>NC_053036.3:280475644-285475644 GCF_002575655.3 Aegilops tauschii subsp. strangulata
GAAGATTCCCACGGATCCGGAGTTTTTCATCCGCTCCCAGAACACCCCGTGCACACGGGCCCTCGAGACCCCATGCACACGGGACCGCGTGCACATGGGCCTCACTTACTCCATGCGCACGGACCATCCAGTGACTTTCGGTCATCTTTTGTTTGCACCATTTTGTTTCCCAACCAACACTCGTGTTCTCCCGCACTATTTCTCGTGGTTGTTTGAGTTTCGGACCGCGATTTCTCTTGTGTCCTAAGGTGTTTCGGCTACTTAGGCGCATTTGGGCATCATCATCGCCGCCACTCGATCGTCAACTCGGACACCACACCGGCTTCAACAACTTCATTCTTACCGTAAGATCGGACGGTAACCTCGACGACTCTCACCTTTGCTTTTGCATTGATAACACGAGCCATTTCGCGTCGCTTACCCATCGAGACTAGCAAGTTGAGAATTGCCAGGCCACGCTATTGTGCACCATAGTGATCTTGTTACCATCTTAGTGCCATAAGTCTCTCCCGTGCATATCTTACATACTTGTCTCATATCACACTTGGCTCAAGCATCAAGCATAAAAAAAGAGATACAAGCAAAGCTTTTAAGCACAAGAGAAGAAACAAAGAGCTCGTAAACAATAGCATCAAGCCATTTTGCATATCATCTTCGACACCTCATACGTAGCATAGTTGGGATTGAAGACGACACGTTTATAGGTTGGTGCACATGCGTATCTAGCCCATTTGAGCAATCGAGCTAGCGTCTCTCTAGCATTCGCACAACAAGAGCATTTTCCGTGGTTGCACATTTTGAGCTCACCCCTTGGTTGTGCGGATCCCATCTATCTTCCGTGTGTGTGTTCCTAGTGATATCCTTGGGTTTGATCTATTTGCTTTACTTGCATTTTTGTGAATCTTCTCAACCTTATCGATATCTTGACTAACATTTGCTTGAAATTTTTGCCACCATCCTAACCGAGCTCCTCCATAAGCCTTTTACTTGTAGGTGTGAGAAACAATTCCTGGTACCAATTCCCCTATTATAGCATCACGTGAGATCGTACTTGTTACATCCACAATCTTCAGAAAAGGTAACTTTGGTTTTGTTCTCTCATTTTTCCTACTCACCACCACTTTCTCATGATGGATAGGCCGAGTTCTTCTACCAATCCACTCTTCATAGAGCAAGATGGCGACATGACAAATTTCTTCACCAAGACGCAACTATTTGGCGCACATCGAGCTTTGCATCAAGAACAACTTGCTTTGGGCGACCGCATAGACAATCTCGCCACCGACCTACGACAATCCGAGCAACGTACAAGAGACTACTTCGACACATCCATGAGTTCCCTCAAAGACGATATCTGAACCATGATGGTCAATCACTCTTCTACAACTTCGTCCTCTTCAAGACGGAGCCGCTCAAGTTGACACTCGGACGACACCATCTCCGGTTCAAGTACACCGACATCGAACACTCTTCGTCGTGCCGCGCGCCAAGATCGTTGAGCAAACCGCAATCCTCTACACAACAACGACTCTCAAGAGCAAGCTCGCGCGCAAGAACATCGACACCGTCAAAATCAAGAAACATTCGAGCAAGCACAAGAACGGCAACGTCAACGCCAACACGAACAAGAGGAACGAGCGCGCCAACACCAAGAGGAGCAAGACACCGAGCACTTCGCCAACAACAACAACGACGCGAGGCCCAAGCTCAAGCGGCTCAAGACGCACTTCGAGATTCCACTCGTGCTGTTGCCCAACGCGGACGACAAGCACGTGAGCAAGATGAAGCTCTCCGTCACGAGGTACAAGAAGAAATCGTGCATCGCGAAGAACAACAAGAAAGGAGGAAAGTTGAGCATATTCCTCGTCCTCCTCCACGGCAAGAACGACACCAAGAGAATCAAGTGCTTCAAGACCCTCCTCCACGGCAAGAGCGACATCAAAACCGCTACTTTGATGAAGAACTCCGCTACGGCAAGCTAAAGTTCACCATGCCCAAGTTCAACGGAAGCAATGACCCCGAAGAGTACATCTCATGGGCATTGAAGGTTGACAAAATCTTACACTTGCACAACTACGAAGAAGAGAAGAAGATCGCAATGGCATCCCTTGAGTTTCAAGACTACGTCCTCATTTGGTGGGAACAAGTCATTGAACGCCGAGAAGCAAGAGGTGAACCACCCATCACCACTTGAGCGCAAATGAAGAATGTCATGAGAGCACGCTTCGTGCCAAACCACTACAACTGCGACCTCTTCAAGAAACTACAACAACTCAAGCAAGGAACCAAGAGCGTTGAAGAGTACTATAAGGAAATGGAGATAGCCATGATACGAGCCAATGTCACGGAAGATGATGAGCAAACTATGGCACGTTTCTTGAATGGACTCAATCATCCTACCAAGAAGATCGCCGACTTCCAACCATACTCGAACCTCATCGAGCTCGTGCATCAAGCCACCAAAGCGGAACGTCAAGTGCAAGATGATCTCAAATATGCCAAATTCTCATCCAAGTCATATGGTTTCTCCAACAATCAAGCTTCGACGACTCCAAGACCTTCTACCTCAACCAAGCCTTCTACAAGCAATGGCGACAAGTCAAGTTACATGAAAGCTTCGACAACCTCAAGCCATCTTCCTACTACGAGCAACTTCAAGCCAAGAACTTCATCATCTTTCCCAACCGATGAGACCATCAAGACAAGTTCCTTGAAATGCTTCACATGCGGAGGCCGAGGCCACAAGTCCTTCGAGTGCACAAACAAGCGCACCATGATCCTCAACGACAACGGAACCTATGACTCAATGTGTGAAGGAGAAATGGAAGCCCTTGAGCAAGTGGCCATGCACCGTCAAGTGAACAATGAAGATGAGGATCATCAAGTCTTTTGTGACGAAGATTCAAGTCCCGCTCTTGTTGTCTCCAAGGTCTTGACTCTTCAACATCAACAAGACGAAGATCAAAGATGCCATATCTTCCACACCAAGGCCGGAATCAATGGAAGGTTCGTCAAGGTCATCATCGATGGAGGGAGTTGCCATAACTTAGCAAGTGAAGAACTATGCTCCAAACTCCAATTTGCCACGATGAAGCACCCGCACCCCTACAAGGTTCAATGGCTAAGCGACACCGGCACCATACAAGTCGAGCATTGAGTACAAGTCTCTTTCAAGATTGGCACCTATGAAGACACTTTGGAGTGTGATGTCTTCCGATGACCGTTTGCCACCTCCTTCTTGGACGGCCATGGCAATTTGACCGAGGTGTCATTCACAATGGGCGTACAAATCACTATAGCTTCAAGATAAAAGGGAAGGAGTTTGTGCTACGTCCTATGTCTCCAAGCCAAGTGCTCGCCGATAAGCAAAACACCCAGTGGAGAGAATAGTGAGAGAGCGAACCACCAAAAAGAGAGTGAGCGCCACAAGCCCAAATTGAGTGCCTCCACGATGAGCGACAAGAAGAACTTAGTCCTATTTGCCACCAAACGTGAGATGAGAGAAGTGTGTGAGAACCCATCAAGTGTCCTACACTATGTCCTATTGTGCAAGGACGAGGCACCAAAAACTAACACCTCTCATGATCTACCTTTAGTGTTATCTTCTTTATTGCAGGAATTCAAAGATGTTTTCCCCAATGAGCTACCTCCGGGTCTACCTCCACTACGAGGCATTGAGCACCGAATCGACCTCATCCCCGGAGCACCACTTCCAAACAAGGCCCCATACCGCGTCAACCCCGAAGAAACCAAAGAAATACAAAGCCAAGTAAAGCATCTCATAGACCATGGACATGTGCGTGAAAGTTTGAGTCCTTGTGCCGTACCGGTCATTCTTGTGCCAAAACGAGACGGTAGTTTTCGCATGTGTTCCGATTGTAGACCTATCAATGCTATCACCGTTCGCTATAGGTACCCCATTCCACGCCTTGATGATATGCTTGATGAACTTAGTGGTGCCACTATCTTTCCAAAAATTGATCTTAAAAGTGGTTACTATCAAATCCGCACACAAGAGGGTGATGAATGGAAAACCGCTTTCAAAACAAAGTTTGGTCTATATGAGTGGTTAGTCATGCCTATGGGTTTATCGGAAGCACCCGGTACCTTCATGCGTCTTATGCATTATGTGTTTCGCCCTTATATTGGTGAATTTATTGTTGTATACTTTGATGATATCCTTGTGTTTAGCAAATCTCTCAAAGAACATGTCACCCACCTTCGCACCGTGCTACAAACCCTTCGAAAAGAGCAACTTTATGCTAATATGGAAAAATGCCTCTTTGGTGTTGATAAGCTTGTTTTCTTGGGTTTCGTAGTATCCTCTAAGGGTGTTCATGTTGATGAATCTAAGATTAATGCTATTAAAACTTGGCCCCAACCAACCAATTTGCAACAAGTGCGTAGTTTTCTTCGTTTAGCCGGTTTCTACCGTAGATTTGTGAAGGATTTTAGCACCATTGCTTCAGCTTTGCATGCTTTGAGTAAGAAAAATGCACCATTTGTTTGGGGACCATCCCAAGACATCGCTTTCAATGAGCTTAAGAATTTGCTTACTCATGCTCCCGTGCTTGCATTACCCAATTTTGACAAACCTTTTGAAATTCATTGCGATGCTAGTGGTAATGGCATAGGAGGTGTGTTAATGCAAGAGAAGCGCCCCATTGCATACTTTAGTGAGAAAATCTCCGGAGCGCAACTCAATTACCCCATCTATGACAAAGAGCTATATGCTTTAGTGCGAGTCTTGCGTGAATGGGAACATTACCTCCGCCCTCATGAGTTCATCATCCACACCGATCATGAAACGCTTAAATACCTTAAGGGTCAAACTAAGTTGAACAAGCGTCATGCTAAGTGGAGTGAGTTTATTGAGTCTTTTCCTTATGTCATCAAGTATATTAAAGATAAGGAAAATGTTGTGGCGGATGCGCTTTCCTGTATTTGCATGCTTGTTACTAAACTTGAATTGAATGTCATTGGCTTTGAGCACATAAAAGACTTGTATGAGCATGATCCTACTTTTGCTATTCCTTATGCAAAGTGTTTGACGCATCCATTTTGGGAACGCTACTACATCAAAGATGGATATCTTATGAGAGCTAACAAACTTTGCATCCCTGAGTCCTCTTTTCGCTTATTGCTTTTGCAGGAATCTCATGGAGGAGGACTAATGGGACATTTTGGACGCGACAAGACACTCGCTACGCTATCCAAGAACTAGTTTTGGCCAAAGATGTTTCGCGATGTCAACCGCTTCACCAACCGATGCTCTACATGTCGCAAAGCTTAGTCTAAAGCTCAATTCCATGGCCTTTACATGCCACTTCCAATTCCATATCAACCATGGGAAGACATTAGCATGGATTTTGTGCTTGGTTTGCCTAGAACTAGAAATGGCAAGGACTCCATGTTTGTTGTTGTGGACCGATTCTCTAAAATGGCACAATTCATTCCTTGCAACAAGATAGATGATGCTTCACATGTTGCCAATCTCTTTTGTAGGGAAATATTGCGTCTACATGGAATGCCAAGGGCAATTGTCTCGGACCGCGACGTCAAGTTCTTGAGTTACTTTTGGAAGACCTTATGCGCCAAGCTCGGAATCAAGCTACTCTTCTCCACGGCTTACTATCCTCAAACCGACGGCCAAACGGAGGTGACGAACCGAACACTCTCTACTCTACTACGCGTCTTGATCAAGAAGAACATCAAGGAGTAGGAGGAGTGTCTACCAATCGTCGAGTACGCCTACAATCGTGCAAGACATTCGACTACCGGCAAGTCCCCTTTCGAGGTCGTCTACGGTTTCAACCCGTTGTCCCCATTGGAAATTCTTCCTCTACCACTACAAGAGCGCATCAACATGGACGCGAGTGACCGAGTGAACAACCTCAAGAAGATGCATGAAGATACAAGGCACACCATCGAGCGCCAAGTACAACGACTCGCGACAAAGCTCAACACCCACAAGTCTCCAATGGTGTTCCAACCGGGTGACCTAGTTTAGGTACATCTCCGCAAGGACCGTTTCCCCAAGGAGCGCAAGTCCAAGCTCCTTCCAAGAGCCGATGGTCCATTCAAGATACTCGCACGCTGCAACGACAACGCCTACAAGGTCGACATTCCACGAGACAAGTACAATGTGAGCGACACATTCAACGTCAAAGACTTGGCCAAGTACCATGGTGATGAAGATCACGATCCGTGGACGGATCTCTCCCAAGGGGGGGGGGAGATGATGCGGAGCATCCTTCCATCATCCCCATGGACTCTACACCGATACATCAAGCCCCACGTGGACCTATGACAAGAGCTAGAGCACATGCATTGGAAACCGAGGTGAACTCCTTCCTACTTGACTTGCATTCGGATACGGACGGAACATTGTTGCTACCTCAACAAAATATGCTATGTCTCATTAGGTACGAAGAGGAACACCACCAAGAGGCTCAGGAGCATCCCCAAGGAGAAGAAGGACGACCCCAAGGCCACGTGGACCAAGACGGAGTGCAACAGCAGCAACACTGGAAGTCCCAGGCGACCCCGTGCGCACGGGCCCCCGAGACCCCGTGCCCACGGACTATCCAGAGAGTTGGCGCTGGGGCACCCTGTGCGCACGGGCCTGTACCGTGCCCACGGGACCCTCGTGCGCACGGGCCCAACTTACCCCGTGCGCACGGGCCTCCCAGGATGGCTGGCTGAGATCTCCTGTTCGAGCCCCTCTCCATCTCCTTCGACCCCAAGCCTATATAAACCGTACCTAGGGTTATGTTTAGGGTTAGCAAAATATTAGATGAGATATTTGTGAGCTTTGCTCCTTTTACCTTCCCATTTGTGGATCAAGACCCCTTTGGGAGGAATCCTTTTGGATTTCAAGATCTCCTCAAGGAGAAGACTATCTTCAAGACCTCATCTCCTAGGAGTGGGAAGAACTTTGCCATTGTATCTTTCCTTTGATTGTGTTTGAGACTTGTGGATCTTATGTTGCTATTCTAGTGGATGTGTAATTGGGAATTATTTGAGTGATTTCCTCTTTGTGTTCTTGAGTGATTTTGCCCTTTCCCCCTCCAAGTGTGAAAAGATCCCCTCTAGGGTTTCACCCTACATCAGGATGCGATGGCCAGGCGGCCCCTCAGGTAATCAGTCCGCCATCACTGGTACAATGAGCTGCTATACAAACGGTTTTAACCCCTTCCACGATGGCATTTTAAACTGTCGCCTTGCCTGCGTGTGCGATAGGGGGGTGATACGTCTCCAACGTATCTATAATTTTTGATTGTTCCATGCTATTATATTATCTGTTTTGGATGTTTTATATGCATTAATATGCTATTTTATATGATTTTTGGGACTAACCTGTTAACCTAGAGTCCAGTGCCAGTTCTTCTTTTTTCCTTGTTTTAGAATTTCGCAGAAAAGGAATACCAAACAGAGTCCAAATGGAATGAAACTTTCGCGATGATTTTTCTTGGACCAGAAGACACCCAGGAGACTTGGAGTGCAAGTCAGAAGAGCCACGAGGCGGCCACAAGGGTGGAGGGTGAGGGAGTCCTAGACTAAGGGGTCCTCGGGCGTCCGGCCTATTGGCCATGGGCCAGACTGATTGGCTGTGAAGATACAAAGACCGAAGACTCCACCCGTGTTCGGATGGGACTCTCCTTGGCGTGGAAGGCAAGCTCGGTGATCGAATATGAAGATTCCTTTCTCTGTAAACCGGCCTTATGTAACCCTAGATCCCTCCGGTGTCTACATAAACCGGAGGGCTAGGTCTGTAGAGGCCAAGACTCATAGCCATAGTCATACAGGCTAGACATATAGGGTTTTAGCCATTACGATCTCGTGGTAGATCAACTCTTGTAATACTCATATTCATCAAGATCAATCAAGCAGGAAGTAGGGTATTACCTCCATAGAGAGGGCCCGAACCTGGGTAAACATCGTGTCCCCTGTCTCCTGTTACCATCGACCTTAGACGCATAGTTCGGGACCCCCTACCCGAGATCCGCCGGTTTTGACACCGACATTGGTGCTTTCATTGAGAGTTCCGCTGTGACGTCGAAGATAGGACCGATGGCTCGCCTCGTTCTCAAGGACAACATCACCTCTGGAGGAGCACTGGCCCCAGGCCAAACCCTCCGGCTTACCATGACCGCCCGTTCGGCCGTTAAGCCGACGATGACCTCTCAGGTCATAAAAAATTCCCTTCATATTGATTCCGAGCACTCTAAGCAGATGGATCCGGCGAAGCTTTCGTCTTTAAGCGAGCTCCTAGATCGCATCGCTGCCCTGGGGGTTGCTACAGACTACGAATCGAATTGGGCTTATACCCGATCAGAGAGAAATTAATTCTCCACCGATCACCCACTAGATAGCGGTAGTCGAGGAGCGAGACGACAACTCTTCCTCTATACTGAGGACGGACTATATTCGGATCTCCAACCTCGAAGAGCCGGGCACTCACCTGCGAAGAGATACATCCTGCCCTCCGAACATAAAATCGGACGACGGGCCTAAGAAATCAGTTGATATCCCGGAGCCCGAACTGTTAAGTTCGGAGGATCTTCAGACTCCGGATCCAAAATTGGGTCAGGGTTCGGATTTAAATCCACCCACCCACCCAGATATGAGTGCTCTCATGAGCATACAACAACAGTCTCAGGAAAGGGTCCACCACTTCTGGGCCAGATTCCTCCTTGTCAAAGACAAGATTAAAGATTGCCGCGACGAAGACGCGATCTCAGCGTTCTGTAACAATTGCACGGACAAAGGAATCCTCAACGCCATCAACCGCCGTCGCATATTACACTTCGCTGACTTGGCAACTACCGCACAGAAGTACAGCGCAATGGAAAGCGCCTGGAAAACTCAGGCGGCCCATTGGGAATCATTGGCCCCCACTCAACCCCTCGTTTAGGCGAAAAGGGCGCACCCTCATGGCACGCCGGGTCCAATAGTAAAGAAATATAAGCCCATTACGGGGCGCGGAACCGTTCTGGAAGGATGGCTCGATGGGCCATGCAAAATACACACAACACCGGATAACATACCGACCCACAGCCTTAGAGCATGTTGGATACTCCGGCAAGTGGCCAAGAGCGGCGAGGATATCCTCACCAAGAATACCCCAGAACAACACCCCCCAGAAGACGACGACCTCAAAGTATTGACGGTCTTCGAGACATTTGCTTCAAATAATAGGCGCAAAAGGGCACTACGCGAACTCGCCGAAGTCTGCCAAATTGCAGCAATAATCCCTTGGAACGACACGGCTATAACTTTTAATGCCGGTGACGAACCCAAATACAGGACAGTCCGAGCACCAGCCGCCTTGGTCCTCAGTCCAATCATGGAC
This sequence comes from Aegilops tauschii subsp. strangulata, assembly GCF_002575655.3. Lineage (NCBI taxonomy): Eukaryota > Viridiplantae > Streptophyta > Magnoliopsida > Poales > Poaceae > Aegilops > Aegilops tauschii. Next base: position 280,485,000 of record NC_053036.3, read on the forward strand.
GGCTTTCGGCTCACCAAGGTTCTCATGGATGGCGGCAGCGGACTAAACCTCATCTATGAGGATACACTCCACAAAATGGAAATAGACAGGAGCCGCATTGAGCAAAGCATCACAACCTTCCGAGGAATCATTCCCAGTCGGGAAGCGCGGTGTGCGCAAAAATCACACTTGATGTGGTATTCGGCACGCCGGAGAATTATCGATCCGAAGAGATAACCTTCCAAGTGGCCCCTTTCAACAGTGGATATCATGCCCTCTTGGGGCGAGAGGCATTTACATGCTTCCAAGCTATACCCCATTACGGGTACATGAAGCTTAAGATGCCCGAGCCTAACGGCATAATCACTCTCGCCAGTGATCCGGACATAGCACTCCGCGCCGAAAATAAAACCGCATCCCTGGCCCTTGAGGCACTGTCCGAAGCCCTCGCGGCCAAAGAATTAACCGCACTACACTCCACGCTGGACAGGGACGATGTGATCCTAGACAAACGACCCAAATCCACCTCCTTCAAACCGGCAGAAGAAATAGTCAAATTCCAAGTCCATCCAACGGACCCCAAGAAGACAGCATCTATTGGAGCAAACCTAGACCCAATGGTTGACGCCGCGCTACGAGAGTTCCTGCACGAGAACTGGGACATATTTGCCTGGCACCCTTCTGATATGCCAGGAATCCCACGCAAGTTGGCTGAACATAGCCTCAATATATTGAAGGGATATAAACCGGTCAAACAAACACTGCGGCATTTTTCCGAACCCAAACATCAAGCTATGGGGCAGGAGCTAGCCAAACTAATCGAGGTCGGATTCATTAGAGAAATAAAACACCCGGACTGGCTGGCAAACCTGGTGATGGTGCCTAAGAAGGACAAATCCTGGCGCCTGTGCGTCGATTTCAAAGACCTCAATAAGGCTTGCCCCAAGGATCCCTTCCCCCTCCCCCGCATCGACCAGATCATTGATGCTACCGCAGGACATGACTCACTGTGCTTCCTCGACGCATATTCCGGATACCATCAAATTAAAATGAAGGAGTCCGATCAAGCTGCAACAACATTCATTACCCCATATGGGCCATTCTGCTTCAACACCATGCCCTTCGGGCTCAAAAATGCCGGCGCCACCTACCAACACATGATTCAAACATGCCTGGAAAAAGATCGGCAAGACAGTTGAAGCATATGTGGACGACGTCGTCATCAAAACTAGACACGTCGAAACACTCATAGACGATTTACGTCTCACATTCGACAACCTCCGTGCATATGACATTAAGGTCAATCCGGAAAAGTGTGTTTTCGGTGTCCTCGCTAGAAAACTACTGGGCTTCATCGTTTCCAATAGAGGAATTGAAGCAAATCCAGCCAAAATCCGAGCTTTGTCACAATTGGCTACGCCAACGGACCTTAAACAGGTCCAAAAACTCGCCGGTTGCGTGGCAGCTTTAAGCCGCTTTATCTCCAGATTGGGAGAAAAGGCACTGCCACTCTATCGCCTTCTACGGTGCACCGATCACTTCGAGTGGACGGATGCGGCAACGGCCGGACTGGAGAAAATAAAAACCCTTCTGGCGAGCAACCCAATCCTGGCCGCGCCGAACGTCGGTGGTGAGCGCCGTTCTCGTTGTTGAACGAGAACAGGACGGACACAAATTCCCGCTTCAGAAGCCAGTATATTACGTATCCACTGTCCTCACACCATGCAAATCCCGGTACCCTCATTATCAAAAGATAGCATACGCGGTCTTCATGGCATCCCGGAAGCTACGACACTACTTCCAGGAGTGTTCGATCATGGTGGCTTCCGAAGTACCAGTCAATGACATAATAAACAAGCGCGATGCTACGGGCCGGATTGCCAAATGGGCCATTGAGCTCCTTCCATTCGACATAACATACAAACCGCGTCGAGCTATTAAATCCCAAGTACTGGCTGACTTAGTTGCCGAATGGACAGAGGCCGAACTCCCTAAAGAGTAAGGCACATATTCCAACTGGGTTATGTATTTTGATGGTTCCAAAATGCTGGCAGGACTAGGAGCGGGCGTCGTTTTAACGTCCCCCACTGGAGACGTCGTCCAGTACGTACTCCAAATATTATACACAAATTCTAATAACGCAGCCAAATACGACGCCTTATTGCATGGCCTTCGGATGGCTGTCTCCATGGGCATACAACGCCTGGAAGTGCGCGGGGACTCAAACCTCGATATATCTCAAATAAATGGAGACTTTGATGCCAAAGATCCGAAGATGGCGGCTTATCGTAATGCCATCCTAAAAATGTCGGCTCGGTTCGAGGGGCTCGAGTTTCATCACATGGCCCGAGAAAGTAATCAAGCGGCGGATGTCCTTGCCCGCATCGGTGCCAAGCGCGACCCCGTCCCACCTAACATCTTTCTGGAAAGGCTTTTTAAGCCATCCGTGGTGTGGCAAGGGGAGAGCGGCAACTCTAGTCCAGATCCGAACACAACCCCAGATTTCGAGCACACCGATATCATCGGGGGCTCAGCCACCGAAATAACACCGTCGGCCCATCTCATTATGGCAGTCATCGCCCCATGGATCGAACCCTTCTTGGCCTACCTTAATAGGAAGGAACTCCCTGAGGATCAGAATCAGACCCGCCGCATTGTCCGGCATTCGAAGGCCTTCAAGGTTCACGACGGAGAGATCTACAAGAAAAGCGCTACCGGAGTCCTTCAAAGATGTATCTCCGAGGAGGAGGGGCGGTAGCTCTTGGCTGAGATTCACGCCGGTCTCGGCGGGCACCACGCCGCAGCTCGGGCCCTTGTTAGCAAGGCCTTCCGTACAGGGTTTTATTGGCTGACGGCCCGAGCAGATGCACATGACCTTCTCCAACGTTGCGTTAGATGCCAACTCTTCGCCAACCAAAGCCATATGCCCCCACTGCCCTACAAACAATCCCCATCACTTGGCCTTTTGCGGTCTGGGGACTGGATATGATCGGACCCCTTAAAATAGGAAGCCATAAGAAAAAATACCTGCTGGTCATGGTGGATAAATTCACTAAGTGGATAGAGGCCAAACCAGTTAAAATGGCCGAGTCCGGGCCGGTGATAGAATTCATATCCGACGTTGTACACCGTTATGGTGTTCCACACATCATCATCACTGATAACGGCTCCAATTTCACAGCCGACGAAGTGAAAACCTGGTGCGCTAATCTGGGCATCAAGCTCGATTACGCCTCTGTCTATCACCCGCAGACAAACGGTCAAGTCGAACGAGCCAATGGTCTTATTATGAGCGGCATCAAACCTAGACTAGTGCGGTCTTTGAAAGAATCAGACAAGCACTGGGTTGAGGAGCTCGACTCCGTACTCTGGGGGCTGCGGACCACGCCCAATCGCACTACAGGATACACACCTTTCTTCATGGTGTATGGCGCAGAGGCAGTGTTACCCTGTGACATTATTCATGACTCACCTCGAGTGCGCATGTACGAAGAGAGAGAGAGACCGAGCTTGATCGGTGGGACAACTTAGATGCCCTGGAGGAGGAGCACGATGTCGCAAAAGCCCGTTCCGCATTTTATCAACAGCAGGCTCGCAGGTATCAAAGCAGAGAAGTGCGGGCCAAGAGTTATAACGTTGGCGAACTCGTTCTACGCCTGACGGAGAAGAAAAAGGACAAACTCAAGCCCAAGTGGGAGGGTCCCTTCATCATTGAAGAAGTTCTCACCGGAGGAGCGTACTGCCTGCGTGATGCGTCAGACAATCGCCTAGAGCCGAACCCCTGGAACGTGGCCAGACTCCGAAGATTCTATGCCTAGCGCCGAACTCTTTGTTCGTCTCCTTCCCCCTGTTGTTTCCATCATTTTTTTCTCTTTTTTTTTCGTTTTTCCCTTTAGCCTTAAAGCTTTCGTGCGGTTAGACTGTGCACCCCTGACGCATACATCTTCAAATATGTACATCCATTATACCTGGGGGCTTCTTGGAAGCTTGCTATTATAATTTTCCAAGCATCAAGCTCATCACATATGCGTTTTTTCCCATATGTACCTTTTCTTCGCCATTATATGCATCGATATGACTTAAGTTTTGGCCAAGCTGGGTTGCCTGGCTCCTGTGCTTATGCCCTACGTTCCCGTTAGTTCGGCTAGGGCATAAAGGGAGCACCTCTGCGGTTGTTACTGCCGGGTCATCCGGATGTGTACCTCAGACTGGGTGAAGCCGAAAGCTAGTGTTCTTAAGGGAATATTCGGTCGGTGGATTAAAGATGTTTTCCGCATTCACTCCATTGTGAACCCCCAGAAGTTAAATATACCGCAATTTTTCAATCATAGTTCGGACATGCACATTAACGCATGCACACCCAGGGAAAGGAACCCTTAACGGAACTATTCTCTTTGGAAGATGTTTCTTACAATCTTAATGTAATATAACATAACTAGCCGGATACAACTTGTCTGTTCAAGCAACGACCCCTACGCCTGGTTTCCACGCATACCGCGGCCCATTCGGCCGCTCTGGTATTCGGAAACACTCCGCACCTTCGGGTCCAGAGGTTGAAGCGAAAAGGTCTGCCATGACAATCGTTTTACAATTCAGCTAGAGTTACACATGTCAAGGAAAGTACATAGTCACTTGGACTCATAAATTTCCTCGTTTATACCGTCCAACAGGCTGTCTAACTTACAATCCTGCTGAGAATATTTGGCAGCTACTTCTACTTGGTCATATACCAAATTAATTGGAACTTCTTTTCCATCTGACCCTAGAGGTCCGACTCGGGCCATGCGATTCGGATCAAGCTTGGTATACCGTGTTTTCACCATGGCCCAGGCCTCTCGCGCACCCTCCCGGTAGAACTATATTTTCCATAATCGGATATGCCGCCGCGCTCCCTTGAATAGCTCTACAAGCTCCTCCATACTTCCTGGAGGGGAGGCGGATTGCCATAAGGCCTTGGCAACACTCCGCATTGCCTACCGAGCTTGCTCGTGCATTTGTGACAACCCTTGAGCAGATCGTCCGACAATCCGAACATCTCCTCCTCGGGACGGCCCGTCACCATACCTGCAAACATAACTCTATCAGTTCCTTTCATCTCCGAACTATTATAAGGTAAGTTCGGGCACATACTGAATATGCCGCCTCGCAGCCTTTTATTCTCCTTCACGGAGTCGGCTAGCTGGGCTCGCACATCTTTCAGTTCCTCGCCCAGCTGGGTGTTTGAATCCTAGAGTTTGTTTTTCTCCTCTCTGACTCGGGTCAGAACACGCTCGCCTGCGGCGTGTAGTCTTTTTGCCTCTTTCTCGCCCGTTTGAGCGGCTTTCAGTTTCTCCTCCAGTTGGTCTGACGATCCTGTTACGAGATAAGCAACAGTATTAGCACAGCTGGTATATAATTATTGTTTCTCGATGGAGGGAAATATTACCAGAGGACGCCTTCCTGGACTTTTCTAGTTCGACGGTAACAACAGTTAGCTGTGTTCGACACTTTTCCAGCTCTTGGGCTAGCAGGTCGTTCTTCTTCGTAATAACTTGGTTATACAACGATCCTTAAATCATTTGTACCAACTGCTTCAAGTCTCGGGGGCTACTGGCATATGGTTATCCTATTCGGACAAAGTAAACTTACCCGCACATCTTTTAAATGCTGCTCTGTGGCTCTGTTAAGCCCATCTCGAGCAGCCCGGATGTATGCATCAGCCGAGCTGAAGGCATTGAACGCCTCTTTTGAGAAGCGGGGATCTCACAAAATGGCCCTCCGGCGCCAATGATTCATGGTTCTCTCCACTTCTGAGTAGGTGACGGACATATCTTCCGAGCCCTCAGCCGAAGGACAGTCCGGCGTCACTCCCATATCGGCCCCCGTCTCCTCGGGACCGAATCCCGGCTGTTGGGAGTACGACTGGCCGGATCCCCGGACATAGTCCGGCGAACTCTTTTCCTGATATAGGACGGACATAAAAGTCACAGTTGGATGCGACTGCTAAAGAACATATTTGCGAATCCATACCTCTTCGATGAAGGCTCGACCATATCTTTGTTTGCCTTCCTCTTCGAAGGCTTGCCCGGCGTGGGGGCCGCTCTCTTTGTAGATACCCCTGGGGCAGCATGGCGTGCCGAACGCCTCCCCTTTTGAGCACAGGACGGTGCGGTGGGTGAGGCAGAATGAGAGAACTCTTTCGGATGAGATGTCTCCTGATTACTTACGTGTGAAGCAGGGAGAAGACCGGGATAATCGGTGATGATGGCCACTTCTGTGCTGTCATAGCTCGCCTGGTAAAACACCCCGTCCTCGAGTACCATGAATATATCCGGATCCTCTTCGAATCCGGGGTCAAGGTCCCGATTGTGGCCCTCGGGCTGCGGGGTGGGGCTGTGAAGCCCTTTAGAAATCTTTCGCCAGTGCTGTTATAAATGGACGGGTTAATATTCATTGATAGTAGCTCAGGGAGTGGAATGAGTAGAGCAGAGGAGTTGGGGCTTACCCAACTAGGAGGACTGTACATGGAAAATCCATCTCTGCGCTTGATACGCAGGAATTCCTCTTCCTCTCCTTTGAACAGTTCGGCCAATATTTTGGCCAGAGCGGCGGGGGTGTCCGGACCCTTTCTGCCGCAGCGGGAGGCGTCATCCTCCCCATTGTAGTGCCACATGGGAAGCCCTCTATATTGGAGTGGCTGAACCCCCCGTACTATGGAGGTCGCCATTACTTTGACTATCGATAATCCGGACAGAGCGAGCGTCCTTATCTTGCTCATGAGTTGACGAACTTCCGCACTATCTTCCTCCTCGACGCTCCGAGGGCGCCAGCTGTGGCGTTTCTTCAAAGGAACGCTTGTGAACTCAGGAAGACCCCTCCGAACTGGGTCTGGAAATGCGATGTCCTCAACATAGAACCATTCGGAAGGCCACTCTTCGGATGCCTTCTTTGGTGTACCGGATAGGTATCCGGTCTCGGCGATGCGCCATATTTCGCCTCCGCCCACTTCAAATATTGATCCCTCGTGATTACGCAGGACGAGGCAGAATAGCCTTCTCCACAATTCAAAATGGGCCTCACAACCCAGGAATAGCTCGCAAAGAGTGATTTAACCCACGATGTGTAGGATGGATGCCGGAGTGAAGTTGTGCAGTTGGAGGCCATAGTACTCCAGAAGCCCTCTGAGGAACGGATGACTGGGAAACCCGACGCCTCTTAGCAGGTAGGGGACGAAGCACACTCATTCCCCCTCAGATGGATTGGGGAAATTCTCCGCCTGGGCCTCACCATTGAAGGAGGTCAACCCCGCTCGAACAGGGACCAGATCCGCAGGAGGAAGAAATCCCTGTGTTTGCAGCTTCTCTAGTTGACCATGGGATATGGAGCACCTTTTTCTGGGCCGCAGGGACGGGAGGATGAGCTGGGAGCGCTAGCCATGTTGGAGTGGTCTTTCCTAGCAATCTCTGAGGATTTTTCCGCATGGTGCCCAATGGATCTGAGATCCAATCTCTTTAAATAGACACTCTTGCTCACATGGCCGGGGTGTTATGTGCAAAAATACCCTGACCTCTCGCATTCGCTTGACACGTGGAAGCTGAAGTTGTTGATACACAGAAGCCGAGGGGTACGACATTAAATGGAAGGCCGGATACATCACCTTGAAGTCATCGGAGGGGGAACCCGTCTAGCAATGCCGAAGACAACCTGCGCACCGGACACCTCGTCATTGAAGTCTGGTTCGGGGGCTACTGAGGGAGTCCTGGACTAAGGGGTCCTCGGGCGCCCGGCCTATTGGCCATGGGCCGGACTGATGGGCTGTGAAGATACAAAGACCGAAGACTCCACCCGTGTCCGGATGGGACTCTCCTTGGCGTGGAAGGCAAGCTCGGCGATCGAATATGAAGGTTCCTTTCTCTGTAAACTGACCTTATGTAACCCTAGACCCCTCCGATGTCTATATAAACCGGAGGGCTAGGTCTGTAGAGGCCAAGACTCATAGCCATAGTCATACATGATAGACTTTTAGGGTTTTAGCCATTATGATCTCGTGGTAGATCAACTCTTGTAATACTCATATTCATCAAGATCAATCAAGCAGGAAGTAGGGTATTACCTCCATAGAGAGGGCCCGAACCTGGGTAAACATCGTGTCCCCTGTCTCCTATTACCATCGACCTTAGACGCACAGTTCGGGACCCCCTACCCGAGATCCGCCAGTTTTGACACCGACAGAGGGCGCGCCCAGGGGGGTAGGGCGCGCCCCCCGACCTTGTGGGCCCCTCGCTGACCCCCTGACCTAGATCTTCCTCCTATATATTCTCAAATATCCCAAAAACTTCTAGGGGAGCCGCGAAACCACTTTTCCACCGCCGCAACCTTCTGTATCCGTGAGATCCCATCTAGGGGCCTTTCCGGCGTCCTGCCGGAGGGGGCTTCTACATCAACACCATTGCCTCTCCGATGAAGCGTGAGTAGTTTATCACAGACCTATGGGTCCATAGCTAGTAGCTAGATGGCTTCTTCTCTCTCTTTGATTCTCAATACAAAGTTCTCCTCGATGTTCTTGGAGATCTATTGGATGTAATACTCTTTTGCGGTGTGCTTGCCGAGATGCGATGAATTGTGGATTTATGATCAGCTTATCTATGAATAATATTTGAATCTTCTCTGAATTCTTATATGCATGATTTGATATCTTTGCAAGTCTCTTCGAACTATCGATTTGGTTTGGCCAACTAGATTGGTTTTTCTTGCAACGGGAGAAGTGCTTAGCTTTGGGTTCAATCTTGCGGCGCTCGATCCTAGTGACAGAAGGGGAACCGACACGTATTGTATTGTTGCCATCACGGATAAAAAGATGGTTTTTTTTAATCATAATGCTTGAGTTAATTCCTCTACATCAAGTCATCTTGCTTAAGGCGTTACTCCATTCTTTATGAACTTAATACTCTAGATGCATGCTGGATAGCGGTCAATGTGTGGAGTAATAGTAGTAGATGCAGAATCGTTTTGGTCTACTTGACGCGGACGTGATTCCTATATTCATGATCATTGCCTTAGATATCATCATAAGTTTGCGCTTTTCTATCAATTGCTCGGCAGTAATTTGTTCACCCACTGTAATAATTTCTATCTTGAGAGAAGCCTCTAGTGAAACCTATGCCCCCCGGGTCTATTTTCCATCATATAAGTTTCCGATCTACAATTTCAGTTTCCTATTTACTTTCTTTGCAATCTTTTACTTTCCGTTCCATAAACCAAAAATACCAAAAATATTACTTTACCGTTTATCCATCTATATCAGATCTCACGTTGCAAATAACCGTGAAGAGATTGACAACCCCTTTATCGCGTTGGGTGCAAGTTGGTGTTTGTTTGTGCAGGTATTCAGTGGCTTGCGTGTTGTGTCCTAATGGATTGATACCTTGGTTCTCAAAAGCTGAGGGAAATACTTACTCTACTTTGCTGCATCACCCTTTCCTCTTCAAGGGAAAAACCAACGCAAGCTCAAGAGGTAGCATGAAGAATTTCTGGCGCCGTTGCCGGGGAGATCTACGCCAAGCCGAGACATACCAAGTACCCATCATACACTCTCATCCCTCGTATTACATTATTCACCATTCGCCTCTCATTTTCCTCTCCCGCACTTCTAAAACGATTTTTGAAAAGATTTGCCTTTTCTTCGCCCCTCTTCCGTTCGTCTTTTCATTTGCCTTGATGTCTTATTTGGCTCGTTTCTTGTTTGGTTGGAATAATCATGTATTTATTACAAATTAGAGAACCTAAGATTTATGGATCCTCATCCGCTTACTAATCTTTTTAAGAGATCCAATTATGATGAATCAATTGCTAGTGAGTTTTGTGCACTAGATTATCTTTATGAAGTTTTGCTTGAAATTCGTGAATCTGAAAATTGCGATGAAGTACTTTATGGAGTGATTCACGATAGATCTTTGAATAAAAAGCATGAGTGCAATGATGTTATTATAAATTCTATTAATGTCAATTGTGCTAATAATATGCAAAACCCTAAGCTTGGGGATGCTAGCTTTGCTATGTCCACTACTTGTTGCAATGATCATGATTGGGGTGATTCTTCTTATGATCTTGAAAATTTATTTAAGCCCCATGATGAATATAAGATTGATAATAATGTTTGCAATATTGAAATTGGTTTTGGAAGAGTGTCAACTTTAGATCCCACGTATTTGGAGAATGTTCAATCTTATGAAATTTTTGATAAAAGTGGGGTTGGAGAGGTCATGATTTAGTTAATGTTAATCCCACTATTTTGGAAGAGTGTCAACTTCACACACATGTGGATCGTGTTGAGAATATGTTATGTGATAGCTATTTTGTTGAATTTTCTTATGATCCTACATGTAATTATTATGAGAGAGGAAAATATGGTTGTAGAAATTTTCATGTTACTAATTTACCTCTCTTCATGTTGAGTTTGCTATCGTCTCTTTCTTCTTCCTTGCATATGCTAGTTTTTGCTTGACTTGATAATTTGTTTGCTTATAAAATACCTATGCATAGTAAGTATGTTAGACTTAAGTGTGTTTGTCACATGTTTTATGATGCTCTCTTTGTGCTTCAATTCTTGTCTTTCATGCGAGCATCATTGAAATCTCAATGCCTAGCTAAAAGGCTTTAAAGAAAAGCGCTTGTTGGGAGACAACCCAATATTTTTCCGTGCTGTTTTGCAATAAATATTTCATCCAGCCTCTTGTTAGATGTGGTTTTGTGTTTTAATTAGTGTTTGTGCCAAGTAAGACCTTTGGGATAGCTTACGGTAATAGTTGATTTGATCTTGCTGAAAAACATAAACTTTTGCGCTCAGGAAAACAATTTTCATTTTTTACAGAAGAGTGCTTTTGAGTTGATTATTTTCGCATAATATTAATAAACAAATTGCTTAAGCCATCCTTATTTACCAGGATTTTTGGAGTTACAGAAGTATGCGAACTATTCAGATTACTACAGGCTGTTCTGTTTTTGACAGATTCTGTTTTTTCGCATGTTGTTTGCTTATTTTGATGCATCTATGGCTAGTATTGGGGGGCATGAACCATGGAAAAGTTGGAATACAGTAGATATTACACCAATATAAAAGATAATGAGTTCACAACAGTACCAAAAAGTGGTGATTTATTTTCTTATACTAACGCAGCTTATGAGATTTTCTGTTGAGTTCTGTGTTGTGAAGTTTTCAAGTTTTGGGTAAGGACTTGATGGACTATGGAATAAGGAGTGGCAAGAGCCTAAGCTTGGGGATGCCCAAGGCACCCCAAGGTCATATTCAAGGACAACCAAGAGCCTAAGATTGGGGATGCCCAAGGCACCCCAAGGTCATATTCAAGGACAACCAAGAGCCTAAGCTTGGGGATGCCCCGGAAGACATCCCCTCTTTCGTCTTCGTCTATCGGTAACTTTACTTGAGGCTATATTTTTATTCACCACATGATATGTGTTTTGCTTGGAGCGTCTTGTATGATTTGAGTCTTTGCTGTTTAGTTTGCCACAATCAAACTTTCTGTAGACACATTTTGAGAGAGACACGCATGAATCGTGATTTATTAGAATACTCTATGTGCTTCACTTATATCTTTTGAGCTAGGCAAATTTGCTCTAGTGCTTCACTTATATCTTTTTAGAGCACGACGGTGGTTTTATTTTATAGAAATTAATGAACTCTCGCACTTCACTTATATTATTTTGAGAGTCTCTAAACATCATGATAATTTGCTTTGGTTATAAAATTAGTCCTAATATGATAGGCATCCAAGAGGGATATAATAAAAACTTTCATATAAAGTGCATTGAATACTATGTGAAGTTTGATTCCTTATGATTGTTTTGAGATATGCAGAGTGATATTAGAGTCATGCTAGTAAGTAGTTGTGAATTTGAGAAATACTTGTGTTAAGGTTTGTGAGTCCCGTAGCATGCACGTACGGTGAACCGTTATGTAACGAAGTTGGAGCATGAGATGTTTTTTGATTGTCTTCCTTATGAGTGGCGGTCGGGGATGAGCGATGGTCTTTTCCTACCAATCTATCCCCCTAGGATCATGCGCGTAGTACTTTGTTTCGATGATAATAGATTTTTGCAATAAGTATGTGAGTTCTTTATGACTAATGTTGAGTCCATGGATTATACGCACTCTCACCTTTCCGCCATTGCTAGCCTCTCTTGTACCGCGCAACTTTCGCCGGTACCATAAACCCGCGACATATCCTTCCTCAAAACAGCCAGCATACCTACCTATTATGCCATTTCCATACCCATTCCGAGATATATTGCCATGCAAATTTTCCACCATTCCGTTTATTATGACACACATCATCATTGTCATATTGCTTTGCATGATCATGTAGTTGACATCGTATTTGTGGCAAAGCCACCTTTCATCATTTTTATACATGTCGCTCTTGATTCATTGCACATCCCGGTACACCATCGGAGGCATTCATATAGAGTCGTATTTTGTTCTAAGTATCGAGTTTTAATTTTGAGTTGTAAGTAAATAGAAGTGTGATGATCTTCATTATTAGAGCATTGTCCCATGTGAGGAAATAAAAAAGAGATAGAAAAGGCCAAATAAAAAAAGAAGGCCCAAAAAATGAGAGAAAAGAGAGAAGGGACAATGTTACTATCCTTTTTGCCACACTTGTGCTTCGAAGTAGCACCATGATCTTCATGATAGAGAGTCTCCTATGATATCAATTTCATATACTAGTGGGAATTTTCATTATAGAACTTGGCTTGTATATTCCAACGATGGGCTTCCTCAAAACGCCCTACGTATTCATGAGCAAGCAAGTTGGATGCACACCCACTTAGTTTTCTTTTTTGAGCTTTCGTAAACTTATAGCTCTAGTGCATCCGTTGCATGGCAATCCCTACTCACTCACATTGATATCTATTGATGGGCATCTTCATAGCCCATTGATACACCTAGTTGACGTGAGACTATGTCCCTCTTTTTGTCTTCTCCACAACCACCTTCTATTCCACCTATAGTGCTATGTCCATGCCTCACGCTCATGTATTGCGTGAAAGTTGAAAAAGTTTGAGAACATCAAAATTATGAAACAATTGCTTAGCTTGTCATCGGGGTTGTGCATGATTTAAATATTTTGTGTGATGAAGATGGAGCATAGCCAGACTATATGATTTTGTAGGGATAAGCTTTCTTTGGCCATGTTATTTTGAGAAGACATAATTATTTTGTTAGTATGCTTGAAGTATTATTGTTTTTATGTCAATATTTGTCGGTGTCCTGGGAACGGGGGTACCCAGACTTGCGTGCCCGCGGCCCGTGAGCGTGGCTCCATCAACGGCCCGGTACGGCCCAGCTTTAGCAGCAACAACTCAAGACCCTCGCGAGGCGAACGACACCAAGACCTCCCTGGGGGCAGCCTCACTAGGCTGGCTCCCAAAGAGCGGAGATATCTATGCAAGGGACACCTCGCGAGGTTCCTGTGACGTGAGCCATGACGACCAAGGCCAGGCGGGCGCCAGCGGGCGCAGTGTAACAGTTGCCTCTTTGGTGCTATGGAGGCAAGCGCAGGCGAGGAGTCCCGAGGCATCAGGCAAAGGTTTCCATATCGGTGCAACAAGACCAAGACCAGCAGGACGGCAGGACGGAGGTCATCGCGGAGCCCACAACAACGTCACCACCAAAGCCTTTGGCAGGCGAAGACTACTTTTGTCAGGATAGCTTGTACTAGTTGCCCCCCTTCAAACTTGGCCGTTGTGGGATCCCTTCCCGCCTAAACATTTGGGGAAGAGGACCAAGGCCACTATAAATAGGACTTAGCCACCACCGTAGCAAGGGACGGATCATTCAGACCATCCTCACACCCACCAGCCCATCGAGCCCAAGAACACCTATCCTCCTGAGGCTGTTCACCCACTATACTAGTTCATCCTCAGCCCCTCGAGGCAATCCACCACACACCAGAGTAGGGTATTACACCGCAAGGTGGCCCGAACCAGTATAAACCCTTGTGTCTCTCTGTTCTTCAGGTTCGTCGAGTTAGGCCGTGGGACCATGTAGCGAGCGAGCTGGGAGAGAGAGTTCTTCGTGCGCACCCCAGAGTTCGAACCTCTCAAGGGTCCGCGGAACCCGTAATCCGACATTTGGCGCACCAGGTAGGGGTGCGCTCAAACCTCTCTTCCGTCGATCGACGCCCCACTGCTCCACCACTTCCATGGCTGATGCTCGTCGAGCCCGTGCTGAGCGCTGAGCTGCTCTCGCCGCACGCGTCGCCCAGACGGCACCTGTAGGCGGGCCTCCCCGTCGCTCTCCATCACCCGTTGCCAACACCGCCACCGGCCCGACGGGGAACAAGCAGCAAGCCGCCACCCTGTCACTGACTCCGGCCGGCTCCTCGTCCCACGCTTGTCGCGGACCCGCGGACACGCAGGCGGCGCTGCTCATGGCGCGCGAGCTCCTGCGTTACCGCCCCGTCGACGACCTCTACGAAGACTGGCTAGACCGCATCGCTGAGCTCGTCAGCGCTGCAGGGGGCTCTCCCGCACCGTCCCTTTCGCTGCCTTGTCCGCCTCCCGCAGCGGGCGACGTAGCCCATGGAGCACCCGCGCCACCTCCACATCAAGACGTCGCCCTCGCACCAAGACGCGCATCCCCGCGGCGTGACCCACCGCGCAGGGCGCCCACGCGTGAAGAAGGAAGCTGCCAGGAAATCCCGCGACCGCAAGAAGATGCTCCTACACTCCCAGCACCACCACGGCAAGACCGCGCGCCGCCTGTGGCAGCGGCGCGTGGGCACCAAGACTAGGCTCCACCTCCACGACGGGCTCCAGTGACCATAGCGGGCTACCGCGCCGTCACCCCCGAGCTGCGCAGCGTTGTCTGGCCTGGCAAGTTCAAGCCCGACCTACCTCCGCGCTATGACGGCACCCTCGACCCTGCCGAGTTCCTGCAGCTCTACGAGGTGAGCATCGAGGCGGCCAACAGCGACGAGAAGGTCATGGCAAATTGGTTCCCCATGGCTCTCAAAGACGGCAAGCGCTCGTGGCTCCTGAACCTGCCCGCGGGATCGATCTCATCCTGGGGCGAGATGCACGACTGCTTCGTCACCAACTTCCAAGGCACTCGCGACCGCCCGCCAGCCGTAGGCGACCTGCGGCGCATCAAGCAGCAGCCAGGGGAAACCCTGCTGAAGTACATCCAACGCTTCAACAACGTTCGCCTCAAGATTCCCAAGGTGACGGACGAGGCCATCATCTCAGCGTTTTCTGACGGCGTCCGTGATGTCAAGATGAAGGAAGAGCTCGCCATACACGAGGACCTGTGCACGGCTCTGGAGATGTTCAACATGGCAACCAAGTGCGCGAGAGCTGAGGAGAGACGCCTCTCCCTCCTCGAGCTTCTAGCTACCGACCCGGAAGACAAGAAGGCCAAGATCAAGGACGTGAAGTGCAAGGGGGCTGCCGTGCTCGCGGCAGAACCAGAGATGAAGCGCGGTTGCGATCACCCAGAGTCATCCAAGGCCAACCGCCCATTCTGCGCCTTCCGTAACGTACACATCCACAACACCAATGACAGTCAGGAGCTCAGGGACATCCGCGACGGGCACTTCGGTCGACGCCCCGAGCGCAGCGACCGAGGCTACGGTTGCGGAGGAGGCAGAAGTGGAGGACGCTGGGACGACCGTGGCCCACGCCAGGAGTGGCGCGATCGACCTCGTGAGGACCGCTGGCAGGACCAACCCCGCGAGGGTGCCTGGAGGGACCAACCTCGTGAGGAGTGCCCTCAGGCCAACGCTGGCCTCCCTCCGGTGCCGCCACCACCAAGGAGGAATGACGACCACCACCAGGACGAGGGGGCTGGGGGCTCCCAGGAGCCTCGCGCCATCGCCTGCATCTTGGGTGGCACTCAGGCCCCAGCCTCCCAACGCATCTTCGAGTAGTTCGCTCGTGAGGTGAACGTGGCCCTCCCGAGGCTCAAAGCCACGCGCCCGCTCAGGTGGTCCAAGTACACCATCACCTTCAGCTCGTCCGACCAGCTCAAGTGCGCGTCAACTGCCGGTGCCCTCCCAATGCTTTGCTCACCCGTCATCAGCAATGTTCTCGTCACCAAGACCCTCATCGATGGAGGCACGGGGCTTAATGTCCTTTCCGTTGAGACATTCGACCGCCTCCACGTGCCATATGATCAGCTACAGCCCACCAAAGCCCTTCTCAGGAGTGACCGATGGCTCCGCCACCCCGATAGGGCAGATCCGCCTCCCTGTCACCTTCGGCCAGCGCGACAACAACTGCACAGAGCTCATCGACTTCGACGTCGCCCACATTCGCCTTCCATACAACGCCATCCTTGGATATCCGGCCCTGGCCAAGTTCATGGCGGTGACCCACCACGGCTACAACATCCTCAAGATGCCAGGAAGCTGCGGCGTCATCATAGTCGCTTGCGAAGAGAAGGACGCAGTGTGCTCCCTCGAGCGCGCCTACCAAGCTGCGATGATTGATGACCCAGACAGGCGCTATCTACCCTCCTGCGGCTATCCCCAAGAAGAAGAAGCAGTTGCTCCGCCAAGAGCCTCAGGGGAGCGGTGTCTCCAGCGGCACCACCTCAGGACCAGCGCCCATGGACGGGGCGCCTCCCTCTCTTGCATAGGAAGGCGCGCCCTCCTCAGGCTAGGCTCGGGGGCTCTCTTCTGGAGGGCCCCTGACTTAGCCAATGTCACGAGGGAGGTGCTCGAGCACTGTCGGATATGGGGTTCCGGCAAACCCTTAAGGTTCGAACTCTGGGTGTGCACAAAGTCTTTCCCTCCTACCGATCTACGCCCTAGCTCGCTAAGATCTCGCGGACGAACTCGACGAACTCGCAACACAAAGAGACACGAGATTTATACTGGTTCGGGCCACCGTTGTGGTGTAATACCCTACTCCAGTGTGGTGGTGGTGGATTGCCTCTAGGGCTGATGATGAACAGTACAAGGGAAGAACAACCTCCTGAGGTTGAGGTGTTCTTGTGAGTAGGCTCTCGATCGGGGTGGATCAAGCTAAGATGAGATCCTCTACTATGGTGGCTAGCTCTACTTATATAGGCCCTGGTCCTCCTCCCAAATATCGAGCGGGAAGGGGGCCAACAACGGCGGGCAAATTTAAAGGGGGACAGCTAGTACAAGCTATCCTGACAAAAGCGTTCTTCGCCTGCGAAAAGCTCTGGTGGTGACGCCGTCTTGGGCTCCACAATGACCTCCGTCTTGCCGTCCTTCTGGTCTTGGTCTCGTTGCACCAATATAGCAACCTTTGCCTGATGCCTCGGTACTCTTCGTCTGCGCTGGCCTCCTTAGCACTAAAGAGGAAATAAGGACGCTGCGTACACTGGCGCCCGCCTGGTGCCGTTCGTCATGGCTCACGTCACGAGAGCCTCGTGAGGTTTTGCCCCGCCTTGATATCTCCGCTCCTCGTGAGCCTATCTGGCTAGGCTACTCCAGAAGAGGTCTTGCGTCGTCCGCCTCGCGAGGCTTGGACCCTTGCGAGGGTCTTGGATGCCTTGTTGATGAAGATGGGCCGTACGGCCTGCTGGCTTAGCCACGCTGTGGGCCGCAGGCAGGAAAGTCTGGGGACCCCCTTTCCCAGAACGCCGACAGTAGCCCCCGGGCCCAAGGTGCGCTCGGGCTTGGCTTCGCGGCGAGGCCAAGGGTCAAGTTCGGAGCACCGCGGGCCCCAAAAGCCTGCGGCCTCGGTTGACGCGTGGCGGTTGATTGGACGTGGGCGTCTCCACTTCCCTACGCTGCCTCGGCAACTGCACGACTTGACAAGTCCCTGCGACATGCAAGGAAAACTATCATTACCTGCGATCGTGGGGGACGCCGGTTGGCCTTCTCTTACTATAAATTGGGAGGGGGCGGAGCCCTCGTCGCCCATCTCTTCCTGGCTTGCTCGCTTCTTCCTCCTTGCTCCACTGCTGACAACAATGGCGCCTATCAGAAGGTTTTCTATCGAAGAGAAAGGAAAGGCTCCCCGTGATGATCCGGGGCCACTTCCGCCAAAGAAGAGGTCGATCCATCGCCATGATGAAGCGGCGATGCAGGTGGTGTCGAGGCTCTGGTGCGAGCGGCCTCCTCCGGGGTACCCGCTACCCTTGTACGCCCGAGCCGAGGGCTCGGGAGGTCGGAACGACGAGCAGCGCAGCCCGTGCCGTGCCCGGGGTCGCCGCGCCACGGCGACGCGTGCCGTCGCCCCCAGGATCCACGCCGCGGACTCCTCGCGCGAGTTGGTGCTGTGGGAGCCGATGCCTCCAAGCTCCTGGATCCGCTTCCCGCGGTTCTTCTCCAACGTGATGCCGCCGAGGGGGCCTCTCGAGCTCTGGTTGCAGCACGCCGACTGCGGCGCTCCGGCGACCGGAGCGGATATCGAAGCGGTTCCCATCGGCAAGATCTTCATGACCCGCGGCTGGGGGGAGATCTCACGGGTCTGCCGTGCGAGCGGCGCCCTTGCGATCCACTTCGAGTACGATGGCACTTCCACACTCTTGTTCAAGGTCTTCGACGCCGAGGGCCGCCGCTTGGAGTGCTGCTCCGGAGAGGAGCGCCAAACTGACGCGCGCTCCGCTCGCGGCTACTCCAGCAGCAGCAGCCCTCCGGAGTCCAGCAGCTCTCCTGAGCTTTACGAGACTCCGGAGACGAGCGACGACAGCTACGTGCCCCCGAGCTCTCGCCGCGCTCGGGGCAGAGCCGCGGCGTCCGGCCGTCGCTGTCGCTGATCTGGATGGGGTTGGCGCCGGCCCCCCGTGGCCCACTTATGATGATGGTGTCCGCCACGGAAGTATGTAGATAGGATTCCCCTTAGTATCAGCTTTTGTTTCCTGCGAAGAACCATGAATCACCCCGTGGGGGAATGTAAGGGTCTGTTACGTCTTTTGTGCCCATCTTCCCTGTTATGAGTATTTGGTGAGCGCATGTTCCGTTAAGGCTCGGTCCCCCTTTCTTTCCTCGCGATAGCTTGTTGCTCTACGCTGACAGGTCCCGGTACCCAGGCAGGCTACAGCCGTCGCTGGTATGCCAGGTCGCGTGCCGTGGTCAAGGCCAGGAGGTGTGCGGCCCGAGGTCCAGTAAGAGCCCCTGAGGCGCGATGCTCAGGAGGTCCCCCTTAGCGCTCAAGCAGCCATGGTAAGGCGAGAAAGGGAGTCGACGTGGCCGTAACGGGGTTGCGGCAAGGCGTGAGCGACCATTAGGCCCAAACATTTAGCCGATCCGAGTGCGGGACTTATCTTGTTGATTTCGTGGCGACTCCCGACGTTGCGCCAGGGCTGCGCGCCTACTTGTGCGGCTTAGCCAAACCGGCCCATACGAGTTTCCCTTCCCTCATGCTCTCCTTAGTGCTCTATGTCCTCAGGTCCCGGCCCTCGAGCGAGCTCAGCCGCCGCTGGTATGCCAGGTTGCGATGCCGTGGTCAAGGCCAGGGGGTGAGGGCTGGAGAGCCAGTAAGAGCTCCTGAGTCGCGATGCTCAGGAGCCCCCCTTTTAACGTGCAAGAGAATTGCACGAGAGAAAAGGAGACTCACGGTGCCGCCTGCTATCCTTCTCACGGGATCCCTGCGAACTGGCACAAGAAGAAACACGGTTTGCCATTACAGCTGTCAGCCTGCCGCTGGTTGCTCTGGATGAGGTGAAGGCACTGAGGGCCTGGTGAGGTGACGTGCGCGGGGCGCGCCGTGAGCCAGAGCACGACCGCTCAGATTTGTCGGCGTGGCAGGGACGAACCCATGCACCAGCGCCGTGCCTGTGTGGAGGCCCCGGGGGAGGCGATGATCGAGCAGGCGATAGCCGTTGGCAGGTTAAGCATGGAGAGTAGATCAACTTGGATAAATGCAGGAAGATACATGCCACTGGGTCCGGCCCGAGCGGCTTGGGGATGATGCAGCCCGAGGGGCGCCCCCAGCAAGGTAAGCTAAAGACACAAATAAAAGGGATACATGCCACAGGGACGGACCCATGTGACCTGGGAATAATGCAGCCCGAGGGGTGCTCCCAGCTTAAACGAGCTCGGAAGATGTCACCTGGTTCTGTAGACGAAGTAGAGTTGGTGCAGCTGAAGGCGTGCGTTGAAGAAACGACTCCTCATGAGCCACCAGGACCCTGAGCCTCGGGAGGCTCTGGGAGCCTGGGAGGTTCCCTGAAGACCGTTTCCATCTCCTCCAGGACGGCGTGGTACCTGGCCTCCTGAGCCGCCTGGACACGCCGCAGGTCGCGTTGATAGGCTGACGCCACGCTCGGCAAGCCGAAGGGCATGAGAACGTAGCTGTGTGGTGGGCCCTCGCAGCGGCCCACACGCGATGGCCAGAAGCGCTCCTGAGATGCGGCCCTGTTGAGCCCGGGGACGTCGATGCAGACACGCAGCCCAGCATCCTCGCCAGGATGCGGAGCTGCCCCTCGTGAGCGGCTGTCGCCACGCATGGCCCTTGCATCTTGCAGTTCCTGAGTGGTCTTGGTGATGAACTCCTGAGTGGTGGGCACTCCTTGCCCTGTGCTCTCCTGAGGGTCACGTGCCGCGAAGCACGCCTCCAAGTGGTGCCCAAGCGCCTCCCTCGTGAGGTTGGCAAGGTCTGAGGCCCTCCAGAAGAGAGCCCCCGAGCCCTGCCCGAGGAGGGCGCCGGGCGTGCTTTCCTATGCGATGGAGGGAGGCGCCCCTAGGACGGGCACAGATCCTGATGAGGCTCCTGCCGCGTCGCCATCCTCCTGAGGTCCTGCGCGGCGCAGCTGCTTCTTCTTGGGGATGGCCTCCGGAGGGCCCTCGCTTCTGCTGTCGGGGTCGTCGATTGCTGCGGCTTGAAAGGCGCGCTCGAGGGAGCACACCTCATCCCTCTTTTCACACGGGACCGTGATGATTCCTCCGCTTCCTGGCATCTTGAGAACATTGTAGCCGTGATGAGTGATTGCCATGAACTTGGCCAGGGCTGGATACCCGAGGATAACATTGTATGGCAGGCGGACATGCGCGACATCGAAGTCGATGAGCTCGGTGCGGTAGTTCTTGCGCTCTCCGAAGGTGACAGGCAGGCGGACCTGCCCTATCGGTGTGGTGGAACCGTCGGTCACTCCTGAGAAAGGCTTGGTTGGCTGGAGCTGTTCATATGGCACTTGGAGGTTGTTGAACGTGTCGACGGACAGGACGTTGAGCCCTGCGCCGCCGTCGATGAGGGTCTTGGTGACCTGCACATTGCTGATGACTGGAGAGCACAACATAGGGAGGGCGCCAGCGGTGGCTGCGCATTTGAGCTGATCCACCGAGTTGAAAGTGATGGCGCATTGGGACCACTTGAGCGGGCGCGTGGCCTCGAGCTTGGGGAGCACCGCGTTCACCTCGCGAGCGAACTGTTTGAAGATGCGCTGAGAGGCTGGGGCCTGGGCTCCACCCAAGATGCAGGTGATCGCACGCGGCTCCTGGAAGCCCCCAACCCCCTCGTCCTGGTGGTGGTCGTCGTTCCTTCTTGGTGGCGGCAGCGGAGGAAGACCGGTGTTGCCCTGGGGGCGATCCTCACGAGGGGGGTCCCTCCAGGCGCCCTCGCGAGGTTGGTCCTGCCAGCGGTCCTCACGAGGCCGGTCACGCCACTCCTGGCGCGGGCCGCGGTCATCCCAGCGTCCGCCTCCTCATCCTCCTCCACGGCCGTAGCCACGGTCGTTGCGCTCGGGGCATCGACCGTAGCGTCCTTCCCTTATGGCTCTGAGTTCTTGACAGTCGCTGGTGTTGTGGGTGTTCAGGTTGTGGAAGGCGCAGAACGGTCGGCCGTTCTTGGATGACTCGGGCTGATCTCTGCCCCGCTTGGTGTCGGGCTCCGCTGCAAGCACCACCGCCTCCTTGCGCTTCACGTCCTTGGCCTTGGCCTTCTTCTCCTCCGCGCCCACTGCTGGCAACTCAAGGAGAGAGAGGCGCCCCTCCTCAGCTCTTGCGCACTTGGTCGCCAGGTTGAACAACTCCTGAGAGGTGCAGAGCTCCTCGTGGATGGCGAGCTCTTCCTTCATCTTGACGTCACGGACGCCGTCGGAAAACGCGGAGATGATGGCCTCATCCGTGACCTTGGGGATCTTGAGGCGGGTGTTGTTGAAGCGCTAGATGTACTTCTGGAGGGTCTCTCCTGGTTGTTGCTTGATGCGGCGTAGATCACCCGTGGCCGGTGGGCGGTCGCGAGTGCCCTGGAAGTTGGCGACGAAGCGGTCGCGCATCTCGTCCCAGGAAGAGATCGAGCCATGCTGCAGGTTCAGGAGCCAGGAGCGGGCTCCATCCTTGAGAGCCATGGGAAACCAGTTCGCCATGACTTCTTCGTCGCCGTTGGCCGCTTCGATGCTCAGCTCATTGAGCTGCAAGAACTCCACGGGGTCGGCAGTGCCGTCGTAGCGAGGAGGCAGGTCCGGCTTGAACTTGCCTAGCCAGGCAACGCTACGCAGCTCGGGGGTGAAGGCGCGGTAGCCAGCCGTGGTTGCCGGGGCCCGCTTCGGAGGTGGAGCTTGGTCTTGACGAGGTCCGCGCTGCGCCGCTGCAGGCGGCGCGGGATCTTGACGAGGTGGCGCGGGGAGCGTAGGTGCAGCTTCTCGCGGCCGCGGGATTTCTTGGCAGCTTCTCTCTTTGCGCGCGGGCACCGGGCGCGGCGGGTCACGCCGCGGAGCCGCGCGCCTTGGTGCCAAGGCACCGTCTTGGGGATGAGGTGATGGAGGCACGCCATGAGCCTCATCGCCCGTGGCTGGTTGAGGGGGAGGCAGAGAGAGGGACGGCACCGGGGAGCCCCCTGCGGCGCGGACGAACTCGGCAACGCGGTCGAGCCACTCCTCATAGAGGTCATCGACGGGGCGGTAACGCAGGAGTTCGTTCGCCGCGAGGAGCGCGGCCCGTGCCTCCATGGGAGCGCGGTGCGCGTGAGACGAAGAACCAGCAGGGGTCAGTGATGGAGTAGCGGTGCGGCCGTCCTGCCGCACCGATGGATGCAACGAGGACGCCTGCTACTCGTTCCCCGCCGGGCCGGTGGCAGCATTGGCGGCGGGAGACGGAGAACGACGAGGTGGCACGCCAACGGGAGCCGTCTGAGCGACGCGGCGGTGAGGGCAGCCCGACGCTCAGCTCAAGCACGGCGAGCGTCCGCCATGGAGACGATGGAGCGACGAACTGATGGAAGGGAAGCTACGGCGCACCCCTACCTGGTGCGCCAAATGTCGGATGTGGGGTTCTGGCAAACCCTTAAGGTTCGAACTCTGGGGTGTGCACGAAGTCTTTCCCTCCTACCGATCTACGCCCTAGCTCACTAAGATCTCGCGGGCGAACTCGACGAACTCGCAACACAGAGAGACACGAGATTTATACTGGTTCGGGCCACCGTTGTGGTGTAATACGCTACTCAAGTGTGGTGGTGGTGGATTGCCTCTGGGGCTGATGATGAACAGTACAAGGGAAGAACAGCCTCCCGAGGTTGAGGTGTTCTTGTGAGTAGGCTCTCGATCGGGGTGGATCAAGCTAAGATGAGATCCTCTACTATGGTGGCTAGCTCTACATATATAGGCCCTGGTCCTCCTCCCAAATATCGAGCGGGAAGGGGGCCAACAACGGCGGGCAAATTTAAAGGGGGACAGCTAGTACAAGCTATCCTGACAAAAGCGGTCTTCGCCTGCGAAAAGCTCTGGTGGTGACGCTGTCTTGGGCTCCACGATGACCTCCGTCTTGCCGTCCTTCTGGTCTTGGTCTCGTTGCACCAATATAGCAACCTTTGCCTGATGCCTCGGTACTCTTCGCCTGCGCTGGCCTCCTTAGCACCAAATAGGAAATAAGGACGCTGCGCCGCTGCGCGCGCTGGCGCCCGCCTGGTGCCGTTCGTCATGGCTCACGCCACGAGAGCCTCGTGAGGTTTTGCCCCACCTTGATATCTCCGCTCCTCGTGAGCCTGCCTGGCTAGGCTATTCCAGAAGAGGTCTTGTGTCGTCCGCCTCGCGAGGCTTGGACCCTCGCGAGGGTCTTGGATGCCTTGTTGATGAAGATGGGCCGTACGGCCTGCTGGCTTAGCCACGCTGTGGGCCGCAGGCAGGCAAGTCTGGGGACCCCCATTCCCAGAACGCCGACGGGCACCACATGGAGGCATGCTTCCCCACACGCTTCCCTCATGAGGGCACGAGGCATGGAGTGCCTAGTGCTCATGAGTTCATCTCCAAGGCAACCGAAGAGCTTCAAGAGGCCCGAGCCATGCGCGGCGACCACCGCCCACCACCTGGCGCAGCTCCTGTCCTAGCAAGGACGACGAGCTGCGCGTCTGCGTCAACATCCCAGGGCTCAATAGAGCCGCATCTCAGGAGCGCTTATGGTCCTCGTGCGTTGGTCGGTGCGCGGGTCCCCCTCACAGCTACGTTTGCATGCCCTTCGGCCTGCCGAACGCAGCTGTCACCTTCCAGCGCCACCCGCGGAGCGTTCTGGCGGCTCAGGAGGCCAGGCACCACGCAGTCATGGCGGAGATGGCGACGGTTCTTCATGAGTCTCCTGGGCCCCCAAAGCCTCCCGAGGCTCACGACCCGGGCGACTCATGAGGAGCAACTTCTTCAGCATGCGTCTTCAGCTACTTCAACAGCTCTTCAGCAACGTTGACAGTTGACATTTTCTGGTTTATTCAGTTGGGGGCGCCCCTCAAGCTGCATCATCCCCAGGTCGCGCGGGCCTGTCCCTGCGACATGTATCCTTTTGCATCTCTAGATTACTCTATTGGGGGCGCCCCTCGGGCTGCATCATCCCCAGGCCGCATGGGTCCGTTCTTGTGGCATGTATCACATTTACCTAAATTAGCTTGCCTCCTCCCATGAGTTACCTTATGATTATCACTTGCCAGTCCGGCATTTCAATGCCATGAACGTCGTGTGCCCTCGCGAACCCACCCACGACAGCCTCATGATTAAGGGCCGGCACGACGTCTGTGCTCGGGTCCGTCCCCGGAGCGTCGCTAAATCCAAGTGGCTGAGCACTGGCTCGCGGGCTAGCCCCGCGTACATCAACTCCCATGGCCCTTGGTGCTTGGCTCTCGCATGAGCTAATCGCGGGTGGATGAGCTAGGGCGCGCGACCCGGTGCCTTGCCACCACGGGAGCCGCGCGCTGGCCGTCTTTCTTCAGGTTTTTTTGCATGAGAAGACTGGGCACGGCGTCTGTGCTCGGGTCCATCCTTGTAGCGTCGATAAACCCAATGACCGAGCTCTGTTTGGCGGGCCGGCCCCGTTCACGTCATCTCCTGGGGTCATTGGTGTTTGGCCTTCTCATGTGATAGCCTCAGGAGATTCATCCGGCGCAGGTTGTCTAACCATCTCGCAGGACCAGCACAACTGACAAGAATCAAGTTCAGGCGCAACCCGCCTTGAGGTAGGGCCTCTTGAGTCCCGCGCTGGTTCACGAGTGCCCAGATACACCTCGTCCGGCCCTGCCGTGCAAGCCACATGTCAGGGCGGGGCTGTACACACCCCGGGGGCTCCACTCAGAGGGGCTCCTCACCCACGCACCAGTCGAAGCACCATGCTCCGCGCTGGTAGTCGACACGGTCGAGGAGAGGCTATGCCCGTGCAAGTGCGGAAGTGCTATGCTCCGCGCTGGTGCTAAACAACTGGGGGCGGCCCCATGGCCGCATCAACCTCAGGGAGCCACCAGGCTCAGTGTCCAGCCTCTTCCAAACACTTTCCCCTCGGGAGAGTCGCGCGAGGGGGCTGGGCATGGGGGCTACGCTCAGGTCACGCCTAGCGTACGCCACCCTACCAGGTCCCTCGGACCTGGTCGTCACGTGCACCTCCCGAGCGGGACCTCGGCGAGGACAGGTATGAAGGTCCATTCGTACGTTAAAGGGGACTCCTGAGCATCGTGACTCAGGAGCCTAACTGGTCACGTAGCCCCTGACCCCTTGGCCTCGTCCTGGTGATTCGGATGACCCAACGACGGCTGAGGTATGCGCGGGGCCGGGCCCTGCCGATGCAAAACGCTAAGGCCCACTTTCGCAATCCCTTCCCAGGGGCTGTTTGTACGTCAAGGGGGACTCCTGAGCATCGTGACTCAGGAGCCTAACTGGCCATGTAGCCCCTCACCCCTTGGCCTCGTCCTGGTGATCCGGACGACCCAACGACGGCTGAGGCATGCGCGGGGCCGAGCCCTGCCGATGCAGAACACTAAAGCAACGGGAAGGAAATCGCGGAACCTTAACAAATTATTACAAGACATGCCGTTCCTCAAATACCAAACACAAGTTTTAACGCCTCCATGAGGCACGGTGCATGTTGCAGGAAATAAAAGTGGAGGGAAGTGTCGCCAACAAGCCTTCTCTTAAGCCTTGGGCGCTCCCATCGCCTGCAAGGAGCGCCCCTTCGTCGACAACATTGTCGTCGCCCGTGCTGTCCGCCAGGGCCGCAGAGTCGGCGGCACCATTAGCCGGAGGCGTGGGGTCGATGGCGAGGAATTTCTCCAGCAGGGCCTCCACCCGGTCCTTCACGGCTTCGGCAGCAGCCTCGCAGTGCTCCTCGTCCACGGGCTCGAGCAGGGCATTGAGGTCAACGCTGGGGTCGCGAAGATGAAGATGACTGAAGACGCGCGTCAGAGCTGAAGCAGAGAGCGCACGGGCTTCCCCCTCCACCATGGGGCCGATCGCGTCAACGACGCTCTCAAGCGCTATGACAAGCTGAGGGAGTAGCTCAGCGGGGCCTTCCTCATCGGTCACCAACGGCTTCTTCAAGCCCTTCCCGTAGAGCTCCTGAAGTGCTTCGCGGGACTTCACCTCCAGGGATTTGAAGGCCACGCGATCTTAAACAAGAACCGTCGCCTTGGCTTCCAGCTGGGCCCCTCTGCCTCCACCCTCTTCTCCAGTTCCTCCAGGCGGCTGCTGCTGCTACCTCTTGAGCATGCGTTGGTTTTCCCTTGAAGAGGAAAGGGTGATGCAGCAAAGTAGCGTAAGTATTTCCCTCAGTTTTTGAGAACCAAGGTATCAATCCAGTAGGAGACTACATGCAAATCGCCTAGTACCTGCACAAACAACGAGGAACCTTGCAACCAACGCGATAAAGGGGTTGTCAATCCCTTCACGGCCACTTGCAAAAGTGAGATCTGATAAAGATAATAAGATAAATATTTTTGGTATTTTTGTTGTATAGATTGGAAAATAAAGATTGCAAAATAAATAGTAAACTAGAATTGTAGATTGGAAACTTATATGATGTAAAGTAGACCCGGGGGCCATATGTTTCACTAGTGCCTTCTCTTAAGATAGCATATATTACGGTGGGTGAACAAATTACTGCCGAGCAATTGATAGAAAAGCGCATAGTTATGATGATATCTAAGGCAATGATCATGAATATAGGCATCATGTCCGTGTCAAGTAGACCGAAAAGATTCTGCATCTACTACTATTACTCCACACATCGACCGCTATCCAACATGCATCTAGAGTATTAAGTTCATAAGAACGAAGTAACGCATTAGGCAAGATGACATGATGTAGAGGGATAAACTCAAGCAATATGATATAAACCCCATCTTTTTATCCTTGATGGCAACAATACAATACGTGTCGTTTCCCTTTCTGTCACTGGGATCGAGCACCGCAAGATTAAACCCAAAGCTAAGCACTTCTCCTGTTGCAAGAAAGATCAATCTAGTAGGCCAAACTAAACCGATAATTCAAAGAGACTTGCAAAGATATCAAATCATGCATCTAAGAATTTAGAGAAGAATCAAATAATATTCATACATGATCAAATTCATAAACCCACAATTCATCGGATCTCGGCAAACACACCGCAAAAGAGTATTACATCGAATAGATCTCCAAGAGCATCGAGGAGAACTTTGTATTGAGATCCAAAGAGAGAGAAGAAGCCATCTAGCTAATAACTATGGACCCGAAGGTCTGTGGTAAACTACTCACACATCATCGGAGAGGCTATGGTGTTGATGTAGAAGCCCTCCGTGATCTAATCCCCCTCCGACAGATCGCCTGAAAAGGCCCCAAGATGGGATCTCATGGGTACAGAAGGTTGCGGCGGTGGAGAAGTGGTTTCGTGGCTCCCCTGGATGTTTTCAGGGTATAAGAGTATATATAGGCGAAAGAAGTCGGTCGGTGGAGCTACGAGGGGCCCACGAGGGTGGGGGGCGCGCCCTCCTGCATCGTGGCTGCCTCGCTGCTTCCTTGACATCCACTCCAAGTCTACTGGATTGCGTTTGTTCCAAAAAAGATCCTCATGAAGGTTTCGTTCCGTTTGGACTCCGTTTGATATTCCTTCTCTGCGAAACACTGAAATAGGAAAAAAAACAGCAAAGTGCACTGGGCCTTCGGTTAATAGGTTAGTCCCAAAAATAATATAAAAAGGTATATTAAAGCCCATTAAACATCCAAAACAGATAATATAATAGCATGGAACAATAAAAAAATTATAGATACGTTGGAGACGTATCAAGCATCCCCAAGCTTAATTCCTACTCGTCCTCGAGTAGGTAAATGATAAAACAAATTTTTTGATGTGGAATGCTACCTAAGATAATTTTTCAATGTAATTCTCTTTATTGTGGCATGAATGTTTAGATCCAAAAGATTCTAGACAAAGTTTTAATATTGACATAAAAATAGTAATACTTCAAGCATGCTAACCAAGCAATTATGTCTTATCAAAATAACATAGCCAAAGAAAGCTTATCCCTACAAAATCATATAGTTTGGCCATGCTTCATTTTCGTCACACAAAATGCGCACAACCCCGATGACAAGCCGAGAAATTGGTTCATACTTTTTAACACGCTTCAGCTTTTTCAACCCTCACGCAGTACATGAGCGCAAGCCATGGATATAACACTATAGGTGGAATAGCATATGATGATGGGGGTTATGTGAGAAGACAAAAAAGGAGAAAGTCTCTCATTGACACGGCTAATCAACGGGCTATGGAGATGCCCATCAATTGATGTCAATGCGAGGAGTAGGGATTGCCATGCAACGGATGCACTAGAGCTATAAATATATGAAAGCACATAAAAAGAAAGTAAGTAGGTGTGCATCCAACTTGCTTGCTCACGAAGACCTAGGGCATTTTGAGGAAGCCCATCATTGGAATATACAAGCCAAGTTCTATAATGAAAAATTCCCACTAGTATATGAAAGTGACAAAATAAGAAACTCTATATCATGAAGATCATGGTGCTATTTTGAAGCACAAGTGTGGAAAAAGGATAGTAACATTGTCCCTTCTCTCTTTTTCTCTCATTTTTTTATTTTTGTTTGGGCTTCTTTGGCCTCTCTTTTTTATTTGGGCTTCTTTGGCCTCTTTTTTTCGTCCGGAGTCTCATCCCGACTTGTGGGGGAATCATACTCTCCATCATCCTTTCCTCACATGGGAAAATGCTCTAATAATGATGATCACCACACTTTTGTTTACTCATAACTCAATATTACAACTCGATACTAGAACAAAAATATGACTCTATGTGAATGCCTCCGGTGGTGTACCGGGATATGCAATGAATCAAGAGCGACATGTATGAAAGAATTATGAAGGTGGCTTTGCCACAAATGCGATGTCGACTACATGATCATGCAAAGCAATATGACAATGATGGAGCGTGTCATAATAAACGGAACGGTGGAAAGTTGCATGGCAATATATCTCGGACTATGGAAATGCCATAATAGGTAGGTATGGTGGCTGTTTTGAGGAAGATATAAGGAGGCTTATGTGTGATAGAGCGTATCGTATCACGGGGTTTGGATGCACCGGCGAAGTTTGCACCAACTCTCAAGGTGAGAAAGGGCAATGCACGGTACCGTAGTGGCTAGCAAATTGCGAAAAGGTAAGAGTGTGTATAATCCATGGACTCACATTAGTCATAAAGAACTCATATACTTATTGCAAAGGTTTATTAGCCCTCGAACCAAAGTACTACTACGCATGCCCCTAGAGGGATAGATTGGTAGGAAAATACCATCGCTCGTCCCCGACCGCCACTCATAAGGGAAGCAATCAAAGAACAGCCCATGCTTCAAATTTGTCACACAACGTTTACCATACGTGCATGCTACGGGACTTGCAATCCTCAACACAAGTATTTCTCAATTCCACAATTACCCAACTAGCATGACTCTAACATTACCACCCTTATATCTCAAAAGAACTACCAAGTATCATAGTATTTAATGCACTCTAGATGAAAGTTTTTATTATACCCATCTTGGATGCCTATCATATTAGGACTAATTTTATAGCCAAAGTAAATTACCATGCTGTTATAAAAGACTCTCAAAATAATATAAGTGAAGCATGAGAGATCAATAATTTCTATAACATAAAACCACCACCATGCTCTAAAAAGGTATAAGTGAAGCACTAGAGCAAAATTTATCTAGCTCAAAAGATATAAGTGAAGCACATAGAGTATTCTAATAAATTTCGATTCATGTGTGTCTCTCCCAAAAGGTGTGTACAGCAAGGATGATTGTGGTAAAATAAAAAGCAAAGACTCAAATCATACAAGACGCTCCAAGCAAAACACATATCATGTGGTGAATAAAAATATAGCCTCAAGTAATGTTACCGATAGACGAAGACGAAAGAGGGGATGCCTTCCGGGGCATCCCCAAGCTTAGGCTTTTGGTTGTCCTTGAATTTTACCTTGGGGTGCCTTGGGCATACCCAAGCTTAGGCTCTTGCCAGTCCTTGTTCCATAATCCATCAAATCTTTACCCAAAAACTCAAAAACTTCACAACACAAAACTCAACAGAAAATCTTATGAGCTCCGTTAGTATAAGAAAACAAACCACCACCTTAAAGTACTGTAATGAACTCATTCTTTATTTATATTGGTGTTAAACCTACTGTATTCCAACTTCTGTATGGTTCATACCCCCCGATACTAGCCATAGATTCATCAAAATAAGCAAACAACACACGGAAAACAGAATCTGTCAAAAACAGAACAGTCTGTAGAAATCTGATTTGTTCGAATACTTCTGGAACTCCAAAAATTCTGAAACACTAGGACAGTCTGGATAATTTGTATATTTATCTACTTCAAAAAGAATTGGTAGTTTATCACGTTCTGGTGAATTTTAACAATTATTTTCGTGAGCGTAAAGTTTCTGTCTTTTACAACAAGATCGCAAAGACTTCACCCAAGTCTTGCCAAAGGTTCTACTTGGCACAAACACTAATTAAAACATAAAAACACATCTAAACATAGTATAGATGAATTATTTATTACTAAATAGGAACAAAAAGCAAGGAACAAAAATAAAATTGGGTTGCCTCCCAACAAGCGCTATCGTTTAACGCCCTACGCTAGGCATTGAGGTTTCGATGATGCTCACACGAAAGACAAGAATTGAAGCGCAAAGAGAGCATCATGAAACACGTGACAAACACATCTAAGTCTAACATACTTACTATGCATAGAAATCTTATAGGAAAACAAATTATCATAGCAAGCAAAAACTAGCATATGCAAGGAAGGGGAAAGAAACAATAGCAATCTTAACATAACGAGAGGTAATTTTGTAACATGAAAATTTCTACAACCATATTTTCCTCTCTCATAATAATTACATGTGGGATCATAATCAAATTCTACAAAATAACTATCACATAACATATTCTTAACACGATCCACATGTATGCAAAGTCGACACTCTTCCAAAATAGTGGGATTAACATTAACTGAAGTCATGACCTCTCCAAACCCACTTTTATCAAAAACTTCATAAGATTGAACATTCTACAAATATGTGGGATCTAAAGTTGACGCTCTTCCAAACCCACTTTCAATATTATTGCAAACACTATTATCAATCTCATATTCATCATGGGGCTTAAATAAATTTTCAAGATCATAAGAAGAATCACCCCAATCATGATCATTGCAACAAGTAGTAGACATAACAAAACTAGCATCCCCAAGCTTAGGGTTTTGCATATTATTAACACAATTGACATCAAGAGAATTTATAGTAAAATCATTGCAATCGTGCTTTTTATTCAAGGAGCTATCGTGAATCTCTTCATAAATAACTTCATCACGATTCTCAGATTCATGAATTTCAAGCAAAACCTCATAAAGATAATCTAGTGCACTCAAATCACTAGAAATTGGTTCATCATAATTGGATCTCTTAAAAAGATTAGCAAGGGGATAAGGATCCATAAACTTTTAGCAAGCGAAGATGCAAGTAAAAAGAAGGCACATGGTAACACAAGATCGAACGGAGGGAGGGCGAAGAAAAGGCAAAGGTGAAGTGGGGGAGAGGAAAACGAGAGGCAATGGCAAATAATGTAATGCGAGAGAGAAGAGTTTGTGATGGGTACTTGGTATGTCTTGACTTGAGCGTAGATGTTCCTGGCAACGGCGCCAGAAATCCTTCTTGCTACCTCTTGAGCATGCGTTGGTTTTCCCTTGAAGAGGAAAGGGTGATGCAGCAAAGTAGAGTAAGTATTTCCCTCAGTTTTTGAGAACCAAGGTATCAATCCAGTAGGAGACTACACGCAAATCGCCTAGTACCTGCACAAACAATCAAGAACCTTGCAACCAACGTGATAAAGGGGTTGTCAATACCTTCACAACCACTTGCAAAAGTGAGATCTGATAAAGATAATAAGATAAATATTTTTGGTATTTTTGTTGTATAGATTGGAAAATAAAGATTGCAAAATAAATAGTAAACTAGAATTGTAGATTGGAAACTTATATGATGTAAAGTAGACCCGGGGGCCATAGGTTTCACTAGTGCCTTCTCTCAAGATAGCATATATTACGGTGGGTGAACAAATTACTGCCGAGCAATTGATAGAAAAGCGCATAGTTATGATGATATCTAAGGCAATGATCATGAATATAGGCATCACGTCCGTGTCAAGTAGACCGAAACGATTCTGCATCTACTACTAGTACTCCAGACATCGACCGCTATCCAGTATGCATCTAGAGTATTAAGTTCATAAGAACGGAGTAACGCATTAGGCAAGATGACATGATGTAGAGGGATAAACTCAAGCAATATGATATAAAACCCATCTTTTTATCCTCGATGGCAACAATACAAGATGTGTCATTTCCCTTTCTGCCACTGGGATCGAGCACCGCAATATTGAACCCAAAGCTAAGCACTTCTCCCATTGCAAGAAAGATCAATCTAGTAGGCCAAACTAAACCGATAATTCGAAGAGACTTGCAAAGATATCAAATCGTGCATATAAGAATTCAGAGAAGAATCAACTAATATTCATAGATAATCAAGTTCAAAAACCCACAATTCATTGGATCTCGGCAAACACACCGCAAAAGAGTATTACATCGAATAGATCTTCGAGAACATCGAG
The DNA here is from genome assembly GCF_002575655.3 of Aegilops tauschii subsp. strangulata. NCBI lineage: Eukaryota > Viridiplantae > Streptophyta > Magnoliopsida > Poales > Poaceae > Aegilops > Aegilops tauschii. The sequence goes on from NC_053036.3 coordinate 280,518,297, forward strand.
GAGAACTTTGTATTAAGATCCAAAGTGAGAGAAGAAGCCATCTAGCTAATAACTATGGACCCGAAGGTCTGTGGTAAACTACTCACACATCATCAGAGAGGCTATGGTGTTGATGTAGAAGCCCTCCGTGATCGAATCCCCCTCCGGCAGATCGCCGGAAAAGGCCCCAAGATGGGATCTCACGGGTACAGAAGGTTGCGGCGGTGGAAAAGTGGTTTTGTGCCTCCCCTAGATGTTTTCAGGTTATACGAGTATATATAGGCCAAAGAAGTAGGTTGGTAGAGCTACGAGGGCCCCACGAGGGTGGGGGGCGCGCCCACCTGCCTCATGGCTGCATAGCTGCTTCCTTGACGTCCACTCCAAGTCTCCTGGATTGCGTTTGTTCCAAAAAAGATCCTCGCAAAGGTTTCGTTCCGTTTGGACTCCGTTTGATATTCCTTTTCTGCGAAACACTGAAATAGGCAAAAAACAGCAAATTGCACTGGGCCTTCGGTTAATAGGTTAGTCCCAATATAAAAAGGTATATTAAAGCCCATTAAACATCCAAAACAGATAATATAATACCATGGAACAATCACAAATTATTGATACGTTGGAGACGTATCAGGTGCGCTCGCCGACTGCTCCAGCTCGGTGTCCCGACCGACGACTGCGTCTTCTCGAGCCTTCATCTTCTCCTCCCACGCCTCGCGCTGCCGAGCCTCAACGGTGCGCTCATTGCGCATGGTCTCCATCTCGGCCTCTGCTGACCCGCAGCGCTCTTGGGCAGCCTCAACATCCTTCAGCGCCACGTCACGGGCAGCCGCGGACAGGCCGGCGGCCCGCTCGCCTTCCTCAGAGGTTGCTATGGCCTGGCTGCATGACGCCCTGACAGACGCGTCGATCACAACCACCCCGAGACCAACTCTAGCCGCCCTGATGCCAGCCGGCTGTCGGCACCCTGAAGGTCGTCGCGAAGCTGGGTCAACATGGAGAGAGCGTCCTCTAGAGCATCAAGCGAAGCGGGAGGACCACGACCCAGTAGCACGATGGGAGGAGGAAGAGACGACGTTGGCGCCAAGACCCACAGGTTGGCGGTGGCAGAAGGGGCCGGGGGCTCCTGAGCCTTAGTGGCCTCAGCAGGCGAGCTGGGGGCGGGCGCCTCCGGAGCCGGTTTGTCTATGGAGGTCACCTTCTCCTGAGGTCGGGCCTCCGGACCTTGCGAGGATGACCCGGCCGCCGAGGCCCGAGGGCCCTCACTGTCCTTCCGCACCAGAGGAGGCACGGTCGTGGCAGGCTGCTGGGTCTCAGAAATTGTGGTCGCCCCCCTCTTCTTCTTCACCACTGTCGGATTACGGGTTCCGGCAAACCCTTGAGGTTCGAACTCTGGGGTGCACAGGAAGATCTCTCTCTCCCTAGCTCGCTCTCGCAACGATCTCAAGGCCCAGCTCGCAGAACCCAAGGAACAAGGGACACGAGAGTTTATACTGGTTCGGGCCACCGTTGTGGTGTAATACCCTACTCCAGTGTGGTCTGGTGGATTGCCTCGTGGGCTAAGGATGAACTGGTACAGTGGATGGACAGCCTCATGAGGAGAGGTGTTCTTGAGCTCGATGAGCTGGATAGATGGCCTTGGTGGAGTGGATCCGATCCAAGATGAGCCGATCCTTGACTACGGTGTTGGCTAGTCCTATTTATAGAGGCCCTGGTCCTCTTCCCAAATGTTAGGCGGGAAGGGATCCCACAACGGCCAAGTTTGAAGGGAGACAACTAGTACAAGCTATCCCGACAAAAGGTGGTCTTCACCTGCCAAGGGCTCTGGTGGTGACGCCACCGTGGGCTCCGTGGTGACCTTTGCCTGATGCCTCGGGACTCCTCGCCTGCGCTTGCCCCTTTAGCACCAAAGAGGCAACTGGTACTCTGTGCCCGTTGGCGCCTGCCTGGCCTTGGTCGTCATGGCTCACGTCACGCGGACCTCGCGAGGTGCCCCTTGCATAGATATCTCCACTCCTCGGGAGCCAGCCTAGCGAGGCCGCCCCTGAGGAGGTCTTGGTGTCGTCCGCCTCGTGAGGCTTGGCCCCTCGTGAGGGTCTTAAGTGGTTGCTGATGAAGATGGGCCGTACCAGGCCATTGGTGGAGCCGCACCCTGGGCCGCAGGCAGGCAAGTCTGGGTACCCCCGTTCCCAGGATACCGATAGTAGCCCCCGGGCCCAAGGCGCGCTTGAACTTGGCTTCAAGGTGAAGCCAAAGGGCAAGTGCAGAGCACCGCGGGCCCCAACAGCCTACGACCTTGATTGACGCGTGGCGGTTGACGGGAGTGGGCGCCTACACTTCCCCACGCAGCCTCGATTTCCGCCTGGCTAGGCAGCCACTGTCGTCTACACAGCTCCGCCTCCATTACAGGCAACGCGCTCCGTAGCTCCCTCATCTTCTGGAAGACAGCGGATCCCTTCCCTTGGTCCGATCTGACACCAACTCTCCCGCCCGCCATGGCACCAAGCCGGAAGAAGAAGGGGAAGAAGGAGCCCCGTACCTCGGCCCCCACGCTGCCGGTCTTCGAGCCCGCCATCGAGCGGTCGGTGGTGCTCAACCAGGAAGCGATGGCAAGGTGCGCCCAACGCTCGCCGCCAATTTCAATGAGTGGGGGGCGACGGTGGCTTGGCCTGCTTCCCGCGCTGCAATTGACAGGACGGCCACCGAGGTCCCCATCCATCTTCACGCCCTCTGGGCTGGTCTGATCCCTCCCTTCTCGGACTTCTTCAATGCGTTGCTCTCGCATTATCAGATCAATGCACTGCACCTCGATCTCCAATCCATCCTCCTCCTTGCTGTCTTCGCCTTTGTCTGCGAAGCCATGGTGGGCATTGCTCCTTCCGTGGCCTTGCTTCGCCACTTCTTCTCGCTGCATCTGACAGATGCCCTCCAGCGCTCGGGGTGTGTATCCCTTCAGGCTGTTGCGGCGACGGCCAGCTCGGGGATCGATTTTGAGCTCTCGCCGGTCGTCGGAGATTTTCGGAAGCGGTGGGTGTTTGTGGATGTTGGTGTGCGCAGCCCCCTGCTGCTGCTCCCACGGATTCCGGCCGCCCCAAGCTCTAGCTGGGGGCACGCGAAGCTCACTGACCGGCGGCTAGCCCATGTCTGGCACCGGCTAGCCAGGCTGAAGGGCCTCGGGGTGACGGTGCCTATGGTCGTGAAGGAGTTCATCTGGTGTCGCATTGCTCCGCTTCAGCGCCACTCCCGGCCGATGTGGACCTTCTCCGGCTAAGGGGACCACATGAGGCTTCAGGTGCCGGCTCTTCCCCCCCAGGCGCGGCGCATGGTGCTCGAGCTCCTGACAGGCGACCCAATGCCATCCAACCTGCCGGAGGAGGGCTGCCTTCTATACTGCTGCTCGAACAAGGTGGAGTTTGCGAAGCAGATGCCCCCTTCGACGAATGGGGACTACGCCCGGTTGGCCTTGAAGGGCCTTACGAGGGCCCTATCTTCGTGGCCCCCTTGCCCGCTGCCAGCGCGGTGCTCGTCCCAGAAGTGGGCGCAGGGGACGGTCGCTGTCGAACGATGGCGGCGCTGCTGCTGAGGAATCGGTGTCGCTCGGGGCTCCTGAAGTGTCGTCCCCCGGGGCCCGAGAGAGCCGTCCTAAGGAAGCGGCCGGGGGGACGACGCTGTCCGATACTCCTGAGGCTGAAGCCCCCGAGGCCCCGGCGAGTCGCCACGAGGCGGAGACCGAGGACTCCACGCAGCCCAGCACCCCTGAGGTCGCCTCCTCAGGAGCCACACCAGCCGCGCCCGGTATTGGCGACCGCCCCCAGGGCTTCGGCCGGCTCCGACCGAACTTCGAAGCGCTCTGCAAAGAGGAAGGAGTCTCCAAGCTGCAGCGGCGACGCCTTCCGGCCATTGAAGCAGAGGAAGTACATCGCTATTGACGAGTGAGTACCTTATCTTTGTAATTTCTTGAGCGCCGCCTCTCCTCCTGACCGCAGTTCCGTAGGGTCCCTTCCGCTAGGGCGATGAAGTCTCCCGAGAAGCAACCTCTGCCTGCTTCGGGTTCTCCGCTGACCATGAGCGCCTCATGTCGGCCTGCCGTGCGTGCGCGAGGCCTGCCGGGGAGGCGGACGTGCCGGCCTGGCGTCTTGACCCTGCGCTCTTGTTGTCCCTCCTTCGTGGTTCTGCCTGGGGTGCAAAGAGTGTGCCGAGGGCCCCACCACTAGTCCTTGCCCGCGGCTGGGCGACCTCGACCCTGGCCTCACCATCGAGCAACGAGGCCCCACCCCACCGGGCCTCCGCCGAGGCCCAAGGGCGGCCAGAAAGGCGCCGGCCTCCAGCCCCTTGCCGGGAGCAGGCGAGCCACTTCGAACTTCTCCAACAACCCTTGGCATGGAGGACGGACCTGGCCGCGCGTTCAAGCTTGCACGCGAGCGCGGCGTTGTCCACCATGAGCTTTTCCGGGAGGCGATGGGCGCGCTGAGCCTACTCGGGGAAGAGCTCGTGGATGTCGACACCCGCCTTGAAACCGAAGGTGATAGAGGCAAAGGTGTCCCGTCTTTCGATGAGATGATGAATATCGCTTTGATGGAAGTCGACTTTGACGATCCGACTACGAACGTGCGAGGACGTCGCGCCTTAGCAATCGCTAAACCAACTCCGAGAGGTTATCGACCACGCCGGAGCACGATCAACCTGACCACGAGGGTCTGTTTCCTGCGAGCAAACGAAGAACAGGCAAGAAACTGAGATTGCAATCTGGATATTGCGAATATAAGATGAAAGCTTTATTGATCAAGGTGGGGTTCTGTGACGCCTTTGTCTGGTCGCTGAACACAAACGAAGTACGCGAAGTTGCAGCTATGGCGAACTTTTAATCTAAACAAAACCCAAAGTCTAAACGACGCCCTAAGGGCTGTATATATGGAGGAAGAGGGGGGGGGAATTTCGTGGCCCTTGAGGAAGGGGTCCGAAACCAACCCTATCTCTTGTTTCCCCACACATACGGACTCTAAAAACAGCCTATACTTATGTATTTCGAAATTACATGGGCCTGGCCCAATAATAAGGTGACGCAGCACCTAGAATAGCCTCTGGACGAAAGTTATGAAGTAGCATCTTGTATATTTCGTCCAAGGCTTCATGCACGCATTATGGTGGCTTCAACGTCCTGAAATCATCACTTGTAACTCCGTTCTTGTTCCCCATGCGCATGCCATCATCTCCATGCTTGTTCTTGCTCCAATGTTCATCCTTCTCAAAGCTAGGCCCTTCATTTGTAAGCAAAACAAATGTATCCAATTTAGGCAGCATCATATTCTCATGAACATTAGAATCATTAGCAAGAAACGAAAGTACCTGGTAATTTAATTGGCGTGCGCGAGCTCTAGTAATTGGTCCAGTATGTATAGCAGCAGGGACTGTGGGTGTAATAATTGTATTGATGTCCTCATCATCCTCCCCTTCTTGAAATGAAGTCGTCCTCGACGGAAGCTCATCTTCCTCACCCAAATAAGGCTTCAAATCTGCAATATTAAAAGTGGGACTAACCCCAAAATCTGCAGGCAGCTCAAGTTTATATGCATTATCATTTATTTTCTCTAACACCTTAAAAGGACCATCAGCACGTGGCATTAGCTTTGATTTGCGCAAATCAGGAAATCTATCCTTACGCAAATGTAACCAAACAAGATCTCCAGGTGCAAACACAACATGTTTTCTACCCTTATCTCCAGCAAGTTTATATTTACCATTCATACGCTCAATGTTTTCCTTAGTTAACTCATGCATTTTTAAGATCAATTCAGCACGTTGTTTAGCATCAAAATTAACCTTCTCCGAAGATGGAAGAGGCAACAAATCAATAGGTGCACGAGGTAGGAAACCATACACAATTTCAAAAGGGAACATCTTAGTAGTAGAATGCAATGAACGATTATAAGCAAACTCAATATGAGGCAAGCAGGCTTCCCACATTTTCTTATTATTCTTCAAAACAGCCCTAAGCATAGTAGACAATGTTCTATTGACTACTTCAGTTTGTCCATCAGTTTGGGGGTGACAAGTAGTACTAAAAAGCAGTTTAGTCCCCAACTTAGCCCATAAACATCTCCAAAAGTGGCTAAGAAATTTAGTATCACGATCTGAAACAATAGTATTTGGCACACCATGCAAGTGAATAATTTCACGAAAGAACAAATCAGCAACATTAACAGCATCATCGCTTTTATGACATGGTATAAAGTGCGCCATTTTCGAGAATCTATCCACGACAACAAATATGCTATCCCTCCCCTTCTTTGTTCGAGGTAAACCTAAAACAAAGTCCATAGATATATCCTCCCAAGGAACACTAGGTACAGGCAAAGGCATATATAAACCATGAGGATTGAGTCGTGACTTAGCTTTTTGACATGTAGTGCAGCGAGCAACAAAACGCTCAACATCCCTTCTCATCTTTGGCCAAAAGAAATGTGTAGCAAGTACGTCCTCCGTCTTCTTCACGCCAAAGTGTCCCATTAATCCTCCTCCATGCGCCTCCTGCAACAACAAAAGACGAAGAGAGCTAGCTGGAATGCATAGCTTGTTAGCACGGAACACAAATCCATCATTAACGACAAACTTGTTCCAGGTTCTTCCTTCTTTACAATTCTGCAATACATCTTTAAAATCAGCATCATGCACATATTGATCTTTGATGGTCTCCAAACCAAATATTTTGAAGTCAAGTTGTGAAAGCATAGTATAGCGACGAGACAATGCATCAGCAATAACATTTTCTTTACCCTTCTTGTGTTTAATGACATAAGGGAAAGTTTCAATGAATTCAACCCATTTAGCATGTCTACGATTCAGTTTAGCTTGACTTTTAATATGTTTCAAAGATTCATGATCAGAATGTATAACAAATTCTTTGGGCCATAAATAATGTTGCCATGTTTCTAAAGTTCGAACAAGAGCATATAGTTCTTTATCATAAGTAGAATAATTCAGACTAGGCCCACTCAATTTTTCAGAAAAGTATGCAACAGGTTTGCCATCTTGTAATAACACACCTCCTAATCCAATGCCACTAGCATCACATTCAAGCTCAAAAGTCTTATTAAAATCAGGAAGTTGGAGTAAAGGAGCATGTGTCAACTTATCTTTCAATACCGTGAAGGCTTCTTCCTGTGCGGTACCCCAAACAAAAGGCACATCCTTCTTTGTAAGCTCGTTGAGAGGTGCAGCAATGGTGCTAAAATCTCTCACAAAACGCCTATAGAAACCAGCGAGTCCAAGAAAACTCCGCACTTGTGTGACCGTTTTGGGCTGCGGCCAACTCTCAATAGCTTCAATCTTGGCTTTATCAACTTCAATTCCCTGTGGAGTAACAACATAGCCAAGAAAAGATACTCGGTCGGTGCAAAAGGTGCACTTCCCAAGGTTACCAAACAAACGTGCATCACGTAGAGCAATAAAAACAGCACGTAAATGTTCCAAATGTTCTTCCAAAGATTTGCTATAAATCAGTATATCATCAAAATAGACCACCACAAATCGTCCAATGAAAGCACGTAAAACTTCGTTCATTAGTCTCATGAAAGTACTAGGTGCATTAGTTAACCCAAAAGGCATGACTAACCACTCATATAAACCAAACTTAGTTTTAAATGCAGTTTTCCATTCATCTCCCAATTTCATACGAATTTGATGGTATCCACTACGCAAATCAACTTTGGAGAATATTGTAGAGCCACTCAATTCATCAAGCATATCATCGAGCCTAGGAATAGGATGACGATAACGAATAGTAATATTATTAATGCCTCTACAATCAACACACATACGCGACGTACCATCCTTTTTAGGCACGAGTATAATAGGAACAGCACAAGGACTAAGAGATTCGCGTATATAACCTTTGTCGAGCAGCTCCTGTACTTGACGCATAATCTCCTTCGTCTCCTCTGGATTGGTACGGTATGGTGCACGGTTGGGTAGCGATGCACCGGGAATTAAGTCAATTTGATGCTCAATCCCTCGAATAGGTGGTAATCCCGGTGGCACGTCTTGTGGGAAGACGTCAGCGAACTCCTGCAAAATGTGAGTGACAGCAGGGGGCAAAGAGGAAGGCACGTCCTCGAATGAAAATAATGCCTCTTTGCACACAAAAGCATAGCAAACAGATTTGCTGAAATCTAGTTCATCAATATCAGATTTTGTGGCAAGTAAACATGCACTTTTCAATTTAATTTCAGAAACAACACTAGATGGTTTATTATTAGGTTTCATTTGTTGCTCAAACTCCTTTGCCACAATCTGATTTTCACTCTTATGTTTCTCCTGTTTTGCTTTATTAGCTCTATTAATGTCATCTTTCAAAATGGAATCAGGAGTCATAGGAAGCAAAGTAATATTTTTATCCTTATGAACAAGAGTATACTGATTGTTTCTACCATGGTGTACAGAATTTTTATCAAATTGCCATGGTCTACCTAGTAATAAGGAACATGCTTGCATGGGTACCACATCACAATCAACATAATCAGCATATGTAGAGATACTAAAATGCACACGAACAGTACGTGTTACCTTAACCTTGCCGCTGTTGTTGAACCATTGGATGTAGTAAGGATGTGGATGTGGTCTTGTGGTGAGAGATAGCTTCTCCACCATCTCCATGCTAGCCAAGTTGTTACAGCTCCCTCCATCTATGATGACGCGAACAGAACGTTCCTTCACAACTCCCTTTGTATGGAACAAATTATGCCTCTGATTTTGCTCTGCTTGTGTGACCTGCACACTCAAAACACGTTGAGCAACTAAACATTCATACCTGTCAGCGTCTTCAGGAGCCATGTATTGCGTCTCATTTTCAGAATCATCTCCACCATGTTCTTCACGTGTAATAAGAGCCAAAGTCTCCTCATCATAGTCACTAGCGGACTCATACCCACCATCCTCAGTAGCAATCATGACACGCTGAGATTTGCATTCTCTCGCAAAATGTCCTCTTCCCTTACAACGACGACAAATAATATCACTTGTGTGCCCTGTCGATGCCATGGAAGAAGAAGAGCTCTGCACAGGCCCGGCAGGTGTGCTCTTGGCAGAGAGTGGTGGTTGTGCCTGCTTTCTTGTATCACGGCTGGAGGTGGCACCTGATGGAGGTGATGGTGAAGTGGAAGTAGAAGATGCACGCGGTGTCCATGATGAAGGTCGACCTGCAGAAAAGTTAGTTCGCGCCAATGGATGTCGATCCTGCACTTCACGTTCAGCTTTACAAGCAAGATGGAATAAACGAGTGATATTATTATAATCCTTATACTCTAGAATGGTCTGAATCTCTTTATTTAATCCACCCATAAAACGTGCAAGCATAGCTTCATTCTCCTCAACAATACCACATCTAATCATGCCAGTTTGTAAGTCCTGATAATATTCTTCTACAGAATTTTTTCCTTGTCTTAAACGCTGCAATTTTTGAAGTAATTCACGTTGATAATATGGTGGAACCCAACGAGTACGCATAGCAGTTTTCAAAGCAGCCCAAGTAGCTGGAACAGGATATAATCTACAATGTTCAGACCACCAAACACATGCAAAGCTAGTGAAAGCACAAACAGCAGCAGGAACACGTCTCTCCTCAGGATATTGTAAACATGTAAATCGTTGTTCAGTTTCTAACTCCCAAGTAAGATATATATCAGGAACATATCTACCCTCAAATGGTGGAATATTCAATTTCAGTTTAGGGAGATGGTCATGATCTCGTACCTGAGGTGGTGGTGCCGGCCTACCGTTGCGAATATATACCTGAGGTCGACCTGCTGGTGGTGGTGCTGGTGGCTGCACGTAGTTCTGATTTTGATCAACCTCATCCTCATAATCGCCCGCATAATCGTCATCCTCCTCAGCCGCCGCAGGAGCAGGAGCCAAAGAAGCATCAACAGTAGGGACAGCAGCACCCGAATTTTGACCAATCTCAATTGGAACGCGCTGTGCCCGTCCCACTTGATTTGGAAGGCGGCGTTGGAGATGTGGTTGTTGTTGTTGTAGAGGTGCGACATGTGCAGCAGGTGGTGGTTGGGGAAGACGCTTGAGTAATTCAGTAAACTTGTCATCCAGCTTTGTCTCAAACGACTTCTCCACGGCATCTATCTTCTCCATAGCCTCTTCAAATCTGTTTAGCACATCTCCCACCTGGCCACTCATCATTTGCTGAAATTTATCATGCAACTCCTTGTTCGTCATGTTCGCCCAATCAGTCTCATCGGCTTGTGAACCTGCCATGGTTAGCAGCAATAGAAACACAAAAGAATATGATCCTGCAGACTACTAGAAGTGGTGGGATGGTGGTGTGTCACAAAACCTTCAAGCGAATCTCAAATTCTTACCAGTTCTTACCCAGCAGCAGGTGGTGATCGGCAACCGTTATAGTCAAAAACTCTCAAAGCTTGGATATAGCGATTACCAGGGAGAGTCAAACGCACGATGTAGACTTATGTGGAGCTGGGAAGGCTTATAATATGGTAGCAAAATGGTAAGCAATAATCAATTCAGAGATGCAAAGTTGAATAAACGCTCAACGACGGTACTGTGCTGGTCCTAGGCTAGACCGTGCTAGAGACGCGAGCCTAGAACACTAACAAAATCACGGCGCTGCACGTAAACAAGGGAAAAGCACACTCAGGAATTATTTTTTTTCGCTCTTTTTTTTTTTGCGCTCTTTTTTTTTTTGCGCTCCTCCTTTTTTTTTTTTTTTTTTGCGAAAAAATCACTATAATGGCGAGTGTCTCAAAACTCTTCCCAGGTCAAACTGACAGGATGGGCACAAAATTTTTTGACTATTTTTTTTTTTCGGAAATCAGGGCAGCGACGACGAAAAAGTGCGACAAAAAATCACTATGATGGCGAGTGTCTCAAAACACTACCCGGGGCCTAAAAATAGGATAGGGAAAAAATATTTCGGGTTGCCGAAATTTTGGCCTAAAAACTGCCCGGGGGTCTCCAGACTCTTTTTTTTTTTTTTTTTTTTCCGAGACCTACTCAGGCAAGGAAACACGAAACGGATACGGATTCAAAGCGGTGGCGGATAAGCAATGGTAGTAGATGGCAAGGCGATGATGATGGTGCGGCGGCGGCGTGACAACTTATGACCAGAACTCGAAACTCTAAAAGACTAGACTCTAAGACCAGCAACTTGACACGACGATGCAACCGCAAATTCAACAAAGCAAAAACCCTAAAAAGATTATGCAAAGGCTCAGATTGGTTCGGATATGATGAACTAACCCTATTTTTTTTTGTGGCTTTTTCGTGGACTGTAGGTATGAAGAACAGACTCGATCTAAACTACGAAAAACTGTAAAATCTCACCGAGCAACCTGGAAATCTGATACCACTTGATAGAGGCAAAGGTGTCCCGTCTTTCGATGAGATGATGAATATCGCTTTGATGGAAGTCGACTTTGACGATCCGACTACGAACGTGCGAGGACGTCGCGCCTTAGCAATCGCTAAACCAACTCCGAGAGGTTATCGACCACGCCGGAGCACGATCAACCTGACCACGAGGGTCTGTTTCCTGCGAGCAAACGAAGAACAGGCAAGAAACTGAGATTGCAATCTGGATATTGCGAATATAAGATGAAAGCTTTATTGATCAAGGTGGGGTTCTGTGACGCCTTTGTCTGGTCGCTGAACACAAACGAAGTACGCGAAGTTGCAGCTATGGCGAACTTTTAATCTAAACAAAACCCAAAGTCTAAACGACGCCCTAAGGGCTGTATATATGGAGGAAGAGGGGGGGGGGAATTTCGTGGCCCTTGAGGAAGGGGTCCGAAACCAACCCTATCTCTTGTTTCCCCACACATACGGACTCTAAAAACAGCCTATACTTATGTATTTCGAAATTACATGGGCCTGGCCCAATAATAAGGTGACGCAGCACCTAGAATAGCCTCTGGACGAAAGTTATGAAGTAGCATCTTGTATATTTCGTCCAAGGCTTCATGCACGCATTATGGTGGCTTCAACGTCCTGAAATCATCACTTGTAACTCCGTTCTTGTTCCCCATGCGCATGCCATCATCTCCATGCTTGTTCTTGCTCCAATGTTCATCCTTCTCAAAGCTAGGCCCTTCATTTGTAAGCAAAACAAATGTATCCAATTTAGGCAGCATCATATTCTCATGAACATTAGAATCATTAGCAAGAAACGAAAGTACCTGGTAATTTAATTGGCGTGCGCGAGCTCTAGTAATTGGTCCAGTATGTATAGCAGCAGGGACTGTGGGTGTAATAATTGTATTGATGTCCTCATCAGAAGGCCTTCGGCTGGCGGACGAATGGCATCAGCTGGAGGTGGCCATCGACTTCGGGCGTCTCCAGCGCAAAGGCCGATGCATCCCTTGCTACCTTGTGCGAGGCCAGCGCCCGGGCCTTGGAGGATGCCAGGGAGGCTGACCACCGCCGCGAGGCCGTAGAGAAGCGCGAAGGCGAGCTCCGGGCTCTGAACACCTCCCTGGAGCGGCAGGTCGAAGCGCGCAAGGCTGCCTTGGCGTCGATGAAGGGGGCACCTTCCAAAGAGGGAAGATCTTGAAGCGCGAGGAGGCGCTGATGCTGGAGGCCACGGAGCACAGCCTCGAGCCTGAACGGTTGGAAACGAGGGAGCGTTAGGTCACCCAGGCGGAGGATGCCGCCAGTGCGCGAGAGGCCAGGATCCAGGAGGAAGTTGACCGCAGAGTGGCGGAGGCTCATGTAGATCTCGCCCACAGGCACGAACTGAAGCTGAAGCTTGTGGAAGCCGAAGCTGAGGGAAAAACCACCGCCATCAGGTCAAGACTGGATGAAGCGGAGCAGCGCGAGAAGGCCGCTGCGGCGGCCCTGATCTCTATCCAGGCCGAGTTGGCCTCCGCCCGTGCCAAGCTGCTCCCGCTTCAGCGGTGGGTCACCGATGCTGAGTCCCTCGCGTAGCAGAGCAGGGAGGAAGCGCTCCGCCGGCAGACATTACTACGCGAGCACACTCCCATGCTCCGGGCCCTCAGGGTGAGGGCCAACCAGGCGCTGGGTACCATCTACTATGAACACGCCCCTCATCCCCACGTAGAAGACTATGCCAGCCATCTCCGCTTCTTCACCGACGTCGTGACGCGCCTGGAGGACCGGGCCGAGAGGGCTCGTGAGCTTGTTGAAGAAAAGAGCCGAGCCTCCTTGGCCGCGTGTTTTCCCGTGTCTTCAGTCATCTTCAGAACATCGATCCCCACTTCGACTTCAACGTCGCCATCACCCTAGTGCCCGGAGCCATCCGGGACAACCTGGCGCGCTGGGTGGACGATAATGTAGATGCTCTGGTCAGGGCTTTCGCTTCCGAGGACGACGCGGTGGTGGTCGTGGCGGATGAAGGCGGCGCGGTTGATGACGGTGAAGACGACGCCGACGACAGTGCCAGCAGCGTGTCCGGGGGTGATTCGAAAGATGCTGCGAGCAACATGTCCGATTGAGCCCACGCTCCTTTGCTTTGAACCTGCACGCAAAAGCTTGGGCACAACCCCTCAAGGTGTAAGAGCATTTTGGGGAGGGGGAGCCCCTCATGTAATCAGACTATTGTTTTATTCCTCAAGACAGACTTGAAACGCGCTTTTGCGAGCCCACAAGCTCTTCCGGGGCTTGCTGCTGTAACTTACCTCAGTCCAGGCAAGCCTCGAACTGGTCTTGTAGTCACCGATGTGCATTTCTCTCGAGGGGAGCCCTTCGCGGGCTCGCGAGGTTTTGAGCTTCTGAGGAGCCTACTAGTCTGCCCAAGAGGGACTTGCGAGAAGCGAGCGCCAGATCATGGCAGGATGTGCGCGTAGCGCGCACATACCTCGCGAGCCCTCGCTCGCGAGGTGCTCGCAAGGGAAGGGGTAGCAGGCGCGGGCCTCGAAGTAAGGCACGAAACCAGAAAACTCGGAAAATCAAAACGAACGAGAAAAGACGCCGCCCACGCTTGCCAACAAAAATGCGACTTCAAGTTCAAATCCAAAAGGCGGCAAATCGAGCTAATGAAAAGGGGTTGAAGGCAAATGGCCGCGTCCGGCACCTAGCTAGTCTTCTTGTCTTCCCACCAGCGCGGAGCTAAGTACTTTCACTGGCTGTGAGCATAGTCATTGGGGGACAGTGTCGGCGGCCAGCACGGAGCATGGTGCTTCCACTAGGACGTGGACGGGAGCCCCCGAGGCCCGAGGGCGGCTCTCCGGAGACTCTGGGCATGTACAGCCCCACTCATTATTACGTGAGAGTGTCACGGGCGGAGACCTTCATAGGCATGAGCCTTGCTTCATATCGCCAGACGAGGGCCCCGCCCTGCACCACCCTCGACCACCGTTGGGGCGTCCGGAAACCAGGACGGTGCCAAGGGGCAAAGGGGATGCTAGCGGCACCCTCGGCGGCCACGGGCCCTCTGTCGGGGGGAGGGCTCGCCGGCGCTGTTTGCGTTTTGGGAACGGGGGTCCCCAGACTTGCCTGCCTGCGGCCCACGGCATGGCTCCTCCAGTGGCCTGGTACGGCCCATCTTCACCAGCAAACACTCAAGACCCTCGCGAGGGGCCGAGCCTCGCGAGGTGGACGACACAAGACCTCCTCAGGGGCGGCCTCACTAGGCTAGCTCGCGAGGAGCGGAGAGATCAAGGCGAGGGGCACCTCGTGAGGGTCCCATGACGTGAGCCGTGACAACCAGGGCCAGGCGGGCGCAGAGTACCCATTGGCTCTTTGGTGCTAAAGGGGCAAGCACAGGCGAGTAGTCCAAGACCAGTAGGACGGCAGGACAGAGGTCATCGCGAAGCCCACGACGGCGTCACCAGCAGAGCCTTTAGCAGGCGAAGACCACCTTTTGTCAGGATAGCTTGTACTAGCTGCCCCCCTTCAAATTGGCCGTTGTGGGATCCCTTCCCGCCTAACATTTGGGGAGAGGACCCGGGCCTCTATAAATAGGACTAGCTACCCCCTTAGCAAGTAGAGGATCATTCAGATCACCCTCGACCACACAAGCTCACCGAGCTCAAGAACACCGCTCCTCGGGAGGCTGTTCTTCCCTTGTACTTGTTCGTCCTCAGCCTACAAGGCAATCCACCACACCACACTAGAGTAGGGTATTACACCACATCGGTGGCCCGAACTAGTATAAACTCTTGTGTCCATTGTTCTTCGAGTTAGACGTGCTGGGCTTTGAGATCGTGGTGAGTGAGCGAGCTAGGGGAGGGAGAGATCTTCGTGCACACCCTAGAGTTCGAACCTTAAGGGTTTTGCCGAAACCCACAATTCGACATTTGGCGCGCCAGGTAGGGGTGCGTTGAAGCTTTCCTTTCATCGATCCACGCTCCACCGCTCCACCACGTCCATGGCAGACATGTGTCGAGCTCGCGCAGAGCGCCGGGCCGCCCTGGCCGCCCGCGTTGCTCAGACGGCCCCTGTCGGCGGGCCTCCCCGTCATTCTCCATCACCCGCCGCCAACGTCGCTACCGGCCCGGCGGGAAACGAGCAGCAAGCATCTTCGCTGCACCCCTCGGTGCGACGGGACGGCCGCACCGCTACCCCATCGCTGACTCCGGCCGGCTCATCGTCCCACGCACATCGCGCACCCACGGACGCGCAGGCCGCGCTGCTCATGGCACACGAGCTCCTGCGCTACCGCCCGGTCGACGACATCTACAAGGACTGGCTAGACCGCATCGCCGAGCTCGTCAGCGCTGCCGGGGGCTCATGCCCGGTCGGCGACGTCTCTCTCGCTACCTTGCCCTCCTCCAGCCGCGGGTGACGTAGCCCATGGAGCGCCTCCGCCACCTCCACACCAAGACGGCGCCCTGGCGCTAAGACGCGCGGCCCCTCGGCGCGACAGACCACGTCGGGCGCCCGCGCGTGAAGAAGGAAGTGATACGTCTCCAACGTATCTATAATGTTTGATTGTTTCATGCTATTATATTATCTGTTTTGGATGTTTAATGGGCTTTATTATGCACTTTTATATTATTTTTGGGACTACCCTATTAACCGAAGGCCCAGTGCAAATTGTTGTTGTTTTGCCTATTTTAGTGTTTCGCAGAAAAGGAATATCAAATGGAATGAAACCTTCGCGAGGATCGTTTTTGGAACAAACGCAATCCAGGAGACTTGGAGTGGACGTCATGGAAGCAACGAGGCGGCCACATGGTAGGGAGGCGCGCCCAGGGGGGTAGGCGTGCCCCCCACCCTCGTGGCTCCACCGACCTACTTCTTTCGCCTATATATACTCATATACCCTGAAAACATCCAGGAGCACCACAAAACCCTATTTCCACCGCCGCAACCTTCTGTACCCGTGAGATCCCATCTTGGGGCCTTTTCCGGCGCTCTGCCAGAGGGGGAATCGATCACGGAGTGCTTCTACATCAATACCATAGCCTCTCCGATGATGTGTGAGTAGTTTACCACAGACCTTCGGGTCCATAATTATTACCTAGATGGCTTCTTCTCTCTCTTTGGATCTCAATACAAAGTTCTCCTTGATTCTCATGGAGATCTATTCGATTTAAGTCTTTTTGCGGTGTGTTTGTCGAGATCCGATGAATTGTGGGTTTATGATCAGGATTACCTATGAACAATATTTGATTCTTCTCTGAATTCTTATATGCATGATTTAATATCTTTGCAAGTCTCTTCGAATTATCTGTTTGGTTTGGCCTACTAGATTGATCTTTCTTGCAATGGGAGAAGAGCTTAGCTTTGGGTTCAATCTTGCGCTGTCCTTTCCCAGTGACAGCAGGGGTAGCAAGGCACATATTGTATTGTTGCCATCAAGGATAAAAAGATGGGGTTTATATCATATTGCTTGGGTTTATCCCTCTACATCATGTCATCTTGCCTAATGCGTTACTCTGTTCTTATGAATTTAATACTCTAGATGCATGTTGGATAGCGGTCGATGTGTGGAGTAATAGTAGTAGATGCGGAATTGTTTCGGTCTACTTGTCACGGACTGATGCCTATATACATGATTATGCCTAGATATTCTTATAATTATACACTTTTATATCAATTGCTCGATAGTAATTTGTTCACCCACCGTAGAATATGATATCTTGAAAGAAGCCACTAGTGAAACCTATGGCCCCGGGATCTATTTTCCATCATATTAATCTCCTGTCAACTAGCTGTTTGTGTCGCCGTTTATTTTGCAATCTTTACTTTCCAATCTATACAACAAAAATACCAAAAATATTTATCTTATTATCTTTATCAGATCTCACTTTTGCAAGTGGTCATGAAGGGATTGACAACCCCTTTATCACGTTGGTTGCAAGGTTCTTGATTGTTTGTGCAGGTACTAGGGACTTGCGTGTAGTCTCCTAATGGATTGATACCTTGGTTCTCAAAAACTGAGGGAAATACTTACGCTACTTTGCTGCATCACCCTTTCCTCTTCAAGGGAAAACCAACGCATACTCAAGAGGTAGCAAGAAGGATTTCTGGTGCCGTTGCCGGGGAGATCTACGCACAATTCAAGACATACCAAGTACCCATCACAAACTCTTCTCCCTCGCATTACATTATTTGCCATTTGCCTCTCGTTTTCCTCTCCCCCACTTCACCTTTGCCGTTTTATTCGCCCTCTTTTTCCGCCCGTCTCTTTTCGCTTGCTTCTTGTTTGCTTGTGTGTTGGATTGATTGTTTGTCACGATGGCTCAAGACAATACTAAATTCTGTGACTTTTCCTATACCAACAACAATGATTTTATTAGCACTCCGATTGCTCCTATTACCGATGCTGAATCTTGTGAATTTGATGCTACTTTGTTGAATCTTGTCATGAAAGATCAATTTTCTGGCATGATATTGTTATACAAAAGAAGAAAGATGTGGACAATGATATTGTTAAATTGAAGCTATTTCTGTTTTCGCTTAGAGATCGTGCTAAAACTTGGTTTTCTTCTTTGCCTAAAAATAGTATTGATTCATGGAATAAGTGCAAAGATGCTTTTATCTCTAAGTATTTTCCTCCCGCTAAGATCTTAGAAACGATATTATGAATTTTAAGCAACTTGATCATGAGCATGTTGCACAATATTGGGAGAGGATGAAATTAATGATACGTAATTGCCCTACACATGGTTTGAATTTATGGATGATTATACAAAAAAATTATGCTGGATTGAATTTTGCTTCTAGAAATCTTTTGGATTCGGCCGCGGGAGGCACTTTTATGGAAATCACTTTAGGAGAAGCTACTAAACTCCTAGATAATATTATGGTTAATTATTCTCAATGGCACACCGAAAGACCTACTAGTAAAAAGGTTCATGCGATAGAAGAGAATAATGTTTTGAGTGGAAAGATGGATAAACTTATGAAATTGTTTGCTAATAAGAGTGTTTCTTCTGATCCTAATGATATGCCTTTGTCTACTTTGATTGAGAATAATAATGAATCTATGGATGTGAATTTTGTTGGTAGGAACAATTTTGGTAACAATGCGTATAGAGGAAACTTTAATTCTAGGTCGTTCCCTAGTAATTTATCTAATAATTATAGTAATTCCTACAACAACTCTCATGGAAATTTTAATAAGATGCCCTCTGATTTTGAGACTAGTGTTAAAGAGTTTATGAGTGCGCAAAAGAATTTTAATGCTTTGCTTGAAGAAAAATTGCCTAAGATTGATGAGTTGGCTAGGAACGTGGATAGAATTTCTCTTGATGTTGATTCTTTGAAACTTAGATCTATTCCTCCTAAGCATGATATCAATGAGTCTCTCAAAGCCATGAGAATTTCCATTGATGAATGCAAAGAAAGAACCGCTAGGATGCGTGCTAAAATAGATTGCTTTATGAAAGCGTGTTCTTCTAGTTTTCATGATAATAATGATGAAGATCTAAAAGTAATTGATGTGTCCCCTATTAAATCTTTGTTTTCCAATATGAATCTTGATAAAGATGGGGCTGGAGATGAGTCAACTTTAGTTAAAGGGCGTCCCAATGATTCAGAGTTTTTAGATCTTGATGCAAAAATTGGTAAAAGTGGGATTGAAGAGGTCAAAACTTTAGATAGCAATGAACCCACTATTTTGGATTTCAAGGAATTTAATTATGATAATTGTTCTTTGATAGATTGTATTTCCTTGTTGCAATCCGTGTTAAATTCTCCTCATGCTTATAGTCAAAATAAAGCTTTTACCAAACATATCGTTGATGCTTTAATGCAATCCTATGAAGAAAAGCTTGAATTAGAAGTTTCTATCCCTAGAAAACTTTATGATGAGTGGGAACCTACTATTAAAATTAAGATTAAAGATCATGAATGCTATGCTTTGTGTGATTTGGGTGCTAGTGTTTCCACGATTCCAAAAACTTTGTGTGATGTGTTAGGTTTTAGTGAATTTGATGATTGTTCTTTGAATTTGCGTCTTGCGGATTCCACCATTAAGAAACCTATGGAAAGGATTAATGATGTTCTTATTGTTGCCAATAGGAATTACGTGCCCGTAGATTTCATTGTTCTTGAAATAGATTGCAATCCTACATGTCCTATTATTCTTGGTAGACCTTTCCTTAGAACGATTGGTGGAATTATTGATATGAAAGAAGGAAATATTAGATTCCAATTCCCATTAAGGAAAGGTATGGAACACTTTCCTAGGAAGAAAATTAAATTACCTTATGAATCTATTGTGAGAGCCACTTATGGATTGCATACCAAAGATGGTAATACCTAGATCTATTCTTGTTTTTATGCCTAGCTAGGGGCGTTAAACGATAGCGCTTGTTGGGAGGCAACCCAATTTATTTTTGTTCCTTGATTTTTCTTTCTGTTTAGTAATAAATAATTCATCTAGCCTCTGTTTGGATGTGTTTTTATGTTTTAATTAGTGTTTGTGCCAAATAGAACCAGTAGGATCTTCTTGGGTGATAGTTGTTTGATCTTGCTGAAAAAGACAAAAACTTTGCGCTCACGAAAATAATTGTTAAAATTCACCAGAACGTGATAAATTTCTAATTCTTTTTTCTGTAGATCAATATACAAATTATCCAGGTTGTCCTTGTTTTGAAGATTTTTTGGAGTTCCAGAAGTATTCGAACAAATCTGATTGCTACAGACTGTTCTGTTTTGACAGATTCTGTTTTTCGTGTGTTGTTTGCTTATTTTGATGAATCTATGGCTAGTATCGGGGGGTATGAACCATAGAGAAGTTGGAATATAGTAGGTTTAACACCAATATAAATAAATAATGAGTTCGTTACAGTACCTTAAAGGTGTGGTTTGTTTTCTTATACTAACGGAGCTCATGAGATTTTCTGTTGAGTTTTGTGTTGTGAAGTTTCAAGTTTTGGGTAAAGATTTGATGGATTTTGGAATAAGGAGTGGCAAGAGCCTAATCTTAGGGATGCCCAAGGCACCCCAAGGTAAAATTCAAGGAAAACCAAAAGCCTAAGCTTGGGGATGCCCCGGAAGGCATCCCCTCTTTCGTCTTCGTTCATCGATAACTTTACTTGAGGCTATATTTTTATTCACCACATGATATGTGTTTTGCTTGGAGCGTCTTGTATGATTTGAGTATTTGCTTTTTAGTTTACCACAATCATCCTTGCTCTACACACCTTTTGGAGAGATACACATGAATCGGAATTTATTAGAATACTCTATGTGCTTCACTTATATCTTTTGAGCTAAATAATTTTGCTCTAGTGCTTCACTTATATCTTTTAGAGCACGGTGGTGGTTATATTTCATAGAAATTATTGATCTCTCATGCTTCACTTATATTATTTTGAGTGTCCTCTAGAACAGCATGGTAATTTGCTTTGGCTACAAAATTAGTCCTAATATGATAGGCATCCAAGACAGGTATAATAAAAACTTTCATAAAAAGTGCATTGAATACTATGAGAAGTTTGATACTTGATGATTGTTTTGAGATATGAAGGTGGTAATATTAGAGTCGTGCTAGTTGAGTAGTTGTGAATTTGAGAAACACTTGTGTTGAAGTGTGCAAGTCCCGTAGCATGCACGTATGGTAAACATTGTGTGACAAATTTGAAACATGAGGTGTGCTTTGATTGTCATCCTTATGAGTGGCGGCCGGGGACGAGCGATGGTCTTTTCCTACCAATCTATCCCCTAGGAGCATGCGCAAAGTGCTTGGTTTTTGATGACTTGTAGATTTTTGCAATAAGTATGTGAGTTCTTTATGAGTAATGTTGAGTCCATGGATTATACGCACTCTCACCTTTCCATCATTGCTAGCCTCTTCAGTACCATGCATTGCCCTTTCTCACCTTGAGAGTTGGTGCAAACTTCGCCGGTGCATCCAAGCCCCGTAATATGATATGCTCTATCACACATAAACCTCCTTATATCTTCCTCAAAGTAGCACCATGATCTTTATGCTAGAGAGTCTGTTTTTTGTCACTTTCATATACTACTGGGAATTTTTCATTATAGAACTTGGCTTGTATATTCCAACAATGGGCTTCCTCAAATGCCCTAGGTCTTCGTGAGCAAGCAAGTTGGATGCACACCCACTTAGTTTCTTTTGTTGAGCTTTCATACATTTATAGCTCTAGTGCATCCGTTGCATGGCAATCCCTACTCCTTGCATTGACATCAATTGATGGGCATCCCCCTAGCCCGTTGATTAGCTGCGTCAATGTGAGACTTTCTCCTTTTTTGTCTTCTCCACACAACCCCCATCATTATATTCTATTCCACCCATAGTTCTATGTCCATGGCTCACGCTCATGTATTCCGTGAAAGTTGAAAAAGTTTGAGATTACTAAAGATGAAACAATTGCCTGGCTTGTCATCGGGGTTGTGCATGATGAGAGAATTTTTGTGTGACGAAAATGAAGCATAGCCAAACTATATGATTTTGTAGGGATAAGCTTTCTTTGGCCATGTTATTTTGAGAAGACATAATTGCTTAGTTAGTATGCTTGAAGTATTATTATTTTTATGTCAATATTAAACTTTTATCTTGAATCTTTTGGATCTGAACATTCATGCCACAATAAAGAGAATTAATTTGAAAATTATGTTAGGTAGCATTCCACATCAGAAATTCTGTTTTTATCATTTACCTACTCGAGGACGAGCAGGAATTAAGCTTGGGGATGCTTGATACGTGTCCAACGTATCTATAATTCTTGATTGTTCCATGCTATTATATTATCTGTTTTGGATGTTTAGTGGGCTTTATTATGCACTTTTATATTATTTTTGGGCCTAACCTATTAACCGAAGGCCCAGTGCAAATTGCTGTTTTTTCGCCTATTTCAGTGTTTCGCAGAAAAGGAATATCAAACGGAATTAAACCTTCGCGAGGATCGTTTTTGGAACAAACGCAATCCAGGAGACTTGGAGTGGATGTCAAGGAAGCAACGAGGCGGCCACGAGGTAGGGAGGCGCGCCCAGGGGGGTAGGCGCGCCCCCACCCTCGTGGGCCCCTCTTGACTCCACCGACCTACTTCTTCCGCCTATATATACTCATATACCCTGAAAACATCCTGGAGCACCACGAACCCTATTTCTACCGCCGCAACCTTCTGTACCCATGAGATCCCATCTTGGGGCCTTTTCCGGCGCTCCACCGGAGGGGGAATTGATCACGGAGAGCTTCTTCATCAACACCATAGCCTCTCCGATGATGTGTGAGTAGTTTACCACAGACCTTTGGGTCCATAGTTATTACCTAGATGGCTTCTTCTCACTCTTTGGATCTCAATACAAAGTTCTCCTCGATTCTCTTGGAGATCTATTCGATGTAATTCTTTTTGCGGTGTGTTTGTCGAGATCCAATGAATTGTGGGTTTATGATCAATATTATCTATCAACAATATTTGATTCTTCTCTAAATTCTTATATGCATGATTTAATATCTTTGCAAGTCTCTTCGAATTATCAGTTTGGTTTGGTCTACTAGATTGATCTTTCTTGCAATCGGAGAAGTGCTTAGCTTTGGGTTCAATCTTGCGGTGTCCTTTCCCAGTGACAGCAGGGGCAGCAAGGCACGTATTGTATTGTTGCCATCGAGGATAAAATGATGGGGTTTATATCATATTGCTTGAGTTTATCCCTCTACATCATGTCATCTTGCCTAATGCGTTACTCTGTTCTTATGAACTTAATACTCTAGATGCATGCTGGATAGCGGTCGATGTGTGGAGTAATAGTAGTAGATGCAGAATCCTTTCGGTCTACTTGTCACGGACGTGATGCCTATATACATGATCATGCCTAGATATTCTCATAATTATGCGCTTTTCTATCAATTGCTCGACAGTAATTTGTTGACCCATCGTAGAATATGCTATCTTGAGAGAAGCCACTAGTGAAACCTATGGCCCCCGGGTCTATTTTCCATCATATTAATCTCCCGTCAACTAGCTATTTCGGTCGCCATTTATTTTGCAATCTTTACTTTCCAATCTATACAAAAAAATACCAAAAATATTTATCTTATTATCTTTATCAGATCTAACTTTTGCAAGTGGCCGTGAAGGGATTGACAACCCCTTTATCGCATTGGTTGCAAGGTTCTTGATTGTTTGTGCAGGTACTAGGGACTTGTGTGTAGTCTCCTACTGGATTGATACCTTGGTTCTCAAAAACTGAGGGAAATACTTATGCTACTTTGCTGCATCACCCTTTCCTCTTCAAGGGAAAACCAACGCATGCTCAAGAGGTAGCAGGAAGCTGCCAAGAAGTTCCCCGGCCACAAGAAAACGCTCCTGCGCTACCGGCGCCACCACGACAAGACCGCGTGCCGCCTGCGGTGGCGGTGCGCGGGCATCAAGGGCAGGCACCGCCTCTACAAAGGGCCCCGGTGGCCACAGCAGGCTGCCGCACCTTCACTCCGGAGCTGCGTAGCGTTGTCTGGCCAGGCAAGTTCAAGCCAGACCTGCCTTCGCGCTACGATGGCACCCCGACCCTGTGGAGTTCTTGCAGCTCTACGAGCTGAGCATCGAGGCGGCCAACGGCGACGAGAAAATCATGGTGAACTGGTTCCCCATGGCTCTCAAGGATGGTGCTCGCTCGTGGCTCCTGAACTTGCCCCCGGGGTCGATCTCTTCCTGGGGTGAGATGCGCGACCGCTTCGTCGCCAACTTCCAGGGCACTCGCGACCGCCCTCCAGCCGCGGGTGACCTGCGCCGCATCAAGCAGCAGCGAGGACAGACCTTGCAGAAGTACATCCAGCGCTTTAACAGCGTTCGCCTCAAGATCCCCAAGGTAACGGACGAGGCCATCATTTCAGCGTTTTCCGAGGGCGTCCGTGACGTCAAGATGAAGGAGGAGCTCGCCATCCACGAGGAGCTATGCATGGCTATGGATATGTTCAACATGGCGACCAAGTGCGCAAGAGCTGAGGAAGGGTGCCTTTCCATCCTCAAGCTCTCTGCTACCGACCTAGAGGAGAAGAAAGCCCAGGCCAAGGAAGTGAAGCACAAGGGGGTGGCCGTGCTCGCGGCGGAGCCAGACACGAAGCGTGGCCGGGACCACCCCGAGTCGTCCAAGAGCAGCCGTCCATTCTGCGCCTTCCACAACGTACACAACCACAACACCAACGATTGTCAGGAGCTCAGGGCCATCCGAGATGGACGCTTCGGTCGACGCCCCGAGCGCAACGACCGGGGCTACGTCCGAGGAGGAGGACGAGGTGGGGGACGCTGGGACGACCATGGCCCTCGCCAGGAGTGGCGCGACCGGCCTCGAGAGGACCGCTGGCAGGACCAGCCTCGTGAGGGCGCCTGGAGGGACCAGCCGCGCGAGGACCGCCCTCAGGGCAATGCTGGTCTCCCTCCACTGCCGCAACCACCAAGAAGAAACAACGACCACCATCAGGACAGCGGAGTTCAGGCCCCGGCATCCCAGCACGTCTACAAGCTGTTTTCTCGCGAGGTGAACGCGGCCCTCCCCAGGCTCGAGGCCACGCACTCGCTCAGGTGGTCCAAATGCACCATCACCTTCAGCTCGTCGGACCAGCTCAAGTGCGCGGCGACTGCCGGCGCTCTCCCGATGCTTTGCTCGCCCGTCATCAACAACGTCCAAGTCACCAAGACCCTCATCGACGGTGGCGCAGGGCTCAATGCCCTATCCGTCGAGACATTCAATAGCCTCCAAGTACCATACAATCAGTTGCGGCCTACCAAACCCTTCTCAGGAGTGACCGACGGCTCTACCACCCCGATAGGGCAGGTCCGTCTCCTTGTCACCTTCGGCCAGCGCGACAACTACCGCACCAAGCTCATCGACTTCGACGTCGCCCACATCCGTCTGCTGTACAACGTCATCCTTGGGTATCCAACATTAGCCAAGTTCATGGTAGTGACCCACCACGGTTACAACGTCCTCAAGATGCCAAGAAGCGGCGGAATCATCACAGTCCCCTGCGAATAGAGAGATGTGTTGTGCTCCCTGGAGCGCGCCTTCCAAGCCGCAGCAATCGAAGACCCCGACAGCGAGGGCACCCTATACCCTCCTGAGGCCATCCCCAAGAAAAGTTGGATAGGC
Organism: Aegilops tauschii subsp. strangulata; assembly: GCF_002575655.3. NCBI lineage: Eukaryota > Viridiplantae > Streptophyta > Magnoliopsida > Poales > Poaceae > Aegilops > Aegilops tauschii. The sequence goes on from NC_053036.3 coordinate 280,543,758, forward strand.
TGGCCCTTACGTAAGGATTATATAACCCCCAATTTTTGAAGAAGTAACGACTCCGCACAGGACATCAGGAGAGCGGTGTCTCCAGTGGCGCCACCTCGGGATCAGCGCCTACACCTGGGGCGCCTCCCTCCCTCGCATAGGAAGGCGCGCCGGACGCCTTTCTTGGGCAGGGCTCGGGGGCTCTCTTCTGGAGGGCCTCAGACCTAGCCAACATCACGAGGGAGGTGCTCGGGCACCACGTGGAGGCGTGCTTTGCAGCATGTTTCCCTCAACAGGGCACTGGGCGAGGAGCGCCCGGTGCTTAGGAGTTCATCGTCAAGGCCACCCAGGAGCTTCAAGAAGCAAGGACCATGCGCGGCGACCGCCGCCCACCTGGCGCAACTCCCCATCCTGGCGAGGACGGCAGGCTGCACGTCTGCATAGACATTCCAGGGCTCAACAGGGCCGCGTCTTAGGAGAGTTTTTGGCCTTCACGCGTTGGGCGGTGCGAGGGTGCACCTCACAGCTACGTCCGCATGCCATTTGGCTTGCCAAACATGGCGGCCGCCTTCCAGCGCCACCTGCAGAGTGTCCTGTCTGCTCAGGAAGCTAGGCATCACACAGTTCGGGCGGAGATGGCGACGGTCCTCGAAGACCCGCCCAGGCCCCCGGAGCCTCCTGAGGCTCAGGGTCCTGGCGGCTCATGAGGAGCGACTCCTTCATCGCGCGCCTTCGGCTACCTCAACCCTCCTTCGACAACGGTACCAGGTGACATTTTCCAAGTTTAGTTAGCTGGGAGCGCCCCTCGGGCTGCACGATTCCCAGGTCGCACGGGCCTGTCCCCGCGGCATCCCGCGTTGCTAAGCGATCTCCTGTTTACCCCGTGGTGAAAACTCCACATACCGGCACGACGCTTGTGCTCGGGTCCGTCCCTGCAATGCTGATAAACCTGAGAGATCGAGCTCTGGCTCGCGGCCCGCTCTGCACACATCACCTCATCAGATCCTCAGTACCTTCGTCTTCTTGTGGAATAATCAGCAACTGGGTAACCAGCGTGTTCACGGGCTATGCTCTCTCTTCAACTAACCTACAGGAACCTCCCGAGGACGACAACGGGTGGTACCGTGGGCACCTTCTTTTCCCATGCAATTCGCTTGCACGTTAAAATGGGGGGGCACCTAAGCATCGCGCCTCAGGAGCTCTTACTGGCTCTCCAGCCCTCACCCCTTGGCCTTGACCACAGCATCGCGACCTGGCATACCAGCGGCGGCTGAGCTCGCTCGAGGGCCGGGACCTAAGGATGTAGAGCACACGGAAGAGCATGGTAAAAGGGTGAAAGCCCGCACGGGCCTAACCCGGCTACACTATGGCCATTGACGCTGAGCCTGGCGCAGCACGAGGAGTCGACTCTGGACCACTAAGGTAAGTTTCGCACCTGGGTTGGCCACGCGCTGCGGCATAGGATTCCCATCTCTTGCAGCCTTGCTACGACGACGCCGCTTTCCTTTCCTACTTTCAGGTAGCTGCTTGCACGCTAAAGGGCACCTCTTGAGCATCGCGCCTCAGGACACTACAAAAAAAGACACATTCGTGACATTTTGGGCCGAACGAATTTTTTTCTGTCATACTTATGACACTTCTATGACGATAATTGTGAAAAAACCCGGTATCATCATAGATGTGGTGGGCTCCTACTTCTATGACAAAAAATCATGACAGAAAATGGGCTTTTCGTCCTGGGCGGGCCGGAGACGCAGCTGCATGACATTCTTTGGGCCATCCATGACGAAAAAACCGTGGTAGAAGTGAGGGCGAGGAAAATAACGGGGTGTTCCCAGTTACGGTGGGTGGTCGGGGCCGAGCAATGTGCGTTTCTCTCATACACGCACGTGCGTGGGTGCGAGGCGTTGGGCTCTAACTGAACCCGAGCGAGGCGTTGGGCTCTAACTGAACCCGAGCAATTGCACTGCAGGCTACGCGTTACTGAACCCGAGCGATCGATCGATGGCTGTTAACTGAACCCGATCGAGCGATTCCTTCACTACTGCTGCTAACTAAAGCCGATCGATGCTGCCTCTGGATGAACAGTGAGCGTTGCTGGGGGGTTTGCATGAACAGTTCCCGGTGGGGGTGGATGAACAGGACCCCGTGGTGTTGCCTCTGGATGAACAGGACCCCGATCGATTGAGCCGGTTGGTGCTGGATGAACATGACCCCGTGGAGGGCTGGATGAACAGGACCACCCCGTGGAGGGTTGGATGAACAGTAGACGGTGGAGGGCTGGATGAACAGTAGCCCGCGGAGGGGTGGTTGAACAGGACCCCGTGGAGAGGGCTGGTTGAACAGTAGCAGGTGGAGTAGCGCGCGGTGGAGGCTGGATGAACAGGAGCCCGTGGATGAACAGTCACATGCGGAGGCTGGAGGAGGTCGACGGTGGATGAACAGTAGCCCGTGGAGGCTGGAGGGGGTCGACGGTGGAGATGAATAGTATCCCGTGGAGTCCCGTTTTGCGGTACGCCACACCCCTCCCGATGAACAGGACCCCCATTTCGACCGTAGCGCTCCAACACAAGTCCGTTTCCTCCGTTTTGCGGTACGTCACACCCCTCTCGATCAACAGGACCCCCGTTTCGACCATAGGAGGTCCGTTTCCTTTGTTTGGCGGTACGCCAGACCCCTCTCGATGAACAGGATCTCATTTCGAACGTGGCTGGTCGAACACAAGGCCGTTTCGTTCGTTCTGCGGTACGCCAGGCCTCGTTTCCATCGGCTGTTCCGTCCAAGCCGGTTGGCTCCCACGCGTTCCGTTGCCTCCCGATGAACACGACGCATTCCGTTGCCTCCCCATGAACACGACGACGACGCAGTTTCTTCGTTCCGACCCAGCCATGTACACGAGCCCTGGCCGTACGTATGCGCGAGTAGGCGTTCGAGACCCCGCCCGTATTTACGTACGTGGCTGTATTTACTTTCTTGCAACATGGCCACTGTACGTACGTGTACATGCTACGTGCGCACCTCTACTACCAAACGTGCGCGCCTCTACTATCACACGTGCCCTTCCTTGCACGGCCACGGTTCATCGCTGCAGCCCGCAGACAGACCGATCGACCAGTATGTACGTACACGTTCGCGACCAGAATGACAATGCTACATACACTTCGACCGGGTGGGTCCCGACTGTCAAGCACTTCCTTGCGTGCGAAGATGTAGCTGGTGGGTCCCAACAGTTAGGGGGCGAATCGTTTTTTTGCCCGTAATATGGACGCACTTCCTTGCATGCGAAGATGTAGCTAGTGGGTCCCAGCAGTCAGGGGTGAATCATTTTTTTTGCCCGTAATATGGGCGCACTTCCTTGCGTGCGAAGATGTAGCTGGTGGGTCCCAGCAGTCAGGGGATAAAACATTATTTTCAGGGTAAAAATGCAATTGCATGCATGCGTCCATGGGCGTGGTGCATCCCCACTGTCGGCCTCTCACGTACAGTCATCTTCCGATGACTCTCGGTTGTTGACCACGTTGACCACACCGTGCCGAGCGCACCAAGGCCGGTGGACGACGGCGAGGCCCCTGACTGGAACGACCAGGAGATGGGGAAGACGCGGCAGTGGAGTCGCAGATGGAGAGGAGTGGGAAACTTTACTGGTTCGGGTGCGCGGCAGCACTGCCGCGGTGCCGCCCACGGGAGACACGAGCAAGAACAGAGGTTGAAGAATGAGCACGGCTATTGGATTAACATCCAATGGTCCAGCTGCTAGAATCATTTGTTGATTAAGTTGACAAAGCCCTGCATACACGTCCGCTTAGTAGGCCCACAAGTCAGCTACCAAATCTGACGGGTCCCAGCTGTCAACGGGAGGAATATTTTTTTCGCATAACAAGGAAGCACTTCCTTCCGTGCGAAGATACAACCGGTGGGTCCCAGCTGCCAGGGGGAGGAAACAGCTTAATAAGGAGGAACTTTCCTTGCGTGCGACCATGGACCTCGTGTGTCCCAGCCGTCAGGCTCTCCACGTACAGTCCTCTTCCGATGACTCTCGTATGTTGACCACGCCGCGTCGAGCGCACCGAGGCGGTGGACGACGGCGAGGCCCTAGACTGGAACGACCCGAAGAAGGGGAAGACGCGGCAATGGAGTCACAGACGGAGAGGAGTGGGAAACTTGACTGGTTCGGGTGCCGGGCGGGCCTACACTCGGCAGAGAATAACAGGAGGTGCAGAGTGGAGGGATGGCCTGGCCGTCGGCGGGGTAGCGTTTCGCTGAGGCGCGCAAAACAACGCCGTTGGACACCGGAGGCTGGAGCAGGTGGTCCCGGTAGCGCTGGGGGAAGAAGACGAGAGATTGAAGAAGAATGTCGGCCGTTGGATGTAAATCCAACGCCTTCTTAGGCTTCGACCTACTGGCCCACATGTCAGCCAGTCCATTTGTTTTTTAGTCCATTTGGTGGGCTGGGTGAAACAATGATGTAGCATCTATGCAACCCGTTTATATATATATGGTAGAATTTAAAGCCCATTTGCATTTTTCTCGAAATCCGCGGACTTGCTGGGTTGGGTGAAAATATCATGTTGGGCTAGACGGAGAAATGTTATAAAAACATAAACACTTGATTGCACGTCTATTACTGCATTGGTCAGTAAAATCTTTGCAAGCTTATGTACGCAATCACTAGGAGTTAACTTGCCAAGTTATATATAAACAATTATTATTATTATTATTTTGTAAGAACTTTCAACTTACGGAATAAAATATCATTTTAATTTGATGAGTTAATAGTACGTGGGGTATTATTATTTTTTTAGGCTAGACGTGCGATAGTTGAGTTGGTTCTAGGGAAAAGTACTGGGAGAAAACTCAGTTTACATCGAAAAAGAAAGTGGGAGAAAGTTCAGATATAGGATTAATGAAAACGAAAAATAAAGGAAGTGGGAAGGTCTATAAAATGGTTGGATGAACGATAGGTTTAACGGAAACTTATGTTGTTTCTAATATATATATATATGTAATAAAATAAGATATAAATATAGGTTCAGTTTTGCATTCTTATAGAAAACATAGGTTCAGTTTTGCATTCTTAGAGAAAAATAGAACTGAGCTGTGCGTCGTCTTGAAAAAACAAACATAACTTGGGCTGCTGATGTTATAGACAAGCTAGGTTGGGAGGCCCAGAGGACGCTTGATACCTGCTGGATCCAAAAAATGTTGAAACATGTCGTGGGCTGCCCATGTTAAACAACAAAACCTAGGCCATGGACCTGGTGGGCCCGGGACTGTCAGCCTCTCGACGGACAGTTGTCTCCCAATTCCTCTTGTTTTGCTGACCATGTTTGGAACGACATACGGCGGCGCCGCGGCTAGAGCACCAAGGCGGAGGACGACGTCGAGACCTCGGACCGAACGAACCGGCGCGGGGGAAGACGCAGGCGGAGGGGAGTACGAGGGTTGACTTGTTCGGGCGCAGGGTGGGCCGGTGGAGCTGCCGCCGCCGGACAATCTGTGGTAGTAGAGGGATGGCCTGGCCAACGCCATAGGCTATGATGGCCAGCCGCTGTATAGGAAGAGGACGAAAGATTGAACAAACTAAAGAAATACAAATGGATAGGTGGTTGGTCCCATATGTGTGTGTACGAGACCTGCTGGGTCCACCTAAGGAGGGGAATATGTTGGGAGGAAGGAGATTCAAAGCACGACAGCTGAGTGAACTAGTTTTTTTAACGTACAAGTGAACTAGTTACATACATAAGCAAATAGCCACTAAAAAAGCAAACAGGTTAATGGGTTCTTAAAAGAAATATTTCGGACAAAACGGATAATTACGACACATAGGCTAATGCATGAAACACTCAGATGATAAAGGTGCTTATAAACAGATAAAGTACAACATCTTGACCTTCTTGGCATGCTTGATCATGACGCTGCGGCTGTCCGTGTACTCGTCGGTTACGGGAAGCAGACACGCCCTCATGTCCAAGATCTGCTTGTACATGTCGTAGGATGCGTATGCGTCCTTGGTCGCGTAGGTTATGTAGGCTAGATTCAGAGGTACCTCCCATGTGTTCAGGTCCTTGGTATCGTTGTCTTCTTTCATGTTGGCGTATCAGGGTCGATGATGATCTCGGCGAGGTCAACCACGGAGTCCTTCTCCTGACCGTTGCTGGTGATCTTGTATTGCTTCTGGATGTCGACAAGCTTGTTGCACCAGATGGCCGAATCGTCGCGTTCTTCCTTCTCTCCACCGTAGCGAAGGTGCAGTCGGCGCTGCCGATGAAACGGGTGAATGCTCCAGAACCTCTGATGGCCCTACAGAAGTGGTAGATGAGAACCTCGTCCCGCACACATACCTGGGCGACGGTGATCCGCTGGTCCCTGTCAGGAGACGAATGGATGGGCACAAGGTCTAGTCCTGCAACCTTGTGCTTTCTCGTCCTGTAGGTACTGCTTGAACTCGGCGAGGCAGAGCTTCACCGAGTCCGGATCGTTGGTGTACATCACATTCAACTTGGTGCAGCCATAGGACTGAACGGTGAACTCAAAGGGGAACTCCTTGCTGAAGTCCATATCCAGCAGGCTCACCCCTCGGATCACCATTGGAGTCTCTTCAAGTGAACGAGTGGGTAGGCGGCGGCAGTAGTTTGTTTTCAGCTCTTGGGGAACTGGATTCAACAGTAAACTGAGTGTGTATAGGCGACAACAGTTACTACCCCTCCCTCGTCCGCTGCACGCCCGGCAGAAGATGCACCCTCGGCGCATTCAAACGCCTCCATTAAGAAACCTACTCCGGCCACACGTCGGTTCACGAGCGGGTCTGTATTGGTACTGTAATAACAGGAGTTAGTGGTCACTTTACTTAAATTTAATTAGCTTTAATAGAAATTTATACTTAAAACAAGCAATGCATTGGCTCGTTCTATCAGTGCCACATGATCAACATGCACAACAATGAGAATTATTATTCTCAGAACGCACACGATCAACACATTTGTCGCACTTTCACATAGACAATACTAGCAAGTTTGAACTGTTTGTTATGGTTGTTGTCCTCTGCATCATCATGCCGTGTTTCCCAGCTTGCAAGATTCAGAACCAACAAATAAGATCCAAATAATAAGTACAACAAAGATGCCTACACATCTCATTGATTCCCAGCTTGCAAGATTCAGAACCAACAAATAAGATCCAAATAATATGTACAACAAAGATGCCTACACATCTCATTGATTCCCAGCTTGCAAGATTCAGAACCAACAAATAAGATTCAAATAATAAGTACAACAAAGATGCCTACACATCTCATTGATTCCCATCTTGCAAGATTCAGAACCAACCCATTAGGGCCTTTTGATAAAGTGAATGTTGGGATTAAATCCATCTTGGCTAGCCATGTCATAGAATCGAAGAACTTGGCGAATGCTCTTGACCGTCACAACATCTGTAGTTGAGTATTCCTGTTTGCACAGCACAAATAAGAAGAGCATGCTTACTATAATAATGGCATTCCTTGAACTCAACCTGCAGCTCCACTCGGATGAGGCCAGCCCGGAGTTCCATGATTCAATTCATGCGCCTTTTTTTGGAGTTCACCTGAAATGAAGCAAAGATTGCATCATTCAGCTTGCAAGAAGTACTTGCTCTCGTGAGCTGGCAGGTTCTTCTTTAGTAGTTGCACTAAAATTGAGGAACATTAAGGTTGGCTGTCCGGCTCATGTAAGGTGCAACTATAATTTGCTTATCCTTTTGTGCAGTTCCACTAAAATAAAGTGCCATTGTGGTGACAGTGACGGCTCATCTTGCAAAGGCTAATAAAATGTTACACGAGATTACCAGCAGAATTTGACGGAGATTTTGGAAACTCCAATCACCATTTTGTGCAGTTCCACCAAAATTGACAGATGTTGCCCAAGTGACATTTTAGTTGAACTGCACAAGACACTCATTCAAAAAAAAGTGTTTTGTGCAGTTCACCAAAAGGTCACAATAGAAACAAGGTGAAATGGATATCCCTATCTACACAAAAAGATAGAAAGTAAACAGTTGTTGGTCAATAAGAATATACGAAACATATACGAAATGAAAAGAAGCATCTTAATTATGTTCATGGCAATCACGCAAGGATAGTAGAAATTTTAAAACGTCAGCAATGCTTCATGTTACCAGAAGCATTACGATCAACAATGATATTCCTTAAACATGGGATTACTTTAATTGTGGCATTGCTTGTTTATACAGTAAATCAACAGGAGCTAAAGAGTTGGTTTAAGGGCATGGGACTGTGGGGACACCAGGACACTCAGTAGCGTAAAGGAGCAACTTACTTATCATACTGGGGAAAACAGCAGGACTACCATTTGTAACACAGTTTAATTGCATATAATCAATGGAGGCATTAGATTAACAATAACACTTGTTAGACATGTCCCTAAGGTAACAGTGTGATCGCTTCATTTTACATGCGCCCTTACATTAACAACAGCAAAAGGTTGGTATAAGGACATGCGACAGTGGACGCATCAGCACAATGTACCTACAAGGAGGCATATAGTGGTGATGCCGAGTTTGTTCATGCTATGTGAGGGCATCAAATCTAATCCTGGAGACCTTTTACTATGTGAGGGCAGCAAACCTAATCCTGGAGACCTTTTACTATGTGAGGGCAGCAAATCTAATCCTGGAGACCTTTTACTATGTGAGGGCAGCAAATCTAATCCTGGAGACTTTTTACTATGTGAGGGCAGCAAATCTAAGCCTGAGACCTTTTACTATGTGAGGGCAGCAATTCTAATCCTGGAGACCTTTTACTATGTGAGGGCAACAAATCTAATCCTGGACATACTTTGTTGACTTGTCCATCAGCCGCCACTTTCTATCCTTTTTTCAACCAATAATAGATGTGTTCCTTATCCAGTTTGTACTGCATTTTCCCATAATTTCCCTTTTCAACCAAGAGACCGGTTGGGTATCCGGTCTCTACTACTTTCACCCTATTATTTCCTCTTTGAATCAAGTCCTAGATTCATGCTACAACTTTCCCCCTTTCTTCGTTGTTTGAACAAAGTCCTATATTTGAATGCATGAAGTAGCTTTACCTCTAATAATACTAAAAATTTAGGTGGCTTTCGAAGAGCTGATGGGAGTAGAAAAAGATGCGCATGTAGACACGTGGGGAGCTGGGGCAGTAGAGCAAGGCCGCTTTTAAAGAACTTATACCTGAGGGTCGTCGAGATGTCGGCGGCGGCAGGTCGGATCTGTAGACAATACGGCAGGGAGGAAGAAGGGTCGGAGGACCTCCCGAGCCGGCGTTGTGTCGGAGAGAACGGCACGGGCAGAGGATCGGGCCCCTCCGGCAGCTGTGGGTTTCCTCCCAAGCCGGCGATGACCGTGTGAATGATGCACCTAGTCCTCTACACACACCAGCCGAAGGGATCCGGCCGGATCTGTGACCAGCGGTGAGCAGAGAGAAAATGTCGCTACCGCTGTCTTGTTTATATTTTGAGAGGATGAGAGAATGAAGAGAGCAACCCTAGTAAAGCAAGCGCGCAGGCTCCTGCGTACATATATAGTGGAGTGATTATCTTTTTCTCCCCACAACAAGCATTTCAATTTGTGTACGTGGCATTAAAGAAAAGAAACTCTCTATTTAAGGTGACTAGCTGTACGACTCTGACTTACTACTACTACTAGTACTCCCTCCTTCCATCTATATAGGGCCTAATGCGTTTTTCGAGGCTAACTTTGACCAAATATTAGAGCAATAATATATGACATGCAACTTACACAAAGCACACCGTTAAATTCGTGTGTGAAAGGAGCTTTTAATGATATAATTTTCACATTGTGCATGTCATGTACTATTAATCTTGTCAATAGTCAAAGGCGGTCTTAAAAACACATTAGGCCCTATATAGATGGAAGGAGGGAGTAGTAGTATTGTTCACTTGTGCTCCCCGGCCCTCCATTCATTGAACAACCCCACGGGTGAATAAACATACAGTACTAGTATTTATATAGAACGAACAAGCTCGAACTATTTTCGCGTAGTTAAAAGTTGAGGGCGGGGCTTTTCCCGGGCAGTACGCGCGGTAGTTTTCGCGTAGGTGGTTTGACAGAGAGGCGAGGAGGGTGAGGGAGTAGCGGATTCAACTTACTTACTGCTGGAAAGGTCGGGCTGTGCGATTTGACGACGCGTTACTGCTGGAAAGACTTGTGATATGACTACTCACTATAGTCATGAATTACTAGTGGTACGACCGGGGTGATGCCCCCCTTCCGTTCCACACTCTAATCTGGTGCATGGCACATATTACATCGAGCCGGATGCTGCTGGCTGTCCCACATGTCGGCGAAGTAGTACGTAGTAGTAAGAAGGAGCAAAGAATCATGCGGTATAAGTCTTTCTAGAGATTCCAACAAGTGACTACATACGGAGCAAAATGAGTATGTTGTAGTCAATTTGAAATGTCTAAAAAGACTTATATTTAGGAACGGAGGGAGTAGTAGTACTACTACTCACATCGGAGGAGTGCGAACCATGGCAGCCTAGTGAATCAGTAGTAGAAAACAATGTGCTGATATGGCCATAAAAAACAATGTGCCACGGTCCAGACTGTAGCATGTACAGTACTATTCCTCTTTGTTTGGATCCCTGAGTTAGAGCTAGTTTGGGTTGAAATAGCCTCAAATTATCCAAACAGGAGGGGTTAGTTTGAGCTAGTTTGCTCTAACCCATCTAAAAAAACTAGCCCGGTGGAGAGGTTCTAATTGGGTTAGTTCTCCTCGGGCCCACTAAAAGAGAACTAGAAAAATCTCCCCTGCCCGCACTAAAAAAATATGTACGGTGAAGCGTAGCTGCGGTTCGAAAAGGAGACCTAAAGTGATGACAGGTATAGGTCGCACGCACCCAACTAGTGGTAGTACTAGACATACGACTGCTTTTCCCTAAAAAAAAGAGGTACGAGTGCTCAGTACTCCTATTCTATCAATGCGAGTCCCATCTGACAACAGCGTCTGTGCTACAGCTAGCTCTTCTCCCATGGCGAGGCGCTGCGCGACGAGCGCGGCCTCGAGGTGCACATTCTTCATTGCGACCTCGGGCACCTGCAGGGCCACCAGGGCTTGAAAGAGTTCGTCACCATAGAGGCCGATGAGGGTGGCAGGCAATGAGGAGCCTGGGCGCGCGGGCTGGAGCAGTACGGCAAGGTCGTCCGCGCGCTTCTTGACGGCGGCGAACTTGCGGATGGAGTTGACCATCATGTCATCCATGCGAGAGGCAAAGCCGGCGTCGGCGAGGGCTATGACGCCGGCGGTCGCCAGCACTGTCTGGAAACGCTGCGCGGTGCGGGGCCGCAGGCCGGCGCCTTGGATGATTTGGCACAGCCGACTGCCGCTCGCGTCCATCGCCTCCATAGGTGCTTCTGGCTTCTAGTCACTTGGTCTTGGATTGGAGTGAGCAGTGTTGCGCAGAGACTAAGGAGGAGTAGATGGATTGGAGTGGTGGGGCGCCTTTATATGAGAATCCAAACTCTGTTGCATTCACATCGTGCTGGCTCTATTCTGCTTCTCCAATTTTTTCCCTCTGCATGTAATTTGAGGATGCATCATTGACCGTTCAACGTCTCGGGAACCGCTACCCTCTCCCTCCTTGGCATTCAAGCACCTATGGAGGCGACTGCCGCTCGCGTCTATCGCGTGTCAGGAGACGTTCCCGTCGACGACGAGGTGCCTATGGTGACTTCGTAAATTTCAAGATGATAGTACTAGTATACTCAATATTGTGCACCGCGACCAAGGCCGAGAGGAAAACGAGAGAACTACGTATTTATTTACGGTGTAGATTCACTCATTTTGCTCCACATGTACTCCGTCTCGGTGTAGTCTAGTCACTTGTTGAAATCTCTAGAAAGGCAAATACTCCTTTCTGGCTTACAGGGCTATACTAGCAAGTACTACAATAGTGGGCTCACATAGCAATTTTGTCTCATGCAAGAGCCTGGCTATATGCGTGCTCCAAGGTTCGCAACTACCATGTTCGGGTTGCACTTGGCTCTTCGCCTCTTCGAGAGGATGAACAGTGATGTTACTACTACTGCTTCTACAGTATCAAATCCACTTCTGCATGTCCGTCCACCGCGAGCGGGAGGGATAGCTTGTTGTAGTACTATAAGCAAAAACATGTCCTCGTCTGCGAGCCACCGCGCGCATGGGCGAGGGAGAAGGCGTGTACAGTAAAATCAAGCTTCTCCTCGTTGTATGAGTTGACGCGACACATCATAGCACTGGCCCCACATGGTTGCCTCTAAACTTGGCTGAAAGACCCGCAGTGTACAATACTCCATTTGCTGCAACCTCTAACATTTACCCCACCAAAAATTAAAATATATATTCCTATCTTGACCAGATGAGCATGCAAACTAGAATCACCAGGATGACAGGTAGGGCTAGAAGATTATTTTAATCAAAAAAATAAAGCATGGAGCCGACCCCAACAATTTTAAGCTTACAGGCACGGTACACGCTATCCTAGACTACTCTATACATGAAACTGCCACACGAGCGTCCGGGCTTCGCTTGGCTCTTCACCTCTTCGGGAAGTCGAACAATGGCCCTATTTGGTTTCACGAGTTAGAGTTATTTTGGGTTAGTTTGGACTCAACTAACTAAAAAATATCCAAACGGGAGGGTTAGTTTGGGTTAGATGCATCTAACCCATCAAAAAATCTAACCCACCCAAGAGGTGCTTATTTGGGTTAGTTCTTCTTGGGACCACTAAAAAACACCTTTTCTCTCACTCTCCCCACAGCATACCCCCTCGTCTCCCTGCGGCCCGTCCGCCCGCCAGTAAGCAGTCGCGGCTCCTTGCACGGCCCGTCCCCGTCGGTCTCGGCCAGCGCGACTCCTTGCAGAGGGATGGCAGATTCGGTCGGCGGGCTGCGCGAGAGGCCAGCACGGCTCCTTGCCGGGCGCGTCCCCGTCTGCCTCGGCCAGGCTCGCTCCGCCAAATCCGTCAGGAAATAGGGAACAAAGTAGCGAAATGACAGAGTACTACTGCAATGGAGGAGTACTACAGTATGCTTCTGGCCATCTGACACCGCGTGCAGGAGGGAGAGCGTGTAGCGAACGAAAGCTTCTCCTAGTCCTGCCAGCCACCACGCTCATGGGCGAGGGAGGGACGTAGCTTGATTGACTTACTGCTCCTGCCTTTGCGTCTATGACAGGTGGGCCCAACAGGTCGGTGGCCCACCTGTCATGCAGCCAAAGGCAGGTGCGGTTAAGGCGAGAGGGCGTTGTAGTAATCAAACTTCTCGGTCTTGTATGAGTTGATGTGACACATCAAAGCACTGCACTCAATATATTTCAATAATTTGCGTTTACCGATTCATTAATTACAATGCACGCATGCATGCCGCGACTCTCCTTTTGATACTTGCATGTGTTGATTTAATGCACCTTGAAGTAGTATGAATATGTGACAGTAAAGCTTTGTAATGCCTCGGCCCTAATAAAGCGAGAGATGGTTGTGCACGAGGAGGGCGAGATCATGCAGACGGAACAGGACCCGACGATGGAGCTCTCTATGGTCTCGATGGACCTCACCTTGCTCCACAGCCCCTTGTGCCTCCGCCCCTTGATGCCTCCAGTGTATGATGTTCGAATACACCTCGTCCGTTCGGCTGATCGAGCAAGGTGCAGGTTTCTTGATTGATGTGTTGTTCGATTGATTTGTGCAGTGCAAGGGAGGGCACCTGGCTTGCGCGGACTGCCGCGTCGAGCGCCCCGGGAACCAGCGGCAGTGCCAGAAGTGCGAGCACGGCGGTGGCTTCGACGTGCGGAACACGGCGGTGGACGCCGTCCTCTCCTCGGTGAGGGTGGTGTGCCCGCACGAAGGCTGTGGGCTCTACGTCACTTACCACAAGCTCGCCGATCACCAGAGCGTGTGTCCGCTCACGCCCTGCAAATGCCCTGTGCCCGTCTGCGACTACGAAGGCCCACCGCCGGTGCTCTCCCGCCACATCAGCACCGTGCATCCCATGCCCGTGCACAGGATCCAGTACGGCAAGGCGCTCCAGCTGCAAGTGCCACTGTCGGAGCCACGGCTCTTGCTGTTCGCGGAGGAGGACGGCCGTGCGTTTTTCTTGGTCGACGGCGTGCTCGACATCGGCGCGCCTATCGCCGTGTCGGTCGTCTGCATCAGAGCGGGGGTGTCCCCACTGCCGCACTACGTGGCCAAGCTGTGGGCGAACGGCCCGCCGGGGGAGCCCAAAGGCAGGACCGACGCTGTCAAGGTGGAAATGGAGGTGACAAGCAGCAGGGATCCCGGCGACGTCGCCGTGCAGGAGCTGACCTTCTTCACAGTTCCGCCCAAGCTGCTGGCCGGGGCTAAGCCGGTGTCCCTCCACATGCAGATTGACAAGCTCACGTCCTAAATTATTCTACATCGCCTTCTGTTTATCTTAGTAATATGCTAATATAGGGGTTAGCTCGGTCTACTTTAGCTTAAGAGATGGTGGGTTTTGGTGGCGATGCAGGAATTACCTCGACATCAGATCAGCAGTGAAAGTAATTTCGAACAGTCGAATGGATATTTTGCATCTGTTGGATATAAAGATCCTTTGGTAAGAAGTAACAGCTTATATGATTTTTTTCAAAACAGAACAACGATACTAGTATAATTTTTGTTGACATGCACTGATATTTTTTAAGTTAAATATTAATCAAAATTTGGCACAAATTACAAAGGGGACTAATAAACTAGGACGGAGGTAGTACCACGCTATATTTAATTGCAAACCTGTTCACACCCATCACAACCTAAACGGTTTCCCACTTAGGAGCATATTAGTAGTACTCGGTTATAAAGAGTACTATGCCAAGATGACTGCACATTCCTAATATGTGCCTCCAATTAATATAGTAGTAGTAGAGTACATAGTCACGTACTCCATAACATCACCGGGCATTGCACGTACAACATTTAGTGGTAGTAAGAGACAAATGCCTATATGCCACGCATGTTCATACTATTTGTGCCTTTCTACTTCACTTACTGCGCTACATTACACAGGTTCGCACGTCCACTCTTGGGTACATGTCTGTCTCGTAGTTCCAGTCCCACGTGTTCTTCATATAGATGGAATGATCCTTGCATGACACGTGCACCTTGATGCTAGATGTCTCGCGTGTTGGCAAAAGGATGAACAAAGCTCACGTAAAAAAATAGAGTGGAAGAACATAGATTCCCGACCACCGAGAAGGAGCAAGGAACCTCGTGGTGGAGCGTCTGCACTCATAATAATATTTTATATTATTCAGCGATATAAAATCAACCAATCATCTCCACAGTGGACTGGAAGAGTATGAAACACGGCAGCCCAGTGTAGTTACGTCATACTAGTACATGGCTAACCCACGCTATCACCATATTTCTTGGCTTCCGTGCGACACCTATCTCTAGTAATCCAGCAGCCCGTATCGCTTCTCCCTCCTCGTCTCTCTCAAAGTGCGGCGGGCTGGCGTTTTTGCCGTCTATTGAGGTCGGTTAACTCATCACATGTTAGCGACATGCCAAGAGCATTCTAAAAAAATTCCTTTCACGTTCCGTTTTCAAAAAGAAAAATTCCTTTCACGTACGAATTTGACTGTATGCTTTGAGCAACTTGCATGTCCTATACTGCTCCTGTTTGGATACTCTAATTTAGCTAGAGGTTAGACTAACTCATGACTAACCCTGAACTAACTGTAGCCAAAGAGGTGTTTGGGTGACAGGGTTAGATTGACAATAAATGCACTTGATGGAGAGAGAAAAGTGATTTTTCAGTGGTCCCAATGAGAACTATCTCCAGTTAGCACCTCTTGGGTGGGATAGTTTTTTTTGGTGGGTTCGGTGCAACTTGCTCCAATTTAAACCCTCATGCTTGGATGCTTTAGGGCTATTTGAGCCCCAACTAGCTCAAACTAACTCTAACCCATGGATCCAAACAAGGCCTATGGCCAGCCTCGACGCGGAGCAGTCGCGTGCACCGGGAAGCGACGCTCTCTCGGCCGTCTCGCCGCTTCAAAGCCGGCGCCAGTGAGAGGTCGCCTCCGCTTTGGCCGGGCATTAATGCGGCACTGACGCTCCAGGGCGACGCTGACCGTTTCATGCGGGAAGCGCGCGCTGGCAAGGGAGTATAGGTTTTGAACCGTTTCAGGTGTAGTACTGGTAGTTTGCAAAAGTACTCAATTATTGCACTCAGTTTCCTAAGAAATTGTGGTAAAAAACGTTACTCCACAGCCCACTTCCCTTTTCCTTCCTCTTCCACCGCCCGCGCACGTCCGCGGGAAGCGACCGGTCAACCCTTATATAGGAGTGCTAGCACAAAAAGATGCATGCATGACCACTAAAATTTCCAGATTAAAGCGTCGCTCCGGCGGGAGTATGGCGTATGTTGTTACCTTCGGCCGGGCCATGGCTACCGGGCGACGGCGACCAGAGAAGAGGCGGGGGGAGGGGAATGAATGCAACTACTGTTTGGGTTTGCCGTCCGACTTAAATAAATGCGCAGCATCACGTGTACCCGCGGGTGCACAATTGTAACATACGTGTCTGCTTAAGTGGGCGTCACGTAACTTGTGTGTGTGTGTGTGTGTGAGAGAGAGATTCTGAGAGACAGAGTGCGTGTGTGCGACTCTACTCTTCGGACATGTACTCAACCTTTTGCATCGGGATATAAGTATAATGGTATTTACTTTAGCTAGTGATTTACGTGGCCATGTTAATGTGGTTGTGTAAAAAAATGTCACTTCCTGCTCGTGATTTGCTATAATTACAAGCAAGATGCTCGTGCATTGCACGGAACATCAGTATGCATTTTTTTACAAAACACCTATTGTGATTGACCCATGCAGGAGTAATCCCATGTGTAAAAATTAATGATATTTCGAGAATTTTATCGGAAAACTGGTATCTCGAGAATGTCATCGAAAAAATGAAAGATGAGAGATAAGGTGAGGAGGAGTGGAGCGTGGTGGTGGCTGGTGGTCGGAATGGGCGGAGGCATGGGGATGGATGGCACCGGCAGGCGGCAGCGGCCACCATGCTAGATTGTTCCAGAGACTTTCTTTTTTAATTGCTCGGCAATGAGGTTGTGGTAGATAAGGATGTGGAGAGAGGTGCGGGTACCTTTTGTAAAATTATCATAGTTTGCTTTCTATCCATCAGATATAGATCAGACGGTCTATATTACAACATGGCAGGCACACCATCATCGCCAACTCGGTTTTTTATAAGGGTACAGATGATAAGTTTGCTAACTACTAAAGTAAAGTGGAATTTGTCCATGTTATACAAGTAAATTAAGGTGATTGTTTATCATACGGGTAAGGTTGGACGAAGGGTGGTAGGAACAAATGCTCCGCCTAGAGCATGTGTGTGTGAGATGGAGTCTTAGTGTGAGAGAGAGAGAGAGATGGAGTCTTAGTATGTGTGTGTGTGTGTGCGTGTGTGTGTGATGGAGTCTTAGTGTGTGTGTGTGGGTGGGTGGGTGGGTGCGTGTGTGTGTGTGTGTGTGTGTGTTTGTGTGTGTGTGTGTCGCGGGGTCCTCGGTGGCGGATGTAATTTAAGTGTGCATGGCTTCATCATAGAGAGGTGATGTGTATGGAAGAGGCCACCAACGATGGGGTGCGAGAGAGAAAATGCCCGCAGAGAGGGAAGAGAAGGTGTGTGCGCGTGAGAGGAGTCGACATCGAGAGAACGTGTTTGTTCGAGAGACACCGAGGAAGACTACTATATATCGATGGTGCATGTAGGCGGGAATTAAACGAATGATGGTCTTATTGGTTTCGGGGATATAGGGGAAGAGTGAGAGGGGGGAGGGGGGGTAGCTAGAAGGAGATTGTTAAGTGTGAGTGTGTGTTTTACCCATGCAGGCGGAAGTTATGTGCACGCAAGAAGAGAACGGTTCGATGTGGCATTAGGATTGAGGGTAATTAACTACGTATGGAGACATAGAGACCTTGAATGTGCATGTGTGAGAGGTATACATGTATACGTGGGATGTGTGTGTGCGCGCGCACGCATGATCGAGATAATAGAAAGAAGACATAAGTCATAAGATCAACGACATGGGAGAGACGGGTCGGTATGACAATATGTATGCATGTGAGAATGCAGGGAAGAAGGCCCGACAGTTGAGCATGTGTTTTTGTCTTTAAGAGATAGTGGCGTGGGCTGGAGCATGCATCTATGGCGAGCAGAGGGAGTGAGGCACAACGATTGTGCAAAAGAGATCAACCTATAAATGAAAGAAGGTTGATGGAGAAACAGATAAATAGAAAGATAAAGATGCAAGCTAGTGTGCATTAGAGATAGGAGTCGAGTGGATCAGAAGGCTGAGTTATGTGTGTAGGTGTGAGAGAGATGAAGAAAGGGTGCATGTGACTCACATACAAACAAATATCAGAGAGAAATGAGATCCCGAGAGACGGAGTTTTGTGTCTGCGAGAGAGAAAGATATTTCACAACGAGAGTGATAGCTAGAGAGACCTATGAGGGAACGCAAGATATCTCTAGGGAGAGAGTGTGTGTGTGAGCGAAATACAAGAGAAGAATGGAGAAATATGAGACCCTGGGAGACAGAGTTTGTGTTTGTGTGTGAGAAAGAGATATTTAAGAGGAAGAGCTGTAGGTTCTC
Organism: Aegilops tauschii subsp. strangulata; assembly: GCF_002575655.3. NCBI lineage: Eukaryota > Viridiplantae > Streptophyta > Magnoliopsida > Poales > Poaceae > Aegilops > Aegilops tauschii. Next base: position 280,562,399 of record NC_053036.3, read on the forward strand.
ATACCTAAGGAGCGAAAGACATCTCTGTATGAGGGGTGTGCGAGTGGCACACGGGGAATAGTAGAGAGAAATGAGACCCCGGGAGACAAAGTTTTGTGTTTGTGTGAGAGAAAGAGATTCCACATGGAGAATCATAGTTAGAGACACATAGCAGGGAGCGAGATATACTTAGAGAGAGATAGAGTGATGAAGGTCGAGGGAGAGAGTACCGTCAGTGTGTTACGAAGATTAAAGATCATTGTCGACATACAGGTAGCACGAGAGATACCCGAGAGACGATGAACGCGTATAGGTCTACAGAGATAGTCCTATATAAGCATGAGTGATAGTTATATGAGACGAATATCTGGATTAAATGGGATTCAAATATTTAAACTGGAGATCACGACATCGATAATATCATAACGCAAATTGGTGTATCAAACATGCATATTCATTTGAATTTGGGGGCACGTGTAATGTTATATAGTTTATCAATATTGGTGATCCATAGATTCTTTAATTAGAAACAATGCATGGTTTATATACAATTAATGTCTAAACGGGATTACACTATATGTTGCGTGTGTGAAACACATTATACATGTTTGAGAAGTAAAAAAAAACCGCATGAAACACACATTAATTGGAGACAGTTAGCGAGGAATGCATACATTGGATTTCAACATAAAGTGGTTTCAAATATTTGAAAATCCAAATTGATGGATACAACCTTATGAATCTGAGATCATGCCATTTGTAAACCATATTTATGTATAAAGGGTGTTGTGCTTTTGAAAGTATATATAAGAAAATGATGTATATATAATTTTATTCCAATAGAAAATGGATCCCGCCCGAAAAAAACCCAGAATACAAACGGGATTCGAATTGAGTTGGCACGGTAAACGTGCACTCTGCAAAATTTGAACGAAGCGGGGAAAGTCGCAGTAACCGCCCGAAACCAAAATCTGCGAGATGGAAATTACTACTGCCTATCCCTGCCACGCAAAGCCTATCTGCTCGATTTCTATAGGTTTCGATAGGGGTAGGTTTGTAATTTCACTCAAACGTGACATAACCGCCTCTCACCCGGATTCATACACGGTGGGCGCCAAAACACAGTGTGTCCTCGGCCGAAATCGACTCCCTCCCCGATTCATACACGGTGGGCGCCAAAAACAAACTCTCATCGACAAATATTCAGTGTATGCGAGATTACCGTTCTATCCCCAACCGACTAATATTGCTGTGCTGTAGGTAATTTGAAACGGGGGCTAAGTTTGTAAATTTCCTCGCATTTGAGGCAAGCGCGCCCTGAAGACATGGTTCCCCCCTTCCTCTCTACCTCCATTTCTCCATTCGTACTCTGTGGGCGCCAAAACACCCTCTCCACCCCAGCCTCCTTCGCCGCCACCCCATCCACCGCCGTCTTCCTCCACCATGACGGAGCTGATACCCTGACGCCGCCATCCATTACAAGAGATCGACCTATCTCATCAATGGCTTCGGACCGGGATCCTTGCATCCCGTCCTCTCGCTTCATCCCCGCCGTCGTCCACCTTGCCGGCGCCGCTCCTACGACCCTCTCGTCCACCGCGCCCCGCCGCCACCGTCTACCCTCCTAGATCTACTTCCACGCTGCCAACAGCACCGTCAAATTCTCAGCAGATGCATACAGGGCACCGCACCAGAGGCGGTACTCTTTCGTATCTGCTCAACTTATTTATCGCAGCAAGAAAATAGATCGCCACTGCTTTACTCCGATTTCTTGTCCATCACTTACTTGCTAGTTGAAAGCAAACATTGGTTGCGAAGTTGCCTTTGTCCGGTTTGCACCTTCAGATCCGCCATGGCACGCTCAACACTATACTCCCAATGCTTATGGTTTTCCCCTTTTATATTCCACACTAGTTAAATCACAGTAGACTAAATTTCAAAATTGGGTCAATCAATTTTTCAGAGCTCGCCGGAGTTCGCCGGTGCGAACGAAGGGGCTCGGGTGGGGATGGTGGTTGTGGGGGGCGGTGGTGGGGCCTCGCCCAACGAAGAGAACTCGACGCGGGTGGGGGCGGGGGTGGGGGGTGGGGGTGGCGGAGGAACACATGCGGTGGGGGCCGGTGGTCCGGCCGGTGGCCCATGCGGTGTTTTGTATAGGAAGAATCAGAGACGAGGAAGAAGAAGGGTTAGGAGACATAGGATCTTCATCCAACCGCCTGAAATGGTCGACTGACCCAAATGACAAAAGTCACGTGACTTGCATGCAGACATGCCTTTATATTCAGTACCATCATCGTACGTGCTTAGCACTGCTCCTGAATCCATCAAGCTAAACAACGTGCCACTCATAATTCCAAACTTGTTGCTCAAGTATGAATTTGATATGATGCTGATATTACTAAAACAGATAACATTTAATTGGTCAGCTAATGTTCCTACTTTACTTTCGAAAAAGCACGTGCACCACATATAGAGAGACAGCAGGGAGTTGCTTTCTTAATGCGCTCTGGTTCATCATGTGTGGGCACTGCTCAACGAACATTTTATTATCCAAAATCTGCTTGCTCTTCTTTAGCATGTTCCTCTTCCGTTCTTCTTTAATAAGTACTCTCTCAGTTCCTAAATACAAGTCTTTGTATAGATTCCACCATGGACTACATATGGAGCAAAATGAGTGAATCTACACTCTAAAATGTATCTCGATCATCTGCATGTGATCCGTAGTGGAAATCTCTACCAAGACTTATATTTTGGAACAAAGGGAGTATGATAGTAGTACAATATGTTCCTTGTAGTGAAGATGAGCAGGGACATTTGCAGTGTAGAGGTCTATACGGTCGGTTGTGATGTACACTTTGAACTCTTCGGGCCTCTTTGATTCGTAGGATTTTGTAAACATGGGAATAGGATTTGTAGTGGCCTGCCCACTTGAATCCTATAAGAATAGCAAGGAAATGCGGGGAGCCGTGTCGCCTTTGAGAGTTACACTGATATTAACAGTACCACACCTTCAGTTGAAGAGAGCTGGTATCCGAAGCCTTTCTAGCCGTACCGGCAATACTAGCACATATATTCCAGCAAGTTCCACTTTGCTGATTTTACTATGATGCTTACGGTTTTCCCGTTATATCTACACTATGATCTGTGTAGCTGCTTTGTGTCGCACTAGCAGCAGTCCACTCTTGAAGCTAAACACTGCAATGACTTACAAAATTGACACCAAGGCATTGAGTGCCATTCTGGATGCAATGAAACTCATATGCTCCCCACCTGTTGATTCTTGTTCAGAATATGATCCTAATTATTATTCTAACCTCGAGGAGTCAAAGGTAGATGGCATGTCCTGTTCACCCATTAAGGTGCCTGTTCTAATTTGGCAAGGTTTTATTGATTGTGCGTATCTTGCATATGTTGTCTTGCATTTCTTCTACTTTGTTGCACCGCCATCTGCTTAGTTTACTAATCATATATGTCGAGATGCCATGCCTATCCATTATCAATACATATTCCATCTTTCATCATACCATGTTTTTCCATTCAAATGTTGTTCTTGTGCATCAGACATCAAAAAGGAAGAGGGTGATTGCCGAACCTGAGGGAGCACCAGCAAAGTCCTTGAAAAACGTGGTTGTGCCGGAGAAATCAGATAGCACCCCACTTATATTGGCTGTACAACCAGTGACACAAAACGTAGGACCGACTCCAGCAGACTGTACCCATACTTCACTGGCCACACCATTAGCCCCACCACACAGGACCTGCACTCCAGCAAAAGGTATGCCGATTTCAGTTGCCATAGCACCAGTCGTACCACAGAAAAATCCCACTCCAGCAAAAAGTACAGCAAGTCCACCGGCCGAAGACCTATCCCAACTGCAGAGACGGCCAATTCTTGCAGATTGGAACCCCATTCCAGTTATTCCCAGTTTAAAAGACAATGCTTTCAATGTTGTTAGGGACTACATGCATATATTCCCATCATGGGAAGATTATAGTGAAGACAACACCATTTTCACATCTTCCTGTCCCACTTACGTGTAAGTGCTATTATTCATGGTTATTATTTTCCTGTTTTCTGTTTATTGAACACATCAATGATTTACATTCCATTGTTGTAAGTGGGCGAGGGTCAATCTGGATATTCATGACGAGCAAAGCTTGCTTGCGCTTTTCAAGGAAGCATTGCAGCAGTATCGGTGTTACCTGAGGAAATCACACTTTGATGGCAAGTCTATAAACGAATTTTTGGTGAAGTCTCCAATGCTAAATTTAGAAGACATTGAATGGAAAAACCTTGTTATGCACTGGTCTCGTTCCGAGGATGAGGTACTGTCTATGATATCGCATGACAATTTGAACTTCTACTTTTCCGCATGTGCCTTACGGATCTTTTTTGCAGGAAATCTGCTCGAAAAAGAATTCCGGTTTGAAAAGAACGACAGGATATCGCAAATATGCTGCCCGCTGCTTTGCTCTTGTTAGTACCTGTTGTCCTGTATCACTGTACTTGCATACATACCTGGTTCATTATGTGACAGCAGTATGCATGATAGCTTGCTTATCAATTGTTCGCTCCAAATTATCTGATCTGTATGAATGGTTACATTAGTGTAGAATATATCCAATGCCAATGAATTTTTTTAGCTCTGCATTGTTCTTGTAAGTACCTGCTGTCCTTTATCAGTGTACTTATATTGACAGGTAGTTGTTCATGTACCATCACTCTGCAGCTTATTTTCCTTTGCCCTCCATTTTCTACACATAAGATCTATATTTACTCTTACCATAAGGTTGGATAACATCGATGGTACTGAAGAAGTTTAGCTCTGCATTGCTCTTGGCTGTACCTTTTGCCTGTATCGTTGTACTTACATTTATAGCTACTTGGTTATGTAGCATCACTCTTCATCTTATCTTAAATATTCTCCATTTTTTCTTATATTGTCGCATCTATATTTACTCTTAACAAAATGTAGAATAAAGGTGATAGAGGCAAAGGTGTCCCGTCTTTCGATGAGATGATGAATATCGCTTTGATGGAAGTCGACTTTGACGATCCGACTACGAACGTGCGAGGACGTCGCGCCTTAGCAATCGCTAAACCAACTCCGAGAGGTTATCGACCACGCCGGAGCACGATCAACCTGACCACGAGGGTCTGTTTCCTGCGAGCAACGAAGAACAGGCAAGAAACTGAGATTGCAATCTGGATATTGCGAATATAAGATGAAAGCTTTATTGATCAAGGTGGGGTTCTGTGACGCCTTTGTCTGGTCGCTGAACACAAACGAAGTACGCGAAGTTGCAGCTATGGCGAACTTTTAATCTAAACAAAACCCAAAGTCTAAACGACGCCCTAAGGGCTGTATATATGGAGGAAGAGGGGGGGAATTTCGTGGCCCTTGAGGAAGGGGTCCGAAACCAACCCTATCTCTTGTTTCCCCACACATACGGACTCTAAAAACAGCCTATACATATGTATTTCGAAATTACATGGGCCTGGCCCAATAATAAGGTGACGCAGCACCTAGAATAGCCTCTGGACGAAAGTTATGAAGTAGCATCTTGTATATTTCGTCCAAGGCTTCATGCACGCATTATGGTGGCTTCAACGTCCTGAAATCATCACTTGTAACTCCGTTCTTGTTCCCCATGCGCATGCCATCATCTCCATGCTTGTTCTTGCTCCAATGTTCATCCTTCTCAAAGCTAGGCCCTTCATTTGTAAGCAAAACAAATGTATCCAATTTAGGCAGCATCATATTCTCATGAACATTAGAATCATTAGCAAGAAACGAAAGTACCTGGTAATTTAATTGGCGTGCGCGAGCTCTAGTAATTGGTCCAGTATGTATAGCAGCAGGGCCTGTGGGTGTAATAATTGTATTGATGTCCTCATCATCCTCCCCTTCTTGAAATGAAGTCGTCCTCGACGGAAGCTCATCTTCCTCACCCAAATAAGGCTTCAAATCTGCAATATTAAAAGTGGGACTAACCCCAAAATCTGCATACCATGTAAATTTTTAGTTGTACAACCAAGTTCCTTCTTCATACCATGTAAATTAAACTATACAGAGCAAGTGATCTTATTTTGCTAATCTGAAATGGGTTAAATTGACAGCACACTAACCATTGATACTTATGAGTTCTTGATCTGTAATCCAGTGGTGTCGTGAAGCTGCCAACTCCTTCACAATGACATTTCCTACCATGTCTTGACCTGAACAATACCATATGTGTTAATGCTATTTTAAACTGTGTCACTTTATTCGTCAGTAAGAAATGTGATGAATTGTCAGCACTGATACTTATATGTGCAAAACCTGTCATCTGTCTGCTTGTTTATCTTTCAGAGTGAGGAGGACATAAGTGTCAAACAAGTGCAGTCTCACCAGCTTGCTCAGCTGCTTGCGCTGCAGCTCCCGAGCAGGGCTAACCTTTCTTGAACTCTATTGAAATGTTGTCGGTTTTGTATATTATTTTGTCGGCGTGTTTAGTTGCACTGGTGGCGATCTTTGATGCCCAGTGTATGTAATCCGCTGTCTGCTTGTGCTTTATTATCGTAGTGGCGAACTTTGATGCCCAGTGGATGTAATATGTCGTAATTTCTTTATTGTATAGTCTAGGTTTTTTCTTATTCACGATGCTGCAGTTATTTTAATGTATATATATCCTGTCTTCGCAGTAAACCGGCCAAACCGTAAAATTACGGTACATAATCGGGCCGTCATGCAAATCACCATGTATGATCCGCATCATGGGCCCCGTCATCTTGGTCCGTTAACAGGCCTAAATGTAAACTGGCCCACTAGTAGATTCGGGCCTTTAATAGGCCGAGTAAACCGCCGGCCCTATTTTCCCAAGAAAACTCAATGGGCCTTTAGGAGGCTGAAAAGTAGGTTGGGCCTGAAACGTGCCGAACAGCTCACGGGCCGGCAGCAGGCCGAAATAGACCCCGGCCCATGAATGTGCCAATCAAGTCATGCGCTTATAACAGGCCAATATTGTCTCGGTCCTTATTTGGCCCAATCAGATTATCGGCTGCGAGAAGGCCGGATGCAAACCGGGCCGTAGTTAGGCCCAACTATATGACGGGCTTTTAACAGGCCAAAATTAATATAGGGCCGAAATGTTAAACGGGCCCTTAACAGGCCGAAACTAATATCAGGCCGAATTACTAAATGGGCCTTTAGCAAGTGGGCCCAAAAGCATAGCGTCCAGTTGACGGGCCGAATCTGATATAGGCCATAATTTAGCCCAAAGCCTCTTAAAGGGCCGGACCTGATCTAGGCCGTAATTTGGCCCAGAACGTGGTAGGCTTTTAACGGGCCGGATCTCATATGGGCCATTATTAGGCCCGGAACGTGGCAGACCATTAACAGACTGGATCAAATATGGGCCGGCATTTGGCCCAAAACATGGCAGCCAGTTAATGGGCCGGCCTAGGGTCCTCAAAATCTTGTGGGCCTACAGCTGGGCCGGCCCATTAATGTCGGCAAAATCTCGTGGTGTCACATCCCTAGCTTTACCTTGGCCTTGGACTATCTTGGTTGTTGCATCATGTTTAAATTCAAATGAAATTTGAATTGAGGAATTTTCAAAGCCTTAGAATCCTTTTAAAAATGATCAAGATAAAACTGCTTCTAATAAGTCCAAGAAAATGTTCATGTTATCCTCCGGAAATATTGGCAAGAGGTAAAATCCAAACCAATACTTTTGGTGTCTCAGAAACATTTATTTTGGACCTTTGAATTAAATCAATAGCTATTTGAATTGGATTTATATCTACTATTAAATAAATATAGGTCCAATAATTCCGAAATATTTAGTGGAGCTTTGGTTTAATTCTTTTAGCTTCCAAAAATATTTTCAGAAGCAAAAAAATTGAATTGGTTTCAAAACCAAATTCAAAACAAACCTGGAAAATAGAAAACAGAACAGGGATTAGAAAAGAACAGGAAAGGAAAGGACAGAAACCTTACCTGTCCAGCCCAGCCGGCCCAGCACTGTAACTGGCCCAGCCCAGCCGCCGCACCGTCTTCAATCTCCTGCCAATAGGCAGGAGGGCGTGTGTTCCGCGCGCGCGTCCATGCGCCACGCCACCTCCACCCTGCCTGCTTCACCCCCGACGGCCCAGACGGCCCTGGAGAGGCCACGCTACTCCGCAGAACCCCTCCTCTCCCCTGGCGCTCCCTCTCTCGCACCCGAGCGGACCCATCGCCGCCGCTCGCTGCCACCATGCTCTCCGGCCACCCCTAGCCCTGTAGCCATATCCGGGAGCTCCGATACGACCTCCTCTTCGTCCTCGACGAGCCTCGCATCACAGGAAGCAGTGGAGCCTCGCCATCGAGCTCGACCCAGCCACCTCTGCACCGAGATCGCCGGCGACCGTACGCCGTCCCCGACGCTTCCCCGAGCCTGCTGAGCTCCGCCTCGACTCCGCTGTGAGCACCTCGTCGCTTCTCTTCCTTGTTTGTGTGCCGTAGCCGCACTAACCACCGGACCCGAGAGCTCACCGCCACCGTGGTTCTCCACCGCCATGGCCAGGGCCACCCCAGCTCACGCCTGAGCACGTCACCGTGTTCACTGAACTCCCAGGAGCACGCAGCACCCTTCGGTTCCTCCTCTAGTGCACCGTAGCAACGACCCCTTCCATGTCGGAACTCCGGCCGCCGCGGATGCGCTCGCCGTCGTCGTTTCCAGCGACCCCGCGGCCTCCCGTGTGGCTAGCTAGATGCGGGCGTGTGCGGGCTACCTTTTTGTGGTCTTCGCGCGTCCAGCCGCCGCCTGTAGCGCAGCCCAGCGAGCTTCCGCCCGTAGTTTTGGTCGCCACCGGCGGAAGTCCGGCGAATGCTGACGTGGCTGTCATTAACGCTAACACTGCCAGCTAAGCCCCCTAATTGGCCACCTCACAGCCACTGACAGTGGGCTCAAACGCAGAGTCAAACCAAGTCAGCACTGGATTTGACCGGGGTTTAGTCCCTGTGTCAATGACAAGCGGGTCCCACCAGTCAGGTTTGACTCTAGTCAACTCGGCTGACCTGCTGACGTACTGGTGACACAATGCTGATGTCATTAATCATTTTCTGGATTAAAAATAATCCAGGAAATTCTGGAAAATATCCTAAACTTCTAAAAATCATAGAAAATAAACCATAACTCCAAATGAAATAAGTTATATATGAAAAATTATCAGAAAAATATGAAGAATCTGTTTATGGCATTGTCATGCATGTTTGAAGAACTTACAGCCACTCTATATGACAATTTGAATAAATGGCATTTGAAATGCTTTACATGGAGTTTGAATTTGAACCTTGGGTTCAAACCAACTTCATTTAATTTGATGATAGCTGCATTAGCCCAAATCACAGCATATCACCATGTCATGATCATGCATGATATTGTTGCATTGCATTGATAGTGCTCTTTCTCTGTTGCCGGTGTTTGTCCCCTCTCAGTAGACGTGGTTTCGACGATGAGTTCGATGACACCGATGAAGAACTATACTATCTTCAGAAGTGCCAGGCAAGCAAAACCCCCTTGTTCATTCCGATACAATCCCACTCTCTCGCTCCTGCTCTCTTTTACTGCATTAGGACAACAACGATTCAGTTGTTTCATGCTGCGGTAGTTGAAACTCACTAGCATGAGTAGGAGTTGCTTGAGCCCTGATGTGCCTACTCATTCATGTTTGTTTGTCATGCCTGCTACTGCTTAGAGTTGAGTCAGGTCTGATTCATCGGGGATGAATTGGAAAGTGGTGAACATGTCCTACCGTTGAGAGCTAAGTGTGTGAATACGATTTGGTAAAGGTAGCGGTGAGAGGCCATGTAGGAGTACATGGTGGGTTTTCTCATTGAAGCCGTCCTCAGGAACTGAGTTCTATGTTTGTGATCCATGAACAGTTACTACCATGCATTGGGCCCTGAAATATGACCCCGCTCGACTTCTTAACCACCCTAGTCCTCTGTCCAGGAGTTGCAAGTAGTTTCTGGTGTTTGTAGTATGCTGGAGGCCGTGCGCAGCGCTGACCCGAGGGGTGGGCTGTGATGCGGTAGGCACGTGGCCGGGTATGTCGGGCGCCCGTTTGGTGTCGCGGAACCCTGTACACATCGTTCGGAACCGTATGTGGAAACCTCGGCCGGACTCCCTGCGGATGGAACCTGGATAGGCGATAAACCTGGACTAGAGACTTGAGTGTTTAGGTAGGTCGTGGTCTACACCCACGTCGGCTTTCGCTTGAAGTCTGCCGAGCACATGTCGTGTGCAGACGCTAGGTGGTGGAAACATGTATGACGAAGTACACCCCTGCAGGGTTAACATCATGTATTCGAATAGCCTTGTCCGCGGTAAAGGACTTCTGGGTTGCCTATACAGTTCATAGATAACTTGAAGTGGATACTCTAAAACTCGCAAGATAAGCGTGAGTGCTATGGATGGCCTTCTCGTAGGGAGACGGGAGCGGATCCATAGTGGTGTATTGATATGGTGAATATGTGGACTCGTGTGCGCCACCTCAAAAGAGTTACCAGCATTCGTAGTTCAGGATAGCCACTGAGTCAAAGCTGGCTTGCTGCAGTTAAACTCCACCACCCCCTTTTGATACTGATGCATATGTAGATAGTTCTGATGTAAGTCTTGTTGGGTACATTTGTACTCACGTTTTCTTATTTTATGTTTTGCAGAGAGACTTCAGTCTCACTAGTAGTTCCGCGTGGACTTCGACGTTTAGCTTGTTACCTTAGCTACGATCTTGTACCCTTCGGAGGGTCTTGTAGATAGTCGGGCTTCTCAGCCTTTTCATTTGTAGTTGTCTGTACTCAGACATGTTTATGCTTCCGCTTGATGCTTGTATGCTTTGTATGTTGGGTCATGAGACCCATGTTTGTAATACTTGGCTCCTCGGAGCCTAATGAATAAATACTGAGTCGTAGAGTCTTGTTGTGATGCCATGTTGTATTTGCACATATCGAGCATATTGTGTGTATGATTTTGAAATGCTTGGTATGTGTGGGATCCGACAACCTAGTTGTCTATCCTTGGTAGCCTCTCTTATGGGGAAATGTAGTCTGGTGCTTCCACTGAGACATGGTAGTCCGCTACAGCCCGGTTTACCGGAGTCCTGTTAGCCCAGTTACTACTGCTCCGGAACACTTAGACTGGTCGGCATGTGTCCTTCTTCGATCCTGTGTCTGTCCCTTCGGGGAAATGTCACGCGGTGTCTTTTGGAGTCCTGTTAGCCTGCTACAGCCCGGATTCCTGGAGTTCTGCTAGCCCAGTTGCTACAGCCCGAATTCACTCGCTAATGACCGACACGTTCGTTGCTGGGTCATGTATGCCTGTCCCTGTAAGTTAGTGCCACTTTGGGTTTACGACTAGTCATGTCGGCCTGGGTTCTTTGTCATATGGATGCTAGCGACACTATCATATACGTGAGCCAAAAGGCGCAAATGGTCCCGGGCCAGGTAAGGTGGCACCCGTGGGAATACCGTGTGTGAGGCCGCAAAGTGATATGATGTGTTACATGCTAGATCGATGTGTCTTAGGATCGGGGTCCTGACACGTGGGCCTTTAGCTGGGCCGGCCCATTATGGTCCACAAAATTCTTGTGGGCCTTCACCTGGGCCGGCCCATTATGGCCCGCAAAAATCTTGTGGGCCTTTACCTGGGCCGTCCCATTATGGCCCGCAAAATCTTTTGGGCCTTTTGCTGCGCTGGCCCATTATGGTCCGCAAAATCTTGTGGGCCTTTAGTTGGGCCGACCATTTAAACTTTATGGGCCACTTTTGGGCCAGTCCACGTGTTAACATATCATAGGCGCATCTCGCCCATTGGATGAGTGACACCTGTGCCAACACGGAGCTGATACGTGTTTCCTACAGCCAATGATGATTTTACACGTGGAAAATCCCCATTGGTCCAGGCTATTAACGGGTTATCGGATCCAAAACCAGACCCGATAGCTTAACAGCGTTTTGTTATGGTGGATGCCACGTGTCGGTCACCCTTGACGAAAGCACTTCTGTGACGCGCGATTTATCGTCATGGAAGTGGACACTTCCGTGATGATAATTTTTGGTAATGTCATGGAACACTTCTACGACAGCACATGTATGACTATCTTGATTCTGTCATAAATTTGTAATGGATGTACATGCATGACAGAAAACGTGACCTACTGTGACAAACACGTATCATCACGGAAGTGTATTTTTTTGTAGTGACCCCGTCAACTAACCTCTTTTCTGGCACCGTTGCTGGGGAGGTGAGTGCTTGAAGGTATATCTTTAGATCTTGCAATCGAATCTTTTAGTTTCTTGTTTTATCACTAGTTTAGTTTATAAAAGAAAACTACAAAAAAAATGGAATTGAGGGTGCCTTATATGCTTCATCTTTTCAATACCTTTCGTGAAAATGGTGGAAAGGAAAATTGTGCTCAAGTGTTAGTAGAAGAATGCATTAAAATGTTTGGCACTAAATATTTGAATGATGAACATGATTGCAATGTTGTTAGTATGAATTCTTTGAATATCCATGATGCTAATAATATGTAAAGCCACAAGCTTAGGGATGTTATGTTTGATGAAGATGATATTTTTTGTCCCCCAAGTTTTGATGAGCAAATTTACTATGATGAAAGCATGCCTCCTATCTATGATGATTATTGTGATGACATGTATGCTATAAAGAATAATGATAACCATGAAAATTGTCATCTTGATTTTAATTTTCAATTGGATTATGCCTCACATGATAGTTATTTTGTTGAGTTTGCTCCCACTACTATTCATGAGAAGAAATTTGCTTATGTGGAGAGTAATAAAAATTCTATGCTTGTAGATCATGAAAATAATGCTTTATGTGATGGTTATATTGTTGAATTCATTCATGATGGTACTGAAAATTATTATGAGGGAGGAATATATGCTTGTAGGAATTGCAATAATATCAAGTTTCCTCTCTATGTGTTGAAAATCTTGAAGCTATGCTTGTTTTGCTTTCCTATGCTAGTTGATTCTTGTTCCCATAAGTTGTTTGCTCACAAAATGCCTATGCATAGGAAGTGGGTTAGGCTTAAATGTTCTAGTTATATTCTTCATGATCCTCTCTTTATATTTCAAATCTTATATTTTATGTGAGCATCATTGAAATCATTATGCCTAGCTAAAAAGGCATTAAAGAAAAGCGCTTGTTGGGAGAAAACCCAATATTTACCCTTACTGTTTTTGCGTTTCGACATGATTAAGATACTGTAGTAATCATGTTTTAATAATGTGCCAAGTAAAGCCTTTAGGATAGCTTGTGGTGATAGTTGTGTTGATCCTGCTGAAAATCAGAAACTTTTGCTCCCAGTTAATTAGTTTTGATAATTCATAGAAACGTGCTTTTGATCTGATTCTTTTTGCTCTGGATTGGTACACAAATTTCTCAGGTTTTCCTAATTTGATAGGATTTTTGGAGTTCCAGAAGTATTCAAACAAATCAGATTGCTACAGACTATTCTGTTTTTGACAGATTCTTTTTTCTATGCATTGTTTGAGAGTAGTATCGGAGGGTATGAACCATAGAGAAGTTTGAATACAGTAGATATTACACCAATATGAATTTAGAATGAGTTCACAACAGTACCTAAGTGGTGGTTTTATTTTCTTATACTAACAGAGCTTACGAGTTTTCTGTTGAGTTTTGTGTTGTGAAGTTTTCAAGTTTTGGGTAAAGATTCGATGGACTATGTAATAAAGAGTGGAAAGAGACTAAGCTTGGGGATTCCCAAGGCACCCAAAGGTAATATTTAAGGACAACCAAGAGCCTAAGCTTGGGGATGCCCCGGAAGGCATCCCCTCTTTCGTCTTCGTTCATCAGTAACCTTACTTGGAGCTATATTTTTATTCACCACATGATATGTGTTTTTCTTGGAGCGTCATTTTAGTTTCTTTTGTTTTGCTTTATGTTTGAATAAAATACTAAGATATGAAATTCTTAAGTGTTAGAGAGTCTTGACATGCATAATTATTCGACTACTCATTGATCTTCACTTATATCTTTCGGAGTAGTTTGTCTTTTGCTCTAGTGCTTCACTCATATCTTTTTAGAGGACGACGTTGGTTTTATTTTGAAGAAATTGATGAACTCTCATGCTTCACTTATATTATTTTGAGAGTCTTAAACAGCATAGTAATTTTCTTAGGTTATGAATTTAGTCCTAATATGATAGGCATCCAAGAGGGATATAATAAAAACTTTCATATAAAGTGCATTGAATACTATGAGAAGTTTGATTCTTTATGATTGTTTTGAGATATGAAGATGGTCATATTAGAGTCATGCTAGTGAGTAGTTGTGAATTTGAGAAATACTTGTGTTAAGGTTTGTGAGTCCCGTAGCATGCACGTATGGTGAACCGTTATGTAAGGAAGTTGGAGCATGAGATATTTTTTTATTGTCTTCCTTATGAGTGGCGGTCGGGGATGAGTGATGGTTTTTTCCTACCAATCTATCCCCCTAGGAGCATGCGCGTAGTACTTTGTTTTGATAACTAATAGATTTTTGCAGTAAGTATGTAAGTTCTTTATGACTAATGTTGAGTCCATGGATTATACACACTATCACCCTTCCACCATTGCTAGCCTCTCTTGTGCCGCACAACTTTCACCGATACCATACACCCACCATATACCTTCCTCAAAACAGCCACCATACCTACCTATCATGGCATTTCCATAGCCATTCCGAGATATATTGCCATGCAACTTTCCACCATTCCGTTTAGTATGACACGTTCCATCATTATCATATTGCTTTGCATGATCATGTAGTTGAGATCGTATTTGTGGCAAAGCCACCGTTCATAATTCTTTCATACATGTCAGTCATGAGTCATTGCACATCCCCGTACACTGCCAGAGGCATTCATATAGAGTCATATTTTTGTTCTAGTATTGAGTTGTAATTTTTTGAGTTGTAATTTTTTGAGTTGTAAATAAATAGAAGTGTGATGATCTTCATTATTAGAGCATTGTCCCATGTGAGGAAATAAAAAAAGGGGGGAAGAAAGGCCAAATAAAAGAAAAAAGAGAAGGCCAAAAAAAGAAAAGAAAAAACGAGAAAAAAAAGATAAGGGGCAATGCTCCTATCCTTTTTCCACACTTGTGCTTCAAAGTAGCACCATGATCTTCATGATAGAGAGTCTCTGATGACCCACTAGTATAGGGGATCTATCTTAGTCCTTTCGATAAGTAAGAGTGTCGAACCCAATGAGGAGCAGAAGGAAATGATAAGCGGTATTCAGCAAGGTATTCTCTGCAAGCACTGAAATAATAGGTGACAGATAGTTTTGTGATAGGATAATTTGTAACGAGCAACAAGTAACAAAAGTAAATAAAGTGTGGCAAGGTGGCCCAATCCTTTTTGTAGCAAAGGACAAGCCTGTACAAACTCTTATATAAAGGAAAGCGCTCCCGAGGACACATGGGAATCATCGTCAAGCTAGTTTTCATCACGTTCATATGATTCACGTTCGGTACTTTGATAATTTGATATGTGGGTGGACCGGTGCTTGGGTGCTGCCCTTACTTGGACAAGCATCCCACTTATGATTAACCTCTATTGCAAGCATCCGCAACTACAAAAAAGTATTAAGGTAAACCTAACCACAGCATGAAACATATGGATCCAAATCAGCCCCTTACGAAGCAACGCATAAACTAGGGTTTAAGCTTCTGTCACTCTAGCAACCCATCATCTACTTATTACTTCCCAATGCCTTCCTCTAGGCCCAAATAATGGTGAAGTGTTATGTAGTCGACGTTCACATAACACCACTAGAGGATAGACAACATACATCTCATCAAAATATCGAACGAATACCAAATTCACATGACTACTAATAGCAAGACTTCTCCCATGTCCTCAGGAACAAACGTAACTACTCACAAAGCATATTCATGTTCATAATCAAAGGGGTATTAATATGCATATAGGATCTGAACATATGATCTTCCACCAAATAAACCAACTAGCATCAAGTACCAGGAGTAATCAACACTACTAGCAACCTACAGGTACCAATCCCGGACTTAGAGACAAGAATTGGATACAAGAGATGAACTAGGGTTTGAGAGGAGATGGTGCTGGTGAAGATGTTGATGGAGATTGCCCTCTCCCGATGAGAGGAGCGTTGGTGATGACGATGGCGATGATTTCCCCTTCCCGGAGGGAAGTGTCCCCAGCAGAACAGCTCTGCCGGAGCCCTAGATTGGTTCCGCCTCGTGGCGGTGGAGTCTCGTCCCGAAAGCTTGCTTATGATTTTTCTTCGGGCGAAAGACTTCATATAGCAGAAGATGGGCACCGGAGGGCCAACAGGGGGCCCACGAGGTAGGGGGCGCCCAGTGGGGTAGGGCGCGCCCTCCACCCTCGTGGCCAGGTGGAGGCCCCCCTGATGTATTTCTTCCGCTCAATATTTTTTATTATTTCCAAAAATAACTTTCGTGGAGTTTTAGGACTTTTGAAGTTGTGCAGAATAGGTCTCTAATATTTGCTCCTTTTCCAGCCTAGAATTCCAGCTGCCGGCATTCTCCCTCCTTATGTAAACTTTGTAAAATAAGAGAGAATAGGCATAAGTATTGTGACATAATGTGTAATAACAACCCATAATGCAATAAATATCGGTACAAAAGCATGATGCAAAATGGACGTATCAACCCCCCAAGCTTAGACCTCGCTTGTCCTCAAGCGAAAGCCGATAACGATAAATATGTCCACATGTTTAGAGGTAGAGGTGTCCATAAAATAAAATACGGACATGAGGGCATCATGATTATTCTCATAACAGCAACATATATGGATATTGTCATATGATTTCTTATGCTCAAGTAATAATCTAATCACAATGCAAAGTATGAATCAGAAACTTTATTGAGAACCAACAAACTGTAATCTCAGTCATTGAAGCAATTGCAATTTATCATAACATCGGAAAGAGTCTATGTCAGAGCTATCTAGCAAGTCCACATACTCAACTATCATTTAGTCTTTCATAATCGCTAACACTCACGCAATACTTGTGGTTACGGAGTTTTAACCGGACACAGAGAAAGATAGGGGCTCATAGTTTCGCCTCCCAACCTTTTACCTCAAGGGTAATGTCAACCTTTTCCTGATATATATATATATATATATATATATATATATATATATCAGGATCTTTCCAACATCCTGTGCTTGCCAAAGGATAAAATATAATAAAGGAAAGGTGAAGATCACCATGACTCTTGCATAAGGTAGAAGATAATAGTAAAAGATAGGTCCTTCGCAGAGGGAAGCAGAGGTTGCCATGCGCTTTCAGGGTTGGATGCACAAAATCTTAATGCGAAAGAACGTCACTTTATATTGCCCCTTGTGATATGAACCTTTATTATGCAGTCCGTCGCTTTTATTTCTTCCACATCACAAGATCGTATAAAGCTTATTTCCTCCACACCAATCAATCATACATATTTAGAGAGCAATTTTTATTGCTTGCACCGATGACAACTTACTTGAAGGATCTTACTCAATCCATAGGTAGATATGGTGGACTCTCATGGCAAAACTGCTTTAAGGGTATTTGGAAGCACAAGTAGTATCTCTACTTGGTGCAAAGAATTTGGCTAGCATGAGGGGGAAAGGCAAGCTCAACATGTTGGATGATCCATGACAATATACTTTATCTCAGATATAAGAAAACATAACCCATTACGTTGTCTTCCTTGTCCAACATCAACTCTTTAGCATGTCATATTTTAATGAGTGCTCCCAATCATAAAAGATGTCCAAGATAGTATATTTATATGTGAAACCTCTCTTTCTTTATTACTTCCTATTAATTGCAACGATGACCAAAGCTATGTTTGTCAACTCTCAACAATTTTAATCATCATAGTCTTTCTATGTGAAGTCATTACTATCAATAAGATCAATATGATCTCTTTGTTTCTTTTTATCCTTTTCTCTTTTCTTTTATTCACTCAAGATCATAGCAAGATAATCAAGCCCTTGACTCAACACTAATCTTTATTATATAGCTCATGGACTCGATTACATAGAGAGATCATAAAGCAAAACTCAAAACTAGATCATACCAAAACTTTTATTATACTAGATCAAGATACTACTAAAAGGATTGAACTAAGAAAAACGGTAAAGATAGGAGATGTGGTTGTGAGACGATACCGGGGCACCTCCCCCAAGCTTGGCAGATGCCAAGGGGAGTGCCCATACCCATATGATTATGTCTCCTTTGTTGAAGAACAAGAAGATGGTTTAGTTGATGGAGTAGTCTTCTTCCTTAATTTGCGCTTGAGGACAGAATTTTGATCCCTCAAGTCATTAATCTCCTGCTCCAGGCTTAATATCTTTTTGCATAATTCCTGCTTGTTTTCCTGCAAGAGACGAAAAGGGATAAACTTGATCTTAAATTTCTTTGCTTTATCAGGGAGGCTTGACTTTTTGAACTCCACATGCATGTCCCCAGGTTGAGGTAATGGGACTTCATCTGAGCTTGTCTGCTCCTTTCTCTTGGGCTCATAGTCCTCTTCTTCTTCCGTAGTCCAACCACAATGCTCCACATCCCCATTGACCTTAGGATCTGCAAGGTAATCAGCCACATAGCTTTCTCCTTCCGAATCCTGGGATGACATGTTGCTCTAATCTGCAGCAGGACAGCTCGAAACAAAGACAGGAGATGTTTGCGTGATACGGGAGTCAAAACCTTCGGGAGATTATATAATGAATTTTTACCAACCAAAATACGTATCGTGCAAGAAAACGGAGTCCGGAGAGCACATGAGGTGCCCACGAGGTAGGGGGGCACGCCCAGTAGGGTAGGGCGCGCCCTCCACCCTCGTGGAGGTCTCGTGTCCTTCCCGGACTGCTTCTTATTTTTCTATTTTTCTAAATATTCCAAAATGGAGAAATATAGCCATAAAAACTGTTTTGGAGTCGGTTTACTTACCGTACCACATACCTATTCCTTTTCGGAGTCTAAAACGTTCCGGAAAGTGTCCCTTATGTATTCTTCCGGGGTTACGGTTTCAATAACATTGGTTTCAACATTTATAGGATTACCTGAGATATAATGTTTGATTCTTTGACCGTTCACCACCTTCGGATTTGTGCCTTCGAAGGTATTGATTTTTATGGCACCGGAACGATAGACCTCCTCGATAACGTAAGGGCCTTCCCATTTAGAGAGAAGTTTTCCTGCAAAAAATCTTAAACGAGAGTTGTATAGCAGTACATAATCACCTACATTAAACTCATGCTTTTGTATTCTTTTGTCATGCCATCTTTTAACTTTTTCTTTAAACAACTTGGCATTCTCATAAGCTTGGGTTCTCCATTCATCAAGTGAGCTAATATCAAATAACATCTTCTCACCGGCAAGTTTGAAATCATAATTGAGCTCTTTAATAGCCCAATATGCCTTATGTTCTAGTTCGAGAGGTAAGTGACATGCTTTTCCATAAACCATTTTATACGGAGACATACCCATAGGATTTTTATATGCAGTTCTATAGGCCCATAATGCATCATCAATTTTCTTGGACCAATTCTTTCTAGATCTATTAACAGTCTTTTGCAAAATTAATTTGAGCTCTCTATTACTCAATTCTACTTGACCACTAGACTGTGGGTGATAAGGAGATGCAATTATATGATTAACATCATACTTAGCAAGCATTTTACGAAAAGCACCATGAATAAAATGTGAACCACCATCAGTCATTAAATATCTAGGGACTCCAAACCTCAGAAAAATAACTTCCTTAAGCATCTTAATAGAAGTGTTATGATTAGCACTACTAGTTGGAATAGCTCCTACAATCTTAGTAACGTAATCAACAGCAACTAAAATATGTGTATATCCATTGGAGGCAGGAAAAGGTCCCATATAATCAAAGCCCCAGACATCAAATGGTTCAATAACAAGTGAATAATTCATAGGCATTTCTTGACGTCTACTAATATTACCAATTCTTTGACATTCATCACAAGATAAGACAAACTTACGGGCATCCTTGAAGAGAGTAGGCCAATAAAAACCGGATTGCAATACCTTATGTGCAGTTCTATCTCCAGCGTGGTGTCCTCCATAAGCTTCGGAGTGACACTTGCGTAGGATCTGTTCTTGTTCATGCTCAGGTACACAACGTCTAATAACACCATCTACTCCTTCTTTATAAAGATGTGGGTCATCCCAAAAGTAATGTCTCAAATCATAGAAAAACTTTTTCTTTTGATGGTATGTGAAACTAGGTGGTGTGAATTTAGCAACAATATAATTAGCATAATCAGCATACCATGGGGCAGTACGAGAAGCATTTATGACATTTAATTGTTCATCAGGAAAGCTATCATCAATAGGTAGTGGGTCATCAAGAACATTTTCTAACCTAGACAAGTTGTCTGCAACGGGGTTCTCAGCTCCCTTTCTATCAATAATATGCAAATCAAATTCTTGTAGCAAGAGAACCCATCTAATAAGTCTAGGTTTAGCATCTTTCTTTTCCATAAGATATTTAATATCAGCATGCTCCGTGTGAATAGTTACTTTAGAATCAACAATATAATGTCTGAACTTATCACGTGCAAATACAACTGCTAAGAATTCTTTTTCGGTAGTAGCATAATTTCTTTGAGCATTGTCTAGAGTTTTACTAGCATATTGAATAACATTTAATTTCTTATCAACTCTTTGCCCTAGAACAGCACCTACAGCATAATCACTAGCATCACACATAATTTCAAAGGGTAAATTCCAATCAGGTGGCTGAACAATAGGTGCAGAGATCAATGCTTTCTTAAGTATTTCAAACGCTTCTACACAATCATCATCAAAGACAAAAGGTATATCTTTTTGTAACAAATTAGTCAGAGGCCGAGAAATTTTTGAGAAGTCCTTAATGAACCTCCTATAAAAACCGGCGTGACCAAGGAAACTTCTTATACCTTTGATGTCCTTGGGACATGGCATCTTTTCAATAGCATCAACCTTGGCTTTATCAACTTCAATACCTCTTTCAGAAACTTTATGCCCCAAGACAATACCTTCATTAACCATAAAGTGGCACTTTTCCCAATTCAAGACAAGATTAGTTTCTTCACATTTCTGCATAACTCGATCAAGGTTGCTCAAACAATCATCAAAAGAGGATCCATAAACGGAGAAATCATCCATGAAAACCTCACAAATCTTTTCACAAAAGTAAGAGAATATAGCCATCATGCATCTTTGAAAGGTAGTAGGTGCATTACATAAACCAAAAGACATACGTCTATAAGCAAAAGTACCAAAAGGGCAAGTAAAAGTAGTCTTTGATTGATCATTGGCTGTCACAGGTATTTGAGAGAAACCAGAATAAACATCTAGAAAGCAAAAATGTGTATGTTTGGATAATCTTTCTAGCATTTGATTGATAAAAGGTAAGGGGTAATGATCTTTTTTTGTAGCCTTATTTAATTTGCGGAAATCAATTACCATCCTATAACCTGTAATAATTCTTTGTGGAATCAATTCATCTTTATCATTAGGAACGACAGTAATACCTCCCTTCTTAGGGACACAATGGACAGGACTTACCCACTGACTATCAGCAATGGGATAAATTATACCTGCCTCAAGGAGCTTTAGTATTTCTTTTCTTACCACTTCCTTCATCTTAGGATTCAGCCGTCGTTGATGATCACGAACTGGTTTGGCATCTTCCTCCAAATTTATTTTATGTTGACATAGAGTGGGACTGATGCCCTTAAGATCATCAAGAGTATGTCCAATAGCAGCACGGTGCTTCCTTAGAGTTTTCAATAATCTCTCTTCTTCATGCTCTGAAAGGTTAGCACTAATAATAACAGGATATATCTTTTTCTCATCAAGATAAGCATATTTAAGAGTATCAGGTAACGGTTTGAGCTCAAACACGGGATCACCCTTGGGTGGAGGAGGATCCCCTAGGATTTCAACATGCAAATTGTGTTGCAGGATAGGTTCCTGTTTAAAGAATACTTCATCTATTTCCCTTCTTTCATTCATAAACATATCATTTTCATGGTCTAGGAAGTATTGTTCTAAAGGATCACTAGGAGGTACGCCAATAGAAGCAAGACCAATTATTTCATCCTTACTAGGCAATTCCTCTTCACGGTGTTGTCTACTAAATTTAGAAAAGTTAAACTCATGAGACATATCACCTAAACCAATAGTAACGACATCCTTTTTGCAGTCTATCTTAGCATTAACAGTGTTCAAGAAGGGTCTACCAAATATAATTGGACAAAAGCTATCTTGTGGGGAACCAAGAACAAGAAAATCAGCAGGATATTTAGTTTTCCCACACAAGACTTCAACATCTCTAACAATTCCAATGGGTGATATTATATCTCTATTAGCAAGCTTAATGGTAACATCAATACCTTCTATCTCAGCAGGTGCAATATCATGCATAATTTCTTTGTATAAGTCATGAGGTATAGCACTAGCACTAGCACCCATATCACATAAGCCATGATAACAAGGATCTCCTATTTTAACAGAAATACCAGGCATACCTACCACAGGTCTATGTTTATCTTTAGCACAAGGTTTGGCAATTCTAGCAGTTTCATCGCAGAAATAAATAACCTGCCCATCAATATTATCAGCCAAGAGATCTTTAACAATAGCAACATTAGGTTCAACTTTGATTTGCTCAGGAGGTGTGTAAGTTCTAATATTGCTTTTACGAACCACAGTTGAAGCTTTAGCATGATCCTTTATCCTAACAGGGAAAGGTGGTTTCTCAACATAAGAAGTAGGAACAATAGGATCATTATAAGTGATAGTCTTTTCTTCAACTTTAATAGGTGCCGCTACTTTTACTTCTATGGGAGGATGATATTTAAACCACTTCTCCTTAGGGAGATCAATATGAGCAGCAAAGGATTCACAAAAAGAAGCTACTATCTCAGAGTCAAGTCCATATTTAGTGCTAAACATACGGAAAACATCGGTATCCATAAAAGATTTAACACAATCAAACTTAGGTGTCATACCTGACTCCTTACCTTCGTCGAGATCCCAATCTTCAGAGTTGCGTTTAATTCTATCCAATAAATCCCATTTGAATTCAATAGTCTTAATCATAAAAGAGCCAGCACAAGAAGTATCGAGCATGGTGCGATTGTTATCAGAAAGCCGAGCATAGAAACTTTGAATAATTATTTCTCTTGGGAGCTCATGATTGGGGCATATATATAACATTGATTTAAGCCTCCCCCAAGCTTGAGCGATGCTTTCTCCTTCGCGAGGCCAAAAATTATATATGTAATTGCGATCACGATGAACAAGATGCATAGGATAAAATTTCTGATGAAATTCCAAGTTCAATCGTTTGTAGTTCCATGATCCCGTATCATCATATAGCCTATACCATGTCGATGCATCTCCCTTCAAAGATAAAGGGAAGACCTTCTTCTTAATAAAACCACCGGGTATATCTGCAAGCTTAAATAATCCACAAACTTCATCCACATATATTAGGTGCTCATCAGGATGCTTTGTTCCATCTCCTGCAAAAGGATTAGCTAGCAGTTTTTCTAACATACCCGAAGGAATCTCAAAGTGGACATTTTCATTTTCATTTCAGTAGGTTGAGGAGCAACTCTTTGCTCTACTGGTCGGGGTGAAGATACCCCGAACAAGCCCCTCGGAGGATTACTTTCCATAGTAACAAGTGACAGTAAATTTCAGCCCACTATATAAATTTTTCCTTACCAAAGGCGCTTCACTCCCCAGCAACGGCGCCAGAAAAGAGTCTTGATGAACCACAAGTATAGGGGATCTATCGTAGTCCTTTCGATAAGTAAGAGTGTCGAACCTAATGAGGAGCAGAAGGAAATGATAAGCGGTTTTCAGCAAGGTATTCTCTGCAAGCACTGAAATAATAGGTAATAGATAGTTTGGTGATAGGATAATTCTTAACGAGCAATAAGTAAAAAAAGTAAATAAAGTGCAGCAAGGTGGCCCAATCCTTTTTGTAGCAAAGGACAAGCCTGGACAAACTCTTATATAAAGGAAAGCGCTCCCGAGGACACATGGGAATTATCGTCAAGCTAGTTTTCATCACGTTCATATGATTCGCGTTCGGTACTTTGATAATTTGATATGTGGGTGGACCGGTGCTTGGGTGCTGCCCTTACTTGGACAAGCATCTCACTTATGATTAACCTCTATTGCAAGCATCCGCAACTACAACAAAAATATTAAGGTAAACCTAACCATAGCATGAAACATATGGATCCAAATCAGCCCCTTACGAAGCAACGCATAAACTAGGGTTTAAGCTTCTGTCACTCTAGCAACCCATCATCTACTTATTACTTCCCAATGCCTTCCTCTAGGCCCAAATAATGGTGAAGTGTTATGTAGTCGACGTTCACATAACACCACTAGAGGATAGACAACATACATCTCATCAAAATATCGAACGAATACCAAATTCACATGACTACTAATAGCAAGACTTCTCCCATGTCCTCAGGAACAAACGTAACTACTCACAAAGCATATTCATGTTCATAATCAGAGGGGTATTAATATGCATATAGGATCTGAACATATGATCTTCCACCAAATAAACCAACTAGCATCAACTACCAGGAGTAATCAACACTACTAGCAACCTACAGGTACCAATCCCGGACTTAGAGACAAGAATTGGATACAAGAGATGAACTAGGGTTTGAGAGGAGATGGTGCTGGTGAAGATGTTGATGGAGATTGCCCTCTCCCGATGAGAGGAGCGTTGGTGATGACGATGGCGATGATTTCCCCCTCCCGGAGGGAAGTGTCCCCGGCAGAATAGCTCTGTCGGGGCCCTAGATTGGTTCCGCCAAAGTTCCGCCTCGTGGCGGTGGAGTCTCGTCCCGAAAGCTTGCTTATGATTTTTCTTCGGGCGAAAGACTTCATATAGCAGAAGATGGGCACCGGAGGGCCAACAGGGGGCCCACGAGGTAGGGGGCGCGCCCAGGGGGTAGGGCGCGCCCTCCACCCTCGTGGCCAGGTGGAGGCCCCCCTGATGTATTTCTTCCGCTCAATAGTTTTTATTATTTCCAAAAATAACTTTCGCGGAGTTTCAGGACTTTTGGAGTTGTGCAGAATAGGTCTCTAATATTTGCTCCTTTTCCAGCCCAGAATTCCAGCTGCCGGCATTCTCCCTCCTTATGTAAACCTTGTAAAATAAGAGAGAATAGGCATAAGTATTGTGACATAATGTGTAATAACAGCCCATAATGCAATAAATATCGGTACAAAAGCATGATGCAAAATGGACGTATCAGTCTCTTATTTTGTCACTTTCATATACTAGTGGGAATTTTCGTTATAGAGCTTGGCTTGTATATTCCAATAATGGGCTTCCCCAAAATGCCCTGGGTCTTCTTGAGCAAGCAAGTTGGATGCACACCCACTTAGTTTCTTTTGTTGAGCTTTCATACATTTATAGCTCTAGTGCATCTGTTGCATGGCAATCCCTACTCACTCACATTGATATCTATTGATGGGCATCTCATAGCCCGTTGATACTCCTAGTTGATGTGAGACTATCTTCTTCTTTTTGTCTTCTCCACAACCACCTACTATTCCACCTATAGTGCTATGTCCATGGCTCACGCTCATGTATTGCGTGAAAGTTGAAAAGGTTTGAGAATGTAAAAAGTATGGAACAATTGCTTGGCTTGTCATCGGGGTTGTGCATGATTTGAGTATTTTGTGTGATGAAGATGGAGCATAGCCAGAGTATATGATTTTGTAGGGATAAGCTTTCTTTGGTCATGTTATTTTGAAAGACATAATTGCCTTGTTAGTATGCTTGAAGTATTATTGTTTTTATGTCAATATTAAACTTTTGTTTTGAATCTTATGGATCTGAATATTCTTGCCACAATAAAGAAGATTACATTGATAAATATGTTAGGTGGAATTCCACAGCAAAAATTCTGTTCTTATCATTTACCTACTCGAGGACGAGCAGGAAAAGCTTGGGGATGCTTGATACGTCTCCAACGTATCTATAATTTTTTATTGTTCCATGCTATTATATTATCCATCTAGGGTGTTTTATATGCATTTATATGCTATTTTATATGATTTTTGGGACTAACCTATTAACCTAGAGCAAAGTGCCAGTTTCTACTTTTTCCTTGTTTTTGAGTTTTACAGAAAAGGAATACCAAACAAAGTCCAATTGACGTGCCAATTTTTGATGATTTTTTTATGGACCAAAAGAAGCCCCCGGAGTAAAATAGTTGGGCCAGAAGAGTCCCGAGCTGTCCACGAGGGTGGAGGGCGAGCCCTACCCCCCTGGGTGCGCCCCCCTGCCTCGTGGATGACTCGGAGACCCCCCTGACGTGAGACCGACGCCAAGAATTCTTGTAAATATAGAAATCCCCGAAAAGAAACCTAGATTGGGAGTTCCACCGCCGCAAGCCTCTGTAGCCACCAAAAACCAATCGGGACCCTGTTCCGGCACCCTGCCGAAGGGGGGGATCCATCACCGGTGGCCATCTTCATCATCCCGGCGCTCTCCATGACGAGGAGGGAGTAGTTCACCCTCGGGGCTGAGGGTATGTACCAGTAGCTATGTGTTTGATCTCTCTCTCTCTCTCTCTCGTGTTCCTGATGTGGCACGATCTTGATGTACCGCGAGCTTTGCTATTATAGTTGGATCTTATGATGTTTCTCCCCCTCTACTCTCTTTTAATGGATTGAGTTTTCCCTTTGAAGTTATCTTATCGGATTGAGTCTTTAAGGATTTGAGAACACTTGATGTATGTCTTGCATGTGCTTATCTGTGGTGACAATGGGATATTCGCGTGATCTACTTGATGTATGTTTTGGTGATCAACTTTTGGGTTCAGTGACCTTGTGAACTTATGCATAGGGGTTGGCACACGTTTTTGTCCTGACTCTCCGGTAGGAACTTTGGCACTCTTTGAAGTTCTTTGTGTTGGTTGAATAGATGAATCTGAGATTGTGTGATGCATATCGTATAATCATACCCACGGATACTTGAGGTGACATTGGAGTATCTAGGTGACATTAGGGTTTTGGTTGATTTGTGTCTTAAGGTGTTATTTTACTACGAACTCTAGGGCTGTTTGTGACATTTATAGGAATAGCCCAATGGATTGATCGGAAATAATAACTTTGAGGTGGTTTCGTACCCAACAATAATCTCTTCGTTTGTTCTCCGCTATTAGTTACTTTGAAGTGACTTTTTGTCGCATGTTGAGGGATAGTTATATGATCTAATTATGTTATCCTTGTTGAGAGAACTTGCACTAGTGAAAGTATGAACCCTAGGCCTTGTTTCGAAGCATTACAATACCGTTTGTGCTTACTTTTATCATTGGTTACCTTGCTGTTTTTATATTTTCAGATTACAAAAACCTATATCCACCATCCATATTGCACTTGTATCACCATCTCTTCGCCGAACTAGTGCACCTATACAATTTACCATTGTATTGGGTGTGTTGGGTGAGGGAGTCCTGGATTAAGGGGTCCTCGGGCGTCCGATCTGTGTGATGTGGGTCGGACTAATGGGCCATGAAGATACAAGACAGAAGACTTCCTCCCGTGTCCGGATGGGACTCTGCTTTGCGTGGATGGCAAGCTTGGCGTTAGGATATGAAGATTCCTTCCTCTGTAAACCGACTATGTATAACCCTAGGCCCCTCTGATGTCTATATAAACCAGAGGGTTTAGTCCGTAGGGCACAATCACAATCATACAGGCTAGACATCTAGGGTTTAGCCATTACGATCTCGTGGTAGATCAACTCTTGTAATCTTCATATTCATCAAGATCAATCAAGCAGGAAGTAGGGTATTACCTCCATCAAGAGGGCCCAAACCTGGGTAAACATCATGTCCCCCGTCTCCTGTTACCATCGACCTTAGACGCATAGTTCGGGACCCCCTACCCGAGATCCGCCGGTTTTGACACCGACATTGGTGCTTTCATTGAGAGTTCCGCTGTGTCGTCATCAGAAGGTTCGATGGCTCCATCAGTCATCTACAACAATGCCGCCCTAGGGGAGGTTTTTCCCCCGGCCAGATCTTTGTATTCGGAGGCTTCGCACTGCGGGCCAACTTGCTTCGCCATCTACAGCAGATCGACAGCTACGCCCCAGGTCACCGGATTAGTTTTTGGAATCTGGACTATGTCGCTGATATCCGAGGAGACTTGATCTTCCAAGGGTTCACGACCCCAACCTCCGCTCTGGCCTTAGATCCGAAGCACATCGCCAGGTCCAAAGACGGGATTCCTGAGCCCGCCGGACTATCTGCGGCCACCAAACCTAATACGGGAGAGCCGGAGGAAGTAGTGTCGCGGGCAACCATCATGAAGCCGGACTTCTCTCCGGACACTGGCTCCGAACCCTCGGAATCAGCATCGTGTGCGCTCGGCCAAGGAGTCTCCTTCCCGCCGTCCTCCACGGACTCTCTTCTCCCTGGCCAAACCTCACCTTTAAGCAAGGCTCTGGACTCGATGCGATCCCTCGTCATTACAGAGGAGCAACGTCTGAACTACGCCCAGCCCGGACTAGGGGCTGAGTGCGGGGAATTTTACGTCCCACCCACCACCCACTTCATAGCCACTGTCGAGGACCTTACCGACATGCTGGACCGTAACTCCGAAGACATCTACGGTATGGACATTGATGCCGGAGACGAACAAAGCCAAAACCCTCCGCATACCACACTCTGGGCGGCCACCTCCACATTCGACGTATGCATGGTAGATACGCCAACAGAGGATGGCGGTGAGGGCAGTAATGATCCAATCAAGGACAACAACACTGATAAACCACAAAAGAAGCGGCATCAGCGACGCCGTTCAAAATCACGCCGTGGCAAGGAAAGCAATATCGGCAATGGAGACAATAACACTCCGGAGAATGCCGAAGACCCAGATGCCCCCGTCGAACCAACACCCGAACATGATGATAGGGAGGAGGGGCAGGGTAACCCTGACGAGCCAGTCGGAAGCAAGGACCCGGAGGGCAGCAATTACATGCCACCCTCCAAAGACGACATAAGCCCCGGTGACGAAGATTTCATCGTACCAGAGGAGCCCCTCGAGCAAGAACGCTTTAGGCAACAGCTCATCGCAACCGCGAGGAGCCTGAAAAGGAAGCAGCAACGACTTCAAGCCAAACGGGATACGCTCAACGACAGATGGACTAATGTCCCGGCAGCCGAGGAATACGGCCTTGCATGACCAATCAAAAGCTACCCGAAGCTTAAGCTGCTACCTCAATTCGACGATGAGGCACTAGAGCCCGTACCATCAGCGCGTAACGCGGCTAACCGACCACCTCGTGGCCGGGACAAAACGGCAACTCAAGCCGAACACCAGCCCATACGACCTCGCCGTAAAGATAGAGACACAACAGCTCGGGGATGTACATATAACCTGTGGCAGGACCTGGAAAATAGAGCAGGTCAGACCAGATCGATCTACGGATCGTGGGGGCATGTCCCTGCGTGCGATGACGGCTATCTAGCCGGACGTGACAAGTATAACCACGTCCGGGCCGAAAACCGCAGACGGACTCCATCCGAGCTACGTCGCGACTTGGCCCGATACAGAGGCGCCACACACCCCCTCTGCTTCACTGATGAAGTAATGGAGCACGGATACCCAGAGGGGTTTAAACCCATGAATATTGAATCATATGATGGAACAACTGACCCCGCAGTATGGATCGAGGATTTTCTTCTCCATATCCACATGGCCCGGCGGTGATGATCTCCACGCCATTAAATACCTCCCAGTAAAATTAAAGGGACCAGCCCGGCACTGGCTAAACAGCCTCCCAGAGAACTCCATCGGCAGCTGGGAAGACTTGGAAGACACCTTTCGCGACAATTTCCAAGGTACATATGTCCGGCCTCCGGACGCCGATGACCTCAGTCACATCATCTAGTAGCCCGGAGAATCAACCAGGAAACTCTGGACTAGGTTCCTAATTAAAAAGAACCAAATTGTCGACTGTCCGGATGCCGAAGCACTTGCGGCGTTTAAACATAGCGTCCGCGACGAATGGCTCTCCCGCCACCTCGGCCAAGAAAAGCCAAAATCCATGGCAGCTCTTACCGCACTAATGGCCCGCTTTTGCGCGGGAGAAGATAGCTGGCTCACTCGTAGAAGCAATAGCGCGAGCGATCCTGGCACCTCCGATGTCAGGGACGGCAACGGCAAGCCACGACGCAATAAAGACAAGCGTCACAACAATAATGCAGGAACCCCAGACACAATGGTCAACGCCGGATTTAGTGGCTCCAAAACTGGTCAACGGAAGAAGCCACTTAAGTCAAACAGAGATGGTCCATCCAGTCTAGACAAGATACTGGATCGGCCCTGTCAGATCCATGGCAGCCCTGATAAACCCGCCAACCATACAAATAGAAATTGTTGGGTTTTCAAACAAGCCGGCAAGCTCAATGCCGAACACAAAGGGAAGGGGCCGCCCAGTGACAGTGAAGAAGAGGAGGCTCGCCTACCGAGCACCGGGGGATAGAATCAATTTCCCCCTGAAGTAAAAACAGTAAACATGATATACGTGAGAATACCTCTGAAAGAGAGCGCAAGCACAAACTACGAGACGACCGCGCCATAAAGCCGGACGCCCCAAAATTCAACCTATGGGCGGCCTGCTCGATCACTTTTGATCACAAGGACCACCCAACCAGTATCCATCATAGAGTTTCGGCAGCTCTGGTCCTCGATCCAATTATCGGCGGATTCCATCTCACGCGAGTCCTCATGGACGGCGGCAGTAGCCTTAATTTACTCTATCAAGACACTATCCGCAAAATGGGCATTGACCCTTGAAGGATCAAGCCCACCACAACTACCTTCAAGGGAGTAATACCCGGCGTAGAAGCTCACGGCACAGGCTCAATCTCACTGGAGGTCGTCTTTGGTTCACCGAAAAACTTCCGACGCGAAGACTTGATCTTCGATATTGTCCATTCCGAATTGGCTACCACGCACTGCTCGGGCGGACCGCTTTTGCTCGTTTCAATGCAGTCCCAAACTACGCCTATCTAAAGCTTAAAATGCCCGGTCCACGCGGCACCATAATGGTCAACGGAAACACGAAACGCTCCCTCCGCACTGAGGGGCATACTGTGGCAATCATAGCCGAAGTACAAAGCGGCCTCCTCAAGCCGCATATCTCATCGGTCATTAAACCGCCGGCCTCTACTGCACAGAACCGGTCAATTTTAGAGCTGTATTAGCAGCTCCTCCTCCGTCGTTCGCCTCTTATACTCTTTATGAGCCCGGCTTTCCTACAAATAACCGGCGATTGCTCCATTTAAGGAAGCCTTTTCGCAGAAGCACAGGCAGCGCAGACCTGCGACAGGAGGTCCAAAAGATTTTTTGTAGACAAGAAAAACTCTATTTTAAACCTGTAGAGAGCCTTTTTTTCCTCAGCCCTCGACCCCTGGCACGTAAAATGGCCTGGGTGGTGGTGTCATAATCTGTAAGATTACGTTCGACGTATCAATCAGATTTTAGTGAACATAATCCGTCTTCAGTATTTGCTTTTCTGCATACAAACGTACCTTGCTTCTTCGGTTGTTTCACACAGACACCTCGGCACAAATGGCCAGGGGCTTGATACGGCAACATATGGGTTGCCGAAAAAAGTCCGAACAGCTCTATAGCATACTTCGGCGTCATGAGTTTGGCATTATATGCATCAGCTCCGAATCATGTCTTTAGTCAATAGTTGGGTTGCCCGACTCCTGTGCTTGCTACCCTACGTTCTGTCTTACCGGCTAGGGTAGTAAAGGGAGAACTACTGCGATTGTGTTTCCGGTTCACCTGGTCAAACACCTCAGTAGAGAAAGCCAAAAACTAACTGTCACGATGCAGCGAGAGCTGGTCAATCACTCGGCGACTTATCAGAATCTTTTGCGATTTCTTCCGTATTACACGACAGACCATCTTTTTGGTCACCTATGTAACGCAACCGTATTCGGATAACTACGTACATACCCGGGGCTACATTGTAGACCCACCGTAAAACTCCTATGGCTAAGTGAAGGTGTTAAAGCCCTATAGTCCGATTGCCTAGTTCGCCGCACTAACACCTCCGTTCCGGACCAAGACGTTGGGTCAAGAGTGATCAGGTGCTATTACGAACACCCCCGTATTATATGCGAGGGGGCCGAAGCCGACGACTTGCAAACTTTCAGGTTATAAGAAACGGCCGCACAGGAGGAAATAAATGGCAAAGGTATATAACACAGCTTTAATGTATCATAATATTGTTTTCACAATTCCGGTACACTTATTCAAATATAATGTCCTTCGAGCACTGACCCTCTATCAAGCGGGCGCCCTCTAGGACGTCCTCCAAATAATGCTCCAGCGTGTGATGGTCCTTGCCTCCAGGCGGACCCTTGGTTGCAACATCGATGGCCTTCATCTTTGCCCAGTACATCTTGACGCGGGCGAAGGCCATCCGGGCACCTTCTATGCACACCGACCACTTGACGACGTCAATACGCGACACTACATCGACAAGCCGCTGCACCAAACCGAAATAGCTGCTCGAAACGGGTTCGGCTGGCCATAGCCGAACCACGACGTCCTTCATGGCGGCTCCGGACATCTTGTGTAGCTGAGCCCACTGGGCCATCTGTTCGTTTAGTAGCACCGGACGCCTTGCCACGTTGAATTGCGACCGGAAAAGCCTCTCCGCGGCACGTCCTTCCTGTGTTTGGAAGAACTACGCCGCATCGGAAACACTCTTTGGCAGATCCAAGAACGCGTCTGGAGAACTCCACATTTGGTTAAGAAGAGCATACTTCGGGTCGCCGAACTTAGTCTGTAAAAGAAAGGGCTTACCAGCCGCTATCTCCCCAGCCTGGCAGATCTCCTCATGAGCCGCTCTAGATTCGATCGTGCTTCTTTCGCCTCTAGAAAGGCCTTGTCGAGTTTGGCTGCCTGGGCTTTGTTATCCTCCTCGAGAGATTTGCACCTGCTAGTGGCATCCTTCAGCTCCCGCTCCATGGTAGATATTCTCTCATGGCACTAGCGCTGAGCGGCCTATTCGGCCTTTAAATCCGCAGCCGCCTTCTTGGCAGCCGCATCGCTCACTCTGGCCTTCTCCTTGGCCGGGGCAAGTTCAGCCCGAAGGGTCTCAACCGCGGCAGCACCATCTATAGTTATGCATGTCACAGTATATGATTTTCAGCCCCGTGCTCATACTAGTATACATGCATAAACAAGCTGCCCCACCACATACCTTGTGCCTCGTCGAGCCGCCTGTTAATAAGAGTGATGTCCTCATCCGCTAACTCAAGTTTCTGCTTTCGATCTGCAACCTTCGTAGCTTGGGCGGTCGCCATGGATATAACATCATGTGTTCGAATTAATTAGGTTACTTTCTGAGCATATCTTTTTGAGCCTCTGATCGCCTCCCTGTGGAAGCCGACCAGAGCCTCAGGGGCTACTATCTGTACACGGGCGCATTATGCATGTAAAAATAGTTAAGCTATTACATTGCATACCTTGAAGCCTCTCAACAGGCCATGAAGGCTTCATTCAATCCGCTTCTCGTGGACAGAACCCTTTCAACTACCGTACCCATTAAGGTACGATGTTCCTCTGAGATGGACACACTTTGTAATGTGCTCATCAGAGTATCCGGCACCTCCGGATTCCTGGAGGCTGCTGCGGGGGTATGCATTCCCTTTAAAGGGGTACATCAGCTTGACCCTAGAGTCATCTTCGGCTATAAGCCAAACAGTTCGGGGCCTTCATTGCTGGCCCCCATAGGGGCTGCGCCCCCTGGACCCTTGACGATCGAAGTACCACCCTCGGGCGTTGTTTTCATTGTCCCCCGCGCCACTTGATGGTTAGGGGAGATTATCCGAGATGACACCTCGAAGTCGTCCACCCTAAGAGGCAAGGAAGCATGAGAAGGCGTCTTGCTTTCCATCATCCCCGGAGTTAAGTCCCCTGATGAGGAGGACTGTCGGGGCGGACTGTGGGCCGAACTGCAAGTATATGGTTTAAATGTTACACCTGCAACCCGAAAAGAACGGAATATGTCTAGAGCATCCTTATTCGCTTATGATTCGGCAAGGGGCTTGTCCCTAGAGAGGTGCCTTTCGACGACATTGGCTTCGGAACCCAAACCATGTGGTAGGGCTACCTTCCATCTCTTGGGTGCTTCCACCTCCAAGTCTTCGGATGCAATCCTTTTCCTCCCATGAGGGGAAGGGATATCACCTTCTCCCTCCCCTTCCTCTGTCGAAGAGGGAGCTTCAGTCTCCCCGGACATAGTGTCCGGCATACCTGTAGAGTGGAGGCCACTTTCGGCCTCTTCACTCTTCTTCTTGTCCTCTTGCGCTGGCACTTGATACAGCGCCGGGACCAACATCCTCGTCAACACAGGATCGGCCGAGTCTTCGGGAAGTGGAGCTGAACACCTAATTCGTTCCGCCTTCTTTATCTAGCCCTGGTCAAATATAGAGCTCTCAGCACATCGCTATGGGATAATCAACCAAGTTGCGGTCAGAAATTGGGTGCTTACCGGGGTATCCGGATGGTTGCAGTCGAGACTGATGTCCTCTGATGTATTCGGCCACTACTTTCGAGTCACTACTAGGAAAACCCTTACCAGTAGCGCTGTTTTTTTGCTATTAGTAGTGCGGGCAGGCGCGCTACTGCTACGACGCTACAGCTATTTTTTAGCAGTAGCGCTTGTTTGGCCCAGCGCTACTGGTATCTAAAGCTAGTTGTAGCGCGCTTCCCCCCAGCGCTACTGATAATTATTTACAGCGCGTGGAGCTAGCCGGCGCTACTGTTACTTGGGTGCTACTGGTAATCTTTACCCCCACGCCGCTGCTAACTTTTGTTTTTTGCGTTTTGTCTCTGTACACATTTAAAAAGATCCACCGTTTATACAATAACATGCATATTCATTGAAAAGCAAGTGAGTCATCGATGAGCCAAAGTTATTAGAAGTCTCGACATGTCTCAAGTATCTCATCATCATCAATCATGGTCGAACACATGTCTTGAAATAGCGTTACAAGTCATTACAAGTTCCCAATACATGCAACTACATGGTCACATACTCATGTTTCATCATCTATGTAGACTATGATATGACCGCATAGAAGATAAGAGTGATCAGGATGATCAAAAGCGGTACTATGTAGTAGTTTTTGCAGCGGCGCTGGTTCTGAACCCCTGTTGTGCTATGAATCTCAAGTAACTAGCTTCGGCTTCTGCTCTGCTATCAAACCCTTTTTGGCTTCCGCCGGAGAAGCCAGAGACTTGGGCCTGACACTCTGACCACTCATCATACACACCCGGAACATGCCCTACATACACGGCATACTACTTCCTCGCCATCGTTGATCTATATACCTATCAGAGATGCACACACACACACACACACACACATATATATATATATATATATCATGAAACGAATTCAACGAAATAGTTATGAAATAGAAGCAACATATATAGTAAACATAGTTAACAAATTTCATTGTACCGAAAGTAATTAACTAGAGCGCGACACCATACATCTAATAGTTTTGTCGTACTGAGAGATTTGAAGTTTTGTCGTACAGAAAGTAACAAGTAACAAAACAGACACATTGTTTTTAAGCAGTGCACTCTTCCCATCTATCCATATCCGGAAGGGTGGACCCAAGCTTAGTGAAAGGCATCATGTCCTGACGCTGTAGGGCAATGCGGGTTCGGACGTCAGCTCGCGATATTGGGCCGCCATAGAACATCCC
Source organism: Aegilops tauschii subsp. strangulata (assembly GCF_002575655.3). NCBI lineage: Eukaryota > Viridiplantae > Streptophyta > Magnoliopsida > Poales > Poaceae > Aegilops > Aegilops tauschii. The sequence continues at coordinate 280,598,243 of NC_053036.3, forward strand.
ATTCTCTTTGAGGACATCTTTCATGATGATGGACGCAATTTTCTGCTTGATCCGGTAGAAATCATTTCGAAGTTGATTATCTGGCACGGCTCCAAAGGCTTCGGCCCATCTCTGGATATGGGTATCGGATGAAGATTTCATGGAAAGTGATTGCACATCCCTTCTGTACTCCATCATTAGATGGATGACGTAGAATCCATCATTCTCACTTCTTGCCGGTTGCTGGATGCAACATAAGTCAGTCTTGTGGCCGAAACAAAGCCCGGCCTTATTTGTTTTTTTGCATTGGATGTAGCCACCCCGCATGCTGAAGCCCAGCATAGCTCTGTCTAGAACATACTTTACGTGTGTGTAATCTTTCTTCTGTATGTTCTTCGATGGAAAATATAGAGCGCGGGAGTAACGCGGGTAAAGAATGATGAGAACGGCACGACTACACCCCCCACTACGCAAAATACACGATCAAGTTAGCCTCCATGCATGAAAAGTAACTATTGAAATGCATGTATGTGTTATAGTGCTATCTGTGGATGACCTACCTGGGATGATAAGGTAGGAGAATCGTTTCTTTGTCCTTATTGCTGACCAAGAATTATTCGATGTACTTACTCGCATATTGACGGTTGGCGTCGTTGATTGACAACAAGCCCTCATGCATGTAGTATGGGTCCACGGCCGGAAGACCGGTGACTTGCTCTCCCCTGACGATGTAGTTCATGTGCAACGCATACAGGCGGACAAACGTAAAATCGAGTGTCCTCATTTGAAACATCTGGAAGATGTAATCAAACCTCAGGAAGAAGACGTCCGCGAGGCATGTGTGGACGTACATCTTGCAACTGCTTGGCACATGAACCATATAAAGTGGGTATCCTAGATCATCCGAGGCAAGGAGGCTTCTCTCTATCGAAAGCACATGGTCATGGAGTCTCCTGAGATCCCCTGCTATGGCAGCTAGTGCATTCGCCGGTACCATTGGCTCTCCCGGGACATGGATTAATGGCGCATGTTTCATCGGTACACTGTCAACCTTGGTCGAAGGCGGGTGGCTGCTAGAACAAACATTGCCAGCTTTATTGGATTTTCTCGCCGTCGGCCTCTTCCTATGTTCTTCTTAGTGGGCTCCGGTGCTGGTGGGTCTGTAAGACCCTCCCTCAGCACCGCCCCTAGTGTTGTCGGGCTCAGCATTGGACGACTCTGGCTAATTAGTTGAGCTTGGGTGGAACCGGCATCTGGAGGCGTGTCCTGCGAGGATTGCATGAACAAAGACTTCTTGCACTCCCGAGGACGTTCCGGCTCTGGTACATGCATCTCATATTCATATGGTTGACTCATTGTTACTTCGTTGTCATAGCCGGTATTAAAATACTGGAGAGGGTCATCGGCGTCCTCCATGTCATGATCCATATCCTCTTCCATGGGGCAGATGGCATCATCTGCCGGAACGGTTGGCCCTCCTTCCTCGTGTCTCTCAATCTCAACAATCAGCATAGATGATGGTTGTACTTGTGTAGGTGGGGTTGTGGTCATACCTTCTTGAGGTCCCGTTGGTGTGCTCCCGGCCACCGCGACACGAAGAAGATTTTTCGGCCACAGCACCGGCCAATCTTTGCATTGGCCAAGCTGCGTGGGGGTCTCGTCCTCCTCTCCATCAGTTTGTATCGGATGAGGGAAACCCTCGTAGCCTGCTTTCACACTCGCCACGGAGACCCTTAAGGCGTTATCAGACATCTGCCGGCGGTGGAACAATTGATCCTTGGGCTTCACTATGGTACCCTTCCCCACATCCACCAACCCGCCCTTCATGTGGTAAAGGAGGGTTCATGAAGTGGAGTCGGCCTACAAAGACATATACGTGCGGCGTCAGAGATCCAAAAAGAACGGCAACTGAAGATTAATTAATTAGTTGAGTTGATGAAGGTGCGATGCGTATTTACCGTGAGGGCTTCGAGCTCAGCCAATGTCGACGGCCCGACATTCAAGCCAGAGATAGAGCTAGGGCTGCTGTGAGAGCTGGGTGCGGGAGCAGGTGCTGGAGGAGGTGCGGGTGCGGTTGCCATACTAGGTATGGGTATGGGTGCGATGTTGATTGAGTTGCTCCCGGTGAAGCTGGGCATGGGAAAATCACTTGGTAGCGCATTTGGATTTTGTTGCGCCCATGTGACCACAGTTGGAATCAAGCTTGTAAAGGCAGCCACCATATCATCTCTACAGGCAGCGATTATCTCAGCTTTGGTCTCAGCTTTTGCTTTCTCCATCGCCCACGCCACCTTCTCGTCGATAGTCACTTGACTGGACTTCTTTCTCTGTCTTTTGGCCTCGGGGTCCTCGTTATAATAGTACTTCCACGTGGCGCCATCCCCGGCGCCGTGCACACGTCCATATTGCGACCGCTGGCCGGGCGGGTGTCCCATCATTATGTTCATGGCCCGGTTGAAAGGAGTGTCCCACTTGTACTTCGCCGATGACTGAGTCGACGAGTCGCTTTCGGCCGCAAGATTGTGTTGCTCTCTCTGCAAAATGGACCGTGAATCATTTACGAACGCGACTAGAATGTAGTAGACTTCATTGATTAGAAGCTAATATGCAAGGTGGTAAAAGCATAATTACCAGTAATCTCAGGAATTTCCTAGTCGGCCCGTCGGTGAAAAAAATCTTTTTTGGGGTCCCACGAGAATCGAGCCCTGATGAAGTCGTGCTCCTGCTGGTCGGTGAACTGAGCCAATGGGTCTGGGATCCCCTGACGTTCACGTTCTGCGTCCTCCTTAGCCCACACGGGCCTCTTTCCTATGTAACCACGACTTCCAAGGCGGTGGTTCCCCATGTTCTTTGCCTACAGCTGCTTGCCTCTCTCCGACCTGGCCTTTGCAGCTTCTTCATTGCAAGTGTCCTCGAACTTTTCAAAGTCCTCTATCGTAATTTTCAGATTGTCTGCAACAATCTCGGCATAGGTTTCATGGTCTACTTCAATCGCCCATTTCACCCTAGTTTTCCAAGCGCTCAATGCGTTGCTGAACTTCCCTAGGGCTCTGTTGTTGATTTTTTTCATGGCATCATCATCCCATGGGTCGACATCGTCATTCGGACCGGGGAACAGGAATCTTGCGTGCAACCTAGTTAGGAGCAGCTTCTTCAAATTTTCATTCTTTCGTATTTTCGTGGTGTTGATGTTAGCTGTATCCCGTAGGATGCATGCTACTTGGTTGCCGTAACACGCTGCCACTTCCCGCGGCTCTATTGGCTCTAACTCGCCAGGGTGCACCGCCGTGACCACCAGTCTTCCGGTGCCAAGCTCATTTTGGCGTCGTGTCCTCTTTTCCTTCTTTCCCTCACTGGCTTGGGAGATCCCACCTTCCGTGCTGTAGTTAGGAACATCATCAGCGCCAGTCTCAGTGCCGGTGTCGTTGGTGGCATCAGTGTCGGCGCCAGCACCACCACCGTCGTCATCCGTCATGACAAGGGGGTCCTGACACCCAGCTTGTTGCCTCTCCTGATCCGCCAGAAAGTCGAGGTAGGTGTGTGCTCGACCTAATTGGGACTGAGAACCTCCGGCCTCATCGGTGTCGGTCATGTTTCCTAGGGTTCAATGCCGTAGTCGTTTAATTATCGAGCTTTATATAATAAAGTGAATAATGAAAAAAGTGACCTTTATTTGCCGGAAATGTCGTTTCATTCCTGTCGCGACAAATCTCGAGCACTCGATATGTCCAACTTTCTAGCACAAGTCATGCCGAAATTCACGGAAAATTTCGGCACGACCTTTGCTAGAAAGTGCACATATAGAGCGCCTGAAATTTGCCGAAATGGAAATGAATCAACATTTCCGGCAAAATATAGGTCACTCGCAACAGGCAAAACATAGGTCACATATAGAGCATCTCACAAGCAATGGAGCAACTCCAAATGGACTCCAATGGACAGCATTTCATTTCATTTCATAAACTTGCTGCTGTGTCCATCAACATTGCATTCAAATAAAATTGCAGACTACTGTAATGGACTAGTTATAGAAATACAAAATTGATCACCGCATATTTTCACTAACAATACTTTCTGCCAACTACTTGCTGCCAATACAACTACTTGTGGCTTAATACAAAAAACAAGCTTCAGTTTCCACTAATCTTCAGTGGCAGAAAAATGCAAAATTGATCACCGCATATTTTTAGTTCCAAGTTTGCTGCAAACATGACACTTTCCAAGATAATTTTTTGAGCATTGTTTTTTGCAATGATGCTAGCTAGCTAGAGTGGCATCTACTACTCCATTTTCTGAATTTTTAAAAATCCTCAATTTCAATTTTCATTTACTTTTCTTTGCCTCATGAACTACAAATGGACATCAACTACAAATTTTAAAAACTACAAATGGACAGCAACATAAGCTAACAAATGCTACTGCTCATGAACTCAGTTTGGACACCCTACATAGAAAAAATTGGCCCTAACTAAAGAACAGCAGGAAAGGAGGGGGTGGCTCGCCGCGTCGGGTCAGGGTCGCCGGGGCTGAGGGGGTGGCGTCGGGGTCAGGGCTTGTCGGGGCTGAGGGGGTGGCGTCGGGGTCGCCGGGGCAGAGGGGGTCCCTCTCCTCCTCGTCGATCCGCGGAGAGACCAAATTTGGTCAGAGAGAGAGAGACAGTACAGCGGAGGGGCGGCACGGGGGGAGGGTCCGGGCCAGGGGTGCACCTAGGACAGGGGGCAGCACAGGGAGAGGGAGCGTCGGGGTGGCCAGTGCCCGGCGTCGGGGTCGGGTGTGGCACGCGTCGACAGCGGTGTGGGCAGGTGCGGGCGTCGACGGTGGCGTGGGCGGGTGCGGGCGTCGGCGGTGGCGTGGGAGATCGAGGTCAGAGAAAGGGGATCGAGCGAGAGAGTGAGAGAGAAGAAAGAGATAGGAGATAGCGGACCGGTGCTGTAGGCAACTTAGCTATAGCGCTGCCCTAGCCAAAACGAGCTACTGCTAACTCTTTTTTTTTCTTTTTTCTTTTTCTTTTTATTTTTCTTTTCCTTAGCTATAGCGTTGCCCAGGCTAAAACGCGCTACTGCTAACTTTTTTTCCTTTTTTCTTTTATTTTTCTTTTTCTTTTTCTTTTTCCACAAACTTCCTTCCTTTTTATTTTATTTTTATTTCTCTTTTTATTTATATTATTCCTTTTCTTTTTCTTTTTCATTTGCACTTTTCTTTTTCTTTTTCTTTTTCATATTCCACTAACTTCCTTCCTTTCTTTTTTTATTTTTCTTGCATTTCATTTTCCACAACTTATTAGTTCCTTTTCCTTTTTCTTTCAATTCATTTTGCAAAACTTCCTTTCTTTTTCTTTTTCTTTTTCTTTCATTTTCACTTTTCTTTTTCTTATCTTTCTTTTGCACTTTCCTTCCTTTAATTTGGTTTGTCATTGGAGCAATACCACTGTTACCCTCTGGATAATAATTAGTATAATATATATTACATCATTTGACCGCTATCGGCGGTATACAAAATAGCTAGACACACACAAACTTTGTGGATTAGTTTGTCAGCTTGGGCGACGATGACGCTTCAGAATGACCTTCTTCCCTATTTTGTTCGTTGTCGAATAATTGAGCCCATGGTCGTGACTTTTCCTTCTCCAGGGATGACGATCTTTCGTAGGTAATGTAGTCTTCATTCTTCTTTTGACGTATGTTTCATCGTCATCAGCATCATCTTCCCTCAACGGATCACCATACTGGTCATAGTCTTCCTCGTTGGTGACTCCATCCATTCCGGCGATGCTCCTTTTGCTTCTCCTCACGACAACACGGCTGGGATTGATCGGATCGGTTATGAAGAAACATTGTGTCACGTGTTTATAGTGTGTACCCGTGGCTCATTTTTCGCGATGGCATTGACGGTACCGCTGAGTCGGGTATACACATGGTAGTGAAATGTCGGTTTTCTCTCTGTACATTCTTAGCCCATCTGACACGGAACATGATCGCGGCTATGCAATCCAGAGTAGTTAAGCTCCCATATCTCTTCGACCCTTCCGTAATATCTTTCAATTACATTCCCGGTCATGGCTTCCATCGTCACCCTTGAGTTTTGGTCATCACTGTTTATATCTTTCTCCTCCGTGTAGAACGTGTATCCGTTGATATCGTATGCTTGATAAGTCGCGAGGTTGGTCGAGGGGCCATGTGCTAAGGCGTATATGAGCGTTCCGTTCGGACAACCCTCTTCCGGGGGATTAGCCAGAACTCACTCTTTGAACCAACGCAAGAAAGTGGAGTTGTGCTCTCTAATAACTTCAGCGTCCGTCCTGTGCACCCCACGGTCACGGTACTTCTTTGCGATGGTCTCTTTGTGCAGTGTCACGAAATCTTCTAGCACATCTAGGTGTTGTAGAACTACTAAGTTTGCCCTGTCAAGGTCGTTTTGTCGGCCCGAGTGTAACACATTCACATCCCTATGACCGTTGGTGTGACCTTCGCCTTCGAGCCTACCATAGTGCTTGTTGACGGGCAAACCAACAACAGGGTCTCCGGTGCCTACTAGATAACTCTCACAGAAAGAGATGCACTCTTTGGTCAGATATCCCTGGGCTATGCTTCCATTTGGACGGGACTTGTACGAATCCTTTGATGACGCCATTCATCCTCTCGAACGGCATCATGGTGTGCAGGAATGTCGGCCCTAGGTCGATGATGTCGTCCACGATGTGGACACATAGATGCACCATGACGTCAACGAACGTGGGCGGGAAGTACATCTCTAGCTCATTCAATATGACAATGATCTCTTCCTGTAGCCTATGGAGTTGCTTCACACTGATCGACTTTCGAGAGATAGCATCAAAAAAGTTGCATAGGTCAGTAAGCGTCACACACACATGTGTGTCCATAATCCCTCTAAGTGCAACCGGGAGTAACTGCGTCATCATCACATGACAGTCCTGAGATCATCCCACTGAACCTTTTTTTCTTAGTGTCCAGATATCTGCTTATCTTCCCAAAGTATTCGGAACTAACTTTGATTCCGGCAAGGCACTTGAACAATTGATCGACCTCCTTCGGATCTAAGGTGAAGCAAGAGGGGGGCAATATTGTTCTTCCTTCTTGTTTACTTTTTTGCCCCTATCTTCCATCTCCGTCTCCATCTCGGTCTCCTCTGATGACCTTTTACCAGGCATTTGGAGATCTTTCCTGATATTCAAAAATTCCAAGTCTTTTCTTGCCTTTGGCCCATACTTGGTCCTCTCCAGCATGTTCATCAATGTTCCAAGCAAACTCTCAAGGATATTTTTTGTGATATGCATTTGATCAAGGCTATGAGGCGTGTCGAGTATGGGCCAGTATTCCACATCCCTTCGTGCGTTGTGCCGAAGAATTTCTGAAGTGTTTGCAGTCCTTCCGAATTGAACTCCCACATACGGAGAGGCCGTCGCTGGCATAGGAGGATCCGGCGGACTAGCATCACTTGGATCACGTTAATAAGGCCAACGTCCCTTTCGAGGATACTCCGGATACGACTTTGCAGCGTCTGAACTTCATCAGCTAATCCCCAGTTTAGCCCCTTATTTATCCACGATGCGAGCCGCAATGGAGGTCCAGATCAGAACACAGGTGCGGCTGCCCATTTGGTGCCGTGGGGTTCGGTGATATAGAACCACTCCTGTTGCCATGAGTTGGAGGTTTTGTGAAGGTGCCTTTTGGCAAGGTAGTGTTCGCAAGCTTTCTCACTATAGCACCGCCACACTCCGCTTGCTCCCCGCTAACTAGCTTCGGCTTCACATTGAAAGTCTTGAGCCATAGGCCGAAGTGTGGGGGAATGCGGACAAAGGCTTCGCACACGACGACAAACGCCGAGATGTGGAGGAAAGAGTTTGGAGCTAGATCGTGAAAATCTAGCCCATAATAGAACATGAGGTCGCGAACGAAGGGGTGAAGAGCGAACCCTAGCCCGCGGAGGAAGTGGGAAATGAATACAACCCTCTCGCCGGATTTTGGTGTGGGGATGACCTGCCGTTTAGTAGGGAACCTGTGGGGGATTTCCGCAGTCAGGTACCTCGCCTTCCGAAGCTTCGCGATATTCTCCTCAGTGACCGAGGAGGCTGCCCACCTACCTTGGGAGATGGATCCGGACATAACTAGAGGGCCTGGTAACAACGGAAGAAATCTAATCTTGGGCGCTGGAGCCTGCGGTTGGGAAGATTGAGGAGGAGGTAGGCGTGGGGGGAGAAAGACGGGTCTGTACCCCTTTATAAAGGCGAAGAATATCGAACGCCTCCTCACGGGCCTTAAAGCTCGCATATTCCCAAGGAATCGCCAAACAACATGGTTGGATTACCCACGCCCATATTGATGAGGATCCCGTGATAAGGGGGCACGATCTCTGCTTCGACAAGACGGGCCAATCGAAACCGCATCTCGAAACACGGAGCGGGAGGCTAAAACGGTTCAAAATAATGACCGGGCGGAGACGTGGCGTTTCACTACAGAAGATGTTAGTAGATGGGACTTGTTAATTATTATACTCTTTGGGGAGCTTGTTTTGCAGAGCCGGACACGTTATCTGTGTTCGAAGACTACTTCGAAATATTCGGAGGAGGAACCCGCCTTGCAATGCTGAAGACAATCTGCGCACCATACACATCGTCATTGAAGCCTGGTTCAGGGGCTACTGAGGGGGTCCTGGATTAAGGGGTCCTCGGGCGTCCGGTCTGTGTGACGTGGGCCGGACTGATGGGCCATGAAGATACAAGATAGAAACTTCCTCCCGTGTTGATGAGGACATCAATACCATTGTTACACCCACAGCCCCTGCTGCTATACATACTGGACCAATTACTAGAGCTCGCGCACGCCAATTAAATTACCAGGTACTTTCGTTTCTTGGTAATGATTCTAATATTCATGAGAATATGATGCTGCCTAAATTGGATACATTTGTTTTGCTTACAAATGAAGGGCCTAGCTTTGAGAAGGATGAACATTGGAGCAAGAACAAGCATGGAGATGATGGCATGCGCATGGGGAACAAGAACGGAGTTACAAGTGATGATTTCAAGACGTTGAAGCCACCATAATGCGTGCATGAAGCCTTGGACGAAATATACAAGATGCTACTTCATAACTTTCGTCCAGAGGCTATTCTAGGTGCTGCGTCACCTTATTATTGGGCCAGGCCCATGTAATTTCGAAATACATCAGTATAGGCTGTTTTAGAGTCCGTATGTGTGGGGAAACAAGAGATAGGGTTGGTTTCGGACCCCTTCCTCAAGGGCCACGAAATTCCCCCCCTCTTCCTCCATATATACAGCCCTTAGGGCGTCGTTTAGACTTTGGGTTTTGTTTAGATTAAAAGTTCGCCATAGCTGCAACTTCGCGTACTTCGTTTGTGTTCAGCGACCAGACAAAGGCGTCACAGAACTCCACCTTGATCAATAAATCTTTCATCTTATATTCGCAATATCCAGATTGCAATCTCAGTTTCTTGCTTGTTCTTCGTTTGCTCGCAGGAAACAGACCCTCGTGGTCAGGTTGATCGTGCTGCGGCGTGGTCGATAACCTCTCGGAGTTGGTTTAGCGATGCTAAGGCGCGACGTCCTCGCACGTTCGTAGTCGGATCGTCAAAGTCGACTTCCACCAAAGCGATATCCATCATCTCATCGAAAGACGGGACACCTTTGCCTCTATCAAGTGGTATCAGATTTCCAGGTTGCTCGGTGAGATTTTACAGTTTTTCATAGTTTAGATCGAGTCTGTTCTTCATACCTACAGTCCACGAAAAAGCCACAAAAAAATTAGGGTTAGTTCATCATATCCGAACCAATCTGAGCCTTTGCATAATCTTTTTAGGGTTTTTGCTTTGTTGAATTTGCGGTTGCATCGTCGTGTCAAGTTGCTGGTCTTAGAGTCTAGTCTTTTAGAGTTTCGAGTTCTGGTCATAAGTTGTCACGCCGCCGCCGCACCATCATCATCGCCTTGCCATCTACCACCATTGCTTATCCGCCACCGCTTTGCATCCGTATCCATATACCACCACCAATCCGTATCCATATACCACCACCGATCCGTATCCATATACCACTACCGCTACCATATACCACCACCGCTGCCATATCCTACCGCCATATATCCACCACCAATCCGAGTTCTTTTCATATTCGGTTGGTTTTAGAGATCCATATATTTTCCGTTTCGTGTTTCCTTGCCTGAGTAGGTCTCGGAAAAAAAAAATTCGGCAACCAAAAATATTTTTTCCCTATCCTATTTTTAGGCCCCGGGTAGTGTTTTGAGACACTCGCCATCATAGTGATTTTTTGTCGCACTTTTTCGTCGTCGCTGCCCTGATTTCCGAAAAAAAATAGTCAAAAACTTTTGTGCCCATCCTGTCAGTTTGACCTGGGAAGAGTTTTGAGACACTCGCCATTATAGTGATTTTTCGCAAAAAAAAAAGAGCGCAAAAAAAAAAGAGCGATTTTTTTTTTCCAGTGTGTGCTTTTCCCTTGTTTACGTGCAGCGCCGTGATTTTGTTAGTGTTCTAGGCTCGCGTCTCTAGCACGGTCTAGCCTAGGACCAGCACAGTACCGTCGTTGAGCGTTTATTCAACTTTGCATCTCTGAATTGATTATTGCTTACCATTTTGCTACCATATTATAAGCCTTCCCAGCTCCACATAAGTCTACATCGTGCGTTTGACTCTCCCTGGTAATCGCTATATCCAAGCTTTGAGAGTTTTTGACTACAACGGTTGCCGATCACCACCTGCTGCTGGGTAAGAACTGGTAAGAATTTGAGATTCGCTTGAAGGTTTTGTGACACACCACCATCACCACCACTTCTAGTAGTCTGCAGGATCATATTCTTTTGTGTTTCTTTTGCTGCTAACCATGGCAGGTTCACAAGCCGATGAGACTGATTGGGAGAACATGACGAACAAGGAGTTGCATGATAAATTTCAGCAAATGATGAGTGGCCAGGTGGGAGATGTGCTAAACAGATTTGAAGAGGCTATGGAGAAGATAGATGCCGTGGAGAAGTCGTTTGAGACAAAGCTGGATAACAAGTTTACTGAATTACTCAAGCGTCTTCCCCAACCACCACCGGCTGCACATGTCGCACCTCTACAACAACAACAACCACATCTCCAACGCCGCCTTCCAAATCAAGTGGGACGGGCACAGCGCGTTCCAATTGAGATTGGTCAAAATTCGGGTGCTGCTGCACCTACTGTTGATGCTTCTTTGGCTCCTGCTCCTGCGGCGGCTGAGGAGGATGACGATTATGCGGGCGATTATGAGGATGAGGTTGATCAAAATCAGAACTACGTGCAGCCACCAGCACCACCACCAGCAGGTCGACCTCAGGTATATCTTCGCAACGGTAGGCCGGCACCACCACCTCAGGTACGAGATCATGACCATCTCCCTAAACTGAAATTGAATATTCCACCATTTGAGGGTAGATATGTTCCTGATATATATCTTACTTGGGAGTTAGAAACTGAACAACGATTTACATGTTTACAATATCCTGAGGAGAGACGTGTTCCTGCTGCTGTTTGTGCTTTCACTAGCTTTGCATGTGTTTGGTGGTCTGAACATTGTAGATTATATCCTGTTCCAACTACTTGGGCTGCTTTGAAAACTGCTATGCGTACTCGTTGGGTTCCACCATATTATCAACGTGAATTACTTCAAAAATTGCAGCGTTTAAGACAAGGGAAAAATTCTGTAGAAGAATATTATCAGGAATTACAAACTGGCATGATTAGATGTGGTATTGTTGAGGAGAATGAAGCTATGCTTGCACGTTTTATGGGTGGATTAAATAAAGAGATTCAGACCATTCTAGAGTATAAGGATTATAATAATATCACTCGTTTATTCCATCTTGCTTGTAAAGCTGAACGTGAAGTGCAGGATCGACAGCCATTGGCGCGAACTAACTTTTCTGCAGGTCGACCTTCATCATGGACACCGCGTGCATCTTCTACTTCCACTTCACCATCACCTCCATCAGGTGCCACCTCCAGCCGTGATACAAGAAAGCAGGCACAACCACCACTCTCTGCCAAGAGCACACCTGCCGGGCCTGCGCAGAGCTCTTCTTCTTCCATGGCATCGACAGGGCACACAAGTGATATTATTTGTCGTCGTTGTAAGGGAAGAGGACATTTTGCGAGAGAATGCAAATCTCAGCGTGTCATGATTGCTACTGAGGATGGTGGGTATGAGTCCGCTAGTGACTATGATGAGGAGACTTTGGCTCTTATTACACGTGAAGAACATGGTGGAGATGATTCTGAAAATGAGACGCAATACATGGCTCCTGAAGACGCTGACAGGTATGAATGTTTAGTTGCTCAACGTGTTTTGAGTGTGCAGGTCACACAAGCAGAGCAAAATCAGAGGCATAATTTGTTCCATACAAAGGGAGTTGTGAAGGAACGTTCTGTTCGCGTCATCATCGATGGAGGGAGCTGTAACAACTTGGCTAGCATGGAGATGGTGGAGAAGCTATCTCTCACCACAAGACCACATCCACATCCTTACTACATCCAATGGTTCAACAACAGCGGCAAGGTTAAGGTAACACGTACCGTTCGTGTGCATTTTAGTATCTCTACATATGCTGATTATGTTGATTGTGATGTGGTACCCATGCAAGCATGTTCCTTATTACTAGGTAGACCAAGGCAATTTGATAAAAATTCTGTACACCATGGTAGAAACAATCAGTATACTCTTGTTCATAAGGATAAAAATATTACTTTGCTTCCTATGACTCCTGATTCCATTTTGAAAGATGACATTAATAGAGCTAATAAAGCAAAACAGGAGAAAAATAAGAGTGAAAATCAGATTGTGGCAAAGGAATTTGAGCAACAAATGAAACCTAATAATAAACCATCTAGTGTTGTTTCTGAAATTAAATTGAAAAGTGCATGTTTACTTGCCACAAAATCTGATATTGATGAACTAGATTTCCACAAATCTGTTTGCTATGCTTTTGTGTGCAAAGAGGCATTATTTTCATTCGAGGACGTGCCTTCCTCTTTGCCCCCTGCTGTCACTAACATTTTGCAGGAGTTCGCTGACGTCTTCCCACAAGACGTGCCACCGGGATTACCACCTATTCGAGGGATTGAGCATCAAATTGACTTAATTCCCGGTGCATCGCTACCCAACCGTGCACCATACCGTACCAATCCAGAGGAGACGAAGGAGATTATGCGTCAAGTACAGGAGCTGCTCGACAAAGGTTATATACGCGAATCTCTTAGTCCTTGTGTTGTTCCTATTATACTCGTGCCTAAAAAGGATGGTACGTCGCGTATGTGTGTTGATTGTAGAGGCATTAATAATATTACTATTCGTTATCGTCATCCTATTCCTAGGCTAGATGATATGCTTGATGAATTGAGTGGCTCTACAATATTCTCCAAAGTTGATTTGCGTAGTCGATACCATCAAATTCGTATGAAATTGGGAGATGAATGGAAAACTGCATTTAAAACTAAGTTTGGTTTATATGAGTGGTTAGTCATGCCTTTTGGGTTAACTGTACTTTCATGAGACTAATGAACGAAGTTTTACGTGCTTTCATTGGACGATTTGTGGTAGTCTATTTTGATGATATACTGATTTATAGCAAATCTTTGGAAAAACATTTGGAACATTTACGTGCTGTTTTTATTGCTCTACGTGATGCACGTTTGTTTGGTAACCTTGGGAAGTGCACCTTTTGCACCGACCGAGTATCTTTTCTTGGCTATGTTGTTACTCCACAGGGAATTGAAGTTGATAAAGCCAAGATTGAAGCTATTGAGAGTTGGCCGCAGCCCAAAACGGTCACACAAGTGCGGAGTTTTCTTGGACTCGCTGGTTTCTATAGGCGTTTTGTGAGAGATTTTAGCACCATTGCTGCACCTCTCAACGAGCTTACAAAGAAGGATGTGCCTTTTGTTTGGGGTACCGCACAGGAAGAAGCCTTCACGGTATTGAAAGATAAGTTGACACATGCTCCTTTACTCCAACTTCCTGATTTTAGTAAGACTTTTGAGCTTGAATGTGATGCTAGTGGCATTGGATTAGGAGGTGTGTTATTACAAGATGGCAAACCTGTTGCATACTTTTCTGAAAAATTGAGTGGGCCTAGTCTGAATTATTCTACTTATGATAAAGAACTATATGCTCTTGTTCGGACTTTAGAAACATGGCAACATTATTTATGGCCCAAAGAATTTGTTATACATTCTGATCATGAATCTTTGAAACATATTAAAAGTCAAGCTAAACTGAATCGTAGACATGCTAAATGGGTTGAATTCATTGAAACTTTCCCTTATGTCATTAAACACAAGAAGGGTAAAGAAAATGTTATTGCTGATGCATTGTCTCGTCGCTATACTATGCTTTCACAACTTGACTTCAAAATATTTGGTTTGGAGACCATCAAAGATCAATATGTGCATGATGCTGATTTTAAAGATGTATTGCAGAATTGTAAAGAAGGAAGAACCTGGAACAAGTTTGTCGTTAATGATGGATTTGTGTTCCGTGCTAACAAGCTATGCATTCCAGCTAGCTCTCTTCGTCTTTTGTTGTTGCAGGAGGCGCATGGAGGAGGATTAATGGGACACTTTGGCGTGAAGAAGACGGAGGACGTACTTGCTACACATTTCTTTTGGCCAAAGATGAGACGGGATGTTGAGCGTTTTGTTGCTCGCTGCACTACATGTCAAAAAGCTAAGTCACGACTAAATCCTCATGGTTTATATATGCCTTTGCCTGTACCTAGTGTTCCTTGGGAGGATATATCTATGGACTTTGTTTTAGGTTTACCTCGAACAAAGAAGGGGAGGGATAGCATATTTGTTGTCGTGGATAGATTCTCGAAAATGGCGCACTTTATACCATGTCATAAAAGCGATGATGCTGTTAATGTTGCTGATTTGTTCTTTCGTGACATTATTCGCTTGCATGGTGTGCCAAATACTATTGTTTCAGATCGTGATACTAAATTTCTTAGCCACTTTTGGAGATGTTTATGGGCTAAGTTGGGGACTAAACTGCTTTTTAGTACTACTTGTCACCCCCAAACTGATGGACAAACTGAAGTAGTCAATAGAACATTGTCTACTATGCTTAGGGCTGTTTTGAAGAATAATAAGAAAATGTGGGAAGACTGCTTGCCTCATATTGAGTTTGCTTATAATCGTTCATTGCATTCTACTACTAAGATGTGCCCTTTTGAAATTGTGTATGGTTTCCTACCTCGTGCACCTATTGATTTGTTGCCTCTTCCATCTTCGGAGAAGGTTAATTTTGATGCTAAACAACGTGCTGAATTGATCTTAAAAATGCATGAGTTAACTAATGATGGATTTGTGTTCCGTGCTAACAAGCTATGCATTCCAGCTAGCTCTCTTCATCTTTTGTTGTTGCAGGAGGCGCATGGCGGAGGATTAATGGGACACTTTGGCGTGAAGAAGACAGAGGACGTACTTGCTACACATTTCTTTTGGCCAAAGATGAGACGGGATGTTGAGCGTTTTGTTGCTCGCTGCACTACATGTCAAAAAGCTAAGTCACGACTCAATCCTCATGGTTTATATATGCCTTTGCCTGTACCTAGTGTTCCTTGGGAGGATATATCTATGGACTTTGTTTTAGGTTTACCTCGAACAAAGAAGGGGAGGGATAGCATATTTGTTGTCGTGGATAGATTCTCGAAAATGGCACACTTTATACCATGTCTGATAGAGGCAAAGGTGTCCCGTCTTTCGATGAGATGATGAATATCGCTTTGATGGAAGTCGACTTTGACGATCCGACTACGAACGTGCGAGGACGTCGCGCCTTAGCAATCGCTAAACCAACTCCGAGAGGTTATCGACCATGCCGGAGCACGATCAACCTGACCACGAGGGTCTGTTTCCTGCGAGCAAACGAAGAACAGGCAAGAAACTGAGATTGCAATCTGGATATTGCGAATATAAGATGAAAGCTTTATTGATCAAGGTGGGGTTCTGTGACGCCTTTGTCTGGTCGCTGAACACAAACGAAGTACGCGAAGTTGCAGCTATGGCGAACTTTTAATCTAAACAAAACCCAAAGTCTAAACGACGCCCTAAGGGCTGTATATATGGAGGAAGAGGGGGGAATTTCGTGGCCCTTGAGGAAGGGGTCCGAAACCAACCCTATCTCTTGTTTCCCCACACATACGGACTCTAAAAACAGCCTATACTTATGTATTTCGAAATTACATGGGCCTGGCCCAATAATAAGGTGACGCAGCACCTAGAATAGCCTCTGGACGAAAGTTATGAAGTAGCATCTTGTATATTTCGTCCAAGGCTTCATGCACGCATTATGGTGGCTTCAACGTCCTGAAATCATCACTTGTAACTCCGTTCTTGTTCCCCATGCGCATGCCATCATCTCCATGCTTGTTCTTGCTCCAATGTTCATCCTTCTCAAAGCTAGGCCCTTCATTTGTAAGCAAAACAAATGTATCCAATTTAGGCAGCATCATATTCTCATGAACATTAGAATCATTAGCAAGAAACGAAAGTACCTGGTAATTTAATTGGCGTGCGCGAGCTCTAGTAATTGGTCCAGTATGTATAGCAGCAGGGCCTGTGGGTGTAATAATTGTATTGATGTCCTCATCATCCTCCCCTTCTTGAAATGAAGTCGTCCTCGACGGAAGCTCATCTTCCTCACCCAAATAAGGCTTCAAATCTGCAATATTAAAAGTGGGACTAACCCCAAAATCTGCAGGCAGCTCAAGTTTATATGCATTATCATTTATTTTCTCTAACACCTTAAAAGGACCATCAGCACGTGGCATTAGCTTTGATTTGCGCAAATCAGGAAATCTATCCTTACGCAAATGTAACCAAACAAGATCTCCAGGTGCAAACACAACATGTTTTCTACCCTTATCTCCAGCAAGTTTATATTTAGCATTCATACGCTCAATGTTTTCCTTAGTTAACTCATGCATTTTTAAGATCAATTCAGCACGTTGTTTAGCATCAAAATTAACCTTCTCCGAAGATGGAAGAGGCAACAAATCAATAGGTGCACGAGGTAGGAAACCATACACAATTTCAAAAGGGCACATCTTAGTAGTAGAATGCAATGAACGATTATAAGCAAACTCAATATGAGGCAAGCAGTCTTCCCACATTTTCTTATTATTCTTCAAAACAGCCCTAAGCATAGTAGACAATGTTCTATTGACTACTTCAGTTTGTCCATCAGTTTGGGGGTGACAAGTAGTACTAAAAAGCAGTTTAGTCCCCAACTTAGCCCATAAACATCTCCAAAAGTGGCTAAGAAATTTAGTATCACGATCTGAAACAATAGTATTTGGCACACCATGCAAGCGAATAATGTCACGAAAGAACAAATCAGCAACATTAACAGCATCATCGCTTTTATGACATGGTATAAAGTGCGCCATTTTCGAGAATCTATCCACGACAACAAATATGCTATCCCTCCCCTTCTTTGTTCGAGGTAAACCTAAAACAAAGTCCATAGATATATCCTCCCAAGGAACACTAGGTACAGGCAAAGGCATATATAAACCATGAGGATTTAGTCGTGACTTAGCTTTTTGACATGTAGTGCAGCGAGCAACAAAACGCTCAACATCCCGTCTCATCTTTGGCCAAAAGAAATGTGTAGCAAGTACGTCCTCCGTCTTCTTCACGCCAAAGTGTCCCATTAATCCTCCTCCATGCGCCTCCTGCAACAACAAAAGACGAAGAGAGCTAGCTGGAATGCATAGCTTGTTAGCACGGAACACAAATCCATCATTAACGACAAACTTGTTCCAGGTTCTTCCTTCTTTACAATTCTGCAATACATCTTTAAAATCAGCATCATGCACATATTGATCTTTGATGGTCTCCAAACCAAATATTTTGAAGTCAAGTTGTGAAAGCATAGTATAGCGACGAGACAATGCATCAGCAATAACATTTTCTTTACCCTTCTTGTGTTTAATGACATAAGGGAAAGTTTCAATGAATTCAACCCATTTAGCATGTCTACGATTCAGTTTAGCTTGACTTTTAATATGTTTCAAAGATTCATGATCAGAATGTATAACAAATTCTTTGGGCCATAAATAATGTTGCCATGTTTCTAAAGTCCGAACAAGAGCATATAGTTCTTTATCATAAGTAGAATAATTCAGACTAGGCCCACTCAATTTTTCAGAAAAGTATGCAACAGGTTTGCCATCTTGTAATAACACACCTCCTAATCCAATGCCACTAGCATCACATTCAAGCTCAAAAGTCTTACTAAAATCAGGAAGTTGGAGTAAAGGAGCATGTGTCAACTTATCTTTCAATACCGTGAAGGCTTCTTCCTGTGCGGTACCCCAAACAAAAGGCACATCCTTCTTTGTAAGCTCGTTGAGAGGTGCAGCAATGGTGCTAAAATCTCTCACAAAACGCCTATAGAAACCAGCGAGTCCAAGAAAACTCCGCACTTGTGTGACCGTTTTGGGCTGCGGCCAACTCTCAATAGCTTCAATCTTGGCTTTATCAACTTCAATTCCCTGTGGAGTAACAACATAGCCAAGAAAAGATACTCGGTCGGTGCAAAAGGTGCACTTCCCAAGGTTACCAAACAAACGTGCATCACGTAGAGCAATAAAAACAGCACGTAAATGTTCCAAATGTTCTTCCAAAGATTTGCTATAAATCAGTATATCATCAAAATAGACCACCACAAATCGTCCAATGAAAGCACGTAAAACTTCGTTCATTAGTCTCATGAAAGTACTAGGTGCATTAGTTAACCCAAAAGGCATGACTAACCACTCATATAAACCAAACTTAGTTTTAAATGCAGTTTTCCATTCATCTCCCAATTTCATACGAATTTGATGGTATCCACTACGCAAATCAACTTTGGAGAATATTGTAGAGCCACTCAATTCATCAAGCATATCATCGAGCCTAGGAATAGGATGACGATAACGAATAGTAATATTATTAATGCCTCTACAATCAACACACATACGCGACGTACCATCCTTTTTAGGCACGAGTATAATAGGAACAACACAAGGACTAAGAGATTCGCGTATATAACCTTTGTCGAGCAGCTCCTGTACTTGACGCATAATCTCCTTCGTCTCCTCTGGATTGGTACGGTATGGTGCACGGTTGGGTAGCGATGCACCGGGAATTAAGTCAATTTGATGCTCAATCCCTCGAATAGGTGGTAATCCCGGTGGCACGTCTTGTGGGAAGACGTCAGCGAACTCCTGCAAAATGTGAGTGACAGCAGGGGGCAAAGAGGAAGGCACGTCCTCGAATGAAAATAATGCCTCTTTGCACACAAAAGCATAGCAAACAGATTTGCTGAAATCTAGTTCATCAATATCAGATTTTGTGGCAAGTAAACATGCACTTTTCAATTTAATTTCAGAAACAACACTAGATGGTTTATTATTAGGTTTCATTTGTTGCTCAAATTCCTTTGCCACAATCTGATTTTCACTCTTATTTTTCTCCTGTTTTGCTTTATTAGTTCTATTAATGTCATCTTTCAAAATGGAATCAGGAGTCATAGGAAGCAAAGTAATATTTTTATCCTTATGAACAAGAGTATACTGATTGTTTCTACCATGGTGTACAGAATTTTTATCAAATTGCCATGGTCTACCTAGTAATAAGGAACATGCTTGCATGGGTACCACATCACAATCAACATAATCAGCATATGTAGAGATACTAAAATGCACACGAACAGTACGTGTTACCTTAACCTTGCCGCTGTTGTTGAACCATTGGATGTAGTAAGGATGTGGATGTGGTCTTGTGGTGAGAGATAGCTTCTCCACCATCTCCATGCTAGCCAAGTTGTTACAGCTACCTCCATCTATGATGACGCGAACAGAACGTTCCTTCACAACTCCCTTTGTATGGAACAAATTATGCCTCTGATTTTGCTCTGCTTGTGTGACCTGCACACTCAAAACACGTTGAGCAACTAAACATTCATACCTGTCAGCGTCTTCAGGAGCCATGTATTGCGTCTCATTTTCAGAATCATCTCCACCATGTTCTTCACGTGTAATAAGAGCCAAAGTCTCCTCATCATAGTCACTAGCGGACTCATACCCACCATCCTCAGTAGCAATCATGACACGCTGAGATTTGCATTCTCTCGCAAAATGTCCTCTTCCCTTACAACGACGACAAATAATATCACTTGTGTGCCCTGTCGATGCCATGGAAGAAGAAGAGCTCTGCACAGGCCCGGCAGGTGTGCTCTTGGCAGAGAGTGGTGGTTGTGCCTGCTTTCTTGTATCACGGCTGGAGGTGGCACCTGATGGAGGTGATGGTGAAGTGGAAGTAGAAGATGCACGCGGTGTCCATGATGAAGGTCGACCTGCAGAAAAGTTAGTTCGCGCCAATGGCTGTCGATCCTGCACTTCACGTTCAGCTTTACAAGCAAGATGGAATAAACGAGTGATATTATTATAATCCTTATACTCTAGAATGGTCTGAATCTCTTTATTTAATCCACCCATAAAACGTGCAAGCATAGCTTCATTCTCCTCAACAATACCACATCTAATCATGCCAGTTTGTAATTCCTGATAATATTCTTCTACAGAATTTTTTCCTTGTCTTAAACGCTGCAATTTTTGAAGTAATTCACGTTGATAATATGGTGGAACCCAACGAGTACGCATAGCAGTTTTCAAAGCAGCCCAAGTAGCTGGAACAGGATATAATCTACAATGTTCAGACCACCAAACACATGCAAAGCTAGTGAAAGCACAAACAGCAGCAGGAACACGTCTCTCCTCAGGATATTGTAAACATGTAAATCGTTGTTCAGTTTCTAACTCCCAAGTAAGATATATATCAGGAACATATCTACCCTCAAATGGTGGAATATTCAATTTCAGTTTAGGGAGATGGTCATGATCTCGTACCTGAGGTGGTGGTGCCGGCCTACCGTTGCGAATATATACCTGAGGTCGACCTGCTGGTGGTGGTGCTGGTGGCTGCACGTAGTTCTAATTTTGATCAACCTCATCCTCATAATCGCCTGCATAATCGTCATCCTCCTCAGCCGCCGCAGGAGCAGGAGCCAAAGAAGCATCAACAGTAGGGACAGCAGCACCCGAATTTTGACCAATCTCAATTGGAACGCGCTGTGCCCGTCCCACTTGATTTGGAAGGCGGCGTTGGAGATGTGGTTGTTGTTGTTGTAGAGGTGCGACATGTGCAGCCGGTGGTGGTTGGGGAAGACGCTTTAGTAATTCAGTAAACTTGTTATCCAGCTTTGTCTCAAACGACTTCTCCACGGCATCTATCTTCTCCATAGCCTCTTCAAATCTGTTTAGCACATCTCCCACCTGGCCACTCATCATTTGCTGAAATTTATCATGCAACTCCTTGTTCGTCATGTTCGCCCAAACAGTCTCATCGGCTTGTGAACCTGCCATGGTTAGCAGCAATAGAAACACAAAAGAATATGATCCTGCAGACTACTAGAAGTGGTGGGATGGTGGTGTGTCACAAAACCTTCAAGCGAATCTCAAATTCTTACCAGTTCTTACCCAGCAGCAGGTGGTGATTGGCAACCGTTGTAGTCAAAAACTCTCAAAGCTTGGATATAGCGATTACCAGGGAGAGTCAAACGCACGATGTAGACTTATGTGGAGCTGGGAAGGCTTATAATATGGTAGCAAAATGGTAAGCAATAATCAATTCAGAGATGCAAAGTTGAATAAACGCTCAACGACGGTACTGTGCTGGTCCTAGGCTAGACCGTGCTAGAGACGCGAGCCTAGAACACTAACAAAATCACGGCGCTGCACGTAAACAAGGGAAAAGCACACTCAGGAATTTTTTTTCGCTCTTTTTTTTTTTTTTGCGCTCCTCTTTTTTTTTTTTTTTTTTTTTTTTTGCGAAAAAATCACTATAATGGCGAGTGTCTCAAAACTCTTCCCAGGTCAAACTGACAGGATGGGCACAAAATTTTTTGACTATTTTTTTTTTTCGGAAATCAGGGCAGCGACGACGAAAAAGTGCGACAAAAAATCACTATGATGGCGAGTGTCTCAAAACACTACCCGGGGCCTAAAAATAGGATAGGGAAAAAAATATTGTTGGTTGCCGAAATTTTGGCCTAAAAACTGCCCGGGGGTCTCCAGACTCTTTTTTTTTTTTTTCCGAGACATACTCAGGCAAGGAAACACGAAACGGAAAATATATGGATCTCTAAAACAAACCGACTATGAAAAGAACTCGGATTGGTGGTGGATATATGGCGGTAGTATATGGCAGCGGTGGTGGTATATGGATACGGATTCAAAGCGGTGGCGGATAAGCAATGGTGGTAGATGGCAAGGCGATGATGATGGTGCGGCGGCGGCGTGACAACTTATGACCAGAACTCGAAACTCTAAAAGACTAGACTCTAAGACCAGCAACTTGACACGACGATGCAACCGCAAATTCAACAAAGCAAAAACCCTAAAAAGATTATGCAAAGGCTCAGATTGGTTCGGATATGATGAACTAACCCTAATTTTTTTTTGTGGCTTTTTCGTGGACTGTAGGTATGAAGAACAGACTCGATCTAAACTACGAAAAACGGTAAAATCTCACCGAGCAACCTGGAAATCTGATACCACTTGATAGAGGCAAAGGTGTCCCGTCTTTCGATGAGATGATGAATATCGCTTTGATGGAAGTCGACTTTGACGATCCGACTACGAACGTGCGAGGACGTCGCGCCTTAGCAATCGCTAAACCAACTCCGAGAGGTTATCGACCACGCCGGAGCACGATCAACCTGACCACGAGGGTCTGTTTCCTGCGAGCAAACGAAGAACAGGCAAGAAACTGAGATTGCAATCTGGATATTGCGAATATAAGATGAAAGCTTTATTGATCAAGGTGGGGTTCTGTGACGCCTTTGTCTGGTCGCTGAACACAAACGAAGTACGCGAAGTTGCAGCTATGGCGAACTTTTAATCTAAACAAAACCCAAAGTCTAAACGTCGCCCTAAGGGCTGTATATATGGAGGAAGAGGGGGGAATTTCGTGGCCCTTGAGGAAGGGGTCCGAAACCAACCCTATCTCTTGTTTCCCCACACATACGGACTCTAAAAACAGCCTATACTTATGTATTTCGAAATTACATGGGCCTGGCCCAATAATAAGGTGACGCAGCACCTAGAATAGCCTCTGGACGAAAGTTATGAAGTAGCATCTTGTATATTTCGTCCAAGGCTTCATGCACGCATTATGGTGGCTTCAACGTCCTGAAATCATCACTTGTAACTCCGTTCTTGTTCCCCATGCGCATGCCATCATCTCCATGCTTGTTCTTGCTCCAATGTTCATCCTTCTCAAAGCTAGGCCCTTCATTTGTAAGCAAAACAAATGTATCCAATTTAGGCAGCATCATATTCTCATGAACATTAGAATCATTAGCAAGAAACGAAAGTACCTGGTAATTTAATTGGCGTGCGCGAGCTCTAGTAATTGGTCCAGTATGTATAGCAGCAGGGCCTGTGGGTGTAATAATTGTATTGATGTCCTCATCAATGTCATAAAAGCGATGATGCTGTTAATGTTGCTGATTTGTTCTTTCGTGAAATTATTCGCTTGCATGGTGTGCCAAATACTATTGTTTCCGATCGTGATACTAAATTTCTTAGCCACTTTTGGAGATGTTTATGGGCTAAGTTGGGGACTAAACTGCTTTTTAGTACTACTTGTCACCCCCAAACTGATGGACAAACTGAAGTAGTCAATAGAACATTGTCTACTATGCTTAGGGCTGTTTTGAAGAATAATAAGAAAATGTGGGAAGAATGCTTGCCTCATATTGAGTTTGCTTATAATCGTTCATTGCATTCTACTACTAAGATGTGCCCTTTTGAAATTGTGTATGGTTTCCTACCTCGTGCACCTATTGATTTGTTGCCTCTTCCATCTTCGGAGAAGGTTAATTTTGATGCTAAACAACGTGTTGAATTGATCTTAAAAATGCATGAGTTAACTAAGGAAAACATTGAGCGTATGAATGCTAAATATAAACTTGCTGGAGATAAGGGTAGAAAACATGTTGTGTTTGCACCTGGAGATCTTGTTTGGTTACATTTGCGTAAGGATAGATTTCCTGATTTGCGCAAATCAAAGCTAACGCCACGTGCTGATGGTCCTTTTAAGGTGTTAGAGAAAATAAATGATAATGCATATAAACTTGAGCTGCCTGCAGATTTTGGGGTTAGTCCCACTTTTAACATTGCAGATTTGAAGCCTTATTTGGGTGAGGAAGATGAGCTTCCGTCGAGGACGACTTCATTTCAAGAAGGGGAGGATGATGAGGAGATCAATACCATTGTTACACCCACAGCCCCTGCTGCTATACATACTGGACCAATTACTAGAGCTCGCGCACGCCAATTAAATTACCAGGTACTTTCGTTTCTTGGTAATGATTCTAATATTCATGAGAATATGATGCTGCCTAAATTGGATACATTTGTTTTGCTTACAAATGAAGGGCCTAGCTTTGAGAAGGATGAACATTGGAGCAAGAACAAGCATGGAGATGATGGCATGCGCATGGGGAACAAGAACGGAGTTACAAGTGATGATTTCAAGACGTTGAAGCCACCATAATGCGTGCATGAAGCCTTGGACGAAATATACAAGATGCTACTTCATAACTTTCGTCCAGAGGCTATTCTAGGTGCTGCGTCACCTTATTATTGGGCCAGGCCCATGTAATTTCGAAATACATCAGTATAGGCTGTTTTTAGAGTCCGTATGTGTGGGGAAACAAGAGATAGGGTTGGTTTCGGACCCCTTCCTCAAGGGCCACGAAATTCCCCCCCCCCCTCTTCCTCCATATATACAGCCCTTAGGGCGTCGTTTAGACTTTGGGTTTTGTTTAGATTAAAAGTTCGCCATAGCTGCAACTTCGCGTACTTCGTTTGTGTTCAGCGACCAGACAAAGGCGTCACAGAACTCCACCTTGGTCAATAAAGCTTTCATCTTATATTCGCAATATCCAGATTGAAATCTCAGTTTCTTGCTTGTTCTTCGTTTGCTCGCAGGAAACAGACCCTCGTGGTCAGGTTGATCGTGCTCCGGCGTGGTCGATAACCTCTCGGAGTTGGTTTAGCGATGCTAAGACGCGACGTCCTCGCACGTTCGTAGTCGGATCGTCAAAGTCGACTTCCACCAAAGCGATATCCATCATCTCATCGAAAGACGGGACACCTTTGCCTCTATCACGTGTCCGGATGGGACTCTCCTTTGCATGGATGGCAAGCTTGGCGTTCGGATATGAAGATTCCTGATAGAGGCAAAGGTGTCCCGTCTTTCGATGAGATGATGAATATCGCTTTGATGGAAGTCGACTTTGACGATCCGACTACGAACGTGCGAGGACGTCGCGCCTTAGCAATCGCTAAACCAACTCCGAGAGGTTATCGACCACGCCGGAGCACGATCAACCTGACCACGAGGGTCTGTTTCCTGCGAGCAAACGAAGAACAGGCAAGAAACTGAGATTGCAATCTGGATATTGCGAATATAAGATGAAAGCTTTATTGATCAAGGTGGGGTTCTGTGACGCCTTTGTCTGGTCGCTGAACACAAACGAAGTACGCGAAGTTGCAGCTATGGCGAACTTTTAATCTAAACAAAACCCAAAGTCTAAACGACGCCCTAAGGGCTGTATATATGGAGGAAGAGGGGGGGAATTTCGTGGCCCTTGAGGAAGGGGTCCGAAACCAACCCTATCTCTTGTTTCCCCACACATACGGACTCTAAAAACAGCCTATACTTATGTATTTCGAAATTACATGGGCCTGGCCCAATAATAAGGTGACGCAGCACCTAGAATAGCCTCTGGACGAAAGTTATGAAGTAGCATCTTGTATATTTCGTCCAAGGCTTCATGCACGCATTATGGTGGCTTCAACGTCCTGAAATCATCACTTGTAACTCCGTTCTTGTTCCCCATGCGCATGCCATCATCTCCATGCTTGTTCTTGCTCCAATGTTCATCCTTCTCAAAGCTAGGCCCTTCATTTGTAAGCAAAACAAATGTATCCAATTTAGGCAGCATCATATTCTCATGAACATTAGAATCATTAGCAAGAAACGAAAGTACCTGGTAATTTAATTGGCGTGCGCGAGCTCTAGTAATTGGTCCAGTATGTATAGCAGCAGGGACTGTGGGTGTAATAATTGTATTGATGTCCTCATCAATTCCTTCCTCTGTAAACCGACTCTGTATAACCCTAGGCCCCTCCGGTGTCTATATAAACCGGAGGGTTTAGTCCGTAGGGCAGAATCACAATCATACAGGCTAGACATCTAGGGTTTAGCCATTACGATCTCGTCGTAGATCAACTCTTGTAATGTTCATATTCATCAAGATCAATCAAGCAGGAAGTAGGGTATTACCTCCATCAAGAGGGCCCGAACCTGGGTAAACATCGTGTCCCCCGTCTCCTGTTACCATCGACCTTAGACGCACAGTTCGGGACCCCCTACCCAAGATCCGCCGGTTTTGACATTGACATTGGGGACACAAGAGACTCTTTGCTATTTGGTTGCAGGGTTGTTTGAGAGAGACCATATTCATCCTACGCCTCCCACGGATTGATAAACCTTAGGTCATCCACTTGAGGAAAATTTTCTACTGTCCTACAAACCTCTGCACTTGGAGGCCCAACAACGTCTACAAGAAGAAGGTTGTGTAGTAGACATCACTCATCAATAGCCTTACGCCTCTCTTCATTGAAATGGCGAAGGAATTGCTTGACTGGCTTAAACTTTGGATCAATATTGAGAGTGTGCTCAGCGAGTTCCCTCGGTACACCTGGCATATCTGAAGGCTTCCATGCAATGATGTCCCGGTTCTCACGGATGAACCTGATGAGCACGATTTCCTATTTCGAATCCAAATTAGCACTGATACTGAACTGCTTGGATGAATCGCCAGGAACAAAGTCAACTAGCTTGGTGTCATCTGCCGACTTAAACTTCAACAAAGGGTCATGCTCTGTGGTTGGCTTCTTTAAAGATGTCATATCTGCTGGGTCAACATTATCTTTGTAAAACATCAACTCCTCTGTCGCACAAATAGACTCAGCATAATCAGCATCGCCTTCTTCACACTCCAAGGCTACCTTGCGACTCCTAGCACTGTTATAGTGCCCTTGTGACCCGGCATCTTCGGCTGCAAATAGACGTAACAAGGCCTTGCCATGAACTTAGCATAAGCCGGCCACCCAAACAGAGCATGATAAGGGCTCTTGATTTTAACCACTTCAAAGGTTAATGTTTCAGATATGGAATCATTGTCATCTCCGAAAGCAACCTCCAAAGATATTTTATCAACTGGATACGCTGACTTACTAGGCAACACACCGTGGAAAACTATATTCGACGGCTTAAGATTTTTGTCAGTCAATCCCATGCGACAAAAAGTCTCATAGTAAAGGATATTGATACTGCTGCCCCCATCCATGAGCACCTTGGTGAATTTGTATCCTCTAACCTGAGGCGCCACCACCAAAGCCAAGTGACCCGGATTATTAACCCGGGGCGGGTGATCTTCACGACTCCACACAATGGGCTGCTCAGACCATCGCAAGTAACGGGGAACTGCCGGCTCAACGGCGTTTACTACCCTTATATGGAGCTTCTGATCTCGCTTTCATAAACTTGTGGTGAAGACGTGGTACTGCCCGCTATTCAACTGCTTCGGGTTACTCTGATAACCAGATTGCTGCTGCTGATTCCCCTGATTGTTCTGTTGATTGTAACCACCTTGATTACCTTGGCTTTGAAAACCGGAATTAGAACTTCCACCACCATAACCCAGGCCATGAGAGCCGGAGCCTGAACCGCCGTTCGGCCCATGATTGTTTTGGAAAAGTTTGGAATTTTTGTACTCCTGCATAATGAAGCAATCCTTCCCAATGTTGAGGATATCGCTTATTGTTAGCGTATCGGTCAGCTGGGGATTAGAGATCAACCGGAAATCGGCCGATTAATCATTTCTATCGGTCAACTATTAGTCGGCCATCTTTTGCAAATCCCAGGTTTCCAACACTAAAATATTCTATATTCAACACCAAAACAATATTGGACATAAGTTTTACCATGATTCCTAGCCTTTTAATCCTCGTATAGTGACAAACAAAATAGGACAATAGTACATATTGCATAACAAGGTCCACAAAACACAAATAAACATAGTTTTTGCAAACATAGTGCAATGAATATGCCCGATTTATCGGTAGATTCCCAATAAATCGCTTGTCATAACCATAAATCGGCCCAAATGATAAATGGTGAAGATAAGGCATAATCTTATCGATCACCCCAAGAGTAGCGATAAATCGCTCAATCGGAAGATTTTTTGAACAGTGATCCTTCCAGAGGTGAGTGGATGGCCTTTCCCGTGTACCATGCCTTGGGAAAGGCATATTCAGCTGCAGCTCAAGATCGAAACCTGACCCCCAATCAGTGGAGGTGGCTTTCCCATACGTTGTTGTCCATTATTCTGTGTATTGGTGTTAGCCGCAAAATCTAAATTATTATCAGCTTTGCGCTTACCGTTGCCTCCCTTACTCACCGGATTATGTTGCTGCCCTGTGTTACCGCCACTCTTCTTTCCCTTTCCCGGCTTTCCTCAGACTCGGGTTCCTTGGTACCGTCAGAGTCGGCATACTTAACTAGAGCCGCCATCAGCTCCCCCATGTCATTGCAGTGGCGCTTGAGCCGCCCTAACTTCTGCTTAAGGGGCATAAAACGACAATTCTTCTCCAACATCAAGACTGCTGAGCCGGCATTGATACGATCCGATGAATGCAGGATAGTCAAGACCCGGCGCACCCAATGGGTTGTTGACTCGCCTTCTTCTTGGATGCAGGAATCCAGATCCACAATCGACATAGGCTGCTTGCATGTATCTTTAAAATTCTGGATAAACCAGGCTTTTAACTCGGCCCACGACCCAATGGAGTTAGCAGGTACCCTTTCAACCAAGTGCGGGTCGTCCCTTCCAACATCATCGTGAAGTACTTAGCGCATGCAGCATCGTCAACATCCAATAGCTCCATTTCCATCTCATAACTCTCAACCCATGCTTCAGGGGGTAAGTCGGCTGTGTAGTTGGGCACCTTACGAGGACCCTTGAAATCCCTGGGCAAACGTATGTTGCGTAAAGTCGGCACTAAACATGGCACTCCCAAGGTTCTGGAGGTTACCCCCATCTCCACTGAAGTTGCTGGATAAACCGGAGAACGTTGATGAGCCCCTTGCCAAGCCACCAGCTCAGCTTCCCGGCGCGCTCCGCCCTGATCCACAAATCCTAAGCATTAGTACCACCGCACGTCGGGCCATGTCCACGGGGCGGGTTATGGTGTCGCTTGAAACGGCCGGTGAATCAATGTGTCTGCTATAACTCCGGCTTGGGCGAGGGGTTGAGTGAATCCTCTCACGGCTGTAAAAATAAGCCTCCTGCTATACCAATGCAGTCTCAAGAAGCTCCCTAGCCCTATGCGTTTCAATCGCAGCTGGAGACTCGCCTTCCACCGGGAGAGATGCCTATCGTGACGCCGTAGCGATCATATTATCCAAAGGGTTAGAATAATGACTCGGCGGCGTCGGCACATATTGTGCTGGATATAATTGAGACGAAGCGGATCCGTCACGCGTGGCTGAACCGGCGCTCCAGCTCCAGGCGCGGTTACCGCCCGGTTTACCTCTGATGGGTCACTGGTCCCTGCACCAGGTGTGTTGAAGATGTTCCTTGCCTCGTAAGCCGTAGGCACATGATAGAGGCAAAGGTGTCCCGTCTTTCGATGAGATGATGAATATCGCTTTGATGGAAGTCGACTTTGACGATCCGACTACGAACGTGCGAGGACGTCGCGCCTTAGCAATCGCTAAACCAACTCCGAGAGGTTATCGACCACGCCGGAGCACGATCAACCTGACCACGAGGGTCTGTTTCCTGCGAGCAAACGAAGAACAGGCAAGAAACTGAGATTGCAATCTGGATATTGCGAATATAAGATGAAAGCTTTATTGATCAAGGTGGGGTTCTGTGACGCCTTTGTCTGGTCGCTGAACACAAACGAAGTACGCGAAGTTGCAGCTATGGCGAACTTTTAATCTAAACAAAACCCTCCGTCTAAACGACGCCCTAAGGGCTGTATATATGAAGGAAGAGGGGGGGAATTTCGTGGCCCTTGAGGAAGGGGTCCGAAACCAACCCTATCTCTTGTTTCCCCACACATACGGACTCTAAAAACAGCCTATACTTATGTATTTCGAAATTACATGGGCCTGGCCCAATAATAAGGTGACGCAGCACCTAGAATAACCTCTGGACGAAAGTTATGAAGTAGCATCTTGTATATTTCGTCCAAGGCTTCATGCACGCATTATGGTGGCTTCAACGTCCTGAAATCATCACTTGTAACACCGTTCTTGTTCCCCATGCGCATGCCATCATCTCCATGCTTGTTCTTGCTCCAATGTTCATCCTTCTCAAAGCTAGGCCCTTCATTTGTAAGCAAAACAAATGTATCCAATTTAGGCAGCATCATATTCTCATGAACATTAGAATCATTAGCAAGAAACGAAAGTACCTGGTAATGTAATTGGCGTGCGCGAGCTCTAGTAATTGGTCCAGTATGTATAGCAGCAGGGCCTGTGGGTGTAATAATTGTATTGATGTCCTCATCATCCTCCCCTTCTTGAAATGAAGTCGTCCTCGACGGAAGCTCATCTTCCTCACCCAAATAAGGCTTCAAATCTGCAATATTAAAAGTGGGACTAACCCCAAAATCTGCAGGCAGCTCAAGTTTATATGCATTATCATTTATTTTCTCTAACACCTTAAAAGGACCATCAGCACGTGGCATTAGCTTTGATTTGCGCAAATCAGGAAATCTATCCTTACGCAAATGTAACCAAACAAGATCTCCAGGTGCAAACACAACATGTTTTCTACCCTTATCTCCAGCAAGTTTATATTTAGCATTCATACGCTCAATGTTTTCCTTAGTTAACTCATGCATTTTTAAGATCAATTCAGCACGTTGTTTAGCATCAAAATTAACCTTCTCCGAAGATGGAAGAGGCAACAAATCAATAGGTGCACGAGGTAGGAAACCATACACAATTTCAAAAGGGCACATCTTAGTAGTAGAATGCAATGAACGATTATAAGCAAACTCAATATGAGGCAAGCAGTCTTCCCACATTTTCTTATTATTCTTCAAAACAGCCCTAAGCATAGTAGACAATGTTCTATTGACTACTTCAGTTTGTCCATCAGTTTGGGGGTGACAAGTAGTACTAAAAAGCAGTTTAGTCCCCAACTTAGCCCATAAACATCTCCAAAAGTGGCTAAGAAATTTAGTATCACGATCTGAAACAATAGTATTTGGCACACCATGCAAGCGAATAATTTCACGAAAGAACAAATCAGCAACATTAACAGCATCATCGCTTTTATGACATGGTATAAAGTGCGCCATTTTCGAGAATCTATCCACGACAACAAATATGCTATCCCTCCCCTTCTTTGTTCGAGGTAAACCTAAAACAAAGTCCATAGATATATCCTCCCAAGGAACACTAGGTACAGGCAAAGGCATATATAAACCATGAGGATTGAGTCGTGACTTAGCTTTTTGACATGTAGTGCAGCGAGCAACAAAACGCTCAACATCCCGTCTCATCTTTGGCCAAAAGAAATGTGTAGCAAGTACGTCCTCCGTCTTCTTCACGCCAAAGTGTCCCATTAATCCTCCTCCATGCGCCTCCTGCAACAACAAAATACGAAGAGAGCTAGCTGGAATGCATAGCTTGTTAGCACGGAACACAAATCCATCATTAACGACAAACTTGTTCCAGGTTCTTCCTTCTTTACAATTCTGCAATACATCTTTAAAATCAGCATCATGCACATATTGATCTTTGATGGTCTCCAAACCAAATATTTTGAAGTCTGTGACGCCTTTGTCTGGTCGCTGAACACAAACGAAGTACGCGAAGTTGCAGCTATGGCGAACTTTTAATCTAAACAAAACCCTCCGTCTAAACGACGCCCTAAGGGCTGTATATATGGAGGAAGAGGGGGGGAATTTCGTGGCCCTTGAGGAAGGGGTCCGAAACCAACCCTATCTCTTGTTTCCCCACACATACGGACTCTAAAAACAGCCTATACTTATGTATTTCGAAATTACATAAGTAAGATGGAATAAACGAGTGATATTATTATAATCCTTATACTCTAGAATGGTCTGAATCTCTTTATTTAATCCACCCATAAAACGTGCAAGCATAGCTTCATTCTCCTCAACAATACCACATCTAATCATGCCAGTTTGTAATTCCTGATAATATTCTTCTACAGAATTTTTTCCTTGTCTTAAACGCTGCAATTTTTGAAGTAATTCACGTTGATAATATGGTGGAACCCAACGAGTACGCATAGCAGTTTTCAAAGCAGCCCAAGTAGCTGGAACAGGATATAATCTACAATGTTCAGACCACCAAACACATGCAAAGCTAGTGAAAGCACAAACAGCAGCAGGAACACGTCTCTCCTCAGGATATTGTAAACATGTAAATCGTTGTTCAGTTTCTAACTCCCAAGTAAGATATATATCAGGAACATATCTACCCTCAAATGGTGGAATATTCAATTTCAGTTTAGGGAGATGGTCATGATCTCGTACCTGAGGTGGTGGTGCCGGCCTACCGTTGCGAATATATACCTGAGGTCGACCTGCTGGTGGTGGTGCTGGTGGCTGCACGTAGTTCTAATTTTGATCAACCTCATCCTCATAATCGCCTGCATAATCGTCATCCTCCTCAGCCGCCGCAGGAGCAGGAGCCAAAGAAGCATCAACAGTAGGGACAGCAGCACCCGAATTTTGACCAATCTCAATTGGAACGCGCTGTGCCCGTCCCACTTGATTTGGAAGGCGGCGTTGGAGATGTGGTTGTTGTTGTTGTAGAGGTGCGACATGTGCAGCCGGTGGTGGTTGGGGAAGACGCTTTAGTAATTCAGTAAACTTGTTATCCAGCTTTGTCTCAAACGACTTCTCCACGGCATCTATCTTCTCCATAGCCTCTTCAAATCTGTTTAGCACATCTCCCACCTGGCCACTCATCATTTGCTGAAATTTATCATGCAACTCCTTGTTCGTCATGTTCGCCCAATCAGTCTCATCGGCTTGTGAACCTGCCATGGTTAGCAGCAATAGAAACACAAAAGAATATGATCCTGCAGACTACTAGAAGTGGTGGGATGGTGGTGTGTCACAAAACCTTCAAGCGAATCTCAAATTCTTACCAGTTCTTACCCAGCAGCAGGTGGTGATCGGCAACCGTTGTAGTCAAAAACTCTCAAAGCTTGGATATAGCGATTACCAGGGAGAGTCAAACGCACGATGTAGACTTATGTGGAGCTGGGAAGGCTTATAATATGGTAGCAAAATGGTAAGCAATAATCAATTCAGAGATGCAAAGTTGAATAAACGCTCAACGACGGTACTGTGCTGGTCCTAGGCTAGACCGTGCTAGAGACGCGAGCCTAGAACACTAACAAAATCACGGCGCTGCACGTAAACAAGGGAAAAGCACACTCAGGAATTTTTTTTTTCGCTCTTTTTTTTTTTTTTGCGCTCTTTTTTTTTTGCGCTCCTCTTTTTTTTTTTTTTTTTTTTGCGAAAAAATCACTATAATGGCGAGTGTCTCAAAACTCTTCCCAGGTCAAACTGACAGGATGGGCACAAAATTTTTTGACTATTTTTTTTTTTCGGAAATCAGGGCAGCGACGACGAAAAAGTGCGACAAAAAATCACTATGATGGCGAGTGTCTCAAAACACTACCCGGGGCCTAAAAATAGGATAGGGAAAAAATATTTTGGGTTGCCGAAATTTTGGCCTAAAAACTGCCCGGGGGTCTCCAGACTCTTTTTTTTTTTTTTTCCGAGACCTACTCAGGCAAGGAAACACGAAACGGAAAATATATGGATCTCTAAAACAAACCGACTATGAAAAGAACTCGGATTGGTGGTGGATATATGGCGGTAGTATATGGCAGCGGTGGTGGTATATGGATACGGATTCAAAGCGGGGCGGATAAGCAATGGTGGTAGATGGCAAGGCGATGATGATGGTGCGGCGGCGGCGTGACAACTTATGACCAGAACTCGAAACTCTAAAAGACTAGACTCTAAGACCAGCAACTTGACACGACGATGCAACCGCAAATTCAACAAAGCAAAAAACCCTAAAAAGATTATGCAAAGGCTCAGATTGGTTCGGATATGATGAACTAACCCTAATTTTTTTTTTGTGGCTTTTTCGTGGACTGTAGGTATGAAGAACAGACTCGATCTAAACTACGAAAAACTGTAAAATCTCACCGAGCAACCTGGAAATCTGATACCACTTGATAGAGGCAAAGGTGTCCCGTCTTTCGATGAGATGATGAATATCGCTTTGATGGAAGTCGACTTTGACGATCCGACTACGAACGTGCGAGGACGTCGCGCCTTAGCAATCGCTAAACCAACTCCGAGAGGTTATCGACCACGCCGGAGCACGATCAACCTGACCACGAGGGTCTGTTTCCTGCGAGCAAACGAAGAACAGGCAAGAAACTGAGATTGCAATCTGGATATTGCGAATATAAGATGAAAGCTTTATTGATCAAGGTGGGGTTCTGTGACGCCTTTGTCTGGTCGCTGAACACAAACGAAGTACGCGAAGTTGCAGCTATGGCGAACTTTTAATCTAAACAAAACCCTCCGTCTAAACGACGCCCTAAGGGCTGTATATATGGAGGAAGAGGGGGGGAATTTCGTGGCCCTTGAGGAAGGGGTCCGAAACCAACCCTATCTCTTGTTTCCCCACACATACGGACTCTAAAAACAGCCTATACTTATGTATTTCGAAATTACATGGGCCTGGCCCAATAATAAGGTGACGCAGCACCTAGAATAACCTCTGGACGAAAGTTATGAAGTAGCATCTTGTATATTTCGTCCAAGGCTTCATGCACGCATTATGGTGGCTTCAACGTCCTGAAATCATCACTTGTAACTCCGTTCTTGTTCCCCATGCGCATGCCATCATCTCCATGCTTGTTCTTGCTCCAATGTTCATCCTTCTCAAAGCTAGGCCCTTCATTTGTAAGCAAAACAAATGTATCCAATTTAGGCAGCATCATATTCTCATGAACATTAGAATCATTAGCAAGAAACGAAAGTACCTGGTAATGTAATTGGCGTGCGCGAGCTCTAGTAATTGGTCCAGTATGTATAGCAGCAGGGCCTGTGGGTGTAATAATTGTATTGATGTCCTCATCAGCACACAACTCCGGTGCCTCCTTCTCATTACCTCGTTTGAGGCGTTCTGATCCAACGTGAGCCGGAAAGACTCTGCCTGAATTCGTTGTGCCCGAACATCCAGAGCTGCTCATTCTGCTGTCATCCTCGCCCTCAGCCGCCAGATCCTCCTTGGCTTGAGCTATCTCATCTCGCAGTTTTGCAACTTCCGAGTTATGCTGATCTTGATCTGTCGGGTTAACCTCTGCTGTTAACAATGTTGTCAAACTGTCCAATAAGTCGGACAAGACCTGAGCCGACGGGCGCACAGGGCCTCCTGCCCCGGCCGCCGTTGCTGTTGCTGACCCGGAAATCATTGCTGCCGTAGTCGTAGAATTCTGCCCTGGCTGTGTACCGGCCATGAAAATTGTGACCCGGTTCGGCGGCTCACAGGGGTCCGGAATACTATCGCCATCGGAACAGCCCCCAAGCCTGCCATCTTGTAGTTGATACAATGAAGTAGTCTCGCCCGAGGACGACTCACCATCAGAATAGATGGCCGTCTCACCGCCAGACATAGATCCTTCCTCAAATTCCGCCCCGTGGATGAATCCAACGAAGGCGCGCTTCACGGTGGGTTGAACCCGAGCGGGTCGTGCACACTGAGCCGTCTCGATGATGTCGGTGCAGATGTCCGGCTCAGGGCCTGGTTCACCGATCTTGCCGATGAAGACCTGGATTCCGCCGAAGGGGACCTGGTACCCATACTCGATTGAGCCGGCCTCGGGGCCCCAGCCAGCGTCGCCGATGTAGAGCTTGCCGCGACGACTCTTGGTCATCCGGCCAACAGCATATCCCTTCATCCCTTCGAAGCTGCCCTGTAAGAACTCGAAACCACCGTGCGCTGGCCCCACGGTGGGCGCCAACTGTCGTGGAATTTCACGGTAGATGTCCTAGTAGAAGGACTTAGTCGTGGAGCCATCGCAATAGGGTTAGCTTAAAGGGGTTAAATGGGACAAAGGACACAAGGAGTTTATACTGGTTTGGCCCCTTGCGGTGAAGGTAAAGGCCTAATCTAGTTTGAGGTGGTATTGCTTATGTCTCGATTTCCTGGGAGTGAATACGCTTAACCTAGTTTTCGATCTGTTGTCTCTTGTCCTAAGTCGCCGCCGGGTCGTCCCTTTATATACACAGGTCGACGCCCGGTGGCTTACAGAGTCCCGGCCGGCTCATAAACAACATGTCCGGCTCGGTGACTAGCTGTATATGCCTTATAATACAAGTTACACATATATGGCGGTTTACACTTGTTTGGGCCTTAAGTCGCCTTTGGGCTTCAGGCCCTTGATGAGTCTGCGTAATGAGCTACCGTCTTAAGCATCTTCATGGGCTTTGTCTTGATGAACCGCCAGGGACTTTAACCCGGCCCCTCCTGGGCGGGTTAACCCAATAGTTATATCCCCAAAAAACTCCTTTCAAACAACCCTTCATGCTTTCCAGAAAGTCTACATCATTTCTGATCAACAATAATTCACCCACATATACTTATCAGAAATGTTGTAGTGCTCCCATTCACTTTCTTGTAAACACAAGTTTCTTCCAAACTTTGTATAAACCCACAAGCTTTGATCACCTCATCAAAGCGTATATTCCAACTCCGAGATGCTTCTCTAGTACATAGAAGGATCGCTGGAGCTTGCATACCTTTTAATATCCTCAGGATTGACAAAAGCTTTTGGTTGTATCACATACAACCTTACCTCACGAAAACCGTTAAGGAAACTTTGTTTTGACATCCATCTGCCAGATTTCATAATCTGAAAATGCAGCAACTGCTAACATAATTCCAACAGACTTTAGCTTCACTATGAGTGAGAAAGTCTCATCATAGTCAACTCCTTGAAATTGTCGGAAACTTCTTTGGGACAGGTCGAGCTTCATAAATGGTGACATTACCATCAACATCTGTCTTCTTCTTAAAGATCCATTTATTCTCAATGGCTTGCCGATCATCGGGTAAGTCCCCCAAAGTCCATACTTTGTTCTCATACATGGATCCTATCTCGAATTTCATGGCCTCAAACCATTTGTCGGAATCAGGGCCCACCATCGCTTCTTCATAGCTCGTAGGTTCACCGTTGTCCAACAACATGACCTCTAAGACAGGGATACCATACCACTCAGGAGATGTACGTACCCTTGTCGACCTACGAGGTTCGATAGTAACTTCATCCGAAGCTTCATGATCATCATCATTAGCTTCTTCTTCAACTGACATAGGTTCCATAGAAACATCTTTCTCTGCTGCGCTAGTCTCTTGTTGAAGTAAAGGTTGAACAACCTCATCAAGTTCTATCTTCCTCCCACTCAATTCTTTCGACAGAAACTCTTTCCCAAGAAAGGACCCATTCTTAGCGACAAACACTTTGCCTTCGGATATGAGATAGAAGGTATACCCAACTGTCTCTTTTGGGTATCATATGAAGACATATTTGTCCTGTTTGGGTTCGAGGTTTTTCGGCTGAAGCCTTTCGACCTAAGTATCGCAGCCCCAAACCTTAAGAAACGACAACTTAGGTTTTTGCCAAACCACACACTACTAGGGAAAACCTTATACACATAATCTTACCAGCAGCGCGGTTTAAAAATAAACTCTACTGCTAATTAGCAGTAGCGCTGTTCAAAAGTGCACGCTACTAACACCCAGTTAGTAGTAGCGTGCTAAGGTAAAAGAACGCTACTACTACAATTGCCAGGGAGTTCCCAAACTATGTATTGTAGTAACGCCCTTCCCATACACGCGCTACTGCTAACTTGCCTAGCAGTAGCGCGTTATGCCAGAACCCACTACTGCTAAAGTCCCATCCGCTCTCGCGCCTAAGTTCAGGCCCATACTGCTAAGCGAATAGGGTGTTTACCACCTTAAATACGTTACTTCTCAAACCATCACGAGCACTTGGTCTTCATTGAACTCTATGTGTAGGATCTGTGGCCGCAATAGGAATCTTCACCGGTTCTTAAAAACCGGGGAAGATTCCTATTGACAAATTAGATTCTACACAAAAAGATCATTGATGACTAATGTATTTTTGAATTTTTTTACATGCCTAGTCTTAGCAGTAACGCGTTTTGCAGAAGGCACTACTGGTACAGGCATAGCAGTAGTGCTTCTACTGCTAAACGCGCTACTGCTATGGAGATTAGCAGTAGTGTTTTATCCTGTCCAGCGCTACTGCTAAGTTCAATTTTACCTTCCCCCAACCGCCCGCCCCCTCTCTCCCTCTCCACTCTCTCACTCCCCCGCACCCCCGTCGTCCGCCGCCGCCGTTCCCCGACCACCGTCGTCGCCCGCCGATGCCGACGCTCCTGCTCCTCCTCCACTGAGGTAATCCCTCCTCCCTATCGCGCCCCTCCCTCCACCTCCGGCCGCCCCCTCCTCCCTCCTCCCGGATCCTCCGACTGCCCCCTCCTCGCTCCTCCCTCCTCCTCCGGCCGCCCCCTCCTCCTCCGCCGACCCAACCTCCACCTCCCCCTCCCTCCTTCTCCTGTCGCCCCTCCTTCCTCCTCCTCCTGCCGCCCCTCCTCCCTCCTCATCCTCCCCCTCCACTCCTCCTCCGGCCGCCCCCTCCTCCCTCCTCCTCCTCTCTACTCCCTCCTCCTCCCGCCTCCCAACCCCCTCCTCCCTCCATCTCTCCTAAACCCTAAACTTTTTTTGTACTGTTCTTGTATAATGTAGTTTTTTTTACTATTTTTAGTAAGAAAATTAATTATTTTTATTTATAGTAAGTGCTTAGTTGAACTAGTTGAATTAATAGAACTAGTTTATTTTTAGTAAGAAAATTTAGGTATATGAGATTTGATGATCTAATTAAAATTTTACTATAGAAGTAGTTTATTATTAGTAAGAAAATTAATAGAACTACTTTATTTTTAGGAAGTGCTTAGTTGAACTAGTTGAATTAATAGAACTAGTTGAATTTATGTCATTATCACTTTGTCATCAAAGAATGCTATATGAGATTTGATGATCTAATTAAAATTTTACTCGGTGGAATAGCAGGCTTTGTACGGTCGTGTCTCACTGGAGTGATAGTCATCCGAGCTACCTCTACTTCCTCTACACCCGAGTCGGTGAGATAAAAGTCCACCTCCTCTTTACCCACTTCTCGGTGTGTTGAATAGAGTAGAGCTACGGTATTTAGTCAGTGAGCTCATGTGCGAATGCTTATGATAATTGATCCGGATGGAATTGCAAGTTTAAGCATGCATCATTGTATGTGTATGAACATCTTTGTATCACTGGGAAAATCCAAGTGGCCTATGTTTTGCCGAAGTGTTGATTCATTTCCATTCCAGCAAATTTAAGGCGCTCGATATGTCCTATTTTAGCAAAGGTCATGCCGGATTTTTTCGTGAATTTAAGCATGACATGTTCTAGAATATGTAGGAAATATCGAGTGTCCCAGATTTGTGTGTAGAGTTTCCTGCTAGTTGCCTTTGATCGATTTTCAATTAATGGTTCAACTATGAACATAGGAAATGTCTGATGACGAAAAGGATTTTGGTATTTGTGAATACTGCGAAGACGAGCACGGCCTGTGCGACAGAATCTTCCTAGTTGATGATAGGCGCTTTAGCATCAAGCTGGACGAGACCTTCGAAGTGGATACACTAAGTCACAACGACAAGTCTTTTTTCGTAATTAAGCATGATTTCTGCTTAATTTTCTTCAACTTATAATTTAATTTTTTTACTATTCTACTAACGTATCCCCTACCATGCAAGAGTTTTTGTCTTGCATAAGATAGGTTTCAGTCCTATGAAAACTATGGAGGTAAAGAGAGTTTACTTGAAGACCGAGCATGGTTATACTTTCGACACAAAATTATGCAATGCAGACACCTACACCTATTTTGAATGCAAACTTGGCAAGCACTATGCAAGGCTTATGCATTTGAGCCTG
This sequence comes from Aegilops tauschii subsp. strangulata, assembly GCF_002575655.3. Classification (NCBI taxonomy): domain Eukaryota; kingdom Viridiplantae; phylum Streptophyta; class Magnoliopsida; order Poales; family Poaceae; genus Aegilops; species Aegilops tauschii. The sequence goes on from NC_053036.3 coordinate 280,638,563, forward strand.
ATATGGTTATCACCTTTGATATTCCTCCGGAAGATGATATTGAAGGTAACAGAGACATCTGGGTCGATGTGCAGAAGCCTCCAGTTCTACCACTATGTGAGTTTCTCAACCATATTTATGTCTTGGATATTGTTTATTCAAAAATAGTTGACAACTAATTTCTATTGACAGCTTATTTCTATTCAAGCAAACATGTCCAGCACTTGGTAGACATGACCGTCCACTGTCCCGGGGCTGAACTAAACTGCGAGGAGATAGGTCATTATGTTTCATGGCTTCAGGATTTTGATGCTGTCAAGACAAATTATTTTCCTGGACTTAAAAATCTTAATACTCAAAACGTGCAACCAATAGTGTTCGTATTGAACTACGGTCACATCTATTTAGGACAGATGGTAAGATTTTTACTATTTGTCCTTAGTGCATCTTTTGCATACATTATTTTTAAGCTAAACTTCATTGCTAAGTATGTTACTACGATGTTCCTCAATAAGGACTCCCGATGAATGTTGTGCCTCATTAGATCAAGACTAAAGGTCGCATGAGAATGGTTAGTTTACGGCCAAGACATCCTACATTGCACTTTAGTGCATTCAGGATTTCTCAAAGCGAGGAAGTCTTAATAGTCAAGGACTGGAGCAGAATTGTGAAGGGTTGCAGAGAAGTACCAGGGGGCAGCAATCAGAAGCGTAGCCCACAATTAGGAGACAGGTTCATCTGCACGCTCCAATATGATGAAGTAGGAGTGCTACACATGTTTTATGCTATTTTACCTGAGAGAGAGCAGTATGAGTGGTTAGCTAGTTAAAATGAGTTTGAAGATGATGATGTGCTACACTATGACTATGATGATTAAATAACTAGTGTTGGTGGTAATGACTATGATGAGTATCATTAGCTAGTGTTGGTGGTGATTAGATAGCTACCGTAGCTATTGTTGGTGGTGATTAGCTAGCTAGAATGAGTTTGAAGATGATGATGTGCTACACTATGACTATGATGATTAAATAGCTAGTGTTGGTGGTAATGACTATGATGATGATTAAATAGCTTGTGTTGGCGGTTTAGATTCAAGTGGAGGCAACATATGGTGCACATCGAAAGTACTACTAGTCCAAACTAGATCAAGTTTGGATTAGTAGTATACTTTCGACATGCACCACATGTTGCCTCCACTTGAACCTAATTCACCTTCATTTCCAACACTGTTATGAACATAATGATATAACAACCTCATAATTGGTATTGTACCAAAATTTGTATAATGGCGTATAAATACACTAAAAATAAAAAATGAAAAACAGAATACTAGTAGCGATGGACAGGAAACACGCTACTACTAGTTAGATTAGTAGTAGCGCCGGAATAAACACACGCTGCGGCTATATGTCTTAGCAGTAGTGTGTGTCGCACACGCTACTGCTAAGGAATAGCTGTAGCGCCTTACTAGTAGCGCGGTTTCCCGCGCTACTAGTAGGCATTAAACCCGCGCTACTACTAGACTTTTCCCTAGTAGTGACAGTTCATACGGTGTCGTCTCCACAGACTTAGATGGTGCCCTATTTAAAGTGAATGCAGTTGTCTCTAATGCATAACCCCAAAATGATAGTGGAAAATTGGCAAGAGACATCATAGAACGCACCATATCCAATAATGTACGATTACGATGTTCGGACACACCATTACGCTGTGGTATTCCAGATGGCGTCAACTATGAAACAATTCCATATTGTCATAAGTGATTGCCAAACTCATAACTCAGATACTCTCCCCCTCGATCTGATCGTAGGAATTTAATCTTCTTGTTACGATGATTCTCAACTTCACTCTAAAATTGATTAAACTTTTCAAATGTTTCAGACTTATGCACTACTAGGAAAACGCTTATAGATAGAATTTTACCAGTAGCATTTGTTTATGACCCCACGCTACTAGTAGCTAGTAGTAGCGCTGGGTAGAAAGCGTGCTACTGGTATGAGTTAGCAGCAGCGCTTGTTACCTAGCCCCACGCTACTGCTAAGTGTAACACACCACACCCCTTGGTCAATAAATATTAGCAGCGCTGGTCGTCCAACCGGCGCTACTGTTAGTTTTGGATCTATAGCGCCTGTTTAGATAAACGTGCTACTGCTATTTTTTCTATGTATAACATTTTACCAGTAGCGTGTTTTTCTAGACCGCGCTATAGGTAGTGCAACACTAGCCGTAGATATTTTGCAAGCTGCCATAGTAGTAGCGTGTTTTGGCTCCCCGCGCTACTGCTATGGTCGCCACCACCTACCACCTTTCCCATCCTTCCTCCCCTTTCTTCTTCCTCTCCCCCTTCCTTTCTCCCCCTTTCCTTGCACCTTGCTTATTCTAATGCTCCCCCTCCACCACCCCTCCATTAGAGCCCTCCCTTCTTCTCTTCTTTGCCCTTCCACCACCCCCCCTCTTCTTTGTCCCTCCAACACACCCCTCCATTAGAGCCCTCCCATCACCACCCCCTCTTTCTTTGCCCTCCACCACCAACCCCTCCATTAATGCCCTCCCTCCCCCGCTTCTTTGCCCTCCACCATCCCGTTCCATTAATGCCTTCCCTCTTCTCCTCTCTCCCTCTCCTCCCACTCTCTCCCTAGCTCTCTCTCTCTCCCTAGGGAGCTAGCTAGCTAGTTAGAGCTATATATATATCTAGAGCTACTAGGTAATTAAGAAGAAAGGTGCTCGATATCCCTCTCGACGCATAGGTGAGCAAAAAAATGTTTTTGTGTGGATAAGGACCGAAACTATATATATATGGGCGATATGAGAATATACCGAATTGTGTGTGGCATAATTTGAGTTGCCTACATGTGTATTTGATGAAATAATGTGGGTGACATGAGTTGCCTATGTTTTGCCGAAATGTTGATTCAATTACGTTTCGGCGAATTTCAGGCAAACTCAATATGTCCTATGTTTAGGGAAGGTCATGCCGAATTTTTGTATGAATTTGATCCATGCATGCATATATATGTGGTTATAATATTTGCTCCGCGCACAGGTGATCATGAAGGTCAATGTAAGGATGGTGGAAAGATACTGGCAATCCACTGTGGACGACATGTATGAAAAAAGACCGAAGGATGTTTTATGTCCGTGTCGAAAATGCAAAGGAATAGTCAGGCTCGACCCCTTTGAGGCTGGCACATTGAAGGCGCACCTGCTCATGCATGGTTTCATGCATGGCCATACTCGGTGGATAAGTGAAGATGATGATGATGAGGATGTCGACGGGGCGGGAAATAACGACATGGGGCCACCAGACGAAGGGATGACCAATTATGTGCCAGAAGAGGAAGACGACCTCGGAAATGTCGATGGCGAAGAGGCAGTTCAAGGCGGAGAAGACGCGGACACGTCGCCGTCTTTGTTGCTACTAAGTTTAGCCATGCGGGAACCGCATGTTCGAGACCTGCTTCGCAAGAAGACGACTAGCGACAGTGCTGCTTCTAGAGAGGAGGCCAAACTGGCGCAACTAGAGGTAGACTCGATGACTCCTTTGTATGATGCTTGCAATCCCGAGGTGACCCGCTTGAGTTTCACACTAGAAATTCTAAAGACGAAGGCAAAAAACAAATGGACAGATACAAGCCTGGATGAGCTTCTGAAGTATCTAAAGAAGGTTCTTCCCGCGGGAAGCCTGTGTCCTACTAGTGTCGAGGAGGCAAAGAAAATCGTGTGCCCTCTTGATCTGCCACACATTAGATATCACACATGCATCAATGATTGCATCATATATCGGAACGAGCACGCGGTAAAAACCATTTGTTCAAAGTGCAATGCTTCACGATATAAAAAGGCCGGAAAGAAAGCTCCACAGAAGGTTGTATGGTACTTTCCGATCACTCCGCGTCTACAGCGGTATTTCGTAGATCATAAGGAAGCAAAGCTTATGCGCTGGCACGCGGAGAGGGTGAACCAGATGATGGAGATGAGCCGAAGCTGAGACACCTCGCAGATGCTAGCCAGTGGAGAGCATTAAATGCTGAATTTGATTTTCTCGCAAATGATCCAAGGAACATCGTGCTTGGCGCTAGTAGTGATGGCATGAATCCATTTGGCAACCAGAACACCAATCGTAGCACATGGCCCATGTTTGTACGGATGTACAACCTCCCTCCCTGGTTATGCATGAATGAAAAATGCATACACATGGCTATGCTTATTCAAGGGCCGAGACAACCGGGAAATGATATAAATTTGTATCTCGGGTTACTGAAAGAGGAGCTACATACCTTATGGACAACGCCGGCCAAGACATGGGATGCAAGCAAAGGAGAGTATTTCTACATGAGAGCTGCTGATCACGACGGTGCAGGACTATCTCGGTTACGACTATCTCTCCGGCCAGGTGTATTTTGCGCAGCGGGGGGTGTCGTGCCGTTCTCATCGTTCTTTACCCGCGTTACTCCCGCGCTCTATATTTGGACCCGTCGAAGAACATACAGAAGAAAGATTACACACACATAAAGTATGTTCTGGACAGAGCTATGTTGGGCTTCAGCATGCGGGGTGGCTACATCCAATGCAAAAAAAAAAGGCCGGGCTTTGTTTCGGCGACAAGACTAACTTCTGTTGCATCCAGCAACCGGCAAGAAGTGACAATGATGGATTCTACGTCATCCATATAATGATGGAGTACATAAGGGATGTGCAATCACTTTGCATGAAATCTTCATCCGATGCCCATATGCAGAGATGGGCCGAAGCCTTTGGAGCCGTGCCGAATAATCAACTTCGAAATGATTTCTACCGGATCCAGCAGGAAATTGCGTCCATCATCATGAAAGATGTCCTCGAAGAGAATGGGATGTTCTACGGCGGCCCAATATCGCGAGCTGACATCCGAACCCGCATTGCCCTACAGCGTCAAGACATGACGCCTTTCACTAAGCTTGTGACACCCTCCCGGATATGGACAGATGGGGAGAGTGCACTACTTAAAAACAATGTGTCTGTTTAGTTACTTGTTACTTTCAGTATGACGAAACTTCGAATGTCTTAGTGTACGACGAAATTATTAGATGTATGGTGACGCGCTCTAGTTAATTACTTTTGGTACGATGAAATTTGTTAACTATGTTTACTATATATGTTGCTTCTATTTCATATATATATGTGCATCTCTGACATGTATATAGATCAACGATGGCGAGGAAGTGGTATGCCGTGTATGTAGGGCATGTTCCGGGTGTGTATGATGATTGGCCAGAGTGTCAGGCCCAAGTCTCTGGCTTCTCCGGCGGAAGCCAGAAAGGGTTTCATAGCAGAGCGGAAGCCGAAGCTAGTTACTTAAGATTCATAGCACAACAGGGGATTTAGAACCAGCGCCGCTGCAAAAAACTACTACATAATACCGGTGACAATGTAAGAGACATGTGATCATTAACTTGTTTCGAGATGATGATGAGATCGACATCATTTGTGTTGAGACTATGTTGATATGATGAGACTATGTTGTACCACTTGGATGATGATGATGAGATTCTTTTTCATATAGTTTCAGTGTATGTGTATGTTGTAATTGTATAAAACCTGTAAAAATATGAATACAGCAACATAAAAAAAGAAAATACTAGCAGTAGCGTGGGGTATTGGAGTAGTAGCAGCGCTGCCTTACCAGTAGCGTTCGTTGTAGAGGCACGCTACTAGTATTAGCAGTAGCGATGGACAGAGGCGCGCTACTACTAGATATAGGTAGCAGTAGCGCTGGTTCAAACAAGCGCTACTGCTAAAAAATAGCTGTAGCGCCGTAGCAGTAGCGCGCCTGCCCGCGCTACTAATAGCCAAAAAACCAGCGCTACTGGTAAGGGTTTTCCTAGTAGTGATGCTTCATTAAGTAAATAAACCCATATCTACTCAAGTCATCGGTGAAGGCGAGAAAGTAATGATATCCACCACGCGCGTCAACGCACATCAGACCGCACACATCAGTATGTATGATTTCCAACAAGTCACATGCCCGTTCCATTGTTCTGGAAAACGGGGTTTTGGTCATCTTGCCCATCAGGCATGGTTCGCATGTGTCAAGTGATTCAAAATCAAGCGACTCCAAAAGTCCATCAGCATGGATTTTCTTCATGCGTTTTACACCAATGTGACCTAAGCGGAAGTGCCACAAGAAAGTGGTACTATCATTGTCAACTCTACATCTTTTTGGCATCAATTTTATGAACATGTGTATCACCACGATCGAGATTCAATAAACCATTCACCTTGCGTGCATGACCATAGAAGATATTATTCATGTAAACAGAATAACCATATTCTTTGACTTCAATGACTAACCATATTGCAATAAACATGATCTAATCATGTTCATGCTCAACGCAGACACCAAATAACATTTATCTAGGTTCAACACTAATCTCGAAGGCGGAGGGAGTGTGCGATGGTGATCACATCAACCTTGGAACCACTTCCAACACACATCGTCACCTCGCCCTTAGCTAGTCCCCGTTTATTCCGCAACTTTTGTTTTGAGTTACCAATATTAGCAACTAAACCGGTATCTAATACCTAGGTTCTACTAGGAGTACTAGTAAGGTACACATCAATAACACGTATATCAAATATACTTTTGTTGAAGTCGCCAGCCTTCTTATCTACCAAGTATTTGGGGCGGTTCCCCTTACAACAGAAGCACTTAGTCTTAGGTTTGGGTTCAACCTCGGGTTTCTTAACTGGAGTGGCAACTGGCTTGCCATTCATGAAGCTTCCCTTATCGCCCTTGCCCTTCGTGAAACCAGTGGTCTTGTTAACCATCAACACTTGATGATCCTTCTTGATTTCTACCCGCAGCCTTAAGCACCGCGAATAGCTCCGGGATCATCTCCATCCCTTGCATGTTATAGTTCATCACGAAGCTCTTGTAGCTTCGTGATAGTGACTGGAGAACTCTGTCAATCACTATCTTATCTGGAAGATTAACTCCCACTTGATTCAAGTGGTTATAGCACCCAGACATTTTGAGCACAAGCTCACTGGCTGAGCTATTCTCCTCCATCTTGTAGGCAAAGAACTTGTCAGAGGTCTCATGTAATGCCCCGAACACACCCGCTGGTGGTCGTTACTCCTGGCGGGATCTAGACTGGCCCCACAGATCAATACTAGTCTTTTCTGCGCACTTTGTCCTCACTCGTGCGCATCCGGGAGCAACTTATCGGTCGGTCACCCATCCTAAAACTACTCCAAGATGAGCACGCTTAACTTTGGAGTTCTGCCTGAATGGGCTCCCGGAAAAGAAGGAATTCCTTATTGATATGAGTAGTCTATCATCCCTAATAAGCCAGGCTATCACATAAACCCCCACTTAGAGGAACCAACATCCCCGTCAGGCCACATGAACGTTCCTTCTTGGCACATACGTCTGTGCATCTAGTCTGGTTCATGTGCCATGCTGTGTGCCACGACGGGTCACAAACGTCATGAACAACATGGCTGCGCACCTGTCCGCAAACATCCGTGTAACCACGAGGGTTGGCTCTGATACCAACTTGTAACGCCCCGGACCCGCCGGTGGTCGTTACTCCAAGCGGGATCTAGACTGGCCCCACAGATCAATACTAGTCTTTTCTGCGCACTTTGTCCTCACTCATGCGCACCCGGGAGCAACTTCCCGGTCGGTCACCCATCCTGAAACTACTCCAAGCTGAGCACACTTAACTTTGGAGTTCTGTCTGAATGGGCTCCCGGAAAAGAAGGAATTCCTTATTGATATGAGTAGTCTATCATCCCTAATAAGCCAGGCTATCACATCTCATACCTCTCAACACGGGCATGAGCCTAAAATACCAATTTCAACTCTTGGAACATCTCATATGTTCCATGGCATTCAAAAATGCTTTTGGAGCCCCGATTCTAAGCAGTAAAGCATGGCGCACTAAACTATCAAGTAGTCATCAGAACATTTATGCTAGATGTTCACAACATCCACAGATGATGCTAACGGGGTTGGCACACCGAGCAGTGCATCAAGTACATAAGCCTTCTGTGCAGAAGTGAGGACAATCTTCAGACTATGGCCCTAGTCCGCATAATTGCATACAATATCTTTCAACTTAGTCTTTCTCTAGGAACGTATTAAAACTTGGAGCTATAGCAGGAGCCCTTGATCTACAACATAATTTTCAAAGCTTGGACTATTGTTCATGATAAATGAGTTCAAGTAATCATATTACCTAAGAACTCCCACTCAAATCAACATCCCTCCGGTTGTCCGAGTGTAACACGATCCAAATTCACCCATCCAAGTCTGATCATCACGTGAGATGAGGTGGTTTCAATGGTGAACATCTCCATGTTGATCATATCTACTATATGACTCGTGGTCGACCATTCGGTCTCTTGTGTTCCGAGGCCATGTGTGTACATGCTAGGCTCGTCAAGTTTAACTCAAGTGTTGCGCATGTGCAAAACTGGCTTGCACCCGTTGTATGCGAACGTAGAGTCTATCACACCTGATCATCACGTGGTGCTTCGAAACGACAAACCTTCGCAACGGTGCACACTTGGGGAGAACACAATTTTATCTTGAAATCTTAGTGAGGGATCACCTTATAATGCTACAGTCGTCCTAAGCAAAATAGGATGCATAAAAGGATTAATATCACATGCAACTATATGGCCATCAACTTGTGCTTTTGATCTCCATCTCCAAAGCACCGCCTTCCTTGACTTCCATCCTCACCAGCATGACACCATGATCTCCATCATCGTGTCACCATCGGGGTTGTCACGCCATCCATGCTTCTACTACTATTGCTACCATTTGGCGATAAAGTAAAGCATCACATAGCGCTTAATGATTGACACACAGGTCATACAATAATTAAAGACAACCCCCCATGGCTCTTGCCGGTTGCCGTATGCATCGACATGCAAGTCGATATAAACTATTACAAACATGATCATCTCATACATCAACTATATTTCATCATGTCCTTGGCCATATCATATCACAACATACCCTGCAAAAACAAGTTAGATGTCCTCTAATTGTTGTTGGATGTTTTACGTGTCTGCTATGGGTATCTAGCAAGAACGATTCTTAACTATGCAAAGCCACTACGGTGATATGCAAGTTGCTATTTAACCTTCTACAAGGACCTCCTTTGTCGAATCCGATTCAACTAAGGTGGGAGAGACAGACACCCGCTAGCCATCTTTAGGCAACAAAGTCACATGTCTGTCGATGGAACCGGTCTCATGTATCTGGACATGTAAAGTTAGTCCGGGCCGCTTCATCCCACAGTACCGCCAAATCAAGAAAAGACCAAGGAAGGAAGCAATCTGATATCAACACCCACAAACTCCTTTGTGTTCTACTCGTTATGTCATCTACGCATAGACCTAGCTCATGATGCCACTTTTGGGGAACTTTGCATGGGAAACAAAAAAATTCCTACGCTCACCAAGATCAATCTAGGAGATGACCATCTACAAGAGGAGAGATTGCATCTACATACACTTGTAGATCGCTAAGCGGAAGCATTAAGAAACATGGTTAACATCTTCGCGATCCAATCACGACCCGTCCCGCGAACTGCCGATCCAAGTGCCGAACGGATGGCACCTCCGTGTTCAACACACGTACGGCTTGATGACGCCTTCACCTCCTTGATCAAGCGAGCGATGGTGAAGTAGCAGCTCGATTCCTCCGGCAGCACGACGGCGTGGTGGCGGTGGTCATGGCGGAATCTCAGTAGAGCTTCGCTAAGCACTACGGAGAGGAAGAAGGTTACGAGGGAGACGAGGGGCAGCGCCGTGGCGTATGAGGATGTGGCTGTCCTGTCTCTACCTCTCTATATATAGGGGGAAGGGTAGAGGAGGCGCCCCTAGGGCATCCCATCTAGGGCCGGCGGCCACAAGAGGGAAACCCTAGATGGGTTTTCCCCCTTAGGAGACTTGGCCCCCAAGCCAAAGGGGTAGGAACCCTAGGGGGCGGCCCCACCTCCTCTGGTAACGTGGGATGGGCTGAGGGGGGTGCACAACCCCTTAGTCGGCTGGTTTGCCCCCTCCCTTTGGCCCATGAGGCCCCCCAACACTTGTCGGGCCCCCCCGAAACCCCTTTCAGTCATGTTGGTCATCACCCGGTACCCCCGGAACACTTCCGGACTCCAATACCCTTTGTCCAATATATCAATCTTCACCTCCGGACCCTTCCGGAGTTCCTCGTCATGTCCGGGATCTCATCCGGGACTCCGAACAACCTTCGTTAACCACCATAACAACTCAACTATACTTTTATTGTCACCAAACGTTAAGTGTGTAGACGCTGCGGGTTCGAGAACTATGCAGACCTAACCGAGACACGTCTACGGTCAATAACCAATAGCGAGACCTGGATTCCCATATTGGTTCCTACATATTCTACGAAGATCTTATCAGTCGAACCTCGATACCTCTCCGTCACACTGGAATCAGCTAATTTGCCATCTGCCAGCTCTTTGCCGTCTGCTAGCTGACGGCAAAGAAGCTCTTTGCCATCAGCTACCCAAAAGCAGACGGCAAAGAAACGGCAGACGACAAAACAGGCCTTTGCCATCTGTTGGCTCTTTGTCGTCAGCCAGCGGACGGCAAAGAGTGGCCCCCACCCCCCCGCCCGTTTAGGAAAACTTAACGCCCCACTTCTTTGCCGTCTGCTAGCAGACGGCAAAGAGAGATAAAGGCGGACGGCAAAGAGCAGACTAAGTAACGGCCCCCACCCCTCGCCCGTTAATCTCTCTTCTCTCCCTCTCTCCTCCCCGACGCGCCCCGCCACCAGAGATCCCACGTCCACCGCCGCCGCCGCCCCCCGCCCCCGCACCCGCTTTTCACGTCGCCCCACCACCCCTCCGCCCCCACCCTACCCGCCGACGCCCCGTCGCCCCGCCACCCGCCGCCCGGCGCCGCCCCCGCCACCGCCCCCGCCCCCGACGCCCCGTCGCCCCGCCACCCGCCGCCCGGCGCTGCCACCGCCGCCTGGCGCCCCCCCCCCCCCCCCCCCGCCACCGCCCCCACCGACCGTCCAATTACTCTGGTGAGGGACTAGTTCTTTTTTTTCATTTTTTTCTGTTTAATTGTTAGTGCTAGATTGTGTTAGTGTTAGTGTTAGAAAAGAATGAGAAGAAGTAGAAGTAGTAGAAGAAGTAGAAGAAGAAGAAAAGAGAAGAAGTAGAAAAAAGATGAAAAAAGAAAAAGAAGAAAAGAAGTTGTAGCGACCCGACCCGAATGGATCAAGTCTCTGTGCTTAATTGTCATCCCTGGATCGGTATGCTGACACACACAGTACTCGAGGATTTATAACAGAGGTAAATGACATGTATAAAATAACGTAAATACTATTACCTCAATCCAAATAGCGGAAGTAACAAGGTTGTGGATTCCCATCAACACCAACGGCAAAGTTGAGTGTAGAAATCGTAACCCTAACGAATCACTTACTCGTCGTAAGATATCCTGCAACATGAAACGTTGCAGCCCGAAAACGGGTCAGCACATGGAATATGCTGGCAAATTCACACCATAGAGAAATGATGAACAAAGGCTATCACTACATGCATATATGGCTGGTGGAAAAGCTCTATGGTTATAATGTTTTTGCGAAAAGCCATTTTTTCCCTACTTCAAAGGAATAAATTTTATTTAACTATCATGGTGGTTGTGAAACATTGAGATGGTTGACAGCATCTCAATCCCAATTAAGTATCATCATTAACCCAACAATATTAATTAAAGTAACATGAGGGGATCAACGGGATAATCCAAGAACTAGATACTCAAGATGTCCATAACCGGGGACACGGCTAATCATGATTAGTTTGTACACTCTGCAGAGGTTTGTGCACTTTTCCCACAAGACTCGATCTCCTCCGTTGGGATTCTCGCACTTCATGGTGTTTGAGAAACAGCTGACCGAGACACAGTCTTTCCGAAAAGGTCCCCTTAACCGATAGATAGGCCGGTACACCTACATTCCCCTACATCTGCTAGCCCGTCATGGAAAGGTTTCCCACAACTTACTCAACTATGCTAGAGCCCATAATAGCTTGCGGCTGCACATGGAAGTTTCCAGCATGAATAATCTTATGATCCCTTTAAGCCTGGGTGGCGGTCCTTATACAAACAGACAACACTGGGTTCTCCAGGTGCCTCAATCCACCCAGATGTGAGTTTTAGTTGCCACCTTAAGTAAACCATTATTAACAATCTCACATCTGTCATGGAAATTCACTCAAACCCAATCCACATCTACGAGCATAGCATAGCAATATAAGCAAACGTGAAGTAACTCCCAAAGGTTTGATTGTAAACAGGGCAATAGGTACTACCTCATCAACTACTTCCCAATACCCACATGTTATCAATCCTACTCATGCAATGTTTGAGGGTTGAATCTAATGCATAAAAACTGGGTATGAAAGGGATATGATCAAAGTGTGAACTTGCCTGCAATGTTGATGAAGATGATTCGCACTCAAAACTCTTGATAGATCTACTCGTCACACTCCGGTCAATCTATCGCAAGCAAGCAGTAGTAACCACACATAAGCAATCACTCAAAAGATCGAGAAGAACGAAGAAGACACTTCGTAAAAACATCAAAACCAAGCGAATAACTCTTGCAACATAAAACAATTTCTAACAGTACCAAAATTATGTGAATTTGGCCTTATCAGAAAGTTTAGGTCAAGAGCTTCGATTTGCAAAAAGAATCAACTCAAACGGAGTTACGGAACTTAAGTTATGAACAAAAGAAGTTTGAATACAAATCTGTTCTAATTCAAATTTTAAAACTATCAAAAACATGTTTCAGTTGTTTTACTGGATAGAGGAGATCATAACGAAGAAGTGGGCGTTGGTTTCGTTGGATTTGGACAAACGAGTAAAAAGTTATAGACGTTTGAAGATCAGGGGCTAATCTGTAAATAAATTATTCACAGATGGGTCTCTGGCCGAAAATAACAGAAAAATAAAAAGCTAAATAGTGAACGTTCGTTTATAGGGTCTAAACAGTGGACGTTCGCAGTTTAATAAAACCTAAGAAAAAACAGATCTAGGTTTTCTTAATAAAACCAAAACGAATAAAAAAACCGGGGCGGTTCACGGTTTATACCGGTGGGGTTTTCATCGAAAACCGGCGGTTTTCGGCGGCGGACCGGGTCGGCGGTGGAGGGGTTCGCCGGCGTCGGAGAAGGGCGGCGGCAACTCGGGCTCGACCGGAGCGGCAGCTCTGGTGGCCCGCGGCGAGGGCGGAGTGGACGGGGAGGGGCGGCGCTGAGCGGCGGACCCGATGGCGGTGGTGGCGGCGGCCGAGCGCGCCGGTGGAGCGCGGGGCGAGGCGGCGGATCTCGCCGGCGGCGGCGGCTATGCGGGAGCGGGCGGCGGCGGGAGCAGAGAGAGAGGGGTCGGGGCGGAGCTATTTAAGAGGGGGGCGAGGAGGTGGCGTGGAGGAGGGGTAGGAGGAGGCCGGGGCGGCCACGGCGAGCGGCGGCGGCGGCTCGGACTCGGGGAGGAGTCCTGCACGAGGACGGCGGCGGCGGCGGAGCTGGGCCGGCCCAGTCGGGGAGAAGTTTTTTTTTTAAACAGAGAAAGAAATAATAAAACAAAAGAAAATGAAAATATTATATAGGCATATAATATATCAAAATTTTCAGAAAAAGATTTCCTACAGCATGGGCATTTTTGTAAAGTCAAATAAAATCCACACAAATTTTAATAAATCAAACAGTGCTACTGCCTTAATAAAATCCAATAAAAATCATTTTAAAAATACCCAAATGATTTCAAATTTATTTTTCTCCAATTTTCTGATGTAGGGAATCATGTTGCCCTATTTTCTGTATATTTTATTTTTTGAGAAAAATAATTTGAATAAAACTCAAATAACTCCAATATTGAAAAATAATTGCAATGGGACTTTGAATAAATCCTTTGAAACTCCCAACTCATATTTCATTTGTTTTGAAGAAGTCATTTTATCTTCTCTCGTGAAAATCATTGAGTTGCATAAAGTTTCAGAATTGAAAAATATTTTCAAATGATATTCAAATATTTTCAACACCCCCTTTCATTTAAATAAATGGAAGAAGTCATGTCATCTTCTCTCCAGGGTTTTGTGATGAAAAGAATTTGAATTCATGGAGACCATAAAAGCGAAATGGAAGTTTGGGAAAGTCCTTTTATTCCCTCTCATTTAACTTTCAAAAGATTTCGAATTCCACTCACTTTCAGTCAATCAGTCAAACAATCAATCCAATCTATCTGTTTATTATAACATTCCAAAATTTAGAATTTTGGGATGTTACAAACCTACCACCCTTAAAATGAATCTCGTCCTCGAGATTCGGAGAGGCTAGAAAGAAATAGGTTAGGGTTTGGGGTCTCCTCAAAATCCATCGATCATCTCAGGGGTCTGGGGTGCTACCACCCTTAGAAACATTGTTACGGTTCCACCAATACTCATATATTCCATCCTTATTATTGACAGTGTCAGTCTTCTCAGATTCTCGGAAAAATTCCTTCTCTGGCTCTTTGGGTAGCGGCATAACCTTTTCCTCAATTCTTCTGTCTTTCATCTCGGTAAGGTTATTCCGAGACTGGGTCTTCATAGCTGACGGGTCTGGCGCCAATACTAAACAACTATCGACATCTCATGGTGGTCAACAATTTACGGTTTCTCCTGCAGGAAATGGGTCTGGGTTGAACCTCACCGTATAACCTACGGTTGGCAACAACTGCCGTGTACAAGGGGGAAAATACTTACACCATTCTAAGGTTTAAACAAGGTTTAAATCGTCGTCACTCTACTATAGGCAAGTCACTCAGATTTACCATCCCGTATAGCAAAGCGAATAATAAGAGTAAGTCGGTATGGTGATCAATCCATCCCGCACCCAAATCATTACCTTGTATATGGTTTAGTGAATCTCGCATTCTAACACTCGGTCATCCTCGCAAGCATTGCAGAATTTCTCTTGTCGACGAACCAAGTTCGGAAAAATCCAATGATTCTGCAAGCCAAACAAACATCTATCGTTCCTTCACAACTCTCAGGTTTTTTGCGTTACTCCTATAAAATCGTCTGTCGATAAAAATCGTAACTTCTTCCAGGGTTTTTCCTTCAGTAAGAATGTGCTTGCTTCTTGGCAGGTCCTGGGGCCTGTGGGTTATGGCCCATCTCATCGCTTGTAGTCCTTGAACTTATCATCGAGCAACTGATCATTAATCCAACATCCAACTTCCTAGTATTCTTAAATCCATCCAATTGTACTGTCTTCCTTCCTTCTATTGGCACCACTAGGACATGATTACTCAGACTCATCATGGGATTTCCATTGATCCATAATTCCAACATCATACCTCCTTTATATCCAATAGTACTCTTCATCCTCGTGGGATATCCCACATACCGAGATAAAAAAAACACTTATACTTATGAGGTCCATACTCCACTTCGTGGAACATCATTATCCTTTCCAGGGTCAAGCGTCCTTACAGGGGAATATTGGCCATCTCTGCATGGCACTTCTTCAACTGGAAAAACGTGAAACACATCATGAACTCATGACAGTCCTTCGGGTGGCTCCAACTTGTTGGCCACTTCTCCCATACGTTCCAAAACTCGGTATGGTCCTACAAATCTCGGGGCTAACTTTCCCTTAACTCCAAATAGTTTATCTCCTCGCAGAGGGGACACACGAAGACAGGCTCTGTCTCCAATTTCATAGACTACCTCCTTTGCATCCGATAATACTCCATACCCTCATATTCTTGGGGTATCCAACATATCGAGATAAAACTCATACTTATTTTGTTCGAAATCCACTTCGTGGAATATCATTACCTTTTTCCAAGGGTCAAGTTTCCTCACGGGGTACTACCACCTTTAAAATGCACAAAATTCCATAGATCATATTTCTCATATCCTCGAAAATGGTCAAAATCTTTCTTCATAGAGTAACAACTCATAAATTCCAAATCAATACCAATGATGCTAACTTTATTGATTCTCAAATTATTACAATCTCTTGTATTCCATTACATGCCTCAATCCGACACCTCACTAATAAAAGAAAATGTCCACACTACTACTACTATTTTTTCCCGTTGCACTCAACTATTTGTCACAAGTCTCCGTCTCCTTGGGGCATTCTCTGGCAAAGTGCCCTGCTTCATCATAACGGAAACATATTACTTCTGACATATCTCGAGGTTTCCTTGTGATTATATAGCCTCCTGGGGTCCTCATCTTCCCTTTTGGGCAATCATTGTGGTAGTGTCCTGAATTTTTGCACCTGAAACATGTGATATGACTCAGGTCTCTCTTTGTAGAAATTGGGTTGTTCCTGGGATCCAATCTACTTTTCTTCCTGGACTTTTCCGTTCCAATCAGGGCTTCTATTTCCTGTGGGTCATACTCTACTTCCTCTGTCGGGAATTCTACTAAATCCCCATTCAGACAATTTTGGGAGATGTGTCCTTCTTCTCCACATGAATAGCATGACTTGGTGCAGGGTTTAATTGGTTCTTCTTTGGGTGTGTCCTCCACCTCTTCCTTCATCACTGATTCCTCTAAACTTTCCATGAGGGATCTTTTCATTGCTTCTTTCTTCTGCTGGACGGTCCTTTGTACCATGGGATAGATGTGACACTGAGCAGGGTAGTGGGTAGTCCCTTCACACAAGAAACAAGTGATCTGCCGAGTTGGGCATTCTTCAGCTGGGTGACTTCCTTCACAATTAGGGCATTCATCCTTGTGTTCCTTATGGTTGTGTCCTATTTCTCCACAAGGCTTGTATGCACAAGGTTTCTTCATATCCTTTCCATAAGGCTTCAATTTCTGGGACACAAGACGAGATCTTTGTAGAGTCCACTTGAATTCTTTCCAAGTGGTTACTTCTTGCCATCCATTGGTGGTTTGGTACAACCTCCACCAAGTAGCAGCACCTCTTTCAAAACATTGAAGAGCATGCTGGGTCATATCCTTCCCGGCTATAGGGTTATTCTTCATGTGATCCTCCATGTTCTGAATCCATCGGTCCGTCTCCATTTGACTCATCGGTCCAGAAAACACGAGCTCATGTCCATTCATCCTCTGTTGGGTCCATGGTTTGGGTGGGATAAGAGAGGTAGAGAGGGATGCACACAATACAAACAATAATTTTGAAAAGACAGATTTTTATTGTGGCTGTCGGAAAACAACAAACAAATGACAGCTCACAAACGTCGCATCTAACATAGGTATAACAGGGGTTTGGTCTTCTAAAGGTCAATAAATCTTCAACGTCGCCAAACTCTTCATGTCTTGTTAATGTCCCCGATGGCTTCTTCCAATCATGCTTGTCCTTCTCAAGTTCTTTTGCCAAATCATTTCTGTTGACGCGAAGTCTCTCGTGACGTCCTTTAATATTTCTGGAGTTGCGCTCCAACTTCTGGGTTTCAACATCCTTGACATGAACCATGATCCTACTGTCCTTCAGTTCCTAACGAGTCTCCGTTATCTCGAGGTTTTGCTTTCCCAGCTTGGCTACTTTCAACTTCTGGGTCCTGAGTCCTTCACGAAATGCTTACTTGTCGAATACTGCTTCCTGAAGGTTCATCTTTAAACTTCCTGATGCAATACTCCAGATCCTCGTGATACACCGGTCTAAAGTTAAAACTTCATCTTGCTGATAGGTGCTCCATCAGCCTTCTACCATCCAATCCTTCCATGCATCTGCATGCTTAACTCCGCACGGTGACAATAGCATAAACGGGCAATAACACCATGGTCAGCCGTGTCTATGCCCATGTTACTGCCATGAGCTTTCATTCCATAACTGATATCTCCTGTCTTTGGGTTTTCTTAACAAAAACTTTGAGTTTCTAACTCTCCATGTTTCGGTCTTTCTCCGATACACCTTGATCTCGGGCATTGACAGCTTCCATAGTCTGCCAAGTTCCATAAGGCTAACCTTCCTAGGTCATACACACCTGGCAATTCTTCAGAGCCTTCAAATTCTCCCAGTCTTCGGAGTCTTCAACCGTTGTAGTTTCCATTATCATAATGCATGGTAAAATCCTCTTTATTCCAAATGGTCTTGGTTGTCCGATATCTTGTCCTTCTTGGAGTGGTCTCATCAGTCGAATCTTCGAGTGGTCCAAAAGGAAAAAGGATATGGTCTCACTTAAAGGGAATATTTGAATAAGCTCAGAAAAGGAGAGAGGTAAAAGATCTTTTTGAAAACGAAAGTTTTAGAGAAAATCCTTCCTATGGGATTGCCAGTTTCTAGGGTCACGTCCTACAGTCAACATGTGCTCTGATACCATCTTGTAGCGACCCGACCCGAATGGATCAAGTCTCTGTGCTTAAGTGTCATCCCTGGATCGGTATGCTGACACACACAGTACTCGAGGATTTATAATAGAGGTAAATCACATGTATAAAATAACGTAAATACTATTACCTCAATCCAAATAGCGGAAGTAACAAGGTTGTGGATTCCCATCAACACCAACGGCAAAGTTGAGTGTAGAAATCGTAACCCTAACGAATCACTTACTCGTCGTAAGATATCCTGCAACATGAAACGTTGCAGCCCGAAAACGGGTCAGCACATGGAATATGCTGGCAAATTCACACCATAGAGAAATGATGAACAAAGGCTATCACTACATGCATATATGGCTGGTGGAAAAGCTCTATGGTTATAATGTTTTTGCGAAAAGCCAATTTTTCCCTACTTCAAAGGAATAAATTTTATTTAACTATCATGGTGGTTGTGAAACATTGAGATGGTTGACAGCATCTCAACCCCAATTAAGTATCATCATTAACCCAACAATATTAATTAAAGTAACATGAGGGGATCAACGGGATAATCCAAGAACTAGATACTCAAGATGTCCATAACCGGGGACACGGCTAATCATGATTAGTTTGTACACTCTGCAGAGGTTTGTGCACTTTTCCCACAAGACTTGATCTCCTCCGTTGGGATTCTCGCACTTCATGGTGTTTGAGAAACGGATGACCGAGACACAGTCTTTCCGAAGAGGTCCCCTTAACCAATAGACAGGCCGGTACACCTACATTCCCTTACATCTGCTAGCCCGTCATGGAAAGGTTTCCCACAACTTACTCAACTATGCTAGAGCCCATAATAGCTTGCGGCTGCACACGGAAGTTTCCAGCATGAATAATCTTATGATCCCTTTAAGCCTGGGTGGCGGTCCTTATACAAACAGACAACACTGGGTTCTCCAGGTGCCTCAATCCACCCAGATGTGAGTTTTCGTTGCCACCTTAAGTAAACCATTATTAACAATCTCACATCTGTCATGGAAATTCACTCAAACCCAATCCACGTCTACGAGCATAGCATAGCAATATAAGCAAACGTGAAGTAACTCCCAAAGGTTTGATTGTAAACAGGGCAATAGGTACTACCTCATCAACTACTTCCCAATACCCACATGTTATCAATCCTACTCATGCAATGTTTGAGGGTTGAATCTAATGCATAAAAACTGGGTATGAAAGGGATATGATCAAAGTGTGAACTTGCCTGTAATGTTGATGAAGATGATTCGCACTCAAAACTCTTGATAGATCTACTCGTCACACTCCGGTCAATCTATCGCAAGCAAGCAATAGTAACCACACATAAGCAATCACTCAAAAGATCGAGAAGAACGAAGAAGACACTTCGTAAAAACATCAAAACCAAGCGAATAACTCTTGCAACATAAAACAATTTCTAACAGTACCAAAATTATGTGAATTTGGCCTTATCAGAAAGTTTAGGTCAAGAGCTTCGATTTGCGAAAAGAATCAACTCAAACGGAGTTACGGAACTTAAGTTATGAACAAAAGAAGTTTGAATACAAATCTGTTCTAATTCAAATTTTAAAACTTTCAAAAACATGTTTAAGTTGTTTTACTGGATAGAGGAGATCATAACGAAGAAGTGGGCGTTGGTTTCGTTGGATTTGGACAAACGAGTAAAAAGTTATAGACGTTTGAAGATCAGGGGCTAATCTGTAAATAAATTATTCACAGATGGGTCCCTGGCCGAAAATAACAGAAAAAGAAAAAGCTAAATAGTGAACGTTCGTTTATAGGGTCTAAACAGTGGACGTTCGCAGTTTAATAAAACCTAAGAAAAAACAGATCTAGGTTTTCTTAATAAAACCAAAACGAATAAAAAAACCGGGGCGGTTCACGGTTTATACCGGTGGGGTTTTCATCGAAAATCGGCGGTTTTCGGCGGCGGACCGGGTCGGCGGTGGCGGGGTTCGCCGGCGTCGGAGAAGGGCGGCGGCAGCTCGGGCTCGACCGGAGCGGCGGCTCTGGTGGCCCGCGGCGAGGGCGGAGTGGACAGGGAGGGGCGGCGCTGAGCGGCGGACCCGATGGCGGTGGTGGCGGTGGCCGAGCGGGCCGGTGGAGCACGGGGCGAGGCGGCGGATCTCGCCGGCGGCGGCGGCTATGCGGGAGTGGGCGGCGGCGGGAGCAGAGAGAGAGGGGTCGGGGCGGAGCTATTTAAGAGGGGGGGCGAGGAGGTGGCGTGGAGGAGGGGTAGGAGGAGGCCGGGGCGGCCACGGCGAGCGGCGGCGGCGGCTCGGACTCGGGGAGGAGTCCCGCACGGGGACGGCGGCGGCGGCGGAGCTGGGCCGCGGCCTGGCTGGGTGCTAGGCCGGCCCAGTCGGGGAGAAGTTTTTTTTTTAACAGAGAAAGAAATAATAAAACAAAAGAAAATGTAAATATTATATAGGCATATAATATATCAAAATTTTCAGAAAAAGATTTCCTACAGTATGGGCATTTTTGTAAAGTCAAATAAAATCCACACAAATTTTAATAAATCAAACAGTGCTACTGCCTTAATAAAATCCAATAAAAATCATTTTAAAAATACCCAAATGATTTCAAATTTATTTTTCTCCAATTTTCTGATGTAGGGAAACATGTTACCCTATTTTCTGTATATTTTATTTTTTGAGAAAAATAATTTGAATAAAATTCAAATAACTCCAATATTGAAAAATAATTGCACTGGGACTTTGAATAAATCCTTTGAAACTCCCAACTCATATTTCATTTGTTTTGAAGAAGTCATTTTATCTTCTCTCGTGAAAATCATTGAGTTGCATAAAGTTTCAGAATTGGAAAATATTTTCAAATGATATTCAAATATTTTCAACACCCCCTTTCATTTAAATAAATGGAAGAAGTCATGTCATCTTCTCTCCAGGGTTTTGTGATGAAAAGAATTTGAATTCATGGAGACCATAAAAGCAAAATGAAAGTTTGGGAAAGTCCTTTTATTCCCTCTCATTTAACTTTCAAAAAATTTCGAATTCCACTCACTTTCAGTCAATCAATCAAACAATCAATCCAATCTATCTGTTTATTATAACATTCCAAAATTTAGAATTTTGGGATGTTACAGAAGTAGAAGAAGAAGAAAGGAAGAAAAGAAAAGAAGTACAAAAAAGATGTAAAAAGAAGAAGAAGAAAAGAAGTAGAAGAAGTAGTAGAAGAAGAAAGGAAGAAACGAAAAGAAGTAAAAAAGTAGAAAAAAGATGAAAGAAGAAGAAGAAGAAAGGAAAGAAGAAGAAGAAGAAGAAGAAGAAGAAGAAGAAGAGAAAGAAAGAAGAAGACCCCTCCGCCCCCACCCCACCCGCCGACACCCCGACCCCGACACCACACCCCGACCCCGACACGACACCTCGACCCCCTGACCCCGACACCCCGACTCCGACACCACACCCCGACACCCCGACCCCGACACGACACCCCGACACCCGACCCCCCGACCCCCTGACACGACACCCCGACACCCGACCCCCTGACCCCCTGTCCCCCCAACCACGACACCACACCCCGACACCCGACCCCGACTCCACCCCGACACCTGACTCCACCCTGACACCCGACCCCCTAACCCCCTGACCCCGACACGACACCCCGACCCCCCGACCCCGAAACAGCACCCCGACCCCGACACGGCACCCCGACACCGACACGACACCCCGACCCCCGACACCTCCCGAAAAGGTGTTCTTTGGCCTTGCAGAGGCCGATGGGGTCATATATTTGTGAATTATTAGTTAGGTCATATATTTTTCGATTTTGTTATGAAAACATCATATATAATTGTGTTGATCGGGTAGATTTAAATGTGTAGTTGTTTCATCGCTGCGAGGTTTGGTGGTCGACGACCTCGCCGTGCGTTTGATGAGCTCTGCCCCTTCGTTCGTGGGTGAGTACAAATGACATGTTCTCCTCCCCCGTTAATTATTTGCTCTGTTCCGGTGTTCGTGCCGATGAAACTTGATAGCTAGCTATATATGTGTCTTGAATCATCAATATGCGTAACCAATATGTGTCTCCCGTTCGAAAGCGTCATAGTTATAAATATGCATGCATTTGCATATTTATAACCTTGATTCTTTTGAATTGTCCAACGCTATCCATGGACAGCTCGAGTATGTTTAGATTGGGTTCGTTTCCCCATATGCTTTGCTCCGGATCTGACGCATAAGTTTCGTCAGTGCCTCCCCTGTTGTTCTCCGGGTACACATCCTCTCTGTTTATTGCAGAAACGTGTATCAGGAGAACAGCGGGGAGGTGCTGCCGAAATTTTGCGTACGATCCGGAGCATAGCATGGGAAAATGAACCCAATCTAAACATACTCGGGTGGGATTAGGACCTATCATTACCTATTAGAGTGTAGGTTGCATGGACGTAATAAAATTGACAAAGTAGATCAACTGATGAATATATACATGGTGAATTATATATATATATTTGTTGTGTGTCTAGTAGCTCTGAAAGTCAAGATGAGTGATCGTGCGTGGATGTACACCGGTCACACTGGTCAGAACAAATGGAGCACTGAATGGTTCACAAAAACCAAGGGGTTTGTGTGAGCCGCATTTGCAAATGGCCAGAGGAAAACCTGGTGCCCCTGTTTACGGTGCGGCAATTGGGAAAAGAGGACAGAAGCTGAAATGGGCAAACACCTGCAGAAGAGTGGTTTTACACCCGATTATACGGTGTGGACATTTCATGGTGAGTCTGCCCAACGTGACCGAGCTGAGGTGGATCGTCGTCGCACCGACGAGCATGGTACCGGGATGGAAAACATGGTGCAAGACTTCGATGATGCTCGGGATTCGGACGAGGAGATGGAGGAATCTGCAAAGGCCTTCAATGAAATGTTGGAGTCTTCAAAACGTCCGCTCCATGAGCACACTGGGCTTTGTCAGTTGGATGCCATCTCACAAGTAATGGCTCTGAAGGCTCAGTTCAACTTGGGCAGAGAATGCTACGATGCAATGACGACAGTATTTGGACGCTTTCTACCCAAAGGCCATGTAATGCCTGCAAACCTGTACCAGTCGGACAAAATCCTCCGTGCACTGAAGATGCCCTATGATAAGATACATGCCTGTGAGAAAGGATGTGTCTTGTTTAGGCTTGACTATGCGGACTTGAACTATTGTCCCATTTGCAAGTCTTCCAGGTATGTTGTGGTAGACAACAGTATGGGTGAGAAGACACAGACCAAAAAACCCGTTAGTGTTCTTCGGTATATGCCAATCGTACCAAGACTTCAATGTCTTTTCATGGTCGAAGAGACGGTCAGACAGATGACATGGCACAAAACGGGCAAAAGAACCGAACTAGATGCAGATGGGAATCTGATGATTGTACACACATCGGATGGTGTTGCGTGGAAAAAGTTTGATGAATTACATGCTGACAAAGCGGCAGATCCGAGGCATCCTCGAGTCGGCATCAACACGGATGGGTTCAGTGTGTTTGGTATGACGGCAGCCCAATACAGTTGTTGGCCCGTATTTGTCTTTCCACTCAATCTCCCCCCCGGACAGATTATGCAAAGAAAGAACATTTTCCTGACGTTGATAATTCCAGGGCCCAACTATCCGGGGAAAAATATGAATGTGTACATGCAGCCGCTTAAGGACGAATTGCAAGAAGCCTGGGATAATGGGTTCAAGACATACGACGCCTATAGCAAACGGAACTTCATAATGCGTGTCTGGTACATGTACTCGATGCATGACTTGCCGGCGTATGCGCTATTCGTTGGCTGGTGTGTGCATGGAAGGTTCCCGTGCCCCACATGCAAGGGAGCTCTTGAGTTTCGTTGGCTTCAGGCCGATCGCAAGTTTTCTTGCTTCGACATGCATAGACAGTTCCTGAATCCTCGCCATAAGTTCAGGAAAGACAAGAAGAACTTCATCAGAGGTAGAGTTGTCAAAAACTCTGCACCACCTGCATTGACAGGCCAACAGACCCTGGATCAGTTAAACGCTCTAGAGCCAGATCCAGAGCGTCCAGGGTACTTCAAGGGGTATAATTCTAAGCACGCCTGGACTCACAAAACATGCTTATGGGATCTGCCTTACTTCAAATACCTCCTTTGCCCACACAACATCAACGTGATGCACACTGAGAAGAATATCGCCGAGGCACTTTTTGGTACATTGTTCGGCATAGATGGGAAGTCAAAGGATAATACTAAGGCTAGAGTCGATCTAGAGGCGCTATGTGATAGGCCGTTACAAAACATGAAAGAACCGAAAGGAAAGCAGAACTGGACGAAGCCAAAGGCATGGTTCAATCTTGGAAGGCCAGCTATGAGGGAAATTATCTTGTGGGTGAAAATGCAGTTGATGTTCCCTGATGGGTATGCAGCGAATCTAAAGAGGGGAGCCAGTCTTGATAAATTGAAGATATTTGGTCTCAAGAGTCATGATTGGCACATATGGATTGAACGGGTAATGCCGGTGATGTTGCGTGGCTTCATCCCTGAGGATGAATGGCTAGTACTGGCAGAACTCAGCTATTTCTTCCGTGTTCTTTGTGCGAAAGAACTATCGCCTGGCGTGCTAGAAGAAATGGAAGAGTTGGCGCCGGAGTTGATCTGCAAGTTAGAGAAGATCTTTCCACCGGGCTTCTTTAATCCAATGCAACATTTGATTTTGCATCTCCCGACCGAGGCAAGATTGGGGGGGCCCGTGCAAAATCGTTGGTGCTACCCAACTGAGAGGATGCAGAAGACGCTTCGACAAAAATGTAAAAATAAACGTAGAATTGAAGCATCGATGGCTGAGGCATTCATCACTGAGGAGGCGGCAAACTTCATGACAGCACACTACGAAGCCAAAAAACGTCATTTGCATAATCCGAAGCCTCGGTACAATGCTGACGACCCTAAAAAGGGTGGATCCAACCTCAGCCTATCCAAAGGGAATCTCGCACCAGCCAGTGTTTCAAATCCAGTATCTTTGGATAACGAACAATGGCGGACCATTTCGTTGTATATCTTCAACAACCTGATAGAAGTGCGGCCGTACATCGAGTAAGTTCTCGGTACATTGTTTCGCAACTTCTATTTCCTTTGAACTGCTCTTATTCCTGGATATTTCATACAGTCGATACGTAGCCTTATTCTCGTATGGAGCGGTGATCCAAAAGGATTCTGTCGAAGAGTATGAGCTTCTCGCAAAGCAAGGAGGCGGCTATCCCGGTTTAATCTCTTGGTTCAAACAAACGGTAATTTCTATTAGACAATTTCATTTCATTCGCTAATTTGTGCGTAATGCAACAATCCTTTCATATTAAACTTGTAGGCTAATTCAGAGTCCATGGACGCCGAATTGAGACAAGTCGCTAATGGTTTTGACTATAAGGTCCGTTCATTTGACAAATACGACATCAACGGGTATCGCTTTCGTACCTATGACAAAGAGCTATCTATGGCCGACCGAAAGTCTACAAATTGTTGTGTATCTGCTATCGGCGAAGGAGGTACCGAGTATTATGGGACAGTTGAAGCAATTTATGAACTTCTATTCTATGGTGAAAACCCACCGAAAGTCGTAGTGTTGAAATGTTATTGGTTTCAGCCGAAGGAGACTAGAAGGACTCATGAACATATAGGGCTAGTTGAAATCAACCAAAGCACCCATTTAGATGTTCCTAATGTCTATATTACGGCTCAACAGGCGACCCAAGTATTCTATCTACCATGGGCCTGCCAAACTAATCCAAATCTGAAAGGTTGGGATGTCGTTTATGAAGTGCCGCCACGTGCTAGACTATCTCCCCCAAAGGAAGAGGATTAGGAACCTCACATTAACCCAGACACATATGAAGGAGAATTCTTCAAAGAGACACGTCTTTCCAAAAAGCGTTTCAAGAACCGCTATACTTCACCCCAAAACATTGAAGTAGACAGCGACAGTGAATCCGACATCACCCCAGAGGAGGAACAAGAAGAGCCGGAACAAGAAGAGGTTACTGCTGCGGATGACCTGTCATTGCTTGACCGATTACGTGAAGGTGGCCTTCCACATGTTGATGCCACTGAACCCTATGAGCCCGTCATTGATTATAGTGATGATGATGATTATGCATTTATTGATGATACTGATCGAGATTATTAGTAGTGTCAGGTATTAATTTTTTTTATGTTGTACTTGATGATGATACACTTGAGTGATACACATATTATTATTCATGTCGGTCTTTTTTTTATGTTGTACTAATTTCGTTTACTGTTTGTCATGGTAGGTGTTGAAAGATGGTGGGCGCTGGTCGGGAGCACGCCAAGGCCCCTTCTTCGTCGGCGCGTGGTGTGAGGTCTTCCATTCCACACGCACCTCTCCGCCGAGCGTTGCTGGACAGTATGGCGACACCGCCGGGCCCTTCTTCGTCGACCGCGGTGCCCAGCAGGGGACGAGGTAGGAAGAGAGGAGGTGGGGCACGTGGTCGCGGGAGAGGAGGTAGGGTGACTGCTACGACGCCTTCCTCGCCGCCACCCCCAGCTGTTTCACCCGAGCACGTGACTGCTAGGGTGGACTCGTCCGAGGAGGAGGCTACACGGACTCCGGTCCACGAGCCTCCGGTCCATGGGTCTTGGGCCCACGAGCCTCGGGTCGACTGGCCTTCGGCCCACGAGACCCCGGAGGAGCACACGTCTGGATGGGGTACCTGGCCGGATCAGCCCGAGGAGCCGAGTGGCCATGCTGATGATGGCGGGGAGCCGACTGATATTGAGGAGGAGGGGGGCACCGTCTACCAGCGTGGTGCTACACGGCTCCCGTCCGTGCCGGCGACCCGCGAGCAGAGGTGATTGATTTTCCCTGATGGGGAGAGGTAAGTGCATTTAATATTTTTGTACCTTCTGCATTCACGTTTCTTCAAATAACTAATGCGTTGGCCTTGTCATGCTGCAGGGGTTGGGACTACCAACATAGTGTCCGCCGGCCCAACTCCGTCCTTGGAGTTCTTTGCCGGCAAAACTTCCCGGGGTTTGTCACGTTGCCTGGTGAGGGTCGGCTTCCAGAGCTTGGATTGAGCTGGGAGCACTACTTGGCTGCCCCGGCCCCGCCGGATGAGATTATCGACGGTGTCTTGTGCGACACGAGGGCAGACGTGGTGATCAGAAAGTTCTGGGTAATTTCTCCTTTACACATTTAAAAATCTTCAACTAGCTAGTTATTAATTGTACTAATCAATATTGTCTCATTTGATTGCAGACATTCTACAGGTGTGAGGAGGGATACGAGGAGGACGCGGCACATGTTATCGAGAACATCTGCAAGCGCCTACTACAGAACTTACGGCACGAGGCTCGGGTGCAGGCTGTTCGAGACTACTACGCCTTGTGTGGTATCAAGAAGACCAAGCCGGCGTGCCGCGATAAGTTCCTGAGTAAGGAGCAGTACATGAAGGTAATTCTTAAGGCCTTCTACTTAAGTTCCTTCATTTAGTAATTCTTAGCCGTAGCGCTCAAGTTTCTATTTGCTAACTTAGGCGCCTCCGAGATGGTGTGCGGATCGGATGGATTGTTGGGAGGTGTTGGTCAATGAGTGGTGCTCAAAAGAATGGCTAGCCCTCCACAACGAGGCCAAGGACAAACGTGCCCAAATGGAAGGTGTGCCACACCATCAAGGTAGCTCCAACTTATATCAGTTCGGGCGGAACTGGGTATGTGGTTTGCTTCATGATTCATGCAATTCATTCATCATGCTAGCTTGAGCCCTTTAATTACTAATTTACATTGTTTCTCTCTTTCAGGCACACCACAATAAGGTGGATAAGGTGCCAGAGGTGTACGACCTGTATGCCATGGCCCACACTGCCTCTTTCAAGAAAGTCAAGGCATTCTCTCAGTCTGACCTCGATGATGCAAACAACTTCACCAACATCTCCTCCCACAACAAGCTCGTGAGATATAGAGATGAGGGGAAGGCGAGGAAAGGGGAGGACTTTAACCCGAGCCAGGGTCCCATTGATCCAGAGCTGGTGATGATATCTGGTGGCGGGAGGTCCCATGGCTCCATAGCCATTGGAGATGGACTTCTCCGTTGTCCTAGCACTCTCCCGGAGATCAAGGCGCGCCAGTCGAGCTCCGCTCCTGAGATAAGGCCTCGTGAACGGCAAGTGCAACTCGCCATCAAGGTTAGTGATGCGTACTCAGCTATCTTTCTCCATTACATTGTGTGCGCTTCCATCAATAATTACAAATGGTCATGTGAGTGGTGTTGCAGGCTGCTATACAGAGTGAGAGAGATAGAACGGAGAAACTTCTGGCAGAGGCGGCGGAGAGGCAGCGGGAGTTGGAGGAGAGGACGACAAAGATGTTGGAGGAGGAGAGGGCACGGAATGACATGCAGGCAAGGGCCATGTACGAGCTCCTTGTGGTAAGTTTCTTCTGCAGATTAGCCAAAACATTCATGTAGTGTTTGGCTCAGTACTAACTAGTATGACTGAGTCGTCAAAACCAAATGTGCAGTCTGTGTGCGAGAAGACCGGTCAGACCGCTCCACCGATGCCAGTGATTGCTCCTGGGACCACGGTGAGTTTAATTTGAATGGACATTACTTGCTAGTCTTAACATTTGAGTGTCATCATGCTAACAAGACATTGGAAATGATCTTTGGTGCAGCGTAACTCCAGACAAGCATCACACGATCCTTCTCCAGCTACCGACACGAGCCAGCCCGCTCCTACACCTGCTGGATCATGGTAAGTTTATCTAGTGTTTTTCTTAACACATGCATAAAGACCTGGACTTAGCTTTATTTCCTCCAATGCTTACCATAATGACCTAGACTTAGCTTCTTCTCCTCCAAAATGACTTAATAAGCTTACTGACCTCCAAAACCATCCATTTTACCTAAGTTAGCTCTAAAACGATCTGTACTTAGCTTACTTATGTCAAAAATTGCGTAATTAGCTTAGTTAGCTCATAAACGATCCATTTTACCTAAGTTAGCTCTAAAATGACCCATTTTACCTTGGTTAGCTTATAAATGATCCAGTTCATCCAAGTTAGCTCAAAAATGACCCATTTTACCTAGATTAGCTCCTAAATGATCCATTTTACCTACGTTAGCTTTAAAATGACCCATTTCACCTAGGTTAGCTCCAAAATGACCCATCTTACCTAGGTTATCTCATAAACGATCCATTTCAACTAATTTAGCTCATAAACGATCCATTTCACCAAGTTAGCTCAAAAACGATCCATTTCACCTAAATTAGCTCTTAAATGATCCATTTCACCTAAGTTAGCTCAAAAAGATCCATTTCAACTAAATTAGCTCATAAATGATCCATTTCACCTAAGTTAGCTAAAAAACGATCCATTTCAACTAAGTTAGCTCATAAATGATCCATTTCACCTAAGTTAGCTAAAAAACAACCCATTTCACCTTAGTTACCTCAAAAACGATCCATTTGACCTTAGTTAGCTTATAAACGACCCACTTCAACTAAGTTAGCTCATAAATGATCCATTTCACCTTAGCTAGCTCATAAACGACCCATTTCCACTTAGTTAGCTCATATATGATCCATTTCACGTAAGTTAGCTCATAAATGACATACTCTTCTTGTTCTAGTCTTCTTCTTGTTCTACTCTTCTTGTTCTAGTCTTCTTCTTGTTCTACTCTTCTTGTTCTAGTCTTCTTCTTGTTCTAGTCTTCTTCTTGTTCTACTCTTCTTGTTCTAGTCTTCTTCTTGTTCTACTCTTCTTGTTCTAGTCTTCTTATTCTAGTCACCTATTTCTAACTTTCTTATTTTGCCATTTTGTAGATTTCATTCACTTCATGGAAGCTAGCTTGCTATGGAGTGCTTGTTTATGTATGGATGGAACTTGCTTATGTATGAATGGATGGATGGAACTTGCTTATGTAATATGTATGGATGGAACTTGCTTATGTATGAATGGATGGAACTTGCTTATGTATGAATGTATGGAACTTATGTGCTGGATATATGTGATATGTTTGCTGTTAAATAGGCCTGTGAAATATATCTATATATGTCATATATATTTGCTGTGAAAATTGTTGGATTTAATAAAAAACAGAAAAAGAGCCAATATGCAGGCTCTTTGCCGTCTGCCACAGACGGCAACGGGCTCTTTGCCGTCAGCTGCAGACGGCAAAGAAGCCACGTGGCAGCCAACTGTGCTTCCTAGGAGCTGACCCATTTGGTCAGTTTGCCTACAGTGGCAGACGGCAAAGACACTAGAAAGTTTGCCTACAGTGGCAGACGGCAAAGACACTAGAAAGTTTGCCTACAGTGGCAGACGAAAAAGACACTAGAAAGTTTGCCGTCAGCGACGGACGGCAAAGGCCTACCGTTAGCCACTTAACGGACTGACAGCGCAATTATTGCCGTCAGCTCTCTTTGCCGTCCGCTGCAGACGGCAAAGGCCCTTTGCCGTCAACCGCCCGGAAGCGGACGGCAAAGTAGCTCTTTACCGTAGCCTACTTTGCCGGAGCCTTTTGCCGTCCACGGCTGACGGCAAAGGCCTTTGCCGTCCGCCGTTCATGCCTTTGCCGTCCGCCGTGGCAGACGGCAAAATAGCTGATTCCTGTAGTGCATGCCAACTCAACAGACACCCTCGGAGATACCTGTAGAGCACCTTTATAGTCACCCATTATGTTGCGACGTTTGGTACACACAAGGTACTCCTCCGGTGTCAGTGAGTTGCATGATCTCATGGTCATAGGAACATATACTTGACATGCAGAAAATGGTAGCAATAAACTTGACACGATCATATGCTACGTTTATAGTTTGGGTCTTGTCCATCACATCATTCTCCTAATGATGTGATCCCGTTATCAAATGAGAACTCATGTCTATGACTAGGAAACCATAGACATCTTTGATCAACAAGCTAGTCCGCTAGAGGCTCACTAGGGACATGTTGTTGTCTATGTATCCACACATGTATTTGATTTTTCGATCAATACAATTCTAGCATGGATAATAAACAAATATCATGAACATGTAAATATGATAATAACCAATTTATTATTGCCTCTAGGTCATATTTCCAACAGTACATCTTATCCTGACGAAAGGTGGTCTTCGCCTGCAAAGCTTCTGGTCATGACGCAGAGGTGGGCTAGGCGATGAGACTCGTCCTGCCGAGCCAGCGGTGTCACATCCCAGAACCGTTGCTCCAGTTGCCTTCATTTTTTTTCATTGTGTCGTGTGTTTATTTTGTTTGTTGCATTATCATAATTATTTTGCATATTTCATTCCTCTATGTTGATGCCATGATCATGTTGAGTGCTTTGTCATATCTTTGCTTCTTGCACCATGCTCATCTCACTTGTTATGTTGCATTGCGCCCTTGTCATTTTTGCATTTCATCATGATTATCATGTGCATTGTGAGATTCATCTTGTTATTTTACTTGCTCTATGTATGGAGTTGTTCTTTAACCCCTTTGTTATCTCTCTCAAACCTAGCCATGCACCATCACCTCCTTCTTCTTTCAATTTGGCTATATTCCCAAGTGGCATTTTTCTGGCCTAGATAAAGGTCCACATTTTTCCTATAAATCTTAGACCATGCTTTCTACCTCTCTGTCAAATTTCATCTATTTTGGAGTTGTTTTAGTTGGGTTCAAAAATGGCACAAGTTTGAATTTTATTCAAACTTGTTTTATTTTTCTATCTCTAAAAAATTCCCAAACCATTTTATTAAAATAGTGCACATTTCCAGGAGCATGTGGATATTCTCACCTCTCTCAAATACCTCTCCTAACCTAGTTTAAAGAAAAGAAATGGGAGAAGGGAGAGAGAGCTGCAGCCCACTTAGCCCCTCCAAATCCTTTTCTCACTCACAAACCCACCTACCCTCTCTCTCACTCGTCCTACATGGCTATGTGGGACCCAAACGTCAACGGATGAACCTATAGCTTTCACCCACCTTTTCTCCTACCTCCCTCTCTCCTTTACACGCAGGCCATGGCCACCGTGGTCGAGCTCGCGTCGCTCTCCCCTCCTATAAAGCCAGCAGGCCGCACGCCCCTCTAGGGTTTTGTCGGCGTCCTGGGAACGAGGGTGTGCAGACTTGCCTGCCTGCGGCCCGTGGCGTGGCTACGTCAACGACCCGATACGGCCTAGCTTCAGCAGCAATGGCTCAAGACCCTCGCGAGGTGCTAGGCCTCACGAGGCAGACGACACCAAGACCTCCCTGGGGGCGGCCTCACTAGGCTGGCTCCTGAGGAGCAGAGATATCTATGCAAGGTGCACCTCACGAGGCTCGCATGACGAGAGCCATGACGACCAAGGCCAGGCAGGCGCCAGCGAGCGCAGTGTACCAGTTTCCTCTTTGGTGCTAAGGAGGCAAGCGCAGGTGCGGAGTCCCGAGGAATCAAGCAAAGGTTTCCATTCCGGTGCAACAAGACCAAGACTGCCAGGACGGCAGGACGGAGGTCATCGCGGAGCACACGGTAGCGTCGCCACCAGAGCCTTTTGCAGGCGAAGACTAGCTTTGTCAGGATAGCTTGTACTAGTTGTCTCCCTTCAAATTTGGCCGTTGTGGGATCCCTTCCCGCCTACATTTGGGAAGAGGACCAAAGCCACTATAAATAGGACTTAGCCACCACCATAGCGGGGGATCTGAGATCGGAGCCATTCCACCCTCACCAGCTCCTCAAGCCCAAGAACACCTCACCTCCTGAGGCCGTTCTACCACTGTACTAGTTCATCCTCAGCCCCACGAGGCAATCCACCACAAAGCTGGAGTAGGGTATTAGACCGCAAGGTGGCCCGTACCAGGATAAATCTTTGTATCTCTCGTTCTTTGGGTCCGTCGAGCTAGGCCGTGGGATCGTTGAGCGAGCGAGCTGGTGAGAGAGTGTTCTTCGTGCGCACCCCAGAGTTCGAACCTCTCAAGGGTCTGCGAAACCCGTAATCCGACAGGTTTCCCCACCGCCGACACCACCCAGGGGCTCTCCCCTTCTTTTTTCCCTTCCTTGTAAGAGAGCTGAGAGAAAGCAGGATGATGTGGACATAGCTACTATAAGTACATCTACAAATGTTACACGAAACATCGCTGACACAGTTGCGCACGGACCTATGACTAAAGCACAAACAAGACAAATAAATGGCTAGGTACTATCGCTCATTTGTACATATGATTTACCTAACAAGAATGTGATGTTACACTTATGTTCTGATTTATCTGTGCTCAGGAATAAAAATAGCAATAAAATAATTGAAGGAGATCAGCCCTCTTTGCATGCATGCCCTCCACTGTTGTTGCATGATACGTCTCCAACGTATCTATAATTTATGAAGTATTCATGCTATTATATTATCCATCTTGGATGTTTAATGGGCTTTACTATGCACTTTTATATTATTTTTGGGACTAACCTATTAACCCAGAGCCCAGTGCTAGTTTCTGTTTTTTCCCTATTTTTAGTGTTTCGCAGAAAAGGAATATCAAACGGAGTCCAAATGGAATGAAACCTTCAGGAGAGTTATTTTTGGAACGGAAGCAATCCAGAAGACTTGGAGTGTACGTAAGGGAAGCAACGAGGAAGGCACGAGGCAGAGGGCGCGCCCACCCCCTGGGTGCGCCCTCCACCCTCGTGGGCCCCTCGTGGCTCCCCTGACCGACTTCCTTCGACTATATATGTCCATATACCCTAAAACCATCGGGAGCAGAATAGATCAGGAGTTCCGCCGCCGCAAGCCTCTGTAGCCACCAAAAACCAATCGGGACCCTGTTCCGGCACCCTGCCGGAGGGGGGAACCCTCACCGGTGGCCATCTTCATCATCCCAGCGCTCTCCATGACGAGGAGGGAGTAGTTCACCCTCGGGGCTGAGGGTATGTACCGGTAGCTATGTGTTTGATCTCTCTCTCTCGTGTTCTTCAGGTGATACGATCTTGATGTATCGCGAGCTTTGCTATTATAGTTGGATCTTATGACGTTTCTCCCCCTCTACTCTTGTAATGGATTGAGTTTTCCCTTTGAAGTTATCTTATCGGATTGAGTCTTTAAGGATTTGAGAACACTTGATGTATGTCTTGCCATGCTTATCTGTGGTGACAATGGGATATCACGTGATCCACTTGATGTATGTTTTGGTGATCAACTTGCGTGTTCCGCCCATGAACCTATGCATAGGGGTTGGCACACGTTTTCGTCTTGACTCTCCGGTAGAAACTTTGGGGCACTCTTTGAAGTTCTTTGTGTTGGTTGAATAGATGAATCTGAGATTGTGTGATGCATATCGTATAATCATACCCACGGATACTTGAGGTGACATTGGCGTATGTAGGTGACATTAGGGTTTTGGTTGATTTGTGTCTTAAGGTATTATTCTAGTACGAACTCTATGATAGATCGAACGGAAAGAGTAGCTTCATGTTATTTTACTACGGACTCTTGAATAGATCGATCAGAAAGGATAACTTTGAGGTGGTTTCGTACCCTACCATAATCTCTTCGTTTGTTCTCCGCTATTAGTGACTTTGGAGTGACTCTTTGTTGCATGTTGAGGGATAGTTATATGATCCAATTATGTTATTATTGTTGAGAGAACTTGCACTAGTGAAAGTATGAACCCTAGGCCTTGTTTCCTAGCATTGCAATACCATTTACGCTCACTTTTATCATTAGTTACTTTGTTGTTTTTATATTTTCAGATTACAAAAACCTATATCTACCTTCCATATTGCACTTGTATGACCATCTCTTCGCTGAACTAGTGCACCTATACAATTTACCATTGTATTGGGTGTGTTGGGGACACAAGAGACTCTTTGTTATTTGGTTGCAGGGTTGCTTGAGAGGGACCATCTTCATCCTACGCCTCCCACGGATTGATAAACCTTAGGTCATCCACTTGAGGGAAATTTTCTACTGTCCTACAAACCTCTACACTTGGTGGCCCAACAACGTCTACAAGAAGAAGGTTGTGTAGTAGACATCATTGCATCCATGGCATCCACCACCAAACTGTTGTTGCATATCTATCATGCGTGAGGCGCAGGAAGCCACGCCCAAAAGGCCCAACAAGTTTGTTTGGGCTACATGGACCAAGAAGGATTTTAAATACATCACGTTGGGCCAACATGTCTTGTCAAGAGAAGAGAACGCACCATCATGCAGTGTCCAGCCTTTGTACGCCCGGCGTCCCGTGATACAGCCAACCGACTCGGCCGCACCGTCTACCTTTAATAAATAGCTAGTCTACGTTAGGGTTTAGACTCGGGTTTTGTTTAGAGAAGTTTATCTATATTGCTAGTTTTATTTTTCTTCGCTCGTTGCGGCTAGTGCGACCATCAAGACATCCTATCGGAACCACAACTTTTGAGATTTATTCATCTAGCATATCCGCAATTTTGAGATTGCTTGGATATAATTTTCTTGCAGGAAAAATCCTTTGTGGATAGGTTGATCGCACTGTCAGGACCGGTTTTTCGAGATATTAATTTTCCAGAAAATGGCCCTTGTGCTCACCAGCCCCAGGATTACTGTTAGCTGATGAGGCACCAACTTGATACAGAAATTCCAAGCAAAGTACAAAATATGTAGTACAAGACCATTGTGGTCTATGAGTACAACACTTGGTTTCTAGTGGTTGATGGCGGAAGCGGTTTGTGGTTCATCTGCGTCTATGGGACTCCATTTCCCACAGGAACAGCTGACCAGGATAACTCCTATCTTCGCGAGGCTGCTATCATCATTGCGTAGGTTCCGGGGCTGTCATCGCAACGCTCCTCTCCATGCAAGAAATCTGGCCAAGACAATAGCCAGGGACAAGCCAGTGAGTACTTTTGAATGTACTCGCAAACATTATGAACACGGGTATAATATAACAAGGGATAATCATGCTCCGAAATATTCTATGATCATAATGTCTGTCACGAAATAAACGAAATCCATGATGCACGCATGCGGGTAAAATATGAATATGCAATACGGGAGTAGAAATAGAATGCACCGATCGAGTGTCTGAAGCGACGCCTCGGAAGGATAAAAGATAAATCATGCCTCAGTCGGGCGTCTGAGCGACACCACATAAAGGGCTTATAGATAAAAGAAATAACAAGCATGCCATAGTCGGGCGTCTGAGCGACACCACATAAAGGGCTTATAATATAAAAGAAATAGCAAGCATGCCACAGTCGGGCGTCTATGCAACACCACATAAAGGGCTTATAAGAGAATAATCGCAGTGATTATCCAGGAGGTTGAACCGTTCCAGGGATACTCAATAATTCAAATAATGTAAATGGTTAGTCCACAATAATAATAATCATAATCCTCATATGTCACAGGTCATAATCAATGTTCTGGTTTAGCCGTTTCTCCTCCGAAGACCGACACTATGACCGACACTAAGATCAACACTAAGACCGACATTAGACCCATCTCAGACTGTAGTCCTTACCCATGGACATGGCTATACGAATAGGTTTAACCTCTGCAGAGGGTGTACTCTTTACCCACGAGTAACGGATTTCTTTAGTCCATCGGGACTAATTCCGTCTTCGGTCTTTTAATTGAAAACATGCCTGACCCGCACACAACAGCTTAACTTACCGGCGTCTGGAATCACCCTCGACACCTGTCAAGCAAAACTCTAAGTGGGGAGGCTACAACCTCGACTTAGCATGGGATCAAATTTATATCGCGCGCTCTAAGGGGTGCCCCCCTCTCGGTCCCAACCGGAAACACCCATGCCCCCGGACCGGGTGGCATGCCTACCGGATGCATCCGGTATCTTCCACCATGGCCTCTCTGTACGGTTTGTGCTAGGAAGGGGTTGACAACTTACTGAACCGTATCCTACCTGCGGCAGGGACAAGTGGTAGTACGAAACAAGTATGGGGGTTACTGGAACAAGACTCGATCTACGGCCGACTCAGGAGGTTCAAGTATTCCCTGTATGATTAGCATAACAAATATATTTCAACTAACAGACAGAATCACCGCTCATCATACCTCATCATGCCATACCGGACACACTCGTCTCGACGAGGAACTAGGGACAAGCTCGTGTCTACCCAAGACAGCGACTTTCCCGGCTTCCTTCCGGTATGCATGAAAAGCTCACGAGGATGATTACTATCACCAGCATATCCATTTCTAACAGCAAAGAATCTCATTATGCACTCACGCGTATGATCGTATCGTCACATAAAATAACGAATGCTCCATGTCATGGTGGTGTTGTAAACGTATCAAACAACACCCAAAAATATTATGCTAGGGTTCAGAATGCTTGCCTTCAAGAGTATGCAAGGGGGTGCACTTTTTGAAAGTTGCTTTCCTTCTTCAAAAAATCCTATTTTGACGAAATTTATATTAACACATAATTTTAAAACAGTACAAAAAAAGGTGTCTGGAAAATTTTCAAATAAATATGAAAATAAACTAGACAAAATTTGAGAAACAACGGAAAAAGAATCAAGTCATTTGGACTTATATTTAAAAAGTTATAGCCAGTCAAAGTTTAGTCAATGTTCTGTTTTTAATAAAAACCAGAAAAAGAAAACGTTTCGGGGGAAAATACGTTTTCGAAGCAGAGGAGACGTACTTCAGGGGTTTACGCGTCCACTTAAACACGTGGTGGCGGGGCTGGGTCACTGACAGTGGGTCCAGCGGGCCCACTGGTCAGGTTTGACTAGTCCCCCGCCTTCTTCCTCCTCTGTCCGAGCCGAGGCGGGGGCTCCGGCGGTCGACGCCGGCGAACGACGGCTCCTAGGAGCCATCCGAGGGTGGGAAGGATCCGCCCCTCCAGGACGATCCTTCTGGTAGTCGAAAGGGCCCCGGGGACGGAGGGGATCGTCGGCGGCGAGCTTCGCGGCGGCGGAGGCTTCGGGCATGATTGGGGATTTGGGCTGTGGTGGCTCCCGATCGAAGCTTAGAGGCTGGGCGACTCCGCACAGTCGAGGGGAGTCGGACGGTGGCGTTGGATGGGTGGGGGAGGCCCTGGTTGCGTCGCACTGCACTGGATTGTGGCGGCGACCGAACTGATCGGAGACGGGGAAGAAAGCTTCCCGACGTCGATTGCTGGGTGTTGGGGGCACTAGGGGGATAGAACGAGGTTGCCTGAGTGCTTGGTCGAGCTCGGAGTCCCCTTATATAGGCGTTCGAGGTCGGTTCCGCGGCGGCCGTGGATAGGATCGCCAGCGAACCGCCATTCTGTAGTTTGGGGCGCGTGGCGGCGACGGGCGCTAGCGGACGTGCTTCAGGATAAGCTTGAGCTGCTCCTAGGGGCAGCTGGCGCGCTGGTGTGGCTCGGGCGGCGCCGTCCAGGGCAGAGGTTGTCGGGGTGGCGGTGGCGGCGCTGTAGGGCGCCAGGAGGGTGCCGGGGCGGCTCTGCGGCGAGGGAGGGGTCGGGGCACGTCGGCTGCGAGCGGGAAGGGTCAGCACGAGCGTGGGGGTGGGCGGCAGCGAGACGCGGCGGCTCGGTGCACGCGCGTGCAAAACGTGCGCTCTGGGCGCGCCCAGAGCGTGCACGCCAACTGTTCGGCAAAATGCCAAAGCATGCCACAGGGCTTGGGTGAGGCTGGCAATTAGCAGACCTAGGTTAGGAGTAGCTAGGATCTTAGTGGACAAGGTTACTGGGTCAGTGGATTAAGTACACAGTGCAAACTAAAAATCATGTCAAAACTGACTATGCACACCAAGTGTTCGACAAAATGACAAGGGCTTCTAGACAACTTTTGTAGTGGCCAAAATCTCCAGATCAGGGTCTCCCTAGATGTAGGTGATGATGACAAGATCATTTGGGCAAAACCAGAAACTTGCTAGTGCAAAAATTTGAGAAAACCAATACTGGACAGAAAGTAAAGGGCATATTTTCATGGACCAAAAATACTCCAATGAGTCCATTCTCCTGGACTTAAGGGTTTTGCAGGGTGGTCTATAAGAAGGATAAATCCCAAGGCAACAAGAGCAAGATAAAATATGGTTGCAGTACAAATCACCAAACTGGACCAGAATGAAGATGAGGGTGATCTTCTTACATTTTTCAAAGAACACCAATGGGTTTTTGTATGAAGTTGAATTATATGCATCTACTGACATCTCCAAACACTTGGAAGAATTTTTAAAGAAATATTTAAATAGGTTGTAGTGCAAAAATACCTACTGGACCAGATTTGAAAATTTGGTGTAGAGCTCAAAATCTCCAATGACCAAAAGATATTTTTGCATAAAAGTGATGTGGAAACATCATATGACATCCCCAAATTTTGGTGAAAATTTTAAATGCATTTATCAAATGGTTGCAGTGCAAAAGAGGCTCCAAATTTATAAAAAATCATTTTAAAAGAATAAAGCTCAGGAAAAACAATTATGCAAATAAATCAACTGATAAAGGATTGTTTTATTAAGAGAGTATACAAGTCCAATAATTTTTTTGGAAAGTTTCCACTTGAGGTAAAAACCCACAATATTAAAGAGGAGATGGGTCCTGAAATCAAAGATAAATCCAGAAAATAAAAATTTTAATTTCCTGGCAAAATTTTAATTATTAAAACAAGGCCAAAATTTTGGGGTGTTGCCACACTACCCCCCTTAAGAAAAATCTCGTCCTCGAGATTTGTTAAAAGCTGTTTTGAACAAACATCGCTCTTACCCAAAAAAATCCTACTTATGCAATAACAATGTATCTACAGTGAGAGGGCAATAAGTGGTGTAAAACTACAGTGTGGTAAACTGGCGTTGCGTGGAAAAATCCGTGGTTGGGGAAAACAAGATATTTCTACGTGGATACAGTAATTTAGAAAAAAAATCTAAATTTCTAAAATACGCTGGTCGTACCCGAGAGCATAGTGCTCTCTCTGGCTGAAAGGTGGACCCGGGGCCCACTGTCGGCCTCTTCTTCTACCTCTGGCTCTCTCTTCTTGCTCTCTCTCGCGGGCTTTCCCGCGCTTTCTCCACTAGCGACGTCTAGCGCGTAGGGCATCTAGGCCGTACTGCGGTAGTGCGCGGCGTGCTAGCTGCCGGTGCAGCGTGCACTCACCTCGCGGGCCAGTGCACTGCCGGCACTGCTCGCGGATTCGCCTCCGAGCACCGGCGATCGAGCGACGAGCGGCGCTGGTGGACCTCGCCCACCGTACACCGATCTCGAGCTATAAAATGACCGCGGTGCTCCTTTCTTCTTCCTCACACCTGGCCTCGCTTCTTCTTCTCCTTCCTTCTCCTCCATTGTTGTTTGCAGGAGCTCGAGACGAGGCTCTAATGGCGGAGGTGATGCCGGACTGGTACGTGGTCCTGATGTGCGGAGGTTTGGCGACGTTGCTAGGGTTCTCCGTGCTCCTGTGCGTGATGATCCTTGATGATCGTCGTGATGCTGCCGCTCGAGTGTTGGCTCTCCGCGGCGGCGGCGATCATGAGGATTAGGTGCGGCATCGAGTGCTAACTGCCGTTGGTGTGCTGGAGGCCGCTTGCACCCGAATAATTACTCACAAATCTCTCCTACTGAGACTGTGGTGTGCTCGGGTGTGAACAATTAGGTGCCAAAAATGTGTACGAGGATTTTGTAATTAGCGCACGAGGTCGAGTGGTTGTGGTTGTGAGTCTGCTGTTATGGTGCTGCGTACATAAAAAAATCTATGTCGTGAAGAGGCATATGCTGCAGCAACTCAGGGAAAGAAATCTCACTACAAAATTTTTCGTGAGTGAAAAATTAGTTAAATCAAAATTAACAGCAGTAAAACTGCTCACATAATTGAAACCAAATATTTGATCCGTCGCACAAATTTTGGATACCACGTACAAGTTACAACACATAAATAAATACTGGGATAATAAACATAGCGGTGACGTCTACAATAAAAATGGCAAAAGGACAGGGTCCTGAGAAAACGTCTCTGGTACTGGGGCACACTCCTCTTCTATCGGGGGAAGCGGATTGACTAGCCGATGAATGCGTCTCTCCTGGTCAGGCCTCAG
The DNA here is from genome assembly GCF_002575655.3 of Aegilops tauschii subsp. strangulata. Classification (NCBI taxonomy): domain Eukaryota; kingdom Viridiplantae; phylum Streptophyta; class Magnoliopsida; order Poales; family Poaceae; genus Aegilops; species Aegilops tauschii. The sequence goes on from NC_053036.3 coordinate 280,679,829, forward strand.
TGGTCTGCCAATAGCGATCTGAGGATTTAAATCAGCGAGGCTCTGGAGATAACCCATTACCCGCTGAGTCAAACGCTCTTGAGCGATAACATACTGGGCGAGGTTGGCCAGTACTGGGTCTCTTTCGACTCGTCCACCGGGAAAAGATGCTACTTCTCCGGGTGCTGCACGACTCGGAAAATAATAATATCCTCGTTCGCTGGCATAGGGTACCGCGAATCGAAGACGAGCAAGTGCTTCGTACGCAGCAGCTTCTATGGCCATATGCGGAGTCGGCATGGATTTCCCCACGAAGGAGACTTCCGTTGGGTCTTGGTTTGGGTTTGTGGGAGGGATGTGCACCACTGCCCAATATTTCAAGGTGGAAGGGGTGATCCTCGATTTGAGCAACTCGTACTGGGGTGGATGGCATGGTACTGCAGGTAAAGTCCCACAATATTTTGACAAAACTACCTAGGGTTGCGTCTGGAGTTCTCAGATAAATACTGGGGGTCGGCATGGCAAAGAAATGGCTGTGAGTGTTGTGCACAAGGTGAGGGGTACTTGGCAAGGTCACGAGGTGGCCTTTTATATAGCATTGGGGCTGGGTTATTTACCGTGGTGAAGGGTAACTAGTTTGTCGGTTCTGCTCTTGGGGCCGGGGTCAATGCCACAGATACACATATCTCATAAATGTGACGCATTGCTGTGGGCGTCGTCGGGGTGGTTTTTTTTGGTAGCTGTGCCCGGAATTTAAAAATGCAACTGTACGCTAACGTACTTATGCATGGCTACTATTCAAAAATAGGGGCGCACAAGCGGACATCATTTAATAATGGTGATACAAGATCACACAATTACAAGGCGTAGGAATACTAAGGCTCGGTACTACTCGAGCGACTTAGTCTACTTCGTTAATATCTAAGCGGGCTTGTCTGGTGGATGTCGAGGCTTCTCCACGGGTTTCACCGTTGGGATTAGCTGGATGAGGTTGAGGGGCTGCAGGGTCGGGGTAGCGATGATGACCATCGCGGGGGTTGTTGGTCACAATCCCGTTGGAGCGTGTTCCCAAAAGGCGACGAAGCACTTCTGGGGACACCAACGTATTTTGGTCGATGGCTGGGGCAGACCTCAAGGACTCGATCGGGTGTCCGAACAGCACGACTGGGTTGTCGGCGTCGGGCTCATCTTCTCCTCTCGCCGGGGCTCGGCGAACCAGTTCTCCACGAGCTGCGATCAGATCAAGGGTGATTTGATCGAACAGTTCCTCTAGTGCACATACATAGCGCACAAGATGCAACAATGCAGGATCTGTCTCGTGATCTCCGTTGGCAACCTGGGGCGGCCTACCATACCCGTCACGGCTAGGGTAGTAGTAGAACGAGCGACAGTTAACTCTGGGCGACGAGTGCCGGAGTTGAACTATAGCCTCTCGAGCTGCCAGTTGGATGGCTTGTGGCTCAAAGGAAGTTGTCCTTCCAGTGAACCTGTAGGGGCGTTCTAGCGATAGACCCCTACCATAGATGTGTACAGTGGCCCAGAACTAACGGCTCTCACCGTTCATGGGTCCTTGGTACACAACATATTCTGGGGGCTCTTCTAATGCATAGGCACGGCGGGTGAGGTTTGCGAGCACGGTCACAAAACCTCCAAGGTTGGTGGCTGTGGTCTCATTGTGAACAATGGGTCCAGGCATCGCAGCTTGGTTTGGAAAAGAGGCTGTGTTGTGCTGTGTTGAGGCTAGCGTGCCCTTTTATAGAAAAAGGAGACGGAGCCTTCCTTCGCACGCTTGCGAATGAGACATGTTAGGTGTCGGTCACTGGCGCGTGATCGACAGGCTAGGCTGATAGGTTGGGCACCGACTGCCAAAAGCGTCGGGGTCACTGTGTGGCTATCTTACACGAGAAGCTTGGCCGGGGTTGGGTTAAGGTCTGGTGGGTTGGTTAACCTAGGTTTTTCGACCTGTCTAAGATAGGATTAACCAATGGTCAGCCTGGCTCTGATACCAAGTTTGTCAGGACCGGTTTTTCGGGATATTAATTTTCCAGAAAATGGCCCTTGTGCTCACCAGCCCCAGGATTACTGTTAGCTGATGAGGCACCAACTTGATACAGAAATTCCAAGCAAAGTACAAAATATGTAGTACAAGACCATTGTGGTCTATGAGTACAACACTTGGTTTCTAGTGGTTGATGGCGGAAGCGGTTTGTGGTTCATCTGCGTCTATGGGACTCCATTTCCCACAGGAACAGCTGACCAGGATAACTCCTATCTTCGCGAGGCTGCTATCATCATTGCGTAGGTTCCGGGGCTGTCATCGCAACGCTCCTCTCCATGCAAGAAATCTGGCCAAGACAATAGCCAGGGACAAGCCAGTGAGTACTTTTTAATGTACTCGCAAACATTATGAACACGGGTATAATATAACAAGGGATAATCATGCTCCGAAATATTCTATGATCATAACGTCTGTCACGAAATAAATGGAATCCATGATGCACGCATGCGGGTAAAATATGAATATGCAATACGGGAGTAGAAATAGAATGCACCGATCGAGTGTCTGAAGCGACGCCTGGGAAGTATAAAAGATAAATCATACCTCAGTCGGGCGTCTGAGCGACACCACATAAAGGGCTTATAGATAAAAGAAATAACAAGCATGCCACAGTCGGGCGTCTGAGCGACACCACATAAAGGGCTTATAATATAAAAAGAAATAGCAAGCATGCCACAGTCGGGCGTCTATGCGACACCACATAAAGGGCTTATAAGAGAATAATCGCAGTGAGTATCCAGGAGGTTGAACCGTTCCAGGGATACTCAATAATTCAAATAATGTAAATGGTTAGTCCACAATAATAATAATCATAATCCTCATATGTCACAGGTCATAATCAATGTTCTGGTTTAGCCGTTTCTCCTCCGAAGACCGACACTATGACCGACACTAAGATCAACACTAAGACCGACATTAGACCCATCTCAGACTGTAGTCCTTACCCATGGACATGGCTATACGAATAGGTTTAACCTCTGCAGAGGGTGTACTCTTTACCCACGAGTAACGGATTTCTTTAGTCCATCGGGACTAATTCCGTCTTCGGTCTTTTAATTGAAAACATGCCTGACCCGCACACAACAGCTTAACTTACCGGCGTCTGGAATCACCCTCGACACCTGTCAAGCAAAACTCTAAGTGGGGAGGCTACAACCTCGACTTAGCATGGGATCAAATTTATATCGCGCGCTCTAAGGGGTGCCCCCCTCTCGGTCCCAACCGGAAACACCCATGCCCCCGGACCAGGTGGCATGCCTACCGGATGCATCCGGTATCTTCCACCATGGCCTCTCTGTACGGTTTGTGCTAGGAAGGGGTTGACAACTTACTGAACCGTACCCTACCTGTGGCAGGGACAAGTGGTAGTACGAAACAAGTATGGGGGTTACTGGAACAAGACTCGATCTACGGCCGACTCAGGAGGTTCAAGTATTCCCTGTATGATTAGCATAACAAATATATTTCAACTAACAGACAGAATCACCGCTCATCATACCTCATCATGCCATACCGGACACACTCATCTCGACGAGGAACTAGGGACAAGCTCGTGTCTACCCAAGACAGCGACTTTCCCGGCTTCCTTCCGGTATGCATGAAAAGCTCACGAGGATGATTACTATCACCAGCATATCCATTTCTAACAGCAAAGAATCTCATTATGCACTCACGCGTATGATCGTATCGTCACATAAAATAACGAATGCTCCATGTCATGGTGGTGTTGTAAACGTATCAAACAACACCCAAAAATATTATGCTAGGGTTCAGAATGCTTGCCTTCAAGAGTATGCAAGGGGGTGCACTTTTTGAAAGTTGCTTTCCTTCTTCAAAAAATCCTATTTTGACGAAATTTATATTAACACATAATTTTAAAACAGTACAAAAAAAGGTGTATGGAAAATTTTCAAATAAATATGAAAATAAACTAGACAAAATTTGAGAAACAACGGAAAAAGAATCAAGTCATTTGGACTTATATTTAAAAAGTTATAGCCAGTCAAAGTTTAGTCAATGTTCTGTTTTTAATAAAAACCAGAAAAAGAAAACGTTTCGGGGGAAAATACGTTTTCGAAGCAGAGGAGACGTACTTCAGGGGTTTACGCGTCCACTTAAACACGTGGTGGCGGGGCTGGGTCACTGACAGTGGGTCCAGCGGGCCCACTGGTCAGGTTTGACTAGTCCCCCGCCTTCTTCCTCCTCTGTCCGAGCCGAGGCGGGGGCTCCGGCGGTCGACGCCGGCGAATGACGGCTCCTAGGAGCCATCCGAGGGTGGGAAGGATCCGCCCCTCCAGGACGATCCTTCTGGTAGTCGAAAGGGCCCCGGGGACGGAGGGGATCGTCGGCGGCGAGCTTCGCGGCGGCGGAGGCTTCGGGCATGATTGGGGATTTGGGCTGTGGTGGCTCCCAATCGAAGCTTAGAGGCTGGGCGACTCCGCACAGTCGAGGGGAGTCGGACGGTGGCGTTGGATGGGTGGGGGAGGCCCTGGTTGCGTCGCACTGCACTGGATTGTGGCGGCGACCGAACTGATCGGAGACTGATGAGGACATCAATACAATTATTACACCCACAGTCCCTGCTGCTATACATACTGGACCAATTACTAGAGCTCGCGCACGCCAATTAAATTACCAGGTACTTTCGTTTCTTGCTAATGATTCTAATGTTCATGAGAATATGATGCTGCCTAAATTGGATACATTTGTTTTGCTTACAAATGAAGGGCCTAGCTTTGAGAAGGATGAACATTGGAGCAAGAACAAGCATGGAGATGATGGCATGCGCATGGGGAACAAGAACGGAGTTACAAGTGATGATTTCAGGACGTTGAAGCCACCATAATGCGTGCATGAAGCCTTGGACGAAATATACAAGATGCTACTTCATAACTTTCGTCCAGAGGCTATTCTAGGTGCTGCGTCACCTTATTATTGGGCCAGGCCCATGTAATTTCGAAATACATAAGTATAGGCTGTTTTTAGAGTCCGTATGTGTGGGGAAACAAGAGATAGGGTTGGTTTCGGACCCTTTCCTCAAGGGCCACGAAATTCCCCCCCTCTTCCTCCATATATACAGCCCTTAGGGCGTCGTTTAGACTTTGGGTTTTGTTTAGATTAAAAGTTCGCCATAGCTGCAACTTCGCGTACTTCGTTTGTGTTGAGCGACCAGACAAAGGCGTCACAGAACCCCACCTTGATCAATAAAGCTTTCATCTTATATTCGCAATATCCAGATTGCAATCTCAGTTTCTTGCCTGTTCTTCGTTTGCTCGCAGGAAACAGACCCTCGTGGTCAGGTTGATCGTGCTCCGGCGTGGTCGATAACCTCTCGGAGTTGGTTTAGCGATTGCTAAGGCGCGACGTCCTCGCACGTTCGTAGTCGGATCGTCAAAGTCGACTTCCATCAAAGCGATATTCATCATCTCATCGAAAGACGGGACACCTTTGCCTCTATCAAGTGGTATCAGATTTCCAGGTTGCTCGGTGAGATTTTACAGTTTTTCGTAGTTTAGATCGAGTCTGTTCTTCATACCTACAGTCCACGAAAAAGCCACAAAAAAAATTAGGGTTAGTTCATCATATCCGAACCAATCTGAGCCTTTGCATAATCTTTTTAGGGTTTTTGCTTTGTTGAATTTGCGGTTGCATCGTCGTGTCAAGTTGCTGGTCTTAGAGTCTAGTCTTTTAGAGTTTCGAGTTCTGGTCATAAGCTGTCACGCCGCCGCCGCACCATCATCATCGCCTTGCCATCTACCACCATTGCTTATCCGCCACCGCTTTGAATCCGTATCCATATACCACCACCGCTGCCATATACTACCGCCATATATCCACCACCAATCCGAGTTCTTTTCATAGTCGGTTTGTTTTAGAGATCCCTATATTTTCCGTTTCGTGTTTCCTTGCCTGAGTAGGTCTCGGAAAAAAAAAAAAAGTCTGGAGACCCCCGGGCAGTTTTTAGGCCAAAATTTCGGCAACCAAAAATATTTTTTCCCTATCCTATTTTTAGACCCCGGGTAGTGTTTTGAGACACTCGCCATCATAGTGATTTTTTGTCGCACTTTTTCGTCGTCGCTGCCCTGATTTCCGAAAAAAAAAATAGTCAAAAAATTTTGTGCCCATCCTGTCAGTTTGACCTGGGAAGAGTTTTGAGACACTCGCCATTATAGTGATTTTTTCGCAAAAAAAAAAAAAAGGAGGAGCGCAAAAAAAAAAGAGCGCAAAAAAAAAAAAAGAGCGGAAAAAAAAATTCCTGAGTGTGCTTTTCCCTTGTTTACGTGCAGCGCCGTGATTTTGTTAGTGTTCTAGGCTCGCGTCTCTAGCACGGTCTAGCCTAGGACCAGCACAGTACCGTCGTTGAGCGTTTATTCAACTTTGCATCTCTGAATTGATTATTGCTTACCATTTTGCTACCATATTATAAGCCTTCCCAGCTCCACATAAGTCTACATCGTGCGTTTGACTCTCCCTGGTAATCGCTATATCCAAGCTTTGAGAGTTTTTGACTACAACGGTTGCCGATCACCACCTGCTGCTGGGTAAGAACTGGTAAGAATTTGAGATTCGCTTGAAGGTTTTGTGACACACCACCATCCCACCACTTCTAGTAGTCTGCAGGATCATATTCTTTTGTGTTTCTATTGCTGCTAACCATGGCAGGTTCACAAGCCGATGAGACTGATTGGGCGAACATGACGAACAAGGAGTTGCATGATAAATTTCAGCAAATGATGAGTGGCCAGGTGGGAGATGTGCTAAACAGATTTGAAGAGGCTATGGAGAAGATAGATGCCGTGGAGAAGTCGTTTGAGACAAAGCTGGATAACAAGTTTACTGAATTACTAAAGCGTCTTCCCCAACCACCACCGGCTGCACATGTCGCACCTCTACAACAACAACAACCACATTTCCAACGCCGCCTTCCAAATCAAGTGGGACGGGCACAGCGCGTTCCAATTGAGATTGGTCAAAATTCGGGTGCTGCTGTCCCTACTGTTGATGCTTCTTTGGCTCCTGCTCCTGCGGCGGCTGAGGAGGATGACGATTATGCGGGCGATTATGAGGATGAGGTTGATCAAAATCAGAACTACGTGCAGCCACCAGCACCACCACCAGCAGGTCGACCTCAGGTATATATTCGCAACGGTAGGCCGGCACCACCACCTCAGGTACGAGATCATGACCATCTCCCTAAACTGAAATTGAATATTCCACCATTTGAGGGTAGATATGTTCCTGATATATATCTTACTTGGGAGTTAGAAACTGAACAACGATTTACATGTTTACAATATCCTGAGGAGAGACGTGTTCCTGCTGCTGTTTGTGCTTTCACTAGCTTTGCATGTGTTTGGTGGTCTGAACATTGTAGATTATATCCTGTTCCAGCTACTTGGGCTGCTTTGAAAACTGCTATGCGTACTCGTTGGGTTCCACCATATTATCAACGTGAATTACTTCAAAAATTGCAGCGTTTAAGACAAGGAAAAAATTCTGTCGAAGAATATTATCAGGAATTACAAACTGGCATGATTAGATGTGGTATTGTTGAGGAGAATGAAGCTATGCTTGCACGTTTTATGGGTGGATTAAATAAAGAGATTCAGACCATTCTAGAGTATAAGGATTATAATAATATCACTCGTTTATTCCATCTTGCTTGTAAAGCTGAACGTGAAGTGCAGGATCGACAGCCATTGGCGCGAACTAACTTTTCTGCAGGTCGACCTTCATCATGGACACCGCGTGCATCTTCTACTTCCACTTCACAATCACCTCCATCAGGTGCCACCTCCAGCCGTGATACAAGAAAGCAGGCACAACCACCACTCTCTGCCAAGAGCACACCTGCCGGGCCTGTGCAGAGCTCTTCTTCTTCCATGGCATCGACAGGGCACACAAGTGATATTATTTGTCGTCGTTGTAAGGGAAGAGGACATTTTGCGAGAGAATGCAAATCTCAGCGTGTCATGATTGCTACTGAGGATGGTGGGTATGAGTCCGCTAGTGACTATGATGAGGAGACTTTGGCTCTTATTACACGTGAAGAACATGGTGGAGATGATTCTGAAAATGAGACGCAATACATGGCTCCTGAAGACGCTGACAGGTATGAATGTTTAGTTGCTCAACGTGTTTTGAGTGTGCAGGTCACACAAGCAGAGCAAAATCAGAGGCATAATTTGTTCCATACAAAGGGAGTTGTGAAGGAACGTTCTGTTCGCGTCATCATAGATGGAGGGAGCTGTAACAACTTGGCTAGCATGGAGATGGTGGAGAAGCTATCTCTCACCACAAGACCACATCCACATCCTTACTACATCCAATGGTTCAACAACAGCGGCAAGGTTAAGGTAACACGTACTGTTCGTGTGCATTTTAGTATCTCTACATATGCTGATTATGTTGATTGTGATGTGGTACCCATGCAAGCATGTTCCTTATTACTAGGTAGACCATGGCAATTTGATAAAAATTCTGTACACCATGGTAGAAACAATCAGTATACTCTTGTTCATAAGGATAAAAATATTACTTTGCTTCCTATGACTCCTGATTCCATTTTGAAAGATGACATTAATAGAGCTAATAAAGCAAAACAGGAGAAAAATAAGAGTGAAAATCAGATTGTGGCAAAGGAATTTGAGCAACAAATGAAACCTAATAATAAACCATCTAGTGTTGTTTCTGAAATTAAATTGAAAAGTGCATGTTTACTTGCCACAAAATCTGATATTGATGAACTAGATTTCAGCAAATCTGTTTGCTATGCTTTTGTGTGCAAAGAGGCATTATTTTCATTCGAGGACGTGCCTTCCTCTTTGCCCCCTGCTGTCACTCACATTTTGCAGGAGTTCGCTGACGTCTTCCCACAAGACGTGCCACCGGGATTACCACCTATTCGAGGGATTGAGCATCAAATTGACTTAATTCCCGGTGCATCGCTACCCAACCGTGCACCATACCGTACCAATCCAGAGGAGACGAAGGAGATTATGCGTCAAGTACAGGAGCTGCTCGACAAAGGTTATATACGCGAATCTCTTAGTCCTTGTGCTGTTCCTATTATACTCGTGCCTAAAAAGGATGGTACGTCGCGTATGTGTGTTGATTGTAGAGGCATTAATAATATTACTATTCGTTATCGTCATCCTATTCCTAGGCTCGATGATATGCTTGATGAATTGAGTGGCTCTACAATATTCTCCAAAGTTGATTTGCGTAGTGGATACCATCAAATTCGTATGAAATTGGGAGATGAATGGAAAACTGCATTTAAAACTAAGTTTGGTTTATATGAGTGGTTAGTCATGCCTTTTGGGTTAACTAATGCACCTAGTACTTTCATGAGACTAATGAACGAAGTTTTACGTGCTTTCATTGGACGATTTGTGGTGGTCTATTTTGATGATATACTGATTTATAGCAAATCTTTGGAAGAACATTTGGAACATTTACGTGCTGTTTTTATTGCTCTACGTGATGCACGTTTGTTTGGTAACCTTGGGAAGTGCACCTTTTGCACCGACCGAGTATCTTTTCTTGGCTATGTTGTTACTCCACAGGGAATTGAAGTTGATAAAGCCAAGATTGAAGCTATTGAGAGTTGGCCGCAGCCCAAAACGGTCACACAAGTGCGGAGTTTTCTTGGACTCGCTGGTTTCTATAGGCGTTTTGTGAGAGATTTTAGCACCATTGCTGCACCTCTCAACGAGCTTACAAAGAAGGATGTGCCTTTTGTTTGGGGTACCGCACAGGAAGAAGCCTTCACGGTATTGAAAGATAAGTTGACACATGCTCCTTTACTCCAACTTCCTGATTTTAATAAGACTTTTGAGCTTGAATGTGATGCTAGTGGCATTGGATTAGGAGGTGTGTTATTACAAGATGGCAAACCTGTTGCATACTTTTCTGAAAAATTGAGTGGGCCTAGTCTGAATTATTCTACTTATGATAAAGAACTATATGCTCTTGTTCGGACTTTAGAAACATGGCAACATTATTTATGGCCCAAAGAATTTGTTATACATTCTGATCATGAATCTTTGAAACATATTAAAAGTCAAGCTAAACTGAATCGTAGACATGCTAAATGGGTTGAATTCATTGAAACTTTCCCTTATGTCATTAAACACAAGAAGGGTAAAGAAAATGTTATTGCTGATGCATTGTCTCGTCGCTATACTATGCTTTCACAACTTGACTTCAAAATATTTGGTTTGGAGACCATCAAAGATCAATATGTGCATGATGCTAATTTTAAAGATGTATTGCAGAATTGTAAAGAAGGAAGAACCTGGAACAAGTTTGTCGTTAATGATGGATTTGTGTTCCGTGCTAACAAGCTATGCATTCCAGCTAGCTCTCTTCGTCTTTTGTTGTTGCAGGAGGCGCATGGAGGAGGATTAATGGGACACTTTGGCGTGAAGAAGACGGAGGACGTACTTGCTACACATTTCTTTTGGCCAAAGATGAGACGGGATGTTGAGCGTTTTGTTGCTCGCTGCACTACATGTCAAAAAGCTAAGTCACGACTCAATCCTCATGGTTTATATATGCCTTTGCCTGTACCTAGTGTTCCTTGGGAGGGTATATCTATGGACTTTGTTTTAGGTTTACCTCGAACAAAGAAGGGGAGGGATAGCATATTTGTTGTCGTGGATAGATTCTCGAAAATGGCGCACTTTATACCATGTCATAAAAGCGATGATGCTGTTAATGTTGCTGATTTGTTCTTTCGTGAAATTATTCGCTTGCATGGTGTGCCAAATACTATTGTTTCAGATCGTGATACTAAATTTCTTAGCCACTTTTGGAGATGTTTATGGGCTAAGTTGGGGACTAAACTGCTTTTTAGTACTACTTGTCACCCCCAAACTGATGGACAAACTGAAGTAGTCAATAGAACATTGTCTACTATGCTTAGGGCTGTTTTGAAGAATAATAAGAAAATGTGGGAAGACTGCTTGCCTCATATTGAGTTTGCTTATAATCGTTCATTGCATTCTACTACTAAGATGTGCCCTTTTGAAATTGTGTATGGTTTCCTACCTCGTGCACCTATTGATTTGTTGCCTCTTCCATCTTCGGAGAAGGTTAATTTTGATGCTAAACAACGTGCTGAATTGATCTTAAAAATGCATGAGTTAACTAAGGAAAACATTGAGCGTATGAATGCTAAATATAAACTTGCTGGAGATAAGGGTAGAAAACATGTTGTGTTTGCACCTGGAGATCTTGTTTGGTTACATTTGCGTAAGGATAGATTTCCTGATTTGCGCAAATCAAAGCTAATGCTACGTGCTGATGGTCCTTTTAAGGTGTTAGAGAAAATAAATGATAATGCATATAAACTTGAGCTGCCTGCAGATTTTGGGGTTAGTCCCACTTTTAATATTGCAGATTTGAAGCCTTATTTGGGTGAGGAAGATGAGCTTCCGTCGAGGACGACTTCATTTCAAGAAGGGGAGGATGATGAGGACATCAATACAATTATTACACCCACAGTCCCTGCTGCTATACATACTGGACCAATTACTAGAGCTCGCGCACGCCAATTAAATTACCAGGTACTTTCGTTTCTTGCTAATGATTCTAATGTTCATGAGAATATGATGCTGCCTAAATTGGATACATTTGTTTTGCTTACAAATGAAGGGCCTAGCTTTGAGAAGGATGAACATTGGAGCAAGAACAAGCATGGAGATGATGGCATGCGCATGGGGAACAAGAACGGAGTTACAAGTGATGATTTCAGGACGTTGAAGCCACCATAATGCGTGCATGAAGCCTTGGACGAAATATACAAGATGCTACTTCATAACTTTCGTCCAGAGGCTATTCTAGGTGCTGCGTCACCTTATTATTGGGCCAGGCCCATGTAATTTCGAAATACATAAGTATAGGCTGTTTTTAGAGTCCGTATGTGTGGGGAAACAAGAGATAGGGTTGGTTTCGGACCCTTTCCTCAAGGGCCACGAAATTCCCCCCCCTCTTCCTCCATATATACAGCCCTTAGGGCGTCGTTTAGACTTTGGGTTTTGTTTAGATTAAAAGTTCGCCATAGCTGCAACTTCGCGTACTTCGTTTGTGTTGAGCGACCAGACAAAGGCGTCACAGAACCCCACCTTGATCAATAAAGCTTTCATCTTATATTCGCAATATCCAGATTGCAATCTCAGTTTCTTGCCTGTTCTTCGTTTGCTCGCAGGAAACAGACCCTCGTGGTCAGGTTGATCGTGCTCCGGCGTGGTCGATAACCTCTCGGAGTTGGTTTAGCGATTGCTAAGGCGCGACGTCCTCGCACGTTCGTAGTCGGATCGTCAAAGTCGACTTCCATCAAAGCGATATTCATCATCTCATCGAAAGACGGGACACCTTTGCCTCTATCAGAGACGGGGAAGAAAGCTTCCCGACGTCGATTGCTGGGTGTTGGGGGCACTAGGGGGATAGAACGAGGTTGCCTGAGTGCTTGGTCGAGCTCGGAGTCCCCTTATATAGGCGTTCGAGGTCGGTTCCGCGGCGGCCGTGGATAGGATCGCCAGCGAACCGCCATTCTGTAGTTTGGGGCGCGTGGCGGCGACGGGCGCTAGCGGACGTGCTTCAGGATAAGCTTGAGCTGCTCCTGGGGGCAGCTGGCGCGCTGGTGTGGCTCGGGCGGCGCCGTCCAGGGCAGAGGTTGTCGGGGTGGCGGTGGCGGCGTGCGGTGGCGGCGCTGTAGGGCGCCAGGAGGGGGCCGGGGCGGCTCTGCGGCGAGGGAGGGGTCGGGGCACGTCGGCTGCGAGCGGGAAGGGTCAGCACGAGCGTGGGGGTGGGCGGCAGCGAGACGCGGCGGCTCGGTGCACGCGCGTGCAAAACGTGCGCTCTGGGCGCGCCCAGAGCGTGCACGCCAACTGTTCGGCAAAATGCCAAAGCGTGCCACAGGGCTTGGGTGAGGCTGGCAATTAGCAGACCTAGGTTAGGAGTAGCTAGGATCTTAGTGGACAAGGTTACTGGGTCAGTGGATTAAGTACACAGTGCAAACTAAAAATCATGTCAAAACTGACTATGCACACCAAGTGTTCGACAAAATGACAAGGGCTTCTAGACAACTTTTGTAGTGGCCAAAATCTCCAGATCAGGGTCTCCCTAGATGTAGGTGATGATGACAAGATCATTTGGGCAAAACCAGAAACTTGCTAGTGCAAAAATTTGAGAAAACCAATACTGGACAGAAAGTAAAGGGCATATTTTCATGGACCAAAAATACTCCAATGGGTCCATTCTCCTAGACTTAAGGGTTTTGCAGGGTGGTCTATAAGAAGGATAAATCCCAAGGCAACAAGAGCAAGATAAAATATGGTTGCAGTACAAATCACCAAACTGGACCAGAATGAAGATGAGGGTGATCTTCTTACATTTTTCAAAGAACACCAATGGGTTTTTGTATGAAGTTGAATTATATGCATCTACTGACATCTCCAAACACTTGGAAGAATTTTTAAAGAAATATTTAAATAGGTTGTAGTGCAAAAATACCTACTGGACCAGATTTGAAAATTTGGTGTAGAGCTCAAAATCTCCAATGACCAAAAGATATTTTTGCATAAAAGTGATGTGGAAACATCATATGACATCCCCAAATTTTGGTGAAAATTTTAAATGCATTTATCAAATGGTTGCAGTGCAAAAGAGGCTCTAAATTTATAAAAAAATCATTTTAAAAGAATAACAATTATGCAAATAAATCCACTGATAAAGGATTGTTTTATTAAGAGAGTATACAAGTCCAATAACATTTTTGGAAAGTTTCCACTTGAGGTAAAAACCCACAATATTAAAGAGGAGATGGGTCCTGAAATCAAAGATAAATTCAGAAAATAAAAATTTTAATTTCCTGGAAAAAAATTAATTATTAAAACAAGGTCAAAATTTTGGGGCGTTACACGCACCGTTGGCTCGGTTGATAATGCCGTGGAGTTGGTTCTGCGATTGCCATGGATATCAGTCGTGTACGGTTCTCCCTGTACGTTTGGTAGCCGGATCGTGAGGGTCAAGTCCCACCCAAAATCGTAGTTATCTCCTCTCATCAAAAGATCGGGTCCTGGTTCACATCAAGTGGTATCAGTTTTCAGGTTCATCGGTGAGAGATTTACAGTTTTATTAGATTAGCTTGTTTTTTTTGTGAATACGCAAGTTGCGTATCATTTTATTGATAGGTAGAAAGCAAGAGTTACACAGGCCCAATTACATACTCCAACACAAGCGGGAGAGCGTGCAACTAGGATGAGAAGGGACCGGGATGCTCAGCCTGGAAAACACAGCAGAGGCGCACCTAGGGCGGCTCGAATTGGGTGATCGCGGCGAGTCCTCTAGCCCCAGCCAAGGCCCAGGTCCGTGAGTCGTCGAGGATGCTTTGCGTCACCAGGTCGGCGGATGGGCGGGTAGGGTCGAAAAGCACGGCGTTGCGGTGCCTCCAAATGCTCCAAGCAGTAAGGACGGCAAGGGAGGCGAAGCCTTTGCGAAGCGAGTGCGGGGTGTTGAGGGTGGCGGCGCTCCACCAGTCGATGAATCTGTCCCATGCCGTCGGAATCGGCGCGGTGAGCCTGAAGCTCGAGAGCACGCGGTGCCATACCTCACGGGAATTAGCTTGTTTTTCAGTCCTACAACCCAAAAAAGCCAAAAATTAAAAGATTAGTTCATCCGTTGCACCTATCTTTTTAGCCTTTAGCAATTTTTGCATCTAGTATTTGCTTTGTTGAATTTTTTGTTGCATTCATCCTCGTATTAGTGCTGGTTTAGATCCGTTTGGGAAAAAAAATTGTCTACTAGATCGAAATGTTTTTTGTCCATCATATCTTCTGCCACAAGCTCATCTGTATTCTGAAAAAAGAAAAAGAGATTGCATCAGGTTGTTTCTAGTTTTGCCGATTTGTGCGTGCAATACGAGGTCCCATCAGTCAAGTCCGTACTGTCCGCCGCTTTAGCGCGCCTGCCATCCACCGCCTGTTCGCCTCACGCGCATACACGTTTGTTTGTTTTCTGCGGGCCGCACGCCTCCTGCGACTGCTCTACCGCATACACATCCTGCGCCTGCTCTGCCCATCTGTGTCTACTAGCCAACACCGCTGTGTGTGCCGTAGTGTGCTGCTACACTGTATCCCAGCACCCGTGCAATCAGATCTAGCTAGCTTTCCTAGGCTTGCTTTCCTGCCTAGCTTCCCTAGCACCCATACATTGCAGCAATTTTTTTCCTGGTAGCCAACTTGTGTATATTCACTAGTAACCGGCTTGATAAAAAGGTAAAAAAGGGCAAAAAAACATAAGAAAAATAGAGAGAGAAGAAAAAAGGGCAAAAAAAAGTTGAGACAAAAAATTTGGCCTGCTAGCATATTTTTTGGGACTGTTTAGCTACTCAGGACATTATTTTTGCCCCGATCGGCGCTCCATCTTATATATTTCGAGCTTTATCATACACTCGTTTGTACTTCACTTATATCTAGCTACTTAAAGATGTCACATATTTTCATTCGGTTATCACTCCCTTGATTCAATATCTGGGCTTAGATTGCTATCTCTTACTAGTCGACTGCCAGCACTAGTTAGGAGTTTGAGCAATTATTCAACTTGCCTTGATTTTTGCTAAATTGTGCCACTGATATTGTGAGTTGAGAAGCCTTTGCCAAGCTACACTTTTTACTACCAATAAGTACAGGTCCCGGTTCTGGTTCCGCTGTGATGAGGACATCAATACAATTATTACACCCACAGTCCCTGCTGCTATACATACTGGACCAATTACTAGAGCTCGCGCACGCCAATTAAATTACCAGGTACTTTCGTTTCTTGCTAATGATTCTAATGTTCATGAGAATATGATGCTGCCTAAATTGGATACATTTGTTTTGCTTACAAATGAAGGGCCTAGCTTTGAGAAGGATGAACATTGGAGCAAGAACAAGCATGGAGATGATGGCATGCGCATGGGGAACAAGAACGGAGTTACAAGTGATGATTTCAGGACGTTGAAGCCACCATAATGCGTGCATGAAGCCTTGGACGAAATATACAAGATGCTACTTCATAACTTTCGTCCAGAGGCTATTCTAGGTGCTGCGTCACCTTATTATTGGGCCAGGCCCATGTAATTTCGAAATACATAAGTATAGGCTGTTTTTAGAGTCCGTATGTGTGGGGAAACAAGAGATAGGGTTGGTTTCGGACCCCTTCCTCAAGGGCCACGAAATTCCCCCCCCCTTCCTCCATATATACAGCCCTTAGGGCGTCGTTTAGACTTTGGGTTTTGTTTAGATTAAAAGTTCGCCATAGCTGCAACTTCGCGTACTTCGTTTGTGTTCAGCGACCAGACAAAGGCGTCACAGAACCCCACCTTGATCAATAAAGCTTTCATCTTATATTCGCAATATCCAGATTGCAATCTCAGTTTCTTGCCTGTTCTTCGTTTGCTCGCAGGAAACAGACCCTCGTGGTCAGGTTGATCGTGCTCCGGCGTGGTCGATAACCTCTCGGAGTTGGTTTAGCGATTGCTAAGGCGCGACGTCCTCGCACGTTCGTAGTCGGATCGTCAAAGTCGACTTCCATCAAAGCGATATTCATCATCTCATCGAAAGACGGGACACCTTTGCCTCTATCAAGTGGTATCAGATTTCCAGGTTGCTCGGTGAGATTTTACAGTTTTTCGTAGTTTAGATCGAGTCTGTTCTTCATACCTACAGTCCACGAAAAAGCCACAAAAAAAAATTAGGGTTAGTTCATCATATCCGAACCAATCTGAGCCTTTGCATAATCTTTTTAGGGTTTTTGCTTTGTTGAATTTGCGGTTGCATCGTCGTGTCAAGTTGCTGGTCTTAGAGTCTAGTCTTTTAGAGTTTCGAGTTCTGGTCATAAGTTGTCACGCCGCCGCCGCACCATCATCATCGCCTTGCCATCTACCACCATTGCTTATCCGCCACCGCTTTGAATCCGTATCCATATACCACCACCGCTGCCATATACCACCGCCATATATCCACCACCAATCCGAGTTCTTTTCATAGTCGGTTTGTTTTAGAGATCCATATATTTTCCGTTTCGTGTTTCCTTGCCTGAGTAGGTCTCGGAAAAAAAAAAAAGTCTGGAGACCCCCGGGCAGTTTTTAGGCCAAAATTTCGGCAACCAAAAATATTTTTTTCCCTATCCTATTTTTAGGCCCCGGGTAGTGTTTTGAGACACTCGCCATCATAGTGATTTTTTGTCGCACTTTTTCGTCGTCGCTGCCCTGATTTCCGAAAAAAAAAATAGTCAAAAAATTTTGTGCCCATCCTGTCAGTTTGACCTGGGAAGAGTTTTGAGACACTCGCCATTATAGTGATTTTTTCGCAAAAAAAAAAAAAAGGAGGAGCGCAAAAAAAAAAAAAAAAAAAGAGCGAAAAAAAAAATTCCTGAGTGTGCTTTTCCCTTGTTTACGTGCAGCGCCGTGATTTTGTTAGTGTTCTAGGCTCGCGTCTCTAGCACGGTCTAGCCTAGGACCAGCACAGTACCGTCGTTGAGCGTTTATTCAACTTTGCACCTCTGAATTGATTATTGCTTACCATTTTGCTACCATATTATAAGCCTTCCCAGCTCCACATAAGTCTACATCGTGCGTTTGACTCTCCCTGGTAATCGCTATATCCAAGCTTTGAGAGTTTGCATCCGAGTTCTTTTCATAGTCGGTTTGTTTTAGAGATCCATATATTTTCCGTTTCGTGTTTCCTTGCCTGAGTAGGTCTCGGAAAAAAAAAAAAAGAGTCTGGAGACCCCCGGGCAGTTTTTAGGCCAAAATTTCGGCAACCCAAAATATTTTTTCCCTATCCTATTTTTAGGCCCCGGGTAGTGTTTTGAGACACTCGCCATCATAGTGATTTTTTGTCGCACTTTTTCGTCGTCGCTGCCCTGATTTCCGAAAAAAAAAAATAGTCAAAAATTTTTGCGCCCATCCTGTCAGTTTGACCTGGGAAGAGTTTTGAGACACTCGCCATTATAGTGATTTTTTCGCAAAAAAAAAAAAAAAAAAAGAGGAGCGCAAAAAAAAAAAAAAAGAGCGAAAAAAAAAATTTCCTGAGTGTGCTTTTCCCTTGTTTACGTGCAGCGCCGTGATTTTGTTAGTGTTCTAGGCTCGCGTCTCTAGCACGGTCTAGCCTAGGACCAGCACAGTACCGTCGTTGAGCGTTTATTCAACTTTGCATCTCTGAATTGATTATTGCTTACCATTTTGCTACCATATTATAAGCCTTCCCAGCTCCACATAAGTCTACATCGTGCGTTTGACTCTCCCTGGTAATCGCTATATCCAAGCTTTGAGAGTTTTTGACTACAACGGTTGCCGATCACCACCTGCTGCTGGGTAAGAACTGGTAAGAATTTGAGATTCGCTTGAAGGTTTTGTGACACACCACCATCCCACCACTTCTAGTAGTCTGCAGGATCATATTCTTTTGTGTTTCTATTGCTGCTAACCATGGCAGGTTCACAAGCCGATGAGACTGATTGGGCGAACATGACGAACAAGGAGTTGCATGATAAATTTCAGCAAATGATGAGTGGCCAGGTGGGAGATGTGCTAAACAGATTTGAAGAGGCTATGGAGAAGATAGATGCCGTGGAGAAGTCGTTTGAGACAAAGCTGGATAACAAGTTTACTGAATTACTAAAGCGTCTTCCCCAACCACCACCGGCTGCACATGTCGCACCTCTACAACAACAACAACCACATCTCCAACGCCGCCTTCCAAATCAAGTGGGACGGGCACAGCGCGTTCCAATTGAGATTGGTCAAAATTCGGGTGCTGCTGTCCCTACTGTTGATGCTTCTTTGGCTCCTGCTCCTGCGGCGGCTGAGGAGGATGACGATTATGCGGGCGATTATGAGGATGAGGTTGATCCAAATCAGAACTACGTGCAGCCACCAGCACCACCACCAGCAGGTCGACCTCAGGTATATATTCGCAACGGTAGGCCGGCACCACCACCTCAGGTACGAGATCATGACCATCTCCCTAAACTGAAATTGAATATTCCACCATTTGAGGGTAGATATGTTCCTGATATCTATCTTACTTGGGAGTTAGAAACTGAACAACGATTTACATGTTTACAATATCCTGAGGAGAGACGTGTTCCTGCTGCTGTTTGTGCTTTCACTAGCTTTGCATGTGTTTGGTGGTCTGAACATTGTAGATTATATCCTGTTCCAGCTACTTGGGCTGCTTTGAAAACTGCTATGCGTACTCGTTGGGTTCCACCATATTATCAACGTGAATTACTTCAAAAATTGCAGCGTTTAAGACAAGGAAAAAATTCTGTAGAAGAATATTATCAGGAATTACAAACTGGCATGATTAGATGTGGTATTGTTGAGGAGAATGAAGCTATGCTTGCACGTTTTATGGGTGGATTAAATAAAGAGATTCAGACCATTCTAGAGTATAAGGATTATAATAATATCACTCGTTTATTCCATCTTGCTTGTAAAGCTGAACGTGAAGTGCAGGATCGACAGCCATTGGCGCGAACTAACTTTTCTGCAGGTCGACCTTCATCATGGACACCGCGTGCATCTTCTACTTCCACTTCACCATCCCCTCCATCAGGTGCCACCTCCAGCCGTGATACAAGAAAGCAGGCACAACCACCACTCTCTGCCAAGAGCACACCTGCCGGGCCTGTGCAGAGCTCTTCTTCTTCCATGGCATCGACAGGGCACACAAGTGATATTATTTGTCGTCGTTGTAAGGGAAGAGGACATTTTGCGAGAGAATGCAAATCTCAGCGTGTCATGATTGCTACTGAGGATGGTGGGTATGAGTCCGCTAGTGACTATGATGAGGAGACTTTGGCTCTTATTACACGTGAAGAACATGGTGGAGATGATTCTGAAAATGAGACGCAATACATGGCTCCTGAAGACGCTGACAGGTATGAATGTTTAGTTGCTCAACGTGTTTTGAGTGTGCAGGTCACACAAGCAGAGCAAAATCAGAGGCATAATTTGTTCCATACAAAGGGAGTTGTGAAGGAACGTTCTGTTCGCGTCATCATAGATGGAGGGAGCTGTAACAACTTGGCTAGCATGGAGATGGTGGAGAAGCTATCTCTCACCACAAGACCACATCCACATCCTTACTACATCCAATGGTTCAACAACAGCGGCAAGGTTAAGGTAACACGTACTGTTCGTGTGCATTTTAGTATCTCTACATATGCTGATTATGTTGATTGTGATGTGGTACCCATGCAAGCATGTTCCTTATTACTAGGTAGACCATGGCAATTTGATAAAAATTCTGTACACCATGGTAGAAACAATCAGTATACTCTTGTTCATAAGGATAAAAATATTACTTTGCTTCCTATGACTCCTGATTCCATTTTGAAAGATGACATTAATAGAGCTAATAAAGCAAAACAGGAGAAAAATAAGAGTGAAAATCAGATTGTGGCAAAGGAATTTGAGCAACAAATGAAACCTAATAATAAACCATCTAGTGTTGTTTCTGAAATTAAATTGAAAAGTGCATGTTTACTTGCCACAAAATCTGATATTGATGAACTAGATTTCAGCAAATCTGTTTGCTATGCTTTTGTGTGCAAAGAGGCATTATTTTCATTCGAGGACGTGCCTTCCTCTTTGCCCCCTGCTGTCACTCACATTTTGCAGGAGTTCGCTGACGTCTTCCCACAAGACGTGCCACCGGGATTACCACCTATTCGAGGGATTGAGCATCAAATTGACTTAATTCCCGGTGCATCGCTACCCAACCGTGCACCATACCGTACCAATCCAGAGGAGACGAAGGAGATTATGCGTCAAGTACAGGAGCTGCTCGACAAAGGTTATATACGCGAATCTCTTAGTCCTTGTGCTGTTCCTATTATACTCGTGCCTAAAAAGGATGGTACGTCGCGTATGTGTGTTGATTGTAGAGGCATTAATAATATTACTATTCGTTATCGTCATCCTATTCCTAGGCTCGATGATATGCTTGATGAATTGAGTGGCTCTACAATATTCTCCAAAGTTGATTTGCGTAGTGGATACCATCAAATTCGTATGAAATTGGGAGATGAATGGAAAACTGCATTTAAAACTAAGTTTGGTTTATATGAGTGGTTAGTCATGCCTTTTGGGTTAACTAATGCACCTAGTACTTTCATGAGACTAATGAACGAAGTTTTACGTGCTTTCATTGGACGATTTGTGGTGGTCTATTTTGATGATATACTGATTTATAGCAAATCTTTGGAAGAACATTTGGAACATTTACGTGCTGTTTTTATTGCTCTACGTGATGCACGTTTGTTTGGTAACCTTGGGAAGTGCACCTTTTGCACCGACCGAGTATCTTTTCTTGGCTATGTTGTTACTCCACAGGGAATTGAAGTTGATAAAGCCAAGATTGAAGCTATTGAGAGTTGGCCGCAGCCCAAAACGGTCACACAAGTGCGGAGTTTTCTTGGACTCGCTGGTTTCTATAGGCGTTTTGTGAGAGATTTTAGCACCATTGCTGCACCTCTCAACGAGCTTACAAAGAAGGATGTGCCTTTTGTTTGGGGTACCGCACAGGAAGAAGCCTTCACGGTATTGAAAGATAAGTTGACACATGCTCCTTTACTCCAACTTCCTGATTTTAATAAGACTTTTGAGCTTGAATGTGATGCTAGTGGCATTGGATTAGGAGGTGTGTTATTACAAGATGGCAAACCTGTTGCATACTTTTCTGAAAAATTGAGTGGGCCTAGTCTGAATTATTCTACTTATGATAAAGAACTATATGCTCTTGTTCGGACTTTAGAAACATGGCAACATTATTTATGGCCCAAAGAATTTGTTATACATTCTGATCATGAATCTTTGAAACATATTAAAAGTCAAGCTAAACTGAATCGTAGACATGCTAAATGGGTTGAATTCATTGAAACTTTCCCTTATGTCATTAAACACAAGAAGGGTAAAGAAAATGTTATTGCTGATGCATTGTCTCGTCGCTATACTATGCTTTCACAACTTGACTTCAAAATATTTGGTTTGGAGACCATCAAAGATCAATATGTGCATGATGCTGATTTTAAAGATGTATTGCAGAATTGTAAAGAAGGAAGAACCTGGAACAAGTTTGTCGTTAATGATGGATTTGTGTTCCGTGCTAACAAGCTATGCATTCCAGCTAGCTCTCTTCGTCTTTTGTTGTTGCAGGAGGCGCATGGAGGAGGATTAATGGGACACTTTGGCGTGAAGAAGACGGAGGACGTACTTGCTACACATTTCTTTTGGCCAAAGATGAGACGGGATGTTGAGCGTTTTGTTGCTCGCTGCACTACATGTCAAAAAGCTAAGTCACGACTCAATCCTCATGGTTTATATATGCCTTTGCCTGTACCTAGTGTTCCTTGGGAGGATATATCTATGGACTTTGTTTTAGGTTTACCTCGAACAAAGAAGGGGAGGGATAGCATATTTGTTGTCGTGGATAGATTCTCGAAAATGGCGCACTTTATACCATGTCATAAAAGCGATGATGCTGTTAATGTTGCTGATTTGTTCTTTCGTGAAATTATTCGCTTGCATGGTGTGCCAAATACTATTGTTTCAGATCGTGATACTAAATTTCTTAGCCACTTTTGGAGATGTTTATGGGCTAAGTTGGGGACTAAACTGCTTTTTAGTACTACTTGTCACCCCCAAACTGATGGACAAACTGAAGTAGTCAATAGAACATTGTCTACTATGCTTAGGGCTGTTTTGAAGAATAATAAGAAAATGTGGGAAGACTGCTTGCCTCATATTGAGTTTGCTTATAATCGTTCATTGCATTCTACTACTAAGATGTGCCCTTTTGAAATTGTGTATGGTTTCCTACCTCGTGCACCTATTGATTTGTTGCCTCTTCCATCTTCGGAGAAGGTTAATTTTGATGCTAAACAACGTGCTGAATTGATCTTAAAAATGCATGAGTTAACTAAGGAAAACATTGAGCGTATGAATGCTAAATATAAACTTGCTGGAGATAAGGGTAGAAAACATGTTGTGTTTGCACCTGGAGATCTTGTTTGGTTACATTTGCGTAAGGATAGATTTCCTGATTTGCGCAAATCAAAGCTAATGCCACGTGCTGATGGTCCTTTTAAGGTGTTAGAGAAAATAAATGATAATGCATATAAACTTGAGCTGCCTGCAGATTTTGGGGTTAGTCCCACTTTTAATATTGCAGATTTGAAGCCTTATTTGGGTGAGGAAGATGAGCTTCCGTCGAGGACGACTTCATTTCAAGAAGGGGAGGATGATGAGGACATCAATACAATTATTACACCCACAGTCCCTGCTGCTATACATACTGGACCAATTACTAGAGCTCGCGCACGCCAATTAAATTACCAGGTACTTTCGTTTCTTGCTAATGATTCTAATGTTCATGAGAATATGATGCTGCCTAAATTGGATACATTTGTTTTGCTTACAAATGAAGGGCCTAGCTTTGAGAAGGATGAACATTGGAGCAAGAACAAGCATGGAGATGATGGCATGCGCATGGGGAACAAGAACGGAGTTACAAGTGATGATTTCAGGACGTTGAAGCCACCATAATGCGTGCATGAAGCCTTGGACGAAATATACAAGATGCTACTTCATAACTTTCGTCCAGAGGCTATTCTAGGTGCTGCGTCACCTTATTATTGGGCCAGGCCCATGTAATTTCGAAATACATAAGTATAGGCTGTTTTTAGAGTCCGTATGTGTGGGGAAACAAGAGATAGGGTTGGTTTCGGACCCCTTCCTCAAGGGCCACGAAATTCCCCCCCCCTTCCTCCATATATACAGCCCTTAGGGCATCGTTTAGACTTTGGGTTTTGTTTAGATTAAAAGTTCGCCATAGCTGCAACTTCGCGTACTTCGTTTGTGTTCAGCGACCAGACAAAGGCGTCACCGAACCCCACCTTGATCAATAAAGCTTTCATCTTATATTCGCAATATCCAGATTGCAATCTCAGTTTCTTGCCTGTTCTTCGTTTGCTCGCAGGAAACAGACCCTCGTGGTCAGGTTGATCGTGCTCCGGCGTGGTCGATAACCTCTCGGAGTTGGTTTAGCGATTGCTAAGGCGCGACGTCCTCGCACGTTCGTAGTCGGATCGTCAAAGTCGACTTCCATCAAAGCGATATTCATCATCTCATCGAAAGACGGGACACCTTTGCCTCTATCACGCTGATTCCTGGTTATCGCTCCAACCAATCTTCATCGGTCGTTTGAAGCCAACACCAACGTGCCGATCACCACCTGTTGCATTGGTAAGAGCAAGTAAGAATTTGATACTAAGCGTGAGTGTGAGCGACTTTTTTTCTCCACCACGTCCTACTAGTTGATAGGGTTTATACACTGTGTTTTTTCTCTTTCGCTAACAATGGCACAGGATCAACCCTCACTTGAGGGTCTCACCGTGGATGTGAAAGTCACCAGCGAGCGTCTCGCCCAACTTGAGGGTGCTTAGATTGCGGCCGAAGAGAGGCTCAAGGCCATAGAGGATGCACAGGGTGTTACAAACACACAGCTAAAGGACATCTTGTCACGCCTGGACGAATTGTGGACTGCACCCCTCATCAACAACAACGTTGATCCTCGCAACTCCACGGGTGGCGCCGCTATTTCGCGAGCTCGGCGTGTGCCCATGGTTCATCCACAACACCCAGCTACTGCCACTGACGCCGCCACCATAAACCAGCACCAACAAATTCCTCCCCACGTCGAGCAACATGGGGACAACTATGAGGATTATTCTGGTGACACCGAAGACGACCAAATGGTCAACCACTACAATGACCGTGCTCATCGACAACTATGTTTCAACCGTCAAGGTATGGCACGAGCTCCAGACATGTATGATGTTCGAGATTATGACCACTTTAGTGCTAACATTAAATTTACTATGCCTCCTTTCAATGGTAAATATAATCCAGATGTTTATCTTGATTGAAGTTGAACAAAAATTTGCATGTCATGATATTCCTGAGAACCAAAGAGTTAGGGCAGCCACTAGTGAATTTACAAACTTTGCTTCTATTTGGTGGAGTGAGTGTTGCCGTGTTAATGCAAACAATATACCTGCTACTTGGGATGCTTTAAAACGAGCTATGAGACAACGTTATGTTCCTTCCTATTATGCTCGTGATAAACTAAATGAATTGCAACGTTTAAAACAAGGTAGCAGTTCTGTAGAGGATTATTACCAAGAATTGCAAGTTGGCTTAGTGCGATGTGGATTAGTTGAAACCGAAGATGCTATGATGGCTAGATTTTTAGGTGGTTTGAATCGTGATATTCAGGATATATTGGACTATAAGGAGTACAATTCTATTACTCATTTGTTTCATTTTTCTTGTAAAGGTGAAAGGAAGTACAGGGACGACACAACAAGGGACGAGGTAACTTTTCTGCAGGTCATCACTCATCATGGACACGCTCTCCAACTATCCCACCAACTACCATGGCAACAACACATATCTCGAATAATGGTGCACCCCCAACAAGTTCAAAATCAGCTCCACAATCCTCTGCGGCGTCGAGAGCAATTTCTCAAGCACCCACCACTTCATCTGGACGCACAAGGGACATGAAGTGTCATCAATGCAAAGGTGGCGGGCACTTGATGAAGGACTGCCTAAATAAACCTGCATGTATTGTGCGAGAAGATGGTGAGTACTCCTCTGCTAGTGATTTGGATGAAGAGACACTTGCTATGCTTGCCACTAATAATGTAGGTGACTCTAAGGAGCATGACACGGATGAGATACATATTAATGCTGAGATGGCAGATCAGTACCCAAGCCTTGTAACCATGCGAGTACTTAGTGCCTAGGTGGGGCATGATGGGATTCCTCAACGCCATAATCTTTTTCAAACTAAGTTTGTTGTCAAAGGGCATTCAGTTCGTGTGATCATTGATGGTGGAAGCTGCAATAATTCGGCGAGTATGGAGATGGTAGAGAAGCTTTGCCTCACTACAACGAGCCATCCCCATCCATATTACATCCAATGGTTCAACGATTGTGGTGAGTTGAAGGTAACACGTCGAGTGAGAGTCCATTTTACACTTGGTTCGTACCATGATTTTGTTGACTGTGATGTCGTTCCTATGGAAGCTTGTTCTTTATTGTTAGGTCGACCTTGGCAATATGATAATAGTGTCACCCATCATGGTAGAACAATTCGTATACTCTTGTTTTTGAAGAAAAAACCATTAACTTGCTTCCCATGACTCCTAGTGAAATAATAATTGATGGGAAAGCTAAATCAACGGATCATACTGCGCATAATATGCTTGCTATCAATTCTGTAATTTTTCCTTTGAGTATTACAACTCCTGATCTCGACATATCGCATGCTCACATAGCTCATTTGCATCCCCATAATTCATATATATACTCTGTTTGGGACAAAATTCATCATGACATTCATAATACTATGCTCCGACAAGACAACATATATCATGATCTTCGTAATGGTGCTATTACAAATTTATCACATCCTCATGAGCTAACGCCTTTGGAGCGGCCTATATACATTGCATCTATTTTTGTTTTGCCCTATGATGTGTTTCAGGTAAATGAAAGCCGAGGACGGCTTTGTTTTCAAGAAAGGGAGGATGATGTGGACATAGCTACTATAAGTACATCTACAAATTTTACACGAAACATCGCTGTCACAGTTGTGCATGGACCTATGACTAAAGCACAAACAAGACAAATAAATGGCCAGGTAGTATCGCTCATTTGTACATATGATTTAACTGACAAGAATGCTATGTTACACATATGTTCTGATTTATCTGTGCTCAGGAATAAAAATATCAAAGAAATAATTAAAGGAGATCAGCCGTCTTTGCATGCATGCCCTCCATTGTTGTTGCATGCATGGCGTCCACCACCAAACCATCCAGCTCATCTATCATGCGTGAGGTGCAGCAAGCCATGCCCAACAAGTTTATTTTGGCTACATGGACCAAGAAGGATTTTAAATACATCATGTTGGGCCAACATGTCTTGTCAAGAGAAGAGAACGCACCATCATGCAGTGTCCAGCGTTTGTACGCCCCGCGTCTAGTGATACAGCCAACCGGCTCGGCCGCAGCATCTACCTTTAATAAATAGCTAGTCTACGTTAGGGTTTAGACTTAGGTTTTGTTTAGAGAAGTTTAGCTATATTGCTACTTTTATTTCTCTTCGCTCGTAGCGGCTAGTGCGATCGTCAAGACATCCTATTGGAACCCCAACTTGTGAGATTTATTCATCTAGCATATCCGCAATTTTGAGATTGCTTGGCTATTATTTTCTTGCATGTTCTTTGATTTGCTTGTAGGAAAACTCGTTCGTGGATAGGTTGATCGCGCCGTTGGATAACGCCGTGGAGTTGGTTCAGTGATTGCCGTGGATATCAGTCATGTATGGTTGGTAGCCAGATCGTGAGGGTCAAGTCCCACCCAAAATCATAGTTATCTACCTCTCATCGAAAGATCGGGTCCCGGTTCACATCACAGGAGCTCGGCTTCGTCGCCGGCAGGCCTCCAGGGAGTTCCAACCACCTCCGTCCGGTGAATCGTCATCCCCGATGTCGTCTTCGTCGACTCCGACCACTACGGCGCGGGGGAGGTCGAGACACCGCGCTGGCATCTTGTGCTTACCCTACGCTGGCATCCTACGTTCACAACTTTCTTCCTCCGCGGCAAGTCCCACGACTCCGGCAACACCTTCCCGCACCTCTCCGAGCCCCGGATTGCCAAGTCCAGCTTCTTCCCCGTCGTCCTCTTCCCCCCATGCTTCCTCTGCTTCACGGAACCGAGGAAGCCACCCCGATCAGCCATATTCTCGCCATCTCTGGTCTCCGACGACCTCGTACAACTCCGCCAGCACCCCCTCGGTGAGCAGCCGAATCTCCCCACCTTTCCTTCTTCGAATCACAGCCTATATCCGTCGTTTCCGTCATGGCCGAGGCCACGTCCGCCCATGGCAGCGAACTAAAGCTCGTGTTTTTCCTCATTACTCGTTGCACTCGCTAGACATGCACCCGCATACCTTGCTGCCGCGCACGCGCACGGCCACGCACGCGCACGGCCACGCACGATTGCGAGCCCGTGGCCCTACTGCGTCTTGCCTCGCCATACCCGAGACGAGCTCAAGCTCATGCTCGAGCCAATCTCATGCAGCCGCTCCGCATGCACGCACGCACCCACACCACAATTCTGCATGCCCGCCTCTGCCTTCTAGCCGCACCGCCGCTGCGTTTTGCTCGCCAGCATCACCTCCGCGCACCTCCGTGTCTCCGCTCGAGCAGAAGGCCTTGCCTTTCTGCGTCATTAGGGGTAGCGCCCTCACTAAAATCGAATGAACAGCATCAGCAGAGTGGTTAGCGTCTCGCCTTGTAACCAGAAGGTCTGGGCTCGAGTCCGAGCTGCCCCAGTTTTGGCCCTTGTTTTCTTTTTCTCTGTACACTCATCCATTTCGGGCCATATCCGTCTTGGGCCTTGCACAGTGCGTTGCATTCGGCTCACAGATGTTTTTATTTCCATTCTGTGATTTTGTCATATATCCAGTACATGCATATTTACAGAAATGCTATGTGACGCCCCCGGTTTGACCGTACACTAATCATGCACGCAAATGTGTACGATCAAGATCAGGGACTCACGGGAAGATATCACAACACAACTCTAAAACATAAATAAGTCATACAAGCATCATAATACATGCCAGGGGCCTCGAGGGCTCGAATACAAGTGCTCGATCATAGACGAGTCAGCGGAAGCAACAATATCTGAGTACAGACATAAGTTAAACAAGTTTGCCTTAAGAAGGCTAGCACAAACTGGGATACAGATCGAACGAGGCGCAGACCTCCTGCCTGGGATCCTCCTAACTACTCCTGGTCGTCGTCAGCGGCCTGCACGTAGTAGTAGGCACCTCCAGTGTCGTAGGTGTCGTCGTCGACGGTGGCGTCTGGCTCCTGGACTCCAGCATCTGGTTGCGACAACCAGGTAGAAAGGAAAGGGGGAAAAGAGGGAGAGAAGCAACCGTGAGTACTCATCCAAAGTACTCGCAAGCAAGGATCTACACTACATATGCATGGGTATATGTGTAAAGGGGCATATCAGTGGGCTGAACTGCAGAATGCCAGAATAGGAGGGGGATAGTTAATCCTGTCGAAGACTAGGCTTCTGGCCATCTCCATCTTGTAGCATGTAGAAGAGAGTAGATTGAAGTCCTCCAAGTAGCATCGCATAGCATAATCCTACCCGGCGATCCCCTCCTCGTCGCCCTGTTAGAGAGCGATCACCGGGTTGTATCTGGCACTTGGAAGGGTGTATTTTATTCAGTATGCGGTTCTAGTTGTCATAAGGTCAAGGTACAACTCCGGGTCGTCCTTTTACCGAGGGACACGGCTATTCGAATAGATAAACTTCCCTGCAGGGGTGTACCACATAACCCAACACGCTCGATCCCATTTGGCCGGACACACTTTCCTGGGTCATGCCCGGCCTCGTAAGATCAACACGTCACAGCCCCACCTAGGCACAACAGAGAGGTCAGCACGCCGGTCTAAATCCTATGCGCGCAGGGGTCTGGGCCCATCGCCCATTGCACACCTGCACGTTGCGTACGCGGCCGGAAGCAGACCTAGCCTAGTGGCGTTCCAGTCCAATCCGGCGCGCGCCGCGCGGTCGCTGACGTCACGAAGGCTTCGGCTGATACCACGACGTCGAGTGCCCATAACTGTTCCCGCGTAGCTGGTTAGTGCGTATAGACCAAATGGCCAGACTCAGATCAAATACCAAGAACTCGTTAAGCGTGTTATGTCGAAGTAACCGCGGACGCCGTCCAGGGCCAGGCCCATCTCTCGCCTAGGTGGTGTCAACCTGCCCTGTCGCTCCGCCACAAAGATCCACTTGCGGGTACTCCTATGAGCCGACCCGACTTTAGTCACCACAGGTGTCATGTATATAGTATATAAGTATATACCCGTGATCACCGCCCAAGTGATCACGGCCCGATAGTATAGCACAGCAGACGGACAAGAATGTAGGGCCACTGATGGAAAACTAGCATCCTATACTAAGCATGTAGGATTGCAGGTAAAGGTAACAACAGTAGAAGCAATGGCAGGCTATGCATCAGGATAGGATTAAGGGAAAGCAGTAACATGCTACACTACTCTAATGCAAGCAGTATAGAGAAGAATCGGCGATATCTGGTGATCAAGGGGGGGCTTACCTGGTTGCTCTGGCAAGTAGGAGGGGTCGTCAACTCCGTAGTCGAACTGGGCAGCAGCAGCGTCGATCTCGTAGTCTACCGGAGAGAAGAGGGGGGAAGAAACAGTAAATACAATGCAAACATAAGCATGACGATGCGTGACATGACAATGAGCGGTGCTAGGTGTGCCCTAACGCGGCAGTAGGTGGTACCGGCGAAGGGGGAACATCCGGGAAAGTATTCCCGATGTTTCGCGTTTTTGGACAGACGGACCGGAGGGGGAAAGTTCCATGTTCGCTATGCTAGGAACGTGTGGCTGACAAACGGACTACGTATTCGGATTTGTCTCGTCGTTCTGAGCAACTTTCATGTACAAAGTTTTTCCATCCGAGCTACGGTTTATTTTATATTAAATTTTAAAGATTTAAATCACTTTTAGAATTTAATAAATTAATTTAATTTGAAATTTAATTAATGCATCAGCATGACGTCAGCATGACGCCAGCAGTCAACGTTGACCGTTGACCTGGTCAACCTGACAGGTGGGTCCCACCTGTCAGGGGCTGTTAGCTAATTAACTACTGTTTAATTAAATTAACTAATTAATTAGATTAATTTAAACAGGATTAATTAACTTAATTAATTTAGTTAATTAATTAATTAATTAAATTTATTTGTTTTATTTGTTTTTATTTTTTTATTTTTTTATTCCTTTTTTAACGTTCTCTGGGCGTGGGGCCCATCTGTCATAGGCCCCAGGGGGTTCGGGCCCAGGGGCAGTGGCTCAGGGGCGCGAGGCCCCCCCCTGGCAGTGGCCCAGGGGCCACAGGCGGGCGCGGCGCGCGTGTGCGGCGCGGGCGATGGGCGTGGGCGACGGGCGCTCATAGCCTGCCCAGGGCAGGGCGGGGCCGTGGCCATGGCGGGGGCTGCCGCAGCGGGGCACGAGGGCCACGGCGGGCGGAGGCGGGGCGAGCGGCGAGCGCCCTGCGGGGCGGAGGAAGTGGCCGAGCGCGGCCACGGCGGGCGCGCGTGGTCGCAGGGGGAGCCGGGGGAGGGGGTGCGCCGCCCGCAGTGACGGCACCGCGCGGTGAGCGCGGACGGGACGAGGGAGCAGCGGGACGGTGCGGCGACGAGCGCGGCCGAGCGCGCGCGGGGCGCGGCGACCGCGGCGAGTGCGCGCTGGACAGGGGGTGCGGGGCAGGGGGCGAGGTGAGCGCAGGGAGGAGAGGCGCCCGTGCGTGCGGGTGGCCGCGGCGAGTGGAGCGGCAGAGCGAGGCGAGGCTCGGGCGCGCGCGCGGGGGGCAGGACGCGGGGCGCGGCCCCGAGCGGCGAGCAGGGGAGGGGACGAGCACGGGGCGAGGGAGAGAGAGGAGGGGCGCGGCTCACGGTGGCCGTAGGGTCAGGGGCAGCGGGGGTCGGGGTGGTGGTCGAGGACGACGGCGACGAGGAGAAGCAGGCCGGCGGGGAGGAGGAGGCAGGCCGGCGAGGACGCGCTCCGGCGAGGTCCATGCGTCGGCGGTCGTCGCGGGGCGCGGTGGTCTCCTCCTCGATCCCGATCCAAATCGGGGGAGAGGGGGGAGATATTTTGTGGGGGGGGGGAGTGTCGGTGGGGGTGGAGTACTGGGGGAGTGGGGAAGGTTATGGCGGCGGGGTGGGCCGGCCTAGGTGGTGGCCTGGTGGGCCGAGGCCGTTCGGCCAAGTTGGGCCACGGCCAAGTGGGGGGGCTCCTTTTCCCTTTTTTTTGTTAGCTTTCTTTTCTTTTTATTTATTTTCTTTTCTGTTTTACATCATTTTAAAGTATTTAGGCATTTTCTAAAAATGTGTTTACTTCACCATAATTAACTATGCCTTATTTGGCACCCATCAAACATTTTTGTTTTGACTTTTGAAAACTTTGGGTGTTTGCCACTATTTAGAATTTAAATTTTGAAACGGTTTCGAATCATTGTGAGGTTAGCAACAGTAACAGAGGTGACGTGGCATGATTAGCGTGGGATTACTGTAGCATGATTATCCGGGCGTTACATGCTATCATTTTACAATGCTCATACCTAAATGTCCATGCATCCAAATAAAACATGTTATATATACAAAATCTTGCACAGTTTTTGGTCTTCTTTTCTTTTTCTCTACACACTCAACCATTTCGGGCCAGATCCATCTTGGGCCTTGCACAGTGCCTTGCATTCGGCCCGCAGATGTTTTTATTTCCATTCTGTGATTTTGTCATATATCTAGTGCATGCATAAAATCGAATGAACAGCATCAGCAGAGTGGTTGGCGTCTCGCCCTTGTAACCAGAAGGTCTGGGTTCGAGTCCGAGCTACCCCAGTTTTTGTCCTTGTTTTTTTTCTCTGCACACTCATCCATTTCGGGCCAGATCCGTCTTCGGCCTTGCACAATGCGTTGCTGATGAGGACATCAATACAATTATTACACCCACAGTCCCTGCTGCTATACATACTGGACCAATTACTAGAGCTCGCGCACGCCAATTAAATTACCAGGTACTTTCGTTTCTTGCTAATGATTCTAATGTTCATGAGAATATGATGCTGCCTAAATTGGATACATTTGTTTTGCTTACAAATGAAGGGCCTAGCTTTGAGAAGGATGAACATTGGAGCAAGAACAAGCATGGAGATGATGGCATGCGCATGGGGAACAAGAACGGAGTTACAAGTGATGATTTCAGGACGTTGAAGCCACCATAATGCGTGCATGAAGCCTTGGACGAAATATACAAGATGCTACTTCATAACTTTCGTCCAGAGGCTATTCTAGGTGCTGCGTCACCTTATTATTGGGCCAGGCCCATGTAATTTCGAAATACATAAGTATAGGCTGTTTTTAGAGTCCGTATGTGTGGGGAAACAAGAGATAGGGTTGGTTTCGGACCCCTTCCTCAAGGGCCACGAAATTCCCCCCCCCTCTTCCTCCATATATACAGCCCTTAGGGCGTCGTTTAGACTTTTTAGGCCAAAATTTCGGCAACCTAAAATATTTTTTCCCTATCCTATTTTTAGGCCCCGGGTAGTGTTTTGAGACACTCGCCATCATAGTGATTTTTTGTCGCACTTTTTCGTCGTCGCTGCCCTGATTTCCGAAAAAAAAATAGTCAAAAAATTTTGTGCCCATCCTGTCAGTTTGACCTGGGAAGAGTTTTGAGACACTCGCCATTATAGTGATTTTTTCGCAAAAAAAAAAAAAAAAAAGGAGGAGCGCAAAAAAAAAGAGCGCAAAAAAAAAAAAGAGCGAAAAAAAAAATTCCTGAGTGTGCTTTTCCCTTGTTTACGTGCAGCGCCGTGATTTTGTTAGTGTTCTAGGCTCGCGTCTCTAGCACGGTCTAGCCTAGGACCAGCACAGTACCGTCGTTGAGCGTTTATTCAACTTTGCATCTCTGAATTGATTATTGCTTACCATTTTGCTACCATATTATAAGCCTTCCCAGCTCCACATAACTCTACATCGTGCATTTGACTCTCCCTGGTAATCGCTATATCCAAGCTTTGAGAGTTTTTGACTACAACGGTTGCCGATCACCACCTGCTGCTGGGTAAGAACTGGTAAGAATTTGAGATTCGCTTGAAGGTTTTGTGACACACCACCATCCCACCACTTCTAGTAGTCTGCAGGATCATATTCTTTTGTGTTTCTATTGCTGCTAACCATGGCAGGTTCACAAGCCGATGAGACTGATTGGGCGAACATGACGAACAAGGAGTTGCATGATAAATTTCAGCAAATGATGAGTGGCCAGGTGGGAGATGTGCTAAACAGATTTGAAGAGGCTATGGAGAAGATAGATGCCGTGGAGAAGTCGTTTGAGACAAAGCTGGATAACAAGTTTACTGAATTACTAAAGCGTCTTCCCCAACCACCACCGGCTGCACATGTCGCACCTCTACAACAACAACAACCACATCTCCAACGCCGCCTTCCAAATCAAGTGGGACGGGCACAGCGCGTTCCAATTGAGATTGGTCAAAATTCGGGTGTTGCTGTCCCTACTGTTGATGCTTCTTTGGCTCCTGCTCCTGCGGCGGCTGGGGAGGATGACGATTATGCGGGCGATTATGAGGATGAGGTTGATCAAAATCAGAACTACGTGCAGCCACCAGCACCACCACCAGCAGGTCGACCTCAGGTATATATTCGCAACGGTAGGCCGGCACCACCACCTCAGGTACGAGATCATGACCATCTCCCTAAACTGAAATTGAATATTCCACCATTTGAGGGTAGATATGTTCCTGATATATATCTTACTTGGGAGTTAGAAACTGAACAACGATTTACATGTTTACAATATCCTGAGGAGAGACGTGTTCCTGCTGCTGTTTGTGCTTTCACTAGCTTTGCATGTGTTTGGTGGTCTGAACATTGTAGATTATATCCTGTTCCAGCTACTTGGGCTGCTTTGAAAACTGCTATGCGTACTCGTTGGGTTCCACCATATTATCAACGTGAATTACTTCAAAAATTGCAGCGTTTAAGACAAGGAAAAAATTCTGTAGAAGAATATTATCAGGAATTACAAACTGGCATGATTAGATGTGGTATTGTTGAGGAGAATGAAGCTATGCTTGCACGTTTTATGGGTGGATTAAATAAAGAGATTCAGACCATTCTAGAGTATAAGGATTATAATAATATCACTCGTTTATTCCATCTTGCTTGTAAAGCTGAACGTGAAGTGCAGGATCGACAGCCATTGGCGCGAACTAACTTTTCTGCAGGTCGACCTTCATCATGGACACCGCGTGCATCTTCTACTTCCACTTCACCATCACCTCCATCAGGTGCCACCTCCAGCCGTGATACAAGAAAGCAGGCACAACCACCACTCTCTGCCAAGAGCACACCTGCCGGGCCTGTGCAGAGCTCTTCTTCTTCCATGGCATCGACAGGGCACACAAGTGATATTATTTGTCGTCGTTGTAAGGGAAGAGGACATTTTGCGAGAGAATGCAAATCTCAGCGTGTCATGATTGCTACTGAGGATGGTGGGTATGAGTCCGCTAGTGACTATGATGAGGAGACTTTGGCTCTTATTACACGTGAAGAACATGGTGGAGATGATTCTGAAAATGAGACGCAATACATGGCTCCTGAAGACGCTGACAGGTATGAATGTTTAGTTGCTCAACGTGTTTTGAGTGTGCAGGTCACACAAGCAGAGCAAAATCAGAGGCATAATTTGTTCCATACAAAGGGAGTTGTGAAGGAACGTTCTGTTCGCGTCATCATAGATGGAGGGAGCTGTAACAACTTGGCTAGCATGGAGATGGTGGAGAAGCTATCTCTCACCACAAGACCACATCCACATCCTTACTACATCCAATGGTTCAACAACAGCGGCAAGGTTAAGGTAACACGTACTGTTCGTGTGCATTTTAGTATCTCTACATATGCTGATTATGTTGATTGTGATGTGGTACCCATGCAAGCATGTTCCTTATTACTAGGTAGACCATGGCAATTTGATAAAAATTCTGTACACCATGGTAGAAACAATCAGTATACTCTTGTTCATAAGGATAAAAATATTACTTTGCTTCCTATGACTCCTGATTCCATTTTGAAAGATGACATTAATAGAGCTAATAAAGCAAAACAGGAGAAAAATAAGAGTGAAAATCAGATTGTGGCAAAGGAATTTGAGCAACAAATGAAACCTAATAATAAACCATCTAGTGTTGTTTCTGAAATTAAATTGAAAAGTGCATGTTTACTTGCCACAAAATCTGATATTGATGAACTAGATTTCAGCAAATC
Source organism: Aegilops tauschii subsp. strangulata (assembly GCF_002575655.3). Classification (NCBI taxonomy): domain Eukaryota; kingdom Viridiplantae; phylum Streptophyta; class Magnoliopsida; order Poales; family Poaceae; genus Aegilops; species Aegilops tauschii. Next base: position 280,715,897 of record NC_053036.3, read on the forward strand.
TGTTTGCTATGCTTTTGTGTGCAAAGAGGCATTATTTTCATTCGAGGACGTGCCTTCCTCTTTGCCCCCTGTTGTCACTCACATTTTGCAGGAGTTCGCTGACGTCTTCCCACAAGACGTGCCACCGGGATTACCACCTATTCGAGGGATTGAGCATCAAATTGACTTAATTCCCGGTGCATCGCTACCCAACCGTGCACCATACCGTACCAATCCAGAGGAGACGAAGGAGATTATGCGTCAAGTACAGGAGCTGCTCGACAAAGGTTATATACGCGAATCTCTTAGTCCTTGTGCTGTTCCTATTATACTCGTGCCTAAAAAGGATGGTACGTCGCGTATGTGTGTTGATTGTAGAGGCATTAATAATATTACTATTCGTTATCGTCATCCTATTCCTAGGCTCGATGATATGCTTGATGAATTGAGTGGCTCTACAATATTCTCCAAAGTTGATTTGCGTAGTGGATACCATCAAATTCGTATGAAATTGGGAGATGAATGGAAAACTGCATTTAAAACTAAGTTTGGTTTATATGAGTGGTTAGTCATGCCTTTTGGGTTAACTAATGCACCTAGTACTTTCATGAGACTAATGAACGAAGTTTTACGTGCTTTCATTGGACGATTTGTGGTGGTCTATTTTGATGATATACTGATTTATAGCAAATCTTTGGAAGAACATTTGGAACATTTACGTGCTGTTTTTATTGCTCTACGTGATGCACGTTTGTTTGGTAACCTTGGGAAGTGCACCTTTTGCACTGACCGAGTATCTTTTCTTGGCTATGTTGTTACTCCACAGGGAATTGAAGTTGATAAAGCCAAGATTGAAGCTATTGAGAGTTGGCCGCAGCCCAAAACGGTCACACAAGTGCGGAGTTTTCTTGGACTCGCTGGTTTCTATAGGCGTTTTGTGAGAGATTTTAGCACCATTGCTGCACCTCTCAACGAGCTTACAAAGAAGGATGTGCCTTTTGTTTGGGGTACCGCACAGGAAGAAGCCTTCACGGTATTGAAAGATAAGTTGACACATGCTCCTTTACTCCAACTTCCTGATTTTAATAAGACTTTTGAGCTTGAATGTGATGCTAGTGGCATTGGATTAGGAGGTGTGTTATTACAAGATGGCAAACCTGTTGCATACTTTTCTGAAAAATTGAGTGGGCCTAGTCTGAATTATTCTACTTATGATAAAGAACTATATGCTCTTGTTCGGACTTTAGAAACATGGCAACATTATTTATGGCCCAAAGAATTTGTTATACATTCTGATCATGAATCTTTGAAACATATTAAAAGTCAAGCTAAACTGAATCGTAGACATGCTAAATGGGTTGAATTCATTGAAACTTTCCCTTATGTCATTAAACACAAGAAGGGTAAAGAAAATGTTATTGCTGATGCATTGTCTCGTCGCTATACTATGCTTTCACAACTTGACTTCAAAATATTTGGTTTGGAGACCATCAAAGATCAATATGTGCATGATGCTGATTTTAAAGATGTATTGCAGAATTGTAAAGAAGGAAGAACCTGGAACAAGTTTGTCGTTAATGATGGATTTGTGTTCCGTGCTAACAAGCTATGCATTCCAGCTAGCTCTCTTCGTCTTTTGTTGTTGCAGGAGGCGCATGGAGGAGGATTAATGGGACACTTTGGCGTGAAGAAGACGGAGGACGTACTTGCTACACATTTCTTTTGGCCAAAGATGAGACGGGATGTTGAGCGTTTTGTTGCTCGCTGCACTACATGTCAAAAAGCTAAGTCACGACTCAATCCTCATGGTTTATATATGCCTTTGCCTGTACCTAGTGTTCCTTGGGAGGATATATCTATGGACTTTGTTTTAGGTTTACCTCGAACAAAGAAGGGGAGGGATAGCATATTTGTTGTCGTGGATAGATTCTCGAAAATGGCGCACTTTATACCATGTCATAACAGCGATGATGCTGTTAATGTTGCTGATTTGTTCTTTCGTGAAATTATTCGCTTGCATGGTGTGCCAAATACTATTGTTTCAGATCGTGATACTAAATTTCTTAGCCACTTTTGGAGATGTTTATGGGCTAAGTTGGGGACTAAACTGCTTTTTAGTACTACTTGTCACCCCCAAACTGATGGACAAACTGAAGTAGTCAATAGAACATTGTCTACTATGCTTAGGGCTGTTTTGAAGAATAATAAGAAAATGTGGGAAGACTGCTTGCCTCATATTGAGTTTGCTTATAATCGTTCATTGCATTCTACTACTAAGATGTGCCCTTTTGAAATTGTGTATGGTTTCCTACCTCGTGCACCTATTGATTTGTTGCCTCTTCCATCTTCGGAGAAGGTTAATTTTGATGCTAAACAACGTGCTGAATTGATCTTAAAAATGCATGAGTTAACTAAGGAAAACATTGAGCGTATGAATGCTAAATATAAACTTGCTGGAGATAAGGGTAGAAAACATGTTGTGTTTGCACCTGGAGATCTTGTTTGGTTACATTTGCGTAAGGATAGATTTCCTGATTTGCGCAAATCAAAGCTAATGCCACGTGCTGATGGTCCTTTTAAGGTGTTAGAGAAAATAAATGATAATGCATATAAACTTGAGCTGCCTGCAGATTTTGGGGTTAGTCCCACTTTTAATATTGCAGATTTGAAGCCTTATTTGGGTGCGGAAGATGAGCTTCCGTCGAGGACGACTTCATTTCAAGAAGGGGAGGATGATGAGGACAGTTGCATTCGGCTCACAGATGTTTTTATTTTCATTCTGTGATTTTGTCATATATCCAGTCCATGCATATTTACACAAATGCCATCATTTTAAAATGCTCATACCTAAATGTCCATGCATCCAAATAAAACATGTCATATATGCAAAATCTTGCACTGTTTTTGGTCTTCTTTTCTTTTTCTCTGCACACTCAACCATTTCGGGCCAGATCCGTCTGGGCCTTGCATTCGGCCCGCAGATGTTTTTATTTCCATTATGTGATTTTGTCATATATCCAGTGCATGCATATTTACAAAAATGCCATCATTTTAAAATGCTCATACCGAAATGTCCATGCATCCAAATAAAACATGTCATATATGCATAATGCTCAATTTTTTAGGTACTTTCACAATATCGCACTTTTATCCATGTTAAAATTGTTAAAATTGATGTTTGCATAAATGACATGATAAATGGTTTATTTCATAACTATTTAACCGTAGCTCCGAATTAAATGAACTTTATTTGTAAATGGGGTGGAAAAATGCATAGATTAACTTGGTGCACTTTATTTTGCTGTTTAACAACATTGAAATTGTGTTATAGGCAAAACATTACCAAATTCGTAAATTGCATATGGGGATTTTTCGGAATTGTTGATTGTTGTTTCCGGGCTCATTTAAATTGCCTAGATAGGTAGATTAATTATGCTTCACCTCTTTCCATGTTAACCAACATTTAATATTGATGGGTAGCATAAACGGGAGTGAACTAGATAATGTGATTGTGGGGGTTCGTGAATATGCAACTCGTTACATATTGAGCTCCACTTAATTTGTAGTGTTGTTTGTTGCACTTTGCCATGACATGCCTCATTAAAATGAACATGCATCATACTTGTTTGTGTGTCATGCCATGTTTATGCTTGTGCGTTTACCATGTTGGTTGCTTCTTTTTGGTTGTGCTTCTTCTCGATAGTTCCCGGTTTCGTTGCGATTGTGAGGATGCGTTCGACTACGTTGGTTCGTCTACTTCATAGACTCGATATTCTTCCAAGCGGGATTTCAGGTAAGATGACAGTTACCTTGGATATCACTACTATCTTTGCTATGCTAGTTGACTCGATGCTATCGCTATGTCGCGCTACCTACCACATGTTTATCAAGCCTCCCAAATAGCCATGATAAGCCTCTAACCTTTTCCACCTTCCCAGCAAACCGTTGTTTGGCGATGTTACCGCTTTGCTCAGCCCCTCTTATAGCATTGCTAGTTGCAGGTGCAGTGCAGGTTGTTCCATGTTGGGACATGGATATCATGGGATATGACAATATCTCTTATTTAATTAATGCATCTATATGCTTGGTAATGGGTGGAAGGCTCAACCTTTTGCCTAGTGTTTTGTTCCACTCATCCCGCCCTAGTTTCCATAATGCTGGTGTTATGATCCTTGATTACCGTTCCTAACACGCTCAGGGGAATGGGACCCTCTTGACAGTTCGCTTTGAATAACCGCTTCCAGCAAGGCACAACATTGGTTTTAACATTTGCCCAACATAATAAACATGATAATAAATTTGACACATAGGGAGTTAGTGCTACCCGAGGTTGTTTATTCAACATAATACAGGGGGGCCAGTGCTGATGGTGCTGGTCCAAACTAGAGCACCGTGCAGGCTACCTGGGGCAACTCAGGACGTCAGTTACTATATGCTTAGCTCATCTGGTTGTGTCCTGAGAATGAGATACTCGCAACTCCTATCAGGGTGCCGACACATCGGGAGGTCTTGCTGGACTTGTGTTACCATTGTAGAAATATCTTGTGCACCGGGATTCCGAGGATACTTCAGGCTGACCCGAGGTTGATCGGGTTTTCTTGAGGTTGAGGTATTTCCACCACAGCTTGTGCCGGCTTGTGACGGGCTAGGTTGGAACACCCCTGCAGGGTTAAATCTTTTCGGAATCCATGCCCGCGGTTATGTGGGAGATTGGAAATTTATAATATCCGATTGTAGAGAACTTGATACCATATCCGAATTAAAATACACCAACTGCGTCTGTAACGGTGACCGTCTCTTTTCGAGTGAGTTCGAGAAGAGAACATGGTAGGGTTATGTTTAATTAGTAAGTAGTTCAGGATCACTTATTGATCATTACTACTTTGCGACCGTTATGCGTAGTTGCTCTTCTTACTCTTGTACTCGTAAGTTAGCCACCATACAATGCTTAGTGCTGCTGCAACCTCACCACTTATCCATTCCATACCCAGTAAGCTTTGCTAGTCTTGATATGTCGGGACCCCGATCCTAAGTCACACTGATCTAGTATGTAACACATCATATCACTTTGTGGCATGATGCACGGTATTCCCACGGCTGCCACCTTACCTGGGCCGGACCGATTGCGCCTTTTGGCTCACGTATATGATAGTGCTGCTAGCATCCATATGACAGAGAACCCGGGCCGACATGACTAGTCGTAAATCCAAGGTGGCACAAACTTACTGGGACATGCATACATAACCCAGCAAGGAACGTGTCGGTCATCAATGTATGAACCCAAGTCGTAGCAACCTACAAGGACTTAAAGGAACAACGTGTGGCATTTCCCCGAAGGGACAGACACAGGAACAAAGAAGGATACATGCCGCCCAACCTATGTGTTCCGGAGCAGTAGCGAAGTACCATGGCTCAGTGGAAGCACTAGGAGCCATTTCCCCATAAGAATGGCTACCAAGAATAAACAACTAGGTGTCGGACCCCACACATAGCAATACACGTTACACGTACGCATAACATGCACGATATGTGTAGATACAACATGGCATCACAACATAACTCAACAACTCATATAGATAAAGGCCGAGAAGATCCTCATAGCATTTATTACAAACAGGGGTCACATGACCCAACATATAGAGCATACAAGCAACGGAAGCATAACATGTCTGAGTACTGACAACTACAAATGAAAAAGGGTAGGAAGCCTGACTAAGTGCAAGACCCTCCCAAGGGTACAAGATCGTAGTTGTGGTAACAAGCTAATCATCGAAGTCCACGCATAACTACTAGTGAGACTGAAGTCTCCTCTACAAAATCATAAATTAAGCAACGTGAGTACAAATGTACCCAGCAAGACTTACATCAGAATTATCTACTTATGCATCAGTATCAACCAAGGGGGTGGCGGAGTTTGACTGCAGCAAGCCAGCTTTGACTGTGGCTATCCTGAACTACGACTTCAAGTAACTCTTTTGAGGTGGCGCACACGAGTCCACATATTCACCCTATCAATACACCACTATGGATGTGCTCTCGTCTCCCTACGAGAAGGCCATGCATAGAACTCACGCTTATCTTGCGCATTTTAGAGTATCCACTTCCAGATATCTATGAACAATGTAGGCTTTCCAAGTAGTCCATATCCGCGGACGCGGCTATTCAAATAGATCATTTTACCCTGGAGGGGTGTACTTCTTCACACAGGCTCTCACCACTTATCGCCGTTTACACGACATGTACTCGGCAGCCTTCAAGCGGAAGCCCAGCGAGGGTGTCGGCCATGACCTGACTAACCACACAAGTCTCTAGTCCAGGTTTATCGCCTATTCAGGTTCCATCCACAAGGAAGTCCGGCCGGGGTTTCCACTACAGCCCCAAATGATGTGTGCAGGATTCCCAAGCCCGCCACACGGGTGCCACTTGGTACACCGGGCCACGGTGCCTAGTCTGTCCCATGCCCACCTGTACTGGGTGCCACTTGGTAGACTAGTAACACAAAGTACAAACACCAGAAATTAGTTGCAACTCCTGGACAGAGATCGAGGCGATTAATAAGTCGAGAGGGGCATTTAAGCATTCCAATGCGGGGTATTAGCTGTCTTGGATCACAAACATGGAACTCAGTTCCTAAGGACGGCTTCAGTGTGAAAACCCATCATGTACTCCTACATGGCCTCCCACCGCTACCTTTACCAAATCGTGTTCACACACTTAGCTCTCAACAGTAGGACATGTTCACCATCATCCCAATCCATTCCAGATGAATCGGACCTGACACAACTCTAAGCATAGCAGGCATAAAAAGCAAGCATGAATAAGTAGGTACTTCATGGCTTAAACAACTCGTACTCATGCTAGCGGGTTTCAACTATTTACTGTGGCAAAGACAGGTCATGCAGAGGAATGGGTTCAACTACCACGACATGTAATAGTTGAATCGTTGTTGTCCTAATGCAGTAAAAGAGAGAAAGGGCAAGCGAGTGGGAATTTATCAGAGTGATCAAGGGGGTTTTGCTTGCCTGGCACTTCTGAAGATGATATAGCTCTTCATCGGTGTCATCAAACTCATCGTCGGAATGAACGTCTACCGAGAGGGGACAAACACCGGCAATAGAGAAGGAACACAATCAATGCAATGCAATAATATGCTGCATGATTATGACAAGGCAACATGCTGTGGTTTGAGATAATGCAGCAAGCAATGATTTAAAGGAAGTTGGCTTGAACCTAAGGTTCAAATTCAAATTCCATATGTGATAATTCAAATGCCATTTATTTGTTTTTTCCAATTCAGTAACTATAAGTTGTTCCAACATGCATGAAAATGCCATAAAAAGATTCCTCATATTTTTCTGATAATTTTTCATATATAAATTATTTCATTGGAGTTACGATTGATTTTCTATGATTTTTAGAAGTTTAGGGTATTTTCTGAAAATAATAAATCATTTCTAATTTATTTAAAATTCTTGAAAATAATTACTGCTCAGTATTGCCTCACTGTGACGTCAGCAAGTCAGCGGGCGGCCCAGGTCAAACTGACCAGTGGGTCCCGTGTGTCAGTGACTAACCTAACTAACTAGGTTAATTAGGGTTTAACTTAAACTATCATAGGTTAATTAGGGGGGATGGGCCCGCATGTTAGTGAACCAGGGGAAGGTCAAACCCCTGGTCAGCAAGTCAAACTCGTCGGTGGCTCGACGCTGGCAACAACAGATGTGGCGGAGCGCTGCGGGATTGCTCCTCCAGCGTCCAAATGGACTGCCGAGGGCATCCACGGAACGAGGGAGCTCGTCCGCATCGAATGGTGCTACTGGCTTGGCCGGAGGTGACCTAGATCAACCGCGGCTGGCACTCGGGTGTTGATCGAGATGGGGCTACAGGGCATGTCGGTATGAAAAGGTGTGTGCATTTGGCTCCTGGGGGTGCCCTGGGTGCGGTGACGCACTCGGTTTCGAGCTCGGGTGGTTGTGGCCACGGCGGAGGCGCCGGCGGAGCCGAGCTCTTGACCGGGGTGGCAGGCGGTGCTAGAGGGCGACCCGATCGATGCAGATAGGGGTGATAACCCACAAGTATAGGGGATCAATTGTAGCCTCTTTCGATAAGTAAGAGTGTCGAACCCAATGAGGAGCTAAAGGTAGAACAAATATTCCCTCAAGTTCTATCGACCACAGATACAACTCTACGCACGCTTGACGTTCGCTTTACCTAGAACAAGTATGAAACTAGAAGTACTTTGTAGGTGTGATAGGATAGGTTTGCAAGATAATAAAGAGCATGTAAATAAAATCTAGGGGTTGTTTAGATAATGACACAACTATGTTAGTTTTTGTAGAGAGCTTTTGTCAACAAGAAAGTCATTTGTCCCTAGGCAATCGATAACAAGTACCGGTAATCATTCTTGTAATTTTATATGCGGGAGAGGCATGAGCTAACATACTTTCTCTACTTGGATCATATGCACTTATGATTGGACCCCTAGCAAGCATCCGCAACTACTAAAGATCATTGAGGTCGTGAAACCCAACCATAGCATTAAGTATCAAGTCCTCTTTACTCCCACACGTTATACCCCACTTACTCCGGTTTAAGCTTCTGTCACTTTCGCAACCCACCATAAGCAAACCATGACCATATTGCAACACCCTACAGTGGGGGGCCCTCACGTTTGCGTGAGAACGGAGGGCACCGTAGGACAGCACCATAAATAAAATATACAATCATACCAACCAAGATCACGATTGACCCACAGGACAAAATGGATCTACTCAAACATCATAGGATAACCATAGGTCATTGGAAAATAATATATGGAGTTGATCACCATGTTTAAGTAGAGATTACAGCAGGGAGAATAGGTGTTACACTGCTGCATAGAGGGGGAGAGAGTTGGTTTCGACGGTAGCAAGATTGTTGATGTAGATCGCCGTCCCGATCATTGCCCCGGTGGCACTCCGGCGCCACCGGAAGCGAGGGGGAGAGAGCCCCCTCCTTATTCTTCTTCCTTGGCCTCCCCCTAGATGGGAGGAGAGTTCCCCCTCTGGTCCTTGGTCTCTATTGCGGCGGAGGGGCGGGAGCCCCTTCGAGATTGGATCTCCCTCTCTATTCTCTTCTGTTTCGCGTTCTTCTGATCTGGCCGAAAACCATTTCTTATATTCCTGGAGATCCGTAACTCCGATTGCGCTGAGATTTTAACATGATTTTTTTCCGAATATAAGCTTCCTTGCGCCCAAAGTAGAGCTCCAACCGACGTACGAGGTGAGCACAACCCACCACCATGTGCCTGGTTCAGGGGTGGTGCGCTGGTGTCTTGTGCCCTATGTGGGCCTCCGTTCGCGGTGATTCCAACTCCCAAAAATCACATATATTCCAAAATAATTCTCCGTAAAATTTTATTGCATTTGGGCTTCATTTGATATGGATATTCTGCGATACAAAAAACAGGAACTAGCACTGGGCATTGGATCAATAGGCTAGTCCAATAAATCATATAAAAAGTTGCCAAAAGTATGTAAAAGTTGTATAATATTGGCATGAAACAATCAAAAATTATAGATACGACGGAGACGTATTAGCATCCCCAAGCTTAATTCCTGCTCGTCCTCGAGTAGGTAAATGATAAAAAAGATAATTTTTGATGTGGAATGCTACCTAACATAAACTTGATCATATGTCTAGTCATGGCATGAATATTGAGACATAAGTGATTCAAAGCAATAGTCTATAATTTGACATAAATACACAAATACTCAGGCATACCAACAAACAATCATGTCTTTCAAAATATCAATGCTAAAGAAAGCTATCCCTACAAAATCATATAGTCTTGTCATGCTCTGTCTTCTTAACACAAAGTATTTATCAGGCACAACCCCGATGACAAGCCGAGCAATTGGTTCATACTTTTTAACGCGCTTCAGCTTTTTCAACCCTCACGCAATACATGAGCACAAGCCATGGATATAGCACTACGGGTGGAATAGAGTATGATGATAGGGGTAAATATAAAGAAGACAAAAAGTAATAAAGTCTCACATCGACGCGGCTAACCAACGGGCTATGGAGATGCCCATCAATCGATATCAATGCGAGGAGTAGGGATTGCCATGCAACGAATGCACTAAGAGCTATAAGTGTATGAAAGCTCAATATGAATACTAAGTGGGTGTGCATCTAATCCGATAATGAAAAATTCCCACTAGTATATGAAAGTGACAACATAGGAGACTCTCAATATGAAAAACATGGTGCTACTTTGAAGCACAAGTGTGGTAAAGGATACCAACAATGCCCCTTCTCTCTTTGTTTTTATTTTTCTTCTTTTTTCTTTTCTTTTTATTTCTTTTCTTTTTTTTTCTTTTTCTTTTTCTCTCACTGTCCGGAGTCTCATCCCGACTTGTGGGGGAACCATAGTCTCCATCATCATTTCCTCACTGGGGCACTGCTCTAAAAATGAATACTGATGATCATCACACTTCTATTTACTTATAACTCAAAAGAAATAAAAAATTACAACTCGATACCTATGACAAAGTATGACTCTATATGAATGCCTCTGGCATGTAGCATGATGTGCAATGATCTAGCATAACATGTATGAAAAATGAGGAATGGTGGCTGAGCAACAACTACTATGTCAGCTATATGATCATGCAAAGAAATATGATAATGAATGCTCAAGTCATCAAACGGAAGCGGTGGAAGTTGCATGGCAATATATATCTCGGAATGGCCATGGAAAAGCCATAATAGGTAGGTATGGTGGCTGTTTTGAGGAAGATATAATAAGGCTTATGTGTGATAGAGCATATCATATCACGGGTGTCGGCGTTCTGGGAATGGGGGTCCCCAGACTTGCCTACCTGCGGCCCACAGCGTGGCTCTGCGAGCGGACCCGTACGACCCATCTTCACCAACAAGCTTTCGAGACCCTCGTGAGGCGGACGACACAATACCTCCTCGAGAGCGGCCTCACCAGGCTGGCTCGCGAGCGGCGGAGAGATCAAGGCAAGGCAAACCTCGCGAGGTCCCAGTGACGTGAGCCATGACGAGCGAGACTAGGCGGGTGCCAGGCGGGCGCCAGCACGCACAGTGTCCTTGTTTCCTCTTTGGTGCTAAGGGGGCAAGCGCATGCGAGGAGTACCGAGGCATCAATCAAAGGTTTCCCTATCGGTGCAACGAGACCAAGACCAACAGGACGGCAGGACGGAGGTCACCGTGGAGCCCAAGATGGCGTCACCACCAGAGCCTTTGGCAGGCGAAGACTACTTTTGTCAGGATAAGTTGTACTAGCTGTCCCCTTTCAAATTGGCCGTTGTGGGATTCCTTCCCGCTCAATATTTGGGAAGAGGACCAGGGCCTCTATAAATAGGACTAGCCACCACCATAGGAGGCAACGGATTCAGATCGGATCCTCACCCACACAAGTTCACCAAGCACAAGAACACCTCTCCTCAGGAGGTTGTTCTTCCCATTGTACTGTTCATCCTCAGCCCAAGAGGCAATCCACCACCACGCACTAGAGTAGGGTATTACACCACAACGGTGGCCCGAACCAGTATAAATCTTGTGTCCCTTGTGTTGCGAGTTCGTCGAGCTAGCCTAGAGATCGCGAAGCGAGAGAGGGCGTGATCTGCGAGGGGTAGATCATCATGCGCACCCCAGAGTTCGAACCTTAAGGGTTTTGCCGAAACACGAGATCCGACATTTGGCGCGCTAGGTATGGGTGCACCGGAGTTTTCCTTCCGTTGATCCGCGTCCCATCGCTTCCTCGCATCGATGGCAGACGCCCGCCGAGCCCGCGCTGAGCGCAGCGCTGCCCTCGCCACCCGCATCGCCTAGACGACTCCCGTCGGCGGGCCACCTCGTCGTTCTCCATCGCCTGCCGCCAACGCCACCACCGGCCCGGCGGCGAACGAGCAACAAGCCTCCTTGTTGCACCCCTCGGTGCGGTGGGACGGCCGCACCGCCACTCCGTCGCTGACCCCGACCAGTTTGTCGTCCCATGCTCACCGCGCTCCGGTGGATGCGCAGGCCGCGCTATGCCTGGCACGTGAACTCATGCGCTACCGCCCCATCGACGACCTCTACAAGGACTGGCTCGACCGCATCGCCGAGCTTGTCAGCGCCGCAGGGGGCTTGATACGGGGCTAACCCGGTGTAGGCCGATCTTTCACGATTGGAGTGGGTTCCCTCGAAGAACACGATGAACACGGGGAAGAACGAAGAGAAATCACAAGGGCAAACACTCAAGAACAAGTCCAATCACACATCCACTAGTCAATCAAACACACAAGATCCACAAGGTACATGAACAACGAAGGGAAAGATACAAGGTAAAGTTCATCTCCATGAGGAGGTCTTGAAGGGGGCCGCCCAAGAGGGGGTCTTGATGATATATCCCGCAGGATCTTCTCCTAGATGGAGGTCTTGGCCTCCATAATGAGTAGTAGTCTCTCTCTCTCTCTCAAGAGTAGAGTGGTACAAGGAGCAAAGCTCTCTATCAAATGAGCTATCACTTTGCTAACCCTAACTAGGAGGAGGGGGAGTAGTATATATAGTCTAAGCCATAAAGGGGTAAGTGGGAAAGAGAGATACATGGGCCTCTGGCCCGTGGCTGCGCGTAGGCAGGCGCCGGATGTCCGGGCTGGGGGCCGGATGTCCGGGGCTTCACGAGGCGCCGGATGTCCGGGGCTCGGGCCGGATGTCCGGGCTGAAGTGGCCAAACTTCGGGTGCGTTCTGTCGTCGATGCTGGATTTCCGGGGGAAGGGCCAGATGTCCGGGCTTTGGCGAGGCGCCGGATGTCCGACCGCTGATGTTGTTGTCCGTCTGTTGGTGCAGCTCCTTGGCGGTTGCACAGACGCCGGATGTCCGGCCTCTGGCCCGGATGTCCGGCCGCTGTAGCTTCAGCAGCTCCGTCTTCTTCCGTTGTCGCTTCCAGGCTTCCCTCGCGGATGGTGTAGTTGTTCCTTGGCACTTGCACTCCTACTCAACATCCATGAAGCTCCGACAATACCTATGCATGCACACGGGAGAAGTGTCAAGTAGTATACCATCCTCGAAGGGGTCAAGTGAGCACGTGTAAAGGAGATGATTCACCTTTGTGTATGTGAAGTAGATGTCGCACGTGTCACTTGCCAAACGAACTCTTGACATGGTGATGTCCATAGGATGCTCCGCATCATCTCCCCTCCCTTGGGAAAGATCCGACCTCGGATAGAAAACCAAATCACCATGGAAAAGAGATGGCTTCGCCGTGTAGAAGTGGACGTTCACCAAGTGCTCATCATCTTGAGGCTCGCAATGGGCACTCTCCAATGTCGCACCGTCTAGTGATTCCTTCAAAATGAGCAAGGACAACAAACACTTGAAAAAATAAATGTGGTTAGCGTTAGTGCAAAACCAAGCATTCAAGAGGTGATTCACCCAACAAGTGTCGTCATCATGCAAAGCATATGGTGTGACAAGGGATTGTGACATGGCATGTAAGCATATCAATCGAGCACAAGCAAAGATATCATGGGGACAAGCATGTAAATGTGAGGTAGTGATGCAAATATGTGTGTCAAGATAATAAGCATCTACCTCAAGTTCATAGGAAGCATTCACAAATTGCTAAATGAAAGGTCTATGGTAGGCATAAGAAGCATTCACAACACCAAAGAAAATGAGATGTCTAAACACATGGGTTAAGTGCAAGACAATCCAAGCATAATGTGCATAGGGTGTAGTGAACATAGTGTGGCACTCAACACAATAGAAAGAGCAATTGTTCATCATGTGTGAGGCAATCAAGTCAATCATGTGACAAGCAATGGGACATAGCATATGTGAAGAAATGATTTTGGTGCAACCAACCATATGATAGTAGCAAGTAGTCCAAGAATTGGATGCAACACACAAGGCATATATATCATGATGCATGGAATGGTGAAAATGACAAGTCGAAGCAAGATCTCGAACATGTGCACAATCAAATGGTCCAAGATGACCAATAAGGATCATGGTGCAAGCAACACAAGTAGTATGATCCATAATATCCATGATCAAGAAAGATGTCACCTTGAAGGCGTGTCGTTGTGCGTCCTTCACAATGCCGAAGTACAAGAAAGTGCGATGTAGAATTGTCGTGGTAGAAGATGGTTCGCTCTCAAGAGCTCGAATTGTCAACTCACGTGACGTGGAAGTCGACACAAAGTCCAAGTATCCTACACATGCACACAAGAAAACAAAGAACATATGCGCATGGTAGATAAACACATCATCCATCATGATGGTTCTCTTCTTTTGCACATAACCATTAGAAGCACAAGTGCATGAATAATATGATGCAACAATGGCTATATTCATGGCACTAGGTATATGATGCAAATAGGTAAGACAAGCATGCTTCACAAGAAATATGTCAAAATCTCCAAATATATGTGAGAATGCTATGGGGGAAAACTCATAAGCAAGACTAATAGCATTGTTGCGCTCAATACATGGCAAATCATCTAGCATGAGGGAGGCAACATATGGAGAGATGTGACAAGAAGCAATAACAATCATGTGCAAAGCATGTAGATAGTTGTCATCAACCGCATGAAGTGAGCAAGTATAAATCATTGGTGATGCAACAAGGCAAGCAAGTAATCAAGTCGTGCAAACTAGTGGAGCGAAGATGCAACACACTAGAGGAAATCATGGCAATCATGTCATGTGAGCAAAGAATAGGCATATGCAATGTACATGACATATCGCAAGCATGAACACAAATCAAGATCATAGTGTCATCATAGGCATGGGGCACAAAGCAAACATGGCAATAACAAGTGATATCTCCACCACGCTTGCAAATACACATACAAGTACTAGAATCAAGCATCATGTGTAATGCAAAGCATGGGTCACAAATGCATGGCAAAGGCATAGGAATGAGCATATCATGCAAAGTGAACATGGTAATATGGGCAAATGATACATAATGGGCAATAACCCATAGCGAAGTGAGGACCATGTAAAAGAAATGCGTGAAGTGTTTGCGCGAAGTGAGCGGTGGGAAAGGCAATCCATAGGATCCCAAGTCATCATTGCTCTCTAGAGCTCGTTTTGTCAACTCATGGGATTGTGAGGTTGACAAGTGTTCATGGGTACCTACACAATAAAGACACAATCGAAAGCAATTGTGTGTGTGGTAAATGTACACATCATCCATCATGATGTGTATGTGCAAGTGAGTGTTAGCACAAGATAAGCATCACTCAAAGAAATTTGATGCATGGTACAAGAACATGTCATCCATCATGAAAGAATAGTTGTTATGTATAACATGATGGGGATGCAAATTGAGCATACTAGTATATGGCACAACAATATCATTATGATTCATGGGTAGCATATTGTGCACACAATTAGTGGGATCTTACAATTGATGGGATGGATCAAAATCTTCTAAAATGTATGAGGAAACTATGGGGGTCTCCTCATGAGCAATATTGGAAACATCATATGGAGAAAATGGACAACATCCAAAACAATGCATATCCGAAGCTAGGTAGTCATGGCATGGCATATGAGATAAATGATGCAAAGGGAGCATATCAATATCATCACAAGAGAAACAAATGCCAATAACCATGGGCTTGTCATCTATGCCATATGTGCAAATTGGGTTAATTTTAATGGCATATGCATAGTCACTAAGATGAGATTGCAAATATGACATATGATTGATCTCATGCATAGCATATGACAAGTCAAGCAGGTTGTCAAACATGATGTGACCTAAAGAATTGTCACAAGAAATCCTATGTAACATGGCATCACAAGTAATAGACTCCACATGGCAATCATCAAACTCATCATAAATGGGTAAATCATCGTATGGGGAAATCATACTAGCATGAAGCATGGTAATAGGTTGATCAACATCATGCAAGCAATCAATGTCCAGAATGTCCACTAGTGGGAATAGAGCATCACCTTCACCTATGTTACCTTTGTCATTCCACTCAAGTGGTGTGGGTGAGGTGGGAAAGACCAAATGGTGGTCATCTTCATCTTGATGGAACCATGTGGGGGGTGCATCATATTCCACCATGGCCATCGTCATGTCCATAGGAAGGACGAAGTCGTCGAGGATCGGCGCGTCATCATATATGGGACCTAGCACCAAATGAGAAGACACAATAGAGGTAGAGGTTAAGTCGTTAGAAATCGAAGTGGCCTCACTCTCTCTATGTGGTGGCTCACTCACTCCCTCAAGGTAGGTGCACTCAAACTCACATATGGTGGAGTCACTCATCTCACTCAAATGGTGGGGGTTGTGGCTCTCCTCACATGGGAATTGGGGCAACACATCGGATATGGGGCTAGTGGTGAAGTCACTCTCACTCTCAATATGGTGGCACAAGTCACTCAAGTCATCATACGTCGCCGTGGTCGAAGTGAAATACTCAACCATCTCATCGCCGTCACCGTGGATGAAGGCCGAAGATGGCACATCATCACTCTCGCCTCCTAAGATGGAAGCATCATCCTTGCTCGTCACCATGTCGCTCGCCTGCAAAGCTTGGTCCTTGAATGTCTCCGTAGTCGTACTCGTCGCCGCACCATGATGAGGACATCAATACAATTATTACACCCACAGTCCCTGCTGCTATACATACTGGACCAATTACTAGAGCTCGCGCACGCCAATTAAATTACCAGGTACTTTCGTTTCTTGCTAATGATTCTAATGTTCATGAGAATATGATGCTGCCTAAATTGGATACATTTGTTTTGCTTACAAATGAAGGGCCTAGCTTTGAGAAGGATGAACATTGGAGCAAGAACAAGCATGGAGATGATGGCATGCGCATGGGGAACAAGAACGGAGTTACAAGTGATGATTTCAGGACGTTGAAGCCACCATAATGCGTGCATGAAGCCTTGGACGAAATATACAAGATGCTACTTCATAACTTTCGTCCAGAGGCTATTCTAGGTGCTGCGTCACCTTATTATTGGGCCAGGCCCATGTAATTTCGAAATACATAAGTATAGGCTGTTTTTAGAGTCCGTATGTGTGGGGAAACAAGAGATAGGGTTGGTTTCGGACCCCTTCCTCAAGGGCCACGAAATTCCCCCCCTCTTCCTCCATATATACAGCCCTTAGGGCGTCGTTTAGACTTTGGGTTTTGTTTAGATTAAAAGTTCGCCATAGCTGCAACTTCGCGTACTTCGTTTGTGTTCAGCGACCAGACAAAGGCGTCACAGAACCCCACCTTGATCAATAAAGCTTTCATCTTATATTCGCAATATCCAGATTGCAATCTCAGTTTCTTGCCTGTTCTTCGTTTGCTCGCAGGAAACAGACCCTCGTGGTCAGGTTGATCGTGCTCCGGCGTGGTCGATAACCTCTCGGAGTTGGTTTAGCGATTGCTAAGGCGCGACGTCCTCGCACGTTCGTAGTCGGATCGTCAAAGTCGACTTCCATCAAAGCGATATTCATCATCTCATCGAAAGACGGGACACCTTTGCCTCTATCAAGTGGTATCAGATTTCCAGGTTGCTCGGTGAGATTTTACAGTTTTTCGTAGTTTAGATCGAGTCTGTTCTTCATACCTACAGTCCACGAAAAAGCCACAAAAAAAAATTAGGGTTAGTTCATCATATCCGAACCAATCTGAGCCTTTGCATAATCTTTTTAGGGTTTTTGCTTTGTTGAATTTGCGGTTGCATCGTCGTGTCAAGTTGCTGGTCTTAGAGTCTAGTCTTTTAGAGTTTCGAGTTCTGGTCATAAGTTGTCACGCCGCCGCCGCACCATCATCATCGCCTTGCCATCTACCACCATTGCTTATCCGCCACCGCTTTGAATCCGTATCCATATACCACCACCGCTGCCATATACCACCGCCATATATCCACCACCAATCCGAGTTCTTTTCATAGTCGGTTTGTTTTAGAGATCCATATATTTTCCGTTTCGTGTTTCCTTGCCTGAGTAGGTCTCGGAAGAAAAAAAAAAAAGAGTCTGGAGACCCCCGGGCAGTTTTTAGGCCAAAATTTCGGCAACCAAAATATTTTTTCCCTATCCTATTTTTAGGCCCCGGGTAGTGTTTTGAGACACTCGCCATCATAGTGATTTTTTGTCGCACTTTTTCGTCGTTGCTGCCCTGATTTCCGAAAAAAAAAAATAGTCAAAAAAATTTTGTGCCAATCCTGTCAGTTTGACCTGGGAAGAGTTTTGAGACACTCGCCATTATAGTGATTTTTTCGCAAAAAAAAAAAAAAAAGGAGGAGCGCAAAAAAAAAAAAAAGAGCGCAAAAAAAAAAAAAAAAAAGAGCGAAAAAGAAAAATTCCTGAGTGTGCTTTTCCCTTGTTTACGTGCAGCGCCGTGATTTTGTTAGTGTTCTAGGCTCGCGTCTCTAGCACGGTCTAGCCTAGGACCAGCACAGTACCGTCGTTGAGCGTTTATTCAACTTTGCATCTCTGAATTGATTATTGCTTACCATTTTGCTACCATATTATAAGCCTTCCCAGCTCCACATAAGTCTACATCGTGCGTTTGACTCTCCCTGGTAATCGCTATATCCAAGCTTTGAGAGTTTTTGACTACAACGGTTGCCGATCACCACCTGCTGCTGGGTAAGAACTGGTAAGAATTTGAGATTCGCTTGAAGGTTTTGTGACACACCACCATCCCACCACTTCTAGTAGTCTGCAGGATCATATTCTTTTGTGTTTCTATTGCTGCTAACCATGGCAGGTTCACAAGCCGATGAGACTGATTGGGCGAACATGACGAACAAGGAGTTGCATGATAAATTTCAGCAAATGATGAGTGGCCAGGTGGGAGATGTGCTAAACAGATTTGAAGAGGCTATGGAGAAGATAGATGCCGTGGAGAAGTCGTTTGAGACAAAGCTGGATAACAAGTTTACTGAATTACTCAAGCGTCTTCCCCAACCACCACCGGCTGCACATGTCGCACCTCTACAACAACAACAACCACATCTCCAACGCCGCCTTCCAAATCAAGTGGGACGGGCACAGCGCGTTCCAATTGAGATTGGTCAAAATTCGGGTGCTGCTGTCCCTACTGTTGATGCTTCTTTGGCTCCTGCTCCTGCGGCGGCTGGGGAGGATGACGATTATGCGGGCGATTATGAGGATGAGGTTGATCAAAATCAGAACTACGTGCAGCCACCAGCACCACCACCAGCAGGTCGACCTCAGGTATATATTCGCAACGGTAGGCCGGCACCACCACCTCAGGTACGAGATCATGACCATCTCCCTAAACTGAAATTGAATATTCCACCATTTGAGGGTAGATATGTTCCTGATATATATCTTACTTGGGAGTTAGAAACTGAACAACGATTTACATGTTTACAATATCCTGAGGAGAGACGTGTTCCTGCTGCTGTTTGTGCTTTCACTAGCTTTGCATGTGTTTGGTGGTCTGAACATTGTAGATTATATCCTGTTCCAGCTACTTGGGCTGCTTTGAAAACTGCTATGCGTACTCGTTGGGTTCCACCATATTATCAACGTGAATTACTTCAAAAATTGCAGCGTTTAAGACAAGGAAAAAATTCTGTAGAAGAATATTATCAGGAATTACAAACTGGCATGATTAGATGTGGTATTGTTGAGGAGAATGAAGCTATGCTTGCACGTTTTATGGGTGGATTAAATAAAGAGATTCAGACCATTCTAGAGTATAAGGATTATAATAATATCACTCGTTTATTCCATCTTGCTTGTAAAGCTGAACGTGAAGTGCAGGATCGACAGCCATTGGCGCGAACTAACTTTTCTGCAGGTCGACCTTCATCATGGACACCGCGTGCATCTTCTACTTCCACTTCACCATCACCTCCATCAGGTGCCACCTCCAGCCGTGATACAAGAAAGCAGGCACAACCACCACTCTCTGCCAAGAGCACACCTGCCGGGCCTGTGCAGAGCTCTTCTTCTTCCATGGCATCGACAGGGCACACAAGTGATATTATTTGTCGTCGTTGTAAGGGAAGAGGACATTTTGCGAGAGAATGCAAATCTCAGCGTGTCATGATTGCTACTGAGGATGGTGGGTATGAGTCCGCTAGTGACTATGATGAGGAGACTTTGGCTCTTATTACACGTGAAGAACATGGTGGAGATGATTCTGAAAATGAGACGCAATACATGGCTCCTGAAGACGCTGACAGGTATGACTGTTTAGTTGCTCAACGTGTTTTGAGTGTGCAGGTCACACAAGCAGAGCAAAATCAGAGGCATAATTTGTTCCATACAAAGGGAGTTGTGAAGGAACGTTCTGTTCGCGTCATCATAGATGGAGGTAGCTGTAACAACTTGGCTAGCATGGAGATGGTGGAGAAGCTATCTCTCACCACAAGACCACATCCACATCCTTACTACATCCAATGGTTCAACAACAGCGGCAAGGTTAAGGTAACACGTACTGTTCGTGTGCATTTTAGTATCTCTACATATGCTGATTATGTTGATTGTGATGTGGTACCCATGCAAGCATGTTCCTTATTACTAGGTAGACCATGGCAATTTGATAAAAATTCTGTACACCATGGTAGAAACAATCAGTATACTCTTGTTCATAAGGATAAAAATATTACTTTGCTTCCTATGACTCCTGATTCCATTTTGAAAGATGACATTAATAGAGCTAATAAAGCAAAACAGGAGAAAAATAAGAGTGAAAATCAGATTGTGGCAAAGGAATTTGAGCAACAAATGAAACCTAATAATAAACCATCTAGTGTTGTTTCTGAAATTAAATTGAAAAGTGCATGTTTACTTGCCACAAAATCTGATATTGATGAACTAGATTTCAGCAAATCTGTTTGCTATGCTTTTGTGTGCAAAGAGGCATTATTTTCATTCGAGGACGTGCCTTCCTCTTTGCCCCCTGCTGTCACTCACATTTTGCAGGAGTTCGCTGACGTCTTCCCACAAGACGTGCCACCGGGATTACCACCTATTCGAGGGATTGAGCATCAAATTGACTTAATTCCCGGTGCATCGCTACCCAACCGTGCACCATACCGTACCAATCCAGAGGAGACGAAGGAGATTATGCGTCAAGTACAGGAGCTGCTCGACAAAGGTTATATACGCGAATCTCTTAGTCCTTGTGCTGTTCCTATTATACTCGTGCCTAAAAAGGATGGTACGTCGCGTATGTGTGTTGATTGTAGAGGCATTAATAATATTACTATTCGTTATCGTCATCCTATTCCTAGGCTCGATGATATGCTTGATGAATTGAGTGGCTCTACAATATTCTCCAAAGTTGATTTGCGTAGTGGATACCATCAAATTCGTATGAAATTGGGAGATGAATGGAAAACTGCATTTAAAACTAAGTTTGGTTT
This sequence comes from Aegilops tauschii subsp. strangulata, assembly GCF_002575655.3. Taxonomy (NCBI): domain Eukaryota; kingdom Viridiplantae; phylum Streptophyta; class Magnoliopsida; order Poales; family Poaceae; genus Aegilops; species Aegilops tauschii. Next base: position 280,737,249 of record NC_053036.3, read on the forward strand.
ATATGAGTGGTTAGTTGGTTTGGAGACCATCAAAGATCAATATGTGCATGATGCTGATTTTAAAGATGTATTGCAGAATTGTAAAGAAGGAAGAACCTGGAACAAGTTTGTCGTTAATGATGGATTTGTGTTCCGTGCTAACAAGCTATGCATTCCAGCTAGCTCTCTTCGTCTTTTGTTGTTGCAGGAGGCGCATGGAGGAGGATTAATGGGACACTTTGGCGTGAAGAAGACGGAGGACGTACTTGCTACACATTTCTTTTGGCCAAAGATGAGACGGGATGTTGAGCGTTTTGTTGCTCGCTGCACTACATGTCAAAAAGCTAAGTCACGACTCAATCCTCATGGTTTATATATGCCTTTGCCTGTACCTAGTGTTCCTTGGGAGGATATATCTATGGACTTTGTTTTAGGTTTACCTCGAACAAAGAAGGGGAGGGATAGCATATTTGTTGTCGTGGATAGATTCTCGAAAATGGCGCACTTTATACCATGTCATAAAAGCGATGATGCTGTTAATGTTGCTGATTTGTTCTTTCGTGAAATTATTCGCTTGCATGGTGTGCCAAATACTATTGTTTCAGATCGTGATACTAAATTTCTTAGCCACTTTTGGAGATGTTTATGGGCTAAGTTGGGGACTAAACTGCTTTTTAGTACTACTTGTCACCCCCAAACTGATGGACAAACTGAAGTAGTCAATAGAACATTGTCTACTATGCTTAGGGCTGTTTTGAAGAATAATAAGAAAATGTGGGAAGACTGCTTGCCTCATATTGAGTTTGCTTATAATCGTTCATTGCATTCTACTACTAAGATGTGCCCTTTTGAAATTGTGTATGGTTTCCTACCTCGTGCACCTATTGATTTGTTGCCTCTTCCATCTTCGGAGAAGGTTAATTTTGATGCTAAACAACGTGCTGAATTGATCTTAAAAATGCATGAGTTAACTAAGGAAAACATTGAGCGTATGAATGCTAAATATAAACTTGCTGGAGATAAGGGTAGAAAACATGTTGTGTTTGCACCTGGAGATCTTGTTTGGTTACATTTGCGTAAGGATAGATTTCCTGATTTGCGCAAATCAAAGCTAATGCCACGTGCTGATGGTCCTTTTAAGGTGTTAGAGAAAATAAATGATAATGCATATAAACTTGAGCTGCCTGCAGATTTTGGGGTTAGTCCCACTTTTAATATTGCAGATTTGAAGCCTTATTTGGGTGAGGAAGATGAGCTTCCGTCGAGGACGACTTCATTTCAAGAAGGGGAGGATGATGAGGACATCAATACAATTATTACACCCACAGTCCCTGCTGCTATACATACTGGACCAATTACTAGAGCTCGCGCACGCCAATTAAATTACCAGGTACTTTCGTTTCTTGCTAATGATTCTAATGTTCATGAGAATATGATGCTGCCTAAATTGGATACATTTGTTTTGCTTACAAATGAAGGGCCTAGCTTTGAGAAGGATGAACATTGGAGCAAGAACAAGCATGGAGATGATGGCATGCGCATGGGGAACAAGAACGGAGTTACAAGTGATGATTTCAGGACGTTGAAGCCACCATAATGCGTGCATGAAGCCTTGGACGAAATATACAAGATGCTACTTCATAACTTTCGTCCAGAGGCTATTCTAGGTGCTGCGTCACCTTATTATTGGGCCAGGCCCATGTAATTTCGAAATACATAAGTATAGGCTGTTTTTAGAGTCCGTATGTGTGGGGAAACAAGAGATAGGGTTGGTTTCGGACCCCTTCCTCAAGGGCCACGAAATTCCCCCCCTCTTCCTCCATATATACAGCCCTTAGGGCGTCGTTTAGACTTTGGGTTTTGTTTAGATTAAAAGTTCGCCATAGCTGCAACTTCGCGTACTTCGTTTGTGTTCAGCGACCAGACAAAGGCGTCACAGAACCCCACCTTGATCAATAAAGCTTTCATCTTATATTCGCAATATCCAGATTGCAATCTCAGTTTCTTGCCTGTTCTTCGTTTGCTCGCAGGAAACAGACCTTCGTGGTCAGGTTGATCGTGCTCCGGCGTGGTCGATAACCTCTCGGAGTTGGTTTAGCGATTGCTAAGGCGCGACGTCCTCGCACGTTCGTAGTCGGATCGTCAAAGTCGACTTCCATCAAAGCGATATTCATCATCTCATCGAAAGACGGGACACCTTTGCCTCTATCACACCATCTTGAAAAAGAGTCGTGGAGGACTCGGCATCATCAATGCCACAAAGAGGGATGGCGGTGAAGTCGAACTTGGGAGGATCGTCTTGGAGCTCATCGGACTTGGACATCATTGTGGTACTAGCCTCATGCTCACCGTCTTTGAGTTTGGTCTTTGAGAAGTGTGCTTGGGGTGGAGAAGCCTTGGCCTTCATGAGTTCTTGTTCTGCCTTGAGAGCACCAATGTAGTTGTCGTCGAGGCACTTGTAGTTCTCGAGGAAGATAGTCTTGGAGATGTCGTTGTTCAATCCCATCATGAAGTGGAACTTCATAGACATGGGGTCGTCCACGCCGGCTTGTCGCAAGGCTTTCTTCATCTCCTTGCAGTACTCGTCGATGGACTTGGATCCTTGGATGGTGTTTTCCAATTGGCGTAGAAGTTGTTCCATGTAGGTTGGAGGCACAAACTCTCGCCGCAAAGCTCTCGTCGTCTTGGGCCAACTCATGTCGTAGGTCTCCAAAGGTGTGTGAAGCCACCATGTCGAGGCGTAGTCATGGAAGTTTCTTGTGGCACACTTCACTTGATCTTCGGGAGGAACTTGATGTAGCTTGAGGTAGTCGTCCATTAGGTGCTCCCACTCGAGATACTCCTCGGGTTCTTGAGTCCCATAGAAAGGAATCGCGTGGTCGGTGTCGAGGTCGTAGTAGCTCGTGGAAGTCGTGGACTTGAGCTTGGGGAGCTTCTCTTAAGCGTACTCTTGGGGTGCTTGTTGGCTAAGATGACGTATGTCCGTAGGCGAAGATGCCTTGAAGTCGCTTGGCAAAGATGCCAAGAGAGATGGTGAAGTCGTTGAGCGGTTGTTGGTGTAGAGCTCTTGACCTTCATGTTCGTGGTGGTGATGGTGTCGATGCCGATGTGACCTTGCCGGAGATGGTATCTCGGAGGCATGTGCTCTTGAGCGTCTTCTCGATGATGAGGAAGATCGCTTGTAGGACTTGATGAGGGCTTTGATCTCCTCCATTTGAGCATTCATCTTGGCGTCGTTGGAGTTGTTCGTGGCATCGAACTCGTTGTTGTTGTTGTAGACCGAGGGTGAAATACCTTGCCTATCCATCACAAGACTCGAGTAGAGGTGAGTAGGAAATGAGATAAACAATACCAAGTTAACTTTTCCCAAAGTTGAGGATGTATCCCGTTTCACTCAATGTGAGATGAAAGAATAGTGGAATTTGTACCGGACTTGTTCACTCACACCTACAAACTAAAGCTTATGGAGTAGCTCGGTGAGGATAGTGGCACAAACATTTAATGCAAAATGTTAGCAAGAGTCAATAATGTTGAAAGAGATTCACAAATTCGCAAGTGAAACAAGTAGACCAATAGCAAATAATGGCACACGGAAACGCACACACGGATAGATAAATGGGATCGTGCAACCAAGGAATGAGCACAAAATGTGGAGTCCACGGAAAACGCTCGTGTTGCACAACTCAAGAGAGACGCTAGCACGATTGCTCTATAGGCGGATACGACACTTGTGCACAACCTATAAGATGCAAAATGGATAAACTTTGGGATAATTAGATTGATGCCCCTAGTTGTGTCCCACTCGTCTGTTTTACCCCTAATTCCCAAAAGTCACTGGTTCTGTCCAAGTCACTTTGCTCCTATTATGCTTTTGCCCTTTGACCGTTTGACCATCAGTTCGAAAACTTCATAACTAATTCATACTAAATCAGAAAAATGCAAATAAGATACCAAAATTTTCAGAAAAACATCACCTATATATCAGTGTCATTTGCATTCATGAAAAAGTGTTGGAAAGTGCCCATCCGAGTTTTAGCTCTTATGCTACCACCATGAATAGTAAAATCTAAAAAAGTTCAAAAAAAATTGGTGGCAAAGAATGATAAATGTTTTAATTGCCTGCCAAGTTTCATCAGGGAATAACATTCGTGGGTGCTGCAGCAAAAAAAAACAATCAGCACTCCAAAATAGATTATTTTTTTGCCACGACTTCCATGAATGTCGTTCCCTAATGAAACTTGGCAAGCACTTAGAACATTTGTTGTTCTTCGCCACCATATTTTTTTTTGAATTTTTTTGAATTTTTTAGAGTTCACTATTCATGATGGTATCAAAAGAGCTAAAACTCGGATGTGCACTCTCCAACACTTTTTTTCATGAATGCAAATGACACTGACATATAGGTGATGTTTTTCTGAACATTTTGGTATCTTATTTGCATTTTTCTGATTTAGTATGAATTAGTTATGAAGTTTTCAAACTGACGGTCAAATGGTCAAAGGGCAAAAGCATAAGAGGAGCAAAGTGACTTGGACAGAACCGGTGACTTTTGGGAATTAGGGGTAAAACAGACGAGTGGGACACAACTAGGGGCATAAATCTAATTATCCCATAAACTTTCTATCCCAAGTATGCTATGTATGTATGGTTCCCGGTGTTTCTCACACGATGATCCAAGATGATCAAGTATGATACCATATGATATATTGTGATGCTATGCCTATTGCTTACAAGCTCTTTGTTCACTCTTTTTCTTTGCTTAAAAGCTTATTATTTATTTTTATTTTGATATGGCCACTTTTGCACAATGTACAAACCATGATAGCAATTGTGTATATGCGGGAACAATCTTGTGACACAAGGGATGATATGATACCAATATGATATGGTATGTATGCAATTGAAGGTATAGATCACTAATGTGCACAAGTAACGTTGCCGGCAATACTCAAATGGCTAGTCTCGATAGGCAAGTGACGCAAAATGGGCTAGGGGTTAACAATGCAATTGAAAGGGGAATATACAATGGTGTCGTCGAGGTTACCGTCGAGGGTTTCTCGTTTGTAAAACACGGACGGATGATGGTGAAGTGGTCGATGATGAACTCGAGGTGATGATGAGTTGCGGTGTTCTTGATGTTAACCCGTTCCTAATTAGCCGAAACACCTTAGGAAACGAAAAAACCACAACTCAAAATCTCAAGGACAAAAGTCAAATGGTGGTAGCGGGAATGCGGTGGTGGTTTTGCGGAAGCTCAATGGGATTTGAGTACGCAATGATGTGTTTAGGAGTATGCAATGCGGAAGTCGAGGGTAAGTTCTTGGACTATACACAGTTTCAGAGTTGGAAGCACGGTCCCTAAGTAGCCGAAACACCTTAGGAGACACAACTCTCAACACAAACAAAATTGGGTTAAGTTGGGATGGCGGAAGTGTATGGTAGGCAAGCCTATGCGGAAGTTATGGTGGTGGTGGTTGATGAAGAAGAAACCGTCCCTAAGTAGCATATACACCTTAGGAGACTCAAATCACAACTCAAACAACCACTAATGCTTTAAGGAACGAAATGGGTTAGGTTGTGGAAGTCGGTGGTGGTTATGCGGATGTTATGGTGGAAGCCCTAGGCAAAGATGCCAAAGTTGTCAAAATTTGATGGAGTCAAATGGTGATGGAACCTATCTATATGGATAGAGGATGTCAATAGTTACTCAACGAGCTAAAGAACGCGAAAATCGGACTCCGGATGTGAAAGTTACGGTCAAAACGGTGAAACACGGGAGGCTGAAATGTACAGGGGTCGGACATCCGGGGTTGGGTCCGGATTTCCGGGGGTGTATGTCCAGAATCGTGCAGATTTGGTGCTCCAGGAGCTGGATGTCCGGCCCGATGGCCCGGATGTCCGGCTTGAGGCCCGGATGTCCAGCCCGACGATTCCAGATCGGGATTTGGACTTCGAAACTCGATTTGGGGCGGAAATGGATGATTCCAAGGGCAAAATTGGAGAGATTTTGTGGATGGAAAGGGGGGAAAAGATGGGGGAAAGCTAGATCCACTTGAAACCAAGCAAATCCACAGATCAAAATCAACAAAACATCATCAAACTAACAAACCACAAAAAAATTGGGGGCTATTTTTGGTGGGGATTTTGGAATTAGGACGAAATCAAGCAAAAGAAGGCTAGAAAACAGTGGAAGGGACTCCAAATACATGATCAACGTGGCTCATGATACCATATGATACGGGGGTAACCCGGTGTAGGCCGATCTTTCACGATTGGAGTGGGTTCCCTAGAAGAACACGATGAACACGGGGAAGAACGGAGAGAAATCACAAGGGGAAACACTCAAGAACAAGTTCAATCACACATCCACTAGACAAATCAAACACACAAGATCTACAAGGTACATGAACAACAAAGGGAAAGATACAAGGTAAAGTTCATCTCCATGAGGAGGTCTTGAAGGGGGCCGCCCAAGAGGGGGTCTTGATGATATATCCCGCAGGATCTTCTCCTAGATGGAGGTCTTCGCCTCCATAAGGAGTAGTAGTCTCTCTCTCTCTCTCTCTCTCTCAAGAGTAGAGTGGTACAAGGAGCAAAGCTCTCTATCAAATGAGCTATCACTTTGCTAACCCTAACTAGGAGGAGGGGGAGTAGTATATATAGTCTAAGCCACGAAGGGGTAAGTGGGAAAGAGAGATACATGGGCCTCTGGCCCGTGGCTGCGCGCAGGCAGGCGCCGGATGTCCGGGCTGGGGGCCGGATGTCCGGGGCTTCGCGATGCGCCGGATCTCCGGGGCTCGGGCCAGATGTCCGGGCTGAAGTGGCCAAACTTCGGGTGCATTTTGTCGTCGATGCCGGATTTCCGGGGGAAGGTCCGGATGTCCGGGCTTTGGCGAGGCGCCGGATGTCCGGCCGCTGATGCTGTTGGCCGTCTATTGGTGCAGCTCCTTGGCGGTTGCACAGGTGCCGGATGTCCGGCCGCTGTAGCTTCAGTTGCTCCGTCTTCTTCCGTCGTCGCTTCCAGGCTTCCCTCGCGGATGGTGTAGTTGTTCCTTGGTGCTTGCACTCCTCCTCAACATCCGTGAAGCTCCGACAATACCTATGCATGCACACGGGAGAAGTGTCAAGTAGTATACCATCCTCGAAGGGGTCAAGTGAGCACGTGTAAAGGAGATGATTCATTTTTGTGTATGTGAAGTAGATGTCGCACGTGTCACTTGCCAAACGAACTCTTGACATGGTGATGTCCATAGGATGCTCCGCATCAGGGCTCCCCCACACGGTCCCTCTTGCTGCCTCGTCCACCGCCAGCTACGGGCGACGTAGCTCACAGAGCACCTCCACCACCTCTGCACCAAGACGGTGCCCTGGCGCTAAGATGCGTGGCTCCGCGGCGCGACCCACCGCGTCCAGCACCCGTGCGCGAAGAAGGAAGCTGCCAAGAAGTCCCTCGCCCGCAAGAGAACGCTCCAGCGCTCCCCGCACCGCTGCGGCAGGGCCCCGTGCCGCTTGCCATGGCGGCGCGCGGGCGCCAAGACGAAGCTCCGCCTCCAAGACGGGCCCCGGTGACCATGTCCGGTTGCCGCGCCTTCACCCCCGAGCTGCATAGCGTTGCCTGGCCGGGCAAGTTCAAGCCAGACCTACCTCCGTGCTACGACGGCACCCCTGACCCCGCGGAGTTCCTGCAGCTCTACGAGTTGAGCATCGAGGCGGCCAACGGCGACGAGAAAGTCATGGCGAACTGGTTCCCCATGGCGCTCAAAGACGGCGCTCGTTCATGGCTCCTGAACCTGCCTCCAGGCTCGATCTCCTCCTGGGACGAGATGCGCGACCGCTTCGTCGCCAACTTCTAGGGCACTCGCGACCGCCCCCCGGTCGCGGGTGATCTGCGCCGTGTCAAGCAACAACCAGGAGAGACCCTCCAGAAGTACATCCAGCGCTTCAACAACGTTCATCTCAAGATCCCCAATGTGACAGACGAGGCCATCATCTCGGCGTTCTCCGATGGCGTCCGCGATGTCAAAATGAAGGAGGACCTCGCCATCCACAAGGAGCTGTGCACATCCCTGAAGCTGTTCAACCTGGCGACCAAGTGCGCAAGGGCTGAGGAAGGGCGCCTTTCCCTTCTCGAGCTCCCAGCTGCTGACCTAGAGGAGAAGAAAGCCAAGGCCAAGGACGTGAAGCGCAAGGGAGCAGCCGTGCTCGTGGCAGAGCCAGACTCGAAGCGCGGCAGGGACCAGCCCGAGTCATCCAAGAGCAGCCGACCGTTCTGCGCCTTCCACAACGTGCACAACCACAACACCAACGATTGTTAGGAGCTCAGGGCCATTCGCGATGGATGCTTCGGTCGACGCCCCGAGCGCAACGACTGGGGCTACGGCCGAGGAGGAGGATGTTGGGACGACCGTGGCCCATGCCAGGAGTGACGCGACCAGCCTTGTGAGGACCGCTGGCAGGATCAGCCTCGCGAGGGCGCCTGAAGGGATCAGCCTCGTGAGGACCATCCTCAGGGCAATGATGGGCTTCCTCCGCTGCCGCCACCACCAAGAAGGAACGACGACCACCATCAAGACGAGGGGGCTGGGGGCTTCCAGGAGCCGCGTGCTATCGCCTGCATCTTGGGCGATGCTCAAGCCAGCCTCACAGCGAATCTTCAAGCAGTTTGCCCGCGAGGTGAACGCAGTTCTCCCCAAGCTCGAGGCCACACGCCCGCTCAGGTGGTCGAAGTGCGCCATCACTTTCAGTTCGGCAGATCAGCTTAAGTGTGCGGCCACTACTGGCGTTATCCTGATGCTTTGTTCGCCCGTCATCAGCAATGTACAAGTCACCAAGACCCTCATCGACGGCGGCACAGGGCTTAACGTCTTGTCCGTCGACACGTTCGACAACCTTCAAGTGCCCTACGACCAGCTTCAGCCTACCAAGCCTTTCTCAGGAGTGACCGACGGTTCCACCACACCGATAAGGCAGGTCCGCCTCCCTGTCACCTTTAGAGAACGCAACAACTACCACACCGAACTCATCGACTACGACGTCGCACACATCCGTCTGCCGTACAATGCCATCCTCGGGTATCCAGCCCTGGCCGAGTTCATGGCGGTGACGCACCACGGCTACAACGTCCTCAAGATGCCAGGGAGCGGCGGGATCATCACAGTCCCCTGCGAAGAAAGAGATGCGGTGTGCTCCCTCGAGCGCGCCTTCCAAGCAGCATCAATCGAAGACCCCGACAACAGTGCAGCTTGATACCCTCCTGAGGTTGTCCCCAAGAAGAAGCAGCTACTCTGTGCAGGACCTCAGGAGGGTGGCGTCGCGAAAGGTACCTCATCAGGATCAGTGCCCGCACCTGGGGCGCCTCCCTCCCTCGCATAGGAAGGCGCGCCCGGTGCCCTCCTTGGGCAGGGCTCGGGGGCTCTCTTCTGGAGGGACTCAGACCTTGCCAACGTCACGAGGGAGGTGCTCGGGCACCACTCGGAGGCGTGCTTCGCGGCACGTCTCCCTCAGGAGGACACAAGGCGAGGAGCGCCCACCGCTCAGGAGTTCATTACCAAGACCACTCAGGAACTGCAGGACGCGAGAGCCATGCGCGGCGACCGCCGCTCACCGGGCGCAGCTCCCCATCCAGGCGAGGATGCCGGGCTGCGTGTCTGCGTCGACGTCCCAGGGCTCAACCGGGCCGCATCTCAGGAGCTCTTCTGGCCTTCGCGCGTGGGACGCTGCGAGGACCCACCGCACAGTTACGTTCGCATGCCTTTTGGCCTACCGAGCGTGGCATCCGCCTATCAGCGCAACGTGCAACGTGTCTTGGCATCTCAGGAGGCCAGGCACCACTCCGCCCTGACGGAGATGGAGACAGTCCTCAAGGAACCGCCTGGACCCCCAGAGCCTTCCGAGGCTCAGGGCCCCGGTGGCTCGTGAGGAGCAACCACTTCGCCGCGTACCTTCAGCTGCCCCAACATCCCTTCATCAACAGAACCAGGTGACATTTTCCAAGTTTATTTAGCTAGGAGCGCCCTCAGGGCCGCATCATTCCTAGGCCGCGTGGGCCCGTCCCTGCGGCATGTACCCCTTTCCTATGTCTTTAGCTTACCTTGTTGGGGGCGCCCCTCAGGCTGCATCACCCCCAAGCCGCTCGGGCCTGACCCAGTGGCATATATTTCCCCTGCGTTTACTTGAGCCAGTTTGCTTTCCATGCTTAGGCCCCGTTCGGAAGCTCTCCAGCTTCGCAAACGAGCCAGCTTCTCGCGGGAGCTGGGCGGGCTGGCTTCTCGCGGGAGCTGGACGAGCGTTTGGCTGCTCGTTCGGGCTGACTTGGTGGGAGCTGTAGCGATAGGGAAACAGGAGCTGTAGCGATAGTGCAAAATGAATCGTTTTCCTGACTTGGCGGTGGCATTCCTCTAGTAATTATGCTGAACTTCTCCTCCGCCGTTTCGTGAAGCTGGGCTTGGGCAGCTTCTCAAATTTGCACTGGAGGCCGCCTCCGCTTCTTGAAGCTGGCTTCACGGAGCCGACGCGTTCGGCCAGATTCTCGCCCGCTTCCGGAGAAGCACGAAGGCGGAGCACTTCCGAACGGGGCCTTAATCTATCTATGACTATCACCTGCTCAATTGTCACCCACTGCGGGAGCCGCGTGCCGGTCGTCTTTCTTAAGGTCCCTTCGCGTGGGAAAGGTTAGGCACGGCGTCTGTGCTCGGGCCCGTCCCTGCAGCGTCAATAAATCCAACGGCTGAGCTCTGACTGGAGGGCCGGCCCCGTTCACATCACCTCCTGGGGCCGTTGGTGCTTGGCCTTCTCACGCGATAACCTCAGGAGATTCGTTTGGCGTAGGTTGTCTGACCACCTCACAGGACCCACACAGCGAGCAAGAACCAAGACCAGGCACAACCCGCCTTGAGGTAGGGCCTCGTGAGTCCCGCGCTGGCTCACGAGTGCACAGACACACCTCGTCTAGCCCTGTCGTGCAAGCCACGTGTCAGGGCGGGGCTGTACACGCCCCGGGGGCTCTCCGTAGTAGGGAGTCCCCTCCCACGTACCAGTGGAAGCACCATGCTCCGCGCTGGTCGTCGACACAGCCGAGGAGCGACTATGCCCGTGCAAGTGCGGAAGCGCTACGCTCCGCGCTGGTGATAAACAACTGAGGGCGGCCCCACGGCCGCATCAACCTCAGGGAGCCCCTGAGCTCAGCGTCCGGCCTCACCGCAACACCTCCCCTTGGGAGAGTCGCGCGAGGGGGCTGGGCACGGGGGGCTGCGCTCGGGTCACACCCAAGCGTACGCCACCCAACCAGGTCCACCGGACCTGGTCGTCGCGCGCCCCTCCCGAGCCAAGCCTCGGCGAGGGCAAAGGTATGAAGGTTGTTTGCACGTCAAGGGGGACTCCTGAGCATCGCAACTCAGGAGCCTAACTGGTCCTGGTCTCCGGTCGGCCCAACGGCGTTTGAGGTATGCGCGGGGCCGGGCTCTGCCGACGTAGAACACTAAACCTATCCTCGCGTCTCCTTCCTATAAGCTGTTCGCGCGTCAAGGGGGACTCCTGAACATCGCGACTTAGGAGCCTAACTGGTCACATAGCCCCTCACTCCTTGGGTCCGTCCTGGTCTCCGGTCGGCCCAAAGGCGGTTGAGGTATCCGCAGGGCCGGGCTCTGCCAATGTAGAACGTAAAGCAAATAGGAAGAAAATCGCAAAATCTCAAAGCAAATATTACAAGACATATTGTTCTCCCAAATATCAAGCACAAGTCTAAACGCCTCCACGAGGCATGATGCGTGTTGCAGGAGTAAAACAGGAAAGCTGCCGCGAGCAGGTCACCCCTGGACACCGCCGTCGCCCATAAGAGGTGCTCCTCCCTTGCCGGCGTCGCCTTCACCTGTACCGCCAGTCGGAACCGCAGGGTCGGTAGCACCGCCGGTCGAAGGCACGAGAGCGAAGCCGCGGAACTTCTTCAGCAGGGCCTCCACCTGGCCCTTCACGGCTGCGGCAGCGGCCGCACAACGCTCATCGTCCACAGGCTCCAGCAGCTCATCCAGGCGGGCAGCCGAATCACGTAGATGGAGGTGACTGAGGACACGCGTCAGTGCAGCTGAGGAAAGAACGCGGGCTTCTGCCTCAGCCATGGGACCGATGCCGTTCACAACCACCTCAAGCGTGGCAACCAAGTAGGGAAGCAGCTGGGAGGGGCCGTCCTCGTCGGTGGTCAGTGGCCTCTCCAAGCCCTTCTCATAGAGTGACTTTAGAGCCTCGCGAGACCTCTTCTCGAGAAGTGTGAAGGCCGCGCGGTCCTCAGCCAGAACCTTCGCCTTCGCATCAAGTTCGGCTTGCCCCACCTTCACCTTTCGTTCCAGTCCTCTAGTCGGCCGCGCTCAATGGCCTTCGCCTTTGCCAACTGCTCTAGCTCGGCGTCGCGACCCTTGATAGCATCCTCCCGGGCCTTCATCTTCTCCTCCTCCGCCTGACGGTCACGGGCTTCCTCTGCGCGTTCGCTGCGCAGGGTCTTCAGCTCGGCCTCCAGCGCCTGGCAGCGACTCTTGGCGGCCTCGACGTCCTTTAGCACCGCCTCGCGAGTGGCTGCTGCCTGGGCGGTGGCCTACTTCTCCTTCTCATAGGTCGCCACAGCCTGGCTCAGTGCCGCTCCAATAGACACGTCGGAACGGAGCCAGCCAGAAACTAGCTCTAGACGCCCGGCCACCAGGAGGGGGTCGGCGCATTGAAGATCTTCTCGCAGCCGGGTCATCTCCAGAAAGGCGTGCTCCAAGACGTCAGGGGAGGCAGAAGGACTTGGGATCAGCGGTGCAGTAGGAGGTGGAGGAGAAGGTATTGTCACCACTGCCTAGAGGACTGGGGGCTCCTGAGCCCTGGAGGCTTCAGCAGCCGAGCCGGACGCCGGTGCCTCCGGAGCCCGCGAGGTCACGGGGGCTAACTCCTCCCGAGGGTTCTCCCCCATACCTCGCTAGGACGACCGGGCCGGAGAGACATGAGCACCAATGTTGCCCTTCTCCATGGAGGGAGGCTCCGACGGCGCAGGTGGATTGGTCTCGGGCGGCACCACCGCCCCCACCTTCCTCTTCTTCGTCACAAGCGTCGGCCTAATCGTATAGCGGAGAAGCATCAGGAATCAGCAGCATAATCAAGAACAAGGCCAAGCACGAGCACTTACTAGTCCACCACCGCTTGGTGAGCTTGAAGCCCGAGAGCCTCGAAGCTTGAGGTACGGGCGCGCAGGCTCCAGGAGCAGAAACTGGGGCAGCGGAGGGGCCGGCAGCGGCACCAGGCGGCGCCAGAATAGAAGTAGCATCCCGGGAGATCAGCGCCGATCGGCCCCTCGTCGGGATTGCCGGCGCCTCTCCCTTCTCCTGGCGGGCGTCGGACTCGTCGTCGTCAGGAAGGGTGCGGAGGATGTCAGCTTTGCTCAAGGGGGAGGTCTCCCCTGTCCCTTCAGGGGTCACCTCCGAGTCTTCCTCCTCCTGCTCTTCCTCCCCGCGGGACTCATCAGAAGACAGCTCCACCGGCTTCGGCGCCGCAGGGGCCCCGGTAGGCGCCGGCGGCACTAGCCCACGCCTGTCAAAAGTCGGCCTGGAAGCCACGACCTGTGCCCCGTCCTCACGGCGAAACAAGGGGGTGAAGATGCTCGGCGGGTACTCCTGGTCGTCCCCAACCAAGAGGCAAAGAACCACGGCCAGCTCTTCGTCGGACAAGGCTTTCGGGCTCAAGCGAACCTTGTCCTCTTCATCCCGAAGCTCCCACAAGGGGCGCGTACGAGCCTGAAGCGGGGCTACGCGCAGCATCAGGAATTCCCTCAGAAGCATGGCCCCTGTCACCTTTGCCGACTTCACGTTGCCCGGCTTCAGGTTGGTCTTCATCTGCTCCAGCACCAACGTCGCCCGCTCATCGGTGAGCTTCGCGCAAGACCACCCCTTGTCAGACTGGGGCTTCTCCGTCGGCAGCGTCAAGCGTGGGTGGACGCATTTAGCGTCCATCATGGCCCTCTTGCTTTGGAAGCCGTCGGCTTTCTTCCCCGTCTTTGATATCGAGTTGGCCTTGCTGGCCGCGATGAAGTTGGCACACCCGGAGGTGTGACCCTCGTTGATGCGAAGGAAGAAGAAGTGGCGCAAAAGAGCCACGGACGGCATCACGCCGAGGTACGCCTCGTAGTAGTAGGCGAAGATCGACAAGAGAAGGATGGGGTTGGGATGAAGATGCAGCGCCTGTAGCCCATAGTGGCCGAGGACCTCATAGAAGAAGTCAGAGAAGGGGGAACAAGCCCTGCAACAACGCTGCTCGTGAAGAAGGGGAAGAAGGTGCTCCCCTCGGGCTCCGGCACGTCGGAGGCAACCCGGAGCTCTGTCTTCCCCCTCCCGTTGCTTTCCCCCGCCGCCAGCAAGCGCGTGGCGGCGAGGTTCTTCTCCGAGATGTTGGGCGCGTCGAGAGCTGGCTCGTACCAAGCCGGCGACGAGGTAGACTTGACCTTGCGAGGCACCATTGGTCGCTGATGCGATAGGAGATGGAAGCAGATCTGGAGATTTCGGAAGCAGGGCGCAAGAAAGGGGATCTGAGCGAGGCGAAAGGAAGCAGTGAAGGCAAGCGCTATCTACGCCAGCCTTTTGACATTCGGGCAGTTGCCGAGGCAGCATGGGGAAGCGAAGATGCCCACGTCCAATCAACCACCACGCGTCGACCAAGGCCGCAGGCTGTTGGGGCCCGCGGCGCTCCGCACTTGCCCTTTGGCTTCGCCTCGAAGCCAAGCCCGAGCGCGCCTTGGGCCCGGGGGCTACTGTCGGCGTTCTGGGAACGGGGGTCCCCAGACTTGCCTGCCTGCGGCCCACAGCATGGCTCTGCGAGCGGGCCCGTACGGCCCATCTTCACCAACAAGCTTTCAAGACCCTCACGAGGGGCCAAGCCTCGCGAGGCGGACGACACAATACCTCCTGGAGAGCGGCCTCACCAGGATGGCTCGCGGGGGGGTGGAGAGATCAAGGCAAGGCAAACCTCGCAAGGTCCCAGTGATGTGAGCCATGACGAGCGAGACCAGGCGGGTGCCAGGCAGGCGCCAGCGCGCATAGTGTCCTTGTTTCCTCTTTGGTGCTAAGGGGGCAAGCGCAGGCGAGGAGTACCGAGGCATCAAGCAAAGGTTTCCCTATCGGTGCAATGAGACCAAGACCAGAAGGACGGAGGTCACCGTGGAGCCCAAGACGGCGTCACCACCAGAGCCTTTGGCAGGCGAAGACTACTTTTGTCAGGATAAGTTGTACTAGCTGCCCCCTTTCAAATTGGCCGTTGTGGGATCCCTTCCCGCTCAATATTTGGGAAGAGGACCAGGGCCTCTATAAATAGGACTAGCCACCACCATAGGAGGCAATGGATTCAGATCGGATCCTCACCCACACAAGTTCACCAAGCACTAGAACACCTCTCCTCAGGAGGCTGTTCTTCCCCTTGTACTGTTCATCCTCAGCCCAAGAGGCAATCCACCACCACACACTGGAGTAGGGTATTACACCACAACTGTGGCCCGGACCAGTATAAATCTTGTGTCCCTTGTGTTGCGAGTTCGTCGAGCTAGCCTAGAGATCGCGAAGCGAGAGAGGGCGTGATCTGCAAGGGGGAGATCATCGTGCGCACCCCAGAGTTCGAACCTTAAGGGTTTTGCCGGAACCCGAGATCCGACAACGGGGTTTGGATGCACTTGCGAAGTTTGCACCACGTCTCGATGTGAGAAAGGGCAATGCACGGTACCGTAGAGGCTAGTAAATTGCGGAATGGTAAAAGTGCGTATGATCCATGGACTCAGATTAGTCATAAAGAACTCATATACTTATTGCAAAATTTTATTAGCCCTCGAAGCAAAGTACTACTACGCATGCCCCTAGGGGGATAGATTGGTAGGAGAAGACCATCGCTCGTCCCCGACCGCCACTCATAAGGAAGACAATCAATAATAAATCATGCTCCAACATCATAGCATAACGAGAGACTGTACGTGCATGCTTCGGGAATCACAAACCTTAACACCAATATTCCTACTAGACACAACCATTTACTAGTACCTCCCACATATTATCATCTCTATATCGCAAAACTATTGCAAGGAATCAAACATATCATACTCAGTGATCCATAAGTTTTATGTAGGATTTTATGACTAACCATGCAATTGACCAATTCCTTTTTGACTCTCTAAATAGATATAAGTGAATCATGAGAGTTTATTTCTTTCTACAAAATATCATGCTCTAACAAATATAAGTGAAGCAAAAGAGCATTCTACAAACAACGGTTTTCCATGTGAAGAGAAACATGCAATCCAAACTTCAAATGATATAAGTAAAGCACATGAAGCATTCTATAAAGGCCATACTCAAAAGATATAAGTGAAGTGCAATGAGCATTCTATAAATCAACCATGGACTATCTCATACCAGCATGGTGCATAAAAGAAAAATGAAAACTAAAAGCAAAAGACGCTCCCAGATTTGCACATATCACGCGAATTAAACGAAACCGAAAACATACCGATACTTGTTGAAGAAAGATGGGATTCCTTCCAGGGCATCCCCAAGCTTAGACGCTTGAGTCTCCTTGAATATTTACTTGGGGTGCCTTGGGCATCCCCAAGCTTGAGCTCTTGCTTCTCCTCCTCCTCCTCACATCGAGACCTCCTCGATCTTCGAACACTTCATCAACACAAAACTTAACCGAACTTTTAGTGGCGAGGTTAATGAATATGGCAATGAAATCCCATCATGTACTGCTGTAACATTATTGTATAATTATAAACAAACATTACCCACTATATGCTATCACAATTCTATGGACCCAAGTCAAGGAGGCTTCAACAAGAATTCAAACATACGCAAATAATGAAGCTATAACAGCAATATGTGAAAACAGGACAGTCTGTAAAGATTTGGACATCCACCATACTACTGTAACTCAAAAAATTCTTAAAAATTAGGACAAAATAAACATTTTGTATAGAAAGACAGTACAAAAAATTTCAGAACCTTTTGACGTTCCAGTAGAAAATGTAAAATCGAGCACGACAGCCAAAGTTTCTGTTTTGCACCGCACAAACCAACAAGCAATTTAATCACCCTAAAGGCAAATATTGGCACATTATTTTTATAATACAATGGAATTGTACAAGGGGATAATTATTTTTGTTGAAAAGTTTCTGTAATTGAGATTCACAAAGTTTTCGTGAGAATGAACAAAGTTCAAGCAGCTCCCCCACTTCAACAATGCTTGTCTCTCTCACTTTCATATTCCTTTTTGAAAAGTTTTGTGTTCCCCTCTATAATTTTTTTGTTTTTAAACTTTATAAAAGCACTCAACAGAAATAAATGAATCTCTAAAACTTCAGGGTTGTCTCCGTGGCAGCGCTTTCTTTAAAGCCATTAAGCTAGGCATAAAGTGCTCAAGTAATGAATCCACCCGGATCCCAAGGTATATCAAAGCCAATTTGAATCAACAATGATTTAGCATTTAGTAGTGAGCACAAAGCAACATATATCATGCAATGAAGAAGTCTAACTCTCTTCCTATGCATCTTCATGTCATACAAGAACAATTCATGCACATCAAGTAAAGGCCAATACATAGCATAAGCAGTTTCTTGCAATTTTATCGTGTTGGAAACATAGAAAGGCGGAGACGTAGTTCCTCTCTCATAATAATTGCAAGTAGGAGCAGAAAGCACATGCATATTATATTCATCAAAATCATCATGTGCAATGGTAAAAGGCAACCCATCAATATAATCCTTAATAAGAGCCTCTATTGGAAAAGGCGGTGCCTAGGAGGCGCTTAGGCACGCTTAGGCGCTAGGCCATGGCCAAACGCCTCGCCTAGGGCATAAGCGGAAGTCTAGGCAGGGGCAAGCAAGAAATTGTCTACTCGAGCGAGAAATCTTGCCATATTACTCTGTTATGCCAAACATGCCATATTCAAATGGTGGTAGCTAGTAATTAAATTATTAATGTGACCTAAATTAATATTGACACACATATAATATCAGAAATACACCCTGATAGTAAAAACTATATTACCGCCTAGGCTGCGCCTAGGACACTTAAGCACCGCCTAGGCACTAGGCGAAGACCAACCGCCTCTCTTATTCCTACTGCGTTTTCCAAGCTTGTAAGAGCAAACTTCTCCAATATAGTGTAGTTGGGAGAATTCAAAAAGATAATAGGACTATCATGTGTGGGTGCAATAGCAACAATTTCATTCTTAACATAAGGAACTATAGCAAGTTCATCTCCATAAGCATAATTCATATTGGCATCTTGGCCACAAGCATAACAAGCGTCAAGTTCATCAAAAAGGGATATTTCAAATGAATCAACAGGGTCATAGTAATTATCATAGCATTCATCCTTCGGTAAGAACAAAGGGGCAATAAATAATGTATGAGTTGAAGAGTTACTCTCATTAGATGGTGGGCATGGGTAGCTAATCCGCTCTTCCTCCGTTTGTTCTTTGCTCTCCTCATCATCTTTTTCATCCAATGAGCTCACAGTTTCATCATTTTCTTCTTCCATAGACTCCTGCAAAATGTTAGTCTCTTCTTGGACAGCGGAGGAGTCCTCAATATATGGTTTAACATAGGAATTAGAAGGATAATTATCATAACAATATTTAAGTATGGCAAGATTTTTAGATTTGTGAAGAGTAGCATCATACTTTTCAATCAAAGAAGAAATTTCATAAGCACCCTCAAAGCAACACATTCTTTAATTTGTTCAATATGAAAGTAATTATAAACACCTTTGGCATAAGAAGATACGATTCCATTATCAATAAACTCACATTGGTAGGGAAGGTGTTTCTTAGGGTCTTCAGAAAAACAAGTAAAATCATATAATTCACATAAATTCCAAGCATAACATTGCATAGTATTAATTTGATGTTGTAAAAGTTTCCCTTTTTCAGATAAGCGGTGTCGCACAAAACAAGCATGCTCATCTAATTATTTTCCCTCAACTAAGCTAGTTGGGTTTTCAGCACGAGCACAAATGGATCGAAGATGATCCAAGTAGAAAGCTTAAGTAGTATGATAGATTTTGGGTGGTTCTTCAACCATTGGTTTAGCAGGTACAACTAATTTTTTTTGGTATTTTGCGTTTCCTACCCATAACTAAAGACAGAAAACAAGAGCACAAAATAAATATTACTTAGTGATAAAGCAAACAAGCACACACGAGAATATCCACGCCACACTATAACTCCCACGGCAACGGCACCAAAAAAAGGTCTTGATAACCCACAAGTATAGGGGATCAATTGTAGCCTCTTTCGACAAGTAAGAGTGTCGAACCCAACGAGGAGCTTAAGGTAGAACAAATATTCCCTCAAGTTCTATCGACCACCGATACAACTCTACGCACGCTTGACATTCGCTTTACCTAGAACAAGTATGAAACTAGAAGTACTTTGTAGGTGTGATAGGATAGGTTTACAAGATAATAAAGAGCACGTAAATAAAATCTAGGGGCTGTTTAGATAAAGACACAACTAACTTAGTTTTAGTAGAGAGCTTTTGTCAACCAGAAAGTCATTTGCCCCTAGGCAATCGATAACAAGTACCGGTAATCATTCTTGTAATTTTATATGAGGGAGAGGCATGAGCTAACATTGTCGGCGTTCTGGGAACGGGGGTCCCCAGACTTGCCTGCCTGTGGCCCACGACTGTCGGCGTTCTGGGAATGGGGGTCCCCAGACTTGCCTGCCTGCGGCCCACGACGTGGCTAAGCCAGCAGTCTGTACTGCCCATCTTCATCAACAAGGCATCCAAGACCCTCGCGAGGGTCCAAGCCTCGCGAGGCGGACGACGCAAGGCCTCCTTAGGAGTGGCCTAGTCAGGAAGGCTCACGAGGAGCGGAGATATCAAGGCGGGGCAAACCTCACGAGGCTCTCGGGACGTGAGCCATGACGATCGGCGCCAGGTGGGCGCCAGCGCGCGCAGCGTCCTTGTTTCCTCTTTGGTGCTAAGGAGGCCAGCGTAGGCGAGGAGTACCGAGGCATCATGCAAAGGTTGCTATATTGGTGCAACGAGATAAGACAAGGAGGACGGCAAGACGGAGGTCATCGTGGAGCCCAAGACGGCGTCACCACCAGCACCTTTTGCAGGCGAAGACCACTTTTGTCAGGATAGCTTGTATTAGCTGTCCCCCTTCGAATTTGCCCACCGTTGTTGGCTTCCTTCCCGCTCAATATTTGGGAAGAGGACCAGGGCCTATATAAGTAGAGCTAGCCACCACAGTAGGGGGCATCGAGCAGTTCACCCAGCTCTCACCCGCTAAGACACCAAGCACAAGAACACCTCAACCTCAGGAGGCTGTTCTTCCCTTGTACTGTTCATCGTCAGCCCTGGAGGCAATCCACCACCACCACACTGGAGTAGGGTATTACACCACAACGATGGCCCGAACCAGTATAAATCTCGTGTCTCTCTGTGTTGCGAGTTCGACGAGTTCGTCCGCGAGATCTTAGCGAGCTAGGGCGTAGATCGGTAGGAGGAAAAGACTTCGCGCGCACCCCAGTGTTAGAACCTTAAGGGTTTGCCGGAACCCCACATCCGACACCTGGCGCGCCGGGTAGGGGTGCGTCGTAGCCTCCCTCTCGTCGATCAATCGCTCCGACGCTCCGTCGTCTCCATGGCGGACGCTCGCCGTGCTCGAGCTGAGCGTCGGGCTGCCGTCACCGCCCGCGTCGCTCAGACGGTTCCCGTCGGCAGGCCACCTCGTCGTTCTCCGTCTCCCGCCGCCAACGCTGCCACCGGCCCGGCGGGGAACGAGCAGCAGGCGTCCTCGCTGCATCCTTCGGTGTGGCAGGATGGCCACACCGCCACTCCATCGGTGACCTCGGCCGGTTCTTCATCTCACGCGGGCCGCGCTCCTCGCGGCGAACGAACTCCTACGCTACCGCCCAGTCGACGACCTCTACGAGGAGTGGCTCGATCGCGTCGCCGAGCTCGTCCGCGCCGCAGGGGGCTCCCCGGCGCCGTCCCTCTCTCTGCCTCACCCTCAGCCAGCCATGGGCAACGAGACCCATGGCGCGCCTCCACCACCACTGCCTCAAGACGGTGCCTTGGCACCAAGGCGTGCGGTCCCGCGGCGTGATCCACCACGCCCAGTGCCCGCGCGCGAAGAGAGAAGCTGCCAAGAAATCCCGCGGCCGCGAGAAGCTGCGCCTGCGCTCCCCGTGCCGCCTCGTCAAGACCATGCGCCGCCCGCAGCAGCGCCGCGTGGACCTCGCCAAGACCAAGCTCCACCTCCAAAGCGGGCCCCGGCAACGATGGCTGGCTGCCGCGCCTTCACCCCTGAGCTGCGTAGCGTCGCCTGGCCAGGCAAGTTCAAGCTGGATCTGCCTCCTCACTACGTCGGCACCGCCGACCCCGCGGAGTTCCTGCAGCTCTACGAGCTGAGCATCGAAGCAGCCAACGGCGATGAAAAAGTCATGGCGAGCTGGTTTCCCATGGCTCTCGAGGATGGAGCCCGCTCCTGGATCCTGAACCTGCAGCACGGCTCGATCTCCTCCTGGGACGAGATGCGCGACCGCTTCGTCGCCAACTTCCAGGGCACGCGCGACCGCCCGCCGGCCGCGGGTGACCTGCGCCGCATCAAGCAACAACTAGGAGAGACCCTCCAGAAGTACATCCAGCGCTTCAACAACACTCGCCTCAAGATCCCCAAGGTCACGGATGAGGCCATCATCTCCGCGTTCTCCGACGGTGTCCGTGACGTCAAGATGAAGGAAGAGCTCGCTATCCATGAGGAGCTCTGCACATCTCAGGAGTTGTTCAACCTGGCGATGAAGTGTGCAAGAGCTGAGGAGGGGCTCCTCTCCCTCCTCGAGCTGCCACCTGCAGGCACAGAGGAGAAGAAAGCCAAGGCCAAGGACGTGAAGCGCAAGGAGGCAGTTGTGCTCGCAGCGGAGACCGACACCAAGCGGGGCAGAGATCAGCCCGAGTCATCCAAGAACAGCCGACCGTTCTGTGCCTTCCACAACCTGAACACCCACAACATCAGCGACTGTCAAGAGCTCAGAGCCATACGAGAAGGACGCTTCGGTCGACGCCCTGAGCGCGGCGACCGGGGCTACGGCCGTGGAGGAGGACGCGGAGGCGGACGCTGGGACGACCATGGCTCGGGCCAGGAGTGGCGCGACAGGCCTCGTGAGGACCGCTGGCAGGACCATCCTCGCGAGGGGGCCTGGAGGGACCAGCCTCGTGAGGATCGCCCCAAGGCAACGCCGGTCTTCCCCCGCTGCCGCCACCAAGAAGGAACGACGACCACCAGGACGAGGGGGCTGGGGGCTTCCAGGAGCCGCGTGCAATCGCATGCATCTTGGGCGGCGCCCAGGCCCCAGCCTCTCAGCGCATCTTTAAACAGTTCGCTCGTGAGGTGAACGCGGCGCTCCCCAAGCTCGAGGCCACGCGCCCGCTCAAGTGGTCCCAATGCGCCATCACTTTCAACTCGGCTGATCAGCTCAAGTGCGCGGCCACCGCCGGCGCCCTCCCGATGTTGTGTTCCCCAGTCATCAGCAATGTGGAGGTTACCAAGACCCTCATCGACGGCGGCGCAGGGCTCAACGTCCTGTCCGTCGACACGTTCGACAACCTCCAAGTGCCATATGAGCAGCTCCAGCCTACCAAGCCTTTCTCAGGAGTGACCGACGGTTCCACCACACCGATAGGGCAGGTCCGCCTGCCTGTCACCTTCGGAGAGCGCAAGAACTACCGCACCGAGCTCGTCGACTTCGACATCGCGCACATCCTCCTGCCGTACAACGCCATCCTCGGGTATCCGGCCTTGGCAAGTTCATGGCAGTCACCCACCACGGTTACAACGTCCTCAAGATGCCGGGAAGCGGCGGAATCATCACGGTCCCTCGAGCGCGCCTTCCAAGCTGCAGCAATCAATGATCCCAACAGCAGAAGTGAGGGCCCTCCGAAGGCCATCCCAAAAAAGAAGCAGCTGCGCCGCGCAGGACCTCAGGTGATGAGGACATCAATACAATTATTACACCCACAGTCCCTGCTGCTATACATACTGGACCAATTACTAGAGCTCGCGCACGCCAATTAAATTACCAGGTACTTTCGTTTCTTGCTAATGATTCTAATGTTCATGAGAATATGATGCTGCCTAAATTGGATACATTTGTTTTGCTTACAAATGAAGGGCCTAGCTTTGAGAAGGATGAACATTGGAGCAAGAACAAGCATGGAGATGATGGCATGCGCATGGGGAACAAGAACGGAGTTACAAGTGATGATTTCAGGACGTTGAAGCCACCATAATGCGTGCATGAAGCCTTGGACGAAATATACAAGATGCTACTTCATAACTTTCGTCCAGAGGCTATTCTAGGTGCTGCGTCACCTTATTATTGGGCCAGGCCCATGTAATTTCGAAATACATAAGTATAGGCTGTTTTTAGAGTCCGTATGTGTGGGGAAACAAGAGATAGGGTTGGTTTCGGACCCCTTCCTCAAGGGCCACGAAATTCCCCCCCTCTTCCTCCATATATACAGCCCTTAGGGCGTCGTTTAGACTTTGGGTTTTGTTTAGATTAAAAGTTCGCCATAGCTGCAACTTCGCGTACTTCGTTTGTGTTCAGCGACCAGACAAAGGCGTCACAGAACCCCACCTTGATCAATAAAGCTTTCATCTTATATTCGCAATATCCAGATTGCAATCTCAGTTTCTTGCCTGTTCTTCGTTTGCTCGCAGGAAACAGACCCTCGTGGTCAGGTTGATCGTGCTCCGGCGTGGTCGATAACCTCTCGGAGTTGGTTTAGCGATTGCTAAGGCGCGACGTCCTCGCACGTTCGTAGTCGGATCGTCAAAGTCGACTTCCATCAAAGCGATATTCATCATCTCATCGAAAGACGGGACACCTTTGCCTCTATCAAGTGGTATCAGATTTCCAGGTTGCTCGGTGAGATTTTACAGTTTTTCGTAGTTTAGATCGAGTCTGTTCTTCATACCTACAGTCCACGAAAAAGCCACAAAAAAAAAATTAGGGTTAGTTCATCATATCCGAACCAATCTGAGCCTTTGCATAATCTTTTTAGGGTTTTTGCTTTGTTGAATTTGCGGTTGCATCGTCGTGTCAAGTTGCTGGTCTTAGAGTCTAGTCTTTTAGAGTTTCGAGTTCTGGTCATAAGTTGTCACGCCGCCGCCGCACCATCATCATCGCCTTGCCATCTACCACCATTGCTTATCCGCCACCGCTTTGAATCCGTATCCATATACCACCACCGCTGCCATATACTACCGCCATATATCCACCACCAATCCGAGTTCTTTTCATAGTCGGTTTGTTTTAGAGATCCATATATTTTCCGTTTCGTGTTTCCTTGCCTGAGTAGGTCTCGGAAGAAAAAAAAAAAAGAGTCTGGAGACCCCCGGGCAGTTTTTAGGCCAAAATTTCGGCAACCTAAAATATTTTTTCCCTATCCTATTTTTAGGCCCCGGGTAGTGTTTTGAGACACTCGCCATCATAGTGATTTTTTGTCGCACTTTTTCGTCGTCGCTGCCCTGATTTCCGAAAAAAAAAATAGTCAAAAAATTTTGTGCCCATCCTGTCAGTTTGACCTGGGAAGAGTTTTGAGACACTCGCCATTATAGTGATTTTTTCGCAAAAAAAATAAAAAAAAATAAAGGAGGAGCGCAAAAAAAAGAGCGCAAAAAAAAAAAAGAGCGAAAAAAAATTCCTGAGTGTGCTTTTCCCTTGTTTACGTGCAGCGCCGTGATTTTGTTAGTGTTCTAGGCTCGCGTCTCTAGCACGGTCTAGCCTAGGACCAGCACAGTACCGTCGTTGAGCGTTTATTCAACTTTGCATCTCTGAATTGATTATTGCTTACCATTTTGCTACCATATTATAAGCCTTCCCAGCTCCACATAAGTCTACATCGTGCATTTGACTCTCCCTGGTAATCGCTATATCCAAGCTTTGAGAGTTTTTGACTACAACGGTTGCCGATCACCACCTGCTGCTGGGTAAGAACTGGTAAGAATTTGAGATTCGCTTGAAGGTTTTGTGACACACCACCATCCCACCACTTCTAGTAGTCTGCAGGATCATATTCTTTTGTGTTTCTATTGCTGCTAACCATGGCAGGTTCACAAGCCGATGAGACTGATTGGGCGAACATGACGAACAAGGAGTTGCATGATAAATTTCAGCAAATGATGAGTGGCCAGGTGGGAGATGTGCTAAACAGATTTGAAGAGGCTATGGAGAAGATAGATGCCGTGGAGAAGTCGTTTGAGACAAAGCTGGATAACAAGTTTACTGAATTACTAAAGCGTCTTCCCCAACCACCACCGGCTGCACATGTCGCACCTCTACAACAACAACAACCACATCTCCAACGCCGCCTTCCAAATCAAGTGGGACGGGCACAGCGCGTTCCAATTGAGATTGGTCAAAATTCGGGTGCTGCTGTCCCTACTGTTGATGCTTCTTTGGCTCCTGCTCCTGCGGCGGCTGGGGAGGATGACGATTATGCGGGCGATTATGAGGATGAGGTTGATCAAAATCAGAACTACGTGCAGCCACCAGCACCACCACCAGCAGGTCGACCTCAGGTATATATTCGCAACGGTAGGCCGGCACCACCACCTCAGGTACGAGATCATGACCATCTCCCTAAACTGAAATTGAATATTCCACCATTTGAGGGTAGATATGTTCCTGATATATATCTTACTTGGGAGTTAGAAACTGAACAACGATTTACATGTTTACAATATCCTGAGGAGAGACGTGTTCCTGCTGCTGTTTGTGCTTTCACTAGCTTTGCATGTGTTTGGTGGTCTGAACATTGTAGATTATATCCTGTTCCAGCTACTTGGGCTGCTTTGAAAACTGCTATGCGTACTCGTTGGGTTCCACCATATTATCAACGTGAATTACTTCAAAAATTGCAGCGTTTAAGACAAGGAAAAAATTCTGTAGAAGAATATTATCAGGAATTACAAACTGGCATGATTAGATGTGGTATTGTTGAGGAGAATGAAGCTATGCTTGCACGTTTTATGGGTGGATTAAATAAAGAGATTCAGACCATTCTAGAGTATAAGGATTATAATAATATCACTCGTTTATTCCATCTTGCTTGTAAAGCTGAACGTGAAGTGCAGGATCGACAGCCATTGGCGCGAACTAACTTTTCTGCAGGTCGACCTTCATCATGGACACCGCGTGCATCTTCTACTTCCACTTCACCATCACCTCCATCAGGTGCCACCTCCAGCCGTGATACAAGAAAGCAGGCACAACCACCACTCTCTGCCAAGAGCACACCTGCCGGGCCTGTGCAGAGCTCTTCTTCTTCCATGGCATCGACAGGGCACACAAGTGATATTATTTGTCGTCGTTGTAAGGGAAGAGGACATTTTGCGAGAGAATGCAAATCTCAGCGTGTCATGATTGCTACTGAGGATGGTGGGTATGAGTCCGCTAGTGACTATGATGAGGAGACTTTGGCTCTTATTACACGTGAAGAACATGGTGGAGATGATTCTGAAAATGAGACGCAATACATGGCTCCTGAAGACGCTGACAGGTATGAATGTTTAGTTGCTCAACGTGTTTTGAGTGTGCAGGTCACACAAGCAGAGCAAAATCAGAGGCATAATTTGTTCCATACAAAGGGAGTTGTGAAGGAACGTTCTGTTCGCGTCATCATAGATGGAGGGAGCTGTAACAACTTGGCTAGCATGGAGATGGTGGAGAAGCTATCTCTCACCACAAGACCACATCCACATCCTTACTACATCCAATGGTTCAACAACAGCGGCAAGGTTAAGGTAACACGTACTGTTCGTGTGCATTTTAGTATCTCTACATATGCTGATTATGTTGATTGTGATGTGGTACCCATGCAAGCATGTTCCTTATTACTAGGTAGACCATGGCAATTTGATAAAAATTCTGTACACCATGGTAGAAACAATCAGTATACTCTTGTTCATAAGGATAAAAATATTACTTTGCTTCCTATGACTCCTGATTCCATTTTGAAAGATGACATTAATAGAGCTAATAAAGCAAAACAGGAGAAAAATAAGAGTGAAAATCAGATTGTGGCAAAGGAATTTGAGCAACAAATGAAACCTAATAATAAACCATCTAGTGTTGTTTCTGAAATTAAATTGAAAAGTGCATGTTTACTTGCCACAAAATCTGATATTGATGAACTAGATTTCAGCAAATCTGTTTGCTATGCTTTTGTGTGCAAAGAGGCATTATTTTCATTCGAGGACGTGCCTTCCTCTTTGCCCCCTGTTGTCACTCACATTTTGCAGGAGTTCGCTGACGTCTTCCCACAAGACGTGCCACCGGGATTACCACCTATTCGAGGGATTGAGCATCAAATTGACTTAATTCCCGGTGCATCGCTACCCAACCGTGCACCATACCGTACCAATCCAGAGGAGACGAAGGAGATTATGCGTCAAGTACAGGAGCTGCTCGACAAAGGTTATATACGCGAATCTCTTAGTCCTTGTGCTGTTCCTATTATACTCGTGCCTAAAAAGGATGGTACGTCGCGTATGTGTGTTGATTGTAGAGGCATTAATAATATTACTATTCGTTATCGTCATCCTATTCCTAGGCTCGATGATATGCTTGATGAATTGAGTGGCTCTACAATATTCTCCAAAGTTGATTTGCGTAGTGGATACCATCAAATTCGTATGAAATTGGGAGATGAATGGAAAACTGCATTTAAAACTAAGTTTGGTTTATATGAGTGGTTAGTCATGCCTTTTGGGTTAACTAATGCACCTAGTACTTTCATGAGACTAATGAACGAAGTTTTACGTGCTTTCATTGGACGATTTGTGGTGGTCTATTTTGATGATATACTGATTTATAGCAAATCTTTGGAAGAACATTTGGAACATTTACGTGCTGTTTTTATTGCTCTACGTGATGCACGTTTGTTTGGTAACCTTGGGAAGTGCACCTTTTGCACCGACCGAGTATCTTTTCTTGGCTATGTTGTTACTCCACAGGGAATTGAAGTTGATAAAGCCAAGATTGAAGCTATTGAGAGTTGGCCGCAGCCCAAAACGGTCACACAAGTGCGGAGTTTTCTTGGACTCGCTGGTTTCTATAGGCGTTTTGTGAGAGATTTTAGCACCATTGCTGCACCTCTCAACGAGCTTACAAAGAAGGATGTGCCTTTTGTTTGGGGTACCGCACAGGAAGAAGCCTTCACGGTATTGAAAGATAAGTTGACACATGCTCCTTTACTCCAACTTCCTGATTTTAATAAGACTTTTGAGCTTGAATGTGATGCTAGTGGCATTGGATTAGGAGGTGTGTTATTACAAGATGGCAAACCTGTTGCATACTTTTCTGAAAAATTGAGTGGGCCTAGTCTGAATTATTCTACTTATGATAAAGAACTATATGCTCTTGTTCAGACTTTAGAAACATGGCAACATTATTTATGGCCCAAAGAATTTGTTATACATTCTGATCATGAATCTTTGAAACATATTAAAAGTCAAGCTAAACTGAATCGTAGACATGCTAAATGGGTTGAATTCATTGAAACTTTCCCTTATGTCATTAAACACAAGAAGGGTAAAGAAAATGTTATTGCTGATGCATTGTCTCGTCGCTATACTATGCTTTCACAACTTGACTTCAAAATATTTGGTTTGGAGACCATCAAAGATCAATATGTGCATGATGCTGATTTTAAAGATGTATTGCAGAATTGTAAAGAAGGAAGAACCTGGAACAAGTTTGTCGTTAATGATGGATTTGTGTTCCGTGCTAACAAGCTATGCATTCCAGCTAGCTCTCTTCGTCTTTTGTTGTTGCAGGAGGCGCATGGAGGAGGATTAATGGGACACTTTGGCGTGAAGAAGACGGAGGACGTACTTGCTACACATTTCTTTTGGCCAAAGATGAGACGGGATGTTGAGCGTTTTGTTGCTCGCTGCACTACATGTCAAAAAGCTAAGTCACGACTCAATCCTCATGGTTTATATATGCCTTTGCCTGTACCTAGTGTTCCTTGGGAGGATATCTCTATGGACTTTGTTTTAGGTTTACCTCGAACAAAGAAGGGGAGGGATAGCATATTTGTTGTCGTGGATAGATTCTCGAAAATGGCGCACTTTATACCATGTCATAAAAGCGATGATGCTGTTAATGTTGCTGATTTGTTCTTTCGTGAAATTATTCGCTTGCATGGTGTGCCAAATACTATTGTTTCAGATCGTGATACTAAATTTCTTAGCCACTTTTGGAGATGTTTATGGGCTAAGTTGGGGACTAAACTGCTTTTTAGTACTACTTGTCACCCCCAAACTGATGGACAAACTGAAGTAGTCAATAGAACATTGTCTACTATGCTTAGGGCTGTTTTGAAGAATAATAAGAAAATGTGGGAAGACTGCTTGCCTCATATTGAGTTTGCTTATAATCGTTCATTGCATTCTACTACTAAGATGTGCCCTTTTGAAATTGTGTATGGTTTCCTACCTCGTGCACCTATTGATTTGTTGCCTCTTCCATCTTCGGAGAAGGTTAATTTTGATGCTAAACAACGTGCTGAATTGATCTTAAAAATGCATGAGTTAACTAAGGAAAACATTGAGCGTATGAATGCTAAATATAAACTTGCTGGAGATAAGGGTAGAAAACATGTTGTGTTTGCACCTGGAGATCTTGTTTGGTTACATTTGCGTAAGGATAGATTTCCTGATTTGCGCAAATCAAAGCTAATGCCACGTGCTGATGGTCCTTTTAAGGTGTTAGAGAAAATAAATGATAATGCATATAAACTTGAGCTGCCTGCAGATTTTGGGGTTAGTCCCACTTTTAATATTGCAGATTTGAAGCCTTATTTGGGTGAGGAAGATGAGCTTCCGTCGAGGACGACTTCATTTCAAGAAGGGGAGGATGATGAGGACATCAATACAATTATTACACCCACAGTCCCTGCTGCTATACATACTGGACCAATTACTAGAGCTCGCGCACGCCAATTAAATTACCAGGTACTTTCGTTTCTTGCTAATGATTCTAATATTCATGAGAATATGATGCTGCCTAAATTGGATACATTTGTTTTGCTTACAAATGAAGGGCCTAGCTTTGAGAAGGATGAACATTGGAGCAAGAACAAGCATGGAGATGATGGCATGCGCATGGGGAACAAGAACGGAGTTACAAGTGATGATTTCAGGACGTTGAAGCCACCATAATGCGTGCATGAAGCCTTGGACGAAATATACAAGATGCTACTTCATAACTTTCGTCCAGAGGCTATTCTAGGTGCTGCGTCACCTTATTATTGGGCCAGGCCCATGTAATTTCGAAATACATAAGTATAGGCTGTTTTTAGAGTCTGTATGTGTGGGGAAACAAGAGATAGGGTTGGTTTCGGACCCCTTCCTCAAGGGCCACGAAATTCCCCCCCTCTTCCTCCATATATACAGCCCTTAGGGCGTCGTTTAGACTTTGGGTTTTGTTTAGATTAAAAGTTCGCCATAGCTGCAACTTCGCGTACTTCGTTTGTGTTCAGCGACCAGACAAAGGCGTCACAGAACCCCACCTTGATCAATAAAGCTTTCATCTTATATTCGCAATATCCAGATTGCAATCTCAGTTTCTTGCCTGTTCTTCGTTTGCTCGCAGGAAACAGACCCTCGTGGTCAGGTTGATCGTGCTCCGGCGTGGTCGATAACCTCTCGGAGTTGGTTTAGCGATTGCTAAGGCGCGACGTCCTCGCACGTTCGTAGTCGGATCGTCAAAGTCGACTTCCATCAAAGCGATATTCATCATCTCATCGAAAGACGGGACACCTTTGCCTCTATCATCAGGAGGATGGCGTCGCGGCAGGAGCCTCATCAGGATCAGCGTCCGTCCCAGGGGCGCCTCCCTCCATCGCATAGGAAGGCGCGCCCGGTGCCCTCCTCGGGCAGGGCTCGGGGGCTCTCTTCTAGAGGGCCTCAGACCTTGCCAACCTCACGAGGGAGGTGCTTGGGCACCACTTGGAGGCGTGTTTTGCGGCACGTTTCCTTCAGGAGAACACATGGCAAGGAGTGCCCACCACTCAGGAGTTCATCACCAGGACTACTCAGGAACTGCAAGACGCAAGAGCCATGCATGGCGACAGCCGCTCACGAGGCGCAGCTCCCCATCCTGGTGAGGATGCTGGGCTGCGTGTCTGCATCGACGTCTCAGGGCTCAACAGGGCCGCATCACAGGAGTGCTTCTGGCCTTCGCGTGTGGGCCGCTGCGAGGGCCTGCCACACAGCTACGTGCGCATGCCCTTCGGCTTGCCGAGCGCGGCGTCGGCCTATCACCGCAACATGCGGCGTGTCCTGGCGGCTCAGGAGGCCAGGTACCACGCCGTCCTGGAAGAAATGGAGACGGTCTTCAGGGAACCTCCGAGCCCCCAGAGCCTCCCGAGGCTCGGGGCCCCGGTGGCTCATGAAGAATCATCCCTTCGACGCGCGCCTTCAGCTGCACCAACCCTACTTCGTCTACAGAACTAGGTGACATCTTCCAAGCTCGTTTAGCTGGGAGCGCCCCTCGGGCTGCATCATTCCCAGGCCACATGGGTCCGTCCCTGTGGCATGTATCCCTTTCACTTACGTCTTTAACTTACCTTGCTGGGGGCGCCCCTAGGGCTGCATCATCCCCAAGCTGCTCGGGCCGGACCCAGTGGCATG
The DNA here is from genome assembly GCF_002575655.3 of Aegilops tauschii subsp. strangulata. NCBI lineage: Eukaryota > Viridiplantae > Streptophyta > Magnoliopsida > Poales > Poaceae > Aegilops > Aegilops tauschii. The sequence goes on from NC_053036.3 coordinate 280,768,943, forward strand.
CATCTTCCTGCATTTACCCAAGTTGATCTGCTTTCCATGCTTAACCTGCCAACTGCTATCACCTGCTCGACCATCACCTCCCACGGGGCCCCCCCTCATAGGCACGACGCTGATGCATGGGTCCGTCCCTGCCACGTCGACAAATCTGAGCGGCCGAGCTCTGGCTCGCGGCACGCCCCGCGCACGTCACCTCACCGGGCCCTCAGTGCCTTCACTTCATCCAGAACAACCAGCGGTAGGCTGGCAGTTATAACGACAAACCATGTTTCTTCTTGTGCATGTTCATAGGGATCCCATGGGAAGGATAGCAGGCGGCACCGCGAGTCTCCTTTTCTCTCGTGCAATTCGCTTGTGCGTTAAAAGGGGGCTCCTGAGCATCGCGACTCAGGAGCTCTTACTGGCTCTCTAGCCCTCACCCCCTGGGCTTGACCACGGCATCGCGACCTGGCATACCAGCGGCGGCTGAGCTCGCTCGAGGGCCGGGACCTGAGGACGTAGAGCACTAAGGAGAGCATGAGGGGAGGGAAACTCGTACGGGCCGGCCTAGCTATGCCACACAAGTAGGTGCGCAGCCCTAGCGCAACGTCAGGAGTCGCCACGAAGTCAACAAGATAAGTCCCGCCCTCGGATCGGCTAAATGTTTGGGCCTAATGGTCACTCACGCCTTGCCGCAACCCTGTTGCGGCCACGTCAACTCCCTTTCTCGCCTTACCATGGCTGCTTGAGCGCTAAGGGGGACCTCCTGAGCATCGCGCCTTAGGGGCTCTTACTGGACCTCGGGCCGCACACCTCCTGGCCTTGACCACGGCACGCGACCTGGCATACCAGCGACGGTTGTAGCCTGCCTGGGGATCGGGACCTGTCAGCGTAGAGCAACAAGCTATCGTGAGGAAAGAAAGGGGGGACCAAGCCTTAACGGGACATGCGTTCACCAAATTCTCATAACAAGGAAGAAAAGCACAAAAGGCGTTACAAATCCTTACATGCCCCCATGGGGTACTTCATGATTCTTCGCAGGGGACAAAAGCTAAAACTAAGGGGGATCCTATCTACACCCTCCCGTGGCAAATGCCATCATCAACAGTGGGCCACGGGAGGCCGGCGCCAAGCCCATCCAGATCAGCGACGGCGACGGCCGAACGCCGCGGCTCTGCTCCGAGCGCGACGAGAGCTCGGGGGCACGTAGCTGTCATCGCTCGTCTCCGGAGTCTCATAGAGCTCAGGACAACTGCTGGACTCCCAAGGGCTGCTGCTGCTGGACTGGCCGCGAGCGGAGCGCGCGTCAGCTTGGCGCTCCTCTCCGGAGCAGCACTCCAGGCGACAGCCCTCAGCATTGAAGACCTTGAAGAAGAGCGTGGTGACGCCATAGAACTCAAGGTGGATCGCGAGGGCGCCCCTCGCACGGCAGACCCGTGCGATCTCGCCCCAGCCGCGAGTCATGAAGATCTTGCCGGTGGGGACCGCTTCGATCTCTGCTCCGGTCCCCGGAGCGTTGCAGTCGGCGTGCTGCAACCAGAGCTCGAGATGACCCCTCGGCGGCATCACGTCGAAGAAGAACCGCGGGAAGCGGATCCAAGAGCTTGGAGGCATCGGCGCCCACAACACCAGCTCGCGCGAGGAGTCCGTGGCATGGATTCCGGGGGCGACGGCGCGCGTCGCTGTGGCGCGGCGACCCCGGAGCAGCGTGGGCGGCGCTGCTAGTCGCTCCGTCCTCCTGAGCCCTCGGCTCGGGCGTACAAGGGTAGCGGGTACCCCGGAGGAGGCCGCTCGCACCAAGGCCTCGTCACCACCTGCAACGCCGCTTCATCACGACGGAGGACCGACCTCTTCTTCGGCGGAAGTGGCCCCGGGTCATCCCGGGGGGCCTTTCCCTTCTCTTCGGCAGAAAACCTTCTGATAGGCACCATTGTTGTCAGCAGTGGAGCAAGGAGGAAGAAGCAAGCGAGGAAGAGATGGGCGACGAGGGCTCTGCCCCTCCCCATTTATAACAGAAGAAGGCCGACCGGCGTCTCCCACGATCGCAGGTAATGATGGTTTTCCTTGCATGTCGTAGGGACTTGTCAAGTCATGTAGTTGCCGAGGCAACGTGGGGAAGCGGAGACGCCCACGTCCAATCAACCGCCACGCGTCAACCGAGGTCGCAGGCTTTTGGGGCCCGCGGTGCTCCGTACTTGACCCTTGGCTTCGCCCCGAAGCCAAGCCCGAGCGCACCTTGGGCCCAGGGGCTACTGGCGGCGTTCTGGGAATGGGGGTCCCCAGACTTGCCTACCTGCAGCCCACGGCGTGGCTAAGCCAGCAGGCCGTACGGCCCATCTTCTTCAACAAGGCATCCAAGACCCTCGCGAGGGTCCAAGCCTCGTGACGCGGACGACGCAAGGCCTCCTCAGGAGTGGCCTAGTCAGGCAGGCTCACGAGGAGCGGAGATATCAAGGTGGGGCAAACCTCACGAGGCTCTCGTGATGTGAGCCATGACGACCGGCGCCAGGCGGGCGCCAGTGTGCGCAGCGTCCTTGTTTCCTCTTTGGTGCTAAGGAGGCCAGCGCAGGCGAGGAGTACCGAGGCATCATGCAAAGGTTGTTATATCTGTGCAACGAGACCAAGACCAGGAGGACGGCGAGACGGAGGTCATCGTGGAGCCCAAGACGGCGTCACCACCAGCACCTTTCGCAGGCGAAGACCAGTTTTGTCAGGATAGCTTGTACTAGCTATCCCCCTTCGAATTTGCCCACCGTTGTTGGCTCCCTTCCCGCTCAATATTTGGGAAGAGGACCAGGGCCTATATAAGTAGAGCTAGCCACCACAGTAGGGGGCATCGAGCAGTTCACCCAGCTCTCACCCGCTAAGACACCAAGCACAAGAACACCTCAACCTTAGGAGGCTGTTCTTCCCTTGTACTGTTCATCGTCAGCCCTGGAGGCAATCCACCACCACCACACTGGAGTAGGGTATTACACCACAATGGTGGCCCGAACCAGTATAAATCTCGTGTTTGTCTGTGTTACGAGTTTGTCGAGTTCGTCCGCGAGATCTTAGCGAGCTAGGGCGTAGATCGGTAGGAGGAAAAGACTTCGCGCGCACCCCAGTGTTCGAACCTTAAGGGTTTGCCGGAACCCCACATCCAACAAACATACTTTCTCTACTTGGACCATATGCACATATGATTGGACCCCTAGCAAGCATCCGCAACTACTAAAGGTCATTAAGGTCGTGAAACCCAACCATAGCATTAAGTATCAAGTCCTCTTTACTCCCATCCGTCATACCCCACTTACTCGGGTTTAAGCTTCTGTCACTCTCGCAACCCACCATAAGCGAACCATGAACATATTGCAACACCCTAAAGCGGGGGGCCCTCACGTTTGCACGAGAACAGAGGGCATCATAGGATAGCACCATAAATAAAATATAGAATCATACCAACCAAGATCACGATTAACCCATAGGACAAAATGGACCTACTCAAACATCATAGGATAACCATAGATCAGTGGGAAATAATATATGGAGTTGAGCACCATGTTTAAGTAGAGATTACAGCACGGCGAAGAGGTGTTACACCGCTACATAGAGGGGGAGAGAGTTGGTGTTGACAGTAGCAAGATTGTTGATGTAGATCGCCTTCCCGATCATTGCCCTGGTGGCACTCCGGCGCCACCGGAAGCGAGGGGGGGAGAGCCCCACTCCTTCTTCTTATTCCTTAGCCTCCCCCGTAGATAGGAGGAGACTTCCCCCTCTGGTCCTTGGTCTCCATGGCGGCAGAGGGGCGGGAGCTCCTCCGAGATTGGATCTCCCTCTCTGTTCTCTTCTGTTTCACGTTCTCCTGATCTGGCCGAAAACCATTTCTTATATTCCAGGAGATCCGTAAATCCGATTGCCCTGAGATTTGATCACGATTTTTTTCCGGATATTAGCTTACTTGCGCCGGAAGTAGAGCTCCAACCGTCGTACGAGGTGAGCACAACCCACCACCACGCACCTGGCTCAGGGGTGGTGCGCTGGTGTCTTGTGCCTTGTGTGGGCCTTCGTTTGCGGTGATTCCAACTCCCAAAAATCACATATATTCCAAAATAATTCTCCATACAATTTTATTGCATTTGGACTTCGTTTGATATGGATATTCTGTGATACAAAAAACATGAAAAAAATAGGAACTGGCACTGGGCACTGGATCAATAGGTTAGTCCAATAAATCATATCAAAAGTTGCCAAAAGTATGTAAAAGTTGTATAATATTGGCATGAAACAGTAAAAAATTATAGATACGATGGAGACGTATCAAGGGGGGAAAGGGAGAAGAGCTCACGGCGGTTATGATGGTGGCCTCGGTGAGCTCGGGGAGGGGCGGGTGACGGCAGGAGGTCGCCGGCGATCTAGGTGCCCCGAGGTTGAAGAAGATAGCGGTGAGGGTATTCGGGGGTGTATGACGGTGCGTATCTCGATGTAGAGGACGGGGGCATCGAAACGAAGCTCGTGGGAATGTCAAGGGGACGAGGGGAAGGCAGTGGCTGTGACAACGACGACGGCGAGCTTGCGAGAGCATCGGCCATGGCGATGAGAGGGCGAGGCGAAGAGCGAGGGGGCAAGTGGCGAGGTGAGACCGATCCATACGGCACCTGCGAGGCTAACCAAGGCATCAACGTTTCCAGGGGAGGGCAGGCAGGCTGCTGCATGGAGCACTGGGCGTGCGCACCCGTCTGCCACGTGCCTGGCCGACTGGCCCAGGAGGACGACGGCGCCTGGTGGGCTGGGCCTTACTAGTGGGCTGCCTAGTAAGCCTTTCTTCCTCTTTGTCCTTTTTTCTATTTGTTTCCGTTTTCTATTTGTTTTCTGTTTTCTTTGATTTAGTAAAAATACTAAACCATTTCCAAAATTCCTGAAAATATTTGTGGGCACTTTTAGAATTGTTTCCAACAACCCTCAATTGTTTTCAGAATTATTTGGACATCTAAAATATTCATAGCATTTAAATTCCCAAACTCAAATACTATATGATTGGATTCAAAAATCCAAAAAATTCCTAGAAATGTGTGCATCATTTTGGCAGAAGTTTTCACCCATTCCAAAAGTGATGAACTTTTCTGAAGGCCTTTTTTGGTTCATTGAAAAGATTTAAACTTGACCCTAGTTGAAATTTATCTGGTGCTAGGGTTTATCTCAAATTTTCAAAAATTTAAACATGATGCATGGATGCTTATGCAATGACAGGCAAGGACTAAGCTAGGGCTGTGACAACTCACCCCCACTAAACAAGAATCTCGTCCCTAGATTTGAGACGTGAGGTAAGAGGAATGGGGGTCACAAAACTATCACAATCTTCTCAATCTAACTGCCCTTCTTGAAGACGTTGATTCATTGCATCATATTGATATTGACGTCTTTGCCTTCGGGAACTTCATTCAACACAATGACGACAGAAAGAAACTCTACTGGAATCGATCTTCTCGAAGATCGAGCAACTCACGACCAACTCATAGAATGAGACGTAAGAACATCTCCTGAGCTGAGACATGGAGCACACATTGAGGGATGGAAAGAAAGAGATGACGAAAGTTTAGTTTGGTAGGCAACACTCCCACGCTTAAATAAGATGGTGCATAGGTTTTCAAAGTAGCGAGGAGTTAATTGCCATGATTCCATAGTGGGGCATCCTAGGAAATGTGACTCGTGGAATTATTCCCTTAAGTGGCAAAAAGAATTACTTTTGATACAGAGATCATCAAAACTCTCTATACCAGCCTAAGGCAAAACACAATTGATGTTTGACGGTGTCCAAGAGAACAACCTACTCGGGCTAGAATGGATGATGTGGACTACCTTGTTGAAGACAATGCGATGGATGATTTATGCTTATCATCGAGAAAGGATAGGGCCCAGGGTGAGCCCACTTTTGAAGTTGATCTTGAATAACAACTACTAAGAAGGCAGACCACAGAAGAATGGCACAATTACAGTTGCAAGCTGGGAACAAAATGCAAATGCTGGGAATGATTCTAGTAGCTAGGGAAAAGCTCAACAGTCGAGAGTGATTCAACTGTTTGAATGGTTATAGTATAATCGAAGAAACTGAGAGCACAAGAATCCCTAAGGAACAACTTCTAGAATAAGTCGCACGAAAACTCCACGGAGAAGATGGTCAAATTTCTCAATCAAGATACTACAATGACCGATCTTCTGGCTAGGTGTGTCGGCCAGAACATCAACCTTGTCAGGACCTACATCATAGATCTTGGAAAAGTTCCAACCATCATATCTATCTGAGATTCAGATCTAGCTGGTAATATGATATTTTAGACAACATGTCTGGAAAGGAAGTTTGCAAAACAAATCAACGAGATGACGTTGCGAGATACTCTGGAAATGAACTATGGTAGAAAGCTCCAAAACATGAGTTGGATTGCAAGATACATGTGAACAAAATGTCCAAGACAAGTGTGACCACATAGAAGTCTTACAGCAAAACACTACAGAGTTCTGGTTGGGAACCATCATCGAGGATATCAAAGTCCTTGCATAAGGCATGCTCTTAACAAGGAACTTCTTCTCCTTTAACAAATCAATCAGTGGCTTGGTGTGCTAGGGATACCTATAGAATGGAGGTAATTAATCTACTAAACCATAGAATACATTCGCACATGCATAACTGACTTAGGATGATTCCAGAGGAAGCAAAACAATCTTTCTCAAATTCACGGTGGCAACTTGCATCAAATACACATGAATTAGAGAAAGCCACTTCTTTCATCCAAACATATGCTTCATGAACGAGACATGAAGAAAATGCTTACACAAGTTTCCAACACTAGCTTAACGTTCAACATGAATCATGGAGGATATAAAATGTTGCTGATGGGCTCAACAACAAGTCATCGGGATTTCCATATAGATGGAATTCCATAAGTATGTGAACAGGGTGGTAGCATTGGTCAGACCAAAAGATATAATGGTGTATGCTCTAGGGTTTAACCACGAGTAAGACAACATTATTAACATCGTTGGTTCTGATTTGATTTGAGGATAGCCCACACTCAAACCAAAGTTTGGACAAGACAATAGATCCAACAATTGATCAAGAGGATCAATCGATGAAAATATCATATTCCTTCAACACACACACAAACTCAAAAGATATCCCTTCGAAATGAACTAAGTCAGACAAGCCTTTATCTTCCAACTCTCTAGGTTATTGTCTAAGCTTAACCTACTAGTTCAAGGATATCCAACACAAATTCCTGGAGAAGGGGTGGTTCATAAGAAAACCAACTTGATCACGAACTCAACATAATGGTCAGGGGACAACCTGGTGATACTTTCGAGAGGATATCTGGAAAATCATGAACCACCGATATGTTATTAAGCTCGAGAACAATCTTGCTCTTCAGGGCAAGAATATGTAATCAAAAGAGTGATGGATTGACACAATCCCAACTCATTGATAGAGGAGTGCACCAGGAAAAATAGACTAGGTAACACAATCAATCTTAGGATGGTGATTCAGTAACCAACATGCTAAGTATTAAATCATTGTCCTTTAACTACCAAGCAACAAGGTTGCTAGGAGTATTGATTCCACACATCATGGTTCACTTGTTGGCATTCCGGTTACAACAACACGGAGACCGAGAAATGAATGATGATGGCGAGAAGTATCACTATATCACGAAGTCATAAGAGGTTGGGCAATTCACACGACATTCCTGACACGAAAGAGAGTGACACTCCAAGGTAGAACAGATTAGAAGCTGGATTGGCATTCTTCATCTGCGGAATACAACTACTTTGACCCAATCCTCAAAATGGATAAGGTAATGGAGTTTGTTTCTCCTAGTCATTCCAAAATAGAATGCCTTGACGGACCACAAGAGTAAAAGGCATCGACACGAATGCACAACTAGTCCTGACTATCAACTGATAGACTAAGGTCAGAGTACCACTGAAGGGGGGAGCAACTCAAAGGAACATATAATTTTCTGAGTTGCGGATGCACATATTAGCATGTCGAACAAGGCTCAACATATTTCTTCCGGATAACCCATGCAGAAAGGTAGGATTGGTAGAGTCACATTAAAAGAACATGCGGTGCCCCCATGTTTGGTTTTGGTAATTGATGACAATCTCTATGGACTAATGGTTTCCTTGAGTTATATTTGAAGGATTTGTCCATAGGCATTTCTTGAAGTCCATGTGTTGGTTTCAAGGAGTTTATCCAAAGATTGGTCATGTGAGAGTTGAGCTTATTGCAAGCATGTCTTGAAGAAGAAGATTGTGTGATCATTCATGTTTACCTTCAAGACATCATCCAAATGAAGAGAGTTGGAAAGAGTCAATGTTAATCAAGACTAAGTTAAGAGTGAATCAAGTTGATCAACACACAAAGCGCACAAGATGTACCGAGGGATCAAGCGATCCCATGGTATGGTAAGCATTGTCAATTACGCTTTGTGTACTAACCCATGGTCTTCGTGAGAGTTCTTTGTGGGGTTAGGTTGCGGTGTGCAAGTTCAAGTGAAGCGGGCAAGTTCAAGTAAAGCATCACGAAGAGATATAATGCTTGAAGCCATTGTGGTGACAATGGACTTGTGAAGATTCGCGGAAGGGTGGCTCACCCATAGTGGAATATGGGGGAGAAATCAACTAGTCTTCATCGAGCCAACGCAATCAAGAAAGGTGGTCCATCTTGAGGGAGTCAAGATCGTCATCATCTAGCTCAAGTGGACCATGTGCAAGGCAAAGGTTTGCTCTTGATAGGTTTTCTATTTTACCGGTCTCATGATGGTAGTTGGGAGACCGGGTTATAGGATCGATTGCCGTACTATGAAGGGGGGCTCTCGATGAGTAGCTTGATCGTATCGTTCATAGAGAGCTCAAACCATTGCATCCTTGCATCATCTTTATTGGTTCTTGTTTGGTTCTACTCTTTGTGAGTTTTGGAGCTTATGGTCATCTTGATGACAAGCTCGAGTTCATCGAAAACGGAGTTCACTCACATCTTCTATGATGTTTTCGATGTTGGAGGTTATGCCGGTTCTTCTCGGTTGGAGGTTTCAATCCTCTATTTGTTCGCATACCTCCCCTGCCCCTCCGTTGTTTTGATGCTACTCGTCTTCCTCTATCCAACAAGCTTGAGTTTGCTCAATTCGGAGCTCATATGAAGAAGTTTTGGCAGTTCTGTTTTTCTCCCTGCGGTAGTACCGCGGTGGCAGCGGTAGTACCGCTTGTGGCGTCAAGCGGTAGTACCGCGGTGGCAGCGGTAGTACCGCTTGTAGCGTCAAGCGGTAGTACCGCTCCAGTACCGCTCTACTACCGCCTCGATTTTGGGTCTGCTCTTTTCGTGTCGGGTTCAGCGGTAGTCGCGCGGCAGTAAGGCACGGTAGTTCCGCCTATAAGCGGTAGTACCGCTGGGGTGAGCGGTAGTACCGCTTATAAGCGGTACTACCGCCCCAAGGTTCATGTTTTGTTGATCCGTTTCCCTGCTTCTTCCGCCCGAGCGGTAGTACCGCTCGTGGAGCGGTAGTACCGCTCGTGTGCGGGCTGAGCACATAACGGTTGGATTTTCCCCCTCCTATAAAAGGGGGTCTTCTTCCCCAATGAACCTTATCTCTTGAGCTCGTGTTCTTCCCCCATTGTTGACCTTCTTCGAGCTTGCTAACTCTCAATCCCTTGATGGATTCTTGCTAGTTTTTGAGGGAAAAGAGAGAGGAGATCTAGATCCACATTTCCACCAATCACTTTCTCCTCTTTGTGAGGGGAACCCCTTGGATCTAGATCTTGGAGTTCTTGGTGTTCTCCTTCTTGTTCTTCCTCTCTTTTTCCTCCCTAGCATTAGTTGCTTCGGTGGGATTTGAGGGAGAAGGACTTGGGCACTCCGTGTGCCCTTCCCATTGCATTTGGTGCATCGGTTTGAGTTCTCCACGGTGATACGTGGAAGTTACAAGTTGAGAAGCTTATTACTCTTGGGTGCTTGGTGCCCTTGAGCTTGTTCCTCTTGGGTGCTTGGGCGCCCTAGACGGTTGGTGGTGTTCGGAGCTCAATCATTGTGGTGTAAAGCTCCGGGCAAGCGTCGGGGTCTCCAATTAGGTTGTGGAGATCGCCCCGAGCAATTTGACGGGTACCGGTGACCGCCCCCAAGGGTTGCCAAAGTGTACGGGTTCGGTGACCGCCCCCAAGGGTTGCCAAAGTGTACGGGTTCGGTGACCGCCCCCAAGGGTTGCCATTTGTACGGGTTCGGTGACCGCCCTCAAGGGTCCCTTAGTGGAATCACGGCATCTTGCATTGTGCGAGGGCATGAGGAGATTACGGTGGCCCTAGTGGCTTCTTGGGGAGCATTGTGCCTCCACACCTCTCCAAACGGAGATTCGCATCCGCAAGGGTGTGAACTTCGGGATACATCGTCGTCTTCACGTGCCTCGGTTATCTCTTACCCGAGCCCTTTACTTATGCACTTTACCTTGTGATAGCCATATTGTTTCTTGTCATATATCTTGCTATCACCTAAGTAGTTTTTCTTGCTTAGCATAAGTTGTTGGTGCACATAGGTGATCCTAGTTGTTGTAGGTTTTGTGCTTGACAAATTAACCGCTAGGTTTATTCCGCATTTGTTCAAGCCTCAACCGTAATTATTTTAAAGCACCTATTCACCCCCCCCCTCTAGGCGACATCCACGATTTTTCACACATATATCGAATGGAAAACTCATCAAGAGCACTCTTATTGTGATCTTTTGGTTCAAAAGAACTTCTAAGGTTGAGTGTAGAAGGGTCCGAAGCCTTTCTAAGGTTGACATGGCCCTCCTTTTATAGATCAAGGGGTCACCACAATGTCAAGTCAGTCATTGCATACTGATTAGATAGCAAACAGTGCTATCATACCTAACTCTGCTGATAGGACAAGGTGCATTAAATGCACCACTTAGTGTCACGTTGTAGCACAGCCAGGCAAGCCTTGTCGGGCCGTTCGGCCACCTTCTCGCCTGCCTGCGTGACACGTCTCTGGATGGGTGCCATTTGGAGGTGATTTCCTTCGGAAGTGGCTCCCACGTGCCAAATAATAGCCAATTGGTCACTTGGGGGCACGACACCGCACCGATCGATGACTTGCGTTGCTGTGAGGTGGAGCGGTGGAGCCTTGGTGATGTAGGGTGAAACCCTAGAGGGGATCTTTTCACACTTGGAGGGGGAAAAGGGCAAAATCACGCAAGAACACAAAGAGGAAATCACTCAAACAATTCCCAATTACACATCCACTAGAATAGCAACATAAGATCCACAAGTCTCAAACACAATCAAAGGAAGATACAATGGCAAAGTTCTTCCCACTCCTAGGAGATGAGGTCTTGAAGATAGTCTTCTCCTTGAGGAGATCTTGAAATCCACAAGGATTCTTCCCAAAGGGGTCTTGATCCACAAGTGGGAAGGTAGAAGGAGCAAAGCTCACAAATATCTCATCTAATCCTTTGCTAACCCTAAACATAACCCTAGGTACGGTTTATATAGGCTTGGGGTCGAAGGAGATGGAGAGGGGCTCGAACAGCAGATCTCAGCCGGCCATCCTGGGAGGCCCGTGCGCACGGGGTAAGTGGGGCCCGTGCGGACGGGGGTCCCGTGGGCACGGTACAGGCCCGTGCGCACGGGGTCGCCTGGGACTTCCAGTGTTGCTGCTGTTGCACTCCGTCTTGGTCCGCGTGGCCTTGGGGTGGTCCTTCTTCTCCTTGGTGAAGCTCCTGAGCCTCTTGGTGGTGTTCCTCTTCGTACCTAATGAGACATAGCATATTTTGGTGAGGTAGCAACAATGTTCCGTCCGTATCCGAATGCAAGTCAAGTAGGAAGGAGTTCACCTCGGTTTCCAATGCACGTGCTCTAGCTCTTGTCATAGGTCCACGTGGGGCTTGATATATCGGTGTAGAGTCCATAGGGATGATGGAAGGATGCTCCGCATCACTTGGCGGGGTAGTCCACCCTCATCGTGTCCGGAAGGCCTGCCAGGACAGTCTTGAGACTTGTCTTCGGGGCAACCTCGACCTCGCCAGGCTCGCCTGCCCGGCAAGGGAGGTTTTCCTTAGTGGTATCTTGCTCCTTTTAGCTTGGTCTTGGTCTTCTTGATCCGCCCCTTGATTTCTCAAAGAGTTGATCTCTTCTGCTTGGTCTGGTCTTGGATGTTGCAACCTTGCTCTTAAGCCTGTGTACAGTCTGGGCAAGACACCTGGGTTTGTTGCACCGACAACATAACACCACTAAGGGAATCACAACATACATATCATCAAAATATCGAACGAATACCAAATTCACATGATTACTTGCAACATGACTTCTCCCGTGGCCTCAAGAACAAAGGCACCTACTCACAAATAATATTCATGCTCAGGATCAGAGGGGTATTAAATAGCATAATGGATCTGAACATATAATCTTCCACCAAATAAACCATATAGCATCAACTACAATGTAATCAACACAACTAGTCACCCACAGGTACCAATCTAAGATTCTGGTACAAAGATTAAACACAAGAGATGAACTAGGGTTTGAGATGAGATGGTGCTGTTGAAGATGTTGATGAAGATTGGCCTCCCAAAGACGAGAGGGTTGTTGGTGATGAAGATGGCTTCAATTTCCCCCTCCGGGAGGGAAGTTCCCCCGGCGGAATCGCTCCGTCAGAATGCAAAAGTGCTCCTGCCCAAGTTTCGCCTCGAAACGATGGCACTCCGTCCCAAAAGTCATCTCCTTATTATTTCTAGGTCAAAAGAACTTATGTACTAGAAGATGGGCACAGGAGGTGGGCCGAGGGGCCCACTACCCACCAGGGCGCGCCTGGAGGGGCTGGCGCGCCCTCGTATCTTGTGGGCACCTGGCAGACCCCCTCTGGCAGTTCTTTTCTCCAATATTTATTATATATTCCAAAATAATTCTCCGTAAAATTTTAGCTCATTTGGAGATGTGCAGAATAGGTATCTCTCACATAGCTTTTTCAGGTCCTCAATTCCAGTTGTCGGTATTCTCACTGTTTGTGTAAACCTTGCATATTATGAGAGAAAAGTCATTAGAATTACTCCATAAAGGGTTATAAAGCATAAAAACACAATAAATAACTGTAGGAAAACATGATGCAAAATGGGTGTATCAACTCCCCCAAGCTTAGACCTCGCTTGTCCTCAAGTGAAAGCTGATATCAAAAATCATGTCCACATGTTTAGAGAGAGAGGTGTCGATAAAAACAAAATACGGACATAGTAGCATCATGCATATTGTTATAACAACAATAAACTTTATCATAGAGCTTTACCATATAGTTTATCATGAACAAGTAACAATTCATCACAACATGAAAGTAGAAAGCTTAAACTTTATTGAAAACCAACAAACTATGTTCTCAGTCAACTTCACAACTACAATTCATCATATTTTCAGGAAGAGTCTCATATCGGAGCCTTTTGGCAAGTCCACATACTCAACCATCATTTAATCTTCTATGATTGCTAACACTCACAACATATATATGAGCAAAAAGTTTCAACCGGACACATAGAAAGATAGGGGCTTATAGTTTCGCCTCCCAACTTATTCACCTCAAGGGTGATGTCAACAATAATCACTCATGCTCACTCATATCCAACTGGGTATATGTGCCTAGATCTTTCCCCACCACATGATGCTTGCCAAAGAGAAAAATAAAAAAGAATAGAGGAAAATACCTTGACTCTTGCATAAAGTAAAAGATAGGCCCTTCGCAGAGGGAAGCATAGGTTGTCATGCGCTTTTCGGTTTTGTATGCATAGACTCTTAATGTAAAAGAACGTCACGTTATATTACCGCTTATGATAGCAACCTTTATTATACAGTTCATAGCTTTTATTACTTTGCCATCACAATTTCATACAACGCTTATTTTCCCTTACACTAAAGGATTAAACACTTTTAGGAGCAATTTTTATTGCCTTTTTGCACCTATGACAACTTACTTGAAGGATCTTGCTCAATCCATAGGAAGGTATGGTGGACTCTCAAAACATTGATTTGGGTTTAAGGGTTTTGGATGCACAAGTAGTATCTCTACTTAGTGCGGATTTTTGGCTAGCAAAGATATTGGGCAAGCACCACATGTTGAAGGATCTATGCCAATATGTCGGTGTACAAAAGTAGGGGTCCTTTTTGTACCCCTTTACTTGTGCGCGGGCAGTCGCCGCCACACGCCCGTGGCCACGCTCGGCGGGGCAGAGGAGGCAAGGATGCAAGACTACCAGAGCAGTTCTCAAGACCAGAAGCATGAAGAGCAGAAGGGCGAGGTGAAACTCCCCCGGCAAGGCCCTTGCCGGGGCGGTCTCCACAGCCCCGGCAAGAGCCTTGCCGGGGCAACTTGCGCAGCACCAATGGGGCCGCCACCCTTGAGTCTAAAAGTTTCGACGCCATCAACCACATTGGAAGCAAGGCTCGGGAGGCGCCCCCATGGTGGCATGCAGATCTTTGTGAAGACAAAGGGCTTGCAAGGCCTAGATAGGAACCAGGAAACAAGACAATAGCAAGGCTCCTTGCCGAGGATGCCCATGAGGCCCCGGCAAGGCTCCTGCCGAAGATACCCACGAGGCCCCGGCAAGACTCTTGCCTAGGACGCCCACAAGGCCCCGGCAAGACCCTTGCCGGGAATATCAGCAAGACCGCGGCAAGGCCTTGCCGCCCCGTCGCGGCCCCAGCTCAGTGGCCGACCCACCAACTAAGCAGGTCCCCACGTGGCAGTACGTGGCTCCTAAGCCAACTAGTCAAGCACCTACGTGGTGGCATGCAGATCTTCGTGAAGACCCTGCCACCACACTGGCTCAGTAGCCTGCCAACCTACATGGCGCTGCATGCCTCGTTGGCCTGGACGCGTGTCGGAGTAAGGCGAGGCGGCGACAGACGGGACGGGCTTCGTTGTCATCCCTGATAAAGCAAGAGGACACCTAAGTAGCACATTTAATGCGTTTTGTCCTGTGATGTCAGGCGATAAACTCGACTACTCAACAACTTTCCACCTCCTGTGTGCCACGGTGGCAGCCCCTTTGACTATAAAAGGAGTCCCGCGGCGTACTGAGAGAGGATTTGGACTTTTTGGACCCTGCACGCTTTGTAGCTAGTCCAAGAACACCAGATAAACACAAGCCAGCATGAGTAGGGTATTACGCATCACTTGCGGCCGAACCTGGATAAATCTCCCGTGTTAATCTCTTAAACCCGCTCTTTCCATAGCCCCGTGCCCGCCGACCGTAGAAGAGATTCCCCGTGATCCCATAGGTGTGGTTTCCACCGACATCTTTGGCGCGCCTGGTAGGGGGCACAAGCTGTGAAAATCCGGTTTAGGAGCCAATCTATCGACTCGTCGTGGTGGCCCGAGAAGAGAAGGCAGCATCAATCAGCCGCACTCTGGTGCCGTCCGCGGCAGCAACGATCATCTGCATGGCCGCAAAAAGCTAAGTCGCGCAAAACCCCTTATTAATTCCCTTTTTCTTTTATAAAGTTATTTTCCTCGAAAGATCTCGCTCTTTGTATGGAAAACCTGCACGCGATGAGACCCTCCCGCTATTGGCAACGCCCTTGTTCTGTTTCGAGTCCGCTCAACAGTTCGAGCGGCTGCGTTGAGATCGGCAGGGTGGCCTATTCGCTATTGGCAACGCCCTTGTCTTGTTTCGAGTCCGCTCAACAGTTCAAGCGGCCGCGCTGAGAGCGGTAAGGTGGTTTGCCCGGCAGCAAGCACACCTGGCAGGACACTAAGGATCCATCCTCAAAGCGCTGCGGCTTGGGTTTACGCGACGGCAAGCCTGTCCAACTAAGCTTAGGGCATACATACCAGGAAAGATCGAGCAGGAAAATAGCATGCATCATTTTAAAAAGTACTGCAGAGTTATATTACATCAATTGTTGTTGCGGTTCTAACTTAATATAAAATCGTCTTGGTTATGAACTCGTAGCGGCAAAGGGAAACGGGGCGCCTAGTCTCGGCGCTGGCCCTCCACCCTCCGGACCCCGTCGACGCGCTTGATGTTGGGCTCGATACGCTCCTCCAGCGCCGCGAGGTCCACATCCTCCGGCAAGCTCTCCAGCGTGGCGGCGAAGTCGGCGTTGGGGTTCCAGTATGCCACCTTGGTGAGGACCTTGGTCAGGGTGCCCCGACAAAGCTTCCGGGCCTCATTGGCCAGAGAGGTCGCTCGGTTGGAACGGAGCTGCTCCAGGGCCCCCAGGACGCCCTCGAAGAACAGGGTCAGCCTGGCATTGACTCACGTTCGGCTCCTGGGAGTACCTGACATTCGGCATCCCCATGGGGGCCAGCTTCGTGGTGATCTTGTTGGCGACGTCGACGAGGCGGCTGATCCAAATCTTTACGCCCTTCGCGTACTCCTCATGTTCAGCGGCATCATTCCTCCGCGGCTGCTTCTCGTCCTCCAAGACCTTGTTCAAGGTCTCCTCACGAGCCCCAGGCTCCGAAAGCTTCCCCTCCAAGCCGTCCAGCTTCAACTTCAGATCGTTGATGGAGTCGTTGGCCTCGGAGAGCAGCTTGGCCTTGTCGGAGACTGTGGCCTGGGCATTCGCCAAAGAACAGTTGGTCGTGTCCCTCTCCTTTGTCAGCTCCGAGGCCACCTTCTTCAGCTCCTCCCGCTCTAGCTCCAGCTTCCTCACCTTGTCGGCATGGACCAGGGCCTGAGCATTGAGTGCCTCCTTGTGCCTCTGCTCCAGCTGCTGGGTCTGCTGCACGACTAGCTTCTCCTCATCCTTGCCACAGAGTGTGGCGGCGAGCGCCTCCTCCCGGGCGGCAAGGTTCTCCTCCTGGGAGTTCAGCAGAGCTTGGTGCTGATGCCGAGCGGCCTCGTCGTTGGCGGCCTGATCCTTCGCCGCCTCCTGGGCCTTCTTGACGTCAGCCTGCTTCAGGATGAGCTCCTGTTTGCGCTCAGCCAGCAAACCTTGGGCAACCCTTGGTTCTTCGTGGGCCTCGCAAAACCAGGCCTGCGTCTCGGTGACTCGCTCCTCAAGATACGCCCCCGCCTTGTCCGCCGCCGCCATCCTGGATTTTGCCTTGTCCAGGCGGGCACTGTCGGTGGGAAATGACACCTATGGGATCACAAGAATCCCTACTATAGTTGCCGGGGCGCGGGATTGTGAGAAGAGCAGGATTAACAGTCAGCACAAGGATCGTTTACCCAGGTTCGGGCTGCGAGGATGCGTAAAACCCTAGTCCTGCTTTGGTGGATGTATTGAGCGTTCTTGAGCTCTCGAACTAGCTATGGTGGCTATGTAGTTCCAAAGAGCCGAATCCTCTTCCAGTACACCATGGGCCTCCTTTTATAGTTGAAAGAGGCTGCCACAGTGGCACACAGGAGGTGGAAAGGCCTACAGTACTATGAGCTTATCGCCCGTATTACAGGACAAGACGCATTTAATGCGTAGCTTAGGTGTCCCTTAGCTTTATTGGGGACCGGAACGAGGCCCGTCCCGTCCGCTGCCGCCTCGCCCTGCTTCGACACGCGCCCAGGCCATCAGTGCATGCAGCGCCATGTAGGCAGGCAGGCAGCTGAGTTGGCGCGGTGGTAGGATCTTCACAAAGATCTGCATGCCACCACGCAGGTGCTTGCTGAGTTGGTGCAGAGGCCGCCCGTCACCACGCAGGTGCCTGCCCAGCTGGTTGAGCTAGCAGCTGCTTGAGGACGGCGGTGGAGTCTTGGTCGACGCAGGCCTGGCTATGGCCCCGCTTGCGCCCGCGGCAAGGGCCTTGCCGGGAGCCCGGCAAGGGTCTTGCTGTGCCATTGCAGCCATCCCCGGCAAGGCGCTTGCCGGGGGTCTTGTGGATATCCTCGGCAAGGATCCCGCCGAGGGTCGCCGTCTTCTGGTTCTCATCTGATCTCATATCTCTATGGTCTTGACAAAGATATGCATGCCACCAAAGAGGTGCATCCCGAGCCCTGGTCCAATCGCAGTTGGTTGGGTCGGAACCCGTGGGCTCAAGGGTGGCTTGCTCTGTTGGTGTTTGGGCAAGTTGCCCCGGCAAGGTTCTTGCCGGGGCCGCGGAGGCCTGCCTCGGCAAGGATCTTGCCGGGGGAGTCCACCTCGCCCTCTCGCTCTTTGGTATGTTTGGTCTTGGCGTTGCCTTGGCCATCTTGTGCTTCAGCTTCTCTCCGGCTTCCCTCCTCTGCTCTGCTTGGTGTGGCCGTGGCGCGCGGCTCCGACTGCCCGTGCACAAGTAAAGGGGTACAAAGGTGTGCCCCTACTTTTGTACACCAACAGGAGCCCCCGGGCCTGGGCCACACATAAGCGCGACACGTTGTTGGGCCAAGCCCAAAAATGGTGCGCGGGCAGGAGGGGCGGATTCTACCGTAGTAATTTTCCATCTGCTGCGCTTCCCCACGACCTGCGTTGAACGCGCGTCGTGGAGGATCGTGAGTGACGTGGGGGGCATGCGCGGTGCGGTTCTCGCATGCATGCGTCACATCGCAGTTAATGGGAAAGGAGGCGGCCCGCGCCTTCCCCGT
Organism: Aegilops tauschii subsp. strangulata; assembly: GCF_002575655.3. Lineage (NCBI taxonomy): Eukaryota > Viridiplantae > Streptophyta > Magnoliopsida > Poales > Poaceae > Aegilops > Aegilops tauschii. The sequence continues at coordinate 280,787,424 of NC_053036.3, forward strand.
AAAAAGGAATAACCGCGGGCGCGCTGCTCACTTTACCCCCTTCCCTGCGTCTTCTCCAATCTCAGAGCCGCCGCCCCTTTCTTCCTCCTTCTCGGGTTCTTTCCTTCGCACGCCGCCGCTGCGTCTCCACCGTCCTCTGTCTCTTGCTCCCCCAGCTGCCATGGCGCCCAAATCCACCAAGGGCAAGGGAGTGGCCAAGGACGCCGAAGCGACGGAGCCGCCGAAGAGTGCACTAGCGGCTCAGCGGACGCAGCTCGCCTACTTCCCCTCGACGGTCGACGCGATCGAACTACGGGATTACTTCAAGCCCCTGTGGGGGGTGAAGACGGGGGGAGAGACGACGGGGCATCTAGCCACGCGAGTCATCCCCGCCAACTGCGCCGAGGCCGCCCCAAATCGGTACCCTTTCTTTGTCGACTACTTCTCCTGCGGGCTCAATCCCCCTTTCTCCGATTTATTCAGCGACGTCATGCACACCTACGGTCCATCTTTTGGACTTTACTCCAAATGTCGTGGCGTGCATGGCTCTTTTCGCGCACCTCTGCGAGGGCTTCGCCGGGGTGCATCCCAACATGGCGCTCTTCCGACACTACTTCTCCCCTCGTATCCAACCGGGGGGCGCCATTTCCGGTTGCGTCACTTGGATCCCAAGGTCCAAGGGGGCGCACCCGGAGGGCGCCATGAAGGAGAGGTGGGAAGAACGGCAGGGCATCCAAGTGCAGGAGTTCTTCGACACCTTGCACGAGGGGTACGTCACCGCCGAGCCGCGGCTCGTCCAGGACACCTCCCAGGTGGAGGTGGACTACATCGCCGCTAGGGCGGCGGAGGCGAAGCTCGCCGAGCCGGCCGGCAGCGCCGGCGGCATGGAGGACAAGGCCACGGCGGAAGCAGAGGAGGAGCTCGCCCAGTGGGCGGAGGCCGCCGGGGAGGCCAGCAGCGCCGGCACCGGGGCTCCTCTCGTCGAAGACGTGGTCGGTGAGTCGTCGTCGGAGGAGGCCGAGGAGGAGGAGGCCGTGGCCGTCGACCCTCCAGCCACAGGGAGAGGACGGGTTCTACGGCGGGCCACCTCCGGCGAGCCTGTCCGGCCCGGCAGGGCCGCGCAGCTGCGGCAGGCCCAGGAGATGTCCGCACGCCAGACGAGGGTCGCGGCGACGAAGAAAGTGGTGATGGCCGCGGTGGCGAAGGAGAAGGCATCCGCTTCTTCCTCGGCAAAGCGCATTCAGATGCCACCTCCTTCCCCTCCTCCGGCAGATGTTGACGCAGGGGTCACCTTTGACTTCGAGTCCCTCAGCCCAAGGAGGAAGAGGAAAGCAACAGAGGAAGAGGTGGACGACGAGTAAGTATCTTGCTGTTTTCGCCATCTCCGTCTCCTCAATCTGTACTGCTTGTCTTGACTTGTTTTCATCTTTGCAGGGACGCGGAGACGCTGGCCTAGAGGGTGAAGAGGGCCAAGGCCTCGGCAGGTGGCCAGCCCCAGCTGGTACTTCAAGGGCACCGCTGGTGGTGTTGAGCAGCCCGGACAGCAGCCCCCGGCGCGGCCCCCAGCGTAAGTTCATCACTCGCCCCTCGTCGACATGTGTTAGGGGTATGATACTTTGGTGCTGACCTTGCCGTGTATGCAGGAGGAGAGCAGCAGCAGGAGGAGCCACAGAGGGCTAATCTTAGCACGCCGCCCCCATCAACCACGCCACCCCGAGGGGCGTCTCCGGCAAGGGCGCCAAGCACTGAGCCCACGCACATGGAGGAGGAGGAGGAGAACTTGGGCACCGGTGGCTTCACCTCGGCGCCAAATGTTGGTGGGGAGGGGACCTCTGCTTCCCAGCCCGGCGCTGGTAAGTTTCTCGCCTTTCGTCCCTACTCTTTTTCTTTCCTTGCTGATTCTTGATCTTGGCTTTGTCCCATTCCCTTCCTGGTGTCCAGATCGTCCGTCGGCGGACTAGGAGGATATAGCCTCCATCATCGAGGACGTCGCCAAGGACGCCGTGGCAGAGGCCGAGAAGGTCGCTGCCGAGGAGTCCGCCAAGGGCGCTGCCGAAGACGCCGCTGAGGGGCCTGTCGGGGAGCCCGGCAAGGGGCTTGCCGGAGGGGCCGGCAAGGCCACCACCGAGGAGGAGGTGGTCGATGAGCATCCTTCCTGCTCTGCTGCCTCCGGCTCCGGCAGGTATCTGAGGGTGACCAACGACCTCTTCGTCCACCTCCCAGGGGCGTCCAGCTCCAGGGCGCCCGTCGAGGGAGAGGTGTTCGACGAAGAGGTGCTTGCCGCCGCCGGGCTGGAGGTCACCGACGAGCCGAGCGCTGGTGGCAACGGCTCTAAGGAGGAGTGGCTTCTCCGGGCCATGGGCGCCCACTTCCGGAAGCTCCAGGCGCTTCATCGCGCCCGCCTGGACAAGGCCAAGTCCAGGACGGCAACGATGGACCAAGCGGAGGCGGACCTCAAGGTGCGCGTCGCTGAGGCGCAGACTTGGTTCCGCCAAGCTAGCGAAGAGCTGAAGACCGCCCAAGGCGAGCTGGGCAAGCGCGACGTGGAGCTCACCATGAAGCTGGCCGACATCGAGAAGGCCCAGGAGACGGCGGAGGGCTTGGCCGCGGCAGCCGAGGCCGCCCGGACCCAGCATCAAGCCGCGCTGAACTCCCAGGAGGAGGACCTCGCCAAGCGCGAGGCGGACCTCAACGCCAAACTCCGCGCCAAGGACAAGGAGGTGGAGAAGCTTGTCGCCCAGCGGACCCAAGAGCTGGAGTAGAGGCACAAAGAGACACTCGATGCCCAGGCTCTGGTTCACGCTGGCAAGGTGAAGGAGCTGGAGGTGGAGCGGGATGGCTTGAAGGAGCAGGCCCTGAAGCTATACCAGGAGAAGGACATGCTCAACAGTGCCCTGACGGAGGCGCAGGGCACGGCCGTCAGCAGGGCCGGGGAGCTCTCCGAGGCCAACAACTCCATCAAAGACCTCAAGCTGAAGCTGGAGGGTCTCGAGGGGATGCTGTCAGAGAGCAAGGTCCGGGAAGAGATCCTGGCCAAAGATCTGGAGGCCGAGAAGCTGGAGCTAAAGAACGAAGCCGCCAGCCACAAGGATTTTGTGGAGGGCGAGAATCACTGGATCAGCCGCCTCGAGGACATCGCCGGCAGGATCACCACGCAGCTGGCTACCATGGGGATGCCAAATGTGAGGTACGCCCCAGAGCGCAGTGGGACCACCAACGCCAAGCTGACCCTATTCTTCGAGGGTGTTCTCGGGGCCCTGGAGCTGCTTCACTCCAACCGAGCGGCCTCCCTGGCCGATGAGTCCCGGAAGCTTTGTCGGGGTGCCATGACCAAGGTCCTCACCAAGGTGGCGTACTGGTACCCTGACCTCGACTTCGACGCCGCACTGGAGAGCTTGCCGGAGGATACTGACCTCGCGCCATTCAGGGAGCGCATCAAGCCCGTCATCAGCGGTATCGACAGAATTCAGAGGGTGGAGGGCCAGCACCGGGATTAGGCACCCCGTTTCTTATCGCCGCTGCAGGTTCATGGCCAAGACAATTTCTATCTTCAGTTAGAACCGCGGCGGCAATTGATGTAATATAACTCTGCAGTACTTTTGATATGATGCATGTTATTTCCCTGTTAAACCTCTCTTTGTATGTCCACCCTACGTTTATCGGGTAGGCTTACCGGCGCGTAAACCCAGGGTGGCGTCTTGAGGACGGATCCCCAATGGCCTGCCGGGTGCGCTTGCTGCCGGGCGAACCACCTTACCGCCCCCGACGCGGCCGCTTTAACTGTCGAGCTTGACTCGAGTCAGAATCGAGAGCGTTGCCGAGCTGCGGAAGGCTACCCCGCCACTCTTGACGCGGCCGCTTGAGCTGTTGAGCGAACTCGAAACAGAACAAGGGCGTTGCCAATCGCGGGAGGGCCCCTTTGCGTGCAGGTTTTCCACACACAGAACGAGATCTCCGAGGAGAATAACCTTATATAAAAAGGAAATAATCAAAGTTTTGCAGGACTTAGCTTTCTTGTCGCCGAACTAGCGCCCTTCGTGTACGCAGGCGACGCCATCTTCTTGGCCGTCTTCTTCTTGGGAGCCATGGCGATGAAGCACTGCAGGCTAACTACTAGACCCGATTCCCACAATTGCGCCCCCTACCTGGCGCGCCAAAGGTGTCGGTGGGAAACGACACCTATGGGATCACAAGAATCCCTACTACGGTTGCCGGGGCACGGGGTTGTGAGAAGAGCAGGATTAACAGTCAGCACAAGGATCATTTACCCAGGTTCGGGACGCGAGGATGCGTAAAATCCTAGTCCTGCTTTGGTGGATGTATTGAGCGTTCTTGAGCTCTCGAACTAGCTATGGTGGTTGTGTAGTTCCAAAGAGCCGAATCCTCTTTCAGTACGCCATGGGCCTCCTTTTATAGTCGAAAGGGGCTGCCACAGTGGCACACAGGAGGTGGAAAGGCCTACAGTACTATGAGCTTATCACCCGTATTACAGGACAAGACGCATTTAAGGCGCAACTTAGGTGTCCCTTAGCTTTATTGGGGACGGGAACGAGGCCCGTCCCGTCCGGTGCCGCCTCACCTTGCTTCGACACGCGCCCAGGCCAGCGGTGCATGCAGCGCCATGTAGGCAGGCAGGCAGCTGAGGTGGTGCGGCGGTAGGATCTTCATGAAGATCTGCATGCCACCACGCAGGTGCTTGCTGAGTTGGTGCAGAGGCCGTCCGTCGCCACGCAGGTGCCTGCCCAGCTAGTTGAGCTAGCACCTGCTTGGGGATGGAGGTGGAGTCTTGGTCGACACGGGCCTGGCTGTGGCCCCTCTGACGTCCTCGGCAAGGGCCTTGCCGGGAGCCCGGCAAGGGTCTTGCCGTGGCGTTGCAGTCATCCCCGGCAAGGCGCTTGCCGGGGGTCTTGTGGATCTCCTTGGCAAGGATCCCACCGAGGGTCGTCGTCTTCTGGTTCTCATCTGATCTCATATCTCTATGGTCTTGACAAAGATCTGCATGCCACCACAGAGGTGCCTCCCAAGCCCTGGTCCAATCGCAGTTGGTTGGGTCGGAACCCGTGGGCTCAAGGGCGGCTCGCTCTGTTGGTGTTTGGGCAAGTTGCCCCGGCAAGGTTCTTGCCGGGGCCGCGGAGGCCTGCCCCGGCAAGGATCTTGCCGGGGGAGTCCACCTCGCCCTCTCGCTCTTTGGTATCTTTGGTCTTGGCGTTGCCTTGGCCATCTTGTGCTTCGGCTTCTCTCCGGCTTCCCTCCCTGCTCTGCTTGGTGTGGTCGTGGCGCGCGGCTCCGACTGCCCGTGCACAAGTAAAGGGGTACAAAGGAGTGCCCCTACTTTTGTACACCGACAGGCACGGTGGAGCGCCTGGAGCTTCTGGAAGTTGACACTCATGGCCCGAAGAAGCTGCTCCTCTTGGGAACGGCCACCGCCGGCGCTCGGTTCATCAACAACCTGAAGCCCGGCGGTGGCAAGCGCCTCGTCGTCAAACACCCCCCCCCCTCGGTTGACATCCTGGTGCTCGCCGTCCCTGGGAGGTGGACGAACAGGTCGTCGCCCACCTTCAAGTACTTGCCTAAGCCCGAGGCAGTGGAGGAGGAAGGTTGGTCATCAACCACCCCCTCCCCGGCAGGCCCCTTGCCGGCCTCCTCGGCAGCGGCCACCCCGGCAGGCCCCTTGGGGGCCTCCTCAGCGGCGGTCTTGGCGGCCTCCTCGGCGGCAATCTTGTCGGCCTCGGCCTTAGCGTCCTTGGCGACCTCCTCGATGACAGTGTCAATATCCTCCCGGTCCGCCGAGGAAGGGTCTGGATACCACGAAGGGGAATGAGACGGGGCCAAGGTCAAGGTTCAAAAAGAAGAAGAAAGAATAGGGACGGGAAGCGAACAACTTACCCACACCGGGCTAGGAAGAATTGGCGCCCTCCCCACCAGCATTCGTTGTCGGGGCAGGACCACCGGCACCCAAGCTCGCCCCCTCCTCCTCCGTATGTGTTGGCTCGGTGGTGGATGCCCTTGCCGGAGACGCCCCTATGGGCGGCGTAGTCGAGGGGGCGGCGTGCTGGGAATGTGCTACCTCTTGAGCATGCGTTGGTTTTCCCTTGAAGAGGAAAGGGTGATGCAGCAAAGTAGCGTAAGTATTTCCCTCAGTTTTTGAGTACCAAGGTATCAATCCAGTAGGAGACTATACGCAAATTGCCTAGTACCTGCACAAACAATCAAGAACCTTGCAACCAACACGATAAAGGGGTTGTCAATCCCTTCACGGCCACTTGCAAAAGTGAGATCTGATAAAGATAATAAGATAAATATTTTTGGTATTTTTGTTGTATAGATTGGAAAATAAATATTGCAAAATAAATAGTAAACTAGAATTGTAGATCGGGAACTTATATGATATAAAGTAGACCCGGGGGCCACAGGTTTCACTAGTGGCTTCTCTCAAGATAGCATATATTATGGTGGGTGAACAAATTACTGCCGAGCAATTGATAGAAAAGCGCATAGTTATGAGAATATCTAGGCATGATCATGAACATAGGCATCACGTCCGTTCAAGTAGACCGAAACGATCCTGCATCTACTACTATTACTCCACACATCGACCGCTATCCAGCATGCATCTAGAGTATTAAGTTCATAAGAACAGAGTAACGCATTCGGCAAGATGACATGATGTAGAGGGATAAACTCAAGCAATATGATATAAACCCCATCTTTTTATCCTCGATGGCAACAATACAATACGTGTCAGTTCCCTTTCTGTCACTGGGATCGAGCACCGCAAGATTGAACCTAAAGCTAAGCACTTCTCCCATTGCAAGAAAGATCAATCTAGTAGGCCAAACTAAACCGATAATTCGAAGAGACTTGCAAAGATATTAAATCATGCATATAAGAATTCAGAGAAGAACCAAATATTGTTCATAGATAATCTTGTTCATAAACCCACAATTCATCGGATCTCGACAAACACACCGCAAAAAGTATTACATCGACTAGATCTCCAAGAACATCGAGGAGAACATTGTATTGAGAACCAAAGAGAGAGAAGAAGCCATCTAGCTAATAACTATGGACCCGAAGGTCTGTGGTAAACTACTCACACATCATCGGAGATGCTATGGTGTTGATGTAGAAGCCCTCCGTGATCAAATCCCCCTCCGGCTGATCGCCGAAAAAGGCCCCGAGATGGGATCTCACGGGTACAGAAGGTTGCGGCGGTGGAAAAGTGGTTTCCTGGTTCCTCTGGATGTTTTCAGGGTATAAGAGTATATATAGGCGAAAGAAGTAGGTCGGTGGAGCTATGAGGGGCCCATGAGGGTGGGGGCGCGCCTACCCCCTGGGTGCGCCCTCCTGCCTCATGGCCGCCTCTTTGCGTCTCTGACTTCCACTCCAAGTCTCCTGGGTTGCGTTTGTTCCAAGAAAGATCCTCGCGAAGGTTTCGTTCTGTTTGGATTCCGTTTGATATTCCTTTTCTGCGAAACACTGAAATAGGCAAAAAAACATCAATTTGCACTGGGCCTTCGGTTAATAGGTTAGTCCCAAAAATAAAATAAAAGAGCATATTAAAGCCCATTAAACATCCAAAACAGATAATATAATAGCACGGAACAATCAAAAATTATAGATACGTTGCAGACGTATCAAGCATCCCCAAGCTTAATTCTTGCTCGTCCTCGAGTAGGTAAATGATAAAAATAGAATTTTTGATGTGGAATGCTACCTAACATAATCTTCAATCTAATTTTCTTTATTGTGGCATGAATGTTTAGATCCTAAAGACTCAATACAAAAGTTTAATATAGACATAAAAATAATAATACTTCAAGCATACTAATCAAGCAATTATGTCCTCTCAAAATAACATAGCCAAAGAAAGCTCGTCACTACAAAATCATATAGTTTGGCCAAGCTTCATTTTCGTCACACAAAATGCTCTCATCATGCACAACCCTGATGACAAGCCAAGCAATTGTTTCATACTTTAGTATTCTCAAACTTTTTCAACTTTCACGCAATACATGAGCGTGAGCCATGGACATAGCACTATGGATGGAATAGAATATGATGATGGAGGTTGTGTGGAGAAGACAAAAAAGGACGCAGATAATCAACGGGCTATGGAGATGCCCATTAATTGATGTCAATGCGAGGAGTAGGGATTGCCATGCAACAGATGCACTAGAGCTATAAATGTATGAAAGCTCAACAAAAGAAACTAAATGGGTGTGCATCCAACTTGCTTGCTCACGAAGACCTAGGGCATTTGAGGAAGCCCATTGTTGGAATATACAAGCCAAGTTCTACAATGAAAAATTCCCACTAGTATATGAAAGTGACAAAATAAGAAACTCTTTATCATGAAGATCATGGTGCTACTTTGAAGCACAAGTGTGGAAAAAGGATAGTAGCATTGTCCCTTCTCTTTTTTTCTCTAATTATTTTGGGCCTTCCTTTTTTATTTGGCCTTTCTCTTTTTTCTATTTGGCCTTTCTCTTTTTTTTCCTCACACGGGACAATGCTCTAATAATGATGATTGTCACACTTCTATTTATTTACAACTCAAGGATTACAACTCGATACTAGAACAAAATATGACTCTATATGAATGCCTCCGGCGGTGAACCGGGAAGGGCAATGAACCACGAGTGACATGTATGAAAAATTATGCATGGTGGCCTTGCCACAAATACGATGTCAACTACATGATCATGCAAGGCAATATGACAATGATGAAGCGTGTCATAATAAACGGAACGGTGGAAAGTTGCATGGAAATATATCTCGGAATGGCTATGGAAATGCCATAACAGGTAGGTTTGGTGGCTGTTTTGAGGAACATATAAGGAGGCTTATGTGTGATAGAGCGTATCATAACATGGGATTTGGAGGCACTGGCGAAGTTTGCACCAACTCTCAAGGTGAGAAAGGGCAATGCAAGGTACCGAAGAGGCTAGCAATGATGGAAGGGTGAGAGTGCGTATAATCCATGGACTCAACATTAGTCATAAAGAACTCACATACTTATTGCAAAAATCAACAAGTCATCAAAACCAAGCACTACGCACATGCTCCTAGGGGGATAGATTGGGTAGGAAAAGACCATCGCTCGTCCCCGACCGCCACTCATAAGGAGGACAATCAAAGAAACATCTCATGCTTCAAATTTGTTACACAACGTTTACCATACGTGCATGCTACGGGACTTGCAAACTTCAACAGAAGTATTTCTAAATTCCACAATTACTCAACTAGCACGACTCTAATATTACCATCTTCATATCTCAAAACAATCATCAAGTATCAAACTTCTCATAGTATTCAATGCACTCCATATGGAAGTTTTTATTACACCCATCTTGGATGCCTATCATATTAGGACTAATTTTATAGCCAAAGAAAATTACTATGCTGTTCTAAAAGACTCTTAAAATAATATAAGTGAAGCATGAGAGATAAATAATTTCTATAAAATAAAACCACCACCGTGCTCTAAAAAGATATAAGTGAAGCACTAGAGCAAAATTATCTAGCTCAAAAGATATAAGTGAAGCACATAGAGTATTCTAATAAATTCTGATTCATGTCTGTCTCTCCAAAAGGTGTGTACAGCAAGGATGATTGTGGTAAACTAAAAAGCAAAGACTCAAATCATGCAAGACGCTCCAAGCAAAACACATATCATGTGGTGAATAAAAATATAGCCTCAAGTAAAGTTACCGATAGACGAAGACGAAAGAGGGAATGCCTTCCGGGGCATCCCCAAGCTTAGGCTTTTGGTTGTCCTTGAATTTTACCTTGGGATGCCTTGGGAATCCCCAAGCTTAGGCTCTTGCCGCTCCTTATTCGAAAATCCATCAAATCTTTACCCAAAAACTTGAAAACTTCACAACACAAAACTTAAACAGAAAATCTCATGAGCTCCGTTAGTAAAAGAAAACAAACCACCCCTTTAAGGTACTGTAATGAACTCATTCTTTATTTATATTGGTGTTAAACCTACTGTATTCCAACTTCTCTATGGTTCATACCCTCCAATACTAGCCATAGATTCATCAAAATAAACAAACAACACACGAAAAACAGAATCTATCAAAAACATAACAGTCTGTAGAAATCTGATTTGTTCGGATACTTCTGGAACCACAAAAATTCTGAAAAACTAGGACAACCTGGATAATTTGTATATTGATCTACGGCAAAAATAATTGGTATTTTATCACGTTCTGGTGAATTTTAACAAATATTTTCGTGAGCGCAAAGTTTCTGTCTTTTTCAACAAGATCAAACAACTATCACCCAAGAAGATCCTATTGGTTCTACTTGGCACAAACACTAATTAAAACATGAAACCACATCTAAACAGAGGCTAGATGAATTATTTATTACTAAACAGGAACAAAAATAAAACTGGGTTGCCTCCCAACAAGCGTTATCGTTTAACGCCCCTAGCTAGGCATAAAAACAAGAATAGATCTAGGTATTATCATCTTTGGTATGCAGTCCATAAGTGGCTCTCATAATAGATTCATAAGGTAATTTAATTTAATTCCTAGGAAAGTGTACCATGCCTTTCCTTAATGGAAATTGGAATCTAATATTTTCTTCTTTCATATCAATAACTGCACCAATCGTTCTAAGGAAAGGTCTACCAAGAATAATAGGGCATGTAGGATTGCAATCTATATCAAGAACAATGAAATCTACGGGCACATAATTCCTATTTGCAACAATAAGAACATCATTAAACCTTCCCATAGGTTTCTTAATGGTGGAATCCGCAAGATGCGATTTTAAAGAACAATCATCAAATTCACAGAAACCTAACACATCACACAAAGTTTTTGGAATCGTGGAAACACTAGCACCCAAATCACATAAAGCGTAGCATTCATGATCTTTAATCTTAATTTTATTAGTAGGTTCCCAATCATCATAAAGTTTTCTAGGGATAGAAACTTCTAATTCAAGTTTTTCTTCATAAGATTGCATTAAAGCATCAACGATATATTTAGTAAAAGCTTTATTTTGATCATAAGCATGACGAGAATTTAACACGGATTGCAACAAGGAAATACAATCTATCAAAGAGCAATTATCATAATTAAATTCCTTGAAATCCATAATAGTGGGTTCATTGCTACGTAAAGTTTTGACCTCTTCAATCCCACTTTTACCAGTTTTTGCATCAAGATCTAAAAACTCCGAATCATTGGGACGTCTTTTAACTAAAGTTGACTCATCTCCAGTCCCATCTTTATCAAGATTCATATTGGAACACAAAGATTTAATAGGAGACACATCAATCACGTTTAGATCTTCATCATTATTATCATGAAAACTAGAAGAACACGCTTTCACAAAGCAATCTTTTTTAGCACGCATCCTAGCAGTTCTTTCTTTGCACTCATCAATGGAAATTCTCATAGATTTGAGAGACTCATTGATATCATGCTTAGGTGGAATAGATCTAAGTTTCAAAGAATCAACATCAAGAGAAATTCTATCCACATCCCTAGCCAACTCATCAATCTTAGGCAATTTTTCTTCAAGCAAAGCATTGAAATTCTTTTGCGAAATCATACATTCTTTAACACTAGTCTCAAAATCAGAGGGCATCTTATTAAAATGTCCATAAGAGTTGTCGTAGGAATTACCATAATTATTATAGGAATTACTAGGAAATGGCCTAGAATTAAAATTTCCTCTATATGCTTTGTTACCAAAATTGTTCCTACCAACAAAATTCACATCCATAGATTCATTATTATTCTAAATCAAAGTGGACAAAGGCATATCATTACGATCAGAAGAAACACTCCTATTAGCAAACAATTTCATAAGTTCATCCATCTTTCCACTCAAAATATTAATCTCTTGAGAATGCGTTGGTTTTCCCTTGAAGAGGAAAGGGTGATGCAGCAAAGTAGCGTAAATATTTCCCTCAGTTTTTGAGAACCAAGGTATCAATCCAGTAGGAGACTACACGCAAATCGCCTAGTACCTGCACAAACAATCAAGAACCTTGCAAACAACGCGATAAAGGGGTTGTCAATCCCTTCACGGCCACTTGCAAAAGTGAGATCTGATAAAGATAATAAGATAAATATTTTTGGTATTTTTGTTGTATAGATTGGAAAATAAAGATTGCAAAATGAATAGTAAACTAGAATTGTAGATCGGAAACTTATATGATATAAAGTAGACCCGGGGGCCATAGGTTTCACTAGTGGCTTCTCTCAAGATAGCATATATTACGATGGGTGAACAAATTACTGCCGAGCAATTGATAGAAAAGCGCATAGTTATGAGAATATCTAGGCATGATCATGAACATAGGCATCACGTCCGTGTCAAGTAGACCGAAACGATTCTGCATCTACTACTATTACTCCACACATCGACCGCTATCCAGCATGCATCTAGAGTATTAAGTTCATAAGAACAGAGTAACGCATTCGGCAAGATGACATGATGTAGAGGGATAAACTCAAGCAATATGATATAAACCCCATCTTTTTATCCACGATGGCAACAATACAATACGTGTCGGTTCCCTTTCTGTCACTGGGATCGAGCACCGTAAGATTGAACCCAAAGCTAAGCACTTCCCCCATTGCAAGAAATATGAATCTAGTAGGCCAAACTAAACCGATAATTCGAAGAGACTTGCAAAGATATTAAATCATGCATATAAGAATTCAGAGAAGAACAAAATATTGTTCATAGATAATCTTGATCATAAACCCACAATTCATCGGATCTCGACAAACACACCGCAAAAAGTATTACATCGAATAGATCTCCAAGAACATCGAGGAGAACTTTGTATCGAGAACCAAAGAGAGAGAAGAACCCATCTAGCTAATAACTATGGACCCGAAGGTCTGTGGTAAACTACTCACACGTCATCGGAGAGGCTATGGTGTTGCTGTAGAAGTCCTCCGTCATTGAATTCCCCTCCGGCAGATCGCTGGAAAAGGCACCAAGATGGGATCTCACGGGTACAGAAGGTTGTGGCGGTGGAAAAGTGGTTTCGTGGCTCCTCTGGATGTTTTCAGGGTATAAGAGTATATATAGGCGAAAGAAGTAGGTAGGTGGAGCTACGAGGGTCCCACGAGGGTGGGGGGCGCGCCTACCCCCCTGGGCGCGCCCTCCTGCGTCGTGGCTGCCTCGTTGCGTCTCTGACTTCCACTCCAAGTCTCCTGGGTTGCATTTGTTCCAAGAAAGATCCTCGCAAAGGTTTCATTCTGTTTGGATTCCGTTTGATATTCCTTTTCTGTGAAACACTGAAATAGGCAAAAAAATAGCAGTTTGCACTGGGCCTTTAGTTAATAGGTTAGTCCCAAAAATAATATAAAAGAGCATATTAAAGCCCATTAAACATCCAAAACAGATAATATAATAGCATGGAACTATAAAAAATTATAGATACGTTGGAGACGTATCAGAGTGGCCCTCGGCGGCTCCTCCTGCTGCCGTTCTCCACCTGCAAACCCGGCAAGGTCAGCATCAAGAATTCACACCCCAATGTTCATCAGTGAAGGGGTGAGTGATGAACTGCTGGGGGCTGAAGCGGGGGCTGCGTCGGGGGTTGCTGTCCGGACTGCTCTCCACCAACACCGGCGTACGTGAAGTACCCGTCGGGGGCTCGTCGCCCGTCGAGGCCTTGGCCTTCTTCGCCACCCTCTGGGCCGGCGTCTCTGTGTCCCTGTGAAGATAACATCAAATCAAAGGAGGATAACACAGGCGTGAGGTCAGGATATGATGGGGGGTGAAATACTTACTCGTCGTCCACCTCCCCATCCACTAACTTCATCTTCATTTTCGGGCTCAAAGATCCGAGCTTGAATTCGGCCTCCAGGGTGCTGTCTGAGGGAGGGGGAGAAGGAGATGGGGTCCGGCGCCGCTTGGACGAGGAGGAGGCAGTCGCCGTCTTCTTCGCCACTGCGGCCTTCACCGTCTTCTTCGCCACTGCGGCCTTCACCGTCTTCTTCGCTGCTGCAGCCTTCATCGCCCTCGTCTGGTGCACGAGCTGCTCCTGAGCCGGTTGCCGCTGCGCGGTCCTATCGGGCCGGACTGGCTCGCCAGAGCTGGCCCGCCGCAGGACGCGCTTCTTCCCTACGGACGGATGGTCCGCTTCGGCTTCCTCTTCAGGCGACTCGTCGCCCGTGTCTTCAATAAGGGGGCCCTGGCGCTGGCACCGCTAGCCTCCCCAGCAGACTCCACCCACTGGGCGAGCTCCTTCTCCTCCGCGGCCACGTCGGCCTCGTCCTCCACGGCACCGGCGCTGCCGGCCTCTTTGGCAAGCACTGCCTCCGCCGCCCTGGCGGCGATGTTGTCCAGCTCCTCCTTGGTGGTGTCGCGGAGGAGCAGCGGCTCGTCGCGGACATACTCCTCCGACAAGTTGTTGAAAAACTCCTGCACCTTCTCTGCTGGCGGCTCGACCCAGGCCGGGTTGAGGCCATGCGCATTGAAGTCCGGCATCATGGCAATGATAGCGGACCGGCAAGAGTTGTTGCTCAGCGGGACCACTCCCGCCAGCAACCGAAACATGGGCCACTTGACGGCCTTGCCGGTCTTCGCAGCCCTGTCGGTGCTCTCAGCCCGGCCGTCGTCATCCACATTGAGCTGGAAAAGCCTCTGGCAAAAATGGGCATGCCCAGCACCGTGAAGTTATGCTTCAAGCCAGGGCGGAGCCTCATGACGTCGGCCGCGTTCCTGAAGTCCCAGGCCGCCCTCGCCTTGTTGTGCAGCGGGGCGATTCGACGACTGATGAAATCGGCCCCAATCATCTCGAGGGTGAGCCTGTCCATGGTGAGGCGATGGATCCTGGTGGTGGCGACCGTGAGGTTCTTGTCGTCAGCGTCGAGGTCGCTCCAGTCCTTGCGACGGGTCGGCGGGCTCTGACGAACTCGGCTGAACTCCTACGGATCCTCCTCCTTGATCCGGAGCCACCGGCCCCGCCACTTGTCCCACCTCTCCTTCTGGGCACCCTCCGGGTACGTGCCCTTCTCCTGGGTCCTCGGGATCCAGGTGATGCACCCAGAAATGGCATCCCCTGGCTGGATGCGAGGATAGAAGTAGTGGCGGAAGAGCGACATGCTGGGGAGCACTCCGGTAGAGCCCTCGCAGAGATGGGCGAAGAGGGCCATGCACGCAACGGCATTTGGCGTAAAGTCGAGGAGGTGAAATCCATAGGTGTGCATGATGTTGTTGAAGAAGTCAGAGAAAGGGGGGCAGAGCCCGCAAGAAAAGTAATCGACGAAGAAGGGACACCAATTTGGGCCGGACTTGGCGAAATCGGCAGGGATGATGTGCGTGGCAACGTGCCCCGTCGTCTCCCTCCCCCATAGGGGCTTGAAGTAGTCCCTGAGGTGGACCGCGTTGAGCGTCGAAGGGAAGTAGGCGTGCTGCGTCCGAAGCACCGCCAGCTCGCTCTCCGGCGCCTCCTTCTCCCCGGCGTCCTTGGCCGCTCCCTTGCCCTTGCTAGTTTTGGGTGCCATGGCGGCTGGGAAAGGGAGAAGAATCAAGAGCAATGGGGGCGCCGCGGTGGCAAGCAGAAGCGAGAGCTTCGAATCTTTCGCCTGAGGAAGAAGAGGGGAACGGTGGTTCCGAGAATGGAAAAGGCGCAGAGGGTAAATGAGCAGCGCGCCTATGGTTTTTCCTTTTTATGGGGAAGGCGCAGGCCGCCTCTTTACCACGATGTGACGCACGCGTGCAGCAACTGCCCCAAGCATGGCCCCCACGTCACGCATTCAACGCGGGTCATGGGGAAGCGCAACGAGCAAGGGAGTTACTGCAGTAAAAACTCTGCCTCGTGTGCCCGCGCACCGTTCTGGGCCCGGCCAAACAACGCTCTACGCTTATGTGTGGCCCACGCCCGGGGGGCTCCTGTCGGTGTACAAAAGTAGGGGTCCTTTTTGTACCCCTTTACTTGTGCGCGGGCAGTCGTAGCCAAACGCCCGTGGCCACGCTCGGCGGGGCGGAGGAGGAAAGGACGCAAGACTACCAGAGCAGTGCTCAAGACCAGAAGCATGAAGAGCAGAAGGGCGAGGTGAAACTCCCCGGGCAAGGCCCTTGCCGGGGCGGCCTCCACAGCCCCGGCAAGGCCCTTGCCGGGGCAACTTGCCCAACACCAACGTGGCCGCCACCCTTGAGTCTAAAAGTTCCGACGCCATCAACCACATTGGAACCAAGGCTCGGGAGGCGCCCCCATGGTGGCATGCAGATCTTTGTGAAGACAAAGGGCCTGCAAGGCCTAGATAGGAACAAGGAAACAAGACAACAGCGAGGCTCCTTGCCGAGGATGCCCACGAGGCCCCGGCAAGGCTCCTGCCGAAGATACCCACGAGGCCCCGGCAAGACTCTTGCCGAGGACGCCAACAAGGCCCCGGCAAGACCCTTGCCGGGAATATCAGCAAGACTACGGCAAGGCCTTGCCGCCCCGTCGCCGCCCCAGCGCAGTGGCCGACCCATCAACTAAGCAGGTCCCCACGTGGCAGTATGTGGCTCCTAAGCCAACTAGTCAAGCACCTACGTGGTGGTATGCAGATCTTCGTGAAGACCCTGCCACCACACCGGCTCAGCAACCTGCCAGCCTACATGGCGTTGCATGCCTCGTTGGCTTGGACGCGTGTCGGAGCAAGGCGAAGCGGCGACGGACAGGACGGGCTTCGTTGCCATCCCCGATAAAGCAAGAGGACACCTAAGTAGCGCATTTAATGCGTTTTGTCCTGTGATGTCAAGCGATAAACTCGACTACTGTCCAACTTTCCACCTCCATTGTGCCACTGTGGCAGCCCCTTTGACTATAAAAGGAGGCCCGCGGCGTACTGAGAGAGGATTCAGACTTTTTGGACCCTGCACGCTTTGTAGCTAGTCCAAGAACACCAGATAAACACAAGCCAGCAGGAGTAGGGTGTTACGCATCACTTGCGGCCCGAACCTGGATAAATCTCCCGTGTTGATCTCTTAAACCCACTCTTTCCACAGCCCCGCGCCCGCCAACCATAGAAGGGATTCCCCGTGATCCCATAGGTGTCATTTCCACGGTCACAATATAACTTCTATGTGAATAAGAACAAACATAACTCATTACGTTGTCTTCCTTGTCCAACATCAACATTTTGGCAATAGATATTTAGTGGGAGCTCACAATCATAAAAGATATCCAAGATTTTGTATTTGCATGTGAATCTTCTCTTCCCTTATTAATTCTTTCATGAGTTGCATCATTGACCAATGCTATGTTTGTCAACTATCAACAAATTTTACCACTTATACTTTTCATTATGTGATGTCATTATTTACCATAAGATTAGCATATGATCTTTTTCATTATTCCTTTATTTTGATTGAAAGAGAAAAATAAAGAAGCAAAAACTCAAACTAAACTTTATTATATAACTCTCACCCGATTACATAGATAGATCACAAAGCTAGCACTCAAAAATACCTCGTACTAAACTTTTATTCAACTAAATCATGAAATAGCTAAGGATCGAACTAAGATCGGTAAAGGTAATAAAAGTGATGGTGATACGATACCGGTGCATCTACCCCAAGCTTGCAACAAGCCAAGGGGAGTGCCCATACCTGTGTACTCAAGTTTCCTTCTTTGGTGATGAAGATGATGGTGGTGATGGAGTAGTGGGCTTGTCCTCTAATATATTCATGAGTGCCTCCCTCAAACTTTCAATCTCTCGAAGGGCTCGATGAAGCAACTCAGTGTTCTTCTCCACTTCAGCCATAATATGTTTATTCTCTGGCCCCCAAGAGTTTGTTCCTGCATCACTTTATCCTCGATGAGATATGTCCCAATTGGATGGTATGTACACACAAGGAGTATTTTCTAACCCATAATTGTGAATCAAATTGTGAAAAACATCGATGCAACCTGTGTAAAGGCCTCCTTGGAGGGAGTCCTTCTCGCACTTTAGGGCTCTCTTGATTGTTTGTTGATCTCATGGCTTGATGTGGATTAGGATGAGTGGAGATGCCGGCTAGTGTGCTCCTCTCGGAAGCCGGAGGGTGAAATCCAAAAGAATTCCCTTCATCTTCTTCCATGGCAACATCCTCAATTCCATCTCCCCTTAACTCCAGCTATAGCAACCAAGCATCTCCTTCTTCATTGTTGGAGGAGGGAGAAGACATGATGCCTGGCTTGATAGATCTGACAGGAAAACAGCATGAAACAAGAACAGAGGATTTCTCCGTGATACGGTGGTCAAATCATCCCGGAATATATATAAAGATTTTTATCTTGGGAAACAAGTATACAGAAGTGTCGGTGTACAAAAGTAGGGGTCCTATTTTGTACCCCTTTACTTGTGCACGGGCACTTAGAGCCGCGCCTGCAGCCACACTTAGCGAGGCAGAGGAAGGAAGCAAAGTCACAAGATGACCAGAGCAACGCCAAGCCAGAAACACAAAGAGCAGAAGGGCGAGGTGAACTCCCCTGGCACGGCCCTTGCCGGGGCGGCCTACACAGCCCCAGCAAGAACCTTGCCGAGGCAACTTGCCCAATGCCAGCAGGGCTGCCACCCTTGAGCCTAAGAGTTCCGACGCCCTCAACCGCATTGGAACTAAAGCTCGAGAGGCGCCTCTGTGGTGGCATGCAGATCTTTGTGAAGACCAAGACCATACAAGACTGGATGAGAATCAGAAGACGAACATCCTTGGCAAGATCCTTGCCGAGGATACCCATGAGCCCCCCGGCAAGACCCTTGCCCGGGACGCCCACGACGCCGCGGCAAGACCCTTGCCGGGGATGCCCACGACGCTGCGGCAAGACCCTTGCCGGGGCCCCGGCAAGACTCTTCCCGAAGACATCCGGGGCCACAGCCAGGCCCCCACCTGCCAAGACTCCACCACCGTTCCCACACAGCTGCCAGCCCACCAACTAGGCGAGCACCTACGTGGCAATGTGCGGCCTCCAGGCCAACCCAGCAAGCACCTGCGTGGTGGCATGCATATCTTCGTGAAGACTCTGCCACCGCACCAACTCAGCAGCCAGCCAGCGTGGCACTACACGCCTCGTCAGCTCGCACGCGCGTCGAAGCCAGGCAAGGCGGCGACAGCTGGGACGAGCTTCCTCGCCATCCCCGATAAAGCAAGAAGGGCACGTCGGCAGCACATTATATGTGTTTGTCCCACGGTGCCAGGAGATAGACTCGACTACTATACAAACTTTCCACCTCCTGTGTGCCACTGTGGCAGCCCCTTTATCTATAAAAGGAGGCCTGCGGCATACTGGGAGAGGATTCGGACTTTTTGGACCCTGCACGCTTTATAACTAGTCCAAGAACACCAGATAAACATAAACCAGCAGGAGTAGGGTATTACGCATCACTTGCGGCCCGAACCTAGATAATCCCCCTGCATTGATCTTCTAACCCCGCTCTTTCCACAGCCCCGCGCCCGCCAACCATAGAAAAAGGGATTCTTCGTGATCCCGTAGGTGTCATTTCCCCCGACATCTTTGGTGTGCAAGGTAGGGGGCGCAAGCGGTGGACATCCGGTTTTGAAGCCAACGCCTCGACTTCATCATCATGATGGCCCCCAAGAAGTAGGGGATGACAGCAATCGGATCGCCTGGAGTAGGCCCGTCCGCACCAGCGCGGGAGGGCGATGGGGTGGCCACGGATGGCGCCGGAGACGCCGCCCGTGAGCATCCACAGCACTCTGGCACCCGGAGTCGGGCGAGCGACATCGTACGGGCCCAAGACGACGGGCCGCACGCCGCTGGGTCCGGGGATGGGGCCGTGCTACCCACGGGCGGCGTGGCAACCTCTACGGCGCCCCGTCTGGCACCCGCGCTGCAGCCTTCCCAGGCCGCGCGCGATGAGCAACACCGCGATGCCGGAGCCCACGGGCACCGCCGCGGGAAGAGCCCTATGCGCCACTCGCAGGACGCACCTTCCCGGCGTGTGCGCTCGGACGTCGGCGGAAACGGCGTGTGATACGTCTCCAACGTATCTATAATTTTTGATTGTTCCATGCTATTATATTATCTATTTTGGATGTTTAATGGGCTTTATTATGCACTTTTATATTATTATTGGGACTAACCTATTAACCGAAAGCCCAGTGCCAATTGCTGTTATTTTGCCTATTTCAGTGTTTCGCAGAAAAGGAATATCAAACGGAATCCAAACGGAATGAAACCTTCGCGAGGGTCGTTTTTGGAACAAACGCAATACAGGAGACTTGGAGTGGACGTCAAGCAAGCAACGAGGCGGCCACGAGGTAGGAAGGCGCGCCTAGGGGGTAGGCGCGCCCCCACCCTCATGGGCCCCTCGTGGCTCCACCGGCCTACTTCTTTCGCCTATATATACTCATATACCCTGAAAACATCCAGGAGCACCACGAAACCCTATTTCCACCGCCACAACCTTCTATACCCGTGAGATCCCATCTTGGGGCCTTTTCCGGCGATCTGCCGGAGGGGGAATCGATCACGGAGGGCTTCTACATCAACACCATGGCCTCTCCGATGATGCGTGAGTAGTTTACCACAGACCTCCGGGTCCATAGTTATTAGCTAGATGGGTTCTTCTCTTTCTTTGGATCTCAATACAAAGTTCTCCTCGATTCTCTTGGAGATCTATTCGATGTAACTCTTTTTGCGGTGTGTTTGCCGAGATCCGATGTATTGTGGGTTTATGAACTTGATTATCTATGAATATTATTTGATTTTTCTCTGAATTCTTATATGCATGATTTGATATCTTTGCAAGTCTCTTAGAATTATCGGTTTAGTTTGGCCTACTAGATTGATCTTTCTTGCAATGGGAGAAGTGCTTAGCTTTGGGTTCAATCTTGCGGTGTCCTTTCCCAGTGACAGCAGGGGCAGCAAGGCACGTATTGTATTGTTGCCATCGAGGATAAAAAGATGGGGTTTATATCATATTGCTCGAGTTTATCCCTCTACATCATGTCATCTTGCCTAATGTGTTACTCCGTTCTTATGAACTTAATACTCTAGATGCATGCTGGATAGCGGTCGATGTGTGGAGTAATAGTAGTAGATGCAGAATCGTTTCGGTCTAGTTGACACAGACGTGATGCCTATATTCATGATCATTGCCTTAGATATCATCATAACTATGCACTATTCTATCAATTGCTCGCCAGTAATTTGTTCACCCACCGTAATACATGCTATCTTGAGAGAAGCCACTAGTGAAACCTATGGCCCCTGGTCTACTTTACATCATATAATTTTCAATCTACAATTCTAGTTTATTATTTATCTTGCAATCTTTATCTATACCACAAAAATAACAAAAATATTTATCTTATTATCTTTATCATATCTCACTTTTGCAAGTGGCCGTGAAGGGATTGACAACCCCTTTATCGCGTTGGTTGCAAGGTTCTTATTTGTTTGTGCAGGTGCGATGGACTTGCGTGTAGTCTCCTACTGGATTGATACCTTGGTTCTAAAAAACTGAGGGAAATACTTACACTACTTTGCTGCATCACCCTTTCCTCTTCAAGGGAAAACCAACGCATGCTCAAGAGGTAGCAGCGTGCGACCACGAGACCTTGACACAGCCCCTTCTAACCTGGTTAGAAGTCGGAGCGCGTCACGGTCGACACAGCTCTCGCCGCCGCCCACGCCAGCGGAAGCAGTGGCGCGTCTGCAACTGCTCCTCGACTCCCCCCCCCCTCCGCTGCGGAGAAGCTCGATGAGTGGAGGGCCACCATCCGAAGCCTTGTCGGCTTAGCCAACAAAGACGAGCCGCTCCCAACTGGACCCTCACGCCGGCGTTTTGTCGAGCCGATGCATGCCTGTGGTGGGGGGACTGGGGACGCTGCGACCACGGTGCACTCTCCTCCCCCGCGACCGCGACAACAGCCATCGACCCGTTGGGCAGACACCGGTGACAATGTTTCCACTGCGTCGTCTGACCCGCGAACCCACTACGATCAACATCTAGTTCTTCGAGAGCGAGCTCAGGAAGACGCTCGAACTACCATCGAGCGATGGCGGGAGGTACGCCATCAGTCAGATCGGCGTGCGGGGCCTGCTATGGACCACACAGTGCTGGGGGTCCCTGGCGGCCTGCCTTATGAGGTGGGCTGTCCGGCCTTTACCCGAGAGCTACCGTAGTTCCAGTGGCCCTCCCACCGCACGTTCAAGCTTGATGTTGGGGAAAAGTACAACGGCAAGACTCACCCGTCGGAGTTCCTCAGCATCTACACCATCGCGATGCAAGCTGCCGGGGCTCGCGACGATAAGGTGCTCGCCAACTACTTTTTGTTGGCACGTAAGCCCAACGTCATGTCATGGTTGATGCACCTGCCGGTAGATTCCATCTCTTCCTGGTCGGACCTGTTCCATGAGTTTGTTGGCGCCTTTACTGGAGGCCACCAAGCTCCTGGCCAGGCAAGTGACTTGCATGTCATCCCCCAGAAGGATGGTGAGTCTCTGCGTAAGTACATACAAAGATTCAGCCGTGTGCAGTACACCATCCCAGATGTTCATCCCGCCACTGTCATTAGTGCGTTCCATCAGAACATACGCAACCGCAAGATGCGTGAAGAGCTGGCGATGAACAAGGTCAAGGATGTGGCCGAACTTTATGTTCTAGCCGATAGGTGTGCTCGGGCTGAGAAAGGAAGGAAGTACCCCGGCGAAGACACTGGCGCGGAAACCGACTCCACAGACGAAGACGCCGCCGCCCTGACAAAGAAGGGTCGGTGCCGCAACAGGAAGCATAAGGGCAAGACTGTGCTTGCCCTTGAGGGATCCGGCGACCCCGGCACCGCCAAGAAGGCCAAGGCTGACGATCCCGGCAACGAGGTTGCCGGGTGCACTGCCTTCCGGGCCTTGGCAGCCTCCGACAAGCCAGGAGGCTCCGACAAGTAGTATTGCAAGATCCACCGCACCAAGGGCCATGACCTCCAGAACTGCCGACAGGTTGAACTGCTTGCAGAGAAGTAGAAAGCTGAATGTGAGAGGCGGGACAAGGAGAAGGGTCAGGATGGTGCTGAGGGGTCCGGCAAGAAGCGTGGCGGCCAAGGAGGTCGCCGCGGCAAAGATAATCAACAAGAGAGGCCCGCTCGGGGCCGCGACAAGAAAGAGGAAGATGATGATCAGGACGAGGACGACGAGTCCGGCGAGCACGAGTTCCAGAAAGCTACAGAGGCAATGTGTGTCAACGGTGGCGCCTCGCTGCACACCTCTCACCGCCAACTGAAGTAGTGGGCGCATGAGGTCACTGCGGTAGAGCCATCGTTCGATGCCCAGAAGCCACTGAAGTGGTCCCGCACGCCCATCAATTTTCACACCGAGGATCACCCTGACAGCACAACTGCGGTCGGGTGTTTGCCGTTGTTGGTCTCACCAACAATACGCAACCTCAAAGTGACGAAAGTGCTGGTTGATGGTGGGGCCGGTCTGAATTTGATCTCGCCCGCTGTGATCAAGAAGTTGCAGATTCCTGATGGAGACCTCGAAGGAACGGGCACGTTTCAAGGGGTCAACCCGGGAAGGAGCCAGCCTAAGGTAAAATCATGCTGCCCGTTACATTTGGGGGCGAGCTGAACTATAGGACGGAGAAGATCGTCTTTGATGTTACCGAGATCCCCTTGCCCTACAATGGGATCCTTGGCCGCCCAGCGCTGGTCAAGTTCATGGCAGCGTCCCACTACGCCTACAACACGTTAAAGATGACGGGGCCGCTGACCATCATCACCGTCCCCTCCGACAAGAAAGACACGCTCATCTGCGCCGATCAACTCTACCGAGAGGCAGTTGCAGCAACAGCCGCCAGGACACTCGCTCCTACCGCTGAAGCTCCAGGGAGGAAGAAGGCCGGCAAGACCTCTTCCGGCAAGACCTCTTGCACCCACTCCGGCAAGCGCACCTCTTCAGAGTGCTGTGCTCCCATTAAGGATGTGCCAGAGAGCTCCACCGGCAAGAGCAAGAAGTCCAAGGCTGCACCACCGAAAACCAAGAAGGTGTCCGTCAGGGAGGATGCCACGGGCGGGGCTTTCACCATAAGCTCCACCCTCGACAGCAAATAGGAAAGCGCGCTCGTCGCCTTCCTGCGAGTGAATGTCGATGTGTTTGCATGGCAAGCATCCGACATCCCCGGCGTTCCAAGGGAGGTGATTGAGCACCATCTTGCTGTCTGTCCTCACATGCGGCCCGTCAAGCAGAAGGTCAGGAAGCAAGCTTTGGAGCGACAAGAGTTCATCATTGAAGTGATCAGGAAGTTGGTGGCGGCAGGCCTGGTAAGAGGAGTACTCCACCCCACGTGGTTGGCCAATCCGGTGGTGGTGCGTAAGGCGAATGGGAAGTGGAGGCTGTGTATTGACTACACAGACATTAATAAAGCCTGTCCAAAGGATCCTTTGCCTCTGCCATGCATCGACCAGATTGTAGACTCCACTACTGGGTGTGACATGCTGTCATTCCTCGATGCCTGTTCAGGATACCACCAGATCTTCATGATGAAGGAAGACGAAGAGAAGACCGTGTTCATCACCCCATGTGGTACGTATTGTTTTGTACGAATGCCTTTCAGGTTGAGGAGCGCTGGTTCAACATTTGCCCGAGCAGTCCAGATTGGTTGTGAGCCCCAGCTACATAGAAATATGGAAGCTTATATGGATGACATAGTGGTCAAAACCAAGGACAGGGCCACGCTCGTGCAAGATTTAGAAGAAACATTCGCAAATATGCGCAAGATAAACCTCCAGATCAATCCAGAGAAGTGCGTGTTCGGTGTCCCCTCCGGCAAACTTCTTGGTTTCTTTGTGTATCAACGCAGAATCGAAGCAAATCCCGACAAGATCAAGGCGATCGAGCAGATTGGGGCACCAAGACGGGTCAAAGACGTCCGTAGGCTCGCCGGCTGCGTTGCTGCCCTGAGTAGGTTCATCTCCAAATCTGTCGAGTGCGCCTTCCCCTTTTTCAAAGTTTTGAAAAAGGCGGGTCCAGTAAAGTGGACTCCGGAGGCAGAGGCAGCGCTGCAAGATTTGAAGAGGTACCTCTCCTCCACGCCAATACTAGTCGCGCCTAAACCACAAGAGCTGTTGCTGCTGTACTTAGCAGCAACGAATCAAGTGGTCAGTGCTGCGCTGGTGGCGCAGAGGGAACTTGAGGGAGAAGCGGTAGTAGTGGCAGAGCCGTCGGATGGCGGGCCGGGGCCTTCCTGGGCAGAGCCTAACACCGGCAAACCAGAACCCCCGGCAAGGCCCGGTCCCGGCGAGGCAGAGTCTGAGCGGATGGGCGAAGTGGGACAGAAGAAGAAGATGGTGCAGCACCTAGTGTATTTTGTCAGTTCCCTCTTCCAGGGGGCTAGGTCAAGATATTCTGGAATGCAGAAGCTGCTTTTCGGCCTCCTCATGGCCTCGAGAAAGCTGCGCCACTATTTCCAAGTGCACAAGATCACCGTCGTCACCCGCCTCCCTTTGCAACGGATTTTGCACATCCCAGATGCGATAGGAAGGATTGTGGAGTGGGCATTGGAGATGTCGAGCTTTGGCCTCAGATTTGAAAGTACTTCAACGATCAAGAGCCGAGCTTTGGCAGAGTTCATAGCAGAGTGGACCGCAACGCCCGACGAGGAGGTTCAAGAGACCGCCCTTCACGGCAAGGAGACGAGAAGTGAGTGGATTATGTACTTTGACGGAGCTTTCTCACTCCAAGGTGTTGGTGCCGGCGTACTACTCATCTCACCCATCGGAGAGCACCTCAAGTACGTAATCCAGATGCACTTTCCCTCGGAAAAATCAATGAATAATACGGCGGAGTACGAGGGGTTGCTTGCTAGTCTCAGGATCACGGCAGACCTCGGAATCAAGAAGCTCATCATCAGAGGTGATTCACAGCTCGTCGTCAAGCAAGTTAACAAAGATTACCAGATCCCGTTAATGGAGGTCTACGTGAATGAAGTGAGGAAGTTGGAAGAACGTTTCGACGGCCTACAGGCAAAACATGTTCCCCGAGCGGAGAACAGCATTGCCGACGACCTGTTGAAACGCGCTGC
Source organism: Aegilops tauschii subsp. strangulata (assembly GCF_002575655.3). Lineage (NCBI taxonomy): Eukaryota > Viridiplantae > Streptophyta > Magnoliopsida > Poales > Poaceae > Aegilops > Aegilops tauschii. The sequence goes on from NC_053036.3 coordinate 280,813,406, forward strand.
CCTCAAGTTGCCTGTGGAACCAGGTACCTTTGTACTTTAGTTAATTCAGCCATCCGTAGAGCCATCAGCAGGGCAGAACAAGAGAAGGAAGACAAGCCCCAGCAAGTACCTTCCCGCCGAGGTCCCAGGAGCCGCCGGCAAGGAGGTTGTCGGGTACCCCAAGCTTGCTGAGCAGCAACCACCTCCGGCAGGGCCCCAGACCCTGACCGTAGAAGCTGTCGTCCCTACGGCCAAAGATGAGCCTTTAGTCCTCGCCGTTGAGCCCCAGGCCCCGGCGTGGGCACAGCACACACTACAAAAAAAAGACACATCCGTGACATTTTGAGCCGAACAATTATTTTTTCTGTCATACATATGACACTTCTATGACGATAATTGTGACAAAACCCGGTATCATCATAGATGTGGTGGGCTCCTGCTTCTATGACAAAAAATCATGACAGAAAATGGGCTTTTCGTCTTGGGCGGGCCGGAGACGCAGCTGCATGACATTCTTTGGGCCGTCCATGACGGAAAAAACCGTGGTAGAAGCGAGGGCGAGGAAAATTTTGGTGAGTTCCCGGTTACGGTGGGAGGTCTTGGGCTGAGCAATGCGCGTTTCTCTCGTACACGTACGCGCGTGTGTGCGAGGCGTTGGCTCTAACTGAACCCAAGCGAGGCGTTGGGCTCTAACTTAACCCGAGCGATTGCACTGCAGGCTACGCGTTACTGAACCCGAGCGATCGATCGATGGCTGTTAACTGAACCCGATCGAGCGATTCCTTCGCTACTGCTGCTAACTGAAGCCGATCGATGCTGCCTCTGGGATGAACAGTGAGCGTTGCGGGGGGGGGGGGGGGGTTGGATGAACAGTGAGCGGTGGCGCTGCCTCTGGATGAACAGGACCCCGTGGTGTGGTGGAGGGCTGGATGAACAGTAGACGGTGGAGGGGTGCCCGTGGAGGGGTGGTTGAACAGGACCCCGTGGTGTGGAGGGCTGGATGAACAGTAGACGGTGGAGGAGTGCCCGTGGAGGGGTGGTTGAACAGTAGCCGGTGGAGTAGCGCGCGGTGGAGGCTGGATGAACAGGAGCCCATGGAGGCTGGAGGAGGTCGACGGTGGAGATGAACAGTATCCCGTGGAGTCCCGTTTTGCGGTACGCCACACCCCTCCCGATGAACAGGACCCCCGTTTCGACCGTAGGAGGTCCGTTTCGTCCGTTTTGCGGTACGCCACACCCCTCCCGATCAACAGGACCCCCGTTTCGAGCGTAGGAGGTCCGTTTCGTCCGTTTTGCGGTACGCCACACCCCTCCCGATCAACAGGACCCCCGTTTCAACCGTAGGAGGTCTGTTTCCTCCGTTTTGCGGTACGCCACACCCCTCCCGATCAACAGGACCCCCGTTTCAACCGTAGGAGGTCCGTTTCCTCCATTTTGCGGTACGCCACACTCCTCCCGATCAACAGGACCCCTGTTTCGACCGTCGGAGGTCCGTTTCCTCCGTTTTCCGGTACGCCACACCCCTCCCCATGAACACGACGCATTCCATTGCCTCCCCATGAACACGACGCATTCCGTTGCCTCCCCATGAACACGACGACGACGCTGTTTCTCCGTTCCGACCCAGCCATGTACACGAGCCCTGGCCGTACGTATGCGCGAGTAGGCGTTCGAGACCCCGCCCGTATGTACACATACATGGCCGTATTTTCTTTCTTGCACCCTGGCCGCTGTACGTATGTGTACATGCTACGTGCGCGCCTCTACTACGACACGTACGTGCCTGTACTACGACACGTGCGCGCCTCTACATCCACCAGTATATATGTACGTACACGTTCGCGACCAGAATGACAACGCTACGTGTGCTTCGACCAGGTGGGTCCCGACTGTCAGGCACTTCCTTGCCTGCGAAGATGTAGCTGGTGGGTCCCAGCAGTCAGGGGGCGAATGGTTTTTTTTGCCCGGACGCACTTCCTTGCGTGCGAAGATGTAGCTGGTGGGTCCCAGCAGTCAGGGGCAAACGTTTTTTTATGAAATACGGTGGCCCGTCTGGTGGGTCCCCGCTGTCAGGTGGAGGAATAATTATTTTGCACGTAATAAGGAGGCACTTCCTTGCTGCGGCCGTGGACCCAGCTGTCAGCCTCTCCACGTACAGTCCACGTCCGATGGAAGCCATTCCTTGACCACGTTGACCACGCCGCGCCGAGAGCACCAGGGCGGTGGACGACAGCGAGGCCTAGGAAGGGGACGATGCGGAGCCGGGGAAGACGTGGCAGTGGATGCCCACGCGTAGAGGAGTACGAGGGTTCACTGGTTCGCTGTGGTGTGAGGCTGCCGTCGCCGCAGAATAACAGGGGGTGTGGGTGAGTAGAGGGATGGCCTGGCCAGCGGTGGGAGTAGTAGGGGGCGGTGAGGCCTCCGCCGCATCGCAGCCGGCCACGGGAGGCAGGAGCACGAGGCACGACCAGCGCTGGTTTAGGCGGCTGGAGCAAGAAGACCAGAGGTTGAAGAAGCACTATAGCCGTTGGATGGACATCGTACGGTCACTGGAGCTAGAATCGTGCATATTGACTAAGTTGACAAAGCCCTCTGTCCCCGTCAACTTAGTAGGCCCACAAGTCAGCCTGCCACTATACTGGGTCCCAGCTAACCGGGGGATTATTCATTTTTTTTGCGTAATAAGGAGGCACTTCCTTGCGTGCGAAGATATAGCTGGTGGGTCCGAGCTGTCAGCGGCGGTAACGTTTTTTTCATGAAATACAGAGGCCCTTTCAGTGGGTCCCTGATGTCAGGTGGAGGAATCATTATTTTGCGCGTAATAAGGAGGCATTTCCTTGCATGCGGCCGTGGACCCAGCTGTCGGCCTCTCCACGTACAGTCCACTTCAGATGCATGTCGGTCGTTGACCACATTGACCAGGCCGCGCCGAGAGCACCAGGGCGGTGGACGACGGCGAGGCCTAGGAAGGTAACGACACGGAGGCAGGGAAGACTCGGCAGTTGTTTCCCACGCGGAGGGGAGTACGACTGTACGAGGGTTTACTGGTTTGTCTGCCGTCGCCGGAGAATAACAGCAGGTGTGGGTGAGTAGAGGGATGGCTAGGCCAGCGATGGGACTACGGTGGGGCGATGAGGCCTGCACGGCAGCACAGCCGGCCGCGGGGAGGAGGGAGCAGGCAGTCCTGCCGGCGCTTGTTTGAGCGGCTGGAGCAGGAAGAGCAGAGATTGAAGAAGCACGACGGCCGTTCGATGGACATCCAACAGTCACTGCTTGTGCGTCAACCTTTTTTTTAGGAAAGCCTCAAATCTGTGGAAAACAACATACAACCCATCTGCCATTATTTCTAATAATTTACAGCCCATTTGCTAATTCTTAAGGTTTTTTTTGGAGCCCATATTCTTTTTGTTAGCATTACAGCCCATATTGTGGCCACGGTTAAAAAATTATACAAAATTTTGCATATTTCGGTGCGGTCCGAACTGTTTTTAGTCCCGAAATTTCGACTCACATTCAAACTGGTTTTAAAAATAAATGTATATCAATATAAAATCCAACAAATTCTCCACGCATAAAAATTAATGTAATTTAGAATCTCGAAATGAAAAAAAGATATTTGAAACTAATTGCCGGTTTGATCTGTTTTAAAAATGTAAGCCCATTTCTTATTACTGATAGGCCATTTTCTCGGCCAGCCGAATGAAGCTCTCCTCGTCTTGAAAGATTTGTAGCCCAACAGGCTTGACAAAGCGACTTACTTGGCAAATCACAAAAAAACTGGGTTGTGGCCGTGGACCCAGCTGTCAGCCTCTCCACGTACAGTACTCTTCCGATGGAAGTCGGTCGTTGACCACATTGACCACGCCGCGCCGAGAGCACCAAGGGTGGACGACGGCGAGGCCTAGGAAGGGGACGACGCGGAGCCGGGGAAGACGCGGCAGTGGATGCCCACGCGGAGAGGAGTATGAGGGTTCACTGGTTCGGCTGCGGCGTGAGGCTGCCGTTGCCACAGAATAACAGGGGGTGTGGGTGAGTAGAGGGATACCCTGGGCCAGCGGTGGGAGTAGTAGGGGCGGTGAGGCCTCCGCGGCATCACAGCTGGCCACGAGAGGCAAGAGCACGCGGCATGACCGGCGCTGCTTTGGGCGGCTGGAGCAAGAAGACCAGAGGTTGAAGAAGCACTATGGCCGTTGGATGGCATCGTACGGTCACTGGAGCTAGAATCGTTCATATTGACTAAGTTGACAAAGCCCTCCGTCCTCGTCAACTTAGTAGGCCCACAAGTCAGCCACCCACTATGGTGGGTCCCAGCTAGCAGGGGGTATTCATTTTTTGGTACGTAATAAGGAGGCACTTCCTTGCGTGCGAAGATATAGCTGGTGGGTCTGACCTGTCAGCGGGGGGAATGTTTCTTTCGCGAAATACAGAAGCCCTTCCCACGTACAGTGCACGTACAGTGCGTAATAAGGAGGAACTTTCCTTGCGTGCGACCATGGACCTCGTGGGTCCTAGCCGTCAGGCTCTCCACGTACAGTCCTCTTCCGATGACTCTCGTATGTTGACCACGCCGCGCCGAGCGCACCGAGGCGGTGGACGACGGCGAGGCCCCAGACTGGAACGACCCGGAGATGGGGAAGACGCGGCAGTGGAGTCGCAGATGGAGAGGAGTGGGAAACTTGACTGGTTCGGGTGCGGGGTGGGCCTACACTCGGCAGAGAATAACAGGAGGTGCGGAGTGGAGGGATGGCCTGGCCGTCGGCGGGGTAGCGTTTCGCTGAGGAGCGCAAAACAATGCCGCTGGACGCCGAAGGCTGGAGCAGGCGATTCCGGCAGCGCTGGGGAAGAAGACGAGAGATTGAAGAAGAATGTCGGCCGTTGGATGTAAATCCAACGCCTTCTTAGGCTTCGACCTACTGGCCCACATGTCAGCCAGTCCATTTGTTTTTTTAGTCCATTTGGTGGGCTGGGTGAAACAATGATGTAGCATCTATGCAGCCCGTTTAAATCCCATTTGTATTTTTCTCAAAATCCGCGGACTTGCTGGGCTGGGTGAAAATATCATGTTGGGCTAGACGAAGAAATGTTATAAAAACATAAACACATGATTGCACATCAGTAAAATCTTTGCAAGCTTATGTACGCAATCACTAGGAGTTAACTTGCCAAGTTATATATAAACAATTATTATTATTATTTTGTAAGAACTTTCAACTTACGAAATAAAATATCATTTTAATTTGATGAGTTAATAGTACGTGGGGTATTATTATTTTTTAGGCTAGACGTGGGACAGTTGAGTTGGTTCTAGGGGAAAGTACTGGGAGAAAACTCAGTTTACGTCGAAAAAGAAAGTGGGAGAAAATTCAGAGACCTGCTGGGTCCACTAGAGGAGGAGACTATGTTCGGAGGAAGGAGATTCAAAGCACGGCAGCCGAGTGAACTAGTTTTTTTACGGACAAGTGAACTAGTTTACATACATAAGCAAATAGCCACTAAAAAAAGCAATCAGGTTAATGGGTTCTTAAAAGAAATATTTTGGACAAAACAGATAATTACGACACATAGGCTAATGCATGAAACACTCAGATGATAAAGGTGCTTATAAACAGATAAAGTACAACATCTAGACCTTCCTGGCACGCTTGATCATGACACTGCGGCTGTCCATGTACTCGTCGGTTACGGGAAGCAGACACACCCTCATGTCCAAGATGTGCCTGTACATGTCGTAGCATGCGTATGCATCCTTGGCCGCGTAGGTTATGTAGGCTAGATTCAGAGGTACCTCCCACGTGTTCAGGTCGTCTTCTTTCATGTTGGCGTATCAGGGGTCGATGATGGTCTCAACGAGGTCAACCACGGAGTCCTTCTCCTGCCCGTTGCTGATGGATCTTGTATTGCTTCCGGATGTCGACAAGCTTGTTGCACCAGATGGCCGAATCGTCGCGTTCTTCCTTCTCTCCACCATAGCGAAGGTGCAGTCGGCGCTGCCGATGAAACGGGCGAATGCTCCAGAACCTGGTGCAGCCATAGGACTGAGGCGAGGCAGAGCTTCGCCGAGTCCGTATCGTTGGTGTACATCACATTCAACTTGGTGCAGCCATAGGACTGAACGGCGAACTCAAAGGGGAACTCCTTGCTGAAGTCCATATCCAGCAGGCTCACCCCTCGGATCGCCATTGGAGTCTCTTCGAGTGAACGAGTGTGTAGGCGGCGGCAGCAGTTCGTTTTTCAGCTCTTGGGGAACTGGATTCAACAGTAAGCTGAGTGTGTAGAGGCGACAATAGTTATTACCCCTCCCTCGTCCGCTGCACGCCTGGCAGAAGATGCACCCTCGGCCACACGTTGGTTCACGAGCGGGTCTGTATTGGTACTGTAATAACAGGAGTTAGTGGTCACTTTACTTAAATTTAATTAGCTTTAATAGAAATTTATACTTAAAACAAGCAATGCATTCGCTCGTTCTATCAGTGCCACATGATCAACATGCACAACAATTAGAATTATTATTCTCAGGACGCACACGATCAGCACATTTGTCGCACTTTCACAAAGATAATACTACCAAGTTTGAACTGTTTGTTATGGTTGTTGTCCTCTGCATCATCATGTCGTGTTTCCCAGCTTGCAAGATTCAGAACCAACAAATAAGATCCAAATAATAAGTACAACAAAGATGCCTACACATCTCATTGATTCCCAGCTTGCAAGATTCAGAACCAACAAATAAGATCCAAATAATAAGTACAACAAAGATGCCTACACATCTCATTGATTCCCAGCTTGCAAGATTCAGAACCAACAAATAAGATTCAAATAATAAGTACAACAAAGATGCCTACACATCTCACTGATTCCCAGCTTGCAAGATTCAGAACCAACCCATTAGAGCCTTTTGATAAAGTGAATATCGGGATTAAATCCATCTTGGCTAGCCATGTCATACAATCGAAGAACTTGGTGAATGCTCTTGACCGTCACAACATCTGTAATTGAGTATTCCTGTTTGCACAACATGTTTGCACAGCACAAACAAGGAGACAGGAGAGCATGATTTCGCTTTAATAGCGGCCTCCTTGAACTCAACCTCCAACTCTACTTGGATGAGGTCTGCCTGGAGTTCCATGATTCAATTCATGCGCCTTTTTCTGCAGTTCACCTGAAATGAAGCAAAGATTGCATCATTCAGCTAGCAAGAAGTACTTGCTCTTGTGAGCTGGTAGGTTCTTCTTTAGTAGTTACACTAAAATTGAGGAACATTAAGGTTGGCTGTCCGGCTCATGTAAGGTGCAACCATAATTTTCTTATCCTTTTGTGCAGTTCCACTAAAATAAAGTGCCATTGTGGTGACAGTGACGGCTCCATCTTGCAAAGGCTAATAAAATGTTGCACGAGATTACCAGCAGAACTTGACGGAGATTTTGGAAACTCCAATCACCATTTTGTGCAGTTCCACCAAAATTGAGAGATGTTGCCCACGTGACATTTCAGTTGAACTGCACAAGACACTCATTCCAAAAAAAAGTGTTTTGTGCTGTTCACCAAAAGGTCACAATAGCAACAAGGTGAAATGGATATCCCTATCTGCACAAAAAGATAGAAAGTAAACAGTTGCTGGTCAATAAGAATATACGAAACATATACAAAATGAAAAGAAGCGTCTTAATTATGTTCGTGGCAATCACGCAAGGACAGTAGAAATTTTAAAACGTCAGCAATGCTTCATGTTACCAGAAGCATTACGATCAACAATGAGGTTCCTCAAATATGGGATTACTTTAATGGTGGCATTGCTTGTTTACCAGACACGGTAAATCAACAGTAGCTAAAGAGTTGGTTTAAGGGCATGGGACCGTGGGGACACCAGGACACTCGGTAGCGTAAAGGAGCAACTTACTTTTCATACTGGGGAATACAGCAGGAGTGCCATTTGTAACACGGTTTAATTACATCTTATCACTGGAGGCATTAGATTAACAATAACACTGGTTAGACATGTCCCTAAGGTAACAGTGTGATCGCTTCATTTTACATGCACCCTTACATTAACAACAGCAAAAGGTTGGTATAAGGACATGCGACAGTGGACGCATCAGCACAATGTACCTACAAGGAGGCATAAAGTGGTGATGCCGAGTTTGTTCATGCTATGTGAGGGCAGCAAACCTAATCCTGGAGACCTTGTACTATGTGAGGGCAGCAAATCTAATCCTAGAGACCTTTTACTATGTGAGGGCAGCAAATCTAATCCTGGAGACCTTTTACTATGTGAGGGCAGCAAATCTAATCCTGGAGACCTTTTACTATGTGAGGGCAGCAAATCTAATCCTAAGACCTTTTACTATGTGAGGGCAGCAAATCTAATCCTGAGACCTTTTACTATGTGAGGGCAGCAAATCTAATCCTGGAGACCTTTTACTATGTGATGGTAGCAAATCTAATCCTGGACATACTCTGTTGACTTGTCCACCAGCCGCCACTTTCTATCCTTTTTTCAACCAATAAGATCTGTTCCTTATCCAGTTTGTACTGTGTTTTCCCATTATTTCCCTTTTCAACCAAGAGACCGGTTGGGTATCCGGTCTCTACTACTTTCACCATATTATTTCCTCTTTGAATCAAGTCCTAGATTCATGCTACAACTTTCCCCCCTTTCTTCGTTGTTTGAACAAAGCCGTAGATTCGAATGCATGAAGTAGCTTTACCTCTAATAATACTAAAAATTTAGGTGGCTTTGGAAGAGCTGATGGGAGTAGAAAAAGATGCACATGCAGACACGTGGGGAGCTGGGGCAGTAGAGCAAGGCCACTTTCGAAGAACTTATACCTGAGGGTCGCCGGGATGTCGGCGGCGGTAGGTCGGATCTGCGGACAATACGGCAGGGAGGAAGAAGGGTCGGAGGACCTCCCGAGCCGGCGCTGTGTCGGAGAGAACGGCACGGGCAAAGGATCGGGCCCCTCCGGCAGCTATGGGTTTCCTCCCTCGGCGGCGATGACCGCGTGAACGATGCACCTTTTAGTCCTCTACACACACCGGCCAAAGGGATCCGGCCGGATCTGTGACCAGCGGTGAGCAGAGAGAAAATGTCGCTACTGCTGTCTTGTTTATATCTGGAGAGGATGAGAGAATGAAGAGAGCAACCCTAGTAAAGCAAGCGCTCAGGCCCCTGCGTCCATATATAGTGGAGTGATTATCTTTTTTCTCTCCACAACAAGCGTTTCAATTTGTGTATGTGGCATTAAAGAAAAGAAACTCTCTATTTAAGGTGACTACTGTACGACTCCGACTTACTACTAGTAGTACTACAGTATTGTTCACTTGTGCTCCCCGCCCCTGCATTCATTGAACAACCCCATGGGTGAATAAACATACAGTAAGTACTGTATTTATATAGAACGAACAAGCTCAAACTATTTTCGCGTAGTTAAAAGTTGAGGGCGGGGCTTTTCCCAGGCAGTACGCGCGGCAGTTTTCGGGTAGGCGGTTTGACAGAGAGGCGAGGAGGGTGAGCGAGTGGGGCTGTGCGATTTGACGGCGCGTTACTGCTGGAAAGACTTGTGATATGAGCACTCAACTATAGTCATGAATTACTGGCGCTCCGACAGGGGTGATGCCCCCCTAACGTTCCGCGCTCTAATCTGGTGCATGACACGTCGACCCGGATGCTGGCTCTCCCACATGTCGGAGTAGTAAGAAGGAGCAAAGAATGATGCGGTATATACTAGTACTATACTACAGTACTACTCAGGTCAGAGGAGTGCGAACCACGGCAGCCCAGTGAACCAGCAGTGCGAACCACGGTAGCCCAGTGAACCAGCAGTAGAAAACAATGTGGTGATATGGCCATAAAAAACAATGTGCTACGGTCCACACTGTAGCATGTACAGTAACACTCCTCTTTGTTTGGATCCCTGAGTTAGAGCTAGTTTGGGTTGAAATGGCCTCAAATTATCGAAACAAGAGGGGTTAGTTTGAGCTAGTTTGCTCTAACCCAGCTAAAAAAACTAGCCCGGTGGAGAGGTTCTAATTGGGTTAGTTATCCTCGGGCCCACTAAAAGAGAACAAAAAAATCTCCCCTGCCCGCACCAGATCGCTCCCCCCCTCTCGCACGACTCCTCTCTATTCCCCATAGGGCCGCTCGCCCTCTCTCTCCTCCGGCCGCCCTCTCCTTCCGGCCTTCGCCGCCCTACTCCGACCGCCCTCTCCCTCCAGCCTTCGAAGGTCGCCTCGCTCCCCCTTCACCAGTCGTTTTTCTCCCTCTGTCGTGCGCGGCGGCGGCGCATCTACCAGGGAGGTCGCGAGAGGGGTGAGTTTGTTCGTTCCTTCTCTGTCTCACGGCCATATCATTGATCTTGCTTGCTCTAGCGCTAATTCTGATTTGGAAAAGTAGATCCTGATCAAACTTGGTATAGATTTGTGGTGCACGCATGGAATTGTTTGATGCTTCTTGAGGAGGTAATAAATCTTTCTAGAGGCCCAAAGATTCAGGTCATCTTTCTAGGTATTTCAATTTCAGGCTTGCATTATTTGTAGAGGCCCAAAGATTCAGTTCACCTTTCTAGGTATTTCAGTTTCAGGCTTGCATTATTTCTAGAGGCCCAAAGATTCAGTTCACCTTTCTGGGTATTTCAGTTTCAGGCTTGCATTATTTCTAGAGGCCCAAAGATTCAGTTCACCTTTCTAGGTATTTCACTTTAAGGCTTGCATTATTTCTAGAGGCCCAAAGATTCAGTTCACCTTTCTAGGTATTTCAGTTTCAGGCTTGCATTATTTCTAGAGGCCCAAAGATTCAGTTCACCTTTCTAGGTATTTCAGTTTCAGGCTTGCATTATTTCTAGAGGCCCAAAGATTCAGTTCACCTTTCTAGGTATTTTAGTTACAGGCTTGCATTATTTCTAGAGGCCCAAAGATTAAGTTCCCAGTCGGTGGCAAGCGGCCCTGCTACCCATGCCGGTGTCGACCTCAACTCGCAAGGGCCGGCGTCGGAGGGGTTCCCGGGGCTTGGGCTCTACAGAGCCTTCCTCCAGAGCGACGATGGCGAGCTCCTCCCTCGGTGCGTGAGGGGCTCCGGGCTCCCTCCCTATCGTGAATGACTTCCGTGATGAGTTAGCTCATTCTTTGTTTCATGAAGTGTTTTTTTATTTTGTGAAGCTTGATTGACGACTTGTATGTTTAAGTGGGATATCTCATTTGTATGGACAAAGTAAAAATTACCATGTTTTGCATGCTTGATTTGTATAGATGGTTCGTTTATGTCAATTGTGAGCGGGACGAGGCCACAGAAGAGCTGGCCACACCAAGAGGGTGCTTGGATCCAAGGGACTTATTTTAGTCTGACTAAAAATAGTCTCTTTAAGACGCTAAAGTTCCAAGCACCCCTGACTAAAGAGGGGCTAAAACTAGTCTTGAGACTAAAAAAATTTAGTCAGGGGTACCCCTACTAAAATGTGGATTAGTCCTCTCTCTCCTCATTTAACTCCTCTCCTTTAACACAGGCGAGTTCTAGATTGGAGGGTTTGGAGGATAATAAATGCTCATTAACTTGATTTTAGTCTCTTTAGTATTTGGATCCAAGCATGGGTGAGGCTAGCAAGTTTTAGTCCCACTACTTTTAGTCATGGAACTAAAACGTATCCAAGCGCCCTCAAAATCCGGCAAGAAATAGGGTCCAAAGTAGTCAAATGATTGAGTTAGAGCATTTATTGTCAATCTAACCCTGCCATCCATACACCTCTTTGGTTTAGAGTTAGTTCAGGGTTAGAATCTAACTCTATCCTCTAACTGACTTAGAGTTCTCCTCATCTCGGTTCATCGCCATCATACTTTCCCCATTCCTGTGTTTTCAGTATCCTACAAATCAAAGAGGCCCTTTTTTGCGGGAAAAATCAAAGAGGCCCTTAGACTGGTTTCGGTCCGGTCATTTTTTATAAACGTGTTATGTCCAAAATGTAATGAACGTGCTCCGGTTTCCACGAAAATAATCTGGTTTCATGTAGTAATTCATTCATTTATTTATTCTTCTGCGAGGGGTTTGCATGTAATTCATGAGGTCTAAAATGTAAAGTACCCCGGCATATGCTCTGAGTCGTGCATGCACTACGACCCAGATGCTCTATGTCCCACATGTCGGCGAATGGGAGCACGTGGAAATAGCCTAGGAGTACATATAGGAGGATAAATGCGTGAAATAATATGTACTGCGAAGCGTAGCCGCGGTTCGAAAAGGAGACCTAAAGTGATGACAGCTATAGGTCAGACGCACCCAACTAGTGGTACTAGACATACGACTAATTTTTCCCTCAAAAAAAAGAGGCACGAGTGCTCAGTACTCCTATTCTATAAACACGAGTCCCATCTGACAACAGTGTCCGTGCTACAGCTAGCTCTCCTCCCTCGTTTCTCTCTTCTAGTAGTTCTAAACTCGGCCGACGCCCGGTGGGCGGGGTGGGTTTGCTCAACTGCGGCCCCACCTCACAGTGAAAACGTTACAACTGGAATAAAAATGCCATATACTCCCTCCGTTCATAAATATAAGCCTTTTTAGATACTATTTCAAATGGAATACAGCATATAGATGTATGTAGACATAGTTTAGAGTGTAGATTCACTCATTTTGCTCCGTATGTAGTAGTCACTTGCTGGAATCTTTAGAAAGACTTATATTTGGGAACGGAGGGAGTACTATACTAATAAAACATTAAGGCCACGAGGCGATGCAGTGCTGGTTACAGGAGGCAAGAAGAGATGCATCCATCGACGACGTCCACCTCCTCGACTCAGGGCGCCGGCCCACTGAACGGCGCCTAAGTAGCAGCGGCTTTCGTGGCCAGGTCGACATGCTTCTGAACAATGGCGTCCAAAGATTCCAGCCGCTGGAAGAAGGCCAACGTCTTTCTGTCCTCGCTTGCCTTGTAGTGGCCTATGTAGACGATTTCCTCGTAGACGTGGATGTGCAGGTCGACGGTTTCTTGCATGGCGAGGCGCTGCGCGGCGAGCGCGGCCTCGAGGTGCACATTCTTCGTCGCGACCTCCGGCACCTGCAGGGCCACCAGGGCTTGAAAGAGTTCGTCACCACGGAGGCCGATGAGGGTGGCAGGCAATGAGGAGCCCGGGCGTGCGGGCTGGAGCAGTACGGCGAGGTCGTCCGCGCGCTTCTTGACGGCGGTGAACTTGCGGATGGAGTTGACCATCAGGTCATCCATACGAGAGGCGAGGCCGGCATCGGCGAGGGCTACGATGCGTGCGGTCGCCAGCACCGTCTGGAAACGCTGCGCGGTGCGGGGCCGCAGGCCGGTGCCTTGGATGATTTTGCACAGCCGACTGCCGCTCGCGTCCATCACCTCCATAGGTGCTTGTGGCTTCTAGTCACTTGGTCTTGGATTGGAGTGAGCAGTGTTGCGCAGAGACTTGGGAGTAGATGGATTGGAGTGGTGGGGCGCCTTTATTATATGAGAGTCCAAACTCTGTTGCATTCACATCGTGTTGGCTCTATTCTGCTTCTCCAACTAATTCCCTCTACAAGTAATTGAGGATGCATCATTGACCGTTCAACGTCTCGGGAACCGCTACCCTCTCCCTCCTTGGCATTCAAGCACCTATGGACCCGTCGACGACGAGGTGCCTATGGTGACTTTGTAAATTTCAAGATGATAGTGCCGTGCGTGTGTGCGTTCATAGGGGTGAGTGTATGCACGTGTATATGAGCGCTTGCGTCTGTACTTGTAAAAAACGTAAATGCGTGTCAAAAAGAGACTAGTCAGTATACTCAATATTGTGCACCTCGGAGAGGAAAACGATAGAACTAGTACGTATTTATTTACGGTGCAGATTCACTCATTTTGCTCCGTATGTACTCTGTCTCGGTGTAGTCTAGTCACTTGTTGAAATCTCTAGAAGGGCAAATACTCCTTTCTGGTTTACAGGGCTATACTAGCAAGTAGTTGTACGTACTAGTACAATAGTGGGCTCACATAGCAATTTTGTCTCATGCAAGAGCCTGGCTATATGCATGCTCCAATGTTCGCAACTGCACCGTTCGGTTTGCGCTTGGCTCTTCGCCTCTTCGAGAAGACGAACAATGATTTTACTACTACTGCTTCTATAGTGTCGAATCCACTACTGCATGTCCGTCCACCGCGAGCGGGACGGATAGCTTGTTGTAGAAGTACTACTAAGCAAAAGCCTGTCCTCGTTTGCGAGCAACCGCACGCATGGGTGAGGGAGAAGGCGTGTAGTAAAATCAAGCTTCTCCTCGTTGTACGAGTTGACGCGGCACATCATAGCACTGGCCCCACATGCTTGCCTCTAAACTTGGCTGAAAGACCCGCAGTGTACAATATATTTGCTGCAACCTCTAACATTTACCCACCACAAATTAAAATATATGTGGTCGTATGCATCGTGCTGATGCAGAGGCCGGGGAGTCCCCCCTTTTCGAAACAAAAACAAATTAAAATATATATTCCTGTCTTGACCAGATGAGCGTGCAAACTACAATCACCAGGGTGTCAGGTAGGGCCAGAAGTCTATTTTAATTTTTTTCAAAAAACTTCGAGACGGCCACATAGCATGGAGCCGACCCCAACGATTTTAAGCTTACAGGCACGGTACACGCTATCCTAGACTACTCTACACATGAAACTGCCACACGAGCATCCGGGCTGAGCTTGGCTCTTCGCCTCTTTGGGAAGTCAAACAATGATGGAGTACTACTGCACTGGAGGAGTACTACAGTACGCTTCTGGCCATCTAACACCGATTGAACTGCTGGATGTCCACCGCGTGCGGGAGGGAGAGCGTGTAGCGAAAGCTTCTCCTAGTCTTGCCAGCCACCACGCTCATGGGCGAGGGAGGGACGATCCTGCCTTTGCGTGTATGACAGGTGGGCCCGACAGGTGTGTGGCCAACCTGTCATACAGCCAAAGGTAGGTGCAGTTAAGTCCACGAGGGAGAGGATAATCAAACTTCTCGTTGATGTATGAGTTGACGCGACACATCAAAGCACTGCACTCGATATATTTCAATAATTTGTGTTTACCGATGCATTGATTACGACGCATGCATGCATGTCGTGACTCTCCTTTTGATACTTGCATGTGTTGATTGAATGCACCTTGAAGTAGTTTAAAATATGTGACGGTAAAGCTTTGCAATACCCCGGCCCAAGTCGAGAGATGGTTGTGCACGAGGAGGACGAGATCATGCAGACCGAACAGGACCCGACGATGGAGCTCTCTAAGGTCTCGATGGACCTCACCGTGCTCCACTACCCCTTGTGCCTCCGCCCCTTGACGCCTCCAGTGTATGAGGTTCGAATACACCTCGTCCGTTCGGCTGATTGAGCAAGGTGCAGGTTTCTTAATTGATGTGGTGTTCGATTAATTTCTGCACTGCAAGGGAGGGCACCTGGCCTGCGCGGACTGCCGCGTCGAGCGCCCCGGGAACCAGTGGCAGTGCCAGAAGTGTGAGCGCGGCGGTGGTTCGACGTGTGGAACACGGCGGTGGACTCCGTCCTTTCGTCGGTGAGGGTGGAGTGCCCGCACGAAGGCTGTGGGCTCTACGTCACTTACCACAAGCTCACAGATCACCAGAGCGTGTGTCCGCTCGTGCCCTGCAAATGCCACGTGCCCGTCTGCGGCTACGAAGGCCCGCCGCTGGCGCTCTACCACCACATTAGCACCGCGCATCCCATGCCCGTGCACAGGATCTAGTACGGCAAGGTGCTCCAGCTGCAAGTGCCACTGTCGGAGCCACGGCTCTTGCTGTTCGCGGAGGAGGACCGCCGCGCGTTTTTCTTGGTCGGCGGCGTGCTCGACATCGGCGCGCCTATCGCCGTGTCGGTTGTCTGCATCAGAGCGGGGGCGTCCCCACTGCCGCACTACGTGGCCAAGCTGTGGGCGAACGGCCCGCCGGGGGAGCCCAAAGGCACGACCGACGCCGTCAAGGTGGAAATGGAGGTGACAAGCAGCAAGGATCCCGGCGACGTCGACGTGCAGGAGCTGACCTTCTTGACAGTTCCGCCCAAGCTGCTGGCCGGGGCTAAGCTTGTGTCCCTCCACATTCAGATTGACAAGCTCACGTCCTAAATGTTTCTACAGTGCCTTCTGTTTATCTTAGTAATATGCTAATATAGGGATTACCTTGGTCTACTTTAGCTTAAGAAATGGTGGGTTTTGGTGGTGATGCAGCAATTACTTCGACATCAGATCAGTAATTTCCAACAGTCGAACGGATATTTTGTGTCTGTTGGATATAAAGTTCCTTTGGGTAAGAAGTACTACTTGTCATCAAAATGGATAAAAGGAGATGTATGTAGACGTATTTTAGTTCTAGATACGTCCCTTTTTATCCATTTTGATGACAAGCACTCCCTCCGTTCCACAATACATGCCTTCCATTTGTCAAAATATAGATGTATCTAGACATGTTTTAGTATATAGGTACATCCATGATAGAGCCAATCGGATGGTTGAGAACACTACAATTCGTAGCTACAGATGCGTGTGTGACTCCCAGATGCAGAGGCCGGGGGTCATCATCCTCCTTTTCGAGAAAAAACAGACGCGTGTGTGAGAGGACGAGTGCGTGCGTGCACCTCTTCTCTTCCTGTATAACGTACTACTAAACTCAGAGTACAATTTTTTGTGGGTGGCACGATGGTGCGTGCGAGAAGTCCCGAGAGATAGGTTTAATGCATCTGAAAAAAAGACTAGCCTAGAGCTCGCCACGCGGCTATTCCTGTCGAACGCCCCATTAACCGTAAGATATGTATACGACGGTGCCAGTTATTGCACGTACACAGCAGTACTCCCTCCTTTCCGGTTTATAGGGCTTAATTCAAAAATCTCACCAACCAAGATGGTGAGTGGTGGAATATTTTTTGTAGTTTGCAAAAGCACCTAATTAATGCTCTTGTTTTTCTCAAAAAATTATGTTTATCAATGCATTAATTGCAATGCATGCATGCATAAAGTACATGCATTGGTCAATTTTCTCTTAATACTTGCATGCAATGATTTAATGCACCTTGGAATCTGAACATGTGTTGGGGAACAACCAAATTGAGCCTTATAAAATGGAAAAACTAAAATTTTGAGATAAGCCCTATAAAACCGGAAAGGAGGGAGTAGGAAAAGAAGTACTCCATCCGGGAATAGTGCCGCACTTCGAAACTAGAACCGTCAATAAATTTTGAGCTTGCGTCTCGTCACATTCCAAATTACTCCACGCTATATTGAATTGCAAACCTGTTCACACCGATCACAACCTAAACGGTTTCCCACTTAGGAGCGTATTAGTACCACGCTATATTGAATTGCAAACCTGTTCACACCCACAACCTAAACGGTTTCCCACTTAGGAGCTTATTAGTACTCGGTTATAAATACTAGTATGCCAAGATGACTGCACATTCCTCCTCAACTCCTCATCCACAAAAACAAACAAGTCATTCAGCATCCTTCCCTTGTGTCTGCCATGGCCAGCGTGAGCTCTGGGTCGAGAGATTGGCACCAGGGAGAGGCGAGCATGGAAGTGGAAGCACGTGAGATGTCCCGCCGCGCGGAAGTAGCAGCACAGAGGTCCCGCCGCGCGGAAGTAGCAGCATAGAGGTCTCGCCGCGCCGCTGAAGCAGCACGGAGGTCCCGCCGTGCCGTCGATGCAGCAGACTGGTCCGGCTGCACCGCGGAAGCAGCAGAGATGTCCCGCCGCGCCACGAATGCAGCAGAGATGTCCCGCCGCGCCGCGGCGGCCTGGGAAAATTTCTCGCGGGCAGGCGGCGACTGTTACAGGCGCATGCATGCGATCGTCCATAGCCAGATGGATCAGATCTCCGGCTGGGCGAGGTTGCAGGACGACATGAAAGCCTTGTTTGAACACGCTACCGGCGTCATCCGGCAACTAAGGGAGGGAAATGAGAGGCTCCGGGCCGAGCGCGACCTGCTGAGGGAGAAGATCGTCCGAAGTGCATACCAGCAGGAGGAGACCAGTGCCTTGTTGAAGAGGACCGGCGTCATCGTCAAGAAACTTATGGACTAGAATGACATGCTCCGCAACGAGCGCCAAAGGCTGGTGGAGGAATCCGTGGATGTTCTCAAGCAGCATCTTGAGGACACGAAAGAGCTCATCGCCGCTCGCCGCGGAGACTAGTTCCCGCGGCCTGCAGCAACGCATCAAGAAAGTAGAGATCAGCGAGCCAGATCCTTGTCTTCCTTCTTCTTTTGCCCTTGTGTATTTCGGGTGTAGCCGCATGTGGCTTTTTTAATTATCTTTCTAATTATGTAAGACAATTAATCGTCCTTATCTTTCTGTGGAAGATCAATGTTGCGAGGCTGGAATGAAGAAAACTCTTGCTGTGGCGACCCTGGCATTGCTGTTCTTCTAGTTGATGTTGGGCTTCCTTCAGTTTCCTGGTTTCTTTTGATGTAATAATCGGTTTAGGATGTGGATTGTGTCATCGGTTGTGAAATGTTGGGTCCTAGCGCGGATGTTTGGCCTTTGTTGGCCTCTTGGGATGTTGCGATTTCAATCTGGTAGCTTTTAGTCCTTCGTGTTAGGCTGGAGTTGTGCTGAACTTCTTGTGAATTGTGGTGGTTTTCAGTAATGAAAATCGGAAGGGGCAAGCCCTTCTTTGATAAAAAAAAATTTAATCGTCCTTATATATTCATCAGTCTTGCTATAAGTCGTAGTAGATGCTATATAGGTCCGTCGGATCTTACATCAAGATCCGTGCTTTTAGATTTTCTTTTTTCTCTCTTAAATCTCAGTCGAGTGAGACATAGCCACGCCATTAAACAGAGGCTCGGTCGCCATTAATGGAGACCTTGGGAGAGAGGTGGACGGCAGATGGAGGTCAAAGGGCTCTCCTCCCGATAAGCACGCGCAGGGGTCTGATCGCACGCCTCTCGTACTCAAATAGTTACCCTGCACGGCGCCTCCTAGCTAATAAAAAATGGGGACGCGCAGCGGCACGTAAATGGTACTAGTAAGTAGAACGCCCACGGTTTCAATAATACTTGTGTTTCCGATTGTAACGTGACAACACTTGTTCCAAAATGACTTTGTTGATTGTTAATGTGTGCGCCTTCGCAAATCGGACTGCAAATTTACCACAGCATGTTGGTGCCATGTCATGGCACCAAGCCAAGTTTCATTATTTTCATGCGTGTTTTGGATTTACAGGAATTAAAAAACTAAGTTTCTCAATGTTTCCAACCCAGCCACGACGCCCAGAATTTTGAATTTCATTCCCATTTCTTGCATGGAACCTAGAAATTTACCCGAGGACACACATGTGATTTTTCAACCAACTTTGGTGCACTGGAACATGTGCTTGTATTTCAAATTTGAATTATGCACACAAAGGTGACACGTCCCCTCCCAGAACCATGAGCCTTCTTGAGAGAAGCTCCGATTTGCAAGAAGCTTATACCAAAATTTGTTCCTATTCGGCCAATTTTTTTACCACGGCATGGTACTACCATGACATGACACCATGCCAAGTTTCATGATTTTAAAACCAAGTTTCTCAATGTTCTCGACCGAGCCACGATGCCCAGATGTTTGAATTTTATTCTCATTTTTTGCATGGGACCTACTCCCTCCTTCCATCTATATAGGGCCTAATGTGTTTTTCAAGACAGCCTTTGACTATTGACAAGATTAATAGCACATGAGATGTATACTATGAAAATTATATTATTGGAAGCTCCTTTGACATACAAATTTGAAGGTATGCTTTGTGTAAGTTGCATGTCATATATTATTGCTCTAACGTTTGGTCAAAGTTAGCCTCGAAAAACGCATTAGGACCTATATAGATGGAAGGAGGGAGTAGAAATTCACCCGAGGACACAAATGTGATTTTTCAACCAACTTTGGTGCACGGGAGCATGTGCTTGTAGTTCAAATTTGTATTATGCACATTAAATGACCAAAAACTCAATTAATGTGTAAATAAGGCCAAACGAAGCCAGAATAATTCCAAAATTTAACAGGGCACTCATGTAGTTCTATGTTGCCTTTGTAAATAAACTCAAGGGGGACAACGTACATCGTTTCGCACTCAAAGGTGGCACGTTCCCTCTCAGATCCACGAGCCTTCTTGAGAGAAGCTTCGGTTTGCAAGAAGCTTATACCAAAATCTGTTCCTATTTGGCCAATTTTTTAACCACAACATGGTAGTACCATGACATGACATCCATGCCAAGTTTCATGATTTTCAGACGTGTTTTGGATTTACAAGAATTTTAAAACCAAGTTTCTCAATGTTCTCGGCTAAGCCACGATGCCCAGATGTTTTAATTTTATTCTCATTTCTTGCATGGGACCTAGAAATTCACCTGAGGACACAAATGTGATTTTTCAACCAATTTTGGTGCACGAGAGCATGTGCTTGTAGTTCAAATTTGACTTATGCACATTAAATGACCAGAAACTCAATTAATGTATAAAAAACGACAAACGAACCCGGAATAATTCCAAAATTTAACAGGGCACTAATGTAGTTCTATGTTGCCTTTGTTAAGAAACTCAAGGGGGGGCAGCGTATATCGTTTCACACTCAAAGGTGGCACGTTCCCTCTTAGAACCACGAGCTTCCAAATCGGCCCAATCTTTTACCACAACATGTTAGTGCCATGACATGACACCATGCCAAGTTTCATGATTTCCAGGCGAGTTTTGGATTTACATGAATTTAAAATCAAAGTTTCTCGATGTTCTCGGCCGAGTCATGACGCCCAGATGTTTGAATTTCATTCTCATTTCTTCCATGGGACCTAGAAATTCAACCAAGGACACACATGTGATTTTTCAACCCACTTCGGTGCACCGGAGCATGTGCATGCAATTCATATTTAGATTATGCACATTAAAAGTCCAGAAACTCAACTAATGTATAAAAAGGTGAAATGAACCCGAAATAATTCCAAAATTTAACAGGGCACTCATATAGTTCTATGTTGCCTCTGTAAATAAAATCAGGGGGAGGCAGCGTATACCGTTTCGCACACAAAGGTGACACGTTCCCTCTCGGAACCACGAGGCTTGTTGAGAGAATCTCCGGTTTTGCAAGAGGCTTATACCAAAACTTGTCCCAATTCAGCCAAAAATTATACGTATGAAAACAGGGTTTAGATTATCCCAAACATCTCACTACCTAGACCAATAATGTACTATGATTTGAATTCAACATAAAATGGATACAAATATTTGAATTGGAGAGCGTATGGTACATGTAGTTCATAGTGAAATATGATTACTGCTATATGTATGTTTTTTGTTATCAAGATAATATTTAAATTATTGTATAACTTGACAACAATCGTATTCAAATAAGGAAAATTGATTCAAATTTAGTCCATATGGTAGACGACAATATGTGTGTTCACATGGTGGAGTAAAATGTTCATATATGATGGAAGATCAAAATGTACGACTACATCAATTATAAACCGCAAGGTCACCTAACGATATATTCGAATTCAACATAACGTGGATTCAAAAATTGAAATTCAAGATCATGGCATCTGTAATCATATAAAAAGGGACATTACTCTTTATTTGGTGGGAATTAATTTGTTTTTTGTTGTTGTTGAGGGAAGTGCTAATCGATTTGGTACTGTGCAGGGTAATCTTGTTCTCCCAATTTTTTTTACATTTTTCTTGTAGTTTTTTCAATGGCATCTATAGCAATATAGTAAAAGGCGACATGACTCTCTTGTGTCTAGTATGAATTGTTTTTTTACACGTTAAGTTTGTTCTGCCGAACAAGGAATCTGCACCTTGTTATCCCGAAATTTTTAAGCTCGAGTATCTTTTGTCTCACCTGCTTTGAAACTCCCGCTTCTTCATCCCGCGCCGCGCCTTGTTATCCCGAAATTTGGACGCGCGCGAGAACTCCCTCCTCATCCAAAAACGCTCCCGCAGCCCAGACATGCGAATCCCCCTTCTACCCCTCAGCCGGAAATGAAGCTCCACGTCGCGGTGTCAAAACCGGTGGGGGTACGCTGGTAACTTACCCTACATTTTGGACAAGCGTGTCCCTAAGCTTGGCTCCCCCTCCCCCTTCGCCCCCCCATTCGTACACCGAGGCCGCCAAAACCCGCGAAACCCCACGCTCCTCCGTCGGCCTCCCGACCGCCGCCCAGCCGGAGACTCTTCCCCGACTACGTCGTCCACCGCAACAGCTCGCCGTCCCTCATC
The DNA here is from genome assembly GCF_002575655.3 of Aegilops tauschii subsp. strangulata. NCBI lineage: Eukaryota > Viridiplantae > Streptophyta > Magnoliopsida > Poales > Poaceae > Aegilops > Aegilops tauschii. The sequence continues at coordinate 280,835,588 of NC_053036.3, forward strand.
CACCGCAACGGATGAGGATCCGTTGTCGATCTCGTCATCCCGCCGGATCAGCCGCCCCGTCCTCCACCTCCAAGGAGCTGACCCGACGTTCGCCTCGTCTATCGCGCCACCTCAATCCCCACAGCGTCGTCTTGACCTGCCCCACCGGAACCGCAGCACCCTCACCAATTCCTCCGATGAAGCCGAGGACAACTCGGCGCCACCAAGGAGGTTCTGCACTCACCGCTGCATTTTATCTTTTATTCAATCTCACGGGGCTGCCAGTGCTCGATACCGAGCAGACATGGCGTGTCTCCATCGACGGCGTCGTCGCCGGCCACATCATCCACGGTGTCTCTCCCTCATGTCGTTGCTTCCTCGGCGGCGACTTCCACAACGGCACTAGCTGCAGCTGCTCCGGCTCTCGCTCGTGTTGCGGCTCTGTTCTTGCTGTCGGTCGCGCTGCTGCACTGCTCCTGCTTTCGTTCGTGCTGCTGCTCTGCTCTTACTCTCGCTTGCGCTGCTGCTGCTGGTGCACGACCTCCGGCAGCTACAGGAGTTGCTGCTTTAGCACTCGGTCGCAGTGCTACTGCACGACTTGCTCTCTGCTAGTGCATTCCCTGCTCGAGCGTCTGTTGATTTAGATCACTGCTTCTCTGCTACTAGTGCTCGAACGCCCTAAACATCTATTGCAATAATCTGTTACTAGTTCAATCAGTTTTGACAGTAAAATTCAGTTTCGACTGTGAAGTTCATTTTCTTCAGTTAAGTTCAGAGTGAACAGTACTTACAGCATCTGTCGGAGCGGCCGTGGCGCGGCTGATGCGTTTTACATCTAGCACTTTTTGGTGATGTATTTTACATCATCCATTGCAGATGATATTAGGGTCCCACTTCAGATTAACGTTGTCTGTCTTATCATGCTTCAGCCTCGTCGCCGTACACCTTAGCGGAGCTGCTCCAACGACGGAACTGTCCATCACAGCGGAGCAGTATCCTCGGCGTCGTTTTCAGAGGCCTCGGATCTTCTTCCCCGCCTCCGACAGTCACACCAGCATCATCACCATCCTCCACGTCCAACCCAATGATGCTGAGGTCCACAAGGCTATGCCAAAGAGGTTGTACACTCGTCGCATCACTTTGTTTCTCCATTCCTTTGTTCTTCCAATTCATGTGAGCCAAACACCCAGGTTGACTGAAATCCTATGTTTCCAAATGCTCTGTTTTGCACATGCATTCCTATCCTATTCCTGTGTTTTTCCTGTCCCTGTGTTTATAGAATCCTCCAATTCTAAGGAGCCCTTACAGATTTACTTCATTTTCAGATAGGCGTCAAAGAAAACTCTGTGTGTTATGTCCTGCTCCTGCCGTGCCGTCATCCACCGCACCTAAGGTGCACCATCGACAGAAGCATTCACTGCAGCAGAGATCCCCCCTGCAGACTTCCTTTCGCCGCCTCAGATCATCTTCCCCGTTGCCGGCAGCCACGCCAACTACATTACCATCATCGACCGAGCAGATGAACCTGAGGACTACACAGTTCCGGAAGAGAGGTCGCAGTCTTTCGTGTTTGCTTACGTTATACATCGGTTATTATTACCTGCTACTTTATCGTTCAATCTTGAGTTTTGAATTACCCATGGGTCTCATATCGAGCCAGCAACGAATAGTATCTGTCTACTATCTGGTTCATCTGGGGTCTTCTATGTGGTTCATGTTGGGTGGGCAACAAACAATAGATGATCCATTGTCTATCTTTTTAAACTGAAGCTATAATCTACCTGCTATCATTAGTTTTGGATCCATCCACTCGTTTGCTACCATCAGTCTTGATTTTTGCATGCACCCCTTAGGCCTTACAAAATCTAACTATTTTTTATTATGCATGTCAGATATTGTACACAATTGTACTGAACATGTAGAGAAAAAGAGAAGACCGTTGCGTGCGAATATAATGTCATGCAGACGCCGCTCCATGGTGGGCGAAGTGGCCCCCCCTCCTGCATTTCCAGATTGTATTCCAGAGGAAGATAACTGTTCAGATGGAGATTCAGAAGGAGCCGACCACGCCTGTTTACCACCTGAGGTGTTTGCTCTAACCTGGCATGCTGATGTTGGTCATATCATGCATATGGCGCCTTGCATTGCTTACATTATACATCTTATATGTCATCAGCTTACTTTAGATTTGCTTTGTGTGAATGCCACCTATTTGGTTTCTATATCATACTCCCACCATTCCTAAATATTTGTCTTTTTAGAGATTTCAACAAGTGACTACATACGGAACAAAATGAGTGAATCTACACTCTAAAATATGTCTATATACATCCGTATGTGGTAGTCCATTTGAAATCTCTAAAAAGACAAATATTTAGGAACGGAGGGAGTATATGGGAATTATGCAATGCCATCTTCTTTAGCCAGGCATCATATACGTGAATCATGCAATGCCATCCTATTTAGCCAGTCATCGTATATGTGAATTGTGCCATATTTTTTGCATAATGTATTCCATTTGTCAACAATGTTTATACATTCATCTACACTTCCTGTGCATCAGCCATTTGAGTCGGTCATGGGAAAATCTGGAGTGAAAACAAGGTCTTCTGAGCAGTCAGTGCTACCTGTCGATGTAGATTTCTTGCTGGTTACATATAGCTCCTCAGAGGAGGATTCAGAGAGAGATGACCAGTCGTATCCCCCCCCCCCGAGGTGCATGCTCTAACTTGGCTGGGTTATATTGCTCATATCATGCATATGGTGTCTTGCATTGCCGTGCCATCTGCTTAGATTAGACATGCTTGTGTGAATGCCTCCTGTTTGCTTTCTATATCAGATATGTGAATTATGCAATGCCATGTTTTTCAGCCAGTTATCATATATGTGAATTATGCACTGCCATGGAGCCAGGCATCATATATGTGAATTATCTCATGCCATCTTTTATTTATTACGTATTCCATTTGTCGACAATCTGTGTATATTGAACTACTCTTCATGTGTATCAGCTATTTAAGCCGGTTATGGAAAAATCTGGAGTGAAAACAAGGTCTTCAGAGCAGGCAATGGTACCTGTTGAAGCATATATCTCGATGGTTACAGGGAGCTCCTCAGAGGAGGATTCAGAGACAGATGACCAGTCTTATATCCCACCTGAGGTGTATGCTCTAAGTTGCAATGTTTATATTTCTCATATGATGCATATGGTGTCTTGCATTGCTTAGTTTAGACATCATATGCACAATATTGAATTCTATCTCCTTAGTTTAGAGATCATACATGCGAGTGCCAGCTGCTTAGTATATGAATCAATTATGTCAATTATATCATGCCATCCTGTATACTTAGACAACATGTATGTGAATTATTTCATCCCAACCTATTTTAGAAAGACATCATATAGTTTTGTCATGTCATCCTGTTTAGGTACTCACCATATGTTGAATTATGCCATTATATCCTGTTAAGTTATCCATCATATATCTGAAACTGTGTCATGCTATCCTGTTTAGTTAGGCATTATATATGTGAAATTGTGTCATGCTGTCCTGTTTGGTTAGACAACATATATGTGAATTACCACATCTATCTATCATACAATGTCTGTACGTTCAATTTCTTTTCTTGTTTATCAGCGATTTGAATTGGAGGGGGTGATGGCAGTATCTAAGGGAGCAAAAACCCGTTTTTCCCAAAAGACAGTGCTACCCGTCGATGCAGATAGAACCATGGTTGTACTGGCCCACAAACTAGCCCCACCACACATAATCGAGACTCTTCCAGATTGCACACTTACACCGTTGGGCAGAGAACCAGCTACAACCCATCTAACCGCAACCCTAGCGGATAGTAACCCACTTATAGTTGACAAAGCACCATGTCCACCACAGAGTACCCCCACACGAGCAGTTTGTAAAGCTACTGCAGTGCCCAAAGCACGAAGAGCACCACAGCTAACCCAAACTCCACGTTTAAAGCAGAAGAGCAACTGTTCTCAGGTCAGATTCCGTAGCTATGGTCCATACTCCTTTGCTGTTGCATCACTGTATTTACTCATACCAACTACTTTCGAATTTCAAGGATCCAATTGAAACTCCAATGGCGCAATAGGTATGTTTTAAACCTATTTCTTTAACTGGATTGTTGTTCTAACTTCTTGCTCTATGTTGATTTCAGTTTAAGTTGTATAAACAGTTATGTTCTCATGTGATGCACATTACAAGTGCTGCCAATGCTGTGTAGTTTCTCACACTTATATTCTGTCTATGCTGCTGTGTCTTAAAAATATATGAGTTGAACTGTGTCTCTATCTTGATTAGGGAACATAACTAGAATGATATGGACAATACAGTGACCATAGTACATAGATATATGTTTGTTTCATGTTGTTATCCTGTCCACCTTACTACTGAACCGGTTTACCAAAATGAGTTTCGTATACTACAAGCTAAACCTGTGATGTGTGTGCTTGTTTCTCTTGTAGTATGCAAACAGAATATTGGAGAAGAGCACCCCACTATGCAATGGTACAAAAAGTAATGCAGATAAGGTTCAAGATAGTGAGACAACCCTGTTGGTCTCCAAGAAAGGTGATAAAAACGATCTTGTAGACAGTGAGAAAACCCCACAGTCCTGCGTTGATGTAGTGTTCGAGTTACTGGCCAGTACCGCTGGCACAAGCTCTTCGAACTCGCTGCTTGGATCACTTCGGCTTCTTCAGTCTCAGCTACAAGCTAAAAGGCATCAGTCAGCTGTGTTGCGGCAAGAAGCCGAAGGACTGAGGAAGTCCCTGCAGAATTCAGATGCGTACTTTCTTGTGCAACAGCAAGCGCTGGAGGATTTAAGCACCAAACAAGAGAAAGTTAATAAGCTTTCTAAGCATCTTTGCTGCATTATGGGTACCCAGGATATTGTTTCTTGAACTCTTCTGAAGTGCTTTCAGTTCTGTACTTGTTTTGCTGCGGCATTTATATGCTGCTTTGTTCCCTATATTTGCACTGGTGGCGAACTTTGATGCCCAGTGGATGTAATATGTGTAATAGCCATAATAGCCTAGCATAAGTTGCTTTCTTATTTATTTCCTTGTTGTCTTGTTTATTTGTTTGCTTGTAGTCAGTGCAGTTCTTTTTCCGCGGTTTGCTAGTGGCTGCAATAACCTACTCCCTCTGTCCCAAAATAAGTGTCTCAACTTTGTACTAGCTTTAGCACAAAGTTGTACTAAGGTTAAGGCACTTATTTTGGGACGGAGGGAGTATTTTTTAAAACTAGGCCACGATAACCATGGGCTAATATTTACTGTAGTGACACTGGGCCTCCTACGGGCCGTAGAAACAGTGGGCCTTCTACGGGCCGTAGAAACAGTAGGCCTTCTACGGGCCGTAGAAACAATGGGCCTTCTACGGGCTGTAGAAACAATGGGCCTTCTACGGGCCGTATCATAAATGGGCCTTATACGGGCCGTATGATCGATTGGCCAAACATGGGCCAATAACATGCCGCATTATGGCCGTAAACGGGCTAGAGTTGGAATCGTCTGTTCATGGGCCGACCATAATGGGCCATCGTTAATAGGCCGTATTTGATGACGCTATGAAAACGGCCCAACGTATTAACGGACCACAAACGGGCCGACTGTAACCACGGGCTGAATTTGGCCCACAAGCAGAAAATGATAGTAACGGGCCGTAAGTAAACGAATGCTGGAAATGAGCCCAAGAATAAATGGGCTCTGAGAAGGCCGAAAGATAACATGGGCTGGAAACGGCCCAACGGAATAACGGGCCGTTAATGGGTATAAAGTGATACACTGTTCATTACGGGCCAGTTTCACCACGGGTCGTTAATGGGTGTAAAGTGATACACTGTTCATTACGGGCCAGTTTCACCACGGGCCGTTAATAGGCCAAGAGTTACATAGGGCCTCATATGGGCCGAAAGACATCATGGGCCATACATGGGCCAGAAGTGAAAACGGGCTGGAATCATATTGGATGGCCCAGATGACGCTACTGGGCCTAATTAGGATAGGGCGTAACGGGCCTTGGGTTAGAGGGCTGTAAATGGGCTATATGCGAACAGGCCGTTAACAGGCTTTCCATGGGCCGGCCCGCCACCTTTTGACCAAGTCAACGGGCCGGCCTTTTCATAGGAATGGGCCTTTGTTGGGCCGTGCCACGTGTCGACGTATCATAGGCACCTTCTGTCCAATGAGTGGATGACATCTGTCCCAACGATGACCCGACACGTATTTCCTCTAGCCAATGATGATTTTACACATGCAAAATCCCCATTGGTCGGGGCTGTTAACGGGTTATCGGATCCAAAAACCGACCCGATAGCTTAACGGTGTTCCGTTACGGTCGATGCCACGTGTTGGTCACCCTTGACGAAAGCACTTCTGTGACGCGCGATTTATCATCATGGAAGTGCACACTTCCGTGATGATAATTTTGGTAATGCCATGGAACACTTCTACGACAGCACAGGTATGACTATCTTGATTCTGTCATAAAATCGTCATGGATGTACATGCGTGACAAAAAACGCGACCTACTATGACAAACACGTATCATCACGGAAGTGTATTTTTTTGTAGTGACACTATCCGTTTCCTCCAAACAGGGGAACTCCCTGGGGAGCAGGAAGAAGCAGAAAGAGTAGCCCGTCGGCCCAACATGTACCAGTTTGTCAATGATACCCTATACAGAAGGAGACCAAACGGTGTCAGGCTGAAGTGCATTCCTCAAGAGGACGGACTAGAGCTGTTGGCAGAAATACATGGAGGTATGTGTGGCTCCCACATAGGGTCAAGAGCCCTTGCCAGTAAGGCATTCCGGCAAGGTTTCTTTTGGCCCACAGCCCTCCAGGATGCAGCCGCGCTAGTAACCAAGTGTGAAGCATGTCAGTTCCACTCGAAGAAGCTTCATCAACTAGCTCAAGCCCTTCAAACAATCTCTCTTTCCTAGCCATTCTCGGTCTGGGGGCTCGACATACTGGGCCCTTTCCCCCGTGCTGTCGGGGGCTTTGAGTACTTGTACGTCGCGATCGACAAGTTCACATAGTTGCCCAAAGTGGAAGCAGTGAGGAAGGTGACAACACAGTCAGCCATCAAGTTCTTCAAGGGGCTAGTTTGACGTTTTGGTGTGCCGAACAGGGTCATCACTGACAACGGCACGCAGTTCACAAGCCGCACCTTCATGCAATACATCCAGGACCTCGGTAGCAAGGTATGTTTCGCTTCAGTGGCACACCCATGGAGCAACGGCCAGGCGGAGAGGGAAAATGCTGAAGTACTGCGAGGCCTGAGGACAAAGACTTTTGACAGGCTGCACAAGTGTGGAAGGCACTGGATTGATGAGTTGCCGACGGTTCTTTGGTCGATTAGAACGATGCCAAATCGAGCCACCGGCCAGACACCCTTTGCCCTGGTATATGGGGCAGAATCAGTTCTCCCCACGGAACTCACATACGGGTCACCTTGAGTGCTCGCTTATGACGAGCTTGAGCAAGAGTAGTTGCGGCAGGATGACGCGACGCTCCTTGAGGAAGATCGTCTTCGGGCGGCTGTGCGAGCTGCACGCTACCATAGCCGCAAGGCTCATGCCCGAAGTCTTGAGGAAGGCGACCTTGTTCTTCGACGCGTTTAGTCGGTCAAGAATTCCAACAAGTTGACACCGGAGTGGGAAGGCCCTTATCGGGTAATACGAGTCACCAGGCCTGGCGTAGTCCACCTGGAGACTGAACATGGTATCCCAGTGAGCAACTCCTGGAACATCGAACATCTTCGTAAGTTTTACCCATGAGGCACGGTTGCCGGGCCTCCCGGCAAACCACTTTTTGTACAAGCCTTGGTGACAAGGCATGTAACCCTTTGTACAGAGTCAGGCGCAGACCCTGAGCATAAATAAATGAAGTGCTGGCGCCCTAAGTTTTAGCATGCATGCTAGGTTAAGTCTCTCTTTGGTAGGGTTGATAGTGCTCAGCGGCAACTAACCCCTAGCATAGAGGTCGGGTGTTTCCGTCCTTTCTTTGGTTTGCAGGCTGCACAGGCGTTTCTGCCAAGCCATTCAAGGGCAGGGAGATGGATCGACATCCTCGACCCCGGCAAGCCATTGCCGGGGGGCTGCAGATTCAAGTATCCAACCACGGCAAGCCAAGGTTGCCGGGGGCTACAGATTCAGGTAAGTCTTTTATCCCCTGTTATGCATTTCCGTATGGAACAGGGACGTATGAAGCCTCGTTTATTCCTAGGACACCGCGCTCCCCCTTTCCTGTGCCCAAGAACTATTCTCTGAGCCGGAACTTGGTTGTAGTTGCGGTGACAAGGAAGCAAATGAAGGTCCTAATCCTACGTCGCCCCTGCCTCCGCCGGGAGTGTGAGTATGGTCGTGCTATGAAGTAAGGGGACGACAAGGTCTGTTGCCGGGTGACGATGTTTATTTTTAGGATAACAAGGATTTGCTCCTTGGTGTGGGCCTTGCTCACGCACAGAGAACCCGGCAAGCCCCCTTTTTCATTAATACGTTCCAAACAAGTACAATTCGTATGGAATGTAAACATGAGCAAGGGGATTACAAGGTTTAAATTTGACAAATGCCCGCAGGCTTAAAAACTAAAAAAGGATGAGATGCCCGTAATCCCTTTCTTGTCCCTCTCCTCAGGAAACGGATCAGGATAAGCGGAAGGGCAAAAGGGGCGCCTAGGCGAGGTACGAGCAGCAGAAGACACAAAGAGAAGGCTGGTGATGATGGTGCCGGGGAAGAGGCCGAAAGATGAGGTAGCGGGCCGGCAATACGCGACAAAGGCGTCGGTGCCATCATACTCCGAGTTGACGGCCCGTCACCCGCCTTCTACGCCTTCTCCGGCCCACCAGCGCCAGCCACCAGAAGCAGCGGCCCTGAGAAGTTCAAGGAGCTAGCGATGCAAATGGTGGTGCTGCCGGCGTCACCCAGGGACGGTGTGTCCGACACCTAGTTGGAGCCGTCATCCTCCCGCCCGCTACCCTCATCATCGCTGTTGCTATCCTCCTCGTCGCTGTCGCCTGAGGAGGAGCTTTCGTCATCGATCGAGCTCTCTGCATAGCACCCTAGCCTGTGTCCCGAGTGCCTGAAGACCTTGATGGAGAGCAGGTCGCTCTCCGCTAGCTTGAAGTAGAGGGCGTGCCCATCCATCAAGCAATGGGCACGTGCGAAGGTTTTCCAGCCCCGACGATGGAGCATCAGATGAGGGGCGGGAAACCTTGTGTTCACCCACATGTCGCCGTGGCAACACCCCTTCATGTGAAGCCTCAGCCGCGGTGGTCGGTCGATCTCCAGCACCCTCGCGAACGCCCCGGGAAGGCGAAGCCGGCTGCGCGGCGGCCCACGCAACTGCAGAATAAACTCGAGCATCGTGTCCCCAACGTGACCACTCGACGAAGTAGGAGGAGATGGTGAAGGAGATGGCGACGGAGATGGAGACAACGCATGCGTCCCCCTTCCGCGCCCACCTCTGCCTCGGCCGCCTCTGCCTCGGTCGCCTCGCCGACCGCGGCCCGTCCGACGCCCCCGCCTTGAGCGTGGCCTTCACCTTGGGCATCTGGCTCTTCCTTGACCACCGCAGCTCTCTGGTGGGAGGAGGACCTGGTCGCCTCCACGGAAGAACAGCTGCGGCCACGCCCTCTCGCCATGACAGTGGATGAAGAATGGAGATGGAGGGGAGACGCAGGGAGATGCTCTTCCTCCTACCCCTGACTTCCCTTTTTATAGCTGAGTGGGGAAGGCCAAAAGACTAGCTCTATGCCTCTGAAGAGCCCGCTCAGGTCTAGCTCATTAAGTGGCAACGAGCAAGCCCATCGACCGCCCTCCCCGCCCAATCAGAGGCACGTGAGTATCGGCCCCCGCGCGCCTTCCCATATTCCATGCATCTGTCGCCTACCCCACGCCGTGCATGCGGCGTACGTGGCGCAAGGGGCAGACGTAGTGCGAAACGTGGAATGACGGTTCCAAGGCAGAGAGAGTAAATGGGCAGCAGCCCTGCAGTTTTAAAGGGACACGCAAGCCGCCTCTTTACTATTCACCATGGGATGACGCGAGCATACTGCGGTCATTCCACGCACGACCCCTACGTCACGCATTCAACGCGGGTCGTGGGGAAGCGCAACTGGCGAGGGAGTTACTGCAGTAAAACTCGGCCTCGCATGCCCGCGCACCATTTTGGGCCTAGCCCAACAACGCGTCGCGCTTATGTGTGGCACAGGCCCGGGGGCTCCTGTCGGTATACAAAAGTAGGGGTCCTATTTTGTACCCCTTTACTTGTGCACGGTACCCCTTTACTTGTGCACGAGCAGTTAGAGCCGCGCCTGCAGCCACACTTAGCGGGGCAGAGGAACGAAGCAAAGTCGCAAGACGACCAGAGCAATGCCAAGCCAGAAACACAAAGAGCTGAAGGGCGAGGTGAACTCCCCCGGCAAGGCCCTTGCCGAGGCGGCCTCCACAGCCCCGGCAAGAACCTTGCCGGGGCAACTTGCCCAACGCCAGCAGGGCTGCCACCCTTGAGCCTAAGAGTTCCGACGCCCTCAACCACATTGGAAACAAAGCTCGGGAGGCGCCTCCGTGGTGGCATGCAGATCTTTGTGAAGACCAAGAACATACAAGACTGGATGAGAATCAGAAGACGAAGATCCTCGTCAAGATCCTTGCCGAGGATACCCATGAGACCCCCCGGCAAGACCCTTGCCGGGGACGCCCACGACGCCGCGGCAAGACCCTTGCCGGGGCCCCGGCAAGACTCTTGCCGAAGACATCCACAGGGCCACAGCCAGGCCCCCACCTGCCAAGACTCCACCGCCGTTCCCACACAGCTGCCAGCCCACCAACTAGGTGAGCACCTACGTGGCGACGTGCGGCCTCCAGGCCAACCCAGCAAGCACCTGTATGGTGGCATGCAGATCTTCGTGAAGACTCTGCCACCGCACCAACTCAGCAGCCAGCCAACCAGCGTGGCACTACATGCCTCATCAGCTCGGACGCGCGTCGAAGCCAGGCGAGGCGGCGACAGCTGGGACGAGCTTCCTCACCGTCCCCGATAAAGCAAGAAGGGCACGTCGGCAGCGCATTAAATGCGTTTGTCCTACGGTGCCAGGAGATAGACTCGACTACTGTACAAACTTTCCACCTCCAGTGTGCCACTGTGGCAGCCCCTTTATCTATAAAAGGAGGCTCGCGGCATACTTGGAGAGGATTCGGACTTTTTGGACCCTGCACGCTTTGTAGCTAGTCCAAGAACACCAGATAAACATAGACCAGCAGGAGTAGGGTATTACGCATCACTTGCGGCCCGAACCTAGATAATCCCCCTGCGTTGATCTTCTAATCCCGCTCTTTCCATAGCCCCGCGCCCGCCAACTGTAGCCAAAGGGATTCTTCATGATCCCATCGTTGTCGTTTCCCCCGACAAGAAGGAAAACAAAGTTGGGAAGGTGCCCGAGGGGCCCACTACCCACCAGGGCGCGACTAGTGAGGCTAGCGCGCTATCACGTCTTGTGGGCACCTGGGTTGCCTTCCCAGTTGTTTCTTATATTCCTATTTTTTTCTAATATTCCAAAACTGCAGAAAATATTTTTGCGGATTTTTCGGAGACCATTTACTTACCGTATCACGTACCTCTTCCTTTTCAGGGTGCTGGAGTGTTCTAGAAGGTTTCTTTTATGTGTTCCTCCGGTGTCATGGTTTAATCTTAGTTTCAACATTAATAGGCGTACTTTAAATATAGTGTTTAATTCTTTGACCATTGACCACCTTCGGGTTGGTACCTTTGGCATTGTTAATCTTGATAGCTCCAGAGCGATAAACTTCTTTGATGATATATGGCCTTCCCATTTGGAAAAAGTTTTCCTGCAAACTAAAATGAGAATTGTACAATAGAACATGTTCACCAACTTTGAATTCCCTCTTTTGGATTCTTTTTTCATGCCATCTTTCAACTTTTTCTTTAAATAGTTTTGCAGTTTCATAAGCTTGGGTTCTATATTCATCTAGCAACCTAATATCAAATAACCTCTTTTCACTAGCAAGTTTGAAATCATAATTGAGTTCTTTAATTGATCAATATGATTCATGTTCTAACTCAACAGGAAAATGACAGGCTTTCCCATAAACCATTTTATAAGGATACATACCCACAGGGTTTTTATAAGCTGTTCTATAGGCCCAAAGTGCATCATGAAGTTTTTTAGACCAATTCTTTGGGGACCTATTGACAGCTTTTTGCAATATTAATTTTATTTCTCTATTGCTAGGCTTAACTTGACCACTAGATTGATGATGATAGGGTGATGCAATTCTATGATTAACATCATATTTAGCAAGCATTTTACGGAAAGCATCATGAATAAAATGTGAACCACAATCAGTCATTAAATATCTAGGGACTCCAAATCTTGGAAAAAATAACTTCCTTATGCATTTTAATGGAGGTGTTATGATCAACACTATAGTTGGAATAGCTTCTACTCACTTAGTGACATAACCAACGGCAACCAAAATATGTGTATACACATTAGAGGAAGGAAAATGTCCCATATAATCAAAACCCAAACATCAAATGGTCCAACAACAAGTGAATACTTCATAAGCATTTCCTGACGCTTACCAATATTACCAATTCTTTGACATTCATCACAAGATAAGACAAACTTACGGGCATCCTTGAAAAGAGCAGGCCAATAAAAACCAGATTGTAATACCTTGTGTGCAGAAGTTAAGCCTTTCTATTCATCCCGCATGATGACCTCCATAAGCTTCGGAGTGACACTTCCGAAGGATTTGTTTCTATTCATGCTCAGGTACACAATGTCTAATAATACCATCTACTCCTTCTTTATAAAGATGTGGGTCATCCCAAAAGTAATGTCTTAAGTCATAAAAGATTTTTTTTCTTTTGTTGGTACGTGAAACTATGTGGTATAAATTTAGCAACAATGTAGTTAGCATAGTCAGCATGCCAAGGAGTACTATGAGAAGCATTTATTTTAGCTAATTGTTCATCAGCGAAACTATCATCAATAGGTAGTGGGTCAGCATGAATATTTTCTAAGCTAGACAAGTTATCATCTATGGGGTTCTCAGCTCCCTTCCTATCAGTAATATGCAAGTCAAATTCTTGAAGCAAGAGAACCCACCTAATGAGTCTAGGTTTAGCATCTTTCTTTTCCATAAGATATTTAATAGCAACATGATCGGTATGAACAATTACTTTAGAATCAACAATGTAAGATCTGAATTTATCACAGGCAAACACAACTGCTAAAAATTCTTTCTCAATGATAACATAATTTCTTTGGGCATTGTCTAGAGTTTTACTAGCATAATGAATAACATTTAATTTCTTATCAACTCTTTGTCCTCGAACAACACCCAACAGCATAATCACTAGCATCACACATAATTTCAAAAGGCAAGTTCCAATCAGGTGGTTGAACAATAGGTGCAGAAGTTAAGGCTTTCTTAAGTGTTTCAAAGGCTTCTACACAATCATCATAAAAACAAATGGAACATCCTTTTGTAAAAGATTAGTAAGAGATCTAGAAATTTTAGAGAAGTCTTTAATGAACCTCCTATAGAAACCAGCATGACCGAGGAAACTACGAATACCTTTATTGTCTTTAGCACATGGCATTATCTCAATTGCATCTACTTTAGCTTTATCCACCTCAATACCTCGTTCAGAAATGTTATGCCACAAGACAATGCCTTCATTAACCGTAAAGTGGCACTTCTCCCAATTCAAGATAAGATTAGTTTGTTCACATCTCTGCAAAACTCGATCAAGGTTGCTTAAGCAATCATCAAAAGAAGTTCCCTAAACAGAAAAATCATCCATGAAAACCACAACAATCTTTTCACGAAATCAGAGAATATAGCAATCATACATCTTTGAAAGGTAGCAGGTGCATTATATAAACCAAGAGGCATATGCCTCTAAGCATAAGTTCCAAAAGGACAAGTAAAGGTGGTTTTCTCTTGATCAGGTTGTGATACAGGTATTTGAGAGAAACCGGGATATCCATCAAGAAAACAAAAGTGTGTGTGCTTTGACAATCTTTCTAAAATTTGATCAATGAAAGGCCGAGGGTAATGATCTTTTCTAGTAACTTTCTTTAATTTTCTAAAATCAGTTACCATTCTGTAGCCAGTCACTATTCTTTGTGGAATAAGTTCATTTTTATCATTAGGAACAACAGTAATACCTCCTTTCTTAGGGACACAATGAACATGACTTAACCATCTACAATCAGCTATGGGATAGATTATACCTGCTTCCAGAAGTTTTAATATTTCAGTTCTTACCACTTCCTTCATCTTAGGATTCAATCGTCGTTGGTGATCAACAAAGGGTTTAGCATCAGGTTCCATATTAATCTTGTGCTGACAGAGAGTGGGACTAATTCCCTTAAGATCATCAAGAGTATATCCAATAGCAGCACGATGCTACTTCAGAATTTTTAATAATCTCTCTTTTTCATGCGCTGAAAGGTTAGCACTAATAATAATAGGATATATCTTTTTCTCATCAAAATAAGAATACTTCAAAGTGTTAGGCAATAGCTTTAATTCAAACACAGGATCACCTTTAGGTGGAGGAGGATGATGTCTGCTAGAACTATGTCGGTATTTCCCCAAATAGGAAGGGATGATGCAACACAGCAACGGTAGGTGTTTTCGTCAGTGATGAGACCAAGGTTATCGAACCAGTATGAGAACCAAGCAACACTATGTAAACAGCACCTGCACACAAATAACAAATACTCGAACCCGACGTGTTAAAGGGGTTGTCAATCCCTTTCGGGTAACGACGCCAGAAATTGGCAAGTGGACGTGAGAAAGTTGTAATAGATTAAATAAATGGATCAGAAATAAGATAAAGTGCAGCAAGGTATTTTTCTATTTTTTGGTTTAATAGATCTGAAAATAAAAGCAAATAAAAATAGATCGCGAAGGAAGATATAATAAAGAAGAGACCCGAGGTCATAGATTTCACTAGTGGCTTCTCTCGAGAAAAATAGCAAATGGTGGGTAAATAAATTACTGTTGGGCAATTGATAGAACTTCAAATAATCATGACGATATCCAGGAAATGATCATTATATAGGCATCACGTCCTAGATTAGTAGACCAACTCCTGCCTGCATCTACTACTATTACTCCACACATCGACCACTATCCAGCATGCATCTAGTGTATTAAGTTCATGGAGAAACGGAGTAATGCAATAAGAACGATGACATGATTTAGACAAGATCTATTTATGTAGAAATCGACCCCATCTTGTTATCCTTAATAGCATCAATACATACGTGTCTGTTCCCCTTATGTCACTCGGATCAAGCACCGTGAGATCGCCCATTACAAAGCACCTCTTCCCATTGCAAGATAAATAGATCAAGTTGGCCAAGGAAAACCCAAATATCGGAGAATAAATACGAGGCTATAAGCAATCATGCATATAAGATATCAAAGAAGACTCAAATAACTTTCAAGGATAAAAAGATAGATCTGATCATGATCATAAACTCAAAGTTCATCGGATCCCAACAAACACACCAAAAAAAGAGTTACATCATATGGATCTCCAAGAGACCATTGTATTGAGAATCAAAAGAGAGAGAGGAAGCCATCTAGCTACTAACTATGGACCCGTAGGTCTACAAAGAACTACTCATGCATCATCAGGGAGGCACCAATGGGCATGATGAACCCCTCCGTGATGGTGTTTAGATTGGATCTCGTGGTTCTGGAACTTGCGGCGGCTGGAATTGATTTCCGTCGACTCCCCTAGGGTTTATGGAATATTGGGGTATTTATAGAGCAAAGAGGCAGTGTGGGAGGCCACCAAGGTGGGCACAACCCACCAGGGCGCGCTTGGGCCTCCAGGCATGCCCTGGTGTCTTGTGCGCACCTCGGGCTCCCTCTTCGATACTTCTTTCGCCCACTGGATGTCCTCTGGTCCAAAAAAATCCACAAAAAGTTTTGCTGCGTTTGGACTCTGTAACATTCCAAAATTCTAAATTTTGGAATGTCATATTAAATAAATAGTTTTATTCATTGTTTGATTGTGGTGTGGTGAAATTTGAAACTTTTTCAAAGTTGAATGAGAGGGAATAAAATGACTTTCCCAAACTTTCATTTTGCATTTATGATCTCCGTGAATTCAAATTCTTTTCAGATATAAAACCCTAGAGAGAAGATGACATGACTTCTTCCATTTAAATAAATGAAAAAGGGTTTTAAAAATATTTGAATTTTATTTGGAAATATTTCAAATTCAGAAACTTTAAGCAACTCAATGATTTTCATGAGAGAAGATAAAATGACTTCTTCAAAACATATAAAATATGAGTTGGAAGTTTCAAAGAATCAAATTTAAAGTCCCTTTGAAATTATTTTCAATTTGGAGTTATTTGAGTTTTACTCAAATTGTTTTTCTCCAAAAATAAAATATATGGAAATTACGGTAAAATGATTCCCTACATTAGAAAATTGGAGAAAAATAAATTTGAAATCATTTTGGTATTTTTAAAATGATTTTTATGGGGCTTTATTGCAACAGTAGCACTGTTTGCTTTATTTAAACTTTTGTGGATTTTATTTGATGTTAAAAAAATGTTCATGTGGTAGAAAATCTTTTTCTGAAAATTTTGATATATTATATGCCTATGTATTATTTCATTTTATTTTGGTTTATATTATTCTTTTATTGTTTGTAAAAAAATGTTTTTTTTAACTTCTTCCTTCAGCCGACTGGCCTTACGGCCGAAGGCCCAGCCCAACCGTGCGAGCGCCGAAGCGCTACGCCTCGGTCGCCCGTTCCCTCCCTCTCTTCCCCGCGGACGCCGACAGGCGGGCCCCGCATTTTCTTCCTCCTCCCGCAAGGCAGTAGGAGACCTGCTCCTGTACGCCGTCGCCAGCCGACGCTGAGTCCGCTCTGGACTCTCCTCTGTTCTTTGCCCCCTCCTCCAAGCAAAATCCCCAATATATAGCCCACACCCTCGACCGATTCCGCCCCAAAGACCTCTCCGAGAACCCGACACCTCGCCGCAATCGCTCGCCGGAGCCGAACACAGCCGCCGCGCCATTGCCGCCGCGCCATTGCCGCCGCCCCACCTCCCCTAGCCATTCCCGTGCCTCACCGTCACCGATATCGTCTTCGCCGTCGTCTTCTGCACCTTCTGGAGATCGTCCCCGAGGTCGCCGACGCCCGGAGCCGTCTCTCGCGTCACCACCGACGACCACCGCCGTCGTCGGGCTTGCCCCGCTCGAGTCCGTCGTCCCCGAGCTCACTACCAGCCACCATCGTGGACACCGTCGTCTTCCGCATCGCCTGGGAGTCTTCCCGTTGATGAGGATGACCGGAGGCCTCGCCCGCGTCGAACCTGAGCCACCATCGCCACCGACGACCTCACCGGAGTCCACCTCCACCGCGCTGAGCACCGGAGCCACTCTCCTCCGTTAGATCATGGATGAACGTTGTAGATTAGGTCGCGTGAATTTTTTTCTTTTCGAAACATTTTGTTTTATTTATCGAAAGTTCATTGTTTAGCCTCTGTAAGCGAACGTTTTCATCTAGTAAGCTTCTGTAGTGGACGTTCGTCCGTTAGCTTGCTGTCACGTGGCCAGGGACCCAGTTGCAAATAAGTTTTCTTACAGCTTAGCCCCTGATCTTCAAACCTTCGCTACTTCTTACTCGTTTATCCAAATTCAACGGAACCAACGCCCACTTCTTCGTTATGATCCCCTCTATCCAGATAACCAACTTAAACAAAATTTTGAAAGTTTAAAATTTGATTTCAAATAGATTTGAATTCAAACTTCTTTTGCTCATAACTTGAGTTTTATAACTCCGTTTGAGTTGATTCTTTTTGCAAATCGAAGCTCTTGACCTGAACTTTCTGATAAGGCCAAATTCACTTAATTTTGGTACTGTTAGAAATTGTTTGCTGTTGCAAGAGTTAATTGCTTGTTTTCGAAGTTTTCCGAGATCTTTTCTTCGATTCTTCTGCATGAGTGCTTATGTATGCAATTGCTTGCTTACGATAGATTGATTGGAGTGTGACGAGTAGAACTATTAGGAGTTCGAGTGCGAATCATCTTCATCAACAGTACAAGGCAAGTTCACACTTTGATCATATCCCTTTATTACCCAGTTTTTATGCATTAGTTTCAACCCCCAACCATTGCATGAGTAGGATTGATAACATGTGGGATTTGGGAAGTAGATGATGAGGTAGAACCTATTGTCCTTATATCAAACCCTGGGAGTTACTTCTACGTATGCTTATACTGCTATGCTATGCTCGTAGATGTGGATTGGTTGAGTGTATTCATGACAGATGTGAGATTTGTTAATTAATGGTTAACTTAAGGTGGCTACTTTAATACACATCTGGGTGGATTGGTTGGGGCACCCTGGCGCACCCAGTGGTTTGCCCGGGCACCTGGAGAACCCAGTGCTTGCCCAAGGGAATCCCGGAGTACCCGTGTGATCACCCTATGGAATGCCACCCAGGCTCAAAGGGATCATAAGATTATTCATGCTAGAAACTTCCGTGTGCAGCCACAAGCTATTATGGGCTCTAGCATAGTTGAGTATGTTGCATGACCTCTTTCAGTGGTGGACTAGCAGATGTAGGGGAAAGTAGGTGTAACTATCCACCCAGAGTAGTTAGTGCTTCTAAAAGACTGTGTCTGATAGAGGCAAAGGTGTCCTGTCTTTCGATGAGATGGTGGCTATCATTTTGGAGGAAGTCGACTTTGACGATCCGACTACGAACGTGCGAGGACGTCGCGCCTTAGCAATCGCTAAACCAACTCCGAGAGGTTATTGACCATGTCAGAGCATGATCAACCTGACCACGAAGGTCTGTTTCCTGCAGGCAAACGAAGAACAAGCAAGAAACTAAGATTGCAATCTAGATATTGCGAATATAAGAGGAAAGCTTTATTGATCAAGGTGGGGTTCTGTGACGCCTTTGTCTGGTCGTTGAACACAAACGAAGTATGCGAAGTTGCAGCTATGGCGAACTTTAATCTAAACAAAACCCAAAGTCTAAACGATGCCCTGAGGGCAGTATATATGGAGGAAAAGGGGGAAATTTTGTGGCCCTTGGGGAAGGGGTCCGAAACCAACCCTATCTCTTGTTTCCCCACACATACGGACTCTAAAAACAGCCTATACTTATGTATTTCGAAATTACATGGGCCTGGCCCAATAATAAGGTGACGCAGCACCTAGAATAGCCTTTGGACGAAATTTATGAAGTGGCATCTTGTATATTTCGTCCAAGGCTTCATGCACTCATTATGGTGGCTTCAAAGTCCTGAAATCATCACTTGTAACTCCGTTCTTGTTCCCCTCGCGCAGGCTATCCTCTCCATGCTTGGTCTTGCTCTAGTGTTCATCCCTCTTATCCATGCCAGGCCCTTCATTTGTAAGCAAAACAAATGTATCCCATTTAGGCAGCATCATATTATCATGAACATTAGAATCATTACCAAGAACGGAAGTACCTGAAAATTTAATTGGTGTGCGCGAGCTCTAGTAATTGGTCCAGTATATGTAGCGGGGCTATGGGTGTAACAATGGTATTGATGTCCTCATCAGTGTCTCGGTCATCCGTTTCTCAAACACCATGTAGTGCGAGAAATCCAACGGAGGAGATCGAGTCTTGTGAGGAAAAGTGCGCAAACCTCTGCAGAGTGTACAAACTAATCATGATTAGCCGTGTCCCCGGTTATGGACATCTTGAGTATCTGGTTCTTGAATTATCATGTTGATCTCAACACTTTATTTAATTAATTTGATTGGGTTAATGATTATTATTTTGGGATTGAGTTGGAGGAACCTTCTCAATATTTATCAACCAACTTTGTAGTTAAATAAAATATATTCCTTTGTACTCCCTCCATTCCTTTATGTAAGGTGTATTATTTTTGGCACGGTGACCAAGGCACACAACTATAGACAATTTAGGACGAAATTACCCTTGTCTAATTCATTGATTAGCAGCAAGTAAATCATTTAGGCAAGGAAAGAAGGAGATACATGCAATCGGGAGAGAGATAGTTTCCTTTTTTCTTCTACAAAGAGAGATACATGCAATCAGGTGAGAGATACTTTCCTATTTCTGGAGGGCCAGGAACGGAATTACGAGGAATTAGAACAAATGCACCCTACATTGTGGAATTTTATCAAAAAACAAATGCACCTAATATAAAGGAATGGAGGGAGTAGTAGGGAAAATTTGGCTTTTCGCAAAAACATGTTAACCATAGAGCCTCCACCAGCCAAATATGCATGTAGTGATAGCCATTATTCAGCGTTGCTCTATGGTGTGAATTTGCCAGTACATTCAATGTACTGACCTACATGGCTGCAACGTCTCATGTTGCAGGATTCTTACGACGAGTAAGTGATACGTTAGGGTTAAGATTTCTACACTCAACTTTGCCGTTGGTGTTGATGGGAATCCACAACCTTGTTGTTACTTTCGCTATATGGATTGAGGTAATAGTATTTACGTTACTTTATACATGTGATTTACCTCTGTTATAAATCCTCGAGTACTGTGTGTGTCAGCATACCGATCCAGGGATGGCACTTAAGCACGGAGACTTGACCGTCTAAGGTCGGGTCGCTATAAGATGGTATCAGAGCACATGTTGACTGTAGGATGTGACCCCTAGAATCTGGCAAGCCCATAGGAAAGATTTTCTCTACAACTTTCTTTTCAAAAAGATCTTTTACCTCTCTTCTTTTCTGAGCTTTATCAAATATTCCCTTTTAGTTACACTATACCCTTTCCCCTTTTGACCACACGAAGATTTGACTCATGAGACCACTCCAAGAAGGACAAAATATCGGACAACTAAGACCCCTTCAGAATGAAGAGGATTTTACAGTGCATTATAACAATGGAAACTACAACCGTTGAAGACTCCAAAGACTAGGAGAATTTGAAGGCTCTGAAGAATTTCCAGAGTGGTATGACCTAGGAAGGCTACCCTTATGGAACGTGTCAGACTATTGAAGCTGTCAATACCCGAGATCAAGGTGTGCCGGAGAAAGACCGGAACAAGGAGCGTTAAAACTCAAAGTTTTTGACAAGAAAACCCTAAGGCAGGAGATATCAATTATGGAATGATAGCTCATGGCAGTAACATGGGCATAAGCACGTCTATCCATGATGTTATCGCCCGCTTATGCCATGGTCACCAGGCTGAGTTAAGCATGCATTTCTTCGGAAGGATTGGATGGTAGAAGGCTGATGGAGCACCTATCAGCCAGATGAAGTTTTAACCTTAGACGGTGTATCGCCAGGATCTGGAGTAATACATCAAGAAGTTTAGGGTGGACCTTTAGGAAGCCGTATTTGACAAGGAAGTATTTCGTGAAGAACTCAGGACCCAGAAGCCGAAAGTAGCCAAGCTGGAGAAGCAAAACCTCGAGATACCGTAGATTCGTCAGGAACTGAAGGATAGTAGGATCATGGTTCATTCCAAGGATGTTGAAACCCAGAAGTTGGAGCGCAACTCCAAAGGATGACACGAGAGACTTCGCGTCAACAGAGATGATCTGGCAAAAGAATTTGAGAAGGACAAGCACGATCGGAAGAAGCCATCGGAGACATGAACAAGACTTGAAGAGTTTGGCGATTATGAAGATTTATTGACCTTTAGAAGACCCAACCCATGTTATATTCCTACGTTAGATGCGACGTTTGTGAGCTGTCATTTTGTTTGATGTTTTCCCGACAGCCACAAAATAAAATCTGTCTTTTCAAAACTATTGGTTGTATTGTGTGTATCCCTCTCTATCTCTCTTATCCCACCCCAAAACCCTTGGAACCAATAGAGGATGAATGGAGATGAACCCATAATTTTCTAGACCGATGACTCAATTGGAGACGGACCGATGGATTCATAACATGGGAGATCATATGGAGAATAGCACTATAGCCGGAAAGGATATGGCCCAGCATGCTCTTCAGTGCTTTGAAAGAGGTGCTACTACTTGGTGTAGGATGTACCAAACCATCAATGGATGGCAAGGAGTAACCACTTGGAAAGAATTTAAGCTGACTCTGCTAAAGTCTCGTCTTGTGTCCCAGTAGTTGAACCCTTATGGAAATGATATGAAGAGACCATGTGCATGTAAGCTCTGTGGACAAATAGGACACAACCATAAGGAACACAAGGATAAATGCCCTAATTGTGAAGAAAGTCACCCAGCTGAAGAATGCCCCACTAGGCAGGTGACTTGTTTCTTGTGTGAAGGAACTACCCACTACCCTACTCAGTGTCACCTTTAACCCATGGTACAAAGAACCATCCAGCAGAAGAAAGAACCAATGAAAGGAGCCCGCATGGAAATTTAAGAAGAACCTGTGATGAAGGAAGATGTGGAGGACACACCTAAAGAAGAACCAACTATACCTTGCACCAAGTCTTGCTATTCATGTGGGGAAGAAGGACACATCTCCCAAAATTGTTTGAATGGGGATCTAGTAGAATTCCCGACAGAGGAAGTAGAGTATGACCCACAGGAAATAGAAGCCCTGATTGGAATGGAAAAGTCCCAGAAGAGAAATAGATTGGTTTCAGGAAGGACCTGAGTCATATCACCTGTTTCAGGTGTCAGGAGTCAGGGCACTACTTTAGCGGTTGCCCTAAAAGGAAGCCGAGGACCCAAGGAGGCTATGTAACTACAAGGAAACCTCAAGACTTGTCAGCAGTAATATGTTTCTGCTGTAATGAAGCAGGGCACTTTGCCAGAGATTGTCCCAAAGCGAAGAGACTTGTGCTAAATAGTTGAGTCTGTGAAAATATAGTAGTAGTAGTGGGAACAATTCTTTTATTATTGAGGTGTTGAGTTGAGGCATGTAATGGAAATGCAGGAGATGGTAATAATTTGAGAATCAATAAAGATAGCATCGTTTGGTACTGATTTGGATTTTATGAGTTGTTACTCTATGAAGAAAGATTTTGACCATTTTCGAGGATATGAGAAATATGGTCTATGGATGAATTTGTGCATTTCAAGGGGTGGTAGTACCCTATGAGGACACTTGACCTCTGGAAAGGATTATGATATTCCACGGAGTGGACTTTGGACAAAATAAGTACGAGTTTTATCTCGATATGTGGGATACCCCAAGAATATGAAGGGATGAAGTACTATTGGATATAAAGGAGGTATAATGTTGGTAATATGGAGCAATATGGAGCAATTGTAACTCCATGATGAGTCTGAGTAATCACGTCTTAGTTTGGTACCAATAGAAGGAAGGGAGACAGTACAACTGGATGGATTTAAGAATGCTAGGAAGCTAGATGTTGAAATAATGATCAGTTGCCCCCGATGATGAATTCAAGGTTTACAAGTGAGATGGACTATAACCCACAGGCTCCAGGACCTACCAAGAAGCAAGCACACTCTTGCTGAAGGAAAAACCCTGGAAGATGATATGCCTTTATCGACATACGATCTTATAGGAGCAACGCAAAACCTGAGAGTGGTGAAGGAACGATAGATGTTTGTTTGGCTTGCAGAATCCATGGATTTATCCGAACTTAGTTCGTTGACAAGAGAAATTCTGCAATGCTTGTGAGGATGACCGAGTGTTAGAATGCGAGATTCGCTAAACCATGTACAAGGTAATGATTTGGGTGCGTGATGGATTGATCAGCATACCGACTTACTCTTATTATTCGCCTTGCTATATGGGATGGTAAATCTGAGTGACTTATCCATAGTAGAGCGACGACGATCAAAACCTTGTTTAAACCTTAGAATGGTACGACAATTTTTCCCTTGTACAAGGCAGCTGTTGCAAATCGTAGGTCATACGGTGAGGTTCAACCTAGGCCCATTTTCTGCAGGAGAAACCATAAATTGATGACCACCATGAGATATCGATAGTTGCTTTGTATTGGCGCCAGACCCGTCAGCTAAGAAGACCTAGTCACAGGAGGACCGTACCAAGATAAAAAGGACACAAGAATCGAGGAAAAAGGTTATGCCACCACCAGAACAGCCCAGAGAAGGAATTACCCTAAAGATCTGAGAAGATCGATCCTGTCATCAATAAGGATGGAGTATATGAGTTTTGATGGAACCGTAATCATGCTTCTAAGGGTGGTAGCACCCCAGACCCCCTGTGACGATCAATGGATTTCGAGAAGACCCCGAACCTAACCTATTTCTTGCTAGCCTCTCTGAATCTCAAGGGTGAGATTCATTTTAAGGGTGGTAGGTTTGTAACATTCCAAAATTCTAAATTTTGGAATGTTATATTAAATACATAGTTTTATTGATTGTTTGATTGTGGTGTGGTTGCTTGAGTGAAATTGTGTGAAATTTGAAACTTTTTGAAAGTTGAGCGAGAGGGAATAAAATGACTTTCCCAAACTTTCATTTTGCATTTATGATCTCCGTGAATTCAAATTATTTTCAAATATAAAACCCTAGAGAGAAGATGACATGACTTCTTCCATTTAAATAAATGAAAAAAAGTTTTAAAAAGATTTGAATTTTATTTGGAAATATTTCAAATTCAGAAACTTTAAGCAACTCAATGATTTTCATGAGAGAAGATAAAATGACTTCTTCAAAACATATGAAATATGAGTTGGAAGTTTCAAAGAATCAAATTTAAAGTCCCTTTGAAATTATTTTCAATTTGGAGTTATTTGAGTTTTATTCAAATTATTTTTCTCCAAAAATAAAATATATGGAAATTAGGGTAAAATGATTCCCTACATTAGAAAATTGGAGAAAAATAAATTTGAAATCATTTTGGTATTTTTAAAATGATTTTTATGGGGTTTTATTGCAATAGTAGCACTGTTTGCTTTATTTAAACTTTTGTGGATTTTATTTGATGTTAAAAAAATGTTCATGTGGTAGAAAATCTTTTTCTGAAAATTGTGGTATATTATATGCCTATGTATTATTTCATTTTATTTTGGTTTATATTATTCTTTTATTGTGTGTAAAAATGTTTTTTTTACTTCTTCCTTCCGCCGACTGGCCTTACGACCCAAGGCCCAGCCCAGCCATGCGAGCGCCGAAGCGCCACGCCTAAGTCGCCCGTTCCGTCCCTCTCTTCCCCACGGACGCCGACAGGCGGGCCCCGCATTTTCTTCCTCCTCCCGCAAGGCAGCAGGAGACCTGCTCCTGTACGCCGTCGCCGGCCGACGCGAGTCCGCTCTGGACTCTCCTCTGTTCTTTGCCCCCTCCTCCAAGCAAAATCCCCAATATATAGCCCACGCTCTCGACCGATTCCGCCCCAAAGCCCTCTCCGAGAACCCCACACCTTGCCGCAATCGCTCGCCGGAGCCGAACACTGCCGCCGCACCATTGCTGCCGCCCCACCTCTCCTAGCCACTCCCGTGCCTCACCGTCGGGCTTGCCCCGCTCGAGTCCGTCGTCCCCGAGCTCACTGCCAGCCACCATCGTGAGCACCGTCGTCTTCCGCATCGCCTGGGAGTTTTCCCCGTCGACGAGGACCACCGGAGGCCTCGCCCGCGTCGAACCCGAGCCACCATCGCCACCGACGACCTCGCCGGAGTCCACCTCCATCGCGATGAGCACCGGGGCCACTCTCCTCCGTTAGATCGTGGATGAACGTTGTAGATTAGATCGCGTGTATTTTTTTTCTTTTTGAAACGTTTTGTTTTATTTATCGAACGTTCGCTGTTTAGCCTCTGTAAGCGAACGTTTTCATCTAGTAAGCTTCTGTAGTGGACGTTCGTCCGTTAACTTGCTGTCACGTGGCCAGGGACCCAGTTGCAAATAAGTTTTCTTACAGCTTAGCCCCTGATCTTCAAACCTTCGCTACTTCTTACTCGTGTATCCAAATTCAACGAAACCAACGCCCACTTCTTCGTTATGATCCTCCCTATCCAAATAATCAAATTAAACATATTTTTGAAAGTTTAAAATTTGATTTCAAACAGATTTGAATTCAAACTTCTTTTGTTCATAACTTGAGTTTTATAACTCCGTTTGAGTTGATTCTTTTTGCAAATCGAAGCTCTTGACCTGAACTTTCTGATAAGGCCAAATTCACTTAATTTTGGTACTGTTAGAAATTGTTTTCTAAGTTTTCCGAGATCTTTTCTTCGATTCTTCTGCATGAGTGCTTATGTATGCAATTGCTTGCTTACGATAGATTGATCGGAGTGTGATGAGTAGAACTATCAGGAGTTACGAGTGCGAATCATCTTCATCAACAGTACAGATCATATCCCTTTATTACCTAGTTTTTATGCATTAGTTTCAACCCCCAACAATTGCATGAGTAGGATTGATAACATGTGGGATTTGGGAAGTAGATGATGAGGTAGAACCTATTGTCCTTATATCAAACCCTGGGAGTTACTTCTACGTATGCTTATACTGCTATGCTATGCTCGTAGACGTGGATTGGTTGAGTGTATTCATGACAGATGTGAGAGTTGTTAATTAATAGTTAACTTAAGGTGGTGATACGTCTCCAACGTATCTATAATTTTTTATTGCTTCATGCTATATTATATTCTGTTTTGGATGATTAATGGGCTTTGTTATACACTTTTATATTATTTTTGGGACTAACCTATTAACCGGAGGCCCAGCCCAAATTGTTGTTTTTTGGCTATTTCAGAGTTTTGCAGAAAAAGAATATCAAACGGAGTCCAAACGGAATGAAACCTTCGGGAACGTGATTTTCGAAACAAATGTGATCCAGAGGACTTGGAGTCTACGTCAAGAAATCAACCAGGAGAGCACGAGGCAGGGGGCGCGCCTACCCCTCCTGGGCGCGCCCTCCACCCTTGTGGGGCCCACGTTGCTCCACCAACGTACTTCTTCCTCCTATATATACCTATGTACCCCCAAACCAACAGAATCATCCACGAAAACCTAATTCCACCGCCGCAACATTCTGTACCCGTGAGATCCCATCTTGGGGCCTTTTCCGGCGTCCTGCCGGAGGGGGCATTGATCACGGAGGGCTTCGACATCAACACCATAGCCTCTCCGATGATGTGTGAGTAGTTTACCTCAGACCTTCGGGTCCATAGTTATTAGCTAGATGGCTTCTTCTCTCTTTTTGGATCTCAATACAAAGTTCTCCACGATTATCGTGGAGATCTATTCGATGTAATCTTCTTTTGCGGTGTGTTTGTTGAGACCGATGAATTGTGGGTTTATGATCAAGTTTATCTATGAACAATATTTGAATCTCCTCTGAATTCTTTTATGTATGATTGGTTATCTTTGCAAGTCTCTTCGAATTATCAGTTTGGTTTTGCCTACTAGATTGATCTTTCTTGCAATGGGAGAAGTGCTTAGCTTTGGGTTCAATCTTGAAGTGTCCTTTCCCAGTGAGAGCAGGGGCAGCAAGGCACGTATTGTATTGTTGCCATCGTGGATAACAAGATGGGGTTTATATCATATTGCATGAGTTTATCCCTCTACATCATGTCATCTTACTTAAAGCGTTACTCTGTTCTTTTGAACTTAATACTCTAGATGCATGCTGGATAGTGGTCGATGTGTGGAGTAATAGTAGTAGATGCAGGCAGGAGTCGGTCTACTTGTCACAGACGTGATGCCTATATACATGATCATACCTAGATATTCTCATAACTATGCTCAATTCTATCAATTGCTCAACAGTAATTTGTTCACCCACCGTAATACTTATGCTCTTGAGAGAAGCCACTAGTGAAACCTATGGCCCCGGGTCTATTTTCCATCATATTAATCTTCCAACACTTAGCTATTTTTATTGCCTTTTATTTTACTTTGCATCTTTATTATAAAAATACCAAAAATATTATCTTATCATATCTATCAGATCTCACTTTCGTAAGTGACCGTGAAGGGATTGACAACCCCTTTATTGCGTTGGTTGCGAGGTTTTTATTTGTTTGTGTAGGTGCGAGGGACTTGAGCGTGGCCTCCTACTGGATTGATACCTTGGTTCTCAAAAACTGAGGGAAATACTTACGCTACTTTACTGCATCACCCTTTCCTCTTCAAGGGAAAACCAACGCAGTGCTCAAGAGGTAGCAAGTGGCTACTTTAATACACATCTGGGTGGATTGGTTGGGGCACCCTGGAGTACCCAGTGGTTTGCCCGGGCACCTGCAGAACCCAGTGCTTGCCCAAGGAATCCCAGAGTACCCGTGTGATCACCCTATGGAATGCCACCCAGGCTCAAAGGGATCATAAGATTATTCATGCTAGAAACTTCCGCGTGCAGCCACAAGCTATTCACTACAGGAAACAGCTAATTTGCCATCACGATGCGTCTTTGCCGTCTGCTTTTCGTCGGGCAGACGGCAAAGATAGGGTTAGTCGTCATCAACAGACGCCAAAGAAATACTAACGGCAAAATAGACTTTGCCGTCTGCAAAAGACACAGACGGCAAAGAGCTCACTTTGCCGTCTGCAAAAAAGAACACAAACGGCAAATATCTTTGTTGTCTGTGTTTTTTATTACAGACGGCAAAGTATGCTCTTTGCCGTTTGTAATATAAAATACAGATAGCAAATATCTTTGTCGTCTGTGTTTTATATTACAGACGGCATAGTACGCACTTTGCCGTTTGCAATATAAAACGCAGATGGCAAAGAAGAAACACATCTCGCGGATTGATCTCGTGGATCGATGAGGTGTCACGATCTGAACCAAACATTGTATCCCACATCTCTCTCTCTCCCACGCACTCACGTTCTCTCACTCCAAACCGAAAGGCACGACCCCACCCACCACACCCACGCTCTCACCCACGAGACAAAGTCAGAAACCACTGCACCCCCATGTGCTTCCCCCCGAGATTCCCGTGCTACCTGCAGCACCACCGGTGCATCGCCGTCGCATGCCTCTGCCGCCTCTCGTGCACCCCATCGCCTAGGCTGTCTGTCGCCCGAGCTCGCACCTCATCCCCCGATGCTCCTCGTCCAGGCGGACTCCAGCGCCGGCCAGGCGGACTCCGGCGCCGGCGGGCACCATGCGCCGGCCAGGCGGCCACCTTCGACCTCCGCCGCCAGAGAAGGGCGCCTCCCCGTGCGCGTGCGGCCTCGTCCCTGCCCCGAGTGCTTGTTTCTGGCCCCTCTCTCTTCTCCGGACCCCTCACCGGACTCCACCCCTCGTCGGACTCCGCCACGGCCGCTCCTCGCCGTTCCCGCCATGGCCTCCCCTCGCCCGACCCCGCCGCGGCTGAGCCTCCCCAACCTCCTCCTCGCCGAACTACACCTCAGCCGACACTCACCCAGACCCGCCGCGGGCATCCCTCGCCGGACCCGGACGTGGCTGCACCTCGAAGGACCCCGCCGCACCTGAGCCACCCCTCGTCGGAACCCGCCGCACCAGAGCCTCCCCAACATCCTCCTCTCTGCCCCGACCACCAGAGTTCCCCCGGCAGTGGCAACGATTGCCGGAGTTGGCTACTCCGGCAACCACCGAAGCAGCAGCTGCCGTCCTCTCTACTTCCCTTCTTCCCCAGCTCACCGGAGCAGCGGCGGCCACCCTCTGAACGCTTCGACTGACGTTATTTTTTTAATAAAAAAATCTTTGCCGTCTGTAGTCTAGTATCTATGATGGCAAAGAAAACTTTTTGACTGACAGCAAAGACCGTATGATTTGTCGTCTGTTATTTATAAGGTTGACGGCGAAGCAGATTTGGCTGACTGCAAAGTCTTTGCCGTCTTCCCAATGAAAAGCTGACAACAAAGTATCTTTGCCGACTTATCTTTGCCGTCTGAGTTTGCTGTCTGCTTCCTGACGGCAAAATCTTTGCCGTCTAGATTTAGGTCTTTGCCGTCTGTGATCCACAAACGGCAAATTACATGTTTCCTGTAGTGATTATGGGCTCTAGCATAGTTGAGTATGTTGCAGGACCTCTTTCAGTGGTGGGCTATCAGATGTAGGGGAAAGTAGGTGTAACTGTCCACCCAGAGTAAAGAGTTAGTGCTTCTGAAAGACTGTGTCTCGGTCATCCGTTTCTCAATCACCCTGTAGTGTGAGAAATCCAACGGAGGAGATTGAGTCTTGTGGGGAAAAGTGCGCAAACCTCTGCAGAGTGCACAAACTAATCATGATTAGTCGTGTCCCTGGTTATGGACATCTTGAGTATCTGGTTCTTGAATTATCATGTTGATCTCAACACTTTATTTAATTAATTTGATTGGGTTAATGATTATTATTTTGGGATTGAGTTGGAGGAACCTTCTCAATATTTATCAACTAACTTTGTAATTAAATAAAATATATTCCTTTGCAGTAGGGAAAAATTGTCTTTTCGCAAAAACATGTTAACCATAGAGCCTCCACCAGCCAAATATGCATGTAGTGATAGCCATTATTCAGCATTGCTCTATGGTGTGAATTTGCCAGTACATTCAATGTACTGACCTACATGGCTGCAACGTCTCATGTTGCAGGATTCTTACGACGAGTAAGTGATACGTTAGGGTTACGATTTCTACACTCAAATTTGTCATTGGTGTTGATGGGAATCCACAACCTTGTTGTTACTTCCTCTTTATGGATTGAGGTAATAGTATTTACGTTACTTTATACATGTGATTTACCTCTATTATAAATCCTCGAGTACTGTGTATGTCAGCATACCGATCCAGGGATGACACTTAAGCACAGAGACTTCACCGTCTGAGGTCGGGTCGCTACAGACTCCATTTGGTATTGATTTCCTGCGATGTAAAAAACATGCAGAAAACAACAACTGGCACTGGGCACTATGTCAATAGGTTAGTACCAAAAAATGATATAAAATGATTGTAAAACATCCAAGAATGATAATATAATAGCATGGAACAATAAAAAATTATAGATAAATTCATGCTCGTCCCCAAGCTTAATTCATGCTCGTCCTCGAGTAGGTAAATGATAAAAACAGAATTTTTTATGTGGAGTGCTGCCTAACATGTTCATCACATATTCTTTTCTTTATAGCATGGACATTTAGACTTTTATATGGTTCAAAGCAATAGTCTAGTTTTGACATGATAATTTCAATACTCAAGCATATCAACAAGCAACCATGTCTTTCAAAATATCAACGCTAAAATAAGTTATCCCTAGCCCATTATGCTCAATCATTGATCCATTCATGAAACACACTCGCATATTAGCTATACCCAATGCTCAAGTACGATCATAGTGCCCCTTAGTTGGTGCCTTATAAGAGAAAATGAAGACTCAAATAAAAAGTAAAAATTGCATAAAGTAAAATAAAGGCCCTTCGCGGAGGGAAGTAGGGATTTGTAGAGGTGCCAGAGCTCAAAGCGAAAAAGATAGAGATAAAACATTTTGGGAGGCATGCTTTTCCTGTCAACGAGAACGATTGAGTAGTTCCCAATAATTTCCATGCTAGATATATCATAGGTGGATCCCAAATAGAAAATAAAGTTTATTCCTTTTTCCACCATACTTTCACTTTCCATGGCTAGCCGTATCCACGGGTGCCTTCCATACCAACACTTCCCAAGGAATTTATTATTTGACAACATAAAGTAAATTCATTTTTCATTTCGGGACTGGGTATTCCTAATACATTTGCCTTAATCTCGTGCAATGACAAGTGAATAAACAATCATCATGAGAATAACATATCTAGCATGGAAATATATTAGCCACCCCCTACCATTTCATGAGCGGTACGAGGCAAAAGAGAAGTTTATTTTGAAAATTAGAGATGGCACATACAAATTTGCTTAGAACGGCAAAAGAGTACCGCATATAGGTAGGTATGGTGGACTCATGTGGCAAAACTAGTTTAAAGGATTTTGGAAGCACAAGTAGAGATCATACTTAGTGCAAAATGAAGGCTAGCAAAAGATTGAGAAGCGACCAACCAAGAAACAAAAAATCTCATAACCGAGCATTAAGCATAATTAACACCGAATAATGCACCACAAGTAGGATGTAATTTCATTGCATAACTATTGACTTTCGTTCTTGCATAGGGAATCACAAACCTTAACACCAATATTCTTACTAAAGCATAATTGCTCATCAACATCACTCACATATCACATCATCATATCTCAAAAATATTACAGTGAAACAAGTTTAATTTGTCCAATGATCTTCATGAAAGTTTTTATTATATCCTACTTGGATATCTATCACTTTGGGACTAATTTTCATGTGTTGTTTTTGATAAGCTCAAACAGATATAAGTGAAGATCATGAGCATAATATTTCTTTCTCTCAAATTAATTTAAGTGAAGCAAGAGAGAATTCTTAAAAAATTTACTAAGTATAAAATAAATCTAAGGGAAGCATGAGAGCATTTCTTCAAAAATAACAAAGCACACCATGCTCAAAAAGATATGAGTGAAGCACTAGAGCAATTCCATAGCTCATCAAGATTTAAGTGAAGTATAGAGAGCAATTCTAACAAGTCATGGCATAATTTTGGCTCTCTCAAATAGGTGTGTCCAGCAAGGAATCAAGACTTAAAACAAAAGGCAAAACAACCAAAGACTCATATCATACAAGACGCTCCAAGAAAAACTCATAGTATGTGACCAATCAAAATATAGTTCCGAGTAAAATACCGATGGTCGTTAGAAGAAAGAGGGGATGCCACTCGGGTATCCCCAAGCTTAGTTGCTTGCTCCTCTTTGGATAATAGCTTGGGATGGCATAGGCATCCCCAAACTTAGGCTCTTCTTACTCCTTATTCATTCATCCATCGTAACATCACACAAAACTTGAAAACTTCAATCACACAAAACTCAACAAAACCTTCGTGAGATCCGTTAGTATAAGAAAGCAAATCACTACTATAAGTACTACTGCAAACCCATTCATATTTTATTCTTGCATTATATCTAATGTATTCCAACTTTTATATGGAAAAAACTCTTCAGAGGAAACCATAGAATCATCAAAACAAGCACACGACGCAAAGAAAACAGAATCTGTCAAAAACAAAACAGTCTATAGCAATGTGGATATTTCGAATACTTCTGAAACTCCAAAAATTCTGAAAAATTAGGACCACGTGAGCAGGTTAATATTGTAAATTAATATTCTGCAAAAAGAATTGGTGTTTTATCACGCTTCTGTGATTTTTAATAATTCTATGACTGGCGTGCAAAGTTTCTGTTTTTCAGCAAGATCAAATCAACTATCACCCAACATAATCCTAAAGGATTTGCTTGGCACAAACACTAATTAAAACAAAAATACACAATCATAACAGTAGCATAATTGTGCAAACACTCAAGAATAGAGAGCAAAAGGCAAAAATAAATTTTACTCATTGGGTTGCCTCCCAACAAGCGCTATCGTTTTACGCCCTTAGCTAGGAATAAAGCAATGATGTAAGTATTTTCATCCTTCTCCTTAATTTACTTAGAGGTATTTTTGTCATGAGGTTTTTTAAAGACAACATAAAATATATTATCCATGGAAACCTTAGCACTATCAAGTTGCTTATCATCATAACCTCTTTGATTTCCGGCAACAGTCCAAGAATAATGTTGATTAACATTATTAAAATCTTGTTGGATTATATCTAGAACAGGGACTTCCTTTTTAAGATTGTCATAAAAAATTTGATTATCCCCAAGCAAATGTCTTAACGCATAATCACTATTATAAAAAAATCATCTATCACCGTTTTTTCACGATTCATTCATACCATAGAAGTCAAAGATTTCCCTAGCTTCCCGTATTATGTAAATAAATTCATTCGTAAGAACAAGGGTGGCCAACTTTTTAGCTTTGGGATTCTTTATAACAGGCAACTCAAAAAACAATCTTTTCAAGGTATGGTGAGTGCGGATAAATTTATTTTCAGGTTTCAAAACTAGTGCTGAAATAGCTTCTGCATAAGATTTGGTCCTCTTAAGTATAGGAATATCATCAAGACTTAAATTTCCAACACAATTGAAAAATTCTTGGATACGTTCTTTTCCCATAACATTCCCTTCCCCCAAAACAAAAGTTTTAGCATCCAGATTGCCAGATCGTCCAATGTTAGGAGTTAGGTCATCATTTGTTTTTGCCATACCGAAATCACTCATGATTGCAAGAGAAAGATAGATCTGATAAGAAAATGGCGAACGAAAAAGAGGGCGAATAAAACGGCAAATTTTTGTGAAGTGGAGAAGAGGAAAATGACAAATAGTATAAATTGCAAGGGGATGAGATTTGTGATTAGGAACCTGGTAGATGTTGATGATGTCTCCCCGGCAACGGGGCTAGAAATTCCTTTTGATGTCTGCTAGAACTACATCGGTATTTCCCCAAAGAGGAAGGGATGATGCAACACAGCAACGGTAGGTATTTCCCTCAGTGATGAGACCAAGGTTATCAAACCAGTAGGAGAACCAAGCAACACTACGTAAATAGCACCTGCACACAAATAACAAATACTCGCAACCCGACATGTTAAAGGGGTTGTTAATCCCTTTTGGGCAACGACGCCAGAAATTGGCAAGTGGACGTGAGAAAGTTATAACAAATTGAATAAATGGATCGCAAATAAGATAAAGTGCAGCAAGGTATTTTTGTATTTTTTGGTTTAATAGATCTGAAAATAAAAGCAAATAAAATAGATCGCGAAGGCAAATATAATAAAGAAGAGACCCAGGGACCGTAAATTTCACTAGTGGCTTCTCTCGAGAAAAATAGCAAACGGTGGGTAAACAAATTACTGTTGGGCAATTGATAGAACTTAAAATAATCATGACGATATCTAGGCAATGATCATTATATAGGCATCACGTCCAAGATTAGTAGACCGACTCCTGCCTGCATCTACTACTATTACTCCACACATCGACCGCTATCCAGCATGCATCTAGTGTATTAAGTTCATGGAGAAACGGAGTAATGCAATAAGAACGATGACATGATGTAGACAAGATCTATTTATGTAGAAATAGACCCCATCTTGATATCCTTAATAAGAACGATACATACGTGTCGGTTCCCCTTCTGTCACTGGGATCAAGCACCGTAAGATCGAACCCATTACAAAGCACCTCTTCACATTGCAAGATAAAAAGATCAAGTCACTACTGCAGGACACTGCTAACGCGACACTACGATCAGAGACCCTTCGAGAAACTGTGTGCGATGCCATAATCGCAAACGGTGTTGTATGAAAACCGTCAGAAATGTGTAAAACATTTGCGATGACGGATGCATCAAACACGGTTCAGGTTTTAGTTGTGTGTGCGATGAAGGGCGTATAGTTCAGTTCAATGAACTGTTTGCGATGAGGAGGAACAAAAGAATCGGGCAGCCAGATGGAGGCGTGTGTGATAAACAGCATACGGTTCACTTGGATCAACTGTTTGTGATTAGGCAACACAAAAGAAACGGCCAGCCAGATGAAAGATGTGTGCGATATACGGCATGCGGTTCACTCGGATGAACTGTTTGCGTTGAGACACAAGAACAGAAACGGTTCAACTTAACAAGATGTGTGTGATACGCGTCAAACGGGTCTGTAATCAGAAATGTGTCTGAAGACCGATAAGAACACAGACGGTTGCTGCTAATAAGACGTGTGTGTTGTGAGCAAACGATTGCTGGTATACAATTGTGAGTGATTGATGAAAACATCACCAACGGGTTCCATTGTTTAGTCCGTGTGCGATGTGATTTTCTTTGTCCGCACACCATCTACGCTCTTTCTACAGAGCATCAACATATATACTTAAAAAGACAACATTGCATAACCAAATTAAGCATACAATTACACAGGTGACTACACACATAACATTTGCACACACCAAAGTAAGCAATTACATTCATACTAAAGTAGGAGAAACGAGGATCAAATCATCTACTTATTGTTGCGATGACGCTTGCCATTGCTCTGCTTCCGGCTGGATCCCCAGCCGTTTTGGGGAAGGAGGGACTTCCTCATGTCAACGATCCGCTGGTACATGTCGTAGCTCGTGTACGCCTCCTTGGCCGCGTACACGACGTGAGCTTTGTCGAGTTTCTCCATCCAGGCCGAGTGCCAGGCACGCTTGTCCTTGTTGCACGAATCCTTCATGTCTCTGTAGTAGGGGTCGATGATGGCCTCTGCGAGGTGAACCAGTGAGTCCTTCTCATGCTCCTTGCTGCCCCAGACCTTGTATTGGCCCTGGATGTCGACAAGATTCTGGCAGGCGATGCCCGAACTCACGAGCGCCTTTACATCGTTGGTGATGTCCACCGTAGCGAACATGTAGTGGGTGCTGTTGACAAACCTCGCGAAACGCTCGCAAGACCTTGTGGCCAGGCAGTAGTGGTAGACGAGGACGTGGTGGCGCACGCACATCAGGGCGACGGTGACCTTGGGACAAGACCCGGCATGAGCGCGGGTGCACTCGAGGTCGAACCCGACCACCTTGTACTTCTCCTCGTCAAGCAACAGCTCCATGATGTGGATGGAGTGCTCCGCCCAGACCGGGTCGTTGGTGTACACCACCGAGAGGTCCATGAACCTTCTTTGGGTGTCTACCACGGCACGCATGGTGAACTGCTGCTCGTTGTCGGCAGCCGCTCGAAGCGCCATTGGAGCCGCGCAGGATACCCTCTAAGAATTTCTCGTGGTGGGTGTGCTTCTTGCAATGGTGGGGCGCGATCGAAAGGTTGAAGAGACACAAGGGTAGGTTAAATGGCCGCTGTAGTAATAAATGGGGGCCGGCCGGTCTGTAATCGTCACATCTTGTCACGGCATTCATAGCGGAGGATTCCAGAATCCAGTACACGCTTGACAACACCGCACCCCAGGCGTGGACACTCGAGTGCGATAATTAATTTTGTGCTCTACAGTGCACACGGTGGAAGAAACCAACTCTGTGCAATAATGTCGAAGATCGCAGTCGAGTTAGCTATACAGATCGTGTGCTGTGAGATCGACAAGGTAAACTGATTCGAGAATGGTTAATAAAATCTAAGACCATTGCATATTAAGGTCAAAATAGTGCTAGCAATATACGAGGCTCATATGATGCCATTTCAACGATTGTACCACAAAAGCTCGAAATGTTACAAGGTTCAAATTCCAGAGTTATATGGCTCAAATTCGAAGATTACAAGGTTCAGACTGATATAAGAAATGAAATTCAGCTCATGAGCTGCAAACGCTCGCGCTGATGCGCTGAACATGAATATCAGAGAGGTTCAAACTAATATCACCGCTTCTAAGTCTGGCTTGGAAACCTCCCAAGTTTTGCAAAGGGGTCAGCCACTGAGAAGTCATGTATGGGGTTGACCCGATGACTTCCGATTACTCTGTCATCTGAAGTTCCAAAATGAAATTCAGCATTTTTGGAGCCTACTCCATTCTGCCGCAGGCGCCCGCGCTGATCAGCAGACCATTCATTTTTGCGAAATAAATGTAGGGCAAACCTCATTTCCTTCAGCACACTTGCTCTGAGAACAAAGAACCTGGCGAATATAATCTCCGGTAAGGTCCCTCGGTAGGAGTTCAAAGTAATTTCGGAGAGATGCAGATCTAGGGATTCGACGTGATTGTTATATTGTATCACATTATCCACCACTGGGCCTAATCTTATCTGCAAAACAAGAAAGCATGTTCGTGCCTACATGCAGTTTTGAACATTACTACACGACTAGCTATTTGGTTTGCAGGATTTGTAAAATGCACTAACATGCCATCTTCGATCTAACATGATTAACATGGGCATTTGATTACATTCTAGAAAAATGTGGCCTTCTTCACAAAAGGTTGGAGTGGATGAAAAGTTCCCTAAGAAAACTAGTACAGATGAATCCAAAGGAGAAATGCTTATTGATTGTAACCATATGGATCAAGCAACCAATATGGGGGGGGGCATGTATGTACTGAAATCCTCCGAAAGAACCTACAGAAATCGTAGTACATTGTCATTGTAAACTTGGAAAAAGGTGTCACAAATTGAACTCCCTTATGGTTAACGTTTAACAGGAAAGGAACATCACCTTGATATATAGCTTCTCCAGGCACGGAAAGCATCTCAGGAAACTGACAACTTGCTCCAGGTTGGGCCCGATAGATTATAGTGCCAAGACCTTCACTGTGCGCAGTTTCGGGGTCAAGCTTGTCAGAATCATTTTCTGAATGACAAACGAACAAACATCTTCAAAATTAGAAATAATGTTAATTTGTAGAAGGAGAGGTAGAAGGCGGCTGTTGTACCTGAACGGGTGTGGATCCAATAACAAGTTCGGAGTATTTATCAGACGAGTAGCCCACCACTGTCAATTTTGGCGCAGAAATGACATTGATTCTTGTTGGACCTTCTTGATCAACTATAAGTAATCTCTCAAGTGCAGGTGTGTCCTGGATGACCATACCATGGTCCACCTTTTGTGATGTCTTCCTGCCGCACCAGCAACACACATAAATAGTCCGGAGAGTCATGGAGGTGACGTGGAAGGTACTCAACCCATTGATCGCCTGAAGACGAAGGTACTCAAGTGCAGTACAGCCACGGAGCAGGCGCTCCATGTCACCCTTTGAGAGGCAGACAGCGACGAGCACGAGGTGCTTCATTCGTGGTAGAATAAGAGCGGGCGAGTCATTAAGGGGCTGGAAATGGCAGTTCCTGAACTTGGCGACGCACAGCGTGGGCGCGAGGCAGAGTGCGGACGTTGGCAGCGACTGCATATGCCCATCATCGAAAGTGAGCTCCTCGAGCTGATCTAGGACGGGGGATCGAAACCAGTCGTCAAGCTTGGCTCGGTCCTTGCCGTTGGAACAAAACTTTCCCATTCCAAGGCCTTTGGTTGGGCCAAGGTGACTACCGAGGATCTTGGAGAACGCATCCAAGCTTTTGCTATAGCCATAGCAGAGCTCGTGGGTGCTGATGAGGTCAAGAGGGCTGGAGTTCCATAGGGGGCGCCACCACCAGGAAAGGAGGGTTGTCCGTGCCCCATATTTGATTGGGAGGAGGGAGATGATGACTCTCAACATATCATCGGGGAGGCTGCTTATTAAGTCTAGGCCTGCTGGAGTCACTTGCGGTTCTAGCTCGCCCCGCCTCCACTTGTTCGCAGCCCCGTTCTCCACCTCTGGAGTCTCCTTGTCAGCGGCGCTTTCTGATAGAAATGGGAGTACATGGAATATTTAGTTAAAACAGGGCAATAGAAAAGTGTATTGGTAACTAGAAGTTATTAGGTAGGAATATAGTAAGATAAGGGAATAACAATTGGTTGCTTAAATACTACACAATTCATTTGACATTGCTGGGTAAGTCAACATATGCGGATAGTTGAAAAGAAAACTTACTTCGAACAAAGTCTCGACGGATGATTTTGTCGGGGAAGTTAGCATATATCTCATGACCAGGCCCTTCTATGTGCAGTGCAAATTTAGTGCTAGCTTTCAGTACATAAAACTTTGCAATTTCATTCCAAAATCTAGTGCCAAAATAGGAGTCACCACGTTCATCAAGTCTTACAGTAGCAACGATTGTAAATCCATGGTTTGTGCGCAGTATGACATTCGTGGAGCCTTGATGTATGTAAAGGGAAAAATTGTGCACTACATAATCTGTTGCATAGCGAGGGATGTCCTGCGGAAAATGGTAGGGTTGTTAAAGAAAATATGGTAACATGCAAATATGGGCCCAAATTGAAAGAACTGTACAACAGTTGAAATCGAAGGACAAAAGTCTATAATTAAACAGATAGGGTAAACATGATGTCATGGAAATATGAGAGTAATCGAAAGTACAATACATAATTAATTTGCCTAATATAGAAAGAAGAGGGGGGGAAATCCCCTTTGACGTGTATGGTGCATGTGGCACCTTTTATCCAAATGTAGCAATATTTAGAATATGTTCAGGAAAGTAGGCCATGCCAACCGATTTAGGGTGAGATTGAACATATCGCGCGCGTCCTCAAGTTATCTCGCACGATGAGATGGAATCTCTGGTGGCGGTCGCCAAGTCCTGAAGTATCGGCGCGCTGTACATTCTATGAATGAAAGAAAACCCTCAAATCAGCTCGAATAAAAATGAATTCACGGCGATTTCCGCCGGGTGATTAAAGGAGGCAGATGAACTGGGATAAGAGATGAGATAATATCTTGTTAAATTAGTTACCTTGTCATCCATGAGAAAGAACCCTCAGTACGGCATATTCCCCAACCGAGCGGAGCTGGGTAGACCGCGAGCAGCGTCGAGAAAGTCGATGGCGATAGGCGGCGGCAAGAGGAAGTGGCGAAATGCGGTGGGCTTTGCCGGCAGCCTGGCGGCAGCGGCAGGCGTCGAGCTAAGTGTTTACCGCCGTGATAGGCGGTGCCATGGCATAGACGCGGAGGAGCTTGTGCAGGTGTGAATGGGGAACGTACCGGAGGGGCCGAGGTGGGTGGCGGGCGGGGTGAGGGTTTTGTGTCGTGGGGATGGTGAGGTTTTTCTTTTTTTCTTTTTTGAATTGGTTGGTGAGGGTTTTCTGTCCCACAAAGAATTTTGGGGGCGACGGTTTGCTAGAGCGAACCATGTGTGATTGACGCAGCAGGCAAAATGATAGTCATTGCACACGGTTGCAATTTTGGGAACCGTGTGTGATTGTCGTACTACCTCCGTCCTGGTTTATTGGTCCCCCGTTGTAATTTTTACCAAAATTTGGCGAAATATTTAACATACTCAGACATAGATAATAAGCGTACATGTACATAAGCATAGTTCAACCATAAGTACATAGTTCAACCGTCATTAAGCATACTCAAGCGTACATAGTTCGATCCATCCACATCTCATCTCACATGCGGCCGGCACGATCCTGAAGCTTCTCCAGGTACTCGGTGTATGCGTCGTGCGCCACCCTGTGAGAATACTTCTGCTTGAAGGAGCCAACGGCCCGTCCTCTTGCATGCGCAAGAACACTTAGATACGCGTCATGAATCTTGTGGTTGCAAAATGGGCATCCATAGCCGTCGTTCCAGGTCCTAATACGCCTGTTATGCATTCCCTCATAAAGCTCCCTCAGGATTCGTCTCTTGTACCTCCTCTGGGCATCTTCATCCTCGCTGTCCACATCGTCAGACAGCACCTATACATATAGTAAAACAAATTTGGCATCAAATCACTTATTACATGCCGTGAAGTAGGATTAGGAATTTATGGCTATTTATTTATACATATTCAGAGATTATGGTTCGATTTATAAGCACAGTCATCTATGTACAGACCAATCTTGAAGAAAATAATGGCACAAACATATGTAGGTCATTCAAAATCAATTGTCAAGTCCTGGCTAGGAATTATTAGCACGAACACTAACCCTAGTCGGATTACTAGCAGAAATCATTTGCACAGATGAAACAACTAATCACTTATCACCTGTACCATTCAAACAATCAATACACTACACGGATCTAACGAAACTTACTCAGATTTCATGGATTGGGAGAACATAACCACAGGATTTCTATTCCAAAAAGGGGGAGGCAGGAGTAACCAGAGAAAACCAATGATCTATTTGACACATAAATGGGTATAGATGACTAACCAGTTGTCCGTCATCGTCGGAGTCGTCGCCGGAGTGGTCGTCGGAGTCGTCACCGGAGTGGTCGTCGGAGTCGGTGTGGAACTCCGCCTCCGGCTATGGAAGCTCGACGCCGTCGATGACGTCAGGGTGCAGCGATA
Source organism: Aegilops tauschii subsp. strangulata (assembly GCF_002575655.3). Lineage (NCBI taxonomy): Eukaryota > Viridiplantae > Streptophyta > Magnoliopsida > Poales > Poaceae > Aegilops > Aegilops tauschii. Next base: position 280,877,237 of record NC_053036.3, read on the forward strand.
ACTCGCCGACGGTGACGGCAACCTCTGTCTCCATCTCCACGCCGTGCTCCGGTGCTTTAGCAGCCCTGGCATCGCCACTCCCTCCGATGGGGCGGATCGGCGGCATCCTCATACACTGACGGCTTTGAGGACTGAGAGCAGCGTCGAGGTGGCAAGCAGAGAGAGAGGATTGTGTGTGCGTAGTGAGGATGGGGGTGCGGCCGCTCGGGCGCACCATTAATATGGAGTAGTGGGAGTTGTGGGAGAGAGGCGGGCGGCGGTCAAACCGATGGCTCGTCTCCCGACGAGCCTGCGCACCGGACTGCTGGCATGCCTACCAAAGATTCACAAAGCTACTCGCACGCCTCCCAAAGACACTGCGCAGTGAGCACGCCTCCGTCAATTCACACACCTGCACGCACGCCTCCCCGTCTTCCTGCGCGACGGACTTCTCGCATGCGTCCCATCAACTCACGCCTGCTCGCACGCCACACGGATCGCGCGGCGGCACGTATATTGTTTTTCTATTTGAATGATTAATGTTGCCGCTTTATTGCTTAACCGAAGCATGGCACGTATCCATTGTTGGTCTAACGCTCACGGTTCGAATAAATAATCCGTTTGGCATATTGGTTCCCAATTATTAATAATCTCCCATCTGTAATTAGATAAAGATTACATCAAAACTGGTCTCAAATTTGACCCAAAAAAGTACAATGCCACTTTGTATTGGTGTCCATATGACAACACGATAAGTTTCATGAACTTCAAATAAGTTTTGGATGTACTAGAATTTAAAAATCAAGATTCTCAATGTTTGAAATTTGTTGCACGGGGAGTAAACATGCACCCAGTGAGACACATGTGTTTTTGCAATCCATTTAGGTGCACTGTCACGTGTGCATGTAGCTCAAATTTGACTTTTGCACATTATACCATAGAAAATCAATCAATCAATTTACTAAAACGTCTTAATGATCTGATTTTTTTGAAATTAAAGCGTCCCCCCTTTGGTAACATGTATGTTCACCGCGGGATAATTAATTTAACATGCGTCATAGTTGCGGTGGATTCGCGGTGTGTGCGTGGGTGTGTGCGTATGGGGGTGGCGGGTGGCTCACAGTACACTACGAGTTGTGAGCCACCATGTGGGTTGGCCGTTTTGTTAGGCAAGCTGGTGCCACATCAGAGTCGTGAAATCGTTATTTAAAACATTACACAACCCTTTCATACATAAATGTTTTGGCCACATGCAGTCGATGGTTGTCCTACACGACACTCGATACTCGCGTGTGACGCTTTCTGTGGGCCCGCGAGGTCGTCGTCCATCACTTTGACAAACAGCCGGTAGTGAGGTTAATTTGACCAGCAAGGTATACTCTTTTTTGTTTGTGTTATGGTGGTATATAGTACGCGTCGAAGAGGTGGGAGGGGACTAGCATATATACTATACGTATGCGTCCGTGAACAAGTACACCTCACTCAGTGTCGGGACTTTTTGGTTACCGAGGCACGTGCCACATCAAAATTGTGAAATTGGTTATTCAAACATCACACAACACCTTTTTGGGCCACATGCATATATATATCCTAGCTAGGACACTCACGTATGACGCTTCCATCTGTGGGCCCACGAGGCCATCGTCGATGCATGCATGCATGCATCACTTTGACCTACCTCGGGAGAGGTTAATTAATTTCACCATCGATGAGGTTTCTTTTGGGTTATAGTATGCGGTGAAGAGGGGGGAAGGGGACCATCATATGTAGTACGCTTGATATGAACCTCGCTCTCCGTGGGTGCATGGTTTACGGTTTTTGAGGCATGTGGCACATCAAAGTTGTGCATTTTGGGTATTCTACATATATACGTTTGGCCCACATGCAAAGCGGTGGTGGTTGTCCTCTCGCACCCACTTAAGTGGTTATCAGCGATATCGATGCTTTCCATCTGTGGGCCCGCTTGGTCCATCACTTCTTTTTGCCTGACAACAAGAGAGGTTAATTTGACTTAGGAGGGGATTATTATTTTTGCTCTGGGCTGACATGCATGATACACTTTGAGCACACACATATGCATGTGTACGCATGAATCCCTCCCATCGAGTCAAAGTGGCTAGTACAACGACACCATCATGAACCGATCTCGCTCTGTGTGGGGAGCTAGTGTACGATTTTTGACACACGAGCCAGATCAATGTTGTGTATTCAAACATACATGCACGCATCCCTCCATACATATGCATGTATTGGTTTCCTTCGAATGATATACTCCCTCGCGTGGTTATCGGCGACACGCCTATATATTCGTGGGCCCGCGTGGACATCCATGATCACGTTGACCAACAAAAAGATAGGTTACCATGGCGGATTCTTCATTTGGTTAGTGTTATCATAGTATAGGTCATGGTGAGATTCAGACCTAATTAAGTTTGAGCGCATATACTATGCACGCATGCATGCATATATGAATCCCCATCGTTGGCTTGAAGTGTGGTGTAACATACATATGCATCGTCAACCTAACCCTCACTCAGTGTGGGGATTTCTAATTCGAAATCACGGTGCCACATCAAAGTTGTTCATTGTTACTCAAAAACACACCTCCCCATACATATGTTTGGGCCACATGCAGGCAGTGGTTGTCTTCGGGGACTAGCTACTTGCGTGATTATTGGCGAGCTAGCCCATCTCCGGGGTCGCATTGACGGACATCACTTTGACCAACAAAAAGAGAGGGGTTGTATGACCAAGGTGGATTATTCTTGGTCCGTTTTACGATCCATCTTTGTGAGATATATGCCTCTCTGGCCCGCCGACTGAAAGTGTGTGTGTATGGGGGGGGGGGTTGATACATCGCACTTTGCTAGGTGAACCTCGGTTGGGGGGCATGCATTCATAGCTTAATTAGGATTCCCTTCGTGGCGACACGAGGGGGTGGGGGCTGCTAGCAACTTCGCGCTTTGCTAGGTGAACCTCGGTTGGGGGGAGGGGGCATGCTCATAGCTTAGGATTCCCTTCGTGTCGACACGAGGGGGGCTGCTAGCTACTTCGCACTTTGCTAGGTGAACCTCGATTGGGGGGGGGCATGTGCATTCATAGATTAGGATTCCCTTCGTGCCGACACGAGGGAGGTGTGGCTGCTAGCTACTTCGCACTCTCGACCAGCCCTCCGATGATGGTGGCGCCTCGCCCTCTCGAGCCCCTGGTGCTTTACCTTACCGCCACTCCCTACTCTGCTAGCACAGCTCTAGTGGTGGTTTGGGAGGAGCGCCAGGCCAAGGGTCTGTCGCGCCATGCCGCGCCCCCAGCCGGGGCGATACAGGACCCAGAGGACACCGCAAAGGCTGCAGCAACGCCAACGAGTGACTAGGCCCAGCAAGGCGGCGTTCGCGGGCCAGCAGAGGCCCCAGTGGGCAACCAGGCTCTTGGGGTCCCGTCACCTCAGGAGACGCCCCAACCTCCGGTGTGCGCAGGCTCCGTCGATGCTCCCGCCCTCGTCGAGCACCCAGTGTAGTTCGTCCGCACGGTACTGCGGGATGCAAAGGCACGGTACCCCATGCCTCAGAAGCTCTTGCTCGCACTCTTGGTGGCCTCGCGTAAACTGCGGCACTACTTCCAAGGTCACCCAATCAAGGTCGTCTCGGCCTACCCGCTGGAGAGGGTACTCGGGAGCCCCAACGCTGCTGGAAGAGTCGCCGAATGGAACATCGAGCTGCAAGCATTCCAGCTGGAGTTTAGCACAACCAGGGTCATCAAGGGAGCCGCACTCGCCGATTTCGTGGCAGAATGGACTGACGCCCCGGGGTTTGAAGCAGGCGAGGACCGATCCCTCTCACTAGGAAGTGAAGCACCAGATGGCTGGGTCATGTATTTCGATGGCGCGTTCGCACGCCAGGGCACGGGAGCTGGAGCAGTGCTCATCTCGCCCACTCAAGACAAGCTCTACTACACCGTGCAACTCTGCTTCCAGCAAGGCGAGAAGGAGGTCTCCAACAACATCACGGAGTACGAAGGCCTCATCGCTGGCCTTAAGGCTGCGGTGGCCCTTGGGGTCAAGCGCCTCACCATCAGGGGCGACTCGCAACTCCTCGTCAACTTCTCCAACAAGGTATATGAGCCGAGGGATGAGCACATGGAGGCATACCTCGCGGAGGTACGCAAAATGGAAAAGCATTTCCTGGGTCTAGAGTTGCAGCACGTGCCCGTGGCACCAACAAGGAGGTCGACGACATTGCCAAAAGGGCATCCAAGCGACAATCCCAAGAGCCTGGCGTCTTCGAAGAGCGGCCCTTCAAGCCGTCTGCAGCGCCCCGCTTTCGGGACCGGCGCCGCCTCGGGAGGAACTCCCCCAACCACCTGCCTCGGGAGCCCTGACCTACGGCCCGACCTCGGGAGCGCGCCTACTCCTGGCGCTCGAGCCTCATGAGGGGTGCTGGACCAAGGAGTTCAAGGAATACCTGAGACAAGGGACGCTGCCGGAGAAAGAGGAGGACGCGGAGCACGTGGCCCGACAGGCTACGGCATACTGCATCCAGGACGGTGAGTTATACAGAAAGCGGCCAAATGAGTTTCCTTGCGATGCATCTCCAGGGAATAGGGGAACGAGTTGCTAGCCGACATACACGGCGGAGACTGCGGGCACCACTCGTCGTCATGAACCCTCGTCGGCAAGGTGTTCCGCAGCGGGTTCTGCTGGCCTACGGCGCTGAACGACGCGACCGAGCTGGTAAAGTCCAGCGAGGCCTGCCAATTCCACGCCAAGCAGATCCATCAGCCAGCTCAGGGCCTCCAGACCATCCCGCTCTCGTGTCCATTCGCAGTCTGGGGGCTGGATATCTTAGGCCCGTTCCCCCAAGCGCCTGGGGGCTACCGCTACCTCTACGTCGCCATCGACAAGTTCACCAAATGGGCGGAGGTAGAAGCTGCCCGCACCATCCCGGCCGAATCTGCGGTCAAGTTCATCAAGGGTCTCATGAGCCGGTTCGGGGTCCCTAATCGCATCATCACCGACAACGGCTCGCAGTTCACTAGCAATCTCTTCTAGACGTATTGTGCTAACCTTGGAACGCAGATCTGCTATGCTTTCGTGGCACACCCCAGGAGCAATGGTCAAGCCGAACGCGCCAACGGGGAGGTCCTGAGAGGCCTCAAGACTAGGACCTTCAAGAAGAAGCTCGAGGCCTGCGGCAGGGGCTGGCACGACGAGCTCCAGTCTGTGCTGTGGTCCATCCGCACCACCGCCACCAAGCCAATAGGTGAGACCCCGGTCTTCCTCGTCTATGGAGCAGAAGCGGTTTTCCCTCACGAGATCAAGCATTGCTCCGCGTGGGTCCTGGCGTTCGATGAGACGCAGTAGGACGCCATGCAGGGGATGGACCTTGTGCTGGGGGAGGAACACCGCCGCGAAGCCATGCTTCGAGCGGCAAGATACCAGTAGGCGTTGCAACGGTATCACTGCCGCAGCGTCCGCTCCAGGACCCTCGAGGTGGGTGACCTCGTCCTAAGGCGGGTGCACTCCAGGGAAGGGTTGCATAAGCTTTCACCCATGTGGGAGGGCCCGTTTAGGGTCGCCCATGTCTCTAGGCCTGGCGTCGTGCACCTGGAGACGCAGGACGGGGTCCCCATTCAGAACGCATGCAACACCCTGCACCTCCGGAAGTTCTACCCATGAAGCAAGGCCCCGTGCCTATGAAGGTCTCCGCTCGTGACACTCTCACGTAATAATGAGTGGGGTTGTACACGCCCCGGAGTCTCAGGAGTGCTGCCCTCGGCCCTCTGGGGCTCCCTCCCACGTCCTAGTGGCAGCACTTAGCTCCGCGCTGGTGAGAAGACTAGACTAGGTGCCGGACGCGGCTTTTCATTTGCTTTCCTTAGTTTGCTTTCCCCTTTTTAATGAAAGTTCGCATTCTGGTGTTTCTTGTCGTCTTGGTTCGATCGCCTTTTCCTCTGTTCTTCCCTCGGTTCTTTCTTTTGGTCCGTACTCTCCCTCGCATGCCTCGTGAGGGGGCTGGACAGGTGCACTCGTGAGCGTTTTTCCTGTTCTTTGCGAGGCACCCTCGCTCTAGCTCGCAAGCTGGCGCTCCTCCCTTAATTCGTGCCCCTCGGGTACCGCGATGTGGAGCTCTGGGTCATGACCGACCACGCCTACGACCTGGGCTTGGAAGAATAAGAGTTTCTTAAAAAAATTGCAGTTCCTCGATGCCTCCCAAGCCAACGGCAAGGAGACCTCACCAGGTACTGGGAGAGGCGCGCCTCACGAGGCGGAAAACTACTTCAGACATGCGAAGCTAAGTTATCTCTCATGCCTACATAAAACGCTGATGCTGCAACACGACACAGGAACGATAAACATAACATAGCGACTTGGAAATCACGGTTCGTTGCACGCCCCTGCAGGGCCCCATACTTGTTTCTTTTTTAATGCAGGAAGAAAGGAAAGAACAAAACAAAAGCGGCGCGCGCCCCCGCAGCGGTTCGCGAGGGTGGGCCCTTGGCGCTCTCCTGGACTCAACCAGACCCCTCCTCGCGCTTCACTGGGGCGCAACGACGAGACGACCCGCTACCGCCCTCGAAGCGGGCACGGCGGCGTGGCGGCTGGTCATAGCCGCCGCTGCTGGAGCTGTCGCCGGAGGAAGAGTCGTCGTAGCTCGACGAGCCACTGTCGGCGCCGAGGACAAGTCCACCTTCACCCTCGTTGCGACCGTCGCCAAAGGCCGAGCACCTCGCCGCCGTCGTTGTCCTCAGGGCAGCACCCGACGCGGCGACCATCTTCCTCGAACACCCTCACGTAGAGGGTCGCGTTGCCGTCGTACTTGAAGTGGAGGGTACACCGCTTGCCCAGGCCGCGCGCGCGGGCAAATTTCTGCCAGCCGCGGTCCAAGGCTGCGTTGCCAGCGACGGAGACCTCCAGCGCGACCCACGAAGCCTTGCTGCAGCAGCCGTCCGCCTGCAGCCAGAGGCCGCCTGGACCCGTGGCCGGTAGTTCGCCGGCGAAGAAGCGCGGGAGCTGAAGCCAGGTGCCGGCCGGGTTCTCCGACCACACAACGAACTTCGGCAGCACCTCCGCTGAGTGGAAGCGCGACCGGGGAGGCCGCGCAACCATGGCGCGCCTCACTCCATCGACGGGGCTGCCATGACCTGGGCGACTCCCACCGCGCGAGGAGGCGCCGCCGCGGCCGCAAGGGGCCATGGCGTGGGTCACGGCGTGCTTACGCGGGCGACCGCGCCCCCTCTTGGGCGGCGGCGAGCGGGGCCCCTCCTGATGGGCCTTCCCTTCTCTGCGGCCGAGAACCTCTTCGCAGGCGCCATGGGAGTCGCTGCAAGCGATGAAGCAATGGAGGAGGAGCAAGTGGAGCAGCAAGAGATGGGCAATGGGGGCTCCGCCCCCTCCTCATTTATAGCAGGAGAAGGCCAACCGGCGACCCCCACGATCACAGGTAATGATGGTTTTCTCTGCATGCAGCAGGGACTCGTCAAGTCGGGCAGTTGCGGAGGCAGCGTAGGGAAGCGGAGACGCCCACGTCCCATCAATCGCCATGCGTCAACCGAGGCCGCAGGCTGTTGGGGCCCGCGGCGCTCCGCACTTGCCCCTTGGCTTCGCCTCGAAGCTAGGTCCGAGTGCGCCCTAGGCCCGGGGGCTACTGTCGGCGTCCTGGGAACGGGGGTCCCCAGAGTTGCCTGCCTGCGGCCCATGGCATGGCCCCACCAGCGGCCCTGTACGGTTCATATTCATCAGCGAACACTCAAGACCCTCGCGAGGGGCCAAGCCTCGCGAGGCGGACGACGCAAGACCTCCTCGGGGGCAGCCTCACCAGGCTGGCTCGCGAGGGGCGGAGAGATCATGGCGAGGGCCACCTTGCGAGGTCCCTGTGATGCAAGCCATGACGACCAAGGCCAGGCGGGCGCCACCGCGCGCAGTGTACTCATTTCCTCTTTGGTGCTAAAGAGGCAAGCGCAAACGAGGAGTCCCGAGGCATCAGGAAAAGGTTGCCATATCAGTGCAACAAGACCAAGACCAGCAGGACGGCAGGATGGAGGTCACCGTGGAGCTCAGGACGGCGTCACCACCAGAGCCTTTGGCAGGCGAAGACCACCTTTAGTCAGGATAACTTGTACTAGTTGTCTCCCTTCAAATATGGCCGTTGTTGGATCCGTTCCCGCCTACATTTGGGAAGAGGACCAGGGCCTCTATAAATAGGACTAGCCACCACAGTAGGAGGCAACTGATCTTGGACCATTCAGATCATCCCCAACCACACAAGCTCATCGAGCTCAAGGACACCTCTCCTCAGGAGTCTGTTCTTCCCTTGAACTTGTTCATCCTCAGCCCAAGAGGCAATCCACCACGCCACACTGGAGTAGGGTATTACACCACATCGGTGGCCTGAACCAGTAAAAACCATGTGTCCTTTGTTCTGCGAGTTCGACGTGCTGAGCTTTGAGATTGTGGTGAGAGCGTGAGCTAGGGGGAGGAGAGATCTTCGTGCGCACCCCAGAGTTCGAACCTTAAGGGTTTTGCCGGAACCCGAAATCCGACAAAGTACTCTCCATTTTCCGACTGCATCTCCATTCTGTTCTCTAGCTTGAATGGTGTCTAGAAGGCCTTGGTAGAGCTCCGCCCTTACTTTCTTTTGATTATGCCAGATGTAATCTTGTCTTGAGCTTTCAATTTTGATGTATGTATCTACAGCAAACTGCTGGAAAAGCCATCCACCATGCAAAATTGGGTATAATATGCTTGGTCGTGTATATAATTTATAGCAGTAGTATTCTCTCATGGTTACCCACAGGCCACTGACCGAATCTGTGCAAATATTGAAACATAAAAAGTTAGTTCCATACGTAGTAGTATACGAAAACTGAATTTTGAATATAATAGTATATGAATTTTTTTACCTGGGTCATCGTCATTAGAGATATTGTCAGCACCAATATCTGCCTCTCGTGTTTCCCTCTTTGGGATTTTCCTATGCCAACCAAGTTCAGCTCTTGGAAAGAATAGAGGGTATGACAACGAATCATAGCACCCGTAATATGATCGAATGTGCTCTTTTTCATTGTGGTTCCCATGTAATATTACATTTCTGTCATAAGTATCTCTTCTTTCATTTCCTTCAATCCACACTGCAGCTACTTCCGAATTGGTTGGTGCGCTGTATGTTCTTTGGTCCAATCTCTGGTCAAGGTTCAAAATGAGTCTATAGTCCTCAAGGTTTTGGACTTGTCCCAAACTCCTACACTGTTGAGAGTACGGGTTACCGTAGGATGTCTGTTATTATTCCAATCACATGCTTGTCTTGCTCATACATTTCCTCACGGCAACGGCGGTATCGATGCTCTAAGCTTGGATCATCATGGGTAGAAGTAGAGCTCCAGATGCTTTGGATCTGAGTGACTATTGCCAAATGAGTGTATGTTGTGGTATATTTGGCCATGTGCTCCAAAGGTGTAAATGCCAGTCGTTCTCATGTCAGCTGTGTCACTGTCGAGGTGGCAATATAGTGTAGTAAATGAGCAATGACCATTGAAAAATCTTATATTCTGCCAAAAATGTCTTGCATCAGAGTCGGTGCTTGTCCATAGTCTCATGAGTTCTGGTGGTGTATGTGGATTGGCTAGTCTTATTTGTCCTTTTTTGCAGCATAATCCCTCAGTTTCATACTTGAATTTGGTTGCCTGGCAGAAAAAGCAATTTGCTTCTTTTTCGAGCACGTTTGTTGTTGTTGGTATGTTGCTGTAGACGAAATCATATGGATCAGAGTTGAGATCTTCCTCCTCTTCTATTATTTCAATTTCCGCTTCTCTGTCCCACTTTGTTTTCATATACAGCATATTAAATTTAGTAAGTACTAATACAATGGTGCAAATTTATTTTGATTGCATTAAGCATACCTTCACCGGTGAATATGTATTCATCTTCGTCTGTGTCTTCTTCAAATATGACTCTGACATTACCTGTGTTGTAATTTTTGATTATATATATACTAGCAAATATGCCCGTGCGTTGCAACGGGAGAAAAACACATGCCCCTAAACCAAATATGCATCGCGGCGGAGATGTGTGCGCTGAGGAATAACATGAAGGATAATTTTGATTTCAGCCAACCAATTTTTACAAATGGCTAATAAACTTATGCATTGTACAATTTGTGGGTTTGATTAAAGACAATCATCTCCAACTGTGATGAAAAAAATAAACTCAAGCATAAGAATAAAAATACATAAAAAATATAACAAAATTCAAAGTACTGAAACATAAATTTTTTCCACTGCATATTTCTTCCTTTCTCGTGCACATTTTTTCTTTTGTGTTGGCTCCGTGTTTGAATATTTCTTCCTCCCTTGTGTCTTATTTTGCAACTGGATTGAATCTTAATTGGTTTATTTTGCCGATAGGTTTCATGACACTCTTTTGATTTTTTTCTATTTTCCTTCATTGGTCATCCGTGCATACCATTCTCTATCCCTTTTCCTTCTTTGTTACATTTTTTTAGACAACTCCTTCTTTGTTACTTGGTACCAATGACCTGAGATTGTGATCCAAATCGCTTGCCTCCATGAGAGCTTCTTATATTGTATGCATCCGTTATTAAGTAAAAAAGAAACTGGATAGATTTTGCATCATTAATTGTTGGATGTGTTGATAGAGCGTCCATTTTTTGCTGACATTGAAGCGGCACACATTTTCTGTCCTTTCTTAGCGTCCCTGACGCAACTTTTTTGCTGACATTGAAGCAGCACACATTTTCTGTCCTTTCTTAGCGTCCCTGACGCAACATGAATCACGTCTATTTTCTCTTTGCTTCCTTATTTATGAAATCACAATCCTCTTTCCCTCCTTAGCCCCTCTCTCTTTCCTTCCTTACTTAGCCCTCTTAAGGAACGTGAATCACGTCCGTTTCTCCTTGTTTCCTCATTTCTGAAATCAGCCTCTCTTTCTTTCTTTAGCCCTTCTCTCTTTCCTTCTTTAGCATCTTTGTCTTTCTCTCTTATTTCCAAGATGACTTCTTAACTTCCAGGGAAGTTAATGACATATATAAATTGGGTGGATCACATGTAAGGAGGCGATATGGTATTATTTGACAGGCGAGTTGACTTTTCTTTTAACACATAATATAACCTGGTTCGATTGGTTGTGGCGTTATGCGCTCAACAGGAGGTTGCGTGTTCGATTCTATGATCAAACACTTTTTGCGTGGGTCTGGCTCTTCAGGATAAGTGGGCCCGATTCCTTGGGCCATCGGCCGCATCACACGGGCTGGTTAATTTGGCCTGCTCGTAGAGGTCAATCGAGTCGATAATATTGCAGAGACAAAATTTAGTACCACCTCGAATATGTTTTAAAATCAAACTGAAAGCATAAAATTATGAGAAGAAGCGTATTGTGACGGTGAACCCACGGAGTCAATCCGTGATTTATTATTATTATTATATATATATATAATAAAATGGATGCTACCACCTAGTGGTAGCTACCACCTAAGAATCCACCGTCGATCTTGCGTGCTTAGTCCGAGTTTTTTTTCTTAGAATGCTACAGAATATTAACGGGTTAGGCTAGGTTCCACCCGACCCGTTTGCTGTTATTACTAATTATATTATTAGTTTAATTGGGGTTACCCACGGCGTACTGATCGCATGGCTTATCCCAGAATTTGAATGCATCTACCTATTCGTCGTTCTTATCCGGCTACTAACCAAAACAGTTCTATTTTCTCGACCTACCATTCTGCCCGGCCACACTTCCCTCAACGACTGGAGACGGCGGATGGGCGTCGTCGCTATGACTCTCACCGGCTGGACGGTGAAGCGTCGTCATGATTATTCTTCTGCCACATCTGAGGCAGTGAAACCACGGCTGGCCAACGTCGTCCTGAGTACCACGCAAGTCAAGGTGAACATGAGTTGCATGCTTCCATGCTCCGTCGCTTGCTCTTTCAACTCTAATCTCTATTGCTTCATGTGGATCACAGGTTATGAGCAACGGCAGGGAGTAGTGCGTTGAGGCGACACGACATGCACAAAGTTGATCGATGTTCGCCGGCGACCTGCGGGTGGCTGTACGGCGACGGAGACGGCAACGAATGTTGTTCCTGAACATGCGACATTACTCCTTGCCGTCAACGATGACGACGAGCCAAACCTTGCAACGTTGTCGACCGCCGTCGACGGTAGCGACGCCCGCGTGCACGACTCATGCTCACGAACTGCTAGATCCAATAATGGCGGTTGTATGATGCGTGATATTTTTTTGCACTTGACAGAAATCTACGGTTAAATTCCTACCAAAGAACGATGTAGTTTTTGGGTCTCTCATCCACATCCACCTAGGCAACATTTGAGGATCAATCACAGACTGGAGTTCATGAATTTATCAACGAACAAGTTTATTTTTTGATACACAGGATCCATGCTCATTTTTTTGATACTACATACTACTACTTCTGTGTATAAAATAATGTATACTACATACTACTTTATGTATACCCCATACGTTTTATATAGAGATGCACATACTACTTAAGAGTTGGTACGTAAAGCCTGCCTTGAATTTACTTGGTGGAGATCGGCCAGCAGCGTACATACGCCATTTATGATATACTCCATAATTTGTATTATACATTTGTTTGTAACACAATATACTCCATACTTCCTTGACAGGAAAATACTCCATACTTTTTTTACATACTATATACTCCCTACGTTCTAAAAATATTACTTCATTCTATATACTCCTTTTGAGCGCATACTATATACTCTATACTCTCTAAAAAATGGCACCACATTCTTTTTAAACCCATTCTACGCTCTTTTTACATATATTCTGTGTCACTTTCTGGATATACTCTTTTTTGGATTAATATACTACTCAATATTTTATTAAAAAAGTTACATGGTTTTTTCAGAATTAAAAAATTATATACCCCAGTTTCAAAAGAAAATACACATATACTCCATACTATCATTTTGATATACTCCATACTACAACTAAGAGCAGCTACACTTCCATACAAACTAGAATAGTATGTACCCTTACCAAGAAAATGAGAGTAGTATGTACACACCATACTACAACTAAGAGCAGTATGTACACTTCCATACAAACTAGTATGTACCCTTACCAAGAAAATGAGAGTAGTATGTACACACCATACTACAAAAAAGGGTATACTACATACACAGTACTACCTTTTGGGGTACTATTTTATACGCTAAGATATTTCACGCAAAGTTTGTCAATACATACTCCATACTCCAATAATTATATGTATGTTGGAAAACTCCATACTACAAGCATACATGAGTATACTCCAAGTGTTTAAAAGTATTATATTCTTTACTATATTGTGTAGAAAATCTAGAAAAGATAATGTTCCGACGCTACCTATTTAACGAAAACTACTCTGACTAGAAAATTTCCCTCCACCTAACAAGAATAATCAGCATCTCGTTCGCATCCTTATATCTCATAGACAAGTTGTTGTACGTGTAGTCAATAATTTTAGGAGGTGGTTGAACCAGCAGGTCATTAGCTGCCGGATTATTTTAATGTAAAAACTGAAGTTGGTGCCTATCAGATCATATAGCACCCGTTAACCTACTTCTTGACCCGGTTGACTTGATGCTACGTTTGAGGGAGAGGGAGAGGGGAGGACACATGGAGGGCAGCTAGCTAGGTGGTAACTACCACTGCTGGTAGATAAAATTTGTTTTATATATATATATATATATATATATATATATATATATATATTTGATTGTATTGCCTAAGAACATATATGAAATTGATAACCTTACCATGGTCCTTGTTGTATATTGTTTTTGCTGCCGCATGTATTTCTTTAATGGTTGCTTCTTGCTCATGTATGATTCTATCATTACCTGTGTAATATTTTTTTTATTGTTATGTATATTAAATGTTTGTATATAAAAGTATTTATATGTAATATATAAATTTACCATGATCATCATTGTAGATTGATTGTATTCGTGCATGCACTTCTTTGATTGTTGGAAGCATTCTGGAGGGGATGTCTGGCCACAAATCCACTTTACTGTGATTATCATTGTATAATGATTGTCTTGATGCATCTGTTTCTCTGATGCTTGGAAACATCGAGGGAATGTCTGTTCAGAATAGATCGTTAGTTGTGCAGACAGATTTATATTTACTTGGAATGCGAGTATAAAATGAAGATTATTACCGTAAGTCATGAATTGTGGCTGCTCTAGAGGTTGATTGTTTTCGTCGCAGGTTTCTGTCATGGATGCATCTTCTTTTGATGATTCAGAAACTGTTTGCTTCCGTCTTTTCATGAATTCTTCATTGAGACGGTGTAGCAATGTTTGCCTTTCTCCTGCAGCCACCCTGTGTTTTGCAGTAAATTTAGAAATGTGTTTTGCAGTAAATTTAGAAATGCTAACCTCCTGTTTCGTTGCGACATATTTAGGGTTCTCCATTGCAATTGAATCTTTGGATGGTGTGCTACATTCCAATTGACGACGAGCTTCAATTTGTTCTATTCTTGCTTTCTTCTGTTTTGGCTTCATGTTCGCGTATTTTTGTTTTTCTTTAATGCATTTTGCCGCCTTCTGTTCTGGTGTCTTTCCTGAATTTATCTTTTGATGATAGGCTTCACAGCGTTTTTTGAGTTGGTCCTGCCTTTCTTCATCGGTCGTGCGTTCATTGCGCTTTTTATTTCTCTTTCTTTTAAGTTCCTTAGACTCTTGTCTTTCTTCATCGGTCATGCGGGCATTCCGCTCTCTATCTCTCTTTCTTTTTCGTTCCTTAGACTCCTGTCTTTCTTCATCGGTCATGCGGGCATTCTGCTCTCTATCCCTCTTTCTTCTTTGTTCTTTAGCATCCATGATTTTTGATTATTTCCCAAATGTTTTCCTGCATGAGTGTAAAAAAACTTGTAATACCATCTAACATGCGAACTTAACTTCGTCATCTAATATCTAGCATATTACAGATTCATATTGTGGTACAATGAAATGGTGAATTCAGCTGAGAAATTTAGTACGGGCTACATGTAAGCACGATGCACCAAGTGAGGTAGCTTAGGTTGAACTTTCATTTGTTGATCTACCTCTATTAATGATAGTTCATTGCTGAAACATCCAGGAAGTTTATTAGAAGTTTTTTCTCAGACTAGTTAGTACGGTGGCTGTCAAAGATAATTTGCTAGTAGCTCTTGGTTTCCAAGGTGAGCTAATGTGCAAAGTAAGATCTATGTAACACTTTGTTTTTAGTAACGATGCTGGCAGTTATGGTTGCAGATACACAAGAAAGATAATGTGACCTGATCTTGGCATGAGATCAGGCGTACATACCTCAGGTGGAGCACTTGCTGTCCGGCGATGTGTTGGTACAACGGCAAGCTTGTACGATGGTGTACAAAGGTGATTTCTTGCGCAAAGCCGACGCAGAAAGCTAGCTAAGCCAACGGAATATGTGTGTTTCTATTTGTATATATAAGCAGGACCACGTGTACGTAGGTAAATTAGAATTCGGACTCTTGCCAAGTAGAGCCAGCTTCGTACTCTTGCCAAGTAGAGCCAGCTTCGTACTCTTGCTAAGTAGGATTCTGATTCCTAGTACGGCACGTATACATATGTATAATCAGAATTTGGATTCTTGTACGTAGCTAAGTAGGATTCCGATTCCTATTTTGTAACAAACGTGTGAACTTTTGTGGTTTTCATGCTCAGATGGACAAGACTAGAAGAGATTGGGATGTGTAATACTGTATTTTCTAACGGAAGCACTAACGCCCACACGTGTGGGCGTTAGCCAACTCATCCACACGCCTCGATCGCCGTTCAGTGCCTTTTGCACGAATCTTGGCACGAAGAGGCTGATTTTGTGTGCCACGTAGGACAACTCGTGTGTGCGCGCGAGTGAGGGAGTTAGCCCGCACGCCGGTTTTCTCTCCGCTGTCAGGGCGAAAGTTGCCCGAACGTCCTTTTCTTTCTCGCTCGCCCACCGCTCTCTCTCCTCCACCTTATCCATTTCACAGTCCCCACATAGCCACACCCCCACGAGCAGGAGCTCAATCCCGAGCGACCCCGGTGCCTCTCCCACACCTCCGGTGGCCGGCGAACGCCGACGAGCGCAGTCAGGTTTCTTCCCACCGCCCCGTGCCGCTCCTCTTCTTCCCCTATGTATCCCCTCTCATCTGTATCTTTGTGCTGACCGGTAGGTGGCCGGCGAGATGGGCGGTGGCAGGCGTGAGGGGCGGGGAGGGGCGGGTTGGTGGTGAGCACCGGGTGGATCCCCCTTCTCCCATGGCGGCTTGGGTGGCGGTGAGGGAGAGCTGCGTGGTCTTCCTGGCGGTGAGGGGGCGGTCCAGGGGGACCGGATGGCTGAAGCGGAGGAGGCGGGCGCGCGTGCGGCTACTTCTGAGGTTCGAGCTCCGCCGCGCCAGTCTATTTGCATGCTGCCGCCATGCTACTCGCCAACTCCTGCCCCGGGAAAGGCGGGGGCGGGCCGGTGGGAGTCCCTGGTGGGGCTCGGCCTCCGCGGTGGACGCAGGCGCGGGCCGGAGCTACTCGATCCGGTGGGCAAGCGCCACCCCGCGTTCTTCGTCAACATCGACGGGCTTGCGGTCGTGGGGGGCAATGGCTTGTTCGTCAGGGTGTCGCGGCGGCCCAACAACTACTACAATCATGGCGACATCCGCGCGCTCGATGTGATCTTCAGGAAGGCATGTCTGCTCCATGCTCCTCCGACACGCGATGCCATGGAGGTTTGATTTTCCCTCTCTCAGTTTGGTGTGTTGTGTGTTCATGCACACGGCAATAGGGCGATGATTCTTGTTTGATCAATCATCTGCGTACAGTTTTGAATCTGATAATGTATAGAATAGATGGATAGTCTTTAGTTTCCATGGGCGGTTTTCGAGCATGCAGTGATGGCGACTTTAGAGTCATGGCAATTTATGATGATGCCATGGTAAATTTCAGAGACATGCTAAATTTTACACCCATGGCATTTTAAGTTGATCACATAGCTTAAACATGTGTACCTGTAGTAGTGCCCCAGGTCACAAGGCCTGTTAGTGAACTGGTGTTGTTCTTTACAGAATACATGTGGTTAGATTGAGGTTAGAAATCATGGCAATTGTTACACTTTTATCGATGGCAATTCTGTAACGTATATTTCTATTTTTAAGCAAAACGCCATGGCAAATTTGAAAATGCATATGCCATGGCAATTTTTATTCATAATTTGTAGCCATGTCCCTTGTAATACAAGCACTTATATTTTTTAGGCCTATGGCAATATTTGATTAAGCCCATGCCCCTCGTAATACAAGCCCATGTCAAAGTTATATGTGTACGTAGCATGCTAATTTTCTGCATTTGATCACATAGCAAGTTTAAAAAATGTTCCTATGACCTTTTTTTTCAAAGTTTGCCATGGCAAAAATGTCATGTTATTTTGTCATGGAAAATTTAGTTATTTTTAACACGCCCATGCCAATCTTTATGTTTTTGTTTCTTACTTAACCACGTCAAATTTAGTTTGTTGATAATGGCAAATTTAGTTTATTGACCATGGCAATCTGATTTTATTTGATCATGTCAAATTTAGTTTATTTGGTTCATGGCAAATTTAGTTTACTAGTCACAGCAAATTTCGTTTTCAAATCATGGCAATTTTTACTTTATGTGAATTCCGCCGTGGCAAGTTTTGATACGAATCTGCCATGGCATTTTTCTTGTTCATACCTGACTTTCAACTTTTTGTGTGTTTTTTCACACACGGCAAATTCATCATACAAACACACGGCAATTCCTGATACGAATTTGCCATGGCAATTTTCTCATTCATATTTTTTGATTTTCAACTTTTTGTGTTTTTTTACACACACGGCAAATCATAATACCAAAGCACGGCAATTCTTGATACAAATCTTCCATGCCAAGTTTTGATACAAATTTGGTTTATTGATCATGGCAAATTTTAGTTGATTGATTCATGGCAAATTTAGTTTATTGATCATGAAAAATTTAGTTTCAAATCATGGCAATTTAGTTTACATGATTTTTCTGCCATGTCAAGTTTCAATATGAATCTGCCATGGCAATATTTCTTGCTCATGGCAAATTTAGTTTATGTGAATTCCGCCGTGGCAAGTTTTGATACGAATCTGCCATGGCATTTTTCTTGTTCATACTTGATTTTCAATTTTTTTTCTTTTTTTTTGGCACACGGCAATTCTTGGTACGAATTTGCCATGGCAAGTTTTGATATGAATCTGCCATGGAAATTTTCTTGTTCATAATTTTTATTTTTCAACTTTTTTCTATTTTTACACGCACGGCAAATTCATCATACCAGAACACGGCAAATCTGTCATGCCAAGTTTTGATACAAATTCAGTTTATTGATCATGGCAAATTTTAGTTTATTGGTTCATGGCAAATTTAGTTTACAAATAATGGCAAATTTAGTTTATTGATCATGGCAAATTTAGTTCTCAAATCATGGCAATTTAGTGTAAATGATTTTTTCTGCCATGGCAATTTTTCTTGTTCATGACAAATTTAGTTTACGTGAATTTTGTCGTGGCAAGTTTTGATACGAATTTGCCATGGCAAGTTTCTTGTTCATAGTTGATTTTCCAACTTTTGTATGTTTTTTCACACACGATAAATTCATCATACAAAATACGGCAATTTCTTTGATACCAATCTTCCATGGCAAATCTCTTTGTTCATACTTGATTTTCAACTTTTTGTGTTTTTTCTCACACACGGCAAAATTCTCCTTCAAAACACGACAATTTTAAGTAAACTTTCATGGAATTTTTAATGAAAAATGCCATTGCATTTGTTATCTTTTACTGTCCTGTCAAATTTATGTGTTCTTTTCACATGAATTTTTGAACTATTTCTTTTCACATGGCAATATTGATTTTTTCTGTCATGGCAGATTTGCCATATTTCATTTTGGGCATTAAATATGTGTTTATAAACCTTTGCCATTGTTAAAAAACAATATAATGGCAAATAGTTTGGTCAAACTAAAATGGCAATTTTTTTCTGCTATTTTCAAAGCAGCTGATGGCATTTCTTAGTAGCTGAGCAAAATCTGGCTTTTATTTGTTGCAGAAAAAACTAAAATCTGGGCCTTTTCATTTAATTCGTTCTCAGTGGGCCTTTTGTTCCTTTTTTTCACACTAAAAAGGGCCTGGTGCGATGGAGGCGTGTGGGCTGTGGGTTTCCCTGCCGAGTGATCGATCCCCTCGTATCGAACAAGTCGTGTGGTAGGGTGTTCCTCCTGCCACACGTGTGGGCAGTGCTAATATTCGCCCACACAGGGTCGTGTGGGCTGCTTGCTGGGTATCCACACACGGGCGTGTGGGCGGGTTTCTGTTGTGCCACAAGTGTGGCAGTTATCGACGTCCTTTTTTAATGGTTTTTCTTTAAGAAGAATGATAAGTTTGAGCAGGCACTGTCTGTACTAAATAGGAAATCTTTTATGAAATTGCTCGTGTCTGATGGTCTGTTTTTGAAAAAAAATCAATAGGTGTATGTTAGTCAAGTACAATTATGTTTTATTTTTTAAAATAAAATTATGGGATTGCACTGCCTTTACGTTTGATTGAAAGCACCACTCTGTCGTCGTGATAGAGTCGAGCTGATACTATTGGCGGATATATTGAGCATGATAGCATTGGAAGCAGTACATGCTATTGAAAGAAGTTTTATGTTTATATATAGAAACTCAATCTGCACTTGTAATTGGGAAACCAAAATTAATAATATGTATATGCGTGCAATCTTCAAAAGAATGTACATGTGTTGAACAACTTCTTAAGTGATGTCTCAAGTACAAATCAAACTCCGGCTCACTGCCTATTAACCGTTGACCGCTAGAATTCTCTTTGACAAATCACCTTCAACCGAATGAACTACCTGCAAAATAAGGTTAGTTATGCGTTTAGATGTCAAAAGTGTTATCAAAAATTTGATTCATTTGGCATTTCAAAATGAACTAAAACTATTTGACATACCAGTTTTGCTTTAGATTTTCCTAATACATTTGATGAATTCCAGTACACCAGCTGGCATGTTATCTTCACATTCATTGTCCTTCAATGTTAGCACTTGGCCCAAAATTAGTTTTCTGAGTACATATCCATCCTACACATCCATTTGTTTGTAAAAGGATGACATCAGTATTAGATGTGTAATTATAATAATATTAATGATATATACAACCGCAATATTTACCTTTAAAAATGGTAAATGTAGTCTTTCGTCTTTCCATGTGGACATGAAGAGGGGAACACGATAACCGGACAATTCCCTTGTATATAAGAATTACATGTTAGTAAATAATATTGTATACATATTCAGAACAACAAATACTTAGTATATAGTCTTTAACTCCTGAAAAATGTTACCTGTTGTAAACCGGAATATCATCTAGTATTTTATGATGCCATAGGAAAATATTCTCGTTCCATATAGACCCAGGGCATGCTTTTGACATTGCTTTCGGCAAATGTTTTGCAATCCATTTAATTTTGGGCAAATATTTTGCGAGTGGGTTGTATTGGTAGATGGGTTAATAGGAGTAGGGTCCAAAATGTACACTGTTCTGCTATCCTTGTCCAATGAGAATAGAATGAAATCATTGTTGAATTGTATTGGAACGTGGATCTGAAACAGGCTACATATTAGAGGTAATAAAAATTAGGGTCTAAGATATATAGAAGTGCTCTTACCAATTTGCATGTTGAAACATTATATTTGAGACCAGACCAACTACGGACAGAATTTGCTAGTTGTTCCACATCTAGCTTTTTACGATAGTCTAGGTGCCGTCCAAAATCAGTAGTTATCTAGTATATAAAATAATTGGTTAGAAAGATTATTAAAAAATTAGAATATAAAAAAGTATAAAATGAATATTTTTTAAGCCAACACAAACATGAACACCACGTCTAGTGATCCCTCTACCAACTCAAAAGGCCATTCTTTGGTTCTGACCTCTATTGGAAGCCCGCCTCAGCTCGTCAATTCATCGGCTGAGACTGTGTTGCTCGCCAGTGCTTCCGATAGCGCCTTCATCTTTTTGGCCAATACAAATCTTCGTCTCCGCTTCCCCTAAAAAGCGCACCGCCTATCAGCTAAGCTTCTGCGATGATGGTTATTGCGCTGCATAAAGGAAAAGTAAAATAGTTTGATAAACTTTTGGGTGCCAACAGAAGCAGATTGAACTAATTATCTTAAAGATGTGATATGAAAAACAAAGTAATATTCATATTCAATGAAAGATAGTGCAATACGACTAATCTAGTAAAGTAATTTGGAATGTCGGCTTAACTAACTCTTTACCATCAACTAAATTGTGAAGAACCCATTTGTTTCACCATAAATAGAAACAAAAAAAATTCAATCTATTAGATAAAGTAAACTGATTAGGCGGCCTAATCAAGATGTATGTCTATATCTATTTAGGATTCATCAAAGAGCACACTTGGTGCGGTTATAAATGCTATGCAAAATAAGTTAGCAAACCGCCCTAAAAGAGATGGATAATTTGATATATTATTCAGCAGAATATAATATAAATGGATGCAGTATTCAACTTTTACCAGGTGTAACTGATAAGGTTTACCGTGAGACAAACCTGAATCCTTACATCCACAATTAAATTTCGCACAGCTGAATTATAATACTGGTAAAACAACTATACCATCATAAGCATTCTACCTAAACGGTTTCAATGGAGAGTACCTATACACTCAAGGATTCCTGGGAGCAAGATGCAAGGAAAAGGATTAAAATACTGGGGGGTAATGAAAGTTCCAATGTAGAAAAACTTGCCCTTTTGATGTTCTTTGGTAAACACATATTTTACTCGAGCAATAAAAATCGTTCCTACAGAATCGAAGGTCTGGGTCTTTTCCATTATTAGATGAACATAAAAAAACTTGCCCTCAGGCAAGAACTGCTTCAGTGAATAGATAACTTGAAATAGTCAGCCATGAAAACAACAGAGAAAGGAAATTAAGAAAAAAAATAATTTTTTCTCAGGTAATTAAATTAAAAGGAAAATGATTCCACCAAAAGACAGAAGCATTGTCGTCCCACAAACTTTAACAAAATAACCATTGTCACAAGTAGCAACACAACCAGCAATTGCAAAGCAGCAGCCCAACACACATATCAGGCAGGACATGCACCAACATCAAACAAAAAAGTAGGTTTGATGTTCATGTTAAGGAAACGGGCATTTCTTGAGATTTATTACCGCACAAGGGAGAGTGTGGCTGGCGAAGAACAGGGGCAGGGTCGTCATCTTCTTCGCAGATATGTACATGAAGTAGAGTGAAGCGATGGAGAACCAATAGGATAGGTCCTGCTGGATCTGACAGGAGCAGGCGATGAAGACCAGCAGTGCAGCCACCGGCGGCCGAAACCTCCACACGCCCCTCCTCCTCGAGCTCTTAAACTGTTACTTCCTTGGTCGGCTCCAAACCTGCATTGAGCAGTGTTGACATTAAGCCATGCCTGTGCCCGGATGGTGCATGAGTCCGAGCTCATGTCTGTGTCCATCAAGTGGCCAGATCGTGCGGCGACGGTGGGCTGTTGCAGCGAGCCCAGCGGATGCACATGATGGTGAGCCAGGTCTTGCGAAGGAGCGGGCGGCTCCAGTTCGAGAAGACTGGATCGCCAGGAGGCATGCGCGGCTGACCGTGGAGTCCGTGTTGGTTGCGTCCAGGTAGTTAGCGTCGTCCGCGCGGCCGTATAGCTAGCCAGTTTGTTTGTAACCATCATGCATGTAGCTAGCAGGCTGTGGGTGCGTGGGTTAGTGGCCTAATGCGGTGTGGCCGATTAGTGCGTGCGTGCGTGCATGATAGCGAGCTAGGTGTGTGTGCGTCGGGTATAAAAGCGCCTGTGTTCTGGTTGTGGAAAGGGCCGGTGAAGTTCCCAGCCGTGTCACGTTCGGGCGCCGGGGCGTTGGTCGCCGGAAAAAAGAGTGCTTCTTCTTCCACCTCCGTCCGGTGTGAGAGAGAGTGGCAACAACAATTGATATTCAGAGCCAAGGTCGAGGGGTGGCCGTGGCGTGCGGCGGCGTCCGCGGAGCGCGCAGCGGACATGGAGGCTGCGGCACGCGGAGAGCGCAGTGGGGCGAGGCATGGAGACGCAGCACGGCGGCGCACGGAGATGCGGGTTTCGGCAGCGGCAGCGAGTGGCGCTCGACGGGGCGCAGCGCGGCGGTAGCTGCATCGGCGACGGTGCGCGACAGCGGCCGGCGAGGTGGCCGCGTTGCACGGCATCTCCGGCGGCTTGTGCCGGAAGGACACGGTGGCGTCAGGCGGCAGCAACCATGGCGACGAGCTTGATTTTGTACTCCATTAACTCAAGCAAATCATCTCAGCGGCAGCAACCGTCCGGGTGAGAGAGAGCGGCAACAACAAGCAGATCATCTCAGCAAAATGCAATACTGTACTCCATTAACTCAAGCAAGGAGAGAAAAAATATATGTTCCATCAATGTTTTTCTAATTTGATATTAATAAGAAATAATATCAGAAGTACATCGGTCCTTGATTTTGTTTTCTTAGCTAGGGTCTCTTGTAGGTTGTAGTAGATGTATTAAGGAACGGAAACAAATCAAGTCTGCATTTTTGTGCCGGCTGGAGACCTACTGCTTCGGTATCTTGTTGTATACAATTCAAATGATGCAGAAATTATGAACTTGAGACTGAGACACCATGTAGTAGATTGGATATTGTTTGATATCAAATACATATTGAGGAATTACAACAATCTCTTGTGACAAGGCCGCTAACAGCAATGGGAGAGTAATGCAACAGAAGTTCTTTGCAAGGAGATTAATATAAATTAATAGAATTATAAAAATCAAGGCAGCAGACCTCTTTAGATAAGGCTAATATTTATTTCTTTAACTGAGGTACTAAAACCACACAAAAACTTATAAATACTAATTCTGAAGAGTGAACAATATCAATATTAGTCTCCCTAGAATTAGTACATACTACGCAATGCATCGGACAATATATGGCAAACAAAGGCATGTGCATAATCTAGAAGACAACCATGCGAGCATATGCATGAGGCAGGGAAGACAGCATATGAAATCTGAACTTGCATCATTGTACTATTTAGGCTGTCCTTTCCCTTTTATACCACGTCTTTTGTTCAACATGTTACTCTGCATTTTCACTTGAACAACTTTCTGTTGAACCAAAAGACAATACCCCCAATCCAATTACCAAGATGACAATAAGAAATTTTTTGTTAGCGACCTGTGAGAGTTTAGCCAACATATTCCGTAGTTGATGGTCCATCTTTGCAAGTAAAAATTCACAATAGAGGTGTGTCTTTGTCAGCGGCTCGTCTAACCTGCAGAATCGTGCTTCATTCTATCATTCCCTTGCTTATAGAAGCACTACTCACTGGACCACTCAACAATCACACAATTAAACTGCCCATGTAAGATTTGCCACACAATTTAATTAGCAAGATGAGTGTCCTCAACTGGAAGTGCATATATTGGTTCAGAAGGGAAGTGAATCAAGTAGATATTGAGGTTAATGTACATATTGTAGGATTTGGGGAAGCTTTTTGGTGAGCCTCTTGCAATGATGGCTGCTGGGTGGAGAGCATCTGGAGGATCTTGGCTGGCATGGGGCAGCTGTTGTACTCCTCGATGAGGTGTCGTACGGCAGGAGGCCCGGGTGGATATGGCCGGGATGGATCCATTTCCGGCGGATTTGGCGTGGTGGCGGCCGGATCCGGCAAGATTGAGGGCCGGCGGCGCCATGGCCCTCTTGGAGGTCCCTGTTTAGCGAGAAAGAGGGAGAGATGTGAGAGGTGTTAGAATACTACTATGTATTGTACTGAGTATTGTACGAGTGCGTCTGTACGTGCGTGTGGTTTTCCGCTGTCAACACGCACGTCCTCCACTCCTCGATACTGCCGAACACTATGAATGCAAGTGTGTTCGATCTCCATGAGTGAAGGAGAAATGGAAGCTCTTGAGCAAGTGGCCATGCACCGACAAGTGAACAAGGAAGAAGAAGATGATCACATCTTTTGTGACGAAGACTCAAGTCCCACTCTTGTTGACTCCAAGGTCTTGACTCTTCAACATCAACAAGACGAAGATCAAAGATGCCATATCTTCCACACAAAGGCCGGCATCAATGGACGGTCCGTCAAGGTCATCATCGATGGAGGGAGTTGCCATAACTTGGCAAGTGAAGAACTATGCTCCAAACTCCAATTGGTCAAGATGAAGCACCCGCACCCCTACAAGGTTCAATGGCTAAGCGACACCGGCACCATACAAGTCGAGCAGAGAGTACAAGTCTCTTTCAAGATCGGCGCCTATGAAGACACTTTGGAGTGTGATGTCCTTCCGATGACCGTGTGCCACCTCCTTCTTGGACGGCCATGGCAATTTGACCGAGGTGTCATTCACAATGGGCGTACAAATCACTATAGCTTCAAGATGAAAGGGAAAGAGTTTGTGCTACGTCCTATGTCTCCAAGCCAAGTGCTCGCCGACAAGCAAAACACCCATCGTGGAGAGAGTAGTGAGAGAGTGAACCACCAAAAAGAGAGTGAGCGCCACAAGCCTAAATTGAGTGCCTCCACGATGAGCGACAAGAAAAACTTAGTACTATTTGCCACCAAACATGAGATGAGAGAAGTGTGTGAGAACCCATCAAGTGTCCTACACTATGTCCTATTATGCAAGGATGAGGCACCAAAAACTAACAACTCTCACGATCTACCTTTGGTATTATCTTCTTTATCGCAGGAATTCCAAGATGTTTTCCCCGATGAGCTACCTCCGGGTCTACCTCCACTACGAGGCATTGAGCACCGAATTGATCTCATCCTCGCCGCTTCCAAACAAAGCGCCCTACCGCGTCAACCCCGAAGAAACCAAAGAAATTCAAAGGCAAGTAAAGCATCTCATAGACCATGGACATGTGCGTGAAAGTTTGAGTCCTTGTGCCGTACCGGTCATTCTTGTGCCAAAACGAGACGGTAGCTTTCGCATGTGTTCCGATTGTAGACCTATCAATGCTATCACCGTTCGTTATAGGTATCCCATTCCACGCCTTGATGATATGCTTGATGAACTTTGCGGTGCCACTATCTTTTCCAAAATTGATCTTAAAAGTGGTTACTATCAAATCCGCATACAAGAGGGTGATGAATGGAAAACCGCTTTCAAAA
This sequence comes from Aegilops tauschii subsp. strangulata, assembly GCF_002575655.3. NCBI lineage: Eukaryota > Viridiplantae > Streptophyta > Magnoliopsida > Poales > Poaceae > Aegilops > Aegilops tauschii. The sequence continues at coordinate 280,903,462 of NC_053036.3, forward strand.
CAAAGTTTGGTCTATATGAGTGGTTAGTCATGCCTATGGGTTTATCGGAAGCACCCGGTACTTTCATGCGTCTTATGCATTACGTGTTTCGCCCTTACATTGGTGAATTTGTTGTTGTCTACTTTGATGATATCCTTGTGTTTAGCAAATCTCTCAAAGAGCATGTCACCCACCTTCGCACCGTGCTACAAACTCTTCGAAAAGAGCAACTTTATGCTAATATGGAAAAATGCCTATTTGGTGTTGATAAGCTTGTTTTCTTGGGTTTCGTAGTATCTTCTAAGGGTGCTCATGTTGATGAATCTAAGATCAATGCTATTAAAACTTGGCCCCAACCAACCAATTTGCAACAAGTGCGTAGTTTTCTTGGTTTAGCCGGTTTCTATCGCAGATTTGTGAAGGATTTTAGCACCATTGCTTCACCTTTGCATGCTTTGAGTAAGAAAAATGCACCGTTTGTTTGGGGAACATCTCAAGATATCGCTTTCAATGAGCTTAAGAATTTGCTTACTCATGCTCCCGTGCTTGCATTACCCAACTTTGACAAACCTTTCAAAATTCATTGCGATGCTAGTGGTAATGGCATAGGAGGTGTGTTAACGCAAGAGAAGCGCCCAATTGCTTATTTTAGTGAGAAACTCTCCGGAGCACAACTCAATTACCCTATCTATGACAAAGAGCTATATGCTTTGGTGCGAGTTTTGCATGAATGGAAACATTACCTACGCCCTCATGAGTTCATCATCCATACCGACCATAAAACGCTTAAATACCTTAAGGGTCAAACTAAGTTGAACAAGCGTCATGCTAAATGGAGTGAGTTCATTGAGTCGTTTCCTTATGTCATCAAGTATATTAAAGGTAAGGAAAATGTTGTGGCGGATGCACTTTCCCATATATGCATGCTTGTTAATCAACTTGAGTTAAATGTCATTGGCTTTGAGCATATAAAAGACTTGTATGAGCATGATCCTACATTTTCTATTCCTTATGCCAAGTGTTTGACGCATACCTCTTGGGATCGATACTACATCAAAGATGGATATCTTATGAGAGCTAACAAACTTTGCATCCCCGAGTCCTCTCTTCGCTTGTTGCTTTTGCAGGAATCTCATGGAGGCGGACTCATGGTACACTTTGGACGCGACAAGACATTTGCTACGCTCTCCAAGAACTACTTTTGGCCCAAGATGTTCCGCGACGTCAATCGCTTCACCAACCGATGCTCTACATGTCGCAAAGCTAAGTCCAAAGCTCAATCTCATGGCCTCTATATGCCACTTCCAATTCCATATCACCCATGGGAAGACATTAGCATGGACTTCGTGCTTGGTTTGCCTAGAACTCGAAATGGCAAGGATTCCGTTTTCGTTGTTGTGGACCGATTCTCCAAAATGGCACATTTCATTCCTTGCAACAAGATAGACGATGCTTCACATGTTGCAAATTTGTTTTGTAGGGAAATCTTGCGCCTTCATGGAGTGCCAAAGACAATTGTCTCGGACCGCGACGTCAAGTTCTTGAGTTACTTTTGGAAGACATTGTGCGCCAAGCTCGGAATCAAGCTTTTGTTCTCTTCGGCATACCATCCACAAACCGACGGCCAAACGGAGGTGACCAACCGCACGCTCTCCACTCTACTACGCGTGTTGATAAAGAAGAACATCAAGGAGTGGGAGGAGTGCCTACCCATCGCCGAGTACGCCTACAATCGTGCAAGACATTCGACTACCGACAAGTCCCCCTTCGAGGTCGTCTATGGCTTCAACCCATTATCTCCATTGGACATTCTACCTCTACCGCTACAAGAGCGCACAAACATGGACGCGAGTGCCCGAGTCAACTTCCTCAAGAAGATGCACGAAGATACAAGAAACACCATCGAGCACCAAGTACAACGACTCGCGACCAAGCTCAACGTCAACAAGCAACCCATGATGTTCAATGTTGGAGATCTTGTGTGGCTACACCTTCGCAAGGATCGCTTCCCCAAGGAACGCAAGTCCAAGCTACTACCCCGAGCGGATGGACCCTTCAAGGTGCTTGCACGCTACAACAACAACGCATACAAGATCGACATCCCACGCGACAAGTACTCCGTGAGCGACATCTTCAACATCAAAGATCTATCCCCGTACCACGGTGATGAGGATTTCGATCCGAGGTCGGATCTTTCCCAAGGGAGGGGAGATGATCCGGAGCATCCTACGGTCATCCCCATGGACCTACCATCGTCTCATCAAGAGCCAAGAGGACCTATGACACGAGCACGAGCTAGAGCTCTCGAACGAGGTGACTTCCTTCCTTAGTGATATCACATATGATCCACTCGAGACATGGCTACTACCTAAGTCTGATATGCTATGCATGATTAGGTGTCAAGAGGAGCCTCCCGAGGATGCACGTGAAGACGGACAAGCCGCCAAGTTCACGGATGAAGAGAACCAACGAAAACGGGCAAGTTCACCTTCCAGGCCCCGGACATCCGGCCCCTGGAGCAACCACAGCAGCAACAGCCCAGACGCCCAAACCTACAAGGCCCGGACATCCGGCGCCACGCTACAGAACATCCAGAAGTTTTGCCCTCCAGCCCGGACATCCAGCCCCTCCTGAAGCCCCGGACATCCGGCCCGTCGCCCGGACATCCGGCCACCCTTGTCTGCGCACAGTAAGGGCCGAGGCCCGTGTACCCCTTCGACCCCCTAGACTATATATACTCCTTCTCCTCCATCTTTCTAGGGTCAGCATTGGTTTAGCTCATATGTGAGATAGAGCATTGCTCATCCATACGGATCTCCTCCTCGAGAGAGACTGCGGCCCCTCTTCGGAGACGATCCACGTTAGATTCAAGACCCCCTCTTGGGTGGCTCCCCTCAAGACCTCCTTTCGGAGAAGAACCGGTTACCTATGTATCGTCCCTTGTTGGATTTGGATCGTGTATCTCTTTGTGTTCCGAGGATCTAGCACATGTGTGATTGTTCTTGTTGGTTTGAGTGATTGTCTCGTGTCTTCCCCTCGTGTTTCCCCCTCGTGTTCTTCGTGTTCTTAGTTGGGATCCGCTCCTTTCGTGAAAGATCAGCCATCTAGGGTTCCACCCTACATCACATGGACACCAACCCCGTCTCGTCTCCTCGTTCCTCCCACGACGGTGACGGCGTTCTGCGCGATGCCGCTGGCGATGCCCCTGGCAACGGCATCCTGCGCGACGCCATCGTCCCGGATGCCACGGCGGTTGCCGCCGCCCCGGTACCGCCTGCCCTACGCGCCTTCCCCTCGTCGGTCCTTCAAACGATCGACATGCGCCACCACGTGCCCGTCATTTTGGACCTCCACGGCGGCAACTACACCCAGTGGTGCCGGTTCTTCAACACCGTCGTCGGCATGTTTGGCATGCGCGAGCACATCCTCGCCGAGGCCGCTCCTCTCCGCCGGCACCGTGACCCGGAGTGGGACATGGTCGATCACTGCATCGTGCACTGGTTGCACGCCACCATCTCGCCGGAGCTCGTCGACGCCGTGATGCATCATGAAGACACGGCGCCCACGCTCTGGTCTGCGATCGAGAGCATCTTCCGCGGCAACCAGCTCCCGCGCGCGATCTACCTCGACGCCGAGTACCACGCTGTCGTCCAAGGCGACCTCACCATCATGCAGTACTGCGCCCGCCTCAAATCCTCCACCGACCAACTGCGCGACCTCGGGCAGAACATCACCGACACACAGCAGCTCTTCAACATGTTGCGCGGGCTCAGTGCACGGTACCACCATGCCATTCCACACCTCACCTCCCGTGTCCTGCTGCCAACGTTTCTGCAGGCCCGTTCCTTCCTCCTCCTTGAACAACACCGTGCGGAGTAGTCCACACGCCAGTAGTCTGCGCACGCTCTCCTTGCAGCGCGCGCGCCGACTCTGCCGCCCGTGTCACGTCCAGCCGCACCAACTCCCGCCCCTTCCCCACCTGCAGACTCTGGGCATGGACGCGGGCGTGGCCGTCGCCGGGGCCGGAGTTCCGGGGGGGGGGGGGGGGGGCGCCTAACTCCACCACGCCAGCAGCGGCCCTCCCTGGCGCCGCGCCGGGCGCCAACTCCTGGACGGGCCCTGGCGTGCTCCAGGCGCTGGCGTCCTTGGCCCTCGCCCTGGCATTCCACACCAGCAGGCGTACCTCGCCAGCCTCGCGCCACCGCCGCCCAACCTGTAAGGCTACTTCCCCTACGCTGCTCCAGGCTACTCCTACGACGACCCCGGTGCGAACTCCAGCACCGGACCCCAGCCTCCGCCGCCGCAACCATGGAACATGGGGGCGCTGCAGACTGCTCTCCACACCGCGTCCACGTCCTCTCCGCCGTCTAGGAGCACCTTGGACTGGTACATGGACAGCGGTGCGACGGCGCACATGACCTCGAACTCGGGTAACCTCCACTCCCTGCACCCTTCTAATTCTCTTCAGATCGTCGTGGGCAGTGGTGACTACATCCCGGTCACCCACATAGGTCACGGTTCTCTCATCACCACCACCAGTCGTCTCTGCCTCCGCAATGTTCTCCTTTCCCCTTCCATTCTCAAAAACTTAATGTCTATTCGTAAGCTCACTCATGAAAACCCAGTTACAGTTGAGTTTGACGAATTTGACTTTTCTGTCAAGGACATCCGCACCCGTCAGGCGATTCTGCGATGTGATTCTACTGGTGATCTCTACCGTGTGACCTCTGGCTCGTCTTCCAGCCCCGCTCCTCCCTTCGCTGGCGTCGCAACCGTTGAGCTCTGGCACCAACGGCTTGGGCACCCTGGAGAAGAGGCGCTTCGGCGAGCGCTCCGTCACACTCCGTTCACCTGTCGTCCATCGTCGAGCCACAGCTATCGCGCGTGTCGTCTAGGCAAACACACACGCCCGCCGTTCTCCGACTCGCCACACCGTAGCTATTTCCCTTTTCACATTCTGCATTTAGATCTTTGGACATCGCTTGTCAGTAGCGTTTCAGGGTTTCAGTATTATCTCGTGGTGCTTGATAGTTGTACTCATTATGTCTGGACATTTCCAATTTGCAACAAGCTGAAGTCATCGTTGTTCTTTCTGCCTTTTATGCGTATGTTCAGACACAATTCGAGCGCCCCATTCTCACCATACAGACTGACAATGGTTGCGAATTCGATAATCTTCCTCTTTGCTCTCTGCTCACACAACACGGCACAGTCTTCCGCCTCTCGTGCCCTTATACAAGCCAACAGAACGGCAAAGCAGAGCGCGTTCTTCGTACCCTCAATGATAGCGTTCACTCGTTGCTTGTGTGCACCGCGATGCCAGCGCATTTCTGGGTTTAAGCCCTTGCCACAGCCCCCCTGCTCCTCAACTATAAACCCTGCTCAGGCACGTCGCCGCGGTCACCACACGAACTGGTGCTCGGCACCGCTCCCGACTACTCCCTCCTCAGGGTGTTTGGGTGTCTGTGCTATCCCAACACAACCTCCACAACGCATCACAAGCTTGAGCCTCGCTTGCTGCCCTGCGTTTTTCTTGGTTACCCTCTCAATCACCACGGCTATCGGTGCTACGACCCCGCTACTCGTCGCGTTCTCACCTCACGCCACGTTCATCTTTCCTTTCACCGCCTCTGTCGCGCCCGTCGCCCCTTCCAAAACTCCTCCCCCACGTCTTGTTCTAGTCCCTGTCCAACCACTCGCTGAACCCGCCCGCACTGACGAACCGCGGGCCTTGATCGCGCCTAGTTCGCGCGCTTCTTCCACTGGTTCAAGCTCCGCCGCTGAATCTTCATCAAGCAGCCTCACTTCCCTGACACCTGGCAGGGGCTCCGAGGGTTTAAACGCCTCCGTTGGATCCACATCCAACGGCGCGTCTACCTCTCTGACCAGCGAGCGCGCTCTGGGCTCCACTGCGGGCGCGCCACCGTCGTCTCCACCAGCTGCGGTGCCTTCCTCCCCCTCGCGCTCGTCCATTGTTACACCGGCGCGCACTGGGGTGGTCAAGCACAACCGCAAGTATGACAACGACTACGTCTGCGTCGGCACTACCATCATCATCCCCTCGCCGGACATCTCGCCGCTCCCGTGCTCTGTTCGTGGGGCTCTTCGCGATCCCAACTGGGTCGCTGCCATGCAGGAGGAATATGCAGCTCTCATCAGCAACCGCACTTGGGATCTGGTCCCACGCCCCGCTCGAGCAAATGTCATCACTGGAAAATGGATTTTTCGTCACAAGACGGGCGGTGATGGCTCCCTCAAACGATACAAGGCGCGCTGGGTCATCCGCGGCGTTCACCAGCGCGTGGGCATGGACTACGGTGAAACCTTCTCCCCCATTGTCAAGCCTGCCACAGTGGGCACCGTCCTCACGCTCGCCACGTCGCGCCAGTGGCCCGTGCACCCGCTCGACGTCAAGAACACGTTCTTGCACGTCACGCTCCAGGAGGAGGTCTACTGCATGCAACCAGCCGGCTTCGTCGCCGCTGACAAGCCTGATCATGTCTGTCGCCTGTCCAAGTCTCTGTATGGACTGAAGCTGGCCCCGCGGGCATGGTTTCTATGATTCGCCACCTTCCTCGCCACCATCGGGTTCACGGTGACCCGCTCGGACAGTTCTTTGTTCACCAACGCCCATGGCTCCGACGCGGCGTATCTGCTGCTCTACGTCAACGATATCATCCTCACCGCCTCCTCCGACGCGCTTCTCCAGCAAGTGATTGTTGGAAATATGGCCTAGAGGCAATAATAAAATGGTTATTATTATATTTCCTTGTTCATGATAATTGTCTATTGTTCATGCTATAATTGTATTAACTAGAAACCGTAATACATGTGTGAATACATAGACCACAACATGACCCTAGTAAGCCTCTAGTTGACCAGCTCGTTGATCAATAGATGGTTATGGTTTCCTGACCATGGACATTGGATGTCATTGATAACGGGATCACATCATTAGGAGAATGATGTGATGGACAAGACCCAATCCTAAGCATAGCACAAGATCGTGTAGTTCGTTTGCTAAGAGCTTTTCTAATGTCAAGTATCGTTTCCTTAGACCATGAGATTGTGCAACTCCCGGATACCGTAGGAATTCTTTGGGTGTACCAAACGTCACAACGTAACTGGGTGGCTATAAAGGTGCACTATAGGTATCTCCGAAAGTGTCTGTTGGGTTGGCACGAATCGAGACTGGGATTTGTCACTCCGTATGACGGAGAGGTATCTCTGGGCCCACTCGGTAATGCATCATCATAATGAGCTTAATGTGACTAATGAGTTAGCCACGGGATCATGCGTTACGGAACGAGTAAAGAGACTTGCCGGTAATGAGATTGAACGATGTATTGGGATACCGACGATCGAATCTCGGGCAAGTAACATACCAATGGACAAAGGGAATTGTATACGGGATTGATTGAATCCCCGACATCGTGGTTCATCCGATGAGATCATCGTGGAACATGTGGGAGCCAATATGGGTATCCAGATCCCGCTATTGGTTATTGGCCGGAGAGGTGTCTCGGTCATGTCTGCATGGTTCCCGAACCCGTAGGGTCTACACACTTAAGGTTCGGTGACGCTAGAGTTGTTATGGGAAATAGTATGTGGTTATCAAAGGTTGTTTGGAGTCCCGGATGAGATCCCGGACATGACGAGGAGCTCCGGAATGGTCCGGAGGTGAAGATCGGTATATTGGACGAAGGGTATTGGAGTCCGGAATTGTTTCGGGGGTACCAGGCTATAGCCAGCATGTCCGAAAGGGGTTTCGGAGGCCCCGGCAAGCGTTGGGGGGCCTTATGGGCCAAGGGGAAGGGGCAAACCAGCCCACTAAGGGCCTGTGCGCCCCTCCCAACCCCTCTCACGTAACCAGGAGAGGTGGGGGCGCCACCCCTAGGGCAGCCACCCCTCCCGGCTTGGGGGGCAAGTTTCCTAAGGAGTGGGGGTGCCCAAACCCATCTAGGGTTTCCCCTGGCCGCCTCCTCCTCCTGTAGATCCATCTAGAGGGGACGGCCCCCTCTCCCCTTCCCCCTATATATAGTGAGGGGGTGGGAGGGCAGCCACACCCTTCCCCTGGCGCAGCCCTCTCCTCCTCCAACTCCTCCTCCTCCTCCGTAGTGCTTAGCGAAGCTCTGCCGGAGAACCACGAGCTCCATTGCCACCATGCCGTCGTGCTGCTGGAGTTCTCCCTCAACTTCTCCTCTCCCCTTGCTGGATCAAGAAGGAGGAGACGTCCCCGGGCTGTACGTGTGTTGAACGCGGAGGCACCGTCCATTCGGCGCTAGATCGGATCTTCCGCGATTTGAATCGCCGCGAGTACGACTCCATCAACCGTGTTCTTGTAACGCTTCCGCTTAGCGATCTTCAAGGGTATGAAGATGCACTCCCTCTCTCTCGTTGCTAGCATCTCCTAGATTGATCTTGGTGACACGTAGGAAAATTTTGAATTATTGCTACGTTCCCCAACAGTGGCATCATGAGCTAGGTCTATGCGTAGATTCTATGCACGAGTAGAACACGAAGTAGTTGTGGGCGATGATTTGTTCAATTTGCTTACCGTTACTAGTCTTATCTTGATTCGGCGGCATTGTGGGATGAAGCGGCCCGGACCGACCTTACACATACACTTACGTGAGACAGGTTCCACCGACTGACATGCACTTGATGCATAAGGTGGCTAGCGGGTGTCTGTCTCTCCCACTTTAGTCGGATCAGATTCGATGAAGAGGGTCCTTATGAAGGGTAAATAACAATTGGCATATCACCGTTGTGGCTTTTGCGTAGGTAAGAAACGTTCTTGCTAGAAACCCATAACAGCCACATAAAACATGCAACAACAATTAGAGGACGTCTAACTTGTTTTTGCAGGGTATGCTATGTGATGTGATATGGCCAAAAGGATGTGATGAATTATATATATGTGATGTATGAGATTGATCATGTTCTTGTAATAGGAATCACGACTTGCATGTCGATGAGTATGACAACCGGCAGGAGCCATAGGAGTTGTCTTAATTTATTGTATGACCTGCGTGTCAATGAAAAACGCCATGTAATTACTTTACTTTATTGCTAACCGTTAGCCATAGTAGTAGAAGTAATAGTTGGCGAGACAACTTCATGAATACACGATGATGGAGATCATGGTGTCATGCCGATGATGAAGGTGATCATGCCGCGCCTCGAAGATGGAGATCAAAAGGCGCAAGATGATATTGGCCATATCATGTCACTTTATGATTTGCATGTGATGTTTGTCATTTTTACATCTTATTTGCTTAGAACGACGGTAGCATAAATAAGATGATCCCTCACTAAAATTTCAAGAGATGTGTTCCCCCTAACTGTGCACCGTTGCGAAGGTTCGTTGTTTCGAAGCACCACGTGATGACCGGGTGTGGTAGATTCTAACGTTCGCATACAACGGGTGTAAGCCAGATTTACACATGCGAAACACTTAGGTTGACTTGACGAGCCTAGCATGTACATACATGGCCTCGGAACACAAGAGACCGAAAGGTCGAACATGAGTCGTCTAGTAGATACGATCAACATGGAGATGTTCACCGTTGATGACTAGTCCGTCTCACGTGATGATCGGACACGGTCTAGTCGATTCGGATCATGTATCACTTAGGAGGGATGTCTATCTAAGTGGGAGTTCATTAAATAATCAGATGAACTTAATTATCATGAACATAGTCAAAAGGTCTTTGCAAATTATGTCATAGCTTACGTTTTGGTTCTACTGTTTAAGATATGTTCCTAGAGAAAATTTAGTTGAAAGTTGATGGTAGAAATTATGCGGACTAGGTCCGTAAACTGAGGATTATCCTCATTGCTGCGCAGAAGGCTTATGTCCTTAATGCACCGCTCGGTGTGCTGAACCTCGAGCGTCGTCTGTAGATGTTGTGAAACATCCGACATACACGTTTTGATGACTACGTGATAGTTCAGTGCGTAATGCTAACGGTTTAAAATTGTGGCACCAAAGACGTTTTTGAAACGTCGCAGAACATATGAGATGTTCCAAAGACTGAAATTGGGATTTCAGACTAGTGCCCACGTCAAGAGGTATGAGACCTCTGACAAGTTTCTTAAGCCTGCAAACTAAGGGAGAAAAGCTCAATCGTTGAGCATGTGCTCAGATTGTCTGAGTACTACAATCGCTTGAATCGAGTGGGAGTTAATCTTCCAGATGAGATAGTGATGGTTCTCCATAGTCACTGCCACCAAGCTATTAGAGCTTCGTGATGAACTATAACATATCAGGGATAGACATGATAATCCTTGAGCAACTCGCGATGTTTGACACCGCGAAAGTAGAAATCAAGTAGGAGCATCAATTGTTGATGGTTAGTAAAACCACTAGTTTCAAGAAGGGCAAGGGAAAGAAGGGATGCTTCATGAAACGGCAAATCAGTTGCTGCTCTAGTGAAGAAACCCAAGATTGAACCCAAACCCGAGACTAAGTGCTTCTGTAATGAGGGGAACGGTCACTGAAGCAGAACTACCCTAGATACTTGGTAGATGAGAAGGCAGGCAAGGTCGACAGAAGTATATTGGATATACATTATATTAATGTGTACTTTAGTAGTACTCCTAGTAGCACCAGGGTATTAGATACCAGTTCGGTTGCTAAGTGTTGGTAACTCGAAATAAAAGGCTACGGAATAAACGGAGACTAGCTAAAGGTGAGATGACGATATGTGTTGGAAGTGTTTACAAGGTTGATGTGATCAAGCATCGCATGCTCCCTCTACCATCGAGATTGGTGTTGAACCTAAATAATTGTTATTTGGTGTTTGCGTTGAGCATAGACATGATTGGATTATGTTTATCGCAATACGGTTATTCATTTAAGGAGAATAATGGTTACTCTGTCTATTTGAATAATACCTTCAATGGTCTTGCACCTAAAATGAATGGTTTATTGAATCTCGATCGTAGTGATACACATGTTCATGCCAAAAGATATAAGATAGTAATGATAGTACCACATACTTGTGGCACTGCCACTTGAGTCATATTGGTATAAAATGCATGAAGAAGCTCCATGTTGATGGATCTTTGGACTCACTCGTTTTTGAAAAGATTGAGACATGCGAACCATGTCTATTGGTATATATGCATGAAGAAACTCCATACAGATGGATCGTTTGGACTCACTTGATTTTGAATCACTTGAGACATGCAAATCAGACCACATGGGCAAGATGACTGAAAGGCCTCGTTTTCAGTGAGATGAAACAAGAGAGCAACTTGTTGGAAGTAATACACTTGATGTGTGCAATCCAATGAGTGCTGAGGCACGCAGTGGATATTGTTATGTTCTTACTTCACAGATGATTTGAGTAGATGCTGAGTATATTTACTTGATGAAACACAAGCCTGAGTTATTGAAAGGTTCAAGTAATTTCAGAGTGAAGTTGAAGATCGTCGTGACAAGGGGATAAAATGTCTATGATGTGATCATAGAGATGAATATCTGAGTTACGCGTTTGGCACACAATTAAGACATTGTGGCAATTGTTTCACAACTAATACCGCCTGGAACACCATAGTGTGATGGTGTGTCCGAACATCATAACTGCACCCTATTGGATATGGTGCATACCATGATGTCTCTTATCGAATTACCATTATTGTTTATGGGTTAGGCATTAGAGACAATCTCATTCACTTTAAATAGGGAACCACGCAATTCCGTTGAGACGACACCGTATGAACTATGGTTTAGAGAAACCTAAGTTGTCGTTTCTTAAAAGTTTGGGGCTGCGACGCTTATGTGAAAAAGTTTCAGGCTGATAAGCTTGAACCCAAAACGGATAAATGCATCTTCATAGAATACCCAAAACAGTTGGGTATATCTCCTATTTCAGATCCGGAAGCAAAAGTGATTGTTTCTAGAAACGGGTCCTTTCTCGAGGAAAAGTTTCTCTCAAAAGAATTGAGTGGGAGGATGGTGGAGACTTGATGAGGTTATTGAACCGTCACTTCAACTAGTGTGTAGCAGGGCACATGAAGTTGTTCCTGTGGCACCTACACCAACTGAAGTGGAAGCTTATGATAGTGATCATGAAACTTCGGATCAAGTCACTACCAAACCTCGTAGGTCGACAAGGATGCGCACTACTTCAGGTGGTACGTAATCCTGTCTTGGAAGTCATGTTGCTAGACAACAATGAACCTATGAGCTATGGAGAAACGATGGTGGGCCCGGATTCCGACGAATGGCTCGAGGCCATAAAATCCGAGAGAGGATCCATGTATAAAACCAAAGTATAGACTTTGGAAGAACTACTTGATGGTCGTAAGGCTGTTGGGTGCAGATGGATTTTGAAAGGAAGACGAACAATGATGGTAAGCGTCACCATTAAGAAAGCTCGACTTGTCGTTAAGATGTTTTCCGACAAGTTCAAGGAGTTGACTACGATGAGACTTTCTCACTCGTAGCGATGCTAAGAGTGTTGGAATTATATTAGCAGTTACTGCATTATTTATGAAATCTTGCAGATAGGATGTCAAAACATTGTTTCCTCAATGATTTTCTTGAGGAAAGGTTGTATGTGATACAACCAGACGGTTTTGTCAATCCTAAAATATGCTAACAAGTATGCAAAGCTCCAGCAATCCTTCTAAGGACTGGAGTAAGCATCTCGGAGTTGGAATGTACGCATTGATGAGATGATCAAAGATTTTGGGTTTATACAAAGTTTATGAGAAACTTGTATTTCCAAAGAAGTGAGTGGGAGCACTATAGAATTTTTGATGAGTATATGTTGTTAACATATTGTTGATCAGAAATGATGTAGAATTTCTGGAAAGCATACAGGGTTATTTGAAAAGTGTTTTTCAATGGAAAACCTGGATTAAGATACTTGAACATTGAGCATCAAGATCTATAAGGATAGATAAAAACGCTTAATAGTACTTTCAAATGAATACATACCGTGACAAGATTTTGAAGGAGTTCAAAATAGATCAGCAAAGAAGGAGTTCTTGGCGGTGTTACAAGGTGTGAATGTTGAGTAAGACTCATGACCACAGCAGAAGAGAGAGAAAGGACGAAGGTCGTCCCCTATGCTTTAGACGTAGGCTCTACAGTATGCTATGCTGTGTACCGCACCTGAAGTGTGCCTTGCCATGAGTCAGTCAAGGGGTACAAGAGTGATCCAGGAATGGATCACATGACAGCGGTCGAACTTATCCTTAGTAACTAGTGGACTAAGGAATTTTCTCGATTATGGAGGTGGTAAAAGAGTTCGTCATAAAGGGTTACGTCGATGCAAACTTTGACACTAATCCGGATGACTCTGAGTAGTAAACTGGATTCGTATAGTAGAGCAGTTATTTGGAATAGCTCCAAGTAGCGCGTGGTAGCTGCATCTACAAGATGACATAGAGATTTGTAAAGCACACACGGATCTGAAAGGTTCAGAACCGTTGACTAATAACCTCTCTCACAAGCGAGAAATGAACAAACCCCATGGGTGTTGGATTCATTACAATCACATAGGGATGTGAACTAGATTATTGACTCTAGTGCAAGTGGGAGACTGTTGGAAATATGCCCTAGAGGCAATAATAAAATGGTTATTATTATATTTCCTTGTTCATGATAATTGTCTATTGTTCATGCTATAATTGTATTAACTGGAAACCGTAACACATGTGTGAATACATAGACCACAACATGTCCCTAGTAAGCCTCTAGTTGACTAGCTCGTTGATCAATAGATGGTTATGGTTTCCTGACCATGGACATTGGATGTCATTGATAACGGGATCACATCATCAGGAGAATGATGTGATGGACAAGACCCAATCCTAAGCATGCACAAGATCGTGTAGTTCGTTTGCTAAGAGCTTTTCTAATGTCAAGTATCGTTTCCTTAGACCATGAGATTGTGCAACTCCCGGATACCGTACGAATGCTTTGGGTGTACCAAACATCACAACGTAACTGGGTGGCTATAAAGGTGCACTACAGGTGTCTCCGAAAGTGTCTGTTGGGTTGGCATGAATCGAGACTGGGATTTGTCACTCTGTATGACGGAGAGGTATCTCTGGGCCCACTCGGTAATGCATCATCATAATGAGCTCAATGTGACTAATGAGTTAGCCACGGGATCATGCGTTACGGAACAAGTAAAGAGACTTGCCGGTAACGAGATTGAACGAGGTATTGGGATACCGACGATCGAATCTCGGGCAAGTAACATACCAATGGACAAAGGGAATTGTATACGGGATTGATTGAATCCCCGACATCGTGGTTCATCCAATGAGATCATCGTGGAACATGTGGGAGCCAATATGGGTATCCAGATCCCGCTATTGGTTATTGGCCAGAGAGGTGTCTCGGTCATGTATGCATGGTTCCCAAACCCGTAGGGTCTACACACTTAAGGTTCGGTGACGCTAGAGTTGTTATGGGAAATAGTATGTGGTTACCGAAGGTTGTTCGGAGTCCCGGATGAGATCCCGGACATGACGAGGAGCTCTGGAATGGTCCGTAGGTGAAGATCGGTATATTGGACGAAGGGTATTGGAGTCCGGAATTGTTCCGGGGGTACCAGGCTATGGCCAGCATGTCCGAAAGGGGTTTCGGAGGCCCCGGCAAGCATTGGGGGCCTTATGGGCCAAGGGGAAGGGGCAAACCAGCCCACTAAGGGGCTGTGCGCCCCTCCCAACCCCTCTCACGTAACCAGGATAGGTGGGGGCGCCACCCCTAGGGCAGCCGCCCCTCCAGGCTTGGGGGTCAAGTTTCCTAAGGAGTGGGGGCGCCCAAACCCATCTAGGGTTTCCCCTGGCCGCCGCCTCCTCCTCTAGATCCATCTAGAGGGGCCGGTCCCCTCTCCCCTTCCCCCTATATATAGTGAGGGGGTGGAAGGGCAGCCACACCCTTTCCCTGGCGCAACCCTCTCCTCCTCCAACTCCTCCTCCTCCGTAGTGCTTAGCGAAGCTCTGCCGGAGAACCACGAGCTCCATTGCCACCATGCCGTCGTGCTGCTGGAGTTCTCCCTCAACTTCTCCTCTCCCCTTGCTGGATCGAGAAGGAGGAGACGTCCCCGGGCTGTACGTGTGTTGAACGCGGAGGCGCCGTCCGTTCGGCGCTAGATCGGAACTTCCGCGATTTGAATCGCCGCGAGTACGACTCCATCAACCGCGTTCTTGTAACGCTTCCGCTTAGCGATCTTCAAGGGTATGAAGAAGCACTCCGTCTCTCTCGTTGCTAGCATCTCCTAGATTGATCTTGGTGACACGTAGGAAAATTCTGAATTATTGCTACGTTCCCCAACAGTGATCACGCGCCTCACTAGGGAATTCGCCATGAAGGACCTTGGTGCCTTGCACTACTTCCTCGGCATCCATGTCACGAGGACGCGCTCTGGCTTCTTCCTGTCCCAGTCCTAGTACGCGGAGGACATCTTGGAGCGTGCTGGCATGGACAATTGCAAGCCTTCTCCCACTCCGGTGGACACCAAGGCCAAGCTGCCCTCCGCCGACGGGCCTCGCATCAACGATCCCATCAGTACTACAGCCTGGCTGGTGCTCTGCAGTACCTGACCATCACCAGGCCGGAGCTCTTCTACGCCGTCCAACAAGTCTGCCTCCACATGCATGACCCGCACGAGTGCCACAATGCGCTGCTCAAGCGCGTGATGCGCTACGTGCGTGGGACACTCTCGCTTGGCCTTCACCATCGGGTGTCCGCGTCGCTGGATCTCCGCGCCTACACCGATGCCGACTGGGCTGGCTGCCCCAACACCAGGCGATCGACCTCCGGCTTCTGTGTCGACGCACTTGTTTCCTGGTCGTCCAAGCGGCAAGCCACCGTCTCCCGCTCCAGCACCGAGGCGGAGTACCACGGCATTGCCAACGCTGTTGCGGAATGCATATGGCTCCGACAGCTCCTCGGTAAACTACGGTGCACGGTGCGCGTGGCGACTATCATCTACTGTGACAACGTCTCCGCCGTCTACCTTTCGAGCAATCCCGTCCATCACCGCCACACCAAGCACATCGAGCTCGACATCCTCTTCGTCCGTGAACACGTGGCTCTTGGTGACTTCCGCATCATGCACGTCCCAACCTCGCAGCAACTCGCCGATGTGATGACCAAGGGGCTACCGAGTTCTGTCTTTGGTGATTTCCGCTCCAGCCTTTGCGTCTCCAACCACGACGCCAAGCCTGCAGGGGGGTGTTAGAATACTTCTATGTATTGTACTGAGTATTGTACGAGTGTGTCTGTACGTGTGTGTGGTTTTCCCATGTCAACACGCACGTCCTCCACTCCTCGACATGGCCTTGCCACGATGGTGATGTGGGCTCACCCTCCCTGTATAAGTTCAGCCGAACACTGTGAATGCAAGTGTGTTCGATCTCTCCTTCCTCAAACAAGAGGAGATCGAGAGGAAGCAGGAGAAGGCAAAGGGGCGAGGCGGCACATCGGCCGGAGGTCTGGCGGGGAAGTTCACCGGCGGCAGGGCATGGCGGAGGTGCGGGGTCGCCGGCGAGGCGTCTGACGGCCGCGAGGGGAGCGAGAAGAGGGAGATGCGCGCGGCGGCGCGGACCGTTCCGAGCCTGGGCGGAATTAGAGGGTTTTTATGTAAAATCGAAACATTTTTTCAGAATCCACTAAAAAAAGGACTGCAGGTTGTATTAATGAAAAACATAGGGGGGGTTTAGCAAAAGAGCCACGACGGACCCTCAGGGCGCCCTATAACTTATGCTGGGTGCCAGGTAAGAAAAGAAAGGGAAAGCGATCTTCTTCAAGCCGAAGGGGAGCCCGGATAATTGAATGAAGGTTGGGACAGAACTCCAAAATAACAGATCCTATCCTACTAGTTTGTTGTTCCGGTTGGGAAAGCAAGAAATGGGATAATCATTTCAAGTAAATTTCTCCTAGTTTTCCTTCTTGAATTCCAGTCAGAAAATCAATGAAATATGATTTGGATCAGAAAATCAGGAGAAGAAAAGCAACGAGCAAGCGGGCAGAAGCGATAATCGCTTTATCTTTAGCGACCTGTGAGAGTTTAGCCAACATATTCCGTAGTTGATGGTCCATCTTTGCAAGTAAAAATTCAGAATGGAGGTGTGTCTTTGTCAGCGGCTCGTCTAACCTGTAGAATCGTGCATCATTCTATCATTCCCTTGCTTATAGAAGCACTACTCACTGGACCAATCAACAATCACACAATTAAACTGCCCATGTAAGATTTGCCACACAATTTAATTAGCAAGATGAGTGTCCTCAACTGAAAGTGCATATATTGGTTCAGAAGAGAAGTGAATCAAGTAGATATTGAGGTTAATGTACATGTGTATTCCTACCTGAGCCTCTTGTAGGATTTGGGGAAGCTTTTTGGCGAGCCTCCTGCAATGACGATGGCTGGGTGGAGAGGATCTGGAGGATCTTGGCTGGCATGGGGCAGCTGTTGTATTCCTCGATGAGGCGTTGTACGGCAGGAGGCCCGGGCGTATCCAAGCAGATATGGCTGGGATGGATCCATTTTCGGTGGATTTGGCGTGGTAGCGGCCGGATCCCGCGAGATTGAGGGCCGGTGGCGCCATGGCCCTCCTGGAGGCCCCTGTTTAGCGAGAAAGAGGAAGAGATGGAGAGGAGATCGAGAGGAAGGAGGAGAAGGCAGAGGGGCGAGGCGGCGGATCGGTCGGAGGTCCGGCGGTGAAGTTCGCCGGCGGCAGGGCGTGGCGGAGGTGCGGGGTCGCTGGCGAGGCGTCTTGCGGCCGCGAGGGGAGCGAGGGCAAGAGGGAGCTACGGGCGGCGGCGCGGACCGTTCCAAGCCTGGGCAGAATTAGAGGGTTTTTTATGTAAAATTGAAACGTTTTCTCAAAATCCACTAAAAAAGGACTGCAGGTTGTATTACTGAAAAACACAGGGGGGTTTTATAAAAAGAGCCACGACGGTGAGCAAGCGGGCAGAAGCGATAATCGCTTTATTTTTAGGGAAAGATAAACTTGTTCAAACTTTAGAAAGTTTGACTTCAGTCAAATCTAATATGCAGAGTAAATAAAAACGGAGGAGTTCCATCCGGGTTTTTAGTCCACACCATATTTTTAATCAAAGTCTGACCACATATTTAGTCAACAGCTGGACAAATAAAATTACAGGGGAGTTGAAGACAAAATAGTGAGAAGGCTTAGAAATCAATACAAAACTTCTACTCTGAGTACCAACGTCGATGCTTCTTCTAGGAAACATTTGGTTCATAGACAATTGTGTGATAAAACTGCACCAACATGAAAGACGACCGCGTCTCCAACGCAACCAAGGTGAACTGATGAAGGATATCGTCTATGTGGGTAACAAGCAAAGAGCACTGATGGAAGATAGCCCTTTCTTCATTGATCATCGATCAGCTTCACCAGCTGATACAACCATGAGACGCAACCATGAGAATCGGTAGGTCATCGTGGTGATGCATCATCGATTTTGGCATCAAGTTTGGGTCAGACACCAATGAAGTTTGGTAATCCTCCCTATGGTTTGTTTCTTCTTGTAATCAAGCTTGAGACAGGAAGAACCACTTGGCAGAGGACAGTGAGGCCGAGCAACAGTGGCCATCCAATTTTGTGTAGTTCCACTAAAATTGAGGAAGACATGCTCGGTTATGGAGATACACATCGCTGTTTGCAAGAATATAGAAAATGATATATAATTAGTGTCATTACTTTGTTTTGGCAGTGGAACTAGAATAACAGCGGCATCTTAATTGTCAATAAGAATTAATGAAATGTAGACAAAAAAATAGAAGCATTGTGATTATCCTGATGGAAACTCAAGCAGGATACCCGAACAAAACTAAAGAAGTACAGAAGCATTTATCGACGCCTCTAGATAGATAGCAGCATTACTTAAAATGGACGTCACTTTAACATGGGCATTGCTTCATTTTACCAGTGATAGTTTTAGATTAGTAGAAGCATAGGATCATATGGACAATGACCACACAACCACCATGTACTGTTGTCGAAAAAAAACATGTTACCTCCACCGAGGCATAAACTAGGACAACTTTTGGAGTGGCCTTTCCTCTAATACTAGTAAAAAGTAGGTGATGTTGGACCAGCGGACAAACCCTAGCCACTGTACATGGGGAGCTGGGAGTAGTGTTATAGAAGAAAACACGCATGCAGCAACCTAGGGAGCTGGACCAGTACAATGAAGCATGAAATCCAAAAGAAGTTATACCTCAGGTGGGCGAGAGGTGGCTTGGGCGGGCGGGATATCTTCCCACACAAGAGCAGCGAACAAGGGTGCGGAGGACCTTCGTCGGCATAGGCACCGGCTTAGAGAGGACGGTGTGCATCGGCTTCCTTCATCGCCGCCGACGACAACGTCAACCCTGCACCTCCGCACCTCCCGCAGCGGACAGGATCCGGCCGGATCTGTGACCATCGGTGAGGAGAGACTTAGAGTAGACACTATCATCCTGTTTAGATATGGAGAGGGTGAGAGAGCGAGACGCGAGAAACCCTATCAAACAAGAGGCTACATATACAATGGAGTAAAAAATCTCTCCATAACAGTGGTTTTAAATCAAATAGAATATGCACGTTCCCAGAAAAAAGAAACGAAAACTGGCGGACGAATCTTTTTGTAACTTATCAGGAAAGAAAACTCGATCAATAAGCTGGCGGACGAATCTATTTTTAACATACCAGGAAAAAAAACTGGCGGACGAATCTTTTTTTAACAAGCCCCCACTTATAGGTAGCACTTTGTATTGCTCACATGTGGTCCCTGACCCTCCATATAAGTTAAAATTTTAAAGGGTCAAATTATTACGTAAGCTGCCTATTCGTGTACATATGCGCCCCATCGTGTACGCGCGGGTGTGTCAGAGGCAGCGTGCGTGAGTATATTTCTTCCTGTACGTAGTACTCCATTTATATTCCTATCCTAGGAACAACACGAGGCCGTACTAAATTTGTGTGTGTGTGTGTAGGGAGAATGAGACATCGATGATGTGTACGAGTAGTCGCGAGAGTCGTCACTGTGTGTGTGCGCGCGCACACACACACACATAGACATACATATCCATGTTTACATAAAAATCTTACTTTCAACTCCATCTCCATCTCCAATCAATTTTGTCCAACTCGCATATTATTTAAGTTAATTACGTACCAATATTTACGTACATCCAGCATCTCTCATTTGCAGGCGTCCAGACCACTGCCCGGCCCGCTCCTGACCGCCCTGGCCAACCAAAACCCTCTCCATCACCCGCGCGCACTTCCTGCTAGAAACGGTCAGTGCCGCATTTATGCCAGGCCAGAGCAGACACGAGCTATCACTGGCACCAGCATTGAAGCGGCGCGCCAGCCGATAGAGCGACGCCTGCACCGCTCCCCGAGGAACGTGACTACTCCGCGTTCAAATGACACCACGGCCGACCACATCATGCATGTAAAAAAGTTATTGGGAGTCTGTGCTACAGCTAGCTGTCCTCCCCCTCCTCGTCTCTCTCTTCCAGTAGTTCTACTCCCTCCATCCAGGTGCATAAAAGTCATCTTAGGATGTACATGGCAACCAAGGCGGAGGGGAAAGTGAGATAATTTAATGTTAATTTTCTAATTAATAGCATTGCATGCAATGAAATTACCAGTGCATGTCGTGTTTGGTAGTCTCAAGTCATTGAAAGCATGCACACCTCACATGTCTTGTTGGTGGATATGTCAAGAAACAAGACACGAGGGATGAGTTAATGCACCACGTCTAAGTATTTTGTGATTATTTGGTTTTCTTAAGGTGACTTATACACCTAGACGAAGGGAGTAGTACTCCATGGGCGATCCATCGACAAGCAGGCGGGAAAGTCCGCGTACAGTCGGTTTTTAGTGTGTGGCATGTCGAGCGACCGTGTGGGGTGGAGGCTTGTGTGGGGTGTGATACGTCTCCAACGTATCTACTTTTCCAAACACTTTTGCCCTTGTTTTGGCCACTAACTTGCATGATTTGAATGGAACTAACCCGGACTGACGCTGTTTTCAGCAGAATTGCCATGGTGTTATTTTTGTGCAGAAATAAAAGTTCTCGGAATGACCTGAAACTTCACGGAGAATATTTTTGGAATAAATAAAAATACTGGCGAAAGAATCAAGGCCAGGGGGCCCACACCCTGTCCACGAGGGTGGGGCGCGCCTACCCACCTGGGCGCGCTCCCCTGCCTCGTGGGCCCCTGGAGCTCCACCGACCTCAACTCCCACTCTATATATTCATGTTCGGGGAGAAAAAAATCGGAGAGAAGGATTCATCGCGTTTTACGATACGGAGCCGCCGCCAAGCCCTAATCTCTCTCGGGAGTCTGATCTGGAGTCCGTTCGGGGCTCCAGAGAGGGGAATCCGTCGCCGTCGTCATCATCAACCATCCTCCATCACCAATTTCATGATGCTCGCCGTCGTGCGTGAGTAATTCCATCGTAGGCTTGCTGGACGGTGATGGGTTGGATGAGATTTACCATGTAATCGAGTTAGTTTTGTTAGGGTTTGATCCCTAGTATCCATTATGTTCTAAGATTGATGTTGCTATGACTTTGCTATGCTTAATGCTTGTCACTAGGGCCCGAGTACCATGATTTCAGATCTGAACCTATTATGTTTTCATGAATATATGTGAGTTCTTGATCCTATCTTGCAAGTCTATAGTCACCTATTATGTGTTATGCTCCGTTAACCCCGAAGTGACAATAATCGGGATACTTACCGGTGATGACCGTAGTTTGAGGAGTTCATGTATTCACTAAGTGTTAATGCTTTGGTCCGGTACTCTATTAAAAGGAGGCCTTAATATCCCTTAGTTTCCAATAGGACCCCGCTGCCACGGGAGGGTAGGACAAAAGATGTCATGCAAGTTCTTTTCCATAAGCACGTATGACTATATTCGGAATACATGCCTACATTACATTGATGAACTGGAGCTAGTTCTGTGTCACCCTATGTTATAACTATTGCATGAGGAATCGCATCCGACATAATTATCCATCACTGATCCAATGCCTACAAGCTTTTCACATATTACTCTTTGCTTAGTTACTTTACCGTTGCCACTGTTACACTTACTACAAAACTGCTACTATTACCTTTGCCACCGTTACCGTTACTCCCATACTACTTTGCTACTAAATACTTTGCTGCAGATATTAAGTCTTTCAGGTGTGGTTGAACTGACAACTCAACTACTAATACTTGAGAATATTCTTTGGCTCCCCTTGTGTCGAATCAATAAATTTGGGTTGAATACTCTACCGTCGAAAACTGTTGCGATCCCCTATACTTGTGGGTTATCAAGACTATTTTCTGGCGCCGTTGCCGGGGAGCATAGCTCTATTCTTTGAGTCACTTGGGATTTATATCTGCTGATCACTATGAGGAACTTGAAAGATGAGAAAACCAAAAATTATCCCTCAACTACGAGGGGAGGTAAGGAACTGCCATCTAGCTCTGCACTTGATTCTCCTTCTGTTTTGAGTAAACTTGCGAGACCTAAACCTGCTTCTGCTATTAATTCTGATATGTCGCATGTTATTGATGATGCCACTTCTGCTTTGCATTATACTTATGATGAAACTACTTCTATGCTTGATACTACTGTGCCACCAGGTGAATTTCTTGATGAACAACTTGCTAGGGCTAGAGAGAATGAAATTATTGAAACTGATAATATTGATGAAAGTGATGATGAAGATTCTCCCCCTAGATATGAATTGCCTGTTGTGCCCGAGGGCTATGTTATGGATGAAGAAACTGCTAGAGACTTTCTTGCTTGCAATGATAGATATGATCTTAAGAAATTATTAGCTAAGCTAAAAGAAAAATATTTGAATGCTAGAATGAAATATGACCCTGCTTTTGCAACTTCACCTATCTGTATTTCTGATAAGGATTATGATTTCTCTGTCGATTCTGAGATAATTACTTTGGTTGAGTCTGATCCTTTCTGTGGCTATGAATCTGAAACTGTTGTGGCACATCTTACTAAATTAAATGATATAGCCACCCTATTCACATTCACTAATGATGAGAAAAATCGTTACTATTATATCCTTAAATTATTTCCGTTCTCATTAAAGGGTGATGCTAAAACATGGTTTAATTCTCTTGATCCTGGTTGTGTGCGTAGTCCCCAGGATATGATTTATTACTTCTCTGCTAAATATTTCCCCGCTCATAAGAAACAAGCTGCTTTAAGGGAAATATATAATTTTGTGCAAATTGAAGAAGAGAGTCTCCCACAAGCTTGGGGGAGGCTGTCGGTGTCAAAACCGGTGGATCTCGGGTAGGGAGTCCCGAACTGTGCGTCTAAGGCGGATGGTAACAGGAGGCGGGGGACACAATGTTTACCCAGGTTCGGGCCCTCTCGATGGAGGTAATACCCTACTTCCTGCTTGATTGATCTTGATGATATGAGTATTACAAGAGTTGATCTACCACGAGATCGTAGAGGCTAAACCCTAGCAGCTAGCTTATGGTATGATTGTTGTTGTCCTACAGACTAAACCCTCTGGTTTATATAGACACCGGAGGGGGCTAGGGTTACATAGAGTCAGTTACAAGGGAGGAGATCTACATACCCATATCGCCAAGCTTGCCTTCCACGCCAAGGAGAGTCCCATCCTGACACGGGACGAAGTCTTCAATCTTGTATCTTCATAGTCCAACAGTCCGGCTGTCCGAGGACCCCCTAATCCAGGACTCCCTCAGTAGCCCCTGAACCAGGCTTCAATGATGATGAGTCCGGCGCGCAGATTGTCTTCGGCATTGCAAGGCGGGTTCCTCCTCCGAATACTCCATAGAAGATTTTGAACACAAGGATAGTGTCCGGCTCTGCAAAACAAATTCCACATACCACCGTAGAGAGAATAACATTCCCACAAATCTAATCCGCTGACGCATTTTGCAGCATCACATCACACCATGGCCCGGTCATTATTCGAACCGTTTTTCACAACCAGCCACTGCACATATCGTGAGGCGGTTTCCTTGGCACGTCTTGTCGAAGCAGAGATCGTGTCCCCTTATCACGGGATTCTCATCAATACGGGTGTGGGTAATCCAACCGCGCCATCAATTACGGCGCTTGGGGAATAAGTGGTTTTACCAGGCAAGTGGGGAGGCGCAAAATCCCTGCTGCCTTTATAAGGGGATAAGGACTCCCTTTCGCACCCACGCTTTCTACTTCCCGATTCATTCCCCTCCGCCCAAGCTCCAGCGCCCAAGCGTTCATCTTCTCTACCCACAAAAGGCCTTCCGAAAATGTCCGGATCCGGAGTAGGAGGCAAGTGGATGGCCTCTACCGTCTGGGAGAAGGATATCAAAAAGCTTCGGGAGGCCGGGTATCTGGCCAAGAAAATCAGCCATCGTCTCCCGACGGCGGGACAGATCGTCCCTACTCCGGAACCCCACGAGAGGGTTGTATTCCTCCCTCACTTTGTCCGCGGGCTAGGGTTTCCCCTCCACCCATTCGTTCGCGGCATCATGTATTATTATGGGATCGATCTCCACGATCTGTCCCCTAATTCCTTCCTCAACATCTCGACATTCATTGTTGTGTGCGAGGCTTTTCTCCGCATCTCGCCACACTTCGGCTTATGGCTGAAGATTTTTAATGTGAAGCACAAGGTAGTGGGTGGCGAGCACGCCGAGTGCGGGGGCGCTATGGTGAGCAAGATGCCCAACGTCACATGGCCAACAGGCACCTTTAACGATTCCGTCAAGGAGTGGCAACAACAGTGGTTTTACATCACCGAGCCGCGCGGCACGGAATGGACTGCTGCTCCTGAGTTTCGATCTGGTGCCCCTCTGCGGCTTACATCCTGGGTCAAGAAGGGCCTGAGCTGGTCTTCGTCCGACGAATTGTCGGCGCTCCAGATGCGCGTTAAATACATGGGAGACAAGAACATTGAACTTGTCAATGTAGTCCAGGTGATGTTAGTTCGCCGGATCCTGCCTTATCAACACCGGACTTGCAATCTATGGGAATTCGATCTGGCCAAGCACCAGACCCTGCGAGAGCTTTTCGGCTCCTCGCACAAAGACATCTGGAAGGTGCTCTTCAAGTCCAGCAAATCATGGTCGGACTCCGCCGAAGACCGCGGGTACTAACTGTCCCGCCCTGCAAGTTCGGTAAGTCATCATACTTTTTATCCACATAACCCAAGGGAAGCGCTTAATGTGTTTTCTACAACTCTCCTAGGGCTGGACGAAGAAGGCAGGGCAGATACATTGTCCGGCCCCGCTGCCCGAAGAACCGGCCGTCCCACTTCTGACGTAGATGCTGGTCCCGGCGCCTTACAAGGTGCCGAAGAAGACGACCGAGAAGGAGGCAAAAAAGACCCGGGGCGGCCTTCGTCGCCGCGGCACTTCGGACACAATATCCGAAGGCTCTGATGCCCGTTCCGCCTCCGAAGAGGACGAGGAGGTGGAGGAAGATGAATCCCCAGCGGGGGGGGAAGAAAGAAGAGGACGGCCTCCGCACACTTGGAGGCCGAGTCACCTAAAAGGGGAAAAGCTCCTCTTCCGAAGGAGTCCACTGCCGCCGCCAATAGCGGCCCGACATGGGATCCCAGGGCCCAGCCCCTGGTGAATTCGTGAGTATATTGAATCCGAGTACGTTTATGCGTCCAGACTCATCATGGCATAATATTTTAACCTGAGCCATATTTTTGTAGTCCGGCGAGGTCCCGTACCAAACAATCCTCATCACAGGATTCGCTAAGTTCGGATGCTATGGAGAGCGGGACGCCCCCGAAGACCCCTTCCTCCAAACAGGTGAATAACACCGAGGCTTCGTCCTAGAGGGACCCCGGCCAAGGAGGAGAGGAAAAGACCGTGAAGGCAGCGCCTGGAGGTCAAACTTCAGGGGCCGAACACATGGGGGAGAGAATTCCCATGGGAGCTGACGGCGGGGCCATATTGAATTCGGCACCGAGCCGGATGCAATTCCGGAGACCAA
The DNA here is from genome assembly GCF_002575655.3 of Aegilops tauschii subsp. strangulata. NCBI lineage: Eukaryota > Viridiplantae > Streptophyta > Magnoliopsida > Poales > Poaceae > Aegilops > Aegilops tauschii. The sequence goes on from NC_053036.3 coordinate 280,929,426, forward strand.
TACGGCTCCAGAATCAAGCAGGCAACCTTTCTCAGCTCGAGGGGGTATGCCTGTTCCACTGGCAACCTCTGTGCAACCAGAGGTGTTGGATGCTTTGTTGGTGGCGCTGAAGAGCGCCTCCATCGTCGATGAACACCGTGCCCTTATGGGTGCGGTGATTGAGAAGATTCAATCCGCTGAGAGTGGACTGAATGAAGCCTGTATCAGCCTTATAAAAGGTTTTGAGGTATGTTTTATGAGGTTTCGAAGAGTGTCATGGTATGGATAGTAGCCCCTGATACACTGTTTGGTGAAAGAAAGAACCGGACAGAGGATCAAATTTATGTTCGCAGGAAGACTCACTGGATGACATCTATTTCAATTCTGTTATAAGCACGCGTCTATAGCAGCTGCTGCCTCTCATACTGCGGATGTCTCCGGACTGAATCAAAGTCTGGAGCGGGCCAAAGAAGAACTTGGCCAGTTGAAAATGCAGTTGGGAGATAAACAAGGTATGCGCAAGTCTTGTTCGCATTTATTGCGAATGAATTTTCAGTGTGATGACATATGTTTCATGATTTGCTCTAGGGATGATGAGCGAAGTCGAGGCTCTTAAGAAGGCTGTGGCCGAGGCCGAGAAAAAGGCAACCACTGAGCAGACTCTTCGTGAGAAGCACGAGGCCAGGGTTATTAAAGCTGAGCAGGAGCTGCAAGAGGCCGTGAAGAAATGCGAGATCTTAGAGCAGAGTTTAACGGAGAAAGAATCCGAACTCACCAAGGCGCATCGTGCCACAAGCGATGCCCGGGGGGAATCCCAAATCGCCCTACAGGGGATCCAAGAGGCGAGGAAGATCGCAGCGGGTAAAGCTTTTTCCATGTAAAGCAAGTATTTGAGGAGAAAATTATGTTTCTAATTTTGAATTCGGATTTCTCCAGGGGTATTTGCCGAGCTGCATCGCAGCATATCCGATGCCGCCCAATTCTACCGAGCCAAAGAAAGGAACACCGCAGATAAGCTCTTCTGGTCACAGTATTTGGCGCCGAATTATCCGGTGCCTTTTGCCGATCAACTGAAACAGCTGATCGAACTGCATAAGGCGGCGGAACTAGCCATGAAAGATCTGGTTATCTGGCTATGGCCTGCCGAGCCGATTCCAAGCAGCTACTTCGGGCTTGTGAAGCGGCTTGTAAGCGCTTGCCCTCGACTTGACGTCATCAAGCGGTCGGTCTGTATAGAAGGTGCGCGAATGGCCTTCGCCCACGCAAAGGTGCACTGGGGGAAGATGGATGCCGAAAAGCTGATGACCGAAGGACCGCCAGAGGGGAAGGAGCACCGCAAGCCCGAATTATATTATGAGAGTGTCCTGAAAGGATCCTACCTTGCAGCGAAGCTATGCACCAAGGACATTATATTTCCATGAATGCCAATCATGTTGTCCTTTGTAATGTTTGAACAAGGTCATTTATTTGTTGCCTGTTATATAAAAGTTTACCCTCCTGTGCGGCCGTTTTATATGTTAAACCTGAGAGTTGGCCAGTCATCGGCTTCTGCCCCCACGTAAGAAGTACGGGGGTGTTCGGGATAAACCTGAGCACTCTTTATCCAGTTTTGGGTCCTTCGAAGGAGGTGCTCAGCACAACGAACCAGGCAATCGGACTATAGGGCTTTATCACTCTCACTTAGCCATAGGAGCTTTAGTATGGTAGGCGCAGCCCCTGGTGTTCGGAAGACCGTACTAGGGGCTCTATAAGCACCTGATCGGAGAAAAAACTGATCCAACACACGCTGCATTGGTTATGGCATTATGCGGGAGAAATCCTTATAGATTTTGTGACCTCTCAAACAGCTGACCAGCTCTTGCCGTATCATGACAGTCAGTTTTGGGCTTTCTCTACTAAGGTGCTCGTCCGGAAGAATCGGGACACAATCGCAGTAGTTCTCCCAGTGCTACCTTAGCCGATATAGCGGAACATAAGGTACCAAAACATGGGAGCCGGGCAAACCCAACTATTGACCCAAGACATGATTCGGAGCTGATGCATATAATGCTATAGGTTCGGGGTGCCGAACTTCCGTGAAGGTGTTCGGACTTTATTGCCGTGTTATGGGTAAAACGAAGCCCCTGGCATATTTTAAGGCATATCGCTATGTACGGATGCCACTTGACAAAATGATTTCAATAGGAAATAACAGCAGGTAAACATCATATAAATCCACATGTTGTATTTGAATAGTACGTCTATGCGCATGTGTACAAGTAATGTGATAAAAAAGGAATATGATTGAGGAACCTGCTGAGACCAGTGGGAAGAGGCTGAATGTGGATCTGTGATATAGCCGGATGGTCACTGCGGGGAATGTCTAAGGATTCCCTTACGCGTTCAAGCTACCTCCATGTAGCCCGTCCTGGTCGGCGCAAAGGTGAACCTGCGAAGGAAATGTAAGAAATATTTACGTGCCGGAGGGCGGTTGAGCTGCTGAGTTCGGCCTGTCCTGGCCTTCGTCGGAGTGTTTAGTTGAGCTCTGGACGAGCCGAGCTATCCTTCCGCGAAGTAGTTCGGAGTCCCTTGACGGTGTCCGAGAGCCTGGTCGTCGACTCGAGGTTCGGCTGCAAGGTGCTGCTCGTTGTTTCTGCTGCTGAGGCAGTGGTGTATTTGTTGGTGCTGAGGGAAGGTTCGGCCTTGCCATTAACCGTGATGACGCCGCGTGGACCGGGCATCTTGAGCTTACGGTAGGCATAATGTGGCACCGCGTTGAATCGAGCGAACGCGGTTCGTCCGAGTAGTGCTTGATAATCACTGTGGAAAGGGACGATTTCGAAGATTAACTCTTCGATACGGTAATTTTCTGGTGATCCGAAGGCTACCTCAAGGGCAATGGAGCCTGTACAGCTAACCTCCACACCTGGTATAATGCCTCTGAAAGTGGCTTTAGTGGGTTTGATCACCGAATGATCGGTGCCCATCTTGCGCACTGTGTCCCGGTTTAGAGTGCTACCTCCGTCCATAAGGACTCGAGTGAGGTGGAACCCGTCTATTATTGGGTTGAGGACTAGTGCGGCTGGATTGCCTTGATTGGCGTTAACCGGACGATCTGTTCGGTTGAAGGTGACCGGCCCTAGTTTATATTGTGGGACGACTAGTTTCGTTGAGTCGCCATCCCTAAGGGTGCATATCTGGTCCGAGTTGGTAAGTTGGGTGGTATTTACCACGTTCACTGATTGAATATGCGGGGGAAATTTCTTTTGCCCTCTTGTGTTCGGTGATCTGGGCTCTTCGTCGCTATCGTCGCTTTGAGACCCCCCTTCATCTTTGGCGCCTGCCCTGCCGGCCTGTTTGAAGACCCAGCATTCTCTGTTGGTATGGGTGGCTGGTGTTTCTGGGGTGCCATGAATTTGGCATTGGCGATCGAGTAAGCGGTCCAGACTGGATGGACCCGGATTTTTATTTTTGGGTGGCCCTTTCCGCTGACCGGACTTTGAGCTCCTGAACCCGGCATTAACTGCCGTATTTTCGGCATTTTCACCATATTTGCGACGCTTGTGTTTGTTGCGTCGTGGTTTGCCGTTGCTATCCCTGGCTTCTGATATGCCAGGCTTGCTTGCTGTATTGGTACTACGAGCCAACCAGTTATCTTCGCCCGCCCAAAAGCGGGTCATAAGTGTCGTGAGGGCTGCCATGGATTTTGGCTTCTCTTGGCTGAGGTGCCGGGCGAGCCATTCGTCACGGATATTATGCTTAAATGCCGCTAAGGCCTCTGCATCTGGACAGTCGACTATTTGGTTCTTCTTGGTTAGGAACTGGGTCCCGAATTTCCTGGCCGATTCCCCTGGCTGCTGAGTTATATGACTTAAATCGTCAGCGTCCGGCGGTCGCACATAAATGCCCTAGAAAATGTCCAGGAATGCCTCTGCCAGGCTCTCCCAACTTTCGATGGAGTTTGCCGGCAAGCTATTGAGCCAGTGCCGAGCCGACCCTTTGAGTTTTAGCGGGAGATACTTGATGGCATGTAGGTCATCCCCGCGGGCCATGTGAATGTGGAGGAAGAAGTCTTCTATCCATACCGCGGGGTCTGTAGTACCATCATATGATTCAATGTTTACGGGTTTAAACCCTTCTGGGAATTCGTGATCCATTACTTCATCAGTGAAGCATAGGGGGTGTGCGGCGCCTCTGTGCCGGGCTATATCACGACACAGTTCATACGAGTCTTGTCTGCCGTGTTCGGCTCGGCCGGATTTGCTTTTAGTGTATCCGGCGTGACGATCATCGTCACGTGTTGGTGCGCGTCCCCGTGATCTGTAGATCGGTCTTGCATGTTTTGCCATGTTTTCCAACACGTCTCGCAGGTCCCGCGTGTTGCCCCGGGCCTTGGTATTTTTGTTTGATTGGCGGCGGGGTGCGGGCTGGACTTCGGGCTGAAATGCCTCTCTGTCTCGGCCACGAGGTGGCCGATCAGCCGCATCATACGCTGGTGATGTAGGTTTCAATGCTTCCTCCTCGAGTTGAGGTAGCAACCTGCACTTTGGATAACTCTTGGTTGGGCGCTCGAGTTCGTATTCCTCGGCTGCCAGGACTTCGGTCCATCTATCCGCTAGCAGATCTTGATCAGCTCGAAGCTGTTGTTGCTTTTTCTTCAGGCTATTTGCTGTGGCTATAAGCCGGTGCTTGAAGCGCTCCTGCTCGACGGGATCCTCAGGCACGACAATTTCTTCGTCGCCGAGGCTCACTTCGTCTTCAGAGAGAGGCATGTAATTGTCATCCTTTGATTCTCCGTTTGCTGCCTGTTCCGGAGAGCTAGCTTGTTCATTCTCCCGCTCGAGGTTTGGCTGGAGGGGATTATCGTCGTCTTCGGCGCTATCCGGAGCATTATTGTCTCTTGTGCCGGTATCGCTGCTTTTGCTGTGGCGAGACTTAGAGCGGCGCCGCTGACGTCGGTGCTTGGGTTGCTTCTTGGAGGGATTATTCTCCGTTGTTTTATCGCCATCCCCTTCTTTGGGGGTGTCCACCATGTATATGTCATACGATGAGGTGGCAGTCCAGCGCCCTGTGGGCAGTGGTTCTTGTTCATCTCCTGCATCGTCGTCCATACCGTCGATGTCTTCGGAGCCGAAGTCGAGCATGTCGGTTAAATCGTCGACAGTGGCTACTAAGTGGGTGGTGGGTGGGTCGCGAATTTCTTCGTCGTCCGCATCCCATTCTAGCCGGACATAATTCGGCCAAGGGTCTCCTGACAGGGAGAGAGACCTTAATGAATTTAGCACATCGCCAAAAGGCGAGTGCTGAAAGATATCCGCGGAGGTGAACTCCATGATCGGTGCCCAATCGGATTTGATGGGCACGGACACAAGCGGCTCGGAGTCCGTGGCCGGGGACGAATCCAATGATTCGGCAACACGGGTCTCGTGGGAGGTGAAGTCAGTATTTGGCTCTATCGCCACTGAGTGTGCGTCCTCCATGGCGGGGTCCATCCACCCGTTCACAGATGGCGCAATTTTTTCCGGATTGAGGGCCGGAGTAGTTGCAGGTGTGATCTCCCGAACACAGTCCGATGGCAGAGCTAAATCATGCTCGTCGTGATTGTGCGGCGCACCTGACATGGGCTCGAGTCCGTCGAAGATCAAGTCTCCGTGGATGTCGGCAGTATAGTTCAAGTTTCCAAACCTGACCTGATGGCCAGGGGCGTAGCTATCGATCTGCTCCAGATGGCCAAGCGAGTTAGCCCGCAGTAAGAAGCCACCGAATACGAAGATCTGTCCGGGGAGGAAAACCTCACCCTGAATCGCATCGTTGCCATCAAGTTGTCCGATGATCGAAGGAGCCATCAAGCCTTACGGCGACGGCACAGTGGAACTCTCAATGAAAGCACCAATGTCGGTGTCAAAACCGGCGGATCTCGGGTAGGGGGTCCCGAACTGTGCATCTAAGGCGGATGGTAACAGGAGGCGGGGGACACAATGTTTACCCAGGTTCGGGCCCTCTCGATGGAGGTAATACCCTACTTCCTGCTTGATTGATCTTGATGATATGAGTATTACAAGAGTTGATCTACCACGAGATCGTAGAGGATAAACCCTAGAAGCTAGCCTATGGTATGATTGTTGTTGTCCTACGGACTAAACCCTCTGGTTTATATAGACACCGGAGGGGGCTAGGGTTACACAGAGTCGGTTACAAGGGAGGAGATCTACATATCCATATCGCCAAGCTTGCCTTCCACGCCAAGGAGAGTCCCATCCGGACACGGGACGAAGTCTTCAATCTTGTATCTTCATAGTCCGACAGTCCGGCCGAAGGATATAGTCCGGCTGTCCGAGGACCCCCTAATCCAGGACTCCCTCAGAGGCTTCTCCAATTACTTAATGCTTTGCCTGATCATCCTCTCAAGAAAAATGAAATACTTGATATCTTTTATAATGGACTAACCTATGCTTCCAGAGACCACCTGGATAGTTGTGCGGGTTGTGTTTTCAGGGAAAGAATTGTTGATCAAGTTGAATTGCTATTGAATAATATGTTGACTAATGAAAATAATTGGACACTTCCTGAACCAACTCCTAAGCCAACTCCTAAGAAAAGGGGCACTCTATTTCTCAGTCCTGAAGATATGCAAGAGGCAATGAAATCTATGAAAGAAAAGGGTATTAATGCTGAAGAGGTTAAGAATTTACCACCTATTGAAGAAATACATGGTCTTGATAACCCGACACAGGTAGTAAAGGTAAATTCTCTCTATAGATTTGATGAAGGTGACATTCCTCGTTATAAGTCTGCTAGCCAATGCTTAGACGAGTTTGATAATTTTATTGTTAAACAAGAAAACTTCAATGCTTATGTTGGTAGATAATGAAACGTAATGCTTATATCATTGAAAAATTGAGTGATTATATGTCTAGAGTTAAAGGTGAACTTAAACTCATTAGTAAACATGCTTCTATGGTTACCACTCAAGTAGAACAAGTGCTTAAAGCTCAAAGTGATTTTCTCAATGAATTAAATAATAAGAAGGATGATAATGCTATTAGAGTTGTGACTAGAGGGGGTAAAATGACTCAGGAACCTTTGTATCCTGAGGGCCACCCTAAGAGAATTGAGCAAGATTCTCAGAGAACTAATGTTGATACGCCTAGTCCTAAGAGGAAGAAAAAGAACAATGATAGGACTTTGCATGCTTCTAGTGAACCTGTTGTAGACACACCTGAGAATCCCAATGATATTTCTATTTCTGATGCTGAAACACAATCAGGTGATGAACATGAACCTAGTGATAATGTTAATGATGATGTTCATGTTGATGCTCAACCTAGCAATAACGATGATGTAGAGATTGAACCTGCTATTGATCTTGATAACCCACAATCAAAGAATCAACATTATGATAAGAGAGACTTCGTTGCTAGGAAGCACGGTAAAGAAAGAGAACCATGGGTTCAGAAACCCATGCCTTTTTGTAGAGTCTAGTCTCTGTGCATCAGTGTCATCCCTGGATCGGTAATGCTGACACACACAGTACTTGAAGGATTTATAACAGAGTAGCAATCACACACTTATTACATCGAAAAGTCTCAAGAGAGAACTTATTACAATAAATATGTCTTAAGGCCATCTAAATACGATAATAGCGGAAGGCTTGGAATATAAAGTGAGTCCATCAACTCCAACGGCATCACTAAGTATAAGACCACGACCTAAGGCTCCTTACTCATCGTCTGAAAAGTCTGCAACATGATACATTGCAGCCCGAAAACGGGTCAGCACATGGAATATGCTGGCAAAGTAACACATAGAGAGTAATGAGCAGAATAATGCTAACACTACATGCATATTTGGCTGGTGGAAAGCTCTATGGTTACAATTTTGCGAAAAGCCAATTTTTTCCCTACAACAAAGGAATAAATTTTATTTAACTATCATGGTGGTTGTTAAACATTGAGAAGGTTCACCCAACTCAATCCCAATTAAGCAATCTTCATTAAACCCAACAAATTTAATTAAGTAACATGATGAGATTCACATGATAATCCAAGAACTAGATACTCAAGATGTCCATAACCGGGGGCACGGCTAACCATGATTAGATTGTACACTCTACAGAGGTTTGCGCACTTTTCCCCACAAGACTCGATCTCCTCCGTTTGATTTCTCGCACTACATGGTGTTTGAGAAACGGATGACCGAGACACAGTCTTTCAGAAGCGTTAGCACCTTACGATGGGTAGACAGTTACACCTACTTTCCCCTACATCTGCTAGTCTACCACTGTAAGAGTTCACACGACTTAATAAACTATGCTAGAGCCCATAATAGCTTGTGGCTGCACAAGGAAGTTTCTAGCATGAATAATCTCATGATCCCTTTGAGTCTGGGTGGTGGTCCATAGGAGAATCACACGGTACCCCGGGATTTCCAAAAAAACCAGGCAACACTGGGTTCCCCAGGTGCCTCAATCCACCCAGATGTGTATTTAAGTAGCCACCTTAAGTTGAACCATTAATTAACATCGTCACATCTGTCATGTAATCACTCAAACCCAATCCACGTCTACTAGCATAGCATTGCAATATAAGCAACGTAGAGGTAACTCCCAAAGGTTTGATAATAAACAGGGCAATAGGTACTACCTCATCTACTTCCCAAAACCCACATATTAAATAGTTCCTAACCATGCAATAGTTTGAGGGTTGATCTAATGCAATAAAACTGGGTGGTAAAGAGGTATGATCAAAGTGTTACTTGCCTTGCTGATGTTCCGTGAAACCTAGAGACTCGTAGTAGCACGCTTCGCACTCCGGGTACTCTATCGCAAACAAACAATAACATACATAAGCAATCAAGCAAGGGTGCATGGGTAAAACTCAAAATAAGAAATCTAACCAGAAAGTTCAACTTAAGAACTCCGGTTTGCAAAAAGAATCAAATCAAACGAAGCAACGAAACTCAAACTGCGAAAGAAACAAGCTCCGTTTACTAATCTGGACTTAAGTCATATTTTACAGTAGAAAAAACTTGTTTAAGTTGGTTAAACGGAAAGAGGGTTTCGAGACAAAACTCTAGGCGCTTGAATCGCCTGATTCCGATAAACGAGCGAAAAATTATACTAAAACGAAAATCAGATCAGAAATCGCGATTGAAAATATTCGCGAAAAATCCGAGAAAAACAAAAACTGACGAACAGGCTAACGAACGAACGTTCGCTGTCTGCGGTTAAACGACGAAAACCGTTCGTTAAAACGAATGTACGGACGAACGACCGCAAACATAACTAAACCGGAAAAACCGAACCGATCTATATAAAAAAATAAACCGCGGTTTTCTGAAGAAAACCACCGGCGGCGGCGGCGAACTCCGGCGGCTACCTCGGCGGGCGGCGGCGGCGGATGGCGGCTCCGGCGGCGAGGGGGATCGGCGGCGGGGTGGCGGAACGGGGCGGCGGCGGCTCCGGCGGCGGCGGTGGGACTCGGCGGCGGTGGCGGCTCGAGGCGGCGCGGGCGGCGGCCGGCGGCGGCGGCGGGGTCGGGCTAGAGTTAGGGTTAGGGTTCAGGTGGCGGCGGGCTTCGGTGGGCTGGGGGGCTCGGGGCGGCGCTATTTAAGAGGGCCGGCTGGGCGGAGTCCTGGCCGGTTACGACCTGAGTCGGTTTGACTTTTTTAACAATTCGGACGTGCAGAAAAAGAAAGAAAAGAAATACTAAACGGACTCCAAAAATCCCGAAATAAAATTTTCCCGTCCTCTAAAAATAAGCCGGACAAGATGAACATTTATTTGGGCCTAAAATGCAATTTTGAAAAACGCATATTTTTCCTAGGCAAATAAAATAGAAATAAAATCCGAATAAAATCAAATATTTGTTTTTAATATTTTTCCTCCAATATTTCATTATTTTTGGAGAAGTCATATTATCCCCTCTCATGTATTTTGATATGAAATATTTTTGGAGAGAAAATAATTAAAACAAATGATCCTCGTTTCGATATTTGATAAAATTCAAATATGAAAATCGTGAAATCCCCAACTCTCTCCGTGGGTCCTTGAGTTGCTTAGAATTTCGAGGATCGCAAACCGAAATGAATAAAATATGATATGCATGATGATCTAATGTATAACATTCCAAATTAAAAATTTGGGATGTTACACTTTTCCTCACAAACCATCCAAGAAAAAGGATGATGAGGATTTTGAGCACTTTGCTGAAATGATTAGACCTATCTTTTTACGTATGCATTTGACTGATATGCTTAAAATGAATCCTTATGCTAAGTATATGAAAGAAATTGTTACAAATAAAAGAAAGATACCGGAAGCTGAAATTTCCACCATTCTTGCTAATTATACTTTTAAGGTGGAATACCAAAGAAACTTGGAGATCCAGGAGTACCAACTATACCATGCTCCGTTAAAAGAAACTATGTTAAAACTGCTTTATGTGATCTTGGAGCCTGTGTTAGTGTTATGCCTCTCTCTTTATATCGTAGACTTGATTTGAATAAGTTGACACGTACTGAAATATCTTTGCAAATGGCCGATTAATCAACCGCTATACCTGCCGGTATTTGTTGGGATGTGCCTGTTGTACTTGCAAACGTTACTATTTTAACGGACTTTGTTATTCTTGATATTCCCGAGGACGATAGTATGTCGATTATCCTTGGTAGACCTTTTTTGAATACAGCAGGGGCTTTTATTGATTGCACAAAGGCAATGCCACTTTTCATGTTAATGGTAATGAGCATAGGGTACACTTCCCGAGGAAACAACCTGAAGTCCACAGTATCAATTCTATTGGAAAAATTCCACCGATTACTATTGGAGGTTTTGAATTTCCTCTTCCCACTGTCAAGAAGAAATATGATATTCTTATTGTTGGGGATGTGCATATCCCCGTTGAGGTAACCTAGTGCTATTCGAAAATTCTCCGGTTTCATGCGATTCGGAATGAGTTTGTTAACAAGACTTGATCAACCTTGTTAGTGGATTCCTTTTGATGAACATGAGATGGATGAAGTTGGAAAGCACAACCTTCTGTACCCTCCTTTTACTTTCTGTTATTTAGATTAAATAAAGCAAAAATAGTATTTTCTTTCTGTTTTCTAAATTATCCTTGCAATAAAAAATACCCCGAAAATAAAAGTTCTCCAAATGCCCCGAAAATGAAATATGATTTTTTCAAGAATATTTGAGAATATCTGGCACTGAGAACACATCAGGGGGAGCCAGCACCTGGCCACGAGGGTCCAAGGCGCGCCCACCCCCCTGGCGCGCCCCCTGCCTCGTGGGCCCCTTGTGGCCCCCCGCCACTTATTCCAGCACCCACACACTCCTTGTTCCTCCAGAAAAAATCACCAAGCAGCTCAAACCCGTGTTCTTGCTCGTTTTGCTGTGATTTTCGATCTCCTTGCTCAAAGCTCCACTCACAAAACTACTTTGGGGGATTGTTCTTCGGTATGTGACTCCTCCAATGGTCCAATTAGTTTTTGTTCTAGTGCTTTATTCATTGCAAATTTTTGCTGCCTAGGTGACCCTGTTCTTGAGCTTGCATGTCAAATTTATTTGGTCCCAAGTAGTTCTAACCCATGATATAGTCTCTAGGCACTTGTGGGAGTAGTTGCTATCAATTTTGTTGAGTTTGGTTCACTTTTATTTTGAGTTACTAAAATTTTCAGAAATTTTTCAGAGGAAGAAATATGTTTAGGAAAATGTACCAAGGTGGTTCTTCAAGGAAGCAAGGACCCAGGCCCGCAATACGTGAGCCGGACCATGAACTACCAAGAGAAGCTCAAGTGTGGCCTTGTGAATGGCCGTTAGAAGATTTCATGGTCCAATCAGGAATTAAGGAGGAATTTGACGCATATGTGCGTAATGCTGAACTCGAGGGCTTCATGCTAGATAAGTGCCCTCAGTATTATTACCTAACTGATTCCTTTGTGAGAAGGTTCAAATTTACATCTTCACGCAATTCTCACATTGTCCTATTTGATCTCTATGGTAAATCTTATACCATGGACTTAGGAGATTTTAATACTGCTTGTAAACTACCGCAATGGGGTAGTGCTAGTGAACCTCGCAAATCTGAGTTTAAAGATTTTCTTGCTAGTATCACTGTGGGGGAATGTAGAGAAATAACACAAGCTACCATAGGGAGCATTCATTTTCCTGCTATACATTATTTTGCTCTCTTTATAGTTAGATGCATTAACGGCAAGGACGAGGCATGCCACATGTGTGTCCCGGATCTTAGTGTTCTCAAGACTCTTGTATTAGGAGATAAAGAATATAACTTGGGGGCTATTGTTGCACATAGGTTGCACAATAACAGTATTAGTGGAGATTTGTTCGGTGGAATTTATGCAACCCGTGTAGCTAATTATCTTGAGATACCCATACATGAAAATGATATGGAATTGCCCCCTGCTTATTTAGATTACAATGCTATGGTTCGCCATCAGTTTATTGAGAGAAATGAACAGCCTCTCTAGTACCGACTAATGTTTGACAGGCGCCGCACTGTCCATGTTGCTCTCCCTACTCCTACTTTGTTTGACTTTCAGGCAAAAAGGAGATATATTATAACCAGGGAGGAGGCAAACGAGTACGAGAGGAGGACGGAGGCAGCTCGCCTCCAACCTGCAGCTCATCAGGCAATAGCTGCTGCATCTCAGTACGACCCCAGCTACAACTTTGATCCTTGGGCATAGACCAACTTAGGCCAAAAGCCTAAGCTTGGGGGAGTACGTATTTCCCACCGACATTACATTCATGTTCACACACTCATGCCAGTTGTCGGTGCTCATACTTTTTCATTGTAATATCCATGCTAGTTTATTTTCTTTTTCTCGCTTTCTTCTTGTGTGTTTGAATAAACTTAAGAAGAAAAACCAAAAAAGTTAGTTGTAGCTTCTAGCTAGTTTACTTTCCATGCTTGTAGTAGTAATAATTAAAAGAAACCCAATAAGATTTCTCGTTCTTCATTTGCTTGTTGGGAGCTTTCCCGTGTAAATAATTTTATTTCTTTTCTTTGGGGGTCGAGAGGAGAAGGCCATAATGAAAATGTTGAAGTGGCTCTTATATGCATTATTGTTGATTTAATAAAGAGCCTACATTACCTTGTCTTCTCCTGTGTATTAAAATGCCTGCAGATTCCAGCTTAGTCCAATTGCACGTGCACTATTATTATTATACACACCGTTCGGTCGTGCAAGTGAAAGGCAATAATGACGATACATGATGGACTGATTGAGATGAGAGAAGCTGGTATGAACTCGACCTCTCTTGTTTTTGTAAATATGATTAGTTCATCGTTCCTGATTCAGCCTATTATGAATGAAACATGTTTGCAATGACAATTAGAGATTATAGTTGCTCATGCCATGCTTAATTAGCTAGGAGTTTATAATGGTTTACCTTGCGTGCCAACATGCTATTAAAATGGTTGTGATGTGGTATGATAGGGTGGTATCCTCCTTTGAATGATTCAAGTGGCTTGACTTGGCACATGTTCACACATGTAGTTGAAACAAAATCAACATAGCCTCCAAGATATTTATGTTCATGGTGGATTATATCCTACTCATGCTTGCACTCAATGTTTATCAAATTTAATGCATGTTCATGACTATTGTCGCTCTCTAGTTGGTCGCTTCCCAGTCTTTTTCTAGCCTTCACTTATCCTAAGCGGGAATACTGCTTGTGCATCCACTTCCATAAACCCCAAAGTTATTCCATATGAGTCCACTATACCTTCCTATATGCGGTATCGACCTGCCATTCCAAGTAAATTTGTATGTGCCAAACTCTAAACCTTCAAATGAAATTCTGTTTTGCATGCTCGAATAGCTCATGTATCAACTAGGTTTGTCTCGATCTTCCATGCTAGGCGGGTTATTCTCAAGAGGAGTGGACTCTGCTCCTCACTCACGAGAAAATGGCTGGTCACCGGGATGCCTAGTCCCATGCTCAAATCAAAATAATTGCAAACAAAACTCCCCCAGGACTGTTGTTAGTTGGAGGCACCCGTTGTTTCGGGCAAGCCATGGATTGATGCTTGTTGGTGGGGGGGGGGGGAGTATAAACTTTACCATTATGCTTGGGAACCTCCTATAATGTGTCTAGCATGGAAGATATCTAGATCTCTCGGTTGTTATGTTGACAATGAAAGTATGCGCTCAAAATATTATTTATCTCTGCTTTAAAATCGAGCTCTGGCACCTCTACAAATCCCTGCTTCCCTCTGCGAAGGGTCTATCTATTTACTTTTATGTTGAGTCATCCTCCTCTTATTAAAAAGCACCAGTTGGAGAGCACCGCTGTCATTTGCATCCATTACTATTAATTTATATTGAGTATGACTATGACTGGATCTCTTTTACCATGAATTACAATGTTTAGTCAGTCCTTGATCTTCAGAGGTGCTCTGCATTTATGTTTTGCTGTCTCAGAAAGGGCTAGCGAGATACCATCTTGTTATATCATATTATTATTGTTTTGAGAAAGTGTTGTCATCCGAGATTTATTATTATTGCTCGCTAGTTGATTATGCCATTGATAATAGTAAACATGAGACCTAAATGTTATTGTGAATATGGTTAGTTCATAATCTTTGCTAAAAACTTGAATGCTGGCTTTACATATTTGCAACAACAAGAGCAAACAGAGTTTGTAAAAGTTTTTCTTTATCACTTTCAGTTTATCAACTGAATTGCTTGAGGACAAGCAAAGGTTTAAGCTTGGGGGAGTTGATACGTCTCCAACGTATCTACTTCTCCAAACACTTTTGCCCTTGTTTTGGACTCTAACTTGCATGATTTGAATGGAACTAACCCGGACTGACGCTGTTTTCAGCAAAATTGCCATGGTGTTATTTTTGTGCAGAAATAAAAGTTTTTGGAATGACCTGAAACTTCACGGAGAATATTTTTGGAATAAATAAAATATACTGGTGAAAGAATCAAGGCCAGGGGGCCCACACCCTGTCCACAAGGGTGGGGGCGCGCCTACCCCCCTGGGCGCGCCCCTGCCTCGTGGGCCCCCTGGACCTCCACCGACCTCCACTCCAACTCTATATATTCACGTTCGGGGAGAAAAAAAATCAGAGAGAAGGATTCATCGCGTTTTACGATACGGAGCCGCCGCCAAGCCCTAATCTCTCTCGGGAGGGCTAATCTGGAGTCCGTTGGGGGCTCCGAAGAGGGGAATCCGTCGCCGTCGTCATCATCAACCATCCTCCATCACCAATTTCATGATGCTCACCGCCGTGCGTGAGTAATTCCATCGTAGGCTTGCTGGACGGTGATGGGTTGGATGAGATTTACCAGGTAATCGAGTTAGTTTTGTTAGGGTTTGATCCCTAGTATCCATTATGTTCTGAGATTGATGTTGCTATGACTTTGCTATGATTAATGCTTGTCACTAGGGCCCGAGTGCCATGATTTCAGATCTGAACCTATTATGTTTTCATGAATATATGTGATTTCTTGATCCTATCTTGCATGTCTATAGTCACCTATTATGTGTTATGGTCCGTTAACCCCGAAGTGACAATAATCGGGATACTTACCGGTGATGACCGTAGTTTGAGGAGTTCATGTATTCACTAAGTGTTAATGCTTTGGTCCAGTACTCTATTAAAAGGAGGCCTTAATATCCCTTAGTTTCCATAGGACCCCGCTGCCACAGGAGGGTAGGACAAAAGATGTCATGCAAGTTCTTTTCCATAAGCACGTATGACTATATTTGGAATACATGCCTACATCACATTTATGAACTGGAGCTAGTTCTGTGTCACCCTATGTTATAACTATTGCATGAGAAATCACATCTGACATAATTATCCATCACTGATCCAATGCCTACGAGCTTTTCACATATTGCTCTTTGCATAGTTACTTTACCGTTGCCGCTGTTACACTTACTACAAAACTGCTACTGTTACCTTTGCCACTGTTACCGTTACTTCCATACTACCGTGCTACTAAATACTTTGCTGCAGATATTAAGTATTTCAGGTGTGGTTGAACTGACAACTCAACTGCTAATAGTTGAGAATATTCTTTGGCTCCCCTTGTGTCGAATCAATAAATTTGGGTTGAATACTCTACCCTCGAAAACTGTTGCGATCCCCTATACTTGTGGTTTATCAGGGTGATACACGAACACGAAAGACGTGATTTAAATGTTGGTTTTTCTCGATTGTGTGATCCACCGAAATGAAATGTTGGTTTCCAAAAGAATAATGTAGTATACTGTACTGCATGAGGGAGAAGTGCATTCAACGAAGAGTGATGGTTTCTTCTTCCGCCCAACTTACTACCGGGTCTATGTGATTTGACGGCTCATTGGTCATTATTACTGCGGTGGTAGAGCGTCGTAGAGCGCCTACACTCTTATTTATTTATTTATTCTGTGATAAAACTAACTTTCTCCACCCTTACACCGGAGGAGTGCGAAACACGGCAGCCCAGTGATTACATGGCCCACCTCACACTATCGTCATATTCCTTGGACATCATGCGACACCTACGGTACTTTTTTCTTTGTGTTTAACAAACAAACTGTAGTACTCCGCATGCCAAGAAAAAATTACTATACACCAAAGTGTATAGACTATTTGGCCCCTAGATTTGCTATGAAGGAAATGTTGGGTAGTTACGCGCATGCAAAGTATTGTCTCAGCCTGCAGACCTCAATTCTCGCGCACAATTACTCCTCTCTCCATCTCTCTGGATGCAGGCTCACTAGATCTATCTGCATGCAGCCCTCTCTCAGGTTTTGGATGCATGCGATGCGAATCTCTCTCTCTCTCTCTCACTGTGCAAGCATGCCTTAAGTCACTGAAAGGGTTAATAATATAGCCGGTTGATGCCTAAAATGTTGCCATGTCTGAAGGAAATATGCCCTAGAGGCAATAATAAAGTATTATATATTTCCTTATATCATGATAAATGTTTATTATTCATGCTAGAATTGTATTAACCGGAAACATAATACATGTGTGAATACATAGACAAACAGAGTGTCACTAGTATGCCTCTACTTGACTAGCTCGTTAATCAAAGATGGTTATGTTTCCTAGCCATAGACATGAGTTGTCATTTGATTAACGAGATCACCTCATTAGGAGAATGACGTGATTGACTTGACCCATTCCGTTAGCTTAGCACCCGATTGTTTAGTATGTTGCTATTGCTTTCTTCATGACTTATACATGTTCCTCTGACTATGAGATTATGCAACTCCCGTTTACCGGAGGAACACTTTGTGTGCTACCAAACGTCACAACGTAAATGGGTGATTATAAAGGTGCTCTACAGGTGTCTCCAAAGGTACTTGTTGGGTTGGCGTATTTCGAGATTAGGATTTGTCACTCCGATTGTCGGAGAGGTATCTCTGGGCCCACTCGGTAATGCACATCACTATAAGCCTTGCAAGCATTGTGACTAATAAGTTAGTTGCGGGATGATGTGTTACGGAACGAGTAAAGAGACTTGCCGGTAACGAGATTGAACTAGGTATCGAGATACCGACGATCCAATCTCGGGCAAGTAACATACTGATGACAAAGGGAACAACGTATGTTGTTATGTGGTCTGACCGATGAAGATCTTCGTAGAATATGTGGGAGCCAATATGGGCATCCAGGTCCCGCTATTGGTTATTGACCGGAGACGTGTCTCGGTCATGTCTACATAGTTCTCGAACCCGTAGGGTCCGCACGCTTAAAGTTATGATGACAGTTTTATTATGAGTTTATGTATGTTGATGTACCGAAGGAGTTCGGAGTCCCGGATGAGATCGGGGACATGACGAGGAGTCTCGAAATGGTCGAGACGTAAAGATCAATATATTGGACGACTATATTCGGACTTCGGAAAGGTTCCGAGTGATTCGGGTATTTTTGGGAGTACCGGAGAGTTACGGGAATACGTATTGGGCCTTATTGGGCCATACGGGAAAGAAGAAAAAGGGCCTCAAGGGTGGCCGCACCCCTCCCCTTGGTCTGGTCCGAATTGGACTAGGGAAGGGGGGCGCCCCCTTCCTTCCTTCTCTTTTTCCCTTCCTCTTTTCCTATTCCATATGGGAGGTGGAATCCTACTAGGACTAGGGAGTCCTAGTAGGACTCCACACTTGGTGCGCCCCCTCCTAGGGCCGGCCTCCTCCTCCCTTGCTCCTTTATATACGGGGGCAGGGGGGCACCCCAGAGACACAACAATTGATCCTTGAGATCTCTTAGCCGTGTGCGGTGCCCCCTCCACCATATTACACCTCGATAATACCGTTGCGGAGCTTAGGCGAAGCCCTGCGTCAGTGGAACATCATCATCGTCACCACGCCGTTGTGCTGACGAAACTCCCCCTCAACACTCGGCTGGATCGGAGTTCGAGGGACGTCATCGAGCTGAACGTGTGTAGAACTCGGAGGTGCCGTGCGTTCGGTACTTGATCGGTCGGATCGTGAAGACGTACGACTACATCAACCGCGTTGTGATAACGCTTCCGCTGTCGGTCTACGAGGGTACGTGGACAACACTCTCCCCTCTCGTTGCTATGCATCACCATGATCTTGCGTGTGCGTAGAATTGTTTTTGAAATTACTACGTTCCCCAACAGTGGCATCCGAGCCTGGTTTTATGCGTTGATGCTATGCACGAGTAGACCACAAGTGAGTTGTGGGCGATATAAGTCATACTGCTTACCAGCATGTCATACTTTGGTTCAGCGGTATTGTGAGATGAAGCGGCCCGGACCGACATTACGCGTACGCTTACGCGAGACTGGTTTCACCGTTCGGAGCACTCGTTGCTTAAAGGTGACTGGCGGGTGTCTGTCTCTCTCACTTTAGTTGAACCGAGTGTGGCTACGCCCGGTCCTTGCGAAGGTTAAAACAGCACCAACTTGACAAACTATCGTTGTGGTTTTGATGCGTAGGTAAGAACGGTTCTTGCTAAGCCCGTAGCAGCCACGTAAAATATGCAACAACAAAATAGAGGACGTCTAACTTGTTTTTGCAGGGCATGTTGTGATGTGATATGGTCAAGACATGATGTGATATAATGTGTTGTATGAGATGATCATGTTTTGTAACCGAGTTATCGGCAACTGGCAGGAGCCATATGGTTGTCGCTTTATTGTATGAGATGCAATCGCCATGTAATAGTTTTACTTTATCACTAAGCGGTAGCGATAGTCGTAAAAGCAATAAGTTGGCGAGACGACAACGATGCTACGATGGAGATCAAGGTGTCGAGCCGGTGACGATGGTGATCATGACGGTGCTTCGGAGATGGAGATCACAAGCACGGTGCTTCGGAGATGGAGATCACAAGCACAAGATGATGATGGCCATATCATATCACTTATATTGATTGCATGTGATGTTAATCCTTTATGCATCTTATCTTGCTTTGATTGACGGTAGCATTGTAAGATGATCTCTCACTAAAATTTCAAGATAAAAGTGTTCTCCCTGAGTATGCACCGTTGCAAAAGTTCTTCGTGCTGAGACACCACGTGTTAATCGGGTGTGATAGGCTCTACGTTCAAATACAACGGGTGCAAAACAGTTGCACACGCGGAATACTCAGGTTAAACTTGACGAGCCTAGCATATACAGATATGGCCTCGGAACACAGAGACCGAAAGGTCGAGCGTGAATCATATAGTAGATATGATCAACATAGTGATGTTCACCATTGAAACTACTCCATCTCACGTGTTAATCGGACATGGTTTAGTTGCTTTGGATCACGTAATCACTTAGATGATTAGAGGGATGTCTATCTAAGTGGGAGTTCTTAAGTAATATGATTAATTGAACTTAAATTTATCATGAACTTAGTCCTGATAGTATTTTGCAAATTATGTTGTAGATCAATAGCTCGCGTTGTTGCTTCCCTGTGTTTATTTTTGATATGTTCCTAGAGAAAAATTATGTTGAAAGATGTTAGTAGCAAATATGCGGATTGGATCCGTGATCTGAGGATTATCCTCATTGCTGCACAGAAAAATTATGTCCTTGATGCA
The DNA here is from genome assembly GCF_002575655.3 of Aegilops tauschii subsp. strangulata. Taxonomy (NCBI): domain Eukaryota; kingdom Viridiplantae; phylum Streptophyta; class Magnoliopsida; order Poales; family Poaceae; genus Aegilops; species Aegilops tauschii. The sequence goes on from NC_053036.3 coordinate 280,949,415, forward strand.
CCGCTAGGTGACAGACCTATTGCAGGAGCAGATGCAGACGTTATGAACGTTTGGCTAGCTCAATATAAAGACTACTTGATAGTTTAGTGCACCATGCTTAACGGCTTAGAATCGGGACTTCAAAGACGTTTTGAACGTCATGGACCATATGAGATGTTCCAGGAGTTGAAGTTAATATTTCAAGCAAATACCCGAGTTGAGAGATATGAAGTCTCCAACAAGTTCTATAGCTAAAAGATCGAGGAGAATCGCTCAACTAGTGAGCATGTGCTCAGATTGTCTGGGTACTATAATCGCTTGAATCAAGTGGGAGTTAATCTTCCAGATAACATAGTGATTGACAGAATTCTCTAGTCACCATCACCAAGTTAGTAGAACTTCGTGATGAACTATAGTATGCAAGGGATGACGAAAGTAATTCCCGAGCTCTTCGTGATGCTGAAATCGACGAAGGTAGAAATCAAGAAAAACATCAAGTGTTGATGGTTGACGAGACCACTAGTTTCAAGAAAAGGGCAAAGGGAAGAAGGGGAACTTCAAGAAGAACGGCAAGCAAGTTGCTGCTCAAGTGAAGAAGCCTAAGTCTGGTCCTAAGCCTGAGACTAAGTGCTTCTACTTCAAAGGGACTGGTCACTGAAAGCGTAACTACCCCAACTATTTGGTGGATAAGAAGGATGGCAAAGTGAACAAAGGTATATTTGATATACAGATTATTGATGTGTACTTTACTAGTGTTTATAGCAACCCCTCGGTAATTGATACTGGTTCAGTTGCTAAGAGTAGTAACTCGAAACGGGAGTTGCAGAATAAACAGAGACTAGTAAAAGTGAACAAAGGTATATTTGATATACAGATTATTGATGTGTACTTTACTAATGTTTATAGCAACCCCTCGGTAATTGATACTGGTTCAGTTGCTAAGAGTAGTAACTCGAAACGGGAGTTGCAGAATAAACAGAGACTAGTAAAAGGCGAGGTGACGATGTGTGTTGGAAGTAGTTCCAAGATTGATATGATCATCATCGCACACTCCCTGTACTTTCGGGATTAGTGTTGAAACTAAATAAGTGTTATTTGGTGTTTGCGTTGAGCATGAATATGATTTGATCATGTTTATTGCAATACGGTTATTCATTTAAATTAGAGAACAATTGTTGTTCTGTTTACATGAATAAAACCTTCTATGGTCATACACACCAACGAAAATGGTTTGTTGGATCTCGATCGTAGTGATACACATATTCATAATATTGAAGCCAAAAGATGCAAAGTTAATAATGATAGTGCAACTTATTTGTGGCACTGCCGTTTAGGTCATATTGGTGTAAAGCGCATGAAGAAACTCCATACTGATGGGATTTTGGAATCACTTGATTATGAATCACTTGATGCTTGCGAACCGTGCCTCATGGGCAAGATGACTAAAACGCCGTTCTCCGGAACTATGGAGAGAGCAACAGATTTGTTGGAAATCATACATACAGATGTATGTGGTCCGATGAATATTGAGGCTCGTAGCAGGTATCATTATTTTCTGACCTTCACAGATGATTTGAGCAGATATGGGTATATCTACTTAATGAAACAAGAGTCTGAAACATTTGAAAAGTTCATATAATTTCAGAGTGAAGCAGAAAATCATCGTAACAAGAAAATAATGTTTCTACGATCTGATCGTGGAGAAGAGTATTTAAGTTACGAGTTTGGCCTTCAGTTAAAACAATGTGGAATAGTTTCACAAATTCATGCCACCTGGAACACCACAGCATAATGGTGTGTCCGAACGTCATAACTGTACTTTATTGGATATAGTGCAATCTATGATGTCTCTTACCAATTTACCACTAAACGTTTTGGGGGTTATGCATTAGAGACAGATGCATTCACGTTAAATAGGGCACCATCAAAATCCGTTGAGACGACGCCTTATGAACTGTGGTTTGGCAAGAAACCAAAGTTGTCATTTCTTAAAATTTTGGGGTTGCGATGCTTATGTGAAAAAAGTTTCATCCTGATAAGCTCAAACCCAAATCGGAGAAATGTGTCTTCACAGGATACCCAAAGGAAACAGTTGGGTACACCTTCTATCACAGATCCGAAGGCAAGACATTCGTTGCTAAGTATGGATCCTTTCTAGAGAAGGAGTTTCTCTCGAAAGATGTGAGTGGGAGGAAAGTAGAACTTGATGAGGTAACTGTACCTGCTCCCTTATTGGATCACAGAAATCTGTTCCTGTGACTTCTACACCAATTAGTGAGGAAGTTAATGATGATGATCATGTAACTTCAGATCAAGTTACTACCAAACCTCGTAGGTAAACCAGAGTAAGATCCGCACCAGAGTGGTACGGTAATCCTGTTCTGGAGGTTATGTTACTAGACCATAACGAACCTACGAACTATGAAGAAGCGATGGTGAGCCCAGATTCCGCAAAATGGCTTGAGGCCATGAAATCTGAGATGAGATCCATGTATGAGAACAAAGTGTGGACTTTGGTTGACTTGCCCGATGATCGGCAAGCAATTGAGAATAAATGGATTGTCAAGAGGAAGACGGACGCTGATAGTAGTATCACTATCTACAAAGCTAGAATTGTCGCAAAAAGGTTTTCGACAAGTTCAAGATGTTGACTATGATGAGAGTTTCTCACTCGTATCTATGCTTAAGTCTGTCCGAATCATGTTAGCAATTGCCGCATTTTATGAAATCTGGCAAAGGGATAAACAAAACTGCATTCCTTGATGGATTTATTAAAGAAGAGTTGTATATGATACAACCAGAAGGTTTTGTCAATCCTAAAGGTGCTAACAAAATATGCAAGCTCCAGCGATCCATCAATGGACTGGTGCAAGCATCTCGGAGTTAGAATATACGCTTTGATAAGTTGATCAAAGCATATAGTTGTATACAGACTTGCGGTGAAGCCTGTATTTACAAGAAAGTGAGTGGGAGCACTACATCATTTCTGATAAGTATATGTGAATGACATATTGTTGATCGGAAATAATGTAGAATTATTCTGCAGAGCATAAAGGAGTGTTTGAAAGGAGTTTTTCAAAGAAAGACCTTCGTGAAGCTGCTTACATATTGAGCATCAAGATCTATAGAGATAGATCAAGACGCTTGATAAGTTTATTCAATGAGTACATACCTTAACAAGATTTTGAAGTGGTTCAAAATGGAACAGTCAAAGAAAGAGTTTCTTACCTGTGTTACAAGGTGTGAAATTGAGTACGACTCAAAGCCCGACCACGGCAGAAGATAGAAAAAGAATGAAAGTCATTCCCTATGCCTTGGCCATAGGTTCTATAAAGTATGCCATGCTGTGTACCAGATCTATTGTATACCCTACACTGATTTTGGCAAGGGAGTACAATAGTGATCTAGGAGTAGATCACTGGACAGCGGTCAAAATTATCCTTAGTGGAATAAGGATATGTTTCTCGATTATGGAAGTGACAAAAAGGTTCGTCGTAAAGGCTTACGTCGATACAAGTTTTGACACTAAATCTAGATGACTCTAAGTCTCGGTCTAGATACATATTGAAAGTGGAAGCAATTAGCTAGAGTAGCGCCGTGCAGAGCATTGTAGACATAGAAATTTGCAAAATACTTACGGATCTGAATGTGGCAGACCCGTTGACTAAAATTATCTCACAATCAAAACATGATCACACCTTAGTACTCTTTGGGTGTTAATCGCATAGCGATGTGAACTAGATTATGGACTCTAGTAAACCCTTTGAGTGTTGGTCACATAGAGATGTGAACTATGGGTGTTAATCACATGGTGATGTGAATTATTGATGTTAAATCACATGGCGATGTGAACTAGATTATTGACTCTAGTGCAAGTGGGAGACTGAAGGAAATATGCCCTAGAGGCAATAATAAAGTATTATATATTTCCTTATATCATGATAAGTGTTTATTATTCATGTTAGAATTGTATTAACCGGAAACATAATACATGTGTGAATACATAGACAAACAGAGTGTCACTAGTATGCCTCTACTTGACTAGCTCGTTAATCAAAGATGGTTATGTTTCCTAGCCATAGACATGAGTTGTCATTTGATTAACGAGATCACCTCATTAGGAGAATGACGTGATTGACTTGACCCATTCCGTTAGCTTAGCACCCGATCGTTTAGTATGTTGCTATTGCTTTCTTCATGACTTATACATGTTCCTCTGACTATGAGATTATGCAAGTCCCGTTTACCGGAGGAACACTTTGTGTGCTACCAAACGTCACAACGTAAATGGGTGATTATAAAGGTGCTCTACAGGTGTCTCCAAAGGTACTTGTTGGGTTGGCGTATTTCGAGATTAGGATTTGTCACTCCGATTGTCGGAGAGATATCTCTGGGCCCACTCGGTAATGCACATCACTATAAGCCTTGCAAGCATTGTGACTAATAAGTTAGTTGCGGGATGATGTGTTACGGAACGGGTAAAGAGACTTGCCGGTAACGAGATTGAACTAGGTATCGAGATACCGACGATCGAATCTCGGGCAAGTAACATACTGATGACAAAGGGAACAACGTATGTTGTTATGCGGTCTGACCGATAAAGATCTTCGTAGAATATGTGGGAGCCAATATGGGCATCCAGGTCCCGCTATTGGTTATTGACCGGAGACGTGTCTCGGTCATGTCTACATAGTTCTCGAACCCGTAGGGTCCGCACGCTTAAAGTTACGATGACAGTTTTATTATGAGTTTATGTATGTTGATGTACCGAAGGAGTTCGGAGTCCCGGATGAGATCGGGGACATGACGAGGAGTCTCGAAATGGTCGAGACGTAGAGATCGATATATTGGACGACTATATTCGGACTTCGGAAAGGTTCCGAGTGATTCGGGTATTTTTGGGAGTACCGGAGAGCTATGGGAATACGTATTGGGCCTTATTGGGCCATACGGGAAAGAAGAAAAAGGGCCTCAAGGGTGGCCGCACCCCTCCCCTTGGCCTGGTCCGAATTGGACTAGGGAAGGGGGGCGCCCCCTTCCTTCCTTCTCTTTTTCCCTTCCTCTTTTCCTATTCCATATGGGAGGTGGAATCCTACTAGGACTAGGGAGTCCTAGTAGGACTCCACACTTGGTGCGCTCCCTCCTAGGGCCGGCCTCCTCCTCCCTTGCTCCTTTATATACGGGGGCAGGGGGCACCCCAGAGACACAACAATTGATCCTTTAGATCTCTTAGCCGTGTGCGGTGCCCCCTCCACCATATTACACCTCGATAATACCGTTGCGGAGCTTAGGCGAAGCCCTGCGTCGGTGGAACATCATCATCGTCACCACGCCGTCGTGCTGACGAAACTCTCCCTCAACACTCGGCTGGATCGGAGTTCGAGGGACGTCATCGAGCTGAACGTGTGTAGAACTCGGAGGTGCCATGCGTTCGGTACTTGATCGGTCGGATCGTGAAGACGTACGACTACATCAACCGCGTTGTGATAACGCTTCCGCTGTCGGTCTACGAGGGTACGTGGACAACACTCTCCCCTCTCGTTGCTATGCATCACCATGATCTTGCGTGTGCGTAGGAATTTTTTTGAAATTACTACGTTCCCCAACAATGTCATCTATAGCCAATGTAATAGTTAACATGTATAGTAATGGGCTACAAGAAAGTACTACTCCCTCCTTTCCGGTTTATTGGGCTCATCTCATTTTCTTGGTTTTACCATATTATAAGTCTTATTTTCACTTCTTTCCACCACATGTTCACATTCCAAGGAGCATTAAATTGATGCATGCAAGGATTAAAAGAAACCAACCAATGCATGTAACCATTCCTACTCATTTAGTGATCATCCATGCATATATAGTAATTAATGCAGATTAAAGTTTGAGTAATTTTGTAAACTACGAGATACATTTCTCCAATCATCATCTTTCTTGGTTGATGAGATTTCAAATTTAAGCCCTATAAACCGGAAAGGAGGGAGTACTTTTTTACCACATGACCCACCATACACTCTCTCATAGCTTCTTGGAGCCCGTGCTATAGCCAGCTATAAATCTACATGTCGCTTCTCTTCTCTCTCCTCTTCTCTCTCATCCAATTCAGCGAAGATACAATATTTAAAGGCTTGCAGCCCGCCTACGTCACCTTATTATACTTGCTTAGGAAGGGACGAGGAATATGGAGAGAGATGGGAATTAGTGTGGTTGCGTGTGCAGTAGTACTATTGGAAAGAGCGGCACAAAGATGCTAAGGCACAGATCATTGCGGGAAAAGTGAGATTTTCTTATACGCGTACAAAAAAGGACCGGAGTGACTAGTACAGTGCTATGAAGCTTTCGGATTTCGTTTCATGTATGTATCCTGACTCCAAGGTTGCACTGTTACAATATTGTATCAAATACAATGGAAAACTAACACGCATGCTCATGCATCTCAATGATTCACAGATCATAGCCAATATTTACTTCTCAACTAAAGAAAAAAGTTGTGAGAGTGTGTAAAAATAAAGAGAAAAATGGTTGATGCAGTCCCCAGGCCTTAAACCCTAAATGAGATTTAATTTCCTAGCTAGGTAGAACCTGTCTAAGGAAAGAAGCTTGTCACCCACGGATCATACGATGCTTTTGTGCAGTTCCACTAAAATTGAGCTGAGCATCCCTGTCGGCAAAGATATTAAAGAAGTGTGATTAGAATAATAGTAGTGGCACTAGTTCATGAGACATAAACTCATCACAAATAGAAGCCAGTAGAAGTAGACAAAGATCCACATGGAGATGGAGCTACATGGGGACTTGCAGTAGTGGAGCAAGTAGGCTCCAAAAGGAAGTTGTACCTGGGACGTCGAGGTGTGCCTAGAAGGGTGGTGGGAGGTGGCATCAGCTCATATCATGGGGACCCCCGATTGGGACTCACCGATAGTGGGTTTTCTCCCTCGCCGCTGCCGACCACTTTTACGTGAGAGAGTGTGAAGAGAGCAACCCAAGCAAGCAGGCTTGTAGCTTAGGCTCCTGCTAGTGTATATATACTGGAGCGGTTTTCCTTTTCTCTCTGAATCAACCTTTTTATATTGCGTCGTGTCATTGAAGAGTCAAATGATGGTTGCTTCGTCCGACAAATTTACTCTGTGATTTGACTGCTCATTAGTCATATTACCGCTGCCCCTGCATGTACTCCCCCTACGTGTATGACCGTTCATGAGTCTCACTTGTACTTATCTCTATTTTCCTGCATGACACATGGGCCGGATGCTGGTTGTCCCATGTGCCGGTGAAAGGAAGAAAAACAAGTTTCAACGACCGAGAAGTAGTAGTATTTCCATGCAAATAGATCTTACGATGCATGAGCTGTTTGTTGTGTCATCAACCAAAAGAAAATCCCGCGTGCAAGTTTGTGTCACTCTATGTGCCCTACCTGCTCTAACTTCCATCATTTTAGCAAGGGATAATGTCGTCTAAAATTGCGTCCACGCAGTACATTACGGGGTTTTGGCCAAAAGCTTATGCGCACTATAAAACGGAACAGTGGGAGTTTGTTTTACCATGCTCGTATTTTCATGCTAATACTTGGTCAGTTAAAAGAGAAGGTCATTGATCTATCACTTTTTCTGAATGAGAGAGTGAATTGGTGGTACTGTCATCTCCATTTGAAGGTCAATGATGTACGCATGAGTAAACGAAACAGAGGGAGTATGTTGCATGCTGTGGTGCGGTGTTTTCTTACGCATGTTCATGTGGAAGCATTGTTATTTAAAACCCACTTAGAATGCATGTTGCATGGTAGAGGATTCTTGAGCATACTACATCAAACAGATGGTAGTGCATCTAGCTGGTAACCTGTTTATACTGGGCCCATGTGTCAGTTAATGGAATAGAGAGGTGCGTATGCGTAATTGCGGAAGCATGCTCAACTGGCAGACATGACAGCATTGCAGAGTAATCCATGTATTGTCACTCCAGTGTGAACAATGGTTGAATAGTTCTCTCTGACCGATGAGGAATAAAATGCCTCTACGCGCATCCTGTCCAATAGTAACAAGAACCATTGGCCAAGGCTTCGGGCGCCAATTGTTACGTACCTACTCCCTCCTTCCGGTTTACTAGTACTCCCTCCGTCCTGGTTTATTGGTCCCCTTTGTACTCAATTCATGGGCTCATTTTCCTCAAGAAATTGTCTTTACCAACGTATTAATATCGGCAATGCATGCGTGAACAACGAATGATTAAACCTTGCATGCAAAATTTTGGCAAAGCTTTGAAATATGAACATGTGAATGTGAGGGACTATATATATCCTAATGCATGCATGCAACAGTCACACATACACATGCACAGTATCACGAGCACGATGCCTTAATGCATGCATGACAGAGCACGAAGGAACACACACGCTCACACTGAAGTGCTCAACCTACACGTGCATGTGCACACATACTCAATCAAGGTGACTTAGTTACCGTATAAACACCAAAAAATGTATATATTGACCGCAATGAGCGTATTATGAAGTCCAATGACCGTATTTTTACAAATATACATGACCGCAAGTGTATTTATCTTGTTTCAAATTAAGACATATTTACCGAAAAGGATGCAATATGGACTAGCATTACTTTGTTGTGTCCCATCAACTTGCAGAACGAGGAGAAGCTTGCAGGACGAGGATAAGCTTGCGCGCGGTGGCTCGCAGGACAAGGAGAAACTTTTGACTAATGCAAGCTCTCCCTCGCTCAGGCGGTGGACGTGCAACGGTTAATTTGTTGTCAGATTCTCGGAAGCATACACTGTAGTACAACCATTGTTCGACTTCCCAAAGAGGCGAAGTGCCAAGTGAAAGGTTTACTAGTACTACAAGTATTACATACTACTAGTACTACTATTCAGGTACTACCAAGAACTGCATGGTGGAGCGTCTGCACTCTTATTTTATTTTAATCTGTGATAAAGCAATCTTCAACACATTTGCTTCTCTTCGAGGGTTCTCGCATGTGATTATGTAAGTTGATTGCATGGAGTTGGTAACACTCTAGAACACTCACCACAGTTCTTGCTTAACTGTGGCCCCTATCCTATTAGAAATAGGAGAGCTAAGTAATAATTTCTCTTCTTTTGTTATTCGGCATGTAAACAGGTCAGCAAACCTTCTGGCGCATCTTTGTGCGAATTGTGCTTGCACTTTGAATTGACCGAGAGTTGGCTAGATGAAACACCTTGTGGCACCCCGGCTCAGAGAAACCGGAACGCCCCGCATTCCAGTCCAGAGATCGAGATGAAGTCTTCTGGAATACGGCACTGCTTGACATAGAACAAATCAGCTCTTATTACAAAGGATAATGATGCAAGTGTCTGATGTTACAAAGGATCACATCAGCACGGCGACACTATGCCTGCGATACTACACTTTCTCTATGCTAGCAGCCCAACAACTCGTAGCAGCAGAATACTTCTGGCAGCGGAACAACGACGAAGGTGGTGAATTTCACTCTGTAGGGACTCTGGCTGGGACACGATCTAGCTCGTGTAACATCCCAAATTTTCAATTTGGTATGTTATACATAGATCATCATTGCATATCATGTTTTATTGCATTTTGACAAATCCTCGATAAATCCTAAGCAACTCAAGGACCCTCAGAGAGAGTTGGGGATTTTCTCGAATTTTCATATTTGATTTTCATCAAATAATAAGACGAGGATTTCGGTTTTAATTATTTTTCTCTCCGGAAAATATTTCATTCTAAAAATAAACGAGAGGAGAAAATATGACTTCTCCAAAACAATTGAAATACTGGAGGAAAAATGTTAAAATCATTTATTGGAATTTATTTGGATTTTATTTGCAATTTTTATTGCATTAAAAATATTGCATGTTTTCAAAATATTTATTTTGATTTAAAAAAATGTTCACCCTATTCTAGATTTTCTAACTAGACGGGGAAAAATTTATTTTATATTTTTCTGATTTTTATTTATTTTTCTGTGAATTATTTTCCGCAGCCCAGCCGAGCGCCGGCCCGCCCGCGCCCTCTCCTTCCTCCGCACGGGAGAGCGCCGCCGCCGTGTCCTCCATGGACACGGGACCGAGCCGCCCCGGAGCTTGCCCCCTCCTCCAAGCTTGCTCCCCCCCTCTTTATCCCCCTCTCTCTCTCTCCCCTCATCCCGCCGCCGCCGCCGCCGCCGCACGGGAGCCGCCGCCGCCGCCGGGAGTCGCCGCCCCTCGCCCGCACCCCCGCACCCCGCGCCCCGCCGGAGCCCTCGCCGGAGCCGCCCCGACGAGGTACTGCCTCGCTGCCCGTTCGTCGTTGCCGGTTTTTGTTAAAAAAAACCCTTCGTTAAAAAAAAACCCTAGATCGGTTTTTTTCGGTTTTATTATTTTGCGAGCGTTCACCGAACCGTTCGTTTTAACGAACGCGTTCGTCAGTTTTTCTCTGTTAACGAACGTCCGTTCTTTAACCGTTCGTCCGTTTTTCTTTTCGTCGGATTTTTCTGCGATTATCTCAGATTCGATTTCTGATCGAATCTTCGATTCTGTTTAACTTCTCGCTCGTTTATCGGAATCAGGCGATTCAAGCGCCTAGAGTTTCGTCTCGAAATTCTCTTTCCGTTTAATCTACTCAAGCAAGTTTTTGTTACAGTAAAATTTGACCTAGATCCAGATTAGTAAACGAAGCTACTTTCTTTCGCCGTTTGACTTTCGTTGCTTCGTTCGAGTTGATTCTTTTTGTAAACCGGAGTTCTTAAGTTGAACTTTTTGGTTGGATCTTTCATTCGAGTTTTACCTGTGCATTAGATGAGTACTGATTGTATGCTTGTTTGTTTGCGATAGAGTACCCGGAGTGTGCCGCTTGTTACTTCGACTCGTTAGGTTTTGCGGATCATCAGCAAGGCAAGTAACACTTTGATCATACTTTTCATACCCAGTTTTACTGCATTAGATCTTTTCCTCAAACAATTGCATTGATTAGGATCTAATTAAATTGTGGGTATTGGGAAGTAGTTGAGGTAGTACCTATTACCTGTTTTCTATTCAAACCCTTGGGAGTTACTTCTACGTTGCTTTTATTATTGCCATGCTATGCTCGTAGACGTGGATGGGTTTGAGTGATATTCATGACAGATGTGAGATGTTTATTAATGGTTCAACTTAAGGTGGCAACTAAAACTCACATCTGGGTGGATTGAGGCACCTGGAGAACCCAGTGTTGTCTGTTTGTATAAGGTCCGCCACCCAGGCTCAAAGGGATCATAAGATTGTTCATGCTAGAAACTTCCGTGTGCAGCCACAAGCTATTATGGGCTCTAGCATAGTTGAGTAGGTTACAAGATCTCTTGAAGAGGTGGGCTAGCAGATGTAGGGGAAAGTAGGTGTACCGGTCCATCCAGAGTAAAGAGAGATTGTTTCTGAAAGGCTGTGTCTCGGTCATCCGTTTCTCAAACATCATGCAGTGCGAGAATCAAGCGGAGGCGATCGAGTCTTGTGGGGAAAAGTGCGCAAACCTCTGCAGAGTGTACAAACTAATCATGGTTAGCCGTGTCCCCGGTTATGGACAACTTGAGTATCTAGTACCTGGATTATCATTTGAATCTCATCACCATTTTACTTTTAATTAATTTTGTTGGGTTAATGATGACACTTAATTGGGATTGAGTTGGAGGTACCTTCTCAATGTTTCACAACCGCCATGATAGTTAAATAAAATTTATTCCTTTGAAGTAGGATAAAATTGGCTTTTCGCAAAACTGTAACCATAGAGCTTTCCACCAGCCATATATGCATGTAGAATAGCATTATTATTGTTCATTGCTCTCTATGTGTTACTTTGCCAGCATATCCTATGTGCTGACCCGTTTTCGGGCCGCAACGTTTCATGTTGCAGACTTTTCAGACGACGAGTAAGGTGCCTTAGGTCGTGGTCTTATACTCAGTGATGCCGCTGGAGTTGATGGACTCACTTATCTTCCAAGTCTTCCGCTGTTATCGTTATTAGATGGCCTTAAGCCATGTTTATCATACTTAATCTCTTCGGAGATATTTGATGTAATAAGTGTGTGATTGCTACTCTGTTATAAATCCTCCATTTGTACTGTGCGTGTCAGCATTACTGATCCAGGGATGACACTGGTGCACAGCAGCACAGACCATTTGAGGTCTGGTCGCTACAGCTCGCACGCGCGGAAACCTCGACACGCAAAGCAATCAAGCAAGGCATCACCTACAATCTGGCATTACACGCCAGGTCAGTACATTGAATGTACATGCAAGCTCACAACAACCAAAAGCATCAAGGCAAGACAATAACATAGCATTAGCAGATTAAATTAATTAACAACTACCATCATATGAAAGTAACTACTAAGCATGATATGAAACTACTACAAAGCTGATAAACCAACATCTTAATCTCAATGAACCATCTCACGCTTGGCTAACCGGCCAAGCAATATGCCATCTCGATCACCTCATGATCCATTGGATCACCTCGTGATCAAAGCATCCACATGATAACCTCAAGATCATCTCAACATCATCATTTGCATCCTGCCAAACTGTTACTGCTCACAATATCAACATATAAATCACCTATAAGTCATTTCGTCATGTGAGTGTTGATCGAATGGTGTGACCTAGTACTAACTTATGCCCATGACCGAGGATGCGGCTATCGATAGATTAAACACACACTCTGCAGAGGTTAGCACACTGTACCCACACCACGGAATCCATGGCCTCGCACTCCCATTCGGGTGGACCAACGGCGTTCCGACAAAACCGACCTACTACCATAACATATCTCGGCCACTCCGACCAACACCCCCTTAGGGTTCAATCCTAGGTGGCCCCATGCCTACCAAAGGCATCAACGGCCACCGTCGTGGCAAACTAAAAACAGTCCCAAACGGGGACGAGAGCGCTCAAACAAACATGGGCACACAAGGTTTTGTCTGCTTATTGGGCCAGGGTAACGCACGCCCATAACCTTCCCTCGTTGGAGGCACCGGCGAGAGACATGACAATAGACCGCGTTAGGACCCTTCCCATAAAAGGCAAATGCAGTTGCACTGGAAAAAGCCTGATTTGGTGACACCTGACCAACTTAATGATGGAATTTATCCCCAAGATATAACAGTGATAACTGATACTCCGACATCATCTATCAACCTGTAATCCAAGTCATAGCAATATTCAACAAATAATCCAAAGCATAATATCGTCATATCAAATTACTCTGAGGATAGAACTACTATCATGATGAACCCAAGAACGATAATACTACTGCACAAATATCAAGAACCAGCTATCCAGCTAAGATCCACTTGCAAGCATCATCTACTAAATCATACTCCAAAACAAAATATCAACTAGCATCATGATGAAGATAATACTAGCCACTAATAATCCAAAGGCAGCGTGACACCCAAAGCAATACTCCAAAATATCATATCCAACACCACCATATTTTTTTTATAAAAGCCACTAATAATCCAAAGGCAACATGTCATCCACATAACCTGCAAATATTAGTCCTAGAACTCCAAGCAATATCATGGCAATAGCAAGATCGAAACAAAACTCCGAAAAATGCCATGAACAAATCATACATAGCTAAAGCAAATTTTAAATGAGTTCAAATAATTTAAACCATGTCAGTGCATTGCAATCATGCAAATGGAGGGTGTGGCTTGCCTGGGGTGAAGGGTTTCATCGGGAAGAAGTGCGATAAACTCGCGGAACGAATTGCCGAAAATCCTTCTCTCTCGGAGGGGTTTGCTTTAGGGCAAGGGCAAAATGGTCATTTTCAGAATGTTAAAGCTTGGAGAAAATGATTCCATCATAACAAGGTCGACGAGACGAAGAAGTGGGCTTTGGAATCACCTCATTTGGAGTTACGGTAGCGGAGTTAGGAGGTGATGAAGATCAGGGACTTTTCTGCAAAAATATCATCACAAACAAGTCCCTGAGTGGAGAAGGCCGAAGCGGGTTTTGAGAAAATACGCTTTCCAGAGGGGAAAACGTACTTACCCCCGACGAAGAAATGAAACGCTCTTTCGGTGGATGAAAGCAGACTCCCGGGGAGTACGTCTCCACTTAGCCACATCATCAGCGCGGGCCCGGCGGGGTGTGAGGCTGACGTGCAGGGTCGCGCGCTGAGTGGGGCCCGCCTGGCCAGGGGAGAAGAGTCAACGCCGAATTCTTCGTCTCCCTCGCGCGCTCGCCCGCGCTGGACAGAGGCCAGGGCCGGCGCCAGCGGCCGTTCGGGCAGCTCCGGCCATCGTTTTCCGCACCCGAAGGCGACGAGGGGAGCACCCGAGGAGCACTGGAGTCAGCGGGGCTGAGGCCGCGGCGGACGGCGCCTTCGGCCGGAGTTGAGCACGGCACTCCAGGCCACCCGAGGAGAAGGAGGAGAGCGGAGGAGCTCCGGTGGACTGTGGGTGTTGCTCTGGGGGTGGAAGGAAGTGGAGGAGGGCTAGGCATTGTGCCAATTTAGGATGAGGGGACCGGCAGCCATGGCGGCCATGGAGGTCGAGGAGGGGCTCTAGTGCTTGGGGAAAGGCTAGGGAGGGCTCTAGGAGTGAGTTGAGGAGGTCGGTGAGCTCGGAAGGGGCTCGGAGTGGCTATTTATAGCCAAGGAGAGGCGGTTGGGTGAGGGCCGAGGCCATGTGCCACCGCTCGAGCTCGGCCAACGCTCTGGTGCGCTCAGCGAGCACGGGCGAGCATGGCAACACGACGAGGGATCGACGTAGGCATCACGGAGAGGAAGGCGACATCGGGGAGCAGAGGAAACGGACGGGAGGAGCTCAGAGACAAACCAGACACAGTGCGCCCGTGGCCGCGCATTGGCTAGCTCTGGCGAGGCGGTTCCGAGAGGTGCCAGGGGGTCGAGGGCGACGTGAGAGAGGAGGGGAGTCAGATAGGCACGCTAGGACACGCGAACTCCATCGAGGCAGAGCTGGCCGGCGCGTCCCGATGCCCAGAGCGCGGCCAGCGCTGACAAAGCGCGTGAAACGCCATGCCAAGGGGGCAGTCACCACGGGCACTGGCACGAAGATGACAAGGGAGGCTGCGAGGAGTTGTCAAGTGACTAGTCCCTGCATAATAGTGGCTGAGAGAGTTTATGGATCTAGATAATGTGCCAAGGAGAGATGTGAGTGATCGTCTGAAGTTTGCTGCATCAAACTTTGTTGTGTACTGTTGTTCAACAGTGAAGTGATTGGAACCAAAAGAGTTGTCTAGGATGATTAGCTTAGGAAGGACTACGATCCTGGAGGTTTTGGAGCACAAAGGAGCACAAACTAATATAGTTTCTTCGCAACCTCAATTTTGGTCCAGAATCAAGATCATGATTATGCACTCACATGGAGTATCAACTTGAGCGCAAACTTGGCAAGGCAGGGTTATTTGGCCATATGAAGATGCTGTAAAAGTTTCATACCAAATGGACATGCCAATATGGTACTTGCTTCACACACATCTTCTCTGGCCAACAACTTGGAATAATTTTGGAGAAATATTGGCTTGATGAAGGTCCCAAATTTTGTGGAGAGATGTTATTAGGGTAGGAGCATAATCTGGTAATTTCTCAGAATTTATGAAGCAATAAAAATTATACTTGCTTCACAACCTGAAAATATTAACAGAATCAAAGATTTGACCCTGTGCTCACATAGATGTTGGGATGGGTCTGAAATTTGGAGGTGTGTGCTAATATGAGCACATGAAGGAGTGTGCAAAATTTCAAGCCATTTGGGTACCCCTAGCTAGTACTTCCTTCACAAAGGCTTCTGTTTGATAGAAACTTTGAAAAATCACTGAGGAAGATTGTCTAGGCAAATAACTTTGAATTTTTGCATGAGGCAATTATTTGGACATAAAAGAATGCCCAAAAAGTTTGGGATCAATCAGGAAAGGATAGGTGGTACTTCCTTCACAGAAAGCCACATTGGACATAAATGAAGAATAATTATTGGGGAATTATTCTTGGGCTAGGACAGGAATGTTTGGGAATATTTGATCAACATATGACCCAAAGAAATTATGATAATTATTTGGGAATTTTTGGATGGACAGAAATATAGCTTGCTTCACAACCTAGGGCAAATGAGGTTATTCCTTTAATAAGAAAAGGAATATTCCCCAAGAAAAGAATTTTAGGGTTGGGCTGGAATGGAAATGTCATGGTCTTGGGAAAGATTTGAGGATGAATAGTCACTTGGGAGAAGAAGAAATGATGATCTCCCAGGTTGCAAGGCCACATAACCACTCCAAAAAAAACAGAGCAAAAACCAAATAAATCAAAGGAAAAAAGAAAAGGGTCAAAAACCAGGCTGTTACACACCTAGCTTCCTAGTGACCAGTCACTTGGCTGATTGTCCAAAGAATGCTTTTATATGAATAAAGCTCTCTCATTTACCCACAAAAAAATTAAGCCATATTAACCAGAAAGGAGGCATTACGGACTAGCACAATTTTGTTGTGTCCCGTCAACTCACGGAACAAGGAGAAACATGCAGGACGATGTGAAGCTTGCTTATTATACTATGCCCTCTCCGTCTACTACAAGCGTGGTGGCTGACAGCATGAGGAGAAACTTTTGACCAATGCAATCTCTCCCTCGCCCAGGCGGTGGACGTGCAGCAGTTCATTCAGTGTCAGATTGCAAGAGCCATACACTATAGTACCATCATTGTTCGACTTCCCGAAGTGGCGAAGAGCAAAGAGCAAGGTTTATTAGTATGAGTAGTACTACTAGTATATACTAGGAACCGCATGGTGGAGCATCTGCACTATTATTTTATTTTAATATGTGATAAAGTACACATTTATTCCGGAGAAGTGCGGAAAATGGCAGCCCAATGAAATGGTACTATTCAAAAACATCAAACATGTAATGATGACATTGATCAACCATGCTCTAATATTTCTTGGCCTCCATGCAACGCCTAGCCTGTCTGTGTTCTCGCTCCTCGTCTCTCTCAAGGAGCGGCGGGTTGGCCATTTTGCCGTCAATTGAGATCGGTTTGCTCACAATCTTTTCCCACATGTCAATGATATGCCAAGAGGAAGCGCATTGACCGATAGGCCATACACGCACTTGGTTTTGCACCTTCATACTAGTAGGAGTGGATTCAAAGAATAGTGTAGTGATGGGTGCTTCGTCCGAGCAACTTACCGTGGGAAAGGTGGGGCTTATGATTTGACTGCTCATTACTCACTATTAGTGTGGCGCAATGACCGGGCTGAGTTTCCCATGCGGTTGTGCACTCTAATTTGGGGCATGGCACATGGACCCAGATGTTGAATGGCTTCTAGCAATGCTATCAAGCTTCTAGCATTTGTTTACTTAATTGATGTACACATAATTTTCCAGTGATATGAAATTGTACAATGCTATGAAGCTTTCAGCTTTTGTTTCATGTGTCTTGCCAGCTAGAAGGTTGTCTCGTTACAACATCAATCAAATAGAAAGGAAACTAACATCCATGCTCTTTCACAAAAAAAACTAACTTCCTTGCTAATGCATTTCAATGATTAGAAGATCAGAGCTAATATTTACACCACAACTGAAGACAAAGTTGTGAGAAGGTGTTATAAAGAAAAAATTAAAATTGATCCATGCTTTCATTGTTAGCAACTTTCCCGTAGCTCTGTCTAAATCAACAAGACATGTTTGAAAAAAATAGATGTCAAGAGCATGGAACATTCCAATCATTTTGTGGAGTCCACTAAAATAGAGTTGAGCGTCCCTGTTCCAAAGATATTGAGTACGTGTGATAATAATAATAGAGGACTGTTGATGAAACAATAAACACAAAAATAGAAGCCGGTCACCTTTGCAGTCTTTCTTAAGGCTAACTAGTTCGAGAAGATTAGGCTCGGAGTTGGATGAGGAGGATAGAGCAAAACCAATCTCCCTTTGTGCAATCCCAGTAAAATGTAGAAACATTGCTCATGTGACATTTCAGCAAAATTGCACAAAACACTCTTAAGAAAAAAGTGATTTGTGCAGTTCACCAAAAGGTCGCAATAGCAACGAGGTGAAATGAATAGCCCTGTTTGCAAAACGAGAAGCTATAGAAAGGAAACAATTACTAGGAAATAACAGTTTAAGACACATACACTGACAAAAAAGAAGCACATTCCTTGTCCTACGGGAAGATAGCAGCACAGTTGTTTATCTAAAATGGTGTGAGGACGAGATCCTAAGGGAAGAGAGGGATGAAGTGTGTGGGTGCGCGATCGATAAAGAGTGCCATCGAATTTTTGTGTGCCCACGTCAAAGATATAGGGCGGCTGGCCTACTGGAATGTGAGAGGGGAGAGGTGCAGTTTGTCTCTGTGGCATGGATACCTACCTACAGTGTGCGACTATCGGTGTGTGTGTGGGAGGGGGGTAGAGACCTAATTATAGAGAGGTAGATCGATTGTTATATGTGTGGAGAAGGAGAGAGAGCTAGCTACGTATTGAGGGAAATCGATCGGCATCCATGCATATGTGTAGGAGAGGAATAAGGTTGGGAGAGAGACAGAGCTAGACTGTTGGAGGGTTGGTGGTGGAGTTGCTTCTCACAAATGGTGCAAGAGGCCTGCTAGACAAACGTATGGTACGACTGCAATATCGATAAGAGAGGGGAGGCCTGCCTGTCTATGCATGTGTGTGTGAGAGACAGATTGGGAGGCATGCACGGATGATGAGATGGGACGATATGGTTGTGGTAATAAGCAGACGTAACTACATAGGAAGATCAATCGTCATGTGTCGGAGAATGGGGGAGACATAACTTGTGAGGTACGTTGATTGGTGCGTGGCGAAAAAGAGTTATAGTCACCTAGCTATATGTAGGGCGATCGATCTGTATACATGGATGCATGTGTTAGAAGCAAATAAGGCCCGAAGAGACAGATAGAGAGAGAGAGAGAGAGCGAGAGAGAGAGAGAGAGAGAGAGAGAGAGAGAGAGGGAGAGAGAGGTATGCGGCTAGGAGGTGGTGCGAGAGGCCTACTATATCGAGGGGGGAGGAGTGTGCGAGTATGAGACAGATGAAAATAGGGGTGGGAGTGTGCACGTGCGTGGAACCGTATTAGACAGGGGCATGGACGATGAGAAGAGAAGAGGGAAAGCATGTGTTTGTGGTAGGTACACCTGGCTAGAGAGGTATATCGATCGGTGTGTGTCGGAAAGGAGCTGGGGCGCCTACACACACCGTGGGTGAATGACCTAAAGAGAAATAGCGAATGTGTGTGATGGAGCGAATGCTGAGGGAGGGAGAGAGGGAGGCAGTCGTGTGCATGCACGAGAGAAAGTTAGCGCTAGCTACAAAGAGAAGAGGATTGTGTGGTTGTAAAAGATGAACAAAGATCATAATTCATTGTAAAAGTGGATTCAGATATTTGAACAAGATATCATAGTGTTTTAAACCGATGCATGCATGAATATAATGGTGATACACATGGTGTGGTTATGAACATGTTATACTACATATAATATATATAACATTTATTGGAATTTGTGATAATGTGTGGCTTTTTCTGCTCAGGGCTAAATACTTGGCATAATGTAGGGGGCGGGGCACTATACTTTGTGTGCTAAACACAGTGTACATATGAAACATGGTTTAGATTATGAAGATCTAGCTAGTACTTCAAATATACTATTATTTGGAACCAACATCAAGTGTATTCAAAATTTTGAATTCGAGTTCATATAGTACACATAGTTCATATCTAACTCTATAGTAATCATGTGGTGTGTTGTTAAGATAATATACAAAAGATGGTTTAACTTGGCAACAATCATGATTGTAGATTCTTATTCAAATAGATAAATGAATTCAAATTTAGCTCGAATTGCAGTGGTAACTTATACATTGGAATGCACTAAAATGTTCTTATGAGTAGGTTACATGCCTTATACAGCCAGCGAAAAAATTTAATTCGACATAACATGGATTCATAGTTATGAATAGCATTTGTACAGTAAAATGGGACAAGACTCTCCCTTTGTGTGGTGCGAATAGTTTTTTCATCGAGGGAAGTGCGAATTGATTTGGTACGTACATTATTAAATGTTAGGCTTGTCCCGAAATTTCAACCGGCGTATTGTTATCCCGAAAATTCAGATATCGCTTGCCTCTTTGTGCTCCGAAAACTCGCGCCTTCACAACTCGCGTCTTGCTATCCCAAAATTACAATGTGCGTGAAAACACCCTCCAACTGCCAAATCTTGACACGCGAAGTCCCCCTTCTAACCCTGAGCCGAAAGGGCCGCTAGTTCAAATCAGTGGGGGTACTTTCATAACACACCCCACATTTTGGACAAGCGCGTCCCCAAGTCATGGTTCCCCCTCCCATCACCTCCTTTTCGCCATTCGAAAACCCAGGCCGCCATAACCTCTTTGCTCCAGCCGTTAAACCCCACCCCCCGCCGTCCGCCACCCCACCGTTGCCTAGCTGGAGCCTCTTCCCCAACAACTCGTCCACCGCAACAGCTCGACGTCCCTCATGCACTAATTGCTTGTATCTGCGTTGGTATTTCCCCGAAGAGGACAGGATGATGCAGCACAACAACAGTAAGTATCTCCCTCAGTTATGAAACCAAGGTTATCACTCAAGTGGGAGAACCAAGCGACACTATGTAAACAACACCTACACACAAATAACAAATACTTGCAACCCAACACGTAAGAGGGGGTTATCAATCCCTCCAAAGTTTGGGACAAGAAATATGAGGCTATAAAGATCATGCATAAAAGAGTTCAGAGAATACTCAATTAATATTCATAGATAGAACTGATCATAAACTCACAATTCATCGGATCCCAACAAACACACCGCAAAAAGTCATTACATCAAATAGATCTCCAAGAACATCGAGGAGAACATTGTATTGAAGATCAAATAGAGAGAAGAAGCCATCTAGCCACTGCCTACGGACCCGTAGGTCTGTGGTAAACTACTCACGCATCATCGGAGGAGCACCAATGAGGATGATGAACCCCTCCGTGATCATTTCCCCCTCTGGCAAGCTGTCGGAAAAGGGCTCTAGATTGGATCTTGTGGTTCTGGAATTTGCGACAGCTGAATTGTGTTTCATTGACTCCCCTAGGGTTTCTGGAATATCTGAGTATTTATAGAGCTGAGAGGCGGTGGAAAAGATCACCATGGGCCCCACGAGACACCAGGGCGCGCCTGGGGCCTCTGGCAAGCCCTGGTGTATTTTGGGCCCCACGGGCCTCCTCTGGTATACCCCCTGGGCTCCCTGGGTCTCTTCTGGGCAGAAAAAATCTCCAATAAGTTTTGCTGCATTTGGACTCATTTGATATGCATATTCTGTGAAGTAAAAAACAAGCAAAAAACAACAAGTGACACTGGGCACTATGTGAATAGGTTAGTCCCAAAAAAATGATATGAAGTTGCTAGTAAATGAATATAAAACATCCAAGAATGATAATATAACAGCATGGAACAATCAAAAATTAAAGATACGCTGGAGAAGTATCAGCATCCCCAAGCTTAATTCCTGCTCGTCCTCGAGTAGGTAAATGACAAAAACATATTTTTTGATGTGGAATGCTGCCTAACATGTTCATCACATAATCTTTTCTTTTGTAGCATGGACATTTTGACTTTTAGATGATTCAAAGAAATAGTCTATAACTGGCATGAGGACATCAATACTCAAGAATATCAACAAGCAACCATGTTGTGACGCCCCCGATTTGACCGTACACTAATCATGCACGCAAACGTGTACGATCAAGATCAGGGACTCACGGGAAGATATCACAACACAACTCTAAAACATAAATAAGTCATACAAGCATCATAATACAAGCCAGGGGCCTCGAGGGCTCGAATACAAGTGCTCGATCATAGACGAGTCAGCGGAAGCGACAATATCTGAGTACAGACATAAGTTAAACAAGTTTGCCTTAAGAAGGCTAGCACAAAAGTAGCAACGATTGAAAAGGCAAGGCCTCCTACCTGGGACCTCCTAACTACTCCTCGAAGCCGAACTCCATGTAGAATCATCCTCGGGATCTCTAGCTCCTGGACTCCAGCATTTGGTTGCGACAATCAGGTATAGAAAGGGGAAAAGAGGGAGAAAAGCAACCGTGAGTACTCATCCAAAGTACTCGCAAGCAAGGAGCTACACTACATATGCATGGGTATATGTGTAAAGGGCCATATCGGTGGACTGAACTGCAGAATGCCAGAATAAGAGGGGGATAGCTAATCCTATCGAAGACTACGCTTCTGGCAGCCTCCATCTTGCAGCATGTAGAAGAGAGTAGATGGTAAGTTCACCAAGTAGCATCGTATAGCATAATCCTACCCAGCGATCCCCTCCTCGTCGCCCTGTTAGAGAGCGATCACCGGGTTATATCTGGCACTTGGAAGGGTGTGTTTTATTAAGTATCCAGTTCTAGTTGTCGTAAGGTCAAGGTACAACTCCGGGTCATCCTTTTACCGAGGGACACGGCTATTCGAATAGATAAACTTCCCTGCAGGGGTGCACCACATAACCCAACACGCTCGATCACATTTGGCCGGACACACTTTTCTGGGTCATGCCCGGCCTCGGAAGATCAACACGTCGCAGCCCCACCTAGGCACAACAGAGAGGTCAGCACGCCGGTCTAAATCCTATGGCGCAGGGGTCTGGGCCCATGGCCCATTGCACACCTGCATGTTGCGAACGCGGCCGGAAGCAGACCTAGCCTAGCAGGCGTTCCAGTCCAATCCTGCGCGCGCCACTCAGTCGCTGACGTCACGAAGGCTTCGGCTGATACCACGACGTCGAGTGCCCATAATTGTTCCCACGTAGTTGGTTAGTGCGTATAGACCAAATGGCCAGACTCAGATCAAATACCAAGATCTCGTTAAGCGTGTTAAGTATCCGCGAACGCCGACCAGGGCCAGGCCCACCTCTCTCCTAGGTGGTCTCAACCTGCCCCGTCGCTCCGCCACAAAGTAGCAGTCGGGGGCCATCAGGAACCCAGGCCCACCTCTACCGGGATGGAGCCACCTGTCCTTTCAGCCCCCTCATCAGAATCACTTGCGGGTACTCAACGAGCCGACCCGACTTTAGTCACCACATGTGTCATGTATATAAAGTATACAACCTATACCCGTGATCACCTCCCGAAGTGATCACGGCCCAGTAGTATAGCATGGCAGACGAACAAGAGTGTAGGGCCACTGATGGAACACTAGCATCCTATACTAAGCAGTAGGATAGCAGGTAAGGGTAACAACTTTAGCAACAATGAGAGGCTATGCAACAGAATAGGATTAACCGAAATCAGTAACATGCTACACTACTCTAATGCAAGCAGTATAGAGAAGAATATGCGATATCTGGTGATCAGGGGAGGGGGGCTTGCCTGGAAGCTCAGCCGAGAAGGAGGGGTCGTCAACACCGTAGTCGTACTGGGTAGTAGCGGCGTCGGTCTCGGGGTCTACCGGAGAAGAAGAGGGGGAAGACACAGTAAATACGGAGCAAACAAAGCATCACAAAACATAACAAGGCAATACGCGGTGCTAGGTATGCCCTAACGTGGTACTAGGCGATGCCGGCGAAGGGGGGAAACATCCGGAAAGTATTCCCGGTGTTTCGCGTTTTCGGACAGATGAACCGCAGGGGGATTGTTGCACGTTTGCTATGCTAGGGATATGTGGTGGACGAACGGGCTGCGTATCCGGATTCGTCTCGTCGTTCTGAGCAACTTTCATGTAGAAAGTATTTTCATCTGAGCTACAGTTTATTTTATATAATTTTCTAAAGTTTTAAATCATTTCTAGAATTTATTTAATTATTTTAATTCAATATTATCCAGAATAGTGCATGCTGACATCATCATGACGCCAGCATGACGTCAGCAGTCAACAGAGGTGTTGACTGGTTAAACTGACGTGTGGGTCCTACTGGTCATAGACTCATGTTTAACTAAACCGGGTTAATTACACTAACTAAGTGATTAGGCTAATTTATTTAGTTAGATTAGTTAAACAGGATTAATTAAATTAATTAACACATTAATTAATTAATTAATAATTTATTTATTCTAACACTTTTTTATTCTCTTTTTTTAAACAAAATCGTTCTGGGGGCGGGGCCCCCCGTCATTGGCCTAGGGGCCTTAACGGGTCGGGCGAAACGGGCGCGAGCGCCAAGCCGCGGCGGGGGCACGGGCGCCAGAGCGCGCCGGCGGCTAGGGCGGGGCTCACCGGCCGGCCATTTTCGGCGAAGGAAGCCGGCGCAGGAGGGGTCGCCGGAGGCAGCACCAGGCGCACTCAGGCCTCGCACGAGGCGGCAGAGGCGAGGTGGTCGCCGGAGCGCGGCTGGCCTCGGCCAAGGCGGCCATGGACAGGGACGAGGGGAGCCGGCGTTAGCCATGGTGGCCGGTGGGCAAGGTCAGGGGTGGTTCGCGCGACGGCGAGCGAGGTGCGGGCGTAGACCGCGCGAGGCAGCAATAGCAGGTCCACGGTGATGGTGGTCGCGGCCCGCGATGTGCGCGAGCGGACGACGGGGACAGAGGAGGGGAGGTAGCGGTGCTCACGGCGGGTTCGGGGCAACGGGGGTCGAGGAGGACGTCGGGGATGACGGTGACGAAGAGGAGGCAGTCCGGCGAGGAAGCTCCGGGCGACGAGGTGGCCACGACGGCGGTGCTGCTGCAGGCGCAGCGCTCGGGGCCGGCCATGGCAAGGAGGAGGTGAGATAGGCCAGATCCTCAACGGGGCCTCGAGGATGGCGAGGCGACGACACGAGGACGGCAGGAGGACCTGCGGGGCGTAGGCGGCGGTCCGGGGCGATGGGGTCGTGCTGGGATCGGGTCCTCCTCGATCCAGATCGAGGGGGAGGAGGAAGCGAACGTGGGGGGCGACTGGGGGCGAGGGGAGTGGGGAGTGGGGCGACTGGGGAGGGACCGCTAGGGTTTGGTGTGGATCGGGGGGGTTAAGGGGTGGCGGCTGGGCCGGCCTGGCTGGTTGCGGCCAGCTCGGTCAAGGCAGTGGTGGGGGGGGGGGGGCTTTTGGTTTTATTTGTCTTTTCTCCTTTTCTTGTTTTCTTTTCTATTTTATTTCTAGTTTCTTTTACTTTTAGCTTTATAAAATTTAAAAGCGACAACTAATTTGGTGTTATTAAATAGGTCACAGCCCCAACTATTTTGGCACTTTAAATAAAGTATTTTGCATCTGCTTATTATTTTAAAAGCATTTTAGATAATTGTTTTATCGCTGTTTTAGTTTATTTAGTGCATTTAAGTATTTTATTAAAAGATGATTTCTTCTTATGGATTATTTCACACATTAGGAACAATTTAGTTTTGACTTTTGAAAAGTTTATTTGTTTTGACTTTAATTCAAATTTGAATTTGGATCGGTTCTGAACTAATGCGAGATTAGCGACAGTAATCATGGTGACGTGGCACCATTAGCAGTGTTTCACTATAGCTTAACTACCCGGGCGTCACAATTCTCCTCCACTACAAGAAATCTCGTCCCGAGATTTAAGAGGGGTGTAAGGGGGAAAGTCCTGGTTACGAAATTCTAACGATTCTTCTCGGTCTTGGTTGCTCTTCTCGAAGAGGTCGATCCATTACGTTGATGTCTTCATTTCTCTGCTTCAGGTCATCATGATGAAGTCGGCGTCCTTTCTTCGGGAACTCTATCGTGCATACGAAAGAATAAAGGGGTGTTCCGGGAGAACGGACCTCTGCAAGGTCGACTATCTGGTCGATAACATCGGGGAAGGTGCCGAAAGTATCTCTCGAATTGAAATTTAAGAAAATATCGAGAGCAAAGTAAGGAGGTAACATGGGAAGTTTCAAGCGGATAGACAATCGTTCGTTGCCTGAAACAGGGCATGAAGGGGGATCAAAGCAACAGAATAATTATTGTGTCTGATGCCAGAATTGATGATCTCATCGGTAGGTGGCTCATGAATTTCATACGAGTCCACGCGGGAGGAATAACTTTGGGAACAGGGGTGTACAGTAGAGTCAGGTTTCGATCCTGTGGATTTGTGGGTTATGGGCCCACCATGTGGGTTAAATGTAGGAAGGCGATGACGTCTTACACGATCATGATAGCAAAGCATGTCAGAGGATAGCCTGTCAGTTATGTTGGCAACAGCATCGGTACCAAGGGCGAGGGATGAAGAGAACCATTTTCCTGCTCGTTTGAACGAGGCGGACCAGTAGGCAAGGTTCTCGTCCATCGGTGGTTATCGGAATGTCATCAACAAATGCAACAGGGTCTTACTGACACGGTTGTACACCAAGGTGTTTACATAAGCAGGAGAAAATTACTGCTTAGATCATATAGATCACCAGAAAGGTTAAACAAATCAATGAAAAGGAAAAGGTGACCATCAGATTAAAAAGAACAATGGAAAGGTAAATGTGTTTAAACACATGTTTCAGGGATATATCCTTCCCAAGGACAAGCAGAGCATGATATCCATGACAGGATAGAAAGTAGATAACCATTTAGGTAAGGGGAGAGGAATTTCATGACATAACCCAAACAACGGTATTTGGATAATGGACAAAGAAAATTTAGCATTGTTCTTCAAATGCTCTTATTGAAAATCAGAGTACCACAGACATGCTTTGAGATAGTATTGACATGGTCTTCAAGCAAAGGTCGGACTTGGATATACAAACAATTCATCAGGAACAACATATATAATAAGTCTTACGATTTCCTCATGGAAGAATGGTTAACCTTGCTAAATAGGAAACTGAAAACAATAGATCCTCCGGCCAGGTGTGCTAGGCATGACATCACCTTACCGATATATAAGGACCAATGTTATAACTCTTGGAAATATGTCCCAACCATCATATCTGACCGAGATTCAGATCTGATTGGTGTCAGGATACCTCAGACTCAGGATGTCTGAGAAGAAAAGGTGCAACACAAATTGATGAGATGGCATTGTAAGATTCTCGGGAAATGAACTATGGAAGCGAATTCCGAATCATGAGTTCATCATTAAACCAAGGAGATGATGAGGAGGTGGCTGATGAACTCAATGGCAGATATTTCCAAAAGATGGATTCCCACCAGTATTCAAACAAGGAGATAAAATTTGTCAGATCACATGACATAATGATGTATGCTCGAGGAAACCATACAGAATTAAACATTGGTTGAAAAGGTGCACCCAAAATATGGGCCTATGTAGCATGATCAATGTTTAGAATGGTGATTCGATAACCAATGGTCTAAGAATGCAATGTCGACCATTAACTTCAAAGCAATAGGGTCGCTAGAAGTTTTAAAATCACACATCCAAGTTCAACTGTCGGTTTTTCGGTTGGAAACAACACGGGGACCAAGAAGGAATGGTGATGGTGAGAAGTATCACTTGTATCAAGAATTCTCAAGAGGTGGTAAAATTCCCACGACATTCTTGACATAAAAGGTGGTAATACTCAAAGGTAGAACACAACATAAGCTGGATAGCAAGGAACTCAAAGTACAACACAAAACATGAACAAGTTTGTGTCGGAGGGAAGGCAATAATGTTGTCGATGATAACACAAATCATCGAGGGGCAAGGAAGGTATTTGTAATCATGAGTTCGATTGATATCCTGGAAGAGGTCAATTGTTGATGATGAACACGACAAATTTTGTCGAGAGATTTCATGAGGATGTAATCGATCAGCGATGACATCAAGTCAACGGGATGATGAAGCAAGAGGTTATTGGAACCACAGGTACGACACGAACTCAAAAATCAAGCTTGTTGTTCAAGGCGAAATGGTATGACGAGGAAGATCGGCGTAAGCTTAGCTCATCATCGAAAGTTGTGCTCCGGGGTTATGGACCAATAGCACAGTTAAAATCGGCATGATAATGATATAGCCGAGCAGGCTAGGGCTTACGTGATTGAGTTCAAATTCGTAGGTAAGGAAGGTTACCAACAGTTGTTTAATCGCGGTGCGAACTTGATTCAGTTATCGGAGTCTTTGAGTGTTTAATAATTCAGAGCCCGTGAATTTTTTTTTGGAATCAATGACAATGCAGTACTTGATGAAGAACTCATAAGAAGTTATGCAGTTTCGTGATAATCTCGAGATACCAGGGGGGTAATACTCGACGACAGATCAAAGTAGAGGTTGGACTGGGGTATTGCTCTGTAGAAGACAAGTGCTTAAACTCGCACGAGAAATGGTATTTAAAGGAGAACATGGTCGGAACCACGATTGCATAAGACCAGATCCCAGATATAAGATGAACTTATACCAAAGGAATAATTAATTTAAGAGAAGCTTTAATGATAAGATCTACATCGTGTCCATGGGCATGAACACAAGTTCAAGGTTGACTCCCACTTGTCCAATGAATAACCTTTCATTCACTTCTCATTTTCGAAAAAGTTGTAGTGTTGAAATTTTATCTAGCAAAATACCAGAAGAGTATGACTCGTGAAAGCTTTCGAGTTCACACATATTAAGGAAGGCATAGGTTCAACCCATCGGGGCATCCTTGAAACATATACCACAAGCTTCAAGAGTAAATATCACCAACTCGAAAGCAGAGCAAGGTTGAGAAAGTAGAGGATAAAATTTACCAAAGGCATTATGTATCCGAGAGAAGGCTCACAAGGTTATTGAATATGAAGGACGCTGTCGGATAAAATCCATTAAAGGATCTGCCGGTCCATAGCGGAGCTGATGTGAGCATCGGCACACAACCAGAGGAAGTAACAATGCCAAGGCATTGGATTATATAAACAACTGACTAATTCAAAGCTCAAATGCAAATGAATTATGATTTCCAAATCAAAGGATCGGAAGCAAACGCTCTGATTAATAATGGATAAGTTGAGTAAGCTTAGAGGTAAAATCGACAACAATTTGATTGGTCGAGATCCAGCTCATGCTTAATATGACGTCTGAGCCGAAAGGATGAATTATAGGATCTGACTGAGGATTGCGAGCATTCGCAACATATTGAATCAATGGACTCAAAATGATAGTGACAAGGGCTGCCAATAAGATTACTATACTTATGGGATTAACCATAATGAAAGCAAGCAAGAATTTCAAGAGCAATAAGCTGCTAAGGATTTTCGGAAGATCGAATAGTATTTCGAAGACCTTAGTGAAACACATAAACAACTGGGGATGGGCGGATACTCAGTATGTGCGAGGAATTAACCGTAGGAGTGTTCATGTGGGTAATGAACTGCAAGGCAGTAGGCACAAAGAATTCTCGGAACTATAGAGAGAATTTTCAGGGTATCTTGTAATAACAAGATCCATGAGATTGAAAGGGCAAGTGTATTTAGTTATCCATAATGATATAACAATGGTAGGGGATTTGCAAAGGCGGTGGGCACAAGTGTCTCGAGAGAACATCGGAGATTATCTTCGGAATCTTCTGGTGCAGCCGGCGATCATCTGGACTGAAGGGGCTCTCCGGGAGAAAGTATTTTCGAGGACCTAAAGTTAGATTTTAGTAAATTCATTAAACCCGAATAGAAGAGATCTCAGAGTCCCAGAGTAAAGGCGAGGAATAAAAGATCCTAATAGCACCCAAATGGCGACGTGGGCCCGTAAGCCACACATCCATGTTAGTAAAAGTTTTGCGATGACTAGACTCAACTTCGGCCAAGGAGTTGGAAAGGGGTATTCCTGCAGGCAGTCGGCTCTGATACCAACTTGTGACGCCCCCGATTTGACCGTACATTAATCATGCACGCAAACGTGTACAATCAAGATCAGAGACTCACGGGAAGATATCACAACACAACTCTAAAACATAAATAAGTCATACAAGCATCATAATACAAGCCAGGGGCCTCGAGGGCTCGAATACAAGTGCTCGATCATAGACGAGTCAGCAGAAGCGACAATATCTGAGTACAGACATAAGTTAAATAAGTTTGCCTTAAGAAGGCTAGCACAAAAGTAGCAACGATCGAAAAGGCAAGGCCTCCTGCCTGGGACCTCCTAACTACTCCTCGAAGCCGAACTCCATGTAGAATCATCCTCGGGATCTCTAGCTCCTGGACTCCAGCATCTGGTTGCGACAATCAGGTATAGAAAGGGGAAAAGAGGGAGAAAAGCAACCGTGAGTACTCATCCAAAGTACTCGCAAGCAAGGAGCTACACTACATATGCATGGGTATATGTGTAAAGGGCCATATCGGTGGACTGAACTGCAGAATGCCAGAATAAGAGGGGGATAGCTAATCCTGTCGAAGACTACGCTTCTGGCAGCCTCCATCTTGCAGCATGTAGAAGAGAGTAGATGGTAAGTTCACCAAGTAGCATCGTATAGCATAATCCTACCCGGCGATCCCCTCCTCGTCGCCCTGTTAGAGAGCGATCACCGGGTTATATCTGGCACTTCGAAGGGTGTGTTTTATTAAGTATCCAGTTCTAGTTGTCATAAGGTCAAGGTACAACTCCGGGTCGTCCTTTTACCGAGGGACACGGCTATTCGAATAGATAAACTTCCCTGCAGGGGTGCACCACATAACCCAACACGCTCGATCCCATTTGGCCGGACACACTTTTCTGGGTCATGCCCGGCCTCGGAAGATCAACACATCGCAGCCCCACCTAGGCACAACAGAGAGGTCAGCACGCCGGTCTAAATCCTATGGCGCAGGGGTCTGGGCCCATGGCCCATTGCACACCTGCACGTTGCGA
The DNA here is from genome assembly GCF_002575655.3 of Aegilops tauschii subsp. strangulata. Taxonomy (NCBI): domain Eukaryota; kingdom Viridiplantae; phylum Streptophyta; class Magnoliopsida; order Poales; family Poaceae; genus Aegilops; species Aegilops tauschii. Next base: position 280,980,059 of record NC_053036.3, read on the forward strand.
ACACGGCCGGAAGCAGACCTAGCCTAGCAGGCGTTCCAGTCCAATCCTGCGCGCGCCACTCAGTCGCTGACGTCACGAAGGCTTCGGCTGATACCACGACGTCGAGTGCCCATAATTGTTCCCACGTAGTTGGTTAGTGCGTATAGACCAAATGGCCAGACTCAGATCAAATACCAAGATCTCGTTAAGCGTGTTAAGTATCCGCGAACGCCGACCAGGGCCAGGCCCACCTCTCTCCTAGGTGGTCTCAACCTGCCCCGTCGCTCCACCACAAAGTAGCAGTCAGGGGCCATCAGGAACCCAGGCCCACCTCTACCGGGATGGAGCCACCTGTCCTTTCAGCCCCCTCATCAGAATCACTTGCGGGTACTCAACGAGCCGACCCGACTTTAGTCACCACATGTGTCATGTATATAAAGTATACAGCCTATACCCATGATCACCTCCCGAAGTGATCACGGCCCAGTAGTATAGCATGGCAGACGGACAAGAGTGTAGGGCCACTGATGGAACACTAGCATCCTATACTAAGTAGTAGGATAGCAGGTAAGGGTAACAACTGTAGCAACAATGAGAGGCTATGCAACAGAATAGGATTAACCAAATCAGTAACATGCTACACTACTCTAATGCAAGCAGTATAGAGAAGAATAGGCGATATCTGGTGATCAAGGGGGGGGGGGCTTGCCTGGAAGCTCAGCCGAGAAGGAGGGGTCGTCAACACCGTAGTCGTACTGGGTAGTAGCGGCGTCGGTCTCGGGGTCTACCGGAGGAGAAGAGGGGGAAGAAACAGTAAATACGGAGCAAACAAAGCATCACAAAACATAACGAGGCAATACGCGGTGCTAGGTATGCCCTAACGTGGTACTAGGTGATGCCGGCGAAGGGGGGAAACATCCGGAAAGTATTCCAGGTGTTTCGCGTTTTCGGACAGATGAACCGCAGGGGGATTGTTGCACATTTGCTATGCTAGGGATATGTGGTGGACGAACGGGCTGCGTATCCGGATTCGTCTTGTCGTTCTGAGCAACTTTCATGTAGAAAGTATTTTCATCTGAGCTACGGTTTATTTTATATAATTTTCTAAAGTTTTAAATCATTTCTAGAATTTATTTAATTATTTTAATTCAACATTATCCAGAATAGTGCATGCTGACATCATCATGACGTCAACAGTCAACAGAGGTGTTGACTGGTCAAACTGACGTGTGGGTCCCACTGGTCATAGACTCAGGTTTAACTAAACCGGGTTAATTAGACTAACTAAGTGATTAGGCAAATTTATTTTAATTAGATTAGTTTAACAAGATTAATTAACTTAATTAACTCATTAATTAATTAATAATTTATTTATTCTAACACATTTTTTATTCTCTTTTTTAATCAAAATCGTTCTGGGGGCGGGCCCCCCCGTCATTGGCCTAGGGGCCTTAACGGGTCGGGCTAAACGGGCGCGAGCGCCAGGTCGCGACGGGGGCACGGGCGCCAGAGCGCGCCAGCGGCCAGGGCGGGGCTGACCGGCCGGCCGTTTCCGTCGAAGGAAGCCGGCGCAGGAGGGGTCGCCGGAGGCAGCACCAGGGGCACTCAGGCCTCGCACGAGGCGGCAGAGGCGAGGTGGTCGCCGGAGCGCGGCTGGCCTCGGCCAAGGCGGCCATGGACAGGGACGAGGGGAGCCGGCGTTAGCCGCGGTGGCCGGTGGGCAAGGTCAGGGGTGGTTCGCGCGACGGCGAGCGAGGTGCGGGCGTAGACCGCGCGAGGGAGCAGCAGCAGGTCCACGGTGACGGTGGTCGCGGCCCGCGGTGTGCGCGAGCGGACGACGGGGACAGAGGAGGGGAGGTAGCGGTGCTCACGGCGGGTTCGTAGGGTTCGGGGCAACGGAGGTCGAGGAGGACGTCGGGGACGACAGTGATGAAGAGGAGGCAGTCCGGCGAGGAAGCTCCAGGCGACTAGGTGGCCGCGACGGCGGTGCTGCTGCAGGCGCGGCGCTCGGGGCCGGCCATGGCAAGGAGGAGGTGAGATAGGCCAGATCCTCAATGGGGCCTCGAGGATGGCGAGGCGACGACACGAGGACGGCAGGAGGACCTGCGGGGCGTAGGCGGCGGTCCGGGGCGATGGGGTCGTGCTGGGATCGGGTCCTCCTCGATCCAGATCGGGGGGGGGGGGAGGGTGGAGGAAGCGAACGTGGGGGGCGACTGGGGGCGAGGGGAGTGGGGAGTCGGGCGACTTGGGAGGGACCGCTAGGGTTTGGTGTGGATCGGGGGGGTTAAGGGGAGGCGGCTGGGCCGACCTGGCTGGTTGCGGCCAGCTGGGTCGAGGCCCAGTGGTGGGGGGGGGGGGGCTTTTGGTTTTATTTGTCTTTTCTCCTTTTCTTGTTTTTTTTCTATTTTATTTCTAGTTTCTTTTACTTTTAGCTTTATAAAATTTAAAAGCGACAACTAATTTGGTGTTATTAAATAGGTCGCAGCCCCAACAATTTTGGCACTTTAAATAAAGTATTTTGTATCTGCTTATTATTTTAAAAGCATTTTAGATAATTGTTTTATCGCTGTTTTAGTTTATTTAGTGCATTTAAGTATTTTATTAAAAGATGATTTCTTCTTATGGATTATTTCACACATTAGGAACAATTTAGTTTTGACTTTTGAAAAGTTTATTTGTTTTGACTTTAATTCAAATTTGAATTTGGATCGGTTCTGAACTAACGCGAGATTAGCGACAGTAATCGTGGTGACGTGGCACCATTAGCAGAGTTTCACTATAGCTTAACTATCCGGGAGTCACACATGTCTTTCAAAATATCAACATTGAAGAAAGCTATCCCTAGCCCATCATGCTCAATCATTGATCAATTCATGAAACACACTCGAATATTAGCTACATCCAATGCACAAGTATGATCATAGTGCTCCCTAGTTGGTGCTTTATAAGAGAAGATGGCGACTCAAATAAAAAATAATAATTTCATAAAGTAAATAGATAGGCCTTTCGCAGAGGGAAGCAGAGATTTGTAGAGGTGCGAGGCTCGAAGCTTAAATTGAGAGATAAAATATCTTGAGAGGCAAGCTTTTCCCGTCAACGAAAACGACCGAGAATTCCCAATACTTTCCATGCTAGATACATCATAGGCAGTTCCCAAACATAAAATAAAGTTTATTCCTTTTTCCACCATTCTTTCACAATCCATGGCTAGCCGTATCCACGGGTGACTTCCATACCAACACTTTCGAAGGAATTTATTATTTGACAACATAAAGTAAAAAAACTCATTTCGGGACTGGGCATCCCTATTACCATGCCACACTCTCGTGCAATGACAAGTGAATAAACACTCATCTTGAGAATAACACATCTAGCATGAAAAAATATTGGCCATCCCATATCGCTTCATGAGCGATACGACACACAAAAAGGAAATTCCTTTTGAAAATTAGAGTTGGCACATACAAATTTACTTGGAACGGCATTGAAATACCGCATATAGGTAGGTATGGTGGACTCATTGGAACAACTTGGTTTAAGGAGTTTGGATGCACAAGTAGTATTCCCACTTAGTACAAGGAAAGGCTAGCAAATAGATCGAGAAGCAACCAACCAAAAAACAAAAACGATCATAAATGAGCATTAAACATAACTAACACCTTAATAATGCACCACAAGTAGGATGTAACTTCATTTCATAACTATTGACTTTCATTCCTACATAGGGAATCACAAACCTTAACACCAATTTTCTTACTGAGTCATAATTACTCATCAACATGACTCACATATTACTATCTCCATATCTCAAAACTATTACAAGGAATCAAGTTTATAATATCCAATGATCTTCATGGAAGTTTTTATTATATCCTTCTTGGATATCTATTACTTTGGGACAAGTTTCAAATATTACCATTGCTTATAACAAGCTCTCAAACAACTTTAAGTGAAGAACATGAGAATAAATAATTTTTTGTCTCTCAAAATAATATAAGTAAATCATGAGAGAATTTCTTAAATTTTTTACTAACTCTCAAATTGATCTAAGTGAAGCATGAGAGTATTTCTTTCAAAATTAAAGCACCACCGTGCTAAAAAAGATATAAGTGAAGCACTAGAACAATTCCATAGCTCAATTATTTTAAGTGAAGCACACAGAGCAATTCTAACAAATCATAGCATCATTATGGCTCTCTCAAATAGGTGTGTCCAGCAAGGATAATTGTGACAAACTAAAAGCAAAACAAGCAAAGACTCATATAATACAAGAAGCTCCAAGCAAAACTCATGATATGTGATGAATAAAAATATAGCTCCAAATAAAATTACCGATGGTCGTTAGAAGAAAGAGGGGATACCTTCCGGGGCATCCCCAAGCTTAGTTGCTTGGATCTCCTTGAATATTACCTTGGGGTGCCATGGGCATCCCCAAGCTTAGGCTCTTTTCACTCCTTATTCCTTCATCCATCGTGATCTCGCCCAAAACTTGAAAACTTCAATCATACAAAACTTAACAAAACATTCGTGAAATTAGTTAGTATAATAAAGCAAATCACCACTCTAAGTACTGGTGCAAACCCATTCATATTTTATTATTGCATTATACCTACTATATCCAACACAAACAGAATTTACCAAAAACAGAACAATCTGTAGTAATCTGGACTTTGTCCATACTTCTGTAACTCCACAAATTCTGAAAAATTAGGACAACGTAGGCAATTTGTATATCAATCTTTTGTAAAAAATTCAGATTTTTAGTCCCTTCTGTGATTTTTAACAATTCAGCTACTGGACGCAAAAGTTTCTGTTTTCAACAGGATCAAATCAATTATCAACCAACATGATCCTAAAGGCTTTACTTAGCACAAACACTAATTAAAACATAAAAAACACAATCATAGCAAAAGTATAATTGCATATTTATTAAAGAACAGAAGAAAAATAAAAAATTTCAAAGATAACTAATGGGTTGCCTCCCAACAAGCGCTATCATTTTACGCCCCTAGCTAGGCATAATGCATAGATTCAAGTGTTGTCATCTCTCTTCTTATTTTCCATAGGTGTTTTTTTCCAGGAGGTTTCTCAAATATAACTAGAAACACATTGTCCATACAAATTTTATCATTATCAAGTTTTCCATCTTCGTATCCCCTTTCATTGACGGCAAAAATCCAAGAATATTGTTGATTAACATCATTAAAAACTTGTTCGATCATATCCAAAACGGGAATTTCCTTTTTAAGGTTCCATCAAAAAATTGATTATTACCAAGCAAATGTCTTAGTACATAATCACTATTGTAAAGGATCTCATCTATTACCGGTTTTTCACGGTTCATACCAATCGAAGATCTCTCTGGTTTCCCGCACTATGTCATCATATTCATTCACAAGAACAAGGGTGGGCGATACGTCTCCAACGTATCTATAATTTTTGATTGTTCCATGCTATTATATGATCTGTTTTGGATGTTTTATATGCATTAATATGCTATTTTATATGATTTTTGGGACTAACCTATTAACCTAGAGCCTAGTGCCAGTTTCTATTTTTCATTGTTTTTGAGTTTCGCAGAGAAGGAATACCAAACAGAGTCCAAACGGAATAAAACTTTCGCCATGCATTTTCTTGGACCAGAAAACACCCAGGAGACTTCGAGTACAAGTCAGGGAAGCTTCGAGGCGGCCACAAGGGTGGAGGGTGTGCCCCTAACCTTGTGGGCCCCTCGTAGCTCTCCTGACCTAATTCTTCCTCCTATATATACTCTTATACCCCAAAAACATCCAGGGGAGCCACGAAACCACTTTTCCACCGCCGCAACCTTCTATACCCGTGAGATCCCATCTTGGTGCCTTTTCCGGCATCATGCCGGAGGGGGAATCGATCATGGAGGGCTTCTACATCAACACCATTGCCTCTCCGATGATGCGTGAGTAGTTTAGTTCAGACCTACGGGTCCATAGCTAGTGGCTAGATGGCTTCTTCTCTCTCTTTGATTCTCAATACAAAGTTATCCTCGATGTTCTTGGAGATCTATTCAATGTAATACTCTTTTGTGGTGTGTTTGCCAAGATCCGATGAATTGTGGGTTTATGATCAAGTTTATCTATGAATATTATTTGAATCTCCTCTGAATTCTTATATGCATGATTTGATATCTTTGCAAGTATCTTGGAACTATCAATTTGGTTGGACAACTAGATTGGTTTTTCTTGCAATGGGGAGAAGTGCTTAGCTTTGGGTTCAATCTTGCGGTGTCCTTTCCCAGTGACAGTAGGGGCAGCAAGGCACGTATTGTATTGTTGCCATCGAGGATAACAAGATGGGGTTTTCATCATATTGCTTGAGTTAATCCCGCTACATCATGCCATCTTGCTTAATGCGTTACTCTGTTCTTATGAACTTAATACTCTAGATGCAGGTAGGAGTCGGTCGATGTGTGGAGTAATAGTAGTAGATGCAGGCAGGAGTCGGTCTACTTGACATGAACGTTATGCCTATATTCATGATCATTGCCTTAGATATCGTCATAACTATGCGCTTTTCTATCAATTGCTCGGCAGTAATTTGTTCACCCCCCGTAATATTTTCTATCTTGAGAGAAGCCTCTAGTGAAACCTATGCCCCCGGGTCTATTTTACATCATATTAGTTTCGCGTAAACTTGCCAATTTCTGTCGCTGTTCCCTTATTTTGCAATCTTTACTTTCCGTTCCATATACCAAAAATACCAAAAATATCACTTTACCGTTTATCCATCTCTATCAGATCTCACTTTGCGAATAACCGTGAAGGGATTGACAACCCCTTTGCCATGTTGGTTGCAAGTTGGTGTTTGTTTGTGCAGGTATTCGGTGGCTTGTTGTGTAGTCACCTACTGGATTGATACATTGGTTCTCAAAATTGAGGGAAATACTTACGCTACTTTGCTGCATCACCCTTTCCTCTTCAAGGGAAAAACCAACGCATGCTCAAGAGGTAGCAAGAAGGATTCCTGGCGCCATTGCCGGGGAGATCTACACCAAGCCAAGACATACCAAGTACCCATCATAAACTCTCATCCGTCGCATTACATTATTTGCCATTTGCCTCTCATTTTCCTCTCCCCCACTTCTAAAACGATTTTCGAAAAGATTTTCCTTTTTCTTCGCCTTCTTTCCGTTCGATCTTTTGTTTGCTTGTGTTACTATGTGCCTTTTTTTGCTTGCATCTTCGCTTGCTAAAAGTTTATGGATCCTCATCCACTTGCTAATATTTTTAAGAGATCCGATTATGATGAACCAATTGCTAGTTAGTTTTGTGCACTAGATTATCTTTACGAAGTTTAGCTTCAAATTCGTGAATCTGAAAATTATGATGAAGTACTTTATGAAGTGATTCACGATAGATCTTTGAATAAAAAGCATGATTGCAATATGTTATTATAAATTCTATTAATGTCAATTGTGCTAATAATATGCAAAACCCTAAGCTTGGGGATGCTAATTTTGCTATGTCTACTAGTTGTTGCAATGATCATGATTGGGGTGATTCTTCTTATGATCCTGAAAATTTATTTAAGCCCCATGATGAATATGAGATTGATAATAATTTTTGCAATAATATTGAAAGTGGGTATGGAAGAGTGTCAAATTTAGATCCCACATATTTGGAGAATGTTCAATTTTATGAATTTTTTGATAAAAGTGGGTTTGGAGAGGTCATGACTTTAGTTAATGTTAATCCCACTATTTTGGAAGAGTGTCAACTTCGCATGCATATGGATCATGTTGAGAATATGTTTTGTGATAGCTATATCGTTGAATTTTCTTATTATACTACATGTAATTATTATGAGAGAGGAAAATATGGTCGTAGAAATTTTCATGTTACTAAATTACCTCTTTTCATGTTGAGATTGCTGTCGTCTCTTTCTTCTTCCTTGCATATGCCAGTTTTTGCTTGCCTTGATAATTTATTTTCTTATAAAATGCCTATGCATAGGAAGTATGTTAGACTTAGATGTGTTTGTCACATCTTTTATGATGCTCTCTTTGTGCTTCAAATCTTCTCTTTTATGTGAGCATCATTGAAATTATCAATGCCTAGCTAAGGGCGTTAAACGATAGCGCTTGTTGGGAGGCAACCCAATTTTATTTTTCTTGCTTTTTAGGTCCTTTTTTGCTTTGAATAATTCATCTAGCCTCTGGGTAGATGTTGTTTTGTGTTTTAATTAGTGTTTGTGCCAAGTAAGACCTTTGGGATAGCTTACGGTAATAGTTGATTTGATCTTGCTGAAAATAGAAAATTTTGCTCCCAGGAAAATAATTTTCATAATTCACAGAATCGTGTTTTTGAGTTGATTATTTTTGCACAATATTAATAAACAAATTGCTTAGGTTGTCCTAAATTTTCAGGATTTTTGGAGTTACAGAAGTATTCAAAATATCCAGATTGCTACAGATTGTTCTGTTTTTGACAAATTCTATTTTTCACGTGTTGTTTGCTTATTTTGATGCATCTATGGCTAGTATCGGGGGGTATGAACCATGGAAAAGTTGGAATACAGTAGATATTACACCAATATAAATAAAGAATGAGTTCACAATAGTACCAAAAGTGGTGATTTATTTTCTTATACTAACGGAGCTTATGAGATTTTCTGTTAGAGTTTTGTGTTGTGAAGTTGTCACGTTTTGGGTAAGGATTTGATGGACTATGGAATAAGGAGTGGCAAGAGCCTAAGCTTGGGGATGCCAAAGGCACCCCAAGGTAATATTCAAGGATGTAAAAAGCCTAAGCTTGGGGATGCCCCGGGAAGGCATCCCCTCTTTCGTCTTCGTCTATCGGTAACTTTACTTGAGGCTATATATTTATTCACCACATGATATGTGTTTTGCTTGGAGCGTCTTGTATGATTTGAGTCTTTGCTTTTTAGTTTGCCACAATCATCCTTTCTGTACACACTTTTTGAGAGAGACACGCATGAATCGTGATTTATTAGAATGCTCTATGTGCTTCACTTATATTTTTTGAGCTAGGAAAATTTGCTCTAGTGCTTCACTTATATCTTTTAGAGCACGGTGGTGGTTTTATTTTATAGAAATTGATGAACTCTCGTACTTCACTTATATTATTTTGAGAGTCTCTGAACAACATGGTAATTTGCTTTGGTTATAAAATTACTCCTAATATGATAGGCATCCAAGAGGGATATAATAAAAACTTTCATATAAAGTGCATTGAATACTATGAGAAGTTTGATTCCTTATGATTGTTTTGAGATATGAAGATGGTGATATTGGAGTCGTGCTAGTGAGTAGTTGTGAATTTGAGAAATACTTATGTTAAAGTTTGCGAGTCCCGTAGCATGAACGTATGGTGAACCGTTATGTGATGAAGTCGGAGCATGATTTATTTTTTGATTGTCTTCCTTATGAGTGGCAGTCGGGGACGAGCGATGGTCTTTTCCTACCAATCTATCCCCGTAGGAGCATGCGCGTAGTACTTTGTTTCAATGACTAACAAATTTTTGCAATAAGTATGTGAGTTCTTTATGACTAATGTTGAGTCCATGGATTATACGCACTCTCACCTTTCCGCCATTGCTAGCCTCTCTAGTGCCGCGCAACTTTCACCGGTACCATAAACCCACCACATATCCTTCCTCAAAACAGCCACCATAACTACCTATTATGGCATTTCCATAGCCATTCCGAGATATATTGCCATGCAACTTTCCACCGTTCCGTTTATTCTGACAGGCTCCATCATTGTCATATTGCTTTGCATGATCATGTAGTTGACATCGTATTTGTGGCAAAGCCACTGTTCATCATTTTTATACATGTCACTCTTGATTCATTGCACATCCCGGTACACCGCCGGAGGCATTCACATAGTCATATTTTGTTCTAAGTATCGAGTTGTAATTCTTGAGTTGTAAGTAAATAAAAGTGTGATGATCTTCATTATTAAAGCATTGTCCTCTGTGAGGAAAGGATGATGGAGACTATGATTCCCCCACAAGTCGGGATGAGACTCCGGATGAAAAATAAAAAAATAAAAAAAGAGGCCAAAAAAATGAGAGAAGGCCCAATAAAAAAATGAGAGAAAAGAGAGAAGGGACAATGTTACTATCCTTTTTGCCACACTTGTGCTTCAAAGTAGCACCATGATCTTCATGATAGAGAGTCTCCTATGATATCACTTTCATATACTCGTGGGAATTTTTCATTATAGAACTTGGCTTGTATATTCCAATGATGGGCTTCCTCAAAATGCCCTAGATCTCCGTGAGCAAGCGAGTTTGATGCACACCCACTTAGTTTCTTTTTGAGCTTTCATAAACTTATAGCTCTAGTGCATACATTGTATGGCAATCCCTACTCACTCACATTAATATCTATTAATGGGCATCTCCATAGCCTGTTGATACGCCTAGTTGATGTGAGACTATCTCCTTCTTTTTGTCTTCTCCACAACCACCGTCTATTCCACCTATAGTGCTATGTCCATGGCTCACGCTCATGTATTGCATGAAAGTTGAAAAAGTTTGAGAACATCAGAAGTATAAAACAATTGCTTGCCTTGTCATCGGGGTAGTACATGATTTAAATATTTTGTGTGATGAAGACAGAGCATAGCTAGACTATATGATTTTGTAGGGATAAGCTTTCTTTTGCCATGTTATTTTGAGAAGACATAATTATTTTGTTAGTATGTGATAGAGGCAAAGGTGTCCCGATCTTTCGATGAGATGATAACTATCGATTTGGTGGAGACGACTTTGACGATCCGACTACAAACATGCACGACGTTGCGCCTTATCAATCGCTAAACCAATCTCCTGAGGTTACTGACGATGCCGGAAGCACGATCAGCCTGACCACGAAGGTCTATTCCTGCAAGCAATCGAAGAACGAGCAAGAATATGATAATGCAATCTGAATATTGCGAATATATATGAAGTATTGATAGTGGTGGGAATCCGTAAGCGGTCTTGGTCTGGTCGTTGGACACAAACGAAGTACACGAAGTTGCAATGGCTAACTTTTAACTAAACAAATTCCAAGGAAAAAGCTACTAGATGGATCTACTTATATAGGAGCAAGGGGTGGCGGCCAAGGAGGTGGGAGGACGTCCCAAGGCAGCCTAAAACCAACCCTAGGTCGTACAAGGCTCATGGGCCCAAGTGGAGGTGATGCAACACCTTTGGACTTGTAGTTTGACTCGGATTCTGGTGCAATGTCAGATTGTTTCGACCATAACTCAATGCTCCGGACGAATTTAAAGGTGAATCCAATTGGGTTGGAAAGAGCACGAAATCTAGTTTCCAACAAAAAAAGAATCACCCAATTCGGAGTCTGTATGAAAAAGTTGTTGGCGTTTTGAGTCAGGTATGTCTGTGCAGTCCGAATCTGAATCCAGAACGTGAGAGACTTGGACTCTATCTTCTCTTGGCCCAAAAGTGACGTGAGAGGACTTTTTGAACAGAACCTAAACTTCTCCTTTTGCCTTATCTTCATATGTGGATTGTACAAATGTCCCATACACCTACAATTAGACAAAACACAAAAGTGTGTGAAGTATTTTTGTTCTGGATAACATAAATAGATTATTGAATAGTTTGCACTAGAAATCACCTGACAAATATGCATGTATGCAATATTTTTGGTCGTATCCAAGGTAGTCATGTCCTCATCATCCTCCCCTTCTTGAAAACAAAGCCGTCCTCGGCGTTGCTTAATCTGAAATGTGGCTAACAAAAGAGACAAGGTGTACATGTTGTATATGTATATGTCATCCATTTTTACTTCCCGTGGATTTTGCACATATGACACATGTATACATGAGTAACTTTCATAGTTAATAAAATATAAAGCCAAAATATTATCACAAGAAGTAGAAGGCATGAAAGTATTGCAACTCAGTTTGCACATATAAGTGAAGCTCTTATTCATATGAAAAGATTGACAATATTCATCATTAAACCATCCCAACATTGATGAACCATCACCAAGATTAGAGGTCATATCAAAATGATTAAATATTGGCACAATTATTTTCAAACATATTTGATCCAAATCTGATTTATTCCCTGATTCACTTGATTCTTTTGCATCGATAGTTAATTCAATGGGCTCACTCAAAATTGTTTGATCACATGGCAAAGTCAAATCATCAACATAGTCCTCTAAGGTAGCTGGTGTGATCAAAGTAGTGGGTAGCTCACCGCATGGTGCACTTAAATTGACAAGACATTCATCATACTCATGTGGAAGTGGAAGATTAGTACCTTTGTCATTACCTCTTATGATCAACTCAGATGAGGTAGGCACTCTCGGTGATGATGTGTCACATGGTGGAGGTGATGTAGTCCTCACAACAACGGATGTGGTTGTCATAGTATGCTTAGTAGTTGAAGGGACAACCGTATCAACTCTTGGAATGTGCATCTCGCGCTTGTTCTCCTTGTGCGCAACATGTCGTTTTATTTCCTGTTCAGCTTTGCAAGCAAGATGAAACAAATGGTCCATAGGATAACACTCTTCATGTATTAGTATCTCCTGAATGTCACGATTTAATCCTCCCCAAAATCTATCCATAAAATCTTCTTCACTTTCTTCTAAAGAGGAATGCAGCAAGGTAGTTTGTAAAGTATCATAATATTTCGTTACGGTGTCACTACCTTGTTTTAAATGTTGCAACTTTGTAATCATGTCACGAGTATAATAAGCGGGAACGAATGTATGTCGCATGGCAAGTTTCAAATCATCCCAAGTAGTAGGTATATCATTAGGGTGTAACCGACAATATTCACTCCACCAAACTACAGCATAACCAGTGAAAGAACAAACCGCAACCTTAACTTTTTTACGTACATCAAAATTATTGGAAACAAATATATTATTTAGGTCAAACTCCCATTCAATATATAAAGCAGGTCTAAAACGGCCATTAAATGGTGGTATAGAAACATTAACCTGATCATGTGCATTTGGATGTTTGTGCACCTCTCGTGACGGTTGTGGTATTTGCATAGGTGATGGCACATCTCCCACGATCGACAAACCCCATGAATTGACTCTAGATCCTGTCATGATTAGTAGAAACAAGAAACAAAATTCAAGAATAATGTTCCTATGAACTACTAGGATGTGGTGGTAAAGCGCTCACAGTAAAGCAAATATCAATATCTTACAAGTTCTTACCAAGCAACAGGTGGTGACAGGCAACCAGCGGTGTCAAATAACTCCAAAGATTGAGTAAAGCGATTGCCAGGGGAACGTACGTATACACGGTGTAGAAATATGTGGAGCTGGGTTGGCTATATATGGTAGCAAAATATTAGCAATAATCAATTCAGAGATGCAATGTTGAATAAACGCTCAACGACGGTACTGTGCTGGTCCTAGGCTAGACCGGACTAGAGACGCGAGCCTAGAACACTAATGAGGTCACGGCGTAGCACAACTAGCATCAATCAAGGATACTAAGTAGCTCTGGACAGCAAGATATAAGTGAAGATCACAACGGCAGTAAAGATAATGATGAAAAACAACTGCCAAGCAGGATATACAACAACTCTCTCCAACATTCCTCTTGAAAAGTTTGTGCCAATTTTCTGATAATTTTTTTCAAAGAATGCTACTAACTCAAGCTTTCCAATGCAAAAAGAATCACTCAATTCCGAGTTGATATGAGGAGTGAAAGAATTCTGAAACTGGCTTGAAAAACTGGAATAAGCTGTGTCCGCGAACTTCGGAGGGCAAAAAGACCTATTTAGAAGACGATTTTGAGGTGTCAAATATTGAACTAGTCTCTGCAACTATTTAGATGCGGCTCGTCGCTAGCTTTCATTTGAGTACTCGCGGAGTCAAAACGGACTTCGTATGAGGAAAGGTATGCCTGTTTTACTAAACAGTGCACAAAACAGATTCCAATCCGAATTCAACTACGAGATTGAGTCTAGATAGATCCGAATTTTGTTTTTTTTCTTCTCTCTTTTTTTTTCCTCACACTTTTTTCTTTCTCTTTTTTTCTGACTTTTTTTCTTTTTTTTTCTCTCTTTTTTTTCTCTGTCTTTTTTTTTCTCCCTCTTTCCAAGACAAACTAGATAAGATGCAGATTGGATCAAGCGAAGATGTGAATGACCTCAACTATGATTGTGACAATGAACTATGGGTAGCACATGGTGGAATTTGATGGATGGTGTGGTGGACAGCAGAAGGGATAACGATGCAGCGGCGACGTGACTAATGTGAACAGAACTCGAAACTCTAAACGAACTAGACCCTAAGACCAGCAACTCGACACGACGATGCAACCGATAATTCAATAATGCAAACAATGAATAGAAAATTGCAAAGGCTCAGACTGGCTTGGACAAAAGGATGAATAGATCTAACTTTTTTGTGGCTTTTTCTTGGACAATAGGTAAGAAAATAAATCTAATCTAGGGGAAACTGGAAATTCTCACCGAGCAACCTGAAAACTGATACCACTTGATAGAGGCAAAGGTGTCCCGATCTTTCGATGAGATGATAACTATCGATTTGGTGGAGACGACTTTGACGATCCGACTACAAACATGCACGACGTTGCGCCTTATCAATCGCTAAACCAATCTCCTGAGGTTACTGACGATGCCGGAAGCACGATCAGCCTGACCACGAAGGTCTATTCCTGCAAGCAATCGAAGAACGAGCAAGAATATGATAATGCAATCTGAATATTGCGAATATATATGAAGTATTGATAGTGGTGGGAATCCGTAAGCGGTCTTGGTCTGGTCGTTGGACACAAACGAAGGACACGAAGTTGCAATGGCTAACTTTTAACTAAACAAATTCCAAGGAAAAAGCTACTAGATGGATCTACTTATATAGGAGCAAGGGGTGGCGGCCAAGGAGGTGGGAGGACGTCCCAAGGCAGCCTAAAACCAACCCTAGGTCGTACAAGGCTCATGGGCCCAAGTGGAGGTGATGCAACACCTTTGGACTTGTAGTTTGACTCGGATTCTGGTGCAATGTCAGATTGTTTCGACCATAACTCAATGCTCCGGACGAATTTAAAGGTGAATCCAATTGGGTTGGAAAGAGCACGAAATCTAGTTTCCAACAAAAAAAGAATCACCCAATTCGGAGTCCGTATGAAAAAGTTGTTGGCGTTTTGAGTCAGGTATGTCTGTGCAGTCCGAATCTGAATCCAGAACGTGAGAGACTTGGACTCTATCTTCTCTTGGCCCAAAAGTGACGTGAGAGGACTTTTTGAACAGAACCTAAACTTCTCCTTTTGCCTTATCTTCATATGTGGATTGTACAAATGTCCCATACACCTACAATTAGACAAAACACAAAAGTGTGTGAAGTATTTTTGTTTTGGATAACATAAATAGATTATTGAATAGTTTGCACTAGAAATCACCTGACAAATATGCATGTATGCAATATTTTTGGTCGTATCCAAGGTAGTCATGTCCTCATCAGTATGCTTGGAGTATTATTGTTTTTATGTCAATATAAACTTTTGTTTTTAATCTTACGGATCTGAACATTCATGCAACAATAAAGAGAATTACATGGATAAATATGATAGGTAGCATTCCACATCAAAAATTCTGTTTTTATCATTTACCTACTCGAGGACGAGCAGGAATTAAGCTTGGGGATGCTTGATACGTCTCCAACGTATCTATAATTTTTGATTGTCCCATGCTATTGTATTATTTGTTTTGGATGTTTTATATGCATTGATATGCTATTTTAAATGATTTCTGGGACTAACCTATTAAACTAGAGCCCAGTTCCAGTTTTTGTTTTTCCCTTGTTTTAGAGTTTCGCAGAAAAGGAATACCAAACGGAGTCCAAACGAAATAAAACTTTTGCCATGATTTTTCTTGGTCTAGAAGACACCCAGGAGACTTGGAGTACACGTCAGGGAAGCTTCGAGGCGGCCACAAGAGTGGAGGGCGCCCCCATGGGGGTGGGGTGCGCCCCCAACCTTGTGGGCCCCTCGTAGCTTTCCTGACCTAATTCTTCCTCCTATATATACTCTTATACCCCAAAAACATCCAGGGGAGCCACGAAACCACTTTTCCACCGCCGCAACCTTCTGTACCCGTGAGATCCCATCTTGGGGCCTTTTTCGGCATCCTGCCGGAGGGGGAATCGATCACGAAGGGCTTCTACATCAACACCATTGCCTCTCCGATGATGCGTGAGTAGTCTACTTTAGACCTACGGGTCCATAGCTAGTAGCAAGATGGCTTCTTTCTCTCTCTTTGATTCTCAATACAATGTTCTCCTCGATGTTCTTGGAGATCTATTCGATGTAATACTCTTTTGCGGTGTGTGTAACATGCCAATTTTCAATTTGGATGTTAATCGTTAGGTCATCATATGCATCCATGATTTCTTGCATTTCGAATTGGTTTTATTTGGACATTTTGATCCTAGAGACCTTAAGCAACTCAAGGACAATTTGAGATAGTTGGATGTTTTCATAAAATTCCATTTTTTGAATTTTCAAGATTGGTAAATTGGATCATGGTGATTTTTTATTTGAAATTATTTTTCCAATTATTTCAAAATAAATAGAATAATGAGCGACGATAATATGACTTCTTCAAAATAGAGGAATAATGGAAATTTAATTTTTAATAAAAATATTTATTTATTTGAGATTTTATGGTTAATTAGAGAAAATTGCATTTTTAAAAATTGCATTTTAGCCCAGAAAAATGTTCATGTTGTCCTAAATATTTGGAGAGGATCGTGAAAATTATTTTTGGGATTTTAGGATTTTTATTAATTTCATTTTTTGGATTTTTTTTTCTTTTTGGCGAAATCATTAAATAAAAAGTTCCTAGGCCGGCCCAGCCGTAGCCGGGCCATGGCCCATCTCGCAACCGCCGTCCCCGAACTGGACTCCAGCAGGAGTCTGAGCCACCGCCGTCGCCGCCTCGGCCTCGCCCCTTTCCCAAATCGGCCTCGCCGCCCCGCCACCCCGTCCTCCTCACCAAGCCGCCACCACAGCCCCGCCGCCGCTGCTGCCGCACGACGCCCGTCCCGCGCCCCGCAGCCGCACGTCGCCCGCGCCACCTCCCGCCGACGCCGGAGCCGCGCCGACGCCCACCGCCCCGCTCGCCGGAGTTCGCCGCTGTTTCCGATCTGCCGCCGGTTTTCGCCGAAAACCGCCAAACCAGTAAAAAACCGATCCGATTTTTAGTTTTTTAGGTTTTTCTTTTAGATCTATTTATTTTTATTCGGTTAGATTAAATAGCGAGCATTCACTCGTTTAGATTTGTTAACGAACGAATTCGTTCGTTAGTCTCTGTTAGCGGACGTTCGTCCGATAGATTTTTCTTTTTTCTGTTTATATTCGGCAAGGGACCTATCTGCGAATAGTTTTCTTACAGATTAGTCCCTGATCTTCGAACCCTCACTACTTTTTGCTCGTTTATCCAAATCCAGTGAAACCAACGCCAAAATCTTCTTCTTGATCCCCTCTGTTCAGATAAACAACTTGAACATCATTTTGAAAATTTAAAATTTGGTTTCAAGCATATTTGGTTTTGAACTTCTTTTGATCATAGTTTGAGTTTCGTAACTCCGATTCGACTGATTCTTTTTGCAAATTAAAGCTCTTCACTTGTACTTTCTGTTTAGATATTTTCTTTTGGTTTTAGCTTTGCGTCTTATGCTGGAGTGCTTATGTATGCTATTGTTTATTCACGATAGAGTTTCCGGAGTGCGAGGCTTGCTACTACGAATCTCTAGGGGTTTCCGATCGTCAGCAAGGCAAGTAACACTTTGATCATATCCCTTTATTACCCAGTTTTTATGCATTAGTTTCAACCCTCAAACATAACATGTGGGTATTTGGGAAGTAGTTGATGAGGTAGGAACCTATTGTCTTATTTTCAAACCTTGGGTGTTACTATGTTATGATTGCTTTACTTCGCTATGCTCGTAGACGTGGATTGGAATGTGAGATTCATGCAAGTTGTGAGAGATTTTTTTTTAAATCAAGGGAAACTTAAGGTGGCTACTTAAATACACATCTAGGTGGATTGGTTGTGGGCACCTGGAGCAATCCAGTGTTGTCCTAGGATATCCCGGAGTACCCGTGTGATCATCCTATGGTTTGCCACCCAGGCTCAAAAGGGATCATAAAATTATTCATGATAGAAACTTCTGTGTGCAGCCACAAGCCATTATGTGCTCTAGCATAGTTGGGTATGTTGTGTGACCTCTTTCAGTGGTAGGCTAGCAGATGTAGGGGAAGTAGGTGGTACTGTCTACCCAGAGTAAAGAGTTAATGCTTCGGAAAGACTGAGTCTTGGTCATCCGTTTCTCAAACATCATGTAGTACGAGAAATCCAATAGAGGAGATCGAGTCTTGTGGGGAGAAGTGCGCAAACCTCTGCAGATTGTACAAACTAATCATGGTTAGCCGTGTCCCCGGTTATGGACATTTTGAGTATGTGGTTCTTGAATTATTGTTTTGATCTCATCACTTTACTTAATAAAATTGTTGGGTTATAATTATCACTTTGGGATTGAGTTGGAGGAACCTTCTCAATAATGACATAACTTTGTAGTTAAATAAAAATCTAATTCTTTGTTGTAGGGAAAAATTGGCTTTATGCAAATGATAATCGTAGAGCCTCCACCAGCCATATATGCATGTAGTGATAGCTGTTATTTGTTCATTGCTCTATAGTGTTATCTTGCCAGCATATTCCATGTGCTAACCTACATGGCTGCAACGTATTATGTTGCAGAATTTTCAAACGAAGAGTAAGGTGCGCTAGGTCGTTGTCATGCACTCAGTATTGCCGTGGAGTTGGATGGTGATGAGGACATCAATACAATTATTACACCCACAGTCCCTGCTGCTATACATACTGGACCAATTACTAGAGCTCGCGCACGCCAATTAAATTACCAGGTACTTTCGTTTCTTGCTAATGATTCTAATGTTCATGAGAATATGATGCTGCCTAAATTGGATACATTTGTTTTGCTTACAAATGAAGGGCCTAGCTTTGAGAAGGATGAACATTGGAGCAAGAACAAGCATGGAGATGATGGCATGCGCATGGGGAACAAGAACGGAGTTACAAGTGATGATTTCAGGACGTTGAAGCCACCATAATGCGTGCATGAAGCCTTGGACGAAATATACAAGATGCTACTTCATAACTTTCGTCCAGAGGCTATTCTAGGTGCTGCGTCACCTTATTATTGGGCCAGGCCCATGTAATTTCGAAATACATAAGTATAGGCTGTTTTTAGAGTCCGTATGTGTGGGGAAACAAGAGATAGGGTTGGTTTCGGACCCCTTCCTCAAGGGCCACGAAATTCTCCCCCTCTTCCTCCATATATACAGCCCTTAGGGCGTCGTTTAGACTTTGGGTTTTGTTTAGATTAAAAGTTCGCCATAGCTGCAACTTCGCGTACTTCGTTTGTGTTCAGCGACCAGACAAAGGCGTCACAGAACCCCACCTTGATCAATAAAGCTTTCATCTTATATTCGCAATATCCAGATTGCAATCTCAGTTTCTTGCCTGTTCTTCGTTTGCTCGCAGGAAACAGACCCTCGTGGTCAGGTTGATCGTGCTCCGGCGTGGTCGATAACCTCTCGGAGTTGGTTTAGCGATTGCTAAGGCGCGACGTCCTCGCACGTTCGTAGTCGGATCATCAAAGTCGACTTCCACCAAAGCGATATCCATCATCTCATCGAAAGACGGGACACCTTTGCCTCTATCAAGTGGTATCAGATTTCCAGGTTGCTCGGTGAGATTTTACAGTTTTTCGTAGTTTAGATCGAGTCTGTTCTTCATACCTACAGTCCACGAAAAAGCCACAAAAAAAAATTAGGGTTAGTTCATCATATCCGAACCAATCTGAGCCTTTGCATAATCTTTTTAGGGTTTTTGCTTTGTTGAATTTGCGGTTGCATCGTCGTGTCAAGTTGCTGGTCTTAGAGTCTAGTCTTTTAGAGTTTCGAGTTCTGGTCATAAGTTGTCACGCCGCCGCCGCACCATCATCATCGCCTTGCCATCTACCACCATTGCTTATCCGCCACCGCTTTGAATCCGTATCCATATACCACCACCGCTGCCATATACTACCGCCATATATCCACCACCAATCCGAGTTCTTTTCATAGTCGGTTTGTTTTAGAGATCCATATATTTTCCGTTTCGTGTTTCCTTGCCTGAGTAGGTCTCGGAAAAAAAAAAAAAAGTCTGGAGACCCCCGGGCAGTTTTTAGGCCAAAATTTCGGCAACCAAAAATATTTTTTCCCTATCCTATTTTTAGGCCCCGGGTAGTGTTTTGAGACACTCGCCATCATAGTGATTTTTTGTCGCACTTTTTCGTCGTCGCTGCCCTGATTTCCGAAAAAAAAAATAGTCAAAAAATTTTGTGCCCATCCTGTCAGTTTGACCTGGGAAGAGTTTTGAGACACTCGCCATTATAGTGATTTTTTCGCAAAAAAAAAAAAAGGAGGAGCGCAAAAAAAAAAAAAGAGCGCAAAAAAAAAAAAAAAGAGCGAAAAAAAAAATTTCCTGAGTGTGCTTTTCCCTTGTTTACGTGCAGCGCCGTGATTTTGTTAGTGTTCTAGGCTCGCGTCTCTAGCACGGTCTAGCCTAGGACCAGCACAGTACCGTCGTTGAGCGTTTATTCAACTTTGCATCTCTGAATTGATTATTGCTTACCATTTTGCTACCATATTATAAGCCTTCCCAGCTCCACATAAGTCTACATCGTGCGTTTGACTCTCCCTGGTAATCGCTATATCCAAGCTTTGAGAGTTTCTGACTACAACGGTTGCCGATCACCACCTGCTGCTGGGTAAGAACTGGTAAGAATTTGAGATTCGCTTGAAGGTTTTGTGACACACCACCATCCCACCACTTCTAGTAGTCTGCAGGATCATATTCTTTTGTGTTTCTATTGCTGCTAACCATGGCAGGTTCACAAGCCGATGAGACTGATTGGGCGAACATGACGAACAAGGAGTTGCATGATAAATTTCAGCAAATGATGAGTGGCCAGGTGGGAGATGTGCTAAACAGATTTGAAGAGGCTATGGAGAAGATAGATGCCGTGGAGAAGTCGTTTGAGACAAAGCTGGATAACAAGTTTACTGAATTACTAAAGCGTCTTCCCCAACCACCACCGGCTGCACATGTCGCACCTCTACAACAACAACAACCACATCTCCAACGCCGCCTTCCAAATCAAGTGGGACGGGCACAGCGCGTTCCAATTGAGATTGGTCAAAATTCGGGTGCTGCTGTCCCTACTGTTGATGCTTCTTTGGCTCCTGCTCCTGCGGCGGCTGAGGAGGATGACGATTATGCGGGCGATTATGAGGATGAGGTTGATCAAAATCAGAACTACGTGCAGCCACCAGCACCACCACCAGCAGGTCGACCTCAGGTATATATTCGCAACGGTAGGCCGGCACCACCACCTCAGGTACGAGATCATGACCATCTCCCTAAACTGAAATTGAATATTCCACCATTTGAGGGTAGATATGTTCCTGATATATATCTTACTTGGGAGTTAGAAACTGAACAACGATTTACATGTTTACAATATCCTGAGGAGAGACGTGTTCCTGCTGCTGTTTGTGCTTTCACTAGCTTTGCATGTGTTTGGTGGTCTGAACATTGTAGATTATATCCTGTTCCAGCTACTTGGGCTGCTTTGAAAACTGCTATGCGTACTCGTTGGGTTCCACCATATTATCAACGTGAATTACTTCAAAAATTGCAGCGTTTAAGACAAGGAAAAAATTCTGTAGAAGAATATTATCAGGAATTACAAACTGGCATGATTAGATGTGGTATTGTTGAGGAGAATGAAGCTATGCTTGCACGTTTTATGGGTGGATTAAATAAAGAGATTCAGACCATTCTAGAGTATAAGGATTATAATAATATCACTCGTTTATTCCATCTTGCTTGTAAAGCTGAACGTGAAGTGCAGGATCGACAGCCATTGGCGCGAACTAACTTTTCTGCAGGTCGACCTTCATCATGGACACCGCGTGCATCTTCTACTTCCACTTCACCATCACCTCCATCAGGTGCCACCTCCAGCCGTGATACAAGAAAGCAGGCACAACCACCACTCTCTGCCAAGAGCACACCTGCCGGGCCTGTGCAGAGCTCTTCTTCTTCCATGGCATCGACAGGGCACACAAGTGATATTATTTGTCGTCGTTGTAAGGGAAGAGGACATTTTGCGAGAGAATGCAAATCTCAGCGTGTCATGATTGCTACTGAGGATGGTGGGTATGAGTCCGCTAGTGACTATGATGAGGAGACTTTGGCTCTTATTACACGTGAAGAACATGGTGGAGATGATTCTGAAAATGAGACGCAATACACGGCTCCTGAAGACGCTGACAGGTATGAATGTTTAGTTGCTCAACGTGTTTTGAGTGTGCAGGTCACACAAGCAGAGCAAAATCAGAGGCATAATTTGTTCCATACAAAGGGAGTTGTGAAGGAACGTTCTGTTCGCGTCATCATAGATGGAGGGAGCTGTAACAACTTGGCTAGCATGGAGATGGTGGAGAAGCTATCTCTCACCACAAGACCACATCCACATCCTTACTACATCCAATGGTTCAACAACAGCGGCAAGGTTAAGGTAACACGTACTGTTCGTGTGCATTTTAGTATCTCTACATATGCTGATTATGTTGATTGTGATGTGGTACCCATGCAAGCATGTTCCTTATTACTAGGTAGACCATGGCAATTTGATAAAAATTCTGTACACCATGGTAGAAACAATCAGTATACTCTTGTTCATAAGGATAAAAATATTACTTTGCTTCCTATGACTCCTGATTCCATTTTGAAAGATGACATTAATAGAGCTAATAAAGCAAAACAGGAGAAACATAAGAGTGAAAATCAGATTGTGGCAAAGGAATTTGAGCAACAAATGAAACCTAATAATAAACCATCTAGTGTTGTTTCTGAAATTAAATTGAAAAGTGCATGTTTACTTGCCACAAAATCTGATATTGATGAACTAGATTTCAGCAAATCTGTTTGCTATGCTTTTGTGTGCAAAGAGGCATTATTTTCATTCGAGGACGTGCCTTCCTCTTTGCCCCCTGCTGTCACTCACATTTTGCAGGAGTTCGCTGACGTCTTCCCACAAGACGTGCCACCGGGATTACCACCTATTCGAGGGATTGAGCATCAAATTGACTTAATTCCCGGTGCATCGCTACCCAACCGTGCACCATACCGTACCAATCCAGAGGAGACGAAGGAGATTATGCGTCAAGTACAGGAGCTGCTCGACAAAGGTTATATACGCGAATCTCTTAGTCCTTGTGCTGTTCCTATTATACTCGTGCCTAAAAAGGATGGTACGTCGCGTATGTGTGTTGATTGTAGAGGCATTAATAATATTACTATTCGTTATCGTCATCCTATTCCTAGGCTCGATGATATGCTTGATGAATTGAGTGGCTCTACAATATTCTCCAAAGTTGATTTGCGTAGTGGATACCATCAAATTCGTATGAAATTGGGAGATGAATGGAAAACTGCATTTAAAACTAAGTTTGGTTTATATGAGTGGTTAGTCATGCCTTTTGGGTTAACTAATGCACCTAGTACTTTCATGAGACTAATGAACGAAGTTTTACGTGCTTTCATTGGACGATTTGTGGTGGTCTATTTTGATGATATACTGATTTATAGCAAATCTTTGGAAGAACATTTGGAACATTTACGTGCTGTTTTTATTGCTCTACGTGATGCACGTTTGTTTGGTAACCTTGGGAAGTGCACCTTTTGCACCGACCGAGTATCTTTTCTTGGCTATGTTGTTACTCCACAGGGAATTGAAGTTGATAAAGCCAAGATTGAAGCTATTGAGAGTTGGCCGCAGCCCAAAACGGTCACACAAGTGCGGAGTTTTCTTGGACTCGCTGGTTTCTATAGGCGTTTTGTGAGAGATTTTAGCACCATTGCTGCACCTCTCAACGAGCTTACAAAGAAGGATGTGCCTTTTGTTTGGGGTACCGCACAGGAAGAAGCCTTCACGGTATTGAAAGATAAGTTGACACATGCTCCTTTACTCCTACTTCCTGATTTTAATAAGACTTTTGAGCTTGAATGTGATGCTAGTGGCATTGGATTAGGAGGTGTGTTATTACAAGATGGCAAACCTGTTGCATACTTTTCTGAAAAATTGAGTGGGCCTAGTCTGAATTATTCTACTTATGATAAAGAACTATATGCTCTTGTTCGGACTTTAGAAACATGGCAACATTATTTATGGCCCAAAGAATTTGTTATACATTCTGATCATGAATCTTTGAAACATATTAAAAGTCAAGCTAAACTGAATCGTAGACATGCTAAATGGGTTGAATTCATTGAATTGTTGTTGCAGGAGGCGCATGGAGGAGGATTAATGGGACACTTTGGCGTGAAGAAGACGGAGGACGTACTTGCTACACATTTCTTTTGGCCAAAGATGAGACGGGATGTTGAGCGTTTTGTTGCTCGCTGCACTACATGTCAAAAAGCTAAGTCACGACTCAATCCTCATGGTTTATATATGCCTTTGCCTGTACCTAGTGTTCCTTGGGAGGATATATCTATGGACTTTGTTTTAGGTTTACCTCGAACAAAGAAGGGGAGGGATAGCATATTTGTTGTCGTGGATAGATTCTCGAAAATGGCGCACTTTATACCATGTCATAAAAGCGATGATGCTGTTAATGTTGCTGATTTGTTCTTTCGTGAAATTATTCGCTTGCATGGTGTGCCAAATACTATTGTTTCAGATCGTGATACTAAATTTCTTAGCCACTTTTGGAGATGTTTATGGGCTAAGTTGGGGACTAAACTGCTTTTTAGTACTACTTGTCACCCCCAAACTGATGGACAAACTGAAGTAGTCAATAGAACATTGTCTACTATGCTTAGGGCTGTTTTGAAGAATAATAAGAAAATGTGGGAAGACTGCTTGCCTCATATTGAGTTTGCTTATAATCGTTCATTGCATTCTACTACTAAGATGTGCCCTTTTGAAATTGTGTATGGTTTCCTACCTCGTGCACCTATTGATTTGTTGCCTCTTCCATCTTCGGAGAAGGTTAATTTTGATGCTAAACAACGTGCTGAATTGATCTTAAAAATGCATGAGTTAACTAAGGAAAACATTGAGCGTATGAATGCTAAATATAAACTTGCTGGAGATAAGGGTAGAAAACATGTTGTGTTTGCACCTGGAGATCTTGTTTGGTTACATTTGCGTAAGGATAGATTTCCTGATTTGCGCAAATCAAAGCTAATGCCACGTGCTGATGGTCCTTTTAAGGTGTTAGAGAAAATAAATGATAATGCATATAAACTTGAGCTGCCTGCAGATTTTGGGGTTAGTCCCACTTTTAATATTGCAGATTTGAAGCCTTATTTGGGTGAGGAAGATGAGCTTCCGTCGAGGACGACTTCATTTCAAGAAGGGGAGGATGATGAGGACATCAATACAATTATTACACCCACAGTCCCTGCTGCTATACATACTGGACCAATTACTAGAGCTCGCGCACGCCAATTAAATTACCAGGTACTTTCGTTTCTTGCTAATGATTCTAATGTTCATGAGAATATGATGCTGCCTAAATTGGATACATTTGTTTTGCTTACAAATGAAGGGCCTAGCTTTGAGAAGGATGAACATTGGAGCAAGAACAAGCATGGAGATGATGGCATGCGCATGGGGAACAAGAACGGAGTTACAAGTGATGATTTCAGGACGTTGAAGCCACCATAATGCGTGCATGAAGCCTTGGACGAAATATACAAGATGCTACTTCATAACTTTCGTCCAGAGGCTATTCTAGGTGCTGCGTCACCTTATTATTGGGCCAGGCCCATGTAATTTCGAAATACATAAGTATAGGCTGTTTTTAGAGTCCGTATGTGTGGGGAAACAAGAGATAGGGTTGGTTTCGGACCCCTTCCTCAAGGGCCACGAAATTCCCCCCCTCTTCCTCCATATATACAGCCCTTAGGGCGTCGTTTAGACTTTGGGTTTTGTTTAGATTAAAAGTTCGCCATAGCTGCAACTTCGCGTACTTCGTTTGTGTTCAGCGACCAGACAAAGGCGTCACAGAACCCCACCTTGATCAATAAAGCTTTCATCTTATATTCGCAATATCCAGATTGCAATCTCAGTTTCTTGCCTGTTCTTCGTTTGCTCGCAGGAAACAGACCCTCGTGGTCAGGTTGATCGTGCTCCGGCGTGGTCGATAACCTCTCGGAGTTGGTTTAGCGATTGCTAAGGCGCGACGTCCTCGCACGTTCGTAGTCGGATCATCAAAGTCGACTTCCACCAAAGCGATATCCATCATCTCATCGAAAGACGGGACACCTTTGCCTCTATCAGATGGACTCATTTATCTTTGATGCTTCCGCAATTATCTTATTTTAGATGGCCTTCAGCCATATTATTGTAATAAGTACTCTTTTTAAGACACTCGATGTAATAAATGTGTGATTGAACTCTCTTATAAATGCTCGAGTACTGTGTGTGTCAGCAATACCGATCCAGGGATGACACTTAAGCATAGAGACTTGACCGTCTGAGGTCGGGTCACTACAAGATGGTATCAGAGTATAGGCTGACTGTAGGACGCGACCACTAGGACAAGCTAATGGATACTCTTCTCTACTCATTTCTGACTCTTCTCCATTTCTACTCTATATATGGCAGATCCAAGGAACAAGTTCACTCAACCGGATGACGACACCCCTTTCAGACGGCACTTGAAGGAAGTCACTAGGTACCTGAGCATCGGCATACCAAGCTTCACCGGAACTTACACCGCCACTTTACCAGGAGAGGAGCGCTGGATGATTCGAGTTCATGTTCCAGGAAGGACGTTCGCGCCAGTTACTGAGCCCATTGAGTTTTCCTTTGATGCACCAACCTGAAGTCTAGGAAAGAGCATGGCTGCCCACATCGCCATTGGACGCATCGGCGAGGTTTACAAGAAGGATCTTAAGGACACCATCTACTAGATATGTGGACGCCGGGATGAGGAATGGTAGATGATTTGCACCAGGAAGGATAAATCAATTGCAGCCTACATACAGGAGTTAAATCAGCACATTTGACGTCAGGAGAACCAGATGTGTGCCAACATGATAGACATGAAGAAGGTGATGACCCGGAACATGGAGCTGGAGGAAGAACTCAAGTCTACGCGCGATGGATATGAAGAAGAAATTGCTGTACTATTGGAGAAGAATGAGACCTGATGAAGAAGCTAGGAATATTCATGGGTAATCACGAACCTGAAGAGGACGTCCGTTCTGAAGATTACATCATAATAGACGACACGGACTCTGACCCCGACAGTGATAATGAAGACAGTGATGATTATGAAGACGAAGCTGGAGCAGATATCATGGAGTCTTCCACTGATCAAAATTTCTAGTCGACCACGATATTACCATTAGTATTCTCCAATGTATATAGTAATAGTCCGTGAGATTTTGTAACGGTAGCTTAGATCGATTGTATGCTTCTTGTTTGGTATTGAGTGGTGTGAAATGAATGTGTTTTGTGCATTGGGTAGTGATTTCTCTTTAGACCACATTCTATTCTGTTCTCACCCCTCTAAACCTATCAGATGCCTCCGAGACGTGACCCCGGATTTGTCTTCCCGCCGGAGCTCACTCAGTTGATTCAACAGCAGAATGCCTTGATGTAGTAGCTAGTCCAGAACCAAGGCAACAACAACAACCCACCGCCACCACCCCGAGTTGACAACTTAGCCCGTTTTCCAAGGTCGAATCCGCCGGTGTTCTCTAGTAGCACCGAGCCGATTGTTGTTGATGACTGGCTCCGCAAGATTGGAAGGGAGCTGACCACTGCAGGTTGCACAGATGCTGAGAAGGTGCGCTTTGCTGCACATCAACTGGATGGACCCGCATCCTCATGGTGGGAGAAATACACTGCCACTTTCCCCATGGCCAATGTCACTTGGGATCAGTTTCAGCAAGCATTCCGCACTGCGTGAGCTTTGCAATTTACCCCAGGGAAATCGTACTGTGGCCCAGTATGTGGATGAGTTCAGCAAGTTAGCTCGCTACGCCCCAGATGATGTGGCCATAGATGCCGCAAAGCAGGAGAGATTTCTGGAGGGACTGAATGATGAGTTGAGTATGCAGTTGATGGTGGCAACATTCACCAACTACCAGGAGCTGGTAGACAGGGCCCTCATGATTGAAAGCAAGCAGCAGCAGATAGAGAGCCGCAAACGGAAGTATGGACAGGGGAAGTACAACTCTGGAGCTCAATAGAAGCTTCGCTATACCCCGTACTTAGGAGGACACACTCATACCCATGGGGGACATAACTAGGGAGGCCAATACCACAATGGAGGAAGTTCACACAATCACAATGGCTCTAAGAATGGTAATGGGAGTGGAGGAAACAACAGCCAGAACCGTTCCCACACCGCTACCCCCGCTAAGAAGGATCCGAGTCACATTACTTGATGCAAATGCGGGAAGACTGGACATTACGCCACTGAGTGTCCTGAAGCAAAGAATGGTAATGGTAATTGAAGCTCAGGGAAGAAGCCAAACCCCTTTACCTGAGCTCAGGTGAACCATATCAACGTGGAGGAAGTTGAAGAGCAGCCTGACGCAGCTATTGGTAAGTTTTTGATTAAGTCATTTACAGTTCTTGTTCTTTTTGACACTGGTGCATCGCATTCAAACATATCAAGGGGATTTGTGGATAAGTTTAAGCTGGAAACCTTAGCCCTTAGGTCACCCATGTTAGTAAGCTCACCAGGAGCGGAATATATGGCTAGTCGATGGTGTTTTCAGTTGCCATTGACCATAGGCAAGCATGTTTTCCCCTCAAACCTCATTGTTTTGGAGTCACAAGGATTGGACATAATACTAGGCATGGATTGGTTATCGAAGTATGGAGGAAACATCGATTGTGCTAGTAAGTCAATACTCCTCACCACACCAGAAGGAAAAAAGAATCAAGTCTGTGTCCAGGCATGCGCTAAGGAGGACCCAAGTAAATTCACTCTCGGGAGTTGTTCAGGAGGAAGTGCCAGTTGTGAAGGATTATCCCGATGTTTTCCCAGAGGAATTACCAGGCATGCCACCAGATCGAGATATAGAGTTCTTGATAGAACTGTTACCAGACACCAGACCAATATCGAAGAGACCGTATCGGATGCCCGCAAATGATCTGGAGGAAATTAAGAAGCAGATTAAGGAGTTATTGGAGAAAGGTTATATCCGACCAAGTTCATCACCGTGGGGAGCCTCAGTGCTCTTAGCTGATAAGAAGGATGGATCTTTGAGAATGGTTGTTGATTATCGTGCATTGAATGAAGTGATGATCAAGAACTAGTATCCACTACCGATGATCAACGATGTGTTTGACCAGCTGCAGGGAGCTAAAGTATTCTCCAAGATCTCGATCAGGATCCCACCAGCTGAATATCCGAGAACAGGATATACCCAAGACAACTTTTACCACAAGGTATGGGCTATATGAGTACACGGTCATGTCTTTTGGATTGACTAACGCTCCTGCCTATTTTATGTGTACGATGCATAAGGTGTTCATGGAGTTCTTGGATAAGTTGGTTGTGGTGTCCATTGATGATATATTGGTGTACTCAAAGAATGAAGAAGAACACAAGGAACATTTGCGCTTAGTTCCCGAGAAGCTCAGGGAACATCAGCTATATGCCAAGTTCAGCAAATGTGAGTTTTGGTTGAAAGAAGTTGGATTTCTCGGACATGTTATATCTGGAGAAGGTATAGCAGTAGACCCTAGGTCCAGTCTGTCACAGAGTGGTTGGCACCCACCTCAGTTGGAGAGATACGCAGTTTTCTTGGACTCGCAGGATATTACCGGAGATTCATTGAGAACTTTTCCAAGATTGCAAAGCCCATGACGGAGTTATTGAAGAAGGACACCAAGTTCAAATGGACCGAAGAGTGTGGGGCCAGTTTTCAGGAGTTGAAGAAACTGTTAGGTACAACCCCAGTGCCAATCCTTCCGGAAATACGCAAGGAATTCCAAGTATATTGCGACGCTTCTCGCCAGGGGCTTGGAGGTGTATTTATGCAAGACGGAAGAGTTGTTTCATATGCCTCACGTCAGGTTCGACCTCATGAGTTGAATTATGCCACACATGATTTGGAGTTAGCAGCTGTAGTGCATGCGCTCAAGACCTGGAAACATTTTCTCATTGGAAACCGTTGTGATGTATACACGGATCGTAAGAGTTTGAAGTACATCTTCACACAGAAGGAGTTGAATCTTAGACAGAGGAGAATGTTGGAGCTCATAAAGGATTATGATATGAAGTTGCATTATTATCCAGGAAAGGCCAATGTTGTAGCAGACGCGTTGAGACGCAAGAGTTATGTTAATACTCTCGTGACCGGAGGATAACTGCAAGAGTTAGCCAATGATCTCAAGGCACTTCGTTTGAAGATAGTTCCGAGAGGTTTTGTTGCAGCATTGGAAGTTCAGTCCACGTTATTGGGAAAGATTCGAGAAGCCCAGAAGACTTATAAGGAGATTGTGGAGATAAAGGAAAAGATGCGTAAAGTAAAAGCCAAAGGTTTTTGTGAGGATGATGTCGGCGTTCTGGGAACGGGGGTCCCCAGACTAGCCTGCCTGCGGCCCACGGCGTGGCTGTGCTGCAGGCCTGTACAGCCAAACTTCATCAACGAGACATTCAAGACCCTCGCGAGGGGCCAAGCCTCGCGAGGCGGACGATGCAAGACCTCCTCCGGAGCGGCCTCACCAGGCTGCCTCGCGAGGAGCGGAGAAATTAAGGCGGGGCAAACCTCGCGAGGCTCTCGTGACGTGAGCCATGACGATCAAGATCAGGCGGGCGCCAGGCGGGCGCCAGCACGCGCACTGTCCTTGTTTCCTCTTTGGTGCTAAGGAGGCAAGCACAGGTGTGGAGTAGCGAGGCATCAAGCAAAGGTTTCCATATCAGTGCAACGAGACCAAGACCAGCCGGACGGCAGGACGGAGGTCACCATGGAGCCCGAGACGGCATCATCACTAGAGCCTTTTGCAGGCGAAGACCGCTTTTGTCAGGATAAGCTGTACTTGCTGTCCTCTTTCAAATTGGCCGTTGTTGGCTCCCTTCCCGCTCAATATTTGGGGAGAGGACCAGGGCCTATATAAGTAGAACTAGCCACCACAGTGGGGGCAACTCATCTTGGACTGGATCCACACACCCGCAAGTCCGCAGAGCACAAGAACACCTCAACCTCAAGAGGCTGTTCTTCCCCTTGTACTGTTCATCATCAGCCCAAGAGGCAATCCACCACCACCACACTGGAGTAGGGTATTACACCACAACGGTGGCCCGAACCAGTATAAATCTTGTGTCTTTGTGTTGCGAGTTCGTCGAGTTCGTTCTTCGAATCTTAGCGAGCTAGGGCGTAGATCGGTAGGGAGGAAATCTCCGCGCGCACCCCAGTATTCGAACCTTGAGGGTTTTGCCGGAACCCATGATCCGACATTTGGCGCGCCAGGTAGGGGTGTGCCGGAGCCTCTTCCCCGCCAACGCTCCACGACATCGATGTCCGGTGACCCGAGGGCCGACTCCGACCGCTGGGCAGCCAGGGCGGCGCCATCTGCCCATGAAGACCTCAACCCCGCGCTCCAGGCGGCCCGAGCGCCTCCTAACACCGCAGGGCACGGGCGGCATGGCGGGGCGTCGTCCGCCCTCACCCCACGACAAGCACGAGCCGCTGTAACGGCAGCAAGGCACGCCGTAGCAACGACACCACACACACGGCAGGAGCAGGTGAACATGCGGGCCGCGCTCACGGTGGCGCGGGAGTTGCGGCGGTGCGGACTAATGGAGAGCGGCTGGGACGCACTGCTGGAACGCATCGCCGAGCTGCTGGATGCGGCGGCATCGGGAGCACCGCCCTTCTGCTATCTGCTTCTTTCTCAGGCCATTACGGGGACTCACGGCGGGCCTCGCTGCAACCACGCGTCCTCAGGTGTGCCTGGGGGCTTCGTCAACACCAGCATGGCCGGCGGTGCCGGGGGCCCCGTCGCCCCCGTGCCGCCTGCGGCAAGCGTGGGCACAAGCGACGCCTCCCATGGTCCCAGTAAAATGTCACGTTACCATCCTCAGGACGCCGCGCTGGGCCGGGCAACGTGGAGTGTGGCACTACGGCGAGGTGTTCGGGGTAACGGCCCCGGAAGCCTACGTGCCCCGCATGATGGACCAGGAGTACGCGCCGGAGGACGACCCTGGCTCGTTCCTCGGAGAAGATTGGGAAGAAGGGGCGCTAGAAGTTGAAGCCTTATAAGAACCAACGGGGAACCGCAACCGCGCCTGCAACAACAGCTACAGGGTACCGCTAATCTCTCAGGAGCAAGCTTATGCTAACCATGGGCTGCCAGTGAATCAGGTCACAGCCTCGGCCGACGACCCTGGCGCAGCAACACCCCTTCCGCCAAGGGAAGCACGCTGGGGGCTGCATGGAGGGAGCCAGGAGTAAGGCCCCTCCCCACGTCGCGCGAAGCAAGGCGACACCCGGAGGTAGGCCCTCTGTCGGGGAGGTGCTGGCGAGCCTTCCCCCGGCAGAGGACCCGTGGTCGCCGAGGGCGCTGCTGGCGTCCCCTTTCCCCCCTTTTGCGCCGTCCTGGTTGTCGGTCGGTTCAAAGGTGGTCGAGGGTGGCGCAAGGCGCGTCCCTCGTCTGGCGATATGAAGCAAGGCCGGTACCTATGAAGAAGGCCCAGTGCCTGTGAAGATTGCCGCCCTTGACACTCTCACGTAATAATGCGTGGGGCTGTACACGCCCCGGAGTCTCAGGGGTGCCGGCCTCAGGCCCTGGGGCTCCCTCCCACGCCTAGTGGCAGCACTTAGCTCCGCGCTGGTGAGAAGACTTGAAGACAAGAAGACTAGACTAGGAGCCGGACGTGGCCATTTGCTTTGGATCCCTTTTCTGTAGCCTTGCCTTTTTGTATTTGGATTTAAGTTGAAGTTGAGTTTTCTTTGATGCGCGCGGGGGGTGCCTTTTCTCGTTCGAGTGATTTGTTGCCGTCCGGTTCTTGCTTTGTCACGAAGCGCACGATCGTCGCCTCCCCCTCGCGGGCCCCTCGCGAGCGGGGCTGGGCGCAGCACACGTAACACGCGCGCTGATACCATTATCGGCATCTGATTCTCGCGAGGCCCACTCGGGTGAATCTGCGGGCCCTTCAGGAATTCCTCAGGAGCTCAAGACCTCGCGATCCCATTCGAGGTGCACCACAACCAAGGTAAGCTGATGCGGTAAACTCGCCGGCAGACTCATGAATTCACAGAGGTACACATTCAGCTCGACACAAAAGAATAAAGGCGTCGATCTGCTTGCACGAGGGGCTCCCCTCTCAAAATGCTCTCACAATCTTTAGGCGCCATGCGCAAGTTTTTGAGTACAGGATAAAACGACAGGAGAACATGGGATCAACCAGATATGTCACTCGCTACATCGCCCTCGGACGCGTCAGTCGCGTCGTCGTCGTCTTTGCCGGCACCGTTGCCGCCTTCGGCGACGCCTCCGTTGCCGTCGTCAAGCACGTCGCCTTCGTCTGCGACAACCACCACCGCGTCGTCCTCCACCCACCGCGCCAGGTCGCCCCGGACAGCCTGTGGTACGGGGGCAATGGCGGCGTCGAAGTCGAAGTCGGGGAAGGTGTTCCGGAGATGGCTGAAGACACGGGAGAACGCGCGCCCGAGCAGGCCCCGACTTCTATCTTCCACGAGCTGGCGAGCCCTATCAGACCGGGCTTCCAGACGCATCACCACGTTGGTGAAGAAGATCAGGTGACTGGCGTAGATTCGAGTGGGGGTGCGGTGCATTCTCGTCGCAGATGAAGCCCAGGGCGGTATTAGCCCTGTTTCGGAGGTCCTAAAGCATGGGGGCGTGCTCGCGCTCCAGCGTCCGCCGTTGAAGCACTTCCACCCTGTTCTGCCGCGCGACGGCCTCGGCATCATCAACCCGTTTCCGAAGCGAAAGCAGCTCGGCGCGGGCGGATGCCAAGTCCGCCTGCGCCGTGACAAGGGCGGCAGCCGTGGCCTCCCCACGCCTCTCCGCCTCGTCTAGCCTAAGCCTGAGAGCGGCGGTCCTGCCCGCTGCCTCAGTCCCCGCAAGCTTCAACTTTAGGTCGTACAGTCCTTCAAGATCCGCGCGAACCTCGGCCACCCGGCATTCGACCTCCTCCTGGACCCTAGCCTCGCGAGCCCCGACGACATCTTCCACTTGAGCAACTTGACGCTCCCTCGTGTCCAGTTGCTCGATCTCGGGGCTGCGCTCCACGGCTTCCAGAGCCTGCTCACGCTTCCGGACCTCCTCTTCCTCGGCAGGCGTCCCCCTTAGCGACGCAAGGGCGGCTCTGCGCACCTCAACTTGGCGCTCGAAAGACGCACTCCAGGCTTGGAGCTCCCACGCGCGCTTCTCCGCAGCCTCGCGGCGGCGGTCAGCCTCGCGAGCCTCCTCCAAGGCTCGGGAGCAAGCCTCACGGGAAACCTTGAGAGACGCCTCGGCCTTCGTGTTGTCAAGATCACGCTGGTAGCGGCCAAGGTTGATAGCCACCCTCAGCTTACGCCGTTCCTCCACCAGCCGAAGACCTTCAGCCTCAAGGCGCGAGTCGACACCCGCGAGCTCTTCACCAAGTCGGCTCATTGCGCCCATCGCCTCCTGGAAGAGCTCATGACGAACTATGCTCCGCCCGCGCTTGAACTCCAACGCACGCCCCACCTCGTCCTCCGCCACGGGGGCTGCAGGTGGGACGTGAAGTGGCGCACCCCCTCTCAGCAGGGGGCTGGGGTTGGTGCCGCTCCAGGTGTCGGCCCGACCTCACGAGGGGCCCCAGCCAGTCGGGGCCCGCTGCTTGAAGAGGAGCTGAAGGCCGAAGCCACCCAGCCATTGTCCATGACCAGAGGAGGAGCCCGGGGGATGCCCGCCAAGCTGCAAGCCAGACCGTGGAGGAAGGGCAACGAAGCCGCGGACTCAAGGTGCCATGAAGGCAAGCGCACCCCCTTGGCTGGCCCGGTTCCGGGCGCGGCGTGCAGGCTCGGGGCACTCAAGGCAGACGGGAGTGCCGAGGAAGGCGGGGGTTGCTTCTCAAGGGACTCAACGGCCCTGGCAGAAGGGGTCCTGAAGAGCCAGCGTCAGGAAGGAAAGCAGCAGTCAACAAATCACAAGGTGCAGTACTTACTCGTCGACGGCGAAGTACTTCCGTCACTTCAACGGCCCGAAGATACCGCTGCCGCTCGGAGATCCTTTCCTCTTGCGGAGCTCCTCGAAGTCCACACAAAGCCGACCGAAGCGCTGAACGTGGCGGTCAGTCTGGGGCGCAGCCGGAGAAGTGCTCAGGGGAGCAATTTCAGGGGTGCCTAGCTGCGGAGAATAGTCGGGCGCTGCCTCACCGCGACCTCCCGAGGCCTCCGCAGACTCGGCATCGGGAGCCACGCGCTGCATCGTCTCAGCGACCAACGTCCCAGGATCATGGGTTCCCGAGGACGACGCCCCAGGAGCACCAGGCGGCGTCCGCACATCAGCACTCGTGCCATCAGCCTCTCGCGGCGCTCGTCCCCCTGCACCCACACTCGGGATGAGCTCGGCGCCGGCGACGAGGAAGGGAACCACGTTCACAGGGTTCTCGAGGGACCCCACCAGGTTGTCCGGACGTAGTCCCCACTCGTCAAAGGGAGGCATGCTCTCTGCAAATTCAGGCTTGTTCTTACAGCAATACAGCAGACAATTCTTTCTGGGCAAATCGTCTGGCGAAGGGACACCTGTCAGGACCTTGAGCACCGTTCGCTGCGTCCCAAGGGGGAGCCCGGACTCCTGAAACCTCAGGTGGTCCTGACTGCCGAGCAAGGTCCACATCGGGCAAGAATGGCGCTAAAGCGGAGCAACCCGACGCTTGATGAACTCCTTCACCACCATAGGCGCGGTCACACCGCGATCCTTCAGCCTCCTCAGCCTGAGCCAGACGGGGACAAGACGGGGACTCGCGAGCTTCTCGTGGCCCCAGCCGGCGTGGGAGACGGCCGGTGCTGACGGGGCATGGAGCAGGGGGCTGAGCACACCGGCATTGACAAACACCCACCGTGTCCAAAACTCGCTCATGGATGGAGGAAGCTCGAAGTCGATCCCCGTGCCCGCAGTCGCGGCCACGGCCTGGAAGCTCACGCACCCCGAGCTTTGCCAAGGGTCAATCAGATGCAATGAGAAGAAATGGCGGAAGAGGGCCACAGAAGGAGCAATGCCCACCATGGCTTCACACACAAAGGCGAAGACGGCAAGGAGAGTCACTGATTGAGGATCGAGATGCAGCATATGGATCTGATAATGCTCAAGCACCGCGTTGAAGAAGGCGGAGAAAGGAGGAATCAAGCCAGCCCAAAGGGCGTCGACGAAGATTGGGATCTCGGTGGCTGCCCGGACAACGCGAGCACGGGACGCTGGCCAAGCCACCGTCTCCCCCCACTCGTTGAAGCTGGAAGCGAGCATTGGACGCACCTTGTCCATGGCCTCGTCGTTGAGCACCAAGGATCGGCCGACCGCAGGCTCGACGGCCGGAGGCGCACTTGGCGAAGACAGGGGCTTCTTCCCCTTGTCTGCTTGTTTTGGCGCCATGGCGATGAAGCCAGCAGGGGGCAGGACAGATTGGAGAGGAGAAGCAGAGTCTCAAGAAAGCAAAGGGATTGGGGAAGCAAGGCGTGGGCGATGGAAGAATAACTATGTAGGTTGCGGGGGCCGCATAGGCAGGCGGATTTCAAGGCAGCGTGGGGGAGCGGAGACGCCCACATCCAGTCAACCGCCACGCGTCGACCAAGGCCGCAGGCTTTTGGGGCCCGCGGAGCTCCGCGCTTGACCTTTGGCTTTGCCGCAAAGCCAAGCCCGAGCGCACCTTCGGCCGGGGGGGCTACTATCGGCGCTCTGGGAATGGGGGTCCCTAGACTTGCCTGCCTGCGGCCCACAGCGTGGCGGTGCTGCAGGCCTGTACGACGGAACTTCATCAACGAGACATTCAAGACCCTCGCGAGGGGCCAAGCCTCGCGAGGCGGACGATGCAAGACCTCCTCCGGAGCGGCCTCACCAGGCCGCCTCGCGAGGAGCGGAGAAATCAAGGCAGGGCAAACCTCGCGAGGCTCTCGTGACGTGAGCCATGACGATCAAGATCAGGTGGGCACCAGGCGGGCGCCAGCGTACGTAGTATCCTTGTTTCCTCTTTGGTGCTAAGGAGGCAAGCGCAGGTGCGGAGTACCGAGGCATCAAGCAAAGGTTTCCATATCAGTGCAACGAGACCAAGACCAGCCAGACGGTAGGACGGAGGTCACCATGGAGCCCGAGACGGCGTCATCACCAGAGCCTTTTGCAGGGAAGACCGCTTTTGTCAGGATAAGCTGTACTAGCTGTCCCCTTTCAAATTGGCCGTTGTTGGCTCCTTACCCGCTCAATATTTGGGGAGAGGACCAAGGCCTATATAAGTAGAACTAGCCACCATAGTGGGGGCAACTCATCTTGGACTGGATCCACACACCCACAAGTCCGCAGAGCACAAGAACACCTCAACCTCAGGAGGCTGTTCTTCCCCTTGTACTGTTCATCATCAGCCCAAGAAGAAATCCACCACCACCACACTGGAGTAGGGTATTACACCACAACGGTGGCCCGAACCAGTATAAATCTTGTGTCTTTGTGTTGCGAGTTCGTTGAGTTCGTCCGCGAGATCTTAGCGAGCTAGGGCGTAGATCGGTAGGGAGGAAATTTCCGCGCGCACCCCAGTGTTTGAACCTTGAGGTTTTTGCCGGAACCCGTGATCTGACAGATGAGCATGAAACTTTATGGTTTGAGGATCGTGTTTATGTACCCAATGACCCAGAGATCAGGAAGTAAATACTTCAGGAGGCTCATGACTCGCCATACTCGATTCACCAAGGAAACACCAAGATGTATTTGGATTTGAAGGAACGTTTCTGGTGGACCGGCATGAAGAGGGATATTGCCGAGTATGTAGCCGTATGTGACGTATGTCAGAGAGTTAAGGCAGAGCACCAGAAGCCAGCAGGATTACTTCAGCCTATGCCGATACCCGAATGGAAGTGGGATAAGCTTGGTATGGATTTCTGTTGGGGATCGTTGCAGAAATTAAAAAATTTCTACGCATCACCAAGATCAATCTATGGAGTTTACTAGCAACGAGAGGGGAGTGCATCTTCATACCTTTGAAGATCGCAATGCGGAAGTGTTCCAAGAACGCGGTCAGTGGAGTCGTACACGAAGCGATTCAGATCGCGGTTGATTCCGATCCAAGCGCCGAACAACGGCGCCTCCGCGTTCAACACACGTGCAGCCCGGTGACGTCTCCCATGCCTTGATCCAGCAAGGAGAGAGGGAGAGGTTGGGGAAGACTCCGTCCAACAGCAGCACGATGGCGTGGTGGTGGTGGAGCAGCGTGGTACTCCGGCAGGGCTTCGCCAAGCTTCGCGGGAGGAGGAGGAGGTGTTGGGGAGGGGGAGGGCTGCGCCTTGGATGTGGTGCGGCTGCCCTCCATCTACCCCTCTATTTATAGGGCAAAGGGGAAAGGGGGCCGGCCCCCTCCAGATGGATCTAGAGGGGGGGCGGCGGCCAAGGGGGAGGGGGCTTGCCCCCCAAGCCAAGGGGGCGCCCCCTTTAGGGTTCCCCCCAACTCTAGGCGCATGGCCCCTAGGGGGGATGGCGCCCAGCCCACTTAGAGGCTGGTTCCCTTCCACAAACAGCCCATAGGGCCCTCCGGGGCAGGTGGACCCTCCCGGTGGACCCCCGGAACCCCTTCGGTGGTCCCGGTACAATACCGATAAACCTCCGAACTCTTCCGGTGACCGTATGATGACTTCCCTTATATAAATCTTCACCTCCGGACCAATCCAGAACTCCTCGTGACATCCGGGATCTCATCCGAGACTCCGAACAACATTCGGTAACCACGTACAAACTTTCCCTATAACCCTAGCGTCATCGAACCTTAAGTGTGTAGACCCTACGGGTTCGGGAATCATGCAGACATGACCGAGACATCTCTCCGACCAATAACCAACAGCGGGATCTGGATACCCATGTTGGCTCCCACATGTTCCACAATGATCTCATCGGATGAACCACGATGTCGAGGATTCAATCAATCCCGTATACAATTCCCTTTGTCAATCGGTATGTTACTTGCCCGAGATTCGATCGTCGGTATCCCAATACCTCGTTCAATCTCGTTACTGGCAAGTCACTTTACTCCTTCCATAACACATCATCCCGTGACCAACCCCTTAGTCACATTGAGCTCATTACGATGATGTCTTACCGAGTGGGCCCAGAGATATCTCTCTGTCATATGGAGTGACAAATCCCAGTCTCGATTAGTGCCAACCCAACAGATACTTTCGGGGTTACCCGTAGTGCACCTT
Organism: Aegilops tauschii subsp. strangulata; assembly: GCF_002575655.3. Lineage (NCBI taxonomy): Eukaryota > Viridiplantae > Streptophyta > Magnoliopsida > Poales > Poaceae > Aegilops > Aegilops tauschii. The sequence goes on from NC_053036.3 coordinate 281,019,554, forward strand.
TATAGCCACCCAGTTACGTTGTGACGTTTGGCACACCCAAAGTACTCCTACGGTATCCAGGAGTTGCACAATCTCATGGTCTAAGGAAAAGATACTTGACATTAGAAAAGCTTTAGCAGACGAACTACACGATCTTGTGCTATGCTTTGGATTGGGTCTTGTCCATCGCATCATTCTCCTAATGATGTGATCCCGTTATCAATGACATCCAATGTCCATGTTTAGGAAACCCTAACCATCTATTGATCAACGATCTAGTCAACTAGAGGCTCACTAGGGACACATTGTGGTCTATGAATTCACACATGTATTACGATTTCCGGATAACACAATTATAGCATGAACAATAGACAATTATCATGAACAAGGAAATATAATAATAATCATTTTATTATTGCCTCTAGGGCATATTTCCAATAGTCTCCCACTTGCACTAGAGTCAATAATCTAGTTACATTGTGATGAATCGAACACCCATAGAGTTCTGGTGTTGATCATGTTTTGCTCGTGGAAGAGGTTTAGTCAACGGATCTGCGACATTCAGGTCCGTATGCACTTTACAAATCTCTATGTCTCCATCTTGAACATTTTCACGAATGGAGTTGAAGCAACACTTGATATGCCTGGTCTTCTTGTGAAACCTGGGCTCCTTGGCCAGGGCAATAGCTCCAGTGTTGTCACAGAAGAGAGTCATAGGGCCCGACGCATTGGGAATAACTCCTAGGTCGGTAATGAACTCCTTCATCCAGATTGCTTCATGTGCTGCCTCCGAGGTTGCCATGTACTCCGCTTCACATGTAGATCCCGCCACGACGCTTTGCTTGCAACTGCACCAGCTGACTGCCCGTCCATTCAAAATATACATGTATCCGATTTGTGACTTGGAGTCATCCAGATCTGTGTCGAAGCTAGCATCGACGTAACCCTTTACGACGAGCTCTTCGTCACCTCCATAAACGAGAAACATATCCTTAGTCCTTTTCAGGTACTTCAGGATATTCTTGACCGCTGTCCAGTGTTCCATGCCGGGATTACTTTGGTACCTTCCTACCAAACTTATGGCAAGGTTTACATCAGGTCTGGTACACAGCATGGCATACATACTAGACCCTATGGCCGAGGCATAGGGGATGACACTCATCTTTTCTCTATCTTCTGCCGTGGTCGGGCATTGAGCCGCACTCAATTTCACACCTTGCAATACAGGCAAGAACCCCTTCTTTGACTGATCCATATTGAACTTCTTCAATATCTTGTCAAGGTATGTGCTTTGTGAAAGACCAATGAGGCGTCTCGATCTATCTCTATAGATCTTGATGCCTAATATATAAGCAGCTTCTCCAAGGTCCTTCATTGAAAAACACTTATTCAAGTAGGCCTTTATGCTTTCCAAGAATTCTATATCATTTCCCATCAATAGTAGGTCATCCACATATAATATGAGAAACGCTACAGAGCTCCCACTCACTTTCTTGTAAACACAGGCTTCTCCATAAGTCTGTGTAAACCCGAACGCTTTGATCATCTCATCAAAGTGAATGTTCCAACTCCGAGATGCTTGCACCAGCCCATAGATTGAGCGCTGGAGCTTGCATACTTTGTCAGCATTCTTAGGATCGACAAAACCTTCCGGCTGCATCATATACAATTCTTCCTTAAGGAAACCATTAAGGAATGCCGTTTTGACGTCCATTTGCCATATCTCATAATCATAGAACGCGGCAATTGCTAACATGATTCGGACGGACTTCAGCTTCGCTACGGGTGAGAAAGTCTCATCGTAGTCAACCCCTTGAACTTGTCGATAACCCTTAGCGACAAGCCGAGCCTTATAGATGGTCACATTACCATCCGCGTCTGTCATCTTCTTAAAGATCCATTTATTTTCTATGGCTCACCGATCATCGGGCGAGTCAGTGAAAGTCCATACTTCGTTTTCATACATGGATCCTATCTCGGATTTCATGGCTTCAAGCCATTTGTCGGAATCCGAGCCCGCCATCGCTTCTTCATAGTTCGAAGGTTCTCCATTATCTAACAACATGATTTCCAGGACAGGGTTGCCGTACCACTCTGGTGCGGAACGTGTCCTTGTGGACCTACGAAGTTCAGTAGTAACCTGATCCGAAGTTCCTTGATCATCATCATTAACTTCCTCTCTAGTTGGTGCAGGCACCGTAGAAACATTTTCCTGCGCTGCGCTACTCTCCGGTTCGAGAGGCGGTACTTCATCAAGTTTCACTTTCCTCCCACTTACTTCTTTCGAGAGAAACTCTTTCTCCAGAAAGGATCCATTCTTGGCAACCAAGATCTTGCCTTCGGAACTGAGGTAGAAAGTATAACCAATAGTTTCCTTAGGGTATCCTATGAAGACGCATTTTTCCGACTTGGGTTCGAGCTTTTCAGGTTGAAGTTTCTTGACATAAGCATCGCATCCCCAAACTTTTAGAAACGACAGCTTAGGTTTCTTCCCAAACCACAATTCATACGGTGTCGTCTCAACGGATTTCGACGGAGCCCTATTTAAAGTGAATGCGGCAGTCTATATAGCATAACCCCAAAATGATAGCGGTAGATCGGTAAGAGACATCATAGCTCACACCATATCCAATAGAGTGCGATTAAGACATTCGGACACACCATTACGCTGAGGTGTTCCAGGCGGCGTGAGTTGTGAAACAATTCCACATTTCCTTAAGTGCGTGCCAAATTCGTGACTCAAATATTCTCCCCCACGATGTGATTGTAAGAACTTGATTTTCCTGTCACGTTGATTCTCAACCTCACTCTGAAATTCCTTGAACTTTTCAAAGGTCTTAGACTTGTGTTTCATCAAGTAGACATACCCATATCTACTTAAGTCATCAGTGAGGGTGAGAACATAACGATAACCACCACGAGCCTCAACGCTCATTGGACCGCACACATCAGTATGTATGATTTCCAATAAGTTGGTTGCTCGCTCCATTGTTCCAGAGAACGGAGTCTTGGTCATTTTGCCCATGACGCATGGTTCACACGTGTCAAATGATTCATAATCAAGAGACTCCAAAAGTCCATCTGCATGGAGTTTCTTCATGCGTTTGACACCAATGTGACCAAGGCGGCAGTGCCACAAGTATGTGGGGCTATCATTATCAACCTTACATCTTTTGGCATTCACACTATGAATATGTGTAACATCACGTTCGAGATTAAATAAGAATAAACCATTGACCAGCGGGGCATGACCATAAAACATGTCTCTCATATAAATAGAACAACCATTATTCTCAGATTTAAATGAGTAGCCATCTCGCATTAAACGAGATCCAGATACAATGTTCATGCTCAAAGCTGGTACTAAATAACAATTATTGAGGTTTAAAACTAATCCCGTAGGTAAATGTAGAGGTAGCGTGCCGACAGCGATCACATCGACCTTGGAACCATTCCCGACGCGCATCGTCACCTCGTCCTTCGCCAGTCTCCGCTTATTCCGCAGCTCCTGTTTTGAGTTACAAATATGAGCAACCGCACCGGTATCAAATACCCAGGAGCTACTACGAGCTCTGGTTAGGTACACGTCAATAACATGTATATCACATATACCTTTGGTATTGCCGACCTTCTTATCCGCTAAGTACTTGGGGCAGTTCCGCTTCCAGTGATCGTTTCCCTTGCAATAAAAGCACTCAGTCTCAGGCTTGGGTCCATGCTTTGGCTTCTTCCCGGCAACTGGCTTACAGGGCGCGGCAACTCCCTTGCCGTCCTTCTTGAAGTTCTTCTTACCCTTGCCTTTCTTGAACTTAGTGGTTTTATTCACCATCAACACTTGATGTTCCTTTTTGATCTCCACCTTCGCTGATTTCAGCATTGAATATACTTCAGGAATGGTCTTTTCCAGCCCCTGCATATTGAAGTTCATCACAAAGCTCTTGTAGCTAGGTGGGAGCGACTGAAGGATTCTGTCAACGACCGCATCATCCGGGAGATTAACTCCCAGCTGAGATAAGCGGTTGTGCAACCCAGACATTTTGAGTATGTGCTCGCTGACAGAACTATTTTCCTCCATCTTACAACTGTAGAACTTGTCGGAGACTTCATATATCTCGACCCAGGCATGAGCTTGGAAAACCATTTTCAGCTCTTGGAACATCTCATATGCTCCGTGCTGCTCAAAACGCTTTTGGAGCCCCGGTTCTAAGCTGTAAAGCATGCCACACTGAACCAGGGAGTAATCATCACTACGCGACTGCCAGGCATTCATAACGTCTTGAGTTGCTGGGAAAACAGGTGCATCACCTAGCGGTGCTTCAAGGACATATGCTTTCTTGGCAGCTATGAGGATAATCCTCAGGTTACGGACCCAGTCCGTGTAGTTGCTACCATCGTCTTTCAGCTTAGTTTTCTCTAGGAACGCGATGAAGTTGAGGGCAACATTAGCGTGGGCCATTTGATCTACAAGACATATTGCAAAGTTTTAAACTATGTTCATGATAATTAAGTTCATCTAATCAAATTATTTAATGAACTCCCACTCAGATAGACATCCCTCTAGTCATCTAAGTGATACATGATCCGAGTCAACTAGGCCATGTCCGATCATCACGTGAGACGGACTACTCATCATCGGTGAACATCTTCATGTTGATCGTATCTTCTATACGACTCATGTTCGACCTTTCAGTCTTCCGTGTTCCGAGGCCATGTCTGTACATGCTAGGCTCGTCAAGTCAACCTAAGTGTATTGCGTGTGTAAATCTGGCTTACACCCGTTGTATGCGAACGTTAGATCCTATCACACCCGATCATCACGTGGTGCTTCGGAACAACGGACCTTAGCAACGGTGCATAGTTAGGGGGAACACAATTCTTGATATTTTAATGAGGGTTCATCTTATTTATGCTACCGTCGTTCTAAGCAAATAAGATGTAAAAACATGATAAACATCACATGCAATCAAATAGTGACATGATATGACCAATATCATTTTGCTCCTTTTGATCTCCATCTTCGGGGCTGTAACACCCCGCATGTAACTTGCCATATTTGTAACTCCGACTCTTGCCATTTTCGGCTATGTGATATGATTTTCCCTCCGTTGTCGGGTTTTGTCTTTCGTTTTGTATTTTGTCATGTCATGCATTTTCATATCATGTCATCATGTGCATTGCATTCGCATACGTGTTCGTCTCATGCATCCGAGCATTTTCCCCGTTGTCCGTTTTGCAATCCGGCGCTCCTATCTCCTCCGGTGCATCCCTCTTGTTTTCTTAGGTGTGCGTGTGTCAAACTTTCTCGGAATGGACCGAGGCTTGTCAAGTGGCCTTAATATACCACCCGGAGACCACCGGTCAAGTTTCGTTCCATTTGGAGGTCGTTTGGTACTCCAACGGTTAACCGGGCATCCGCAAAGTCCATTTGAGTGTCCAGCAAAAACCCCCTCTAAAATCAGCCCAAAACCCACCAAACTCTCTTCCATGCTCTAGGTCGTTCGATCACGATCGTGTGGGCGAAAACCGCACCTCATTTGGAGCCTCCTAGCTCCCTCTACCTATTTATATGTGGGCATCCCGAAATACAATCAAAGTCCAACCCTAGATTTTTCCCTCCGCGCCGCCGGACGCGTCTGCCGTCGGCCGGACACGTCCGCCGCCGCGCCCCGGCGAATCCGAAGCTGCCACGAGGCGCGCCTCCACCGTTGCCGCCGCCGAGGCCCGCCGGCCCGCAGCCTGCCCGCGCCCGAGGCTCGCCTCCGCGCCGCCACCTCCCGCGACCGCAGGCCGCCTCCGCGCCGCCGCCTCCCGCGACTGCCGGCCGCCGCCGCCGCGGCCGCACCGCTCCCTGCCGCCCTTCGGCCTCGCCTCCTCCTCTCCTCCGGCAAGCTCCGGCGAGAGCCCCGAGGCCGAGCTCGAGCTCTCCCCCAGATCCGATCGAAAATCACTGTACCGTTGACTTCTTCCCCGTGCCCGATTTTCTCCAAGTCCTCTATATTCTTCAGCACATTGCCATGTTCATCAACGCATAACTCCTTGCATGTAGCTCCGATTTGCGTGTGTAATATGTCAAATTGTTCGCCTCGTGATGCTCTTCATTTTGTTCAATTGCACCATGTTCTTTAGAGGTCATCTTGATGCCCAAATCTCTGTTGGAAGAGGGCTAGTTGCTGTTATTCTCTGGTTCTTATCAGAACTTGGAGATTTGTCTTTTTTGTATCATTTAATCTGTGCATCTTTTGTGCATGAGATCTACATGTGTTTTGAAGTATGCCATGCCATCTTTCAAGTGGTGTAGTCCATATATTTTTGTGATCTCTGTGGTGACTGGCACAAGCATGCAAAATAGGCCCCGTAATATTTCTGATTTCAGGGACTTAGTGATTTCTCTAAGTCCTTGTCTGCTGTAATTTTATTGCCATGTAAACTTGATGCTACAGAGAGAACCATGCATATTTTGGAGATGTTCAGTAAGGATGTTTTGTAGCTATAGTTGTAATTGATCCATTCCTGCAATTGTGTGCAATTATGGAGTGCCATAGCATGACCCAATCTTGCTCTACTTTTGCTATAAAATATTTCTGGCAGATTCTTAACATGATATTCATTTTTGCCAAGCTTATTGTAGTTGATCCATACATGCTATGCTATTGTTCTTGCCTTAGTTAGCTTCATAAACATGCCATCGTGCTGTAGGTATGATTGGTTTGTCATGCATTGCTCTGTAGTGAGTGCATCAAGCTCACAAAGAGGCCTACATATTAATATTTCTGTCATGCTCTGTTTTCTGCCAAGTCTGAAACCTGATAACGAAACTTGCTATGCTTACATGCTTGCCATCATATCTTCTGGTCCTTTTTGGCTTATGGTCAGTAAGGGACTTTTGTCATGTGCATCTAGTAGAACACTACCATGCCTTGTTTTGCTATGTTAAGTTCCTGTAGCATGTTGATTTCGTGCTCTGAACATTGCTACCTGATGCTGTTTTCTGCCATGTCCAGTTTTTCACTAAGTCGGTGATCCTGTTATCTTTTGCACTTTTGCCATGCTTGTTTGAGCTTGATATGTTGTGAACTAGCCGTAGCTCACTGTTCATCTTTTGTCAAGCATCTCTTGTAGATTGCTGCCATATGCTTTGTTGCTATGTTGGGGTGTTGTAGCATTGTTACTTGTTGTATTTTATGTGCTATCATGCTGTTAATCGCAGATTCCTGTCATTCTTGTTTTGCTTGCCATTTGCAAACCGTGCATCCGTTTCCGGTGATATTTATATCGATTTCGACCGAAATCATCTCATCTTTCCAGTGGCATGTTTGGTTTGCCAAGTTACTGCCATGTTCATCATTTTCCTTTCGGAGCACGCATATGCATCGCATATCATATCTTGCATATCATACATGTTTTGCATCATGTTGCTTGCGCATTTCTCGTTGTTGATTGTGGTTCCGTTTGTTTGTGTTCCTGTCTTGGGTAGAGCCGGGATACGAGTTCGTGAACGAGGAACCTGTCGAGTACGCTTACGAGGATCAAGCTTTCGACAACTCTGAGAACCTTGCAGGCAAGATGACCACCCCTCGAAATCACTTCTATCTTTGCTATGCTAGTTGTTCGCTCTATTGTCATGCTCGCTACCTATCACTTGCTATATCATGTCTCCCATTTTAGCCATGTCAGCCTCTAACCATCCTTTCCTAGCAAACCGTTGTTTGGCTAAGTTACCGCTTTTGCTCAGCCCCTCTTATAGCGTTGCTAGTTGCAGGTGAAGTTGAAGTTTGTTCCATGTCGGAACATGGATATGTTGGGATATCACAATATCTCTTATTTAATTAATGCATCTATATATTTGGTAAAGGGTGGAAGGCTCGGCCTTATGCCTGGTGTTTTGTTCCACTCTTGCCGCCCTAGTTACTGTTATACCGGGATTATGTTCCTTGAGTTTGCGTTCCTTACGCGGTCGGGCAATTTATGGGACCCCCTTGACAGTTCGCCTTGAATAAAACTCCTCCAGCAAGGCCCAACCTTGGTTTTACCATTTGCTACCTAAGCCTTTTCCCCCGGGTTTTTGCGAGCCCGAGGGTCATCTTATTTTAACCCCCTCGGGCTAGTGCTCCTTCGAGTGTTGGTCCGAACTGAGCAGACTGCGGGGCCCCCTCCTGGAAACTCGAGGTGTGGTTTTACTCGTAGGATGTCTGATCCGGTGTGCCCTGAGAACGAGATATGTGCAGCTCCTATCGGGATTTGTCGGCACATTCGGGTGGCTTTGCTGGTCTTGTTTTACCATTGTCGAGATGTCTTGTAAACCGGGATTCCGAGACTGATCGGGTCTTTCCGGGAGAAGGTTTATCCTTCGTTGACCGTGAGAGCTTATGATGGGCTAAGTTGGGACCCCCTGCAGGGTATTATCTTTCGAAAGCCGTGCCCGCGGTTACGAGGCAGATGGGAATTTGTTAATGTCCGGTTGTAGAGAACTTGTCACTTGACCCATTTAAAATACATCAACTGCGTGTGTAGCCGTGATGGTCTCTTCTCGGGGGAGTCCAGGAAGTGAACAAGGTCTGAGTTATGTATGTCGTAAGTAGGTGTTCAGGATCACTTCTTGGTCACTGCTAGATGACGGCCGTTCCGTTGCTTCTCTTCTCGTACTCATTTGCGCAAGTTAGCCACTATATATGCTTTTGCCGCTGCAGCTCCACCACTTTGCACCATCCTTTCCTTCAAGCTTAAATAGTCTTGATCTCGCGGGTGTGAGATTGCTGAGTCCCCGTGACTCACAGATTCTGCCAAAACAGTTGCAGGTGCCGACGACGCCAGTGCAGATGATGGCGTCGATCTCAAGTGGGAGTTCGACGAGGAACGTGGTCGTTACTATGTGTCTTTTCCTGATGATCAGTAGTGGAGCCCAGTTGGGACGATCGGGGATCTAGCATTTGGGGTTGTCTTATTTTCATCTGGATTTTGACCGTAGTCGGTCTATTTGATTGTATTTTGGATGATGTATGATTTATATTCATGTATTGTGTGAAGTGGCGATTGTAAGCCAACTCTTTATCCCATTCTTGTTCATTACATGGGATTGTGTGAAGATGACCCTTCTTGCGACAAAACCACTATGCGGTTATGCCTCTAAGTCGTGCCTCGACACGTGGGAGATATAGCCGCATCGTGGGCGTTACAAGTTGGTAATCAGAGCCATCCCCGACTTAGGAGCCCCCTGCTTGATCGAATCGCTGGCGTTGTTGAGTCTAGAACAAAAATGTTTTGAGTCTTTGGATTATATATATCAGAGAGTAGGATTCTTTTTACTCCTCAGTCCCTTCGTCGCTCTGGTGAGGTCTCCTGACGTAGAAGTTTTGACTATTCTCTCCTCAAATTTCACTAAACTTTTTTTTAGGATCACGCGGGTATCTTGGAGTCGTTCCGATGGTTTTGTGACGAGAACATTGTTCTTGGTGCCTCCTGTCATTTAGGGGTTGTGGCAGTGTCCCGGGGAGTTGAGCTCCGAGGTGTTGTCGTCACAATTTTATCGTTGCAGTTCTGGAATACCTGTGTTTCGCCGACATCGAAATCTCTTTTATGCAGTTGTTGGTGAGATCACCTCGACGCCACCTAGTACTGGGGCGGGAGTTCGGGAGTATTGCCATAACTTGTATAACGGATGTTTTTCGAAGGTTGAGGTAAACGATTTCCGAAGGTTTCTTGGTTATGTGTTGACGGATGGATACAACTGGATCTAGGGATTGTTAGTTTGGGTGATATATTTTGTGTCCCCTGTATCCCCAACACCAGATTGCATAACCAGAAAGTTTCGGGAGTTTATAAGTGGGAATTCAAGTAGCCTTAGGATATCTTTCCGACAGACGCATGATATGAGATTGGGGTTCGACGTCTAGTGGTCCGCCTGTACACGGTTGATTTTACAGTGGTCTCGTAGTGTCTTAAAGAGTCCATGGCTATGCCGACTCGGGGACGCTTCGTATGTCATGTGCACAGCCTTGTACATGATGGTACTGTACGATTGAGCCCGTATGGGCCCCACCACGAAAACTTCGGACGAAATATCTATCATATGTTTGTTCCGGCTTATTCTGCAAGCCAATACTTTGTTTTGTTTTGCATTGTGGTATTCGAGTTGCTTCGAATTCATATGTTCATTCCATATCTTTTCTAAGTGGCTTCTCAATTCATGGAAGTGTGATGATTTACTACGGAATTCATTCGTTCATCTTCGTTCGAATGTTTATTGTGAAGACTATATGTTGCAATTTCTATCCGTTGATTCTACTTGTCTATTTGTCTATAAAGATGCTAACGGATGTCACCCTCTTCAGGATGGCTCCACCAACGCGTCAGAATCCGGATCGCAATGAAGGGAGTCAAGCGAACCCTCCGCCACCACCTCCACCTCCGGAGGCATGGCAAGCAATTATGGCAGCCGCCAACGCCAATGCTCAGATGATTCCGCAACTCTTGCAAGAACGTACTCAAGGGCAAGGCAATCAAGGCAATCAAGGTCAAGGCAACAATCAGTTTCACTTCGCCACTCTCAACCAGTTTCTCGCAAATCAGCCCAAGTCTTTCAGCTACTGTGCCGAGGCCACGGATGCCGATGATTGGCTCGTGGACATCAACAAGCATTTTGAATGTAGCAATGTCAGGCCTGAGGCCTATGTCAAGTTCGCTTCTTTCCAGCTCAAGGACCAAGCTGCTGATTGGTTTCAACAATACAAAGATTTCAGAGGAGGTCGTGTGATCACTTGGACTGACTTCTCTCGGGACTTCAAAGCGCACCACATTCCACAAAGTGTTGTTGAGAGCAAGCGTGAGGAGTTCCGCAATCTCAAGCAAGGCAACATGTCTGTGTATCAATACAACATTCAGTTTTAGAAACTTGCTCGCTTCGCTAAACAAGACGTTCCTGATGAGAAGAGCATGATCTATCACTTCAGAGGTGGCCTTAAAGAGGATCTGCAGTTAGCTCTCGTTCTTGTTGAGCCTACTCAGTTTGATCAATTCTACAATATGGCATTGAAGCAAGAGGCTGCTCAGCTCAAGTGTGAGGCTTCTAAGAAGAGAGTCAGAGACGCAGTTCAGTCTTCTTCTTCCTCACTTGTGACAGCTAAGCAACAGAAGTTCTGGTTGCCTCCTCCTCCTCCGTTTCGTCAGCCTTACCAGCAGAAGAACAAAGGTGGCCATGGTTCTTCCAACTCTTCCAACTCTGGCTATCAGAACAAGTCTCAGAATCAAGTTCCAAAGTCCAATGCTCCTTATCACCGTCCACTCTCAGAGGTGACTTGCAACAAATGTCAGCAGAAAGGTCACTATGCTAACAAGTGCTTCAACCAGAGGCGTCTTCCTCCTCCTCCTCCTCCTGTCAGATCTTCCAGCAATGCAGTGGTCAAGCATAATCCAAAGTCTGCAAAGGTGAACATGATGAATGCAGCTCAAGCGGAGGAATCTACTGATGTGATAATGGGTAATCTCTCAGTTAATGATATTCCTGCAAAAGTTCTTTTTGATACTGGTGCATCGCATTCTTTCTTGTCATACCCTTTTGCATCGAAGCACAATGTTTACACAGAGATCTTATCCAAAGTTATGCAAGTTGTTTCTCCGGGTAAGATTTTGTCTTCTAGTTTGGTTGCTCCCGATGTTTCCATCAAGATGGGCGACTATAAATTTCAGTCTTCTCCAATTGTTCTTGGCGACTCGGATATTGATCTAATTCTCGGGATGGACTGGCTTTCTAAGCACAAGGCTCAACTTGATTGTGTTGCCAGGGAAATTCAATTGACACACTCGTCTGAGGATGTGATTATTTTTGCCGCTCGTGATGAAACCATTCGGTTTTTCTCTCTCAATGAGAAGGGCGAATTGAATGCCATCTCTCAAATTCCAGTCGTTTGCGAGTATCAAGATGTCTTTCCAGAAGAGCTTCCGGGTATGCCTCCTCATCGACCAGTTGAGTTCGTTATCGAACTGGAGCCTGGCACTGAACCCGTTTGCAAGCGTCCATACAAGCTTGGACCCAACGAGCTGAAGGAATTGAAGAAACAGCTCGATGAACAAGAGCGTCTGGGTTTGATCAGACCGAGTTCTTCTCCATGGGGTTGTGGTGTTCTTTTTGTCAAGAAGAAGGATGGCACGGACCGACTTTGTGTCGACTACCGTCCATTGAACAAGAAGACAATCAAGAACAAGTATCCACTTCCCAACATCAATGAGCTATTTGAGCAACTCAAAGGTGCTAAAGTATTCTCGAAGCTTGACCTTCGTATGGGTTATCATCAGATTCGCATTCGTGAAGAAGATATTCCCAAGACAGCATTCAGAACGAGCTTTGGTTCTTATGAATATACTGTCGTGTCTTTCGGCCTTGTCAATGCTCCTCCAGTGTTCTCTCGGATGATGAATTTCATCTTCAACCCCTATACCAATGAATTCGTTCTGGTGTATCTCGATGATATCTTGGTCTTCTCCAAGAATAAGCAGGATCATGCCAAACATTTGCGATTGGTGCTCGACAAGCTCAGAGAATATCAATTCTATGCGAAGTTCTCCAAATGTGAGTTTTGGCTTGATGAAGTTCTTTTCCTTGGTCACATCATCTCTGCCAAGGGCATCGCTGTTAACCCCGAGAAGGTGTCCGCAGTTGTGGATTGGGAACCTCCTCAAAATGTCAAGCAGCTCCGCAGTTTTCTTGGTCTTGCAAGCTATTGCCGAAGATTCGTTGAGAATTTTTCCAAGATTGCGAAGCCTCTTTCCAACCTCCTACAGAAGCATGTGAAGTATGTCTGGTCTCCTGAGTGTGACGTTGCTTTCAACACTCTCAAAGAGAAACTAGTCACAGCTCCTGTCTTGACTCCTCCTGATGAATCCAAGCCGTATGAAGTTTTCTGTGATGCTTCTCTCCAAGGTCTCGGTGCTGTGTTAATGCAAGAGAAGAAAGTTGTGGCCTAGACCTCTCGTCAGTTGAAGCCCAACGAGAAGAACTACCCCACTCACGATCTTGAGTTGGCGGCAGTTGTCCATGCATTAATAACGTGGAGACATCTCTTGTTGGGAAGACAAGTGGACATTTTCACCGATCACAAGAGTCTCAAGTATATCTTCACTCAGCCCAACCTCAACCTCAGGCAGACTCGATGGGTCGAAATGATTCAAGAGTACAATCCGAGTATTGAATATACTCCAGGCAAGGCCAATGTCATTGCAGATGCTTTAAGCAGGAAGGCTTATTGCAACAGCTTAATCCTCAAGCCATTCCAACCGGATCTTTGTGAAGCTTTCCGCAAGCTGAATCTCCAAGTTGTTCCTCAAGGCTTTCTTACCAACCTCATAGTATCTCCTACTTTGGAAGATCAAATTCGTGAGGCACAACTCCTTGATGCCATGGTGAAGAAGGTGAAACGTGGTATCGACAAGGGTATTTTCAAATACAAGTGCTATCGCATTGATGACAGAGACAGCTTATTCTTCGAGGACCGGATTGTGGTTCCTAAAGGTGATCTAAGGAAAGTCATAATGAACGAGGCGCACAATTCTCTCCTTTCCATTCATCCTGGAAGTACGAAGATGTATCAGGACCTCAAGCAGTCGTATTGGTGGACTCGAATGAAGCGAGAGATTGCTCAATTCGTGAATGAATGTGATGTCTGCCGAAGAGTGAAAGCAGAACACCAACGACCAGCTGGTCTCCTCCAACCTCTTGCTATCCCAGAATGGAAGTTTGATCATATCGAAATGGACTTCGTGACTGGATTTCCAAAGTCCAAGCGCGGAAATGATGCTATCTTCGTTGTCATCGACAAGCTCTCTAAAGTGGCTCATTTCCTTCCAATCAAAGAATCCATCACAGCAGCTCAGCTAGCAGAGCTATACACCTCCAGAATTGTCTCCTTGCACGGCATTCCACAATTGATTTCTTCAGATCGTGGAAGTATCTTCACCTCTAAGTTCTGTGACTCCTTCCAGAAGGCCATGGGCACAAACATTCGCTTCAGCACAGCTTTCCATCCTCAAACTAGTGGCCAAGTCGAGCGAGTTAATCAAATTCTTGAAGATATGCTCAGGGCTTGTGTCATTTCCTTTGGCATGAAATGGGAAGATTGTCTTCCATATGCTGAATTCTCCTACAACAATAGCTTCCAAGCGAGTTCGGGCAAGGCCCCATTCGAGATTCTCTATGGCAGAAAGTGCCGTACTCCTCTCAATTGGTCAGAGACTGGTGAACGCCAACTTCTTGGCAATGACTTAATCATTGAAGCTGAAGAAATGTGTAAAGTCATCCGTCATAATCTCAAAGCCGCGCAATTGCGTCAGAAGAGTTACTATGATAGTAAGCACCGTGATTTGGCTTTCGAGATCGGAGACCATGTCTACCTCCGCGTCTCTCCAATGAAAGGCACTCATCGCTTCGGTATCAAAGGGAAGCTTGCCCCTAGATACGTGGGTCCTTTCAAGATCATTGGCAAAAGAGGCGACCTCGCCTATCAACTTGAGCTTCCTTCCAACTTCGCGAACGTGCACGATGTGTTCCACGTGTCACAGCTTCGCAAGTGCTTCAAGACGCCTGAGCGCACTATCGACTTCGAAGAGATTGACCTCCAGGAAGATTTGTCTTATCATGAGCACCCCATTGCTATTCTTGAAGAAACTGAGCGCAAGACTCGCAACAAGTCAATCAAATTCCTGAAAGTGAAGTGGCCGCAACATTCCGACCGGGAAGCCACCTGGGAACGCGAGGACCATCTCCGTTCCGAATATCCGGAGTTCTTTCAGTCCTAGATCTCGGGACGAGATCCTCTCGTAGTAGTGGAGTGTTGTAACACACCGCATGTAACTTGCCATATTTGTAACTCCGACTCTTGCCATTTTCGGCTATGTGATATGATTTCCCCTCCGTTGTCGGGTTTTGTCTTTCGTTTTGTATTTTGTCATGTCATACATTTTCATATCATGTCATCATGTGCATTGCATTCGCATACGTGTTCGTCTCATGCATCCGAGCATTTTCCCCGTTGTCCGTTTTGCAATCCGGCGCTCCTATCTCCTCCGGTGCACCCCTCTTGTTTTCTTTCGTGTGCGTGTGTCAAACTTTCTCGGAATGGACCGAGGCTTGTCAAGTGGCCTTAATATACCACCCGGAGACTACCGGTCAAGTTTCGTTCCATTTGGAGGTCGTTTGGTACTCCAACGGTTAACCGGGCATCCGCAAAGTCCATTTGAGTGTCCAGCAAAAACCTCCTCTAAAATCAGCCCAAAACCCACCAAACTCTCTTCCATGCTCTAGGTCGTTCGATCATGATCGTGTGGGCGAAAACCGCACCTTATTTGGAGCCTCCTAGCTCCCTCTACCTATTTATATGTGGGCATCCCGAAATACAATCGCAGTCCAACCCTAGATTTTTCCCTCCGCGCCGCCGGACGCGTCCGCCGTCGGCCGGACACGTCCGCCGCCGTGCCCCGGCGAATCCGAAGATGCCACGTGGCGCGCCTCCACCGTCGCCGCCGCCGAGGCCCGCCGGCCCGCGCGCCCGGCCATCGCCGCCCGCGGCGCCTGCCCGCGCCCGAGGCTCGCCTTCGCGCTGCCGCCTCCCGCTACCGCCGGCCGCCGCCACGCTCGCCTCCGCGCCGCCGCCTCCCGCGACCGCCGGCCGCCGCCGCGCTCGCCGCCCGGCCCCGCCGTGCCCCGCCGCCGCGGCCGCGCCGCTCCCCGCCGCCCTTCGGCCTCGCCTCCTCCTCCCCTCCGGCAAGCTCCGGCGAGAGCCCCGAGGCCGAGCTCGAGCTCTCCCCCAGATCCGATCGAAAATCACTGTACCGTTGACTTTTCCCCGTGCCCGATTTTCTCTAAGTCCTCTATATTCTTCAGCACATTGCCAGGTTCATCAATGCATAACTCCTTGCATGTAGCTCCGATTCGCGCGTGTAATATGTCAAATTGTTCGCCTCGTGATGCTCTTCATTTTGTTCAATTGCACCATGTTCTTTAGAGGTCATCTTGATGCCCAAATCTCTGTTGGAAGAGGGCTAGTTGCTGTTATTCTCTGATTCTTATCAGAAATTAGAGATTTGTCATTTTTGTATCATTTAATCTGTGCATCTTTTGTGCATGAGCTCTACATGTGTTTTGAATTATGCCATGCCATATTTCAAGTGGTGTAGTCCAAGTATTTTTGTGATCTCTGTGGTGACTAGCACAAGCATGCAAAGTAGGCCCCGTAATATTTCTGATTTCAGGGACTTAGTGATTTCTCTAAGACCTTGTCTGCTGTAATTTTGTTGCCATGTAAACGTGATGCTACAGAGAGATCCATGCATATTTTGGAGATGTTCACTAAGGATGTTTTGTAGCTATAGTTGTAATTGATCCATTCCTGCAATTGTGTGCAATTATGGAGTGCCATAGCATGACTCAATCTTGCTATACTTTTGCCATAAAATATTTCCGGCAGATTCTTAACATGATATTCATTTTTGCCAAGCTTATTGTAGTTGATCCATACATGCTATGCTATTGTTCTTGCCTTAGTTAGCTTCATAAAGATGCCATCTTGCTGTAGGTATGATTGGTTTGTCATGCATTGCTCTGTAGTGAGTGCATCAAGCTCACAAAGAGGCCTACATATTAATATTTCTGCCATGCTCTGTTTTCTGCCAAGTCTGGAACCTGATAACGAAACTTGCTATGCTTACATGCTTGCCATCATATCTTCTGGTCCTTTTTGGCTTATGGTCAGTAAGGGACTTTTGTCATGTGCATCTAGTAGAACACTACCATGCCTTGTTTTGCTATGTTAAGTTCCTGTAGCATGTTGATTTCGTGCTCTGAACATTGCTACCTGATGCTGTTTTCTGCCATGTCCAGTTTTTCACTAAGTCGGTGATCCTGTTATCTTTTGCACTTTTGCCATGCTTGTTTGAGCTTGATATGTTGTGAACTAGCCGTAGCTCACTGTTCATCTTTTGTCAAGCATCTCTTGTAGATTGCTGACATATGCTTTGTTGCTATGTTGGGGTGCTGTAGCATTGTTACTTGTTGTATTTTAAGTGCTATCATGCTGTTAATCGCAGATTCCTGTCATTCTTGTTTTGCTTGCCATTTGCAAACCGTGCATCCGTTTCCGGTGATCTTTATATCGATTTCGACCGAAATCATCTCATCTTTCCAGTGGCATGTTTGGTTTGCCAAGTTACTACCATGTTCATCATTTTCCTTTCGGAGCACGCATATGCATCGCATATCATATCTTGCATATCATACATGTTTTGCATCATGTTGCTTGCGCATTTCTCGTTGTTGATTGTGGTTCCGTTTGTTTGTGTTCCTGTCTTGGGTAGAGCCGGGAGACGAGTTCGTGAACG
The DNA here is from genome assembly GCF_002575655.3 of Aegilops tauschii subsp. strangulata. Taxonomy (NCBI): domain Eukaryota; kingdom Viridiplantae; phylum Streptophyta; class Magnoliopsida; order Poales; family Poaceae; genus Aegilops; species Aegilops tauschii. The sequence continues at coordinate 281,036,894 of NC_053036.3, forward strand.
AGGAACCTGTCGAGTACGCTTACGAGGATCAAGCTTTCGACAACTCTGAGAACCTTGCAGGCAAGATGACCACCCCTCGAAATCACTTCTATCTTTGCTATGCTAGTTGTTCGCTCTATTGTCATGCTCGCTACCTATCACTTGCTATATCATGTCTCCCATTTTAGCCATGTCAGCCTCTAACCATCCTTTCCTAGCAAACCGTTGTTTGGCTAAGTTACCGCTTTTGCTCAGCCCCTCTTATAGCGTTGCTAGTTGCAGGTGAAGTTCAAGTTTGTTCCATGTCGGAACATGGATATGTTGGGATATCACAATATCTCTTATTTAATTAATGCATCTATATATTTGGTAAAGGGTGGAAGGCTCGGCCTTATGCCTGGTGTTTTGTTCCACTCTTGCCGCCCTAGTTACTGTTATACCGGGATTATGTTCCTTGATTTTGCGTTCCTTACGCGGTCGGGCAATTTATGGGACCCCCTTGACAGTTCGCCTTGAATAAAACTCCTCCAGCAAGGCCCAACCTTGGTTTTACCATTTGCTACCTAAGCCTTTTCCCCCGGGTTTTCGCGAGCCCGAGGGTCATCTTATTTTAACCCCCTCGGGCCAGTGCTCCTTCGAGTGTTGGTCCGAACTGAGCAGACTGCGGGGGCCCCTCCTAGAAACTCGAGGTGTGGTTTTACTCGTAGGATGTCTCATCCGGTGTGCCCTGAGAACGAGATATGTGCAGCTCCTATCGGGATTTGTCGGCATATTCGGGTGGCTTTGCTGGTCTTGTTTTACCATTGTCGAGATGTCTTGTAAACCGGGATTCCGAGACTGACCGGGTCTTTCCGGGAGAAGGTTTATCCTTCGTTGACCGTGAGAGCTTATGATGGGCTAAGTTGGGACCCCCTGCAGGGTATTATCTTTCGAAAGCCGTGCCCGCGGTTATGAGGCAGATGGGAATTTGTTAATGTCCGGTTGTAGAGAACTTGTCACTTGACCCATGTAAAATACATCAACTGCGTGTGTAGCCATGATGGTCTCTTCTCGGCGGAGTCCAGGAAGTGAACACGGTCTGAGTTATGTATGTCGTAAGTAGGTGTTCAGGATCACTTCTTGGTCATTGCTAGATGACGTCCGTTCCGTTGCTTCTCTTCTCGCACTCATTTGCGCAAGTTAGCCACTATATATGCTTTTGCCGCTGCAGCTCCACCTCTTTGCACCATTCTTTCCTTCAAGCTTAAATAGTCTTGATCTCGCGGGTGTGAGATTGCTGAGTCCCCGTGACTCACGGATTCTGCCAAAACAGTTGCAGGTGCCGACGACGCCAGTGCAGATGATGGCGTCGATCTCAAGTGGGAGTTCGACGAGGAACGTGGTCGTTACTATGTGTCTTTTCCTGATGATCAGTAGTGGAGCCCAGTTGGGACGATCGGGGATCTAGCATTTGGGGTTGTCTTATTTTCATCTGGATTTTGACCATAGTCGGTCTATTTGATTGTATTTTGGATGATGTATGATTTATATTCATGTATTGTGTGAAGTGGCGATTGTAAGCCAACTCTTTATCCCATTCTTGTTCATTACATGGGATTGTGTGAAGATGACCCTTCTTGCGACAAAACCACTATGCGGTTATGCCTCTAAGTCGTGCCTCGACACGTGGGAGATATAGCCGCATCGTGGGCGTTACAGGGGCGCCATGATCATCATCGTCACCAGCATGACACCATGATCTCCATCATCGTGTCTTCATGAAATTGTCTCATCAACTATTACTTCTACTACTATGGCTAACGGTATAGCAATAAAGTAAAGTAATTACATGACGTTTATGTTGACACGCATGTCATAAATAAATTAAGACAACTCCTATGGCTCCTGCCGGTTGTCATACTCATCGACATGCAAGTCGTCATTCCTATTACTAGAACATGATCAATCTCATACATCACATATATCATTCATCACATCCTTTTGGCCATATCACATCACAGGGCATATGCTGCAAAAACAAGTTAGACGTCCTCTAATTGTTGTTGTAAATTTTTTACGTGGCTGCTATAGGTTTCTTAGCAAGAACATTTCTTACCTACGCCAAAACCACAACGTGATATACCAATTTCTATTTACCCTTCATAAGGACCCTTTTCATCGAATCCGACCCGACTAAAGTGGGAGAGACAGACACCCGCTAGCCACCTTATGCAACTAGTGCATGTCGGTCGGTGGAACCTGTCTCACGTAAGTGTACGTGTAAGGTCGGTATGGGCCGCTTCATCCCACGATGCCGCCGAATCAAGATAAGACTAGTAACGGCAAGTAAATTGACAAAATCGACGCCCACAACAACTTGTGTTCTACTCGTGCATAGAAACTACGCATAGACATAGCTCATGATGCCACTGTTGGGGATCGTTGCAGATATTAAAAAATTTCTACGCATCACCAAGATCAATCTATGGAGTTTACTAGCAACAAGAGGGGAGTGCATCTTCATACCTTTGAAGATCGCGGTGCGTAAGCGTTGCAAGAACGCGGTCGGTGCAGTCATACACGAAGCGATTCAGATCGCGGTTGATTCCGATCCAAGCGCCGAACAATGGCGCCTCCGCGTTCAACACACGTGCAGCCCGGTGACATCTCCCACGCCTTGATCCAGCAAGGAGGGAGGGAGAGGTTGGGGAAGACTCCGTCCAACAGTAGCACGACGGCGTGGTGGTGTTGGAGCAGCATGGTACTCCGGCAGGGCTTCGCCAAGCTTCGCGGGAGGAGGAGGAGGTGTTCCGGAGGGGGAGGGCTGCGCCTTGGATGTGGTGCGGCTGCCCTCCCTCTACCCCTCTATTTATAGGGCAAAGGGGAAAGGGGGCCGGCCCCCTCCAGATGGATCTAGAGGGGGGGCGGCGGCAAAGGGGGAGGGGGCTTGCCCCCCAAGCCAAGGGGGCGCCCCCTTTAGGGTTCCCCCCAACCCTAGGCGCATGGGCCCTACGGGGGATGGCGCCCAGCCCACTTAGAGGCTGGTTCCCTTCCACAAACAGCCCATAGGGCCCTCCGGGGCAGGTGGACCCCCGGAACCCCTTCGGTGGTCCCGGTACAATATCGATAAACCTCCGAACTCTTCCGGTGACCGTATGATGACTTCCCATATATAAATCTTCACCTCCGGACCAATCCGGAACTCCTCGTGACGTCCGGGATCTCATTCGAGACTCCAAACAACATTCGGTAACCACGTACAAACTTTCCCTATAACCCTAGCGTCATCGAACCTTAAGTGTGTAGACCCTACGGGTTCGGGAATCATGCAGACATGACCGAGACATCTCTCCGGCCAATAACCAACAGCGGGATCTGGATACCCGTGTTGGCTCCCACATGTTCCACGATGATCTTATCGGATGAACCACGATGTCGAGGATTCAATCAATCCCGTATACAATTCCCTTTGTCAATCGGTACGTTACTTGCCCGAGATTCGATCGTCGGTATCCCAATACCTCGTTCAATCTCGTTACTGGCAAGTCACTTTACTCGTTCCATAACACATCATCCCGTGACCAACCCCTTAGTCACATTGAGCTCATTACGATGATGTCTTGCCGAGTGGGCCCAGAGATCCCTCTCCGTCATACGGAGTGACAAATGCCAGTCTCGATTCATGCCAACCCAACAGATACTTTCGGGTTTACCCGTAGTGCACCTTTATAGCCACCCAGTTACGTTGTGACGTTTGGCACACCCAAAGTACTCCTACGGTATCCGGGAGTTGCACAATCTCATGCTCTAAGGAAAAGATACTTGACATTAGAAAAGCTTTAGCAGACGAACTACACGATCGTGTGCTATGCTTAGGATTGGGTCTTGTCCATCACATCATTCTCCTAATGATGTGATCCCGTTATCAATGACATCCAATGTCCATGGTTAGGAAACCGTAACCATCTATTGATCAACGAGCTAGTTAACTAGAGGCTCACTAGGGACATGTTGTGGTCTATGAATTCACACATGTATCACGATTTCCGGATAACACAATTGTAGCATGAACAATAGACAATTATCATGAACAAGGAAATACAATAATAATCATTTTATTATTGCCTCTAGGGCATATTTCCAACAATTTCATCACCGGATTACCCAAGACATGATCAGGTTATGATTCCATCTGGGTAGTAGTTGATCGCTTGACCAAAGTGGCTCACTTTATCCCTGGAAAGCCACTTATACGAGCGCGAAGTTGGCCAAGATATATATGACCATGATCGTATGTCTGCGTGGAGTTTCGAGGACCATCGTATCAGATAGAGGAACATAGGTTACCACGAAGTTTTTGAATCAGTTGCACCAGACTTTGGGTTCCAGGCTAGAGTTCAGTACAGCCTTTCATCCGCAGACAGATGGACAGACCGAGAGAGTCAATTAGATTCTGGAATACATGTTGAGAGCTTGTGCGCTAGATTATGAATCTAGTTGGGATGATAATTTGCCTTACGCAGAGTTCTCATACAACAACAGCTACCAAGCTAGTTTCAAGATGGCCCCTTTCGAAGTTTTGTATGGAAGGAGGTGTAGGACACCATTGATGTGGGATGAAGTTGGAGATCGTCAGTTGTTCAGACCAGATTTAATCATAGAATCTGAAGAGAAAGTCAAATTGATTCGTGATAGACTGAAGGTAGCTTAGTCCAGGCAAAAGAGTTATGCTGACACCAAGCGCAAGGAGGTAGCCCATGAAATCAGAGACAGAGCATATCTCCGTGTGTCACCACTTTGAGGAATTAAATGATTTGGAGTCAAGGGAAAGTTAGCCCCAAGGTTTGTAGGACCATACCGAGTGTTGGGACGTATGGGAGAAGTGGCCTACATGTCGGAGTTGCCCGAAGGATTGTCAGGAGTTCATGATGTACTTCACGTTTACCAGTTGAAGAAATGCCATGCAGAGATGGCCGATATTCCTCTAAGAGATACAGTGCCCCTGGAAGCAATTCATTTGGAGAGTGACCTAACCTATGAGGAGAAACCCATCAAGATTCTCGAGTTTGCCAACCGAGTTACATGCAGCAAGGTCATCAAATTTTGCAAACTTCAGTGGAGCCACCATACCAAGGAAGAAGCCACCTGGGAGCGAGAAGAAGATCTACGGAAAGACCAGCCACACCTATTTGCTAGCCAACCCGAATCTCGAGGGCGAGATTCACCTTAAGGGGGACAGGTTTGTAACATCCCAATTTTCAATTTGGATGTTAATCATTAGGTCATCATATGCATCCATGATTTGTTGCATTTTGAATTGGTTTTATTTGGACATTTTGATCCTAGAGACCTTAAGCTACTCAAGGACCACTTGAGAGAGTTGGAGGTTTTCATAAAATTCCATTTTTGAATTTTCCAAATTGGTAAATTGGGTCAAGGTTATTTTTTTATTTGAAATTATTTTTCAAATTATTTGAAAATAAAAAGAATAATGAGAGAAGATAGTATGACTTCTACAAAATAGAGGAATAATGGAAATTTAATTTTAAATAAAAATATTTATTTATTTGAGTTTTATTTGAGATTTTATTCGGTTAACTAGAGAAAAATTGCATTTTAGCCCTGAAAAATGTTCATGTTGTCCTAAATAATTGGAGAGGACCGTGAAAATTATTTTTGGGATTTTAGGATTTTTATTTATTTTATTTTTTGGATTTTTTCTTTTCGGCGAAATTATTGAAAAAAAATCCTGGGCTGGCCCAGCCAGAGCCGGCCCACGGCCCAGCTCGCAACTGCCGTCGCCGCCATCCCCGAGCCGGACTGCGGTAGGAGTCCGAGCCGCCGCCGCCTCGGCCTCGCCTCTTCCCCAAGTCGGCCCGCCCCCCCTCCTTATAAGCCGGCGCCCCGCCACCCCGTCCTCCCCACCAAGCCGCCGCCGCAACCCCGCTCTCGCCGACGCCGCGCCACCGCCGCTCCTGCCTCACGCCGCCCGCGCCGCCTCCCGCCGACGCCCACCGCCCCACTCGCCGGAGTTCTTACCACCGCCGCCGTTTCCGATCCGTCGCCGGTTTTCGCCGAAAACCGCCGAACCGGTAAAAAACCGATCCGGTTCTTTAGTTTTTTTGGTTCTTCTTTTAGATCGGTTTATTATTCGGTTAGATTAAATAGCGAGCGTTCACTCGTTTAGATTTGTTAACGAACGAATTTGTTCGTTAGTCTCTGTTACGGGACGTTCGTCCGATAGATTTTTCTTTTTTCTGTTTATTTTCGGCCAGGGACCTATCCGCGAATAGTTTTCTTACAGATTAGTCCCTGATCTTCAAACCCTCACTACTTTTTGCTCGTCTATCCAAATCCAATGAAACCAACGCCAAAATCTTCCTCTCGAACCCGTCTGTTCAGATAAACAACTTGAACATGATTTTGAAAATTTAAAATTTGGTTTCAAGCAGATTTGGGTTCAAACTTCTTTTGATCGTAGTTTGAGTTTCGTAACTCCGATTCGATTGATTCTTTTTGCAAATTGAAGCTCTTCACATGTACTTTCTGTTTAGATCTTTTCTTTTGGTTTGACCTTTGCATCTTATGCTTGAGTGCTTATGTATGCTATTGTTTGTTCACGATAGAGTTTCCGGAGTGCGAGGCTTGCTACTACGAATCTCTAGGGTTTTCCGATCGTCAGCTAGGATATCCTGGAGTACCCGTGTCATCATCCTATGGTTTGCCACCCAGGTTCATAGGGATCATAAGATTATTCATGCTAGAAACTTCCGTGAGCAGCCACAAGCCATTATGGGCTCTGGCATAGTTGAGTATGTTGTGTGACCACTTTAAGTGGTAGGCTAGCAGATGTAGGGGAAGTTGAAGGAAATATGCCCTAGAGGCAATAATAAAGTTATTATTTATTTCCTTATATCATGATAAATGTTTATTATTCATGGTAGAATTATATTAACCAGAAACATAATATTTGTCTGGATAGATAGACAAATAGAGTGTCACTAGTATGCCTCTACTTGACTAGCTCGTTGATCAAAGATGGTTATGTTTCCTAGCCATTGACATGAGTTGTCATTTGATTAACAGGATCACGCCATTAGGAGAATGATGTGATTGACTAGATCCATTCCATTAGCTTAGCACACGATCGTTTAGTATTCTGCTATTGCTTTCTTCATGACTTATACATGTTCCTATGACTATGAGATTATGCAACTCCCGTTTACCGGAGGAACACTTTGTATGCTACCAAACTTCACAACATAAATGGGTGATTATAAAGGTGCTCTACAGGTGTCTCCGAAGGTACTTGTTGGGTTGCCGTATTTCGAGATTAGGATTTGTCACTCCGATTGTCGGAGAGGTATCTCTGGGCCCACTCGGTAATGCACATCACTATAAGCCTTGCAAGCATTGCAACTAATGAGTTAGTTGCGGGATGATGTATTACAGAACGAGTAAAGAGACTTGCCGGTAACGAGATTGAACTAGGTATTGAGATACCGACGATCGAATCTCGGGCAAGTAACATACCGATGACAAAGGGAACAACGTATGTTGTTATGCGGTCTGACCGATAAAGATCGTCGTAGAATATGTGGGAGCCAATATGAGCATCCAGGTTCCGCTATTGGTTATTGACCGGAGATGTGTCTCGGTCATGTCTACATAGTCCTCGAACCCGTAGGGTCTGCACTCTTAAAGTTTGATGACGATTATATTATGAGTTTATGTATTTTGATGTACCGAAGATAGTTCGGAGTCCCGGATGTGATCACGGACATGACAAGGAGTCTCGAAATGGTCGAGACATAAAGATTGATATATTGGAAGCCCATATGTGGATATCGGAAGTGTTCCGGGTGAAATCGGGATTTTACCGGAGTACCGGGGGTTACCGGAACGCCCCCGAGGGTTTAATGGGCCTACATGGGCCTTAGTGGAGAAGAGGAGGGGCGGCCAGGGCAGGCCGCGGCCCCCTCCCCCTCTAGTCCGAATTGGACAAGGAGGGGGGCGCCCCCCTTTCCTTCCTCTCTCCCTCCTCCATCCCCCTTCTCCTACTCCAACTAGGAAAGGAGGGAGTCCTACTCCCGGTGGGAGTAGGACTCCTCCTGGCGCGCCTCCTCCTGGCGGGCCGCCTCTCCCTCCCTTGCTCCTTTATATATGGGGGCAGGAGGCACCCCTTGGAGACACAACAATTGATCATTGATCTCTTAGCCGTGTGCGGTGCCCCCTCCACCATAGTCCACCTCGATAGTATCGTAGCGGTGCTTAAGCGAAGCCCTGCGTCGGTAGAACATCATCATCGTCACCACGCCGTCGTGCTAACGGAACTCTCCCTCAAAGCTCGGCTGGATCGGAGTTCGAGGGACATCATCGAGCTGAACGTGTGCTGAACTCGCAGGTGCCGTACGTTTGGTACTTGGATCGGTCGGATCGTGAAGACGTACGACTACATCCACCGCGTTGTGCTAACGCTTCCGCTTTTGGCCTATGAGGGTACGTGGACAACAATCTCCCCTCTCGTTGCTATGCATCACCATGATCCTGTGTGTGCGTAGGAATTTTTTTTAAATTACTACGTTCCCCAACAGTGGTATCAGAGCCAGGTTTTATGCGTAGATGTTATATGCACGAGTAGAACACAAGTGAGTTGTGGGCGATATAAGTCATACTGCTTACCGGCATGTCGTACTTTGGTTCGGCGGTATTGTTGGATGAAGCGGCCCGGACCGTCATTACGCGTACGCTTACGCGAGACTGGTTCTACCGACGTGCTTTGCACACAGGTGGCTGGCAGGTATCAGTTTCTCCAACTTTAGTTGAACCGAGTGTGGCTATGCCCGGTCCTTGAGAAGGTTAAAACAACACTAACTTGACAAACTATCGTTGTGGTTTTGATGCGTAGGTAAGAACGGTTCTTGCACAGCCCGTAGCAGCCACGTAAAACTTGCAACAACAAAGTAGAGGACGTCTAACTTGTTTTTGCAGGGCATGTTGTGATGTGATATGGTCAAGGCATGATGCTATATTTTATTGTATGAGATGATCATGTTTTGTAACCGAGTTATCGGCAACTGGCAGGAGCCATATGGTTGTCGCTTTATTGTATGCAATGCAATCGCCGTGTAATGATTTACTTTATCACTAAGCGGTAGCGATAGTCGTAGAAGCATAAGTTGGCGAGACGACAACGATGCTACGATGGAGATCAAGGTGCCACGCCGGTGACGATGGTGATCATGACGGTGCTTCAGAGATGGAGATCACAAGCACAAGATGATGATGGCCATATCATATCACTTATATTGATTGCATGTGATGTTTATCTTTTGTGCATCTTATATTGCTTTGATTGACGGTAGCATTATAAGATGATATCTCACTAAATTATCAAGGTATAAGTGTTCTCCCTGTGTATGCACCATTGCGAAAGTTCTTCGTGCTGAGACACCACGTGATGATCGAGTGTGATAGGCTCTACGTTCAAATACAACGGGTGCAAAACAGTTGCACATGCGGAATACTCAGGTTAAACTTGACGAGCCTAGCATATGCAGATATGGCCTTGGAACACTGAGACCGAAAGGTCGAGCGTGAATCATATAGTAGATATGAGCAACATAGTGATGTTCACCATTGAAACTACTCCATCTCACGTCATGATCGGACATGGTTTAGTTGATTCGGATCACGTGATCACTTAGAGGATTAGACGGATGTCTATCTAAGTGGGAGTTCTTAAGTAATATGATTAATTGAACTTAAATTTATCATGAACTTAGTACCTGATAGTATTTTGCTTGTCTATGTTGATTGTAGATAGATGGCCCGTGCTGTTTTTCCGTTGAATTTTAATGCGTTCCTTGAGAAAGCAAAGTTGAAAGATGATGGTAGCAATTACACGGACTGGGTCCGTAATTTGAGGAGTATCCTCATTGCTGCACAGAAGAATTACGTCCTGGAAGCACCGCTAGGTGCCAGACCTGCTGCAGGAGCAACACCAGATGTTATGAACGTCTGGCAGAGCAAAGCTGATGACTACTCAATAGTTCAGTGTGCCATGCTTTACGGCTTAGAACCGGGACTTCGACGATGTTTTGAACGTCATGGAGCATATGAGATGTTCCAGGAGTTGAAGTTAATATTTCAAGCAAATGCCCGGACTGAGAGATATGAAGTCTCCAATAAGTTCTACAACTGTAAAATGGAAGAGAATAGTTATGTCAGTGAGCATATACTCAGAATGTATGGGTATAACAATCACTTGATTCAACTGGGAGTTAATCTTCCGGATGATAGCGTCATTGACAGAATTCTTCAACCACTACCACCAAGCTACAAGAGCTTCGTGATGAACTATAACATGCAAGGGATGGATAAGACGATTCCCGAGCTCTTCGCAATGCTAAAGGCTGCGAAGGTAGAAATCAAAAAGGAGCATCAAGTGTTGATGGTCAACAAGACCGCCAGTTTCAAGAAAAAGGGCAAAGGGAAGAAGTAGGGGAACTTGAAGAAGAACAGCAAACAAGTTGCTGCTCAGGAGAAGAAACCCAAGTCTGGACCTAAGCCTGAGACTGCGTGCTTCTACTGCAAATAGACTAGTCACTGGAAGCGGAGCTGCCCCAAGTATTTGGCGGATAAGAAGGATGGCAAGGTGAACAAAGGTATATGTGATATACATGTTATTGATGTGTACCTTACTAGTGCTCGCAGTAGCACCTGGGTATTTGATACTGGTTCTGTTCCTAATATTTGCAACTCGAAACAGGGACTACGGATTAAGCGAAGATTGGCTAAGGACGAGGTGACGATGCGCGTGGGAAATGGTTCCAAAGTCGATGTGATCGTGGTCGGCACGCTACCTCTACATCTACCTTCGGGATTAGTGTTAGACCTGAATAATTGTTATTTTGTGCCAGCGTTGAGCATGAATATTATATCTGGATCTTTTTTGATGCAAGACGGTTATTCATTTAAATCAGAGAATAATGGTTGTTCTATTTATATGAGTAATATCTTTTATGGTCATGCACCCTTGAAGAGTGGTCTATTTTTGTTGAATCTCGATAGTAGTGATACACATATTCATAATATTGAAGCCAAAAGATGCAGAGTTGATAATGATAGTGCAACTTATTTGTGGCACTGCCGTTTAGGTCATATTGATGTAAAGCGCATGAAGAAACTCCGTACTGATGGACTTTTGGAACCACTTGATTATGAATCACTTGGTACTTGCGAACCGTGCCTCATGGGCAAGATGACTAAAACGCCGTTCTCCGGAACTATGGAGCGAGCAACAGATTTGTTGGAAATCATACATACAGATATATGTGGACCGATGAATGTTGAGGCTCGCGGTGGGTATCGTTATTTTCTCACCTTCACAGATGATTTAAGCAGATATGGGTATATCTACTTAATGAAACATAAGTCTGAAACATTTGAAAAGTTCAAAGAATTTTAGAGTGAAGTTGAAAATCATCGTAACAAGAAAATAAAGTTTCTACGATCTGATCGTGGAGGAGAATATTTGAGTTATGAGTTTGGTCTTCATTTGAAACAATGCGGAATAGTTTCGCAACTCACGCCACCCGGAACACCACAGCGTAATGGTGTGTCCGAACGTTGTAATCGTACTTTACTAGATATGGTGCGATCTATGATGTCTCTTACTGATTTACCGCAATCGTTTTGTTGTTATGCTTTAGAGATGGCTGCATTCACGTTAAATAGGGCACCATCGAAATCCATTGAGACGACCCCTTATGAACTGTGGTTTGGGAAGAAACCGAAGTTGTCGTTTCTTAAAGTTTGGGGCTGCGATGCTTATGTGAAAAAGCTTCAACCTGATAAGCTCGAACCCAAATCGGAGAAATGTGTCTTCATAGGATACCCAAAGGAAACTGTTGGGTACACCTTCTATCACAGATCTGAAGGCAAGACTTTTGTTGCTAAATTTGGATCCTTTCTAGAGAAGGAGTTTCTCTCGATAGAAGTGAGTGGGAGGAAAGTAGAACTTGATGAGGTAACTATAGCTGCTCCCTTATTGGAAAGTAGTTCATCACATAAATCGGTTCCTGTGACACCTACACCAATTAGTGAGGAAGTTAATGATGATGATCATGAAACTTCAGATCAAGTTGTTACTGAACCTCGTAGGTCAACCAGAGTAAGATCCGCACCAGAGTGGTACGGTAATCCTATTCTGGAGGTTATGTTACTAGACCATGACGAACCTACGAACTATGAAGAAGCGATGGTGAGCCCAGATTCCGCAAAATGGCTTGAGGCCATGAAATCTGAGATGGGATCCATGTATGAGAACAAAGTGTGGACTTTGGTTGACTTGCCCGATGATCGGCAAGCCATTGAGAATAAATGGATCTTCAAGAAGAAGACTGACGCTGACGGTAATGTTACTGTATATAAAGCTCGACTTGTTGCGAAAGGTTTTCCACAAGTTCAAGGGATTGACTATGATGAGACTTTCTCACCCGTAGCGATGCTTAAGTCTGTCCGAATCATGTTAGCAATTGCTGCATTTTATGATTATGAAATTTGGCAAATGGATGTCAAAACTGCATTCCTGAATGGATTTCTGGAAGAAGAGTTGTATATGATGGAGCCGGAAGGTTTTGTCTGATCCAAAGGGAGCTAACAAAGTGTGCAAGCTCCAGCGATCCATTTATGGACTGGTGCAAGCCTCTCGGAGTTGGAATAAACGCTTTGATAGTGTGATCAAAGCATTTGGTTTTATACAGACTTTTGGAGAAGCCTGTATTTACAAGAAAGTGAGTGGGAGCTCTGTAGCATTTCTGATATTATATGTGGATGACATATTGCTGATTGGAAATGATATAGAATTTCTAGATAGCATAAAGGGATACTTGAGTAAGAGTTTTTCAATGAAGGACCTCGGTGAAGCTGCTTATATATTGGGCATCAAGATCTATAGAGATAGATCAAGACGCTTAATTGGACTTTCACAAAGCACATACCTTGACAAAGTTTTGAAGAAGTTCAAAATGGATCAAGCAAAGAAAGGGTTCTTGCCTATGTTACAAGGTGTGAAGTTGAGTAAGACTCAATGCCCGACCACTTGAGAAGATAGAGAGAAGATGAAAGATGTTTCCTATGCTTCAACCATAGGCTCTATCATGTATGCAATGCTGTGTACCAGACCTGATGTGTGCCTTGCTATAAGTTTAGCAGGGAGGTAACAAAGTAATCCTGGAGTGGATCACTGGACAGCGGTCAAGAACATCCTGAAATACCTGAAAAGGACTAAGGATATGTTTCTCGTTTATGTAGGTGACAAAGAGCTACTCGTAAATGGTACGTCGATGCAAGCTTTAACACTGATCAGGACGATTCTAAATCGCAAACCGGATACGTGTTTACATTGAATGGTGGAGCTGTCAGTTGGTGCAGCTCTAAACAAAGCGTTGTGGCGGGATCTACGTGTGAAGCGGAGTACATAGTTACTTCGGAAGCAGCAAATGAAGGAGTCTGGATGAAGGAGTTCATATCCGATCTAGGTGTCATACCTTGTGCATCGGGTCCAATGAAAAGCTTTTGTGACAACACTGGTGCAATTGCCTTGGCAAAGGAATCCAGATTTCACAAGAGAACCAAGCACATCAAGAGGCGCATCAACTCCATCCGGGATCTAGTCCAGGTGGGAGACATAGAAATTTGCAAGATACATACGGATCTGAATGTCGCAGACCCGTTGACTAAGCCTCTTCCACAAGCAAAACATGATCAGCACCAAGGCTCCATGGGTGTTAGAATCATTACTGTGTAATCTAGATTATTGACTCTAGTGCAAGTGGGATACTGAAGGAAATATGCCCTAGAGGCAATAATAAAGTTATTATTTATTTCCTTATATCATGATAAATGTTTATTATTCATGCTAGAATTGTATTAACCGGAAACATTATATTTGTGTGAATACATAGACAAACAGAGTGTCACTAGTATGCCTCTACTTGACTAGCTCGTTGATCAAAGATGGTTATGTTTCCTAGCCATTGGCAGGAGTTGTCATTTGATTAACGGGATCACATCATTAGGAGAATGATGTGATTGACTTGACCCATTCCGTTAGCTTAGCACACGATCGTTTAGTATTCTGCTATTTCTTTCTTCATGACTTATACATGTTCCTATGACTATGAGATTATGCAACTCCCGTTTACCAGAGGAACAATTTGTGTGCTACCAAACGTCACAACATAACTGGGTGATTATAAAGGTGCTATACAGGTGTCTCCGAAGGTACTTGTTGGGTTGGCGTATTTCGGGATTTGGATTTGTCACTCCGATCGTCGGAGAGGTATCTCTGGGCCCACTCGGTAATGCACATCACTATAAGCCTTGCAAGCATTGCAACTAATGAGTTAGTTGCGGGATGATGTATTACAGAACGAGTAAAGAGACTTGTCGGTAACGAGATTGAACTAGGTATTGAGATACCGACGATCGAATCTCGGGCAAGTAACATACCGATGACAAAGGGAACAACGTATGTTCTTATGCAGTCTGACTGATAAAGAACTTCGTAGAATATGTGGGAGCCAATATGAGCATCCAGGTTCCGCTATTGGTTATTGACCAGAGATGTGTCTCGGTCATGTCTACATAGTTCTCGAACCCGTAGGGTCCGCACGGTTAAAGTTTGATGACGGTTATATTATGAGTTTGTGTATTTTGATGTACCGAAGATAGTTCAGAGTCCCGGATGTGATCACGGACATGACGAGTAGTCTCGAAATGGTCGAGACATAAAAATTGATATATTGGAAGCCTATATTTGGATATCGGAAGTGTTCCGGGTGAAATCGGTATTTTACCGGAGTACCGGGGGTTACCGGAACCCCCTCGGGGGTTTAATGGGCCTACACGGGCCTTAGTGGAGAAGAGGAGGGGCGGCCAGGGTAGGCCGCGCCCCCTCCCCCTCTAGTCCGAATTGGACAAGGAAGGGGGGGCGGCGCCCCCCTTTCCTTCGTCTCTCCCTCCTCCTTCCCCCTTCTCCTACTCCAACTAGGAAAGGAGGGAGTCCTACTCCCGGTGGGTGCGTAGGAATTTTTTTGAAATTAGTACGTTCCCCAACAGAAGTAGGTGGTACTGTCTACCCAGAGTAAAGAGTTAATGTTTCGGAAAGACTGTGTCTCGGTCATCCGTTTCTCAAACATCATGTAGTGCGAGAAATCCAACAGAGGAGATCGAGTCTTGTGGGGAAAAGTGCGCAAACCTCTGCAGAGTGTACAAACTAATCATGGTTAGCCGTGTCCCTTGTTATGGACATTTTGAGTATTTGATTCTTGAATTATTGTTTTGATGTCATCACTTTACTTAATAAAATTGTTGGGTTATAATCATCACTTTGGGATTGAATTTGTAACACCCCGGATGTAACTTTCCATATTTGTAACTCCAACTCTTGCCATTTTCGGCTATGTATGATGATATTCCCTTCGTGGTCGGGTTTTGTTTTTCGTTTTGCATTTTGTTCATGTCATGCATCCCATATCATGTCATCATGTGCATCTCATTTGCATACGTGTTCATCTCATGCATCCGAGTTTTTCCCCGTTGTCCGTTTCGCAATCCGACACTCCCACATGCACCGGCGCACCCCTCTTGTCTCTTTTCGTGAGCGGGTGCTAAACATTCTCGGAATGGACCGAGGTTTGTCAAATGGCCTTGGTATAACACCGGTAGACCACCTGTCAAGTTTCGTTCCATTTGGAGGTCGTTTGACGCTCCAACGGTTAACCGGGTAACCGCAAAAGTCCTTTTGTGTGTTGCAGCAAAACCCCCCTCCAAACAGCCCATTAACCCATCTAAGTCCCCTCCATGCTCTCGGTCGTTCGATCACGATCGTGTGGGCGAAAACCGCACTCCATTTGGAGTCTCCTAGCTCCCTCTACCTATAAATATGTGTCCCCTCTCCGAAATTCCGGGTCCCGAAACCCTAGCCCTCTCCCTCCGCGCGCCGGACACGTCCGCCCGGCGCCGGACGAAAGCCGCCGCCACCCGCAGCCAACCGGCACGCGACACGTGGCGCCCCCGCCGCCCGTACGTCGCCGGCCCGCCTGGCCCGAGTCGGGACCCCCGAGCCCGTCTCCTCCGCCCCCGCGCCCGCGTCCCCGAGCCCCACGCCGCTGCCGTTCCCGCGTCGCCGCGCCATCGCCGACCATCGTCGCCATTCCCGCCGGCGCGCGCTCCTCCTTCGCCCGGCCGCCGTTAGCGCCCGTCGCCGACCGCGCCGACGCCTCCTCGCCGCGCCTTGCCGTCCTCTCCTCTCCAGCTCCGGCCGCCGCGCGCCCCGTCTCCGGCGATCCTCGATCCGTGCGCCGCGCCCGATCTAGATCTGGAACCGCTAGGTTGCCTCCCCCAAATTCTCTAAGTCCTGAAGTTTTTGCATAATATTGCTCTGTTCATCGCATCATATCTTCGTGCACATAGCTCCGTTTCGTGCGCGTAATATATCGTAATGTTCGCCTCGAGATGCTCTTCATTTTGTTCCATTGTGCCATGCTCGTTTGAGTCCATCTTGATGCCCAATTCTCTGGTGCAAGAATGCTATATGATGTTTTCTGCTGTTACTTATCAGAACTTGGTGATTTGTTATTTTTGTTGCAATTGATGTGTGTGCTTATGGGCATGAGCTCTACAGGTGTTTTGATCTATGCCATGCCATATTTAGAGAGGTGTATGCCATGTATTTTTGTGATCTATGTGGTGACTAGCACAAGCATGCAAACTAGGCTTCGTGATGTTTCTGTTTTCAGGGACACTGGATTTTCACTGTCTGTGACTGCTGTTATTTTGTTGCCATGTATCCATGTGTCTACAGAGAGACCCATGCATATTTTGAGATACTTCAGTAAGGATGTTTTGAACGTATGGTTATGCTCTATCCATCCATGCCCATATTTGCAATTATGGACTGACCCAGGATGTCTCAATCTTGCTCTACTTTTGCTATAAAATGTTCCTGGTAGATTGTTTACATGTTAATCAATTTTTCCAAGGTTGTTGTAGTTGATCCTTGCATGCTATGAGCTTATTCTTGCCATGGTTAGCTTCATAAACATGCCATATTGCTGTAGGTATGCTTGTTTCGTCATGCATTACTTTGTGATGAGTGAATCAAGCTCACCAAGATGCCTTCATAATTTCTGTTAATGCCATGCTCTGTTTTCTGCTAAGTCTGAAACCTGTTAACGCTATGTTTACATGGGTGCCATCATATCTTGTGATCCTTTTTGGCTTATGGTCAGTAAGGGACTTTTGTTCTATGCATTTAGTAGATTCATGCCATCCCTTGTTTTGCTATGTTAAGTTCCTGTAGCATGTGTTTTGCTTGCTCTGAACATTGCTACCTGATGCTGTTTATGCCATGTCCAGTAATTTCACCAAGTCTGTGAACCTGATATCTTTTGCACTTTTGCCATGCTTGTTTGAACCTGTTATTGTGTGATCTACCTGTAGCTCAGTGTTCATCTTTTGTCAAGCTGTGTTGTTTTGTTAGGGTGCGGTAGCATAGTTACTTGATGTATTCTAAGTGCTATCATGCTGTTAATCGCAGATACGTGTCATTCTTGTTTTGCTTGCCATTTGCAAACCGTGCATCCGTTTCCGGTGATCTTTATATCGATTTTAACCGAAATCATCTCATCTTTCCAGTGGCATACTTGGTTTGCCAAGTGACTACCTTGTTCATCCTTTTTCTTCCGGAGCACGCATATGCATCGCATATCATATCCCGCATATCATGCATGTTTTGCATCATGTTGCTTGTGCATTTCCCGTGATTGATTGTGGTTCCTTTGCTTGTGTTCTTGCTGTGGGTAGAGCCGGGAGACGAGTTCGTGAACGAGGAACCTGTTGAGTACGCTTTCGAGGATCAAGCTTTCGACAACTCTGAGAACCTTGCAGGCAAGATGACCATACCCTCGAAATCACTTCTATCTTTGCTTTGCTAGTTGTTCGTTCTATTGCTATGCTGCGCTACCTACCACTTGCTATATCATGCCTCCCATATTGCCATGTCAAGCCTCTAACCTAGCAAACCGTTGTTTGGCTAAGTTACCGCTTTTGCTCAGCCCTTCTTATAGCGTTGCTCATGAGGACATCAATACAATTATTACACCCACAGTCCCTGCTGCTATACATACTGGACCAATTACTAGAGCTCGCGCACGCCAATTAAATTACCAGGTACTTTCGTTTCTTGCTAATGATTCTAATGTTCATGAGAATATGATGCTGCCTAAATTGGATACATTTGTTTTGCTTACAAATGAAGGGCCTAGCTTTGAGAAGGATGAACATTGGAGCAAGAACAAGCATGGAGATGATGGCATGCGCATGGGGAACAAGAACGGAGTTACAAGTGATGATTTCAGGACGTTGAAGCCACCATAATGCGTGCATGAAGCCTTGGACGAAATATACAAGATGCTACTTCATAACTTTCGTCCAGAGGCTATTCTAGGTGCTGCGTCACCTTATTATTGGGCCAGGCCCATGTAATTTCGAAATACATAAGTATAGGCTGTTTTTAGAGTCCGTATGTGTGGGGAAACAAGAGATAGGGTTGGTTTCGGACCCCTTCCTCAAGGGCCACGAAATTCCCCCCCCCCTTCCTCCATATATACAGCCCTTAGGGCGTCGTTTAGACTTTGGGTTTTGTTTAGATTAAAAGTTCGCCATAGCTGCAACTTCGCGTACTTCGTTTGTGTTCAGCGACCAGACAAAGGCGTCACAGAACCCCACCTTGATCAATAAAGCTTTCATCTTATATTCGCAATATCCAGATTGCAATCTCAGTTTCTTGCCTGTTCTTCGTTTGCTCGCAGGAAACAGACCCTCGTGGTCAGGTTGATCGTGCTCCGGCGTGGTCGATAACCTCTCGGAGTTGGTTTAGCGATTGCTAAGGCGCGACGTCCTCGCACGTTCGTAGTCGGATCGTCAAAGTCGACTTCCATCAAAGCGATATTCATCATCTCATCGAAAGACGGGACACCTTTGCCTCTATCAAGTGGTATCAGATTTCCAGGTTGCTCGGTGAGATTTTACAGTTTTTCGTAGTTTAGATCGAGTCTGTTCTTCATACCTACAGTCCACGAAAAAGCCACAAAAAAAAATTAGGGTTAGTTCATCATATCCGAACCAATCTGAGCCTTTGCATAATCTTTTTAGGGTTTTTGCTTTGTTGAATTTGCGGTTGCATCGTCGTGTCAAGTTGCTGGTCTTAGAGTCTAGTCTTTTAGAGTTTCGAGTTCTGGTCATAAGTTGTCACGCCGCCGCCGCACCATCATCATCGCCTTGCCATCTACCACCATTGCTTATCCGCCACCGCTTTGAATCCGTATCCATATACCACCACCAATCCGAGTTCTTTTCATAGTCGGTTTGTTTTAGAGATCCATATATTTTCCGTTTCGTGTTTCCTTGCCTGAGTAGGTCTCGGAAAAAAAAAAAAAAAAAAGAGTCTGGAGACCCCCGGGCAGTTTTTAGGCCAAAATTTCGGCAACCCAAAATATTTTTTCCCTATCCTATTTTTAGGCCCCGGGTAGTGTTTTGAGACACTCGCCATCATAGTGATTTTTTGTCGCACTTTTTCGTCGTCGCTGCCCTGATTTCCGAAAAAAAAAAATAGTCAAAAAATTTTGCGCCCATCCTGTCAGTTTGACCTGGGAAGAGTTTTGAGACACTCGCCATTATAGTGATTTTTTCGCAAAAAAAAAAAAAAAAGAGGAGCGCAAAAAAAAAAAAAAGAGCGCCAAAAAAAAAAAAAGAGCGAAAAAAAAATTTCCTGAGTGTGCTTTTCCCTTGTTTACGTGCAGCGCCGTGATTTTGTTAGTGTTCTAGGCTCGCGTCTCTAGCACGGTCTAGCCTAGGACCAGCACAGTACCGTCGTTGAGCGTTTATTCAACTTTGCATCTCTGAATTGATTATTGCTTACCATTTTGCTACCATATTATAAGCCTTCCCAGCTCCACATAAGTCTACATCGTGCGTTTGACTCTCCCTGGTAATCGCTATATCCAAGCTTTGAGAGTTTTTGACTACAACGGTTGCCGATCACCACCTGCTGCTGGGTAAGAACTGGTAAGAATTTGAGATTCGCTTGAAGGTTTTGTGACACACCACCATCCCACCACTTCTAGTAGTCTGAAGGATCATATTCTTTTGTGTTTCTATTGCTGCTAACCATGGCAGGTTCACAAGCCGATGAGACTGATTGGGCGAACATGACGAACAAGGAGTTGCATGATAAATTTCAGCAAATGATGAGTGGCCAGGTGGGAGATGTGCTAAACAGATTTGAAGAGGCTATGGAGAAGATAGATGCCGTGGAGAAGTCGTTTGAGACAAAGCTGGATAACAAGTTTACTGAATTACTAAAGCGTCTTCCCCAACCACCACCGGCTGCACATGTCGCACCTCTACAACAACAACAACCACATCTCCAACGCCGCCTTCCAAATCAAGTGGGACGGGCACAGCGCGTTCCAATTGAGATTGGTCAAAATTCGGGTGCTGCTGTCCCTACTGTTGATGCTTCTTTGGCTCCTGCTCCTGCGGCGGCTGAGGAGGATGACGATTATGCGGGCGATTATGAGGATGAGGTTGATCCAAATCAGAACTACGTGCAGCCACCAGCACCACCACCAGCAGGTCGACCTCAGGTATATATTCGCAACGGTAGGCCGGCACCACCACCTCAGGTACGAGATCATGACCATCTCCCTAAACTGAAATTGAATATTCCACCATTTGAGGGTAGATATGTTCCTGATATATATCTTACTTGGGAGTTAGAAACTGAACAACGATTTACATGTTTACAATATCCTGAGGAGAGACGTGTTCCTGCTGCTGTTTGTGCTTTCACTAGCTTTGCATGTGTTTGGTGGTCTGAACATTGTAGATTATATCCTGTTCCAGCTACTTGGGCTGCTTTGAAAACTGCTATGCGTACTCGTTGGGTTCCACCATATTATCAACGTGAATTACTTCAAAAATTGCAGCGTTTAAGACAAGGAAAAAATTCTGTAGAAGAATATTATCAGGAATTACAAACTGGCATGATTAGATGTGGTATTGTTGAGGAGAATGAAGCTATGCTTGCACGTTTTATGGGTGGATTAAATAAAGAGATTCAGACCATTCTAGAGTATAAGGATTATAATAATATCACTCGTTTATTCCATCTTGCTTGTAAAGCTGAACGTGAAGTGCAGGATCGACAGCCATTGGCGCGAACTAACTTTTCTGCAGGTCGACCTTCATCATGGACACCGCGTGCATCTTCTACTTCCACTTCACCATCCCCTCCATCAGGTGCCACCTCCAGCCGTGATACAAGAAAGCAGGCACAACCACCACTCTCTGCCAAGAGCACACCTGCCGGGCCTGTGCAGAGCTCTTCTTCTTCCATGGCATCGACAGGGCACACAAGTGATATTATTTGTCGTCGTTGTAAGGGAAGAGGACATTTTGCGAGAGAATGCAAATCTCAGCGTGTCATGATTGCTACTGAGGATGGTGGGTATGAGTCCGCTAGTGACTATGATGAGGAGACTTTGGCTCTTATTACACGTGAAGAACATGGTGGAGATGATTCTGAAAATGAGACGCAATACATGGCTCCTGAAGACGCTGACAGGTATGAATGTTTAGTTGCTCAACGTGTTTTGAGTGTGCAGGTCACACAAGCAGAGCAAAATCAGAGGCATAATTTGTTCCATACAAAGGGAGTTGTGAAGGAACGTTCTGTTCGCGTCATCATAGATGGAGGGAGCTGTAACAACTTGGCTAGCATGGAGATGGTGGAGAAGCTATCTCTCACCACAAGACCACATCCACATCCTTACTACATCCAATGGTTCAACAACAGCGGCAAGGTTAAGGTAACACGTACTGTTCGTGTGCATTTTAGTATCTCTACATATGCTGATTATGTTGATTGTGATGTGGTACCCATGCAAGCATGTTCCTTATTACTAGGTAGACCATGGCAATTTGATAAAAATTCTGTACACCATGGTAGAAACAATCAGTATACTCTTGTTCATAAGGATAAAAATATTACTTTGCTTCCTATGACTCCTGATTCCATTTTGAAAGATGACATTAATAGAGCTAATAAAGCAAAACAGGAGAAAAATAAGAGTGAAAATCAGATTGTGGCAAAGGAATTTGAGCAACAAATGAAACCTAATAATAAACCATCTAGTGTTGTTTCTGAAATTAAATTGAAAAGTGCATGTTTACTTGCCACAAAATCTGATATTGATGAACTAGATTTCAGCAAATCTGTTTGCTATGCTTTTGTGTGCAAAGAGGCATTATTTTCATTCGAGGACGTGCCTTCCTCTTTGCCCCCTGCTGTCACTCACATTTTGCAGGAGTTCGCTGACGTCTTCCCACAAGACGTGCCACCGGGATTACCACCTATTCGAGGGATTGAGCATCAAATTGACTTAATTCCCGGTGCATCGCTACCCAACCGTGCACCATACCGTACCAATCCAGAGGAGACGAAGGAGATTATGCGTCAAGTACAGGAGCTGCTCGACAAAGGTTATATACGCGAATCTCTTAGTCCTTGTGCTGTTCCTATTATACTCGTGCCTAAAAAGGATGGTACGTCGCGTATGTGTGTTGATTGTAGAGGCATTAATAATATTACTATTCGTTATCGTCATCCTATTCCTAGGCTCGATGATATGCTTGATGAATTGAGTGGCTCTACAATATTCTCCAAAGTTGATTTGCGTAGTGGATACCATCAAATTCGTATGAAATTGGGAGATGAATGGAAAACTGCATTTAAAACTAAGTTTGGTTTATATGAGTGGTTAGTCATGCCTTTTGGGTTAACTAATGCACCTAGTACTTTCATGAGACTAATGAACGAAGTTTTACGTGCTTTCATTGGACGATTTGTGGTGGTCTATTTTGATGATATACTGATTTATAGCAAATCTTTGGAAGAACATTTGGAACATTTACGTGCTGTTTTTATTGCTCTACGTGATGCACGTTTGTTTGGTAACCTTGGGAAGTGCACCTTTTGCACCGACCGAGTATCTTTTCTTGGCTATGTTGTTACTCCACAGGGAATTGAAGTTGATAAAGCCAAGATTGAAGCTATTGAGAGTTGGCCGCAGCCCAAAACGGTCACACAAGTGCGGAGTTTTCTTGGACTCGCTGGTTTCTATAGGCGTTTTGTGAGAGATTTTAGCACCATTGCTGCACCTCTCAACGAGCTTACAAAGAAGGATGTGCCTTTTGTTTGGGGTACCGCACAGGAAGAAGCCTTCACGGTATTGAAAGATAAGTTGACACATGCTCCTTTACTCCAACTTCCTGATTTTAATAAGACTTTTGAGCTTGAATGTGATGCTAGTGGCATTGGATTAGGAGGTGTGTTATTACAAGATGGCAAACCTGTTGCATACTTTTCTGAAAAATTGAGTGGGCCTAGTCTGAATTATTCTACTTATGATAAAGAACTATATGCTCTTGTTCGGACTTTAGAAACATGGCAACATTATTTATGGCCCAAAGAATTTGTTATACATTCTGATCATGAATCTTTGAAACATATTAAAAGTCAAGCTAAACTGAATCGTAGACATGCTAAATGGGTTGAATTCATTGAAACTTTCCCTTATGTCATTAAACACAAGAAGGGTAAAGAAAATGTTATTGCTGATGCATTGTCTCGTCGCTATACTATGCTTTCACAACTTGACTTCAAAATATTTGGTTTGGAGACCATCAAAGATCAATATGTGCATGATGCTGATTTTAAAGATGTATTGCAGAATTGTAAAGAAGGAAGAACCTGGAACAAGTTTGTCGTTAATGAAGGATTTGTGTTCCGTGCTAACAAGCTATGCATTCCAGCTAGCTCTCTTCGTCTTTTGTTGTTGCAGGAGGCACATGGAGGAGGATTAATGGGACACTTTGGCGTGAAGAAGACGGAGGACGTACTTGCTACACATTTCTTTTGGCCAAAGATGAGACGGGATGTTGAGCGTTTTGTTGCTCGCTGCACTACATGTCAAAAAGCTAAGTCACGACTCAATCCTCATGGTTTATATATGCCTTTGCCTGTACCTAGTGTTCCTTGGGAGGATATATCTATGGACTTTGTTTTAGGTTTACCTCGAACAAAGAAGGGGAGGGATAGCATATTTGTTGTCGTGGATAGATTCTCGAAAATGGCGCACTTTATACCATGTCATAAAAGCGATGATGCTGTTAATGTTGCTGATTTGTTCTTTCGTGAAATTATTCGCTTGCATGGTGTGCCAAATACTATTGTTTCAGATCGTGATACTAAATTTCTTAGCCACTTTTGGAGATGTTTATGGGCTAAGTTGGGGACTAAACTGCTTTTTAGTACTACTTGTCACCCCCAAACTGATGGACAAACTGAAGTAGTCAATAGAACATTGTCTACTATGCTTAGGGCTGTTTTGAAGAATAATAAGAAAATGTGGGAAGACTGCTTGCCTCATATTGAGTTTGCTTATAATCGTTCATTGCATTCTACTACTAAGATGTGCCCTTTTGAAATTGTGTATGGTTTCCTACCTCGTGCACCTATTGATTTGTTGCCTCTTCCATCTTCGGAGAAGGTTAATTTTGATGCTAAACAACGTGCTGAATTGATCTTAAAAATGCATGAGTTAACTAAGGAAAACATTGAGCGTATGAATGCTAAATATAAACTTGCTGGAGATAAGGGTAGAAAACATGTTGTGTTTGCACCTGGAGATCTTGTTTGGTTACATTTGCGTAAGGATAGATTTCCTGATTTGCGCAAATCAAAGCTAATGCCACGTGCTGATGGTCCTTTTAAGGTGTTAGAGAAAATAAATGATAATGCATATAAACTTGAGCTGCCTGCAGATTTTGGGGTTAGTCCCACTTTTAATATTGCAGATTTGAAGCCTTATTTGGGTGAGGAAGATGAGCTTCCGTCGAGGACGACTTCATTTCAAGAAGGGGAGGATGATGAGGACATCAATACAATTATTACACCCACAGTCCCTGCTGCTATACATACTGGACCAATTACTAGAGCTCGCGCACGCCAATTAAATTACCAGGTACTTTCGTTTCTTGCTAATGATTCTAATGTTCATGAGAATATGATGCTGCCTAAATTGGATACATTTGTTTTGCTTACAAATGAAGGGCCTAGCTTTGAGAAGGATGAACATTGGAGCAAGAACAAGCATGGAGATGATGGCATGCGCATGGGGAACAAGAACGGAGTTACAAGTGATGATTTCAGGACGTTGAAGCCACCATAATGCGTGCATGAAGCCTTGGACGAAATATACAAGATGCTACTTCATAACTTTCGTCCAGAGGCTATTCTAGGTGCTGCGTCACCTTATTATTGGGCCAGGCCCATGTAATTTCGAAATACATAAGTATAGGCTGTTTTTAGAGTCCGTATGTGTGGGGAAACAAGAGATAGGGTTGGTTTCGGACCCCTTCCTCAAGGGCCACGAAATTCCCCCCCCCTTCCTCCATATATACAGCCCTTAGGGCGTCGTTTAGACTTTGGGTTTTGTTTAGATTAAAAGTTCGCCATAGCTGCAACTTCGCGTACTTCGTTTGTGTTCAGCGACCAGACAAAGGCGTCACAGAACCCCACCTTGATCAATAAAGCTTTCATCTTATATTCGCAATATCCAGATTGCAATCTCAGTTTCTTGCCTGTTCTTCGTTTGCTCGCAGGAAACAGACCCTCGTGGTCAGGTTGATCGTGCTCCGGCGTGGTCGATAACCTCTCGGAGTTGGTTTAGCGATTGCTAAGGCGCGACGTCCTCGCACGTTCGTAGTCGGATCGTCAAAGTCGACTTCCATCAAAGCGATATTCATCATCTCATCGAAAGACGGGACACCTTTGCCTCTATCAGTTGCTAGTTGCAGGTGAAGTTGAAGTTGGTTCCATGTTGGAACATGGATATTTTGGAATATCACAATATCTCTTATTTAATTAATGCATCTATATATTTGGTAAATGGTGCAAGGCTCGGCCTTACGCCTGGTGTTTTGTTCCACTCTTGCCGCCCTAGCTTCCGTCATACCGGTATTATGTTCCTTGAGTTTGCGTTCCTTACGCGGTCGGGTGATTTATGGGACCCCCTTGACAGTTCGCCTTGAATAAAACTCCTCCAGCAAGGCCCAACCTTGGTTTTACCATTTTCCACCTAAGCCTTTTCCATTGGGTTTTCGCGAGCCCGAGGGTCATCTTTATTTTAACCCCCGGGCCAGTACTCCTCCGAGTGTTGGTCCAAACTAGAGCACCGTGCGGGACCGTCCCTTGGCAACTTGGGTTACGTTGGTACCTGTACGCTTCGCTTATCCGGTGTGCCCTGAGAACGAGATGTGTGCAGCTCCTATCGGGATTTGTCGGCACAGTCGGGCGGCTTTGCTGGTCTTGTTTTACCATTGTCGAAATGTCTTGTAAACCGGGATTCCGAGACTGATCGGGTCCTCCCGGGAGAAGGTTTATCCTTCGTTGACCGTGAGAGCTTATAATGGGCTAAGTTGGGAGACCCCTGCAGGGTATTATCTTTCGAAAGCCGTGCCCGCGGTTATGAGGCAGATGGGAATTTGTTAATGTCCGGTTGTAGAGAACTTGTCACTTGACTCAATTAAAATACATCAACC
Organism: Aegilops tauschii subsp. strangulata; assembly: GCF_002575655.3. Classification (NCBI taxonomy): domain Eukaryota; kingdom Viridiplantae; phylum Streptophyta; class Magnoliopsida; order Poales; family Poaceae; genus Aegilops; species Aegilops tauschii. The sequence goes on from NC_053036.3 coordinate 281,063,588, forward strand.
GTGTGTGTAGCCGTGATGGTCTCTTCTCGGCGGAGTCCGGGAAGTGAACACGGTTTGAGTTATGCATGAACGTAAGTAGTTTCAGGATCACTTCTTGAACATTTCTAGCTTCGCGACCGTTGCGTTGCTTCTCTTCCTGCTCTCCTTTGTGTATGTTAGCCACCATATATGCTTAGTGCCTGCTGCAGCTCCACCTCATTACACCATCCTTTCCTATAAGCTTAAATAGTCTTGATCTCGCGGGTGTGGGATTGCTGAGTCCTCGTGACTTACAGATTCTACCAAAACAGTTGCAGGTGCCGACGATGCCAGTGCAGATGACGCAACCGAGCTCAAGCGGGAGTTCGACAAGGAACGTGGTCGTTACTATGTTTCGTTTCCTGATGATCAGTAGTGGAGCCCAGTTGGGACAATCGGGGATCTAGCATTTAGGGTTATCTTATTTTCATTTGGATTTGACCGTAGTCGGTCTATGTGTGTATTTTGGATGATGTATGAATTAATTTATGTATTGTGGGAAGTGGCGATTGTAAGCCAACTCTCGTTTATCTCATTCTTGTTCATTACATGGGATTGTGTGAAGATAACCCTTCTTGCGACAATACCACAATGCGGTCATGCCTCTAAGTCATGCCTCGACACGTGGGAGATATAGCCGCATCGTGGGCATTACAGAATTGGAGGAACCTTCTCAATTATGACATAACTTTGTAGTTAAATAATAATCTAATCCTTTGTTGTAGGGAAAATTTGGCTTTTTGCAAATGATAACCGTAGAGCCTCCACCAGCCATTTATGCATGTAGTGATAGCTGTTATTTGTTCATTCCTCTATAGTGTTATCTTGCCAGTATATTCCATGTGCTGACCTACACGGCTGCAACGTATTATGTTGCAGAATTTTCAAACGAAGAGTAAGGTGCGCTAGGTCGTTGTCATGCACTCAGTGTTGGATGGACTCATTTATCTTCGATGCTTCCGCAGTTATCTTATTTTATATGGCCTTCGGCCATATTATTGTAATAAGTACTCTTTTTGAGACACTCGATGTAATAAGTGTGTGATTGAACTCTGTTATAAATCCTCGAGTACTGTGTGTGTCAGCAATACCGATCCAGGGATGACACTTAAGCACAGAGACTTGACTGTCTGAGGTCGGGTCGCTATAGTGTGTTTGCCGAGATCCGATGAATTGTGTATTTATGATGAAGTTAATCTATGAATATTATTTGAATCTCCTCTAAATTCTTATATGCATGATTTGATATATTTGCGTAGTCTCCTACTGGATTGATACCTTGGTTCTCAAAACTGAGGGAACTACTTACGCTACTTTGCTGCATCACCCTTTCCTCTTCAAGGGAAAATCGAACACATGCTCAAGAGGTAGCAGTGGCTATCTTTTTAGCTCTAGAATCCTTTATAACAAATATATAGTTCATAAAACAATCTTTGCAAGGTAGGATGAGTACAAATAAATCAATTCTCAAGTTTCAGAACTAGTGCTGAAATAGCTTCCGCATAAGTTTAGTTCTTTTAAATATAGGAGCATCATCACAACTCAAAGATCCAACAAAATTTAAGAATTCTTGGATGGTGCTTTTTCCTGTAACATTCCCTTGTCCCAAAACAAAGGTTTTGGCATCCAATTTACAAGAATGTCCAATCTTAGGAGTTCTGCCATCATTTCTTTCTGCCATACCAAAATCACTCGTCATCACAGGTTCAAAGAAAGAAAAAGATCGAACGAGAAAAAGATAAACGAAAAGAAGGCAAAATAAAAAGGGCAAATATTATTGTGTTTTCGCAAAAACATTTTAGAAGTGGGGGAAATGAAAAGAGAGGCAAATGGAAAATAAAGTAAATTGCAAGGAGATGCGATTTGTGATTGGGTACCTGATAGATGTTGATGATGTCTCCCCAGCAATGACGCCAGAAATTCTTCCTGATTGCTTGTATCTGTGTTGGTGTCGATGTACAAAAGTAGGGGTCGCTTTTTGTACCCCTTTACTTGTGCGCAGGCAGTCGCAGCCCCACGCCCCTGGCCATGCTTGGCGGGGCAGAGGAAGCAAAGGCGCAAGACAACCAAAGCAATGCCAAGCCAGAAACACGAAGAGCAGAAGGGCGAGGTCAACTCCCCCGGCAAGGCCCTTGCTGGGGCGGCCTCCACAGCCCTGGCAAGAACCTTGCCGGGGCAACTTGCCCAACGCCAGCAGGGCTGCCACCCTTGTGCCCGAGAGTTCCGACGCCCTCAACCACATTGGAACCAAAGATCGGGAGGCGCCTCCGTGGTGGCATGCAGGTCTTTGTGAAGACCAAGAACATACAAGACTAGATGAGAATCAGAAGACGAAGATCCTCGGCAGGATCCTTGCCGAGGATACCCACGAGACCCCCCGGCAAGACCCTTGCCGGTGAAGCCTACGACACCGCGGCATGACCCTTGTCGGGGCCCCGGCAAGACCCTTGCTGAAGACATCCGCGGGGCCGCAGCCAGGCCCACATCTGCCAAGACTCCACCACCGTTCCCACGCAGCTACCAGCCCACCAACTAGGCGAGCACCTGCGTGGCGCCGTGCGGCCTCTAGGCCAACTCAGCAAGCACCTGCGTGGTGGCATGCAGATCTTCGTGAAGACTCTGCCACCGCACCAACTCAGCAGCCAGCCAGCGTGGCGCTACACGCCTCGTCAGCTCGGACGCGCGTCAAAGCCAGGCGAGGCGGCGACAGCTGGGACGAGCCTCCTTGCCGTCCCCGATAAAGCAAGAAGGGAATGTCGGCAGCGCATTAAATACATTTGTCGTACGGTGCCAGGAGATAGACTCGACTACTGTACAACTTTCCACCTCCTGTGTGCCACTGTTGCAGCCCCTTTTGAGTATAAAAGGAGGCCCGCAGCGTACTGAGGAAGGATTCGGACTTTCTGGACCCTGCACGCCTTGTAGCTAGTCTAAGAACACCAGATAAACATAAACCAGCAGGAGTAGGATATTACGCATCACTTGCAGCCCGAACCTGGATAATCTCCCTCCATTGATCTCTCAATCCCGCTCTTTCCACAGCCCTGCGCCCGCCAACCGTAGCAAAAGGGATTCCTCGTGATCCCGTAGGTGTCCCCCAACATCTTTGGAGCGCCAGGTAGGGGGCGCAAGCCGTGGAAATCTGGTTTTGGAGCCGACGCGTCGACTCTTGCGTGGGGATGGCTCGAAGGGAGAGGGCGACGTCGATCAGCCCCCCTCTGGTGCCGTCCGCAGCTTCGACAGCCGTCCGCGTGGCCCCGAAAAGCTAAGTCATGCAAAATTTTGGCCAATTTCATTCATATAAGCCTGTCCTCCTCTAAAGATTTATTTCCTTGTATGGGAAACCTGCACGCAATGGGACCCTTCCGCTATTGGCAATGCCCTTGTCTCTGTCTCGAGTCCGCTCGATAGTTCATGCGGCCGCACTGAGAAGGGCAAGGTGGCCTACCCGCTACTAGCCGCGCTCTTGTCCTGTTTCGAGTCCGCTCGACAGTTCAAGCGACCGCGCTGGGAGCGGCAAGGTGGCTTGCCCGGCAGCAAGCGCCTCCCCGGCAGGCTGCTAAGGATCTGTCCTCAAAGCACCCCGGCATGGGTTTACGCGCCGGCATCCTTATCTCACCAAGCGTAGGGTGCAAACATACAAAGAAAGATCTAACGGGAAGATAGCATGCGTGATATTGAAATACTACAGAGTTATATTACATCAAATAATCGCTGCGGTTCTAACTTAAGATAAAATTGTCTTGGTCTTGAACTCGTAGCGGCGACGAGAAACGGGGTGCCTAGTCCCGGCGCTGGCCCTCCACCCTCTCAACTCCAGCGCCGCAGTCGATTATGGGCTTGGTACGCTCCTTGAGCACCGCGAGGTCCGCCTCCTCCGGCAAGCTCTCCAACGCGTTGGCAAAGTTGACGGTGGGGTTCCAGAACGCCACCTTGGTGAGCACCTTGGTCAGGGCGCCCCGGCAGAGCCTCCGAGACTCGTTGGCCAGATAAGTTGCTCGGTTGGAGCGGGGCTGCTCCAGGGCTCCAAGAACGCCCTCGAAGAACAGGGTCAGTTTGGCATTGGGACTCACGTTCGGCTCCAGGGCATACCTCACATTCGGCATCCCCATGGCAGCCAGCTTCGTGGTGGTCCTGCCGGCAACGTCGGCGAGGCGGCTGACCCAACGGTTTATGCCCTCCGCGTACTCCTTGTGTTCGGTGGCATCATTCCTCCGCAGCTGCCTCTCCTCCTCTAGGTCCTTGGTCAGGGTCTCTTCCTGGGCCCTGACCTCTGAAAGCGTCCCCTCAAGACCCTCCAGCTTTAGCTTCAGGTATTTGACGGAGTTGTTGGCCTTGGAGAGCAGCTCGGCCTTGCCAAGGACTGCGGCCTGCGCCTCCACCAGAGCGCCCTTGATCGTGTTCTTATCCTTCACCAGCTCCTGGACCTGTTTCTTCAGCCCATCCCGCTCCACCTCCAGCTCCTTCACCTTGCCGGCATGGACCAGGGCTTGAGCATCGAGTGCCTCCTTGTGCTTCTGCTCCAGCTCCAGAGTCCGCTGCGCGACAAGCTTCTCAACCTCCTCATCCTTGCCGCGGAGTGTGGCAGCGAGCGCCTCCTCACGAGCGGCAAGGTCCTCCTCCTGGGAGTTCAGCTCGGCCTGGTGCTGGTGCCGAGCGGCCTCGTCCTTAGCGGCCTGTTCCTTCGCCGCCTCCTGGGCCTTCTCGACATCATCCTGCTTCAGGACAAGCTCCTGTTTGCGCTCAGCCAGCAGATCCTGGGCAACCTTCAGTTCATCGTGGGCCTGGCGGAACCTGGCCTGCGTCTCAGCGACGCGCCCCTCCAGATCCGCCTCCGCCTTGTCCACCGCCGCCATCCTGGATTTTTCCTTGTCCAGGCGGGCACGGTGAAGTGCCTAGAGCATCAGGAAGTTGGCGCTCATGGCCCGAAGCAGCAGCTCCTCTTGGGAACCGCCGCCACCGGTGCTCGGTTCATCAACAACCTCGAGCCCGGCGGTGGCGAGCGCCTCGTCGTCGAACACCTCCCCCTCAGTTGGCGCCCTGGTGCTCGCCGTTCCCGGGAGGTGCACGAACAGGTGGTCGGCCACCTTCAAGTATTTGCCCGAGCCAGAGGCAGCAGAGGAGGAAGGTCGGTCGTCAAACACCCCCTCCTCGGCAGCGGCCTTGCCGGCCTCTCCGGCAGGCCCCTTGCCAGCCTCCTCGGCAACGGCCTTGCCGGCCACCCTGGCAGGCCCCTTGGCGGCATCCTCAGCGGCGGTCTTGGCGGCCTCCTCAGCAGCAATCTTGTCGGCCTCGGCCTCGGCGTCCCTGGCGACTTCCTCGATGATGGTGTCGATGTCCCTCCGGTTCGCCGAGGAAGGGTCTGGATACCAAGAAGGGGAATGAGGCGGAGCCAAGGTCGAGTTTCAAAAAGGAGAAGAAAGAACAGGGACAGAAAGCAAATAACTTACCCACACCGGGCTGGGAAGAAGTGGCGCCCTCCCTGCCAGCATTCGTTGCCGGGGCAGAACCCCCGGCACCCAAGTCCGCCTCCTCCTCCTCCATATGCGTGGGCTCTGTGGTGGATGCCCTTGCCGGGGACGCCCCTCGGGGCGACGTAGTCGAGAGGGGGGGGCGTGTTGGGGGCGGCCCTTGGCGGCTCCTCCTGCTGTCGTTCTTCTCCTGCCAACCTGGCAAGATCAGTGTCAAGGATTCACACCCCAAAGTGCATCAATGGAGGAGTGAGTGATGAGCTTACGCTAGGGGCTGAAGCGAGGGCTACGCCGGAGGCTGCTACCCACCAGCAATGGCGTATGCGAAGTACCCGCTGGGGGCTTGTCGCCCGTCGAGGCCTTGGCCCTCTTCGCCACCCTCTGGGCCAGCGTCTCCACGTCCCTATGAAGATAACATCAGATCAAAGAAGGATAACACTGGAGTAAAGTCAGGAGATGATGTGGGGGGCGAAATACTTACTCTTCCTCCACCTCCTCCTCCACTAGCTTCCTCTTCCTCGCCGGGCTGAAAGATCCGAGGTCAAACTCAGCCTCCAAGGTGCTGTCCGGAGGGGAAGGAGATGGGGTCCGGTACCGCTTGGACAACGAGGCAGCAGTCACCTTCCTCTTCGCCACCACGGCCTTCGCCGCCTTCGTCGTTGCCGCGGCCTTCATCGCCCTCGTCTCGCGCACGAGCTGCTCCTGGGGCGGCTGCCGCTGCGAGGTCCTGCCGGACCGGACCGGCTCACCACAGCTGGCCTGCCGCAGGACACGCTTCCTCCCCGCGACCGGGGGATCGTTCACCTCGACCTCCTCTTCGGACGACTCGTCGCCCGCGTCTTCAACAAGGGGGGTCTTGGCGTTGGCACCGCTGGCCTCCCCGGCAGACTCCGCCCACTGGGCGAGCTCCGTCTCCTCCGCGGCCGCATTGGCCTCGTCCTCCACGGCGCCAACGCTGTCGGCCTCCCTAGCAAGCGCCGCCTCCGCCGCCCTGGCGGCAATGTAGTCCAGTTCGGCCTTGGTGGTGTCCTGGATGAGCAGTGGCTCGTCACGGACATAGCTCTCCGACAAGGTGTCGAAGAACTCCTGCACCTTCTCCGTTGGCGGCTCGGCCCAGGCCGGGTCAAGGCCATGCGCGTTGAAGTCCAGCATCATGGCAGTGATGGCGGACTGGCAAGAGTTGTTGCTCAGCAGGACCACTCCCGCCGGCAGCCCAAACAGGGGCCCCTTGCCGGCCTTCGCGGCCCTGCCGGTCCTCTCAGCCCTGCCGTCGCTGTCCATGTCGAGATGAAAGAGCCTTTGACAGAAACGGGCGTGCCCCATCACCGTGAAGTTGTGCTTCAGGCCAGGTCGGAGCCTCATGATGTCGGCCGTGTTCCTGAAATCCCAAGCCGGCCTCCCCTTGTTGTGCAGCGGGGCGATTCGGCGACGGATGAAGTCGGCCCCGATCATCTCGAGGGTGAGCCCGGCCATGGTGAGGCGATGGATCCTGGTGGTGGCAACCGTGAGCTTCTTGTCGTTCGCGTCGAGGTCGCTCCAGTCCTGGCGGCAGGTCGGCGGGCTCTGACAAACCCGGTAGAACTCCTGCGGGTCCTTCTCCTCGATCCAGCAGCATCAGCCCCGCCACTCCTCCCACCTCTCCTTCTGGGCACCCTCTGGGTATGTGCCTTTCTCCTGGGTCCTTGGGATCCAGGCGATGCTCCCAGAGATGGCTCCCCCTGGTTGGAGGCGAGGGTAGAAGTAGTGGCGGAAGAGCGCCGTGCTAGGGAGCAACCCGGCAAAGCCCTCGCAGAGGTGGGCAAATAGAGCCATGCACGCCATGGCATTCGGCGTGAGATCCAAAGGATGGAAGCCGTAGGTGTGCATGACGTCGTTGAAGAAGTCAGAGAAAGGGGGGCAAAGCCCGCAAGAGAAGAAATCGACGAAGAAGGGGTACCGATTTGGGCCGTCCTTGGCAAAATCGGCGGGGAAGACGCGCGTGGCAGGGTGCCCCATCGTCTTCCTCCCCCATAGGGGCAAGAAGAAGTTCTTGAGGTGGACTACATCGACCATCGACGGTAAGTAGGCGAGATGCGTCCGCCACACCGCCGACTCGCTCTCCGGCGCCTCCTTCTCCCCGGCATCCTTGGCGGCTCCCTTGCCCCTGCTGGTTTTGGGGGCCATGGCAGCTGGGAGGGGGCGAAGGATCAAGAGCAATGGGGGCGCAGATACAGCAAGCAGAGGCAAGAACATCGAATCTTTTGCCTGAGGAAGAAGAGAGGAATGGCGGTTCCGAGAATGGAAGAGGCGCAGAGGGTAAATGAGCAGCGCGCCTGCGGTTTTTCCTTTTTATGGGGAAGGCGTGGGCCGCCTCTTTACCATTTACCACGATGTGACACATGAGGGCAGCAACCGCCCCACGCATGACACCCATGTCACGCCCGACCCCCACATTGCGCATTCAATGCGGGTCGTGGGGAAGCGCAAGGAGCGAGGGAGTTACTGCAGTAAAAACTCCGCCGCCCGCACTCCCGCGCACCGTTCTGGGCCTGGCCCAATAACGCCCCGCGCTTATATGTGGCCCAGGCCCGGGGGCTCTTGTCGGTGTAAAAAGTAGGGGTCACTTTTTGTACCCCCTTTACTTGTGTGCGGGCAGTCGCAGCCCCACGCCCCTGGCCATGCTTGGCGGGGCAGAGGAAGCAAAGGCGCAAGACAACCAGAGCAACGCCGAGCCAGAAACACGAAGAGCAGAAGGGCGAGGTGAACTTCCCCGGCAAGGCCCTTGCCGGGGCGGCCTCCACAGCCCCGACAAGAACCTTGCCGGGGCAACTTGCCCAACGCCAGCAGGGATGCCACCCTTGAGCCTGAGAGTTCCGACACCCTCAACCACATTGGAACCAAAGCTCGGGAGACGCCTCCGTGGTGGCATGCAGATCTTTCTGAAGACCAAGAACATACAAGACTAGATGAGAATCAGAAGACAAAGATCCTTGGCAGGATCCTTGCCGAGGATACCCACAAGACCCCCCGGCAAGACCCTTGCCGGCGACGCCCACGATGCCGCGGCAAGACCCTTGCCGAAGACATCCGCGAGGCCGCAGACAGACCCACATCTGCCAAGACTCCACCGCCGTTCCCATGCAGATGCCAGCCCACCAACTAGGCGAGCACCTGCGTTGCGACGTGCAGCCTCTAGGCCAACTCAGCAAGCACCTGCGTGGTGGCATGCAGATCTTCGTGAAGACTCTGCCACCGCACCAACTCAGCAGCCAGCCAGCCAGTGTGGCGCTACACGCCTCATCAGCTCGGACGCGCGTCGAAGCGAGGCGAGGCGGCGACAACTGGGACGAGCCTCCTTGTCGTCCCCGATAAAGCAAGAAGGGCACGTCGGTAGTGCATTAAATGCGTTTGTCCTACGGTGCCAGGAGATAGAGTCGACTACTGTACAACTTTCCACCTCCTGTGTGCCACTATGGCAGCCCATTTTGACTATAAAAGGAGGCCCGTGGCGTACTGAGGAAGGATTCAGACTATTTAGACCCTGCACGCCTTGTAGCTAGTCCAAGAACACCAAATAAACATAAACCAGCAGGAGTAGGGTATTACGCATCACTTGCGGCCCGAACCTGGATAATCTCCCTGCGTTGATCTCTCAATCCCGCTCTTTCCACAGCCCCGCGCCCGCCAACCGTAGCAAAAGGGATTCCTCATGATCCCGTAGGTGTCGTTCCCCCCGACAGTTGGTATTTCCTCGAAGAGGAGAGGATGATGCAGCACAAGAACGGGAAGTATTTCCCTCAGTTATGAAACCAAGGTTATCAACGATACATGCGTGTCATGTGTCCTTCTGTCACTGAGAATAAGCACTGCAAGATCGAACCCATCACAAAGCACCACTTCCCATTGCAAGAAATATCAATCTTGTTGGCCAAACCAAACCAAAGTTTCGAAGAAGAAATATGAGGCTATGAAGATCATGCATAAAGGAGTTCAGAGAAGACTCAAATAATATTCTTAGATAGAATAATCATAAACTTGCAATTCATTGGATCCCAACAAACACGCCACAAAAAGTCACTACATCAAATAGATCTCCAAGAACATCGAGGAGAACATTGTATTGACGATTAAATAGAGAGAAGAAGCCATCTAGCTACTTCCTACGGACCCGTAGGTCTGTGGTATACTACTCACGCATCATCGGAGGAGCACCAATGAGGATGATGAGCCCCTCTGTGATCATTTCCCCCTCCGACAAGGTGCCGAAAAAGGGCTCTAGATTGGATATCGTGGTTCTGGAGCTTGCGGCGGCTGGAATTGTGTTTCGTTGACTCCCCTAGGGTTTCTGGGATATCTGAGTATTTATAGAGCTGAGAGGCGGTGGAAAAGATCACTGTGGGCCCCACAAGGCACCAGGGCGCGCCTGGGGCCTTTGGCGCGCTCTGGTTTCTTGTGGGCTGCACAGGCCTCTTCTGGTACACCTCTTGGGCTCCCTGGGTCTCCTCTGGGCAGAAAAAAATCTCCAAAAAGTTTCGCTGCATTTGGACTTTATTTGATATGGACATTCCGCAAAGTAAAAAACAAGCAAAAAACAACAACTGGTACTGGCACTATGTCAATAGGTTAGTCCCAAAAAACGATATAAAGTTGCTAGTAAATGAATATAAAACATCCTAGATTAATAATATAACAGCATGGAACAATAAAAAATTATAGATACGTTGGAGACGTATTATCCACCGCCACGGATGAGGATCCGTCGTCGATCTCGTCGTCACACCGGTTCATCCGTCCCGTCCACCACCTCCAAAGAGCTGCTCCGATGATCGCCTCGTCTATCACGGCTGCTCCATCCACACAGCGCCGCCTTAACCTGCTCCACCGGAATCGCAACATCCTCACCGATTCCTTGGACAAAGCCGAGGCCTACTCGGTGCCACCAAAGAGGTTGTACACTCATCGCATCGCACCTTCTCCTTAACTTGACCTGTCGGCGCTGCCGGTGGTCGATCCCGCTCCCCCATGGCGCCGCTACCTCGTAGTCGGTGCCTCCGACGACATCTCTAGGGCGGCTCTCTCCCGATGCAAGGCTCCCTCGGCGGCGTTCTCCGTACCAGCCGGAGCTGCTACTGCTACTACTCCGTATCTCACTCGGTCGCGCTGCTACTCTGCTCTTCCCTCGCTTGTGATGCTGCTGCTCTGCTCTTGCTCTCGCTCGCGCAGCTGATCCTGGTACACGGGTTGATGCAGCTAAACGAGTTGTTGCTCTGGCTCTAGTTCGTGCTGCTGCTCCAGGCGCTGCTATGGCTGCTATTAGCTACTGTGTTCCCTGTCGATCACGTGCTGATTTAGATCACTATTTCTCTACTACTAGTGCTCGAGTGGCCTAAACTACATTTGAAGTGCTTCTCTGCTACTTGTGTGTTCAGTTTCGACAGTAACATTCAGATTCCATAGTAAATTTTAGTTTTGACAGTTAAGTTCAGAGTCAATAGTTTTTACCTCATTTGTTGTAGTGTCACGCCCAATATGCGGTGCTATCCTAAAGAGACTCGAAGGTCCCACCAAGGGTAGAACCGCATATTGAAACGCTTTTGCAAGGTGGATATCATTACATCGACATTACATAATAGAAGGGGATACATACAAGGCATACAAATGCCGCAAGAATACATCAATACCTCAAACACATGATCAACATCCGAGTACGGATGAAACATAAACAGAAGCTCGAACGACATCCACCCTGCTAGCCCAGGCTGCCGGCCTGGAACCTATCCCCTGATCAAAGAAGAAGCAGAAGAAGAACTCCAAAACAAGTAACACCGCTCTCGCGTCATGATCATTGCAAAACCTGTACCTGCAACTGGTGGTGTAGTAATCTGTGAGCCACGAGGACTCAGCAATCCCATTACCATGGGTATCAAGACTAGCAAAGCTTAAAGGGTAAGGAAGGGGTAAAGTGGTGAGGTTGCAGCAGCGACTAAGCAAGTATGGTGGCTAACTTACGCGAACAAGAGCGAGAAGAGAAGCAAAGGAACGGACGTGAAACTATCAATGATCAAGAAGTGATCCTGAACTCCTACTTACGTCAAACGTAACCCAGAAACCGTGTTCACTTCCCGGACTCCGCCGAGAAGAGACCATCACGGCTACACACGCGGTTGATGCGTTTTAGTTAAGGTCAAGTGTCAAGTTCTCTACAACCGGACATTAACGAATTCCCATCTGCCACATAACCGCGGGCACGGCTTTCGAAAGATAATACCCTGCAGGAGTGTCCCAACTTAGCCCATTATAAGCTCTCACGGTCAACGAAGGATATTCCTTCTCCCGGGAAGACCCGATCAGTCTCGGAATCCCGGTTACAAGAAATTTCGACAATGGTAAAACAAGACCAGCAAAGCCGCCCGATGTGTCGACAATCCCGATAGGAGTCGCACGTATCTCGTTCTCAGGACACACCGGATGAGCTAAGCGTACAGGTACCGACGTAACCCAAGTTGCCAAGGGATGGTCCCGCACGGTGCTCTAGTTTGGACCAACACTTAGACAAGCACTGGCCCGGGGGTAAAATAAAGATGACCCTCGGGATGCGCGACTCCCAAGGGAAAAAGGCTAGGTGAGGCAAATGTAAAACCAAGGTTGGGCCTTGCTGGAAGAGTTTTATTCAAAGCGAACTGTCAAGGGGGTCCCATAAATCACTCAACCACGTAAGGGACGCAAAATCAAGGAACATAACACCGGTATGATGGAAACTAGGGCGGCAAGAGTGGAACAAAACACCAGGCATAAGGCCGAGCCTTCCACCCTTTACCAAGTATATAGATGCATTAATAATATAAGAGATATTGTGATATCCCAACATAAACATAATCCAACATGGAGCAATCTTCATCTTCACCTGCAACTAGCAACGCTATAAGAGCGGCTGAGCAAAGCGGTAACATAGCCAAACAACGGTTTGCTAGGAAGGGTGACAAAAGTTAGAGGTTCATGGCAAATTTGGGAGGCTAGAAGAGCAACTGAATAGGTAGCGCAGCAAAGCGATAGAACGAAGCAACTAGCATAGCAATGATAGTAATGAGATCCAAGGTGACGGTCATCTTGCCTGAAATCCCGCTAGGAAGAAGAACGAGTCCATGAAGAAGATGAAGCCACGAAGACGAACAAATCCTCACGATCGCAACGACACGGGAACTATCGAGAAGAAGCACACAACATAGTAAACACACCACACATGAACAAGGCATGATGCTCAACCAAGTATGATGCATGACAAGGCTACATGAAGCTACTCATGACAAGAGATGATGCATACAAGAATAACACATCAAAGCAAGTTTAAATAAGGCCGGAAACAACCTATAACAATTCCGGTAAGTCCTCATATGCAAATTTCGAAATTGGTCCAGATCTGAATAAACCTTATGTTCAAGTTGTTAAACAGCAAGTTAAAATGCACCAAGATGATCTACATGAAATTCTAGTCAAGTTACATATAAAGTTCATTAGCTTCGGAGCTACGGCTTAGAAGATATGAGCAAAACAAGTTAAACATGGCATTGATGCAAAATGCATCCAAACATCAAGCAAACACCTCAAAACAAGGATGCAACAAGGTAACATGAAACTACATGCAAAACTAAGCAAGTTACATAAAGAGCACACTCAAAACGGAGCAACGGTGCAACACATACACTTCAAACAAGATATAGCAATAATCTGTCCAAAACAGCAACTAGGCATCTTACAAGCATCATGAACATATGCTACAACACCCCAACATGAAAACAAAAAGCATGGACGTGATGTAAAGGTAAAGCATGACAAAACATCAATACTGAGCTATCTCCAAAAAGCAGTATAACATGCTCAAAAGGACATGGCAAGATTGCAAATAATAACAGTTCACAGACTTAGCAGAAAATCACTGGACATGGCAGCAATAACATCAGGTTACCAAGTTTAGAGCTATCAAACAATATGCTACAGGAGCTTATCATGGAAACTAAAGGCATGGCATGAATCTACTAATTGCGTAGAACAAAAGTCCCTTACTGATCACGAGCCAAAAAGGCACAGAAGATATGATGGCACCCATGTAAACATAGCAAGTTTCATATACAGATTCAGACTTGGTGAAAATAACAGTTCATGGTAGAAACAACGATAAGTAGGCATGTTGGTAAGCTTGCACCACTCACCATAGAGCAATACATGGCATGACAAGGTGATAAATATCAAGATGGCATAAATATGAAGCTAAGCATGGAAATAGCATAGTCATAGGGTACATAGATCACTAGCAAAACACAGGGCAATAACGAACTTCATGTTAACAGACTGACAGCAACATTATTTAGCAATTTGAGAGCAAGCTTACAACAAGCTACAGAAGGATATAAATGCAACCAAGGACATGGATGGATAGATAATAACATGTATAACAAAACATCCTTAGTCAACATCTCCAGATTATTCATAGAACTCATGGTGACAGCATGTTTACATGGCATCACAACATAACAGACTCAGACTTAGCAGAAATGACCAAGTCACAGAAATCGGCAACATCACGGAGGCTACTTTGCATGCTTTTGCTAGCCACCACATAGATCACAAAAATACAACACAAGCACCGCTGTAAAGATGGCATGATGTAGTTCCAAACACATGTAGACATGAAACTCATAGGATGCACACACAAAATGCAATAAAAAAGACAAATCACCAAGTTAACAGACAGCAGTTAACATCATACAACACTCTTGCAACGATGATTAGGGCGTCAAGATGGACTCAAACACACATGACACAATAGAATTAAATGAAGAGCATCTCATGATGAACATTTCAATATATTATGCACGCAAAACGGAGCTATGTGCAATAAGTTACAGCAGGTCAAAGTGGGCACCAGAATGTATGATTTTAGGGACGCAGAAAATCACCTCGCAGAAAACGGGACGGGGATGACCCGGGACGAGCGGGTGCGGGACGGGGGCCGTGTTTGGTTGGCCGACTTGGTGGATCTGGTCCACCTGGCCGGATCCGGCGAACTCCGGCGACAGGCGGCGATGGCGACGAGGCGCGGGACGGCGGAGGAGGTCGGGGACGGCGCGGGAAGGCGGCGGAGGTCGGGGACGGCGCGGGAAGGCGGCGGAGATGGCCGGCGTCGGGCGGCGATGCAGAGGCGCTCCGGCGGAGGACGGGACGGTGGCGCGGGGTCGGGTGACGGCGGCGGCGGGGCGCCGGCGCGGGGCGCGCGGGGCACGGGGGCGGCCGGGGCTCGTCTCCGGCGACGAGGGACGGGGCGCGAGGCGCGCGCGGAGGCGACGGTGACCGGCGGAGGCTTGGGGAGCCCGGGCGGCGCGGGGTGGTGGTGGTGGCCGGCGATGGCGGCGGTAGGAGGCGCGCGGGCTCGTCCGGGCCCCGATGGGCTCGGGCGGGCCCCGATCTGGGCCGAGAGGGCCGGCGTGGTGGAGGCGCAGGGCTGGCGGCGGAGTGGCGACGTGGCGGCTACCGGTTGGCCCGGGGCGCTGGCTGCGGCGGCGTAGGCCAGTGGGGGCGCGCCACTTGGCGGCGGTGGGTTTGGCCGGCGCGGAAAACAGGGAGGAGGGTGGAGGCTGCGGTAGGAGGTAGGTGGAGGGCTAGGTTTAGGCTAGGGATGTCAAAAAATGGACTAGGGTGTCCATATATAGCAGATTTGCTAAGGTTAGGGGGGTTTTGGAGCCCTCCGATCTCAATCGGACGGTTCCGGACACGAGGGGGCTGGGCTTAGGAGGGATTATTGAGCTGTGAAGAGAGGACTTGGGCTGAGGGGAGAGAAGAGAACTGCAGCCCGGCAACTGTTTCCGGAGACCGAAAACGTCCGACGATAGACCGGCTATACTGCCGCTACAGTTATCCGTTGGGGCATCAAACGGACTCCGAATGCGATGAAACTTGACAGGCGATCTACCTACACCATAATAAGACCGCACGCCAACTTTCATCCCATTCTGTCGGGGATATACCCCGCGGTATGACCCGGCCAGACTTGGCGACTCACCAGAGACCTGGCTAGTGCTTGGCGACTCACTGGTGATCCGCCCGAACATGGCGATTCACAGGTAACCCGCCTGGACATTGTGACTCACTGGAGACCCGGCGGGCGGATCAGACGGACGACAAGGCCCAAGGCCCAGCAGGCTGGCTTATACTCTGGTGGGCCGGCTTAAGGAGGAAGGGATGACGAATATTTCCTTTACGAGGAAGCAAGACCCAGACTTGTATTCAACTTGTAAGAAAAGATAGACTAGTCCTAGTCCTACTAGGACTCCGCATAAAACCCGCCCCTCTAACTTATATAAGGAGGGGCAGGGCACCCGAAAGAGGGAGAGGAAAGAAGAAACAATCTATAGGGCTAGACACCGAGAGCCGGTTCCCGGCGACTCTCCCGTGATCATAATGAGACCTAGCCTCAAACAGCATGTAGGATTATTACCGGATGATGTTTCCCGGGGCCCGAAGCTGTCTAAATCCTTGTCTTGTGTTGCGTCTCTCGATTCCGCCCAACCCCTCTCAAGCTACCGCATAGATGCGTTGGCCTCGCGACTAAGTCCTCACACTAGGACATCTGCCATGACAATTCCACAACAGTTGGCGCCCACCGTGGGGCCAGGCGCACGGTGGTGATGAGTTCTTGGAGGGATCTTTTTCTCAAGGATCGAGAAGTCCATGGTTAGCCGGGTAAAGAAGAACCGGTACTGGACAAATCTCAGACAGGCCTGACAAAATCAGCATTTTTATGGTCAAAATTGTGGTAAATCTTTGGAACAGCAGACGGAAGATCGCGATCAAGAGATTATGGATCCGTGCGCGCCGCCGCACATGACCCGTAAGGCAGATTGATTCGGGTGCGCTA
Source organism: Aegilops tauschii subsp. strangulata (assembly GCF_002575655.3). NCBI lineage: Eukaryota > Viridiplantae > Streptophyta > Magnoliopsida > Poales > Poaceae > Aegilops > Aegilops tauschii. The sequence goes on from NC_053036.3 coordinate 281,079,965, forward strand.
CTGTAAAATTAAAGCGTGATTGAGCTGTCTAAAGATCCACAGGAGTTTTGGTTTTCCATTGGATCGCTGATCCGGATAGCCGCCGTAAATTGCTACAACAACAACCAAAGCAAGGCAAGTCCCGAGGCAATCGAGCGTTGTAGTAGCAAATTACAGGGTATTTGACTGGTTGGTTTACTGCTCGTTACCGGAATCGAAAACGGTCCGGATTGGACTAGCGTAAAAAAGGAGAAATCAATCTGTGGCAAAGATTCCCGATGGGAAAGAGCTCTGGGCCCAAGGTAAAGAATAAGACATTGCCATGAGCTAGTAGTGCTACCACCTGACATATGGATTAGGCACGCAGACTCTCAATGCATGGTTATTTGGACATCGTACAGTGCAAATTTAATATCTGGTCACAAGCACACGCATCAACCATCCAGTCCACATGATTGCATCCGAAAAGAACAAAAGCAAGGACACCTGCCTTCAGCCGCCGCTGCAGTTTTCCCCTCGTCAGCGTCACTTCTGATTTCACCAGCCTGTCGCTCGCATGCTGACTGCTGCCGGTCCGTCAGTCGCTATCGCCGCGTCTGAGTCGCCCCCTACTCCATTGACCCGACGTGACTGCGAGCCACGAGCCGCCCGCGGCCTCCTCAAGTATCTGCGGTCTCTGCACTCTGTTCGGCCCACAGCAGCAGCTCTGCCCCGCGCCATCTAGCCACTGCTGCTTTTCGCGGCATCGAGCCGACTTGTTCCACTGTTGAGTCGCCGCCGGGTCGATCTCCTGCCTTGGAGCCTCTCCGTATTAATTTGATGGTCAAGAGGACCTGGAGACAGGGTCGGCGTACAGAGCTGTCGTCCGGATACATCAGGTGATATTTATCCTATATATTGTTTGTTCAGTGCATGTTAATTTCTTTATGCACACAACTACTCCCTCTCTGTATTTTGTATACGCAGGACAATTATTTCCGCCATTACACCATAGATGCGCATTTGGCTGTGTCGCGCAGCTTCACAGATATGTGAGTCGCGGTCCAGATTGCATCAACACACCGGCCGACTTGCCCGTCCGCGCCGCCTTACAAACGCCACGGACGATTCACCCGTTCGCCCCCGCGACCGGTTCACGCGTCCACACCGGCTTACAACACCACGGACGACTCGCCCGTCCGCGCCGCCTTACAAACGCCACGGATGATTCACCCGTTCGCCCTCGCGACCGGTTCACGCGTCCACACCGGCTTACAACACCACTGACGACTCGCCCGTCCGCGCCGCCTTACAAACGCCACAGACGGTTCACCCATTCGCCCTCGCGACCGGTTCACGCGTCCACACCGGCTTACAACACCACGGACGACTCGCCCGTCCGCTTTCGCGGCCGACTCACCCGTCCGCACCGGTTTACAAACGCCGCGGCCAACTCATCCGTCCAACAAAAAATACCAGGGGCTATCCTTTCTATGTATTTTTTCAGCACATATTAAATCATCCGAGCAAAACTACTTTGCCCTGTTGTATTTTGTATGCAGGGAAATTACCCGTCGCAAAGTGGCATTATACCGCGGAGATGGAGACACGCCAAACGTTATTTGGCACAGGTGGTTGTCCTTACTCAACGGATTCCCGCACCGGCTTACAATGCCGCGGCCGACTCTCCCGCTCGCACCGGTTTACAGTGCTGCGGTTGACTCACCTGTGATTAACTTCATGGCGGATTACTTCCGGCCTAGACACATCAGGTGTTATTTCTCCTATGCATTTTCTTAGTATACTTTAATTACTATGTGCACAACTACTCTGCTCTACGGTATTTTTGTATGCAGGAGAATTATCCGTTACAAAGTGGTGTTATGCCACGGAGGCACGTTTGGCGGTACCGCGCGGCTTCATGGACTGGTGTGTCATGGTCCGGATTACATCAACGTGCCGGCCGACTCGCCCGTCCGCGCCGCATTGCAGCACCACAAACGACTCGCCCGCCCGCCCTCGCGACCGGTTCACGTGTCCGCATCGACTTACAACGAGGAGGACAATTTGCTCGTCCGCACCGGCTTACAATGCCGCGGCCCATTCATCTGTCTGCTCCTGCGGCCGATTCACCCCCCGCGGCCGACTCACCCGTCTGCACCGGCTTACAGTGCCGTGGCCAGCTCATCTGTTGCCCGGGCGAATCAGGTGATATTCATCCAAGTTTGTTCTTAACACATAGTATTTTTGTCAAAGAGCAGTTTATCTTTGCCTCGGTCTGCACTATTGTTGATGCAGGACATTTGTTCACTACGTCAAAACAAACATGGTTGACTCGCCTGCGCCGGTTTATAGCGCCGCAGCCGGTTCATCTGTTTGAGCTGCCTCTGACGCGGCGGTCGTCTTTTCCATCTGTCTATTGCGGCCGGGTCTACATCGACACACCAGGACTGCACCTGTCTGCATGAGCGGATTATTGAATATGAGCAAGTCACTGCTTGGGAAGCCCGGTTTTTCTTCCAACAGCTTGGAGGAAAATTGTCATGTGTTATCAGCTACCGTCGGCATTGGACGGCTCAATGGGCATGCGCACAAGTCTCCGCCTCTACAGTTTGGTTAACTTCAAAACATCCAGTTGGAAGGAACCATTGGCCGAGTTGCTGACACGGCTCATACGGGATCATTTATAACCCGCCGCAGTCACCTCAACCTTCTGTGGATTCACATCGCACTGTCAACACCAATGATATACCCCTTATGCTATGGTCAATATGGAGAATCTCAAAGCCAACTCCTCGAGTCGTCTTGAGACTCGGGGGCTACATTGATATGACTCGGCATCATTGGTCGGTTTCAATGCATTCAAGAACTCTGGGTCGTTGGAGGGAATGATAACCCGGTTCCGGAGGCTACTACCATATTGATGAAAATTTAAAGGCCGTCAGAAAATTGCCGGTTCAAAATAAAGATTTTGGTTTAAAATCCGGTTCAAGAGATATCTCTCTCCCGCAAAGTTTTGAAGCTCTCAAACCCGGTTCAAACATCCAGCTCAAGGTAAATTTATATCTTACAAAGCTTTGGAGCTCTCAATATCCGGTTTACAAATTTCCGGTTCAAAAAGAAGTTATCTCTCGCAAAGTTTGAGTTCTCAGGAAAAATTAAAGGGACCAAAGAGAGTCTGTTACAAAGCACAACTCAAATATAGGTACCCTGCTTTAATGACCATTGGGAGCTGATCGTATTCGAATTTAGCTTAACCCTTTTGGTGTGACCCTGATCGTATTTGAATCAGAGTTGTTAAATATTCTCATGATCACTAGGGGGTTTCCTGTTCAAACATAGGTCGTATTTGAACCAAAGAGAACATAGCTGTCGGTACCCTCTTGATCGGCACACTGCCGAGCTCACTAGGGGGCTTCTTGATCGTATTCGAATCATAACTCAACCCCTTTTGGGAACCGATGTGGATCGTATTCGAATCAGCGTCGTTAAACAACTCTCAAGGTCATTTGGGGGCTTCCTGTTCAAACATAGATCGTATTCGAACCAAAGAGAACATAGCTGTCGGTACCCTCTTGATCGGCAACGCCAAAGCCACTAGGGGCTATATGATCGTATTCGAATCTTAGCTTAACCCCTTTGGGACGATTTTCTGATCGTATTCGAATTAGAAGCCTCAAAATTTTTGAAGTCTCTTTTTGCAAACAATTTTTGGATTTTATTTGAAGCTATTTTTCCTATCTAAAGTGTATATGAGTGGTTGCTATTCAACCCGGCTTGATTTTCGATGATAAATCGCCAGTTTATGACAATCATCATCTATGTGGAAGCATTGGCTTCTAAGGATTGGGTTATCACCCTTACTGCACAGGTCACATAAACCGGCAGTAAAAAATTCAATATCACAGGTATAATATTATTATTATAGTTACGTTTCAAAGTTATGATTCATAACAGGCTTATCTGTGACTCCTTGTTACACATCAATGGTTATATGTGAGATATTATGACCCGCCCTGCGGTAAACCGCCAAGGGATCTTGTGATCTAATTATGTGCAGGATAAGACTACATTTGGGTGGTTACCCGTCCTGGTTCTTGACGTTAAGTCGCCAGGGCATATGTTGTTTAAACCCTGCAGGATTTACAGAGCTATGACTTACATAAATGATTAAATTCAAGCCCATCATCAAAGATTGAAATTGGTGTCTCAAAAGGGTTATCAATTCTTGATTTTCTCAAAGGCTATATAAGCCGTCGGGTTGTACAAATTCCGGCTTACAATGGAGGCGTATTAAATCGCCATCGGCCAAGAGCCGCCGGGTATTTAAACTCCGGATTGACTTATCAACAGATGAGGTATTCAAAGTCACTTTGGCGCAATGGTTATTATTTTATCAATGGATATGATTTATTCTACAATGGAAAGAATAGTCCCGAGTCGCTGCAGGCTTACGACCCGGCACTTGGGGGCTACATTATTTAAATTGAGATCACATCAAATATGCAAGTCCCATGTCACTGCCAGCAGGCACCATGGCACTTGGGGGCTAATGCAAAGTCATTTTTTGCTCATCTTATTGAAGACCCGACTCATCACATTATAATGAGCCGGCCCTTGGGGGCTACCAATTGCTCCTGTCAACAATTCAAGGTACACAAGCATTAATCCATTATATTGAACGATCCACTATTCAGTTGGTAGAGTACAAAGCTCTTAACCTAGTGGACATGGGTTCAGGCCCCATGGTGGAGATTATATTATATGATGTTATTATCAAAGTCCCAGCTCAGTATTATCTTACTAAGCCGGCCCTTGGGGGCTACACTCGTTGAAGTTTTCATGAGCATAAGGCAATTACAAGTCCCAGGTTGCTGCAAGCATGACAACCCGGCACTTGGGGGCTACAGGTGATATGCATATAAGGGAGAAAAAATCTTCAAATTCTCAGTTTGGAGTAGACCAGATTAACCCGGTGTCTGCAACAGTCATGACCCGGCATCATTTATTTATAACCCGACAATTTTGGCAATCATAAATCGGCAAGATCTACATCTTTAAGCCGGCTGAATATCAGTTGAATATTTCAAGACCAATATTTTTGTCAAGTCAGAGTTTTGGAAACCGACTCAAATGGATTATTTCGTATAATATTTCTTTGTAAAGAGCCAATGTCAGCAAATGGATTATGAAGCTGGCTTATTGACCCGGATATTCCAGGAGAAAATGTCAAGGACTGAAGGATGATCAGGTGCCGGCTTACAAGAATATTTAACCTGGAGCACAACCTGTCAAATTTGTTCTTGAGTTATTTTGCAGGATCAGTTCAAAATGGATAAATCCAAATTAAATTGGGGGCTAATGTCGGGGATATACCCCACGGTATGACCCGGCCATACTTGGCGACTCACCAGAGACCTGGCTAGAGCTTGGCGACTCACTGGTGATCCGCCCGAACATGGCGATTCACAGGTAACCCGCCTGGACATTGTGACTCACTGGAGACCCAGCGGGCGGATCAGACGGACGACAAGGCCCAAGGCCCAGCAGGCTGGCTTATACTCTGGTGGGCCGGCTTAAGGAGGAAGGGATGACAAATATTTCCTTTATGAGGAAGCAAGACCCGGACTTGTATTCAACTTGTAAGAAAAGATAGACTAGTCCTAGTCCTACTAGGACTCCACATATAACCCGCCCCTCTAACTTATATAAGGAGGGGCAGGGCACCCGAAAGAGGGAGAGGAAAGAAGAAACAATCTATAGGGCTAGACACCGAGAGCCGGTTCCCGGCGACTCTCCCGTGATCATAATGAGACCTAGCCTCAAACAGCATGTAGGGTTATTACCAGATGATGTTTCCTGGGGCCCGAAGCTGTCTAAATCCTTGTCTTGTGTTGCGTCTCTCGATTCCGCCCAACCCCTCTCAAGCTACCGCATAGATGCGTTGGCCTCGCGACTAAGTCCTCACACTAGGACATCTTCCATGACAATTCCACGACACATTCTGAGAACATTTTTCGGCCACTCATGAGACAAGGTCTGAGAGGGGCGACGGGTGCGGCGAGTGTGTCGGAACACGAATCTGACAACGGGGAAAAAGACCGGATGCAAGTTTTGCAAAACATGATGATGCAATGCAGATGATGACATGGCAAAATGCAACACGCAAGCAAACGACATGGCAACAACGACGAATAACTGGAAGACACCTGGCTCATTGGATCCGGGGCGTTACATGTAGTCAGGTGTTTTTTGGTGATGTAAATGTTACATCTACCGCTTTTTGGTCATGTATTTTACATCATCTATTAGAGATGCTATTAGAATCCCACTTGAGATTAATGATGTATGTCTTGTACTGCTTTAGCCTCGACGTCTTACGGCTCATCGGAGCTGCTCCAACGACGGAACCATCCATCACAACAGAGCAGTACCCTAGACATCGTCTATAGACGCCTCAGATCTTCCTCCGCACCTCCAACAGCCACCTCTGTCGCAACTTCTTCACCGACCAACCCAGTGAGGCTGAGGTCGACACGGCTACGCCAAAGAGGTTGTACACTTGTCGCGTCACTTATTACTCTACATTCATGGGGCTATTTTGGTCAAAGGAAAAAAGTGAAGGAAAAACATAGCAATAGGAAATTTTCCTATGGTACTCTACTATTCAATTATTCATGCATTTGGTTGAAAGGAATGGAGCAAAACATCCACGTGGACCTACTTTTCAAAATCCTATGCATGAAAATAAGACTAAGTGCATTAGTGGCAGAATAACATTCTAACTGTACACATTTTCATATGGTTTCACTTTAATTTGGCCAGGTTTCTTTGCATTCCTCTGTTCTTCCGATTCATGTGAACCAAATACCCAAGTTGACATAAATCCTGTGTTTACAAATGCTCTGTTTCGCACATGCATTCCTAACCTATCCTGGTGTTTTTCCTATCCCCGCGTTTTTAGAATCCCGCAAGCCAAAGGAGCCCTTACAGAATTACTTCAGTTACAGATAGGTGTCGAAGAACACTTTGTGTGGTTTGTCCTGTTGCTTCCGCGACGTCGTCCACCTCACCTGAGCTGCTCCATCGACAGAAGCATCAACCCTACCAGACATCACGACTGCTGACCGTCTTTCACTGCCTTAGATCTCCTTCCCTGCAGCCGACAACCACCGCAACTGCATCACCATCATCGACTCAGCAGATGGACCTGAGGAGTACACGGGTCCGCAAGAGAGGTCGCACTCTTTAGTTTCTGCTTATGTTATGCATTGCTTAATATGACCTGCTACTTTATCTTCCTGTTCACCTCTTAGACTCCAAGTCAGGTCCAAATTAATGTTCAATAATGAGTTTTAAAATGCTTCTGGGGCACATATCGAGGTAGCAATGAATAGTGTCTCTGTCTATTGTCTGGTTCACCTAGGGTATGTCTATGATGTTCATCTTGGGTGAGAAACAAACATTATGTTCATCTTGGGTGGGAAACAAATAGTACAGCAATCATCAACTGTCTTTTTATTAAATTAAAGCTATCATCAGCCTGCTATCATTTTTTATCTATCCACTGGTTGTTACCATCACTCTAGATTTCTGCATGCTCTCCTTACATAATCTTACTATATTTTTTTCGTATGCATGTCAGATATTGTACACAGTCATGCTGAACATGTAGAGAAAAAGAGAAGAGTTTTGCGCGGCAATATAATGTCATGCAGACATCACTCCATGGTGGGTGCAATGACAAACCCTCCCCCTCCTCCGGATTGTAATCCAGAGGAAGATATATGTTCAGAGGTGGATTCAGATGGAGCTGACCACTCCTATTTACCCTCGGGGTGTTTGCTCTAACTTGCCATGATGATGTTGGTCATATCATATATGTCATATGCTTAGTTTAGACATGTTCTGTAATGCCACCTATTTAGTTTCTATATCATATATGTGAACTATACAATCTCATCTTTTTTAGCCAGCCACAATATATGTGAAATATGCAATGCCATCCTGTTTAGCCAGGCACCATATATTTCAATTATATCTTGCCATTCCTTTTCTTCAATACATTTCCATTTGTCGACAATGTTTGTAAATTCAACTACTCTTCCTGTGAATCAGCCATTTGAGTGGATGATGGAAAAATCTAGAGTGAAAACAAGGTCTTCAGAGCAGACAGTGCTACCTGTCGAAGCAGTTCTCTTGCTGGGTCCAGATAGCTCCTCAAAGATGGATTCGAAGACAGATGACCAGTCCTATTCCCCCACCAAGGTGTATGCTCTAACTTGGCATGGTTATACTGCTCATATCATGCATATGGTGTCTTGCGTTGCATAGTTTAGACATCATATACACAATATTCAACACCATGTTCTTAGTTCAGACATCATATATGTGAATGCCATCTGCTTAGTATATAAATCACATATGTAAATTATATCATGCGATCTTGATTACTTAGATAACATGTATGTAAATTATGTCATGCAAACCTGTTTACTAAAGACATCATATAATTATCTCATGCCATTATGTTTAGTTAGTGATCATATCTTTGAATTATGTCATGCTATGCTATCCACTTAAGATAGACATCATATATGTGAAATTATGTCATGATATCAATATATATGTGATCTATTTCATGCCCTCTTTTTTCCACATTATCTTTTGCATCTGTCTCTCATACAAGGTATGTACATTCAACTACTTTTCTTGTTTATCAGTCATTTGAATTGGAGGGGGTGATGGCAGTATCTAGCTGAGTAAAAACACAGCCTTCAAATAAAACAGTGCTACCTCTTGGTGGAGATAGCACCCCAGTTGTACATGCACAAGAACCAACCCTACCACACATAACGCAGACTCTCGCAGATTGTACCCCTACTCCGATGGACAGAGAACCAACTTCACCCAATCTAACCCCAACCCCAGCAGATAGTAATCCAGTTCTAGTTCACAAAGCACCTTCTCCAACACAGAGCTCCCAAAAAACAGCAGTTAGTAAGGCAGCTCTAGTACCCAAAGCGCTAGGACTACCACGGTGAACCCTGACTCCACCAGTTAGTATAGCTATTCCCGTGAACGAAGCACAACTAGCATCTATCACATTTGATGTTGTTAAATCCTATGTGCATTGTCGGTGCAACAAACATTCGCGTTTGTCAACCGAGCTCATGCACAGGCGTACTGACGGTCTTACATCCAGCACCAATGCATGACACAAGATCGAGCCAGAGAAGTCACTCTTCATGAGATCAAGGAGAGAATTAAGAAGAACAAGCATCAGAAGGATATCAACTTGGAAAGGCCTCCCTAGCCAGGCAGGAGGGCCTGGTCAGGTTGAGACCGCACCCGAGGCCAAGCCCAGACTCGCCCAACAGGCTTGCTGGGGCCGCCTAGATCAAACCCCCTCCACCTCATCGCACCCAAGTCACTTATCAGTGCGGTGTCAAGATACTAAACAACCAGGTGGATCCTATTAGGCACATGGCAGCATCAAAGAGAAGGGATAAGCTTTATTGACACCCGTCCAGGAGGCGTGTCAAGCTGATGAGAAGGGGTGGATAAGAGGCGCAGCAAGCTTGCCGAGATTCACCCTCGACACAACACCTAGCAATGCATTTAATGCACTTTGTCCTGACTGCCAGAGTTAGGTATGATAGCACTGTTAGCTATCTAATCACACCCAAATGACCGTTTTGCCATTGTGGTCACCCCTTAACCTATAAAAGGAGGCCCGAGGCAACCTAGCAAAGGGTTTGAACACTTCGACCCCCAAACATTTGTAAGTTCACGTTGCTTTCCCCAAGGCATCCTTGCTGGGACAAAGCGCGTCGAGCCTTCCTCCACCTCCAAATCAATCTACTAAAGCAGGAGTAGGGTTTTAAACTACAAAGCAGCCCAAACCTGGGTAAAACCTGAGTTGTCCATCGCCGTGTGGTGTCCTATTACATCTACTCTTTGTGCAATGCGACTGTCCCCATGCCAACCCACAAAGGGGTGAAGGAAATATGCCCTAGTGGCAATAATAAAGTTGTTATTTATATTTCCTTATATCATGATAAATGTTAATTATTCATGCTAGAATTGTATTAACCGGAAACTTGATACATGTGTGGATACATAGAAAAAACACAGTGTCCCTAGTAAGCCTCTGCTAGACTAGCTTGTTAATCAAAGATGGTTAAGTTTCCTAACCATAGACATGTGTTGTCATTTGATGAACGGGATCACACTAGCTTGTTAATCAAGGATGGTTAAGTTTCCTACTAGACTAGCTTGTTAATCAAAGATGGTTAAGTTTCCTAATCAAAGATAAATGTTTATTATTCATGTTAGGAGAATGATGTGATGGACAAGACCCATTCGTTAGCTTAGCATAATGATCATCAAGTTTTATTTCTATTGCTTTCTTCATGTCATACACATATTCCTTTGACTATGACATTATGCAACTCCCGAATACCGAAGGAATACCTTGTGTGCTATCAAACGTCACAACATAACTGGGTGATTATAAATATGCTCTACATGTATCTTCGAAGGTGTTTGTTTGTTTGGCATAGATCGAGATAAGGATTTGTCACTCCGAGTTTCGGAGAGGTATCTCTGGGCCCTCTCGGTAATACACATCATAAGAAGCCTCGCAAGCAATGTGACTAATTAGTTAGTTGCGGGATGATGTATTATGGAACAAGTAAACAGACTTGTTGGTAATGAGATTGAATTAGGTATGAAGATACCGATGATCGAATCTTGGGCAAGTAACATACCGCTGACAAAGAGAATTACGTATGTTGTCATTGCGGTACGACCGATAAAGATCTTCGTAGAATATGTCGGAACCAATAGGAGCATCCAGGTTCCGCTGTTGGTTATTGACCGGAGAGGTATCTCGGTCATGTCTACATAGTTCTCGAACCCGTAGGGTCCGCACGCTTAACATTCGATGACGATTTTATATTATATGAGTTATGTGATTTGGTGACCGAATGTTGTTCAGAGTCCTAGATGAGATCACAGACATGACGAGGAGTCTCGAAATGGTCGAGAGGTAAAGATTCATATATAGGACGATCATATTCGGACACCGAAAGTGTTCTGGGGGTACCGAGTACATATCGGGTCACCGGAAGGGGTTCCGGGCTTCCCTCGGCAACTACATGGGCCTAATGGGCCAATAAAGGGATAGACCAGCCCCTAGGGGGCTGGTGCACCCCTTGTAGGCCAAAATAAGGGGGAAGGAAAGGGGAGAAGAGAGAAAGGAAGGGTAGGGATTCGGCCTCCACCTTCCTTCTCTCCTCCCTCCTCTTTCCTTCCCCCTCCATATGAATATGGATGGGGGGAGGCCGAATTGGGAGGCGCCCATGTAGGATTGCTCCTACTTGGGGTGCCCCCTTGGCTGCCTCTCCTCCCCTCCAACCTATATATATGAGGGGGGCACCGCTAGAACACACAACATCGATTCCTAGCCTTGTGCGGCACCCCCCTCCACAGTTTACGCTCCGGTCATATTGTCGTAGTGCTTAGGCGAAGCCCTGCGCGGATCACTTCACCATCACCATCACCACGCGGTCGTGCTGATGAAACTCTCCCTCGACACTTTGCTGGATCAAGAGTTCGAGGGACGTCATCGAGCTGAACGTGTGCAGAACTCGGAGGTGCCGTACATTCGGTGCTTGATCGGTCACAAGTATAGGGGATCAATTGTAGCTCTTTTCGATAAGTAAGAGTGTCGAACCCAACAAGGAGCAGAAGGAAATGACAAGTGGTTTTCAACAAGTAATGTCTGCAAGTGCTGAAATTGTAAGTAGCAGAGTAGTTTGATAGCAAGATAATTTGTAACGAGCAAGTAACGATAGTACTAGCAAATGTGCAGCAAGGTAGCCCAATCCTTTTGAGGCAAAGGACAGGCCAAAATTGTCTCCTATGATAAGCAAAGCGTTCTTGAGGGTACACGGGAATTTCATCTAGTCACTTTCACCATGTTGGTTCGATTTGTGTTCGCTACTTTGATAATTTGATATGTGGGTGGACCGGTGCTTAGGTGATGTTCTTACTTGAACAAACCTCCTACTTATGATTAACCCTCCCGCAAGCATCCGCAACTATGAGAAAAGTATTAAGAATAAATTCTAACCATATCATTAAAATTTTGGATCCAATCGGTCCCTTACAGAATAGCGCATAAACTGGGGTTTAAGCTTCTGTCACTCTCGCAACCCATCATCTAATTGCTACTCCACAATGCATCCATTTAGGCCCTAATATGGTGAAGTGTCATGTAGTCGACGTTCACATGACACCACTAAGGGAATCACAACATACATACTATCAAAATATTGAACACATATCAAGTTCACATGATTACTTGCAACATGATTTCTCCCGTGACCTCAAGAACAAAAGTAACTACTCACAAATGATAATCATGCTCAAGATCAGAGGAGTATTAAATAGCATATTGGATCTGAACATATAATCTTCCACCAAATAAACCATATAGTAATCAACAACAAGATGTAATCAACACTACTAGTCACCCACAAGCACCAATCTATAGTTCCGGTAACAAGATTGAGCACAAGAGATGAACTAGGGTTTGAGATGAGATGGTGTTGTTGAAGATGTTGATGGAGATAGCCCTCCCCAAGATGGGAGAGTTGTTGGTGATGATGATGACGATGATTTCCTCCTCCGGGAGGGAAGTTCCCCCGGCGGAATCGCTCCGCCGGAGGGCAAAAGTGCTCCTGCCCAAGTTCTGCCTCGAGATGGCGGCGCTCCGCCCCGAAAGTCCTCTCCGTATTTTTTCTAGGTAAAAATGACCTATATCCCACAAGATGGGCACCGGAGGTGGGCCTGGGTGAGCACAACCCACCAGGGCGCGCCTGGGCTCCCTGGTGCGCCCAGGTGGGTTGTGCCCACCTGGTGGGCCCCCTCTAGTAGTTATTTGCTCCAATATTCATCATATATTTGATAAAAAATCTCTTTGAAGTTTCAGCTTGTTTGGAGTTGTGCAAAATAGGTGGCCTGTCGTAGCTTTTCCAAGTCCAGATTTCGAGCTGCCGGAATTCTCCCTCTTTGTGTGTACCTTGCATATTATCAGAGAAAAGGCATTAGAATTACTCCAAAAAGCATTATTATGGATAAAAACATCATAAATAGCTGTAGGAAAACATGATGCAAAATGGACGTATCAACTCCCGCTTAGACCTCGCTTGTCCTCAAGCGAAAACCGAAATGGAAAAACATGTCCACATGCTTAGAGAGAGAGGTGTCGATAAAAACAAAATACGGACATAGAAGCATCATGTTCATTATTATAACAGCAACAAAATTAAACATAAGGTTTTAGTCATAGAACTTTTATCATACACTTCTCATGAATAAGTAACAGTTCATCACGCAATCAAAGTATAAAGAAAAAACTCTATTAGAAACCAACAAACTATGTTCTCAGTCAACTTTGCAACTACAATTCATCATCTTTTTAGGAAGGGTCACGTATCGGAGCCTTTAGGCAAGTCCACATATTGAACCATCATATAGTCTTCTATGATTGCTAACACTCACCGCATACACATGAGCAAAACATTTCAACCGGACACATAAGAAGATAGGGGCTTATAGTTTCGTCTCCCAACGTATTCACCTCAAGGGTGATGTCAACAATAATAACTCATGCTACCCATATTCAACCGGACATATGTGCCTAGATCTTTCCTCACCACATGATGCTTGCCAAAGGAGAAAATAAAAAGGAATAGAGAGAAAACTTTGATTCTTTGCATAAAAGAAAATACATAAAAGTAAAATATAGGCCCTTCGCTAAGGGAAGCACAGGTTGCCATGCGCTTATTTGTTTCTATGCTCAACCCCTTAGTGCAAAAGAACGTTACATTGCATTGCCCCTTGTGATAGCAACCTTTATTATGCAGTCTGTCTCTTTTATTCTTCACCATCACAAGTTCGTGCAACGCTCAATTTTCTCTTGAACTAAATGATCTCACACATTTAGAGGCAATTTTTATTGCCTTTTTGCACCGATGGAAACTTACTTGAGGGATCTTGCTCAATCCCTAGCTAGGTATGGTGGAGACTCGAAGATAAGATTTGGGTTTAAGGGTTTTTGGATGCACAAGTAGTATCTCTACTTAGTGCGGAATTTTTGGCTAGAAAAGGTAGGGGGCAAGCACCACATGTTAAAGGATCCATGAAAATATGACTTCTATGTGAATATGAACAAACATAAATCATTAAGTTGTCTTCCTTGTCCATGTCAACAATTTTGGCATATAATATTTTGATGAGGGCTCACAATCACAAAAGATTTCTAGGATAGTATATTTATATGTGAATCTTCACTTCCCTTATTAATTCTTTCATGAGTTGCATCATTGACTAATGTTATGTTTGTCAATCACTAATAAAATTTTCTACTTCTACTTTTCGTTATGTGGTGCCATCACCTACCATAGGATTAGTATATGATCTTCTTGATTTATTTCCTTTGTTTTAATTGCAACAAGAAAGTAAATAAAGCAAAAACTCAAACTAAACTTTAATATATATCTTGCACATGATTACAAGGATAGATCACTAAGCAAACTCTCAAAGAAGAAAGGATCGAACTAAACTTTTATTCATCTAAAGCAAAAGATCGAACTAAAATAAGTAAAGGAAAAAAGATAGTGGGGATGATACGATACCGGGGCACCTCCCCCAAGCTTGGCGAAAGCCAAGGGGAGTGCCCATACCCGATACTCAGTTTGCTTGTGGTGATGAAGATGATGGTGGTGATGAAGATATCTTGTCCTTGGGTTTCCATGGCAGAGGCTCACCGCTATAAGAGGAGGAGTGAGTCTCACGGGTCCTGCAACTAGCAGCCAAAGTCATACCTTTAAACCTTGCCTCATATTCAAAGACTTGGTTTTGTAGATCATAGATCTAGCTCTGGACGAAGTTGATTTGCTCGTTGAGGGTGAAGACGATGTCCTTCGTAGACTTGCCATCCACCTTGAGATCATGGGTGTAGTCCGCGATCATGAGGTGATTGGCATTGAGTCCACATTCCACCATCCCCTTGCACCGAAGGACCTCCTGCTCCGTAGCCTCAAGCCTAGCCTCCACGACTCCCTTCCCCTTAGGACCTTGCACATCGCTGAAGTGCAGCACCCCCTCATGCATCTGGATAGCCTGAGGGTGCTGTATCACCTCCCGCAGATATGGGTTGATGACGTTCTCGAAGAACTTGTCCTTGGAGGAGCATGGAGCGGCCATGGTAGATTGGATCTGTTAGAAAACAGCAAGGAAAGGAAAATAGAAGATTTCTCCATGATACGGTGATTAACAGGTTCGGGGAGTATATAAAGATTTTTTTATCTTGGGGAACAAGCAAACTGTAGAAAAACGGAGTCCAAGAGGTGTCCTAGGTGGGCACAACCTACCAGGCGCGCCCTAGTCTCTTGTGCCCACTAGGGTACGCTTCCTGGAAGTTTCTTATTTTCCTATTTTGCTAAATATTCCAAAACTGACAAAAAATATTTTTGCGGATTTTTGGAGTCCGTTTACTTACCGCATCACATACCTCCTTATTTTCACGATTCTGGAGTGTTCCAGAAGGACTCTTTTATGTGTTCTTCCAGTGTCAAAGTTTGGATAATATTACTTTCAACATTAATGGGCGTACCTGAGATATAATGTTTTATTTGTTGCCCATTGACAACCTTTGGGTTAGTACCTTCGGTATTATTTATTTGATGGCTCCAGACCGATAAACCTCCTCGATGACATATGGGCCTGCCCATTTTGGGAGGAGTTTTCCTGCAAAGAATCTGAAACGAGAGTTGTACAAAAGAACATATTCTCCGACTTTAAACTCGCGCTTTTGGATTCTCTTGGCATGCCATCTTTTAACTTTTTCTTTGAATAATTTTGCATTTTCATAAGCTTGAGTTCTCCATTCATCTAATGAGCTAATATCAAATAACCTCTTTTCAACGGCAAGTTTCAAATCATAATTGAGTTCTTTGATTTCCCAATATGCTTTATGTTCTAACTCAAGAGGCAAATGACAAGCTTTTCCATGAACCATTTTATAAGGAGACATACCCATAGGATTTTTATATGTTATTCTGTAAGCCCAAAGTGCATCATCTAATTTCTTAGAACAATTCTTTCAGGACCTATTAATAGTCTTTTGCAAGATTAATTTTATTTCTCTATTCCTAAGTTCAACTTGACCACTAGACTGAGGATGATAAGGTGATGCAATTATATGGTTAACATCATACTTGGCAAGCATTTTACGGAAAGCACCATGAATAAAGTGTGAACCACCATTAGTCATTAAATATCTAGGTACTCCAAACCTTAGTAAAAATAACTTCCTTAAGCATTTTGATAGAGGTGTTGTGATCAGCACTACTAGTTGGAATGGCTTCTACCCACTTAGTAACATAATCAACAGCAACTAAAATATGTGTATACCCATTAGAGGAAGGAAAAGGTCCCATGTACCCCAGACATCAAATGGTTCAACAACAAGTGAATAATTCATAGGCATTTCTTGACGCTTACCGATATTACCTATTCTTTGACATTCATCACAAGATAAGACGAACTTATGGGCATCCACTACAAAAAAAGACACTTCCGTGATGATACGTGTTTGTCACAATAGGTCATGTTTTCTTTCATGCATGTACATCCATGAAAAATTTATGATAGAATCAAGATAGTCATACATGTGCTGTCGTAGAAGTGTTCCATGACATTACCAAAATTATCATCACGGAAGTGTCCACTTCCATGACGATAAATCGCGCGTCATGGAAGTGCTTTCGTCAAGGGTGACCGACACGTGTCATCCACCGTAACGGGATGTCGTTAAGCTATCGGGTCCGATTTTGGATCCGATAACCCGCTAACAGCCCGGACCAAAGAGGATTTTCCGCGTGTAAAATTCTCATTGGCCGGAGGAAACACATGTTGGCTCACCGTTGGGACAGATGTCATCCATTCATTGGACAGGAGGCGCCTATGATACGTCGACATGTGGCACGGCCCAACAGAGGCCCATTCCGGTGAAAAGGCCGGCCTGTTTGACTTGGTCAAAAGGTAACGGGCTGGCCCACGGAAAGCCTGTTAACGGCCTGTTCGTATATATCCCATTTACGGCCCGCTAACTCACGGCCCGTTACGACCTATCCAAATTAAGCTCAGCAGCTTCATCTCGGCCGTCCAATATGATTCCAGCCCGTTGTTACTTCCGGCCCATGTATGGCCCATGATGTCTTTCGGCCCATACAAGACCATTTGTAAGTCTTGGCCCATTAACGGCCCGTGGTGAATCTGGCCCGCGATGAACAGTGTACCCCTTTATACCCATTAACGGCCCATTATTCCAATGGGCCGTTTCCAGCCCGTGTTATCTTTCGGCCTTCTCAGGGCCCATTTATTCTTGGGCTCATTTCCAGCATTCGGTTACTTACGGCCCGTCATTGGCCTTTTCTGCCCGTGGGCCAAATTCAGCCCGCGGTTACAATCGGCCCGTTTGCGGCCCGTTACTCTGTTGGGCCGTTTTCATAATGTCATCAAATACGGCCGATTAACGACGGCCTGTTATTGTCGGCCCATGAACAGACGATTCCAAATCCAGCCCGTTTACGGCCCATAATGCGGTCTGTTACTGGCTCATGTTTGGCCTATCGATCATACGGCACGTAGAAGGCCCATTGATGCTACGGCCCGTAGAAGTCCCATTGATGCTACGGCCCATAGAAGGCCCATTCTTTCTACGGCCCTAAGAAGGCCCATTGTTTCTACGACCCGTAGGAGGCCCATGGTAACTACAGTAAATATGTAGCCCATGGTTATTGTGGCCTAGTTTTAAAAAATAGGTTATTGTGGCCACTAGCAAACCGCGGAAAAAGAACTGCACTGACTACAAGCAAACAAATAAACAAGACAACAAGGAAATAAATAAGCAAGCAACTTACGCTAGGCTATCACGGCTATTACACATATTACATCCACTGGGCATCAAAGTTCGCCACAGTGCAAATATAGAGAACACAGCAGCATATCATATACACTGGTTGTCAAAGTTGGCGACCAGTGCAAATAAACGCCGCAACAAAACAAGTCCAGAACTGAAACCACTTCAGAAGAGGTCAAGAAACAATATCCTGGGTACCCATAATGCTGGCAAGATGCTTAGCAAGCTTATTAACTTTCTCTTGTTTGGCTCTTAAATCCTCCAGCACTTGCTGTTGGACCAGAAAGTATGCATCTGAATTCTGCAGGGACTTCCTTAGTCCTTCGGCTTCCTATCGCACAACATCTAATCGATGTCTTTCAACTTGAAGTTGAGACTGAAGAAGCCGAACTGATTCAGGCAGCGAGTTCGAAGAGCTGGTGCCTGCAGTAGTAGCCAGTAACTCGAACACGACATCAAGACAAGACTTCGGGGTTGTATCAGTGTCTTCAATATAGTTTTTATCTGCTTTCTTGGAGATCAACAGTGATGTCTCACGATCTTGAACCTTATCTGCATTAATTCCTTTACCATTGCGTAACGGGGTACTCTTCTCCAATATTTTATCCACGTTCTAAAAGAGAAACAAACAAACACATCACAGGTTAACAATGTAGCATATGAAACTCATTTTGGTAAACCAGTTCAGTAGTAAGGTGGATAGGATAACAACATGAAACAAACATATATCTATGTAGTATGGTCACTGTATGGTCTATGTCATTCTAGTTTATGTTGCCAAATCAAGATAGATACAGTTTGAATCATATCTATTTAAGACAAAGCATCATAGACAGAATATAAATGTGGGAAACTACACAAGAATAACAACACTTGTAATGTGCATGGCATGAGAACATAAATGTTTATTCAATTGAAACTGAAATCAACATAGAGCAAGTTACAACAGCAAACACGTTAAAGAAACAGGTTTAAAACATACCTGTTGCGCCATTGGAGTTTCAATTGCATCCTTCAATTTGAAATTAGTTGGTATGAGTAAATACAGTGATGCAAGAGCAAAGTAGTATGAACCATAGCTATGGAACCTGACCTGAGAACAATTGTTCTTCTGCTTTAAGCGTTGACTTGGGGTACGGAGTGGTGGTCCTTGTGCTTTGGGCACTGCAGTTGCCTTACTAACTGCTCGTGTTTGGGTGCTCTGTGGTGGAGATGGTGTTGTGTCAACTGGAACTGGGTTACTATCTGCCGGGGTTGGGGTTAGAAGGAGTGTAGCTGGTTCTCTATCCAACTGGGTAGGGGTACAATCTGCATGAGTCTGAGTTATGTGTGGTGGGGCTGGTTCTTGGGCAAGTACAACCGTGGTTCTATCTGCATCGACAGGTAGCACAATCTTTTCTGAAGACCGTGTTTTCACTCCCACAGATACTGCCATCACCCCCTCCAATTGAAATGGCTGATAAACAAGAAAAGTAACTGAATGTACATACATTGTAAGATAGACAGGTGCAATGGATAGTAGGGAAGAAAACAGGGCATGAAATAATTAACATTTATGTTGCCTAACCAAACAGAAAAGCATGACATAATTTCACATATATGATGGCTAATTAAACAGGATAGCATGACACAATTTCGAATGTATGATGGCTAACTAAATAGGATAGAATGACATAATTCAAAATATGATGACTATGTAAACAGAATGAGATGATATAACTATATTATGTCTTTAGAAAATGGGTTGGCATGCCATAATTCAGATACATGCTGTCTATGTAAACATCTTGGCATGATATAATTCAAATATATGGTTTATATACTAAGCAAGTGAGCAGAGAGCAATCGCATATATGATGTGTCAACTAAGGAGTTGGCATTCAATATTGTGCATACGATAAGCATTGCAATACAACATATGCATGATATGAGTAATATAACCCTGCCAAGTTTGAGCATACACCTCAGGGGGATAATAGTACTGGTCATGTGCCTCTGAATCCTCCTATGAAGAGCTATGTGTAACCAGCAAGATATCTACTTCAGCAGGTAGCATTGTCTGCTCTGAAGACCTTGTTTTCACTCTAGATTTCTCCATCACCAATTCAAATTGCTGATGCACAGGAAGAGCAGTTGAATATACAAACATTGTCAACAAATGCAACGAGAAATACAAAAAAAGGACGGCATGATATAATTCACATATATGACGCTTGGCTAAACAGCATGGCATTGCATAATTCACATATATAATGCCTTGCAACAAGATAGCATTGCATAATTCACATATATAATGTCTGGCAACAAGATGGCATCACATAATTCACATATATGGTAATTAGACACTAAACAGGTGGCCTTCACACAAACCATGTCTAATCTGAGCAAATGACATAGCAATGCAAGATACCATACGCACGATATGAGCAACATTACCCTGCCAAGTTAGAGCATGCACCTCGAGGGGAAATAGGACTGGTCATCTATCTCTGAATCCTCCTCTGAGGAGCTATCCGTAACCAGCAAGGCATGCGCTTCGTCAGATAGCATTGTGTGCTCTGAAGACCTTGTTTTCACTTCAAATTTTTCCATGACCGTGCCGAATGGCTGATGCACAGGAAGAGTAATTGAATGTACTAAAATTGTTGACAAATTTAACACGTAATAAAAAATGATTGCATGATATAATTCACATATAAGATGACTGGCTAACCAGGGTGGCATTGCAAAATTCACATATATGATGCCTGGCTAAACAAGATGGCATTGCATGATTCACATATACGATAAAGAAACTAAACAGATGGCATTGACACAAAGCATGTCTAAACTAAGGAGATGACATATTTGATGTATCCAGTAAGCAATGCAAGGCACCATATGCATGATATTACCAACATCAGCATGCCAAGTTAAAGCGAAGACCTCAGGGGGTAAATAGGAGTGGTCTTCTCCTTCTGAATCCCCCTCGGAACAGTTATCTTCCTCTTGATTACGATCCGAAATGGGTGGAGGGGGCTGCCTTTACGCCCACCATGGAGCGACATCTGCATGAAATTTTATTGCCACGCAAGACTCGTCTCTTTATCTCCACATGTTTAGTTCCATTGTGTACAATAACTGACATGCATAGGAATAAAACATAGTGAGATTATGTAAGGAGTGCATGCACAAATCCAAAGTGAGCATACTGTGGATAGACACAAAACCAATGATAGCGGGCAGATAATAGCTTTAGTTAAAAAATACAGATAATGGCTCCTTTAATGTTTGTTTGCACCTAACATGAAACTCATAGTAGACACCCGAGATTAACCAGATAGTACTGATTGCTGCCCCAATATGTACCCCACAGCCATTTAAAAACTCAAGTTTCAGCATTAGTTTGGACCTGACTCGGAGTCTAATAGGTGAACACGACGATAAAGTAGAATGTCATCATATTAAGTGATGCATAACGTAAGCAGACACGGAAAAGTGCGACCTCTCTTGCGGACCCGTGTAGTCCTCAAGGTAAGCTGCTCAGTTGATGATGGTAATGCAGTTGTCGTGGATGAAGAGAACCGTCTTCCTGCTCACTATAGTGAGGCGGACCAAATGGCTAGGTTCTCATCCACCGGTGGTTGCCGATGCAACAACGATAAGGACATGGTTGCTCTATTAGTGATGTATATCATGATCTTGCATATCTTATACCCTATTCATCGCAAGACAAGGTTGCATCATCTTAGGCAACGTCAAAGGTGTCACCATCCTCTGGGTCTTCATGTCCTCATTCCTTGAGGCGGTTTGTTATGTTGGTGTTATCTCGTCGTGGTGTCGCCAAACTTGTGTTCCGAAGATGTGGGTGAGTGTCCGGCAAGGCGTCTTCCTCCTAGATTATCCACGAGGATTACGAGGGATCCAGTGGTCAGGGGCATAAGGGTACTAGCGACCGTTTGCATAAGTTTTGAAGGGAAGAGATCGATAGGGAAAATATACCTTAGTTTTTCAGAAAAACTCAGAGGGGAAGAGAAGTATAGATAATTTTGAAAACTAGTAATAGTTTTGGAAATAGTTTTACCCTAACTAACGACCATGCTATCTAAGGCTTCCTATAGTCAGGATGGCTCTGATACCAGCTCCGTGGGGACCCCGACTCATAAGTCGTGATCACCAAATGCACGTGTACAGTGATCCTAGAGATCAATGCTCACCGAACACACAGAAGCTGAATAACAAGTGTATTACATCCATACACAGCGTCTCACAAAAATTATGACCATTATGGTCAAGTCTTACATAGATAAAAGCCTCAGGGGCTGAACATCAAATAAACTCAAGCAGTGGAAATCTTCGTTGACATCTTGGACCCATGCCATCTGCCTTAACCGTACAGGCATTCTGACTGGGAAGCGTCCTAGCTCGCATGTTCGTCACCGAAGTATTCTTCATCATATCCTGTTCTTTCATGCCTGGCCAATAAAATAACCAGTGGCAAGCCAATGAGTACTTTGAAAGTACTCGCAAGCAACCCGTGATTGGAACAAGGCACAATAATGCAATGATATAGCACTAAGTAGGTAGATTGCAGAAAGCAAGTTTTGAGTGCAATGACATGATCTATCAACCTATAAAGTGTGCATCATGGGAGTACAGATATCTGTATGGACAAGTTATAGATATCAACATAAGCAGAGTTGGACACCAATCCAACTTGAACATTGTGTCAAGTCATCTGACTTAACCCAAATAGTTCATCAACACACACACACACACACACACACACGCGGTTTGTAAAAATCTGGACGTAGTTTAATCAGCACCACCCAACTATCCTTGACCGTGGACACGGCTATTCGAATAGTTTTACACTCTGCAAAGGTTGCACACTTTACCCACAAGATCCGGGGAACTTTCGTGTCATCCATGACCCGCGGTACCTCAAGTACCCGGGGTAAGCACCCGATCACTATCTTTCCCTAGACGACACTAACATAGAGTCCACTCGATTGGTAGTAACCCCCGTGCCCAACATTTCACATCTTAAAGTTGTGGAGCCTTGCTCCCATATTCATCACATACCACTGGCACAGGGTACCAACGGTGTGTCCGGTGCCCTGTGAAAACAGTCATGGCCGCCCTACCTGGCACGACACCGTCCCAAGAGTGACCTCATGTCACCCCCGTCACTAGTAATGTGGGCACCATGCTAGTATCAACCTAGGTAATCAATAATGCCCTTTCCCATATAAGGGTAGAGTGGTTGCGCATGTAAGGTTGGGACAGTCGACAAATCTTAAATCTAATCTGTTTTCGAAAACACTCACACACAACTTGCTTCGGTACACCACTTCTTTATCAAGTGGTAACCTAGCTCACCATCTCCCTCGGGCATTAGTGGCACCCGACGGGGTTTTTGAGAAGTCTTTGAAAACAACTTGGTTTCCTTCACCATGCATATACCCATCCCATTTGCGTAGCAGCTACTTAGCATCCTAACTACACCCACTCGCATAACCCTCATAGAAAGGTAGGGTCATGCATCATGCAAGTGTCAACGAGAAAAGCAACGGAGGCAAACCACCTCAAGTGGTCACCACATTATCATGACTTCGATGCAAGCAATAAAAGTGCCATATGACATGCATAAAAAGGGTTTCTTAGACATGGTCAAAGGGCTGCTTGCCTATTTTAACAAGGTCTTCGAGGTCTTCAAATAGCTCTGGCCCAGCTCCAAGTATTCCGCCTATTTGTCAACTAACGTCGGAAACAAACAAAATAAGCAACACAACAAGGCAAACATAAAAGTGCTCTAAAAATTTGAGTTGGATTTTTTTCTAGGATACCTTTGGTCATATGAGGAATGACCAAAGTGGTTTCATTGGAAGTGGATCAATGGATTCCTTTGAACATTTCAATATGATGGAATCAAGAGAGTAGTGGACTTGCAAGAAGTGCACAGAAGAATTATTTTGAAAAATGAGAAAAGGCACCCATCTAACAAGGAATGATTTTAGAAGCATCTAGGAGTTGGTATCACTGGATTTGGAGTTCAAATGATTTTCCTATGAATTTGCAAAGATGGCAGTATATGCAGAAATGGACCAATATTTCATGTTGCATAGAAAGTATTGGGAAAAATGTTCAAAAACTAAGTTTTGAACTTATAAGTATCTAGGAATTTGAATCATGGCATTTGGAGGAAAAATGGGCTCTTTATGATTTTCTAAAGTCTATCACAGAAATGGAAAATGAGATTTCATAGATATTTTGTGAAGGAAATGTTTCTAGAAAAATGTGCAAATTGCACCATGTGATACATCATGAATTTATGAACTACTAGAAATTTCAATGATCAAATTCTGAGGTCTAATGAATTGATTATGGATTTTAGAAGCTTACATAAAAAGAAAAAGGAAATGTTTAGGCTTATACCTAAAACACGCATCGGGCGAAGGATAGCCACTGGGCCGGCCCAGTGGCTCAGCTGCGCGGGCACTCAGGCGACGTCAAAGGTGTAATCCCAGCTGGGCGTTTCTTTCGTGGGGAAGCAGTAGAAACAGAAGCCGTCTTCACTTAAACCCCGCGGGCCCGGGCGCTGACTCGCTGACATGTAGGGCCCGCCCGCAGGCCGCCGCGGTCGTCTTCAACCTCGAGCAGCTGGCGCGGCCGACGACTCCGGCGATGATTGCCGGTGACCCCGACCACCTCCCACGGCGCTCGGCCCACCGGCTTACTCAGGGGGCGAAGACGCACCCATCCACTGGTGGCACGGTCGCCGAGGAGTACACGGTCGAGCAGCGCGTTGGTCGCGGCGGACGAGGCCGACGGTGATGGTGGCATCGGTGCTACGGGGTACCAGAGTAGAGGAAGAAGAGGGGGAAGGTTCCTCTGTGGCCTGAGGGTTTTCCTGATGGAGAAAGGAGGGGGGAGGAGCCCTGGTTCATGGAAATTTTGGAGAAGACCGGCGGCTCGGCTCCGGCCATAGAGGTGCAAGGAGGGCGCGGGGAAAGGAGGAACCGGTCGGGGTGATGCACAGGAGGGAGAGAGAGCGAACGGAGGCCAGAGAGGGCTCGGGGTGGTCTTTTATGGCGGGGCGATGGTGCACCATGGACGAGTGCGCCGGCGAGGTCGTTGTCGTTGCTAGGGGGTCACGGGGGCTCGTGTGTGCGTGTTCGGGGCATTTGTAGAGATGGTCTACGGCCAGGGGAAGGGAGAGAAGGAGCGGGGAAGTGCCAAGGCGTCGCGCGTGTGAGCTCGTCCATTGGAGCTCTCGGGCGGTCGGCGCGCGTGCGGAGGGGGCCAGCAGGAGGGACAAGGAGGAGGGGGACAGGGGTGTGGCGTGCAGCGGACGTCGCGGCGCGTCGGCAGGCGTGCGGGGGAGGGCCGAGGTGGTCGGAGGCATCGGGCAGAGGGCAGCTACAGTGCAAGGGCGCACTGTAGCGCGCTCCAGAGCATGTATATGGCCGGCATGACCATTTTAAAAGGTCAGGGGCATGTCCACTTGTGTCCTGGAGCTTCCTTGGATGCTCTAGAGTGGTCAGGAGCTAGGTGGGGCGCTGCATAGAGAAATGAGAGAGAGAGGAGGAGTTGCCATGGGTAAACAGAGAGAGAAAGAGATGGGTTTTACCCCCAAATAATTGAGCTGTTGAAGGAGGAGAGTTACTGGAGGTAGGAGGTGACCTGGGGCAGCTATGGTAAAAAGATAGGGTCATGGAGATTAGTGGAAGTGGTCAAAAATGGAATTTTGGTAAGGTGACAAAAGGTGTTCGATGCTTGTTTGAGTCACTTGCATTTATCTCCTGCTTGTGACACTTGATGGGGGTGATGATCATGATCATTTGGCAATGTGGTTGAAATTTGAGCTCATTTGGATAAAGTTGCCAATGCAACTTTTGTAACCCTAGAAATCAACAAAAATGGACTTGCTTAGATCTAGCTAAGCTAATCTCTTCTCCTTGATGCACCACTTGGTGTGGTGTCATCATTTGGGTATTTTAGCATGTCCACAAAGTTTTGGATCAAATGGAGAAAGTTTGCAATGTAGAGTTGTTCAAACTTGGATCTGGTCAGAGATGGTTTTGGGGCACTTTTGTGTACCAAAACTATTTGGATGGGAATGAAATTTGGCAAGATCCTAAAATTAGGCATATGTGACTTGCTAGAATTTTCCTGGATTTATTTGAAAATATTTCTTATAGAAACATTTCAAATACTTGAAATTAGCAAAAATGGTTTTGGAGGGTTTTGTCCAATATTTTGAACTTGACCAAGTGCTGAAACTCATATATATGGACAATATATGTCCAATGAGTTTCCCTAAATTTTATAAAATATTTTTGAAACATTAAAATAATTTTAACCTATTAAAGACCATTTCTGGCCTAAGGAAAAAGCCTTTAAATAAAATAGCAAAATAACTTTTAAAATTATATTTGTGTGGTTTTTGGTAGTCCTATATCTAATAGGAGTCAAATATAATTTTTGAAAGATTTTTCACACCCCAAATCAAGTACTTGCAGTGCAAATCTCAATTCAGGGGTTTTTGGAAAACTAATATTTGATAATACTATTTGGCCAAATTATTTTTGTAAGAAATTCTTTTTATGTCCTATACACATGGCATGATCATTGGGCAAGGTTTTGGATCAAGGAGAAGGGGTATAAGAGTTGGAGGATTTATTGGATTTTTAGAGCACTTGCAACCAACACACAAAAATCAAATCAAGCAAAGTCCAAAGCACTCAAAAGTTTTTTTGTCAAACCACATTTTACCATGATTTATTAGCTTATGTGTTCTGGCATGAAAATCAGGGTGTGACACAGCTCCTTGGAGGTGGAGGACGGGGTGGCTGAACCAGTAGGACGACGAGATCGACGACGGATCCTCGTCCGGTACGGTGGATGAGGGATGTCGAGGTGTTGTTGTGGACGACGTCATCGTGAAGAGGCTCCGGCTGGGTGGCGGACGGAGGAGGGTGTGCGGCTTCACGGGTTTTCGTGGCCGTGGTGTACGAATGGGATGGGAGTGGGGAACCATGGCTTAGGGACGCGCTTGTCCGAAATGTGGGGTAAGTTACGAAATTACCCCCACCGATTTGAGCTAGGCGGTTCTTTCGGTTCAGGTGTATCATGGACATTTGGCGTGTCGGGATTTCACAGGAGGTGGGAGTTTTCGAGCGCGTTGTAATTTTGGAATAGCAAGGCGCGGGTTGAGATGGAGGGAGTTGTCGGAGCACAACGAGACAAAGATATATCTTAAATATTTCGGGGTAACAAGGCGCGGGTTGAAGAGGCGGGAGTTTCGCAGCACGATAGACACAGACGCTAGCTTCAAATTTTGGCATAACAAGGCGCGGCTTGAAATTTTGGGAGAACAAGCTTAACGTGTACCCCAAAAAAAGAAAAGTCGCACCTCATCACTACAGAGAACTATGTCCCGTTTTACTATATTACTAGAAATGCATTCAAATACAACAAAAAAACAAAAAAATCATTACAACAAACATAACGTGTACAGTACCAAAACTATTTGCACTTCCCTCAACAATAAAAAAAGAATGTGTGTTGTCTAGCATATGGACTAAATTTGAGTACATTTTCCCTGGGATTGTACTCGGGTTAGTTATACAACCATCTAAATATTATCTTCACAACACATGACATGAATATAGGAGAAGTAAATTCCTATATAAATACGAACTACATGTACATACGATCTCAAATAAAAATATATGTATAGATTTTATGTTGAATTCAAATCATAGTACATGTATGCTCTAGCTAGATGTTCGGAATCTAAACCATGTATGATATACTACGTACAATGTGTTTAACAAGCACAACACACACACAAACACCATTTAGACTAGTAAGGTACACGTGCATTGCACGCATGAGATTTGGCAACCAAATTATGAATAAATACCACATTATAACATGTAAGCTTTCAGTCATATATGCATGATGTGGATGTTCGTTTAATTCTTATAGTTCATTTCATTCAAAATCATCTAGTTTATATAAGAAAGCTAATCTATTTTAAGATTCATGGAATTGTGCATTGTAAGGCATAAAGTAAAAAATAATAATGGCAAATCATGTAGAAAAACATTTGGGCAATTCTGATACGGAAGATTATAGAACAAAGAAGAAGTGCTTGTGTTTTGAGGTTTGTGCATTATGCTTAAGTTCAACCATGGAGTCTTCTAGATTGTACATGTGGCAAAATCTGGTGGAATCTAGATGATATCCAACGGCCAGTTGTGCTCAAATTTTCCATCTCTCCACCATCGGATTGGCCTCATCCAACGACCATCTTTCAAAGTTAAAGTTATCCGCACACTATATAAAAATAGAAAATATATATAGATATAGATATGTGATGCGAAAGCCACCCATCATCTCCAATTAGAATAGTGTGTCCATGCACGGATGCAATGTGGCCAAACGATGTCTGCCATCGATATCTCAAATACAAATCAGTCTGACCTTGTTCAATGAGTATACAGTACAACATGCTCGTTTCCAAACCACACCACGCATATCTCAGTTATATTCATGCATGCATGGGTTTCAAACATCATGATCTCTTATTCAAATATGTGAATTCTACTTTACATTGATTATGACGTCACCTAGTCTTTTACACCCACACAGTCATCTTCTCTTTATAATTGTACCATTAACTTTCTCTCGTGCATGCATGCACACACAGTACCAGTTAGCATTATCCATCGCACACATGCAATCTTTTTCTTTAGGTTGGTCTCCCATGCATGCACACACACACACCTCCCCCTCCCATCATATCGGGCATTCTTTATCTCTCACGTGCATGTGCAACGATCGATGTTCCTCTATGTGTGTGTATATATAGCTAGGTCTTTCACAATTTTCCACACAAATCGATCAATCTATATATCTAGTGAGGTCTCACCCTCTTTCCCACGTCCACATCGATCAATCTATACCTCTCTATATAGGATTACATAGCTAATGCACCCACATTAATTATATATCCAACGTCCCCCTCTCATCATCCATGCCTCCGCTTCATCTCTCAGACGCGTGCACAGTGGCGAAGACAGGGGCAGCAAGGGCCCTGCCCCCCTAACATCACTATATAACAAGGCTAATATGAATGTGATCATTAGACAATTGCTAGTAAAATGGTTTAAGTTGATGAATTGGCCCTCATCGTAAAGGATTAGCAATGCTTGGCCCCCTAGCTCATTCATTTTTCATGGCTCCGCCACTGCGAGCAACAGCGCACGTTCTCGCCCCCTCTCTTCAAATATCGATCTCGCACTTGGGCGTTCCTTCATAGTCTCCCTCCACTTCGCCCCTCGCACCATCTTCTAGCCCCCACCAGATTTTGCCACATGTACAATCTAGCAGACTCCATGGTTGAACTTAAGCATAATGCACAAATCTAAAAACACAAGTGCTTCTCCTTTGTTCTAGAATCTTCCGTATCATAACTGCCCAAACTTTTTTTCTAGTTGAATTGCCATTATTTGTTTTTACTTTATGCTTTACAACGCACAGCTCCATGAAATATAAAATAGATTAAGGGATTCTTTGATTCAAAGGATTCTCAAAGGAATTTTGGAGGATTCTAATCCTTAGGAATTTTTCCTATCTTGGTTGTTTGATTCGTACGTTTGTAAACCATATAATTTTTTCCATAGGATTCATTTGCACTAGATTTCATAGGAAACATCCCATCCACTCAAACCACTTCGAAAGAATCCTGCGTTTTTCCTATGCACAATCAAACACTCGTACAATCCTGTAGGATTCAAGACAACATTTCACTCTAATCCCATGTTTTTCCTATTCCCGCGTTTTGGAAATCCTACGAATCAAAGATGTAACATCCCAAAATTCTAAATTTTGGAATGTTATAATAAATAGATAGATTTGATTGATTGTTTGATTGACTGTGTGAAGTTGAGTGAAATTCGAAACTTTTTGAAAGTTAAATGAGAGGGAATAAAAGGACTTTCCCAAACTTTCATTTTGCTTTTATGATCTCCGTGAATTCAAATTCTTTTCACCACAAAACCCTGGAGAGAAGATGACATGACTTCTTCCATTTATTTAAATGACATGACTTCTTCCATTTATTTAAATGACAAGGGGGTGTTGAAAATAGGGTAACATGATTCCCTACATCAGAAAATTGGAGAGAAATAAATTTGAAATCATTTTCGTGTTTTTAAAATGATTTTTACTGGATTTTATTAGAACAGTTTTACTCTTTGCTTTATTTAAATTTGTGTGAATTTTATTTGGCATTGTAAAAATGTCCACGTTGAAGAAAATCTTTTTCTGAAAATTTTGATATATTATATACCTATATAATATTTTAATTTATTTTGTTTTTTTCTTTTATTTTTGTTTGTCTGAAAAAAATGTTTATTATTAAAAAAAAACTTTGGACCGACCGGACCGGGCCGGCCCTGCTCGCCAAGCCACGGCCTAGCCGGCCCACGCCCTAGCGCCGCTCGTCCCCGAGCTCCCGCCGTAGTCCCGCTCGGGCACAACGCCAACCGCCGCCGCCATGGACGCCGTGCCGCCTCCGGCCTCCTCTGCCCCCTTCCCCAAGCATCGCCGCCGCCCTCCCCGCCTATTTAAGCCGCAGCCCCGGGCCCCTCTCTCTCTTTCCTCGCCTCACCTCGCCTCGCCCGATCCACCCCGCCGCCTTCGGTCGCCGCCGCCGCTGCCTCCCCTCCGCCCGCGCCGCCCACTTGCTGCCGCCGCCGCCGCAGTCCGCCGCCGACGCCGCCGACGCCCCGCTCGCCGGAGCCGTTCGCCGGACTCGCCGGACATGGCCTAGCCACCGGATCTCGCCGGTTTTTGCCGACCCGACGGTTTCGCCGAACCGCCCAAACCGGTAATAAAACTGACCGGTTTTTGTTTTGGTTTTTTTATAGAACTTGTTTTTTTAATTTACTAGCTATTTAGCGAACGTTCATTAGGTTAGGTTCAGCAGTGAACAGATTCGCCAGTTAGCATTCGGCAACGAACGTTCGCTATTTAGTCTTTTTCTTTTATTTTAGTTTTTCGCCAGGGACCTATTTGTGATGATTTTATTTACTGCTTAGTCCCTGTTCTTCAAACGGTCACAACTTTTTACTCGTTTATCCAAATCCAACGAAACCAACGCCCACTTCTTCGTTATGATCTCCTCTATCTAGTAAAATAACTCAAACATGTTTTTCAAATTTTAAAATTTTAATTAGATCAGATTTGAATTTGAATCTTCTTTTGATCGTAACTTCAGTTTCGTAGCTCCGATTTAGTTGATTCTTTTTGCAAATCGAAGCTCTTGACCTGTTTATTATCAAACCTTTGGGAGTTACTTCTACGTTTGCTTATATTGATATGCTATGCTCGTAGACGTGGATTGGGTTTGAGTGAATTTCCATGACAGATGTGAGATTGTTAATTAATGGTTTACTTAAGGTGGCAACTAAAACTCACATCTGGGTGGATTGAGGTACCTGGGTATTCCAGGATTGCCTGTTTCTTTTGGACCGCCACCCAGGTTCAAAGGGATCATGAGATTATTCATGCTAGAAACTTCCGTGTGCAGCCACAAGGTATTATGGGCTCTAGCATAGTTGATTAAGTTGTGTGAACTCTTACAGTGGTAGACTAGCAGATGTAGGGGATGTAGGTGTACCGGTCTACCCATCGTAAGGTGTTAACGCTTCTGAAAGACTGTGTCTCGGTCATCCGTTTCTCAAACCTCATGTAGTGCGAGAATCAAGCGGAGGCGATCGAGTCTTGTGGGGAAAAGTGCACAAACCACTGCAGAGTGTACAAACTAATCATGATTAGTCGTGTCCCCGGTTATGGACATCTTGAGTATCTAGTTCTTGGATTATCCCGTTGATCTCATCATGTTACTTTAATTAATATTGTTGGGTTAATGATGATACTTAATTGGGATTGAGATGCTGTCAACCATCTCAATGTTTCACAACTACCATGTTAGTTAAATAAAATTTATTCCTTTGCAGTAGGGAAAATTGGCTTTTCGCAAAAAAATTATAACCATAGAGCTTTTCCACCAGCCATATATGCATGTAGTGATAGCCTTTGTTCATCATTTCTCTATGGTGTGAATTTGCCAGCATATTCCATGTGCTGACCCGTTTTCGGGCTGCAACGTTTCATGTTGCAGGATTCTTACGACGAGTAAGTGATACGTTAGGGTTACGATTTCTACACTCAACTTTGCCGTTGGTGTTGATGGGAATCCACAACCTTGTTACTTCCGCTATTTGGATTGAGGTAATAGTATTTACGTTACTTTATACATGTGATTTACCTCTGTTATAAATCGTCGAGTACTGTGTGTGTCAGCATACCGATCCAGGGATGACACTTAAGCACAGAGACTTGATCCATTCGGGTCGGGTTGCTACAAGATGGTATCAGAGCACATGTTGACTGTAGGACGTGACCCTAGAAACTGGCAAGCCCATAGGAAGGATTTTCCCTAAAACTTTCCTTTTCAAAAAGATCTTTTACCTCTCTCCTTTTCTGAGCTTATTCAAATATTCTCTTTAAGTGAGACCATACCCTTTTTCCTTTTGGACCACTCGAAGATTCGACTAATCAGACCACTCCAAGAAGGACAAGATATTGGACAACCAAGACCAGTTCGGAATGAAGATGATTTTACCGTGCTTTATAATAATGGAAACTACAACAGTTGGAGACTCTGAAGACTAGGAGAATTTGAAGGCTCTGAAGAATTCCCAGATTTGTATGTCCTTGGAAGGCTACCCTTATGTAACTTGTGAGACTATGGAAGCTGTCAATATCCGAGATCAAGGTGTTTCTGGGAAAGACCGGAACATGAAGCAGTAGAACTCAAAGATTTTGTCAAGAAAACCCTAATGGAGGAGATATCAACTATGGAATGAAAGCTCATGGCGGTAACATGGGCATAGACACGGCTGACCATGGTGTTATTACCCGTTTATGCTATTGTCACCGTGTGGAGTTAAGCATGCAGATGCATGGAAGGATTGGATGGTAGAAGGCTGATGGAGCACCTATCAGCAATATGAAGTTTTAACCTTAGCCGGTGTATCACCAGGATCTGGAGTATTACATCAAGAAGTTAAGATGGACCTGCAGGAAATAGTATTTGATAAGGAAGCGTTTCGTGAAGAACTCAGGACGCAGAAGCTGAAAGTAGCCAAGCTAGAGGAGCAAAACCTTGAGACATCAAAGATTCGTCATGAACTGAAGGACAGTAGGATCATGGTCCATGCCAAGGATGTTGAAACCCAGAAGTTTGGAACGCAACTCCAGAAATATTGAAGGACCCCACGAGAGACTTCGTGTCAACAGAGATGATATGGCAAAAGAGCTTGAGAAGGACAAGCACGATCGGAAGAAGCCATCGGAGACATGAACAAGAATCGAAGAGTTTGGCAACTTTGAAGATTTATTGACCTTTAGAAGACCAAACCCCTGTTATACACTTACGTTAGATGCGACGTTTGTGAGCTGTCATTGGTTTGATGTTTTTCCGACAGCCACAATAAAAATCTGTCTTTTCAAAACTATTGTTTGCATTGTGTGTATCCCTCTTGACCTCTCCTACCCCACCCCAAACCCATGGACCCAATAGAGGATGAATGAAGATGAGCTTATATTTTGTGGACCGATGAGTCAATTGGAGACGGACCGATGGATTCAGAACATGAAGGATCACATGGAGAATAACCTTATAGCCGGAAAGGATATGACCCAACGTACTCTTGAATGCTCTGAAAGAGGTGCCACTACCTGGTAGAGGATGTACCAAACCATCAATGGATGGCAAGGAGTAACCACTTGGAAGGAATTGAAGTGGACTTTGTTAAAGTCTTGGCTTATGTCCCAGAAATTGAGGCCTTATGGAAAGGATATGAAGAAACCTTGTGCATACAAGCTTTGTGGAGAAATAGGACACAACCATAAACAAAACAAGGACAAATACCCTCATAAGCGGAGGATTTCCAAAGGAGTGAGCCGAGGATCTCAGGGAACTTCGGTTGGAGATTGTTACCAAAGGTTTTGTTGCAGCAATGGAAGTTCAGTCTACATTGTTGGGAAAGATCCGTGAAGCTCAGAAGGATGACAAAGAGATTGCCGAGATAAAAGTGAGAATGAGCAAAGGAAAGGCCAAAGGTTTTCGTAAGGATGAACACGACACCTTATGGTTCGAGGACCGTGTATATGTGCCCAATAATGCAAAGATCAGGAAGTTAATACTTCAGGAGGCTCATGACTCACCATACTCAATTCGCCCTGGAAACACCAAGATGTATTTGGATTTGAAGGAGCGTTTCTGGTGGACTGGTATGAAGAAGGATATTGCAGAGTATGTAGTCGTAGGTGATGTATGCCAGAGAGTAAAGGCAGAGTATCAGAAGCCAGCCGGATTACTACAGCCCATGCCGATACTCGAATGGAAGTAGGATAAGCTTGGCATGGATTCCATTACCTGATTTCCCAGAACCCGATCGGGATATGATTCTATCTGGGTAGTTGATTCGCTTGACCAAAGTGGCTCACGTTATCCCAGTGAAAACCACCTATACAAGTGCGAAGTTGGCCAAGATATATTTGACCAGGATCGTATGTCTGCATGGAGTTCCGAGGACCATCGTATCAGATGGAGGAACACAGTTTACCTCAAAGTTTTGGAATCAGCTGCACCAGACTTTGGGTACTAGGCTAGAGTTCAGTAGAGCCTTTCATCCGGAGACAGATGGATAGACCGAGAGAGTCAATCAGATTCTGGAGGACATGTTGAGAGCGTGTGCACTAGATTATGGATCTAGTAGGGATGATAATCTACCTTACGTGGAGTTCTCATACAACAACAGTTACCAAGCCAGTTTGAAGATGGCCCCTTTTGAAGCTTTGTATGGGAGAAGGAGCCAGACACCGTTGATGTGGGATGAAGTTGGAGACTGTCAGTTGCTTGGACCAAATGTGATAAAGGAGTCAGAAGAGAATGTTAAGTTGATTCGAGATAGACTGAAGGTAGCTCAGTCCAGGTAGAAGAGTTATGCAGACTAAAAAAAACGCAGGTAGTCTATGAAATTTGAGACGGAGCATGTCTTCGTGTGTCCCCTCTGCGAGGAGTTAAACGATTTGGAGTTAAGGGAAAGTTAGCCCCGAGATTTGTAGGACCATACCGAGTTTTGGAGCGTATGGGAGAAGTGGCCAACAAGTTGGAGTCACCCGAAGGACTGTCAGGAGTTCATGATGTGTTTCATGTTTTCCAGTTGAAGAAGTGCCATGCAGAGATAGCCAATATTCCCCTGTAAGGACGCTTGACCCTGGAAAGGATAATGATGTTCCACGAAGTGGAGTACGGACTTCATAAGTATAAGTTTTTTTTATCTCGGTATGTGGGATATTCCCCGAGGATGAAGAGATGAATTACTATTGGATATAAAGGAGGTATGATGTTGGAAATATGGATCAATGGAAATTCCATAATGAGTCTGAGTAATCATGTCCTAGTTTGGTGCCAATAGAAGGAAGGAAGACAGTACAATTGGATGGATTTAAGAATACTAGGAAGTTGGATGTTGGATTAAGGATCAGTTTCCCCGATGAGTTCAAGGTTTACCAGTGATGAGATGGGCCATAACCCACAGGCCCCAGGACCTGCCAAGAAGCAAGTACATTCTTGCTGAAGGAAAAACCCTGGAAGAAGTTACGATTTTATCAGCAGACGATTTTATAGGAGTAACACAAAACCTGAGAGTTGTGAAGAAACGATAGATGTTTGTTTGGCTTGCAGAATCAATGGATTTTTCCGAACTTGGTTCGTCGACAAGAGAAATTCTGCAATGCTTGCGAGGATGACCGAGTGTTAGAATGCGAGATTCGCTAAACCATGTACAAGGTAATGATTTGGGTGCGGGATGGATTGATCACCATACCGACTTACTCTTATTGTTCGCTTTGCTATGTGGGATGGTAAATCAGAGTGACTTGCCTATAGTGGAGAGACGACGATCAAAACCTTGTTTGAACCTTAGAATGGTATAAGTATTTTTCCCCTGTACAAGGCAGTTGTTGCCAACCGTAGGTTATACGGTGAGGATCAGCCCAGACCTATTTCCTACAGGAGAAACCATAAATTGTTGACCACCAGGAGATATCGATAGTTGTTTAGTATTGGCGCCTGACCCGTCAGCTAAGAAGACCCAGTCTCGGAATACCAAGATGAAAGGACAGAAGTATTGAGGAAAAGGTTATGCCACTACTGGAAGAGCCCAGAGAAGGAATTTTCCCGAGAATTTGAGAAGACCGGCCCCGTCAAGAATAAGGATGGAGTATATGAGTTTTGATCGAACAGTAACAATGTTTCTAAGGGTGGTAGCACCCCAGACCCCCTGTGATGATCGATGGATTTTGGGAAGACCCCAAACCTAACCTATTTCTTGCTAGCCACTCCGAATCTCGAGGACGAGATTCATTTTAAGGGTGGTAGGTTTGTAACATCCCAAAATTCTAATTTTGGAATGTTATAATAAGTAGATAGATTTGATTGATTGTGTGAAGTTGAGTGAAATTCCAAACTTTTTGAAAGTTAAATGAGAGGGAATAAAAGGACTTTCCCAAACTTTCATTTTGCTTTTATGATCTCCGTGAATTCAAATTCTTTTCACCACAAAACCCTGGAGAGAAGATGACATGCTTCTTCCATTTATTTAAATGACAAGGGGGTGTTGAAAATATTTGAATTTCATTTGAGAATATTCCCAATTCAAAGTCCTTTTGGGAATTATTTTTAATTTGGAGTTATTTGGGTTTTATTCAAATTATTTTTCTCCAAAAATAAAATATATGGAAAATAGGGTAACATGATTCCCTACATCAGAAAATTGGAGAGAAATAAATTTGAAATCATTTTAGTATTTTTAAAATGATTTTTACTGGATTTTATTAGAACAGTAGCACTGTTTGCTTTATTTAAATTTGTGTGAATTTTATTTGGCATTGTAAAAATGTCCACGTTGAAGAAAATCTTTTTCTGAAAATTTTGATATATTATATGCCTATATAATATTTTAATTTATTTTGTTTTTTCTTTTATTTTTGTTTGTCTGAAAAAAATGTTTATTATTAAAAAAAACTTTGGACCGACCGGACCGGGCCGGCCCTGCTCGCCAAGCCACGGCCCAGCCGGCCCACGCCCCAGCACCGCTCGTCCCCGAGCTCCCGCCGTAGTCCCACTCGGGCACGACGCCAACCGCCGCCGCCATGGACGCCGTGCCGCCTCCGGCCTCCTCTGCCCCCTTCCCCAAGCATCGTCGCCACCCTCCCCGCCTATTCAAGCCACAGCCCCGGACCCCTCTCTCTCTTTCCTCGCCTCACCTCGCCTCGCCCGATGCACCCCGCCGCCTTCTATCGCCGTCGCTGCTGCCTCACCTCCGCCCGCGCTACCCACTTGCTGCTGCCGCCGCCGCGTCGCACCACTGCCGACGCCCCGCTCGCCGGAGCCGTCCGCCGCCGTTCGCCGGACTCGCCGGACATGGCCTAGCCGCCGGATCTGGCCGGTTTTTGCCGACCCGACGGTTTCGCCGAACCGCCCAAACCGGTAATAAAACCGACCGGTTTTCGTTTCGTTTTTTTATAAAACTTGTTTTTTTAATTTACAAGCTATTTAGCGAACGTTCATTAGGTTAGGTTCAGAAGTGAACAGATTCGCCAGTTAGCGTTCGGCAACGAACGTTCGCTATTTAGTCTTTCTCTTTTATTTAAGTTTTTCGCCAGGGACCTATCTGTGATGATTTTATTTACAGTTTAGTCCCTGTTCTTCAAACGGTCACAACTTTTTACTCGTTCATCCAAATCCAACGAAACCAACGCCCACTTCTTTGTTATGATCTCCTCTATCCAGTAAGACAACTCAAACATGTTTTTGAAATTTTAAAATTTGAATTAGATCAGATTTGAATTTGAATCTTCTTTTGATCGTAACTTGAGTTTCGTAGCTCCGATTTAGTTGATTCTTTTTGCAAATCGAAGCTCTTGACCTAAAATTTCTGATAAGGCCAAATTCATATAATTTTGGTACTGTTAGAAATTGTTTTATGTTGCAAGAGTTATTTGCTTGGTTTTGATGTTTTCCGAATCATCTTCTTCGTTCTTTCTGATCTTTTGAGTGATTGCTTATGTGTGGTTACTATTGCTTGCTTACGATAGATTGAAACGGAGTGTGACGAGTAGATCTATCAAGAGTTATGAGTGCGAATCATCTTCATCAACATTGCAGGCAAGTAACACTTTGATCATACCTCTTTACTACCCAGTTTTATTGCATTAGATCAACCCTGAAACATTGCATGATTAGGATCTAATTAAATTGTGGGTATTGGGAAGTAGATGAGGTAGTACCTATTGCCCTGTTTATTATCAAACCTTTGGGAGTTACTTCTACGTTTGCTTATATTGCTATGCTATGCTCGTAGACGTGGATTGGGTTTGAGTGAATTTCCATGACAGATGTGAGATTGTTAATTAATGGTTTACTTAAGGTGGCAACTAAAACTCACATCTGGGTGGATTGAGGTACCTGGGTATTCCAGGATTGCCTATTTCTTTTGGACCGCCACCCAGGTTCAAAGGGATCATGAGATTATTCATGCTAGAAACTTCCGTGTGCAGCCACAAGCTATTATGGGCTCTAGCATAGTTGATTAAGTTGTGTGAACTCTTACAGTGGTAGACTAGCAGATGTAGGGGATGTAGGTGTACCGGTCTACCCATCGTAAGGTGCTAACGCTTCTGAAAGACTGTGTCTCGGTCATCTGTTTCTCAAACCTCATGTAGTGCGAGAATCAAGCGGAGGCGATCGAGTCTTGTGGGGAAAAGTGCACAAACTTCTGCAGAGTGTACAAACTAATCATGATTAGCCGTGTCCCCGGTTATGGACATCTTGAGTATCTAGTTCTTGGATTATCCCGTTGATCTCATCATGTTACTTAATTAATATTGTTGGGTTAATGATGATACTTAATTGGGATTGAGATGCTGTCAACCATCTCAATGTTTCACAACTACCATGTTAGTTAAATAAAATTTATTCCTTTGCAGTAGGGAAAAATTGGCTTTTCGCAAAAAAAATTATAACCATAGAGCTTTTCCACCAGCCATATATGCATGTAGTGATAGCCTTTGTTCATCATTTCTCTATGGTGTGAATTTGCCAGTATATTCCATGTGCTGACCCGTTTTTGGGCTGCAACGTTTCATGTTGCAGGATTCTTACGACGAGTAAGTGATACGTTAGGGTTACGATTTCTACACTCAACTTTGCCGTTGGTGTTGATGGGAATCCACAACCTTGTTACTTCCGCTATTTGGATTGAGGTAATAGTATTTATGTTACTTTATACATGTGATTTACCTCTGTTATAAATCCTCGAGTACTGTGTGTGTCAGCATACCGATCCAGGGATGACACTTAAGCACAGAGACTTGATCCATTCGGGTCGGGTCGCTACAAGATGGTATCAGAGCACATGTTGACTGTAGGACGTGACCCTAGAAACTGGCAAGCCCATAGGAAGGATTTTCCCTAAAACTTTCCTTTTCAAAAAGATCTTTTACCTCTCTCCTTTTCTGAGCTTATTCAAATATTCCCTTTAAGTGAGACCATACCCTTTTTCCTTTTGGACCACTTGAAGATTCGACTATTGAGACCACTCCAAGAAGGACAAGATATCGGACAACCAAGACCAGTTCGGAACGACGATGATTTTATCGTGCTTTATAATAATGGAAACTACAACGGTTGGAGACTCTGAAGACTAGGAGAATTTGAAGGCTCTGAAGAATTCCCAAATTTGTATGTCCTAGGAAGGCTACCCTTATGTAACTTGTGAGACTATGGAAGCTGTCAATATCCGAGATCAAGGTGTTTCTGGGAAAGACCGGGACATGAAGCAGTAGAACTCAAAGATTTTGTCAAGAAAACCCTAATGGAGGAGATATCAACTATGGAATGAAAGCTCATGGCGGTAACATGGGCATAGACACGGCTGACCATGGTGTTATTACCCGTTTATGCTATTGTCACCGTGCGGAGTTAAGCATGCAGATGCATGGAAGGATTGGATGGTAGAAGGCTGATGGAGCACCTATCAGCAAGATGATGTATTAACCTTAGCCGGTGTATCACCAGGATCTGGAGTATTACATCAAGAAGTTAAGATGGACCTGCAGGAAATAGTATTTGATAAGGAAGCGTTTCGTGAAGAACTCAGGACGCAGAAGCTGAACGTAGCCAAGCTAGAGGAGCAAAACCTTGAGACATCAAAGATTCGTCATGAACTGAAGGACAGTAGGATCATGGTCCATGCCAAGGATGTTGAAACCCAGAAGTTTGGAACGCAACTCCAGAAATATTGAAGGACCCCACGAGAGACTTCGCGTCAACAGAGATGATATGGAAAAAGAGCTTGAGAAGGACAAGCACGATCGGAAGAAGCCATCGGAGACATGAACAAGAATCGAAGAGTTTGGCGACTTTGAAGATTTATTGACCTTTAGAAGACCAAACCCCTGTTATACACTTACGTTAGATGCGACGTTTGTGAGCTGTCATTGGTTTGATGTTTTTCCGACAGCCACAATAAAAATCTGTCTTTTCAAAACTATTGTTTGCATTGTGTGTATCCCTCTTGACCTCTCCTACCCCACCCCAAACCCATGGACCCAATAGAGGATGAATGAAGATGAGCTTATATTTTATGGACCGATGAGTCAATTGGAGACGGACCGATGGATTCAGAACATGAAGGATCACATGGAGAATAACCTTATAGCCGGAAAGGATATGACCCAACGTACTCTTGAGTGCTTTGAAAGAGGTGCCACTACCTGGTAGAGGATGTACCAAACCATCAATGGATGGCAAGGAGTAACCACTTGGAAGGAATTTAAGTGGACTTTGTTAAAGTCTTGGCTTGTGTCCCAGAAATTGAGGCCTTATGGAAAGGATATGAAGAAACCTTGTGCATACAAGCTTTGTGGAGAAATAGGACACAACCATAAAGAAAACAAGGACAAATACCCTCATAAGCGGAGGATTGCCAAAGGAGTGAGCCGAGGATCTCAGGGAACTTCGGTTGGAGATTGTTCCCAAAGGTTTTGTTGCAGCAATGGAAGTTCAGTCTACATTGTTGGGAAAGATTCGTGAAGCTCAGAAGGATGACAAAGAGATTGCCGAGATAAAAGTGAGAATGAGCGAAGGAAAGGCCAAAGGTTTTCGTAAGGATGAACACGACACCTTATGGTTCGAGGACCGTGTATATGTGCCCAATAATGCAAAGATCAGGAAGTTAATACTTCAGGAGGCTCATGACTCACCATACTCAATTCGCCCTGGAAACACCAAGATGTATTTGGATTTGAAGGAGCGTTTCTGGTGGACTGGTATGAAGAAGGATATTGCAGAGTATGTAGTCGTAGGTGATGTATGCCAGAGAGTAAAGGCAGAGTATCAGAAGCCAGCCGGATTACTACAGCCCATGCCGATACCCGAATGGAAGTAGGATAAGCTTGGCATGGATTCCATTACCGGATTTCCCAGAACCCGGTCGGGATATGATTCTATCTGGGTAGTAGTTGATTCGCTTGACCAAAGTGGCTCACGTTATCCCAGTGAAAACCACCTATACAAGTGTGAAGTTGGC
This sequence comes from Aegilops tauschii subsp. strangulata, assembly GCF_002575655.3. Lineage (NCBI taxonomy): Eukaryota > Viridiplantae > Streptophyta > Magnoliopsida > Poales > Poaceae > Aegilops > Aegilops tauschii. The sequence goes on from NC_053036.3 coordinate 281,121,644, forward strand.
CAAGATATATTTGACCAGGATCGTATGTCTGCATGGAGTTCCGAGGACCATCGTATCAGATGGAGGAACACAGTTTACCTCAAAGTTTTGGAATCAGCTGCACCAGACTTTGGGTACTAGGCTAGAGTTCAGTAGAGCCTTTCATCCGGAGACAGATGGATAGACCGAGAGAGTCAATCAGATTCTGGAGGACATGTTGAGAGCGTGTGCACTAGATTATGGATCTAGTAGGGATGATAATCTACCTTACGTGGAGTTCTCATACAACAACAGTTACCAAGCCAGTTTGAAGATGGCCCCTTTTGAAGCTTTGTATGGGAGAAGGAGCCAGACACCGTTGATGTGGGATGAAGTTGGAGACTGTCAGTTGCTTGGACCAAATGTGATAAAGGAGTCAGAAGAGAATGTTAAGTTGATTCGAGATAGACTGAAGGTAGCTCAGTCCAGGTAGAAGAGTTATGCAGACTAAAAAAAACGCAGGTAGTCTATGAAATTTGAGACGGAGCATGTCTTCGTGTGTCCCCTCTGCGAGGAGTTAAACGATTTGGAGTTAAGGGAAAGTTAGCCCCGAGATTTGTAGGACCATACCGAGTTTTGGAGCGTATGGGAGAAGTGGCCAACAAGTTGGAGTCACCCGAAGGACTGTCAGGAGTTCATGATGTGTTTCATGTTTCCCAGTTGAAGAAGTGCCATGCAGAGATAGCCAATATTCCCCTGTAAGGACGCTTGACCCTGGAAAGGATAATGATGTTCCACGAAGTGGAGTACGGACTTCATAAGTATAAGTTTTTTTTATCTCGGTATGTGGGATATTCCCCGAGGATGAAGAGATGAATTACTATTGGATATAAAGGAGGTATGATGTTGGAAATATGGATCAATGGAAATTCCATAATGAGTCTGAGTAATCATGTCCTAGTTTGGTGCCAATAGAAGGAAGGAAGACAGTACAATTGGATGGATTTAAGAATACTAGGAAGTTGGATGTTGGATTAAGGATCAGTTTCCCCGATGAGTTCAAGGTTTACCAGTGATGAGATGGGCCATAACCCACAGGCCCCAGGACCTGCCAAGAAGCAAGTACATTCTTGCTGAAGGAAAAACCCTGGAAGAAGTTACGATTTTATCAGCAGACGATTTTATAGGAGTAACGCAAAACCTGAGAGTTGTGAAGAAACGATAGATGTTTGTTTGGCTTGCAGAATCAATGGATTTTTCCGAACTTTGTTCGTCGACAAGAGAAATTCTGCAATGCTTGCGAGGATGACCGAGTGTTAGAATGCGAGATTCGCTAAACCATGTACAAGGTAATGATTTGGGTGTGGGATGGATTGATCACCATACCGACTTACTCTTATTGTTCGCTTTGCTATATGGGATGGTAAATCAGAGTGACTTGCCTATAGTGGAGAGACGACGATCAAAACCTTGTTTGAACCTTAGAATGGTATAAGTATTTTTCCCCTGTACAAGGCAGTTGTTGCCAACCGTAGGTTATACGGCGAGGATCAGCCCAGACCTATTTCCTACAGGAGAAACCATAAATTGTTGACCACCAGGAGATATCGATAGTTGTTTAGTATTGGCGCCTGACCCGTCAGCTAAGAAGACCCAGTCTCGGAATACCAAGATGAAAGGATAGAAGTATTGAGGAAAAGGTTATGCCACTACCGGAAGAGCCCAGAGAAGGAATTTTCCCGAGAATTTGAGAAGACCGGCCCCGTCAAGAATAAGGATGGAGTATATGAGTTTTGATGGAACAGTAACAATGTTTCTAAGGGTGGTAGCACCCCAGACCCCCTGTGATGATCGATGGATTTTGGGAAGACCCCAAACCTAACCTATTTCTTGCTAGCCTCTCCGAATCTCGAGGACGAGATTCATTTTAAGGGTGGTAGGTTTGTAACATCCCAAAATTCTAAATTTTGGAATGTTATAATAAATAGATAGATTTGATTGATTGTGTGAAGTTGAGTGAAATTCAAAACTTTTTGAAAGTTAAATGAGAGGGAATAAAAGGACTTTCCCAAACTTCCATTTTGCTTTTATGATCTCCGTGAATTCAAATTCTTTTCACCACAAAACCCTGGAGAGAAGATGACATGACTTCTTCCATTTATTTAAATGACAAGGGGGTGTTGAAAATATTTGAATTTCATTTGAGAATATTCCCAGTTCAGAAACTTTATGCAACTCAATGATTTTCACGAGAGAAGATAAAATGACTTCTTCATAATATATGAAATATGAGTTGGGAGTTTCAAAGGATCAAATTCAAAGTCCTTTTGGGAATTATTTTTAATTTGGAGTTATTTGGGTTTTATTCAAATTATTTTTCTCCAAAAATAAAATATATGGACAATAGGGTAACATGATTCCCTACATCAGAAAATTGGAGAGAAATAAATTTGAAATCATTTTAGTATTTTTAAAATGATTTTTACTGGATTTTATTAGAACAATAGCACTATTTGCTTTATTTAAATTTGTGTGAATTTTATTTGGCATTGTAAAAATGTCCACGTTGAAGAAAATCTTTTTCTGAAAATTTTGATATATTATATGCCTATATAATATTTTAATTTATTTTGTTTTTTTCTTTTATTTTTGTTTGTCTGAAAAAAATGTTTATTATTAAAAAAAAAAAACTTTGGACCGACTGTACCGGGCCGGCCCTGCTCGCCAAGCCACGGCCGAGCCGGCCCACGCCCCAGCGCCGCTCGTCCCCGAGCTCCCGCCGTAGTCCCGCTCGGGCACGACGCCAACCGCCGCCGCCATGGACACCGTGCCGCCTCCGGCCTCCTCTGCCCCCTTCCCCAAGCATCGCCGCCGCCCTCCCCGCCTATTTAAGCCGCAACCCCGGGCCCCTCTCTCTCTTTCCTTGCCTCACCTCGCCTCGCCCGATCCACCCCGCCGCCTTCTATCGCCGCCGCCGCTGCCTCCCCTCCGCCCGCGCCGCCCTCTTGCTGCTGCCGCCGCCGCAGTCCGTCGCCGCCGCGTAGCACCACCGCCGACGCCGCCGACGCCCCGCTCGCCGGAGCCGTCCGCCGCCGTTTGCCGGACTCGCCGGACATGGCCTAGCCGCCGGATCTCGCCGGTTTTTGCCGACCCGACGGTTTCGCCGAACCGCCCAAACCGGTAATAAAACCGACCGGTTTTCGTTTCGGTTTTTTTATAAAACTTGTTTTTTAATTTACTAGCTATTTAGCGAACGTTCATTAGGTTAGGTTTAGCAGTGAACAGATTCGCCAGTTAGCATTCGGCAACGAACGTTCGCTATTTAGTCTTTTTCTTTTATTTAAGTTTTTCGCCAGGGACCTATCTGTGATGATTTTATTTACAGTTTTTCTTCAAACGGTCACAACTTTTTACTCGTTTATCCAAATCCAACGAAACCAACGCCCACTTCTTCGTTATGATCTCCTCTATCCAGTAAAACAACTCAAACATGTTTTTGAAATTTTAAAATTTGAATTAGATCAGATTTGAATTTGAATCTTCTTTTGATCGTAACTTGAGTTTCGTAGCTCCGATTTAGTTGATTATTTTTGCATATCGATGCTCTTGACCTAAACTTTCTGATAAGGGCAAATTCATATAATTTTGGTACTGTTAGAAATTGTTTTATGTTGCAAGGGTTATTTGCTTGGTTTTGATGTTTTCCGAATCGTCTTCTTCGTTCTTTCTGATCTTTTGAGTGATTGCTTATGTGTGGTTACTATTGCTTGCTTACGATAGATTGAAACGGAGTGTGACGAGTAGATCTATCAAGAGTTATGAGTGCGAATCATCTTCATCAACATTGCAGGCAAGTAACACTTTGATCATACCTCTTTACTAACCAGTTTTATTGCATTAGATCAACCCTCAAACATTGCATGATTAGGATCTAATTAAATTGTGGGTATTGGGAAGTAGATGAGGTAGTACCTATTGCCCTGTTTATTATCAAACCTTTGGGAGTTACTTCTACGTTTGCTTATATTGCTATGCTATGCTCGTAGACGCGGATTGGGTTTGAGTGAATTTCCATGACAGATGTGAGATTGTTAATTAATGGTTTACTTAAGGTGGCAACTAAAACTCACATCTGGGTGGATTGAGGTACCTGGGTATTCCAGGATTGCCTGTTTCTTTTGGACCGCCACCAGGTTCAAAGGGATCATGAGATTATTCATGCTAGAAACTTCCGTGTGCAGCCACAAGCTATTATGGGCTCTAGCATAGTTGATTAAGTTGTGTGAACTCTTACAGTGGTAGACTAGCAGATGTAGGGGATGTAGGTGTACCGGTCTACCCATCGTAAGGTGCTAACGCTTCTGAAAGACTGTGTCTCGGTCATCCGTTTCTCAAACCTCATGTAGTGCGAGAATCAAGCGGAGGCGATCGAGTCTTGTGGGGAAAAGTGCACAAACCTCTGCAGAGTGTACAAACTAATCATGATTAGCCGTGTCCCTGGTTATGGACATCTTGAGTATCTAGTTCTTGGATTATCCCGTTGATCTCATCATGTTACTTTAATTAATATTGTTGGGTTAATGATGATACTTAATTGGGATTGAGATGCTGTCAACCATCTCAATATTTCACAACTACCATGTTAGTTAAATAAAATTTATTCCTTTGCAGTAGGGAAAATTTGGCTTTTCGCAAAAAAAATTATAACTATAGAGCTTTTCCACCAGCCATATATGCATGTAGTGATAGCCTTTGTTCATCATTTCTCTATGGTGTGAATTTACCAGCATATTCCATGTGCTGACCCGTTTTCGGGCTGCAACGTTTCATGTTGCAGGATTCTTACGATGAGTAAGTGATACGTTAGGGTTACGATTTCTACACTCAACTTTGCCGTTGGTGTTGATGGGAATCCACAACCTTGTTACTTCCGCTATTTGGATTGAGGTAATAGTATTTACGTTACTTTATACATGTGATTTACCTCTGTTATAAATCCTCGAGTACTGTGTGTGTCAGCATACCGATCCAGGAATGACACTTAAGCACAGAGACTTGATCCATTCGGGTCGGGTCGCTACAAAAGAGGCCCTATATTTTTTTTTAAAAATAATTTATTTTGAATGAGATGAACTATAAGAATTAAACGAAGGTCTACATAAGGCATATATGACTCAGAGCTTACATGCTATAGTGTGGTATTTATTCATAATTTGGTTGCCAAATCTGATGCGTGCAATGCACGTGTACCTTACTAGTACTTCGAGTATGTGCAAACACGTAAATTAGAATTCCAATGACACGCTACACAGTGTCTCTCTTACAGTTCATGAAGCTACGTGGCACATGTCGAGGCGTTGTCGCGACCTCCTTGTGTGGATTGATCACAGTGACTTGTTGCTGCTTCCAGAAGAATGTACTCGCCCTCTCTGAGCCATACCGGCGGTACATGCATGAAGCGAAGATGTGCACGCACGCCACGCACGCACTCATTCCCTCGCATGCACATGCAGGTACACGGGGCGACGCATTTTTGTACAAAAATCCACCCCATGTGATAATTTGACGCGTGTAAAGTCCTTCATTTCATTGATGGCCAATTAATACAGCGCATGCAAATTGAGTGGACGTGGGGGTGGAAGAAAGACATTACTACTCCACTGCGCGCATGCGAGTAGTTAAATCATGGGGTGCCAGTACTTCCATTGGTCTCCTTCGTATTTTGTGTCAATTTTTAACCATATTTGTAAGTAACATTATATTTATGCATGCCATAAAAAGTGACACAAAAAAAGGGGGCCAATAAACCAGGACGCAGGCGGCATGATCAATTTTTGCTAGGGCTACTGTTGGTGGCCTTTGTATTTAAATATGGACGGGGTGGAGTAGTACTACCTTTATCTTAGCCTCGTAGGGCTCTCCCAGCGCCTAGGCTCGCCTCCCCGCTAAGGGAGTCCTGGATTAAGGGGTCCTCGGGCGTCCGGCCTATTGGACATGGGCCGGACTGATGGGCTGTGAAGATACAAGACCGAAGACTTTCACCCGTGTCCGGATGGGACTCTCCTTGGCGTGGATGGCAAGCTTGGCGTTCGGATATGAAGATTCCTTTCTTTATAACTGACTTCGTACAACCCTAGTCCCCTCCGGTGTCTATATAAACCGGAGGGTTTAGTCCCTAGAGGTAATCATAATCATACACGCTAGACTTATAGGGTTTAGCCATTACGATCTCGTGGTAGATCAACTCTTGTAATACTCATATTCATCAAGATCAATGAAGCGGGAAGTAGGGTATTACCTCCATAGAGAGGGCCCGAACCTGGGTAAACATCGTGTCCCCTGTCTCATGTTACCATCGACCTTAGACGCACAGTTCGGGACCCCCTACCCGAGATCCGCCAGTTTTGACACCGACATTGGTGCTTTCATTGAGAGTTCCGCTGTGACGTCAAAGACAGGATTGATGGCTCGCCTTGTTACCAAGGACGGTATCACCTCCGGAGGAGCCCTGGCCTCAGGCTAAACCCTCCGGCTGGGCGGCTTTACCATGACCGCCCATACGGCTGTCAAGCCGACGATGACTTCTCGGGTCATCAAAAATCACCTCCGTGTTGACTCCGAATACTCCAAACGGATGGATCCTACGCAGTTGTCATCTTTAAATGAACTCCTAGATCGCATCGCCGCCTTAGGGGTCCCTACAGACTAAGATCGGATTGGGATTAAACTCGATCAAAGAGAAATCAAACCTCGCCCATCACCCATCAGATAGCGGTAGTAGAGGAGCAAAACAACAACCCGTCCTCTATATTGAGGATGAACTATGTTCAGATTTCCGAGCTCGATCAGCCAAATACCTGTCGGCGGAACGGCATGCTCTGTCCTCCGAACCTAGAATCAGATGATGGGCCTGAAAAATGAGTTGATATCCCGGAGCCCGAACCATTAAGCTCGGAGATTTCTCAAACTCCGGATCCCAAATTGGGTCACGGTTTGGATTTAAAGCCACCCACCCACCCCGATATACGCGATCTCATGTACATACGGCAGCAGTCTCAGGAAACAGTCCATCATTTTTGGGCTAGATTCCTCCTTGTCAAAGACAAGATTAAAGATTGCCGCGACGAACACGCGATCTCACCATTCTGCAATAGTTGCACGGACGTAGGAATCCTCAACGCCATCAACCGCCGTTGCGTATTACACTTCGCTAACTTGGCAACAATCTTACAGAAGTACTGCGCAATGGAAAGCGCCTGGAAAACTCAGGCAGCTCTCTGGGAACCACCGGTTTCCACTCAACCCTTCGTCCGGGCAAAAAGGATGCACCCTCGCGGGGCACCCGAACCAATAGTAAAAAAATCTAAGCACATTACGGGACGCGGAACGGTTCTGGAGGGATGGCTCGATAGGCCATGCAAAAATACACACAACACCGGATACCATACCAACCCACGGCCTTAGATCATGTTGGATACTCCAGCAAGTGGCCAAGAGCGGCGAGGATATCCTCACCAAAAATACCCCAAAGCAACACCCCCCGGAAGACGACGACCTCAGCGTATTGACGGTCTTCGAGACCTTTGCTTCGAACAACCGGCGCAAAAGGGCCCTCCGCGACCTCGCCGAAGTCTGCCAAGTCACGGCAACAAACCCTTGGAACGACACGGCCATAACTTTCAATGGCAGCGACGAACCAAAATTCCGGACAGTCCGGGCATTGGCCGCCTTGGTCCTCAATCCAATTGTGGACGGTTTTTGGCTCACCAAAGTGCTCATGGACGGCGGCAGCGGACTAAACCTCATCTACGAGGATACACTCAACAAAATGGAAATAGACAGGAGCCGCATCGAGCAAAGCAGCACGACCTTCCGAGGAATCATTCCCAGTCGGGAGGCGCAATGTGCAGGAAAAATCACACTTGACGTGGTATTCGGCATGCCGGAGAATTATCGGTCTGAAGAGATAACCTTCCAAGTGGCTTCTTTCAACAGCGGATATCACGCCCTATTGGGGCGAGATGCATTTACACGCTTCCAAGCTATACGTCATTATGGGTACATGAAGCTCAAGATGCCTGGGCCCAATGGTATCATCACTCTTGCTAGTGATCCTAACATAGCACTCTGCGCCGAAAACAAAACTGCATCCCTGGCCCTCTGATGAGGACATGACTACCTTGGATACGACCAAAAATATTGCATACATGCATATTTGTCAGGTGATTTCTAGTGCAAACTATTCAATAATCTATTTATGTTATCCAGAACAAAAATACTTCACACACTTTTGTGTTTTGTCTAATTGCAGGTGTATGGGACATTTGTACAATCCACATATGAAGATAAGGCAAAAGGAGAAGTTTAGGTTCTGTTCAAAAAGTCCTCTCACGTCACTTTTGGGCCAAGAGAAGATAGAGTCCAAGTCTCTCACGTTCTGGATTCAGATTCGGACTGCACAGACATACCTGACTCAAAACGCCAACAACTTTTTCATACGGACTCCGAATTGGGTGATTCGTTTTTTATTGGAAACTAGATTTCGTGCTCTTTCCAACCCAATTGGATTCACCTTTAAATTCGTCCGGAGCATTGAGTTATGGTCGAAACAATCTGACGTTGCACCAGAATCCGAGTCAAACTACAAGTCCAAAGGTGTTGCATCACCTCCACTTGGGCCCATGAGCCTTGTACGACCTAGGGTTGGTTTTAGGCTGCCTTGGGACGTCCTCCCACCTCCTTGGCCGCCACCCCTTGCTCCTATATAAGTAGATCCATCTAGTAGCTTTTTCCTTGGAATTTGTTTAGTTAAAAGTTAGCCATTGCAACTTCGTGTACTTCGTTTGTGTCCAACGACCAGACCAAGACCGCTTACGGATTCCCACCACTATCAATACTTCATATATATTCGCAATATTCAGATTGCATTATCATATTCTTGCTTGTTCTTCGATTGCTTGCAGGAATAGACCTTTGTGGTCAGGCTGATCGTCCTTCCGGCATCGTCAGTAACCTCAGGAGATTGGTTTAGCGATTGATAAGGCGCAACGTCGTGCACGTTTGTAGTCGGATCGTCAAAGTCATCTCCACCAAATCGATAGTTATCATCTCATCGAAAGATCGGGACACCTTTGCCTCTATCAAGTGGTATCAGTTTTCAGGTTGCTCGGTGAGAATTTCCAGTTTCCCCTAGATTAGATTTATTTTCTTACCTATTGTCCAAGAAAAAGCCACAAAAAAGTTAGATCTATTCATCCTTTTGTCCAAGCCAGTCTGAGCCTTTGCAATTTCTATTCATTGTTTGCATTATTGAATTATCGGTTGCATCGTCGTGTCGAGTTGCTGGTCTTAGGGTCTAGTTCGTTTAGAGTTTCGAGTTCTGTTCACATTAGTCACGTCGCCGCTGCATCGTTATCCCTTCTGCTGTCCACCACACCATCCATCAAATTCCACCATGTGCTACCCATAGTTCATTGTCACAATCATAGTTGAGGTCGTTCACATCTTCACTTGATCCAATATGCATCTTATCTAGTTTGTCTTGGAAAGAGGGAGAGAAAAAAAAGACAGAGAAAAAAAAGAGAGAGAAAAAAAAGAAAAAGAAGTCAGAAAAAAAGAGAAAGAAAAAAAAGTGTGAGGAAAAAAAAGAGAAGAAAAAAAAACAAAATTCGGATCTATCTAGACTCAATCTCGTAGTTGAATTCGGATTGGAATCTGTTTTGTGCACTGTTTAGTAAAACAGGCATACCTTCCTCATACGAAGTCCGTTTTGACTCCGCGAGTACTCAAATGAAAGCTAGTGACGAGCCGCATCTAAATAGTTGCAGAGACTTGTTCAATATTTGACACCTCAAAATCGTCTTCTAAATAGGTCTTTTTGCCCTCCGAAGTTCGCGGACACAGCTTATTCCAGTTTTTCAAGCCAGTTCCAGAATTCTTTCACTCCTCATATCAACTCGGAATTGAGTGATTCTTTTTGCATTGGAAAGCTTGAGTTAGTAGCATTCTTTAAAAAAAATATCAGAAAATTGGCACAAACTTTTCAAGAGGAAAGTTGGAGAGAGTTGTTGTATATCCTGCTTGGCAGTTGTTTTTCATCATTATCTTTACTGCCGTTGTGATCTTCACTTATATCTTGCTGTCCAGAGCTACTTAGTATCCTTCATTGATGCTAGTTGTGCTACGCCGTGACCTCATTAGTGTTCTAGGCTCGCGTCTCTAGTCCGGTCTAGCCTAGGACCAGCACAGTACCGTCGTTGAGCGTTTATTCAACATTGCATCTCTGAATTGATTATTGCTAATATTTTGCTACCATATATAGCCAACCCAGCTCCACATATTTCTACACCGTGTATACGTACATTCCCCTGGCAATCGCTTTACTCAATCTTTGGAGTTATTTGACACCGCTGGTTGCCTGTCACCACCTGCTGCTTGGTAAGAACTTGTAAGATATTGATATTTGCTTTACTGTGAGCGCTTTACCACCACATCCTAGTAGTTCATAGGAACATTATTCTTGAATTTTGTTTCTTGTTTCTACTAATCATGACAGGATCTAGAGTCAATTCATGGGGTTTGTCGATCGTGGGAGATGTGCCATCACCTATGCAAATACCACAACCGTCACGAGAGGTGCACAAACATCCAAATGCACATGATCAGGTTAATGTTTCTATACCACCATTTAATGGCCGTTTTAGACCTGCTTTATATATTGAATGGGAGTTTGACCTAAATAATATATTTGCTTCCAATAATTTTGATGTACGTAAAAAAGTTAAGGTTGCGGTTGGTTCTTTCACTGGTTATGCTGTAGTTTGGTGGAGTGAATATTGTCGGTTACACCCTAATGATATACCTACTACTTGGGATGATTTGAAACTTGCCATGCGACATACATTCGTTCCCGCTTATTATACTCGTGACATGATTACAAAGTTGCAACATTTAAAACAAGGTAGTGACACCGTAACGAAATATTATGATACTTTACAAACTACCTTGCTGCATTCCTCTTTAGAAGAAAGTGAAGAAGATTTTATGGATAGATTTTGGGGAGGATTAAATCGTGACATTCAGGAGATACTAATACATGAAGAGTGTTATCCTATGGACCATTTGTTTCATCTTGCTTGCAAAGCGGAACAGGAAATAAAACGACGTGCTGCGCACAAGGAGAACAAGCGCGAGATGCACATTCCAAGAGTTGATACGGTTGTCCCTTCAACTACTAAGCATACTATGACAACCACATCCGTTGTTGTGAGGACTACATCACCTCCACCATGTGACACATCATCACCGAGAGTGCCTACCTCATCTGAGTTAATCATAAGAGGTAATGACAAAGGTACTAATCTTCCACTTCCACATGAGTATGATGAATGTCTTGTCAATTTAAGTGCACCATGCGGTGAGCTACCCACTACTTTGATCACACCAGCTACCTTAGAGGACTATGTTGATGATTTGACTTTGCCATGTGATCAAACAATTTTGAGTGAGCCCATTGAATTAACTATCGATGCAAAAGAATCAAGTGAATCAGGGAATAAATCAGATTTGGATCAAATATGTTTGAAAATAATTGTGCCAATGTTTAATCATTTTGATATGACCTCTAATCTTGGTGAAGGTTCATCAATGTTGGGATGGTTTAATGATGAATATTGTCAATCTTTTCATATGAATAAGAGCTTCACTTATATGTGCAAACTGAGTTGCAATACTTTCATGCCTTCTACTTCTTGTGACAATATTTTGGCTTTATATTTTATTAACTATGAAAGTTACTCATGTATACATGTGTCATATGTGCAAAATCCACGGGAAGTAAAAATGGATGACATATACATATACAACATGTACACCTTGTCTCTTTTGTTAGCCACATTTCAGATTAAGCAACGCCGAGGACGGCTTTGTTTTCAAGAAGGGGAGGATGATGAGGACATGACTACCTTGGATACGACCAAAAATATTGCATACATGCATATTTGTCAGGTGATTTCTAGTGCAAACTATTCAATAATCTATTTATGTTATCCAGAACAAAAATACTTCACACACTTTTGTGTTTTGTCTAATTGCAGGTGTATGGGACATTTGTACAATCCACATATGAAGATAAGGCAAAAGGAGAAGTTTAGGTTCTGTTCAAAAAGTCCTCTCACGTCACTTTTGGGCCAAGAGAAGATAGAGTCCAAGTCTCTCACGTTCTGGATTCAGATTCGGACTGCACAGACATACCTGACTCAAAACGCCAACAACTTTTTCATACGGACTCCGAATTGGGTGATTCTTTTTTTGTTGGAAACTAGATTTCGTGCTCTTTCCAACCCAATTGGATTCACCTTTAAATTCGTCCGGAGCATTGAGTTATGGTCGAAACAATCTGACGTTGCACCAGAATCCGAGTCAAACTACAAGTCCAAAGGTGTTGCATCACCTCCACTTGGGCCCATGAGCCTTGTACGACCTAGGGTTGGTTTTAGGCTGCCTTGGGACGTCCTCCCACCTCCTTGGCCGCCACCCCTTGCTCCTATATAAGTAGATCCATCTAGTAGCTTTTTCCTTGGAATTTGTTTAGTTAAAAGTTAACCATTGCAACTTCGTGTACTTCGTTTGTGTCCAACGACCAGACCAAGACCGCTTACGGATTTCCACCACTATCAATACTTCATATATATTCGCAATATTCAGATTGCATTATCATATTTTTGCTCGTTCTTCGATTGCTTGCAGGAATAGACCTTCGTGGTCAGGCTGATCGTGCTTCCGGCATCGTCAGTAACCTCAGGAGATTGTTTAGCGATTGATAAGGCGCAACGTCGTGCACGTTTGTAGTCGGATCGTCAAAGTCGTCTCCACCAAATCGATAGTTATCATCTCATCGAAAGATCGGGACACCTTTGCCTCTATCACCCTCGAGGCACTGTCTGAAGCCCTCACGGCCAAAGAGTTAACCACGCTGCGCTGCACTGTGGATAGGGATGACGTAATCCTGGACAAGCGACCCAAATCCACCTCCTTTAAACCAGCAGATGAAATAGTCAAATTTCAAGTCCACCCGACGGACCCCAAGAAGATAGCATCCATTGGGGCACAGCTCGACCCAACGGTTGACGCCGCGCTACGAGAGTTACTGCGCGAGAACTGGGACATATTCGCCTGGCACCCTTCTGATATGCCAGGAAACCCACGCAGGTTGGCCGAACATAGCCTCAACATACTGAAGGGATATAAACCGGTCAAGCAAACACTGCGGCGCTTTTCCGAACCCTAACAACAAGCCATGGGGGAGGAGCTAGCCAAGTTAATCGAGGCCGGATTCATCAGAGAAATAAAACATCCTGACTGGCTAGCAAACATGGTGATGGTGCCAGAGAAGGATAAATCCTGGCGCCTATGCGTCGATTTCAAGGACCTCAACAAGGCCTGCCCTAAGGATCCCTTCCCGCTCCCTCGCATCGATCAGATTATTGATGCTACCGCAGGACACGACTCACTGTGTTTCCTCGACGCATACTCCGGATACCATCAAATCAGAATTAAGGAGTCCGACCAAGCCGCAACGGCATTCATTACGCCATATGTGCCATTTTGCTTCAACACTATGCTCTTCGGGCTAAAAAACACCAGGGCCACCTACCAACGCATGATTCAAACATGCCTGGAGAAACAGATCGGCAAGACAGTTGAAGCATATGTGGATGACGTTGTCATCAAAACTAGGCACGTCGAGTCATTGATAGACGATCTACGTCTCACATTCGACAACCTTCGTACATATGACATCAAGCTCAATCTGGAAAAGTGTGTTTTCGGCGTTCCCGCTGGAAAACTGCTGGGCTTCATCGTTTCAAATAGACGAATTGAAGCAAACCCAGCCAAAATCCGAGCTTTGTCACAATTGGCTACGCCAACAGACCTGAAACAAGTCCAAAAACTAGCCGGATGTGTGGCAGCTTTAAGCCACTTTATCTCCAGACTAGGAGAAAAAGCACTGCCACTCTATCGCCTTCTCTGACGCACCGACCACTTCGAGTGGACGGATGCGGCAATGGCTAGACTGGAAGAAATAAAGGTTCTTTTAGCGAGCAACCCAATCCTGGCCGCACCGAGCGTCGGTGAACCCATGCTATTATACATATCGGCAACACACCAAGTGGTGAGCACGGTGCTCGTCGTCGAGCGAGAGGAGGACGGACACAAATTCCCGCCTCAGAAGCCGGTATACTATGTATCCACTGTCCTCACACCATGCAAATCCCGGTACCCTCATTACCAAAAGATAGCGTACGCGGTCTTCATGGCATCCCGGAAGCTGGGACACTACTTCCAAGAGTGCTCGATCACGGTGGCTTCCGAAGTACCACTGAATGACATAATAAACAACCGCGATGCCACATGCCGGATTGCCAAGTGGGCCATTGAGCTCCTTCCATTCGACATAACATACAAACCATGCCGGGCCATTAAATCCCAAGTACTGGCCGACATCATCACCGAATGGACAGAGGCCGAACTCCCTAAAGAGTACGACACATATTCCAACTGGCTCATGTACTTCGATGGCTCCAAAATGCTAGCGGGCTTAGGAGCGGCCGTTGTCTTAACATCCCCCACTGGAGACATAGTTCAGTACGTACTCCAAATATTATACACAGACGCCAACAATGCAGCCGAATACGAGGCCTTACTGCATAGTCTTCGGATGGCCGTCTCCATGGGCATACAACGCCTGGAGGTGCGCGGGGATTCAAACCTCGCAATATCCCAAATAAATGGAGATTTCGACGCCAAAGATCCGAAGATGGCGGCCTATCATAACGCCGTTCTCAAAATGTCAGCTCGGTTTGAGGGGCTCGAGTTTCATCATGTGGCTCGAGAAAGTAATCAAGCGGCAGATGTCCTTGCTCGCATCGGAGCCAAGCGCGACCCCGTCCCACCTAACATATTTCTAGAAAGGCTCTTCAAGCCATCCGTGGTGTGGCAAGGGGAGAGCGGCAACACCACTCCAGACCCAATTATACCCCCAGATTCCGAACACAATACTGATATCATCGAGGGCTCAGCCACCGAAATAACACCATCGGCCCATCTTATCATGGCAGTAATTGCCCCATGGACCGAACCCTTCTTGGCCTACTAAAAAACCGCGACACTACGGGTCGGATCGCCAAGTGGTCCATCGAGCTCCTGCCATTCAACATAACATACAAACCACGCCGAGCCATTAAATCCCAAGTGTTGGACGACTTCGTCGCCGAATGGACAGAGGCCGAACTCCCTAAAGAGTACGGCACATATTCCAACTAGGTCATGCACTTCGATGGCTCTAAAATGCTGGCCGGCTTAGGAGCAGGCGTTGTCTTAACGTCGCCCACTGGAGACACAGTTCAGTACGTACTCCAAATATTATACACACACTCCAACAATGCAGCCGAATTCCAGGCCTTATTGCACGGTCATTGGATGGCTGCCTCCATGGGCATACAACGCCTGGAGGTGCGCGGGGATTCAAATCTCGCAATATCCCAAATAAATGGAGACTTCGATGCCAAAGATCCGAAGTTGGCGGCCTATCGTAACGCCATACTCAAAATATCAGCTCGGTTCGAGGGACTCGAGTTTCATCATGTGGCTCGAGAAAGTAATCAAGCAGCTGATGTGCTTACTCGCATTGGCACCAAGCGTGACCCCGTCCCGCCTAATATCTGATGAGGACATCAATACAATTATTACACCCACAGGCCCTGCTGCTATACATACTGGACCAATTACTAGAGCTCGCGCACGCCAATTAAATTACCAGGTACTTTCGTTTCTTGCTAATGATTCTAATGTTCATGAGAATATGATGCTGCCTAAATTGGATACATTTGTTTTGCTTACAAATGAAGGGCCTAGCTTTGAGAAGGATGAACATTGGAGCAAGAACAAGCATGGAGATGATGGCATGCGCATGGGGAACAAGAACGGAGTTACAAGTGATGATTTCAGGACGTTGAAGCCACCATAATGCGTGCATGAAGCCTTGGACGAAATATACAAGATGCTACTTCATAACTTTCGTCCAGAGGCTATTCTAGGTGCTGCGTCACCTTATTATTGGGCCAGGCCCATGTAATTTCGAAATACATAAGTATAGGCTGTTTTTAGAGTCCGTATGTGTGGGGAAACAAGAGATAGGGTTGGTTTCGGACCCCTTCCTCAAGGGCCACGAAATTCCCCCCCTCTTCCTCCATATATACAGCCCTTAGGGCGTCGTTTAGACTTTGGGTTTTGTTTAGATTAAAAGTTCGCCATAGCTGCAACTTCGCGTACTTCGTTTGTGTTCAGCGACCAGACAAAGGCGTCACAGAACCCCACCTTGATCAATAAAGCTTTCATCTTATATTCGCAATATCCAGATTGCAATCTCAGTTTCTTGCCTGTTCTTCGTTTGCTCGCAGGAAACAGACCCTCGTGGTCAGGTTGATCGTGCTCCGGCGTGGTCGATAACCTCTCGGAGTTGGTTTAGCGATTGCTAAGGCGCGACGTCCTCGCACGTTCGTAGTCGGATCGTCAAAGTCGACTTCCATCAAAGCGATATTCATCATCTCATCGAAAGACGGGACACCTTTGCCTCTATCAAGTGGTATCAGATTTCCAGGTTGCTCGGTGAGATTTTACAGTTTTTCGTAGTTTAGATCGAGTCTGTTCTTCATACCTACAGTCCACGAAAAAGCCACAAAAAAAAATTAGGGTTAGTTCATCATATCCGAACCAATCTGAGCCTTTGCATAATCTTTTTAGGGTTTTTTGCTTTGTTGAATTTGCGGTTGCATCGTCGTGTCAAGTTGCTGGTCTTAGAGTCTAGTCTTTTAGAGTTTCGAGTTCTGGTCATAAGTTGTCACGCCGCCGCCGCACCATCATCATCGCCTTGCCATCTACCACCATTGCTTATCCGCCCCGCTTTGAATCCGTATCCATATACCACCACCGCTGCCATATACTGCCGCCATATATCCACCACCAATCCGAGTTCTTTTCATAGTCGGTTTGTTTTAGAGATCCATATATTTTCCGTTTCGTGTTTCCTTGCCTGAGTAGGTCTCGGAAAAAGAAAAAAAAAAGTCTGGAGACCCCCGGGCAGTTTTTAGGCCAAAATTTCGGCAACCCAAAATATTTTTTCCCTATCCTATTTTTAGGCCCCGGGTAGTGTTTTGAGACACTCGCCATCATAGTGATTTTTTGTCGCACTTTTTCGTCGTCGCTGCCCTGATTTCCGAAAAAAAAATAGTCAAAAAATTTTGTGCCCATCCTGTCAGTTTGACCTGGGAAGAGTTTTGAGACACTCGCCATTATAGTGATTTTTTCGCAAAAAAAAAAAAAAAAAAAAGAGGAGCGCAAAAAAAAAAAAAAAAAGAGCGAAAAAAAAAATTCCTGAGTGTGCTTTTCCCTTGTTTACGTGCAGCGCCGTGATTTTGTTAGTGTTCTAGGCTCGCGTCTCTAGCACGGTCTAGCCTAGGACCAGCACAGTACCGTCGTTGAGCGTTTATTCAACTTTGCATCTCTGAATTGATTATTGCTTACCATTTTGCTACCATATTATAAGCCTTCCCAGCTCCACATAAGTCTACATCGTGCGTTTGACTCTCCCTGGTAATCGCTATATCCAAGCTTTGAGAGTTTTTGACTACAACGGTTGCCGATCACCACCTGCTGCTGGGTAAGAACTGGTAAGAATTTGAGATTCGCTTGAAGGTTTTGTGACACACCACCATCCCACCACTTCTAGTAGTCTGCAGGATCATATTCTTTTGTGTTTCTATTGCTGCTAACCATGGCAGGTTCACAAGCCGATGAGACTGATTGGGCGAACATGACGAACAAGGAGTTGCATGATAAATTTCAGCAAATGATGAGTGGCCAGGTGGGAGATGTGCTAAACAGATTTGAAGAGGCTATGGAGAAGATAGATGCCGTGGAGAAGTCGTTTGAGACAAAGCTGGATAACAAGTTTACTGAATTACTAAAGCGTCTTCCCCAACCACCACCGGCTGCACATGTCGCACCTCTACAACAACAACAACCACATCTCCAACGCCGCCTTCCAAATCAAGTGGGACGGGCACAGCGCGTTCCAATTGAGATTGGTCAAAATTCGGGTGCTGCTGTCCCTACTGTTGATGCTTCTTTGGCTCCTGCTCCTGCGGCGGCTGAGGAGGATGACGATTATGCAGGCGATTATGAGGATGAGGTTGATCAAAATCAGAACTACGTGCAGCCACCAGCACCACCACCAGCAGGTCGACCTCAGGTATATATTCGCAACGGTAGGCCGGCACCACCACCTCAGGTACGAGATCATGACCATCTCCCTAAACTGAAATTGAATATTCCACCATTTGAGGGTAGATATGTTCCTGATATATATCTTACTTGGGAGTTAGAAACTGAACAACGATTTACATGTTTACAATATCCTGAGGAGAGACGTGTTCCTGCTGCTGTTTGTGCTTTCACTAGCTTTGCATGTGTTTGGTGGTCTGAACATTGTAGATTATATCCTGTTCCAGCTACTTGGGCTGCTTTGAAAACTGCTATGCGTACTCGTTGGGTTCCACCATATTATCAACGTGAATTACTTCAAAAATTGCAGCGTTTAAGACAAGGAAAAAATTCTGTAGAAGAATATTATCAGGAATTACAAACTGGCATGATTAGATGTGGTATTGTTGAGGAGAATGAAGCTATGCTTGCACGTTTTATGGGTGGATTAAATAAAGAGATTCAGACCATTCTAGAGTATAAGGATTATAATAATATCACTCGTTTATTCCATCTTGCTTGTAAAGCTGAACGTGAAGTGCAGGATCGACAGCCATTGGCGCGAACTAACTTTTCTGCAGGTCGACCTTCATCATGGACACCGCGTGCATCTTCTACTTCCACTTCACCATCACCTCCATCAGGTGCCACCTCCAGCCGTGATACAAGAAAGCAGGCACAACCACCACTCTCTGCCAAGAGCACACCTGCCGGGCCTGTGCAGAGCTCTTCTTCTTCCATGGCATCGACAGGGCACACAAGTGATATTATTTGTCGTCGTTGTAAGGGAAGAGGACATTTTGCGAGAGAATGCAAATCTCAGCGTGTCATGATTGCTACTGAGGATGGTGGGTATGAGTCCGCTAGTGACTATGATGAGGAGACTTTGGCTCTTATTACACGTGAAGAACATGGTGGAGATGATTCTGAACATGAGACGCAATACATGGCTCCTGAAGACGCTGACAGGTATGAATGTTTAGTTGCTCAACGTGTTTTGGGTGTGCAGGTCACACAAGCAGAGCAAAATCAGAGGCATAATTTGTTCCATACAAAGGGAGTTGTGAAGGAACGTTCTGTTCGCGTCATCATAGATGGAGGTAGCTGTAACAACTTGGCTAGCATGGAGATGGTGGAGAAGCTATCTCTCACCACAAGACCACATCCACATCCTTACTACATCCAATGGTTCAACAACAGCGGCAAGGTTAAGGTAACACGTACTGTTCGTGTGCATTTTAGTATCTCTACATATGCTGATTATGTTGATTGTGATGTGGTACCCATGCAAGCATGTTCCTTATTACTAGGTAGACCATGGCAATTTGATAAAAATTCTGTACACCATGGTAGAAACAATCAGTATACTCTTGTTCATAAGGATAAAAATATTACTTTGCTTCCTATGACTCCTGATTCCATTTTGAAAGATGACATTAATAGAGCTAATAAAGCAAAACAGGAGAAAAATAAGAGTGAAAATCAGATTGTGGCAAAGGAATTTGAGCAACAAATGAAACCTAATAATAAACCATCTAGTGTTGTTTCTGAAATTAAATTGAAAAGTGCATGTTTACTTGCCACAAAATCTGATATTGATGAACTAGATTTCAGCAAATCTGTTTGCTATGCTTTTGTGTGCAAAGAGGCATTATTTTCATTCGAGGACGTGCCTTCCTCTTTGCCCCCTGCTGTCACTCACATTTTGCAGGAGTTCGCTGACGTCTTCCCACAAGACGTGCCACCGGGATTACCACCTATTCGAGGGATTCAGCATCAAATTGACTTAATTCCCGATGCATCGCTACCCAACCGTGCACCATACCGTACCAATCCAGAGGAGACGAAGGAGATTATGCGTCAAGTACAGGAGCTGCTCGACAAAGGTTATATACGCGAATCTCTTAGTCCTTGTGCTGTTCCTATTATACTCGTGCCTAAAAAGGATGGTACGTCGCGTATGTGTGTTGATTGTAGAGGCATTAATAATATTACTATTCGTTATCGTCATCCTATTCCTAGGCTCGATGATATGCTTGATGAATTGAGTGGCTCTACAATATTCTCCAAAGTTGATTTGCGTAGTGGATACCATCAAATTCGTATGAAATTGGGAGATGAATGGAAAACTGCATTTAAAACTAAGTTTGGTTTATATGAGTGGTTAGTCATGCCTTTTGGGTTAACTAATGCACCTAGTACTTTCATGAGACTAATGAACGAAGTTTTACGTGCTTTCATTGGACGATTTGTGGTGGTCTATTTTGATGATATACTGATTTATAGCAAATCTTTGGAAGAACATTTGGAACATTTACGTGCTGTTTTTATTGCTCTACGTGATGCACGTTTGTTTGGTAACCTTGGGAAGTGCACCTTTTGCACCGACCGAGTATCTTTTCTTGGCTATGTTGTTACTCCACAGGGAATTGAAGTTGATAAAGCCAAGATTGAAGCTATTGAGAGTTGGCCGCAGCCCAAAACGGTCACACAAGTGCGGAGTTTTCTTGGACTCGCTGGTTTCTATAGGCGTTTTGTGAGAGATTTTAGCACCATTGCTGCACCTCTCAACGAGCTTACAAAGAAGGATGTGCCTTTTGTTTGGGGTACCGCACAGGAAGAAGCCTTCACGGTATTGAAAGATAAGTTGACACATGCTCCTTTACTCCAACTTCCTGATTTTAATAAGACTTTTGAGCTTGAATGTGATGCTAGTGGCATTGGATTAGGAGGTGTGTTATTACAAGATGGCAAACCTGTTGCATACTTTTCTGAAAAATTGAGTGGGCCTAGTCTGAATTATTCTACTTATGATAAAGAACTATATGCTCTTGTTCGGACTTTAGAAATATGGCAACATTATTTATGGCCCAAAGAATTTGTTATACATTCTGATCATGAATCTTTGAAACATATTAAAAGTCAAGCTAAACTGAATCGTAGACATGCTAAATGGGTTGAATTCATTGAAACTTTCCCTTATGTCATTAAACACAAGAAGGGTAAAGAAAATGTTATTGCTGATGCATTGTCTCGTCGCTATACTATGCTTTCACAACTTGACTTCAAAATATTTGGTTTGGAGACCATCAAAGATCAATATGTGCATGATGCTGATTTTAAAGATGTATTGCAGAATTGTAAAGAAGGAAGAACCTGGAACAAGTTTGTCGTTAATGATGGATTTGTGTTCCGTGCTAACAAGCTATGCATTCCAGCTAGCTCTCTTCGTATTTTGTTGTTGCAGGAGGCGCATGGAGGAGGATTAATGGGACACTTTGGCGTGAAGAAGACGGAGGACGTACTTGCTACACATTTCTTTTGGCCAAAGATGAGACGGGATGTTGAGCGTTTTGTTGCTCGCTGCACTACATGTCAAAAAGCTAAGTCACGACTCAATCCTCATGGTTTATATATGCCTTTGCCTGTACCTAGTGTTCCTTGGGAGGATATATCTATGGACTTTGTTTTAGGTTTACCTCGAACAAAGAAGGGGAGGGATAGCATATTTGTTGTCGTGGATAGATTCTCGAAAATGGCGCACTTTATACCATGTCATAAAAGCGATGATGCTGTTAATGTTGCTGATTTGTTCTTTCGTGAAATTATTCGCTTGCATGGTGTGCCAAATACTATTGTTTCAGATCGTGATACTAAATTTCTTAGCCACTTTTGGAGATGTTTATGGGCTAAGTTGGGGACTAAACTGCTTTTTAGTACTACTTGTCACCCCCAAACTGATGGACAAACTGAAGTAGTCAATAGAACATTGTCTACTATGCTTAGGGCTGTTTTGAAGAATAATAAGAAAATGTGGGAAGACTGCTTGCCTCATATTGAGTTTGCTTATAATCGTTCATTGCATTCTACTACTAAGATGTGCCCTTTTGAAATTGTGTATGGTTTCCTACCTCGTGCACCTATTGATTTGTTGCCTCTTCCATCTTCGGAGAAGGTTAATTTTGATGCTAAACAACGTGCTGAATTGATCTTAAAAATGCATGAGTTAACTAAGGAAAACATTGAGCGTATGAATGCTAAATATAAACTTGCTGGAGATAAGGGTAGAAAACATGTTGTGTTTGCACCTGGAGATCTTGTTTGGTTACATTTGCGTAAGGATAGATTTCCTGATTTGCGCAAATCAAAGCTAATGCCACGTGCTGATGGTCCTTTTAAGGTGTTAGAGAAAATAAATGATAATGCATATAAACTTGAGCTGCCTGCAGATTTTGGGGTTAGTCCCACTTTTAATATTGCAGATTTGAAGCCTTATTTGGGTGAGGAAGATGAGCTTCCGTCGAGGACGACTTCATTTCAAGAAGGGGAGGATGATGAGGACATCAATACAATTATTACACCCACAGGCCCTGCTGCTATACATACTGGACCAATTACTAGAGCTCGCGCACGCCAATTAAATTACCAGGTACTTTCGTTTCTTGCTAATGATTCTAATGTTCATGAGAATATGATGCTGCCTAAATTGGATACATTTGTTTTGCTTACAAATGAAGGGCCTAGCTTTGAGAAGGATGAACATTGGAGCAAGAACAAGCATGGAGATGATGGCATGCGCATGGGGAACAAGAACGGAGTTACAAGTGATGATTTCAGGACGTTGAAGCCACCATAATGCGTGCATGAAGCCTTGGACGAAATATACAAGATGCTACTTCATAACTTTCGTCCAGAGGCTATTCTAGGTGCTGCGTCACCTTATTATTGGGCCAGGCCCATGTAATTTCGAAATACATAAGTATAGGCTGTTTTTAGAGTCCGTATGTGTGGGGAAACAAGAGATAGGGTTGGTTTCGGACCCCTTCCTCAAGGGCCACGAAATTCCCCCCCTCTTCCTCCATATATACAGCCCTTAGGGCGTCGTTTAGACTTTGGGTTTTGTTTAGATTAAAAGTTCGCCATAGCTGCAACTTCGCGTACTTCGTTTGTGTTCAGCGACCAGACAAAGGCGTCACAGAACCCCACCTTGATCAATAAAGCTTTCATCTTATATTCGCAATATCCAGATTGCAATCTCAGTTTCTTGCCTGTTCTTCGTTTGCTCGCAGGAAACAGACCCTCGTGGTCAGGTTGATCGTGCTCCGGCGTGGTCGATAACCTCTCGGAGTTGGTTTAGCGATTGCTAAGGCGCGACGTCCTCGCACGTTCGTAGTCGGATCGTCAAAGTCGACTTCCATCAAAGCGATATTCATCATCTCATCGAAAGACGGGACACCTTTGCCTCTATCAATATCTTTCTGGAAATGCTCTTCAAGCCATCCGTGGTGTGGCAGGGCAAGAGCAGCAACACCAATCCGGATCCGATTATACCCCCAGATTCCGAGCACAATACCAATATCATCGGGGGCTCAGACACCGAAATCACACCATCGGCCCATCTAATAATGGCAGTAATTGCCCCATGGACCGAACCCTTCTTGGCCTACCTTAATAGGTGAGAGCTCCCTGAGGATCAGAATGAGGCTCGCTGCATTGTCTGGCGCTCGAAAGCCTACAAGGTCCACGACGGAGAGCTCTACAAGAAAAGCACTACCAGAGTACTTCAAAGATGTATCTCCGAAGAAGAGGGACGACAGCTCTTGGCTGAAATTCATGCCGGTCTCGGTGGTCACCATGCCGCCGTTCGGGCCCTTGTAAGTAAGGCCTTCCGTACAGGTTTCTATTGGCCGACGGCCCGAGCAGATGCACAGGACCTTGTCCAACGTTGCGTTGGATGCCAGCTTTTTGCCAACCAAAGCCATATGCCACCCACCGCTCTACAAAAAATCCCCATCACTTGGCCTTTTGCGGTCTGGGAGCTTGATATGGTTGGACCCCTTAGAGGAGGAAGCCATAAGAAAAAAATATCTGCTGGTCATGGTAGATAAGTTCACTAAGTGGATGGAGGCCAAACCAGTTAAAACGGCCGAAGCCGGACTAGTGATAGACTTCATATCCGGTGTCGTGCACCGTTATGGTGTCCCACACAGCATCATCACCGATAACGGCTCCAATTTCACAGCCGATGAGGTGAAAACCTGGTGTGCTAATCTGGGCATTAAGCTCGATTACGCCTCCGTCTATTACCCGCAAACAAACGGTAAAGTCGAACGAGCCAATGGTCTTATTATGAGCGGCATCAAGCTTAGACTAGTGCGGTCTTTGAAGGAATCAGACAAGCACTGGGTTGAGGAGCTCGACTCCGTACTCTGGGGGCTGCCGACCACGCCCAATCGCACTACCGGATATACACCCTTCTTCATGGTGTACAGAGCAGTGGCTATCTTGCCCTGCGACATTATTCATTACTCACCTCGAGGGCACATGTATGAAGAGAGAGAGGCCGAGCTTGATCGGCAGGACAGCTTAGATGCCCTGGAGGAGGAGCGTGACGTTGCAAAAGCCCGTTCCGCATTTTATCAATAGCATGCTTGCAGATATAAAGCAGAGAACTGCGGGCCAAGACTTATAATGTTGGCGAACTCGTTCTACGCTTGCCAGAGAAGAAAAAAGACAAACTCAAGCCCAAGTGGGAGGGTCCCTTCATCATTTATGAAGTTCTCACCGGAGGAGCGTACCGCCTGTGTGATACATCAGATAATTGCCTAGAGCTGAACCCATGGAATGCGGCTAGACTCCGAAGATTCTACGCCTAGAGCCGAACTCTTTGTTCGTCTTCTTCTCCCTTTTGGTTCCATTACTTTTCCTCTCTTTTCGCTTTTTTAGCTTTAAAGCTCTCGTGCGGATAAACCGCACACCTACGACGTACACATCCTTAAATATGTACGCCCATAATACCTGGGGGCTTCTTGTACAGAAGCTTATTATTATTTTCCGGGCATCAAGCTCACCACATATGTGTTTTTCCTCATATGTACCTTTTCTTCGCCATAATATGCATCGTTATGACTTAAGTTTTGGCCAAGCTGGGTTGCCTGGCTCCTGTGCTTATGCCCTATGTTCCCGTTTGTTCGGCCAGGGCATAAAGGGAGCACCTCTACGATTGCTACTGCCGGGTCATCGGGATGTGTACCTCAGACTAGGTGAAGCCGAAAGCTAGCATTCTTAAGGGAATATTCGGTCGGCGGACTAAAGATGTTTTCACGCTCATTACACTATGAATCCCCAAATGTTGCTCATACTGCGATTTTCTCAATCACAGTTCGGGCATGCACATTTACGCATGTTCACCCAGGGAAAGGAACGCTTAACGGAACTATTCTCTCTAGAAGATGTTTCTTACAATTACAATGTAATATAACATAGCTAGCCGGATACAACTTGTCTGTTTAAGCAACTATGACCCCTACGCCTGGTTTCCATGCATACCCCGGTCTATCTTGCCGCTCAGGTATTCGGAAACACTCCGTACCTTCGGGTACAGAGGTCGAAGCGAAAAGGTCTGCCATGAGAATCGTTTTACAATCTGGCTAGGGACAAATATTTCAAGGAAAGTACATAGTCACTGGGACTCAAAAATTTCGTCCTCTATGCCATCTAACAGGCTGTCTAACTTACAATCCTGTTGGGAATATTTTGCGGCTACTTTTACCAGGTCATATACCAAACTAACCGGAATTTCTTTTCCATCCGACCCTAGAGGTCCAACCCGGGCCATATGATTCGGATGAAGCTTGGTGTACCGTGTCCTCACCATGGCCCAGGCCTCTCATGCACCTTCTCAGCAGGCTGATATCTTCCATAATCGAATACACCACTGGGCTCCTTTGAATAGCTCCACGAGCTCCGCCATACTTCCTGGAGGGGAGGCGGATGGCCATAAAGCCTTGGCAACACTCCGCATTGCTTACCGAACTCGATCGTGCCTTTGGGAAACCTCTTGTAGCAGGTCGCCTTGAGATCCGGGCATTTCCTCTTCGGGACGGCCAGTCAGCATACCTGCAGACATAAATCTGTCAGTTCCTGCCCTTGTCGAATTATAGGGAGAGAAGTTCAAAAAGCATAATGAATATGCCACCTCGCAGTCTCTTATTCCCCTTCACGGAGTCCGCCAGCTGGGATCGCACGTCTTTTAGTTCCTCGCCCAGCAGGGTGTTGGAATCCTGCAGCTTATTTTTCTCATCCCTGACCCGTGTCAGCACACGGTCTCCTACGGCTAGTTGCCTTTTGGCCTCTTGTTCACCCGCTTGCACGACTTTCAGAGCCTCCTTCAGTTGATCCAACGATCCTGCCATGGGAAATACAAAAAGTATTAATATTGCTGGTACATGATTATATTTTCTCGATGGAGGGGAACATTACCAGGCGATGCCTCCTTGGATTTCTCCAGTCCGGCGGTAGCAGCAGCCAGCTAGGTTTGACATTTTTCCAGCTCTTGAGACAACAGGTTGTTCTTCTCTGTGAGCACCTGGTTGTGCAATGATCCTTAAAGCAGTTGTATCAACTGCTTCAAGTCTCGGGGGCTACTGGTATATAATTATCAGATTTGTACAAATGTGCACTTACCCGCATATCTTTCAAATGCTGGTTTGTGGCTCTAGTAAGCCCGTCTCGAGCAGCTCGGATGTATGCATCAGTCGAGCTAAAGGCGTTGAATGCCTCTTTTGAAAAGCCGGGGTCGCGAAGAGCGGCCTGCCGGCACCGATGATTCATGGCGCTTTCCACTTCAGAGTTTGTGACAGACACATCATCTGAATCCTCTGCCGAAGGACAATTCAGCGTCACTCTCGTATCAACCCTTGCCTTCAAGGCAGGGTCAGGAACCTGACTTGTGTAGGCGCGACCAGCAGGATCCCCGGACAAAGTCCGGCGAACGCTTTTCCTGATAAGACACAGCAGATAATGTCACAGTTTGATGTGACTACCAGGGAGCATGATTTAAAAACCATACCTCTTTGATAAAGGCTCTGCCATGTTCTCGTTCCCCTTTCTTTTCAAAGATTTGCTCGGCGCGGGCGCCGCTCTCTTAGGAAATGCCTCTGGCGCACGTTGAGGCGTCGGGCGCCTTCCCTTTGGAGCACGAACTAGTGCGGTGAGTGAGGCGTAATGAGGAAGCTCTCTCGAAGAAGGTGTCTCTTGATCACTTACATGCAAGGCAGGGAGGACACCGGGATAGTCAGCGGTGATGGCCACTTCCGTGCCGTCATAGCTCGCCTGGTAGAACACTCCATCCTCGAGCTCCACGAATATGTCCGGATCCTCTTTGAATACGGGGTCAAGGTCCCGGTTGTGATCCTCTGGCTGTGGGGCGGGGCTATGGATCCCCTCGATAACCTTCCGCCATTCCTGTTACAAATGGATGGGTTAATGTCCATTAAAAGTGAATCAGGGAGAGGATTGAGTAAAGTGGTGGGATTAGAACTCACCCAGCTAGGAGGATTGTACATGGAAAATCCATCTCGACGTTTAATACGAGTGAACTCCTCTTTCTCCCCTTTGTACAGTTCGGCCAATATTTTGGCCAAAGCAGCGGGGGTATCTGGACCCTTCCGACCGCAGCGGGAGGCGTCATCTTCCCCATTATAGTGCCACATGGGAAGCCCTCTGTATTGGAGTGGCTGAATCCCCCGCACTATGGAAGTCGCCATTACCTCGACTATTGATAGTCCGAACTGGGCAAGTGTCCTTATCTTGCTCATAAATTGACGGACTTCCGCACTATCTTCCTCCTCGAGGTTCCGAGGGCGCCAGCTGCGGCGTTTCTTCAACGGAGCATTTGAAAATTTGGGAAGACCCATTCGAACTGGGTCGGGGAGAGCGACGCCCTTAATATAGAACCATTCGAAAGGCCACTCTTTGGACGCCTTCTTCGGCGTGCCGGACAGGTATCCGGTCCCGGCGATGCGCCATACCTCGGCTCCACCCACTTCGAATATTGATCCCTTCTGGTTACGAGGGATGAGGCAGAATAGTTTCCTCCGTAATTCAAAATGGGCCTCACAGCCCAGGAATAGCTCACAAAGAGCAACGTAACCTGCGATGTGCAGGATGGAGGCAGGAGTGAAATTGTGAAGTTGGAGGCCATAATACTCTAGAAGTCCTCGGAGTTACGGGTGGATTGGAAATCCGACGCCTTTAGCAAGTATGGAACGAAGCACACTCGTCCCCCCCTGGATGGATTGGGGAAATTCTCCGCCTGATCCCCGCCGTCAAGACAATCCTGCTCGAACGGGGACTAGATTCGCGGGGGGAAGAAATCCCTGTGTTTGCAGCTTCACCAGCTGACCGTGGGATATGGAACATCTCTCCCAACCGCCTTTTTCGGAGCCGTGGGGACGGGAGGAAGAGCTGGGAGCGCTAGCCATGCTGGAGTGGTTCCTCCTAGCAACCTCTGAGGATTTTTTGCGTGGTGTGGAATGGATCTGAGATCCAATCTCTTTAAATAGATGCCTTTCTTGTATGGCCGGGGTGTTATGTGCAAAAAATACCCTGACCTCTCGTATTCGCTCGACATGTGGAAGCTGAAGCCATGGATGCACAGAAGCCGATGGGTGCGACATTAAATGGTAGGCCGAATACAGCTCTTTGAAGTCATCGGAGGAGGAACCTGCCTTGCAATGCCGAAGACAATCGGCGCGCCGGACACATCGTCATTAAAAGCCTGGTTCGGGGGCTACTGAGGGAGTCCTGGATTAAGGGGTCCTCCGGCATCCGGCCTGTTGGACATGGGACGGACTGATGGGATGTGAAGATACAAGACCGAAGACTTTCACCAGTGTCCGGATGGGACTCTCCTTGGCGTGGATGGCAAGCTCGGCATTCGGATATGAAGATTCCTTTCTCTGTAACCGACTTTGTACTACCCTAGTCCCCTCCGGTGTCTATATAAACCGGAGGGTTTAGTCCCTAGAGGTAATCATAATCATACATGCTAGACTTATAGGGTTTAGCCATTACGATCTCGTGGTAGATCAACTCTTGTAATACTCATATTCATCAAGATCAATCAAGCAAGAAGTAGGGTATTACCTTCATAGAGAGGGCCCGAACCTAGGTAAACATCGTGTCCCCTGTCTCCTGTTACCATCGACCATAGACGCACAGTTCGGGACCCCCTACCCGAGATCCGCCGGTTTTGACACCGACACCCGCCTCGCCCACATGATCCCATCATGGAGGATCCCCCCATGGATAATCCCTTGATGCCAGGATCCCGCAGGCTGCCCTCTCGCCGCTGCCCACAGCACTGCCGCCTTTGAGTGAAACCCACATGTGTTTTAGAGGGGATCCATTGCTCTGGAATCATAGATCGGTGGCGCCGGAGGACAAGCCAGGGCTGCATTTCAGGTGATGGGAAGCAAGGGCAAATCAGATCGAGGAAGCGTCGCATCGATTGGAGAGAAGTTCCAAGGAGCTGCGCCTGGCGCAGCACAAGGCGGAGGCGCAAGTCAATCTTAGGGGAGAGATGCTGAGGGATGTCAGCATCTGGCAGCGTCGCGTTGATTTTGAGTTAGGGCTAATGGCAGAGATCATATTCACGGAGTCGACTGCGGAGGAAAGTACGCACATGCCTATGGAATGGCATGAGCAGCCGGTGCAACTGTTCAAATGGGCGGTAGGAGCAGCCAAATCCCGGGACCAGTTGCGGCGGCGCCGCCGAGCATGCATCGTAGGCGAGGTGAGCTGCCCTCCTTCCCCGCCAGCGATGCAGTGACCTAGTTGGTTGCTGCTGCAGTGAACTTGCAACGCTATGTCTATTTGCAACCTTGACAATCACTCCATCTATATATATTGTTTTCCTGTAAAAAATACTTGGTCGTTTGGAAAAACATGGTAATTGATTTATCACTAGTTTTAGAATGCTTGGTCGTGACAATCAACCGAAGCCACAACTAGAAGTCTCCATCGCGTAAGTACTTTACGGTCGGTCGGACCCGCATCTCACCGAAGGGACACGCATCGGCTTGGTCTGACATGTACGACCAGTTACATCACTGACTTGTGCGACCGCATTTGAGCAGTGTAGTACTCCCTCTATCTCAGTTTACAAGTCTTGCACGTGTACCTAGGTCATAATTTGACCAACTTAATAAGAGGCATACATTACGAAAAATATATCATTACAAACTTCAAATATTCGATTTTTTAATGATATATTTTAATGTTAAACAATTTATGTTCTACTAAACTCATCGGGAGTACTTGAAATTTATGTTCCACTAAACTCATCGGGAGCCGTTTCGGGCCTCGAAACCAAAACCATCAATTAATCTTTACCTTGTTCCCATCACATTCCAAAGTACTAGTGCTACAAATAAGTGCAAGCCGGCTCACACCTACCAGTACGTACCAAACCTGAATGTGTTCCCACTATGCAGGTTTTAGTACTAGTGCTAGTACTTAGGTTATAAAAAGGGGAACTACCTAACCGAAAATTACTCTACCTTCCTCCTCATAAGTCCTCCTTCTTCGTCTGTCCTTGCCATGGCCGGTGTGCAGAGCTCCAGGTCGAGAACTATCCGATCTACTCGTAACAAGGGAGCACCAACCAAGGCTGCGGAAAAAAAAGAGAGGGCTCGCCACCACGCAGAGACCTCGAAAGATCTCTCACGGGCAGGCGATGGCTCCCAGGAGCGCCCTAGCCGCGGAGGCGAACATGCCAAGCTGGCGGCGCTGGAGTCGTTATCCCTCGACGGCATGCCCGATCAGCTCAATAAGCACCTCAATAAGCAGAATGAGTTCATCCACGGCTTGGTGGAGCTGCTGAAGGAGAGCCTCGACGACATGCCCGCTGAGCTCAATGAGCAGGGGGAGTTGACCGCCGGCTTGGTGATGCTGCTGAAGAAGAGCATTGCCTCGGAGAAGAAGGCGACCGACAAAATCCTGCAACTTCAGGAGGACAAGGCGAAGCTCTGCCACGAGCTCGACCTACTAAAGGAGGAGAACGCCGGCTGGAAGAAGCTGCATGAGAATAGTAGTTCCTCGATGAAGATGCTGCAGGCCCTCGTCATGGAACAGAAGGAGGAGTTGGCGAACCTCCGCATCGAGCACCCGACTGCCGTCAAGGTACGTAATGCGGCCGTGGAACAGATGATGAAGGCTCGCGTCGAGAAATCCCGCGTCATGGACACAATGAAGAAGATGGCGGAGGAGACGCCCAAGGAGATGGAGGTCGTGGAGGCAATGAAGAAGCAGTTACAACTCCGTGGCCAGCAACCCTTCATGTAGTGAGAGCAGCGCCCCAAACTTGTGTGTGCGTCTTCCTTCTTTTTTCGGGGTGATAATCTTCCTTCTTCTATTGCTCCTGTGTTTCTTCTTTTGCTTCGGGTGTTTCGCCGCACGTGTCACCTTCTCTGCGAGGCATGAATAGAACAATGCTAAAAATGAGATGACTAGCAAATTAGATCATTCTTTATCGCCAATAAACCAATGCCTCTTGCTAGTAATATATAATAAGAGTAGAGAGTACAAGATATGGCACTGGGCTGCCGTGTTTCCTGCTCCTCCATCGTACTCCAGTGGAAAACTAGAGTATACCGCACGGTTCTTTGCTCCTCCTCAGGTCGTTGTCACATTTATATGAGCAGTCAAATCACAAGGCCCCGCCTTCCAGCAGTAATGAGCCGTCAAATCACAAAGGCCCTCGCCTCTCTTAAAACCGACCTAGCTAGACTGCCCCGCCCTCTAGCCTTTTAAAAAATGTATACTTTTGTACAGTAGTAGGATCGATGGATTGCGCCATGGAGCAAAACTAACAAGATGAAATTAAAGAAAAAAGGTGGTACATATAGAGAGCGCTCGTCGCCAAATTATGCATATAGTACTATTAAAAAGCTAGTACGTGCTTAAATGGGGTGCTAAATTCTATTAAAAAATTAGCATATCTATTTAATTCTTGGGTTCTTATTATTTATGCCACTAGTTTGTGTATCACTACTTAGTTTTGCCATTAGAAGTTACACTACTCAAAAATGCCATTGATCCGTGAGATGCCTGCTCAAAAATGCAATTAGATATCTAAAAAATGCCATCGTTAAGTTAGATGTTTGCTAAAAAATGCCATTAGACATTGTGATTTTCACGTCAAAACCGCTGACCATGTTACATGACAAAAATAAGCCGATTCTCACAATGATAAGTGTGGCTCCGCTTGTCAGGAGTAACCAAGCAAACAATTTTACAGGAAAATAAGAACGTTGTTGGGATCAAGTAGGCCCCACACTTTATTTTACTGTAGTGAGATAGAGGTAGAGCTGGCATGTTGGTCCATCGGTATTTATGTCATTATAACATGGCAAAAGAGATTTGAGTCACAATAATGGTGTCCAGCACAAGACACCCCTCAAATAAAACTAAGCACCCTGAAATTCTTTGACAAAACTAAGCCCCCTGAAATTCTTTGACAACTAAACTGCCGGTTATATGATGTTGGCCATATATATTGTACGTATATAATGTGAAGAACGAGTGGTAGTCATAGTACTATACCAACTAAAAGATGAACTGTAAGAAATACTAGTATGTACGTACTGAGGAGTTAAAGTAACAAGAAGAAATATAACATAGTTCTGCTGGGGGCTCAGCACAACACACCCCTCAAATAAAACTAAGCACACCAGAAATTAAACTAAGCAACTAATCCGGTAGACACTGCATTAGAACCACCATGAGAAATGACACTACCACCTTACTCGGAGTCCTCGTCCACGTCCTCGACTTCGTCCTTGTCCCTCTTGCTCTTGGTCGATACTTCTTTGCTTGAACCGCACACTTGGCTCTTGCTCTTCATCCAACCCTTGTAGATATTGAAACAAAGGTAGCCATCCATTGCAGCGTAGTGGATGTGGTTTTTATCTAGTACATTCCACTGCCATGCACGATGAAACGTGTGCGGAGGTTTCTTCATTTTACCGTACGAAGGATGAACCATGGCTCCTGCCAGGGTCAGCATTGAAGGCTTATCACGGGAGGACACCAGCCCTTTCTTCTGGAGGTCAATGGGGTTGCCTACAACGAGGCCTATCCGACCAAGGATTTCCTTGTCTTTCCTAAAGTCTACAGTAACGAATTTGACTAGCCCGCCCTTGAGGAACTTCTTAAATTCCTCGCACTCAATGTCGGCATGGCATATGTGGTAGACCAAGCATAAGTCATGCAGACAAACCTGGATCACGGCGGGCTTCTTCTTCTCTACCTCCTTTAGATTCTTCTCGCTTCCCAGGACTGTGGTGTACTCAAC
Organism: Aegilops tauschii subsp. strangulata; assembly: GCF_002575655.3. NCBI lineage: Eukaryota > Viridiplantae > Streptophyta > Magnoliopsida > Poales > Poaceae > Aegilops > Aegilops tauschii. The sequence goes on from NC_053036.3 coordinate 281,155,062, forward strand.
ATCTAGCCCAGCGACCCACTCATCATTTGAGTTTTCGAACATGCGTCTGAAGCGAGCAAGGCATCCTTTCACCGTTGTGGAAGAACGGGTGTAGATGACGTCGAACTCATCGGCGGTGATGGTTCTAACCTTGTACTCACCGCAGATCATGGAGATTTGGGACGCCATGGATTTGGGAGGAGGGTTAGGATTAGTGGAACTTCCGTAATGTGAAAGGACGGGACGACTAGGAGCGAACTGTTGTAATGTTAAAGGACGTCCGGGGACGAGTACGATCGAGAACTGCCAGCAGTTTTTGTAAAAATGTTGAGTGGGGCGTGCGAACGGCAGGGTAGTGGCTTGCCTAGTGGATAAATGGATTCATGCATAGTACTATGGGGGCCCAATTAGATGTCATGTCTACTTGACGCCCAATTCAATGGCTTTCGATGTCATATCAAGCGTCGGGAATATTACAGGTGATACGAAGCTTCCAAGAGCCCTTCGATCTGAGATTGAACGGTTGCATGGCGTGATTCTAGACCTATGGGTGAATATCCTATCCTGGAGGGTTATTCTGCAAATTTTCAGCAACTTAGCATGCGACCGTTCGATCTCAGATCCAAGGGCTGCCAGATCAGAGGACATAAGGTAAAGGATCAGAGGACATAAGGTAAAGAAGTAAAAAGAGCCTTATGTTCCATCCCACAATCAATTCCCCCACATATAACTAAAGCATTTCTAGACTCAATTTCGACCAGTTTGGCTTGGTAATCCTACAGGCAGTCAGGCTCTGATACCAAAGCTGTCAGGACCCCGATTCTAAGTCACACCAATCTAGCATGTAACACATCATATCACTTTACGGTCTCACGCGCGGTATTCCCACGGGTGCCACCTTACCTGGCCCGGGACCGTTTGCGCCTTTTGGCTCACGTATATGATAGTGTCGCTAGCATCCATATGACAGAGAACCCGGGCCGACATGACTAGTCGTGAACCCAAAGTGGCACTAACTTACGGGGACATGCATACATGAACCAACATCGAACGTGTCGGTCATCAGCGTGTGAATCCGGGCTGTAGCAACTGGGCTAACAGGACTCTGGGAACCCGGGCTGTAGCAGGCTAGCAGGACTCCGGAAGTCACCGCGTGACATTTCCCCGAAGGGACAGACACAGGAACGAAGTGGATCACATGCCGGCCAGTCTAAGTGTTTCGGAGCAGTAGCAACTAGGCTAGCAGGACTCCGGTAAACCGGGCTGTAGTAGACTACCATGGCTCAGTGGAAGCACTAGACTACATTTCCCCATAAGACAGGCTACCAAGGATAGACAACTAGGTTGTCGGATCCCACACATACCAAGCATTTCAATCATACACACAATATGCTCGATATGTGCAAATACAACATGGCATCACAACATGACTCGACAACTCAAGTATTTATTAAATAGGCTCCGAGGAGCGAGATATTACAAACATGGGTCTCATGACCCAACATTCAGAGCATACAAGTCAAAGCACATGCGGACGCTTAAAATGTCTGAGTACAGACATCTACAAATGAAAAAGGTTGAGAATCCTGACTACCTACCAGATCCTGCCGAGGGCACAAGATCGTAGCTGAGGTATCAAGCTCAGCGTCGAAGTCCGCATAGAACTACTAGCGAGACTGAAGTCTCTCTGCAAAAACATAAATTAAGCAAACGTGAGTACAAATGTACCCAGCAAGACTTACATCAGAACTAACTACATATGCATCATTATCAACAAAGGGATGGTGGGGTTTAACTGCAGTAAGCCAGCTTTGACTCAGCGGCTAACCTGAACTACTACTACAAGTAACTCTTTTGAGGTGGCGCACACGAGTCCACATATTCACCATTCCAATACACCACTATGGATCCGCTCCCGTCTCGCTAGGAGAACGCCATCCATAGTACTCACGCTTATCTTGCGCATTTTAGAGTATCCACTTTCACTTGTCTATGAACTGTACAGGCAACCCAGAAGTCCTTTACCTCGGACACGACTATTCGAATAGATGATGTTAACCCTGCAGGGGTGTACTTCTTCACACACGCTCTCACCACTTACCGCCGTTTACACGACATGTACTCGGCAACCTTCAAGCGGAAGACCAACGAGGGTGTCGGCCACGGCCTACCTAAACAATCAAGTCTCTTGTCTAGGTTTATCGCCAATTTAGGTTCCATCCGCAGGGAGTCCGGCCGAGGTTTCCACATACGGCCCCGAACAATGTGTACAGGGTTCCGCGACACCAAACGAGCGCCCGGCATACCCGGCCACGTGCCTACCGCATCACACCCCACCCCTCGGGTCAGCACTGCGCACGGCCTCCAGCATACTACAAAGACCAGAAACTACTTGCAACTCCTGGACAGAGGGCAAGGGTGGTTAAGAAGCCGAGAGGGGCCGAGTTACCGGAACCCAATGTGTGGTAGTAACTGTTCATGGATCACAAACAAAGAACTCAGTTCCTGAGGACGGTTTCAATGAGACAACCCACCATGTACTCCTACATGGCCTCTCACCGCTACCTTTACCAAATCGTGTTCACACACTTAGCTCACACACAGCAGGACATGTTCACAACATTCCAATTCACCCCCGATGAATCAGACCTGACTCAACTCAAAGCAGTAGCAGGCATGACAAACAAGCATGAATGAGTAGGCACATCAGGGCTCAAACAACTCCTACTCATGCTAGTGGGTTTCATCTATTTACTGTGGCAATGACAGGTCATGCACAGGATAAGGGGTTCAACTACCGCAGCAGGTAACAGTTGAATCGTTGTTGTCCTAATGTAGTAAAAGAGAGCAGGAGCGAGAGAGTGGGATTGTATCGGAATGAACAAGGGGGTTTTGCTTGCCTGGCACTTCTGAAGATAATATAGCTCTTCATCCGTGACATCGAACTCATCGTCGGAACCACGTCTACTGAGAGGGAACAAATACCGGCAAACAAGGAAGAACACAATCAATGCAATGCAACAATTATGATGCATGATAATGACATGGCAAAATGAGTGTGTTGGGCTAATGCAACTACAACCAGATGGGTTTGAGCCATTTTGAACCAAAGATTCAACCCCAAACTCATCTTATGAATTTAAATAATGCTTTATCATGTTTTGATATAAACAGGAGGGTTAAGTTGCTTTAACATGCATGAAACCAGTACAGATGGATAGATTGGATTTTTCTGATAATTTTTCATATATAAATCTTTTCAATCTAAGCTACGGTTGAATTTATATGAATTTTAGAAGTTTTGCTAAATTTCTGGAATTCCTGATTAAATTAACCCAGAAAAGCTTTATTGCGTCAGCACTGTGTCATGCCTGCGTCAGCAAGTCAACGTGCTGACCAGAGTCAAATCTGACGTGTAGGGTCCACACGTCAGTGACACAGTGTTAAACAGGGGGGGCTTATTTCTAATCTAATTAAAAGATTAGGGTGCCGGGGCCCACTTTCAGTGTCACAGGGGTGGTTAATTAGCGCGGGTTGACCGGTTTGACCGGTGGTTACTCACCGGCGAGGCAGAACGCGGCGGAGCGCGTTGGGTTCGTCGCTCCGGCGACCATTTGGGCGGCGGAGGCCACGGGCGAGGAGCCAGGGCTCATCCGCGTCGTCTGGAGCAAGCGGGAGAGGCGGGGGTGGCCTGAGCTCGCCGGGAACGACCTCGGGGTGGCGGCCGGAGCATGGCTAGGTGCGCGTGGGGTGCTGTAGGGCACGGCGGGAGCTGCGAGCGGCGGCTTTGGTCTTCTGGGAGGCTCGTGAGCGCGATGGCATGCGCGGGCGCGAGCTGCGGTGGCTCTGGCCACGACGGTGAGGATCCATGGCAGCGCGACCGCTCGGGTCCGGTGGTTAGCACGGCTACGGCGCGCGACTGACAAAACGAAGAGGGGGAAACGGCGGCAGGGCTCACAATGGATCCGGCGGAGGCATCAGCGAGCTCGGGGAAGGTCCAACGCGGGCAGAACGGTGACGGTGATCTCGGGCAGCCGGAGGTGAAGACGACGGCGATGGCGGCTCCACATGGCGTCCGGAGACGCACGGCTTGACGGAGACGATGAGGACGACGGCGCAGAGCTCGTTGGCACGACGGAGGGGCGAGGACGTGGCGGTGGCCGCAACTGCAGCAAGCGGCGGCGACGGCGTGTTCGGTGGTGCTACGGGGAGGGAGCTATAGGAGAGGGAGAGAGCTCCAGAGTGAGGGGAGAGGTAGAGGGGGTCGAGGCCGTTCTTGTGGCGCGGAGACAGCGCGAGGGGGAAGCAGGAGGTGGAAGGAGGAGGTGGGGCTCGGGCGCGCGAGCGTCGACATGCCTCTGCCTACTGGCAGAGGTTGAAGATGGTGGGGCTTCTGGTGGGCTAGGCCAGTAGGCTCGGTTGCCAAGTGGGCTGCACAGGCGGTAGGTCCAGGTAAGTTACAGGTAAGCTCTCTTTTCCTTTCATTTCAGTTTTCTATTTCTTTTATTCTGTTTTGAATTAGTAAAAATACTAATCCATTTTGTAAAATCCTGAAAATAATTGTGGGCAGTGTTTGGATTATTTCCAACAACCCAAAACTAGTTTCAGAATTATTAGAGCATTTAAAAATATTTATAGGATTTAAATGCTCCAATTCAAATATGATATGAGTTAATTCAAAGATCCAGAATGTCCTGGATATATACTCATCATTTTTGGCAGAGGTTTTCACCTTTATCAGAAATCATGAACATTTTTAAAGGGCATTTTGGGTTCTTTGAAAAAGATTTTGGATTGAACCTAGTTGAGTTCCATTTGGTGCTAGGGTTTGAACATCCCCATTTCAAGTTTAACTGAAATTTAAACATGATGCAAACACTCTAATGCATGCACTGACTAGGGTTGTGACAACTCACCCCCACTAAACAAAAATCTCGTCCCGAGATTCAAGCGTAGGGTAAGATGAAGGGCGGGGGACACAAACTAACACAATCTTCACGATCCAACTGTCCTTATCGATGATATTGATTCATTGCATCATCTTGAACTTGACATCCTTGCTTTCAAGATCTTCACCCAACACGGGGACAAAAGAGCGAGATAACTCCACAGGGATGGATCATCTTAATGATCACAGGATCAACTCACAGAACGAGACGTAGAAACATCTCTTGAGCTGAGAGACAAAAACACATATGAGGAGCAATGGAAAGAAGCAGGTGACGAAGGTTCAGATTAGTAGGCAACAATTCCATGCTTAGAATATGGTGCATGGTTTCAAGATAGCGAGGAAATAATCGCCATGACTCCATAACAGGACACCTTAGGGAAGGTGACTCGTAGAATTATTCCCTTAAGTGGCAAAAATAATTACTTTTGATACATAGATCATTGAGACTCTTTATACCAACCTAAGGTAATCACAATTGATCAGTTGAAGGAGTTCAAAAGAATGACATACTCGGACTAGAATAGAAAACACAATGGATGATTTTGCTTATCATCGGAAATGGATGGGACCCATGGTAAGTCCACTTTTGAAGATGATCTTGGATAACAACTGCTGAGAAGGGCAGCCCATGGGAAATTGGCACAATGGCGGTGCAAGATCGGAACAAAATGCAACTGTTGGGAATGTTCCAACCATCATATCTGCCTAAGATTCAGATCCGATTGGTGATAGGATACTTCAGACTCAGCATGTCTGAAAAGAAAGTTTGCGACACAAATCGACGAGATGACGTTGCAAGATTCTCGGGAAATGAACTATGATGGTATGCTCCAAAACACGAGCTGGTTCTGCTACACACATGTGAACACGCTGTCCCAGACAAGCATGATCACATGGTAGTCTTGCAATAAAACACTACCGAGTTCTGATTGGGAACCATCATTGAGATAACGAAGTCTTGTGCATATCCGTCCGGGCCCTTCAGGATTAGCCCATGAACTTCTTTTCGTTGAACAAATCAATCAGTGGCTTGGTGTGCTAAGGAATACATATGGAGTGGAGGTAATTAATCTACCAAACCATAGAATACATTTGCACATGCATAATTGACATGGGATGGTACCAGAGGAAACAAAAACAATCTTTCTCGAACTCACGGCGGCAACTTGCACCAAATGCACATGAATTCAAGGAAGTCACTTCTTCCATCCAAGCATGAGCTTCATGAACGGAACACGAAGACATTGCTTACAAAGTTTCCAACACTAGGTTGATGTTCAACATGAATCATGGGGGAGGCAAAATGCTGCTGATGGGCTCAACAGCAACTCATCGGAATTTTCCATATCACTGGAATTCCACCATTATGTGAACAATGTGATAGTATTGGTCAGACCAAAGGATGTAATGGTGTATGCTCGAGGAACAACCACGAGTAAGACAGCATTATGAATATCGTTGGTTCTAACTTGATTTGACGATAGCCCACACTCAAATCAAAGGATTATAAGACAATAGCGCCGACAATTGATCACGTGGAACAATCGATGAAGATATCATCTTTCTTCAACACACACACACAAAGATATCCCTTTGGAAATGAACTAAGTGGATTAAGCTTTTATCTTCCAACTCTCCAAGTTGTTGCTTTAGCTTAACCAATTAGTTCAGGGTATCCAACACAGAATCTTGGAGAATGGGTGGTTTGGAGGAAAACCAACTTGATCACGAGCTCAACGTAACAGTCAGGGGACAACCTGGTAATACTTTCGAGAAGATATTCGGAAAATCACGAACCACCGATATGTTACTAAGCTTGAGAACAACCTTGCTTTTCAGGGAAAGATGCTATGATAAAAAAAAGTGAGGGATTGACACAATCCCAACTCATGGATCGAAGAGTGCACCAAAAATAAGGACTAGGTAGCACGATCAATCTTAGGATGATGATTTAATAACCAACACGCTAAGAATGAGAATATTGTCCATTTACTACAAAGCAACGAGTTGCTCGGAGTATTGATTTCACACATCACAATTCACTTGTCGGCATTCCGGTTTCAACAACACGAGGACCGAGGAATGAATGATGATGGTGAGAAGTATCACTGCATCAAGAATTCATAAGAGATGGTGCAATTCCTATGATATTCTTGACATAAAATAGGGTAATACTCCAAGGTAGAACAGAACAAAAGCTGGTTTGGCATTGGATCTGCGGAATACAACTACTTTGACCCAATCCTAGAAATGGATAAGGTACTGGAGTTTGTTTCGCCTAGTAATTCTGGAATAGAACGGACCGACGGACCATAAAGAATAATAGGCATCGATGAACACAAATGCACAACTATTCCTGACTATCAATTGATAGACTAGGGTCAGAATACAGCTGAGGAGGGTCAACTCAAGGAACATATAACTTTCTGAGTTGTGGATGCATAGATTAGTATGTCGAACCAAGTTCAACATTTCTTCCGGATAACCCATGCAGAACGGTAGAACTGGCAGATTCACAATATAACAGAGAACTCATCAAGAGCACTCCTGTTGTGATCTTTTGATCCAACAAACTTCTGCCATAAGTGGTTCATAGTATTTGGAAGAAGGAAATACCACGGACCTCGAGGACTAATGCAAAGGTTACTAATAACCTAAAGGAACGAGCAAACACTATCAAAATGAACTAAGTAGGGTGAATCTCGGGTTCAAAAACCCAGGAATAGAATGCCTACTAACTAGGTGGCATCACGGGATGCTTTTGAGAATGATGGCCAGAATCATCACACTGGGACACAAAACATGGCTAGATTACTAGGTAATCTCCTAAGACACCTAGGGTCATAATAATAACTCCAACATATATGTCGAGGCAATAGAATACCTCAACTCAGCAATTAGTGTGATTAACCTGGCCTAAAAGAACAACAAAACCAGAGGGAAAGGATTTTGCAAATGCATCAGATGGTTTAGAAACCTGGGATGACTCGGACAGCATAACAGCTGTAAATGCTCAAAGGATTTGAGACATCCTGTAAAAATGGTGGCATAACAACTCAGAAGCACAATATCAAGGTTCCGAGATCAACTGTCAACACATGGAAGTAATAGAAACTGAACAGAGGCTTGAGACCAACAATCCTATGAGTTTACGGATTAGTAACACGCGATCCTGATAGAAAGATGAGAAGCCTAGTTCTTAATCCCCGTAAAAGAGAAGAGGGTGACTCAGATCAGAGGACATAAGGTAAAGGAGTAAAAAGAGCCTTACGTTCCATCCCACAATCAATTCCCCTACATATAACTAAAGCATTTCTAGACTCAACTTCGACCAGCCTGGCTTGGTAATCCTACAGGCAGTCAGGCTCTGATACCAAAGCTGTCAGGACCCCGATTCTAAGTCACACCGATCTAGCATGTAACACATCATATCACTTTGCGGCCTCATGCACGGTATTACCACGGGTGCCACCTTACCTGGCCCGGGACCGTATGCGCCTTTTGGCTCACGTATATGATAGTATCGCTAGCATCCATATGACAGAGAACCTGGGCCGACATGACTAGTCGTGAACCCAAAGTGGCAATAACTTATGGGGACAGGCATACATGAACCAACATCGAACGTGTCGGTCATTAGCGTGTGAATCCGGGCTGTAGCAACTGGGCTAACAGGACTCCGGAAACCCGGGCTGTAGCAGGCTAGCAGGACTCCGGAAGTCACCGCGTGACACTTCCCCGAAGGGACAGACACAGGAACGAAGTGGATCACATGCCGGCCAGTCTAAGTGTTCCGGAGCAGTAGCAACTGGGCTAGCAGGACTCCGGTAAACCGGGCTGTAGGAGACTACCATGGCTCAGTGGAAGCACTAGACTACATTTCCCCATAAGACAGGCTACCAAGGATAGACAACTAGGTTGTCGGATCCCACACATACCAAGCATTTCAATCATACACACAATATGCTCGATATGTGCAAATACAACATGGCATCACAACATGACTCTACAACTCAAGTATTTATTCAATTGGCTCCGAGGAGCGAGATATTACAAACATGGGTCTCATGACCCAACATTCAGAGCATACAAGTCAAAGCACATGCGGAAGATTAACATGTCTGAGTACAGACATCTAGAAATGAAAAGGCTGAGAAGCCTGACTATCTACCAGATCCTGCCGAGGGCACAAGATCATAGCTGAGGTATCAAGCTAAACGTCGAAGTCCACACGGAACTACTAGCGAGACTGTAGTCTCTCTGCAAAAACATAAATTAAGCAAACGTGAGTACAAATGTACCAAGCAAGACCTACATCAGAACTAACTACATATGCATCATTATCAACAAAGGGATGGTGGGGTTTAACTGCAGTAAGCCAGCTTTGACTCAGTGGCTAACCTGAACTACTACTGCAAGTAACTCTTTTGAGGTGGCGCACACGGGTCCACATATTCACCATTTCAATACACCACTATGGATCCGCTCCCATCTCCCTACGAGAACGCCATCCATAGCACTCATGCTTATCTTGCGCATTTTAGAGTATCCACTTTCACTTGTCTATGAACTGTACAGGCAACCCAAAAGTCCTTTACCGCGGACACGGCTATTCAAATAGATGATGTTAACCCTGCAGGGGTGTACTTCTTCACACAGGCTCTCACCACTTACCGCCATTTACACGACATGTACTCGGTAAGCTTCAAGCGGAAGCCCAACGAGGGCGTCGGCCACGGCCTACCTAAACACTCAAGTCTCTACTCCAGGTTTATCGCCTATCCAGGTTCCATCCGCAGGGAGTCCGGCCGAGGTTTCCACATATGGCCCAGAACAATGTGTACATGGTTCCGCGACACCAAACGGGCGCTCGGCATACCCGGCCACGTGCCTACCGCATCACAGCCCACCCCTCGGGTCAGCGCTGCGCACGGCCTCCAGCATACTACAAAGACCAGAAACTACTTGCAACTCCTGGACAGAGGACAAGGGTGGTTAAGAAGCCGAGAGTGTCGGTGTACAAAAAGAGGGGTGCGTTTTTTACCCCTCTACCTGTGCACGGGCAGTCGGAGCCACGCCTACGGTCACGCTAAGCGGAACATGAGAGGTGAGCCAAGGTAAGACCGAAGCCCAAGATTATTAGAGCAACACCAAGACCAAGACCACAAAGAGCAGAGGGACGAAGCAGGTTCCCCCGGCAAGACCCTTGCCGGGACAGCTGGCCCCACACCAACAGAGCGAACCACCCTTGAGCCCACGGTCCCCAACGCCGTCATCCACGTGGGGCCACGGCCCGGGAAGGCGCCTCTGTGGTGGCATGCAGATCTTTGTGAAGACATATTCAATATCATATGAGGATTAGAAGACGACGATCCTCGACAAGATCCTTGCCGAGCAAGGCCACCAGACCACTGGCAAGGCCCTTGCCGGGGACGACAGCGCGCCACGGCAAGACCCTTGCCGGGCCACCCGGCAAGGCCCTCGCCAAGAACGCCAGCGGGGCCACCGCCAGGCCCACGTCAACCAAGCTTCCACCGCCGTTCACATGCAGCTGCCAGCCCAACCAGCTGGGCGGGCACCTGCGTGGCAACATGCAGCAACCAGGCCAACTCATCGAGCGCCTGCGTGGCGGCATGCAGATCTCTGTGAAGGCTCCACCACCGCGTCACCTCAGCTGCCTACCTGCCTACATGGCACCGCACCCATCACTGGCCGAGGCGCGTGTCTAGGAGAGGAGGAGCGGCGACGGACGGGACGGGCCTCGCCCCCGTCCCCGATAAAGCAAGGGGACACCTAAGCTACGCATTAAATGCGTCTTGTCCTGTAATACGAGCGATAAGCTCAGAGCACTGTATGCATTTCCACCTCCTATGTGTCACTGTGGCAGCCCCTTCTGACTATAAAAGGAAGCCCATGGCATACTGGACAAGAATTCGGCTCTTTCGAACCACGCACTAACCATAGCTAGTTCGAGAGCTCAAGAACTCTCTGAAATACACACACCAAAGCAGGACTAGGGTTTTACCCATCCTCCCGGCCCGAACCTGGGTAAATGATCCTTGTGCTGTCTACTAGCCCTGCTCTTCTTACAACCCCGCGTGCCGGCAACCGTAGTAGGGATTCTTGTGATCCCATAGGTGTCGTTCCACACCGACATCTTTGGCGCGCCAGGTAGCGGGCGCAATTGTGAGAATCTGGTCTAGTAGTTAGCCTAGCAGGTCTTCGTCGCCATGGCTCCTAAGAAGAAGACAGCCACGGCGATCAGCTCGTTGGGAGCCGAACGGCCCCTGCCGGTGCGGACGAGCAGTGGACCGGTCGTGGACAGGACCCAGGCCGCGGTCCGCGAGCACCAGCATCGCCCAGGCAGTCAGAGCCTGGCGAGCGGCATCGTTCGCGTGCCAGACGATCGGCCGCACGCCGCCAGATCCAAAGACGGAGCCGGGTCCCCCGCAGGCGGCGCAGAGCCCTCCAGGGGTGCCGTTGTGCCACCTCCGGGCGGCGCAGCGACCTCCAGGACGCTCACACCGGCGACCACCGCGCGCTCTTCCCATGGTGTGCATGCCGAGCAGCGTCACCACATTGGTGACCCTGGGCACCGCCATGGGAAGAGCCCTGTGCATCACCTGCAAGATGAAGGGGTCCAGCACGCTTGTCGAAGAGCGCAGAAATGGCACGCAGCCGTTGGGTCGTAACGGAGCTCCTTCTAACGTAGTTAGAAGTTGAAGCGCGCCGCAATCCAAGCAGCTGTCGCCGCCGCCCACGCCAGCGGAAGCTTTGGCGCGCGCACAGCTGCTCCTTGAGTTCCCTCTTGCTGCGGAGAAGCTCGACGAGTGGAGGGCCACCATCCGGAGCCTCGTCGCCGTCGCAAACAAAGACGATCCACGACCGGTGGGGCCCTCAGGTTGGCGCTCCACCGAGCCACCACATGCTGGCGCTGGGAGGACTGGGGGAGCTGCGGCCACGGTGCACTCTCCTCCTCCTCGCCAGCCGCCACGGGCGTCGGCCCGTCGCGATGACGCTTGTGATAACATCTCCATAGTGTCGTCCGACCCGCGGACCCTCCGCGACCAGCGCCAGGTTGATGAGGACATCAATACAATTATTACACCCACAGTCCCTGCTGCTATACATACTGGACCAATTACTAGAGCTCGCGCACGCCAATTAAATTACCAGGTACTTTCGTTTCTTGCTAATGATTCTAATGTTCATGAGAATATGATGCTGCCTAAATTGGATACATTTGTTTTGCTTACAAATGAAGGGCCTAGCTTTGAGAAGGATGAACATTGGAGCAAGAACAAGCATGGAGATGATGGCATGCGCATGGGGAACAAGAACGGAGTTACAAGTGATGATTTCAGGACGTTGAAGCCACCATAATGCGTGCATGAAGCCTTGGACGAAATATACAAGATGCTACTTCATAACTTTCGTCCAGAGGCTATTCTAGGTGCTGCGTCACCTTATTATTGGGCCAGGCCCATGTAATTTCGAAATACATAAGTATAGGCTGTTTTTAGAGTCCGTATGTGTGGGGAAACAAGAGATAGGGTTGGTTTCGGACCCCTTCCTCAAGGGCCACGAAATTCCCCCCCTCTTCCTCCATATATACAGCCCTTAGGGCGTCGTTTAGACTTTGGGTTTTGTTTAGATTAAAAGTTCGCCATAGCTGCAACTTCGCGTACTTCGTTTGTGTTCAGCGACCAGACAAAGGCGTCACAGAACCCCACCTTGATCAATAAAGCTTTCATCTTATATTCGCAATATCCAGATTGCAATCTCAGTTTCTTGCCTGTTCTTCGTTTGCTCGCAGGAAACAGACCCTCGTGGTCAGGTTGATCGTGCTCCGGCGTGGTCGATAACCTCTCGGAGTTGGTTTAGCGATTGCTAAGGCGCGACGTCCTCGCACGTTCGTAGTCGGATCGTCAAAGTCGACTTCCATCAAAGCGATATTCATCATCTCATCGAAAGACGGGACACCTTTGCCTCTATCAAGTGGTATCAGATTTCCAGGTTGCTCGGTGAGATTTTACAGTTTTTCGTAGTTTAGATCGAGTCTGTTCTTCATACCTACAGTCCACGAAAAAGCCACAAAAAAAAAATTAGGGTTAGTTCATCATATCCGAACCAATCTGAGCCTTTGCATAATCTTTTTAGGGTTTTTTGCTTTGTTGAATTTGCGGTTGCATCGTCGTGTCAAGTTGCTGGTCTTAGAGTCTAGTCTTTTAGAGTTTCGAGTTCTGGTCATAAGTTGTCACGCCGCCGCCGCACCATCATCATCGCCTTGCCATCTACCACCATTGCTTATCCGCCCCGCTTTGAATCCGTATCCATATACCACCACCGCTGCCATATACTGCCGCCATATATCCACCACCAATCCGAGTTCTTTTCATAGTCGGTTTGTTTTAGAGATCCATATATTTTCCGTTTCGTGTTTCCTTGCCTGAGTAGGTCTCGGAAAAAGAAAAAGAAAAAAAAAGAGTCTGGAGACCCCCGGGCAGTTTTTAGGCCAAAATTTCGGCAACCCAAAATATTTTTTCCCTATCCTATTTTTAGGCCCCGGGTAGTGTTTTGAGACACTCGCCATCATAGTGATTTTTTGTCGCACTTTTTCGTCGTCGCTGCCCTGATTTCCGAAAAAAAAAATAGTCAAAAAATTTTGTGCCCATCCTGTCAGTTTGACCTGGGAAGAGTTTTGAGACACTCGCCATTATAGTGATTTTTTCGCAAAAAAAAAAAAAAAAAAAGAGGAGCGCAAAAAAAAAAGAGCGCAAAAAAAAAAAAAGAGCGAAAAAAAAAATTCCTGAGTGTGCTTTTCCCTTGTTTACGTGCAGCGCCGTGATTTTGTTAGTGTTCTAGGCTCGCGTCTCTAGCACGGTCTAGCCTAGGACCAGCACAGTACCGTCGTTGAGCGTTTATTCAACTTTGCATCTCTGAATTGATTATTGCTTACCATTTTGCTACCATATTATAAGCCTTCCCAGCTCCACATAAGTCTACATCGTGCGTTTGACTCTCCCTGGTAATCGCTATATCCAAGCTTTGAGAGTTTTTGACTACAACGGTTGCCGATCACCACCTGCTGCTGGGTAAGAACTGGTAAGAATTTGAGATTCGCTTGAAGGTTTTGTGACACACCACCATCCCACCACTTCTAGTAGTCTGCAGGATCATATTCTTTTGTGTTTCTATTGCTGCTAACCATGGCAGGTTCACAAGCCGATGAGACTGATTGGGCGAACATGACGAACAAGGAGTTGCATGATAAATTTCAGCAAATGATGAGTGGCCAGGTGGGAGATGTGCTAAACAGATTTGAAGAGGCTATGGAGAAGATAGATGCCGTGGAGAAGTCGTTTGAGACAAAGCTGGATAACAAGTTTACTGAATTACTAAAGCGTCTTCCCCAACCACCACCGGCTGCACATGTCGCACCTCTACAACAACAACAACCACATCTCCAACGCCGCCTTCCAAATCAAGTGGGACGGGCACAGCGCGTTCCAATTGAGATTGGTCAAAATTCGGGTGCTGCTGTCCCTACTGTTGATGCTTCTTTGGCTCCTGCTCCTGCGGCGGCTGAGGAGGATGACGATTATGCAGGCGATTATGAGGATGAGGTTGATCAAAATCAGAACTACGTGCAGCCACCAGCACCACCACCAGCAGGTCGACCTCAGGTATATATTCGCAACGGTAGGCCGGCACCACCACCTCAGGTACGAGATCATGACCATCTCCCTAAACTGAAATTGAATATTCCACCATTTGAGGGTAGATATGTTCCTGATATATATCTTACTTGGGAGTTAGAAACTGAACAACGATTTACATGTTTACAATATCCTGAGGAGAGACGTGTTCCTGCTGCTGTTTGTGCTTTCACTAGCTTTGCATGTGTTTGGTGGTCTGAACATTGTAGATTATATCCTGTTCCAGCTACTTGGGCTGCTTTGAAAACTGCTATGCGTACTCGTTGGGTTCCACCATATTATCAACGTGAATTACTTCAAAAATTGCAGCGTTTAAGACAAGGAAAAAATTCTGTAGAAGAATATTATCAGGAATTACAAACTGGCATGATTAGATGTGGTATTGTTGAGGAGAATGAAGCTATGCTTGCACGTTTTATGGGTGGATTAAATAAAGAGATTCAGACCATTCTAGAGTATAAGGATTATAATAATATCACTCGTTTATTCCATCTTGCTTGTAAAGCTGAACGTGAAGTGCAGGATCGACAGCCATTGGCGCGAACTAACTTTTCTGCAGGTCGACCTTCATCATGGACACCGCGTGCATCTTCTACTTCCACTTCACCATCACCTCCATCAGGTGCCACCTCCAGCCGTGATACAAGAAAGCAGGCACAACCACCACTCTCTGCCAAGAGCACACCTGCCGGGCCTGTGCAGAGCTCTTCTTCTTCCATGGCATCGACAGGGCACACAAGTGATATTATTTGTCGTCGTTGTAAGGGAAGAGGACATTTTGCGAGAGAATGCAAATCTCAGCGTGTCATGATTGCTACTGAGGATGGTGGGTATGAGTCCGCTAGTGACTATGATGAGGAGACTTTGGCTCTTATTACACGTGAAGAACATGGTGGAGATGATTCTGAAAATGAGACGCAATACATGGCTCCTGAAGACGCTGACAGGTATGAATGTTTAGTTGCTCAACGTGTTTTGAGTGTGCAGGTCACACAAGCAGAGCAAAATCAGAGGCATAATTTGTTCCATACAAAGGGAGTTGTGAAGGAACGTTCTGTTCGCGTCATCATAGATGGAGGGAGCTGTAACAACTTGGCTAGCATGGAGATGGTGGAGAAGCTATCTCTCACCACAAGACCACATCCACATCCTTACTACATCCAATGGTTCAACAACAGCGGCAAGGTAAAGGTAACACGTACTGTTCGTGTGCATTTTAGTATCTCTACATATGCTGATTATGTTGATTGTGATGTGGTACCCATGCAAGCATGTTCCTTATTACTAGGTAGACCATGGCAATTTGATAAAAATTCTGTACACCATGGTAGAAACAATCAGTATACTCTTGTTCATAAGGATAAAAATATTACTTTGCTTCCTATGACTCCTGATTCCATTTTGAAAGATGACATTAATAGAGCTAATAAAGCAAAACAGGAGAAAAATAAGAGTGAAAATCAGATTGTGGCAAAGGAATTTGAGCAACAAATGAAACCTAATAATAAACCATCTAGTGTTGTTTCTGAAATTAAATTGAAAAGTGCATGTTTACTTGCCACAAAATCTGATATTGATGAACTAGATTTCAGCAAATCTGTTTGCTATGCTTTTGTGTGCAAAGAGGCATTATTTTCATTCGAGGACGTGCCTTCCTCTTTGCCCCCTGCTGTCACTCACATTTTGCAGGAGTTCGCTGACGTCTTCCCACAAGACGTGCCACCGGGATTACCACCTATTCGAGGGATTGAGCATCAAATTGACTTAATTCCCGGTGCATCGCTACCCAACCGTGCACCATACCGTACCAATCCAGAGGAGACGAAGGAGATTATGCGTCAAGTACAGGAGCTGCTCGACAAAGGTTATATACGCGAATCTCTTAGTCCTTGTGCTGTTCCTATTATACTCGTGCCTAAAAAGGATGGTACGTCGCGTATGTGTGTTGATTGTAGAGGCATTAATAATATTACTATTCGTTATCGTCATCCTATTCCTAGGCTCGATGATATGCTTGATGAATTGAGTGGCTCTACAATATTCTCCAAAGTTGATTTGCGTAGTGGATACCATCAAATTCGTATGAAATTGGGAGATGAATGGAAAACTGCATTTAAAACTAAGTTTGGTTTATATGAGTGGTTAGTCATGCCTTTTGGGTTAACTAATGCACCTAGTACTTTCATGAGACTAATGAACGAAGTTTTACGTGCTTTCATTGGACGATTTGTGGTGGTCTATTTTGATGATATACTGATTTATAGCAAATCTTTGGAAGAACATTTGGAACATTTACGTGCTGTTTTTATTGCTCTACGTGATGCACGTTTGTTTGGTAACCTTGGGAAGTGCACCTTTTGCACCGACCGAGTATCTTTTCTTGGCTATGTTGTTACTCCACAGGGAATTGAAGTTGATAAAGCCAAGATTGAAGCTATTGAGAGTTGGCCGCAGCCCAAAACGGTCACACAAGTGCGGAGTTTTCTTGGACTCGCTGGTTTCTATAGGCGTTTTGTGAGAGATTTTAGCACCATTGCTGCACCTCTCAACGAGCTTACAAAGAAGGTTGTGCCTTTTGTTTGGGGTACCGCACAGGAAGAAGCCTTCACGGTATTGAAAGATAAGTTGACACATGCTCCTTTACTCCAACTTCCTGATTTTAATAAGACTTTTGAGCTTGAATGTGATGCTAGTGGCATTGGATTAGGAGGTGTGTTATACAAGATGGCAAACCTGTTGCATACTTTTCTGAAAAATTGAGTGGGCCTAGTCTGAATTATTCTACTTATGATAAAGAACTATATGCTCTTGTTCGGACTTTAGAAACATGGCAACATTATTTATAGCCCAAAGAATTTGTTATACATTCTGATCATGAATCTTTGAAACATATTAAAAGTCAAGCTAAACTGAATCGTAGACATGCTAAATGGGTTGAATTCATTGAAACTTTCCCTTATGTCATTAAACACAAGAAGGGTAAAGAAAATGTTATTGCTGATGCATTGTCTCGTCGCTATACTATGCTTTCACAACTTGACTTCAAAATATTTGGTTTGGAGACCATCAAAGATCAATATGTGCATGATGCTGATTTTAAAGATGTATTGCAGAATTGTAAAGAAGGAAGAACCTGGAACAAGTTTGTCGTTAATGATGGATTTGTGTTCCGTGCTAACAAGCTATGCATTCCAGCTAGCTCTCTTCGTCTTTTGTTGTTGCAGGAGGCGCATGGAGGAGGATTAATGGGACACTTTGGCGTGAAGAAGACGGAGGACGTACTTGCTACACATTTCTTTTGGCCAAAGATGAGACGGGATGTTGAGCGTTTTGTTGCTCGCTGCACTACATGTCAAAAAGCTAAGTCACGACTCAATCCTCATGGTTTATATATGCCTTTGCCTGTACCTAGTGTTCCTTGGGAGGATATATCTATGGACTTTGTTTTAGGTTTACCTCGAACAAAGAAGGGGAGGGATAGCATATTTGTTGTCGTGGATAGATTCTCGAAAATGGCGCACTTTATACCATGTCATAAAAGCGATGATGCTGTTAATGTTGCTGATTTGTTCTTTCGTGAAATTATTCGCTTGCATGGTGTGCCAAATACTATTGTTTCAGATCGTGATACTAAATTTCTTAGCCACTTTTGGAGATGTTTATGGGCTAAGTTGGGGACTAAACTGCTTTTTAGTACTACTTGTCACCCCCAAACTGATGGACAAACTGAAGTAGTCAATAGAACATTGTCTACTATGCTTAGGGCTGTTTTGAAGAATAATAAGAAAATGTGGGAAGACTGCTTGCCTCATATTGAGTTTGCTTATAATCGTTCATTGCATTCTACTACTAAGATGTGCCCTTTTGAAATTGTGTATGGTTTCCTACCTCGTGCACCTATTGATTTGTTGCCTCTTCCATCTTCGGAGAAGGTTAATTTTGATGCTAAACAACGTGCTGAATTGATCTTAAAAATGCATGAGTTAACTAAGGAAAACATTGAGCGTATGAATGCTAAATATAAACTTGCTGGAGATAAGGGTAGAAAACATGTTGTGTTTGCACCTGGAGATCTTGTTTGGTTACATTTGCGTAAGGATAGATTTCCTGATTTGCGCAAATCAAAGCTAATGCCACGTGCTGATGGTCCTTTTAAGGTGTTAGAGAAAATAAATGATAATGCATATAAACTTGAGCTGCCTGCAGATTTTGGGGTTAGTCCCACTTTTAATATTGCAGATTTGAAGCCTTATTTGGGTGAGGAAGATGAGCTTCCGTCGAGGACGACTTCATTTCAAGAAGGGGAGGATGATGAGGACATCAATACAATTATTACACCCACAGTCCCTGCTGCTATACATACTGGACCAATTACTAGAGCTCGCGCACGCCAATTAAATTACCAGGTACTTTCGTTTCTTGCTAATGATTCTAATGTTCATGAGAATATGATGCTGCCTAAATTGGATACATTTGTTTTGCTTACAAATGAAGGGCCTAGCTTTGAGAAGGATGAACATTGGAGCAAGAACAAGCATGGAGATGATGGCATGCGCATGGGGAACAAGAACGGAGTTACAAGTGATGATTTCAGGACGTTGAAGCCACCATAATGCGTGCATGAAGCCTTGGACGAAATATACAAGATGCTACTTCATAACTTTCGTCCAGAGGCTATTCTAGGTGCTGCGTCACCTTATTATTGGGCCAGGCCCATGTAATTTCGAAATACATAAGTATAGGCTGTTTTTAGAGTCCGTATGTGTGGGGAAACAAGAGATAGGGTTGGTTTCGGACCCCTTCCTCAAGGGCCACGAAATTCCCCCCCCCTCTTCCTCCATATATACAGCCCTTAGGGCGTCGTTTAGACTTTGGGTTTTGTTTAGATTAAAAGTTCGCCATAGCTGCAACTTCGCGTACTTCGTTTGTGTTCAGCGACCAGACAAAGGCGTCACAGAACCCCACCTTGATCAATAAAGCTTTCATCTTATATTCGCAATATCCAGATTGCAATCTCAGTTTCTTGCCTGTTCTTCGTTTGCTCGCAGGAAACAGACCCTCGTGGTCAGGTTGATCGTGCTCCGGCGTGGTCGATAACCTCTCGGAGTTGGTTTAGCGATTGCTAAGGCGCGACGTCCTCGCACGTTCGTAGTCGGATCGTCAAAGTCGACTTCCATCAAAGCGATATTCATCATCTCATCGAAAGACGGGACACCTTTGCCTCTATCACAGGTCCTTCGGGAGCGAGCTCACAAAGACGCTCGAACCACCGTCGAGCGCCGGCGCGAAACGCGCCGCCAGTCGGACAAGCGGGCGGGACCCGCTATGGACCACCCGGCACCGGGGGGCCCCGATGACCTACCTTACAACGTGGGCTGCCCGGCTTTTACCCATGAGCTACGGCAGTTCCAGTGGCCGTCCCACCGCACGTTCAAGCCCGACTTCGGCGAGAAGTACACTGGCAGGACCCATCCGTCCGAGTTCCTCAGCATCTCCACCATCGCGATGCAGGCTGCTGGGGCTCCTGACGACAAGGTGCTTGCCAACTATTTCCCACTGGCGCTCAAGCCCAATGTGATGTCTTGGTTGGTGCACTTGCCGGTGGATTCCATTTCTTCTTGGTCAGATCTGTGCCATGAGTTTGTTGGCGCCTTCACAGGAGGCCACCAAGCTCATGGCCAGGCCAGTGATCTGCATATCATTCCCTAGAAGGAAGGGGAGACCCTGCGCAAGTACATCCAGAGATCCAGCCGGGTGCAGTACAACATCCCCGACGTTCATCCCGCCGCTGTGATTAGTGCGTTCCACTAGAACGTGCGCAATCGCAAGATGCGCGAGGAGCTGGCGATGACCAAGGTTAAGGATGTGGCCGAGCTCTACGTTCTGGCCGATAGGTGCGCCCGGGCTGAAGAGGGAAGGAAGTACCCTGGCGAAGACGTTGGCGCGGAAACCGACTCTACCGATGAAGACGCCGCCACCCCGACGAAGAAGAGCCGGCGTCGCAACAGGAAACGCAAAGGCAAGGCCGTGCTTGCCGTTGAGGGATCTGACGATACCAGTGCCGGCAAGAAGGTCAAGGCAGATGCCCCCGGCAAGGAGATTGCCGGGTGCGCCGTCTGCCGGGCCTTGGCGGCTACCGACAAGCCAGGAAGCTCCGGCAAGCAATACTGCAAGATCCACCGCACCAAGGGCCACGACCTCCAGAACTGCCGACAAGTCGAGCTACTTGCTGAGAAGCAAAAGGCTGAGTATGAGAGGCGGGACAAGGAGAAGGACCAGGACGGTGCTGAGGGATCCGGCAAGAAGCGTGGCGACCAAGCAGGCCGCCCCGGCAAGGACAACCAGTAAGAGAGGCCCGCCCGGGGCCGCGACAAGAAACAAGAAGACGATGATCACGATGAGGACGACGATTCTGGTGAGCAAGAGTTCCAGAAGGCTACGGAGGCCATGTGCATCGATGGCGGCGCCTCGCTGCATACCTCTCACCGCCAGCTCAAGCAGTGGGCGCGTGAGATTACAGCAGCAGAGCCGTCGTGCGATGCTCAGAAGCCCCTGAAGTGGTCAAGCACACCCCTCATCTTTGACGCCGAGGACCACCCTGACCGCACTACCGCGGTCGGGTGTTTGCCATTGTTGGTCTCACCAACGATACGCAACCTCAGGGTGAACAAGATGTTGGTTGACGGCGGGGCCGGCCTGAACCTGATCTCGCCTGTCGTGATCAAAAGGTTGCAAATCCCTGATGGAGACCTCAAGGAAATGGGCACGTTTCAAGGGGTCAATCCGGGGAGGAACCAGCCGAAGGGAAAGGTCACACTGCCCGTGACATTTGGAGGAGAGTTGAACTACAGGACGGAGAGGATCGTCTTCGACGTGGCCGAGATCCCCTTGCCCTACAACGGGATCCTCGGCCGCCCGGCACTAGCTAAGTTTATGGCGGTGGCACACTATGCCTACAACATGCTAAAGATGCCCGGGCCGTTGACCATCATCTCCGTCCCCTCCGTCAAGAAGGACGCGCTGATCTGCGCCGACCAACTCTACCGGGAAGCAGTTGCAGCAGCTGCCGTCAAGGCACCTGCTCCTGCCGCTGAAGGCCCGAGAGGGAAGAAGGAGCCCGGCAAGACCTCTCGCACCCACTCCGGCAAGCGCACCTCCTTGGAGTGTTGTGCTACCGTTGAGGACGTGCCAGAGAGCTCTACCGACAAGAGCAAGAGATCCATAGCCGAGCCGCCGCAGACCAAGAAGGTGCCCGTCAGGGAGGACGGCACGGGAGGGCCCTTCACCATAGGCTCCACCCTCAACGGCAAATAGGAAGGCGCGCTCATCACCTTCCTGCGGGCAAATGTCGACGTGTTTGCTGGCAAGCGTTCGACATCCCCGGTGTTCCCAGGGAGGTGATTGAGCACCACCTAGCTGTCTGCCCCCACGCGCGGCCCGTCAAACAGAAGGTCAGAAAGCAGGCTCTGGAAAAGCAGGAGTTCACCACAGAGGAGATCAGGAAGTTGGAAGCGGCAGGTTTGGTGAGAGGAGTGCTCCACCCGACGTGGTTGGCCAATCCGGTAGTGGTGCGCAAGGCGAATGGGAAGTGGAGGCTGTGTATTGATTACACATATATTAATAAGGCTTGTCCTAAGGACCCCTTCCCGTTGCCGCGCATCGACCAGATTGTTGACTCCACAGCCGGGTGTGATCTGTTATCATTCCTCGACGCCTACTCAGGCTACCACCAGATCTTCATGACAAGAAAGGATGAAGAGAAGACATCATTCATCACCCCATGTGGTACGTATTGCTTTTTACGGATGCCTTTCGGGTTGAAGAGTGCCGGCTCAACATTCGCAAGAGCAGTCCAAATTGGTTTTGAACCTCAGCTCCATAGAAATATGGAGGCATACATGGATGACATAGTTGTCAAAACCAAGGACGGGCCAACTCTTGTGCAAGATCTGGAAGAGACATTTGCCAACCTGCGCAAGATCAACCTCAAGCTGAACCCTGAGAAGTATGTCTTCGGTGTTCCATCCGGCAAGCTTCTCGGGTTCTTTGTGTCGCAGCGCGGGGTCGAGGCAAACCCAGACAAGATCAAGGCTATTGAGTAGATTGAGGCGCCCAAGCGGATCAAGGATGTGCGTCGGCTCACCGGCTGCGTTGCCGCCATGAGCCGATTCATCTCCAAGTCCGCCAAGCGCGCCCTTCCCTTCTTCAAGATCTTGAAAAAGGCAGGACCAATGGAGTGGACCCCAGAAGCCGAAGCAGCATTGCAGGATCTGAAGAAATACCTTTCCTCCACGCCAATACTGGTTGCGCCTAAACCACAAGAGTCGTTGCTGCTATATCTGGCGGCGACGAATCAAGTGGTCAGCGCTGCACTGGTGGCACAGAGGGAGGTCGACGAGGAGGCAGTGGCGGCGGTAGAACCAGCGGATGGCAAGCCAAAGATTCCCCCGGCAGGGCCTGGTGCCAGCAAGGCGCGGCCCCCGCAGAGTCTGATGCCACCAAGGCAGTGCCCGCGCAGTCGAGTGAGGTGGTGCAGACGAAGAAGATGATGCAGCACCTGGTTTACTTTGTCAGCTCCCTCTTGCAGGGAGCTAGATGGAGGTACTCTGGTGTGCAGAAATTGCTCTTCGGTCTCCTTGTGGCCTCGAGGAAGCTGCGTCATTTACTTCCAAGCCCACGAGATCACTGTCGTCACCCGCCTCCCATTGCAACGGATACTGCACAACCCGGATGCGGCTGGAAGGATTGTGGAATGGGCCTTGGAGTTGTCAAGCTTTGGTTTAAGGTTTGAAAGTACCTCGACAATTCAGAGCAGAGTCTTGGCAGAGTTCATTGCAGAATGGACCTCGACGCCTGACGAAGAAATCCAGGAGACCACTCTCCCCGGAAAGGAAGCAGACCGCGACTGGATCATGTACTTTGATGGGGCTTACTCGCTGCAAGGCGCCGGCGCCGGTGTGCTGCTCGTCGCACCCATCGGAGAGCACCTCAAGTACGTGATCCAGATGCACTTCCCCAGGGAGATGTCCACGAACAACACTGCTGAGTACGAGGGATTGCTTGCCGGTCTTAGGATCGCGGCAGACCTCGGGGTTAAGAAGCTCATCGTCAGGGGTGACTTGCAGCTCATTGTCAGACAGGTCAACAAGGATTATCAGAGCCCATTGATGGAAGCTTACGTAGATGAGGTGAGGAAGCTGGAGGAATGCTTTGACGGTATCCAAGCGGAGCACATCCCCCGAGTGGAGAACGACATCACCGATTACCTGTCAAAGCGTGTTGCATTCAAGCTACCTGTGGAACCAGGTACCTTTTTGCTCCGGCTAACTCAACCATCCGTTGAGCCATCAACGGGGCAGAACAAGCGGAGGAAGTCAGGTCCCGGCAAGTACTTTCCTACCGAGCCCCCTGGGGCCGCCGGCAAGGGTGCTGCCATGGACGCTGAACCTACCCAAGAGCAACTGGCTCCGGCAGGGCGTCAAGCCCTGGCCGTAGAGACAGCTGCTCCCATGGCGGAAGAAATGCCTTTGGTCCTTGCCGTCGAACCCCAGGCTCTGACATGGGCGCAGCATACCGTCCATTTCCTCCAAACAGGGGAGCTTCCTGAGGAGCGGGAAGAAGCGGAAAAAGTAGCCCGCCGGTCCGCCCTGTACCAGTTCGTCGATGACGTCCTGTACAGGAGAAGGCCAAACAGTGTGAAATTGAAGTGCATCCCCCGGGAGGAAGGACTGGAGCTGTTGGCGGAGATACACGGAGGCATATGTGGCTCCCACATAGGGTCGAGGACCCTTGCCGGGAAGACGTTCCGGCAAGGTTTCTTCTGGCCCACCGCCCTCCAGGATGCAACGGCACTAGTAACCAAGTGTGAAGCGTGTCAGTTCCATTCAAAGAAGCTTCATCAACCAGCTCAAGCCCTTCAAACAATCCCTCTCTCCTGGCCATTCTCGGTCTGGGGGCTCGATATACTGGGCCCTTTCCCCCACGCCGTCGGGGGCTTTGAGTACTTGTATCTTGCGATCGACAAGTTCACAAAGTGGCCGGAGGTGGAAGCAGTGAGAAAGGTGACTGCTCAGTCAGCTGTCAAGTTTTTCAAGGAACTGGTCTGTCGTTTTGGTGTGCCAAACAGAGTCATCACCGACAATGGCACATAGTTCACGAGCCACACCTTCATGGAATACATTCAAGACCTCGGCAGCAAGGTCTGTTTTGCTTCCATGGCACACCGACGAAGCAACGGCCAAGCGGAGAGGGCAAATCCTGAAGTGTTGCGAGGCCTAAGGACAAAGACTTTTGACAAACTGCGCAAGAGCGGAAGGCGCTGGATTGATGAATTGCCGGCGGTTCTTTGGTCGATCAGGACGACGCCAAATCGAGCCACTAGCCAGACACCTTTTGCCCTGGTCTACGGGGCAGAAGCAGTTCTCCCCACAGAACTCATATATGGGTCACCTCTAGTGCTCGCTTATGATGAGCTTGAGCAAGAGCAGTTGCGCCAAGATGACGCGACGCTCCTTGACTAAGATCGTCTTCGGGCGGCTGTGAGAGCAGCGCGCTACCAGCAAGCCTTGCGCCACTACCATAGCCGCAAGGTTCATGCCCAAAGCTTTGAGGAAGGCGGCCTTGTTCTTCGGCGCGTTCAGTCGGCCAAGAATACCAACAAGTTGACGCCGAAGTGGGAAGGCCCTTATCGGGTAATACGAGTCACCAGGCCGGCGCAGTCCGCCTGGAGACCGAAGATGCCGTCCCAGTGAGCAACTCCTGGAACATCGAGCATCTTCGCAAGTTTTACCCATAAGGCGCGGCTTGCCGGGCCTCCCGGCAAGCCACCTTTTGTACAAGCTTTGCCGGCAAGGCATGTGACCCTTTGTACAAAGTCAGGCGCAGACCCTAAGCATTAATAAATGAAGCGCTGGCGCCCTAAGTTATAGGATGCAAGCTAGGTCGAGTCTCTTCCTTGGTTAGGGTTGATAGTGCTTAGCGACGACTAACCCCTAGCCTAGAGGTCGAGTGCACATCTATCTGTTCCTTTTCTATCCTCCTTTGGTTCGCAGGGCACATGAGCACTTCTGCTGAGCTACTGGGAAAGAAGGAAACGGACCGGCGCCCCGACCCCGGCAAACCGGAGTTGCCGGGGGCTGCAAGCACAAGGATCCAACCGCGGCAAGATGAGATTGCCGGGGGCTGCAGATCCAGATAAGTCTTTTATCCTCTGTCATGCATTTCGGAACCGGACTGGGGTATGTGAAACCTCGTTTTTATCTCTAGGCTGCCGTGCTCCCCTTTTTCCTATACCTAAGGATTATTTCCTGGGTCCGGATTTGGTTGTAGCCGCGGCGGCAAGGAGGTAGAATGAGGAGCCTAAAGCCCACCTCATCCCTGCCTCCGCCAAGAGCGCGAGAACGGTCGAGTGGAGTGGGGGGACGGCAAGGCCTGTTGCCGGGCGAAAAACATTTATCTTAAACAATAACAAGGATTCGCTCCTTGTCGCGGGATTTACCCACGAACGAAAAACCTGGCAAGCATCCCTTTTTCATTAAAAACATCCCATACAGGTACAGTTCGTGCGAGATGAAAAACATGAGCAAGGGGATTACAAGTTTTAAATTTAACAAAGGCCCGCAGGCTTACAAACTAAAAAAGAGATAAGATGCCCGTAATCCCTTTCTTGTCCCTCTCCTCAGGAGGCAGGTCAAGGAGGCGAAAGGGCAAAAGAGGCGCCTAGGCGAGCTACGAGCAGCAGAAAGCACCAAGAGAACACCTCGGTGGCCGCCCATGGGTGGGCCGGTGATGACGGTGCCGGGAAAGGAGCTGGAAGACGAGGCGACAGGACCGGCAATACGCGATGAAGGCGTCGGTGCCCGCGTACTCCGAGTTCACAGCCTTGCCGCCCGCCCTCTTCCTCTTCCGTAGCCTCCCGACGCCAGCCGCCCAAGGAGACGGCCCCGAGAAGTTCAAGGAGCTGGCGCCACCCCCGGCAAGCCTCTGCCGGAGGAGCGGCCAGGTGCAGATGCTGCTGCTGCCGCACCCGCCCAGGCGCGGGGCGTCCGACGCCTAGTCGGACTCGTCCCCGTCATCTGCCCCGCTGTCCTCCTCATCACTTTCGCTCGAGGAAGAGCTTCCATTGTCGGAATCTCCATCGAAGGAGCTCTCCACGCAGCACTTCAGGCGAGTTCCGAACTCTCCGGAGACCTTGACGGAGAGTAGGCCGTCCTCCATTAATTTGAAGTAGAGGACGAGCCCCGCCGTCAGGCTGTGGATGCGAGCGAACGTCTTCCACCCACGACAGAGGTACATGACCCGAGGAGCCGGGAAGTCGACGTCGACCCGCGTACCCCCATTCCCACAACCCCTCATGTGCAATATGAGGGATTGGGGCCGGTCACGCTCCATCTCTCGAGCGAACGGGGCAGGAATACGGAGACGATGACGCGGAGGCCGGCGCAGCCTGATGAAGAACTCGCGGGGCTGGTCTCCGACACGGCCTTCCATTGGGAAAGGCACCATTGGCGGGGGCGAAGCCGGCGCGCCGCCCCGTTCTCCTCTTCCCCGAGCACCACGACCTCTGCCCTGGCCTCGCTCACGGCCTCGCCCCCTCCCCCTTCCCCTCGCGGCCGGTTCCACCACCACGGGCCCAGGAGGAGGAGGGGCGCGCTGTCGAGCGGCGACCCTCGCCGCCACCGTCGAAGGACCCGGGTTCCCTTTCTCCATGGCGAGTGAAAGGAAGAAGCAGAAGCAAGAAGAGATAGATGACAGGAGAATACGGGACGCCATCCCCCTTTCCCCTCTTTACAAAGGGGCGGGGTCGGGGCTCGGCCGCCCCGCTCGGCCAATCCAGCCACCGGAGGCGCAGGGAATCAGGACCAACCCGCTGCCCCAACCCGCGACGACCCGGTTTCCCGCCTCCACCGCTTGCCACCCCAGGCGCATGAAGGACGCGTGGCGGACGTGCAAAACTGAGGGGATGGGTTAAGCGACATCTCCCCACCCCATGATCATGGGGACTGGACGCCTTGAAGACCGCGGCCCGGCCCCATTCAGAAAATGAGTCGCGCCTCCATGCCTCCCTCTTTTTACCGGGAAGGCACGAGCCGCCTCTTTACTGCGATGTGACGCATGCGTACGGAAACCGCCCCACGCATGCCGCCCACGTCACTATACCCCTCCACGCCGCGCCACGCGCGCGGGTCGTGGGAAGCGCAGCACGCGAAAAGTTTTACCACGGTAAAAACCGCCCCGCCTGCCCGCGCACCGTTTTGGGCCTGACCCAACAACGTGTCGCGCTTATGTGTGGCCCAAGCCCCGGGGCTCCTGTCGGTGTACAAAAAGAGGGGTACATTTTTGTACCCCTCTACCTGTGCACGGGCAGTCGGAGCCGCGCCTACGGTCACGCTAAGCAGAACAAGGGAGGTGAGCCAAGGTAAGACCGAAGCCCAAGATGATCAGAGCAACACCAAGACCAAGACCACAAAGAGTAGAGGGACAAAGCAGGTTCCCCCGGCAAGACCCTTGCCGGGGCAGCCTCAGCAGCCCCGGCAAGACCCTTGCCGGGACAGCTCGCCCCACACAAACAGAGCGAGCCACCCTTGAGCCCACGGTCCCCAACGCCGTCATCCACGTGGGGCCAGGGCTCGGGAAGGCGCCTCTGTGGTGGCATGCAGATCTTTGTGAAGACATATTCAAGATCAGATGAGGATTAGAAGACGACGATCCTCGGCAAGATCCTTGCCGAGGAAGGCCACCAAACCCCCGGCAAGGGCCTTGCCGGGGACGATAGCGCGCCACGGCAAGACCCTTGCCAGGCCACCCGGCAAGGCCCTCGCCAAGAACGCCAGCGGGGCCACCGCCAGGCCCACGTCAACCAAGCTTCCACTGCCGTTCACATGCAGCTGCCAGCCCAACCAGCTGGGCGGGCACCTGCGTGGCAACATGCAGCTCCCAGGCCAACTCATTGAGCGGCTGCGTGGTGGCATGCAGATCTTCGTGAAGGCTCCACCACCGCGCCACCTCAGCTGCCTGCCTGCCTACATGGCACCGCACGCATCACTGGCCGAGGCGCATGTCGAGGCGAGGAGGAGCGGCGACGGACGGGACGGGCCTTGCCCCCGTCCCCGATAAAGCAAGGGGACACCTAAGCTACGCATTAAATGCGTCTTGTCCTGTAATATGAGCGATAAGCTCAGAGCACTGTACGCCTTTCCACCTCCTATGTGTCACTGTGGCAGCCCCTTCTGACTATAAAAGGAGGCCCATGGCATACTGGAGAAGGATTCGGCTCTTTCGAACCACGCACTGACCACAGCTAGTTAGAGAGCTCAAGAACTCTCTGAAATACACCCACCAAAGCAGGACTAGGGTTTTACGCATCCTCGCGACCCGAACCTGGGTAAACGATCCTTGTGCTGTCTACTAGCCCTGCTCTTCTTGCAACCCCGCTCCCCGCAACCGTAGTAGGGATTCTTGTGATCCCATAGGTGTCGTTCCACACCGACAGAGAGGGGTCGAGTTACCGGAACCCAATGTGTGGTAGTAACTGTTCATGGATCACAAACACAGAACTCAGTTCTTGAGGACGGTTTCAATGAGACAACCCACCATGTACTCCTACATGGCCTCTCACCGCTACCTTTACCAAATCGTGTTCACACACTTAGCTCACACGCAGCAGGACATGTTCACAACATTCCAATTCATCCCCGATGAATCAGACCTGACTCAACTCTAAGCAGTAGCAGGCATGACAAACAAGCATGAATGAGTAGGCACATCAGGGCTCAAACAACTCCTACTCATGCTAGTGGGTTTCATCTATTTATTGTGGCAATGACAGGTCATGCAGAGGATAAGGGGTTCAACTACCGCAGCAGGTAACAGTTGAATCGTTGTTGTCCTAATGCAGTAAAAGAGAGCAGGAGCGAGAGAGTGGGATTGTATCGGAATGAACAAGAGGTTTTTGCTTGCCTGGCACTTCTGAAGATAATATAGCTCTTCATCGGTGTCATCGAACTCATCGTCGGAACCATGTCTACTGAGAGGGAACACATACCGGCAAACAAGGAAGAACACAATCAATGCAATGCAACAATTATGATGCATGGTAATGACATGGCAAAATGAGTGTGTTGGGCTAATGCAACTACAACCAGATGGGTTTGAGCCATTTTGAACCAAAGATTCAACCCCAAACTCATCTTATGAATTTAAATAGTGCTTTATCATGTTTTGATATAAACAGCAGGGTTAAGTTGCTTTAACATGCATGAAACCAGTACAGATGGATAGATTGGATTTTTTTGATAATTTTTCATATATAAATCTTTTCAATCTGAGCTACAGTTGAATTTATATGAATTTTAGAAGTTTTGCTAAATTTCTGGAATTCCTGATTAAATTAACCCAGAAAAGCTTTATTGCATCAGCACTGCGTCATGCCTGCGTCAGCAAGTAAACGGCGCTGACCAGAGTCAAATCTGACGTGTAGGGTCGACACGTCAGTGACACAATGTTAAACAGGGGTGATAGAGGCAAAGGTGTCCCGTCTTTCGATGAGATGGTGGCTATCGTTTTGGAGGAAGTCGACTTTGACGATCTGATAGAGGCGAGGGTGTCCCGATCTTTCGATGAGATGATAACTATCGATTTGGTGGAGACGACTTTGACGATCCGACTACAAACGTGCACGACGTTGCGCCTTATCAATCGCTAAACCAATCTCCTGAGGTTACTGACGATGCCGGAAGCACGATCAGCCTGACCACGAAGGTCTATTCCTGCAAGCAATCGAAGAACGAGCAAGAATATGATAATGCAATCTGAATATTGCGAATATATATGAAGTATTGATAGTGGTGGGGATCCGTAAGTGGTCTTGGTCTGGTCGTTGGACACAAACGAAGTACACGAAGTTGCAATGGCTAACTTTTAACTAAACAAATCCCAAGGAAAAAGCTACTAGATGGATCTACTTATATAGGAACAAGGGGTGGCGGCCAAGGAGGTGGGAGGACGTCCCAAGGCAGCCTAAAACCAACCCTAGGTCGTACAAGGCACATGGGCCCAAGTGGAGGTGATGCAACACCTTTGGACTTGTAGTTTGACTCGGATTCTGGTGCAACGTCAGATTGTTTCGACCATAACTCAATGCTCCGGACGAATTTAAAGGTGAATCCAATTGTGTTGGAAAGAGCACGAAATCTAGTTTCCAACAAAAAAAGAATCACCCAATTCGGAGTCCGTATGAAAAAGTTGTTGGCGTTTTGAGTCAGGTATGTCTGTGCAGTGCGAATCTGAATCCAGAACGTGAGAGACTTGGACTCTATCTTCTCTTGGCCCAAAAGTGACGTGAGAGGACTTTTTGAACAGAACCTGAACTTCTCCTTTTGCCTTATCTTCATATGTGGATTGTACAAATGTCCCATACACCTGCAATTAGACAAAACACAAAAGTGTGTGAAGTATTTTTGTTCTGGATAACATAAATAGATTATTGAATAGTTTGCACTAGAAATCACCTGACAAATATGCATGTATGCAATATTTTTGGTCGTATCCAAGGTAGTCATGTCCTCATCACGATCCGACTACGAACGTGCGAGGACGTCGCGCCTTAGCAATCGCTAAACCAACTCCGAGAGGTTATTGACCACGCCGGAGCACGATCAACCTAGCCACGAAGGTCTGTTTCCTGCAGGCAAACAAAGAACAAGCAAGAAACTAAGATTGCAATGTGGATATTGCGAATATAAGAGGAAAGTTTTATTGATCAAGGTGGGGTTCTGTGACGCCTTTGTCTGGTCGTTGAACACAAACGAAGTATGCGAAGTTGCAGCTATGGCGAAATTTAATCTAAACAAAACCCAAAGTCTAAATGACGGCCTAAGGGCTGTATATATGGAGGAATAGGGGGGAATTCCGTGGCCCTTGCGGGAGGGGTCCGAATCCAACCCTAACTCTTGTTTCCCCACACATACGGACTCTAAAAACAGCCTATACTTAAGTATTTCGAAATTACATGGGCCAGGCCCAATAATAAGGTCACGCAGCACCTAGAATAGCCTCTGGACGAAATTTATGAAGTGGCATCTTGTATATTTCGTCCAAGGCTTCATGCACTCCTTATGGTGGCTTCAAAGTCCTGAAATCATCACTTGTAACTCCGTTCTTATTCCCCTTGCGCATGCCATCATTTTCCTGCTTGGTCTTGCTCAAGTGTTCATCCCTCTTAGCCATGCCAGGCCCTTCATTTGTAAGCAAAACAAATGTATTGAATTTAGGCAGCATCATATTCTCATGAACATTAGAATCATTACCAAGAAACGAAAGTACCTGGTAATTCAATTGGCGTGCGCGAGCTCTAGTAATTGGTCCAGTATGTATAGCAGCAGGGACTGTGGGTGTAATAATTGTATTGATGTCCTCATCATCCTCCCCTTCTTGAAATGAAGTCGTCCTCGACGGAAGCTCATCTTCCTCACCCAAATAAGGCTTCAAATCTGCAATATTAAAAGTGGGACTAACCCCAAAATCTGCAGGCAGCTCAAGTTTATATGCATTATCATTTATTTTCTCTAACACCTTAAAAGGACCATCAGCACGTGGCATTAGCTTTGATTTGCGCAAATCAGGAAATCTATCCTTACGCAAATGTAACCAAACAAGATCTCCAGGTGCAAACACAACATGTTTTCTACCCTTATCTCCAGCAAGTTTATATTTAGCATTCATACGCTCAATGTTTTCCTTAGTTAACTCATGCATTTTTAAGATCAATTCAGCACGTTGTTTAGCATCAAAATTAACCTTCTCCGAAGATGGAAGAGGCAACAAATCAATGGGTGCACGAGGTAGGAAACCATACACAATTTCAAAAGGGCACATCTTAGTAGTAGAATGCAACAAACGATTATAAGAAAATTCAATATGAGGCAAGCATTCTTCCCACATTTTCTTATTATTCTTCAAAACAGCCATAAGCATAGTAGACAATGTTCTATTGACTACTTCAGTTTGACTATCGGTTTGGGGGTGACAAATAGTACTAAAAAGTAGTTTAGTCCCCAACTTAGCCCATAAACATCTCCAAAAGTGGCTAAGAAATTTAGTATCACGATCTGAAACAATAGTATTTGGCACACCATGCAAGCGAATAATTTCACGAAAGAACAAATCAGCAACATTAACAGCATCATCGCTTTTATGACATGGTATAAGGTGTGCCATTTTCGAGAACCTATCTACGACAACAAATATGCTATCCCTCCCCTTCTTTGTTCGAGGTAAACCTAAAACAAAGTCCATAGATATATCCTCCCAAGGAACAGTAGGTACATGCAAAGGCATATATAAACCATGAGGATTGAGTCGTGACTTAGCTTTTTGACATGTAGTGCAGCGAGCAACAAAACGCTCAACATCCCGTCTCATCTTTGTCCAAAAGAAATGTGTAGCAAGTACGTCCTCCATCTTCTTCACGCCAAAGTGTCCCATTAATCCTCCTCCATGCGCCTCCTGCAACAACAAAAGACGAACAGAGCTAGCTGGAATGCATAGCTTGTTAGCACGGAACACAAAGCCATCATTAATAATGAACTTGTTTCGTGTTCTTCCTTCTTTACAATTCTGCATTACATCTTTAAAATCAGCATCATGCACATATTGATCTTTGGTGGTCTCCAAACCAAATATTTTGAAGTCAAGTTGTGAAAGCATAGTATAGCGATGAGACAATGTATCAGCAATAACATTTTCTTTACCCTTCTTGTGTTTAATGACATAAGGGAAAGTCCCAATGAATTCAACCCATTTAGCATGTCTACGATTCAGTTTTGCTTGACTTTTAATGTGTTTCAAAGATTCATGATCAGAATGTATAACAAATTCTTTGGGCCATAAATAATGTTGCCATGTCTCTAAAGTCCGAACAAGAGCATATAATTCTTTATCATAAGTAGAATAATTCAGACTAGGCCCACTCAATTTTTCAGAAAAGTATGCAACAGGTTTGCCATCTTGTAATAACACACCTCCTAATCAAATTCCACTAGCATCACATTCAAGCTCAAAAGTCTTATTAAAGTTAGGAAGTTGGAGTAAAGGAGCATGTGTCAACTTATCTTTCAATACCGTGAAGGCTTCTTCCTGTGCGGTACCCCAAACAAAAGGCACATCCTTCTTTGTAAGCTCTTTGAGAGGTGCAGCAATGGTGCTGAAATCTCTCACAAAACGCCTATAGAATCCAGCAAGGCCAAGAAAAATCCTCACTTGTGTGACCATTTTGGGCTGCGGCCAACTCTCAATAGCTTCAATCTTGGCTTTATCAACTTCAATTCCCTGTGGAGTAACAACATAGCCAAGAAAAGATACTCGGTCGGTGCAAAAGGTGCACTTCCCAAGGTTACCAAACAAACATGCATCACGTAGAGCAATAAAAACAACACGTAAATGTTCCAAATGTTCTTCCAAAGTTTTGCTATAAATCAATATGCCATCAAAGTAAACTACCACAAATCGTCCAATGAAAGCACATAAAACTTCATTCATTAATCTCATGGAAGTACTAGGTGCATTAGTTAACCCAAAAGGCATGACTAACCACTCATATAATCCAAACTTAGTTTTAAATGTTGTTTTCCATTCATCTCCCAATTTCATACGAATTTGATGGTATCCACTACGCAAATCAACTTTGGGGAATATTGTAGAGCCACTCAATTCATCAAGCATATCATCTAGCCTAGGAATAGGATGACGATAACGAATAGTAATATTATTAATGCCTCTACAATCAACACACATACGCGATGTACCATCCTTTTTAGGCACTAATATAATAGGAATAGCGCAAGGACTAAGAGATTCGCGTATATAACCTTTGTCGAGTAGCTCTTGTACTTGACGCATAATCTCCTTTGTCTCCTCTGGATTGGTACGGTATGGTGCATGGTTGGGTAATGATGCACCGGGAATTAAGTCAATTTGATGCTCAATCCCTCGAATAGGTGGTAATCCCGGTGGCATGTCTTGTGGAAAGACGTCAGTGAACTCCTGCAAAATGTTAGTGACAGCAGGAGGCAAAGAGGAAGGCACGTCCTCGAATGAAAATAATGCCACTTTGCCCACAAAAGCGTAGCAAACAGATTTGCTAAAATGTAGATCATCAATATCATATTTGGTGGCAAGTAAACATGCAGTTTTGAATTTAATTTCAGAAGCAACACTCGATGGTTTATTATTAGGCTTCATTTGTTGCTCAAATTCTTTTGCCACAATCTGATTTTCACTCTTATTTTTCTCCTGTTTTGCTTGATTAGCTCTATTAATATCATCTTTTAAAATGGAATCAGGAGTCATAGGAAGCAAAGTAATATTTTTATCCTTATGAACAAGAGTATACTGATTGTTTCTACCATGGTGTATAGAATTTTTATCAAATTGCCATGGTCTACCAAGTAATAAGGAACATGCTTGCACAGGTACCACATCATAATCAACATAATAAGCATATGTAGAGATACTAAAATGCACACGAACAATACATGTTACCTTAACCTTGCCGCTGTTGTTGAACCATTGGATGTAGTAAGGATGTGGATGTGGTCTTGTGGTGAGAGATAGCTTCTCCACCATCTCCATGCTAGCCAAGTTGTTGCAGCTCGCTCCATCTATGATGACGCGAATAGAACGTTCCTTCGCAACTCCCTTTGTATGGAACAAATTATGCCTCTGATTTTGCTCAGCTTGTGTAACCTGCACACTCAAAACACGTTGAGCAACTAAACATTCATACCTGTCAGCATCTTCAGCAGCCATGTATTGTGTCTCATGATCAGAATCATCTCCACCGTGTTCTTCATGTGTAATATGAGCCAAAGTCTCCTCATCATAGTCACTAGCGGACTCATACCCACCATCCTCAGTAACAATCATCACACGCTGAGATTTGCATTCTCTCGCAAAATGTCCTCTTCCCTTACAACGACGACAAATAATATCACTTGTGTGCCCTGTTGATGCCATGGAAGAAGAAGAGCTCTGCGCAGGCCCGGCAGGTGTGCTCTTGGCAGAGAGTGGTGGTTGTGCATGCTTTCTTGTATCACGGCTGGAGGTGGCACCTGATGGAGTTGATGGTGCAGTGGAAGTAGAGGATGCACGTGGTGTCCATGATGAAGGTCGACCTGCAGAAAAGTTAGTTCGCGCCAATGTTTGTCGATCCTGCACTTCACGCTTAGCTTTAAAAGCAAGATGGAATAAACGAGTGATATTATTATACTCCTTATACTCTAGAATGGTCTGAATGTCTCTATTTAATCCACCCATAAAACGTGCAAGCATAGCTTCATTCTCCTCAACAATACCACATCTAATCATGCCAGTTTGTAATTCCTGATAATATTCTTGTACAGAATTTTTTCCTTGTCTCAAACACTGCAATTTTTGAATTAATTCACGTTGATAATATGGTGGAACCCAACGAGTACGCAAAGCAGTTTTCAAAGCAGCCCAAGTAGCTGGAATAGGATATAATCTACAATGTTCAGACCACCAAACACATGCAAAGCTAGTGAAAGCACAAACAGCAGCAGGAACACGTCTCTCCTCAGGATATTGTAAACATGTAAATCATTGTTCAGTTTCTAACTCCCAAGTAAGATATATATCAAGAACATATCTACCCTCAGATGGTGGAATATTCAATTTCAGTTTAGGAAGATGGTCATGATCTCGTACCTGAGGGAGAGCCCTACCATTTGTGATTATTTGCATGTGGACGACCTGGTGGTTGTGGTGCTGGTGGTTGCATGTAGTTCTGATTTTGATCAACCTGATCCTCGTAATCTCCCGCATAATCATCCTCCGCATCAGCAGCAGGAGCCACAGAAGTATTAACAGCAGCACCAACAGTTTGGCCAGGCTAAAGAAGGACACGGCTCACTCGGCGGAGGGCTGTTTCGCGATGTGGAGGTAGTAGTAGTAGTTGTTGTTGTTGTTGTTGTTGTTGTTGCAGAGGTGCGGCAGGTGCCGCCGGTGGTGGAAGATGCGCAAGCAATTCATTAAATCTATTATCGATCTTTGTTTCGAACGTCTTCTCAAGGCCAGTGATCTTCTCCATGGCCTCTTCAAAATTGTTCAGCACATCTTGCACCTGTTCAGTCATCATTTGCTGAAACTTATCATGAAGCTCCTTGTTCATTAAGTTCTCCCAGTCAATCTCGTCGGCTTGTGATCCTGGCATGGTTAGCAGCAATAGAAACACACAACAATATGATCCTGCAGACTACTAACAAGTGGTGGTGGTGGGTGTCACAAATCCGTCAAGCAAAACTCAAATTCTTACGAGTTCTTACAAAGCAGCAGGTGGTGACCAGCAACCGTTGTAGTCAAAACTCTCAAAGCTTGGATAGAGCGATTACCAGGAAGGGTCAAACGCACGACGTAGATGTATGTGGAGCTGGGAAGGCTTATAATATGGTAGCAAAAAGGGTCAGCAATAATCAATTTCAGATATGCAAAGTTGAATAAACGCTCAACGACGGTACTGTGCTGGTCCTAGGCTAGACCGTGTTAGAGACGCGAGCCTAGAACACTAACAAAATCACGGCGCTGCACGTAAACAAGGGAAAAGCACACTCTGGAATTTTTTTCGCTCTTTTTTTGCGCTCCTCTTTTTTTCTTTTTTTTGTGAAAAATCACTATAATGGCGAGTGTCTCAAAACTCTTCCAAGGTCAAACTGACAGGATGGGCACGAAATTTTTTTGACAATTTTTATTTCGGAAATCAGGGCAGCTACGACGAAAAAGTGCGACAAAAAATATGGCGAGTGTCTCAAAACGCTCCCTGGGACCTAAAAATAGGATAGGGAAAAAATATTTTCGGTTGCCGAAAATTTGGCCTAAAAACTGCCCGGGGGTCTCCAGACTCGTTTTTTTCGAGACCTACTCAGGCAAGGAAATACAAAACGACAACTAGATGGATCTCGAAAACAAACCTAATATGAAAAGAACTCGGATTGGTGGTGTACAAGCAGATGTATATGTGGACTCGGATTGGTGGTGGATAGGCGGATGTATATGTGGACTCGGGTTGGTGGTGGACAGGCAGATGTATATGTGGACTCGGATTGGTGGTGGACAGGCGGAGGTATATGGCAGCGGTAAGGAATATGTTGGTGGTGGTGGTATATGGTAGGAACAATGACGATGGTGCGGCGGCGGCGTGACAACTTGTGAACAGAACTCAAAACTCTAAGGGAAACCAGACGCTAAGACCAGCAACTTGACACAACGATGTAACCGCAAATTTAACAAAGCAAATACAGAAAAGATTATGCAAAGGCTCAGATTGGTTCGGGTAGGATGAACTAACCCTAATTTTTTTTGGCTTTTTTGTGGACTATAGGTATGAAGAACAGACTCGATCTAAACTACGAAAAACTGTAAAATCTCACCGAGCAACCTGGAAATCTGATACCACTTGATAGAGGCGAAGGTGTCCCGTCTTTCGATGAGATGGTGGCTATCGTTTTGGAGGAAGTCGACTTTGACGATCCGACTACGAACATGCGAGGACGTCGCGCCTTAGCAATCGCTAAACCAACTCCGAGAGGTTATTGACCATGCCGGAGCACGATCAACCTGACCATGAAGGTCTGTTTCCTGCAGGCAAACAAAGAACAAGCAAGAAACTAAGATTGCAATCTTGATATTGCGAATATAAGAGGAAAGCTTTATTGATCAAGGTGGGGTTCTGTGACGCCTTTGTGTGGTCGTTGAACACAAACGAAGTACGTGAAGTTGCAGCTATGGCGAACTTTAATCTAAACAAAACCCAAAGTCTAAACGACGCCCTAAGGGCTGTATATATGGAGGAATAGGGGGGCAATTTCGTGGCCCTTATGGGAGGGGTCCGAATCCAACCATAACTCTTGTTTTCCCACACATACGGACTCTAAAAACAGCCTATACTTAAGTATTGCGAAATTACATGGGCCTGGCCCAATAATAAGGTGACGCAGCACCTACAATAGCCTCTGGACGAAATTTATGATGTGGCATCTTGTATATTTTGTCCAAGGCTTCATGCACTCCTTATGGTGGCTTCAAAGTCCTGAAATCATCACTTGTAACTCCATTCTTGTTCCCCTTGCGCATGCCATCATTTTCATGCTTGGTCTTGCTCCAGTGGTCATCCCTCTTATCCATGCCAGGCCCTTCATTTGTAAGCAAAACAAATGTATCCAATTTAGGCAGCATCATATTCTCATGAACATTAGAATCATTACCAAGAAACGAAAGTACCTGGTATTCAATTGGCGTGTGTGAGCTCTAGTAATTGGTCCAGTATGTATAGCAGTAGGGGCTGTGGGTGTAACAATGGTATTGATGTCCTCATCAAGGGGGGTTATTTCTAATCTAATTAAAAGATTAGGGCGCCGGGGCCCACTGTCCATGTCACAGGGGGGGTTAATTAGCGTGGGTTGACCGGTTTGACCGGTGGTTAGTCGCCGGCGAGGCCGAACGCGGCGCAACGCGTCGGGTTCGTCGCTCCGGCGACCATTTTGGCGGCGGAGGCCACGGCCGAGGAGCCAGGGCTCGTCCGCGTCGTCTGGAGCAAGCGGGACAGGCGGGGGTGGCCTGAGCTCGCCGGGAACGAGCTCAGGGCGGCGGCCGGAGCACGGCCAGGTGCGCGCAGGGTGCTGCAGGGCACGGCAGGAGCTGCGGGCGGCGACTTTGGTCTTCTGGGAGGCTCCTGAGCGCGATGGCATGCGCGGGCGCGAGCTGTGGTGGCTCTGGCCACGACGGTGAGGATCCATGGCGGCGCGACCGCTCGGGTTCGGTGGTTAGCACGGCTGCAGCATGCGAGTGACAAAACAGAGAGGGGGAAACGGCGGCTGGGCTCACAGCGGATCCGGCGGAGGCGTCTGCGAGCTCGGGGGAGGTCCAACGCAGGCAGAACGGCGACTGCGATCTCGGGCGGCCGGAGGTGAAGAGGACGGGGATGGTGGCTCCACAGGGTATTCGGAGACGCGCGACTTGACGGAGAAGATGAGGACGACGGCGCGGAGCTCGTGGGCACGACGGAGGGGCGAGGACGTGGCGTTGGCTGCTGCAGCAGCAAGCGGCGGCGACGGCGTGTTCGGTGGTGCTACGGGGAGGGAGCTATAGGAGAGGGAGAGAGCTCCAGAGTGAGGGCAGAGGTAGAGGGGGTTGAGGCCGTTCCTGTGTCGCGAAGACAGCGCGAGGGGGAAGCAGGAGGTGGAAGCAGGAGGTGGGGCTCAGGCGCGCGCGCGTCGACACGCCTCTTCCTACTGGGAGAGGTTTAAGATGGTGGGGCTTCTGGTGGGCTAGGCCAGTAGGCTGGGTTGCCAAGTGGGCTGCACATGCGGTAGGTCCAGGTAAGTTACAGGTAAGCTCTCTTTTCCTTTTGTTTCAGTTTTCTATTTCTTTTATTCTATTTTGAATTAGTAAAAATACTAATCCATTTTGTAAAATCCTGAAAATAATTGTAGGCAGTGTTTGGATTATTTCCAACAACCCAAAACTAGTTTCAGAATTATTAGAGCATTCAAAAATATTTATAGGATTTAAATGCTCCAATTCAAATACGATATGAGTTAATTCAAAGATCTAGAATGTCCTGGAAATATACTCATCATTTTTGGCAAAGGTTTTCAGCTTTATCAAAAATCATGAACATTTTCAAAGGGCATTTTGGGTTCTTTGAAAAAGATTTTGGATTGAACCTAGTTGAGTTCCATTTGGTGCTAGGGTTTGAACATCCCCATTTCAAGTTTAACTGAAATTTAAACATGATGCAAACACTCTAATGCATGCACTGACTAGGGTTGTGACAGGCAGTGAGGTTATGGTTTCTTGTCATGTTATAATCCGGTGCTTCAGATCAAAATGAGGACAACTGCGCCTCCGGGGCACGTGCATGAAGACAGTCATTGACGAGGTCAAGCCGGCTCCGGTAGACAAAAGAAAACTAGTGGTACTCCACTATATAGGTAGGAGCCTCCGCGCTTGCTTGCTAGTGTTGCTCTCTTCACACTATCTCATCCTCTCTAGATCTAAACACGACAGCGGTGGCCACACACACTCTCTCTCTCTCTATTCACCGCTGGTCACACATCCAGCCGGATCCTCTCCGTCGGGGAAGGTAAGAAGGTGCAACGTTCACGCGGTCGTCCTCGGCGACGGCTCTTACCCACTACCGGCGCGTCCCGATCAGCGTGCCTTGTCGTTCTCTCCCAAGCACCGCTGGCTAGGGAGGGCCTCCGACCCCTTCTTCCTCGCTGCCGTAGTGTGGGCAGATCCGGCCTCCCGCCGCCCACCTAGCGATATCCCGACGACCCTCAGGTATAACTTCCTTCGAAACCGGCCTTGCTCTACTTCCCGATGCATTTGTATCTTTTACTATTTCCCAGGCCCCCTCGTAGATAGGATCGATCGGCTGTTCGAAAGCCACCTAAATGTTTACTGTTAAGAGGTAAAACTAGTTCATGCACTCGAATCTAGTACTACTTGGTACAAACAAGGAAGAAAGGGGGTGGGGGTGGAGGAAGATTTGTTACCTGAATCTAGGACCTGGTCGAAAGAGGAAATAGTGGGGGCGAAAAGTAGCAGAGACTGGCTATCCAACCGGTCTCTAGGTCTAATAGGGAAATAATGGGAAACGCAGTACAAACTCAATATAAAGCCGATCTATTGGTTGAAAAAGGAAAGAAAGTGGGGACTTGGGGACAGGTTAACAGAGTAAGTCCAGCACTAGATTTGCTAGCCTCACACAGTATAAGGTGGCTATACCGAACAAAAATGGGACCAACCCAAATATCCTGTTCTGATGTTTGTTGCCCCGAGCCACTCTTATGTAATGCCACTGGTAAAATGTAGCAGTCGCACTGCTAAAAGTAAGGACACGTAAAACCAATGTTGCTGGTAAAATGAAGCAATGGCACCATTAAAGTAATGTCGTATTTAACGGTTGTCATAGTTAATCCTAATGCCCACACTAATATCTAGCAATGTTGCTGCTTTAGAGATTGCTACTGTCCTTGTAGGATTGCC
This sequence comes from Aegilops tauschii subsp. strangulata, assembly GCF_002575655.3. NCBI lineage: Eukaryota > Viridiplantae > Streptophyta > Magnoliopsida > Poales > Poaceae > Aegilops > Aegilops tauschii. Next base: position 281,196,774 of record NC_053036.3, read on the forward strand.
ATTCAGATAAGGAACAAGCTTCTTTTCATTTGATGTATGTTTCATCACTTGTTTGTCACCCTCCTTTCCACCTTTTTTGTGCAAACAGAGACATACATTTCACGCTTGATCTTAGTTGAACTGGACAAATGGTATCCAAATTATAGTTGAACATTCTAGGAGCTTCACAACCAACCTTGATGTTGCTCAATTTTATTGCAACTAATGAAGAAGAAGCTCTGTGGGTTTCGTTTTCTGGTGGAAATGGAACCGGGGCTGGAGCCATTTCTTAAAAAAATGAAGAAGCTACTAGCGCATGGGACATTGCTTCATTTTAGGTGAACTGCACCAAAAGGTCCCATAAATTGAATCATCCATGTTGGTGACTGGTGTCATCCCTTCTACAATGGCGTTGACTGCAGACATGGTTCCCATCACGAGGTATGTTCCTTTTTGGTCTGACCGTTTGCCAAAGATCCTGCATGTTGAGTCTGCTCTTGTGCTACTGTTTTGGCACTGCCATGATAAAGCAGTAATGTTATTATTTTGCACCTTAATCTAGTGGCACTATTAATTTGAGGCAATGTTTTGGCACCACTAGTGGCACTGATTTTTTTCATATATCGAAAGAGGGTGTTTCCTCTGATTTCATTAAAGAAATCCAACCATAGAGAACCATTGTCCGACAACATCTCAGTGTAAACGGGCAGTTATGCAACTACTACTAGAACGGACTGAGTACTAGCAGGAGACAAGTTCGCCACAAAAGCTACGCAGGTAGGGGGACGCAGCACCAGCTCGACCAAGCTTGGATTACAACCCAAATGCTACCACAGAAACATCAGAGGGGAAGATAGGGACTGAAAGAGCCAACTTCAACATCCCAGTCTAAGCACCCCCGGCCTCCATCCTTGCGACGCACGGTACACCTCGTTTGCCACCTGCTCGACCCTAGTGCCACTGATAAAATGAAGTAATAATACAGTTAAAATAGAGCAAGTGTCCTCTGTATCATTTCATTTCCAATGTAGATAAAGAAAGTGCTTCTCTTTGTTAGTATATGTTTCATCAACTACTCCCATTGTTAATGTTTAAGCGTTTCTGCAAACTGGGGTGCTTAATTCTAGTTGATCTGCACAAAAATTGAGATTGGAATGTCGCAAGGCCCCTCCTTGTGTCGGTGGAAACGGCACCTATGGGATCACTGGGATCCCTTCTACGGTTGGCCGCGCGGGGTTGTGCAAAGAGCAGGTCTAGGAGCCATCGCAAAGATCGTTTACCCAGGTTCGGGCCGCGAGGATGCGTACAACCCTAGTACTGATTTGGTGTATGTATTTGAGTGTTCTTGAGTTCTTGAACTAGCTACCGTGCGTGTCTAGCCCAAAAGATCCGAATCCCTCTCCTGGTCGCCCCGGGCCTCCTTTTATAGACCAAAGGGGTTGCCACAGTGGCACACAGGAGGTGGAAAGGTGTACAGTGCGCAAGCTTATCGCTTGTCATTACGGGACAAGACGCATTAAATGCGCCCCCTTAGGTGTCCCGTTACATTACTGGGGATGGCAAAAAGGCCCGTCCCGTCCGTCGCCGCTCCGCCTTGCTTCGACACGCGTCCAGGCCAACGATGCATGCAACGCCATGTAGGCTGGCAGGCTGCTGAGGTGGCGTGGTGGTAGGGTCTTCACGAAGATCTGCATGCCACCACGCAGGTGCTTGCTGAGCTGGCCTGGAAGCTGCATGTCTCCATGCAGGTGCTTGCCCAGCTGGTCGGGCTGGCAGCTGCATGGGAACGGCGGTGGAGTCTTGGCAGAAGCGGGCCTGGCTGCGGCCCCATAGGTGTCTTCGGCAAGGGCCTTGCCGGGGCCCCGGCAAGGGTCTTGCCGTGGCATCGTGGTCGTCCCCGGCAAGGGTCTTGCCGGGGGTCTCGTGGGTTTCCTCGACTAAGATCCCGCCGAGGATCGTCGTCTTCTGGCCCTTATCTGATCTTGTGTGTTTATGATATTGACAAAGATCTGCATGCCACCACAGAGGTGCCCCCCGAGCCTTGGCCCCAATGTGGTTGTTGGCGGCGTTGGAACCCTCAGGCTCAAGGGTGGCTTTCTCTGCTGGTGTTGGGCAAGTTGGCCCGGCAAGGTTCTTACCGTGGCCGCGGAGGCCGCCCCGGCAAGGGTCTTGCCGGGGGAGTCCTCTTCGCCCTCTTGTTCTTTGTGTCCCTGGTCTTGGCGTTGCTTTGGTTGCCTTGTGCTCCGGCTTCCCTCTTCTGCCCTGCTGAGTGTGCCCGCAGGCGCGGCTCTGACTGCCCGTGCACAAGTAAAGGGTTCAAAAGGAGAGCCCCTACTTTTGTACACCGACAGGAGCCCCCGGGCCTGGGCCATATATAAGCGCGACGCGTTGTTGGGCTAGGCCCAGAACGGTGCGCGGGCAGGCGGGGCGGATTTTTACCGCAGTAATTCCTTCACTCGCTTGCGCTTCCCCCCGCCCCGCGTTGAATGCGCGTCGTCGAGGGTCGTGCGTGACATGGGGGTCATGCGTGGGGCGGCCGCTGCCCTCATGCGTCACATCGTAGTAAATGGTAAAGAGGCGGCCCTTGCCTTTCCCATAAAAAGGAATAACCGCAGGCACGCTGCTCATTTACCCCCTACGCCTTCTCCAATCTTGGAATCGCCGTCACTTTCCTCTGCCCCCTCAAGCTCTCGCTTTCGCTCGCCGCTGCCGCCGCGCCCTTGCTGTCCCCATTGCTCTGGATTCTTCGTCCCCCTCCAACCGCCATGGCGCCAAAAACTAGGACGGGCAAGGGAGTGGCCAAGGATGCCGGGGAAAAAGAGGCGCCAGAGAGTGAGGCGTTGGCGTGGCGGACGCAGCTCGCCTACTTTCCGTCGATGGTCGACGCGATCCACCTCCGCGACTACTTCAGGCCCCTGTGGGGGTGCAAGAAGAAGGGGCGTCCTGCCACACACACCATCCCCGCCGGCTGCACCGAGGCCGGCCCGAATCGTACCCATTCTTCGTCGACTACTTTTCCTGCGGGCTTTGGCCCCCCTTTCTCCGATTTCTTCAATGACGTCATGATGCGGAGCATCCCACGTTCATCCCCATGTACACTCGGACTACTCTCCATGCCCCAAGAGGACATATGAAGAGACCTCGACCATACGCCATTGGGCACAAGGTGAACTCACTCCTCTTCGAACCGTCACTTTCCACATGTGAGACATGGCTACTACCTCATGCATGGACCTTGCATACACTCAGGTACAACCGAGACGACCATGGAGGATCCAAGGACCAAGGCCAAGCATGGAAGAGGAGAAGGAAGAAGAAGCAGGGACAAGCTTATGGAAAGCCCGGAACTTCCGGCCCCCGGACCCTCCGGCCAGCCCGGAACCTCCGGCCCCCGGAGTCCAGACCAGCCCCGAGCGCGCCAACTCTCTGGATAGCCCGGAACCCGGCCGAAACCTGCCCGGAACTTTCGGCCCCGCACGGAACTTCCGGCCTGCCTGCGTGCAAAGACTCGAGCCGAAGCCCATGTAACCTCTTTCCCACTTACCCCTTCGTGGCTTAGACTATAAATAGACCACGCCCTCCTCCTAGTTAGGGTTAGCAAAGAGATAGCTCATGTTTGTGTGAGAGCTTTGCGCATCAACTTGGTTACCTTCTCCTCGGAGATCGCACCTCCTCGCAGAAGATCCTTCCAAGCGGATTCAAGACCCCCTCTTGGGCGGCCCCATCAAGACCTCCTCTCGGAGAAGAATCGGTTACCTCTTGTATCATCCTTTGTTGACTTTGGATCATGTATCTCTCTTTTGTGTTCTTGGATCTAGCGCATGTGTGACCATATTCGTGTTGGTTGAGTGTTTCTCTTGTTTTCCCCCGTGATTTTCCTCGTGTTCTTCCATGTGTTCCTCGTAGGGATCCTCTCCAAACGTGAAAGATCGGCCCCTAGGGTTCCGCCCTACATCATCTTGGTATCATGAGCCACGTTGATCACGTTTTTGGAGCCCCTACCCTTTGTTTTCTAGCTTGATTTTGTTGATTTCGTCCTAAATCCGAAAATCCCCACCAAAAATAGCCCCCAAATTTTTTTGTGATTTGTTGGTGTGATGATGTTTTGTTGATTTTGATCCATGGATTTGCTTGGTTTCAAGTGGATCAAGCATTTCCCCTTCTTTTCCCCCATTTCCATCCACAAAATCGTCTCAATTTTGACCTTGGAAATCGAGTTTTTCCGCCCCCGTTCTCAGATTTGGAATTTAGGGTTCGTCCCGGAAGAAATTCCACGACCCCCGGAACTTCCGTCCTTACCCCGGAACTTCCGGGCTAAGCAGAAAGTTTACCCCAAAAATCCCCAGACTCCCGGCACTTTTTCCGCGACCCCCGGAAGTTCCGGCCACCCCCCGGAACTTCCGCCCGGAACTTCCGGACTAACCAGAAACTTTCCCCGAAATTTCAGCATCAGCCTCTTTCACCGTTTTCATCACAACTTTTCACTCCGACCTCCGATTTGAGTGTTCTTTGGCTCGTTTTGAAGCTATCAACGTGCCCGAGGTACTCACATTGGTTTTACCACCTTTTGAATCCATCAATTTTTTTGAAATTTGGCAAGTTTGCCTAGGCCTTCCACCATATCATCCGCATAACCACCACCGACTTCCGCAACCTAACCCATTTTGATCCCCATAGCATTTGAGGTTGTTTGAGTAGTGACTTGAGTCTCCTAAGGTGTTTAGGATACTTAGGGATGGTTGCTTCTTCATCAACCACCACCATAACTTTCGCATAGGCTTGCCCACCATACACTTCCGCCACCCCAACTTAACTCAATTTTGTTTGTGTTGTGAGTTGAGTATCCTAAGGTGTTTCGGCTACTTAGGGACCGTGCTACCAACTCCGACACCATGTATAGCCCATCATTCCACTTCCTCATTGCCAAGTGCACACTACCACCGCTTTCCGCTACCACCATTTTGACATTTGCCGTTTGAGATTTTGAGTTCGCGGTTTTTCCGTTTCCTAAGGTGTTTCGGCTACTTAGGGACGAGTCTCCATCATCTTGGTATCTACATCAAGAACACCGCCACTCATCATCGCCATTGACGGTAACCTCTATATCATCTTGTTATAGTGGTATCCCTCCGTTGTATATTCCCTTGCAACGGCATTGATAAACCCTAGCCCATTTTGTGTTACTTGCCTATCGAGACTAGCCATTTGAGTATTACCGACAACGTTACTTGTGCACATTAGTGATCCACCCTTCCATTGCATACATACCATATCATATTGGTATCATCATATCATCCCTTGTGTCACAAGATTGTTCCCGCATATACACAATTGCTATCTTGGTTTGTGCATTTCGCAAAGTGACCATATCAAAAAAAAGAGAATAAGCTTTTAAGCAAAAAGAGAGAGCAAAGAAGCTTGTAAGCAATAGCCATAGCATCATACCACATTGCACATAAGATTGTCATATCCGATCATCTTGGATCATCTTGAGAAACACCGGGAACCATACATACGTAGCATACTTAGGATAGAAAGTTTATCCATTTTGCATCTTATAGGTTGTGCACAAGTGTCGTATCCGCCTATTGAGCAATCGTGCTAGCGTCTCTCTTGAGTTGTGCAACACGAGCGTTTTCCGTGGACTCCACATTTTGTGCTCATTCCTTGGTTGCACGACCCCATTTATCTATCCGTGTGTGTGTGTTTCCGTGTGCCACATATTGCTATTGGTCTACTTGTTACATTTGCGAATTTGTGAATCTCTTTCAACATTATTGACTCATGCTAAAATTTTTGCATCAAATTTTTGTGCCACTATCCTCACCGAGCTCCACCATAAGCCTTATTTGTGTAGGTGTGAGAAACCGACAAGAATTGGTACCAATTGTGCTATTTCCTTGTTACACATTGAGTGATCATTGATCCATTTTCAACATCGATCAAGGTACATTTGGTATAAGTTCTTCTCTTTCTCCCACTCATATTTGCTTGAGTCTTGTCATGGATAGGCAAGGCATTTCATCTTCGGTCTTCGACAACAACGACGGCGCGAACAACTACATCACCAAAGCGTCCGTCTTCGATCTACAACGACAAATGCAAGGCACACAATCTACCTTGCGAGAGCGCCTCGACAACCTCGCCATCGACATACACAACTCCAAAGCAAGGAAAAGGGACTACATCGACACCAAGTTGGGCGAGCTAAAGGATCAACTACGAGACATGGTGGACGACTACAAGTCTTCTCCCCCTTCATCATCCTCAAGGCGGCGGCGAGCAAGTCGATCATCTTCGGAGCGCAAACAAGATGCAAGCGCAAGTCGTCCATGTCCACATCTCCATGGCTACCATCGCCAACATCGTCATGAAGGGCAAGACACCTCCAAGCATCATGTGCACAACGACGACGAACGACATCTACTACGAGCTCAAGCACGACAACGACATCATCAACATGAAGATGCTCAACAAGCGCAAATACACAAGTCCCAACAAGCCCTACTTCACGCCAAGTCCAAGCTTCATGAGCAAAAGAGAAGACCGCGAGATGAGCACCACCAAGACGGAGCTACGGCTACACCAACTACTTCGGCATCTTTGCCAAGTGTTCTCAAGGCATCTTCGCCTTCGGACGTACGACATCTTCGCCTACTTCCCACGAGTTCGCCTACATCGACATCTTCAACAACAAGGCGACCACCTACGAGCGAGGGCGACACTTCCATCATTGGAAGCCCCTCAAGGAAGATGGCCGAGCATGGGACATTCCCTTCGGTCATGGAGAGGAGCTACGAGGTGCCACATCATATGGGCCTCCAACCACAAGACGGTGACAAGAAGGTTGAGCATGGGACTATCCCTTCAACCAAGGCGGCGATAGGAGTTGAGCATGGAGACATTTGCACCAACATCTCTCCGACACCCACATATCATGAGATGACCCAATTGCCATGTGAGGAGAGCCACCAACCCATGAGTGAGATGAGTGACTCCACCCTATATGACATTGAGTGCATTTCCCATGAGAGGATGAGTGTGACCACCACTAGCCCCACACATGAGAGCATGCCACACATCCTATGTGAGGTTGAGAGCCATTTGAGTGACTCCACCAACCATATGAGTGAGTGCATCCTTGAGGGAGTGTGTGAGCTACAACACTTAGTGAGTGAGGTAGTTGACACGGCACATGAGGCCACTATGATTTCTAGCGACTTACCCTCTACTCCTAGTGTGTTTTCTCCTTTGGTGCTAGGTCTCCTACATGACGACATGCCTATCCTTGACGATTCCATACCTCCAATGGGAAAACCAATGGCCATGGTGGAAGAAGATGCACCCCCACATGGTACCATCAAGTTGCAACCTCACCTACAACACATGAGCGATGCTCCAAAGGTAACATAGGTGATGGTGCTTCTCTTGTCCCACTAGCGGACTATCTCACCAATGATTGCTTGCATGGTGTTGACACACCTATTCCCATGATTCATGCTAGTGCGACTTCCTCATGTCATGACTTACCCATTTATGATTTATATGATGATGAGCATGTTGATTTGCCTAGTTATGATGCTATGCTCCATAGGATATCATGTGAAAATTCTATTGGTCACATCATGTTCGACAATCCTTTGAACTTGTCATATGCTATGAGTGAGATCTCCCATATTGCATCATTTCAATCTCAACATAGTAACTATGCATGCCCCATTAAGATAATCCCATTTGCACTTATGGCATAGATGACGAGATGATGGTCATTGGCTTTTGTTTTTCATGTGATGATATTGCCATGCTTCCTTTGCATGATTTGCGCAATTCATCTACTATGTCATGCCATGATCACATAGAACCACATATGCTTTGTTTTGGATGTTGTCAATATTCTCCATGTGATGTTTCTACTAATGATCATGACGAGACCCCCATAGTTTCCTCATACATATTAGTAGATTTTGATGCATTCCATACTTTACATGATTCCCATGATTGCTTGCACCATATGCATTCCATGAATAACAATGTTCTACATATTTCTCATGATGCATTACATCCTTTGAGTCTCCATTATGCTATACATAACAACAAACCTCTCATGATGGATGACATATTTCTATATCACGCATCTCATTTATTTGAACATTGGATATTTGGTGCTAACCAACACAAGCACGTGCGCATCATGATGGATGATGTGTACATATACCATGCACACACAATTTTCCCTTTGTCTTTGTTTTGTGTAGGTACTTATGAACACTCGTCAACCTCACAATCCCATGAGTTGACGAAATGAGCTCTTGAGAGCAATGACGATTTGGGATCCCGTGGACTATCCTTGCCACCATTCCCTTTGCGCAAGCACTACGCGCATCTCTTTTACTTGTCTCTCACGCGGCTATGGGCTATTTACCACGTGTCACCTTATGCTCATTTTCCCGTGTTCACTTTGCATGTTATTTTTGCTCCTATGTCTTTGCCATGCAATTGTGACCCTTGCTTGCATCTACCCATGATTCACCGTTATGATAATTCTATGTGTATTTGCATGCTTGGTGGAGATACTAGTAGCTATTGCCATGATTTCTTTGTGACCCATGCTATTGATGCTTGTTGTGTTGGGAGAGTCGTGATGTCCCGTTGCTACCTACATATGGCTTCTCACCAATACATTCATGCTATTGTCCTCATATCTTTCTTTCATGTTTGTGCTATGTCATGTGAATTACCCATTCCCACTATTTGCACACATGACATGATTGCCATGATTCCCTCTAGTATGTTGCATCTTCGCACTACTAGCTTGCTTGACTTGATCGCTATGATTGCTTGCTATGTTGCATCACCCATGTTCCACTATTACTCTTTCATGGGTTGATGACATATATGTTCATGCCTCTCAAATGATATATCTTGATCATTGTCTCTTGTGTCCATTAGTTGCCTCTCTCATATCCACTTATATTGAGTGCAACCATACTATGCTTATTGATCTTGGAGACTTTGACACTTTACTTTTGATGCATGCTTGTTTACTTGAGCCACTTGTATTTGGTTGTTCTTGCATCGTATGCCTCCATACTATGAAATGCTCCCCTATCCTTTCTTATGATGAGCATGATGCATACACTTGTTGGGTATTTTACCACACGAATGATAGGTGTTGCATTTGCACTAACCTCATTTGTTTTTCCGAGTGGTTGTCATGTTATTTCATTTTGAAGGATTCACAAGGCGGTACCTTCACGAGACATATTGGTTATGTGAAGGCATACAAGATGTGCAACTCCTACATCCTTGAGAAACTCCTAAAGGTGAACTCCTTCTCTTTGAGCCATCCTCAAATACGCATATTGGAGGGGTCACTCTTTCATTGTTGTTTCCTTCTTGTTGTGTACATGTTACATCTATTGGATGGAGGAGCGACAATGGAGATTGGCTCTATGGACCTTCACATTGAGGAGCGCTCGCACTTATTGGATGCACCTTCGGAACTCCACTCATGCCACGACATCGAGCATTGGTACATCAACACTCCTTTGACACATTGCACCAACACATCCATATTTGTTGATTGTGCTCACACATGTCATGCTCGATGGACATATCATACTCACCACAAGTTTGCACCCTATGCATGGATTGACTCACATTATGATTGCCTTGTTGCATCTTATATTCCCATGTCAACCATGATATATGAGCTTGTACACTTCCTTAGCAAATTTGTTGTGATCTTTCTTGATGGCATATTCATACATCATTATCATATTGCCCACCATCAATTGCATGATTACATACACATATTGAGCATCCATTGCCATATTCATGCTATTGATAAACCGTCTCACTATGACATCATTTTGCACCATGGTTGCATTGAGCACTTTCACAATACATTTGTGTGCACAATGAATGCTTTTGCTCCCATGATGCATATCAGCCTATATCATCTACTTGATGGACACTTTGTGTGCGCTAACCATTGTATTTCCAAGTGTACTTTGTGTTTGCTCATTTTGCATGTACCACATACCGGACACACCTTGGAGTACTTGGATTGCGCAATGTCTTCAACTTCGTCCAACTACAAGTCCGTCCACGACAACCGTTCCCATGGTGATGAGGATCACGATCCGAGGTCGGATCTTTCCCAAGGGGGGAGATGATGCGGAGCATCCCACGTTCATCCCCATGTACACTCCGACTACTCTGCAAGCCTCAAGAGGACATATGAAGAGACCTCGACCATACGCCATTGGGCACAAGGTGAACTCACTCCTCTTTGAATTGTCACTTTCCACATGTGAGACATGGCTACTACCTCATGCATGGACCTTGCATACACTCAGCTACAACCGAGACGACCATGGAGGATCCAAGGACCAAGGCCAAGCATGGAAGAGGAGAAGGAAGAAGAAGCAGGGACAAGCTTATGGAAAGCCCAGAACTTCCGGCCTCAGCCCGGAACTTCCGGCCCCCGGACCCTCCGGCACCCGGAGTCCAGACCAGCCCCGAGCGCGCCAACTCTCTGGATAGCCCGGAACCCGGCCGGAACCTGCCCGGAACTTCCGGCCCTGCACGGAACTTCCGGCCTACCTGCGTGCAAAGACTCGGGCCGAAGCCCATGTAACCTCTTTTCCGCTTACCCCTTCGTGGCTTAGACTATAAATAGACCACCCCCTCCTCCTAGTTAGGGTTAGCAAAGAGATAGCTCATGTTTGTGTGAGAGCTTTGCTCATCCACTTGGTTACCTTCTCCTCGGAGATCGCACCTCCTCGGAGAAGATCCTTCCAAGCGGATTCAAGACCCCCTCTTGGGCGGCCCCATCAAGACCTCCTCTCGGAGAAGAATCAGTTACCTCTTGTATCGTCCTTTGTTGACTTTGGATCATGTATCTCTCTTTTGTGTTCTTGGATCTAGCGCATGTGTGATCATATTCGTGTTGGTTGAGTGTTTCTGTTGTTTTCCCCCGTGATTTCCCTCGTGTTCTTCCACGCGTTCTTCGTGTTCCTCATAGGGATCCTCTCCAAACGTGAAAGATCGGCTCCTAGGGTTCCTCCCTACATCACGTCATGCATACCTATGGCTTCCACCTCCTGGATTTTACTCCAAATGTCGTGGCGTGCATGGCTCTTTTTGCCCATCTCTGCGAGGGCTTCGCCGGGGTGCATCCCAACACGGCGCTCTTCCGCCACTACTTCTTTCCTCGGATCCAAAAGGGGGGCACCATTTCCGGTTGTGTCACCTGGATCCCAAGGAGCCAGGGGAAGGGGACATATCCGGAGGGCGCCCAGAAGGAGAGGTGGGAGGAGTGGCGGGGCCGGTAGTGCTGGATTGAAGAGGAGGACCCGCAGGAATTTTGGCAGCTTCGCCAGGCACTTCCGGTTCGCATAGACGATTGGAGCAATGTCGACACCGACGATGAGAAGGTCACGGTCGCCACCACCAGGATTCATCGCCTCACCGAGGCCGGGCTCACCCTTGAGATGATCGGGGCGGATTTCATCCGCCGCCGAATCGTTCCACTGCACAACAAGGGGAGGTCGGCCTGGCTCTTCACGAACGCAGCCGACATCATGAGGCTTCGCCCTGGCTTGGACCACAACCTCACGATAATCAGGCACGCCCACTTGTGCCAGAGGCTTTTTCAGCTCGACGTGTACCACGACGGCAGGGCCGAGAGTTCCGGCAAGGCCGCGAAGGCCGGCAAGGTCGTCAAAGGGCCCTTGTTTGGGCTGCCGGCGGGGGTGGTCCCGCTCAGCAACAACTCTCGCCGGAACGACATCATCGCCATGATGCCGGACTTCAACGCGCACGGGCTCGACCCAAACTGGGCCGAGCCAGGGGAGGATCAGGTGCAGGAGTCCTTCGACAAGCTGTCGGAGAAGTATGTCCATGCCGAGCCATTGCTCATTCAGGACACCAGCCAAGTGGAGCTGTACTACATCGCCACCAGGGCGGCGGAGGCGGAGCTCGCCCAAGAGGCTGGCAGCGCCGGCCATGTGGAGGACGAGGCTGAGGCTGCCGTGGAGGAGAAGGAGCTTGCCGGGTGGGCGGAGTCCGTTGGGGAGGCCAGCAGCGCCGACACCGGGGCCCCTCTCATTGAAGACGTGGTCGACGAGTCGACCGAGGAGGAGGCCGAGGCTGACGATCCTCCGCCCTTGGAGAGAAGGCGCGTCCTGCGGCGGGCCACCTCCGGCGAGCCGGTCCGGCCCGGCAGGACCGAGCAGCGGCGGGAGACCCGGGGGAGTCCGTGCGCCTGACGAGGGCCGCGGCAGCGAATAAGGTGGTGAAGGTCGCGGTGGCGAAGAGGAAGGCGTCGACATCTTCTTCGTCCAAGCGTCCTCGGATGCCAACCGCTTCCCCTCCTCCCGCGAACGTCGACACGGAGGTCGTCTTCGACCTTGGGTCTCTGAGCCCGAGGAGGAAGAGGAAGGCAGCAGAAGAGGAGGCGGAGGATAAGTAAGCATACTGTCTTCTGTCATCTCCGTCCCCTTAGATCATGCCACTTTTCTTGACTTGTTTTTATCTTTGCAGGGATGTCGAGACGCTGGCCCAGAGGGTGGCAAAGAGGGCCAGAGCCTCGGCAGGCGGCCAGCCCCCGGCGGGCAATTCGAGCACGCTGGTGGTGGTGGAGAGCAGCCCAGATAACAGCCCCCGATGCAGCCCCCAGCGTGCGTTCTCAACTTACTCCCCATCGACATGTATTGGGGTACGATCCCCTGGCGCTGACCTTGCCGTGGTTGTAGGACAAGGACGGCAGCAGGAGGAGCCACTGAGGGCCACCCCCAACACGCCGCCCCCGTCGACCACGATGCCCCGAGGGGCATCCCCGGCTAGGAGCCAAGCACCGAGCCCATGCACACGGAGGAGGAGGAGGAGGCGGCGAACCCGGGCGCCGGCGGCTCCGTCCCGGCACCAAACCTTGGTGGGGGGGCCACTTCTTCCGAGCCCGGCATGGGTGAGTATTTTTTGTCCCTGTTCGTTCTTTCTTCTTTTCGAACTTTGGTCTTGGCTTTTCCTCATCCTCCTTCTTGGGATCTAGGCGCTCCCTCGGAGGACCAGGAGGACATCGATACTGTCATCGGGGAGGTCGCCAGGGACGCTGAGGCCGAGGCCAACAAGATCGCCGCCGAAGAGGCCGCCAAGGGAGCTGCTGAGGACGCCGCCAAGGAGCCGGTCGGGGAGACTGGCAAGGCCGCTGCCGAGGAGGCCGGCAAGGGGCCTGCCGGGGAGGCCGGGAAGGGGCCTACCTGAGGCAGACAAGGCTGCTGCCGAGGAGGGGCGGTCGACGACCAACCTTCCTCCTCTGCTGCCTCTGGCTCGGGCAGGTACCTAAGGGTGAGCAACGACCTGTTTGTCCACCTCCCAGGGACGGCGAGCACCGGGGCGCCCATCGAAGGGGAGGTGTTTGACGACGAGGTGCTCGCCGCCGCCGAGCTCAAGGTTGTCGACGAACCGAGCGCTGGTGGCGGAGCTTCCCAGGAAGAGCGGCTCCTCCAGGCCATGAGTGCCAACTTCCAGAAGCTTTAGGCGCTTCACCGTGCCCGCCTGGACAAGGCCAAGTCCAGGATGGCGGTGGTGGACAAGGCAGAGGCGGACCTCGAGGAGGGCGTCGCCGAGGCACAGGCTTGGTTCCGCCAGGCCCACAAGGACGTGTTGGCCGAGCGCAAGCTGGAGCTTGTCATGAAGCAGGCCGCCATCGAGAAGGCCCAGGAGTCGGCGAAGCAGTAGGCCGCCCAGGACGAGGCCGCTCAGCACCAGCACCAGGCCATGCTGAACTCCCAGGAGGAGGACCTTGCCGCCCGTGAGGAGATGCTCGCTGTGACACTCTGCAGCAAGGACGAGGAGGTCGAGAAGCTTGTCGTGCAGCGGGCCCAGGAGCTGGAGCAGAGGCACAGAGAGGCGCTCGATGCCCAGGCCTCGGTCTATGCGGGCAAGATGAAGGAGCTGGAGGTGGAGCGATGATGGGGAACGTAGCAGAAATTTAAAATTTTCTACGTATCACCAAGATCAATCTATGGATTCATCTAGCAACGAGAGAGAGGGGAGTGCATCTACATACCCTTGTAGATCGCGCGCGGAAGCGTTCAAGAGAACGGGGTTGATGGAGTCGTACTCGTCGTGATCCAAATCACCGATGATCCTAGCGCCGAACGGACGGCACCTCCGCGTTCAACACACGTACGGAGCGGGGACGTCTCCTCCTTCTTGATCCAGCAAGGGGGGAGGAGAAGTTGATGGATATCCAGCAGCACGACGGCGTGGTGGTGGCAGTAGCGGGATCCCGGCAGGGCTTCGCCAAGCGCAAGCGGGGAGGAAGAGGTGTCACGGGAGGGAGGGAGGCGCCAGGGCTTGGGGTGCTGCTCCCATGCGCCTCCCCACCATATATAGGGGTGGAGGGGGCTGGTTTCTTGCCCTCCAAGTCCATTGGGGCGTTGGCAAAGGTGGGGGAAAGAAATCCCATCATTTCCCTTCCCCACTGATTGTTATCCCCCTTTTTTTGGGATCTTGATCTTATCCCTTCGGGATATGATCGCATTCCTTCTAAGGTGGGATCTTGGTGCACCTTGACCAGGGGTGTGGGGCCTTGCCCCCACTACCCACATTCATGTTGGTCCCCCCATGCAGGTGGGCCCCACTTCGGAACCTTCTAGAACCTTCCCGGTACAATACCGAAAAATCCCGAACATTTTCCAGTGGCCAAAATAGGACTTCCCATATATAAATCTTTACCTCCGGACCATTCCGGAACTCCTCGTAACGTCCGGGATCTCATCCGGGACTCGGAACAACTTTCGGTTAACCGCATACTAATATCTCTACAACTCTAGCGTCACCGAACCTTAACTGTGTAGACCCTACGGGTTCGGGAGACATGCAGACATGACCGAGACGACTCTCCGGTCAATAACCAACAGCGGGATCTGGATACCCATGTTGGCTCCCACATGTTCCACGATGATCTCATCGGATGAACCACGATGTCAAGGATTCAATCAATCCTGTATACAATTCCCTTTGTCAATCGGTACGTTACTTGCCCGAGATTCGATCGTCGGTACCCCAATACCTTGTTCAATCTCGTTACCGGCAAGTCACTTTACTCGTACCATAATGCATGATCCCGTGGCTAACTCCTTAGTCACATTGAGCTCATTATGATGATGCATTACCGAGTGGGCCCAGAGATACCTCTCCGTCATACGGAGTGACAAATCCCAGTCTCGATTCGTGCCAACCCAATAGACACTTTCGGAGATACCTGTAGTGCACCTTTATAGCCACCCAGTTACGTTGTGACGTTTGGTACACCCAAAGCATTCCTACGGTATCTGGGAGTTGCACATTAGAAAAGCTCTAGCAAACGAACTACACGATCTTGTGCTATGCTTAGGATTGGGTCTTGTCCATCACATCATTCTTCTAATGATGTGATCCCGTTATCAATGACATCCAATGTCCATGGTCAGGAAACCATAACCATCAATTAATCAACGAGCTAGTCAACTAGAGGCTTACTAGGGACATGTTGTGGTCTATGTATTCACACATGTATTACGGTTTCCAGTTAATACAATTATAGCATGAACAACAGACAATTATCATGAACAAGGAAATACAATAATAACCATTTTATTATTGCCTCTAGGGCATATTTCCAACAGTCTCCCACTTGCACTAGAGTCAATAATCTAGTTCACATCACCATGTGATTAACACTCAAAGTTCACATCGCCATGTGACTAATACCCAAGAGTTTACTAGAGTCAATAATCTAGTTCACATCACCATGTGATTAACACTCAATGAGTTATAGGGTTTGATCATGTTATGCTTACGAGAGAGGTTTTAGTCAACGGGTCTGCAACATTCAGATCCGTGTGTGCTTTACAAATCTCTATGTCATCTTGTAGATGTAGCTACCACACGCTACTTGGAGCTATTCCAAATAACTGCTCTACTATACGAACCCAGTTCACTACTCAGAGTCATCCAGATTAGTGTCAAAGTTTGCATCAACGTAACCCTTTACGACGAACCCCCTTTCCACCTCCATAATCGAGAAAATTCCTTAGTCCACTAGATACTAAGGATAAGTTCGACCGCTGTCATGTGATCCCTTCCTGGATCACTATTGTACCCCTTGACTAACTCATGGCAAGGCACACTTCAGGTGCGGTACACAGCATAGCATATTGTAGAGCCTACGTCTAAAGCATAGGGGACGACCTTCGTCCTTTCTCTTTCTTCTGCCGTGGTCAGGTATTGAGTCTTACTCAGTACTCACACCTTGTAACACAGCCAAGAACTCCTTCTTTGTTGATCTATTTTGAACTCCTTCAAAATCTTGTCACGGTATGTATTCATTTGAAAGTACTATTAAGCGTTTTCGATCTATCCTTATAGATCTTGATGCTCAATGTTCAAGTAGCTTAATCCAGGTTTTCCATTAAAAACACTTTTCAAATAACCCTGGATGCTTTCCAGAAATTCTACATCATTTCTGATCAACAATATGTTAACAACATATACTCATCAAAAATTCTATAGTGCTCCCACTCACTTCTTTGGAAATACAAGTTTCTCATGAACTTTGTATAAACCCAAAATCTTTGATCATCTCATCAAAGCGTTCATTCCAACTCCGAGATGCTTACTCCAATCCTTAGAAGGATTGCTGGAGCTTTGCATACTTGTTAGCATCTTTCAGGATTGACAAAACCTTCTGGTTGTATCACATACAACCTTTCCTCAAGAAAATCGTCGAGGAAACAATGTTTTGACATCCTATCTGCAAGATTTCATAAATAATGCAGTAACTGCTAATATAATTCTAACAGACTCTTAGCATCGCTACGAGTGAGAAAGTCTCATCACAGTCAACTCCTTGAACTTGCCGGAAAACATCTTAACGACAAGTCGAGCTTTCTTAATGGTGACACTTACCATCATTGTCTGTCTTCCCTTTAAAATCCATCTGTACCCAATAGCCTTACGACCATCAAGTAGTTCTTTCAAAGTCTATACTTTGTTTTCATACATGGATCCTCTCGGATTTTATGGCCTCGAGCCATTCGTCGGAATCCGGGCCCACCATCGCTTCTCCATAGCTCGTAGGTTCATTGTTGTCTAGCAACATGACTTCCAAGACAGGATTACGTACCACTCTGAAGTAGTACGCATCCTTGTCGTCCTATGAGGTTTGGTAGTGACTTGATCTGAAGTTTCATGATCACTATCATAAGCTTCCACTTCAATTGGTGTAGGTGCCACAGGAACAATTTACTGTGCCCTGCTACACATTAGTTGAAGTGACGGTTCAATGACCTCATCAAGTCTCCACCATCCTCCCACTCAATTCTTTCGAGAGAAACTTTTCCTCGAGAAAGGACCCGTTTCTAGAAACAATCACTTTTGCTTCCAGATCTGAAATAGGAGGTATACCCAACTGTTTTGGGTATTCTATGAAGATGCATTTATCCGCTTTGGGTTCGAGCTTATCAGCCTGAAACTTTTTCACATAAGCGTCGCAGCCCCAAACTTTTAAGAAACGACAGTTTAGGTTTCTCTAAACCATAGTTCATACGGTGTCGTCTCAACGGAATTGCGTGGTGCCCTATTTAAAGTGAATGCGGTTGTCTCTAATGCCTAACCCATAAATGATAGTTGTAATTCGATAAGAGACATCATGGTATGCACCATATCCAATAGGGTGCAGTTATGATGTTCGGACACACCATCACAATATGGTGTTCTAGGCGGTATTAGTCGTGAAACAATTTCCACAATTTCTTAATTGTGTGCCAAACTCGTAACTCAGATATTCATCTCTATGATCATATCACAGACATTTTATCCTCTTGTCACGACGATCTTCAACTTCACTCTGAAATTACTTTAACCTTTCAATAATTCAGACTTGTGTTTCATCAAGTAAATATTCTCAGCATCTACTCAAATCATCTGTGAAGTAAGAACATAACGATATCCACTGCGTGCGTCAGCACTCATTGGACTGCACACATCAAATGTATTACTTCCAACAAGTTGCTCTCTTGTTCCATCTTACTGAAAAGGCCTTTCAGTCATCTTGCCCATGTGGTATGATTTGCATGTCTCAAGTGATTCAAAATCAAGTGAGTCCAAATGATCCATCTGTATGGACTTTCTTCATGCATATATACTAATAGACATGGTTCGCATGTCTCAATCTTTTCAAAAACGAGTGAGTCCAAAAATCCATCAACATGGAGCTTCTTCATGCGTTTTATACCAATATGACTCAAGTGGCAGTGCCACAAGTATGTGGTACTATCATTACTATCTTATATCTTTTGGCATGAACATGTGTATCACTACGATCGAGATTCAATAAACCATTCATTTTAGGTGCAAGACCATTGAAGGTATTATTCAAATAGACAGAGTAACCATTATTCTCCTTTAATGAATAACCGTATTGCGATAAACATAATCCAATCATGTCTATGCTCAACGCAAACACCAAATAATAATTATTCAGGTTTAACCCCAATCTCGATGGTACAGGGAGCATGCGATGCTTGATCACATCAACCTTGGAAACACTTCCAACACATATCGTCATCTCACCTTTAGCTAGTCTCCGTTTATTCCGCAGCTTTTATTTCGAGTTACTAACACTTAGCAACCGAACCGGTATCTAGTACCCTGGTGCTACTAGGAGTACTAGTAAAGTACACATTAATATAATGTATATCCAATATACTTCTGTCGACCTTGCCAGCCTTCTCATGTACGAAGTATCTAGGGTAGTTCTGCTTCAGTGACCGTTCCCCTCATTTCAGAAGCACTTAGTCTCAGGTTTGGGTTCAACCTTGGGTTTCTTCACTAGAGCAGCAACTGATTTGCTGTTTCATGAAGTATCCCTTCTTGCCCTTTCCCTTCTAGAAATTAGTGGTTTTACTAACCATCAACAATTGATGCTCCTTCTTGATTTCTACTTTCGCGGTGTCAAACATCGCGAGTTGCTCAAGGATCATCATGTCTATCCCTGATATGTTATAGTTCATCACGAAGCTCTAATAGCTTGGTGGCAGTGACTATCGAGAACCATCACTATCTCATCTGGAAGATTAACTCCCACTCGATTCAAGTGATTGTAGTACTCAGACAATCTGAGCACATGCTCAACGATTGAGCTTTTCTCCCTTAGTTTGCAGGCTTAAGAAACTTGTCATAGGTCTCATACCTCTTGACGTGGGCATTAGTCTGAAATCCCAATTTCAGTCTTTGGAACATCTCATATGTTCTGCGACGTTTCAAAACCGTCTTTGGTGCCACAATTTTAAACCATTAGCATCACACACTGAACTATCACGTAGTCATCAAAACGTGTATGCCAGATGTTTGGTAACATCTACAGACGACGCTCGAGGTTCAGCACACCGAGCGGTGCATTAAGGACATAAGCCTTCTGTGCAGCAATGAGGACAATCCTCAGTTTACGGACCCAGTCCGCATAATTGCTACTATCAACTTTCAACTAAATTTTCTCTAGGAACATATCTTAGTAGAACTAAAGCGTAAGCTACGACATTATTTGCAAAGACCTTTTGACTATGTTCATGATAATTAAGTTCATCTGATTATTTAATGAACTCCCACTTAAATAGACATCCCTCTAGTCATCTAAGTGATACATGATCCGAATCGACTAGGCCGTGTCCGATCATCACGTGAGACGGACTAGTCATCATCGGTGAACATCTCCATGTTGATCATATCTACTATACGACTCATGGTCGACCTTTCGGTCTCTTGTGTTCCGAGGCCATGTCTGTACATGCTAGGCTCGTCAAGTCAACCTAAGTGTTTTGCTTGTGTTCCGAGGCCATGTCTGTACATGCTAGGCTCGTCAACACCCGTTGTATGCGAACGTTAGAATCTATCACACCCGATCATCATGTGGTGCTTCGAAACAACGAACCTTCGCAACGGTGCACAGTTAGGGGGAACACATCTCTTGAAATTTTAGTGAGGGATCATCTTATTTATGCTACCGTCGTTCTAAGCAAATAAGATGTAAACATGACAAACATCACATGCAAATCATAAAGTGACATGATATGGCCAATATCATCTTGCGCCTTTTGATCTCCATCTTCGAGGCGCGGCATGATCACCTTCGTCACCGGCATGACACCATGATCTCCATCATCATGATCTCCATCATCGTGTCTTCATGAAGTTGTCTCGCCAACTATTACTTCTACTACTATGGCTAACGGTTAGCAATAAAGTAAAGTAATTACATGGCGTTTTTCATTGACACGCAGGTCATACAATAAATTAAGACAACTCCTATGGCTCCTGCCGGTTGTCATACTCATCAACATGCAAGTCGTGATTCCTATTACAAGAACATGATCAATCTCATACATCACATATATCATTCATCACATCCTTTTGGCCATATCACATCACATAGCATACCCTGCAAAAACAAGTTAGACGTCCTCTAATTGTTGTTGCATGTTTTACGTGGCTGCTATGGGTTTCTAGCAAGAATGTCTCTTACCTACGCAAAAGCCACAACGGTGATATGCCAATTGCTATTTACCCTTCATAAGGACCCTTTTCATCGAATCCGATCCGACTAAAGTGGGAGAGACAGACACCCGCTAGCCACCTTATGCATCAAGTGCATGTCAGTCGGTGGAACCTGTCTCACGTAAGAGTACGTGTAAGGTCGGTCCGGGCCGCTTCATCCCACAATGCCGCCGAATCAAAATAAGACTAGTAACGGTAAGCAAATTGAACAAATCGTCGCCCACAACTACTTTGTGTTCTACTCGTGCATAGAATCTACGCATAAACCTGGCTCTGATGCCACTGATGGGGAACGTAGCAGAAATTTAAAATTTTCTATGTATCACCAAGATCAATCTATGGAGTCATCTAGCAACGAGAGAGAGGGGAGTGCATCTACATACCCTTGTAGATCGCGCGCGGAAGCGTTCAAGAGAACGGGGTTGATGGAGTCGTACTCGTCGTGATCCAAATCACCGATGATCCTAGCGCCGAACGGACGGCACCTCCGCGTTCAACACACGTATGGAGCGGGGACGTCTCCTCCTTCTTGATCCAGCAAGGGGGGAGGAGAAGTTGATGGAGATCCAGCAGCACGACGGCGTGGTGGTGGAAGTAGCGGGATCCTGGCAGGGCTTCGCCAAGCGCAAGCGGGGAGGAAGAGGTGTCACGGGAGGGAGGGAGGCGCCAGGGCTTGGGGTGCTACTCCCATGCGCCTCCCCACTATATATAGGGGTGAAGGGGGCTGGTTTCTTGCCCTCCAAGTCCATTGGGGCGTTGGCAAAGGTGGGGGAAAGAAATCCCATCATTTCCCTTCCCCACCGATTGTTATCCCCCCTTTTATGGGATCTTGATCTTATCCCTTCGGGATATGATCTTATTCCTTCTAAGGTGGGATCTTGGTGCACCTTGACCAGGGGTGTGGGGCCTTGCCCCCACTACCCACGTTCATGTGGGTCCCCCCATGCAGGTGGGGCCCACTTCGGAACCTTCTAGAACCTTCCCGGTACAATACCGAAAAATCCCGAACATTTTCCGGTGGCCAAAATAGGACTTCCCATATATAAATCTTTACCTCCGGACCATTCCGGAACTCCTCGTGACGTCCGGGATCTCATCCGGGACTCCGAAAAACTTTTGTTTAACCGCATACTAATATCTCTACAACTCTAGCGTCACCGAACCTTAAGTGTGTAGACCCTGCGGGTTCGGGAGACATGCAGACATGACCGAGACGACTCTCCGGTCAATAACCAACAGCGGAATCTGGATACCCATGTTGTCTCCCACATGTTCCACGATGATCTCATCGGATGAACCACGATGTCGAGGATTCAATCAATCCCGTATACAATTCCCTTTGTCAATCGGTACGTTACTCGCCCGAGATTCGATCATCGGTATCCCAATACCTTGTTCAATCTCGTTACCGGCAAGTCACTTTACTCGTACCGTAACGCATGATCCCGTGGCTAACTCCTTGGTCACATTGAGCTCATTATGATGATGCATTACCGAGTGGGCCCAGAGATACCTCTCCGTCATACGGAGTGACAAATCCCAGTCTCGATTCGTGCCAACCCAACAGAGACTTTCGGAGATACCTGTAGTGCACCTTTATAGCCACCCAGTTACGTTGTGACGTTTGGTACACCCAAAGCATTCCTGCGGTATCCGGGAGTTGCACAATCTCATGGTCTAAGGAAATGATACTTGACATTAGAAAAGCTCTAGCAAACGAACTACACGATCTTGTGCTATGCTTAGGATTGGGTCTTGTCCATCACATCATTCTCCTAATGATGTGATCCCGTTATCAATGACATCCAATGTCCATGGTCAGGAAACCATAACCATCTATTGATCAATGAGCTAGTCAACTAGAGGCTTACTAGGGACATGTTGTGGTCTATGTATTCACACATGTATTACGGTTTCCAGTTAATACAATTATAGCATGAACAACAGACAATTATCATGAACAAGGAAATACAATAATAACCATTTTATTATTGCCTCTAGGGCATATTTCCAGCAAGCGGGACGGGCTGAAGGATTAGGCTCTGAAGCTGGCAAAGGAGAAGGACACGCTCAACGGTGCTCTGGTGGAGGCGCAGGGCGCGGTCCTCGGCAAGGCTGAGCAGCTCTCCAAGGCCAACGACTCCGTCAAAGACCTGAAGCTGAAGCTGGAGGGTCTTGAGGAGACGCTTTCGGGGGTCAGGGCCCGGGAGGAGACCCTGACCAAGGATCTGGAGAAGGAGAGGCAGCTGTGGAAGAACGAGGCCGCCAACCACGCGGATTTTGTGAAGGGAGAGAACCTCTGGGTCAGCCGCCTCGCCGAGGTCGCCGACAGGATCACCACGCAGCTGGCTACCATGGGGATGCCAAACGTGAGGTATGTCCCGGAGCCGAGCGTGAGTCCCAGTGCCAAGCTGACCCTATTTTTCGAGGGTGTTCTCGGGGCCCTGGAGCAGTTCCGCTCCAACAGGGCGGCCTCTCTGGCAGATGAGGCCTGGAGGCTCTGCCGGGGTGCCATGACCAAGGTCCTCACCAAGGTGGCGCACTGGGACCCAACCTCGACTTTGATGCCGCGCTGGAGAGCTTGCCGGAGGATGCGGACCTCGTGACGCTCGAGGAGCGTATCAAGCCCATCATCAGCCGCATCGACGGAATCTAGAGGGTAGAGGGCCAGCGTTGGGACTAGGCACCCCGTTTCTTATCGCCGCTGCAGGTTAATGACCAAGACAATTTTTATCTTTAGTTAGAACCGCAACAACAATTGATGTAATATAACTCTGCAGTACTTTTAATATCATGCATGCTATCTTCCCGTTAGATCTTTCTTTGTGCGTTCATACCCTGCGCTTGTTGAGATAAGGCTGCCGGCGCATAAACCCATGCCGTGGTGCTTTAAGGACGGATCCTTAGCACCCTGCCGGAAGGGTGCTTGCTGTCGGGCGAGCCACCTTGCCGTCGCCAGCGCGATTGCTTGAACTGTCGAGCGGACTCGAGGCAGGACAAGAGCGCAGCTAGGGAATGGGTAGGCCACCCTGCCGCCACCAGCGCGGCCGCATGAACTGTCGAGCAGGGTCGAGACAGAAACAAAGGCGTTGCCAATAGCGGAAGGTTCCCATCACATGCAGGTTTCCCATACAAAGAACGAGATCTCTCGGGGAGAACAGCCTTATAAAAGTGAAAATAACCAAGATTTCGCGTGACTTAGCTTTTCTGTCGTTACGCGGGCGTTCACCGCATCCACAGGCGATGCCGCCCGTTTGGTCGTCTTCTTCCTTGGAGTGACAACCACAATAAAGGCGCTGCTCCAATCCAGACCAGATTTCCACAACTGCGCCCCTACCTGGCGCGCCAGAGATGTCGGTGGAAACGACACCTATGGGATCACTGGGATCCCTTCTATGGTTGGTGGGCGCGGGGTTGTGCAAAGAGCAGGTATATGAGCCAGCGCAAAGATCGTTTACCCAGGTTCGGGCCGCGAGAATGCGTAAAACCCTAGTCCTGCTTTGGTGTATGTATTTGAGTGTTCTTGAGTTCTTGAACTAGCTACCTTGCATGTCTAGCCCAAAAGATCTGAATCCCTCACCTGGTCGCCTCGGGCCTCCTTTTATAGACAAAAGGGGTTGCCACAGTGGCACACAGGAGGTGGAAAGGTGTACAGTGCGCAAGCTTATCGCTTGTCATTACAGGACAAGACACATTAAATGCGCCCCCTTAGGTGTCCCGTTACTTTACTGGGGATGGCAACGAGGCCCGTACCGTCCTTCGCCACTCCGCCTTGCTCCGACACGCGTCCAGGCCAACGATGCATGCAGCGCCATGTAGGCTGGCTGGCTGCTGAGGTGGCGTGGTGGTAGGGTCTTCACGAAGATCTGCATGCCACCACGCAGGTGCTTGCTGAGCTAGCCTGGAAGCTGCATGTCGCCACGCAGGTGCCTGCCCAACTGGTCGGGCTGGCTGCTGCATGGGAACGGCGGTGGTCTTAGCAGACGCGGGCCTGGCTGCGGCCCTGTAGGTGTCTTCGGCAAGGGCCTTGCCGGGGCCCCGGCAAGGGCCTTGCCGGGGCCCCGGCAAGGGTCTTGCCATGGCATCGTGGTCGTCCCCGGCAAGGGTCTTGCCGGGGGTCTCGTGGATTTCCTCGGCTAGGATCCCGCCGATGATCATCGTCTTCTGGCCCTCATCTGATCTTGTGTGTTTATGATCTTGACAAAGATCTGCATGCCACCACAGAGGTGCCCCTCGAGCCTTGGCCCCAATGTGGTTGTTCGCGTAGTTGGAACCCTCGGGCTCAAGGGTGGCTTGCTCTGCTGGTGTTGGGCAAGTTGCCCCGGCAAGGTTCTTGCCGGGGCCGCGGAGGCCGCCCCGGCAAGGGTCTTGCCGGGGGGGTCCGCCTCGCCCTCTTGTTCTTTGTGTCCATGGTCTTGGCGTTGCTTTGGTTGCCTTGTGCTCCGGCTTCCCTCTTCTGCCCTGCTCAATGTGGCCGCGGGCACGGCTCTGACTGCCCGTGCACAAGTAAATGGGTCAAAAGGAGATCCCCTACTTTTGTACACCGACACCTTGTACTACAGCTGTACACTGATGTTCATCACTGGCAGAAGGTGTATCAGGGAGACTTGGGTCGATTTCCAGTATGAGGTGTACCGTATGAGGCGTCGTAGGGCCCATCTCGCCCTCGCAGCATGGCATACTATGATACTATCGCAATATTTTCTTTTATTTATTAGTGTATGTTTCATCAACTAGTGCCACTATAATGTAATCACGCATTTTCATTATCTGTGCAAACAGGGTTATTCAGCTGCATTTTGGTGGACGGAATCGGCATATATGCAGAGTGCGAGGTGCCAAGTAAAAATTACAGACACCAACCCTGCTCCATCTAAACATTGGCATCCACCACCATTAGTGGGATGTGTGGCACTCACTGTGGACGGATCTTTCTCGGCAACAAATCCTCTAACCAAATACTAGTGGCTTAGACTTCAAAAAAAATACTAGTAGCTTATATTGGCAGTTTTCTAGGGGTGTACTCTTTTCTGAAAGAAGCACCAATCTATTTTTCTTTATTTGTACATAGTGTCACAACTTTGACCCGAAGGTCTAGAGCTATTTTAGGGTGATTGGCATAGTACTCGGAGACTGATTGTAAGCATGATTTTTATTAGCTATCACACTAATTGTAAGCATGAGCAGATGGAAGATTAGGTTAGTGTGAAGCTTACCTTAAACCCTACCGACGCCATTGAAACGAGGCGAGCGTCGAGGGAACCGTGGAAAACGGCAGGGAAGCGACGTCGCGCCATCCGGCCTCCTCTTGCGGTGGGAGAACGAATACTCCTGTGGCTCCGGCTGGCTCTGCACCCTCATGAATGGCACACCGTACTCGATCGATTCGTTATCCTCTGGGTGCTCGATCTTCGACCTGTACGCCCACCACCTCCGCCTGACTTTCGCCTCGGGCAAACTTGTCGCTCCATCGCCCAGAGGAGATACTCGATGAACTCGAAGGACTGCGGCGTGACTGCCGCCGAGGAGTACATCGCCGCCCTCATCGCCGCCTTCTCGCTCTTTCGCATACATTGCCACATGGCCCTCACCGTCCTCGAAATCTCCGACTCATTGTCAAACCAAGTAAGGATCTCCTTCAACCTGGCTAACTTTGCCTGGTCACTGTCGGTGATCTGCCTGATTCGCTGTTGCATCCTCTTCATAGATGTCCTTCTGAGTGGTCCGGTGCTAGCTTTGGAACATGGGAGGAGAGACGGTGGTCTTGCAATAGAGAAGAGGGAGAGGCGAGACGGTGGTTTTGGAATGGAGATGATGGAGAGGAGAGGGTGTGGTTTTGAAATGGAGAAGAGGGAGAGGCGAGACTGTGGTTTTGGAATGGAGATGATGGAAAGGACAGGTTTCCATGCCTTTCGGTCGCTGACAGGTGGGCCCCGCGCTTGGTGGGACCCATGTGTTAGTGTCTTAATGGCAGGATGGGCTACGTCAGGGGATCCTCGTCCGAGGAGAGAGGAGGTGGTTTTGCAATGGAGAAGAGGGACACGCAAGACGGTGGTTTTGGAATGGAGATGATGGAAAGGACAGGTTTCCATGCCTTTCGGTCGCTGACAGGTGGGCCCCGCGCTTGGTGGGACCCATGTGTTAGTGTCTTAATGGCAGGATGGGCTACGTCAGGGGATCCTCGTCCGAGGAGAGAGGAGGTGGTTTTGCAATGGAGAAGAGGGACACGCAAGACGGTGGTTTTGGAATGGAGATGATGGAGAGGAGAGGATGTGGTTTTCCAATGGAGAAGAGGGAGAGGAGCGTGCGGCAGCGATTTAGGATTGCACGAGAGGGCCGACGCGCTGTGGCTGGATCAAAATCAAAATCTATTTATCCTTCAACTAATAAAGCAACCCCATATTAACTAGTCTCCCTTTTATTCTGGGTCATAATTGACCATGATTTTCACAAATAAAATATATGTTATACGTTGCAAAAATAAAATAATTTGAAAGTACATTCAGATACGAACCAAAGGATACAATTTTTGGTGACATGCATTCATATTTTGCTTGTCAAATACAGTATGTGGTCAAACTTTGACCCAAAATCGCGAAACAAAAAAAATACTTCCAAGACCAGCGCCGCTCCTCTCCTCTTAAACCACTGCCGCTCCTCTCCTGTTCCAATCTAAATCCAGCGCCGCTCCTCTCCTCTTCCATTTCAAAACCACCGCCCCTCCTCTCCTGTTCCAATCAAAAACCAGCGTTGCTCCTCTCCCATTCTAATCCAAAACCAGCATTGCTCCTCTCCTCTTCCATTCAAAAACCACCGCCGGTGAGTGAAGGTGCTCTGGAGAAGTAGATCGATGGAGGAGTACAACCGATACGTGAGGATCACAGACAGCGACCCTGTGAAGCTAGCTAGGATGTTGGAGATATAGTCTTGGTTTGACAACAAGAACCAACTAGCGGCGATAGCGACATCCATGGCCAAATATCTGCAACAAAGCGAAAAGGCGGTGATACTCATGAAGGGAGTCGCGCGGGAGTACATAGAGCTGCTCCTCTGGGCCATAGAGCAAACAGATTCACCGTATCCGATCGTGAGGGAGCGGTGGTTCGAGTATCGATCCCAGATGGAGCATCCACCAGAGATTGAAGGATCGAGCACCTACAGGGTGCCGTTTGTGAGGGTGTCGTGCCAGAGCGAGACGGTGGAGTCTTCGTCGACCGAACCCAGCTGCAAGAGGAGAAAAGAAGTTGGCCCGACGATGCTTCCCTGCCATCCTCTCCCTCGCCATTCACATCGTCTCACGGGGCGGCCGAGGAATAGGAGGGGACTGCCCCCCCCCCCAGCCCAATAGTCGGGCAGGTTGTGAGTTGTCAGGAGGAGCTTAGAGTTGTCAGTATTTGCAAGTTTTGAATTGTGTTTTGTGTTGTGTATTTTGAGAGTACTTTCAGATATGAATGTCTTTTGAATTTCAGATTTGAAGTATTGAGCATATGAAGTATTTTATGAATTCTAGAGATCTATTTTTAGCACTTAAAAAATGTAGTTTCATAGGAGTATAAAAGTGCAGACAATGTGATTCTCAGAGAAGAAACTGCAAGTTTCAGTTTCAGATAAGAAACTGCAAGTTTCAGAGGCAGAGCATTTATATTAACACGGCCTTTTCAAACAGGGTTAACATCATGTTGGAAGTTTTATTCATGGTCGAAAATGGAACTACCATCCAGTTAACATCATGTTGATCAACATTCATGCATAGCACATCATCATATGATGCATAATCAAAAAGATATGCTATTTTCAAAATGCCCACACAATGTTGAGTGTGCGAAAAACAGAGAAAACGAGGGACGAAGTTTTGGCAAGTGTTCGACGTGGTGTGCGTAGATGACAATGGGGACCCACATGTCAATAATGGCAGAGGCAAAAAAATTGGAGATATTTTCCCTGCATCAGGAGGAATCGAACTCGGGCGGAACAACTGTCGGGTAGTGTCACTTGGCCACTGGGATAGTTCAGTACTTTCGTTACAAATAAGGCACTGCCTTGGGTGGTCCGATCACCACCTGCGCCTTTGTGCGCTCGCTGCGGCGCCGCTGTCTGCCGTTGTGAACATGCTGAACAAACGAGAGGAATCTGGAGAGGACTGTACGTGGAGAGGCGGACAGTCGGGACCCACCAGGTCTATGGCTGTACGCAAGCAAGTGCCTCATCGAAAAACTTCCTCCTAATGCTACACTGACGTTGGGGCCCACAGGTTTGTCAACATAGTTACATTTTTTAGGTGCTTCAACGTAGGAGATAAATTCACAACGGAGCTCTGGAGCTGGCGGGTAGTATCATTTATTATCACTGGGGCAGCAAGTATCCGCTTGGTTTTGGGCTGCCCCGTCTAGGCTTTCTTTTTTAACATGCATAGCCCACGACATGCCGGTTTCTATTTTTTTGAGGGCCGTCATGTATCGACCGGCCTATGGACCTCCCATCCGGGGTTCTATTTTTCCTGAAACATCGGCAGCCCAATTTATGTATTTTTTTGAAGAAAACGCAGAGGTCTGTTCTATTTTTCTATATAAGAATAGGAACGCCTGGTCCAACTTTTGTTTCCCTTCTAACTGTATTATATATATTTAAATTATTTTATATATTATTATATATTATTGTTATTGTCATCATATATTTAACAGATACTTACATATGTAAGAAAACAATATCCCACATCTTATTAACTTATAAAAATAATTTCTTAAAAATAAAATATTGGATTTTTTTGGCAACAAAAATCCTGGTGATTGTGTACAAAAGCTTGGTAAGATTTAAGGACCAATGTAATAATAAATCACTTATTAGTTAAATATATTTATAACAAAATGCTCAGCCCTTGTTTATTTTTTGGTAACATTGCTGCGCCCAACCCAACATTATAATTAGAATCAGCCCAGCAAAATCGTGTATTTCGAGAAAGTGCAAATGGCCTGTAATTTTTTAGGAGAAAAATAAAAGGTTCGCATGAACGCTACATTATTTGTTCACCCAGCCCAACAAATGGACTGTAATTCTAAAAAAAGAGATCACATTGACTGTAAATTCTGAAAAAATGGGTTGAATATGTGCCACATTTTTGGAGCTTGAAATGTGGGCCAATAGGTCGAAGCCAACGCAAGTGGTTGTCAACTTAGTCAACAAATGATTCTAACATCGTTAGCCGTTGGATTTACATCCAACGACCAGCATCCATCTTCAATCTCTCGTCTTCTTCCTCTAGTGCCGCCGGGACCACCTGCTCCCGCCTCCTTCTGCTAGCAGCTCTGCTTAGCACGCTTCGCTGTGAAGCGCTACCCCACCGTTGGCCAGGCCATCCCTCCACCCCTCCACACCTCCTGTTCTTCTCCACCGACTGCCGAACCACATCGTACCAGAACCAATTAACCCTCGTACACCTCTCCGTCTGCGACTCTACTCCCGCGTCTTCCCATCTCCGGCTCATTGCTGTCCAGGGCCTCACCGTCGTCCACCACCTTGGATGCGCTCGGAGCGGAGGAGTCAACGTGGTCAATGAACGACATCCATTAGAAGTAGACTGTGCGTGGAGAGGCTGACAGCTGGGTCCACGGCCGCACGCAAGGAAATGCCTCCTTTTTACGGCAAAATAATGATTCCTCCACCTGATAGCTGGGACCCACCGGAAGGGCCTCTGCATTTCGCGAAAAAAATGTTCCCCCGCTGACAGGTCGGACCCACCAGCTATATCTTCGCACGCAAGGAAGTGCCTCCTTATTACGCACACAAAAATGAATACCCCCTGCTAGCTGGGACCCACCATAGTGGGAGGCTGACTTGTGGGCCTACTAAGTTGATGGGGACGGAGGGCTTTGTCAACTTAGTCAATATGAATGATTCTAGCTCAAGTGACCGTACGATGTCCATCCAACGATGGTAGTGCTTCTTCAACCTCTGGTCTTGTTGCTCCAGCCGCCCAAACCAGCGCCGGTCGTGCCGCGTGCTCCTGCTTCCCGTGGTCGGCTGTGATGCCTCGGAGGCCTCACCGCCCCTACTACTCCCACCGCTGGCCAGGACCTGCGGCGACGGCAGCCTCACACCGCAGCCGAACCAGTGAACCCTCGTACTCCTCTCCACGTGGGCATCCACTGCCGCGTCTTCCCCGGCTCCGCGTCGTCCCCTTCCTAGGCCTCGACGTCATCCACTGCCCTGGTGCTCTCGCCGCGGCGTGGTCAACATGGTCAAGGAACAACGTTAATCGGAAGAGTACTGTACGTGGAGAGGCTAACAGCTGGGTCCATGGCCGCAGCAAGGAAGTGCCTCCTTATTTCGTGGAAAATAATGATTCCTCCACTTGACAGCAGGGACCCACTGGACGGGCCACCGTATTTCGTGAAAAAAACGTTCCCCCCTTACTGCTGGGACCCACCAGCTACATCTTCGCACGCTAGGAAGCGCGTCCATATTACGGTCAAAATAAAATGATTCGCCCCCTGACTGCTGGGACCCACCACCTACATCTTCGCACGCAAGGAAGTGCCTGACAGTCGGGACCCACCCAGTCGAAGCATACGTAGCGTTGTCATTCTGGTTACGAACGTGTACGTACATACTGGTCGATGTAGAGGCACGCACGTGTGGTAGTAGAGGCGCACACGTAGCATGTACATGTACGTACAGCGGCCAGGGTGCAACAAAATAAATACGGCCACGTACGTACATACGGGCGGGGTCTCGAATGCCTACTCGCGCATACGTACGGCCAGGGCTCGTGTACATGGCTGTGGCTGGGTCGGAACGGAGAAACTGCGTCGTCGTCGTGTTCATGGGAGGCAACGGAATGCGTCGTGTTAATCGGGAGGCAACGGAACGCGTGCTGTTCATTAGGAGCCAACCGGCTTGGACGGAACAGCCGATGGAAACGAGGCCTGGCGTACCGCGGAATGGAGGAAACGGCCTTGTGTTCGACCTGCCACGGTCGAAACAGGATCCTGTTCATCGGGAGGGATCTGGCGTACCGCAAAACGGAGGAAACGAACTTCTCTTGGACCTCCTATGGTCGAAACGGGGTCCTGTTGACCAGGAGGGGTGTGGCGTACCGCAAAACAGAGGAAAGAGACTTGTGTTGGAGCGCTACAGTCGAAACGGGGGTCCTGTTCATCGGGAGGGGTGTGGCGTACCGTAAAACGGGACTCCACGGGATACTATTCATCTCCACCGTCGACCTCCTCCAGCCTCCACGGGCTGCTGTTCATCCACCGCCGACCTCCTCCAGCCTCCACCTCCGACTGTTCATCCACGGGCTCTTGTTCATCCAGCCTCCACCGGCTACTATTCAACCAGCCCTCTCCACGGGGTCCTGTTCAACCACCCCTCCACGGGCTACTTTTCATCCAGCCCTCCATCGGCTACTGTTCAACCAGCCCTGCACCGGCTACTGTTCATCCAGCCCTCCACGGGGTCCTGTTCATCCATCGGCTCGATCGATTGGGGCACTGTTCATCCAGCGGCAACGGCCTCTACTACCACAGGTTCCTGTTCATCCAACCCCCACCGGGAACTGTTCATCCAAACCCCCCAACAACGCTCACTGTTCATCCATAGGCAGCATCGATCGGCTTCAGTTAGCAGCAGTAGCGAAGGAATCGCTCGATCGGGTTCAGTTAACAGCAAGGGATTGATCAATCGCTCAGGTTCAGTAACGCGTAGCCTGCAGTGCAATCGCCCGGGTTCAGTTAGAGCCCAACGCCTCGCTCGGGTTCAGTTAGAGCGCAACGCCTCGCATACACGCGCGTACGTACGAGAAACGCGCATCGCTCAGCCCCCGACCACCCACCGTAAACGAGAACTCCCCCGATATTTTCCTCGCCCTGGCTTCTACCACGGTTTTCTCCATCATGGACAGCCCAAAGAATGTCATGCAGCTGCGTCTCCGGCCCGCTGAGGACGAAAAGCCCATTTTCTGTCATGATTTTTTGTCATAGAAGTAGGAGCCCACCACATCTATGATGATACCGGGTTTTGTCACAATTATCGTCATAGAAGTGTCATAAGTATGACAATTTTTTTTCGTTGGGCCCAAAATGTCATGGATGTGTCTTTTTTTGTAGTGATCCTTGAAGAGAGTAGGCCACTAAAATCCAGATTGCAATACCTTGTGAGCAATTCTATCTCCAGCATGATGCCCTCCGTAAGCTGCGGAGTGACATTTCTGTAGGATTTGTCCCTGTTCATGCTCAGGTACACAACATCTAATAATACCATCTACTCCTTCTTTATAAAGATGTGGGTCATCCCAAAAGTAGTGTCTTAAATCTTATAAGAATTTTTTCTTTTGTTGGTAAGTAAAGCTAGGTGGTAAATATTTAGCAACAATGTAATTAGCATAGTCAGGATACCAATGACTATTATGAGCAACATTTATTTTAGCTAACTTCTCATCAGGAAAAATATCATCAATAGTTAGTGGGTCATCAGGCACATTTTCAAGCCTAGACAAGTTATCAGCTACGGGGTTCTCAGCTCCTTTTCTATCAGTGATATGTAAATCAAATTCTTGTAGCAAGAGAACCCATCGAATAAGTCTAGGTTTAGCATCTTTCTTTTCCATAAGATATTTAATAGCAGCATGATCGGTGTGAACAATTACTTTTGATCAACAATATAAGGTCTAAATTTATCACAAGCAAAAACCACTGCTAAGAATTCTTTTTCAGTAGTTGCATAGTTTCTTTGAGCACTGTCTAGATTTTTACTAGCATAATGAATAACATTCAGTTTCTTATCAATTCTTTGTCCTAGAACAGAACCAACAGCATAATCACTAGCATCACACATGATTTCAAAAGGCAAGTTCCAATCAGGTGGTTGAACAATAGGTGCACAATTTAAGGCTTTCTTGAGTGTTTCAAAGGCTTCTAAACAATCATCATTGAAAACAAAAGGAATATCCTTTTACAAAAGATTCGTAAGAGGCCTGGAAATTATAGAAAAGTCTTTGATAAATCTCCTATAGAAACCAGCATGACCCAGGAAACTACGAATATCTTTTATATCTTTAGGACATGGCATTCTCTCAATTGCATCAACCTTAGCTTTGTCCACTTCAATACCTCTTTCAGAAATTTTACGGCCCAAGACAATACCTTCATTGACCATAAAGTGGCACTTCTCCCAATTCAAGACAAGATTTGTTTGCTCGCATCTTTGCAAAAGTCGATTAAGATTGCTTAAACAATCATCAAAAGACTTCCCATAAACAGAAAAGTCATCCATGAAAACCTACAATCTTTTCACAAAAGTCAGAGAATATAGCACTCATACATCTTTGAAAGGTAGCAGGTGCATTGCATAAACCAAAAGGCATATGTCTATAAGCATAAGTTCCAAAGGGACAAGTAAAAGTGGTCTTTTCTTGATCAGGTTGAGAAACAGGTATTTGCAAAAAACCAGGGTATCCATCGAGGAAGCAAAATTGTGTGCGCTTAGATAATCTTTCTAGAATTTGATGAATAAAAGGGAGAGGGTAATGATCTTTTCTAGTTGTTGTGTTTAATTTTCTAAAATCAATTACCATTCTATAGCCTGTAACAATTCTTTGTGGAATATGTTCATTCTTATAATTAGGAAAAACAGTAATACCTCCTTTCTTAGGGACACAATGAACATGACTTACCCATCTACTATCAGCTATAGGATAGATTATACCTGCCTCCAAAAGTTATAATATTTCCGTTCTGACCAATTCTTTCATCTTCGGATTTAATCGATGTTGGTGATCAAAAACGGGTTTAGCATCAGGTTCCATATTAATTTTGTGTTCACATAGAGTGGGACTAATGCCCTTTAAATCATCAAGAGTATATCCAATAGCAGCTCGGTGCTTCCTTAGAACTTCCAATAATCTTTCTTCTTCATGTTCTGAAAGGTTAGCACTAATAATAACATGATATATCTTCTTTTCATCAAGATAAGCATATTTCAAAGTGTCTGGCAATTGTTTTAATTCAAACACAGGATCACCTTTAGGTGGAGGAGGACCTCCTAGAGTTTCAATAGGCAAATTGTGTTTAAGCAGAGGACGTTTGTTCAAAGAAATCTTATCTATTTCATTTCTTTCATGCATATGTAAATCATTTTAATGGTCTAGTAAATATTGTTCTACCAGATCAGTAGGTGGCACAGCAATAGAAGCAAGACCAATTATTTCATCCTTACTAGGCAATTCTTTTTCATGAAGCTTTTGACTAAACTTGGAAAAATTAAACTCATGAGACTCATCACCAAAACTAACACCGACAGTTCGTTTCTCACAGTCTATTCTAGCATTAACGGTGTTCAAGAAAGGTCTACCAAAGATAATGGGACAAAAGTAATCTTGTGGGGAACCAAGAACAAGAAAATCAGTAGGGTATTTTATTTTCCCACACAAGACTTCAACATCTCTAACAATCCCAATTGGTGATATAGTGTCTCTATTAGTAAGTTTAATAGTAACATCTATGTCTTCTATCTCTGCGGGTGCTATGTCATTCATAATTTCTTGATATATGGTGTAAGGAATAGCACTCACACTAGCACCTATGTCACATAAACCATGATAACAGTGATCTCCTATTTTAACTAAGACGACGGGCATGCCAACAACAGATCTATGTTTATCCTTTTTATCAGGTTTGGCAATTCTAGCAGCTTCTTCAGAAGTAAATAACATGCCCATCCATATCTTCTTCCAAGAGATCCTTAACCATAGCAATACTAGGTTCTACTTTGATTTGTTCATCGGGTGTAGGTGTTCTAATATAGCTTTTGTTATCCATAGTTGAAACTTTAGCATGTTCCTTTATCCTAACAGGGAAAGGTGGTTTCTCAATATAAGCAGAAGGAACAACTGGATCAACATTATAAATTATGGTTTCTTCTTTAATTGGTACCAGTTTTTTAATTTGTTCTTTAATAGGTGGGCGATATTTAAACCACCTCTCTTTAGGGAGATCAACATGAGTAGCAACTGATTCACGAAAGGAGGGTACTATCTCAGAGTCAAGTGCATATTTAGTGCTAAACTTTTAAAAAGCATCGGTATTCATAAAAGATTTAACACAATCATACTTAAGTTTAATACCTGACTCTTTACCTTCGTCGAGTTCCCAATCTTCAGAGTTGCATTTAATTCTCTCCAAAAGATCCCACCGGAATTTAATAGTCTTCTTCATGAAAGAACCAGCACAAGAAGTATCAAGCATGGTTTGATCATTATGAGAAAGCCGAGCATAAAAATTCTGGATAATAATTTCTTTTGAGAACTCATGGTTGGGGCATGAATATAACATTGGCTGAAGCCTCCACCAAGCTAGAGAGATACTTTCTCCTTCACAAGGCCAAAAATTATATATATAATTCCGATCGCGATGTACTAGATGCATAGGATAATTTTTTCGATGGAACTCCAATTTCAACCGATTCCATTTCCAGGATCCAATATCATCGCATAGCCTATACCATGCCAATGTTTTTCCCTTCAAAGATAAAGGGAAAAACTTCTTCATAACTTCATCTCCGGGTAAACCTGCAAGCTTAAACAATCCACAGATTAGTTCCACATATATCAAGTGCATATCAGGATGTTCGGTTCTCTCTCCTGCATAAGGATTAGCTAGCAGTTGTTCTATCATACCTGAAGGAATTTCATATTCAATATTTTCACTAGGTACAGTAGGTTGAGGGGTAGATAATTCTGGTTCCGGGCGAGGTGAAGATACCCCGAACAAACCCCTCAAAGGATTGTTTTCCATAGTAACAAGTGGCAATAAATTTCAACACACTATATAAATGTTTCCTTACCAAACTCCACTTACCAAAGGCGCTTCACTCCCCGGCAACGGCGCCAGAAAATAACCTCGATGACCCACAAGTATAGGGGATCAATTGTAGCTCTTTTTGATAAGTAAGAGTGTCAAACCCAACGAGGAGCAGAAGGAAATGACAAGTGGTTTTCAGCAAGGTAATGTCTGCAAGTGCTGAAATTGTAAGTAGCAGAGTAGTTTGATAGCAAGATAATTTGAACGACCAAGGAATGATAGTAGTAGCAAAAGTGCAGCAAGGTATCCCAATCCTTTTGAGGCAAAGGACGGGCAAAATGGTCTCTTATGATAAGCAAAGCGTTCTTGAGGGTACACGGGAATTTCATCTAGTCACTTTCACCATGTTGGTTCGATTTGTGTTTGCTACTTCGATAATTTGATATGTGAGTGGACCGGTGCTTAGGTGTTGTTCTTACTTGAACAAACCTCCTACTTATGATTAACCCACCCGCAAGCATCCGCAACTACGAGAAAAGTATTAAGAGTAAATTCTAACCATAGCATTAAACTTTTGGATCCAATCGGTCCCTTATGGAATAGCGCATAAACTGGGGTTTAAGGTTCTGTCACTCTCGCAACCCATCATCTAATTGCTAATCCACAATGCATTCCCTTAGACCCAAATATGGTGAAGTGTCATGTAGTCGACTTTCACATGACACCACTAAGGGAATCACAACATACATACTATCAAAATATCGAACACATATCAAGTTCACATGATTACTTGCAACATGATTTCTCCCGTGACCTCAAGAACAAAAGTAACTACTCCCAAATGATAATCCTGCTCAAGACCATAGGAGTATTAAATAGCATATTGGATCGGAACATATAATCTTCCACCAAATAAACCATATAGTAATCAACTACAAGATGTAATCAACACTACTAGTCACCCACAAGCACCAATCTATAGTTCCGGTAACAAGATTGAACACAAGAGATGAACTAGGGTGTGAGATGAGATGGTGTTGTTGAAGATGTTAATGGAGATAGCCCTCCCCAAGATGGGAGAGTTGTTGGTGATGATGATGACGATGATTTCCCCCTCCGGGAGGGAAGTAGCCCTGGCGGAATCGCTCCGCCGGAGGGCAAAAGTGCTCCTGCCCAAGTTCCGCCTCGAGACAGCGGCGCTCCATCCCGAAAGTCCTCTCCTTATTTTTTCTAGGTCAAAATGACCTATATCCCAGAAGATGGGCACTAGAGGTGGGCCTGGGTGAGCACAACCCACCAGGGTGCGCCTGGGCTCCCTGGCGTGCCTAGGTGGGTTGTGCCCACCGGGTGGGCCCCCTCTGGTAGTTATTTGCTCCAATATTAATCGTATATTTGATAAAAAATCTCCGTGAAGTTTCAGTTTGTTTGGAGTTGTGCAGAATAGGTGGCCTGACTTCCAGGTCCAGATTTCGAGCTGCCGGAATTCTCCCTCTTTGTGTATACCTTGCATATTATGAGAGAAAAGACATTAGAATTACTCCAAAAAACATTATTATGGATGAAAACATCATAAATAACAGTAGGAAAACATGATGCAAAATGGACGTATCAATATGCATGAGTAGAACACAAAGAGTTGTGGGCGGTGATAGTCATACTGCTTACCACCAACGTCTTATTTTGATTCAGCGGTATTGTTGGATGAAGCGGCCCGGACCAACCTTACATGACCACGTTCATGAGACCGGTTCCACCGACAGACATGCAACTAGTTTTGCATAGAGGTGGCTGTCGGGTGTCTGTTTCTCCAACTTTAGTTGAATCGAATTTGACCGCGGCCGGTCCTTGTTGAAGGTTAAAACAACAAACTTGATGAAACACTGTTGTGGTTTTGATGTGTAGGTAATAACGGTTCTTGCTAGAAGCCTGTAGCAGCCACGTAAAACTTGCAACAACAAAGTAGAGGACGTCTAACTTGTTTTTGCAGGGCATGTTGTGATGTGATATGGTCAAGACATGACGTGATATACGTTGTTGTATGAGATGATCATGTTTTGTAAAAGTTATCGGCAACTGGCAGGAGCCGAATGGTTGTCTCTTTATTGTATGAAATGCAAACGCCATGTAATTACTTTACTTTATCACTATGCGTTAGCGATAGTTGTAGAACAATAGTTGGCAAGACGACCACGATGCTATGATGGAGATCAAGGTGTCAAGCCGGTGACGATGGAGATCATGACGGTGCTTTGGAGATGGAGATCAAAGGCACAAGATGATGATGGCCATATCATGTCACATATTTTGATTACATGTGATGTTTATCTTTTATGCATCTTATTTTGCTTAGTATGACGGTAGCATTATAAGATGATCCCTTACTAAAATTTCAAGGTATAAGTGTTCTCCCTGAGTATGCACTGTTGCGACAGTTCGTCGTGATGAGACACCACGTGATGATCGGGTGTGATAGGCTCTACATTCACATACAGCGGGTGCAAGATAGTTTTGCACATTCGGAATACTCGGGTTAAACTTGACGAGCCTAGCATGTACAGACATGGACTCGGAACACTGGAGACCGAAAGGTCAAACGTAAATTATATAGTAGATATGATACATAGAGATGTTCACCATTGAAGCTACTCCATCTCACGTGATGATCGGACATGGTTTAGTTGATTTGATCAGGTAATCATTTAGATGACTCGAGGGATGTCTATCTAAGTGGGATTCTTAAGTAATATTATTAATTGAACTTAATTTATCATGAACTTAGTCCTGATAGTATTTGCATATCTATGTTGTAGATCAATAGCTCGCGTATAGCTCCCCTGTTTTATTTTTGATATGTTCCTAGAGAAAACTAAGTTGAAAGATGATAGTAGCAATGATGCAGACTCGGTCCATGATCTGAGGATTATCCTCATTACTGCACAGAAGAATTATGTCCTTGATGGACCGCTAGGTGACAGACCTATTGCAGGAGCAGATGCAGACGTTGTGAACATTTCACAAGCTCGGTATGATGACTACTGGATAGTTTAGTGCACCATGCTTTACGGCTTAGAACCGGGACTCAAAAAAATGTTCCAGACTCATGCCCGTGTTAAGAGGGATGAGACCTCTGACAAGTACTTTGCCTACAAGATGTAGGAGAATAGCTCAGCTAGTTAGCATGTGCTCAGAATGTCTGGGTACTACAATCGCTTGAATCAAGTGGGAGTTAATCTTCCAGATAGGAGAGTGATTGACAGAGTTCTCTAGTCACGATTACCAAGTTACTAGAACTTCGTGATGAACTATAATATGCAAGGGATAACAAAAATGATTCCCAAGCTCTTCGCGATGCTGAAATCGGCGAAGGTAGAAATCAAGAAGAAGCATCAACTATTGATGGTTAACAAGACCACTAGTTTCAAGAAAAAGGACAAAGGAAAGAAGGGGAACTTCAAGAAGAATGGGAAGCAAGTTGCCTGAAACTGAGTGCTTCTACTGCGAAGGAAATGGTCACTGGAAGTGGAACTACCCCCAAATACTTGGCGGATAAGAAGGATGGCAAAGTGAACAAAGGTATATTTGATATACATGTTATTGATGTGTATTTTACTAGTGTTCGTAGTAACCCCTAGGTATTTTATACCGGTTCTGTTGCTAAGATTAGTAACTCGAAACAGGAGTAGCAGAGACTAGTTAAAAGCGAGGTGACGATGTGTATTGGAAGTGATTTCAAGGATGATATGATCACCATCGCACACTCCCTCTACCTTCGGGATTAGTGTTGGACCTAAATAAATGTTATTTGGTGTTTGCGTTGAGCATGAATATGATTGGATCATGTTTATTGCGATACGGTTATTCATTTAAGTCAGAGAACAATTGTTGTTCTGTTTACATGAATAAAACCTTCTATGGTCATACACCCAATGTAAATGGTTTATTGAATCTCAATCGTAGTGATACACATATTCATAATATTGATACCAAAAGATGCAAAGTTGATAATGATAGTGCAACATACTTGGTGTAAAGCGCATGAAGAAACTCCATGCGAATGGACTTTTGGAATCACTTGATTATGAATCATCTGATGCTTGCGAACCATGCCTCATGGGCAAGATGACTTAAACTTCGTTCTCCGGAACAATGGCGCGAGCCACTAACTTATTGGAAATAATACATACCGATGTATGCGGTCCGATGAGTGTTGAGGCTCGCGGCAGGCATCATTATTTTCTGACCTTCACATATGATTTGAGTAGATATGGGTATATCTACTTGATGAAACACAAGTCTAAAATGTTTGAAAAGTTCAAAGAATTTAGGAGTGAAGTGGAGAATCATCGTAACAAGAAAATAAAGTTTCAATGATCTGATCGCGGAGGCGAATATTTGAGTTACGAGTTTTGCCTTCATTTAAAACAATGTCGAATAGTTCCACAACTCACGCCACCTAGAACGCCACAACATAATGGTGTGTCTGAACGTCATAACCGTACTTTATTAGATTAGGTGCGATCTATGATGTCTCTTACTGATTTACCACTATCGGTTTAGGGTTATGCATTAGAGACAGCTGCATTCACGTTAAATAGGGCGCCATCTAAATCCGTTGAGATGCACCGTATGAACTGTGGTTTGTGTCAGGACCGGATTTTCGGGGTATCAATTTCCCAAAAATGGTCCTTGTGCTCACCAGCCCCAGGATTACTGTTAGCTGATGAGGCTCCAACTTGATACAGAAATTCCAAGCAAAATTACAAAATATGTGGTACAAGACAATTCTGGCCTATGAGTACAACAAATGGTTTCTAGTGGTTGATGGCGGAAGCGGTTTGTGGTTCATCAGTGGCCATGGGACTCCATTTCCCACAGGAACAGCTGACCAGGATAACTCCTATCTTCGCGAGGCTGCTATCATCATTGCGTAGGTTCCGGGGCTGTCGTCGCAACGCTCCTCTCCACGCAAGAAATCTGGCCAAGACAATAGCCAGGGACAAGCCAGTGAGTACTTTGAATGTACTCGCAAACATTATGAACACAGGTATAATATAACAAATGATGATCATGCTCTGAAATATTCTATGATCACAACGTCAGCCACGAAATAAAAATCCATGATGCACGCAAGCAGGTTGTTCATATGAATATGCAATAAGGGAGCAGAAATAGAATGCACCGATCGGGTGTCTGAAGCGACGCCTCGAAAGGATAATAATATAAAGCATGCCTCAGTCGGGCGTCTGAGCGACACCACATAAAGGGCTTATAAATAATTTAAAATAACAAGCGTGCCACAGTCGGGTGTCTGAGCGACACCGCATAAGGGGCTTATAAGTAAATTAAATAACAAGCATGCCACAGTCGGGCGTCTGAGCGACACCACATAAAGGGCTTATAAGTAATTTAAATAACAAGCATGCCACAGTCGGGCGTCTGAGCGACACCACATAAAGGGCTTATAAGTAATTTAAATAACAAGCATGCCACAGTCGGGCGTCTGAGCGACACCACATAAAGGGCTTATAAGAGAATAATCGCAGTGAGTATCCAGGAGGTAGAACCGTCCCAGGGATACTCAATAATTCAAATAATGTAAATGGTTAGTCCACAATAATAATAATCATAATCCTCATATGTCACAGGTCATAATCAATGTTCTGGTTTAGCAGTTTTTCCTCCAAAGACCGACACTTGACCCATCCCAGACTGTAGTCCTTAACCATGGACACGGCTATTCGAATAGATGTATAATCTCTTCAGAGGGTGTACTCTTTACCCACGGGTAACGGATTTCTTTAGTCCATCGGGACTAATTTCGTCTACGGTCTTTTAATTGAAAACACACCTAATCGCACACACCAGCCTAACTTACCGGTGTCTGGAATCACCCACGACACCCGTTAAGCGAAACTCTAAGTGGGGAGGCTACAACCTCGACTTAGCATGGGATCACAAAATTTATACCGCGCGCAAACTAGGGGAGCTACCCCTTCGGCTACAACCAAAACACCCATGCCCCCGGACCAGGTGGCATGCCTACAGGAGGCCTCCGGTATCTTCCACCATGGCCTCTCTGTACGGTGTGTGCTAGGTAAGGGGTTGACAACTTACTGAACCGTACCCTACCTATGGCAGGGACAAGTGGTAGTAGGAAACAAGTATGGGGGTTACTGGAACAAGACTCGATCTACGGCCGACTCAGGAGGTTTAAGTATTCCCTGCATGATTAGCATAGTAAATGTGTTTCAACCAACAGACAGAATCACCACTCATCATACCTCATCATGCCATACCGGACACAACCGTCTTGACGAGGAACTAGAGACAAGCTCGTGTCTACCCAAGACAGAGACTTTCCCGGCTTCCTTCCGGTAGGCATGAAAGGCATACGAAGATGATTACTATCACAAGCATATCCATTACTAACAGCAAAGAATCTTCATTATGCACTCATGCGTATGATTGTATCGTTACATAAAATAACGAATGCTCCATGTCAAGGTGGTGTTGTAACCGTATCAAACAACACACAAAAATAATATGCCAGGGTTCAGAATGCTTGCCTTCAGGTGTATGCAAGTGGGGGTGCACTTTTTGAAAGTTGCCTTCTTCTTCAAAATCCTATTTTTGAAAATATTCAAATTAACGCATAGTTTAAAAACAGTACAAAAAAGTTGTTTGGAAAATTCTCAAATAAATATGAAAATAAACTAGACAGAATTTGAGAAACAACAGAAAAATAATCAAGTCAATTGGACTTATATTTAAAAAGTTATAGCCAGTCAAAGTTTAGTCAAAATCTGTTTTTAATAGAAAACATAAAAGAAAACGTTTCGGACGAAATACGCTTTCGAGAGGGGGACACGTACTTCGGGCTTTACGCCTCCACTTAACCCGCGCGGGCCGACCCGTGGGTCACTGACAGTGGGCCCCTTGGGCCCACTAGTCAGGTTTGACCAGTCGTCCCCGCCTTCCTCTCTTCTGGCCGAACGGAGGCGGAGCTCCGGCGATCGCCGTCGGCGAACAGAAGCTCCTCGCGGGGTTCTGATGGCGGGGATGGATCCTCCAGTCCAGGGCGGTCCTCCCGGTGGTTGCTAGGCTGGCGGGTGTGGAGGGGGTCGCCGGCGGCGAGCTCCGCGGCGGACGGTGGTTCTGGTGGATTTGGGCTTCGAGCTACGGTGGCTCCCGATCGAGGCTGAGGTGCTGGGTAGCTCCGCACGGTCGAGGGGAGGAGGATGGGAGCACGGGAGGGGGTTAGGGCCTCGGTCTTGGCCGGATTTCACCGGAGTGTGGCGGCGGCCGAACCTGCCGGAGGTGAGGAAGACGACCTCCTCCCGTCGATCGCTGACTTTGGGGGCTCTAGAGTGGAGGTATGAGGCTGCTTGAGGGCCTGGACGAGCTCGGGGGCTCCTTATATAGGCAGTCGAGGTCGGTTCCGTGGCGGGCGGAGATAGGATTGGCGACCCGACGTTCTGTAGCCTGCAGGACGACGTGGCGGCGACGGGCGCTAGTGGACGAGCTCGCGGATA
Organism: Aegilops tauschii subsp. strangulata; assembly: GCF_002575655.3. Classification (NCBI taxonomy): domain Eukaryota; kingdom Viridiplantae; phylum Streptophyta; class Magnoliopsida; order Poales; family Poaceae; genus Aegilops; species Aegilops tauschii. The sequence continues at coordinate 281,240,686 of NC_053036.3, forward strand.
AGCTTGGACTGCTCCAGAGGCGAGCTGGCGAGCGGCTATGGCTCGGGCGGCGCCGTCCATGGCAGGGGCTGCTGCGGCCGCCCGCTTGCTGCCATGGCCGACCTGACGGCGGCGCTGTAGGGCGCCAGGAGGGGGCCAGGGCGGCTCTACGGCGAGGGAGGGGTCGGGCGTGCAGGCTGTGCGAGGGGAGTGGCCAGAACAAGCACGGGGAGGCGGCAGTGGGACGCGGCGACTCGGGCGCACGCACGTGCAAAACGCGCGCTCTGGCCGCGCGCAGAGCACGCACGCCAGGCGTTCGGCAAAATGCCAAGGCATGGCAGGAGGCTTGGGTGGAGCTGGGGTTTAGCAGGTCCAGGTTAGAGTAATCTAGGGACTTAGTGGACATGTTGGTTTGGTCAGGGGATCAAGATCACAATGCAAATATGAAACTATGCCAAATCTGTTCATGCACTCAAGGTGTTCGACAGAATGCTATGGGCATCTAGGCATGTTGGGGTGGCCAAAAACACCAGGTCCTAGTCTCTTTGGATGATAAAGAGGGTGGCAAGGTTAGTTTGTTAAAAACAAAAACTTGTTAGTGCAAGTTTTTGAGAAAACCAAATCTGGACAGAAACTAAAGGCTATCTTTGCATGGACCAAAATTACTCCAATGGGTCCACTCTCCTGGACTTAAGGGTTTTGCAGGGTGGACTAGAAACAGGAAAAAGAATCATGGGCAACAAAGCAAACAAAAATAGAGTTGCAGTAGAAAATGCCAAACTGGACCAGAGAGCAAAAGAGGATATTTGCTCAAATTTTTCAAAGAACACTCATGGGTTTTTGCATAAAGTTGAATTATATGCATCTACTGACATCTCCAAACACTTGGAAGAATTTTTAAAGAAATATTTAAATAGGTTGTAGTGCAAAATTACCAACTGGACCAGATTTGAAAATTTGGTGTAGAGCTCAAAATCTCCAATGACCAAAAGATATTTTTGCATAAAAGTGATGTGGAAACATCACATGACATCCCCAAATTTTGGTTGAAATTTTAAAGAAGTATTTGAAAGGGTTACAGTGCAAAAGAGGCTCCATAACTTATGAAAAACCATTTTTAGAAGAATAAAGCTCACGAAAAACAATTATGCAAATAAACCCACTGATAAAAGAAATGTTTTCTTGAGAGGGTATACAAGTCCAATAATATTTTTGGAAGGTTTTCACTTGGGGTAAAAACTTCACAATATCAAAGAAAAGAGAGGTTCTGAAATCAAAAGATAAATCCAAAAAATAAAATTTAATTTCCTGGCAAATTTTTAATAAACAAAATATGGTTAAATTTTTGGGGTGTTACAGTTTGGCAAGAAACCTAAGCTGTCATTTCATAAAGTTTGGGGTTGCGATGCTTATGTGAAAAAGCTTCAGCCTGATAAGCTCGAACCCAAATCGGAGATGTGCATCTTCATAGGATACCCAAAAGAAACTGTTGGGTACACCTTCTACCACATATCGAAAGGCAAGATCTTTGTTGCTAAGAATGGATCATTTTCTAGAGAAGGAGTTTCTCTCAAAAGAAGTGAGTGGGAGCAAAGTAGAACTTGATGAGGTAAATATACCTTCTGTCAAATTGGAAAGTAGCTCATTACAGAAAACCATTCCCATGATGCCTACACCAACTAGAGAGGAAGCTAATGATAATGATCATGAATCTTTAGATCAAGTTACTACCAAAACTCGTATGTCAACCAGAGCATGTTCCGTACCAGAGTGGTATGGTAATCCTGTTCTGTAGGTCATGTTACTAGACCATGACGAACCTACGAACTATGAGGAAGTGATGATGAGCCCAGATTCCTATAAATGGCTTGAGGCCATGAAATCTGAGATAGGAACCATGTATGAATACAAAGTGTGGACTTTGGTTGACTTGCCCGATAATCGACAAGCCATAGAGAATAAATGGATCTTCAAGAGGAATACAGACGCTGATAGTAGTGTTACTACCTCGACTTGTCGAAAAAGGTTTTTGACAAGTTCAAGGTGTTGACTACGATGAGATTTTGTCACTCGTAGCGATTCTTAAGTCTGTCCAAATCATGTTAGCAATTACCGCATTTTATGAAATCTGGCAAATGGATGTCAAGACTGCATTCCTTAATGGATTTCTTAAAGAAGAGTTGTACATGATGCAACCAGAAGGTTTTATCAATCCTAAAGGTGCTAACAAAGTGTGCAAGCTCCAACGATCCATCTATGGACTGGTGCAAGCATCTCGGAGTTAGAATATACGCTTTGATGAGTTGATCAAAGCATATAGTTTTATACAGAATTGTGGTGAAGCCTGTATTTATAAGAAAGTAAATGGGAGCACTACAACCTTTTTGATAATTATATGTTAATGAAATATTTTTGATCGAAAATGACGTAGAATTTTCTGGAAAGCATAAAGGAGTATTTGAAAGGAGTTTTTCAAAGAAAGACCTCGGTGAAGCTGCTTATATATTGGGCATCAGGATCTATAGAGATAGATCAAGACGCTTGATAAGACTTTCGATGAGTACATACCTTGATAAAGTTTTGAAGAAGTTCAAAATGGATCAATCAAAGAAAGAGTTCTTTCCTGTGTTACAAGGTGAGAAGTTGAGTCAGACTCAATTCCTGACCACTGCAGAAGATAGAGAGAAAATGAAAGTCATTCCCTATGCCTCAGCCATAGGTTCTATCATGTATGCTATGCTGTGTACCAGACCTGATGTGTGCCTTGCCATAAGTCGAGCAGGGAGGTACCAAAGTAATCCAGGAGTGGATCACTGGACAGCGGTCAAGAACATCCTGAAGTACCTGAAAAGGACTAAGGAAATATTTATCGGTTATGGAGTTGACAAAGAGTTCGTCATAAACGATTACATTGATGCAAACTTTTACACCGATCCGGATGACTCCGAGTCTCAATCTGGATACATATTGATAGTGGGAGCAATTAGCTAGAGTAGCTCCATGCAGAGCATTGTAGACATAGAAATTTGCAAAATACATACGGATCTGAATGTGGCAGACCCGTTGACTAAACTTCTCTTACAAGCAGAACATGATCACACCTTAGTACTCTTTGGGTGTTAATCACATAGAGATGTGAACTAGATTATTGACTCTAGTAAAACCTATTGGGTGTTGGTCACATGGCGATGTGAACTATGGGTGTTGATCACATAAAGATGTGAACTATTGGTGTTAAATCACATGGTGATGTGAACTATATTATTGACTCTAGTGCAAGTGGGAGACTGAAGGAAATATGCCCTAGAGGCAATAATAAAGTTGTTATTTATATTTCCTTATATCATGATAAATGTTTATTATTCATGCTAGAATTTTATTAACCGGAAACTTGATACATGTGTGGATACATAGACAAAACACAGTGTCCCTAGTAAGCCTCTACTAGACTAGCTTGTTAATCAAAGATGGTTAAGTTTCCTAGCCATAGACATGTGTTTTCATTTGATGAACAAGATCACATCATTAGGAGAATGATGTGATGGACAAGACCCATCCGTTAGCTTAGCATAATGATAGTTAAGTTTTATTGCTATTGCTTTCTTCATGTCATACATATTCCTTTGACTATGAGATTATGCAACTCCCGAATACCGTAGGAATATCTTGTGTGCTATCAAACGTGACAACTTAACTGGGTGATTATAAAGATGCTCTATAGGTATCTCCGAAGGTGTTTGTTGGGTTGGCATAGATCAAGATTAGGATTTGTCACTCCGAGTTTCGGAGAGGTATCTCTGGGCCCTCTCAGTAATACACATCATAAGAAGCCTTGCAAGTAATGTGACTAATGAGTTAGTTGTGGGATGATGTATTACGGAATGAGTAAAGAGACTTGCCGGTAACGAGATTGAACTAGGTATGAAGATACCGACCATCGAATCTCGGGCAAGTAACATACCAATGACAAAGGGAATTAAGTATGTGGTTAATGCGGTACGGTGGATAAAGATCTTCGTAAAATATGTAGGAACCAATATGAGCATCTAGGTTCTGCTGTTGGTTATGGACCGGAGAGGTGTCTCGGTCATGTCTACATAGTTCTCGAACCCGTAGGGTCCGCACGCTTAACGTTCGATGACGACTTTGTATTATATGAGTTATTTGATTTGGTGTACGAACGTTGTTCAAAGTACCGGATGAGAGCACAAACATGAAGAGGAGTCTCGAAATGGTCAAGAGGTAAATATTCATATATAGGACGATGATATTCCGACACCGGAAGTGTTCTGGGGGTACCGGGTACATATCGGGTCACCGAAAGGGGTTCCGGGCATCCCCCCGGCAACTACATGGGCCTGATGGGCCAAGAATAGAAAAAACCAGCCCCTAGGGGGATTGTGTGCCCAATTCGGGTGGACCAACGGCATTCCGACAAAACCCCTCCATTGCCACAGCACTCTCCCGGCCACTCCGACCCAAATCCCCAACGGGCTGGTCCTGGGTGGCCCTGTGTCTACCAAAGACACCCCGACCACCGTCGTGGTCAAAACACTCCCACTCGGGGACTTGGTACCATAATCTCATCAACAAGCACACAATATTATGTGTGCTTACCGGGCCAGGGGAAACACGACATAATCTTCCCTAGATGCAGGCACCGACCAGAGGCTGTGTCAATGGACAGAATCAAGGCCTTCCCACAAGGCAAATGTGGTTGCACTGGAAAGAAACTCGATTCAGCGGCACCATGACCCAGTCAACGGTATATTCAAGTTGAGTTATATTCAGGATTAACTTTTAACTAAAAATGACCGGTGTCATAGCATGCCATGAAATGCAAAACAACACATGCATCACATATTGATAAAAATGACCGACGTCATCCATACGCACACCAAGCATAAACGTCAACAACTCATATTACTCTACTTGCTCAAAATGACTCACAACTTAACCAAAATATTTTGCAACAAGTTTTATTAATTTCCTATGCAAGAAAGTAACTCCGATAAATTTTTCATATGCTTGACCAAAAGATATCATTATCAACAACTCTTAATTTCTTTATCACTAAGTTGGGTTCAAACATTCCGTAAGACAAGTAATATGATTAAACAAGTATTTAACAGAATATTTTCTAACAAATTTTTATCAATTTAAGAATGCAAACACAAAGCTTTAAATAATTACTAACATGCATAGCAAAATTATTTCTAACATCACCTCAAATAAATTTTAACTTGCTTTACCCACTTAAACTAGTTTCAACTATTCTGTAAATCAGGCATAACAATTGACCAATACTTAACAGAATACAAATAATTCAATAATTATTTAAATGCATGGGTTAATCATTTCATTTAAGTGAGAAAATCACAAATATTGAAATGGCATCATAAAAATGTTGTTGTGGCTTGCCTTAGTGCAGATGAGGTTCACAAGCCTCCTGGTGATCCTCAAGACAAGCCTCACCTTCTGAAAATAATTTTAAACACAAAAAGAGAATATCAAGAACACTTCTGAAATTCACCAGAAATTCTAAACAGCACAGAAAAATCTCATCTTTGGTGAGCTGTTAGATTTCCTTTCGAAGAACATAATGCAAAAAGAATCATCTCATTTGGACTTATGGTTAAAAAGTTAACATTGTTTGAATCTCTCTGGAATATAAATGAATTTGAATAAAAAGAAACAGCTGGGGGGTGACGTCGAAGGCGTAAAGCCCAGAGGCGCCACCACTCGTACCGCTTCACGCGTGTACTGAGTGGCTGACTAGCGGGCCCCGCTAGTCAGGTGGGGGAAGAGGGGGAGAGAAAAATAGAGGGCCGCGGCTTCGCCGGAGCTCTCGCCGGCGACGAGGGCTCCTTGGCCCAAACAAGAGGGAGGGATTGAGAGAGGGGACGATGGCACCCCTGCCCGTACCCGTAGCGTGGCTAGGGGTGGTCGGACGGGGTCGGAAACTAGCTCGCAAGCGGAGGCAGAACGTGGAGGTCGCCGGAGTTGAGGAAGACGGCGAGCAGAGGTCACTCCACAGGCTCCAAGCGGGCAAGATGGCCTCACCGGAGAGAGGCGGAGGCCTTGGAGGGGTCGCCCAGGCCTGGGAGGGGCTGGAGCTACTGCGGCGACCAGAGGGGATCGCCGGCGAGCTCGAGCTCGGGGACGGCGGCCCGAGGCCTGCCCGGTCGGGCTACGGCTTCCTACTCGATCGTGGGGTGTGTGTGAGTGCTGGATGGTGCTCGAGGAGGCTGGGGCTGGCTCTATTTATAGGCAACGGCTAGGGTGCTTCGGGCTCCGCCGGTGGACACCTGTCCACGGCGCCCGGCGACGAGCGGCGTCAGTGAGAGGGGGAGAAGGCGACGGAGGTCACGCGACCACTGTGGGCGAGCGGAGAGAAGCACAGGATCAAGGGGATGGCGACGAGCACAGTGCGCTCCGCACTGTTGGGCTGGTCGGACGTTGCCTGTGCTCGCTGCGGTGAGCTCCGGCGTCGGCGAGTGCCAGGGAGGAGTTAAGGACGTCGAGACGATGATGGTGGCGGGGTTTGGCATGGTTGGGCAGGCGGGGGAAGCGAGCACGCTCGAACAGAGTGCTCGGCGTCACCCAGAGCGCGTCGACACGCATGCCTGGCATCGTGGACACGCGTGGTCACCGCGCGAACTCTCTCCTCAGGCCAGCCTTCGTCCAAAAATCATGTCTGGCCTGTTGTTCGTGGTAGTTTTGAAGTTTACCACGGTTTGGTTTGGATGCAGGTGCAGTAGAGAAGATTTTACAAGCCAGGTAAGTTTCTGGTCAGTAACTTTGTGATGTTACTGTGGTCAAATGGCTGGGAGTTTGGGGCTGTGCTTTGGAGGCTAGTTATAAGTTACTAAGGTAAAGATGCACAAGAAAGTTCAGGTCAAATGGAGCAAGTAAAATGGTAGTTGCTGTAGAAACCACCATTTCTGTCCAGAACAGAAAAGATTTTCTGTAGCAAAAATATTCCAAAAAGTGATGAAATATTTTTTCTCAGGGAGGTGCCCTAGGGTCCCTAGAATATTTGTGAATTATCTTAGAATTTTCTGAGCCATAAAAATTAGGGTTGCCTTGAAGCAAACAGATCTGGCTTAGGGTTTTTGAGAGAAAATGAATATTTTTCATTTAAGAAAAATATTCCAAAGGTTATTTTGTGGTGGATCAGAAGTGAAGTGATGGTTCGGGAGAGAAGTGAACACTTGGGTGAAAGCCAAGGATGCCCAAGTGTTTAAGTCCAAATGAAAAGATTCAGAAACTCGAAGTTTCAAAAACTTTCAAATGAAATTTCAACAAATAAGAAAGGGCAAAAACCAGGCGGTCACAAACCTCCCCCACTTAGAATGAATCTCGTCCTCGAGATTCGGTTGCTTGGGAAAACCACTCTGGATACTGACTCTAAGGAACTCTTCCTGCTCCCAAGTTGCTTCTGACTCGGTGTGATGCTCCCATTGAACCTTGAATTTTTTTTGACTTTGCTGCGAGTGACCCTTTCCACTTGATCCAAAATTTTGGACGGTCTTTCTTCATAAGTTAAATCCTTTGCTTATTCTATCTCAGCCATTGCAGTACTTTTCTCAGGCGGGGATATGCATCGTCTCAATTGCGAAACATGGAACACATTGTGTAATTCTGATAACTCCGGGGGTAGTTCCAGTTGGTATGCAACCGTACCCACTCGAGACATAATTGAGAATGGACCAATGAATCTGGGTGCCAGCTTTCCACGAGTCTGAAATCGCTTAACTCCTTTCATAGGAGTGACTCGGAGGTACACATGTTCTCCGGGTTCAAAACTGACCTGCCGGTGCTTTGCATCATAATAACTCTTCTCACAGTCCTTGGTCCACTCAAACTTTGTATCCTTTTTGAGCAGTTCCGTCATAGGTTTAGCAATTTTGGAGAACCCTTCAATGAAACGACGATAGTATCCAGCTAATCCAAGGAAACTCCGGATCTGTGTTACAGTCGTGGGCGGTACCCAATCGAGCACATCCTTTACTTTGCTCGGGTCCACGGCTATGCCTTCGGCGGATAGTACATGCCCGAGAAACCCAACTTGCTTGAGCCAAAATTGGCACTTACTGAACTTGGCGTATAGCTGATGGTTGCGGAGCCGTTGTAGCACTGCCCGAAGGTGATCCTTATGCTCTTCTTCACTCTTGGAGTAAATGAGGATGTCGTCGATAAAGACTACCACAAATTTGTCGAGGAAGTCCATGAACACCTTGTTCATCATATGCATGAAGAAGGCAGGGGCATTGGTGAGACCAAAGGACATCACAGTATATTCGTAAAGACCGTATCGTGTAGTGAATGCGGTCTTAGGAATATCTTCCCTTTTAATCTTGAGCTGATGATACCCGGTCCGTAAATCGATTTTTGAGAATACTTTAGCCCCACTGAGCTGATCGAACAAATCATCAATCCTTGGCAGTGGGTATTTATTTTTGACGGTGACCTCATTAAGCTGGCGATAATCTATGCACATACGGAGACTGCCATCCTTTTTACCCACGAAGATTGCAGGTGACCCCCACGATGAAGAGCTGGGACGAATATAACCTTTCCGGAGTAATTTGTCAAGCTGTTTCTTTAGTTCCACTAATTCTGATGAGGGCATCCGATAATACTTCTTGTATAATGGTGCGGTTCCGGGCACAAGATCTATGGCAAATTCCAGTTCCCGATCTGGTGGCATGCCTGGCAGTTCTTATGGAAACACATCAGGGTACTCACTGACCACAGGAATAAATTCCAATTCGACCACAGCAGTGCACACTAGTTCTGGCTTGGGTATATGCTTGCGAGCATAGAATTTGGTGAGCTGCCCATTCAGACTGGTTAAATTGACTTCTCGGGTTGCGCAGTTTATACAAACTTGATATTTGGTCAGCCAATTCATTCCCAATATAATATCCAACTGTTCAGACTCAATGATTATTAGAGATGTTGGAAAGTGGACCCTGTTGATATTGATCTCCAGATCACGGCAGACTAGATTGCTCTTGATTATAGATCCCGGGGTTTGTACCAGCATATTTTTGCCCAAAATTGTGCAAGGAAAATTGTTTTGGGCGGCAAAACTCCGAGAAATAAAAGAATGGGAAGCCCCAGAGTCAAATAAAATTACTGCAGGTATGTCATTAACAAAAAACATACCAATGACGACTTCTGGCTTCTCTTGGGATTCATCGGCGGAGATATGATTCACGTGCCCAGTGAAATTTTGCTGGGTTGGCCCTGACTCCATAAAGTTGACTTGTGGCCTGCTTAGCGCATTCACCTTGTGGTTCTTGGGGCACTGTTTGGCATAATGTCCGGGCTGCCCGCAAGTGAAACAAGAATTATTGCGCTGCCGCTCCTCATGCATTGGATTGGCCCCAACATTCTTGACTTGAGTGGTGGTCTTGTTAGCATTCTGCTGCCAATTTGGCCGGTATTCCACCTGAGTCTGCTGCCAGGTACGAGCCTTTTGCATAGGTTGCCCATCCTTCTTTGGCTCAAACTTGCACTTGTTGTCGTTAACAAGCCTATTATCTGATATAAGCTTGTGTTCCCGTTCAGCAATGAATGCCTTGTCTACCAGAGTTTGGAAATCAGTGAAATCAAACATACTGAGAGCACACCGAAGTTGCGGATTTAAACCTCCAAGAAATCTGTCCATCTTCCTTTCTTCGGTGGCTACGTCATACAGAGAGTAACGGGCCAGATGATTGAATTTTTGCAGATACTCAGCCACAGATTGATTTCCTTGGACAAGCGCAAGAAATTCTCGCTGCTTGGCCTTCATAACTCCAGTAGGGATGTGATATTTGCGAAACTTATCCTTGAATTTTTCCCAGGTGACTTCCTCATCAATCAGCCACATGGCTTTTGTATTTTCCCACCATATGGCAGCTGCGCCTTCAAGGTAATGGGTTGCAAATGGGACTTTATCATTTCCTTCAGTACGGGCGATCTCAAGCTTTTTCTCCATGGTGCGCAACCAATCGTCTGCATCCAATGGGTCAACAACCTGACTGAAATTGGGTGGATTGGTCCTCTAAAAATCTGACAGCTTTGACTGATGACCATTCTGATTTCCATGTTGTCCAACTATAGCTTGCACACTTCTCAATATTTCAATCAGATCATTGTTCCTTTTTTCTTCAAACATACGCAGAACTTGCTCGGTGGAGGGAGGATCAGGCGGAGGTGGTGATGGCTGAACGCACGGCTCGGGAGAATATCCGGCCTGTCGTGCGGAACGACGAACAGGAGTTCCCACACGAACGTTGCTACTGCCGCCTCCCTGCGTCATCCTATTGAGTATTTTTCCCAAGGCAACGAAATCGAGATGAGAGACATCCAAGAATAAAATTGGGGAAAAGCGAGCAACAATTCTCGAAAAAGACAAAAGAGCGAAGAGAATATGGCGATTAAAGTCCCATCATAATTATACATAGACTCATACATGCAAATTTAACAACCTGACTGGTTCCACTACTCTCATACATGAAGCATCATGACTCGTACAACTACATCCGTACACCATCTAGACGACTGCGAATACTCAAAGACATTACTGCTCTGCTGCGGTGTCCTCCCCTGAAGCGGTCTCAGATCCCGAACTGACGTGGTTAACGGAAACCTCCGGGTTAAAGGTAACACGACGACGCTGCCTCGAGGGCTCTCCCTTAGGGGCAGGGGTAGGATGAAGCATCGGGGCTGCAGGAGTAGCAAGAAGTGTGACCCACTCGGCAGGAGTACCGAGAGGGTTCACGGCCGGAACGCCTGTGCTACTCGGGGGAGTAACCGGCGAAATAGGGGAGCTAGAGCTAACTGGGACATAAGGGGTAAATCCCAGTGAGGATGGAGTAGTGGTGGATCTAGTAGTGACCAAGGTAGCGGCTAAAGCAGTACCGGCACGAGTCAGCTCTCGAGCCAGCTCGTGGATCATCAGCTAGCTAGCAGTGATATAGCGAGCAAGATGGCTAGCAACACTATCAGACTCCGGGTTAACGAGAGGAAAACGGACACGACCGTTGTCGTGCAGAGATGGGTAGTAATAGAATCCTGGGTGATGCTGCATTTGAACCTCGGTATAACGAAGCTCGACAAGGACCTCAAATGCGGCAAACTGGACAGCCTGAGAAGCAGTGGAGGCGTAACCGCTCCGAGAAGTGCGAGTGTAAGAGCCGGAATCGGAACTGGTGCGCAGAGTAACCACTGCGTGATACTCATACACTGAGTCTGCTAGATGCTCCCGGTACACACGGTAGACTGGTTCGTCTCCGTGAGGGTACAGCCGACGCCACACGTTGCGGAGAAGGTGCGGTGACGTGTACGGCATCAACTACAACTGGCACGGATACGGCACCGGAGCCATCTACACTCACAACCATTAATAGGTTAGCATTAAAATAATAATCAAATGACTACAATGCAACAACCAGCTATAACTGCTACCGACACTCACATTTACTCGTGTCTAGCATCCAGTTAACATGTCGTAGTCTAGCGTGTCCTACAGTCAGCGCGGCTCTGATACCAACCGTTGTGGCACTCCAGCTCAGAGCGACCGGTTTACCCTGCATTGCCAGCCCAGAGATCATGTCTTCTGGCAACACACAACATATTGGTACAGAAAACAACCGCTTTATTGATGCTAGCGGAACAGAGTTCATATTACAACAGTGGTCGAGGCCAAGCGGCACACTCGGTGCGGCGGAACAATATGTACATTATTTAGTGAACATAAAGGGGCCTCGACTCGAACAACTACGTGGCAGCGGAATAACGTCGTAGCGGAAGCTCCATATCACAAGGACGCTGATGTGGACACGATCTAGACTCGAACAACGCTCCTTTCCAATGAGACTTTCCTGAAATCTGGCATGACACGCCAGGTCAGTACATTGAATGTACTTGCAAGCTCACAACAAGCATAATCATAATGACAAACAATATCATGATATTTAACCAATTATCAATAATGCAACATTATATGTCAACATGCTGTGATCAAGCCCGAACGTCCCTCAGGACAGCTTACCAACTGTGATCATCTCTGGACCACAAACACACCACCATAGTGGTCTTTCTCAAGAACAACTCGTGATCCTTACGGCGATCACAACCACGACCATCATTTGGTCCCAAATACCTCGATGGCCTTTCTACCATCCATTGACAATGCAAAGTTCATAACTTAGTGTGCAATTTTTATTAAACGTTGACTCATGGTGGGACCTAGTATGAGGTGTCCGTGACCGTGGACTCGGCTATCGATAGATTATACACTCTACAGAGGTAGCACACTGTACCCACACCACGGAACCCATGGCCTCGCATTCCCATTCGGGTGGACCAACGGCATTCCGACAAAACCCCTCCATTACCACATCACTCTCCCGGCCACTCCGACCCAAATCCCCAACGGGCTGGTCCTGGGTGGCCCCGTGTCTACCAAAGACACCCCAACCACCGTCGTGGTCAAAACACTCCCACTCGGGGACTCGGTACCATAATCTCATCAACGAGCACACAAGATTATGTGTGCTTAGCGGGCCAGGGCAAACACGACATAATCTTCCCTAGATGGAGGTACCGACCAGAGGCCGTGTCAATGGACCGAATCAAGGCCTTCCCACAAGGCAAATGTAGTTGCACTGGAAAGAAACTCGATTCAGCGGCACCATGACCCAGTCAACGGTATATTCAAGTTGAGTTATATTCAGGATTAACTTTTAACTAAAAATGACCGGTGTCATAGCATGCCATGAAATGCAAAACAACACATGCATCACATATTGATAAAAATGACCGACGTCATCCATATGCACACCAAGCATAAACGTCAACAACTCATATTACTTTACTTGCTCAAAATGACTCACAACTTAACCAAAATATTTTGCAACAAGTTTTATTAATTTCCTATGCAAGAAAGTAACTCTGATAAATTTTTCATATGCTTGACCAAAAGATATCATTATCAACAACTCTTAATTTCTTTATCACTAAGTTGGGCTCAAACATTCTGTAAGACAATTAATATGATTAAACAAGTATTTAACAGAATATTTTCTAACAAATTTTTATCATTTTAAGAATGCAAACACAAAGCTTTAAATAATTACTAACATGCATAACAAAATTATTTCTAACATCACCTCAAATAAATTTTAACTTGCTTTACCCACTTAAACTAGTTTCAACTATCTGTAAATCAAGCATAACAACTGACCAATACTTAACAGAATACAAATAATTCAATAATTATTTAAATGCATGGGTTAATCATTTCATTTAAGTGAGAAAATCACAAATATTGAAATGGCATCATAAAAATGTTGCTGTGGCTTGCCTTAGTGCAGATGAGGTTCAAAAGCCTCCTGGTGATCCTCAAGACAAGCCTCACCTTCTGAAAATAATTTTAAACACAAAAAGAGAATATCAAGAACACTTCTGAAATTCACCAGAAATTCTAAACAGCTCAGAAAAATCTCATCTTTGGTGAGCTGCTAGATTTCCTTTCAAAGAACACAAAGCAAAAAAGAATCATCTCATTTGGACTTATGTTTAAAAAGTTAAAATTGGTTGAAGCTTTGTGGAATATAAATGAATTTGAATAAAAAGAAACAGCTGGGGGGGGTGACGTCGAAGGCGTAAAGCCCAGGGGCGCCACCACTCGTACCACTTCGCGCGTGTACTGAGTGGCTGACTAGCGGGCCCCGCTAATCAGGTGGGGGAAGAGGGAAAGGGAAACAGAGAGGGCCGCGGCTTCGCCGGAGCTCTCGCCGGCGACGAGGGCTCCTTGGCCCAAACGAGAGGGAGGGATTGAGAGAGGGGATGATGGCGCACCTGCCTGTACCCGTAGCATGGCTAGGGGTGGTCGGACGGCGTCGGAAACTAGCTCGCAAGCGGAGGCAGAACATGGAGGTCGCCAGAGTTGAGGAAGACGGTGAGCAGAGGTCACTCCAGAGGCTCCAAGCGGGCGAGATGGCCTCACCGGAGAGAGGCGGAGGCCTTGGAGGGGTCGCCCAGGCCTGGGAGGGGCTGGAGCTACCGCGGCGACCAGAGGGGATCGCCGGCGATCTCGAGCTCGGGGACGGCGGCCCGAGGCCTGCCCGGCCGGGCTACGGCTTCCTACTCGATCGTGGGGTGTGTGTGAGTGTTGGATGGTGCTCGAGGAGGCTGGGGGTGGTTCTATTTATAAGCGAGCAGCAAGGGTGCTTCGGGCTCCGCCGATGGACACCTGTCCACAGCGCCCGGCGACGAGACGCGTCAATGAGAGGAGAAGGCGACGGCGGTCACGCGGCCACTATGGGCGAGCAGAGACGAGCACAGGATCAAGGACGTCGAGACGATGATGGTGGCGGGGTTTGGCATGGTTGGGCAGGCGGGGGAAGCGAGCACGCTCGAACAGAGCGCTCGGCGTCACCCAGAGCGCATCGACACGCATGCCTGGCATCATGGACACGCGTGGTCACCGCGCGAACTCTCTCCTCAGGCCAGCCTTCGTCCAAAAATCATGTCTGGCATGTTGTTTGTGGTAGTTTTGAAATTTACCACGGTTTGGATCCAGGTGCAGTAGAGAAGATTTTACAAGCCAGGTAAGTTTCTGGTCAGTAACTTTGTGATGTTACTGTGGTCAAATGGCTAGAAGTTTGGGGCTGTGCTTTGGAGGCTAGTTATAAGTTACTAAGGTAAAGATGCACAAGAAAGTTCAGGTCAAATGGAGCAAGTAAAATGGTAGTTGCTGTAGAAACCACCATTTCTGTCCAGAACAGAAAAGATTTTCTGTAGCAAAAATATTCCAAAAAGTGATGAAATATTTTTGCTCAGGGAGGTGCCCTAGGGTCCCTAGAATATTTGTGAATTATCTTAGAATTTTCTGAGCCATAAAAATTAGGGTTGCCTTGAAGCAAACAGATCTGGCTTAGGGTTTTTGAGAGAAAATGAATATTTTTCATTTAAGAAAAATATTCCAAAGGTTATTCTGAGGTGGATCAGAAGTGAAGTGATGGTTTGGGAGAGAAGTGAACACTTGGGTGAAAGCCAAGGATGCCCAAGTGTTTAAGTCCAAATGAAAAGATTCAGAAACTCCAAGTTTTAAAAACTTTCAAATGAAATTTCAAGCAAATAAGAAAGGGCAAAAACCAGGCTGTCACAACCCCGCTGCCACGGGAGGGTAGGACAAAATATGTCATGCAAGTTCTTTTCCATGAGCACGTATGACTATATTCGGAATACATGCCTACATTACATTGATGAATTGGAGCTAGTTCTGTGTCACCCTATGTTATGATTGTTACATGATGAACCGCGTCCGGCATAATTCTCCATCACCGATCCAATGCCTACGAGCTTTTCACATATTGTTCTTCGTTTATTTACTTTTCCGTTGTTACTATTACAATCACTACAAAACCCAAAAGTATTACTTTTGCTACAGTTACCGTTACTTCCATATTACTTTGCTACTAAATACTTTGCTGCAGATACTAAGTTATCCAGGTGTGGTTGAATTGACAACTCAACTGCTAATACTTGAGAATATTCTTTGGCTCCCCTTGTGTCGAATCAATAAATTTGGGTTGAATACTCTACCTCGAAAACTGTTGCGATCCCCTATACTTGTGGGTTATCAGGTCCTCTTCCCAAATATTAGGCGGGAAAGGATCCCACAACGGCCGATTTAAAGGGGGACAGCTAGTACAAGCTATCCTGACAAAAGGTGGCCTTCACCTGCCAAAGGCTCTGGCGGTGACGCTATCATGGGCTCCGCGATGACCTCCATCCTGCCGTCCTGCTTGTCTTGGTCTCGTTGCACCGATAAGGAAACCTTTGCCTGAAGCCTCGGGACTCCTCGCCTGCGCCTGCTTCTTTAGCACCTAAGAAGAAACCAGTACTCTGCACGCGCTGGCGCCCGCCTGGCCTCGGTCGTCATGGCTCACGTCACGGGAACCTCACGAGGTGCCCCTCGCCTTGATCTCTCCGCTCCTCGCGAGCCAGCCTGGTGAGGTTGCCCCTGAGGAGGTCTTGTGTCGCCCGCCTCGCGAGGCTTGGCCCCTCGCGAGGGTATTGAGTGTTTGCTGGTGAAGATGGGCCATACCAGGCCGTTAGTGGAGCCATGCCGTGGGCCGCAGGCAGGCAGGTCTGGGGACCCCGTTCCCAGAACGCCGACAGTAGCCCCCGGGCCCAAGGCGTGCTCGGACTTGGCTTCGAGGCAAAGCCAAGGGGCAAGTTTGGAGTGCCGCGGGCCCCAACCGCCTACGGCCTTGAATGACGCATGGCGACTGACGGGACGTGGGCGTCTCCGCTTCCCCATGCCGCCTTGGCAACTGCCCGACTTGATGAGTCCCTGGTGCATGCAGAAAATCCATTATTACCTGCGATCGTGGGGGTCCTTGGTTGGCCTCCTCCTTCTATAAATGGGGAGGGGGCCGGAGCCCCCGTCGCCCGTCTCTTCCTCCGTTCCGCTTGCTTCTTCTTCCTTGCTTCACTGCTAGCAGCAACACCCATGGCGCCAACGAAGAGGTTCTCGGCCGCGGAGAAAGGGAAGGCTCGCCAAGAGGGGCCCGGCTCTCCTCCGCCCAAGAGGGGGCACGGTCGCCCTCGTAAGCACGCCGCGAACCCTGCTGTGGTTCCTCGCGGGCGAGGACGAGTCTCTTCGGGGTCCAGTGCCGCTCCGGGCGTCCGAGGCGGCGTTTCTCCTCCTGGTGGAAGCCTCTTGGGACGCGGCGGTCCCGTCCATGAGGGGAGGTGCGCCGTGGTTGTTAGGCCTCCCCGTCCACGCTTCTACTCGGCGGAGGTGCTGCCGGTGTTTGTTGTGTGGTCGGAGAACCCGACCGGCACCTGGCTCTAGCTTCCGCGGTCCTTTGCCAGAGAGCTAGCTACCTCGTGTCCCGGCGGCCTCTGGCTGCGGGCCGACGGCTGCTGCAGCAAGGCCTCATGCGTTGCGGTGGAGATCTCCGTCGCGGGCAACATAACCCTGGCCTGCGGCTGGCAGACGTTTGCCCATGCGCGCGGCCTGGGCACGAGGTGCACCCTCCACTTCAAGTACGACGGTGCCGCGACCCTCTTCGTGACGGTGTTCGGGGAAGATGGTCGCCGCGCTGGGTGCTGCCCTGAAGACAGCGACGGTGATGAAGTGCTTGGCCTTGGCGATGGCCGCGATGAGGATGAGGGCGAGCTCGCCCTCGGTGATGGCCATGACTCGTCCAGCACCGGCGGCTCCTCCTCCGATGAAAGCTCCAGCAGCGGCGGCTACGACCAACCGCCCTGTCGCCGCGCGTGCTTCGAGGACAGTGGCGGGTCATCCCGTCCTCGCGCCCCGGTGAAGCGCGAGGAAGGCTCTGACTAAGTTTGGGGGAACGCTGGGAGCTGATTCTCGGGAGTATCCGCGGGTGTCGGGTCCGCTTTTGCCTGTTTCCCTCTTTTTTCCTGCATCACAAGAAACAAGTATGGGGCCCCACGGGGGCGTATGATGAACCGTAACGCTTTTCCTGCCTTTTGCTATGTTTATCACTTCTGAGTTGTGTTGTAAACATAACTTAGCTCGGTGTGTCTGAAGTTGTGTAAACATAACTTAGCATCAGTTCTTTATGTAGGCATGTAAACATAACTTAGCTCGGTGTGTCTGAAGTTGTTTCCACCTCGTGAGGCATCTCCCAGCACCTCGTGAGGCGCGCATCTCCTAGCACCTGATGAGACCTCCCTGCTGCGGACTTGGGGGGGGGGGGGGGCGGCGAGATACTGCCAAAATTCATCAAGAAGCCCTTATTCTTCCTTGCTCAGGGCCCAGGCATGACCGGTCATGGCCTAGCACACCACATCGTGGTACCCGTGGGAAATGGACTTAAAAGAGGGGGTGCGCCAGTTGCAATCTCTAACGAGGGTGCCTCGTGAAGACCAGGGGAAGCGCTTACGCGCGCACCTGTCCAGCCCCCTTGCGAGGCATGCGAGGGAGAGTGCCGGTCAAAACAGAGAACTGAGGGAAGAAACAAAGAGAAAAGGGGATCGAACCAAGCCAACGAGAAACACCAGAATTCAAATTTCCATTAAAGATGGGCAAGCCAACTTTGGAAAGCAAATGAACAGCCATGTCCGGCACCTAGTCTAGTCTTCTCACCAGCGCGGAGCTAAGTGATGCCACTAGGATGTGGGAGGGAGCCCCCGAGGCCCGAGGGCGGCACTCCGGAGACTTCGGGGCGTGTACAGCCCCACTCAATATTACGTGAGAGTGTCACGGGCGGAGACCTTCACACGCACCGGGCCTTGCTTCATGGGTAGAACTTCCGGAGGTGCTGAATGTTCCAGGCATTCTGGATGGGGATCCCGTCCTGCGTCTCCAGGCGCACGGCGCAAGGCCTAGAGACGTGGGCAATCCTAAACGGGCTCTGCCACATGGGTGAGATCACCCTTCCCTAGAGAGCACCCGCCTTAGGACGAGATCGCCCACCTCGAGCATCCTGGAGCGGACGCTGCGGCAGTGATACAGTCACAGCGCCTGCTGGTACTTTGCCGCCCGGAGCGACGCTTTGGTGGCGGCGCTCCTCCCCCAGCACGAGGTCCATCCCTCGCATGGTGTCCTGGTGCGCTTAGTCGAATGCCAGGACCCGCGCGGAGCGATGCTTGACCTCGTGAGGGAGGACTGCTTTAGCTCCGTAGACAAGGAAGAAAGGTGTCTCGCCTGTTGGTTTGGTGGCGGTGGTGCAGCTGGACCATAGCACGAACTGGAGCTCATCGTGCCATCCCCTACCCCAGGCCTCGAGCTTCTTCTTGAAGGTTCTGGTCTTGAGACCTCTCAGGACCTCCGCGTTGGCACGGTCGGCCTGGCCATTGCTCCTGGGGTGTGCTACTGAGGCGTAGCATATCTGCGTTCCAAGGTTAGCACAATATGTCTTGAAGAGATTGCTAGTGAACTGCGAGCCGTTGTCGGTGATGATGCAGTTAGGGACCCCAAACCGGCTCACGAGGCCCTTGATGAACTTAACTGCGGACCTGGCTGGATGGTGCAGACGGCCTCCACCTCCGCCCATTTGGTGAACTTGTCGATGGCGACGTGGAGGTAGCGGTAGCCCCCAGGCGCTCGAGGGAACGGGCCTAGGATATCCAGCCCCCAGACCGCGAATGGCCATGAGAGCGGGATAGTCTGGAGCCCCTGACCTGGCTGGTGGATCTGCTTGGCGTGGAATTGGCAGGCCTTGCAGGATTTCACTAGCTCGGCTGCGTTGTTGAGTGCCGTGGGCCAGTAGAACCCGCTGCGGAACGCCTCACCAACAAGGGTGCACGATGATGAGTGGTGCCCGCAATCTCCGCCGTGTATGTCAGCTAACAGCTCGCCACCTTGCTTCCTGGAGATACAACGTAAGGAAATATCATTTGGCCGTTTTCTGTAGAGCTCACCATCTTGGATGCAGTATGACGTGGCTTGTCGGGCCACACGCTCCGCATCCTCCTCCTTCTTTGGCAGCATCCGCCGCACCAAGTATGCCCTGAACTCTTCAGTCTAGCACCCCTCCTAGGGCTTGAGCGCCAGGTGCAGGCGAGCCCCTGAAGTTGGGCCACAGGCGGGGGCCCCTGAGGTTGGTGGTGCTGGGAGCTCCTCCTGAGGCGGTACGAGTTTGGCGGTAGGAGGAGCCGCCGAGGGCTTGAAGAGTCGCTCCTCGAAGACGTCGGGTTCTTGGGGCTGGCGCTTCGACGCCCTCTTGGCGATCTCGCCGGCCTCTTTGTTGGTGTCGCGCGATACATGCTACAGTTCCAGGCCCAAGAATTGCTTCTCCATCTTGCGCACCTCCTTGAGCTATGCTTCCATGTTCTCGTCTCTTGGCTCGTACACCTTGTTAGAGAAGTTGACGAGGAGCTGGGAGTCGCCCTTGATGGTGAGACGCTTCACTCCCAAGGCCGCCGCCGGCGATCAACCCCTTGTACTCCGCAATGTTGTTGGAGACCTTCTCACCCCGCTGGAAGCAGAGCTGCATAGCGTAGTAGAGCTTGTCTTGGGTGGGCGAGATGAGCACGGCTCCAGCCCCCGCGCCTTGGCGTGCGAAGGCGCCGTCGAAATACATGACCCAACCATCTGGTGCTTCACTTCCCGGCGAGAGGGATCGGCTCTCGCTGACTTCAGGTTCCGGGGCGTTGGTCCATTCGGCCATGAAGTTGGCAAGGGCAGCCCCTTGATGACCCTGGTTGTGCTGAACTCAAGCTGAAATGCATGTAGCTCGATGTTCTACTCGGCGACCCTTCCCGTGGCATTGGGGCTCCGGAGCACCCTTTCCAATGGGGCTAAGACGACCTTGATCGGGTGTCCTTGGAAGTAGTGGCGCAGCTTGCGTGAGGCCACAAGGAGTGCGAGCAGATGTTTCTGTGGCATGGGATACCGTGCTCTCGCGTCCCGCAACACCGTGCTGATGAAGTACACTGGGTGCTCGACGAGGGCGGGAGAGTCGATGGAGCCTGCGGCTGCCGAAGATTGGGGTGTTTCCTGAGGTGATGGGACCTCAGGAGCATGGTCATCTGTTGGGACCCCTGCAGGCCCGAGGACACCATCTTGCTGGATCTGACCGTTCGCTGTCGTTGTTGCAGCCGTTGCGGTGCCGTCTTGGTGCTGCGTCGCCCTAGCCGAAAGTGCGGCACGGCGTGGTGGATTCTTGGCCTGGCGCTCTTCCCGAACCGCCACCAGCGCCGCGCTGGCGGAGTGGGGAGTGGCGGCTAGGTAAAGCACCAGGGGCTCGAGGGGACAAGGCGCCACCATCACCGGAGGGCTGGTCAGGTATCTCTGAGGTATTGAAACGCCAGGTCAGCCTCCGGGGTCCATTCGAACGGGCCCTTCTTCTTCATCAACTTGAAGAATGGCAGGGCGCGCTCCCCCAGCTTGGAGATGAAGTGCCCCAGGGAGGTCACGCAGCCCGCAAGCTTCTGCATTTCCTTGAGAGTTTGCGGTGGGCTCATGTCTTCTATTTCCTTGACCTTCTCCAGGTTAGCCTCAATCCCCCTATGGGACACGAGGAAGCCCAGCAGCTTGCCAGAGGGAACGCCGAACACACACTTCTCTGGGTTAAGACGCTGGTCCACCTGGCGTAGGCTTGTGAAGGTCTCCTCCAGGTCCTGAATCAGGGTTCTCGCCTCCCAGGATTTTACACGATGTCGTCGACATAGGCTTTAGCGTTTCTCCCGAGCTACTGACCCAGGGCGATGTGCATCTGCCGTTGGAAGGTCGCCCTGCGTTGCATAGCCCGAAAGGCATGCAAGTGTAGCAGTATACCCCGCACGGGGTCAGGAAAGTCGTCTTCTCCACATCCTCCACTGCCATGTTGATCTGGTTTTAGCCCGAGAACGCGTCCAGGAAACACAGCAGGTCGCACTCGGCGGTGGAGTCGACGATCTGGTCGATGCGCGGAAGCGGGAACGGGTCTTGGGGACATGCCTTGTTGAGGTTGGCGAAGTCGACACACATGCGCTCCTTCCTGACTTTCTTTGGCACGACGGGGTTCGGCAGCCACTCTGGGTACCGGACCTCGCGAATGAAACCTGCTGCCTCCAGCTTGCGGGTTTCCTGGACGATGAAGGACTGCTTCTCCGTGGACTCTCGCCGCGCCTTCTGCTTCACATGGCGCACATTGGGGCACACCCTTAAGTGATGCTCGATTACCCCCCTCGGGACCCCTACCAGCTGCTTGGGTTCCCAGGCGAATACCTCCTTGTTCGCGCGCAAGAATTTCACGAATGCCTCCTCTTGATCCGGGTCGAGGTTGGCGCCTATGGTGAAGGTGGCTCCTGAGGGTCCACCTTCCTCGATCGGTACTTGCTTCGTTTCGGCCCGATCTTGAGTGAACAACTACTTCTTCTTAGCCGGCGCGGCCTCCTTAGCTCCGGGGGTGGCCTCGTCGGCCGGGCGTGCTGCAGCGGCGGCCTTGAAGGCAAGCTTGAGTGCCGTCAGAGCCTCCTTGGTGTCCCCCGCCACGGTTAGGACGCCGTTGCTCCCAGACATCTTCATAAGGTTGTGCTAGATGGGTCGCCGCCATAAACTAAGCTGGGGCCGGGTACCCGATGATGGCGTTGTATGGGAGGCTGATGCGGGCAATGTCAATGTCGATCAGCTCAGTGCGGTAGTTTTCACGAGTGTCGAAGGTCACAGGAAGGCGGATCTGCCCTAGGGGGCTGGTGGAGCCACTGCCGACTCCGGAGAAGGGCCTGGTGGGACGGAGCCATTCATGTGGCATGTGAAGCAAGCCCAAAGCTTCCACGGAGAGCACATTAAGGCCGGCCTCGCCGTCGATGAGGGTCTTGGTGACGGCTACGTTGCAGATGGTGGGCGCGCAATGCATTGGGAACACGCCCGAGCTGGCAGTGGTGACGGGGTGATCCCCCGAGTCGAAGGTGAGGTCGGCCTTGGGCGCCGCCCATCCTGGAGGAGCTCCTTGCTGCACAGAGGTGGCGCCGATCTGGTGGTAGAACTGCTTGGTGTGACGGTCCGAGGGTGGTGCTTGCGAGCCGTCGAGGAGGGCTGCGATGGCGACAGGCATCGTGCCGCAAAGCGCGCGATGAAGAGGCCGCGCAGCTCCTCCCAAGAGGCCACAGAGGATCCTAGGAGGGCGAGCAGCCAGGCGCGCGGTGCATGATGTCTACTATGCAACCTTCTTCTTGTAGACGTTGTTGGGCCTCCAAGTGCAGAGGTTTGTAGGACAGTAGCAAATTTCCCTCAAGTGGATGACCTAAGGTTTATCAATCCGTGGGAGGCATAGAATGAAGATGGTCTCTCTCAAACAACCCTGCAACGAAATAACAAAGAGTCTCTTGTGTCCCCAACACACCCAATACAATGGGAAATTGTATAGGTGCACTAGTTCGGCGAAGAGATGGTGATACAAGTGCAATATGGATGGTAGATATAGGTTTTTGTAATCTGAAAATATAAAAACAGCAAGGTAACTAATGATAAAAGTGAGCGTAAATGGTATTGCAATGCTAGGAAACAAGGCCTAGGGTTCATACTTTCACTAGTGCAAGTTCTCTCAACAACAATAACATAGTTGGATCACGTAACTATCCCTCAACATGCAACAAAGAGTCACTCCAAAGTCACTAATAGCGGAGAACAAACAAAGAGATTATGGTAGGGTATGAAACCACCTCAAAGTTATCGTTTCAGATCGATCTATTCAAGAGTCCGTAGTAAAATAACATGAAGCTATTCTTTCCGTTCGATCTATCATAGAGTTGGTACTAGAATAATACCTTAAGACACAAATCAACCAAAACCCTAATGTCACCTAGATACTGCAATGTCACCTCAAGTATTCGTGGGTATGATTATACGATATGCATCACACAATCTCAGATTCATCTATTCAAACCAACACAAAGTACTTCAAAGAGTGCCCCAAAGTTTCTACCAGAGAGTCAAGACGAAAACGTGTGCCAACCCCTATGCATAAGTTCACGAGGTCACGGAACCCGCAAGTTGATCACCAAAACATACATCAAGTAGATCACGTGATATCCCATTGTCACCACAGATAAGCACATGCAAGACATACATCAAGTGTTCTCAAATCCTTAAAGACTCAATCCGATAAGATAACTTCAAAGGGAAAACTCAATCCATTACAAGAGAGTAGAGCGGGAGAAACATCATAAGATCCAAGTATAATAGCAAAGCTCGCGATACATCAAGATCGTATCACCTCACGAACACGAGAGAGAGAGATCAAACACATAGCTACTGGTACATATCCTCAGCCCCGAGGGTGAACTACTCCCTCCTCGTCATGGAGAGTTCCGGGATGATGAAGATGGCCACCAGTGAGGGATCCCCCCTCCGGCAGGGTACCGGAACACGGTCCCGGTTGGTTTTTGGTGGCTACAGAGGCTTGCGGCGGCGGAACTCCTGATCTATTGTGTTCCTCAATATTTTTAGGGTATATGGACATATATAGGCGAAAGAAGTTGGTCAGGGGAGCCACAAGGGGCCCACGAGGGTGGGGGCGCGCCCAGAGGGGTAGGGCGCGCCTCCCTACCTCGTGGCTTCCTCAAAGCTTCCCTGACGTCTACTCCAAGTCTCCTGGATTGCTTCCATTCCAAAAGTAACTCTCCCGAAGGTTTCATTCTGTTTGGACTCCATTTGATATTCCTTTTCTTCGAAACACTAAAATAGGCAAGAAAACAACAATTTGGGCTGGGCCTCCGGTTAATAGGTTAGTCCCAAAAATAATAAATAAGTGTTTAGTAAAGCCCATAAACATCCAAAACAGATAATATAATAGCATGAATACTTCATAAATTATAGATACGTTGGAGACGTATCAGTGCGCCAGCGAGGGCCATGGGAAACCACTTGGCCATGACTTTATCGTCGCCGCCAGCTTCTAGGACGGCCTCCTCGTATGCTAGCAGGAAGGCCGACGGATCCTCCGCGCCGTCGTAACGCGGCAGCATCTCCGGCTTGAACTTGGGCAGCCACTGCACCCGTCGCAAGGCGGGGGCAAAAGCTCTGAGCCCCCTGGCGCCGTCATGGGCGCCCGTTGACCCAGTCGGAGGAGCAACGCCGGCCATGGGGACAGGACGGGGAGGCGGTGCCGGCGGAGAGGTGGACTTCGGCGCACCCCCTACCTGGCGCGCCAAATGTCGGACTACGGGTTCCGACAAAACCCTTGAGGTTCGAACTCTGGGGTGCGCACGCAGATCTCTCTCCCCCTAGCTCACGCTCTCGCCACAATCTCAAAGCCTCGCTCGCCGAACCCGAGGAACAAGGGACGCAAGAGTTTATACTGGTTCGGGCCACCGATGTGGTGTAATAACCTACTCCAGTGTGGTGTGGTGGATTGCCTTGTAGGCTGGGATGAACAAGTACAAGGGAAGAACTACCTCCGGAGGAGAGGTGTTCTTGAGCTCGGTGAGCTTGTGCGTGTGTGGATGGAATGGATCTGATCCCTGATCAGTTGCCTTCTACAGTGGTGGCTAGTCCTATTTATAGAGGCCCAGACCCTCTTCCAAAATATTAGGCGGGAAGGGATCCCACAACGGCCGATTTGAAGGGGACAACTAGTACAAGCTATCCTGACAAAAGGTGGTCTTCGCCTGCCAAAGGCTCCGGTGGTGACGCTGTCATGGGCTCCGCGATGACCTCCATCATGTCGTCCTGCTGGTCTTGGTCTCGTTGCACCGATATGGAAACCTTTGCCTGACGCCTCGGGACTCCTCACCTGCGCCTGCTCCTTTAGCACCAAAGAGGAAACCAGTCTGTGCCCGCTGGCATCCGCCTGGCCTTGGTTGTCATGGCTCACGTCACGGGAACCTCACGAGGTGCCCCTCTCCTTGATCTCTCAGCTCCTCACGAGCCAGCCTAGTGAGGCTGCCCCTGAGGAGGTCTTGTGTCGCCCGCCTCGCGAGGCTTGGCCCCTCGCGAGGGCCTTGAGTGTTTGCTGGTGAAGATGGGCCGTACTAGGCCGTTAGTGGAGCCACACCATGGGCCACAGGCAGGCAAGTCTGGGGACCCCCGTTCCCAGAACACCGGCAGTTAGGTTTCCATGAATTTGATGGTTGTTCTTTAAATTTTCATCTTGGAGATTCCACTATTAAGAAACCTATGGGAAGAATTAATGATGTTCTTATTGTTGCAAATAGGAATTATGTGCCCGTAGATTTCATTGTTCTTGATATAGATTGCAATCCTACATGTCCTGTTATTCTTGGTAGACCTTTCCTTAGAACTATTAGTGCAATTATTGATATGAAAGAAGGAAACAATAGATTTCAATTTCCGTTAAGGAAGGGCATGGACCATTTTCCGAAAACAAAAATTAGGTCACCATATGAGTCTATTATGAGAGCTACTTATGGATTGCATACCAAAGATATCAATACCTACATCTATGATTTATGCCTAACTAGGGGTGTTAAACAATAGCGCTTGTTGGGAGGCAACCCAATTTTATTTTTGTTCTTTTTTGGTTCTGTTTTTCAATAATTGTTTCATCTAGCCTCTGGTTAGATGTGTATTTTTTTTGTTTCAATTAGTGTTTGAGCCAAGTAAGACCTTTGGGGTGGCTTACGGTGATAGTTGATTTGATCTTGCTGAAAACAGAAACTTTTGCGCCCATTCACAGAATTATTAAAAATCACAGAAGCGTGATAAAATTGTGAATTTTTTACACAAGATTGATATACAAATTGCCTCTGTTGTCCTAATTTTTCATAATTTTTGGAGCTACAGAAGTATTCGAAGTTTACGTATTACTACAGACTATTCTGTTTTTGATAGATTCTATTTTGTATGTGTTGTTTGCTTATTTTGATGAATCTATGGGTAGTATCGGGGGGTTTGAACCATGCAGAAGTTGGAAACAGTAGATATTACACCAATATAAATAAGAATGAGTTCACAACAGTACCAAAAGTGGTGATTTATTTTCTTATACTAACGGATCTCATGAGTTTTCTGTTGTGAAGTTTTCAAGTTTTGGGTAATGATTTGATGGACTATGGAATAAGGAGTGGCAAGAGCCTAAGCTTGGGGATGCCCAAGGCACCCCAAGGTAATATTCAAAGAGAACCAAAAGCCTATCGGTAAATTTTCTTGAGTCTATATTTTTATTCACCACAAGATATGTGTTTTGCTTGTAGCATCTTGTATGATATGAGTCTTTGATATTTAGTTTTCCACAATCATCCTTGCTGTACACACCTTTTGAGAGGGACACACATGAATCATGAATTTATTAGAATACTCTATGTGCTCCAATTATATCTTTTGAGCTAGGCAATTTTGCTCTAGTGCTTCACTTATATCTTTTTAGAGCACGGCGGTGGCTCTATTTTACAGAAATTGTTGAACTCTCATGCTTCACTTATATTATTTTGAGAGTCTCTCTAAACAGCGTGGTAATTTGCTTTGGTTATGAATTTAGTCCTAATATGATGGGCATCCAAGAGGGATATAATAAAAACTTTCATACAAAGTTCATTGAATACTATGTGAAGTTTGATTCCTTATGATTGTTTTGAGATATAAAGATGGTAATATTAGAGTCATGCTAGTGAGTAATTGTGGATTGGTAGAAATACTTGTGTTAAAGTTTGTGATTCCCATAGCATGCATGTATGGTGAACCGTTATGTGATGAACTTG
This sequence comes from Aegilops tauschii subsp. strangulata, assembly GCF_002575655.3. Classification (NCBI taxonomy): domain Eukaryota; kingdom Viridiplantae; phylum Streptophyta; class Magnoliopsida; order Poales; family Poaceae; genus Aegilops; species Aegilops tauschii. Next base: position 281,267,797 of record NC_053036.3, read on the forward strand.
GAGCATGATTTATTTATTGATTGTCATCCTTTGTGTGGAGGTCGGGAGCACACGATGGTTAACTCCTACCAACCTCTCCCCTAGGAGCATGCCTGTAGTACTTTGTTTCAATAACTAATAGATTTTGGCAATAATTATGTTAGTTCTTTATGACTAATGTTGAGTCCGTGGTTTATACGCACTCTCACCCTTCCACCATTACTAGCCTCTATTCTTGTAGACACGTGTTGGGCCTCCAAGCGCAGAGTTTTGTATGACAGGAGCAATTTTCCCTCAAGTGGATGACCTAAGGTTTATCAATTCGTGGGAGGTGTAGGATGAAGACGGTCTCTCTCAAACAAACCTGCAACCAAAAACAAGAAATCTCTATTGTCCCCAACACACCCAATACAATGGCAAATTGTATAGGTGCACTAGTTCGGCGAAGAGATGGTGATAAAAGTGTAATATTGATGGTAGAAATATATTTTTATAATCTGAATAAATAAAAACAGCAAGGTAGAAAATGGTAAACGGGCAGAAAACAGTATTGCAATGCTTGAAAATGAGGCCTAGGGTCCGTACTTTCTCTAGTGCAATCTCTCAACAATGTTAATATAATTGGATCATATAACCATCCCTCAACGTGCAACAAAGAATCACTCCAAAGTTCGTATCTAGCGGAGAACATACGAAGAAATCGTTTGTAGGGTACGAAACCACCTCAAAGCTATTCTTTTCGATCGATCTATCCGAGAGTTTGTACTAAAATAACACCAAATTATTTCATATTCATAATACTAAATCCAACACAAAGAACTTCAAAGAGTGCCCCAAGATTTCTATTGGAGAAAGAAAAGAAGAGAACGTGCATCAATCCCTATGCATAGATTACCCCAATGTCACAGCGGGAATCCGCTAGTTGAGTGCCAAAACACACATCAAGTGAATCAATATGATACCCCATTGTCACCATGAGTATTCATATGCAAGACATATACCAAGTGCTCTCAAATCCATAAAAGTATTCAATCCGATAACGATGAAATCTCAAAGGGAAAAACTCAATTCATCACAACAAGATAGAGAGTGGAAAACACCATGTGGTCTGACTATATTAACAAAGCCCGCGATACATCAAGATCGTGACATCTCAAGAACACGAGAGAGAGAGAGAGAGAGAGAGAGAGAGAGAGAGAGAGTAAGACATAGCTACTAGTACAAACCCTAGCCCCGAGGGTGGACTACTCCCTCCTCATCATGGTGGCCGCCAGGATGACGAAGATGGCCACCGGTGATGATTTCCCCCTCCGGCAGAGTGCCGGAACGAGATCTAGATTGGTTTTTCATGGCTACAGAGGCTTGCGGCGGCGGAACTTCTAATCTAGGTGAACCCCGAGGGTTTTTGGAATATTTGGGATTTTATAGGGCAAAGAGGGGGTGTGCGAGGCCACGGAGGTGGGCACAACCCACCTGGGTGCGCCCTGCTGGGTTGTGCCCCCCTCGGGGCACCCACCAGGTGCTGCTCTGGCCCACTGGTGGTCTTCTGGTCCATAAAAAATCCACAAAAAGTTTCGCGGTGTTTGGACTCCATTTGATATTGATATCCTGCGATGTAAAAAAAAGCAAAAAACAGCAACTGGCACTGGGCACTGGGTCAATAGGTTAGTCCCATAAAATGATATAAAGTTGCTATAAAATGATTGTAAAACATCCAAGAATGCTAATAAAATAGCATGAATATTTCATAAATGATGGATACATTGGAGATGTATTAGCATCCCCAAGCTTAATTCCTACTCGTCCTCGAGTAGGTAAATGATAAAAGAAATAATTTATGAAGCATGAATGCTAGCAAAGTGCATAAGTTTTATCGATGATAATTTCAATCACTTTTCCTAGCATCATGACAACAACTCTTTCTTATAAAATTTATCATGTTATAAGTAGCAACCAATTCACATGTGAAGGATCAGACAATGAATTCTCTTGAAACTCAACAACCTATGTTCTCAGTCGCCAAGCGATTGCAATTCAACTTATTCAACAGAGTCTAAGTAAGAGCTCCACATACTCAACCATCATATAGTCTTCTATGATTGCTAACACTCACCGCACACACATGAGCAAAACGTTTCAACTGGACACGTAGAAAGATAGGGGCTTATAATTTCGGATCACAACGTATTCACCTCAAGGGTGATGTCAACAATAATAACTCATGCTACCCATATCCAACTGGATATATGTGCCTAGATCTTTCCTCACCACATGATCCTTGCCAAAAGAGAAAAAATAAAAAGGAATAGAGAGAAAAACTTTGACTCTTGCATTAAAGTAAATACATAGAAGTAAAAGATAGGCCCTTCGCAGAGGGAAGCAGAGGTTGACATGCGCTTATTTGTTTGTATGCTCAACCGCTTAGTGCAAAAGAACATCATGTTGTATTGCCCCATGTGATGGTAACCTTTATTATGCAGTATGTCGCTTTTAGTCTTCACCATCATAGGTTCGTACAACGTTCAATTTTCTCTCACACTAAATGATCTCACACTTTTAGAAGCAATTTTTTTTGCCTTATTGCACCGATGACAACTTACTTGAAGGATCTTACTCAATCCTTAGGTAGGTATGGTGGACTCTTGAAGATAAGATTTGGGTTTAAGGGTTTTTGGATGCACAAGTAGTATCTCTACTTGGTGCGGAATTTTTGGCTAGCAAAGATGGGGGGCAAGCACCACATGTTGAAGGATCTATGACAATATAACTTCTATGTGAATATGAACAAACATAAACAATTACGTTGTCTTCCTTGTCCAACGTCAACAATTTTGGCATATAAAATTTTGATGGGGCCTCACAATCACAAAAGATTTCCAAGATAGTGTATTTGCATGTAAAAGTTCTATTCCTTATACTAATTATTCATGAATTGCTTGTATGACCAATATTGTGATTGTCAAGCTTCAAAAGATTTCACTTTCTAAACCCAATGTGAAGCTACCACTAGGCATGATATAATTTCAACTTCATGATATTCAATTCATTCAACAATTTACTCATAGGATATAAGTGAAGCACGAGAGTAAATGACAAGCTACTCCAAAAAGATATAAGTGAAGATCAAGCGAGTAGTTAAGTAAACAAGTAGCTATTTGAGGACTCTCTCTTATTCAAAAACTTTCAGATCTAAGTATTTTATTAAAACAGCAAGCAAAAACAAAATAAAATGACATTGTAATAATAGCACAACTCATGTGGAGAAGCAAAAACTTAGGCTCAACCAATACTAACCGATAATTTTTGAAGAAAAAAGGTGGGATGCCTACCGGGCATCCCCAAGCTTAGATGCTTGAGACTTCTTGAAATATTATCTTGGGATGCCTTGGGCATCCCCAAGCTTGAGCTTTTGTGTCTCCATAATTCCTCTCATATCACGGTTTTCCTAAATCTCAAAAAGCTTCAGCCACACAAAACTCAACAAGAACTCGTGAGATAAGTTAGTATAAACCAATGCAACAACCTTATCATTCTCTACTGTAGCAAATCACTAAAATTATTATTCAACATTGCATACTAAATGCCTCTGCATATTTAATACTCCTATCCTCAAATAGAATCCTTAAACAAGCAAACATATGCAAACAATGCAAACATAACAGCAATCTGCCAAAACAGTACAGTCTGTAAAGAATGCAAGAGTATCAATACTTCTAAAACTCCAAAAATTATGAAAATTTTACCACACTATAGAAAATTTATTAGATCTTATTTTGCAAAAAGCTTCAACATTTTATCACATTCGGACTTTTGTTGGGAATTTTTGCAACATCGCTAAACTTTCTGTTTTGAAAAAGCAACTCATATACTTGCAAGAAAAGCATGGCAAAGGATATACTTGACATTTTTATTGAAATAAAAGATGATGAGGACATCAATACAATTATTACACCCACAGTCCCTGCTGCTATACATACTGGACCAATTACTAGAGCTCGCGCACGCCAATTAAATTACCAGGTACTTTCGTTTCTTGCTAATGATTCTAATGTTCATGAGAATATGATGCTGCCTAAATTGGATACATTTGTTTTGCTTACAAATGAAGGGCCTAGCTTTGAGAAGGATGAACATTGGAGCAAGAACAAGCATGGAGATGATGGCATGCGCATGGGGAACAAGAACGGAGTTACAAGTGATGATTTCAGGACGTTGAAGCCACCATAATGCGTGCATGAAGCCTTGGACGAAATATACAAGATGCTACTTCATAACTTTCGTCCAGAGGCTATTCTAGGTGCTGCGTCACCTTATTATTGGGCCAGGCCCATGTAATTTCGAAATACATAAGTATAGGCTGTTTTTAGAGTCCGTATGTGTGGGGAAACAAGAGATAGGGTTGGTTTCGGACCCCTTCCTCAAGGGCCACGAAATTCCCCCCCCTCTTCCTCCATATATACAGCCCTTAGGGCGTCGTTTAGACTTTGGGTTTTGTTTAGATTAAAAGTTCGCCATAGCTGCAACTTCGCGTACTTCGTTTGTGTTCAGCGACCAGACAAAGGCGTCACAGAACCCCACCTTGATCAATAAAGCTTTCATCTTATATTCGCAATATCCAGATTGCAATCTCAGTTTCTTGCCTGTTCTTCGTTTGCTCGCAGGAAACAGACCCTCGTGGTCAGGTTGATCGTGCTCCGGCGTGGTCGATAACCTCTCGGAGTTGGTTTAGCGATTGCTAAGGCGCGACGTCCTCGCACGTTCGTAGTCGGATCGTCAAAGTCGACTTCCATCAAAGCGATATTCATCATCTCATCGAAAGACGGGACACCTTTGCCTCTATCAAGTGGTATCAGATTTCCAGGTTGCTCGGTGAGATTTTACAGTTTTTCGTAGTTTAGATCGAGTCTGTTCTTCATACCTACAGTCCACGAAAAAGCCACAAAAAAAAATTAGGGTTAGTTCATCATATCCGAACCAATCTGAGCCTTTGCATAATCTTTTTAGGGTTTTTGCTTTGTTGAATTTGCGGTTGCATCGTCGTGTCAAGTTGCTGGTCTTAGAGTCTAGTCTTTTAGAGTTTCGAGTTCTGGTCATAAGTTGTCACGCCGCCGCCGCACCATCATCATCGCCTTGCCATCTACCACCATTGCTTATCCGCCACCGCTTTGAATCCGTATCCATATACCACCACCGCTGCCATATACCACCGCCATATATCCACCACCAATCCGAGTTCTTTTCATAGTCGGTTTGTTTTAGAGATCCATATATTTTCCGTTTCGTGTTTCCTTGCCTGAGTAGGTCTCGGAAAAAAAAGGAGTCTGGAGACCCCCGGGCAGTTTTTAGGCCAAAATTTCGGCAACCAAAAATATTTTTTCCCTATCCTATTTTTAGGCCCCGGGTAGTGTTTTGAGACACTCGCCATCATAGTGATTTTTTGTCGCACTTTTTCGTCGTCGCTGCCCTGATTTCCGAAAACAAAAAAATAGTCAAAAAATTTTGTGCCCATCCTGTCAGTTTGACCTGGGAAGAGTTTTGAGACACTCGCCATTATAGTGATTTTTTCGCAAAAAAAAAAAAAAAAAAAAGAGGAGCGCAAAAAAAAAAAAAGAGCGCAAAAAAAAAAAAAAAGCGAAAAAAAAAATTCCTGAGTGTGCTTTTCCCTTGTTTACGTGCAGCGCCGTGATTTTGTTAGTGTTCTAGGCTCGCGTCTCTAGCACGGTCTAGCCTAGGACCAGCACAGTACCGTCGTTGAGTGTTTATTCAACTTTGCATCTCTGAATTGATTATTGCTTACCATTTTGCTACCATATTATAAGCCTTCCCAGCTCCACATAAGTCTACATCGTGCGTTTGACTCTCCCTGGTAATCGCTATATCCAAGCTTTGAGAGTTTTTGACTACAACGGTTGCCGATCACCACCTGCTGCTGGGTAAGAACTGGTAAGAATTTGAGATTCGCTTGAAGGTTTTGTGACACACCACCATCCCACCACTTCTAGTAGTCTGCAGGATCATATTCTTTTGTGTTTCTATTGCTGCTAACCATGGCAGGTTCACAAGCCGATGAGACTGATTGGGCGAACATGACGAACAAGGAGTTGCATGATAAATTTCAGCAAATGATGAGTGGCCAGGTGGGAGATGTGCTAAACAGATTTGAAGAGGCTATGGAGAAGATAGATGCCGTGGAGAAGTCGTTTGAGACAAAGCTGGATAACAAGTTTACTGAATTACTAAAGCGTCTTCCCCAACCACCACCGGCTGCACATGTCGCACCTCTACAACAACAACAACCACATCTCCAACGCCGCCTTCCAAATCAAGTGGGACGGGCACAGCGCGTTCCAATTGAGATTGGTCAAAATTCGGGTGCTGCTGTCCCTACTGTTGATGCTTCTTTGGCTCCTGCTCCTGCGGCGGCTGAGGAGGATGACGATTATGCGGGCGATTATGAGGATGAGGTTGATCAAAATCAGAACTACGTGCAGCCACCAGCACCACCACCAGCAGGTCGACCTCAGGTATATATTCGCAACGGTAGGCCGGCACCACCACCTCAGGTACGAGATCATGACCATCTCCCTAAACTGAAATTGAATATTCCACCATTTGAGGGTAGATATGTTCCTGATATATATCTTACTTGGGAGTTAGAAACTGAACAACGATTTACATGTTTACAATATCCTGAGGAGAGACGTGTTCCTGCTGCTGTTTGTGCTTTCACTAGCTTTGCATGTGTTTGGTGGTCTGAACATTGTAGATTATATCCTGTTCCAGCTACTTGGGCTGCTTTGAAAACTGCTATGCGTACTCGTTGGGTTCCACCATATTATCAACGTGAATTACTTCAAAAATTGCAGCGTTTAAGACAAGGAAAAAATTCTGTAGAAGAATATTATCAGGAATTACAAACTGGCATGATTAGATGTGGTATTGTTGAGGAGAATGAAGCTATGCTTGCACGTTTTATGGGTGGATTAAATAAAGAGATTCAGACCATTCTAGAGTATAAGGATTATAATAATATCACTCGTTTATTCCATCTTGCTTGTAAAGCTGAACGTGAAGTGCAGGATCGACAGCCATTGGCGCGAACTAACTTTTCTGCAGGTCGACCTTCATCATGGACACCGCGTGCATCTTCTACTTCCACTTCACCATCACCTCCATCAGGTGCCACCTCCAGCCGTGATACAAGAAAGCAGGCACAACCACCACTCTCTGCCAAGAGCACACCTGCCGGGCCTGTGCAGAGCTCTTCTTCTTCCATGGCATCGACAGGGCACACAAGTGATATTATTTGTCGTCGTTGTAAGGGAAGAGGACATTTTGCGAGAGAATGCAAATCTCAGCGTGTCATGATTGCTACTGAGGATGGTGGGTATGAGTCCGCTAGTGACTATGATGAGGAGACTTTGGCTCTTATTACACGTGAAGAACATGGTGGAGATGATTCTGAAAATGAGACGCAATACATGGCTCCTGAAGACGCTGACAGGTATGAATGTTTAGTTGCTCAACGTGTTTTGAGTGTGCAGGTCACACAAGCAGAGCAAAATCAGAGGCATAATTTGTTCCATACAAAGGGAGTTGTGAAGGAACGTTCTGTTCGCGTCATCATAGATGGAGGGAGCTGTAACAACTTGGCTAGCATGGAGATGGTGGAGAAGCTATCTCTCACCACAAGACCACATCCACATCCTTACTACATCCAATGGTTCAACAACAGCGGCAAGGTTAAGGTAACACGTACTGTTCGTGTGCATTTTAGTATCTCTACATATGCTGATTATGTTGATTGTGATGTGGTACCCATGCAAGCATGTTCCTTATTACTAGGTAGACCATGGCAATTTGATAAAAATTCTGTACACCATGGTAGAAACAATCAGTATACTCTTGTTCATAAGGATAAAAATATTACTTTGCTTCCTATGACTCCTGATTCCATTTTGAAAGATGACATTAATAGAGCTAATAAAGCAAAACAGGAGAAAAATAAGAGTGAAAATCAGATTGTGGCAAAGGAATTTGAGCAACAAATGAAACCTAATAATAAACCATCTAGTGTTGTTTCTGAAATTAAATTGAAAAGTGCATGTTTACTTGCCACAAAATCTGATATTGATGAACTAGATTTCAGCAAATCTGTTTGCTATGCTTTTGTGTGCAAAGAGGCATTATTTTCATTCGAGGACGTGCCTTCCTCTTTGCCCCCTGCTGTCACTCACATTTTGCAGGAGTTCGCTGACGTCTTCCCACAAGACGTGCCACCGGGATTACCACCTATTCGAGGGATTGAGCATCAAATTGACTTAATTCCCGGTGCATCGCTACCCAACCGTGCACCATACCGTACCAATCCAGAGGAGACGAAGGAGATTATGCGTCAAGTACAGGAGCTGCTCGACAAAGGTTATATACGCGAATCTCTTAGTCCTTGTGCTGTTCCTATTATACTCGTGCCTAAAAAGGATGGTACGTCGCGTATGTGTGTTGATTGTAGAGGCATTAATAATATTACTATTCGTTATCGTCATCCTATTCCTAGGCTCGATGATATGCTTGATGAATTGAGTGGCTCTACAATATTCTCCAAAGTTGATTTGCGTAGTGGATACCATCAAATTCGTATGAAATTGGGAGATGAATGGAAAACTGCATTTAAAACTAAGTTTGGTTTATATGAGTGGTTAGTCATGCCTTTTGGGTTAACTAATGCACCTAGTACTTTCATGAGACTAATGAACGAAGTTTTACGTGCTTTCATTGGACGATTTGTGGTGGTCTATTTTGATGATATACTGATTTATAGCAAATCTTTGGAAGAACATTTGGAACATTTACGTGCTGTTTTTATTGCTCTACGTGATGCACGTTTGTTTGGTAACCTTGGGAAGTGCACCTTTTGCACCGACCGAGTATCTTTTCTTGGCTATGTTGTTACTCCACAGGGAATTGAAGTTGATAAAGCCAAGATTGAAGCTATTGAGAGTTGGCCGCAGCCCAAAACGGTCACACAAGTGCGGAGTTTTCTTGGACTCGCTGGTTTCTATAGGCGTTTTGTGAGAGATTTTAGCACCATTGCTGCACCTCTCAACGAGCTTACAAAGAAGGATGTGCCTTTTGTTTGGGGTACCGCACAGGAAGAAGCCTTCACGGTATTGAAAGATAAGTTGACACATGCTCCTTTACTCCAACTTCCTGATTTTAATAAGACTTTTGAGCTTGAATGTGATGCTAGTGGCATTGGATTAGGAGGTGTGTTATTACAAGATGGCAAACCTGTTGCATACTTTTCTGAAAAATTGAGTGGGCCTAGTCTGAATTATTCTACTTATGATAAAGAACTATATGCTCTTGTTCGGACTTTAGAAACATGGCAACATTATTTATGGCCCAAAGAATTTGTTATACATTCTGATCATGAATCTTTGAAACATATTAAAAGTCAAGCTAAACTGAATCGTAGACATGCTAAATGGGTTGAATTCATTGAAACTTTCCCTTATGTCATTAAACACAAGAAGGGTAAAGAAAATGTTATTGCTGATGCATTGTCTCGTCGCTATACTATGCTTTCACAACTTGACTTCAAAATATTTGGTTTGGAGACCATCAAAGATCAATATGTGCATGATGCTGATTTTAAAGATGTATTGCAGAATTGTAAAGAAGGAAGAACCTGGAACAAGTTTGTCGTTAATGATGGATTTGTGTTCCGTGCTAACAAGCTATGCATTCCAGCTAGCTCTCTTCGTCTTTTGTTGTTGCAGGAGGCGCATGGAGGAGGATTAATGGGACACTTTGGCGTGAAGAAGACGGAGGACGTACTTGCTACACATTTCTTTTGGCCAAAGATGAGACGGGATGTTGAGCGTTTTGTTGCTCGCTGCACTACATGTCAAAAAGCTAAGTCACGACTCAATCCTCATGGTTTATATATGCCTTTGCCTGTACCTAGTGTTCCTTGGGAGGATATATCTATGGACTTTGTTTTAGGTTTACCTCGAACAAAGAAGGGGAGGGATAGCATATTTGTTGTCGTGGATAGATTCTCGAAAATGGCGCACTTTATACCATGTCATAAAAGCGATGATGCTGTTAATGTTGCTGATTTGTTCTTTCGTGAAATTATTCGCTTGCATGGTGTGCCAAATACTATTGTTTCAGATCGTGATACTAAATTTCTTAGCCACTTTTGGAGATGTTTATGGGCTAAGTTGGGGACTAAACTGCTTTTTAGTACTACTTGTCACCCCCAAACTGATGGACAAACTGAAGTAGTCAATAGAATATTGTCTACTATGCTTAGGGCTGTTTTGAAGAATAATAAGAAAATGTGGGAAGACTGCTTGCCTCATATTGAGTTTGCTTATAATCGTTCATTGCATTCTACTACTAAGATGTGCCCTTTTGAAATTGTGTATGGTTTCCTACCTCGTGCACCTATTGATTTGTTGCCTCTTCCATCTTCGGAGAAGGTTAATTTTGATGCTAAACAACGTGCTGAATTGATCTTAAAAATGCATGAGTTAACTAAGGAAAACATTGAGCGTATGAATGCTAAATATAAACTTGCTGGAGATAAGGGTAGAAAACATGTTGTGTTTGCACCTGGAGATCTTGTTTGGTTACATTTGCGTAAGGATAGATTTCCTGATTTGCGCAAATCAAAGCTAATGCCACGTGCTGATGGTCCTTTTAAGGTGTTAGAGAAAATAAATGATAATGCATATAAACTTGAGCTGCCTGCAGATTTTGGGGTTAGTCCCACTTTTAATATTGCAGATTTGAAGCCTTATTTGGGTGAGGAAGATGAGCTTCCGTCGAGGACGACTTCATTTCAAGAAGGGGAGGATGATGAGGACATCAATACAATTATTACACCCACAGTCCCTGCTGCTATACATACTGGACCAATTACTAGAGCTCGCGCACGCCAATTAAATTACCAGGTACTTTCGTTTCTTGCTAATGATTCTAATGTTCATGAGAATATGATGCTGCCTAAATTGGATACATTTGTTTTGCTTACAAATGAAGGGCCTAGCTTTGAGAAGGATGAACATTGGAGCAAGAACAAGCATGGAGATGATGGCATGCGCATGGGGAACAAGAACGGAGTTACAAGTGATGATTTCAGGACGTTGAAGCCACCATAATGCGTGCATGAAGCCTTGGACGAAATATACAAGATGCTACTTCATAACTTTCGTCCAGAGGCTATTCTAGGTGCTGCGTCACCTTATTATTGGGCCAGGCCCATGTAATTTCGAAATACATAAGTATAGGCTGTTTTTAGAGTCCGTATGTGTGGGGAAACAAGAGATAGGGTTGGTTTCGGACCCCTTCCTCAAGGGCCACGAAATTCCCCCCCCTCTTCCTCCATATATACAGCCCTTAGGGCGTCGTTTAGACTTTGGGTTTTGTTTAGATTAAAAGTTCGCCATAGCTGCAACTTCGCGTACTTCGTTTGTGTTCAGCGACCAGACAAAGGCGTCACAGAACCCCACCTTGATCAATAAAGCTTTCATCTTATATTCGCAATATCCAGATTGCAATCTCAGTTTCTTGCCTGTTCTTCGTTTGCTCGCAGGAAACAGACCCTCGTGGTCAGGTTGATCGTGCTCCGGCGTGGTCGATAACCTCTCGGAGTTGGTTTAGCGATTGCTAAGGCGCGACGTCCTCGCACGTTCGTAGTCGGATCGTCAAAGTCGACTTCCATCAAAGCGATATTCATCATCTCATCGAAAGACGGGACACCTTTGCCTCTATCAAAAGATGCAAAACATTATTCTAAATAACAGCAAGAAAATCCTAGCAAAAGAAAATGATGCTCCAAGAAAAACACATATCGTGTTTTTTTGGAAATGGAGGCGTACCCCCGGCCTCTGCATCATAATGATGCATGCAACCATCTTATTAAAAAAACCACGAAGTAGCAGAAAGTCATAAAAGTATTACAGCTCGCAAGCGGAGAGAAACAAGAGAAAATAGAAAATTACATGCTGACTGTCACTACCGATACGACAATATGAAGGATAAGCTCCCTAGACTCCTATCCTGTTATGTGACCGCCATCCGAACCGGTTGAATATAGCCCTTGCTACCATCTCCCACTGGTTGCACCCAGTAACCAAAGGCTCCCTGGAGTCCATAGGAGTGAGTAAGGACCACGTACGGATCCATGAGGTTGCTCTGAAGATGACCCGCAAGAAAGTTAAAGTGTGTTGTCTGTTAAAAATCAAATCATTCCTACAGTTCCATATAGCCCACAGAAGCGCACATATTCCAATCCGAATACGAGCTGCAGTAGTTTGCTCAACCCCAACTAACCACGTTCCAGACAATGACTCATTGTCAATTGGAGGATTAATGTTGAAGGCTATATGAATCGTTCTCCAAAGCAATTTGGTGAGTGGGCATTCAATGAATAAATGTTGTATTGTTTCATCATGATCACAAAAACAACACCGCGAACTACCTACCCATCGCCTCTTGATTAAGTTGTCCTTGGGGAGTATTACTTGCTCGTGGATGATCCACATAAAGATTTTAATACGCAAGGGAACCTTAACCCTCGAAATATGCAATGATCTTGAGATTGGGACAGAATTAATCAAATCCATATAGAAAGATTTCACCGTAAATACCCCATTTTTGGCTAAATTTCCATTGCGTCGAATCTGGCTGGTCGGAGAGTTGAACATCTATCAACCTCCGAACCAAGTGCATCCAGGCAGTCCATCACTCACCAACTAACGCACGTCTGAACTGAATATTCAAGGGAGTCGTTCGGAAAACTGTGCCTACGTAATCCTCCTTACGTTGCACATTGTTATAAAGGGTGGGATATTGTACGGCCAGGGGCGTCTCTCCTAACCACGTATCCTCCCAAAATCTGGTTGACATCCCATTGCCAACCAAGAATTTGACCCTACGAAAGAACAAGTCCTTCATTCTCATAAGCCCCTTCCAAAATGGCGAGTCAGTTGGTCTCATGGTAACCTGGGCGAGCGTTTTCGACTGTAAATACTTATTGTGCAGAATTTGTGCCCACATGCCCTCCGGCTCTGTCTCTAACCGGTAGAACCATTTTCTCATAAGGCATTTATTCTTATTCTAAGTTCTCAATACCGAGACCCCCCTGGTCTTTTGGTCGGCAAAGGATATCCCATGACGCGAGACGGTATTTCCTCTTGGCCTCATCAGACTGCCAAAAGAGCCGAGATCTGAAGAAATCAAGTCGCTTCCGAACCCCTTTCGGAATTCCGAAGAACGATAGCAGGAACATCGACATACTAGTCAGTACTGAGTTAATAAGCACTAGTCGACCTCCATATGACATAAGCTTGCCCTTCCAGCAGCTAAGTTTTTTTCAATTCGATCTTCGATACACTTCCATTCTTTATTGTATAAAAAGTATCCAAGACTGATAATATAATAGTGTCGGTGTTCTGGGAACCAGGGTACCCAGACTTGCCTGCCTGCGGCCCACGGCATGGCTCCATCAATGGCCTAGTATGGCCCATCTACAACACCGCCAAGACGAGACCCTCACGAGGGGCCAAGCCTCGCGAGGGGGATGACACCAAGACCTCCCAAGGGAGCGGCCTCCCCAAGCGGCCTCCTGAGGAGCGGAGATTTCTATGCAGGTACCCAGCCTCATGAGGCTACCATGACGCAAGCCATGACGACCAAGGCAGGCAGGCACCAGCGGGCGCGGAGAAAACAGTTTCCTCTTTGGTGCTAAGGAGGCAAGGACAGGCGTGGGTTCCCAAGGAATCTGGCAAATGTTTCCATTCTGGTGCAACGAGACCAAGACTACCAGGACGGCGAGACGGATGTTATTGCCGAGCCCACCGCTCCATCACGACCATAAGCTTTACGGGCGAAGACCACCATTCGTCAGGATAAGATGTATTGCTGCACATGGCCGGCTCATACCAGCGCAGCATGCAGGGAGTCCTGGCGGCCCACGAGGCAAGGCGCCAGGCGGTCCTCGCGGAGGAGGTGCTAGACCCTCGCAAGCTCTCCGGGCCTCCAGAGACTGCTGGGCCTCAGGAGCCAGCCGGCTCGTGAGGAGCGATCTTTGCAGCACGCGTCTTCAGCTACTCCAATGACGGTGCCAGGTGACTTTTTGGTTTGTTCAACCGAGGGTGTCCCCCGGGTTGCATCATCCTTAGGTTGTTGGGGCCGATCCACACAGCTGCATCATTTGGATTCATGTACTCCGGACCAGTTATGCATGCTCAAGTTAACATTACACCTGTCGACCCGTCACCTATGGAAGTGCATTCCGTGATCCCCGCATGTTCCTAACCCGCGTCTCACTCATCCCGCGAGGGGGGCTGCTGGCACGCTGTTTGTGCTCGGTTCCATTCCTGAAGCGTTGATAAACCTAGGAGATCGAGCTCTAGCTCACGGCCGGCCCCACACACATCACCTCACCAGGTGTCAGTGTACAAAAGTAGGGGCCTTTCTGTACCCCTTTACTTGTGCACGAGCAATCGTAGCTGCACCTGCGGCCGGGCTAGGCGGAGGAGAGGAAGGGAAAGTACAAGGCTGCCAAGGCAACACTCAAGCCAGAAGCATGAAGTGCAAAGGGGCAAGGTGGATTCCCCCGGCAAGACACTTGCCGGGGCGGCCCACACAGCCCCGGCAAAGAGCCTTGCCGGGGCGACTTGCCCGACACCAGCAAGGCCGTCGCCCTTGAGCCTGAGAGTCCTGACACCATCGACAAACATCAATGACCAAGGCTCAGGGGCGCCTGCGTGGTGGCATGCAGATCTTGGAAGACCAAAGAACTACAAATCTAGATGGGAACCAGAAGACGAAGACCCCCGGCAAGATCCTTTCCGGGAGGGCCACGAGACCCCCGGCAAGATCCTTGCCGGGGACGCCCACAAGACCCCGACAAGACCCTTACCGAGGGCATCTGCGGGGCAACAATCAGGCCCGCACCTACCAAGGTTTCGCTGTCCCACGGCCGTTCCGACGCGGTGACCAGCCTGCCAAACTAGGCACGCACAAACGTGGCAGCAAGCAACCTCTAGGCCAACCAGTCAAGCACCTACGTGGTGGCATGCAGACCTTCGTGAAGACCCTGCCGCCGCACCAGCGCAGCAGCTAGCCAACGTGGCGCTGCATGCCCCATCAGCTCGCACGCGCGTCGAAGTAAGGCGAGGCGGCGACGGACGGGACGAGTTTCATTGCCGTCCCCGATAAAGCAAGAGGACACATAGGTGGTGCATTAAATGCATTTGTCCCACGATTTCAGGGATAGACTTGTACACTGTAGACGCTTTCCACTTCCAGTGTGCCACTGTGGAAACCCCTTTGACATATAAAAGGAGGCTCGAGGCGTACTGAGGGAGGATTCAGACTTTTTGGACTGGGCATGCACCGCAGCTAGTTCAAGAGCTCAAGAACACTAAATACAAACAAAGCAGGACTAGGGTTTTACGCATCGTTTGCGGCCCGAACCTGGGTAAAAATCCCCTCGCGTTGATCTTCTAGACCTGCTCTTTGTGCAGCTCCACGCCCCGCCAACCGTAGAAGGGATTCCCCGAGGGATCCCGTAGGTGTCGTTCCTTAGCCCCGACATCTTTGGCGCGCCAGGTAGGGGAGCGCAAGCTCTAAAAATCTGGTCTAGAAGTTAGCGCATCGACTTCGTCATCGCCATGGCCCCAAGAAGAAGGGTGTCACAGGGATCGGGTCGTCCCGAGCCGGCCCGTCGGCACCAGCACGGGCGGGCGAAAGGGTGGCCACGGATGGTGCCAGAGTTGCGGCCCGCGAGCATCCATGACACTATGGCAATCGGAGACAGGCGAGCGGCGTCGTTCGGGTCCAAGACGACGAGCCACACATCACTGGGTCCGGGGACAGGGCCGTGCTGCCCACGGGTGGCGCGGCAACCTCTAGGATGCCCCAGCCAGCGCCCGCGTCGCGGACTTCCCAAGGCGTGCGTGGCGAGCAATGCCGCGACATCGGTGCCTGCGGGCGCCGCCACGGGAAGAGCCCTTTGTGTCACTCTCTGGACGCACTGGGCCGGTGTGCGCACCTGGACGCTGGCAGGAGCAGCGCGTGACCGTGATAGAGCTCCTTCTAACGTGGTTAGAAGTCGGAGCGCGTCACGGTCCACACAGCTTTCGCCGCCACCCACGCCAGCAGAAGCGTTGGCGCGCGTGCAACTACTCCTCGACTTTCCTCCTGCCGCGGAGAAGCTCGACGAGTGGAGAGCCACCATTCGGAGCATCATCATCTTTGCCAATAAAGATGAACCGCGACCAGTGGGACCCTCGCGCCGGCGCTCCATCGAGGCGGCGCACGCCAATGGTGGGAGGACCGCGGCTGCTGCAACCACGGTACACTCTCCTTCCCCACGCCAGCAACAGCAGCCGCCGGCTCGCCGGGCCGACGCCTATGACAACATTAGCACAGCGTTGTCCGACCCGCGAGCCCGCTGCGACCAACGTCAAATTCTTCGAGAGCGAGCTCAGGAGGACGCTCGGACCACCATCGAGCAGCGGCGGGAAGCGCACCATCAGTCAGGCTGGCGTGTGGGCCCCACTATGGACCGCCCAGCGCCGGGGGGCTCCGGCAACCTACCTTACAAGGTGGGTTGTCCAACCTTTACCCGTGAGCTGCGGCAGTTCCAGTGGCCCACCCACCGCACGTTCTAGCCTGAGGTCGGAGAGAAGTACAACGACAAGACTCACCCATCGGAGTTCCTCAGCATCTACACTATCGCGATGCAAGCTGCCGGGGCTCGCGACGACAAGGTGCTTGCCAACTACTTTCCGTTGGTACTTAAGCCCAACGTCATGTCATGGTTAATTTAACTGCCAGTGGATTCCATCTCTTCTTGGTCGGATCTGTGCCACAAGTTTGTTTGCGCCTTTACCAGAGGTCACCAAGCTCCTGGCCAGGCAAGTGATTTGCATGTCATCCCCCAGAAGGATGGCGAAACCCTGCACAAGTACATCCAAAGCTTCAGCCGTGTGCAATACAACATCCCAGATGTTCACCCCGCCGCTGTCACCAGTGCATTCCTCAGGAGGACGGACTGGAGCTATTGGCAGAGATACATGGAGGCATGTGTGGCTCCCACATAGGGCAAGAGCCCTTGCCAGCAAAGCGTTCCGACAAGGTTTCTTCTGGCCCACCGCTCTCCAGGATGCAACTGCACTAGTAACCAAGTGTGAAGCATGCCAGTTCCATTCAAAGAAGCTTCATCAACCAGCCCAAGCCCTTCAAACAATTCCTCTTTCCTGGCCCTTTTCGGTCCGGGGCTTGACATACGGGGCCCCTTTCCCCATGTTGTCGCGCGCTTTGAGTACTTGTACGTCGTGATCGACAAGTTCACAAAGTGGCCAGAAGTGGAACTGGTGAGAAAGGTGACAGCACAATCAGCCATCAAGTTCTTCAAGGGACTAGCCTATCGTTTTGATGTGTCGAATAGAGTCATCACCGACAACGACATGCAGTTCACAAGCCGCACCTTTATGCAGTATATCCAAGACTTCGGCGGCAAGGTTTGTTTTGCTTCTGTTGCTCATCCCAGAAGTAATGGCCAGGCTGAGAGGGCGAACGCAGAGGTGTTGCGAGGCCTCAAGACTAGAACCTTTGACAGGCTACGCAAGTGCGGAAGGTGCTGGATTGATGAGTTGCCAACGGTTCATTGGTCGATCAGAATGACGCCAAATCGAGCCACTGGCCAGACACCCTTTGCCCTGGTATACGGGGCAGAAGCAGTTCTCCCCACGGAACTCATATACGGGTCACCTCGAGTGCTTGCTTATGATGAGCTTGAGCAAGAGCAGTTGTGCCAAGATGATACGACGCTCCTTGAGGAAGATCCTCTTCGGGCTGTTGTGCGAGCCGCTCGCTACCAGCAAGCCTTGCGCCGCTACCATAGCCACAAGGTTCATGCCCAAAGCCTTGAGGAAGGCGACCTTGTTCTTCGGCGAGTCCAATCCGCCAAGAATTCCAACAAGTTGACGCCAAAGTGGGAAGGCCCTTATCGGGTAATCTGAGTCACCAGGCCCAGCGCAGTCCGCCTGGAGATCGAAGATGGTATTCCAGTGAGCAACTCCTAGAACATCAAACATCTTCACAAGTTTTACCCATAAGGCGCTATTGCCGGGCCCCCAGGCAGACCACTTTTTGTACAAGCCTTGCCGGCAAGGCATGTAACCCTTTGTACAAAGCCAGGCGCAGACTCTGAGCAACAGATAAATAAATGAAGCGCTGGCGCCCTAGGAATTAGCATGCATGCTAGGTTGAGTCTCTCTCTCTGGTAGGGTTGATAGTGCTTGGCGGCAACTAACCCCTAGCATAGAGGTCGAGTGCGTGTCTTTCTGTCTCTTCCAGTCCTTTTTGGTTCACAGGCTGCACAGGCGCTTCTGCAGAACCGTTTGGAGGAAAGAAGACAGAACGACACCCCCGACCCCGGCAAGCCGAGGTTGCCGGGGGCTGCAGATTCAGATAAGTTTTTTCTCCCTTGCTATGCACTTCTGTATGAAACTTGAACGTACGAAACGTCGTTCATTCCTATGCCACCGTTCTCCCTCCTTCCGATGCCTGAAATCCCTTTCAGGCTGGAATTTGATTGTAGTTGCGATGGAAGGGAAACAAACGAAGGGCCCGATCCTACTTTGCCCCTACTCCCACCGAGGGCGTGGGTATAATCGTGGTACAAAGCGGGAGTACGGCAAGGTTTGTTGCCGGGCGACGTTGTTTGCTTAAAATAACAAGGACTCGCTCCTTAGTGTGGGCCTCGCTCACGCACAAAAGAACCCAGCAAACACCCTTTTTCATTAATATGTTGATTAAACAAGTACAATTCATACAGAACGTAAGCATGATCAAGTGGTTACAAATTCTAAATTCGACAAGTGCCCGCAGGCTTAAGATTTAAAAGAAAAGATAAGATGCACGTAATCCCTTTCTTGTCCCTCCCCTCAGGAAGCAGGTCAAGATAGCAGGAGGGCAAAAGGAGTGCCTAGGCGAGGTACGAGCTGCAGAAGACACCAAGA
The DNA here is from genome assembly GCF_002575655.3 of Aegilops tauschii subsp. strangulata. Taxonomy (NCBI): domain Eukaryota; kingdom Viridiplantae; phylum Streptophyta; class Magnoliopsida; order Poales; family Poaceae; genus Aegilops; species Aegilops tauschii. The sequence continues at coordinate 281,286,825 of NC_053036.3, forward strand.
GAACGCCCCGGCGGCGGCCCAGAATAGGGCTGGTGATGACAGTGCCGGGGGAGGAGCCGAAAGATGAGGCAACGGGCCGGCAATACGAGACAAAGGTGTCTATGCCATCGTACTCCGACTTGAAGGCTTGCCACCCGCCTTCTTCGTCTTCTCCGGCCTTCCAGCGCCAGCCGCCAGAAGCGACGGCCACGAGAAGTTCAAGGAGCTGGCTCAAGGAGCAGCCACCAAGAACTACCCCCCGACAAATCACTCTGCCGAGGAGAAGGCCAGGTGCAGATGGTGTTGCTGCCGGCGTCGCCTAGGGACGGGGCGTTCGACGTCTAGCTGGACCTGTCCCCGTCGTCCTCCCCACTGGTCCCCTCCTCATCACTATCGCTTGAGGAGGAGCTCTCATCGTCGGTCGAGCTCTCCGCGTAGCACCCTAACCTGATTGCCCAGCGCCTGAAGACCTTGACGGAGAGCAGGTCGCTCTCCACTAATTTGAAGTGGGGAAAGTTTTTCTTCATCAAGCAATGGGCGCATGCGAATTATTTCCAACCCCGACGAAGAAGCATTACACGAGGGACGGGGAACCTTGTGTTCACCCACATGTCGCCATTGCAACACCCCTTCATGTGAAGCCTCAGCCTCGGCGGCTGGTCGATCTCCAGCACCCTCGTGAACGCCTTGGGAAGGCGAAGGCAGCTACGCGGCGGCCCGCGCAACTGCAAGATGGACTCCAGCGCGATGTCTCCGACATGGCCGCTTGACGAGGCAGGGGGGATGACGGCGGAGACGGAGGCATCGCGGGTGTCCCCCTTCCGCGCCCACCTCTGCCTTGACCACCTCGCCAACCGCGACCCCGTCCAGCGCCTCCACCTTGAGCATCTGGGTCTTCCTAAACCGCCGCGGCTCTCTGCCAGGAAGAAGATCAAGTCACCTCCGCAGAAGGCCGGCCGCGGCCGCGCCCTCTCGGCTTGGTGGCGGATGGAGAATGGAGAAGAAGAGAAGACACGAGAGGCTGCCTCTCCTCCCCCTCCTAAACCCCTTTTTATAGCCAAACAAAGAAGGCTGAAGACTAGCTCTGAAGAGCCCTTTCAAATCCAGCTCATTAAAACCGCTGGCAACGAGCAAGGTCGTCGACCGCCCTCCCCGTGCCAACCAGAGGTGCATGGGTATCGGCCATGGCGCGCCTTCCCATATCCCACGCATCCGTCACCTACCCCATGCCATGCATGCGGCGTACGTGGTGAAAAAGGCGGGCGTGGGGGAAACGTGGAACGGCGGTTCCAAGATTGGGGAAGGCAAGGAAGGTAAATGAGCAGCAGCCTTGCAATTTCCTACTTTTTATGGGGAAGACGCGGGCCGCCTCTTTACTATTCACCGCAGAGTCACACAAGCATGCTGCAACCGCCCCACGCACGACCCCCACGTCATGCACTCAATGCGGGTCGTGGGGAAGCGCAACTGACGAAGGAGTTACCACATCTGGAACTCTGCCACACGTGCCCGCGCACCGTTCTGGGCCTGGCCCAACAACGCTTCGCGCTTATGTGTGGCCCAGGCCCGGGGGCTCCTATCGCTGTACAAAAGTAGGGGCCTTTCTGTACCCCTTTACTTGTGCATGGGCAGTCGTAGCCGCACCTGCGGCCAGGCTTGGCGGAGCAAAGGAAGGGAAAGTACAAGGCTGCCGAGGCAACACTCAAGCCAGAAGCATGAAGAGCAAAGGGGCAAGGTGGACTCCCCCCGGCAAGACCCTTGCCGGGGCGGCCCACATAGCCCCGGCAAGAGCCTTGCCGAGGCGACTTGCCCAACACCAGCAAGGCCGACGCCTTGAGCCTGAGAGTCCTGACACCATCGACAAACATCAATGACCAAGGCTCAAGGGAGCCTGCGTGGTGGCATGCAGATCTTTGTGAAGACCAAAGACCTGCAAATCTAGATGGGAACTAGAAGACGAAGACCCCTGGCAAGATCCTTGCCGGGACGGCCACGAGACCCCCGGCAAGATCCTTGTCGGGGACGCCCACAAGACCCCGGCAAGACCCTTGCCGGGGGCATTTGCGGGGCCACAACCAGGCCCGCACCTACCAAGGTTTTGCTGTCCCACGGCCGTTCCGACGCAGTGACCATCCTACCAAACTAGGCACGCACCAACATGGCAACAAGCAACCTCTAGGCCAACCAGTCAAGCACCTGCGTGGTGGCATGCAGATCTTCGTGAAGACCCTGCCACCGCACCAGCGCAGCAGCCAGCCAGCGTGGCCTTGCATGCCTCGTAAGCTTGGACGCGTGTCGAAGCAAGGCGAGGCGGCGACGGATGGGACGAGCTTCGTTGCCATCCCCGATAAAGCAAGAGGACACGTAGGTGGCGCATTAAATGCGTTTGTCCCACGATGTCAGGGATAGACTTGTACACTGTAGACGCTTTCCACCTCCTGTGTGCCACTATGGCAACCCCTTTGACATATAAAAGGAGCCCGAGGCATACTGAGGGAGGATTCAGACTTTCTTTACTGGGCATGCACCGCAGCTAGTTCAAGAGCTCAAGAACACTAAGTACACACAAAGCAGGACTAGGGTTTTACGCATCATTTGCGGCCCGAACCTGGGTAAAAATCCCCTCGAGTTGATCTTCTAGACCCGCTCTTTGCGCAGCTCCACGCCCCGCCAACCATAGAAAGGATTCCCCGAGGGATCCCATAGGTGTCGTTCCTTAGCCCCGACACCAGGTCCTTAGTGCCTTTGTCTTCTCGCGGAAAGATCATAGGCAAGATAGCAAGCGCGACTGCCCTTTGTGTTTTATGACTAACTCGCAGGAACCTCCGGAGGCAAGACCCCGAGCGCCTTCGCCAACACCTCGCTACCATGGAAGGATGTCGCCTGTGTACCATGGGGCGCAACCCCTCCTAGGTACCCCCTCGGAGCGAGCCACTCTTTTCTCGTAGAAGTCGCATGCACGTAAAAGCGGGGCCATTGAGCACCGTGCCTCAGGGGATCCTACCTGCTCTCGAGCCCTCACCCCCCGGCCTTGACCACGGCATCACGACTTGGCATACCAGCGGCAGCCGAGCCTTGCTCGAGAGCCGTGTCCCAAGGACGTAGAGCTCCCTGACGAACGGGAGAGATGGAGTCAGTAGGAGCCCTACGGAGGTCGCTATCAGGACGAAGGCGCAGCCTAACGTCGCATAAGAAGCATGCCCTCGCAGCAAGGAAACCACCGCAGGCTCGCCAAGATAAGTCGCCTCGCACGCCCAAGCGTGAACCCCATGATCAGCGTTTTGTCTCTTGCGATTTCGCTCAGGCAAGGAAACTTCCGTTTCAGTCCTTCAGGAGCCGCTTGCGCGCCAAAGGGACCTCCTGAGCATCATGCCTCGGGGGCCCTTACCGGACCTCGGGCCGCTCACCTCCGGACCTTGACCACGGCATCGCAACCTAGCATACCAGCGACGGCCGAAGCTTTCCTGGGGACTAGGTCCTGTCGGCGTAGAGCACTAAGCTACTTCGGGAATAAAAGGGGGGAACCGTGCCCAAGAGAGAAACGCAAACACAACATAAGTCGAGGACGCTACCATTAAGGCAAAAGTGTCGCGATCTTTACACACCCCTGCGAGGCCCTTCATGATTTTTGCGCAGGAATGAAACAAAAGGAAAGCACTTCCTAAGGAACGCAATCCAGGCAGCGTCACCCAAGATGCCTGGCGGCACCATTCCTCCCCTAAGCCCGAGCGCGGTGATGCGGCGGCTCGTAGAATTCGTTGTCGCTCGAGCTTGGTCCGAAGGAAGCGCCGCTGCTGCTGGAGGAGTCACGAGCAAGTCCAAGGGCAAGTGCGCCACCAGAAGCCTCACCGCGTCACCAGCCTGTAAGGGGGTCGCCATCTCGATCGCCTCCCCTGGGGCAGCACTCCAGACGTCGGCCATCCTCCCTGAAGACCTTGAAGAAGAGCGTTGATGCCCCGCCGTACTGGAAGTGGATGGCGTGCCTCCCCTCCGAGTTGCAGGTGCGGGCCCTTGCGCCCCATCCCTGGGTCATGAAGACATCACCGGAGTAGACGGCCTCGATCTCCGCCTCTAAAGCTTGGCTCCTGCAGCCGTTGTGCTACAGCCACAGCTCGACGGGCCCCTTCAATGGTATCTCCACCATCAAGGACCGCGGGAGCCAGATCCACGGGCGCGGCGGCATTGCCGTCCACACCACAAACTCGCAGGCCATTCCGCGCACATGGGCTGGCGGGCAAGGTGGTCGCCCGGCCATTGCTTGTTCTCCCCCATGGCTCAGTTCCCCGGGACTTCCGTGGCTGGTCCCGCGGGTGAGGCTACACGCACGAACATCCATGCTGACTAGGAAACCCGGTGGGGCACGTTCGTGCCAGGGTCTCATTGTCGTGGGCGCTGCGGGGGCCTCGCGGGGGAAACCGTGCCTTTTCTTCGGCAGGAGCAACTCCGGTTCCACCTGAGGGGCCTTTCCCTTCTCGGTAGACGAAAACTTCCTCACCGGCGTCATGGATGCCCTGGCAAGATCGTGGTGGGGCGAAGAAGAAGAAGAAGGAGCGAGCAACAAGAAGCCGACGATGGGTGGGGGCTCTGCCCCCTCTTCAATTTATAGGCGAAAGAAGGCTAACTGGCGGCCTCCCACGCTCCAAGTAATGAGGGCCCCGCTGCATGCACCAGGCAGTTGTCAAGTTCAGGCAGTTACTGAGGTGGTGTGGGGAAGCGGAGATGCCCACGTCGTGTCAATCGCCATGCATCAGCCTAGCCCGTAGGCGATTGGGCCCGCAGCGCTTTGCCCTTGCCCTTTGTCTTCCCCTCGAAGCCAAGTCCGAGTGTGCCTGGGGCCCGGGGGATACTGTCGGCGTTCTGGGAACCAGGTTACCTAGACTTGCCTGCCTACGGCCCACGGCGTAGCTCCATCAACGGCCTGGTATGAACCATCTACAAGACTGCCAAGACGAGACCCTCCAGAGGGGCCAAGCCTCGCGAGGGGGACGACACCAAGACCTCCCGAGGGAGCAGCCTCCCCAGGTGGCCTCCTAAGGAGCGAAGATTTCTATGCAGGTACACAGCCTCATGAGGCTACCATGACACAAGCCATGAAGACCAAGGCATGCGGGCGCCAGTGGGTGGAGAGAAGACAGTTCCTCTTTGGTGCTAAGGAGTCAAGGACAGGCGTGGGTTCCCGAGGAATCTGGCAAAGGTTTTCATTCTGGTGCAACGAGACCAAGACCGCCAGGACGGATGTCATCGTCGAGCCCATCGCTCCGTCACAACGAGAAGCTTTACAAGCGAAGACCACCTTTCGTCAGGATAAGATGTACTACTTGTCCCCTTTCAAATTGGCCACTGTGTAATCCCTTCCGGCCTATGTTTTGGGGGAAGAGGACCGAGGCCACTATAAATATAGGATAGCCATGACCGTGGCGGGCGATCGAATCCTACCCTTCCACTCGGACCAGAGCAATCTCACGAGGTTGTTCATCGCTTCTACTAGTTCATCCTTAGACCCTCGTTAGGCCAATCCACCACAAAGCAGGAGTAGGGTTTTACATCGCAAGATGGCCCGGACCTGGGTAAACTGTTGTGTTCTTCTTCTTTCTTGTTCACCCGAATCGAGCTAGCCGTAGGGCGACGGGTTGGTAGGCTGGATAGGTTGAGTTCTTCGCACACGCCCCGGAGTCCAAACCTCTCTTGGCTCTGCGGAGCCCTGAATCCGACAAATAGCATGAAACAACCAAAAATTATAGATACGTTGGAGACGTATGAGCATCCCCAAGCTTAATTCCTGCTCGTCCTTGAGTAGGTAAATGATAAAACCTGAATTTTTTTGTTGAATGCTAGCTAGCATGTTTATCATGTAATCTCCTTATGATATAAATATTGAGAAATGACGAAGTAATCTATATCAACATAATAATATGCATGAATACAAGCACATAATCATAATTTAAAAATATGCAATCATCAACGAATGTTATCCCTACTCATTTTATCATATCAGCATGCACTGCACCTTAACTTCATAAATATAAATCATGAGCACCCCCGTGTAAAACAAGGCAATTGGATCATACTTTTTAACACACTTCAGCATTTTGAACTCCACTCAATACATGAGCATGAGCCATGTATATAGCACTATGTGTCGGGGAAAACGACACCTACGGGATGAAAGGGAATCCCTACTACAGTTGGCGGGGCGTGGATCTGCGCAAAGAGCAGGTCTAAAAGATCAGTACGAGGGGATTTTTACCCAGGTTCGGGCCGCAAATGATGCGTAATACCCTAGTCCCGCTTTGGTGTATATTTGGTGTTCTTGAGCTCTTGAAGTAGCTGTGCTAGATGCCCAGTCCAAAAAGCCCGAATCCTTCCTTAGTACGCCTCGGGCCTCCTTTTATATGTCAAAGGGGTCGCCACAGTGGCACACATGAGGTGGAAAGCATCTACAATGTACAAGTCTTTCCCTGACATCCTGGGACAAACGCATTTAATGCACCACCTATGTGTCCTCTAGCTTTATCGGGGACGGCAACGAAGCTCGTCCCGTCCGTCGCCGCCTCGCCTTGCTTCGACACGCGTCCAAGCTAACGAGGCATGCAGCGCCACGCTGGCTGGCTGCTATGCTGGTGCGGTGGCAGGGTCTTCACGAAGATCTACATGCCACCATGCAGGTGCTTGACTGGTTGGCCTAGGGGTTGCTTGATGCCACGTAGGTGCGTGCCTAGTTTGGCAGGCTGGTTGCCGCGTCGGAACGGCCGTGGGACAGCAAAACCTGGGTAGGTGCGGGCCTGGTTGTGGCTCCACAGATGCCCCCGGCAAGGATCTTGTCGGGGGTCTCGTGGCCGTACCGGCAAGGATCTTGCCGGGGGTCTTCGTCTGTCCCAAGCAAGGATCTTGCGGGGGGTCTTCATCTGTCCTCAACAAGGATCTTGCCAGGGGTCTTCATCTTTTGGTTCCCATCTAGATTTGCATGTCTTTGGTCTTCACAAAGATCTGCATGCCACCACGCAGGCGCCCCTAAGCCGGGGCTCAGGGGTGTCAGGCTCTCAGGCTCAAGGGTGGCGGCCTTGCTTGTGTTGGGCAAATCGCCCCGGCAAGAGCCCTTGCCGGGGCTGTGTAGGCCGCCCCGGCAAGGGTCTTGCCGGGGGGAATCGACCTTGCCCCATTGCTCTTCATGCTTCTGGCTTGAGTGCTGCCTTGGCAGCCTTGTACCTTCCCTTCCTCTGCCCCACCAAGCCCGGCCGTAGGTGCAGCTTTGACAGCCCGTGCACAAGCAATGGGGTACAGAAAGGCCCCTACTTTTGTAGACCGACAGGAGCCCCCGGTCCTGGGCCACACATAAGCGCGAAGCGTTGTTGGGCCAGGCCTAGAACGGTGCGCGGGCACGTCTGGCAGAGTTTTTACCGTAGTAACTTCTTCGCCAGTTGCGCTTCCCCATGATCCGCATTCAGTGCATGACGTGGGGGTCGTGCGTGGAGTGGCCGCAGCATGCTTGCGTCACCCCGCGGTGAATAGTAAAGAGGCGGCCCGTGCCTTCCCCGTAAAAAAGAGGAAACCGGAGGGGCGCTACTCATTTACCCTCTGCGCCTTTTCCAATCGTGGAACCGTCGTTCCCCTCTTCTTCTTCAAGCACAAATCGAAGCTCTCGCCTCTGCTCGCTGCCACTGCACCCCCATTGCCCTCGATCCCTCATCCCCTCTCAGCCACCATGGCGCCCAAGACAAGCAAGGGCAAGGGTGCGGCCAAGGATGACGGAGGGAAGGAGGCGGGCAAGGGAGCGGCTAAGGACGCCAGTGGGAAGGAGGCACCGGAGAGCGAGTTGGTGGAGCTGCGGACGAAGGACGCCCTCTTTACCTCGACGGTCGACGCACTCCTCCTCAAGGAGAAGTTCAGGCCTCTGTGGGGAAGGGAGACGTCGGGGCATCCTGCCACGTGCATCGTTCCCACCACCTTCGCCGTGGCCGGTCCCAACCGGTATCCATTCTTTGTCGATTATTTCTCTTGCGGGCTCCGCCCCCCTTTCTCCGATTTCTTCAACGACATCATGCACACCTACGGCTTCCACCTTCTGGATTTCATGCCGAACGTCGTGGCGTGCATGGCCTTCTTCGCCCACCTCTGTGAGGGCTTCGTCGGAGTGTACCCCAGCATGGTGCTCTTCCTCCATTACTTCACCCCTCGCATCCAGCCAGGAGGCGCCATTTCAGGCTACATTACTTGGATCCCAAGGTCCCAGAGCAGGGGCACATACCCAGAGGGTGCCCAGAAGGAGAGGTGGGATGATTTGAGGGGCCGGTGGTGCTGGATCGAGGAAACAGATCCGCAGGAGTTCTGCCGGGTCCGTCGGAGGCCGCTGGTCCGCCGCAAGGACTGGGGCTAGCTCGACGCCGATGACAAGAAGCTCATGGTTGCCACCACTCAGATCCTTCGCCTCACCTCGGCTGGGCTCACCCTCGGGATGATCGGGACTGACTTCATCCGCCGCCGGATTGCCCCGCTGCATAATAAGGGGAGGCCGGCCTGGGATTTCAGGAATGCGGCCGGTATCATGAGGCTCCGCCCCGTCCTAACCCACAACTTCACGGTGTTGCAGCATGCCCATCTTTGCCAGAGGCTTTTCCAGCTCAAGGTTGACGAGGCCGGCAAGGTCGAGAGGACCGGCAAGGCCGAGAAGACCGGCAAGGCTGTCAAGGCCAGCAAGTCCCTGTTCGGGTTGCCAGCGGGGTTGGTCCTGCTGAGCAACAACTCCTGCTAGATTGCCATCATCGCCATGATGCTGGTCTTCAATGCGCATGGCCTCGATCCAACCTGGGCCGAGCCAAAGGCTGAGCGGGTGGAGACATTCTTCGACAACTTGTGAGAGAGGCACGTTCGCGACGAGCCACTGCTCATCCGCGACACCACCGCGGAAGAGTTGGCGTATATTGCCGCCAGGGCGGAGGAGGCAGCACTTGCCGAGGAGGCCGGCGACCTTGGCACCATGGAGGACGAAGCCGACGTGGCCGCAGAGGAGAGGGAGTTCGCTGAGTGGACGGGGTCCGCCGGGGAAGCCAGCGGCACCGGCGCCAGGGCCCCCTTGTTGAAGAAGCGGTCGAGGAGTCAGCCGAACAGGAGACCGAGGCGGATGACTCCTCGGCCCCGAGGAGGAAACGCGTCCTACGGCGGGCCAGCTCTGGCGAGCCGGTCCGGCCCGGCAGGACCACACGGCGGCAACAGGCCCAGGCACAGCCCATGCGCCAGACGAGGGTCGCGGCAGCGAAGAAGGCTCCGACCGCTACCTCTTCCTCGTCCAAGCGGCGCAGGACCCCATCCCCTTCTCTTCCTCCTTCGGATGGCACCCCGGAGGCCGATTTCGACCTTGGGTCCTTTAGCCCAAAGAGGAAGAGGAGGCCAGAGGAGGAGGATGAGTAAGCACCTTGCCTTTATCATCTTCTGGTTCCCCATCGCCCATACTATCTTTCCTAATTTGATCTTGTTTTCTCAGTGACACGGAGGCGCTAGCCTAGAGGGCGGCAAAGAGGGCCAAGGCTTCGACGGGCGACGATCCCCCAGCGAGCGCTTCCCGCACGCCGACACTGGTGGTGATCAGCCCGGACAACAGCCCTCAGCACAGTGCCCGCTTCAGCCCCCAGCGTGAGTTCGTTATCCACTCCCCATCGACGGGCGTTGGGGCGTGTAACTTTGGTGCTGATCTTGCCGGGTTTGTAGGAGGAGAGCGGCAATAGGAGGAGCCGCTGAGGGCTGCTCCCAACACGCCGCCCCCGTCAACTACGCCACCCAGAGGGGTGTCTCCGGCAAGGGCGAATACCGCCAAGGCCACGCGCATGCAGGAGGAGGAGGGGGCAGGCACGGGCACTGGCGGTTCCGTCCAGGCAACGGACGTTGGTGGGGAGGGAAACACTTCTCCTCAGCACGGCATGGGTAAGCTACCTGCCTTCCGTCCCCAGCTATCTTTGCTTTTTGATGTTCTCTCTTTTCTCTGTTCTGAATTTTGATCTTGGCCTTGCTTCATTCCCCTTTCTGGTTTCCAGACCCTCCCTCAATGGACCAGGAAGACATCGACACTGTCATCGAGGAGGTCGCCAAGGATGCCGAAGCTGAGGCCACCAAGATCGCTGTTGATGAAGCCGCCAAGTCCATCGTCGAGGAGGCCGCCGAGGGGCCTGCCGGGGAGGCCGGCGAGGCCACTGCCGGGGAGGCCGGCAAGAGGCCTGTCGGGTTGTCCGGCGAGGCCGCTGCCGAGGAGGTCGCCGAGGAGCCTGCCGGGGAGGGCGCGGCCGACGACCAACCTTCCTCCTCCGCAGCCCCCGGCACGGGCAAGTACTTGAAGGTGGGAGATGATCTGTTCGTCAGCCTCACAGGGACGGCAAGCACCAGAGCGCCAGCCGAAGGGGAGGTTTTCGATGATGAGGCGCTTGCCGCCGCCGGGCTCCAGGTTGTTGATGAACCGAGCGCCAGGAGCGGTGGTTCCCAAGAGGAGCAGCTCCTCCGGGCCATGAGCGCCAACTTCCAGAAGCTCCAGGCGCTCCAGCATGCCCGCCAGGACAAGGTGAACTCCAGGACAGCGGCCGTGGACAAGGCCGAAGCAGACTTTCAGGAGCACATCGCCCAAATGCAAGTCTGGTTCGGCGAGGCCCAGCAAGAGCTGAAGGACGCCCAGGATCAGGTGGATGAGTGCAAGGGAGAGCTCCTCCTAAAGCAGGCCGACATTGAGAAGGCCCAAGAGGTGGCGAAGGAATAGCCCACCAAGGACGAAGCTGTCCGGTGGCAGCAGCAGGCTTTGCTGGACACCCAGGAGGAGGACCTCTTCGCTCGTTAACAGGCGCTTGCCGCCACTCTTCATGCCAAGGACGAGGAGGTCGAGAAGCTCGTTGCGCAGCGGACCCAGGAGCTGGAGCGGAAGCACAAGGACGCACTTGATGCTCTGGCCCTCGACCACACTGGCAAGGTGGAGAAGCTGGAGCTGGAGCAGGAGGAGCTGAAGAAGAAGATCTCAAGGCTGACGGAGGAGTGGGACACATCTAACTGCGCCCTGGCGGACTCGCAAGTAACCACCTCCGACAAGACCAAGCTGCTCTCCGAGGCCAACGACTCCATCAACGACCTGAAGCTGAAACTGGATGGCTTGGAAGGGACGCTTTCGGAGGTAAGGGCCCATGAGGAGACCCTGAACAAGGACCTTGAGAGCGAGAGGCAATTGCGAAAGGATGACGCCGCTGCCCACAAGGACTATGTGGACAGCGTGAACCTCTGGATCGGCCGCCTCATCGACGTTGCAGGGAAGCTCACCACGCAGCTAGCCGTCATGGGCATGCCGGACGTCAGGTACTCCCAGGAGACGAACATAAGCCCCAATGTCAGGCTGACCTTGTTCTTCGAGCGCATCCTCGACGCCCTGGAGCAGCTCCGCTCCAATCAAGCAACTTATCTGGCCAATGAGGCCCGGAGGCTCTACCGGGGCGCCCTGACCAAGGTGCTCACCAAGGTGGCATTCTGGAACCCCTGCGTCGACTTCGCCAATGCGCTGAAGAGTTTGCCGGAGGATGGGGACCTCATGGCGCTCGAAGAGCGTATCGAGCCCATCATGAGCTGCGTCGACAGAGTCAAGAGGGTGGAGGACCAGCGCCAGGACTAGCCACCCCGTTTCTTATTGCGGCTGCGAGTTCATGACCGGGACAATTTTATCTTAAGTTAGAACCGCGGCAACCATTGATGTAATATTACTCTGCAGTATTTTGAAATGATGCATGCTATCTTCGTGTTTGATCTTTCTTTGTATGTACACACCCTACGCTTAATTGGATAGGTTTGCCGGCGCGTAAACCCGTGCTGAGGCGCTTTGAGGAACGGATCCTTAGCAGCCTGCCAGGGGGCGCTTGCCGCCAGGCAAGCCACCTTCATGTTCTCAGCGTAGCCGCTTGAACTATTGAGCAGACTCGAAACAGAACAAGGGCGTTGCCAATAGCGGAAAGGTTCCCTTGCGTGCAGGTTTTCCATACAAGGAGCAAAAAGTTTCAAGGAAAATAACCTTATAAAGAGGAAATTGCTCAGGGTTTTGCGTGACTTAGCTTTTCGTCGCCACGCGGATGGCTGCTGCGGCTGCGGATGACACCGCTCGCCTGGCTGACGGCGCCAGGGTGACGGAGATGATTTTGACCTCCTCCGCAGCCAGCGTCTACCCTGTGACCTGCCCGCACTGGTGCGGACAGACCGGCTCCAGACGAGTCGGCCGTTGGGGCCGCCCTCTTTGTCGAGGCCGTCATGATGAAGAAGTTGATGCGCTAACTTCCATACCAGATTTTCACAGCTTGCGCCCCCTACCTGGCGCGCCAAAGATGTCGGGGACAACGACACCTATGGGATCACAGGGAATCCTTACTACGGTTGCCGGGGCATGGAGCTGCGCAAAGAGCAGGTCTAAAAGATCAGCACGAGGGGATTTTTACCTAGGTTCAGGCCGCAAACGTTGCGTAATACCCTAGTCCTGCTTTGGTGTATATTTGGTGTTCCCGAGCTCTTGTACTAGCTGCGGTGCATGCCCAGTCCAAAAAGCCCGAATCCTTCCTCGGTACTCCTCGGGCCTCCTTTTATATGTCAAAGGGGTCGCCATAGTGGCATACAGGAGGTGGAAAGCATCTATAGTGTACAAGTCTATCCCTGACATCGTGGGACAAACGCATTTAATGCGCCACCTACGTGTCCTCTTGCTTTATCGGGGATGGCAACGAAGCTCGTCCCGTCCGTCGCCGCCTCGGCTTGCTTCGATGCGCGTACAAGCTGACGAGGCATGCAGCGCCATGCTGGCAGGCTGGCTGTTGTGCTGGTGCGGTGGCAGGGTCTTCACGAAGATCTGCATGCCACCACGCAGGTGCTTGACTGGTTGGCCTAGGGGTTGCTTGCTGCCACGTAGGTGCGTGCCTAGTTTGGCAGGCTGGTTGCCGCGTCGGAACGGCCGTGGGATAGCGAAACCTTGGTAGGTGCAGGCCTGGTTATGGCTCCGTAGATGCCCCCGGCAAGGGCCTTGCCGGGGTCTTGTGGGCGCCCCTGGCAAGGATCTTGCCGTGGGTCTCGTGGTTGTCCCGGCAAGGATCTTGCCGGGGGTCTTTGTCTGTCCCCGACAAGGATCTTGCCGGGGGTCTTCGCCTTCTGGTTCCCAACTAGATTTGCAGGTCTTTGGTCTTCACAAAGATCTGCATGCCACCACGCAGGCGCCCCTGAGCCTTGATCTTGATGTTTTGTCGATGGTGTCAGGACTCTCAGGCTCTTGCCGGGGCTGTGTAGGCCGCCCCGGCAAGGGTCTTGCCGGGGGGAATCCACCTTGCCCCCTTGCTCTTCATGCTTCTGGCTTGAGTGCTGCCTTGGCAGCCTTGTACCTTCCCTTCTCTGCCCCGCCAAGCCCAGCCGCAGGTGCGGCTTCGACTGCCCGTGCACAAGTAAAGGGGTACAGAAAGGCCCCTACTTTTGTACACCGACACTATGGGTGGAATAGAATGCGGTGGTAGAGATCAATAAGGGAAGTCAAAAAGGAAGAAAGGCTCACATCAACTCGGCGGATCAACGGGTATTGGAGAAGCCCATCAATCGATATAAGTAGGAGGAGTAGGGATTGCCATGAAATGGATACACTAGAGCTATAAGTGTATGAAAGGTTAAATGAAACTAAGTGGGTGTGCATTCAACTTGTGTGCTCATGAAGACCTCGGGCATTTGAGGAAGCCCGTCATCAAAATATACAATCCAAGTTCAATGAAAAACTCCCACAAGCATATGAATGTGATAACTCATGAGACTCTCTATATGAAGAACATGGTCCTACTCTGACGTACAAGTGTGGTGAAAGGATTGTAACATTGCCCATTCTCTCTTTTCTCTCATTTTTTAGCTGGGATCTTTTGGCCTCTCTTTTTTTATTAAGTTCGGAACCTCATCCTTATTCTTTGAAGGAATCATTAGTCTCCATCATCCTTTTTTCTCATTGGGACAATGCTATAATAATGATGGTGATCACACTTTTATTTACTTACTACTCGATATAACTCGATGAAACTAATACAAGATGACTCTATATGAATGCCTTTGGCAGTGTACCAGGATGTGCAATAATCTAGCGTAACATGTATAACTATGATGAGCGGCTTTGCCACAAATATCATGTCAGCTCTATATGATCATGCAAAGCAATATGATGATGAACACGCATGTCATGAGATGGAATGGTGGAAGTTACATGGCGATATATCAAGGAATGGCTATGGAAATGCCATGATAAGTAGGTATGGTGGCTGTTTTGAGGAAGATATAAGGAGGCTTATATATGATAGAGCGTATCATATCATGGGGTTTGGATGCACCGGTAAAGTTTACACCAACTCTCGAGGTGAGAAAGGGCAATGCATAGTACGAAAGAGGCTAGCAATATGCGGAACGATGAGAGTGCCTATAATCCATGGACTCACATTAGTCATAAAGAACCCCTATACTTACTGTGGAAGTTTATTATCCCACGAAGCAAAGTACTACTGGCATGCCCCTAGGGAGGAGGTTGGTAGGAGTTAACCATCGCACACTCCCGATTATTACAGCACTCAAGGATTTCAACCAGATATAAAAATGCTCAAACCTCCCACCATGCCATGATCAACACTTAGATGATAAGTTAATAATAAGCTTTAATACCGATATTTCTACTAAGCAATGATCATGAACCAACACACTTTGACATTATGACATCAATATAACTAAACCATACGTTTCGTATTTAGTGATCTACATGAAAGTTTTTATTATATCCCCCTTGAATACCTATCATTTTCATACTAGTCTTATAACACGTGCATATTATCACTTACTATTTAGAAGACTCTAAAAAGATTTAAGTGCAGCAAGAAATTGCAATCATCTCTATAAAACATAACCACCATCGTGCTCTAACAAATAAAAGCGAAGCACAAGAGCAACTGCCTAGCTCAAAAGATACAAGTGAAGCACATAGAGTATTCTAACAAATCATGATAAATGTGTGTATCTCTCAAAAGGTGTGTCCAGGAAACAATGATTGTGGTAAACTAAAAAGCAAACAAAGTAAAACTATAGTGCAGGATGATCCACGGAAAACTCATATCATGTGATGAATAAAAATATAGCTCCAAGTAACATACTGATGTCTACTATGCAACTTTATTCTTGTAGACTCGTGTTGGGCCTCCAAGCGCATAGTTTTGTAGGACAGTAGCAATTTTCCCTCAAGTGGATGACCTAAGGTTTATCAATCCGTGGGAGGCGTAGGATGAAGATAGTCTCTCTCAAACGACCCAACAACCAAATACAAGAAATATATTGTGTCCCCAACACACCCAATACAATGGAAAATTGTATAGGTGCACTAGTTCGGCGAAGAGATGGTGATAAAAGTGTAATATTGATGGTAGAAATATATTTTTATAATCTGAATAAATAAAAACAGCAAGGTAGCAAATAGTAAACGGGCACAAAAACGGTATTGCAATGCTTGAAAATGAGGCCTAGGGTCCATACTTTCACTAGTGCAATCTCTCAACGATGCTAATATAATTGGATCATATAACCACCCCTCAAAGTGCGATGAAGAATCACTCCAAAGTTCCTATCTGGTGGAGAACATAATAATAAATTGTTTGTAGGGTACGAAACCACCTCAAAGCTATTCTTTCTGTTCGATCTATTGAAGAGTTTGTACTAAGATAATACAAAGCTATTCTTTCCATTCGATCTATCCTAGAGTTCGTACTAAAATAACACCAAAGCAAATTCATATTCATAATACTCAATCCAACACAAAGAACTTCAAAGAGTGCCCCAAAGATTTCTATCGGAGAAACAAAGACAAGAACATGCATCAACCCCTATGCATAGATTACCCCAATGTCACCTCGGGAATCCGCGAGTTGAGTGCCAAAACATATATCAAGTGAATCAATACGATACCCCATTGTCACCACGAGTATTGAATTGCAAGACATATGTCAAGTGTTCTCAAATCCATAAAAGTATTCAATCCGATAACAACGCAATCTCAAAGGGAAAACTCAATTCATCACAACAAGATAGAGAGGGGAAGACACCGTATGACCCGACTATATTAAAAAAGCCCGCGATACATCAAGATCGTGATATCTCAAGAACACGAGAGAGGGAGAGAGAGATTAAACACATAGCTACTGGTACAAACCCTCAGCCCCGACGATGGACTACTCCCTCCTCATCGTGGTGGTCGTCTAGAGGATGAAGATGGCCACGGGAGATGATTCCCCCCTCCGGCAGGATGCCGGAAAGGGGCTAGATTGGTTTTCAGTGGCTATAGAGACTTGCGGCGGTGGAACTTCTGATCTAGGTTAACCCCAAAGGGTTTTGGAATATTTGGGAATTTATAGAGCGAAGAAGGGGTGTGGGAGGCCACCGAGGTGGGCACAACCCACCTGGGCGCGCCAGGGCCCCCAGGCGCGCCCTGGTAGGTTGTGCCCCCCTCGGGGCACCCCCCAGGTGCTGCTTTGGCCCTTCCTGGGTGTTCTGGTCCATAAAAATTCTCCAAAATGTTTCGCCGTGTTTGGACTCCCTTTGATATTGATTTCCTGCGATGTAAAAAACAAGCAAAAAACAGCAACTGGCACTAGGCACTGGGTCAATAGGTTAGTCCCAAAAAATGATGTAAAATTATTGTAAAATGCTTGTAAAACATCCAAGAATGATAATATAACAGCATGGAATAATAAAAAAGTATAGATACGTTGGAGACGTATAAGCATCCCCAAGCTTAATTCCTGCTCGTCCTCGAGTAGGTAAATGATAAAAACAGAATTTTTGATGTGGAATGCCGCCTAACATGTCATCTCATATTCTTTTCTTTATAGCATGGACATTTGGACTTTTATATGGTTCAAAGCAATAGTCTAGTTTTGACATGAGGATTTCAATACTCAAGCATATCAACAAACAACCATGTCTTTCAAAATATCAACGCTAAAATAAGTTATCCCTAGCCCATCATGCTCAATCATTGATCCATTCATGAAACACACTCGCATATTAGCTATACCCAATGCTCAAGTACGATCATAGTGCCCCCTATGTTGGTGCTTTATAAGAGAAGATGGAGACTCAACTTAAAAATAAAAATTGCATAAAGTAAAAGAAAGGCGCTTCGCAGAGGGAAGTAGGGATTTGTAGAGGTACCAGAGCTCAAAGCGAAAATTGAGAGATAAGAACATTTTGAGAGGCATACTTTTCCCACCAAAAAAAACGACTTACAGCTCGCAACACTTTCCATGCTAGATATATCATAGGCGGTTCCCAAACAGAAAGTAAAGTTTATTCCTTTTTCAACCATACTTTCACTTTCCATTGCTAGCCGTATCCACGGTTGCCCTCCATACCAACGCTTTCCAAGGAATTTATTATTGGACAAGATAAAGTAAATTCATTTTTCATTTCGGGACTAGGCATAACTAATACCTTTGCCTTACTCTCGTCAAATGACAAGTGAATAAACACTCATTGTGAGAATAAGACATCTAGCATGGAAAATATTCACCACCCCTCACCGCCTCGCGAGCAGTACGAGCACACAAAAGAGAAATTTATTTTGAAAATTAGAGATGGCACATACAAATTTTCTTAGAACGGCAAAAGAATACCACATATAGGTAGGTATGGTGGACTCATGTGGCAAAACTGGTTTAAAGGATTTTGGATGCACAAGTAGTGTTCATACTTAGTGCAAAATGAAGGCTAGCAAAAAATTGAGAAGCGACCAACCAAGAAACGAATAATCTCATAAGCGAGCATTGAGCATAATTAACACCAAATAATGCACCACAAGTAGGGTGTAATTTCATTGCACAACTATTGACTTTCGTGCTTGCATAGGGAATCACAAACCTTAACACCAATATTCTTACTAAAGCAAAATTACTCATCAACATGACTCACATATCACATCATCATATCTCAAAACTATTACGAGGAATCAAGTTTATTTTATCCAATGGCCTTCATGAATGTTTTTATTATATCCTTCTTGGATATCTATCACTTTGGAACTAATTTCATGTGTTGCTTTTGATAAGCTCAAACAAATATAAGTGAAGATCATGAGCATGATATTTCTTTCTCTCAGATCTAAGTACTTTATTAAAACAGCAAGAAAAACAAAATAAAATGACATTCTAAGAATAGCACACATCATGTGAAGAAGCAAAAACTTAGGCTCAAGCGATACTAACCGATAATTGTTGAAGAAGAAAGATGGGATGCCTACTGGGGCATCGCCAAGCTTAGATGCTTGAGACTTCTTGGAATATTAATTTGGGATGCCTTGGCATCCCCAAGCTTGATATTTTGTGTCTCCTTAATTCCATTTATATCACGGTTTCCCTAAATCTTAAAAACTTCATCCACACAAAACTCAACAAGAACTCGTGAGATAAGTTAGTATAAACCAATGCAAAAACCTTATCATTCTCTACTGTAGAAAATCACTAAAATTATTATTCAACATTGCATACTAAATGCCTCTGCATATTTAATACTCGTATCCTCAAATAGAATCATTGAACAAGCAAACATATGCAAACAATGCAAACATAACAGCAATCTGCCAAAATAGTACAGTGTGTAAAGAATGCAAGATTCATCATACTTACCTAAACTCCAACAATTCTAAAAATTTACCACACTATAGAAAATTTATCAGAGATTATTTTCCAAAAAGTTTCAACATTTTATCACATTCTGACTTTTCTAGGGAATTTTTGCAACAGCGGTAAACTTTCTGTTTTCAAATAGCAACATGTAGGCTTGCAAAATGAGCATAGTAAAGGCTATCATTGCCACTTTTATTGAAATAAAAGATGCAAAACATTATTATAAATAACAGCAAGAAAATCCTAACAAAATAAAATTGATGCTCAAAGTAAAACACATATCATGTGATGAATGAAAACATAGCTCCAAGTGAGGTTATCGATAATGTCGGAGACGAAAGAGGGGTGCCTTCCGGGGCATCCCCAAGCTTAGTTGCTTGGATCTTCCTTGAGTATTTCCTTGGGGTGCCTTGGGCATTCCCAAGCTTCGGGTCTTGTCACTCCTTATTCTCCTCATATCAATATCTCACCCAAAACTTGAAAACTTCAATCACACCAAACTTAACAGAACTTTGTGAGACATGTTAGTATGATAAAGAGCAAACCATTTCACTTTTGGTAATGTCAAAGACAAGATTAATAATTGTTCTCACACAATGCCTACTGTAGCATATCATTTCCACAATTTATATTGAGCAATATAAACCATAGAAACTAGAAAACACGCAAACTATGCATTGAAAACAGAATCTGTCAAAAACAGAACAGTCTGTAGTACTCTGTACTCCAACCATATTTCTGCTACTCCAAAAATTCTGAAAAATTAGGAAAACCGGGGAAATTTGTATATTAATATTCTGAAAAAAGATTCAACTCAAAATAACTCTTCTTTTAAAAATTAGAATTATTTTCGTGAGCGCAAAAGTTTCTGTTTTTCAGCAAGATCAAATCAACTATCACCCAACATGATCCCAAAGGCTTTACTTGGCACTTTATTGAAAAAAAGCAATAAAACATGATCAATACAGTAGCATAATCATGTGAACACAAAAACAATAGGTAAAAGTGTTGGTTGTCTCCCAACAAGCGCTTTTCTTTAATGCCTTTTAGCTAGCCACGATGATTTCAATGATGCCCACATAAAAGAAAAGAATTGAAACACAAAGAGAGCATCATGAAGCACATGGCAAACACATTTAAGTCTAACCCACTTCCTATGCATAGGGATTTTGTGAGTAAATAATTTATGAGAGCAAGAATCAACTAGCATAGGAAGGCAAAACAAACATAACTTCAAGATTTTCAACACATAGAGAGGAAACTTGATATTATTGCAATTCCTACAAGCATAAGTTCCTCCCTCATAATAATTTTCAGTACCATCATGAAGAAATTCAACAATAAAACCATCACATAAAGCATTCTTTTCATGACCCAAAAGCATAGAAAACTTATTACTCTCCACATAAGCAAATTTCTTCTCATCAATAGTAGTGGGAGCAAACTCAACAAAATAACTATCATGAGAGTGAAAATTAAAATCATGATGACAAGTTTCATGGTTATCATTATTCAAAATAGCATCCATGTCATCACCATAATCATCATAGATAGCAACTTTGTTATCATAGTCAATTGAAGCCTCATCCAAAATGGTGGATTCATCACTAAATAAAGTAATGACCTCTCCAAATCCACTTTAATCATTATAATAATCATAAATAGGAGGCATGCAATCATTATAACAAATTTGCACATCAAATCTTGGGGGACTAAAAATATCATTTTCATCAAACATAGCATCCCCAAGCTTATGGCTTTGCATATCATTAGCATCATGGATAGTGAAAGAATTCATACTAACAACATTGCAATCATGCTCATCATTCAAATACTTTGTGTCAAACATTTTATTGACTTTTTCTTCTATCAATTGAGAACAATTTTCCTTTCCATCATTTTCACGAAATATATTATAAAGATGATCAATAATATGATGCAACCTCAATTCCATTTTTATGTAGTTTTCTTTTATAAACCAAACTAGTGATTAAACAAGAAACTACAAGATTTAATTGCAATATCTAAAGATATACCTTCATGCACTCACCTCCCCGGCAACCACCCCTCAAAGTGCGACGAAGAATCACTCCAAAGTTCCTATCTAGCGAAAAACATAAGAATAAATTGTTTGTAGGGCACGAAACCACCTCAAAGCTATACTTTCCGTTTGATCTATTCAAGAGTTCATACTAAAATAACACAAAGCTATTCTTTTTGTTCGAACTATCCTAGAATTCGTACTAAAATAACACCAAAGCAAATTGATATTCATAATACTCAATCCAACACAAAGAACTTCAAAGAGTGCCCCAAGATTTCTACCGGAGAAACAAAGACAAGAACATGCATCAACCCCTATGCATTAATTACCCCAATGTCACCTCAGGAATCCGTGAGTTGAGTGCCAAAACATA
Source organism: Aegilops tauschii subsp. strangulata (assembly GCF_002575655.3). Lineage (NCBI taxonomy): Eukaryota > Viridiplantae > Streptophyta > Magnoliopsida > Poales > Poaceae > Aegilops > Aegilops tauschii. The sequence goes on from NC_053036.3 coordinate 281,307,892, forward strand.
TATCAAGTGAATCAATACGATACCCCATAGTCACCACGAGTATTCAATTGCAAGACATATATCAAGTCTTCTCAAATCCATAAAAGTATTCAATCCGATAAGAACGAAATCTCAAAGAGAAAACTCAATTCATCACAACAAGATAGAGAGGGGAAAACACCATATGATCCGACTATATTAACAAAACCCGCGATACATCAAGATCGTGACATCTCGAGAGCACGAGAGAGAGAGAGATTAAACAAATAGCTACTGGTACAAACCCTCAGCCCCGAGGGTGGACTACTCCCTCCTCATCGTGCTGGCCGCCGGGATGATCAAGATGGCCACTGGAGATGATTCCGCCCTCCGGCAGGGTGCCGGAAACGGTCTAGATTGGTTTTCGGTGGCTAGAAAGCCTTGCGGCGGAACTTCTGATCTAGGTTAACCCCGAAGGGTTTTGGAATATGTGGGAATTTATAGGGCGAAGAAGGGGTGCGTGAGGCCACCGAGGTGGGCACAACCCACCTGGGCGCGCCCTGGTGGGTTGTGCCCCCCTCGGAGCACCCCCCAGGTGCTGCTCTCGCCCATCCTAGGTGTTCTAGTCCATAAAAATTCTCCAAAAAGTTTCGCGGTGTTTGGACTCCGTTTGATATTGATTACCTGCAATGTAAAAAACAAGCAAAAAACAGCAACTGGCACTAGGCACTGGGTCAATAGGTTAGTCCCAAAAAATGATATAAAATGGTTGTAAAATGCTTGTAAAACATCCAAGAATGATAATATAACAACATGGAACAATAAAAAATTATAGATACGTTCGAGACGAAAGACGGGATGCCATCGAGGGCACTTCGAAGCTTAGATGCTTGGGTTGTAACGCCCACGATGCGGCTATATCTCCCACGTGTCGAGGCACGACTTAGAGGCATAACCGCATAGTGGTTTTGTCGCAAGAAGGGTCATCTTCACACAATCCCATGTAATGAACAAGAATGGGATAAAGAGTTGGCTTACAATCGCCACTTCACACAATACATAAATATTATTCATACATCATCCAAAATACAATCATATAGACCGACTACGGTCAAAATCCAGATGAAAATAAGACAACCCCAACTGCTAAATCCCCGATCGTCCCAACTGGGCTCCACTACTGATCATCAGGAAAAGACACATAGTAACAACCACGTTCCTCGTCGAACTCCCACTTGAGATCGACGCCATCATCTGCACTGGCATCGTCGGCACCTGCAACTGTTTTGGTAGAATCTGTGAGTCACGGGGACTCAGCAATCTCACACCCGCGAGATCAAGACTATTTAAGCTAGTAGGGAAGGATGGTGCAAAGGGGTGGAGCTGCAGCGGCAAAAGCATATATGGTGGCTAACTTGCGCAAATGAGAGCGAGAAGAGAAGCAACGGAACGGACGTCATCTAGCAATGACCAAGAAGTGATCCTGAACACCTACTTACGTCATACATAACACAGACCGTGTTCACTTCCCGGACTCCGCCGAGAAGAGACCATCACGGCTACACACGCGATTGATGTATTTTAATTGGGTCAAGTGACAAGTTATCTACAACCGGACATTAACAAATTCCCATCTGCCTCATAACCGCGGGCACGACTTTCGAAAGATAATACCCTGCAGGGGTGTCCCAACTTAGCCCATCATATGGGTCTTCCTTGAATATTACCTTGGGGTGCCTTGGGCATCCCCAAGCTTAGGGTTTTGCTGCTCCTTATTCCTTCATCCATCGTGATCTCACCCAAAACTTGAAAACTTCAGCGCACAAAACTCAACAGAAACCTCGTGAGATCTGTTATTATAATAGAAAAATCATAAACTTTAGGTACTGTTGTAAACTCATTAATAATTAGTATTGCATAATACCTACTGTATTCTAACTTCTCCATGACTTATACACCCTAAGATAGTCCATAGCATCACTAAAATCAGTATACTATGCAATAAAATGTAGAATCTGTCTAAAACAGAACAGACTGTAATGATCTGAACAACAACTATACTTTTGTAACTCCAAAAGTTCTAAAAATTTAGGAAAACATGGGAAATTTGTATATCAATCATGTGTAAAATGTCGGATTTTATTACGTTATGGTAAATTATGGAAATTCCAGCACTGGGTGCAAAAGTTTCTGTTTTTTAACAGAATCATGTCAACCATCGTCCAAATCTTTCCAAAGGATTTACTTGGCACAGGCACTAACTAAAAGCTAAAAACACAATCATTACAGTAGAAATAATCATGTCATCACACAAAAACAGAAAAAGCAAAAATTAAGATAATATTGGGTTGCCTCCCAACAAGCGCTATTGTTTTATGCCCCTTGCTAGGCATAATGCATTGTTCTCAAGTATTGTCATCCTTTGATTCCAAATCCTTTTGAATAAAATCTTCAAAAACCTTTCTCATTAATTCCCTACTTTCATATTCTACTTTTCTGGTTGGCGAACTTGTATTGTTGAAGGGACTTTGTTTGGTAATTTTAACATTCATTACTTTGAACTCTGAATCATCTGTTGGGGAACGTAGTAATTTCAAAAAAATTCCTACGCACACGCAAGATCATGGTGATGCATAGCAACGAGAGGGGAGAGTGTTGTCCACGTACCCTCGTAGACCGACAGCGGAAGCGTTATCACAACGCGGTTGATGTAGTCGTACGTCTTCACGATCCGACCGATCAAGTACCGAACGCACGGCACCTCCGAGTTCTACACACGTTCAGCTCGATGACGTCCCTCGAACTCCGATCCAGCCGAGTGTTGAGGGAGAGTGATAGAGGCAAAGGTGTCCCGTCTTTCGGTGAGATGATGAATATCGCTTTGATGGAAGTCGACTTTGACGATCCGACTACGAACGTGCGAGGACGTCGCGCCTTAGCAATCACTAAACCAACTCCGAGAGGTTATCGACCACGCCGGAGCACGATCAACCTGACCACGAGGGTCTGTTTCCTGCGAGCAAACGAAGAACAGGCAAGAAACTGAGATTGCAATCTGGATATTGCGAATATAAGATGAAAGCTTTATTGATCAAGGTGGGGTTCTGTGACGCCTTTGTCTGGTCGCTGAACACAAACGAAGTACGCGAAGTTGCAGCTATGGCGAACTTTTAATCTAAACAAAACCCAAAGTCTAAACGATGCCCTAAGGGCTGTATATATGGAGGAAGAGGGGGGAATTTCGTGGCCCTTGAGGAAGGGGTCCGAAACCAACCCTATCTCTTGTTTCCCCACACATACGGACTCTAAAAACAGCCTATACTTATGTATTTCGAAATTACATGGGCCTGGCCCAATAATAAGGTGACGCAGCACCTAGAATAGCCTCTGGACGAAAGTTATGAAGTAGCATCTTGTATATTTCGTCCAAGGCTTCATGCACGCATTATGGTGGCTTCAACGTCCTGAAATCATCACTTGTAACTCCGTTCTTGTTCCCCATGCGCATGCCATCATCTCCATGCTTCTTCTTGCTCCAATGTTCATCCTTCTCAAAGCTAGGCCCTTCATTTGTAAGCAAAACAAATGTATCCAATTTAGGCAGCATCATATTCTCATGAACATTAGAATCATTAGCAAGAAACGAAAGTACCTGGTAATTTAATTGGCGTGCGCGAGCTCTAGTAATTGGTCCAGTATGTATAGCAGCAGGGACTGTGGGTGTAATAATTGTATTGATGTCCTCATCATCCTCCCCTTCTTGAAATGAAGTCGTCCTCGACGGAAGCTCATCTTCCTCACCCAAATAAGGCTTCAAATCTGCAATATTAAAAGTGGGACTAACCCCAAAATCTGCAGGCAGCTCAAGTTTATATGCATTATCATTTATTTTCTCTAACACCTTAAAAGGACCATCAGCACGTGGCATTAGCTTTGATTTGCGCAAATCAGGAAATCTATCCTTACGCAAATGTAACCAAACAAGATCTCCAGGTGCAAACACAACATGTTTTCTACCCTTATCTCCAGCAAGTTTATATTTAGCATTCATACGCTCAATGTTTTCCTTAGTTAACTCATGCATTTTTAAGATCAATTCAGCACGTTGTTTAGCATCAAAATTAACCTTCTCCGAAGATGGAAGAGGCAACAAATCAATAGGTGCACGAGGTAGGAAACCATACACAATTTCAAAAGGGCACATCTTAGTAGTAGAATGCAATGAACGATTATAAGCAAACTCAATATGAGGCAAGCAGTCTTCCCACATTTTCTTATTATTCTTCAAAACAGCCCTAAGCATAGTAGACAATGTTCTATTGACTACTTCAGTTTGTCCATCAGTTTGGGGGTGACAAGTAGTACTAAAAAGCAGTTTAGTCCCCAACTTAGCCCATAAACATCTCCAAAAGTGGCTAAGAAATTTAGTATCACGATCTGAAACAATAGTATTTGGCACACCATGCAAGCGAATAATTTCACGAAAGAACAAATCAGCAACATTAACAGCATCATCGCTTTTATGACATGGTATAAAGTGCGCCATTTTCGAGAATCTATCCACGACAACAAATATGCTATCCCTCCCCTTCTTTGTTCGAGGTAAACCTAAAACAAAGTCCATAGATATATCCTCCCAAGGAACACTAGGTACAGGCAAAGGCATATATAAACCATGAGGATTGAGTCGTGACTTAGCTTTTTGACATGTAGTGCAGCGAGCAACAAAACGCTCAACATCCCGTCTCATCTTTGGCCAAAAGAAATGTGTAGCAAGTACGTCCTCCGTCTTCTTCACGCCAAAGTGTCCCATTAATCCTCCTCCATGCGCCTCCTGCAACAACAAAAGACGAAGAGAGCTAGCTGGAATGCATAGCTTGTTAGCACGGAACACAAATCCATCATTAACGACAAACTTGTTCCAGGTTCTTCCTTCTTTACAATTCTGCAATACATCTTTAAAATCAGCATCATGCACATATTGATCTTTGATGGTCTCCAAACCAAATATTTTGAAGTCAAGTTGTGAAAGCATAGTATAGCGACGAGACAATGCATCAGCAATAACATTTTCTTTACCCTTCTTGTGTTTAATGACATAAGGGAAAGTTTCAATGAATTCAACCCATTTAGCATGTCTACGATTCAGTTTAGCTTGACTTTTAATATGTTTCAAAGATTCATGATCAGAATGTATAACAAATTCTTTGGGCCATAAATAATGTTGCCATGTTTCTAAAGTCCGAACAAGAGCATATAGTTCTTTATCATAAGTAGAATAATTCAGACTAGGCCCACTCAATTTTTCAGAAAAGTATGCAACAGGTTTGCCATCTTGTAATAACACACCTCCTAATCCAATGCCACTAGCATCACATTCAAGCTCAAAAGTCTTATTAAAATCAGGAAGTTGGAGTAAAGGAGCATGTGTCAACTTATCTTTCAATACCGTGAAGGCTTCTTCCTGTGCGGTACCCCAAACAAAAGGCACATCCTTCTTTGTAAGCTCGTTGAGAGGTGCAGCAATGGTGCTAAAATCTCTCACAAAACGCCTATAGAAACCAGCGAGTCCAAGAAAACTCCGCACTTGTGTGACCGTTTTGGGCTGCGGCCAACTCTCAATAGCTTCAATCTTGGCTTTATCAACTTCAATTCCCTGTGGAGTAACAACATAGCCAAGAAAAGATACTCGGTCGGTGCAAAAGGTGCACTTCCCAAGGTTACCAAACAAACGTGCATCACGTAGAGCAATAAAAACAGCACGTAAATGTTCCAAATGTTCTTCCAAAGATTTGCTATAAATCAGTATATCATCAAAATAGACCACCACAAATCGTCCAATGAAAGCACGTAAAACTTCGTTCATTAGTCTCATGAAAGTACTAGGTGCATTAGTTAACCCAAAAGGCATGACTAACCACTCATATAAACCAAACTTAGTTTTAAATGCAGTTTTCCATTCATCTCCCAATTTCATACGAATTTGATGGTATCCACTACGCAAATCAACTTTGGAGAATATTGTAGAGCCACTCAATTCATCAAGCATATCATCGAGCCTAGGAATAGGATGACGATAACGAATAGTAATATTATTAATGCCTCTACAATCAACACACATACGCGACGTACCATCCTTTTTAGGCACGAGTATAATAGGAACAGCACAAGGACTAAGAGATTCGCGTATATAACCTTTGTCGAGCAGCTCCTGTACTTGACGCATAATCTCCTTCGTCTCCTCTGGATTGGTACGGTATGGTGCACGGTTGGGTAGCGATGCACCGGGAATTAAGTCAATTTGATGCTCAATCCCTCGAATAGGTGGTAATCCCGGTGGCACGTCTTGTGGGAAGACGTCAGCGAACTCCTGCAAAATGTGAGTGACAGCAGGGGGCAAAGAGGAAGGCACGTCCTCGAATGAAAATAATGCCTCTTTGCACACAAAAGCATAGCAAACAGATTTGCTGAAATCTAGTTCATCAATATCAGATTTTGTGGCAAGTAAACATGCACTTTTCAATTTAATTTCAGAAACAACACTAGATGGTTTATTATTAGGTTTCATTTGTTGCTCAAATTCCTTTGCCACAATCTGATTTTCACTCTTATTTTTCTCCTGTTTTGCTTTATTAGCTCTATTAATGTCATCTTTCAAAATGGAATCAGGAGTCATAGGAAGCAAAGTAATATTTTTATCCTTATGAACAAGAGTATACTGATTGTTTCTACCATGGTGTACAGAATTTTTATCAAATTGCCATGGTCTACCTAGTAATAAGGAACATGCTTGCATGGGTACCACATCACAATCAACATAATCAGCATATGTAGAGATACTAAAATGCACACGAACAGTACGTGTTACCTTAACCTTGCCGCTGTTGTTGAACCATTGGATGTAGTAAGGATGTGGATGTGGTCTTGTGGTGAGAGATAGCTTCTCCACCATCTCCATGCTAGCCAAGTTGTTACAGCTCCCTCCATCTATGATGACGCGAACAGAACGTTCCTTCACAACTCCCTTTGTATGGAACAAATTATGCCTCTGATTTTGCTCTGCTTGTGTGACCTGCACACTCAAAACACGTTGAGCAACTAAACATTCATACCTGTCAGCGTCTTCAGGAGCCATGTATTGCGTCTCATTTTCATAATCATCTCCACCATGTTCTTCACGTGTAATAAGAGCCAAAGTCTCCTCATCATAGTCACTAGCGGACTCATACCCACCATCCTCAGTAGCAATCATGACACGCTGAGATTTGCATTCTCTCGCAAAATGTCCTCTTCCCTTACAACGACGACAAATAATATCACTTGTGTGCCCTGTCGATGCCATGGAAGAAGAAGAGCTCTGCACAGGCCCGGCAGGTGTGCTCTTGGCAGAGAGTGGTGGTTGTGCCTGCTTTCTTGTATCACGGCTGGAGGTGGCACCTGATGGAGGTGATGGTGAAGTGGAAGTAGAAGATGCACGCGGTGTCCATGATGAAGGTCGACCTGCAGAAAAGTTAGTTCGCGCCAATGGCTGTCGATCCTGCACTTCACGTTCAGCTTTACAAGCAAGATGGAATAAACGAGTGATATTATTATAATCCTTATACTCTAGAATGGTCTGAATCTCTTTATTTAATCCACCCATAAAACGTGCAAGCATAGCTTCATTCTCCTCAACAATACCACATCTAATCATGCCAGTTTGTAATTCCTGATAATATTCTTCTACATAATTTTTTCCTTGTCTTAAACGCTGCAATTTTTGAAGTAATTCACGTTGATAATATGGTGGAACCCAACGAGTACGCATAGCAGTTTTCAAAGCAGCCCAAGTAGCTGGAACAGGATATAATCTACAATGTTCAGACCACCAAACACATGCAAAGCTAGTGAAAGCACAAACAGCAGCAGGAACACGTCTCTCCTCAGGATATTGTAAACATGTAAATCGTTGTTCAGTTTCTAACTCCCAAGTAAGATATATATCAGGAACATATCTACCCTCAAATGGTGGAATATTCAATTTCAGTTTAGGGAGATGGTCATGATCTCGTACCTGAGGTGGTGGTGCCGGCCTACCGTTGCGAATATATACCTGAGGTCGACCTGCTGGTGGTGGTGCTGGTGGCTGCACGTAGTTCTGATTTTGATCAACCTCATCCTCATAATCGCCCGCATAATCGTCATCCTCCTCAGCCGCCGCAGGAGCAGGAGCCAAAGAAGCATCAACAGTAGGGACAGCAGCACCCGAATTTTGACCAATCTCAATTGGAACGCGCTGTGCCCGTCCCACTTGATTTGGAAGGCGGCGTTGGAGATGTGGTTGTTGTTGTTGTAGAGGTGCGACATGTGCAGCCGGTGGTGGTTGGGGAAGACGCTTGAGTAATTCAGTAAACTTGTCATCCAGCTTTGTCTCAAACGACTTCTCCACGGCATCTATCTTCTCCATAGCCTCTTCAAATCTGTTTAGCACATCTCCCACCTGGCCACTCATCATTTGCTGAAATTTATCATGCAACTCCTTGTTCGTCATGTTCTCCCAATCAGTCTCATCGGCTTGTGAACCTGCCATGGTTAGCAGCAATAGAAACACAAAAGAATATGATCCTGCAGACTACTAAAAGTGGTGGGATGGTGGTGTGTCACAAAACCTTCAAGCGAATCTCAAATTCTTACCAGTTCTTACCCAGCAGCAGGTGGTGATCGGCAACCGTTGTAGTCAAAAACTCTCAAAGCTTGGATATAGCGATTACCAGGGAGAGTCAAACGCACGATGTAGACTTATGTGGAGCTGGGAAGGCTTATAATATGGTAGCAAAATGGTAAGCAATAATCAATTCAGAGATGCAAAGTTGAATAAACGCTCAACGACGGTACTGTGCTGGTCCTAGGCTAGACCGTGCTAGAGACGCGAGCCTAGAACACTAACAAAATCACGGCGCTGCACGTAAACAAGGGAAAAGCACACTCAGGGATTTTTTTTTTCGCTCTTTTTTTTTTTTGCGCTCTTTTTTTTTGCGCTCCTCTTTTTTTTTTTTTTTGCGAAAAAATCACTATAATGGCGAGTGTCTCAAAACTCTTCCCAGGTCAAACTGACAGGATGGGCACAAAATTTTTTGACTATTTTTTTTTTCGGAAATCAGGGCAGCGACGACGAAAAAGTGCGACAAAAAATCACTATGATGGCGAGTGTCTCAAAACACTACCCGGGGCCTAAAAATAGGATAGGGAAAAAATATTTTTGGTTGCCGAAATTTTGGCCTAAAAACTGCCCGGGGGTCTCCAGACTTTTTTTTTTTTCCGAGACCTACTCAGGCAAGGAAACACAAAACGGAAAATATATGGATCTCTAAAACAAACCGACTATGAAAAGAACTCGGATTGGTGGTGGATATATGGCGGTAGTATATGGCAGCGGTGGTGGTATATGGATACGGATTCAAAGCGGTGGCGGATAAGCAATGGTGGTAGATGGCAAGGCGATGATGATGGTGCGGCGGCGGCGTGACAACTTATGACCAGAACTCGAAACTCTAAAAGACTAGACTCTAAGACCAGCAACTTGACACGACGATGCAACCGCAAATTCAACAAAGCAAAAACCCTAAAAAGATTATGCAAAGGCTCAGATTGGTTCGGATATGATGAACTAACCCTAATTTTTTTTTGTGGCTTTTTCGTGGACTGTAGGTATGAAGAACAGACTCGATCTAAACTACGAAAAACTGTAAAATCTCACCGAGCAACCTGGAAATCTGATACCACTTGATAGAGGCAAAGGTGTCCCGTCTTTCGGTGAGATGATGAATATCGCTTTGATGGAAGTCGACTTTGACGATCCGACTACGAACGTGCGAGGACGTCGCGCCTTAGCAATCACTAAACCAACTCCGAGAGGTTATCGACCACGCCGGAGCACGATCAACCTGACCACGAGGGTCTGTTTCCTGCGAGCAAACGAAGAACAGGCAAGAAACTGAGATTGCAATCTGGATATTGCGAATATAAGATGAAAGCTTTATTGATCAAGGTGGGGTTCTGTGACGCCTTTGTCTGGTCGCTGAACACAAACGAAGTACGCGAAGTTGCAGCTATGGCGAACTTTTAATCTAAACAAAACCCAAAGTCTAAACGATGCCCTAAGGGCTGTATATATGGAGGAAGAGGGGGGAATTTCGTGGCCCTTGAGGAAGGGGTCCGAAACCAACCCTATCTCTTGTTTCCCCACACATACGGACTCTAAAAACAGCCTATACTTATGTATTTCGAAATTACATGGGCCTGGCCCAATAATAAGGTGACGCAGCACCTAGAATAGCCTCTGGACGAAAGTTATGAAGTAGCATCTTGTATATTTCGTCCAAGGCTTCATGCACGCATTATGGTGGCTTCAACGTCCTGAAATCATCACTTGTAACTCCGTTCTTGTTCCCCATGCGCATGCCATCATCTCCATGCTTCTTCTTGCTCCAATGTTCATCCTTCTCAAAGCTAGGCCCTTCATTTGTAAGCAAAACAAATGTATCCAATTTAGGCAGCATCATATTCTCATGAACATTAGAATCATTAGCAAGAAACGAAAGTACCTGGTAATTTAATTGGCGTGCGCGAGCTCTAGTAATTGGTCCAGTATGTATAGCAGCAGGGCCTGTGGGTGTAATAATTGTATTGATGTCCTCATCAGAGAGTTTCGTCAGCACGACGGCGTGGTGACGATGATGATGTTCCACCGACGCAGGGCTTTGCCTAAGCTCCGCAACGGTATTATCGAGGTGTAATATGGTGGAGGGGGGCACCGCACACGGCTAAAATATCGTATATCAAGTGTGTCCTTGGGGTGCCCCCCTGCCCCCGTATATAAAGGAGCAAGGGGGAGGCCGCCGGCCTAGGGAGGAGAGGCGCGCCAGAAGGGGGAGTCCTACTCCCACCGGGAGTAGGACTCCTCCTTTCCTTGTTGGAATAGGAGAAGGGAAGGGAGAAGGAGAAAGAAGGAAGGGGGCGCCCCCCTTCCCTAGTCCAATTCGGACCAGATCATGGGGAGGGGCGCGGCCACCTTTTGAGGCCTTTCTCTCCTTTCCCGTATGGCCCATTAAGGCCCAATACGAATTCCCGTAACTCTCCGGTACTCCGAAAAATACCCGAATCACTCGGAACCTTTCCGAAGTCCGAATATAGTCGTCCAATATATCAATTTTTACATCTCGGCCATTTCGAGACTCCTCGTCATGTCCCCGATATCATCCGGGACTCCAAACTCCTTCGATACATCAAAACTCAATAAAACTGTCATCGTAACGTTAAACGTGCGGACCCTGCGGGTTCGAGAACTATGTAGACATGACCGACACACCTCTCCGGTCAATAACCAATAGCGGGACCTGGATGCCCATATTGGCTCCCACATATTCTACGAAGATCTTTATCGGTCAGACCGCATAACAACATACGTTGTTCCCTTTGTCATCGGTATGTTACTTGCCCGAGATTCGATCGTCGGTATCTCGATACCTAGTTAATTCTCGTTACCGGCAAGTCTCTTTACTCGTTCCGTAATATATCATCCCGCAACTAACTCATTAGTCACAATGCTTGCAAGGCTTATAGTGATGTGCATTACCGAGTGGGCCCAGAGATACCTCTCCGACAATCGGAGTGACAAATCCTAATCTCGAAATACGCCAACCCAACAAGTACCTTTGGAGACACCTGTAGAGCACCTTTATAATCATCCATTTACGTTGTGACGTTTGGTAGCACACAAAGTGTTCCTCCGCTAAACGGGAGTTGCATAATGTCATAGTCATAGGAACATGTATAAGTCATGAAGAAAGCAATAGCAACATACTAAACGATCGGGTGCTAAGCTAACGGAATGGGTCATGTCAATCACGTCATTCTCCTAATGAGGTGATCCCGTTAATCAAATGACAACTCATGTCTATGGCTAGGAAACATAACCATCTTTGATTAACGAGCTAGTCAAGTAGAGGTATACTAGTGACACTCTGTTTGTCTATGTATTCACACATGTATTATGTTTCCGGTTAATACAATTCTAGCATGAATAATAAACATTTATCATGATATAAGGAAATATATAATACTTTATTATTGCCTCTAGGGCATATTTCCTTCAGTCTCCCACTTGCACTAGAGTCAATAATCTAGTTCACATCGCCATGTGATTTAACATTAATAATTCACATCACCATGTGATTAGCACCCATAGTTCACATCTCTATGTGACCAACACTCAAAGGGTTTACTAGAGTCAATAATCTAGTTCACATCGCTATGTGATTAACACCCAAAGAGTACTAAGGTGTGATCATGTTTTGATTGTGAGATAATTTTAGTCAACGGGTCTGTCACATTCAGATCCGTAAGTATTTTGCAAATTTCTATGTCTACAATGCTCTGCACGGAGCTACTCTAGCTAATTACTCCCACTTTCAATATGTATCTAGACCGAGACTTAGAGTCATCTAGATTTAGTGTCAAAACTTGCATCGACGTAACCCTTTATGACGAACCTTTTGTCACTTCCATAATCGAGAAACATATCCTTATTCCACTAAGGATAATTTTGACCGCTGTCCAGTGATCTACTCCTAGATCACTATTGTACTCCCTTGCCAAAATCAGTATAGGGTATACAATAGATCTGGTACACAGCATGGCATACTTTATAGAACCTATGGCCAAGGCATAGGGAATGACTTTCATTCTCTTTCTATCTTTTGCCGTGGTCGGGCTTTGAGTCTTTACTCAATTTCACACCTTATAACACAGGCAAGAACTCTTTCTTTGACTGTTCTATTTTGAACTACTTCAAAATCTTGTTAAGGTATGTACTCATTGAAAAACTTATCAAGTGTCTTCATCTATCTCTATAGATCTTGATGCTCAATATGTAAGCAGCTTCACCGAGGTCTATCTTTGAAAAACTCCTTTCAAACACTCCTTTATGCTTTGCAGAATAATTCTACATTATTTCTGATAAACAATATGTCATTCACATATACTTATCAGAAATGCTGTAGTGCTCCCACTCACTTTCTTGTAAATACAGGCTTCACCGCAAGTCTGTATAAAACTATATCCTTTGATCAACTTATCAAAGCGTATATTCCAACTCCGAGATGCTTGCACCAGTCCATAGATGGATCGCTGGAGCTTGCATATTTTGTTAGCACTTTTAGGATTGACAAAACCTCCTGGTTGCATCATATACAACTCTTCTTTAATAAATCCATTAAGGAATGTAGTTTTGTTTATCCATTTGCCAGATTTCATAAAATGCGGCAATTGCTAATATGATTCAGACAGACTTTAAGCATAGATACGAGTGAGAAACTCTCTCATCGTATTCAACACCTTGAACTTGTCGAAAACCTTTTGCGACAATTCTAGCTTTGTAGATAGTGACACTACTATCAGCGTCCGTCTTCCTCTTGAAGATCCATTTAATCTCAATGGCTTGCCGATCATTGGGTAAGTCAATCAAAGTCCATACTTTGTTCTCATATATGGATCTTATCTCAGATTTCATGGCCTCAAGCCATTTCGCGGAATCTGGGCTCACCATCGCTTCTTCATAGTTCGTAGGTTCGTCATGGTCTAGTAACATAACCTCCAGAATAGGATTACCGTACCATTCTGGTGCGGATCTTACTCTGGTTGACCTACGAGGTTCAGTAATAACTTGATCTGAAGTTCCATGATCATCACCATTAACTTCCTCACTAATTGGTGTAGGAGTCACAGGAACAGATTTCTGTGATGAACTACTTTCCAATAAGGGAGCAGGTACAGTTACCTCATCAAGTTCTACTTTCCTCCCACTCACTTCTTTCGAGAGAAACTCCTTCTCTAGAAAGGATCCATACTAAGCAACGAATGTCTTGCCTTCGGATCTGTGATAGAAGGTGTACCCAACTGTCTCCTTTGGGTATCCTATGAAGACACATTTCTCTGATTTGGGTTTGAGCTTATCAGGATGAAACTTTTTCACATAAGCATCGCAACCCCAAACTTTAAGAAACGACAACTTTGGTTTCTTGCCAAATCACAGTTCATAAGGCGTCGTCTCAACGGATTTTGATGGTGCCCTATTTAACATGAATGTAGCTGTCTCTAATGCATAACCCCAAAACGATAGTGGTAAATTGGTAAGAGACATCATAGATTGCACTATATCCAATAAAGTACGGTTATGACGTTCGGACACACCATTATGCTGTGGTGTTCCAGGTGGCGTGAGTAGTGAAACTATTTCACATTGTTTTAACTGAAGGCCAAACTCGTAACTCAAATACTCTTCTCTATGATCAGATCGTAGAAACTTTATTTTTCTTGTTACAATGATTTTCCACTTCACTCTGAAATTATATGAACTTTTCAAATGTTTCAGACTTATGTTTTATTAAGTAGATATACCCATATCTGCTCAAATCATCTGTGAAGGTGAGAAAATAACGATATCCGCCACGAGCCTCAATATTCATTGGACCACATACATCTGTATGTATGACTTCCAACAAATCTGTCACTCTCTCCATAGTTCCGGAGAACGGCGTTTTAGTCATCTTGCCCATGAGGCACGGTTCGCAAGTGTCAAGTGATTCATAATCAAGTGATTCGAAATCCCATCAGTATGGAGTTTCTTCATGCGCTTTACACCAATATGACCTAAACGGCAGTGCCACAAATAAGTTGCACTATCATTATTAACTTTGCATCTTTTGGCTTCAATATTATGATTATGTGTATCACTACGATCGAGATCCAACAAACCATTTTCGTTGGTGTGTATGACCATAGAAGGTTTTTATTCATGTAAACAGAACAACAATTGTTCTCTAACTTAAATGAATAACCGTATTGCAAAAAACATGATCAAATCATATTCATGCTCAACGCAAACACCAAATAACACTTATTTAGTTTCAACACTAATCCCGAAAGTACAGGGAGTGTGCGATGATGATCATATCAATCTTGGAACTACTTTCAACACACATCGTCACCTCGCCTTTTACTAGTCTCTGTTTATTCTACAACTCCTGTTTCGAGTTACTACTCTTAGCAACTGAACCAGTATCAAATACCGAGGGGTTGCTATAAACACTAGTAAAGTACACATCAATAACATGTATATCCAATATACCTTTGTTCACTTTGCCATCCTTCTTATCCACCAAATAGTTGGGGTAGTTCCGCTTCCAGTAACCAGTCCCTTTGTAGTAGAAGCACTTAGTCTCAGGCTTAGGACCAGACTTAGGCTTCTTCACTTGAGCAGCAACTTGCTTGCCGTTCTTCTTGAAGTTCCCCTTCTATCCCTTTGCCCTTTTCTTGAAACTAGTGGTCTTGTTAACCATCAACACTTGATGCTCTTTCTTGATATCTACCTTCGTCGATTTCAGCATCGCGAAGAGCTCGGGAATTACTTTCGTCATCCCTTACATACTATAGTTCATCACGAAGTTCTACTAACTTGGTGATGGTGACTAGAGAATTCTGTCAATCACTATTTTATCTGGAAGATTAACTCCCACTTGATTCAAGCGATTGTAGTACCCAGACAATCTGAGCACATGCTCACTAGTTGAGCGATTCTCCTCCATCTTTTAGCTATAGAACTTGTTGGAGACTTCATATCTCTCAACTCGGGTATCTGCTTGAAATATTAACTTCAACTCCTGGAACATCTCATATGGTCCATGACATTCAAAACGACTTTGAAGTCCCGATTCTAAGCCGTTAAGCATGGTGCACTAAACTATCAAGTAGTCATCATATTGAGCTAGCCAAACGTTCATAACGTCTACATCTGCTCCTGCAATAGGTGATAGAGGCAAAGGTGTCCCGTCTTTCGATGAGATGATGAATATCGCTTTGATGGAAGTCGACTTTGACGATCCGACTACGAACGTGCGAGGACGTCGCGCCTTAGCAATCGCTAAACCAACTCCGAGAGGTTATCGACCACGCCGGAGCACGATCAACCTGACCACGAGGGTCTGTTTCCTGCGAGCAAACGAAGAACAGGCAAGAAACTGAGATTGCAATCTGGATATTGCGAATATAAGATGAAAGCTTTATTGATCAAGGTGGGGTTCTGTGACGCCTTTGTCTGGTCGCTGAACACAAACGAAGTACGCGAAGTTGCAGCTATGGCGAACTTTTAATCTAAACAAAACCCAAAGTCTAAACGACGCCCTAAGGGCTGTATATATGGAGGAAGAGGGGGGGGAATTTCGTGGCCCTTGAGGAAGGGGTCCGAAACCAACCCTATCTCTTGTTTCCCCACACATACGGACTCTAAAAACAGCCTATACTTATGTATTTCGAAATTACATGGGCCTGGCCCAATAATAAGGTGACGCAGCACCTAGAATAGCCTCTGGACGAAAGTTATGAAGTAGCATCTTGTATATTTCGTCCAAGGCTTCATGCACGCATTATGGTGGCTTCAACGTCCTGAAATCATCACTTGTAACTCCGTTCTTGTTCCCCATGCGCATGCCATCATCTCCATGCTTGTTCTTGCTCCAATGTTCATCCTTCTCAAAGCTAGGCCCTTCATTTGTAAGCAAAACAAATGTATCCAATTTAGGCAGCATCATATTCTCATGAACATTAGAATCATTAGCAAGAAACGAAAGTACCTGGTAATTTAATTGGCGTGCGCGAGCTCTAGTAATTGGTCCAGTATGTATAGCAGCAGGGACTGTGGGTGTAATAATTGTATTGATGTCCTCATCATCCTCCCCTTCTTGAAATGAAGTCGTCCTCGACGGAAGCTCATCTTCCTCACCCAAATAAGGCTTCAAATCTGCAATATTAAAAGTGGGACTAACCCCAAAATCTGCAGGCAGCTCAAGTTTATATGCATTATCATTTATTTTCTCTAACACCTTAAAAGGACCATCAGCACGTGGCATTAGCTTTGATTTGCGCAAATCAGGAAATCTATCCTTACGCAAATGTAACCAAACAAGATCTCCAGGTGCAAACACAACATGTTTTCTACCCTTATCTCCAGCAAGTTTATATTTACCATTCATACGCTCAATGTTTTCCTTAGTTAACTCATGCATTTTTAAGATCAATTCAGCACGTTGTTTAGCATCAAAATTAACCTTCTCCGAAGATGGAAGAGGCAACAAATCAATAGGTGCACGAGGTAGGAAACCATACACAATTTCAAAAGGGCACATCTTAGTAGTAGAATGCAATGAACGATTATAAGCAAACTCAATATGAGGCAAGCAGGCTTCCCACATTTTCTTATTATTCTTCAAAACAGCCCTAAGCATAGTAGACAATGTTCTATTGACTACTTCAGTTTGTCCATCAGTTTGGGGGTGACAAGTAGTACTAAAAAGCAGTTTAGTCCCCAACTTAGCCCATAAACATCTCCAAAAGTGGCTAAGAAATTTAGTATCACGATCTGAAACAATAGTATTTGGCACACCATGCAAGCGAATAATTTCACGAAAGAACAAATCAGCAACATTAACAGCATCATCGCTTTTATGACATGGTATAAAGTGCGCCATTTTCGAGAATCTATCCACGACAACAAATATGCTATCCCTCCCCTTCTTTGTTCGAGGTAAACCTAAAACAAAGTCCATAGATATATCCTCCCAAGGAACACTAGGTACAGGCAAAGGCATATATAAACCATGAGGATTGAGTCGTGACTTAGCTTTTTGACATGTAGTGCAGCGAGCAACAAAACGCTCAACATCCCGTCTCATCTTTGGCCAAAAGAAATGTGTAGCAAGTACGTCCTCCGTCTTCTTCACGCCAAAGTGTCCCATTAATCCTCCTCCATGCGCCTCCTGCAACAACAAAAGACGAAGAGAGCTAGCTGGAATGCATAGCTTGTTAGCACGGAACACAAATCCATCATTAACGACAAACTTGTTCCAGGTTCTTCCTTCTTTACAATTCTGCAATACATCTTTAAAATCAGCATCATGCACATATTGATCTTTGATGGTCTCCAAACCAAATATTTTGAAGTCAAGTTGTGAAAGCATAGTATAGCGACGAGACAATGCATCAGCAATAACATTTTCTTTACCCTTCTTGTGTTTAATGACATAAGGGAAAGTTTCAATGAATTCAACCCATTTAGCATGTCTACGATTCAGTTTAGCTTGACTTTTAATATGTTTCAAAGATTCATGATCAGAATGTATAACAAATTCTTTGGGCCATAAATAATGTTGCCATGTTTCTAAAGTCCGAACAAGAGCATATAGTTCTTTATCATAAGTAGAATAATTCAGACTAGGCCCACTCAATTTTTCAGAAAAGTATGCAACAGGTTTGCCATCTTGTAATAACACACCTCCTAATCCAATGCCACTAGCATCACATTCAAGCTCAAAAGTCTTATTAAAATCAGGAAGTTGGAGTAAAGGAGCATGTGTCAACTTATCTTTCAATACCGTGAAGGCTTCTTCCTGTGCGGTACCCCAAACAAAAGGCACATCCTTCTTTGTAAGCTCGTTGAGAGGTGCAGCAATGGTGCTAAAATCTCTCACAAAACGCCTATAGAAACCAGCGAGTCCAAGAAAACTCCGCACTTGTGTGACCGTTTTGGGCTGCGGCCAACTCTCAATAGCTTCAATCTTGGCTTTATCAACTTCAATTCCCTGTGGAGTAACAACATAGCCAAGAAAAGATACTCGGTCGGTGCAAAAGGTGCACTTCCCAAGGTTACCAAACAAACGTGCATCACGTAGAGCAATAAAAACAGCACGTAAATGTTCCAAATGTTCTTCCAAAGATTTGCTATAAATCAGTATATCATCAAAATAGACCACCACAAATCGTCCAATGAAAGCACGTAAAACTTCGTTCATTAGTCTCATGAAAGTACTAGGTGCATTAGTTAACCCAAAAGGCATGACTAACCACTCATATAAACCAAACTTAGTTTTAAATGCAGTTTTCCATTCATCTCCCAATTTCATACGAATTTGATGGTATCCACTACGCAAATCAACTTTGGAGAATATTGTAGAGCCACTCAATTCATCAAGCATATCATCGAGCCTAGGAATAGGATGACGATAACGAATAGTAATATTATTAATGCCTCTACAATCAACACACATACGCGACGTACCATCCTTTTTAGGCACGAGTATAATAGGAACAGCACAAGGACTAAGAGATTCGCGTATATAACCTTTGTCGAGCAGCTCCTGTACTTGACGCATAATCTCCTTCGTCTCCTCTGGATTGGTACGGTATGGTGCACGGTTGGGTAGCGATGCACCGGGAATTAAGTCAATTTGATGCTCAATCCCTCGAATAGGTGGTAATCCCGGTGGCACGTCTTGTGGGAAGACGTCAGCGAACTCCTGCAAAATGTGAGTGACAGCAGGGGGCAAAGAGGAAGGCACGTCCTCGAATGAAAATAATGCCTCTTTGCACACAAAAGCATAGCAAACAGATTTGCTGAAATCTAGTTCATCAATATCAGATTTTGTGGCAAGTAAACATGCACTTTTCAATTTAATTTCAGAAACAACACTAGATGGTTTATTATTAGGTTTCATTTGTTGCTCAAACTCCTTTGCCACAATCTGATTTTCACTCTTATGTTTCTCCTGTTTTGCTTTATTAGCTCTATTAATGTCATCTTTCAAAATGGAATCAGGAGTCATAGGAAGCAAAGTAATATTTTTATCCTTATGAACAAGAGTATACTGATTGTTTCTACCATGGTGTACAGAATTTTTATCAAATTGCCATGGTCTACCTAGTAATAAGGAACATGCTTGCATGGGTACCACATCACAATCAACATAATCAGCATATGTAGAGATACTAAAATGCACACGAACAGTACGTGTTACCTTAACCTTGCCGCTGTTGTTGAACCATTGGATGTAGTAAGGATGTGGATGTGGTCTTGTGGTGAGAGATAGCTTCTCCACCATCTCCATGCTAGCCAAGTTGTTACAGCTCCCTCCATCTATGATGACGCGAACAGAACGTTCCTTCACAACTCCCTTTGTATGGAACAAATTATGCCTCTGATTTTGCTCTGCTTGTGTGACCTGCACACTCAAAACACGTTGAGCAACTAAACATTCATACCTGTCAGCGTCTTCAGGAGCCATGTATTGCGTCTCATTTTCAGAATCATCTCCACCATGTTCTTCACGTGTAATAAGAGCCAAAGTCTCCTCATCATAGTCACTAGCGGACTCATACCCACCATCCTCAGTAGCAATCATGACACGCTGAGATTTGCATTCTCTCGCAAAATGTCCTCTTCCCTTACAACGACGACAAATAATATCACTTGTGTGCCCTGTCGATGCCATGGAAGAAGAAGAGCTCTGCACAGGCCCGGCAGGTGTGCTCTTGGCAGAGAGTGGTGGTTGTGCCTGCTTTCTTGTATCACGGCTGGAGGTGGCACCTGATGGAGGTGATGGTGAAGTGGAAGTAGAAGATGCACGCGGTGTCCATGATGAAGGTCGACCTGCAGAAAAGTTAGTTCGCGCCAATGGCTGTCGATCCTGCACTTCACGTTCAGCTTTACAAGCAAGATGGAATAAACGAGTGATATTATTATAATCCTTATACTCTAGAATGGTCTGAATCTCTTTATTTAATCCACCCATAAAACGTGCAAGCATAGCTTCATTCTCCTCAACAATACCACATCTAATCATGCCAGTTTGTAAGTCCTGATAATATTCTTCTACAGAATTTTTTCCTTGTCTTAAACGCTGCAATTTTTGAAGTAATTCACGTTGATAATATGGTGGAACCCAACGAGTACGCATAGCAGTTTTCAAAGCAGCCCAAGTAGCTGGAACAGGATATAATCTACAATGTTCAGACCACCAAACACATGCAAAGCTAGTGAAAGCACAAACAGCAGCAGGAACACGTCTCTCCTCAGGATATTGTAAACATGTAAATCGTTGTTCAGTTTCTAACTCCCAAGTAAGATATATATCAGGAACATATCTACCCTCAAATGGTGGAATATTCAATTTCAGTTTAGGGAGATGGTCATGATCTCGTACCTGAGGTGGTGGTGCCGGCCTACCGTTGCGAATATATACCTGAGGTCGACCTGCTGGTGGTGGTGCTGGTGGCTGCACGTAGTTCTGATTTTGATCAACCTCATCCTCATAATCGCCCGCATAATCGTCATCCTCCTCAGCCGCCGCAGGAGCAGGAGCCAAAGAAGCATCAACAGTAGGGACAGCAGCACCCGAATTTTGACCAATCTCAATTGGAACGCGCTGTGCCCGTCCCACTTGATTTGGAAGGCGGCGTTGGAGATGTGGTTGTTGTTGTTGTAGAGGTGCGACATGTGCAGCCGGTGGTGGTTGGGGAAGACGCTTGAGTAATTCAGTAAACTTGTCATCCAGCTTTGTCTCAAACGACTTCTCCACGGCATCTATCTTCTCCATAGCCTCTTCAAATCTGTTTAGCACATCTCCCACCTGGCCACTCATCATTTGCTGAAATTTATCATGCAACTCCTTGTTCGTCATGTTCGCCCAATCAGTCTCATCGGCTTGTGAACCTGCCATGGTTAGCAGCAATAGAAACACAAAAGAATATGATCCTGCAGACTACTAGAAGTGGTGGGATGGTGGTGTGTCACAAAACCTTCAAGCGAATCTCAAATTCTTACCAGTTCTTACCCAGCAGCAGGTGGTGATCGGCAACCGTTGTAGTCAAAAACTCTCAAAGCTTGGATATAGCGATTACCAGGGAGAGTCAAACGCACGATGTAGACTTATGTGGAGCTGGGAAGGCTTATAATATGGTAGCAAAATGGTAAGCAATAATCAATTCAGAGATGCAAAGTTGAATAAACGCTCAACGACGGTACTGTGCTGGTCCTAGGCTAGACCGTGCTAGAGACGCGAGCCTAGAACACTAACAAAATCACGGCGCTGCACGTAAACAAGGGAAAAGCACACTCAGGAATTTTTTTTTTCGCTCTTTTTTTTTTTTTTTGCGCTCTTTTTTTTTTGCGCTCCTCCTTTTTTTTTTTTTGCGAAAAAATCACTATAATGGCGAGTGTCTCAAAACTCTTCCCAGGTCAAACTGACAGGATGGGCACAAAATTTTTTGACTATTTTTTTTTTTCGGAAATCAGGGCAGCGACGACGAAAAAGTGCGACAAAAAATCACTATGATGGCGAGTGTCTCAAAACACTACCCGGGGCCTAAAAATAGGATAGGGAAAAAATATTTCGGGTTGCCGAAATTTTGGCCTAAAAACTGCCCGGGGGTCTCCAGACTCTTCTCTACTCAGGCAAGGAAACACGAAACGGAAAATATATGGATCTCTAAAACAAACCGACTATGAAAAGAACTCGGATTGGTGGTGGATATATGGCGGTGGTATATGGCAGCGGTGGTGGTATATGGATACGGATTCAAAGCGGTGGCGGATAAGCAATGGTGGTAGATGGCAAGGCGATGATGATGGTGCGGCGGCGGCGTGACAACTTATGACCAGAACTCGAAACTCTAAAAGACTAGACTCTAAGACCAGCAACTTGACACGACGATGCAACCGCAAATTCAACAAAGCAAAAACCCTAAAAAGATTATGCAAAGGCTCAGATTGGTTCGGATATGATGAACTAACCCTAATTTTTTTTTGTGGCTTTTTCGTGGACTGTAGGTATGAAGAACAGACTCGATCTAAACTACGAAAAACTGTAAAATCTCACCGAGCAACCTGGAAATCTGATACCACTTGATAAAGGCAAAGGTGTCCCGTCTTTCGATGAGATGATGAATATCGCTTTGATGGAAGTCGACTTTGACGATCCGACTACGAACGTGCGAGGACGTCGCGCCTTAGCAATCGCTAAACCAACTCCGAGAGGTTATCGACCACGCCGGAGCACGATCAACCTGACCACGAGGGTCTGTTTCCTGCGAGCAAACGAAGAACAGGCAAGAAACTGAGATTGCAATCTGGATATTGCGAATATAAGATGAAAGCTTTATTGATCAAGGTGGGGTTCTGTGACGCCTTTGTCTGGTCGCTGAACACAAACGAAGGACGCGAAGTTGCAGCTATGGCGAACTTTTAATCTAAACAAAACCCAAAGTCTAAACGACGCCCTAAGGGCTGTATATATGGAGGAAGAGGGGGGGAATTTCGTGGCCCTTGAGGAAGGGGTCCGAAACCAACCCTATCTCTTGTTTCCCCACACATACGGACTCTAAAAACAGCCTATACTTATGTATTTCGAAATTACATGGGCCTGGCCCAATAATAAGGTGACGCAGCACCTAGAATAGCCTCTGGACGAAAGTTATGAAGTAGCATCTTGTATATTTCGTCCAAGGCTTCATGCACGCATTATGGTGGCTTCAACGTCCTGAAATCATCACTTGTAACTCCGTTCTTGTTCCCCATGCGCATGCCATCATCTCCATGCTTGTTCTTGCTCCAATGTTCATCCTTCTCAAAGCTAGGCCCTTCATTTGTAAGCAAAACAAATGTATCCAATTTAGGCAGCATCATATTCTCATGAACATTAGAATCATTAGCAAGAAACGAAAGTACCTGGTAATTTAATTGGCGTGCGCGAGCTCTAGTAATTGGTCCAGTATGTATAGCAGCAGGGACTGTGGGTGTAATAATTGTATTGATGTCCTCATCAATAGGTCTGTCACCTAGCGGTGAATCAAGGACATAATTTTTCTGTGCAGCAATGAGGATAATCCTTAGATCACGGATCCAATCCGCATCTTTGCTACTAACATCTTTCAACATAATTTTTTTTCTCTAGGAACATATCAAAAATAAACACAGGGAAGCAACAACGCGAGCTATTGATCTATAACATAATTTGCAAAATACTATCAGGACTAAGTTCATGATAAACTTAAGTTCAATTAATCATATTACTTAAGAACTCCCACTTAGATAGATATCCCTCTAATCATCTAAGTGATTACGTGATCCAAATCAACTAAACCATGTCTGATCATCACGTGAGATGGAGTAGTTTCAATGGTGAACATCACTATGTTGATCATATCTACTATATGATTCACCCTCGACCTTTCGGTCTCCGTGTTCCGAGGCCATATTTGCATATGCTAGGCTCGTCAAGTTTAACCTGAGTATTCCGCGTGTGCAACTGTTTTGCACCCGTTGTATTTGAACGTAGAGCCTATCACACCTGATCATCACGTGGTGTCTCAGCACGAAGAACTTTCGCAACGGTGCATACTCAGGGAGAACACTTTTATCTTGAAATTTTAGTGAGAGATCATCTTATAACGCTACCGTCAATCAAAGCAAGATAAGATGCATAAAGGATTAACATCACATGCAATCAATATAAGTGATATGATATGGCCATCATCATCTTGTGCATGTGATCTCCATCTTCGAAGCACCGTGCTCGTGATCTCCATCTCCGAAGCACCGTCATGATCACCATCGTCACCGGCGCGACACCTTGATCCCCATCGTAGTATCGTTGTCGTCTCGCCAACTTATTGCTTTTACGACTATCGCTACCGCTTAGTGATAAAGTAAAACTATTACATGGCGATTGCATTTCATACAATAAAGCGACAACCATATGGCTCCTGCCAGTTGCCGATAACTCGGTTACAAAACATGATCATCTCATACAACAAATTATATCACATCATGTCTTGACCATATCACATCACAACATGCCCTGCAAAAACAAGTTAGACGTCCTCTACTTTGTTGTTGCAAGTTTTACGTGGCTGCTACGGGCTTAGCAAGAACCGTTCTTACCTATGCATCAAAACCACAACGATAGTTTGTCAAGTTGGTGCTGTTTTAACCTTCGCAAGGACCGGGCGTAGCCACACTCGGTTCAACTAAAGTGAGAGAGACAGACACCCGCCGGTCACCTTTAAGCAACGAGTGCTCGCAACGGTGAAACCAGTCTCGCGTAAGCGTACGCGTAATGTCGGTCCGGGCCGCTTCATCTCACAATACCGCTGAACCAAAGTATGACATGCTGGTAAGCAGTATGACTTATATCGCCCACAACTCACTTGTGTTCTACTCGTGCATAGCATCAACGCATAAAACCAGGCTCTGATACCACTGTTGGGGAACGTAGTAATTTCAAAAAATTTCCTACGCACACGCAAGATCATGGTGATGCATAGCAACGAGAGGGGAGAGTGTTGTCCACGTACCCTCGTAGACCGACAGCGGAAGCGTTATCACAACGCGGTTGATGTAGTCGTACGTCTTCACGATCCGACCGATCAAGTACCGAACGCACGGCACCTCCGAGTTCTACACACGTTCAGCTCGATGACGTCCCTCGAACTCCGATCCAGCCGAGTGTTGAGGGAGAGTTTCGTCAGCACGACGGCGTGGTGACGATGATGATGTTCCACCGACGCAGGGCTTCGCCTAAGCTCCGCAACGGTATTATCGAGGTGTAATATGATGGAGGGGGGCACCGCACACGGCTAAAATATCGTATATCAAGTGTGTCCTTGGGGTGCCCCCCTGCCCCCGTATATAAAGGAGCAAGGGGGAGGCCGCCGGCCTAGGGAGGAGAGGCGCGCCAGAAGGGGGAGTCCTACTCCCACCGGGAGTAGGACTCCTCCTTTCCTTGTTGGAATAGGAGAAGGGAAGGGAGAAGGAGAAAGAAGGAAGGGGGCGCCCCCCTTCCCTAGTCCAATTCGGACCAGATCATGGGGAGGGGCGCGGCCACCTTTTGAGGCCTTTCTCTCCTTTCCCGTATGGCCCATTAAGGCCCAATACGAATTCCCGTAACTCTCCGGTACTCCGAAAAATACCCGAATCACTCGGAACCTTTCCGAAGTCCGAATATAGTCGTCCAATATATCGATTTTTACGTCTCGGCCATTTCGAGACTCCTCGTCATGTCCCCGATATCATCCGGGACTCCGAACTCCTTCGGTACATCAAAACTCAATAAAACTGTCATCGTAACGTTAAGCGTGCGGACCCTACGGGTTCAAGAACTATGTAGACATGACTGACACACCTCTCCGGTCAATAACCAATAGCGGGACCTGGATGCCCATATTGGCTCCCACCTATTCTATGAAGATCTTTATCGGTCAGACCGCATAACAACATACGTTGTTCCCTTTGTCATCGGTATGTTACTTGCCCGAGATTCGATCGTCGGTATCTCGATACCTAGTTAATTCTCGTTACCGGCAAGTCTCTTTACTCATTCCGTAATACATCATCCCGCAACTAACTCATTAGTCACAATGCTTGCAAGGCTTATAGTGATGTGCATTACCGAGTGGGCCCAGAGATACCTCTCCGACAATCGGAGTGACAAATCCTAATCTCGAAATACGCCAACCCAACAAGTACCTTTGGAGACACCTGTAGAGCACCTTTATAATCACCCATTTACGTTGTGACGTTTGGTAGCACACAAAGTGTTCCTCCGGTAAACGGGAGTTGCATAATGTCATAGTCATAGGAACATGTATAAGTCATGAAGAAACCAATAGCAACATACTAAACAATCGGGTGCTAAGTTAACGTAATGGGTCATGTCAATCACGTCATTCTCCTAATGAGGTGATCCCGTTAATCAAATGACAACTCATGTCTATGGCTAGGAAACATAACCATCTTTGATTAACGAGCTAGTCAAGTAGAGGTATACTAGTGACACTCTGTTTGTCTATGTATTCACACATGTATTATGTTTCCGGTTAATACAATTCTAGCATGAATAATAAACATTTATCATGATATAAGGAAATATATAATACTTTATTATTGCCTCTAGGGCATATTTCCTTCATCATCGCCATAGAAATCCTCGTATAAAAAAGGATTTCATCATCAATAGGATCTCTAGTAGTATTTTCAAACAATTCTTCAGTAAATCCCTCATAAATTCTCTTAGTGGTACATTCAAATTTATCACAAGTGTTGTGGTACAAAGGTAGATAATTTTGCATAAGAGAATTTCCTCCTAATGTTTTCACCAAAAGCAAAATGATCATTAGATTCTAACTTATGTATGGTGTCCTTATAATTGGGAATTTCTTCTGTTGGAGGATGCTCAAAATGTATTTTATAAAAGGCAAAGATATACGTAGGTTCTTGGATTATATAGTCGAATTCATGCATAACACTAGAGGAATCGGAGAAATTTCCATCAGTCCATTCTTTGTCGTCTGCTAGCGGACGGTAAAGAAGATCTTTGTCGTCTGCTTCCCAAAAGCAGATGGCAAAGAAGGGACTCATGGCAAAGAATTTTTTTGCCGTCAGTACACTCTTTGTCGTTTGCTAGCAGACGGCAAAGACCCAAGAGGCAGATGGCAAAGAGCTCAGCTGGGCCCTACTGGACAGTGTAGTTGGTTAGCTCAAATGGAATACATTTTGATGTCTGCTAGCAGACGACAAAGTGTCTTTAAGCAGACAGCAAAGATTGGCAAACGGCAAAGAGGTGACTTAACTAATGGCCGCCCCCACCTCTCTCTCTACCTCTCTCTCTCCCCGACGACCACCACGACCCCGCCGCCCCCACCACACGTTGTCGCCCCACCACCCACCGCCCCGCCTCTGCCGCCGCCCCACCGCCAGCCGACCCCGCCGACCCGGCGCACTCGCCGCCCCAGCACCCCGCTGCCCTAGCGCCCCGGAGCCCCGCCGACCCCTCCGGTTATCATTCTTTTTTCTCTGTTTTTTCATTTAATTGTTGCTAGAAAGAACTAGTTATAATTAGGTTAATTAGTTAGAGCTAGTTAGAACTAGTTATTAGTTTTGAAAAGAATTAGGTTAATTATTCATAATTAGAAGAAGAAAAAAGATGAAAAAAAAAGAATAAGTAGAAGAAGAGGAAAAAGGAAAAGAAGGAAGGAGAAGAAGAAGAAGAAGACTGGCGCGGATGGAGTGCATTGTGAGCAGTAACGACTGGAGGGAATTTGGCCTAACTGACGACAGGCTTGGCCCGACACTGAACATGATCACCCGTCTGAAGGTTGCCGGGTTAACCATCGAACAAGTGGGAGATGATTTCCTCCGACGCCGCATTTCCCCGCTGCAGAAGAGGGACAAGTTTTCTTGGCGGTATGGAGATATGGGGGACAGGATGCGCCTATACCCGAGCCTGACCAACAACTTGTCAATCTATGGCCACGCTTGGTTGTGCGAACAAATGTTGGGAAGCCTTGGGCCATTCAAATTGCCGGGAAGGGTTGTCCCGCTGAATGTCAACTCCGCCCTGGACCAGATGTTGAAGTGGATGCCCGATTGCAACGCTTACGGGGTTGCGGGTGAGACGTCTCCAACGTATCTATAATTTTTTATTGTTCCATGCTATTATATTATCTATTTTGGATGTTTTATATGCATCAATATGCTATTTTATATTATTTTTGGGACTAACTTATAACCTAGAGCCCAGTGCCAGTTTTTGTTTTTTCATTGTTTTTGAGTTTTGCAGAAAAGGAATATCAAACGGAGTTCAAACGGAATAAAACTTTACGATGATTTTTCTTGGGCCAGAAGACACCCGTAGGACTTGAGAACCAAGTCAGAAGAGTCCCGAGGCGACGGCAATGGTGTAGGGCCCGCCCCCCTGCCTTGTGGGTCCCTCTGAGCTCCTCTAACCATATTCTTTGGCCTATAAATTCCCAAATATTCCCCAAACACCAGAAGCGTCCACCAAACTACTTTTCCGCCGCCGCAACCTTCTGTTCCTATGAGATCCCATCTTGGGGCCTTTTCCAGCATCCTGCCGGAGGGGGATTCGATCACGGAGGGCATCTATATCAACCCTACTGCCCTTCCGATGAAGCGTGGGTAGTTTACCACAGACCTATGGGTCCATAGCTAGTAGCTAGATGGCTTCTTCTCTCTCTTTGATTCTCAATACCATGTTCTCCTCGATTTTCTTGGAGATCTATCCGATGTAATCTTCTTTTGAGGTGTGTTTGTCGAGATCGATGAATTGTGGATTTATGATCAGCTTATCTATGAATATTTGAATCTTCTCTAAATTCTTATATGCATGATTCGATATCTTTGTATTTCTCTTCGAATTATCGGTTTTGTTTGGCCAACTAGATTAGTTTTTCTTGCAATGGGAGAGGTGCTTAGTTTTGGATTCAATCTTGTGTGATTTCACCCAGTGACAAAGTAGGGGTAGCGAGACATGTGTTGCATTGTTGCCATCATGGCTAAAAAGATGGGGTTTTCATCATATTCCTTGAGTTTATCCCTCTACATCATGTCATCCTACTTTAAGGCGTTACTCCGTTCTTTATGAACTTAATACTCTAGATACATGCTGGATAGCGGTCGATGTGTGGAGTAATAGTAGTAGATGCGGGCAGGAGTCGGTCTACTTGACACGGATGTGATGCCTATATTCATAATCATTGCCTTGGATATTGTCATAACTTTGCGCTTTTCTATCAATTGATCTACAGTAATTTGTTCACCCACCATATTATTTTCCTGCAATAGAGAAGCCTCTAGTGAAACCTATGGCCCCTGGGTCTATTTCCCTTCATATATTTTTAGATCTATATACCAAAAATACCAATAATACCTGGCTGCAATTTATTTACTTTTATGTTTTAGTAATCTTTTATATCTATCTCTATTAGATCTCACCTTTGCGAGTGACCATGAAGGGATTGACAACCCCTTTATCGCGTTGGGTGGAAGTGTTTGATTTTTTATGTAGGTGCATATATTGGGGACTTGCGCATTTCTCCTACTGGATTGATACCTTGGGTCTCAAGTGAGGGAAATACTTATATCTACTTTGCTGCATCACCCTCTCCTCTTCAAGGAAAAAACCAACACAAGATCAAGAAGTAGCAGCGGGTGATTGGCAACTCCAAAGTTTGATGCAGAACTTGAATGGACTTCCAGCTTGGTGGAAAGGGCGACCTGGGTGAAGAACAACATTTTCAAGCACACCTCCAAGGTAGAGGCGGAGTTCATCAAGAGGCTGATTGAGGAGGATAAAGCATTCCGGGCCGCAAAAAAGGTGAAGTGTCGTGGTTTTGTCACAGCAGATGCCCTTGTGAAGGACTTAGGTGTGGAGCCATCGCAATGTAGGTTAGCTCGAAGGGGTTGAGCGGGACAAAGGACACACGAGTTTACCCAGGTTCGGCCCCTCACAATGAGGTAAAAGCCTACGTCCTGCTTCTAGTTGTATTGCTTGAGTTTCGATTACACTACAAAAAAGACACATCCATGACATTTTGGGCCAAACGAATTTTTTTCTGTCATGCTTATGACACTTCTATGACGATAATTGTGACAAAACCCAGTATCATCATAGATGTGGTGGGATCCTACTTCTGTGACCAAAAATCATGACAGAAAATGGGCTTTTCGTCCTGGGCGGGCCGGTGACGCAACTGCATTACATTCTTTGGGCCGTCCATGACGGATAAAACCGTGGTAGAAGCGAGGGCGGGGAAAATATCGGGGAGTTCCTGGTTACGGTTGGTGGTCGGGACCGAGCGATGCACGAAGGGATTGCGCGTTTCTCTCATACACATACGCGCGTGGGTGCGAGGCGTTGGGCTCTAACTGAACCCGAGCGAGGCGTTCGCCTACTGAACCCGAGCGATTGCACTGCAGGCTACGCGTTACTGAACGCGAGCGATCAATTGATCTAGCTGTTAACTAAACCCAATCGAGCGATTCCTTCGCTACTACTACTAACTGAAGCTGATCGAACCTGCTGCCTCTTTATGAACAGTGAGCGTTGTTGGGGTTGGATTAACAGTTCTCGGTGGGGGTTGGATGAACAGGACCCCATGGTAGTAGCTAGAGGCCGTTGCCGCTGGATGAACTGGACCCCGATTGAGCCGGTTGGGGGTTGATGAACAGGACCCTGTGGAGGGCTGGTTGAGTAGTAGCTGGTGGAGGGCTGGATGAGCATTAGCCCGTGGAGGGCTGGTTAAACAGTAGCCTGTGGAGGCTTGATGAACAGGATCCCGTGGATGAACAGTAGCTGGTGGAGGCAGGAGGTGACGCCGTGGATGAACAGTCGTAGGTGGAGGCTGGAGGAGGTCGACGGTGGATGAACCGTAGCCCGTGGAGGCTGGAGCGAGGCAGTAGATGGTGGATGAGCAGTAGCCCGTGAAGTCCCATTTTGCGGTACGCCACACCCCTCCCGATGAACAGGACCCCCGTTTCGACCGTAGGAGGTCGAAGAGAAGTCTGTTTCCTCTGTTTTCTGGTACGCCACACCCCTCCTGATCAACATGACCCCGTCTCAACCGAGGTCAAAGAGAAGTCCATTTCCTCCGTTTTGCGGTACGCCAGACCCCTCCCGATGAATAGGATCCCGTTTTGACCGTACGCGGTCGAACACAAGGCCATTTCCTCCGTTCTAAGGTACGCTAGGCCTCGTTTCGGCTGTTCCATCCAAGCCGGTTGCCTCCCGATTAACATGACGCATTTCGTTGCCTCCCGATCAACATGATGCAGTTTCTCTGTTCCGACCCAGCCAGTTGTCTGCTGATGAACAGGATGCCGTCGCTGCTCTCCGCTACCTCTCTATGTACACGAGCCCTGGCCGTACGTATGCGCGAGTAGGCGTTCGAGACCTCGCCCGTATGTACGTACGTGGCCGTATTTACTTTCTTGCACCCTGGTTGTACGTACGTGTACACGATATTGAAGGGACTGTGTGACATGCTACGTTCGTGCCTCTACTACGACACGTACCTTTCCTTACTTGGCCATGGTTCATCGCTGCAGCCTGCAAACAGACCGATCGACCAGTATGTACGTACACATTCGCGACCAGACAGACAACCCTGCGTAAGGTTTGACCGGGTGGGTCCCAGCTGTCAGGGAGGTAAGGAGGCACTTCCTTGCATGCGAAGATATAGCTGGTGGGTCCCAGCTATCAGGGGGAGAATCATATTTTTTGCCCGTAGTATGGACGCACTTCCTTGCGTGCGAAGATGTAGCTGCTGGTTCCCGGCAGTCAGGGGAAATATGGTGGCCTGTCCGGTGGGTCCCTGCTGTCAGGTGGAGGAATAATTATTTTGCGCATAATAAGGAGGCACTTCCTTGCTGCAGCCGTGGACCCTGCTGTCAGTCTCTCCACGTACAGTACTCTTCCGATGGAAGTCGTTCCTTGACCACATCGACCACGCCGGGCTGAGAGCACCAAGGCAGTGGACAACGGGGAGGCCTAGGAAGGGGACAACACGGAGCCGGGAAAGATGCGGCAGTGGATGCCCACGTGGAGAGGAGTACAAGGGTTGACTGGTTCGGCTGTGGTCTGAGGCTGCAATCGCCGCAGAATAACAGGGGTTGTGGGTGAGTAGAGGGATGGCCTGGCCAGAGGTTGGAGTAGGGTGGGGCGGTCAGGCCTGTGCGGTAGTGGAGCCGGCCACGGGAGGCAGGAGCAGGCGGCACGACCGGCGCTGGTTTGGGCGGCTGGAGCAAGAAGACCAGAGGTTGAAGAAGCACTACGAGCGTTGGATGGACATTGTACGGTCACTGGAGGTAGAATCGTTCATATTGACTATGTTGACAAAGTCGTCCATCCGCATCAACTTAGTAGGCCCACAAGTCAGCCTCCCACTAGGGTGGATCCCAGCTAGCAGGGGAGTACTCATTTTTTTGTGCGTAATAAGGAGGCACTTCCTTGCGTGCGAAGATATAGCTGGTGGGTCCGAGCTGTCGGCGGGGGGGATGTTTTTTTGCGAAATACAGAGGCCCTTCCGGTGGGTCCCAGCTGTCACATGGAGGAATCATTATTTTGCACGTAATAAGGAGGCATTTCCTTGCGTGCGGCCGTGGACCCAGCTGTCAGCCTCTCCACATACATTCCACTTCCGATGGATCTCGTTCGTTGACCCTACCGCGCCGAGAGCACATGGGCGGTGGACGATGGTGAGGCCTAGGAAGAGAACGACACGTAGCTAGGGAAGACTCGGCAGTTGTTTCCCACGCGGAGGGGAGTACGAGGGTTTACAGGTTTGTCTGCCGTCGCCGGAGAATAACAGTAAGTGTGGGTGAGTAGAGGGATGGCTAGGCCAGCGATGGGAGTACGGTGGGTCGGTGAGTCCCGCCGGCGCTTGTTGGAGCGGCTGGAGCAGGAAGAGCAGAGATTGCAGAAGCACGACGGCCGTTGGATGGACATCCAAAAGTCACTGCTCTCGTGTGTTGACTAAGTTGACACGGCATTGCGTGTGCATCAACCTTTTTTTAGGAAAGCGTACGCGTCAACCTATATTAGGCACACAAGTCAACCTCAAATGTGTGGAAAACAACATACAATTTACAGCCCTTTTGCTAATTCTTAAGGATTTTTTGGAGCCCATCTTCTTTTTGTTAGCATTACAGCCCATATTGTGGCCACAGTTAAAAATTATACAAAATTTTGCATATTTCGGTGCGGTCAACTATTTTTAATCCTGAAATTTTGAGTCACATTCAAACTAATTCGAAAAATAAATTTATATAAATAAAAATCCAAATAATTGTCCACGCATAAAAATCAATGGAATTTAAAATCTTGAAATAAAAAAAAATGAAACTAATTCCCTGTTTGATGTGTTCTAAAAATGTACATCCCATTTCTTATTGCTGATAGCCCATTTTCTAGGCAAGCCGAATGAAAATCTCCTCATCCTTAAAGATTTGCAGCCCAGCAGGGCTAATAAAGCAAGTAGGCCTCATTTGGGTATGTCTTTAAAAAAAAGTAGAACTAGGCTAGCCATTTTCAGCAAGAAAAAAACACAACTGGGCTCATGATGTGGCAAACGTAAATAAAACCCTGGCTAGACGGGCCACAGCCCCCGCACAGCCCCGTTTACCCCGATCCTTCTCTAAAACTAGTATAAATAACAACTGATTGTTCCTAAAAAAACTAAATAACAACTGCGCGACATGCTGGGTCCCTGGTGTCACCCGCTCGTTATGTAATTCTCTCGCTTATTGACTACGTTGACAATGGCGTGAGCCCCAGATGTCCAACCATTAGGAGGAACCATTTATTTGGGCTTGTAATAACGAGGCACTTGCTTGCGTACTGCCATGACCCTGGTGGGTCCCTACTGTCATCCTCTCCATGTACAGTCATCTCCTTGTTCCTCTCAGTTGTTGATGACATTAACAATGCAAGAGGGCGGCGCACCCGCGCACGGCGAGCGAACCAAGGCGGAGGACAACGGCGAGGCCTCGGACAGAACGAATAGGAGCCATGGAAGATGCGTCGGTCCAGTCGCAGGCGGAGGGGAGTACAAGGGTTGACTGGTTCGGGTGCGGGTGCGTGTTAAGGCTAATGTCGCCGGAGAATAACAAGACGTGTGGGGGAATAGAGGGAGGGACTGGCCAGTCTTTGATGGTACAGTAGGGCGGCGGAGGCATAGCCAGCCGTGGGAGGCGGGAGCAAGCGGAACCAACGGGGTGGTTTGGTTTGGGCGGCTGGAGGAAGAAGACAAGAGATAGAAGATACACGACAGATGTTGGATGTCAATCCAACGGCTCGTAGGCAGAATCGTTTGTTGACTAGCTAGTAAGTCGGCACCACCATGGATAGGCCTTTTCCTCGTGGGTCCCAAATGTTAGAATCCAAATCTGTCATGGTCATGCAGCCTCTCTTATGAAAATTTACAGCCCATTCAGTGTGCTAGTTCAAAATAAGTTTGTGGGTGCTAGTGGGGGCTAATCACTTGGGTTCTGTAATGCACAGTGAGCTCAAGCAGCCGGCGAGAGTGATGTTATTTCCCTTGGTTGGGATTTGTTACAATATTTCACTCTTAATTAAACGAATGACAAGCCATTTGCCTTGTTTCGAATAAAATATGACAGTCACAGCCGAGTTGAAAAGGGCAACAACATCTAACTCCAGCTTACAAACTATACTAAAGCATGAAGGTTAATTGTTCATCAGGTTTAGACAAAACCCAGATTGAAAAGGGAAACAACATCTAACTCCAGCACTATTTTCGGTAGTCACAGTCAAATGGATCTGTCAGGTCCATAGAATGAACATCCTAGGTCATAAAATTTACTGGATTATGACCACAAGATGTTGTTAATAGAAGCCTGGCACATTCAGAAGCTCTTTTGTCAACCCGAAACTCCTTTTTTTGCATTTCGACATACCCATCCGTCAAAACCATGCTGGTTATAAACTTAAGCCTGATGGACAATACTAACCTCACATTCAGCAGGAAGAATGTGATAAATCTAGTGTTTGCATGGTTGTCTACATATCGTTCCAGCGTTATGGTCTTCAATTGAATGTCATGAGAAGTGAGAAAATCCCGGTGCTTATGAATCCACCGATTGGTTATAACTTTTTTACCCCGTCCTGTTGCTTAAATAGACATGAAGATTGAAAACAGTTAAGGTCTAAAAAAGAGTGTGGAAAGAGCAACAGCTGAACGGTTAATTCTAGTACACTATATGCGGGCTTCCAATGTGCGTGAAATTATCACCTGTATATAAAACTTCTCCAGACATGGAAAGCATTGCAACAAGCCAATAATCTTGTTCATATCAAAACTATTCATTTGGACATATAAGATCTTGATAGAATCCATCACCATTGATAGGCTATCCATGGAGAAACTCTTCACTGAGCATAGAACATAATATTAGTACAAAATGTGTACTCCAAGATGATATATAACTTATGCACAGAAATTTAAAATGCAGCTTATAGTTACAAGTGTAGATGATAATATACGACACTTGAAGAACTGTGGAACCAAACACCATCTTGAAATGAGCACAGAGATCATGTATTACACCCAAGGTCTCCAGTCTAGGCGCAGAGAGGACGGTTATTTGCGACGGTGAATAACTAGAATCAAGGATCAACCTTTGAAGTGAAGGGGCATCTTGGATGATGAGCTGCCTTCCGTCAAAACAAATTCCAATCCTTACAAGGTTAGGCGACTTTATTTGGAGATAACCGATTCTAACTGTGAAAACAAGCACCAAGCACTCCAGGGCAGGGCAAATGGAGTGGATGATGTTGTGCAATGAGGCCTCTCCTATACGAACCCGCACATGTGAATGTTTTTTGGGAAATGGGAGTCGAAGGTTTAGTACCAGATTGTCTGGTAGCTAGCACAATGCAAAGGTGGCAGTGTGGAGAGAGGAGGAAAACCGCGAGATGGACATCGGTGCTGAGGGCACAAGTACATGGTGTTCGGTATCTGGTAGGTGATTTCCTGGGGAATAGTAGAACTCAAGCAGCTGTAGTTATGTGAATTCAGGGGATTTCAGCCAGGCGTCCACCATGCAGGGCATGGTATGCTTGCTCAGGTAGCGTGACAGGAATGCAGAGGCTTTGAACGGAGCCCTGGTGGGATGAGATGATGGCTCTGGGGAGTTCAAAATCATTAGAGAGAGATAGCTGATGACAGTCGAGATTAAGGGGCACGGCGGGCCATAGAGGGCGCCACTGAATTGAGAGGACTTGGGTGCGGCAACAATCCTTGGTAGGGAGAAGTGAGATCATCTCCCCAAGGATGGCATCCGGGAGATCGCTGATGTGGTCCACCCGAGATACTACGGGTTCCTGGATCCGGTGGGGGCAAGCTCGCCACTTCTCCCCGCACTGCCGAGTGCGGGATCTACAACAGGCGTCGCCGCTGGTGGGAGCCTCATCTTCTTGGTGCTACGGTTAGCCGACTCCATTTTCCTCGAGGGCATCGCTTTGAGCTCACGGACTTGAGCAGAGTAATGAATGACGAGTGTAGTTGTAGTGCGAGTGAAGAAGAAGCGGAGCTGGGGGTTTTCTGTAGTAGTGAGGAAGAAGGGGAGCTTGGGTTTTCTGTAGGAGTGATGTGAGGAATTTGGGGGTACGAGTTGAGCGAGCTGACGTGAGGTGGGTGGGAGTGAGGAGGAAGAAGAGAACCTAGGTTTTTTTGGGGGGCGGTGTGCTGGGTTTGGGTAGCGCCTCTCATTAAGTAAATATATGGTCTTGAATTGATTTTATTATTTAATAGGGTGGATGGGCTGTTTGTCTTGGGCCCAGAGAAACAATTACTACTAGTACAGTGGAGACACTCTACAGCTACCCAGAAAAACAATTACTGCTAGTACAGTGGATACACTACCGCTTCTGGCTCCTCCGAGGTCATCGAAAAGTCTCCCTCCACTGAATGTCGTTTTAGTTTCGTTCATCGACATGCGGGCCATGTAGCGCACGGGCCCAAATGCCATCCACCAAATTAGAAGGCAGTATGAAGGCGGAGAGTCACCCCGGTCACAGCGCGGAAGTAACGAGCCATCGTATCACAAAACCCCACCTCCCAGGAGTCTAAGTTTGACGGATGAAGCGACCATCATTTCACTCTTCTCTGAATCCCCTTCTCCCTCACCGTCTTCAAGAAATCCAACACTCGCATCTGCCACTGTTCTTCTCTCCCAACAAAGGGAAGGTAAGCGGATCCATGATGTTGGTATATTTTCGTTCAGAAAAAAAGAACTTTTGCAAAGCAGTAACCGATCCTCACTCTCTTATTTGTTTCATTGTCATTGCAGTTGTGTTTTCCTTTCAGTGGTCTCCTAGTATTCGTCAGTTTCATGATGGACCAAGGAGAACCAGGCAAAGATCTGCCGATGTTGGAGCAGACGCGGGAGGCTGATCCCCACGAGACAGAGAGCTCCAAGAAGATGGAGGCAACCACCGAGCTGACCCCATATATGCTCACGGCCACTACTGATATGGTCAACACCCCGTTTGAGGTTACAACCCCCGTGGCCCAGCAGGAGCAGTTTTCTCCCTTCGAGGATGTGTCCCCCCCCCCACTGAGCTGCCCAAGGTGATTTTCTTCTTTGCCGATCTCGATTGTGGTTTTTCATCTAAGTATGTGGTGATAAATAATGCAAAATTTTATTAGCTTCGATGCCATGCTACCTTCCCTATCATGGATACTTTAGTACTCTACATAGTGGTTTAAATAACTTGTGTTTCTTATATTGCTAAGTAATTTAGAATTTGTTTCTGTTTCAATTAGAGCCCTGATGCAGACAAGGATTGTGTGGTTGTACATGTGACTCACTATGAGGCGGATGGCCTGAATATACGCACTGGGAAAACATAATTCTTAGGCTTTTCAATCCTGGAAGCCATTTGCACTTATACCAATGTCGAGATGTATTCCGGCCTCACTTTTGTTAGGCGTGTTGTCCAGGGTGTACTGAAGCACAAGAAGTTCAAAGCTACTCCTTCGTTTGTGAGGCATACTGTTCTTGTCAAGCTTACGCAGGAAGATGACGTGGCATGCCTCCACACAAGTTTATGAGTGGCAAGGCCACAAGGTTATCTTTAGGAAGGTTCACAGGATTGAGCTGCTGCCGGACGTCTTAGATGATGTTCATGGCCAGGTCCGTCTTGTGTCCATCCCAAATTAGATCGGGGCATGAAATAGTTTCCCCAGCTAGTGTTTAATAGTAGTTTCGATTGTGTCTATTATCCGAACCTTGCCTATTATCGAGCCATATGGGGCTAGTACTTTGTTTGAATCCTTCTATGGGAACTGCTGCTACTTTTGTGTGCCCGTGAATCATGTGAGAACCATCCTAATTGTTGCCGAAACAGATGCATCCTCACTAGTTTTTTCACGAATATGGCGTGGTAAGACATAAGTTGTCATGATTTATCATACGAGCAGTGTGTGTTTGATGAAATAGAGTACTCGTTCGAGAACAATGCGCCGACATATACATAGGGTATGTAAGGCTGGTTAAGTACTTGTAAACACTGTTGGTGCTACCCCACTTTTTAGCAGTTGTGCAAAACACGGCACATTGGCTCATCTCGCTTCAACACTAGAATAGTTGGCTATCAACCAGCCAACAATCAATAATATGTTGTCTGACATATAAGCAACTATGTATCTTGTTACAGTGGTTCATGCAGTTAACTGAGGCCACAATGTAAATTCCAAACGTTCACACGCTAGTCCAGCTTTCATGTGGAACATTCACATTAAACTCTGCTTCATAAAATACTTGAAAAGGAAAAGTTAAGCAATTTTATACATCTCAATGATTCATAGAACATAACAAAAATATACTAGTTCACAGCAAAAGACAAAGTTGTGAGAACGTTTACAAATCAGGATAATTAAAGCAAGGCTTCACTGAGCAAAGGGCCTCCCTAGGCAGGTTTTAATTTCCTGGAGTTCACTCTGGTTTTTCTTGTTGCCACCATCCAGGGTTAGGTTCTCTCATTCCAGAGTAACCAATTATAATTGTGTTCTTAGTTGGATTTCTTGTGCAGTTCCACTAAATTTAAGCACCACTATTTGCAGAAATAAGCAGACCACAATGCCTCTTGTCCATGCACTGTCCCAAAAACCTCTGTGCAGTCGTGCCACCTAGTCCTCGGTCCATGTATGAACTGGGAGAAAGAGCATTCCCTACTAGGATGCAGTTGTTTTCGCTCGTCCGTCCACTTCAATCAGGAAGTAAAACGTACGAATCAGGTTCTTTTAGATTGTGTTGCTCATTCTACCTAGTTACTACCAATGTAGGAATACGTGGAAGGCGGGTGGTTAGACGACGACAACTAGGAATAGCCATCTCATTTTGTGTAGTTCTACTAAAACTGAGGTGTGTAATTTTGATTGCGCAGATAGAAACGATAATGGACACAGACATTCTTGTTTGCGCAAATATGAAATACGGTTGTTTAAACAGTGACAGTTATTTGCAGTGGCATATGATTAACAACAACATCTATTGTGTTATAATTGGCACTACATTGACAGTATGAAAGTGCCCTTAAGTAAGTAGCATCACATCACATCAACACTGCCACTAGATTAACATGCAGAACAATAGCATTAGTGTTACTGTCATGAGAGTAGCACATGGTTAATAAATGTGCAATCAAATTTGTGCAGTTCCACTGGGATGAAGCAATGTTAGATGTGTGAGATTTAAGTGTAACTGCAAAAACACAATTCATGGGAAATAAAGCAAGATGGAACCACTTCATAAAATGGTGGTGGCATTGCTTTAATTTATCGACAGCACTAGACCCTTACTTAATGGTGACATTAGGTGGCATTGCTTCAATTTATCGACGACACTAGACCATTACTTAATAGTGACATTAGGTGGCATTGCTTAATGCTTCATGTGATTTTACATTAACGGTAGCGATATGGGCGTAGGGACAGTAGGGGCATAAAGTGGTGAGGCAGATGTGGTTGCCAAGAGCGGCAAACACTCAGGCAGCATGTCAGCATATGTCCCATTTTTTATCTCCTCGGCGACATTTTCCTATGTGAGCATAGGAAATCTAGACCTGTTTGTTCTCATTTGCGTTGTTCCCCAACACCCCTCACTTTCTTTCCTTTTTCGACCAAGACACAGGTCCACTTCCCCCCACCCTTCGCCATCCACCACGCTTTCTTTGCCTTTTCAGCCAAGAAACCGGTTGGGTAGCCAGTATATACTACTTTCCCCCGTTTCCTCTTAGAACCAAGTCCCAGATTCATGCTACAACTTTCCCACTTTCTTCCATGTTTGAACCAACTCCTAGATTCGACTGTATGAACTAGCTTTACCTCTAATAGTAGTAAAAGTCTAGGTGGCTTTGGAACAGCCGATGGAAGTAGAAAAAGATCCACATGCAGCCACGCGGGGAGCTCGGGCAGTAGAGCAAGGCAGGTTTCGAAGGAATATATACCTGAGGGTCGTTGACATGTGGCAAAGACGGCGTCGGGAGGCCGCATCTAGGCCACAATACCGCAGGGAGGAAGAAGGGGTCGGAGGCCCTCCCGAGTCGGCGCTGTCTCGAGGAGAACGACACGGCCGCCGATTGAGACGCGCGGGCGGGTGTTACTCTCCTCCCTCGCCACCGACGACCGCGTGAACGATGCACCTACACCCCCACCCCCATCGAGGTGGTCCGGCCGGATTTGTGACCAGTCGTGAGCAGAGAGAGAGTGCGGCCACCTATGTCTTCCTTAGATCCCTAGAGCATGAGAGAGTGAAAGAGAGGAACCCTAGTAAAGCAAGCGCCAATGCTCCTGCTTATATATATAGTGGAGTGATTTTGTTGTGCCGGCCGTTATTAAATTGAATACGCGTGAACCACTATTTTCATTTAAAGTTCAAGTAAAAATAAAACTCGATCAATAACGTGCAACCGCGTCAGGATGCACAATACTGTATCATTCATGTGCGGTCCCCAACCCTCCATCAAGTTGAAAACTAGACTAGTTAAAATGTCAATTGGGATGCCTCTTTGTAAACAAATGCGGTCCTAGCTTCAATACAAATGTGCTCCTACGTGTACCCGCGAGTGGGTGTGAGAGAACTAGTGCGTGCGTGCACCGCTTCTCTTCGTGAGAGTACAATATACTACGCCCGAAGAACGTTCGCCAGAAGAGTAATAGTATAAGTGTGTGACGTGTGAATTAAAATAAAAGGTGTGCAGCGTCTTTTATTTTTTAGAAGTTCTGAGGGTAGGGTGTGAATAGCACATATGTGTGTGACGTCTACCTACAGATAGATGGTGGGTGTGAGAGGACTCGGGAGAGTTGTGTCTCGTAAGGGTGCGTGTGTGCGTGAGAGAGAGGGGGCACGTATCAATGCAATGCATGTGTCCGTAAATCATATCTGACAAACTTTCACCAAAAGCCGTTTCCTAACAAACACCGTAAGAACCGTTAGATTGGCATCCGGCAGTGTCAGTTTTTCCATGTCATTTAACAGAATAGCCACTCCCCCGACACACAAATCTTCCACGTGAGTGTTAGCAAATGTCGTATGCTCCTCCCTCCATTCCAAAATGTAGTGCATATAGCTTTATTGAAAATTCGAACCTCGCAAACTTTTACGGAGTTTTCGTATACCAAAATGCACATATAGAATACCCAGTATATATCATTTCATTCATCTTTGAGAGGTAACTATAAAGATGGGGGAGGAGTGTACAAAGAAAGACCATCGTATGACCTGCAGCAATTTCAACCATCCTTTGGTGTGGAGGAATATCATAGGAACTCTATATGATATGGTTTTTATAGGATTTTTCCTTTAGATCCAATTAGTTCATAGGAATAGATTCATATACTCCACATTTCAAAGGAAAAGAAACATGATATCATTTTTATAGCTTTAGAGCCACTTGGTTCATATGAATGTATTCCTATACTCCCACAATTTTAAAGGAAAATAAACATTAGCGTATATTCAATAGAAAAGTTCCTATGATGTGAAACAAATGACATCTCTTTTCTAATCCCTCCTCATAGGAATTGAGATACATGTCATCTCTAGATTCAATAGAAAAGTTCCTATGATGTGAACCAAATGACATCTCTTTTCCAATCCCTACTCATAGGAATTGAGAGACATGTCATCTCTTTCCCTACCACTTCCATGTATACATCTTCTCTATTCCTAAATAGCTAGTACAACCCACTACTAGCTTTTTTCCTGGACATGCAACTATGGCACAAGAACATGTCATGCATGCAAGTCATAAATCACATTGTTTTTGTACTCTATGCATGCAAGCACCACATCATCAATTCGTGCATGTTACTCATAAGTTATTTCTTGCATTAGATTTTGTATTGACAACGTATGTGTTGGTCGCGTGCACACATATGTAGTTCACATTCACATTTTTGTTAGAAATGTCATTCTTTTAACTGCAATTCATTTTTTCTCTCTGTATTACGTTTTCATTTTAATCATACATTCACTTCCCATTAGTTATAGATGTTTTTGAAGGAACTTTTATGAATTATTTTGAGTAGCAAATTTCACGTGGCCGCGGGTATATCAAAATGCGGGGCCCATGTGTCAATGCCTTTCGGTCGAACCTACGTCCACAATTTTTTGTGTACTACGTATATCTCCACTGGTCCCTGAACCCAAAATGCTCCCTCCCTCCCGTAAAACCAAGCGGCCCACCCGTGTTAAGGCATCGACTCAAACTCAATCCCTCTCCCGTTTACTACGCCACGGCCCCGCACACCATAGTAATCCTACAAACCCTACCCGCCGCACACATCATCGGTTTCCTTCAAGAGGACGAGGGAGAAGCGGATTTGTAGTGGAGGCTCCTACCCTATGGTGCCCTAGGTAGCTGCCGCATGCATAATTGGTTTTCTCTTTTCTTTATGCTCTTGCGCCCTAGAGTGAAATGATGGTTGCTTCGTCCATCCAGCTTAATGCGGGAAAGGTGGGGCTTTGTGATTTGACTCCCTCTGTCTTGATTTATTGGGCGTGCACGTAGTTCTAGGTCATCCGTTTGACTAACTAAATATGAGTTAGTATGTCACAAAAAGTATATCATTGGATTCTTAAGCGGATGTAGTTTCTAAACATATATTGTTCATCACATATATAGCTAGTTAAATTCTCAACCTAAAACGACGTGCATGCCGTGTAAACCGAGACAGAGGAAGTAGTAAAAAATAGGTGATTTTACCGAGCGGTGGGCGGGGGAGCATGGCCTGTCATGCGGTCCCACGTGTCATGATGTACCAAAGAGATGCGCGTCCCTCTTGAGGCAGAAAAATGGAAGAAGTAATACGTGGTTGTCTTGAAGGAGATAATGGTGAAGCGGATTCAGCGAAGTGTAAAATAATGGTTGCTTCGTCCGTCTGGGAAGGTGCGGCATTATGATTTGACATCTCATTGCTCATTACTACTACTCGGGCGCTACGACTGGGGGGCGTCCCCATGCTATTCTGCACTATTATTTGGTGCATGACACGTCGACCCGGTTGCTATATGTCCCACATATCGGTGAGAGGAAGTACAAAATTCATGAAAGCGAGCGTCTCCACTCTTTTAGTTCGACGGAGGAGTACAAGACACGGCTTGGTTTTTGCTACTTCGCGTGATCCATCGATACAAACCCGGACAAAAAAAGGCGAGGGCGGGTCTTTTCCCTCGTGGTAGGTAGGGGAGTTTGGCATAGTCTGTTCGAGGCAACGAGGCAGGAAGAGAAACAAGCAAATAAAGGTTGAGTGACTTAGTTTTGGGAAAACCTGATTTTACGGAGTACGTACCCACTATGGAGGTAGTACGTACTACTTACTACTCCCTCCTTTCCGGTTTATAGGGCTCATCTGAAAAAATTAGTTTTTCCGTTTTATAAGTCTCAATTCTACTAGTAGTACTCCCTCTCTCTCAGTTTACAAGGCGTGCGCGTACCCCTAGGTCGTCAATTTGACAAACCTAATACTCCCTCCTTTCCGGTTTATAGGGCTTATCTCAAAATTTTAGTTTCCCCATTTCAAATGGTATAATTTTTGTGTTATATAGTTTATATTACGGTGATAAAATTGACAACCTAGGTATATGCA
The DNA here is from genome assembly GCF_002575655.3 of Aegilops tauschii subsp. strangulata. NCBI lineage: Eukaryota > Viridiplantae > Streptophyta > Magnoliopsida > Poales > Poaceae > Aegilops > Aegilops tauschii. Next base: position 281,352,184 of record NC_053036.3, read on the forward strand.
CAGGACTTGTAAACTGGAATGGAGGGAGTACCATCACATATTTGGATTTCGAGGTGCATTAAATCACCCGATGCAAGCAATATCAAGAGAAAACTCACCAATGCATGTAGAAGTTCACGGAAATTTAGTTGTCATGCATGCATTCGTTGTAATTAATGCATCGGTAAACATAACTTCTTGAGAAAAACGAGCGTACTAATTACTTGTGCAAACTAGGAAATTAATTCCACCACTCACCGTCTACCTTGGTTGGAGAGATTTTGAAATTGAGCCATAAACCAGAAAGGAGGGAGTAGTAACATAGCCTAGGGTAGCTTGCTGCACCACAGACTCCAAGGAAATTGTTGTAGTACTACTCCTATATACCACTGTACTACTCCTACTACTAAAAGACATATATTTCAAACAATATGGTAATCTCTCTAACCAAGCTAGGTACGAGGAGTAATGGAGGGAGTAGTAATATTTTCTCCTCGTCCTGCGAGCCACCGTGCGCGTGGGCGAGGGAGCGGGCGTAGGCATAGTAAGCAAGCTTCTCCTTGTCCTGCGACTCTGTGAGTCACCGCGCCTGTGGGCGGGGGAGATGGCGTACTAAGCAAGCTTCTCCTCGTTCTGCGAGTTGATGGGACACATCAAAAGTAATACATACAGAGCATCTCTAGTGTATAGAGCCTTGCCTCTAAGGTAGGCCCCACATGGTTTTCCACTTATCAAATAAAAAAACCACAATGTATGGAGACTCTAACCAGCCTCTAAGGTTGTCCCTAGGAGAAACTGAAAAAGTATTGATTAGCAACACATTTGTCTAATGATAAAGGCAAAGGTGTCCCGTCTTTCGATGAGATGATGAATATCGCTTTGATGGAAGTCGACTTTGACGATCCGACTACGAACGTGCGAGGACGTCGCGCCTTAGCAATCGCTAAACCAACTCCGAGAGGTTATCGACCACGCCGGAGCACGATCAACCTGACCACGAGGGTCTGTTTCCTGCGAGCAAACGAAGAACAGGCAAGAAACTGAGATTGCAATCTGGATATTGCGAATATAAGATGAAAGCTTTATTGATCAAGGTGGGGTTCTGTGACGCCTTTGTCTGGTCGCTGAACACAAACGAAGGACGCGAAGTTGCAGCTATGGCGAACTTTTAATCTAAACAAAACCCAAAGTCTAAACGACGCCCTAAGGGCTGTATATATGGAGGAAGAGGGGGGGAATTTCGTGGCCCTTGAGGAAGGGGTCCGAAACCAACCCTATCTCTTGTTTCCCCACACATACGGACTCTAAAAACAGCCTATACTTATGTATTTCGAAATTACATGGGCCTGGCCCAATAATAAGGTGACGCAGCACCTAGAATAGCCTCTGGACGAAAGTTATGAAGTAGCATCTTGTATATTTCGTCCAAGGCTTCATGCACGCATTATGGTGGCTTCAACGTCCTGAAATCATCACTTGTAACTCCGTTCTTGTTCCCCATGCGCATGCCATCATCTCCATGCTTGTTCTTGCTCCAATGTTCATCCTTCTCAAAGCTAGGCCCTTCATTTGTAAGCAAAACAAATGTATCCAATTTAGGCAGCATCATATTCTCATGAACATTAGAATCATTAGCAAGAAACGAAAGTACCTGGTAATTTAATTGGCGTGCGCGAGCTCTAGTAATTGGTCCAGTATGTATAGCAGCAGGGACTGTGGGTGTAATAATTGTATTGATGTCCTCATCATCCTCCCCTTCTTGAAATGAAGTCGTCCTCGACGGAAGCTCATCTTCCTCACCCAAATAAGGCTTCAAATCTGCAATATTAAAAGTGGGACTAACCCCAAAATCTGCAGGCAGCTCAAGTTTATATGCATTATCATTTATTTTCTCTAACACCTTAAAAGGACCATCAGCACGTGGCATTAGCTTTGATTTGCGCAAATCAGGAAATCTATCCTTACGCAAATGTAACCAAACAAGATCTCCAGGTGCAAACACAACATGTTTTCTACCCTTATCTCCAGCAAGTTTATATTTAGCATTCATACGCTCAATGTTTTCCTTAGTTAACTCATGCATTTTTAAGATCAATTCAGCACGTTGTTTAGCATCAAAATTAACCTTCTCCGAAGATGGAAGAGGCAACAAATCAATAGGTGCACGAGGTAGGAAACCATACACAATTTCAAAAGGGCACATCTTAGTAGTAGAATGCAATGAACGATTATAAGCAAACTCAATATGAGGCAAGCAGTCTTCCCACATTTTCTTATTATTCTTCAAAACAGCCCTAAGCATAGTAGACAATGTTCTATTGACTACTTCAGTTTGTCCATCAGTTTGGGGGTGACAAGTAGTACTAAAAAGCAGTTTAGTCCCCAACTTAGCCCATAAACATCTCCAAAAGTGGCTAAGAAATTTAGTATCACGATCTGAAACAATAGTATTTGGCACACCATGCAAGCGAATAATTTCACGAAAGAACAAATCAGCAACATTAACAGCATCATCGCTTTTATGACATGGTATAAAGTGCGCCATTTTCGAGAATCTATCCACGACAACAAATATGCTATCCCTCCCCTTCTTTGTTCGAGGTAAACCTAAAACAAAGTCCATAGATATATCCTCCCAAGGAACACTAGGTACAGGCAAAGGCATATATAAACCATGAGGATTGAGTCGTGACTTAGCTTTTTGACATGTAGTGCAGCGAGCAACAAAACGCTCAACATCCCGTCTCATCTTTGGCCAAAAGAAATGTGTAGCAAGTACGTCCTCCGTCTTCTTCACGCCAAAGTGTCCCATTAATCCTCCTCCATGCGCCTCCTGCAACAACAAAAGACGAAGAGAGCTAGCTGGAATGCATAGCTTGTTAGCACGGAACACAAATCCATCATTAACGACAAACTTGTTCCAGGTTCTTCCTTCTTTACAATTCTGCAATACATCTTTAAAATCAGCATCATGCACATATTGATCTTTGATGGTCTCCAAACCAAATATTTTGAAGTCAAGTTGTGAAAGCATAGTATAGCGACGAGACAATGCATCAGCAATAACATTTTCTTTACCCTTCTTGTGTTTAATGACATAAGGGAAAGTTTCAATGAATTCAACCCATTTAGCATGTCTACGATTCAGTTTAGCTTGACTTTTAATATGTTTCAAAGATTCATGATCAGAATGTATAACAAATTCTTTGGGCCATAAATAATGTTGCCATGTTTCTAAAGTCCGAACAAGAGCATATAGTTCTTTATCATAAGTAGAATAATTCAGACTAGGCCCACTCAATTTTTCAGAAAAGTATGCAACAGGTTTGCCATCTTGTAATAACACACCTCCTAATCCAATGCCACTAGCATCACATTCAAGCTCAAAAGTCTTATTAAAATCAGGAAGTTGGAGTAAAGGAGCATGTGTCAACTTATCTTTCAATACCGTGAAGGCTTCTTCCTGTGCGGTACCCCAAACAAAAGGCACATCCTTCTTTGTAAGCTCGTTGAGAGGTGCAGCAATGGTGCTAAAATCTCTCACAAAACGCCTATAGAAACCAGCGAGTCCAAGAAAACTCCGCACTTGTGTGACCGTTTTGGGCTGCGGCCAACTCTCAATAGCTTCAATCTTGGCTTTATCAACTTCAATTCCCTGTGGAGTAACAACATAGCCAAGAAAAGATACTCGGTCAGTGCAAAAGGTGCACTTCCCAAGGTTACCAAACAAACGTGCATCACGTAGAGCAATAAAAACAGCACGTAAATGTTCCAAATGTTCTTCCAAAGATTTGCTATAAATCAGTATATCATCAAAATAGACCACCACAAATCGTCCAATGAAAGCACGTAAAACTTCGTTCATTAGTCTCATGAAAGTACTAGGTGCATTAGTTAACCCAAAAGGCATGACTAACCACTCATATAAACCAAACTTAGTTTTAAATGCAGTTTTCCATTCATCTCCCAATTTCATACGAATTTGATGGTATCCACTACGCAAATCAACTTTGGAGAATATTGTAGAGCCACTCAATTCATCAAGCATATCATCGAGCCTAGGAATAGGATGACGATAACGAATAGTAATATTATTAATGCCTCTACAATCAACACACATACGCGACGTACCATCCTTTTTAGGCACGAGTATAATAGGAACAGCACAAGGACTAAGAGATTCGCGTATATAACCTTTGTCGAGCAGCTCCTGTACTTGACGCATAATCTCCTTCGTCTCCTCTGGATTGGTACGGTATGGTGCACGGTTGGGTAGCGATGCACCGGAATTAAGTCAATTTGATGCTCAATCCCTCGAATAGGTGGTAATCCCGGTGGCACGTCTTGTGGGAAGACGTCAGCGAACTCCTGCAAAATGTGAGTGACAGCAGGGGGCAAAGAGGAAGGCACGTCCTCGAATGAAAATAATGCCTCTTTGCACACAAAAGCATAGCAAACAGATTTGCTGAAATCTAGTTCATCAATATCAGATTTTGTGGCAAGTAAACATGCACTTTTCAATTTAATTTCAGAAACAACACTAGATGGTTTATTATTAGGTTTCATTTGTTGCTCAAATTCCTTTGCCACAATCTGATTTTCACTCTTATTTTTCTCCTGTTTTGCTTTATTAGCTCTATTAATGTCATCTTTCAAAATGGAATCAGGAGTCATAGGAAGCAAAGTAATATTTTTATCCTTATGAACAAGAGTATACTGATTGTTTCTACCATGGTGTACAGAATTTTTATCAAATTGCCATGGTCTACCTAGTAATAAGGAACATGCTTGCATGGGTACCACATCACAATCAACATAATCAGCATATGTAGAGATACTAAAATGCACACGAACAGTACGTGTTACCTTAACCTTGCCGCTGTCGTTGAACCATTGGATGTAGTAAGGATGTGGATGTGGTCTTGTGGTGAGAGATAGCTTCTCCACCATCTCCATGCTAGCCAAGTTGTTACAGCTCCCTCCATCTATGATGACGCGAACAGAACGTTCCTTCACAACTCCCTTTGTATGGAACAAATTATGCCTCTGATTTTGCTCTGCTTGTGTGACCTGCACACTCAAAACACGTTGAGCAACTAAACATTCATACCTGTCAGCGTCTTCAGGAGCCATGTATTGCGTCTCATTTTCAGAATCATCTCCACCATGTTCTTCACGTGTAATAAGAGCCAAAGTCTCCTCATCATAGTCACTAGCGGACTCATACCCACCATCCTCAGTAGCAATCATGACACGCTGAGATTTGCATTCTCTCGCAAAATGTCCTCTTCCCTTACAACGACGACAAATAATATCACTTGTGTGCCCTGTCGATGCCATGGAAGAAGAAGAGCTCTGCACAGGCCCGGCAGGTGTGCTCTTGGCAGAGAGTGGTGGTTGTGCCTGCTTTCTTGTATCACGGCTGGAGGTGGCACCTGATGGAGGTGATGGTGAAGTGGAAGTAGAAGATGCACGCGGTGTCCATGATGAAGGTCGACCTGCAGAAAAGTTAGTTCGCGCCAATGGCTGTCGATCCTGCACTTCACGTTCAGCTTTACAAGCAAGATGGAATAAACGAGTGATATTATTATAATCCTTATACTCTAGAATGGTCTGAATCTCTTTATTTAATCCACCCATAAAACGTGCAAGCATAGCTTCATTCTCCTCAACAATACCACATCTAATCATGCCAGTTTGTAATTCCTGATAATATTCTTCTACAGAATTTTTTCCTTGTCTTAAACGCTGCAATTTTTGAAGTAATTCACGTTGATAATATGGTGGAACCCAACGAGTACGCATAGCAGTTTTCAAAGCAGCCCAAGTAGCTGGAACAGGATATAATCTACAATGTTCAGACCACCAAACACATGCAAAGCTAGTGAAAGCACAAACAGCAGCAGGAACACGTCTCTCCTCAGGATATTGTAAACATGTAAATCGTTGTTCAGTTTCTAACTCCCAAGTAAGATATATATCAGGAACATATCTACCCTCAAATGGTGGAATATTCAATTTCAGTTTAGGGAGATGGTCATGATCTCGTACCTGAGGTGGTGGTGCCGGCCTACCGTTGCGAATATATACCTGAGGTCGACCTGCTGGTGGTGGTGCTGGTGGCTGCACGTAGTTCTGATTTTGATCAACCTCATCCTCATAATCGCCCGCATAATCGTCATCCTCCTCAGCCGCCGCAGGAGCAGGAGCCAAAGAAGCATCAACAGTAGGGACAGCAGCACCCGAATTTTGACCAATCTCAATTGGAACGCGCTGTGCCCGTCCCACTTGATTTGGAAGGCGGCGTTGGAGATGTGGTTGTTGTTGTTGTAGAGGTGCGACATGTGCAGCCGGTGGTGGTTGGGGAAGACGCTTTAGTAATTCAGTAAACTTGTTATCCAGCTTTGTCTCAAACGACTTCTCCACGGCATCTATCTTCTCCATAGCCTCTTCAAATCTGTTTAGCACATCTCCCACCTGGCCACTCATCATTTGCTGAAATTTATCATGCAACTCCTTGTTCGTCATGTTCGCCCAATCAGTCTCATCGGCTTGTGAACCTGCCATGGTTAGCAGCAATAGAAACACAAAAGAATATGATCCTGCAGACTACTAGAAGTGGTGGGATGGTGGTGTGTCACAAAACCTTCAAGCGAATCTCAAATTCTTACCAGTTCTTACCCAGCAGCAGGTGGTGATCGGCAACCGTTGTAGTCAAAAACTCTCAAAGCTTGGATATAGCGATTACCAGGGAGAGTCAAACGCACGATGTAGACTTATGTGGAGCTGGGAAGGCTTATAATATGGTAGCAAAATGGTAAGCAATAATCAATTCAGAGATGCAAAGTTGAATAAACGCTCAACGACGGTACTGTGCTGGTCCTAGGCTAGACCGTGCTAGAGACGCGAGCCTAGAACACTAACAAAATCACGGCGCTGCACGTAAACAAGGGAAAAGCACACTCAGGAATTTTTTTTTCGCTCTTTTTTTTTTTTTTTTTTGCGCTCTTTTTTTTTTTTGCGCTCCTCCTTTTTTTTTTTTTGCGAAAAAATCACTATAATGGCGAGTGTCTCAAAACTCTTCCCAGGTCAAACTGACAGGATGGGCACAAAATTTTTTGACTATTTTTTTTTTCGGAAATCAGGGCAGCGACGACGAAAAAGTGCGACAAAAAATCACTATGATGGCGAGTGTCTCAAAACACTACCCGGGGCCTAAAAATAGGATAGGGAAAAAATATTTTTGGTTGCCGAAATTTTGGCCTAAAAACTGCCCGGGGGTCTCCAGACTCTTCTCTACTCAGGCAAGGAAACACGAAACGGAAAATATATGGATCTCTAAAACAAACCGACTATGAAAAGAACTCGGATTGGTGGTGGATATATGGCGGTGGTATATGGCAGCGGTGGTGGTATATGGATACGGATTCAAAGCGGTGGCGGATAAGCAATGGTGGTAGATGGCAAGGCGATGATGATGGTGCGGCGGCGGCGTGACAACTTATGACCAGAACTCGAAACTCTAAAAGACTAGACTCTAAGACCAGCAACTTGACACGACGATGCAACCGCAAATTCAACAAAGCAAAAACCCTAAAAAGATTATGCAAAGGCTCAGATTGGTTCGGATATGATGAACTAACCCTAATTTTTTTTTGTGGCTTTTTCGTGGACTGTAGGTATGAAGAACAGACTCGATCTAAACTACGAAAAACTGTAAAATCTCACCGAGCAACCTGGAAATCTGATACCACTTGATAAAGGCAAAGGTGTCCCGTCTTTCGATGAGATGATGAATATCGCTTTGATGGAAGTCGACTTTGACGATCCGACTACGAACGTGCGAGGACGTCGCGCCTTAGCAATCGCTAAACCAACTCCGAGAGGTTATCGACCACGCCGGAGCACGATCAACCTGACCACGAGGGTCTGTTTCCTGCGAGCAAACGAAGAACAGGCAAGAAACTGAGATTGCAATCTGGATATTGCGAATATAAGATGAAAGCTTTATTGATCAAGGTGGGGTTCTGTGACGCCTTTGTCTGGTCGCTGAACACAAACGAAGGACGCGAAGTTGCAGCTATGGCGAACTTTTAATCTAAACAAAACCCAAAGTCTAAACGACGCCCTAAGGGCTGTATATATGGAGGAAGAGGGGGGGAATTTCGTGGCCCTTGAGGAAGGGGTCCGAAACCAACCCTATCTCTTGTTTCCCCACACATACGGACTCTAAAAACAGCCTATACTTATGTATTTCGAAATTACATGGGCCTGGCCCAATAATAAGGTGACGCAGCACCTAGAATAGCCTCTGGACGAAAGTTATGAAGTAGCATCTTGTATATTTCGTCCAAGGCTTCATGCACGCATTATGGTGGCTTCAACGTCCTGAAATCATCACTTGTAACTCCGTTCTTGTTCCCCATGCGCATGCCATCATCTCCATGCTTGTTCTTGCTCCAATGTTCATCCTTCTCAAAGCTAGGCCCTTCATTTGTAAGCAAAACAAATGTATCCAATTTAGGCAGCATCATATTCTCATGAACATTAGAATCATTAGCAAGAAACGAAAGTACCTGGTAATTTAATTGGCGTGCGCGAGCTCTAGTAATTGGTCCAGTATGTATAGCAGCAGGGACTGTGGGTGTAATAATTGTATTGATGTCCTCATCATCTAATCAGTACTATTTCTCTTGTACTCCTACTTCTTATGCTTCCTAAGGCTGACAATTGGGACCACATGGATTGTTACATTGTTAGAGGCAGCCTCTAAGGTTAGACGCAGCCTCTAAGGTTAGACACGATGCTAGCCATTTTTTTGTTAGAGGCAGTTCATGCAATGTATAGAGGCCTGCCTCTAAGAGTAGGGAGGGCTTAGAGGAAACAAAAAGCATACATTGCGGATGCCCTAAGTGCCTACTTTCCGGTCTATATGACTCAATTTAAAATCCACAATGCATCCATAATAGATGGTGAGTGGTGGAATAAGTTTGTTACTTCCATAGTTCGCAAAAATACTGAGCATGTGAGATGGTGAACGGAGGGAGTACGATACCATTAGTACTACAGTTCTTTTGGAAGGGTTGTTGTAGTCCCTCCCATTCACATGTTCACATTTCAAGCTTCAATAAAAATATTGCAAGCAAGGATTAAGAGAAACCTCAGCAATGCATGTACTCCCTCAATCCATATAGGGTATAAAATGCATTTTGGAGGCTAACTTTGACAACATGTTAGAGCAATAATATGACATCCAACTTACACAAATCATACCATCAAATCCATACGTGGTCATTATACTACTAACACATGCATGTGTTGCAATTAGTACGTAGATACAGTAGTAAACACTCACTATCTAGTAGGAGTAGTTCTAGTAGTACTCCACACTACTACTACTATGAGGCCATCCAACTGTGTCCCGACAGAAGACCGCAGACACCAATTATTCATTCATATTTAAATTTGTTTTCACACAGCAAAATAACCATGAAAACAACACATGGCAAAATTTCACGGCGAACGAGGGATTTGAAAGTGCTGGGAGGGGTGCGGCTGGGAGGGGTTGTTTGCATCTTGCCCGGGGTAGCCAAAATATTGGCGACCCTTTTGTCCACCCGTTCCTTTGCTACCGATGAACGAGGAAGAGCTCGGGTGCTCATGCATCCTCCAGTGCGCGCGTTGGAGACGAGCTCGCACGAGCTGTGCTTTTTTTGTCCCACCACGCCGACCGAGCCGGCCGCAGACCGACCAGCGACCCACAAATTACGCCATCCAACCATAGCCGCACACATTCTGACAGCAACTCAACCAACCGGACGAAATTCATGCAAACACGGTGATATTTCATATAAACAATGAGGGAATTCATATAAAATAATATATTTTCATACAAACATGACGGATTTCATTACATTCAAATCAACTAAGCGGTGCTACTGCTGAACAGCACAGGTATAATAATACCTAGCCTAAATGGTCGCCTGCCTACCATTTCTCTTCCTCATGTTAGGCAGCACGATCACCGGACTGCCGGGAGCCCCCGAGGTATATGCTTCAGCGCAAAGGACGGCTCGCTTCCCCACCGCTCAACTGACATCGTTGGCTGATGCCCAAGATGGAGTCTGAAGGGGGCTTCTCTGCTTCCATCGAGCCCATGCGAGGTCGACGAAGGTCCTCGCAACAAAAGGATCCGGCAAGACACCTGCTGTGTAAGCCGGCGTCGCCTCCGCGGTGGCCTTCATGGGACCCAAGTGGCAGCGGCCTCCCGTGTTGAACTTCTCCTCGATGATGGCGGCGGACGGGGAGGCGCTCGTTCTCCCTGTGCCGGCGTGGAGTAGCTCGCCGCTCCTCGTCGAGCTGGCCTGGAGCGGCGAGGTGCTGAACCGTGCGTCAGGAGAGGGGAAGGAGGTGGATTAGCGAGCTGCATAGCTCAGTGGGCTCGGTGGGCCACCCAACCGGCTTGGATGCCGGATAACTACTCTTCATAAGCCATTGTAAAGTGGACAAAATGGTGAAGGAGGAGATAGGGGAGCGGCGGAGGTTTGTGATTCTTGGCCGACGTCTGGCCTCGTTTAAATAGGACATTAAATAGACGGCGGACGGGAGGAGCTCGGCCGGCGTTGCGTTTAATGCCGGCCCAGTCATGAACGGACGTGTGTCCAGAGTGGGTTTCTCGGCTTCCACCCAGGTTTCATGGATGCGTTTGAATGCGGCAAGGAGGCGTGTTCAGCCAGGCGTGCAACGAGCGGCGCCCTCGACTCTGACGTATGACACCATGTCATTCTTCCACTGACGTGTGGGCTCGTTGGGTACCTGGCCTGCATGTCAGTGACCCAACGCAGGCAGCGCACGGCAGAGGAGCTTTTGGTGGGCCAGGGCGGTCATAAGCGGGCATTTCACAAAATGATGATTGTTCATTGAGTGTGACGTCATCTATTTCATGTAGATAAGCCTACTATATAATATAAGAGAATTTTAAAATTTTCATATATACGTTGAAAGCCCGTTCGATACGTTGTGATTCATAAAGACCGCTGGAAACATCAATGTTCTGCTTACCACAGATAAGATTGATTAATACTCGTAACAATCCATGTCCTTAACAAAGGGTGCATGCACTTATAGGTTGAGCGTGTGTCTTGCGTCGTGTGATGTGTGCATGCAGGCGTGCGAGTGTTGCGTGCGTGCATGTGTATGTTTCAGTGTTGCAGGCATGTGTGCATGCATGCGTGTGTTCGAGTGCATGTGTATGTGTCAGTGTTGCACGCCTGCATACGTGCGTGTGTGCGCGCGAGTGTTGCGTGCGTGCATGTGTACGTGCAGGGTGAGGCTACAGGTCAGTCGACTGCCTTTTTCATCTCTGGTCAGTCGATTTTCCAGCCATTGGATATGAAATCAAGGGCCTGCAGTTCATCTTCAACCTCCACTCCCGGAGCCGCCAGCCACCACTGGCCGAAGCACGGGCCCCGCCGCCCGCGGCCGGCCGCACTCCCGCGCCGCCTCGCCACCCCGCCCGTCCTGAAACCACTCCCCACCGCCGGTCCGCCGCCGCCCCGGCCATCCCTCTAGGCCACCCCCCCCCCCCCCCGCGCCGTGCTTTTTCTCCGGCGATCCCCACACCACCGCGCCCCCCACCACCGGCGACCACCGCCCCACCCTGAACCCTAAGATAGATAGTGGGGTACCTCACCGGCGAGCCCCCCTCCCCGCTGCGGCTAGTTCTTCCTTAACTCCGGCGAGCCCCCCCCCCCCCCCCCCAACCCCTGAAAATTGACTAACCCAAAAGTCGTTTCAGTCGACTGAAGTGTAGCCAAATTGGTAGGTGCAAGTACTGCATGCATGTGGGCTTTGCGGGCGTGTTTGTGCGCATGTGCAATTAAAACGGCTTGCTCAGCATATAATCACAAGTCGATCCTTGTCCGCTGTGGTTAGGGGGCGTGGGCCGCAAACCAGAGGTCTCACGACTTCGAATCCCCACCGACCACCAATTTATTACCATTTTTGTCTTTCATATAACGCTGACGGGTGGGCCCTATGGTAATGTGCGCTGCTGAATGGACCGTTTGACTGGTCAATTGATCGTGTCATCAACAAATTACAGAGCTGTACGGTGAGCGAGTGACCGAATGATCACCATAAAATGTATTTTATTAACACAATACAGACTCAAACTACCATTTCTTTCTTTCATATACGCGCTGACAGGTGGGCCCCATGGTTACGCGCGTTGATGGTGCAACACTAATTGCGCCACGTGGAACGTTTGACTGGTCAATTGATGGTGTCATCAACAAAATACGAAGTTGTACGGGTACAGCCAGTGACCGTATAATCACGACATGCATTTTTTTAACATGGTACAAACACAAGCGCTCATATATACACGCAAACACTCACCGCTATAAGCGCACACACGCAGACCCTACCCCTATTTGCACCTTCGAGAGAGTGAGCCAGCATATGATCTTGAGATTTTATGAAGTCACCATAGGTGCCTCGTAGTCGAGGGGAACGTCTCCTCCCACTGAACGCACATCGCCGGAAAATACTGAAATTAATCCAGGATAAATGTGAGCACCAGGACTTTAACCCTGGTGGGCTGGGGAAACCACTGTCCTCCTAAGCATCCAACCACAGGTTGGTTAGCACCACAAAATGTATATGGTGACCGTGATGAGCTTATTCTAAAGTCCAGTGACCATATCATGCTTTCGCTTCAAATACAATGACCAGAAGTGTCGTCAACAAAATATAGAGCACACATCAAATACAATGTCCGTCAGTGTCATCAACAAAATACGGAGACATGTCATGAGCTAGATACCGTTTGATCACTACAAGAATGTATACGATCACCGTAATGAGCATATTCTGAAGTCCAGTGACCGTATAGTGCTTTCGGTTGAAATACAGTGACCGTCATGTGTGAATGTGTCAGGGGCATGCATACTTTTAGTGGGCCGAGAGATTGTTTGTGTGCGTACATGAAAGTGGTGTAGAAAGAGGGGGTATCCCGTGGAGACAAGGAGAGATATGCCCTTCGTTTCTCTTTCCCGTGACTAATATTTTAGGAAAAAAATTAAACATTCACAATGCAGAGCAAATATTATTGGATGCACCATGCAATTAACTTTCATGTATAACATTGTACTATTGTATATGCTTATTTTCTTAGTCGCCGATTGCATGTGGGGTGTGGTGAGCACATCATTTCTAGTTGTGGTGGGTCAACGTGAGGACTCATGGGTCGGTTCCATCCTGCGCCACATAGGTTGGACCGAGACACATTATACGAAGACCCATGTGGAGGACTCGGCGTACAAGACGAAGCTACTAGAGTCGTGGAGGACTCTATCCCCACTGATGATAAGATGACTATATATGATTTGTAACCCTAGGCCCCGAGTATGTTATAGAAGCTCGGGGGCTACTTCGTCGACAGTCTACACACAGGCACAATGCCTTGTATTCACGTGTACTTTGTACACACCCCTATCACAAATATACAGTACCAGGAGTAGGCTTTTTCCTCAACTGCAAGGGCCCAGACTTGGGTAAAACTTTGCCTCGTATTACCATCCAGCCTAAGAGTCAGGGATATCCTACCGAATGATCGGATGGAATCATATCTGCCAACTACTAAGAGAGAGGTGTGTGTGTGGGGGGGGGACAATGTGTGCGAGAGAGGCCTAAAGATAATGTGCGTGCGGGAGACACGTAGGCACATATATGTGCCTATAGAGGGCTAGTAGAGACCGTGCGTGTGTATACATGCATGTGAGAGAAATAGTTTTTTCCAACTAAGATTAGTGAAAAGAGTGGTACATAGTAGTCAGAAAGAGAGAGGGAGATATATAGAGAATGTGTACGTGGGACACCCCGACACCCCGGGACAGATTGTGAGCATGTGTGAGAGAGAAATGCCGATGTATATAAAGTGTGTGCACTTATGCGTTAGATAGAGAGATATATAGCACGTGTGTGAGAACGGGCAGAGGCATAGTGCATCTACGTGTAAATGGCGGTTCTACGCATTAAATTAAAATATAAATGGCATTATTATTTTTGGATGAGATCATGAATTTTGCAATTTCCGTATGAACGAACATCGGTCTATCAGACACCCATACTCTATTGAATTCTAGCATGTGCATGTGTTTATTTCATATTATCGATCCATAGAGTGAGAGTTGTTTGAAATCCAGACAATGCATTGCTTTTGCAATTCATATATAAACATTAATTAGTGCACTCCATGTTGTTAGTGTGAAGCACTTTATACATTTGTCACTTACATGGAAACATTCCTAATTGCTAGCTACGAAATAGAATACATGTTGAAATGAATATAAAGGGGGTTTCGAAGATTTGAATTCATAGGAAGTGCATTCATCTATTTGAATCCGAGATAATGGCATTTGTAAATCAGATCTAAAATGGGGCATCAATCTTTGTTGTGCGTTTGAACATGCTATATATTCATACGCATGGCTAACTATTTTTTTGCAACCAAGGAGATTATATCTGGAACCATGCATGAACTGAGGTAAGTTGCATATTTTTTAATATATACTCATTTACAATGTATATTCAAATGTACCCCCACCATTCCAAAATAACCATAGTTTTAGGATTTTCAAGAGTCAAGATTTGTGAAGTTTGACAAATCCTGAAAGTTAAATTCAAGAGAACCAAAAACGTTAATGCTTCTGCTCCCAAATATTGAACGAAGCGCCAGATAAGCCTCTGGTCACCCAAAACCGCGCGAGACTAATGTTTGGTGGTAGGAAATTACTATCCTAACTCTGGCCCGTGTAGCCTATCGGCCCGATGTCCAAAGGTCTAAACCGGGGTAGGTTTGTAACTTCACCAAGACGCCAGTCTCAACCGCCTCTGAGAAGCATTCATACGCCGTGGGCGCCTAAACACCCATGCGCTCGGCCCAAATCAATCCAGCCCACCATTTGGGACACCTGAGATTACTGTCCTACCCCCAACCCACAATATGTCTTAAATTTTAGATGGGGGCAAAGTTTGTAACTTTCCCCAAATTTCAAACAAGTGCGTCCCAAATCGAAACATTGTTCCCCTTAGTTCCCCCCTCCCTCCGTTTCCCCATTCATATTCTGTGGCCGCCAAAATGCCCTCTCCACTAGCCACAAAACTGCAGCCTCCTCCGTCCTCCACCCCATCGCACCCAATCGACCACTGCCCTCCTCCATCACGCCGGAGCCGGTACCCCGACGTCGTCGTCCAACGCAACCTCAACCGCAATGCCCTCATGGACTTAGCAGCTGAAGCCAAGGTAGAGCTGCCTCCACGACGCCGACGTGCGCCGTACCAGAACCACTTCGATCACGCCGTCCTGCGCCTCACCGCTGCCACTCCACTATCGCAACCGTCCGCCTCACCGGTGTTGTTCCCGCTACACCGTCATTTGCCGCCTCGGATCTGGTTCCCCACCACCGACAGACGACCACCGCACCACACTCAACAACTTGGCCATGGGTTCGTCCAAGGCTCCACCATCCTCCGCAACTTCTCGTTTCCAGCGAACCACAAGAAGATCGTTGGAAAAATAGAAGGAGGACACAACACTGCTAGCAGAAAGAGGTACTCCTCTTCCTTATTCATGCAAATCTTACGTCTCTGCTCACGCCGTATTCATCCCACGAAAGAAACTAGTTGAAAGCTTCTTACTGCATCTACTTCGTGATACTAAATGCACAAGGTTTCCTCTCATTTACTATTTCACCTTGGCTAGAGGTCAGTAGCCCGCCTGGATTTCAATTCAGGGTCAATTGATTCACAATTAAAAGAAGCAGCACCCGCTTAGGCGCGTGGAGCACCTAGTACGAATGTTCGCCGGGGAAGCGGCACATCGGTGTCTATCATAGGGGTATGGGACGCAGGAGCTACTTGTGTCCGATCTGTAGGTCGGCGAGGCTTGAAGGGATGTCCGGCGGGCGGTGTCAAGCACGGCGGTGCAGTGAGGTCGAGGGGAGGGTGGAGGCAGGGGACTGGGCCAGTGGTCACTGGCGTTTCGAGGAAGATCATCAACACTGACTGGCTGGAGGTAGATGAAGGCGATCTGCCCATTCTTTGTACATCGGACGATGCAGAAAAAATGGATTGACCTATTTGTTTTCAGTCAACTGTTATCTTCATAGGACCACACCTTGTGGTGTGGTGGAGGAGCATCTCCATTTCCCAGCCATCCATGTGCTCATATCTCAAAATCCTAGAATCTTGTAATTTCGTGTCCCATGCATGTTGTAGAGCTATCATATGTCTCCCGTCATTTATTTCTCACGAACCTGTTATTTGCTACTTTTACAATGTACTACTTGTGCACACACTTCACCCATACTCACACTATTGTTTTTTTATGCATGGGTATTTCAGACTCTGAGGCAGTGTTGATGAATACACAAAAGAAAAGATAGAAGTCGCTCCAGTGTAATTCAAAGATAAGCACTAAGCGTTTCAGCGCTCTAAAGGTGTAGTGTCAGCAGATGGAGACAATAAACGTAGCTCTGCAGTTGATGATCTCAATTGCCACACACAACCATCCAGGTGCTTGCTTTAACTTCGCGCTGTCAAATGTGGTTGCATGTTGCATATGGTGTCTAGCTTATATTGCTTCCAATTTGGTTAAATTGCATGTGCTTACTTTACACATATACCTTTGATAATGACATGTCTTCCTGTTTTTGATACATACAACATATGTCTATTAACCATGTTCGTACATCAAATTAATGCTCTTTTGTATCCCTCATCAATCACTTATGATGAGACAGCCACCCCAGTGGGTTACTGTGAGATGCGCTACTCGTTTAAAGAGTGCAGTGTCATCCTCTCCACATGATTCTCAAGAAACAGCAAGGCTAAATGAAGATAGTCAATGTAGCTCTCTAGTTGATGACCGCAATTCCCCTACACCACCATCGCAGGTGCTTGCTCTTACTTGGCAATGTGATATGTTGTTGCGTGTTGCATATGGTGTCTACCTTGTAAAGCTTCTAATTAGGGTAAACTAGTTATCAACCCGGGCACCTACACATGCTAGTTAAGTTTTGTTATATCTTGCTACTTGGCAATTAGAATCCATACTGTTGTAAACCTTTTTCAGTGATTTGTTTCTATACTGATGCATATACTCTCTCCATTCTTAAATATAAGACATTTTAGAGATTCCACTATGGACATGAATGTATGTAGTCATATTTTGGAGTGCAGATTCACTCATTTTACTCTATATGTAGTCTATAGTGAAATATCTAAAGGTCTTATATTTAGGAACCGAGGGAGTCATATATTTCATATTTTTATGAGGTAGTTTATATTTTCTTGTAATTCCTCCGATTGGTATGTCACACCGTGTCTATTGAGATCTAAGCACCTTCGTTAGTACTCTAATGGTTTGACTTTTGGTAAGAGCCATTAGTCGCGTAGCAGAATACCACTTTTAATGTGAGTGTATAACGTGTCTTGTTATTACATAATATCTTTAAGTCTTAGATAATTTCTATTTAGGTAGCACAGAGGTGTATTTGGTGGCTCCGTTGATATTAAATCTTCGTAACTTGTTTAATCAGTAGACATAATTAAAAATAACTCATGTATTCAACATAAGATGTGCGAGTTTACATGTGTATGGATGTTTTATTCAGGTTTAGAAAACGTAATTACCTATATATATTTTAAAACAACGTATCAATTTTACGGCCAACAACTCCCGTATTAAGTATTCCAAAAAAGCTGCTCACCAACGATATGTGTATACATGTGCGTTTATGTTTTACTTGTGTTTAGAGAAAAAAACTCCCTATGGCAATTCGTCTATGTTTTACTTGGGTTTCAAAAACTCCCAAACAGTTCATGTTTGAAATTAAATTTCCTAAAATTTACATCTACTGTCATCATCTTCTGTGCCCTGAAATTTGATCTTAACCCACACTTTACTTCTAACTTCGACGATTCTGGTGTCCAACATGTATACGTATCGACTCATGGTCTTCAAATTGCCTCACTTCTCTCTATTAAAAAACACATTATCCATTAGGACCCGTTCTCTCATCTCTGAGTTGTGCCCAATGTCACATTTGGATCTCTGTTGATTATGTATGTTCTTGTTTGATGCGGAAGGCAACATCGCTAGTGGCTGCGTGCAGCTTGAAGTTTGTGTTAGCTTCTGCACCGGCCAGCTACCCACTTCTCTCGATTTCAGTAAATCTGCAATATCCTGCCCAATGTTATGTTTGCTTCAAATCTGCACATGAAGGAAATAATTTTTCTCATTGACACTAACTTCGTTAACCCCAACTCTTGGGGTTGAGTTGGGGTTGGTGATGTACGTTCTTGTAATCATGTTTGATGTAGGAAGGCGCGGGAGACGTGCAACTTGCAGTTGTCATAGCTTCCCCACCAGCCGGTACCTGCTAAGCGCCGCGCGACAGCTCTCGATGTCTGCCTGCCTGGACTACCCCACCACCCCTGCACTGTCTAGGGTTAGGGATGTGCGGACATACGTAGATGCCAGATCGGAGACAATGCATGCTTGATGTTGGATATTTGTGTTGTGCGCAAGTTCACACAAAGGAAACAGATCGAGGCCGACATCGGTGCACGGGTGAAGGCCTGCAGAGTCGGACAATCAAGGAGGATGGCTACGGGGAGGGGCCATTGCTGGTCTCTCGATGACACGTTTGGAAGAGAAGTTTGCGAGGGAGACATTTGTTTGCATCTCATGCAAACACTTTTCAAGGATAATGGAAGAGGCCTTAATTTAAGGAGGCATACATGTGGGATATATGCCCGGACTCTTTTTCTATTTCATCTGATGGCTATAGATAGATAATGGGGAGATCAGATGGCTAGTATTGTCCGCGTGGGATAGAATGCCTGGACTCTTGTCGTACTTCATCCGATTGATTCTATGGCTGTAGATAAGTAATGCAAAGATCCGATGGTTAATTTACTTAGTTGTGGAGGATTAACGTGGTGCTTTCCTTGGTGCCTCCAATTTGTAGATATAAGATTGCATCTTCTTAGTTAACACATTATACCTGTGAATATGACATGCCTTCCTGTTTTTGGTACATACTACGTCTTTCTATTAACCATGTTCTTACATCAAACTACTTTTCTTGTGTATCCCTCATGAATCACTTCTGACGAGACACCTTCAAGTTGACAGTGTAATATTGGTTGCATCTTGCATATCATTTCAAACATGTATTGCCTCTAATTTTTTGAAGTGCCACTTATAATGAGACACATCTAACTTGGTAGAGTGATTTTGGTTGGATCTTTCATATGGTGTCTAGATTGTGTTGCTTCCAATTTGTTGAAATTCCTTCTGCTTAGCGTTTTTCGTACATATTCCATCCTCCTACAATGTGGTTGCCATACATAAAAGTTGTATTCTTCAGTATCATGCATCAACAAATTTGGAAATGCGAATTTCATTCCTTTTTCTTCTGTGTTTACTTGACAAGGCAAAACCTAAAAGGACGAATGCACGGAATGATGGTGGTCCTCTGGAGCAACCAAAACAGATGATCTCTGCAGATTCTCCTGCTACTCCTACTGAAGTGCAAGTTCCAAATCTCATCTCCCCTACTCCACAACCCCAGGTGCTTGCTCTAACATGGCAATGTGATATCTGGTTGCATATTGCATATTGTGCCTAGCTTGTATTGCTCCTAATTTGTTAAATTGCATCTCCTTAGCTTACACATTATACATGTGAATATGACATGCCTTCCTGCTTTTGGTACATACTACATCTGCCTATCACACCATGTTCTTACATCAAACTACTGTTCTTGTGTATCCTGCATCTATCGCTCATGATGAGACAGTCACGCCTGTGGGTTAGTATGAGACGCGCTACTCTTATAAAGAGTGCAGTTTCATCGTCCCCACATGATTCTCAAGAAACAACAAGCCTAAATGAAGATATTGAACATAGCTCTGTACTTGAAGACCGCATTTCCCCTACACCACCATCACAGGTGCTTGCTCTAAATTTGCAGTGTGATGTGTGGTTGCATGTTGCATACGGTGTCTAGCTTGTAATGCTTCTAATTAGGGTAAATTGCATCTGCTTAGTTTAGACATTATACCTGTGCATATGACACGCATCCCTATTTTTGGTACATACTACATCTATCTGTTAACCATGTTCTTAGATGAAACTACCTCTCTTCTGTATCCTGCATCAATCACTTACGATGAGACACCTTTATTCGTTGCATATTGCATATTATTTCTAGCATGTGTTGCCATGTATTGCTTCTAGTTTGGTCAAATACATTTACGAGGCCACCCTTTTAATTTGGCAGAGTGATATTGCTTTCATCTTTCGTATGGTTTCTAGCTTGCATTGCTTATAACTAGTTGAAACACCTTGTGCTTAGTTTACACTTTATACATCATACATGTCAATATGTCATGCCGTCCTGTTTTTCATACATATTCCATCGTCCTATCATGTGGCTGCCTTACATGAAAGTAGTGTTCGTCAATATCATGCATCAATGAGTTCTGAAGAGCGAATTTTATTCCCTTTTCTTGTGGATTTGACTTGACAAGGCAAAATCAAAAAAGAGGAAGGAAAAGAGTAAGGAACGCGATGATGGTGGTCCTCTACAGCAACGTAAATGGAGCATCTGTATGGATTCTCCTCGTACTGCTAGTGCATTACAAGTTCCATGTCTCCGCTCCCCTACTCCACCATCCAAGGTGCTTGCTCTAACTTGGCAGTGTGATATCTGGTTGCATGTTGCATATGGTGTCAAGCTTGTATTGCTTCTAACTAGTGTAAACTGCATCTGCTTAGCTTACACATGATAAGTGTGAATATGGCATGCCTTCCTGTTTTTGGTACATACTATATCTGTCTATCACACAATGTTCTTACATGAAACTACTCTTCTTGTGTATCCTGCATCAGTCACTTATGATGCAACACCTTTAAGTTGGCAGTGTGATAATGGTTTGCGTCCTGAATATGATTTCTAGCATGTAGTGCTTCTAGTTTGATGAACGCCACCTATGACGAGACAGTTTCAACTTGGCAGAGTGATATTGATTGCACCTTCCTTATGGTGTCTAGCTTGCGGTGCTTCTAATTTGTTGAAGTGCCCTCTGCTTAGTTACAACATCATAGGTGTGAATATATCAAGCCATCCAGTTTTTCATACATATTCAATCCTCGTATCATGACTTTGCCTTTCATCAGAGTAGTGTTCATCAGTATCATGCATGAATGAGTTCTGAAGAGCGAATTTTATTCCTTTTTCTCGTTGGTTTGACCTCACAATGCAAAATCAATAAAGCCGAAGGAAATTGGTAAGGCATTGGATGATGGTGGTCCTTCCGAGCAACTAAAACGGAGGGTCTCTACAGATTCTACTCCGCCATCCTCCCAACAAGATTTGCAAGACAATGAAAGGCTAGACAGTCAACGTAGATGTGTAGATGATGAGCATATCTCCCCAACTCCACCATCGCAGGTGTTTTCTCTAACTTGGCACTATTATATGTGGTTGCATGTTGCGTATGATGTCTAGCTTGTATTGTTTCTAACTTTGTTGAATTGCATCTGCTTACTTTATGCATAATGCCTGTGAATATGACACGTGTTCCTATTTCTGGAACATACTATATCTGATCACACATCAGACTACTGTTCTTGCATATCCCGCATCAGTCACTTATGATAAGGCACCCTTAAGTCGTGATAGAGGCGAGGGTGTCCCGATCTTTCGATGAGATGATAACTATCGATTTGGTGGAGTCGACTTTGACGATCCGACTACAAACGTGCACGACGTTGCGCCTTAGCAATCGCTAAACCAATCTCCTGAGGTTACTGACGATGCCGGAAGCACGATCAGCCTGACCACGAAGGTCTATTCCTGCAAGCAATCGAAGAACGAGCAAGAATATGATAAAGCAATCTGAATATTGCGAATATATATGAAGTATTGATAATGGTGGGGATCCGTAAGCGGTCTTGGTCTGGTCGTTGGACACGAACGAAGTACACGAAGTTGCAATGGCTAACTTTTAACTAAACAAATCCCAAGGAAAAAGCTACTAGATGGATCTACTTATATAGGAGCAAGGGGTGGCGGCCAAGGAGGTGGGAGGACGTCCCAAGGCAGCCTAAAACCAACCCTAGGTCGTACAAGGCTCATGGGCCCAAGTGGAGGTGATGCAACACCTTTGGACTTGTAGTTTGACTCGGATTCTGGTGCAATGTCAGATTGTTTCGACCATAACTCAATGCTCCGGACGAATTTAAAGGTGAATCCAATTGGGTTGGAAAGAGCACGAAATCTAGTTTCCAACAAAAAAAGAATCACCCAATTCGGAGTCCGTATGAAAAAGTTGTTGGCGTTTTGAGTCAGGTATGTCTGTGCAGTCCGAATCTGAATCCAGAACGTGAGAGACTTGGACTCTATCTTCTCTTGGCCCAAAAGTGACGTGAGAGGACTTTTTGAACAGAACCTAAACTTCTCCTTTTGCCTTATCTTCATATGTGGATTGTACAAATGTCCCATACACCTGCAATTAGACAAAACACAAAAGTGTGTGAAGTATTTTTGTTCTGGATAACATAAATAGATTATTGAATAGTTTGCACTAGAAATCACCTGACAAATATGCATGTATGCAATATTTTTGGTCGTATCCAAGGTAGTCATGTCCTCATCATCCTCCCCTTCTTGAAAACAAAGCCGTCCTCGGCGTTGCTTAATCTGAAATGTGGCTAACAAAAGAGACAAGGTGTACATGTTGTATATGTATATGTCATCCATTTTTACTTCCCGTGGATTTTGCACATATGACACATGTATACATGAGTAACTTTCATAGTTAATAAAATATAAAGCCAAAATATTATCACAAGAAGTAGAAGGCATGAAAGTATTGCAACTCAGTTTGCACATATAAGTGAAGCTCTTATTCATATGAAAAGATTGACAATATTCATCATTAAACCATCCCAACATTGATGAACCATCACCAAGATTAGAGGTCATATCAAAATGATTAAACATTGGCACAATTATTTTCAAACATGTTTGATCCAAATCTGATTTATTCCCTGATTCACTTGATTCTTTTGCATCGATAGTTAATTCAATGGGCTCACTCAAAATTGTTTGATCACATGGCAAAGTCAAATCATCAACATAGTCCTCTAAGGTAGCTGGTGTGATCAAAGTAGTGGGTAGCTCACCGCATGGTGCACTTAAATTGACAAGACATTCATCATACTCATGTGGAAGTGGAAGATTAGTACCTTTGTCATTACCTCTTATGATCAACTCAGATGAGGTAGGCACTCTCGGTGATGATGTGTCACATGGTGGAGGTGATGTAGTCCTCACAACAACGGATGTGGTTGTCATAGTATGCTTAGTAGTTGAAGGGACAACCGTATCAACTCTTGGAATGTGCATCTCGCGCTTGTACTCCTTGTGCGCAACACGTCGTTTTATTTCCTGTTCAGCTTTGCAAGCAAGATGAAACAAATGGTCCATAGGATAACACTCTTCATGTATTAGTATCTCCTGAATGTCACGATTTAATCCTCCCCAAAATCTATCCATAAAATCTTCTTCACTTTCTTCTAAAGAGGAATGCAGCAAGGTAGTTTGTAAAGTATCATAATATTTCGTTACGGTGTCACTACCTTGTTTTAAATGTTGCAACTTTGTAATCATGTCACGAGTATAATAAGCGGGAACGAATGTATGTCGCATGGCAAGTTTCAAATCATCCCAAGTAGTAGGTATATCATTAGGGTGTAACCGACAATATTCACTCCACCAAACTACAGCATAACCAGTGAAAGAACCAACCGCAACCTTAACTTTTTTACGTACATCAAAATTATTGGAAGCAAATATATTATTTAGGTCAAACTCCCATTCAATATATAAAGCAGGTCTAAAACGGCCATTAAATGGTGGTATAGAAACATTAACCTGATCATGTGCATTTGGATGTTTGTGCACCTCTCGTGACGGTTGTGGTATTTGCATAGGTGATGGCACATCTCCCACGATCGACAAACCCCATGAATTGACTCTAGATCCTGTCATGATTAGTAGAAACAAGAAACAAAATTCAAGAATAATGTTCCTATGAACTACTAGGATGTGGTGGTAAAGCGCTCACAGTAAAGCAAATATCAATATCTTACAAGTTCTTACCAAGCAGCAGGTGGTGACAGGCAACCAGCGGTGTCAAATAACTCCAAAGATTGAGTAAAGCGATTGCCAGGGGAACGTACGTATACACGGTGTAGAAATATGTGGAGCTGGGTTGGCTATATATGGTAGCAAAATATTAGCAATAATCAATTCAGAGATGCAATGTTGAATAAACGCTCAACGACGGTACTGTGCTGGTCCTAGGCTAGACCGGACTAGAGACGCGAGCCTAGAACACTAATGAGGTCACGGCGTAGCACAACTAGCATCAATGAAGGATACTAAGTAGCTCTGGACAGCAAGATATAAGTGAAGATCACAACGGCAGTAAAGATAATGATGAAAAACAACTGCCAAGCAGGATATACAACAACTCTCTCCAACTTTCCTCTTGAAAAGTTTGTGCCAATTTTCTGATATATTTTTTTCAAAGAATGCTACTAACTCAAGCTTTCCAATGCAAAAAGAATCACTCAATTCCGAGTTGATATGAGGAGTCAAAGAATTCTGAAACTGGCTTGAAAAACTGGAATAAGGTGTGTCCGCGAACTTCGGAGGGCAAAAAGACCTATTTAGAAGACGATTTTGAGGTGTCAAATATTGAACTTGTCTCTGCAACTATTTAGATGCGACTCGTCGCTAGCTCTCATTTGAGTACTCGCGGAGTCAAAACGGACTTCGTATGAGGAAGTTATTCCTGTTTTACTAAACAGTGCACAAAACAGATTCCAATCCGAATTCAACTACGAGATTGAGTCTAGATAGATCCGAATTTTGTTTTTTTTCTTCTCTCTTTTTTTTCCTCACACTTTTTTTCTTTCTCTTTTTTTTCTGACTTCTTTTTCTTTTTTTTTCTCTTTTTTTTTCTCTGTCTTTTTTTTCTCTCCCTCTTTCCAAGACAAACTAGATAAGATGCAGATTGGATCAAGCGAAGATGTGAATGACCTCAACTATGATTGTGACAATGAACTATGGGTAGCACATGGTGGAATTTGATGGATGGTGTGGTGGACAGCAGAAGGGATAACGATGCAGCGGCGACGTGACTAATGTGAACAGAACTCGAAACTCTAAACGAACTAGACCCTAAGACCAGCAACTCGACACGACGATGCAACCGATAATTCAATAATGCAAACAATGAATAGAAAATTGCAAAGGCTCAGACTGGCTTGGACAAAAGGATGAATAGATCTAACTTTTTTGTGGCTTTTTCTTGGACAATAGGTAAGAAAATAAATCTAATCTAGGGGAAACTGGAAATTCTCACCGAGTAACCTGAAAACTGATACCACTTGATAGAGGCGAGGGTGTCCCGATCTTTCGATGAGATGATAACTATCGATTTGGTGGAGTCGACTTTGACGATCCGACTACAAACGTGCACGACGTTGCGCCTTAGCAATCGCTAAACCAATCTCCTGAGGTTACTGACGATGCCGGAAGCACGATCAGCCTGACCACGAAGGTCTATTCCTGCAAGCAATCGAAGAACGAGCAAGAATATGATAAAGCAATCTGAATATTGCGAATATATATGAAGTATTGATAATGGTGGGGATCCGTAAGCGGTCTTGGTCTGGTCGTTGGACACGAACGAAGTACACGAAGTTGCAATGGCTAACTTTTAACTAAACAAATCCCAAGGAAAAAGCTACTAGATGGATCTACTTATATAGGAGCAAGGGGTGGCGGCCAAGGAGGTGGGAGGACGTCCCAAGGCAGCCTAAAACCAACCCTAGGTCGTACAAGGCTCATGGGCCCAAGTGGAGGTGATGCAACACCTTTGGACTTGTAGTTTGACTCGGATTCTGGTGCAATGTCAGATTGTTTCGACCATAACTCAATGCTCCGGACGAATTTAAAGGTGAATCCAATTGGGTTGGAAAGAGCACGAAATCTAGTTTCCAACAAAAAAAGAATCACCCAATTCGGAGTCCGTATGAAAAAGTTGTTGGCGTTTTGAGTCAGGTATGTCTGTGCAGTCCGAATCTGAATCCAGAACGTGAGAGACTTGGACTCTATCTTCTCTTGGCCCAAAAGTGACGTGAGAGGACTTTTTGAACAGAACCTAAACTTCTCCTTTTGCCTTATCTTCATATGTGGATTGTACAAATGTCCCATACACCTGCAATTAGACAAAACACAAAAGTGTGTGAAGTATTTTTGTTCTGGATAACATAAATAGATTATTGAATAGTTTGCACTAGAAATCACCTGACAAATATGCATGTATGCAATATTTTTGGTCGTATCCAAGGTAGTCATGTCCTCATCAAGTCGCCACTTTGATATTGGTTGCATCTTGCATATGATTTCTAGCATGTACTGCTTCTAATTTTTTTAAATGCTAGTCATTTTGAACTTGGAAGAGTGATATTGGTTGCATCTTTCATATGGTGTCTAGCTTGCAGTGCTTCTAATTTGTTGAAATGCCTTCTGCTTTGTTACCACATCATATGTGTGAATATGTCACGCCGTCCTGTTTTCGTACATATTCCATCCTCGTATCATGTGTTTGCCTTTCATCTGAGTAGTTTTCGTCAGTATGCATGAATGAGTTCTGAAGAGCGAATTTTATTCCTTTTTCTTCTTGGTTTGACTTCGCAATGCAAAATCAATACAACTGAAGGAAATTAGTACGACAGTGGATGATGGTGGTCCTTCGGAGCAACTCAAACAGAGGGTCTCTACAGATTCTAATCCGCCATGCTCCCAACAAGATTCGCAAGACAACACAAGGCTGGACAGTCAATGTAGCTGTGTAGATGATGAGCACATCTCCCCTACTCCACCGTCACAGGTGCTTGCTCTAACTTGGAACAGTTATATGTTGTTGCATGTGCCGTATGATGTCTAGTTTGTATTGCTTCTAATTTTGTTGAATTTGATCTGCGTAACTTACAACTTATACCTGCAACAATCACTTACCCATAAGACACATTTAACTTGAGAGTGTGATGTAGGTTTCATCTTGAATTGTCTTCTAGCTTGTACTGCTTATAATTTCTTGAAATGGCACTTACAACGAGACACTTTTTACCTGATAGAGTGATATTGGTTGCATGTTCATATGGTGCCTAGCTTTTATTTCTTCTAATTTTGTTGAAATGCTTTCTGCTTACTGTTTTTCATACATATTCCATCCTCATATCGCACGTTTCAATATGCAATGTTGTCTTTTTTTGTATATATTCCATCCTCCTATCCTGCGCTTGCCTTACATCAAAGTAGTGTTCGTTTGTATC
This sequence comes from Aegilops tauschii subsp. strangulata, assembly GCF_002575655.3. Taxonomy (NCBI): domain Eukaryota; kingdom Viridiplantae; phylum Streptophyta; class Magnoliopsida; order Poales; family Poaceae; genus Aegilops; species Aegilops tauschii. Next base: position 281,379,653 of record NC_053036.3, read on the forward strand.
ATGCATCAACCATTTATGCAGAGCCAATTTTATTCATCTTCTTGTGGTTTTGACTTCATAAGGAAATATCAGAAAAGAGGAAGGAAAAGAGTAAGTTTGGGGATGTTGGTGGTCCTCTGTACTGACGCAAACATAGACTCTCTAGATTTGCCACTGCTACTGCTAATGCAGTTGAAGTGCCGAGTCTACATGATGAGTTCATCTCCCGTACTCCACCATCGCATGTGCTTGCTCTAATTTGACAGTGTGATAATTGGTTTCATGTTGCATATGTTGTCTAGCCTATATTTCTCCTATTTTGATTAAATTGCACCTGTTGAGTATATATGTTATACAAGTGCATATGACATGCCTTTCTGTGTCTAGAATACACTGCATCTATCTATCATACCATGTTCTTACATCAAAGTACTGCTGTTGTGTATCCCGCATCAGTCACTCATGATTGGACAGTTTTAACATGGCAGTTTGATAGTGGTTGCATCTTGCATTGATTTCTAGGTTGTACTGCTTCTAATTTTTTGAAATGCCACTTATGACAAGACACTTTTAACTTGGCAGAGTGATATTGGTTGCATCTTTCATATGGTGTCTAGCTTGCATTACTTCTATTTTCTTGAAAATCCTTCTGCTTAGTTTACACATCGTAGCTGTGAATATGTCACGCCGTCCTGTTTTTCTTACATATTCCATTCTCATATGGTTGTCTTACATCAAAGTATTGCTTGTCTGTATCATGCATCAATGAGTTCTGAAGAGCGATTTTATTCCTTTGTGTTGTGGGTACGGCTTGACATGGAAAAGTCAAAAAAGAGCAAGGAAAATAATATAGTAGGGAATGGTGTTACTCGTCGGGTGCAATGAAAAAGGATCTGCCCTCGAGATTCTGCTGGTACTTATAGTGCAGTACAAGGTCCAAGTCCACCGGCTAAATCTACAATCACAGTGTCACCTGCTCCACCAGCTGCAGCATCCGCCTCAACTGTACCAGCATCTCAACGAGTTACTCGTTCATTTACTCCGCAATTGGCCAGTTCCCAAGCTGCCTTCACACCTAACACTACTTCCGAAGCATTGCTGACACCACAGGACTTGGCAAGATCAGATGAACCTCATGAGCATCAACACCAAGACATTACCTGACTGAGTCAAGTTGCAGTTGCGTGCTCCTTTATATGTACTCTCACAGTTTGATGTGCACTAACACTTTCCATATTCATTGTTGAACTAGCACCACGGCGCAAGCGGAAATAAACATCAAGGATAATGTTTGATAGATTAACAAAATCTAAAGGAGGAAGAATGGAGATCCATTTTGAGGCAGGTTTAAAAAGACCACGTGATGCTACAGAGTGACCCAAGTTAGTATCAGAGGCAGCCGTTGCCATTAGGTGTCATGCACATATCCTCCCAATGTTGATCCAATACAGGAATGAGAAAGACGACACCGAGTTTAACACCTTCCTTGACCATTTATCCGTAAGTAATGTTATTCATCGCAAATTGTAATATTGTCTTGCTCTATCCCATACTTTCTAGCTTCCTCCTAATAAGACTCACATTCTTTTTTCAACAGATGAGGTTCAAGTTGGATCCGTAAGATGATGCAACTAAACAAGGATGCACTCATGTTTTTTAGTCTGCTCTACGACAGTATTGGTATCACCCTAGAAAAACTCACTTTGAAGGCAAGGCTAACAATGAAATCGCCCAAACATCTCTAGTGGAACATATTACAGACGAAGACTAGACAGCCCTTGTTAAACACTAGTCTGATCCAAAGTATCAGGTAGGGTATATGTATTTGATCAGATCACATATTGGACTTGTATTTACGTATGTGCCTTACAAGTGTATCTTCTTCTAGGCTAACTGTTTGAAGAACAAGGCCAACTGTTCTAAAGTGAAATTCCAACAAACAATAGGATCTCGTAGCTATATTGCACACTGCGAGGCTCTTGTAAATAGCTGCTACTTCCTTCTTTTTTCTGTGCCATATTATCATATCTATATTGACTTGTTCCAAATAAAGAGGAAAGCCCATGTGGACCAAAAAGAACCTGAACCGAATGCAGTGCAAATCTTCAAGAATTGCCACACCAGCAAGATGAAGGGCATGAGCACACCAGTTCACGCCGTTGTTGTAAGTCCTTACTCCTCCTACCTTTGAACTGCTTGTTACTGTGACGTGTTCATGTAACTGCTTAGTGCGCAGCCAATGTCAGTTACTCTGTTCACTTTTATACACAGTTGTCTTTACGTATCATTTCACCTTACACGATTTAAAAGAGATGAAGGATATTCTTTTGGTCTTGATCTGTAATCTAGTTGTGATGTTCACGTGCCCACACACTGATACAATAGCCTATTTGTTTTATATCTGTTTGCCCATGATATGAATAATGCCATACTATGTTCATCCTACTTCAAACCATGTCTCTTTATCCTTACATGTCAATGAATGTGAGGAAATAGACAATACAGTAGGCATGCTACATGGACATATGTTCCGAAAGTGATTTTATTATGTAGTTGGCACTATAATACATGCTAATGTATTACAATAGTTCACCAAAATAAGTTATGTATAAATGTGAAACCTACTTTGTTTGTTTTTGTCTCATTAGTAACTTATCTGGTACACTCATCTACAAGTTCAAACTTTCAGCAAGCTACGGAACAAATGATTGAACAACCACAACCACCTGAAGGTGACAAGGCTACCACATGCACAATGTCACCTCTTGCTACAGTGCGTCAGTATCTCTCCACTAACAGTGCAAAAAGCACCTTCCTGCCTAATTTTGGCGTTGGTTGTCAAGGTAACCTCATCCAAATCACCTACTGAACAAAATCTTCTGGCTAGGCAGAGTGATATATCTGTGCTCCAAACACAAGTCCAATCCCTAATGGACATCTTTTCGAAAACAAGAATAGTGGTTGACAAATGTCGTCAAGATATGAATGGTTTTGAAACCAGACTATCAGACATTTGCTTCGTTGTTCAAGAGCAACGGCGGAAACAGGGGGATGATCATGCTGCTCCATCAGATTCTACAGCCTGAAACGTTAGCACTTAGGTCAAATGATCTGTGCTCCTATACATCTAATGGTGGTTTTATCTACAAGGACTGTAAACTTTATGCCAACATGCCTTTTGTTGTATGGCTGGAATTTATTTTGTTGTGATACAGCATTTATCGTGCTGCCAAAGGCTGTAGAAATTACGACGCTATTTTTGTATAGTGTAGGTTTATCTTAGTAATGTATTCGGCCGAAAGCTTCATAGGAGCCAAACGTGCCAACATTCGTTAGGCCCATTCCAATTGGGCTAAAAACAATTATGGGCCGTAATTTGCATGTAGCCCACTAAAAATATCTGGGCCTAAATCAGCATAAGCTTTTCATATTTTTTGTAGCCCTATGCCCCTAGTGGGCCTTTAACAGGCCTAAACATAATTTGGTCCCTCAGTAACAATAGGTTGTTAACATGTGTAAATATCTCTAGCCCATAAATAACATGTGCCTTTAATAGGCCGAAAGTGAGATTGGGCCCTGGTTGTGCCAAATAACCCACTGGTCATTAGCAGGCCGAAATGTATCTCAGCTCGTGGTGGCCCATTTACAATGCAGATCGTTCATAGGCCAAAATTCAGACGGGCCGTAAATACGCCGACCTACTACACGGGCCTTTGATAGGCTGCAAGTTCAGTCGGGCTTGATTAGTATCAGTTTTATATGGGCCGTTAATAGGCCCGATTTGACGTTGGGCCACATATGGCCCATGGATTTCGTCCGACGTTTACTGCTGAGAATCACAACAGGCTGGAAGTGGCTGTTGGTGTTCTAGGAACCGGGGTACCCAGACTTGCCTACCTGCAGCCCACCGCGTGGCGTCATCGACGGCCTGGTACGGCCCATCTTCAGCACCAACAACACAAGACCCTCGCGAGGGGCCAAGCCTTGTGAGGCGGACAACGCCAAGACCCTCAGAAGGAGCGGCCTCCTTAGGCTAGCTCCTGAGGAGCGGAGATTTCTATGCGAGCCCTCACCTCGCGAGGTTCGGATGACGCAAGCCATGAAGACCAAGGCCAAGCGGGCGCTAACGGGCGCAATACATCAGGTTTCCTCTTTGGTGCTAAAGAGGCAAGCGCAGGCGTGGAGTCCCGAGGCATCAACCAAAGGTTTCCATTTCCATGCTACATGACCAAGACCACCAAGACGGAGGTCATCGCCGAGCCCACCACGGCGTCACGACGAGAAGCTTTACAGGCGAAGACCACCTTTCTTCAGGATAAGATGTACTAGTTGTCTCCCTTCGAATTTGGCCATTGTGGGATGCCTTCCCACCTTCATTTTGGGAAGAGGACTAAGGCCACTATAAATATAGCCTAGCCACCACCATAGAAGGGAGGACAGAGGATCCAGACCATCCACACCCTCACCAGCTCACACAAACACTAGAACATACCTCCTGAGGTTGTTCTTCCGCTGTACTAGTTCATCCTCAGCCCACCTCGAGGCAAATCCACCACAAAGCAGGAGTAGGGTATTACACTGCAAGCTAGCCCGACCTGGGTAAACTGCCTTGTATCGTTCTTCTTCAGTTAATCGAGCTAGGCCATGAGATCGACAAGTTGTCAGACTGGGGAGGTTGAGATCTTCGCACGCACCCCAGATTTCGAATCTATCTTGGGTCTGCGGAGCCCCGAATTCGACATTTAGCATGCCAGGTAGGGGTGCATCAAAGATTCACCTCTTCGCCTACTGTACCCCGCCCGTGCCGTTCGACTCTCATGGCGGGTGCTTCTCCACCGACCGGACCGACGAGTCCGTTCGGAGGCGCCATGGGCCTCCGGGCTTTCACCCCCGCCTTGAAGCGAGTGCAGTGGTCGCCCAAGTTCAGGCCGGAGCTACCGCCTCGATACAACGGCGCGGCAGATCCGGCGAGGTTTCTCCAGGCGTATACGGAGGTTGTTTGGGCGGCCGGCGGCGACGACAAGGCCATGGCGAACTGGCTACCCATGGCCCTTACGGGTGTGCCGCGCGCCTGGCTCCTGGACTTGCCGGAGTCTTCAGTGGCCTCCTGGGAGGAGCTGCACGATTTCTTCATCATGCGCTTCGTGGCACCAGCGCCCCACGCCATCGCGGCCCTCCTCGGTGGCTCGCAGGTGCCGGCCTCGGAGCGCCATGTCAAGAAGTTCTTCCGCTAGATGGGCGCCGCCCACGTGAAGCGGGGAGCTCCTCCGGTCTCGGTGGCGCCTAAGGCAGACCTCACCTACGAGTCAAGGGACCACCCCACGACCACGGCGGCGCCGGCGCGCTCCCGATGCTCTGCACCCCCACCATCTGCAACATAGCGGTCACCAGGACCCTCATCGACGGCGACAGCGGCCTCAATGTCCTCTCCGTGGAAGCATTCAGCCTGCTTCATGTGCCCCGCGGCCAGCTCCGCCCCACCAAGCCTTTCTCCGGGGTCGTTGACCGCTCCACCTTCCCCCTGGGCAGATCCGCCTCCACGTCACCTTCGGCACCTGCGACAACTACCACACCGAGCTCATTGACTTCGACATCACCCACATCAGCCTTCCTTACAATGCCATTCTCGGGGACCCGGCTTCGCCAAGTTCATGGCGGCAACCCATCCTGGCTACAACCTCATGAAGATGCCGGGAAGCAGCGGCGCCCTTACCGTGGCAGGGGACACCAAGGATGCGCTCTCGGTCCTCAAGCTCGCCTTCAGGGCCGCAGCGGCCGTGCGGCCAAGCGGGGAGGGAGCCCCGAAGGGCCCAGAGGCTGCATCAGCAAAGAAGAAGCAGTTGTTCTCTCAAGATCGGGCCAAAACAAAGCAGGTGCTGGTCGATGAAGACGGGGGATCGGGCTCTACCTTCACCATAGGCGTCGGCCTCCCTCCAGACCAAGAAGAGGCGCTGGTCAGCTTCCTCCGCGTGAACAAGGACGTGTTCGCGTGGGAAACGGCGGACCTGGTCGGGGTCCCACGCGGGGTAATCGAGCACCATCTGATGGTGTGCCCCAACGCACGCCCTGTAAAGCAGAAGGAGCGAAGGCAAGCCCCGGAGAAGCAGTCATTCATCATCGTGGAGACTCGCAAGCTGTAGGAGGCCGGCGTCATTCGGGAAGTGCGGCACCCAGATTGGCTCGCGAACCCGGTCATCGTCCCCAAGAAGGGCGGGAAGGAGTGCATGTGCATTGACTTCACCAACCTCAAGAAGGCTTGTCCTCAAGACCCCTTCCCTCTCTCGCGCATCGACCAAATCGTCGACTCCATAGCCGAGTGCGATTTACTATGCTTCCTGGACGCCTTCTCGGGATATCACCAAATCAAGATGGCGGTGCAGGACGTTGAGAAGGCGGCCTTTCTGACCCCGTGTGGGGTGTACTGCTACATGTGCATGTCGTTCGGGCTGCGCAATGCCGGAGCAACCTTCCAGTGGCTAATGCACATCACCTTGGGCTAGCAGCTCGAGGGAACACCGAGGCGTACGTCGACAACATAGTGGTGAAATCTCGGGAGGCGAGAACACTTATCAAGGATCTAGAGGAGACTTTTGCCAGCGTGCGCAAGGTAAACCTGCGGCTCAACCCAGAGAAATGTGTGTTTGGTGTCCCCTCTGGCAAGTTGCTGGGTTTCCTGGTGTCTGATAACACACAAGTATAGGGGATCGCAACAGTTTTTGAGGGTAGAGTATTCAACCCAAATTTATTGATTCGACACAAGGGGAGTGAAAGAATATTCTCAAGTATTAGCAGTTGAGTTGCCAATTCAACCACACCTGGAAAACTTAATATTTGCAGCAAAGTATTTAGTAGCAAAGTAGTATGAAAGTAACGGTAACGGTGGCAAAGGCAACAGTAGCTGTTTTGTAGTAATTGTAACAGTGGCAACGGAAAAGTAACTAAGCAAAGATCAATATGTGAAAAGCTCGTAGGAATTGGATCAGTGATGGATAATTATGTCGGATGCGGTTCCTCATGCAACAGTTATAACATAGGGTGACAAAGAATTAGCTCCAGTTCATCAATATAATGTAGGCATGTATTCTGAATATAGTTATACGTGCTTATGGAAAAGAACTTGCATGACATATTTTGTCCTACCCTCCCGTGGCAGCGGGGTCCTATTGGAAACTAAGGGATATTAAGGCCTCCTTTTAATAGAGTACCGGACCAAATCATTAACACTTAGTGAATAAATGAACTCCTCAAACTACGGTCATCACCGGGAGTGGTCCCTATTATTGTCACTTCGGGGTTACTGGATCATAACACATAGTAGGTGACTATTGACTTGCAAGATAGGATCAAGAACTCACATATATTCATGAAAACATAATAGGTTCAGATCTGAAATCATGGCACTCGGGCCCTAGCGACAAGCATTAAGCATAGCAAAGTCATAGCAACATCAATCTCACAACATAATGGATACTAGGGATCAAACCCTAACAAAACTAACTCGATTACGTGATAAATCTCATCCAGCCCATCACCGTCGAGAAAGCCTATGATGGAATTACTCACACATGGCAGTGAGCACAATGAAATTGGTGATGGAGGAAGGTTGATGACGACGAGAGCGACAGATTCCCCTCTCCGGAGCCCCGAATGGACTCTAGATCAGCCCTCCCGGGAGAGATTAGGGCTTGGCGGCGGCTCTGTATCGTAAAACGCGATGAATCCTTCTCTCTGATTTCTTTCTCCCCGAACGTGAATATATAGAGTTGGAGTTGAGGTCAGTGGAGCCTCAGGGGGCCCATGAGGTAGGGAGCGCGCCCCAAGGGGGTGGGCGTGCCCTCCACCCTCATGGACAGGGTGTGGGCCCCCCTGGTGTTGATTCTTTCACCAGTATTTTTTATTAATTACAAAAATATTCTCTGTGAAGTTTCAGGTCATTCCGAGAACTTTTATTTCTGCACAAAAATAACACCGTGGCCATTCTGCTGAAAACATCGTCAGTCCGGGTTAGTTCCATTCAAATCATGCAAGTTAGAGTCCAAAACAAGGGCAAAAGTGTTTGGAAAAGTAGATACGTTGGAGACGTATCAATTCCCCCAAGCTTAAACCTTTTTTTGTCCTCAAGCAATTCAGTTGACAAAAATGAAAGTGATCAAGAAAAACGTTTACAAACTCTGTTTGCTCTTGTTGTTGTAAATATGTAAAGCCAGCATTCAATTTTCAGCAAAGATTATGAACTAACCATATTCACAATAACACTTGTCTAATGTTTACTCACACTAGTCCAGCGAGCTCCTAAACAAACGGTTTAAAACCCCTTTCCGCGACGGCATTTGGAACTGTCTCCAAGTGAGTGTGGGCGATAGGGGGGTCCTTCCCACAGGACCCAGAAACCGTCGGGGATATGCCCTCCTGGCACACACGTTCGGCAAAATGAGGTCGTGTGCGACCGGCGAGCACTCAAATACGGAAATACGTACAGTAGAGCTAAAAAAATACAATTATACGGCGAAATTGTTTCTGGTCGCAAGTACATCCCACACAGTCAGTCCCCGCTAAACGTTTCCATTCGTATGTACATCCCACACAGTCGCTCCAAGGCAAACGTTTCCGCTCACAGGTACATCACACACAATTTTCCCGTTAAATCGCTTGCGTTATTGAATATATCACACACGGTCCATGGAAGAAACTGTATGGTAAAGGCTGTCCATCGCACACAGTTTTCATGTGGTAAACGTTTGCGCAAGGTGGCCTAACGCAAACAGTTTTCAAGAGAAAGTCTTGTGTGATTGTTCATTGATCCAACACGGTTTATTCCGAGAAACTGTGTGCGTTGCCTGCGGTCATCGCCCACGGTATTTTTTCAACAACCGTTTGCAATAGTAAAACCCAATTAGCAGGCTAATTCGCCACTAGCAGGCTAATTATCCGATTATTCATAATCCATTTATTAATCTAATTGACAGTTCATATTAAGCACACAATATAATTATTTTCATAATTGAAATACATCAGAGTACAGCATCATATAGCTTCAGCACTCAGCTACCCCATTACACAACTATACCAGGACCAAGTTTCACATGCAACATCTATAACCTTTCAAAATTAGCATCATAGACGGTACATAAACAGATGTACCTCATCTGGAAAACTGCTGAAGCAGAAGGCAAATATTGAGCCTTCAATGATGTTGAAGGTCTTTGTAACTTTAGGCCAGTGCCTGTGGATGATTGACCGTCCATCCTTCGTCCTCTTCAGGAACACTTCAATATTGAACCGTGGGTGTTGTATGAATACCTTCCTCGCCTCCTGACCATACAGGTGGTTTGAGAGGTAATCATCAGTGAACTGCTTTGGAAAGGCCTGAAAACAAGGATGTGCATAAATATCTTCTCTATATTGGAAATGGGGCAAAGGAATTAAAAAGGCAAGGTATAATAGTTAGTACCATCCTATAGTGAACTGATGTCTTCTTCATTGTGCACACAAATATCTTGTTGTTTTTTGTCGCTAATTTCTTTATCCTAACAATCTTTCTGAGTTTCTTCACTTGACTGATATTCATGGACAAATCATTTCCCCATATGCAAAAAGGGTCGAACAGTGGGTCAAAACCTCTGACAGCAGGACCTACATGTGCAAGACCAAATTGTTAAAAACCTAAATATTAGAATGGTTTCTGCAATTGCACAATAATGTGCTATTAGACAACGGACCATGCACGTGCTAACCTCGATTGTAAACCTCAGTGCTTCCCATTGTTTCCCTGCAAGACATATAAGGTAGTTAGCCATCAGGTTAAGTAAGGGTTCGCATGTTATCAGTAAAATATGTTGATGAAAAATAATCACATTGCAGATTCATCAGATTAATTCAAGCCATAGGGAAAACCCATTTACCCAAACCAAGCATGATTAAGAACTAGGAAATATAGCACCTGTATATGTTTCTCATGTATTAAGTGCAGCCAAATTCGATTTATTCCTCACATGCACAACAATACAAAATTCTACCCACGACAATTGGACATCGCATTGAAGAATTGAACCAAGCAGTTAACTAAACACCACAACAAATGAACCAAACATTAACTGAGCACCACATTGCACAAAATAACATTGAACCAAGCAGTTAACTAAACACCACAACAAATGAACCAAACATTAACTGAGCACCACATTGCACAATATAACATACTCCTAATAGAAGATCAGACAGTTAGCCAAACAGTTAACTACAATCAATTGTAGCAATTGTATTTGTTTCTCATGTATTTACTACAGCCAAATTCAATTTATTCCTCACATGGTATACAATAACATAATGCACCCACAATTTTGTAAAGATAAATTTGATTTATTTCTCACATGGAAGACAATGCAAAATTGCAGCCTGAAGAATTGAACATCACATTTGCAGAATTAAACCAAACAGTTAACTGAAGACGACAACTAATTAACAAAACAGTTAATAAGTGAGCACCACACTGCACGACATATAGAACATATACACTAGAGCAACAGATTGCATGGTAAAATTAGATAGCACAATTCACTAGAATTTGTGAAGGAAAGGCAGGAGCAGCACACGCAACGGGTAAACCGAGCATGCTTAACCGGCGTAGGTAGCAAATAGCAAGGTGCTCCTTCAATATCTGGGGGTCGGCACGAATGGCAGCCATCGCGACCTCCTCCACGCGTGCGGCCGCGATTTGCTTCTCCGTTGCCAAATGCTCCTTGAGGTCCTGGCTATACTGCGTGCACAATGGCTTAGGCCGGCGCTTATTTGGTGGAAGGGTCTGTGGTTTGGGTGGAAGGTGTCGCGCTCGCGCCGGCAGTAGGGGCATGTGGGATGTGGAAGGAGGAGGAGGATGGGGGTCGGGTGTGGATTACCTGCCTGGATAGGCGAGGCCGAAGAGCGTGAAGGAGGGTCGCCGGCGAGGAGGCGGTGGCGCTGCAAGCAAGGAGTGAAGGTTTCAACTTGGAAAGGAAGGTGGAAAGAGGGGAAATGTGGCTTTTGGTAAGGGGCAGGGGGCGGGGAGGTAGATATTTCTGCGGAAGCCGAAAATTTGGAATCGCTTCAGCCAAAAAACTGGCGTGCAAAGTGTCATCAGATACGGTCCCTTATTCAGAACTGTGTACGATATGTGAACATCACAAACGATTCAGATAGCTTAAACCGTGTGTGTTGAGTTTGAACGTCAAAAATTTTGGTTTGAATTTCCCTGGTTACAGTGGTCATCCACGTCATTGCGTAATTTGGGTACACAAAGGAGACTAACTTCTTAATCGAGCAATTTCAGCAATTAAACAGAGCTAGCTGACCTAAACATTACTCTAACAAATTAAAGACCGGCGCTCTTAATTAAACAAAACAAAGAGTACTACTACGGCTGGTGCTCGTCGATCTCCGCCGCTGCCTGCATGTCCCGCTCACGCCCGACAGTCTCCTGGGGAAGGGGTTCCATGGCATCAATTGCACCATACTCGGCAAGCATCTGCCATCCGCGTCCTCCATATCTTTGGAAAAGGCCGCCACGAGCTGGGTGTGGGTGGACACCATGTGGGCTCTAGCGGGCTCTGTCGTGGCAAGGTATGCCGCGCAGGAACGGGCGGCTGCCTGAACTCTCTCGGCGATTGCCAGCTCTTCGGCCGTGGGTTGTCGACCATTGTCGGAGAAGCTTCGTTCGATTTGTGCGGTGACCGCACGACCTGGGTGTGAATGGCCTCGACATGGTAGTGGGCTGCCTCCAGCAGGGCTAAGGCCGCCGCTGCGGAACGGACAGCTGTTGTGCCGCTCTCGCCAGTTGCTATCCCCGAGGCAGATGCTGCTGCCGCCGCCTGAGAAGCAACAATGGCCGTTTGGGCTGCCTTGGCCGCCCGGACGCAGACTGCGGTCGCCCTCACGAAGCTTGTTAGCACGCGCCTGGTGGCTCGGCCGCGCTCTCGTAGGAGTGGGCCACCGAAGTTGCCCTCAAGACGTGGGTCCATGTCCCCATCTTTCACCGGCGACGAATGAACAGTGAAATGATATTCGGGGAGTGAGCTAGCTAGTGTCCTTGACACGCCGGCTGTGGACTGTAGCCGACGCACCTTATCTCGTAAGGCATGGGCGTAGTATACACCGACGGTGCTCCAAGATTTTTTGTGCTGCATCTCACATGGTTCGTGATAATAAACTGTGTGCGATCTACTTGATTTATCGTCTTGATCATTTGAATTACGTAATGGGGTCACTGCTACAAAGGATGGTGCTTGAATTGTTAGAACTTTTATCTGTAGTGAACATGCACCTAGAGGTGTGTCGTAAAAAAATTGGAATTATTCAGGCTTCGTTTGTACATTTTTATACATTAACAAGGTTTTCCAGGCATTTTATGCGCATAATTCAAATTTGAACTACATGCACATGCTCCGGTGCATATAAACTTATTGAAAAATCAAATATGTGTCCTTGGTTGCACGCTTAGGTCCCATGCAAGAAACGGGAATGAATTTCAAACACCCTACCACCGTCACTCGGCCGCAAACATTGAGATACCTGGTTTTTAAATTCTAGTAAATCCACAACTTGTCTGAAATTCATGAAACTTGGCATGATATCATGTAGCAGCATCAACATGCCATGGTAAATTTTTTGTCCTATTTGGGGCAGGTTTGGGTATATGCTTCTCACAAACCGGAGCTTCTCACAACAAGCATGATGATTCTCGGTAGGGAACGTCCCACCTTTGGGGACGAAACGATATCCATTGCCTCTTATTGCTTTCAAATTTTTTCTCGTGTCAACATAGATACATGAGTGTTGTGTGAATTTTTGTGATTTTTCGGGGTTCGTTTGGACATTTTTATGCATTAACTGAGTTTTCAATGCATTTATGTGCATAATTCAAATTTGAACTACATGCGCATGCTCTAGTGCATATAAATTGGTTCAAAAATCAAATCTGTGTCCAAGGGTGCATGCTTAGGTCCCATGCAAGAAATGGGAATGAATTTCGAACACCAGGGCACCGTTGATTGCCGGCAAAACATTGAGATGCCTGGTTTTTAAATTCTAGTAAATCCAAAACTTGTCTGAAATTCATGAAACTTGGCATGCTATCATGGAGCGGCATCAACATGCCGTGGTAAAAATTTTGTCCCTTGTGGGGCAGGTTTGGGTATATGCTTCTCACAAACCGGAGCTTCTCACAACAAGCATGATGGTTTTCGGTAGGGAACGTCCCACCTTTGGGGACGAAACGATATCCACTGCCTCTTGTTGCTTTCTAATTTTTTTCTCGTGTCGACATAGAACAACAGGAGTGTTGTGTGGATTTTTGTGATTTGTCGGGGTTCGTTTGGACATTTTTATGCATTAACTGAGTTTTCAATGCATTTATGTGCATAATTCAAATTTGAACTACATGCACATGCTCCAGTGCATATAAATTGGTTGAAAAATCAAATCTGTGTCCTAGGGTGCATGCTTAGGTCCCATGCAAGAAATGGGAATGCATTTCGAACACCAGGGCGCCGTTGATTTCCCGCAAAACATTGAGATGCCTGGTTTTAAATTCTAGTAAATCCAAAACTAGTCTGAAATTTATGAAACTTGGCTTGCTATCATGGAGCGGCATCAACATGCCGTGGTACAAATTTTGTCCCTTGTGGGGCAGGTTTGGGTATATGCTTCTCACAAACCGGAGCTTCTCACAACAAGCATGATGGTTTTCGGTAGGGAGCGTCCCACCTTTGGGGACGAAACGATATCCATTCCCTCTTGTTGCTTTCAAATTTTTTTCTCGTGTCGACATAGAACAGCAGTAGTGTTGTGTGGATTTTTGTGATTTGTCGGGGTTCGTCTGGACATTTTTATGCATTAACTGAGTTTTCAATGCATTTATGTGCATAATTCAAATTTGAACTACATGCACATGCTCCAGTGCATATAAATTTGTTGAAAAATCAAATCTGTGTCCTAGGGTGCATGCTTAGGTCCCATGCAAGAAATGGGAATGAATTTCGAACACCAGGGCACCGTTGATTGCCCGCAAAACATTGAGATGCCTGGTTTTAAATTCTAGTAAATCCAAAACTAGTCTGAAATTCATGAAACTTGGCATGCTATCATGGAGCGGCATCAACATGCCATGGTACAAATTTTGTCCCATTTGGGGCAGGTTTGGTTATATGTTTCTCACAAACCGGAGTTTCTCACAACAAGCATGATGGTTTTCGGTAGGGAACGTCCCACCTTTGGGGACGAAACGATATCCATTGCCTCTTATTGCTTTCCATTTTTTTTCTCGTGTCAAAATAGAACAACAGGAGTGTTGTGTGAATTTTTGTGATTTTTCGGGGTTCGTTTGGACATTTTTATGCATTAACTGAGTTTTCAATGCATTTATGTGCATAATTCAAATTTGAACTACATGCACATAGTCAAGTGCATATAAATTGGTTGAAAAATCAAATATGTGTCCTCGGGTGCATGGTTAGGTTCCATGCAAGAAATGGGAATGAATTTCAAACACCAGGGCACCGTTGATTGCCGGCAAAACATTGAGATGCCTGGTTTTTAAATTCTAGTAAATCCAAAACACGTATGAAATTCAAGAAACTTGGCATGCTATCATGGAGCGGCATCAACATGCCGTGGTACAAATTATATCCCATTTGTGGCAGGTTTGGGTATATGCTTCTCACAAACCAGAGCTTTTCACAACAAGCATGATGGTTTTCGATAGTGAACGTCCCACCTTTGGGGACAAAATGATATCCATTGCCTCTTATTGCTTTCAAATGTTTTTCTCGTGTCAACATAGAACAGCAGGAGTGTTGTGTGAAATTTTGTGATTTTTTGGGGTTGATTTGGACATTTTTATGCATTAACTGAGTTTTCAATGCATTTATGTGCATAATTCAAATTTGAACTGCATGCACATGCTCCAGTCCATATAAATTGGTTGAAAAATCAAATCTGTGTCCTTGGGTGCATGCTTAGGTCCCATGCAAGAAATGGGCATGAATTCAAACACCAGGGCACTGTTGATTGCCGACAAAACATTGAGATGCCTGGGTTTTAAATTCTAGTAAATCCAAAACACGTATGAAATTCAAGAAACTTGGCATGCTATCATGGAGTGGCATCAACATGCCGTGGTACAAATTATATCCCATTTGGGGCAGGTTTGGGTATATGCTTCTCACAAACCAGAGCTTTTCACAACAAGCATGATGGTTTTCGATAGGGAACGTCCCACCTTTGGGGACGAAATGATATCCATTGCCTCCTATTGCTTTCAAATGTTTTTCTCGTGTCAACATAGAACAACAGGAGTGTTGTGTGAATTCTTGTGATTTTTCGGGGTTGATTTGGACATTTTTATGCATTAACTGAGTTTTCAATGCATTTATGTGCATAATTCAAATTTGAACTACATGCACATGCTCCAGTCCATATAAATTGGTTGAAAAATCAAATTTGTGTCCTTGGGTGCATGCTTAGGTCCCATGCAAGAAATGGGCATGAATTCAAACACCAGGGCACTGTTGATTGCTGGCAAAACATTGAGATGCCTGGTTTTTAAATTCTAGTAAATCCAAGATTCTTTTAACCATTCACGTGACGCCACATGTCTTGGCTTCAATGGCTGTAGGAGGTGCCGTGCGGACAGCTACTTGACCTTGACTGAACGGGATTTCTGTAGCTCTTGATCGCAACGATTTAGATAGAACACCCATATGCAAAGTGAGAGCAGCACAGGATTTGTGCATCCCTTCAGCGCAAACGGTTGTTCTGGATGACCCGTGTGCAACCACGTGCAAACAATTTGGTAAGATTTGCATCTGTCATATTGGGTATGTTGCCATTTGTCAAACTGGAAAGATTTACATTTGTTGATCTAGTAACGTTGCCATTTGTCAATCCTTGTAACACTGCGATTTGTGAAAATATGAAGCTAGAAATCATTAGCACTATGTAATTTTTGCAACTAAAATTCAGTAATTAAGCATAGATTTCATTCATAGATTAAGCAGTCTTTCCTAATTTATACCAGTTCAACTCAACAGCTGAACTGACCAAACTTCTCCCCAATTGTTGCCAACCACGTACTGAAATATCTAGTTCAACTATATATACTAGCTAATTTTAAGTACGTTGTACAGTTCGACCACACATCTATAGTCATATGAACTGAACAAAATTGCCCCTAAATACTACTACCACGGAGGGGCTTTGTGCTACATCCGGCAGCCTCTCCTCTGCCGAGCGCGCTTAGTGAGAGGCAGAGGAGGAGGAGGAGCCTACCGACGAGCCGGAGAAATGCAATACGGTGCCTGCCGCTTTTGCACGTTCAGCGAATCTCGCCAGTTCGAACGCCCACTGCCGCTCCAGACGATCCCTCTCGAAGTGGTCGGACTGCTCGTAGATCTCCTGATTTCTCGCCTCTGCGTCGGCGTGAGTTGCGGCCACGGCTGCGGTAAGGCTCTTTGCATGCTCGACGAGGCGCTCCTCCTCCCGCAGGAACTCGATGTAGCGTGCAAGGTCGCTGACGCACGTGCGGTCCTCCACCTCTGCCTCCCTCTTTCGGGTGGCGGTGGCGGAGCGGGTGATGATCCCGAAGGTCGATGGTGGGTTGGCGGCCACGGTAGCCGACGATGGGGTTGCGGCCACGACCACCACCTCCCGCCTTCGAGCCGCGGTGGCAGAGCGGGTGATGGCCACGGTGGCCGGCAGTGGGGTGGCGGCCACGACGGCCACCTCCCGCCTTCGGGCCACGGCGGCGCACCGGGAGATGGCCCTGGCTTTCGACGGTGGTGTGGTGGCAACGGCGGCCGGCAACAGCTACCGACGGGCAGCGGCGGCGGAGCATGTGGTGGGTGTTCCGCGCACACCCAACAGGGACACCACACGCACAACACTACGCTGGGGACTGCACCGCCGCCGCGGTGTAGCCTCCCAGCTGGAGCTGTCCTCTGATGACGGCGGAGTGGGTGAGCGACGATGATGGACCGGCGCCACTGGCGATTGTGGCAGAAGCAGACGAGATAAGCTACAGGGAGGGAGGGGAAAATGCGACGCAGGACTCACCGGCCGTGAGGGTTTTTATAGTAGGCCAGTAAGCATTGGGATTTTGGGGGATTTCACCGAGTCGGGTGGGAAGCTTGCGCGGGAATGGGCTCACCGATGATTCATTGGCGCCACCGTTTGCCCAAAAGAACGCCCCCGCGCGCTGCGCAAGCTTGCGCTGTAAGCCGTCTGCGGCAGCGGGGTGACAAGACGGGCAAGAGGAGGACGAGAGGACATGTACACATACAGTTAATAAAAAAACGTTTGCGATTTAATTACCTACTATACCCCGTCCTGGTTTATAAGTAGGATTTAACTAATAAATTACGAATGCATGTCGCCATAGATTATATCGTTGGAGTCGTATTTCAACATTGTTTCCAGCTATACAATTTTTGTAACATGCATTAACACTTCTTTGGTTCAATTTAAGGTTATGCACCAGCAGGCGTTTCCCACAACACACACGGCTTATTCCATCACAAGCAGCTCTGATTGATCAACTGTCTGCCACGTATTGCACACGCAACTCTAATATGATTCGTGCTTGATGTCTACGACATCGCTCGCACAGTTCGTCTTATTCGCCACGTATCATTGTGCCGTCCTCTGCTCGCGTCCCTCGGCAAGCTCTGCTCGCCGTTAGGCGCCACAGCGCGCTGTGCTCACTGTGTGACGCCCCCGATTCAATCGTACACTAATCATACACGCAAACGTGTACGATCAAGATCAGGGACTCACGGGAAGATATCACAACACAACTCTAAAATAAAAATAAGTCATACAAGCATCATAATACAAGCCAGGGGCCTCGAGGGCTCGAATACAAGTGCTCAATCATAGACGAGTCAGCGAAAGTAACAATATCTGAGTACAGACATAAGTTAAACAGGTTTGCCTTAAGAAGGCTAGCACAAACTGGGATACAGATCGAAAGAGGCGCAGGCCTCCTGCCTGGGATCCTCCTAAACTACTCCTGGTCGTCGTCAGCGGCTTGCACGTAGTAGTAGGCACCTCCGATGTAGTAGGAGTCATCGTCGATGGTGGCATCTGGCTCCTGGGCTCCAGCATCTGGTTGCGACAACCAGGTAAAAAGGAAAGGGGGAAAAGAGGGAGAAAGCAACCGTGAGTACTCATCCAAAGTACTCGCAAGCAAGGATCTACACTACATATGCATGGGTATATGTGTAAAGGGGCAATATCGGTGGACTGAACTGCAGAATGCCAGAATAAGAGGGGGATAGCTAGTCCTGTTAAAGACTACGCTTCTGGCCACCTCCATCTTGCAGCATGTAGAAGAGAGTAGATGGTAAGTTCACCAAGTATCATCGCATAACATAATCCTACCCAGTGATCCCCTCCTCGTCGCCCTGTTAGAGAGCGATCACCGGGTTATATCTGGCACTTGGAATGGTGTGTTTTATTAAGTATCCAGTTTTAGTTGTCATAAGGTCAAGGTACAACTCCGGGTCGTCCTTTTACCGAGGGACACGGCTATTCGAATAGATAAACTTCCCTGCAGGGGTGCACCACATAACCCAACACGCTCGATCCCATTTGGCCGGACACACTTTCCTGGGTCATGCCCGGCCTCGGAAGATCAACACATCGCAGCCCTACCTAGGCACAACAGAGAGGTCAGCACGCCGGTCTAAATTCTATGGCGCAGGGCTCTGGGCCCATCGCCCATTGTAGACCTGCACGTTGCGAGGGCGGCCGGAAGCAGACCTAGCAACCTCCATTACAAAGGAAGTCACGTTACGCGGTGCAATCTGGCGCGCGCCGCTCAGTCGCTGACGTCACGAAGGCTTCGGCTGATACCACGATGTCGAGTGCCCATATCTTTCCCACATAGTTGGTTAGTGCGTATAGACCAAATGGCCAGACTTAGATCAAATACCCAGAACTCGTTAAGCGTGATATTTTGATGTAACCGCGGACGCCGACCAGGGCCAGGCCCACCTCTCTCCTAGGTAGTCTCAACCTGCCCTGTCGCTCCGCCACAAAGTAACAGTCAGGGGCCGTCGGGAACCCAGGCCCACCTCTACCGGGATGGAGCCACCTGCCCCTTCAGCCCCCATCTCCGAACAGTATCATAAGTAATGTAACAGTATAAAGTATATAGCATATGCCCGTGATCACCTCCCGAGTGATCACGACCTAGTAGTATAGCATGGCAGACGGACAAGAATGTAGGGCCACTGATGGAATACTAGCATCCTATACTAAGCATTTAGGATTGTATGTAAGGGTAACAACTGTAGCAACAATGACAGGCTATGCAGCAGAATAGGATTAACGGAAAGCAGTAACATGCTACACTACTCTAATGCAAGCAGTATAGAGAAGAATAGGCGATATCTGGTGATTAGGGGGGGCTTGCCTGGTTGCTCTGGCAAGGAGGGGTCATCAACACCGTAGTCGAACGGGGCGCCAGCAGTGGTGTCGGCCTCGTAGTCTACCGGAGAGAAGAGGGGGAAGAAACAATGAATAATGTGCAAACATATGCATAATGATGCATGACAAAGCAAACAGCGGTGTTAGGTGTGCCCTAACGCGGTAGGAGGAGATACCAGCGAAGGGGGAAAACATCCGGGAAAGTATCCCCGGTGTTTCGCGTTTTCGAACAGATGAACTGGAGGTGAAATGTTGCAGGTTCGCTATGGTAGGGATGTGTGGCGGGCGAACGGGCTGCGTATTCGGATTCGTCTCGTCGTTCTGAGCAACTTTCATGTAGAAAGTATTTCCATCCGAGTTACGGTTTATTTTATTTTAATTTTTAAAGTTTTAAATTATTTTTAGAATTTATTTAATTAATTTAATTCAACATTATCCAGAACAGTGCATGCTGACATCATCATGACATCAGCATGACGTCAGCAGTCAACAGAGGTGTTGACCGGGTCGCTGACGTGTGGGACCCACCTGTCATACTCTGATTAGGTTAATTAGGATTTAGCTAATCTAATTACTGTTTAATTAAACTAACTAGTTTATTAGATTAATTAAACATGATTAATTAACTTAATTAATTCACTAACTTAATTAATTAATTAACTATTAACTTTATTAATTCATTTTTATTTTATTTTCCTTTTCTTTTTCTATAAAAACGTTCTGGGCGTGGGGCCCCACTGTCATTGGCTAAGGGGGGCCTTAGCGGGTCGTGCGGGCAGGCAGGTCTCGGGCGCCCGTTAACGGGCGAACCCGTGCAGCCGCCGCAGGCGCGCGAGCAGCGCCGCCGAGGCAGGCTGGGCGCCAACTGCACGCGAGAGGGCAGGCGGGGCTGCGGTTGGCGGGGCGGCGCGACAGCAGTGGCGGAGGCGGAGCGTGCGACAGCAGGTGGCGTGGCGCGGCGGATACAGCTGCGAGGCGCAGTAGTAGCAGCGCGCATCAGGGGCCACCGGGGGAGCGAGCGACGGCGAGCACAGTGGTTGCTCTAGGGCCGGGACGCGACAGGGGAGCAAGGGGTGGAGGCGGCAGGAGCACGGCCACGGGCAGCTGCGGGCGCAGCCAGGGCATGCCCTGGGTGCGGCTAGAAGAGACGGGGCGCACGGGGGGGTCGCGGTGAGCGAGTCGCAAGGGCGGGGTGAGCGCGGGCCGGAGGCGTGAACGCTGGCAGTGGCGCGTACGCAGACGACGACGGTCGGAGGAAGAGGCCGTGACGGAGTGCGAGCTCGGGCGCGGAACGGGCGACGTGCGCGCGCGGGACGGCGCGTGTGCTTGACGTGGCCGTGAGCGCGTGCGCGAGGAAGACAGGAGGAGGGGATCTCACGAGGTGTTCGTAGGGACCGGGCAGTGGGGCGCGGGGAGGAGGACGGAGACGACGGGGACGGAGCGGAAGCAGTCCGGCGGGGAGGAGGAGGCAGGCCGGCGAGGCGCGTCGGCGAAGGACGTCGTCGGGCGCGTCGGTTCCTTGCCCCCGATCTCGATCCAGATCGGGGGTAAAGAGGAGTGGTGCAAGTGGGAGTAGTGGGGGGTTAGGGTTTCGGGGGGTGAGGGGATATGGGGAATGGGGGTGACCGGTTGGGCCGGTTGGGCCCGGCCTGCTGGGCCGAAGCCCAGTGGGGGGGTGATTGCTTTTCTTTTCCTCTTGTTTTTGTTTTCTCTTTTACTCCTTTTTTATTTTTTTCTTTTATGTTTTCTTTTAGTTTCCTTTTATTTTTGTTTTAGCAAAATACCAAAATGGCACCTAATTTGATGTCACCAAATATGCCACTGCCACACTAACTTGCTACCCAAGCTAAAATAGTTTCGTAATTATTAACATTTAAAAGTATTTAAACAATAGTTTTTGCTACTGTTTTATTCATCTTATAGTATTTAAATATTTTATAAAGGTGTGGTTTCTCCACCATAATTACCTATGAAATATTTGGTTCACTCCGAACATTTTAGTTTTAATATTTGAAAACTTATATTGTTTGCTTGATTTTGAATTTGAATTTGAATCGGTTTCAAACTAACGCGAGATTAGCAACAGTAATCAAAGTGACGTGGCATCATTAGCCGAGGGTTGCTGTAGCTTATCTACCCGGGCGTCACACACTTTTAGGCGCCGCGACGCGCTTTGTCGCGTCCGTTGGCGCGCTCGGCTTGTGGACATCTTTTCCTTGAGGCGACCGAGCGGCGCTCTGCTCGCGTCCCTTCGTGCGCACTCTGCCAGCGGTTGGGCATGCGCACGATCATGTCGGGGGCCCCATATGAATGCGGTTGCGCCGCGCGCGTTGCCACGCGATGCAGTTACGTACGGCATGATGGAGTTATGCGCTGTAAATTAGAACTGCCGTCAGGGCCTACCGATATTCCTGGTCGTTCGGCTTCCCCTTTAATTCCCGCGGCCATTATAACCTTAGTCTCTTCAACCTTTCGATCGCGCCCCACAACACAACAAGCACACCGACGACGACACATAGAGAGGGGATGTCCGGCGGCGCTCCAATGGAGTTCGGTGAGCATAGAGTGGAGACCCACGCGAGGGAGACAGATCTCTCGGTGGTGTACACCATCGACCCGGCCGTGGTGGATGACTACATCAACAGCGTTGAGCAGTTGCTTGCTGGAGACAAGTACAAGGTGGTCGGCATCGACCTCCAGTACACCGCCGGTCGTCCCGGCAAAGATCAGAAGGTTGCCGTCACCCAGTTGTTCGTGCGCCATCATGTCCTCATCTACCACTACTGCATGGCCACAGAGCCTTGCGACCATTTCAACAGGTTTGTCAGCAGCACCTACTACAAGTTCACCATGGTGGATACCAAAGACGATGTAAAAGCGCTCAGTGTTATGGGCTTGGCCTGCAAGAACCTTGTCGAAATCCATGACCACTACAGGGTCTGGGGCAGCACGAAGCAGGACTCCCTGGTCAAACTCGCCTCGGCCCTCGTCGACCCCTACTACGAAATGATGAAGCGGGTTGCCCAGAGAACAAGTCACGTCTCCTGGCACAAGGCCTGGATGCGGCAACTGGATGAACCTCACCTCAGGTTCGCGGCCAAGAGCATGTACACATGCTACGAGATGCATAGGCGGATCGTTGACATGAGGAAGTGCCTCGTTACCCAAATCGACGAGCCCGGATCGAGCCACAAGAAGAGCAAGCGTCACAAGAAGTAGATGCTGATCAGATGATCGTTTATGCTAGTTAATCATGCATGTAATATATAGTCTACTTTATTGGTGTGTGTGGAAATGTCATGTGTGTAGTAGCCAGCTATGTAATTATGCATGTAATAGTTTACTTTGGTGTGTGCAAATGCCATGGGTGTAGTAGCCACCTATGTTAGTGGATGTTTAATTTGGTTATGCAAGCATGTCCTTATAAGTGTGTGTGTATATATATGTTGTTGTTCCGTATGCAATCCCATCCCATAACACACACGCCTTATGTCGGTGGGAAACGACATCTATGGGATCACAAGAATCCCTACTACGGTTGCCGGGGCGCGGGGTTGTGAGAAGAGCAGGATTAACAGTCAGCACAAGGATCGTTTACCCAGGTTCGGGCCGCAAGGATGCGTAAAACCCTAGTCCTGCTTTGGTGGATGTATTGAGCGTTCTTGAGCTCTCGAACTAGCTATGGTGGTTGTGTAGTTCCAAAGAGCCGAATCCTATTCCAGTACGCAATGGGCCTCCTTTTATAGTCGAAAGGGGCTGCCACAGTGGCACACAGGAGGTGGAAAGGCATACAGTACTATGAGCTTGGCGCCCGTATTACAGGACAAGACGCATTTAATGCGTAGCTTAGGTGTCCCTTAGCTTTATTGGGGACGGGAACGAGGCCCGTCCCGTCCGCTGCCACCTCGCCCTGCTTTGACACGCGCCCAGGCCAGTGGTGCATGCAGCGCCATGTAGGCAGGCAGGCAGCTGAGGTGGCGCGGTGGTAGGATCTTCACGAAGATCTGCATGCCACCACGCAGGTGCTTGCTGAGTTGGCGTAGAGGCCGCACGTCGCCACGCAGGTGCCTGCCCAGCTGGTTGAGCTAGCAGCTGCTTGGGGACGGCGGTGGAGTCTTGGTCAACGCGGGCCTGGCTGTGGCCCCGCTGACGCCCTCGGCAAGGGCCTTGTTGGGGGCCCGGCAAGGGTCTTGCTGTGGCGTTGCAGTCGTCGGCAAGGATCCCGCCAAGGGTCGCCGTCTTCTGGTTCTCATTTGATCTCATATCTCTATGGTCTTGACAAAGATCTGCATGCCACCACAGAGGTGCCTCCCGAGCCCTGGTCCAATCGTAGTTGGTTGGGTTGGAACCCGTGGGCTCAAGGGCGGCTCGCTCTGTTGGTGTTCGGGCAGGTTGCCCCGGCAAGGTTCTCGCCTGGGCCACGGGGGCCTGCCCTGGCAAGGATCTTGCTGGGGGAGTCCACCTCGCCCTCTCGGTCTTTGGTATCTTTGGTCTTGGCGTTGCCTTGGCCATCTTGTGCTTCGGCTTCTCTCCGGCTTCCCTCCCCTGCTCTGCTTAGCGTGGCTGTGGCGCGCGGCTCCGACTGGCCGTGCACAAGGTAAGGGGTACAAAGGTGTGCCCCTGCTTTTGTACACCGACAGGAGTCCCCGGGCCTGGGCCACACATAAGCGCGACACGTTGTTGGTATAGGCCCGAAAACGACGCGGGCAGGAGGGGTGGATTCTACCGCAGTAATTTTCCGTCTGCTGCGCTCCCCCACGACCAGCGTTGAACGCGCGTCGTGGAGGATCGTGCGTGACGTGGGCGGCATGCGTGGGATGGTTTCTGCATGCATGCGTCACATCGTGGTAAAGAGGCGGCTCGCGCCTTCCCCATAAAAAGAGGGAGACGCGGAGGCGCGGCTCATTTACTTGATGGACCCAGCCCGTAGTCTTCGAGGCGCCCACGCCCCCTCGACCATGGGGTGGGGAACGGTCGCCTCACCCGTCCTTTCGACCCTGCATGTTCGCCACGCGTCCTTCATGCAAGTGGCGAGCTGTGGAGGCGGGAAACCGAGCCGTCGCTGATTGGGGCAGCGGGTCGGTCCCGATTCCCTGCGCCTCCGCCGGCTGGATTGGCTGAGTGGGGCGGCCGAGCCTCGACCCCGCCCATTTATAAGGAGGGGGGAGGGGGGCGTCGTCCCACATTCCTTCAATATCCATTCTCCTTCATCTTTGCTTCTTTCTTCCACCTACCATGGCGAGAGGAGTTGCTGGGCCTTCGACGGTGGCGGCGACGGTCGCTGCTTGCCAGCGCGTCCCTCACTCCCACGAGCCCGTGGTGGTGGAGCCAGCCACAAGAGGAAGTGGGAGGGGGCGTGTCCGAGGTCGCCCCGGCGGTCGGGGGAGAGGAGGGCGAGGGGGCGCGGCGGCTGTGCCTCCGCCAGCGGTGCCTCCCGCGATGGAGGGCCACGTCAGGGACCGTCCCCGCGAGTTCTTCATCAGGCTGCGCCGGCCACCACGTCGTCGTCTCCGTCTCCCCACCCCCTTCACTGAGGAGATGGAGCTCGATCCGCCCCAGACCCTCAGATTGCACATGAGGGGCTGCGGGACCAGCGGTACGCGGGTCGACGTCGAGTTCCCCGCTCCGCATGTTATGTATCTCCGTCGTGGGTGGAAGAGGTTTGCTCGCATCCATAGCCTGACGGCGGGGCTCGTCCTCTACTTCAAGTTAATGGAGGGCGGCCTTCTCTCCGTCAAGGTCTTCGGAGATCTTGGAACTCGCCTGAAGTGCTGCGTGGAGAGCTCCTCCGACGATGAAGATTCCACCTCGAGCGGGAGTGACGAGGAGGACAGCGACATCGACGATGAGGGAGTCGGGCGGCAGGATGCCGACCCCGATTTCGACTAATCGTGTCGCCCCTCCCTCGGCCTCGCGCCCTGCCGAGGGCCTTCCTCGTCAAGCTCTCCATCGGCGCGTTCACCATCACCTCCTTGGGCAGCTGCCGTAGGAGGGCCGGAGAAGGCGAAGAAGGCGGGCGGCGGCCGTCAACTCGGAGTACGCGGGCAGCGACGCCTTCGTCGCGTATTGTCGGGCCGTTGCCTCATCTTCCAGCCCCTCCGCCGGCACCAGGATGCTCTCTTGGCGCCTTCTGCTTCTTGTACCTCGCCTAGGCGCTCCTTTCGCCCTCCTGCTGTCTCGCTTCACCTCCTGAGGAGAGGGACAAGAAAGGGATTACGGGCACCTTATCTCTTTTTAGTATGTAAGCTTGCGGGCACTTGTTAATTTTTAGACTTGTAATCCCCTTGCTCACGTTTTTAATTCCGTATGAACTGTACCTGTACGGGATGTTTTTAATTAAAAGGGGGGCTTGTCGGGTTCTTTGTGCGTGAGCAAGGCCCATGCCAAGGATGAATCCTTGTTATTTTTAAGATAAACATTGTCTCCCGGCAACAGGCCTTGCCGTCCCCCCGCTTTGGTCAACCATTCTCACACTCTTGGCGGAGGCAGGGACAAAGCAGGGTTAGGCCCCTCGTTCATTTCTCTTGCCACCGCGACTACGACCAAGTTCCGACCCAGGAGATAGCTCTTGGGTACGGGAAAAGGGGAGCACGGTGGTTTTAAGAATATAAACAAGGTTTCATATGTCCCAATCCTATACGGAAGTGCATACCATGGGATAACAGACTTATCTGAATCCGCAGCCCCCGGCAACCTTGGCTTGCCGTGGTTGGATCCTTGTGTCTTCAGCCCCCGGCGATCCTGGCTTCCCGGGGCCAGAGCGTCGGTCCATCCTATTCCTCCCAAGCGGCTCAGGAGATATGTCCACGTGCCCTGTGAACCAAAGAGGACAGAAAGACGCACATTCGACCTCTAGGCTAGGGGTTAGTTGCTGCTAAGCACTATCAACCCTAACCGAGGAAGAGACTCAACCTAGCATGCATGCTATAACTTAGGGCGACAGTGCTTCGTTTATTTATGCTCAGGGTCTGCGCCTGGCTTTGTACAGAGGGTTACATGCCTTGCCGGCAACGCTTGTACAAAAGGTGGCTTGCCGGGAGGCCCGACAAGCCGCGCCTTATGGGTAAAAGTTGAGAAGATGCTCGATCTTCCCGGAGTTGCTCATTGGGACAACATCTTTGGTCTCCAGGCGGACTGCGCCGGGCCTGGTGACTCGTATTACCCGATAAGGGCCTTCCGAATTTGGCGTCAACTTGTTAGAATTCTTGGCCGACTGAACGCGCCGAAGAACAAGGTCGCCTTCCTCAAAGCTTCGGGCATGGACCTTGCGGCTATGGTAGCGGCGCAAGGCTTGCTGGTAGCGTGCTGCTCTCACAGCCGCCCGAAGACGATCTTCCTCAAGGAGTGTTGCGTCATCTTGCTGCAACTGCTCTTGCTGAAGCTCATCATAAGCGAGCACTCGAGGTGACCCGTATATGAGTTCCGTGGGGAGAACTGCTTCTGCCCCATATACTAGGGCAAAGGGTGTCTTGCCGGTGGCTCGATTTGGCGTCGTCCTGATCGACCAAAGAACCGCCAGCAACTCATCAATCCAGCGCCTTCCACTCTTGTGCAGCTTGTCAAAGGTCTTCGTTCTTAGGCCTCGCAACACTTCAGCATTTGCCCTCTCCGCTTGGCCGTTGCTCCGGGGTGTGCCATGGAAGCAAAACAGACTTTGCTGCCGAGGTCTTGAATGTATTGCATGAAGGTGTGGCTTGTGAACTGCGTGCCGTTATCGGTGATGACTCTGTTTGGCTCACCAAAACGGCAGACTAGTCCCTTGAAGAACTTGACGGCTGACTGTGCTGTCACCTTCCTCACCGGTTCCACCTCCGGCCACTTTGTGAACTTGTCGATTGCAACGTACAAGTACTCAAAGCCCCCGACAGCACAGGGGAAGGGGCCCAGTATGTCGAGCCCGCAGACCAAAAATGGCCAGGAGAGAGGGATTGTTTGAAGGGCTTGAGCTGGTTGATGAAGCTTCTTTGAATGGAACTGACATGCTTCACACTTGGTTACTAGTGCCGTTGCATCCTGGAGGGTGGTGGGCGAGAAGAAGCCTTGCCGGAATGCCTCTCCGGCAAGGGCCCTTGACCCTATGTGGGAGCCACATACGCCACCATGTATTTCTGCCAACAGCTCCAGTCCTTCCTCCCGAGGGATGCACTTCAATTTCACACCGTTTGGTCTTCTTCTGTACAGGACGTCATTGACGAACTGGTACAAGGCAGACCGACGGGCTACTTTTTCCTCTTCTTCCTGCTCCTCAGGAAGTTCCCCTGACTGGAGGAAATGGACGGTATGATGCGCCCATGCTGGAGCCTGGGGCTTGACGGCAAGGACCAAGGGCATCTCTTCCGCCATGGGGGCAACCGTCTCTACGGCCAAGGCTTGGCGCCTTGCCGGAGCCAGCCGTCCCTCGGCAGGCTCAGCATCCGCGGCAACACCCTTGCCGGCAGCCCCTTGGGGCTCGGCGGGAAAGTACTTACCGGGGCCTGACTCCCTCTGCTTGTTCTTCTCTGTTGATGGCTCGACGGATGGTCGAGTTAATCGAAGGAAAAAGGTACCTGGTTCCACAGGCAGCTTGAATGCAGCGTGCTTTGACAGGTAGTCAGCGATGTCGTTCTCCGCTCGGGGAACGTATTCTGCATGTATACCGTCGAAGCGCTCCTCTAGTTTCCTCACCTCATATACGTAGGCCTCCATCACGGACTCTGATAATCCTTGTTAACTTGTCTGACGACAAGCTGTGAATCACCCCTGACGATGAGCTTTTTCACCCCGAGGTCCTCCACGATCCTGAGACCGGCGAGCAACCCCTCGTATTCAGCTGTGTTGTTTGTGGACATCTCCCTGGGAAAGTGCATCTGGATCACATACATGAGGTGTTCTCCGGTGGGTGCGACAAGCAGCACACCGGCACCGGCGCCTTCCAGCAAGAAAGCCCCATCAAAGTACATGATCCAGTCGCGGCTTGCTTCCTTGCCGGGGAGAGCGGTCTCCTGAATTTCTTCGTCGGGCGTTGAGGTCCATTCTACAATGAACTCCGCCAAGACTCTGCTCTGGATCGTCGAGGTACTTTCAAACTTCAACCCAAAGCTCGACAACTCCAAGGCCCATTCCATCCTTCCGGTCGCATCTGGGTTGTGCAGTATCCGTTGCAACGGGAGGTGGGTGACGACGGTGATCTCATGGGCTTGGAAGTAATGACGCAGCTTCCTCGAGGCCATAAGGAGGCCGAAGAGCAATTTCTGCACACCGGAGTACCTCGACCTAGCCCCCTGCAACAGGGAGCTGACAAAGTAAGCCGGGTGCTGCATCATCTTCTTCTTCTGAACCACTTCACTTGACTGTGCGGGCACCGCCCCGATGGCGTCAGACTCTGCCGGGGGCCTTGCCTTGCAGGCACCAGGCCCTGCCGAGGGAATCTCTGGCTTGCCATCCGCCGGTCCTGCCGTCGCCACTGCCTCCTCGTCGACCTCCCTCTGTGCCACCAGTGCGGTGCTGACCACTTGATTCATTGCCGCTAGATACAGCAGTAACGGCTCTTGTGGTTTAGGCGCAACCAGTATTGGCACGGAGGAAAGGTACTTCTTCAGATCCTGCAACGCCGCCTCGGCTTCTGGGGTCCACTCCATTGGGCCTGCCTTCTTCAAGATATTGAAAAAAGGAAGGGCGTGCTCGGCAGACTTCGAGATGAATCGGGTCATGGCGGCGATGCAGCCAGTGAGCCGACGCACATCCTTGATCCGCTTGGGCGCCTCAATCTGCTTGATAGACTTGATCTTGTCTGGGTTTGCCTCAATCCCGCGCGGCGACACAAAGAACCTGAGAAGGTTGCTGGACAGAACGCCGAAGACACACTTCTCAGGGTTCAGCTTGAGGTTGATCTTGTGCAGGTTGGCAAACGTCTCTTCCAGGTCTTGTACAAGAGTTGCCCCGTCCTTGGTTTTGACCACTATGTCATCCATGTATGCCTCCATATTTCTATGGAGCTGGGGTTCAAAACCAATTTGGACCGCTCTTGCAAACATCGAGCCAGCACTCTTCAACCCGAAGGGCATCCGTAAAAAGCAATATGTACCACATGGGGTGATGAATGCTGTCTTTTCTTCATCTTCTCTTGTCATGAAGATCTGGTGGTAGCCTGAGTAGGCGTCGAGGAATGACAACAGGTCATACCCGGCCGTGGAGTCAACAATCTGGTCGATGCACGACAACGGGAAGGGGTCCTTGGGACAAGCCTTATTGATATCTGTGTAGTCAATACACAGCGTCCACTTCCCATTTGCCTTGCGCACCACAACCGGATTGGGCAACCATTTCGGATGGAGCACTCCTCTCACCAAACCTGCCGCTTCCAACTTCCTGATCTCCCCTGTGATGAACTCCTGCCTTTCCAGAGCCTGCTTCCTCACCTACTGCTTGACGGGCAGCGCATGAGGGCAGACAGCTAGGTGGTGCTCAATCACCTCCCTGGGAACACCGGGGATGTCGGATGCTTGCCATGCAAACACGTCGACATTCGCCTGTAGGAAGGTGACGAGCGCGCCTTCCTATTTGCTGTCAAGGGTGGAGCTTATGGTGAAAGCCCCTCCCGTGCCATCCTCCCTAACGGACACCTTCTTGGTCTGCAGTGGCTCGGCTCTGGATTTCTTGCTCTTGTCGGTGGAGCTCTCTGGCACATCCTCGACGGTAGCACAACACTCTGAAGAGGTGCGCTTGCCGGAGTGGGTGCGAGAGGTCTTGCCGGGCTTCTTCCTCCCTCCCGGGGCTTCGGCGGCAGGAGCAAGTGCCTTGGCGGCAGCTGCTACAACTGCTTCCCGGTAGAGTTGGTCGGCGCAAATCAGCGCATCCTTCTTGTCGGAGGGGACGGAGATGATGGTCAATGGCCCGGGCATCTTCAGCATGTTGTAGGCGTAGTGCGACACTGCCATGAACTTGGCTCGTGCCGGGCGGCCGAGGATCCCGTTGTAGGGCAAGGGGATCTCGGCCACATCAAAGACGATCCTCTCCGTCAGGTAGTTCAACTCTCTTCCAAACGCCACGGGCAGTGTGACCTTCCCCTTCGTCTGGCTCCTCCCCGGATTGACCACTTGAAACGTGCCCGTGTCCTCGAGGTCTCCATCAGGAATTTGCAGCCTTTTGATCACGACAGGCGAGATCAAGTTCACGCTGGCCCCGCTGTCGACCAACATCTTGTTCACCTTGAGGTTGCGTATCGTTGGTGAGACCAACAACGGCAAACACCCGACAGCAGTTGTGCGGTCAGGGTGGTCCTCGGCGTCAAAGATGAGGGGCGTGCTGGACCACCTCAGCGGCTTCTGAGCGTCGAACGACGGCTCTGCTGCTGTAATCTCACGCGCCCACTGCTTGAGCTGGCGGTGAGAAGTATGCAGCGAGGCGCCACCATGGACGCACATGGCCTCCGTAGCCTTCTGGAACTCTTGCTCGCCGGACTCGTCGTCCTCGTCACGATCATCGTCTTCTTGCTTCTTGTCACGGCCCCAGGCAGGCCTCTCTTGCCGGTTGTCTTTGCCGCGGCGGCCTCCTTGGCCGCCACGCTTCTTGTCGGACCCCTTGGCACCATCCTGGCCCTTCTCCTTGTCCCGCCTCTCGTACTCAGCTTTTTGCTTCTCAGCAAGCAGCTCGACTTGTCGGCAGTTCTGGAGGTCGTGGCCCTTGGTGCGGTGGATGTTGCAGTACTGCTTGTCGGAGCTTCCTGGCTTGTCGGCAGCCGCCAAGGCCCGGCAGGCGGCGCACCCGACAATCTCCTTGCCGGGGTCGTCTGCCTTGGCCTTCTTGGCAGCGCCGATGCTGTTGGATCCCTCGACGGCAAGCACGGTCTTGCGCTTGCGCTTCCTGTTGCGACGCCGACCCTTCTTCGTCGGGGCGGCGGTGTCTTCATCAGTAGAGTCGGTTTCCGCGCCGGCGTCCTCGCCGAGGTACTTCCTTCCTTTTTCAGCCCGGGCGCACCTATCGGCCAGAACATAAAGTTCGGCCACATCCTTAACCTTGGTCATCGCCAGCTCTTCGCGCATCTTGCGGTTGCGCATGTTCTGATGGAACGCGCTGATTACGGCGGCGGGATGAACATCGGGGATGTTGTACTGCACCCGGCTGAATCTCTGGATGTACTTGCGCATGTTTTCCCCTTCCTTCTGGGCAATGATACGCAAATCACTGGCTTGTCCATGAGCTTGGTGGCCTCCAGTGAAGGCACCAACAAACTCATGGCACAGATCCGACCAAGAAGAAATGGAATCCGCCGACAAGTGCATCAACCAAGACATGACATTGGGCTTCAGTGCCAATGGGAAGTAATTGGCAAGCACCTTGACGTCGCGAGCTCCGGCAGCCTGCATCGCGATGGTGTAGATGCTGAGGAACTCTGACGGATGGGTCTTGCCACTGTACTTCTCGCCGACGTCGGGCTTGAACATGCGGTGGGACGGCCACTGGAACTGCCGCAGCTCACGGGTAAAGACTGGGCAGCCCACCTCGTAAGGTAGGCCGTCGGAGCCCCCCGGTGCTGGGTGGTCCATAGCGGGTCCCGCCCGCTTGTCCGACTGGTGGCGTGTATCACGCCGGCGCTCGATAGTGGTTCGTGCATCTTCATGAGCTCGTTCTCGAAGAACTTGGCGTTGGTCGCGGTGGGTCCGTGGGTCGGGCGATGCTATGGAAATATTATCACAAGCGTCATCGCGACGGACCGACACCCGTGGTGGCTGGCGTGGAGGAGGAGAGTGCACCGTTGGCGCAGCACCCCCGGCCCCTCCACCGCTAGCATGTGGTGGTTCGACGGAGCGCTGGCCCGAAGGCCCCGCCGGTCGTGGATCATCTTTATTGGCGACGGCGACGAGGCTCCGGATGGTGGCTCTCCACTCGTCGAGTTTTTATGCAGCAGGAGGGAAGTCGAGGAGCAGCTGCGCGCGCTAAAGCTTCCGTTGGCGTGGGTGGTGGCGACAACTGCGTGGACCGTGGCGCGCTTCGACTTCTCACTATGTTAGAAGGAGCTCTACCACGGCCCAGCGGCTGCGTGCCATTTTCGCCAGCACTTCGGCGAACATGCTGGGCTCCTTCGTCCCGCGAACGATGCACAGGGCTCTTCCCACGGCTGTGTCCGGGGTCTCCAGTGTGGTGGCGCTGCTCGTCGCGCGCACCCTGGGAAGAGCGTGCTGTGGGCGCCGGCATAGGCTTCTTGGAAGTTGTTGCGCCGCCCGTGGGCGGCACAACAACACTCCTGGAGGGCCCCGCGCCGCCTGCGGGGGGGGGGCCCAGCTCCGTCTTTGGATTTGGCGGCGTGCGGCCCGTCGCCTGGCACACGGACGATGCCGCTCGCCAGGCTCTGACTGCCAGAGCGGTGCTGGTGGTCGCGGACTGCGGCCCATGTCCTGTCCGCGACCGGCCCGCTGTTCGCCCGCACTAGCACGGGCCGTTCGGCTCCCGACGAGCCGACCGCCGTGATCGTCTTCTTCTTGGGAGCCATGGCGATTAAGAACCGCTAGGCTAACTACTAGACCAGATTCTCACAATTGCGCCCCCTACTTGGCGCGCCAAAGATGTCGAGGGGGAAACAACACCTATGGGATCACAAGAATCCCTACTACGGTTGCCGGGGCGCGGGGTTGTGAGAAGAGCAGGATTAACTGTCGGCACAAGGATCGTTTACCCAGGTTCGGGCCGCGAGGATGCGTAAAACCCTAGTCCTGCTTTGGTGGATGTATTGAGCGTTCTTGAGCTCTCGAACTAGCTATGGTGGTTGTGTAGTTCCAAAGAGCCGAATCCTATTCCAGTACGCAATGGGCCTCCTTTTATAGTCGAAAGGGGCTGCCACAGTGGCACACAGGAGGTGGAAAGGCCTACAGTACTATGAGCTTAGCGCCCGTATTACAGGACAAGACGCATTTAATGCGTAGCTTAGGTGTCCCTTAGCTTTATTGGGGACGGGAACGAGGCCCGTCCCG
This sequence comes from Aegilops tauschii subsp. strangulata, assembly GCF_002575655.3. Taxonomy (NCBI): domain Eukaryota; kingdom Viridiplantae; phylum Streptophyta; class Magnoliopsida; order Poales; family Poaceae; genus Aegilops; species Aegilops tauschii. Next base: position 281,413,036 of record NC_053036.3, read on the forward strand.
TCCGCTGCCACCTCGCCCTGCTTTGACACGCGCCCAGGCCAGTGGTGCATGCAGCGCCATGTAGGCAGGCAGGCAGCTGAGGTGGCGCGGTGGTAGGATCTTCACGAAGATCTGCATGCCACCACGCAGGTGCTTGCTGAGTTGGCGTAGAGGCCGCCCGTCGCCACGGAGGTGCCTGCCCAGCTGGTTGAGCTAGCAGCTGCTTCGCGACGGCGGTGGAGTCTTGGTCGACGCGGGCCTGGCTGTGGCCCCGCTGACGCCCTCGGCAACGGCCTTGCCGTGGCATGGCAGTCGTCCCCGGCAAGGCGCTTGCCGGGGGTTTTGTTGATCCCCTCGGCAAGGATCCCGCCGAGGGTCGCCGTCTTCTAGTTCTCATCTGATCTCATATCTCTATGGTCTTGACAAAGATCTGCATGCCACCACAGAGGTGCCTCCCGAGCCCTGGTCCAATCGTAGTTGGTTGGGTTGGAACCCGTGGTCTCAAGGGCGGCTTGCTCTGTTGGTGTTCGGGCAGGTTGCCCCGGCAAGGTTCTCGCCGGGGCCACGGGGGCCTGCCCCGGCAAGGATCTTGCCGGGGGAGTCCACCTCGCCCTCTCGCTCTTTGGTATCTTTGGTCTTGGCGTTGCCTTGGCCATTTTGTGCTTCGGCTTCTCTCCGGCTTCCCTCCCCTGCTCTGCTTAGCGTGGCCGTGGCGCGTGGCTCCGACTGCCCGTGCACAAGTAAAGGGGTACAAAGGTGTGCCCCTACTTTTGTACACCGACACCTTATTAGCAGCAACCATCTGTGTTCTTATCGGTCTTCAGACACATTTCTGATTACAGACCTGTTTGCCGCGTATCACACACATCTTGTTAAGTTGAATCGTTTCTATTCTCATGTCTCAACGCAAATAGTTCATCCGAGTGAACCGCATGCCGTATATCGCACACACCTTTGATCTGGCTGACCGTTTCTTTTGTGTTGCCTAATCACAAACAGTTCATCCGAGTGAACCATATGTTGTGTATCGCACATGCCTCCATCTTGCTACCCGTTTCTTTTGTTCCTCATCGCAAACAGTTCATTGAACTGAACCGTATGCCCTTCATCGCACACACAACTAAAACCTGCACCGTGTTTGATGCATCCGTCATCGCAAACGTTTTACACATTTCTGACGGTTTTCATACAGCACCATTTGCGATTATGGCATTGCACACAGTTTCTGGAAGGGTCTCTGATCGTAGTGTCGCGTTAGCAGCATCCTGCAGTAGTGTCATATCAATGGCATAATCAACTAGCGAGCAATAATAATAAATCTCGGATGACAACACTTTTTCAAAACAATCATAATATGATATAACAAGATGGTATCTCGCTAGCCCTTTCTGAGGCCGCCAAATATAAATGCGGAGCACCTCTGAAGATCAAGGACTGACTAGACATTGTAATTCATGGTAAAAGAGATCCAGTGACAGTCATACTCAATGTAAACTAATAGTAATGCATGAAAATCATAGCGGTGCTCTCCAACTGGTGCTTTTTAATAAGAGGATGAAGACTCAACATAAAAGTAAATAGATAGACCCTTCGCAGAGGGGAGCAGGGATTTGTAGAGGTTCCAGAGCTCGAGTTTTGAAATAGAGATAAATAATATGTTGAAAGGCATACTTTCATTGTCAACATAACAACCGAGAGATCTCGATATCTTCCATGCTACACACACTATAGGCGGTTCCCAAGCAGAATGGTAAAGTTTATACTCCCCCACCACCAACAAACATCGATCCATGGCTTGTCCGAAACAACGGGCACCTCCAACTAACAACAATCTTGGGGGAGTTTTGCTTGCAATTATTTTGATTTGAGCATGGGACTGGGCATCCCGGTTACCAGCCATTTTCTCGAGAATGAGGAGCGGAGTCCACTCCTCGTGAGAATAACCCACCTAGCATGGAAGATACAGACAGCCCTAGTTGATACATGAGCTATTCGAGCATACAAAACAAAATTTCATTTGAAGGTTTAGATTTTGGCACATACAAATTTACTTGGTACGGCAGTTAGATACCGCATATAGGAAGGTATGGTGGACTCATATGAGATAACTTTGGTGTTTATGGAATTGGATGCACAAGCAGTATTCCCGCTTAGTACAAGTGAAGGCTAGAAAGAGACTGGGAAGTGACCAACTAGAGAGAGACAACAGTGATGAACATGCATTAAAATTAATCAACACTGAGTGCAAGCATGAGTAGGATATAATTCACCATGAACATAAATATCGTGGAGGCTATGTTGATTTTGTTTCAACTACATGCGTGAACATGTGCCAAGTCAAGCCACTCGAATCGTTCAAACGAGGATACCACCCTATCATACCACATCACAACCATTTTAATAGCATGTTGGCACACAAGGTAAACCATTATAAACTCCTAGAAAATTAAGCATGGCATGAGCAACTATAATCTCTAATTGTCATTGCAAACATATTTCATTCATAATAGGCTGAATCAGGAATGATGAACTAATCATATTTACAAAAACAAGATAGGTCGAGTTCAAACCAGCTTCTCTCATCTCAATCGGTCCATCATATATCGTCATTATTGCCTTTCACTTGCACGACTGAACGGTGTGGATAATAATAATAGTGCACATGCATTGTAATCAGCTGGAACCTGTAAGCATTTAATACACAGGAGAAGACAAGGTAACATGGGCTCTTTGTTAAATAAAAAATAATGCATATAAGAGCCACTTCAACATTTTGATCATGGTCTTCTCCTCTCGACCCCCAAAGAAAAGAAATGAAATAAAACTATTTACATGGGAAAGCTCCCAACAAGCAAAAGAAGAACGGGAAATCTTTTTGGGTTTTCTTTTAATTACTACTACACGCATGGAAAGTAAACTAGCTAAAAACTACAACTAATTTTTTGGTTTTTCTTAAGGTTTTTCAAACAGACAAGAAGAAGCTTAGAAAGGAAAAATAAACTAGCATGGATAGTACAATGAAAAAGTATGAGTACCGACAACTGGCACGAGTGTGTGAACATGAATGTAATATCGGTGAGAAATACGTACTCCCCCAAGCTTAGGCTTTTGGCCTAAGTTGGACTGTGGCCACGGCTCAAAGCTGCCCTCTCCGGTGTACGGAGGAGTGTCCTCTGGGTGCCACTGGTTGGCGATCTCCTCCGGATCCCACTGATAAACAGACTATCGATTAGGGTCAAGGGGTGGCTCCGGCTCAGGCTCTGGAACTGGTGTCAGGCTCTAGTATGCATAAACGGCCTCCGGCAAGATGAGGTACGTGCCTGAAAATATGTTAAACAAAGAGGGCGCAGGCAAGGTAATAACCTCATTGTGAGTTTTGCCAAAAATCAAATTCTACTTAAGCAGTTTCTTCTTATTTTTAACAATAAAGTCATGTGCTACCATACTCTTATAATCTAGAAAAACAGGGGGCAGCAACTTTTCCTCTTTCTCATAATGCCTATTAGGTATCTCAAAGTGTGCAGCAAGGCGCGAAGCAAAGATGCCACCGAAGATGGGGCCCTTTGTACAGTTCAGACTTAATCGTTTAGCAATAATAGCGCCTAAACTGAAAGTTGTACCACGAAACAAGGCATGGTGCAAAATAACAATATCAGGAGCACTGAGATTTCCACTGTTCCCGCCGCCAATTAAACATCTACTAGCAAATATTGCAAAGTAACGTAGAACACGAAAATGTATGCTAGTAATTCTTGCATCGGAAACTTTCCTCGTTTCCCCTACAGCAGTTTCATCAATAAATCCCTCCACATCACTACGATGTGGTTCCTCGATGCTGCCCACAAAGGGTATCTTGCAGACCCGACAAAAATCATGGACTGACATCTCCTTAACCTCATCATATAAATGAAACTCCATTGAAGGTGGTGATTTCTTAGCATGAGAATAAAAATTTGGCACGGAAATATTAGTGAGTAAGAGATACTGTTCGCGCTGGTCGTGGAGGAAGTCGGTGAGGCCTGCATTCTCAGCCAAGTGATAAAAATCTTCATAAATTCCAGCGGCTCGCAAGAACTCATCACAAGACCATTCGCACGGCTGAACCTCCGCAGTGTGAGGAAGATTATATTTGGGCTTCTTATTCTCTTCACTTTGCTTATCCTTCGAGCTTCGGCTCGAAGAGCCTCTCAAAAACCTCTTCAACATTTTCTCCCTCTGAAAATTTCTGAAATTTTTAGTGACTCAAAACAAAAGTCTACCAAGCTCAACAAAATTTATAGCAACTACTCCCACAAGTGCCTAGAGGCTATATCATGCATTAGAACTACTTGGGACCATATAAATTTGACGTGCAAGCTCAAGAATAGGGTCACCTAAGTAGCACAAAATTGCAATAAATAAAGCACTAGAACAAAAACTAATTGGACCATTGGAGGAGTCACATACCGAAGAACAATCCCCCAAAACAGTTTTGTGAATGGAGCTTTGAGCAAGGAGGTCGGAAAAGGCAGCAAGATGAGCTAGAACACGGGTTTGAGATATGGGAAGATTTTTTCTGGAGGAAGACGAAGTGAGTGGGTGTAGGAATAAGTGGAGGGGGTCCACGTGGGGTCCACGAGGCAGGGGGCGCGCCCCAGGGGGATGGGCGCGCCCTGGACCCTCGTGGCTAGGTGGTGGCCCTCTCTAGTGTGTTCTCAGTGCTAGATATTCTTAAATATTCTACAAAAAATCATATTTTAATTTTAGGACATTTGGAACATTTTATTTTCGGGGTATTTTTTTATTGCAAGGATAATTCAGAAAACAGACAGAAAATACTATTTTTGCTTTATTTAATCTAAATAATAGAAAGTAAAAGGAGGGTACAGAGAGTTGTGCTTTCTAACTTCATCCATCTCATGCTCATCAAAAGGAATCCACTAACAAGGTTGATCAAGTCTTGTTAAAAACTCTTTCCGAATCGCATGAAACCGGAGACTTTTCGAATAACACTAAGTTACCTCAACGGGGATATGAATGTCCCCAACAATAAGAATATCATATTTCTTCTTGACAGTTGGAAGAGGAAATTCAAAACCTCCGATAGTAATCATTGGAATTTTTTCAATAGAATTTATACTGTGGACTTGAGGTTGTTTCCTCGGAAAGTGTACCATATGCTCATTACCATTAACATGAAAAGTGACATTGCCTTTGTTGCAATCAATAACAGCCCCTGCAGTATTCAAAAAGGGTCTACCAAGAATAATAGACATACTATCGTCCTTGGGAATATCAAGAATAACAAAGTCTGCTCAAATAGTAACGTTTGCAACCACAACAAGCACATCCTCACAAATACCGATAGGTATAGCAGTTGATTTATCGGCCATTTGCAGAGAAATTTCAGTAGGTGTCAACTTATTCAAATCAAGTCTACGATATAAAGAGAGAGGCATAACACTAACACCGGCTCCAAGATCACACAAAGCAGTTTTTACATAGTTTCTTTTAATGAAGCATGGTATAGTTGGTACTCCTGGATCTCCAAGTTTCTTTGGTATTCCACCCTTAAAAGTATAATTAGCAAGCATGGTGGAAATTTCAGCTTCCGGTATCTTTCTTTTATTTGTAACAATATCTTTCATGTACTTAGCATAAGGATTCATTTTAAGCATATCAGTCAAACGCATACGCAAAAAGATAGGTCTAATCATTTCAGCAAAGTGCTCAAAATCCTCATCATCCTTTTTCTTGGACGGTTTAGGAGGAAAAGGCATGGGTTTCTGAACCCAGGGTTCTCTTTCTTTACCGTGCTTCCTAGCAACAAAGTCTCTCTTATCATAATGTTGATTCTTTGATTGTGGGTTATCAAGATCAACAGCAGGTTCAGTCTCTATATCATTGTTATTGCTAGGTTGAGCATCAACAGGAACATCATCATTAATATTATCACTAGGTTCATGTTCATTACCAGATTGTGTTTCAGCATTAGAAATAGAAATATCATTGGGATTCTCAGGTGTGTCAACAACAGGTTCACTAGAAGCATGCAAAGTCCTATCATTTTTCTTTTTCTTCTTTTTAGAAGGACAAGGTGCATCAGCATAAGTTCTCTGAGAATCTTGCTCAATTATCTTAGGGTGGCCCTCAGGATACAAAGGTTCCTGAGTCATTCTACCCCCTCTAGTCACAACTATAACAACATTATCATTTTTCTTATTATTTAATTCATTAAACAAATCATTTTGAGCCTTAAGCACCTGTTCTACTTGAGTGGTAACCATAGAAGCATGTTTACTTATAAGTTTAAGTTCACCTTTAACTCTAGACATGTAATCACTCAAGTGTTCAATCATATAAGCATTACGTTTCAATTGTCTACCAACATAAGCATTGAAGTTTTCTTGTTTAACAATAAAATTATCAAACTCATCTAAGCATTGGCTAGCAGACTTATAACGAGGAGTATCACCTTCATCAAATCTATGGAGAGAATTTACCTTTACTACCGGTGTCGGGTTATCAAGACCATGTATTTCTTCAATAGGTGGTAAATTCTTAACATCTTCAGCTTTAATACCCTTTTCTTCCATAGATTTCTTTGCCTTTTGCATATCTTCAGGACTGAGAAATAGAATACCCCTTTTCTTCGGAGTTGGTTTAGGAGTTGGTTCAGGAAGTGTCCAATTATTATCATTACTCAACATATTATTCAATAGCAATCCAGCTTGATTAACAGTTCTTTCCCTGAAAACACAACCAACACAACTATCTAGGTGGTCTCTGGAAGCATCAGTTAGTCCATTATAAAAGATATCAAGTATTTCATTTTTCTTGAGAGGATGATCAGGCAAAGTAGCAAGTAATCGGAGAAGCCTCCCCAAGCTTGTGGGAGACTCTCTTCTTCAATTTGCACAAAATTATATATTTCCCTTAAGGCAGCTTGTTTCTTATGAGCGGGAAAATATTTAGCAGAGAAGTAATAAATCATATCCTGGGGACTACGCACACAACCAGGAGTAAGAGAATTAAACCATGTTTTAGCATCACCCTTTAATGAGAACGGAAATAACTTAAGGATATAGTTGTAACGAATTTTTTCCTCATGAGTAAATAGGGTGGCTATATCATTTAATTTAGTAAGATGTGTGATGAGGACATCAATACAATTATTACACCCACAGTCCCTGCTGCTATACATACTGGACCAATTACTAGAGCTCGCGCACGCCAATTAAATTACCAGGTACTTTCGTTTCTTGCTAATGATTCTAATGTTCATGAGAATATGATGCTGCCTAAATTGGATACATTTGTTTTGCTTACAAATGAAGGGCCTAGCTTTGAGAAGGATGAACATTGGAGCAAGAACAAGCATGGAGATGATGGCATGCGCATGGGGAACAAGAACGGAGTTACAAGTGATGATTTCAGGACGTTGAAGCCACCATAATGCGTGCATGAAGCCTTGGACGAAATATACAAGATGCTACTTCATAACTTTCGTCCAGAGGCTATTCTAGGTGCTGCGTCACCTTATTATTGGGCCAGGCCCATGTAATTTCGAAATACATAAGTATAGGCTGTTTTTAGAGTCCGTATGTGTGGGGAAACAAGAGATAGGGTTGGTTTCGGACCCCTTCCTCAAGGGCCACGAAATTCCCCCCTCTTCCTCCATATATACAGCCCTTAGGGCGTCGTTTAGACTTTGGGTTTTGTTTAGATTAAAAGTTCGCCATAGCTGCAAATTCGCGTACTTCGTTTGTGTTCAGCGACCAGACAAAGGCGTCACAGAACCCCACCTTGATCAATAAAGCTTTCATCTTATATTCGCAATATCCAGATTGCAATCTCAGTTTCTTGCCTGTTCTTCGTTTGCTCGCAGGAAACAGACCCTCGTGGTCAGGTTGATCGTGCTCCGGCGTGGTCGATAACCTCTCGGAGTTGGTTTAGCGATTGCTAAGGCGCGACGTCCTCGCACGTTCGTAGTCGGATCGTCAAAGTCGACTTCCATCAAAGCGATATTCATCATCTCATCGAAAGACGGGACACCTTTGCCTCTATCAAGTGGTATCAGATTTCCAGGTTGCTCGGTGAGATTTTACAGTTTTTCGTAGTTTAGATCGAGTCTGTTCTTCATACCTACAGTCCACGAAAAAGCCACAAAAAAAAATTAGGGTTAGTTCATCATATCCGAACCAATCTGAGCCTTTGCATAATCTTTTTAGGGTTTTTGCTTTGTTGAATTTGCGGTTGCATCGTCGTGTCAAGTTGCTGGTCTTAGAGTCTAGTCTTTTAGAGTTTCGAGTTCTGGTCATAAGTTGTCACGCCGCCGCCGCACCATCATCATCGCCTTGCCATCTACCACCATTGCTTATCCGCCACCGCTTTGAATCCGTATCCATATACCACCACCGCTGCCATATACTACCGCCATATATCCACCACCAATCCGAGTTCTTTTCATAGTCGGTTTGTTTTAGAGATCCATATATTTTCCGTTTCGTGTTTCCTTGCCTGAGTAGGTCTGGAGACCCCCGGGCAGTTTTTAGGCCAAAATTTCGGCAACCCAAAATATTTTTTCCCTATCCTATTTTTAGGCCCCGGGTAGTGTTTTGAGACACTCGCCATCATAGTGATTTTTTGTCGCACTTTTTCGTCGTCGCTGCCCTGATTTCCGAAAAAAAAAAATAGTCAAAAAATTTTGTGCCCATCCTGTCAGTTTGACCTGGGAAGAGTTTTGAGACACTCGCCATTATAGTGATTTTTTCGCAAAAAAAAAAAAAAAAAGAGGAGCGCAAAAAAAAAAAAGAGGAGCGCAAAAAAAAAAAAAAGAGCGAAAAAAAAAATTCCTGAGTGTGCTTTTCCCTTGTTTACGTGCAGCGCCGTGATTTTGTTAGTGTTCTAGGCTCGCGTCTCTAGCACGGTCTAGCCTAGGACCAGCACAGTACCGTCGTTGAGCGTTTATTCAACTTTGCATCTCTGAATTGATTATTGCTTACCATTTTGCTACCATATTATAAGCCTTCCCAGCTCCACCTAAGTCTACATCGTGCGTTTGACTCTCCCTGGTAATCGCTATATCCAAGCTTTGAGAGTTTTTGACTACAACGGTTGCCGATCACCACCTGCTGCTGGGTAAGAACTGGTAAGAATTTGAGATTCGCTTGAAGGTTTTGTGACACACCACCATCACCACCACTTCTAGTAGTCTGCAGGATCATATTCTTTTGTGTTTCTATTGCTGCTAACCATGGCAGGTTCACAAGCCGATGAGACTGATTGGGCGAACATGACGAACAAGGAGTTGCATGATAAATTTCAGCAAATGATGAGTGGCCAGGTGGGAGATGTGCTAAACAGATTTGAAGAGGCTATGGAGAAGATAGATGCCGTGGAGAAGTCGTTTGAGACAAAGCTGGATAACAAGTTTACTGAATTACTCAAGCGTCTTCCCCAACCACCACCGGCTGCACATGTCGCACCTCTACAACAACAACAACCACATCTCCAACGCCGCCTTCCAAATCAAGTGGGACGGGCACAGCGCGTTCCAATTGAGATTGGTCAAAATTCGGGTGCTGCTGTCCCTACTGTTGATGCTTCTTTGGCTCCTGCTCCTGCGGCGGCTGAGGAGGATGACGATTATGCGGGCGATTATGAGGATGAGGTTGATCAAAATCAGAACTACGTGCAGCCACCAGCACCACCACCAGCAGGTCGACCTCAGGTATATATTCGCAACGGTAGGCCGGCACCACCACCTCAGGTACGAGATCATGACCATCTCCCTAAACTGAAATTGAATATTCCACCATTTGAGGGTAGATATGTTCCTGATATATATCTTACTTGGGAGTTAGAAACTGAACAACGATTTACATGTTTACAATATCCTGAGGAGAGACGTGTTCCTGCTGCTGTTTGTGCTTTCACTAGCTTTGCATGTGTTTGGTGGTCTGAACATTGTAGATTATATCCTGTTCCAGCTACTTGGGCTGCTTTGAAAACTGCTATGCGTACTCGTTGGGTTCCACCATATTATCAACGTGAATTACTTCAAAAATTGCAGCGTTTAAGAAAAGGAAAAAATTCTGTAGAAGAATATTATCAGGAATTACAAACTGGCATGATTAGATGTGGTATTGTTGAGGAGAATGAAGCTATGCTTGCACGTTTTATGGGTGGATTAAATAAAGAGATTCAGACCATTCTAGAGTATAAGGATTATAATAATATCACTCGTTTATTCCATCTTGCTTGTAAAGCTGAACGTGAAGTGCAGGATCGACAGCCATTGGCGCGAACTAACTTTTCTGCAGGTCGACCTTCATCATGGACACCGCGTGCATCTTCTACTTCCACTTCACCATCACCTCCATCAGGTGCCACCTCCAGCCGTGATACAAGAAAGCAGGCACAACCACCACTCTCTGCCAAGAGCACACCTGCCGGGCCTGTGCAGAGCTCTTCTTCTTCCATGGCATCGACAGGGCACACAAGTGATATTATTTGTCGTCGTTGTAAGGGAAGAGGACATTTTGCGAGAGAATGCAAATCTCAGCGTGTCATGATTGCTACTGAGGATGGTGGGTATGAGTCCGCTAGTGACTATGATGAGGAGACTTTGGCTCTTATTACACGTGAAGAACATGGTGGAGATGATTCTGAAAATGAGACGCAATACATGGCTCCTGAAGACGCTGACAGGTATGAATGTTTAGTTGCTCAACGTGTTTTGAGTGTGCAGGTCACACAAGCAGAGCAAAATCAGAGGCATAATTTGTTCCATACAAAGGGAGTTGTGAAGGAACGTTCTGTTCGCGTCATCATAGATGGAGGGAGCTGTAACAACTTGGCTAGCATGGAGATGGTGGAGAAGCTATCTCTCACCACAAGACCACATCCACATCCTTACTACATCCAATGGTTCAACAACAGCGGCAAGGTTAAGGTAACACGTACTGTTCGTGTGCATTTTAGTATCTCTACATATGCTGATTATGTTGATTGTGATGTGGTACCCATGCAAGCATGTTCCTTATTACTAGGTAGACCATGGCAATTTGATAAAAATTCTGTACACCATGGTAGAAACAATCAGTATACTCTTGTTCATAAGGATAAAAATATTACTTTGCTTCCTATGACTCCTGATTCCATTTTGAAAGATGACATTAATAGAGCTAATAAAGCAAAACAGGAGAAAAATAAGAGTGAAAATCAGATTGTGGCAAAGGAATTTGAGCAACAAATGAAACCTAATAATAAACCATCTAGTGTTGTTTCTGAAATTAAATTGAAAAGTGCATGTTTACTTGCCACAAAATCTGATATTGATGAACTAGATTTCAGCAAATCTGTTTGCTATGCTTTTGTGTGCAAAGAGGCATTATTTTCATTCGAGGACGTGCCTTCCTCTTTGCCCCCTGTTGTCACTCACATTTTGCAGGAGTTCGCTGACGTCTTCCCACAAGACGTGCCACCGGGATTACCACCTATTCGAGGGATTGAGCATCAAATTGACTTAATTCCCGGTGCATCGCTACCCAACCGTGCACCATACCGTACCAATCCAGAGGAGACGAAGGAGATTATGCGTCAAGTACAGGAGCTACTCGACAAAGGTTATATACGCGAATCTCTTAGTCCTTGTGCTGTTCCTATTATACTCGTGCCTAAAAAGGATGGTACGTCGCGTATGTGTGTTGATTGTAGAGGCATTAATAATATTACTATTCGTTATCGTCATCCTATTCCTAGGCTCGATGATATGCTTGATGAATTGAGTGGCTCTACAATATTCTCCAAAGTTGATTTGCGTAGTGGATACCATCAAATTCGTATGAAATTGGGAGATGAATGGAAAACTGCATTTAAAACTAAGTTTGGTTTATATGAGTGGTTAGTCATGCCTTTTGGGTTAACTAATGCACCTAGTACTTTCATGAGACTAATGAACGAAGTTTTACGTGCTTTCATTGGACGATTTGTGGTGGTCTATTTTGATGATATACTGATTTATAGCAAATCTTTGGAAGAACATTTGGAACATTTACGTGCTGTTTTTATTGCTCTACGTGATGCACGTTTGTTTGGTAACCTTGGGAAGTGCACCTTTTGCACCGACCGAGTATCTTTTCTTGGCTATGTTGTTACTCCACAGGGAATTGAAGTTGATAAAGCCAAGATTGAAGCTATTGAGAGTTGGCCGCAGCCCAAAACGGTCACACAAGTGCGGAGTTTTCTTGGACTCGCTGGTTTCTATAGGCGTTTTGTGAGAGATTTTAGCACCATTGCTGCACCTCTCAACGAGCTTACAAAGAAGGATGTGCCTTTTGTTTGGGGTACCGCACAGGAAGAAGCCTTCACGGTATTGAAAGATAAGTTGACACATGCTCCTTTACTCCAACTTCCTGATTTTAATAAGACTTTTGAGCTTGAATGTGATGCTAGTGGCATTGGATTAGGAGGTGTGTTATTACAAGATGGCAAACCTGTTGCATACTTTTCTGAAAAATTGAGTGGGCCTAGTCTGAATTATTCTACTTATGATAAAGAACTATATGCTCTTGTTCGGACTTTAGAAACATGGCAACATTATTTATGGCCCAAAGAATTTGTTATACATTCTGATCATGAATCTTTGAAACATATTAAAAGTCAAGCTAAACTGAATCGTAGACATGCTAAATGGGTTGAATTCATTGAAACTTTCCCTTATGTCATTAAACACAAGAAGGGTAAAGAAAATGTTATTGCTGATGCATTGTCTCGTCGCTATACTATGCTTTCACAACTTGACTTCAAAATATTTGGTTTGGAGACCATCAAAGATCAATATGTGCATGATGCTGATTTTAAAGATGTATTGCAGAATTGTAAAGAAGGAAGAACCTGGAACAAGTTTGTCGTTAATGATGGATTTGTGTTCCGTGCTAACAAGCTATGCATTCCAGCTAGCTCTCTTCGTCTTTTGTTGTTGCAGGAGGCGCATGGAGGAGGATTAATGGGACACTTTGGCGTGAAGAAGACGGAGGACGTACTTGCTACACATTTCTTTTGGCCAAAGATGAGACGGGATGTTGAGCGTTTTGTTGCTCGCTGCACTACATGTCAAAAAGCTAAGTCACGACTCAATCCTCTTGGTTTATATATGCCTTTGCCTGTACCTAGTGTTCCTTGGGAGGATATATCTATGGACTTTGTTTTAGGTTTACCTCGAACAAAGAAGGGGAGGGATAGCATATTTGTTGTCGTGGATAGATTCTCGAAAATGGCGCACTTTATACCATGTCATAAAAGCGATGATGCTGTTAATGTTGCTGATTTGTTCTTTCGTGAAATTATTCGCTTGCATGGTGTGCCAAATACTATTGTTTCAGATCGTGATACTAAATTTCTTAGCCACTTTTGGAGATGTTTATGGGCTAAGTTGGGGACTAAACTGCTTTTTAGTACTACTTGTCACCCCCAAACTGATGGACAAACTGAAGTAGTCAATAGAACATTGTCTACTATGCTTAGGGCTGTTTTGAAGAATAATAAGAAAATGTGGGAAGACTGCTTGCCTCATATTGAGTTTGCTTATAATCGTTCATTGCATTCTACTACTAAGATGTGCCCTTTTGAAATTGTGTATGGTTTCCTACCTCGTGCACCTATTGATTTGTTGCCTCTTCCATCTTCGGAGAAGGTTAATTTTGATGCTAAACAACGTGCTGAATTGATCTTAAAAATGCATGAGTTAACTAAGGAAAACATTGAGCGTATGAATGCTAAATATAAACTTGCTGGAGATAAGGGTAGAAAACATGTTGTGTTTGCACCTGGAGATCTTGTTTGGTTACATTTGCGTAAGGATAGATTTCCTGATTTGCGCAAATCAAAGCTAATGCCACGTGCTGATGGTCCTTTTAAGGTGTTAGAGAAAATAAATGATAATGCATATAAACTTGAGCTGCCTGCAGATTTTGGGGTTAGTCCCACTTTTAATATTGCAGATTTGAAGCCTTATTTGGGTGAGGAAGATGAGCTTCCGTCGAGGACGACTTCATTTCAAGAAGGGGAGGATGATGAGGACATCAATACAATTATTACACCCACAGTCCCTGCTGCTATACATACTGGACCAATTACTAGAGCTCGCGCACGCCAATTAAATTACCAGGTACTTTCGTTTCTTGCTAATGATTCTAATGTTCATGAGAATATGATGCTGCCTAAATTGGATACATTTGTTTTGCTTACAAATGAAGGGCCTAGCTTTGAGAAGGATGAACATTGGAGCAAGAACAAGCATGGAGATGATGGCATGCGCATGGGGAACAAGAACGGAGTTACAAGTGATGATTTCAGGACGTTGAAGCCACCATAATGCGTGCATGAAGCCTTGGACGAAATATACAAGATGCTACTTCATAACTTTCGTCCAGAGGCTATTCTAGGTGCTGCGTCACCTTATTATTGGGCCAGGCCCATGTAATTTCGAAATACATAAGTATAGGCTGTTTTTAGAGTCCGTATGTGTGGGGAAACAAGAGATAGGGTTGGTTTCGGACCCCTTCCTCAAGGGCCACGAAATTCCCCCCTCTTCCTCCATATATACAGCCCTTAGGGCGTCGTTTAGACTTTGGGTTTTGTTTAGATTAAAAGTTCGCCATAGCTGCAAATTCGCGTACTTCGTTTGTGTTCAGCGACCAGACAAAGGCGTCACAGAACCCCACCTTGATCAATAAAGCTTTCATCTTATATTCGCAATATCCAGATTGCAATCTCAGTTTCTTGCCTGTTCTTCGTTTGCTCGCAGGAAACAGACCCTCGTGGTCAGGTTGATCGTGCTCCGGCGTGGTCGATAACCTCTCGGAGTTGGTTTAGCGATTGCTAAGGCGCGACGTCCTCGCACGTTCGTAGTCGGATCGTCAAAGTCGACTTCCATCAAAGCGATATTCATCATCTCATCGAAAGACGGGACACCTTTGCCTCTATCAATGTGCCACAACAGTTTCAGATTCATAGCCATAAAAAGGATCATATTCAACCAATGTAATCAACTCAGGATCGACAGAGAAATCATAATCCTTATCAGAAATACAGATAGGTGAAGTAGCAAAAGTAGTGTCATATTTCATTCTAGCATTCAAAGATTTTTCTTCCAGCTTAGCTAACAGTTTCTTAAGATCATATCTATCTTTGTGAGACAAAAGGTCTCTAGCAATTTCTTCATCCATAACATAACCCTCAGACACATCAGGCAATTCATATCTAGGGGTAGAATCTTCATCATCACTTTCATCAATATTATCAGTTTAAATAATTTCATTCTCTCTAACCCTTGCAAGTTGTTCATCAAGAAATTCACCTAATGGCACAGTGTTATCAGACATAGAAGTAGTTTCATCATAAGTATCATGCATAGCAGAAGTGGCATCATCAATAACATGCGACATATCAAAATCAATAGCAGGAATAGGTGTCGCAAGTTTACTCATAACAGAAGGTGAATCAAGTGCAGAGCTAGATGGCAGTTTTTAACTCCCCTCGTAGTTGAGGGATAAATCTTGGTTTTTTCGTCTTTCAAGTTCCTCATGGTGATCAACAGATATAAATCCCAAGTGACTCAAAGAATAGAGCTATGCTCCCCGGCAACGGTGCCAGAAAATAGTCTTGATAACCCACAAGTATAGGGGATCGCCACAGTTTTCGAGGGTAGAGTATTCAACCCAAATTTATTGATTCGACACAAGGGGAGCCAAAGAATATTCTCAAGTATTAGCAGTTGAGTTGTCAATTCAACCACACCTAGAAAACTTAATATCTGCAGCAAAGTATTTAGTAGAAAAGTAGTATGGAAGGAACGGTAATGGTGGCAAAGGTAATAGTAGCAGTTTTGTAGTAATTGTAATAGTGGCAACGGAAAAGTAACTAAGCAAAGATCAATATGTGAAAAGCTCATAGGCATTGGATCAGCGATGGATAATTATGTCGGATGTGATTCCTCATGCAAGAGTTATAACATAGGGTGACACAGAACTAGCTCCAGTTCATCAATATAATGTAGGCATGTATTCCAAATATAGTCATATGTGCTTATGGAAAAGAACTTGCATGACATCTTTTGTCCTACCCTCCCGTCGTAGCGGGGTCCTATTGGAAACTAAGGGATATTAAGGCCTCGTTTTAATAGAGTACCATACCAAAGCATTAACACTTAGTGAATACATGAACTCCTCAAACTACGATCATCACCGGGAGTGGTCCCGCTTATTGTCCCTTCGGGGTTACCGGATCATAACACATAGTAGGTGACAATTGACTTGCAAGATAGGATCAAGAACTCACATATATTCATGAAAACATAATAGGTCCAGATCTGAAATCATGGCACTCGGGCCCTAGTGACAAGCATTATGCATAGCAAATTCATAGCAACATCAATCTCAGAACATAATGGATACTAGGGATCAAAACCTAACAAAACTAACTCGATTACATGATAAATCTCATCCAGCCCATCACCGTCCAGCAAGCCTACATTGGAATTACTCATGCATAGCGGTCAGCATCATGAAATTGGTGATGGCGGAAGGTTGGTGATGACGACAGCGACGGATTCCCCTCTCCGGAGCCCCGAACGGACTCCAGATCAGCCTTCCCGAGAGAGATTAGGGCTTGGCGTTGGCTCCGTATCGTAAAACGCGATGAATCATTCTCTCTGATTTTTTCTCCCCGAACGTGAATATATAGAGTTGGAGTTGAGGTCGGTGGAGCCTCAGGGGGCCCACGAGGTAGGGGGCGCACCCCAGGGGGGTGGGCACGCCCTCCACCCTCGTGGATAGGGTGTGGGCCCCCTGGTGTTGATTATTTCGCCAGTATTTTTTATTAATTCCACAAATATTCTCCGTGAAGTTTCAGGTCATTCCGAGAACTTTTATTTCTGCACAAAAATAACACCATGGCAGTTCGGCTGAAAACAGCGTCAGTCCGGGTTAGTTCCATTCAAATCATGCAAGTTAGAGTCCAAAACAAGGGCAAAAGTGTTTGGAAAAGTAGATACATTGGAGACGTATCAGTGTCACACAGAGGGATCGAGGCCAACCCACAAAAAGTCAAAGCCATTGAAAGGATGAGCCCGCCAAAAACCCTCAAGGAGATGCAGAAGCTGGCAGGCTACGTAACCTCACTCGGGCACTTCATCTCCAAGCCTGGGGAGCGCGCCCTCCCCTTCTTCAAGCTGATGAAAAAGAAGGGGCCATTCGAGTGGACTCCGGAGGCTGACGCAGCCTTCCAAGACCTCAAGAAGTACCTCACCAGCCCGCCGGTAATGGTAGCGCTGCGCCCAGTTGAACCTTTGGTGTTCTACCTGGCCGCCACGCCTCACTCTGCCAGCGCAGCGCTGGTGGCGGTCCGTGAGGAGCGCCCGACCAAGGGCTCGTGGGGCAGAACCTCGCACCCGGTTGAGGCGCCACGACCCCAGGATGGCACTCCTGAGGCCTCGGCCGCCCCATCGGTCGGCGGGGCTCCTAAAGGTGTCACCGTCAAGGCCGTGGCGGCCCCGACAGATGATGAGGCTCCTGAGGCCCCCCAGCCTCGGGAGGAACAGGACTCCGCCAGTGCCTCCACCCTCGTCGAACACTCGGTGTACTTCGTTAGCACGGTGCTGCGCAACACGCGGGCGCGCTACCCCATGCCGCAGAAGCTATTGCTCGTGCTCCTCGTCGCCTCCCAAAATCTACGCCACTACCTCCAAGGCCACCCCATCAAGGTTGTCTCAGCTTACCCCTTGAGAGGGTGCTCCGGAGCCCTAACACCACAGGGAGGGTCGCCGAATGGAACATTGAACTACAGGCATTCTAGTTGGAATTCAGCTCCACCAGGATCATCAAGGGTGCGGCCCTCGCCGACTTCGTGGTGGAATGGACTGACGTTCCTGATCGAGAAGTGGGCGAGGACCGTTCCCTCTTGCCCGGAAATGAAGCACCGGATGGTCGGGTCATGTACTTCGACGGCGCATTCGCGCGTCAGGGCGCGGGGGCTGGAGCGGTGCTCATCTCTCCCACCCAGGACAAGCTCTACTACGTCGTGCAGCTCTGCTTCCCGCAAGGCGAGAAGGTCTCCAACAACATCGCAGAATACGAAGGCCTAATCGCATGCCTCAAGGATGCGGAATCTTTGGGGGCGAGGCGCCTGACCATCAGGGGCGACTCCCAGCTCCTCGTCAACTTCTCCAACAAAGCATACAAGCTAAAGGGCGAGCACATGGAGGCATACCTCGAGGAGGTACGCAAAATCGAGAAACGGTTCTTGGGCCTGGAATTGTAGCATGTGCCACGCGGCACGAACAAGGAGGTGGACGACATCACCAAGAGGGCGTCTTGGCGTCTACCTCAGGAGCTTGGCGTCTTTGAGGGGCGGATTTTCAAGGCATCGGCAGCTCCCTGCTGCGGGACCAGCATCGCCTCGAGAGGAGCTTCCTCCAGCACCCGCCTCAGGCGCTCCAGCTTGCGGCCGAACCGCGGGAGCCCGCCTACTCCTCGCGCTTGAGCCTCAGGAGGGGTGCTGGACCAAGGAGTTCAAGGCATACCTGCTCCAAGGCACCTTGCCGGAGGAGGAAGACGCAGAGCGTATGGCCCGCCAGGCCACCGCGTACTGCATCCAGGACGGTGAGCTCTACCGAAAGCGGCCAAACAATGTTTCTCTACGATGCATCTCCAGGGAGCAGGGGGCGAGCTATTGGCCGACATACATGGCGGGGACTGCAGGCATCACTCTTCATCGCGCACCCTGGTGGGCAAGGCGTTCCGCAGCGGATTCTACTGGCCCACAATGCTCAATGATGCCACCGAGCTGGTAAGATCCTGTGATGCTTGTGAGTTCCATGCCAAGCAGATCCACCAGCCCGCTCAGGGCCTCTAGACCATCCTGCTCTCATGGCCGTTCATGGTCTGGGGGCTGGACATCCTACGGCCGTTCCCTTGAGCGCCCGGGGGCTACTGATACGTCTCCAACGTATCTATAATTTATGAAGTATTCATGCTATTATATTATCTGTTTTGGATGTTTATGGGCTATACTAAACACTTTTATATTATTTTTGGGACTAACCTATTAACCGGAGGCCCAGCCCAAATTGCTGTTTTCTTGCCTATTTCAGTGTTTCGAAGAAAAGGAATATCAAACGGAGTACAAACAGAATGAAACCTTCGGGAGAGTTATTTTTGGAACGGAAGCAATCCAGGAGACTTGGAGTAGACGTCAGGGAAGCTTCAAGGAAGCCACGAGGTAGGGAGGCGCGCCCTACCCCCCTTGGGCGCGCGCCCACCCTTGTGGGCCCCTCGTGGCTCCCCTGACCGACTTCTTTCACCCATATATATCCATATACCCTAAAAACATCGGGGAACAGAATAGATCGGTAGTTCCGCCGCCGCAAGCCTCTGTAGCCACCAAAAACCAATCGGGACCCTGTTCCGGCACCCTGCCGTAGGGGGGATTCCACTCCGGTGGCCATCTTCATCATCCTGACACTCTCCATGACGAGGAGGGAGTAGTTCACCCTCGGGGCTGAGGGTATGTACAAGTAGCTATGTGTTTGATCTCTCTCTCTCGCGTTCTTGATTTGGCAGGATCTTGATGTATCGCGAGCTTTGCTATTATAGTTGGATCTTATGATGTTTCTCCCCCTCTACTCTCTTGTAATGGATTGAGTTTTCCCTTCGAAGTTATCTTATCGGATTGAGTCTTTAATGATTTGAGAACACTTGATGTATGTCTTGCTTGTGCTTATCTGTGTTGACAATGGGATATTCACGTGATCTACTTGATGTATGTTTTGGTGATCAACTTGCGGGTTCAGTGACCTTGTGAACTTATGCAAAGGGGTTTGCACATGTTTTCGTCTTGACTCTCCGGTTAAAACTTTGGGGCACTCTTTGAAGTTCTTTGTGTTGGTTGAATAGATGAATCTGAGATTGTGTGATCCATATCGTATAATCATACCCACGGATACTTGAGATGACATTGGAATATCTAGGTGACATTAGGGTTTTGATTGATTTGTGTCTTAAGGTGTTATTATAGTACGAACTCTATGATAGATCAAACGGAAAGAATAGCTTCATGTTATTTTACTACGGACTCTTGAATAGATTGATCAGAAAGGACAACTTTGAGGTGGTTTCATACCCTACAATAATCTCTTCTTTTGTTCTCTGCTATTAGTGACTTTGGGGTGACTCTTTGTTGCATATTGAGGTATAGTTATATGATCCAATTATGTTATTATTGTTGAGAGAACTTGCACTAGTGAAAGTATGAACCTTAGGCCCTGTTTCCTAGCATTGCAATACCATTTACGCTCACTTTTATCTTTTGCTACCTTGCTATTTTTATATTTTCAGATGACAAATACTCATATCTATCATCCATATTGCACTTGTATCACCATCTCTTCGCCGAACTAGTGCACCTATACAATTTACCATTGTATTAGGTGTGTTGGGGACACAAGAGACTCTTTGTTATTTGGTTGCAGGGTTGTTTGAGAGAGACATACTTCATCTTACGCCTCCCACGGATTGATAAACCTTAGGTCATCCACTTGAGGGAAATTTGCTACTGTCCTACAAACCTCTGCACTTGGAGGCCCAACAACGTCTACAAGAAGAAGGTTGTGTAGTAGGCATCAAGCTCTTTTCTGGCGCCGTTGCCGGGGAGGTGAGTGCTGGAAGGTATATCTTTAGATCTTGCAATCGAATCTTTTTGTTTCTTGTTTTATCACTTGTTTAGTTTATAAAAGATAACTACAAAAAAATGGAATTGAGTTTGCCTCATACGCTTCATCTTTTAATATCTTTCATGAGAATGATGGAAAGGAAAATTGTGCTCAAGTGCTAGAGGAAGAATGCATTAAAATGTTTGGCACTAAATCTTTGAAAGATGAGCATGATTGCAATGTTGTTAGTATGAATTCTTTGAATACCCATGATGCTAATGATATGCAAAGCCACAAGCTTGGGGAAGCTATGTTTGATGAAGACGATATTTTTTGTCCCCCAAGTTTTGATGAGCAAATTTATTATGATGATAGCATGCCTCCTATTTATGATGATTATTTTGATGACACGCATTCTATAAAGAATAAGGATAACCATGAAACTTGTCATCGTGATTTTAATTTTTGATTGGATTATGCTTCACATGATAGTTATTTTGTTGACTTTGCTCCCACTATTCCGAATGAGAAGAATTTTGCTCATGTGGAGAGTAGTAAAATTTCTATGCTTGTGCATCATGAAAATAATGCTTTATGTGATATTTATATTGTGGAATTCATTCATGATGCTACTGAAAATTATTATGAGGGAGGAATATATGCTTGTAGGAGTTGCAATAATATCAAGTTTCCTTTCTATGTGCTTAAAGTTTTGAAGTTATGCTTGTATTGCCTTCCTATGCTAGTTGATTATTGTTCCCATAAGTTGTTTGCTCACAAAATCCCTATGCATAGGAAGTGGGTTAGGCTTAAATTTGCTAGTCATATGCTTCATGATGCTCCCGTTATGTTTCAATTCTTATCTTTTATGCGAGCATCATTGAAATCATCATGCCTAGCTAGGGGCAGTAAACGATAGCGCTTGTTGGGAGGCAACCCAATTTTTTTTGCCTTTTGCTCCTGTTTAGTAATAAATAATTCATCTAGCCTATTTCTAGATGTGGTTTTATGTTTTAATTAGTGTTTGTGCCAAGTAGAACCTTTGGGAAGACTTGGCTGAAGTCTTTATGATCTTGCTGTAAAAAAACAGAAACTTTAGTGCTCACGAAATTAGCTACCATTTTTTTACTGGAGAGTGATTTTAGGTTGATCGTTTTGAAGATGATTAATAGTCAAATTCCTCAGGTCCACCAATTTATTTCAGAAGTTTTGGAGTTCCAGAAGTATACGTTTGATACAGATTACTACAGACTGTTCTGTTTTTGACAGATTCTGTTTTCATTGTGTTGTTTGCTTATTTTGATGAATCTATAAGTAGTATCGGAGGGTATGAACTATAGAGAAGTTGGAATACAGTAAATATCACACCAATATGAATTTAGAATGAGTTAAAAACAGTACCTAAGTGGTGATTTATTTTCTTATACTAACGGAGCTTACGAGTTTTCTGTTAAGTTTTGTGTTGTGAAGTTTTCAAGTTTTGGGTAAAGATTCGATGGAGTATGGAATAAGGAGTGGCAAGAGACTAAGCTTGGGGATTCCCAAGGCACCCCAAGGTAATATTCAAGGATAACCAAGAGCCTAAGCTTGGGGATGCCCCGGATGGCATCCCCTCTTTCGTCTTCGTTCATCGGTAACTTTACTTGGAGCTATATTTTTATTCACCACATGATATGTGTTTTGCTTGGAGCGTCATTTTATTTTGTTAGTATTTGCTTTCTGTTATTTAGAATAATGTTTTGCATCTCTATTTTCAATAAAAATGTCAAGGATAGCCTTTACCATCCTTATTTTGCAAGTATACATGTTGCTGTTTCAAAACAGAAAGTTTACCGCTGTTGCAAAAATTCCCTAGAAAAGTCAGAATATGATAAAATGTTGAAACTGTTTGCATATTGAGCTCTGATAAATTTTCTACAGTGTGGTAGAATTTCATAATGTTTGTAGTTAGGGAAGTATGATGAATCTTGCATTCTTTACAGACTGTACTGTTTTGGCAGATTGCTGTTATGTTTGCATTGTTTGCATATGTTTGCTTGTTTAATGATTCTATTTGAGGATATGAGTATTAAATATGCAGTGGCATTTAGTATGCAATGTTGAATAATAATTTTAGTGATTTGTTACAGTAGAAAATGATAAGGTTTTTGCATTGGTTTATACTAACTTATCTCACGAGTCCTTGTTGAGTTTTGTGTGGATGAAGCTTTTGAGATTTAGGGAGACCATGATATGAGAAGAATTAAGGAGACACAAAAGCTCAAGATTGGGGATGCCCAAGGCATCCCAAGATAATATTTCAAGAAGTCTCAAGCGTCTAAGCTTGGGGATGCCCCGGTTGGCATCCCACCTTTCTTCTTCAACAACTATCAGTTAGTTTCGATTGATCCTAAGTTTTTGCTTCTTCTCGTGATGTTTTCTATTCTTAGAATGTCATTTTATTTTGTTTTGCTTGATGATTGAATAAAATATCAAGATATAAAATTATTAAATGGGAGATTCTTCACATAGCTAAATAATTATTTAACTACTCATTGATCTTCACTTATATCTTTTTGGAGTAGTTTGTCATTTACTCGTGTGCTTCACTTATATCCTATGAGTAAATAGTTGAATGATTTGAATATCATAAATCTGAAATTATATATGTTTCATATGCTTATCCCATGGGGAGTAATGACTTCACATATAAAAAGTAGAGGTGGTAAATTTATTGAAGGTTAACAAACATTGTATTGGTCACTTGAACAACTCATGAAAGAATATTGAAGGAAGAGAAATTTTACATATAAATATACTATCTTGGACATCTTTTGTAATTGTGAGCACTCATTAAAATATGACATGTTAAAAGGTTGATGTTGGACAAGGAAGACAACGTAATGGGTTATGTTTTCTTATATCTGAAATAAAGTATATTGTCATGGATCATTCAACATGCTGAGCTTGCCTTTCCCCCTCATGCTAGCCAAATTCTTTGCACCAAGTAGAGATACTACTTGTGCTTCCAAACATCCCTTAAACCAGTATTGCCATGAGAGTCCACCATACATACCTATGGATTGAGTAAGATCCTTCAAGTAAGTTGTCATCGGTGCATGCAATAAAAATTGCTCTCTAAATATGTATGATCTATTAGTGTGGAGAAAATAAGCTTTATACGATCTTGTGATGTGGAAGCAATAAAAGCGACGGACTGCATAATAAAGGTCCCTATCACAAGTGGCAATATAATGTGACGTTCTTTCGCATTAAGATTTTGTGCATCCAACTATAAAAGCGCATGGCAACCTCTGCTTCCCTCTGCGAAGGGCCTATCTTTTATTCTTGTCCCTTATGCAAGAGTCATGGTGATCTTCACCTTTCCTTTTTACATTTTATCCTTTGGCAAGCACATTGTGTTGGAAAGTGATAGAGGCAAAGGTGTCCCGTCTTTCGATGAGATGATGAATATCGCTTTGATGGAAGTCGACTTTGACGATCCGACTACGAACGTGCGAGGACGTCGCGCCTTAGCAATCGCTAAACCAACTCCGAGAGGTTATCGACCACGCCGGAGCACGATCAACCTGACCACGAGGGTCTGTTTCCTGCGAGCAAACGAAGAACAGGCAAGAAACTGAGATTGCAATCTGGATATTGCGAATATAAGATGAAAGCTTTATTGATCAAGGTGGGGTTCTGTGACGCCTTTGTCTGGTCGCTGAACACAAACGAAGTACGCGAAGTTGCAGCTATGGCGAACTTTTAATCTAAACAAAACCCAAAGTCTAAACGACGCCCTAAGGGCTGTATATATGGAGGAAGAGGGGGGGAATTTCGTGGCCCTTGAGGAAGGGGTCCGAAACCAACCCTATCTCTTGTTTCCCCACACATACGGACTCTAAAAACAGCCTATACTTATGTATTTCGAAATTACATGGGCCTGGCCCAATAATAAGGTGACGCAGCACCTAGAATAGCCTCTGGACGAAAGTTATGAAGTAGCATCTTGTATATTTCGTCCAAGGCTTCATGCACGCATTATGGTGGCTTCAACGTCCTGAAATCATCACTTGTAACTCCGTTCTTGTTCCCTATGCGCATGCCATCATCTCCATCTTGTTCTTGCTCCAATGTTCATCCTTCTCAAAGCTAGGCCCTTCATTTGTAAGCAAAACAAATGTATCCAATTTAGGCAGCATCATATTCTCATGAACATTAGAATCATTAGCAAGAAACGAAAGTACCTGGTAATTTAATTGGCGTGCGCGAGCTCTAGTAATTGGTCCAGTATGTATAGCAGCAGGGACTGTGGGTGTAATAATTGTATTGATGTCCTCATCAGAAAGATCCTGATATATATATCCAATTGGATGTAAGTTATCATGAACTATTATTGTTGACATTACCCTTCAGGTAAAAGGTTGGGAGGCGAAACATTAAGCCCCTATGTTTCTCTGTATTCGATGAATGCTATTTGTTCTAAAAATATGCTTTGAGTGGCAGCAATCATGGAAGACTATATGATAGTTGAGTATGTGGGATTTGCTAAATCAAAGCTCTTACATAGAACCTTCCTGAAAATAAGATGAATTGCAATTGTTTGATGACTGTGAACATAGTTTGTTAGTTTTCAACAAAGTTTATGGTCTATGCTTTACCATGTGAATAGCTTTTTACTTGATCATGAAATTTTTTATGAGATGAGGTACTGTTATGACATATAATGATGCTAGAAAAGGTGATTGAAATTATCATTGATCAAACTTGTGCACCTGCTAGCATTCACACTTCATAAATTATTTCTTTTATCATTTACCTACTCGAGGACGAGCAGGAATTAAGCTTGGGGATGCTGATACGTCTCCAACGTATCTATAATTTATGAAGTATTCATGCTATTATATTATCTGTTTTGGATGTTTATGGGCTTTACTAAACACTTTTATATTATTTTTGGGACTAACCTATTAACCGGAGGCCCAGCCCAAATTGTTGTTTTCTTGCCTGTTTCAGTGTTTCGAAGAAAAGGAATATCAAACGGAGTCCAAACGGAATGAAACCTTTGGGAGAGTTATTTTTGGAACGGAAGCAATCCAGGAGACTTGGAGTAAATGTCAGGGAAGCTTCGAGGAAGCCACGAGGCAGGGAGGCGCGGCCTACCCCCCTGGGCACGATCTTGATGTATCGCGAGCTTTGCTATTATAGTTGGATCTTATGATGTTTCTCCCCCTCTACTCTCTTGTAATGGATTGAGTTTTCCCTTCGAAGTTATCTTATCGGATTGAGTCTTTAAGGATTTGAGAACACTTGATGTATGTCTTGCATGTGCTTATCTGTGGTGACAATGGGATATTCATGTGATCTACTTGATGTATGTTTTGGTGATCAACTTGCGGGTTCAGTGACCTTGTGAACTTATGCATAGGGGTTAGCACACGTTTTCGTCTTGACTCTCCAGTTAAAACTTTGGGGCACTCTTTGAAGTTCTTTGTGTTGGTTGAATAGATGAATCTGAGATTGTGTGATGCATATCGTATAATCATACCCACGGATACTTGAGGTGACATTGGAATATCTAGGTAACATTAGGGTTTTGGTTGATTTGTGTCTTAAGGTGTTATTCTAGTACGAACTCTATGATAGATCGAACGGAAAGAATAGCTTCATGTTATTTTACTACGGACTCTTGAATAGATTGATCAGAAAGGATAACTTTGAGGTGGTTTCGTACCCTACAATAATCTCTTCTTTTGTTCTCCGCTATTACTGACTTTGGAGTGACTCTTTATTGCATATTGAGGGATAGTTATATGATCCAATTATGTTATTATTGTTGAGAGAACTTGCACTAGTGAAAGTATGAACCTTAGGCCTTGTTTCCTAGCATTGCAATACCATTTACGCTCACTTTTATCGCTTTCTACCTTGATGTTTTTATATTTTCAGATTACAAATACTCATATCTATCATCCATATTGCACTTGTATCACCATCTCTTCGCCGAACTAGTGCACCTATACAATTTACCATTGTATTGGGTGTGTTGGGGACACAAGAGACTCTTTGTTATTTTGTTGCAGGGTTGTTTGAGAGAGACCATGTTCATCCTACGCCTCCCACAGATTGATAAACCTTAGGTAATCCACTTGAGGGAAATTTGCTACTGTCCTACAAACCTCTGCACTTGGAGGCCCAACAACGTCTACAAGAAGAAGGTTGTGTAGTAGACATCAGCTACCGCTACCTCCACGTTGCCATCGACAAGTTCACCAAGTGGGCCGAAGTAGAGGCCGTCCGCACCATCCCGGCTGGCTCGACCGTGAAGTTTAGCAAGGGCCTCGTGAGTCGTTTCGGGGTTCCTAATCGCATCATCACTAACAATGGCTCGCAATTCACCATCAACCTTTTCAGAACATATTGTGCTAACTTGGAACGCAGATATGCTACGCTTCAGTGGCACACCCTCAGAGCAACGGCCAGGCTGAGCGCGCCAACGTAGAGGTCCTTAGAGGCCTCAAGGCAAGGACATTCAAGAAGAAGCTCGAGGCCTGCGGCATGGGCTGGCTCGATGAGCTCCAGTCCGTGTTGTGGGCCATCCGCACCACCGCAACCAAGCCAACGGGCGAAACTCCATTCTTCCTCGTCTACGGAGCTGAAGTGGTTCTCCCTCATGAGGTCAGGCATCGCTCCACGCGGGTCCTGGCGTTTGACGAGGCACACTAGGATGCCTTGCGGGGGATGGACCTCGTGCTGGGGAGGAACGCCGCCGCCAAGCCTAGCTTCGAGCGGCGAGGTACTAGTAAGCGCTCTGGCGGTACCACTGCGCAGCGTTCGCTCCAGGACGCTTGAGGTGGGTGATCACATCCTGAGGCGGGTGCTCTCCAGGGAAGGGCTGCATAAGCTCTCGCCCATGTTGGAGGGCCCGTTTAGGTTCGCCCGTGTCTCCAGGCCTGGCGCCGCGCGCCTGGAGACGCAGGACGGGATCCCCATCCAGAACGCCTGGTACATCCAGCACCTCCGGAAGTTCTACCCATGAAGCAAGGCCCCGCGCGTGTGAAGGTCTCCGCTCGTGACACTTTCACATAATAGTGAGTTGGGGCTATACATGCCCCAGAGTCTCCTAAGTGCCACCCCTGGGCCTCACGGGGGCTCCCACCCACGTCCTAGTGGAGGCCCCATGCTGCGTGCTGGTGGGTAGACAAGAAGACTAGTCTAGTTGCCGGATGTGGCTGTTGTTTTGCTTGCTTTCTGTAGCTGGTTTGCAACTTCTTGAATGAAATTTGGAGATTTCATCTCTTTCATTCGCCAAGGTTGGAAATACTCTCCTTTTGTTTTTGTTGGCCTTTCCAGCCGCGTCTTAGGAGGAGCGGCAGTTGCTCGTCACTCTTCCTCGCGCGTCCCGTGCGCGGGCGCTAGGTACGGTGTGCACGCCTAGGCTCACCCGCGACCACACCTCGCCGACGCCTTGCCACCCTAGCTTTGGCGCCCTTAATCCTCGCGATACGCCCTCGAACAAGGTCGTGGACATGCACGCCCTCTTAAGTCCATGCCTCTGGGCATCGCAACATGGTGCGCTAGCCACAACCAGTCCACGCTCGGGAGCTTGTCTGAGGTAGGACATGGCACCTCATAAGGTTTTCTAACCCTGCAGCTACACGACGTCTCCTGAGGCTTAACGACCCTTGGGTCCTCAAGAAGGAAGCTCCAGAAGATGCCCCTGGAAAGGCACGTCCTCGCGACATCAGAGCCGACCGCAAACATATCGAGGTAAGTTACCCTAACTGTACCTAGTGGAAACGCAGTATCATGACATAATATAAATAAACATACCATAACGACACATGCAATATGTCGGCGTCCTGGGATCGGGGGTACCCAGACTTGCCTGCCTGCGGCCCACAGCATGGCTCCGTCAACGGCCCGGTACGGCCCAGCTTCAGCAACAACAACCCAAGACCCTCACGAGGGGCCAAGCCTCGCGAGGCAGATGACACCAAGACCTCCCTGGGGGCGGCCTCATTTGGCTGGCTCCCGAGGAGTGGAGATATCTATGCAACGTGCACCTCGCGAGCTTCATATGACATGAGCCATGACGACCAAGGCCAGGCGGGCGCCAGCGGGCGCAGTGTACCTGTTTCCTCTTTGGTGCTAAGGAAGCAAGCGCAGGCGCGGGGGGTCCCGAGGAATCAAGCAAAGGTTTCCAAATCGGTGCAACAAGACCAAGACCGCCAGGACGGCAGGACGGAGGTCATCGCGGAGCCCACCGCAGCATCACCACCAGAGCCTTTTGCAGGCGAAGACTACTTTTTTCAGGATAGCTTGTACTAGTTGTCTCCCTTCAAATTTGGTCATTGTGGGATCCTTTCTGGCCTACATTTGGGAAGATGACCAAGGCCACTATAAATAGGACTTAGCCACCACCATATAAGGGAACGGATCCATTCCATCCATTCCATCCTCTCATCCACCAGCTCATCGAGCTCAAGAACACCTCACTTCCTGAGGCTGTCGCACCAATGTATTAGTTCATCCTCAGCCCCTCGAGGCAATCAACCACAAAGCTGGAGTAGGGTATTACACCATAAGGTGGCCCGAACCAGGATAAACTGCTGTGTCTCTTATCCCATGGGCTCGTCGAGCTAGGCCATGGAATCGTTGAGTAGGCGGATCGGGGAAGACGAGTCCTTCGCACGCACCCTAGAGTTCTAACCTCCTAGGGTCTGCGGGACCCTGAATCCGACACAACATGGTTCATTACACGCCCCAGCAGGGCCCTCTACTTTTTTCGATGCAGGAGAAAAGAGGAATCAAAAGCAAGTCACGCAACTACGCAACTCCTGAGGCTCGGCCCCGACAATACCCGAGCTCACCGGAGTCTTCCTCCTGTTTCACCGGGGTGCGCTAGCGATGCGGCTCGTCGCCCTCTCTGGTTCGAGCCCGGTGGTGTGGCGGCTCCTCGTAGTCGCCATCACTCGTGCTCTGCCCCGAGAAGGAGCCCCCGCTACTGGAGCCAGCACGGCTCTCGCCAAGGGCAAGCTCAACAGCAATGGCACCGTCGCTGTCGCTCTCCGGGTAGCATCCCAGACGTCGGCCGCTCTCCCTGAAGACCCTGACATAGAGGGTCGTGGCGCCATCATACTTGAAGTGGAGGGTGCACCTCCCGTGCAAACCACGCGCGCGGGCAAATGGTTGCCACCCGTGGTTCAAGAACACATTGCCGGCGGTGGTGACTGAGGGCGTCCTGGATTAGGGGGTCCTCAGGCGTCCGGGCTAGGCAACATGGGCCGGACTAATGGGCCGCGAAGATACAAGATAGAAGACTTTCCACCGTGTCCGGATGGGACTCTCCTTTGCGTGGATGGCAAGCTTAGCGTTCGGATATGAAGATTCCTTCCTCTGTAAACTGACTCTGTACAACCCTAGGCCCCTCTTGTGTCTATATAAACCGGAGGGTTTAGTCCGTAGAGGCAATCATAATCATACAGGCTAGACATCTAGGGTTTAGCCATTACGATCTCGAGGTAGATCAACTCTTGTAACTCTATACTCATCAAAGTCAATCAAGCAAGAAGTAGGGTATTACCTCCATCAAGAGGGCCCAAACCTGGGTAAACATCTTGTCCCCTACCTCCTGTTACCCTTGATCCTTAGACGCACAGTTCGGGACCCCCTACCTGAGATCTGCCGGTTTTGACACCGACATTGGTGCTTTCATTGAGAGTTCCATTGTGCCGTCGTTGAAAGGCTCGATGGCTCCATAGATCATCTACAACAATGCTGTCGTGAAGCAGATTTTTCTCCCCGGCCAGATCTTTGTATTCGGCGGCTTCGCACTGTGTGCCAACTCGTTTGGCCACCTAGAGCAGATCGACAGCTACGCCCCTGGTCACCAGATCAGTTTTGGAAATCTGAACTATGTTGCTGATATTCGAGGAGACTTGATCTTCCAAGGGTTCGCGGCCCCAACCGCCGCTCCGGCCTTAGACCCGGAGCGCGTCACCAGGTCCGAAGACGGGAGTTTAGAGCCCGCCGGACTCTCTGCGGCTTTAGAGCTCAACACTAGAGAACCAAAGAGAATAGCGTCTCTGGCAGTCATCACAAAGCCGGACTCTTCTTCAGACACTAGCTCCGAACACTTGAAGCGTCATGGCAGCTCGGCCAGGAAACTTCTGTCCCCGTCCAAACCTCGCTCTTAAACGAGGCTTTGGACTTAATGCGATCCCTCACCATCACAGAGGAACCGCTTCCGAATTGCGCCCAGCCCGGACTAGGGGTTGAAAATAGGGAATTTTACTTCCCACCCACCACCCACTTCATAGCCACTGTCGAGGATCTAACCGACATGCTCGATTATGCGTCCGAAGACATCGACAGTATGGACGACGATGCCGAAGAGGAGCAGGCCCAAAACCCTCCGTTCACCGAACGCTAGACGCCACTTCCTCACACGACGTGTACATGGTGGACACACCTAAAGAAGTCGACGGTGATGATGAGAAAGATCCAGTCGAGGACGAACCTCCCGAGATACCACCAAAGCGTTGATGTCAGCGGCGCCGCTCTAAATCGCGTCGTGGAAAAAACAGCAATACCGATACCGGAGACAATGATACTCCGGAGAACGCCGAAGAACAAGAAGACCCCATCGAACCAACATCCGAACAGGATGATCAGGAGGACGGGCAAGTTGACCCTGACAAGCAAGCAGGGAACGAAGACTCGGAGGATAGCAACTATCTACCACTCTCCGAGGACGACGTGAGCCTCGGCGACGAAGATTTTATCGTGCCAGAGGAACCCCTCGAACAAGAGTGCTTTAAGCGCCGGCTAATAGCCACTTCAAGAAGCCTAAAAAGAAGCAGCAGCAGCTTCAAGCTGACCAAGATCTGCTCAACGACAGATGGACTAATGTCCTGGCAGCCGAAGAATACAGCCTCGAACGCCCAACAAAGAGTTACCCAAAGCGTAAGATGCTACCCCAATTCGACGATGAGGCGCTGGAGCCCATACCACCCGCGCGTAATGCGGCTGGCGGACCTGAACGACCACCACGTGGCCGGGACAGAACGGCAACTCATGCCGAACACCAGCCCGCACCACCTCGCCGTAAAAGCAGAGAAACAACAGCTCAGGGATATACTGATGACCTACGTCAGGACCTGGACAATAGAGCTGTTCAGACTAGGTCAATCTACGGATCAAGGGGGCGTGCCCAAGCGCGAGAAGACGGCCATCAGGCCTGGCGCATCAAACACAACCTCACTAGGGCCAAAAACCGCATACGGACTTCATCCGAACTGCACCGTGATGTTGCCCGATACAGAGGCGCCGCACACCCCCTATGCTTCACCGATGAGGTAATGGAGCGCCAGTTCCTAGATGGGTTTAAACCCGTGAACATCGAATCATACGATGGCACAACAGATCCCGCAGTATGGATAGAAGATTTTCTTCTCCACATTCACATGGCACGCGGTGATGATCTACATGCCATCATGTACCCCCCCCTAAAACTCAAGGGGCCAGCACGGCACTGGCGGAACAGCCTACCAGAACACTCTATTGGTAGGTGGGAAGACTTGTAGGACGCATTCGGAGACAACTTCCAAGGTACCTATGTTCGGCCCCGAGACGCCGATGATCTTAGTCACATAATCCAGCAACCCGGAGAATCGGCCCGCAGCTCTGGACCAGGTTCTTAATCCAAAAGAACCAGATTGTGGATTGTCCGGACGCCGAAGCCCTCGCGGCCTTCAAACATAGCATCCGAGATGAGTGGCTCGCCCGACACCTCGGCCAAGAAAAGCTGAAGTCCATGGCAGCCCTTACCGCACTTATGACCCGCTTTTGCGCGGGAGAGGATAGCTGGCTTGCTCGTAGAAGCAATAGCACCAGCGACCCTAGCACCCCCGAATCCAGGGACGGCAATGGCAAGCCACGACGCAGCAAGCACAAGCGTCGAAACAATAATGAAGGAACCCAAGACACACCGGTCAACACCAGCTTCAGTGGCTCCAAACCCGGTCAACGGAAGAAGCCATTCAAGGCAAACAGAGATGGCCCATCCAGTTTAGACAAAATACTTGATCTGTCTTGCCAGATTCATGGCACCCCCGATAAACCCGCCAATCATACCAACAAAAACTGTTGGGTCTTTAAACAGGCTGGCAAACTCAACGCCGAACACAAGGGGAAAGGGTCACCCAGCGACGACGATGACCAAGAGCCTCGTCAACCGAACACAGGGGGATAGAAGCAATTTCCATATCATCCACAATCTAGTGGTCAAGTAGAACTAAGTAATAGGGAGATTAAATTAATTTTGCAAAAGACTGTTAATAGATCTAGAAAGAATTGGTCCAAAAAACTTGATGATGCATTATGGGCCTATAGAACTGCATAAATCCTATGGGTATGTCTCCGTATAAAATGGTTTATGGAAAATCATGGCACTTACCTCTCGAACTAGAACATAAGGCATATTGGGCCATTAAAGAGCTCAATATGATTTCAAAATTGCCGGTGAGAAGAGACTATTTGACATTAGCTCACTTGATGAGTGGAGAACCCAGGCCTATGAGAATGCCAAACTGTTTAAAGAAAAACTTAAAAGATAGCATGACAAAAGGATACAAAAGCGTGAGTCTAATGTAGGTGACTATGTTTTGCTATACAACTCTCGTTTAAGATTTTTTTGCAGGAAAACTCCTCTCTAAATGGGAAGGTCCTTACGTTATCGAGGAGGTCTATCGTTCCGGTGCCATAAAAATCAACAACTTCGAAGGCACTAATCCAAAGGTGGTGAATGATCAAAGAATGAAACATTATATCTCAGGTAATCCCATAAATGTTGAAACTAATGTCATTGAGAACGTAACCCCGGAGGAGTACATTAGGGACACTTTCCAGAACGTTTCAGACTCCAAAAAGGAATAGGTATGTGGTACGTAAGTAAACCGACTCCAAAACAGTTCTAATAGCAATTTTTCTCCGTTTTGGAATATTTAAGAAAATAGGAAAATAATAAGTAGCCCGAAGAGGACACGAGGCATCCACGAGGGTGGAGGGCGCGCCCTACCCCCCTGGGCGTGCCCCCTGTCTCGTGGGCACCTCGTGTGCCCTCTGGACTCCGTTTTCTTGCACGATACTTATTTTGGTCGGTAAAAATTCATTATATAATCTCCCGAAGGTTTTGACCACCGTACCACGCAAATATCCTCTTTTTTTGTTTCGAGCTGTTTCTGCAGCAGATTTAGAGCAAGATGTCATCTCAAGACTCCGACGGAGAGAGCTATGTCTCACATCTCATTGCTGACCCAAAGACCTATGGGGACCTATCTCCTTGTGGTCGAACTACGAATGATGAGGAGGATGCTCATTTGAGGAAGATCAATGATTCAAGTTCGGAGGAGGTGGATGTTACTCTACCTCAACTTGGGGATATGCACGTGAAGTTCAAGAAGTCTAGTCTCCCTAAGAGGGCTAAACTGTCTAACAACCGATCTATTCCTTCTCGTTTTCGGCAGAAAAGAAAGGGAGATTTATGTGACAAGATCTTGAAGCTGGAACCGGAGGTTGATGATTTAAAGGAGAAAATTGCTCTTCTCAATTACAATATGAAAAAGCTGAAGGCACAATTGTCATCATCATCACCATCTCCTTCACCTCTACGGAAAGAGACATAAATACATGGGTATGGGCACTCCCCTTGGCAACTACCAAGCTTGGGGGAGGTGTCCCTGTATCGTATCACCATCACACTTCTATCTTTACCATTTTTCTTAGTTCGATCCTTTTGGTGATATCTTGATCTAGTACAATAAAGTTTTAGTATGATTTAGTTTTGAGTTTTGCTTTATGATCCTTCTATGTAATCGAATCCGTGAGCTATACAATAAAGATTATGATGAGGACATCAATACAATTATTACACCCACAGGCCCTGCTGCTATACATACTGGACCAATTACTAGAGCTCGCGCACGCCAATTAAATTACCAGGTACTTTCGTTTCTTGCTAATGATTCTAATGTTCATGAGAATATGATGCTGCCTAAATTGGATACATTTGTTTTGCTTACAAATGAAGGGCCTAGCTTCGAGAAGGATGAACATTGGAGCAAGAACAAGCATGGAGATGATGGCATGCGCATGGGGAACAAGAACGGAGTTACAAGTGATGATTTCAGGACGTTGAAGCCACCATAATGCGTGCATGAAGCCTTGGACGAAATATACAAGATGCTACTTCATAACTTTCGTCCAGAGGCTATTCTAGGTGCTGCGTCACCTTATTATTGGGCCAGGCCCATGTAATTTCGAAATACATATGTATAGGCTGTTTTTAGAGTCCGTATGTGTGGGGAAACAAGAGATAGGGTTGGTTTCGGACCCCTTCCTCAAGGGCCACGAAATTCCCCCCCCCCTCTTCCTCCATATATACAGCCCTTAGGGCGTCGTTTAGACTTTGGGTTTTGTTTAGATTAAAAGTTCGCCATAGCTGCAACTTCGCGTACTTCGTTTGTGTTCAGCGACCAGACAAAGGCGTCACAGAACCCCACCTTGATCAATAAAGCTTTCATCTTATATTCGCAATATCCAGATTGCAATCTCAGTTTCTTGCCTGTTCTTCGTTGCTCGCAGGAAACAGACCCTCGTGGTCAGGTTGATCGTGCTCCGGCGTGGTCGATAACCTCTCGGAGTTGGTTTAGCGATTGCTAAGGCGCGACGTCCTCGCACGTTCGTAGTCGGATCGTCAAAGTCGACTTCCATCAAAGCGATATTCATCATCTCATCGAAAGACGGGACACCTTTGCCTCTATCAAGTGGTATCAGATTTCCAGGTTGCTCGGTGAGATTTTACAGTTTTTCGTAGGTTAGATCGAGTCTGTTCTTCATACCTACAGTCCACGAAAAAGCCACAAAAAAAAATTAGGGTTAGTTCATCATATCCGAACCAATCTGAGCCTTTGCATAATCTTTTTAGGGTTTTTGCTTTGTTGAATTTGCGGTTGCATCGTCGTGTCAAGTTGCTGGTCTTAGAGTCTAGTCTTTTAGAGTTTCGAGTTCTGGTCATAAGTTGTCACGCCGCCGCCGCACCATCATCATCGCCTTGCCATCTACCACCATTGCTTATCCGCCACCGCTTTGAATCCGTATCCATATACCACCACCGCTGCCATATACTACCGCCATATATCCACCACCAATCCGAGTTCTTTTCATAGTCGGTTTGTTTTAGAGATCCATATATTTTCCGTTTCGTGTTTCCTTGCCTGAGTAGGTCTCGGAAAAAAAAAAAAAAAGAGTCTGGAGACCCCCGGGCAGTTTTTAGGCCAAAATTTCGGCAACCCAAAATATTTTTTCCCTATCCTATTTTTAGGCCCCGGGTAGTGTTTTGAGACACTCGCCATCATAGTGATTTTTTGTCGCACTTTTTCGTCGTCGCTGCCCTGATTTCCGAAAAAAAAAAATAGTCAAAAAATTTTGTGCCCATCCTGTCAGTTTGACCTGGGAAGAGTTTTGAGACACTCGCCATTATAGTGATTTTTTTTCGCAAAAAAAAAAAAAAAAGGAGGAGCGCAAAAAAAAAAAAAAAAGAGCGCAAAAAAAAAAAAAAGAGCGAAAAAAAAAATTCCTGAGTGTGCTTTTCCCTTGTTTACGTGCAGCGCCGTGATTTTGTTAGTGTTCTAGGCTCGCGTCTCTAGCACGGTCTAGCCTAGGACCAGCACAGTACCGTCGTTGAGCGTTTATTCAACTTTGCATCTCTGAATTGATTATTGCTTACCATTTTGCTACCATATTATAAGCCTTCCCAGCTCCACCTAAGTCTACATCGTGCGTTTGACTCTCCCTGGTAATCGCTATATCCAAGCTTTGAGAGTTTTTGACTACAACGGTTGCCGATCACCACCTGCTGCTGGGTAAGAACTGGTAAGAATTTGAGATTCGCTTGAAGGTTTTGTGACACACCACCATCCCACCACTTCTAGTAGTCTGCAGGATCATATTCTTTTGTGTTTCTATTACTGCTAACCATGGCAGGTTCACAAGCCGATGAGACTGATTGGGCGAACATGACGAACAAGGAGTTGCATGATAAATTTCAGCAAATGATGAGTGGCCAGGTGGGAGATGTGCTAAACAGATTTGAAGAGGCTATGGAGAAGATAGATGCCGTGGAGAAGTCGTTTGAGACAAAGCTGGATAACAAGTTTACTGAATTACTAAAGCGTCTTCCCCAACCACCACCGGCTGCACATGTCGCACCTCTACAACAACAACAACCACATCTCCAACGCCGCCTTCCAAATCAAGTGGGACGGGCACAGCGCGTTCCAATTGAGATTGGTCAAAATTCGGGTGCTGCTGTCCCTACTGTTGATGCTTCTTTGGCTCCTGCTCCTGCGGCGGCTGAGGAGGATGACGATTATGCGGGCGATTATGAGGATGAGGTTGATCAAAATCAGAACTACGTGCAGCCACCAGCACCACCACCAGCAGGTCGACCTCAGGTATATATTCGCAACGGTAGGCCGGCACCACCACCTCAGGTACGAGATCATGACCATCTCCCTAAACTGAAATTGAATATTCCACCATTTGAGGGTAGATATGTTCCTGATATATATCTTACTTGGGAGTTAGAAACTGAACAACGATTTACATGTTTACAATATCCTGAGGAGAGACGTGTTCCTGCTGCTGTTTGTGCTTTCACTAGCTTTGCATGTGTTTGGTGGTCTGAACATTGTAGATTATATCCTGTGCCAGCTACTTGGGCTGCTTTGAAAACTGCTATGCGTACTCGTTGGGTTCCACCATATTATCAACGTGAATTACTTCAAAAATTGCAGCGTTTAAGACAAGGAAAAAATTCTGTAGAAGAATATTATCAGGAATTACAAACTGGCATGATTAGATGTGGTATTGTTGAGGAGAATGAAGCTATGCTTGCACGTTTTATGGGTGGATTAAATAAAGAGATTCAGACCATTCTAGAGTATAAGGATTATAATAATATCACTCGTTTATTCCATCTTGCTTGTAAAGCTGAACGTGAAGTGCAGGATCGACAGCCATTGGCGCGAACTAACTTTTCTGCAGGTCGACCTTCATCATGGACACCGCGTGCATCTTCTACTTCCACTTCACCATCACCTCCATCCGGTGCCACCTCCAGCCGTGATACAAGAAAGCAGGCACAACCACCACTCTCTGCCAAGAGCACACCTGCCGGGCCTGTGCAGAGCTCTTCTTCTTCCATGGCATCGACAGGGCACACAAGTGATATTATTTGTCGTCGTTGTAAGGGAAGAGGACATTTTGCGAGAGAATGCAAATCTCAGCGTGTCATGATTGCTACTGAGGATGGTGGGTATGAGTCCGCTAGTGACTATGATGAGGAGACTTTGGCTCTTATTACACGTGAAGAACATGGTGGAGATGATTCTGAAAATGAGACGCAATACATGGCTCCTGAAGCCGCTGACCGGTATGAATGTTTAGTTGCTCAACGTGTTTTGAGTGTGCAGGTCACACAAGCAGAGCAAAATCAGAGGCATAATTTGTTCCATACAAAGGGAGTTGTGAAGGAACGTTCTGTTCGCGTCATCATAGATGGAGGGAGCTGTAACAACTTGGCTAGCATGGAGATGGTGGAGAAGCTATCTCTCACCACAAGACCACATCCACATCCTTACTACATCCAATGGTTCAACAACAGCGGCAAGGTTAAGGTAACACGTACTGTTCGTGTGCATTTTAGTATCTCTACATATGCTGATTATGTTGATTGTGATGTGGTACCCATGCAAGCATGTTCCTTATTACTAGGTAGACCATGGCAATTTGATAAAAATTCTGTACACCATGGTAGAAACAATCAGTATACTCTTGTTCATAAGGATAAAAATATTACTTTGCTTCCTATGACTCCTGATTCCATTTTGAAAGATGACATTAATAGAGCTAATAAAGCAAAACAGGAGAAAACTAAGAGTGAAAATCAGATTGTGGCAAAG
Organism: Aegilops tauschii subsp. strangulata; assembly: GCF_002575655.3. Lineage (NCBI taxonomy): Eukaryota > Viridiplantae > Streptophyta > Magnoliopsida > Poales > Poaceae > Aegilops > Aegilops tauschii. Next base: position 281,451,715 of record NC_053036.3, read on the forward strand.
GAATTTGAGCAACAAATGAAACCTAATAATAAACCATCTAGTGTTGTTTCTGAAATTAAATTGAAAAGTGCATGTTTACTTGCCACAAAATCTGATATTGATGAACTAGATTTCAGCAAATCTGTTTGCTATGCTTTTGTGTGCAAAGAGGCATTATTTTCATTCGAGGACGTGCCTTCCTCTTTGCCCCCTGCTGTCACTCACATTTTGCAGGAGTTCGCTGACGTCTTCCCACAAGACGTGCCACCGGGATTACCACCTATTCGAGGGATTGAGCATCAAATTGACTTAATTCCCGGTGCATCGCTACCCAACCGTGCACCATACCGTACCAATCCAGAGGAGACGAAGGAGATTATGCGTCAAGTACAGGAGCTGCTCGACAAAGGTTATATACGCGAATCTCTTAGTCCTTGTGCTGTTCCTATTATACTCGTGCCGAAAAAGGATGGTACGTCGCGTATGTGTGTTGATTGTAGAGGCATTAATAATATTACTATTCGTTATCGTCATCCTATTCCTAGGCTCGATGATATGCTTGATGAATTGAGTGGCTCTACAATATTCTCCAAAGTTGATTTGCGTAGTGGATACCATCAAATTCGTATGAAATTGGGAGATGAATGGAAAACTGCATTTAAAACTAAGTTTGGTTTATATGAGTGGTTAGTCATGCCTTTTGGGTTAACTAATGCACCTAGTACTTTCATGAGACTAATGAACGAAGTTTTACGTGCTTTCATTGGACGATTTGTGGTGGTCTATTTTGATGATATACTGATTTATAGCAAATCTTTGGAAGAACATTTGGAACATTTACGTGCTGTTTTTATTGCTCTACGTGATGCACGTTTGTTTGGTAACCTTGGGAAGTGCACCTTTTGCACCGACCGAGTATCTTTTCTTGGCTATGTTGTTACTCCACAGGGAATTGAAGTTGATAAAGCCAAGATTGAAGCTATTGAGAGTTGGCCGCAGCCCAAAACGGTCACACAAGTGCGGAGTTTTCTTGGACTCGCTGGTTTCTATAGGCGTTTTGTGAGAGATTTTAGCACCATTGCTGCACCTCTCAACGAGCTTACAAAGAAGGATGTGCCTTTTGTTTGGGGTACCGCACAGGAAGAAGCCTTCACGGTATTGAAAGATAAGTTGACACATGCTCCTTTACTCCAACTTCCTGATTTTAATAAGACTTTTGAGCTTGAATGTGATGCTAGTGGCATTGGATTAGGAGGTGTGTTATTACAAGATGGCAAACCTGTTGCATACTTTTCTGAAAAATTGAGTGGGCCTAGTCTGAATTATTCTACTTATGATAAAGAACTATATGCTCTTGTTCGGACTTTAGAAACATGGCAACATTATTTATGGCCCAAAGAATTTGTTATACATTCTGATCATGAATCTTTGAAACATATTAAAAGTCAAGCTAAACTGAATCGTAGACATGCTAAATGGGTTGAATTCATTGAAACTTTCCCTTATGTCATTAAACACAAGAAGGGTAAAGAAAATGTTATTGCTGATGCATTGTCTCGTCGCTATACTATGCTTTCACAACTTGACTTCAAAATATTTGGTTTGGAGACCATCAAAGATCAATATGTGCATGATGCTGATTTTAAAGATGTATTGCAGAATTGTAAAGAAGGAAGAACCTGGAACAAGTTTGTCGTTAATGATGGATTTGTGTTCCGTGCTAACAAGCTATGCATTCCAGCTAGCTCTCTTCGTCTTTTGTTGTTGCAGGAGGCGCATGGAGGAGGATTAATGGGACACTTTGGCGTGAAGAAGACGGAGGACGTACTTGCTACACATTTCTTTTGGCCAAAGATGAGACGGGATGTTGAGCGTTTTGTTGCTCGCTGCACTACATGTCAAAAAGCTAAGTCACGACTCAATCCTCATGGTTTATATATGCCTTTGCCTGTACCTAGTGTTCCTTGGGAGGATATATCTATGGACTTTGTTTTAGGTTTACCTCGAACAAAGAAGGGGAGGGATAGCATATTTGTTGTCGTGGATAGATTCTCGAAAATGGCGCACTTTATACCATGTCATAAAAGCGATGATGCTGTTAATGTTGCTGATTTGTTCTTTCGTGAAATTATTCGCTTGCATGGTGTGCCAAATACTATTGTTTCAGATCGTGATACTAAATTTCTTAGCCACTTTTGGAGATGTTTATGGGCTAAGTTGGGGACTAAACTGCTTTTTAGTACTACTTGTCACCCCCAAACTGATGGACAAACTGAAGTAGTCAATAGAACATTGTCTACTATGCTTAGGGCTGTTTTGAAGAATAATAAGAAAATGTGGGAAGACTGCTTGCCTCATATTGAGTTTGCTTATAATCGTTCATTGCATTCTACTACTAAGATGTGCCCTTTTGAAATTGTGTATGGTTTCCTACCTCGTGCACCTATTGATTTGTTGCCTCTTCCATCTTCGGAGAAGGTTAATTTTGATGCTAAACAACGTGCTGAATTGATCTTAAAAATGCATGAGTTAACTAAGGAAAACATTGAGCGTATGAATGCTAAATATAAACTTGCTGGAGATAAGGGTAGAAAACATGTTGTGTTTGCACCTGGAGATCTTGTTTGGTTACATTTGCGTAAGGATAGATTTCCTGATTTGCGCAAATCAAAGCTAATGCCACGTGCTGATGGTCCTTTTAAGGTGTTAGAGAAAATAAATGATAATGCATATAAACTTGAGCTGCCTGCAGATTTTGGGGTTAGTCCCACTTTTAATATTGCAGATTTGAAGCCTTATTTGGGTGAGGAAGATGAGCTTCCGTCGAGGACGACTTCATTTCAAGAAGGGGAGGATGATGAGGACATCAATACAATTATTACACCCACAGGCCCTGCTGCTATACATACTGGACCAATTACTAGAGCTCGCGCACGCCAATTAAATTACCAGGTACTTTCGTTTCTTGCTAATGATTCTAATGTTCATGAGAATATGATGCTGCCTAAATTGGATACATTTGTTTTGCTTACAAATGAAGGGCCTAGCTTCGAGAAGGATGAACATTGGAGCAAGAACAAGCATGGAGATGATGGCATGCGCATGGGGAACAAGAACGGAGTTACAAGTGATGATTTCAGGACGTTGAAGCCACCATAATGCGTGCATGAAGCCTTGGACGAAATATACAAGATGCTACTTCATAACTTTCGTCCAGAGGCTATTCTAGGTGCTGCGTCACCTTATTATTGGGCCAGGCCCATGTAATTTCGAAATACATATGTATAGGCTGTTTTTAGAGTCCGTATGTGTGGGGAAACAAGAGATAGGGTTGGTTTCGGACCCCTTCCTCAAGGGCCACGAAATTCCCCCCCCTCTTCCTCCATATATACAGCCCTTAGGGCGTCGTTTAGACTTTGGGTTTTGTTTAGATTAAAAGTTCGCCATAGCTGCAACTTCGCGTACTTCGTTTGTGTTCAGCGACCAGACAAAGGCGTCACAGAACCCCACCTTGATCAATAAAGCTTTCATCTTATATTCGCAATATCCAGATTGCAATCTCAGTTTCTTGCCTGTTCTTCGTTGCTCGCAGGAAACAGACCCTCGTGGTCAGGTTGATCGTGCTCCGGCGTGGTCGATAACCTCTCGGAGTTGGTTTAGCGATTGCTAAGGCGCGACGTCCTCGCACGTTCGTAGTCGGATCGTCAAAGTCGACTTCCATCAAAGCGATATTCATCATCTCATCGAAAGACGGGACACCTTTGCCTCTATCAGATTAGTTTTGAGTCAAGGGCTTGATTATATTGCTATGATCTTGAGGGAATAACAAAGAAGAGAAAGAGTAAAAAGAATTAAAGAGATCGTATTGATCTTATAGAGAGTATTGACTTCACATATAAAGAGTATGATGAATTAAAGTTGTTGAGAGTTGACAAACATAGTTTTGGTCATCGTTGCAATTAATACGAAGTAATAAAGAAAGAGAGGTTTTCACATATAAATATGCTATCTTGGACATCTTTTATGATTGTGAGCACTCATTAAAATATGACATGCTAAAAAGTTGATGTTGGACAAGGAAGACAACGTAATGGGTTATGTTTTCTTATATCCAAAATAAAGTATATTGTCATGGATCATCCAACATGTTGAGCTTGCCTTTCACCCTCATGCTAGCCAAATTCTTTGCACCAAGTAGAGATACTACTTGTGCTTCCGAATATCCTTAAACCCAGTTTTGCCATGAGAGTTGATACGTCCCCATCATATCTACTTTTCCAAATACTTTTGCCCTTGTTTTGGACTCTAACTTGCATGATTCGAATGGAACAACCCGGACTGACGCTGTTTTCAGCAGAATTGCCATGGTGTTATTTTTGTGCAGAAATAAAAGTTCTCGGAATGACCTGAAACTTCACGAAGAATATTTTTGGAATATTTAAAAAATACTGGCGAAAGAATCAATACTAGGGGTCCCACACACTGTCCACGAGGGTGGGGGCGCGCCTACCCCCTGGGCTTCCCCCCTTTCTCGTGGTCCCCCTGAGGCTCCACCGACCTCAACTCCAACTCTATATATTCACGTTCGGGGAGAAAAAAATCGGAGAGAAGGATTCATCGCGTTTTACGATACGAAGCCGCCGCCAAGCCCTAATCTCTCTCGGGAGGGCTGATCTGGAGTCCGTTCGGGGCTCCGGAGAGTGGAATCCGTCGCCGTCGTCATCAGCAACCTTCCTCCATCACCAATTTCATGATGCTCACCGCCGTGCGTGAGTAATTCCATCGTAGGCTTGCTGGACGGTGATGGGTTGGATGAGATTTACCATGTAATCGAGTTAGTTTTGTTAGGGTTTGATCCCTAGTATCCATTATGTTCTGAGATTCATGTTGCTATGACTTTGCTATGCTTAATGCTTGTCACTAGGGCCCGAGTGCCATGATTTCAGATCTGAACCTATTATGTTTTCATGAATATATGTGAGTTCTTGATCTTATCTTGCAAGTCAATAGTCACCTACTATGTGTTATGATCCGGCAACCCCGAAGTGACAATAATCAGAACCACTCCCCGTGATGACCGTAGTTTGAGGAGTTCATGTATTCACTAAGTGTTAATGCTTTGGTCCAGTACTCTTAAAAGGAGGCCTTAATATCCCTTAGTTTCCAATAGGACCCCGCTGCCACGGGAGGGTAGGACAAAAGATGTCATGCAAGTTCTTTTCCATAAGCATGTATGACTATATTCGGAATACATGCCTACGTTACATTGATGAACTGGAGCTAGTTTTGTGTCACCCTATGTTATAACCGTTGCATGAGGAATCGCATCCGACATAATTATCCATCACTGATCCAATTCCTACGAGCTTTTCACATATTGATCTTTGCTTAGTTACTTTACCATTGCCACTGTAACAATTACTACAAAACTGCTAGTGTTACTTTTGCCACCGTTACCATTACTTCCATACTACTTTGCTACTAAATACTCTGCTGCAGATATTGAGTTTTCCAGGTGTGGTTTAATTTGCAACTCAACTGCTAATACTTGAGAATATTCTTTGGCTCCCCTTGTGTCGAATCGATAAATTAGGGTTGAATACTCTACCCTCGAAAACAGTTGTGATCCCCTATACTTGTGGGTTATGAAGACTATTTTCTGGCGCTGTTCCCGGGGAGCATAGCTCTATTCTTTGAGTCACTTGGGATTTATATCTGCTGATCACTATGAGGAACTTGAAAGACGAAAAAACCATGATGTATCCCTCAACTACAAGGGGAGGTAAGGAACTGCCATCTAGCTCTGCACTTGATTCACCTTCTGTTATGAGTAAATTTGCGACACCTACACCTGCTATTGATTCTGATAGGTCGCATGTTATTGATGATGCCACTTCTGCTATGCATGATACTTATGATGAAGCTACTTCTATGCTTGATACTACTGTGCCATTAGGTGAATTTCTTGATGAACAACTTGCTAGGGTTAGAGAGAATGAAATTATTGAAACTGATAATACTGATGAAAGTGATGATGAAGATTCTCTCCGTAGATATGAATTGCCTGTTGTGCTTGAGGGTTATGTTATGGATGAAGAAACTGCTAGAGACTTTCTTGCTTGCAATGATAGATATGGTCTTAAGAAATTACTAGCTAAGCTGAAAGAAAAGTCTTTGAATGCTAGAATGAAATATGACCCTGCTTTTGCTACTTCACATATCTGTATTTCTGATAAGGATTATGATTTCTCTGTCGATCCTGAGATAATTACTTTGGTTGAATCTGATCCTTTTTATGGCTATGAATCTGAAACTATTGTGGCACATCTTACTAAATTAAATGATATAGACACCCTATTTACTAATGAGGAAAAAATTCGTTACTATTATATCCTTAAGTTATTTCCGTTCTCATTAAAGGGTGATGCTAAAACGTGGTTTAATTCTCTTGATCCTGGTTGTGTGCGTAGTCCCCAGGATATGATTTATTACTTCTCTGCTAAATATTTCCCCGCTCATAAGAAACAAGCTGCCTTAAGGGAAATATATAATTTTGTGCAAATTGAAGAAGAGAGTCTCCCACAAGCTTGGGGGAGGCTTCTCCGATTACCTAATGCTATGTCTGATCATCCTCTCAAGAAAAATGAAATACCTGATATCTTTTATAATGAACTAACTGATGCTTCCAGAGACCACCTAGATAGCGTGCTGGTTGTGTTTTCAGGGAAAGAACCGTTGATCAAGCTGAATTGCTATTAAATAATATCTTGAGTAATGAAAATAATTGGACACTCCCTGAACCAACTCGTAAGCCAACTCCGAAGAAAAGGGGTATTCTATTTCTCAGTCCTGAAGATATGCAAGAGGCAAAGAAATCTATGAAAGAAAAGGGTATTAAAGCTGAAGATGTTAAGAATTTACCACCTATTGAAGAAATACACGGTCTTGATAACCCGACACAGGTAGTAAAGGTAAATTCTCTATATAGATTTGATGAAGGTGATATCCCTCGTTATAAGTCTGCTAGCTAATGCTTAGATGGGTTTAATAATTTTATTGTTAAACAAGAAAACTTCAATGCTTACGTTGGTAGACAATTGAAACTTAATGCTTATATGATTGAACACTTAAGTGATTATATGTCTAGAGTTAAAGGTGAACTTAAACTCATTAGTAAACATGCTTCTATGGTTACCACTCAAGTAGAACAAGTGCTTAAAGCTCAGAATGATTTGCTCAATGAATTAAATAATAAGAAAAATGATAATGCTGTTAGAGTTATGGCTAGAGGGGGTAAAATGACTCGGGAACCTTTGTATCCTGAGGGCCACCCTAAGAGAGTTGAGCAAGATCCTTAGAGAACTAATGTTGATGCACCTAGTCCTTCTAAGAAGAAGAAAAAGAAAAATGATAGGACTTTGCATGCTTCTGGTGAACCTGTTGTAGACACACATGATAATCCCAATGATGTTTCTATTTTTGATGCTGAAAACACAATCTGGTGATGAACATGAACCGAGTGATAATGTTAATAATCACGTTCATGTTGATGCTCAACCTAGCAATGACAATGAGGTAGAGATTGAACCTGCTGTTGATCTTGATAACCCACAATCAAAGAATCAATGTTATGATAAGAGAGACTTTGTTGCTAGGAAGCACGGTAAAGAAAGAGAACCATGGGTTCAGAAACCCATGCCTTTTCCTCCCAAACCATCCAAGAAAAAGGATGATGAGGATTTTGAGCGCTTTGCTCAAATGATTAGACCTATCTTTTTGCGTATGCGTTTGACTGATATGCTTAAAATGAATCCTTATGCTAAGTACATGAAAGATATTGTTACAAATAAAAGAAAGATACCGGAAGCTGAAATTTCCACCATGCATGCTAATTATACTTTTAATGGTGGGATACCTAAGAAACTAGGAGATCCAGGAGTACCAACTATACCATGCTCCATTAAAAGAAACTATGTTAAAACTGCTTTATGTGATCTTGGAGCCGGTGTTAGTGTTATGCCTCTCTCTCTCTCTCTCTATATATATATATATATATATATCGTAGACTTTATTTGAATAAGTTGACACCTACTGAAATATCTTTGCAAATGGCCGATAAATCAACTGCTATACCTGTCGGTATTTGCGAGGATGTGCCTGTTGTGGGTGCAAACGTTACTATTTTAACGGACTTTGTTATTCTTGATATTCCCGAGGACAATAGTATGTCGATTATCCTTGGTAGACCATTTTTTAATACTGCAGGGGCTGTTATTGATTGCAACAAAGGCAATGTCACCTTTCATGTTAATGGTAATGAGCATACAGTACACTTTTCGAGGAAACAACCTCAAGTCCACAGTATCAATTCTTTAGGAAAACTCCAACAATTACTATTGGAGGTTTTGAATTTCCTCTTCCTACTGTCAAGAAGAAATATGATATTCTTATTATTGGGGATGTGCATATCCCCATTGAGGTAACCTAGTGCTATTCGAAAATTCTCCGGTTTCATGCGATTCGGAATGAGTTTGTTATCAAGACTTGATCAACCTCGTTAGTGGATTCCTTTCGATGAGCATGAGATGGATGAAGCTAGAAAGCACAACTCTCTGTACCTCCTTTTACTTTCTGTTATTTAGATTAAATAAAGCAAAAATAGTATTTTCTGTCTGTTTTCTGAATTATCCTTGCAATAAAAAAATACCCCGAAAATAAAAGTTCTCCAAATGTGCTGAAAATGAAATATGATTTTGTCGGTGTACAAAAGTAGGGGCACTCCTTTGTACCCCTTTACTTGTGCACGGGCAGTAGGAGCCATGCGCCACGGCCACACTTAGCAGGGCAAGGGAGGGAAGCCGGAGAGAAGCCAAAGGCACAAGACGGTCAAGGCAACGCCAAGACCAGAAACACCAAAGAGCAAGAGGGCGAGGGGGACCCCCCGGCAAGGCCCTTGCCGGGGCGGCCTCCGCGGCCCCGGCAAGGGCCTTGCTGGGGCAACTTGCCCAAGACCAACAGAGCAAGCCACCCTTGAGCCCACGGGTTCCGACCTAACCAACTACATTGGAACCAAGGCTCGGGAGGCACCTCTGTGGTGGCATGCAGATCTTTGTCAAGATCATAAACATGTGAGATCAGATGAGGACCAGAAGACGGCGACCCTCAGCGGGATCCCAGCCGAGGAAATCCACAAGACCCTCGGCAAGCGCCTTGCTGGGGCAACTACAACGCCACGGCAAGACCCTTGCCGGGCCCCCGGCAAGGCCCTTGCCGGGGGCACCCGCGGGGCCACTGCCAGGCCCGCACCAACCAAGGCACCGCCGCCGTTCGGATGCAGCTGCCAGCCCAACTAGCTGGGCAGGCACCTGCGTGGCAACATGAGGCTCCCAAGCCAATTCAGCAAGCACCTGCGTGGTGGCATGCAGATCTTTGTGAAGACCCTACCACCGCGCCACCTCAACTGCCTACCTGCCTATAAGGCACCGCACGCACCGCTGGCATGGGCGCGTGTCGAAGCGAGGCAGAGCGGCGACGAACGGGACGGGCCTCGTTCCCGTCCCCGATAAAGCTAAGGGACACCTAAGCGATGCATTAAATGCGTCTTGTCCTGTAATACGGGCGATAAGCTCGCAGTACTGTAGACCTTTCCACCTCCTGTGTGCCACTGTGGTAGCCCCTTTCGACTATAAAAGGAGGCCCATGGCATACTGGAGGGGGATTCGGCTCTTTTGGGCAAGTTGCACCCCGTAGCTAGCTCAAGAACACAAGAACACTCAATACATCCACCAAAGGAGGACTAGGGTATTACGCATCCTCGCGGCCCGAACCTGGGTAAACGATCCGTGTGCTTCCTGTTCGACCTGCTCTTCTCACGACCCCGCGCCCCGCCAACCGTAGTAGGGATTCTTGTGATCCCATTGGTGTCGTTTTCGACCGACATCTTTGGCGCGCCAGGTAGGGGGCGCAGTCGTGAGAATCCGATCTAGTAGTTAGCCTAGTTGTTCTTCATCGCCATGGCTCCCAAGAAGAAGACGATCATGGCGATCGGCTCGTCGGGAGCCGAACGGCCCGTGCCAGTGCGGACGAGCAGCGGGCCGGTCACGGATAGAACCCAGCCGTAGCCCGCGAGCACCAGCATCGCTCTGTCAGTCGGAGCCTGGCGAGCGGGGTCGTTCGTGCGCCAGACGACGGGCCGCGCATCGCCAAATCCAAAGACGGGGCTGGGAGTGTCACTGTGCCACCCACGGGCGGCGGAGCAACCTCCAAGACGCCTATGCCGACGCCCACGACGCGCTCTTCCCAGGGTGCGCGCGACGAGCAGCGCCACCACGACGGAGACCCCGGACGCCGCTGTGGGAAGAGTCTTGTGCATCATCTGCGGGACGAAGGAGTCCAGCATGCCTGCCGAAATGCTGGCGAAAATGGCACGCGGCCGCTGGGCCGTGATAGAGCTCCTTCTAACGTGGTTAGAAGTCGAAGCACACCACAGTCCACGCAGCTGTCGCCACCACCCACGCCAGCAGAAGCTTTGGCGCGCGCGCAGCTGCTCCTCAACTTCCCTCCTGCTACGGAGAAGCTCGACGAGTGGAGAGCCACCATCCGGAGCCTCGTCGCTGTCACCAATAAAGATGATCTGCGACCGGCGGGGCCATCGGGCCGGCGCTCCATCGAACCACCGCATGCCAGCGGTGGATGGGCCGGGGGTGCTGCGGCCACGGTGCACTCTCCTCCTCGACGCCAGCCACCGCGGGTGTCGGTCCGTCGCGATGACGCTTGTGATAACATTTCCATAGCGTCGTCCGACCCACGGACCCACCGCGACCAACGCCAAGTTCTTCAGGAACGAGCCCACGAAGATGCTCGAACCACCATCGAGCGCCGGCGCGATACACGCCACCAGTCGGATAAGCGGGCGGGACCCCCTATGGACCACCCAGCACCGGGGGGCTCCGGCGGCTTACCTTACGAGGTGGGTTGCCCAGCTTTTACTCGTGAGCTGCGGTAGTTCCAGTGGCCGTCCCACCGCACATTCAAGCCCAACGTCGGCGAGAAGTACAACGGCAAGACCCATCCGTCAGAGTTCCTCAGTATCTATACCATCGCGATGCAAGCTACCGGAGCTCGTGACAACAAGGTGCTTGCCAATTACTTCCCGTTGGCGCTGAAGCCCAACGTCATGTCTTGGTTGATGCACTTGCCGGCGGATTCCATTTCTTCTTGGTCGGATCTGTGCCATGAGTTCGTTCGTTCCTTCACCGGGGGCCACCAAGCTCATGGTCAGGCCAGTGATTTGCATATCATTCCCCATAAGGGGAAACCCTACGCAAGTACATCAAGAGGTTCAGCCGGGTGCAGTACAACATCCCCGATGTTCATCCCGCCGCCGTGATTAGCGCATTCCATCAGAACGTGCGCAACCGCAAGATGCGCGAAGAGGTGGCGATGAACAAGGTTAAGGATGTGACTGAACTTTATGTTCTGGCCAATAGGTGCGCCCGGGCTGAAGAGGGAAGGAAGTACCCTGGCGAGGATGCCGGCGCGGAAACCGACTCTACTGATGAAGACACCGCTGCCCCGTCGAAGAAGGGCCAGAATCGCAACAGGAAACGCAAGAGCAAGACCGTGCTTGCCGTCGAGGGATCCGACAGCACCGGTGCCGCCAAGAAGGCTAAGGCAGACGACCCAGGCAAGGAAATTGCCGGGTGCGCCGCTTGCTGGGCCTTGGCGGCTGCTGACAAGCCGGGGGGCTCCGACAAGCAGTATTGCAAGATCCATCGCACCAAGGGCCACGACCTCCAGAACTGCCAACAAGTCAAGCTGCTTGCTGAGAAGCAAAAGGCCGAGTATGAGAGGCGGGACAAGGAGAAGGGTCAGGATGGTGCCGAAGGATCCGGCAAGAAGTGTGGCGGCCAAGGAGGCCGCCGCGGCAAGGACAACCAACAAGAGAGGCCCGCTCGAGGCCGCGACAAGAAGCAAGAAGATGATGATCATGATGAGGACGACGAGTCCGGCGAGCAAGAGTTTCAGAAGGCTACGGAGGCCATGTGCGTCAATGGTGGCGCCTCGCTGCATACTTCTCACCGCTAGCTCAAGCAGTGGGCGCGTGAGATCACAGCAGCGGAGCCCTCGTTCGACGCTAAGAAGCCACTGAAGTGGTCCAGCACGCCCCTCATCTTTGACGCCGAGGACCACCCTGACCGCACAACTACGGTCGGGTGCTTGCCGTTGTTGGTTTCACCAACGATACGCAACCTCAAGGTGAACCAGATGCTGGTTGACGGCGGGGCCGGTCTGAACTTGATCTCGCCCGTTGTGATCAAGAGGCTGCAAATTCCTGATGGAGACCTCGAGGAAACGGGCACGTTTCAAGGGGTCAACCCAGGCAGGAGCCAGCCGAAGGGAAAGGTCACATTGCCTGTGACGTTTGGAGGCAAGTTGAACTACAGGATGGAGAGGATTGTCTTCGATGTAGCCGAGATCCCCTTGCCCTACAACGGGATCCTCAGCCGCCCGGCACTAGCCAAGTTCATGGCAGCATCACATTACGCCTACAACACGCTGAAGATGCCTGGGCCGATGAACATCATCACCGTCCCCTCCGACAAGAAGGACGCGCTGATCTGCGCCGACCTACTCCACTGGGAAGCAGTTGCAGTAGCTGCCGCCAAGGCACTTGCTCCTGCCGTTCAAGCCCCGGGAGGGAAGAAGAAGACCGGCAAGACCTCTTGCACCCACTCCGGCAAGCGCACCTCTTCGGAGTGTTGTGCTACCGTCGAGGACGTGCCAGAGAGCTCCACCGGCAAGAGCAAGAAATCCAGAGTTGCACCACGAGAGACCAAGAAGGTGTCCGTCAAGGAGGATGGTACGGTAGGGGCTTTCACCATAAGCTCCACGCTTGACAGCAAATAGGAAAGCGCGCTCGTCACTTTCCTGCGGGCGAATGTCGATGTGTTTGCGTGGCAAGCATCTGACATCCCCGGCATTCCCAGCGAAGTGATTGAGCACCATCTTGTTGTCTGTCCCCATGCGCGACCCGTCAAGCAGAGGTCAGGAAGCAAGCTTTGGAACGGCAGGAATTCATCATAGAGGAGATCAGAAAGTTGGAAGCAGCAGGCCTGGTGAGGGGAGTGCTCCATCCGACGTGGTTGGCCAATCCGGTGGTGGTGCGCAAGGCAAACGGGAAGTGGAGGCTGTGTATTGACTACACAGATATGAATAAGGCTTGTCCTAAGGACCCCTTCCCCTTGCCGCACATCGACCAGATTGTTGACTCCACGGCCGGGTGTGATCTATTATCATTCCTCGACGCCTACTCAGGCTATCACCAGATCTTCATGACAAGAGAAGACGAAGAGAAGACAGCATTCATCACCCCGTGTGGTATGTATTGCTTTTTACGGATGCCTTTCGGGTTGAAGAGTGCTGGTTCAAAATTTGCAAGGGCAGTCCAAATTGGTTTTGAACCCCAGCTACATAGAAATATGGAAGCCTATATGGATGGCATAGTGGTCAAAACCAAGGACAGGGCAACTCTTATACAAGACTTAGAAGAGACGTTTGCCAACTTGTGCAAGATCAACCTTAAGCTGAACCCTGAGAAGTGTGTCTTCGGTGTTCCAACCGGCAAACTTCTCGGGTTCTTTGTGTCGCAGCGTGCGATCGAGGCAAACCCAGACAAGATCAAGGCTATCGAGCAGATTGAGGCGCCCAAGCAGATCAAGGATGTGCGTCGGCTCACTGGCTGCGTTGCCGCCATGAGCCGATTCATCTCCAAGTCTGCCGAGCGCGCCCTTCCCTTTTTCAGGATCTTGAAGAAGGCGGGCCCAATGGAGTGGACCCCAGAGGCTGAGGCGGCGTTGCAAGACCTGAAGAGATACCTTTCCTCTACACTGATACTAGTTGCGCCTAAACCACAAGAGCCGTTGCTGCTGTATCTAGCGGTGATGAATCAAGTGGTCAGTGCTGCGCTAGTGGCGCAGAGGGAGGTCGACAAAGAGGCAGTGGCGACGGCAGGACCGGCAGACGGCAAGTCAGAGACTCCCCCAGCAGGGCCTGGTGCCGGCAAGGCAAGGCTCCCGGCAGAGTCTAACGCCATCAGGACAGAGCCCGCACAGTCAAGTGGAGTGGTGCAGAAGAAGAAGATGATGCAGCACCCGGTTTACTTTGTCAGCTCCCTCTTGCAGGGGGCTAGGTCAAGGTATTCCGGTGTGCAGAAATTGCTCTTCGGCCTCCTTATGGCCTCGAGGAAGCTGCGTCATTACTTCGAAGCCCATGAGATCACTGTCGTAACTCGCCTCCCATTGCAACGGATACTGCACAACCCGAACGCAACCGGAAGGATTGTGGAGTGGGCCCTTGAGTTATCAAGCTTTGGTTTGAAGCTTGAAAGTACTTCAACAATCCATAGTAGAGTCCTGGCGGAGTTCATTGCAGAATGGACCTCAACGCCTGATGAAGAGATCCAGGAGACCACTCTCCCCGGCAAGGAAACAGCTCGCGACTGCATTATGTACTTTGATGGAGCTTTTTCGCTGCAAGGCGCCGGTGCTGGTGTGCTGCTCGTCGCACCCACCGGAGAGCACCTCAAGTATGTAATCCAGATGCACTTTCCCAGGGAGATGTCCACCAACAACACTGCTGAGTATGAGGGGTTACTTGCCGGTCTCTGGATCGCGGCAGACCTCGGAGTTAAAAAGCTCATCGTCAAGGGTGATTCGCAGCTTGTCGTCAGACAAGTCAATAAAGATTATCAGAGCCCGTTGATGGAGGCCTATGTAGATGAGGTGAGGAAGCTGGAGGAGCGCTTTGACGGTATACAAGTGAAGCACGTTCCCCGAGCGGAGAACAACATCGCCAATTACCTGTCAAAGCGTGCTGCATTCAAGCTACCTGTGGAACCAGGTACATTTTTGCTTCGGTTAACTCAACCATCCGTCGAACCATCAACGGAGCAGAACAAGCTGAGGAAATCAGGCCCTGGCAAGTACTTTCCCACTGAGCCCCCAGGGGCCGCCGGCAAGGGTGTTGCCATGGACGCTGAACCTGCCGAGGGGCGACCGACTCCGGCAGGCCGTCAAGCCATGGTCGCAGAGACAGCCGCTCCCATGGCAGAAGAAATGCCTTTGGTCCTTGCCGTTGAGCCCCAGGCTCCGGCATGGGCACAGCATACCGTCCGATTCCTCCAAACAGGGGAGCTTCCTGAGGAGTAGGAAGAAGCGGAGAAGGTAGCCCGTCAGTCTGCTATGTATCAGTTCGTCGATGACGTCCTGTACAGGAGGAGACCGAACGGTGTGAAAGTGAAGTGCATTCCCCGGGAGGAAGGACTGGAGCTGTTGGCGGAGATACACGGAGGCATATGTGGCTCCCACATAGGGTCGAGGTCCCTTGCCGGCAAGGCGTTCCGGCAGGGTTTCTTCTGGCCCACTGCCCTCCAGGATGCAACGGCACTAGTAACCAAGTGTGAAGCGTGTCAGTTCCATTCAAAGAAGCTTCATCAAACAGCTCAAGCCCTTCAAACAATCCCTATCTCCTGGCCATTTTCGGTTTGGGGGCTCGACATACTGGGCCCTTTCCCCCGTGCCGTCGGGGGCTTTGAGTACTTGTACATTGCAATCGACAAGTTCACATAGTGGCCGGAGGTGGAAGCAGTGAGGAAGGTGACAGCTCAGTCAGCCGTCAAGTTCTTCAAGGGGCTAGTGTGACGTTTTGGTGTGCCGAGCAGAGTCATCACCGACAACGACACGCAGTTCATGAGCCACACCTTCATGGAATACATCCAAGACCTCGGCAGCAAGGTCTGTTTCGCTTCCGTGGCACACCCACGAAGCAACGGCCACGCAGAGAGGGCAAATGCTGAAGTATTGCGTGGCCTGAGGACGAAGACTTTTGATAGGCTACACAAGAGCGGAAGGCGCTGGATTGATGAGTTGCCGGCGGTTCTTTGGTCGATCAGGACGACGCCAAATCGAGCCACCAGCCAGACACCCTTTGCCCTGGTATACGGGGCAAAAGCAGTTCTCCCCACGTAACTCATATACGGGTCACCTCGAGTGCTCGCTTACGACGAGCTTGAGCAAGAGCAATTGCGGCAAGATGACGCAACGCTCCTTGAGGAAGATCGTCTTCGGGCGGCTGTGAGAGCAGCATGCTACCAGCAAGCCTTGCGCCGCTACCATAGCCGCAAGGTTCACGCCCGAAGCTTTGAGGAAGGCGACCTTGTTCTTCGGCGCGTTCCTTCGGCCAAGAATTCCAACAAGTTGACGCCGAAGTGGGAAGGCCCTTATTGGGTAACACGAGTCATCAGGCCCGGCGCAGTTCACCTGGAGACCGAAGATGCTGTCCCAGTGAGCAACTCCTGGAACATCGAGCATCTTCGCAAGTTTTACCCATAAGGCGCGGCTTGCCGGGCCTCCCGGCAAGCCACCTTTTGTACAAGCTTTGTCGACAAGGCATGTAACCCTCCGTACAAAGCCAGGCGCAGACCTTGAGCATAAATAAACGAAGCGCTGGTGCCCTAAGTTATAGCATGCATGCTAGGTTGAGTCCCTCCCTCGGTTAGGGTTAATAGTGCTTAGCGGCGACTAACCCCTAGCCTAGAGGTCGAGTATGCGTCTTTCTATCCTCTTTGGTTCACAGGGCACGTGGACACTTCTGCTGGGCCGCTTGGGAAAAAGAGAACAGACCGGCGCTCCGGCCCCGGCAGGCTAAGACTGCCGGGGGCTGAAGACACAAGGATCCAACCACGGCAGGCCAAGGTTGCCGGGGGCTGCGGATTCAGATAAGCCTTTCATCCCCTGTTATGCCTTTCCGTATAGAACTGGGACATGTGAAACCGCGTTTATATTCTTAAAACCACCATGCTCCCCTTTTCCTGTACCCAAGAGCTATCCCACTGGGTCGGAACTTGGTCGTAGTCGCGGTGGCAAGAAGGTAAACGAGGAGCCTAGCTCTACTTCACTCCTACCTCCGCCAAGAGCGCGAGAATGGTCGACTGAAGTTGGGGGACGGCAAGGCCTGTTGCCGGGCGACAATGTTTATCTTAGAAATAACAAGGACTCATTCCTTGGCATGGGCCTCGCTCACGCACAAAGAACCCGACAAGCACCTTTTTTATTAAAAACGTCCCATACAGGTACAGTTCATACAGAATAAAATACATGAGCAAGGGGATTACAATCTTTAAATCTAACAAGTGCCCTCAGGCTTGCAAACTAAAAAGAGATAAGGTGCCCGTAATCCCATTCTTGACCCTCTCCACAGAAGGTTGAACAAGGCGGCAGGAGGGCAAAAGGGGCGCCTAGTCGAGGTGCGAGGAGCAGGAGGCACCAAGAGAACATCTTGGTGCCGGGAAAGGAGCTGGAAGACGAGGCAGCGGGCCGGCAATACGCGATGAAGGCGTCGGTTCCCGCGTACTCTGACTTGACGGCCGCCACCCGCCTTCTTCGCCTTCTCCGGCCCTCCTACGCCAGCCGCCCAAGGAGACGACAGGGAGCGCCCCGATGGAGAGCTTGGCGAGGAAGGCCCTCTGTAGGGCGCGAGGCCGACGGAGGGGCGGCGCGGTCAGTCGAAGTCAGGGTCGGCATCCTGCCGCGCGACTCCCTCGTCGTAGCTGTCGCTGTCCTCCTCGTCACTCCCGCTCGAGGAGGAATCTTCATCACCGGAGGAGCTCTCCACGCAGCACTTCAGGCGAGTTCCAAGATCTCCGAAGACCTTGACGGAGAGCAGGCCGCCCTCCATTAACTTGAAGTAGAGGACGAGCCCCACTGTCAGGCTATGGATGCGAGCAAATGTCTTCCATCCGCGACGGAGATACATAACATGAGAAGCGGGGAAGTCAACATCGACCCGCGTGCCGCCGGTCCCGCAGCCCCTCATGTGCAATCTGAGGGTCTGGGGCGGATCGAGCTCCATCTCCTGAGCGAAGGGGGTGGGGAGACGGAGACGACGTGTAACATCCCAAATTTTCAATTTGGAATGTTATACATTAGATCATCATGCATAACATATTTTATTGCATTTTGTTTTGCGATCCTAGAAATTCTACGCAACTCAAGGACCCACGGAGAGAGTTGGGGATTTCGTTATTTTCATATTTGGGTTTTTCTCAAATTTTGAAAATAGGATCATTTGTTTTAATTATTTTCTCTTCAAAAATATTTCATATCAAATATATGAGAGGGGATAATATGACTTCTCCAAAAATAATGAAATATTGGAGGAAAATATTAAAAACAAATATTTGATTTTATTTGGATTTTATTTGATTTTTTTGAATTTGGAAAAAACATATGCGTTTTTCAAAATTGCATTTTAGGCCCAAATAAATGTTCATCTTGTCCACCTTATTTTTAGAGGATGGGGAAAATTGATATTGGGATTTTTGGAGTCCGTTTAGTATTTCTTTACTTTCTTTTTCTGCACGTCCGATTTTAAAAAAAACGAACCGACCTACTAGGCCGTGTCCGGCTAGGACTCTGGCCCGGCCGGCCTTTATAAGCCGGGAGGCCGAGCCCCGCAGCCCAACCCGAGCCGCCCGCCAGCCCCCGCGAAACCCTAGCATCACCGCCGCCGGAGCCGCCGCTGCCCGTCCCGCCGCCTCCCGTAGTCGCCGTCGCCGGAGCTCCGCGCCCCTCGCCGGACCTCGCTGCCGTCGGAGGTAGCCACCCGCGCCGCAGCCTGTTTTCTTCGGAAAACCATGGGGTTTTTTGGAAACCGCGGTTTGTTTTTTTATAGATCGGTTTAGTTTTTTTCCGGTTTATTTACGTCCGTACGTTCGTTTTAACGAACGGTTTTCGTCGTTTAACCGCAGACAGCGAACGTTCGTTCGTTAGCCTGTTCGTCAGTTTTTCTTTTTCTCGGATTTTTCACGATTATTTACGATCGCCATTTCCGATCTGTTTTTCGTTTTAGTATAACTTTTCCCTCGTTTATCGGAATCAGGCGATTCAAGCGCCTAGAGTTTCGTCTCAAACCCTCTTTCTGATTAACCAACTCAAACAAGTTTTTGCTACTGTAAAATTTGACTTAGGTCAGTGAACGAAGCTTGTTTCTTTCGCCGTTTGAGTTTCGTTGCTTCGTTCGATTTGATTCTTTTTGCAAACCGGAGTTCTTAAGTTGAACTTTCTGGTTAGATCTCTTATTTTGAGTTTTATCCGTGTACCCTTGCTTGATTTCTTATGTATGTATTGTTTGTTTGCGATAGAATACCCGGAGTGCGAAGCATGCTACTACGAGTCTCTAGGTTTCACGGATCATCAGCAAGGCAAGTAACACTTTGATCATACCTCTTTACCACTAGGTTTTATTTCATTAGATCAATCCACAAACTATTGCATGATTAGGATTTGATTAAAATGTGGGTTTTGGGAAGTAGTTGAGGTAGTACCTATTGCCCTGTTTATATCAAACCATTGGGAGTTACTTCTACGTTTGCTTATATTGCTATGCTATGCTCGTAGACATGGATTGGGTTTGAGTGAATTTTTCCATGATAGATGTGCGATTGTTAATTAATGGTTCAACTTAAGGTGGCTACTTTAATTTACATCTGGGTGGATTGAGGCACCTGGAGAACCCAGTGTTGCCTGTATTTTTGGATATCCCGGTGTACCCGTGTGATTATCCTATGGACCGCCACCGAGACTCAAAGGGATCATGAGATTATTCATGCTAGAAACTTCCGTGTGCAGCCACAAGCTATTATGGGCTCTAGCATAGTTGAGTAGGTTACATGACCTCTTGAAGAGGTGGGCTAGCAGATGTAGGGGAAAGTAGGTGTAACTGTCCACCCGGAGTAAAGAGTATTGTTTCTGAAAGACTGTGTCTCGGTCATCCGTTTCTCAAACACCATGTAGTGCGAGAAATCAAGTGGAGGCGATCGAGCCTTGTGGGGAAAAGTGCTCAAACCTCTGCAGAGTGTACAATCTAATCATGGTTAGCCGTGTCCCCGGTTATGGACATCTTGAGTATCTAGTTCTTGGATTATCATGTGAATCTCATCATCATGTTACTTAATTTAATTTGATTGGGTTAATCATGTTCTTAATTGGGATTGAGTTGGAGGTACCTTCTCAATGTTTAACTACCACCATGATAGTTAAATAAAATTTATTCCTTTGTGGTAGGGAAAAATTGGCTTTTCGCAAAACTGTAACCATAGAGCTTTCCACCAGCCAAATAGGCATGTAGTGATAGCATTATTCTGTTCATTACTCTCTATGTGTTACATTGCCAGCATATTCCATGTGCTGACCCGTTTTCGGGCTGCAACGTATCATGTTGCGGACTTTTCAGACGACGAGTAAGGTGCCATAGGTCGTGGTCTTATACTCAGTGATGCCGTTGGAGTTGATGGACTCACTTTATCTTCCAAGCCTTCCGCTGTTATCGTTTACAGATGGCCTTAAGCCGTATTTATTGTATTAAGTTCTCTTTTGAGACATTCGATGTAATAAGTGTGTGATTGCTACTCTGTTATAAATCCTTCAAGTACTGTGCGTGTCAGCATTACCGATCCAAGGATGATACTGATGCACAGAGACTACTGTTTGAGGTCTGGTCGCTATAAAGATGGTATCAGAGCACACGCTGACTATAGGACACGACCACTAAGCTAAAGCCCTAGATCACTACTCTCTTCTCATTTCTAACTCCTCTCCTTTATTCCACTCTTTTAGGATGGCGAATGCAAGGAACAAGTTCGCCCAACCGGATGAGGATACACCTTTTGGACGACACTTGAAGGAAGTTACTAAGTACCTGAACATCGGAATACCAAGCTTCACCGGAACCTACAACGCCACACTACCAGAAGAGGAGCGCTGGATGATTCAAGTTCAAGTTCCAGGAAGGACGTTCATGCCAGTCACTGAGCCCATAGAGTTTTCCTTTGATGCACCAACCTGGAGTCTAGGAAAGAGCATGGTAGCCCACATCACCATGGGACGCATTGGAGAAGTGTACCACAATGATCTCAAGGATACTATCTATCAGATTTGGGGCGCTGAGACGAGCAATGGGAGATGATCAGCACCAGGAAGGATAGATCTATTGCATCTTTCATTCAGGAGTTAAACCAGCACATTCGTCGCCAGGAGAACCAGATGTGCGCAGACATGATAGAACTGAAGAAGGCAAAGACAAGGATCATGGAACTGGAGGAAGAACTCAAGGCTACATGCGAGGATTATATGGAGGAAATCATCGCACTAGTGGAGAAGAATGGCGACCTGACAAAGAAGCTAGGAGTTTTCTTGGGAGACCCAGCACCAGGAGGAGATGATGACGATTCTACTTGCCCGGAGAACTACATCATCATCAACGACACCGACTCGGACCCAAGTGATGATGATTGGGAGGATGAAGCCGGAGCAGATATCATGGAGTCTTCGAGTGAGCAATTTTTCTAGTAGACCACCAAATTAGTAGTAGTATTCCACCATGTATATAGTATAGTCCATGCACTTTGTAACGATAGTTAGATCGATTGTATACCTTGTTTGAATTGATTGGAGTGATATGATTGTGTTTGTCTCATGTGCATATGGGTAGTGTTTTCCCTCTAGACCTCATTCTATCCTATTTTCTCATCTTTTCTAAACCCATCAGATGCCTCCGAGACGCAACACCGGATTTGTTTTCCCACCGGAGATCACTCAATTGATTCAGCAGCAGAATGCCTTGATGCAAGTGCTAGTTCAGAACCAAGGCAACAACAACAACAACCCACCACCACCACCTGTTGATCACTTAGCCCATTTTCTTAGGTTGAATCCGCCGGTGTTCTCCAGTAGCACCGAGCCGACTGTGGCAGATGATTGGCTCCGCAAGGTTGGAAGGGAGCTGACCACTGCAGGATGCACAAATGCGGAGAGAGTGCGTTTTGCCGCACATCAGCTTGATGGACCCGCAGCATCATGGTGGGAGAATTACACAGCCACTCACCCCATTGACACCGTCACACGGGACCAGTTTCAGCAAGCTTTCCGTACTGCCCACGTTTCAACAGGAGCTATGGCCATGAAGAAGCGTGAGTTTCGCAACTTACGCCAAGGAGGACGTATCGTTGGCCAGTACGTGGACGATTTCAGTAAGTTAGCACGTTATGCCCCAGATGACATTGCTACGGATGCAACTAAGCAGGAGAAGTTTCTGGAAGGACTAAACGATGAGCTAAGCATGCAGTTGATGGTGGCAACTTTCAACAACTACTAGGAGTTGGTAGATAGAGCTCTCATGATTGAAGGGAAGCAGCAGCAGATTGAGAGTCGTAAGAGGAAGTATGGACAAGGAAAGTACAGTACAGGAGCTCACCAGAAGCCTCGTTTTACACCGAACTCGGGAGGACACCTTCAGCATAACCATGCAGGTCACAATCACAATGGAGGGAGCTCGCACAATCATAGTGGCCCCAAGAAATGGCAATGGGAACGGAGGAAGCAACGGACAGAACCGTACCAACCCATCAACCCTAGCCAAGAGGGATCTAAGCCATGTTACTTGTTTCAAGTGCCAGAAGACTGGACATTATGCAACCGAATGTCCGGAAGCTAAGAATGGAAATGGCAATGGAAGCTCGGGGAAGAAGCCGAACCCTTTCAACAGGGGACAGGTGAACCACGTTAATGTGGAGGAGGTTGAAGCACAACCTGATGCAGTAATAGGTAAGTTTTTGGTTAAGACATTTACTGCAATCGTTCTTTTTGATACTGGTGCATCGCATTCATACATATCAAGGGGATTTGTGGATAATTTTAAGTTGCCCACCAAAGTTCTTAGAACACCTATGTTAGTAACCTCGCCAGGAGCAGAGTATATGGCAAGCCAAGGAATGTTTTCCCCTCAGACCTAATAGTTAGGCATGTTTTCCCCTCAGACCTAATAGTTTTAGAGTCGCAAGGTTTGTATGTTATTTTGGGAATGGATTGGGTATCGATGTATGGAGGAAACATCGATTGCGCCAGTAAGACGATTTTGCTTACTACCCCAGAAGGAAGAAGGATTAAGTATGTATCCCGGCATGTGCCGAAGAGGACTCAAGTGAATTCCTTATCAGGAGTTGTACAGGAGGAAGTGCCAGTGGTGAAGGATTTCCCTGACGTATTTCCAAAGGAGTTGCCTGGCATGCCACCGGATAGAGACATCGAGTTTTTGATTGAGCTTTTGCCAGGCACTGGGCCAATATCTAAGAGACCGTGCAGGATGCCCGCTAAGGATTTGGAAGAAATTAAGAAGCAGATTAAGGAGTTACTGGATAAAGGATATATTCGCCCAAGTTCGTCACCTTGGGGATCACCCGTACTTCTAGTGGAGAAGAAAGATGGATCGTTGAGGATGGTTGTTGATTATCGTGGATTGAATGAATTAACAATCAAGAACAAGTACCCACTGCCGATGATCAATGATCTGTTTGACCGACTACAAGGAGCTAAATTATTTTCCAAGATTGATTTGCGATCATTATACCACCAATTGAAGATTCGAGAGCAGGATATATCCAAGACAGCTTTTACCACAAGGTATGGGCTATATGAGTACACCGTTATGTCATTTGGCCTGACTAATGCACCCGCCTATTTCATGAACATGATGAACAAAGTGTTTATGGAGTTTTTGGATAAGTTCGTCGTAGTGTTCATTGATGATATTCTGGTTTATTCGAAGAATGAAGAAGAGAATAAGGAGCATTTGCGTTTGGTACTTGGAAAGCTCAGAGAACATCAGTTATATGCCAAATTCAGCAAGTGCGAGTTTTGGTTAAAGGAAGTCAGATTCCTTGGACATGTTATATCCGGAGAAGGAATAGCAGTAGATCCCACCAAGGTTAACACTGTGACAAATTGGGAGTCACACACGACAGTTGGAGAAATCCGGAGTTTTCTTGGACTCGTAGGATATTACCGGAGATTCATCGAGAATTTCTCGAAGATTGCAAAGCCTATGACGGAGTTGTTGAAGAAGGACACGAAATTCAATTGGACTGAGGAATGTGAGGCTAGTTTCCAGGAGTTGAAGAAACATTTGGTTACAGCGCCAGTGTTGATTCTGCCAGATCAACGCAAGGATTATGAATTATATTGCGACGCTTCTCGTCGAGGACTTGGAGCAGTGCTAATGCAGGAGGGACGAGTTGTTTCATATGCCTCACGACAGCTTAAACCCCATGAGTTGAATTATGCTACACATGATTTGGAGTTAGCAGCCGTAGTGCATGCGTTGAAGACGTGGAGACATTTTCTCATCGGAAACCATTGTGAGGTGTACACGGATCACAAGAGTTTGAAGTACATTTTCACACAGAAGGAGTTGAATCTCAGGCAAAGGAGATGGTTGGAGCTCATTAAGGATTATGATATGAGATTGCATTATCACCCAGGGAAGGCTAACGTAGTAGCCGATGCGTTGAGCCGCAAGAGCCATGTCAACACACTCAAGACCGGAGAGTTACCCAAGGAGTTAGCAGAGGATCTTCGCGAACTATGTTTGGAAATAGTTCCGAGAGGCTATGTAGCAGCATTGGAGATTCAGTCTACTTTGATGGATAAGATCAGAGAAGCTCAGAAGACAGACAAGGAAATTGCTGAGATAAAGGAAAGGATGAGTAAAGGAAAAGCCAAGGGATTTCGTGAGGATGATCACGATACCTTATGGTTTGAGGACCGCGTTTATGTGCCCAATGATCCGGAGATCACGAAGTTGATCTTCAAGAGGCCCATGATTCACCATATTCGATTCACCCAGGAAATACCAAGATGTACCAGGATTTAAAGGACAGTTTCTGGTGGACCGGAATGAAGAAGGATATTGCAGAGTACGTAGCAGTTTGTGATGTATGTCAGAGAGTAAAGGCAGAGCATCAGAAGCCAGCAGGATTGCTACAACCATTGCCGAGACCCGAATGGAAGTGGGATAAGCTAGGCATGGATTTTATCACAGGATTGCCCAGGACTCGTTCAGGCTATGACTTGATATGGGTTGTAGTCGATCGTTTGACGAAGGTAGCTCATTTCATCCCAGTAAAGACCACTTATACAAGTGCTAAGTTGGCAAAGATATACATGACCAGGATCGTATGTCTGCATGGAGTCCCGAGGACCATTGTATCAGATAGAGGAACCCAGTTTACTTCAAAGTTTTGGAATCAATTGCACGAAACTTTGGGTACCAGGCTAGAGTTTAGTACAGCCTTTCATCCACAGACAGACGGACAGACCGAGAGAGTCAATCAGATTTTGGAGGACATGCTGAGAGCTTGTGTGCTAGATTATGGATCTAGTTGGGACGACAATTTGCCGTATGCAGAGTTCTCTTACAACAACAGTTATCAATCCAGTTTGAAGATGGCCCCTTTCGAAGCTCTGTACGGAAGGAGGTGCAGGAAACTGTTGTTGTGGGACGAAGTTGGAGACCGCCAGTTGTTTGGACCAGATTTGATTAAAGAGTCTGAACAGAAGGTGAAGTTGATTCGCGATAGGCTCAAGGTAGCCCAGTCCAGGCAGAAGAGTTATGCGGATTCTAAACGCAAGGAGACAGTTTACGAAGTCGGAGACAGAGTTTATCTTCGAGTATCACCACTTCGAGGAGTGAAGCGCTTTGGAGTTAAGGGAAAGTTAGCGCCACGTTTTGTAGGACCATACAATGTCTTGGAGCGTATGGGAGAAGTTGCTTACAAGTTGGAATTGCCCGGAGGATTGTCAGGAGTTCACGATGTGTTCCATGTTTCTCAGCTGAAGAAGTGCCACGCAGAGATGGCTGAGATACCACTGAGAGATACCGTGCCATTGGAAGCGATTCAGCTGGATAGTGATTTGACCTATGAGGAGAAACCAGTCAAGATTCTCGAATATGCTACCCGAGTCACCCGCAGCAAGGTTATCAAGTTTTGCAAAGTTCAGTGGAGTCACCATACCGAGGATGAAGCCACCTGGGAGTGAGAGGAAGATCTACGGAAGGACCACTCTCACCTATTTTCTAGCCAACCCGAATCTCGAGGGCGAGATTCATCTTAAGGGGGGTAGGTTTGTAACATCCCAAATTTTCAATTTGGAATGTTATACATTAGATCATCATGCATAACATATTTTATTGCATTTTGTTTTGCGATCCTAGAAATTCTACGCAACTCAAGGACCCACGGAGAGAGTTGGGGATTTTGTTATTTCCATATTTGGGTTTTTCTCAAATTTTGAAAATAGGATCATTTGTTTTAATTATTTTCTCTCCGAAAATATTTCATATCAAATATATGAGACATGATAATATGACTTCTCCAAAAATAATGAAATATTGGAGGAAAAATATTAAAAACAAATGTTTGATTTTATTTGGATTTTATTTGACTTTTTGAATTAGGAAAATACGCGTTTTTCAAAATTGCATTTTAGGCCCAAATAAATGTTCATCTTGTCCGGCTTATTTTTATAGGACGGGGAAAACTTATTTCGGGATTTTTGGAGTCCGTTTAGTATTTCTTTGCTTTCTTTTTCTGCACGTCCGATTTAAAAAAAACGAACCGACCTACCGGGCCGTGTCCGGCTAGGTGATGAGGACATGACTACCTTGGATATGACCAAAAATATTGCATACATGCATATTTGTCAGGTGATTTCTAGTGCAAACTATTCAATAATCTATTTATGTTATCCAGAACAAAAATACTTCACACACTTTTGTGTTTTGTCTAATTGCAGGTGTATGGGACATTTGTACAATCCACATATGAAGATAAGGCAAAAGGAGAAGTTTAGGTTCTGTTCAAAAAGTCCTCTCACGTCACTTTTGGGCCAAGAGAAGATAGAGTCCAAGTCTCTCACGTTCTGGATTCAGATTCGGACTGCACAGACATACCTGACTCAAAACGCCAACAACGTTTTCATACGGACTCCGAATTGGGTGATTCTTTTTTTGTTGGAAACTAGATTTCGTGCTCTTTCCAACCCAATTGGATTCACCTTTAAATTCGTCCGGAGCATTGAGTTATGGTCGAAACAATCTGACGTTGCACCAGAATCTGAGTCAAACTACAAGTCCAAAGGTGTTGCATCACCTCCACTTGGGCCCATGAGCCTTGTACGACCTAGGGTTGGTTTTAGGCTGCCTTGGGATGTCCTCCCACCTCCTTGGCCGCCACCCCTTGTTCCTATATAAGTAGATCCATCTAGTAGCTTTTTCCTTGGGATTTGTTTAGTTAAAAGTTAGCCATTGCAACTTCGTGTACTTCGTTCGTGTCCAACGACCAGACCAAGACCGCTTACGGATCCCCACCATTATCAATACTTCATATATATTCGCAATATTCAGATTGCTTTATCATATTCTTGCTCGTTCTTCGATTGCTTGCAGGAATAGACCTTCGTGGTCAGGCTGATCGTGCTTCCGGCATCGTCAGTAACCTCAGGAGATTGGTTTAGCGATTGCTAAGGCGCAACGTCGTGCACGTTTGTAGTCGGATCGTCAAAGTCGACTCCACCAAATCGATAGTTATCATCTCATCGAAAGATCGGGACACCTTTGCCTCTATCAAGTGGTATCAGTTTTCAAGTTGCTCGGTGAGAATTTCCAGTTTCCCCTAGATTAGATTTATTTTCTTACCTATTGTCCAAGAAAAAGCCACAAAAAAGTTAGATCTATTCATCCTTTTGTCCAAGCCAGTCTGAGCCTTTGCAATTTTCTATTCATTGTTTGCATTATTGAATTATCGGTTGCATCGTCGTGTCGAGTTGCTGGTCTTAGGGTCTAGTTCGTTTAGAGTTTCGAGTTCTGTTCACATTAGTCACGTCGCCGCTGCATCGTTATCCCTTCTGCTGTCCACCACACCATCCATCAAATTCCACCATGTGCTACCCATAGTTCATTGTCACAATCATAGTTGAGGTCGTTCACATCTTCGCTTGATCCAATCTGCATCTTATCTAGTTTGTCTTGGAAAGAGGGAGAGAAAAAAAAGACAGAGAAAAAAAAAGAGAGAAAAAAAAGAAAAAGAAGTCAGAAAAAAAAGAGAAAGAAAAAAAGTGTGAGTAAAAAAAAGAGAGAAGAAAAAAAAACAAAATTCGGATCTATCTAGACTCAATCTCGTAGTTGAATTCGGATTGGAATCTGTTTTGTGCACTGTTTAGTAAAACAGGCATACCTTCCTTATACGAAGTCCGTTTTGACTCCGCGAGTACTCAAATGAAAGCTAGCGACGAGCCGCATCTAAATAGTTGCAGAGACTTGTTCAATATTTGACACCTCAAAATCATCTCCTAAATAGGTCTTTTTGCCCTCCGAAGTTCGCGGACACAGCTTATTCCAGTTTTTCAAGCCAGTTTCAGAATTCTTTCACTCCTCATATCAACTCGGAATTGAGTGATTCTTTTTGCATTGGAAAGCTTGAGTTAGTAGAATTCTTTGAAAAAAATTATCAGAAAATTGGCACAAACTTTTCAAGAGGAATGTTGGAGAGAGTTGTTGTATATCCTGCTTGGCAGTTGTTTTTCATCATTATCTTTACTGCCGTTGTGATCTTCACTTATATCTTGCTGTCCAGAGCTACTTAGTATCCTTCATTGATGCTAGTTGTGCTACACCGTGACCTCATTAGTGTTCTAGGCTCGCGTCTCTAGTCCGGTCTAGCCTAGGACCAGCACAGTACCGTCGTTGAGCGTTTATTCAACATTGCATCTCTGAATTGATTATTGCTAATATTTTGCTACCATATATAGCCAACCTAGCTCCACATATTTCTACACCGTGTATACGTACGTTCCCCTGGCAATCGCTTTACTCAATCTTTGGAGTTATTTGACACCGCTGGTTGCCTGTCACCACCTGCTGCTTGGTAAGAACTTGTAAGATATTGATATTTGCTTTACTGTGAGCGCTTTACCACCACATCCTAGTAGTTCATAGGAACATTATTCTTGAATTTTGTTTCTTGTTTCTACTAATCATGACAGGATCTAGAGTCAATTCATGGGGTTTGTCGATCGTGGGAGATGTGCCATCACCTATGCAAATACCACAACCGTCACGAGAGGTGCACAAACATCCAAATGCACATGATCAGGTTAATATTTCTATACCACCATTTAATGGCCGTTTTAGACCTGCTTTATATATTGAATGGGAGTTTGACCTAAATAATATATTTGCTTCCAATAATTTTGATGTACGTAAAAAAGTTAAGGTTGCGGTTGGTTCTTTCACTGGTTATGCTGTAGTTTGGTGGAGTGAATATTGTCGGTTACACCCTAATGATATACCTACTACTTGGGATGATTTGAAACTTGCCATGCGACATACATTCGTTCCCGCTTATTATACTCGTGACATGATTACAAAGTTGCAACATTTAAAACAAGGTAGTGACACCGTAACGAAATATTATGATACTTTACAAACTACCTTGCTGCATTCCTCTTTAGAAGAAAGTGAAGAAGATTTTATGGATAGATTTTGGGGAGGATTAAATCGTGACATTCAGGAGATACTAATACATGAAGAGTGTTATCCTATGGACCATTTGTTTCATCTTGCTTGCAAAGCTAAACAGGAAATAAAGCGACGTGTTGCGCACAAGGAGAACAAGCGCGAGATGCACATTCCAAGAGTTGATACGGTTGTCCCTTCAACTACTAAGCATACTATGACAACCACATCCGTTGTTGCGAGGACTACATCACCTCCACCATGTGACACATCATCACCGAGAGTGCCTACCTCATGTGAGTTGATCATAAGAGGTAATGACAAAGGTACTAATCTTCCACTTCCACATGAGTATGATGAATGTCTTGTCAATTTAAGTGCACCATGCGGTGAGCTACCCACTACTTTGATCACACCAGCTACCTTAGAGGACTATGTTGATGATTTGACTTTGCCATGTGATAAAACAATTTTGAGTGAGCCCATTGAATTAACTATCGATGCAAAAGAATCAAGTGAATCAGGGAATAAATCAGATTTGGATCAAATATGTTTGAAAATAATTGTGCCAATGTTTAATCATTTTGATATGACCTCTAATCTTGGTGATGGTTCATCAATGTTGGGATGGTTTAATGATGAATATTGTCAATCTTTTCATATGAATAAGAGCTTCACTTATATGTGCAAACTGAGTTGCAATACTTTCATGCCTTCTACTTCTTGTGATAATATTTTGGCTTTATATTTTATTAACTATGAAAGTTACTCATGTATACATGTGTCATATGTGCAAAATCCACGGGAAGTAAAAATGGATGACATATACATATACAACATGTACACCTTGTCTCTTTTGTTAGCCACATTTCAGATTAAGCAACGCCGAGGACGGCTTTGTTTTCAAGAAGGGGAGGATGATGAGGACATGACTACCTTGGATACGACCAAAAATATTGCATACATGCATATTTGTCAGGTGATTTCTAGTGCAAACTATTCAATAATCTATTTATGTTATCCAGAACAAAAATACTTCACACACTTTTGTGTTTTGTCTAATTGCAGGTGTATGGGACATTTGTACAATCCACATATGAAGATAAGGCAAAAGGAGAAGTTTAGGTTCTGTTCAAAAAGTCCTCTCACGTCACTTTTGGGCCAAGAGAAGATAGAGTCCAAGTCTCTCACGTTCTGGATTCAGATTCGGACTGCACAGACATACCTGACTCAAAACGCCAACAACTTTTTCATACGGACTCCGAATTGGGTAATTCTTTTTTTGTTGGAAACTAGATTTCGTGCTCTTTCCAACCCAATTGGATTCACCTTTAAATTCGTCCGGAGCATTGAGTTATGGTCGAAACAATCTGACGTTGCACCAGAATCCGAGTCAAACTACAAGTCCAAAGGTGTTGCATCACCTCCACTTGGGCCCATGAGCCTTGTACGACCTAGGGTTGGTTTTAGGCTGTCTTGGGACGTCCTCCCACCTCCTTGGCCGCCACCCCTTGCTCCTATATAAGTAGATCCATCTAGTAGCTTTTTGCTTGGGATTTGTTTAGTTAAAAGTTAGCCATTGCAACTTCGTGTACTTCGTTCGTGTCCAACGACCAGACCAAGACCGCTTACGGATCCCCACCATTATCAATACTTCATATATATTCGCAATATTCAGATTGCTTTATCATATTCTTGCTCGTTCTTCGATTGCTTGCAGGAATAGACCTTCGTGGTCAGGCTGATCGTGCTTCCGGCATCGTCAGTAACCTCAGGAGATTGGTTTAGCGATTGCTAAGGCGCAACGTCGTGCACGTTTGTAGTCGGATCGTCAAAGTCGACTCCACCAAATCGATAGTTATCATCTCATCGAAAGATCGGGACACCTTTGCCTCTATCACTAGGACTCTGGCCCAGCCGGCCTTTATAAGCTGAGAGGCCGAGCCCCGCAGCCCAACCCGAGCCGCCCGCCTGCCCTCGCGAAACCCTAGCGTCGCCGCCGCTGTCGCCGGAGCTCCGCCGCCCCTCGCCGGACCTCGCCGCCGCCGGAGGTAGCATCCCGCGCCGCCGCCGGTTTTCTTCGGAAAACCGTGGTTTTTTTTGGAAACCGCGGTTTGTTTTTTTATAGATGGGTTTAGTTTTTTTCCGGTTTATTTATTTTGCGGACGTTCGTCCGTACGTTCGTTTTAACGAACGGCTTTCGTTGTTTAACCGCAGACAGCGACGTTCGTTCGTTAGCCTGTTCGTCAGTTTTTCTTTTTCTCGGATTTTTCGTGATTATTTTCGATCGCGATTTCCGATCTGTTTTTCGTTTTAGTATAACTTTTCGCTTGTTTATCGGAATCAGGCGATTCAAGCGCCTAGAGTTTTGACTCGAAACCCTCTTTCTGATTAACCAACTCAAACAAGTTTTTGCTATTGTAAAATTTGACTTAGGTCCAGATTAGTGAACGAAGCTTGTTTCTTTCGCCGTTTGAGTTTTGTTGCTTCTTTCGATTTGATTCTTTTTGCAAACCGGAGTTCTTAAGTTGAACTTTCTGGTTAGATCTCTTATTTTGAGTTTTATCCGTGCACCCTTGCTTGATTGCTTATGTATGTATTGTTTGTTTGCGATAGAGTACCCGGAGTGCGAAGCGTGCTACTACGAGTCTCTAGGTTTCACGGATCATCAGCAAGGCAAGTAACACTTTGATCATACCTCTTTACCACCCAGTTTTATTGCATTAGATCAATCCTCAAACTATTGCATGATTAGGATCTGATTAAAATGTGGATTTTGGGAAGTAGCTGAGGTAGTACCTATTGCCCTGTTTATATCAAACCATTGGGAGTTACTTCTACGTTTGCTTATATTGCTATGCTATGCTCGTAGACGTGGATTGGGTTTGAGTGAATTTTTCCATGACAGATGTGAGATTGTTAATTGATAGAGGCAAAGGTGTCCCGTCTTTCGATGAGATGATGAATATCGCTTTGATGGAAGTCGACTTTGACGATCCGACTACGAACGTGCGAGGACGTCGCGCCTTAGCAATCGCTAAACCAACTCCGAGAGGTTATCGACCACGCCGGAGCACGATCAACCTGACCCCGAGGGTCTGTTTCCTGCGAGCAACGAAGAACAGGCAAGAAACTGAGATTGCAATCTGGATATTGCGAATATAAGATGAAAGCTTTATTGATCAAGGTGGGGTTCTGTGACGCCTTTGTCTGGTCGCTGAACACAAACGAAGTACGCGAAGTTGCAGCTATGGCGAACTTTTAATCTAAACAAAACCCCCCAAAGTCTAAACGACGCCCTAAGGGCTGTATATATGGAGGAAGAGGGGGGGAATTTCGTGGCCCTTGAGGAAGGGGTCCGAAACCAACCCTATCTCTTGTTTCCCCACACATACGGACTCTAAAAACAGCCTATACTTATGTATTTCGAAATTACATGGGCCTGGCCCAATAATAAGGTGACGCAGCACCTAGAATAGCCTCTGGACGAAAGTTATGAAGTAGCATCTTGTATATTTCGTCCAAGGCTTCATGCACGCATTATGGTGGCTTCAACGTCCTGAAATCATCACTTGTAACTCCGTTCTTGTTCCCCATGCGCATGCCATCATCTCCATGCTTGTTCTTGCTCCAATGTTCATCCTTCTCAAAGCTAGGCCCTTCATTTGTAAGCAAAACAAATGTATCCAATTTAGGCAGCATCATATTCTCATGAACATTAGAATCATTAGCAAGAAACGAAAGTACCTGGTAATTTAATTGGCGTGCGCGAGCTCTAGTAATTGGTCCAGTATGTATAGCAGCAGGGCCTGTGGGTGTAATAATTGTATTGATGTCCTCATCATCCTCCCCTTCTTGAAATGAAGTCGTCCTCGACGGAAGCTCATCTTCCTCACCCAAATAAGGCTTCAAATCTGCAATATTAAAAGTGGGACTAACCCCAAAATCTGCAGGCAGCTCAAATTTATATGCATTATCATTTATTTTCTCTAACACCTTAAAAGGACCATCAGCACGTGGCATTAGCTTTGATTTGCGCAAATCAGGAAATCTATCCTTACGCAAATGTAACCAAACAAGATCTCCAGGTGCAAACACAACATGTTTTCTACCCTTATCTCCAGCAAGTTTATATTTAGCATTCATACGCTCAATGTTTTCCTTAGTTAACTCATGCATTTTTAAGATCAATTCAGCACGTTGTTTAGCATCAAAATTAACCTTCTCCGAAGATGGAAGAGGCAACAAATCAATAGGTGCACGAGGTAGGAAACCATACACAATTTCAAAAGGGCACATCTTAGTAGTAGAATGCAATGAACGATTATAAGCAAACTCAATATGAGGCAAGCATTCTTCCCACATTTTCTTATTATTTTTCAAAATAGCCCTAAGCATGGTAGACAATGTTCTATTGACTACTTCAGTTTGTCCATCAGTTTGGGGGTGACAAGTAGTACTAAAAAGCAGTTTAGTCCCCAACTTAGCCCATAAACATCTCCAAAAGTGGCTAAGAAATTTAGTATCACGATCTGAAACAATAGTATTTGGCACACCATGCAAGCGAATAATTTCACGAAAGAACAAATCAGCAACATTAACAGCATCATCGCTTTTATGACATGGTATAAAGTGCGCCATTTTCGAGAATCTATCCACGACAACAAATATGCTATCCCTCCCCTTCTTTGTTCGAGGTAAACCTAAAACAAAGTCCATAGATATATCCTCCCAAGGAACACTAGGTACAGGCAAAGGCATATATAAACCATGAGGATTGAGTCGTGACTTAGCTTTTTGACATGTAGTGCAGCGAGCAACAAAACGCTCAACATCCCGTCTCATCTTTGGCCAAAAGAAATGTGTAGCAAGTACGTCCTCCGTCTTCTTCACGCCAAAGTGTCCCATTAATCCTCCTCCATGCGCCTCCTGCAACAACAGAAGACGAAGAGAGCTAGCTGGAATGCATAGCTTGTGAGCACGGAACACAAATCCATCATTAACGACAAACTTGTTCCAGGTTCTTCCTTCTTTACAATTCTGCAATACATCTTTAAAATCAGCATCATGCACATATTGATCTTTGATGGTCTCCAAACCAAATATTTTGAAGTCAAGTTGTGAAAGCATAGTATAGCGACGAGACAATGCATCAGCAATAACATTTTCTTTACCCTTCTTGTGTTTAATGACATAAGGGAAAGTTTCAATGAATTCAACCCATTTAGCATGTCTACGATTCAGTTTAGCTTGACTTTTAATATGTTTCAAAGATTCATGATCAGAATGTATAACAAATTCTTTGGGCCATAAATAATGTTGCCATGTTTCTAAAGTCCGAACAAGAGCATATAGTTCTTTATCATAAGTAGAATAATTCAGACTAGGCCCACTCAATTTTTCAGAAAAGTATGCAACAGGTTTGCCATCTTGTAATAACACACCTCCTAATCCAATGCCACTAGCATCACATTCAAGCTCAAAAGTCTTATTAAAATCAGGAAGTTGGAGTAAAGGAGCATGTGTCAACTTATCTTTCAATACCGTGAAGGCTTCTTCCTGTGCGGTACCCCAAACAAAAGGCACATCCTTCTTTGTAAGCTCGTTGAGAGGTGCAGCAATGGTGCTAAAATCTCTCACAAAACGCCTATAGAAACCAGCGAGTCCAAGAAAACTCCGCACTTGTGTGACCGTTTTGGGCTGCGGCCAACTCTCAATAGCTTCAATCTTGGCTTTATCAACTTCAATTCCCTGTGGAGTAACAACATAGCCAAGAAAAGATACTCGGTCGGTGCAAAAGGTGCACTTCCCAAGGTTACCAAACAAACGTGCATCACGTAGAGCAATAAAAACAGCACGTAAATGTTCCAAATGTTCTTCCAAAGATTTGCTATAAATCAGTATATCATCAAAATAGACCACCACAAATCGTCCAATGAAAGCACGTAAAACTTCGTTCATTAGTCTCATGAAAGTACTAGGTGCATTAGTTAACCCAAAAGGCATGACTAACCACTCATATAAACCAAACTTAGTTTTAAATGCAGTTTTCCATTCATCTCCCAATTTCATACGAATTTGATGGTATCCACTACGCAAATCAACTTTGGAGAATATTGTAGAGCCACTCAATTCATCAAGCATATCATCGAGCCTAGGAATAGGATGACGATAACGAATAGTAATATTATTAATGCCTCTACAATCAACACACATACGCGACGTACCATCCTTTTTAGGCACGAGTATAATAGGAACAGCACAAGGACTAAGAGATTCGCGTATATAACCTTTGTCGAGCAGCTCCTGTACTTGACGCATAATCTCCTTCGTCTCCTCTGGATTGGTACGGTATGGTGCACGGTTGGGTAGCGATGCACCGGGAATTAAGTCAATTTGATGCTCAATCCCTCGAATAGGTGGTAATCCCGGTGGCACGTCTTGTGGGAAGACGTCAGCAAACTCCTGCAAAATGTGAGTGACAGCAGGGGGCAAAGAGGAAGGCACGTCCTCGAATGAAAATAATGCCTCTTTGCACACAAAAGCATAGCAAACAGATTTGCTGAAATCTAGTTCATCAATATCAGATTTTGTGGCAAGTAAACATGCACTTTTCAATTTAATTTCAGAAACAACACTAGATGGTTTATTATTAGGTTTCATTTGTTGCTCAAATTCCTTTGCCACAATCTGATTTTCACTCTTATTTTTCTCCTGTTTTGCTTTATTAGCTCTATTAATGTCATCTTTCAAAATGGAATCAGGAGTCATAGGAAGCAAAGTAATATTTTTATCCTTATGAACAAGAGTATACTGATTGTTTCTACCATGGTGTACAGAATTTTTATCAAATTGCCATGGTCTACCTAGTAATAAGGAACATGCTTGCATGGGTACCACATCACAATCAACATAATCAGCATATGTAGAGATACTAAAATGCACACGAACAGTACGTGTTACCTTAACCTTGCCGCTGTTGTTGAACCATTGGATGTAGTAAGGATGTGGATGTGGTCTTGTGGTGAGAGATAGCTTCTCCACCATCTCCATGCTAGCCAAGTTGTTACAGCTCCCTCCATCTATGATGACGCGAACAGAACGTTCCTTCACAACTCCCTTTGTATGGAACAAATTATGCCTCTGATTTTGCTCTGCTTGTGTGACCTGCACACTCAAAACACGTTGAGCAACTAAACATTCATACCTGTCAGCGTCTTCAGGAGCCATGTATTGCGTCTCATTTTCAGAATCATCTCCACCATGTTCTTCACGTGTAATAAGAGCCAAAGTCTCCTCATCATAGTCACTAGCGGACTCATACCCACCATCCTCAGTAGCAATCATGACACGCTGAGATTTGCATTCTCTCGCAAAATGTCCTCTTCCCTTACAACGACGACAAATAATATCACTTGTGTGCCCTGTCGATGCCATGGAAGAAGAAGAGCTCTGCACAGGCCCGGCAGGTGTGCTC
The DNA here is from genome assembly GCF_002575655.3 of Aegilops tauschii subsp. strangulata. Lineage (NCBI taxonomy): Eukaryota > Viridiplantae > Streptophyta > Magnoliopsida > Poales > Poaceae > Aegilops > Aegilops tauschii. The sequence goes on from NC_053036.3 coordinate 281,488,577, forward strand.
TTGGCAGAGAGTGGTGGTTGTGCCTGCTTTCTTGTATCACGGCTGGAGGTGGCACCTGATGGAGGTGATGGTGAAGTGGAAGTAGAAGATGCACGCGGTGTCCATGATGAAGGTCGACCTGCAGAAAAGTTAGTTCGCGCCAATGGCTGTCGATCCTGCACTTCACGTTCAGCTTTACAAGCAAGATGGAATAAACGAGTGATATTATTATAATCCTTATACTCTAGAATGGTCTGAATCTCTTTATTTAATCCACCCATAAAACGTGCAAGCATAGCTTCATTCTCCTCAACAATACCACATCTAATCATGCCAGTTTGTAATTCCTGATAATATTCTTCTACAGAATTTTTTCCTTGTCTTAAACGCTGCAATTTTTGAAGTAATTCACGTTGATAATATGGTGGAACCCAACGAGTACGCATAGCAGTTTTCAAAGCAGCCCAAGTAGCTGGAACAGGATATAATCTACAATGTTCAGACCACCAAACACATGCAAAGCTAGTGAAAACACAAACAGCAGCAGGAACACGTCTCTCCTCAGGATATTGTAAACATGTAAATCGTTGTTCAGTTTCTAACTCCCAAGTAAGATATATATCAGGAACATATCTACCCTCAAATGGTGGAATATTCAATTTCAGTTTAGGGAGATGGTCATGATCTCGTACCTGAGGTGGTGGTGCGGGCCTACCGTTGCGAATATATACCTGAGGTCGACCTGCTGGTGGTGGTGCTGGTGGCTGCACGTAGTTCTGATTTTGATCAACCTCATCCTCATAATCGCCCGCATAATCGTCATCCTCCTCAGCCGCCGCAGGAGCAGGAGCCAAAGAAGCATCAACAGTAGGGACAGCAGCACCCGAATTTTGACCAATCTCAATTGGAACGCGCTGTGCCCGTCCCACTTGATTTGGAAGGCGGCGTTGGAGATGTGGTTGTTGTTGTTGTAGAGGTGCGACATGTGCAGCCGGTGGTGGTTGGGGAAGACGCTTGAGTAATTCAGTAAACTTGTCATCCAGCTTTGTCTCAAACGACTTCTCCACGGCATCTATCTTCTCCATAGCCTCTTCAAATCTGTTTAGCACATCTCCCACCTGGCCACTCATCATTTGCTGAAATTTATCATGCAACTCCTTGTTCGTCATGTTCTCCCAATCAGTCTCATCGGCTTGTGAACCTGCCATGGTTAGCAGCAATAGAAACACAAAAGAATATGATCCTGCAGACTACTAGAAGTGGTGGGATGGTGGTGTGTCACAAAACCTTCAAGCGAATCTCAAATTCTTACCAGTTCTTACCCAGCAGCAGGTGGTGATCGGCAACCGTTGTAGTCAAAAACTCTCAAAGCTTGGATATAGCGATTACCAGGGAGAGTCAAACGCACGATGTAGACTTATGTGGAGCTGGGAAGGCTTATAATATGGTAGCAAAATGGTAAGCAATAATCAATTCAGAGATGCAAAGTTGAATAAACGCTCAACGACGGTACTGTGCTGGTCCTAGGCTAGACCGTGCTAGAGACGCGAGCCTAGAACACTAACAAAATCACGGCGCTGCACGTAAACAAGGGAAAAGCACACTCAGGGATTTTTTTTTTCGCTCTTTTTTTTTTTGCGCTCTTTTTTTTTTGCGCTCCTCTTTTTTTTTTTTTTTGCGAAAAAATCACTATAATGGCGAGTGTCTCAAAACTCTTCCCAGGTCAAACTGACAGGATGGGCACAAAATTTTTTGACTATTTTTTTTTCGGAAATCAGGGCAGCGACGACGAAAAAGTGCGACAAAAAATCACTATGATGGCGAGTGTCTCAAAACACTACCCGGGGCCTAAAAATAGGATAGGGAAAAAAATATTTTTGGTTGCCGAAATTTTGGCCTAAAAACTGCCCGGGGGTCTCCAGACTTTTTTTTTTTTCCGAGACCTACTCAGGCAAGGAAACACGAAACGGAAAATATATGGATCTCTAAAACAAACCGACTATGAAAAGAACTCGGATTGGTGGTGGATATATGGCGGTAGTATATGGCAGCGGTGGTGGTATATGGATACGGATTCAAAGCGGTGGCGGATAAGCAATGGTGGTAGATGGCAAGGCGATGATGATGGTGCGGCGGCGGCGTGACAACTTATGACCAGAACTCGAAACTCTAAAAGACTAGACTCTAAGACCAGCAACTTGACACGACGATGCAACCGCAAATTCAACAAAGCAAAAACCCTAAAAAGATTATGCAAAGGCTCAGATTGGTTCGGATATGATGAACTAACCCTAATTTTTTTTTGTGGCTTTTTCGTGGACTGTAGGTATGAAGAACAGACTCGATCTAAACTACGAAAAACTGTAAAATCTCACCGAGCAACCTGGAAATCTGATACCACTTGATAGAGGCAAAGGTGTCCCGTCTTTCGATGAGATGATGAATATCGCTTTGATGGAAGTCGACTTTGACAATCCGACTACGAACGTGCGAGGACGTCGCGCCTTAGCAATCGCTAAACCAACTCCGAGAGGTTATCGACCACGCCGGAGCACGATCAACCTGACCCCGAGGGTCTGTTTCCTGCGAGCAAACGAAGAACAGGCAAGAAACTGAGATTGCAATCTGGATATTGCGAATATAAGATGAAAGCTTTATTGATCAAGGTGGGGTTCTGTGACGCCTTTGTCTGGTCGCTGAACACAAACGAAGTACGCGAAGTTGCAGCTATGGCGAACTTTTAATCTAAACAAAACCCCCCAAAGTCTAAACGACGCCCTAAGGGCTGTATATATGGAGGAAGAGGGGGGGGGGGAATTTCGTGGCCCTTGAGGAAGGGGTCCGAAACCAACCCTATCTCTTGTTTCCCCACACATACGGACTCTAAAAACAGCCTATACTTATGTATTTCGAAATTACATGGGCCTGGCCCAATAATAAGGTGACGCAGCACCTAGAATAGCCTCTGGACGAAAGTTATGAAGTAGCATCTTGTATATTTCGTCCAAGGCTTCATGCACGCATTATGGTGGCTTCAACGTCCTGAAATCATCACTTGTAACTCCGTTCTTGTTCCCCATGCGCATGCCATCATCTCCATGCTTGTTCTTGCTCCAATGTTCATCCTTCTCAAAGCTAGGCCCTTCATTTGTAAGCAAAACAAATGTATCCAATTTAGGCAGCATCATATTCTCATGAACATTAGAATCATTAGCAAGAAACGAAAGTACCTGGTAATTTAATTGGCGTGCGCGAGCTCTAGTAATTGGTCCAGTATGTATAGCAGCAGGGCCTGTGGGTGTAATAATTGTATTGATGTCCTCATCATTAATTAATGGTTGAACTTAAGGTGGCTACTTTAATTTACATCTGGGTGGATTGAGGCACCTGGAGAACCCAGTGTTGCCTGTATTTTTGGATATCCCGGAGTACCCGTGTGATTATCCTATGGACCGCCACCGAGACTCAAAGGGATCATGAGATTATTCATGCTAGAAACTTCCGTGTGCAGCCACAAGCTATTATGGGCTCTAGCATAGTTGAGTAGGTTACATGACCTCTTGAAGAGGTGGGCTAGCAGATGTAGGGGAAAGTAGGTGTAACTGTCCACCCGGAGTAAAGAGTATTGTTTCTGAAAGACTGTGTCTCGGTCATCCGTTTCTCAAACACCATGTAGTGCGAGAAATCAAGCGGAGGCGATCGAGTCTTGTGGGGAAAAGTGCGCAAACCTCTGCAGAGTGTACAATCTAATCATTGTTAGCCGTGTCCCCGGTTATGGACATCTTGAGTATCTAGTTCTTGGATTATCATGTGAATCTCATCATCATGTTACTTAATTTAATTTGATTGGGTTAATCACGCTCTTAATTGGGATTGAGTTGGAGGTACCTTCTCAATGTTTAACAACCACCATGATAGTTAAATAAAATTTATTCCTTTGTGGTAGGGAAAAATTGGCTTTTCGCAAAACTGTAACCATAGAGCTTTCCACCAGCCAAATATGCATGTAGTGATAGCATTATTCTGTTCATTACTCTCTATGTGTTACATTGCCAGCATATTCCATGTGCTGACCCGTTTTTGGGCTGCAACGTATCATGTTGCAGACTTTTCAGACGACGAGTAAGGTGCCATAGGTCGTCGTCTTATACTCAGTGATGCCGTTGGAGTTGATGGACTCACTTTATCTTCCAAGCCTTCTGCTGTTATCGTTTTCAGATGGCCTTAAGCCATATTTATTGTATTAAGTTCTCTTTTGAGACATTCGATGTAATAAGTGTGTGATTGCTACTCTGTTATAAATCCTTCAAGTATTGTGCGTGTCAGCATTACCGATCCAGGGATGACACTGATGCACAGAGACTAGACTGTTTGAGGTCTTGTCGCTACACGACGACGCGGTGGCCGGCGTAGCTTGATGAAGAACTCGCGGCGCTGGTCGCCGACGTGACCCTCCGTCGCGGGAGGCACCGCTGGCAGAGGCACGGCCATCGCGCCGCCTCGTCCCCCTCTCCCCCGACCGCCGCGGCGACCTCGGCCACGCCCCCTCCCCCTTCCTCTCGTGGCCGGCTCTGACGCCGCGGGCTCGTGGGAAGGAGGGACGCGCTGACGAGTAGCAACCCTCGCCGCCACCGTCGAAGGCCCAGCACCTCCTCTCACCATGGCGGGTGGAAGAAAGGAGCGGAGGTGGAGGAGGATGGGTACTAAAGGAATGTGGGACGACGCCCCCCTCCACCCTCCTTATAAAGGGGCGGGGTCGAGGCTCGGCCGCCCCACTCAACCAATCCAGCCGTCGGAGGCGCAGGGAATCAGGACCGACCCGCTGCCCCAATCAGCGACGGCCCGGTTTCCCGCCTGCACCGCCTGCCACTTGCATGAAGGATGCGTGGCGAGCGAGCAGGGTCGAAAGGATGGGTGAGGCGACCGTTCCCCGCCCCGTGATCAAGGGGCGTGGGCGCCTTGAAGACTGCGACCCGAGTCCATCCAATAAATGAGCCGCACCTCCACACCTCCCTCTTTTTATGGGGAAGGCGCGAGCCGCCTCTTTACCATGATGTGATGCATGCATGCGGAAACCGCATCGCGCATGACCCCCACGTCACACACACCCCTCCACGTCGCGCGTTCAACGCGGGTCGTGGGGAAGCGCAGCGGACGGAACAATTACTGCGGTAAAATCCGCCCCACCTGCCCGCGCACCATTCTGGGCCTGGCCCAACAACGTGTCGCGCTTATGTGTGGCCCAGGCCCGGGGTCTCCTGTCGGTGTACAAAAGTAGGGGCACTCCTTCCCATTTACTTGTGCACGGGCAGTCGGAGCCACGTGCCACGACCACACTTAGCAGGGCAAGGGAGGGAAGCCGGAGAGAAGCCAAAGTCACAAGACGGTCAAGGCAACACCAAGACCGGAAACACCAAAGAGCAAGAGGGCGAGGGGGACCCCCCCGGCAAGGCCCTTGCCGGGGCAACTTGCCCAACACCAACAGAGCGAGCCACCCTTGAGCCCACTGGTTCTGACCTAACCAACTACGTTGGAACCAAGACTCGGGAGGCACCTCTGTGGTGGCATGCAGATCTTTGTCAAGATCATAAACATGTGAGATCAGATGAGGACCAGAAGACGGCGACCCTCGGCGGAATCCCGGCCGAGGGAATCCACAAGACCCCCGGCAAGCGCCTTGCCGGGGACAACTGCAACGCCACGGCAAGACCCTTACCGGGCCCCCGGCCAGGCCCTTGCCGGGGGCATCCGTGGGGCCACTGCCAGGCCCGCACTAACTAAGGCACCGCCGCTATTCGGATGCAGCTGCCAGCCCAACCAGCTGGGCAGGCACCTGCGTGGCAACATGCGGCTCCGAAGCCAATTCAGTAAGCACCTGCGTGGTGGCATGCAGATCTTTGTGAAGACCCTACCACCGCGCCACCTCAGCTGCCTGCCTGCCTACATGGCACCGCACGCACCGCTGGCCTGGGCGCGTGTCGAAGCGAGGCAGAGCAGCGACGGACGGGATGGGCCTCGTTCCCGTCCCCGATAAAGCTAAGGGACACCTAAGAGATGCATTAAATGCATCTTGTCCTGTAATACGAGCGATAAGCTCGCAGCACTATAGACCTTTCCACCTCCTCTGTGCCACTGTGGCAGCCCCTTTCGACTATAAAAGGAGTCCCATGGCATACTGGAGGGGGATTCGGCTCTTTTGGGCAAGTTGCACCCCGTAGCTAGCTCAAAAACACTAGAACACTCAATACATCCACCAAAGCAGGACTAGGGTATTACACATCCTCGCGGCCCGAACCTGGGTAAACGATGCGTGTGCTTCCTGTTAGACCTGCTCTTCTCATGACCCCGCGCCCTGCCAACCGTAGTAGGGATTCTTGTGATCCCATATGTGTCGTTTTCCACCGACAGATTTTTTGTAGAATATTTAAGAATATCTGGCACTGAGAACACACCAGAGGGGGCAACCACCTGGCAACGAGGTTGCAGGGCGCGCCCCTGCCTCGTGGGCCCCTCGTGGCCCCTCTCCACTTATTCCAGCACCCACACACTCCTTCTTCCTCCAGAAAAAATCACCCACCAGCTCAAGCACGAGTTCTAGCTCATCTTCCTGCCATTTTCGATCTCCTTGCTCAAAGATTCACTCACAAAACTGCTTTGGGGGATTGTTCTTCGGTATGTGACTCCTCCAATGGTCCAATTAGTTTTTGTTCTAGCGCTTTATTTATTGTAAATTTTTGCTGCTTAGGTGACCCTGTTCTTGAGCTTGCATGTCAAATTTATACGCTCCCAAGTAGTTCTAATGCATGATATAGTCTCTAGGCACTTGTGGGAGTAGTTACTATCAATTTTGTTGAGTTTGGTTCACTTTTATTTTGAGTTACTAAAAATTTCAGAAAATGATGAAGAGATTGTTGAGGGGCTCTTCGAGCCGAAGCTCGAAGGATAAGCAAAGTGAAGAGAATAAGAAGCCCAAATATAATGTCCCTCGCACTGCGGAGGTTCGGTCATGCGAATGGCCTTGTGATGAGTTCTTGAGAGCAGTCGGGATTCATGATGACTTTTATTATTTGGCTGAGAATGCGGCCCTCGTCGACTTCCTCCGCGACCAGCGCGAACAGTATCTCCTCCTCACTAATAGTTTCGTGCAAAATTTTCATTTCCATGCTAGGAGATCGCCACCTTCGGTGGATTTTTATTTATATGATGACTTTAAGGAGATGTCACTTTATGATTTTTGTGCGGTTTGCAAGTTACACTTTGCGGGCAGCATAGGGGAACCACATCGTAATGATGCGGAAGGGTTTATTGATATGATTGTTGTAGGGGAAACGAGGAAAGTTTTCGATGCAAGAATCACTAGCATACATTTCCCTGTTCTATGTTACTTTGCAATATTTGCTAGTAGATGCGTAATTGGTCGTGGGAACAGTGGAAACCTTAGTGCCCCTGATATTGTTATTTTGTGCCATGCCTTGTTTCGTGATACTACTTTCAGTTTAGGCACTATTGTTGCTAAACAGTTAAATCTGAACTGTAAAAGGGTCCCATCTTTGGATGCATCTTTGCTTCGCGCCTTGCTGCACACATTAACATACCTATTACTCATTATGAGAAAGAGGAAAAGTTGTTGCCTCCTATTTTTCTAGATTATAAGAGTATGGTAGCGCATGATTTTATTGTTAAAGATAAGAAGAAGATGCTTAAGTATAAATTGATATTTGATAAAAAAATATTGTGAGATCATTACCTTGCATGCGCCCTCTTTGTTTAACATATTTTCAGGCACGCACCTCATTTTGCCGGAGGCCGTTCATGCATACTTGAGCGTGACACCTGCTCCAGAGGCTGAGCCGGAGTCACCACTTGACCCTTATCGGCAGTCTGTTTATCAGTGGGATCCGGAGGCGATCACCAACCAGTGGCACCCCGAAGATCCTCCTCAGTAAAGTGAAGAGGACCACTTTGATCCGTGGGCATAGACCAACTTAGGCCAAAAGCCTAAGCTTGGGGGAGTACGTATTTCTCACCGATATTACATTCATGTTCACACACTCATTCTAGTTGTCGGTGCTCATACTTTTTCATTGTACTATCCATGCTAGTTTATTTTCTGTTTTAAGCCTTCTTCTTGTGTGTTTGACAAACCTTAAGAAAAAACAAAAAAAAAATTAGTTTTAGCTTTTAGCTAGTTTACTTTCCATGCCTGTAGTAGTAATAATTAAAAGAAAACCTAAAAAGATTTCTCGTTCTTCTTTTTGCTTGTTTGGAGCTTTCCCGTGTAAATAGCTTTATTTCTTTTCTTTGGGAGTCGAGAGGAGAAGATCAGGATGAAAATGTTGAAGTGGCTCTTATATGCATTATTGTTGATTTAACCAAGAGCCCATATTACCTTGTCTTCTCCCTCGTATTAAATGCTTGCAGATTCCAGCTTAGTCCAATGCACGTGCACTATTATTATTATCCACACCGTTCGGTCGTGCAAGTGGAAGGCAATAATGACGATATATGATGGACTTATTGAGATGAGAGAAGCTGGTATGAACTCGACCTATCTTGTTTTTGTAAATATGATTAGTTCATCGTTCCTGATTCAGCCTATTATGAATGAAACATGTTTGCAATGACAGTTAGAGATTATAGTTGCTCATGCCATGCTTAATTAGCTAGGAGTTTATAATGGTTTACCTTGCATGCCAACATGCTATTAAAATAGTTGTGATGTGGTATGATAGGGTGGTATCCTCCTTTGAACGATTCGAGTGGCTTGACTTGGCACATGTTCATGCATGTAGTTGAAACAAAATCAACATAGCCTCCATGATATTTATCTTCATGGTGGATTATATCCTACTCATGCTTGCACTCAATGTTTATTAATTTTAATGCATGTTCGTGACTGTTGTCGCTCTCTAGCTGGTCGCTTCCCTGTCTTTTTCTAGCCTTCACTTGTACTAAGCGGGAATACTGCTTGTGCATCCACTTCCATAAACCCCAAAGTTATTCCATATGAGTCCACCATACCTTCCTATATGCGGTATCTACCTGCCGTTCCAAGTAAATTTGTATGTGCCAAACTCTAAACCTTCAAATGAAATTCTATTTTGTATGCTCGAATAGCTCATGTATAACCTAGGGCTATCTGTATCTTCCATGCTAGGCGGGTTATTCTCAAGAGGAGCGGACTCCGCTCCTCACTCACGAGAAAATGGCTGGTCACCGGGATGCCCAGTCCCATGCTCAAACCAAATAAAAATAATTGCAAACAAAACTCCCCCAGGACTGTTGTTAGTTGGAGGCACCCGTTGTTTCGGGCAAGCCATGGATTGATGCTTGTTGGTGGTGGGGGAGTATAAACTTTACCATTCTGCTTGGGAACCGCCTATAATGTGTGTAGCTTGGAAGATATCGAGATCCCCCGGTTGTTATGTTGACAATGAAAGTATGCCGCTCAAAATATTATTTATCTCTATTTAAAAATCGAGCTCTGGCACCTCTACAAATCCCTGCTTCCCTCTACGAAGGGCCTATCTATTTACTTTTATGTTGAGTCATCACCCTCTTATTGAAAAGCACCAGTTGGAGAGCACTGCTGTCATTTGCATGCATTACTATTAGTTTGCATTGAGTATGACTGTGACAGGATCTCTTTTACCATGAATTGCAATGTTTAGTCAGTCCTTGATCTTCAGAGGTGCTCTGCATTTATGTTTTGCGGTCTCAGAAAGGGCCAGCGAGATACCATCTTGTTATATCATATTATGATTGTTTTGAGAAAGTGTTGTCATCCGAGATTTATTATTATTGCTCGCTAGTTGATTATGCCATCGATATGAGTAAATATGAGACATAAATGTTATTGTGAATATGGTTGGTTCATAATCTTTGCTGAAAACTTGAATGCTGGCTTTACATATTTACAACAACAAGAGCAAACAGAATTTGTAGAAGTTTTTCTTTATCACATTCAGTTTGTCAACTGAATTGCTTGAGGACAAGCAAAGGTTTAAGCTTTGGGGAGTTGATACGTCTCCATCGTATCTACTTTTCCAAACACTTTTGCCCTTGTTTTGGACTCTAACTTGCATGTTTTGACTGGAACTAACTCGGACTGACGCTATTTTCAGCAGAATTGCCATGTTGCTATTTTTGTGCAGAAATAAAAGTTCTCGGAATGACCTGAAACTTCACGGAGAATATTTTTGGAATATATAAAAAATATTGGTGAAAGAATCAAGACCAGGGGGCCCACACCCTGGCCACGAGGGTGGGGGCGCGCCCCTATCTCGTGGCCCCCCTGAGGCTCCACCGACCTCAACTCCAACTCTATATATTCACGTCCGGGGAGAAAAAAATCGAAAAGAAGGATTCATCGCGTTTTACGATACGGAGCCGCCGCCAAGCCCTAATCTCTCTCGGGAGGGCTGATATGGATTCCGTTCGGGGCTCCGGAGAGGGGAATCCATCGATGTCGTCATCATCAACCTTCCTCCATCACCAATTTCATGATGTTCACCGCCGTGCGTGAGTAATTCCATCATAGGCTTGCTGGACGGTGATGGATTGGATGAGATTTACCATGTAATCGAGTTAGTTTTGTTAGGGTTTGATCCCTAGTATCCATTATGTTCTGAGATTCATGTTTCTATGACTTTTTTTATGCTTAATGCTTGTCACTAGGGCCCGAGTGCCATGATTTCATATCTGAACCTATTATGTTTTCATGAATATATGTGAGTTCTTGATCCAATCTTGCAAGTCAATAGTCACCTACTATGTGTTATGATCCGGCAACCCTGGAGTGATAATAATCGGACCACTCCCGGTGATGACCGTAGTTTGAGGAGTTCATGTATTCACTAAGTGTTAATGCTTTGGTCCGGTACTCGGAGGCCTTAATTTCCCTTAGTTTCCAATGGGACCCCGCTGCCACGGGAGGGTAGGACAAAAGATGTCATGCAAGTTCTTCTCCATAAGCACGTACGACTATATTCGGAATACATGACTACGTTACGTTGATGAACTGGAGCTAGTTCTGTGTCACCCTATGTTATAACCGTTGCATGAGGAATCGCATCCGACATAATTATCCATCACTGATCCAATGCCTATGAGCTTTTCACATATTGATCTTTGCTTAGTTACTTTACCGTTGCCACTGTTACAATTACTACAAAACTACTACTGTTACTTTTGCCACCGTTACCGTTACTTCCATACTACTTTGCTACTGAATACTTTGCTGCAGATATTGAGTTTTCTATGTGTGGTTGAATTGACAACTCAACTGCTAATACTTGAGAATATTCTTTGGCTCCGCTTGTGTCGAATTAATAAATTTGGGTTGAATACTCTACCCTCGAAAACTATTGCGATCCCTTGTACTTGTGGGTTATCAAGAGTCGACCATATCTACCTATGGATTGAGTAAGATCCTTCAAGTAAGTTGTAATTGTTGCATGCAATAAAAATTTCTCTCTAAATATGTATGATTTATTAGTGTGGAGAAAATAAGCTTTATACGATCTTGTGATATGGAAGCAATAAAAGCGACGGACTGCATAATGAAGGTCCCTATCACAAGTGGCAATATAAAGTGACATTCTTTCGCATTAAGATTTTGTGCATCCAACCATAAAAGCACATGACAACCTTTGCTTCCCTCTGCGAAGGGCCTATCTTTTATTTTTGTCTTATGCATTATAGAAGAGTCATGGTGATCTTCACCTTTCCTTTTTATATTTTATCCTTTGGCAAACACATTGTGTTGGAAAGATCCTGATATATATATTCAATTGGATGTAAGTTATCATAAATTTTTATTCTTGACATTACCCTTGAGGTAAAAGGTTGGGAGGCAACACTATAAGCCCCTATCTTTCTCTGTGTTCGATTAAAACTCCATAACCATAAGTATTGCGTGAGTGTTAGCAATTGTGAAAGACTAAATGATAGTTGAGTATGTGGACTTGCTGAAAAGCTCTTATATTGACTCTTTCCTATGTTATGATAAATTGCAATTGCCTCAATGACCGAGATCATAGTTTGGTAGTTTTCAATGAAGTTTCTGATTCATACTCGACATTGTGAATAGATTGTTACTTTAGCATAAGAAATCATATGACAATATATATATAGGTTGTTGTTATAAGAATGATCATGATGCCCTCATGTCCGTATTTTATTTTATCGACACCTCTGTCTCTAAACATGTGGACATATTTTTCGTTATCGGCTTCCGCTTGAGGACAAGCGAGGTCTAAGCTTGGGGGAGTTGATACATCCATTTTGCATCATGCTTTTATATCGATATTTATTGCGTTATGGGCTGTTATTACACATTATGTCACAATACTTATGCCTATTCTCTCTTATTTTACAAGGTTTACATGAAGAGGGAGAATGTCGGCAGCTAAAATTCTGGGCTGGAAAAGGAGCAAATATTATAGACCTATTCTGCACAACTCCAAAACTCCTGAACTCCATGGAAGTCAGTTTATATATAAAAAATATTGGGAGAAGAAACTACCAGAGGGGGCCACCCACCATCCACGAGGGTGGGGGCGCGCCCCCTTCCTCGTGGGCCCCCTGGCAGGCCTCCGGTGCCCATCTTTGGCTATATGAAGTTTTTTGCCCTGAAAAAATCAGAAGGAAGCTTTCGGGACGAAGCGCCGCCTTCTCGTGGCGGAACCTTGGCGGAACCAATCTAGGGCTCGGGCGGAGCTGTTCTGCCAGGGAAATATCCCTTAGGGAGGGGGAAATCATCACCATCGTCATCACCATCGATCCTTTCATCGGAAGGGGGTCAATCTCCATCAACATCTTCACCAGCACCATCTCCTCTCAAACCCTAGTTCATCTCTTGTATCCAATCTTTGTCTCAAAACTTCAGATTGGTACCTGTGGGTTGCTAGTAGTGTTGATTACTCCTTGTAGTTGATGCCAGTTGGTTTATTTGGTGGAAGATCGTATGTTCAGATCCTTTATGCATATTAATACCCCTCTGATTATGAACATGAATATGAATTGTGAGTAGTTACGTTTGTTCCTGAGGACATGGGAGAAGTCTTGCTATAAGTATTCATGTGAATTTGGTATTCGTTCGATATTTTGATGAGATGTATGTTGTCTCTCCTCTAGTGGTGTTATGTGAATGTCGACTACATGACACTTCACCATTATTTGGGCCTGGAGGAAGGCATTGGGAAGTAATAAGTAGATGAAGGGGTGCTAGAGTGACAGAAGCTTAAACCCTAGTTTAGGTGTTGCTTCGTAAGGGGCTGATTTGGATCCACATGTTTCATGCTATGGTTAGGTTTACCTTAATACTTCTTTTGTAGTTGCGGATGCTTGCAAGAGGGTTTAATCATAAGTGGGATGCTTGTCCAAGGAAGGGCAGTACCCAAGCACCGGTTCACCCACATATCAAATTATCAAAGTGTCACACCCTGATTTTCATGTCACAACACTTAAGCTAATAAATCATGATAAATTGTGGTTTGACAAAAACTTCTGAGTGCTTGGTCTTTGCTTGATTTGTTTTTTGTCTGCTGTTTGCAAGTGCTCTAAAAATCAAATAAATCCTCCAACTCTTATAATCCTTCTCCTTGATCCAAAACCTTGCCCAATGATCATGCCATGTGTGTAGGACATAAAAATAATTTCTTGCAAAAATATTTTGGCCAAAAAGTATTTTCTAAATTAGGTTTTCCAAAAACCCCTGAATTGAGACTTGAACTACAAGTACTTAATTAAGGGTGTGAATTTTTTTTAAAGGTATATTTGAAACCTATTAGGTATAGGACTCCCATAAACCACAAAAATATAATTTTAAAAGTTATTTTCCTATTTTATTTAAAGGCTTTTTCTTAAGGCCAGAAATGGTCTTTAATAGGTTAAAATTATTTTAAAGCTTCAAAAATATTTGAGAAAAATCTGGGAAACTTAGTGGACATATATTGTCCATATATATGAGTTTCAACACATGGTCATGTTCAAAATATTGGTCAAATCCCTCAAAAACCCTTTCTACATATTTCAAGCTTTTGAAATATTTACAAAGGAAATTTTCTTCATTAATTCCAAGAAAATTCTAGAATGTCACATATGACATATTTGATGATCTTGCAAAGCCTCATGCCTTGAAGATCAAGAAAACATCATCAAACCCCCTCAAAACCCTTTGTGTCCAGAACCAAATTTGAACAACTCTACATTGCCAAGTGTGTCCTTTTGATCTGATTTTTTGTGGACATGTTCAAATCCTCAAATGATGACACTACACCCAGTGGTGCATCAAGGATAATAGATTTGCATGACTAAATCTTGGTAAAGCCATTTCTGCTGATTTCTAGGGTTTACCAAAGTTACATTGGCTACTTTGCCCAAATGAGCTCAAACTTGGTGGAACACCCTACTTCTATGTGCCATTTCATCCTGTTAAGTTTCATGTCAAGTGAAATTAAATTTCTTGCCAAAACCTACATCAAACACCTTCTGGTAATTTTTAAAAGTTGCTGTTTTCACCTCTTTCCTTGCTCTTCTTGAGCCCAACTTTTTACCAGAGCCTCTCCTAGTTATCCTTTACCTCTAGTAAGTTTAGCATGGCCATGGCTCAATCACTGGTGGGTGAAACCCTCTCCTTCTCTCTCTGGACAAGCCCATTTCTCTCCCTTTCTCACCTCCCTGCTAACTCAAGTGGCCACCAGGGCATCCAATGTCCCTCCCCTTTTCTTTACTCCCTCCTAGAGCTACCAGACATTAGTGGCTGCGCCCACAAGGCATATAAAATTCCATGGCATGCCATTTGCACACTCTGGAGCGCGCTACAGTGCGCTCTAGCACTGTAGCCGCCCCCTGCCAACCACCTCCGGCCACCTCGGGCCTCCCCAGCACGCCCGACGATGCGCCTCGGCGTCCGCAGCATGGCAGTTGGTCGGCCCCCTCCTACTTCTCCCTCCTCTTGCCCCAGCTCGCACGCGCGCCGGCCGCCCGAGCGCACCAGTGAGCACGCTCACACGCGCGGTGCCCCTGGCCCCCCTGCTCTCTCTCTTTTCACTCCCTCGCCCTGGACCGACCCCACGAGCACCCCCGACACCTTGCTGCGAGCCCCCATGGCTTGCAGCGACGGCAACAGCCTCGCCGGCGCATGAGCTCACAGTGCACCTCGCCCCTTCTCTTAAAGGCCACCCCGAGCCCTCTTTGGCTTCCGATGGCTCTCTCTCCCTCCTGCGCGTCATCCCGACCGGCTCACTCCTCTCCCCACGCCCTCCATAGCCCTCCATGGCCGGTGAGCCGCCGCCGGCATCCACCTAAATTCAGCCGAGCCCGAGTTCTTCTCCCTCTCCTCTCTACACCAGCAGGCTCCCCTGAGCAAGGCGGAGCTCCCACGCTCTTTCCCTCGTCCGAGGGCGCACCGTAGCGCCGTCCCCAATCTCGCCCGACGCCACCGTCCGCCAACGTCCAAGCCGCCGTCGCCTCGACCATCCCCGGCAGCCGTGGCATACATGAATGGATGCGGTGTTCGGCGCCGAGCTCATCCATAGCCAGGGCGTCGCCGGAGGTGCTCCGTAGCGCCGGTAGTCGCCATCGGGGCTCTCTGCTCCCTCGACCAGGCAAGCGATGGGAGGAAGACGAAGACAAAGGCCCTGCAGGCGGGCCCCGCTCGTCGGTGGCCCAGCCACCGGGCCACGCTGGCAAGTGGAGGCGGGTTCGCCCTCTCTCGCGTCCCCGCGGCGAAGGCGCACTCCACGTGGGCGCCTTCGACGTCGCCTCTGTCGCCCCGTGCAGCCATGCGGCTGGGCCGGCTCATGGTCTATCTGTCGCCTTGTGCGCAGGATAAGGTTAAAGCCTTATTTCCTTTTTCTTTTTTCCGGTCAACTTCAAAAATCCATAAATAATTCAACAGAGCTGCAAATCCAATGATTCAAATTTCTAGTAGTTTCTAAATTCATGACGTATCTCATGGTGCTATTTGAACATTTTTCCAGAAGTATTTCTTTCACAAATAATTATCAAATCCCATTTTCCATTTCTGTTATAAACTTTAGAAATCACAGAGGGCTCAAATTTGATCCAAATGCCATGATTCAAATTTCCAGATGCTTCTAAGTTCATAACTTAGTTTATGAACATTTTTCTTAATACTTTCTGTGCCTCACAATATAATGAGCCATTTCTTCATATTTGTCAACTTTGCAAATTCATAGGAAATTCATTTGAACTCCAAATCCAGTGAAACCAACTCCTAGATGCTTCTAATCATGGTTTGTTAAATGGGTGCCTTTGCTCATTTTTCAAAAATATATTTCTGTACACTTCTTGCAAATCCATAAACCCCTTGATTCCATCATATCAAAATGTTTAGAAATATCCACTGACCCAATTCCAATGAAACTGGTCTGGGTATTTTTCATATAACCAGAGGTGTCCTAGAAAAGTCAAATTAATATTTTTAGAGCACTTCTATTTCCTGCCTTGTTCTGTTGCTTACTATGATTGTTTCCGACATTACTTGACGAAGTAGACGAAATACTCGGAGATGGACCAGAAGATTTGAAGACTCTGATGAACCAGGCAAGCAGCCCTTTGACCATGTCTATGAAACCCTTTTTATGCATGTCATATAGCACCATATTGTTGTTGCAACGGAATCATGATGAGGTGGTAACCACTTTGATGGTTCGGCTCCGCTACTTCCTCATTGGTACTTGCATTGTGTATGACCCTACCTTCTTATGAGGGTTATGCCGGTGGGAGTAGATAGGATGCTAAAGTAGTTGCTACGCAAAAAGGGACGGGAATATGCATGGTGATGGAGACAAAGTATTTCCAAAAGACTTTCCGAAAACCCCAGTGGGTGCCACTGATGCCCTGGGAGATGATGATGAACTAGGTCACTACTTGGTGGAGAAGTAGTGTACCGAGGCTTGATAAAAGTGTTGTTTACAGAGACGGATTTGATTTAAGATTTGTCGATTGTCCCAACCTTACATGCGCAACCACTCTACCCTTATATGGGAAAGGGCATTATTGATTGCCTAGGTCGATACTAGCTTCGAGCCCGCATTACTAGTGATGGGAGACTCGTTGTTGCGCTCTCTCGGGACGGGGTCATGCCAGGTAGGGCGGCCATGACTGTTTTCACAGGGCACCGGACACACCGTTGGTACCCCGTGCTTGTGGTATGTGATGAATATGGTCGGGAGGCTCCACAATTTTATGATGTGAAATGTTGGGCACGGGGGTTACTACCAAATGAGTGGACTCTATGTTAGTGTTGTCTAGGGAAAGGTAGTGATCGGGTGCTTACCCCGGGTACTTGAGGTACCGCGGGTCGTGGATGACACGGAAGTTCCCCAGATCTTGTGGGTAAAGTGTGCAACCTCTGCAGAGTGTAAAACTATTCGAATAGCCGTGTCCACGTTCAAGGACAGTTGGGTGGTGCTGGTTAGACTACGTCCATATGTTTCTGACAAACAACATGGTTTGGTAAATCTGTTGACGTGATTCGTGAGGAAGTCACGATGAGCTTGGGATGAGTTGTTCATGACTCTCTCTCGATGTTGATGTTTGTAACCTCCTGATACTTGTTGCAGATGCATTCATATCCTTGATAAATGTTGATCATACTTGCATGAGAAAAACTAGCTTTCCGCAAAAATGCCAATTTAGCAGTAGTGCTTTGCATAATTATTCTATTATCACCCTTGGGTTGCTTGCAAGTACATTCAAAGTACTCATTGGCTTGCCACTGGTTATTTTATTGGCCAGGCATGAAAGAATAGGATATGATGAAGAATACTTCATGACGAACATGTGAGCTAGGACGTTTCCCAGTCAGAATGCCTGTAGGGTTAAGGCAGATGGCATGGGTCCAAGTTATCGACGAAGATTTCCGCTGTGATGTTATACTCAAGACTTGACCATAATGGTCCTACTTGTGTAATACAGTATGTATGGATGTAAGACTCTTGTTATTCAGCTTCTGTATTTTCAGTGAGCATTGATCTCTGGGATCACTGTACACAAGCAATCGGTGATCACGACTTATGAGTCGGGGTCCCCACACAAAGTAATGAACGCGAATCATATGAGCGTGATGAAAACTAGCTTGACGATAATTCCCATGTGTCCTCGGGAGCGTTTTCCTTTATATAAGAGTTTGTCCAGGCTTGCCCTTTGCTACAAAAAGGACTGGGCCACCTTTCTGCACCTTATTTACTTTTATTACTTGTTACCCGTTACAAATCACCTTATCACAAAACTATCTGTTACCGATAATTTCAGTGCTTGCAGAGAATACCTTACTGAAAACCGCTTGTCATTTCCTTCTGCTCCTCGTTGGGTTCGACACTCTTACTTATCGAAAGGACTGCGATAGATCCCCTATACTTGTGGGTCACCAGGTGCCACCGCAGTCCGCGTGTTGCCCATCGACCACCTTCGGCTTCACGTTGAAGATCTTGAGCCATAAGCCGAAGTGTGGAGGGACGCGGAGGAAGGCCTCACACACGACGATCAATTACGAGATGTGGAGGAACGAATTTGGGGCCAGACCGTGAAAATCCAGCTTGTAGTAGAACATGAGACCCCTCACAAAGGGGTGGAGGGAGAATCCGAGTCCGCGGAGGAAGTGGGGGATGAACACCACCCTCTCGCCGGGCCCCAGAGTGGGGATGACCTACGCCGGATCGGGAAGCCTCTGCTTGATTTCCGCGGTTAGATACTGTGCCTCCCACGACTCCTTGATGTTGTCCTCCGTGACGGAGGAAGTCATCCACTTGCCTTGAGAGCCGGCCATGGTCCGAAGAGTTGCGGAGGGGAGAAAAGCTTGGAACTTGGGCGCTGGAGCTTGAGGATGGGGAGGCAGGGAGAGAATGAGGCGTGGGACGGGAGAGTTGGATTCTATCAACTTATATGGACTGCGAATATCAAGCGTCCCCTCCCTCGAGCCTTAAAACTTGCATGTTCCCATGGGGTCATGCGAACAGCATGATTAGATTACCAAAACTCGTATTGATGGGAATCCCGCAGTAAGGGGACACTATCTCCGCTGTGACAAGACGTGTCAATGGGAGTTGCGTATTGAAACGCGAGGCGGGAGGCCCAAAAACGGTTCGAAATGATAGCAGAGCTAAGCATGATGTTACGCCGGAAAAAGTTGTCGATGGATATACCTTATTTTAAGTATTATGCCTTTATGGTTGGAGGGTTAACCTGTTAAACAGATCCGGACATAGTTTTTGTTGAACAACTACTTTAAACTATTCAGAGGAGGAACCCGCCTTGCAATGCCAAAGACAATCTGCGCGCCGGACACATCGTCATTGAAGCCTGGTTCAGGGGCTACTGAGGGAGTCCTGGATTAGGGGGTCCTCGGGCGTCCGGTCTATGCAACGTGGGCCGGACTAATGGGCCGCGAAGATACAAGATAGAACACTTTCCCCCGTGTTCGGATGGGACTCTCCTTTGCGTGGATGGCAAGCTTGGCGTCCGGATAAGAAGATTCCTTCCTCTGTATACCGACTCTGTACAACCGTAGGCCCCTCCGGTGTCTATATAAACCGGAGGGTTTAGTCCGTAGAGGCAATCATAATCATACAGGCTAGACATCTAGGGTTTAGCCATTACGATCTCGAGTTAGATCAACTCTTGGAACCCTATACTCATCAAAGTCAATCAAGCAAGAAGTAGGGTATTACCTCCATCAAGAGGGCCCGAACATGGGTAAACATCTTGTCCCCTGCCTCCTGTTACCCTTGATCCTTAGACACACAGTTCGGGACCCCCTACCTGAGATCTGCCGGTTTTGACACCGACAGTGACTTCGACATCCACCCACGAGGCCTTGCTGCAGCAGCGGTCAGCCTATAACCAGAGGCCGCCCGACCCTCTGGTCGGCAGCACACTCGCGAAGGAGCGCGGAAGCTGGAACCAGATGCCCCCTGGCCTCTCCGACCAGACGACGAACTCTGTAGGCACGTCGGCTGAGTGGGAGCGCGGTCGCTATGGCTAGATGATTGCCGTGCACCTCCCCCCATCGCTGAGGCTTCCTGTCCACGGCAGCCCCTGCCGCGGGAGGAAGCCCCACCACGGCAGCCGGAGGCAGCGCCGGTCATCGGGGGAGCACGCCCACGGCCCCGTGGGGCCGCTGCCGGGGTCGTCGCGTGCTTCCGAGGCCGCCCACGGCCTCTCTTTGGCAGCAACGAGCCCGGCCCCTCCTTGGGGGCTTTTCCCTTTTCCTCCGCAGAAAACCTCCTCGTCGGCACCATGGACGCTTCAACAAGACGGCGAGACAAGGAAGAAGAAGGTAGAGCGGGCAGCGAGAAGATGGAGATGAGCAGGGGCTCCGCCCTCTCCCCATTGATAGCCAGAGGGAGGCCAACTGCCGGCCTCCACGATCCCTAGTAATGATGATATTTTTGCATGCACCAGGCTCTTGTCTAGTCGAACGGTTGCCGACGCAGCGTGGGGAAGCGGAGACGCCCACATCCCATCAAGAACCACGTGTCGACCGGGTCCGCAGTAGTTGGGGCCCGCGGTGCTTCGCCCTTGCCCTTTGGCTTCGCCTCGAAGCCAAGTCCGAGCGCGCCATGTGCCCGAGGGCTACTGTCGGCGTTCTGGGAACCAGGGTACCCAGACTTGCCTGCCTGCGGCCCACCGCCTGGCTCCATCGAAGGCTTGGTACATCCCTTCTTCAGCACCAACAACACAAGACCCTCGCGAGGGGCCAAGCCTCACGAGGCAGACGACGCCAAGACCCTTAGAAAGAGCGGCCTCCTTAGGCTGGCTCTGAAAGAGCAGAGATTTCTATGTGAGCCCTCACCTCACGAGGTTCGGATGATGCAAGCCATGACGATCAAGGCCAGGCGGGCGCCAACGGGCACAGTACAACAAGTTTCCTCTTTGGTGCTAAAGAGGCAAGCGCAGGCGCGGAGTCCCGAGGATCAACCAAAGGTTTCCATTTCCATGCTACAAGACCAAGACCGCCAAGATAGCGGGACGGAGGTCATCGCCGAGCCCACCACGGCGTCACGACCAGAACCTTTGCAGGTGAAGACTACCTTTCGTCAGGATAATATGTACTTGTTGTCTCCCTTCGAATTTGGTCGTTGTTGGATCCCTTCCCGCCTTCATTTTGGGAAGAGGACCAAGGCCACTATAAATATAGCCTAGCCACCACCATAGAAGGGAGGACAGAGGATCCAGACCATCCACACCCTCACCAGCTCACACAAACACAAGAACACACCTCCTGAGGTTGTTCTTCCATTGTACTAGTTCATCCTCAGCCCACCTCGAGGCAAATCCACCACAAAGTAGGAGTAGGGTATTACACCGCAAGGTGGCCCAAACATGGGTAAACTGCCTTGTCTCGTTCTTGATAGAGGCAAAGGTGTCCCGATCTTTCGATGAGATGATAACTATCGATTTGGTGGAGTCGACTTTGACGATCCGACTACAAACGTGCACGACGTTGCGCCTTAGCAATCGCTAAACTAATCTCCTGAGGTTACTGACGATGCCGGAAGCACGATCAGCCTGACCACGAAGGTCTATTCCTGCAAGCAATCGAAGAACGAGCAAGAATATGATAAAGCAATCTGAATATTGCGAATATATATGAAGTATTGATAATGGTGGGGATCCGTAAGCGGTCTTGGTCTGGTCGTTGGACACGAACGAAGTACACGAAGTTGCAATGGCTAACTTTTAACTAAACAAATCCCAAGCAAAAAGCTACTAGATGGATCTACTTATATAGGAGCAAGGGGTGGCGGCCAAGGAGGTGGGAGGACGTCCCAAGACAGCCTAAAACCAACCCTAGGTCGTACAAGGCTCATGGGCCCAAGTGGAGGTGATGCAACACCTTTGGACTTGTAGTTTGACTCGGATTCTGGTGCAACGTCAGATTGTTTCGACCATAACTCAATGCTCCGGACGAATTTAAAGGTGAATCCAATTGGGTTGGAAAGAGCACGAAATCTAGTTTCCAACAAAAAAAGAATCACCCAATTCGGAGTCCGTATGAAAAAGTTGTTGGCGTTTTGAGTCAGGTATGTCTGTGCAGTCCGAATCTGAATCCAGAACGTGAGAGACTTGGACTCTATCTTCTCTTGGCCCAAAAGTGACGTGAGAGGACTTTTTGAACAGAACCTAAACTTCTCCTTTTGCCTTATCTTCATATGTGGATTGTACAAATGTCCCATACACCTGCAATTAGACAAAACACAAAAGTGTGTGAAGTATTTTTGTTCTGGATAACATAAATAGATTATTGAATAGTTTGCACTAGAAATCACCTGACAAATATGCATGTATGCAATATTTTTGGTCGTATCCAAGGTAGTCATGTCCTCATCATCCTCCCCTTCTTGAAAACAAAGCCGTCCTCGGCGTTGCTTAATCTGAAATGTGGCTAACAAAAGAGACAAGGTGTACATGTTGTATATGTATATGTCATCCATTTTTACTTCCCGTGGATTTTGCACATATGACACATGTATACATGAGTAACTTTCATAGTTAATAAAATATAAAGCCAAAATATTATCACAAGAAGTAGAAGGCATGAAAGTATTGCAACTCAGTTTGCACATATAAGTGAAACTCTTATTCATATGAAAAGATGGACAATATTCATCATTAAACCATCCCAACATTGATGAACCATCACCAAGATTAGAGGTCATATCAAAATGATTAAACATTGGCACAATTATTTTCAAACATATTTGATCCAAATCTGATTTATTCCCTGATTCACTTGATTCTTTTGCATCGATAGTTAATTCAATGGGCTCACTCAAAATTGTTTGATCACATGGCATAGTCAAATCATCAACATAGTCCTCTAAGGTAGCTGGTGTGATCAAAGTAGTGGGTAGCTCACCGCATGGTGCACTTAAATTGACAAGACATTCATCATACTCATGTGGAAGTGGAAGATTAGTACCTTTGTCATTACCTCTTATGATCAACTCAGATGAGGTAGGCACTCTCGGTGATGATGTGTCACATGGTGGAGGTGATGTAGTCCTCACAACAACGGATGTGGTTGTCATAGTATGCTTAGTAGTTGAAGGGACAACCGTATCAACTCTTGGAATGTGCATCTCGCGCTTGTTCTCCTTGTGCGCAACACGTCGTTTTATTTCCTGTTCAGCTTTGCAAGCAAGATGAAACAAATGGTCCATAGGATAACACTCTTCATGTATTAGTATCTCCTGAATGTCACGATTTAATCCTCCCCAAAATCTATCCATAAAATCTTCTTCACTTTCTTCTAAAGAGGAATGCAGCAAGGTAGTTTGTAAAGTATCATAATATTTCGTTACGGTGTCACTACCTTGTTTTAAATGTTGCAACTTTGTAATCATGTCACGAGTATAATAAGCGGGAATGAATGTATGTCGCATGGCAAGTTTCAAATCATCCCAAGTAGTAGGTATATCATTAGGGTGTAACCGACAATATTCACTCCACCAAACTACAGCATAACCAGTGAAAGAACCAACCGCAACCTTAACTTTTTTACGTACATCAAAATTATTGGAAGCAAATATATTATTTAGGTCAAACTCCCATTCAATATATAAAGCAGGTCTAAAACGGCCATTAAATGGTGGTATAGAAACATTAACCTGATCATGTGCATTTGGATGTTTGTGCACCTCTCGTGACGGTTGTGGTATTTGCATAGGTGATGGCACATCTCCCACGATCGACAAACCCCATGAATTGACTCTAGATCCTGTCATGATTAGTAGAAACAAGAAACAAAATTCAAGAATAATGTTCCTATGAACTACTAGGATGTGGTGGTAAAGCGCTCACAGTAAAGCAAATATCAATATCTTACAAGTTCTTACCAAGCAGCAGGTGGTGACAGGCAACCAGCGGTGTCAAATAACTCCAAAGATTGAGTAAAGCGATTGCCAGGGGAACGTACATATACACGGTGTAGAAATATGTGGAGCTGGGTTGGCTATATATGGTAGCAAAATATTAGCAATAATCAATTCAGAGATGCAATGTTGAATAAACGCTCAACGACGGTACTGTGCTGGTCCTAGGCTAGACCGGACTAGAGACGCGAGCCTAGAACACTAATGAGGTCACGGCGTAGCACAACTAGCATCAATGAAGGATACTAAGTAGCTCTGGACAGCAAGATATAAGTGAAGATCACAACGGCAGTAAAGATAATGATGAAAAACAACTGCCAAGCAGGATATACAACAACTCTCTCCAACTTTCCTCTTGAAAAGTTTGTGCCAATTTTCTGATAATTTTTTTCAAAGAATGCTACTAACTCAAGCTTTCCAATGCAAAAAGAATCACTCAATTCCGAGTTGATATGAGGAGTGAAAGAATTCTGAAACTGGCTTGAAAAACTGGAATAAGCTGTGTCCGCGAACTTCGGAGGGCAAAAAGACCTATTTAGAAGACGATTTTGAGGTGTCAAATATTGAACTAGTCTCTGCAACTATTTAGATGCGGCTCGTCGCTAGCTTTCATTTGAGTACTCGTGGAGTCAAAACGGACTTCGTATGAGGAAGGTATGCCTGTTTTACTAAACAGTGCACAAAACAGATTCCAATCCGAATTCAACTACGAGAGAGTCTAGATAGATCCGAATTTTGTTTTTTTTTTCTTCTCTCTTTTTTTTTCTCACACTTTTTTTTCTTTCTCTTTTTTTTCTGACTTCTTTTTCTTTTTTTTTCTCTTTTTTTTTCTCTATCTTTTTTCTCTCTCCCTCTTTCCAAGACAAACTAGATAAGATGCAGATTGGATCAAGCGAAGATGTGAACGACCTCAACTATGATTGTGACAATGAACTATGGGTAGCACGTGGTGAAATTTGATGGATGGTGTGGTGGACAGCAGAGGGATAACGATGCAGCGGCGACGTGACTAATGTGAACAGAACTCGAAACTCTAAACGAACTAGACCCTAAGACCAGCAACTCGACACGACGATGCAACCGATAATTCAATAATGCAAACAATGAATAGAAAATTGCAAAGGCTCAGACTGGCTTGGACAAAAGGATGAATAGATCTAACTTTTTTGTGGCTTTTTCTAGGACAATAGGTAAGAAAATAAATCTAATCTAGGGGAAACTGGAAATTCTCACCGAGCAACCTGAAAACTGATACCACTTGATAGAGGCAAAGGTGTCCCGATCTTTCGATGAGATGATAACTATCGATTTGGTGGAGTCGACTTTGACGATCCGACTACAAACGTGCACGACGTTGCGCCTTAGCAATCGCTAAACCAATCTCCTGAGGTTACTGACGATGCCGGAAGCACGATCAGCCTGACCACGAAGGTCTATTCCTGCAAGCAATCGAAGAACGAGCAAGAATATGATAAAGCAATCTGAATATTGCGAATATATATGAAGTATTGATAATGGTGGGGATCCGTAAGCGGTCTTGGTCTGGTCGTTGGACACGAACGAAGTACACGAAGTTGCAATGGCTAACTTTTAACTAAACAAATCCCAAGCAAAAAGCTACTAGATGGATCTACTTATATAGGAGCAAGGGGTGGCGGCCAAGGAGGTGGGAGGACGTCCCAAGACAGCCTAAAACCAACCCTAGGTCGTACAAGGCTCATGGGCCCAAGTGGAGGTGATGCAACACCTTTGGACTTGTAGTTTGACTCGGATTCTGGTGCAACGTCAGATTGTTTCGACCATAACTCAATGCTCCAGACGAATTTAAAGGTGAATCCAATTGGGTTGGAAAGAGCACGAAATCTAGTTTCCAACAAAAAAAGAATCACCCAATTCGGAGTCCGTATGAAAAAGTTGTTGGCGTTTTGAGTCAGGTATGTCTGTGCAGTCCGAATCTGAATCCAGAACGTGAGAGACTTGGACTCTATCTTCTCTTGGCCCAAAAGTGACGTGAGAGGACTTTTTGAACAGAACCTAAACTTCTCCTTTTGCCTTATCTTCATATGTGGATTGTACAAATGTCCCATACACCTGCAATTAGACAAAACACAAAAGTGTGTGAAGTATTTTTGTTCTGGATAACATAAATAGATTATTGAATAGTTTGCACTAGAAATCACCTGACAAATATGCATGTATGCAATATTTTTGGTCGTATCCAAGGTAGTCATGTCCTCATCAGTTCTTCTTCAGTTCATCCAGCTAGGCCGTGAGATTGACGAGTTGGCAGACTGGGGAGGTTGCGTTCTCCGCACGCACCATAGAGTTTGAATCTATCTTGGGTATGCGGAGCCCCGAATCCAACAGTGGCCCAAATCTATAGTGGGTCTCTAATAGGCCGGATGTCAGACATGGACGAATATGACCCAAATACTTCACGGCCGTTTATGGGCCGAAAGTTTCAATGGCCAATAAATGGGCCCAAATTAAGCAGGACCTTTAATAGGCCGGAAACACACTAGGCCATAATTCGGCCCATATACTTAGTGGACTGTTAACGGGCCAGAAGTGACCATGGGCCGCGATGATGACAAGTTTAGAACGGGCCATTGACAGGCTGATTTGACAATAGCCGTACTGGCCTTAACTACGAATGGGCCATCTGCAAGCAGGCCGTTAATGGACCATCCCACTAATTTTGACTGGGCCAGCCTTTTTAACCTACATGGGCCGTTGTTGGGCCTTGCTACGTGTCGACGTATCATAGGTGCCTCCTGTCCATTGGGCGGTCGACGTCTGTCCTTTTCTGGTGCTGACATGTGGTTGCTATAGCCAATGATAATTTTACACATGGAAAATCCTCATTGGTCCCAGCTGTTAACGGGTTATCGGATCCAAACCGGAGCCCGATAGCTTAATGGCGACCCGTTACCGTGGATGCCGCGTGTCGGTCACCCTTGACGAAAGCACTTCTATGACGCGCGATTTATCGTCATGGAAGTGGACAATTCTGTGATGATAATTTTGGTAATGTCATGGAACACTTCTACGACAGCACATGTATGACTATCTTGATTCTCTCATAAAATCGTCATGGATGTACATAGATGACAGAAAACATGACCTACTGTGACAAACACGTATCATCACGGAACTGTATTTTTTTGTTGTGTTACAAGGGAGTGATTACGCTTAACCTAGCTATCGATCATTTTTTTCCTGAGTTAACTCGTCGCCGTGTCTCACATTTATATACACAGGTCGAGGTACGGTGGCTTACAAGAGTCCAGGTCGGATCACACAACGTAACTGACCCTGATTCTAATTCCCTTGCCTTACAGAGCAAGTCATCATCGGGCGGCTCACGCCTTCGGGTCTTGAGTCACCTCCGGGTCTTGGGCCTTTAATAAGCCTGCTTATAAGCCGCCATCTTCATATTTTGTCTTCTTGGGCCTTCTTCATATTAAGCCACCAACGGTGTAACCCGGCGCCTCCTGGGCGGGTCACACCTCGGGGTTATATCCCCAACATTATGACCCAGATTGATTTGAACATGTTCATGTTAGTCTTCACTACTTCAGTTGGCGAATTGTCTTCCAATGTTTAACCTTAAATAAACCACTGTAACCCGCAATGACGTCATGCAAGCTGAATCGTTGTAACCCGCCATGACATCATGTGTATCAAATCTACTAAAAACATGTGACATCATAACGGATATTTTATATTAATTGGTTTTCCGAGAATCGAGGCACCCGCACTCCTAAGATAATCATGTTGCCTCCTCGACATCTGCGCATGCCATTTTACCGTTTCCTTATAAACAGGGACAGGGGTCCTTTTTCATTTTTTACCCCTGCCTCCTTCTCTTCTTCTTCCTCCTCGCGACCACCTCCGCCGTCGGAGCTCCCCGCCCCAGTCAACTTTCTTCAACAACTTCATCCTAGTCGTTGCATCGACCTGACTTTAGCCAGAAATCGTGGCACCCCTTTGTTGTCCATCAGCATCACCAGGTACCCATCTCTCCTTACTTCCAATATGCATTAGGTTACCCTAGTTCGTCAGTGTTCCTCAATGTTCGTCGTGCTTATTTGTAGTTCATCCACTTGCTGCTTAGTTTAATCCAAAAGCGCTACTGAGGTCATGCAGTGATAACTTTGGCATCTGTTTCCAATCACATATCATTCTTTTCTTCTGAGATTCAATCCGCAGCACACTAGTTCATCCATGACCATGTTTTAGGTTTAGCAATTTCCTTCTGTTTTTCGAACTGCCGTAGATCCAAAATTATAGGCACGATCCGTCAAACTTGTTTGCCAAACACTTAGTGAAATTCTGCCATAAAACTTTCATCAAGCTCAGCTCCATAAATAGCCGCTTCGTCAACACAGTTTGGGCAGCTCAAAGAATAAACTGATAACCTGCCAACCTGCCGCCGGCTTAACCATAAATCTGTAACCCATTATGTTCAAACCACTTCATAACCAGCTCATTGCTACTGAACCATCACCATAATTACTGAGGCAACTTACCACCTTGATTTTAAACCGCCATATTTTTTTCCTCCAGGCCGCAATTTTTTAAATCGCCAATCGTGACCAAGACTCCCACCTCGTGTGATTGGGTTGCCTCACATGTTTCTGAATTGTCTCTCCTAGAGTATGTGAATATGGGAGTCTTGCCATCGAGGGATACCATCCACTGGCGAGTTCCAGGTGCTAAAACTAGACCCGAGCCTAAAGAATGCGAAGTCATCATCTTTGCGAATCACCTCCTCCGCGGCTTCTCACCACCCGGGTCAAAATTCTTTCGGGATGTTCTCCAGCTTTACTATCTTCACCCTCAAGACATCGGTCCCAACTCTGTTTCCAACATCTGCAACTTTCAAGTCTTCTGCGAAGTGTATCTTCAACAAGAGCCCGAAGTTGATCTATTTAGAGAGTATTTTTATCTGAACCGCCAAACTGAGAAGTCTGGTGGGCCTAGTCTCGAGCTCAGTGGGATCTCCATTCAGAGGCGATGAGATATTATTTTTCCTGCAGCTGTACTACCCAGTCACCCCAAAGATTGGAACTATACATGGTTCTATTGCCAAGACACCTCCCCGGACGGTGAAAACCCCTGGCGGGTTATCACCCCTTCCGGCTCATCCCCACTCATGTGCTTACAGATCGCATCTCCGCTGCAGAACGAGCAAAGTATTCTACCATTTTTTCAAAGATAAGAGCTTTGGTGGCCAATGGTTTATCTAGAATAGATCTGATTCGCTACTGGGTTAATGTGTGAGTACACAAGTAACGCCAAGGACCCTCGACGGTACCAGACACCCTTAACTGATGCGGGAACCACCGCTATGGTTAAATCATTACTTGGGGAGACTATAGAAAATTGCCGCAAAGTAGGGGTGAACCCTTTATGCGTGCTCAATGCACCTCCACCTGTAAGTGTCTTCCATAGACTTTAGTCATATTGTAATCAATACTTATAACCTTCATTTTGCTTCAATTTACTGTCACTCATTTGAAATATAGGCCGAATCTCCATTCTGGTGAAAGAAGCTTCAAGCCGCCCCCCAGTAAAAAAGCTTAAGACCAACGCCCGTGGCCCGGGTCGCCGTAAGAAATCAGCAGCAGAGGACCTTCTCAAGCTAGATGACTCGGAGGTAAAACTTGACTCCCTTAGTCGCCTTTTTATGCAATTTATTGACGCTGACTCTTCTCAGGATGACGCAGAGACCAGTCAAGCCGACACCACAGAGGTAATCCCTGCCTCCTCCGACTGAGAACCTTTGCCAAGAAAGTGAACTCGGCGGGTCTTCCGGAAGGTGAAATTTTCTCATGCACTTGCTCACTTGGATCCCAACTTTCTTTTCAAGAAACAACAACATGAGCCAAAACGCCCGACTCGAAGCGGCGGCTCTCAAGATCTTATCTCCGGCTTACCTAATACGCCGGCTCCTCGCAAACGTCATCATGAGGTGCCTCATAACTTAGACTCTCTTTATCCATTAGCCAGCCAAATACGTCAACCTCTCACTCCTTCCAACTCAAATTATAAGAAGACGCCTCCAGTATCTGGCAACTCTTCTGGGACTCAAATGCTAGTCTTCAAAATCGCCCATGATGATGTACTCATACACTTTGTATTGTATTGTAGAGGTGTGGCAAAGGCCGATAAGAAGCAGAAGGTTGGCGGGTCTTCGAAAGATCCTAAGTCTGCTGAGTCAGAGAAACAACATACCGACATCTCTAAGGCCCACACTCAAGATCCAGAAGAACCCATGGATGACCCGCCACCAACAGTCGAAGCCATCCTCCCCGAGCCAATGGACGCGGAGCTTAACCCGGCGGCCAGCCATGACCCGCCGAGCCCTAAGCCGCCAACTCCTCAAAAGCCAGCTGAAGAGATCCCTCTTGACAAGGACCATGAAGATGTGACCATCACTGGGACAACTTACACGGCGCCAGGGGCTTCCACAGTTTTGGCCAAACATGCCACCAAAGAAGAATCTCATTCTTTGGATAAGGGCAAGACCAAGCTGGATTTGGAAAGCTATGCTGCCTTCAACGCAAGCGACATCCATGCAGGGTACCTGAGCCGCCTTCACACTAGCTGTGATTTAGAAGCCGGCTTAGTGAATCTCATGAAGGAGCGCTATGAGGTATGATACTAATCTTGATAGAGGCAAAGGTGTCCCGTCTTTCGATGAGATGATGAATATCGCTTTGATGGAAGTCGACTTTGACGATCCGACTACGAACGTGCGAGGACGTCGCGCCTTAGCAATCGCTAAACCAACTCCGAGAGGTTATCGACCACGCCGGAGCACGATCAACCTGACCACGAGGGTCTGTTTCCTGCGAGCAAACGAAGAACAGGCAAGAAACTGAGATTGCAATCTGGATATTGCGAATATAAGATGAAAGCTTTATTGATCAAGGTGGGGTTCTGTGACGCCTTTGTCTGGTCGCTGAACACAAACGAAGTACGCGAAGTTGCAGCTATGGCGAACTTTTAATCTAAACAAAACCCAAAGTCTAAACGACGCCCTAAGGGCTGTATATATGGAGGAAGAGGGGGGGAATTTCGTGGCCCTTGAGGAAGGGGTCCGAAACCAACCCTATCTCTTGTTTCCCCACACATACGGACTCTAAAAACAGCCTATACTTATGTATTTCGAAATTACATGGGCCTGGCCCAATAATAAGGTGACGCAGCACCTAGAATAGCCTCTGGACGAAAGTTATGAAGTAGCATCTTGTATATTTCGTCCAAGGCTTCATGCACGCATTATGGTGGCTTCAACGTCCTGAAATCATCACTTGTAACTCCGTTCTTGTTCCCCATGCGCATGCCATCATCTCCATGCTTGTTCTTGCTCCAATGTTCATCCTTCTCAAAGCTAGGCCCTTCATTTGTAAGCAAAACAAATGTATCCAATTTAGGCAGCATCATATTCTCATGAACATTAGAATCATTAGCAAGAAACGAAAGTACCTGGTAATTTAATTGGCGTGCGCGAGCTCTAGTAATTGGTCCAGTATGTATAGCAGCAGGGACTGTGGGTGTAATAATTGTATTGATGTCCTCATCATCCTCCCCTTCTTGAAATGAAGTCGTCCTCGACGGAAGCTCATCTTCCTCACCCAAATAAGGCTTCAAATCTGCAATATTAAAAGTGGGACTAACCCCAAAATCTGCAGGCAGCTCAAGTTTATATGCATTATCATTTATTTTCTCTAACACCTTAAAAGGACCATCAGCACGTGGCATTAGCTTTGATTTGCGCAAATCAGGAAATCTATCCTTACGCAAATGTAACCAAACAAGATCTCCAGGTGCAAACACAACATGTTTTCTACCCTTATCTCCAGCAAGTTTATATTTAGCATTCATACGCTCAATGTTTTCCTTAGTTAACTCATGCATTTTTAAGATCAATTCAGCACGTTGTTTAGCATCAAAATTAACCTTCTCCGAAGATGGAAGAGGCAACAAATCAATAGGTGCACGAGGTAGGAAACCATACACAATTTCAAAAGGGCACATCTTAGTAGTAGAATGCAATGAACGATTATAAGCAAACTCAATATGAGGCAAGCAGTCTTCCCACATTTTCTTATTATTCTTCAAAACAGCCCTAAGCATAGTAGACAATGTTCTATTGACTACTTCAGTTTGTCCATCAGTTTGGGGGTGACAAGTAGTACTAAAAAGCAGTTTAGTCCCCAACTTAGCCCATAAACATCTCCAAAAGTGGCTAAGAAATTTAGTATCACGATCTGAAACAATAGTATTTGGCACACCATGCAAGCGAATAATTTCACGAAAGAACAAATCAGCAACATTAACAGCATCATCGCTTTTATGACATGGTATAAAGTGCGCCATTTTCGAGAATCTATCCACGACAACAAATATGCTATCCCTCCCCTTCTTTGTTCGAGGTAAACCTAAAACAAAGTCCATAGATATATCCTCCCAAGGAACACTAGGTACAGGCAAAGGCATATATAAACTCGTGACTTAGCTTTTTGACATGTAGTGCAGCGAGCAACAAAACGCTCAACATCCCGTCTCATCTTTGGCCAAAAGAAATGTGTAGCAAGTACGTCCTCCGTCTTCTTCACGCCAAAGTGTCCCATTAATCCTCCTCCATGCGCCTCCTGCAACAACAAAAGACGAAGAGAGCTAGCTGGAATGCATAGCTTGTTAGCACGGAACACAAATCCATCATTAACGACAAACTTGTTCCAGGTTCTTCCTTCTTTACAATTCTGCAATACATCTTTAAAATCAGCATCATGCACATATTGATCTTTGATGGTCTCCAAACCAAATATTTTGAAGTCAAGTTGTGAAAGCATAGTATAGCGACGAGACAATGCATCAGCAATAACATTTTCTTTACCCTTCTTGTGTTTAATGACATAAGGGAAAGTTTCAATGAATTCAACCCATTTAGCATGTCTACGATTCAGTTTAGCTTGACTTTTAATATGTTTCAAAGATTCATGATCAGAATGTATAACAAATTCTTTGGGCCATAAATAATGTTGCCATGTTTCTAAAGTCCGAACAAGAGCATATAGTTCTTTATCATAAGTAGAATAATTCAGACTAGGCCCACTCAATTTTTCAGAAAAGTATGCAACAGGTTTGCCATCTTGTAATAACACACCTCCTAATCCAATGCCACTAGCATCACATTCAAGCTCAAAAGTCTTATTAAAATCAGGAAGTTGGAGTAAAGGAGCATGTGTCAACTTATCTTTCAATACCGTGAAGGCTTCTTCCTGTGCGGTACCCCAAACAAAAGGCACATCCTTCTTTGTAAGCTCGTTGAGAGGTGCAGCAATGGTGCTAAAATCTCTCACAAAACGCCTATAGAAACCAGCGAGTCCAAGAAAACTCCGCACTTGTGTGACCGTTTTGGGCTGCGGCCAACTCTCAATAGCTTCAATCTTGGCTTTATCAACTTCAATTCCCTGTGGAGTAACAACATAGCCAAGAAAAGATACTCGGTCGGTGCAAAAGGTGCACTTCCCAAGGTTACCAAACAAACGTGCATCACGTAGAGCAATAAAAACAGCACGTAAATGTTCCAAATGTTCTTCCAAAGATTTGCTATAAATCAGTATATCATCAAAATAGACCACCACAAATCGTCCAATGAAAGCACGTAAAACTTCGTTCATTAGTCTCATGAAAGTACTAGGTGCATTAGTTAACCCAAAAGGCATGACTAACCACTCATATAAACCAAACTTAGTTTTAAATGCAGTTTTCCATTCATCTCCCAATTTCATACGAATTTGATGGTATCCACTACGCAAATCAACTTTGGAGAATATTGTAGAGCCACTCAATTCATCAAGCATATCATCGAGCCTAGGAATAGGATGACGATAACGAATAGTAATATTATTAATGCCTCTACAATCAACACACATACGCGACGTACCATCCTTTTTAGGCACGAGTATAATAGGAACAGCACAAGGACTAAGAGATTCGCGTATATAACCTTTGTCGAGCAGCTCCTGTACTTGACGCATAATCTCCTTCGTCTCCTCTGGATTGGTACGGTATGGTGCACGGTTGGGTAGCGATGCACCGGGAATTAAGTCAATTTGATGCTCAATCCCTCGAATAGGTGGTAATCCCGGTGGCACGTCTTGTGGGAAGACGTCAGCGAACTCCTGCAAAATGTGAGTGACAGCAGGGGGCAAAGAGGAAGGCACGTCCTCGAATGAAAATAATGCCTCTTTGCACACAAAAGCATAGCAAACAGATTTGCTGAAATCTAGTTCATCAATATCAGATTTTGTGGCAAGTAAACATGCACTTTTCAATTTAATTTCAGAAACAACACTAGATGGTTTATTATTAGGTTTCATTTGTTGCTCAAATTCCTTTGCCACAATCTGATTTTCACTCTTATTTTTCTCCTGTTTTGCTTTATTAGCTCTATTAATGTCATCTTTCAAAATGGAATCAGGAGTCATAGGAAGCAAAGTAATATTTTTATCCTTATGAACAAGAGTATACTGATTGTTTCTACCATGGTGTACAGAATTTTTATCAAATTGCCATGGTCTACCTAGTAATAAGGAACATGCTTGCATGGGTACCACATCACAATCAACATAATCAGCATATGTAGAGATACTAAAATGCACACGAACAGTACGTGTTACCTTAACCTTGCCGCTGTTGTTGAACCATTGGATGTAGTAAGGATGTGGATGTGGTCTTGTGGTGAGAGATAGCTTCTCCACCATCTCCATGCTAGCCAAGTTGTTACAGCTCCCTCCATCTATGATGACGCGAACAGAACGTTCCTTCACAACTCCCTTTGTATGGAACAAATTATGCCTCTGATTTTGCTCTGCTTGTGTGACCTGCACACTCAAAACACGTTGAGCAACTAAACATTCATACCTGTCAGCGTCTTCAGGAGCCATGTATTGCGTCTCATTTTCAGAATCATCTCCACCATGTTCTTCACGTGTAATAAGAGCCAAAGTCTCCTCATCATAGTCACTAGCGGACTCATACCCACCATCCTCAGTAGCAATCATGACACGCTGAGATTTGCATTCTCTCGCAAAATGTCCTCTTCCCTTACAACGACGACAAATAATATCACTTGTGTGCCCTGTCGATGCCATGGAAGAAGAAGAGCTCTGCACAGGCCCGGCAGGTGTGCTCTTGGCAGAGAGTGGTGGTTGTGCCTGCTTTCTTGTATCACGGCTGGAGGTGGCACCTGATGGAGGTGATGGTGAAGTGGAAGTAGAAGATGCACGCGGTGTCCATGATGAAGGTCGACCTGCAGAAAAGTTAGTTCGCGCCAATGGCTGTCGATCCTGCACTTCACGTTCAGCTTTACAAGCAAGATGGAATAAACGAGTGATATTATTATAATCCTTATACTCTAGAATGGTCTGAATCTCTTTATTTAATCCACCCATAAAACGTGCAAGCATAGCTTCATTCTCCTCAACAATACCACATCTAATCATGCCAGTTTGTAATTCCTGATAATATTCTTCTACAGAATTTTTTCCTTGTCTTAAACGCTGCAATTTTTGAAGTAATTCACGTTGATAATATGGTGGAACCCAACGAGTACGCATAGCAGTTTTCAAAGCAGCCCAAGTAGCTGGAACAGGATATAATCTACAATGTTCAGACCACCAAACACATGCAAAGCTAGTGAAAACACAAACAGCAGCAGGAACACGTCTCTCCTCAGGATATTGTAAACATGTAAATCGTTGTTCAGTTTCTAACTCCCAAGTAAGATATATATCAGGAACATATCTACCCTCAAATGGTGGAATATTCAATTTCAGTTTAGGGAGATGGTCATGATCTCGTACCTGAGGTGGTGGTGCGGGCCTACCGTTGCGAATATATACCTGAGGTCGACCTGCTGGTGGTGGTGCTGGTGGCTGCACGTAGTTCTGATTTTGATCAACCTCATCCTCATAATCGCCCGCATAATCGTCATCCTCCTCAGCCGCCGCAGGAGCAGGAGCCAAAGAAGCATCAACAGTAGGGACAGCAGCACCCGAATTTTGACCAATCTCAATTGGAACGCGCTGTGCCCGTCCCACTTGATTTGGAAGGCGGCGTTGGAGATGTGGTTGTTGTTGTTGTAGAGGTGCGACATGTGCAGCCGGTGGTGGTTGGGGAAGACGCTTGAGTAATTCAGTAAACTTGTCATCCAGCTTTGTCTCAAACGACTTCTCCACGGCATCTATCTTCTCCATAGCCTCTTCAAATCTGTTTAGCACATCTCCCACCTGGCCACTCATCATTTGCTGAAATTTATCATGCAACTCCTTGTTCGTCATGTTCTCCCAATCAGTCTCATCGGCTTGTGAACCTGCCATGGTTAGCAGCAATAGAAACACAAAAGAATATGATCCTGCAGACTACTAGAAGTGGTGGGATGGTGGTGTGTCACAAAACCTTCAAGCGAATCTCAAATTCTTACCAGTTCTTACCCAGCAGCAGGTGGTGATCGGCAACCGTTGTAGTCAAAAACTCTCAAAGCTTGGATATAGCGATTACCAGGGAGAGTCAAACGCACGATGTAGACTTATGTGGAGCTGGGAAGGCTTATAATATGGTAGCAAAATGGTAAGCAATAATCAATTCAGAGATGCAAAGTTGAATAAACGCTCAACGACGGTACTGTGCTGGTCCTAGGCTAGACCGTGCTAGAGACGCGAGCCTAGAACACTAACAAAATCACGGCGCTGCACGTAAACAAGGGAAAAGCACACTCAGGGATTTTTTTTTTCGCTCTTTTTTTTTTTTTTGCGCTCTTTTTTTTTTTGCGCTCCTCTTTTTTTTTTTTTTTTGCGAAAAAATCACTATAATGGCGAGTGTCTCAAAACTCTTCCCAGGTCAAACTGACAGGATGGGCACAAAATTTTTTGACTATTTTTTTTTTCGGAAATCAGGGCAGCGACGACGAAAAAGTGCGACAAAAAATCACTATGATGGCGAGTGTCTCAAAACACTACCCGGGGCCTAAAAATAGGATAGGGAAAAAAATATTTTTGGTTGCCGAAATTTTGGCCTAAAAACTGCCCGGGGGTCTCCAGACTTTTTTTTTTTTCCGAGACCTACTCAGGCAAGGAAACACGAAACGGAAAATATATGGATCTCTAAAACAAACCGACTATGAAAAGAACTCGGATTGGTGGTGGATATATGGCGGTAGTATATGGCAGCGGTGGTGGTATATGGATACGGATTCAAAGCGGTGGCGGATAAGCAATGGTGGTAGATGGCAAGGCGATGATGATGGTGCGGCGGCGGCGTGACAACTTATGACCAGAACTCGAAACTCTAAAAGACTAGACTCTAAGACCAGCAACTTGACACGACGATGCAACCGCAAATTCAACAAAGCAAAAACCCTAAAAAGATTATGCAAAGGCTCAGATTGGTTCGGATATGATGAACTAACCCTAATTTTTTTTTGTGGCTTTTTCGTGGACTGTAGGTATGAAGAACAGACTCGATCTAAACTACGAAAAACTGTAAAATCTCACCGAGCAACCTGGAAATCTGATACCACTTGATAGAGGCAAAGGTGTCCCGTCTTTCGATGAGATGATGAATATCGCTTTGATGGAAGTCGACTTTGACGATCCGACTACGAACGTGCGAGGACGTCGCGCCTTAGCAATCGCTAAACCAACTCCGAGAGGTTATCGACCACGCCGGAGCACGATCAACCTGACCCCGAGGGTCTGTTTCCTGCGAGCAAACGAAGAACAGGCAAGAAACTGAGATTGCAATCTGGATATTGCGAATATAAGATGAAAGCTTTATTGATCAAGGTGGGGTTCTGTGACGCCTTTGTCTGGTCGCTGAACACAAACGAAGTACGCGAAGTTGCAGCTATGGCGAACTTTTAATCTAAACAAAACCCCCCAAAGTCTAAACGACGCCCTAAGGGCTGTATATATGGAGGAAGAGGGGGGGAATTTCGTGGCCCTTGAGGAAGGGGTCCGAAACCAACCCTATCTCTTGTTTCCCCACACATACGGACTCTAAAAACAGCCTATACTTATGTATTTCGAAATTACATGGGCCTGGCCCAATAATAAGGTGACGCAGCACCTAGAATAGCCTCTGGACGAAAGTTATGAAGTAGCATCTTGTATATTTCGTCCAAGGCTTCATGCACGCATTATGGTGGCTTCAACGTCCTGAAATCATCACTTGTAACTCCGTTCTTGTTCCCCATGCGCATGCCATCATCTCCATGCTTGTTCTTGCTCCAATGTTCATCCTTCTCAAAGCTAGGCCCTTCATTTGTAAGCAAAACAAATGTATCCAATTTAGGCAGCATCATATTCTCATGAACATTAGAATCATTAGCAAGAAACGAAAGTACCTGGTAATTTAATTGGCGTGCGCGAGCTCTAGTAATTGGTCCAGTATGTATAGCAGCAGGGCCTGTGGGTGTAATAATTGTATTGATGTCCTCATCATTAATTAATGGTTGAACTTAAGGTGGCTACTTTAATTTACATCTGGGTGGATTGAGGCACCTGGAGAACCCAGTGTTGCCTGTATTTTTGGATATCCCGGAGTACCCGTGTGATTATCCTATGGACCGCCACCGAGACTCAAAGGGATCATGAGATTATTCATGCTAGAAACTTCCGTGTGCAGCCACAAGCTATTATGGGCTCTAGCATAGTTGAGTAGGTTACATGACCTCTTGAAGAGGTGGGCTAGCAGATGTAGGGGAAAGTAGGTGTAACTGTCCACCCGGAGTAAAGAGTATTGTTTCTGAAAGACTGTGTCTCGGTCATCCGTTTCTCAAACACCATGTAGTGCGAGAAATCAAGCGGAGGCGATCGAGTCTTGTGGGGAAAAGTGCGCAAACCTCTGCAGAGTGTACAATCTAATCATTGTTAGCCGTGTCCCCGGTTATGGACATCTTGAGTATCTAGTTCTTGGATTATCATGTGAATCTCATCATCATGTTACTTAATTTAATTTGATTGGGTTAATCACGCTCTTAATTGGGATTGAGTTGGAGGTACCTTCTCAATGTTTAACAACCACCATGATAGTTAAATAAAATTTATTCCTTTGTGGTAGGGAAAAATTGGCTTTTCGCAAAACTGTAACCATAGAGCTTTCCACCAGCCAAATATGCATGTAGTGATAGCATTATTCTGTTCATTACTCTCTATGTGTTACATTGCCAGCATATTCCATGTGCTGACCCGTTTTTGGGCTGCAACGTATCATGTTGCAGACTTTTCAGACGACGAGTAAGGTGCCATAGGTCGTCGTCTTATACTCAGTGATGCCGTTGGAGTTGATGGACTCACTTTATCTTCCAAGCCTTCTGCTGTTATCGTTTTCAGATGGCCTTAAGCCATATTTATTGTATTAAGTTCTCTTTTGAGACATTCGATGTAATAAGTGTGTGATTGCTACTCTGTTATAAATCCTTCAAGTATTGTGCGTGTCAGCATTACCGATCCAGGGATGACACTGATGCACAGAGACTAGACTGTTTGAGGTCTTGTCGCTACACGACGACGCGGTGGCCGGCGTAGCTTGATGAAGAACTCGCGGCGCTGGTCGCCGACGTGACCCTCCGTCGCGGGAGGCACCGCTGGCAGAGGCACGGCCATCGCGCCGCCTCGTCCCCCTCTCCCCCGACCGCCGCGGCGACCTCGGCCACGCCCCCTCCCCCTTCCTCTCGTGGCCGGCTCTGACGCCGCGGGCTCGTGGGAAGGAGGGACGCGCTGACGAGTAGCAACCCTCGCCGCCACCGTCGAAGGCCCAGCACCTCCTCTCACCATGGCGGGTGGAAGAAAGGAGCGGAGGTGGAGGAGGATGGGTACTAAAGGAATGTGGGACGACGCCCCCCTCCACCCTCCTTATAAAGGGGCGGGGTCGAGGCTCGGCCGCCCCACTCAACCAATCCAGCCGTCGGAGGCGCAGGGAATCAGGACCGACCCGCTGCCCCAATCAGCGACGGCCCGGTTTCCCGCCTGCACCGCCTGCCACTTGCATGAAGGATGCGTGG
The DNA here is from genome assembly GCF_002575655.3 of Aegilops tauschii subsp. strangulata. Lineage (NCBI taxonomy): Eukaryota > Viridiplantae > Streptophyta > Magnoliopsida > Poales > Poaceae > Aegilops > Aegilops tauschii. Next base: position 281,528,546 of record NC_053036.3, read on the forward strand.
CGAGCGAGCAGGGTCGAAAGGATGGGTGAGGCGACCGTTCCCCGCCCCGTGATCAAGGGGCGTGGGCGCCTTGAAGACTGCGACCCGAGTCCATCCAATAAATGAGCCGCACCTCCACACCTCCCTCTTTTTATGGGGAAGGCGCGAGCCGCCTCTTTACCATGATGTGATGCATGCATGCGGAAACCGCATCGCGCATGACCCCCACGTCACACACACCCCTCCACGTCGCGCGTTCAACGCGGGTCGTGGGGAAGCGCAGCGGACGGAACAATTACTGCGGTAAAATCCGCCCCACCTGCCCGCGCACCATTCTGGGCCTGGCCCAACAACGTGTCGCGCTTATGTGTGGCCCAGGCCCGGGGTCTCCTGTCGGTGTACAAAAGTAGGGGCACTCCTTCCCATTTACTTGTGCACGGGCAGTCGGAGCCACGTGCCACGACCACACTTAGCAGGGCAAGGGAGGGAAGCCGGAGAGAAGCCAAAGTCACAAGACGGTCAAGGCAACACCAAGACCGGAAACACCAAAGAGCAAGAGGGCGAGGGGGACCCCCCCGGCAAGGCCCTTGCCGGGGCAACTTGCCCAACACCAACAGAGCGAGCCACCCTTGAGCCCACTGGTTCTGACCTAACCAACTACGTTGGAACCAAGACTCGGGAGGCACCTCTGTGGTGGCATGCAGATCTTTGTCAAGATCATAAACATGTGAGATCAGATGAGGACCAGAAGACGGCGACCCTCGGCGGAATCCCGGCCGAGGGAATCCACAAGACCCCCGGCAAGCGCCTTGCCGGGGACAACTGCAACGCCACGGCAAGACCCTTACCGGGCCCCCGGCCAGGCCCTTGCCGGGGGCATCCGTGGGGCCACTGCCAGGCCCGCACTAACTAAGGCACCGCCGCTATTCGGATGCAGCTGCCAGCCCAACCAGCTGGGCAGGCACCTGCGTGGCAACATGCGGCTCCGAAGCCAATTCAGTAAGCACCTGCGTGGTGGCATGCAGATCTTTGTGAAGACCCTACCACCGCGCCACCTCAGCTGCCTGCCTGCCTACATGGCACCGCACGCACCGCTGGCCTGGGCGCGTGTCGAAGCGAGGCAGAGCAGCGACGGACGGGATGGGCCTCGTTCCCGTCCCCGATAAAGCTAAGGGACACCTAAGAGATGCATTAAATGCATCTTGTCCTGTAATACGAGCGATAAGCTCGCAGCACTATAGACCTTTCCACCTCCTCTGTGCCACTGTGGCAGCCCCTTTCGACTATAAAAGGAGTCCCATGGCATACTGGAGGGGGATTCGGCTCTTTTGGGCAAGTTGCACCCCGTAGCTAGCTCAAAAACACTAGAACACTCAATACATCCACCAAAGCAGGACTAGGGTATTACACATCCTCGCGGCCCGAACCTGGGTAAACGATGCGTGTGCTTCCTGTTAGACCTGCTCTTCTCATGACCCCGCGCCCTGCCAACCGTAGTAGGGATTCTTGTGATCCCATATGTGTCGTTTTCCACCGACAGATTTTTTGTAGAATATTTAAGAATATCTGGCACTGAGAACACACCAGAGGGGGCAACCACCTGGCAACGAGGTTGCAGGGCGCGCCCCTGCCTCGTGGGCCCCTCGTGGCCCCTCTCCACTTATTCCAGCACCCACACACTCCTTCTTCCTCCAGAAAAAATCACCCACCAGCTCAAGCACGAGTTCTAGCTCATCTTCCTGCCATTTTCGATCTCCTTGCTCAAAGATTCACTCACAAAACTGCTTTGGGGGATTGTTCTTCGGTATGTGACTCCTCCAATGGTCCAATTAGTTTTTGTTCTAGCGCTTTATTTATTGTAAATTTTTGCTGCTTAGGTGACCCTGTTCTTGAGCTTGCATGTCAAATTTATACGCTCCCAAGTAGTTCTAATGCATGATATAGTCTCTAGGCACTTGTGGGAGTAGTTACTATCAATTTTGTTGAGTTTGGTTCACTTTTATTTTGAGTTACTAAAAATTTCAGAAAATGATGAAGAGATTGTTGAGGGGCTCTTCGAGCCGAAGCTCGAAGGATAAGCAAAGTGAAGAGAATAAGAAGCCCAAATATAATGTCCCTCGCACTGCGGAGGTTCGGTCATGCGAATGGCCTTGTGATGAGTTCTTGAGAGCAGTCGGGATTCATGATGACTTTTATTATTTGGCTGAGAATGCGGCCCTCGTCGACTTCCTCCGCGACCAGCGCGAACAGTATCTCCTCCTCACTAATAGTTTCGTGCAAAATTTTCATTTCCATGCTAGGAGATCGCCACCTTCGGTGGATTTTTATTTATATGATGACTTTAAGGAGATGTCACTTTATGATTTTTGTGCGGTTTGCAAGTTACACTTTGCGGGCAGCATAGGGGAACCACATCGTAATGATGCGGAAGGGTTTATTGATATGATTGTTGTAGGGGAAACGAGGAAAGTTTCCGATGCAAGAATCACTAGCATACATTTCCCTGTTCTATGTTACTTTGCAATATTTGCTAGTAGATGCGTAATTGGTCGTGGGAACAGTGGAAACCTTAGTGCCCCTGATATTGTTATTTTGTGCCATGCCTTGTTTCGTGATACTACTTTCAGTTTAGGCACTATTGTTGCTAAACAGTTAAATCTGAACTGTAAAAGGGTCCCATCTTTGGATGCATCTTTGCTTCGCGCCTTGCTGCACACATTAACATACCTATTACTCATTATGAGAAAGAGGAAAAGTTGTTGCCTCCTATTTTTCTAGATTATAAGAGTATGGTAGCGCATGATTTTATTGTTAAAGATAAGAAGAAGATGCTTAAGTATAAAGTGATATTTGATAAAAAAATATTGTGAGATCATTACCTTGCATGCGCCCTCTTTGTTTAACATATTTTCAGGCACGCACCTCATTTTGCCGGAGGCCGTTCATGCATACTTGAGCGTGACACCTGCTCCAGAGGCTGAGCCGGAGTCACCACTTGACCCTTATCGGCAGTCTGTTTATCAGTGGGATCCGGAGGCGATCGCCAACCAGTGGCACCCCGAAGATCCTCCTCAGTAAAGTGAAGAGGACCACTTTGATCCGTGGGCATAGACCAACTTAGGCCAAAAGCCTAAGCTTGGGGGAGTACGTATTTCTCACCGATATTACATTCATGTTCACACACTCATTCTAGTTGTCGGTGCTCATACTTTTTCATTGTACTATCCATGCTAGTTTATTTTCTGTTTTAAGCCTTCTTCTTGTGTGTTTGACAAACCTTAAGAAAAAACAAAAAAAATTAGTTTTAGCTTTTAGCTAATTTACTTTCCATGCCTGTAGTAGTAATAATTAAAAGAAAACCTAAAAAGATTTCTCGTTCTTCTTTTTGCTTGTTTGGAGCTTTCCCGTGTAAATAGCTTTATTTCTTTTCTTTGGGAGTCGAGAGGAGAAGATCAGGATGAAAATGTTGAAGTGGCTCTTATATGCATTATTGTTGATTTAACCAAGAGCCCATATTACCTTGTCTTCTCCCTCGTATTAAATGCTTGCAGATTCCAGCTTAGTCCAATGCACGTGCACTATTATTATTATCCACACCGTTCGGTCGTGCAAGTGGAAGGCAATAATGACGATATATGATGGACTTATTGAGATGAGAGAAGCTGGTATGAACTCGACCTATCTTGTTTTTGTAAATATGATTAGTTCATCGTTCCTGATTCAGCCTATTATGAATGAAACATGTTTGCAATGACAGTTAGAGATTATAGTTGCTCATGCCATGCTTAATTAGCTAGGAGTTTATAATGGTTTACCTTGCATGCCAACATGCTATTAAAATAGTTGTGATGTGGTATGATAGGGTGGTATCCTCCTTTGAACGATTCGAGTGGCTTGACTTGGCACATGTTCATGCATGTAGTTGAAACAAAATCAACATAGCCTCCATGATATTTATCTTCATGGTGGATTATATCCTACTCATGCTTGCACTCAATGTTTATTAATTTTAATGCATGTTCGTGACTGTTGTCGCTCTCTAGCTGGTCGCTTCCCTGTCTTTTTCTAGCCTTCACTTGTACTAAGCGGGAATACTGCTTGTGCATCCACTTCCATAAACCCCAAAGTTATTCCATATGAGTCCACCATACCTTCCTATATGCGGTATCTACCTGCCGTTCCAAGTAAATTTGTATGTGCCAAACTCTAAACCTTCAAATGAAATTCTATTTTGTATGCTCGAATAGCTCATGTATAACCTAGGGCTATCTGTATCTTCCATGCTAGGCGGGTTATTCTCAAGAGGAGCGGACTCCGCTCCTCACTCACGAGAAAATGGCTGGTCACCGGGATGCCCAGTCCCATGCTCAAACCAAATAAAAATAATTGCAAACAAAACTCCCCCAGGACTGTTGTTAGTTGGAGGCACCCGTTGTTTCGGGCAAGCCATGGATTGATGCTTGTTGGTGGTGGGGGAGTATAAACTTTACCATTCTGCTTGGGAACCGCCTATAATGTGTGTAGCTTGGAAGATATCGAGATCCCCCGGTTGTTATGTTGACAATGAAAGTATGCCGCTCAAAATATTATTTATCTCTATTTAAAAATCGAGCTCTGGCACCTCTACAAATCCCTGCTTCCCTCTACGAAGGGCCTATCTATTTACTTTTATGTTGAGTCATCACCCTCTTATTGAAAAGCACCAGTTGGAGAGCACTGCTGTCATTTGCATGCATTACTATTAGTTTGCATTGAGTATGACTGTGACAGGATCTCTTTTACCATGAATTGCAATGTTTAGTCAGTCCTTGATCTTCAGAGGTGCTCTGCATTTATGTTTTGCGGTCTCAGAAAGGGCCAGCGAGATACCATCTTGTTATATCATATTATGATTGTTTTGAGAAAGTGTTGTCATCCGAGATTTATTATTATTGCTCGCTAGTTGATTATGCCATCGATATGAGTAAATATGAGACATAAATGTTATTGTGAATATGGTTGGTTCATAATCTTTGCTGAAAACTTGAATGCTGGCTTTACATATTTACAACAACAAGAGCAAACAGAATTTGTAGAAGTTTTTCTTTATCACATTCAGTTTGTCAACTGAATTGCTTGAGGACAAGCAAAGGTTTAAGCTTTGGGGAGTTGATACGTCTCCATCGTATCTACTTTTCCAAACACTTTTGCCCTTGTTTTGGACTCTAACTTGCATGTTTTGACTGGAACTAACTCGGACTGACGCTATTTTCAGCAGAATTGCCATGTTGCTATTTTTGTGCAGAAATAAAAGTTCTCGGAATGACCTGAAACTTCACGGAGAATATTTTTGGAATATATAAAAAATATTGGTGAAAGAATCAAGACCAGGGGGCCCACACCCTGGCCACGAGGGTGGGGGCGCGCCCCTATCTCGTGGCCCCCCTGAGGCTCCACCGACCTCAACTCCAACTCTATATATTCACGTCCGGGGAGAAAAAAATCGAAAAGAAGGATTCATCGCGTTTTACGATACGGAGCCGCCGCCAAGCCCTAATCTCTCTCGGGAGGGCTGATATGGATTCCGTTCGGGGCTCCGGAGAGGGGAATCCATCGATGTCGTCATCATCAACCTTCCTCCATCACCAATTTCATGATGTTCACCGCCGTGCGTGAGTAATTCCATCATAGGCTTGCTGGACGGTGATGGATTGGATGAGATTTACCATGTAATCGAGTTAGTTTTGTTAGGGTTTGATCCCTAGTATCCATTATGTTCTGAGATTCATGTTTCTATGACTTTTTTTATGCTTAATGCTTGTCACTAGGGCCCGAGTGCCATGATTTCATATCTGAACCTATTATGTTTTCATGAATATATGTGAGTTCTTGATCCAATCTTGCAAGTCAATAGTCACCTACTATGTGTTATGATCCGGCAACCCTGGAGTGATAATAATCGGACCACTCCCGGTGATGACCGTAGTTTGAGGAGTTCATGTATTCACTAAGTGTTAATGCTTTGGTCCGGTACTCGGAGGCCTTAATTTCCCTTAGTTTCCAATGGGACCCCGCTGCCACGGGAGGGTAGGACAAAAGATGTCATGCAAGTTCTTCTCCATAAGCACGTACGACTATATTCGGAATACATGACTACGTTACGTTGATGAACTGGAGCTAGTTCTGTGTCACCCTATGTTATAACCGTTGCATGAGGAATCGCATCCGACATAATTATCCATCACTGATCCAATGCCTATGAGCTTTTCACATATTGATCTTTGCTTAGTTACTTTACCGTTGCCACTGTTACAATTACTACAAAACTACTACTGTTACTTTTGCCACCGTTACCGTTACTTCCATACTACTTTGCTACTGAATACTTTGCTGCAGATATTGAGTTTTCTATGTGTGGTTGAATTGACAACTCAACTGCTAATACTTGAGAATATTCTTTGGCTCCGCTTGTGTCGAATTAATAAATTTGGGTTGAATACTCTACCCTCGAAAACTATTGCGATCCCTTGTACTTGTGGGTTATCAAGAGTCGACCATATCTACCTATGGATTGAGTAAGATCCTTCAAGTAAGTTGTAATTGTTGCATGCAATAAAAATTTCTCTCTAAATATGTATGATTTATTAGTGTGGAGAAAATAAGCTTTATACGATCTTGTGATATGGAAGCAATAAAAGCGAGGGACTGCATAATGAAGGTCCCTATCACAAGTGGCAATATAAAGTGACATTCTTTCGCATTAAGATTTTGTGCATCCAACCATAAAAGCACATGACAACCTTTGCTTCCCTCTGCGAAGGGCCTATCTTTTATTTTTGTCTTATGCATTATAGAAGAGTCATGGTGATCTTCACCTTTCCTTTTTATATTTTATCCTTTGGCAAACACATTGTGTTGGAAAGATCCTGATATATATATTCAATTGGATGTAAGTTATCATAAATTTTTATTCTTGACATTACCCTTGAGGTAAAAGGTTGGGAGGCAACACTATAAGCCCCTATCTTTCTCTGTGTTCGATTAAAACTCCATAACCATAAGTATTGCGTGAGTGTTAGCAATTGTGAAAGACTAAATGATAGTTGAGTATGTGGACTTGCTGAAAAGCTCTTATATTGACTCTTTCCTATGTTATGATAAATTGCAATTGCCTCAATGACCGAGATCATAGTTTGGTAGTTTTCAATGAAGTTTCTGATTCATACTCGACATTGTGAATAGATTGTTACTTTAGCATAAGAAATCATATGACAATATATATATAGGTTGTTGTTATAAGAATGATCATGATGCCCTCATGTCCGTATTTTATTTTATCGACACCTCTGTCTCTAAACATGTGGACATATTTTTCGTTATCGGCTTCCGCTTGAGGACAAGCGAGGTCTAAGCTTGGGGGAGTTGATACATCCATTTTGCATCATGCTTTTATATCGATATTTATTGCGTTATGGGCTGTTATTACACATTATGTCACAATACTTATGCCTATTCTCTCTTATTTTACAAGGTTTACATGAAGAGGGAGAATGTCGGCAGCTAAAATTCTGGGCTGGAAAAGGAGCAAATATTATAGACCTATTCTGCACAACTCCAAAACTCCTGAACTCCATGGAAGTCAGTTTATATATAAAAAATATTGGGAGAAGAAACTACCAGAGGGGGCCACCCACCATCCACGAGGGTGGGGGCGCGCCCCCTTCCTCGTGGGCCCCCTGGCAGGCCTCCGGTGCCCATCTTTGGCTATATGAAGTTTTTTGCCCTGAAAAAATCAGAAGGAAGCTTTCGGGACGAAGCGCCGCCTTCTCGTGGCGGAACCTTGGCGGAACCAATCTAGGGCTCGGGCGGAGCTGTTCTGCCAGGGAAATATCCCTTAGGGAGGGGGAAATCATCACCATCGTCATCACCATCGATCCTTTCATCGGAAGGGGGTCAATCTCCATCAACATCTTCACCAGCACCATCTCCTCTCAAACCCTAGTTCATCTCTTGTATCCAATCTTTGTCTCAAAACTTCAGATTGGTACCTGTGGGTTGCTAGTAGTGTTGATTACTCCTTGTAGTTGATGCCAGTTGGTTTATTTGGTGGAAGATCGTATGTTCAGATCCTTTATGCATATTAATACCCCTCTGATTATGAACATGAATATGAATTGTGAGTAGTTACGTTTGTTCCTGAGGACATGGGAGAAGTCTTGCTATAAGTATTCATGTGAATTTGGTATTCGTTCGATATTTTGATGAGATGTATGTTGTCTCTCCTCTAGTGGTGTTATGTGAATGTCGACTACATGACACTTCACCATTATTTGGGCCTGGAGGAAGGCATTGGGAAGTAATAAGTAGATGAAGGGGTGCTAGAGTGACAGAAGCTTAAACCCTAGTTTAGGTGTTGCTTCGTAAGGGGCTGATTTGGATCCACATGTTTCATGCTATGGTTAGGTTTACCTTAATACTTCTTTTGTAGTTGCGGATGCTTGCAAGAGGGTTTAATCATAAGTGGGATGCTTGTCCAAGGAAGGGCAGTACCCAAGCACCGGTTCACCCACATATCAAATTATCAAAGTGTCACACCCTGATTTTCATGTCACAACACTTAAGCTAATAAATCATGATAAATTGTGGTTTGACAAAAACTTCTGAGTGCTTGGTCTTTGCTTGATTTGTTTTTTGTCTGCTGTTTGCAAGTGCTCTAAAAATCAAATAAATCCTCCAACTCTTATAATCCTTCTCCTTGATCCAAAACCTTGCCCAATGATCATGCCATGTGTGTAGGACATAAAAATAATTTCTTGCAAAAATATTTTGGCCAAAAAGTATTTTCTAAATTAGGTTTTCCAAAAACCCCTGAATTGAGACTTGAACTACAAGTACTTAATTAAGGGTGTGAATTTTTTTTAAAGGTATATTTGAAACCTATTAGGTATAGGACTCCCATAAACCACAAAAATATAATTTTAAAAGTTATTTTCCTATTTTATTTAAAGGCTTTTTCTTAAGGCCAGAAATGGTCTTTAATAGGTTAAAATTATTTTAAAGCTTCAAAAATATTTGAGAAAAATCTGGGAAACTTAGTGGACATATATTGTCCATATATATGAGTTTCAACACATGGTCATGTTCAAAATATTGGTCAAATCCCTCAAAAACCCTTTCTACATATTTCAAGCTTTTGAAATATTTACAAAGGAAATTTTCTTCATTAATTCCAAGAAAATTCTAGAATGTCACATATGACATATTTGATGATCTTGCAAAGCCTCATGCCTTGAAGATCAAGAAAACATCATCAAACCCCCTCAAAACCCTTTGTGTCCAGAACCAAATTTGAACAACTCTACATTGCCAAGTGTGTCCTTTTGATCTGATTTTTTGTGGACATGTTCAAATCCTCAAATGATGACACTACACCCAGTGGTGCATCAAGGATAATAGATTTGCATGACTAAATCTTGGTAAAGCCATTTCTGCTGATTTCTAGGGTTTACCAAAGTTACATTGGCTACTTTGCCCAAATGAGCTCAAACTTGGTGGAACACCCTACTTCTATGTGCCATTTCATCCTGTTAAGTTTCATGTCAAGTGAAATTAAATTTCTTGCCAAAACCTACATCAAACACCTTCTGGTAATTTTTAAAAGTTGCTGTTTTCACCTCTTTCCTTGCTCTTCTTGAGCCCAACTTTTTACCAGAGCCTCTCCTAGTTATCCTTTACCTCTAGTAAGTTTAGCATGGCCATGGCTCAATCACTGGTGGGTGAAACCCTCTCCTTCTCTCTCTGGACAAGCCCATTTCTCTCCCTTTCTCACCTCCCTGCTAACTCAAGTGGCCACCAGGGCATCCAATGTCCCTCCCCTTTTCTTTACTCCCTCCTAGAGCTACCAGACATTAGTGGCTGCGCCCACAAGGCATATAAAATTCCATGGCATGCCATTTGCACACTCTGGAGCGCGCTACAGTGCGCTCTAGCACTGTAGCCGCCCCCTGCCAACCACCTCCGGCCACCTCGGGCCTCCCCAGCACGCCCGACGATGCGCCTCGGCGTCCGCAGCATGGCAGTTGGTCGGCCCCCTCCTACTTCTCCCTCCTCTTGCCCCAGCTCGCACGCGCGCCGGCCGCCCGAGCGCACCAGTGAGCACGCTCACACGCGCGGTGCCCCTGGCCCCCCTGCTCTCTCTCTTTTCACTCCCTCGCCCTGGACCGACCCCACGAGCACCCCCGACACCTTGCTGCGAGCCCCCATGGCTTGCAGCGACGGCAACAGCCTCGCCGGCGCATGAGCTCACAGTGCACCTCGCCCCTTCTCTTAAAGGCCACCCCGAGCCCTCTTTGGCTTCCGATGGCTCTCTCTCCCTCCTGCGCGTCATCCCGACCGGCTCACTCCTCTCCCCACGCCCTCCATAGCCCTCCATGGCCGGTGAGCCGCCGCCGGCATCCACCTAAATTCAGCCGAGCCCGAGTTCTTCTCCCTCTCCTCTCTACACCAGCAGGCTCCCCTGAGCAAGGCGGAGCTCCCACGCTCTTTCCCTCGTCCGAGGGCGCACCGTAGCGCCGTCCCCAATCTCGCCCGACGCCACCGTCCGCCAACGTCCAAGCCGCCGTCGCCTCGACCATCCCCGGCAGCCGTGGCATACATGAATGGATGCGGTGTTCGGCGCCGAGCTCATCCATAGCCAGGGCGTCGCCGGAGGTGCTCCGTAGCGCCGGTAGTCGCCATCGGGGCTCTCTGCTCCCTCGACCAGGCAAGCGATGGGAGGAAGACGAAGACAAAGGCCCTGCAGGCGGGCCCCGCTCGTCGGTGGCCCAGCCACCGGGCCACGCTGGCAAGTGGAGGCGGGTTCGCCCTCTCTCGCGTCCCCGCGGCGAAGGCGCACTCCACGTGGGCGCCTTCGACGTCGCCTCTGTCGCCCCGTGCAGCCATGCGGCTGGGCCGGCTCATGGTCTATCTGTCGCCTTGTGCGCAGGATAAGGTTAAAGCCTTATTTCCTTTTTCTTTTTTCCGGTCAACTTCAAAAATCCATAAATAATTCAACAGAGCTGCAAATCCAATGATTCAAATTTCTAGTAGTTTCTAAATTCATGACGTATCTCATGGTGCTATTTGAACATTTTTCCAGAAGTATTTCTTTCACAAATAATTATCAAATCCCATTTTCCATTTCTGTTATAAACTTTAGAAATCACAGAGGGCTCAAATTTGATCCAAATGCCATGATTCAAATTTCCAGATGCTTCTAAGTTCATAACTTAGTTTATGAACATTTTTCTTAATACTTTCTGTGCCTCACAATATAATGAGCCATTTCTTCATATTTGTCAACTTTGCAAATTCATAGGAAATTCATTTGAACTCCAAATCCAGTGAAACCAACTCCTAGATGCTTCTAATCATGGTTTGTTAAATGGGTGCCTTTGCTCATTTTTCAAAAATATATTTCTGTACACTTCTTGCAAATCCATAAACCCCTTGATTCCATCATATCAAAATGTTTAGAAATATCCACTGACCCAATTCCAATGAAACTGGTCTGGGTATTTTTCATATAACCAGAGGTGTCCTAGAAAAGTCAAATTAATATTTTTAGAGCACTTCTATTTCCTGCCTTGTTCTGTTGCTTACTATGATTGTTTCCGACATTACTTGACGAAGTAGACGAAATACTCGGAGATGGACCAGAAGATTTGAAGACTCTGATGAACCAGGCAAGCAGCCCTTTGACCATGTCTATGAAACCCTTTTTATGCATGTCATATAGCACCATATTGTTGTTGCAACGGAATCATGATGAGGTGGTAACCACTTTGATGGTTCGGCTCCGCTACTTCCTCATTGGTACTTGCATTGTGTATGACCCTACCTTCTTATGAGGGTTATGCCGGTGGGAGTAGATAGGATGCTAAAGTAGTTGCTACGCAAAAAGGGACGGGAATATGCATGGTGATGGAGACAAAGTATTTCCAAAAGACTTTTCGAAAACCCCAGTGGGTGCCACTGATGCCCTGGGAGATGATGATGAACTAGGTCACTACTTGGTGGAGAAGTAGTGTACCGAGGCTTGATAAAAGTGTTGTTTACAGAGACGGATTTGATTTAAGATTTGTCGATTGTCCCAACCTTACATGCGCAACCACTCTACCCTTATATGGGAAAGGGCATTATTGATTGCCTAGGTCGATACTAGCTTCGAGCCCGCATTACTAGTGATGGGAGACTCGTTGTTGCGCTCTCTCGGGACGGGGTCATGCCAGGTAGGGCGGCCATGACTGTTTTCACAGGGCACCGGACACACCGTTGGTACCCCGTGCTTGTGGTATGTGATGAATATGGTCGGGAGGCTCCACAATTTTATGATGTGAAATGTTGGGCACGGGGGTTACTACCAAATGAGTGGACTCTATGTTAGTGTTGTCTAGGGAAAGGTAGTGATCGGGTGCTTACCCCGGGTACTTGAGGTACCGCGGGTCGTGGATGACACGGAAGTTCCCCAGATCTTGTGGGTAAAGTGTGCAACCTCTGCAGAGTGTAAAACTATTCGAATAGCCGTGTCCACGTTCAAGGACAGTTGGGTGGTGCTGGTTAGACTACGTCCATATGTTTCTGACAAACAACATGGTTTGGTAAATCTGTTGACGTGATTCGTGAGGAAGTCACGATGAGCTTGGGATGAGTTGTTCATGACTCTCTCTCGATGTTGATGTTTGTAACCTCCTGATACTTGTTGCAGATGCATTCATATCCTTGATAAATGTTGATCATACTTGCATGAGAAAAACTAGCTTTCCGCAAAAATGCCAATTTAGCAGTAGTGCTTTGCATAATTATTCTATTATCACCCTTGGGTTGCTTGCAAGTACATTCAAAGTACTCATTGGCTTGCCACTGGTTATTTTATTGGCCAGGCATGAAAGAATAGGATATGATGAAGAATACTTCATGACGAACATGTGAGCTAGGACGTTTCCCAGTCAGAATGCCTGTAGGGTTAAGGCAGATGGCATGGGTCCAAGTTATCGACGAAGATTTCCGCTGTGATGTTATACTCAAGACTTGACCATAATGGTCCTACTTGTGTAATACAGTATGTATGGATGTAAGACTCTTGTTATTCAGCTTCTGTATTTTCAGTGAGCATTGATCTCTGGGATCACTGTACACAAGCAATCGGTGATCACGACTTATGAGTCAGGGTCCCCACACAAAGTAATGAACGCGAATCATATGAGCGTGATGAAAACTAGCTTGACGATAATTCCCATGTGTCCTCGGGAGCGTTTTCCTTTATATAAGAGTTTGTCCAGGCTTGCCCTTTGCTACAAAAAGGACTGGGCCACCTTTCTGCACCTTATTTACTTTTATTACTTGTTACCCGTTACAAATCACCTTATCACAAAACTATCTGTTACCGATAATTTCAGTGCTTGCAGAGAATACCTTACTGAAAACCGCTTGTCATTTCCTTCTGCTCCTCGTTGGGTTCGACACTCTTACTTATCGAAAGGACTGCGATAGATCCCCTATACTTGTGGGTCACCAGGTGCCACCGCAGTCCGCGTGTTGCCCATCGACCACCTTCGGCTTCACGTTGAAGATCTTGAGCCATAAGCCGAAGTGTGGAGGGACGCGGAGGAAGGCCTCACACACGACGATCAATTACGAGATGTGGAGGAACGAATTTGGGGCCAGACCGTGAAAATCCAGCTTGTAGTAGAACATGAGACCCCTCACAAAGGGGTGGAGGGAGAATCCGAGTCCGCGGAGGAAGTGGGGGATGAACACCACCCTCTCGCCGGGCCCCAGAGTGGGGATGACCTACGCCGGATCGGGAAGCCTCTGCTTGATTTCCGCGGTTAGATACTGTGCCTCCCACGACTCCTTGATGTTGTCCTCCGTGACGGAGGAAGTCATCCACTTGCCTTGAGAGCCGGCCATGGTCCGAAGAGTTGCGGAGGGGAGAAAAGCTTGGAACTTGGGCGCTGGAGCTTGAGGATGGGGAGGCAGGGAGAGAATGAGGCGTGGGACGGGAGAGTTGGATTCTATCAACTTATATGGACTGCGAATATCAAGCGTCCCCTCCCTCGAGCCTTAAAACTTGCATGTTCCCATGGGGTCATGCGAACAGCATGATTAGATTACCAAAACTCGTATTGATGGGAATCCCGCAGTAAGGGGACACTATCTCCGCTGTGACAAGACGTGTCAATGGGAGTTGCGTATTGAAACGCGAGGCGGGAGGCCCAAAAACGGTTCGAAATGATAGCAGAGCTAAGCATGATGTTACGCCGGAAAAAGTTGTCGATGGATATACCTTATTTTAAGTATTATGCCTTTATGGTTGGAGGGTTAACCTGTTAAACAGATCCGGACATAGTTTTTGTTGAACAACTACTTTAAACTATTCAGAGGAGGAACCCGCCTTGCAATGCCAAAGACAATCTGCGCGCCGGACACATCGTCATTGAAGCCTGGTTCAGGGGCTACTGAGGGAGTCCTGGATTAGGGGGTCCTCGGGCGTCCGGTCTATGCAACGTGGGCCGGACTAATGGGCCGCGAAGATACAAGATAGAACACTTTCCCCCGTGTTCGGATGGGACTCTCCTTTGCGTGGATGGCAAGCTTGGCGTCCGGATAAGAAGATTCCTTCCTCTGTATACCGACTCTGTACAACCGTAGGCCCCTCCGGTGTCTATATAAACCGGAGGGTTTAGTCCGTAGAGGCAATCATAATCATACAGGCTAGACATCTAGGGTTTAGCCATTACGATCTCGAGTTAGATCAACTCTTGGAACCCTATACTCATCAAAGTCAATCAAGCAAGAAGTAGGGTATTACCTCCATCAAGAGGGCCCGAACATGGGTAAACATCTTGTCCCCTGCCTCCTGTTACCCTTGATCCTTAGACACACAGTTCGGGACCCCCTACCTGAGATCTGCCGGTTTTGACACCGACAGTGACTTCGACATCCACCCACGAGGCCTTGCTGCAGCAGCGGTCAGCCTATAACCAGAGGCCGCCCGACCCTCTGGTCGGCAGCACACTCGCGAAGGAGCGCGGAAGCTGGAACCAGATGCCCCCTGGCCTCTCCGACCAGACGACGAACTCTGTAGGCACGTCGGCTGAGTGGGAGCGCGGTCGCTATGGCTAGATGATTGCCGTGCACCTCCCCCCATCGCTGAGGCTTCCTGTCCACGGCAGCCCCTGCCGCGGGAGGAAGCCCCACCACGGCAGCCGGAGGCAGCGCCGGTCATCGGGGGAGCACGCCCACGGCCCCGTGGGGCCGCTGCCGGGGTCGTCGCGTGCTTCCGAGGCCGCCCACGGCCTCTCTTTGGCAGCAACGAGCCCGGCCCCTCCTTGGGGGCTTTTCCCTTTTCCTCCGCAGAAAACCTCCTCGTCGGCACCATGGACGCTTCAACAAGACGGCGAGACAAGGAAGAAGAAGGTAGAGCGGGCAGCGAGAAGATGGAGATGAGCAGGGGCTCCGCCCTCTCCCCATTGATAGCCAGAGGGAGGCCAACTGCCGGCCTCCACGATCCCTAGTAATGATGATATTTTTGCATGCACCAGGCTCTTGTCTAGTCGAACGGTTGCCGACGCAGCGTGGGGAAGCGGAGACGCCCACATCCCATCAAGAACCACGTGTCGACCGGGTCCGCAGTAGTTGGGGCCCGCGGTGCTTCGCCCTTGCCCTTTGGCTTCGCCTCGAAGCCAAGTCCGAGCGCGCCATGTGCCCGAGGGCTACTGTCGGCGTTCTGGGAACCAGGGTACCCAGACTTGCCTGCCTACGGCCCACCGCCTGGCTCCATCGAAGGCTTGGTACATCCCTTCTTCAGCACCAACAACACAAGACCCTCGCGAGGGGCCAAGCCTCACGAGGCAGACGACGCCAAGACCCTTAGAAAGAGCGGCCTCCTTAGGCTGGCTCTGAAAGAGCAGAGATTTCTATGTGAGCCCTCACCTCACGAGGTTCGGATGATGCAAGCCATGACGATCAAGGCCAGGCGGGCGCCAACGGGCACAGTACAACAAGTTTCCTCTTTGGTGCTAAAGAGGCAAGCGCAGGCGCGGAGTCCCGAGGATCAACCAAAGGTTTCCATTTCCATGCTACAAGACCAAGACCGCCAAGATAGCGGGACGGAGGTCATCGCCGAGCCCACCACGGCGTCACGACCAGAACCTTTGCAGGTGAAGACTACCTTTCGTCAGGATAATATGTACTTGTTGTCTCCCTTCGAATTTGGTCGTTGTTGGATCCCTTCCCGCCTTCATTTTGGGAAGAGGACCAAGGCCACTATAAATATAGCCTAGCCACCACCATAGAAGGGAGGACAGAGGATCCAGACCATCCACACCCTCACCAGCTCACACAAACACAAGAACACACCTCCTGAGGTTGTTCTTCCATTGTACTAGTTCATCCTCAGCCCACCTCGAGGCAAATCCACCACAAAGTAGGAGTAGGGTATTACACCGCAAGGTGGCCCAAACATGGGTAAACTGCCTTGTCTCGTTCTTGATAGAGGCAAAGGTGTCCCGATCTTTCGATGAGATGATAACTATCGATTTGGTGGAGTCGACTTTGACGATCCGACTACAAACGTGCACGACGTTGCGCCTTAGCAATCGCTAAACCAATCTCCTGAGGTTACTGACGATGCCGGAAGCACGATCAGCCTGACCACGAAGGTCTATTCCTGCAAGCAATCGAAGAACGAGCAAGAATATGATAAAGCAATCTGAATATTGCGAATATATATGAAGTATTGATAATGGTGGGGATCCGTAAGCGGTCTTGGTCTGGTCGTTGGACACGAACGAAGTACACGAAGTTGCAATGGCTAACTTTTAACTAAACAAATCCCAAGCAAAAAGCTACTAGATGGATCTACTTATATAGGAGCAAGGGGTGGCGGCCAAGGAGGTGGGAGGACGTCCCAAGACAGCCTAAAACCAACCCTAGGTCGTACAAGGCTCATGGGCCCAAGTGGAGGTGATGCAACACCTTTGGACTTGTAGTTTGACTCGGATTCTGGTGCAACGTCAGATTGTTTCGACCATAACTCAATGCTCCGGACGAATTTAAAGGTGAATCCAATTGGGTTGGAAAGAGCACGAAATCTAGTTTCCAACAAAAAAAGAATCACCCAATTCGGAGTCCGTATGAAAAAGTTGTTGGCGTTTTGAGTCAGGTATGTCTGTGCAGTCCGAATCTGAATCCAGAACGTGAGAGACTTGGACTCTATCTTCTCTTGGCCCAAAAGTGACGTGAGAGGACTTTTTGAACAGAACCTAAACTTCTCCTTTTGCCTTATCTTCATATGTGGATTGTACAAATGTCCCATACACCTGCAATTAGACAAAACACAAAAGTGTGTGAAGTATTTTTGTTCTGGATAACATAAATAGATTATTGAATAGTTTGCACTAGAAATCACCTGACAAATATGCATGTATGCAATATTTTTGGTCGTATCCAAGGTAGTCATGTCCTCATCATCCTCCCCTTCTTGAAAACAAAGCCGTCCTCGGCGTTGCTTAATCTGAAATGTGGCTAACAAAAGAGACAAGGTGTACATGTTGTATATGTATATGTCATCCATTTTTACTTCCCGTGGATTTTGCACATATGACACATGTATACATGAGTAACTTTCATAGTTAATAAAATATAAAGCCAAAATATTATCACAAGAAGTAGAAGGCATGAAAGTATTGCAACTCAGTTTGCACATATAAGTGAAACTCTTATTCATATGAAAAGATGGACAATATTCATCATTAAACCATCCCAACATTGATGAACCATCACCAAGATTAGAGGTCATATCAAAATGATTAAACATTGGCACAATTATTTTCAAACATATTTGATCCAAATCTGATTTATTCCCTGATTCACTTGATTCTTTTGCATCGATAGTTAATTCAATGGGCTCACTCAAAATTGTTTGATCACATGGCATAGTCAAATCATCAACATAGTCCTCTAAGGTAGCTGGTGTGATCAAAGTAGTGGGTAGCTCACCGCATGGTGCACTTAAATTGACAAGACATTCATCATACTCATGTGGAAGTGGAAGATTAGTACCTTTGTCATTACCTCTTATGATCAACTCAGATGAGGTAGGCACTCTCGGTGATGATGTGTCACATGGTGGAGGTGATGTAGTCCTCACAACAACGGATGTGGTTGTCATAGTATGCTTAGTAGTTGAAGGGACAACCGTATCAACTCTTGGAATGTGCATCTCGCGCTTGTTCTCCTTGTGCGCAACACGTCGTTTTATTTCCTGTTCAGCTTTGCAAGCAAGATGAAACAAATGGTCCATAGGATAACACTCTTCATGTATTAGTATCTCCTGAATGTCACGATTTAATCCTCCCCAAAATCTATCCATAAAATCTTCTTCACTTTCTTCTAAAGAGGAATGCAGCAAGGTAGTTTGTAAAGTATCATAATATTTCGTTACGGTGTCACTACCTTGTTTTAAATGTTGCAACTTTGTAATCATGTCACGAGTATAATAAGCGGGAATGAATGTATGTCGCATGGCAAGTTTCAAATCATCCCAAGTAGTAGGTATATCATTAGGGTGTAACCGACAATATTCACTCCACCAAACTACAGCATAACCAGTGAAAGAACCAACCGCAACCTTAACTTTTTTACGTACATCAAAATTATTGGAAGCAAATATATTATTTAGGTCAAACTCCCATTCAATATATAAAGCAGGTCTAAAACGGCCATTAAATGGTGGTATAGAAACATTAACCTGATCATGTGCATTTGGATGTTTGTGCACCTCTCGTGACGGTTGTGGTATTTGCATAGGTGATGGCACATCTCCCACGATCGACAAACCCCATGAATTGACTCTAGATCCTGTCATGATTAGTAGAAACAAGAAACAAAATTCAAGAATAATGTTCCTATGAACTACTAGGATGTGGTGGTAAAGCGCTCACAGTAAAGCAAATATCAATATCTTACAAGTTCTTACCAAGCAGCAGGTGGTGACAGGCAACCAGCGGTGTCAAATAACTCCAAAGATTGAGTAAAGCGATTGCCAGGGGAACGTACATATACACGGTGTAGAAATATGTGGAGCTGGGTTGGCTATATATGGTAGCAAAATATTAGCAATAATCAATTCAGAGATGCAATGTTGAATAAACGCTCAACGACGGTACTGTGCTGGTCCTAGGCTAGACCGGACTAGAGACGCGAGCCTAGAACACTAATGAGGTCACGGCGTAGCACAACTAGCATCAATGAAGGATACTAAGTAGCTCTGGACAGCAAGATATAAGTGAAGATCACAACGGCAGTAAAGATAATGATGAAAAACAACTGCCAAGCAGGATATACAACAACTCTCTCCAACTTTCCTCTTGAAAAGTTTGTGCCAATTTTCTGATAATTTTTTTCAAAGAATGCTACTAACTCAAGCTTTCCAATGCAAAAAGAATCACTCAATTCCGAGTTGATATGAGGAGTGAAAGAATTCTGAAACTGGCTTGAAAAACTGGAATAAGCTGTGTCCGCGAACTTCGGAGGGCAAAAAGACCTATTTAGAAGACGATTTTGAGGTGTCAAATATTGAACTAGTCTCTGCAACTATTTAGATGCGGCTCGTCGCTAGCTTTCATTTGAGTACTCGTGGAGTCAAAACGGACTTCGTATGAGGAAGGTATGCCTGTTTTACTAAACAGTGCACAAAACAGATTCCAATCCGAATTCAACTACGAGAGAGTCTAGATAGATCCGAATTTTGTTTTTTTTTTCTTCTCTCTTTTTTTTTCTCACACTTTTTTTTCTTTCTCTTTTTTTTCTGACTTCTTTTTCTTTTTTTTTCTCTTTTTTTTTCTCTATCTTTTTTCTCTCTCCCTCTTTCCAAGACAAACTAGATAAGATGCAGATTGGATCAAGCGAAGATGTGAACGACCTCAACTATGATTGTGACAATGAACTATGGGTAGCACGTGGTGAAATTTGATGGATGGTGTGGTGGACAGCAGAGGGATAACGATGCAGCGGCGACGTGACTAATGTGAACAGAACTCGAAACTCTAAACGAACTAGACCCTAAGACCAGCAACTCGACACGACGATGCAACCGATAATTCAATAATGCAAACAATGAATAGAAAATTGCAAAGGCTCAGACTGGCTTGGACAAAAGGATGAATAGATCTAACTTTTTTGTGGCTTTTTCTAGGACAATAGGTAAGAAAATAAATCTAATCTAGGGGAAACTGGAAATTCTCACCGAGCAACCTGAAAACTGATACCACTTGATAGAGGCAAAGGTGTCCCGATCTTTCGATGAGATGATAACTATCGATTTGGTGGAGTCGACTTTGACGATCCGACTACAAACGTGCACGACGTTGCGCCTTAGCAATCGCTAAACCAATCTCCTGAGGTTACTGACGATGCCGGAAGCACGATCAGCCTGACCACGAAGGTCTATTCCTGCAAGCAATCGAAGAACGAGCAAGAATATGATAAAGCAATCTGAATATTGCGAATATATATGAAGTATTGATAATGGTGGGGATCCGTAAGCGGTCTTGGTCTGGTCGTTGGACACGAACGAAGTACACGAAGTTGCAATGGCTAACTTTTAACTAAACAAATCCCAAGCAAAAAGCTACTAGATGGATCTACTTATATAGGAGCAAGGGGTGGCGGCCAAGGAGGTGGGAGGACGTCCCAAGACAGCCTAAAACCAACCCTAGGTCGTACAAGGCTCATGGGCCCAAGTGGAGGTGATGCAACACCTTTGGACTTGTAGTTTGACTCGGATTCTGGTGCAACGTCAGATTGTTTCGACCATAACTCAATGCTCCAGACGAATTTAAAGGTGAATCCAATTGGGTTGGAAAGAGCACGAAATCTAGTTTCCAACAAAAAAAGAATCACCCAATTCGGAGTCCGTATGAAAAAGTTGTTGGCGTTTTGAGTCAGGTATGTCTGTGCAGTCCGAATCTGAATCCAGAACGTGAGAGACTTGGACTCTATCTTCTCTTGGCCCAAAAGTGACGTGAGAGGACTTTTTGAACAGAACCTAAACTTCTCCTTTTGCCTTATCTTCATATGTGGATTGTACAAATGTCCCATACACCTGCAATTAGACAAAACACAAAAGTGTGTGAAGTATTTTTGTTCTGGATAACATAAATAGATTATTGAATAGTTTGCACTAGAAATCACCTGACAAATATGCATGTATGCAATATTTTTGGTCGTATCCAAGGTAGTCATGTCCTCATCAGTTCTTCTTCAGTTCATCCAGCTAGGCCGTGAGATTGACGAGTTGGCAGACTGGGGAGGTTGCGTTCTCCGCACGCACCATAGAGTTTGAATCTATCTTGGGTATGCGGAGCCCCGAATCCAACAGTGGCCCAAATCTATAGTGGGTCTCTAATAGGCCGGATGTCAGACATGGACGAATATGACCCAAATACTTCACGGCCGTTTATGGGCCGAAAGTTTCAATGGCCAATAAATGGGCCCAAATTAAGCAGGACCTTTAATAGGCCGGAAACACACTAGGCCATAATTCGGCCCATATACTTAGTGGACTGTTAACGGGCCAGAAGTGACCATGGGCCGCGATGATGACAAGTTTAGAACGGGCCATTGACAGGCTGATTTGACAATAGCCGTACTGGCCTTAACTACGAATGGGCCATCTGCAAGCAGGCCGTTAATGGACCATCCCACTAATTTTGACTGGGCCAGCCTTTTTAACCTACATGGGCCGTTGTTGGGCCTTGCTACGTGTCGACGTATCATAGGTGCCTCCTGTCCATTGGGCGGTCGACGTCTGTCCTTTTCTGGTGCTGACATGTGGTTGCTATAGCCAATGATAATTTTACACATGGAAAATCCTCATTGGTCCCAGCTGTTAACGGGTTATCGGATCCAAACCGGAGCCCGATAGCTTAATGGCGACCCGTTACCGTGGATGCCGCGTGTCGGTCACCCTTGACGAAAGCACTTCTATGACGCGCGATTTATCGTCATGGAAGTGGACAATTCTGTGATGATAATTTTGGTAATGTCATGGAACACTTCTACGACAGCACATGTATGACTATCTTGATTCTCTCATAAAATCGTCATGGATGTACATAGATGACAGAAAACATGACCTACTGTGACAAACACGTATCATCACGGAACTGTATTTTTTTGTTGTGTTACAAGGGAGTGATTACGCTTAACCTAGCTATCGATCATTTTTTTCCTGAGTTAACTCGTCGCCGTGTCTCACATTTATATACACAGGTCGAGGTACGGTGGCTTACAAGAGTCCAGGTCGGATCACACAACGTAACTGACCCTGATTCTAATTCCCTTGCCTTACAGAGCAAGTCATCATCGGGCGGCTCACGCCTTCGGGTCTTGAGTCACCTCCGGGTCTTGGGCCTTTAATAAGCCTGCTTATAAGCCGCCATCTTCATATTTTGTCTTCTTGGGCCTTCTTCATATTAAGCCACCAACGGTGTAACCCGGCGCCTCCTGGGCGGGTCACACCTCGGGGTTATATCCCCAACATTATGACCCAGATTGATTTGAACATGTTCATGTTAGTCTTCACTACTTCAGTTGGCGAATTGTCTTCCAATGTTTAACCTTAAATAAACCACTGTAACCCGCAATGACGTCATGCAAGCTGAATCGTTGTAACCCGCCATGACATCATGTGTATCAAATCTACTAAAAACATGTGACATCATAACGGATATTTTATATTAATTGGTTTTCCGAGAATCGAGGCACCCGCACTCCTAAGATAATCATGTTGCCTCCTCGACATCTGCGCATGCCATTTTACCGTTTCCTTATAAACAGGGACAGGGGTCCTTTTTCATTTTTTACCCCTGCCTCCTTCTCTTCTTCTTCCTCCTCGCGACCACCTCCGCCGTCGGAGCTCCCCGCCCCAGTCAACTTTCTTCAACAACTTCATCCTAGTCGTTGCATCGACCTGACTTTAGCCAGAAATCGTGGCACCCCTTTGTTGTCCATCAGCATCACCAGGTACCCATCTCTCCTTACTTCCAATATGCATTAGGTTACCCTAGTTCGTCAGTGTTCCTCAATGTTCGTCGTGCTTATTTGTAGTTCATCCACTTGCTGCTTAGTTTAATCCAAAAGCGCTACTGAGGTCATGCAGTGATAACTTTGGCATCTGTTTCCAATCACATATCATTCTTTTCTTCTGAGATTCAATCCGCAGCACACTAGTTCATCCATGACCATGTTTTAGGTTTAGCAATTTCCTTCTGTTTTTCGAACTGCCGTAGATCCAAAATTATAGGCACGATCCGTCAAACTTGTTTGCCAAACACTTAGTGAAATTCTGCCATAAAACTTTCATCAAGCTCAGCTCCATAAATAGCCGCTTCGTCAACACAGTTTGGGCAGCTCAAAGAATAAACTGATAACCTGCCAACCTGCCGCCGGCTTAACCATAAATCTGTAACCCATTATGTTCAAACCACTTCATAACCAGCTCATTGCTACTGAACCATCACCATAATTACTGAGGCAACTTACCACCTTGATTTTAAACCGCCATATTTTTTTCCTCCAGGCCGCAATTTTTTAAATCGCCAATCGTGACCAAGACTCCCACCTCGTGTGATTGGGTTGCCTCACATGTTTCTGAATTGTCTCTCCTAGAGTATGTGAATATGGGAGTCTTGCCATCGAGGGATACCATCCACTGGCGAGTTCCAGGTGCTAAAACTAGACCCGAGCCTAAAGAATGCGAAGTCATCATCTTTGCGAATCACCTCCTCCGCGGCTTCTCACCACCCGGGTCAAAATTCTTTCGGGATGTTCTCCAGCTTTACTATCTTCACCCTCAAGACATCGGTCCCAACTCTGTTTCCAACATCTGCAACTTTCAAGTCTTCTGCGAAGTGTATCTTCAACAAGAGCCCGAAGTTGATCTATTTAGAGAGTATTTTTATCTGAACCGCCAAACTGAGAAGTCTGGTGGGCCTAGTCTCGAGCTCAGTGGGATCTCCATTCAGAGGCGATGAGATATTATTTTTCCTGCAGCTGTACTACCCAGTCACCCCAAAGATTGGAACTATACATGGTTCTATTGCCAAGACACCTCCCCGGACGGTGAAAACCCCTGGCGGGTTATCACCCCTTCCGGCTCATCCCCACTCATGTGCTTACAGATCGCATCTCCGCTGCAGAACGAGCAAAGTATTCTACCATTTTTTCAAAGATAAGAGCTTTGGTGGCCAATGGTTTATCTAGAATAGATCTGATTCGCTACTGGGTTAATGTGTGAGTACACAAGTAACGCCAAGGACCCTCGACGGTACCAGACACCCTTAACTGATGCGGGAACCACCGCTATGGTTAAATCATTACTTGGGGAGACTATAGAAAATTGCCGCAAAGTAGGGGTGAACCCTTTATGCGTGCTCAATGCACCTCCACCTGTAAGTGTCTTCCATAGACTTTAGTCATATTGTAATCAATACTTATAACCTTCATTTTGCTTCAATTTACTGTCACTCATTTGAAATATAGGCCGAATCTCCATTCTGGTGAAAGAAGCTTCAAGCTGCCCCCCAGTAAAAAAGCTTAAGACCAACGCCCGTGGCCCGGGTCGCCGTAAGAAATCAGCAGCAGAGGACCTTCTCAAGCTAGATGACTCGGAGGTAAAACTTGACTCCCTTAGTCGCCTTTTTATGCAATTTATTGACGCTGACTCTTCTCAGGATGACGCAGAGACCAGTCAAGCCGACACCACAGAGGTAATCCCTGCCTCCTCCGACTGAGAACCTTTGCCAAGAAAGTGAACTCGGCGGGTCTTCCGGAAGGTGAAATTTTCTCATGCACTTGCTCACTTGGATCCCAACTTTCTTTTCAAGAAACAACAACATGAGCCAAAACGCCCGACTCGAAGCGGCGGCTCTCAAGATCTTATCTCCGGCTTACCTAATACGCCGGCTCCTCGCAAACGTCATCATGAGGTGCCTCATAACTTAGACTCTCTTTATCCATTAGCCAGCCAAATACGTCAACCTCTCACTCCTTCCAACTCAAATTATAAGAAGACGCCTCCAGTATCTGGCAACTCTTCTGGGACTCAAATGCTAGTCTTCAAAATCGCCCATGATGATGTACTCATACACTTTGTATTGTATTGTAGAGGTGTGGCAAAGGCCGATAAGAAGCAGAAGGTTGGCGGGTCTTCGAAAGATCCTAAGTCTGCTGAGTCAGAGAAACAACATACCGACATCTCTAAGGCCCACACTCAAGATCCAGAAGAACCCATGGATGACCCGCCACCAACAGTCGAAGCCATCCTCCCCGAGCCAATGGACGCGGAGCTTAACCCGGCGGCCAGCCATGACCCGCCGAGCCCTAAGCCGCCAACTCCTCAAAAGCCAGCTGAAGAGATCCCTCTTGACAAGGACCATGAAGATGTGACCATCACTGGGACAACTTACACGGCGCCAGGGGCTTCCACAGTTTTGGCCAAACATGCCACCAAAGAAGAATCTCATTCTTTGGATAAGGGCAAGACCAAGCTGGATTTGGAAAGCTATGCTGCCTTCAACGCAAGCGACATCCATGCAGGGTACCTGAGCCGCCTTCACACTAGCTGTGATTTAGAAGCCGGCTTAGTGAATCTCATGAAGGAGCGCTATGAGGTATGATACTAATCTTGATAGAGGCAAAGGTGTCCCGTCTTTCGATGAGATGATGAATATCGCTTTGATGGAAGTCGACTTTGACGATCCGACTACGAACGTGCGAGGACGTCGCGCCTTAGCAATCGCTAAACCAACTCCGAGAGGTTATCGACCACGCCGGAGCACGATCAACCTGACCACGAGGGTCTGTTTCCTGCGAGCAAACGAAGAACAGGCAAGAAACTGAGATTGCAATCTGGATATTGCGAATATAAGATGAAAGCTTTATTGATCAAGGTGGGGTTCTGTGACGCCTTTGTCTGGTCGCTGAACACAAACGAAGTACGCGAAGTTGCAGCTATGGCGAACTTTTAATCTAAACAAAACCCAAAGTCTAAACGACGCCCTAAGGGCTGTATATATGGAGGAAGAGGGGGGGAATTTCGTGGCCCTTGAGGAAGGGGTCCGAAACCAACCCTATCTCTTGTTTCCCCACACATACGGACTCTAAAAACAGCCTATACTTATGTATTTCGAAATTACATGGGCCTGGCCCAATAATAAGGTGACGCAGCACCTAGAATAGCCTCTGGACGAAAGTTATGAAGTAGCATCTTGTATATTTCGTCCAAGGCTTCATGCACGCATTATGGTGGCTTCAACGTCCTGAAATCATCACTTGTAACTCCGTTCTTGTTCCCCATGCGCATGCCATCATCTCCATGCTTGTTCTTGCTCCAATGTTCATCCTTCTCAAAGCTAGGCCCTTCATTTGTAAGCAAAACAAATGTATCCAATTTAGGCAGCATCATATTCTCATGAACATTAGAATCATTAGCAAGAAACGAAAGTACCTGGTAATTTAATTGGCGTGCGCGAGCTCTAGTAATTGGTCCAGTATGTATAGCAGCAGGGACTGTGGGTGTAATAATTGTATTGATGTCCTCATCATCCTCCCCTTCTTGAAATGAAGTCGTCCTCGACGGAAGCTCATCTTCCTCACCCAAATAAGGCTTCAAATCTGCAATATTAAAAGTGGGACTAACCCCAAAATCTGCAGGCAGCTCAAGTTTATATGCATTATCATTTATTTTCTCTAACACCTTAAAAGGACCATCAGCACGTGGCATTAGCTTTGATTTGCGCAAATCAGGAAATCTATCCTTACGCAAATGTAACCAAACAAGATCTCCAGGTGCAAACACAACATGTTTTCTACCCTTATCTCCAGCAAGTTTATATTTAGCATTCATACGCTCAATGTTTTCCTTAGTTAACTCATGCATTTTTAAGATCAATTCAGCACGTTGTTTAGCATCAAAATTAACCTTCTCCGAAGATGGAAGAGGCAACAAATCAATAGGTGCACGAGGTAGGAAACCATACACAATTTCAAAAGGGCACATCTTAGTAGTAGAATGCAATGAACGATTATAAGCAAACTCAATATGAGGCAAGCAGTCTTCCCACATTTTCTTATTATTCTTCAAAACAGCCCTAAGCATAGTAGACAATGTTCTATTGACTACTTCAGTTTGTCCATCAGTTTGGGGGTGACAAGTAGTACTAAAAAGCAGTTTAGTCCCCAACTTAGCCCATAAACATCTCCAAAAGTGGCTAAGAAATTTAGTATCACGATCTGAAACAATAGTATTTGGCACACCATGCAAGCGAATAATTTCACGAAAGAACAAATCAGCAACATTAACAGCATCATCGCTTTTATGACATGGTATAAAGTGCGCCATTTTCGAGAATCTATCCACGACAACAAATATGCTATCCCTCCCCTTCTTTGTTCGAGGTAAACCTAAAACAAAGTCCATAGATATATCCTCCCAAGGAACACTAGGTACAGGCAAAGGCATATATAAACCATGAGGATTGAGTCGTGACTTAGCTTTTTGACATGTAGTGCAGCGAGCAACAAAACGCTCAACATCCCGTCTCATCTTTGGCCAAAAGAAATGTGTAGCAAGTACGTCCTCCGTCTTCTTCACGCCAAAGTGTCCCATTAATCCTCCTCCATGCGCCTCCTGCAACAACAAAAGACGAAGAGAGCTAGCTGGAATGCATAGCTTGTTAGCACGGAACACAAATCCATCATTAACGACAAACTTGTTCCAGGTTCTTCCTTCTTTACAATTCTGCAATACATCTTTAAAATCAGCATCATGCACATATTGATCTTTGATGGTCTCCAAACCAAATATTTTGAAGTCAAGTTGTGAAAGCATAGTATAGCGACGAGACAATGCATCAGCAATAACATTTTCTTTACCCTTCTTGTGTTTAATGACATAAGGGAAAGTTTCAATGAATTCAACCCATTTAGCATGTCTACGATTCAGTTTAGCTTGACTTTTAATATGTTTCAAAGATTCATGATCAGAATGTATAACAAATTCTTTGGGCCATAAATAATGTTGCCATGTTTCTAAAGTCCGAACAAGAGCATATAGTTCTTTATCATAAGTAGAATAATTCAGACTAGGCCCACTCAATTTTTCAGAAAAGTATGCAACAGGTTTGCCATCTTGTAATAACACACCTCCTAATCCAATGCCACTAGCATCACATTCAAGCTCAAAAGTCTTATTAAAATCAGGAAGTTGGAGTAAAGGAGCATGTGTCAACTTATCTTTCAATACCGTGAAGGCTTCTTCCTGTGCGGTACCCCAAACAAAAGGCACATCCTTCTTTGTAAGCTCGTTGAGAGGTGCAGCAATGGTGCTAAAATCTCTCACAAAACGCCTATAGAAACCAGCGAGTCCAAGAAAACTCCGCACTTGTGTGACCGTTTTGGGCTGCGGCCAACTCTCAATAGCTTCAATCTTGGCTTTATCAACTTCAATTCCCTGTGGAGTAACAACATAGCCAAGAAAAGATACTCGGTCGGTGCAAAAGGTGCACTTCCCAAGGTTACCAAACAAACGTGCATCACGTAGAGCAATAAAAACAGCACGTAAATGTTCCAAATGTTCTTCCAAAGATTTGCTATAAATCAGTATATCATCAAAATAGACCACCACAAATCGTCCAATGAAAGCACGTAAAACTTCGTTCATTAGTCTCATGAAAGTACTAGGTGCATTAGTTAACCCAAAAGGCATGACTAACCACTCATATAAACCAAACTTAGTTTTAAATGCAGTTTTCCATTCATCTCCCAATTTCATACGAATTTGATGGTATCCACTACGCAAATCAACTTTGGAGAATATTGTAGAGCCACTCAATTCATCAAGCATATCATCGAGCCTAGGAATAGGATGACGATAACGAATAGTAATATTATTAATGCCTCTACAATCAACACACATACGCGACGTACCATCCTTTTTAGGCACGAGTATAATAGGAACAGCACAAGGACTAAGAGATTCGCGTATATAACCTTTGTCAAGCAGCTCCTGTACTTGACGCATAATCTCCTTCGTCTCCTCTGGATTGGTACGGTATGGTGCACGGTTGGGTAGCGATGCACCGGGAATTAAGTCAATTTGATGCTCAATCCCTCGAATAGGTGGTAATCCCGGTGGCACGTCTTGTGGGAAGACGTCAGCGAACTCCTGCAAAATGTGAGTGACAGCAGGGGGCAAAGAGGAAGGCACGTCCTCGAATGAAAATAATGCCTCTTTGCACACAAAAGCATAGCAAACAGATTTGCTGAAATCTAGTTCATCAATATCAGATTTTGTGGCAAGTAAACATGCACTTTTCAATTTAATTTCAGAAACAACACTAGATGGTTTATTATTAGGTTTCATTTGTTGCTCAAATTCCTTTGCCACAATCTGATTTTCACTCTTATTTTTCTCCTGTTTTGCTTTATTAGCTCTATTAATGTCATCTTTCAAAATGGAATCAGGAGTCATAGGAAGCAAAGTAATATTTTTATCCTTATGAACAAGAGTATACTGATTGTTTCTACCATGGTGTACAGAATTTTTATCAAATTGCCATGGTCTACCTAGTAATAAGGAACATGCTTGCATGGGTACCACATCACAATCAACATAATCAGCATATGTAGAGATACTAAAATGCACACGAACAGTACGTGTTACCTTAACCTTGCCGCTGTTGTTGAACCATTGGATGTAGTAAGGATGTGGATGTGGTCTTGTGGTGAGAGATAGCTTCTCCACCATCTCCATGCTAGCCAAGTTGTTACAGCTCCCTCCATCTATGATGACGCGAACAGAACGTTCCTTCACAACTCCCTTTGTATGGAACAAATTATGCCTCTGATTTTGCTCTGCTTGTGTGACCTGCACACTCAAAACACGTTGAGCAACTAAACATTCATACCTGTCAGCGTCTTCAGGAGCCATGTATTGCGTCTCATTTTCAGAATCATCTCCACCATGTTCTTCACGTGTAATAAGAGCCAAAGTCTCCTCATCATAGTCACTAGCGGACTCATACCCACCATCCTCAGTAGCAATCATGACACGCTGAGATTTGCATTCTCTCGCAAAATGTCCTCTTCCCTTACAACGACGACAAATAATATCACTTGTGTGCCCTGTCGATGCCATGGAAGAAGAAGAGCTCTGCACAGGCCCGGCAGGTGTGCTCTTGGCAGAGAGTGGTGGTTGTGCCTGCTTTCTTGTATCACGGCTGGAGGTGGCACCTGATGGAGGTGATGGTGAAGTGGAAGTAGAAGATGCACGCGGTGTCCATGATGAAGGTCGACCTGCAGAAAAGTTAGTTCGCGCCAATGGCTGTCGATCCTGCACTTCACGTTCAGCTTTACAAGCAAGATGGAATAAACGAGTGATATTATTATAATCCTTATACTCTAGAATGGTCTGAATCTCTTTATTTAATCCACCCATAAAACGTGCAAGCATAGCTTCATTCTCCTCAACAATACCACATCTAATCATGCCAGTTTGTAATTCCTGATAATATTCTTCTACAGAATTTTTTCCTTGTCTTAAACGCTGCAATTTTTGAAGTAATTCACGTTGATAATATGGTGGAACCCAACGAGTACGCATAGCAGTTTTCAAAGCAGCCCAAGTAGCTGGAACAGGATATAATCTACAATGTTCAGACCACCAAACACATGCAAAGCTAGTGAAAGCACAAACAGCAGCAGGAACACGTCTCTCCTCAGGATATTGTAAACATGTAAATCGTTGTTCAGTTTCTAACTCCCAAGTAAGATATATATCAGGAACATATCTACCCTCAAATGGTGGAATATTCAATTTCAGTTTAGGGAGATGGTCATGATCTCGTACCTGAGGTGGTGGTGCCGGCCTACCGTTGCGAATATATACCTGAGGTCGACCTGCTGGTGGTGGTGCTGGTGGCTGCACGTAGTTCTGATTTTGATCAACCTCATCCTCATAATCGCCCGCATAATCGTCATCCTCCTCAGCCGCCGCAGGAGCAGGAGCCAAAGAAGCATCAACAGTAGGGACAGCAGCACCCGAATTTTGACCAATCTCAATTGGAACGCGCTGTGCCCGTCCCACTTGATTTGGAAGGCGGCGTTGGAGATGTGGTTGTTGTTGTTGTAGAGGTGCGACATGTGCAGCCGGTGGTGGTTGGGGAAGACGCTTTAGTAATTCAGTAAACTTGTTATCCAGCTTTGTCTCAAACGACTTCTCCACGGCATCTATCTTCTCCATAGCCTCTTCAAATCTGTTTAGCACATCTCCCACCTGGCCACTCATCATTTGCTGAAATTTATCATGCAACTCCTTGTTCGTCATGTTCGCCCAATCAGTCTCATCGGCTTGTGAACCTGCCATGGTTAGCAGCAATAGAAACACAAAAGAATATGATCCTGCAGACTACTAGAAGTGGTGGGATGGTGGTGTGTCACAAAACCTTCAAGCGAATCTCAAATTCTTACCAGTTCTTACCCAGCAGCAGGTGGTGATCGGCAACCGTTGTAGTCAAAAACTCTCAAAGCTTGGATATAGCGATTACCAGGGAGAGTCAAACGCACGATGTAGACTTATGTGGAGCTGGGAAGGCTTATAATATGGTAGCAAAATGGTAAGCAATAATCAATTCAGAGATGCAAAGTTGAATAAACGCTCAACGACGGTACTGTGCTGGTCCTAGGCTAGACCGTGCTAGAGACGCGAGCCTAGAACACTAACAAAATCACGGCGCTGCACGTAAACAAGGGAAAAGCACACTCAGGAATTTTTTTTTTCGCTCTTTTTTTTTTTTTTTTGCGCTCTTTTTTTTTTGCGCTCCTCCTTTTTTTTTTTTGCGAAAAAATCACTATAATGGCGAGTGTCTCAAAACTCTTCCCAGGTCAAACTGACAGGATGGGCACAAAATTTTTTGACTATTTTTTTTTTTCAGAAATCAGGGCAGCGACGACGAAAAAGTGCGACAAAAAATCACTATGATGGCGAGTGTCTCAAAACACTACCCGGGGCCTAAAAATAGGATAGGGAAAAAAATATTTTTGGTTGCCGAAATTTTGGCCTAAAAACTGCCCGGGGGTCTTTTTTTTTTTTTTTTTTTTTTCCGAGACCTACTCAGGCAAGGAAACACGAAACGGAAAATATATGGATCTCTAAAACAAACCGACTATGAAAAGAACTCGGATTGGTGGTGGATATATGGCGGTGGTATATGGCAGCGGTGGTGGTATATGGATACGGATTCAAAGCGGTGGCGGATAAGCAATGGTGGTAGATGGCAAGGCGATGATGATGGTGCGGCGGCGGCGTGACAACTTATGACCAGAACTCGAAACTCTAAAAGACTAGACTCTAAGACCAGCAACTTGACACGACGATGCAACCGCAAATTCAACAAAGCAAAAACCCTAAAAAGATTATGCAAAGGCTCAGATTGGTTCGGATATGATGAACTAACCCTAATTTTTTTTTGTGGCTTTTTCGTGGACTGTAGGTATGAAGAACAGACTCGATCTAAACTACGAAAAACTGTAAAATCTCACCGAGCAACCTGGAAATCTGATACCACTTGATAGAGGCAAAGGTGTCCCGTCTTTCGATGAGATGATGAATATCGCTTTGATGGAAGTCGACTTTGACGATCCGACTACGAACGTGCGAGGACGTCGCGCCTTAGCAATCGCTAAACCAACTCCGAGAGGTTATCGACCACGCCGGAGCACGATCAACCTGACCACGAGGGTCTGTTTCCTGCGAGCAAACGAAGAACAGGCAAGAAACTGAGATTGCAATCTGGATATTGCGAATATAAGATGAAAGCTTTATTGATCAAGGTGGGGTTCTGTGACGCCTTTGTCTGGTCGCTGAACACAAACGAAGTACGCGAAGTTGCAGCTATGGCGAACTTTTAATCTAAACAAAACCCAAAGTCTAAACGACGCCCTAAGGGCTGTATATATGGAGGAAGAGGGGGGGAATTTCGTGGCCCTTGAGGAAGGGGTCCGAAACCAACCCTATCTCTTGTTTCCCCACACATACGGACTCTAAAAACAGCCTATACTTATGTATTTCGAAATTACATGGGCCTGGCCCAATAATAAGGTGACGCAGCACCTAGAATAGCCTCTGGACGAAAGTTATGAAGTAGCATCTTGTATATTTCGTCCAAGGCTTCATGCACGCATTATGGTGGCTTCAACGTCCTGAAATCATCACTTGTAACTCCGTTCTTGTTCCCCATGCGCATGCCATCATCTGCATGCTTGTTCTTGCTCCAATGTTCATCCTTCTCAAAGCTAGGCCCTTCATTTGTAAGCAAAACAAATGTATCCAATTTAGGCAGCATCATATTCTCATGAACATTAGAATCATTAGCAAGAAACGAAAGTACCTGGTAATTTAATTGGCGTGCGCGAGCTCTAGTAATTGGTCCAGTATGTATAGCAGCAGGGACTGTGGGTGTAATAATTGTATTGATGTCCTCATCAAATCTCTTTCCATATGTACTTATGTAGCCGCCAAGTTTTAAGTATAAGGAAAAAATAATGACTATGCTTGAGACTTCATGAATATTTCCAAACCATAGCTTCTCAGGGCCTGCTCATGTGATAAAGATGAGCCAGGTCTTCAAATATTAAGCTTGAAAGAATCTTGTGCAGCTTCAATAATTTCATAGCAACGAAATGATGCATACTCACAATTATTTCTAAGATCCAAATATCTAGCCCCCAAGGGCCGGCTTAAACTGACAAGTTGAGCCGGGACTTAGAGTCACTTTAAGAAACCAAAACATGTAGCCCCCAAGGGCCGGCTTAATCTGACAAGATACGCCGGTTCTCAATAAAAAGTAAATTGACTGACATTGGCCCCCAAGTGCCAAGTAGAGTACTTGTAGTGTGCTTGGTACTTAATAGAATAACAACACAAATAGTTAATCCTTGATTTGTAATCATCACGTCATTGTATTTCAGGCAGAATTGAGTATGAAGGAATCACAAGTGGGCGATTTGAGGAAGAATATAAAGTTGCAGCAGG
Source organism: Aegilops tauschii subsp. strangulata (assembly GCF_002575655.3). Classification (NCBI taxonomy): domain Eukaryota; kingdom Viridiplantae; phylum Streptophyta; class Magnoliopsida; order Poales; family Poaceae; genus Aegilops; species Aegilops tauschii. The sequence continues at coordinate 281,562,642 of NC_053036.3, forward strand.
CAAAGACTTCCAAGGCCAAGCTTGAGCTGAAAACTTATTTGGAGGAAATTGAAAAGCTGAAGGAAGGTTTGATGCTGAAAGAGGCGCGTGGGAGTCGGACAAGACCTTACTAGCAAAGAGAGCCGAAGAAGCGGAAGCACAACCTAAGCCGGTTGTTGATGAGCTTACCGGCTTAAAAGAACATATCACCCATATGACAGCTGCCATCTTTCGTAAGATTCATATGCACTGCAACATTTGTTTTGATATTACTACAAACTGCTAGGCGGTTCTCAATTCTTACCGTTTAACTCGCTTGGCAACCTATGAATAGGCACCAGAAGCGCCAGCCTTGGCGAAATATGCTGACGAAGCTCAAGGCAGTATATTCATTGACTGAGGGAACATTACGAAGCCTTGTGGCCTTATCAGGCGGGAAGAAACCTCCAAAGTAGATCAAGACCATTCTGGACCAACTCTCAACAGCGCCAACTCAAGTTGAAGAATATAAGTTGTCAGTCGCCCGTGCTGGAGCAATTGTTGCTCTAGGCCGAGCTAAGGCGTGGCATTTAGAACTTGACCCGGTGGAAATAGCCACCGGTTGTCCGGAATTCAAGGATGATGGGTCTGCCTTCGGGGAACAAGACTTCAACAACTGCGTTAGGGAGATGTGACCCGTCACCTACAAACTGTTATAAATTTAAATCACTACACGCCTGCTTACGATGAGAACAATCAGAAGATTAAGCCGCCAGCCCATGATATTGTCAATCTCATCCCTCCTTGGCGTAAGCACATCTTCGCTCCTGACGTCGATCATTCTGTTATTCTCAATGATGAAGCCACTTTCAAAGCTTTAACCGGCATCGATTGGACAACGGCTGGTCTTCAGATGATCGACGAAGAAGAGCCGACATGGGATGACCCGGAATCGTCAACTCGTCAAGAAGAAAACTGATGACGACCCAGGTGGCCCTCAGGCCAAAGTATAAGAGTGCATCTTCAGAAAACTCGTGGCTCCAAACCTATGGGCATATGAAAGCCTTGTAATAGGCTAGTTTAAAACAATGATCCATTATGCCATGCCTTTGTGCATGTAAACTGTTGAAATGCGAGGTTTAATCTTTATGATGGGCTTGATCTGATCAGTCATACGAGCCAGAGCAACACTCTTACTTGTGTGCAAAACTCTGCATATCCTGCCAAAATAGGTTAAACATATGCCCTGACAACTTAACGTCAAAAAACAGGGCGGGTGACAACCCAAACATACATACCCGAAATTATTATAGAATAATCAAGGCCAGGCAAGTCAAAATATATTGACGTCTTAAAATCAAAATTTAGGGCGGGTTACCAAACCCTGAATATTCATATGACAATTGAAAACATACCTATAAATTTAGATCATACTGATGGCTTAAACGTCAATATTCAGTGCGGGTGACAACCCAAAGGCCTGTAATCGCATGACCTCAATTGCTCAAATCAAAGCACACTGGTGACTTAAAGTCCATAGCCAGGGCGGGTTACCAAACCCGAAATACTCAAACATGAGTCATACAACTGGAGCTTTATAGCCCGGACCAGGCGACTCAAAAATCTCAAAACCGAAACTTGAAAATATAAAAGCATCTGAAAATTCAAACAAAAAATATGCAAATCTCAAAAATAACTAGGCCAACTTTTAAGGCATAACCGAAAAAGTGGTTTATAAGCCTCATATTTGCTTTCAAGGCCGCAATAGCCATTTGGCGCTCAGGCCTCATGTTTGCTTTCAAGGCCGCAACAGCCGTTTGGCGCTCAGGCCTCATGTTTGCTTTTAAGGCTGCAGCAGCCGTTTGGCACTCAGGCCTCATGATTGCTTTCAAGGCCGCAACATTCGTGGTTTTACCTAGCTCACTGTAAGCCGGCTCTCACATGACACAAGCCGCTATTTTAACCTTACCGAGTTCAGGGTCTTTAAAAAGATTGACTGTTAAGAGTTCGGCGGCTCACCTGGTGGAGTAGCAAGTTGCAAACAGGTAGGAAAAACCTATAAAAGGTGGCATTCAAGCCGGTCAAGAGGGTATGAAAGCTAAACCCAGTGGTTTGAAGCCCCCAAGTGACCATATGATCAATCAATAAAGGCTCAGATACTCAGAAATGAAACGACAGAGGCCCCATAATTCAAGGATGCCGGCTTTGTTATATTGATCATAAAAAGTTATATACATTGATAAAAGTATGTACAAAGATAAGAGCCGGCGGCTCAAGTGTAGTAAGGCCGAAGATGTGCAATATTCCACGGACGACGGTTCTCCTCCTCCGACTTGCGGGAATCCTTATGCTCACGCACATCAATGAGGTAATACGACCCGTTATTCAGGGGCTTGCTTACCACAAAGGGTCCTCCCCAAGGTGGGGATAACTTGTGCATATCTGTTTGATCTTGGATGAGCCGGAGCACCAAGTCGCCTTCTTGAAACGCCCAGGTCTTAACTTTGCGGCTATGATAGCGACGCAGGTCTTGTTGATATATCGCCGAATGAGCCGCCGCCATGTCACGGTCCTCATCCAAAGCATTGAGTGCATTTTGACATGCTATTTCATTGTCAGCTTCAACATAAGCCGCCACACGAGTCGAGTCATGACGGATATCACTTGGAAGAACCATCTCTGCACCATAAATCATGAAGAAAGGCATATAGCCTGTTGACCTGTTGGGGGTGGTATTGGTACTCCAAAGTAATGAAGGTAACTCCTCAACCCAACAACCCGACGTTTGCTTCAAATGAACCATAAACCGAGGTTTTATGCCTCTCAAAATTTCCTCGTTAGCTCTCTCAGCTTGACCATTAGACTGCGGATGAGCCGCAGAAGAGACGTCAAGAAGAATATGTTCTCGTTGACAAAACTCCTTCATAGCACCCTTAGATAAATTAGTGCCATTATCAGCAATGATACTATGAGGGTAACCAAAATGGATGAACTTTTTAACAAACTGGACTACCATCGCCGCATCACACTTGCTGACCAGCTCTGCTTCAACCCACTAGGTAAATTTGTCAGCCGCCACCAAGAGGTGGGTTTTCTTATCTTTAGACCGCTTGAAAGGTCCAACCATATCAAGCCCCTAGACTGCAAACAGACAAGTAATTGGAATCATCCTCAACTCTTGAGCCGGAACATGAGCCCGTCGAGAAAACTTCTAGCAGCCATCACATTTAGTGACGATATCCTCTACATCAGCATGAGCCGTCAACCAATAGAACCCATGACAAAAAGCTTTGTCTACTTAAGATTTTGAGCCGGCGTGATGACCACAATCGCCTTCATGCAATATCTCCCGGACCTCTTCAGGAGAAAGACAATGCTGTAACACACCTATTACGCTGCATCGATGTAACTTGCCATTGACAATAGTCATAGACTTAGACCACCGGGTTATCTGCCTGGCCAAAGTTTCATCCTTAGGTAACTCGCACCGGGTAATATAAGCCAAGTAGGGAAGTGTCCAATCAGGAATTGCATGGAGAGCCGCCACCAACTGTGCCTTCGGGTCACGGATAGCAAGATCCTCCTCTGATGGTACCTTGACAGAAGCATTATGCAATACATCAAGAAACACATTAGGGGGTACCAGCTTACACTGGGATCCCAGTTGGCTCAAGGCATCAGTCGCCTCATTTTCCTTCGATCAAGGTGCTCCACCTGATAAACATTGAAATGACCAGCAATATTATCAACCGCCCGGCGATAAGCCGCCCTGAGTGGGTCTTTGGAATCACATGTACCTGAAACTTGCGGAGCCACAAGGTCTGAGTTGCCAAAACACCTGACCCGGCTCAAATACATCTCTTTGGCCATGCGAAGGTCGTGGAGTAAAGCCTCATATTCAGCCGCCTTATTAGTACAAGGAAACATTAGCCTCAAAACATAGCAAAACTTGTCACCTCTTGGGGAAGTCAATATGATTCCAGCCCCCGAGCCTTCTAGCTGTCTGGACCCATCAAAGTAAATTGTCCAATGCGTGTTATCAGGCTTCTCCTTAGGCGTCTGCAACTCCATCCAGTCATTGATGAAATCCACCAGAGCCTGAGATTTGATAGTTATTCTTGGCACATATTTCAGACCATGAGGTCCAAGTTTTATTGCCCACTTAGCAACCCGGCTTGTGGCCTCCCTGTTTTGAATGATGTCTGCTAAAGGGACAGAGCTGACCAAAGTAATAGGATGACCAAGAAAATAAAGCTTCAGCTTGTGACTCGCCATGAACACCCCATATACCAATTTCTGCCAATGTGGGTATCGTTGTTTGGACTCAATCAACACCTCACTGACGTAATATGCTGGCCTCTGGACTGGGTACTCCTTACCCATCTCCTTGCGCTCCACCACAATCGCCACACTGACAACTTTACTATTAGCCACCACATACAGGAGCAAAGGTTCCTTCTCAACGGGAGTTCCAAGGACGGGAGGCTCAGCAAATTGCTTTTTGAGCTCCTCAAATGCCTTATCAGCAGGGTGACTCCAAACAAAATGTTATGTTTTCTTCATCATCTGGTATAAAGGAATCGCCTTCTCGCCCAGGCGGCTTATGAACCGGCTCAAGGCTGCAATACAACCTGCCAGGCGCTGGACGTCATTAACACACGCCGGCTTAGCCAATGAAGTAATAGCCTTAATTTTCTATGAGTTAGCTTCAATACCTCTCTCTGAGACTAGAAAACCCAAGAGCTTGTGTGTAGGTACACCAAAAACACACTTGGCCGGGTTAAGCATCATCTTATAGACCGGGAGTTTGTCAAAAGTCTCCCTTAGATCATCCAAGAGCGTCTCCTTTTTCTGGATTTAACCACAATATCATCCACATAAGCATTCACATTACTCCCAATTTGACTGTGAAGGCAATTCTGAACACAACGTTGATAAGTCGCCTGGGCACTCTTGAGCCCAATAGGCATAGAAACATAGCAGAAAGCTCCAAAAGGTGTGATGAAAGCCGTCTTCTCCTGGTCTTTAACTGCCATTTTGATCTGATGATAACCAAAATAAGCATCAAGGAAACATAAGCTCTCACACCCCGCCGTAACATCAATAATCTGGTTAATGCGAGGGAGAGCAAATGGATCAGCCGGACAAGCCTTGTTAAGATCGGTGTAATCAACACACATACGCCAGGTGCCATTTTTGTTAAGTACCAACACCGGGTTAGCCAACCACTCAGGGTGAAAGACTTCGATGATGAACCCAGCTGCCAAGAGCTGGGCCACCTCTTCTCCAATAGCCTTACGCCGCTCTTCATTGAAACGATGAAGAAACTGCTTGACCGGCTTAAACTTGGGATCCACATTAAGAGTGTGGTCAGCGAATTCTCTCGGTACACCCGCATGTCAGAAGGCTTCCATGCAAACATGTCCCAGTTCTCATGGATGAACTCAATCAGCGCGCTTTCCTATTTAGGATCCATATTAGCCCCTATTGTGAACTGCTGAGATGAGTCACCAGGGACAAAGTCAACTTGCTTAGTATCATCAGCTGACTTAAACTTCAACAGAGAGTCTTGCTTTATAGTGGGCTTCTTCAAAGGGTTCATATCAGCCGGGTCAACATTATCCTTATAAAACTTAAGCTCCTCAGTAGCACAGGCTGATTTAGCATAGGCAGCATCTCCTTCTTCACATTCCAATGCAATTCTTCGGTCACCATGAACTGTAATCGTGCCCTTACGCCCTGACATTTTAAGCTGCAAATAACATAACAAGGTTGTGCCATAAACTTGGTGTAAGCCGGACATCCAAACAAGGCATAATAACGGCTTTTGATTTTAACCACTTCAAACCATAACGTCTTTGTTCTGTAATCATAGTAGTCGCCAAAAGCCACTTCCAAGGAAATTTTCCCCACTGGGTATGCCGACTTACTAGGGACCACGCCATGGAAAACTGTAGAGGACGGCTTAAGCTCCTTATCAGTTAAATTCATCCAGTGAAAAGTATCATAATAAAGGATATTGATACTACTGCCACTGTCCATGAGCACTTTAGTGAATTTATAACCCCCAACCTGAGGGGCTACCACCAATGCTAGTTGACCTGGATTGTCAACCCGGGGCAGGTGATCCTCTTGGCTCCATGTGATTGGCTACTCTGACCATCGCAAGTATTGAGGTACCGCTGGCTCAATTGCACTGACCGCACGCTTATGAACCTTCTGATCTCTCTTGCAAAGACTTGTTATGAAAACGTGATACTGGCCACCATTAAGATGCTTTGGATTTCTCTGGTATCCTGACTAATACTGCTGGTTACCCTGACCAGACTATTGGTTATGACTACCTTGATTGCCCTGTCCTTGATACCCAGAATTTGAGCCGCCGCCACCAAAGCCAGGCCCTTGAGAACTGGATCCTGACCTGCCTAGCGGCCCATTACTATTGCCGTTACCTAGATTATAATTCTGGTACTCTCGCATTATGAAACAATCCTTCCATGCATGAGTTGATGGCTGACCAGGCAGACTATGCTTTGGGCAAGGGTCATTAAGCATTGCCTCAATGTTAAATTTTGGTCCTCCAAATTGCGGCTTACCCTTACAACGCTGATTTTTATATCCAGTGTTTGTGTTAGCTACCGGATCTAACACGCCATCAGGTTGTCTGCGCTTACCACCATTACCCTAGTTGTGACCATTATGCCATGTCACGTTCTGCTGCTGACCCTTACCATTACCACTCTTCTTCCCCTTGTTAGACTTCTCATCATCGGATCCAGGGTCTTTGGTATTATCAGAGTCGGCATACTTAATGAGAGCCGCCATGAGCTCCCCCATGTCAATACAGTGATGCTTAAGCCACCCAAGCTTCTGCTTGAGGGGGGTAAAGTGACAATTCTTCTCCAGAATTAGAACAGCAGATCCTGCCGCAATGCTATCCGATGAGTGGATAATCGATGAGACTCGATGAACCCAATGGTGGGCCGACTCATCCTCCCGCTGCACGTAGTTGTCCAGGTCAATAATCGACAGAGGCTGCTTACACGTTCCCTTAAAGTTCTGAATAAACGCGCCCTCAAGTCAGCCAATGAATTGCCGGAATTGGCGGGTAATCCTTTCAACTAGGTACGAGCTAGTCCATCCAACATCATGGTGAAGTACTTGGCACACACAGCATCATTAACATCCAACATGTCCATAGCTAGTTCATAGCTTTCAATTCAAGCCTCGGGTGGAAGGTCAGCTGTGTAATTAGGCACCTTACGGGGAACCTTAAAATCTTTGGGCAGACGTTCATTGCATAGAGCCGGTACTAGAGACGGCACACCAACCGTCCTGAAAGTCGTCCCAGCCTCAACAGACGCCGAAGGGTTTACTGGAAACTGCTGATGAGCCCCTAGTTGAGCCGCCAATTCCACCTCATGACGGGCTCTAGCCTGATCCACCAGGCCCTGAGCATTGTTCACCCTATGATCATCTTGGGGAGGGTTAGGTCTGCGGGGTGGGTCATCATTATGAGGTGGGTTACGACGCCGCTCGTTGTTGGATACCGCCGGTGACTCAATGCGCCGGCTGTAGCTTTGACTTGTGCAGGGAGTTGAATGGACACGCTCACAATTGTATGAATAAGCCGCCCGCGGTACTACAGCCGTCTAAAGAAGCTCCACCACGTTTCGAGTCTCTATCACCACTGGAGAGTCACCTTTGATCGGGTAGCTGCCAGCCATGTGGTTGCAGCTTTCATGTTATCCACCGGGTTAGAATAATGGCCAGAGGGTGTTGGAACCCATTGGGGAGGGGTCAGATCCCTACGGGGCGGGTCTGGCACATGAGGCTGAGCCACCGCTCCGGTTCCTGGCGCCTCAGCAGCATGGGTTACACCGGGCGGGTTACTCGTTCCTACCTCGGGTGTGTTAAACAGATTCCGTCCCTCGAACCGTGAATGTAGGCGGCTTTGGTGCCTCCTTCGAAGCACAGAATTGGACGCGTTCCGATCCAGACTCAGATGAAAAGCTTCTGGTCTTATCCGCTATGACTCGGCCTCCAACGAAGCCCTCTCTGTTGCCATCCTGGCATTCTCTGCATTAAGATCCTCTCGGGCCTTGGCCACCTCGTCTCGCACCTTTGCAACCTCTGCATTGTGCTGCGCTTGATTCGCCGGAGTTACCTTTTCTGCTATCATAGTTGCCAAAGCATACAAGAGCTCAGATAAGACTTGAGCTGGCGGCTGTACTGAACCGCTCACCCCGGCTGTCGCGACTGCAGTTGAACCAGATTTCATATCCACGGCTGTTGAGGAATTTAGCATTGGTTGTGTACCAGGTATAAAAGTAGCTGCCCTGCTCGGCGGCTCATAGAGATCCGGAATACTGACACCATCGGAATAGCCGCCAAGTCCGCCATCTTGAAGCTGATAGATTGACTCGGTCTCTCTAGTTGAGGACTCACGGCTGAATATATGGTCGTCTCTCCACCAGACACGGAGCCTTCCTCAAGATCCGCCCCATGAACAAAGCCCACTAAGACGTGCTTCCAGCCGGGCTGACCCCTGGCTGGTTGCGCGCATTGAGCCGTCTTGATGATGTCGGTGCAGGCGCACGGCTCAGGCTCTAACTCACCGATTTTGCCGATGAAGACGTGAATTCCGCCAAAGGGGACCCGGTACCCGTACTCGATTGAGTCGGCCTCGGGGCCCCAGCCAGCATCGTCGATGTAGATCTTGGCGTGATGACTCTTGGTCATCCGGCCCACTGCGTGCCCCTTGATCCCTGAGAAATCACCCTTCAAAACTCGAAACCACCATGCTCTGGCCCCACGGTGGGCGCCAACTATCGTGGTTTTGTCACGGCAGATGCCCTTGTGAAAGGACTTAGGTGTGGACCCATCGCAACATAGGTTAGCTCGAACGCGTTGAGTGGGACAAAGGACACATAAGTTTACCTAGGTTTGGCCCCTCACAACGAGGTAAAAGCCTACGTCCTGCTTCTAGTTGTATTGCTTAAGTTTCGATTATAAGGGAGCGATTACGCTTGACCTAGCTATCGGTCAATTTCCTGAGTTAACCCGCCGTCGGGACTGACATTTATATACACAGGTTGAGGTCCGGCGGCTTACAAGACTCCAGGTCGGGTCACATAACTTAACCGACCCTGATTCTAATTCCCTGGCCTTACAGAGCAAGTCATCATCGGTCGGCTCACACCTTCGGGTCTTGAGTCACCTCCGGGTCTTGGTCCTTTAATAAGCCTGCTTATAAGCCGTCGTCTTCATATTTTGTCTTCTTGGGCCTTCTTCATTTTAAGCCGCCAACGGTGTAACATGGCTCCTCTTGGGCGGGTCACACCTAGGGGTTATATCGCCAACACGAAGCCTGGAAAGGTGGAGGAAGAAGGGGAAGGGGAGGCCGAAGGCGAGGGCTCCTCCCATGACAGGAGCGAGGCGCATAGCATGGAGGAGGTTGCCAGGGATGACCTTGCTGGGGCTGAGCCTGCCGGGATCGAAGCCTTATATGTCGCGGTAGTAGAAGCCTAGGAAGGGGATGAGGCTGAGGCAGTGGAGCAGCCCAATGAGGAGTGGCTCTCAGTGGGCCCAGAAAGCCCCCAAGCAAGCCTTGAATCAGCGCCCTCGTAAGCAGGCAGCCGACCGGGGTACAGTGGCCCCTGCTCCTGCGCCTGCCGTCAGGAAGGTAAAGAAGATTGCCTCCAAGAGTGACAAGCCGGAAGTGGAGCGCCATCATTCTTCTCGTCTCTCTCAGGCCAAGACCCCTCCCGCCAAGTGTCAGGCAGTCACGGGAGTCGACTCCAGCTCCCAATCAGACTCGAGCTCCTCGCGCGGCTCATCCTCGCTGGAGCCCCCTACGCCTCGGCAGGAATTGAAGTTACCGGGAAGCACTACCCCCCCAACTCTTAAGAGAAGCAGAGCACCCCCGCCACTTATGGAGTTCATGCTGAGCTCCATGCTCATGGATTCAGAGTAAGGCAGATGCTTTCCTTTTCATTTTGTGTCTTGCATATTTGTCGATTCGATCTTGTTTGCCGCCTTCGACAGGGAAGAAGAGGAGGAAAAAACCCACGTTCACCGGTCCAAACGGCTCAGTCAGGTGGAGCCGTCGGGGCCCTCAGAGGGCACGGGCTTGGCGTGAAGCAACACGGACGATCCAGCGCCAAGCCCCCAGCCCAGCCCCTGGCATGGAAGTATGGGATAGGTCTCCCCTGCCAAGGATGGCGCAGAGGAACACGTCTCATCTCCAGCCACAGAAGGGGAGGTTCTACATGAGGGGTCCACCCTTCCTGATACCCAAGCTGGGGGATCCCCGGCGAGGACCTCCATGGAAGGACCGGTCCAAGCCGATGCCAGGGCCACCGAGGAAGAGGGTGGTGGTAGCATCCCGGCAACTGATGCTGCCGGGGAAACCGAAGCCCTTCCACGGCAAACAACTACAAGTAACTTGCTTGCCTTTCCTGTCTTCTGTCGCTTTTATCATTTTGTCCCAAGTCTCTGATCTTCCAAGTTTTCTGTGTTCTTATCATTGCTCGTTGTTCTTGTTCGTAGTTCCATCGGCCGAGGAGCCCAAGTTGCTGCAGGAGGTGGCCAGCATCAGAAAAGATGCTGTTGAGGAAGCCACTAGGATCGCTGCCGCGGAGGGGCAGGAACATGCTGCCGGGGACATCCAGGAGCCCCCGAAGGCAGCAGAGAAAACCCCCGACAGTACGCCAGGATTGGGGGTGGTGATTGAAGAGAAAATCCCCCTTCAGACCATGAGCACCCTTTCCTCGTTTGGTACTTCGGCTGGGACCCCGCAGCCATCTTCGAGCTAATTGGCGTTGGTGATTGCCCAATCCGGTCTCGGAGCCCCCGGTTCTTCAGCAACAGTGAGCGCAGAGCTTGATGAGGAGATCCAACGCGTCATGGCACTGTTGTCCCAGCTGATTGGAGAGGTCGACGACCCTGCCGACGCAGTCATGGACCTATCCTTCCTGGAGTCTATTGCAACAGGCATCAAGGAGATGCAAAACCGGTACGGCTAAAAGTGGCACGCACTCAAGGAGCAGCGCAATTCCGCCAACAGCGGGGAACAGAAACTGAGGGACAAAGGTAGCGAGCTGCGTGAGTGGCATGGCAAGCAGTCCCAAGTTCTTCTGCGGCAATAGGAGATGATATCCATGGCGAGAGAGGATGTAACCGCCCGGGAGGCCCGTCTGTCGGAGCGCACTGCGCTTTTGGATGCCAGGGAGAAATGCATCTCTTCCCGGGAAGAGAACCTCAAGGCCACCCTTTGCAGCAAGAACGAGGAACTGGAGGCCCTTGTTCAGCAGCGCACCAAGGAGCTGGAGGACAAGCACAAGGCGGCCCTCGATGCGCTCTGCACCGACTCTGCCGCCCAATTAAAGAAGATTGTTGATGACCTTGCCGCTGCATCGACTACCAAAGCTGATTTTGACCAACAGGTGGCCGAACTGACAGAAATGCTTGCCGGGAGTGCCAAGGAAGCCGCGTCCCTGAAGGGGGAGGCACATAAAGCAGAGATCCTTTTGAAGGAGGTGCAGTCGTAGCTCTCCTCCAAGATCCAAGACCTTGAGACTGCCAATTGATAGAGGCGAGGGTGTCCCGATCTTTCGATGAGATGATAACTATCGATTTGGTGGAGACGACTTTGACGATCCGACTACAAACGTGCACGACGTTGCGCCTTATCAATCGCTAAACCAATCTCCTGAGGTTACTGACGATGCCGGAAGCACGATCAGCCTGACCACGAAGGTCTATTCCTGCAAGCAATCGAAGAACGAGCAAGAATATGATAATGCAATCTGAATATTGAGAATATATATGAAGTATTGATAGTGGTGGGAATCCGTAAGCGGTCTTGGTCTGGTCGTTGGACACAAACGAAGTACACGAAGTTGCAATGGCTAACTTTTAACTAAACAAATTCCAAGGAAAAAGCTACTAGATGGATCTACTTATATAGGAGCAAGGGGTGGCGGCCAAGGAGGTGGGAGGACGTCCCAAGGCAGCCTAAAACCAACCCTAGGTCGTACAAGGCTCATGGGCCCAAGTGGAGGTGATGCAACACCTTTGGACTTGTAGTTTGACTCGGATTCTGGTGCAACGTCAGATTGTTTCGACCATAACTCAATGCTCCGGACGAATTTAAAGGTGAATCCAATTGGGTTGGAAAGAGCACGAAATCTAGTTTCCAACAAAAAAAGAATCACCCAATTCGGAGTCCGTATGAAAAAGTTGTTGGCGTTTTGAGTCAGGTATGTCTGTGCAGTCCGAATCTGAATCCAGAACGTGAGAGACTTGGACTCTATCTTCTCTTGGCCCAAAAGTGACGTGAGAGGACTTTTTGAACAGAACCTAAACTTCTCCTTTTGCCTTATCTTCATATGTGGATTGTACAAATGTCCCATACACCTGCAATTAGACAAAACACAAAAGTGTGTGAAGTATTTTTGTTCTGGATAACATAAATAGATTATTGAATAGTTTGCACTAGAAATCACCTGACAAATATGCATGTATGCAATATTTTTGGTCGTATCCAAGGTAGTCATGTCCTCATCATCCTCCCCTTCTTGAAAACAAAGCCGTCCTCGGCGTTGCTTAATCTGAAATGTGGCTAACAAAAGAGACAAGGTGTACATGTTGTATATGTATATGTCATCCATTTTTACTTCCCGTGGATTTTGCACATATGACACATGTATACATGAGTAACTTTCATAGTTAATAAAATATAAAGCCAAAATATTATCACAAGAAGTAGAAGGCATGAAAGTATTGCAACTCAGTTTGCACATATAAGTGAAGCTCTTATTCATATGAAAAGATTGACAATATTCATCATTAAACCATCCCAACATTGATGAACCATCACCAAGATTAGAGGTCATATCAAAATGATTTAACATTGGCACAATTATTTTCAAACATATTTGATCCAAATCTGATTTATTCCCTGATTCACTTGATTCTTTTGCATCGATAGTTAATTCAATGGGCTCACTCAAAATTGTTTGATCACATGGCAAAGTCAAATCATCAACATAGTCCTCTAAGGTAGCTGGTGTGATCAAAGTAGTGGGTAGCTCACCGCATGGTGCACTTAAATTGACAAGACATTCATCATACTCATGTGGAAGTGGAAGATTAGTACCTTTGTCATTACCTCTTATGATTAACTCAGATGAGGTAGGCACTCTCGGTGATGATGTGTCACATGGTGGAGGTGATGTAGTCCTCACAACAACGGATGTGGTTGTCATAGTATGCTTAGTAGTTGAAGGGACAACCGTATCAACTCTTGGAATGTGCATCTCGCGCTTGTTCTCCTTGTGCGCAACACGTCGTTTTATTTCCTGTTCAGCTTTGCAAGCAAGATGAAACAAATGGTCCATAGGATAACACTCTTCATGTATTAGTATCTCCTGAATGTCACGATTTAATCCTCCCCAAAATCTATCCATAAAATCTTCTTCACTTTCTTCTAAAGAGGAATGCAGCAAGGTAGTTTGTAAAGTATCATAATATTTCATTACGGTGTCACTACCTTGTTTTAAATGTTGCAACTTTGTAATCATGTCACGAGTATAATAAGCGGGAACGAATGTATGTCGCATGGCAAGTTTCAAATCATCCCAAGTAGTAGGTATATCATTAGGGTGTAACCGACAATATTCACTCCACCAAACTACAGCATAACCAGTGAAAGAACCAACCGCAACCTTAACTTTTTTACGTACATCAAAATTATTGGAAGCAAATATATTATTTAGGTCAAACTCCCATTCAATATATAAAGCAGGTCTAAAACGGCCATTAAATGGTGGTATAGAAACATTAACCTGATCATGTGCATTTGGATGTTTGTGCACCTCTCGTGACGGTTGTGGTATTTGCATAGGTGATGGCACATCTCCCACGATCGACAAACCCCATGAATTGACTCTAGATCATGTCATGATTAGTAGAAACAAGAAACAAAATTCAAGAATAATGTTCCTATGAACTACTAGGATGTGGTGGTAAAGCGCTCACAGTAAAGCAAATATCAATATCTTACAAGTTCTTACCAAGCAGCAGGTGGTGACAGGCAACCAGCGGTGTCAAATAACTCCAAAGATTGAGTAAAGCGATTGCCAGGGGAACGTACGTATACACGGTGTAGAAATATGTGGAGCTGGGTTGGCTATATATGGTAGCAAAATATTAGCAATAATCAATTCAGAGATGCAATGTTGAATAAACGCTCAACGACGGTACTGTGCTGGTCCTAGGCTAGACCGGACTAGAGACGCGAGCCTAGAACACTAATGAGGTCACGGCGTAGCACAACTAGCATCAATGAAGGATACTAAGTAGCTCTGGACAGCAAGATATAAGTGAAGATCACAACGGCAGTAAAGATAATGATGAAAAACAACTGCCAAGCAGGATATACAACAACTCTCTCCAACTTTCCTCTTGAAAAGTTTGTGCCAATTTTCTGATAATTTTTTTCAAAGAATGCTACTAACTCAAGCTTTCCAATGCAAAAAGAATCACCCAATTCGGAGTCCGTATGAAAAAGTTGTTGGCGTTTTGAGTCAGGTATGTCTGTGCAGTCCGAATCTGAATCCAGAACGTGAGAGACTTGGACTCTATCTTCTCTTGGCCCAAAAGTGACGTGAGAGGACTTTTTGAACAGAACCTAAACTTCTCCTTTTGCCTTATCTTCATATGTGGATTGTACAAATGTCCCATACACCTGCAATTAGACAAAACACAAAAGTGTGTGAAGTATTTTTGTTCTGGATAACATAAATAGATTATTGAATAGTTTGCACTAGAAATCACCTGACAAATATGCATGTATGCAATATTTTTGGTCGTATCCAAGGTAGTCATGTCCTCATCACCAATGGCACCATCACTGACATGAAGGCAAGGCTCGGCACCTTGGAGAGCTCGATCGAGTCCGGCGGGGTTCGTGAGAAGCAGTTGATGAAGGACTTGGAAAACACAAGGAACCTCCGAAAGGTTGCAGACGACAAGTTGGTGAACCAAGTCCAGCAGTGCGACTTCTGGATCAAGAGCCTGGTCGATATCGACGAATGCCCCACTGCCCAGATCGCCGCAATGGGCATGGAGAGCCCAACCTTCTCAGTCAGCAGACATGAGGCCCCAAGCGTCAAGCTGGCGCTCTTCTTCGACAGACTGATCGAGGGACTGAAGAAACATGAAGAAGGAAGAGCTGCACATTTTGCAAGTAAGTCCCAAAAGCTTTCCCGCAATGCCTATCGCCATCCCGACCTCGACCTTGCTGATGGCTTCAGGAGGCTCCCGGCAGGTGCTGACATTTCTGCTGCCGAGGAGAAAGCAGGTGCTACTTCTTGAGCTTGCGTTGGTTTTTCCCTTGACGAGGAAAGGGTGATGCAGCAAAGTATAGTAAGTATTTTCCTCAGTTTGAGAACCAAGGTATCAATCCAGTAGGAGACAACGCACAAGTCACCGAATACCTGCACAAACAATCAAACAACTTGCACCCAACACGATAAAGGGGTTGTCAATCCCTTCACGGTTACTTGCAAACGTGAGATCTGATAGAGATACATAAACGATAAAGTAAATATTTTGGGTATTTTTGGTTTATAGATCGGAAAGTAAAAGATTGCAAAGAAAGTAAATAGGAAACTAATATTGTAGATCGGAAACTTATATGATGGAAAATAGAAACTTATATGGTGGAAAATAGACCCGGGGGCCATAGGTTTCACTAGAGGCTTCTCTCAAGATAGAAAATATTACAGTGGGTGAACAAATTACTGCCGAACAATTGACAGCTGAGCGCATAAGATGACAATATCTAAGGCAATGATCATGAATATAGGCATCACGTCCGTGTCAAGTAGACTGAAACGATTCTGCATCCACTACTATTACTCCACACATCGACTGCTATCCATCATGCATCTAGAATATTAAGTTCTTAAAGAATGGAGTAACTGAAAGTGCAACTAATCCCTGGGTGGTTTTGGTAATTCTGAACAACATATAGCTCATTGAACTAATACTCTTTCAACATGATCATTTCAGGAAGTTTAATGATTGGCATGGCATGGACTAGAGATGTGGACCCCTCAAAAGTATCAAGGACACATATTGGCAAAAGCTCAAGACTCTACATTTTCATTTTAGTGATCCAAGATCACATTGAGTCCATAGGAAAAACCAATACTATTAAAAGGGGATGAGGTGTTGCTTAATGGCTTGCTTGCTCAAAATGCTTAGTGATATCCTCCAAAAGCCCTCAACCACTTTCTCAATTCCACATATGTCATAAACCTAAAGTCAAACTCGGCCCCACCGATTTGATCTATCCGGCGCCACCAAGTTCATTTGACATAGCCATATAGCCAGAAACCCTAATTAGTTTGGTCTCATCGAGAGGGATCTCGGTCTCACCGAGATTGGATTGTAAACTCTGTTTCCCTTGGCAAAGTTTCGGTCTAACCGAAATGAGCGATCGGTCCCACCAAGTTCTCAATGCAAACTCTCTGTTTCCTTTTTGTAACGTTTCGGTCTCACCGAAATGAGCGATCGGTCCCACTGCGTTTGCCTGACCAACTCTCTGTTTGGCTATTACTGAAATCGGTCTCACTGAGTTCATGTGATCGGTCTCACCGAGACCAAGTTACGCCATAAGCCTAGCACATCGGTCCCACCGAGTTGATCATGTTGGTCCCACCGAAAATATGCATTAGCCCCCAAGTGCCAAGTATCATACTTGTATTATGCTTGGGTCTTTAACAATACTCACAATATTCTGTCCATGTTTATATCACAGGCTGAACTTTCTGAGAAAGACTCGCAGCTCAATAATCTAAAGGCCAATATAAAGACTCAACAATCTGAAACATCCAAGGCCAAGTCAGAATTGAAGAGTGCTTTAGAGAACATTGAGCAGCTCAAGCAAAACTTCAACACCGAAAAAGATGGCTGGGAAACTGAAAAGGCAGCTCTGTTGAAGAGAGCAGAAGAGGCTGAAGCCACGCTTAAGCCGGTGACTGAGGAATTATCCGGCTTAAAGAAACATATTGATATCATGACAGCAGCCATCTTTGGTAAGAACATGTCTCCCTTATATCTTAAGAATCATATTATGAACACTGCCGGCTTACCCATGACTTTTAAGATATAGGTTCATGGAACGCGAAGTTGGGCTCAGACATGCGTGTCCGGCTTAAGGCTGTCTACACTCTTGTCGAACAGCTATACACTAGTGCCCAACGAGCCATTGCCTCTACTCTGCACAGGAAAACGCCCTCCACACTTATCCAGGATACACTGAAACAGTTATCTGTGCTGCCAAAAAGAATTGAGGACTTAAAATGGGGAGCTGCTAGAGCCGGCGCTTTGACTGCCTTAAGCCGGGCAAAGGCATGGCAAGCTAATCTTGACCCAGAAGATTTGGCCATCGGCTGCCCCAGTGTAAAAGAAGACGGATCAGACTTCAGTGCTGGCGATTTTGCAGCAATAGCGAGGGCCATGCGTCCTTTAGCAAGCAAGCTGGCTGATGAAACCAGCCTATCCTCATACCAGGCGGCTTATGACGCTGACAACAAGAAAGGTAGTGCACCGGTTCACGAGCCAACAAATCTCATCCCGCTGATTCGTAAGCACACCTTTGCTCCTGATATTGATCCATCGAATCTCATTGACGATGAAGCTGTATTTAGAGCGTTGACATGTATCAACTTGGTTATGCCTGACTTCCAGCTAGTGGATAGCCCAGGAGCTGAAGATGAAGTGGAGGTGCGGGAAGACCCGGAGGCTTCAACCCACCATCAATCATAAGCTGATGTTTATTAAGCAGAAATACTTTGCTGTGTTGACGGCTCCAAAAACACTTATTCTCCTTGGGCCATCAGATGCCTTGTAATAGGCTAGTTTAAACTTTTGATCTGCCATGCCATCGTGCATGTTTTATTTGTCTGATACTGTTGATCCACCACTTGACAATATGCCGCTTACGCATATGATATCATTATGTAGGGCAGATTGTATTTCCTCGTTCTGTGATATTTGATCACACTGCCGGCTTATCATACCAGTGCAGTAAGGGTGACAACCCAAAAGATTGAGCACATAATGCCCTGTTTGTCATATACTGTCGGCTTAAAACGCCATATGCAGCAAGGGGTAATATCCCGAAACTCAGAACACAACGCTTCCAAGTATTTAATATCATCATATACTGGCGACTTATAGTCCAAAGCCAGGCCGGGTTATCGGAAACCACGGTTGTACTCAAATATGAGCCGCAAAGATTGAGGCTACATGGCCTGAATTACTTTAAACCATATGTCAATATGGTATAAAGATGAACCACAAAAATGTTCAAATAAAATAATAAATCAGAAAAACAAGGCTTTCATAGGCGGCCAGGCCTAAAAATCAAGTGCTTTCAAGGGCCGCACAGCCACTGAGTTAAACCTTCATGCAAACCTTATAAGCCGGACCTCACATAACCAATCGTCGTTTTAACTTTGACAAGTTCAGGGTCTATATAATATTGAATTTTCAAAAGTACGGCGGGTTGTTCCAGGATTACCTGGGTGGAGTGGTAGACTTAAAAAGACAGGATAACCCGGGTTTTTAGGTGAATACACCTGGCTTCCAAGCCTGGCTTTTAAGCCTATTACAATGGTCATAAAAACTCTTGTCTGTTGAACAAAGAGCCCCCAAGTAACATTATATTCCAGGCATATAAGCCGGATCAACAATGGTAGTCATAGCTATGCTCGATGAGCAGGAAGCACCCAAGTGATATATTTCTGAGCTGTGCTCGCCGGGTACCTATGTTTGAGTTGTGCTGTGCAACAAACTCTCTTTGGTCCCTGTAACTCGACATCAAGCATTTAAGTGATCATATAAAGTAATAATAAATACTCAGTTTCTAAGAAATGAAATGTCAGAGGCCCGGAATTATCAGGGATGCCGCCTTTATTATATTGATTATAATATATACATTGTCAAAATATGTACATCAGGAGAGCTGGTGGCTCAGGTATAGTAAGGCCGAAGATGAGTAATATTCCATGTCCGGCGGGTCTCCTCCTCCGACGTGCGTGAGTCCTTGTGGTCTCAAACATCGATAAGGTAGTATGACCCATTTTTCAGATTTTGCTGACCACAAAGGGCCCTTCCCAAGGTGGGGATAGCTTGTCCATATCAGATTGATCCTGGATAAGCCAGAGCACCAAGTCACCTTCTTTAAAGGTTCTGGTTTTAACCCGGCAGCTGTGATAATGGCGCAGATCTTGTTGGTAAATCGCTGAACGAGCCGCCGCAAGGTCACGCTCCACATCTAACAGGTCAAGTGCATCCTGACGTGCTTTTTAATTGTCAGCTTCAACATAAGCTGCCACGCGGGGCGAGTTGTGACGGATGTCACTAGGGAGAACCGCCTCTTCTCCGTAAACCATGAAGAAAGGCGTGTAACCCGTAGATCTGTTGGCGGTAGTATTGATACTCCATAACACTAAGGGTAACTCCTCCACCCAACAACCCGGCGTCCTCTGCGAAGGAACCATAAGCCGAGGCTTGATGCCTCTTAGGATCTCTTGATTGGCTCATTCAGCTTGGCCATTGGACCGGGGGTGAGCCACTGAGGATACATCAAGTCGAATATGCTCTCGTTGACAAAATTCTTTCATAGCACCTTTGGATAGATTAGTGCCATTATCAGTTATAATGTTGTGGGGAAAACAAAAATGGAAAATCACCTTTTTGATGAATTGAACTGTCGTGGCCGCGTCACACTTACTAACCGGCTCTGCTTCAACCCACTTTGTAAACTTGTCAACTACCACCAGGAGGTGGGTATTTTTATCTTTGGACCTTTTGAAAGGCCCAACCTTATCAAGCCCCCAGACTGCAAATGGCTAAGCAATCGGAATCATCCTCAATTCTTGAGCCGGCACATGAGCTCGTCGTGAAAACTTCTGACAACCATCACATTTACTGACTAGATCCTCAACATCAGCGTGAGTCGTCAGCCAATAAAACCCATGACGGAAAGCCTTGGCTACGAGAGATTTAGAACCGGCATGATGACCACAATCTCCTTCATGAATCTCTCGTAGAATCTCATAGCCTTCTTCGGGAGAAACACAACGTTGAAACGCCCCTGTGACACTGCGATGATGCAACTCTCCATTGAGAATAGTCATTGACTTAGACCGCCGGGTTATCTGTCTGGCCAAAGTTTCATCCTCAGGCAACTCGCCCTGGGTCACATAAGCCAAATATGGAATTGTCCAATCAGGAATAGCATGAAGAGCTGCCACCAGTTGTGCTTCCGGGTCAGGAATAGCAAGATCCTCCTCTGTAGGCAATTTGACAGAAGGGTTATGCAGAATATCTAGGAAAGTGTTAGGTGGCACCAGCTTACGCTGAGACCCTAACTGGCTTAAAGCATCAGTTGCCTCATTTTTCCGGTGATCAACATGTTCAACTTGATAACCCTTGATGTGACCCGCAATAGCATCAACCTCTCAACGATAAGCCACCATGAGTGGATCCTTAGAATCCCAATTACCAGAAACTTGCTGAGCCACTAAATCTGAGTCACCAAAACACCTCACCCAGCGTAAGTTCATCTCCTTAGCCATCCGAAGACCATGGAGCAAGGCTTCATACTCAGCTGCATTGTTAGTACAAGGGAACATTAACCGGAGAACATAAGAAAATTTATCACCTCGCGGGGAAGTCAAGATGCCTCCAGCCCCCGAGCCATCCAATTGCCTGGACCCATCAAAGTGGATAGTCCAATATGTGTTATCCGGCTTCTCCTCAGGCATCTACAACTCTGTCAAATCATTGATAAAATCCACAAGTGCTTGAGACTTGATGGTTGTACAAGGCACATACTTTAAACCATGAGGTCCAAGCTCAATGGCCCATTTGGCTACCCAACTTGTGGCTTCCCTGTTTTGAATGATATCCCCTAAAGGGGCAGAACTAACCACAGTGATAGGATGACCTAGAAAATACTGCTTAAGCTTCCGGCTAGCCATGAAAACCCCATATACAAGCTTCTGCCAATGTGGATACCTCTGTTTGGACTCAATAAGCACTTCACTGATGTAGTAAAATGGCCGCTGAACCGCATGCTCCTTCCCTGACTCCTTCCTTTCCACCACAATGGCTACATTGACCGCTCGGCTATTGGCAACCACATATAACAATAAAGGCTCCTTATCAATGCGAGCAGCAAGAACCGGCGGCTCAATCAATTGTTTCTTGAAGGCCTCAAATGCCTGATCAGCAGCATCACTCCAGGCAAAGTGATCTGTCTTTTTCATCATCTGGTACAGAGGGATAGCCTTCTCACCCAACCGGCTTATGAACCGGCTTAAGGCCGCAATACGACCCGCCAAACGATGAACATCATTGATACACGCTGGCTTAGCCAGAGAGGTGACAGCCTTTATCTTCTCTGGGTTAGCTTCAATACCCCGTTCTAAAACCAAAAAACCCAAGAGCTTGCCTACTGGCACACCAAAAACGGATTTGGTCGGGTTAAGCATCATCTTATAAATCCGGAGATTTTCAAAGGTTTCCTTTAAATCAACTATCAAGGTTTCCTTCTTCCTGGATTTCACCACAATATCATCCACATAGGCATGAACATTGCACCCAATCTGATCATGAAGACAATTCTGCACACACCGCTGGTAAGTCGCCTGGGCACTCTTGAGTCCAAAAGGCACAGACACATAACAGAAGGCTCCAAAGGGAGTGATAAAGGCTGTCTTCTCCTAGTCCTTAACTGCCATCTTGATCTGATGATAACTAGAATAAGCATCCAAAAAACTCATACGCTCAGAACCCGCCGTAGCATCAATAATTTGATCAATACGGGGGAGAGCAAAAGGATCAGCCAGACAAACCTTGTTTAAGTCCGTATAATCCACACACATATGCCAGGTGCCATTTTTCTTAAGCACCAGCACCGAGTTAGCCAACCACTCAGGGTGAAAAACTTCAACAATGAACTCGGCCGCCAAGAACTGGGCTACCTCCTCACTGATAGCCTTGCGCCTCTCCTCATTAAAACAGTGAAGGAATTGTTTAACCGACTTAAACTTTGGATCAATATTGAGAGTGTGCTCAGAGAGTTCTGTCGATACACCTGGCATGTCTGAAGGCTTCCATGCAAAGATGTCCCGGTTCTCACGAATGAACCAGATGAGCGTACTTTCCTATTTTGGATCCAAATTAGCACTGATACTGAACTGCTTGGATGAGTCGCTAGGAACAAAGTCAACTAGCTTGGTGTCGTCTGCCGACTTAAATTTCAATGAAGGCTAATGCTCTGTGGTTGGCTTCTTCAAAGATGTCATATCCGCCAGGTCAACATTATCCTTGTAAAACTTCAACTCCTCTGTCGCACAAACAGACTCAGCATAAGCAACATCGCCTTCTTCACACTCCAAGGCTATCTTGCGACTCCCATGCACTATTATAGTGCCCTTGTGACCCGGCATCTTCATCTGCAAATAAACATAACAAGGCCTTGCCATGAACTTAGCATAAGCCGACCGCCCAAATAGACCATGATAAGGGCTCTTGATTTTAACCACTTCAAAGGTCAATGTCTCAGATCTGGAATCATACTCATCTCCAAAAGCAACCCCCAGATATATTTTACCAACCGGATATGCCGACTTACCAGGCACCACACCGTGAAAAACAATGTTCGACGGCTTAAGATTTTTGTCAATCTATCCCATGCGACGGAAAGTTTCATAATAAAGGATATTAATGTTGTTGCCTCCATCCATGAGCACCTTCGTGAATTTGTATCCTCCAACCTGAGGTGCCACCACCAGCGCCAAGTGACCCAGATTATCAACCCGGGGCGGGTGATCCTCACGACTCCACACAATGGGCTGCTCATACTATCACAAGTAACGGGGAACTGCCGGCTCAATGGCGTTCACTGCCCTTTTATGGAGCTTCTGATCCCGCTTGCATAAACTTGTGGTGAAAACATGGTACTGCCCACTATTCAACTGCTTCGGGTTACTCTGATAACCAGATTGTTGCTGCTGATTCCCCTGATTGTTCTGTTGGTTGTAACCACCCTGATTACCTTGGCCATGAAAACCGGAGTTAGAACTGCCACCACCGTAACCCGGACCGTGAGAGCCGGAACCTGAGCCACCGCCCAACCCATGATTGTCTTGAAAAAGATTGGAATTTTTGTACTCCTTCATAATGAAGCAAACCTTCCAGAGGTGAGTGGACGGCCTTTCCCGTGTACCATGCCTCGGGCAGGGCTGATTCAGTTGCCGCTCGAGATCGAAACCTGCCCCCCCCCCCCAATCTGAGGAGCTGGCTTTCCTTGACGATGTTGTCCATTATTCTGCGTATTGGTGTTAGCCACAAAATCCAAATTATTATCAGCTTTGCGCTTATCGTTGCCTCCCTGACTCGCCGGGTTATGCTGCTGCCCTGTGGTGCTGCTACTCTTCTTTCCCTTTCCCGGCTTTTCATCAGACTCGGGGTCCTTGTTACTATCAGAGTCAGCATACTTAACCAGAGCCGCCATCAGCTCCCCCATGTCGCTGCAGTGGCGCTTGAGCCGCCCTAGCTTCTGCTTAAGGGGCATAAAATGGCAATTCTTCTCTAACATTAAGACTGCTGAGCCAACATTGATGCGATCCGACGAGTGCAGGATAGCTGAGACCCGACGCACCCAATGGGTTGTTGACTCGCCCTCTTCTTGGACACAGGCGTCCAAATCCACAATTGACATAGGCTGCTTGCACGTATCTTTAAAATTCTGGATGAACTGGCGTTTTAACTCGGCCCACGATCCAATGGAGTTGGTAGGCAGCGTTGCTAACATCCAGCAGCTCCATGGCCGTCCCATCTAACATCATAGTGAAATACTTAGCACACGCAGCGTTGCTAACATCCAGCAGCTCCATGGCCATCTCATAACTCTCAACCCATGCTTCAGGGGGTAAGTCAGCTGTGTAATTAGGCACCTTACGAGGACCCTTGAAATCCTTGGGTAAACGCGCATTACGCAAAGACGGTACTAAACACGGTACACCCAAGGTTCTAGATATCACGCCTCCCTCCACTGAGGCGGTCGGTTAAACCGGAGAATGCTGATGAGCCGCTTGCTGAGCCGCTAACTCAGCCTCCCGACGTGCTCTGCCCTGATCCACCAAATCCCGAGCACCATCATGCGCCGGGTTATGTCCATGAGGCTGGTTACAGGATCTGTCACTGCTCGAAATGGCTGGTGAGTCAATGTGTCTACTATAACTCCGGCTCGGGCGAGGGGGTTGAGTGAATCCTCTCACGACTGTAAGAATAAGCCTCCTGCTGTACCAGTGCTGTCTGAAGGAGCTCTCTAGGTGTCCATGTTTCAATCGCGGCAGGAGACTCGCCTTCAACTGGAAGAGCCGCCAATCGCGTCGCCGCAGCGATCATATTATCCAAAGGGTTAGAATAATGGCCCGGTGGCGTCGGCACATACTATGGTGGGGTATTATTCAGATGGGGCGGATCTGTTGTACGTGGCTGAACCGGCGCTCCACCCCCAGGTACCTCAACCATCCGGTTTACCACTGGCGGGTCACTGGTCCCTGCGCCAGGCGTGCTGAAGAGGTTCCTTGCCTCATAAACCGGAGGTAGACGACTCTGGTGCCTCCTCCTCATGACTTCGTTTGAGGCGTTCTGATCCAACGTGAGCCGGAAGGACTCTGCCTGAATTCATTGTGCCTGAACGTCCAGAGCAGCCCACTCCGCAGTCATCCTAGCGTTCTCAGCCGCCAGATCTTCCTTGGCTTGAGCTATCTCATCTCGCAGCTTTGCAACTTCCGCGTTATGCTAAGCTTGATTTGCCTGGTTAACCTCTGCTGTTAACAATGTTGTCAGAGTGTCCAACAAGTCAGACAAGACCTGAGCTGGCGGGCGCACAGGGCCTCCTGCCCCGGCCGCCATCGCTGTTGCTGACCTGGAAATCATTCCTGCGGCAGTCGTAGAATTTTGCCCCAGCTGTGTACCGGCCATGAAAATCGCGACCCGGTTCGGCGACTCATAGGGGTCCGGAATACTATCGCCATTGGAACAGCCTCTGATAGAGGCAAAGGTGTCCCGTCTTTCGATGAGATGATGAATATCGCTTTGATGGAAGTCGACTTTGACGATCCGACTACGAACGTGCGAGGACGTCGCGCCTTAGCAATCGCTAAACCAACTCCGAGAGGTTATCGACCACGCCGGAGCACGATCAACCTGACCACGAGGGTCTGTTTCCTGCGAGCAAACGAAGAACAGGCAAGAAACTGAGATTGCAATCTGGATATTGCGAATATAAGATGAAAGCTTTATTGATCAAGGTGGGGTTCTGTGACGCCTTTGTCTGGTCGCTGAACACAAACGAAGTACGCGAAGTTGCAGCTATGGCGAACTTTTAATCTAAACAAAACCCAAAGTCTAAACGACGCCCTAAGGGCTGTATATATGGAGGAAGAGGGGGGGAATTTCGTGGCCCTTGAGGAAGGGGTCCGAAACCAACCCTATCTCTTGTTTCCCCACACATACGGACTCTAAAAACAGCCTATACTTATGTATTTCGAAATTACATGGGCCTGGCCCAATAATAAGGTGACGCAGCACCTAGAATAGCCTCTGGACGAAAGTTATGAAGTAGCATCTTGTATATTTCGTCCAAGGCTTCATGCACGCATTATGGTGGCTTCAACGTCCTGAAATCATCACTTGTAACTCCGTTCTTATTCCCCATGCGCATGCCATCATCTCCATGCTTGTTCTTGCTCCAATGTTCATCCTTCTCAAAGCTAGGCCCTTCATTTGTAAGCAAAACAAATGTATCCAATTTAGGCAGCATCATATTCTCATGAACATTAGAATCATTAGCAAGAAACGAAAGTACCTGGTAATTTAATTGGCGTGCGCGAGCTCTAGTAAGTGGTCCAGTATGTATAGCAGCAGGGACTGTGGGTGTAATAATTGTATTGATGTCCTCATCATCCTCCCCTTCTTGAAATGAAGTCGTCCTCGACGGAAGCTCATCTTCCTCACCCAAATAAGGCTTCAAATCTGCAATATTAAAAGTGGGACTAACCCCAAAATCTGCAGGCAGCTCAAGTTTATATGCATTATCATTTATTTTCTCTAACACCTTAAAAGGACCATCAGCACGTGGCATTAGCTTTGATTTGCGCAAATCAGGAAATCTATCCTTACGCAAATGTAACCAAACAAGATCTCCAGGTGCAAACACAACATGTTTTCTACCCTTATCTCCAGCAAGTTTATATTTAGCATTCATACGCTCAATGTTTTCCTTAGTTAACTCATGCATTTTTAAGATCAATTCAGCACGTTGTTTAGCATCAAAATTAACCTTCTCCGAAGATGGAAGAGGCAACAAATCAATAGGTGCACGAGGTAGGAAACCATACACAATTTCAAAAGGGCACATCTTAGTAGTAGAATGCAATGAACGATTATAAGCAAACTCAATATGAGGCAAGCAGTCTTCCCACATTTTCTTATTATTCTTCAAAACAGCCCTAAGCATAGTAGACAATGTTCTATTGACTACTTCAGTTTGTCCATCAGTTTGGGGGTGACAAGTAGTACTAAAAAGCAGTTTAGTCCCCAACTTAGCCCATAAACATCTCCAAAAGTGGCTAAGAAATTTAGTATCACGATCTGAAACAATAGTATTTGGCACACCATGCAAGCGAATAATTTTACGAAAGAACAAATCAGCAACATTAACAGCATCATCGCTTTTATGACATGGTATAAAGTGCGCCATTTTCGAGAATCTATCCACGACAACAAATATGCTATCCCTCCCCTTCTTTGTTCGAGGTAAACCTAAAACAAAGTCCATAGATATATCCTCCCAAGGAACACTAGGTACAGGCAAAGGCATATATAAACCATGAGGATTGAGTCGTGACTTAGCTTTTTGACATGTAGTGCAGCGAGCAACAAAACGCTCAACATCCCGTCTCATCTTTGGCCAAAAGAAATGTGTAGCAAGTACGTCCTCCGTCTTCTTCACGCCAAAGTGTCCCATTAATCCTCCTCCATGCGCCTCCTGCAACAACAAAAGACGAAGAGAGCTAGCTGGAATGCATAGCTTGTTAGCACGGAACACAAATCCATCATTAACGACAAACTTGTTCCAGGTTCTTCCTTCTTTACAATTCTGCAATACATCTTTAAAATCAGCATCATGCACATATTGATCTTTGATGGTCTCCAAACCAAATATTTTGAAGTCAAGTTGTGAAAGCATAGTATAGCGACGAGACAATGCATCAGCAATAACATTTTCTTTACCCTTCTTGTGTTTAATGACATAAGGGAAAGTTTCAATGAATTCAACCCATTTAGCATGTCTACGATTCAGTTTAGCTTGACTTTTAATATGTTTCAAAGATTCATGATCAGAATGTATAACAAATTCTTTGGGCCATAAATAATGTTGCCATGTTTCTAAAGTCCGAACAAGAGCATATAGTTCTTTATCATAAGTAGAATAATTCAGACTAGGCCCACTCAATTTTTCAGAAAAGTATGCAACAGGTTTGCCATCTTGTAATAACACACCTCCTAATCCAATGCCACTAGCATCACATTCAAGCTCAAAAGTCTTATTAAAATCAGGAAGTTGGAGTAAAGGAGCATGTGTCAACTTATCTTTCAATACCGTGAAGGCTTCTTCCTGTGCGGTACCCCAAACAAAAGGCACATCCTTCTTTGTAAGCTCGTTGAGAGGTGCAGCAATGGTGCTAAAATCTCTCACAAAACGCCTATAGAAACCAGCGAGTCCAAGAAAACTCCGCACTTGTGTGACCGTTTTGGGCTGCGGCCAACTCTCAATAGCTTCAATCTTGGCTTTATCAACTTCAATTCCCTGTGGAGTAACAACATAGCCAAGAAAAGATACTCGGTCGGTGCAAAAGGTGCACTTCCCAAGGTTACCAAACAAACGTGCATCACGTAGAGCAATAAAAACAGCACGTAAATGTTCCAAATGTTCTTCCAAAGATTTGCTATAAATCAGTATATCATCAAAATAGACCACCACAAATCGTCCAATGAAAGCACGTAAAACTTCGTTCATTAGTCTCATGAAAGTACTAGGTGCATTAGTTAACCCAAAAGGCATGACTAACCACTCATATAAACCAAACTTAGTTTTAAATGCAGTTTTCCATTCATCTCCCAATTTCATACGAATTTGATGGTATCCACTACGCAAATCAACTTTGGAGAATATTGTAGAGCCACTCAATTCATCAAGCATATCATCGAGCCTAGGAATAGGATGACGATAACGAATAGTAATATTATTAATGCCTCTACAATCAACACACATACGCGACGTACCATCCTTTTTAGGCACGAGTATAATAGGAACAGCACAAGGACTAAGAGATTCGCGTATATAACCTTTGTCGAGCAGCTCCTGTACTTGACGCATAATCTCCTTCGTCTCCTCTGGATTGGTACGGTATGGTGCACGGTTGGGTAGCGATGCACCGGGAATTAAGTCAATTTGATGCTCAATCCCTCGAATAGGTGGTAATCCCGGTGGCACGTCTTGTGGGAAGACGTCAGCGAACTCCTGCAAAATGTGAGTGACAGCAGGGGGCAAAGAGGAAGGCACGTCCTCGAATGAAAATAATGCCTCTTTGCACACAAAAGCATAGCAAACAGATTTGCTGAAATCTAGTTCATCAATATCAGATTTTGTGGCAAGTAAACATGCACTTTTCAATTTAATTTCAGAAACAACACTAGATGGTTTATTATTAGGTTTCATTTGTTGCTCAAATTCCTTTGCCACAATCTGATTTTCACTCTTATTTTTCTCCTGTTTTGCTTTATTAGCTCTATTAATGTCATCTTTCAAAATGGAATCAGGAGTCATAGGAAGCAAAGTAATATTTTTATCCTTATGAACAAGAGTATACTGATTGTTTCTACCATGGTGTACATAATTTTTATCAAATTGCCATGGTCTACCTAGTAATAAGGAACATGCTTGCATGGGTACCACATCACAATCAACATAATCAGCATATGTAGAGATACTAAAATGCACACGAACAGTACGTGTTACCTTAACCTTGCCGCTGTTGTTGAACCATTGGATGTAGTAAGGATGTGGATGTGGTCTTGTGGTGAGAGATAGCTTCTCCACCATCTCCATGCTAGCCAAGTTGTTACAGCTCCCTCCATCTATGATGACGCGAACAGAACGTTCCTTCACAACTCCCTTTGTATGGAACAAATTATGCCTCTGATTTTGCTCTGCTTGTGTGACCTGCACACTCAAAACACGTTGAGCAACTAAACATTCATACCTGTCAGCGTCTTCAGGAGCCATGTATTGCGTCTCATTTTCAGAATCATCTCCACCATGTTCTTCACGTGTAATAAGAGCCAAAGTCTCCTCATCATAGTCACTAGCGGACTCATACCCACCATCCTCAGTAGCAATCATGACACGCTGAGATTTGCATTCTCTCGCAAAATGTCCTCTTCCCTTACAACGACGACAAATAATATCACTTGTGTGCCCTGTCGATGCCATGGAAGAAGAAGAGCTCTGCACAGGCCCGGCAGGTGTGCTCTTGGCAGAGAGTGGTGGTTGTGCCTGCTTTCTTGTATCACGGCTGGAGGTGGCACCTGATGGAGGTGATGGTGAAGTGGAAGTAGAAGATGCACGCGGTGTCCATGATGAAGGTCGACCTGCAGAAAAGTTAGTTCGCGCCAATGGCTGTCGATCCTGCACTTCACGTTCAGCTTTACAAGCAAGATGGAATAAACGAGTGATATTATTATAATCCTTATACTCTAGAATGGTCTGAATCTCTTTATTTAATCCACCCATAAAACGTGCAAGCATAGCTTCATTCTCCTCAACAATACCACATCTAATCATGCCAGTTTGTAATTCCTGATAATATTCTTCTACAGAATTTTTTCCTTGTCTTAAACGCTGCATTTTTTGAAGTAATTCACGTTGATAATATGGTGGAACCCAACGAGTACGCATAGCAGTTTTCAAAGCAGCCCAAGTAGCTGGAACAGGATATAATCTACAATGTTCAGACCACCAAACACATGCAAAGCTAGTGAAAGCACAAACAGCAGCAGGAACACGTCTCTCCTCAGGATATTGTAAACATGTAAATCGTTGTTCAGTTTCTAACTCCCAAGTAAGATATATATCAGGAACATATCTACCCTCAAATGGTGGAATATTCAATTTCAGTTTAGGGAGATGGTCATGATCTCGTACCTGAGGTGGTGGTGCCGGCCTACCGTTGCGAATATATACCTGAGGTCGACCTGCTGGTGGTGGTGCTGGTGGCTGCACGTAGTTCTGATTTTGATCAACCTCATCCTCATAATCGCCCGCATAATCGTCATCCTCCTCAGCCGCCGCAGGAGCAGGAGCCAAAGAAGCATCAACAGTAGGGACAGCAGCACCCGAATTTTGACCAATCTCAATTGGAACGCGCTGTGCCCGTCCCACTTGATTTGGAAGGCGGCGTTGGAGATGTGGTTGTTGTTGTTGTAGAGGTGCGACATGTGCAGCCGGTGGTGGTTGGGGAAGACGCTTTAGTAATTCAGTAAACTTGTTATCCAGCTTTGTCTCAAACGACTTCTCCACGGCATCTATCTTCTCCATAGCCTCTTCAAATCTGTTTAGCACATCTCCCACCTGGCCACTCATCATTTGCTGAAATTTATCATGCAACTCCTTGTTCGTCATGTTCGCCCAATCAGTCTCATCGGCTTGTGAACCTGCCATGGTTAGCAGCAATAGAAACACAAAAGAATATGATCCTGCAGACTACTAGAAGTGGTGGGATGGTGGTGTGTCACAAAACCTTCAAGCGAATCTCAAATTCTTACCAGTTCTTACCCAGCAGCAGGTGGTGATCGGCAACCGTTGTAGTCAAAAACTCTCAAAGCTTGGATATAGCGATTACCAGGGAGAGTCAAACGCACGATGTAGACTTATGTGGAGCTGGGAAGGCTTATAATATGGTAGCAAAATGGTAAGCAATAATCAATTCAGAGATGCAAAGTTGAATAAACGCTCAACGACGGTACTGTGCTGGTCCTAGGCTAGACCGTGCTAGAGACGCGAGCCTAGAACACTAACAAAATCACGGCGCTGCACGTAAACAAGGGAAAAGCACACTCAGGAATTTTTTTTTTCGCTCTTTTTTTTTTTTGCGCTCTTTTTTTTTTTTTGCGCTCCTCCTTTTTTTTTTTTTTGCGAAAAAATCACTATAATGGCGAGTGTCTCAAAACTCTTCCCAGGTCAAACTGACAGGATGGGCACAAAATTTTTTGACTATTTTTTTTTCGGAAATCAGGGCAGCGACGACGAAAAAGTGCGACAAAAAATCACTATGATGGCGAGTGTCTCAAAACACTACCCGGGGCCTAAAAATAGGATAGGGAAAAAATATTTTGGGTTGCCGAAATTTTTTTTTTTTTTTCCGAGACCTACTCAGGCAAGGAAACACGAAACGGAAAATATATGGATCTCTAAAACAAACCGACTATGAAAAGAACTCGGATTGGTGGTGGATATATGGCGGTAGTATATGGCAGCGGTGGTGGTATATGGATACGGATTCAAAGCGGTGGCGGATAAGCAATGGTGGTAGATGGCAAGGCGATGATGATGGTGCGGCGGCGGCGTGATAACTTATGACCAGAACTCGAAACTCTAAAAGACTAGACTCTAAGACCAGCAACTTGACACGACGATGCAACCGCAAATTCAACAAAGCAAAAACCCTAAAAAGATTATGCAAAGGCTCAGATTGGTTCGGATATGATGAACTAACCCTAATTTTTTTTTGTGGCTTTTTCGTGGACTGTAGGTATGAAGAACAGACTCGATCTAAACTACGAAAAACTGTAAAATCTCACCGAGCAACCTGGAAATCTGATACCACTTGATAGAGGCAAAGGTGTCCCGTCTTTCGATGAGATGATGAATATCGCTTTGATGGAAGTCGACTTTGACGATCCGACTACGAACGTGCGAGGACGTCGCGCCTTAGCAATCGCTAAACCAACTCCGAGAGGTTATCGACCACGCCGGAGCACGATCAACCTGACCACGAGGGTCTGTTTCCTGCGAGCAAACGAAGAACAGGCAAGAAACTGAGATTGCAATCTGGATATTGCGAATATAAGATGAAAGCTTTATTGATCAAGGTGGGGTTCTGTGACGCCTTTGTCTGGTCGCTGAACACAAACGAAGTACGCGAAGTTGCAGCTATGGCGAACTTTTAATCTAAACAAAACCCAAAGTCTAAACGACGCCCTAAGGGCTGTATATATGGAGGAAGAGGGGGGGAATTTCGTGGCCCTTGAGGAAGGGGTCCGAAACCAACCCTATCTCTTGTTTCCCCACACATACGGACTCTAAAAACAGCCTATACTTATGTATTTCGAAATTACATGGGCCTGGCCCAATAATAAGGTGACGCAGCACCTAGAATAGCCTCTGGACGAAAGTTATGAAGTAGCATCTTGTATATTTCGTCCAAGGCTTCATGCACGCATTATGGTGGCTTCAACGTCCTGAAATCATCACTTGTAACTCCGTTCTTATTCCCCATGCGCATGCCATCATCTCCATGCTTGTTCTTGCTCCAATGTTCATCCTTCTCAAAGCTAGGCCCTTCATTTGTAAGCAAAACAAATGTATCCAATTTAGGCAGCATCATATTCTCATGAACATTAGAATCATTAGCAAGAAACGAAAGTACCTGGTAATTTAATTGGCGTGCGCGAGCTCTAGTAAGTGGTCCAGTATGTATAGCAGCAGGGACTGTGGGTGTAATAATTGTATTGATGTCCTCATCAGCCTCCAAGCCGGCTGTCTTGCAGCTGATACATTGATTTAGTCTCGCATGTGGACGATTCACCATCGGAGTAGACGGCCGTCTCACCGCCAGACACAGATTCTTCAAATTCTGCCTGACGGACGAAGGCGCGCTTCGCGGCGGGTTGAACCCGGCCGGGTCGTGCACGTTGAGCCGTCTCGATGATGACGGTGCAGATGTCCGGCTCAGGGCCCGGTTCGCCGATCTTGCCGATGAAGATGTGGATTCCGCCGAAGGGAACCCGGTACCCGTACTCGATTGAGACGGCCTCGGGACCCTTGCCTGCGTCGTTGATGTAGAGTTTGCCGCGACGACTCTTGGTCATCCGGCCCACAGAGTATCCCTTGATCCCTTCGAAGCTGCCCTGTAAGAACTCAAAACCACCGTGCGACAGCCCCACGGTGGGCGCCAACTATCATGGAATTGTCACGGCAGATGTCCTAGCAAAAGGACTTAGTCGTGGAGCCATCGCAACTAGGTTAGCTTAAAGGGGTTAAACGGGACAAAGGACAGAGGGAGTTTATACTGGTTTGTCCCTTTGCGGTGAAGGTAAAGGCCTAATCCAGTTTGAGGTGGTATTGCTTGGGTTTCGATTACTAGGGAGCGAATACGCTTGACCTAGTTCTCGATCTGTGATCTCTTGCCCTAAACCGCTGCCGGGTCATCCCTTTACATATACAGGTTGACGCCCGGCGGCTCATGGAGTCCCGGCCA
This sequence comes from Aegilops tauschii subsp. strangulata, assembly GCF_002575655.3. Lineage (NCBI taxonomy): Eukaryota > Viridiplantae > Streptophyta > Magnoliopsida > Poales > Poaceae > Aegilops > Aegilops tauschii. The sequence goes on from NC_053036.3 coordinate 281,596,304, forward strand.
GCTTATACAACGTGTCCGGCTCGGTGACTAGCTACTCATGCCTTACAATACTAGTCATACATACATGGCGGTTTACACCTATGGGCCTTAAGTCACCTTTGGACTTCGGGCCCTTAGCAAGTCCCCTTCATGAACTGCCATCTTCAATATCTTCATGGGCTTCATCTTAATGAACCGCCATTGGTATAATCCGGCCCCTCCTGGGCGGGTCTTACCCAATATTTATATCACCGACAGCTCCCTACAAAAGAAGAGAAGAAACACCTAAAAGGAGAAGCAAAAGAGAAGAATCACCTCCAAGGGAGAGAAGGAGTAGAGATGATCATTATGAATGAAGAACCTCTCACAGAAGCAAGGATTCGGAAAGAAAGGACAAGACATCAAGGAGCTACACAAAACGAAGACATCAAGCTCATGTTGGTGAATGGGTATCCGACTCCTACTCCGGCCACCACTCCGAGAGAAGTTATCACTCTGTCTCTGAATATACTCAAGATGAAGGTGTTGCCGGTCTAGCACTTGTGTCAACCAGCTCCTATGACATTTTTGATTCACCAAATGAAGGAATTGGAAGATGCTTCATGGCTAAAGGCCCAAAGGTATCACACCCTGAGTATGTTGATTTCAATAGTGATAAAGATGATTTGCTAGGTGATGATGATTTACTTGCTGACAACTCTAGTGATGAAAACTATAATGAATTTGCTATTAAACATGCTAATCAAGATAAAACAAATGACAATGATTAGAAGGAAATTGAGCGTGTAACTAAAGAACTAAACACTCTTAAGTTAGCTCATGAAACTACCTTAGAAGATCATGGAGAGCTTTTAAACACTCATGAGAAGATACACTTTGAAAAGCTCAACCTAGAGCAAGAGCATGGGTTCTTAAAAGAAATCAATGATGATATTCGTAAGAAAAGTTCTTCTTACATTGCCAATCGTTTACTCTTGTCTACTTACATGCCACAAGTAAGATCTAGCAACAAGAATAAGAAAGATTCTTCATCTAGTAGTAACAATAATCGTGATAAATCCAATATTGTTGCTTCTAGTAGTTCTCTTGATTCCACTAATGATTCTCTTAGTCAAGTTACACTTGAGCAAGAAAATAGCTTATTGAAGGGAATTATAGAGAAAGGTGTTTACAAGAGCCTTGCCGGAAGTAAGCAATTTGAGGAAATTGTACGCAAGCAAGGAAGGCACCGGAACAATCAAGGTATTGGTTTTGAATGAAAGTTCAATGCCAATCGAGTTGAGTGGGAAGAAGATAAATACCCCAAGACAAAGTTTGTTCCTCAACAAGAGAAGTATGATCGTACTTCCTTCAAGGGGACAAAAGCTCAAGATGATCTTCCACCACAAGACCACAAGAAAAAATGCAAGGACAAGCTTCAACAGGAGATTGATGCATTGGAAGAAGCTCCTAAGGCCTTGGTCAAGTGGGTTCCCAAGACTACATCAAGTTCTACTTCATCAAGTATGACAACAACTCCAAGGATTCCCATCAAGGTGATGTGGTTCCCGAAGAAGAAGAACAAGAGAGTTCTTGAGGGTGACTCCGCCAACATATTTCACTCATATTTATTTTGGCTATGACAAGTGCAATCAACTTCCAAATCTTGCACTAGTTCAAGGAGTCACAAAACCTCTTGTTGGTAAGACAAGGGACAAGGTAACGTAATGCATTTATGGACATCATCTTGTGTGTACTTCACTCTATGTCTATGGATATCCTTGTTTGTTCCTTGTGGGACTAACCCATGTAGGTATTGAAAGTGCAACTCACTCCAACGCATTTCTCCAAATGATATACATCAACATTGAGCATCCACATCTTCAACATCTACATGAAGTCATCATCAACAAAACCCAAGGTTAGTTCATCCCTCTTAGGGGGGATATCACATCTAGGGGGAGCTTTACTCTAAAAATTGAGCTAAAGCAACTCTAATGGTGTGAACACAACAATGCTTTATGTAAAAGTGGTAACGCCACTTGTGCTTAAAAGATGAGTATGACCTACCATCAAATGTTCTCATTTGACTCCTCAGTCAATATACTCATATATAGATGACCTAGTCATCGCCAATTGCTTGATAGATGCTAGAATGTTCGTGCATGCTTTGCCACATATTTCATTGGCCATCTTATTGTGTGAGCATGTTGATTGCATTTGTTTCCCATTCGAGGATATCGATTTGTTGCTTTGATTGTTTGGCTCTTTTTCTTTTGCCAAATGGATGGACAAGAATGCCTAAGAACTTCCTCTAGCTATCTATGCTTTTCTCGTCGCAAACTCTATTCATGCTACATCACAAATTTTGATCAAGTCAGATTTGAACCCTCTGGGTAAGGAGCACTCGGAGCCACCGATTCGTCATAGAATTAAAATTCCAAAACCTCTCTTTGTATTTCGGTCTAACCGATTAATTACTTTTGGTCATACCGAGTTCATTGAGTTGATCTAGGTTTTCAATCTCGGTGCAACCGATCTGAACAATTCGGTCACACCGAGTTGCAGTAACCACTTGCGATTCTGCATCTCGGTGCCACCGAGTCGCTCCACTCGGTAACACCGACAGGGGCAGGATATATATACCCACGGGTCAAATTTTGGAAATTCCTGCGAACCCCTTCGCCCGCACGTATCCTGCTCTGCCGACTTGGGTCTCCGGATTGTCTCCTCATCGCCAGTGACCTCCGCCGCTGGTCTCCGCCGCCATCAACGGGAATCTTCTTCGCCGTTGTCGCCGTAGCGAGTTCACAGCCGAGTTAGGGGATGAACTCGACCCCTATGTGCAATCTTTACCTCTGATTCCTGCACTTAGGTCAATGCCATGATTCCTGCCACGTATGAGATTACTCTATCCAGCAAAAACTTCCTTTAGATTAGTTTTTGATTCAAAAATTTAGGGTTAGGTTTCCGTCGAACTCATCTCGGACCGATCGAGTTGTAGAAATCGGTCTCACTGATTTGGCCTAGGCCATTGCACTTGTAATTTCCGGTCTGACCGAAACTTACGAATCAGTGTGACTGAGTTCAACTCTCAGTGAAACCCTAGCAATCTTGGAGTTACCGAACTATGTCTCGGTCTCACCGCTTCCACTAGTTTGAACTCCAATGTTGCTTCGGTGTCACTGAGTTTAACAAATTGGTAGCTCCGAAATGCTTTCTGTAGAAAACTAAAACTATGTTTTTGGCTCAATTGTTTTGCAAAATCTTTGCACTTTGTGATGCTCATCCACTCTATCTCAACTACATCTATTCATATGGTCAGCTTTCAGTTTGCAGTGTCAGCTATGTCAGATCAAAGTGACAGCCAGAACAAGTCTGAGGAGCAAGTTAACTTGAGTGAGGGCACTAGTCCCTCTGGCAGCTATGATGAGGGTAGCAGAATCATCCCAAGCAACTTTCCCAAGGCAGAAACTAGGACAATGAAGAAGAGAAACTCAAATTCCGAGGATGAAGATTATGTTGCTATTGAGGAGGAGGTCAGCTCAAAGAAGAAAGTTGTCAAGAAAGAATTTGGCACAACAGCTTCAACTAAGCCTGGTTTGCACAAGAAGGTTCCTGCCAAGAGAGTGCCCATGACTAAGGCGAGAGCCTCAACTCTTGAAGCCTCCAAATCAATAGTTGGAGAGGCTGCTGTGAGGGCAAGAAAAAGAAGGAAAGGACAAGAGGGAGATGGTGCAAGCATGTTGATCCCTTGGCTGAATTTGAGAAGAGGAAGAAGAGGGTGCTGCACCAGCACCCAAAGTTCAGAAGCCGATGGGGGATGCCATCAAGTCTGGGGCTGCTCCATCAAAGCCCAAGACTGCCCCCAAAGCTACTGCTCAAGCATCTAAGGCTGCAACAAAGAGAAGCACCAGAAACATCCCTACTGCAGAAAAGAACAAGGCCCCAGTGCCTGAAATAGAGAAGAAGAGGAAGCCCAAGTGCTCAGGAAATTGAAGCCCAAGACCCTAGATCATGATGATACTCATCCAGTGGCTGAAAACATGAATATAAGGAAGGATGCAGGTCTTAGATTGTGGAGACAGTTAGATCCCTATGCCACAAGAAGAAGAACTGATGTAGACTACAGGTTCCACACAAAGGACCAACAGGACTTCTATGAGACTGTGCTCCTGGATAAGAAGCCCATAGTAAGTGACATGAGATGGGTTGATTGGTCATATGTTGATGACAATGAAGATCACTTTCCTGGAATTCATGAGAGCTTCCGAATGAATGGAGTTGATGCTTTTGTGGGTCAAAAATTGACCAAGTGGAATGACGAGCTTATCATGCAGTTTTATTCAACAGCTCACTTCTACCCAGATGGAAGAATTGCCTGGATGACTGAGGGTACTAGGTACCAGTATACTATTGCTGAGTGGTCCATGCTTATCAATGCCCCTGAAGAGCATGATGATGATAATGATGTGTATGCCAAGCCAAGTAAAGGACACAACTCCATGGCACATATGTACAAGGAGATTCCAGATGCAGCCTTGGAACATCACAGGTTTGGCTCTATCTATTATCTTCTGTCAGGATTGCCCACAATCAATACTATCCTCAGGAACACATTCTTGCCCAAGTCTGGACATGACAGGATGATAAGAGGGCATTCCATCAATTTGCTGCATATGTTTGATGTGCCAGAAAAGTTCAAAGTGATGACACTGATTGTAGAGACAATCAAGAGGACTGCTACTAATCAGAAGAGATCATGTGGTTATGCTCCACACATTAAGATGCTCATCAACTCCAAGATGGGCAAAGGCATATATCTATTAGACAAAGAGCACCTTCCCTTGAGGCCTGATTTTGAGGACAACACAGTTGTCATGGATGCTACAGATCCTACTTCAGTAGAGGCTCAAGAGAAGAGAGCAAAAGCAAAAGCAGAGAAGGCAGCCAAGATGCCAAGTGTTGAAGAGGCATCCCAAGTTTTTCTCAAGTCAAAACAATATCAACTTAGATATCTTATTCAAGATATTTTGAGGATTGAGAAAGGATTGGCCACCATGACTCAGAATCAAGAGAGTCTTGAGAGAATTTTTGAGACAAAACTACATGACCTGGATGTCAAGGTGACAGAGATTCAGACTTCTGTGGAGAAGATCCAAGAAGAGCTTGAGGATAGGAGTGACAAGACCACCACTGATGCTTATCAAAGGGTGCCCAGAAGACAGAGGTCTGCAGCAGTGCAAGTGACAGACACTAGAGCTACAACTACAGCTCCTGCAGCCACAGCTTCAGTTGCCCCTCGAGTTGCAACTCCACCAGCTCCTACTACCTCTTCAGATGCATTTGTTGCAGGACTCCTCTTCACGCCACCTCCCGAAGATCAAGCTTAGAGAGCCGCATAGCACTAAGAATTTTCAAGCTTTTTGGTAACTTGTTGCCAAAGGGGAGAAAGTGTATAGATCATAGGCTTCGAGAGAGAGAGAGAGAGAGAGCTTTGCTTCTTTTTGCCTCTTTTGCTACTTATTTGCTACTTATTTGTTTGCTTGCTTGGATGATACTCTATGGTTGTGTGTGTGAGATACTTGTATGGTCATGTGTTTGATCATATCATACTTTAATGTTTGTGCTTGGATGACGATATTCTCTATCTCTCATGTATGATCATTCACTTTTTCTTGGTGATGAGTGTATATTTCATATTCTATAATTTTGAGCGCTCCACCAAGATGTATGTGACATGGAAGAGTAACCCATGATCCTAATCGATTGTGCATTTGCATTCAAAAGCAAATTTTAAATAATGCACAAATTTAGGGGGAGCTCTTGCTTATCACATACTTCTCAAAGCGACGAGGTATTTCATTCTTATTATCATTTGTCGAAGCTTTGATCTATATGTTGTCATCAATTACCAAAAGGGGGAGATTGAAAGTGCAACAAATCCCTGGGTGGTTTTGGTAATTCTTAGCAACATATAGCTCACTGAACTAATACTCTTTCAAGATGATCATTTCAGAGAGTGCAATGATTGGCATGGCATGGACTAGAGATGTGAACGCCTCAAAAGTATCAACGACACATATTGGCAAAAGCTGAAGACTCTACATTTTCATTTTAGTGATCCAAGATCACATTGAGTCCATAGATAAAGCCAATACTATTAAAAGGGGATGAGGTGTTGCTTAGTGGCTTGCTTGCTCAAAATGCTTAGTGATATGCTCCAAAAGCCCTCAACCACTTTCTCAATTCCACATATGTCCTAAACCTAAAGTCAAACTCGGTCCCACCGATATGATCTATACGGCGCCACCGAGTTCATTTGACATAGCCATAGCCAGAAACACTAATCAGTTCGGTCTCACCGAGATGGGATTGCAAACTCTCTATTTCCCTTCGTAACGTTTTGGTCTAACGGAAATGAGCGATCGGTCCCACTGATTTCGCAATGCAAACTCTCTATTTCCTTTTCGTAACGTTTCAGTCTCACCGAAATGAGCAATCGGTCCCACCGAGTTTGCCTGACCAACTCTCTATTTGGCTATTACTGAAATGGTCTCACCGAGTTCATGTGATCGGTCTCACCGAGATCAAGTTATGCCCTAACCCTAGCATATCGGTTCCACCGAGTTGATCATGTCGGTCCCACCAAAAATCCTAACGTTCACATTTTGAACTGAATCGGTCTGATCGAGTTTCACTATTCGGTCTCACCGAGGTTGGTAAATTGTGTGTAGCGGTTAGATTTTGTGTGGAGGCTATATATATTCCTCCACCCATCCTCCATTTGTGGAGAAAGCCATCAGAACGTACCTTCCTGCATTCATTTTCTGAGAGAGAACCACCTACTCATGTGTTGAGACCAAGACATTCCAATCCAACCACAAGAATCTTGATCTCTAGCCTTCCCCAAGTTGCTTTCCGCTCAAATCATCTCTCCACCATAGCCAAATCTATGAGAGAGATTTGAGTGTTGGGGAGACTATCATTTGAAGCACAAGAGCAAGGAGTTCATCATCAACACACCATCTATTACCTTTTGGAGAGTGGTGTCTCCTAGATTGGTTAGGTGTGTTTGATGAGATTTTGTACTAAGTATAGTACGAAAATAAGGAGGGAGGATAATTCACACAAAAAGTTGTCTAAATGGTGACTTGAAGCAATAATATTTAGTTGTACACATGGAGCAAGAAGTGCCTACGTGTACGCGGTTATAGTACATACACATGGCACCTGTATTGCAGGTGTGTGGCTTATGAACTACTCTTGGACCAATGTAATTTTTAATGGGCTAACGACTGGCCAATTAAAACTAGCCCAGTACATGCATGTATGTAAAGCTCATACAAATATGTATTCGAGTATTTACGGCCGACTGGCGAGCACGTGTGTATACTTCTCTCAATACCCGTCATATACCTAGCTAACCAACCATGCATGCACTACGTATCTTTGTTTTGCCTTCCATAAACAAGCACATGGACTACGAGCTGAATCATTGTGTGAGCTAGCTGACATACGTATATATATGGAAAGGGAAAAAGCCAGCATTGTTAGGGTAGGAAGTGTACAAATCGGCAAGTATTAAAGCGCATCAGTTTATTTCCTTTTCTTCGTACAAACTTGGATGCAAAGAAAAATGATAGAACGAAAGAAATCATCATTGCACTACGCATTGCCATCCATCCAACCCACCCGGCTAGCATATATAAAGCTAGGTGAGCCTCATGATAAGGGGGAGGAGGAGAGAAGGCAGGAACACTGCAGGCGAAACCCACGCAATGACGCACCCCTAGAGGCAGCATAGAGGAGATCAAAGGACGCGCCAACGGCGGCGCCATCGTAGCCGGATGAAGAACAATTCAAGCAAGAGCAAGCCACGCACATCCCAGGCCAAGACCAGAACCTGGTGACGCGCCCCAGCAGCAGCGTCGAGGTGGAGAGAGATGCGGCCCTATCGGCAGGGTCGTCGACGAAGATAGGTGGGAGACGTCGCAGCCGATCAGAAGCGGTGGCCGAGATGACGGCCGCCGATGCACGTAGGAGGCATCAACTATGTTTTATTCCTTTGTCTTATTGTTTTACCAGGTTTCATGTGGGAGACACGAGGCATCAGCGGACGCTTTGTCGGCAGCGGTGGCACGCAAGCCAGCAATAAAGAAGATGCGGCAGTGACAGAAGCGGACACCAAGGCACACACTCCGCGGCAACGAAGAGCGCGGCAGGAGGCGCACTATGGCAGCAGCATCGAGAACATCAACAAGAGAAAGCCACGCAACTCCGTACACAGGAGGCACGCAGCATCCAAAGAACCCAGATGGCAAAGGAGAGAAGGAGACAGTTCTGGTGTACGACAATGGTGCCAAACACGCCGCCGAGATAACGGCTGTGCGAAGATACAGCCGTGGGAGACATCTATGTGCATGCAATCATATGCACGTGCAATAGCTAGCACGACATCCGGTACGTAGAAGTTCTTTTGGTAGCAGGTTCCATGGAGGAGACACCTATGTGTGCTGGCGGTGTTAGCCCACAACGAAGAGAGAATATGCATACAAGGAGACGTGCCCGGGCAGTTGTGTCCAAGAGAACCTACGGAGAAAACCGTGGATGAAACGTGAGGAGCGTGGCGGCGCCCTCGCACACACACGCATATGGATGAGGCGGAAGCAGCCCGTCCTTTTCTTCTCTTTCATGTACAGGTGTGGAGGCGTCGGACGATGTGACGCTCGTCTTCTAGCAAGTGCAACGGAGGCGGTGGATGACGCACCCAGCGGTGATGACCCAGGAGCAGCCGGAGCTCGCCTACGATGCAGCCCAACTGCTAGCCCCGGTGCTCTGCCACAGTGGCCTACATGCCCTAGACGAACAGGTCATTGGCGAACAGGTATCCGGTGCACAGGTCCATGGTGCCTCGAATAGGTCTCGCGCTTTGCATCCTGTTGGAGATGACTCATGGTGGAACCGGAGCTCACGAGGGTGTAGCCCGAGTCAAGTCCATGGCGAACAGGTCTCTCCAGCGCAAAGGTGCATGGTGTGCCGATCATGGTGCATAGGTCAGGTATCTTGCTTCCCGGAGGAGACGACATGGATGAACCGGAGCTTGCGACGACGTAGCCCGAGACAAGTCCATGACGAACAGGTCTCTCTGGTGCACAGGTCCATGGCGTTCCGATCACAGTGCACATGTCAGATGTCTTGCTTCCCGGAGGAGACAATGTGGCGGAACCGGTGCTCACGACGATGCAGCCCGAGACCGGTCACATCTTTGAAGGTGCACCCACCATGGAAAATAGGTCCTTAGCGTACATGTCTTGGTGTGATACTTGTCTTGGCAAACCACCGAATACGGCGTTTAGCTGAGACGAGGCACCGACCATGGCAGACAGGTCCTCGACGTATAGGTCCATGGCATCCCTGGCGTACAGGCCACCCTTTGATGTAGCACCTACCAAGGCGACGCGACCTCTACGACGCCACCGTTCGTCGACCCCATGAGCCGGCGCCTTTATCCTAGCAGAACAATCAAGACGGCGTCCAGTTGATACAAGGCAACACAACCACTATGATTAACTATATCCACAAGTTCGCCAGGCGGTGGCCCCTGATAAAGCGAACTGCCATAGACTTGGCATCCAATCAAGTGAGGCGCACCATCTCGGTGGATAGGCCATTGGCGCACAGGTCCATGGTGTCACCGGCGTACAGGTCACCCTTTGATGTACCACCAGCCCATTGCGACTTGGGCTCTACAACATCACCTTTCCATGGCCCTGTGAGGTGGTACCCTTTGTCTTGATGGACCGCCGAATACTCGGCGTCTAGCCGAGACGAGGCGCCAACCACACCGGCCATGCCGATGTCAGTGTGCGACGGTTTTTACACCGACGCTGGTATCGTAAACAACTTACTCCTGGAAGGCATACCCCTTGCATACCCCGACGAGTCCGATAGGTTGTCTAGAAGTCTGAGCCAAGAAGGACACATGCAACTTCAACCCCAACTACATCATCGCCGCCAAGACCAACGAGGCATGACGGCAAGGGCAAACGTGGCTAGCAGAAAGCCATGTTTTGAGCGCTGCGTGTACCAACGAGGACACGGGCTCTGCCGCTGCCCACACACCACCATCATCATGCATGGAGAACGCAAGGCAAAGACGGCAAAGACAACCACACGGCTTAATCGAAGGTGTCTCGCGGAGTAACCCGTGGGCGTAATTAACCGGGTGCCTTCCGATGCCCCGGGAACCAAGAGACCGCAATCGCTACAGGCAGGCAGGCTGCGCTAGTAGGCCATGGAGCGCATATGTAAAGGGAACTTGTAATTTTGTTTCTCCGATGAGAGATTAATAAGAGTGCATGTTTCCCTATATTTATTTGTGTACTTAGTACACTGGCACGCCCGCAATGTTTTATTTCTCATGTCAAACAAGGTGTCACTTGGGAGCCTCTGTCAAGATTGTGGAGTTGAACCAAGGAGTTTGTATGGGCAAGGAGATTGCCTACTTCGTGAAGAACTACCCTAGTGAGGCAAGTCCTTCGTGGGTGATGGCCATGGTGGGATAGACAAGGTTGCTTCTTCGTTGACCCTTCGTGGGTGGAGCCCTCCGTGGACTCGCGCAGCCGTTACCCTTCGTGGGTTGAAGTCTCCATCAACGTGGATTTACGATAGCACCACCTATCATAACCACACCAAAACTCTCCGTGTCTACATTACGTTTTCTCCCTCCAAACTCCTCCCCTTTACCTTCATATGCAATGATTTACATTCCGCTGCTATACTCTTAGAATTGCATGTGTAGGTTGATTGCTTGACTTGTGCTAAGTTGCTAAAATCTGCCAAGATTTAAAACTGGGAAAAGGCTAGATTTTTATTTGGTCAAGTAGTCTAATCACCCACCCCCCTCTAGACATACTTTCGATCCTACAGTACCACATTAAGCAAGATGACATGATGTAGAGGAATTAACTCAAGCAATATGATGAAAACCCCATCTTTTTATCCTTGATGGCAACATAAAATATGTGCCTTGCTGCCCCTACTGTCACTAGGAAAGGACATAGCAAGATTGAACCAAAAGCTAAGCACTTCTCCCATTTGCAAGAAAAACCGATCTAGTTGGCCAAACCAAACCGATAGTTCGAAGAGAATTACAAAGATATCAAATAATGCATATAAGAATTCAGAGGAGATTCAAATAATATTCATAGATAATATGATCATAAATCCACAATTCATCGGATCTCGGCAACACTACTACGGAAAACCTTATACACAACATCTTAGCAGTAACGCTGGACAAAACAGTACACTACTGCTACTTAGTAGTAGCATGTTTAAATAAACCGTGCTACTACTACTACTTTAGCAGTAGCGCATTCCAGGAAAACGCGCAGCTGCTATGTTTGTACTGGGCGCAGAAGGCTAGTTCCACTTAGCAGTGGCGCGTATCTGCAACCACCGCTACCGCTACGTTCCATAGCAGTAGCGCGTATCCCGGAAACGCGCTACTACTTACTTACCTTATCCTCACCACGCGCCCGACCCTCTCACTCACTCTCCCTCTCACTCACTCTCGCCTGTGCCGAACCCGTCGTCCGCCGCCGCCGTCGTCCGCTGCAACCGCCGCCGCGCTGCTCCTCCACCGAGGTACTCCCTCCGTCCCCCCTCCTCCCTCCTCCCCTCCCTCCTCCTCCCTCCTCCTCCGGCGGCCCTCCTCCCATAGCCCCTCCCTCCTACTCCTCCGGCCGCCCCTCCCTCCTCCTCCTCCGGTCGCCCCCTCCCCCTCCTCCCCCCGGCCCCTCCCTCCTCTGATCCCACCGGCCTCCTCCCCCTCCTCCTCTCTCCTTCCTCCTCCCTTCCCCTCCTCCCTCCATCTCTTTTTTTTCTATTTTTTACTCTAGTTTTTTACTATTGTATAATGTAGTTTTTTACTATTTTTAGCAAGTGTTTAAAATAATTAGTAAGTAAATTAATAAAACTAGTTGAACTAGTTTATTTTTAGTAAGAACTAGTTGAATTAATAGAACTAATGTATTTTTAGTAAGAAAATTAATATAACTAGTTGAACTAGTTTATTTTTATTTATAGTAAGTTTATTTTTCGTAAGAACTAGTTGAACATGTCACATTTGTTGTTATTTTTTTGTTTAAGCAATTATTCCCGCATCGACGTCGACGATGCCTATCCTGCATCCTCGTCGTCGATACCCGTCGTTTGCTAGGGTTTTAGTTGTATAAGTGATGCTATATGTATGATACTATTCGGGATGTATTAGTGATAACTTATAGGGTTTTTGTTTTTGCTGAAATCTAGGAGCCGCTCCATCATCCCCGCCGTCGTCCCCGACACCGACCCCCTCCGACCTAGAGGTGAGACTAGCCAAATCTCCATGTCAATATGAGTCCTATAAGATATGATGTAGATAGAAACAAGTATATCTTGTTTTGCTCAAATTGGATATGTGGTATCCCAAGTGGCCGGTCATGTTTGCAGGTTAGACCTCCGAGTGGCCTATGTTTTTCCGGAGTGTTGATTAATTTCCGTTCCGGCAAATTTCAGGCGCTCGATATGTCCTTTTTTAGCAAAGGTCGTACCGGAATTTTCCGTGAATTTTGGCATGACTTGTGCTAGAATATGTAGGAAATATTGAGTGGCCTGGATTTTCTAGAAAGATAATTAAATGATATTTCGGCTTGACTTTAAGTCTGTCGAGGCCGAAGAATCCCGACTGTTGTCGTGGGGGTCGTTTCTCCTTCTTCTCCTTGTGCTAGACCTTTGTTACGCACTAGGGGAAGGAGGAGTAACGACCATCATCGACGGTCGCAAATGTCAGAGAGGAATCAGTGAGGGAGAGTCTCCACCATATATGAGAGGACGACGAATCCCGACTGTTGTCGTGGAGGTCGCTTCTCCTTCGTTCCCGAGTGCTAGACATTTTGGTGTAATGCACTTGGGAAGGAAAGGAGGAGCGACCATCACCAATGGTCGAATGTATACACCACGTGAGCTGAGAGTTTTCAAGAAAAGACTTGACAGACCGATAGTCAACCCGTGATGAATAATAATGATCTAATTTAGTTTTTGTAGTACATATATTTAATTGTACAAGTTTAATCTTTGAATTATGAACATAGGAAATGTCGTACTCGGACGACGAAAGTCTCCCGGGGGAGTGCGACTGGTGCAACGACGACCGAGGTCTGTGCGACAGGCCTCACCTGGACGAAGATCGGCGCTTCAGCACTAAGCTCCAGGAGACCTTCGATGTTGAAACGGTATGCAACGATGACAAGTTTTTTTTCGTAATTAAACACGACTTCAACTATTTCAACGTATAATTTTCAACTTTTACAATTCGACTAGCTTATCCCATGCCATGCAAGACGATGTGTGTTGGAGAGGATGGGTTTTGAAGACCATGAAAATTTTGAAACAAAGAAAATACACCTAAGGACCCATCATGATATGGATTTTAAAGTAAATCTGTACAATTCTTAGAGCGTAACCCATTTTGGTTGCCAAAATTGGGAAGTACTTTGCAAGATGTATGGTTTTTGTGAGGATATGATTGTCATCATGGATCTTGGTGATCCTGGCGTCGAGCAAGACAATATGGACATTTGGGTCCTTGTTGATATGCTTCCGATTCTACCTGCTATGTGAGTTTCTCAAACATAGTTATTAACTAATTTCTATTGTTTATTTCAAAATAGTTGACAGCTTATTTCCATTGACAGCTTATTTTCATTCTTCAAACAATGTGCGGAAGATGGTAGACAAAACCCACTACACCGATGGCTCCGAATTAACTTATAAGGAGAAAAATCATCTGATCGCATTTTGTACTGAACTTGAGAATTACAATACCTATTATCATACTCCTCTAAATTAAGGTCAATACGTGCCACTAGTGCACGTGTTAAACCACGGTAACTTCCATGGAGATGCCCTGGTAAGATTTTTTACTATTACGACATCCGTGCATCTTTTCCATACTTCTAAAACTAGTACATCATTGCTAACTATGAAGTTATTACTATGTTTTTCAACAGAAAATCCCGATGGATTGTGTGCCTCATTTGATGTATCAGAATGGTCGCCTTGATGTTTTGAACATACAGCCAGGTCATCCTACGAATCTCACTTGTCCATACCGGATTTCTAAAACCGATGAACACATGAAAATCAAAGAATGGAAAAAATGTATGGACAGTCGTAAGGAGGTTCTTGGAAGCAACATTGTGCGAAAGGCAAGAATTGGAGACAGGATAATCTCCATTCTCCATAATGGAGAGTCAGGGGCTATCTTGTTTTATGCTATTTTACCTAAGAGAATATAGTAGGTCCTAAGAGAATGTAGTAGGTCCTATGAGGTCCAATATGTTTATGAGAGTTGATGATGAGGAGTAGTTGTGATTATTACTAGTGACCAACTTGCTATGTGATGTCTCATTGATGAAAACGATGATCATGAGGAGGTGTTATATGACAATGATGTATTATGATGATAAGTTGTTAATGATATGATGATGATCATGATGATATTTATTATATCACTGGGAGAAAGAACCGTGGATTAGTTTCAAGTGGATGAAAGAACCGTGGACTAGTTTCAAGTGGATGCCATCCACTTGAAACTAATCCACGGTTCTTTCTCCTAGTGATGCAATAACTCATTATGATGTAAAAACAATCTCTAAATTGTTGCGGTATGAAAACTTGTATGAAGGTGTATGAATACAACAGGAAATAAAAAAGAAGTAAAATATGGAATAATAGTAGTAGCGCCTGCTGGGAGAAGCGCTACTACTAATTACCAGTAGCGCTCATTGTAGAAAGCGCTACTACGAAGTCGATATAGCAGTAGCGTGGTCTAACCCACACTACTACTAACCTTTAGCTGTAGCGCCTTACTAGTAGCGTGGTTCCCGGCGCTACTGATAGGCAATAAAGCCGCGCTACTGCTAGGGTTTTCCCTAGTAGTGCAAACACACCGCAAAAAGTATTGCATCGAATAGATATCCAAGAACATCGAGGAGAACATGGTATTGAGAATCAAAGAGAGAGAGAAGAAGCCATCTAGCTACTAGCTATGGACCCGTAGGTCTGTGGTAAACTACTCACGCTTCATTGGAAGGGCAATAGGGTTGATGTAGAAGCCCTCCATGATCGAATCCCCCTTTGGCAGGACGCCGGAAAAGGCCCTTAGATGGGCTCTCACGGGTACAGAAGGTTGAGATGGTGGAAAAGAGTTTTCGTGGCTCCCCTGGTTGGTTTTGGGATATATGGGAATATATAGGTGGAAGAAATAGGTCGGTGGAGTCACGAGGGGCAACAAGGGTGCGGGGCGCGCCCTACCCCCTGGGCGCGCCCTCCGTCCTTGTGGTCGCCTTGTGGCTTCCCTGACTTGCACTCCAAGTCCTCTGGATGTCTTCTGGTCCAAGAAAAATCATCGCGGACGTTTTATTCCATTTGGACTCCGTTTGGTATTCCTTTCTGTGAAACTCAAAAACAAGGAAAAAACAGGAACTGGCACTGGGCTCTAGATTAATAGGTTAGTCCCAAAAATAATATAAAATAGAATATTAATGCATATAAAACATCCAAAATAGATAATATAATAGCATGGACAATCAAAATTTATAGATATGTTGGTGACGTATCAAGCATCCCCAAGCTTAATTCCTGCTCGTCCTCGAGTAGGTAAATGATAAAAACAGAATTTTTGATGTGGAATGCTACCCAACATATTTATCCATGTAATTTCTTTATTGTGGCATGAATGTTCAGATCCGTATGATTCAAATCAAAAGTTTAATATGATATAAAAACAATAATATTTCAAGCATACTAATAAGGCAATTATGTCTTCTCAAAATAACATGGCCAAAGAAAGCTTATCTCCCTACAAAATCATATAGTCTGGCCATGCTCCATCCTCATCACCCAAAATATTTAAATCATGCATAACCCCGATGACAAGCCAGGCAATTGTTACATACTTTTGATGTTCTCAGGCTTTTTTAACTTTCACGCAATACATGAGCGTGAGCCATGGACATAGCACTATAGGTGGAACAGATGGTGGTTGTGGAGAAGACAAAAAGAAGGAGATAGTCTCACATCAATTAGGCGTATCAATGGGCTATGGAGATGCCCATCAATAGATATTAATGTGAGTGAGTAGGGATTTCCATGCAACAGATGCACTAGAGCTATAAGTTTGTGAAAGCTCAAAAAGAAACTAAGTGGGTGTGCATCCAACTCGCTTGCTCACGAAGACCTAGGGCAATTTGAGGAAGCCCATCATTGGAATATACAAGCCAAGTTCTATAATGAAAAATTCCCACTAGTATATGAAAGTGACAATATAGGAGACTCTCTATCATGAAGATCATGGTGCTACTTTGAAGCACAAGTGTGGTAAAAGGATAGTAGCATTGCCCCTTCTCTCTTTTCACTCATTTTTTGGCCTCTTTTTTTTCTTCCAGAATCTCATCCCGACTTGTGGGGGAATCATAGTCTCCATCATCCTTTCCTCACATGGGACAATGCTCTAATAATGAAGATCATCACACTTTTATTTACTTACAACTCGGTTCTTAGAACAAAATATGACTCTATATGAATGCCTCCGGCGGTGTACCGGGATGTGCAATGAATCAAGAGTGACATGTATAAAAGAATTATGAACGATGGCTTTGCCACAAATACGATGTCAACTACATGATCATGCAAAGCAATATGACAATGATGGAGTGTGTCATAGTAAACGGAACGGTGGAAAGTTGCATGGCAATAAATCTCGGAATGGCTATGGAAATGCCATAATAGGTAGGTATGGTGGCTGTTTTGAGGAAGGTATATGGTGGGTTTATGGTACCAGTGAAAGTTGCGCCGCACTAGAGAGGCTAGCAATGGTGGAAGGGTGAGACTGCGTATAATCCATGGACTCAACATTAGTCATAAAGAACTCACATACTTATTGCAAAAATCTATTAGTTATCAAAACGAAGTACTACGTGCATGCTCCTAGGGGGGTAGATTTTTAGGAAAAGACCATCGCTCGTCCCCGACTGCCACTCATAAGGAAGACAATCAATAAACAAATCATGCTCCGACTTCATCACATAACGGTTCACCATACGTGCATGCTACGAGAATCACAAACTTTAACACAAGTATTTCTCAAATTCACAATTACTCACTAGAATGACTCTAACATCACCATCTTCATATCTCAAAACAATCATACATAATCAAACTTCTCATAGTATTCAGTGCACTTTATATGAAAGTTTTTATTATATCCCTCTTGGATGCCTATCATATTAGGACTAAATTTATAACCAAAGCAAAGTACCATGCTGTTTAAAGACTCTCAAAATAATATAAGTGAAGCACGAGAGTTCATTAATTTGTATCTAATAAAACCACCACCGTGCTCTAAAAAGATATAAGTGAAGCACTAGAACAAATTTGCCTAGCTCAAAAGATATAAGTGAAGCACATAGAGCATTCTAATAAATCACCATTCATGCATGTCTCTCTCTCATGGTGTGTACAGCAAGGATGATTGTGGCAAACTAAAAAGCAAAGACTCAAATCATACAAGACGCTCCAAGAGAAACACATATCATGTGGTGAATAAAAATATAGCCTAAAGTAAAGTTACCGATAGACGAAGACGAAAGAGGGGATGCCTTCCGGGGCATCCCCAAGCTTAGGCTCTTGGTTGTCCTTGAATATTACCTTGGGGTGCCTTGGGCATCCCCAAGCTTAGGCTCTTGCCACTCCTTATTCCATAGTCCATCAAATCCTTAAACAAAACATGAAAACTTCACAACACAAAACTCAACAGAAAATCTCATAAGCTCCGTTAGTATAAGAAAATAAATCACCACTTTTCGTACTGTTGTGAACTCATTCTTTATTTATATTGGTATGATATATACTGTATTCCAACTTTTACAGGGTTCATACGCCCCGATACTAGCCATAGATTCATCAAAATAAGCAAACAACACATAGAAACCAGAATCTGTCAAAAACAGAACAGTCTGTAGCAATCTGGATATTTCGTATACTTATGTAACTCCAAAAATTCTGAAAAATTAGGACAACCTAAGAAATTTGTTTATTAATCTTCTGCAAAAAGAATCAGTATTTTATCACGCTTTTGTGATTTTAAACAATTCTGGGACTAAGCGCAAAAGTTTCTGTTCTTCAGCAAGATCAAATTAACTATCACCGTAAGCTATCCCAAAGGTCGTACTTGGCACAAATACTAATTAAAACATAAAAGCACATCTAACCAGAGGCTAGATGAAATATTTATTGCAAAAAAGAACCTAAATAGCAAAAACAAACATAAAGTTTGGTTGCCTCCCAACAAGCGCTATTGTTTAATGCCCTTAGCTAGGCATAAAACACGAATAGATCTAGGTATTGTCATCTTTGGCATGCAATCCATAAGTAGCTCTCATAATAGATTCATAAGGAAATTTAATATTCTTTCTTGGAAAGTGTTCCATTCCCTTCCTTAATGGAAATTGAAATCTAATGTTACTTCTTTCATATCAATAATTGCACCAATTGTTCTAAGGAAAGGTCTACCAAGAATAATAGGACATGTAGGATTGCAATCTATATCAAGAACAATGAAATCTACAGGCACATAAGTCCTATTTATAACAATAAGAACATCATTAATCCTTCCCATAGGTTTCTTAATAGTGGAATCCGCAAGGTGCAAATTTAAAGAACAATCATCAAATTTACAGAAACCTAACACATCACATAAAGTTTTTGGAATCGTGGAAACGCTAGCACCCAAATCGCACAAAGCATGGCACTCATCATAAAGTTTTCTAGGGATAGAAACTTCCAATTCAAGCTTTTCTTCAAAATACTGCAGCATAGCATCAACGATATGTTTGGTAAAAGCTTTGTTTTGATTATAAGCATGAGGAGAATTTAACATGGATTGCAACAAGGAAATACAATATATTAAAGAAAATTATCATAATTAAATTCCTTGAAATCCAAAATAGTGGGTTCATTGCTACTTAAAGTTTTGACCTCTCCAATCCCACTTTTATCAATTTTTGCATCAAGATCTAAAAACTCTAAATCATTGGGACACCTTTTAACTAAAGTTGACTCATCTGCAGTCCCATCTTTATCAAGATTAATATTGGAAAACAAAGATTCAATAGGAGTCACATCAATCACCTTAAGATCTTCATCATTAGTTTCACGGAAACTAGAAGAACACGTCTTTACAAACCAATCTCGCTTAGCACGCATCTTAGCGGTTCTTTCTTTGCACTCATCAATGGAAATTCTGATAGCTTTGAGAGACTCATTGATATCATGCTTGGGTGGAATAGATCTAAGTTTCAAAGAATCAACATCAAGACAAATTCTATCCATGTTCCTAGCCAAATCATCAATCTTAAGCAATTTTTCTTCAATCAAAGTATTGAAATTCTTTTGTGAACTCATAAATTCTTTAACACTATTCTCAAAATCAGGGGGCATCTTATTATAATTTCCTTAAGAATTGTTGTAGGCATTACCATAATTATTTGAGGAATTATTAGGGAACGACCTAGGATTAAAATTACCTCTATACGCGTTATTACCAAAATTGTTCCTACCAACAAAATTCACATCCATAGATTCATTATTATTCTCAATCAAAGTAGACAAAGGCATATCATTAGGATCAATAGGAGCACTCTTACTAGCAAATAATTTCATAAGCTCATCCATCTTTCCACTCAAAACATTAATCTCTTCAATCGCATGCACTTTTTTACTAGTGGAAGATCTTTCGGTATGCCATTGACGATAATTAAGCCTAATATTATCTAGGAGTTTAGTAGCTTCTCATAATGTAATTTCCATAAAAGTGCCTCCCGCGGCCGAATCTAAAAGATCTCTAGAAGCAGAATTCAATCTGGCATAAATTTTTTGTATAATCATCCACAAATTCAAACCATGAGTAGGGCAATTTCTTATCATCAATTTCATCCTCTCCCAAGATTATGCAACATGTTCATGATCAAGTTGCTTAAAATTCATAATTTCGTTCCTAAGGGAGATGATCTTAGCGGGAGGAAAATACTTTGAAATAAAAGCATCTTTACACTTATTCCATGAATCAATACTATTCTTACGAAAAGATGAAAACCGAGATTTAGCACGATCTCGAAGCGAGAACGGGAATAGCTTCAATTTAAAAATATCATTATCCACATCTTTTTTTTGCATATCACACAGATCAACGAAATTGTTTAGATGGGATGCCACATCTTCACTAGGAAGGCCGGAAAATTGATCTTTCATAACAAGACTCGGCAAAGTGGCATTAATTTCACAAGATTCCGCATTAGTAGCGGGAGCAATCAGAGTACTAATAAAATCATTATTATTGGTGTTGGAAAAGTCACACAATTTGGTATTCTCTTGAGCCATCGTGACCAAGTAAGCAATCCAACACATGAGCACACAAAAAGCAAGCGGAGAAGACGAACGGAAGAGGGGTGAAGAAAAGGCAACTCTTTTCTAAAATCGTTTTAGAAGTGGGGAAGAGGAAAACAAGAGGCGAATGGCGAATAATGTAATGCAAGATATGTGAGTTTATGATGGGTACTTGGTATGGGCATAGATCTCCCCGGCAACGGCACCAAAAATTCTTCCTGCTACTTCTAGAGCTTGCGTTGGTTTTTCCTGTGAAGAGGAAAGGGTGATGCAGCAAAGTAGAGTAAGTATTTCCCTTAGTTTGAGAACCAAGGTATCAATCCTGTCGGATTTCAGGTTCCGGCAAACCCTTGAGGTTCGAACACTAGGGTGCGCACGAAGATCTCTCTCTCTCCCTGCCTGCTCTCGCAACAATCGCAAGGCCTTAGTTTGACGAACCCAAAGAACGAGAGACACGAGAGTTTATACAGGTTAGGGCCACCGATGTGGTGTAATACCCTACTCTAGTGTGGTGTGGTGGATTGCCTCTTGGGCTGAGGATGAACAGTTACAAGGGAAGAACAGCCTCCTGAGGAGAGGTGCTCTTGTACTGGGTGAGCTTGTGTGTGTGTCTATGGATTGAATGGCTCCGGTCCAAGATCCGATGCCTCCTACGGTAGTTGCTAGTCCTATTTATAGAGGACCTGGTCCTCTCCCCAATTATTAGGCGGGAAGGGATCCCACAATGGCCAAATTCGAAGGGAGACAACTAGTACAAGTTATCCTGACAAAAGGTGGTCTTCGTCTGCTAAAGGCTTTGGTGGTGACGCCGTCTTGGGCTCCACGGTGACCTCCGTCCTTCCATCCTGCTGGTCTTGGTCTCGTTGCACCGATATGGAAACCTTTGCCTGATGCCTCGGGACTCCTCGCCTGAGCTTGCCTCTTTAGCACCAAAGAGGAAATGGGGACACTCCGCACGCTGGCGCCCGCCTGGCTCCAGTCGTCATGGCTTGCGTCACAGGAACCTCACGAGGTGCCCCTTGCCTTGATCTCTCCGCCCCTCGCGAGCCAGCCTGGTGAGGCCGCCCCCGAGGAGGTCTTGCGTCATCCGCCTCGCGAGGCTTGGCCCCTCGCGAGGGTCTTGAGTGTTTGCTAGTGAAGATGGGCCGTACAGGGCCGCTGGTGGAGCCACGCCGTGGGACGCAGGCAGGCAAGTCTGGGGACCCCCGTTCCCAGGGCGCCGACAGTAGCCCCTGGGCCAAGGCACGCTCGGACTTGGCTTCGAGGCGAAGCCAAAGGGCAAGTGCGGAGTGACCAACAGCCTGCAGCCCTGGTTGATGCGTGGAGATTGATTGGACGTGGGCATCTCCGCTTCCCCACGCCGCCTCGACAACTGCCCGACTTGACGAGTCCCTGCTGCATGCAGAGAAAAATCATCATTACATGTGATCGTGGGGATCGCCGGTTTGTCTTCTCCCGCTATAAATGAGGAGGGGGTGGAGCCCCCATTGCTCATCTCTTCCTGCTCCGCTCGCTTCTTCTCCCTTGCTTCATTGCTGGTAGCGACACCCATGGCGTCGATACGGAGGTTCTCGGCCACAGAGAAGGAAAAAAATCCCCGCGACGAGCCCGGGCCACTTCCGCCGAAGAAGAGGCCGGCCCACCGCCACGATGTAGTCATGAGGCCGCAGGTGTCGAGGCCTTGGTGCGAGCGGCCTCTCCCGGATACTCGCTGCCTCTGTACGCCCAAGCTAAAGGCTCCGGAGGGAGAGGCGGCGAGCACCGCCGCCCATGCCCCGGCCGCGGTCGCCGCGCCGTGGTGACGCACACCGTCGCCCCAGGAGTCCACGCCGCGGACTCCTCGCGTGAACTCGTGATGTGGGCGGCGATGCCTTCGCGCACATGGATTCGCTTTTCGCAGTTCTTCTTCGCCGAGATGCCCCCTCGAGCTTTGGCTACAGCATGCCGACTGCGACGCCCCGGCGACTGGAGCGGAGGTTGAAGCCGTCTCCCCAGGCAAGATCTTCATGACCCACGGCTAGGGTGAGGTTGCTCGGGTCTGTCGTGCGGAAGGCGCCCTCGCCATCCACTTTGAGTACGATGGCGCCTCCACCATGTTCTTCAAGGTCTTCGACGGGAAAGGCCGCTGCTTGGAGTGCTGCCCTGGAGAAGGTCGTCGAGACGACGCAGCGGCCAACGTCGAGCCTGCCGCTGGTTTCGCCAGCAGCTCTTCCAGCAGTAGCGGCGGCGCTTGGGAGTCCAGCGACTCTCCCGAGCCCTACGAGACTCCGGAGACGAGCGACGACAGCTACGTGCCCCCGAGCTCTCGCCGGGCCCGGAGCAAGGCCGCAAGGTCTGGCCGCCGCCGTCGCTGATCTGGATGGGGTTGGCACCGGCCTCCCGTGGCCCACTTTTGATGATGGCGTCGGCCACACTGGCGCGTGTAGATAAGATCGCTAGCTTTCGGCGCTCAGCGCGGGCTCGACGAGCATCCGCCATCGATGCGACAAAGCGATGGGACGCGGACCAGCGAAAGGGAAGCTTCGGCGCACCCCTACCTGGCGCGCCAAATGTCGTATTTCGGGTTCCGGCAAACCCTTGAGGTTCGAACACTGGGGTGAGCACGAAGATTTCTCTCTCTACCTGCCCTCTCTCGCAACAATCGCAAGGCCTTAGCTCGATGAACCCAAAGAATGAGACACACGAGGGTTTATACTGGTTCAGGCCACCGATGTGGTGTAATACCCTATTCCAGTGTGGTGTGGTGGATTGCCTCTTGGGCTGAGGATGAACAGTTACAAGCGAAGAACAGCCTCCTGAGGAGAGGTGCTCTTGTACTAGGTGAGCTTGTGTGTGTGTCTATGGATGGAATGGCTCCGATCCAAGATCCGATCCAAGATCCGATGCCTCCTACGGTGGTAGCTAGTCCTATTTATGGAGGCCCTGGTCCTCTCCCCGAATATTGGGCGGGAAGGGATCCCACAACGGCCAAATTCGAAGGGAGACAACTAGTACAAGTGTTCCTGACTAAAGGTGGTCTTCGCCTGCCAAAGGCTCTGCTGGTGACGCCGTCTTGGGCTCCACGGTGACCTCTGTCCTGCCGTCCTACTGGTCTTGGTCTCGTTGCACCCATACGGAAACGTTTGCTTGATGCCTCAGGACTCCTAGCCTGCGCTTGCCTCTTTAGCACAAAAGAGGAAACGGGGACACTGCGCGAGCTGGCGCCCGCCTGGCTCCAGTCGTCATGGCTTGCGTCACAGGAACCTCACGAGGTGCCCCTTGCCTTGATCTCTCCGCCCCTCGCGAGCTAGCCTGGTGAGGCCGCCCCCGAGGAGGTCTTGCATCGGCCGCCTCGCGAGGCTTGGCCCCTTGCGAGGGTCTTGAGTGTTTGCTGGTGAAGATGGGCCGTACAGGGCCGCTGTGGAGCCATGCCGTGGGCCGCAGGCAGGCAAGTCTGTTGACCCCCGTTCCCAAGACGCCGACAAATCTAGTAGGAGACAATACACAAGTCACTGAATACCTGCATAAACAATCAAACAACTTGCACCCAACGCGATAAAGGGGTTGTTAATCCCTTCACCGTTACTTGCAAAGGTGAGATCTAATAGAGATAGATAAATGGTAAAGTAAATATTTTTGGTATTTTTGGTTTATAGATCGAAAAGTAAAATATTGCAAAGAAAGTAAATAGGAAACTATTATTGTAGATCGGAAACTTATATGATGGAAAATAGAAACTTATATGATGGAAAATAGACCCGGGGGCCATAGGTTTCACTAGAGGCTTCTCTCAAGATAGAAAATATTACGGTGGGTGAACAAATTACTGCAGAGCAATTGATAGAAAAGCGCATAATTATGATGATATCTAAGGCAATGATCATGAATATAGGCATCACGTCCATGTCAAGTAGACTGAAACGATTCCGCATCTACTACTATTACTCGACACATCAACCGCTATCCAGCATGCATCTAGAGTATTATGTGCACAAAGAACGGAGTAACACATTAAGCAAGATGACATGATGTAGAGGAATTAACTGAAGCAATATGACGAAAACCCCATCTTTTTGTCCTCGATGGCAACAATACAATACATGCCTTGCTGACCCTACTATCACTGGAAAAGGACACCATAAGGTTGAACCCAAAGCTAAGCACTTCTCCCATTGCAAGAAAAACCGATCTAGATGGCCAAACCAAACCGATAGTTTGAAGAGAATTACAAAGATATCAAATCATGCATATAAGAATTCAGAAGAGATTCAAATAATATTCATAGATAAGTTGATCATAAATCCAAAATTCATCGAATCTCGGCAAACACACTGCAAAAAGGTATTACATTGAATAGATCTCCAAGAACATCGAGGAGAACATGGTATTGAGAATCAAAGAGAGAGAAGAAGCCATCTAGCTACTAGCTATGGACCCGTAGGTCTATGGTAAACTACTCATGCTTCATCAGAAGGGCAATAGGGTTGATGTAGAAGCCGTCCGTGATCGAATCCCCCTCCGACAGGACGCCGGAAAAGGCCCCTAGATGGGCCCTCACGGGTACAGAAGGTTGCGGCGGTGGAAAAGTGTTTTCGTGGCTCTCTTGGTTGGTTTTGGGATATATGGGAATATATAGGCGGAAGAAATTGGTCGGTGGAGTCACGAGGGGCCCACAAGGGTGGGGGCGCGGCCTAGCCCCCTGGGCGCGCCTTCCATCGTTGTGGTCGTCTCGTGGCTTCCCTAACTTGCACTCCAAGTCCTCTAGATGTCTTCTGGTCCAAGAAAAATCATCGCGAGAGTTTTACTCCGTTTGGACTTCGTTTGGTATTCCTTTTCTGCGAAACTCAAAAACAAGGAAAAAACAGGAACTGGCACTAGTGTGGCACCCCGACTCAGACCAACCGGTTTACCTTGCATTGCCAGCCCAGAGATCAAGTCTTATGGCAACACACAACAACTTGGTACAGACAACTACTGCTTTATTGATGCTAGCGGAAACATAGGTTGAAAAATATGTACATTATTTAACGAACATGAGAGGGCCTCGATCACGATAACTATGCGACATCGGAACGACGATGAAGTGGAACTCCATAGCCCAGGGACACCAATGTGGAAACGATCTAGACACGGGAAGCACTCCGATCCGATATGACTTTCCTGAAATCTGGCATGACACGCCAGGTCAGCACATGGAATGTACTTGCAAGCTCACAACAAACATAAGCATAATGGCAAACAATATCATGACAATTAATCAAGTTAATGCAATGCAAATCATACTACTAATGCGGTGAAATTAACTTGTGCACCGAGTCATTCAGACTCTCTTACCAGACGGGTTACCTCGTAACTGAACGGTGATCCTACCCGGATCACAAATGAAACCAACACTTTGGTTCCCACCACGATCATCTTCATGATCTCTCAAATCATCACATAACCAGTGCCACACAATAAATCTTTAGTGTGCAAGATTACTTATTAATGTTGATCCATGGTGTGACTTACTCATGAGCTATGTCTGTAACCGAGGACGCGACTATCAATAGATTGAATACACTCTGCAGAGGTAGCGCACTTTACCCACACCACGGAAACCATGGCCTCGTCTTCCCATTTGGGTGGACCAACAACATTCCGACGAAACCCTCCCATTGCCATGACACTCTCCCGGCCACTCCGACTAACTCCCCACTGGGCTAAGTCTTGGGTGGCCCCGTGGCTACCAAAGGCATCAACGGCCACCGTTGTGGCAAGAATGGTCCCAAACGGGGATAAGGTACCATAACAACAAACGGGCACACAAGGTTATGTCTGCTTACCGGGCCAGGGTACCGCACGCCTATAACCTTCCCTCGTTGGAGGTACCGACCAGAGGCATGACAACGGACCGAATCAAGACCTTCCCATAAAGGCAAATGTGGTCGCACTAGGAAAAACTCGATTCAGTGGCACCATGACTCGATCAATATTATGTTCAAGTTGAATTATCTTAAGTTTTAACTTGAAATAAAATAACTCAAGTCACCATGTGCCACGATCATGCAACTATTTGACATGCAAAACATACCACTCAAAGTAAACAGATCAACATCATCAAAGTTTCCTTGTTGCACTACTCATCATTAAACTTTACTGGTTCTATTTTATAGGTTTTTATCACTCATCATTTTAGTTATACCATAATATATTAAAATCAATTTATCACATAAAGAAACTACCATTATTCATAAAAGCGTAATCACAATAAAAATTTCTTCTACTGTCTTAAACTAGCTCATGCATTCAACCAGTAGCATAACAAAGCATTTCAAGCATGACAAAATAACTAGCACTAAGCAATATTCATTTAAATAATTAAACGCATGAAAATAACTCATATTCAAGTTGGAAAAATCATAGATATTGAAATGACACCATACAAATGTTGGTGTGGCTTACCTTAATGCAGAGGAGGTTCACACTCCTCCTGGTTATCTTCAAGACAAGCTTCTCCCTCTGAAAATATTTAAAAACAGCAAAATAAAATATCAAGAACCACTCTGAAAATCACCAGAAATTCTAGACAGCAAGGAAATATCTATGTTTTGATGTGCTACTAGAACTTTTCAGAACAAACACAATGCAAAAAGAATCAACTCATTTGGACTTATGGTTTAAGAGTTATGGCTTGTCAAAGTTCTTGGTCAAATATTTGAATTAAATTAGAATTAAAAAGAAAACCAGGGGTGACGTCGATGGCGTATTTTCAGAATACGCCTCCACTCGTACCGCTTCAGGCGCGAGTGGAGAGATTGACAGCAGGCCCCACTAGTCAGGTGTGGAGAGAGGGCGAGAGAGACAGAGCAGAGGCAGCGCTTCGCCGGAGCTCACGCTAGCGAGGAGGGGTTCTTGGCTGGTTCTAGAGGGATAGAAAGAGCGAGGGGGTCGAGGCGCACCTGCCTATACCCGTGGCTCGACGAGAGACGGCCAGAGCAGCTCGGAATCAGGCTCCCAAGTGGCGGCTGCAGTCGGGTCTCGCCGGAGAAGAGGAAGACAACGAAGAGGGGCATTTCCAGAGGCTCCAGCAGCGTCAGCAGGCACCACTAGACCTCCAAGGAGGCGCCGGAGGAGTCAGTGGGGCTCGAGGTGGAGTGGAGCGTCAGGGGCGAGCAGAGGGGATCGCCAGCGAGCTTGATCTTGAGCACGGCGGCCCGAGGCCTGCACGGCCGGGCTACGGCTCCCTCTACTGCGTGTGGTGGCTGGTGAAGAGGCTGGATGGGTTGGAGAGGCCAGGGGCATCGATATTTATAGGCGAAGGGGGAAGGGGGGGTCTTGGCTCCGCCGAAGCTCTCTGGAAGCCGGCGAGCGATGACGAGCGGTGTCAGCGAGGAGTGGAGGGGCTCAGCAGTCACACGGGGGTTGTGCAGCGTGCGGACGAGCACAGGAGGCGGTGGGAGAAGAAGATAGGGACACGGGGCGCACTGTGGCTTTGGCCGTGTCGTACCCGTGCCCGCTGCGGCGTCTTCGGCGTCGGCAGGCGCCAGGGAGAGGTCAAAGGTAAAGATACGGAGGTGGTGGCACGGTGCGGCAGTCGTCGGCGAGCTCTGCATCGAGCACGCGCGACACAGAGACGAGGTCGCAGCGCAGAGCGCGTCGGATGCGATGCCAGGGCCATGTCCTCACGCGGTCAAAATGCTGGCATGGTCAAAACGACGGCCATGCGATGACAAACCTTGTCCCTCGTGTTGTCCGTGCAGTGATTAGTCTAGGGGAAGAGATCATACACTACCAGGCCGACCAGATTTGACTTGAGCTTGCTGGCAAGTTTCTGGTCAGAAACTTGGTCGCCATGTTTGGAGGGCTTCTAGAAGGTGATTAGGGTTGATTTTCTAGGGTTAAGGTTTTGTTAGGAGGGTAAACAAGATCAAGAAAACTCAGCTTCATTAGAGCAAGGAAAAATACACTTGCTGTAGAAACTGAATTTTGAGGCCAGAACAGAAATGATTTTCTGTAGCAAAAATATTCCAAAAAGTCATGCAATATGTTTGCTCAGGAAGGTTGCCCAGGTTCCAAAGAATATTTGAGAATTTTCTCAGAGTTTTGGAAGCAAGAAAAAGGAAGAAATTGAATATTTTTCTTTTATGAAAAATGGAACCTGGCCAACCTTCCTGAGCAAAAATATTGCATGACTTTTTGGAATATTGCATGACTTTTTGGAGCACAAGTCTCTGAATTGAATTTCAAGGAAGAAATTGAATATTTTTCTTTTATGAAAAATATTCCTTGGGCTATTTTGGGATTTTCCAGAGAAAGAATGTTCAATGAGAGATGGATGGGTCACTTGGGTGAAACTCAAGGACATGCCCAAGTGTTTAAGTCCATTTGAATTGATTCAAAAACCCCAAATTCAAAGCAGAAGCAAATGAAGTCCGGAGAAAGAGGGAAGGCAAATCCAGGCTATCACAAACCTCCCCCACTTAAGATGAATCTCGTCCTCGAGATTCGGTTGCTCGGGAAAACAATTCTGGGTAGGCAGTCCTTAAAAATTCCTCTCTTTCCTAGGTTGCTTCTTCCTTGGTGTGATGCTCCCATTGAACCTTGTAAAACTTTATCACTTTACTGCGAGTGACTCTTTCTGTCTCATCCAATATTCTGATCGGTCTCTCCTCATAGGTTAAATCCTTAGCAAGTGCTATCTTTGACATATCAGTCCTTTTCTTCGGTGGCGAGATACACCTTCTTAACTGTGAGACATGGAACACATTGTGCACCTATGACAATTCTGGTGCCAATTCCAACTGATAAGCAACTGTTCCAACTCTGGACATGACTGGGAACAGACCAATATATCTAGGTGCCAATTTTCCTCGGGTCTGAAATCTCTTGACTCCTTTCATGGGTGTGACTCAGAGATACACGTGTTCTCCGAGTTCAAAGCTGATCTGACGGTGCTTTGCATCACAATAACTCTTCTGTCGGGACTTGGCCAACTATAGTCTATTTCGGCTCTCTTTGACTTGCTTTTCAGCCTCCATCATCAAATCATTTCCGAAAATGCGACTATCTCCGGTTTGAGACCAGTTTAGCGGAGTGCGGCACTTACGGCCATACAGAGCCTCATAAGGTGACATCTTCAAGCTGCTCTGGAAACTGTTGCTATAGGAAACCTCGGCATATGGCAGGCAATCTTCCCACTTGGGTCCTTGGGCCAAAGCACATGCTCGGAGCATATCTTCGAGTATTTGATTTACTCGCTCAGTCTGTCCGTCTGTCTGAGGATGATACGTTGTGCTGTATTTTAGGGCAGTCCCCAAGGCTTGATGGAGACGTGACCAGAATGCTGAGGTAAAGAGAGAGCCTCGGTCGAAGTAATTGTTCTTGGCACTCCATGCAAACTGACTATTCTGGACACATATAACTGTGCGATTTGGTTGGCTCGATAGGTGGTCTGGATGGGAATGAAGTGAGCTACCTTTGTTAGTGTGTCCACTATGACCCATACTGCATCATTGCCTTGGTGAGTCCTTGGTAGGCCTGTGATGAAATCCATGCACACATCATCCCATTTCCATTACGAGACGGGTAGTGGTTGAAGGAGTCCGGCGGGGTTTTGGTGTTCCGCCTTCACTTTGTTGCATATATCACAACAAGCGACAAAATATGCGATATCTTTCTTCATTCCATCCCACCAAAATATATGGCTAAGGTCTCATACATTTTGGTACCTCCTAGGTGAATTGAATATGAAGATTCGTGTGCTTATGCCAAGATCTTGTTTCTCAGGTATACCAATCCGCCCTCGAAACCTTAGCGTACCTTGCTGATCTTTTGAGAAATCCTGGGTCTTGCCTTCTAGCATACGCTGGGCATGTTGTTGTAGAGCTAGGTCATCTGGCTGAGCCTTGCGGATCTCCTCCTCGAGGATAGGGGTAACTTCCAACATATTGGTAACACTGGCATCAATAATAACCAAATTGACCTGAACGGTCTCTTCTTGGAGCTCGGGAGCCAAGGACTCCATTACGGCATTCAGACTGGCATGCTTGCGGCTGAGGGGCCTGAGGGCATCAGAAACCACATTGGCTTTACCTGGATGATAATTTATCCCAAGGTCATAATGTCACGCCCAATATGCGATCCTATCCGAGAGGAACTCGAAGGTCCCACCAAGGATAGAGCCGCATATTGAAGACGCTTATGCAAGGTGGATATCATTACACCGTACCATTATATATTAGATGGGGATACATACAAAGGGCATACCAATGCCAAAGGAACACATCAAACATCATACATAAGAACAACATCCGACTACGGATGAAACACAAACAGAAACTCAAACGACATCCACCCTGCTAGCCCAGGCTGCCGACTAGGAACCTAGCCCCTGATCAGACAAGAAGAATAACTCCAAAACAAGTAAACATCATTCTCGCGTCATGATCATCGCATTACCTGAACCTGCAACTTTTGTTCTAGTAAACTGTGAGCCACGAGGACTCAGCAATCCCATTACCATGGGTATCAAGACTAGCAAAGCTTAATGGATATGGAATGGATAAGTGGTGAGGCTACAGCAAGCGACTAAGAATTGTATTGTGGCTAACTTACGAGTACAAGAGTAAGATGAGAAACTACGCAAGCGGTCGCAAACTAGTAATGATCAATAAGTTATCCTGAACTACTTAGGTTCAAACCTAACCCAACCGTGTTCTCTTCTCGAACGCACCCGAAAAGAGACAATCACGGTTACGCACGCGGTTGGTGTATTTTAAATTGAGTTTAGTTCAAGTCCACTACAACCGGATATTAAAAATTCCCATCTGCCACATAACCACGAGCACGGCTCTGGAAAGTTTAAACCCTGCAGGGGTGTCCCAACTTAGCCCATGACAAGCTCACGATCCGTGGAGACAATCCTCCATCTCGGGACCCTCCGATCAGACTCGGAATCCCGGTGCACAAGACATTTTGACAATGGTAAAACAAGTCCAGCAAGACCTCCCGGCGTGCCGACACCCTAATAGTAGCCGCGCGTATCTCGTCTCAGGCCACGACCGGATAGGTCAGCCTATGAGTAAAACCGAAACCTCGGGTTGCCTCGTGGTGGCCCCGCAGTCTACCCGTTCAGGACCGACACCATCACCACTGGCCTCCCTGTATTATGTTAAATTACTCCTCGGGTAGCACTTACTCCCTATGCATAAAATTTAATATCAGGTTTTGTTATTATGTTGGGCAAAGGGTAAAACCAATGTTGGGCCTGGCTGGAAGAGTTTTATTCAAAGCGAACTGTCAAGAGGGGCCCATAAACCCTCATCATGTTAGGGACGCAAAATCAGGGATCATAACACCGGTATGACGGAAACTAGGGCGGCATGAGTGGAACAAAACACCAGGCAAAAGGCCGAGCCTTCCACCCTTTACCAAGTATATATGTGCATTAATTAAATAAGAGATACTGTGATATCCCAAGATACCCATGTCCCAACATGGAACAACCTGCAACTGCACCTGCAACTTGCAACACTATAAGAGGGGCTGAGCAAAGCGGAAACATAGCCAAACAACGGTTTGCTGGGATGGTGGAAAATGTTAGAGGCTTATCATGGCAATTTGGGAGGCTTGATAAACAAGTGGTAGGTAGCGCGACATAGCTATAGAATCGAGACAACTAGCAAAGCAAAGATAGTAGTGGTATCTAGAGTAATGGTCATCTTGCCTGAAATCCCGCTAGGAAGAAGATCAAGTCCATGAAGAAGACGAACCCATGTAGTCGAACAAATCCTCACAATCGCAACATTACCGGAACTATCAAGAAGAAGCAACACCGGAAAGAAGCAAACAACATGGTAAACAAACATCACATAAGCATGGCATGATGCTCAACCAAGTATGATGCATGTCCAGTTTAATGAGTCATGGCATGGCAAAGTGCAACAAACAATACTACAAATTAAGTGGAGTTAATATGCAACGAGTTGCATATTGAGGAAACACCACATTCAATTATTTAATTCACTCTCGGTTATGCTACACATCAATATTAAATGTAGTTAAACATGGCAAGAGGTGAAACATAAATAAACTACCTATTTAGGCAATTTGAATGAGGCCGGAAACAACAAGCAACTATTTCAGAAAAAATCCCCATGTGCTTTCGAATTTGGTACTGTTCTGCCCTATACATAATTTTAGAGTTGTTAAACATGCAAAGTGAGTGAACCAAGTTAATCTTTGCATTTTTTCACCCCAAATACATATAAAGTTTATTTAGTTCGAAGCTACGGTTATTTAGTTATGAAATAAATCATTTTAACATGTTATTTATGGAAACAACAATGCAAACATTTTAAACAAGGATGAAAGTTGGATATTGTGAAAGTACATGAAATTTTAAGCATTTTAAATATATAGTTTGTTTAATTTGGATGCATGCATATTTAATTATTAACAATTCAAAATAATGGCATTGCTGTGAATATGCAAAAAGAAAAAGGAAACAGTAGGGGACACCGACTGGGCCAGCCGCTGTTAATGGCGAGGGGGGCCCGGGTGCCGAGGTGGCGGGAGCATGGGTGTGGGGAGGTGTATGTGTAGACAGAGAGGATGACGAGTGGGGTCCCACTATCATACAGACCAAAATTGTAAAAATTGGGCATTTTCACCACTGGCCTGATGGAGTTTCGAACCTGGGTCTGCGGGGTATAGCTGGCCAAATGGGCCTTTTTTCGGGCCAGCCCGTGAGCACGCCGGCACGGCCCGCTTTGGGCCAGGCACTGCACGGGCTAAACGGGACGGGCCCGGCACGCGGCACACCCTGGGCCGTGCCTGGGCCTGGAGGCTGGCACGCGGGCCGACACGCACGGCCCGATTACGTTTATTTTTATTTTTTATACATCTATATATGGTCCAACATGTAAAAATGGGCTAAAAACGCTGTTTGCGACAAATAACAGGCTGAAAATATGCGGCCCACCGTGCTAAACGGGCCAACGTGCCGGCCCGTTTACTAACTGGGCCAACGTGCCGGCCCGTTTACTAACTGGGCCGTGCCTGGGCCTGGGGGCGCAGCACGCGGGCCGGCACGACACGGCCCGGATAGTAATCATGCCCTGGCGGGCCGTGCTGGGCCAGGCACGATTACGATGGGTCGGGCCGTGCCGTGCCGAGCCGGCCCATTTGGCCAGGTATGCTGCGGGGTATGCGGGAGAGGGTTGAACCACTGGGCTAGGCTCGGGGTGTTTGACACAGGGGAGGCAGGGTTCCTGTTGAACCAGTACCAACAGGAAGATGGCTTCCTCTTCGTTGGCAGAGAAGAAGGCGACGACGCCGCCGCGGCGCAACAGGGCTCAGGATGCGGCAGCGGGGTTGCGGAATAGGGGCACGGTGAGGCTGCAAGGGTGCGGGGATGAATGGCTACTGCTAGCCGGTGTCGTGTGCGTGCGTGAGCGGCGGAACGAGGGCTTCGAGAATGAGCTCGAGTAGGAGCTCATCTCGGCCGCGGCAGCGAGGCACGGCGAGGCGCTGGCTGTGCTAGGTGATGCGAAGGTGCAGGCGTGCTAGGCGAGCGTGGGACGCGACCTGCGGGTGCTTTAGTGTGTAGACCAGCAAGGCAAGCAGCGACATACCTGGCCAAACGGGCCTGCCCGGCACGGCACGGCCCGGCCCATCGTAATCGTGCCTGGCCCGGCACGGCCCGCCAGGGCATGATTACTATATGGGCCGTGCCGTGCCGGCCCGCGTGCTGCGGCCCCCAGGCCCAGGCACGGCCCAGTTAGTAAACGGGCCGGCACGTTGGCCCGTTTAGCACGGTGGGCCGCATATTTTCAGCCTGTTATTTGACGCACCGAGCGTTTTTAGCCTATTTTTACATGTTGGACCATATATAGATGTATAAAAAATTAAAAAAACGTAATCGGGCCGTGCCGTGCCGGCCCGCGTGCCCAGGCACGGCCCAGGGTGTGCCGCGTGCCGGGGCCGGCCCGTTTAGCCCGTGTCGTGCCTGGCCCAAGGCGGGCCGTGCCGGTGTGCTCACGGGCCGGCCCGAAAAAAACGGCCCATTTGGCGAGCTATAAGCAGCGGCATGAGCATCGAAGCAAGCGGTCGCGAGTGCACTCAAGAAGTAGAGAAGAACAAGGCGGGCGAGCAGAATAGCGGGCGACCTTGTCGGAGGAACTCCGGCGACCAAAACTCGCAGAGGAGGGCACCAAAATATGCAGCGCTACAAGGCGATCCTAAAGGTGCTGCGGATGCATTGAAACACGAAGGAAACCTCACGAGGTCAAGCATCGCTCCGCGCGGGTCCTGGCGTTTGATGAGGTGCAACAGGATGCCATGCGGGGGATGGACCTCGTGCTGGGGGAGGAACGCCGCCGCGAAGCCATGCTACGGGCGGCAAGATATCAGCAGGCGCTGCGGCGGTACCACTGCCGCAGCGTCCGCTCCAGGACGCTCGAGGTGGGTGACCTCATCCTAAGGCGGGTGCTCTCCAGGGAAGGGCTGCATAAGCTCTCACCCATGTGGGAGGGCCCGTCTAGGGTCGCCCACGTCTCCAGGCCTGGCGCTGCGCGCCTAGAGACGCAGGACTGGGTACCCATCCAGACCGCCTGGAACATCCAGCACCTCCGGAAGTTCTACCCATGAAGAAAGGCCCAGCGCCCGTGAATAAGGCCCAGTGCCTGTGAAGGTCTCCGCTCGTGACACTGTCACGTAATAATGAGTGGGGCTGTACACGCCCCGGAGTCTCAGGAGTACCGCCCTTGGGCCTCTGGGGCCCCCTCCCATGTCCTAGTGGAAGCACTTAGCTCCGCGCTGGTGAGAAGACAAGAAGACTAGACTAGGTGCCGGACGCGGATTTTCATTTGCTTTCTGTAGTTGGCTTGCCCTTCTTTAATCGAAATTTGCTTTCTGGTGTTCCTTGCCGGTCTTGTCCCATCGCCTTCTGCGTCTGTTTCTGCCTTCGGTTCTCTGTTTGACCTGTGCTCTCTCTCTCGCGTCCCTCACGAGGGGGCTGGACAGGTGCCCTCGTGCCCTCGTGAGCGTCTTGCCTGTTTTTTCGCGAGGCACCCTCATTCAAGCCGCAAGCTGGCGCCTCTCAATCCGTGCCCCTCGGTTACCGCGATACTGATAGAGGCAAAGGTGTCCCGTCTTTCGATGAGATGATGAATATCGCTTTGATGGAAGTCGACTTTGACGATCCGACTACGAACGTGCGAGGACGTCGCGCCTTAGCAATCGCTAAACCAACTCCGAGAGGTTATCGACCACGCCGGAGCACGATCAACCTGACCACGAGGGTCTGTTTCCTGCGAGCAAACGAAGAACAGGCAAGAAACTGAGATTGCAATCTGGATATTGCGAATATAAGATGAAAGCTTTATTGATCAAGGTGGGGTTCTGTGACGCCTTTGTCTGGTCGCTGAACACAAACGAAGTACGCGAAGTTGCAGCTATGGCGAACTTTTAATCTAAACAAAACCCAAAGTCTAAACGACGCCCTAAGGGCTGTATATATGGAGGAAGAGGGGGGGAATTTCGTGGCCCTTGAGGAAGGGGTCCGAAACCAACCCTATCTCTTGTTTCCCCACACATACGGACTCTAAAAACAGCCTATACTTATGTATTTCGAAATTACATGGGCCTGGCCCAATAATAAGGTGACGCAGCACCTAGAATAGCCTCTGGACGAAAGTTATGAAGTAGCATCTTGTATATTTCGTCCAAGGCTTCATGCACGCATTATGGTGGCTTCAACGTCCTGAAATCATCACTTGTAACTCCGTTCTTGTTCCCCATGCGCATGCCATCATCTCCATGCTTGTTCTTGCTCCAATGTTCATCCTTCTCAAAGCTAGGCCCTTCATTTGTAAGCAAAACAAATGTATCCAATTTAGGCAGCATCATATTCTCATGAACATTAGAATCATTAGCAAGAAACGAAAGTACCTGGTAATTTAATTGGCGTGCGCGAGCTCTAGTAATTGGTCCAGTATGTATAGCAGCAGGGCCTGTGGGTGTAATAATTATATTGATGTCCTCATCATCCTCCCCTTCTTGAAATGAAGTCGTCCTCGACGGAAGCTCATCTTCCTCACCCAAATAAGGCTTCAAATCTGCAATATTAAAAGTGGGACTAACCCCAAAATCTGCAGGCAGCTCAAGTTTATATGCATTATCATTTATTTTCTCTAACACCTTAAAAGGACCATCAGCACGTGGCATTAGCTTTGATTTGCGCAAATCAGGAAATCTATCCTTACGCAAATGTAACCAAACAAGATCTCCAGGTGCAAACACAACATGTTTTCTACCCTTATCTCCAGCAAGTTTATATTTAGCATTCATACGCTCAATGTTTTCCTTAGTTAACTCATGCATTTTTAAGATCAATTCAGCACGTTGTTTAGCATCAAAATTAACCTTCTCCGAAGATGGAAGAGGCAACAAATCAATAGGTGCACGAGGTAGGAAACCATACACAATTTCAAAAGGGCACATCTTAGTAGTAGAATGCAATGAACGATTATAAGCAAACTCAATATGAGGCAAGCAGTCTTCCCACATTTTCTTATTATTCTTCAAAACAGCCCTAAGCATAGTAGGCAATGTTCTATTGACTACTTCAGTTTGTCCATCAGTTTGGGGGTGACAAGTAGTACTAAAAAGCAGTTTAGTCCCCAACTTAGCCCATAAACATCTCCAAAAGTGGCTAAGAAATTTAGTATCACGATCTGAAACAATAGTATTTGGCACACCATGCAAGCGAATAATTTCACGAAAGAACAAATCAGCAACATTAACAGCATCATCGCTTTTATGACATGGTATAAAGTGCGCCATTTTCGAGAATCTATCCACGACAACAAATATGCTATCCCTCCCCTTCTTTGTTCGAGGTAAACCTAAAACAAAGTCCATAGATATATCCTCCCAAGGAACACTAGGTACAGGCAAAGGCATATATAAACCATGAGGATTGAGTCGTGACTTAGCTTTTTGACATGTAGTGCAGCGAGCAACAAAACGCTCAACATCCCGTCTCATCTTTGGCCAAAAGAAATGTGTAGCAAGTACGTCCTCCGTCTTCTTCACGCCAAAGTGTCCCATTAATCCTCCTCCATGCGCCTCCTGCAACAACAAAAGACGAAGAGAGCTAGCTGGAATGCATAGCTTGTTAGCACGGAACACAAATCCATCATTAACGACAAACTTGTTCCAGGTTCTTCCTTCTTTACAATTCTGCAATACATCTTTAAAATCAGCATCATGCACATATTGATCTTTGATGGTCTCCAAACCAAATATTTTGAAGTCAAGTTGTGAAAGCATAGTATAGCGACGAGACAATGCATCAGCAATAACATTTTCTTTACCCTTCTTGTGTTTAATGACATAAGGGAAAGTTTCAATGAATTCAACCCATTTAGCATGTCTACGATTCAGTTTAGCTTGACTTTTAATATGTTTCAAAGATTCATGATCAGAATGTATAACAAATTCTTTGGGCCATAAATAATGTTGCCATGTTTCTAAAGTCCGAACAAGAGCATATAGTTCTTTATCATAAGTAGAATAATTCAGACTAGGCCCACTCAATTTTTCAGAAAAGTATGCAACAGGTTTGCCATCTTGTAATAACACACCTCCTAATCCAATGCCACTAGCATCACATTCAAGCTCAAAAGTCTTATTAAAATCAGGAAGTTGGAGTAAAGGAGCATGTGTCAACTTATCTTTCAATACCGTGAAGGCTTCTTCCTGTGCGGTACCCCAAACAAAAGGCACATCCTTCTTTGTAAGCTCGTTGAGAGGTGCAGCAATGGTGCTAAAATCTCTCACAAAACGCCTATAGAAACCAGCGAGTCCAAGAAAACTCCGCACTTGTGTGACCGTTTTGGGCTGCGGCCAACTCTCAATAGCTTCAATCTTGGCTTTATCAACTTCAATTCCCTGTGGAGTAACAACATAGCCAAGAAAAGATACTCGGTCGGTGCAAAAGGTGCACTTCCCAAGGTTACCAAACAAACGTGCATCACGTAGAGCAATAAAAACAGCACGTAAATGTTCCAAATGTTCTTCCAAAGATTTGCTATAAATCAGTATATCATCAAAATAGACCACCACAAATCGTCCAATGAAAGCACGTAAAACTTCGTTCATTAGTCTCATGAAAGTACTAGGTGCATTAGTTAACCCAAAAGGCATGACTAACCACTCATATAAACCAAACTTAGTTTTAAATGCAGTTTTCCATTCATCTCCCAATTTCATACGAATTTGATGGTATCCACTACGCAAATCAACTTTGGAGAATATTGTAGAGCCACTCAATTCATCAAGCATATCATCGAGCCTAGGAATAGGATGACGATAACGAATAGTAATATTATTAATGCCTCTACAATCAACACACATACGCGACGTACCATCCTTTTTAGGCACGAGTATAATAGGAACAGCACAAGGACTAAGAGATTCGCGTATATAACCTTTGTCGAGCAGCTCCTGTACTTGACGCATAATCTCCTTCGTCTCCTCTGGATTGGTACGGTATGGTGCACGGTTGGGTAGCGATGCACCGGGAATTAAGTCAATTTGATGCTCAATCCCTCGAATAGGTGGTAATCCCGGTGGCACGTCTTGTGGGAAGACGTCAGCGAACTCCTGCAAAATGTGAGTGACAGCAGGGGGCAAAGAGGAAGGCACGTCCTCGAATGAAAATAATGCCTCTTTGCACACAAAAGCATAGCAAACAGATTTGCTGAAATCTAGTTCATCAATATCAGATTTTGTGGCAAGTAAACATGCACTTTTCAATTTAATTTCAGAAACAACACTAGATGGTTTATTATTAGGTTTCATTTGTTGCTCAAATTCCTTTGCCACAATCTGATTTTCACTCTTATTTTTCTCCTGTTTTGCTTTATTAGCTCTATTAATGTCATCTTTCAAAATGGAATCAGGAGTCATAGGAAGCAAAGTAATATTTTTATCCTTATGAACAAGAGTATACTGATTGTTTCTACCATGGTGTACAGAATTTTTATCAAATTGCCATGGTCTACCTAGTAATAAGGAACATGCTTGCATGGGTACCACATCACAATCAACATAATCAGCATATGTAGAGATACTAAAATGCACACGAACAGTACGTGTTACCTTAACCTTGCCGCTGTTGTTGAACCATTGGATGTAGTAAGGATGTGGATGTGGTCTTGTGGTGAGAGATAGTTTCTCCACCATCTCCATGCTAGCCAAGTTGTTACAGCTCCCTCCATCTATGATGACGCGAACAGAACGTTCCTTCACAACTCCCTTTGTATGGAACAAATTATGCCTCTGATTTTGCTCTGCTTGTGTGACCTGCACACTCAAAACACGTTGAGCAACTAAACATTCATACCTGTCAGCGTCTTCAGGAGCCATGTATTGCGTCTCATTTTCAGAATCATCTCCACCATGTTCTTCACGTGTAATAAGAGCCAAAGTCTCCTCATCATAGTCACTAGCGGACTCATACCCACCATCCTCAGTAGCAATCATGACACGCTGAGATTTGCATTCTCTCGCAAAATGTCCTCTTCCCTTACAACGACGACAAATAATATCACTTGTGTGCCCTGTCGATGCCATGGAAGAAGAAGAGCTCTGCACAGGCCCGGCAGGTGTGCTCTTGGCAGAGAGTGGTGGTTGTGCCTGCTTTCTTGTATCACGGCTGGAGGTGGCACCTGATGGAGGTGATGGTGAAGTGGAAGTAGAAGATGCACGCGGTGTCCATGATGAAGGTCGACCTGCAGAAAAGTTAGTTCGCGCCAATGGCTGTCGATCCTGCACTTCACGTTCAGCTTTACAAGCAAGATGGAATAAACGAGTGATATTATTATAATCCTTATACTCTAGAATGGTCTGAATCTCTTTATTTAATCCACCCATAAAACGTGCAAGCATAGCTTCATTCTCCTCAACAATACCACATCTAATCATGCCAGTTTGTAATTCCTGATAATATTCTTCTACAGAATTTTTTCCTTGTCTTAAACGCTGCAATTTTTGAAGTAATTCACGTTGATAATATGGTGGAACCCAACGAGTACGCATAGCAGTTTTCAAAGCAGCCCAAGTAGCTGGAACAGGATATAATCTACAATGTTCAGACCACCAAACACATGCAAAGCTAGTGAAAGCACAAACAGCAGCAGGAACACGTCTCTCCTCAGGATATTGTAAACATGTAAATCGTTGTTCAGTTTCTAACTCCCAAGTAAGATATATATCAGGAACATATCTACCCTCAAATGATGGAATATTCAATTTCAGTTTAGGGAGATGGTCATGATCTCGTACCTGAGGTGGTGGTGCCGGCCTACCGTTGCGAATATATACCTGAGGTCGACCTGCTGGTGGTGGTGCTGGTGGCTGCACGTAGTTCTGATTTTGATCAACCTCATCCTCATAATCGCCCGCATAATCGTCATCCTCCTCAGCCGCCGCAGGAGCAGGAGCCAAAAAAGCATCAACAGGAGGGACAGCAGCACCCGAATTTTGACCAATCTCAATTGGAACGCGCTGTGCCCGTCCCACTTGATTTGGAAGGCGGCGTTGGAGATGTGGTTGTTGTTGTTGTAGAGGTGCGACATGTGCAGCCGGTGGTGGTTGGGGAAGACGCTTTAGTAATTCAGTAAACTTGTTATCCAGCTTTGTCTCAAACGACTTCTCCACGGCATCTATCTTCTCCATAGCCTCTTCAAATCTGTTTAGCACATCTCCCACCTGGCCACTCATCATTTGCTGAAATTTATCATGCAACTCCTTGTTCGTCATGTTCGCCCAATCAGTCTCATCGGCTTGTGAACCTGCCATGGTTAGCAGCAATAGAAACACAAAAGAATATGATCCTGCAGACTACTAGAAGTGGTGGGATGGTGGTGTGTCACAAAACCTTCAAGCGAATCTCAAATTCTTACCAGTTCTTACCCAGCAGCAGGTGGTGATCGGCAACCGTTGTAGTCAAAAACTCTCAAAGCTTGGATATAGCGATTACCAGGGAGAGTCAAACGCACGATGTAGACTTATGTGGAGCTGGGAAGGCTTATAATATGGTAGCAAAATGGTAAGCAATAATCAATTCAGAGATGCAAAGTTGAATAAACGCTCAACGACGGTACTGTGCTGGTCCTAGGCTAGACCGTGCTAGAGACGCGAGCCTAGAACACTAACAAAATCACGGCGCTGCACGTAAACAAGGGAAAAGCACACTCAGGAATTTTTTTTCGCTCTGTTTTTTTTTTTGCGCTCTTTTTTTTTTTTTTGCGCTCCTCCTTTTTTTTTTTTTTTTTGCGAAAAAATCACTATAATGGCGAGTGTCTCAAAACTCTTCCCAGGTCAAACTGACAGGATGGGCACAAAATTTTTTGACTAGTTTTTTTTCGGAAATCAGGGCAGCGACGACGAAAAAGTGCGACAAAAAATCACTATGATGGCGAGTGTCTCAAAACACTACCCGGGGCCTAAAAATAGGATAGGGAAAAAATATTTTGGGTTGCCGAAATTTTTTTTTTTTTCCGAGACCTACTCAGGCAAGGAAACACGAAACGGAAAATATATGGATCTCTAAAACAAACCGACTATGAAAAGAACTCGGATTGGTGGTGGATATATGGCGGTAGTATATGGCAGCGGTGGTGGTATATGGATACGGATTCAAAGCGGTGGCGGATAAGCAATGGTGGTAGATGGCAAGGCGATGATGATGGTGCGGCGGCGGCGTGACAACTTATGACCAGAACTCGAAACTCTAAAAGACTAGACTCTAAGACCAGCAACTTGACACGACGATGCAACCGCAAATTCAACAAAGCAAAAACCCTAAAAAGATTATGCAAAGGCTCAGATTGGTTCGGATATGATGAACTAACCCTAATTTTTGTTGTGGCTTTTTCGTGGACTGTAGGTATGAAGAACAGACTCGATCTAAACTACGAAAAACTGTAAAATCTCACCGAGCAACCTGGAAATCTGATACCACTTGATAGAGGCAAAGGTGTCCCGTCTTTCGATGAGATGATGAATATCGCTTTGATGGAAGTCGACTTTGACGATCCGACTACGAACGTGCGAGGACGTCGCGCCTTAGCAATCGCTAAACCAACTCCGAGAGGTTATCGACCACGCCGGAGCACGATCAACCTGACCACGAGGGTCTGTTTCCTGCGAGCAAACGAAGAACAGGCAAGAAACTGAGATTGCAATCTGGATATTGCGAATATAAGATGAAAGCTTTATTGATCAAGGTGGGGTTCTGTGACGCCTTTGTCTGGTCGCTGAACACAAACGAAGTACGCGAAGTTGCAGCTATGGCGAACTTTTAATCTAAACAAAACCCAAAGTCTAAACGACGCCCTAAGGGCTGTATATATGGAGGAAGAGGGGGGGAATTTCGTGGCCCTTGAGGAAGGGGTCCGAAACCAACCCTATCTCTTGTTTCCCCACACATACGGACTCTAAAAACAGCCTATACTTATGTATTTCGAAATTACATGGGCCTGGCCCAATAATAAGGTGACGCAGCACCTAGAATAGCCTCTGGACGAAAGTTATGAAGTAGCATCTTGTATATTTCGTCCAAGGCTTCATGCACGCATTATGGTGGCTTCAACGTCCTGAAATCATCACTTGTAACTCCGTTCTTGTTCCCCATGCGCATGCCATCATCTCCATGCTTGTTCTTGCTCCAATGTTCATCCTTCTCAAAGCTAGGCCCTTCATTTGTAAGCAAAACAAATGTATCCAATTTAGGCAGCATCATATTCTCATGAACATTAGAATCATTAGCAAGAAACGAAAGTACCTGGTAATTTAATTGGCGTGCGCGAGCTCTAGTAATTGGTCCAGTATGTATAGCAGCAGGGCCTGTGGGTGTAATAATTATATTGATGTCCTCATCAGATACGAAGCGCGGGATCGTAGCCGGCAGCACCTGCGACCAGGGCTCGGAAGAACAAAAGTTTTCTAACGAATTTTTACAGCTCCTAGACATTCCCCAAGCCGAGGAGGCCTCGCCTGGTACTGAGAAATGTGCGCCTCGTGAGGCAGAAGCTACTTCAAGCACGCCAAGTTAAGTTATTTCTACGCGCCTATGTAAAGCACTGATACTGCGACACAACACAGGAACGATAAACATAGCATAACAAATTGGAGATCATAGTTTGTTGCACGCCCCTGCGGGGCCCCATACTCGCCTCTCTCTTGTTGCAGGAAGAAAAGGAAGAACAAAACAAAAGTGGCGCGTGCCCCTGCAGCAGCTCACGAGGACGAACCCATGGCGCTCTCCTGAGCTCAGCTGGACCCTTCCTCGCGCTTCACTAGGGCGCGGCGGCGAGATGACCCGCTGCCACCTTCGAAGCGAGCGCGGCGGCGTGGCGGCTGGTCGTAGCCGCCACTGCTTGAGCTGTCGCCGAAGGGAGAACCGCCGTAGCTGGGCGCGAGATCGTCCTCACCCTCATCCCGACCGTCGCTAAGGCCAATCACCTCATCGCCGTCGTTGTCCTCGGGGCAGCACCCGACGCGGCGGCCGTCTTCTCCGAACACCCTCACATAGAGGGTCGCGTTGCCGTCGTACTTGAAGTAGAGGGTGCACCGCCTGCCCAGGCCACGCGCGCGGGCAAACGTCTGCCAGCCGCTGGCCAGAGCCACGTTGCCAGAAACGGAGATCTCGATAGCGACCCACGAAGCTTTGCTGCAGCAGCCGTCCGCCTGCAGCCAGAGCCCACCTGGGCCTGTCGCCGGCAGTTCACCGGCGAAGAAGCGCGGGAGCTGAAGCCAGGTGCTGGCCGGACTCTCCGACCAAACGACGAACTCCGGCAGCACCTCCGCCGAGTGGAAGCACGGCCGAGGAGGCCGTGCGACCATGGTGCGCCTCCCCTCATCATCGGGGCTGCCACGATCTGGGAGAGCCTCACCACGAGAAGAGGCACCGCCGCGGCAGCGAGGAGCCGCGACGAGGGTCGCGGCGTGCTTACGGGGATGGCCGCGCCCATGCTTGGGTGGCGGGGAGCCGGGCCCATCTTGGCGAGCCTTCCCCTTCTCCG
Source organism: Aegilops tauschii subsp. strangulata (assembly GCF_002575655.3). Taxonomy (NCBI): domain Eukaryota; kingdom Viridiplantae; phylum Streptophyta; class Magnoliopsida; order Poales; family Poaceae; genus Aegilops; species Aegilops tauschii. Next base: position 281,640,811 of record NC_053036.3, read on the forward strand.
CGGTCGAGAACCTCTTCGTAGGCGCCATGGGGGTCGCTGCTAGCTATGGAGCGAGGAAGAAGAAGCGAGCGGAGCAAGAAGAGATGAGCAATGGGGGCTCTGCCCCCTCCTCATTTATAGCAGGAGAAGGCCAACCGGCAATCCCCACGATCACATTTAATGATGGTTTTTCCTTGCATGCAGCAGGGACTCTTCAAGTCGGGCAGTTGCCGAGGCAGCATGGGGAAGCGGAGATGCCCATGTCCAATCAATCACCACGCGTCGACCGAGGCCACAGGCTATTGGGGCCTGCGGCGCTTCGCACTTGCCCTTTGGCTTCGTGATGTAGGGCGGAACCCTAGGTGGCCGATCTTTCACGAAAGGAGCGGATCCCAAAGAGGAACTTGAAGAACACGAGGGGGAACACGAGGGAAAACACGAGAGAATCACTCAACCAACAAGAATAGATCACACATGCGCTAGATCGATGAACACAAAGGTAAGATACAAGATCCAAATCCAACAAAGGACGATACAAAGGTAACCGGGTCTTCTCTGTAAGGAGGTCTTTATGGGGGTCTTCTCCGTGAGTAGGTCTTGAATCCAAGGTGGATCTTCTCTGTAGAGGGGCCGCGGTCTCTCTCGTGGAGTAGATCCGTAATGGATGAGCAAAGCTCTATCTCACATATGAGCTAATCCATTGCTAACCCTAGAAAGAGGAAGGGGATGGAGTATATATAGTCTAGGGGGGCGAAGAGGTACATGGGCTTCGGCCCTTCACTGTGCGCAGACAGGCGGAGCCGGATGTCCGGGCTGACGGTGAAAACTTCTGTAGGTTCTGGTGCGTGGCGCCGGATTTCCGGGCTTCTGGCCGGATGTCCGGGCTTCTGGCCGGATGTCCGGGCTGGACGCCGGATGTCCGGACCCTGTAGACTTGGGCGGCTAGGCTTCGGCTGCTGTGGTCGCTCCAGGGGCCGGATGTCCGGGGCCTTGGCCGGATGTCGTGAACTTGCCCGTTTCCGTTGGTTCTCTTCATCCATGGACTTGGCGGCTTGTCCGTCTTCATGTGCATCCTCGGGAGGTTCCTCTTGACACCTAATCATGCATAGCATATCGGACTTAGGTAGTAGCCATGTCTCGAGTGGATCATATGTGATATCACTAAGGAAGGAAGTCACCTCGTTCTCGAGAGCTCTAGCTCGTGCTCGTGTCATAGGTCCTCTTGGCTCTTGATGAGACGATGGTATGTCCGTGGGGATGATCGTAGGATGCTCCGCATCATCTCCCCTCCCTTGGGAAAGATCCGACCTCGGATCGAAATCCTCATCACCATGGTACGGGGAGAGATCTTTGATGTTGAAGATGTCGCTCACGGAGTACTTGTGGCGTGGGATGTCGATCTTGTATGCGTTGTTGTTGTAGCGTGCAAGCACCTTGAAGGGTCCATCCGCTCGGGGTAGTAGCTTGGACTTGCATTCATTGGGGAAGCGATCCTTGCGAAGGTGTAGCTACACAAGATCTCCAACAATGAACATCATGGGTTGCTTGTTGACGTTGAGCTTGGTCGCGAGTCATTGTACTTGGCGCTCGATGGTGTTCCTTGTATCTTCATGCATCTTCTTGAGGAAGTCGACTCGGGCACTCGCGTCCATGTTTGTGCGCTCTTGTAGCGGTAGAGGTAGAATGTCCAATGGTGACAATGGGTTGAAGCCATAGATGACCTCGAAGGGGGACTTGCCGGTAGTCGAATGTCTTGCACGGTTGTAGGCGTACTCGGCGATAGGTAGGCACTCCTCCCACTCCTTGATGTTCTTCTTTATCAACACGCGTAGTAGAGTGGAGAGCGTGCGGTTCTTCACCTCCGTTTGGCCGTCGGTTTGTGGATGGTATGCCGAAGAGAACAAAAGCTTGATTCCGAGCTTGGCGCACAAGGTCTTCCAAAAGTAACTCAAGAACTTGACGTCGCGGTCCGAGACAATCGTCCTTAGCACTCCATGAAGTCGCAAGATTTCCCTACAAAACAAATTTGCAACATGTGAAGCATCATCTATCTTGTTGCAAGGAATGGAATGAGCCATTTTGGAGAATCGGTCCACAACAACAAAAACGGAATCCTTGTCATTTCTAGTTCTAGGCAAACCAAGCACAAAGTCCATGCTAATATCTTCCCATGAATTGGAAGTCACATATAGAGGCCATGAGATTTGGCTTTAGACTTAGCTTTGCGACATGTAGAGCATCGGTTGGTGAAGCGATTGACGTCGCGAAACATCTTAGGCCAAAAGTAGTTCTTGGAGAGCGTAGCAAATGTCTTGTCGCGTCCAAAGTATCCCATGAGTCCGCCTCCATGAGATTCCTGCAAAAGCAACAAGCGAAGAGAGGACTCGGGAATGCAAAGTTTGTTAGCTCTCATAAGATATCCATCTTTGATGTAGTATCGATCCCAAAAAGTATGCGTCAAACACTTGGCATAAGGAATATCAAATGTAGGATCATGCTCATACAAGTCTTTTATATGCTCAAAGCCAATGACATTTAAATCAAGTTGAGTAACAATCATGCAAATACAGGAAAGCGCATCCGCCACAACATTTTCCTTACCTTTAATATACTTGATGACATAAGGAAAAGACTCAATAAACTCACTCCACTTAGCATGACGCTTGTTCAACTTAGTTTGACCCTTAAGATATTTAAGCGTTTCATGGTTGGTATGGATGATGAACTCATGAGGGCATAGGTAATGTTCCCATTCATGCAAAACTCGCACTAAAGCATATAGCTCTTTGTCAAAGATGGGGTAATTGAGTTGCGCTCCGGAGAGTTTCTGACTAAAGTATGCAATGGGGCGCTTCTCTTGTGTTAACACGCCTCCTATGCCATTACCACTAGCATCGCAATGAATTTCAAAAGGTTTGTCAAAGTTGGGTAATGCAAGCACGGGGGCATGAGTAAGCAAATTCTTAAGCTCATTGAAAGCAATATCTTGGGATGGTCCCCAAATCCCCAAACAAATGGTGCATTTTTCTTACTCAAAGCATGCAAAGGTGAAGCAATGGTGCTAAAATCCTTCACAAATCGACGGTAGAAACTGGCTAAACCAAGAAAACCACGCACTTGTTGCAAATTGGTTGGTTGGGGCCAAGTTTTAATAGCATTGATCTTAGATTCATGAACATGAACACCCTTAGAAGATACTACAAAACCCAAAAAAACAAGCTTATCAACACCAAAAAGGCATTTTTCCATATTAGCATAAAGTTGCTCGTTTCGAAGAGTTTGTAGCACGGTGCGAAGGTGGGTGACATGCTCTTTGAGAGATTTTCTAAACACAAGGATATCATCAAAGTAGACAACAACAAATTCACCAATGTAAGGGTGAAACACATAATGCATAAGGCGCATGAAGGTACCGGGTGCTTCTGATAAACCCATAGGCATGACTAACCACTCATATAGACCAAACTTTGTTTTGAAAGCGGTTTTCCATTCATCACCCTCTTGTATGCGGATTTGATAGTAACCACTTTTAAGATCAATTTTGGAAAAAATAGTGGCACCACTAAGTTCATCAAGCATATCATCAAGGCGTGGAATGGGGTACCTATATCGAATGGTGATAGCATTGATAGGTCTACAATCGGAGCACATGCGAAAGCTACCGTCTCGTTTTAGCAGAAGTATGACTGGTACGGCACAAGGACTCAAACTTTAATGCACATGTCCATGATCTATGAGATGCTTTACTTGCCTTTGTATTTCTTTGGTTTCTTCAGGGTTGACGCGGTAGGGAGCTTTGTTTGGAAGCGGCGCTTCGGGGATGAGATCGATTCGGTGCTCAATGCCTCGTATTGGAGGTAGACCCGGGGTAGCTCATCGGGGAAAACATCTTGGAATTCCTGCAATAAAGAAGATAACACCAAAGGTAGATTGTGAGAGTTGTTAGTTTTTGGTGCCTCGTCCTTGCACAATAGGACATAGTGTAGGACACTGGATGGGTTCTCACACACTTCTCTCATCTCACGTTTGGTGGCAAAGAGAACTAAGTTTTTCTTGTCGCTCATCGTGGAGGCACTCAATCTGGGCTTGTGGCGCTCACTCTCTTTTTGGTGGTTCGCTCTCTCACTATTCTCTCCACGATGGGTGTTTTGCTTGTCGGCGAGCACTTGGCTTGGAGACATAGGACGTAGCACAAACTCTTTCCCTTTCATCTTGAAGCTATAGTGATTTGTACGCCCATTGTGAACGACACCTCGGTCAAATTGCCATGGCCGTCCAAGAAGGAGGTGGCAAACGGTCATCGGAAGGACATCACACTCCAAAGTGTCTTCATAGGCGCCGATCTTGAAAGAGACTTGTACTCTATGCTCGACTTGTATGGTGCCGGTGTCGCTTAACCATTGAACCTTGTAGGGATGCGGGTGCTTCATCTTGACCAATTGGAGTTTGGATCATAGTTCTTCACTTGCTAAGTTATGGCAACTCCCTCCATCGATGATGACCTTGACGGACCGTCCATTGATGCCGGCCTTTGTGTGGAAGATATGGCATCTTTGATCTTCGTCTTGTTGATGTTGAAGAGTCAAGACCTTGGAGACAACAAGAGCGGGACTTGAGTCTTCGTCACAAAAGATGTGATCATCTTCTTCTTCATTGTTCAGTTGTCGGTGCATGGCCACTTGCTCAAGGGCTTCCATTTCTCCTTCACTCATGGAGTCATAGGTTCCTTCGTCGTTGAGGATCATGGTGCGCTTGTTTGTGCACTCGAAGGACTTGTGGCCTCGGCCTCCGCATGTGAAACATTTGACGGAACTTATCTTGAGGGTCTCATCGGTTGGAGTAGATGATGATGAAGCTTTCGGCTTGAAGTTGCTTGTAGTAGGAGGACGACTTGAGCTTGTCGAAGTGTTCTTGTAACTTGACTTGTCGCCGTTGCTTGTAGTGGGAGTCGTCGAAGCTTGATTGTTGGAGAGGCCATAGGACTTGGATGAGGAACTTGGCATACTTGAAGTCATCTTGTACTTGCCGTTCCGCTTTGGTAGCTTGATGCACTAGCTCGATGAGGTTCGAGTATGGTTGGAAGTCGGCAATCTTCTTGATAGGGTGATTGAGTCCATTCAAGAAACGCGCCATAGTTTGCTCATCATCTTCTTTGACATTGGCTCGTATCATGGCAATCTCCATTTCCTTGTAGTACTCTTCAACGCTCTTGGTTCCTTGCTTGAGTTGTTGGAGTTTCTTGAAAAGGTCGCGGTTGTAGTAGTTTGGCACGAATCGTGCTCTCATGACATCTTTCATTTGTGCCCAATTGGTGATGGGTGGTTCACCTCTTGCCGCTCGGCGCTTAATGACTTGTTCCCACCAAATGAGGACGTAGTCTTGGAATTCGAGGGATGCCATTGCGATCTTCTTCTCTTCTTCGTAGTTGTGCAAGCGGAAGATTTTGTCAACCTTCAATGCCCATGATATGTACTCTTCGGGGTCATTGCTTCCGGTAAACTTGGGCATGGTGAACTTTAGCTTGCCATATCGTTGCTCTTCATTGTGTTGGGGTTGGGGATGATGACGCCCATGTCGTTGAGGATTGACAATCTCATGTTGCTCTTGGCGAGGAGGGTTGTCTTCCTCATGTTGCTCTTGGCGAGGAGGTTTGTCGACCTCATGTTGCTCTTGACGAGGAGGGGGTCCATTGTCTTCTTGCTCTCCATGGACTTGACGTTCTTGTCTCGCTTGAGGAGGAGCTTGTCGATCTTGACGAGGAACTTGTCGATCTTGTCGAGGAGCTTGTCGGTGCACCCGTGCTTCATAAATCCTTTCTTGAGCTTCATCGCGAAGTGCTTCTTGATGTAGTCGATCTTGTCGGCCTCGATTGGCTACGGCACGACTTGAATCTTGAAGGGCACGTTGCGCCTCAAGTGCTCGAACTTCACGTAGTTGTTGTTCTTGACGTTGCGCCTCAGCGTTTTGTGCATCTTGATGTTGTCGCGCTCGCTCCTCTTGTTCTTGTTGTCGTTGGCGTTGCTGTTCTTGTGCTTGTGCGAAAGCAGCTTGGTTTTGACGATGTCGATGCTCTTGAGAGTCGGTGTCGTGTAGAGGATTGCGGTTAGCTTGACGGTCTTGACACGCGACACGACGAAGAGTGTTCGATGTCAGTGTACTTGAACCGGAGAGGGTGTCTTCGGAGTGATGACTTGAGCGGCTCCGTCTTGACGAGGACGAAGTTGTAGAAGAGCGGACCATCATGGTTCAGATATCTTCTTTGAGGGAACTCATGGATGTGTCGAAGTAGTCTCTTGTACGTTGCTCGGATTGTCATAGGTCGGTGGCGAGATTGCGGTCGCCCAAAGCAAGTTGTTCTTGATGCAAAGCCCGATGTGCACCAAATAGTTGAGTCTTGGTGATGTAGGATGACATGTCGTCGTCTTGCTCCAAGAAGAGTGGGTTGGTAGAAGTACTTGGCCTATCCATGATAGAGGCAAAGGTGTCTCGTCTTTCGATGAGATGATGAATATCGCTTTGATGGAAGTCGACTTTGACGATCCGACTACGAACGTGCGAGGACGTCGCGCCTTAGCAATCGCTAAACCAACTCCGAGAGGTTATCGACCACGCCGGAGCACGATCAACCTGACCACGAGGGTCTGTTTCCTGCGAGCAAACGAAGAACAGGCAAGAAACTGAGATTGCAATCTGGATATTGCGAATATAAGATGAAAGCTTTATTGATCAAGGTGGGGTTCTGTGACGCCTTTGTCTGGTCGCTGAACACAAACGAAGTACGCGAAGTTGCAGCTATGGCGAACTTTTAATCTAAACAAAACCCCAAAGTCTAAACGACGCCCTAAGGGCTGTATATATGGAGGAAGAGGGGGGGAATTTCGTGGCCCTTGAGGAAGGGGTCCGAAACCAACCCTATCTCTTGTTTCCCCACACATACGGACTCTAAAAACAGCCTATACTTATGTATTTCGAAATTACATGGGCCTGGCCCAATAATAAGGTGACGCAGCACCTAGAATAGCCTCTGGACGAAAGTTATGAAGTAGCATCTTGTATATTTCGTCCAAGGCTTCATGCACGCATTATGGTGGCTTCAACGTCCTGAAATCATCACTTGTAACTCCGTTCTTGTTCCCCATGCGCATGCCATCATCTCCATGCTTGTTCTTGCTCCAATGTTCATCCTTCTCAAAGCTAGGCCCTTCATTTGTAAGCAAAACAAATGTATCCAATTTAGGCAGCATCATATTCTCATGAACATTAGAATCATTAGCAAGAAACGAAAGTACCTGGTAATTTAATTGGCGTGCGCGAGCTCTAGTAATTGGTCCAGTATGTATAGCAGCAGGGACTGTGGGTGTAATAATTGTATTGATGTCCTCATCATCCTCCCCTTCTTGAAATGAAGTCGTCCTCGACGGAAGCTCATCTTCCTCACCCAAATAAGGCTTCAAATCTGCAATATTAAAAGTGGGACTAACCCCAAAATCTGCAGGCAGCTCAAGTTTATATGCATTATCATTTATTTTCTCTAACACCTTAAAAGGACCATCAGCACGTGGCATTAGCTTTGATTTGCGCAAATCAGGAAATCTATCCTTACGCAAATGTAACCAAACAAGATCTCCAGGTGCAAACACAACATGTTTTCTACCCTTATCTCCAGCAAGTTTATATTTAGCATTCATACGCTCAATGTTTTCCTTAGTTAACTCATGCATTTTTAAGATCAATTCAGCACGTTGTTTAGCATCAAAATTAACCTTCTCCGAAGATGGAAGAGGCAACAAATCAATAGGTGCACGAGGTAGGAAACCATACACAATTTCAAAAGGGCACATCTTAGTAGTAGAATGCAATGAACGATTATAAGCAAACTCAATATGAGGCAAGCAGTCTTCCCACATTTTCTTATTATTCTTCAAAACAGCCCTAAGCATAGTAGACAATGTTCTATTGACTACTTCAGTTTGTCCATCAGTTTGGGGGTGACAAGTAGTACTAAAAAGCAGTTTAGTCCCCAACTTAGCCCATAAACATCTCCAAAAGTGGCTAAGAAATTTAGTATCACGATCTGAAACAATAGTATTTGGCACACCATGCAAGCGAATAATTTCACGAAAGAACAAATCAGCAACATTAACAGCATCATCGCTTTTATGACATGGTATAAAGTGCGCCATTTTCGAGAATCTATCCACGACAACAAATATGCTATCCCTCCCCTTCTTTGTTCGAGGTAAACCTAAAACAAAGTCCATAGATATATCCTCCCAAGGAACACTAGGTACAGGCAAAGGCATATATAAACCATGAGGATTGAGTCGTGACTTAGCTTTTTGACATGTAGTGCAGCGAGCAACAAAACGCTCAACATCCCGTCTCATCTTTGGCCAAAAGAAATGTGTAGCAAGTACGTCCTCCGTCTTCTTCACGCCAAAGTGTCCCATTAATCCTCCTCCATGCGCCTCCTGCAACAACAAAAGACGAAGAGAGCTAGCTGGAATGCATAGCTTGTTAGCACGGAACACAAATCCATCATTAACGACAAACTTGTTCCAGGTTCTTCCTTCTTTACAATTCTGCAATACATCTTTAAAATCAGCATCATGCACATATTGATCTTTGATGGTCTCCAAACCAAATATTTTGAAGTCAAGTTGTGAAAGCATAGTATAGCGACGAGACAATGCATCAGCAATAACATTTTCTTTACCCTTCTTGTGTTTAATGACATAAGGGAAAGTTTCAATGAATTCAACCCATTTAGCATGTCTACGATTCAGTTTAGCTTGACTTTTAATATGTTTCAAAGATTCATGATCAGAATGTATAACAAATTCTTTGGGCCATAAATAATGTTGCCATGTTTCTAAAGTCCGAACAAGAGCATATAGTTCTTTATCATAAGTAGAATAATTCAGACTAGGCCCACTCAATTTTTCAGAAAAGTATGCAACAGGTTTGCCATCTTGTAATAACACACCTCCTAATCCAATGCCACTAGCATCACATTCAAGCTCAAAAGTCTTATTAAAATCAGGAAGTTGGAGTAAAGGAGCATGTGTCAACTTATCTTTCAATACCGTGAAGGCTTCTTCCTGTGCGGTACCCCAAACAAAAGGCACATCCTTCTTTGTAAGCTCGTTGAGAGGTGCAGCAATGGTGCTAAAATCTCTCACAAAACGCCTATAGAAACCAGCGAGTCCAAGAAAACTCCGCACTTGTGTGACCGTTTTGGGCTGCGGCCAACTCTCAATAGCTTCAATCTTGGCTTTATCAACTTCAATTCCCTGTGGAGTAACAACATAGCCAAGAAAAGATACTCGGTCGGTGCAAAAGGTGCACTTCCCAAGGTTACCAAACAAACGTGCATCACGTAGAGCAATAAAAACAGCACGTAAATGTTCCAAATGTTCTTCCAAAGATTTGCTATAAATCAGTATATCATCAAAATAGACCACCACAAATCGTCCAATGAAAGCACGTAAAACTTCGTTCATTAGTCTCATGAAAGTACTAGGTGCATTAGTTAACCCAAAAGGCATGACTAACCACTCATATAAACCAAACTTAGTTTTAAATGCAGTTTTCCATTCATCTCCCAATTTCATACGAATTTGATGGTATCCACTACGCAAATCAACTTTGGAGAATATTGTAGAGCCACTCAATTCATCAAGCATATCATCGAGCCTAGGAATAGGATGACGATAACGAATAGTAATATTATTAATGCCTCTACAATCAACACACATACGCGACGTACCATCCTTTTTAGGCACGAGTATAATAGGAACAGCACAAGGACTAAGAGATTCGCGTATATAACCTTTGTCGAGCAGCTCCTGTACTTGACGCATAATCTCCTTCGTCTCCTCTGGATTGGTACGGTATGGTGCACGGTTGGGTAGCGATGCACCGGGAATTAAGTCAATTTGATGCTCAATCCCTCGAATAGGTGGTAATCCCGGTGGCACGTCTTGTGGGAAGACGTCAGCGAACTCCTGCAAAATGTGAGTGACAGCAGGGGGCAAAGAGGAAGGCACGTCCTCGAATGAAAATAATGCCTCTTTGCACACAAAAGCATAGCAAACAGATTTGCTGAAATCTAGTTCATCAATATCAGATTTTGTGGCAAGTAAACATGCACTTTTCAATTTAATTTCAGAAACAACACTAGATGGTTTATTATTAGGTTTCATTTGTTGCTCAAATTCCTTTGCCACAATCTGATTTTCACTCTTATTTTTCTCCTGTTTTGCTTTATTAGCTCTATTAATGTCATCTTTCAAAATGGAATCAGGAGTCATAGGAAGCAAAGTAATATTTTTATCCTTATGAACAAGAGTATACTGATTGTTTCTACCATGGTGTACAGAATTTTTATCAAATTGCCATGGTCTACCTAGTAATAAGGAACATGCTTGCATGGGTACCACATCACAATCAACATAATCAGCATATGTAGAGATACTAAAATGCACACGAACAGTACGTGTTACCTTAACCTTGCCGCTGTTGTTGAACCATTGGATGTAGTAAGGATGTGGATGTGGTCTTGTGGTGAGAGATAGCTTCTCCACCATCTCCATGCTAGCCAAGTTGTTACAGCTCCCTCCATCTATGATGACGCGAACAGAACGTTCCTTCACAACTCCCTTTGTATGGAACAAATTATGCCTCTGATTTTGCTCTGCTTGTGTGACCTGCACACTCAAAACACGTTGAGCAACTAAACATTCATACCTGTCAGCGTCTTCAGGAGCCATGTATTGCGTCTCATTTTCAGAATCATCTCCACCATGTTCTTCACGTGTAATAAGAGCCAAAGTCTCCTCATCATAGTCACTAGCGGACTCATACCCACCATCCTCAGTAGCAATCATGACACGCTGAGATTTGCATTCTCTCGCAAAATGTCCTCTTCCCTTACAACGACGACAAATAATATCACTTGTGTGCCCTGTCGATGCCATGGAAGAAGAAGAGCTCTGCACAGGCCCGGCAGGTGTGCTCTTGGCAGAGAGTGGTGGTTGTGCCTGCTTTCTTGTATCACGGCTGGAGGTGGCACCTGATGGAGGTGATGGTGAAGTGGAAGTAGAAGATGCACGCGGTGTCCATGATGAAGGTCGACCTGCAGAAAAGTTAGTTCGCGCCAATGGCTGTCGATCCTGCACTTCACGTTCAGCTTTACAAGCAAGATGGAATAAACGAGTGATATTATTATAATCCTTATACTCTAGAATGGTCTGAATCTCTTTATTTAATCCACCCATAAAACGTGCAAGCATAGCTTCATTCTCCTCAACAATACCACATCTAATCATGCCAGTTTGTAATTCCTGATAATATTCTTCTACAGAATTTTTTCCTTGTCTTAAACGCTGCAATTTTTGAAGTAATTCACGTTGATAATATGGTGGAACCCAACGAGTACGCATAGCAGTTTTCAAAGCAGCCCAAGTAGCTGGAACAGGATATAATCTACAATGTTCAGACCACCAAACACATGCAAAGCTAGTGAAAGCACAAACAGCAGCAGGAACACGTCTCTCCTCAGGATATTGTAAACATGTAAATCGTTGTTCAGTTTCTAACTCCCAAGTAAGATATATATCAGGAACATATCTACCCTCAAATGGTGGAATATTCAATTTCAGTTTAGGGAGATGGTCATGATCTCGTACCTGAGGTGGTGGTGCCGGCCTACCGTTGCGAATATATACCGGAGGTCGACCTGCTGGTGGTGGTGCTGGTGGCTGCACGTAGTTCTGATTTTGATCAACCTCATCCTCATAATCGCCCGCATAATCGTCATCCTCCTCAGCCGCCGCAGGAGCAGGAGCCAAAGAAGCATCAACAGTAGGGACAGCAGCACCCGAATTTTGACCAATCTCAATTGGAACGCGCTGTGCCCGTCCCACTTGATTTGGAAGGCGGCGTTGGAGATGTGGTTGTTGTTGTTGTAGAGGTGCGACATGTGCAGCCGGTGTTGGTTGGGGAAGACGCTTTAGTAATTCAGTAAACTTGTTATCCAGCTTTGTCTCAAACGACTTCTCCACGGCATCTATCTTCTCCATAGCCTCTTCAAATCTGTTTAGCACATCACCCACCTGGCCACTCATCATTTGCTGAAATTTATCATGCAACTCCTTGTTCGTCATGTTCGCCCAATCAGTCTCATCGGCTTGTGAACCTGCCATGGTTAGCAGTAATAGAAACACAAAAGAATATGATCCTGCAGACTACTAGAAGTGGTGGGATGGTGGTGTGTCACAAAACCTTCAAGCGAATCTCAAATTCTTACCAGTTCTTACCCAGCAGCAGGTGGTGATCGGCAACCGTTGTAGTCAAAAACTCTCAAAGCTTGGATATAGCGATTACCAGGGAGAGTCAAACGCACGATGTAGACTTATGTGGAGCTGGGAAGGCTTATAATATGGTAGCAAAATGGTAAGCAATAATCAATTCAGAGATGCAAAGTTGAATAAACGCTCAACGACGGTACTGTGCTGGTCCTAGGCTAGACCGTGCTAGAGACGCGAGCCTAGAACACTAACAAAATCACGGCGCTGCACGTAAACAAGGGAAAAGCACACTCAGGGAATTTTTTTTTTCGCTCTTTTTTTTTTTTTGCGCTCTTTTTTTTTTTGCGCTCCTCTTTTTTTTTTTTTTTTTTTTTTTGCGAAAAAATCACTATAATGGCGAGTGTCTCAAAACTCTTCCCAGGTCAAACTGACAGGATGGGCACAAAATTTTTTGACTATTTTTTTTTTTCGGAAATCAGGGCAGCGACGACGAAAAAGTGCGACAAAAAATCACTATGATGGCGAGTGTCTCAAAACACTACCCGGGGCCTAAAAAGAGGATAGGGAAAAAATATTTTTGGTTGCCGAAATTTTGGCCTAAAAACTGCCCGGGGGTTGCCGAAATTTTTTTTTTTATTTTTTTCCGAGACCTACTCAGGCAAGGAAACACGAAACGGAAAATATATGGATCTCTAAAACAAACCGACTATGAAAAGAACTCGGATTGGTGGTGGATATATGGCGGTAGTATATGGCAGCGGTGGTGGTATATGGATACGGATTCAAAGCGGTGGCGGATAAGCAATGGTGGTAGATGGCAAGGCGATGATGATGGTGCGGCGGCGGCGTGACAACTTATGACCAGAACTCGAAACTCTAAAAGACTAGACTCTAAGACCAGCAACTTGACACGACGATGCAACCGCAAATTCAACAAAGCAAAAACCCTAAAAAGATTATGCAAAGGCTCAGATTGGTTCGGATATGATGAACTAACCCTAATTTTTTTTGTTGTGGCTTTTTCGTGGACTGTAGGTATGAAGAACAGACTCGATCTAAACTACGAAAAACTGTAAAATCTCACCGAGCAACCTGGAAATCTGATACCACTTGATAGAGGCAAAGGTGTCCCGTCTTTCGATGAGATGATGAATATCGCTTTGATGGAAGTCGACTTTGACGATCCGACTACGAACGTGCGAGGACGTCGCGCCTTAGCAATCGCTAAACCAACTCCGAGAGGTTATCGACCACGCCGGAGCACGATCAACCTGACCACGAGGGTCTGTTTCCTGCGAGCAAACGAAGAACAGGCAAGAAACTGAGATTGCAATCTGGATATTGCGAATATAAGATGAAAGCTTTATTGATCAAGGTGGGGTTCTGTGACGCCTTTGTCTGGTCGCTGAACACAAACGAAGTACGCGAAGTTGCAGCTATGGAGAACTTTTAATCTAAACAAAACCCCAAAGTCTAAACGACGCCCTAAGGGCTGTATATATGGAGGAAGAGGGGGGGAATTTCGTGGCCCTTGAGGAAGGGGTCCGAAACCAACCCTATCTCTTGTTTCCCCACACATACGGACTCTAAAAACAGCCTATACTTATGTATTTCGAAATTACATGGGCCTGGCCCAATAATAAGGTGACGCAGCACCTAGAATAGCCTCTGGACGAAAGTTATGAAGTAGCATCTTGTATATTTCGTCCAAGGCTTCATGCACGCATTATGGTGGCTTCAACGTCCTGAAATCATCACTTGTAACTCCGTTCTTGTTCCCCATGCGCATGCCATCATCTCCATGCTTGTTCTTGCTCCAATGTTCATCCTTCTCAAAGCTAGGCCCTTCATTTGTAAGCAAAACAAATGTATCCAATTTAGGCAGCATCATATTCTCATGAACATTAGAATCATTAGCAAGAAACGAAAGTACCTGGTAATTTAATTGGCGTGCGCGAGCTCTAGTAATTGGTCCAGTATGTATAGCAGCAGGGACTGTGGGTGTAATAATTGTATTGATGTCCTCATCAATCCATCATTCCAAACAAAGATATGTGAGTGGGAGAAATAGAAGAACCAATACCAAATGTACCTTGACCGATGTTGAAAATGGATCAAAGATCACTCCAATGTGTAGCAAGGAAATAGCACAATTGGTACCAATTCTTGTCGGTTCTCACACCTACACAAGTAAAAGCTTATGGTGGAGCTTGGTTAGGATGGTGGCACAAAAAATTGATGCAATTGAAGTGAGACTCAATAATGTTGGAAAAGATTCGCGACTTGTAAATGCAACAAGTAGACCAATGGCAAGATATGGTACACGGAAACACACACGCAAATAGATAAGTGGGGTTGAGCAACCAAGGATGAGCCAAAATGTGGAATCCACCAAGATGCTCTTGTTGCACAACATTAGAGAGACGCTAGCACGATTGCACAATAGGCGGATACGAACTTGTGCACAACCTACTAAGCAAAAATGCAACGACTTCTATCCCAAGTATGCTATATGTATGATGTTTCTATGCTTTTGATCCAAGATGATCGAGTATGACAATCTTAATGTTGTATGATGCTATGGTTCTTGCTTATAAGCTCTTTGCTTATCTTTCTTCTTTTGCTTAAAAGCTTGTTTGGCTCTTTGTTGTTTGAGCTCTTTTCTCATGCAATGCTTCACGAACCAAGATAGCAATTGTGTATGCGAAGACAACTTTGTGACATAAGAGATGATACCAAAATATGCAACACAATGATGGTATGTATGCTATGGGAAGTATGATCACTAATGTGCACAAGTCGCGTTCCCGGCAATACTCAAAGGCTAGTCTCGATGGGTAAGCTACGCAAAAGTAAGGCCATGGGGTTATCAATGCAAATGCAAGAGAGTATGATGATATCACGATACCAAAGTGATACCAAGGTGAGGTTGATACCACAATTGTGATGTAGCCGTTCGTAGTAGTCCTTGGCGAAGATGAGCGGTGGTGATGTTGATGCCGAACCGTACCTAGATAGCCGAAACACAATAGGACACGGAAACCACAACTCAAATTCTCAAAGCAAAACGGGTCAAAATTGTCGGAGTTGGTAGCGGGAAAGGCTATGGTGGTGCTATGCGGAAGTGGTGGTGGTATGTGGAAGTGTATGTGGGCTCCGGAACAAAGTTGGACGAAAGTTAGGCGGTAAACGGAGTGGAGGATGGAAGTGGTGTTGTCAGGGGCCGGATGCCTGGGCTGTCGGGCCGGATGTCCGGGCTCGGGATCCGTGGACGAACTCGAAGAACACCACGTGGAGAGGTCAAATCCGGGGCAAAATTCGGAAGATTTTGTGGATGGAATTTGTGAAAAAGAAGGGGAAAAGCTAGATATACCTGCAACACACAAAATCCGCAGATCAAATCCAACAAAACTTCATCACACCAACAAATCACAAAAAAGAATTGGGGCTATTTTTGTGGGGCAATTTTCGGATTTGGACGAAAAACAACAAAATCAAGCTAGCAAACAAAGAGAGGGGGCTCCGAAATCGTGATCAACGTGGCTCATGATACCAAGATGATGTAGGGCAGAACCCTAGGTGGCCGATCTTTCACGAAAGGAGCGAATCCCAAAGAGGAACTCGAAGAACACGAGGGGGAACACGAGGGAAAACACGAGAGAATCACTCAACCAACAAGAATAGATCACACATGCGCTAGATCGATGAACACAAAGGTAAGATACAAGATCCAAATCCAACAAAGGACGATACAAAGGTAACCGATTCTTCTCCGTAAGGAGGTCTTGATGGGGTTCTTCTCCGTGAGGAGGTCTTGAATCCAAGGTGGATCTTCTCCGTAGAGGGGTCGCGGTCTCTCTCGTGGAGTAGATCCGTAATGGATGAGCAAATCTCTATCTCACATATGAGCTAATCCTTTGCTAACCCTAGAAAGAGGAAGGGGATGGAGTATATATAGTCTAGGGGGGCGAAGAGGTACATGGGCTTCGGCCCTTCACTGTGCGCTGACAGGCGGAGCCGAATGTCCGGGCGTCGGGCCAGATGTCCGGGGCTTCGGGAGGGGCCGGATGTCCGGGCTAGGGGGCCGGATGTCCGGGCTGACGGTGAAAACTTCTGTAGGTTCTGGTGCGTGGCGCCGGATTTCCGGGCTTCTGGCCGGATTTCTGGGCTCGGGCCGGATGTCCGGGCTGGACGCTGGATGTCCGGACCCTGTAGACTTGGGCGGCTGGGCTTCGGCTGCTCTGGTCGCTCCAGGGGCCGGATGTCCGGGGCCTGGAAGGTGAACTTGCCCGTTTCCGTTGGTTCTCTTCATCCATGGACTTGGCGGCTTGTCCGTCTTCACGTGCATTCTCGGGAGGTTCCTCTTGACACCTAATCATGCATAGCATATCGGACTTAGGTAGTAGCCATGTCTCGAGTGGATCATATGCACTGTTCAAGATATCTTCCGATATTGCAATAAATCGACCGATTTATCGCTTATCGATGTGTGACCGATAAGATAAATCGACCGATAAATCAGTCGATATGGCGATAAATCGTTCGATATGCCGATAAAATGGCCGATTTAACCCTTATCATGGGTTGACTGATAAGTTCCTGATAAGCGATATCCCCAACATTGATCATATGTGATATCACTAAGGAAGGAAGTCACCTCGTTCTCGAGAGCTCTAGCTCGTGCTCGTGTCATAGGTCCTCTTGGCTCTTGATGAGACGATGGTAGGTCCATGGGGATGATCGTAGGATGCTCCGCATCACTTCGCCTCGAAGCCATGTTCGAGTGCGCCTTAGGCCCGGGGGCTACTGTCGGCGTCCTGGGAACGGGGGTTCCCAGACTTGCCTGCCTGCCTCCCACGGCGTGGCTCCGCCAGCGGCCCCGTACGGCCCATCTTCACAAGCAAACACTCAAGACCCTCGCGAGGGGCCAAGCCTCGCGAGGCGGACGACACAAGACCTCCTCAGGAGCGGCCTCACCAGGCTGGCTCGCGAGGGGCGGAGAGATCAAGGCAAGGGACACCTCGCGAGGTTCCAGTGACGCAAGCCATGACGACTGGAGCCAGGCGGGCGCCAGTGCGCACAGTGTCCTCATATCCTCTTTGGTGCTAAAGGGGCAAGCGCAAGGCGAGGAGTCCCGAGGCATCAGGCAAAGGTTTCCATATCGGTGCAACGAGACCAAGACTAGCAGGACGCCAGGACGGATGTCACGTGGAGCCCAAGACGGCGTCACTACCAGAGCCTTTGGCAGGCGAAGACCACCTTTAGTCAGGATAGCTTGTACTAGTTGTCACCCTTCGAATTTGGCCGTTGTTGGCTCCCTTCCCGCTCAATATTTGGGGAGAGGACCAGGACCTCTATAAATAGGACTAGCCACCACCATAGAACCAACTCATCTTGAACTGAAACAGCTCATCTAGGACCTGATCCATCCTCACCCACACAACTTCACCAAGCACAAGAACACCTCTCCTCAGGAGGCTGTTCTTCCCCTTGTACTGTTCGTCCTCAGCCAAAGAGGCAATCCACCACACCACACTGGAGTAGGGTATTACACCACAACGGTGGCCCTAACCAGTATAAACCTCGTGTCTCTTGTGTTGTGGGTTCGTCGAGCTAGGCATTGAGATTGCGGCGAGGCTGAGGGCGTGATTAGGTAGGCGGATATCTTCACGCGCACCCCAATGTTCGAACCTTGAGGGTTTTGCCAGAAACCGAAATCCGACATCTGCATCGAGCACGCGCAACACAGAGACGAGGGCGCGGCGTAGAGCGCGTCAGACGCGATGCCAGAGCCATGTCCTCACGCTGTTACCACCCTGGCATGGTCAAAATGACGCCACGCGATGCCAAACCTTGTCCCTTGTGTTGTGCGTGCAGTCATTAGTCTAGGGGAAGCGATCATACACTACCAGGCCGACCATATTTGACTTCAGCTTGCTGGCAAGTTTTTGGTCAGAAACTTGGTCGCCAAGTTTGGAGGGCTTCTAGAAGGTGATTAGGGTTGATTCTCTAGGGTTAAGGTTTTGTTAGGAGGGTAAACAAGCTCAAGAAAATTCAGCGTCATTAGAGCAAGGAAAAATACACTTGATGTAGAAACTGAATTTTGAGGCCAGATTAGAAATGATTTTCTATAGCAAAAATATTCCAAAAAGTCATGCAATATTTTTGCTCACGAAGGTGGGCCAGGGTCCAAAGAATATTTGAGAATTTTCTCAGAATTTTGGAAGCAAGAAAAATGAGGATTGCTTTGGAGCACAAGTCTCTGAATTGAATTTCAGGGAAGAAATTGAATATTTTTCTTTTATGAAAAATATTCCTTGGATTATTTTGGGATTTTTCAGAGAAAGAATGTTGAATGAGAGGTGGATGGGTCACTTGGGTGAAAATCAAGGTCATTCCCAAGTGTTTAAGTCCATCTGAATTGATTCAAAACCCCCAAATTCAAAACAGAAGCAAATGAAGTCCGGAAAAAGAGAGAAGGCAAAACCAGGCTATCACAAACGGGCTCTAGATTAATAGGTTAGTCTAAAAAATAATATAAAATAGCATATTAATGCATATAAAACATCCAAAACAGATAATATAATAGCATGGAACAATCAAAAATTATAGATACGTTGGAGACTTATCAGCAGGCCCTCTCTCCGACAAGGTCCTTTCCATTCCCAGGGCTTGAAAGGCCGCCAAGCATGGTCCTTGAACCATTCGTGTTGCCATGTTGTCCTGTAACAAAACATTATGCATGTCTTGTGTTAGATCTCATACTACTTATATTCGTACTGAACTGGTGTTTTAATTAATTTTGAGTGCATGATATCCCTCTTGTTTTGTATCCATTGAAGTCCGTATAGTTAGTCTATTTTCGTGCGTTTTTGGTTGCCCGCCGGTAGCACGCTGCCGCGATCACTGTGAGGAGCGGGTCCTTAGCAGTCTGCTGGCAAGGACATGTCCTAGCAGATTTTTCCTTAGGAGTCTCTGACGCGGCCGCCCACTTTGTTGAGCTGGCTCAAGACAAGGTGGGGGCGTAGACAAAAACAGCAAGGTGCCATTACACGGGAAGGTTTAAACCGTACAAAAAACATTGATTATCCAAGGGACAAGAAAATGCAAGCTCTGGAGAGAAAATCAATGGATAAGTTGACTTAGCTTTCGCCCATGCTTGTCTTCTTCTCCTATCGCAGTCATTCTCCTCGTCCGTGTGTCTTGGGAGAATGGCATTTTGCTTTTCGATTCCGGGTCTCCGGCAAGTGCGCAAGTGGATCATAGATCTCTTGCGGGCGACGAAACATGGTGCAAGGTAGGGCCAGTCTCTCTCTGCTTCCCCTTACACTTGTGATGATCTTACGGCGGTCGGCACAAAAGTCACGCTAACACGGAAGGCCCTGCCGGAGGAAGCTTGTCAGGGCGTCAATCAACGGATTCGCACCGGCGCTCTACTCAGGATTTTCCATTAGCAGGGAAAATGCTGGACCGAGTTTGGCGCAGGCTCATTGATGTTGATGACATTAAAACCCAGTGTAGCTCGATCGTCAACATGCGAAAGTGGTGGAGAGAGAAACCATGTACCTTATCACCTTGCCCCTTTTTCCAAACGGGGCTCGCATGCTGACCATGCTGCCCAAGCTGTTCGGGGCTGTCGCGCTGCTGTCATCTCTTGCTCCCACCGCTGCCGCTACCGCGGCGGAGACAGATGATGGGTACTGGACAGGACGGGCGAAGAAGCGATGTCGCTTCCTTCCCGACCTGTTGCGTCAGACTTTTTTCTCGGGCGCCATCGATAATGAAGCCGTCGATGAAGAAGACGATGATGAAGATTGACGCGCTACTTACAACCTCGGGTTAGCGCAAGCGCCTCCCCCTACATGGCACACCAAAGATATCGTGGCGGAGCATGGTCACCTATGGGGCCATTGGCTCCTTATGGTTCGACAAGGGGGAGGGGCACGTTGCACAAAGAGCGGAGACCGTAGGAGCAGCACGGTAATGGTTACACGGTGGGTTTCACCCAGGTTCGGGCCGCTGCGAAGTGTAAAACCCTACTCCTGCTTTGGTGGATTGGATGGAGGACCGTGACGAACACATGGTGCTCAAGCCCGGCAAGGTCGCCTCAGGCAGTCATTACGCACTGATTATATAGCAAACAGTGGTATCATACCTAACTCTGCAAACAGGACAAGGTGTCACGTCATGGATGTAGCCCAGCAAGCCTTGCCACACCACTTTAGCTATCTCTTGCCCTCTCTGCCTGACACGCCTCTGGATGGGTGTCATGCAGGGTGAATCTTCGCCCCAAATGGATGCCACATGCCAGAGGACAGCCACTTAATCACTTGGGGGCTCAACACTGCGCTGATAAGTGACTTGAGTCGCTGTGCGGTGGAGCAGTGGCGTCTTGGTGGGGTTGGCGCCCTCGGCGTCCCCGGCAAGCCTACCGGGGGAGTCTTGAGACTTGTCTTCTATGTGGCCTCGACCGGACCGGGCTCGCCTTCCTGGTGAGGGGGGTTTTCCTTAGTGATATGTTGCTCCTTTGGCTTGTCTTTGTCTTCTTGATCCGCCCTTTGATTCCTCAAAGAGCTATCTCCTTTGCTTGGTCTGGTCTTGGAAGCTTGGGCTGTCGTGGTGGAGGCCTGCTATCCGTGCACAAGTCAGCGGAAACATACACCCCTGTTTTTGTACCCCAAAAGTCATGATTTGCACATATGGCTTGAGCGGGTAATGCCGGTGATGTTGCGCGGCTTATCTCTAAGGATGAATGGCTAGTACTGGCAGAGATGAGCTATTTCTTCTATGTTCTTTGTGCGAAAGAATTATCGCCTGTCGTGCTAAATGACAAGGAAAAGTTGGCGCCAGAGTTGCTCTGCAAGTTAGAGAAGATCTTTCCACCGGGCTTCTTTAATCCAATGCATCATTTGATTTTACATCACCCGACAGAGGCATGATTGTGGGGGGGGGGCATGCAAAATCGTTGGTGCTATGCAACTGAGAGGATGCAGAAGACGCTTCAAGAAAAATGTAAAAATAAATGTAGAATTGAAGCATCGATGGCCAAGGCATTCATTACTAAGGAGGTGGCAAACTTCGTGGCATCACACTATGAAGGAAAAAAATCATCATTTGCATAATCCGAAGCCTCGGTATAATGCTAGCGACCCTAAAAAAAGGTGGATCCAACCTCAGCCTATTCAAAGGGAAGCTCGCACTAGCCGGTGCTTTGAAACTAATAGTGTTGGATGTCGAATAATGGCGGAGCATTTAGTTGTATATCTTCAATGACCTAACAGAACTGCGGCCGTACATCGAGTAAGTTCTTGGGAAGTCGTTTCACAACTTCTAATTCCTTTGAACTGCTCTTATTCCCGGATATTTGATATAGTCAGTACGTCACCAAATTCTCGGATGGAGCGGTGATCCAAAATGATTCCATCGAAGAGTATGAGCTACCGGCAAAGCATGGAGGCGGCTATCCCGGTTTCATCTATTTGTTCAAACAAACAGTAATTACCATTAATAGACCATTTAATTTCTTGGTCTAATTTGCGGCTAATGCAACAATCCTTTCGTATTAAACTTGTAGGCTAATTCAGAGTCTATGGACGCCGAATTGAGACAAGCCGCTAATGGTTTTGACTATAAGGTCCGTTCATTTGAGAAATACGACATCAACGGGTATCTCTGCTATCAACGAAGGAGGTACCGAGTATTATGTTTCGGCGTTCTGGGAACGGGGGTCCCCAGACTTGCCTGCCTACGGCCCACGGCATGGCTTTACTAGCAGGACTGTACGACCCATCTTTGTCAACAAGGCATTCAAGACCCTCGCGAGGGGCCAAGCCTCGCGATGCGGGCGACGCAAGACCTCCTCAGGAGCGGCCTCTCCAGGCAGGCTCACGAGGAGCGGAGATTCAAGGCAGGGCAAACCTCGTGAGGCTCTCGTGACGTGAGCCATGACGATCGACACCAGGCGGGCGCCACCGCGCGCAGCGTCCTTGTTTCCTCTTTGGTGCTGAGGGGGCAAGTGCAGGCATGGAGTACCGAGGCATCAGGCAAAGGTTTCCATATCAGTGCAACGAGACCAAGACCAGCAGGCCAGCAGGACGGAGGTCACCGTGGAGCCCAAGGCGGCGTCACCACCAGAGCTTTCCGCACGCGAAGACCGCTTTTGTCAGGATAAGCTGTACTAGCTGTCCCCTTTCGAATTGGCCGTTGTTGGCTCCCTTCCCGCTCAATATTTGGGGAGAGGACCAGTGCCTATATAAGTAGAACTAGCCACCACAATAGGGGGAGTTTTGATCTCACCTGATCGAGAGCCAATCCTTAGCCACACACCGAACACAAGAACACCCCAACCTCAGGAGGTTGTTATTCCCCTTGTACTGTTCATCATCAGCCCAAGAGGCAATCCACCACCACCACACTGGAGTAGGGTATTACACCACAACGGTGGCCCGAACCAGTATAAATCTTGTGTCTTTGTGTTGCGAGTTCGTCTAGTTCGTCCGTGAGATCTTAGCGAGCTAGGGCATAGATCGGTAGGGAGGAAATCTCCACGCGCACCCCAGTGTTCGAACCATGAGGGTTTTGCCAGATCCCGTGATCCGACATTTGGCGCGCCAGGTAGGGGGCCGCCGGAGCTTCCTTTCCGTCTTTCGCGCCCAGTTGCTCCGTCGTCTCCATGGCCACCCACGTGCTCGGACGGCTCGCGCTGAGCGCCGGGCAGCCCTGGCCACCCGCGTCGCTCGGACGGCTCCCGTCGGTGGGCCACCTCGTCGCTCTCTGTCTCCTGCCGCTAACGCCACCACTGGCTCGGCGGGGAACGAGCAGCAGGCGTCTTCGTTGCACCCCTCGGTGCGGTTGGACGGCCGCACCGCCACTCCGTCGCTGACGCTAGCCGGGTCATCATCTCACGCCGTGGCGCTCCCATGGACGCACGGGCCGCGCTCCTCGTGGCACACGAGCTCCGGCGCTACCGCCCGGTCAACGACCTCTACGAGGATTGGCTCGACCGCATCGCCGAGCTTGTCCGTGCCGCAGGGGGCTCTCCTGCGCCGTCCATCTCTCTGCCTGGCCCTCCGCGAGCTTCAGGCGACGCAGCTCACGGAGCGCCTCCACCACCTCTACCCCAAGACGGTTCCTTGGCGCCAAGGTGCGCGGCCCCACGGCACGACCCACCACGCCCGGTGCCCGCGTGCGAAGAGAGAAGTTGCCAAGAAATTCCTCGGCCACGAGAAGCTGCACCTACCCTCCCTGTGCCGCCTCGCCAAGACCGCGCGCTACCTGCGGTGGCAGCACGCGGGCCTCATCAAGACCAAGCTCCACCTCCGAGACGGGCCCCGGCACCCACGGCCGGCTGCCGCGCCTTCACCTCCGAGCTGCGTAGCGTCGCCTGGCCGGGCAAGTTCAAGCCGGATCTGCCTCCTCGCTACGACGGCACCCTCGACCCCGCGGAGTTCCTATAGCTCTACGAGCTGAGCATCGAGGCGGCCAACGGCGGCGGGAAAGTCATGGTGAACTGGTTCCCTATGGCACTCAAAGACGGCGCCCGTTCGTGGCTCCTGAACCTGCCTCAAGGCTCGATCTCCTCCTGGGATGAGATGCGCGACCGCTTCGTCGCCAACTTCCAGTGCACTCGCGACCGCCCGCCGGCCGCAGGTGACCTGCGCCGCTTCAATAACACTCGCCTCAAGATCCCCAAGGTGACGGACGAGGCTATCATCTCCGCGTTCTCCGACAGCGTCGGCGACGTCAAGATAAAGAAGGAGCTGGCTATCCATGAGGAGTTGTGCACATCTCAGGAGCTGTTCAACCTGGCGACCAAGTGCGCAAGAGCTGAGGAGGGGCGCCTCTCCCTCCTCGAGCTGCCAGCTGCGGGTGCAGAGGAGAAGAAGGCCAAGGCCAAGGACGTGAAGCGCAAGGAAGCAGACGTGCTCGCAGCGGAGCCGGACACCAAGCGAGGCAGGGACCAGCCCGAGTCATCCAAGAGCAGCCGACCGTTCTGCGCCTTCCACAACCTGAACACGCACAACACCAGCAACTGTCAAGAACTCAGAGCCATTCGCGAAGGACGCTTCGGTCGACGCCCCGAGCGCAGCGACCGGGGCTACGACCGAGGAGGAGGACGTGGAGGCGGACGCTGGGACGACCGTGGCCCACGCCAGGAGTGGCGCGACAGGCCTCGTGAGGACCGCTGGCAGGATCATCCTCGCGAGGGCGTGTGGAGGGACCAGCCTCATGAGGATCATCCTCAGGGCAACGCTGGTCTTCCCCCGCTGCCGCCACCACCAAGAACGAATGACGACCACCATCAAGACGAGGGGGCTGGGGGCTTCCAGGAGCCGCGTGCAATCGCCAGCATCTTGGGCGGAGCTCAAGCCCCAGCCTCGCAGCGTATCTTCAAACAGTTTGCTCGTGAAGTGAACGAAGTCCTCCCCAAGCTCGAGGCCACGCGCCCGCTCAGGTGGTCCCAGTGTGCCATCACTTTCAACTCGTGCCCTGGCGGCTCAGGAGGCGAGGCACTGCGCCGTCCTAGAGGAGATGGAAACGGTCCTCAAGGAACCGCCTGAGCCCCCAGAGCCTCCCGAGGCTCAGGGCCCTGGTGGCTCGTAAGGAACGACCCCTTCACCGCGTGCCTTCAGCTGCCCCGACATCTCTTCATCAACATGACCAGGTGACATTTTCCAAGTTCATTCAGCTGAGAGCGCCCCTCGGGCTGCGTCATTCCCAGGCCGCATGGGTCCGTCCCTGTGGCATGTATCCCTTTGGCTTATGTCTTTAGCTTACCTCACTAGGGGCGCCCCTCGGGCTGCATCATCCCCGAGCCGCTCGGGCCTGACCAAGTGGCATGTATCCTTCTGCATTTACCCAAGCTGATTTGCCTTCCATGCTTAATCTACCTATGATTATCACTTGCGCGATTGCCACCCGCCATGGGTACATCCCTTCATCATGCAGTTCACTTGCGCGTTAAAAGGGGGGCTCCGGAGCATCGTGACTCAGGAGCTCTTACTGGCTCTCCAGCCCTCACCCCCTGGCCTTGACCACGGCATCGCGACCTGGCATACCAGTGGCGGCTGAGCTCGCTCGAGGGCCGAGACCTGAGGACGTAGAGCACTTGCACCTAACCGCCTCGCAGGAACACACATCTATCAAAGAGACAAGACCAGGTGCAACCCGCCTTGAGGTAGGGCCTCGTGAATCCCGCGCTGGCTCACGAGTGCCCAGATACACCTCGCAGCCCTGCCGTGCAAGCCACGTGTCATGGCGGGGCTGTACACGCCCCTGGGGCTCCTCCCGGAGGGGGGGGCCCCTCCCATGCACAAGTGGAAGCACCATGCTCCGTGCTGGCCGTCAACACTGCCGAAGAGCGGCTATGCCCGTGCACAAGCGGAAGCACTATGCTCCGCACTGGTGATAAACAATTGAGGGAGGCCTCACGGTCATACCAACCTCAGGGAGCCCCAGAGCTTTGCCTCCGGCCTCACCGCAACGCCTCCCCTCGGGAGAGCCGTGCGAGGGGGATGGGCATGGGGGCTGCACTCGGGTCACGCCCAAGCGGACGCCACCCAACCAGGTCTCCCGGACCTGGGGGCTGCGCTCGGGTCACGCCCAAGCGCGCGCCACCCAACCAGGTCTCCCGGACCTAGCCATCGCACGCCCCTCCCGAGGCCTCGGCGAGGGCAGGTATGGAGATTGTTTGCACGTCAAGGAGGACTCCTGAGCATCGCGACTCAGGATCCTAACTGGTCACGTAGCCCCTCACTCTTTGGTCCGTCCTGGTCTCTGGTCGGCCCAATGGCGGTTGAGGTATGCGCGGGGCCGGGCTCTGCCGACGTAGAACATTAATCTATCCTCGCGGACTCTCCCTATAAGTTGTTTGCGTGTCAAGGGGGACTCCTGAGCATCGCGACTCAGGAGCCTAACTGGTCACGTAGCCCCTCACTCCTTGGTCCGTCCTGGTCTCCGGTTGGCCCAATGACGGTTGAGGTATGCGCGGGGCCGGGCTCTGCCGACGCAGAACACAAAGCAAATAGGAAGAAAATCCTGGCCGCGGCCCATGCCTCTCCATGCCTGAGTCGCGACGCCTGAGTCGCGATGCAAGGTTTGAGGGGGGGCCGGGCTCTGCCGACGCAGAGCACAAAGTAAATAGGAAGAAAATCCTGGCCGCGGCCCACGCCTCTCCACACCTGGCCGCGGTCCATTTGTCGGATCACGGGTTTCGGCAAAACCCTCAAGGTTTGAACACTTGGAGCGCGCAGAGATTTCCTCCCTACTGATCTATGCCCTAGCTCGCTAAGATCTCGCGGACGAACTCGCAACACAAAGACACAAGATTTATACTGGTTCGGGCCACCGTTGTGGTGTAATACCCTACTCCAGTGTGTGGTGGTGGATTGCGTCTTGGGCTGATGAAGAACCATACAAGGGGAAGAAAGACCTCCTGAGGTCGAGGTGTTCTTGTGTTCGGTGTGTGGCTAAGGATTGGCTCAAGGCTCGCTTGCTTGTGAGCTCTCTACCAGATGCCTCTAGTGTGATGGCTAGTTCTACTTATATAGGCCCTGGTCCTCTCCCCAAATATTGAGCGGGAAGGGAGCCAACAACGACGCCCAATTTGAAAGGGGACACCTAGTACAGCTTATCCTGACAAAGCGGTCTTCGCCTGTGAAAGGGCTCTGGTGATGACGCCGTCTTGGGCTCCACGGTGACCTCCGTCCTGCTGGCCTGCTGGTCTTGGTCTCGTTGCACTGATATGGAAACCTTTGCCTGATGCCTCGGTACTCCGCGCCTGCGCTTGCCCCCACAACACCAAAGTGGAAACAAGGACACCGCGCGCGCTGGCGCCCGCCTGGTGTCGATCGTCATGGCTCACGTCACGAGAGCCTAGCGAGTTTTGCCCCGCCTGATATCTCAGCTCCTCGTGAGCCTGCCTGGAGAGGCCGCTCCTGAGGAGGTCTTGCGCCGCCTGCCTCGCGAGGCTTGGCCCCTCGCGAGGTTCTTGAATGCCTTGTTGATGAAGATGGGTCGTACAGGCCTGCTAGCAAAGCCACGCCGTGGGCCGCAGGCAGGCAAGTCTGGGGACCCCCATTCCTAGAACGCCGACAGTAGCCCCCGGGCCCAAGGCGCGCTCGGGTTGGCTTCGAGGCGAAGCTAAAGGTCAAGCGTGGAGCGCCACGGGCCCCACAAAAGCCTACGGCCTTGGTCGACGCGTGGCGGTTGATTGGACGTGGGTGTCTCCGCTTCCCCACGCTGCCTCGAAACTGCTCG
Organism: Aegilops tauschii subsp. strangulata; assembly: GCF_002575655.3. NCBI lineage: Eukaryota > Viridiplantae > Streptophyta > Magnoliopsida > Poales > Poaceae > Aegilops > Aegilops tauschii. Next base: position 281,668,359 of record NC_053036.3, read on the forward strand.
ATTTGACAAGTCCCTGCGACATGCAAGGAAAATCATCATTACCTGTGATTGTGGGAGGCGCCGGTTGGCCTTCTTCCGCTATAAATGGGGAGGGGGGTGGAGCCCCCATCGCCCATCTCTTCACGATTAGCTTGCTTCTTCCTCCTTGCTCCATCGCTAGCAGCAATGGCGCCGATCCGAAGGTTTTCTGCTGGGGAGAAAGGAAAGGCTCCCCGCGATGATCTGGGGCCGCTTCCACCGAAGAAGAGGCTGGTTCATCGCCATGATGAGGCGGTGATGTAGTTGGTGACGAGGCCTTGGTGCGAGCAGCCTCCTCCAGGGTACCCGCTACCCCTGTCTGCCCAAGCCGGGGGCTCAGGAGGAGGAAGCGTCGAGCGGCGTCATCCGCGCCGTGCCCGTGGTCGCCGTGCGATGGCGACGCATGCCGTTGCTCCTGGCATCCACGCCACGGATTCCTCACGCGAGCTTGTGCTCTGGGCCCCGATGCCCCCAAGCTCTTGGATCCGCTTCCCGCGGTTCTTCTCTGACGTGATGCCGCCGAGGGGGCCCCTCGAGCTCTGGCTGCAGCATGCTGACTGCTATGCTCCGGCGACCGGAGCAGAGATTGAGACGGTTCCCACCGGCAAGATCTTCATGACCCGCGGCTGGGGTGAGATCGCGCGGGTTTGTCGCGCGAGAGGCGCCCTCGCGATCCACTTTATGTACGACGGCGCCTCCACGCTTTTCTTCAAGGTCTTCGACGCGGAGGGCCACCGCTTGTAGTGTTGCCCTGGAGAGGAGCGCCAGGTTGACGTGCGCTCCGCTCGCGGCTACTCGAGCAGCAGCAGCCCCTGGGAGTCCAGCGGTTCTCTCGAGCTCTACGAGACTCCGGAGACGAGCGATGATAGAGGCAAAGGTGTCCCGTCTTTCGATGAGATGATGAATATCGCTTTGATGGAAGTCGACTTTGACGATCCGACTACGAACGTGCGAGGACGTCGCGCCTTAGCAATCGCTAAACCAACTCCGAGAGGTTATCGACCACGCCGGAGCACGATCAACCTGACCACGAGGGTCTGTTTCCTGCGAGCAAACGAAGAACAGGCAAGAAACTGAGATTGCAATCTGGATATTGCGAATATAAGATGAAAGCTTTATTGATCAAGGTGGGGTTCTGTGACGCCTTTGTCTGGTCGCTGAACACAAACGAAGTACGCGAAGTTGCAGCTATGGCGAACTTTTAATCTAAACAAAACCCCAAAGTCTAAACGACGCCCTAAGGGCTGTATATATGGAGGAAGAGGGGGGGAATTTCGTGGCCCTTGAGGAAGGGGTCCGAAACCAACCCTATCTCTTGTTTCCCCACACATACGGACTCTAAAAACAGCCTATACTTATGTATTTCGAAATTACATGGGCCTGGCCCAATAATAAGGTGACGCAGCACCTAGAATAGCCTCTGGACGAAAGTTATGAAGTAGCATCTTGTATATTTCGTCCAAGGCTTCATGCACGCATTATGGTGGCTTCAACGTCCTGAAATCATCACTTGTAACTCCGTTCTTGTTCCCCATGCGCATGCCATCATCTCCATGCTTGTTCTTGCTCCAATGTTCATCCTTCTCAAAGCTAGGCCCTTCATTTGTAAGCAAAACAAATGTATCCAATTTAGGCAGCATCATATTCTCATGAACATTAGAATCATTAGCAAGAAACGAAAGTACCTGGTAATTTAATTGGCGTGCGCGAGCTCTAGTAATTGGTCCAGTATGTATAGCAGCAGGGACTGTGGGTGTAATAATTGTATTGATGTCCTCATCATCCTCCCCTTCTTGAAATGAAGTCGTCCTCGACGGAAGCTCATCTTCCTCACCCAAATAAGGCTTCAAATCTGCAATATTAAAAGTGGGACTAACCCCAAAATCTGCAGGCAGCTCAAGTTTATATGCATTATCATTTATTTTCTCTAACACCTTAAAAGGACCATCAGCACGTGGCATTAGCTTTGATTTGCGCAAATCAGGAAATCTATCCTTACGCAAATGTAACCAAACAAGATCTCCAGGTGCAAACACAACATGTTTTCTACCCTTATCTCCAGCAAGTTTATATTTAGCATTCATACGCTCAATGTTTTCCTTAGTTAACTCATGCATTTTTAAGATCAATTCAGCACGTTGTTTAGCATCAAAATTAACCTTCTCCGAAGATGGAAGAGGCAACAAATCAATAGGTGCACGAGGTAGGAAACCATACACAATTTCAAAAGGGCACATCTTAGTAGTAGAATGCAATGAACGATTATAAGCAAACTCAATATGAGGCAAGCAGTCTTCCCACATTTTCTTATTATTCTTCAAAACAGCCCTAAGCATAGTAGACAATGTTCTATTGACTACTTCAGTTTGTCCATCAGTTTGGGGGTGACAAGTAGTACTAAAAAGCAGTTTAGTCCCCAACTTAGCCCATAAACATCTCCAAAAGTGGCTAAGAAATTTAGTATCACGATCTGAAACAATAGTATTTGGCACACCATGCAAGCGAATAATTTCACGAAAGAACAAATCAGCAACATTAACAGCATCATCGCTTTTATGACATGGTATAAAGTGCGCCATTTTCGAGAATCTATCCACGACAACAAATATGCTATCCCTCCCCTTCTTTGTTCGAGGTAAACCTAAAACAAAGTCCATAGATATATCCTCCCAAGGAACACTAGGTACAGGCAAAGGCATATATAAACCATGAGGATTGAGTCGTGACTTAGCTTTTTGACATGTAGTGCAGCGAGCAACAAAACGCTCAACATCCCGTCTCATCTTTGGCCAAAAGAAATGTGTAGCAAGTACGTCCTCCGTCTTCTTCACGCCAAAGTGTCCCATTAATCCTCCTCCATGCGCCTCCTGCAACAACAAAAGACGAAGAGAGCTAGCTGGAATGCATAGCTTGTTAGCACGGAACACAAATCCATCATTAACGACAAACTTGTTCCAGGTTCTTCCTTCTTTACAATTCTGCAATACATCTTTAAAATCAGCATCATGCACATATTGATCTTTGATGGTCTCCAAACCAAATATTTTGAAGTCAAGTTGTGAAAGCATAGTATAGCGACGAGACAATGCATCAGCAATAACATTTTCTTTACCCTTCTTGTGTTTAATGACATAAGGGAAAGTTTCAATGAATTCAACCCATTTAGCATGTCTACGATTCAGTTTAGCTTGACTTTTAATATGTTTCAAAGATTCATGATCAGAATGTATAACAAATTCTTTGGGCCATAAATAATGTTGCCATGTTTCTAAAGTCCGAACAAGAGCATATAGTTCTTTATCATAAGTAGAATAATTCAGACTAGGCCCACTCAATTTTTCAGAAAAGTATGCAACAGGTTTGCCATCTTGTAATAACACACCTCCTAATCCAATGCCACTAGCATCACATTCAAGCTCAAAAGTCTTATTAAAATCAGGAAGTTGGAGTAAAGGAGCATGTGTCAACTTATCTTTCAATACCGTGAAGGCTTCTTCCTGTGCGGTACCCCAAACAAAAGGCACATCCTTCTTTGTAAGCTCGTTGAGAGGTGCAGCAATGGTGCTAAAATCTCTCACAAAACGCCTATAGAAACCAGCGAGTCCAAGAAAACTCCGCACTTGTGTGACCGTTTTGGGCTGCGGCCAACTCTCAATAGCTTCAATCTTGGCTTTATCAACTTCAATTCCCTGTGGAGTAACAACATAGCCAAGAAAAGATACTCGGTCGGTGCAAAAGGTGCACTTCCCAAGGTTACCAAACAAACGTGCATCACGTAGAGCAATAAAAACAGCACGTAAATGTTCCAAATGTTCTTCCAAAGATTTGCTATAAATCAGTATATCATCAAAATAGACCACCACAAATCGTCCAATGAAAGCACGTAAAACTTCGTTCATTAGTCTCATGAAAGTACTAGGTGCATTAGTTAACCCAAAAGGCATGACTAACCACTCATATAAACCAAACTTAGTTTTAAATGCAGTTTTCCATTCATCTCCCAATTTCATACGAATTTGATGGTATCCACTACGCAAATCAACTTTGGAGAATATTGTAGAGCCACTCAATTCATCAAGCATATCATCGAGCCTAGGAATAGGATGACGATAACGAATAGTAATATTATTAATGCCTCTACAATCAACACACATACGCGACGTACCATCCTTTTTAGGCACGAGTATAATAGGAACAGCACAAGGACTAAGAGATTCGCGTATATAACCTTTGTCGAGCAGCTCCTGTACTTGACGCATAATCTCCTTCGTCTCCTCTGGATTGGTACGGTATGGTGCACGGTTGGGTAGCGATGCACCGGGAATTAAGTCAATTTGATGCTCAATCCCTCGAATAGGTGGTAATCCCGGTGGCACGTCTTGTGGGAAGACGTCAGCGAACTCCTGCAAAATGTGAGTGACAGCAGGGGGCAAAGAGGAAGGCACGTCCTCGAATGAAAATAATGCCTCTTTGCACACAAAAGCATAGCAAACAGATTTGCTGAAATCTAGTTCATCAATATCAGATTTTGTGGCAAGTAAACATGCACTTTTCAATTTAATTTCAGAAACAACACTAGATGGTTTATTATTAGGTTTCATTTGTTGCTCAAATTCCTTTGCCACAATCTGATTTTCACTCTTATTTTTCTCCTGTTTTGCTTTATTAGCTCTATTAATGTCATCTTTCAAAATGGAATCAGGAGTCATAGGAAGCAAAGTAATATTTTTATCCTTATGAACAAGAGTATACTGATTGTTTCTACCATGGTGTACAGAATTTTTATCAAATTGCCATGGTCTACCTAGTAATAAGGAACATGCTTGCATGGGTACCACATCACAATCAACATAATCAGCATATGTAGAGATACTAAAATGCACACGAACAGTACGTGTTACCTTAACCTTGCCGCTGTTGTTGAACCATTGGATGTAGTAAGGATGTGGATGTGGTCTTGTGGTGAGAGATAGCTTCTCCACCATCTCCATGCTAGCCAAGTTGTTACAGCTCCCTCCATCTATGATGACGCGAACAGAACGTTCCTTCACAACTCCCTTTGTATGGAACAAATTATGCCTCTGATTTTGCTCTGCTTGTGTGACCTGCACACTCAAAACACGTTGAGCAACTAAACATTCATACCTGTCAGCGTCTTCAGGAGCCATGTATTGCGTCTCATTTTCAGAATCATCTCCACCATGTTCTTCACGTGTAATAAGAGCCAAAGTCTCCTCATCATAGTCACTAGCGGACTCATACCCACCATCCTCAGTAGCAATCATGACACGCTGAGATTTGCATTCTCTCGCAAAATGTCCTCTTCCCTTACAACGACGACAAATAATATCACTTGTGTGCCCTGTCGATGCCATGGAAGAAGAAGAGCTCTGCACAGGCCCGGCAGGTGTGCTCTTGGCAGAGAGTGGTGGTTGTGCCTGCTTTCTTGTATCACGGCTGGAGGTGGCACCTGATGGAGGTGATGGTGAAGTGGAAGTAGAAGATGCACGCGGTGTCCATGATGAAGGTCGACCTGCAGAAAAGTTAGTTCGCGCCAATGGCTGTCGATCCTGCACTTCACGTTCAGCTTTACAAGCAAGATGGAATAAACGAGTGATATTATTATAATCCTTATACTCTAGAATGGTCTGAATCTCTTTATTTAATCCACCCATAAAACGTGCAAGCATAGCTTCATTCTCCTCAACAATACCACATCTAATCATGCCAGTTTGTAATTCCTGATAATATTCTTCTACAGAATTTTTTCCTTGTCTTAAACGCTGCAATTTTTGAAGTAATTCACGTTGATAATATGGTGGAACCCAACGAGTACGCATAGCAGTTTTCAAAGCAGCCCAAGTAGCTGGAACAGGATATAATCTACAATGTTCAGACCACCATACACATGCAAAGCTAGTGAAAGCACAAACAGCAGCAGGAACACGTCTCTCCTCAGGATATTGTAAACATGTAAATCGTTGTTCAGTTTCTAACTCCCAAGTAAGATATATATCAGGAACATATCTACCCTCAAATGGTGGAATATTCAATTTCAGTTTAGGGAGATGGTCATGATCTCGTACCTGAGGTGGTGGTGCCGGCCTACCGTTGCGAATATATACCTGAGGTCGACCTGCTGGTGGTGGTGCTGGTGGCTGCACGTAGTTCTGATTTTGATCAACCTCATCCTCATAATCGCCCGCATAATCGCCATCCTCCTCAGCCGCCGCAGGAGCAGGAGCCAAAGAAGCATCAACAGTAGGGACAGCAGCACCCGAATTTTGACCAATCTCAATTGGAACGCGCTGTGCCCGTCCCACTTGATTTGGAAGGCGGCGTTGGAGATGTGGTTGTTGTTGTTGTAGAGGTGCGACATGTGCAGCCGGTGGTGGTTGGGGAAGACGCTTTAGTAATTCAGTAAACTTGTTATCCAGCTTTGTCTCAAACGACTTCTCCACGGCATCTATCTTCTCCATAGCCTCTTCAAATCTGTTTAGCACATCTCCCACCTGGCCACTCATCATTTGCTGAAATTTATCATGCAACTCCTTGTTCGTCATGTTCGCCCAATCAGTCTCAAAACACTACCCGGGGCCTAAAAATAGGATAGGGAAAAAATATTTTGGGTTGCCGAAATTTTGGCCTAAAAACTGCCCGGGGGTCTCCAGACTCTTTTTTTTTTTTTTTCCGAGACCTACTCAGGCAAGGAAAACACGAAACGGAAAATATATGGATCTCTAAAACAAACCGACTATGAAAAGAACTCGGATTGGTGGTGGATATATGGCGGTAGTATATGGCAGCGGTGGTGGTATATGGATACGGATTCAAAGCGGTGGCGGATAAGCAATGGTGGTAGATGGCAAGGCGATGATGATGGTGCGGCGGCGGCGTGACAACTTATGACCAGAACTCGAAACTCTAAAAGACTAGACTCTAAGACCAGCAACTTGACACGACGATGCAACCGCAAATTCAACAAAGCAAAAACCCTAAAAAGATTATGCAAAGGCTCAGATTGGTTCGGATATGATGAACTAACCCTAATTTTTTTTTTGTGGCTTTTTCGTGGACTGTAGGTATGAAGAACAGACTCGATCTAAACTACGAAAAACTGTAAAATCTCACCGAGCAACCTGGAAATCTGATACCACTTGATAGAGGCAAAGGTGTCCCGTCTTTCGATGAGATGATGAATATCGCTTTGATGGAAGTCGACTTTGACGATCCGACTACGAACGTGCGAGGACGTCGCGCCTTAGCAATCGCTAAACCAACTCCGAGAGGTTATCGACCACGCCGGAGCACGATCAACCTGACCACGAGGGTCTGTTTCCTGCGAGCAAACGAAGAACAGGCAAGAAACTGAGATTGCAATCTGGATATTGCGAATATAAGATGAAAGCTTTATTGATCAAGGTGGGGTTCTGTGACGCCTTTGTCTGGTCGCTGAACACAAACGAAGTACGCGAAGTTGCAGCTATGGCGAACTTTTAATCTAAACAAAACCCCAAAGTCTAAACGACGCCCTAAGGGCTGTATATATGGAGGAAGAGGGGGGAATTTCGTGGCCCTTGAGGAAGGGGTCCGAAACCAACCCTATCTCTTGTTTCCCCACACATACGGACTCTAAAAACAGCCTATACTTATGTATTTCGAAATTACATGGGCCTGGCCCAATAATAAGGTGACGCAGCACCTAGAATAGCCTCTGGACGAAAGTTATGAAGTAGCATCTTGTATATTTCGTCCAAGGCTTCATGCACGCATTATGGTGGCTTCAACGTCCTGAAATCATCACTTGTAACTCCGTTCTTGTTCCCCATGCGCATGCCATCATCTCCATGCTTGTTCTTGCTCCAATGTTCATCCTTCTCAAAGCTAGGCCCTTCATTTGTAAGCAAAACAAATGTATCCAATTTAGGCAGCATCATATTCTCATGAACATTAGAATCATTAGCAAGAAACGAAAGTACCTGGTAATTTAATTGGCGTGCGCGAGCTCTAGTAATTGGTCCAGTATGTATAGCAGCAGGGACTGTGGGTGTAATAATTGTATTGATGTCCTCATCAAGCGACGACAGCTACGTCCCCCCGAGCTCTCGTCGTGCCCGGAGCCGGGCTGCGGCATCCAGCCGCCGCTGATCTGGATGGGGTTGGCGCCGGCCTCCCGTGGCCCACTGTTGATGATGGCGTCAACCACGGAGGGTGTAGATAGGATTCCCCTAAGTTTTAGTCTTTTGTTCCCTGCGAAGAATCACGGAGTACCCCGTGGGGGCGTGTAAAGGGTCTGTAATGTCTTTTGTATACGTCCTCCTTGTCATGAAAATTTGCAAACGCATGTCCCGCTAAGGCTCGGTCTCCACTTTCCATCCTTGCGATAGCTTGTTGCTCTATTCTAACAGGTCCCAGTGCCCAGGCAGGCTACAGCCGTCGCTGGTATGCCAGGTCGCGTGCCGTGGTCAAGGCCAGGAGGTGTGTGGCCCGACGTCTAGTAAGAGCCCCTGAGGCGCGATGCTCAGCAGGTCCCCTTTAGCGCTCAAGCAGCCATGGTAAGGCAAGAAAGGGAGGCGATGTGGCCGCAACAGGGCTGCGGCGTGCATGACCCTTAAGCTTCATCAATTAGTCGATCTGAGCGCGAGACTTATCTTGGCGGTTTGGGGTCGATTCCTTGTGATGCGCCAGGCTGGCGCGCAAGCTTCCGCAGCATAGCTAGGTCGGGCCCATACGAGTCTCCCTCCTCCCGTGCTCTATGTCCACAGGTCCCAGCCCTCAAGCAAGCTCAGTCGCCGCTAGTATGCCAGGTCGTGATGCCGTGGTCAAGGCCAGGGGGTGAGTGCTGGAGAGACAGCAAGAGCTCCTGAGTCGCGATGCTCAGGAGCCCCCCTTTTAATGCGCAAGCGAATTGCACGAGAGAATAGGAAGCTTGCGATGCCGCCTGCCATCCTCCTCACGAGATCCCTGTGAACCAGCACAAGGAAGAAACATGGTTTTGCCGCTTCGGTAGCTGGCCTGTCACTGGTTTCTCCGCGAAGGAATGAAGGCACTGAGGGCCAGGTGAGGTGACGTGCGCGGGGCGTGCCGCGAGCCAGAGCTCGTCCGCTCATGTTTGTCAACATGGCAGGGACGGGCCCATGCACCAGCGCTGTGCCTGTGTGAGTAGCCCCCGAGGGAGGTGATAGTCGAGCAGGCGACAATCATGGACAGGTTAAGCATGAAAGGCAGATCAACTTGGGTAAATGCGGAAAGGTATATGCCACTTGGGTCAGGCCCGAGCGGCTTGGGGATGATGCAGCCCGAGGGGCGCCCCTAGCAAGGTAAGCTAAAGACATATGGAAATGGGATAAATGCCACAGGGATGGACCCACGCAGCCTGGGAATGATGCAGCCCGAGGGGCGCTCCCAGCTGAATGAACTTGGAAAATGTCACCTGGTTCTGTTGATGAAGTGATGTCGGGGCAGCTGAAGGTGCGCGGCGGGGAGGTTGCTCCTCACGGGCCGACAGGGCCCTGAGCCTCGGGAGGCTCTGGGGGCCCAGGCGGTTCCCAGAGGACCGTCTCCATCTCTGCTAGGACGACGTGGTGGCTGTCCTCCTGAGCCACCAGGACGCGCTGCAGGTTGCGCTGGTAGACGAACGACACGCTCGGCAAGCCAAAATGCATGCGAACGTAGCTGTGCGGTGGACCCTCGCACCGGCCCACGCGCGAAGGCTAGATAAGCTCCTGACAGGCGGCCCTGTTGAGCCCTGGGACGTCGACGCAGACGCGCAGCCCGGCATCCTCGCCTGGATGGGGAGCTACGCCTCGCGAGCGGCGGTCGCTGCGCATGGTCCTTGCGTTTTGTAGTTCCTGAGTGGTCATGGTGATGAACTCCTGAGCGGTGGGCGCTCCTTGACCTGTGTTCTCCTGAGGGAAAGGTGCCTTGAAGCACGCCTCCAGGTGGTGCCCGAGCGCCTCCCTCGTGATGTGGGCAAGGTCTGAGGCCCTCAAGGAGAGAGCCCCCGAGCCCAGCCTGAGGAGGGCGTTGGGTGCGCCTTCCTATGCGATGGAGGGAGGCGCCCCTGGAGCGGGCGCTGATCCTGACGAGCCTCCAGCTGCGTTGCTACCCTCCTGAGGCCCGGTACGGCGCAGCTGCTTCTTCTTCTTGGGGATGGCTTCCGGAGGGCCATCGCCCTGGCTGTCGGGGTCGTCGATTGCTGCAGCTTGAAAGGCACGCTCGAGGGAGCATGCCGCGTCTCTTTCTTTCCATGGGACTGTGATGATCCCGCCGCTTCCCGGCATCTTGAGGACGTTGTAGCCGTGGTGGGTCACTGCCATGAACTTGGCCAGTGCCGGACACCCAAGGATGGCGTTGTATGGCAGACGGATGTGCGCGACGTCGATGTCGATGAGCTCGATGCGGTAGTTCTTGCGCTCTCCGAAGGTGACAGGGAGGCGGACTTGCCCTATCGGTGTGGTGGAGCCATCGGTCACTCCTGAGAAAGGCTTGGTGGGCTGAAGCTGGTCATATGGCACTTGGAGGTTGTCGAACGTGTCGACGAACAGGACGTTGAGCCCTGCGCCGCCGTTGATGAGGGTCTTGGTAACTTGCATGTTGTTGATGACTGGTGAACAAAGCATTGGGAGGGCGCCGGCGGTGGCTGCGCACTTGAGCTGACCTGCCGAGTTGAAGGTGATGGCACACTGGGACCACCTGAGCGGGCGTGTGACCTCAAGCTTGGGGAGGACTGCATTCACTTCACGAGCAAACTGTTTGAAGATACGCTGCGAGGCTGGGGCCTGAGCTCCGCCCAAGATGCAGGCGATTGCACGCGGCTCCTGGAAGCCCCCAGCCCCCTCGTCCTGATGGAGGTCATCATTCCTTCTTGGCGGTGGCGGCAGCGGGGGAAGACCTGCGTTGCCTTGAGGACGATCCTCACGAGGCTGGTCTCTACAGGCGCCCTCGCGAGGATGATACTGCCAGCGGTCCTTGCGAGGCCGGTTGCGCCACTCCTGGCGTGGGCCTCGGTCGTCCCAGCGTCCGCCACCACGTCCTCCCCTCGGTCGTAGCCCCGGTCGCTGCGCTCGGGGCCGACCGAAGCGTCCTTCCCGAATGGCTCTGCGCTCTTGACAGTCGCTGGCGTTGTGGGTGTTCAGGTTGTGGAAGGTGCAGAACGGTCGGCTGCTCTTGGATGACTCAGGCTGATCTCTGCTTCGCTTGGTGTCCAGCTCCGCTGCGAGCACGGTTGCCTCCTTGCGCTTCACGTCCTTGGCCTTGGCTTTCTTCTCCTCCGGGCCCGCAGCTGGCAGCTCGAGGAGGGATAGGCGCCCCTCCTTAGCTCTTGCGCACTTGGTCGCCAGGTTGAACAGCTCCTGAGATGTGCACAGCTCCTCGTGGATAGCGAGCTCCTCCTTCCTCTTGATGTCGCGGACGCCGTCAGAGAACGCGGAAACGATGGCCTCATCCGTGACCTTGGGGATCTTGAGGCGAGTGTTGTTGAAGCACTGGATGTACTTCTGGAGGGTCTCTCCTAGTTGTTGCTTCATACGGCGCAGGTCACCCGTGGCCGGCGGGCGGTCGCGAGTGCCCTGTAGGTTGGCGACGAAGCGGTCGCGCATCTCGTCCCAGGAGGAGATCGAGCCCTGAGGCAGGTTCAGGAGCCACGAACGGGCGCTGTCTTTGAGTGCCATAGGGAACAAGTTCGCCATGACTTTCTCATCGCCATTGGCCACGTGGGTCCGTCCCTATGGCATGTATCCCTTTTGCTTATATCTTTAGCTTACCTTGCTGGGGCGCCCCTCGAGCTATATCTTTCCCCATTTACCCAAGCTGATTTGCCTTCCATGCTTAATCTACCTATGATTATCACCTGCTCGATTGCCACCCGCCACGGGTACATCCCTTCATCATGCAATTCGCTTGTGCGTTAAAAGGGGGGCTCCTGAGCATCGTGACTCAGGAGCTCTTACTGGCTCTCCAGCCCTCACCCCCTGGCCTTGACCACGGCATCGCGACATGGCATACCAGCGGCGGCTGAGGTCGCTCGAGGGCCGGGACCTGAGGACGTAGAGCACTTGCACCTAACCGCCTCGCAGGAACACACATCTATCAAAGACCCAAGACCAGGCGCAACCCGCCTTGAGGTAGGGCCTCGTGAGTCCCGCGCTGGCTCACGAGTGCCCAGATACACCTCGCAGCCCTGCCGTGCAAGCCACGTGTCAGGGCGGGGTTGTACATGCCCTGGGGGCTCCTCCCGGAGGCCCCCCCTCCCACGCACAAGTGGAAGCACCATGCTCTGCGCTGGCCGCCGATACTGCCGAGGAGCGGCTATGCCCATGCACAAGCGGAAGCACTATGCTCCGCGCTGGTGATAAACAACTGAGGGTGGCCTCACGGCCGTACCAACCTCAGGGAGCCCCAGAGCTCAGCGTCCGGCCTTGTCGGCATTCTGGGAATGGGGGTCCCCAGACCTGCCTGCCTGCGGCCCATGGCGTGGCTAAGCCAGCAGGCCGTACGGCCCATCTTCATCAACAAGACATCCAAGACCCTCACAAGGGGCCAAGCCTCGCGAGGCGGGCGACGCAAGACCTCCTCGGGAGTGGCCTAGTCAGGCAGGCTCACGAGGAGCAGAGATATCAAGGCAAGGCAAAACCTCACGAGGCTCTCGTGACGTGAGCCATGACGAACGACATCAGGCGGGCGCCAGCGCGCGCTGCGTCCTTGTTTCCTCTTTGGTGCTAAGGAGGCCAGCGCAGGCGAGGAGTACCGAGGCATCAGGCAATGGTTGCTATATTGGTGCAATAAGACCAAGACCAGGAGGACGGCAAGGCGGAGGTCATCATGGAACCCAAGATGGCGTCACCACCAGAGACTTTGGCAGGCGAAGACCGCTTTTGTCAGGATAGCTTGTACTAGTTGTCCCCCTTCAAATTTGCCCGCCGTTGTTGGCTCCCTTCCCGCTCAACATTTGGGAAGAGGACCAGGGCCTATATAAGTAGAACTAGCCACCACAGTAGGGGCGAACGGGCGGTGGATCGAGCAGTTCACCCAGGTCTCACCCGCTAAGCCACCAAGCACAAGAACACCTCAACCTCAGGAGGCTGTTCTTCCCTCTGTACTGTTCAACATCAGCCCAAGAGGCAATCCATCCACCACCACACTGGAGTAGGGTATTACACCACAACGGTGGCCCGAAGCAGTATAAATCTCGTGTCTCTTTGTGTTGCGAGTTCGTCCGCGAGATCTTAGCGAGCTAGGGCGTAGATCGGTAGGAGAGAAAGGCTTCACGCGCACCCCAGTGTTCGAACCTTAAGGGTTTGCCGGAACCCCACATCCGACATTTGGCGCGCCAGGTAGGGGAGCGCCGTAGCTTCCCTTCCATCAGTTCGTCGCTCCATCGTCTCCATGGCGGACGCTCGCCGTGCTCGAGTTGAGCGTCGGGCTGCCCTCACCGCCCGCGTTGCTCAGACGGCTCCCGTCAGTGGGCCACCTCATCGTTCTCCGTCTACCGCTGTAGACGCTGCCACCGGCCCGGCGGGGAATGAGCAGTAGCCGTCCTCGCTGCATCCTTCGGTGCGGTAGGACGGCCGCAACGGCACTCCATCGCTGACCCCGGCCGGTTCCTCGTCTCACGCATGCCGCGCTCCCATGGAGGCGCGGGCCGCGGTCCTCGCCGCAAACGAACTCCTGCGCTACCGCCCTGTCGACGACCTCTATGAGGAGTGGCTCGACCGCGTCGCCGAGCTCGTCCTTGCCGCAGGGGGCTCCCCGGTGCCGTCCCTCTCTCTACCTCCCCCTGAACTAGCCACGGGCGATGAGGCTCATGGCGTGCCTCCACCACCTCTGCCCCAAGACGGTGCCTTAGCACCAAGGCGCGTGGCCCCGCGGCGTGATCCGCCATGCCCGGTGCCCGCGCGCGAAGAGAGAAGCTGCCAAGAAATCCCTCGGCCGCGAGAAGCTGCACCCGCGCTCCCCGTGCCGCCTCGTCAAGACCGCGCGCTGCTCGCAGCGGCGCCGCGTGGACCTCGCCAAGACCAAGCTCCACCTCTGAAGCGGGCCCCAGCAACCACGGCTGGCTGCCGCGCCTTCACCCCCGAGCAACGTAGCGTCGCCTGGCCAGGCAAGTTCAAGCCGGATCTGCCTCCTCGCTACGACGACACCGCCGACCCCGTGGAGTTCCTGCAGCTCTACGAGCTGAGCATCGAAGCAGCCAACGGCGATGAGAAAGTCATGGCGAACTAGTTTCCCATGGCTCTCAAGGATGGAGCCCGCTCCTGGCTCCTGAACCTGCAGCACGGCTCGATCTCCTCCAGGGATGAGATGCGTGACCGCTTCGTCGCCAACTTCCAGGGCACTCGCGACCGCCAGCCGGCCGCGGGTGACCTGCGCCGCATCAAACAACAACCAGGAGAGACCCTCCAGAAGTACATCCAGCGCTTCAACAACACCCGCCTCAAGATCCCCAAGGTCACGGATGAGGCCATCATCTCTGCATTCTCCGACGGTGTCCGTGACGTCAAGATGAAGAAAGAGCTCGCTATCCACGAGGAGCTCTGGACCTCTCAGGAGCTGTTCAACCTAGCGACCAAGTGCGCAAGAGCTGAGGAGGGGCGCCTGTCTCTACTTGAGCTGCCAGCCGCGGGCGCGGAGGAGAAGAAAGCCAAGGCCAAGGACGTGAAGCGCAAGGAAGCAGTTGTGCTCGCAGCGGAGCCCGACACCAAGCGAGGCAGAGATCAGCCCGAATCATCCAAGAACAGCAGACCATTCTGCGCCTTCCACAACCTGAACACCCACAACACCAGCGACTGTCAAGAGCTCAGAGCCATATGAGAAGGACGCTTCGGTCGACGCCCCGAGCACAGCGACTGGGGCTACGGCCGCGGAGGAGGACGTGGAGGCGGACGCTGGGACGACCGTGGCCCGCGCCAGGAGTGGCGCGACCGGCCTCGTGAGGACCACTGGCAGGACCAACCTCGCGAGGGTGCCTGGAGGGACCAGCCTCGTGCGGATCGCCCCCAAGGCAACGTCGGTCTTCCCCCGCTGCCGCCACCAAGGAGGAACGACGACCACCACCAGGACGAGGGGGCTGGGGGCTTCCAAGAGCCGCGCGCAATCGCCTGCATCTTGGGCGGCGCCCAGGCCCCAGCCTCTCAATGCATCTTCAAACAGTTTGCTCGCGAGGTGAACGCGGTGCTCCCCAAGCTCGAGGCCATGCGCCCACTCAAGTGGTCCCAGTGCGCCATCACTTTCAACTCGGCAGATCAGCTCAAGTGCGCGGCCACCGCCGGCGCCCTCCCGATGTTGTGCTCCCCAGTCATAAAAAATGTGCAGGTTACCAAGACCCTCATCGACGGCAGTGAAGGGCTCAACGTCCTGTCCGTCGACACGTTCGACAACCTCCAAGTGCCATACGAACAGCTCCAGCCTACCAAACCTTTCTCAGGAGTGACCGACGGTTCCACCACACCGATAGGGCAAGTCCGCCTGCCTGTCACCTTCGGACAACGCAAGAACTACCGTACCGAGCTCATCGACTTAGACATCGCGCACATCCGCCTACCGTACAACGCCATCCTCGGGTATCCGGCCTTGGCCAAGTTCATGGCAGTCACCCATCACGGCTACAACGTCCTCAAGATGCCAGGAAGCGGAGGAATCATCACGGTCCCATGTGAAGAGAGGGATGCAGTGTGCTCCCTCGAGCGCGCCTTCCAAGCTGCAGCAATCGACGACCCCAACAGCAGAAGTGAAGGCCCTCCGGAGGCCATCCCCAAGAAGAAGCAGTTGCGCCGCGCAGGACCTCAGGAGGATGGCGTCACGGCAGGAGCCTCATCAGGATCAGCGTCCGTCCCAGGGGCGCCTCCCTCCATCGCATAGGAAGGCGCGCCCGGCGCCCTCCTCGGACAGGGCTTGGGGGCTCTCTTCTGGAGGGCCTCAGACCTTGCCAACCTCACGAGGGAGGCGTTTGGGCACCACTTGGAGGCGTGCTTCGCGGCACGTGTTCCTCCGGAGAGCACAGGGCAAGGAGTGCCCACCACTCATGAGTTCATCACCAAGACCACTCAGGAACTGCAAGACGCAAGAGCCATGCGCGGCGACAGCCGCTCACGAGGCGCAGCTCCCCATCCAGGCGAGGATGCTGGGCTCCGTGTCTGCTTCGACGTCCCAGGGCTCAACAGGGCCGCATCTCAAGAGCGCTTCTGGCCGTCGCGTTTGGGCTGCTACGAGGGCTCACCACACAGCTACGTTCGCATGCCTTTCGGCTTGCCGAGCGTGGCGTCAGCCTATCACCGCAACATGCGGCGTGTCCTGACAGCTCAGGAGGCCAGGTACCACGCCGTCCTAGAGGAGATGGAGACGGTCTTCAGGGAACCTCCCGAGCCCCCAGAGCCTCCCGAGGCTTAGGGCTGAGTCATTCTTCAACGCACGCCTTCGGCTGCACCAACTCTACTTCATCTACAGAACCAGGTGACATCTTCCAAGCTCGTTTAGCTGGGAGCGCCCCACGGGCTGCATTATTCCTAGGCCGCGTGGGTCCGTCCCTGCGGCATGTATCCCTTTGCTTATGTCTTTAGCTTACCTTGTTAGGGGCGCCCCTCGGGCTGCATCATCCCCAAGCCGCTCGGGCCGGACCCAGCGGCATGTATCTTCCTGCATTTACCCAAGTTGAATTGCTTTCCATGATTAACCTGCTTACGGTTATCGCCTGCTCGGCCAACCGCTCGATCGCCCCCCGCCACGGGTCTGTTCATCCTATGCAATTTGCTTGCACGTGAAAAGGGGTGCTCCTGAGCATCGCGACTCAGGAGCTCTTTCTGGCTCTCCAGCGCTCACCCCTGGCCTTGACCACGGCATCGTGACCTGGCATACCAGCGGAGGCTGAGCTCGCTCGAGGGCTGGGACCTGAGGACGTAGAGTGCTTGCATCTAGCCGCCTTGCAGGAACACACAGTCACCAAGACTCAAGACCAAGCACAACCCGCCTTGAGGTAGGGCATCGTGAGTCCCGCGCTGGCTCACGAGTGCCCAGATACACCTCGCAGCCCTGCCGTGCAAGCCACGTGTCAGGGGCGGGGTTGTACACGCCCTGGGGGCTCCTCCCGGAGGGGGCCCCCCATCCCACGCACAAGTGGAAGCACCATGCTCCGCGCTGGCCGTCGACACTGCCGAGGAGCGGCTATGCCCGTGCACAAACGAAAGCACTATGCTCCGCGCTGGTGATAAACAACTGAGGGCGGCCCCATGGCCGTACCAACATCACGGAGCCCAGAGCTCAGCGTCCAGCCTCACTGCAACGCCTCCCCTCGGGAGAGCCACGCGAGGGGGCTGGGCACGGGGGCTGCGCTCGGGTCACACCCGCTCGGTCGCGCCCCAGCGCATACCACCCAACCAGGTCTCCCGGACCTGGGCGTCGCGCACCCCTCCCGAGGCTTCGGCGAGGGCAGGTATGGAAATTGTTTGCACGTCAAGGGGGACTCCTGAGCATCGCGACTCAGGAGCCTAACTGGTCACGTAGCCCCTCACTCCTTGGTCCGTCCTGGTCTCCAGTCGGCCCAATGGCGGTTGAGGTATGCGCGGGGCCGGGCTCTGCCAACATAGAACATTAATCTACCTCGGGAACTCTCCCTATAAGCTGTTTGCACGTCAAGGGGGACTCCTGAGCATCGCGACTCGGGAGCCTAACTGGTCACGTAGCCCCTCACTCCTTGGTCCGTCCTGGTGTCCGGTCGGCCCAATGGCGGTTGAGGTATGCGCGGGGCCGGGATCTGCCGACGCAGAACGCAAAGCAAATAGGAAGGAAATCACAAAATCTCGAAGCAAATATTACAAACACATTGTCCTCATGATGGCAAATGAAAAGTCTAAATGCCTCCATGAGGCCTAATGCATGTTGCAGGAACGGAAACAGGAGAATAGCCGCAGGTCACCCCCGGACGCCGCCATCACCTGCGGAAGGCGCTACTTCATGAGCAATGTTGTCTTCACCTTCACCACCAGCTGCAGGATCGGCGACATCGCCGGACAAAGGAGCGGAGATAAAGTCATGGAACTTCTTCAGCAAAGCCTCCACCTGACCTTGCACGGCTGAGGTGGCGGCCTCGTATTGATCTTCGGCCACAGGCTCCAGCAGCTCGTGAAGACAAGCGTTGGGGTCGCGAAGGTGCAGGTGGCTGAAGACGCGGGTCAATGCAGCTGAAGACAGGACACGAGCCTCCGCCTCCGCCATGGGACCAACGCCATCAACGACTTCCTCGAGCGCCTCCACCAAGAGAGGAAGCAGTCGGGCGGGGCTGTCCTCATCGGTGGCCAGCGACTTCTCCAGGCCCTGCTCGTAGAGTGTCTTCAGCGCCTGGCGAGATCTCTTCTCAAGATCGGCGAAGGCCACGCGGTCTTCGGCCAGGACTCGCGCCTTGGCATCAAGATTGGCCTCCCTCGCCGTCGCCTTCCGCTCCAGCTCTTCCAACCGGTTGCGCTCAGCGGCCTCCGCCCTCCCCAACTCCGCTAGCTCGGCATCACGGTTCTTGATGGCGTCCTCCCGGGCCTTCATTTCATACTCCTTCGCTTGATGGCAGCGTGCTTCTTCGGCGTGCTTGTCGCGCAGGCTCTGCAACTCATCCTCCAGCACCTAGCAGCGGTCACGGGCGGCCTTGGCCTCTTTCAGCGCTGCCTCACGATCGGCTGCGGCATTGGCGGCACTCTGCTTCTCCTTCTCAGAAGCCGCAGTGGCCTGGCCCAGCGCCGCGCGAACAGCCAAGTCGGAGTGGAGCGAGCTTGAGGGTAGCTCCAGGTGCCCGGCCACAAGGCGTGGGTCCGCGCTCAGGAGATCCGCCTGCAGCTGGGTCATCTCCGAAAGAGCACGTTCCAGAGCAACAGCAGTAGAAGAACCTGGGAGTGGAGGTGCAGCAGCGGGAGGAGGTGACATCGTCACCAGGGCCTGGGAGATCGCGGGTTCCGGAGCAGCTGGGACCTCATCAGCTGCACCAGGCGCCGGCATCTCCGGAGCCAGTGGGACCATGGGGGCTGATTCCACGCGGCGATGCTCCTCTTGGCCTCGCGAGGACGACCGGGCTGGGGAGATGCGGGCGCTGCTGCCTCCTTATCCTGTGGAGGGAGGCACGGCCGTCGTATCCTCTTTCCTCTTGTTCGCAGAAGACGCCGGCCTGATCAACCAATGGCTAGCATCAGGAATTGACAAGAACAGGCGGGGACAAGATGAAGCTCAAGGCACTTACCGATACATTGCGACATATTCCACCTTTCGCTTGGGGAGCTTGAAGCCCGAAAGTTGCGGAGCCCGGGAAATAGGCGCGCGGATCCCGGGGGCAGAAGACGGCGCAGCAGGAGGGCTGGACGTAGCTTCAGGCGACGTCGAGACGGGGGCAGCATCCCAAGGGACCAGTGACGACCTACCCCTCGTCGGGATGAGGGGCTGCTCTCTCTCCCCTTGGCGGGCGTCGGCCTCTGCATCGTTAGGAAGGGCGCGGAGGATCTCGCCTTGTTCAGAGGGGAAGTCTCCCCCACCTCTTCCAGAGTCTTCTCCGAGTCCACCTCCTCTTCCCCTTCCCCGCGGGACTCGTCAGAAGACACCTCCACCGGTTTCGGTGCCGCAGGGGCTCCTGGGAGCGCCAGCGGCACCAGCCCACGCGCGTCAAAGTTCGGCCTGGAGGCGACGAATTCCTCCCGATCCCTACGCTGGAACAGGGGAACGAAGGCGCTTGGCGGATACTCCTGGTTGTCCCCAACTATGAGGCGCAGAACAGCGGCTAGTTCATCCTCAGGCAGGGCCCCCGGCCTCAGGCGGGCCTTGTTTCCCTCTTCTTCAAGCTCCCACAGGGGGCATGCGCGCGCTTGGAGCGGGGCGACTCGCAGCGCCAAGAACTCCCTCATGAGCATGACCCCCTGCCACCTTGGCCGCCCTCGCATTGCCCGGCTTCAGGTCCGTCACCATCTGCCCCAACACTAATGATGCCTGCTCATCGGCAAGCTCCGCCTTGGGCCACTCCCCGCTGGAAGAGGGCGCCACCGTCGGCAACACCAGACGCGGGTCGGCGCGCTTGGCATCCATCATGACCCATTTGGATCGAATGTTGTCGGCCCTCTTCCCGGTGCTCAAGATCGAGTTGGCCTTGCCGGCTGCAACGAAGTTAGCGCATCCGGAGATGTGACCCTCGCTGACACGAAGGAATAAGAAATGGCGCAGTAATGCCACGGACGGCATCACGCCCAGGTACGCCTCACAGTAGTAGGCGAAAATGGACAGGAGGAGGACAGAGTTGGGATGAAGATGCAACGCCTGCAGCCCGTAGTGGTCGAGGGCTTCATAAAAGAAATCAGAGAAGGGAGGAACCAACCCGACGGCAACACTGCTCGAGAAGAAGGGGAAGAAGGTGCTTTCCTCGGGCTCCGGCACGTCGGAGGCAAGCCGGAGCTTGGTCTCCCCCCACTCATTGCTCTCTCCCGCCGTTAGCAGGCGCTCGGAGGCAAGGCTCTTCTCCGTGACGGTGGGCACCTCAAGGGCCGGCTCATACCAAGCCGGTGCTGAGGAAGTCTTGACCTTGTAAGGCGCCATGGATTTGCGGGTGCAGGATGAGATTGGAGCGGATCTGGAGGTAGCGGTGATGAAGAGCAAGAAAGGGGATCTGGAGCGAGGCGATGAAGAAGCAATGAAGGAAAGTACTGCCTACGCCGGCCTTTTGTCAGGTCAAGCAGTTGCCGAGGCAGCGTGGGGAAGCGGAGACGCCCACGTCCAATCAACCACCACGCGTCAACCGAGGCCGCAGGCTTTTGGGGCCCGCGGTGCTCCGAACTTGACCCTTGGCTTCGCCGCAAAGCCAAGACCGAGCGCACCTTGGGCCCGGGGGCTACTGTCGGCGTTCTGGGAACGGGGGTCCCCAGACCTGCCTGCCTGCGGCCCATGGCGTGGCTAAGCCAGCAGGCCGTACGGCCCATCTTCGTCAACAAGGCATCCAAGACCCTCGCGAGGGGCCAAGCCTCACGAGGCGGGCAACGCAAGACCTCCTCAGGAGTGGCCTAGTCAGGCAGGCTCACGAGGAGCGGAGATATCAAGGCAGGGCAAAACCTCATGAGGCTCTCGTGACGTGAGCCATGACGAACGACACCAGGCGGGCTCCAGCGCGCGCAACGTCCTTGTTTTGTCTTTGGTGCTAAGGAGGCCAGCGTAGGCGAGGAGTACCGAGGCATCAGGCAAAGGTTGCTATATTGGTGCAACGAGACCAAGACCAGGAGGACGGCAAGGCGGAGGTCATCGTGGAGCCCAAGACGGCGTCACCACCAGAGCCTTTGGCAGGTGAAGTCCGCTTTTGTCAGGATAGCTTGTACTAGCTGTCCCCCTTCAAATTTGCCCGCCCTTCCCGCTCAACATTTGGGAAGAGGACCAGGACCTATATAAGTAGAACCAGCCACCACAGTAGGGGCGAACGGGCTGTTCACCCAGCTCTCACCCGCTAAGCCACCAAGCACAAGAACACCTCAACCTCAGGAGGCTGTTCTTCCCTCTGTACTGTTCAACATCAGCCCAAGAGGCAATCCATCCACCACCACACTGGAGCAGGGTACTACACCACAACGGTGCCCGAACCAGTACAAATCTCGTGTCTCTTTGTGTTGCGATTTCGTCGAGTTCGTCCGTGAGATCTTAGCGAGCTAGGGCGTAGATCGGTAGGAGGGAAAGGCTTCACGCGCACCCCAGTGTTCGAACCTAAATGGTTTGCCGGAACCCCACATCCGACAGGCCTCACTGCAACACCTCCCCTTGGGAGAACCATGCGAGGGGGCTAGGCACGGGGCTGCGCTCGGGTCACGCCCAAGCGTACGCCACCCAACCAGGTCTCCCGGACCTGGGGGCTGCGCTTGGGTCATGCCCAAGCGCACGCCACCCAACCAGGTCTCCCGGACCTGGCCGTCGCACACCCCTCTTGAGGCCTCGGCGAGGGCAGGTATGGAGATTGTTTGCACGTCAAGGGGGACTCCTGAGCATCGCGACTCAGGAGCCTAACAGGTAATGTAGCCCCTCACTTCTTGGTCCGTCCTGGTCTCCGGTCGGCCCAATGGCGGTTCAGGTATGCGCGGGGCCGGGCTCTGCCGATGTAGAACAATAATCTATCCTCGCGTACTCTCCCTACAAGCTGTTTGCGCGTCAAGGGGGACTCCTGAGCATCGCGACTCAGGAGCCTAACTGGTCACGTAGCCCCTCACTCCTTGGTCCGTCCTGGTGTCCGGTCGGCCCAATGGCGGTTGAGATATGCGTGGGGCCGGGCTCTGCCGACGCAGAACACAAAGCAAATGGGAAGAAAATCGCAAAATCTCGAAGCAAATATTACAAAACATATTGTCCTCACAGTATCAAATGAAAAGTTTAACGCCTCCACGAGGCCCGATGCATATTACAGGACCGAAACAGGAGAGCAGCCGCAGGTCACCCTGGACACCGCCATCACCTACAGAAGATGCTCCTCCCCGGGTACCGTCGCCTTTACCTGCACCACCAGCCGCAGGATCGGTTGCATCACCGGACAAGGGTGCGGAGGCAAAGTCGCGGAACTTCTTCAGCAGGGCCTCCACCTGACCTTGCACAGCTGCGGCGGCGGCTGCGTAGTGATCATCAGCCACAGGCTCCAGCAGCTCGTCAAGACAAGCGTTGGGGTCACGGAGGTGCAGATGGCTGAAGACGCGAGTCAATGCAGTTGAAGACAGGACGCGAGCTTCTGCCTCCGCCATGGGACCGATACCATCCGCGACTTCCTCGAGCGCCTTCACCAAGAGGGGAAGCAGCAGGGCGGGGCCGTCCTCATCAGTGGTCAGCGGCCTCTCCAAGCCATGCTCGTAGAGCATCTTCAGTGCCACGCGAGACCTCTCCTCGAGGTCGGCAAAGGCCACGCAGTCTTCGGCCAGGACCCGTGCCTTGACATCAAGATCGGCCTCCCTCGCCTTCACCTTCCGCTCCAGCTCTTCCAGCCAGCTACGATCGGCGGCCTGTGTCTTCCCCAACTCCCCCAGCTCAGCATCACGGTTCTTGACGGCGTCCTCCCGGGCCTTCATCTCCTCCTCCTTCACCTGGCGGCCGCGTGCTTCTTCGGCGTTCTTGTCATGCAGGCTCTTCAGCTCGTCCTCCAGCTCTTGGCAGCGGTCGCAGGTGGCCTTGCCGTCTTTCAGTGCCACCTCACGATCGGCTGCATCATTGGCGGCGCTTTGCTTCTCCTTCTCGGAAAACGCCACGGCAAATAGGAAGAAAATCGCAAAATCTCGAAGCAAATATTACAAAACATATTGTCCTCACAATATCAAACGAAAAGTTTAACGCCTCCACGAGGCCTGATGCATATTACAGGAATGAAACAGGAGAGCAGCCACAGGTCACCCATGGACACCGCCATCACCTGCAGAAGATGCTCCTCCCAGGGTAACGTCGCGTTCACCTGCACCACTAGCCGCAGGATCGGTTGCATCGCCGGACAAGGGTACGGAGGCTAAGCCGCGGAACTTCTTCAACAGGGCCTCCACCTGACCTTGCACAGCTGATGAGGACATCAATACAATTATTACACCCACAGTCCCTGCTGCTATACATACTGGACCAATTACTAGAGCTCGCGCACGCCAATTAAATTACCAGGTACTTTCGTTTCTTGCTAATGATTCTAATGTTCATGAGAATATGATGCTGCCTAAATTGGATACATTTGTTTTGCTTACAAATGAAGGGCCTAGCTTTGAGAAGGATGAACATTGGAGCAAGAACAAGCATGGAGATGATGGCATGCGCATGGGGAACAAGAACGGAGTTACAAGTGATGATTTCAGGACGTTGAAGCCACCATAATGCGTGCATGAAGCCTTGGACGAAATATACAAGATGCTACTTCATAACTTTCGTCCAGAGGCTATTCTAGGTGCTGCGTCACCTTATTATTGGGCCAGGCCCATGTAATTTCGAAATACATAAGTATAGGCTGTTTTTAGAGTCCGTATGTGTGGGGAAACAAGAGATAGGGTTGGTTTCGGATCCCTTCCTCAAGGGCCACGAAATTCCCCCCCTCTTCCTCCATATATACAGCCCTTAGGGCGTCGTTTAGACTTTGGGTTTTGTTTAGATTAAAAGTTCGCCATAGCTGCAACTTTGCGTACTTCGTTTGTGTTCAGCGACCAGACAAAGGCGTCACAGAACCCCACCTTGATCAATAAAGCTTTCATCTTATATTCGCAATATCCAGATTGCAATCTCAGTTTCTTGCCTGTTCTTCGTTTGCTCGCAGGAAACAGACCCTCGTGGTCAGGTTGATCGTGCTCCGGCGTGGTCGATAACCTCTCGGAGTTGGTTTAGCGATTGCTAAGGCGCGACGTCCTCGCACGTTCGTAGTCGGATCGTCAAAGTCGACTTCCATCAAAGCGATATTCATCATCTCATCGAAAGACGGGACACCTTTGCCTCTATCAAGTGGTATCAGATTTCCAGGTTGCTCGGTGAGATTTTACAGTTTTTCGTAGTTTAGATCGAGTCTGTTCTTCATACCTACAGTCCACGAAAAAGCCACAAAAAAAAATTAGGGTTAGTTCATCATATCCGAACCAATCTGAGCCTTTGCATAATCTTTTTAGGGTTTTTGCTTTGTTGAATTTGCGGTTGCATCGTCGTGTCAAGTTGCTGGTCTTAGAGTCTAGTCTTTTAGAGTTTCGAGTTCTGGTCATAAGTTGTCACGCCGCCGCCGCACCATCATCATCGCCTTGCCATCTACCACCATTGCTTATCCGCCACCGCTTTGAATCCGTATCCATATACCACCACCGCTGCCATATACCACCGCCATATATCCACCACCAATCCGAGTTCTTTTCATAGTCGGTTTGTTTTAGAGATCCATATATTTTCCGTTTCGTGTTTCCTTGCCTGAGTAGGTCTCGGAAAAAAAAAAAAAAAAAAAAGACCCCCGGGCAGTTTTTAGGCCAAAATTTCGGCAACCAAAAATATTTTTTTCCCTATCCTATTTTTAGGCCCCGGGTAGTGTTTTGAGACACTCGCCATCATAGTGATTTTTTGTCGCACTTTTTCGTCGTCGCTGCCCTGATTTCCGAAAAAAAAAAAAATAGTCAAAAAATTTTGTGCCCATCCTGTCAGTTTGACCTGGGAAGAGTTTTGAGACACTCGCCATTATAGTGATTTTTTCGCAAAAAAAAAAAAAAAAAGGAGGAGCGCAAAAAAAAAAGAGCGCAAAAAAAAAAAACAAAAAAGAGCGAAAAAAAAAATTCCTGAGTGTGCTTTTCCCTTGTTTACGTGCAGCGCCGTGATTTTGTTAGTGTTCTAGGCTCGCGTCTCTAGCACGGTCTAGCCTAGGACCAGCACAGTACCGTCGTTGAGCGTTTATTCAACTTTGCATCTCTGAATTGATTATTGCTTACCATTTTGCTACCATATTATAAGCCTTCCCAGCTCCACATAAGTCTACATCGTGCGTTTGACTCTCCCTGGTAATCGCTATATCCAAGCTTTGAGAGTTTTTGACTACAACGGTTGCCGATCACCACCTGCTGCTGGGTAAGAACTGGTAAGAATTTGAGATTCGCTTGAAGGTTTTGTGACACACCACCATCCCACCACTTCTAGTAGTCTGCAGGATCATATTCTTTTGTGTTTCTATTGCTGCTAACCATGGCAGGTTCACAAGCCGATGAGACTGATTGGGCGAACATGACGAACAAGGAGTTGCATGATAAATTTCAGCAAATGATGAGTGGCCAGGTGGGAGATGTGCTAAACAGATTTGAAGAGGCTATGGAGAAGATAGATGCCGTGGAGAAGTCGTTTGAGACAAAGCTGGATAACAAGTTTACTGAATTACTAAAGCGTCTTCCCCAACCACCACCGGCTGCACATGTCGCACCTCTACAACAACAACAACCACATCTCCAACGCCGCCTTCCAAATCAAGTGGGACGGGCACAGCGCGTTCCAATTGAGATTGGTCAAAATTCGGGTGCTGCTGTCCCTACTGTTGATGCTTCTTTGGCTCCTGCTCCTGCGGCGGCTGAGGAGGATGACGATTATGCGGGCGATTATGAGGATGAGGTTGATCAAAATCAGAACTACGTGCAGCCACCAGCACCACCACCAGCAGGTCGACCTCAGGTATATATTCGCAACGGTAGGCCGGCACCACCACCTCAGGTACGAGATCATGACCATCTCCCTAAACTGAAATTGAATATTCCACCATTTGAGGGTAGATATGTTCCTGATATATATCTTACTTGGGAGTTAGAAACTGAACAACGATTTACATGTTTACAATATCCTGAGGAGAGACGTGTTCCTGCTGCTGTTTGTGCTTTCACTAGCTTTGCATGTGTTTGGTGGTCTGAACATTGTAGATTATATCCTGTTCCAGCTACTTGGGCTGCTTTGAAAACTGCTATGCGTACTCGTTGGGTTCCACCATATTATCAACGTGAATTACTTCAAAAATTGCAGCGTTTAAGACAAGGAAAAAATTCTGTAGAAGAATATTATCAGGAATTACAAACTGGCATGATTAGATGTGGTATTGTTGAGGAGAATGAAGCTATGCTTGCACGTTTTATGGGTGGATTAAATAAAGAGATTCAGACCATTCTAGAGTATAAGGATTATAATAATATCACTCGTTTATTCCATCTTGCTTGTAAAGCTGAACGTGAAGTGCAGGATCGACAGCCATTGGCGCGAACTAACTTTTCTGCAGGTCGACCTTCATCATGGACACCGCGTGCATCTTCTACTTCCACTTCACCATCACCTCCATCAGGTGCCACCTCCAGCCGTGATACACGAAAGCAGGCACAACCACCACTCTCTGCCAAGAGCACACCTGCCGGGCCTGTGCAGAGCTCTTCTTCTTCCATGGCATCGACAGGGCACACAAGTGATATTATTTGTCGTCGTTGTAAGGGAAGAGGACATTTTGCGAGAGAATGCAAATCTCAGCGTGTCATGATTGCTACTGAGGATGGTGGGTATGAGTCCGCTAGTGACTATGATGAGGAGACTTTGGCTCTTATTACACGTGAAGAACATGGTGGAGATGATTCTGAAAATGAGACGCAATACATGGCTCCTGAAGACGCTGACAGGTATGAATGTTTAGTTGCTCAACGTGTTTTGAGTGTGCAGGTCACACAAGCAGAGCAAAATCAGAGGCATAATTTGTTCCATACAAAGGGAGTTGTGAAGGAACGTTCTGTTCGCGTCATCATAGATGGAGGGAGCTGTAACAACTTGGCTAGCATGGAGATGGTGGAGAAGCTATCTCTCACCACAAGACCACATCCACATCCTTACTACATCCAATGGTTCAACAACAGCGGCAAGGTTAAGGTAACACGTACTGTTCGTGTGCATTTTAGTATCTCTACATATGCTGATTATGTTGCTTGTGATGTGGTACCCATGCAAGCATGTTCCTTATTACTAGGTAGACCATGGCAATTTGATAAAAATTCTGTACACCATGGTAGAAACAATCAGTATACTCTTGTTCATAAGGATAAAAATATTACTTTGCTTCCTATGACTCCTGATTCCATTTTGAAAGATGACATTAATAGAGCTAATAAAGCACAACAGGAGAAAAATAAGAGTGAAAATCAGATTGTGGCAAAGGAATTTGAGCAACAAATGAAACCTAATAATAAACCATCTAGTGTTGTTTCTGAAATTAAATTGAAAAGTGCATGTTTACTTGCCACAAAATCTGATATTGATGAACTAGATTTCAGCAAATCTGTTTGCTATGCTTTTGTGTGCAAAGAGGCATTATTTTCATTCGAGGACGTGCCTTCCTATTTGCCCCCTGCTGTCACTCACATTTTGCAGGAGTTCGCTGACGTCTTCCCACAAGACGTGCCACCGGGATTACCACCTATTCGAGGGATTGAGCATCAAATTGACTTAATTCCCGGTGCATCGCTACCCAACCGTGCACCATACCGTACCAATCCAGAGGAGACGAAGGAGATTATGCGTCAAGTACAGGAGCTGCTCGACAAAGGTTATATACGCGAATCTCTTAGTCCTTGTGCTGTTCCTATTATACTCGTGCCTAAAAAGGATGGTACGTCGCGTATGTGTGTTGATTGTAGAGGCATTAATAATATTACTATTCGTTATCGTCATCCTATTCCTAGGCTCGATGATATGCTTGATGAATTGAGTGGCTCTACAATATTCTCCAAAGTTGATTTGCGTAGTGGATACCATCAAATTCGTATGAAATTGGGAGATGAATGGAAAACTGCATTTAAAACTAAGTTTGGTTTATATGAGTGGTTAGTCATGCCTTTTGGGTTAACTAATGCACCTAGTACTTTCATGAGACTAATGAACGAAGTTTTACGTGCTTTCATTGGACGATTTGTGGTGGTCTATTTTGATGATATACTGATTTATAGCAAATCTTTGGAAGAACATTTGGAACATTTACGTGCTGTTTTTATTGCTCTACGTGATGCACGTTTGTTTGGTAACCTTGGGAAGTGCACCTTTTGCACCGACCGAGTATCTTTTCTTGGCTATGTTGTTACTCCACAGGGAATTGAAGTTGATAAAGCCAAGATTGAAGCTATTGAGAGTTGGCCGCAGCCCAAAACGGTCACACAAGTGCGGAGTTTTCTTGGACTCGCTGGTTTCTATAGGCGTTTTGTGAGAGATTTTAGCACCATTGCTGCACCTCTCAACGAGCTTACAAAGAAGGATGTGCCTTTTGTTTGGGGTACCGCACAGGAAGAAGCCTTCACGGTATTGAAAGATAAGTTGACACATGCTCCTTTACTCCAACTTCCTGATTTTAATAAGACTTTTGAGCTTGAATGTGATGCTAGTGGCATTGGATTAGGAGGTGTGTTATTACAAGATGGCAAACCTGTTGCATACTTTTCTGAAAAATTGAGTGGGCCTAGTCTGAATTATTCTACTTATGATAAAGAACTATATGCTCTTGTTCGGACTTTAGAAACATGGCAACATTATTTATGGCCCAAAGAATTTGTTATACATTCTGATCATGAATCTTTGAAACATATTAAAAGTCAAGCTAAACTGAATCGTAGACATGCTAAATGGGTTGAATTCATTGAAACTTTCCCTTATGTCATTAAACACAAGAAGGGTAAAGAAAATGTTATTGCTGATGCATTGTCTCGTCGCTATACTATGCTTTCACAACTTGACTTCAAAATATTTGGTTTGGAGACCATCAAAGATCAATATGTGCATGATGCTGATTTTAAAGATGTATTGCAGAATTGTAAAGAAGGAAGAACCTGGAACAAGTTTGTCGTTAATGATGGATTTGTGTTCCGTGCTAACAAGCTATGCATTCCAGCTAGCTCTCTTCGTCTTTTGTTGTTGCAGGAGGCGCATGGAGGAGGATTAATGGGACACTTTGGCGTGAAGAAGACGGAGGACGTACTTGCTACACATTTCTTTTGGCCAAAGATGAGACGGGATGTTGAGCGTTTTGTTGCTCGCTGCACTACATGTCAAAAAGCTAAGTCACGACTCAATCCTCATGGTTTATATATGCCTTTGCCTGTACCTAGTGTTCCTTGGGAGGATATATCTATGGACTTTGTTTTAGGTTTACCTCGAACAAAGAAGGGGAGGGATAGCATATTTGTTGTCGTGGATAGATTCTCGAAAATGGCGCACTTTATACCATGTCATAAAAGCGATGATGCTGTTAATGTTGCTGATTTGTTCTTTCGTGAAATTATTCGCTTGCATGGTGTGCCAAATACTATTGTTTCAGATCGTGATACTAAATTTCTTAGCCACTTTTGGAGATGTTTATGGGCTAAGTTGGGGACTAAACTGCTTTTTAGTACTACTTGTCACCCCCAAACTGATGGACAAACTGAAGTAGTCAATAGAACATTGTCTACTATGCTTAGGGCTGTTTTGAAGAATAATAAGAAAATGTGGGAAGACTGCTTGCCTCATATTGAGTTTGCTTATAATCGTTCATTGCATTCTACTACTAAGATGTGCCCTTTTGAAATTGTGTATGGTTTCCTACCTCGTGCACCTATTGATTTGTTGCCTCTTCCATCTTCGGAGAAGGTTAATTTTGATGCTAAACAACGTGCTGAATTGATCTTAAAAATGCATGAGTTAACTAAGGAAAACATTGAGCGTATGAATGCTAAATATAAACTTGCTGGAGATAAGGGTAGAAAACATGTTGTGTTTGCACCTGGAGATCTTGTTTGGTTACATTTGCGTAAGGATAGATTTCCTGATTTGCGCAAATCAAAGCTAATGCCACGTGCTGATGGTCCTTTTAAGGTGTTAGAGAAAATAAATGATAATGCATATAAACTTGAGCTGCCTGCAGATTTTGGGGTTAGTCCCACTTTTAATATTGCAGATTTGAAGCCTTATTTGGGTGAGGAAGATGAGCTTCCGTCGAGGACGACTTCATTTCAAGAAGGGGAGGATGATGAGGACATCAATACAATTATTACACCCACAGTCCCTGCTGCTATACATACTGGACCAATTACTAGAGCTCGCGCACGCCAATTAAATTACCAGGTACTTTCGTTTCTTGCTAATGATTCTAATGTTCATGAGAATATGATGCTGCCTAAATTGGATACATTTGTTTTGCTTACAAATGAAGGGCCTAGCTTTGAGAAGGATGAACATTGGAGCAAGAACAAGCATGGAGATGATGGCATGCGCATGGGGAACAAGAACGGAGTTACAAGTGATGATTTCAGGACGTTGAAGCCACCATAATGCGTGCATGAAGCCTTGGACGAAATATACAAGATGCTACTTCATAACTTTCGTCCAGAGGCTATTCTAGGTGCTGCGTCACCTTATTATTGGGCCAGGCCCATGTAATTTCGAAATACATAAGTATAGGCTGTTTTTAGAGTCCGTATGTGTGGGGAAACAAGAGATAGGGTTGGTTTCGGATCCCTTCCTCAAGGGCCACGAAATTCCCCCCCTCTTCCTCCATATATACAGCCCTTAGGGCGTCGTTTAGACTTTGGGTTTTGTTTAGATTAAAAGTTCGCCATAGCTGCAACTTTGCGTACTTCGTTTGTGTTCAGCGACCAGACAAAGGCGTCACAGAACCCCACCTTGATCAATAAAGCTTTCATCTTATATTCGCAATATCCAGATTGCAATCTCAGTTTCTTGCCTGTTCTTCGTTTGCTCGCAGGAAACAGACCCTCGTGGTCAGGTTGATCGTGCTCCGGCGTGGTCGATAACCTCTCGGAGTTGGTTTAGCGATTGCTAAGGCGCGACGTCCTCGCACGTTCGTAGTCGGATCGTCAAAGTCGACTTCCATCAAAGCGATATTCATCATCTCATCGAAAGACGGGACACCTTTGCCTCTATCAACAGCTGCGACGACGGCTGCGCAGTGATCATCAGCCGCAGGCTCCAGCAGCTCGTCAAGACAAGCGTTGGGGTCGCGGAGGTGCCGATGGCTGAAGACGCAAGTCAATGCAGCTGAAGACAGGACGCGAGCTTCTGCCTCCGCCCTGGGACCGATACCATCCGCGACTTTCTCGAGCGCCTTCACCAAGAGGGGAAGCAGCAGGGCGGGGCCGTCCTCATCAGTGGTCAGCGGCTTCTCCAAGCCATGCTCGTAGAGTGTCTTCAGTGCCACGCGAGACCTCTCCTCGAGGTCGGCAAAGGCCACGCGGTCTTCGGCCAGGACCCATGCCTTGGCATCAAGATCGGCCTCCCTCGCCTTCACCTTCCGATCAAGCTCTTCCAACCGGCTGCGCTCGGCGTCCTGCGTCTTCCCCAACTCCCCCAGCTCAGCGTCACGGTTCTTGATGGCGTCCTCCCAGGCCTTCATCTCCTCCTCCTTCACCTGGCGGCCACGTGCTTCTTCGGCGTGCTTACCGCGCAGGCTCTTCAGCTCGTCCTCCAGCTCTCGGCAGCGGTCGCGGGCGGCCTTGGCGTCCTTCAGTGTCGCCTCACGATCGGCTACAGCATTGGCAGCACTCTGCTTCTCCTTCTCGGAAGACGCCGCGGCCTGGCTCAGCGTCGCGCGAACCGCCGAGTCGGGGTGAAGCCAGCCAGAGGCCAGCTCCAAGCGCCCGGCCACCAGGCGCGGTTCCGCGCTCAGGAGATCTGCCTGCAACTGGGTCATCTCCAAAAGAGCACGCTCCAGGATAGCAGCAGAGGCAGAAGAACCTGGGAGTGGAGGTGCGGCAGTAGGAGGAGGCGATGCCGTCACCAGGGCCTGGGAGACTGCGGGTTCCGGAGCAGTCGGGACCTCTTCAGCCGGGCCAGACACCGGCACCTTCGGGGCCAGCGGGGCCATGGGGGCTGACTCCTCCCGACGATGCTCCTCTTGGCCTCGCAAAGACGATCGGGCTGGGGAGGTGCGAGCGCTCGCGTCTCCTTTCTCAGCAGAAGGGGCGCAGCCGCCGTACCCTCTTTCCTCTTCTTCGCCGCAGACAGCGGCCTGGACAACCAAAGACGAAAGTCAGGAAGCAGCGACATGAGCAAAAACAAGACGGAGATCAAGCACTTACTGGTCCACCGCGATGTATTCCACCCTCCGCTTGAGAAGCTTGAAGTCTGAAAGCGTCGAGGCCTGAGAAGTGGGCGCGCGGGCTCCGGCGGCAGAAGGCGGCGCAGCAGAAGGGCCGGAGCCGGCCCCGGGAGGCATCAAGACGGGGGCAGCCTCTCGAGGAACCAATGACGACCTGCTCCTTGTCAGAATGATGGGCAGTTCTCCCTCCTCCTGGAGGGCATCGACCTCGGCGTCGTCAGGAAGGGCGCGGAGGATTTCGGCTTTGCTCAAGGGGGAGTTTTCCCCCATCTCTTCGAGGGTCGCTTCCGAGTCCCCCTCCTCTTCTTTCCCCCCGCGGGACTCGTCAGAAGATAGCTCCACAGGCTTCGGTGCCGCCGAGGCTCCGGAGAGCGCAGGCGGCACCAGCCCGCACGCGTCGAAGGTCAGCCTGGAGACCACGAGCGGCTCCCGGTCTTTGCGAAGGAACAAAGGAGTGAAGGCGCTCGGCGGGTACTCCTAGTTATCCCCAACCAGGAGGCGTAGGACAGCAGCTAGTTCGTCGTTAGGCAGGGCCCCCAGCCTCAGGCGGGTTTTGTCTTCTCCATCTCCAAGCTTCTGGAGCGGGGCGACGCGCAACATCAAGAATTCCCTCAGGAGCATGGCCCCTGTGACCTTCGCCGCCTTCACGTTGCCCGGCATCAGGTCGGTCTACATCTGCTCCAGCACCGATGACGCCCGCTCGTCAGGAAGCTCCACACGGGGCCACCCCTTGTCAGACTAGGGCACCTCAGTCGGCAATGCCAGGCGCGGGTGGGCGCACTTAGCGTCCATCATGACCCATTTGGCCCGAATGTTGTCGACTCTCTTCCCGGTGCTCGAGATTGAGTTGGCCTTGCCAGATGCGACGAAATTGGCGCACCCAGAGACGTGTCCATCGCTGACGCGAAGGAAGAAGAAGTGGCGTAGAAGCGCCATGGACGGCAGCACGCCCAGGTACGCCTCGCAATAGTAGGCGAAGATGGACAGGAGGAGGATAGAGTTGGGATGGAGATGCAACGCCTGCAGCCCGTAGTGGTCGAGGACCTCATAAAAGAAATCGAAGAAGGGGGGAACCAACCCGACGGTGATGCTGCTCGAGAAGAAGGGGAAGAAGGTGCTTCCCTCAGGCTCCAGCACGTCGGAGGCAAGCCGGAGCTCCGTCTTCCCCCATTCATTGCTCTCCCCCGCCGTCAGCAGGCGCACGGAGGCGAGGCTCTTTTCTGTGACGGTGGGTGCTTCAAGAGCTGGCTCGTACCAAGCCGGCGCCGAGGAGGACTTGACCTTACGCGGTGCCATGGGTCACAGATGCGGAGCAAAATCGGAGCAGATCTGGAGGTATCGGCAGCAAGGAGCGAGAAAAGGGATCTGAGGCTAGGCAAAGGGGAACAGTGAAGACAAGCACTGCCTGTGCCAGCATTTTGTCAAGTCGAGCAGTTGCCGAGGCCGCGTGGGGAAGCGGAGACGCCCACGTCCAATCAACCGCCACGCGTCAACTGAGGCCGCAAGCTTTTGGGGCCCGCGGTGCTACGCGCTTGACCTTTAGCTTCGCCTCGAAGCCAAGCCCGAGCGCGCCTTGGGCCCGGGGGCTACTGTCGGTGTTCTGGGAATGGGGGTCCCCACACTTGCCTGCCTGCGGCCCATGGCGTGGCTTTGCTAGCAGGCCTGTATGACCCATCTTCATCAACAAGGCATTCAAGACCCTCGCGAGGGGCCAAGCCTCACGAGGCGGGCGACGCAAGACCTCCTCAGGAGCGGCCTCTCCAGGCAGGCTCACGAGGAGCGGAGATATCAAGGTGGGGCAAACCTCGCGACGCTCTCGTGACGTGAGCCATGACGATCGACACCAGGCGGGCGCCACCGCGCGCAGCGTCCTTATTTCCTCTTTGGTGTTGAGGGGGCAAGCGCAGGCGCGGAGTACCGAGGCATCAGGCAAAGGTTTCCATATCAGTGCAACGAGACCAAGACCAGCAGGCCAGCAGGACGGAGGTCACCGTGGAGCCCAAGGCGGCGTCACCACCAGAGCTTTCCGCAGGCGAAGACCGCTTTTGTCAGGATAAGCTGTACTAGCTGTCCCCTTTCAAATTGGCCGTTGTTGGCTCTCTTCCCGCTCAATATTTGGGGACAGGACCAGGGCCTATATAAGTAGAACTAGCCACCACAATAGGGGGAGTTTTGATCTCACCTGATCGAGAGCCAATCCTTAGCCACACACCGAACACAAGAACACCCCAACCTCAGGAGGTTGTTCTTCCCCTTGTACTGTTCTTCATCAGCCCAAGAGGCAATCCACCACCACCACACTGGAGTAGGGTATTACACCACAATGGTGGCCCGAACCAGTATAAATCTTGTGTCTTTGTGTTGCGAGTTCGTCGAGTTCGTCCGCGAGATCTTAGCGAGCTAGGGCATAGATCGGTAGGGAGGAAATCTCCGTGCGCACCCCAGTGTTCGAACCTTGAGGGTTTTGCCGGAACCCGTGATCCGACATTATGGAAGATTGAACCAATTTATGAACTTCTATTCTATGGTGAAAACCCACCGAACGCCGCAGTCTTCAAAGGTTATTGGTTCCGGACGAAGAATACTAGAAGGACTCATGAACATATAGGGATAGTCGAAATCAACGAAAGCACCCATTTATATGTTCCTGGTGTCTATATTACGGCTCAACAGGTGACCCAAGTTTTCTATCTACCGTGGGCCTCCAAACTAATATAAATCTGAATGGTTGGGATGTCATTTATGAAGTGCCGCCACATGTTAGACCACCTCCCCCCAATGAAGAGGATTATGAACCTCACATTGACCCAGACACATATGAAGGAGAATTCTTCCAAGAAGCATGTCTTTCCAAAAAACATTTAAAGAACCACTCTACTTCACCCCAGAACATGGAAGTAGACAGCGACAGTGAATCTGACTTCACCCCTGAGCCAGAGCAAGAAGAACCAGAACAAGAACAGGTTACTGTTGCTGATGACCTATCAATGCTTGACCGATTACAGAAAGTCCTTCCACATGTTGATGCCGCTGAACCCGATGAACGCGTCATTCATGACGACATGCGTGATAGTGATGATGATGATGCATCTATTGATCCCGGAGCATATATAGACGATCTAGTCTACTATTAGTTTGTATGCATCCCAACTTAAATTATATACATATTATTATTCATGTCAGGTATTCAATTTTTTTATGTTGTACTAATTTTGTTTACTCTTTGTCATGGCAGGTGTTGAAAGATGGTGGGCGCGGGTCCAGAGTGCTCCATAGGTACTTCTTCAGCAGCGTCCCATCAGAGGGGTACTTCCATTCCACCCCTACATCTCCGGAGAGCGTTGATAGACAGTTTGGGGACACCGGCGGGCGCATCTTCATTTGCGTCGTTGCCCACCAGGAGAGGAGATCGGGGAGGGAAGAAGAGAGGTAGATCTGGACATGGCCGCTGGAGAGGTAGGTAGGCTGCTACTCCTTCCTCGCCACCACCCCCAGCTGATTCACCTCAGCATAGGACGGCTAGGGTGGACCCATCTGAGGTGGAGGCTATGGGGACTCCGGACCACTAGCCTCGGGTCGACGGGCCTTCGGCCCACGAGACTGCGGTCCTAGAGGCTGCAGCCCACGAGACTTCGGTCTACGAGACTCCAGACTAGGATGGATATCGGGCTACGTCCCAGGAGATGTCCAGATGGGGTACCTGGCTGGATCCGTGATAACCCACAAGTATAGGGGATCGCAAAAGTTTTCGAGGGTAGAATATTCAACCCAAATTTATTGATTCGACACAAGGGGAGCCAAAGAATATTCTCAAGTATTAGCAGTTGAGTTGTCAATTCAACCACACCTGGATAACTTAATATCTGCAGCAAAGTATTTAGTAGCAAAGTAGTATGGAAGTAACGGTAACGGTAGCAAAAGTAATATTTTTGGGTATTGTAGTGATTGTAACAGTAGCAACGGAAAAGTAAATAAGCGGAGGACAATATGTGAAAAGCTCGTAGGCATTGGATCGGTGATGGAGAATTATGCCGGATGTGGTTCATCATGTAATAGTCATAACATAGGGTGACACAGAACTAGCTCCAATTCATCAATATAATGTAGGCATGTATTCCGAATATAGTCATACGTGCTTCTGGAAAAGAACTTGCATGACATCTTTTGTCCTACCCTCCCGTGGCAGCGGGGTCCTAACGGAAACTAAGGGACATTAAGGCCTCCATTTAGTAGAGTACCGGACCAAAGCATTAACACATAGTGAATACACAAACTCCTCAAACTACGGTTATCACCTGGAGTGGTCCCGATTATTGTCACTTCGGGATTGCCGGATCATAACACAAAGTAGGTGACTATAGACTTGCAAGATAGGATCAAGAACTCACATATATTCATGAAAAAATAATAGGTTCAGATCTGAAATCATGGCACTCGGGCCCTAGTGACAAGCATTAAGCATAGCAAAGTCATAGCAACATCAATCTCAGAACATAGTGGATACTAGGGATCAAACCCTAACAAAACTAACTCGATTACATGATAAATCTCATCCAACCCATCACCGTCCAGCAAGCCTATGATGGAATTACTAACACACGGCGGTGAGCATCATGAAATTGGTGATGGAGGAAGGTTGATGATGACGACGGCGACGGATTCCCCTCTCCGGAGCCCCGAACGGACTCCAGATCAGCCCTCCCGAGAGAGTTTAGGGCTTGGCGGCGGCTGTGTATCGTAAAACGCGCTGAATCTTTCTCTGTTTTTTCTCCCCGAACACGAATATATGGAGTTGGAGTTGAGGTCGGTGGAGCTCCAGGGGGCCCACGAGGCAGGGCTGCAGGTGCGCCCCCCACCCTCGTGGAAAGGGTGTGGGCCCCCTGGCCTTGATTCTTTCACCAGTATTTTTTATTATTTCCAAAAATAATCACCGTGAAGTTTCAGGTCATTCTGAGAACTTTTGTTTCTGCACATAAATAACACCATGGCAATTCTGCTGAGAACAGCGTCAGTCCGGGTTAGTTCCATTCAAATCATGCAAGTTAGAGTCCAAAACAAGGGCAAAAGTGTTTGGAAAAGTAGATACGACGGAGACGTATCAACTCCCCCAAGCTTAAACCTTTGCTTGTCCTCAAGCAATTCAGTTGACAAACTGAAAGTGATAAAGAAAAACTTTTACAAACTCTGTTTGCTCTTGTTGTTGTAAATATGTAAAGCCAGCATTCAAGTTTTCAGCAAAGATTATGAACTAACCATATTCACAATAACACTTAGGTCTCATGTTTACTCATATCAATGGCATAATCAACTAGCGAGCAATAATAATAAATCTCGGATGACAACACTTCCTCAAAACAATCATAATATGATATAACAAGATGGTATCTCGCTAGCCCTTTCTGAGACCGCAAAACATAAATGCAGAGCACCTTTAAAGATCAAGGACTGACTATACATTGTAATTCATGGTAAAAGAGATCCAGTCATAGTCATACCCAATATAAATTAATAGTAATGGATGCAAATGACAGCGGTGCTCTCCAGCTGGTGCTTTTTAATAAGAGGGTGATGACTCAACATAAAAGTAAATAGATAGGCCCTTCGCAGAGGGAAGCAGGGATTTGTAGAGGTGCCAGAGCTCGATTTTGAAATAGAGATAAATAATATTTTGAGCGGTATACTTTCATTGTCAACATAACAACCAAGAGATGGCGATATCTTTCATGCTACACACATTATAGGTGGTTCCCAAACAGAATGGTAAAGTTTATACTCCCCCTCCACCAACGAGCATCAATCCAGGGCTTGCTCGAAACAACGAGTGCCTCCAACTAACAACAGTCCTGGGGGAGTTTTGTTTGCAATTATTTTGATTTGATTTGCATAAAGCATGGGACTGGGCATCCCGGTGACCATCCATTTTCTCGTGAGTGAGGAGCGGAGTCCACTCCTCTTGAGAATACCCCACCTAACATGGAAGATACGGACAGCCCTAGTTGATACATGAGCTATTCGAGCATACAAAACAGAATTTCATTTGAAGGTTTAGAGTTTGGCACATACAAATTTACTTGGAACGGCAGGTAGATACCGCATATAGGAAGGTATGGTGGACTCATATGGAATAACTTTGGGGTTTAAGGGATTGGATGCGCAAGCAGTATTCCCGCTTAGTACAAGTGAAGGCTAGCAAAAGACTGGGAAGCGACCAACTAGAGAGCGACAACAGTCATGAACATGCATTAAAATTAATAAAAATTGAGTGCAAGCATGAGTAGGATATAAACCACCATGAACATAAATATTGTGAAGGCTATGTTGAATTTGTTTCAACTACATGTGTGAACATGTGCCAAGTCAAGTCACTTGAATCATTCATAGGAGGATACCACCCTATCATACCACATCACAACCATTTTAATAGCATGTTGGCACGCAAGGTAAACCATTATAAACTCCTAGCTAATTAAGCATGGCATAAGCAACTATAATCTCTAATTGTCATTGCAAACATGTTCATTCATAATAGGCTGAATCAGGAACGATGAACTAATCATATTTACAAAAACAAGAGAGGTCGAGTTCATACCAGCTTCTCTCATCTCAATCAGTCCATCATATATCGTCATAATTGCCTTTCACTTGCACGACCGAACGATGTGAATAATAATAATAGTGCACGTGCATTGGACTAAGCTGGAATCTGCGAGCATTCAATAAACAGGAGAAGACAAGGCAATATGGGCTCTTGGTTATATCAACAATAATGTATATAAGAGCCACTTCAACATTTTCATCATGGTCTTCTCCTATCGACCCCCAAAGAAAAGAAAAGAAATAAAACTATTTACACGGGAAAGCTCCCAACAAGCAAAAGAAGAACAAGAAATATTTTTGGGTTTTCCTTTTAATTATTACTACTACAAGCAAGAAAGTAAACTAGCTAAACGCTACAACTAATTTTTTTCGTTTTTCATAAGGTTTTTCAAACACACAAGAAGAAAGCATAAAAAGGAAAATAAACTAGCATGGATATTACTGTGAAAAAGTATGAGCACCGACATCTAGCAATGATTGTGTA
Source organism: Aegilops tauschii subsp. strangulata (assembly GCF_002575655.3). Taxonomy (NCBI): domain Eukaryota; kingdom Viridiplantae; phylum Streptophyta; class Magnoliopsida; order Poales; family Poaceae; genus Aegilops; species Aegilops tauschii. The sequence continues at coordinate 281,708,012 of NC_053036.3, forward strand.
AACATAAATGTAATCTTGGTGAGAAATACGTACTCCCCCAAGCTAAGGCTTTTGGCCTAAGTTGGTCTATTGCCACGACTGGCCTGGCGGATATCCATAGTTATAATTGGGGTCGTACTGAGATGCAGCAGTCATTGCATTGTGGGCTGCAGCTTGGAGGCGAGCTATCTCAGCCCTCATCTCGTACTCGTTCGCCTCCTCTCTGGTTATAAAATATCTCTCCTTTGCCTGAAAGTCAAAGAAGGTAGAAGCAGGGAGAGCGACGTGATAGGTGCGTCGTCTATCAAAGATTAGTCGGTACTGGAGGAACTGATCGTTCCTCTCAACAAAACGATGACGAACCATAGCCTTATAATCTAAATAAGCATGAGGCAACTCAATATCATCCTCACGTATGGTTACACCAAGAAAATTAGCTAAACATGTTGCATAAATTCCACCAAAGAAATCTCCATTAAATCCATTATTATGCAACATACGTGTAACAATGGCTCCCAAATTATAATGTTTAACTCCTAACACAGCACTCCTGAGAACACTGAGGTCAGGGACACACATGTGACATGCTTCATCCTTACTATTTATGCACCTACCTATGAAGAGAGAAAAATAATGTATAGCAGGAAAATGAATGCTCCCTTTGGTAGCTTGTGCTATGTCTCTATATTACCCCACAGTTATACTAGCATGAAAATCTCTAAATTCAGATTTGCGAGGTTCACTAGGACTACCCCATTGTGGAAGTTTGCGAGCAGTATTAAAATCCTCTAAATCCATAGTATAAGAATTTTCATAAAGATCAAACAGGACAGTTTGAGAATTGTGTGATGATGAAAATTCAAACCTCCTCACAAAGGAATTAGTGAGATAGTGGTACTGACGGCATTTCTCTGCCTCGAAGCTCACAAGATCAGCATTACGCACATATGCGTTAAGTTCTTCCTTGATTCCTGCTCGATCCATAAAGTCCTCCGAAGGCCATTCACAAGCCCGTACTGGGGCTTCCCTTGGTGGTTAATCGTCAGCATCGCGCATTGCGAGCCTGGGTCCTTGCTTCCTTGAAGGACCACCTTGGTACATTTTCCTAAACATATTTCTTCCTTTGAAAAATTTCTGAAAATTTTAGTAACTTTAAATAAAAGTGAACCAAGCTCAACGAAATTGATAGCAACAACTCCCTCAAGTGCCTAGAGACTATATCATGCATTAGAACTACTTGGAACCATATAAATTTGACACGCAAGCTCAAGAACATGGTCACCTAGGCAGCAAAAATTTGCAATGAACAAAGCACTAGAACGAAAACTAATTGGACCATTGGAGGAGTCACATACCAAGGAAAAATCCCCCAAAGCAGTTTTGTGAGAGGTGCTTTGAGCAAGGAGATCGAAAATCGCAGCAAAATGAGCTAGAACTCGTGCTTGAGCTGGTTGGTGATTTTTTGGGAGGAAGAAGGAGTGTGTGGGTGCAGGAATAAGTGGAGGGGAGCCACCATGGGCCCACGAGGCAGGGGGCGCGCCCTGTAGGGGTGGGCGCGCCCTGGACCCTCGTGGCCAGGTGCTTGCTCCCCCTGCCGTGTTCTCAGTGCCAGATATTCTCAAATATTCCAAAAAAATCATATTTCAATTTCAGGGCATTTGGAGAACTTTTATTTTCGGGATATTTTTATTGCACGGATAATTCAGAAAACTGACAAAAATACTATTTTTGCTTTATTTATTCTAAATAACAGAAAGTAAAAAGAGGGTACAGAAGGTTGTGCCTTCTAACTTCATCCATCTCATGCTCATCAAAAGGAATCCATTAACAAGGTTGATCAAGTCTTGTTAACAAACTCATTCTGAATAACATGGAACCGGAGAAATTTCGAATAACACTATGTTCCTCAACGGGGATATGCACATCCCCAATAATAAGAATATCATATTTCTTCTTGACAGTAGGTAGAGGAAATTCAAAACCTCCAAAAATAATCGATGGAATTTTTCCAATAGAGTTTATACTGTGGACTTGAGGTTGTTTCCTCGGATAGTGTACTGTATGCTCATTGCCATTAACATGAAAAGTGACATTGCCTTTGTTGCAATCAATAACAGCCCCTGCAGTATTCAAAAAACGGTCTTCCAAGAATAATAGACATATTATCATCCTCGAGAATATCAAGAATAAAAAAGTCCGTTAAAATAGTAACATTTGCAACCACAACAGGCACATCCTCACAAATGTCGACAGGTATAGCAGTTGATTTATCAGCCATTTGCAAGGATATTTCAGTAGGTGTCAACTTATTCAAATCAAGTCTACGATATAAAGAGAGAGGCATAACACTAACACCGGCTCCAAGATCACATAAAGCAGTTTTAACATAGTTTCTTTTAATGGAGCATGGTATAGTGGGTACTCCTGGATCTCCTAACTTCTTAGGTATTCCACCCTTGAATGTGTAATTAGCAAGCATGGTGGAAATTTCAGCTTCCGGTATCTTTATTTTATTAGTAACAATTTCCTTCATATATTTAGCATCAGGATTCATTTTGAGCATGTCAGTCAAACGCATACGCAAAAAGATAGGTCTAATCATTTCAGCAAAGCACTCAAAATCCTCATCATCCTTTTTTTGGATGGCTTGGGAGGAAAAGGCATGGGTTTCTGAACCCATGGCTCTCTTTCCTTACCGTGCTTCCTAGCAACAAAGTCTCTCTTATCATAACGTTGATTCTTTGATTGTGGGTTATCAAGATCAACAGCAGGTTCAATTTCTACATCATTGTCATTGCTAGGTTGAGCATCAACATGAACATCATCATTAACATTATCACTAGGTTCATGTTCATTACCAGATTGTGTTTCAGCATCAGAAATAGAAATATCGTTTGGATTCTTAGGTGTGTCAACAACAGGTTCACTAGAAGCATGCAAAGTCCTATCAATTTTCTTTTTCTTCTTTTTAGAAGGACTAGGTGCATCTACATTATTTCTCTGAGAATCCTGCTCAATTCTCTTAGGATGGCCTTCAGGATACAAAGGTTCCTGAGTCATTTTACCAGTTCTAGTTGCAACTCTAACAACAAAGTCATTATTCTTACTATTCAATTCATTGAGCAAATCATTCTGAGCTTTAAGTACTTGTTCTACTTGAGTGGTAACCATAGAAGCATGTTTACTAATGAGTTTAAGTTCACCTTTAACTCTAGACATATAATCACTCAAGTGCTCAATCATATAAGCATTTTGTTTTAATTGTCTACCAAAATAAGCATTAAAATCTTCTTGCTTAACCATAAAGTTATCAAACTCGTCCAAGCATTGGCTAGCAAACTTAGTAGGAGGGATTTCAGTTTTATTGTATCTATAGAGAGAATTTACCTTTACTACCTGTGTCGGGTTATCAAGACCATGTGTTTCTTCAATAGGTGATGAATTAAGACCATATATTTCTTCAACAGGCGGTAAATTAAGACCATTTATTTCTTCAATAGGAGGTAAATTCTTAACGTCTTCAGCTTTTATACCTTTTTTCTTTCACAGATTTCTTTGCCTCTTGCATATCTTCGGGACTGAGAAATAGAACACCCCTTTTCTTTGGGGTTGGCTTAGGAGTTGGTTCAGGAAGTGTCCAATTATTTTCATTTGTCAACATATTATTCAATAGAATTTCAGCTTCATCTGGTGTTCTTTCCCTGAAAACACAACCAGCACAACTATCCAGGTGGTCTCTGGAAGCATCAGTTAGTCCATTATAAAAGATATCAAGTATTTCATTTTTCTTGAGAGGATGATCAAGCAAAGCATTAAGTAATTGGAGAAGCCTCCACCAAGCTTGTGGGAGACTTTCTTCTTCAATTTGCACAAAATTATATATTTCCTTTAAAGCAGCTTGTTTCTTATGAGCAGGGAAATATTTAGCAGAGAAGTAATAAATCATATCCTGGGGACTACGCACACAACCAGGATCAAGAGAATTAAACCATATCTTAGCATCACCCTTTAATGAGAACGGAAATATTTTAAGGATATAATAGTAGCGAGTTTTCTCATCATTAGTGAATAGGGTGGCTATATCATTTAATTTAGTAAGATGTGCCACAACAGTTTCAGATTCATAGCCATAAAAAGGATCAGATTCAACCAAAGTAATTATACCAGGATCAACAGAGAATTCATAATCCTTATCAGTAACAAAGATAGGCGAAGTAGCATAAGCAGGATCATATTTCATTCTAGCATTCAGAGTTTTTTGTTTCAGCTTAGCTAATAATTTCTTAAGATCACTTCTATCATTGCAAGCAAGAAAGTCTCTAGCAGTTTCTTCATCCATAACATAACCCTCAGGCACAACAGGCAATTCATATTTAGGGGGAGAATCTTCATCATCACTTTCATCAATATTATCAGTTTCAATAATTTCATTCTCTCTAGCCCTAGCAAGTTGTTCATCAAGAAATTCACCAAGTGGCACAGTAGTATCAAGCATAGAAGTAGTTTCATCGTAAGTATCATGCATAGCAGAAGTGGCATCATCAATAACATGCGACATATCAGAATTAATAGCAGAAGCAGGTTTAGGTGCCGCAAGCTTACTCAAAACAGAAGGTGAATCAAGTGCAGAGCTAGATGGCAGTTCCTTACCTCCCCTCGTAGTTGAGGGATAAATTTTAGTTTTCTCATCTTTCAAGTTCTTCATAGTGACCAGCAGATATAAATCCCAAGTGACTCAAAGAATAGAGCTATGCTCCCCGGCAACGGCGCCAGAAAATAGTCTTCATAACCCACAAGTATAGGGGATCACAACTGTTTTCGAGGGTAGAGTATTCAACCCAAATTTATTGATTCGACACAAGGGGAGCCAAAGAATATTCTCAAGTATTAGCAGTTGAGCTGTCAATTCAACCACACCAGGATAACTTAATATCTGTAGCAAAGTATTTAGTAGCAAAGTAGTATGGAAGTAACGGTAACGGTAGCAAAAGTAATATTTTTGGGTTTTGTAGTGATTGTAACAGTAGCAACGAAAAAGTAAATAAGCGGATGACAATATGTGAAAAGCTCGTAGGCATTGGATCGGTGATGGAGAATTATGCCGGATGCGGTTCATCATGTAACAGTCATAACATAGGGTGACACAGAACTAGCTCCAATTCATCAATGTAATGTAGGCATGTATTCCGAATATAGTCATACGTGCTTATGGAAAAGAACTTGCATGCCATCTTTTGTCCTACCCTCCCGTGGTAGCGAGGTCCTAACGGAAACTAAGGGATATTAAGGCCTCCTTTTAATAGAGTACCGGACCAAAGTGTTAACACATAGTGAATACACGAACTCCTCAAACTACGGTCATCACTGGAAGTGGTCCTGATTATTGTCACTACGGTGTTGCCGGATCATAACACATAGTAGGTGACTATAGAATTGCAAGATATGATCAAGAACTCACATATATTCATGAAAACATAATAGGTTCAGATCTAAAATCATGGTACTCGGGCCCTAGTGACAAGCATTAAGCATAGCAAAGTCATAGCAACATCAATCCCAGAACATAGTGGATACTAGGGATCAAACCCTAACAAAACTAACTCGGTTACATGATAAATCCCATCCAACCCATCACCGTCCAGCAAGCCTACGATGGAATTACTCACACACGGCGGTGAGCATCATGAAATTGGTGATGGAGGAAGGTTGATGATGATGACGGCGACGAATTCCCCTCTCCGGAGCCCCGAACGGACTCCAGATCAGCCTCCCGAGAGAGTTTAGGGCTTGGCGGCGGCTCCGTATCGTAAAACGCAATGAATCTTTCTCTCTGATTTTTTTCTCCCCGAACACGAATATATGTAGTTGGAGTTGAGGTCGGTGGAGCTCCAGGGGGCCCACGAGACAGGGGGCGCGCCCAGGGGGCAGGCGCCCCCCACCCTCGTGGAAAGGGTGTGGGCCCCCTGGCCTTGATTCTTTCGCCAATATTTTTTATTATTTCGAAAAATAATCTCCGTGAAGTTTTAGGTCATTCCGAGAACTTTTGTTTCTGCACATAAATAACACCATGGCAATTCTGCTGAAAACAGCGTCAGTACGAGTTAGTTCCATTCAAATCATGCAAGTTGGAGTCCAAAACAAGGGCAAAAAGTGTTTGGAAAAGTAGATACGACGGAGACGTAACAATCCGCCTGAGGGGCCGAGTGGCCATGCTGATGGTGGCGCTGATCAGTTTGCTGATAGTGAGGGCGAGGTGGTTGAGGGGGTCACCGTGCACCAGCAATAACCCGTAATTAGGCCTGATGGGGAGATGGGGAGAAGTAAGTGCATTTACTCTTTTGTACCTTTTGCCTTCACGTTTGTTCAAATATCTAATGTGTCGGCCTTGTCATACTGCAGGGGTTGGCTACATGCTAGGGAAGTCCGCAGGCCCAAGAACATCCTTGGTGTGCTTTGCTGGCAAAATTTCCCGGGGTTTGTCACGTTTCCCGGTGAGGGTCAACTTCCACAACTAGGATTGAGATGGGACCACTACTTGGCTGCCCAGGCCCCGCCGGACGAGATGATGGACAGTGTCTTGTGCCATACGAGAGCCGAGATGGTGATTAGAAGCTTTTGGGTAATTTCTCCTTTTACACAATTAATAATTAAAAATAGCCGTTACTGTACTAATCAGTGTTTTCTCGTTTGATTGCAGACCTTCTACAGGTGTGAGGAGTGTCGGTGTCAAAACCGGCGGATCTCGGGTAGGGGGTCCCGAACTGTGCGTCTAAGGCGGATGGTAACAGGAGGCGGGGGACACAATGTTATACCCAGGTTCGGGCCCTCTCGATGGAGGTAATACCCTACTTCCTGCTTGATTGATCTTGATGATATGAGTATTACAAGAGTTGATCTACCACGAGATCATAGAGGCTAAACCCTAGAAGTGATAGAGGCAAAGGTGTCCCGTCTTTCGATGAGATGATGAATATCGCTTTGATGGAAGTCGACTTTGACGATCCGACTACGAACGTGCGAGGACGTCGCGCCTTAGCAATCGCTAAACCAACTCCGAGAGGTTATCGACCACGCCGGAGCACGATCAACCTGACCCCGAGGGTCTGTTTCCTGCGAGCAAACGAAGAACAGGCAAGAAACTGAGATTGCAATCTGGATATTGCGAATATAAGATGAAAGCTTTATTGATCAAGGTGGGGTTCTGTGACGCCTTTGTCTGGTCGCTGAACACAAACGAAGTACGCGAAGTTGCAGCTATGGCGAACTTTTAATCTAAACAAAACCCAAAGTCTAAACGACGCCCTAAGGGCTGTATATATGGAGGAAGAGGGGGGGGGGAATTTCGTGGCCCTTGAGGAAGGGGTCCGAAACCAACCCTATCTCTTGTTTCCCCACACATACGGACTCTAAAAACAGCCTATACTTATGTATTTCGAAATTACATGGGCCTGGCCCAATAATAAGGTGACGCAGCACCTAGAATAGCCTCTGGACGAAAGTTATGAAGTAGCATCTTGTATATTTCGTCCAAGGCTTCATGCACGCATTATGGTGGCTTCAACGTCCTGAAATCATCACTTGTAACTCCGTTCTTGTTCCCCATGCGCATGCCATCATCTCCATGCTTGTTCTTGCTCCAATGTTCATCCTTCTCAAAGCTAGGCCCTTCATTTGTAAGCAAAACAAATGTATCCAATTTAGGCAGCATCATATTCTCATGAACATTAGAATCATTAGCAAGAAACGAAAGTACCTGGTAATTTAATTGGCGTGCGCGAGCTCTAGTAATTGGTCCAGTATGTATAGCAGCAGGGCCTGTGGGTGTAATAATTGTATTGATGTCCTCATCATCCTCCCCTTCTTGAAATGAAGTCGTCCCCGACGGAAGCTCATCTTCCTCACCCAAATAAGGCTTCAAATCTGCAATATTAAAAGTGGGACTAACCCCAAAATCTGCAGGCAGCTCAAGTTTATATGCATTATCATTTATTTTCTCTAACACCTTAAAAGGACCATCAGCACGTGGCATTAGCTTTGATTTGCGCAAATCAGGAAATCTATCCTTACGCAAATGTAACCAAACAAGATCTCCAGGTGCAAACACAACATGTTTTCTACCCTTATCTCCAGCAAGTTTATATTTAGCATTCATACGCTCAATGTTTTCCTTAGTTAACTCATGCATTTTTAAGATCAATTCAGCACGTTGTTTAGCATCAAAATTAACCTTCTCCGAAGATGGAAGAGGCAACAAATCAATAGGTGCACGAGGTAGGAAACCATACACAATTTCAAAAGGGCACATCTTAGTAGTAGAATGCAATGAACGATTATAAGCAAACTCAATATGAGGCAAGCAGTCTTCCCACATTTTCTTATTATTCTTCAAAACAGCCCTAAGCATAGTAGACAATGTTCTATTGACTACTTCAGTTTGTCCATCAGTTTGGGGGTGACAAGTAGTACTAAAAAGCAGTTTAGTCCCCAACTTAGCCCATAAACATCTCCAAAAGTGGCTAAAAAATTTAGTATCACGATCTGAAACAATAGTATTTGGCACACCATGCAAGCGAATAATTTCACGAAAGAACAAATCAGCAACATTAACAGCATCATCGCTTTTATGACATGGTATAAAGTGCGCCATTTTCGAGAATCTATCCACGACAACAAATATGCTATCCCTCCCCTTCTTTGTTCGAGGTAAACCTAAAACAAAGTCCATAGATATATCCTCCCAAGGAACACTAGGTACAGGCAAAGGCATATATAAACCATGAGGATTGAGTCGTGACTTAGCTTTTTGACATGTAGTGCAGCGAGCAACAAAACGCTCAACATCCCGTCTCATCTTTGGCCAAAAGAAATGTGTAGCAAGTACGTCCTCCGTCTTCTTCACGCCAAAGTGTCCCATTAATCCTCCTCCATGCGCCTCCTGCAACAACAAAATACGAAGAGAGCTAGCTGGAATGCATAGCTTGTTAGCACGGAACACAAATCCATCATTAACGACAACCTTGTTCCAGGTTCTTCCTTCTTTACAATTCTGCAATACATCTTTAAAATCAGCATCATGCACATATTGATCTTTGATGGTCTCCAAACCAAATATTTTGAAGTCAAGTTGTGAAAGCATAGTATAGCGACGAGACAATGCATCAGCAATAACATTTTCTTTACCCTTCTTGTGTTTAATGACATAAGGGAAAGTTTCAATGAATTCAACCCATTTAGCATGTCTACGATTCAGTTTAGCTTGACTTTTAATATGTTTCAAAGATTCATGATCAGAATGTATAACAAATTCTTTGGGCCATAAATAATGTTGCCATGTTTCTAAAGTCCGAACAAGAGCATATAGTTCTTTATCATAAGTAGAATAATTCAGACTAGGCCCACTCAATTTTTCAGAAAAGTATGCAACAGGTTTGCCATCTTGTAATAACACACCTCCTAATCCAATGCCACTAGCATCACATTCAAGCTCAAAAGTCTTATTAAAATCAGGAAGTTGGAGTAAAGGAGCATGTGTCAACTTATCTTTCAATACCGTGAAGGCTTCTTCCTGTGCGGTACCCCAAACAAAAGGCACATCCTTCTTTGTAAGCTCGTTGAGAGGTGCAGCAATGGTGCTAAAATCTCTCACAAAACGCCTATAGAAACCAGCGAGTCCAAGAAAACTCCGCACTTGTGTGACCGTTTTGGGCTGCGGCCAACTCTCAATAGCTTCAATCTTGGCTTTATCAACTTCAATTCCCTGTGGAGTAACAACATAGCCAAGAAAAGATACTCGGTCGGTGCAAAAGGTGCACTTCCCAAGGTTACCAAACAAACGTGCATCACGTAGAGCAATAAAAACAGCACGTAAATGTTCCAAATGTTCTTCCAAAGATTTGCTATAAATCAGTATATCATCAAAATAGACCACCACAAATCGTCCAATGAAAGCACGTAAAACTTCGTTCATTAGTCTCATGAAAGTACTAGGTGCATTAGTTAACCCAAAAGGCATGACTAACCACTCATATAAACCAAACTTAGTTTTAAATGCAGTTTTCCATTCATCTCCCAATTTCATACGAATTTGATGGTATCCACTACGCAAATCAACTTTGGAGAATATTGTAGAGCCACTCAATTCATCAAGCATATCATCGAGCCTAGGAATAGGATGACGATAACGAATAGTAATATTATTAATGCCTCTACAATCAACACACATACGCGACGTACCATCCTTTTTAGGCACGAGTATAATAGGAACAGCACAAGGACTAAGAGATTCGCGTATATAACCTTTGTCGAGCAGCTCCTGTACTTGACGCATAATCTCCTTCGTCTCCTCTGGATTGGTACGGTATGGTGCACGGTTGGGTAGCGATGCACCGGGAATTAAGTCAATTTGATGCTCAATCCCTCGAATAGGTGGTAATCCCGGTGGCACGTCTTGTGGGAAGACGTCAGCGAACTCCTGCAAAATGTGAGTGACAGCAGGGGGCAAAGAGGAAGGCACGTCCTCGAATGAAAATAATGCCTCTTTGCACACAAAAGCATAGCAAACAGATTTGCTGAAATCTAGTTCATCAATATCAGATTTTGTGGCAAGTAAACATGCACTTTTCAATTTAATTTCAGAAACAACACTAGATGGTTTATTATTAGGTTTCATTTGTTGCTCAAATTCCTTTGCCACAATCTGATTTTCACTCTTATTTTTCTCCTGTTTTGCTTTATTAGCTCTATTAATGTCATCTTTCAAAATGGAATCAGGAGTCATAGGAAGCAAAGTAATATTTTTATCCTTATGAACAAGAGTATACCGATTGTTTCTACCATGGTGTACAGAATTTTTATCAAATTGCCATGGTCTACCTAGTAATAAGGAACATGCTTGCATGGGTACCACATCACAATCAACATAATCAGCATATGTAGAGATACTAAAATGCACACGAACAGTACGTGTTACCTTAACCTTGCCGCTGTTGTTGAACCATTGGATGTAGTAAGGATGTGGATGTGGTCTTGTGGTGAGAGATAGCTTCTCCACCATCTCCATGCTAGCCAAGTTGTTACAGCTCCCTCCATCTATGATGACGCGAACAGAACGTTCCTTCACAACTCCCTTTGTATGGAACAAATTATGCCTCTGATTTTGCTCTGCTTGTGTGACCTGCACACTCAAAACACGTTGAGCAACTAAACATTCATACCTGTCAGCGTCTTCAGGAGCCATGTATTGCGTCTCATTTTCAGAATCATCTCCACCATGTTCTTCACGTGTAATAAGAGCCAAAGTCTCCTCATCATAGTCACTAGCGGACTCATACCCACCATCCTCAGTAGCAATCATGACACGCTGAGATTTGCATTCTCTCGCAAAATGTCCTCTTCCCTTACAACGACGACAAATAATATCACTTGTGTGCCCTGTCGATGCCATGGAAGAAGAAGAGCTCTGCACAGGCCCGGCAGGTGTGCTCTTGGCAGAGAGTGGTGGTGATGAGGACATGACTACCTTGGATACGACCAAAAATATTGCATACATGCATATTTGTCAGGTGATTTCTAGTGCAAACTATTCAATAATCTATTTATGTTATCCAGAACAAAAATACTTCACACACTTTTGTGTTTTGTCTAATTGCAGGTGTATGGGACATTTGTACAATCCACATATGAAGATAAGGCAAAAGGAGAAGTTTAGGTTCTGTTCAAAAAGTCCTCTCACGTCACTTTTGGGCAAGAGAAGATAGAGTCCAAGTCTCTCACGTTCTGGATTCAGATTCGGACTGCACAGACATACCTGACTCAAAACGCCAACAACTTTTTCATACAGACTCCGAATTGGGTGATTCTTTTTTTGTTGGAAACTAGATTTCGTGCTCTTTCCAACCCAATTGGATTCACCTTTAAATTCGTCCGGAGCATTGAGTTATGGTCGAAACAATCTGACGTTGCACCAGAATCCGAGTCAAACTACAAGTCCAAAGGTGTTGCATCACCTCCACTTGGGCCCATGAGCCTTGTACGACCTAGGGTTGGTTTTAGGCTGCCTTGGGACGTCCTCCCACCTCCTTGGCCGCCACCCCTTGCTCCTATATAAGTAGATCCATCTAGTAGCTTTTTCCTTGGAATTTGTTTAGTTAAAAGTTAGCCATTGCAACTTCGTGTACTTCGTTTGTGTCCAACGACCAGACCAAGACCGCTTACGGATTCCCACCACTATCAATACTTCATATATATTCGCAATATTCAGATTGCATTATCATATTCTTGCTCGTTCTTCGATTGCTTGCAGGAATAGACCTTCGTGGTCAGGCTGATCGTGCTTCCGGCATCGTCAGTAACCTCAGGAGATTGGTTTAGCGATTGATAAGGCGCAACATCGTGCACGTTTGTAGTCGGATCGTCAAAGTCGTCTCCACCAAATCGATAGTTATCATCTCATCGAAAGATCGGGACACCTTTGCCTCTATCTGTTCACATTAGTCACGTCGCCGCTGCATCGTTATCCCTTCTGCTGTCCACCACACCATCCATCAAATTCCACCATGTGCTACCCATAGTTCATTGTCACAATCATAGTTGAGGTCGTTCACATCTTCGCTTGATCCAATCTGCATCTTACCTAGTTTGTCTTGGAAAGAGGGAGAGAAAAAAAAGACAGAGAAAAAAAAAGAGAGAAAAAAAAAGAAAAAGAAGTCAGAAAAAAAAGAGAAAGAAAAAAGTGTGAGGAAAAAAAAGAGAGAAGAAAAAAAACAAAATTCGGATCTATCTAGACTCAATCTCGTAGTTGAATTCGGATTGGAATCTGTTTTGTGCACTGTTTAGTAAAAGAGGCATACCTTCCTCATACGAAGTCCGTTTTGACTCCGCGAGTACTCAAATGAAAGCTAGCGACGAGCCGCATCTAAATAGTTGCAGAGACTAGTTCAATATTTGACACCTCAAAATCGTCTTCTAAATAGGTCTTTTTGCCCTCCGAAGTTCGCGGACACAGCTTATTCCAGTTTTTCAAGCCAGTTTCAGAATTCTTTCACTCCTCATATCAACTCGGAATTGAGTGATTCTTTTTGCATTGGAAAGCTTGAGTTAGTAGCATTCTTTGAAAAAAATTATCAGAAAATTGGCACAAACTTTTCAAGAGGAAAGTTGGAGAGAGTTGTTGTATATCCTGCTTGGCAGTTGTTTTTCATCATTATCTTTACTGCCGTTGTGATCTTCACTTATATCTTGCTGTCCAGAGCTACTTAGTATCCTTCATTGATGCTAGTTGTGCTACGCCGTGACCTCATTAGTGTTCTAGGCTCGCGTCTCTAGTCCGGTCTAGCCTAGGACCAGCACAGTACCGTCGTTGAGCGTTTATTCAACATTGCATCTCTGAATTGATTATTGCTAATATTTTGCTACCATATATAGCCAACCCAGCTCCACATATTTCTACACCGTGTATACGTACGTTCCCCTGGCAATCGCTTTACTCAATCTTTGGAGTTATTTGACACCGCTGGTTGCCTGTCACCACCTGCTGCTTGGTAAGAACTTGTAAGATATTGATATTTGCTTTACTGTGAGCGCTTTACCACCACATCCTAGTAGTTCATAGGAACATTATTCTTGAATTTTGTTTCTTGTTTCTACTAATCATGACAGGATCTAGAGTCAATTCATGGGGTTTGTCGATCGTGGGAGATGTGCCATCACCTATGCAAATACCACAACCGTCACGAGAGGTGCACAAACATCCAAATGCACATGATCAGGTTAATGTTTCTATACCACCATTTAATGGCCGTTTTAGACCTGCTTTATATATTGAATGGGAGTTTGACCTAAATAATATATTTGCTTCCAATAATTTTGATGTACGTAAAAAAGTTAAGGTTGCGGTTGGTTCTTTCACTGGTTATGCTGTAGTTTGGTGGAGTGAATATTGTCGGTTACACCCTAATGATATACCTACTACTTGGGATGATTTGAAACTTGCCATGCGACATACATTCGTTCCCGCTTATTATACTCGTGACATGATTACAAAGTTGCAACATTTAAAACAAGGTAGTGACACCGTAACGAAATATTATGATACTTTACAAACTACCTTGCTGCATTCCTCTTTAGAAGAAAGTGAAGAAGATTTTATGGATAGATTTTGGGGAGGATTAAATCATGACATTCAGGAGATACTAATACATGAAGAGTGTTATCCTATGGACCATTTGTTTCATCTTGCTTGCAAAGCTGAACAGGAAATAAAACGACGTGTTGCGCACAAGGAGAACAAGCGCGAGATGCACATTCCAAGAGTTGATACGGTTGTCCCTTCAACTACTAAGCATACTATGACAACCACATCCGTTGTTGTGAGGACTACATCACCTCCACCATGTGACACATCATCACCGAGAGTGCCTACCTCATCTGAGTTGATCATAAGAGGTAATGACAAAGGTACTAATCTTCCACTTCCACATGAGTATGATGAATGTCTTGTCAATTTAAGTGCACCATGCGGTGAGCTACCCACTACTTTGATCACACCAGCTACCTTAGAGGACTATGTTGATGATTTGACTTTGCCATGTGATCAAACAATTTTGAGTGAGCCCATTGAATTAACTATCGATGCAAAAGAATCAAGTGAATCAGGGAATAAATTAGATTTGGATCAAATATGTTTGAAAATAATTGTGCCAATGTTTAATCATTTTGATATGACCTCTAATCTTGGTGATGGTTCATCAATGTTGGGATGGTTTAATGATGAATATTGTCAATCTTTTCATATGAATAAGAGCTTCACTTATATGTGCAAACTGAGTTGCAATACTTTCATGCCTTCTACTTCTTGTGATAATATTTTGGCTTTATATTTTATTAACTATGAAAGTTACTCATGTATACATGTGTCATATGTGCAAAATCCACGGGAAGTAAAAATGGATGACATATACATATACAACATGTACACCTTGTCTCTTTTGTTAGCCACATTTCAGATTAAGCAACGCCGAGGACGGCTTTGTTTTCAAGAAGGGGAGGATGATGAGGACATGACTACCTTGGATACGACCAAAAATATTGCATACATGCATATTTGTCAGGTGATTTCTAGTGCAAACTATTCAATAATCTATTTATGTTATCCAGAACAAAAATACTTCACACACTTTTGTGTTTTGTCTAATTGCAGGTGTATGGGACATTTGTACAATCCACATATGAAGATAAGGCAAAAGGAGAAGTTTAGGTTCTGTTCAAAAAGTCCTCTCACGTCACTTTTGGGCCAAGAGAAGATAGAGTCCAAGTCTCTCACGTTCTGGATTCAGATTCGGACTGCACAGACATACCTGACTCAAAACGCCAACAACTTTTTCATACAGACTCCGAATTGGGTGATTCTTTTTTTGTTGGAAACTAGATTTCGTGCTCTTTCCAACCCAATTGGATTCACCTTTAAATTCGTCCGGAGCATTGAGTTATGGTCGAAACAATCTGACGTTGCACCAGAATCCGAGTCAAACTACAAGTCCAAAGGTGTTGCATCACCTCCACTTGGGCCCATGAGCCTTGTACGACCTAGGGTTGGTTTTAGGCTGCCTTGGGACGTCCTCCCACCTCCTTGGCCGCCAC
The DNA here is from genome assembly GCF_002575655.3 of Aegilops tauschii subsp. strangulata. Lineage (NCBI taxonomy): Eukaryota > Viridiplantae > Streptophyta > Magnoliopsida > Poales > Poaceae > Aegilops > Aegilops tauschii. Next base: position 281,723,627 of record NC_053036.3, read on the forward strand.
CCCTTGCTCCTATATAAGTAGATCCATCTAGTAGCTTTTTCCTTGGAATTTGTTTAGTTAAAAGTTAGCCATTGCAACTTCGTGTACTTCGTTTGTGTCCAACGACCAGACCAAGACCGCTTACGGATTCCCACCACTATCAATACTTCATATATATTCGCAATATTCAGATTGCATTATCATATTCTTGCTCGTTCTTCGATTGCTTGCAGGAATAGACCTTCGTGGTCAGGCTGATCGTGCTTCCGGCATCGTCAGTAACCTCAGGAGATTGGTTTAGCGATTGATAAGGCGCAACATCGTGCACGTTTGTAGTCGGATCGTCAAAGTCGTCTCCACCAAATCGATAGTTATCATCTCATCGAAAGATCGGGACACCTTTGCCTCTATCAGGTGGTTGTGCCTGCTTTCTTGTATCACGGCTGGAGGTGGCACCTGATGGAGGTGATGGTGAAGTGGAAGTAGAAGATGCACGCGGTGTCCATGATGAAGGTCGACCTGCAGAAAAGTTAGTTCGCGCCAATGGCTGTCGATCCTGCACTTCACGTTCAGCTTTACAAGCAAGATGGAATAAACGAGTGATATTATTATAATCCTTATACTCTAGAATGGTCTGAATCTCTTTATTTAATCCACCCATAAAACGTGCAAGCATAGCTTCATTCTCCTCAACAATACCACATCTAATCATGCCAGTTTGTAATTCCTGATAATATTCTTCTACAGAATTTTTTCCTTGTCTTAAACGCTGCAATTTTTGAAGTAATTCACGTTGATAATATGGTGGAACCCAACGAGTACGCATAGCAGTTTTCAAAGCAGCCCAAGTAGCTGGAACAGGATATAATCTACAATGTTCAGACCACCAAACACATGCAAAGCTAGTGAAAGCACAAACAGCAGCAGGAACACGTCTCTCCTCAGGATATTGTAAACATGTAAATCGTTGTTCAGTTTCTAACTCCCAAGTAAGATATATATCAGGAACATATCTACCCTCAAATGGTGGAATATTCAATTTCAGTTTAGGGAGATGGTCATGATCTCGTACCTGAGGTGGTGGTGCCGGCCTACCGTTGCGAATATATACCTGAGGTCGACCTGCTGGTGGTGGTGCTGGTGGCTGCACGTAGTTCTGATTTTGATCAACCTCATCCTCATAATCGCCCGCATAATCGTCATCCTCCTCAGCCGCCGCAGGAGCAGGAGCCAAAGAAGCATCAACAGTAGGGACAGCAGCACCCGAATTTTGACCAATCTCAATTGGAACGCGCTGTGCCCGTCCCACTTGATTTGGAAGGCGGCGTTGGAGATGTGGTTGTTGTTGTTGTAGAGGTGCGACATGTGCAGCCGGTGGTGGTTGGGGAAGACGCTTGAGTAATTCAGTAAACTTGTCATCCAGCTTTGTCTCAAACGACTTCTCCACGGCATCTATCTTCTCCATAGCCTCTTCAAATCTGTTTAGCACATCTCCCACCTGGCCACTCATCATTTGCTGAAATTTATCATGCAACTCCTTGTTCGTCATGTTCTCCCAATCAGTCTCATCGGCTTGAACCTGCCATGGTTAGCAGCAATAGAAACACAAAAGAATATGATCCTGCAGACTACTAGAAGTGGTGGGATGGTGGTGTGTCACAAAACCTTCAAGCGAATCTCAAATTCTTACCAGTTCTTACCCAGCAGCAGGTGGTGATCGGCAACCGTTGTAGTCAAAAACTCTCAAAGCTTGGATATAGCGATTACCAGGGAGAGTCAAACGCACGATGTAGACTTATGTGGAGCTGGGAAGGCTTATAATATGGTAGCAAAATGGTAAGCAATAATCAATTCAGAGATGCAAAGTTGAATAAACGCTCAACGACGGTACTGTGCTGGTCCTAGGCTAGACCGTGCTAGAGACGCGAGCCTAGAACACTAACAAAATCACGGCGCTACCCGGGGCCTAAAAATATTTGAGATTTAGGGAGATGGTCATGATCTCGTACCTGAGGTGGTGGTGCCGGCCTACCGTTGCGAATATATACCTGAGGTCGACCTGCTGGTGGTGGTGCTGGTGGCTGCACGTAGTTCTGATTTTGATCAACCTCATCCTCATAACCGCCCGCATAATCGTCATCCTCCTCAGCCGCCGCAGGAGCAGGAGCCAAAGAAGCATCAACAGTAGGGACAGCAGCACCCGAATTTTGACCAATCTCAATTGGAACGCGCTGTGCCCGTCCCACTTGATTTGGAAGGCGGCGTTGGAGATGTGGTTGTTGTTGTTGTAGAGGTGCGACATGTGCAGCCGGTGGTGGTTGGGGAAGACGCTTGAGTAATTCAGTAAACTTGTCATCCAGCTTTGTCTCAAACGACTTCTCCACGGCATCTATCTTCTCCATAGCCTCTTCAAATCTGTTTAGCACATCTCCCACCTGGCCACTCATCATTTGTTGAAATTTATCATGCAACTCCTTGTTCGTCATGTTCTCCCAATCAGTCTCATCGGCTTGTGAACCTGCCATGGTTAGCAGCAATAGAAACACAAAAGAATATGATCCTGCAGACTACTAGAAGTGGTGGGATGGTGGTGTGTCACAAAACCTTCAAGCGAATCTCAAATTCTTACCAGTTCTTACCCAGCAGCAGGTGGTGATCGGCAACCGTTGTAGTCAAAAACTCTCAAAGCTTGGATATAGCGATTACCAGGGAGAGTCAAACGCACGATGTAGACTTATGTGGAGCTGGGAAGGCTTATAATATGGTAGCAAAATGGTAAGCAATAATCAATTCAGAGATGCAAAGTTGAATAAACGCTCAACGACGGTACTGTGCTGGTCCTAGGCTAGACCGTGCTAGAGACGCGAGCCTAGACGTCTCAAAACACTACCCGGGGCCTAAAAATAGGATAGGGAAAAAATATTTTTGGTTGCCGAAATTTTGGCCTAAAAACTGCCCGGGGGTCTCCAGACTCTTTTTTTTTTTTTTTTCGAGACCTACTCAGGCAAGGAAACACGAAACGGAAAATATATGGATCTCTAAAACAAACCGACTATGAAAAGAACTCGGATTGGTGGTGGATATATGGCGGTAGTATATGGCAGCGGTGGTGGTATATGGCAGCGGTGGTGGTATATGGATACGGATTCAAAGCGGTGGCGGATAAGCAATGGTGGTAGATGGCAAGGCGATGATGATGGTGCGGCGGCGGCGTGACAACTTATGACCAGAACTCGAAACTCTAAAAGACTAGACTCTAAGACCAGCAACTTGACACGACGATGCAACCGCAAATTCAACAAAGCAAAAACCCTAAAAAGATTATGCAAAGGCTCAGATTGGTTCGGATATGATGAACTAACCCTAATTTTTTTTTGTGGCTTTTTCGTGGACTGTAGGTATGAAGAACAGACTCGATCTAAACTACGAAAAACTGTAAAATCTCACCGAGCAACCTGGAAATCTGATACCACTTGATAGAGGCAAAGGTGTCCCGTCTTTCGATGAGATGATGAATATCGCTTTGATGGAAGTCGACTTTGACGATCCGACTACGAACGTGCGAGGACGTCGCGCCTTAGCAATCGCTAAACCAACTCCGAGAGGTTATCGACCACGCCGGAGCACGATCAACCTGACCCCGAGGGTCTGTTTCCTGCGAGCAAACGAAGAACAGGCAAGAAACTGAGATTGCAATCTGGATATTGCGAATATAAGATGAAAGCTTTATTGATCAAGGTGGGGTTCTGTGACGCCTTTGTCTGGTCGCTGAACACAAACGAAGTACGCGAAGTTGCAGCTATGGTGAACTTTTAATCTAAACAAAACCCAAAGTCTAAACGACGCCCTAAGGGCTGTATATATGGAGGAAGAGGGGGGGAATTTCGTGGCCCTTGAGGAAGGGGTCCGAAACCAACCCTATCTCTTGTTTCCCCACACATACGGACTCTAAAAACAGCCTATACTTATGTATTTCGAAATTACATGGGCCTGGCCCAATAATAAGGTGACGCAGCACCTAGAATAGCCTCTGGACGAAAGTTATGAAGTAGCATCTTGTATATTTCGTCCAAGGCTTCATGCACGCATTATGGTGGCTTCAACGTCCTGAAATCATCACTTGTAACTCCGTTCTTGTTCCCCATGCGCATGCCATCATCTCCATGCTTGTTCTTGCTCCAATGTTCATCCTTCTCAAAGCTAGGCCCTTCATTTGTAAGCAAAACAAATGTATCCAATTTAGGCAGCATCATATTCTCATGAACATTAGAATCATTAGCAAGAAACGAAAGTACCTGGTAATTTAATTGGCGTGCGCGAGCTCTAGTAATTGGTCCAGTATGTATCGCAGCAGGGCCTGTGGGTGTAATAATTGTATTGATGTCCTCATCAAGAAGCTAGCCTATGATTATGATTGTTGTTGTCCTACGAACTAAACCCTCCAGTTTAGATAGACACCGGAGGGGGCTAGGGTTACACAGAGTCTATTACAAGGGAGGAGATCTACATATCCGAATTGTCAAGCTTGCCTTCCACGCAAAGGAGAGTCCCATCCGGACACGAGACGAAGTCTTCAATCTTGTATCTTCATAGTCCAACAGTCCGGCCAAAGTATATAGTCCGGCAGTCCGAGGATCCCCTAATCCAGGACTCCCTCAGTAGCCCCTGAACCAGGCTTCAATGACGATGAGTCCAGCGCGCAGATTGTCTTCGGCATTGCAAGGCGGGTTCCTCCTCCGAATACTCCATAGAAGATTTTGAACACAAGGATCGTGTCCGGCTCTGCAAAACAAATTCCACATACCACCGTAGAGAGTACAATATCCCACAAATCTAATCTGCTGACACATTTCATTGCGTGACATCACGCCATGGCCCGGTCATTATTCGAACCGTTTTTCTCAACCAGCTACTGCACATATTGCGAGGCGGTTTTCTTGGCACGTCTTGTCGAAGCAGAGATCGTGTCCCCTTATCACGGGATTCTCATCAATACGGGTGTGGGTAACCCAACCGCGCCATCAATCACGACGCTTGGGGAATAAGCGATTTTACCAGGCAAGCAGGGAGGCGCACAGTTTCTACTGCCTTATAAAGGGACAAGGACTCCTCTTTTTTCACCCACGCCTTCTTCTTGCCTGCCCATCCATTCTCGCGCACTCGAGCTCCAGCGCCCAAGTTCGCATTTTCTCTGCAAAACCACTCCAAACATGTCCGGAGCGGGAGGCAAGTGGATGGTGTCCTCCGTTACGGAGGAGAACATTACGAAGCTCCGGGAAGCCGGATACCTGGCCGCAGATATCGCGCACCGGGTCCCAGACGCGGGGCAGATCGTCCCTACTCCAGAACCCCACGAAAGGGTTGTATTCCTTACCCACTTCGTCCGCGGGCTGGGATTTCCCCTCCACCCATTCGTCCGCGGGCTCATGTTCTACTACGGGCTGGACTTCCATGATCTGGCCCCTAATTTCATCCTCAACATCTCGGCGTTTATCGTCGTGTGCGAGGCCTTCCTCCACATCAAGCCCCACTTCGGCCTGTGGCTGAAGACCTTCAACGTTAAACCGAAGGTGGTGGTCGGCCAGCAAGCGGAGTGCGGAGGCGCCATGGTGGGCAAAATGCACAATGTCACCTGGCTCGAAGGCTCCTATGTGGAGACCGTGAAGGGGTGGCAATCGGGGTGGTTCTACATCATCGAGCCGCGCGACACCAACTGGGTGGCGGCCCCCGAATTTCGATCCAGCATCCCCATGCGGCTCACCTCCTGGAAAGAGAAGGGCCTATCCTGGGGTTCATCGGTGGAGCTGACCGGACTCCAGAACTGCGTTAAAAACATGATAAGCAAGAAAATCAAGCTTGTCAACGTGGTCCAGGTCATGCTCTTCCGCCGGATCCTCCCGTGTCAAAGACGGGCGTTTAATATGTGGGAGTTCGACCCAGCTAAGCACCAGACGCTGCGAGAGCTCTTCGACACAACGCACCAGGACATCTGGAAGGTGCTGTTCAAGTCTGCTGAGGTACCTCCTCCCCTTACCGAGGATCGCGGGCTCAGCGCAAAGCGCCTCGCCAATCCGGTAAGCTCCTTATATCTCATAAGATGTTTCTTTCCCCAGTATAATCATGTGAGGGATCTAAGCCTCCACGCCATTTAACAGGACTGGGTCGCGATAGCGGAGCGGATCGATTGTCCGGCCCCACTGCCCGAAGATCCAGCAAGGGCTCTCTTAACGGAGATCCTCATAGGGCGCCGGAGAAGAAGGCCAAGAAGAAGGCCGCGGGGACCAGGAAAGGTCTCTGACGCAAGGTTGTATCGGACTCATCGTCCGATAACACCGAGGCGCCCTCCTCCCAAGAAAACGAGGAGGCGGAAGAGGAAAGTTCTCCCCCCAGCCGGGGGAGACAAGAAAAGAAAGGTCGCCCCGTCTGGGGAGGCTGAAGGGTCCAAGAAGGGAAGGACTCTCCTTCCGGACTGCTCCACAGTGGCCGCTTTCAGCGACGAGGAGTGGTTACCCAGGGACAAGCCCCTGGCGAAGTCGTAAGTATCCGGATACCATAATAGTTCTTGGTATGCCTTATTTTATTGCTTCTTATCATGCCAAACATGATCATGCAGCCCATCCAAAGCCCATATCGACGTATCCTCTTCGGATGAGTCTTTGGGCCAGTCGGAGATGAACAGCGATTCACTCCCGACCGCCTCCTCCCCCCGCCCTACGGACGATGTCGAGGTGTTGTCTCAAAGGGCACTGAACCAAGGGGAGACAGTTCCGGAGGCGCCCCAAGGCGACATTCCAGACGCTGGGCGCAGGAGGGGCAAGACTCCCATGGGCACTAATGCCGGGGGCAGCAAGTCTAGCCCCCAGCCGAATACTGCGCTGGAACCTCCAGTGGTTCCGGATTCTGTCAGGCGACCCCTCGCAAAGGGGGGCAAGCCGTCTGTGCCGATGGCCTCTGTCCATCAAGAGGCATCGGAGAATTTGCTGGAAGCGCTTCACGGCGCTTCCATTGACGAAGAGCACCGCACTATCATGAGTGCGGTGGTCAAGAAGGTTCGGTCCGCCAAAAGCGGACTGACTGAAGCCTGTGCCAGCCTCCTAACAGGCTTTGAGGTAAGTAATCAAATTTTGAGAAAATGTTACAACATAGACAGTAGACCCTGATGCTCTGTTTTGTGTTCGCAAAGAAAGGCCGAACAGAGGATCAAATAATAATCACAGGAGTCTAATCAGGATATGTCTATGTGAATAAGAAGGCTTCACTGCTGGAAGCTGCCGCTTGAACGGCGGAGGTCTCCACACAGAAGCGGGACCTTGAGCGGTCCGAGGAAGAGCTCGGCCTCACCAAGAGGCAGCTCGAAGAGAACAAAGGTAAGTAATACCCCGTCTGTTTATTGATAAAGAAAAAGGAAGGTGGTTGTTAGATCACAGGATCGTCGTGAATTTTGCTAGGGGCCACGACCGAAGTGGCGGCCCTGAAGAAGGCGCTGTCCGAGGCCGAAGGCAAAGCGGCCAAGGAGCGCGCCGAGCGCGAGAAGCAAGAGGCCCGAGTCGGCGAGGTTCAGCAAGAGCTCCAGGAGTTTGTCAAGAAGTACGAGTCTTTGGAGCGTGACTCTAAGACGCAAGGGTCCGAGCTTGCGAAGGCCCTCGAGAACGCACAAAATGCCAAGGCCGAAGCCCAAAAGGCCCTCCAGGAAATTGAGGTGCTCAAGAAGATAGCGGCGGGTAAGGCATTCATTATGCAAAGCAAGCATGTGAAGGAAACTATCCTTTTACTTACCCGAATTCGGAGCTCTCCAGCAGCGTTCGCAGATCTACCCAGCAGTGTGTCGGATGCCGCGGAGTTCTACCGGGCCGAGGAAGGGAGCTCGACGGAGAAGTTGTTCTGGTCTCAGTATACTGGGACCGAACATCCAGTGCCCTTGAGCGACCAGTTGAAGCAACTGGTCGAGCTTCACAAGGCAGCGGAACTGGCCATGAAGGGTCTCATAGTCCGGATGTGGGCTCGCGAGCCCCTGCCTGGCAGCTATATCGGCCTGGTAAGGCAGCTTGTGAACGCCTACCCACGGTTTGAAGTCATAAAGCGGTCCATTGAGGGTGCGCGCAGGGCTTTTGCCCGGGCGAAAGTGCACTGGGCGAAGATGGACGCCGAAAAGCTCGTGAAGGAGGGGCCGCCGGAGGGCAAGGAGCATCGCCACCCCGAAAAGTATTATGACAGTGTCCTGAAGGGTGTTCTCCTTGTGGCAGAGGAATGTGCTAAGGATTTAATATTTGAATGAATTTACTCATGTGATCCTGTAATATGAAACGAGTTCAAGTGCGCTATGTAACGCTTGTTAATTTAAAATATTACCTTCTGTGCGGCCGTTTATAAAATTTGAGAGTTGGCCAGTGGTCGGCTTCTGCCCCCATGTAACTAGTACTGAGGTGTTCGGGATAAACCTGATCACGCTTTATCCCAGTTTTGGGTCCTTCGAAGGAGGTATTCAGCACAACGAACCAGACAATCGGACTATAAAACTTTATCACTCTCACTTAGCCATAGAAGTCTACAATTTTAAATTTTGGCGAAGCCCCTAGTATTCGGAAGGCCGAACTTGGGGCGCTATGTACGCCTAAATCGGACAAGGCCGACTCCTCGCCCGAAGCAGAAAAAATCTTTAAGGATTGAGACCTCTCGAACAGCGACCAGCTCTCGCCTCATCATGACAGTCAGTTTTCGGCTTTCTCTACTGAGGTGTTCGTCCGGAAGAACCGGGACACAATCACAATAGTTCTCCCAGCGCTACCTTAGCCGATATAGCGGAATGTAAGGTACCAAAACATGGGAGCCGGGCAAACCCAACTATTGACCCAAGACATGATTCGGAGCTGATGCATATAATGCTATAAGTTCGGGGTGCTGCACTGTCGAAAGTGTTCGGACTTTTCTTGCCGTGTTATGGGGTACACTGCAGCCCCTGGCGCACTGGACGTATCAGAATGTACGGGTGCAATTTGTCATAACTAAGTAGTCAGGAAAAAAGATAAAGGAGTGCAATAATGAGCTAATGTTGTACATTGTTATTTAAATGATACGTCAAAGCGTATGCATACATGTAGTGCAATAAGTAAAAAATAGGACTATTTGACATGTCCTATCCAAGGGCGAGCTGCGTGTGGGTATGCAAAACAGGTATATCGATTGTTATCAGAGACCACCTGTGGATTCCCTTGTACGTCAAAGCTTCTTGCTTCCTTGGTGTTTCCTTCCCGTGACGGGTCCGATAATCAGACGATCGGAGAGGCCCTTCAGATAATATGATGCGGAGCATCCTACGATCATCCCCATGGACCTACCATCGTCTCATCAAGAGCCAAGAGGACCCATGACACGAGCACGAGCTAGAGCTCTCGAGAAGGAGGTGACTTCGTTCCTTAGTGATATCACGTATGATCCACTCGAGACATGGCTACTACCTAAGTCCGATATGCTATGCATGATCAGGTGTCAAGAGGACCCTCCCGAAGATGCTCGTGAAGACGGACAAGCCGCCAAGTCCATGGATGACGAGAACCAACGGAAACGGGCAAGTTCACCTTCCAGGCCCCGGACATTCGGCCCAGGCCCCGGACATCCTGCCCCTGGAGCGACCACATCAGCCGAAGCCCTGCCGCCCACGTCTACAGGACCCGGACATCCGGCGTCCAGCCCGGACATCCGGCCCGAGCCCGGAAATCCGGCCCGAGCTCGGAAATCCGGCCAGAAGCCCGGAAATCCGGCGCCATGCACCAGAACCTACAGAAGCTATCGCCGCCAGCCCGGACATCCGGCCCCCAGCCCGGACATCCGGCTCCTCCTGAAGGCCCGGACATCCAGCCCGACGCCCGGACATCCGGCTTCGCCTCTCTGCGCACAGTAAAGGGCCGAGGCCCATGTACCTCTTCGCCCCCCAGACTATATATACTCCATCCCCTTCCTCTTTCTAGGGTCAGCAAAGGATTAGCTCATATGTGAGATAGAGCTTTGCTCATCCATTACGGATCTCCTCCTCGAGAGAGACTGCGGCCCCTCTTCGGAGAAGATCACCTTGGATTCAAGACCCCCTCTTGGGTGGCCCCCATCAAGACCTCCTTACGGAGAAGAACCAGTTACCTTTGTATCGTCCTTTGTTGACTATGGATCTTGTATCTTACCTTTGTGCTCATCGATCTAGCACATGTGTGATCTATTCTTGTTGGTTGAGTGATTTCTCTCGTGTTTCCCTCGTTTTTCCCCTCGTGTTCATCGCGTTCTTCGTAGGGATCCGCTCCTTCCGTGAAAGATCGGCCATTTAGGGTTCCACCCTACATCATCTTGGTATCATGAGCCACGTTGATCACGATTTCGGAGCCCCCTCTCTTTGTTTTCTAGCTTGATTTTGTTGCTTTTCGTCCTTAAATTGCCCCACAAAATTAGCCCCAAAATTTTGTGATTTGTTGGTGTGATGAAGTTTTGTTGGATTTGATCCACGGATTTCGTGTGTTGCTGGTAGATCTAGCTTTTCCCCACCTTTTCCCCATTTTCCATCCACAAAATCTTCCGAATTTTGCCCCGGATTTGACCTCTACACGCGGTGTTCTTCGAGTTCATCCACGGATCCCGAGCCCGTACATCTGGCCCGACAGCCCGGACATCCGGCCCGGCCCGGACATCCGGCCATCAGCCCGGACATCCGGACGCTGACAACATCACTTCCATCCTCCACTCCGTTTTCCGCCTAACCCTCGCCAAATTTTGTCCCAGTGCCCACATACACTTCCGCATACCACCACCACTTCCGCATAGCACCACCATAGCCCTTACCGCTAGCAACTCCGACAATTTTGACCCGTTTTGCTTTGAGAATTTGAGTTGTGGTTTCTGTGTCCTATTGTGTTTCGGCTATCTAGGTACGGTTCGGCATCAACATCACCACCGCTCATCTTCGCCAAGGACTACTACGAACGGCTACATCACTATTGTGGTATCAACCTCACCATGGTATCACTTTGGTATCGTGATATCATACTCTCTTGCATTTGCATTGATAACCCCATGGCCTTACTTTTGCGTAGCTTACCCATCGAGACTAGCCTTTGAGTATTGCCAGCAACGTGACTTGTGCACATTAGTGATCATACTTCCCATAGCATACATACCATCATCGTGTTACATATCTTGGTATCATCTCTTGTGTCACAAAGTTGTCTTCGCATACACAGTTGCTATCTTGGTTCGTGAAGCATTGCATGAGAAAAGAGCTCAAACAACAAAGAGCCAAACAAGCTTTTAAGCAAAAGAAGAAAGATAAGCAAAGAGCTTATAAGCAAGAACCATAGCATCATACAACATTAAGATTGTCATACTCGATCATCTTGGATCAAAAGCATAGAAACATCATACATATAGCATACTTGGGATAGAAGTCGTTGCATTTTTGCTTAGTAGGTTGTGCACAAGTTCGTATCCGCCTATTGTGCAATCGTGCTAGCGTCTCTCTAGTGTTGTGCAACAAGAGCATCTTGGTGGATTCCACATTTTGGCTCATCCTTGGTTTCCCAACCCCACTTATCTATTTGCGTGTGTGTTTCCGTGTACCATATCTTGCTATTGGTCTACTTGTTTCATTTACAAGTCGCGAATCTTTTCCAACATTATTGAGTCTCACTTACAATTGCATCAATTTTTTGTGCCACCATCCTAACCAAGCTCCACCATAAGCTTTTACTTGTGTAGGTGTGAGAACCGACAAGAATTGGTACCAATTGTGCTATTTCCTTGCTACACATTGGAGTGATCTTTGATCCATTTTCAACATCGATCAAGGTACATTTGGTATTGGTTCTTCTCTTTCACCCACTCACATATCTTTGTTTGGAATGATGGATAGGCCAAGTACTTCTACCAACCCACTCTTCTTGGAGCAAGACGACGACATGTCATCCTACGTCACCAAGACTCAACTATTTGGTGCACATCGGGCTTTGCATCAAGAACAACTTGCTTTGGGCGACCACATCGACAATCTCGCCATCGACCTATGACAATCTGAGCAACGTACAAGAGACTACTTCGACACATCCATGAGTTCCCTCAAAGAAGATATCCGAACCATGATGGTCCGCTCTTCTACAACTTCGTCCTCGTCAAGACGGAGCCGCTCAAGTCGACACTCCGACGACACTATCTCCGGTTCAAGTACACCGACATCGAACACTCTTCGTCGTGCCGCGCGTCAAGACCGTTAAGCTAACCACAATCCTCTACACGACACCGACCCTCAAGAGCATCGACATTGTCAAAACCAAGCTGCTTTCGCACAAGCACAAGAACGACAACGCCAACGACAACAAGAACAAGAGGAGCGAGCGCGACAACATCAAGATGCACAAGACGCCGAGGCGCAACATCAAGAACAACAACTACGTGAAGCTCAAGAAAGGATTTACAAAGCACGTCAAGATCGACAAGATCCTCTTCAAGATCGACAAGTTCCTCGTCAAGATCGACAAGCTCCCCCTCAAGCGAGACAAGAACGTCAAGTCCATCGAGAGCAAGAAGACAATGGACCCCCTCCTCGCCAAGAGCAACCTGAGGTCAACAACCCTCCTCGCCAAGAGAAACATGAGGAAGACAACCCTCCTCGCCAAGAGCAACATGAGATTGTCAATCCTCAACGACATGGGCGTCATCATCCCCGACCCCAACACAATGAAGAGCAATGATATGGCAAGCTAAAGTTCACCATGCCCAAGTTTACCGGAAGCAATGACCCCGAAGAGTACATATCATGGGCATTGAAGGTTGACAAAATCTTATGCTTGCACAACTACGAAGAAGAGAAGAAGATCGCAATGGCATCCCTCGAATTCCAAGACCACGTCCTCATTTGGTGCGAACAAGTCATTGAGCGCCGAGCGGCAAGAGGTGAACCACCCATCACCACTTTGGCACAAATGAAGGATGTCATGAGAGCACGATTCGTGCCAAACTACTACAACCGTGACCTCTTCAAGAATCTCCAACAACTCAAGCAAGGAACCAAGAGCGTTGAAGAGTACTACAAGGAAATGGAGATTGCCATGATACGAGCCAATCTCAAAGAAGATGATGAGCAAACTATGGCGCATTTCTTGAATGGACTCAATCACCCTATCAAGAAGATTGCCGACTTCCAACCATACTCGAACCTCATCGAGCTAGTGCATCAAGCTACCAAAGCGGAACGGAAAGTACAAGACGACTTCAAGTATGCCAAGTTTTCATCCAAGTCCTACGGCTTCTCCAACAATCAAGCTTCGACGACTCCACCACCTTCTACCTCAACCAAGCCATCTACAAGCAACGGCGACAATTCAAGTTACAAGAAAGCTTCGACAAGCTCAAGTCGTCCTCCTACTACAAGCAACTTCAAGAAAGCTTCATCATCATCTACCCCAACGGATGAGACCATCAAGACGAGTTCCTTCAAATGCTTCACATGCGGAGGCCGAGGCCACAAGTCTTTCGAGTGCACAAACAAGCGCACCATGATCCTCAATGACGACGGAACATATGACTCAATAAGTGAAGGAGAAATGGAAGCTCTTGAGCAAGTGGCCATGCACGGACAAGTGAACAATGAAGAAGAAGATGATCACATCTTTTCTGACGAAGACTCAAGTCCCGCTCTTGTTGTCTCCAAGGTCTTGACTCTTGAACATCAACAAGACGAAGATCAAAGATGCCATATCTTCCACACAAAGGCCGGCATCAATGGACGGTCCCTCAAGGTCATCATCGATGGAGGGAGTTGCCATAACTTGGCAAGTGAAGAACTATGCTCCAAACTCCAATTGGTCAAGATGAAGCACCCGCACCCCTACAAGGATCAATGGTTAAGCGACACCGGCACCATACAAGTCGAGCATAGAGTACAAGTCTCTTTCAATATCGGCGCCTATGAAGACACTTTGGAGTGTGATGTCTTTCCGATGACCGTTTGCCACCTCCTTCTTGGACGGCCATGGCAATTTGACCGAGGTGTCATTCACAATGGGCGTACAAATCACTATAGCTTCAAGATGAAAGGGAAAGAGTTTGTGCTACGTCCTATGTCTCCAAGCCAAGTGCTCGCCGACAAGCAAAACACCCATCATGGAGAGAATAGTGAGAGAGCGAACCACCAAAAAGAGAGTGAGCGCCACAAGCCCAAATTGAGTGCCTCCATGATGAGCGACAAGAAAAACTTAGTTCTCTTTGCCACCAAACGTGAGATGAGAGAAGCGTGTGAGAACCCATCCAGTGTCCTACACTATGTCCTATTGTGCAAGGACGAGGCACCAAAAGCTAACACCTCTCACAATCTTGCTCTAGTGTTATCTTCTTTATTGCAGGAATTCCAAGATGTTTTCCCTAATGAGCTACCTCCGGGGTTACCTCCAATACGAGGCATTGAGCACCGAATCGATCTCATCCCCGGAGCGCCGCTTCCAAACAAAGCTCCCTACCGCGTCAACCCCGAAGAAACCAAAGAAATACAAAGGCAAGTAAAGCATCTCATAGATCATGGACATGTGCGTGAAAGTTTGAGTCCTTGTGCCGTACCGGTCATTCTTGTGCCAAAACGAGACGGTAGCTTTCGCATGTGCTCCGATTGTAGACCTATCAATGCTATCACTGTTCGATATAGGTACCCCATTCCACGCCTTGATGATATGCTTGATGAGCTTAGCGGTGCCACTATTTTTTCCAAAATTGATCTTAAAAGTGGTTACTATCAAATCCGCATACAAGAGGGTGATGAATGGAAAACCGCTTTCAAAACAAAGTTTGGTCTATATGAGTGGTTGGTCATGCCTATGGGTTTATCTGAAGCACCCGGTACTTTCATGCGTCTCATGCATTACGTGTTTCGCCCTTACATTGGTGAATTTGTTGTTGTCTACTTTGATGATATCCTTGTGTTTAGCAAATCTCTCAAAGAGCATGTCACCCATCTTCGCACCGTGCTACAAACTCTTCGAAATGAGCAAATTTATGCTAATATGGAAAAATGCCTATTTGGTGTTGATAAGCTTGTTTTCTTAGGTTTCATAGTATCTTTTAAGGGTGTTCATGTTGATGAGTCTAAGATCAATGCTATTAAAACTTGGCCCCAACCAACCAATTTGCAACAAGTGCGTAGTTTTCTTGGTTTAGCCGGTTTCTACCATAGATTTGTGAAGGATTTTAGCACCATTGCTTCACCTTTGCATGCTTTGAGTAAGAAAAATGCACCGTTTGTTTGGGGAACATCCCAAGATATCGCTTTCAATGAGCTTAAGAATTTGCTTACTCATGCTCCCGTGCTTGCATTACCCAACTTTGACAAACCTTTTGAAATTCATTGCGATGCTAGTGGTAATGGCATAGGAGGTGTGTTAACGCAAGAGAAGTGCCCCATTGCATACTTTAGTGAGAAACTCTCCGGAGCGCAACTCAATTACCCCATCTATGACAAAGAGCTATATGCTTTAGTGCGAGTCTTGCGTGAATGGGAACATTACCTTCGCCCTCACGAGTTCATTATCCACACCGATCATGAAACGCTTAAATACCTTAAGGGTCAAACTAAGTTGAACAAGCGTCATGCTAAGTGGAGTGAGTTTATTGAGTCTTTTCCTTATGTCATCAAGTATATTAAAGGTAAGGAAAATGTTGTGGTGGATGCGCTTTCCCGTATTTGCATTCTTGTTACTCAACTTGAATTGAATGTCATTGGCTTTGAGCACGTAAAAGACTTGTTTGAGCATGATCCTACTTTTGCTATTCCTTATGCAAAGTGTTTGACGCATCCATTTTGGGAACGCTACGACATCAAAGATGGATATCTTATGAGAGCTAACAAACTTTGCATTCCCGAGTCCTCTCTTGGCTTGTTGCTTTTGCAGGAATCTCATGGAGGCAGACTCATGGGACACTTTGGACGCGACAAGACATTTGCTACGCTCTCCAAGAACTACTTTTGGCCCAAGATGTTTCGCGACGTCAATCGCTTCACCAACCGATGCTCTACATGTCGCAAAGCTAAGTCTAAAGCCCAATCTCATGGCCTTTATATGCCACTTCCAATTCCATATCAACCATGGGAAGATATTAGCATGGATTTTGTGCTTGGTTTACCTAGAACTAGAAATCGCAAGGATTCTGTTTTCGTTGTTGTGGACCGATTCTCCAAAATGGCTCATTTCATTCCTTGCAACAAGATAGACGATGCTTCACATGTTGCAAATTTGTTTTGTAGGGAAACCTTGCGCCTTCATGGAGTGCCAAAGACGATTGTCTCGGACCGCGACGTCAAGTTCTTGAGTTACTTTTGGAAGACCTTGTGCGCCAAGCTCGGAATCAAGCTTTTGTTCTCTTCGGCATACCATCCACAAACCGACGACCAAACAGAGGTGACGAACCACACGCTCTCCACTCAACTACGCGTGTTGATAAAAAAGAACATCAACGAGTGGGAGGAGTGCCTACCTATCGCCGAGTACGCCTACAACCGTGCAAGACATTCGACTACCGGCAAGTCCCCCTTCGAGGTCGTCTATGGCTTTAACCCATTGTCACCATTGGACATTCTACCTCTACCACTACAAGAGCGCACAAACATGGACGCGAGTGCCCGAGTCAACTTCCTGAAGATGCATGAAGATACATGGAACACCATCGAGCGCCAAGTACAACGCCTCGCGACCAAGCTCAACGTCAACAAGCAACCCATGATGTTCAATGTTGGAGATCTTGTGTGGCTACACCTTCGCAAGGACCGTTTCCCCAATGAACGCAAGTCCAAGCTACTACCCTGAGCGGATGGACCCTTCAAGGTGCTTGCACGCTACAACAACAACGCATACAAGATCGACATCCCACGCGACAAGTATTCCGTGAGCGACATCTTCAACATCAACGATCTCTCCCCATACCATGGTGATGAGAATTTCGATCCGAGGCCGGATCTTTCCCAAGGGAGGGGAGATGATGCGGAGCATCCTACGAACATCCCCATGGACCTACCATCATCTCATCAAGAGCCAAGAGGACCCATGACACGAGCACGAGCTAGAGCTCTCGAGAACGAGGTGACTTCCTTCCTTAGTGATATCACGTATGATCCACTCGAGACATGGCTACTACCTACGTCCGAGATGCTATGCATGATCAGGTGTCAAGAGGACCCTCCCGAAGATGCTCGTGAAGACGGACAAGCCGCAAAGTCCATGGATGAAGAGAACCAACGGAAACGGGCAAGTTCACCTTCCAGGCCCCGGACATCCGGCCCAGCCCCGGACATCCGGCCCCAGGAGCGACCACATCAGCCGAAGCCCTGCCGCCCACGTCTACAGGGCCCGGACATCTGGCCCGAGCCCGGAAATCCGGCCAGAAGCCCGAAAATCCGGCGCCATGCACCAGAACCTACAGAAGCTATGGCCGCCAGCCCGGACATCCGGCCCCCAGCCCGGACATCCGGCTCCTCCTGAAGGCCGGACATCCGGCCCGACGCCCGGACATCCGGCTCCGCCTGTCTGCGCACAGTAAAGAGCCGAGGCCCATGTACCTCTTCGCCCCCCTATACTATATATACTCCATCCCCTTCCTCTTTCTAGGGTGAGCATAGGATTAGCTCATATGTGAGATAGAGCTTTGCTCATCCATTACGGATCTCCTCCTCGAGAGAGAGACTGCGGCCCCTCTTCGGAGAAGATCACCTTGGATTCAAGACCCCCTCTTGGGTGACCCCCATCAAGACCTCCTTACGGAGAAGACTGCGGCCCCTCTTCGGAGACTTTGGATCTTGTATCTTACCTTTGTGTTCATCGATCGAGCGCATGTGTGATCTATTCTTGTTGGTTGAGTGATTTCTCTCGTGTTCCCCTCGTGTTTCCCCTCGTGTTCATCGCGTTCTTCGTAGGGATCCGCTCCTTTCGTGAAAGATCGGCCATCTAGGGTTCCACCCTACATCATAATAGGGTCCTGAAAGGAAGAAAATGTTAAAGGTATACGGGTCCTGAGGCGGTTGAGCCGTATTGTGGGTCGTGCCATGGCCGTGCCTCCGCCTATGCCCATGGTATCTTGAGTGCGTAATTATGTACGCGCGGCGCAAATTTCGCCGCTTGATTGGGACTAGGACGGAGGCCGAATTGCTAGGCGAGCTCTAAACTTGCCTGGCGATCCTCTTGTAGGGTACTCGGACTCGCTTGAAGGTGTCCGGGGTCTTTTTCGCCGAATTGGCGGGTTGCCTCATAAGGTTGCTTTGCACTTCTGCTGCGAGGGCCGCAGTGTGCTCCTCCGTGCGGAGCGAGCGTTCTGTGTTTCCATTAACTGTTATAACCCCGCGAGGTCCTGGCATTTTGAGCTTGAGGTATGCATAATGCGGTACCGCATTGAATCTGGCAAATGCGGTTCGCCCGAGCAGTGCGTGGTAGCCACTGCGGAAGAGGACGATATCGAAGATTAACTCCTCGCTTCAGAAGTTGTCCGGAGATCTGAAGACCACTTCCAGTGTGATTGAGCCCGTGCAACAGGCCTCTACACCTGGGATGACACCTTTAAAGGTGGTTTTGGTGGGTTTGAGCCTCGAGGGGTCTATATCCATTTTGCGCACTGTATCCTGATAGAGCAGGTTCAGGCTGCTGCCACCGTCCATAAGGACTCGAGTGAGGTGAAATCCATCAATGATGGGGTCAAGGACAAATGCGGCAGAACCGCCATGACGGATACTGGTGGGGTGGTCCCTGCGATCGAAGGTGATCGGACAAGAAGACCATGGTTTGAACTTTGGGGCGACTGGCTCCATCGCATAGACGTCCCTCAGTGCACGCTTCCGTTCTCGCTTGGGGATATGGGTTGCGTATATCATGTTTACCGTTTTCACTTGGGGAGGAAATTTCTTCTGTCCTCCTGTGTTCGGCGGCCGGGGCTCCTCCTCATCATCGCTATGCAGCCCCTTTTCCTTGTTTTCGCCATTCAACTTGCCGGCCTGTTTGAACACCCAGCATTCTCTATTGGTGTGGTTGGCTGGTTTATCGGGGGTGCCGTGAATTTGACACGAGCGATCGAGTATGCGGTCCAAGCTGGACGGGCCCGGATTGCTTCTTTTGAACGGCTTTTTCCGCTGACCGGATTTAGAGCCACTGAATCTGGCATTAACTGTCGTGTCTTCGGCGTTGTCGCCGTTGTTGCGGCGCTTGTGTCTGTTGCACCGTGGCCTACCGTTGCTATCTTTGGCATCTGAATTGCCAGGATTTCTTGATGTGTTGTTGCTGCGAGCCAGCCAGCTGTCCTCGCCCGCACAAAAGCGGGTCATGAGTGTCGTGAGAGCTGCCATGGACTTCGGCTTTTCTTGGCCGAGGTGTCGGGCGAGCCACTCGTCGCGGATGTTATGCTTAAATGCCACTAAGGCCTCGGCATCCAGACAATCGATAATTTGGTTCTTTTTAGTTAGGAACCGAGTCCAGAATTTCCTGGCTGATTCCCCTGGCTGTTGGGTTATGTGACTCAAGTCATCAGCATCCGGTGGTCGCACATAAGTGCCCTAGAAGTTGTCAAGGAATGCGTCCACCAAATTCTCCCAACTGCCAATTGAGTTTGCCGGTAGGCTATTGAGCCAATGCCGAGCAGGTCCTTTGAGTTTTAATGGGAGGTACTTGATGGCTTGTAGATCGTCACCGCGGGCCATGTGGATGTGGAAGAGGAAATCTTCAATCCATACCGCGGGGTCTGTTGTACCATCATATGATTCAATGTTCACGGGTTTAAAACCTTCTTGGAATTCGTGATCCATTACTTCATCAGTGAAGCATAGGGGGTGTGCGGCGCCTCTGTGCCAGGCTATATCAGAACGCAGTTCATACGAGTGTTGTTTGCTGTATTCGGTCCGACCGGATTTGCTTTTGGTATATCCGACGTGACGGTCGTCGTCATGCATTGGGGCGCGCCTCCGTGATCCGTAGATCGATATTGCATGTCCTGCTTTGTTTTCCAATACGTCTCGCAGGTCCTGCGTGTTACCCCGGGCCTTGGTATTTTTGTATAACTGGCGACGGGGTGCAGGCTGGACCACGGCCTGATATGCCACTTTGTCTCAGCCACGAGGTGGCCGGTCAGCCGCATCATACGCTGGAAGCGTAGGCTTTAATGCTTCCTCCTCGAGTTGGGGTAGCAACCTGCGCTTTGGGTAACTTTTGGTTGGGCGCTCGAGTTCATATTCCTCGGCCGCCAGGACCTCAGTCCATGTACCCGCTAGCAGATCTTGGTCAGCTTGAAGCTGCTGTTGCTTTTTCTTCAGGCTTTTTGCTGTGGCTATAAGCCGGCGCTTGAAGCGCTCCTGTTCATCGGGATCCTCAGGCACGATAAATTCTTCGTCGCCGAGGCTCACCTCGTCTTCGGAGAGAGGCATGTAATTGTCATCCTCTGATTCTCCGTCTGCTGCCTGTTCCTTAGGGCTAGCTTGCCCATCCTCCCGCTCGAGGCCTAGTTGGAGGGGATTGTCTTCGTCCGGCACTATCCGCAGCGTTATTGTTTCTTGGGCCGGTATCGCTGCTTTTGTTATGGCGGGGCTTAGAGCAGCGCCAATGACGCCGGTGCTTAGATTGCTTCTCGAGGGGATTATCCTCCGTTGCCTTATTGCCATCGCTTTCTTTGGGGTGTCCACCATGTATATATCATATGATGAGGTGGTAGTCCAGCGCCCTGTGGGCGGTGGTTCCTGTTCTTCTCCCACATCGTCGTCCATACCGTCGATGTCTTCGGAGCCGAAATCAAGCATGTCGGTTAAGTCGTCGACAATGGCTATTAAGTGGGTGGTGGGTGGGGAACGAATTTCTTCGTCGAACGCTTCCCACTCAAGCCGGACACAGTTCGGCCAAGGGCCTCCCGACAAGGAGAGAGACCTTAATGAATTTAGCACATCGCCCAGGGGCGAGTGCTGAAAGATATCCGCGGAGGAAAACTCCATGATCGGTGCCCAATCAGATTCGATAGGCACTGACGCAGGCGGTTCGGAGCCCGTGGCCGGGGACGAATCCAAGAGTCCGGCGACACAGGTCTCGTAGGAGGTGAAGTCGGTATTCTTCTCTATCGCCACTGAGTGTGAGGACTCCGTGGCAGGGTCCATCCACCCGTCCTCGGACGGCGTAATCTGCTCCGGATTGAGGGCCGGAGTAGCCACAGGTGCGATCTCCCGAACACCATCCGACGGCAGAGCTAAGTCATGCTCGTCGTGACTGTGCGGCGCACCTGACATCGGCTCGAATCCGTCAAAGATCAAGTCTCCGCGGATGTCGGCAGTATAGTTTAAGCTTCCAAACCTGACCTGACGACCAGGGGCATAGCTCTCGATCCACTCCAGATGGCCAAGCGAGTTGGCCCGCAGTGCGAAACCGCCGAATACGAAGATCTATCCGGGGAGAAAAAACTCACCCTGGATCGCATCGTTGTCGATGATCGAAGGAGCCATCAAGCCTTATGGTGACGGCACAGTGGAACTCCCAATGAAAGCACCAATGTCGGTGGCAAAACCGGCGGATCTCGGGTAGAGGGCCCGAACCTGGGTAAACATTGTGTCCCCCGCCTCATGTTACCATCCGCCTTAGACGCACAGTTCGGGACCCCCTACCCGAGATCCGCTGGTTTTGACACCGATAAGGAGGGATACGAGGAGGACGCGGCAAAGGTTATCCATACCGAGTGCAAGCGCCTATTACACACTTACGGCATGAGGCTCGGCCGCAAGCTGTTTGAGACTACTACACTGCGTGTGGTATTAAGAAGGACAAGCCGTCATGCCGCGAAAAGTTTCTGAAGAAGCATCAGTACATGAAGGTAATTACCTATTCTTAAGGCCTTGTACTTAGTTTCCTTCATTTGATTCATAGGCACAACGCTCAAATTTCTCTTTACTAACTTAGGTGCCCCCAAGATGGTGCGCGGATAAGATGGGTTGTTCGGAGGCGTTGGTGGATGAGTGGTGCACGGACCACTGGCTAGCCGTCCACAAGAATGCCAAGGACCAGCGTGCCCAAATGGTTGGTGTGCCACACCATCAAGGCAGCGCCAACTTATGTCAGTTCGGGTGGAACTGAGTATGTGGTTTGTTTCATGACTCATGCAATTCATTCTTCATGCTAGCTTGAGCCCTTTACTAATACTTTGTTCCTCTCTTTTAGGCGCGACACAATAACACAGAGGTGCCAGAGGTGTATGGCCTCTATGCCATGGCCCATACTGCCTCATACAAGAAGGCCAAGGCAATCTCTGAGACTGACCTCGATCATCCGGAAAACTTCACCAACATCTCCTCCCACCATAAGCTCGTGAGGTACAAGACGGAGGCGAAGGCAAGGAAACGGGTGGACTATAACCCGAGCCAGCATCTTATTGATCCAGGGTTGCTGATGATATCTGGTGGTGGGAGGCCCCATGGCTTGATAGCCATTTGAGATGGAATGATATGTTGTCCTCTCACTCTCTCGGAGATCAAGGCTCGCCAAACGAGCTCCTGTCCTGAGATAAGGACTCGTCCATGGCCAGTCGATATCGCCATCGAGGTTAGTTATACGGACTCAGATATCTTTCCTCCATTACATTGTGTGTGCGGCCATCGATGATTACAATGGTAACGAGGAGTGGTGTTGCAGGTTGCTCTTCAGAAAGAGAGAGCGACAACCTAGGCGCTTCTGGAGGGAGGGACCGGTTGGCGGCGAAGAAGGAAGTACTGGTAGAGGAGAAGACAGCTAGGTTTTTGGAGGAGGAGAGGTCACAGAATGAGGCGGCTCACCGGGCCATGTACGAGCTCCTCATGGTAAGTTTCTTCTACATATTAGCCAAATCATGCACGTAGTGTTCGTTTCATTACTAATAATATGACTGGCTCGTGAAAACCAAATGTGTAGTCTGTGTGCGAGAAGACCGGTCAGGCCCCTCTGCCGATGCTAGTTATTACTATGACGGGAACAGTGAGTTTCATTTGAATGGCCATTAGTTACTAGTCTTAACATTTGAGTGTCATCATGCTAACGAGACATTGCAAATGATCTTTGGTGCAGCATAACTCCCGAGCAGCATCGCACACCCTTCTCCAGGGCAACCTTCTCCAGGTGACAGCCAGAGCAACCCTGGTGCTTGACCTCCGTGATGACTACGAAGGTAAGTTTTCTCTAGTGTTTTGCTTAGCAAATGCATACTTAGCTTCTTACATGCTAGTTAGCCCTAATATGCCACATACTTAGCTTATTTTCTCCAAAAAGGACATACTTCGCTAATTATCCTCCAAAATGACATAAGTAGCTTATTTAGTTCATTTATGACATAATTATCTTAGTTAGGTATGCTATGGCATAATAACCTTGGTTAGCTCATAAATTTCATATACTTAGCTTATTTTCCTCCTAAATGACATAATAAGCTAAGTTAGCTCAATAATGACCTATACTTACCTAAGTTAGCTCAAAAATGGCATAATTACCTAAGTTAGCACAAAAATGACCTATACTTACCTTATTTTCCTCCAAATGGACATAATAAGCTTAGTTAGCTCAAAAAATGGCATACTTACGTTGGTTAGCATAAAAATGACCTATACTTACCTTGTTTTCCTCCAAAATGACAAAATAAGCTTAGTTAGCTCAAAAATGGCATAATTACCTAAGTTAGCTCAATAATGACCTATACTTACCTTATTTTCCTCCAAAATGACATAACAAGCTTAGTTAGCTCTAAATGGCATAATTACCTAAGTTATCTCTAAAATGACACAAATAAGAATAAGAAAAAGAAAAACAAGGAAGAGGAGAAAAAGAAAGAATAGAAGAAGAAAGAGAAGAAAAAGAAAGAATAAAAGAAGAAGAATGAGAAGGAAAAGGATAAGAAGATAGAAGAGAATATGAGAAAAAGGGATAAGAAGAAGAAAATATATTCTTATTCTTCCTTTTTCTCTTCTTTCTTTTTCTCCATCTTCTACTCCTTCTTATTCTTATTCTTCTTCTTTCTTTCGTCTTCTTATTTTTCTTCTCTTTCTTCTTCTTCTTCTTCTAACTTTCTTACTCCCATTTTTGCACATTTGATTCACTTCATGGAAGTTGGCATTGATGGACTACTAGTGTTTAGTTTTTGTTTTGATTTGTATTGATGAACAATGTGAAACTATGTATGTATATATGGATGAACTCCTTGACAGTATGTATGTATTGGATATTTTTCATACCCTATGTGTTCTCTTTGCATTGATGGATTGCTGATGTTGGATACATGGCCTATGCTTCAGCTTCAAACTATATATATACCATATTTGTGTTTTGAAAATGCAGGGAAACAACAGACAATAGTAAGTATGATAGTGGCGATCTTTTTCGACTTTGGATTGTGGATATTGGGAGGTTCAAAGAATATCTTTTGTAAGGCAGGATGAATATGGGAAATTTTTTCCTTCTAATTTAAATAGAAATAGCATCCACATAGCAATTTGTTTTACGAAGAATAGATCCTTTAATTATTGGTATGACTCCAGTGCAATTAAAGAATTCTTGAATGACATTCCTCCCAATTATATTTCCACTACCCACATGATAAGTTTTAGTTTCAAAAGTTGTGCCGCCTTTATTATCCGAAGGATCATGATGAGGATAAAATAATTTAGGTTTTTCCTCAAGCGGCTCACTAGTGCTATCTGTACTAGCACTTTTACCAATAACTTTTTGAAACTCAGACATGATAATGAATTCAAGCAAAATAAAATATTTTTTCTGTCTTTTTTTATTTTTTTTAGAGAAGTGAAGGGAGATGAAAAACAGAGGTAAATAAAAAGTACAACAAGTAATTGATAATATGTGTGTAAGAACCTATAGTTATTTGGTGATGTCTCCCCGGTAATGATGCCAGAAATTCTTTCTGCTACTTGTCAGTTGCGTTAGGATTTTCCCCGAAGAGGAAGGGTGAAGCAATAAAGTAGTGGTCAGTATTTCCCTCAGTGAGGACCAAGGTTATCGAACCAATAGGAGAACCACGCAAATCCCTAGTAAGCAGCACCTACACACACAAGAGCAAATACTTGCACCCAACACAGACAAGAGGGTTGTCAATCCCCTTGAACTCGTTACTTGCAAGGATTAAATCTAATAGTGATAGATATCTAAATTGAAAAGTAAAAGAAAGTAAATAAATTGCACCAAGGTATTTTTGGTTTTAGTAATATGATCAAAGTAGACCCGGCGGGCCATAGTTTTCACTAGAGGCTTCTCTCTCGAAACATAGCATATGGTGGGTAGACAAATTACTATTGGGCAATTGTTAGAAAAGCGCATAGTTATGATGTTATTCATGGAAATGATCATGTATATAGGCATCACATATGTGACAAGTAGAGCGACTCATGCCTGCATCTACTACTATTACTCCACCAATCGACCGATTTTGCCTGCATCAATGGTATGAAGTTCAGGACAAATAGAGTAACGCTTCAAGCAAGATGACATGATGTAGGTAGAATAAAACCAAGCAATATGATTAAGCCCCGTCGTTTTGCCCTTAATGGCAACAATACAAATACATGCCTCGCTATCCCTACTGTCACTGGGTGAGGACAACGCAAGATTGAACCCATTACAAAGCACCTCTCTCACTAAAGATAAATCAATCTAGATGGCCAAACCAAATGGATAGATTGGAGAGAAATACAAAGCTATAATAATCATGCATAATAAAGTTCAGAAAAGACTCAATTACTTTCCATGAATAATTACTTTCCATGAATAATCTAATCATAAGTCCACAATTCATCGGATCCCAACAAACACACAGCAAAATAAGATTACATCGAATCAATCTCCATGAAGATCATGGAGAACATTGTATTAAAGATCAAAGAGAGAGAAGAAGCCATCTGGCTACTAGCTATGGACCTGTAGGTCTGTGGTGAACTTCTCGCACATCATCAAAAGGGCAGCAAGTTTGATGTAGAATCCCTCCTTGATCGATTCCCCCTTCGGTAGAGTACAGGAAAGGACCTCTAGATGGGATTGTGGAAGAACAGAAGCTTGTCGCGGTGGAAAAATTGATTCGGGTGGCTCTCGGGGGGTTTCCCAATATATGAGAATTTATAGGAGTGGAATTAGGTCAGACGGAGGCATGTGGGGCCCACAAGGCATCAGAGCACCCTACCCCCTGGGCACGCCCTGTTGCCTTGTCGTCTCCTTGCTTCACGTTTGGTCCGCTCCTGAAGTTTCTAGGGTCTCTTTTGTCTAGAAAAAATTGTCAAAATTTTTCGTAGGTTTGGACTCCATTTGTACAGATTTCTTGGAAAATCAAAAACAAGTAGAAAAGAGCAACTGGCACTAGGCACTAAGTTAATAGGTTAGTCCCCCAAAATGACATAAAATTGTATAAAAAGTATCCAAGATTGATAATATAATAGCATGAAACAATAAAAAATTATAGATACGTTGGAGAGGTATCACACCCACATATGAACCCGCCTGCTAGCATCCACGTTAGCACACTTGTCAGAACCATTGACCGGTCAGACGACACATCATCACCGAAAAAATGGCGCCTGGTCCCACTTGTAAGCAGCCACATCATCATCTTCTGGGCCCATATGTCAGTAGCGTTGATTGGTCAAAACTGACGGCGAGTTATTACTAACAGGACCGTCGGTGATAAAATTTGTGGTGAACCCACATGGAAAAATCCACGTCACTAACTGCTGGCCCCACCTGTCAAAATCATTTACCGACAAAACCGGCGGACCGATCGCCGATGATGGGATTATCGTCGCCAAAAGATCTTAGGTGACAGATTGGGCCATAATACATGACATTCTGGGGCATCATCGAAAATGGCCATCGATGATAGTTTTAGGTTCGTCACCAAAAATGCGATCTCGCGTGACGAGGAAAGTGGTACCGCCAAAATTTTATTTTCTATGAAGGCGCTTCGGTGATGGTGGGGGTGACGGCCGAAAAACATCACCGGCGTATTTTCCGCGATGAAAATGGGTTATACGTGACACAAGTGAAGTGTCAAAAAATAGAGTAAATTTGTAGTGAAATCCAGTGATATGATACACTTTATCAGACATAATATCCTTCCTCAAAACAGCCACCATACCTTCCTATTATTGCATTTCCATAGCCATTCTAAGATATATTGCAATGCAACTTCCACAGTTACTATTCACGTGACTTGTGTGTTCATTGTCATATTGCTTTGCATGATCATATAGAGCTGACATGATATCTATGGTAAAGCCACCATTCATCATAGTAATACATGTTATGCTAGATCATTGCACATCCTGGTCCACTGCCCAAGGAATTCATATAGAGTCAAATTATTTCAGTTTATCAAGTCGTAAGTAAAAAGAAGTGTGATGATCATCATTATGACAGTATTGTCCCAGTGAGGTAAAGAATGATGGAGACTGATGAGTCCTCGAAAAAGTGGGCATGAGGTTCATGACATTGTTCCAAAAAAATAAAAAAAATGAGAGAGAAAGAGAGAACGAACAATGCTATTATCCTTTTACCACACTTGTGTTTCAAAGTATCACCATGTTATTCATATAGAGTCTCCATGATTTGTCACTTTCATATACTAGTTGGAATTTTGACAATATAGAACTTGGCTTGTATATTTTGACGGTGGGCTTCCTCAAATGCTTGAGGTCTTCATGCACAAGCAAGTTGGATGCACACCCACATAGTTTCAGTAGTGAGCTTTCATACACTTATAGCTCTAGTGCATCCGTTGCATGGCAATCCCTACTCCTCGCATCGATATCGATTGTAAGGCCTCCCCATTGCCTAATGATCCACCGAGTTGATGGAAGACTTTCTCCACTTTTTGTCTTACCTTATAAACCTCTACCAACATACTATGTTCCACACATAGTGCTATGTCCATGTCTCACGCTCATATATTGAGTGAAGTTGAAAATGCCGAAGTAAGAAAATGTATGATGCAATTACATGGTTTGACATCGGGGTGCTCATGATTTATATTTATGCAGTGAAGGCGGAGTCATGCCATGCTTACATGATAAAATGAGTAGAGATAACATTCGACAAGGGTTGTATATTTTGAAAAGTAAAGATTATGCTTCTTATATTCATGGATATTGTTATGTTGATATTATTACTTCATCATTTCTTATTATTTATACTGTAAAGAGATTACATGAGAAACATGCTATGTAGCATTCAACATCAAAAATTATATTTTAATCATTTGCTTGGTTTGACACCGAGGTGCTCATGATTTGTACTTATATGAGGAAGGAGTCATGCCATGCTTATATAATTTAATGAATAGAGGTAACATTCATTAAGTATTGTATATTTTGAAAAGTAGTGATTATTTTCTAGTATTCATGGATATTATCATATTGGTATTAATAACTTCATCATTTCTCAACATTTATACCATAAAAATATTACCTGATAATAAATGTTAGGTATCATTCAACATCAAAAATTCTTTTTTAATATTTGCCTACTCAAGGACGAGCAGGAATTAAGCTTGGTGTAGCGCCCAAGATGCGATTCTACCCAATGACGTGATGAATTCATGAATGGGGCACAACCGCATTTCGAGCGCATAGCAAGGTGGATATCATTACAACATACCATGTACTAAATAGATGAGAATACAAGATAAAGGCTTACACTCGCCAAAAGCTACAACATGAATACAACAGTTCATCAATACCTAGCAATCATCATACAGAAGAGCAGGATTCGACTACGGATGAAATCAAACGAAAAAGAAGAACGACATCCACCCTGCTAATCCCAGACTCGTGACCCAGAACCTATCCCTTGATCGAAGAAGAAGCAGAAGAACTCCAAAACAAGCAAGCATCGCTCTCACGTCATAACATCGCATTACTTGTACCTGCAACTGTTGTTGTAGTAATCTGTGAGTGATACATCTCCAATGTATCTACAATTTTTTATTGTTCCATGCTATTATATTATCTGCTTTGGATGTTTAATATGCATTAATATGCTATTTTATATGATTTTTGGGACTAACCTGTTAACCTAGAGCCCAGTGACAGTTCCTGTTTTTTCCTTGTTTTAGAGTTTCGCAGAAAAGGAATACCAAACGGAGTCCAAACGGAATTAAACTTTCGCGATGATTTTTCTTGGACCAGAAGACACCCAGGAGACTTGGAGTGCAAGTCAGAAGAGCCACGAGGCGGCCACAAGGGTGGAGGGCGCGCCCAGGTGGGTAGGGCGCGCCCCCCAACCTTGTGGGGCCCTCGGTGACCCCCTGACCTAGATCTTCCTCCTATATATACTCTTATACCCCAAAAAACTTCAAGGGGAGCCACGAAACCACTTTTCCACCGCCGCAACCTTCTGTACCCATGAGATCCCATCTTGTGGCCTTTTTCGGCATCCTACCGGAGGGGGATTCGATCACGGAGGGCTTCTACATCAACACCATTGCCTCTCCGATGAAGTGTGAGTAGTTTATCACAGACCTACGGGTCCATAGCTAGTAGCTAGATGGCTTCTTCTCTCTCTTTGATTCTCAATATAAAGTTCTCCTCGATGTTCTTGGAGATCTATTCGATGTAATACTCTTTTGTAGTGTGTTTGCCGAGATCCGATGAATTGTGGATTTATGATCAGCTTATCTATGAATATTATTTGAATCTTATCTGAATTCTTAAATGCATGATTTGATATCTTTGCAAGTCTCTTCGAACTATCGATTTGGTTTGGCCAACTAGATTGGTTTTTCTTGCAATGGGAGAAGTGCTTAGCTTTGGGTTCAATCTTGCAGTGCTCGATCCCGGTGACAGTAGGGGAAACGACACGTATTTTATTGTTGCCATTGAGGATAAAAAGATGGGTTTTTTATCGTAATGCTTGACTTAATTCCTCTACATCATCTCATCTTGCCTAAACCGTTACTCCGTCCTTTATGAACTTAATACTCTAGATGCATGCTGGATAGTGGGCGAGGTGTGGAG
Source organism: Aegilops tauschii subsp. strangulata (assembly GCF_002575655.3). NCBI lineage: Eukaryota > Viridiplantae > Streptophyta > Magnoliopsida > Poales > Poaceae > Aegilops > Aegilops tauschii. Next base: position 281,753,595 of record NC_053036.3, read on the forward strand.
TAATAGTAGTAGATGTATAATCGTTTTGGTCTACTTGACACGGACGTGATGCCTATATTCATGATCATTGCCTTAGATATCGTGATAACTTTGCGCTTATCTATCAATTGCTCGGCAGTAATTTGTTCACCCACCATAATAATTCTTATCTTGAGAGAAGCCTCTAGTGAAACCTATGGCCCCAGGGTCTATTTTCCATCTTATAAATTTCCAATCTACAATTCTAGTTTCCTATTTACTTTTCTTGCAATCTTTTACTTTCCGTTCCATAAACCAAAAATACCAAAAATATTACTTTACCGTTTATCCATCTCTATCAGATCTCACTTTGCAAATAACCGTGAAGGGATTGACAAACCCTTTATCGCGTTGGGTGCAAGTTGGTGTTTGTTTGTGCAGGTATTCGGTGGCTTGCGCGTTGTCTTCTACTGGATTGATACCTTGGTTCTCAAAAACTGAGGGAAATACTTACTCTACTTTGCTGCATCACCCTTTCCTCTTCAAGGGAAAAACCAACGCAAGATCAAGAGGTAGCAGTGAGCCACGAGGACTCAGCAATCCCATTACCATGGGTATCGAGACTAGCAAAGCTTAATGGGTATGGAATGAATAAGTGGTGAGGTTGCAGCAAGGACTAAGCATTGTATGGTGGCTAACTTACGCGTATAAGAGTAAGAAGAGTTACTACGCATAACGGTGGCAAACTAGTAAGACCAAGAAGTGATCCTGAACTACTTACGAGTCAAACATAACCCCACCGTATTATCTTCCCGAACTTGCTCGAAAAGAGACAGTCACGGTTACACACACGGTTGGTGTATTTTATTTCAGATATGGTGTCAAGTTCTCTACAACCAGATATTAAAAATTCTCATCTGCCACATAACCGCGGGCACGGCTTTCGTAAGTTTAAACCCTGCAGGAGTGTCCCAACTTAGTCCATCAAAACTCTCACGATCAACAGAGGAAAATCCTTCTCCCGGAACAACCCGGTCAAGCTCGGAATCCCGGTTCACAAGTTCTTCGAAGAAAGGAAAACTATCCCAAGGAGATCTCCCGGTGAGTCAGATCCGTGTCCAGAGCCGCGCGCTCTCTATCTATGGACTCATCTGTCTATGCAAAGTGGATGATAGCCAAATACATTGAGTTGCCCCGCGGCGGCACCGCCAACTGCTAGGTAGGTGGACCAACACTCATGTCGAGCACTGGCCCGGGGTTGTTGATTAATTCCTCGGGGTCCGAAAAGTCCCGATGCAACTTTTAGTTGTTATTAGGCAAATGGTAAAACCAAAGTTGGATCTCCTCGAGAAAGCTTTACTTTAGGCGAAGAATCAAGGGGGGGCCCATAAACCCCGACCATTTTAGGAACGCAAAATCAAGGAACATAACACCGGTATGACGGAAACTAAGGCGGCAAGAGTGTAACAAAACACCAAGCAAAAGGCCAAGCCTTCCACCCTTTACCAAGTATATAGATGCATTAATTAAATAAGATATATTGTGATATCCCATGATATCCATGTCCCAACATGGAACAAACTGCAACTAGCCATGCTATAAGAGGGACTGAGAAAAGTAGTAACATAGCCAAACAACGGTTTGTGAGGATGGTGGAAAAGGTTAGAGGCAATTTGGGAGGCTCGATAAACAAGTGGTAGGTAGTGCAACATAGCGATAGCATCAAGACAACTAGCAAGCAAAGATAGTAGTGGTATCCAAGGTAATGGTCATCTAGCCTGAAATCCCGCTAGGAAGAAGACCGAGTCCATGAAGAAGACGAACCAACGTAGTCGAACGAATCCTCACAATCGCAACATGACCAGATCTATCGAGAAGCAAGACCGAAAAGAAGAAAACATCATGGTAAACGAATAAGCATAATCATGGCATGACGCATAACCATGTATGATCATGTCCGATTTAAAGATGCATGGCATGGCAAAGTGCAACAAACAATACTACAAGTTAAGTGGATCTCAATGTGCAACGAGTAGCATATTGACCAAACACCACATTCAATTATTTAGTTCGCTCCCGTTTATAGTACTCTTCAATATTAAATGTTGATTAACATGGCAAGAGGTGAAGCATAATAAGACTACCTATCTAGGCAAATTTAAATGAGGCCGAAAACAACAAACAACAGTTCCAGCCATTTTAAATGTTCTTACCATGATGCGGATGACAAATTCAAGTTTTATGCAATTTTAGTAAAATGTTGACATTTAATATGATAGGGAGCATTTTTTACCATGGCGGAAAGAATGGGGTGCCACGACAGCGAAAGCGGAAACAGTGCCACGGCAACATTCCGATGATCCAACAACTCGTTAAGATGTCGGTTCAAAAGAAAGTGTGGATGTGCAGAACATGCAAAAGATGGTGGGGTGATCCCGGTAACCGGGTGTCCCACATGTCGGTGGCATGGAAAAATGCAACGTGCAACGTGCAATATCAATCGCTCATGGTGAAAACACGTGGTTCAACTCATACATCACATGCATTCTTCCACGGGTCATCGTCTCGGCGGTTATACCTTCGAGGGCATTTACGGAGCGGATCGAGTCGGTGTGAAGTAGAGGAAGTAGACGTATTCGGGACGGTCGTAGTGGAAGTAGTGGTACATGGCGATGGTAGTGGAAGTAGTCGTTCACGTTTCGTAGTCGTACAGACTCCGTAGATGATCGGGGTCATGGCAAGGAACTTGACGTCCACGGGGTCGACGGTAGAGGTGTACACGTTGTCGGGGTACTTGTCAGTCCGGTCTTGGTGTAGATGTACATGGAAAACATAGTTGAATTTGTAGGGGCATCAATATCATGGTACTAGGTGCCATGCACGGGATGGTAGTCCAACACTTGTTGGAGAGGGACTTGCGCGTCCAAGGTTTTCAGTGCCACGGTACTTGGCAGGTCATCATGTAGACGTACTTTCGAAGAGGCACTTGGCGCGTCCAAAATCTTCAGAGATCGTCCTTAGGACTTGGCGGTGTTAGTCTCCTCGGGAGAACAATGATGTGTAAGGGCCAGAACGACCGACAGCTTGGGTGGCTCCTCAAGGCCATGGAGACGATAGGCAGTAGGAGGCTGCAAGTGGAGGCAGGGCCACGACAAGGACCCGAAGGGGATTAGAAGGAGGTGCTCGCAATGGTGCAGAGTTCGTCGATGGAGAAGATGGTCAAGGAACGTGCGGAGGAGGATCGGCCTAGGCGCGATGTGGCAGCGGGGAGTTGGCAGAGCCGGCCCGCCATGGTGGGCCAAGGTCGTCGGGGTCCCTGTCCAAGGGCAGAGAGAGTGCACTGAGAGAGAGAGAGAGATGGATACAAGAGGAGAAGGAAGAACGAGGGAAAGAGGCGGGGCATGGTGCTGGTCACATGGGCGCCGACGGCGGCGCCGGTCGTCGGACGGCAAGGCGAGGAGGCCCGGCCGCGGAGGATGGCGTGGAGGTGCGATGGTTGGGGCCTGCTCGGGAGGTGGAGGTGTTGAGGGATGCGGGTGCCACAGGAGGCGAGATCGAGCGGGGCTCTCCCTGACGGCATGTTAGGACCCCGATCCTAAGTCACACCGATCTAGCATGTAACACATGATATCACTTTGCGTCCTCGCGCACGGTATTCCCACGGGTGCCACCTTACCTGGCCCGGGACCGTTTGCGCCTTTTGGCTCACGTATATGATAGTGTCGCTAGCATCCATATGATAGAGAACCCGGGCCGACATGACTAGTCGTAAACCCAAAGTGGCACTAACTTACAGGGACAGGCATACATGACCCAGCTACGAACGTGTCCGTCATCAGCGAGTGAATCATGGCTGTAGCAGCTGGGCTAACAGGACTCCGGAGAATCCGGGCTGTAGCAGGCTAACAGGACTCTGGTAGACACCGCGTGACATTTCCCTGAAGGGACAGACACAGAAACGAAGAAGGACACATGCCGGCCAGCCTAAGTGTTCTAGAGCAGTAACAAGCTACCATGGCTCAGTGGAAGCACTAGGAGACATTTCCTGGTAAGAGAGGCTACCAAGGATAAACAACTAGGTTGTCGGATCCCACACATACCAAGCATTTCAAATCATGCACACAATATGCTCGATATGTGCAAATACAACATGGCATCACAACAAAACTCTACAACTCAAAGTATTTATTCATTAGGCTCCGAAGAGCCAGATATTACAAACATGGGTCTGATGACCCAGCATTCAAGTCATACAAGCAACAAGCACAAGCGGAAGCTTAACTTGTCTGAGTACAGACAACTACAAATGAAAAAGGCTGAGAAGCCTGACTATCTACAAGACCCCACCGAAGGCACAAGATCGTAGCTGAGGTAACAAGCTAAACGTCGAAGTCCACGCGGAACTAATAGTGAGACTGAAGTCTCTCTGTAAAACATAAATTAAGCAAACGTGAGTACAAATGTACCCAGCAAGACTTACATCAGAACTAGCTACATATGCATCAGTATCAACAAAGGGGATGGTGGAGTTTAACTGCAGCAAGCCAGCTTTGACTCAGTGGCTATCCAGAACTATGACTGCAAGTAACTCTTTTGGGGTGGCGCACATGAGTCCACATATTCACCAATCAATACACGACTATGGATCCGCTCCCGTCTCCCTACGAGAACACCATCCATAGCACTCACGCTTATCTTGCGCATTTCAGAGTATCCACTTTCACTTGTCTATGAACTGTACAGGAACCCACAAGTCCTTTACCACGGACGTGGCTATTCGAATAGATGATGTTAACCCTGCAGGGGTGTACTTCTTCACACACGCTCTCGCCACTTACCACCATGTACACGTCGTGTATCTCGGCAACCTTCAAGCGGAAGCCTGGCGAGGGAGTCGGCCACGACCTTACTAACCACGCAAGTCTCTAGTCCAGGTTTATCGCCTATTCGGGTTCCATCCGCAAGGAGATCCGGCCGGGGTGTCTCTTACGGCCCCAAACGATGAGAGCAGGGTTCCCAACAGCACCGTCCGGGTGTCCCGGTACACCGTGCCTCGTGTCTCTACCGCACATAGCCCACCCCTAGGGTCTGCGCTACGCACGGCCCCTACACATATCCTACAAACACCAGAAACTAGTTGCAACTCCTGGACAGAGATCAAGGCGATTAATAAGCCGAGAGGGGTCGAGTTACCGGAACCCAATGTGTGGTAGTAACTGTTCATGGATCAGAAACACAGAACTCAGTTCCTGAGGATGGCTTCAATGAGACAACCCACCATGTACTCCTACATGGCCTCTCACCAATACCTTTACCAAATCATGTTCACACACTTAGCTCTCAACAGTAGGACATGTATGCTCACACATTCCAATTCATCCCCGATGAATCAGACCTGACTCAACTCTAAGCAGTGGCAAGCATGAAACAAGCATGAATGAGTAGGCACATCAGGGCTCAAACAACTCCTACTCATGCTAGTGGGTTTCATCTATTTACTGTGGCAATGAAAGGTCATGCAGAGGAAACGGGTTCAGCTACCGCAGCATGTAACAGATGAATCATTGTTGTCTTAATGCAGTAAAAGAGAGCAGGAGCGAGAGAGTGGGATTGTATCGGAATGAACAAGGGGTTTTTGCTTGCCTGGCACTTCTGAAGAAAGTATAGTTCTTCATCGGTGTCATCGATCACATCGTCGGAACCACGTCTATCGAGAGGGAACAAATACCGGCAACCAAGGAAGAACACAATCAATGCAATGCAACAATTATGATGCATGATAATGACATGGCAATATGAGTGTGTAGGGCTAATGCAACTATAACCAGATGGGTTTGGGTCATTTTGAAGCAAAGGTTCAACCCCAAACTCAAATTATGAACTTAAATAGTGCTTTATCATGTTTTGAACTAAACAGCAAGGTTAAGTTGTTTAAACATGCATGAAACCAGTACAGATGGATAGATTGGATTTTTTTTATCATTTTTCATATATAAATCTTTTCAATCTGAGTTACAGATTATTTTCTATGAATTTTTGAAGTTTATAACATTTTCTGAAATAAATAAACCATTTAAGATTTATTTAAATTCCAGAAATGAATTACTGTGTCAGCAGGACGTCACTGTGATGTCAGCGGTCAACTGGGCGATCCAGTTCAAACCTGACCTGTGGGGCCCGCGTGTCAGTGTCTATCTATCTAAGAGAATTAATTAACACTAAACTAATACTAAGCCTAAATTAGTTAGGGGCCTGGGCCCACATGTCAGTGACTTAGTGGGTTAACTAAACATTAACTAGCACTAAGCTAAAGTTAGCAGGGTCTGGTCCCACCTGTCATTGATCCAGGGGGAGGTCAAACCCTTGGTCAAACGAGTCAATCCCGCTGGAGTTGACCCGCGGCTCGTCGCTGGCGAAGCCAGAGGTAGGGGATATGTTCGGGTTTGCAACTCCAGCGACCAAAAGGGCGGACGAGGGCATCTACGTGGAGCTGGGACTCGCGCGCATCCATCTGTGCAATCGACAGGGGCTGAGGTGGCCCGAGCTCGCCGGAGGCAAGCTTGCGGCGGTGGCCAGAGTTCGGGCATGCACGGGGACGGGGCTACGGAGCACGGCGTGAGCAGACGAGAGGCTCCACCGGTTCCTAGGGTCACCATGAGCATGTCAGGGTAAGTACTACAAGCGGAGGAGCTCGGAGACTACGCGTGCAATGGCAATGGCGGACGATGGCCCGGGAGCTCGCGGGGCAGCAGTTGCGGCACGAATTCGAGCAAGGGGGTGGAGGGAAAACGGAGAGGAGCTCACAAGGTGTCGGATGGGACAGACGATGAGCTCGGGGACGTCCTGTGAGCGGCGAATCGATGGCGGTGGTGATCGGCTCCTGAGGTGGAAGACGGTGGTGATGACGATGTTACGGCGCGTCCCGGCTCATTTGACTCGGTGGAGATGATGAGGACGACGTTTCGGAGCTCGTGGGAACGACGCGGGTGCGAGGGGGTGGCTGTGGCCGCGGCAACGACGAGCGGCGGCAACGGCAGCGTTCGGTCGCGGGAGAGAGAGGGCGGCAGAGGAGGGGATGAGCATGGGAGAGAGTGAGAGGGGTCCGGGGGGTGCGTGGCTTCATCCGGAGAGGCCCGGGGCGAAGCGGCAAGCAGGAGGTGGCCGGGGCGCGTGCCGGCACGCTGCGGCCACGCGCTCGTCCTCCGGACAGAGAAACAAGACGACAGGGGGAAGGCCAGTGGGCTGGGCCACCAGCTGGGCTGCTAGGTGGGCTATGCCAGGTGAGGCCAGATCAGTAGCCTCTCTCTCTCTTATTTTCTGTTTTCTTTTTATTCTGTTTTGTTTCGATTTAGTAAAAATACTAAACCATCTTTAAAACTCCTTAAAATATTTGTGGGCACTGTTGAAATTATTCCCAACAGCCCTCAACTAGTTTCAGAATTATTAGAGCATTTAAAATATTTATAGGATTTAAGTGCCCCAATTAAAATACAATATGAGTTAATTCAAAAATCCAGAATGTCCTAGAAATATGTTCAACATTTTTGGCAGAGGTTTTCACCTTCATAAAAAATCATGAACTTTTCTGGAGGCACTTTGGGTTCATTGAAAATGATTTTATTTGAACCTACTTGAATTGGTTTAGTGCTAGGGTTTATCAAATCTCCATTTCAAGTTTAAATAAAATTAAAACATGATGCAACAAGATGATCAAGCAAGGACAAACAAAGGTTGACCTAGGGTTGTGACAACTCACCCCCACTAAACAAGAATCTCGTCCCGAGATTCATGACGTGAGGTAAGAAAACAGAGGGGACACAAAGCTAACACAATCTTCACAATCCAGGTTGCACCTCATAACAACATTGATTCGATCATCATCTTTGTCTCGACGTCTTGCTCTGAGAACTCCATCCAACATGACAACGAGAAGAAAGGGAAACTCTAGAAGAATCGATCTTCTTGAGGATCGAGCAACTCAAGATCAACTCATGGAGTGAGACGTAAGAACACCTCCCGAGATGAGACACAAAACACACATCAGAGGGATGGAAAGGAACAGATGACGGAGGTTCAATTTGGTAGGCAAGAATCCCACGCCTAAGTAAGATGGTGCATAGGTTTCAAAGTAGTGAGGAAGTAATTGCCATGGTTTCATAACGGGGCACCTTAGAAGAGGTGACTCGTACAATTATTTCCTTAAGTGGCAAAAAGAATTACTTTTGATACAAAGATCATTGAAACTCTTTATACCAGCCTAAGGCAATCACAAATGATCGTGTGAAGGAGCTTGAAGAAATGGCATACTCAGAATAGAATGGACGATGTGGACTACCTTATTGAAGACAACGCAATGGATGATTTTTGCTTATCGTCGGAAATGAATGGGACCCATGGTAGGACCACTTTTGAAGATGATCCCGAACAGCAACTGCTGAGAAGGGCAGCCCATGGGAGATTGGCACAATGGCGATGCAAGCTGGGAACAAAATGCAAATGCTGGGAATGATCCAACCATCATATCTGCGTGAGATTCAGATCTGCTAGGTAACGGGATATTTCAGATAGCATGTCTGGAAAAGGATAGGTTGCAACACAAATCGACAAGATGACGTTGCAAGAATCTCGGGAAATGGACTATGGTAGTAAGCTCCAAAACATGAGGTGGTTCTGCTACACACATGTGAACATGTTGTCCTAGACAAGCATGACCACATAGTAGCCTTATAATAAAACACTACCGAGTTCAGGTGGGGAACCATCATCAAGGATATCGAAGTCTTGTGCATTACCATGGATTAGCACTTAACTCCTTTTCCTAGAACAAATCAGTCAGTGGCTTGGTGTGCTACGGAATTCAAATGGAACGAAGATGATCAGTCAACAGACCACAGAATACTTTGCACATGCATGGCTGACTTTGGATGATTCTAGAGGAAGCAAAAACAAGCTTTCTCGAGTTCATGGCGGCAACTTGCATCAAATGCACATGAATTAGAGGAAGTCACTTCTTGCATCAAAACATCTACTTCATGAGCTAACACGAAGATGACGCTTACAAAAATTTCCAACACTAGCTTAATGTCCAACAAATCATGGACAAAGTAAGGATGTTGTCGATGGGCTCAACAACAATTTACCAAGATTTCCATAAGATGGAATTCCATGACTATGTGAACAAGGCGATAGCATCGGTCAGACCAAAGGATATAACGGTGTATGCCCGAGGAAACAACCACGGGTAAGACAACATTACGAACACCATTGGTTCTGATTTGATTTGATGATAGCCCATACCCAATTCAAAGATTGGTAAGATAATAGATCCAACAACTGATCACGAGTGTCGATCGGTGAAGTTATTATCTTTCTTCAGTACACACACAAACAAAAGATATTATCGGGGATATACCCCGCGGTATGACCCGGCCGGAAGTATGACCCGGCCGGACTTGGCGCTTCACCGTGACCCGCCGGAGGACTGGCGACTCACGGGTCTGGCGGCTCACTGATGACCCCGACGACGGGTCAGATAGAAGATTAGGCCCAGGGCCCAGAAGGCTGGCTCATGTTATGATGGGCCGGATTAAGAGGGAAGGGATGACGAATATTTCCTTCACGAGGAAGCAAGACCCGGACTTATAATTAACTTGTAAGAGAAGATAGACTAGTCGTAGTCCTACTGGGACTCCACATGTAACCCGCCCCTCTAACTTATATAAGGAGGGGCAGGGCTCCCCAAGAGGGACAAGGTAACAAGAAACAATCTCTAGGGCTAGACACCGAGAGCCAGTTCCCGGCGACTCTCCCATGATCATAATGAGACCTAGCCTCAAACAGCATGTAGGGTTGTTACCGGATGATGTTTCCCGGGGCCCGAAGCTGTCTAAATCCTTGTCTTGTGTTGCGTCTATCGATTCCGCTCAACCCCTCTCAAGCTACTACAAAGATGCGTTGGCCTCACGACTAAGTTCTTACACCTAGGACATCTGACGTGTTAATTCCACGACAGTTGGCGCCCACCGTGGGGCACGCGCACGGTGGTGTTGAGTTCTTGGAGGGAGCCCTTCAGGGATCGAGAAGCTTGCGACGTGCCGGATGAGGAAGAGCCGGTGCAGAAAAATTTATGTCCTCGACAAGCAGTGGGATCGAGAAGCTTGCGACGTGCCGGATGAGGAAGAGCCGGTGCTGAAAAATTTACGTCCTCGACAAGCAGTCGGAACAGCGTGTATGGAATTAAGACTGAGAAATTTAGGGTTGCGTGCTAAGTGGCCGTCACATGCACCGTGAAGATCCGCCGAGACCGAGGCGAGAGTAATTTTTATGGCAATCTTGGGCGACTTGTCAAGTTGCAGCAACAGGGACGCGTCTAGACATAAAGCCTAGCGCACCGCTGGTCGGATTCAACAGAGGACCGAGGACCAATACAGCCACCCGTGTGTTAAAAAAAGGAGAGAGAGAGAAGGGGGTGCACGAACCGTAGGAAGTTGTGGACGGGGATTCACTGGATCGACCACAACCAGGCAGCAGGGAGAAGGTAGACAAGGACTCCACCTTGGCCTCTGTTCCAAGTCGCCTGCCTCCGGTTCTGACTCGGATGCCTCTGCTGCGAAGCCCCTACAATTGCCTATGCCGTGGTGGTCGCGGGCCCGCCGCGGGTTCGCCGGCGCGTCAAAGCCGCCTACACCTACGCGACCCGTCTCGCTCCGCCGTAGCGGCTGGTCAATGCCTGAGCGACCCGCCGCTGCCGCGGCCTCATCTACAAAATTGCCGATGTTCTGCATCAAGCAACCATGGCCGCCTCGCCGGCGAGTCGCCCCCGTGGCTTTCAAATTACCTCCAATGGCTGCACTTCAGCCAGCCCTGTCGCCACAAGCCGCTGCAGTTCTCGGGCCGCCCCTCGCTCGGCTTCGCGCCGCGCTGCCGATCGCTGTCCTTACGTCCGCAATGGCCTCACTTGAAGTCGTCGTTGACTCTACGTCAGAACCGCCGTGGCCGCGTTGAAGCCGCTCTTATCGTGCGTTGAGCCGTCCTGTTGCTGTTGATTGGCCGGCGCGCTGTTCCTCTGCCCGGGAGAGCCGCCGACGCTGAGCTCCGTGGCCTGCCCAATGTTAAAACCGCCAGTGCCATTGAGCGCCGTGGTCTACCTGTCTTAAGACGCCGCTCGCCTCTACCTGCATGTTGTCCTGACCCGCCCTCCGCCGCCTCACATCTTCAGCTTCACCGGTGTTGTGCAACCCGGCCGCCCGCTTGTTCTGGCCTCCTGCTTACTGCGCTGGACCTGCCGCGAGCCGCCCGCCCGCTGCCATGGTTCATCTCAGATTGTTTCTGATAGGTTTTCAAGTGCGCTGGATTGCAGCAAAAAGAACACCATGTTCAGTTTGTGAGGTAGCTCCAGCCCAAGGGACAGCCTGAGATGCTGAACCACCATGTTTAGAAACTTTATTCAGCAACGTTATGATTCTTGAATTAGATTTTGAGATCCTTCCGGAAGTTCAACATGAAACAATTTCAAACAGTGGAAGGGAGCGCTGTGCGAGCTGTTAGTGAATTACAAGCGCTTCAGGATGAAAGAAAGAAAGTGCATCAGGATACATTTTCAAGTGTATTGACCTGACAGTGAAGAATCAAATATTCGAAGCAAAGCTACAAATCCTTGGCACAAGATTCAAGGTTTGATGGACTCTGGAGCCAACGACGTGAAAAAAAAGACAGCCATCAGAAGATGCTAGTACAAGTAGTACTGATTAATGACAATACAAAGATCACATCAAGCGCCGTCGACATCTGTCCGTGTCACGCTGGCCGAAAGACATATGCAGTCCCGCCATCTCTCTGGGTCGATCTGTTCCAACACATAGGAGTGCAAACAAAAAAGTGGATTGATCTGCAACAAAAAATACTATTGCAAGTTCCATCAGTCGGACATCCAGAGGATCAATCCATATATCATCCAGACGAATCAGGATAATTATTAACTACAAATGTGGTTTATACCACGGGTATGGAGCACGGGCTGATAATGTTCCACCCGGCAATAGTCCGTGACATATTACCCGTTGAATGGACGCGCACAAGTCGCCGCCCTTGCGTCCTGGTCTACATCAATATACCGGGCCGCACCTGTCTGCATGAGCTGTTTGAGCAAGTCACAGCTTGGGTAGCCCGGTTTTTCTTCAAACAAAATTGGAGGCAAATTGTCATGTGTTATCAGCCGCCGTCTGCACTGGATGGTTCAAATGGGCAGGCGCACAAATCGCCGCCACTACAGTTTGGTTAACTTCAAACAGCCAGTTGGAAGGGACCATTGGCCGAGTTGCTGGCACGGCTCATACAGGATCATTTATAACCCGCCACAGTCACCTCAACCTTCTGTGGATTCACATCGCGCTATCAACACCAATGACATACACCTTATCCTATAGTCAATATGAAGAATCTCAAAGCCAACTCCTCGAGTCGTCTTGAGACTCGGGGGCTACAATGATATGACTCGGCAGCATTGGTCGTTTTTCAATGCATTCAAGAACTCCGAGTCGTTGGAGGGAATGATAACCCGGTTCCGGTGGCTGCTACCATATTGATGAAAATTTAAAGGCCGTCAGAAAATTGCCGGTTCAAAATAAAAATTCTGGTTTAAAATCCGGTTCAATAGATATCTCTCTCCCGCAAAGTTTTGAAGCTTTCAAATCCGGTTCAAACATCCGGCTCAAGGTAAATTTATATCTTATAAAGCTTTGAAGCTCTCAATATCCGGTTTACAAATTTCCGGTTCAAAAAGAGGTTGTCTCTCGCAAAGTTCGAGTTCTCAGGAAAAATTAAAGGGACCAAAGAGAATCTGTTACAAAGCACAACTCAAATATAGGTACCCTGCTTTAATGACCATTGGGAGCTGATCGTATTCGAATTTAGCTAAACCCTTTTGGTGTGACCCTGATCGTATTCGAATCAAAGTCGTTAAATATTCTCATGATCACTAGGGGGCTTCCTGTTCAAACATAGGTCGTATTCGAACCAAAGAGAACATAGCTGTCGATACCCTTTTGATCGGCACACTGCCGAGCTCATTGGGGAGTTTCTTGGTCATATTTGAACCATAGCTCAACCCCCTTTGGGAACCGACGTGGATCGTATTCGAATCAGCGTCGTTAAACAACTCTCAAGGTCATTTGGGGGCTTCCTGTTCAAACATAGGTCGTATTCGAACCAAAGAGAACATAGCTGTCGGTACCCTCTTGATCGGCAACGCCAAAGCCACTGGGGGTTATATGATCGTATTCGAATCTTAGCTTAACCCCTTTGGGACGGTTTTATGATCGTATTCGAATCAGAAGCCTCAAGATTTTTTGAAGTTTCTTTTTGCAAATAATTTTTGGGATTTTATTTGAAGCTCTTTTGAACACATCTAAAGTGTATGATGAGGACATCAATACAATTATTACACCCACAGTCCCTGCTGCTATACATACTGGACCAATTACTAGAGCTCGTGCACGCCAATTAAATTACCAGGTACTTTCGTTTCTTGCTAATGATTCTAATGTTCATGAGAATATGATGCTGCCTAAATTGGATACATTTGTTTTGCTTACAAATGAAGGGCCTAGCTTTGAGAAGGATGAACATTGGAGCAAGAACAAGCATGGAGATGATGGCATGCGCATGGGGAACAAGAACGGAGTTACAAGTGATGATTTCAGGACGTTGAAGCCACCATAATGCGTGCATGAAGCCTTGGACGAAATATACAAGATGCTACTTCATAACTTTCGTCCAGAGGCTATTCTAGGTGCTGCGTGACCTTATTATTGGGCCAGGCCCATGTAATTTCGAAATACATAAGTATAGGCTGTTTTTAGAGTCCGTATGTGTGGGGAAACAAGAGATAGGGTTGGTTTCGGACCCCTTCCTCAAGGGCCACGAAATTCCCCCCCTCTTCCTCCATATATACAGCCCTTAGGGCGTCGTTTAGACTTTGGGTTTTGTTTAGATTAAAAGTTCGCCATAGCTGCAACTTCGCGTACTTCGTTTGTGTTCAGCGACCAGACAAAGGCGTCACAGAACCCCACCTTGATCAATAAAGCTTTCATCTTATATTCGCAATATCCAGATTGCAATCTCAGTTTCTTGCCTGTTCTTCGTTTGCTCGCAGGAAACAGACCCTCGTGGTCAGGTTGATCGTGCTCCGGCGTGGTCGATAACCTCTCGGAGTTGGTTTAGCGATTGCTAAGGCGCGACGTCCTCGCACGTTCGTAGTCGGATCGTCAAAGTCGACTTCCATCAAAGCGATATTCATCATCTCATCGAAAGACGGGACACCTTTGCCTCTATCAAGTGGTATCAGATTTCCAGGTTGCTCGGTGAGATTTTACAGTTTTTCGTAGTTTAGATCGAGTCTGTTCTTCATACCTACAGTCCACGAAAAAGCCACACAAAAAAATTAGGGTTAGTTCATCATATCCGAACCAATCTGAGCCTTTGCATAATCTTTTTAGGGTTTTTGCTTTGTTGAATTTGCGGTTGCATCGTCGTGTCAAGTTGCTGGTCTTAGAGTCTAGTCTTTTAGAGTTTCGAGTTCTGGTCATAAGTTGTCACGCCGCCGCCGCACCATCATCATCGCCTTGCCATCTACCACCATTGCTTATCCGCCACCGCTTTGAATCCGTATCCATATACCACCACCGCTGCCATATACCACCACCGCTGCCATATACTACCGCCATATATCCACCACCAATCCGAGTTCTTTTCATAGTCGGTTTGTTTTAGAGATCCATATATTTTCCGTTTCGTGTTTCCTTGCCTGAGTAGGTCTCGAAAAAAAAAAAAAAAAAAGAGTCTGGAGACCCCCGGGCAGTTTTTAGGCCAAAATTTCGGCAACCAAAAATATTTTTTCCCTATCCTATTTTTAGGCCCCGGGTAGTGTTTTGAGACACTCGCCATCATAGTGATTTTTTGTCGCACTTTTTCGTCGTCGCTGCCCTGATTTCCGAAAAAAAAAATAGTCAAAAAATTTTTGTGCCCATCCTGTCAGTTTGACCTGGGAAGAGTTTTGAGACACTCGCCATTATAGTGATTTTTTCGCAAAAAAAAAAAAAAAAAAAAGAGGAGCGCAAAAAAAAGAGCGCAAAAAAAAAAAAAGAGCGAAAAAAAAAAATTCCTGAGTGTGCTTTTCCCTTGTTTACGTGCAGCGCCGTGATTTTGTTAGTGTTCTAGGCTCGCGTCTCTAGCACGGTCTAGCCTAGGACTAGCACAGTACCGTCGTTGAGCGTTTATTCAACTTTGCATCTCTGAATTGATTATTGCTTACCATTTTGCTACCATATTATAAGCCTTCCCAGCTCCACATAAGTCTACATCGTGCGTTTGACTCTCCCTGGTAATCGCTATATCCAAGCTTTGAGAGTTTTTGACTACAACGGTTGCCGATCACCACCTGCTGCTGGGTAAGAACTGGTAAGAATTTGAGATTCGCTTGAAGGTTTTGTGACACACCACCATCCCACCACTTCTAGTAGTCTGCAGGATCATATTCTTTTGTGTTTCTATTGCTGCTAACCATGGCAGGTTCACAAGCCGATGAGACTGATTGGGCGAACATGACGAACAAGGAGTTGCATGATAAATTTCAGCAAATGATGAGTGGCCAGGTGGGAGATGTGCTAAACAGATTTGAAGAGGCTATGGAGAAGATAGATGCCGTGGAGAAGTCGTTTGAGACAAAGCTGGATAACAAGTTTACTGAATTACTAAAGCGTCTTCCCCAACCACCACCGGCTGCACATGTCGCACCTCTACAACAACAACAACCACATCTCCAACGCCGCCTTCCAAATCAAGTGGGACGGGCACAGCGCGTTCCAATTGAGATTGGTCAAAATTCGGGTGCTGCTGTCCCTACTGTTGATGCTTCTTTGGCTCCTGCTCCTGCGGCGGCTGAGGAGGATGACGATTATGCAGGCGATTATGAGGATGAGGTTGATCAAAATCAGAACTACGTGCAGCCACCAGCACCACCACCAGCAGGTCGACCTCAGGTATATATTCGCAACGGTAGGCCGGCACCACCACCTCAGGTACGAGATCATGACCATCTCCCTAAACTGAAATTGAATATTCCACCATTTGAGGGTAGATATGTTCCTGATATATATCTTACTTGGGAGTTAGAAACTGAACAACGATTTACATGTTTACAATATCCTGAGGAGAGACGTGTTCCTGCTGCTGTTTGTGCTTTCACTAGCTTTGCATGTGTTTGGTGGTCTGAACATTGTAGATTATATCCTGTTCCAGCTACTTGGGCTGCTTTGAAAACTGCTATGCGTACTCATTGGGTTCCACCATATTATCAACGTGAATTACTTCAAAAATTGCAGCGTTTAAGACAAGGAAAAAATTCTGTAGAAGAATATTATCAGGAATTACAAACTGGCATGATTAGATGTGGTATTGTTGAGGAGAATGAAGCTATGCTTGCACGTTTTATGGGTGGATTAAATAAAGAGATTCAGACCATTCTAGAGTATAAGGATTATAATAATATCACTCGTTTATTCCATCTTGCTTGTAAAGCTGAACGTGAAGTGCAGGATCGACAGCCATTGGCGCGAACTAACTTTTCTGCAGGTCGACCTTCATCATGGACACCGCGTGCATCTTCTACTTCCACTTCACCATCACCTCCATCAGGTGCCACCTCCAGCCGTGATACAAGAAAGCAGGCACAACCACCACTCTCTGCCAAGAGCACACCTGCCGGGCCTGTGCAGAGCTCTTCTTCTTCCATGGCATCGACAGGGCACACAAGTGATATTATTTGTCGTCGTTGTAAGGGAAGAGGACATTTTGCGAGAGAATGCAAATCTCAGCGTGTCATGATTGCTACTGAGGATGGTGGGTATGAGTCCGCTAGTGACTATGATGAGGAGACTTTGGCTCTTATTACACTTGAAGAACATGGTGGAGATGATTCTGAAAATGAGACGCAATACATGGCTCCTGAAGACGCTGACAGGTATGAATGTTTAGTTGCTCAACGTGTTTTGAGTGTGCAGGTCACACAAGCAGAGCAAAATCAGAGGCATAATTTGTTCCATACAAAGGGAGTTGTGAAGGAACGTTCTGTTCGCGTCATCATAGATGGAGGTAGCTGTAACAACTTGGCTAGCATGGAGATGGTGGAGAAGCTATCTCTCACCACAAGACCACATCCACATCCTTACTACATCCAATGGTTCAACAACAGCGGCAAGGTTAAGGTAACACGTACTGTTCGTGTGCATTTTAGTATCTCTACATATGCTGATTATGTTGATTGTGATGTGGTACCCATGCAAGCATGTTCCTTATTACTAGGTAGACCATGGCAATTTGATAAAAATTCTGTACACCATGGTAGAAACAATCAGTATACTCTTGTTCATAAGGATAAAAATATTACTTTGCTTCCTATGACTCCTGATTCCATTTTGAAAGATGACATTAATAGAGCTAATAAAGCAAAACAGGAGAAAAATAAGAGTGAAAATCAGATTGTGGCAAAGGAATTTGAGCAACAAATGAAACCTAATAATAAACCATCTAGTGTTGTTTCTGAAATTAAATTGAAAAGTGCATGTTTACTTGCCACAAAATCTGATATTGATGAACTAGATTTCAGCAAATCTGTTTGCTATGCTTTTTTGTGCAAAGAGGCATTATTTTCATTCGAGGACGTGCCTTCCTCTTTGCCCCCTGCTGTCACTAACATTTTGCAGGAGTTCGCTGACGTCTTCCCACAAGACGTGCCACCGGGATTACCACCTATTCGAGGGATTGAGCATCAAATTGACTTAATTCCCGGTGCATTGCTACCCAACCGTGCACCATACCGTACCAATCCAG
The DNA here is from genome assembly GCF_002575655.3 of Aegilops tauschii subsp. strangulata. Taxonomy (NCBI): domain Eukaryota; kingdom Viridiplantae; phylum Streptophyta; class Magnoliopsida; order Poales; family Poaceae; genus Aegilops; species Aegilops tauschii. The sequence goes on from NC_053036.3 coordinate 281,771,439, forward strand.
AGGAGACGAAGGAGATTATGCGTCAAGTACAGGAGCTGCTCGACAAAGGTTATATACGCGAATCTCTTAGTCCTTGTGCTGTTCCTATTATACTCGTGCCTAAAAAGGATGGTACGTCGCGTATGTGTGTTGATTGTAGAGGCATTAATAATATTACTATTCGTTATCGTCATCCTATTCCTAGGCTCGATGATATGCTTGATGAATTGAGTGGCTCTACAATATTCTCCAAAGTTGATTTGCGTAGTGGATACCATCAAATTCGTATGAAATTGGGAGATGAATGGAAAACTGCATTTAAAACTAAGTTTGGTTTATATGAGTGGTTAGTCATGCCTTTTGGGTTAACTAATGCACCTAGTACTTTCATGAGACTAATGAACGAAGTTTTACGTGCTTTCATTGGACGATTTGTGGTGGTCTATTTTGATGATATACTGATTTATAGCAAATCTTTGGAAGAACATTTGGAACATTTACGTGCTGTTTTTATTGCTCTACGTGATGCACGTTTGTTTGGTAACCTTGGGAAGTGCACCTTTTGCACCGACCGAGTATCTTTTCTTGGCTATGTTGTTACTCCACAGGGAATTGAAGTTGATAAAGCCAAGATTGAAGCTATTGAGAGTTGGCCGCAGCCCAAAACGGTCGCACAAGTGCGGAGTTTTCTTGGACTCGCTGGTTTCTATAGGCGTTTTGTGAGAGATTTTAGCACCATTGCTGCACCTCTCAACGAGCTTACAAAGAAGGATGTGCCTTTTGTTTGGGGTACCGCACAGGAAGAAGCCTTCACGGTATTGAAAGATAAGTTGACACATGCTCCTTTACTCCAACTTCCTGATTTTAATAAGACTTTTGAGCTTGAATGTGATGCTAGTGGCATTGGATTAGGAGGTGTGTTATTACAAGATGGCAAACCTGTTGCATACTTTTCTGAAAAATTGAGTGGGCCTAGTCTGAATTATTCTACTTATGATAAAGAACTATATGCTCTTGTTCGGACTTTAGAAACATGGCAACATTATTTATGGCCCAAAGAATTTGTTATACATTCTGATCATGAATCGTTGAAACATATTAAAAGTCAAGCTAAACTGAATCGTAGACATGCTAAATGGGTTGAATTCATTGAAACTTTCCCTTATGTCATTAAACACAAGAAGGGTAAAGAAAATGTTATTGCTGATGCATTGTCTCGTCGCTATACTATGCTTTCACAACTTGACTTCAAAATATTTGGTTTGGAGACCATTAAAGATCAATATGTGCATGATGCTGATTTTAAAGATGTATTGCAGAATTGTAAAGAAGGAAGAACCTGGAACAAGTTTGTCGTTAATGATGGATTTGTGTTCCGTGCTAACAAGCTATGCATTCCAGCTAGCTCTCTTCGTCTTTTGTTGTTGCAGGAGGCGCATGGAGGAGGATTAATGGGACACTTTGGCGTGAAGAAGACGGAGGACGTACTTGCTACACATTTCTTTTGGCCAAAGATGAGACGGGATGTTGAGCGTTTTGTTGCTCGCTGCACTACATGTCAAAAAGCTAAGTCACGACTCAATCCTCATGGTTTATATATGCCTTTGCCTGTACCTAGTGTTCCTTGGGAGGATATATCTATGGACTTTGTTTTAGGTTTACCTCGAACAAAGAAGGGGAGGGATAGCATATTTGTTGTCGTGGATAGATTCTCGAAAATGGCGCACTTTATACCATGTCATAAAAGCGATGATGCTGTTAATGTTGCTGATTTGTTCTTTCGTGAAATTATTCGCTTGCATGGTGTGCCAAATACTATTGTTTCAGATCGTGATACTAAATTTCTTAGCCACTTTTGGAGATGTTTATGGGCTAAGTTGGGGACTAAACTGCTTTTTAGTACTACTTGTCACCCCCAAACTGATGGACAAACTGAAGTAGTCAATAGAACATTGTCTACTATGCTTAGGGCTGTTTTGAAGAATAATAAGAAAATGTGGGAAGAATGCTTGCCTCATATTGAGTTTGCTTATAATCGTTCATTGCATTCTACTACTAAGATGTGCCCTTTTGAAATTGTGTATGGTTTCCTACCTCGTGCACCTATTGATTTGTTGCCTCTTCCATCTTCGGAGAAGGTTAATTTTGATACTAAACAACGTGCTGAATTGATCTTAAAAATGCATGAGTTAACTAAGGAAAACATTGAGCGTATGAATGCTAAATATAAACTTGCTGGAGATAAGGGTAGAAAACATGTTGTGTTTGCACCTGGAGATCTTGTTTGGTTACATTTGCGTAAGGATAGATTTCCTGATTTGCGCAAATCAAAGCTAATGCCACGTGCTGATGGTCCTTTTAAGGTGTTAGAGACAATAAATGATAATGCATATAAACTTGAGCTGCCTGCAGATTTTGGGGTTAGTCCCACTTTTAATATTGCAGATTTGAAGCCTTATTTGGGTGAGGAAGATGAGCTTCCGTCGAGGACGACTTCATTTCAAGAAGGGGAGGATGATGAGGACATCAATACAATTATTACACCCACAGGCCCTGCTGCTATACATACTGGACCAATTACTAGAGCTCGCGCACGCCAATTAAATTACCAGGTACTTTCGTTTCTTGCTAATGATTCTAATGTTCATGAGAATATGATGCTGCCTAAATTGGATACATTTGTTTTGCTTACAAATGAAGGGCCTAGCTTTGAGAAGGATGAACATTGGAGCAAGAACAAGCATGGAGATGATGGCATGCGCATGGGGAACAAGAACGGAGTTACAAGTGATGATTTCAGGACGTTGAAGCCACCATAATGCGTGCATGAAGCCTTGGACGAAATATACAAGATGCTACTTCATAACTTTCGTCCAGAGGCTATTCTAGGTGCTGCGTCACCTTATTATTGGGCCAGGCCCATGTAATTTCGAAATACATAAGTATAGGCTGTTTTTAGAGTCCGTATGTGTGGGGAAACAAGAGATAGGGTTGGTTTCGGACCCCTTCCTCAAGGGCCACGAAATTCCCCCCTCTTCCTCCATATATACAGCCCTTAGGGCGTCGTTTAGACTTTGGGTTTTGTTTAGATTAAAAGTTCGCCATAGCTGCAACTTCGCGTACTTCGTTTGTGTTCAGCGACCAGACAAAGGCGTCACAGAACCCCACCTTGATCAATAAAGCTTTCATCTTATATTCGCAATATCCAGATTGCAATCTCAGTTTCTTGCCTGTTCTTCGTTTGCTCGCAGGAAACAGACCCTCGTGGTCAGGTTGATCGTGCTCCGGCGTGGTCGATAACCTCTCGGAGTTGGTTTAGCGATTGCTAAGGCGCGACGTCCTCGCACGTTCGTAGTCGGATCGTCAAAGTCGACTTCCATCAAAGCGATATTCATCATCTCATCGAAAGACGGGACACCTTTGCCTCTATCACTACTACTAAATGGCATCACGGGATGCTTTCGAGAATGACGGCCAGAATCATCACACTGGGAACACAAAACATGGCTAGATTACTAGGTGACTACCTAAGACACCTAGGGTCATAACAAGAGCTCCAACATATATGTCGAGGCAATAGAGTACCTCAACTCACCGATTAGTGTGGTTGAACTGGCCCAAAGATACATCGGGAACGGAAAGAAGGGATTTGCAAATGCATCAGGCTATTTAGAAACCTGGGATGACTCGGACAGCATAACGGCTGTAAATGCTCAAAAAGATTTGAGACATCCTGCAAAAAGGTGGCATGACCACTCAACATGACAATATCAAGGTTCTGAGACCAACTATTAACACACAGAAGTACTAGAAACTGAACTGAGACTTGAATCCATCAATCCTATCAGTCCCTATCATAGTAACTCGTCATCCTGGTAGAAAGAATAGAAAGCCTTGTTCCTTAACCTCGTAGGAAAGATGAGGATGACTCAGATCAGAAGGGCATAAGGTAAAGGAGTAAAAAGAGCCTTACGTTCCCTTCCACAATCAATTCCCTTATATAACTAAAGCATTTCTAGACTCAACTTCGATCAGTTTGTCTTGGTAATCCTTCAGGCAGTCAGGCTCTGATACCAAAGCTGTCAGGACCCCGATCCTAAGTCACACCGATCTAGCATGTAACACATCATATCACTTTGCGGCCTCACGCACGGTATTCCCACGTGTGCCACCTTACCTGGCCCGGGACCGTTTGCGCCTTTTGGCTCACATATATGATAGTGTCGCTAGCATCCATATGACAGAGAACCCGGGCCGACAATGACTAGTCGTAAACCCAAAGTGGCACTAACTTACAGGGACACGCATACATGACCCAGCAACGAACGTGTCGGTCATCGGCGAGTGAATCCGGGCTGTAGCAGCTGGGCTAACAGGACTCCGGAGAATCTGGGCTGTAGCAGGCTAACAGGACTTCGGTAGACACAGCGTGACATTTCCCCGAAGGGACAGACACAGGAACGAAGAAGGACACATGCTGGCCAGCCTAAGTGTTTCGGAGCAGTAGTAAGCTACCATGGCTCAGTGGAAGCACTAGGAGACATTTCCCGGTAAGAGAGGCTACCAAGGATAAACAACTAGGTTGTCGGATCCCACACATACCAAGCATTTCAAATCATACACACAATATGCTCGATATGTGCAAATACAAATGGCAACACAACAAAACTCTACAACTCAAAGTATTAATTCATTAGGCTCCGAAGAGCCAGATATTACAAACACGGGTCTGATGACCCAGCATTCAAGTCATACAAGAAACAAGCACAAGCGGAAGCTTAACATGTCTAAGTACAGACAACTACAAATTAAGAAGGCTGAGAAGCCTGACTATCACAAGACCCTGCCGAGGGCACAAGATCGTAGCCGAGGTAACAAGCTAAACATCGAAGTCCACGTGGAACTACTAGTGAGACTGAAGTCTCTCTGCAAAAACATAAATTAAGCAAACGTGAGTACAAATGTACCCAGCAAGACTTACATCAGAACTAGCTACATATGCATTAGTATCAACAAAGGGGATGGTGGAGTTTAACTGCAGCAAGCCAGCTTTGACTCAGTGGCTATCCAGAACTATGACTTCAAGTAACTCTTTTGGGGTGGCGCACACGAGTCCACATATTCACCAATCAATACACCACCATGGATCCGCTCCCGTCTCCCTACGAGAACGCCATCCATAGCACTCACGCTTATCTTGCGCATTTTAGAATATCCACTTTCACTTGTCTATGGACTGTACAGGCAACCCAGAAGTCCTTTACCGCGGACGCGGCTATTCGAATAGATGATGTTAACCCTGCAGGGGTGTACTTCTTCACACACGCTATCGCCACTTACCACCATGTACACGTCGTGTATCTCGGCAACCTTCAAGCGGAAGCCTGGCGAGGGAGTTGGCCATGACCTGACTAACCACGCAAGTCTCTAGTCCAGGTTTATCGCCTATTCGGGTTCCATCCGCAAGGAGATCCGGCCGGGGTGTCGCTCACGGCCCCAAACGATGAGAGCAGGGTTCCCAAGATCACCGTCCGGGTGTCCCGGTACACCGTGCCTCGTGTCTCTACCGCAAATAGCCCACCCCTAGTGTCAGCGCTACGCACGGCCCCAACACATATCCTACAAACACCAGAAACTAGTTGCAACTCCTGGATAGAGATCAAGGCGATTAATAAGCCGAGAGGGGTCAAGTTACCGGAACCCAATGTGTGGTAGTAACTGTTCATGGATCACAAACACAGAACTTAGTTCCCGAGGACGGCTTCAATGAGACAACCCACCATGTACTCCTACATGGCCTCTCACCAATACCTTTACCAAATCGTGTTCACACACTTAGCTCTCAACAGTAGGACATGTATGTTCACACATTCCAATTCATCCCCGATGAATCAGACCTGACTCAACTCTAAGCAGTGGCAGGCATGAAACAAGCATGAATGAGTAGGCACATCAGGGCTCAAACAACTCCTACTCATGCTAGTGGGTTTCATCTATTTACTGTGGGAATGACAGGTCATGCAGAGGAAAGGGGTTCAGCTATCGCAGCATGTAACAAATGAATCATTGTTGTCTTAATGCACTAAAAGAGAGCAGGAGCGAGAGAGTGGGATTGTATTGGAATAAACAAGGGGTTTTAGCTTGCCTGGCACTTCTGAAGATAGTATAGTTCTTCATCGGTGTCATCGATCACATCGTCGGAACCACGTGTATCGAGAGGGAACAAATACCGGCAACCAAGGAAGAATACAATAAATGCAATGCAACAATTATGATGCATGATAATGACATGGAAATATGAGTGTGTAGAGCTAATGCAACTATAACCAGATGGGTTTGGGTCATTTTGAATCAAAGGTTCAACCCCAAACTCAAATTATGAACTTAAATAGAGCTTTATCATGTTTTGAACTAAACAGCTAGGTTATGTTGTTTAAACATGCATGAAACCAGTACAGATGGATAGATTGGATTTTTCTGATCATTTTTCATATATAAATCTTTTCAATCTGAGTTACAGATTATTTTCTATGAATTTTTGAAATTTATAACATTTTCTGAAATAAATAAACCATTTGAGATTTATTTAAATTCAAGAAATGAATTACTGTGTCAGCATGACGTCACTGTGATGTCAGCGCTCAACTGGGCGATCCAGGTCAAACCTGACCTATGGGGCCCGCGTGTTAGTGTCTATCTGTCTAAGAGAATTAACCAACACTAAACTAATACTAAGCCTAGGGTCCTGGGCCCACATGTCAGTGAGTTAGTGGGTTAACTAAAGGGACAATTGCATTTTTACCCCTAGTTGGTTCCTACCCACGGGTTTTGCCCTTACTTTTCGAGCTTGCTCAGTTTTGCCATTACTTTTTTCGTCGAGGTCCCTCGAACGCCCTTTGACCGTTTGACCAAAACTTTGAAAATTCATAACTAATTCATATGAACTCAGAAAAATGCAAATAAGATATCAAAATGTTCAGATAAATATTACCTTTATGTGCATATCATTTGCATTCAGGACAAAAGCACCCTTTAAACTACCTGAGGTAATTAATGTTATTAACAATTTTAAAAATAAAAAGGTATAAACACTATTTTTTCATGAATAAAAATTACATGCAAATGTAGGTGATGTTTTCTGAACATCCTGATATCTTATTTGCATTTTTCTGAGTTCGTATCAACTTGTTACGAAGTTTCCAAATAATTGTCAAAGTCGTTAGAACATTCTTAACAATATGATACGAACTCAGAAAAATCCAAATAAGATATCTGGATGTTCAGAAAACATCACCTACATTTGCATGTAATTTTTATTCATGAAAAATATATTGTTTATACCTTTTTTTTATAATGTTAATAACAATAATTACCTCAGGTAGTTTAAAGGCTGCTTTTGTCCTGAATGCAAATGCTATGCACATAAAGGTAATGTTTATCTGAACATTTTGATATCTTATTTTCATTTTTCTAAGTTCATAAGAATTAGTTATGAATTTTCAAAGTTTTGGTCAAACGGTCAAAGGGCATTCGAGGGACCACAACGGCAAAAGTAAGGGCAAAACTGAGCAAGCTCGAAAAGTAAGGGCAAAACCCGTGGGTAGGAACCAACTAGGGGTAAAAATGCAATTGTCCCTTAAATAAACGTTGATAGAGGCAAAGGTGTCCCGTCTTTCGGTGAGATGATGAATATCGCTTTGATGGAAGTCGACTTTGACGATCCGACTACGAACGTGCGAGGACGTCGCGCCTTAGCAATCGCTAAACCAACTCCGAGAGGTTATCGACCACGCCGGAGCACGATCAACCTGACCACGAGGGTCTGTTTCCTGCGAGCAAACGAAGAACAGGCAAGAAACTGAGATTGTAATCTGGGTATTGCGAATATAAGATGAAAGCTTTATTGATCAAGGTGGGGTTCTGTGACGCCTTTGTCTGGTCGCTGAACACAAACGAAGTACGCGAAGTTGCAGCTATGGCGAACTTTTAATCTAAACAAAACCCAAAGTCTAAACGACGCCCTAAGGGCTGTATATATGGAGGAAGAGGGGGGGGGGAATTTCGTGGCCCTTGAGGAAGGGGTCCGAAACCAACCCTATCTCTTGTTTCCCCACACATACGGACTCTAAAAACAGCCTATACTTATGTATTTCGAAATTACATGGGCCTGGCCCAATAATAAGGTGACGCAGCACCTAGAATAGCCTCTGGACGAAAGTTATGAAGTAGCATCTTGTATATTTCGTCCAAGGCTTCATGCACGCATTATGGTGGCTTCAACGTCCTGAAATCATCACTTGTAACTCCGTTCTTGTTCCCCATGCGCATGCCATCATCTCCATGCTTGTTCTTGCTCCAATGTTCATCCTTCTCAAAGCTAGGCCCTTCATTTGTAAGCAAAACAAATGTATCCAATTTAGGCAGCATCATATTCTCATGAACATTAGAATCATTAGCAAGAAACGAAAGTACCTGGTAATTTAATTGGCGTGCGCGAGCTCTAGTAATTGGTCCAGTATGTATAGCAGCAGGGCCTGTGGGTGTAATAATTGTATTGATGTCCTCATCATCCTCCCCTTCTTGATATGAAGTCGTCCTCGACGGAAGCTCATCTTCCTCACCCAAATAAGGCTTCAAATCTGCAATATTAAAAGTGGGACTAACCCCAAAATCTGCAGGCAGCTCAAGTTTATATGCATTATCATTTATTTTCTCTAACACCTTAAAAGGACCATCAGCACGTGGCATTAGCTTTGATTTGCGCAAATCAGGAAATCTATCCTTACGCAAATGTAACCAAACAAGATCTCCAGGTGCAAACACAACATGTTTTCTACCCTTATCTCCAGCAAGTTTATATTTAGCATTCATACGCTCAATGTTTTCCTTAGTTAACTCATGCATTTTTAAGATCAATTCAGCACGTTGTTTAGCATCAAAATTAACCTTCTCCGAAGATGGAAGAGGCAACAAATCAATAGGTGCACGAGGTAGGAAACCATACACAATTTCAAAAGGGCACATCTTAGTAGTAGAATGCAATGAACGATTATAAGCAAACTCAATATGAGGCAAGCATTCTTCCCACATTTTCTTATTATTCTTCAAAACAGCCCTAAGCATAGTAGACAATGTTCTATTGACTACTTCAGTTTGTCCATCAGTTTGGGGGTGACAAGTAGTACTAAAAAGCAGTTTAGTCCCCAACTTAGCCCATAAACATCTCCAAAAGTGGCTAAGAAATTTAGTATCACGATCTGAAACAATAGTATTTGGCACACCATGCAAGCGAATAATTTCACGAAAGAACAAATCAGCAACATTAACAGCATCATCGCTTTTATGACATGGTATAAAGTGCGCCATTTTCGAGAATCTATCCACGACAACAAATATGCTATCCCTCCCCTTCTTTGTTCGAGGTAAACCTAAAACAAAGTCCATAGATATATCCTCCCAAGGAACACTAGGTACAGGCAAAGGCATATATAAACCATGAGGATTGAGTCGTGACTTAGCTTTTTGACATGTAGTGCAGCGAGCAACAAAACGCTCAACATCCCGTCTCATCTTTGGCCAAAAGAAATGTGTAGCAAGTACGTCCTCCGTCTTCTTCACGCCAAAGTGTCCCATTAATCCTCCTCCATGCGCCTCCTGCAACAACAAAAGACGAAGAGAGCTAGCTGGAATGCATAGCTTGTTAGCACGGAACACAAATCCATCATTAACGACAAACTTGTTCCAGGTTCTTCCTTCTTTACAATTTTGCAATACATCTTTAAAATCAGCATCATGCACATATTGATCTTTGATGGTCTCCAAACCAAATATTTTGAAGTCAAGTTGTGAAAGCATAGTATAGCGACGAGACAATGCATCAGCAATAACATTTTCTTTACCCTTCTTGTGTTTAATGACATAAGGGAAAGTTTCAATGAATTCAACCCATTTAGCATGTCTACGATTCAGTTTAGCTTGACTTTTAATATGTTTCAAAGATTCATGATCAGAATGTATAACAAATTCTTTGGGCCATAAATAATGTTGCCATGTTTCTAAAGTCCGAACAAGAGCATATAGTTCTTTATCATAAGTAGAATAATTCAGACTAGGCCCACTCAATTTTTCAGAAAAGTATGCAACAGGTTTGCCATCTTGTAATAACACACCTCCTAATCCAATGCCACTAGCATCACATTCAAGCTCAAAAGTCTTATTAAAATCAGGAAGTTGGAGTAAAGGAGCATGTGTCAACTTATCTTTCAATACCGTGAAGGCTTCTTCCTGTGCGGTACCCCAAACAAAAGGCACATCCTTCTTTGTAAGCTCGTTGAGAGGTGCAGCAATGGTGCTAAAATCTCTCACAAAACGCCTATAGAAACCAGCGAGTCCAAGAAAACTCCGCACTTGTGTGACCGTTTTGGGCTGCGGCCAACTCTCAATAGCTTCAATCTTGGCTTTATCAACTTCAATTCCCTGTGGAGTAACAACATAGCCAAGAAAAGATACTCGGTCGGTGCAAAAGGTGCACTTCCCAAGGTTACCAAACAAACGTGCATCACGTAGAGCAATAAAAACAGCACGTAAATGTTCCAAATGTTCTTCCAAAGATTTGCTATAAATCAGTATATCATCAAAATAGACCACCACAAATCGTCCAATGAAAGCACGTAAAACTTCGTTCATTAGTCTCATGAAAGTACTAGGTGCATTAGTTAACCCAAAAGGCATGACTAACCACTCATATAAACCAAACTTAGTTTTAAATGCAGTTTTCCATTCATCTCCCAATTTCATACGAATTTGATGGTATCCACTACGCAAATCAACTTTGGAGAATATTGTAGAGCCACTCAATTCATCAAGCATATCATCTAGCCTAGGAATAGGATGACGATAACGAATAGTAATATTATTAATGCCTCTACAATCAACACACATACGCGACGTACCATCCTTTTTAGGCACGAGTATAATAGGAACAGCACAAGGACTAAGAGATTCGCGTATATAACCTTTGTCGAGCAGCTCCTGTACTTGACGCATAATCTCCTTCGTCTCCGCTGGATTGGTACGGTATGGTGCACGGTTGGGTAGCGATGCACCGGGAATTAAGTCAATTTGATGCTCAATCCCTCGAATAGGTGGTAATCCCGGTGGCATGTCTTGTGGGAAGACGTCAGCGAACTCCTGCAAAATGTGAGTGACAGCAGGGGGCAAAGAGGAAGGCACGTCCTCGAATGAAAATAATGCCTCTTTGCACACAAAAGCATAGCAAACAGATTTGCCGAAATCTAGTTCATCAATATCAGATTTTGTGGCAAGTAAACATGCACTTTTCAATTTAATTTCAGAAACAACACTAGATGGTTTATTATTAGGTTTCATTTGTTGCTCAAATTCCTTTGCCACAATCTGATTTTCACTCTTATTTTTCTCCTGTTTTGCTTTATTAGCTCTATTAATGTCATCTTTCAAAATGGAATCAGGAGTCATAGGAAGCAAAGTAATATTTTTATCCTTATGAACAAGAGTATACTGATTGTTTCTACCATGGTGTACAGAATTTTTATCAAATTGCCATGGTCTACCTAGTAATAAGGAACATGCTTGCATGGGTACCACATCACAATCAACATAATCAGCATATGTAGAGATACTAAAATGCACACGAACAGTACGTGTTACCTTAACCTTGCCGCTGTTGTTGAACCATTGGATGTAGTAAGGATGTGGATGTGGTCTTGTGGTGAGAGATAGCTTCTCCACCATCTCCATGCTAGCCAAGTTGTTACAGCTCCCTCCATCTATGATGACGCGAACAGAACGTTCCTTCACAACTCCCTTTGTATGGAACAAATTATGCCTCTGATTTTGCTCTGCTTGTGTGACCTGCACACTCAAAACACGTTGAGCAACTAAACATTCATACCTGTCAGCGTCTTCAGGAGCCATGTATTGCGTCTCATTTTCAGAATCATCTCCACCATGTTCTTCACGTGTAATAAGAGCCAAAGTCTCCTCATCATAGTCACTAGCGGACTCATACCCACCATCCTCAGTAGCAAGCATGACACGCTGAGATTTGCATTCTCTCGCAAAATGTCCTCTTCCCTTACAACGACGACAAATAATATCACTTGTGTGCCCTGTCGATGCCATGGAAGAAGAAGAGCTCTGCACAGGCCCGGCAGGTGTGCTCTTGGCAGAGAGTGGTGGTTGTGCCTGCTTTCTTGTATCACGGCTGGAGGTGGCACCTGATGGAGGTGATGGTGAAGTGGAAGTAGAAGATGCACGCGGTGTCCATGATGAAGGTCGACCTGCAGAAAAGTTAGTTCGCGCCAATGGCTGTCGATCCTGCACGTCACGTTCAGCTTTACAAGCAAGATGGAATAAACGAGTGATATTATTATAATCCTTATACTCTAGAATGGTCTGAATCTCTTTATTTAATCCACCCATAAAACGTGCAAGCATAGCTTCATTCTCCTCAACAATACCACATCTAATCATGCCAGTTTGTAATTCCTGATAATATTCTTCTACCGAATTTTTTCCTTGTCTTAAACGCTGCAATTTTTGAAGTAATTCACGTTGATAATATGGTGGAACCCAACGAGTACGCATAGCAGTTTTCAAAGCAGCCCAAGTAGCTGGAACAGGATATAATCTACAATGTTCAGACCACCAAACACATGCAAAGCTAGTGAAAGCACAAACAGCAGCAGGAACACGTCTCTCCTCAGGATATTGTAAACATGTAAATCGTTGTTCAGTTTCTAACTCCCAAGTAAGATATATATCAGGAACATATCTACCCTCAAATGGTGGAATATTCAATTTCAGTTTAGGGAGATGGTCATGATCTCGTACCTGAGGTGGTGGTGCCGGCCTACCGTTGCGAATATATACCTGAGGTCGACCTGCTGGTGGTGGTGCTGGTGGCTGCACGTAGTTCTGATTTTGATCAACCTCATCCTCATAATCGCCCGCATAATCGTCATCCTCCTCAGCCGCCGCAGGAGCAGGAGCCAAAGAAGCATCAACAGTAGGGACAGCAGCACCCGAATTTTGACCAATCTCAATTGGAACGCGCTGTGCCCGTCCCACTTGATTTGGAAGGCGGCGTTGGAGATGTGGTTGTTGTTGTTGTAGAGGTGCGACATGTGCAGCCGGTGGTGGTTGGGGAAGACGCTTGAGTAATTCAGTAAACTTGTTATCCAGCTTTGTCTCAAACGACTTCTCCACGGCATCTATCTTCTCCATAGCCTCTTCAAATCTGTTTAGCACATCTCCCACCTGGCCACTCATCATTTGCTGAAATTTATCATGCAACTCCTTGTTCGTCATGTTCGCCCAATCAGTCTCATCGGCTTGTGAACCTGCCATGGTTAGCAGCAATAGAAACACAAAAGAATATGATCCTGCAGACTACTAGAAGTGGTGGTGATGGTGGTGTGTCACAAAACCTTCAAGCGAATCTCAAATTCTTACCAGTTCTTACCCAGCAGCAGGTGGTGATCGGCAACCGTTGTAGTCAAAAACTCTCAAAGCTTGGATATAGCGATTACCAGGGAGAGTCAAACGCACGATGTAGACTTATGTGGAGCTGGGAAGGCTTATAATATGGTAGCAAAATGGTAAGCAATAATCAATTCAGAGATGCAAAGTTGAATAAACGCTCAACGACGGTACTGTGCTGGTCCTAGGCTAGACCGTGCTAGAGACGCGAGCCTAGAACACTAACAAAATCACGGCGCTGCACGTAAACAAGGGAAAAGCACACTCAGGAAATTTTTTTTTCGCTCTTTTTTTTTTTTTTTTTTTTGCGCTCCTCTTTTTTTTTTTTTGCGCTCCTTTTTTTTTTTTTTGCGAAAAAATCACTATAATGGCGAGTGTCTCAAAACTCTTCCCAGGTCAAACTGACAGGATGGGCACAAAATTTTTTGACTATTTTTTTTTCGGAAATCAGGGCAGCGACGACGAAAAAGTGCGACAAAAAATCACTATGATGGCGAGTGTCTCAAAACACTACCCGGGGCCTAAAAATAGGATAGGGAAAAAATATTTTTGGTTGCCGAAATTTTGGCCTAAAAACTGCCGAATTTTTTTTTTTTTCCGAGACCTACTCAAGCAAGGAAACACGAAACGGAAAATATATGGATCTCTAAAACAAACCGACTATGAAAAGAACTCGGATTGGTGGTGGATATATGGCGGTAGTATATGGCAGCGGTGGTGGTATATGGATACGGATTCAAAGCGGTGGCGGATAAGCAATGGTGGTAGATGGCAAGGCGATGATGATGGTGCGGCGGCGGCGTGACAACTTATGACCAGAACTCGAAACTCTAAAAGACTAGACTCTAAGACCAGCAACTTGACACGACGATGCAACCGCAAATTCAACAAAGCAAAAACCCTAAAAAGATTATGCAAAGGCTCAGATTGGTTCGGATATGATGAACTAACCCTAATTTTTTTTTGTGGCTTTTTCGTGGACTGTAGGTATGAAGAACAGACTCGATCTAAACTACGAAAAACTGTAAAATCTCACCGAGCAACCTGGAAATCTGATACCACTTGATAGAGGCAAAGGTGTCCCGTCTTTCGGTGAGATGATGAATATCGCTTTGATGGAAGTCGACTTTGACGATCCGACTACGAACGTGCGAGGACGTCGCGCCTTAGCAATCGCTAAACCAACTCCGAGAGGTTATCGACCACGCCGGAGCACGATCAACCTGACCACGAGGGTCTGTTTCCTGCGAGCAAACGAAGAACAGGCAAGAAACTGAGATTGTAATCTGGGTATTGCGAATATAAGATGAAAGCTTTATTGATCAAGGTGGGGTTCTGTGACGCCTTTGTCTGGTCGCTGAACACAAACGAAGTACGCGAAGTTGCAGCTATGGCGAACTTTTAATCTAAACAAAACCCAAAGTCTAAACGACGCCCTAAGGGCTGTATATATGGAGGAAGAGGGGGGGGAATTTCGTGGCCCTTGAGGAAGGGGTCCGAAACCAACCCTATCTCTTGTTTCCCCACACATACGGACTCTAAAAACAGCCTATACTTATGTATTTCGAAATTACATGGGCCTGGCCCAATAATAAGGTGACGCAGCACCTAGAATAGCCTCTGGACGAAAGTTATGAAGTAGCATCTTGTATATTTCGTCCAAGGCTTCATGCACGCATTATGGTGGCTTCAACGTCCTGAAATCATCACTTGTAACTCCGTTCTTGTTCCCCATGCGCATGCCATCATCTCCATGCTTGTTCTTGCTCCAATGTTCATCCTTCTCAAAGCTAGGCCCTTCATTTGTAAGCAAAACAAATGTATCCAATTTAGGCAGCATCATATTCTCATGAACATTAGAATCATTAGCAAGAAACGAAAGTACCTGGTAATTTAATTGGCGTGCGCGAGCTCTAGTAATTGGTCCAGTATGTATAGCAGCAGGGCCTGTGGGTGTAATAATTGTATTGATGTCCTCATCAAACGTTAATTAGCACTAAGCTAAAGTTAGCAGGGTCTGGTCCCACCTGTCATTGATCCAGGGGGAGGTCAAACCCCTGGTCAAACGAGTCAATCCCGTCGGAGTTGACCCGCGGCTCGTCGGCGGCGAAGCCAGAGGTAGGGGAGATGTTCGGGTTTGCAACTCCGGTGACCAAAAGGGCGGACGAGGGCATCTACACGGAGCTGGAACTCGCCCGCATCCATCTGTGCAGACAGCAGGGGCTGAGGTGGCCCGAGCTCGCCGGAGGCAAGCTCGCGGTGGTGGCCAGAGTTCGGGCATGCACGGGGACGGGGCTACAGAGCACGGCGTGAGCAGACGAGAGGCACCATAGGTTCTTGGGATCACCAGGAGCACGCCAGGGTAACTACTACAAGCGGAGGAGCTCGGAGACTACGCGTGCAACGGCAATGGCGGACGGCGGCGCGGGAGCTCGCGGGGCAGCAGCTGCGGCACAAACTCGAGCAAGGGGGTGGAGGGGAAACAGAGAGGAGCTCACAAGGGGTCGGATGGGGCAGACCATGAGCTCGGGGATGTCCTGTCGGCGGCGAATCGATGGCAGTGGTGATCGGCTCCCGAGGTGGAAGACGGTGGTGATGACGATGCTACGGCGCGTCCCAGCTCGTTTCACTCGGTGGAGATGATGAGGACGACGTCTCGGAGCTCGTGGGAACGACGCAGGGGCGAGGGGGTGGCTGTGGCCGTGGCAACGACGAGCGGCGGCGACGGCAGCGTTCGGTCGCGGGAGAGAGAGGGCGGCAGAGGAGGGGATGAGCACGGGAGAGAGTAAGAGGGCCCGGGGGATGCGTGGCTTCATCCGGAGAGGCCCAGGGCGAAGCGGCAAGCAGGAGGTGGTCGGGGCGCCTGCCGGCGCGCTGCGTCCACGCGCTCGTCCTCTTGGCAGAGAAAGAAGACGACAGGGGGGAGGCCAGTGGACTGGGCCACCAACTGGGCTGCTAGGTGGGTTGTGCCAGGTGAGGCCAGGTCAGTAGCCTCTCTCTATCTTTTATTTTCTGTTTTCTATTTATCCTGTTTTGTTTCGATTTAGTAAAAATACTAAACCATTTTTAAAACTCCTGAAAATATTTGTGGGCAGTATTGAAATTATTCCCAATAGCCCTCAACTAGTTTCAGAATTATTAGAGCATTTAAAATATTTATAGGATTTAAATGCCCCAATTCAAATACAATATGAGTTAATTCAAAAATCCAGAATGTCCTAGAAATATGTTCAGCATTTTTGGTTGAGGTTTTCACCTTCATCAAAAATCATGAACTTTTCTAGAGGCACTTTGGGTTCATTGAAAATGATTTTATTTGAACCTTCTTGAATTGGTTTAGTGCTAGGGTTTATCAAATCCCCATTTCAAGTTTAAATAAAATTTAAACAGGATGCAACAAGATGATCAAGCAAGGACAAACAAAGGTTGACCTAGGGTTGTGACACGGCGCGAGGTGGAGGAGACGAGGGGGGTAGAGCAGGGGGGTCGGGCTAGGGTTAAGAGGAGGTTGGATGGGCCTAGGAGCACATGGGCCGGCGCGGTGTGGTTGGGATGCTAGTTGGCCAGCCTGGTAGAGGGCTGGATGGGCTCTTTCTCTCTCCCTCATATTCTTTAGAAGAAAAGAATTAGACAGAAGAAAAAGAAAGAGAGGGTTAGGGAAAGTTTCGGTCTAGGTTGCGAGGGGAATGCAGGCTGTGCAGAGAGGTCAGGGGATTTGACAAGACGGAATCAAAAACCCGGTTGGTCTCGGAACGGACAAGGAAGACAACGAGGAGAAGCGGCAACTACTAGTGGATGCAAGTTTTATGAAAACACCTGAATGCAATGCAAATGATGCCATGATGAATGCAATGAACAATTAAATCACACGACGACAACCAAATAACTGGAAGGCGCCTGAAGCGTCGGTCTCGGGTCGTTACAACTCTCCTCCACTTACAAGAGATCCCGCCCCGAGATCTAGGGACGACAAATGGAAAGAAGAGGTAAAATAAAGTTGCTTCTCTGACAAACGAGTGAAACCACGAACCTTGAGAGGTTGAACAACTTGAAAGAAAGAATACAACAAATACGAACAAGATTGCAAACAGTCTGTTGGACAAGAGGAACAAGGAATATGATGAGAACCAAGAGCTTACGTGACAAGATAGACTTTGAAGACACTCCGGTTAAAATTAGCTGGACAAGGAATAAGAATAAAAGAATTTGGGCAGCACTCCGGTTGAGAAGAGACGCAAGACTTGATAAGATGAAAGAACTTTAATGAGAACACAACACTCCGGTTAAATGGATAAGCAATAAAATAACATGATCTTGACAAAACGAGGTGATGGGTGAAGAGAGCAAGAAGAGATGAGAAGCTTCTTTCACCGAGAGAATAGGGAAGGCTTTTGGTGAAATCCATACCAAGATAACTCCAATGAAGAGATTGATGGGTTGCAAAGGATCTCCTGAATGAAGAGAAAATGATGGGTATAAATATCTCATTCTTGACAACTTCACTTCATGACTCCTTATGAATCAAGAATAATATACTACCACCTCAAAAGATAAGGAAGAAGGGATTGCACTTTGAAATGCAAGAGGAAGGACACTTGAGCTCTTCCAACAAGAATCTGGAAGAACACTTCGAGAATGAATTAAATCATTGATGAACCATCATGTAGAGCCTCCATGAAGAACTCTGGTAACAGAAGGACGATTAGAAGGAAGTGATGGATGAAAAGAATAAGATTGAAGGCTTGCATTGATTTAGACGGGGCTTCGTGACAAAATAACCGAGAGAACTTGGAACTCCAGAAAGAAAAGATGAACAACTTAGAACCGAGAAATTGATATCATGAACGAAGTCCGGAATATGGAATTAACCACTTGGATGAAAGAAGAATAAGAATTATGTTATGCATATCCTTCACCAATTTAAATTCATGACAAGCAACGGATTTGGCATACTACTTATTCCCATTGAAAAGGATTAATGAGAGATATAGTGCAAACTTGGAAAGGTCTTCAGCAAACCACCGGTAGGATTTAGAAACAACGAATAAATCAATACGGTATCAAAGGAAGAGGAATCTTGAATGAACCACCGTAAGAATTCAAAACGAACGAGGCAAAGGGAACAAATCACCGGCAAGAATTAGAAAAACGAATGAAGATACTTTAGGGAATATAGATACAAGAGAACAAAGAGATCACAAGATGACTAGAGTATACTTGAACGATCCACCGTAAGAATTGGGGAATGAGTGATGAATGTTGATAATGAATAAATCTTCTGAAATGATAGCCTTCGGATGATTGAGAAAGGAAAGAAACTCATGAAATACTTAGGATGGGTATGAAAAGAATTCTCACAATCGAAAACAATTATGAGGATGACATGAAGTTAGAACCATGAATCTTCAAGAGAACGGATATGATTTGGAGGAAACTCTTCTTGAGTCTTCAAAAGCTAAGAATGACGATGAGGAACACGACCAAAATTGTTGAGACACTCCAGAACAATGAAGAATAGAAATGTTGAGCGAGAGATGAAAAGAATCTGAAAGCAACCTTGGAAGAGGCATCTGACTGATGAAAATTCATTCTTATGTCAAACCTTGAAAAGCATTAGAGAATCACTTCAGAAAATTAGAAGAGTCAGGTAAGATCCTGGGAAAAGTGATGTGGGTTAGGGCCCACTCAAAAGAGACACCGTTGAAAATGCTTGCTTGAAAAACAGATTGCACCGGGAAGATTAAATGGCTTGAATGAGATAACAACCTCGATATACAACGAACGGATCTTGAATGAAAACACGAGTCTTCTGAGATATCTTCAGCACTTCGGAACACAAGAATAGCGAGAGGTGAATGATTAACACTGAAAGCTTGAATTGAATCCACCGGAGAAGAAAACGAGAATGAAGAATGATGAACTTGAAGCTCGTGAGCATCTTCATGAGGTATCAACGGATAAGAACATTGAAGGAAAAGAATGAAGAGACTTCACATCAATAAAAATGATACTTGATTAAAAAATCTGAGTCCTTGAAGAAAAGGGTGGGATGGTGGGAAAAATAAAGACAACTTAGGACGGGTGAAATGAACGAATCCTCAGGCTTGTCAACGGCGCCCGTATGGAATAACTTGAAGAGAAGTGCACAGGTTGAAATGGATTGACATGACAATCTCAATGATCCAGAAGGATTAGCATCCACATAGAAATATGAGAACAGCACTTAGGGTAGGTATGGAATCAAAACTTGACATTGAAGCAACTCGAATACAACAACTCAAAACAAAACAAAGGATTGGCTTGGGAAATAAGCCAGAAAGAAACATATGATAGAGATTTCGCCAAAAATGTTCGCGATGAGGCCCCACGGGCACAACATACAGCGGAGATCATGAATGAAAAACAAGATGTCCCCGAATCAGCATAGCCAAGGATTCTTTAAGACGCCTTGCGACCACTGTAAATCGACCGTGAAAAACGAACTAGTAGACGTTGGACCCTAATCTCAAATCATACATCTGTGGAAAAGAAATCTTGGGTAACTACTTGAATTCCCACCTATGATGTAACACCCACGATGCGGCTATATCTCCCACGTGTCGAGGCACGACTTAGAGGCATAACCGGATTATGGTTTTGTCGCAAGAAGGGTCATCTTCACACAATCCCATGTAATGAACAAGAATGGGATAAAGAGTTGGCTTACAATCGCCACTTCACACAATACATAAATAAATCATACATCAATCAGAGTACACACATAGGTCCGACTACGGAACCAAAGTAAAAGAAGACAACCCCAAATGCTAGATCCCTGATCGTCCCAACTAGGCTCCACTACTGATCGACAGGAAACGAAACAACGCAACGAACAAGATCTTCATCGAGCTCCCACTTGAGCTCAGTTGCGTCACCTGCACTGGTATCATCGGCACCTGCAACTGTTTGGAAGAATCTGTGAGTCACGAGGACTCAGCAATCTCACACCCGCGAGATCAAGACTATTTAAGCTTATAGGAAGGATGGGGTAATGAGGTGGAGCTGCAGCAAGCACTAAGCATGTATGGTGGCTAACATACGCAAATAAGAGCGAGAAGAGAAGCAAAGGAACGGTCGTGAAACTAGCAATGATCAAGAAGTGATCCTGAAACTACTTGCGTTCAAGCATAACACAAGAACCGTGTTCACTTCCCGGACTCCGCCGAGAAGAGACCATCACGGCTACACACGCGGTTGATGTATCTTAATTAAGTCAAGTGTCGAGTTCTCTACAACAGGACATTAACAAATTCCCATCTGCCACATAACTGCGGGCACGACTTTCGAAAGATAATACCCTGCAGGGATGTCCCAACTTAGCCCATTATAAGCTCTCACGGTCAACGAAGGATATTCCTTCTCCCGGGAAGACCCGATCAGTCTCGGAATCCCGGTTTACAAGACATTTCGACAATGGTAAAACAAGACCAGCAAAGCCGCCCGATGTGCCGACAAATCCCGATAGGAGCTGCACATATCTTGTTCTCAGCGCAACACCGGATGAGACTAGCTACGAGTAAAACCAGCCCTCAAGTTTCCCCAAGGTGGCCCCGCAGGCAGCTTAGTTCGGACCAACACTCGAAGGAGCACTGGCTCGGGGGGGTTAAAATAAAGATGACCCTTGAGTCTGCAGAACCCAAGGGAAAAGGGGATAGGTGGTAGCAAATGGTAAAACCAAGGTTGGGCCTTGCTGGAGGAGTTTTATTCAAAGCAAACTGTCAAGGGGGTCCCATAAATCACCCAACCGCGTAAGGAACGCAAAATCAAGGAACATAACACCGGTATGACGGAAACTAGGGCGGCAAGAGTGGAACAATACACCAGGCATAAGGCCGAGCCTTCCACCCTTTACCAAGTATATAGATGCATTAATTAAATAAAAGATATTGTGATATCCCAACATAATCATGTTCCAACATGGAGCAATCTTCAACTTCACCTGCAACTAACAACGCTATAAGAGGGGCTGAGCAAAAGCGGTAACATAGCCAAACAACGGTTTGCTAGGAAAGGTGGGTTAGAGGCTTGAGATAGCAATATGGGAGGCATGATATGGCAAGTGGTAGGTAGCGCAGCATAGCAATAGAGCGAACAACTAGCAAACAAAGATAGAAGTGATTTCGAGGGTATGGTCATCTTGCGTGAGATCCCGCAAGGAAGAAGAACGAGTCCATGAAGAAGACAAACGGACGTAGTCGAACGAATCCTCACAACTCCGGAACGAAACCGAAGCTAACGAGAGAAGCAGCCCGGAAAGACACAAACAACATAGTAAACAAACATCACATAAACATGGCATGATGCACAATCAAGTATGATGCATGTCCGATTTAAGGAGCATGGCATGGCAAAGTGCAACAAACAATACTACAAATTAAGTGGAGCTCAATATGCAACGAGTTGCATATTGACGAAACACCACATCAATTATTTAGTTCTCTCTCGGTTATGTACCCAACAATATTAAATGTTATTAAACATGGCAAGAGGTGAGGCATATGAAAACTACCTAGCTAGGCAAGTTTAAATGAGGCCGGAACAACAAACAACAATTCCGAAAAAATCCCCATATGCAAATTTTGATTTGGCTACTGTTCTACCAAAAACCATATTTTATTGTTGTTAAACAGTAAAACAAGGTGCACCATGTTAATCTATGCATTTTTACCCCATTTACATATAAAGTTTATTAAATTCCGAGTTACGGTTAATTAGTTATGAAATAAATCATTTTAACACGCCATTTATGCAAAATTAAACAAACAACAAGTTTAAACATTTTAAACATGGATGAGAGTTGCAAATTATTAATCTACCCAAAATTCTAAGCATTTTACATATTAAAATCATTTTAATCCGATGCACGGTTAATTAGTTATTAGATGCATGAACATTAGGGGTTTTTCTATAAAACAGCAGACTCTGGATAAATAACTAAATTCGCAGAACTGGGGAAAAACATCTACAGGCCAAATCTGGGCGGACTGGGCGCTCACCATGGGCCAGGCCCAGTCGGTGGAGAGGCCCCGTAGGCCTGGCACGGCCTTGGCGCTGCTGGGCTGATGCGGGTGAAGGGCGACGCGGTGGCCCAAGCATGCTGGCGGTGCGGTCAACGCGGGTGCTGCCCTCGCTCGCGCGATGCAAACGAAGCAGAGGCCGCGGCAGGGGACTTGGCGAAGCAGTGAGGTTCAGCGGCGATGGACTTGGCGGGGCGGCCTGGAGGAGCTTGGGTCTCCGGCGACGGGCGGCGCGACGGGGAGGCTACGGCGAGGGAGGCCCGGATCTGGCGGCAAGCTCCTGGGACGGTGCCAGATCAGAAGAAGAGGAGGGCCTCGGCGTGGTCTCTCCGACGAAGCGGCGGCGCGGGGAAGGTCCCGACGATGATGAGGAGGCAGTAGCAGAGGACGCTTGAGGCAGGGCCGGAACCTGCCGGCGTCGTCGCGGACGAGCGCAAGGCAGAGGAGGCGGGGATGGCGCCGTGGTTGGAAGCAGGCGGTCAACACGAAGCACAGGAGGCCGGGGCGGCAACGAGATGAAGGACGGCGGGGACGAGGTGTCGAACTGGAGGAGGGCCGCAGCGGGAACTTGGCGTCCATGGCGTCGCCTGGAGGAGTCCATCCATGGCGCTGCTCATGCGTATCCGAGAGAGAGAGAGATGCATGAGGGAGAAAGAAATCGAGAGAGGGAGGAGAAGAAGACAGAGAGGAGGAGTAGAGGTCCTGGAGGCCGGCGATGGAGATGCTCCGGCTAGTGGTGCGAGGCGACGGGGATCGAAGGCAGGGGCGCGATGTAGATCGGGCACCGGGCGAGATAGGGAGGAGGAGAAAGGACGCGGGGCATGGCACTGGTTGGCTGCGGTTGAAGTGGGAGGACCTCGAGGAGGGAGGCGACTGAGTGGAGCTAGTGGCGGCGGCGCGACGGGACAAGGGAGAGGATTTTTAGGGTTTGCCAAAATGGACTAGGGGTGGACGAATATATACATCACGGATTAGGTTAGGGGCTACCTCGTCTCTCCGATCGCAATCGGACGATCGAGAATAACTAGGTAGGGAGTCCAAATAAGAAAACGGAGATGTTTTGTAGATGTTAGGGGATGATCCGGACCCAACGGTAACGACAGAGCGGGTCGGGTTCGGGACAACTTCTGACGCGCACACAAGGGGGTCTATGCACTATGCAGAGAGATAAGGCGAACAAAGAAGAGGGAAACGAGAACCCGGTTGGTCTCGAAACGGTCAACGAAAGCAAGGGGGACGCAACAACTATGAGCGGATGCAAGTTTTATGAAAACATGCGGATGCAATATGCATGATGACATGATGAAATGCAACAACAAATAAAACACACGACGGTCACGCAAAACATGGCAGACGTCTGGAGCATCGGTCTCGGGGCGTTACATATGAACTCCCGAAACTTTCTAGTTATGCAATCTGGTGTTGGGGATACAGGGAGGCACAAATATCTCACACAACTAACAAATCCTACACTCCAATTGTATCCATCCGTCAACACATAACCAAGAAAACCTCAGAAATCGTGTACCTCAGACCTTGAAAAAACATCCGATATACTAGGTGTGGCAATACATCTGATCGCCCTCCCCAGTACTAGGTGGCATCAAACTACTCTCACCACAAAGAGCATAGAAGCGTTTTTTACTCTGGTATTCCGGAACTGAAATGATAAGAACTGTGATAAAAACACCTTGGATCTCAACTCCCCGGGACACTGCCACAACCCCTAAATGTTGCGGGAAACCACGGCCACCTATGGGAACAAAGGTCCCCTACTGGTTCGATGGGGGGATGGCACGTTGCACAAAGAGCAGAAGAGCGTGGAGCAGCATGGCAGAGATCACACGGGTAGTTTTACCCAGGTTCGGGCCGCCGTGAGGTGTAAAACCCTACTCCTGCTTTGGTGGATTGATGGTGGAAGAATGGTGGTGGAGCGTAGTACACTTGCACGGCAGGGTTGCCTCAGTGCGACAGTAGCTACGCGCGTATGAATGTGTGGGCGTCCAACCTTCTAACCCTTTCTCCGGTTGCCATGGGCCTCCTTTTATAGAGTAAGGGGTCACCACAATGGCAAATTAGTCATTGTGCACAAATAAGATAGCAAATAGTGCTATCATACCTAACTCTGCAGGCTGACACAGCACACTAAATGCGCCGCTCAACGTCACATCATTGCTTG
This sequence comes from Aegilops tauschii subsp. strangulata, assembly GCF_002575655.3. Taxonomy (NCBI): domain Eukaryota; kingdom Viridiplantae; phylum Streptophyta; class Magnoliopsida; order Poales; family Poaceae; genus Aegilops; species Aegilops tauschii. Next base: position 281,796,174 of record NC_053036.3, read on the forward strand.
CCCGGCAAGCCTTGCCGGGCTGTTTTGCCAGCTTCGCGCCTGCTCGCTTGACACGTTGTAGGACGGGTGTTGTCTGTAAGTACTTCCTGTAGAAAGAGGCTGCCATGTGGCAAATGGCTGCCACTTAGTCACTTTGCAGCTTGACACCGCATTGATCGATGATGTGCATTGTGGTCAAGTGGTTGGGTGAGGTGGCTCTGCCTCCGCCAGTCCCAGCAGGCCCTGTCGGGACATCTTGGAGGTTTTCTTCCGGGGCCGTCCCCGTCCTCGCCGGCCTCGCCTGCCCGACAAGGGAGGGTCTTCTCCTGGTGGTTTCTTACTTCTCTGGTTTGCTCTTGGTCCTCTTGATCTGCATGTTGGTCCCTTGAAGATCTTGATCTCTTGTGTCTTGGCCTGATCTTGGTGTTGTAACCTTGCTTCCGTGCCTGTGCATAGTATGGGCAACGGATCCAGGGTTTGTTGCATCGACACTAAAAGACATGAGGCACCAAGACAGAGTTCCTCTCACAATGATATCAGACCGGTTCCACAATACCCGCATGATTAAAAAAATAGTGAAAAAGAGGAGAGTAATGGAAATGATAGAGGCAAAGGTGTCCCGTCTTTCGATGAGATGATGAATATCGCTTTGATGGAAGTCGACTTTGACGATCCGACTACGAACGTGCGAGGACGTCGCGCCTTAGCAATCGCTAAACCAACTCCGAGAGGTTATCGACCACGCCGGAGCACGATCAACCTGACCTCGAGGGTCTGTTTCCTGCGAGCAAACGAAGAACAGGCAAGAAACTGAGATTGCAATCTGGATATTGCGAATATAAGATGAAAGCTTTATTGATCAAGGTGGGGTTCTGTGACGCCTTTGTCTGGTCGCTGAACACAAACGAAGTACGCGAAGTTGCAGCTATGGCGAACTTTTAATCTAAACAAAACCCAAAGTCTAAACGACGCCCTAAGGGCTGTATATATGGAGGAAGAGGGGGGGAATTTCGTGGCCCTTGAGGAAGGGGTCCGAAACCAACCCTATCTCTTGTTTCCCCACACATACGGACTCTAAAAACAGCCTATACTTATGTATTTCGAAATTACATGGGCCTGGCCCAATAATAAGGTGACGCAGCACCTAGAATAGCCTCTGGACGAAAGTTATGAAGTAGCATCTTGTATATTTCGTCCAAGGCTTCATGCACGCATTATGGTGGCTTCAACGTCCTGAAATCATCACTTGTAACTCCGTTCTTGTTCCCCATGCGCATGCCATCATCTCCATGCTTGTTCTTGCTCCAATGTTCATCCTTCTCAAAGCTAGGCCCTTCATTTGTAAGCAAAACAAATGTATCCAATTTAGGCAGCATCATATTCTCATGAACATTAGAATCATTAGCAAGAAACGAAAGTACCTGGTAATTTAATTGGCGTGCGCGAGCTCTAGTAATTGGTCCAGTATGTATAGCAGCAGGGACTGTGGGTGTAATAATTGTATTGATGTCCTCATCATCCTCCCCTTCTTGAAATGAAGTCGTCCTCGACGGAAGCTCATCTTCCTCACCCAAATAAGGCTTCAAATCTGCAATATTAAAAGTGGGACTAACCCCAAAATCTGCAGGCAGCTCAAGTTTATATGCATTATCATTTATTTTCTCTAACACCTTAAAAGGACCATCAGCACGTGGCATTAGCTTTGATTTGCGCAAATCAGGAAATCTATCCTTACGCAAATGTAACCAAACAAGATCTCCAGGTGCAAACACAACATGTTTTCTACCCTTATCTCCAGCAAGTTTATATTTAGCATTCATACGCTCAATGTTTTCCTTAGTTAACTCATGCATTTTTAAGATCAATTCAGCACGTTGTTTAGCATCAAAATTAACCTTCTCCGAAGATGGAAGAGGCAACAAATCAATAGGTGCACGAGGTAGGAAACCATACACAATTTCAAAAGGGCACATCTTAGTAGTAGAATGCAATGAACGATTATAAGCAAACTCAATATGAGGCAAGCAGTCTTCCCACATTTTCTTATTATTCTTCAAAACAGCCCTAAGCATAGTAGACAATGTTCTATTGACTACTTCAGTTTGTCCATCAGTTTGGGGGTGACAAGTAGTACTAAAAAGCAGTTTAGTCCCCAACTTAGCCCATAAACATCTCCAAAAGTGGCTAAGAAATTTAGTATCACGATCTGAAACAATAGTATTTGGCACACCATGCAAGCGAATAATTTCACGAAAGAACAAATCAGCAACATTAACAGCATCATCGCTTTTATGACATGGTATAAAGTGCGCCATTTTCGAGAATCTATCCACGACAACAAATATGCTATCCCTCCCCTTCTTTGTTCGAGGTAAACCTAAAACAAAGTCCATAGATATATCCTCCCAAGGAACACTAGGTACAGGCAAAGGCATATATAAACCATGAGGATTGAGTCGTGACTTAGCTTTTTGACATGTAGTGCAGCGAGCAACAAAACGCTCAACATCCCGTCTCATCTTTGGCCAAAAGAAATGTGTAGCAAGTACGTCCTCCGTCTTCTTCACGCCAAAGTGTCCCATTAATCCTCCTCCATGCGCCTCCTGCAACAACAAAAGACGAAGAGAGCTAGCTGGAATGCATAGCTTGTTAGCACGGAACACAAATCCATCATTAACGACAAACTTGTTCCAGGTTCTTCCTTCTTTACAATTCTGCAATACATCTTTAAAATCAGCATCATGCACATATTGATCTTTGATGGTCTCCAAACCAAATATTTTGAAGTCAAGTTGTGAAAGCATAGTATAGCGACGAGACAATGCATCAGCAATAACATTTTCTTTACCCTTCTTGTGTTTAATGACATAAGGGAAAGTTTCAATGAATTCAACCCATTTAGCATGTCTACGATTCAGTTTAGCTTGACTTTTAATATGTTTCAAAGATTCATGATCAGAATGTATAACAAATTCTTTGGGCCATAAATAATGTTGCCATGTTTCTAAAGTCCGAACAAGAGCATATAGTTCTTTATCATAAGTAGAATAATTCAGACTAGGCCCACTCAATTTTTCAGAAAAGTATGCAACAGGTTTGCCATCTTGTAATAACACACCTCCTAATCCAATGCCACTAGCATCACATTCAAGCTCAAAAGTCTTATTAAAATCAGGAAGTTGGAGTAAAGGAGCATGTGTCAACTTATCTTTCAATACCGTGAAGGCTTCTTCCTGTGCGGTACCCCAAACAAAAGGCACATCCTTCTTTGTAAGCTCGTTGAGAGGTGCAGCAATGGTGCTAAAATCTCTCACAAAACGCCTATAGAAACCAGCGAGTCCAAGAAAACTCCGCACTTGTGTGACCGTTTTGGGCTGCGGCCAACTCTCAATAGCTTCAATCTTGGCTTTATCAACTTCAATTCCCTGTGGAGTAACAACATAGCCAAGAAAAGATACTCGGTCGGTGCAAAAGGTGCACTTCCCAAGGTTACCAAACAAACGTGCATCACGTAGAGCAATAAAAACAGCACGTAAATGTTCCAAATGTTCTTCCAAAGATTTGCTATAAATCAGTATATCATCAAAATAGACCACCACAAATCGTCCAATGAAAGCACGTAAAACTTCGTTCATTAGTCTCATGAAAGTACTAGGTGCATTAGTTAACCCAAAAGGCATGACTAACCACTCATATAAACCAAACTTAGTTTTAAATGCAGTTTTCCATTCATCTCCCAATTTCATACGAATTTGATGGTATCCACTACGCAAATCAACTTTGGAGAATATTGTAGAGCCACTCAATTCATCAAGCATATCATCGAGCCTAGGAATAGGATGACGATAACGAATAGTAATATTATTAATGCCTCTACAATCAACACACATACGCGACGTACCATCCGTTTTAGGCACGAGTATAATAGGAACAGCACAAGGACTAAGAGATTCGCGTATATAACCTTTGTCGAGCAGCTCCTGTACTTGACGCATAATCTCCTTCGTCTCCTCTGGATTGGTACGGTATGGTGCACGGTTGGGTAGCGATGCACCGGGAATTAAGTCAATTTGATGCTCAATCCCTCGAATAGGTGGTAATCCCGGTGGCACGTCTTGTGGGAAGACGTCAGCGAACTCCTGCAAAATGTGAGTGACAGCAGGGGGCAGAGAGGAAGGCACGTCCTCGAATGAAAATAATGCCTCTTTGCACACAAAAGCATAGCAAACAGATTTGCTGAAATCTAGTTCATCAATATCAGATTTTGTGGCAAGTAAACATGCACTTTTCAATTTAATTTCAGAAACAACACTAGATGGTTTATTATTAGGTTTCATGTGTTGCTCAAATTCCTTTGCCACAATCTGATTTTCACTCTTATTTTTCTCCTGTTTTGCTTTATTAGCTCTATTAATGTCATCTTTCAAAATGGAATCAGGAGTCATAGGAAGCAAAGTAATATTTTTATCCTTATGAACAAGAGTATACTGATTGTTTCTACCATGGTGTACAGAATTTTTATCAAATTGCCATGGTCTACCTAGTAATAAGGAACATGCTTGCATGGGTACCACATCACAATCAACATAATCAGCATATGTAGAGATACTAAAATGCACACGAACAGTACGTGTTACCTTAACCTTGCCGCTGTTGTTGAACCACTGGATGTAGTAAGGATGTGGATGTGGTCTTGTGGTGAGAGATAGCTTCTCCACCATCTCCATGCTAGCCAAGTTGTTACAGCTCCCTCCATCTATGATGACGCGAACAGAACGTTCCTTCACAACTCCCTTTGTATGGAACAAATTATGCCTCTGATTTTGCTCTGCTTGTGTGACCTGCACACTCAAAACACGTTGAGCAACTAAACATTCATACCTGTCAGCGTCTTCAGGAGCCATGTATTGCGTCTCATTTTCAGAATCATCTCCACCATGTTCTTCACGTGTAATAAGAGCCAAAGTCTCCTCATCATAGTCACTAGCGGACTCATACCCACCATCCTCAGTAGCAATCATGACACGCTGAGATTTGCATTCTCTCGCAAAATGTCCTCTTCCCTTACAACGACGACAAATAATATCACTTGTGTGCCCTGTCGATGCCATGGAAGAAGAAGAGCTCTGCACAGGCCCGGCAGGTGTGCTCTTGGCAGAGAGTGGTGGTTGTGCCTGCTTTCTTGTATCACGGCTGGAGGTGGCACCTGATGGAGGTGATGGTGAAGTGGAAGTAGAAGATGCACGCGGTGTCCATGATGAAGGTCGACCTGCAGAAAAGTTAGTTCGCGCCAATGGCTGTCGATCCTGCACTTCACGTTCAGCTTTACAAGCAAGATGGAATAAACGAGTGATATTATTATAATCCTTATACTCTAGAATGGTCTGAATCTCTTTATTTAATCCACCCATAAAACGTGCAAGCATAGCTTCATTCTCCTCAACAATACCACATCTAATCATGCCAGTTTGTAATTCCTGATAATATTCTTCTACAGAATTTTTTCCTTGTCTTAAACGCTGCAATTTTTGAAGTAATTCACGTTGATAATATGGTGGAACCCAACGAGTACGCATAGCAGTTTTCAAAGCAGCCCAAGTAGCTGGAACAGGATATAATCTACAATGTTCAGACCACCAAACACATGCAAAGCTAGTGAAAGCACAAACAGCAGCAGGAACACGTCTCTCCTCAGGATATTGTAAACATGTAAATCGTTGTTCAGTTTCTAACTCCCAAGTAAGATATATATCAGGAACATATCTACCCTCAAATGGTGGAATATTCAATTTCAGTTTAGGGAGATGGTCATGATCTCGTACCTGAGGTGGTGGTGCCGGCCTACCGTTGCGAATATATACCTGAGGTCGACCTGCTGGTGGTGGTGCTGGTGGCTGCACGTAGTTCTGATTTTGATCAACCTCATCCTCATAATCGCCCGCATAATCGTCATCCTCCTCAGCCGCCGCAGGAGCAGGAGCCAAAGAAGCATCAACAGTAGGGACAGCAGCACCCGAATTTTGACCAATCTCAATTGGAACGCGCTGTGCCCGTCCCACTTGATTTGGAAGGCGGCGTTGGAGATGTGGTTGTTGTTGTTGTAGAGGTGCGACATGTGCAGCCGGTGGTGGTTGGGGAAGACGCTTTAGTAATTCAGTAAACTTGTTATCCAGCTTTGTCTCAAACGACTTCTCCACGGCATCTATCTTCTCCATAGCCTCTTCAAATCTGTTTAGCACATCTCCCACCTGGCCACTCATCATTTGCTGAAATTTATCATGCAACTCCTTGTTCGTCATGTTCGCCCAATCAGTCTCATCGGCTTGTGAACCTGCCATGGTTAGCAGCAATAGAAACACAAAAGAATATGATCCTGCAGACTACTAGAAGTGGTGGGATGGTGGTGTGTCACAAAACCTTCAAGCGAATCTCAAATTCTTACCATTTCTTACCCAGCAGCAGGTGGTGATCGGCAACCGTTGTAGTCAAAAACTCTCAAAGCTTGGATATAGCGATTACCAGGGAGAGTCAAACGCACGATGTAGACTTATGTGGAGCTGGGAAGGCTTATAATATGGTAGCAAAATGGTAAGCAATAATCAATTCAGAGATGCAAAGTTGAATAAACGCTCAACGACGGTACTGTGCTGGTCCTAGGCTAGATCGTGCTAGAGACGCGAGCCTAGAACACTAACAAAATCACGGCGCTGCACGTAAACAAGGGAAAAGCACACTCAGGAATTTTTTTTTTCGCTCTTTTTTTTTTTTTTTTTGCGCTCTTTTTTTTTTGCGCTCCTCCTTTTTTTTTTTGCGAAAAAATCACTATAATGGCGAGTGTCTCAAAACTCTTCCCAGGTCAAACTGACAGGATGGGCACAAAATTTTTTGACTATTTTTTTTTTCGGAAATCAGGGCAGCGACGACGAAAAAGTGCGACAAAAAATCACTATGATGGCGAGTGTCTCAAAACACTACCCGGGGTCTAAAAATAGGATAGGGAAAAAATATTTTTGGTTGCCGAAATTTTGGCCTAAAAACTGCCCGGGGGTCTCCAGACTTTTTTTTTTTCCGAGACCTACTCAGGCAAGGAAACACGAAACGGAAAATATAGGGATCTCTAAAACAAACCGACTATGAAAAGAACTCGGATTGGTGGTGGATATATGGCGGTAGTATATGGCAGCGGTGGTGGTATATGGATACGGATTCAAAGCGGTGGCGGATAAGCAATGGTGGTAGATGGCAAGGCGATGATGATGGTGCGGCGGCGGCGTGACAACTTATGACCAGAACTCGAAACTCTAAAAGACTAGACTCTAAGACCAGCAACTTGACACGACGATGCAACCGCAAATTCAACAAAGCAAAAACCCTAAAAAGATTATGCAAAGGCTCAGATTGGTTCGGATATGATGAACTAACCCTAATTTTTTTTTGTGGCTTTTTCGTGGACTGTAGGTATGAAGAACAGACTCGATCTAAACTACGAAAAACTGTAAAATCTCACCGAGCAACCTGGAAATCTGATACCACTTGATAGAGGCAAAGGTGTCCCGTCTTTCGATGAGATGATGAATATCGCTTTGATGGAAGTCGACTTTGACGATCCGACTACGAACGTGCGAGGACGTCGCGCCTTAGCAATCGCTAAACCAACTCCGAGAGGTTATCGACCACGCCGGAGCACGATCAACCTGACCTCGAGGGTCTGTTTCCTGCGAGCAAACGAAGAACAGGCAAGAAACTGAGATTGCAATCTGGATATTGCGAATATAAGATGAAAGCTTTATTGATCAAGGTGGGGTTCTGTGACGCCTTTGTCTGGTCGCTGAACACAAACGAAGTACGCGAAGTTGCAGCTATGGCGAACTTTTAATCTAAACAAAACCCAAAGTCTAAACGACGCCCTAAGGGCTGTATATATGGAGGAAGAGGGGGGGAATTTCGTGGCCCTTGAGGAAGGGGTCCGAAACCAACCCTATCTCTTGTTTCCCCACACATACGGACTCTAAAAACAGCCTATACTTATGTATTTCGAAATTACATGGGCCTGGCCCAATAATAAGGTGACGCAGCACCTAGAATAGCCTCTGGACGAAAGTTATGAAGTAGCATCTTGTATATTTCGTCCAAGGCTTCATGCACGCATTATGGTGGCTTCAACGTCCTGAAATCATCACTTGTAACTCCGTTCTTGTTCCCCATGCGCATGCCATCATCTCCATGCTTGTTCTTGCTCCAATGTTCATCCTTCTCAAAGCTAGGCCCTTCATTTGTAAGCAAAACAAATGTATCCAATTTAGGCAGCATCATATTCTCATGAACATTAGAATCATTAGCAAGAAACGAAAGTACCTGGTAATTTAATTGGCGTGCGCGAGCTCTAGTAATTGGTCCAGTATGTATAGCAGCAGGGACTGTGGGTGTAATAATTGTATTGATGTCCTCATCAGGAAAGAAAAAGACCTATGTCACAAATCCTCACCAGAGTGACGAAGGGGATACGGAGTAAAAAGAATTCCTACTCTCCGATATATAACTAGACTCAAGATAGTTTTTTTAGACTCGACAACGATAGCGGTTCGATCAATCAAGGGCGCACCTAAGGTTGATAAGCCTCTGATACCAACTTGTAGCGCCCAAGATGCGATTATATCCCAATCACGTGATGAATTCATGAATGGGGCACAACCGCATTTCGAGCGCATAGCAAGGTGGATATCATTACAACATACCATGTACTCAATAGATGAGAATACAAGATAAAGGCTTACACTCGCCAGAAGCTACAACATGAATACAACAGTTCATCAATACATAGCAATCATCATACAGAAGAGGAGATCCGACTACGAATGAAATCAAAAGAAAAAGAAGAATGAAATCCACCCTGCTAATCCTAGGCTCCCGACCCGGATCCTATCCCTTGATTGAAGAAGAAGCAAAAGAACTCCAAAATAAGGAAGCATTGCTCTCACGTCATAACATCGCATTACCTGTACCTGCAACTGTTGTTGTAGTAACCTGTGAGCCAGGACGACTCAGCAATCCCATTACCATGGGTATCAAGACTAGAAAACCTTAATGGGTATGGAATGAATAAGTGGTGAGGTTGCAGCAAGCACTAAGCATTGTATGGTGGCTAACTTATGCGTACAAGAGTAAGAAGAGTTACTACGCATAACGGTCGCAAACTAGTAATGACCAAGAAGTGATCCTGAACTACTTACAAGTCAAACATAACCCCACCATATTATCTTCCCGAACTTGCTCGAAAAGAGATAGTCATGGTTACGCACGCGGTTGGTGTATTTTATTTCGGATCTAGTGTCAAGTTCTCTACAACCGGATATTAAAAATTCTCATCTGCCACATAACCGCGGGCATGGCTTTCGAAAGTTTAAACCCTGCAGGGGTGTCCCAACTTAGTCCATCACAAACTCTCACAATCAACGGAGGAAAATCCTCCTCCCGGAACAACCCGATCAAGCTTGGAATCCCGGTTCACAAGTTCTTCGAAGAAAGGAAAACTATCCCAAGGAGATCTCCCGATGAGTCGGATCCGTGTCCAGAGCCGCATGCTCTCTATCTACGGACTCATTCGTCTATGCAAAGTGGACGATAGCCAAATACCTCGAGTTGCCCCGAGGCGGCACCGCCGATTGCTAGGTAGGTGGACCAACACTCATGTCGAGCACTGGCACGGGGTTATTGATTAAACCCTCGGGGTCCGGAAAGTCCCAATGCAAGTTTTCGTTGTTATTAGGCAAATGGTAAAACCAAAGTTGGATCTCCTCGGGAAAGCTTTACTTTAGGCGAAGAATCAAGCGGGGCCCATAAACCCTGACCGTGTTAGGAACGCAAAATAAAGGAACATAACACCGGTATGACGGAAACTAAGGCGGCAAGAGTGGAACAAAACACCAAGCAAAAGGCCAAGCCTTCCACCCTTTACCAAGTATATAGATGCTTTAATTAAATAAGAGATATTGTGATATCCTAAGATATCCATGTCCCAACATGGAACAAACTGCAACTGCACCTGCAACTAGCAACGCTATAAGGGGGTGTCAGATTCCGAGCTCCGCAGACCCTCGATAGATTCGAACTCTGGGGTGCGTGTGAAGAACTCAACCTCCCCATTCTGCCAACTCGTCGATCCCACGGCCTAGCTCGATGAACTAGAGGGAAACGAGACACAGCAGTTACCCAGGTTCGGGCCACCTTGCGGTGTAAAACCCTACTCCTGCTTTGTGGTGGATATGCCTCGAGGTGGGCTGAGGATGAACTAGTACAGTGGGAGAACAACCTCACGAGGTGTGTTCTTGTGCTCGCATGAGCTGGTGAGGGTGAGGATGGAATGGATCCGGATCCGGCCCGTCTCTACGGTGGTGGCTAGGCTCTACTTATATTGGCCTTGGTCCTCTTCCCAAATGAAGGCGGGAAGGGATCCCACAACGGCCAAATTCGAAGGGAGACAACTAGTACATCTTATCCTGACAAAAGGTGGTCTTCGTCTACAAAGCTTCAGGTCGTGACGCCGTGGTGGGTTCGGCGATGACCTCCGTCCTGCCGTCCTGGCAGTCTTGGTGTTGTAGCATGGAAATGGAAACCTTTGGTTGATTCCTTGGGACTCCGGGTCTGCGCTTGCCTCCTTAACACCGAAGAGGAAAACTGTTGTACTGCACCCGCTGGCGCCCGGCTGGCCTTGGTCGTCATGGCTCGCGTCATACGAACCTCATGAGGTGAGGGCTTGCATTGAAATCTCCGCTCCTCAGGAGCCAGCCTAAGGAGGCCGCTCCTTCTGGAGGTCTTGACGTCGTTCGCCTCGCGAGGCTTTGCCCCTTGCGAGGGTCCTGTCTTGCTGATGCTGAAGATGTGTCGTACCAAGCCGCTGATGGAGCCACGCCACAGGCCGCATGCAGGCAAGTCTGGGTACCCCGGTTCCCAGAACGCTGACAGTAGCCCCCAGGCCCAAGGTGCGCTCGAACTTGGCTTCGAGGCGAAGCCATGGCAAGGGTGAAGCGCTGCGGGCCCCAACCACCTGCGGACCTAGTCGACGCGTGGCGCTCGATGGGACGTGGGCGTCTCCGCTTCCTCACGCGGCCTCGGCAACCGTCCCGGGCTGACAAAAAGGCTGGCGCCTGCCGCTGAGCCTTCATTGCCTTCCCTTCGAATTGCTCCAAATACCCTTCCCTCCCTGCTCAGAGCGCCTCCAGATCTGCCGAATCCTTTCCCTGAGCTTGCCACCGATGGCCACTGACAAGGTGAAGTCATCGGCCCCTGCCGCGCGCTCGGCCTCCTGGTTCGGGCCGGCCCTGAGCGCGTCCACCGTTGCTGAGGAAAAGCACCTTGCTGCCATGCTGCCACTAATGGCAAGCAGTGGAAATGAGGGAGGAGAGACGATGCACCAGACTGGCTCCACCTAGCCGGAGACCTTGGGGGAAACCTTTTACCCCTTCTTTCTGCACAGCGTCTTCGCGGGGCTCGTCCCCCATTTCTCCAATTTCTTCTTCGCCATCCTCAACCATTACCTGATCCATGCCCTTCATCTTCATCCCTACTCCGTCCTCCTCCTGTCGATCTTCACATTCTACTGCGAGGCGTTTGTAGGGGTGATGCCCTCTGTCGCGCTTTTCCGCCACTTCTTCTACCTCTGAGTGGCGGCTCCCAGTGCACCGGGTGCGTCTGCTTCGTCTCGTCCCATGGTAGCAACGCGATCTCAATGGCCGGGAAGAAGTTGGAGGACTTCCAGCACAAGTGGATCTTCATGGACGCCAAGCGCTCCCACGCTCTGCTGGAGTTGCCGACCACCTTCCCAATGAAGCTGGACCGGTGGGCTCATGAGAAGCTCACCGACCCTCGGGTGGAGCGGCTGCTGGAGAAGCTGACAGGGGCCATGCTCATCAGGGAGTTCCCGGCGCAGTGCCTGACTCCATTCCAAGCGCACTCATGCCCTCTGTGGAGCTTCAAGGGCGCGGAAGACGACCTCCGGCTGCGCCCGGACGACTTGTCCGACGAGGAGCTGAGCACGGGCCATGCGCACCTTGACCGAGAAGGATCTGGGCGTCATCCCGGAAGCCCATCTCCCGCTATACTGCCGTGTCAACGGGGAGAAGGTATCCGCCGCTATGCCCATCTTCAACGAGCGGGGACTCGTGTCGCTGAAGCCTTCCCGACCCCCTGGCTCCCCGATGCCAGTGTCCTCCAGCGAGGACCCCGAAGAGGATGAGAGGGAGGACTCGGAGACGACCTTGGAGGACTGGCGCCACCCCACTGTAGAGGCTGAAGCTGGGAACCCCGAAGAAGGGCGGGATGATGTCGCTTCCTTGGGGCGGTGCCTCCGCCTTATTGCCGACTACCGCTGTGCGCTCGTCCGCTCCTTAGAGCGTGGCGAATCTTGTGCCACCGAAGCTCAGGGCCGCCGCGCTCCTAGCCAAGAGGAGGGCGTACGTCGCTGATGACGAGTAAGTGTTTTTACCTTGTTTCTGCTTCTCGTCTGTATTGTCGTGCTCACGACACCCTCCTCCTGGTGGCCAGGCTATAGCCGGTGCCGAAGAGGAAGAAGGAGGAAGCCAGGACCGCCGAGGCCAAGCGGCCTGCCGCCGCCACGGTGACCCTGGTGCGAAAGGAAGAGGCCGCCTCGCGTCCGGAGCTGGCCCTTCGAGGCTCAGAGGTCCAGCCTCAGGAGAAGGCTGCCCCTGTGGCCAAGCCAACTCCGAAGGCGCACACCTGCTGAGGCTCCGAGGGCTCCGGAGCCCCCTGCCATCCTTGGCGCTATAGCTTCGCCGGCCCAGGCGTAGGTGCCACCTGCTCCCCTAGCCATCGCGCTGGCGGGCCATGGCTCCTCCACAATGCCCAGTGCTCTGGAGGATGCCTCTGTGGCGCTGGACCGGCTCTAGGCTGACCTTCAGGGCGCCGACCGGCGCATGGCGGCAGGGCATCTGAGGCTAGTCTCGGGATGGCTCCAGGCCGACTCGTCCGTCAGGGCGGCCTGGGGCCAGGCCGAGGCCGCCGCCGAGGAGGACAGGAAGGTGGCCGGCGTAGCCGCGGCTGCCTGCGACGTGGCACTGAATGACACAGTGGCCGCCGAGAAACACTGCTGTGCGGCGGAGGCTGAGCTGAAAGCCCTCTGCGATGAGCAGGCCACCCGCGCCCGCCAGCTCGAGGAGCAGGAGGAGAAGCTAAAAGCTTGGGAGGCTGCGCTCGCCGACCGCGACGCCTTGCTGGAGCAAGCAGCCCAGGAATGGGCCACGGAGCGCCGTCGCCTGGAGAAGCTGAAGGAGGAGGTGGAGGCGGCCCAGTCGTCCCACGCCAAGCTCGTCTCCGATGACGAAATTTGGCTGGAGACCAGGGAGAAGCTCCTTGCCACGGCCGAGAAGGCGGCTGCCGTGGGGCGCGATACCTTTGTCTCCCTCGAGCCGAGGTCCCGCAAGGTGCTACAGAACCTCTACGGGGAAGGGTATGAGAAGCCCATGGCGACTCCGGAGGAAGGCCCCGTCGGGCTGCTCCCCAAGCTTGCCACGGCGCTCGAGGGCATCGTCGTCAGAGTGGGCCCCATGGTGGAGGGAGAGGCCCACGCGCCTTTTACCTCGGCCGCGACGCACATCTTAAGCCACCCCATCTTCGGGACCCCAGCTTCGACCTTGGCGCGCTGCTCGAACCTGTGGATCCTGAGCTCCACGACACTGGTGCCAAGGCCGTGGAGGAACAGGTGGAGGCCCTGTTGCGGAAGTTCCTCTGCGTCAACCCCGCGACCATGGCTGACGGCAAGGACGGTGGCTACGTTGTCGATGGCGGGCCTCCCCAGGCGGGCGATGGCAGTGCCCAAGGCTGAGGAAGAGGCTCGACGGCAGCGCTTCCCCTTGTTTTAGTCCTGCAACATTTATCGTGCCTCGCGGAGGCGTAAGAACTTTATGCTTTGAGCTTTAAGAGACAGTACATTTTGTAATGATTTGCTAGGGTTCTGCGATTTCCTTTCTGTTTGCTTTAATGTTCTGCGTCGGCAGGGCCCAGCCCCGCGCATACCTCAGCCGCCATTGGGTCATCCGGATCACCAGGACGAGACCAAGGGGTGAGGGGCTACCTGACCAGTTAGGGTCCTGAGTCGCGATGCTTAGGAGTCCCCCTTGACGTACGAACAACCCTCAGGAAGGAGATGCGGGAGTAGGCCTTAGCGTTCTGCGTCGGCAGGGCACGGCCCCACGCATACCTTAACCGCCATTGGGGCGTCCGGATCACCAGGACGAGACCAAGGGGTGAGGGGCTACGTGACCAGTTAGGCCCCTGGGTCGCGATGCCTTGGGGTCCCCCTTGACGTACGAACAAACCTCCATACCCTTCCTCGCCGAGCTCTCGCTCGGGAGGGGCGCGCGAAGACCAGGTCCGAGGGACCTAGCGAGGTGGCGTACACCAGGCGTGACCTGAGCGTAACCCCCGTGCCTAGCCCCCTCGCGCAACTCTCTTGAGGGAAAAGCGGCGCGGTGAGGCTGAGTAGCGAGCCTAGTGGCTCTCCTGAGGTTACTGTAGTCGTGAGGCTGCCCTCAGTTGTTTATTCACCAGCGCGGAGCATGGTGCTTCCGCTCTTGCACAGGAATAGCCACTCCTGGACCGTGTCATGCGCCAGCACAGAGAATGGGGCTTCCACTGGTACGTGGGTGGGAGCTCCCTCTGAGGGGAGACTCCGGGGCATGTACAGCCCTGCCCTGACACGTGGATTGCACGGTAGGGCTGGAGGATGTGTGTATGGGCACTCGTGAGCCTGCGCAGGATAGACAAGGCCCTACCTCAAGGCGGGTTGCGCCTGAATTTGATTTAGAACACTTGTGATAGCCCTGCGAGATGGTTAGGCAGCCTGCGCCGAGTGAATCTCCTGAGGTTATCGCATGAGAAGGCCAAACACCAGCGACCCCAGGAGGTGATGTGAACTAGGCCGGCCCGCCAGACAGAGCTCAACTGTTGGCTTTGTCGACACTGCAGGGACGGACCCGAGCACAGACGTCGTGCCCAGTCTTCTCATGCGAAAGTCCTGAAGAAAGACAACCAGCGGGGGGCTACCGCGGGGGCGAGGCACTAGGTCGCGCGCCCTCACTCATGCGCCCGCGATTAGCTCATGCAAGAACAAGGCACCAAGGACCATGGCAGGTGACATGCATGGGAGCTGGCCCGCGAGCCAGAGCTCAGCCACTTGGGTTCAGCGATGCTACAGGGACGGACCCGAGCACAGACGCTGTGCCAGTCCTTAATCATGAGGCGGTCGTGGGTGGGTTTGCAAGGGCGTACGACGTTCATGGAGACGAAGCACCGGACAGACAGGTGATAATCATAAATAAACTCATGGAAGAGATAAAGCCAGTTCTGATAGATGCAAAGAACAATACATGCCGCAGGGACGGACCCACACGGCTTGGGGATAATGCAGCCCGAGGGGCGCCCCCAACTGAACAAACCAAAAAATGTCACCTGGCACCATTGCTGAAGAAGTGTTGAAGTAGCTGAAGACGCATGCTGCAAAAGTCGCTCCTCGTGAGTCGTCCGGGTCCTGAGCCTCGCGAGGCTCCCGGGGTCCGAGAGGCTCGCGGAGGTACGCTACCTCCTCCATCTGGATCGCCCTGCGCCTGGCATCGCGAGCCTCCAGGACGGCCCTCATGTGGAGCTGGAATGTAGCAGCCGCGTTCGGCATGTCGAAAGGCATGCGAACGTAGCTGTGAGGGGAGCCCTCGCACCGGCCAGCATGGGACGGCCAGAAGAGCTCATGAGATGCGGCTCTATTGAGCCCTAGGATGTTGACGTAGATGCGCAGCTCGCTGCCCTTGTTAGGGGCAGCAGCTGCGCTGGGGGGCGTGCGACGCCGCTTGCCACGCATAGCTTGCGCCTCCTTCAGCTCCTTGATCGCCTTGGTGATGAACTCGTGAGCACCTGGCGCCTCGCGCCTTGTGCCCTCCTCGCGGAAGCGCGCGTTGAAGCACGCCTCCACATGGTGCCCCATCGCCTCCCTCGTGACGTTGGCCAGGTCTGAGGCCCTTCAGAGGAGAGCCCCTGAGCCCAGCCTGAGAGGGGCGCTGGGCGCGCCTTCCTATGTGAGAGGGGAAGGCTCCCCGCCAGTGGACGCAGGTCCTGAGGCAGGGCCACCGGATGCTCCATCCTCCAGAGGTCCGAGGCGGAGCAGCTGTTTCTTCTTGGGGACGGCCTTAGGAGGCTAGACAGCGCCCTCGTCGTCTGGGTCCTAGAGAGCCGCAGCCTGGTAGGCGCGTCAAGAGAGCACACCACGTCCTTCTCGTCGCAGGCGACTGTGATGACGCCGCAGCTCCTGGGCATCTTGACGACATTGTAGCAGTGGTGAGTCACAGCCTTGAACTTGGCCAGGGCGGATACCCGAGGATGGCATTGTACGGGAGGCGAATGTGGGCGACGTCGAAGTCGATGAGCTCAGTGTGGTACTTGTCCCGCTCGTCGAACATGACAGGGAGGCGGATCTGCCCTATTGGGGTGGTGGAGCCGTCGGTCACTCCTGAGAAAGGCTTGGTAGGCTGAAGCTGGTCGTACGACACCTGGAGCCTGCCGAACGTCTCGATGGAGGGAACATTGAGCCCCGCGCCGCCATCGATGAGTGTCTTGGTGACGACGACATTGCTGATGGTAGGCGAGCAGAGCATCAGGAGGGCGCCGGCAGTGGCCGCACACTTGAGCTGGTCAGAAGAGTCGAAAGTGTTGGCGTACTTGGACCACCTGAGTAGACGCATCGCCTCGAGCTTGGGAAGGGCCACGTTCACCTCGCGAGCAAACTTCTTGAAGATGCGATGGGAGGCAGGGCCTGAGCGCCACCTAGGAAGCAAGCGATGGCACGAGGCTCTTGGAAGCCCCCAACCCCATCATCTTGGTGGTGGTCCTCATTCCTTCTTGGTGGTGGCGGTAGCCGAGGAAGGCCGGCGTTGCCCTAAGGACGGTCCTCACGAGGCTGTTCCCTCCAGAGGCGACCTTCCTCATCTCTCGCACATTTGGTTGCCATGTTGAAGATCTCTAGAGCCGT
This sequence comes from Aegilops tauschii subsp. strangulata, assembly GCF_002575655.3. Lineage (NCBI taxonomy): Eukaryota > Viridiplantae > Streptophyta > Magnoliopsida > Poales > Poaceae > Aegilops > Aegilops tauschii. Next base: position 281,813,182 of record NC_053036.3, read on the forward strand.
GCACAGGTCCTCGTGTATGGCGAGCTCCTCCTTCATCTTGACGTCCCGGATGCCATCAGTGAACGCCGAAATGATGGCCTCGTCCGACACCTTGGGAATTTTGAGGCGAACGATGTTAAAGCGATGGATGTATTTTTGCAAGGTCTCCCCTGGTTGCTGCTTGATGCGCCGCAGGTCACCCATGGGCGGCGGGCGGTCGCGAGTGCCCTCGAAGTTGGTGACGAAACACTCTCGCATCTCATCCCAGGAGGATATCGATCTCGCGGGGAGGTTCAGGAGCCACGAGTGTGCGCCATCCTTGAGGGCCATGGGAAACCAGTTCACCATGACTTTCTCATCATCGTTGGCCACCTCGATGCTCAACTCGTAGAGCTGCAGGAAATCGGCGGGGTCGGGGGTGCCGTCGTAGCATGGAGGCAGGTCGGGCTTGAACTTCCCTGGCCAGACGATGCGTCATAGCTCCGGGGTGAACGCACGACATCCTGTCGTGGTCACAGGAGCCCGCCGTGCAGGTGGAGCCTGATCATAACGCTCGCGCAATACCACTTCGGGCAGCACGCGGTCTTGACGTGGTGGTGCTAGGAGCGCACGCGCCTCTCCTTGAGGTCGCTGCACCACCTGGCAGCTTTCCTCCTCAGGTGTCGGCGCCCAGCGCGGCGGGTCACGCCGTGGAGCCTCGCGCCATGGCTCGGTGACAACGTCTTGCCTGGGAGGTGGAGGAGGCGCACCGTGGGCCACGTCACCCGCAAGAGGCGGTGATGAGGACATCAATACAATTGTTACACCCACAACCCCTACTACTATACATACTGGACCGATTACTAGAGCTCGCGCACGCCAATTAAATTACAAGGTACTTTCGTTTCTTGGTAATGATTCTAATGTTCATGAGAATATGATGCTGCCTAAATTGGATACATTTGTTTTGCTTACAAATGAAGGGCCTAGCTTGGAGAAGGATGAACATTGGAGCAAGAACAAGCATGGAGTTGATGGCATGCGCAAGGGAGACAAGAACAGAGTTTCAAGTGATGATTTCAGGACTTTGAAGCCACCATAATGAGTGCATGAAGCCTTGGACGAAATATACAAGATGCCACTTCATAATTTTCGTCCAGCGGCTATTCTAGGTACTGCGTCACCTTATTTTTGGGCCAGGCCCATGTAATTTCGAAATACTTCAATATAGGCTGTTGTTAGAGTCCGTATGTGTGGGAAACAAGAGTTAGGGTGGGTTTCGGACCCCTCCTCCAAGGGCCACGAAATTCCCCCCCTCTTCCTCCATATATACAGCCCCTAGGGCATCGTTTAGACTTTGGGTTTTGTTTAGATTAAAAGTTTGCCATAGCTGCAACTTCGCGTACTTCGTTTGTGTTCAATGACCAGACAAAGGCGTCACAGAACCCCACCTTCATTAATAAAGCTTTCCTCTTTTATTCGCAATATCCAGATTGCAATCTTAGTTTCTTGCTTGTTCTTCGTTTGCTCGCAGGAAATAGACCCTCGTGGTCAGGTTGATCGTGCTCCGGCGTGGTCAATAACCCCTCGGAAGTTGGTTTAGCGATTGCTAAGGCGCGACGTCTTCGCACGTTCATAGTCGGATCGTCAAAGTCGACTCCCACAGAAAACGATTGCTATCTCATCGAAACATCGGGACACCTTTGCCTCTATCAAGTGGTATCAGATTTCCAGGTTGCTCGGTGAGATTTTACATTTTTTCGTAGTTTAGATCAAGTCTGTTCTTCATACCTATAGTCCACGAAAAAGCCAAAAAAATATATTAGGGTTAGTTCATCTTATCCGAACCAATCTGAGCCTTTGCATAATCTTTTCTGTATTTGCTTTGTTGAATTTGCGGTTGCATTGTCGTGTCAAGTTGCTGGTCCTAGCGTCTAGTACTTTAGAGTTTCGAGTTCTGTTCACAAGTTGTCACGCCGCCGCCGCACCATCGTCATCACCGCTGCCATATACCACCATTGTCATCACCGTTGCCATATACCACCATCATCATCACCGCTGCCATATACCACCATCGTCATCACCGCTGCCATATACCACCATCGTCATCGCCGCTACCATATACCACATATCCACCGCCATCACGCTAATCCGAGTCCACCTCCATCACAGATTCGCCACCAGTCCGTGTTCCATCGCCCTGCAAATATCCGCCACCAGTCCGAGTTTCCACCAGATTCATCTCCGCCACCAGTCCTAGTCCGAGTCCAGTAATTATTGCTTTGTTCTCGATTTCCAAATCACGCGATACTCCAAGTCGTGACAGAATAGGACTCCCCAACTTTCGAGCCATCCGCAGAAGAAAAATAGTTCCAGTTAAAAAAAAACTAAGTCTGGAAAATTCTGGCTAGGCAGTTTTTGGGACATTTGTAGACTTTTTCAGAAAAAAATTGTTGCGGAGGAAAAAAAGTGCAAAAAAAGAGAAAAAAGAAAAAAAATCAGAGTGTGCTCCTCCCTTGTTTACGTGCAGCGTCGTGATTTTGTTAGTGTTCTAGGCTCGTGTCTCTAGTACGGTCTAGCCTAGGACCAGCACAGTAGCGTCGTTGAGCATTTATTCAACTTTGCATCTCTGAATTGATTATTGCTGACCCTTTTTGCTACCATATTATAAGCCTTCCCAGCTCCACATACATCTACATCGTGCGTTTGACTCTCCCTGGTAATCGCTCTATCCAAGCTTTGAGAGTTTTGACTACATCGGTTGCCGATCACCGCCTGCTGCTGGGTAAGAACTGGTAAGAATTTGAGATTTGCTTGACGGATTTGTGACACCCACCACCACCACTTGTTAGTAGTCTATAGGATCATATTCTTGTGTGTTTCTATTGCTGCTAACGATGCCAGGATCACAAGCCGACGAGATTGACTGGGAGAACTTAACGAACAAGGAGCTTCATGATAAGTTTCAGCAAATGATGACTCAACAGGTGCAAGATGTGCTGAACAATTTTGAAGAGGCCATGGAGAAGATCACTGGCCTTGAGAAGACGTTCGAAACAAAGCTCGATAACAGATTAAAGAACTGCTTGCGCGTCTTCCACCACCGGCCGCACCTGCCGCACCTCTGCAACAACAACAACAACAACAACAACGACGACGATGACGACGACGACGACGACTACCTCCACATCGAGAAACAGCCCTCCGCCGAGCGAGTCGTGTCCCTCTTTAGCCTGGCCAAACTGCTAGTGCTGCTATTGATACTTCTGTGGCTCCTGCTGCTTATGTGGAGGAGGATGATTATGCGGGAGATTACGAGGATGAGGTTGATCAAAATCAGAACTACGTGCAACCACCAGCACCACAACCACCAGGTCGTCCACATGCAAATAATGGCAATGTTAGGGCTCCCCCTCAGGTACGAGATCATGACCATCTCCCTGAATTGTAATTGAATATTCCACCATTTGAGGGTAGATATGTTCCTGATATATATCTTACTTGGGAGTTAGAAACTGAACAACGATTTACATGTTTACAATATCCTGAGGAGAGACGTGTTCCTGCTGCTGTTTGTGCTTTCACTAGCTTTGCATGTGTTTGGTGGTCTAAACGTTGTAGATTATATCCTGTTCCAGCTACTTGGGCTGCTTTGAAAACTGCTATGCGTACTCGTTGGGTTCCACCATATTATCAACGTGAATTACTTCAAAAATTGCAGCGCTTAAGACAAGGAAAAAATTCTGTAGAAGAATATTATCAGGAATTACAAACTTGCTTGATTAGATGTGGTATTGTTGAGGAGAATGAAGCTATGCTTGCACGTTTTATGGGTGGATTAAATAGAGTGATTCAGACCATTCTTACAAACTGGCTTGATAAGATGTGGTATTGTTGAGGAGAATGAAGCTATGCTTGCACGTTTTATGGGTGGATTAAATAGAGAGATTCAGACCATACTAGAGTATAAGGATTATAATAATATCACTCGTTTATTCCATCTTGCTTGTAAAGCTGAACGTGAAGTGCAGGATCGACAGGCATTGGCGCAAACTAACTTTTCTGCAGGTCAACCTTCATCATGGACACCACGTGCATCATCTACTTCCACTGCACCATCACCTCCTTCAGGTGCCACCTCCAACCGTGATACAAGAAAGCAGGCACAACCACCACTATCTGCCAAGAGCACACCTGCCGGGCCTGCACAGAGCTCTTCTTCTTCCATGGCGTCAACAGGGCACACAAGTGATATTATTTGTCGTCGTTGTAAGGGAAGAGGACATTTTGCGAGAGATTGCAAATCTCAGCGTGTGATGATTGCTACTGAGGATGGTGGGTATGAGTCCGCTAGTGACTATGATGAGGAGACTTTGGCTCTTATTATACATGAAGAACACGGTGGAGATGATTCTGATCATGAGACGCAATACATGGCTGCTGAAGATGCTGACAGGTATGAATGCTTAGTTGCTCAACGTGTTTTGAGTGTGCAGGTTACACAAGCTGAGCAAAATCAGAGGCATAATTTGTTCCATACAAAGGGAGTTGTGAAGGAACGTTTTATTCGCGTCATCATAGATGGAGGGAGCTGCAACAACTTGGCTAGCATGGAGATGGTGGAGAAGCTATCTCTCACCACAAGACCACATCCACATCCTTACTACATCCAATGGTTCAACAACAGCGGCAAGGTTAAGGTAACACGTACTGTTCGGGTGCATTTTAGTATCTCTACATATGCTGATTATGTTGATTGTGATGTGGTACCTATGCAAGCATGTTCCTTATTACTTTGTAGACCATGGCAATTTGATAAAAATTCTGTACACCAAGGTAGAAACAATCAGTATACTCTTGTTCATAAGGATACAAATATTACTTTGCTTCCTATGACTCCTGATTCCATTTTGAAAGATGATATTCATAGAGCTAATAAAGCAAAACAGGAGAAAAATAAGAGTGAAAATCAGATTGTGGCAAAAGAATTTGAGCAACAAATGAAGCCTAATAATAAACCATCTAGTGTTGCTTCTGAAATTAAATTGAAAAGTGCATGTTTACTTGCCACCAAATCTGATATTGATGAACTAGTTTTTAGCAAATCTATTTGCTATGCTTTTGTGTGCAAAGAGACATTATTTTCATTCGAGGACGTGCCTTCCTCTTTGCCCCCTGCAGTCACTAACATTTTGCAGGAGTTCGCTGACGTCTTCCCACAAGACGTGCCACCGGGATTACCACCTATTCAAGGGATTGAGCATCAAATTGACTTAATTCCCGGTGCATCGCTACCCAACCGTGCACCATACCGTACCAATCCAGAGGATACGAAGGAGATTATGCGTCAAGTACAGGAGCTGCTCGACAAAGGTTATATTCGCGAATCCCATAGTCCTTGTGCTGTTCCTATTATTCTAGTGCCGAAAAAGGATGGTACATTGCGTATGTGTGTTGATTGTAGAGGCATTAATAATATTACTATTCCTTAACGTCATCCTATTCCTAGGCTAGATGATATGCTTGATGAATTGAGTGGCTCTATAATATTCTCCAAAGTTGATTTGCGTAGTGGATACCATCAAATTCGTATGAAATTGGGAGATGAATGGAAAACAGCTTTTAAAACTAAGTTTGGTTTATATGAGTGGTTAGTCATGCCTTTTGGGTTAACTAATGCACCTAGTACTTTCATGAGACTAATGAACGAAGTTTTACGTGCTTTCATTGGACGATTTGTGGTAGTCTATTTTGATGATATACTGATTTATAGCAAATCTTTGGAAGAACATTTGGAACATTTACGTGTTGTTTTTATTGCTCTACGTGATGCACGTTTGTTTGGCAACCTTGGGAAGTGCACCTTTTGCACCGATCGAGTATCTTTTATTGGCTATGTTGTTACTCCACAGGGAATTGAAGTTGATAAAGCCAAGATTGAAGCTATTGAGAGTTGGCCGCAGCCCAAAACGGTCACACAAGTGAGCAGTTTTCTTGGACTCGCTGGTTTCTATAGGCGTTTTGTGCGAGATTTTAGCACCATAGCTGCACCTCTCAATGAGCTTACAAAGAAGGATGTTCCTTTTGTTTGGGGTATCGCATAGGAAGAAGCCTTCATGATATTGAAAGATAAGTTGACACATGCTCCTTTACTCCATCTTCCTGATTTTAATAAGACTTTTGAGCTTGAATGTGATGCTAGTGGAATTGGATTAGGAGGTGTGCTATTACAAGATGGCAAACCTATTGCATACTTTTCTGAAAAATTGAGTGGGCCTAGTCTGAACTATTCTACTTATGATAAAGAATTATATGCTCTTGTTGGTGATAGAGGCAAAGGTGTCCCGATCTTTCGATGAGATGATAACTATCGATTTGGTGGAGACGACTTTGACGATCCGACTACAAACATGCACGACGTTGCGCCTTATCAATCGCTAAACCAATCTCCTGAGGTTACTGACGATGCCGGAAGCACGATCAGCCTGACCACGAAGGTCTATTCCTGCAAGCAATCGAAGAACGAGCAAGAATATGATAATGCAATCTGAATATTGCGAATATATATGAAGTATTGATAGTGGTGGGAATCCGTAAGCGGTCTTGGTCTGGTCGTTGGACACAAACGAAGGACACGAAGTTGCAATGGCTAACTTTTAACTAAACAAATTCCCAGGAAAAAGCTACTAGATGGATCTACTTATATAGGAACAAGGGGTGGCGGCCAAGGAGGTGGGAGGACGTCCCAAGGCAGCCTAAAACCAACCCTAGGTCGTACAAGGCACATGGGCCCAAGTGGAGGTGATGCAACACCTTTGGACTTGTAGTTTGACTCGGATTCTGGTGCAACGTCAGATTGTTTCGACCATAACTCAATGCTCCGGACGAATTTAAAGGTGAATCCAATTGTGTTGGAAAGAGCACGAAATCTAGTTTCCAACAAAAAAAGAATCACCCAATTCGGAGTCCGTATGAAAAAGTTGTTGGCGTTTTGAGTCAGGTATGTCTGTGCAGTCCGAATCTGAATCCAGAACGTGAGAGACTTGGACTCTATCTTCTCTTGGCCCAAAAGTGACGTGAGAGGACTTTTTGAACAGAACCTGAACTTCTCCTTTTGCCTTATCTTCATATGTGGATTGTACAAATGTCCCATACACCTGCAATTAGACAAAACACAAAAGTGTGTGAAGTATTTTTGTTCTGGATAACATAAATAGATTATTGAATAGTTTGCACTAGAAATCACCTGACAAATATGCATGTATGCAATATTTTTGGTCGTATCCAAGGTAGTCATGTCCTCATCAGTTGGTACCTTAGAAACATGGCAACATTATTTGTGACTGATGAGGACATGACTACCTTGGATACGACCAAAAATATTGCATACATGCATATTTGTCAGGTGATTTCTAGTGCAAACTATTCAATAATCTATTTATGTTATCCAGAACAAAAATACTTCACACACTTTTGTGTTTTGTCTAATTGCAGGTGTATGGGACATTTGTACAATCCACATATGAAGATAAGGCAAAAGGAGAAGTTTAGGTTCTGTTCAAAAAGTCCTCTCACGTCACTTTTGGGCCAAGAGAAGATAGAGTCCAAGTCTCTCACGTTCTGGATTCAGATTCGGACTGCACAGACATACCTGACTCAAAACGCCAACAACGTTTTCATACGGACTCCGAATTGGGTGATTCTTTTTTTGTTGGAAACTAGATTTCGTGCTCTTTCCAACCCAATTGGATTCACCTTTAAATTCGTCCGGAGCATTGAGTTATGGTCGAAACAATCTGACGTTGCACCAGAATCTGAGTCAAACTACAAGTCCAAAGGTGTTGCATCACCTCCACTTGGGCCCATGAGCCTTGTACGACCTAGGGTTGGTTTTAGGCTGCCTTGGGATGTCCTCCCACCTCCTTGGCCGCCACCCCTTGTTCCTATATAAGTAGATCCATCTAGTAGCTTTTTCCTTGGGATTTGTTTAGTTAAAAGTTAGCCATTGCAACTTCGTGTACTTCGTTTGTGTCCAACGACCAGACCAAGACCGCTTACGGATCCCCACCACTATCAATACTTCATATATATTCGCAATATTCAGATTGCATTATCATATTCTTGCTCGTTCTTCGATTGCTTGCAGGAATAGACCTTCGTGGTCAAGCTGATCGTGCTTCCGGCATCGTCAGTAACCTCAGGAGATTGGTTTAGCGATTGATAAGGCGCAACGTCGTGCACGTTTGTAGTCGGATCGTCAAAGTCGTCTCCACCAAATCGATAGTTATCATCTCATCGAAAGATCGGGACACCCTCGCCTCTATCAAGTGGTATCAGTTTTCAGGTTGCTCGGTGAGAATTTCCAGTTTCCCCTAGATTAGATTTATTTTCTTACCTATTGTCCAAGAAAAAGCCACAAAAAAGTTAGATCTATTCATCCTTTTGTCCAAGCCAGTCTGAGCCTTTGCAATTTTCTATTCATTGTTTGCATTATTGAATTATCGGTTGCATCGTCGTGTCGAGTTGCTGGTCTTAGTGTCTAGTTCCTTTAGAGTTTCGAGTTCTGTTCACATTAGTCACGTCGCCGCTGCATCGTTATCCCTTCTGCTGTCCACCACACCATCCATCAAATTCCACCATGTGCTACCCATAGTTCATTGTCACAATCATAGTTGAGGTCGTTCACATCTTCGTTTGATCCAATCTGCATCTTATCTAGTTTGTCTTGGAAAGAGGGAGAGAAAAAAAAGATAGAGAAAAAAAAAGAGAGAAAAAAAAGAAAAAGAAGTCAGAAAAAAAAGAGAAAGAAAAAAGTGTGAGGAAAAAAAAAGAGAGAAGAAAAAAAACAAAATTCGGATCTATCTAGACTCAATCTCGTAGTTGAATTCGGATTGGAATCTGTTTTGTGCACTGTTTAGTAAAACAGGCATACCTTCCTCATACGAAGTCCGTTTTGACTCTGCGAGTACTCAAATGAAAGCTAGCGACGAGCCGCATCTAAATAGTTGCAGAGACTAGTTCAATATTTGACACCTCAAAATCATCTCCTAAATAGGTCTTTTTGCCCTCCGAAGTTCGCGGACACAGCTTATTCCAGTTTTTCAAGCCAGTTTCAGAATTCTTTCACTCCTCATATCAACTCGGAATTGAGTGATTCTTTTTGCATTGGAAAGCTTGAGTTAGTAGAATTCTTTGAAAAAAATTATCAGAAAATTGGCACAAACTTTTCAAGAGGAATGTTGGAGAGAGTTGTTGTATATCCTGCTTGGCAGTTGTTTTTCATCATTATCTTTACTGCCGTTGTGATCTTCACTTATATCTTGCTGTCCAGAGCTACTTAGTATCCTTCATTGATGCTAGTTGTGCTACACCGTGACCTCATTAGTGTTCTAGGCTCGCGTCTCTAGTCCGGTCTAGCCTAGGACCAGCACAGTACCGTCGTTGAGCGTTTATTCAACATTGCATCTCTGAATTGATTATTGCTAATATTTTGCTACCATATATAGCCAACCTAGCTCCACATATTTCTACACCGTGTATACGTACGTTCCCCTGGCAATCGCTTTACTCAATCTTTGGAGTTATTTGACACCGCTGGTTGCCTGTCACCACCTGCTGCTTGGTAAGAACTTGTAAGATATTGATATTTGCTTTACTGTGAGCGCTTTACCACCACATCCTAGTAGTTCATAGGAACATTATTCTTGAATTTTGTTTCTTGTTTCTACTAATCATGACAGGATCTAGAGTCAATTCATGGGGTTTGTCGATCGTGGGAGATGTGCCATCACCTATGCAAATACCACAACCGTCACGAGAGGTGCACAAACATCCAAATGCACATGATCAGGTTAATATTTCTATACCACCATTTAATGGCCGTTTTAGACCTGCTTTATATATTGAATGGGAGTTTGACCTAAATAATATATTTGCTTCCAATAATTTTGATGTACGTAAAAAAGTTAAGGTTGCGGTTGGTTCTTTCACTGGTTATGCTGTAGTTTGGTGGAGTGAATATTGTCGGTTACACCCTAATGATATACCTACTACTTGGGATGATTTGAAACTTGCCATGCGACATACATTCGTTCCCGCTTATTATACTCGTGACATGATTACAAAGTTGCAACATTTAAAACAAGGTAGTGACACCGTAACGAAATATTATGATACTTTACAAACTACCTTGCTGCATTCCTCTTTAGAAGAAAGTGAAGAAGATTTTATGGATAGATTTTGGGGAGGATTAAATCGTGACATTCAGGAGATACTAATACATGAAGAGTGTTATCCTATGGACCATTTGTTTCATCTTGCTTGCAAAGCTGAACAGGAAATAAAGCGACGTGTTGCGCACAAGGAGAACAAGCGCGAGATGCACATTCCAAGAGTTGATACGGTTGTCCCTTCAACTACTAAGCATACTATGACAACCACATCCGTTGTTGCGAGGACTACATCACCTCCACCATGTGACACATCATCACCGAGAGTGCCTACCTCATGTGAGTTGATCATAAGAGGTAATGACAAAGGTACTAATCTTCCACTTCCACATGAGTATGATGAATGTCTTGTCAATTTAAGTGCACCATGCGGTGAGCTACCCACTACTTTGATCACACCAGCTACCTTAGAGGACTATGTTGATGATTTGACTTTGCCATGTGATAAAACAATTTTGAGTGAGCCCATTGAATTAACTATCGATGCAAAAGAATCAAGTGAATCACGGAATAAATCAGATTTGGATCAAATATGTTTGAAAATAATTGTGCCAATGTTTAATCATTTTGATATGACCTCTAATCTTGGTGATGGTTCATCAATGTTGGGATGGTTTAATGATGAATATTGTCAATCTTTTCATATGAATAAGAGCTTCACTTATATGTGCAAACTGAGTTGCAATACTTTCATGCCTTCTACTTCTTGTGATAATATTTTGGCTTTATATTTTATTAACTATGAAAGTTACTCATGTATACATGTGTCATATGTGCAAAATCCACGGGAAGTAAAAATGGATGACATATACATATACAACATGTACACCTTGTCTCTTTTGTTAGCCACATTTCAGATTAAGCAACGCCGAGGACGGCTTTGTTTTCAAGAAGGGGAGGATGATGAGGACATGACTACCTTGGATACGACCAAAAATATTGCATACATGCATATTTGTCAGGTGATTTCTAGTGCAAACTATTCAATAATCTATTTATGTTATCCAGAACAAAAATACTTCACACACTTTTGTGTTTTGTCTAATTGCAGGTGTATGGGACATTTGTACAATCCACATATGAAGATAAGGCAAAAGGAGAAGTTTAGGTTCTGTTCAAAAAGTCCTCTCACGTCACTTTTGGGCCAAGAGAAGATAGAGTCCAAGTCTCTCACGTTCTGGATTCAGATTCGGACTGCACAGACATACCTGACTCAAAACGCCAACAACGTTTTCATACGGACTCCGAATTGGGTGATTCTTTTTTTGTTGGAAACTAGATTTCGTGCTCTTTCCAACCCAATTGGATTCACCTTTAAATTCGTCCGGAGCATTGAGTTATGGTCGAAACAATCTGACGTTGCACCAGAATCTGAGTCAAACTACAAGTCCAAAGGTGTTGCATCACCTCCACTTGGGCCCATGAGCCTTGTACGACCTAGGGTTGGTTTTAGGCTGCCTTGGGATGTCCTCCCACCTCCTTGGCCGCCACCCCTTGTTCCTATATAAGTAGATCCATCTAGTAGCTTTTTCCTTGGGATTTGTTTAGTTAAAAGTTAGCCATTGCAACTTCGTGTACTTCGTTTGTGTCCAACGACCAGACCAAGACCGCTTACGGATCCCCACCACTATCAATACTTCATATATATTCGCAATATTCAGATTGCATTATCATATTCTTGCTCGTTCTTCGATTGCTTGCAGGAATAGACCTTCGTGGTCAGGCTGATCGTGCTTCCGGCATCGTCAGTAACCTCAGGAGATTGGTTTAGCGATTGATAAGGCGCAACGTCGTGCACGTTTGTAGTCGGATCGTCAAAGTCGTCTCCACCAAATCGATAGTTATCATCTCATCGAAAGATCGGGACACCCTCGCCTCTATCAGTGACCCAAAGAATTTGTTATACATTCTGATCATGAATCTTTGAAACACATTAAAAGTCAAGCTAAACTGAACCGTAGACATGCTAAATGGGTTGAATTCATTGAGACTTTCCCTTATTCATTAAACACAAGAAGGGTAAAGAAAATGTTATTGCTGATGCATTGTCTCGTCGTTATACTATACTTTCACAACTTGACTTTAAAATATTTGGTTTGGAGACCATCAAAGATCAATATGTGCATGATGCTGAATTTAAAGATATATTGCAGAACTGTAAAGAAGGTAGAACATGGAACAAGTTTGTTGTTAACGATGGATTTGTGTTTCGTGCTAACAAGCTATGCATTCCAGCTAGCTCCGTTCGTCTTTTGTTGTTGCAGGAGGTGCATGGAGGAGACTAATGGGACACTTTGGCGTGAAGAAGACGGAGGATATACTTGTTACACATTTCTTTTGGCCAAAGATGAGACGGGATGTTGAGCGTTTTGTTGCTCGCTGCACTACATGTCAAAAAGCTAAGTCACGACTCAATCCTCATTGTTTATATATGCCTTTTCCTGTACCTAGTGTTCCTTGGGAGGATATATCTATGGACTTTGTTTTAGGTTTACCTCGAACAAAGAAGGGGAGGGATAGCATATTTGTCGTGGATAGGTTCTCGAAAATGGCACACTTAATACCATGTCATAAAAGCGATGATGTTGTTAATGTTGCTGATTTGTTCTTTCGTGAAATTATTCGCTTGCATGGTGTGCCAAATACTATTGTTTCAGATCGTGATACTAAATTTCTTAGTCACTTTTGGAGATGTTTATGGGCTAAGTTGGGGACTAAACTGCTTTACCCCCAAACTGATGGTCAAACTGAAGTAGTCAATAGAACATTGTCTACTATGCTTAGGGCTGTTTTGAAGAATAATAAGAAAATGTGGGAAGAATGCTTGCCGCATATTTAATTTGCTTATAATCGTTCGTTGCATTCTACTACTAAGATGTGCCCTTTTGAAATTGTGTATGGTTTCCTACCTCGGGCACCCATTGATTTGTTGCCTCTTCCATCTTCGGAGAAGTTTAATTTTGATGCTAAACAACGTGCTGAATTGATCTTAAAAATGCATGAGTTAACTAAGGAAAACATTGAGCGTATGAATGCTAAATATAAACTAGCTGGAGATAAGGGTAGAAAACATGTTGTCTTTGCACCTGGAGATCTTGTTTGGTTACATTTGCGTAAGGATAGGTTTCCTAATTTGCGCAAATCAAAGCTAATGCCACGTGCTGATGGTCCTTTTAAAGTGTTAGAGAAAATAAATGATGATGCATATAAACTTGAGCTGCCTGCAGATTTTGGGGTTAGTCCCACTTTTAACATTGCAGATTTGAAGCCTTATTTGGGTGAGGAAGATGAGCTTCCGTCGAGGACGACTTCATTTCAAGAAGGGGAGGATGATGAGGACATCAATACAATTGTTACACCCACAACCCCTACTACTATACATACTGGACCGATTACTAGAGCTCGCGCACGCCAATTAAATTACAAGGTACTTTCGTTTCTTGGTAATGATTCTAATGTTCATGAGAATATGATGCTGCCTAAATTGGATACATTTGTTTTGCTTACAAATGAAGGGCCTAGCTTGGAGAAGGATGAACATTGGAGCAAGAACAAGCATGGAATTGATGGCATGCGCAAGGGAGACAAGAACAGAGTTTCAAGTGATGATTTCAGGACTTTGAAGCCACCATAATGAGTGCATGAAGCCTTGGACGAAATATACAAGATGCCACTTCATAATTTTCGTCCAGCGGCTATTCTAGGTACTGCGTCACCTTATTTTTGGGCCAGGCCCATGTAATTTCGAAATACTTCAATATAGGCTGTTGTTAGAGTCCGTATGTGTGGGGAAACAAGAGTTAGGGTGGGTTTCGGACCCCTCCTCCAAGGGCCATGAAATTCCCCCCCTCTTCCTCCATATATACAGCCCCTAGGGCATCGTTTAGATTTGGGTTTTGTTTAGATTAAAAGTTTGCCATAGCTGCAACTTCGCGTACTTCGTTTGTGTTCAACGACCAGACAAAGGCGTCACAGAACCCCACCTTCATTAATAAAGCTTTCCTCTTTTATTCGCAATATCCAGATTGCAATCTTAGTTTCTTGCTTGTTCTTCGTTTGCTCGCAGGAAATAGACCCTCGTGGTCAGGTTGATCGTGCTCCGGCGTGGTCAATAACCCCTCGGAAGTTGGTTTAGCGATTGCTAAGGCACGACGTCTTCGCACGTTCATAGTCGGATCGTCAAAGTCGACTCCCACAGAAAACGATTGCTATCTCATCGAAACATCGGGACACCTTTGCCTCTATCAGGCGGCGGAGGTGGCAGCGAGCGGTACGGTGCAGGGGCCTCTCCTGTGGCGCTGACGAGCTCGGCGATGCGGTCCACCCAGTCCTTGTAGAGGTCGTCGGTCGAGCGATAGCGCAAGAGCTCACGCACCATGAGCAACGCAGCCTGCGCGTTCGCCAGCCCGTGACGCGCGTGAGAAGATGAAGCCACCGCCGGAGTCAGCGACGGGGTGGCTGTGCACGCATCACGCCGCACAAAGGGCTGCATCGATGAAGCCTGCTGCTTGTGGGCTGCGGGGCCAGTGGCGGCGTTGGCCGCGGGCGACGGAGAACGACGGGGAGCGTCGTGGCCTGCCGGCACCGTCTAGGCGACATGGACGGTGAGGGTGGCCCGACACTCAGCACGAACTCGACGAGAATCAGCAATGGGGACGGCAAAAAGGGGCGGATCAACTGGGGGAAGAGAGGCTCCGACGCACCCCTACCTGGCGCGCCAAATGTCGGATTCCGGGCTTCGCAGACCCTGGATAGATTCGAACTCTGGGGTGCATGCGAAGAACCCAACCTCCCCAGTCTGCCAACTCGTGGATCCCATGGCCTAGCTCGATGAACTGGAGGGAAACGAGACACAACAGTTACCCAGGTTCGGGCCACCTAGCGGTGTAAAACTCTACTCCTGCTTTGTGGTGGATTTGCCTCGAGGTGGGCTAAGGATGAACTAGTACAGTGGGAGAACAACCTCATGAGGTGTGTTCTTGTGCTCGGGTGAGCTGGTGAGGGTGAGGGTGGAATGGAGCCGGCCCGTCTCTACGGTGGTGGCTAGGCTCTACCTATAGTGGCCATGGTCCTCTTCCCAAATGAAGGCAGGAAGGGATCCCACAACGGCCAAATTCGAAGGGAGACAACTAGTACATCTTATCCTGACAAAAGGTGGTCTTCGTCTGCAAAGCTTCAAGTCGTGACGTTGTAGTGGGCTCGGCAATGACCTCCGTCCTGCCGTCCTGGCGGTCTTGGTCTTGTAGCCTGGAAATGGAAACCTTCGGTTGATTCCTCAGGACTCCGCGTCTGCGCTTGCCTCCTTAGCACCAAAGAGGAAACTTGTTGTCATGGCTCGCGTCATCCGAACCTCACGAGGTCATGGCTTGCATAGAAATCTCCGCTCCTCAGGAGCCAGGCTAAGGAGGCCGCTCCTTCTGGAGGTCTTGACGTCGTCCGCCATGCAAGGCTTGGCCCCTCGCGAGGGTCTTGTGTTGCTAATGATGAAGATGGGTTGTACCAGGCCGCTGATGGAGCCACGCCACGGGCCGTAGGCAGGCAAGTCTGGGTACCCCGGTTCCCAGAACACCGACAGAGGGACTGAGCAAAGCGGTAACATAGCAAAACAACGGTTTACGAGGATGGTGGAAAAGGTTAGAGGCAATTTGGGTGGCTCGATAAACAAGTGGTAGTTAGCGCGAGATAGCGATAGTATTTAGACAACTAGCAAGCAAAGATAATAGTGGTATCCAAGGTAATGGTCATCTTGCCTGAAATCCCGCTAGGAATAAGACCGAGTCCATGAAGAAGACGAACCAACGTAGTCGAACGATCCTCACAATAGCAACATAACCGGATCTATTGAGAAGCAAGACCAAAAAGAAGAAAACATCATGGTAAAGAAACAAACATAATCATGGCATGATGCACAACCAAGTATGATGCATGTCCGATTTAAAGATGCATGGCATGGCAAAGTGCAACAAACAATACTACAAGTTAAGTGGAGCTCAATGTGCAACTAGTTGCATATTGACCAAACACCACATTCAATTATTTAGTTCGCCATCGTTTATGTACTCTTCAATATTAAATGTTGATTAACATGGCAAGAGCTGAAGCATAATAAAACTACCTATCTAGGCAAGTTTAAATGAGGTCGGAAATAACAAACAACAATTCCAGCCATTTTAAATGTTGTTATCATGATGCGGATGACATATTCAAGTTTTGTGCAATTTTATGAAAATGTTGACATTTAATATGATAGGGAGCATTTGCCACCATGGTGGAAAGAATGGGGTGCCACGACGGCGAAAGCGGAATCGGTGCCATGGCAACGTTCCGAAGATCCGACAACTCGTCGAGATGTCGGTGCAAAAGAAAGTTTGGATGTGCAGAACATGCAAAAGATGGTGGGGTGATCCCGGCAATCGGGTGTCCCATATGTCGGTGGCATGGCAAAATGCAACATGCAACGTCAATCGCTCACGGTGAAAACACGCGGTTCAACTCATACATCACATGCATTCGTCCACGGGTCATCGTCTCGGCGGTTATACCTTCGAAGCGGGCATTTACAGAGCGGATCGAGTCGGTGTGAAGTAGAGGAAGTAGACGTTCTCGGGATGGTCGTAGTGGAAGTAGTGGTACAAGGCGACGGTAGTGGAAGTAGTGGTTCACGTTTCGTAGTCGTACACACTCCGTAGATGATCGTGGTCACGACAAGGAACTTGATGTCCACAGGGTCGACGCTAGAGGTGCACACATTGTCGGGGTACTTGTCGGTCTGGTCTTGGTGTAGATGTACATGGCAAATGTAGTTGAACTTGTAGGGCCGTCAATGTCGTGGTACTAGGTGCCATGCACGGAATGGTAGTCCAACACTTGTCGTAGACGGACTTGACGCATCCAAGGTCTTTAGCGCCACGGTACTTGGCGGGTCATCGTGTAGACGTACTTTCGAAGAGGAAATTGGTGCGTCCAAAATCTTCGGGGATCGTCCTTAGGACTTGGCGTGTTAGTCTCCTCGGGACAACAGTGATGTGCAAGGGCCAGAATGACCGGCAGCTTGGGTGGCTCCTCAATGTGATGAGGACATCAATACCATTGTTACACCCACAGCCCCTGCTGCTATACATACTGGACCAATTACTAGAGCTCGCGCACGCCAATTAAATTACCAGGTACTTTCGTTTCTTGGTAATGATTCTAATATTCATGAGAATATGATGCTGCCTAAATTGGATACATTTGTTTTGCTTACAAATGAAGGGCCTAGCTTTGAGAAGGATGAACATTGGAGCAAGAACAAGCATGGAGATGATGGCATGCGCATGGGGAACAAGAACGGAGTTACAAGTGATGATTTCAAGACGTTGAAGCCACCATAATGCGTGCATGAAACCTTGGACGAAATATACAAGATGCTACTTCATAACTTTCGTCCAGAGGCTATTCTAGGTGCTGCGTCACCTTATTATTGGGCCAGGCCCATGTAATTTCGAAATACATCAGTATAGGCTGTTTTTAGAGTCCGTATGTGTGGGGAAACAAGAGATAGGGTTGGTTTCGGACCCCTTCCTCAAGGGCCACGAAATTCCCCCCCTCTTCCTCCATATATACAGCCCTTAGGGCGTCGTTTAGACTTTGGGTTTTGTTTAGATTAAAAGTTCGCCATAGCTGCAACTTCGCGTACTTCGTTTGTGTTCAGCGACCAGACAAAGGCGTCACAGAACTCCACCTTGATCAATAAAGCTTTCATCTTATATTCGCAATATCCAGATTGCAATCTCAGTTTCTTGCTTGTTCTTCGTTTGCTCGCAGGAAACAGACCCTCGTGGTCAGGTTGATCGTGCTCCGGCGTGGTCGATAACCTCTCGGAGTTGGTTTAGCGATTGCTAAGGCGCGACGTCCTCGCACGTTCGTAGTCGGATCGTCAAAGTCGACTTCCACCAAAGCGATATCCATCATCTCATCGAAAGACGGGACACCTTTGCCTCTATCAAGTGGTATCAGATTTCCAGGTTGCTCGGTGAGATTTTACAGTTTTTCATAGTTTAGATCGAGTCTGTTCTTCATACCTACGGTCCACGAAAAAGCCACAAAAAAAATTAGGGTTAGTTCATCATATCCGAACCAATCTGAGCCTTTGCATAATCTTTTTAGGGTTTTTGCTTTGTTGAATTTGCGGTTGCATCGTCGTGTCAAGTTGCTGGTCTTAGAGCCTAGTCTTTTAGAGTTTTGAGTTCTGGTCATAAGTTGTCACGCCGCCGCCGCACCATCATCATCGCCTTGCCATCTACCACCATTGCTTATCCGCCACCGCTTTGCATCCGTATCCATATACCACCACCAATCCGTATCCATATACCACCACCGATCCGTATCCATATACCACTACCGCTACCATATACCACCACCGCTGCCATATCCTACCGCCATATATCCACCACCAATCCGAGTTCTTTTCATATTCGGTTGGTTTTAGAGATCCATATATTTTCCGTTTCGTGTTTCCTTGCCTGAGTAGGTCTCGGAAAAAAAAAAGTCTGGAGACCCCCGGGCAGTTTTTAGGCCAAAATTTCGGCAACCAAAAATATTTTTTCCCTATCCTATTTTTAGGCCCCGGGTAGTGTTTTGAGACACTCGCCATCATAGTGATTTTTTGTCGCACTTTTTCGTCGTCGCTGCCCTGATTTCCGAAAAAAAAAATAGTCAAAAAATTTTGTGCCCATCCTGTCAGTTTGACCTGGGAAGAGTTTTGAGACACTCGCCATTATAGTGATTTTTCGCAAAAAAAAAAAGAGGAGCGCAAAAAAAAAAGAGCGCAAAAAAAAAAGAGCGAAAAAAAATATTCCAGAGTGTGCTTTTCCCTTGTTTACGTGCAGCGCCGTGATTTTGTTAGTGTTCTAGGCTCGCGTCTCTAGCACGGTCTAGCCTAGGACCAGCACAGTACCGTCGTTGAGCGTTTATTCAACTTTGCATCTCTGAATTGATTATTGCTTACCATTTTGCTACCATATTATAAGCCTTCCCAGCTCCACATAAGTCTACATCGTGCGTTTGACTCTTCCTGGTAATCGCTATATCCAAGCTTTGAGAGTTTTTGACTACAACGGTTGCCGATCACCACCTGCTGCTGGGTAAGAACTGGTAAGAATTTGAGATTCGCTTGAAGGTTTTGTGACACACCACCATCACCACCACTTCTAGTAGTCTGCAGGATCATATTCTTTTGTGTTTCTTTTGCTGCTAACCATGGCAGGTTCACAAGCCGATGAGACTGATTGGGAGAACATGACGAACAAGGAGTTGCATGATAAATTTCAGCAAATGATGAGTGGCCAGGTGGGAGATGTGCTAAACAGATTTGAAGAGGCTATGGAGAAGATAGATGCCGTGGAGAAGTCGTTTGAGACAAAGCTGGATAACAAGTTTACTGAATTACTCAAGCGTCTTCCCCAACCACCACCGGCTGCACATGTCGCACCTCTACAACAACAACAACCACATCTCCAACGCCGCCTTCCAAATCAAGTGGGACGGGCACAACGCGTTCCAATTGAGATTGGTCAAAATTCGGGTGCTGCTGCACCTACTGTTGATGCTTCTTTGGCTCCTGCTCCTGCGGCGGCTGAGGAGGATGACGATTATGCGGGCGATTATGAGGATGAGGTTGATCAAAATCAGAACTACGTGCAGCCACCAGCACCACCACCAGCAGGTCGACCTCAGGTATATATTCGCAACGGTAGGCCGGCACCACCACCTCAGGTACGAGATCATGACCATCTCCCTAAACTGAAATTGAATATTCCACCATTTGAGGGTAGATATGTTCCTGATATATATCTTACTTGGGAGTTAGAAACTGAACAACGATTTACATGTTTACAATATCCTGAGGAGAGACGTGTTCCTGCTGCTGTTTGTGCTTTCACTAGCTTTGCATGTGTTTGGTGGTCTGAACATTGTAGATTATATCCTGTTCCAACTACTTGGGCTGCTTTGAAAACTGCTATGCGTACTCGTTGGGTTCCACCATATTATCAACGTGAATTACTTCAAAAATTGCAGCGTTTAAGACAAGGGAAAAATTCTGTAGAAGAATATTATCAGGAATTACAAACTGGCATGATTAGATGTGGTATTGTTGAGGAGAATGAAGCTATGCTTGCACGTTTTATGGGTGGATTAAATAAAGAGATTCAGACCATTCTAGAGTATAAGGATTATAATAATATCACTCGTTTATTCCATCTTGCTTGTAAAGCTGAACGTGAAGTGCAGGATCGACAACCATTGGCGCGAACTAACTTTTCTGCAGGTCGACCTTCATCATGGACACCGCGTGCATCTTCTACTTCCACTTCACCATCACCTCCATCAGGTGCCACCTCCAGCCGTGATACAAGAAAGCAGGCACAACCACCACTCTCTGCCAAGAGCACGCCTGCCGGGCCTGCGCAGAGCTCTTCTTCTTCCATGGCATCGACAGGGCACACAAGTGATATTATTTGTCGTCGTTGTAAGGGAAGAGGACATTTTGCGAGAGAATGCAAATCTCAGCGTGTCATGATTGCTACTGAGGATGGTGGGTATGAGTCCGCTAGTGACTATGATGAGGAGACTTTGGCTCTTATTACACGTGAAGAACATGGTGGAGATGATTCTGAAAATGAGACGCAATACATGGCTCCTGAAGACGCTGACAGGTATGAATGTTTAGTTGCTCAACGTGTTTTGAGTGTGCAGGTCACACAAGCAGAGCAAAATCAGAGGCATAATTTGTTCCATACAAAGGGAGTTGTGAAGGAACGTTCTGTTCGCGTCATCATCGATGGAGGGAGCTGTAACAACTTGGCTAGCATGGAGATGGTGGAGAAGCTATCTCTCACCACAAGACCACATCCACATCCTTACTACCTCCAATGGTTCAACAACAACGGCAAGGTTAAGGTAACACGTACCGTTCGTGTGCATTTTAGTATCTCTACATATGCTGATTATGTTGATTGTGATGTGGTACCCATGCAAGCATGTTCCTTATTACTAGGTAGACCATGGCAATTTGATAAAAATTCTGTACACCATGGTAGAAACAATCAGTATACTCTTGTTCATAAGGATAAAAATATTACTTTGCTTCCTATGACTCCTGATTCCATTTTGAAAGATGACATTAATAGAGCTAATAAAGCAAAACAGGAGAAAAATAAGAGTGAAAATCAGATTGTGGCAAAGGAATTTGAGCAACAAATGAAACCTAATAATAAACCATCTAGTGTTGTTTCTGAAATTAAATTGAAAAGTGCATGTTTACTTGCCACAAAATCTGATATTGATGAACTAGATTTCCACAAATCTGTTTGCTATGCTTTTGTGTGCAAAGAGGCATATTTTCATTCGAGGACGTGCCTTCCTCTTTGCCCCCTGCTGTCACTAACATTTTGCAGGAGTTCGCTGACGTCTTCCCACAAGACGTGCCACCGGGATTACCACCTATTCGAGGGATTGAGCATCAAATTGACTTAATTCCCGGTGCATCGCTACCCAACCGTGCACCATACCGTACCAATCCAGAGGAGACGAAGGAGATTATGCGTCATGTACAGGAGCTGCTCGACAAAGGTTATATACGCGAATCTCTTAGTCCTTGTGCTGTTCCTATTATACTAGTGCCTAAAAAGGATGGTACGCGCGTATGTGTGTTGATTGTAGAGGCATTAATAATATTACTATTCGTTATCGTCATCCTATTCCTAGGCTAGATGATATGCTTGATGAATTGAGTGGCTCTACAATATTCTCCAAAGTTGATTTGCGTAGTGGATACCATCAAATTCGTATGAAACTGGGAGATGAATGGAAAACTGCATTTAAAACTAAGTTTGGTTTATATGAGTGGTCAGTCATGCCTTTTGGGTTAACTAATGCACCTAGTACTTTCATGAGACTAATGAACGAAGTTTTACGTGCTTTCATTGGACGATTTGTGGTAGTCTATTTTGATGATATACTGATTTATAGCAAATCTTTGGAAGAACATTTGGAACATTTACGTGCTGTTTTTATTGCTCTACGTGATGCACGTTTGTTTGGTAACCTTGGGAAGTGCACCTTTTGCACCGACCGAGTATCTTTTCTTGGCTATGTTGTTACTCCACAGGGAATTGAAGTTGATAAAGCCAAGATTGAAGCTATTGAGAGTTGGCCGCAGCCCAAAACGGTCACACAAGTGCGGAGTTTTCTTGGACTCGCTGGTTTCTGTAGGCGTTTTGTGAGAGATTTTAGCACCATTGCTGCACCTCTCAACGAGCTTACAAAGAAGGATGTGCCTTTTGTCTGGGGTACCGCACAGGAAGAAGCCTTCACGGTATTGAAAGATAAGTTGACACATGCTCCTTTACTCCAACTTCCTGATTTTAATAAGACTTTTGAGCTTGAATGTGATGCTAGTGGCATTGGATTAGGAGGTGTGTTATTACAAGATGGCAAACCTGTTGCATACTTTTCTGAAAAATTGAGTGGGCCTAGTCTGAATTATTCTACTTATGATAAAGAACTATATGCTCTTGTTCGGACTTTAGAAACATGGCAACATTATTTATGGCCCAAAGAATTTGTTATACATTCTGATCATGAATCTTTGAAACATATTAAAAGTCAAGCTAAACTGAATCGTAGACATGCTAAATGGGTTGAATTCATTGAAACTTTCCCTTATGTCATTAAACACAAGAAGGGTAAAGAAAATGTTATTGCTGATGCATTGTCTCGTCGCTATACTATGCTTTCACAGCTTGACTTCAAAATATTTGGTTTGGAGACCATCAAAGATCAATATGTGCATGATGCTGATTTTAAAGATGTATTGCAGAATTGTAAAGAAGGAAGAACCTGGAACAAGTTTGTCGTTAATGATGGATTTGTGTTCCGTGCTAACAAGCTATGCATTCCAGCTAGCTCTCTTCGTCTTTTGTTGTTGCCGGAGGCGCATGGCGGAGGATTAATGGGACACTTTGGCGTGAAGAAGACAGAGGACGTACTTGCTACACATTTCTTTTGGCCAAAGATGAGACGGGATGTTGAGCGTTTTGTTGCTCGCTGCACTACATGTCAAAAAGCTAAGTCACGACTCAATCCTCATGGTTTATATATGCCTTTGCCTGTACCTAGTGTTCCTTGGGAGGATATATCTATGGACTTTGTTTTAGGTTTACCTCGAACAAAGAAGGGGAGGGATAGCATATTTGTTGTCGTGGATAGATTCTCGAAAATGGCACACTTTATACCATGTCATAAAAGCGATGATGCTGTTAATGTTGCTGATTTGTTCTTTCGTGAAATTATTCGCTTGCATGGTGTGCCAAATACTATTGTTTCCGATCGTGATACTAAATTTCTTAGCCACTTTTGGAGATGTTTATGGGCTAAGTCGGGGACTAAACTGCTTTTTAGTACTACTTGTCACCCCCAAACTGATGGACAAACTGAAGTAGTCAATAGAACATTGTCTACTATGCTTAGGGCTGTTTTGAAGAATAATAAGAAAATGTGGGAAGAATGCTTGCCTCATATTGAGTTTGCTTATAATCGTTCATTGCATTCTACTACTAAGATGTGCCCTTTTGAAATTGTGTATGGTTTCCTACCTCGTGCACCTATTGATTTGTTGCCTCTTCCATCTTCGGAGAAGGTTAATTTTGATGCTAAACAACGTGCTGAATTGATCTTAAAAATGCATGAGTTAACTAAGGAAAACATTGAGCGTATGAATGCTAAATATAAACTTGCTGGAGATAAGGGTAGAAAACATGTTGTGTTTGCACCTGGAGATCTTGTTTGGTTACATTTGCGTAAGGATAGGTTTCCTAATTTGCGCAAATCAAAGCTAATGCCACGTGCTGATGGTCCTTTTAAGGTGTTAGAGAAAATAAATGATAATGCATATAAACTTGAGCTGCCTGCAGATTTTGGGGTTAGTCCCACTTTTAACATTGCAGATTTGAAGCCTTATTTGGGTGAGGAAGATGAGCTTCCGTCGAGGACGACTTCATTTCAAGAAGGGGAGGATGATGAGGACATCAATACCATTGTTACACCCACAGCCCCTGCTGCTATACATACTGGACCAATTACTAGAGCTCGCGCACGCCAATTAAATTACCAGGTACTTTCGTTTCTTGGTAATGATTCTAATATTCATGAGAATATGATGCTGCCTAAATTGGATACATTTGTTTTGCTTACAAATGAAGGGCCTAGCTTTGAGAAGGATGAACATTGGAGCAAGAACAAGCATGGAGATGATGGCATGCGCATGGGGAACAAGAACGGAGTTACAAGTGATGATTTCAAGACGTTGAAGCCACCATAATGCGTGCATGAAACCTTGGACGAAATATACAAGATGCTACTTCATAACTTTCGTCCAGAGGCTATTCTAGGTGCTGCGTCACCTTATTATTGGGCCAGGCCCATGTAATTTCGAAATACATCAGTATAGGCTGTTTTTAGAGTCCGTATGTGTGGGGAAACAAGAGATAGGGTTGGTTTCGGACCCCTTCCTCAAGGGCCACGAAATTCCCCCCCTCTTCCTCCATATATACAGCCCTTAGGGCGTCGTTTAGACTTTGGGTTTTGTTTAGATTAAAAGTTCGCCATAGCTGCAGCTTCGCGTACTTCGTTTGTGTTCAGCGACCAGACAAAGGCGTCACAGAACTCCACCTTGATCAATAAAGCTTTCATCTTATATTCGCAATATCCAGATTGCAATCTCAGTTTCTTGCTTGTTCTTCGTTTGCTCGCAGGAAACGGACCCTCGTGGTCAGGTTGATCGTGCTCCGGCGTGGTCGATAACCTCTCGGAGTTGGTTTAGCGATTGCTAAGGCGCGACGTCCTCGCACGTTCGTAGTCGGATCGTCAAAGTCGACTTCCACCAAAGCGATATCCATCATCTCATCGAAAGACGGGACACCTTTGCCTCTATCACAATGCCATGGAGACAACGGGCAGTAGGAGGCTGCTAGTGGAGGCAGGGCCACGACGAGGACCCGAAGGGGATTAGAAGGAGGTGCTCGCGACAGGAGCCTCGCGGTGGTGCAGAGTTCGCCGATGGAGAAGATGGTCAAGGAACGGGCGGATGAAGATCGGCCTGGGCGTGATGCGGCAGCGGGGAGTTGGCAGAGCCGGCCATCCCTGGCGGGCCAAGGTCGCCGGGGTCCCTATCCAAGGGCAGTGAGAGTCCGCTGAGAGAGAGAGAGAGAGATGGATACAAGAGGAGAAGGAAGAGCAAGGGAAAGAAACGGGGCATGGTGCTGGTCCCGTGGGCGCCGACGGCGGAGCTAGTCGTCGGACTGCGAGGCGAGGAGGCCCGGCCGTGGAGGATGGCGTGGAGGTGCGATGGCTGGGGCCTGCTCGGGAGGTGGAGGCGATGAGGGATGCGGGCGCCACAGGAGGCGAGATCGAGCGGGGCTCTGCCTTACTAGGATTCCTATTTTGCGCTGTAGGCGCCATTTTGTGTGCAGTTTGCAAACTCACGCGTGCAGGCGTCCGCGCTGGGCCGGCCCAACTTAGCTTTCTAAGGCGGAAAAATTTGGCGCGTGCACAGAGTATCAATCCCCTGACCTCCGGTTTGGTGGAATAATGCGCTAACCACTAAGCCAATTAGAGAGATTTGGTAGTTTCTATCCTTTCAATTATTTTCTTTGCTCCCTCAAAAAAAAATATGTTGTTTGTTCCGCTTTTCCTTTTTTCCCATTTTTCGTTTTCTGTTTTTCTTCTTCTTTATATGATGACTTTTCTTCAAATTCCTGAAGTTTTTCCATTTTTTGATGAACTTTTTCCTTCAAATTCGTGAAGTTTTTTCATTTTTTATGAATTTTTTTCTTTAAATCAATGAACTTTTTTCATTTTTCGATGAACTGTTTTTGAAAACCGTGAACTTTTTTTTTCTAATTTGATGATTTTTTTTTAATTTGGATGAACTTTTTTCAAATCTAATGAACTTTTTTCAAATTTGATGAACTTATTTCATATTCGATGAACTTTTTTAAAATTTGATGAACTTTCTTTAAACTCATAAACTCTTTTTGAGTTGGCCAAATATATTGAACTCTTTTTTTATAAAACGAACTTTTTTGAATTCGTAAATTTTTTTGATTTTGGTGAACTTTTTTTTAATAGGCAAACTTTTTGAACACATGAACTTTTTTTATTTTGGTGAATTTTTTTTAATGCGCGAACTGTTTTTGCATGTTCGTGAGCTTCACTTGAAATCTATGAACATGTTTTGAAATAATTGAAACATCTAAACATTATGTGAGAAATAGCACGTCTAGCTTGTTGTTCTTAGAAGTTCCACGCTGTAAATAGTCACTTGTTGCTAGTTGGTCGAGTGGTCAGTGGCGCTGAACGTAAGCGTGCTGGCGCGAGATCAAATCCCGTCAGCAGCAATTTTTTGCGGGGTTTTTTTCGTTGTGCGCCGTCATGGGCCGGCCCACCCAGAGGTTGCGCGGCGCTGAAGGCGCGCAATAGGAGGTCCCCTCCCTGAAGGCGCGAGGGTTAAGAGGAGGTTGGATGGGCCTAGGAGCAGATGGGCCGGCGCGGTGCGGTTGGGCTGCTAGTTGGCCGGCCTGGTAGAGGGCTGGCTGGGCTCTCTCTCTCCCTCATATGCTTTAGTAGAAAAGAATTAGAGAGAAGAAAAAGAAAGAGAGGGTTAGGGAAAGTTTTGGTCTAGGTTGCGAGGGGAATGCGGGCTGTGCAGAGAGGTCAGGGGGTTTGACAAGATGGAATCGAAAACCCGGTTGGTCTCAGAACGGACAAGGAAGACAACGAGGAGAAGCGACAACTACTAGTGGATGCAAGTTTTATGAAAACACGTGAATGCAATGCGAATGATGCCATGATGAATGCAATGAACAATTAAATCAGACGACGACAACCAAATAACTGGAAGGCGCCTGGAGCGTCGATCTCGGGTCGTTACACTTGGGGATGTCAATACGTCTCCAACATATCTATAATTTTTTATTGTTTAATGCTATTATATTGTCAATCTTGTATGATTTATATGCAATTTTATATCATTTTGGGAATTGGGCTATTAACCTAGTGCTAGTGCAAGTTCCTGTTTTGCCTATTTATTGTTTTGCCTATTTATTGTTTCGTGGAAAAACCATTCCAACCGAAGTCCAAATGTGATGAAACTTTACGGTGATTTTTTCTGGACCAAAAGAGACCCTAGAAGCTTCGGGGGGAGACCAGATGTCGCACAAGAGAGGCACAACCTTACTGCTACTTGTAAGCTGCGTTGGGATTTCTACAAAGCGGAGGGGATGATGTAGCACAGTAGAGATAACTATTTCCCTCAATTAAGAACCAAGGTTATCAATCTAGCAGGAGAACCACGCAACACCTCGTTAGCAGGACCTGCACAAAAAATAACAAATCCTTGCATCCAACGAGAACAAGGGGTTGTCAATCGCTCGACGGTTAAATGCAAGATTAAATTTTGCAGTGATAGTAGATAGAACAAAAATACAAAATAAAATAAAGTAAATAAAATTGCAGCAAGATATTTTTTGATTTGAATATATGATAAAAGTAGACCCGGGGGCCATAGTTTTCACTAGAGGCTTCTCTCTTGAAAATAGCATACGGTGGGTACACAAATTACTGTTGTGCAATTGATAGAAAAGGGAATAAGCATGAGATATCCAAGGCAATGATCATGTATATAGACATCATGTTCGAGACGAGTAGACCGACTCCTGCTTGCATCTACTACTATTACTCTACACATCAACCGCTATCCAGCATGCATCTAGAGTATTAAGTTCATAAAGAACGGAGTAACACCTTAAGCGAGATGACATGACGTGGACAAAGTGATAGAGGCGAGGGTGTCCCGATCTTTCGATGAGATGATAACTATCGATTTGGTGGAGACGACTTTGACGATCCGACTACAAACGTGCACGACGTTGCGCCTTATCAATCGCTAAACCAATCTCCTGAGGTTACTGACGATGCCGGAAGCACGATCAGCCTGACCACGAAGGTCTATTCCTGCAAGCAATCGAAGAACGAGCAAGAATATGATAATGCAATCTGAATATTGCGAATATATATGAAGTATTGATAGTGGTGGGGATCCGTAAGCGGTCTTGGTCTGGTCGTTGGACACAAACGAAGTACACGAAGTTGCAATGGCTAACTTTTAACTAAACAAATCCCAAGGAAAAAGCTACTAGATGGATCTACTTATATAGGAGCAAGTGGTGGCGGCCAAGGAGGTGGGAGGACGTCCCAAGGCAGCCTAAAACCAACCCTAGGTCGTACAAGGCTCATGGGCCCAAGTGGAGGTGATGCAACACCTTTGGACTTGTAGTTTGACTCAGATTCTGGTGCAACGTCAGATTGTTTCGACCATAACTCAATGCTCCGGACGAATTTAAAGGTGAATCCAATTGGGTTGGAAAGAGCACGAAATCTAGTTTCCAACAAAAAAAGAATCACCCAATTCGGAGTCCGTATGAAAAAGTTGTTGGCGTTTTGAGTCAGGTATGTCTGTGCAGTCCGAATCTGAATCCAGAACGTGAGAGACTTGGACTCTATCTTCTCTTGGCCCAAAAGTGACGTGGAGAGGACTTTTTGAACAGAACCTAAACTTCTCCTTTTGCCTTATCTTCATATGTGGATTGTACAAATGTCCCATACACCTGCAATTAGACAAAACACAAAAGTGTGTGAAGTATTTTTGTTCTGGATAACATAAATAGATTATTGAATAGTTTGCACTAGAAATCACCTGACAAATATGCATGTATGCAATATTTTTGGTCGTATCCAAGGTAGTCATGTCCTCATCATCCTCCCCTTCTTGAAAACAAAGCCGTCCTCGGCGTTGCTTAATCTGAAATGTGGCTAACAAAAGAGACAAGGTGTACATGTTGTATATGTATATGTCATCCATTTTTACTTCCCGTGGATTTTGCACATATGACACATGTATACATGAGTAACTTTCATAGTTAATAAAATATAAAGCCAAAATATTATCACAAGAAGTAGAAGGCATGAAAGTATTGCAACTCAGTTTGCACATATAAGTGAAGCTCTTATTCATATGAAAAGATTGACAATATTCATCATTAAACCATCCCAACATTGATGAACCATCACCAAGATTAGAGGTCATATCAAAATGATTAAACATTGGCACAATTATTTTCAAACATATTTGATCCAAATCTGATTTATTCCCTGATTCACTTGATTCTTTTGCATCGATAGTTAATTCAATGGGCTCACTCAAAATTGTTTGATCACATGGCAAAGTCAAATCATCAACATAGTCCTCTAAGGTAGCTGGTGTGATCAAAGTAGTGGGTAGCTCACCGCATGGTGCACATAAATTGACAAGACATTCATCATACTCATGTGGAAGTGGAAGATTAGTACCTTTGTCATTACCTCTTATGATCAACTCAGATGAGGTAGGCACTCTCGGTGATGATGTGTCACATGGTGGAGGTGATGTAGTCCTCACAACAACGGATGTGGTTGTCATAGTATGCTTAGTAGTTGAAGGGACAACCGTATCAACTCTTGGAATGTGCATCTCGCGCTTGTTCTCCTTGTGCGCAGCACGTCGTTTTATTTCCTGTTCCGCTTTGCAAGCAAGATGAAACAAATGGTCCATAGGATAACACTCTTCATGTATTAGTATCTCCTGAATGTCACGATTTAATCCTCCCCAAAATCTATCCATAAAATCTTCTTCACTTTCTTCTAAAGAGGAATGCAGCAAGGTAGTTTGTAAAGTATCATAATATTTCGTTACGGTGTCACTACCTTGTTTTAAATGTTGCAACTTTGTAATCATGTCACGAGTATAATAAGCGGGAACGAATGTATGTCGCATGGCAAGTTTCAAATCATCCCAAGTAGTAGGTATATCATTAGGGTGTAACCGACAATATTCACTCCACCAAACTACAGCATAACCAGTGAAAGAACCAACCGCAACCTTAACTTTTTTACGTACATCAAAATTATTGGAAGCAAATATATTATTTAGGTCAAACTCCCATTCAATATATAAAGCAGGTCTAAAACGGCCATTAAATGGTGGTATAGAAACATTAACCTGATCATGTGCATTTGGATGTTTGTGCACCTCTCGTGACGGTTGTGGTATTTGCATAGGTGATGGCACATCTCCCACGATCGACAAACCCCATGAATTGACTCTAGATCCTGTCATGATTAGTAGAAACAAGAAACAAAATTCAAGAATAATGTTCCTATGAACTACTAGGATGTGGTGGTAAAGCGCTCACAGTAAAGCAAATATCAATATCTTACAAGTTCTTACCAAGCAGCAGGTGGTGACAGGCAACCAGCGGTGTCAAATAACTCCAAAGATTGAGTAAAGCGATTGCCAGGGGAACGTACGTATACACGGTGTAGAAATATGTGGAGCTGGGTTGGCTATATATGGTAGCAAAATATTAGCAATAATCAATTCAGAGATGCAATGTTGAATAAACGCTCAACGACGGTACTGTGCTGGTCCTAGGCTAGACCGGACTAGAGACGCGAGCCTAGAACACTAATGAGGTCACGGCGTAGCACAACTAGCATCAATGAAGGATACTAAGTAGCTCTGGACAGCAAGATATAAGTGAAGATCACAACGGCAGTAAAGATAATGATGAAAAACAACTGCCAAGCAGGATATACAACAACTCTCTCCAACTTTCCTCTTGAAAAGTTTGTGCCAATTTTCTGATAATTTTTTTCAAAGAATGCTACTAACTCAAGCTTTCCAATGCAAAAAGAATCACTCAATTCCGAGTTGATATGAGGAGTGAAAGAATTCTGAAACTGGCTTGAAAAACTGGAATAAGCTGTGTCCGCGAACTTCGGAGGGCAAAAAGACCTATTTAGAAGACGATTTTGAGGTGTCAAATATTGAACTAGTCTCTGCAACTATTTAGATGCGGCTCGTCGCTAGCTTTCATTTGAGTACTCGCGGAGTCAAAACGGACTTCGTATGAGGAAGGTATGCCTGTTTTACTAAACAGTGCACAAAACAGATTCCAATCCGAATTCAACTACGAGATTGAGTCTAGATAGATCCGAATTTTGTTTTTTTTCTTCTCTCTTTTTTTTTCCTCACACTTTTTTTCTTTCTCTTTTTTTCTGACTTCTTTTTCTTTTTTTTTCTCTCTTTTTTTTCTCTATCTTTTTTTTCTCTCCCTCTTTCCAAGACAAACTAGATAAGATGCAGATTGGATCAAGCGAAGATGTGAACGACCTCAACTATGATTGTGACAATGAACTATGAGTAGCACATGGTGGAATTTGATGGATGGTGTGGTGGACAGCAGAAGGGATAACGATGCAGCGGCGACGTGACTAATGTGAACAGAACTCGAAACTCTAAAGGAACTAGACACTAAGACCAGCAACTCGACACGACGATGCAACCGATAATTCAATAATGCAAACAATGAATAGAAAATTGCAAAGGCTTAGACTGGCTTGGACAAAAGGATGAATAGATCTAACTTTTTTGTGGCTTTTTCTTGGACAATAGGTAAGAAAATAAATCTAATCTAGGGGAAACTGGAAATTCTCACCGAGCAACCTGAAAACTGATACCACTTGATAGAGGCGAGGGTGTCCCGATCTTTCGATGAGATGATAACTATCGATTTGGTGGAGACGACTTTGACGATCCGACTACAAACGTGCACGACGTTGCGCCTTATCAATCGCTAAACCAATCTCCTGAGGTTACTGACGATGCCGGAAGCACGATCAACCTGACCACGAAGGTCTATTCCTGCAAGCAATCGAAGAACGAGCAAGAATATGATAATGCAATCTGAATATTGCGAATATATATGAAGTATTGATAGTGGTGGGGATCCGTAAGCGGTCTTGGTCTGGTCGTTGGACACAAACGAAGTACACGAAGTTGCAATGGCTAACTTTTAACTAAACAAATCCCAAGGAAAAAGCTACTAGATGGATCTACTTATATAGGAGCAAGTGGTGGCGGCCAAGGAGGTGGGAGGACGTCCCAAGGCAGCCTAAAACTAACCCTAGGTCGTACAAGGCTCATGGGCCCAAGTGGAGGTGATGCAACACCTTTGGACTTGTAGTTTGACTCAGATTCTGGTGCAACGTCAGATTGTTTCGACCATAACTCAATGCTCCGGACGAATTTAAAGGTGAATCCAATTGGGTTGGAAAGAGCACGAAATCTAGTTTCCAACAAAAAAAGAATCACCCAATTCGGAGTCTGTATGAAAAAGTTGTTGGCGTTTTGAGTCAGGTATGTCTGTGCAGTCCGAATCTGAATCCAGAACGTGAGAGACTTGGACTCTATCTTCTCTTGGCCCAAAAGTGACGTGGAGAGGACTTTTTGAACAGAACCTAAACTTCTCCTTTTGCCTTATCTTCATATGTGGATTGTACAAATGTTCCATACACCTGCAATTAGACAAAACACAAAAGTGTGTGAAGTATTTTTGTTCTGGATAACATAAATAGATTATTGAATAGTTTGCACTAGAAATCACCTGACAAATATGCATGTATGCAATATTTTTGGTCGTATCCAAGGTAGTCATGTCCTCATCACAAAGTAAACTCATGAGTGAATAAACACCATATTTTTATTCTTAATGGAAACGATGCAAATATGTGTCATGTCCCTTTTTGTCACTAGGATTGAGCACCGCAATAATGAACCCATCATAAAGCACCTCTTCCATTGCTAGAAAAAACCAATCTAGTTGGCCAAGCCAAAAAAATAGATCGGAGAGAAATACAAAGCTATAATAATCATGCATAAAAGAGTTCAAAAAAGACTCATTCATGTATAACCTGATCATAAACTCACAATTCATCGGATCCCAACAAACACACCGCAAAAAGGGATACATCGAATAGAACTCCAATAACATCGAGGAGAACATTGTATAGAAGATCAAAGAGATAGAATAAACCATCTACCTACTAACTATGGACATGTCGGTCTATGGTAAACTACTCACATATCACCAGAAGGGCTGCAAGGTTGATGTAGAGCCCCTCCGTGATTGATTCCTTCTCCGGCAAAGAGCGGAAAAAGGCCTCCATATAGGATTTCGCAAGAACAGGAACTTGCAGCGGTGGAGAAAGTATTTTGGATGGCTCTCTGTTGGTTTCCCAATTTTAGAGAATTTATAGAGGCAGAATTAGGTCAAACGGAGCGAAGGTGGACCAACGAGGCACCAGGTCGCGCCCACCCCCCTGGGCGCGCCCTGGTGGCTCATGGCCACCTCCTTTGTCTTCTGGCCCTCTCCCGAAGCTTCTACTATCTCTTTTGTCTAGAAAAAAATCTCAAAAAAGTTTCATGGCATTTGGACTTCGTTTGGTACTAATATTCTGAAAAACCAAAAATAGGCAAAAAAACAGCAACTAGCACTGGGCACTAAGTTAATAGGTTAGCCACAAAAAATATACATAATTGCTTATAAATGAATATAAAACATCCAAGATTGATACTATAATAGCATGAAACAATCAAAAATTATAGATATGTTGGAGAGGTATCCCTCACGCAGTGCGCCCCCAAGGGGGCGCGTCGTCTCAGCTTGTGGCCCCTTTTGTCATGGGAAACCACGACCACCTATGGGACCAAGGGCCCCTTGCTGGTTCGGCAGGGGAGATGTCACGTCACACAAAGAGCAAAAGAGCGTGGGGCAGCATAGTAGAGATCACACGGGGAATTTTACCAAGGTTCGGGCCGCCGTGAGGCGTAAAACCCTACTCCTGCTTCGGTGGATTGATGGTGGAAGAATGGTGGTCGAGTGCAGTACACTTTCCCGGTAGGGTTGCCTATGGGCGACAGTGGCTACGCGCGTATGAACGTGTGGGTATCCTACCTTCTAACCCTACGGTTGCCATGGGCCTCCTTTTATAGGTTAAGGGGTCACCACAATGGCAAAGTGGTCATTATGCACTTATAAGATAGCAAACAGTGCTATCATACCTAACCCTCCAGGTTGATAGGGTGCATTAAATGCACCGCTCAACGTCACATCATGGCTTGCCCGGCAAGCCTTGCCGTGCTGTTTTGCCAGCTTCACACCTGCTCGCTTGACACGTCGCAGGATGGGTGTCGTTCGTAGGCATTTCCCGTAGAAAGAGACTGACATGTGGTGAGTGGCTGCCACTTGGTCAGTTTGTGGCTTGACACCACACTGATTGACGACGTGGGTCGTGGCGGACTGGTTGGGTGAGGTGGTTTTTGCCTCCGTGAGTCCCGGCAGGCCCTGCTGGGATGCCTTGGACGTTTTCTACCGGGGGTGACCCCGCCCTCGGCGAGCTCGCCTGCCCGGCAAGGGAGGCTTTCCTTATGGTGTCTTGCTTCTCTATCTTGGTATTGGTCCTCTTGATCCGCATGTTGGTTCTTTGAAGATCTTGATCTCTTACATTCTGGCATGGCCTGGTGCCGTAATCTTGTTCCCGTGCTTGTGCATAGTCTGGGCAACACACCCAGGGTTTGTTGCACCGAAAGAAGCCCCTGGGCCTGCCCTGATCGCACTGCCTAGTGTCGTCGGGGTAGGCCCTAATAAGTGCATAAGTAGGGGTGCTGAAGAGGCTGGTCTCCTGGAGTTTTCTTTGCTTCTTCATTAATGTTGAGCTTGGGCGACTTTCCGGTTTCTTCGTGCGTCGTGTAAATCCAATAGTGGTGGGGTCGCTTTTGTAATGGCCCGTGAATGGCTTTAATGCACGAGGTAGAAACTGCCAATTCACTCTTCCCACCACGCCCTTATCCTTAGCCACGTATGCTGCATGCATCACATGGGGTAGGTAACGGAGGCGCGTGGCATGGGAGAGCATCAGGGCGAGGGCTCGGTCTTCTTGAATTGGCGGAGGAGGACGGCGGTCGCTTGTTGAGGGAGCAGCGCCCCTCCTCTGTCCGCCTATAAAAGGAGGGGTGAAGAGAGAGCTAAGCCACCCATCTCCACATCCTCTCTTCCCTGTCTTCAGCCTATCGTCGGCCATGTTGAAGAGAAGAGCCTGGGGCCAAGCCCCGGACTTTAGTTTAGAGCTTCTCATGGATCCAAGGGGGATACTTGGGCGGTGCGGTGACAATGCCGGAGTGGCGACTCCGGTGGGCTCGTCATGGGAGGGGACGCGAACGACACGATGCCGAGGCATGTGGTGGGCACGGGGCATGGTAGTCAGTCACTCCCCATTCTTCATTCCTTCGCGATGCTGAAGGGGGTCACGAGAAGGGTTCACCGCTGACAAAGGCGAACCCCAGCTCCCCCTGGTCGTCATTCCCTGGTCATGCAGGAGGGCTTCTCGCTCCTATACACGTCTTCGGAACGTGCGGCCGTTGGGGACGACCATGCTCTCTGTGGGATAAACCAGAGGGCATGGTGTCCGGCGCGGCTGTCGTGCTGAGGTCTTTGGGTGGCAGTGATGCGGATGGCGGCGGCAACCCACGACGCATCAAGAACTGGGACGGCCGTTATGACGAGTCGTGTTTGCCGGTGACTCTGTGTCCCCCATCTGGTCCTCCAACAGTGTCCCCATCCGTGCCTGCCCTCCGGTTTCTTCCTCCTTGCTGAGGAGCGGCGCCATCCTTATCTTGGGGAGGCCCCAAATCCCAGCTGGGCCTGCCACCGGCCTCCTCGACCTCTTCTTGAAGGAGATGGACAAGGGGAAAGGCATCACAGCGCACTTATCTTTTTTTTCAATCTTAAATCTGTATGCACTTGCCAAATTTTAATTCGAATAATGTAATCTCTCGAGTCCATGTTTGTGTGTAAGGCTTGTACTTGTATGATCAGCATATTAATGAAAAAGATGAACCTTGTCGGGAACTCGTGCATGTATATGTCAATGCAGAGGCAAAATGCCTCTTTATTTTAAACAAAACGAGTTTTCCCCGGCAGGCTTATCCTGCCGGTACCCTTTTGATTTTGTTGCCGGAGACCTGAGCCTACTGGGCCAAAAATAAAGGGACCAGCCCCCCGCCAACTCCTTTCCATCAAAGGCCACTGCGACCATCCTGGCCGAAGCAACGTTCGAGCCAAGGGTGGGAGCACCTAAGTTTCGAAAAGCGGCGAGGTTTTCTCATGCACAAGTTTCATCTTACAGGACACGTATGGACAAGAGGTAGAACTTATCTGTTTGGCTTGCCGGGGATCGCAGTGCTGGTCCATCACCTCAACTCCTTGTAGAAGCCAAGTCCACGGTAGGAACCTGAAGCTTCATGAGATGAGAATGATGCAGGATGCGATCCTGTCTATATGCACATGCAAATGCTCATGAAATGCTTATGCAATGCTCATGGGATGCTTATGCATGCATGCAACTTGGTCGGGGGCCCCACAATGCTTAGTTTAATTCTCTGTTGCTCAGGGTCATCACCTGGCTTTGTACAAGGGGTTACATGCAGCTGAGGCAAGGCCTGTAAAAAAGGGTGGCTGCCGGGCAGGGCCCGACAGCCGTGCCTTACGGGTAGAACTTGCGGAGATGCTCAATATTCCATGAGTTTTGCAATTGAGTGCCATCCCCGGTCTCCAGACGGACTGCTCCAGGTTTGGTGACTCGTACTACCCGGTAAGGGCCTTCCCACTTCGGCGTCAACTTGTTTGTACCCTCGGCGGACTGAATGCGCCTAAGGACAAGGTCGCCTTCCTCAAAACACCGGGCATGAACCCTATGGCTATGATAGCAATGCAGGGCTTGCTGATAGCGTGCAACACGCGTAGCAGCCCGGAGACGGTTCTCCTCGAGTAGCACAGTGTCGTCATGCCGATGCTGATCTTGCGCTACTTCATCATAGGCAAGCACTCGAGGCGACCCGTAAATGAGTTCTGTGGGGATAACTGCTTCTGCCCCATAGACCAGGGAGAAAGGAGTCTGCCTGGTAGCTCGATTTGGTGTCGATCTGAGGGACCAAAGGACTACCGGCAGCTCATCGATCCACTGCATGCCGTGCTTCTATAGCATATCAAAGGTTCTTGTCTTGGGTCCCCGCAGCACTTCAGCGTTCGCCCTCTCAGCTTGCCCATTGCTTCTAGGATGTGCGATAGAGGAAAATGAGATCTTGCTTCCGAGGGTATGAACATATTGCATGAAGGCGCGACTCATGAACTGGGTGCCGTTGTCGGTAATGATCCTTGCCAGGACCCCAAAATGACACACTAGTTCTTTCAAGAACTTGATAGCTGACTGAGCAGTCACGTTTCTCACGGCAGTCACTTCCGACCACTTTGTAAACTTGTCGATAGCAACGAACAAGAATTCAAAGCCCTGGACTGCTCGGGGGAAAGGACTGAGAATATCGAGGCCCCAAACCAAAAATGGCCATGATAAAGGGATTGTCTGAAGAGCTTGGGCGGGCAGGTGGATGTTCTAGGAATGGAACTGGTAGGCTTCACATTTGGTGACTAGCTCAACCGCATCTTGGAGGGCTGTGGGCCAATAGAAGCCTTGCCGGAGTGCTTTCCCACCAATGCCCTTCATCCAATGTGGGAGCCACACATGCCTTTGTGTATCTCAGCCAGCAGTTCCTTTCCTTCTTCCCGGCAGATGCACTTCAATTTCACACCATTGGGCCACCTTCTGTACAGAGTGTCATCAACAAACTGGTACATACTGGCCCTCCGGGCTACTCTTTCAGCTTCATCTTGGTCATTGGGGAGTTCTCCGGTTTGGAGGAAGTGGACTATGTGCCTTTCCCAAGTTGGAGCCTGGGGCTCGGCAACGAGGACTAGCGGCACCTCCTCAACTACGGGGGCACATTCCTCGTTCGCAAGGACCATGGGTCCGGCTGGAGGGTGTGGTCCGGCATGTGGTCAGGAGTTGTTTCCGGCAGGGTCCCTGCCAGGAGCGGAAGGCTCTACCGGGAGAGGCTTACCGGAGTCCATCTTTCTCCTTTTCCGGGCCATTGTTGCTGGGGATACGGAGGGCTGAGTAAGATGGACAACAAAAGTCCATGATTCCACAGTAAGCTTCTGTGTAGCACAATTTGACAGATGATCAGCTATGCTGTTTTCCGCATGGGGTACGTGCTCTGTTTGCAATCCATCAAAGCGCTCCTCCAATCTCCTCACTTCCTCAATGTATGCCTCCATCAATGGACTTTGGTAATCCTTTTTGACTTGTCTCACCACAAGCTGTGAGTCTCCTCCAATGATTAACTTCTTGATTCCCAACTCTATGGCAATTCTGAGCCCGACAAGGAGCTGTTCATACTCTGTTGTATTGTTGGTTGCCTCTTCCCGGGCAAAATGCATCTGGATGACGTACATCAAGTGCTCCCCTGAGGGGGCGACGAGAAGCACGCCAGCTCCAGCACCTTGTAGGGAAAAGGCACCATCGAAATACATAATCCATTCTTGGGGCGCCTCCTTGCCGGGGATAACTGTTTCTGGCACTTCCTCGTCAGGGATTGGTGCCCATTCTGCAATAAACTCTGCCAATGCCCTGCTCTGGATTGTTGATGTGCTCTCAAACTTTACACCAAAAATGGATAACTCCAAAGCCCACTCCACTATTCTGCCGATAGCCTCAGGGTTTCGGAGTATCCTTTGCAACTAGAAGCGAGTGACAACTGTGATCTCATGGGTTTGGAAGTAGTGGCGTGATACTACCAAGAAAATCTTTAAACTCAGATTCGCGAGGTTCACTAGCACTACCCCATTGTGGGAGTTTTGAAGCAGTATTAAAATCTTCTAAGTCCATGGTATAAGATTTATCATAGAGATCAGATAGGTCAGTGTGAGAATTGCGTGAAGATGTAAATTTAAACCTTCTCACAAAGGAATCAATTAGGTGGTAATATTGGGGGCACTTATCTAACATGAAGCCCTCGAGTTCAGCATTACTCACGTATGCGTCAAATTCCTCCTTAATTCCTGCTTGGACCATGAAATTTTCTGAAGGCCATTCACAAGGCCGCACTTGAGCTTCTCTTGGTAGTTCATGGTCCGGCTCACGTATTGCGGTCCTGGGTCCTTGCTTCCTTGAAGAACCACCTTGGTACATTTTCCTAAACATATTTCTTCCTCTGAAAAATTTCTGCAATTTTTAGTAACTCAAAATAAAAGTGAACCAAACTCAACAAAATTGATAGCAACTACTCCCACAAGTGCCTAGAGACTATATCATGCATTAGAACTACTTGGGACCAAATAAATTTGACATGCAGGCTCAAGAACAGGGTCACCTAAGCAGCAAAAATTTGCAATAAATAAAGCACTAGAACAAAAACTAATTGGACCATTGGAGGAGTCACATACCGAAGAACAATCCCCCAAAGCAGTTTTGTGAGTGAAGCTCTGAGCAAGGAGATCGAAAATCACAGCAAAACGAGCTAGAACACGAGTTTGAGCTGTGTGGTGATTTTTCTGGAGGAAGACGAAGTGTGTGGGTGCAAGAATAAGTGGAGGGGGGCCACCAGGGGCCCATGAGGCAGGGTGGCGCGCCCAGGGGGTGGACGCGCCCTGCACCCTCGTGGCCAGGTGGTTGCCCCCTCTGGTGTGTCCTCAGTGACAAATATTCTTAAATATTCTAGAAAAAAACATATTTCAATTTCAGGGCATTTGGAGAACTTCTATTTTCGGGGTATTTTTTTATTGCAAGGATAATTCAGAAAACAGAGAGAAAATACTAATTTTACTTTATTTAATGTAAATAACAGAAAGTAAAAGGAGGGTACAGAAGGTTGTGCTTTCTAACTTCATACATCTCATGTTCATCAAAGGAATCCACTAACAAGGTTGATCAAGTCTTGTTAACAAACTCATTCCGAATCGCATGAAACCGGAGAATTTTCGAATAGCACTAGGTTACCTCAACGGGGATATGCACATCCCCAACAATAAGAATATCATATTTCTTCTTGACAGTGGGAAGAGGAAATTCAAAACCTCCAATAGTAATCGTTGGAATTTTTCCAATAGAATTGATACTGTGGACTTGAGGTTGTTTCCTCGGAAAGTGTACCATATGCTCATTACCATTAACATGAAAAGTGACATTGCCTTTGTTGCAATCAATAACAGCCCCTGCTGTATTCAAAAAAGGTCTACCAAGGATAATCTACATACTATCGTCCTCGGGAATATCAAGAATAACAAAGTCCGTTAAAATAGTAACGTTTGCAACCACAACAGGCACATCCTCACAAATACCGACAGGTATAGCGGTTGATTTATCGGCCATTTGTAAAGATATTTCAGTAGGTGTCAACTTATTCAAATCAAGTCTACGATATAAAGAGAGAGGCATAACACTAACACCGGCTCCAAGATCGCATAAAGCAGTTTTAACATAGTTTCTTTTAATGGAGCATGGTATAGTTGGTACTCCTGGATCTCCAAGTTTCTTTGGTATTCCACCCTTAAAAGTATAATTAGCAAGCATGGTGGAAATTTCAGCTTCCGGTATCTTTCTTTTATTTGTAACAATTTCTTTCATATACTTAGCATAAGGATTCATTTTAAGCATATCAGTCGAACGCATACGTAAAAAGATAGGTTTAATCATTTCAGCAAAGCGCTCAAAATCCTCATCATCCTTTTTCTTGGATGGTTTGGGAGGAAAAGGCATAGGTTTGTGAACCCATGGTTCCCTTTCTTTACTGTGCTTCCTAGCAACAAAGTCTCTCTTATCATAACGTTGATTCTTTGATTGTGGGTTATCAAGATAAACAGCAGGTTCAATCTCTACATCATCGTTATTGCTAGGTTGAGCATCAACATGAACATCATCATTAACATTATCACTAGGTTCATGTTCATCACCTGATTGTGTTTCAGCATCAGAAATAGAAATATCATTGGGATTCTTAGATGTGTCTACAACAGGTTCACTAGAAGCATGCAAAGTCCTATCTTTTTCTTTTTCTTCCTCTTAGAACTAGGCGTATCAACATTAGTTCTCTGAGAATCTTGCTCAATTCTCTTAGGGTGGCCCTCGGGATACAAAGGTTCCTGAGTCATTTTACCCCCTCTAGTCACAACTCTAATAGCATTATCATTCTTCTTATTATTTAATTCATTAAGAAAATCATTTTGAGCTTTAAGCACTTGTTCTACTTGAGTGGTAACCATAGAAGCATGTTTACTAATGAGTTTAAGTTCACCTTTAACTCTAGACATATAATCACTCAAGTGTTCAATCATATAAGCATTATGTTTGAATTGTTTACCAACATAAGCATTGAAGTTTTCTTGTTTAACAGTAAAATTATCAAACTCATCTAAGCATTGGCTAGCAGACTTATAACAAGGAATATCACCTTCATCAAATCTATAGAGAGAATTTACCTTTACTACCTGTGTCAGGTTATCAAGACCATGTATTTCTTCAATAGGTGGTAAATTCTTAACATCTTCAGCTTTAATACCCTTTTCTTTCATAGATTTCTTTGCCTCTTGCATATCTTCAGGACTGAGAAATAGAATACCCCTTTTTCGGAGTTGGCTTAGGAGTTGGTTCAGGAAGTGTCCAATTATTTTCATTAGTCAACATATTATTCAATAGCAATTCAGCTTGATCAACTGTTCCTTCCCTGAAAACACAACCAGCACAACTATCCAGGTGGTCTCTGGAAGCATCGGTTAGTCCATTATAAAAGATATTAAGTATTTCATTTTTCTTGAGAGGATGATCAGGAAAAGCATTAAGTAATTGGAGAAGCCTCCCCCAAGCTTGTGGGAGACTCTCTTCTTCACTTTGCACAAAATTATATATTTCCCTTAAGGCAGCTTGTTTCTTATGAGCGGTGAAATATTTACCAGAGAAGTAAATCATATCCTGGGGACTACGCACACAACCAAGATCAAGAGAATTAAACCAAGTTTTAGCATCACCCTTTAATGAGAACGGAAATAATTTAAGGATATAATAGTAACGAGTTTTCTCATCATTAGTGAATAGGGTGGCTATAACATTTAATTTAGTAAGATGTGCCACAACAGTTTCAGATTCATAGCCATAGAAAGGATCAGATTCAACCAAAGTAATTATCGCAGGATCGACAGATATCATAATCCTTATCGGAAATACATATAGGTGAAGTAGCAAAAGCAGGGTCTTATTTCATTCTAGCATTCAAATATTTGTCTTTAAGCTTAGCTAATAATTTCTTAAGATCATATCTATCATTGCAAGCAAGAAAGTCTCTAGCAGTTTTCTTCATCAATAACATAACCCTCAGGTACAACAAGCAATTCATATCTAGGGGGAGAATCTTCATCATCACTTTCATCAATATTATTAGTTTCAATAATTTCATTCTCTCTAGCCCTAGCAAGTTGTTCATCAAGAAATTCACATAGTGGCACAGTAGTATCAAGCATAGAAGTAGTTTCATCATAAGTATCATGCAAAGTAGAAGTGGCATCATCAATAACATGCGACATATCAAAATTAATAGCAGAAGTAGGTTTAGGTGTCGCAAGTTTACTCAAAGCAGAAGGTGAATCAAGTGCAGAGCTAGATGGCAGTTCCTTACCTCCCCTCGTAGTTGAGGGATAAATTTTGGTTTTCTCGTCTTTCAAGTTCCTCATAGTGATCAGCAGATATAAATCCCAAGTGACTCAAAGAATAGAGATTCGATCCCCGGCAATGGCGCCAGAAAATAGTCTTGATAACCCACAAGTATGGGGGATCGCAACAGTTTTCGAGGGTAGAGTATTCAACCCAAATTTATTGATTCTACACAAGGGGAGCCAAAGAATATTCTCAAGTATTAGCAGTTGAGTTGTCAATTCAACCACACCTGGATAACTTAATATCTGCAGCATAGTATTTAGTAGCAAAGTAGTATGGAAGTAACGGTAATGGTAGCAAAAGTAACAGTAGCAGTTTTGTAGTAATTGTAACAGTGGCAACGGTAAAGTAACTAAGCAAAGAGCAATATGTGAAAAGCTCGTAGGCATTGGATCAGTGATGGATAATTATGTCGGATGTGATTCCTCATGCAATAGTTATAACATAGGGTGACACAGAACTAGCTCCAGTTCATCAATGTAATGTAGGCATGTATTCTGAATATAGTCATACGTGCTTATGGAAAAGAACTTGCATGACATCTTTTGTCCTACCCTCCCATGGCAGCGGGGTCCTACTGGAAACTAAGAGATATTAAGGCCTCCTTTTAATAGAGTACCGGACCAAAGCATTAACACTTAGTGAATACATGAACTCCTCAAACTACGGTCATCACCGGTAAGTATCCCGATTATTGTCACTTCGGGGTTAACGGATCATAACACATAATAGGTGACCATAGACTTGCAAGATAGGATCAAGAACTCACATATATTCATGAAAACATAATAGGTTCAGACCTGAAATCATGGCACTCGGGCCCTAGTGACAAGCATTAAGCATAGCAAAGTCATAGCAACATCAATCTCAGAACATAATGGATACTAGGGATCAAACCCTAACAAAACTAACTCAATTACATGATAAATCTCATCCAACCCATCACCGTCCAGCAAGCCTACGATGAAATTACTAACGCACGGTGGTGAGCATCATGAAATAGGTGATGGAGGAAGGTTGATGATGACGACGGCGACGGATTCCTCTCTCTGAAGCCCCAAAACGGACTCCAGATCAGCCCTCCCGAGAGAGATTAGGGCTTGGCGGCGGCTCCGTATCGTAAAACGCGATGAATCCTTCTCTCTGATTTTTTTCTCCCTGAACGTGAATATATAGAGTTGGAGTTGAGGTCGGTGGAGCTCCAGGGGGCCCACGAGGCAGGGGCGCGCCCAGGGGGATAGGCGCGCCCCCACCCTCATGGACAAGGTGTGGGCCCCCTGGCCTTGATTCTTTTGCCAGTATTTATTATATATTCCAAAAATATTCTCCATGAAGTTTTAGGTCATTCTGAGAACTTTTATTTCTGCACAAAAGTAACACCATGCCAATTCTGCTGAAAACAGCGTCAGTCCGGGTTAGTTCCATTCAATTCATGCAAGTTAGAGTCCAAAACAAGGGCAAAAGTGTTTGGAAAAGTAGATACGTTGGAGAGCTATCATGGCGCATTTTTCCTTGAGGCCATGATGACACCAAAGATCAACTATTGCATGCCATAGTACCTCGATCGAGCCCCCTGTAGCAAGGAATTAACGAAGTACACTGGGCGTTGCACCACGTTCTTCCATGCCGTGTCCTTGGGGTTGCTCTCGTTGCCGTGCTCACTTCTGTCCTGATCCTTATCTAGCTCTGCCGGTCCTTGCTCACTCTCTGCTTGATCCACTTCCCGCTGCGCCACCAAGGCTGCGCTAACCACTTGGTTGGTTGCCGCTAAGTATAGCAGCAATGGTTCTTGTGGCTTGGGAGCAACCAAGGTGGGCACAGAGGACAAGCGGGCCTTCAGCTCTTCCAAAGCCGCATCTTCTTCTGGAGTCCACTTCATGGGTC
The DNA here is from genome assembly GCF_002575655.3 of Aegilops tauschii subsp. strangulata. Classification (NCBI taxonomy): domain Eukaryota; kingdom Viridiplantae; phylum Streptophyta; class Magnoliopsida; order Poales; family Poaceae; genus Aegilops; species Aegilops tauschii. The sequence continues at coordinate 281,857,827 of NC_053036.3, forward strand.
CTGGCATCTTCTAGATTTTGAAGAACGGTAGGGCGCGCTCGGTAGACTTAGAAATGAATATGTTTAGCATGGCAACGCATCCTGTCAGACGCCTCACATCCTTGACTGTCCTTGGCGCTTGGATCTGCTCGATAGCTTTAATCTTGTCAGGGTTGGCCTCGATCCCCCGATGGGGACACAAAGAACCCAAGTAGCTTGCCGGAGGGAACACCAAACACACACTTCTCCGGGTTGCGCTTCAAGTTGATGTTGTGCAGATTCGCAAACTTCTCCCCCAAATCCTGGATAAGGGATGCTCTGTCCTTGGTCTTGACCACAATGTCATCCATATAAGCTTCAATATTTCTATGCAGCTATGGCTCGAAACCAAACTGGACTGCCCTTGCAAAAGAAGACCCGGCACACTTTAATCTGAATGGCTTGCGGATAAAATAGTACGTAGCACATGGGGTGATGAACGATGTCTTCTCTTCGTCTTCCTTGGACATGAAGATTTGGTGAAACCCAGAATATGCATCTATAAAGGAAAGCAAATCGCAGCCCGAAGTGGAATCCACAATCTGATCGATGCGCGGCAAGGGAAATGGGTCCTTCGGGCAAGCCTTGTTGAGATATGTGAAATCTCTACAAAGCCTCCATTTCCCATTAGCCTTCGGGACCACCACTGGATTTGCTAACCATGTGGGATGTAGCTCTCACCAAACCAGCTGCTTCAAGCTGCTTAATCTCCTCTGCAATAAACTGCTGCCTCTCCAAGGCCTGCTTCCGGACTTTCTGCTTGACTGGTCGGGCATGTGGGAAAACAGCCAGGTGGTGCTCGATTACCTCCCTGGGAACACTGGGGAAATCAGATGGTTGCCATGCAAACACATCCATATTCGCCCGTAGGAAGGCAACGAGCATGCTTTCCTATTTTTCATCGAGGGTGGCGTTGATGGTGAAAGTACCATCAACGCTAGCCGGCCCTGTCGGGACCTTCTTCACATGTGGAGCAGCAACCTTGGATCTTTTGCTGCTGGAACTCTCCGGCAAGTCATCAACGGGCACAGTGTACTCCGAAGAGGCACACTTCCCGGATTCCTTGCCAGTGTCCTTGCTATCCTTTTGCTTTCCTCTGTTCTCCTTGGCAGTAACTATTGCTGCCACTGCCTCTGCCGCGACTGTGTCCCGGTACATTTTGTCCATGCAAATGATCGCGTCATTCTCATCTGATGGGATGGAAATGACTCCAACTAGCCCAGGCATCTTCAAGGTGTTGTAGGCATAGTGGGATGCCGCCATGAATTTAGCCAGGGCTGGGCGTCCAAGGATCCCATTGTACGGCCAGCGGAGGTCGACCACATCAAACACAATCTTATCAGTCTGATAGTTCAACTCCCCTCCAAATGTCACAGGCAACATGATCTCTCCCTTAGGATGACTCCTGCCGGGATTAACTCCTTGAAACGTGCCAGTGACCTTTAACTATTCCTTTGCTATCTGAAGTTTGCTGATAACCTTTGGGGAAATCAGATTCAACCAGGCCCCGCCGTCCACCAAAATCTTTGTGACCTTGAGGTTGCGAATTGTTGGAGAGACCAACAATGGCACTCACCCTACCACAGTGGTACAGTCAAGATGATCCTCTGATGTAGGGTGGAACCCTAGATGGTCGATCTTTCATGAAAGGAGCGGATCCCTACGAGGAACATGATGAACACGAGGGGAAACACGAGGGAAATACGAGAGGAACACGAGAGAAATCACACAACCAACAAGAATAGATCACACATGCGCTAGATCGATGAACACAAAGGTAAGATACAAGATCCAAAGTCAACAACGGACGATACAAACGCTAACCGGTTCTTCTCCGTGAGGAGGTCTTGAATCCACGAGGGGATCTTCCCGTGAGGGGTCTTGAATCCAAGGTGGATCTTCTCCGTAGAGGGGCCGCAGTCTCTCTCGTGGAGTAGATCCGATATGGATGAGCAAAGCTCTATCTCTAAATGAGCTAATCCTTTGCTAACCCTAGAGAGATGGAGGAGAAAGAGTATATATAGTATAGGGGGTCGAAGGGGTACACGGGCCTCGGCCCTTACTGTGCGCAGACAGGGGTGGCCGGATGTCCGGGCGACGAGCCGGATGTCCGGGGCTTCAGGAGGGGCCGGATGTCCGGCTAGAGGGTAAATCTTCTAGATGTCTTCTGTCATCGATGCCGGATTTCCGGGGGAAGGGCCGGATGTCCGGGCTTTGGCGAGTGTCGGGTGGTAGGTGCGACATATGCCAACGGGTGGCTTATCATTGTGGGAGCCAGTAAGACGTCGCCGGTGCCTGGAAACGGGATGAGGCGAAGACATGCACGCCGGCGAATCTTACCCAGGTTCGGGGCTCTCCGTGGAGATAACACCCCTAGTCCTGCTCTGCTGGGTCTCCGCATGATCACTAGATCAAGACAAGTAGCTACAAGTGCTCCTTGAGCTGTCGGGTTAGAGGGAGAAGAAGGGCAAGGCTAGCTCTCCTTTTCTCTCTATGTGGTGTCTGTAATTCTATGAGACCAACCCTTTGCATGGGTGTCCCGAGGGGTTTATATAGGCCTACCCCCAGGGGTACAATGGTAATTCGGCTGGGCGCGGGTCCCAGCCATCAGTGTCTATGCTTGCCGGCTTCTCCGCCGGTCATTGGGGCCCGCCGACTGGTGGGTCCCGCCGGCTGCCGGCTTCTTGGCCGGCACGCCGGCCCCACCGCATGGGGGCTTTGTCGGCGGCTGGTTACTGTTGCCTCGCCTCTGATGACAAGGGCTTTGTCGAGGTAAGCATGGCTACAGTGTCGCTGCCTTGCGAGCTCTCACTGTAGCCTTACCTCGTCTTGTCTCCTTAATAGGGCGCATGCTTCGAGGGAGGGAAGTAGCCGACTGTTGGGAGCCGGCCACATCCCTGGCCGACTAGAGGAGGTCGGGCCATCTCCAGATGTCTCCCTGGCAAAGGGGCCCGCCGCCCACGGGCCGTTCTGGCACCTGTCGTGGGTGACGTCGGGGTTACAGTGGCGCGCCGGACGAGGGATGGCTGGCCCGTACGGTGCCCTGTGGCCATGCCTGTTCCGGGATTCGGGGGTAGTGGGCTGTACTGCGGCCACCCCCCATCCTATCACCGTTATGTGGGTACAGTCTTAGTGGGTGCAGTCTTAGCTGGCTTCTGGGAGTCGGCTTTCTTCATGGCCGGCTTCTGGGAGTCGGTCCTCTTGGGGCCGGCTTCCTGGAGTCGGCTATCTCGTATCTTTCTTGGGTGAGGTTTTCTGAGACTGGGTCGCCATCTGGGAGTCGGCCCTGGGGATAGCCGGCCGGGGGAAGGCGGCCCTATGCTTTGTATGCTTGAAAGCTCGAATGGCCTGATAATTTTCCGAAGAGCCAGGGGGAGTCGGTTAGGCTACCCGTTGCCATTTACTCCGACAGTAGTCCCCGAAGCTGTTTGGGCTTCGAGGTTGAGTGGAGGTCGAGAAGCTCGGGCAGCTTCTTATCTTGACGAGCCAGCAGCTGGGAGCCGGCTCCGGTTGGGCGTGCCGTCTTGGCGAAATTTTTAAAGTCGGAAGGCGGGAGTCTGTTGGCGCGTGCGCCGGGCTGCGGGCCGGCCGCTCGCCGCCTGCGAACCACGTGGCATCCCCTAGCTAAAGAGAGCCTGCCAACCCACGCGCGTGACAAGATGCCGCCACAGGCCAAGGGCCCACCACTCATACGCCTAGGCCCAGGCACGGATTCTTTGCGGCCCAAAGCCGTCCGCACATCTTTCGGCGGCGGTTTCCACACGTCTTTAGGGCGCAGTAATCGCGGGACGTGGGGGAGTGGGTGCAGTTAATCCCCCGTCCCCCCCCCCCCACGCCTCGCCTCCTCGGCTTCGCCGCACGAGGCTATAAGTAGGGGGAGGAGGGGAAGCGACAGACGCTCGCACGCTCCTCTCCTCTCCGCCATCTTGTTCCTCCTGCCTTCCCTCACAGCAGCGCCTCGCCGCCGCACCGTCCCACCATTCTTTTCCCCGCCGCCGCGCTCATTCTTGCCGGCCTCACGCCGCCATGCAGTACGGCGGGGACTGGGACAGCTCCAACCTCCATATGGACCATGTCGAGTTCCTCCGCAAGATGCGGTGGCTGCCCGGCGCGGATAAGGTGCGGGTCCGTCTCACGCCTGAGAAGGAGATCACGCCGGAGCCGGAGGAAGGCGAGCGGGTGGTCTTCCGCTCGCATTTCCTGCGCGGCATCGGCTTGCCAGCGAGTGCTTTCTTCCGTTCCTTCCTCGAATTCTATCAACTCCAGCGGCACCACCTCACCCCGGACACGGTGGTGCTACTGTCCGCCTTCGTTAGCTTGTGCGAAGGCTATCTTGGCGTTCTCCCCACCCTCGAGCTCTGGGGGGAGTTCTTCCAGTCCAAGCTAGGCACGCGTATGCAGGGCGTGCCGGCCCAGAGTGGCGCCTTCATCGTGATGCGGAGGGTGGCAGCCGACAACCCCTTCCCCGTCATCACGCTAATCCAGTCGGTGAAGCTCTGGCAGAAGTCATACTTCTACGTGAAGAACGTCGCCCCGCAAGGCGACTACCTCAATTTGCCGGCTTATGTATCCGGCCCGCCGGCGGGTAGGCGGCCCCAGTGGTCCTATCGGGTCGTGACGCTGACGCCGGCTGGAGCCGCGGCCATCGCCCGACTGCGGGTGATGATCCAGTCGGAGGGCCTGACTGGGTCCGACTTGCTGGCCGCCTTCGTCGCGCGCCGGGTGCTTCCACTTCAGAGCCGCCCTCACCTGATCTGTCAGATGAGCGGCCAGCTCGATCCGAGTCGGATGTGCACCAAGGACATGCCGCACGACGAGGTGGCCCATATGGTGAATTACCTTGCGAACTGCAAGCTCTCCGCAGAATGGCAGTTTGGCAAGGAGCCATATTCCAGGGCACATCCGCCGCCCACGGTATGTTCTCGTTTTCCCTTTTTTCTCTTAGTTTTGGCGCCGAGTTCCTTTTGGCCGACTCTGACCAGTCGGCACGTCTCGGCAGAGCCCTCTCCTTTGGCCTGCAGGCGGGTCGGAGGTGGATCGCCGATTCCTCCCCGACCGGACGAAGCATGACCTGGAGGACCCCGACTTGGGGGCGGCCGCCATGGATGACAACACCGAGGCGGGTGGCGGCCAAGCCGGCGGCCAGGCAGGCGGCTACGGGCTTGGTGTCAGCTTCGACGACTGGCCGGATGACGACGAGGCGGAAGTCGTCCCACGCCGCCAGCCGGCGTCTGGACACGACGCGGGTTCCTCCGCCGTGCCGCCTGCTTGGGGCGGCGGGCAGAAGCGTCGTGCCGCGTCGGGCTTGTTCGGTAGTCGGCTGAAGAAGCCCAAGGGCGGGGCAGCGGCGACCAGGCGGGATGAGGCGGCCGCGAAGGCGGCCCGCTTCCGCAAGGCGGTGAAGCAGCCGCAGACGGTGTCGGCGTAAGTGTATACTCCTTCGTGTATTCTTTCTTCTTTTCTCTGGTAGTTCCTGAATCCTTGTCCTTTCTCAAAAAATCAGGGCTCCGCTGTCGCTCGAGCGGGTTGTTGCCGCCTCCGTCGTTGGATCGCCGGGAGTATCCGGGAGCACCACTCGCCGCGTGGACCCCCGTGCCGAGCTTCAGGCGGCGACGGAGCGAAACGCGCGGGAGGCGCGGGAGGAGCGGGAGGCGAAGGAGTTGAGGGCGGCCGCCGCCAAGGCGGCGCAGGAGGAGGAGGCGGCGAAGGCGCGCGCCGATGCAGCGACAAGGCCCAAGCGGAGGCTGCGGCCGCGGCGATGGCGGAGGGGGCCTTGCTTGTCACCCCTCTGCGCGTCGCGGCGCCTGAGGCCCCAGAGCCCCCGCCAGAAGAAGCCGGTGGTGACCAGCCGGGATTGGAGAGGGAGGACGACGTCGTCGTCCCGGAGAGGGAGGCAGCACCGGCCCCGCCGACTGGGGCGACCCAAGGCGGCCGGGCTAACTTGCCGCCTGCGCAATCGGCCGGGGGCGAGCGGGCCGCGAGGACTGATCTGGTGGTCCAGACGCCGTCGCGCCAGCGCGCGGGGAAGGCTGCATCGGAGCCGCAGAAGGCCGCGGGTTCCAGCTCGTCGGCCCAGCACATGGAGGCGGCCAGCGCCAGCTCGGGGTGGACGCCGGGTGGAGGGACGGCTATGGTGACGTGGCCGCGCAGGACGTCCGGAACCGGCTTCAAGCCCAGGCTGCGGCGCTGAGGAAATATAATGACGAGTTCCTTGCGACGCGGGCGGCCATTCGGGTTAGTCTTCTTGTCTTTGCTTTTTTGATCTTGGTTTCTTCCGTGGGGGCGCGTCAGCGCACCCACTTGGTGTAGTCCCCGAGTTCCGAGTCGGCTGCTGAGCAGGCGGCTTGGAACTTCCTAGCGGGCCTTGATTTGCTATTCTTGTTCTCATTCGCTCCTCTGCCTGACTTGCAGGACTACCACAACCTCCGTGCGGCTGCCTTCAACTCCCAGGCTCGGGAGCTGACCCAGAAGACTGCTGACCTATCTGAGAGCCGGGGTAAGTGCTTCGTCTTTTATCTCACATGGGGGCGCGTCAGCGCACCCACTGGGTGTAGTCCCCGAGATTCGGGCCGACTACTGAGCAGTCGGGTCGGATCTTCCTTGACGACTTCTTCCTTATTGCTTCTTCCTTTTCTGCCATCCCTACAGCGGCCAACGCCAGTCTAAGGGAGCAGCTGGGCGGGAGTCAGGCCGCCCTCCGCGCTAAGGAGGCCGAGTTTGCCGCCTTGGCACAGGAGCGTGACCGCCTGGCCAAGAGGTTAGCCGGCCAGGAGGAGAGCCACAAGGCGGCCCTGAAGGCGGTGCGGGACAGCGAGGCCGCCCTCCAAGCCGAGTATGAGACAGAAGCGGCCAGCTGGGCCGAAGCGAAGCAGACGCTGATCAACGGCTATGGCTAGATCGAAGACTTGGTTGACGGTAGGCCGCCTTCCTCTTCGTCCTTGCTTGCCGCTTGCTGTTTTAGCTCGTTTTCTAACTTGGTGTTTTTCTCTTCTTTCTCTTTCTTCCTTGCGCAGAGTACTTCCCTGACTACTCTACCGCCGCCAACCAGGTCGTCGAGGCCCACCGCGAGGCACAAAGGCAGGCTGGCGCCGAGATCGCACCAAACGCTCGCCGGTCGCTGGAGGAGCAGCTCTTGGTGATCCAGGCCCGCCTTCAGCCGGCTCATCGCCTGCTCCGCCGGCTTCAGCGTGTTGGGGCGCAGGTGTTGGCCCCTCTCTGGCCTGGTGAAGTGATTCCCCGCACCCCCAGTCGGACTGCCGACTGGCTGGAGGTGGCGGTCGGCCGCTTCGAGGCCTGGAAGGCTTCGGCGGCTCGGTCCGGCGCCAGGCGGGCACTGGAGTTCGCCAAGGCCTGGTATCTCGAGCTGAGTCTGGACCAGCTGGCCACCTGGCGGCAGGAGGCCGACACGGAGCTGGAGCCGGCGCGGCCGGCTATCATCCATCTGGCTTCGGCGATCGCCGACTACACCGACACCAGCGCCTTCGCTCCTGAGGTGGACGACAACGGTGTTGCCCAGCCGGAGGAGTGGTTCGGGCTGAACCCGGCAGACGGCGAGGACTCGACGGAGGAGATTGACTCCAGCAACGAGGGCGAGGAGGAGGAGGGTGAAGACGCCGGGCCAGATGGTGGAGCGGCCGGTCAGCCTCAGCTTGACCGTGCCTCCAGCAACAAGGCACGCGCGGGTGCACCGCCTGCAGCCGGCGATGATCAAGCCGAGACCCGCCAGCCGGCCACTCCTCCAGCCGGTGGCGCCGTCTCCACCGACCAACCCGGCTCCCACACTACGCCCTTAGTCTAGTCTGCTGCCTCTATTTTCCTGTTTTACCACTGTTGGAACAGTATTTTGTTAGGTTTGCACAATTCCACCCACTAGGGGTGTATTCGAACTATATTGATTACCGGCCTGTTGGGGGCCTTATGTGTAAATATAATTATGCATGCGTTTGGCTTTCCCTTGTTCTTTACTTTTCATCCTTCTGCTGTTTCCTTTGCCGCCCTCCCTTGGTTGCCGCCTCCCCAGTCGGACAGTTGCTCTGCAATCTGTGGCTGGGGAAGTGCTTGGCCAGTTGGGAGGGCAAGTACTCTATCTTTGTTGGATTATAGCGAACTGATTGGGAGGCCAGCCAGCCAGCTGTTTTGACAGCCGGCAAGCGTGATTGGAGGCCGTCTTTGCGTTATACAAGTTCGTTAGTCCTTAGCCGTTTTTCATGTGGGCATCCTTTCTGCCTTCGGCTCTTGCCAGTCAGACAGTCGGCTCTTCGAGCTGCGACTTTCAACAAGAGAGGGCTCGGGTGCCGGCACACTACTTGTCTGACTTCAGGTAGAACTTTAATATAACTTAAGGCGGCCAGTCCCCGGGCCGACTAGTCGAACCCGGTGCCAGACAGAAAATCAAATGTAATAATACATTCATGAATATGACACTCGTCATTCATAGATAAAGGAGGGCAGTCCCCGAGTGCTCTTCGGGGGGCCCGTTGTTTCGTACTTAATATGAAAGGGTAGCATGATACATACTGCTTTCAACTGTAAAATCTTCTTAGGAGGTTCGCGTTCCATGGTCGCTCTGACTCCTTGCCGGAATCATCCCTCTTGCGTGCTCTTGGTTTTTGTGCGTCGATCAGGTAGTAGGAGTTGTTGCCTAGTGCCTTGCTGATGATGAAAGGGCCTTCCCAAGGGGCCGAGAGCTTGTGCTGGCTGGCTGTTCGCTGGATCAACCGAAGCACAAGGTCGCCCTCTTGGAAAGATCTTGGCTTGACCTTGCGGTTGTGGTAACGGCGCAAACCCTGCTGGTAGATGGCGGACCGGCTGAGTGCTAACAGCCGGCCTTCTTCCAGCAGGTCAACACCGCCTTCTCGCGCTTCCTTGGCCTCCGCCTCCGTGTACGTGGTGACCCGAGGCGAGTCGAACTCGATGTCGGTTGGGATGACAGCCTCGGCACCATATACAAGGAAGAACGGAGTGAAGCCGGTTGACTTGTTAGGGGTAGTACGCAGACTCCAGAGGACAGCCGGCAGCTCATAGAGCCAGCAGCCGGCCGATCGCTCCAGTGGTACGACCAGTCAGGGCTTGATGCCGGAGAGGATGAGTCCATTTGCTCGCTCGACCTGGCCGTTTGACTGCGGGTGGGCAACAGACGCTAAGTCTAGTCGGATACCCAGCGTCGCGCAGAAACGTGCCAGTGCTCCTTTGGCAAAGTTTGTGCCATTGTCGGTGATGATGCTGTGCGGCACGCCGTATCGAGTAGTGATGTCGGCAATGAACGTCACGGCAGTCGGCCCGTTCAGCTTCTTGATTGGCTTTGCTTCGATCCACTTGGTAAATTTGTCCACGGCGACAAGCAGATGTGTCAAGCCGCCGCGGGCTGTCTTGAATGGGCCCACCATGTCCAGCCCCCAGACGGCAAAGGACCAGGTGAGGGGGATGGTCTTGAGTGCAGAAGCCGGCAGGTGTTGCTTGGAGCTCAAGACTTTGCATCCTTTGCAGCTTTTGACTATCTCTTTGGCATCTTCCAAAGCAGTCGGCCAAAAGAAACCCTGGCGGAAAGCTTTGGCCACAAGTGATCTTGAGGCTGCGCGGTGGCCGCATTCGCCTTGATGGATATCCTTGAGGATTGCCACACCTTTCTCTGGCTCGACGCAGCACTGGAAGACTCTAGTGACGCTGCGCTTGACAAGTTCTCTGTTTATTATTGCATATGCTCCGGCTCGACGTTGAACTAGTCTTGCCGAGATCTCATCAGCCGGCAGCTCTCTGTTGACTAGGAAGTTGAGGATGGGCTGGGCCCATGATGGAGCTGTGACTTCTTCTACTGTCAGTACGGCCACTGTGACTCGGGTGGGCGGGTTGGGTGGTGGGGAGTTGGAGTCGGCCGCCGCTTATTGTGTCAATGCAGTCCCCGGGCCGACTGTTGTAGTCCCTGGGCCGGGTTCTGAAGTCCCCGAGCCGGGTGCGACTACGGCAGTCCCCGTGCCGGCTGTCGAAGTCCCCGAGCCGCCTGCTGGGTTCCTCCAGTCGGATCCGGCTGCATCGGTGGCAGGCGGTACGAAGATAGAGTCCGACTCTGAAGACGGCTTGATGGATGGTTTGAGGAGGCGCTGGAGAGAGACACGGGTCGGTATAGCCTGTCGGGTGGAGCCGATCCGCGCCAGGGCATCTGCTTGGTCGTTGTCGGCCTGTGGCACGTGAAGGAACTCGCACCCTTCGAAGTACCCACTGATCTGCTGGGCGAGGAATCAATAGCTCGCCATGTTTGCATCCTTGGCGTCCTAGTCGCCAGATGATGCTGGACCACCAAGTCTGAGTCACCATAACACAGGATCCGGCGTATGCCGAGCTCTTTGGCTAGCCGGAGCCCGTGTATGAGTGCCTCGTACTCGGCCACGTTGTTGGAGGCGGCGAAGTGGATTTGCAGCGTGTATCTGAGTTTGTCGCCTTTGGGAAAGGTGAGGACGATGCCGGCTCCTAAGCCGGTGCGCATCTTGGACCCGTCGAAGTGCATCCGCCAATGGGTAGAGTCGGGGGCCGGCGGTAGGTACTGGGTCTCGACCCAGTCGACGAGGAAGTCGACCAATGCTTGGGACTTGATGGCGGTGCGGGGTTGGTAGAAGATTGTGTAAGGTGCCAGCGCAATGGCCCATTTAGCCACCCGGCCGGATGCATCCCGGCTGCCTATGATCTCGGCAAGCGGGGCGGTGCACACGACCATGATGGGATGCTCTTGAAAGTAGGGCTTCAGCTTCTTGGCGGCGAAGTACACTCCATAGCACATCTTCTGGTAGTGCGGGTAGTTTTGCTTTGAGCTGGATAGTACTTCGCTTAGATAATATACCGGCCTCTGGACTAGCTGGGCTCGGCCATCTTCTGGGCGCTGGACCACGACGACTGTACTGACACTCGGCTAGTCGAGGCAATGTAGAGGAGCATGGGCTCCTTATCAGTCGGCGCCGCCAGGACAGGTGGAGTAGTCAGCATCTTCTTCAACTCATGGAAGGCTTGGTCTGCTTGGTCATTCCACTCGAAATGAGTGGATTTCTTCATGAGTCGGTACAGGGGGAGAGCCTTCTCTCCTAGCCGGCTGATAAAGCGGTTTAAGGAGGCCAAGCACCCAGTGAACTTCTGCACGTCCCGCAACTTGGTGGGAATCTCCATTCTCTCAATGGCCTTGATCTTCACAGGGTTGCACTCAATGCCGCGTTCGGAGACCAGGAAGCCTAGAAGCTGGCGGCTGGTACTCTGAACACGCATTTCTCGGGGTTGAGCTTGATCTGGAATCGGCGCAAGTTGGCAAATGTTTCTTTGAGGTCCTCCAGCAGGGTGCCGCGCTTCTCTGTCTTCACCACAATATCGTCTACGTAGACGTGGGCATTTCTGCCAAGTTGCTTGAGGAGGCATTTCTGCATGCAACGCTGAAAAGTGGCACCGGCATTCCTCAAGCCGAATGTCATAGTCAGGTAACAGAAAGCTCCGAATGGTGTGATGAAGGCAGTCTTCAGGCGGTTTGCTGGGTCCAACTTGATCTGGTGGTATCCTGAGTAGGCATCCAAAAAACTCAACAGCTCGCATCCGGCCGTGGAGTCTATCACTTGATCAATCCGTGGCAAAGCAAACGGATATTTGGGGCAAGCCTTGTTCAGGCTAGTGTAGTCTATACACATACGCCACTTGTTGTTTTTCTTCAACACCAAGATTGGGTTGGCAAGCCACTCTGGGAAAACACTTCCATAATAAAGCCGGCGGCGAGGAGCCGGGCTACCTCTTCTCCTACGATTCTTCGCTTCTCTTCTGACAGTCTGCGGAGGGGCTGCTTGACCGGCTTCGCGTCGGCTCGGACGTGCAATTTGTTCTCGGCGAAATCCTTCGGAACACCCGGCATGTCCTTTGGGGACCATGCAAGGATGTCTCGATTCTCACGGAGGAAGTCGACAAGCTCGCCTTCCTATTTACTGTCCAGGTTTGCACCAATGACTGCAAACCTTTCCGGGTTCTCCGGGTCCAGAGGTATCTTCTTCGTCTCCTTGGCCGGCTGGAAGGAGCCCTGCGCATCATAATCCTTGGGGTTGGGAGACAAGGCCGGCTGCTTGCCGGCCATGGCCACAACTCGCTCCAGCGTCTTCTTCTCTTCTGCCACTACGAGGTACTCGGCCAGCCGACTGCTGGCTGCAGCGCACTCGATGGACTTCTTGTAGTCGCCGGCTACAGTGATGATCCCCTTCGAGCTCGGCATCTTCATCTTCAGGTAGGCGTAATGGGGCACATCCATGAACTTGGCCAGAGCAGGTCGGCCAAGCAAGGCGTGGTAAGGGCTCTCCAGATCTACTACCTCGAACCAGATTGCTTCTCGGCGAAAGTGATCCTTGTCTCCGAAGAGAACATCCATCTTGATCTTGCCGATCGGGGAACAGGACAGGCCGGGTACGATGCCATGGAACACGGTCCGGCTTGGCATGAGCTGCTTTGCCTTGAGGTTCAGCTTCTCCATGGTATCGCGGTACAGTATGTTGATACTGCTTCCGCCATCAATCAGAACGCGGGAGAATCGGGCAGCTCGCCTCTCCGTTGCGAGGGTGACATCCAATACTAATGCATAGGAGGCAGGGGACGGCATCACCTATGGGTGATCGGCCCGGCTCCAGTTGATAGGCTTCTCGGACCAATGCATGAACTCGGGGTTGCTGGAGGCGACTGCGTTGACCTCTTGGTGCTGTCGGCGCCGGCTGCGCTTGTCTTCAACCTGGCTCGTGAAGACGACGTAGGCGGTGTGCTCTTCAGGGAACTCATCTTGAATGGCTCCGACTGCTGGTCGAGCAGCCGACTGCTGGGGGGCTGGAGGCGGTGGGCCGGGAGGCGGAGGCGGCACCAACCCCTCGCACTTGGAGATCCGTGTGAGCCAGTGGCACTTTCGGGTCGTGTGGTTGGACGGCTTCGCGCCGCTGTGGAACTTGCAGGGGGCATCGAGAGTCTGCTCGTAGGAGAAGGCCGGCTGCCAAGCCGGCCTGCCGCCCTTCTTCTTGGGAGCGGGCCGTTCTTTGGGCTGCTCATCTTCGACTGTGGCCACCTGCCGACTGGTGGAAGGTGGCATAGGGGCCTTGCGCTTGTGGTCGTTCTCGTAGGGTCGCCAATTGGAGTCGCCAGCCAGCGTCTTGGGAGCCGGAGCGAGCACCTTCCCAGAGGCGTCCACTCGGAGCTCGGTCTTCATCGAGGAGTCGGCCGTGGTGTACTTGTCCGCAATGATCAGCAGCTCATCGAGGGTAGCCGGCTCGTCGTAGAGGAGTCGGTGCTTGAGAAGGGTGCCCTCTCGGCACCCGGCGGTGAAGTATTCGATGGCCTGAACCTCGTGCACCCCCTCGCAGGAGTTGCGGAGCTCGGCCCACCACGTGAGGTAGTCGCGGGTCGACTCGTTGGGCCCTTGGACGCATAGGGAGAGCTGGCGGGGCTTGGGAGGCCGCTTGTACGTGCTGGTGAAGTTGCGGATGAAGACTTCTGTGAAGTCCAGCCAGGTGTTGACGCTGTAGGGCTTGAGGCTGTTGAGCCAGGTGCGTGCTGTGCCTTGCAGCATGAGAGGGACGTACTTCACGGCTACACGCCTGTTGCCGTTTGCTATGCTGACAGCAGTAGTGATAGAGGCAAAGGTGTCCCGTCTTTCGATGAGATGATGGATATCGCTTTGGTGGAAGTCGACTTTGACGATCCGACTACGAACGTGCGAGGACGTCGCGCCTTAGCAATCGCTAAACCAACTCCGAGAGGTTATCGACCACGCCGGAGCACGATCAACCTGACCACGAGGGTCTGTTTCCTGCGAGCAAACGAAGAACAAGCAAGAAACTGAGATTGCAATCTGGATATTGCGAATATAAGATGAAAGCTTTATTGATCAAGGTGGAGTTCTGTGACGCCTTTGTCTGGTCGCTGAACACAAACGAAGTACGCGAAGTTGCAGCTATGGCAAACTTTTAATCTAAACAAAACCCAAAGTCTAAACGACGCCCTAAGGGCTGTATATATGGAGGAAGAGGGGGGGAATTTCGTGGCCCTTGAGGAAGGGGTCCGAAACCAACCCTATCTCTTGTTTCCCCACACATACGGACTCTAAAAACAGCCTATACTGATGTATTTCGAAATTACATGGGCCTGGCCCAATAATAAGGTGACGCAGCACCTAGAATAGCCTCTGGACGAAAGTTATGAAGTAGCATCTTGTATATTTCGTCCAAGGTTTCATGCACGCATTATGGTGGCTTCAACGTCTTGAAATCATCACTTGTAACTCCGTTCTTGTTCCCCATGCGCATGCCATCATCTCCATGCTTGTTCTTGCTCCAATGTTCATCCTTCTCAAAGCTAGGCCCTTCATTTGTAAGCAAAACAAATGTATCCAATTTAGGCAGCATCATATTCTCATGAATATTAGAATCATTACCAAGAAACGAAAGTACCTGGTAATTTAATTGGCGTGCGCGAGCTCTAGTAATTGGTCCAGTATGTATAGCAGCAGGGGCTGTGGGTGTAACAATGGTATTGATGTCCTCATCATCCTCCCCTTCTTGAAATGAAGTCGTCCTCGACGGAAGCTCATCTTCCTCACCCAAATAAGGCTTCAAATCTGCAATGTTAAAAGTGGGACTAACCCCAAAATCTGCAGGCAGCTCAAGTTTATATGCATTATCATTTATTTTCTCTAACACCTTAAAAGGACCATCAGCACGTGGCATTAGCTTTGATTTGCGCAAATCAGGAAATCTATCCTTACGCAAATGTAACCAAACAAGATCTCCAGGTGCAAACACAACATGTTTTCTACCCTTATCTCCAGCAAGTTTATATTTAGCATTCATACGCTCAATGTTTTCCTTAGTTAACTCATGCATTTTTAAGATCAATTCAGCACGTTGTTTAGCATCAAAATTAACCTTCTCCGAAGATGGAAGAGGCAACAAATCAATAGGTGCACGAGGTAGGAAACCATACACAATTTCAAAAGGGCACATCTTAGTAGTAGAATGCAATGAACGATTATAAGCAAACTCAATATGAGGCAAGCATTCTTCCCACATTTTCTTATTATTCTTCAAAACAGCCCTAAGCATAGTAGACAATGTTCTATTGACTACTTCAGTTTGTCCATCAGTTTGGGGGTGACAAGTAGTACTAAAAAGCAGTTTAGTCCCCAACTTAGCCCATAAACATCTCCAAAAGTGGCTAAGAAATTTAGTATCACGATCGGAAACAATAGTATTTGGCACACCATGCAAGCGAATAATTTCACGAAAGAACAAATCAGCAACATTAACAGCATCATGGCTTTTATGACATGGTATAAAGTGTGCCATTTTCGAGAATCTATCCACGACAACAAATATGCTATCCCTCCCCTTCTTTGTTCGAGGTAAACCTAAAACAAAGTCCATAGATATATCCTCCCAAGGAACACTAGGTACAGGCAAAGGCATATATAAACCATGAGGATTGAGTCGTGACTTAGCTTTTTGACATGTAGTGCAGCGAGCAACAAAACGCTCAACATCCCGTCTCATCTTTGGCCAAAAGAAATGTGTAGCAAGTACGTCCTCTGTCTTCTTCACGCCAAAGTGTCCCATTAATCCTCCGCCATGCGCCTCCGGCAACAACAAAAGACGAAGAGAGCTAGCTGGAATGCATAGCTTGTTAGCACGGAACACAAATCCATCATTAACGACAAACTTGTTCCAGGTTCTTCCTTCTTTACAATTCTGCAATACATCTTTAAAATCAGCATCATGCACATATTGATCTTTGATGGTCTCCAAACCAAATATTTTGAAGTCAAGCTGTGAAAGCATAGTATAGCGACGAGACAATGCATCAGCAATAACATTTTCTTTACCCTTCTTGTGTTTAATGACATAAGGGAAAGTTTCAATGAATTCAACCCATTTAGCATGTCTACGATTCAGTTTAGCTTGACTTTTAATATGTTTCAAAGATTCATGATCAGAATGTATAACAAATTCTTTGGGCCATAAATAATGTTGCCATGTTTCTAAAGTCCGAACAAGAGCATATAGTTCTTTATCATAAGTAGAATAATTCAGACTAGGCCCACTCAATTTTTCAGAAAAGTATGCAACAGGTTTGCCATCTTGTAATAACACACCTCCTAATCCAATGCCACTAGCATCACATTCAAGCTCAAAAGTCTTATTAAAATCAGGAAGTTGGAGTAAAGGAGCATGTGTCAACTTATCTTTCAATACCGTGAAGGCTTCTTCCTGTGCGGTACCCCAGACAAAAGGCACATCCTTCTTTGTAAGCTCGTTGAGAGGTGCAGCAATGGTGCTAAAATCTCTCACAAAACGCCTATAGAAACCAGCGAGTCCAAGAAAACTCCGCACTTGTGTGACCGTTTTGGGCTGCGGCCAACTCTCAATAGCTTCAATCTTGGCTTTATCAACTTCAATTCCCTGTGGAGTAACAACATAGCCAAGAAAAGATACTCGGTCGGTGCAAAAGGTGCACTTCCCAAGGTTACCAAACAAACGTGCATCACGTAGAGCAATAAAAACAGCACGTAAATGTTCCAAATGTTCTTCCAAAGATTTGCTATAAATCAGTATATCATCAAAATAGACTACCACAAATCGTCCAATGAAAGCACGTAAAACTTCGTTCATTAGTCTCATGAAAGTACTAGGTGCATTAGTTAACCCAAAAGGCATGACTGACCACTCATATAAACCAAACTTAGTTTTAAATGCAGTTTTCCATTCATCTCCCAATTTCATACGAATTTGATGGTATCCACTACGCAAATCAACTTTGGAGAATATTGTAGAGCCACTCAATTCATCAAGCATATCATCTAGCCTAGGAATAGGATGACGATAACGAATAGTAATATTATTAATGCCTCTACAATCAACACACATACGCGCGTACCATCCTTTTTAGGCACTAGTATAATAGGAACAGCACAAGGACTAAGAGATTCGCGTATATAACCTTTGTCGAGCAGCTCCTGTACATGACGCATAATCTCCTTCGTCTCCTCTGGATTGGTACGGTATGGTGCACGGTTGGGTAGCGATGCACCGGGAATTAAGTCAATTTGATGCTCAATCCCTCGAATAGGTGGTAATCCCGGTGGCACGTCTTGTGGGAAGACGTCAGCGAACTCCTGCAAAATGTTAGTGACAGCAGGGGGCAAAGAGGAAGGCACGTCCTCGAATGAAAATAATGCCTCTTTGCACACAAAAGCATAGCAAACATGCACTTTTCAAATCTGTTTGCTATGCTTTTGTGTGCAAAGAGGCATTATTTTCATTCGAGGACGTGCCTTCCTCTTTGCCCCCTGCTGTCACTAACATTTTGCAGGAGTTCGCTGACGTCTTCCCACAAGACGTGCCACCGGGATTACCACCTATTCGAGGGATTGAGCATCAAATTGACTTAATTCCCGGTGCATCGCTACCCAACCGTGCACCATACCGTACCAATCCAGAGGAGACGAAGGAGATTATGCGTCAAGTACAGGAGCTGCTCGACAAAGGTTATATACGCGAATCTCTTAGTCCTTGTGTTGTTCCTATTATACTCGTGCCTAAAAAGGATGGTACGTCGCGTATGTGTGTTGATTGTAGAGGCATTAATAATATTACTATTCGTTATCGTCATCCTATTCCTAGGCTAGATGATATGCTTGATGAATTGAGTGGCTCTACAATATTCTCCAAAGTTGATTTGCGTAGTGGATACCATCAAATTCGTATGAAATTGGGAGATGAATGGAAAACTGCATTTAAAACTAAGTTTGGTTTATATGAGTGGTTAGTCATGCCTTTTGGGTTAACTAATGCACCTAGTACTTTCATGAGACTAATGAACGAAGTTTTACGTGCTTTCATTGGACGATTTGTGGTAGTCTATTTTGATGATATACTGATTTATAGCAAATCTTTGGAAGAACATTTGGAACATTTACGTGCTGTTTTTATTGCTCTACGTGATGCACGTTTGTTTGGTAACCTTGGGAAGTGCACCTTTTGCACCGACCGAGTATCTTTTCTTGGCTATGTTGTTACTCCACAGGGAATTGAAGTTGATAAAGCCAAGATTGAAGCTATTGAGAGTTGGCCGTAGCCCAAAACGGTCACACAAGTGCGGAGTTTTCTTGGACTCGCTGGTTTCTATAGGCGTTTTGTGAGAGATTTTAGCACCATTGCTGCACCTCTCAACGAGCTTACAAAGAAGGATGTGCCTTTTGTTT
This sequence comes from Aegilops tauschii subsp. strangulata, assembly GCF_002575655.3. Taxonomy (NCBI): domain Eukaryota; kingdom Viridiplantae; phylum Streptophyta; class Magnoliopsida; order Poales; family Poaceae; genus Aegilops; species Aegilops tauschii. The sequence continues at coordinate 281,876,089 of NC_053036.3, forward strand.
GGGGTACCGCACAGGAAGAAGCCTTCACGGTATTGAAAGATAAGTTGACACATGCTCCTTTACTCCAACTTCCTGATTTTAATAAGACTTTTGAGCTTGAATGTGATGCTAGTGGCATTGGATTAGGAGGTGTGTTATTACAAGATGGCAAACCTGTTGCATACTTTTCTGAAAAATTGAGTGGGCCTAGTCTGAATTATTCTACTTATGATAAAGAACTATATGCTCTTGTTCGGACTTTAGAAACATGGCAACATTATTTATGGCCCAAAGAATTTGTTATACATTCTGATCATGAATCTTTGAAACATATTAAAAGTCAAGCTAAACTGAATCGTAGACATGCTAAATGGGTTGAGTTCATTGAAACTTTCCCTTATGTCATTAAACACAAGAAGGGTAAAGAAAATGTTATTGCTGCTGCATTGTCTCGTCGCTATACTATGCTTTCACAACTTGACTTCAAAATATTTGGTTTGGAGACCATCAAAGATCAATATGTGCATGATGCTGATTTTAAAGATGTATTGCAGAATTGTAAAGAAGGAAGAACCTGGAACAAGTTTGTCGTTAATGATGGATTTGTGTTCCGTGCTAACAAGCTATGCATTCCAGCTAGCTCTCTTCGTCTTTTGTTGTTGCAGGAGGCGCATGGAGGAGGATTAATGGGACACTTTGGCGTGAAGAAGACAGAGGACGTACTTGCTACACATTTCTTTTGGCCAAAGATGAGACGGGATGTTGAGCGTTTTGTTGCTCGCTGCACTACATGTCAAAAAGCTAAGTCACGACTCAATCCTCATGGTTTATATATGCCTTTGCCTGTACCTATTGTTCCTTGGGAGGATATATCTATGGACTTTGTTTTAGGTTTACCTCGAACAAAGAAGGGGAGGGATAGCATATTTGTTGTCGTGGATAGATTCTCGAAAATGGCACACTTTATACCATGTCATAAAAGCGATGATGCTGTTAATGTTGCTGATTTGTTCTTTCGTGAAATTATTCGCTTGCATGGTGTGCCAAATACTATTGTTTCCGATCGTGATACTAAATTTCTTAGCCACTTTTGGAGATGTTTATGGGCTAAGTTGGGGACTAAACTGCTTTTTAGTACTACTTGTCACCCCCAAACTGATGGACAAACTGAAGTAGTCAATAGAACATTGTCTACTATGCTTAGGGCTGTTTTGAAGAATAATAAGAAAATGTGGGAAGAATGCTTGCCTCATATTGAGTTTGCTTATAATCGTTCATTGCATTCTACTACTAAGATGTGCCCTTTTGAAATTGTGTATGGTTTCCTACCTCGTGCACCTATTGATTTGTTGCCTCTTCCATCTTCGGAGAAGGTTAATTTTGATGCTAAACAACGTGCTGAATTGATCTTAAAAATGCATGAGTTAACTAAGGAAAACATTGAGCGTATGAATGCTAAATATAAACTTGCTGGAGATAAGGGTAGAAAACATGTTGTGTTTGCACCTGGAGATCTTGTTTGGTTACATTTGCGTAAGGATAGATTTCCTGATTTGCGCAAATCAAAGCTAATGCCACGTGCTGATGGTCCTTTTAAGGTGTTAGAGAAAATAAATGATAATGCATATAAACTTGAGCTGCCTGCAGATTTTGGGGTTAGTCCCACTTTTAACATTGCAGATTTGAAGCCTTATTTGGGTGAGGAAGATGAGCTTCCGTCGAGGACGACTTCATTTCAAGAAGGGGAGGATGATGAGGACATCAATACCATTGTTACACCCACAGCCCCTGCTGCTATACATACTGGACCAATTACTAGAGCTCGCGCACGCCAATTAAATTACCAGGTACTTTCGTTTCTTGGTAATGATTCTAATATTCATGAGAATATGATGCTGCCTAAATTGGATACATTTGTTTTGCTTACAAATGAAGGGCCTAGCTTTGAGAAGGATGAACATTGGAGCAAGAACAAGCATGGAGATGATGGCATGCGCATGGGAAACAAGAACGGAGTTACAAGTGATGATTTCAAGACGTTGAAGCCACCATAATGCGTGCATGAAGCCTTGGACGAAATATACAAGATGCTACTTCATAACTTTCGTCCAGAGGCTATTCTAGGTGCTGCGTCACCTTATTATTGGGCCAGGCCCATGTAATTTCGAAATACATCAGTATAGGCTGTTTTTAGAGTCCGAATGTGTGGGAAAACAAGAGATAGGGTTGGTTTCGGACCCCTTCCTCAAGGGCCACGAAATCCCCCCCCTCTTCCTCCATATATACAGCCCTTAGGGCGTCGTTTAGACTTTGGGTTTTGTTTAGATTAAAAGTCCGCCATAGCTGCAACTTCGCGTACTTCGTTTGTGTTCAGCGACCAGACAAAGGCGTCACAGAACTCCACCTTGATCAATAAAGCTTTCATCTTATATTCGCAATATCCATATTGCAATCTCAGTTTCTTGCTTGTTCTTCGTTTGCTCGCAGGAAACAGACCCTCGTGGTCAGGTTGATCGTGCTCCGGCGTGGTCGATAACCTCTCGGAGTTGGTTTAGCGATTGCTAAGGCGCGACGTCCTCGCACGTTCGTAGTCGGATCGTCAAAGTCGACTTCCACCAAAGCGATATCCATCATCTCATCGAAAGACGGGACACCTTTGCCTCTATCAGTAGAAGCAAGGAAAGAAGCTCCAAGTCAAGGTCCTACAATGACAAAAGATCTTCTAGCCGTGAGCGTAATTGCTACAATTGTGGAAGACCCGGACACTATTCCAATGAGTGTACGGCTCCCTACAAAAGAAGAGAAGATTCTCCCAAAAGAAGGAGTAGGAGAGAAGAATCACCACCAAGAGAGAGAAGGAGTAGAGATGATCATTATGAACGAAGACCCTCTCGGAGAAGCAAGGATTCGGAGAGGAAGGACAAGTCATCTAGGAGCTACACAAAGAGAAGACATCAAGCTGATGTTGGTGAATGGGTATCCGGCTCCGACTCCGACCATCACTCCGAAAGAAGTTATCACTCCGACTCCGAATATACTCAAGATGAAGGTGTTGCCGGTCTAGCACTTGTGTCAACCAACTCCTTCGACATATTTGACTCACCAAATGAAGGAATTGGAAGATGCTTTATGGCCAAAGGTCCAAAGGTATCACACCCCGAGTATGTTGATTTCAATAGTGATGAAGATGATTTGCTAGGAGATGATGATTTACTTGTAGACAACTCTAGTTATGAGAACTATGATGAACTTGCTATTAATTATGATAATCAAGATAAAACGAATGACAATGATAAGGAGAAGATTGAGCGTCTAACTAAAGAACTAAACACTCTTAAGTTAGCTCATGAAACTACCTTGGAAGATCATCGAGAACTTTTAAAGACTCATGAGAAGCTACGCTTTGAAAAGCTCAAGCTTGAGAAAGAGCATGAGTTTTTAAAGGCAATCAATCATGATGTTCGCAAGAAAAGTTCTATTTACATTGCCAAGCGTTTACTCTTGTCTACTTACATGCCACAAGTTAAATCTAGCAACAAGAACAAGAAAGATTCTTCCTCTAGTAGTAACAACAATCATGCTAAATCCAATATTGTTGCTTCTAGTAGTTCTCTAGATTCCACTAATGATTCTCTTAGCCAAGTTACACTTGAGAAAGAAAATAGCTTATTGAAGGGAATTATAGAGAAAGGTGTTTATAAGAGTCTTGCCAGAAGTAATTAATTTGAGGAAATTGTACGCAAGCAAGGAAGACACCAGAAGAATCAAGGTGTTGGTTTTGAACGAAAGTTTAATGCCAATGGAGTTGAGTGGGAAGAAGATCAATATCCCAAGACGAAGTTTGTTCCTCAACAAGAGAAGTATGATCCTACTTCTTTCCAAGGAACACAAGCTCAAGATTATCTTCCACCACAAGATCACAAGCTAAAAGGCAAGGATAAGCTTCAAGAAGAGATTGATGCATTTGAAGAAGCTCCTAAGGCCTTGGTCAAGTGGGTTCCCAAGACTACATCAAGCTCTACTTCATCAAGTACGACTACAACTCCAAGGATTCCCATCAAGATGGTGTGGATCCCGAAGAAGAATAACTAGAGAGTTCTTGAGGGTGACTCCGGCAACATACTTCACTCTTATCATATTGGCAATGACAAGTGCAAACAACTTCCATATCTTGCACCAGTTCAAGGAGTCACAAACCCTCTTGTTGGTAAGACAAGGGACAAGGTAGCCTAATGCTTCATGGACATCACCTATGTGAACATCACTCTATGTCTATGGATATCCTTGTTTGTTCCTTGTGGGACTAACCCGTGTAGGTATTGAAAGTGCAACTCACTCCTAAGGATTGCTCCGAATGATCTACATCATCATTGAGCACCCACATCTTCAACACCTACCTGAAGTCACCATCGACAAAACCCAAGGTTAGTTCATCCCTCTTAGGGGGGATATCACATCTAGGGGGAGCTTTACTCTAATCAATTGAGCTAAAGAAACTCTAATGATGTGAGCTCAACAATGCTTTATGTAAAAGTGGTAACCCCACTTGTGCTTAAACAATGAGTATGACCTGTGATAAAATGTTCTCATTTGACTCCTAAGTCAATATACTCATATATAGATGACCTAGTCATCGCCCAATTGCTTGATAGATGCTAGAGTGTTTGTGCATGCTTGGTCACATATTTCATTTGCCATTTTATTGTGTGAGCATGTTGGATGCATATTTTACTCATTCGAGGACATCCATTTGTTGCTTTGATTGTTTGGCTTTTCTCTCTTTTGCCAAATGGATGGACACGAATGTCTAAGAACTCCCTCTAGCTATCTATGATTTTCTCTTCTCAAACTCTATTCATGCTACATCACAAAGTTTGATCAAGTCAGATTCGAACCACTCTGTGTGAGGAGCACTCGGAGTCCCCAATTCGTCATAGACTTAAACTTCCAAAACCTCTTTGTGTATTTCGGTATGACCGAGTCATCCATTTCGGTCACACCGAGATCACTAAGTTGATCTAGGTTTTCAATCTCGGTGCAACCAATTTGAACTTTTTGGTCACACCGAGTTGCAGTAACTGCTTGCGATTCTGCATCTCGGTGCCACCGAGTTGTTCCACTCGGTCACACCGACAGGGTCGGGATATAAATACTCACGGGTGAGATTTTGGAAATTCCTTCGAAACCTCTCAGCCCGCGCGTATCCTACTCTGCCGCCACGGGTCTCCGGATCGTCTTCTCGCCGCCAGCGACCTCCAGCCGCTGGTCTCCGCCGCCGTCAACGGCAATCTGCTCCGCCATTCCTGATGAGGACATCAATACAATTATTACACCCACAGTCCCTGCTGCTATACATACTGGACCAATTACTAGAGCTCGCGCACGCCAATTAAATTACCAGGTACTTTCGTTTCTTGCTAATGATTCTAATGTTCATGAGAATATGATGCTGCCTAAATTGGATACATTTGTTTTGCTTACAAATGAAGGGCCTAGCTTTGAGAAGGATGAACATTGGAGCAAGAACAAGCATGGAGATGATGGCATGCGCATGGGGAACAAGAACGGAGTTACAAGTGATGATTTCAGGACGTTGAAGCCACCATAATGCGTGCATGAAGCCTTGGACGAAATATACAAGATGCTACTTCATAACTTTCGTCCAGAGGCTATTCTAGGTGCTGCGTCACCTTATTATTGGGCCAGGCCCATGTAATTTCGAAATACATAAGTATAGGCTGTTTTTAGAGTCCGTATGTGTGGGGAAACAAGAGATAGGGTTGGTTTCGGACCCCTTCCTCAAGGGCCACGAAATTCCCCTCCTCTTCCTCCATATATACAGCCCTTAGGGCGTCGTTTAGACTTGGGGGTTTTGTTTAGATTAAAAGTTCGCCATAGCTGCAACTTCGCGTACTTCGTTTGTGTTCAGCGACCAGACAAAGGCGTCACAGAACCCCACCTTGATCAATAAAGCTTTCATCTTATATTCGCAATATCCAGATTGCAATCTCAGTTTCTTGCCTGTTCTTCGTTTGCTCGCAGGAAACAGACCCTCGTGGTCAGGTTGATCGTGCTCCGGCGTGGTCGATAACCTCTCGGAGTTGGTTTAGCGATTGCTAAGGCGCGACGTCCTCGCACGTTCGTAGTCGGATCGTCAAAGTCGACTTCCATCAAAGCGATATTCATCATCTCACCGAAAGACGGGACACCTTTGCCTCTATCAAGTGGTATCAGATTTCCAGGTTGCTCGGTGAGATTTTACAGTTTTTCGTAGTTTAGATCGAGTCTGTTCTTCATACCTACAGTCCACGAAAAAGCCACAAAAAAAAATTAGGGTTAGTTCATCATATCCGAACCAATCTGAGCCTTTGCATAATCTTTTTAGGGTTTTTGCTTTGTTGAATTTGCGGTTGCATCGTCGTGTCAAGTTGCTGGTCTTAGAGTCTAGTCTTTTAGAGTTTCGAGTTCTGGTCATAAGTTGTCACGCCGCCGCCGCACCATCATCATCGCCTTGCCATCTACCACCATTGCTTATCCGCCACCGCTTTGAATCCGTATCCATATACCACCACCGCTGCCATATACTACCGCCATATATCCACCACCAATCCGAGTTCTTTTCATAGTCGGTTTGTTTTAGAGATCCATATATTTTCCGTTTCGTGTTATCTTGCCTGAGTAGGTCTCGGAAAAAAAAAAAAAGTCTGGAGACCCCCGGGCAGTTTTTAGGCCAAAATTTCGGCAACCCAAAATATTTTTTCCCTATCCTATTTTTAGGCCCCGGGTAGTGTTTTGAGACACTCGCCATCATAGTGATTTTTTGTCGCACTTTTTCGTCGTCGCTGCCCTGATTTCCGAAAAAAAAAATAGTCAAAAAATTTTGTGCCCATCCTGTCAGTTTGACCTGGGAAGAGTTTTGAGACACTCGCCATTATAGTGATTTTTTCGCAAAAAAAAAAAAGAGGAGCGCAAAAAAAAAAAGAGCGCAAAAAAAAAAAAAAAAAAAAGAGCGAAAAAAAAAATTCCTGAGTGTGCTTTTCCCTTGTTTACGTGCAGCGCCGTGATTTTGTTAGTGTTCTAGGCTCGCGTCTCTAGCACGGTCTAGCCTAGGACCAGCACAGTACCGTCGTTGAGCGTTTATTCAACTTTGCATCTCTGAATTGATTATTGCTTACCATTTTGCTACCATATTATAAGCCTTCCCAGCTCCACATAAGTCTACATCGTGCGTTTGACTCTCCCTGGTAATCGCTATATCCAAGCTTTGAGAGTTTTTGACTACAACGGTTGCCGATCACCACCTGCTGCTGGGTAAGAACTGGTAAGAATTTGAGATTCGCTTGAAGGTTTTGTGACACACCACCATCCCACCACTTCTAGTAGTCTGCAGGATCATATTCTTTTGTGTTTCTATTGCTGCTAACCATGGCAGGTTCACAAGCCGATGAGACTGATTGGGCGAACATGACGAACAAGGAGTTGCATGATAAATTTCAGCAAATGATGAGTGGCCAGGTGGGAGATGTGCTAAACAGATTTGAAGAGGCTATGGAGAAGATAGATGCCGTGGAGAAGTCGTTTGAGACAAAGCTGGATAACAAGTTTACTGAATTACTAAAGCGTCTTCCCCAACCACCACCGGCTGCACATGTCGCACCTCTACAACAACAACAACCACATCTCCAACGCCGCCTTCCAAATCAAGTGGGACGGGCACAGCGCGTTCCAATTGAGATTGGTCAAAATTCGGGTGCTGCTGTCCCTACTGTTGATGCTTCTTTGGCTCCTGCTCCTGCGGCGGCTGAGGAGGATGACGATTATGCGGGCGATTATGAGGATGAGGTTGATCAAAATCAGAACTACGTGCAGCCACCAGCACCACCACCAGCAGGTCGACCTCAGGTATATATTCGCAACGGTAGGCCGGCACCACCACCTCAGGTACGAGATCATGACCATCTCCCTAAACTGAAATTGAATATTCCACCATTTGAGGGTAGATATGTTCCTGATATATATCTTACTTGGGAGTTAGAAACTGAACAACGATTTACATGTTTACAATATCCTGAGGAGAGACGTGTTCCTGCTGCTGTTTGTGCTTTCACTAGCTTTGCATGTGTTTGGTGGTCTGAACATTGTAGATTATATCCTGTTCCAGCTACTTGGGCTGCTTTGAAAACTGCTATGCGTACTCGTTGGGTTCCACCATATTATCAACGTGAATTACTTCAAAAATTGCAGCGTTTAAGACAAGGAAAAAATTCTGTAGAAGAATATTATCAGGAATTACAAACTGGCATGATTAGATGTGGTATTGTTGAGGAGAATGAAGCTATGCTTGCACGTTTTATGGGTGGATTAAATAAAGAGATTCAGACCATTCTAGAGTATAAGGATTATAATAATATCACTCGTTTATTCCATCTTGCTTGTAAAGCTGAACGTGAAGTGCAGGATCGACAGCCATTGGCGCGAACTAACTTTTCTGCAGGTCGACCTTCATCATGGACACCGCGTGCATCTTCTACTTCCACTTCACCATCACCTCCATCAGGTGCCACCTCCAGCCATGATACAAGAAAGCAGGCACAACCACCACTCTCTGCCAAGAGCACACCTGCCGGGCCTGTGCAGAGCTCTTCTTCTTCCATGGCATCGACAGGGCACACAAGTGATATTATTTGTCGTCGTTGTAAGGGAAGAGGACATTTTGCGAGAGAATGCAAATCTCAGCGTGTCATGATTGCTACTGAGGATGGTGGGTATGAGTCCGCTAGTGACTATGATGAGGAGACTTTGGCTCTTATTACACGTGAAGAACATGGTGGAGATGATTCTGAAAATGAGACGCAATACATGGCTCCTGAAGACGCTGACAGGTATGAATGTTTAGTTGCTCAACGTGTTTTGAGTGTGCAGGTCACACAAGCAGAGCAAAATCAGAGGCATAATTTGTTCCATACAAAGGGAGTTGTGAAGGAACGTTCTGTTCGCGTCATCATAGATGGAGGGAGCTGTAACAACTTGGCTAGCATGGAGATGGTGGAGAAGCTATCTCTCACCACAAGACCACATCCACATCCTTACTACATCCAATGGTTCAACAACAGCGGCAAGGTTAAGGTAACACGTACTGTTCGTGTGCATTTTAGTATCTCTACATATGCTGATTATGTTGACTGTGATGTGGTACCCATGCAAGCATGTTCCTTATTACTAGGTAGACCATGGCAATTTGATAAAAATTCTGTACACCATGGTAGAAACAATCAGTATACTCTTGTTCATAAGGATAAAAATATTACTTTGCTTCCTATGACTCCTGATTCCATTTTGAAAGATGACATTAATAGAGCTAATAAAGCAAAACAGGAGAAAAATAAGAGTGAAAATCAGATTGTGGCAAAGGAATTTGAGCAACAAATGAAAACTAATAATAAACCATCTAGTGTTGTTTCTGAAATTAAATTGAAAAGTGCATGTTTACTTGCCACAAAATCTGATATTGATGAACTAGATTTCAGCAAATCTGTTTGCTATGCTTTTGTGTGCAAAGAGGCATTATTTTCATTCGAGGACGTGCCTTCCTCTTTGCCCCCTGCTGTCACTCACATTTTGCAGGAGTTCGCTGACGTCTTCCCACAAGACGTGCCACCGGGATTACCACCTATTCGAGGGATTGAGCATCAAATTGACTTAATTCCCGGTGCATCGCTACCCAACCGTGCACCATACCGTACCAATCCAGAGGAGACGAAGGAGATTATGCGTCAAGTACAGGAGCTGCTCGACAAAGGTTATATACGCGAATCTCTTAGTCCTTGTGCTGTTCCTATTATACTCGTGCCTAAAAAGGATGGTACGTCGCGTATGTGTGTTGATTGTAGAGGCATTAATAATATTACTATTCGTTATCGTCATCCTATTCCTAGGCTCGATGATATGCTTGATGAATTGAGTGGCTCTACAATATTCTCCAAAGTTGATTTGCGTAGTGGATACCATCAAATTCGTATGAAATTGGGAGATGAATGGAAAACTGCATTTAAAACTAAGTTTGGTTTATATGAGTGGTTAGTCATGCCTTTTGGGTTAACTAATGCACCTAGTACTTTCATGAGACTAATGAACGAAGTTTTACGTGCTTTCATTGGACGATTTGTGGTGGTCTATTTTGATGATATACTGATTTATAGCAAATCTTTGGAAGAACATTTGGAACATTTACGTGCTGTTTTTATTGCTCTACGTGATGCACGTTTGTTTGGTAACCTTGGGAAGTGCACCTTTTGCACCGACCGAGTATCTTTTCTTGGCTATGTTGTTACTCCACAGGGAATTGAAGTTGATAAAGCCAAGATTGAAGCTATTGAGAGTTGGCCGCAGCCCAAAACGGTCACACAAGTGCGGAGTTTTCTTGGACTCGCTGGTTTCTATAGGCGTTTTGTGAGAGATTTTAGCACCATTGCTGCACCTCTCAACGAGCTTACAAAGAAGGATGTGCCTTTTGTTTGGGGTACCGCACAGGAAGAAGCCTTCACGGTATTGAAAGATAAGTTGACACATGCTCCTTTACTCCAACTTCCTGATTTTAATAAGACTTTTGAGCTTGAATGTGATGCTAGTGGCATTGGATTAGGAGGTGTGTTATTACAAGATGGCAAACCTGTTGCATACTTTTCTGAAAAATTGAGTGGGCCTAGTCTGAATTATTCTACTTATGATAAAGAACTATATGCTCTTGTTCGGACTTTAGAAACATGGCAACATTATTTATGGCCCAAAGAATTTGTTATACATTCTGATCATGAATCTTTGAAACATATTAAAAGTCAAGCTAAACTGAATCGTAGACATGCTAAATGGGTTGAATTCATTGAAACTTTCCCTTATGTCATTAAACACAAGAAGGGTAAAGAAAATGTTATTGCTGATGCATTGTCTCGTCGCTATACTATGCTTTCACAACTTGACTTCAAAATATTTGGTTTGGAGACCATCAAAGATCAATATGTGCATGATGCTGATTTTAAAGATGTATTGCAGAATTGTAAAGAAGGAAGAACCTGGAACAAGTTTGTCGTTAATGATGGATTTGTGTTCCGTGCTAACAAGCTATGCATTCCAGCTAGCTCTCTTCGTCTTTTGTTGTTGCAGGAGGCGCATGGAGGAGGATTAATGGGACACTTTGGCGTGAAGAAGACGGAGGACGTACTTGCTACACATTTCTTTTGGCCAAAGATGAGACGGGATGTTGAGCGTTTTGTTGCTCGCTGCACTACATGTCAAAAAGCTAAGTCACGACTCAATCCTCATGGTTTATATATGCCTTGCCTGTACCTAGTGTTCCTTGGGAGGATATATCTATGGACTTTGTTTTAGGTTTACCTCGAACAAAGAAGGGGAGGGATAGCATATTTGTTGTCGTGGATAGATTCTCGAAAATGGCGCACTTTATACCATGTCATAAAAGCGATGATGCTGTTAATGTTGCTGATTTGTTCTTTCGTGAAATTATTCGCTTGCATGGTGTGCCAAATACTATTGTTTCAGATCGTGATACTAAATTTCTTAGCCACTTTTGGAGATGTTTATGGGCTAAGTTGGGGACTAAACTGCTTTTTAGTACTACTTGTCACCCCCAAACTGATGGACAAACTGAAGTAGTCAATAGAACATTGTCTACTATGCTTAGGGCTGTTTTGAAGAATAATAAGAAAATGTGGGAAGACTGCTTGCCTCATATTGAGTTTGCTTATAATCGTTCATTGCATTCTACTACTAAGATGTGCCCTTTTGAAATTGTGTATGGTTTCCTACCTCGTGCACCTATTGATTTGTTGCCTCTTCCATCTTCGGAGAAGGTTAATTTTGATGCTAAACAACGTGCTGAATTGATCTTAAAAATGCATGAGTTAACTAAGGAAAACATTGAGCGTATGAATGCTAAATATAAACTTGCTGGAGATAAGGGTAGAAAACATGTTGTGTTTGCACCTGGAGATCTTGTTTGGTTACATTTGCGTAAGGATAGATTTCCTGATTTGCGCAAATCAAAGCTAATGCCACGTGCTGATGGTCCTTTTAAGGTGTTAGAGAAAATAAATGATAATGCATATAAACTTGAGCTGCCTGCAGATTTTGGGGTTAGTCCCACTTTTAATATTGCAGATTTGAAGCCTTATTTGGGTGAGGAAGATGAGCTTCCGTCGAGGACGACTTCATTTCAAGAAGGGGAGGATGATGAGGACATCAATACAATTATTACACCCACAGTCCCTGCTGCTATACATACTGGACCAATTACTAGAGCTCGCGCACGCCAATTAAATTACCAGGTACTTTCGTTTCTTGCTAATGATTCTAATGTTCATGAGAATATGATGCTGCCTAAATTGGATACATTTGTTTTGCTTACAAATGAAGGGCCTAGCTTTGAGAAGGATGAACATTGGAGCAAGAACAAGCATGGAGATGATGGCATGCGCATGGGGAACAAGAACGGAGTTACAAGTGATGATTTCAGGACGTTGAAGCCACCATAATGCGTGCATGAAGCCTTGGACGAAATATACAAGATGCTACTTCATAACTTTCGTCCAGAGGCTATTCTAGGTGCTGCGTCACCTTATTATTGGGCCAGGCCCATGTAATTTCGAAATACATAAGTATAGGCTGTTTTTAGAGTCCGTATGTGTGGGGAAACAAGAGATAGGGTTGGTTTCGGACCCCTTCCTCAAGGGCCACGAAATTCCCCTCCTCTTCCTCCATATATACAGCCCTTAGGGCGTCGTTTAGACTTGGGGGTTTTGTTTAGATTAAAAGTTCGCCATAGCTGCAACTTCGCGTACTTCGTTTGTGTTCAGCGACCAGACAAAGGCGTCACAGAACCCCACCTTGATCAATAAAGCTTTCATCTTATATTCGCAATATCCAGATTGCAATCTCAGTTTCTTGCCTGTTCTTCGTTTGCTCGCAGGAAACAGACCCTCGTGGTCAGGTTGATCGTGCTCCGGCGTGGTCGATAACCTCTCGGAGTTGGTTTAGCGATTGCTAAGGCGCGACGTCCTCGCACGTTCGTAGTCGGATCGTCAAAGTCGACTTCCATCAAAGCGATATTCATCATCTCACCGAAAGACGGGACACCTTTGCCTCTATCAATTCCCGCTGTAGCAAATACTCGCCGCTCTAGGGTAAGTCTTCAACCCCTTGTGCTGTCTTTTTCACTCCGATTCCTAGCACAAGGACAATGCTATGTTTCTTGCCATGAATGTGATTAATCCATCCAGCCAAAACTTCCTTAGGTCTAGATTGATTCGAAAATTTTAGGGTTAGCTCTCCGCAGAACTCATCTCAGGCCGACCGAAATGTAGAAATCGGTCTCACCGATTCGGCTTAGGCCATTGCACATGCGCTTTTCGGTCTGACCGAAACGTGCAAATCGGTGTGACCGAGTTCAAGATTCTGTGAAACCCTAGCAATCTCGGTGCCACCGAACTGTGACTCGGCCCAACCGAGTTCACTAGTTTAGGTTCCAAGTGTTGCTTCGGTATCATCGAGTTTGTCAATTCGGTAGCTCCGAGATCACTTCTGTAGAGAACTAAAACTAAGATTTTTGACTCAATTTGTTTTGCAAAACCTCTGTACTTTGTGATGCTCATCTACTCTACCTCATCTACAACCTATTCACAGGGTCTGCTGACAGTTTGCAGAGATGTCTGATCAAAGTGATAGCCATAACAAGTCTGAAGAGCAGGTTCAAATGAGTGAGGGCACTAGTCCTTGAAGCAGCTATGATGAGGGCAGCAGGAGCACACCTAGTAACTTGCCCAAGGCGGCTACTAGAATAAGGAAGAAGAGAACCTCAGATTCTGAAGATGAGGATTATGTAGCTGTTGAGGATGAGGCCACTTCAAGGAAAAAGGTGCTGAAAAAGGAGTATGGCACAGCTGCTGCAACAAAGCCTGGAATGAAAACAAAGGCTCCAGCAAGAACGATTCCTATGTCTAAGGCCAGAGCCTCTACTCAAGAGACAATGAAGTTCACACTTGAACCCAAAGAAGGTGGAGAAGGCAAGAAGAGGAAGGAAAGGGTCAAGAAGACCATTGCCAGAGTCATTGGCAAGCCCTCCATGATGAGAGATCCATCTGGAGAGGAAGAGGAAAAGGATGCTGCACCAGCACCCAAAGCTCAGAAGCTTATGGGAGATGCAATCAGATTAGGGGCTGCTCCATCAAAGCCCAAGTCTCCTCCCAAAGCTCAAACTCAGAAGCCCCTAAAACCTAAGAGGAACACAGAAATATACCAGCTGAAGAGAAGAACAAGGCCCCACTGCCTGAGGCTGTTGATGATGAGGAGGATGATTCACTTGTTTTGAGAAAGTTGAAGCCAAAGATCCCTGACCATAATGATGCACATCCTATTGCAGAAGATATGAGGATCAGGAAGGATTCAGGACTGGGATTGTGGAGACAGTCCTATCCATATGCTGTCAGGAGGAGAACTGCTGTGGATTACAGGTTCCACACAAAGGAACAACAAGATTTCTATGAAACTATTCTGCTTGACAAGAAGCCCATTGTCTATGACATGAGATGGGTTGATTGGGAATACATCAAAGAGAATGAAGATCACTTTCCAGGAGTTTATGACAGCTTCTAGTCTTGTGAGGTTGACAAGCTTGTTGGCCAAAAGCTCACCAAATGGAATGATGAGCTGATCATGCAATTCTATTCTACTGCTCATTTCTATCCAGATGGCAAAATTGTATGGATCTCAGAGGGTACAAGGTACCAGTCTATAGTTGATGAGTGGGCTAGTTTGATCAATGCTCCAGAAGCTCATGAAGATGACTTGGATGTCTATGCCAAGAAGAAGAAGGATCACAACTCAATGGCCAGCATGTACAAGGAGATTCCTGATGCAGACCTGGAGACTCACAAGTTTGGTTCAGTGAAGCACTTATTGTCAGGCCTGCCTACAATCAACTAGATTCTAAGGCACACATTGCTACCAAAGTCAGGTGATCAGAGAATAATCAGAGGACACTCCATCAACTTGCTGCATATATTTGATGCCCCTCAAAAGTTCAAAGTGATGAGTCTGATTGTAGAAACAATCAAGAGGACAGTTGCGGATCAGAAGAGATCTTGTGGGTGTGCTCCACAAATTTAGGAGCTCATCAACTCCAAGATGGGCACAAGCACATATCTATTGGACAAAGATCATTTACCCCTCAGGCCAGACTTTGAAGACAACATTGTTGTCATGACTGAGGAAGATCCATCATCAGTGCAAGCACATGAGAAGAGAGAGAAGGCAAGGGCAGAGAAAGCTGCAAGGATTCCAACTGCTGAAGAGGCATCTCAAGTGTTCTTGAAGAGCAAGCAAGATCAGCTTGGATATCTGATCCAGTCTACACTGGGGATTGAGAAGGGCTTGGCCACCCTGACTCAAAACTAGGAGAGCTTGGAGAGGATCATTGAGCAAAAATTCTATGATCTTGATATCAAGGTAACTGAGATTCAGACAGCAGTTGAGCAGCTCCAGGAGGAAGCAGAGGAGAAGAAGGGCAAGTCTACTACAGATGCTTTTACTAGAGTGCCCAGAAGCCAGAGGTCTGCTGCAGTGCCAGTCACAGATACTAGAGCTACAGCATCAGCACCAGCAGCTACAGCTCCAGTGCCACCTCCAGCAGCCACTCCACCAGCTCCAACTACTTCAACAGATGCCTTCGTCCTTGGAGTTCTATCTACACCACCTCCCGAAAATCAAGCCTGAGAGACGTTTAGCACTATGCATTTTTGAACTTTTTGGTAACTTGTTGCCAAAGGGGGAGAAAAATGTATAGATCATAGGCTTCGAGAGAGAGTGTTGCTTTTTATCTCTCTTGCTATTTTGGTTAAACTTCTTTATTGTGTGCTTGTGTGAGATACTTTATGTCCTTGTGAGATACTTGTTTGATCACGTGTTTGATCATATGCTACCCTTAATGCTTGTTGGTTGATACTATCTCTTATATCCTTATATGATCATTCACTTGCTTGGTGATGAGTGCATGCTTTTAATTTCTATCATATTGAGCGCTCCACCAAGATGTATGTGACATGGAAGAGTAACCCATGATCCTAATCGATTGTGCATTTGCATTCAAAAGCAAATTTTAAATAATGCACAAATTTGGGGGGAGCTCTTGCTTATCACATACTTCTCAAAGCGACGATGTTTTTCAATCTTGTTATCATTTGTCGAAGCTTTGATCTATATGTTGTCATCAATTACCAAAAAGGGGAGATTGAAAGTGCAACTATCCCTGGGTGGATTTGGTAATTCCTAACAACATATAGCTCATTGAGCTAATGCTATTTCAAGATAAATATTTCAGGAAAGCTCAATGATTGGCATGGCATGGGTTAAGAAAGTGGACCCCTCGAAATGCTAAGAACAAAAGGATTGGCTCAAGCTCAAAGCACAAGACTCTACATTTTATTTTTAGTGATCCAAGATCACATTGAGTCCATAGGAAAAGCCAATACTATTAAGAGGGGTTGAGGTGTTGCTTAATGAGTTTCTTCCTCAAAATGCTTAGTGATATGCTCCAAAAAGCCCTCAACTACTTTCTTATATCCACATATGTCCCAAACCAAAAGTCAAACTCGGCCCCACCGATTTGATCTATCCGGCGCCACCGAGTTCACTTGACATAGCCACTACCACAAACCCTAGTCTTTTCGGTCTCACCGATAGGGATTTCGGTCTCACCGAGATGGGATTGTAATCTCTGTGTTTCCCTTTGTAACGTTTCGGTCCAACCGAGATGAGCGATCGGTCCCACCGAGATTGCAATGCAAACTCTCTGTTTCCCCTTCGTAATGTTTTGGTCCAACCGAGATGAGTGAATCGGTCCCACCGAGTTTGCCTGACCAACTCTCTGTTTGTCTATTACCAAAATCGGTCCCACCGAGTTTGTGTAATCGGTCAAACCGAGATTACGTTATGCCCTAACCCTAATGACATCGGTCCCACTGAGTTGACATGTCAGTCCCACCGAAAATCCTAACGTTCACATTTTGAACTAAATTTGTCTGAGCGAGTTCTATGAATCGGTCCCACCGAGTTTGGCGATTTGTGTGTAACGGTTAGATTTTGTGTGGAGGCTATATATACGCCTCCACCCACTCTTCATTCGTGGAGAGAGCCATCAGAATATGCCTACACTTCCAACATACATTTTCTGAGAGAGAACCACCTACACTTGTAGCGGTGGAGGTTACCATCTCCGTGCCCTTTGCCTTAGCCTTCTTCTTAGACCAACTCTTCTTGAACTTAGCCGATTTCTGCACCATCAACGGTTGATGTGTGCCTTTCTTAATATCCTGCTCTGCCACCTTAAGCATCCCATGCAATTCAGTGAGCTTCTTATCCATGCCGTGCATATGATAGTTCAAGATGAACGTCCCATAGCTAGGCGGAAGAGAACCCAGAACTGCATCAGTAGCCAGCTCATCCAAGAGCGGGAAGCCCAACCGATCCAAAGCTTGCACATATCCGATCATCTTGATCACATGTGGGCTTAGTGGATCACCTTCCTTCAGCTTGCAATCCATCAAGGATCGCCAGACGTTGAACCTTTCGGTCCTAGCCTGTGTCTGAAACATGCTCTTGAGACTCTCGATCATATCGTAAGCCTCAACATTTTTGAAATGGTGTTGCAAATCGGGCTCCATACAATCCAGCATCAGACAGCTGATCTCCGTTGATTCATCAACGAGTTTCTGGTAGGCATTCTTAGTTGTGGTATTAGCATTATCGGCAGGTTCCTCTGGAAGTGGATCCTCTAGAACATGTTCCTTTTTATCATGCTTGAGAACAATTCTCAGATTTCTATACCAGGTAGTAAAGTTTGTTCCATTCAGTTTATCCTTTTCCAGAATTGATTTCAATGCAAAGTTGGGTTGAGCAGGTGGTGCCATTGATCTACAACAGAAAAATATGCAATCACTAAGCAATGTGTTTATGTTGAGTAATTCTAGCCTTAAACAGAAATACTCCCACTGAAGTGAGCATCCTCCGCAAACTGTCGGTGATTCAGGATCCGACTAGCGCATGCGACTAGTGAGCTTTAGCATCACTGCTAGACAACGTGTCTACCCAGTAAGCAACTCCTTGCTAATTGTATCTATATACGACTCCTGTCGGTCGGGTAGGTATCTCATACCCCGGCTCCCAACCTTCTTTGCCACAAGGCCCAAAACCGTTTTGATTGCCTTGTTAAGACAACTTGATGCAGTGCATGTCCGTGTCCGACACGAACCCTTCAATTCAAGAACACCTAGTAGCACCCCAATTTTATGAGCCCACCACTAGACGTACATGACGTGCGAAGGTGCAACATCGGGAATGGAAAATTGCTTGATATTAACGAGGGATCTTTCTACCATTCTAACATGCATAGAAAACAAGAAGCATAACAATCACAAATAAACATATATTGTGAAATAGTATGGCTCCTTCATGGACGTTCTTCCAGGTCGGCTCCCACTCCGATGACCATCTAGGAGCTCCATCTTGTTTGTCACGCCGGGACGCCAAGCCACCAACCTGATCTCTATTATCCAATACTACAACTAGTAATGAATTTTACATAGAGTCACAAGTCGACTCGCAGGTCATTATACAATATAATGACAGCACTTTGGCTCCTGCCGGCTGACAAACATGACACGCTGGCCATGTATAATTTACACACATGCATCAGATACACATCAGCCATACTATTCACATCAAACCCTGCAAAATAAAGTTATGCATAGAATCGCATTCTACCAGTTTGAGTGATCGTTTTCGGAAATCACAGATCACATCTGCACTCCGATCACGCCGAATTTTCTGATCTGACCGATCTTATCAATCGTCGCGAATCCGATTTGGATTTATGTTTCACTGTTAAGCCCGATGGCGGATACCGACCGGTAGGGGTAGGTTGCGTCATGACAACATCGACTCCGATTGTCAGAAAACATAGCCACATCGATCCCCATGTGCAGTTGATCTCATCAATCGTGCACACAGCCGATCTCATCAATGACAACAGATCTCATCTGCCGCCTCCACATATCTAATATGCATATGATCTGGATCCCAATCCTATAGAAGATGCTCTGATACCACTGTTGGGTTCTACAGTAGGGTGCGTCGACTGCAAATTAAAATTTCCATACACACAGAACAACCAGGAACATGCTACGGGAATGTATCACAATTCATTACCACTAGACGCGTAGTGTCGTGCAGCGGAAGAAGAGCTGGGGCAGCGCATCCGCGTGGATCATCTCCTCCTCGTCCGATCTCCCTCGAACAGCCGGTTGTCGGTTCCCACGTATAGGTTCCCCGGAGCGGCGCAAGTGCATCGCCTCTAACGGTATCCGCGCGTGCAGGAGGAACATCGTGCGGCGGACTGCTAGGTCCGATCACACAACGGCGGCGAGTGGAGGCGTCTATTCGCAACACATGCAAACCCTAGTGACAGCGCCGAAGCGATCAATCGCATGAGTGTGCTGCACCTCCACTTTATATAGGCATTCGTCGCGGGCTCAACACTTCGGCTTCGCACGGACCCTAAAGCCCACAAGTCTACTTGGCCACAATCCGTATACAACTCGGATCACATTCGACCAGTGTCCTCGGATCCGACCTTGTAGGTTCCTTCCCTTTAGCGCGTGACCCCTTAGGTTCAAGCCGGCTTGGTCGCAGTTCGGATCACCTCCGAACTGCACGGTTGGTAGCGGCCCCTAGCAAGGCGTGCCGAACACCAAGCAGACTATGAAGCTGGTTAGGCGAACCTGTACAACATGTCACACTTCTGTTCCCTTTGCCACACGATATATGTTGTCGGGCTCAAGGTGAGATTGTCATCCTTGTGCTAGCCCGACCTCTTTCTCGTTCCAGTGATGCCGACCACAAACCGGATTATCTCATAATCCTAATCGCATGGCCATACTTATCTTGGTCAGATCACACAGGGGGCCCAGAGTATATCTCTCCTGATCGGAGGAGCAAATCCCATCTTGCTCGAACACGTCTCGCGGCATGGGTCTGGACAAACCCGAAACCTACCTTTGTAACTACCCAGTTACGGAGTAGCGTTTGGTCGGCCCAAAGCAAGTCTGTCACCATCCCGAGTACATGCGTGAGCTCAGGTCTTAGGACACAGAACGTATGTTGTGCTAGAGACTCACAGATGACATATCGCTGCATCTCATAGTTGGGTCTATCCGACTCGGACCTTATCTCGACTCGGATCCGACTACGTCGAATCCGACCAGACCTTTCCAAGTCCATATTATCCGGTTAGCATCCATTGCTCCATGGCTGGTGAGACCAAGCCATCGACCGTGTCATATGCTAGTCTAGTCGGCTGCGTGTCCACACAGCCCTTTCGACTAGGGACCTTTTAGGACAGTCATCATACAATCCATAGTCCCACAAACAAGTTACGTACTTGCTGATACACATCATGGATAATGTCCAAGGACTATCTTTCTTCATAAACACATAGGGAATATCATCATACATGATTGCCTCTAGGGCATATCTCCAACACGGCAGGCCCTGCCGGGATGCATTGGACATTTTCTGCCAAGGGTGACCCCACGCTCGTCGAGCTTGCCTTCCCGGCAAGGGAGGCTTTCCTTCTGGTGTCTTGCTTCTCTAGCTTGGTCTTGGTCCTCTGTAACGACCCGACCCGAAATCGGTCAAGTCTCTGTGTAGCTGTACCATCCCAAGATCATGCTGGCACACACAGTACATTGATGCAAAGATTCAAAGTTCAATCACACCTGAATTTATTACACGATTCTCATTTCGAGTCTACATCATAATAAATTCGGCCGAAGGCCAACTCATGAGAAATAAACTAAATAAAGCTGCGGAAGCGTAGACGAATAGCGAGTCCATCCGACTCCATAGGGCAATCGCCAAGCGTGGATCGTAGCCTCACTCCTGATCGGAAAATTCCTCTGCAACATAAGACGTTGCAGCCGTGTAGGTCAGCATTTTGAATATGCCGGCAAGTCATGAATAGAGAACAACAATAAAATTACTAATACTATATGCAATTTGGCTGTGGGGCTCTAAGTTTCATTGTTTTGCGAAAAAGCCGGTTTTTCCCTACAACAAGGACTTGTTTGCAATTACTACAAAATGTTGGTAGTTATTGAGATGGTTCCGCCAACCAATGTCTCATTCCCAATTATTAAATAACCCCCTCAATTAATTTATTAAGTTCAGTGTTGAGATATCCGAAATACTCCAATTCCAGAGGCTCATTTGTCTGTAACCGGGGACACGGCTAATCGATTAGGTTGTTACTCTGCAGAGGTTTGTGCACTTTACCCGCAAGAATCGTTCCCTCCTTTAAGTCTTCGCACTGCCTGGTGTTTGAAGACGGGACGAACGAAACAGGGTCTTCCGAAGAGTTCCTCTGGGCCACTGCCGGTGCCCATCCAATCCTACCGTTCTTCTACATCTCGTAGCACCGTCCGGCCAGAGTCACGCCTAGGGTCGACCAAGCCAGAGCCCATAATGGCTTGCGGCTGCACAGGTAAGCTTCCGGTCAATGGGGTATCCATCCGTCTCTTCGTGGCTGGGTGAAGTTTTCCGCAAGATGTCATGGCGCTTCTCCATGCATCCCGGCCATCCGCTGGTTTCTCCAGGGTGCCCGTCAACCGTCCTCCACCCAGTAGTGAATTTTGAAGTCCATCTTGAGCTTGATGTCATGGGGTTTTCATCATCTTGACTCTCGCATCTCCCTTATGAATCACTCAACCAACCCCGTCTACGAGCATAGCAAAATAAACTACATCGTCCCGGGCATTGGTAACAAGGGAGAAGGGTTCATCCTACCTCATGATACTACTCAAGAACATAACTTAACAAAATTCTCCTACTGCATGCATGGTGGGGAGGTATAACTCTAATGCAATAAAATCATAGGTATTGTAAAAACATGATCAAATGACTTGCCTGGCTGACGGTCTTCGAAAGCTAGCGACTCGTAATAGCAGGCTTCGCACTCCGGAAATTCTACCGAGTCAAACAATAGCACAAATAAGTATAGCACAATATAACATAACAGCATGTTGAAGTAAAACACCCACGTACTCAAACCAAAACCAAAGAAAAACTCGGAGAAAGCAAATCAAGGTTTTCATCATATCAAGCAACAACTAAGAAATAGTTTTACACAACTAAAACTTTTCTTAACAGAACCTAAGCATTGGTTTTGCTAACTAACAGAAGTAAAAACATCATACAAACTAGGAGCAAAAAGAATCACATCAAAAGCTATTATAGAACTCCTATTATGCCTAAAACAATCCTAGCAAAGAAAATAAAATAAAAGTTTTATTCTACTGTAAATAAAAGTTCATCCTCTGTAGCTACAGAAACTAATCTAAAATAAACTATAAAATAATAAAAATAAAGTAATTTACTAAATAGAACAGTAGGAAAACAGCAGCTAGCTAAATAAATAAGAAAAACTTGATTTCGACATAAAACTAATTGTTTATTAAATCTGAAATACCCAAACAAGTTCCTCCTGCTAGGCATGGTCAAAACTAAGCAGTAGCAAAAAGAATCACTAAAAAAAATAATCCTAGCTCAATTTGTGGCAGAAAAACTAATCTGTCTAAATCTAATATAAAACTATTTCTAATAATTTAAACATGGCCGAACATATTTTCTACAGAAACTACAACAAATTTTCAAACTCACAAAAAAAGAATCAACTAAAAATAATGAACCAACTAAAAGAAATAGCAAAAACAAAAACAGAACTATTCTGCTAAAAACAGAAACTGAAAAAAAACAACTAGCGCTGCTGGGCTATCTAACGCTCAGGCGTAATATAACCTAGAGGTGCCCGCGGCTAAACAGAAAACCGACCGGTTTGATCTAATCTGAACCGGTAACTAAACCCAAAAAAAACCGTAACTAAACCGGCCTTTTAAATAAAACGTACCCCTTCGTAGATCTAATCTACAGCGTAGGTTTCTGATCTAACGGCGGAGGGGCTCTGGTGGCTTACCCGGTGGTCGGCGGCAACGGCGACTCGGGCGTTGGCGGCGCGGCTGCTCCGGTGGTCCTGGGCGGCGGCGGAGACGTCAGGCGAGTGCGGCGGCTCGAGGGGAGGTCGGGGGCGGCCTTGGTGGAGCTCGGGGACGTCGGAGTCGATCGGGGCGACGGCGACGACTCCCTGGTGAGCTGCAGTTCCGGCGGGCGGCGGTCGAGCTCGGGGACGACGGCTTCGGGGCTCCCTGGGAGAAGAGAGGATGTCAGGGAGATGAGGAACGAACACGGGGTTCGGGTGGTGTAGCTTGGATGCAAGGGGGGATGCTCACCGGTAGCAGCAGCAGCGGCGAACCGAGGCGGCGGCGCCGAGATCCAAAGGAGGAGCGCGTGAGCTGTGGTGCGTTTCGGGCTAGGGTTTTTGGGGGGTTCGGGAGAGGAGAGCGAGGGGAACTTATAGGACATGGACTTGGACGAGGGGGCGACGCGGGATCGCGATCCCGAGAAGATCGCGGTGTCGGGCGCGCTCTGCGCGTGCTCCGGTGCAGCGTGCCGTGCGCGAGGGGAAAGAAAGAGGTGGGGCCAGCGCGTCAGTGAGAGAGAGAGAGGGAGAGGGGATCGGGCGACCGATCGGGAGAGGGTTCGGGCGTGCGGGCGTGCTGGGGCAGGCCGGTGCGGTCGGCTGGCTGGGCTGGCTGGCTCCTGGGTGCTGGGCCGGTTGGCCTGGCCAGCTCGGGGCTTTCTCTTCTTTTTTTTTGAAATAGAGGAAAGGAAAAAAAAATATATATACTTTTTTATAGGACATATATATATCAAAATTCTCAGGGGAATTAATCCTACAACGTGGACATTTTTCCAGAGGTAAAACTCAAACTAAAAAAAAACAATTTCTGAAATCCCAAATAAAATTCAGATTTGAATTCAAACTTTTTGGCAATACATTTCTTCTGACATTTTTGGAGTGTCATGTTAGCTCCTCTCATATTTTTGATCAAGTATTTGTCAGGGATATTTGAAATAAATTTCAATGCCAAATCAAGTTCAAATTCTCAACACAAACTCAACTGCCTCTGAAATTTTCAAATGCCACTCAATTTCAATCAAAATGCATAGATGCTTAGCTAATAATTGTAAAACATTCCAAATTGAAAATTTGGGATGTTACATCCTCTTGATCCGCATGTTGGTTCTTTGAAGATCTTGATCTCTTGCATTCTGGCATGGCCTAGTGCCGTAATCTTGTTGCCGTGGTTGTGCGTAGTGTGGGCAACAGACCCAGGGTTTGTTGCACCAACACCTTCGCAACTCCATTTGACGTAATATCCGGCCCATAAATTCCCTAAAATACAGAAACCACAAGAGCGAGACCCGAACAATTATTCCGCAGCCGCAAGCCTTTGTTCTTCCGCAATCCCATCTAAAGGCCTGTGTCGGTACTCTGCCAGAGGGGGAATCAATCATGAAGGGCCTCTACATCAACCTTGCTGCACCTCTGATGATGTGTGAGTAGTTCCTTTGATGTCATCCTTGCTGCACCTCCGAATCAATCACGGGTCCATAGAAGTAGCTAGATCTCTCTCTCTCTCTGATCTTAAATACAATGTTCTTTGGGAGATCGATATGATGTAAACCTTTTATGCGGTGTGTTGGGATCCAATGAATTGTGGGTTTATGATCAGATTATTAATTGAAAGTAGTTATTTATGAACTTTTTGATGTGTGATTGTTGGTAACCCATGAGTATAGGGGATCGCAACAATTTTCGAGGGTAGAGTATTCAACCCAAATTTATTGATTCGACACAAGTGGAGCCGAAGAATATTTGCAAGTATTAGCAGTTGAGTTGACAATTCAACCACACCTGGAGACTAAATATCTACAGCGAGGTGATCAGTAGCACAGTAGTATGGTAGTTTGATAGTGATAGCAATAGTAGTAACAACAATAGTAACAGTAACAGTAGTAGTAGTAATTTTGTAGCAGTTGTAACGGTAGCAATAGTAATAGTAATGCAGCAAAGATCAATATGTGAAAAGCTCGTAGGCATTGGATCAGTGATAAGAGTGGATAATATTCATCATATAACAGTCATTACCTAGGGCGACATAGAACTAGCTCCAGTTCATAAATATAATGTAGGCATGTATTCCGTAAATAGTCATACGTGCTTATGGAAACGAACTTGCATGAAATTATTGTCCTACCCTCCCGTGGCAGCGGGGTCCATAAGGAAACTAAGGGATATTAAGTCCTCCTTTGAATAGAGATCTAGAACAAAGCATTAGCACATAGTGAATACATGAACTCCTCAAAATATGGTAATCACCGGAAAGAATCCCAATTGTTGTCACCTTGGGGTATGCGGATCACAACACGTAATAGGTGCATATAACATGCAATATCGGATCATGAACATCGATATAAGGGTGAAAACATAAAGGGTTCATATATGAAATCATGGCACTCAGGCCCTAGTGACAAGCATTAAGCATAACAAAGTCATAGCAACATCAATCTCAGAGCATAGTGGATACTAAGGATCAACCCTAACAAAACTAACTCGATTACATGATGAATCTCATCCAACCCATCACCGTCTATCAGTGCAACAAACCCTGGGTCCGTTGCCCAGACTGTGCACAAGCATGAGAGCAAGATCACAACACCAAGGTCAGATTGGAGCACAACGGATCAGTTCTTCGAAGGACCAACATACAGCACAAGAAGACCAAGACTAGCCACAGAAGCAAGATATTGCTAAGGGAGAAAACCTCCCTTGTCGGGCAGGCGAGCCTGGCAAGGATGGGGTTGCCCCGGAAGCAAGCCTTCGGGTCGTCCCGGCAGGCCTACCGGGGCTTATGGAGCCAGGGCCACCTCAGCGCACCACCTCACCACGACACACGTCGTCAATCAGTGCGGTGTCAAGCTCCAAAGTGGCTAAGTGGCTGCTATTCGCCACATGCACTACAAAAAATACACTTCCGTGATGATACGTGTTTGTCACAGTAGGTCACGTTTTTTTCATGCATGTACATTCATGACGATTTTATGACAGAATCAAGATAGTCCTACCTATGCTGTCGTAGAAGTGTTCCATGACATTACCAAAATTATCGTCACGGAAGTGTCCACTTTCAGGATGATAAATCGCACATCAAAGAAGTGCTTTCGTCAAGGGTGACTGACACGTGGCATCCACCGTAATGGATCGCCGTTAAGCTATCGGGTTCCGGTTTGGATCCGATAACCCATTAACAGCCCGGACCAATGGGGATTTTCCACGTGTAAAATCATCATTGGTTGGAGGAAACACGTGTCTGCTCCTTACTGGGCCACATGTCGTACGTCCAATGGTGGAGGCATGCCTATGATACGTCGATACGTGGCAGGGCCCAACAGAGGCCCATATAGGTTAAAAAGGCCGGCCCAGTCAAAGGCCTGTAGTACTTACTCAGGTACTATTAGGCCAGCCCAATAATGGCATGTTTAAACATGGCCCATTTACTGCCCAAAGCTAGATCTAGCCCGTTAATTGTTCGCCGAATATTTGCGCCCAATTACGGCCTAATGACTTTCGGCCTGTTAAGGCCCGATGTAGACATGGGCCCATTTTAGCCCGCTCTGTCTTTCGGCCTGGAAATGGCCCGTGCTGCCCATGGGCCATATATGGTCCGACGCGACATCCAGCCCACTAACAGCCCGTGATGAAGGCTGCAACAGTTCAGCCCAATGTGACTTTTGGCTTGTTAAAGGCCTGTTGTATAATTCGGCCCGTTGATGCCTGTAGTAAGCTTTCGGCCTGTTAAAGGCCCAAGATATCAGTGGGCCAACTAAGGCCCGAGATATGTTTCGGCCTGGTAATGGCCCGTCATATAACTGGGCCAAAATAGGCCCGGTCTACATTTCAGCCTGCTGAAGGCCCGTCGACGACTAGTGAAAATTGAGGCCCAACATGCATTTCGGCCCGCTAAAGGCCCATGATTTCTTCTGGGCCGTACCAGGCCAGCAGAATCAGCCTTTTAATGGCCCAAAGCCACATGGGCCCAACTAAGCGCTGGGTCCACTAAAGGCCCAACTAACATTTGGGCCGAATATAGGTCGGAGTAAGTTGTGGGCCTGGTGCAAAGTGTGAAGGTCCCAATGGCC
The DNA here is from genome assembly GCF_002575655.3 of Aegilops tauschii subsp. strangulata. Lineage (NCBI taxonomy): Eukaryota > Viridiplantae > Streptophyta > Magnoliopsida > Poales > Poaceae > Aegilops > Aegilops tauschii. Next base: position 281,903,287 of record NC_053036.3, read on the forward strand.
ATTCGGCCCAAGAAAGTTGCAGGCCGACCCAATTGTGGCCCGCTAAAAACCAAGCCCGTTAGAGGCGAATGTTTCGGCCTGGTGGACCACATCAATTTTTTCAGATAGCGAATGATGGCAGTAACTAGTAGGAATTGAGAACAAACCTACTCTGTAAAATAAAGAAATTACGGCATAGTAACTTAGGATAAACCTACACTATACAATAAAGGATTTATGGTATATTACATCCACTGGGCATCGAAGTTCGCCACCAGTGATCATCAAGCGCAACAAAGAAGCAGATTACAAAAAGTGGGCACCATTGCAGCGTAAAAAATAATACTGAACCGAGACCACTTCCAAGACAATTCAAGAAAGGTTAGCCTTGCGCAGGAACTGTTGCGCAAGCTTCTGAGCAAGGTTGTTAGACCGACCTACCATGTCGGTCATAGCTTCCAGGTGTAGCTGTTTAGCAATGGGGTTCTCATTGGTGTTCTCCGCAATCTTTCTTAGAGATAGGACTTCAAGTTGAAGTTGAGTTGCAGAATGCCTTTCTGCTAGAACTTGGGACTAAAGAAGTCGAACTGATTCAGATAGCGAATTATGTGAGCTTGTCTGACTGCTAGTCTCAAGTAACTTGAACACTGCATCAAGACAAGACTTTGGGGTTGTCTCGCTAACTTCAAGATGTTTTGCCTTCTTTGCTGCAATATATGTTGGGTTTGTCTCACAGCCTTCAGCAGACTTGTGCATGCCATCAGGCATATCACCCTGAAACAAGCAGAGAGATGACAGGTTTTGCACGTGTATAAACAAAGATGATAATTGTGCTGTCAATTCCATCCAATTTGAAATTATAAAATAAAGAGTAAGTTCAAAATATCAATAGCGTAATTTGGCATTGTTCATAATGCAGGGAGCTTCACCACACTACTGGATTACCATGTCAACATAACAAGCATAGATGAAGGGCAAAGACAATCATTGTATCTATTTTGGTTAATGTGCATGGCATGTTGTTCATATCATCAGGCACTTCAGTAAGATAAAACAGGAGATGACAAGGTGCAAACGTGGGCTGCTTCACCACACACTGGATTATAGATCCACAAAAACAAGCATACATATAGGGAGTATTAAGTAATGTGCATGGTATGAATAAGGAATTTGGTTTTACAAGTAAAACTTGGAACTTACGGTTGTTGCGAACATGCACTTTGATACAAACAGCAAACTAAACAACAGTTAACGCTAGAGAGTATGAGCAAATTAAACAGCAGTTGAGGATAAAGGCTTTAGATGGACTGACTTACATTAACAGATAACACCGGCTTTATAATGCCCTTCTCCATGTCAAGGGAAGGATAACTCAAGAATTTCAGCACATAATCTTCTTCATAAGCATTGCTTGTACTCTACATTTTGTAGAGAGTAATTATAGATATGACAATACTGGAAGGGATAGAGGATAATGAAGATAAGATGCAGATTGATACTACATAATCAACTATGAATCACTGGAAGTACAAGCGTTACAAGACAAAATATATTTACAACAACAATGGGCTACAATTCTGCACTGACATTGTCTGTGTATTCAACTTTTTGGTAAGATTAAATATAGATCTGATATTTTTTAGTAAATGGTGGGCGAGGGAGATAAGATGCAGAATGCTACACAATGAACCAATCCCTCTTCCCATAATACAAGAGTGTTTTGAACACTGGTGTACTGTACAAAACGTTCTTATATTATGGGACGGAGGGAGGAGCTGTTAATGTAAGTACAGTGATAGACAACATTCAGTCTTTACAAGAGGACTGCAGAGCTAAACCTCTTCAAAAGCATTGGGTTGATTCTAAATTTATGTAAGAGTCCATACGGATCTTATAATGTCCGCCAAATGGACGATAACGAGGCTAACATGTGTAGTGATGCTACATAATCAACCAGCTACGAAAGTAAGTATGGTCATAGAGGGCAAGAGGTACTCACAAGAGCAATGCAGTGTGCAGTACAGTTGTGAGATTCTGTGGTCCCTTGAGAATGAATGTTCTTCTACTAACAGTTTTCGTACAAGTGAGACGTTAAGGCAAATGCAGAAATCTAGTTCAAATTGTGATGTGATATCATAGACAGTACCTTACGCTGCACACGAGACCAATGTGTAACAAGATTATTCCAATCACTATTTGATAAATGTAGCACTGGAGACTTTACAGAAATTTCGTTTAGAGGCTTACCACCAAAGTGCGCTTGCCTCAGGTAGGAACGATACTTCATCAACGAGTGCTTGAAAAGCGCAACGAAACCTTGCTCATCTTGACAATCCAGTTTGGTCCTCGCCTATTTAAAAGAATCAAATCTTGTGTCTTCTATCAGCAGAAACATATGCAGTAATTACCATGAATAACATTAGTACATTACTTATGCGTAAGTTGCGGAGGAAGACTGGAAATTGTTCTGTGTCTGCGGTTTAATATTTCCATGAAGGAAAGATGCGCACAAAGTTCCTGACAACAATATAAGCTTCGTCTTCTAAACTGGGAAGAAATAGAACAGGGGTCCTATTTGCTGCAATTGGGGCTCTCTCTGGTTCGAAAAGGGATTTTGCAACTGGATTTGGTGTACTCTTTGCTGGAATGGGGGTTTTGCGTCGTAGAGCTGGCGCTATGTCAACTGGCATCATCATACTGTTTGCTGCAGTTGGGGTCTGCTAAGTTGGGGCATCAGAGATGACCAGCGTAGTAGGGCTAGAGTCTGCTAGAGTTGGGGCCGTGTTTTGTGGGTCAGGTGATATTGCAACTACACCTAATGGGCTACTTGATTTATCAGGTGTCACTACCTTTTCCAAATACTTTGCTCGTGCTCCTCCATGATTAGCAATCGCCCTCTTCCTTTTGAACGTCTGATACACAAGAACAACATTTGAATGGATAAATATGGTATGATGACAGATCGAATATGTACTAAAAATGGATAGGCAGGGCATATTCACATACACGATGTGTAAACTAAGCTAATGGCAGTGCAACAAAGTAGAAGCAATGTAAAGCATCAGTTGCAAGATATGTGCGACCAATATAACCTTGGAAAGTTAGAGCAAGCACCTTGATGGGTGAATAAGATAGGGCATCTGCCTCTGACTCCTCCACTAGGGAGCTACATTGACTTAGGTCTCCCTCTAGCTCAGAATCACTGTTAGGATCATATTCTGAGCATGAATCTATAGGTGGAGAGCGTTTCCATTGCATTGCATCCAGACTTGATTTCAGTCCCTTAATGCCAAGTTTGACAGCCATGGCATTGTTCTGCTTTATTCTTTTCATGCACGCAAGCTTATAATCATTATGATGTTGTTCAAAATCTGAGATTCATGAAAACATAAAAAGTAGTCAGGTTATCTATGGTATGCATTGCGGATTCAACTCGAAGAGTGTCTCCCTATAAACCCCTGCATATGCAAAGTTCACCCCAACCATGCTGACCAGACCACACACAGAAATACAAACCTCTTATGTCTTTATAACAAGCAGACACACGTTTCAAAACTGAAGTAGGAACATTAGAATCATATCAAATTCGTATTTGAACAAATAAACTAAGGAATTATGAGTGGCATAATATTTAGCTTCAAGGGTGGAGTGTTGGTAGTGCGACACAAAGCAAGTAGGCAGATTGTATTCCATGTAAAAGACCGTAGTCTATGTAAAAGGTGCAAACGACACTTTCTTTCTATACAATGCAGTGTTCGTTGCCCACACATGATGGAAGAGATCACACAGAGAAATACTATTCACTCATGTTTGCGGTTCCAGTATTTTGAAACAGGGTGGTCCACCCTAAAAGAATATTGACAACAAATATGACAAGGCAAGCATAGATGTAGTGAATCAATCATTTACTTGGGAGCTTACTAGGACAAATATGCATAATAGTAACTAATGTAAGCATCCTGGGAACATGGTGCCAAGACTTGCCTGCGTGCGGCCCAGGGCGTGGCTCCACCAGTGGCCTCGTACGACCCACCTTCAGCGGCAACCACTCAAGACCCTCGCGAGGGGCCAAGCCTCGTGAGGCGGACGACACCAAGACCTCCTCAGGGGCGGCCTCGCTAGGCTGGCTCCCGAGGAGCGGAGATATCTATGCAAAGGGCACCTCGCAAGGTTCACGTGAAGTGAGCCATGACGACCAAGGCCAGGCGGGCGCCAGCGGGCGCAGAGTACCAGTTTCCTCTTTGGTGCTAAAGGGGCAGGCGCAGGCGAGGAGTCCCGAGGCATCAGGCAAAGGTTTCCATATTGGTGCAACAAGACCAAGACCACCGGGACGACAGGACGGAGGTCACCACGGAGCCCACGGCTGCATCAACAACAGAGCCTTTGGCAGGCGAAGACCACCTTTTGTCAAGATAGCTTGTACTAGTTGTCTCCCTTCAAAATTGGCTATTGTGGGATACCTTCCCGCCTATCATTTGGGAAGAGGACCAGGGCCTTTATAAATAGGACTAGCCACCACCGTAGTCAAGATCAGCTCATCTTGGATTGGATCCACTCCACGAAGGCCATCTCACTCGCTCATCGAGCTCAAGAACACCTCCCCACAGGAGGCTATTAATCCACTGTACTAGTTCATCCTTAGCCCACGAGGCAATCCACCGCACCACATTGGAGTAGGGTATTACACCACAACGGTGGCCCAAACTAGTATAAACTCTCGTGTCTCTTGTTCCTTGGGTTTGGCGAGCTAGGCCTTGAGATCGTTGCGAGAGCGAGCTAGCAAGAGAGAGATTTTCGTGCGCACCCCAGAGTTCGAACCTCAAGGGTTTGCCGGAACCCGTAATCCCACATTTGGCACGCCGGGTAGGGGTGCGCTGAAGCCTTTCCTCCATCGATCGACGCGCTGCTGCTCCACCGCATCCATGGCCGACGCTCGCCGAGTTCGTGTTGAGCGCCGGGCCACCCTTGCCGCTCGCGTCGCTCAGACAGCGCCCGTTGGCGGACCTCCCCGCCGTTCTCCCTCGCCTGCTGCCAACGCTGCCACCGGTCCGGACGGACGCACCCCTCCGTGTGGCGGGACGGACGCACCTCCACCCCGTCGCTAACTCCGGCCGGCTCGTCGTCCCACGCTCGTCTTATGCCCATGAACGCGCAGGCCGCTCTGCTCATGGCACGCGAGCTCCTGCGTTACCGCTTGGTCGACGACCTCTACGACGACTGGCTGGACCGCATCGCCGAGCTCGTCAGCGCTGCTGGGGGCTCTCCCGCACCGTCTCTCTCGCTGCCACGCCGACCTCCAGCTGCGGGCGATGTAGCTCACGGAGTGCCTCCACCACCCCCGCATCAAGACGGCGCCCTCGCACCAAGACGCGCGGTCCCGCGGTGTGACCTGCCACGCCGGGCGCCCGCGCACGAAGAAGGAACCTGCCAAGAAGTCCTGAGGCCGCAAGAAAACGCTCCTGCGCTCCCAACACCACTGCATCAAGATCGCTTGGTGCCTGCGGCGGCGGCGCGTGGATATCAGGATCAGGCTCCGCCTCCGCGACGGGCTTCGGTGACCACAGTAGGCTACCGTGCCTTCACTCCTGAGCTGCGCAACATCGTCTGGCCCGGCAAGTTCAAGCCCGACCTATCAAGGCGGCCAACAGCGACGAGAAGGTCATGGCAAACTGGTTCCCCATGGCCCTCAAGGATGGCGCGCGCTCGTAGCTTCTGAACCTGCCCGCGGGATCGATCTCCTCCTGGGCGCGAGATGCGCGAGCGTTTCGTCGCCAACTTCCAAGGCACTCGCGACCGCCCGCCGGCCGCAGGCGAACTGCGATGCATCAAGTAGCAACCAGGGGAAACTCTGCAGAAGTACATCCAGTGCTTCAACAGCGTCCGCCTCAAGATCCCCAAGGTGACAGATGAGGCCATCATCTCTGTGTTCTCCGATGCCGTCCACGACGTCAAGATGAAGGAGGAGCTCGTCATCCATGAGGAACTATGCATGGCCCTGGATATGTTCAATATAGCAACCAAGTGTGCAAGGGCTGAGGAAGGGCGCCTTTCCCTCCTCGAGCTCCCAGCTGCTGACCGGGAGGACAAGAAGGCCAAGATCAAGGACGAGAAGCGCAAGGGGGCTGCCGTGCTCGCGGCGGAGCCAGAGATGAAGCGCGGTCGTAACCACCCCGAATCATCCAAGGCCAACCGCCCATTCTACGCCTTCCACAACATTCATAGCCACAACACCAGCGACTGTCAGGAGCTCAGGGCCATCCGAGATGGGCACTTCAGTCGACGCCCCGAGCACAAGGACCGAGGCTATGGCCGAGGAGGAGGACAAAGTGGAGGACACTGGGACGACCGCGGCCCCCGCCAGGAGTGGTGCGACCGGCCTCATGAGGACCGCTGGCAGGACCAGCCTCGCGAGGGCGCCTGGAGAGACCAGCCTCGTGAAGACCGCCCCCAGGGCAACGCTGGCCTCCCTCTGTTGCCGCCTCCACCAAGAAGGAATGACGGCCACCATCAAGACGAGGGGGCTGGGGGCTTCCAGGAGCCACGCGCCATCGCCTGTATCTTGGGTGGCGCTCAAGCCCCAGCCTCTCAGCGTATCTTCAAGCAGTTTGCTCGTGAGGTGAAAGTGCAACTATCCCTGGGTGGTTTTGGTAATTATTAACAACATATAGCTCATTGAGCTAATGCAATTTCAAGATAAATATTTCAGGAAAGCTCAATGATTGGCATGTCATGGATTAGAAATGTGGACCCCTCAAAATGCTAAGGATAAAAGATTGGCTCAAGCTCTAAAGCTCAAGACTCTATATTTTACTTTTAGTGATCCAAGATCACATTGAGTCCATAGGAAAAGCCAATACTATTAAAAGGGGATGAGGTGTTGCTTAATGGCTTACTTGCTCAAAATGCTTAGTGACATGCTCCAAAAACCCTCAACCACTTTCTCATATCCACATATGTCCCAAACCAAAAGTCAAACTCGGCCCCACCGAGAATTTCGATCCGGCGCCACCGAGTTCAATTGACATAGCCACTGCCACAAAACCCTAGTCACTTCGGTCTTACCGATAGGGATCTCGGTCTCACCGAGACGGGATTGCAAACTCTCTGTTTCCCTTCGTAACATTTCGGTCCAACCGAGATGAGCGAATTGGTCCCACCGAGTTTGCCTGACAAACTCTCTGGTTAGCTTATTACCAAAATCGGTCCCACTGAGTTTGTGCAATCGGTCTCACCGAGATTACGTTATGCCCTAACCCTAACGAAATCGGTCGCACCGAGTTGACATGTCGGTCCCACCGAAAAGCCTAACGTTCACATTTTGAACTAAATCGGTCTGACCGAGTTTCATTATTCGGTCCCACCGAGTTTGGTGATTTGTGTGTAACGGTTAGATTTTGTGTGGAGGCTATATATACCCCTCCACCCACTCTTCATTCATGGAGAGAGCCATCAGGACATGCCTACACTTCCATCATACATTTTCTGAGAGAGAACCACCTACTCATGTGTTGAGGTCAAGATATTCCATTCCAACCATATGAATATTTTTCTCTAGCCTTCTCTAAGTTGCTTTCCACTCAAATCATCTTTCCACCAAATCCAAATTTGTGAGAGAGAGTTGGGTGTTGGGGAGACTATCATTTGAAGCACAAGAGCAAGGAGTTCATCATCAACACACCATCTATTACCTTTTGGAGAGTGGTGTCTCCTAGATTGGTTAGGTGTCACTTGGGAGCCTCCGTCAAGATTGTGGAGTTGAACCAAGGAGTTTGTCCGGGCAAGGAGATCGCCTACTTCGTGAAGATCTACCCTAGTGAGGCATGTCCTTCGTGGGCGATGGCCATGGTGGGATAGACAATGTTGCTTCTTCGTGGACCCTTCGTGGGTGGAGCCCTCCGTAGACTCGCACAACCGTTACCCTTCGTGGGTTGAAGTCTCCATCAACGTGGATGTACAATAGCACCACCTATTGGAACCACGCCAAAAATCTCCGTGTCTACATTGCGTTTGCTCCCTCCAAACTCCTCCCTTTACCTTCATGTGCAATGTTTTACATTCTGCTGCTATACTCTTAGACTTGCATGTGTAGGTTGTTTGCTTGACTAGAGCTAAGTTGCTAAAATCTGCCAAGACTTAAAATTGGGAAAAGGCTAGATTTTTATTTGGTCAAGTAGTCTAATCACCCCCCCCTCTAGACATACTTTCGGTCCTACACGAGGTGAATGCGACCCTTCCCTGGCTCGAGGCCACGCACCTGCTCAGGTGGTCCAAGTGCGCCATCACCTTTAGCTCGTCACACCAGCTCAAGTGCGCGACAACCGCCGGCGCCCTCCCGATGCTCTGCTCACCCGTCAACAGCAACGTTTAAGTCACCAAGACCCTCATCGACGGTGGAATAGGGCTCAATGTCCTATCCGTCTAGATATTTGACAGCCTCCAAGTGCCATACAATCAGCTGCAGCCTACCAAGCCTTTCTCAGGAGTGACCGACGGCTCCACCACCCCGATAGGACAGGTCCGCCTCCCTGTCACATTCGGCCAGCGTGACAACTACCGCACCGAGCTCATCGACTTCGACATCGACCACATTCGCCTGCCGTAGAATGCCATCCTTGGGTACCCATCCTTTGCCAAGTTTATGGCAGTAACCCATCATGGCTACAATGTCCTCAAGATGCCAGGGAGCGGCGGCATCATCACGCTCCCCTGTGAAGAAAAGGACGCGGTGCGCTCCCTCGAGCGCGCTTACCATGCTGCAGCGGACAAAGACCCCGACAACGAAGGCACCCTCTACCCTCCCGAGGCCATCCCCAAGAAGAAGAGGCAGCTACTCCGCCAAGGGCCTCAGGAAAGCGGTGTTTCCAGCGGCACCACCTCAAGATCTGCGCCCGCAGCTGGGGCGCCTCCTTCCCTCGCATAGGAAGGCGCGCCTGGCGCCCTCCTCAGGCTGGGCTTAGGGGCTCTCTTCTGGAGGGCCTCAGACCTAGCCCACATCATGAGGGAGGCGCTCGAGCACCATGTGGAGGTGTGCTTCGCCGCACGTTTCCCTCAAGAGGGCACAAGGCGTGGAGCACCTAGTGCTCAGGAGTTCATCACCAAGGTGATCCAGGAGCTTCAAGAGGCAAGGAGCATACGTGGCGACCGTCGCCACCACCCAGCGTAGCTCCCCATCCTGGCGAGGACGGCGGGCTACGCGTCTGCGTCGACAATCCAGGGCTACAGGGCCGCATCTCAGGGACATTTCTGGCCTTCACGCGTTGGACGGTGCGAGGGTCCACCACACAACTATGTGTGCATGCCATTTGGCCTGCCGAACGTGGCTGTCACCTTCTAGCGCCACTTGCGGAGCATTCTGGTGGCTCAGGAGGCCAGGCATCACGCTGTCCTGGCGGAGATCGCGACAGTTTTTCAGGAGCCACCTGGGCCTGCGGAGCCTCTTGAGGCTCAGGACCCTGGCGGCTCGTGAGGAGCAACTTCTGCGGCATGCATCTGCAGCTACTCCAACACCACTCCAACTAGAGTATCAGGTGACTCTTTCCAGTTCATTCAGTTAGGGGCGCCCTTCGGGCAGCATTATCCCCAAGTCGCATGGGCATGTCCCTATGGTGTGTATCCTTTTGCGTCTTTAGCTTACAATGTTGGGAGTATCGTTCTTCCATCGATCTGAACCAGCGTGCCCTCTTGCATGGATTACCTTATGATTATCACCTGCATGTCCGGTACTTCGATACCATGAACGTTGCACACCCTTGCAAGCCCGCCCACGACCGCCTCATGATTAAGGACTGGCACGGCGCCTGTGCTCGGGTCCGTCCCTGCAGTGTCGCCAAACCCAAGAGGCCGAGCTCTGGCTCGCGGGCCCGCTCCCGTGTACGTCACCTCCCATGGCCCTTGGTGCCTTGTTCTCGCATGAGCTAATCGCAGACGGACATGCCAGGGCACGTGACCCGGTGCCTCGCCAACACGGGAGCCGCTCGCCGGTCGTCTTTCTTCAGGATTCTTCGCATGAGAAGACTAGGCACGGTGTCTGTGCTCGGGTCCGTCCCTGCATCGTCGATAAACACAACGACTGAGCTCTACCTGGCGGGCCGGCCCCGTTCACGTCACCTCCTGGGGTCGTTGGTGTTTGGCCTTCTCATGTGATCGCCTTAGGAGATTCGTCCGTCGCAGGTTGCCTAACCATCTCACAGGGCCACCGCAGCCATCAAGAATCAAGACCAGGTGCAACCCGCCTTGAGGTAGGGCCTCGTGAGTCCCACGCTGGCTCACGAGTGCCTAGACACACCTCGTCTAGCCCTATCGTGCATGCGACGTGTCAGGGCAGGGCTGTAACGCCCAAGGGGCTCCACTCAGAGGGAGCCCTCACCCATGCACCAGTGGAAGCACCATGCTCCGCGCTGGCAGTCGACACGGTCGAGGAGCGGCTATGCCCATGCAAGTACGGGAGCGCTATGCTCCGCGCTGGTGATAAACAACTGATGGTCGCCCCATGGCCGCATCAACCTCAGGGAGCCGCCCGGCTCAGTGTCCAGCCTTACAGCAATGCTTTCCCCTCAGGAGAGTCGCGCGAGGGGGCCGGGCATGGGGGCTACGCTCAAGTCACACCTAGCGTACGCCGCCCTGCCAGGTCCCTCGGACCTGGTCGTCGCACGCCCCTCCCGGGCGGGACCTCGACGATGACAGGTATGAAGGTCTGTTTGAGCGTCAAGGGGGACTCCTGAGCATCACGACTCAGGAGCCTAACTGGACACGTAGCCCCTCACCCCCTTGGTCCCATCCTGGTGATCCGGACGGTCCAACGGCAGCTGAGGTATGCGCGGGGTCGGGCTCTGCCGACATAGAACACTAAGGCCTACTTTCGCATCGCCTCCTAGCAGGCCGTTAGACCCACACCCCTTGGTCCCGTCCTGGTGATCCGGATGGTCCAACGACGACTGAGGTATGCGCGGGGTTGGGCCCTGCCGACGTAGAACATCATGCAAATGGGAAGGAGGTCGCAGAATCTTAACAAGATATTACAAAACATGTTCTTCCTTAAACACCAAACAGAAGTTTAACGCCTCCACGAGGCACGTCGCATGTTGCAGGAAAGTTCGCAGGAAAGTAAAAGCAGGAAGGAGCACCATCGTTCACCAGCGAGCCTCCTCTTCAGCCTTGGGCGCCGTCGTCAGGAAGCGCCCGCTCATCAGCAGCATTACCGCCATCTGTGTCGTCGGCCTTGGTTGAGGGATCGGTGGCACCATCAGCTGGAGGTGCGGGGTCGATGGCAGGGAACTTCTTCAACAAGGCCTCCACCTGGCCCTTCACGGCTTCGGCAGCGGCTTCATAGTGCCCCTGATCCACTGGCTCGAGCAGGACACCAAGGTCGGCGTTGGGGTCACGAAGGTGAAGGTGGCTGAGGACGCGTGTCAGGGCCGATGAGGAATGTCACAAACCTAGTCAGTGCATGCATTAGAGTGACTGCATCATGTTTACGTTTCACAGAAAGTTGAAATGGGGATGACAGAAACCCCCCAGCACCCCCTCAATCCAACTAGGGTTTACTAAAATCTTTTTCAATGAACCTGAAATGCCCTTCTAAAATGTTCATCATCTTTGCCTTGGTCTAGAACCTCTGACAAAAATGGTGCACACTTTTCTAGCACATCATAAGGTCACTGGATTAAATCATATGTTATTTGCATTTGGACATTTAAATGCTATAAAATATTTTAAATGTCCAAATAATCATAAACTAAAATGTTTGCTGTTGGATATACTCTAAAAAGTAGCCATGAGTAGTTTCATGATTTTTGGGAATGTCTAGGTATTTTTAATAAAGCCCTGAAGCTACAGAAGAAATAGAAAACTGAAACAAATAAAAATGAAGGAGAAACTTACCTGACCAAACCTACCTAGCGGCCCAGCACTGTGCTGGCCCATGGCCAGTCAGCTGCTTCCTCTCGCCAGGCAGGCAGATAGGTGAGTGCCGGCGCGCCCGAGCTCGCCATGCCGTCACCTGCTTGCCGCCAAGCCGCTGGACGCGTGGGTGAGTCCCACCTCGTCGCCCCGACCTCTCCGACACATCACTCGCCCCCCTGTGCCTCTCTTTCGCTCTCTCCCGACCATGGCCGACGCCACCGTAGCCGCATCGCTGCCGTAACCGCGGCCACCGTCGCCTCCACGTCGCCCCACCGTGTCCAGAAGCTTCGCCACCCTCCGCTTCGTCGACAATATCGAGCCCGAGCGCTCGTTCGCCCCGGAGCCACTGCACTGTCCTCGCTCCGACTCGCCGTGGCCAGAGATCCACTCCGCCGTCCCGCTTGCTCCAACTCGTCCCCGACCCTGCTGCCTAGCTTGCGGTGACCGTTGTGAGCTTCTGCCTCTCCTCCTCCTCTCTGTTCTCGGTTCCGCACGCCGTAGAGACCGCAACTAGCACACCCGCAACCGGCGCCGCCTGAGCTTGCCGTCGACACAGCTCCGGTGACCTAATGGTCACTCCGGCGTGTCTAACGTGATCATCGACTCGCGTAGCGTCCCCCTAGCGCAAAACTCCGTACGTTTGCACGCTGCGGCCTCGATCCCGAGCTCGCCCGAGCTCCGGCCGCCGCCAAGGTCGTCGCCGTGCTCAACTCCAGCCGCATCAGCCCCTCTCGCTTGCACAGGGAGATGCGGAGCACTCCCAGCAGCACGTAGAGCCCCTCCGCCGCTCTTTTGGTCACCGGAGGATCGATTCCGAGCACCTCCGCCGTCTGTGGCTTCGCCGGCGACGAGCCGTGGACCAAGTCCGGCGTGTTTGACCATTTTGACCTGGGGTTGACCTCCCCAGGGTCGCTAACATGTGGGCCCAGGCCCCTGTTTAGTTAGTATTAACTTAATTAGTGTTAATTAATTTAGTTAGATAGACGAGCCACTAACATGTGGGCCCCGCCCTGCTAACATCCTAGTTAGGGTTAGATTAGCACTAACTAACTCAGTTAGTTAACTGAGTCACTGACCAGTGGGCCCCACTGGTCAGGTTTGACCTGGACGGCATGTTGACCTGCTGAGGTCAGCATGACTTAATGCTGACGCAGTAATTTATTTTCTGGATTTATTCTTGTTCAGGAAATTCCAGAAAATAGTGCTAACTTCTAAAATTCATAGAAATTCAACCATAACTCGGAATGGAATAAGTTATATATGAAAAACGATCAGAAAAATCCAATCTATCCATCTGTACTGGTTTCATGCATGTTAGAGCAACTTAACCTTGCTGTTTAGGTCAAACATGTTAATGCACTTATATGAACCCATAACTTGAGTTTGTATTTGAATCTTTGGTTCAAATAAGCTCAAACCCATCTGGTTGTAGTTGCATTAGCCCAACACACTCATATTGCCATGTCATGATCATGCATCATATTGTGCATTGCATTGATTGTGTTTCCTCTCTGTTGCCGGTATTTGTTCCCCCTCAGTAGACGTTGATCCGGCGATGAGTTCGATGACACTGATGAAGAGCTATACTATCTTCAGAAGTGCCAGGCAAGCAAAAACCCCTTGTTCATTCTGATACAATCCCACTCTCTCGCCTCTGCTCTCTTTTACTGCATTAGGACAACAACGATTCAATTGTTACATGCTGCGGTAGTTGGACCCCTTATCCTCTGCATGACCTGTCATTGCCAGAGTAAATAGATGAAACCCACTAGCATGAGTAGGAGTTGTTTGAGCCCTGATGTGCCTACTCATTCATGTTTGTTTGTCATGCCTGCTACTGCTTAGAGTTGAGTCAGGTCTGATTCATCGGGGATGAATTGGAATGGTGTTCAAGATGTCCTACTGTGTGTGAGCTAAGTGTGTGAACACGATTTGGTAAAGGTAGCGGTGAGAGGCCATGTAGGAGTACATGGTGGGTTGTCTCATTGAAGCCGTCCTCAGGAACTGAGTTCTGTGTCTATGATCCATGAACAGCTACTACCACTCATTGGGATCCTTAATTGACCCTCTCGAGTTATTAACCGCCCCTGTCCTCTGTCCGGGAGTTGCAAGTAGTTTCTGGTGTTTGTAGTTGCTGGAGGTCGTGCGCAGTGCTGACCCGAGGGGTGGGTTGTGATGCGGTAGGCACGTGGCCGAGTATGCCGGGCGCCCGTTTGGTGTCGCGGAACCCTGTACACATCGTTCGGGGCCGTATGTGGAAACCTCGGCCGGACTCCCTGCGGATGGAACCTGAATAGGTGATAAACCTAGACTAGGGACTTGTGTGGTTAGTCAGGTCGTGGCCGACACCCACGCCAGGCTTCCGCTTGAAGGTTGCCGAGATACATGACGTGTACATGGCGGTAAGTGGCGAGAGCGTGTGTGAAGAAGTACACCCCTGCAGGGTTAGCATCATCTATTCGAATAGCCGCGTCCGCGGTAAAGGACCTCTGGGTTGCCTATACAGTTCATAGACAAGTGAAAGTGGATACTCTAAAATGTGCAAGATAAGCGTGAGTGCTATGGATGGCGTTCTCGTAGGGAGACGGGAGCAGATCCATAGTGGTGTATTGATATGGTGAATATGTGGACTCGTGTGCGCCACCTCAAAAGAGTTACCTGTAGTCGTAGTTTAGGATAGCCACCGAGTAAAAGCTGGCTTGCTGCAGTTAAACTCCACCACCCCCTTTGTTGATACTGATGCATTTGTAGCTAGTTCTGATGTAAGTCTTGCTAGGTACATTTGTACTCACGTTTGCTTAATTTATGTTTTACAGAGAGACTTCAGTCTCACTAGTAGTTTTGCGTGGACTTCGACGTTTAGCTTGTTACCTCAGCTACGATCTTGTGCCCTCAGCAGGGTCTTGTAGATAGTCAGGCTTCTCAGCCTTTTTCATTTGTAGTTGTCTGTACTCACACATGTTTGAGCTTCCGCTTGTGCTATTGCTTGTATGACTTGAATGCTGGGTCATGAAACCCATGTTTGTAATATTTGACTCTTCGGAGTCTTATGAATAAATACTTTGAGTCGTAGAGTTTTGTTGTGATGCCATGTTGTATTTACACATATCGAGCATATTGTGTGTATGATTGAAATGCTTGGTATGTGTGGGATCCGACAACCTAGTTGTCTATCCTTGGTAGCCTCTCTTATGGGGAAATGTAGTCTAGTGATTCCACTGAGCCATGGTAGTCTGCTACAGCCCGGTTTACCGGAGTCCTGTTAGCCCAGTTGCTACTACTCCTGTGTCTGTCCCTTCGGGGAAATGTCACGCAGTGTCTTTCGGAGTCCTGTTAGCCTGCTACAGCCCGGTTTCCCGGATTCCCGCTAGCCCAGTTGCTACAGCCCAAATTCACTCGCTGATGACCGACACGTTCGTTGCTGGGTCATGTATGCCTGTCCCTGTAAGTTAGTGCCACTTTGGGTTGACGACTAGTCATGTCGGCCCGGGCTCTCTGTCATATGGATGCTGATAGAGGCAAAGGTGTCCCGTCTTTCGATGAGATGATGAATATCGCTTTGATGGAAGTCGACTTTGACGATCCGACTACGAACGTGCGAGGACGTCGCGCCTTAGCAATCGCTAAACCAACTCCGAGAGGTTATCGACCACGCCGGAGCACGATCAACCTGACCACGAGGGTCTGTTTCCTGCGAGCAAACGAAGAACAGGCAAGAAACTGAGATTGCAATCTGGATATTGCGAATATAAGATGAAAGCTTTATTGATCAAGGTGGGGTTCTGTGACGCCTTTGTCTGGTCGCTGAACACAAACGAAGTACGCGAAGTTGCAGCTATGGCGAACTTTTAATCTAAACAAAACCCAAAGTCTAAACGACGCCCTAAGGGCTGTATATATGGAGGAAGGGGGGGGGGAATTTCGTGGCCCTTGAGGAAGGGGTCCGAAACCAACCCTATCTCTTGTTTCCCCACACATACGGACTCTAAAAACAGCCTATACTTATGTATTTCGAAATTACATGGGCCTGGCCCAATAATAAGGTGACGCAGCACCTAGAATAGCCTCTGGACGAAAGTTATGAAGTAGCATCTTGTATATTTCGTCCAAGGCTTCATGCACGCATTATGGTGGCTTCAACGTCCTGAAATCATCACTTGTAACTCCGTTCTTGTTCCCCATGCGCATGCCATCATCTCCATGCTTGTTCTTGCTCCAATGTTCATCCTTCTCAAAGCTAGGCCCTTCATTTGTAAGCAAAACAAATGTATCCAATTTAGGCAGCATCATATTCTCATGAACATTAGAATCATTAGCAAGAAACGAAAGTACCTGGTAATTTAATTGGCGTGCGCGAGCTCTAGTAATTGGTCCAGTATGTATAGCAGCAGGGACTGTGGGTGTAATAATTGTATTGATGTCCTCATCATCCTCCCCTTCTTGAAATGAAGTCGTCCTCGACGGAAGCTCATCTTCCGCACCCAAATAAGGCTTCAAATCTGCAATATTAAAAGTGGGACTAACCCCAAAATCTGCAGGCAGCTCAAGTTTATATGCATTATCATTTATTTTCTCTAACACCTTAAAAGGACCATCAGCACGTGGCATTAGCTTTGATTTGCGCAAATCAGGAAATCTATCCTTACGCAAATGTAACCAAACAAGATCTCCAGGTGCAAACACAACATGTTTTCTACCCTTATCTCCAGCAAGTTTATATTTAGCATTCATACGCTCAATGTTTTCCTTAGTTAACTCATGCATTTTTAAGATCAATTCAGCACGTTGTTTAGCATCAAAATTAACCTTCTCCGAAGATGGAAGAGGCAACAAATAATCTACAATGTTCAGACCACCAAACACATGCAAAGCTAGTGAAAGCACAAACAGCAGCAGGAACACGTCTCTCCTCAGGATATTGTAAACATGTAAATCGTTGTTCAGTTTCTAACTCCCAAGTAAGATATATATCAGGAACATATCTACCCTCAAATGGTGGAATATTCAATTTCAGTTTAGGGAGATGGTCATGATCTCGTACCTGAGGTGGTGGTGCCGGCCTACCGTTGCGAATATATACCTGAGGTCGACCTGCTGGTGGTGGTGCTGGTGGCTGCACGTAGTTCTGATTTTGATCAACCTCATCCTCATAATCGCCCGCATAATCGTCATCCTCCTCAGCCGCCGCAGGAGCCAAAGAAGCATCAACAGTAGGGACAGCAGCACCCGAATTTTGACCAATCTCAATTGGAACGCACTGTGCCCGTCCCACTTGATTTGGAAGGCGGCGTTGGAGATGTGGTTGTTGTTGTTGTAGAGGTGCGACATGTGCAGCCGGTGGTGGTTGGGGAAGACGCTTTAGTAATTCAGTAAACTTGTTATCCAGCTTTGTCTCAAACGACTTCTCCACGGCATCTATCTTCTCCATAGCCTCTTCAAATCTGTTTAGCACATCTCCCACCTGGCCACTCATCATTTGCTGAAATTTATCATGCAACTCCTTGTTCGTCATGTTCGCCCAATCAGTCTCATCGGCTTGTCAACCTGCCATGGTTAGCAGCAATAGAAACACAAAAGAATATGATCCTGCAGACTACTAGAAGTGGTGGGATGGTGGTGTGTCACAAAACCTTCAAGCGAATCTCAAATTCTTACCAGTTCTTACCCAGCACCAGGTGGTGATCGGCAACCGTTGTAGTCAAAAACTCTCAAAGCTTGGATATAGCGATTACCAGGGAGAGTCAAACGCACGATGTAGACTTATGTGGAGCTGGGAAGGCTTATAATATGGTAGCAAAATGGTAAGCAATAATCAATTCAGAGATGCAAAGTTGAATAAACGCTCAACGACGGTACTGTGCTGGTCCTAGGCTAGACCGTGCTAGAGACGCGAGCCTAGAACACTAACAAAATCACGGCGCTGCACGTAAACAAGGGAAAAGCACACTCAGGAATTTTTTTTTTCGCTCTTTTTTTTTTTTTTTTGCGCTCTTTTTTTTTTGCGCTCCTCCTTTTTTTTTTGCGAAAAAATCACTATAATGGCGAGTGTCTCAAAACTCTTCCCAGGTCAAACTGACAGGATGGGCGCAAAATTTTTTGACTATTTTTTTTTTCGGAAATCAGGGCAGCGACGACGAAAAAGTGCGACAAAAAATCACTATGATGGCGAGTGTCTCAAAACACTACCCGGGGCCTAAAAATAGGATAGGGAAAAAATATTTTGGGTTGCCGAAATTTTGGCCTAAAAACTGCCCGGGGGTCTCCAGACTTTTTTTTTTTTTCCGAGACCTACTCAGGCAAGGAAACACGAAACGGAAAATATATGGATCTCTAAAACAAACCGACTATGAAAAGAACTCGGATTGGTGGTGGATATATGGCGGTAGTATATGGCAGCGGTGGTGGTATATGGATACGGATTCAAAGCGGTGGCGGATAAGCAATGGTGGTAGATGGCAAGGCGATGATGATGGTGCGGCGGCGGCGTGACAACTTATGACCAGAACTCGAAACTCTAAAAGACTAGACTCTAAGACCAGCAACTTGACACGACGATGCAACCGCAAATTCAACAAAGCAAAAACCCTAAAAAGATTATGCAAAGGCTCAGATTGGTTCGGATATGATGAACTAACCCTAATTTTTTTTTTGTGGCTTTTTCGTGGACTGTAGGTATGAAGAACAGACTCGATCTAAACTACGAAAAACTGTAAAATCTCACCGAGCAACCTGGAAATCTGATACCACTTGATAGAGGCAAAGGTGTCCCGTCTTTCGATGAGATGATGAATATCGCTTTGATGGAAGTCGACTTTGACGATCCGACTACGAACGTGCGAGGACGTCGCGCCTTAGCAATCGCTAAACCAACTCCGAGAGGTTATCGACCACGCCGGAGCACGATCAACCTGACCACGAGGGTCTGTTTCCTGCGAGCAAACGAAGAACAGGCAAGAAACTGAGATTGCAATCTGGATATTGCGAATATAAGATGAAAGCTTTATTGATCAAGGTGGGGTTCTGTGACGCCTTTGTCTGGTCGCTGAACACAAACGAAGTACGCGAAGTTGCAGCTATGGCGAACTTTTAATCTAAACAAAACCCAAAGTCTAAACGACGCCCTAAGGGCTGTATATATGGAGGAAGAGGGGGGGAATTTCGTGGCCCTTGAGGAAGGGGTCCGAAACCAACCCTATCTCTTGTTTCCCCACACATACGGACTCTAAAAACAGCCTATACTTATGTATTTCGAAATTACATGGGCCTGGCCCAATAATAAGGTGACGCAGCACCTAGAATAGCCTCTGGACGAAAGTTATGAAGTAGCATCTTGTATATTTCGTCCAAGGCTTCATGCACGCATTATGGTGGCTTCAACGTCCTGAAATCATCACTTGTAACTCCGTTCTTGTTCCCCATGCGCATGCCATCATCTCCATGCTTGTTCTTGCTCCAATGTTCATCCTTCTCAAAGCTAGGCCCTTCATTTGTAAGCAAAACAAATGTATCCAATTTAGGCAGCATCATATTCTCATGAACATTAGAATCATTAGCAAGAAACGAAAGTACCTGGTAATTTAATTGGCGTGCGCGAGCTCTAGTAATTGGTCCAGTATGTATAGCAGCAGGGACTGTGGGTGTAATAATTGTATTGATGTCCTCATCAACTTATGAAAGCGAGTGCTCCACTCTTACGACGGAGGAGTACACGACACGACGGCCCAGTGAACTGTCACTTGTACTGTATATAGTACTATAGTTTTGCTATTTCGCACGATCCATCGATACAAACCCGATTAAACAGGAAAGGGCGGGATTTTTCCCGCGCGGTATATGATACTGGCCATACATTTCAAAGGCAATTTTAATGTATGCAAACTAAATAATTAAGTAACAATATGATATCTAGTAAAACTAAAAACACATATGATTTATTGTGTTAGAGTGTAGTAGTAGTGCTGTATTGCATAGTTGTTAGATGTAACATGCGAGAACGTGTAGAGATGTAGTTTTGGAGGGCCTACAGAGAGAAAAGCGTAATACGTTCACCGAACTTCAGAATAAGCTGATTACGGTCACTATATACGTTTTGCGGTGATTATACGGTCACTTGCTCACGGTTCAGCATCGGATTGCACTCTGTTGACCGGCCAAATAGTCTGCGTGGCACTATGTTGACTAGTTAAATTGACCACGTTCCTTGTGGGTCCCACCTGTCAGTTCGCATAGGGAAAAGGTCAGATAAACACAAATTTACGTAGGCGCGACAAGACTCCACCCCGTGCGCGGGAATCACCTGGTTGTGTATGTGTCTGTCAGGGCCTGATGTGTGCGCATGCACGTGTAGGTTGAGCACTTGACCGTGAGAGTGTGTGTTGGTCGTGTGGTGTACTGGTGTGTGCATGCATGCGTGCGTGTGTGCATGTGAGTGTTGCGTGCATGCGTGGCTGCGTGTGTACGTGTGAGTGTTGCGTGCGTGCGTGGGTGCATGTGTTCGTGTGAGTGTTGCGTGCATGCAGTTCGTGTGCATGCGTGCGTGTGTGTATAATCACCACACCAGCTCCTGTGTGTTAAAACAGACGGCTCAGCATACCAATACAAGGCCACCTTGTCCGCTGTGCCTGCGGTCATGACTTCGAACCACCGTCCAATATTTTTTGTCGTTTGTTTTCATTCTTACTAGCAAGACGCCCGTGCGTTGCACGTAACATCAAGATGCATTTGTATGACTAGTTTATCTTGTGAGAGAAAATGATGAACGAGGGAAGGCCTTATTTGCAAATGTGGAGAGGTGTGTGGGTACATCTTAGGCAAAATTGTCATAGTTTCTTTCCTATCCGTCAGATATAAATCGGACGGCCTATATTGTAGGATGGCAGGCACACCATCATCACCAACTCTATTTTTTATAAGAGTGTATTTTATCCCTACTCTTATAAAAAGCATAGTTGGTGATGATCGTGTGCATGCCATCCTGCAATATAGGCCGTCCGATCTATATCTGACGGATAGGAAGGAAACTATGGCAATTTTGCAAAAAGATACCCACACCCCTCTCCAAACTTGCAAATAAGGCCTTCCCTTGTTCATCCTTTTCTCCCACAAGATAAACTACTCATACAAATGCATCTTGATTTTCCGTGCAACGCATGGGCGTCTTGCTAGTATTTTATAAGAGTGTAGATGTAGAGTAGATACAAGCCGACAGGTGGGCCCGATGGTAGTGAGATAATGTGATGCAACACTAGAGGTGCCACGTGGAGCGTTTAACTGGTCAACTACTCGTGTCTTGAGCAAATACAGAGTTGTACGGTGAGCCCCTGACTGTATAATAACCACAAAACGTAAATGGTGACCGTAATGAGTGGATTCTGAAGTCCAATGTACGTATCATGCTTTCTCTTCAAATACAATGATCGTCACTGTATATATCACGAGAGAAAGATGAAACATGCGTGAATGTGCTGGGGGGCTTACTTTTAGAGGACCTGGAGATAGTTTGTGTGCGTACCAGAAAGGGGCGTAGAGGGGGGGTATGTGATGGAGAGAGAGATGCTCTTCATTTCTCTTTATTATGACTACCTTTATATATAGTATAAAAATATAGAAATTCACAGTGCGGAATAAATATCATTGTGGCCACCATGCAATGCAAGCGTTCATACTCCTCCATATAACTTTGTAATGTTGTATATGTGTAGAAATTCTAAAATATTTTTTGGCCACACTTTATTCAAAAGGAATGTTGTATGCGAAAAAAACGTGAAGAGAGGCCTTTTAGATCAATGGGGTACGTGATGTAACATGTGTGAATGTGTAGTTGATGCATTTGGCAGGGCCTAGAGAGGTATGTGTGTATTACGTATTCGAGAGAGGCATGGATAGAGGGGCCGACAGGGGGGGCATGGGAGAGATAGCACGAGAAATGAGAGTGGTCTAGAGAGAGAGAGAGACGAATATGACGTCACGGCGAGAGACTCCCTTGAGTGTGTATATGCAAGGGGGGGTGGATAGAGGCACCAGGAGAATATATTTTTTGTGTGTGGTGTCTGTCTTGGTATGTGTGGGTGTGAGAAGATAACGACACATGGGGGCAGAGGGTGTGTCACCGCGTGAGGTCCGGTGGGTCGAGGTGAGGCCCTACGTTCAGTTCCGTCCCGCGCCACATTGGTCGGCCCGTGACGCATTTAGGGAGACCCATGGATGACTAGTCGTACAAGACAAAGATAGCATAATTGTGAAGGACTCTATGTCCACTGACAAAGCCGGCTAGGATTTGTAACCCTGGGTTCTCGGACTAAGGTAACCCCTTTATCTCTGATATTACTATTCACCCAACCTAACTTTAAGGGGCATCCTACAGAATGCTCTGCTAGAATCATACTCGTCGATTAGGAAGAGAGGTGCGAGACAGTGCGTGAGAGACATGCCTAAAGACAATCTGCATACAGGAGACACGTAGGCAGGTCTATGTATATAGAAAGGGTCGATGGGGATTGTGAGTGTGTATGCTTGCGAGAGGAAGAGTGCTTGTGATAAAGGTTAGTGAAAACAGTCGTAAATGGTTACGAGAGGGAGGGAGGGTTATATCGAGAGCATGTGTGCGAGAAAGACACCTCGGGAGAGAGTGTGTGAGCATGTGTGAGAGAACACCGATGGAGAGTGAAATTACATGTAGAAGACTGCTGTACACATTGCTTAAAGATATAAATTTTATCCAAATATTAGGATGGGATCATGATATTTGCAATTCGCGTGAGGAACGGTCATTGATCCATCAGACATCTAGATTCTATCGAATTTGAGCATGTCTATGTTATTATTCGACACAATTGATCCACATAGTTAGTATTTTGAACTCCAGACAATGCATCGCTTTAGCAATCGGATATAAACGTGAGTATAGTTCATGTTGTGTGTGTAAAGCACAGTATACATACGAAAGTTACACAATGAACATTATAAATAGCTACCTATGAACTAGCATACATTTGAATTCAACTTAAGGTGGTTTCAAAAAGTCGAATTCAACATGAAGTCCATTCAATTATTTGAATTTGATATTATGGCGTTTGTAAATCATACCTAAATTATGGGGGCACCAATCTTTGGTCTGATTTTGTACATAATAGCATCCTAATTTATCTCCTCCATTCCAAAATAATCGTAGTTATAGGATTTTCAAGTGTCAAAATTTCAAAAAGAAGCGGATAATTTAATGAGGTTTTCAAACATACAAGGTCAAATTTAACGTTGTCTATTTAGGTCAATCCTCAAAGTTCAAGAGTACTCTAAACGTGAATGCTTGTGTTTCAAAATTTCGAACGAAGCGCCAAAAGAGCCTCTACTCGCCCGAAACCGCGTGAGACCAATGTTTGGTAGTACAAGGAAATTAATTTTCCAATAACTCCGACCCGTGAAACCTACCGGCCCGACGTCCAAAGGTCTAAACCGGGGTAGGTTTGTAGCTTCATCTAGACGCCACGCAACCGCCTCCGAAAAACATTCATACACAATGGACGCCTAAGCACACATGCGCACGGCCGAAATCGCTCCCGCCCACTATTTGGGACACCTGGGATTACCATCCTACCCCCGACCCGCAGTAGGTCCGAAATTTAAGAGGGGGGCAAAGTTTGTACTTTCCCCAAATTTCAAACAAGTGCGTGCCATCTTCTGTTCAAAAAAGCCAAAAACAAGCGCGTCCCAGACCGAAACATGGTTCTCCCCTCCTCCCCCCCGCCCACCCATCCGATTCCCCATTCGTACTCCGTGGGCGCAAAAACTACCTCTCCACCAGCCGCGAAACCCCGACGTCCTCCATCCGCCACCCCATTCCACCCATCAACCTCCGCCCTCCTCCATCACACCAGAGCCGATACCACGACGTCGTCGTCCACCGCAACGCCCTCCACGGCTAGTAGTTGAAGCCGAGGCCGAGCCGTCCGTACCCGAGCCAGTTCAACCACGCCGTCCTGCGCCTCACCGCTGCCGCTCCAACTTCGCCACCCTCCACCGCACCGAAGTTGTTCCTGCTACGCCGTCCTTCGCCTCCTCGGATCTGCTTCCCCTCCGTCGACATACGGCCACGGCAACACATTCAACAATTTGGCCATGGATTCGTCCAAGCATGCATCCTCCAGAACATCGGTTTCCCCGGTAAAAAGAAGAAGATCGGCGTGACATTTGGAGGGGACCACACCGGCAACAGAAAATGGTACTCCTCTTCCCTTATTCGTGCAAATCTTACGTGTCTCCTTGCACGGTATTCAAACCACAGAAGACACTAGTTGACCGCTTCTTCTTGATACTAGATGTTCCTAGTAACTCGCGATGCACAAGGTTTCTCCTCATATACTATTTCACCTTAGCTAGAGGTCAGTCGCCCCCCTGAATTGCAATTCCTGGTCAGTTGATTCCCAATTAACGGAAGCATTCCCCGGCGTAACAGGCGCTAGTCCGTCTATTACGCCCGGGAAGCAGCGCCTCGGTGTTTATCTTAGGGGCGTGTGGGGCCTAGAGCTACTGGCGCCTGATCTGGAGGTCGACAGGGATTAAAGGGATGGCCTGGGGGCGCTGCCCAGCACGGCGGTGGTGTGAGGTCGAGGGGAGGGCGGGGCGGCGGAGGCAGGGGTGTGGGCCGGTGGTCGCTGGCGGTTCGAGAAAGATCGTCAACAGTGACTGGGGGAGGTAGACGAAGGCCATCTGCCCGTTCCTTATAGATCGGACGGTTCATTAAAAAAATCGACTGACCTATTTATTTTCAGTCGACTGTTATCTTGACATGACCACATGTGGTGGTGTGCTGGAGGAGTACCTGCATTTCCCAGCCATCCCTGTGCTCATATATTACAAAATCATACGGAGTAGAATCTAATTTTGTTTGCCAGGCAATGTTGTAGAGCTATCATATGTCTCTTGTCATTTATTTTTCAGCCACCTACTATCTGCTACTTTTACAGTGCTTTAGTTCTGCACACACCTCACCCATACTCTCACTATTGTTTTTTTATGCATGGGTATTTCAGACTCTGCCAATCAGTTGATAGAAGCCCGAAATAAAAGAGAGAAGCAGCTCCAGATTTCTTCGGGCTTAGGCAAGACACGTTTCAGCGTTATAATGGGTGCAGTGTCAGTAGATGGAGACGGTAAAAGTAGCTCTGGAGTTGATGATCTCGCTCGCCATGAACTACCATCCCAGGTGCTTTCTTTAACATCGCGGTGTCATATGTGGTTGCATGTTGCATATGGTGTCTAGCTCGTATTCAAAAGGCCGAAGTCGGTCTTTATTAAGATAAGGAAAGATATTTTTTACATGAACCACCATCCCGTGAGCACCAGAAGACAAATAGCTAGTCAGGGCACTGGTCGAGCCAGTGACAAGCCCAGCAAAGAAAAGCATCACCTGTGATAGAGGCAAAGGTGTCCCGATCTTTCGATGAGATGATAACTATCGATTTGGTGGAGACGACTTTGACGATCCGACTACAAACGTGCACGACGTTGCGCCTTAGCAATCGCTAAACCAATCTCCTGAGGTTACTGACGATGCCGGAAGCACGATCAGCCTGACCACGAAGGTCTATTCCTGCAAGCAATCGAAGAACGAGCAAGAATATGATAATGCAATCTGAATATTGCGAATATATATGAAGTATTGATAGTGGTGGGAATCCGTAAGCGGTCTTGGTCTGGTCGTTGGACACAAACAAAGTACACGAAGTTGCAATGGCTAACTTTTAACTAAACAAATTCCAAGGAAAAAGCTACTAGATGGATCTACTTATATAGGAGCAAGGGGTGGCGGCCAAGGAGGTGGGAGGACGTCCCAAGGCAGCCTAAAACCAACCCTAGGTCGTACAAGGCTCATGGCCCAAGTGGAGGTGATGCAACACCTTTGGACTTGTAGTTTGACTCGGATTCTGGTGCAACGTCAGATTGTTTCGACCATAACTCAATGCTCCGGACGAATTTAAAGGTGAATCCAATTGGGTTGGAAAGAGCACGAAATCTAGTTTCCAACAAAAAAAGAATCACCCAATTCGGAGTCCGTATGAAAATGTTGTTGGCGTTTTGAGTCAGGTATGTCTGTGCAGTCCGAATCTGAATCCAGAACGTGAGAGACTTGGACTCTATCTTCTCTTGGCCCAAAAGTGACGTGAGAGGACTTTTTGAACAGAACCTAAACTTCTCCTTTTGCCTTATCTTCATATGTGGATTGTACAAATGTCCCATACACCTGCAATTAGACAAAACACAAAAGTGTGTGAAGTATTTTTGTTCTGGATAACATAAATAGATTATTGAATAGTTTGCACTAGAAATCACCTGACAAATATGCATGATGCAATATTTTTGGTCGTATCCAAGGTAGTCATGTCCTCATCATCCTCCCCTTCTTGAAAACAAAGCCGTCCTCGGCGTTGCTTAATCTGAAATGTGGCTAACAAAAGAGACAAGGTGTACATGTTGTATATGTATATGTCATCCATTTTTACTTCCCGTGGATTTTGCACATATGACACATGTATACATGAGTAACTTTCATAGTTAATAAAATATAAAGCCAAAATATTATCACAAGAAGTAGAAGGCATGAAAGTATTGCAACTCAGTTTGCACATATAAGTGAAGCTCTTATTCATATGAAAAGATTGACAATATTCATCATTAAACCATCCCAACATTGATGAACCATCACCAAGATTAGAGGTCATATCAAAATGATTAAACATTGGCACAATTATTTTCAAACATATTTGATCCAAATCTGATTTATTCCCTGATTCACTTGATTCTTTTGCATCGATAGTTAATTCAATGGGCTCACTCAAAATTGTTTGATCACATGGCAAAGTCAAATCATCAACATAGTCCTCTAAGGTAGCTGGTGTGATCAAAGTAGTGGGTAGCTCACCGCATGGTGCACTTAAATTGACAAGACATTCATCATACTCATATGGAAGTGGAAGATTAGTACCTTTGTCATTACCTCTTATGATCAACTCAGATGAGGTAGGCACTCTCGGTGATGATGTGTCACATGGTGGAGGTGATGTAGTCCTCACAACAACGGATGTGGTTGTCATAGTATGCTTAGTAGTTGAAGGGACAACCGTATCAACTCTTGGAATGTGCATCTCGCGCTTGTTCTCCTTGTGCGCAACACGTTGTTTTATTTCCTGTTCAGCTTTGCAAGCAAGATGAAACAAATGGTCCATAGGATAACACTCTTCATGTATTAGTATCTCCTGAATGTCACGATTTAATCCTCCCCAAAATCTATCCATAAAATATTATTCACTTTCTTCTAAAGAGGAATGCAGCAAGGTAGTTTGTAAAGTATCATAATATTTCGTTACGGTGTCACTACCTTGTTTTAAATGTTGCAACTTTGTAATCATGTCACGAGTATAATAAGCGGGAACGAATGTATGTCGCATGGCAAGTTTCAAATCATCCCAAGTAGTAGGTATATCATTAGGGTGTAACCGACAATATTCACTCCACCAAACTACAGCATAACCAGTGAAAGAACCAACCGCAACCTTAACTTTTTTACGTACATCAAAATTATTGGAAGCAAATATATTATTTAGGTCAAACTCCCATTCAATATATAAAGCAGGTCTAAAACGGCCATTAAATGGGGGTATAGAAACATTAACCTGATCATGTGCATTTGGATGTTTGTGCACCTCTCGTGACGGTTGTGGTATTTGCATAGGTGATGGCACATCTCCCACGATCGACAAACCCCATGAATTGACTCTAGATCCTGTCATGATTAGTAGAAACAAGAAACAAAATTCAAGAATAATGTTCCTATGAACTACTAGGATGTGGTGGTAAAGCGCTCACAGTAAAGCAAATATCAATATCTTACAAGTTCTTACCAAGCAGCAGGTGGTGACAGGCAACCAGCGGTGTCAAATAACTCCAAAGATTGAGTAAAGCGATTGCCAGGGGAACGTACGTATACACGGTGTAGAAATATGTGGAGCTCGGTTGGCTATATATGGTAGCAAAATATTAGCAATAATCAATTCAGAGATGCAATGTTGAATAAACGCTCAACGACGGTACTGTGCTGGTCCTAGGCTAGACCGGACTAGAGACGCGAGCCTAGAACACTAATGAGGTCACGGCGTAGCACAACTAGCATCAATGAAGGATACTAAGTAGCTCTGGACAGCAAGATATAAGTGAAGATCACAACGGCAGTAAAGATAATGATGAAAAACAACTGCCAAGCAGGATATACAACGACTCTCTCCAACTTTCCTCTTGAAAAGTTTGTGCCAATTTTCTGATAAATTTTTTCAAAGAATGCTACTAACTCAAGCTTTCCAATGCAAAAAGAATCACTCAATTCCGAGTTGATATGAGGAGTGAAAGAATTCTGAAACTGGCTTGAAAAACTGGAATAAGCTGTGTCCGCGAATTTCGGAGGGCAAAAAGACCTATTTAGAAGACGATTTTGAGGTGTCGAATATTGAACTAGTCTCTGCAACTATTTAGATGCGGCTCGTCGCTAGCTTTCATTTGAGTACTCGCGGAGTCAAAACGGACTTCGTATGAGGAAGGTATGCCTGTTTTACTAAACAGTGCACAAAACAGATTCCAATCCGAATTCAACTACGAGATTGAGTCTAGATAGATCCGAATTTTGTTTTTTTTCTTCTCTTTTTTTTTCCTCACACTTTTTTTCTTTCTCTTTTTTTTCTGACTTCTTTTTCTTTTTTTTCTCTCTTTTTTTTCTCTATCTTTTTTTTCTCTCCCTCTTTCCAAGACAAACTAGATAAGATGCAGATTGGATCAAGTGAAGATGTGAACGACCTCAACTATGATTGTGACAATGAACTATGGGTAGCACATGGTGGAATTTGATGGATGGTGTGGTGGACAGCAGAAGGGATAACGATGCAGCGGCGACGTGACTAATGTGAACAGAACTCGAAACTCTAAACGAACTAGACCCTAAGACCAGCAACTCGACACGACGATGCAACCAATAATTCAATAATGCAAACAATGAATAGAAAATTGCAAAGGCTCAGACTGGCTTGGACAAAAGGATGAATAGATCTAACTTTTTTGTGGCTTTTTCTTGGACAATAGGTAAGAAAATAAATCTAATCTAGGGGAAACTGGAAATTCTCACCGAGCAACCTGAAAACTGATACCACTTGATAGAGGCAAAGGTGTCCCGATCTTTCGATGAGATGATAACTATCGATTTGGTGGAGACGACTTTGACGATCCGACTACAAACGTGCACGACGTTGCGCCTTAGCAATCGCTAAACCAATCTCCTGAGGTTACTGACGATGCCGGAAGCACGATCAGCCTGACCACGAAGGTCTATTCCTGCAAGCAATCGAAGAACGAGCAAGAATATGATAATGCAATCTGAATATTGCGAATATATATGAAGTATTGGTAGTGGTGGGAATCCGTAAGCGGTCTTGGTCTGGTCGTTGGACACAAACAAAGTACACGAAGTTGCAATGGCTAACTTTTAACTAAACAAATTCCAAGGAAAAAGCTACTAGATGGATCTACTTATATAGGAGCAAGGGGTGGCGGCCAAGGAGGTGGGAGGACGTCCCAAGGCAGCCTAAAACCAACCCTAGGTCGTACAAGGCTCATGGCCCAAGTGGAGGTGATGCAACACCTTTGGACTTGTAGTTTGACTCGGATTCTGGTGCAACGTCAGATTGTTTCGACCATAACTCAATGCTCCGGACGAATTTAAAGGTGAATCCAATTGGGTTGGAAAGAGCACGAAATCTAGTTTCCAACAAAAAAAGAATCACCCAATTCGGAGTCCGTATGAAAATGTTGTTGGCGTTTTGAGTCAGGTATGTCTGTGCAGTCCGAATCTGAATCCAGAACGTGAGAGACTTGGACTCTATCTTCTCTTGGCCCAAAAGTGACGTGAGAGGACTTTTTGAACAGAACCTAAACTTCTCCTTTTGCCTTATCTTCATATGTGGATTGTACAAATGTCCCATACACCTGCAATTAGACAAAACACAAAAGTGTGTGAAGTATTTTTGTTCTGGATAACATAAATAGATTATTGAATAGTTTGCACTAGAAATCACCTGACAAATATGCATGTATGCAATATTTTTGGTCGTATCCAAGGTAGTCATGTCCTCATCAACCTGGAAGCCAACTAAAAAGCCGCGATGGTGGCGAAGCAGCCCGCCTCCCACAAGGCTCTCAGGTCCTTGATGATCATGCTCACCACTCCAGCCGGATGTCTAGCTTGTATTGCTTCCAATTTGGTTAAATTGCATCTGCTTAGCTTACACATTTTACCTTTGAATATGACATGCCTTTCTGTTTTTGGTACATACTAGTACATCTGTGTATTAACCATGTTCTTACATCAAACTAATGTTCTTGTGTATCCCTCATCAATCACTTATGATGAGGCAGTCAGGCAAGCGGAATACTCCTCATTTAAAGAATGCAGCGTCAGCCTCCCGACATAATTCTCAAGAAACAGCAAGGCTACATGAAGATAGTGAACGTAGCTCTGTAGTTGATTACCGCATTTCCCCTACACTAGCATCGCAGGTGCTTGCTCTAACTTGGCAGCGTGATATGTGGTTGCATGTTGCATATGGTGTATAGATTGTAATTCTTCCAATCTGGTTAAACTACATGTGCTATTCTGCTTAGCTTATACATTATACCTGTTAATGTGACATGCCTTCCTGTATTTAGTACATAGTACATCTGTCTGTTAAGCATGTCCTCACATAAAACTATTGTTTTTTGTATCCCGCATAAATCAATATGACGAGACACCTTCAGTATATGCAGTGTGATATTAGTTGCATCTTTGATATGATTTATAGCATGCGCTGCTTCTAATTTGTTGAAATGCCATTTATGATGGGACACTTTTAACTTGGCAGAGTCATATTGGTTAATCTTTCACGTGGTGTCTAGCTTGCATTGCTTCTTATTTAGTGAAATGGTTTCTGCTTAGTTTACACAAACAGTTGTGAATATGCCATGCCGTCCTGTTTTTGTATTATTCCATCCTGGAATCATGTGTTTGCCTTACATCAAAGTAGTGATTGTCAGTATCATGCACGAATGAGTTCTGAAGAGTGAATTTTACTGCTTTTTCTTGTCGGTTTTACTTGACAATTCAAAATCAATAAAGCGGAGGGAAGTTAGCAAGGCAGCGGATGAAGGATTCTACTCCTCCATCCCCCCAAGATGATTTCCAAGACAACACATGCATAGACACTCAACGTAGTTGTGTTGGTGATGAGCACGTCTCCCCTAGTGCACCATCAAAGGTGCTCCCTCTAAATTGGCACTGTTATATGTGGTTGCATGTTATGTATGATGTCTAGCTTGTATTGCTTCTAATTTTGTTGAATTGCATCTGCTTACTTTACACATGATACTTGTGACTAAGACACGTGTTCCTGTTTCTAGAACATACAATATCTGTCTATCACACCATGTTCTTACATCAAAGTACATATGTTCTGAAGAACTAAATTGTTATTCGTTTTTCTTGTCGGCTTGACTTAACATGGCACAGAGAAAGAGGAAGCAACACAGAACGACACGGAAAGGGAAGCGCAACAATCCTGCAGATTCTGCTAGTACTGATGGTGCAATAGAAGGTCAAAGTCCAGCGGAAAATTGTACCAACAGGGTATCCCAAGCTACACGAGCTGCAGAACAAGCCAAACAGAAACAAATAGCTGCCACCAAACAAGCAGAGACAACCCTAGTTGTTGCAACACCTTCCACAGTACCACGAGCTGCACGATTTACTCGTTCGTCAACTCAGCTAGCAGCACGTTCCCAAGCTCCCTTGCCACCTGACACTACTTCTGAAGCACTCTTGACACAAGATGAGTTGGCAAGATCAGATGAACTTTGTGAGCTTCAACAGCAAGAAGGTAGTTGCTGGAGTCAAGTTACAGTTGCATGCTTCTTTATATGTAGTCTCACAGTTTGATGTACACTAACACTTCCTATGTTTGTTGTTGGACTAGCACCTAGGCGCAAGAGGAAACAAACATCAGGGATAATGCTCGATAGGTTAACTAAATCTAGATGAGGAAGAATGGAGATCCGTTTTGAGGTAGGTTTAAAAAGGCCACGTGATGCTACAGAGTCAGCCAAGTTAGTATAAGAGGCAGCGGTTGCTGTTAGGTGTCATTTACGTATCCTCCTAACATGGATTCAGTACAGGAATGACAAAGACGAAACCCAGTTCAACACCTTCCTCAACCATTTATCTGTAAGTATGGTTATGTATGGAAACTAGTAATATCGTCTTGCTCTGTCCAATACTTTCTAGGTTGCTGATAATGAGACTCCCATAATTTTCAAAAGATGAGGTTCTAGTTGGATAGCCAAGATGATGCAACCAGACAAGCTTGAACCCATGTTTTCAAGTCTGCTCTGCGGCAGTATCGGTATAACTTGAGGAAAACTCACTTTGAAGGCAAGGCTAACAGTGAACTTGCCCACACATCTCCAGTGGAAAATATATCTGATGAAGACTGGAGAGGCCTCGTTAAACACTGGTCCGATCCGAAGTATCAGGTACATTATATATAAGTCATCAGATCACATGTTGAAGTCCTATTTACGCATGTGCCACACAAATCTATCTTCTTGTAGGTGAACTGTTCAAAGAACAAGGCCAACCGTACGAAAGTGAAATTCCAACATACGACGGGATCTCGTAGCTATATTGCACACTGCGAGGCTCTTGTAATTAGCTGCTGTTTCACTCTTTTTGCTGTACCATATTATTAGATCCATATTGACTTGTTCCAAATGCAGAGGAAAGCCCGCAAGGACCAAAAAGTACCTGAACCAAATGCTGTGGAAATCTTCAAGGACTATCACGCCAGCAAGAAGAAGGGCATGACTACACCAGTCAAAGCCGTTGTTGTATGTCCTTAATCCTCATGCCTTTTAACTACTACTTTCTCTGACTTATGCCTTGAATTGCATGGTTTGCAGCCAATGTCTATTACTCTTTTCAATTTTATCCACAATTGTCTTAGCGTATCATTGCACCTTACAAGGTTTAAAAGAGAGGAGTGATGTTCCTTTGATCTTGACCTGTAATCTAGTTCCGTGCTGGACTTGCCCACACAACGTTACAATTGCCTGTTTGTCTGTTCTCAGTTGTTTTGTGATATGAATGATGTCATACTATGCTTACCGTATTATAAACTTCGTCTCTTTATCCTTAGCCCTCAATACAATGTGAAGAAATAGACAATACATTAGCAATGGTACATGGTCATATGTTTGGAACCTAGTTTTATTATGTACTTTGCAATAAAATACAACTATTATTTTACATCGGTTCACCAGAATAAATTCTGTATATAGACCAAAGCTATTTTGTTTGGTTTTGCTACCTCCTCAATATCTT
Organism: Aegilops tauschii subsp. strangulata; assembly: GCF_002575655.3. Lineage (NCBI taxonomy): Eukaryota > Viridiplantae > Streptophyta > Magnoliopsida > Poales > Poaceae > Aegilops > Aegilops tauschii. The sequence goes on from NC_053036.3 coordinate 281,936,612, forward strand.
CTGTTCTGGTACTACAAATGTAAAACCACAACTTTTCAGCGAGCTATGGAAAAAATGGTGGAGCCGCCACCTTATGAAGGTGGCGAGGCAACTATAACCGCAATGTCAGCTCTTGCTGCAGTGGGTCAGTACCTGTCCACTAACAGTGCCAAAAAGCATGTTCCTGCGTAATACTAGGTTGGTTGTTAAGGCAATCTCGTCCAAACTGCCTCATGATCAAGATATGCAAGCTCAAAACAATGTTGTATCTGCGCTCCAGACACAAGTCCATTCTGTAACAGAGACCCTTTGTGAAACAAGGAGAGACATTGTTCGATGTTGTCAAGATATGCATGGTTTTGAAACCAGACTATCAGACATTTTCTATGTTGTTCAGGAGTCTAGGAGAACTGAAGGCGAAGGTTATGGTGCTCCATCGGACAATACAGCATGAAAACATAACAGTCAGGTCAAATGAACTGAGCTTCTGAACTTCTGGTGGTGCATTTATCTGCTAGACGGTTAACTTTTATGCCAACCTTCCTTTTGTTTTATAGTTGTAATTTGTTTTGGTGCGATACAAAATTTGTTCTTAACGTGCAGCCACCGGCTGAAGGAAACAGCAAGCCATTTTTGTATAGTGTAGGGTGTTCCCCATATTTGCACTGGTGGCGAACTTTGATGCCCACCGGCTGTAGTTAACATGGGCCTCCTACGGGCCGTAGAAACAATGGGCCTTCTCAGGGCCGTAGAAACAATGGGCCTTCTACGTGGCGTAGAAACAATGGGCCTTATACGGGCCGTAGACACAATGTGCCTTCTATGGGCCGTATCATCAATGGGCCTTCTACGGGCTTATGATCGGTTGGCCAAACATGGGCCAATAACAGCCCACATTATGGCCGTAAATGGGCTAGAGTTGAAATCGTCTGTTCATGGGCCGACCATAACGGGCCGTCGTTAATCGGCCATATTTTGATGACGCTATGAAAACGGCCCAACGTATTAACGGGCCACAAACGGGCCGACTGTAACCACGGGCTGAATTTGGCCCACAAGCAGAAAATGACAGTAATGGGCCGTAAGTAAACGAATGTGGTAATGAGCCCAAGAATAAATGGGCCCGAGAAAGCCGAAAGATAACATGGGCTGGAAACGGCCCAACGGAATAATGGGCCGTTATTGGGTATAAAGTGATACACTGTTCATTATGGGCCAGTTTCACCACGGGCCGTTAATGGGTATAAAGTGATACATTGTTCATTATGGGCCAGTTTTACCATGGGCCGAGAGTAATAAGGGCCTCATATGGGCCGAAAGACGTCACGGGCCATACATGGGCCGGAAGTTAAAACGGGCTGGAATTATATTGGATGGCCCAGATGACGCTACTGGGCCTAATCCGGTTAGGCTGTAAACGGGCCCAGGGTTAGCGGGCTATAAATGGGCTATATGCGAACAGGCCGTTAACAGGCTTGCCGTGGGCTAGCCCTCCACCTTTTCACCAAGTCAAACGGGCCGACCTTTTCACAGGAATGGGCCTCTGTTGGGCTGCCATGTGTCGACATATCATAGGCGCTTTGTGTCCAATGAGTGGATGACATCTGTCCCAACGGTGAGCCGACACGTGTTTCCTCCAGCCAATGATGATTTTAAACGTGGAAAATCCCCATTGGTCGGGGCTGTTAACGGGTTATCGGATCCAAAACCGGACCCGATGGCTTAACGGCGTTCCGTTACGGTGGATGGCACGTGTCGGTCACCCTTGACGAAAGCACTTCTGTGACGTGCGATTTAACGTCATGGAACTGGACACTTCCGTGATGATAATTTTGGTAATGTCATGGAACAGTTCTACGACAGCACATGTATGACTATCTTGATTCTATCATAAATTTGTCATGGATGTACATGCATGACAAAAAACGCGACCAACTGTGACAAATATGTATCATCACGGAAGTGTCTTTTTTTGTAGTGCACAACGTATCCCTTGAACCCTTCAAAGCTGCCCTGTAAGAACTTGAAACCACCGTGCCCTGGCCCCACGGTGGGCACCAACTGTCATGGAATTGTCACGGCAGATGTCCTAGCAGAAGGACTTAGTCGTGGAGCCATCGCAACTAGGTTAGCTTAAAGGGGTTAAACGGGACAAAGGACACAAGGAGTTTATACTGGTTCAGCCCCTTGTGGTGAAGGTAAAGACCGAATCCAGTTTGAGGTGGTATTGCTTATGTTTCGATTACCAAGGAGCGAATACGCTTAACCTAGCTTTCGATGTCTTGTTTCTTGTCCTGAACCACGGCTGGGTCGTCCCTTTATATACACAGGTTGACACCCAACGGCTCACAGAGTCTCGGCCGGCTCATACACAACGCGTCCGGCTCGGTGACTAACTATACATGCCTTATAATACAAGTTATACATATATGGCAGTTTACACCTCCGGGCCTTAAGTCACCCTTGGGTTTTGGGCCTTCACTAAGCCTGCTTCGTGAACCGCCATCTTCAATCACCTTCCTGGGATTTGTCATAACAAACCTCCTACGGTACAACCCGGCCCCTCCTGGGGGGCCATACCCAATAGTTATATCCCCAACACCTTTCATATGCAGCCCCTCAAACCGAGGAACCAGATCTGCTGGAGGTGGTGGCTGACATAGGGAGGGCTGCCGCGGATGAAGCCGCAGAGCTCGCAGCTGCTGAGGGGCAGGATCTCGCTGCCGTGGATGTCTAGGGCTCCTTGGCAGTGATGGAGCATTCTTCATAGGACGCCTCGGTAGGGGAAGTGGCCGTCGAGATGAAAATCCCACTTCAGACCACGGGCCCGCTCCCTGCAACCGGGATCGTCGCTGAGATTCCGCCACCCTCCTCAAGCGCACTGGCAATGGTGTTGTCGTCGCCTGGCATTGGAGCCCCTAGCCCTCCCTCGACGAACGCGGAGCTCGACGAAGAGCTTCAGCGCCTCTTGGCGCCGCTGTACCTGGGAGCCGGGGAGGTCGACGACTCAGCTGCCATCACAATGGATTTGTCCTTCATGGAGTCCATGGCAGCGGGCATGAAGGAAATGCAGGCTTGACACCTTCTGAAGTGGCAGGAGCTCAAGGGACGGCGTGAATCCGCCGGCAAGGTAGACTAGAAGCTGAAGGTCAAGTGCCTCTGGATACCAGGGAGCGAGAGATCTCCCTCCGGGAGGAGAGACTCGAAGCTACTCTTCGCGGCAAGGATGAGGATCCGGAGGCTCTTGTGCAGCAGCGTACCAAGGAGCTGGTGGACAAGCACGGGGCCGCCCTGGAGGCTCTTGTCGCAGACCATGCTGCCCAGTTGAAGAAGCTTATTGAAGATCTAGACGCCGCTTCTTCTGCCAAGACTGAGCTTGACCGGCAGATGGCTAAGCTGAATGAAGACCTTGCCGGGAGTACCAAAGAGGTAGAGGCACTCAAAGAAGAAGCATGGCAGGTAGAGATCCACTTGGCTGATGTGCAGTCACAGCTTTCCTCAAAGACCCAAAGCCTTGAGACAGCAAATGGCAACATCACAGACATGAAGGCAAGGATCCGCTCGCTGGAGTAGTCGGCGAAGTCCCTTGAATCCCGGCAGCAGCTGTTGTCCAAGGATTTGGAGATCGCCAAGCGTCTCCAGCAAGATGCAGAGGACAACTTGAAGAACCAGGTCGATATGAGCAGCCTCTGGATCAAGAGCATGATCAACATCGCCGAGGGTCTTGGTGTCCAAGTTGCGGCGATGGGTATGGACGGTCTATTCTTCTCGGCCAGGAAGCAGGAGGTCCCAATCGTCAAGCTGGGGCTCTTCTTCAACGAGATGATCGAGAAGCTGAAAGCGCACGAAGAGGAGAGGGTTGAGCGCTTTGCGACCGAATCTCGGAAGCTTGCCCGGAACACCCTCTTCATGGTTTTGAGAAATATTGCCTACCACCACCCAGAGCTCGATCTTGACAACGGATTCAAGAAGCCGCCAGCGGGTGCCGACGTCGTAGCCGCCGAGAAGAAAGCCGCTCCCCGTGCCGATAGGATTTTCGCATTTAAGTTGTTCCTTCTGGCCACCGAACTGAGTATCGGGCCACTCCACTGGGCCCTGTAATGGAACATGATATATATTTTGTGCTTAGTTATCTCTAGTTTTTGCGTAAAACTGATATTTCTAGCTGGATCCTTAAGCGTGTGTTTATCCCTTTGGGCTCTATATGTTCGCGTTCGTATGATCAATTCCTATATATGCTCTGGATGCCTGCCGATATCATATTGCCGCAATTGTTGTAAGGGTCCGGCCCTTAACAATCATCTTGGCGTGGATGCGTCTCAGCAGGTTTTTCCTAGGTAGCACTCGATGCAGCCTCTCGACATGCGAGCATGGCTCTCGACAGGACGATGGTGCAATCAAAGAAACTAGCCAAGGTTCCGTGCATGAGGGCTTTCATGATATGAACGGTCACCAGAGTTAAGGGATAAATGACTGCAAAATCCTGGAGTGTATCAACAAGAGGTGATAACGTAAACTTAGCTTTCTTTTGCAGCTTCTCCCTCCTCTGACAGGTCGCGCGTGTCGGGCGCTCCCGCGACACTGGCAGGAGCAGGAGTCAATCAGATGGTTTCTCCATTCCCGGCAAGGATCGACATGCATTTCTCATGGCTGATGGGCATCGGGGCGCAGTGTCGGGTTTCTTTGGTCCTTTTCCCTTTTGCCCCCTTCCCATCGAGTCAGTGCAGCGGCTGCCGTTACATGGGTCGTGCCAATGCAGGCAACCTTGCCGAAGCATGCTTTGCCGGGGCATCAATCGACGGACTCATACCAGCGCTTTGCTCAGGATTACCCAAGACTGGGGAAATACTGGACCGAACGTCACGCGGTAATCGTCGACATTGACGACGCCGAGGCTAGAGCAGCTCGGCTGCTGATGAGGGGGAGGGGCGGGAAGGAGAGAGCTCGTACCCGCACGCCCTGCGCCCTTTCTTCGAGCGGCGCCCGGATGGCGATCACGCCATATGGGTCGCCGGGGAGGATCTATCACCACCAGCGGTGATTTTTGCCGTAGTCGTGGCTACAACGGTGCGTGGAGATCAACACCAATAGTGCGGGGATGGCCCCGTTTTGCTTCCGTGTCTCCGCGGGCGCCAACGTCGAAGGTGTCGCCGAAGATGAAGATGATGATGAAGTCGACGCGTTGCGCACGCCTTCGGATTCGCACAAGCGAGCCCCCTACCTGGCGCACCAAGGGTGTCATGGGAAACCACGGCCACCTATGGGACTAAGAGGCCCCTTGCTGGTTCGGCGGGGGGAGGGGGGGCGACGCGTTGCACAAAGAGCAGACGAGCGTGGGGTAGCATGGTAGGAATCACACAAGCAATTGACCCAGGTTCGGTCCACCGTGAGGCGTAAAACCCTACTCCTGCTTTGGTGGATTGATGGTCGAAAAGGTGGTGGTGGAGCGTAGTACACCTGCGCGGCAGGGGTTGCCTTTAGGCAGCAGCGACTATGCTCGTACGGGGGTGTGAGTTATCCAACCTTCTAACCTGTTCTGCGGTTGCCACGGGCCTCCTTTTATAGATCAAGGGGTCACCACAATGGCAAAGTAGTCATAATGCACTGATATGATAGCAAACATTGCTATCATACCTAACTCTACAGGCTGACAGGGCGCATTAAATGCACCACTTAGTGTCACATCACTGGTTGCCCGGCAAGGACTGCCGGGCTATCTTGCCAGCTCCGCGCCTGCTTGCTTGACACGTCACAGGACGGGTGTCATCTGTGGGTTTTTCCTGTATGGAGAGGCAGCCATGTGGCGAATGACTGCCACTCAGTAACTTTGCGGCTTGACACCGCACTGATCGACGACGTGGGTTGTGATGGAGCGGTTGGTGAGGTGGTTTTGCTTCCGTGAGCCCCGGCAGGCCCTGCCGGGGTGCTTCGGTCGTCTGCTTCAGGGGGTGGTCTTGGGCCTTTCTCTTGGCGATAATCTGCTTCTCTGGTTCGATCTTGGTCTCTTTGATCTGCATGCCGGTCCTTCAAATATCTTGGCTCCTTGAATTCTGACTTGGGCTCATGCTTCTATCTTGTTCTCATGCCTGTGCACAGTTTGGGCAATAGACCCAGGGTTTGTTGCACCGACAACATTGGTATGTCGAATAGTTAATCTGGTAAGATGTTGTGTCCTTGATATGTTATATGAGGACGGGTTGTCAGACTAGTTGTAGCCACACACATCACATTGGCTTTTACAGTATATTTCATGCGATTACATTTGGCATATCGAGATCTAAGCAATCTATAATAGGATGAAAAGACTGGCATGCTTCATATTATTGGCGAACTCAGTTCATATAAACAACCAATTCAACCATTCTGTCGGTAAATTAAAAGCGCCACTGGAATATTTTTCACTACCCCAATCATACACACAAAAAGGGGCGACGCCACCGTAGGGGCTGGTATGGGCGGCCGCCTCGGGTGGCTGGAAAGTGTGCACCTAGCTTGAGTCATCCAGGTTGGCCCAGGCTTGTTTTGTTCGTCCCAATGCACGAGCAGGCAATGTAAAAAAATGAAGAAAAACGTTTCAATTTGGATAGGCCAATAACGTAAGTGCAAGGCTGGCCCTATAGCAGGCTCGCAGCCCAAACGAGCGCCTCCCATATCGATCGACAGCAGGAAAAATCCCAATTCGTTTGCTCCAGCCTCTAGTCTGGTTTGCTCCTAACCTAGCCACCGCTGGACAGACCGACACAACGCTTCCTTGCGCCCTCACCGGAGGGCCGTCGCGGGGCTTCAAGCGGATGGAAGGATAAGAAGATGAAGATCCAACCCTGGGTGTAGCCTGCGTGGGAGGCAGCGGTGGTAGCACGGGCTTGGCATCGAGCTTGCGCAAACGGAGTCGCATCTTGCAAGAGCAGCATGCGTAACGAGCAGGTACATCACATCCCTGATTATATCTAATTCAACTGTTCAATTTCTTGCTAATAGTTAAACCTGACGGTGTTGTAAAACTGCTTGTATGTAGGGAATCTATGAGAAAATGAAACCAATTTCTGCTTATTTTATAACTCCCCCAATCAATACTGAACTGACTAAACCTGATGTATCTAATCAAGTTTCCGGTGCAAACATACAAGCTCATGTTGTTCTTGAGCCTAAAGTGTCTATGAACAGACTGCTAATGAAGGATTTCATGCAAACATTTTACATGCTCCTGGTGATGAACATATAGTGTCTAACGAGGGATCTAATGCAAGCATTTTGCAAGCTCCCGTTGAAGGATTTAGTGTCTAATGATGATCTGCTATGTTGAGAGAGACATAGAAATTTGCAGGCATTGATGACAAGCAAATTATAGTACATTTTCATGGCTTGAGGAAACATCGAGGCCATCTACTAGAAAGTCCCCGTATCATGACAATGTAGCATAAATACTTTTGTAATCCGTTGTTTGAAACTATTGGCATACTTGTGCAGGATAGATATATTGATATGCAGTTTGCGCACTGGTTATAGGTGCAATTACACTTCGATATTTTCAGCCAGAGAATGAATAATTCAAGCAAGTATAGACCATGTTAGTAGTCCTTGTACACCATGTTGCATTTTGTGTTTTTGGGGTGCTTACATCATTTAGTGTTTTATAATCTGAACTACTTTGGATCATTAGCTGGTTTTCAAAGTGCATATAGCTTCACATTTCTCAAGTTATGTTGATTTCCGGAGTGCAAGTGCCTTCTGTCAGGACCCCAATTCCAAGTCACATCGATCTAGCCGGTTACACATTATATCACTTTGCGGCCTCACGCACGGTATTCCCACGGGTGTCACCTTACCATGGCCCGCGACCGTTTGCGCCTTTTGGCTCACATATATGATAGTGTCGCTAGCATCCATGTGACAGAGAACTCGGGCCGACATGACTAGTCGTGAACCCAAAGTGGCACTAACTTACGGGGACAGGCATACATGAATCAACATCGAGCATGTCGGTCAGCAGCGTGCGAATCCGGGCTGTAGCACTAGGCTAACAGGACTCCGGTGAACCGGATTGTAGCAGGCTAGGCAGGACTCCGGATGTCACCGCGTGACATTTCCTTGAAGGGACAGACACAGGAACGAAGTGAATCACATGCCGGCCAGTCAAGTGTTCCGGAGCAGTAGTGGTAGGCTAGCAGGACTCCGGTGAACCGGGCTGTAGCGGACTACTATGGCTCATGGAAACACATGACTACATTTCCCCATAAGAGAGGCTACCAAGGATAAACAACTAGGTTGTCGGATCCCACACATACCAAGCATTTCAATCATACACACAATATGCTCGATATGTGTAAATACAACATGGCATCACAACATAACTCTACGACTCAAGTATTTATTCATTAGGCTCCGAGGAGCCAAGTATTACAATCATGGTCTCATGACCCAACATACAGAGCATACAAGCATCGTGCGGAAGCATAAACATGTCTGAGTACAGACAACTACAAATGAAAAAGGCTGAGAAGCCTGACTATCTACAAGACCCTCCCAAGGGTACAAGATCGTAGCTGAGGTAACAAGCTAAATGTCGAAGTCCATGCGGAACTACTAGCGAGACTGACGTCTCTCTGCAAAACATAAAATAGGCAAACGTGAGTACAAATGTACCCAGCAAGACATACATCAGAACTATCTACATATGCATCATTATCAAAAGGGGGTTGGTGGAGTTTAACTGCAGCAAGCCAGCTTTGACTCAGTGGCTATCCTGAACTATGAATGCTGGTAACTCTTTTGAGGTGGCGCACACGAGTCCACATATTCACCATATCAATACACCACTATGGATCCGCTCCCGTCTCCCTACGAGAAGGCCATCCATAGCACTCACGCTTATCTTGCGATTTTTAGAGTATCCACTTTCACTTGTCTATGAACTGTATAGGCAACCCAGAGGCCCTTTACCGCGGACGCGGCTATTCGAATAGATCATGTTAACCCTGCAGGGGTGTACTTCTTCACGCACGCTCTCACCACTTACCGCCGTTTACACGGCATGTACTCGGCAACCTTCAAGCGGAAGCCCAACGAGGGTGTCGGCCACGGCCTACCTGAACACTCAAGTCTCTAGTCCAGGTTTATCGCCTATTCAGGTTCCATCCGGAGGGAGTCCGGCCGAGGTTTCCACATACGGCCCCGAAAGATGTGTACAGGGTTCCGCGACACCAAACGGGCGCCCGGTATACCCAGCCACGTGCCTACCGCATCACAGCCCACCCCTCGGGTCTGCGCTGCGCACGGCCTCCAGCATACTACAAACACCAGAAACTACTTGCAACTCCTCGACAGAGGACAAGGGTGGTTAAGAAGTCGAGAGGGTCCATTGGTTTCGGGCCCAATGCATGGTACTAGCTGTTCATGGATCACAAACACAGAACTCAGTTCCTGAGGACGGTTTCAATGAGACAACCCACCATGTATTCCTACATGGCCTCTCACCGCTACCTTTACCAAGTCGTGTTCACACACTTAGCTCACACACAGTAGGACATGTTTATCACCATTCCAATTCATCCCCGATGAATCAGACCTGACTCAACTCTAAGCAGTAGCAGGCATGACAAACAAGCATGAATGAGTAGTCACATCAGGGCTCAAACAACTCCTACTCATGCTAGTGGTTTTCATCTATTTACTGTGGCAACGACAGGTCATGCAGAGGAAAAGGGGTTCAACTACCGCAACAAGTAACAGATGAATCATTGTTGTCCTAATGCAGTAAAAGAGAGCAGGAGCGAGAGAGTGGGATTGTATCAGAATGAACAAGGAGTTTTGCTTGCCTGGCACTTCTGAAGATAGTATAGTTCTTCATCGGTGTCATCGATCTCATCGTCGAAACCACGTCTATCGAGAGGGGACAAATACCGGCAACAGAGAAAGAAACGCAATGAATGCAATGCAAAATATGATGCATGATCATGACATGGTGATGAGGACATCAATACCATTGTTACACCCACAGCCCCTGCTGCTATACATACTGGACCAATTACTAGAGCTCGCGCACGCCAATTAAATTACCAGGTACTTTCGTTTCTTGGTAATGATTCTAATATTCATGAGAATATGATGCTGCCTAAATTAGATACATTTGTTTTGCTTACAAATGAAGGGCCTAGCTTTGAGAAGGATGAACATTGGAGCAAGAACAAGCATGGAGATGATGGCATGCGCATGGGGAACAAGAACGGAGTTACAAGTGATGATTTCAAGACGTTGAAGCCACCATAATGCGTGCATGAAACCTTGGACGAAATATACAAGATGCTACTTCATAACTTTCGTCCAGAGGCTATTCTAGGTGCTGCGTCACCTTATTATTGGGCCAGGCCCATGTAATTTCGAAATACATCAGTATAGGCTGTTTTTAGAGTCCGTATGTGTGGGGAAACAAGAGATAGGGTTGGTTTCGGACCCCTTCCTCAAGGGCCACGAAATTCCCCCCCTCTTCCTCCATATATACAGCCCTTAGGGCGTCGTTTAGACTTTGGGTTTTGTTTAGATTAAAAGTTCGCCATAGCTGCAACTTCGCGTACTTCGTTTGTGTTCAGCGACCAGACAAAGGCGTCACAGAACTCCACCTTGATCAATAAAGCTTTCATCTTATATTCGCAATATCCAGATTGCAATCTCAGTTTCTTGCTTGTTCTTCGTTTGCTCGCAGGAAACAGACCCTCGTGGTCAGGTTGATCGTGCTCCGGCGTGGTCGATAACCTCTCGGAGTTGGTTTAGCGATTGCTAAGGCGCGACGTCCTCGCACGTTCGTAGTCGGATCGTCAAAGTCGACTTCCACCAAAGCGATATCCATCATCTCATCGAAAGACGGGACACCTTTGCCTCTATCACATGGTAAAATGAGTGTGTTGGGCTAATGCAACTACAACCAGATGGGTTTGAGCTATTTTGAACCAAAGATTCAAAGTTCAAACTCATTTGTGATCTTAAATAGTGCTTTATCATGTTTTGCACTAAACAACAAGTTAACTTGTTTAAACATGCATGAAACCAGTACAGATGGATAGATTGGATTTTTCTGATAATTTTTCATATATAACTTATTTCATTCTGAGCTCCGGTTGAATTTCTATGATTTTTAGAAGTTAGCACTATTTTCTGGAATTTTCTGGATAAACTTAAATCCAGAAAATGCTTTACTGCGTTAGCATGACATAGGTGTGACGTCAGCAGGTCAACTGGGTCGGCCAGGTCAAACCTGACCTATGGGACCCATACGTTAGTGTCTTAGGCTGGTTTGGGTGGATGACAGGTGGGACCGGTCAACGTTGACTTGACCAAAATCAAAGCTGACACGTGCGGTCCACACAGATTAGCACTAATCTAAACAGGAAGTTAGACTAAACTAATTGGGCTCGGGGACCCACATGTCATCGACACAGGCACTAATTAAACGAGTTTAGCGCCTAAGCTAATGGCGCCACGTCAACTGCCGGCGTTTAACCGCCGGCGACCTCAGATCGCGGCGGTGTCCTCATCGGGATTTCGCTACAGGCCACGGTTTGGGCGTGGCTGGGTTCTATGGAGAGCTGGGGCTGAGCCACGTATGTGGGTGGTGGAGCTGGACCAGATGGTCGCCGGAATCAACGCCGGCGACAAGGTTTGCGGCGGCCGTGGTCCGGCCGTGCTCGAGTTCCTCGCTAAGGCGTTCAGGAGGAGGAGCTGGTGCTGGCTACGGGTGCACGAAGACACGCTGAGCACGGTGGTGCGCTCGGTTGCGGCTATAGGTGACGGTGGCCACGACGGCGACATGGCTGGGCGGCGGTGAGCTTCGGGCACGGCGGCGCTAGCGCTAGGGGACGTGCGGGGCGACGGGGAAAAGGGCGAACGGAAGAGGAGCTCACAGAGGACTCACAGAGAAGCCCAGCGGGGTCGGGGAAGCGTCGGTGGCGGCGAATCGAAGGGCGGCGATCGTCGGGGAAGAGGACGACGGTGAGCTCGATGGCGAAGTTTTAGGCATGCCGCGAGCGCGTGCTTCGTCTTGGTGATCCACGGCGTCGAGGCGAGCCCGTTGGACATGTAGAGGGGCGAGGGGAGCTCGGTGGACGCGGTGGCAGTGAACGGCGGCGACGGACTCCGCTCGGTGCGTGAGGGAGAGAGATCCAGGGGAGGGAATGAGCGCGGGGAGAGAGCGAGAGGAGCCAGGGGGCGCGTGGCGACGTCCTGGGCGTCGAGGCAGTGGCGGGAAGCAGGAGGTGGCCAGGCGCGTGGGCGCGCGCGGTGGGCACACGCCCCTCGTCCTTCTGGCGAGAGGAGGGAGACGACTGGCATCGGCGAGCTGGGCTGGGCCGGCTCCTGGGCCGCACAGGTAATTGGCCCAGGTACTAACTCTCTCTCTCTGTTTTTTAATTTGTTCTGTTTTTCTATTTTTGCTACTATGTTTTGATTTAGTTCAAAGACCAAACCATTTTCAAAATTCATGAAAATAATTGTGTGAACTAAATGGACTTATCCAAAGCTACACAACAATTTCTAGAATTATTGAACATATATTTATTATATAACAAATATAGATCCAATTCAAATATTTATTGGATTAATTCAAATGCCCAAAATAATTGTTTCTGAGATTCTAGAAATATTGGTTTGAATTTTATCCCTTGCCAATATTTCCAGAGATTAACAGGAACATTTTCTTGGACTCATTTGATGAGATTTAAATGTTCGTTATTTTTAGAGGTCTTCTGAGGCTTTTGAAAATTCCTCAATTCAAATTTCATTTGAATTTAAACATGATGCTCACATGAAGGGCTAGCCTAGTGTATACAAGAACTAGGCATGTGACAGCTCACCCCTACTAAACAAGAATCTCGTCCCGAGTTTCAAGTCGTGAGGTAAGAAGACAGAGGGACACAAGCTAACACGATCTTCACAATCCAGATGTCTTTCTCGAGGATGTTGATTCATTGCATCACCTTGATCTCGAGGTCTTGCTTTGAGAACTACATCCAACATGACAACGAGTAGAAAGGGAGAATTTTAGAAGAATCGATCTTCCTGAGGTTCGAGCAACTTAGGATCATCTTAATGATCACAAGATCAACTCATGGAATGAGACATGGAAACATCTCTGGAGCTGAGAGGAAAAACATGCATCAGGAGGGACGGAAGAAACAATTTGACGAGGGTTTCAAAGTAGCGAGGAAAAATTGCCATGATTCCATAACGGGGCACCTCAGGAAAGGTGACTCATGGAATTATTCCCTTAAGTGGCAAAAAGAATTACTTTTGGTACATAGATGATGCGGAGCATCCCACGTTCATCCCCATGTACACTCCGACTACTCTCAAAGCCCCAAGAGGACATACGATGAGACCTCGACCATACGCCTTTGGACACAAGGTGAACTCACTCCTCTTCGAACCGTCACTTTCCTCATGTGAGACATGGCTACTACCTCATGCATGGACCTTGCATACACTTAGGTACAACCGCGACGACCATGGAGGATCCAAGGACCAAGGCCAAGCATGGAATAGGAGAAGGAAGAAGAAGTAGGGACAAGCTTCTGGAAAGCCCGGAACTTCCGGCCTCAGCCCGGAACTTCCGGCCCCCGGACCCTCCGGCCTGCCCGGAACCTCCGGCCCCCGGAGTCCAGACCAGCCCCGAGCGCGCCAACTCTCTGGATAGCCCGGAACCCGGCCGGAACCTGCCCGGAACTTCCGGAGCCCGGAACTTCCGGCCTGCCTGCGTGCAAAGACTCGGGCCGAAGCCCATGTATCCCTTTCCCGCTTACCCCTTCATGGATTAGACTATAAATAGACCACCCCCTCCTCCTAGTTAGGGTTAGCATTGGTTTAGCTCATAGTTGAGATAGAGCTTTGCTCATCCATTACAGATCTACTCCACGAGAGAGACCGCGGCCCCTCTACGGAGAAGATCCCCTTGGATTCAAGACCCCCTCTTGGGTGTCCCCATCAAGACCTCCTCACGGAGAAGAACCGGTTACCCTATGTATCGTCCCTTGTTGATCGTGGATCGTGTATCTCTTTTGTGCTCTTGGATCTAGCGCATGTGTGATCATATTCGTGTTGGTTGAGTGTTTCTCTTGTTTTCCCCCGTGATTTCCCTCGTGTTCTTCCGCGCGTTCTTCGTGTTCCTCGTAGGGATCCTCTCCAAACGTGAAAGATCGGCCCCTAGGGTTCCGCCCTACATCATCTTGGTATCATGAGCCACGTTGATCACGTTTTTGGAGCCCCTACCCTTTGTTTTCTAGCTTGATTTTGTTGATTTCGTCCTAAATCCGAAAATCCCCACCAAAAATAGCCCCCAATTTTTTTTGTGATTTGTTGGTTTGGATGATGTTTTGTTGGTTTTGATCCATGGATTTGCTTGGTTTCATGTCGATCTAGCATCTCCCCAAGTTTCCCCACTTTCTATCCACAAAATCTCCCCAATTTTGACTTTGGAAATCGAGTTTTTCCGCCCCCATTCTCAGATCTGGAATTTAGGGTTCGTCCCGGGAGAAATTCCACGACCCCCAAAACTTCCGGACTCCCCCGGAACTTCCGTCCCCCGGAACTTCCGTCCCATCCCCGGAACTTCCGGGCTAAGCAGAAAGTTTACCCCAAAAATCCCCAGACTCCCCGCACTTTTTCCGCGACCCCCGGAACTTCCGGCCACCCCCCGGAACTTCCGGAGCCCGGAACTTCTGGCCCTAACCCCGGAACTTCCGGCCTAAACAGAAACATTCCCCGAAATTTCAGCATCAGCCTTTTTCACCGTTTTCATCACAACTTTTCGCTCCGAACTCCGATTTGAGTGTTCTTTGGCTCGTTTTGAAGCTATCGACATGCCCGAGGTCCCACCTTGGTTTCACCACCTTTTGACACCATCAAATTTTTGGTACTTTGGCATCTTTGCCTAGGGCTTCCACCACATCATCCGCAACTTAACCCTTTTTGTTCCCCATAGCATTTGAGGTTGTTTGAGTAGTGACTTGAGTCTCCTAAGGTGTTTTGGCTACTTAGGGACCGTGCTTTCAACTCCGACACAATGTATAGTCCACCACCATAACCTCCACTTCCGCATTGCCTAGTGCAACACCACCGCATTCCGCTACCGCCTATTTGACATTTCACTTTTGAGATTTTGAGTTCGCGGTTTTTCCATTTCCTAAGGTGTTTCGGCTACTTAGGGACGAGTCTCCATCATCTTGGTATCTACATCAAGAACACCGCCGCTCATCATCGCCATTGACGGTAACCTCTATATCATCTTGTTATAGTGGTATCACTCCATTGTATGTTCCCTTGCAATTGCATTGTTAACACCTAGCCCATTTTGCGTCACTTGCCTATCGAGACTAGACATTTGAGTATTGCCGGCAATGTTACTTGTGCACATTAGTGATCATCGATCTACACGTTCCATTGCATACATACCATCCCATATTGGTATCATCTTGGTATCATCATATCATCTCGTGTGCCACAAGTTTGTTCCCGCATATACACAATTGCTATCTTGGTTTGTGCATTGTGCAAAAGTGGCCATACAAAAAAATATATATAAAAAAAGAATAAGGTTTTAAGCAAAGAAAAAGAGAGAGCAAAGAAGCTTGTAAGCAAATGCCATAGCACCATACCACATTGCACATAAGATTGTCATATCCGATCATCTTGGATCATCTTGAGAAACACCGGGAACCATACATATATAGCATACTTGGGATAGAAAGCTTATCCATTTTGCATCTTATAGGTTGTGCACAAGTGTCGTATCCGCCTATTGAGCAATCGTGCTAGCGTCTCTCTTGAGTTGTGCAACACGAGCGTTTTCCGTGGACTCCACATTTTGTGCTCATTCCTTGGTTGCACGACCCCATTTATCTATCCGTGTGTGTGTTTTCGTGTGCCACATATTGCTATTGGTCTACTTGTTACATTTTGCGAATTTGTGAATCTCTTTCAACATTATTGACTGTTGCTAACATTTTTGCATCAATTTTTGTGCCACTATCCTCACCGAGCTCCACCATAAGCCTTATTTGTGTAGGTGTGAGAAACCGACAAGAATTGGAACCAATTGTGCTATTTCCTTGTTACACATTGAGTGATCATTGATCCATTTTCAACATTGGTCAAGGTACATTTGGTATGAGTTCTTCTCTTTCTCCCACTCATATTTGCTCGAGTCTTGTGATAGATAAGCAAGGCATTTCATCTCTAGTCTTCGACAACAACGACGGCGCGAACAACTACATCACCAAAGCGTCCATCTTCGATCTGCAACGACAAATGCAAGGCACACAATCTACCTTGCGAGAGTGCCTCGACAACCTCGCCATCGACATACACCACTCCGAAGCAAGGAAAAGGGACTACATCGACACCAAGTTGGGCGAGCTAAAGGATCAACTACGAGACATGGTGGCCGACTACAAGTCTTCTTCCCCTTCATCATCCTCAAGGCGGCGGCAAGCAAGTCGATCATCTTCGGAGCGCAAACAAGATGCAAGCACAAGTCGTCCACGTCCACATCTCCATGGCGACCATCACCAACATCGTCATGAAGGGCAAGACACCTCCAAGCATCATGTGCACAACAACGACGAACGACATCTACTACAAGCTCAAGCACGACAACGACATCATCAACATGAAGATGATCAACAAGCGCAAATGCACAAGTCCCAACAAGCCCTACTTCGCGCCAAGTCCAAGCTTCATGAGCATAAGAGAAGACCGCGAGACGAGCACCACCAAGATGGAGCTACGGTTACAACAACCACTTCGGCATCTTCGCCAAGTGCTATCAAGGCATCTTCGCCTTTGGACGTACGGCATCTTCGCCTACATCCCACGAGTTCGCCTACATCGACATCTTCAACAACGAGGAGACCACCTACAAGTAAGGGCGACACTTCCATCTTTGGAAGCCCCTCAAGAAAGATGGCCGAGCATGGGAAATTCCCTTCGGTCATGGAGACGAGCTACGAGGTGCCACATCATATGGGCCTCCAACAACAAGACGGCGACAAGAAGGTTGACCATGGGACTATCCCTTCAACCAAGGTGGCGATAGGAGTTGAGCATGGAGACAATTGCACCAACACCTCTCCGACACCCACATATGACGAGATGACCCAATTTCCATGTGAGGAGAGCCACTACCACATGAGTGACATGAGTGACTCCACCATATGTGACATTGAGTGCATTTCCTATGAGAGGATGAGTGTGACCACCACTAGCCCCACACTTGAGAGCATGCCACACATCCTATGTGATGTTGAGAGCCATTTGAGTGACTCCACCAACCATACAAGTGAGAGCATCATATTGGGAGTGAGTGAGCCACAACACTTAGTGAGCGAGGTAGTTGACACGACATGTGAGACCACTATGATTTCTAACGACTTATCCTCTACTCCTAGTGTGTTTTCTTTGGTGCTAGGTCTCCTACATGACGACATGCCTACCCTCGACGAGTCCATACCTCCAATGGAGACGACGAGGGCCATGGTGGACGATGATGCACCACCCACATGGTTCCATCAAGATGAAGATGACAACGAGTGGATCTTCGACACCTCACCGACAACACATGAGCGATGCTCCAAAGGTAACATAGGTGATGGTGCTTCTCTTGTGCCACTAGTGGACTATCTCACCAATGATTGCTTGCATGATGTTGATCCACCTATTACCATGCTTCTTGCTAGTGCGACTTCCTCATGTCATGACTTACCAATTTATGATGACTATGATGATGAGCATGTTGAGTTGCCAAGTTGTGATGCTATGCTCCATAGGATATCATGTGAAAATTCTATAGGTCACGTCATGTTTGACAATCCTTTGAACTTGCCATATGCTATGAGTGAGATCTCCCATATTGCTTCATTTCAATCTCAACATAGTAACTATGCATGCCCCATTAAAATAAATCCCATTTGCACTTATGGCATAGATGACGAGATGATGGTCATTGGCTTTTGTTTTTCATGTGATGATATTGCTAAGCTTCCTTTACATGATTTGCGCAATTCATCTACTATGCCATGCCATGACCACATAGAACCAAATATGCTTTGTTGGATGTTGTAAATATTCTCCATGTGATGTTTCTACTAATGATCATGAGGAGACCCCCATAGTTTCCTCATACATATTAGGAGATTTTGATGCATTCCATACTTTACATGATTCCCATGATTGCTTGCACCATATGCATTCCATGAATAACAATGTTCTACATATTTCTCATGATGCATTACATCCTTTGAGTCTCCATTATGCTATACATAACAACAAACCTCTCATGATGGATGACATATTTCTATATCACGCATCTCATTTATTTGAACATTGGATATTTGGTGCTAACCAACACAAGCACGTGCGCATCATGATGGATGATATGTACATATACCATGCACACACAATTTTCCCTTTGCCTTTGTTTTGTGTAGCTACTTATGAACACTCGTCAACCTCACAATCCCATGAGTTGACGAAACGAGCTCTTGAGAGCAATGACGATTTGGGATCCCGTGGACTATCCTTACCACCATTCCCTTCGCGCAAGCACTACGCGCATCTCTTTTACTTGTCTCTCACACGGCTATGGGCTATCTACCATTTGTCACCTTATGCTCATTTTTTCGTGTTCACTTTGCATGTTATGCTTGCTTCTATGCCTTTGCCATGCAATTGTGACCCTTGCTTGCATTTACCCATGATTCACAATTATGCTACTTCTATGTGTATTTTCATGCTTGGTGGAGATCCTTGTTGCTATTGCCATGTTTATCATGTGCCTCATGCTATTGATGCTATTTTGCTCATATCTTTCCTTCATGCTTGTGATATGTCTCGTGCATTATTCATGCCCACTATTTGCACACATGACATGCTTGACGTGATTCCCTCTAGTACGTTGCATCTTCGCACTACTAGCTTGCTTGACTTGATCACTATGATTACTTGCTTGGTTGCATCACCCATGTTCCATTCTTACTCGCTTTCTTGGGTTGATGACATATATGTTCACGCCTCTCACGTGATATATCGTGATCTTTGTCTCTTGTCTCCATTAGTTGCACCTCTCATATGCCATTGTAGTGAGTGCATCCATGCTATGCTTATTCATCTTGGAGACTTGGACATATTACTTGTGATGCATGCTTGTTTGATTGAGCACATTGTATTTGGTTGTTCTCGCATCATATGCTTCCATACAATGCCACCTTCCCGTGTACCTTCTTATGATAAGAATGATGAGGACACTTGTTGGGTATCTCACCACACGAATGATAGGTTTTGCACTTCCGCTAAACTCATTTGTTTTTCCGAGTGTTTGTCATGTTCTTCCATTTTGAAGGATTCACAAGGTGCTACCGTCATGAGACAACTTGGTTATGTGAAGGCATACATGACACGCGACACCAACATTTTCGACATCCTCATAAAGGTGAACTCCTTCCCTTTGAGTCATCCTCAATTACGCATATTGGATGGGTCATTCTTTCATCGTTTTCTCCTTCTTCTTGTCTACATGATACATATATTGGATGGAGGACCAACATTGGAGATGGACCCTATGGACCTTCAAGTTGAGGAATGCCACGACATCGAGCATTGGTACATCAACACTCCTTTGACACATTGCACCAACACATACATATTTGTTGATTGTGTTCCCATATGTCATGCTCGATGGACATATCATACCCATTGCAAATTTGCATCTTATGCATGGATTGACTCACCTTATGATTGCCTTGTTGCATCTTGTATTTCTATGTCATCCATGATATATGAGCTTGTCATTTCCTTAGCAAATTTGTTGTGATCTTTCTTGATGGCATATTCATACATCATGATCATATTGCCTACCATCAATTGCATGATTACATACACATATTGAGCATCCATTGCCATATTCATGCTATTGATAAACCGTCTCACTATGACATCATTTTGCACCGTGGTTGCATTGATCACTTTCACAATACATTTGTGTGCACAATGAATGATTTTTCTCCCATGAATGCTTTGCATATCATTCTATATCATCTTGATAAGCTTCATGTGCTTTGTCGCGAACAATCTTGTTGCACGGACTCATTCTTACATGATGGACATTTTGTGTGCGCTAACTATTGTATTTACAAGTGTCGCTTGTGTTTGCTCTTTTTGCATGTCTATCACTCTGGTGACACCTTGGAATACTTGGATTGCGCCATGCCTTCCACTTCGTCCAACTACAAGTCCGTCCACGACAACTGTTTCAATGCTGATGAGGTTTTCGATCCGAGGTCGGATCTTTCCCGAGGGAGGGAGATGATGCGGAGCATCCCACGTTCATCCCCATGTACACTCCGACTACTCTCCAAGCCCCAAGAGGACATACGATGAGACCTCGACCATACGCCTTTGGACACAAGGTGAACTCACTCCTCTTCGAACCGTCACTTTCCTCAGGTGAGACATGGCTACTACCTCATGCATGGACCTTGCATACACTCAGGTACAACCGTGACGACCATGGAGGATCCAAGGACCAAGGCCAAGCATGGAAGAGGAGAAGGAAGAAGAAGCAGGGACAAGCTTCTGGAAAGCCCGGAACTTCCGGCCTCAGCCCGGAACTTCCGGCCCCCGGACCCTCGGGCCTGCCCGGAACCTCCGGCCCCCGGAGTCCAGACCAGCCCCGAGCGCGCCAACTCTCTGGATAGCCCGGAACCCGGCCGGAACCTGCCCGGAACTTCCGGAGCCCGGAACTTCCGGCCTGCCTGCGTGCAAAGACTCGGGCCGAAGCCCATGTATCCCTTTCCCACTTACCCCTTCGTGGCTTAGACTATAAATAGACCACCCCCTCCTCCTAGTTAGGGTTAGCATTGGTTTAGCTCATAGTTGAGATAGAGCTTTGCTCATCCATTATGGATCTACTCCACGAGAGAGACCGCGGCCCCTCTACGGAGAAGATCCCCTTGGATTCAAGACCCCTCTTGGGTGGCCCCATCAAGACCTCCTCACGGAGAAGAACCGGTTACCCTATGTATCGTCCCTTGTTGATCGTGGATCGTGTATCTCTTTTGTGTTCTTGGATCTAGCGCATGTGTGATCATATTCGTGTTGGTTGAGTGTTTCTCTTGTTTTCCCCCGTGATTTCCCTCGTGTTCTTCCGCGCGTTCTTCGTGTTCCTCGTAGGGATCCTCTCCAAACGTGAAAGATCGGCCCCTAGGGTTCCGCCCTACATCAATAGATCATTGAAACCCTTTATACCAGCCTAAGGCAATCACAATCGATCGTTTGGCGGAGTTCGAATGGATGATGTGGACTACCTTGTTGAGGGCAACCCGATGGATGATTTCTTCTTATCATCGGAAATGGAAGGGACCCATGGCAGACTAACACAATGACGGGTGCAAGCTGGGAACAAAATGCAAATACTGGGAATGACCCAACCATCATATCTGCCTGAGATTCAGATCTGGTTGGTAACGGGATATTTCAGACAGCATGTCTGGAGAAGAAAGTTTGCGACACAAACCAACGGGATGACGTTGCGAGATTCTCAGGAAATGAACTACGGTAGCAAGCTCCAAAACATGAGCTGGTTCTGCTACAAACCTGTGAACATGCTGTCCAAAACAAGCATGACCACGTAGTAGTCTTATAATAAAACACTACCGAGTTCAGGTGGGGAACCATCATCAAATATATCAAAGTCCTTGTATAAGCCCCGGGTCTTAAGAAGGAGCTTCTTTTCCTTGAACAAATCAATCAGTGGCTTGGTGTGCTAGGGAATACATATGGAGTGGAGGTAATTAATCTACCAAACCATAGAATACATTTGCACATGCATAACTGACTTGGGATGGTACTAGAGGAAACAAAGACAATCTTTCTCGAACTCACGGCGGCAATTTGCACCAAATGCACATGAATTCGAGGAGGTCACTTCTTCCATCCAAGCATAAGCTTCATGAACGGAACACGAAGGCATTGCTTACAAAGTTTCCAACACTAGGTTGATGTTCAACGTGAATCCTGGGGGAGACAAAATGCTGCTGACGGACTCAATAGCAACTCATTGGAATTTCCATATCATTGGACTTCCACCATCATGTGAACACGGTGATAGTATTGGTCAGACCAAAAGATGTAATGGTGTATGCTCGAGGGATCAACCACGAGTAAGACAACATTACGAACATCGTTGGTTCTGATTTGACTTGACGATAGCCCATACTCAAGTCAAAGTTTTGACAAGACAATAGATCCAATAACTGATCACGAGGACCAATTGGTGAAGATATCATCTTTCTTCAACACACACACAAACACAAAGATATCCCTTCAGAAAGAACCAAATTCGGCAAAGCTTTTTATCTTCCAACTCTCCAAGTTGTTGTTTAGCTTAACCAACTAGCCCAGGGGTATCCAACACAGATTCTTGGAGATGGGGTGGTTTAGAGGAAAACCAACTTGATCACGAACTCAACATAGAGGTTAGGTGACAACCTGGTAACACTTCCGAGAAGATATTCGGAAAATCACGAACCGCCGATATGTTACTAAGCTCGAGAACAATCTTGCTTTTCAGAGCAAGACGATATGATCAAATAAGCAAGGGATTGAATAATCCTCACTCATTGATCGAGGAGTGCACCAGAAATAAGGACTAGGTAGCACGATCAGTCCTAGGATGGTGATTCAATAACCAACACGCTAAGGATGAGAATATTGTCCAATAACTACCAAGCAACGGACTTGCTAGGAGTATTGATTTCACGCATCACAGTTCACTTGTCTGCATTCTGGTTACAATAACACGGAACCAAGGAATGAAGCAATGATGGCGAGAAGTATCACTGCGTCAAGAATTCATAAGAGATGGTGCAATCCCTATGATATTCTTGACATAAATAGGGTAATACTCCAAGGTAGAATAGAACAAAAGCTGGATTAGCATTTTGATCTACACAACACAACTACTTTGACCCAATCCTGGATATGGATGAGGTACTGGAGTTTGTTTCTCCTAGTCATTCCGGAATAGAATGGCTTGATGGACCACAAGGATAATAGGCATCGATGAACACGATCGCACACATACTCTAGACTATCGATTGATAGACAATGGTTGGAATACAAGTAAAGAGTAACAACTCAAGGAACATATATCTTTCTGAGTTGTGGATGCATAGCTTAGTACGTCGAGCAAAACTCAACATTTCTTCCAGATAACCCGTGCAGAACGGTAGAACTGGCAGATTCACAATGTAGAATGGAGAACTCATTAAGAGCACTCTGGTTGTGATCTTTTGGTTCAAAGAACTTCTGCCATAAGCGGTTCATGGTAATTGGAAGAAGGATGTACCACAAACCTCGAGGACTATCGCAAAGGTTACTAATATCCTAAAGGAACTAGCAACACTATCAACATGAGGTAAGTAGGGTGAATCTCGGGTTCAAGAACCCAGGAATAGAATACCTACTAACTAATAACATCACGGGATGCTTTTGAGAATGATGGCCAGAATCATCACACAGGGAACACAAAACATGTTAGATTACTAGGTGATCCTGACACCTAGGGTCATAATAATAGCTCCAACCTATATACTGAGGTAGTGAAGCACCTCAACTCACTGGTTTAGTGTGGTTGATCTGGCCCAAAAGGACATCGGGAACGGGGAGGAAGGCTTTGCAAATGCATTAGATTGTTTAGAGACCCTGGATGACTCGGACAGCATAACGGCTGTAAATGCTCAAAAAGATTTGAGACATCCTGCAAAATAGTGGCATGTCTACGGATTAGTAACACGTGATCCTGATAGAAAGATGAGAAGCCTAGTTCTTAATCCCTGTACAAGAGAAGAGGATGACTCAGATCAGAAGGGCATAAGGTAAAGGAGTAAAAAGAGACTTACGTTCCATCCCACAATCAATTCCCCTACATATTACTAAAGCATTTCTAGACTCAACTTCGACCAGTTTGGCTTGGTAATCCTACAGGCAGTCAGGCTCTGATACCAAAGCTGTCAGGACCCTGATTCCAAGTCACATCGATCTAGCCGGTAACACCTCATATCACTTTGCGGCCTCACGCACGGTATTCCCACGGGTGTCGCCTTACCATGGCCCGGGACCGTTTGCGCCTTTTGGCTCACGTATATGATAGTGTCGCTAGCATCCATATGACAGAGAACCCGGGCCGACATGACTAGTCGTGAACCCAAAGTGGCACTAACTTACGGGGACACGCATACATGAATCAACATCGAGCATGTCAGTCAGCAGCGTGCGAATCCGGGCTGTAGCACTAGGCTAACAGGACTCCGGTGAACCGGGCTGTAGCAGGCTAGGCAGGACTCTGGATGTCACCGCATGACATTTCGCCGAAGGGACAGACACAGGAACGAAGTGAATCACATGCCGGCCAGTCAAGTGTTCCGGAGCAGTAGTGCTAGGCTAGCAGGACTCCGGTGAACCGGGCTGTAGCGGACTACTATGGCTCATGGAAACACAAGACTACATTTCCCCATAAGAGAGGCTACCAAGGATAAACAACTAGGTTGTCGGATCCCATACATACCAAGCATTTCAATCATACACACAATATGCTCGATATGTGTAAATACAACATGGCATCACAACATAACTCTACGACTCAAGTATTTATTCATTAGGCTCCGAGGAGCCAAGTATTACAATCATGGTCTCATGACCCAACATACAGAGCATACAAGCATCGAGCGGAAGCATAAACATGTCTGAGTACAGACAACTACAAATGAAAAAGGCTGAGAAGCCTGACTATCTACAAGACCCTCCAAGGGTACAAGATCGTAGCTGAGGTAACAAGCTAAATGTCGAAGTCCACGCGGAACTACTAGCAAGACTGACGTCCCTCTGCAAAACATAAAATAGGCAAACGTGAGTACAAATGTACCCAGCAAGACTTACATCAGAACTATCTACATATGTATCAGTATCAAAAGGGGTGTGGTGGAGTTTAATTGCAGCAAGCCAGCTTTGACTCAGTGGCTATCCTGAACTACGAATGCTGGTAACTCTTTTGAGGTGGCGCACACGAGTCCACAGATTCACCATATCAATACACCACTATGGATCCGCTCCCGTCTCCCTACGAGAAGGCCATCGATAGCACTCACGCTTATCTTGTGATTTTTAGAGTATCCACTTTCGCTTGTCTATGAACTGTATAGGCAACCCAGAGGTCCTTTACCGCGGATGCGGCTATTCGAATAGATCATGTTAACCCTGCAGGGGTGTACTTCTTCACGCACGCTCTCACCACTTACCGCCGTTTACACGACATGTACTCGGCAACCTTCAAGCGGAAGCCCAACGAGGGTGTCGGCCACGGCCAACCTAAACACTCAAGTCTCTAGTCCAAGTTTATCGCCTATTCAGGATACATCCACAGGGAGTCCGGCCGAGGTTTCCACATACGGCCCCGAACGATGTGTACAGGGTTCCGCGACACCAAACAGGCGCCCGGTATACCCGGCCACGTGCCTACCGGATCACAGCCCACCCCTCGGGTCAGCGCTGCGCACGGCCTCCAGCATACTACAAACACCAGAAACTACTTACAACTCCTCGACAGAGGACAAGGGTGGTTAAGAAGCCGAGAGGGTCCATTGGTTTCGGGCCCAATGCATGGTAGTAGCTGTTCATGGATCACAACACACAGAACTCAGTTCCTGAGGACGGTTTCAATGAGACAACCCACCATGTACTCCTACATGGCCTCTCACCGCTACCTTTACCAAGTCGTGCTCACACAGTTAGCTCACACACAGTAGGACATGTTCATCACCATTCCAATTCATCCCCGGTGAATCAGACCTGACTCAACTCTAAGCAGTAGCAGGCGTGACAAACAAGCATGAATGAGTAGGCACATCAGGGCTCAAACAACTCCTACTCATGCTAGTTGGTTTCATCTATTTACTGTGGCAATGACAGGTCATGCAGAGGAAAAGGGGTTCAACTACCGCAGCAAGTAACAGATGAATCGTTGTTGTCCTAATGCAGCAAAAAGAGCAGGAGCGAGAGAGTGGGATTGTATCGGAATGAACAAGGGGGTTTTGCTTGACTAGCACTTCTGAAGATAGTATAGTTATTCATCGGTGTCATCGATCTCATTGTCGAAACCACGTCTATCGAGAGGGGACAAATACCGGCAACAGAGAAAGAAACGCAATCAATGCAATGCACAATATAATGCATGATCATGACATGGTAAAATGAGTGTGTTGGGCTAATGCAACTACAACCAGATGGGTTTGAGCTATTTTGAACCAAAGATTCAAAGTTCAAACTCATTTGTGATCTTAAATAGTGCTTTATCATGTTTTGCACTAAACAGCAAGTTAACTTGTTTAAACATGCATGAAACCAGTACAGATGGGTAGATTGGATTTTTCTGATAATTTTTCATATATAACTTATTTCATTCTGAGCTACGATTGAATTTCTATGATTTTTAGAAGTTAGCACTATTTTCTGGAATTTCCTGGATAAACTTAAATCTAGAAAATGTTTTACTGCGTCAGCATGACATAGGTGTGACATCAGCAGGTCAACTGGGTCGGCCAGGTCAAACCTGACCTATGGGACCCATACGTCGGTGTCTCAGGCTGGTTTGGGTGGATGACAGGTGGGACCGGTCAATGTTGACTTGACCAAAATCAAAGCTGACACGTGGGGTCCACACAGATTAGCACTAATCTAAACAGGAAGTTAGACAAAACTAATTGGGCTCGGGGACCCACATGTCATCGACACAGGCACTAACTAAATGAGTTTAGCGCCTAAGCTAATGGCGCCACGTCAGCTGCCAGCGTTTAACTGCCGGCGAGCTTAGATCGCGGTAGCGTCCTCGTCGAGATTTTGCTATAGGCCACGGTTTGGGGCGTGGTTGGGTTCTATGGAGAGGTGAGGCTGAGCCGCATCTGTGGGTGGTGGAGCTGGACTAGATGGTCACTGGAATCAACGCCGGCGACGAGGTTTGCGGCGGCCGTGGTTCGGCCATGCTCGAGTTCCTCGTAAGGTGTTCGGGAGGAGGAGCTGGTGGTGGCTATGGGTGCGCGAAGACACGCTGAGCACGGTGGTGCACTCGGTTGCGGCTATAGGTGACGGTGGCCACGACGGCGACATGGCTGGGCGGCGGTGAGCTTCGAGCACGGCGGCGCTAGCGCTAGGGGATGTGCGGGGCGACGGGGAAAAGGGCGAACGGAAGAGGAGCTCACAGAGGACTCGCAGAGAAGCCCAGCTGGGTCGGGGAAGTGTCGGTAGCGGCGAATCAAAGGGCGGCGATCATCGGGGCAGAGGACGATGATGAGCTCGATGGCGATGTTTTAGGCATCCCGCTAGCGCGTGCTTCGTCTTGGTGATCCACGGCGTTGAGGCGAGCCCGTTGGACAAGTAGAGGGGTGAGGGGAGCTCGGTGGACGCGGCGGCAGTGAACGGCGGCGATGGACTCCGCTCAGTGCATGAGGGAGAGAGATCCAGGGGAGGGAATGAGTGCGGGGAGAGAACGAGAGGAGCCAGGGGCGCGTGGCGACGTCCTGCGCGTCGACGCAGCGGCGGGAAGCAGGAGGTGGCCAGGCGCGTGGGCGCGCGCGGCGGGCACACGCCCCTTGTTCTTCTGGCGAGAGGAGGGAGACGACTGGCATCGGCCAGCAGGGCTGGGCCGGCTCCTGGGCCGCATAGGTAAGTGGCCCAGGTACTAACTCTCCCTCTCTCTCTCTCTGTTATTTAATTTGTTTTGTTTTTCTATTTTTGCTATTATATTTTGATTTAGTTCAAAGACCAAACCATTTTCAAAATTCATGAAAATAATTGTGTGAACTAAATGGACTTATCCAAAGCTACACAACAATTTCCAGAATTATTGAACATATATTTATTATATAACAAATGTAGATCCAATTCAAATATTTATTGGATTAATTCAAAGGCCCAAAATAATTGTTTCTGAGATTCTAGAAATATTGGTTTGAATTTGATCCCTTGCCAATATTTCCAGAGATTAACAGGAACATTTTCTTGGACTCATTTGATGAGATTTAAATGTTGGTTATTTCTAGAGGTCTTCTGAGGCTTTTGAAAATTCCTCAATTCAAATTTCATTTGAATTTAAACATGATGCTCACATGAAGGGCTAGCCTAGTGTATACCAGAACTAGGGATGTGACAACTTCGTATTTTTTAAGTTAAATATTCGCCCCTGGTAACTTGAATTTGTGGATCCGCCACTACACAGAAATCATACACGCAGGCCAGTACGAATTAAATGAAATGCAGGGACTTACGCTAGCTCGTTGTACAGGCTCACTCCAGCTCTGCTTGCGCTTGGGATGTTCCATGTACAAGTCCATGTTACCAATTGCTTGGATGTGCCGGCCTTGTGCTCCTTGCATCCCCCTCTGCATTTTTGACACGGCGAATGGTTGATCAAATAAGAGGAATCGACCTTGCTGTTGTACCGGAGGACAAATACTTACAAGGTTATACAGGTGTGCACGATGTGTACCAGATCCCGTAGCGCCGTCATGCTTCGCTAAAAAATGGTTTTGCTTGTTTCAGATGATATCTCCAGAAGAAATAGAGTTAAAGTCAGAGTTGCATAGGCGTGTTAGCTAATAGAGTAGTGAAAGGATATCCAAACATCGTCGGAACAGTGCACAAGGGAGTGATGTGTGGATACCTAGTTCAGGCCGGCGTTTGGGCATGCTCGCCTAGCTAGAGTGCGGGTCACTTTAGAGCCGTTGAGCATGCGCTGGCGTTGGCTGGTCGTGCACGGATGCAGTTCTTGAGTGGCAGCGGAGCACTACGGTGCAGTGGGCGAGACCATTGGTGAAGCCGCAACGGCCTCGGGGGCGGAGGTACGACGATATGCTCCAGTGAGGTGGGTGACGGCGTCGGTGAAGCGCACCTGATGCGGTGACTGGTCGTGCACGGATGCAGTTCTTGAGTGGCAGCGGAGCGCTACGGTGCAGTGGGCGAGACCATTGGTGAAGCCGCAACGGCCTCGGGGGCGGAGGTACGACGATAAGCCCCAGTGAGGTGGGAGACGGCGTCGGTGAAGCGCACCTGATGCGGTGGAAGTCGGTGTCTGTGAGGCACGTCAGTTGCGGCAGCCGATGTTGTCGGTGGACCACCCAGTGCGATGGACGAGGGCATAGATGAGGTAGCTCCGGTGCGGTGGTGAAGCACGACGATCATCTTCGTCGTCGTCCGGCACAGAGATGGGGAAAGAGACGAGACGAGGGGCGATTCAAACTTTGCTTGGGTTGGCGGCGAATTAGGGATTTGAGCAATCTGGGCGCGGAAGGGGATGGTGGAGAAGGGAGATTTTGCAGGGCTAGAATTGGGGCCGCCAGATATTTCAATCTGATACGTGGAAGCGCAAACTTATTTTGTCGTCGTTCTTTTTTTTGGGGGGCGTGGGGGAGGAAGGGAGGGGGTGGGTGGATGGGTGCTAAGCTTTCGTACGACACACGCGACCACCACAACACGACCCTGGTCTCCCTGGTGCGCCTACATTTGAGAATGCAAACGAATCTTCTTTCATTTGCAAACGAATCTGTATGTATTACCATGCCCGTGTTTTCCTTGCAAATAATTATTCATTCGAAACGAGATACTATAAATTAATTAATGAGGAGTTATTCGAAAAAAAATTCAAACGGTATCCACGCTAACATGGATTAGAGTGGGTGTCACATAATTAGTTTTGAATTAGAGTGTGTGTCACATAGCGATCTCCAATTCTAACGTGGATTTCGCATTTCACGGTATCCATGCTACTTTTTTAATACAAATTCAAATGCATATGATGAACACTATGGTAGTGAGAAAACTTTGGATGGATTCAAACATACGACCTACAAAATAGCACAACAATCGAGTCAATGTTAACGTTTCCAAACCTAGTATGGCACGGATTCGAAATAGTTACCCATATGCTTGGTCCTCAGTTCAAATCTTACAATGTACACCGAATTGAAACAGCCTCCTACTATCTACATTCAAATGTTGTTTTTAGCCCACCCCCCCTCGGCACACATGCTACATACTTCCTGTATCCGTCAATCTTCCTCTCCTAACCACCTTAGGAAGCTATCGATTTCTGACACACGTTCATTCTTTCTCTCCATGTTTCAATCTCTAACTCTCTCAACTACAGTACAACCCCCTTTTTCCACTCTGTTACCAAATGTATCTACCTCACACACCCGTCATTTCACCCCATGCCGAGCTCTCTCTCTCTCTCTCTCCCACCCTCTCTCGCTAGATACATGCATTGCCTATCTAGCCCCCCAACCTCTCGTGCGCACGCACGCACGTTGTCTATCTAGGTCACTCCCTCGAGACTGTCTCACTCTTTCTTCCGCACGGCGGGCCACACTCACTCAATCTCGCTCTCTTTATCTGAGTCTCGATTAACCTCGTTTTCTTTCACACACAAATGACATATCTCCCTGTTCGGGCCTCGATCGACACACTCTATACTATCTCACACAGATTGTCTATCTAGGTCAGTCCATCCAAGCCGCCCCCACTCTTTCGACCTCATGGCAGGCCGCGCTCGCTCAATCTCTCTCTCTCTCTCTCTCTCTCTCTCTCTCTCTTTGTATGTCTCGATTGACCTCGCTCTTTCTCGGACACACACGGTATATCTCCATGTTTTCATATTGTATACTCTCTCACGCACATTGTCTATCTAGGTCACTCTCTCCAACCCATCTCACTCTTTCGATCGCACACGTCCCACACTCGCTCAATCTCTCTCCCTTTATATATGTAATCGATTGACCTTCCTTCCTCCCACGCACAAAATATATCTACATCTCTATGACTGGATCATCTCTCAAGCTCTATCTTACAGCCCTCACCCTTCCCAAAAGCTCAATCGGACAATATCTCTCCAGAGCATATATATCTTTTCAATGAATGTCAGACCACACTCACTTTGTCTCTCTATCTATATGTGTCTCGATTGACCTCACTTTCTCACACCGTATCTTCCACACATCGAAGCTACGTCTCCACCTCTCGCAAAGCCGGAGCTATTTACATTGCGAGGGGGACTCCAACCATGGATTAATTTGTGTAGGCATTTATTCTGGTGGGTTTAGATTATATTTTCATAGCATTCGGCCCACAACTACTCCAAACACCGTTGCAACCCCCGCATCTCCCCCAATTGATTTCCCACTGGCTCGGTCAACGCTCTCTCGCACGTCCTTTCTCGCCTTCAACGTCGCACCATTGTATTTTTGCAAAAAACTTTGTTGTTCTCTTTAATTATTACAAATAAGCTACAAAACTACACACCGATAGTCCACCTGTAATGGAACAAATTTCGACCCATAAATTAAAGTGCTACAAACTACACACCGAGGGGCCCACCTGTCATGAAACAAATTTAGACCCATATATAAATTAAAAATTAAAAAGGAAGAGGATCGAACATGCGACCAGGGCCTTATAGCCGCACATCAATAGGCAACATACGTAGTCCAACAATGTTTATTGTACATGATACGTCTCCACCGTATCTATAATTTATGAAGTATTCATGCCATGTTTACAACAATTTTATATGGTTTTGGTATGATTTGCATGGAACTAACCTGGACTGACACTGTTTTCAGCAGAACTACCGTGGTGTTGTTTTTTGTGCAGAAACAAAAGTTCTCGGAATGACCTGAAACTTCACGGAGATTATTTTTGGAAATAATAAAAAAAATACTTTTGCCCTTGTTTTGGACTCTAACTTGCATGATTTGAATGGAACTAACCCGGACTGACGTTGTTTTCAGCAGAATTGCCATGGTGTTATTTTTGTGCACAAACAAAAGTTCTCGGAATGACCTGAAACTTCACGGAGATTATTTTTGGAAATAATAGAAAATATGGCGAAAGAATCAAGGCCAGGGGGCCCACACCCTGTCCACGAGGGTGGGAGGCGCGCCTGCCCCCCTGGGCGCGCCCCCTGCCTCGTGGCCCCCCTGGAGCTCCACCGACCTCAACTCCAACTCTATATATTCACGTTGGGGGAGAAAAAAATCAGAGAGAAGGATTCATCGCGTTTTACGATACGGAGCCGCCGCCAAGCCCTAATCTCTCACAGGAGGGCTGATCTGGAGTTCGATCGGGGCTCCGGAGAGGGGAATCCGTCGCCATCGTCATCATCAACCATCACCAATTTCATGATGCTCACCGCCGTGCGTGAGTAATTCCATCGTAGGCTTGCTGGACAGTGATGGGTTGGATGATATTTATCATGTAATCGAGTTAGTTTTGTTAGGGTTTGATCCCTAGTATCCACTATGTTCTGAGATTGATGTTGCTATGACTTTGCTATGCTTAATGCTTGTCACTAGGGCCCGAGTGCCATGATTTCAGATCTGAACCTATTATGTTTTCATGAATATATGTGAGTTCTTGATCCTATCTTGCAAGTCTATAGTCACCTACTATGTGTTATGATCCGGCAACCCCGAAGTGACAATAATCGGGACCACTCCCGGTGATGACCGTAGTTTAAGGAGTTCATGTATTCACTATGTGTTAATGCTTTGGTCCGGTACTCTATTAAAAGGAGGCCTTAGTATCCCTTAGTTTCCGCTAGGACCCCGCTGCCACGGGAGGGTAGGACAAAAGATGTCATGCAAGTTCTTTTGCATAAGCACGTATGACTATATTCGGAATACATGCCTACATTACATTGATGAATTGGAGCTAGTTCTGTGTCACCCTATGTTATAACTGTTGCATGAATAATCGCATCCGGCATAATTCTCCATCACCGACCCAATGCCTAGGAGCTTTTCACATATTTTTCTTCGCTTATTTACTTTTCTGTTGCTACTGTTACAATCACTACAAAACCCAAAAATATTACTTTTGCTACCGTTACCGTTACTTCCATACCACTTTGCTACTAAATACTTTGCTGCAGATATTAAGTTATCCAGGTGTGGTTGAATTGACAACTCAACTGCTAATACTTGATAATATTCTTTGGCTCCCCTTGTTTTGAATCAATAAATTTGGGTTGAATACTCTACCCTCGAAAACTGTTGCGATCCCCTATACTTGTGGGTTATCAAGACTATTTTCTGGCGCCGTTGCTGGGGAGCATAGCTCTATTCTTTGAGTCACTTGGGATTTATATCTGCTGGTCACTATGAAGAACTTGAAAGATGAGAAATCCAAAATTTATCCCTCAACTACGAGCGGAGGTAAGGAACTGCCATCTAGCTTTGCACTTGATTCACCTTCTGTTTTGAGTAAGCTTGCGACACCTAAACCTGCTTCTGCTATTAATTCTGATATGTCGCATGTTATTGATGATGCCACTTCTGCTATGCATGATACTTATGATGAAACTACTTCTATGCTTGATACTACTGTGCCACTTGGTGAATTTCTTGATGAACAACTTGCTAGGGCTAGAGAGAATGAAATTATTGAAACTGATAATATTCATGAAAGTGATGATGTAGATTCTCCCCCTAGATATGAATTGCCTGTTGTGCCTGAGGGTTGTGTTATGGATGAAGAAACTGCTAGAGACTTTCTTACTTGCAATGATAGAAGTGATCTTAAGAAATTATTAGCTAAGCTGAAACAAAAATCTCTGAATGCTAGAATGAAGTATGATCCTGCTTATGTTACTTCACCTATCTTTGTTACTGATAAGGATTATGATTTCTCTGTCGATCCTGAGATAATTACTTTGGTTGAATCTGATCCTTTCTATGGCTATGAATCTGAAACTGTTGTGGCACATCTTACCAAATTAAATGATATAGCCACCCTGTTCACTAATGATGAGAAAACTCGCTACTATTATATCCTTAAAATATTTCCGTTCTCATTAAAGGGTGATGCTAAGACATGGTTTAATTCGCTTTATCCTGGTTGTGTGCGTAGTCCCCAGGACATGATTTATTACTTCTCTGCTAAATATTTCCCTGCTCACAAAAAACAAGCTGCTTTAAGGGATATATATAATTTTGTGCAATTTGAAAAAGAGAGTCTCCCACAAGCTTCGGGAAGGCTTCTCCAACTACTTAATGCATTTCCTGATCATCCTCTCAAGAAAAATGAAATACTTGATATCTTTTATAATGCACTAACCGGTGCTTCCAGAGAACACCTGGATAGTTGTGCTGGTTGTGTTTTCACGGAAAGAACAGTTGATGAAGCTAAAATTCTATTGAATAATATGTTGACAAATGAAAATAATTGGACACTTCTTGAACCAACTCCTAAGCCAACTCCGAAGAAAAGAGGTGTTCTATTTCTCAGTCCTGAAGATATGCAAGAGGCAAAGAAATCTATGAAAGAAAAAGGTATAAAAGCTGAAGACGTTAAGAATTTACCTCCTGTTGAAGAAATACATGGTCTTAATTTACCGCGTGTTGAAGAAACACATGATCATGATAACCCAACACAGGTAGTAAAGGTAAATTATCTTTATAGATTTGATGAAGGTGATATTCCTTGTTATAAGTCTGCTCGCCAATGCTTAGATGAGTTTGATAATTTTATTGTCAAACAAGAAAATTTCAATGCTTATGTTGGTAGACAATTAAAACACAATGCTTACATGATTGAACACTTGAGTGATTATATGTCTAGAGTTAAAGGTGAACTTAAACTCATTAGTAAACATGCTTCTATGGTTACCACTGAAGTAGAACAAGTACTTAAGGCTCAGAATGATTTGCTCAATGAATTGAATA
This sequence comes from Aegilops tauschii subsp. strangulata, assembly GCF_002575655.3. Classification (NCBI taxonomy): domain Eukaryota; kingdom Viridiplantae; phylum Streptophyta; class Magnoliopsida; order Poales; family Poaceae; genus Aegilops; species Aegilops tauschii. The sequence continues at coordinate 281,971,393 of NC_053036.3, forward strand.
GTAAGAATAATGACTTTGCTGTTAGAGTTGCAACTAGAGGGGGTAAAGTGACTCAGGAACCTCTGTATCCTGAGGGCCACCCTAAGAGAATTGAGCAGGATTCTCAGAGAAATAATGTTGATACACCTAGTTCTTCTAAAAGAAGAAAAAGAAAAATGATAGGACCTTGCATGCTTCTAGTGAACCTGTTGTTGACACACCTGAGAATCCTAATGATATTTCTATTTCTGATGCTGAAACACAATCTGGAAATGAACATGAACCTAGTGATAATGTTAATGATGATGTTCATGTTGATGCTCAACCTAGCAATGATAATGATGTAGAAATTGAACCTGCTGTTGATCTTGATAACCCACAATCAAAGAATCAACGTTATGATAAGACAGACTTTGTTGCTAGGAAGCACGGTAAGGAAAGAGAACCTTGGGTTCAGAAACCCATGCCTTTTCCTCCTAAACCATCCAAGAAAAAGGATGATGAGGATTTTGAGCGCTTTGCTGAAATGATTAGACCTATCTTTTTGCGTATGCGTTTGACTGATATGCTCAAAATGAATCCTTATGCTAAGTACATGAAAGATATTGTTACAAATAAAAGAAAGATATCGGAAGCTGAAATTTCCACCATGCTTGCTAATTATACTTTTAAGGGTGGAATACCTAAGAAACTAGGAGATCCAAGAGTACCCACTATACCATGCTCCATTAAAAGAAACTATGTTAAAACTGCTTTATGTGATCTTGGAGCCGGTGTTAGTGTTATGCCTCTCTCTTTATATCGTAGACTTGAATTGAATAAGATGACACCTACTGAAATATCTTTGCAAATGACTGATAAATCAACTGCTATACCTGTCGGTATTTGTGAGGACGTGCTTGTTGTGGTTGCAAACGTTACTATTTTAATGGACTTTGTTATTCTTGATATTCCCGAGGACGATAGTATGTCTATTATTCTTGGAAGACCCTTTTTGAATATGGCAGGGGCTGTTATTGATTGCAACAAAGGCAATGCCACTTTTCATGTTAATGGTAATGAGCATACAATACACTTTCCGAGGAAACAACCTCAAGTTCATAGTATAAACTCTATTGGAAAAATTCCATCGATTATTTTGGAGGTTTTGAATTTCCTCTACCTACTGTCAAGAAGAAATATGATATCCTTATTATTGGGGATGTGCATATCCACGTTAAGGTAACATAGTATTATTTGAAATTTCTCCGGTTCCATGTTATTCGGAATGAGTTTGTTAACAAGACCTGATCAACCTTGTTAGTGGATTCCTTTTGATGAGCATGAGATGGATGAAGTTAGAAAGCACAACCTTCTGTACCCTCCTTTTACTTTCTGTTATTTAGATTAAATAAAGTAAAATTAGTATTTTCTATCAGTTTTCTGAATTATCCATGCAATAAAAAATACCCCGAAAGTAAAAGTTCTCCAAATGCCCCGAAAATGAAATGTGATTTTTTCTAGAATATTTGAGAATATCTGGCACTAAGAACACAGCAGGGGGAGCAAGCACCTGGCCACGAGGGTCCAGGGCGCGCCCACCCCCTGGGCGCGCCCCCTGCCTCGTGGGCCCATGGTGGCTCCCCTCCACTTATTCCAGCCACCACACACTCCTTCTTCCTCCCAAAAAAAATCACCAACCAGCTCAAGCACGAGTTCTAGCTCATTTTGCTATGATTTTCGATCTCCTTACTCAAAGCTCCACTCAGAAAACTGCTTTGGGGGATTGTTCTTCGGTATGTGACTCCTCCAATGGTCCAATTAGTTTTTGTTCTAGTGCTTTATTCATTGCAAATTTTTGTTGCCTAGGTGACCCTGTTCTTGAGCTTGCATGTCAATGTTATATGGTCCCAAGTAGTTCTAATGCATGATATAGTCTCTAGGCACTTGTGGGAGTAGTTGCTATCAATTTTGTTGAGTTTGGTTCACTTTTATTTGAAGTTACTAAAAATTTCAGAAAATTTCAGAAAATGATGAAGAGATTTTTGAGGGGTTCTTCGAGCCGAAGCTCAAAAGCTAAGCAAAGTGAAGAAGAAGAGAGGCCCAAGTATAACATCCCTCATACAACGGAAGTTCGGCCGTGTGAATGGCCTTGTGATGACTTCTTGAGAGCAGCCGGGATTTGTGATGATTTTTATGAGTTGGCTGAGAATGCAGGCCTCACCGACTTCCTCCGCGACCAACGCGAACAGTATCTCCTACTCACTAATATTTTTGTGCAAAATTTTCATTTCCATGCTAGGAGGTCACCACCTTCGCTGGATTTCTATTTATATGATGAGTATAAGGAGATGTCTCTTTATGAATTTTGTGAGGTTTGCAAGTTGCCTTTTCGGGCAGCGTAGAGGAGCCACATCGTGATGATGTGGAGGGGTTTATTGATACAATTGCTATAGGGGAAACTAGGAAAGTTCCCGATGCAAGAATTACTAGCATACAATTTCATGTTCTTCTTTTGCTTGTTGGGAGCTTTCCCGTGTAAATAGTTTTATTTCTTTTCTTTTCTTTGGGGGTCGATAGGAGAAGACCATAATGAAAATGTTGAAGTGGCTCTTATATGCATTATTGTTGATTTAACCAAGAGCCCATATTGCCTTGTCTTCTCCTATTTATAGAATGCTCGCAGATTCCAGCTTAGTCCAATGCACGTGCACTATTATTATTCACATCGTTCGGTCCTGCAAGTGAAAGGCAATAATGACGATATAAGATGGACTGATTGAGATGAGAGAAGCTGGTATGAACTCGACCTCTCTTGTTTTTGTAAATATGATTAGTTCATCGTTCCTGATTCAGCCTATTATGAATTAACATGTTTGCAATGACAATTAGAGCTTATAGTTGCTTATGCCATGCTTAATTAGCTAGGAGTTTATAATGGTTTACCTTACGTGCCAACATGCTATTAAAATGGTTGTGATGTGGTATGATGGGGTGGTATCCTCCTTTGAATGATTCAAGTGACTTGACTTGGCACATGTTCACGCATGTAGTTGAAACAAATCAACATAGCCTTCACGATATTTATGTTCATGGTGTATTATATCCTACTCATGCTGGCACTCAATGTTTATTAATTTTAATGCATGTTCATGACTGTTGTCGCTCTCTAGTTGGTCACTTCCCAGTCTTTTCTAGCCTTCACTTGTACTCAGCAAGAATACTGCTTGTGCATCTAATTCCATAAACCCCAAAGTTATTCCATATGAGGCCACTATACCTCCCTATATGCGGTATCTACCTACCGTTCCAAGTAAATTTGTATGTGCCAAACTCCAAACCTTCAAATGAAATTCTGTTTTGCATGCTCGAATAGCTCATGTATCAACTAGGGTTGTCTGTATCTTCCATGCTAGGCGGGTTATTCTCAAGAGGAGTGGACTCCGCTCCTCACTCACGAGAAAATGGCTGGTCACCGGGATGCCTAGTCCCATGCTTTATGCAAATCAAATCAAAATAATTGCAAACAAAACTCCCGCAGGATTGTTGTTACTTGGAGGCACCCATTGTTTCAGACAAGCCATGGATTGATGTTTGTTGGTGGAGGGGGAGTATAAACTTTACCATTCTGTTTGGGAACCGCCTATAATGTGTGTAGCATGGAAGATATCGCCATCTCTCGGTTGTTATGTTAACAATGAAAGTATGCCGCCCAAAATATTATTTATCTCTATTTTAAAAATGAGCTCTGGCACCTCTACAAATCCCTGCTTCCCTCTGCGAAGGGCCTATCTATTTACTTTTATGTTGAGTCATCACCCTCTTATTAAAAAGCACCAGCTGGAGAGCACCGCTATCATTTGCATCCATTACTATTAATTTATATTGGGTATGACTATGACTGGATCTCTTTTACCATGAATTACAATGTCTAGTCGGTCCTTGATCTTTAAAGGTGCTCTGCATTTATGTTTTGCGGTCTCAGAAAGGGCTAGCGAGATACCATCTTGTTATATCATATTATGATTGTTTTAAGAAAGTGTTGTCATCTGAGATTTACTATTATTGCTCGCTAGTTGATTATGCCATTAATATGAGTAAACATGAGACCTAAGTGTTATTGTGAATATGGTTAGTTCATAATCTTTGCTGAAAACTTGAATGCTGGCTTTACATATTTACATCAACAAGAGCAAATAGAGTTTGTAAAAGTTTTTCTTTATCACTTCCAGTTTATCAACCGAATTGCTTGAGGACAAGCAAAGGTTTAAGCTTGGGGGAGTTGATACGTCTCCGACGTATCTACTTTTCCAAACACTTTTGCCCTTGTTTTGGACTCTAACTTGCATGATTTGAATGGAACTATCCCGGACTGGCGCTGTTTTCAGCAGAATTGCCATGGTGTTATTTTTGTGCAGAAACAAAAGTTCTCGGAATGACCTGAAACTTCACGGAGATTATTTTTGGAAATAATAAAAAATTCTAGTGAAAGAATCAAGGCCAGGGGGCCCACACCCTGTCCACGACGGTGGGAGGCGCGCCTGCCCCCACTGGGCACGCTCCTGCCTCGTGGGCCCCCTGGAGCTCCACTGACCTCAACTCCAACTCTATATATTCATGTTCGGGGAGAAAAAAATCAGAGAGAAGGATTCATCGCGTTTTACGATACGGAGCCGCCACCAAGCCCTGATCTCTCTCGGGAGGGCTGATCTGGAGTCCGATCGGGGCTCCAGAGAGGGGAATCCGTCGCCATCGTCATCATCAACCATCCTCCATCACCAATTTCATGATGCTCACTGCCGTGCGTGAGTAATTCCATCGTAGGCTTGCTGGACGGTGATGGGTTGGATGAGATTTATCATGTAATCGAGTTAGTTTTGTGAGGGTTTGATCCCTAGTATCCACTATGTTCTGAGATTGATGTTGCTATGTCTTTGCTATGCTTAATGCTTGTCACTAGGGCCCGAGTGCCATGATTTCAGATCTAAACCTATTATATTTTCATGAATATATGTGAGTTCTTGATCCTATCTTGCAAGTCTATAGTCACCTACTATGTGTTATGATCCGGCAACCCCGAAGTGACAATAATCGGGACCACTCCTGGTGATGACCCTAGTTTGAGGAGTTCATGTATTCACTATGTGTTAATGCTTTGGTCCGGTACTCTATTAAAAGGAGGCCTTAATATCCCTTAGTTTCCGCTAGGACCCCGCTGCCACGGGAGGGTAGGACAAAAGATGTCATGCAAGTTCTTTTGCATAAGCACGTATGACTATATTCGGAATACATGCCTACATTACATTGATGAATTGGAGCTAGTTCTGTGTCACCCTATGTTATAACTGTTGCATGAATAATCGCATCCGGCATAATTCTCCATCACCGACCCAATGCCTACGAGCTTTTCACATATTGTTCTTCGCTTATTTACTTTTCCGTTGCTACTGTTACAATCACTACAAAACCCAAAAATATTACTTTTGCTACCGTTACCGTTACTTCCATACCACTTTGCTACTAAATAATTTGCTGCAGATATTAAGTTATCCAGGTGTGGTTGAATTGACAACTCAACTGCTAATACTTGAGAATATTCTTTGGCTCCCCTTGTGTCGAATCAATAAATTTGGGTTGAATACTCTACCCTCGAAAACTGTTGCGATCCCCTATACTTGTGGGTTATCAAGACTATTTTCTGGCGCCGTTGCCGGGGAGCATAGCTCTATTCTTTGAGTCACTTGGGATTTAAATCTGCTGGTCACTATGAAGAACTTGAAAGATGAGAAAACCAAAATTTATCCCTCAACTATGAGGGGAGGTAAGGAACTGCCATCTACCTCTGCACTTGATTCAGCTTCTGTTTTGAGTAAGCTTGCGACAGCTAAACCTGCTTCTGCTATTAATTCTGATATGTCGCATGTTATTGATGATGCCACTTCTGCTATGCATGATACTTATGATGAAACTACTTCTATGCTTGATACTACTGTGCCACTTGGTGAATTTCTTGATGAACAACTTGCTAGGGCTAGAGAGAATGAAATTATTGAAACTGATAATATTGATGAAAGTGATGATGAAGATTCTCCCCCTAGATATGAATTGCATGTTGTGCGTGAGGGTTGTGTTATGGATGAAGAAACTGCTAGAGACTTTCTTGCTTGCAATGATAGAAGTGGTCTTAAGAAATTATTAGCTAAGCTGAAACAAAAATCTCTGAATGCTAAAATGAAGTATGATCCTGCTTATGCTACTTCACCTATCTTTGTTACTGATAAGGATTATGATTTCTCTGTCGATCCTGAGATAATTACTTTGGTTGAATCTGATCCTTTCTATGGCTATGAATTTGAAACTGTTGTGGCACATCTTACCAAATTAAATGATATAGCCACCCTGTTCGCATCCGGCATAATTCTCTATCACCGATCCAATGCCTACGTGCTTTTCACGTATTGTTCTTCGCTTATTTACTTTTTCGTTGCTACTGCTACAATCACTACAAAACCCAAAAATATTACTTTTGCTACCGTTACCGTTACTTCCATACTACTTTGCTACTAAATACTTTGCTGCAGATATTAAGTTATCCAGGTGTGGTTGAATTGACAACTCAACTTCTAATACTTGAGAATATTCTTTGGCTCCCCATGTGTCGAATCAATAAATTTGGGTTGATTACTCTACCCTCGAAAACTGTTGCGATCCCCTATACTTGTGGGTTATGAGCGGGCTTTGTTAATATAGTTGGATCATATGTTGTTTTCCCCTCTCTATCTTGTTGTGATGAATTGAGTTTTTCCCTGTGAGATTTCGTTGTTACCGGATAGAATACTTTTATGGATTTGAGAACACTTGATATATGTCTTGCAATTGAATACTCGGGGTGACAATGGGTATCGTATTGATTCACTTGATATATGTTTTGGCACTCAACTCACGGATTCCCGAGGTGACATTGGGGTAATCTATGCATAGGGGTAATGCACGTTCTTGTCTTTAGTTCTCTGGTAGAAATCTTGGGGCTTTGAAGTTCTTCGTGTTGGATTGAGTATTATGAATATGAATTTTCTTTGGTGTTATTTTAGTACGAACTCTAGGATAGATCGAACGGAAAGAATAGCTTTATGTTATTTTAGTACGAACTCTAGAATAGATCGAACGAACAGAATAGCTTGCAGGTGGTTTCATACCCTACAATCAATTTATTCTTATGTTCTCCACTAGATAGGAACTTTGGAGTGATTCTTCTTCGCACTTTGAGGGATGGTTATATGATCCAATTATATTAGCATTGTTGAGAGGTTGCACTAGCGAAAGTACGGACACTAGGCCTCATTTTCAAGCATTGCAATACCCTTTTTGTGCCTGTTTACTATTTGCTACCTTGTTGTTTTTATTTATTCAGATTATAAAAATATATTTCTACCATCCATATTACACATTTAGCACCATCTCTTCGTCGAACTAGTGCACCTATACAATTTGCCATTATATTGGGTGTGTTGGGGACACAAGAGATTTCTTGTATTTGGTTGCAGGTTCATTTGAGAGAGACCATCTTCATCCTACACCTCCCGCGGATTGATAAACCTTAGGTCATCAACTTGCGGGAAAATTGCTACTGTCCTACAAAACTCTGCGCTTGGAGGCCCAACACGTGTCTACAAGAATAAAGTTGCGTAGTAGACATCAAGCTCTTTTCTGGCGCCATTGCCGGGGAGGTGAATGCATGAAGGTATATCTTTAGATCTTGCAATTGAATCTTTTAGTTTCTTATTTTATCACTAGTTTGATTTAAAAAAGAAAACTAATAAAAATGGAATTAAGGCTGCATCATATTGTTGATCATCTTTACAATATCTTTCCTGAAAATGATGGATCGGAAATTGTGCTCAACTGTTAGAAGAAGAAGTCAATAAAATGTTTGGCACAAAATATTTGAATGATGAGCATGATTACAATGTTGTTATTATGAATTCTTTGAATATCCATGATGCTAACGATATGCAAAGCCATAAGCTTGGGGATGCTATATTTGATAAAGATGATATTTTTACTCCCCCACATTTTGATGAGAAAATTTATTATGATGATAGCATGCCTCCTATTTATGATGATTATAATGGTGAAAGTGGATTCAGAGAGGTCATGACTTTATTTAATGATGAATCCACCATTTTGGATGAGGCTTGAATTGACTATGAGAACAAAGTTGCTACCTATGATGATTATGGTGATGACATGTATGTTATAAAGAATAATGATAACCATGAAACTTGTCATCATGATTTTAATTTCCAATCTCATGATAGTTATTTTGTTCAGTTTGCTCCCACTACTATGAATGAGAAATTTTTTGCTTATGTGGAGAGTAATAAAATTTCAATGCTCGTGGATCATGAAAATAATGCTTTATGTGATAGTTATTTTGTTAAATTCATTCATGATGCTACTGAAAATTATTATGAGAGAGGAACATATGCTTGTAGGTATCTGACTAATATCAAGTTTCCTCTCTTTTTATTGAAAGTTTTGAAGTATCGCTTGTTTTGCCTTCCTATGCTAGTTGATTCTTGTTCCCATAAGTTGTTTGCTCACAAAATCCCTATGCATAGGAAGTGGGTTAGGCTTAAATGTGCTTGTCATGTGATTCATGATGCTCTCTTTACATTTCAAATCTTATCTTTTATGTGAGCATCATTGAAATCATCATGCCTAGTTTAAAAGGCACTAAAGAAAAGCGCTTGTTGGGAGACAACCCATCACTTTTACCTACTGTTTTTGTGTGGTCACATGTTTATGCTACTATATTAATCATGTTTTATATCTTTTGTTTGAATAAAGTGCCAAGTAAAGCCTTTGGGATAGCGTGGATGATCGTTGACTTGATTCTGTGCAAAAACAAAAACTTTTGCGTCCAGTGCAGGAATTCTTATCTTTTACTGGAACGTGGAAAAATTCTGACTTTTCTATAGTTGATGGGTATACAAATTGTCTACGTTGTCCTAGGTTTTCAGAATTTTTGGAGTTACAGAAGTATGACCTTAATTGAGATCTTTACATACTGTTCTATTTTCGACACATTCTATTTTCAATGCATAGTTTGGTTGTTTCCTAGTTTCTATGGCTTATTTTGCTCAATATAAATTGTGGAAATGACATGGTACAGTAGGCATTGTGTGAGAACAATTATGAATCTTGTCTTTGACATTACCAAAGTGAATGATTTGTCTTTATCATACTAACCCATGTCACGATGTTCCGTTAAGTTTTGTGTGATTGAAGTTTTCGAGTTTTGGGTGAGATATAGGTATGAGGAGAATAAGGAGTGACAAGACCCTAATCTTGGGGATGCCCAAGGTAGCCCAAGGTAATATTAAAGGAATTTCCAAGCAAGTAAGCTTGGGGATGCCCCGGAAGGCATCCCCTCTTTCGTCTCCAACATTATCGGTAACCTCACTTAGAGCTACATTTTCATTCGTCACATGATATGTATTTTGCTTGGAGCATCATATTATTTTATTAGGATTTTCTTGTTGTTATTTAGAAAATTTAATGCATCTTTTATTTCAATAAAAGTGGCATTGATAGCCTTTACTATGCTTATTTTGCAAGTCATGTTGCTGTTTTAAAACAGAAAGTTTACCGCTGTTGCAAATATTCCCTAGAAAAGTCAGAAAGTGATAAAATGTTGAAACTTTTTACACAATAAGCTCTGATAAATTTTCTATGGTGTGTTAAATTTTCACAATTTTTTGAGTTGAATAAGTGTTGATACTCTTGCATTCTTTACAGACTGTACTGTTTTGGCAGATTGCTGTTATGTTTGGATTGTTTGTATATGTTTGCTTGTTTAATGATTCTATTTGAGGATAGGACTATTAAATATGAAGAGGCATTTAGTAGGCAATGTTGAATAATAATTTTAGTGATTTACTACAGTAGAGAATGATAAGGTTTCTTTATTAGTTTATACTAACTTATCTCACTAGTTCTTGTTGAGTTTTGTGTGGATGAAGCTTTTGAGATTTAGGAAAACCGTGATATGAGAAGAAATAAGGAAACACAAAAGCTCAAGCTTGGGGATTCCCAAGGCATCCCAAGATAATATTCAATAAGTCTCAAGCATCTAAGCTTGGGGATGGCCCGGTAGGCATCCTACCGTTCTTCTTCAACAATTATGGGTTAGTATCGGTTGAGCCTAAATTTTTGCTTCTTCACATGATGTGTGCTATTCTTGGAATTGCATTTTGTTTTTTTATTGATGGTTTAATAAAATACTTAGATCTGAAAGTTTTTAAATAAAATAGAGTCCTCAAATAGTTGCCAGGGAGGCTAAGTAAGCGGCACTCACATCCCGTCAATGAAGCTCTTTTCTATGGAATTTCTCTAGTGCTTCACTTATATCTTTTTGAGCACGACGTGCTTTAGTATTTTCAAAGAAATTCTCTCTTGATTCAATTAAATTATTTTGAGAGAAATAAATATTATGCTCATGATCTTCACTTATATTTGTTTGAGCTTTTCAAAAGCAACACATGAAAATTACTTCCATATGATAGAGATCCAAGAAGGTTATAATAAAAAATTTCATGAAGACCATTGGACAAAATAAACTTGATTCCTTGTAATAGTTTTGAGATATCATGATGTGATATGCGAGTCATGTTGATGAGTAATTATGCTTTAGTATGAATATTGGTGTTAAGGTTTGTGATTCCCTATGCAAGCACGAAAGTCAATAGTTATGCAATGAAATTACATCCTACTTGTGGTGCATTATTCGGTGTTAATTATGCTCAATGCTCACTTATGAGATTATTCCTTTCTTGGTTGGTCGCTTCTCAATCTTTTGCTAGCTTTCATTTTGCACTAAGTAAGACCACTACTTGTGGATCCAAAATCCTTTAAACCAGTTTTGCCACATGAGTCCATTATACCTACCTATATGCGGTATTCTTTTTCCATTCTAAGCAAATTTGTATGTGCCATCTCTAATTTTCAAAATAAATTTCTCTTTTGTGTGCTCGTACTGCTCGCGAGGCGGTGAGGGGTGGCCAATATTTTCCATGCTAGATGTGTTATTCTCATGATGAGTGTTTATTCACTTGTCATTGCACAAGAGTAAGGCAAAGGTATTAGGGATGCCCAGTCCCGAAATGAAAAATGAATTTACTTTATGTTATCAAATAATAAATTCCTTGGAAAGTCTCGGTATGGAGGGCACCCGTGGATACGGTTAGCCATGGAAAGTGAAAGTATGGTGTAAAAAGGAATGAACTTTATTTTCTGTTTGGGAACCGCCTATGATATATCTAGCATGGAAAGTGTTGGGAGCTCTAAGTCGTTTTCGTTGGTGGGAAAATTATGCCTCTCAAAATGTTTTTATCTCTCAATTTTTTCTTTGAGCTCTGGCACCTCTACAAATCCCTACTTCCCTCTGTGAAGGGCCTTTCTTTTTTACTTTATGCAATTTTTATTATTTTTTATTTTGAGTCTCCATCTTCTCTTATAAAAGCACCAACTAGGGGGCACTATGATCGTACTTGAGCATTGGGTGTAGCTAATATGCGAATGTGTTTCATGAATGGATCAATGATTAAGCATGATGGGATAGGGATAAGTTATTTTAGCGTTGATATTTTGAAAGACATGGTTGCTTGTTAGTATGCTTGAGTATTTAAGTCCTCATGTCAAAACTAGACTATTGCTTTGAACCAGATAAAAGTCCAAATATCCATACTACAAAAGAAAAGAATATGTGATGAATATGATAGGTAGCTTTCCACAACAAATATTCAATTTTCAATTGCTACTTTATTATGATAAGTTTTATGAGAAAGAGTTGATGTTATGATGCAAGGAAAAGTGACTAAAATTATCATTGATCAAAGTTATGCACTTTGCTTGCATTCACACTTCATAAATTATTTCTTTTATCATTTACCTACTCGAGGACGAGTAGGAATTAAGCTTGGGGATGCTGATACGTCTCCAACATATCTATAATATATGAAGTATTCATGCCATGTTTACAACAATTTTATATGGTTTTGGTATAATTTGCATGGAACTAACCTGGACGGACGCTGTTTTCAGCAGAACTACCGTGGTGTTGTTTTTTGTGCACAAATGAAAGTTCTCCAAATGAGCTGAAACTTTTTGATGATTTTTTGGAACAAAAGAGACCCCCGAAGCTTCGTGGAAGGACCAGAAGCTGAAGGAGTAGGGCACAAGACACCGGGGCGCGCCTGGGCCCTAGCCCGTGCCCCGATGGGTTGTGCTCATCTCGAGGCCCATCTTCGCATGAATTCAACGCCAAAACGTCCTATAAATAAAGAAACCGTAAAAAATAACCCTAGATCAGAAGTCCCGCTGCCACAGGCCTCTGTAGCCACCAAAAACCAATCTAGACCCCGTTCCGGCACCCTGCCGAAGGGGGGAATCATCTCCGGTGGCCATCTTCATCATCCCGGCGGCCACCACGATGAAGAGGGAGTAGTCCACCCTCGGGGCTGAGGGTTTGTACCAGTAGCTATGTGTTTAATCTCTCTCTCTCTCTCGTGTTCTTGAGATGTCACGATTGTTAATATAGTCGGATCATATTGTGTTTTCCCCTCTCTATCTTGTAGTGATGAATTAAGTTTTCCCTTTGAGATTTCGTTGTTATCAGATTGAATACTTTTATGGATTTGAGAACACATGATATATGTCTTGCAATTTGATACTCGTGGTGACAATGAGGTATCGTATTGATTCACTTGATATATGTTTTGGCTCTCAACTCGCGGATTCCCGAGGTGACATTGGGGTAATCTATGCATAGGGGTTGATGCACATTCTTGTCTTTGATTCTCCGGTAGAAATCTTGGGGCACTCTTTGAAGTTATTCATGTTGGATTGAGTATTATGAATATGAATTTGCTTTGGTGTTATTTTAGTACGAACTCTAGGATAGATCGAACGGAAAGAATAGCTTTATGTTATTTTAGTACGAACTCTTGAATAGATCGAACAGACAAAATAGCTTGGAGGTGGTTTCGTACCCTACAAACAATTTATTATTATGTTCTCCGCTAGATAGTAACTTTGGAGTGATTCTTCTTCGCACTTTGAGGGATGGTTATATGATCCAATTATATTAGCATTGTTGAGAGGTTGCACTAGCGAAAGTACGGACCCTAGGCCTCATTTTCAAGCATTGCAATACCGTTTTTGTTCCCGTTTACTATTTGCTACCTTGCTGTTTTTATTTATTCAGATTATAAAAATATATTTCTACCATCCATATTACACATTTATCACCATCTCTTCGCCGAACTAGTGCACCTATACAATTTGCCATTATATTGGGTGTGTTGGCGACACAAGAGATTTCTTGTATTTGGTTGCAGGGTCGTTTGAGAGAGACCATCTTCATCCTACGCCTCCCACGGATTGATAAACCTTAGGTCATCAACTTGAGGGAAAATTGCTACTGTCCTACAAACCTCTGCTCTTGGAGACCCAACACGTGTCTACAAGAATAAAGTTGCGTAGTAGACATCGGTACCCCCCTTTGTTCATATAATGTTTTTATATTACCACAGCCTATTTTATGGATAACATGTAACATTATGTTTAGTAGATTGGTGGGACCAGCTCATTAGCGCGTACTATTCGCCTTCACTTACTGGTGGGTTCCATGTCTTCTCTCTCTCTCCTCCCCTTCTACGTTTAGATGCATGGGCAAACACGAAGAACTCGCGGGCGATGTTTCCGTTGACCATATCTGGACACGTTCACAAGTTACGGCACTAGTTTCACGTACTAGTAGTACTAGTCAATGTGTACGTGCAATGCACGTTAATTTGGAAGTATATTAAGTGCATGCGGATATTAAGTAGGATATTATTTGCGTGTTATTATGTGATTAGCACTATCTTTGGCATGTAATTAACTGCACGCTAAACGTGTTGAGCGCTCGAAATTGAAGCAGTCTAGGTTGTTGGATGAGAAGGAATACATGTGGCTTGATGACGTTTTATATTTAATTTGATATGGCTCTAGCAGAACATTCAATCGATCAAACCATAGATTTCATTCAGTCTAACTCCGACTTTACATTCATACGACGATCGATCTAAAATACGGAAATGATAAATGTTCGGATTTTAAGCATGGCAATCCGAACATTTTTCATGGCAAATTTAGATTACGCGGCGGCGGCGGGGGCGTCTTGCGGTGGGAAGCGGCTCCTCTGCCGTTCTCTGTGTGTCGTCGGGCCACTGACCGATGGCGGTGTCTTGCGCCGTTGTTGGCGTACTCCTCTATGTTGGCCCTAGCTTGAAGGAAGGCCACAATGTTGTGGACTTCGGTCTCCAGGAGCGAGTCAACTTTCGGGAGCAGGCGATGGGCGTTGGTGCAAGGAAGCGATAGATGGCGGCCATCCATGCCGCTCAAGGGGGCACTAGCACCCGCGCAGGGACAGGCGCTGGCAATGGCACAGTGGAGACATTCGTGTGCACGGGCACCGGCACGGGCGCACACGTCAGTGCACGCGCAGGCGCATGCGCTGGTAGGTGCATGGGCGCGCGCATCAGTGCACGCACGGGCGCATGTGCTGGCAGGTGCACGGGCGCATGAAAGTCGGTGGGGACCTCGTGGAACCTCGTGGCATCAAGCTCGGCGACAATGTGCGGCTCCCAGCCCATCAATGCCACGGGGATGGGCACTGGCATAGTCGATGCGACGGGAGCCGAAACGGGAGCGGGGATAGGCGCGACGTCTTCCCGCAAGGCCGGTTCAAGCTCATCCCAAAGCGCCTTATGTTCTTGAGACTCCGGCTGTGTGTCTTCCTCAGGAAACTGGAAGACTAAGGGCAGACCATCATCATGCGGCATGGCGTACGGTTAGGTCAGGCTGGTTGGAGGTAGACGACAGGAGAATCGGAGAGGAAGAGAGAAGATTGTAGCGATACCGGGTAGTGCAGGGTTCATTTTAAACTGCGGCGCCGGCTCCATTAAAAGTGGGGGCAGTTGGGACGCAGGTGGGCGGTGGAGCCTGGTCAAAGGGCTCGCCTCCCGGTGAGCCTGCCCAGCGGTCTGCTCACACGCCTCCCGGTCAGCCGGCGCAGTGGTCTGCTCGCACGCCTCCCTTCGACTCACACGCTTGCTCGAACAACACCTGCCGATGAGAAGCAGGACTCGTGGCGGCACGTAAATGCCCACATTTTCAATATTGAAAGCGTTCGCCTTAACGTGACAGGTCTTTGTTCCAAAATACCTTGGCTCTTCATTTGTGCAACTTCTCATAAGCAGCTTGTCTCAAATTGAAGAAAAGAATTACGTAGGAATATTTGTGCCATATCACGAGACCATGCTCAGTTTCACGAATTTCCGGTCACTTTTGGATTTTATGAAATTTAAAATCCAGGATTCAAAACAATATCATAACCTGCATCATGAAATAAATTTTCAAGTGATACATTTTTCCTGTTGTATTTCTTAAGAAATGATTTGGCCAAACATCTTGCTTAGTTAGACTTTAGACAAGTTATATATGCAGAGTAAAAGGATAATCCCTCCGTACCAGTGCATTGGCTGATATATTAACTCAAGTACTAGGCATGAACAAAAGGGCTCAATTCTGTGCTCCTCCTGGTGTAGTACTCCTATTAGTACTAGGCAATGGAGTTGACGGGTGGCCTTGGGTAGCGGCGACCGAGGGAATTGAACCATGCTCGGCACGGTAGGTAACATTGTCTAGTTACTAAAGCATCCCTCCATTGTTCATCGGTAGTCATTATGGACCGGGGACATGAGGGGTATTTCCCAGGGCTAGAATTCTGGCCACCAGATATTTCAACTCGAAACGCGGAGGCTCGACTGGTTGGGGTTGGCTAGTGTGCGTACCACACATGCCACCAGAAGGACACGAGCCCCGTTTTTTTAGGATCAACACGAGCCAGGGTCCGGCTGGTACGCCGTTGGGTCCTACCATTCGAGAATACGAAAGGAATCTTTTAAATTGCCGAACGAATCTATGTGTATTACAATGCCCGTATTTTCCTTGCAAATAGTAATCTCAACATGGTAATTTATTTATGACGAGTTCTTGAATAAGAGTGAGTTTGTGATATGGTGATCTCAACTAGGATTTCACATTTCATGGCATCCCTAGTAAGTTTTTCATTGCAAATTCAAATTTAAAAGATGGACGGTATGGTGGTGAGAAAACTTTGTATGTATCAAGCATATGACCACACACACACACACACACACGAACAACAATCCAGTAAGTATAGTGCATCTATTTTTCCAAACCGTGCATGTATGACGCAAATTCAAAAATACTCCTTCTATTCCTAAATATTTGTCTTTTAGAGATTTCAACATGTGACTACACTCTAAAATATGTCTATATACATCCGTATGTGGCAGCCCATTTGAAATCTCTAAAAAGACTAATATTTAGGAACGAAGGAAGTAAAACGTAAGACATGCATGGTCCTCAATTCAATATTAAAATGAACAGGAAACTGAAACATGAATATTAAGTCTTGTACTACATACATGCAAATGTTGTGTTTAGGCGGAGCTATGTAGATTGTCGGGGGTTAACCCCTCGACCTTAGATAAAATTATGAAGCTCTGTTTAGGATTGTTTAGATTGTATTATTTGAACATTATATTTGTCCCCACCCTCCCAAACACCAATTGGTTGTGCACCCCCCGTCCTCCCCGGGTGAATATCATGTGCCCCCACACCTTAGATGCTATATGCTGATACGAGTTGCTTGGATCTTGTAGATCTGAGATATAGCAGCTCAAAGGATGTCTTAATATTTTTACGGCAAACCTTAATGAGTTTGAGAATTGCACACAATTTGTACAAAAACTACTCAGATGCCCTTGGATCCCATATCCAACGACCTCGAAGCTCGTATCACCGTAGCATCTAAGATGAAGGAGGACCTCATATTCTCCTGTAAGTAAGAATATCATGTGCTACCATACCTTAGATGCTTTGGTGATACAAGATCTTTGGAGCCGTTGGATTTGTGATCCAACAACTCCTCGGTGGTTAGAATGTTTTTGCAGAAAAGCCCCCAAAGAGTTCAGCCACTGCTTACAAGCACAAAGACTGCTCAAATGCCATTGGATCTCAGATCGAATGACCTCGAAGCTTGTATCACCGTAGCATCCAAGCTGCGAGAGCACCTGATGTTTTCTCGCACGGGAGAATATGAGGTCCTCCCGCACCGTAGAATCTATGGTGATATGAGTTCCCGGAGATCTAACGGCTCACGGTAGGAGGTTTGAATGTTTTTGGAATATACGCCTGAGAGAATTTGGGAATTGTGCAGAAAGTACAAGTACTACGCATGTGTCATCTGATCACAGATCATACGACCTAGATGCTCGTACCACCGTAGTGGCTAATTGAGCTACGAGGAGCACCTAATATGAGCAACGGGGAGCCATTGGATCCAAGATGCAGCGGCACACACGAGGCCTGAATGTTTTATTTGCAAAAAAACCTTGGAGAGTTTGGAAATTGCACATAATTACGAAGAGTACTCCCAAGCCATTGGATCTCAGTTCCAACGACGTAAAAACTCGTATCACCATAGCATCTAAGCTGCGGGGTGGATGTGATATTCTATGCCGCTGTCATTTTTGTTCCTAAACTTGCAAAATACGTGTAACTCGTGTCGTTACTTGTCTAACCGCGCAAAGTGTTTGTTCAAAAAAACCATCCTACACTGAAATATTGAAACAACACACGGGGGTCCAACTTGTCATTGATCAAATTTGGACCTAAAACTAACAAATCTGAAAGACGAGATTCGAACTGGTAACCTGGACTACAAAGTGTAAGTCGATAGCCTGAAACAACAATGGTTGTTGGTTTTGTCCCATAACTTGATTTTATACAGTACTAGCAAGATGCCCGTGTGTCCCACGGAACATCAAGATGCATTTGTATGAGTAGTTTATCTTGTGGGAGAAAAGGATGAACGAGGGAAGCCCTTATTTGCAAATGTGGAGAGGAGTGCAGGTAAATTGTCATAGTTTCCTTCCTATCTGTTAGATATAGATCGGACGGCCTATATTGCAGGATGGCAGGCACACCATCATTACCAACCCTACTTTTTATAAGAGTAGAGATTACGTTGAGTAGAGTAGAGGGAGTGCCTCGTCAACACGTGCATGACCCTTGACTCACTTACTGGTGGGTCCCAGGTCTGCAATCTCTCTCTCCTCTCCATCGTCTAACCTTTAGACGCACGGGCACACACGAAGAGCGGCGCTAGCTTTCCGTGGTGTTATTATAACTAAAAAAAGGTTGGAAAATAGAAGAATCGCCTAGAACAAGAGACGTTGTGGCTGGTCGAGACGGAGCTAACCACACCTATCCTCCGTGCCACGTTAGCATGATGAAGCTGTGTGGCTAGTGGGGTGTTTTCGGCGACTCGCTGGGTCCCTAGGTCGAACCATAGGTAGTACATCTGATACAGTATATTTTTACACGCCCATTTTTCCTCCGTGCCGAGACGTGGCACACCCTACCGCGCGGTTTCGGGGTCCTCTCGGGTGGTGCACGCATATATTCTTCCTTGCCGAGATGTGGGACACCCTACCGCGCATTTTCTAGGTCCTCCTCGGTCGTAGCGCCGAAGCAAGTACATGAGTCGTCAAATCACGAAAGACCACCTTTCCCGCTGAGTACATCAGCGAAGCACAGTGGCTAGCTAGTTGGGCTAGTGTGACCGATTAGCTAGGCCACCGCCAAATTTATTTTTTCACCCCTTTTTTTATCTCCTTGCCAACAGGTAAATTTAAATATCCACTAAGGCGTTGCTCTGGTCTTTGGGTGCGGCAGGCACGGCAGGATTTTTAATTTTTTTATTGACGGGAGCAGGCGTGGCAAGATTTTTAATTTTTTGATTGATCGGAGCAGACGCGGCAGCAATTAGTCATGATGACTCCGCTTGTAAAACCCACTGCTCCCTGATGTGAAAAGTCATTGACTGGTGTTTTCCCATGGTGTAAACCAAAAGATTCACTTCGCTCCTCGGCTGGCTCCCTCTACCTTCCCGTAGATTACATTGCCTTTCAGCCGTTTCGCCCCCTTTGCTTCCTCTCCCCATTGCTTCTACCTGGTGCCATCGCGGCACAGCAGATCACGAAGTCTGAGGTGAGGTGCCTGACACAGAAGCTCCAGGACAAGGATGCGGAGCTCAGGGCCAAGGACGTGGAGCTCCGTGAGCTCAAGGAGGAGAGGAGTGCCATGCTCCTCCGTTATGTGCAGGAGTTCACGGAGCTTCAAACGCGGTAGGCGTCCACCACAAAGATACTCAAGGCATCAGCGGCGTTGCTGCAGAAAGCGGGAGATACGATAGGCCGTCAGGGGACCGGCTGGAGCGCGAGCGGGCCGATCATGACGAGGTCCAGGATCGCCTCAGCCACTTGGTGGACCAAGATGCCACGCACGTGTTGTGGCTGTGCGATGCCTACCGTCGTGCCAGCGCGACCATGCCGGCCATCGGGCTAAACCCGTTCGACCGCCCCATCGACTTCGACGAGCTACGGCTTCCTGACCTGGTCTCCTTCTTCACCTATATCTCCGAGGAGCTGAGCCGTCTCTACGCATTGGTGGGGGCGGAGCTGGACAAGGAGGGGTTGCAGGCTGCCGTCACCGTTGCCGGGGCGAATCCTCTCAGGGCTTCGTCATCGGAATCCATTCATGCCATTCGACACCGTCTTTGACGAGCTGGCTCCCGTTGACCAGGAGCGGGCTCTGCGGGCGGTTGCACCCTGCATCACCAATGTCGTGCGCCTCAACAAGCAGAGGGACTTCGGTGGTGTTTAGGCGTCCTCTGCATGGTCATGTCCATGTCTCGGCGCAACATGACTGTTGGATCAAACTCAGACGGTGCAGATCAGTCACTGTAGCACAAAGCGTGTGGGTGTGTTTGGTTGCATTCTCATCTCAGTATAGTTGTTCCCTCTTCGTGCATGCTCATCTCAGCACCCTTCTTCATGCATGCTCCTAGTGTATTTGTGTTAACCTACTAGTGTGGTCTCATGCACCCTTCATGCACTCTGCCAAACACCCAAAAGTGGGTCGAGAAGGGAACTTTTGCTCCCATCCCGTGCACCCTTCATACACCCTGCGTCAGACTGATTTGTGCTTCATATGGTTCATGTTCCGTGGGGTACTGTACCACCGTAATCTCCATGGCTGTAGACCTAGTTCTGTTAACATTGATCTCACCGTTCATTCTCGACCAGAGAGTCAAAAAAAGGGGTACTATGTTACATTATTGTTCATATAGTTGACATGCGCACAACATCATTTGTTATTGTCATATCTTACTACACTATCAACAAGATTATGTAGTACTGACGTATGAACCACTGCACATGCCTAGTAGTAGGAGCACTGTGTAAGTTCAAGTGGCTGCCGTGTTTCGCACTCCTCCGTCGTAAGAGTGGAAACACTTGTTGTAATCATTTTTTTCTTCAGAAAAACAGTGGACACGCTCTACCATGCGGATCCTCCACAGCGGTTGTCGGGAACCTTGCTACTCACTTTTGCCGATGTGTGGGACAGCCAGCATCGGGGTCCACTAGCCATGCACTAAATTACTCCGTAGTAGAGTGCCCAACTGCACGGTAGACAACCCCGATCGAAGCGCCGCAGTAATACCCAATGAGCCATCAAATCACAAAACCCTCCTTTCCAGCAGTAAGTTGGACGGACGAAGCAACCATCATTTCACTCTTCTCCCTCAGCTTCCTCTCTTGAAGAAAATCCCAACTCACTTCTCCCTCATCTGTTCCTCATTTCTTCAAGAAAACCTCGACCCGCTTCTGCCATTGTTCTTCTCTCCCAAAGAAGGAAAGGTGAGTGCACCAATGGTGTTGATTCTGGCCAAGGCCAGGTCTTGCAACCCCGAGACTGGTCCTATAACTCCCTCTCTGTTCTTCTTTTGGGTTTGTGATTATGGTTTCTTTTCTTTTATTTCTATTTGATAGTTCCTTGATGGACGCTGGAGCACCGGCCGAAGTGATGTCTATGGCTCTGGCAAAAACCGTCGAGGCTCATGATACGAAGAAGTGCAAGCACCCCACCGAGACTATCGCAGACAAGCTCAAAGCCATCGCCTTGTCCAAGCCCCCCTCTCCGGGATCCCTCATTAAGCAAGTCCGGGTAATATCTCTTCTTGTCGATCTTTTTCTCGATCTTGATCATGTTTTTTCACCAAACACGCAGTACTAGTAGTACAACTTTCTGGGTGATCTTGCATGTGATTTTTGTGTGCCAAATGACGGTTCTAAATTCCTCTTTTGACCAAAACATGCGAGAGGTTGACACTAATTTCTTATAGATTACTTTCAACTACTTTATGAACATCAATGCTACCTTTGAAGAGGGTATATTTGCCTCAGCAACTTGTGTTATCGATATTGCAAGTAATCCCTCTGCTCTCATGCCTTTGAAGACATGTTCTAGTGTATTTGTTCATTAATTTCTGTGCATATATGTAGTCATATATGGAGTAAAATATCGAAAAACATCTTATATTTTTGAACGGAGGTAGTAATAAAATATTTGGTTTCTGTTTGAATTAGAACCAGGTCCGCGGTGGAGATGAAGTTCTCAAAGTCATGTCGTGTGAACTGGAAGACCTAAGGACGAGTTCTACTGCTAAACTATCCAGCTGCTATGTCCTTGTCGCCACGTGTCCTGAACTAGTGTTTTCCTGTAACATTGTTGTCAGGCGTGTTCTCGAGGCTGTACTTGACCACAACAATTTCCTGGTTGTGCCTTCGATTACGAAGGTTGTGGTTCTTGTAAAGCTTCCCGACATCTGATGCGACATGTCTTCATCATCATGTTTATGAGTGAAAAGACCACTCTGTCAGGTTCTCCAAGGTTGACGAGATGGTGATGGTGCAGGTAGACATCTCTCACGAATTCCATGCCCTAGTCAGTTATGCGGGGTTCATCCCGTAGGTCGGTGGCAAGAAATAGTCTGCAGAGTTTGATTAGTGCAACTTTGCTTGTCTGTAGTAAGTACTATTGTTCAGTATTTGATTTGTGTGTGTGAACCCTGTATTGTTTAGTAGTGCCGCTTTTGGTGTGTGGTGAGTCTTGAGAACAGTCTATGTTAATGTTTGTCAACTCAGTTCAGTCTGTATATTTTGAAGTATCCAAATCATCTTTTTTGTGAGGACGGTTTATCAATTATGGTTACGCACCCACCAGGATTTCCAGTCCCATGGATGTTCGGTCCATATGATTTGTCACGACCTTTGGGCTATCCTGCTTGTGGGAGTAGGCGGTGGCCTTACATGCCACACGTAGTTGGACGATCAATCTTCTGTTTAGTACTTCAACATAGTGATTCCCTGGTAAGGATTCACTCATGTCACATCAAGTAAATCTTATTGATTTACTGTCTAAATCTCATTGATTTAATGTCATGTTTTCTTACTTTTGCTACAATTTTACGATGCAGGTTTTGCCATGTGACATTCGTCACAGAATAAACCGTTTGGTTTGCTCTATGATGGTTATTTTTGTAGGTTTCACTTCTTATGTCGTGTCAGTAACGAAGGCACTGTCCATCACTTATATTAGTAGACACAATTGGATCAATCTGTTGTCTGAGTACAATCTGAAGCCCTATGATGAACTACAGTTTGGTTTAACAAACACGCCACAATTAGTCCTTCTCGCATTTAAAAGAAACGAAGAAAAAGACTGGATCAAGGTCACAGAGCCTAGTCAAGTTTGAAAGCTGATCATAGCAGACCAGAGACGATCGTTGCTCTCTCGCACATCGATACCACCTTCAACAACGGATCGAGCACCGGCACCTTCTCTCACGGCACTTTCTCTAGAACTGACAGCGGCGACAGCTCAGTATGATCTAGCTGAGGATTGGGCACCGACCGCGTCAGTGGAACAGGCTGATCTACCAGAGGATCGAGCATCGACACCGGCACCAGCTCTACAAGGAGCACCATCTCCGGCAGCAGCAGCGACACTACCAGTCGCACCGGCACGGGCACCAGCAATGGCTCCGGCACCTGCACAAACACTTGCACTTGCATCTGCTCCGACCCGTGCACCAGCAACGGAACCAGCAGTTGCACCGGCAATAGACTGGGCTGCAGTTCGCACTGCATATACCAAAGTCCTTACAAAAAACCGACATCACCACCTTCTTGGTAAGCATTGGCCGCCCAAGTGCTTCGTTCTTTTTTTCCATGTTGTTTCACATGATTCACTGTGTTGATGTAACTGTTTGTGTATGTCTTCTTGTTTGCGAACAGAGAATTCCTAGAGAAACGAGGGAGTCGTTCAACAATCTGGGCGACCATGGCCAAGTTTCTCTTACCATGGGCAGCCTTGGTGTGAATGAACCTGCTCAATATACCGTAAGTACAAAGGATGGTCGCATGATGATTGATGCTAAAGGATAGTCAAGGTTCAAATCTAAATCATATCTTGCGGTAGGGGATGATGTCAAAATCGAACTTTCTCGGCAAGGAGAGCTGGTCCAAATCAACTTTGAAATTCTTCAGTAGCAGCACGCAACTACCGAACTGATCTATCCTCCGAGAGATTTTGATGTAATAATCTGGCATGGTGAAACAAGTGTCATGTGTGTATAAGTAGTACGATGGTATTATTTATCACGTAGTATATCATTGATAGAATTGCAACTCTGATTGCTGGTTAGGAACTGTCGTTCGATTTCATTCTATCAGCTGTCGTGCTTTATTCAATTTTGTGTATTCGCCTTGAGACAGCATCTAAAACCAGCGCCGTACCGATCGCCTGCAATATGAAAGCCGCTAAGGTAGAACACATGGGCCCCCAAACATGCAGGCCCACCGGCCTGTGGCCCAAAGTCCAGAACCGTGAGCCTGTCTGAGTATTATATTCTCAGCTGAACCCCCATATTATGTTATACGAGCAAGATGCCCGTGCGTTGCACGTAACATCAAGATGCATTTGTATGAGTAGTTTATCTTGTGAGAGAAAAGGATGAACAAGGGAAGGCCTTATTTGCAAATGTGGAGAGGTGTGTGGGTACCTTTTTGCAAAATCGCCATAGTTTCCTTCCTATCCGTCAGATATAAATCGGACGGCCTATATTGCAGGATGGCAAGCACACCATCATTACCAACTCTGTTTTATATAAATAAATGTTATATATATATTCCCCTTGATATTTATTATATATAAAGTTGTGATATAGAAGATTTTTATATTTCTTTACAGAGGGAGTATCTCTCTGTCAAAAATATATTTATGTGTACTAGTTACTCCTGCTTTTCTACTTCCTTCCGCTGATATGTGGGGCATCCGGCAACGAGGTCCACGTGCCATGCACAAAATTAGAGTGCACAAATGCACGTAGACTCACCCCGGTCGTAGCGCCGCAGTAATACCCAATGAGCCGTCAAATCACAACCCCCCACCTTTCCAGCTTTAGCAGTAAGCTGGACGGACGAAGTAGCAATATTTCACTGGGCCTGAATCCCCTTCTCCCTCGTCCGCTTGTTCAAACAAAACCCCCTCTCGGCGATTGCATAGGGTTTTCTCATGGAGAACTGATGTAGGGTGGAACCCTAGATGGCCGATCTTTCACGAAATGAGCGGATCCCAACTAAGAACACGAAGAACACGAGGGGAAACACGAGGGGAAGATACAAGAGAATGACTCAAACCAACAAGAACAATCACACATGTGCTAGATCCTCGGAACACAAAGAGATACACGATCCAAATCCAACAAGGGACGATACATAGGTAACCCGTTCTTCTCCGAAAGGAGGTCTTGAGGGGGGCCACCCAAGAGGGGGTCTTGAATCCAACATGGATCGTCTCCGAAGAGGGGCTGGAGTCTCTCTCGAGGAGGAGATCCGTATGGATGAGCAATGCTCTATCTCACATATGAGCTAAACCAATGCTAACCCTAGAAAGATGGAGGAGAAGGAGTATATATAGTCTAGGGGGTCGAAGGGGTACGCGGGCCTCGGCCCTTACTGTGCGCATACAGGGGTGGCCAGATGTCCGGGCTGGGGGGCCGGACGTCCGGGCTGGAGGGCAAAACTTCTGGATGTTCTGTAGCGTGGCGCCAGATGTCCGGGCTTTTGACCGGATCTCCGGGCTGGGGCCGGATGTCCGGGTTGGACGCCGGATGTCCGGGCCCTGTAGGCTTGGGCGTCTGTGCTGCTGCTGCTGTGGTTGCTCCAGGGGCCGGATGTCCGGGGACTTGGCCGGATGTCCGGGGCCTGGAAGGTGAACTTGCCCGTTTCCGTTGGTTCTCTTCATCCATGAACTTGGCGGCTTGTCCGTCTTCACATGCATCCTCGGGAGGCTCCTCTTGACACCTAATCATGCATAGCATATCGGACTTAGGTAGTAGCCATGTCTCGAGTGGATCATATGTGATATCACTAAGGAAGGAAGTCACCTCGTTCTCGAGAGCTCTAGCTCGTGCTTGTGTCATAGGTCCTCTTGGCTCTTGATGAGACGATGGTAGGTCCATGGGGATGACCGTAGGATGCTCCGCATCATCTCCCCTCCCTTGGGAAAGATCCGACCTCGGATCGAAATCCTCATCACCATGGTACGGGGATAGATCTTTGATGTTGAAGATGTCGCTCACGGAGTACTTGTCGCGTGGGATGTCGATCTTGTATGCGTTGTTGTTGTAGCGTGCAAGCACCTTGAAGGGTCCATCCGCTTGGGGTAGTAGCTTGGACTTGCGTTCCTTGGGGAAGCGATCCTTGCGAAGGTGTAGCCACACAAGATCTCCAACATTGAACATCATGGGTTGCTTGTTGACGTTGAGCTTGGTCGCGAGTCGTTGTACTTGGCGCTCGATGGTGTTTCTTGTATCTTCGTGCATCTTCTTGAGGAAGTTGACTCGGGCACTCGCGTCCATGTTTGTGCGCTCTTGTAGCGGTAGAGGTAGAATGTCCAATGGAGACAATGGGTTGAAGCCATAGACGACCTCGAAGGGGGACTTCCGGTAGTCGAATGTCTTGCACGATTGTAGGCGTACTCGGCGATGGGTAGGCACTCCTCTCACTCCTTGATGTTCTTCTTTATCAACACGCGTAGTAGGGTGGAGAGCGTGCGGTTGGTCACCTCCGTTTGGCCGTCGGTTTGTGGATGGTATGCCGAAGAGAACAAAAGCTTGATTCCGAGCTTGGCGCACAATGTCTTCCAAAAGTTAACTCAAGAACTTGACGTCGCGGTCCGAGACAATCGTCTTTGGCCCTCCATGAAGGCGCAAGATTTCCCTACAAAACAAATTTGCAACATGTGAAGCATCGTCTATCTTGTTGCAAGGAATGAAATGTGCCATTTTGGAGAATCGGTCCACAACAACAAAAACGGAATCCTTGCCATTTTGAGTTCTAGGCAAACCAAGCACAAAGTCCATGCTAATGTCTTCCCATGGGTGATATGGAATTGGAAGTGGCATATAGAGGCCATGAGATTGAGCTTTGGACTTAGCTTTGCGACATGTAGAGCATCGGTTGGTGAAGCGATTGACATCGCGAAACATCTTGGGCCAAAAGTAGTTCTTGGAGAGCGTAGCAAATGTCTTGTCGCGTCCAAAGTGTCCCATGAGTCTGCCTCCATGAGATTCCTACAAAAGCAACAAGTGAAGAGAGGACTCGGGGATGCAAAGTTTGTTAGCTCTCATAAGATATCCATCTTTGATGTAGTATCGATCCCAAGAAGTATGCGTCAAACACTTGGCATAAGGAATAGAAAATTAGGATCATGCTCATACAAGTCTTTTATATGCTCAAAGCCAATGACATTTAACTCAAGTTGATTAACAAGCATGCATATACGGGAAAGTGCATCTGCCACAACATTTTCCTTACCTTTAATATACTTGATGACATAAGGAAACGACTCAATGAACTCACTCCATTTAGCATGACGCTTGTTCGACTTAGTTTGACCCTTAATGTATTTAAGCGTTTCATGGTCGGTATGGATGATGAACTCATGAGGGCGTAGGTAATGTTCCCATTCATGCAAAACTCGCACCAAAGCATATAGCTCTTTGTCATAGATAGGGTAATTGAGTTGTGCTCCGGAGAGTTTCTCACTAAAATAAGCAATTGGGCGCTTCTCTTGCGTTAACACACCTCCTATGCCATTACCACTAGCATCGCAATGAATTTCGAAAGGTTTGTCAAAGTTGGGTAATGCAAGCACGGGAGCATGAGTAAGAAAATTCTTAAGCTCATTGAAAGCGATATCTTGAGATGTTCCCCAAACAAACGGTGCATTTTTCTTACTCAAAGCATGCAAAGGTGAAGCAATGGTGCTAAAATCCTTTACAAATCTGCGATAGAAACTGGCTAAACCAAGAAAACTACGCACTTGTTGCAAATTGGTTGGTTGGGGCCAAGTTTAATAGCATTGATCTTAGATTCATCAACATGAACACCCTTAGAAGATACTACGAAACCCAAGAAAACAAGCTTATCAACACGAAATAGGCATTTTTCCATATTAGCATAAAGTTGCTCTTTTCGAAGAGTTTGTAGCACGGTGCGAAGGTGGGTGACATGCTCTTTGAGAGATTTGCTAAACACAAGGGTATCATCAAAGTAGACAACAACAAATTCACCGATGTAAGGGCGAAACACATAATGCATAAGACGCATGAAAGTACCGGGTGCTTCCGATAAACCCATAGGCATGACTAACCACTCATATAGACCAAACTTTGTTTTGAAAGCGGTTTTCCATTCATCACCCTCTTGTATGCGGATTTGATAGTAACCACTTTTAAGATCAATTTTGGAAAAGATAGTGGCACCGCAAAGTTCATCAAGCATATCATCAAGGCGTGGAATGGGATACCTATAACGAACGGTGATAGCATTGATAGGTCTACAATCGGAACACATGCGAAAGCTACCGTCTCGTTTTGGCACAAGAATGACCGGTACGGCACAAGGACTCAAACTTTCACGCACATGTCCATGGTCTATGAGATGCTATACTTGCCTTTGAATTTCTTTGGTTTCTTCGGGGTTGACGCGGTAGTGCGCTTTGTTTGGAAGCGGCGCTCCGGGGATGAGCTCAATGCCTCGTAGTGGAGGTAGACCCAGAGGTAGCTCATCGGGGGAAACATCTTGGAATTCCTGCAATAAAGAAGATAACACCAAAGGTAGATCGTGAGAGTTGTTAGTTTTTGGTGCCTCATCCTTGCACAATAGGACATGGTGTAGGACACTTGATGGGTTCTCACACACTTCTCTCATCTCACGTTTGGTGGCAAATAGGACTAAGTTTTTCTTGTCGCTCATCGTGGAGGCACTCAATTTAGGCTTGTGGCGCTCACTCTCTTTTTGGTGGTTCACTCTCTCACTATTCTCTCCACGATGGGTGTTTTGCTTGTCGGCGAGCACTTGGCTTGGAGACATAGGACGTAGCACAAACTCTTTCCCTTTCATCTTGAAGCTATAGTGATTTGTACGCCCATTGTGAATGACACCTCGGTCAAATTGCCCTGGCCGTCCAAGAAGGAGGTGGCACACGGTCATCGGAAGGACATCACACTCCAAAGTGTCTTCATAGGCGCCGATCTTGAAAGAGACTTGTACTCTCTACTCGACTTGTATGGTGCCGGTGTCGCTTAGCCATTGAACCTTGTAGGGGTGCGGGTGCTTCATCTTGACCAATTGGAGTTTGGAGCATAGTTCTTCACATGCCAAGTTATGGCAACTCCCTCCATCGATGATGACCTTGACAGACCGTCCATTGATGCCGGCCTTTGTGTGGCAGATATGGCATCTTTGATCTTCGTCTTGTTGATGTTGAAGAGTCAAGACCTTGGAGACAACAAGAGCGGGACTTGAGTCTTCGTCACAATAGATGTGATCATCTTCTTCTTCCTTGTTCACTTGTCGGTGCATGGCCACTTGCTCAAGAGCTTCCATTTCTCCTTCACTCATGGAGTCGTAGGCGCCGTCGTCGTTGAGGATCATGGTGCGCTTGTTTGTGCACTCGAAGGACTTGTGGCCTCGGCCTCCGCATGTGAAACATTTGATGGAACTTGTCTTGATGGTCTCATCGGTTGGAGTAGATGATGATGAAGCTTTTGGCTTGAAGTTGCTTGAAGTAGGAGGACGACTTGAGCTTGTCGAAGCTTTCTTGTAACTTGACTTGTCGCCATTGCTCGTGGTGGGAGTCGTTGAAGCTTGATTGTTGGAGAGGCCATAGGACTTGGATGAGAACTTGGCATACTTGAAGTCGTCTTGTACTTGCCGTTCCGCTTTGGTAGCTTGATGCACTAGCTCGATGAGGTTCGAGTATGGTTGGAAGTCGGCAATCTTCTTGATAGGGTGATTGAGTCCATTCAAGAAACGTGCCATAGTTTGCTCATCATCTTCTTTGACATTGGCTCATATCATGGCAATCTCCATTTCCTTGTAGTACTCTTCAACGCTCTTGGTTCCTTGCTTGAGTTGTTGGAGTTTCTTGAAGAGGTCGCGGTTGTAGTAGTTTGGCACGAATCGTGCTCTCATGACATCCTTCATTTGTGCCCAAATGGTGATGGGTGGTTCACCTCTTGCCGCATGGCGCTCAATGACTTGTTCCCACCAAATGAGTACGTAGTCTTGGAATTCGAGGGATGCCATTGCGATCTTCTTCTCTTCTTCGTAGTTGTGCAAGCGGAAGATTTTGTCAACCTTCAATGCCCATGATATGTACTCTTCGGGGTCATTGCTTCCGGTAAACTTGGGCATGGTGAACTTTAGCTTGCCATATCGTTGCTCTTCATTGTGTTGGGGTCGGGGATGATGACGCCCATGTCGGCGAGGATTGGCAATCTCATGTCGCTCTTGGAGAGGAGGGTTGTCTTCCTCATGTTGCTCATGGTGAGGAGGGTTGTCTTCCTCATGATGCTCTTGGCGAGGAGGTGGTCCATTGTCTTCTTGCTCTCGATGGACTTGACGTTCTTGTCTCGCATGAGGAGGGGCTTATCGATCTTGACGAGGAACTTGTCGATCATGTCGAGGAGCTTGTCAATGCACACGTGCTTCGTAAATCCTTTTTTGAGCTTCGTCACGAAGTGCTTCTTGGTGTAGTCGAGCTTGTCGGCCTCGACTAGCTACGGCACGACTTGAGTCTTGAAGAGCACGTTGCGCCTCAAGTGCTTGAGCTTCACGTAGTTGTCGTTCTTGACGTTGCGCCTCGGCGTCTTGTGCATCTTGATGTTGTCGCGCTCGCTCCTCTTGTTCTTGTTGTCGTTGGCATTGCCGTTCTTGTGCTTGTGCGAAAGCAGCTTGGTTGTGACGATGTCGATGCTCTTGAGAGTCGGTGTCGTGTAGAGGATTGCGGTTAGCTTGACGGTCCTGATGCGCGGCACGACGAAGAGTGTTCGATGTCGGTGTACTTGAACCGGAGATGGTGTCGTCGTAGTGTCGACTTGAGCGGCTCCGTCTTGACGAGGACGAAGTTGTAGAAGAGCGGACCATCATGGTTCGGATATCTTCTTTGAGGAACTCATGGATGTGTCGAAGTAGTCGCTTGTACGTTGCTCAGATTGTCGTAGATCGGTGGCGAGGTTGTCGATGTGATCGCCCAAAGCAAGTTGTTCTTGATGCAAAGCTCGGTGTGCACAAAATAGTTGAGTCTTGGTGACGTAGGATGACATGTCGTCGTCTTGCTCCAAGAAGAGTGGATTGGTAGAAGTACTTGGCCTATCCATCATTCCAAACAAAGATATGTGAGTGGGAGAAAGAGAAGAACCAATACCAAATCTACCTTGACCGATGTTGAAAATGGATCAAAGATCACTCCAATGTGTATCAAGGGAATAGCACAATTGGTACCGTTTCTTGTCGGTTCTCACACCTACACAAGTAAAAGCTTATGGTGGAGCTTGGTTAGGATGGTGGCACAAAATTTGATGCAATTGTAAGTGAGACTCAATAATGTTGGCAAAGATTCACAAATTTGCAAATGCAACAAGTAGACCAATAGCAAGATATGGTACACGGAAACACACACGCAAATAGATAAGTGGGGTTGGGCAAACAAGGGTGAGCCAAAATGTGGAATCCACCAAGATGCTCTTGTTGCACAACACTAGAGAGACGCTAGCACGATTGCACAATAGGCGGATACGAACTTGTGCACAACCTACTAAGCAAAAATGCAATGACTTCTATCCCAAGTATGCTATATGTATGATGTTTCTATGCTTTGATCCAAGATGATCAAGTATGACAATCTTAATGTTGTATGATGCTATGTTTCTTGCTTAAGCTCTTTGCTTATCTTTCCCTTTTGCTTAAAAGCTTGTTTGGCTCTTTGTTGTTTGAGCTCTTTTCTCATGCAATGCTTCACGAACCAAGATAGCAATTGTGTATGCGAAGACAACTTTTGTGACACAAGAGATGATACCAAGATATGCAACTCAATGATGGTATGTATGCTATGTGAAGTATGAACACTAATGTGCACAAGTCACGTTGCCGGCAATACTCAAAGGCTAGTCTCGATGGGTAAGCTACGCAAAAGTAAGGCCATGGGGTTATCAATGCAAATGCAAGAGAGTATGATAATATCACGATACCAAGATGATATGACGGTGAAGGTGATACCAAAGTAATGTAGCCGTTCGTAGTAGTCCTTGGCGAAGATGAGCGGTGGTGATGTTGTTGCCGAACCATACCTAGATAGCCGAAACACAATAGGATACGGAAACCACAACTCAAATTCTCAAAACAAAATGGGTCAAAATTGTCGGAGTTGGTAGCGGGAAAGGCTATGGTGGTGCTATGCGGAAATGGTGGTGGTATGCGGAAGTGTATGGGCTCCGGAACAAAATTGGACGAAAGTTAGGCGGCAAACGGAGTGGAGGATGGAGTTGATGCTGTCAAGGGCCGGATGTCCGGGCTGGTCGGGCCGGATGTCCGAGCTCAGGATCCGTGGATGAACACCGCGTGGAGAGGTCAAATCCGGGGGAAATTCGGAAGATTTTGTGGATGGAAATTGGGGAAAAGATGGGGAAAAGCTAGATCTACCTGCAACACACGAAATCCGCGGATCAAATCCAACAAAACTTCATCACACCAACAAATCACAAAAAAAAATTGGGGCTATTTTTGTGGGGCAATTTTCGGGTTAGGACGAAAAACAACAAAATCAAGCTAGAAAACAAAGAGAGGGGGCTCCGAAATCGTGATCAACGTGGCTCATGATACCAAGATGATGTAGGGTGGAACCCTAGATGGCCGATCTTTCACGAAAGGAGCGGATCCCAACTAAGAACACGAAGAACACGAGGGGAAACACGAGGGGAAGATACGAGAGAATCACTCAAACCAACAAGAACAATCACACATGTGCTAGATCCTCGGAACACAAAGAGATACACGATCCAAATCCAACAAGGGACGATACATAGGTAACCCGTTCTTCTCCGAAAGGAGGTCTTGAGGGGGGCCACCCAAGAGGGGGTCTTGAATCCAACGTGGATCGTCTCCGAAGAGGGGCTGCAGTCTCTCTCGAGGAGGAGATCCGTATGGATGAGCAATGCTCTATCTCACATATGAGCTAAACCAATGCTAGCCCTAGAAAGATGGAGGAGGAGGAGTATATATAGTCTAGGGGGTCGAAGGGGTACACGGGCCTCGGCCCTTACTATGCGCAGACAGGGGTGGCCGGATGTCCGGGCGACGGGCCGGATGTCCGGGGCTTCAGGACGGGCCGGATGTCCGGGCTGGGGGGGCGGACGTCCGGGCTGGAGGGCAAAACTTCTGGATGTTCTGTAGCGTGGCGCCGGATGTCCGGGCTTTTGACCGAATTTCCGGGCTAGACGCCGGATGTCCGGGCCCTGTAGGCTTGGGCGTCTGGGTTGCTGCTGCTGTGGTTGCTCCAGGGGCCGGATGTCCGGGGACTTGGCCGGATGTCCGGGCCTGGAAGGTGAACTTGCCTGTTTCCGTTGGTTCTCTTCATCCGTGAACTTGGCGGCTTGTCCGTCTTCACGTGCATCCTCGGGAGGCTCCTCTTGACACCTAATCATGCATAGCATATCGGACTTAGGTAGTAGCCATGTGTCGAGTGGATCATATGTGATATCACTAAGGAAGGAAGTCACCTCGTTCTCGAGAGCTCTAGCTCATGCTCGTGTCAGAGGTCCTCTTGGCTCTTGATGAGACGATGGTAGGTCCATGGGGATGACCGTAGGATGCTCCGCATCAAGAACCAGGTACGAATTCTGCGTCCATCCCCGATAAATCCAAGTCCCTTGGTCGCGGGTAATCCTAGGATGGGAGCCGCCGCCGTTGATGCATTTTTCTTCCTACTGAATCTAGTGTGTTTCATTTGCAGTGCCCAAAGTGTGAGGACCCTACAGGTTTCTGCGCCCTCGGCGAGACGCCACACTTGTTCCTTCTCATCCTAACACGGGATTTTAAACACGCACAGTATGTTCCTTGAATCCTCTTTTCTATCCGGGAGGGTGGGGTTTTTTGAACATGTTGTCGACTAATTTGGAAATTTGGATTGCTATATTTGGATAAAAGGTACTAGTACCATGGTCAACACTGACGTGAAGGAGGAAATTATTTCTAGATTTGGATAGGGAATACATTGTATTCTCATATTATTTTTCCTGCAGTGCATTCCTTGCTCTGCCAGAACACATGTACTCAAGATGGTAGGCCTTGCCATAACTGAACACAACAGTTTAATGGTCACATTGAAGACAAGCCATGGATATAAGTTCCGAGTTGGGTTCATGAACCAAGAAGATTGCTGCTTTTTTATGGCCGAACTTGGATAAACTTTCTGAAGTGTTACAGACTGTAAGTTGGCGCACAAATGTTGATGGAAATAGCAGAACCTTGTCTCATCTTCACTGTGATCTTCCACCCCGACATCGTTCCAATTGTTCATCCATGTTAGTTTTGTATGTAGTTCTTGCTTGTTGCCTCGATTACTTCTTAATCCACCTATTCTATCTAACTAATCACAATTTAACTTTAGAAGTAGCAACGAATCTCACACGAGGATGCTACTTCTAACTAATATTTCTTCTCATTGGTGGCACGTGTAGGTTTTTTCAAAGTTAAGCAAGCTACTCGTTTGTTATTCTATAGGAACTCGACTGTTACTGATGGCACTGAAGTTGACTGGGACGACATCCACAAGTTCCTATACTTTATTGATCGTCTTGAGGTCCTTGTGGGGCGTTTCAATGGTGGAAGGCCACATGGGATATGTGTGCCACTGCTGCACTCGTTGAACAGGTCCAACTGTGTCGAGAAACTTATGGTATGAGCTTTTTCTTATATATATGTTGTTCTTAAACTCTTGCTTATACACAGTTTTACAGCTGTGATCTTGAAACAGAAACTGCCCAGTTCTATTGTTCCTATACAGATGCCTGACCATGGTCGGCTCAGACTTGCGCTTTGTCACAACATGATGTTTATGTCGACCTACTCCATTCCCCTTGGAGGTGAAAAGATACTTATTCATGGGTGGTCTCAAATAATGAAAGCCCGTCCATCTTGGAGAATAGGACAAACGTTTATGTTCATGCTTTTCCATGGCTCTAATGAGAATATCCTGTTTATTGACCACATTGTGAGATGAAGCCGCTTTCAGAAGGTTGTGGATGCGTGGGGTGGCGCTTGGGCCTTGTCCTGGGGCTTGGCGGCCTCACCCTTGGTTAACTATAGGCAAAGTAGCACTGTTCGAGGCTGCTTTGTACGGTTGAACCTGTATCAGTACTCATACTACTTTCAGCTATGGTTGTTAAGTGCCCCTGCTGGTTTCAGTTAAGGTTGTTAACTACTCTTGCTGCTTTTACAGTCTGTCGTGCTTCAGTCCTGTCTTCCTCCAGCCGCCAAAACCAAACCAGTGTCGGCGTGGCCGCCTGCTTCCGCCTCCCACGGCTGGCTGCTCCTCAGCACACGCATCGCTGCCCCACCATCTCCTAAATCGTTAACGCCAACGTTCCAGGCCTCGTCGTCGTCCTCCGCGCGCTTTGGTGCGCTCGCCGTGGCGCCGCCCTCTCGCGTTGTCAATATGCTCAACAAACAAGAGGAATCGGGAGAGGACTGTACATGGAGAGGATGACAGTAGGGGCCCACCATGTTCGTGGCCCTACACAAGGAAGTTCCTCATTTTTTGTTATATATACTCCATTGTCAGTGTATGCAAAAAGAAAATGCTTCCTCCTAGTGGTTTCTTGACATCTGGGACCCACGACATTGTTAGCGTATATAGTCAATAGACAAGAGAACACCACAAGATCAGCTGAGACCTGGGACGTAGCTACTCGAGCAACATTTTTTTTGTTATTGTTGAGATGGAGCAGGATTTCAACTGGGCTGTGGTCCGTCTAGCCCAGGCTTATATTTTATGTTCACCACATGACCAGCCCAGCTATTTTTTCTTTCTGAAAATGAGCCCAGTTTAATTTTTTGAAGAATACCCAATCCAGGCCTACTTATTTTTCAATGCCCTGATGGGCTGCAGCTCTTTCAAGATGCGTGCAAATCTTGAAAGTAATATGAAATGGGCTATAAATATAAAAAAATAGATGATAAATTGGCAATTACTTTATAATTTCTGATTTTTTCACATTTTCAGATTCCAATTTCACTGGGCTTTATCCTAATTTAAATATATCTTCAAAGTACTTTAAATCTGGCTCGACATTTCGGTATTAAAAATATTTTCGAACCCATAGAAATATTCAAATTTTCGTTTAAATTTTTAACCCTGGCCCTGGCCAACAAAAAAATGGACTCCAAAAAATTGCATAAGAAGTTGCAATGAGCTATAAATTATTAAAAAATAGGGAATGGTCTGACTTGTGGGCCTATTAAGTTGACGCATATGCAAGATTTTTTGACTTATTATACATGTCAACAAATGATTCTAGCAGACATAACCATTGGATGTCAACCCAACGGCCGTCGTGTTTCTTCAATCTCTGATCTTCTTGCTCCAGCCGCCAAATCAAGCGCCGGCGGGACCGCCTGCTCCCGCCTCTCGTTGCCGGTTGTGCTGCCGCGCAGGCCTCACCGCCCCAATACTACTCCCACCGCTGGCCAGGCCATCCCTCTACTCACCCACCTCCACTGCTGTGGCTTCACCGCCTCCGGGTCATTCCCTTCCCGGGTCTCACCGTCGTCCATCGTGCTAGTGTTCTCGGCACGGCGTGGTCGACGTTGTCAACAAATGACAACATCGGAAGAGGGATGTACATAGAGAGGCTGATAGTTGGGACCCACATGGTCCATGGCCGCACGCAAGCAAGTACCTCCTTATTACGACAAAAAGAATGAATACTCCCAATGATAGCTCAGACCCACCAGGTATATCTTCGCACGCAAGGAAGTGCCTCCTTATTATGCACAAAAAAATGAATAATCCCCCTGCTAGCTGGGACCCACCATAGTGGGAGGCTGACTTGTGGGCCTACTAAGTTAACACGGACGGAGGGCTTTGTCAACTTAGTCAACAAACGATTCTATCACCAGTGACCGTTTGATTGTTAACATCCAACTTAGTCAACAAACGTTCTTGCTCCATCCGTCCAAACCACCGCGTGCTCTTGCCTCCCATGGCCAGGTGTGCTGCCACGGAGGCCTCACCGCCCCCTACTACTCCCACCGGTGGCCAGGCCATCCCTCTACTCACCCACACCGCCTGTTATTCTGCGGCGATGGCAGCCTCACACCGCAGCCGAACCAGTGAACCCTTGTACTCCTCTCCACGTGGGCATCCACTGCCGCGTCTTCCCCGGCTCTGCGTCGTCCCCTTCCTAGGCCTCGCCGTTGTCCACCGCCTTGGTGCTCTCGGCGCGGCGTGGTCAATGTGGTCAAGGGATGACTTCCATCGGAAGAGTACTGTTTGTAGAGAGGCTGACAGCTGGGTCCACGGCCGCAGCAAGGAAGTGCCTCCTTATTATGCACAAAATAATGATTCCTCCACCTGACAGCTGGGACCCACCGGAAGGGCCTCTGTATTTTGTGAAAAAAACGTTCCCCCCGCTGACAGCTCGGACCCACCAGCTATATCTTCACATGCAAGGATGTGCCTCCTTAATTATCCTCCCTGACAGTCGGGACCCACCTTGTCGAAGCGTACGTAGCGATGTCATTCTGGTCGAGAATGTGTACGTACATACGATCGGTCTGTCTGCAGGCTGCAGCGATGAACAGTGGCCGAGTAAGGAAGGGCATGTGTCATAGTATAGGCGTGCACGTGTCATAGTAGAGGTGTGCACGTAGCATGTCACGCAGTCCCGTTAATATTGTGTACACGTACGTACGGCCAGGGTGCAAGAAAGCACATACAGGCAGAGTCTCGAACGCCTACTCGCGCATACGTACGGCCAGGGCTCTTGTACATGGCTGGGTCGGAATGGAGAACTGCGTCATCGTGTTCATCGGGAGCCAACCGGCTTGGATGGAACAACCGATCAAAACAAGGCCTGGTGTACCGCAAAACGGAGGAAACGGCTTTGTGTTCGACCGCCTATGGTCGAAATGGGATCCTGTTCACCGGGAGGGCTGTGGCGTACCGCAAAACGGAGGAAACGGACTTCTCTCGGACGCTACGTTCGAAACGGGGTCCTGTTGATAGGGAGGGGTGTGGCGTAACACAAAACGGAGGAAACGGACTTCTCTTGGACTTCCTATGGTCGAAACGGGGTCTTGTTGGTCGGGAGGGGTGTGGCGTACCGCAAAACGGGGGAAACGGACTTGTGTTGGAGCGCTACGGTCAAAGTGGGGGTCCTGTTCATCGAGAGGTGTGTGGCGTACCGCAAAATAGGACTCCACGGGCTACTGTTCATCTCCACCAGCCTCCACAGGCTACTGTTCATCCACCGTCGACCTCCTCCAGCCTCCACCTACGACTGTACATCCACGGGCTCCTGTTCATCCTGCCTCCACCGCTCCTCCACCGGCTACTGTTCAACCAGCCCTCTCCACGGGGTCCTGTTCAACCACCCCTCCACGGGCTACGGTTCATCCAGCCCTCCACCGGTGCATGGGTGAAGGCCTGCAGAGTCGGACAGTCAAGGAGGATGGCGACGGGGAAGGGCCCTTGCTGGTCTCTCGATGACACGTTTGGGAGAGAAGTTTGCGAGGGAGACATTTGTTTGCATCCCGTGCAAGTTTTTTTCAAGGCTAATGGAAGAGGCCTTAATTTAAGGAGGCATACATGTGGGATATAAGCCCGGACTCTTTTTCTATTTCATCCGATGGCTATAGATAGAAAATGGGGAGATCTGATGGCTAGTATTGTTCGCGTGGGATAGAACGCCTGAACTCTTGTTGTACTTCATCATATGGATTCTATGGCTGTAGATAAGTAATGCAAAGATCTGATGGTTAATTTTCTTAGTTGAGGAGGATTAAGGTGGTGCTTTCTTTGGTGCCTCCAATTAGTACATATAAGATTTTGGGCCTCGTGAAGGAGAAAGTATCGCTCTATCTTGGGGGAGGCTTAAGTCAATGTTATATTCATGACCCAATCATGAGCTCTCAAGAGAAATTATTATTCGGAATTTTTAGGCTCGACTCTCTCATAATGATCGATCCATGCTTGATACTTCTTGTGCTGGTTCTTTTATGAAGAAGACTATTGAATTCCTGTGGGGTCTTTTGGAAAGAATTAAATGCAACTCTGAAGATTGGGAACTCGGCGAAGGTAAAGAGTCAGGTATTAAGCTTAAGTTGATTGTGTTAAATCTTTTATGAATACCGATGCTTTTCAAAAGTCTAGCACTAAATATGGACTTGACTCTGAGATAGTAGCCTCCTTTTGTGAATCTTTTTCTACTCATGTTGATCTTCCTAAAGAGAAGTGGTTCAAATATCACCCACCTATTATAGAAGAAATTAAAGAACCGGTACCAGTTAAGGATGAACTATTATCTACAATGTTGATCCAGTTGTTCCTACTGCCTATACTGAAAAACCACCTTTCCCTGTTAGGATGAAGGAACATGGTAAAGTTTCAACTGTAGTCAACAAAAGTTATATTATAACACCTGAACCAGCTGAACAGATCAAGGTAGAACCTAGTGTTGCTATGATTAAAGATCTCTTGGTCGATAATTTAGATGGGCATGTTATTTACTTCTGTGATGAAGCTGTTAGAATTGCCAAACCCAATGAGAAGGATAAACATAGACCCATTGTTGGCATGCCTGTTGTCTCAGTTAAGATAGGAGATCACTGTTATCATGGTTTATGCGACATAGGTTCTAGCGTGAGTTCTATTCCTTTACCTTATATCAAGAAATCATGAAAGACATAGCACCCGCTGAAATAGAAGACATAGATGTTACTATTAAACTTGCTAACAGAGACACCATCACACAACTTGGGATTGTTAGAGACGTTGAAGTCTTGTGTGGGAAAATAGAATATCCTACTTGTTCTTGGTTCCCCACAAGATGACTTTTGTCCCACTATCTTTGGTAGACCTTTCTTGAACACCGTCAATGCTAAAATAGATTGTGAGAAACAAACTGTCGGTGTCAGCTTTGGTGATGAGTGTCATGAGTTTAATTTTTCCAAGTTTAGTAGAAAGCCTAATAAAAAAGAATTGCCTAGTAAGGATGAAATAATTGGTCTTTCTTCTATTGTTGTACCTCCTACTGATCCTTTAGAACAATATCTGCTAGACCATGAGAATGATTAACATATGCATCAAAGAAACGAAATAGATAAGATTTTCTTTAAACAACGTCCTCTGCTAAAACACAATTTGCCTATTGAAACTCTAGGCGGTCCTCCTCCACCTAAAGGTGATCCTGTGTTTGAATTAAAACAATTGCCAGACACTTTGAAATATGTTTATCTTGATGAGAAGAAGATATATCCTGTTATTATTAGTGCTAACCTTTCAGAACATGAAGAAGAAAGATTATTGAAAGTTCTAAGGAAGCATTGAGCTGCTATTGGATATACTCTTGATGATATAAAGGGCATTACTCCCACCCTCTGTCAGCACAAAATTAATATGGAACCAGATGCTAAACCCGTTGTTGATCACCAACGTCGGTTAAATCCGAAGATGAAAGAAGTGGTAAGAACGGAAATGTTAAAACTTCTGGAAGCAGGTATAATCTATCCTATAGCTGATAGTAGATGGGTAAGTCCTGTTCATTGTGTCCCTAAGAAGGGAGGTATTGTTGTTGTTCCTAATGATAAGAATGAACTCATTCCACAAAGAATTGTTACAGGCTATAGAATGGTAATTGATTTTAGAAAATTAAACAAAGCATCTAGAAAAGATCATTACCCTCTGCTTTTTATTGATCAAATGCTAGAAAGATTATCTAAGCACACACATTTTTGCTTGATTGATGGATATTCTGGTTTTCCACAAATACATGTTTCTCAACCTAATCAAGAAAAGACCACTTTTACTTGTCCTTTTGGAACTTATGCTTATAGACGTATGCCTTTTGGTTTATGCAATGCACCTGCTACCTTTCAAAGATGTATGACTGCTATATTCTCTGACTTTTGTGAAAAGATTGTTGAGGTTTTCATGGATGACTTTTCTGTTGATGGGAAGTCTTTTGATGATTCTGTAAGAAATCTTGATCGAGTTTTGTAGAGATGTGAGCAAACAAATCTTGTCTTGATTTGGGAGAAGTGCCACTTTATGGTTAATGAAGGTATTGTTTTGGGCCATAAAATTTCTGAAAGAGGTATTGATGTGGACAAAGCTAAGGTTGATGCAATTGAGAAAATGCCATTCGTAGTTTCCTTGGTCATGCTGGTTTCTATATGAGATTTATCAAAGACTTTTCAAAAATTTAGGCCTCTTACAAATCTTTTGCAAAAGATATTCCTTTTGTTTTTGATGATGATTGTTTAGAAGCCTTCAAAACACTCAAGAAAGCCTTAATTTCTGCACCTATTGTTCAACCATCTGATTGGAACTTGCCTTTTGAAATTATGTGTGATGCTAGTGATTATGTTGTTGGTGTTGTTCTAGGACAAAGAGTTGATAAGAAACTAAATGTTATTCATTATGCTAGTAAAACTCTAGACAGTGCACAACGAAATTATGCTACTACTGAAAAAGAATTTCTAGCAGTGGTGTTTGCTTGTGATAAATTTAGATCTTACATTGTTGACTCTAAAGTTATTGTTCACACCGATCATGCTGCTATAAAATATCTTGTGGAAAAGAAAGATGCCAAACCTAGGCTTATTCGATGGGTTCTCTTGCTACAAGAATTTGATTTGCAAATCACTGATAGAAAAGGAGCAGAAAACCCCGTGCCTGATAACTTGCCTAGGTTGGAGAATGTCCTTGATGACCCACTGCCTATTGATGATATCTTTCCTGATGAGCAGTTAGCTGCAATAAATGTTTCTAATAGCACTCTTTGGTATGCTGACTACGCTAACTATATTGTTGCTAAATATTTACCACCTAGTTTCACATACCAACAAAAGAAAAAAAATCTTCTATGATTTAAGACATTACTTCTGGGATGACCCACATCTTTATAAATAAGGACTAGATGGTATTATTAGACGTTGTGTACCTGAGCATGACTAGGGACAAATCTATGGAAATGTCACCCCGAAGCTTATGGAGGACATCACGCGGGAGACAGAACTGCTCACAAGGTATTGCAATCTGGGTTTTATTGGCCTACTCTCTTCAAGGATGCTCGTAAGTTTGTCTTATCTTGCGATGAATGTCAAGGAATAGGTAATATTGGTAAGCGTCAAGAAATGCCTATGAATTATTCACTCATTGTTGAACCATTTGATGTTTGGGGATTTGATTACATGGGACCTTTTCCTTCCTCTAATGGGTATACTCATATTTTGGTTGCCGTTGATTATGTTACTAAGTGGGTAGAAGTTATTCCAACTAGTATTGCTGACCACAACACTTCTATTAAAATGCTTAAAGAAGTTATTTTCCCAAGGTTTGGAGTCCCTAGATATTTAATGACTGATGGTGGTTCACACTTTATTCATGGTGCTTTCCGTAAAATGCTTGCTAAGTATGATGTTAACCATAGAATTGCATTACCCTATATCCTTAGTCTAGTGGTCAAGTTGAACTTAGCAATAGAGAAATAAAATTAGTTTTTCAAAAGACAGTCAATAGTTCCCGAAAGAATTGGTCTAAGAAATTAGATGATGCACTTTGGGCTTATAGAACAACATATAAAAATCCTATGGGTATGTCTCCTTATAAATGGTTTATGGAAAAGCTTGTCATTTGCCTCTTGAGTTAGAACATAAAGCATATTGGGCAATTAAAGAACTCAACTATGATTTCAAACTTGCTGGTGAGAAGAGGTTATTTGATATTAGCTCATTAGATGAATGGAGAACCCAAGCTTATGAAAATGCGAAGTTATTTAAAGAGAAAGTTAAAAGATGGCATCATAAAAGAATCCAAAAGCGTGAACTCAAAGTTGGAGATTATGTTCTTTTGTACAACTCCCGTTTCAGATTCTTTGTAGGAAAACTCCTCTCAAAATTGGAAGGACCCTATGTTATCGAGGAGGTTTATCGGTCTGGAGCTATCAAAATAAAAAATGCCGAAGGTACTAACCCGAAGGTTGTTAATGGGCAACGAATAAAACATTATATCTCAGGTACGCCCATTAATGTTGAAAGCAATATTATCCAAACTATGACACCGGAAGAACACATAAAAGAAACCTTCCGGAACACTCCAAAATCGTGAAAAAGAGGAGGTACGTGATACGGTAAGTAAACGGACTCCGGAAAATGTGCAAAAATATTTGCTGCCCGTTTTGG
The DNA here is from genome assembly GCF_002575655.3 of Aegilops tauschii subsp. strangulata. Lineage (NCBI taxonomy): Eukaryota > Viridiplantae > Streptophyta > Magnoliopsida > Poales > Poaceae > Aegilops > Aegilops tauschii. The sequence continues at coordinate 282,014,208 of NC_053036.3, forward strand.
AATATAACAAAAATTAGGAAAATAAGAATATACGAGGAAGGTGACCTTGCTGGGCACAAAACACCAGTGGGTTGTGCCCATCTGGAGTACCTTCCGGACTCCGTTTTTCTTCCGTTTGCTTGTTTCCCAAGATAAAAAAATCTTTATAAACCCCCCGGACCTATTGACCACCGTATCGCGGAGTAATCTTCTGTGTTCTTTTCTTGCTGTTTTTGGTCAGATCTGTTGAGCCAGGCATCATGTCTTCTTGTCACGACCGGTTTTTCAATAAAATATTTATTGAGAGACCAATCCCTTTTACGGACCAGTAAAGAAGAATTCCTTCTCACTGGTAGACAATATCTTGGTCACGGAAGAAAAATACCAGGAGTACTGAATATAATACAAGGTTAAGCGGGGACTGCTCAACAATTTATTACATGAATGCCGATAAAACATAACGGCGGATAGGGTGGCATAACTACTAACTCACGATAACAACGATGGTGGAAATATCACCGCGAAGTGGGTGATATGACTCCTGAAAACTACAGCTCTTCGAGCGTCGGAGTGAGGCTCGAGGAGACTTATTGCGGGTGGCGGAAGCGTATATAATACAAGTGACCAATATCCGGGATCGCACAGGACTGACTGGGACTCCTCTAGGCGTCGGACGCACTATCAAATTCTTCATCCAAGAGATCGCCTTCGTCAACATCTGGCCAAATCAACAAGCCAGGTGAGTACTATGAAAGTACTCGCAAGACAGTTCGGACATAAGATATAACAAATGTAAACATGAAGCGTAAGGATGGAATAACAAGTGCGTTCAGACATAGAGACAATAATGCATGGGAAAATAACAGAGAAGTCGGGCGGTAGTCCTCCCGAAATCCCAAAGTAAATACTGGGTGCCAAACGAGGATCTGAATGACTCCTCGAGAGGAAACTGCAAGAATAGTAATACTGGTGCCAAATGAGGGTCTGAATGACTCCTCGAGAGGAAACTGCAAGGATAATAATGCCACAGTCGGGCGTCGGGGCGACACCACATAAAGGGCTTATAACAGAAAATGAAGGCAGTGCGTGCCACAGTCGGACGTCTGAGCGACATCACATACAGGGCTTATATTGAAAGTAAGAGACAAACATGCCACAGTCGGACGTCTGAGCGACATCACATAAAGGGCTTATTTTCGTAACTTAGTAGCTCATGAATTTTTAAATCATATCACGAGAATAATCAGACATGAGATAAACAACAGGGTTAGTCCATCCACAGGAGTACCGTTCCGCCAAGTCTACTACTCAAGCTTACTTACCGGAACGAAGGATATACCACGAGGTTACGACATAGACATGGATACGCTGATCACGATACTTGACTATGGATACGATGACTCGGAAGGATTTGACTCTGCAGAGTCTGTACTTTAACCACAGCCAACGGATTTCAGTAGTCACGGGGACTAGTTCCGTTTACGGTGTTTTGGAAGAAACACGTCTAACCAGTACACACCCATTCAACATTCCGAAGCCAGGGATCACCCTCGGCAACGTTCAAGAAAAACCTTGAGACGGGGAGGCTACAACCTCGCGTAGCATGGGATCAAATTTCTATACGCGCGCTCTAAGGGGTGCCCCCCTCTCGGTCCCAACCGGAAACACCCATGCCCCCTGACCGGATGACTGGCTTTAATCCAGGGCCATGGAACCATCATCTCGGCCCCTCTGTTTGGTGTGTACACGGAAAGAGGTTACCAACTTACTAAACCGCATTCTGGCAGAAAACATGTGGTAGCACGGAAGGTGGAAGAACGATAACGTGACTCCGTCCACGTTAACGTCGGAATTTGTCGGATGACGCAAGGCTGGTATGCTACAACAGTACCACCTTGCTGCCCTTCATGTCACCACATGATTAGGCCATCTCTCACCAGAGATCATCGCAACTTTGGAACATGCGGGTAGTTGCTTCACAAGCAACGAGGTACTCACCGATACTCATATGCCACGCACAACCTCTCACGCAAACATGCAAAAACACCTATCATATCAAAGGTTCAAACATGCTTGCCTGGTTCGGAGAAGTCGGAGTCTAGCTCGGCGAAGTTCGCGGCTCCGTCACCTCTTCCGGAACCTACGGCATAACGAAAACGGGCACAAACGTGAATAAATAGACAAAAATACAAGACTGAAAAAAAAGAATCACTCAAAAATCACTTTTTATTAAAAAGTTATAAAGGTTCCTGTCCAGGGACTCATCTATAATGAAACAGAAAAGTTCCAGGGGTTTAACTGAGAAAACAGAAAACGCTTCGGAAAGAAACGCGCCAGCTCAAAAGGAAGACGTATTTGCCCGAAGGCGCCAACAGAAAATGTTTCGAGGGAGAGGAGAATAGAGGCTGACAAGGGGGTCCACATGTCAGGTTTAAAAAGCTCGCCGGCGCCCGAAGACTGCGGTGGTCGTCGGCGTCGAACCACGGCGAGATAGGGAGATCGGAGTGTACCAAGAGCTTCAGCGTGTCCTTCCGCGTCGGTGGGTGGTGGTCTCGACCGTCGGAGAGCACCACGTCGACGGTGACACTTTCTCCGGCGGACGGCGGCTCGGGCGATGGTGGAGAACTCCGGTGGGTGCTGCAAACCTCGAATTGAAGCGCGGGTCAGAAAGAGGGATGCACTAGAGAGCTACTGGCAAGAGATGGGAGGCAGAGGTGCACGCACGGGAGCGAATCGAGCTGGATCCCGTGGCGGGTCGCGGCGGCCGGAGCTGGGGAAGAAAGCTCCCTCGGGGCTCTTCCAGTGGCTTGGGGCGGTCTAGGTGGAGTGCAGAGATGGTGTGGGTTCGAGTTGAAGCTCGGGGCCTCTATTTATAGGCGGATCGAGGGGGTGGCCGTGAACGGGGTTGCTCCGGCGAGCGATTACGGCGAGGCAGTGGTTGAGCAGGGGGTTTGAGTGGCCAGGCAGCATCAGTGAGGTGTACTGGTGCCGTTCCCCCGCTAATCCTGGTCGGTCTTGGCGTAATGGCGCTGGTCCACGGTGGGGTGGCGGCACGGGCTCGACGGCGGCAGAGAGCGCGCTCCGCGCCCAGCGGTTCACGACGAGAGTGGCAGCGCGTTCTGGGGAGTGGGCGGCCACGCGGCGATCTCCGGTGGCTTGGGCGGCGCTGGGTGGCGCCCTTTGCGCCGCGCCTCTCTCCGGCGGCCGCAAAGCCGCCGCTGGCGTCGGTCACGGGGCGGCGCACCTCCTCCAGCTCGTCGCCGACGCCCGCAAGCGTCCAGGCGTTCGTGCGGTGCAGGGACAAGGGGGAGGGGACGGGGAGCAAGGTGCCAACGCGGTTACTGGCGAGATCGAGGAGATGTTCTGAAGAAAACGACAGCAGCTTCTGAACTGCACTCTGAATTTACTGAACTTGACATTGACAATGCCCTGCAGGTGTTCGACAGAATGATTTGGCAAGCCGATATTTTTTCCTGGAGCTGGGACTTGGTGAGGTGACCTCTCAATGCACCCAGAGGCTGCCTGATTTTTCTCAGAATTTATGGAGAAGGATTTGAATGAATTTCACCAAATTTGACAAATCTGGTCCAAACTTGCAGCAAGTATAGTTTGAAAAATTTGAACTGAAGACCAGTGGATCTTCATGGATCTTGGTTGAGGGTTCAAAGGACTAGGAAGGGAAAAAGGTTTGGGGGCTAAAATCAAAACAGAAAAGGTAGCTCCTTTGTAAATCTCCAAGGGCTAGAATAGGAGACAGAAATTGTTTTGATAAGATTTAAATGGAAAATAATCATATGGGGAGGTTCAACTTGATGGTTTTGAAGTAAGTCATGATCCAAAGGTGAGGAGAGGTTTAAGGGAGGGAATTTACCCTTGGGCCATGGCAAGAGGAATTTTTGAAAGTGGCAAAGGATCTTTCCAAAAGCTCTAGGGCCTTTTTCAAAGAAATTTTCAAAAGGCATTTTTCCAAGAGAAAAACATTTTGGTTTGAGTCCAAAATAAAGAGGAAAACCCCCAAGACCAAAATCAAGTTTTAAGTGAAACCAAAAATGAAGTACTAGTCACAAAAGAAAATATGTTGAGAGGGACAGTTCTTTTAGAAGAAAAATTCAAATCACTTCCCTCAAAACAAGAAAAAGTTTTGAAAAAGCCAAATAAAATTTTGGGTGTCACAACACCTACCCCCTTAGGAAAAATCTCGTCCTCGAGATTTCAGCTGATCCTCAAATAGGTATGGATATTCTGCCTGAAGGAAATCTTCCCTTTCCCATGTAGCTTCATCCTCAGTGTGGTTGCTCCACTGAACCCTGAAAATTTTGTTGTTTTCTGACGGGTCCTCCTTTCAGACTCTTCCAAAATCCTTACTGGCCTCTCCCTGTAGGTGAGATCTGGTTGCACATCAATGTTTTCATGAGGTACATGCTTCTCCGGGTTACTTACACATTTTCTCAGTTGAGAGACGTGGAACACGTCATGGACATCTGACAGCTCCTTGGGTAGGTCTAGTTTGTAGGCTACTGTGCCTCTTCGTGCGACTATACGGAATGGTCCAATAAATCTCGGGGCTAGCTTCCCCTTAATTTTGAACCGTTGCATGCCCCTCATAGGAGACACTCGTAGGTATACGGAATCACCGGGTTCAAAGCTGACTTCACGATGTTTTTGATCGTAGTAGCTCTTTTGTCGGCTCTGCGCTGTCTTGAGTCTGTCCCTGATCTGCTTAAGTTTCTCCTCGGCCTCTTTAAGCATGTCTGGGCCGAAGATACGGCTGTCACCTGTTTCCGACCAATTCAGCGGGGTACGACACCTCCGTCCGTACAATGCTTCAAAGGGTGCCATTTGCAGGCTGGCTTGGTAACTGTTGTTGTAAGCAAACTCGGCATGCGGCAAACTTTCTTCCCAACTGGATCCATAGGTGAGCACACAGGCCCTCAGCATATCCTCTAGGATTTGGTTTACACGTTCCGTTTGTCCATCAGTCTGAGGGTGGTACGCTGTACTGAAAGCTAGCTGCGTGCCCAGAGCTTGTTGTAGGTGATCCCAAAATTTGGAGACAAATTGTGTGCCTCGGTCGGATATTATAGTCTTTGGGACTCCATGCAAACAAACTATATGGGAGAGATAAAGTTTGGCCAGTCTCTGTGTGGAGTAGGTAGTCTTCACGGGAATGAAATGAGCAACCTTGGTTAGTCGGTCTGTGATGACCCATATGGCGTCATTTCCGCGTTGTGATCGTGGTAGTCCGACGATGAAGTCCATTCCTATTTCATCCCATTTCCACTCCGGTATCCTGTTTGGCTGGAGTAGCCCTGCTGGCTTTTGATGCTCGGCCTTGATGCGCTGACATGAATCGCAACAAGCAATAAATGCGGCTATATCCCTTTTCATACCGTGCCACCAAAATCTTTGCTGAATGTCTTTGTACATTTTGGTTCCTCCAGGATGGATCGAGTATGAAGCGGTGTGGCTTTCGGTTAGGATTTGTTGCTTGAGTTCCTTAATGTTAGGTACGCAAAGTCTGTCTCCGTACCATAATATTCCTTCACTGTCTGTGACGAACTCTGAAGCCTTACCAAGGTTCATTTTCTTCTTTATACCTTCGATGCTGGGATGTCCCTGTTGAGCCTTCTTAATTTGTTCCACTAGGGTGGGTTGTATCTCCAGATTTGATACGGTGCCCTCAGAGACTAACATCATGTTGAGCCTAGCGAACTCTTGCTGAAACTCAGGACTCAAGTTTTGCGGACCGTCGTTGTCCGGGCTGGGGTTTCGACTAAGGGCATCAGCCACTACATTTGCTTTCCCTGGATGGTAGTGAATGCCGACATCATAGTCCTTGACCAATTCCAACCAGCGTCGTTGGCGTAAATTTAGCTCTGGCTGTGTGAAAATATATTTGAGGCTCTTATGGTCCGTATATATTTCACAGCGATTTCCCAATAGAAAGTGCCTCCACTCCTTGAGTGCATGTATGACTGCTGCTAGCTCCAAGTCATGTGTTGTGTAATTTTCCTCATGTTTTCGCAGCTGCCTGGAGGCATACGCGACAACTTTGCCATCCTGCATTAGTACACATCCGAGGCCTTTTCGGGACGCGTCACAATATACTTCAAAACTCTTGTGTATGTCTGGCACGGTTAATACTGGTGCGGTTGTTAATTTCTTCTTGAGTTCTTGGAAGCTTTTCTCGCACGCTTCCGTCCATACAAATTTCTTGTCTTTCTTGAGCAACTGTGTTATTGGTTTTGCCACAGTGGAGAATCCTTCAATAAATCTTCTATAATATCCGGCCATTCCCAGGAAACTCCGCACATCTGTAATGTTGGCGGGTGGTTTCCAGTCAAGTATGGCTTTGACTTTTTTGGGTCTACGGCCACGCCTTCTTGGTTCAATATATGGCCTAGGGAACCAACCTGCCTTAGCCAAAATTCACACTTGCTAAACTTGGCGTACAACTGATGTTTCCTTAATTCTCCCAAAACAATTCTGAGATGCTCAGCATGCTCTTCCGGTGTCCTCGAGTATACCAGAATATCGTCGATGAACACCACAACAAATTTGTCCATAATTTCATGAACACTTTGTTCATGAGGTGGACGAAATATGCGGGGGCGTTTGTTAGACCAAAAGGCATCACTGTGAATTCATATAGTCCGTATCTGGAGGTGAATGCTGTTTTAGGGATATACTCTGTCCGTACTTTCAATTGATGATATCCCGATCTCAAATCAATTTTTGAGAACACCTTGGCTTGTGCGAGCTGGTCAAACAAATCATTTATCCGTGGCATCGGATATTTGTTTTTGATGGTGACCATATTGAGGGCTCGATAGTCTATACACAGTCTCAGTATCCCATCCTTTTTGTTGGCGAATAAAACTGGCGAACCCCATGGTGAGGAGCTGGCTCGAATAAATCCTTTGTCCAATAATTCCTTTATCTGCTTCTTCAACTCCACCAATTCTGAGGGTGCCATTCTATAAGGTTTCTTATAGATGGGAGCGGTGCCAGGTGCTAGTTCGATGCTGAATTCTATCTCTCGGTCTGGTGGCATGCCTGGCAGTTCTTCAGGGAACACATCAGGAAATTCGCATACCACTGGAACTTTTCTCAGTTCTGAAATGTCCACTTTGTTCAGTTTTGGTTGCCGTGACCGTGGCCTTTCTTGAGCTGTAACCTTAATTTTCTTGCCATGATGGTGAGTGAGAATCACGGTCCGATTGAAACAGTCAATGAATCCTTTGTTGGTGGTCAACCAGTCCATCCCTAAAATGACATCCAGTCCTTTATTTTCCAACACGATGAGATTTGCTTGGAACTGTAGTCCTTCGAACTCAATGATTACTCCTTGGCAGTAGCTCTGAGCGATTTGCTTATTTCCGGGGGACTTGATGATCATAGATTTTTCCAAGGGAAGTATCGGAAAACCATGTTGCAAAACAAAACTCTTCGAAACGAACGAATGGGAAGCTCCAGAATCAAACAAAACCGTGGTAGGTACTGTGTTGACAGGGAACGTACCGAGCACGATGTCTGGGGCATTCTGCGCTTCTTCCCTGGTCACATGGTTCAGGTGACCCTTCCTGTGGTTGTTGTTGGGATTGAAATTGTTGCGCTTGGGGGCTGGATTGTTTCCACCATTGTTTGGCTTGGGGGCCGAGTTCCTCGGCTTTGGGCATTGTTTAGCATAGTGCCCTTCTTCACCACAAGCATAGCAGGTGACCCCTGGACGGTACGTGAACTCCTTGTCCCTGGCATGAAACTGTCTGGCGGGCCTTAGATCAGTAGTCGTGGATTTCCTTGCTTCTGTCCTTGGAACCTCAGTCTTGCTTCGGTTGTTGCGAGCAAGAGCCGTCTTGTCCCTCTTTCGCTTACGGATATCTTCCAGACTACGGCGCTCATTCTCCAAGGTAATGGCCTTGTCAACCAGAGTTTTAAAATCCGGGAAAGTGTGTACAACCAGTTGGCATTTCAGTGCCGGTGCCAGGCCGTCCAGGAATTTTTCCATCTTCTTGCTCTCTGTCATATGTTCGTCGTAGGCGTAGCGAGATAGCTGGGTAAACTGAACGTTGTATTCTGTCGCTGACATGCATCTTTGCTTGAGGTCGTCAAATTCTCTCTTCTTGATTTTTATGATGCTCCTGGGGATATGTGCCCCACGAAAGCCTTCCTTGAACTCTTCCTAGGTGATGTTGTGTTCACTGGGATGCATGTGTAGGAAGTTTTCCCACCATGCTGCAGCTGCTCCAGTAAGGTAGTGTGGTGCATAAAGCACCTTCTCATGATCTGAACACTGAGCAATAATCAGCTTCCTTTCGATGTCACGAAGCCAATCATCGGCTTCCAGCGGCTTATCAGTGTGAGCAAACGTTGAAGGGCGAGTCTTCTGTAACTCAGATAACTTGGAATGAGGTTGGTAGGGTTCACGGTGGTTTCCCATATTGATGACGTGATTCATCATCTCTTGGTGTTGTTGCTGGCTTTGTTCGAAGAGACGGCATACTTGAGACAAGGCTGCTTCGCTGTCTTGTTGACTGGACTGTCCCTGAGTGAAGTTGTTGCTAGTCTGTGTCCCATAAACTTCTTCTGGCTGATTGGGCATGGAGCGAGTCCACGGGCGAGACATTTTTCCAGTCTGGGGTAGTATTTTGCAAAACCCATGAGAAGAACTGTGTAGCACAAGGAAAATCTTGCAAAGGCAACAATTTAAAAGACCTCAAGGTTTTTAAGAAAACATAAACGATTTTGCACGGAGAAGAACTGCTTAGCATATAACTTACACGCGAAAAGCAAACACACGATACAGCACTCAGGATGTGCGTACACAATCCTGACATGTTATTTAGACTAGCGTACTCCTCCGGAAAGCAGCGAACACACTAATAAACTAGCGTACAGATAAAACACATCATACAAGCAGACATAACGCGCGGCTACTCGGCGCTCTCAGTCGGAGATGGTGACGATGTCCTTCCCCTTGCCGAGGGCAAGACTCAGCGGTCCAGGAGATTCAACCTCCACCTCCTCTCTAGCAGGCTCCTGGCGCGTAACGCTGCGCTGCGGTGATGGCGCGGGGGTAACTGGCGGTAGTGCGGGAGTGGTAGGCGGTGCAGCTCTGACTGGAATAGGAGCGATGACTCTGTCGAACTCCTCAGTGGTAGGCAGACGGCGAGCAGTGGCCAAAACGGCCGGTGCATAAGATGCTGAGGACGAAACGAATGTCAGAGGCGGTGCTGTGTGAAGAAGCTCCTTCCTACTGGCAGGACCGCCCCGGACTAAGTCCATGCCGACAGCCACAAGATCGTCCACGAGGTTGTCGAAAGACTCCTCCAGAGCCTTGAGATACTCCACAACCATCTCGATGGCTTCATCTCGTTCTCCCCGATGGCAGGCGAATGCATAGTGACTGGTATATGGCACGTGACATGGGAGGTAGCGGTAGCGGCGAGTCTTCATCATAGGAAGGATGTCCCGAAGACGAGCTATCGCCTCACGGGCAGCCATCTGCATGGCATGCCTCTCCGTAGGCATGGCCCTTCCCACAAAACAGAAGTGGCGAGCTGCAGAACGTCCTCCCTTGAATTGCACCACAGCTTGGTGCATAGACACGTCGTCGCTGAGCTTGTGCTGGTAAAGCGTGAACTCCGGGCGAGTCGCTGGCCCGATCGCGAGCTTGGTGATGGAGACGAGGAGTTTGACAAACCCCTCGGGCACGTTCGTGAACACTCGAGTCTCGCAGCTGCTGCAAGCCATCTACAAAAATAGGCAAAAATTCTGAGTAGTCATGTCATAAATTTATGATGACTAACAGAAAATAGCTACAATTGCAAAATGCTGAAAAAGCACAAAAGACGCTAATAATCGATTAGCGATCGCACCTAGTGGCTTCCTACAGTCAGCCTGGCTCTGATACCAAGCTTGTCACGACCGGTTTTTCAATAAAATATTTATTGAGAGACCAATCCCTTTTACGGACCAGTAAAGAAGAATTCCTTCTCACTGGTAGACAATATCTTGGTCACGGAAGAAAAATACCAGGAGTACTGAATATAATACAAGGTTGAGCGGGGACTGCTCAACAATTTATTACATGAATGCCGATAAAACATAACGGCGGATAGGGTGGCATAACTACTAACTCACGATAACAACGATGGTGGAAATATCACCGCGAAGTGGGTGATATGACTCCTGAAAACTACAGCTCTTCGAGCATCGGAGTGAGGCTCGAGGAGACTTATTGCGGGTGGCGGAAGCGTATATAATACAAGTGACCAATATCCGGGATCGCACAGGACTGACTGGGACTCCTCTAGGCGTCGGACGCACTATCAAATTCTTCATCCAAGAGATCGCCTTCGTCAACATCTGGCCAAATCAACAAGCCAGGTGAATACTATGAAAGTACTCGCAAGACAGTTCGGACATAAGATATAACAAATGTAAACATGAAGCGTAAGGATGGAATAACAAGTGCGTTCAGACATAGAGACAATAATGCATGGGAAAATAACAGAGAAGTCGGGCGGTAGTCCTCCCGAAATCCCAAAGTAAATACTGGGTGCCAAACGAGGGTCTGAATGACTCCTCGAGAGGAAACTGCAAGAATAGTAATACTGGTGCCAAACGAGGGTCTGAATGACTCCTCGAGAGGAAACTGCAAGGATAATAATGCCACAGTCGGGCGTCGGGGCGACACCACATAAAGGGCTTATAACAGAAAATGAAGGCAGTGCGTGCCACAGTCGGACGTCTGAGCGACATCACATACAGGGCTTATATTGAAAGTAAGAGACAAACATGCCACAGTCGGACGTCTGAGCGACATCACATAAAGGGCTTATTTTCGTAACTTAGTAGCTCATGAATTTTTAAATCATATCACGAGAATAATCAGACATGAGATAAACAACAGGGTTAGTCCATCCACAGGAGTAACGTTCCGCCAAGTCTACTACTCAAGCTTACTTACCGGAACGAAGGATATACCATGAGGTTACGACATAGACATGGATACGCTGATCACGATACTTGACTATGGATACGATGACTCGGAAGGATTTGACTCTGCAGAGTTTGTACTTTAACCACAGCCAACGGATTTCAGTAGTCACGGGGACTAGTTCCGTTTACGGTGTTTTGGAAGAAACACGTCTAACCAGTACACACCCATTCAACATTCCGAAGCCAGGGATCACCCTCGGCAACGTTCAAGAAAAACCTTGAGACGGGGAGGCTACAACCTCGCGTAGCATGGGATCAAATTTCTATACGCGCGCTCTAAGGGGTGCCCCCCTCTCGGTCCCAACCGGAAACACCCATGCCCCCTGACCGGATGACTGGCTTTAATCCAGGGCCATGGAACCATCATCCCGGCCCCTCTGTTTGGTGTGTACACGGAAAGAGGTTACCAACTTACTAAACCGCATTTTGGCAGAAAACATGTGGTAGCACGGAAGGTGGAAGAACGATAACGTGACTCCGTCCACGTTAACGTCGGAATTTGTCGGATGACGCAAGGCTGGTATGCTACAACAGTACCACCTTGCTGCCCTTCATGTCACCACATGATTAGGCCATCTCTCACCAGAGATCATCGCAACTTTGGAACATGCGGGTAGTTGCTTCACAAGCAACGAGGTACTCACCGATACTCATATGCCACGCACAACCTCTCACGCAAACATGCAAAAACACCTATCATATCAAAGGTTCAAACATGCTTGCCTGGTTTGGAGAAGTCGGAGTCTAGCTCGGCGAAGTTCGCAGCTCCGTCACCTCTTCCGGAACCTACGGCATAACGAAAACGGGCACTAACGTGAAAACCAACGCGTGCATAAAAACTTCTCCAATTTTTTTCCAAATAAATACTATAAAAAACTAGACAAAAATACAAGACTGACAAAAAAAGAATCACTCAAAAATCACTTTTTATTAAAAAGTTATAAAGGTTCCTGTCCAGGGACTCATCTGTAATGAAACAGAAAAGTTCCAGGGGTTTAACTGAGAAAACAGAAAACGCTTCGGAAAGAAACGCGCCAGCTCAAAAGGAAGACGTATTTGCCCGAAGGCGCCAACGGAAAACGTTTCGAGGGAGAGGAGAATAGAGGCTGACAGGGGGGGTCCACATGTCAGGTTTAAAAAGCTCGCCGGCGCCCGAAGACTGCGGTGGTCGCCGGCGTCGAACCACGGCGAGATAGGGAGATCGGAGTGTACCAAGAGCTTCAGCGTGTCCTTCCGCGTCGGTGGGTGGTGGTCTCGACCGTCGGAGAGCACCACGTCGACGGCGACACTTTCTCCGGCGGACGGCGGCTTGGGCGATGGTGGAGAACTCCGGTGGGTGCTGCAAACCTCGAATTGAAGCGCGGGTCAGAAAGAGGGATGCACTAGAGAGCTACTGGCAAGAGATGGGAGGCAGAGGTGCACGCACGGGAGCGAATCGAGCTGGATCCCGTGGTGGGTCGCGGCGGCCGGAGCTGGGGAAGAAAGCTCCCTCGGGGCTCTTCCAGTGGCTTGGCGCGGTCTAGGTGGAGTGCAGAGATGGTGTGGGTTCGAGTTGAAGCTCGGGGCCTCTATTTATAGGCGGATCGAGGGGGTGGCCGTGAACGGGGTTGCTCCGGCGAGCGATTACGGCGAGGCAGTGGTTGAGCAGGGGGTTTGAGTGGCCAGGCAGCATCAGTGAGGTGTACTGGTGCCGTTCCCCCGCTAATCCTGGTCGGTCTTGGCGTAATGGCGCTGGTCCACGGTGGGATGGCCGCACGGGCTCGACGGCGGCAGAGAGCACGCTCCGCGCCCAGCGGTTCACGACGAGAGTGGCAGCGCGTTTTGGGGAGTGGGCGGCCACGCGGCGATCTCCGGTGGCTTGGGCGGCGCTGGGTGGCGCCGTCTGCGCCACGCCTCTCTCTGGCGGCCGCAAAGCCGCCGCTGGCGTCGGTCACGGGGCGGCGCACCTCCTCCAGCTCGTCGCCGACGCCCGCAAGCGTCCAGGCGTTCGTGCGGTGCAGGGACAAGGGGGAGGGGACGGGGAGCAAGGTGCCAACGCGGTTACTGGCGAGATCGAGGAGATGTTCTGAAGAAAACGACAGCAGCTTCTGAACTGCACTCTGAATTTACTGAACTTGACATTGACAATGCCCTGCAGGTGTTCGACAGAATGATTTGGCAAGCAGAAATTTTTTCCTGGAGCTGGGACTTGGTGAGGTGACCTCTCAATGCACCCAGAGGCTGCCTGATTTTTCTCAGAATTTATGGAGAAGGATTTGAATGAATTTCACCAAATTTGACAAATCTGGTCCAAACTTGCAGCAAGTATAGTTTGAAAATTTTGAACTGAAGACCAGTGGATCTTCATGGATCTTGGTTGAGGGTTCAAAGGACTAGGAAGGGAAAAAGGTTTGGGGGGAAAATCAAAACAGAAAAGGTAGCTCCTTTGTAAATCTCCAAGGGCTAGAATAGGAGACAGAAATTGTTTTGATAAGATTTAAATGGAAAATAATCATATGGGGAGGTTCAACTTGATGGTTTTGAAGTAAGTCATGATCCAAAGGTGAGGAGAGGTTTAAGGGAGGGAATTTACCCTTGGGCCATGGCAAGAGGAATTTTTGAAAGTGGCAAAGGATCTTTCCAAAAGCTCTAGGGCCTTTTTCAAAGAAATTTTCAAAAGGCATTTTTCCAAGAGAAAAACATTTTGGTTTGAGTCCAAAATAAAGAGGAAAACCCTCAAGACCAAAATCAAGTTTTGAGTGAAACCAAAAATGAAGTACTAGTCACAAAAGAAAATATGTTGAGAGGGAAAGTTCTTTTAGAAGAAAATTTCAAATCACTTCCCTCAAAACAAGAAAAAGTTTTGAAAAAGCCAAATAAAATTTTGGGTGTCACACTTCTTCCTCCTCCAACAACGTGGAAGAGGATGCCTGGTTGATGAAGATCGAGCTGAAGAGAGAAGAGCCCGTAGAAGCCGTCAAAGGGGACAAGAGCAAGGAGGCTACCGGAGATCAAGCGCCGGTGGTTCAGCAGGCCTGGCCTGCCGAGGAGGAAGAAGAAGATATCCTTAAAACTTACTATGATCATCTCACCGAGATCGAAGCCTTTCGGATCATCGACACGGTTCGTGTGCAAAATAAATATCCCACCCGTGAAAATATTATGTTGCAAGAGCACACCATCGCCCTTCGGAGCGTCATCCATAGAGTCGAGAATCTCTTGATCATGAAGGACAAGATAGCCTCTACTTCATCACCACCACCTCCTTCGTCATCACCAAAAGAAAATTGAGAGTATGGGCACTCCCCTTGGCTTACGCCAAGCTTGGGGGAGGTGCCCCGGCATCGTATCACCTCCACTATCTTTTGCCTTTACTTATCTTAGTTCGATCCATAGTTATCTTTTGCTTTAGATGAATAGAATTTTAGTTCGATCCTTTCTTGTTGAGAGTATGCTTAGTGATCTATCCTTGTAATCGTGTGCGAGATATATAATAAATTTAGTTTGAGTTTTGCTTTCTTTACTTTCTTGTTGCAATAAAAAGAAAGGAAATAAATTAAAAAGATCATATGCTAATCTTATGGTAAGTAATGACATCACATAAGGAAAAGTATAAGTAGAAACTTGTATTGGAGATTGACAAACATAGCATTGGTCAATGATGCAATTCATGAAAGAATTAATAAGGGAAGAGAAGATTCACTTGCAAATACACTATCTTGGAAATCTTTTGTGATTTTGAGCCCCCATCAAAATATTATATGCCAAAATTGTTGACGTTGGACAAGGAAGACAACGTAATGATTTATGTTTGTTCATATTCACATAGAAGTTATATTGTCATAGATCCTTCAACATGTGGTGCTTGCCCCCCATCTTTGCTAGCCAAAAAATTCCGCACCAATTAGAGATACTACTTGTGCATCCAAAAAACCTTAAACCCAAATCTTATTTTCAAGAGTCCACCATACCTACCTAAGGATTGAGTAAGATCCTCCAAGTATGTTGTCATCGGTGCAATAAGGTTGCTTCTAAAAGTGTTAGATCATTTAGTGTAAGAGAAAATTGAGCGTTATATGAACTTATGATAGCAAAGAATAAAAGCGACAGACTGCATAATAAAGGTTGCTATCATAAGGGGCAATATAACATGACGTTCTTTTGCATTAAGGGATTGAGCATACAAAGAAAAAGCGCATGGCAACCTCTACTTCCCTCTGCGAAGGGCCTATCTTTTAATTTTATGTATTTACTTTTATGCAAGAGTCAAAGTTTTTCTATCTATTCCTTTTTATTTTTCTCTTTTGGCAAGCATCTTGTGGTGAGGAAAGATCTAGGCACATATATCCAGTTGGATGTGGGTAGCATGAGTTATTATTGTTGACATCACCCTCGAGGTGAGTATGTTGGGAGACGAAACTATAAGCTCCTATATTTCTATGTGTCCGGTTGAAACGTTTTGCTCATGTGTGTGCGGTGAGTGTTAGCAATCATAGAAGACTATATGATGGTTGAGTATGTGGACTTGCCTAAAGGCTCCGATACATGACCCTTCCTGAAAAGATGATGAATTGTAGTTGCAAAGTTGACTGGGAACATAGTTTGTTGGTTTCTAATAGAGTTTATGCTTTATACTTTGATGGTGTGATGAATTGTTACTTATTCATGAGAAGTCTATGATAAAAGTTCTATGATAAAAGTTCTATGATAAATGTTTTATGTTTAAGTTTGTTGTTGTTATAATAATTCACATGATGCTTCTATGTCTGTATTTTGTTTTTATCGACACCTCTCTCTCTAAGCATGTGGACATGTTTCTCGATTTCGGTTTTCGCTTGAGGACAAGCGAGGTCTAAGCTTGGGGGAGTTGATATGTCCATTTTGCATCACGTTCACCTACTGTTATTTATGATGTTTTTATGCATAATAATTCTTTTTGGAGTAATTCTAATGCCTTTTCTCTCATAATATGCAAGGTACACACAAAGAGGGAGAATTCCGACAATTGGAAATCTCGACCTGGAAAAGCTACGCCAGCCTACATATTCTGCACAACTCCAAATGAGCTGAAACTTTACGAGGAATTTTTATGGAATATATGAGGAATATTGGAGCCAATAACTACCAGAGGGGGCCCACCAGGTGGGCACAACCCACCTGGGGCGCCAGGGAACCCAGGCGCGCCCTAGTGGGTTGTGCCCTCCTCGGCCGACCTCCGGTGCCCATCCTTTAGTATATAAGTCAATTTGACCTAGAAAAAATAAGTAGAGGACTTTCGGGATGGAGCGCCGCCATCTCTTGGCAGAACTTGGGCAGCAGCACTTTTGCCCTCCGGCGGAGCGCTTCCGCCGGGGGAACTTCCCTCCCGGAGGGGGAAAACATTGTCATCATCATCACCAACAACTCTCCCATCTTGGGGAGGGCAATCTCCATCAACATCTTCAACAGCACCATCTCATCTCAAACCCTAGTTCATCTCTTATGTTCAATCTTTGTACCGGAACTATAGATTGGTGCTTGTGGGTGCCTAGTAGTGTTAATTACATCTTGTAGTGGATTACTATATGGTTTATTTGGTGGAAGATTATATGTTCAGATCCATTATGCTATTTAATACCCCTCTGATCTTGAGCATGTTTATCACTTGTGAGTAGTTACTTTTGTTCTTGAGGTCACGGGAGAAATCATGTTGTAAGTAATCATGTGAACTTGATATGTGTTCGATATTTTGATAGTATGTATGTTGTGATTCCCTTAGTGGTGTCATGTAAACGTCGACTACATGACACTTCATCATATTTAGGCCAAAGGGAATGCATTGTGGAGTAGTTATTAGAGGATGGGTTGCGAGAGTGACAGAAGATTAAACCCTAGTTTATGCGCTATTCCGTAAGGGGCCGATTGGGTCCAAAAGTTTAATGCTATGGTTAGAATTTATTCTTAATACTTTTCTCGTAGTTGCGGATGCTTGCGAGGGGGTTAATCATAACTAGGAGGTTTGTTCAAGGAAGAACAACACCTAAGCACCGGTCCACCCACATATCAAATAGCGAACACGCATCAAACCAACATGATGAAAGTGACTAGATGAAATTCCCGTGTACCCTCAAGAATGCTTTGCCTATTATAAGAGACGGTTTTGGCATGTCCTTTGCCTCAAAAGGATTGGGCTACCTTGCTGCACTTTTGTTGCTATTACCGTTACTTGCTCGTTACAAATTATATTGCTAGCAAACTACTCTGTTACTTACAATTTCAGCACTTGCAGATATTACCTTCCTGAAAACTACTTGTCGTTTCCTTGTGCTCCTCATTGGGTTCGATAATCTTACTTGTCAAAAAGGCTACAATTTATCCCATATACTTGTGGGTCATTAGACGCCCGGCAGCGCGATCAGGGAAGGCCCAGGGGCTTCTGTCGGTGCCCTGGGTCCGTTGCCTAGACTATGCACAGGCACGAGAACAAGACTACAACACCAAGATGAGAGTGGAGCACAACGGATCAGTTCTTCGAAGGACCAGCACATAGCTCAAGAAGACCAAGACTAACCAGAAGAGCAAGGTACCACTAAGGAAGAAACCTCCCTTGCCGGGTAGGCGAGCCTGGTAAGGACGGGGGTCACCCCAGAAACGAGCCTCCAGGTCATCCCAGCAGGCCTACCGGGACTCGCGAGGGCAGAACCACCTCACCACACCACCTCACCACGATGCACGTCGTTGATCGGTGCAGTGTCAAGCTCCCAAGTGAGTAAGTGGCTGCTATATGCCACATGGCAGCCACTTCCTACAGCAAATACCTCCAAATGACACCCGTCCTACGACGTGTCGAGCGAGCAGGTGCGGAGCTGGCAAAACAGCCCGGGAAGGCTTGCCGGGCAAGCTACGATGTGACGTTGAGCGGCGCATTTAATGCACTCTGTCAAGACTACAGAGTTAGGTATGATAACGCTGCGTGCTATCTAATCAGTACATCATGACAGATTTGCTATTGTGGTGACCCCTTTGTCTATAAAAGGAAGCCCAGGGCAACCGTAGAAAGGGTTGGTCGTTCGGTTGGCTCATCGACTGCCACACGTATCCATATGCGCACGGCCGTTTTGCTCCTAGACAACCCTGCCGGGCAAGGCGTGCAACGCTCACCACCATTTTTCCATCATCAATCTACCAAAGCAGGAATAGGGTTTTACGCCTCACGGCGGCCCGGACCTGGGTAAAAATTGCATGTGTGATATCTGTTGTGCTGTCCCACGCTCCTCTGCTCTTTGTGCAACGTGCCATCCCCCCGCTGAACCAGCAAGGGACCCTTGGTCCCATAGGTGGTCGTGGTTTCCCGTGACACATTGCCACTTAGTATAGGCGAAGGCTAGCAATAAGATTGAGAAGTGACCAGGTAGAGAGCGAAAACGGTCATGATCATGCATTATGAATAATTAACATTGAATACTAGCATGAGTAGGATATAAACACCATGAACATAAATATCATGGAGGCCATGTTGTATTTTATTCAACTACATGTGTGAACATGTGCCAAGTCAAGCCACTCGAAACATTCAGAGGAGGATACCATCTTATCATACTACATCACAATCATTTTAATGCATGTTGACACCCAAGATAAATCATTATCCACTCTGGGCTACTTAAGCATGGCATGAGCAACTATTATCTCTAATTGTCATCACAAACATGTTTAATCATAATATGCTGAATCATGGATACAAAGTTAAACATATTTACAAAAACAAAAACAAGTTGAGTTCATACTAGCCTTTCCTTGCCTCGGTCACTTCATCATATATCTTCATTATTGCCTTTCACTTGCACGACCGAATGATATGAAAATAATTAAAGTGCAAGAGTGCCTTGGACTAAGCTTGAATATGCAAACATTTTGTTTAAAGGAGAAGACAGAATAATTTGGCCCTTTGTTAGATCAACAATAATGCAGACGAGAGCTACTCAACATTTTCATTGTGGTCTTCTCTTTGGTACGACTCAAAGGAAAATAATTTCAGAGAAACACACTGAAATATTTTTGGAGTTTTTAGTTTTTCTAGAAAGAGGCAAATTAAAGAAAGAAAAACAAAAACGAGAAAAACTATTTACACAGGAAAAGCTACCAACAAGAAAAAGAAGAAATGGAAAATATTTTTGGGTTTTCTTTTAATACTACAACAAATTTAAACTAGAAATAAAAACTGAAAAGAACAAGACATATTTTCGGATTTTCTCAAAGTTTTTCAAACATGCAAGAAGAAAGCGAGAAAATAAAACTAGCATGGATAATACAATGGAAAAAGTGTGAACACCGACAACTAGAATGAAGTGTGTGAACATGGATGTAATGTCGGTGGAAATACGTACTCCCCCAAGGTTAGGCTTTTGGCCTAGCTTGGTAATCACCATCTGTGGCTCGGATAATAGTCATAATGATGGCTTCTGGAGGCTCTCGGTGCAGCCTCCTCAGCCTAGCGGGCAGCCTCTACCGCCGCGTTGTACTCACGTGCCTCTCTCTCATAGATGTAGTATCTTCCTTTATTCTGATAATCAAAGAGAGCAGGTGCAGGCAAAATAACAGGTACAATAGGTTTTTGATCGAACATCAAGTTATAATTATAATTAGTGGCCTTATCTTTACTGAACTCATGACGCTGCATGGCCCCAAATCTATGTTCTGAGTAGGTAAATTAGGATCATTGGGCCAGGGTGACACACCCAGCGTCCTAGCTATACAGGAGGCATAAATCTCCCCATAAAAGTGACCACTATCAGCATTGTGTTGCAACCTTCGTGCAAAAATTGCTCCAAGATTATAACATTTTCTCACAGCAGTGTGTATGAGGCTCAGGTCTGGGGCACGGAGGGTACTGCAATCTTGTTTTCTCACGATGCATTTGCTATTAAAGAGTGCAAAGTAACGCATTGATGGAAATTGTATGCTTTTTATTCTAGCTTGTGTCACTCCTCTATTCTCACCACAACAGAGACTAGTTAAAAACATCTCATACTTGGATTTTGGTGGTTCGTCCAGCAGGCCCCAATATGGAATTTTGCATGCAACACAAAACTCTTCTAGAGGCATGGTGAAGGCATTATCATAAAGGCTAAATGAAACTCCAGAATCATGAGAATGATATTTAAATTTCTTGGTGAACATCTGGGTCAGGTTGAGATGTTGAAGGCACTTATTTGTGATGAAGGGAGTGAGCTCGGTGTTGTGAACATAGTGCTCAAATTCTTCCTTGATACCTGCACCTATCATGAACTCATTACACGGCCATAGGCACTATTTGGTATCTGCATCCCGCATCGAGCTTGCATATGGCTCAACATAAGATTGTTGTATCAAGCTCCCGTTCGATGATGCCTCCGAGGACCTGCTCCTCGAAGACCTCCTCCCAAAGAGGTACATTTTTTGTATGAACAAATTTCTGCAATTTTTCGGTGACAAAATGATATCAATAAAACTTCACATTATTGTACAATACTTATGCCTTTTATTCCTTATTTTACAAGATTTACATGATGAGGGAGAATGCCGGTAGCTAGAATTCTGGACCGAAAAGGGGCAATTCTGAGATACCTATTCTGCACAACTCCAAATGTCCTGAAACTTTACGGGGAATTGTTTTGGAATATATAAAAAATATTGGGAGAAGAAACAATAGAAGGGGGCCCACCAGGTGCCCACAAGGCTGGGGGGCGCCCTACCCCCAGGGTGCGCCCCCTGAGCTTGTGGGCCCCCTGGCAAGCCCCCAGTGTGCATCTTCTGCTATATGAAAGGTTTTGACCTGTGAAAATTAGAGAGAAAATTTTCGGACAAAGCGCTGCCATCTCGAGGCGGAACCTGGGCAGAAGCAATCTAGGGCTCCGGCGGAACTATTCTATCAGGGAAACTTCCATCCGGGAGGGGGAAATCGAAGCTATCATCATCACCAACGATCCTCTCATTGTGGGAGGGTCAGTCTTTATCAACATCTTCACCAGCGCCATATCCTCTCAAACCCTAGTTCATCTCTTGTATTCAATCTTTGTCTCTAAACCTCAGATTGGTACCTGTGGGTTGCTAGTAGTGTTGATTACTCTTTGTAGTTGATGATAGTTGGTTTTTTGGTGGAAGATCATATGTTAGGATCCTTAATAATATTCAATACCCCTCTGATCTTAAACATGAGTATGCTTTATGAGTAGTTATGTTTGTTCCTGAGGACATGTGAGAAGTCTTGTTATAAGTAATCATGTGAATTTGGTATTCGTTCGATATTTTGATGAGATGTATGTTGTCTTTCCTCTACTAGTGTTATGTGAACGTGGACTACATGCCAGTTCACCATGATTTGGGCCTAGGGGAAGGAATTGGGAAGTAATAAGTAGATGATGGGTTGCTAGAGTCACACAAGCTTAAACCCTAGTTTATGTGTTGCTTCGTAAGGGGCTGTTTTGGATACACATGTTTAATGCTATGGTTAGATTTATCTTAATTCTTCTTTTGTAATTGCGGATGCTTGCGAGAGGGGTTAATCATAAGTGGGAGGATTGTCCAAGTAAGGACAGAAACCAAGCACTGGTCCACCCACATATCAAATTCTCAAAGTAACGAACGCGAATCATATGAGCATGATGAAAACTAACTTGACTATAATTCCCATGTGTCCTCGGGAGTGATTTGTTTAATATAAGAGTTTGTACAGGCTTATCCTTTGCTATAAAAAGGGTTGGGCCACCTTGCTGCACCTTTGCTACACTTGTTACCCGTTACGAATTATCTTACGACCAAACTATTTATTACCGATAATTTCAGTGCTTGCAGAAAATACCTTGCTGAAAACCGCTTGTCATTTCCTTCTGCTCCTCGTTGGGTTCGACACTCTTACTTATCGAAAGGACTACGATTGATGCCCTATAATTGTGGGTCATCAAGACTCTTTTATGGCGTCCTTGCCGGGGAGTGAAGTGCCTTTGGGGAGTGGAATTTGGTAAGGAAACATTTATATTACGTGCTGAAATTTATTGTCACTTGTCACTATGGAAAATCATCCTTTGAAGGGCTTGTTCGGGGTATCTTCACCTTGACCAGAAGCAATAAGAGTTTCCCCTTAACCTATTGAACCTACTGAAAATATTTATTATTATATTCCTTCGGGTATGTAAGAGAAACCGCTAGATAATCCTTATTCAGGAGATGGACCAGTACATACTCATATGCACTTGATACATATAGATGAAATTTCTAGATTGATTAAGCTTGCAAGTTTATCTGAGGATGGAGTTAAGAAAAAGGTATTTCCTTTATCTTTGTGGGAAGAGGCATTGACATGGTACATGCTATTGGATGATACTAGAACATGGGATTGGAACCGGTTGAAGTTGGAATTTCATGAGAAGTTTTATCCTATGCACCTGGTTCATCTTGACCGGAATATTATATATATATATATATATATATATATATATATATATATATATATATATATATATATATATATATATATATATATATATATATATATATATATATATATATATATATATATTGGCATCATGAAGGAGAAAGTATCGCTCAATCTTGGGGGAGGCTTAAATATATGATGCACACATGCCCCAATAATGAGCTCTCAAGAGAAATAATTATACAAAACTTTTATGCTCGGCTTTCTCATAATGATCAATCCATGCTTGGTACTTCTTCTACTGGTCCCTTTATGAAGAAAACTATTGAACTAAAATGGGATCTTCTGGAAAGAATTAAATGTAACTCTGAAATTTAGGAAATGGACAAAGGTAAAGAGTCTGTTATAAATCTTGAGTTTGGTTGTGTTAAATCTTTTATGGAAACCGATGCTTTTCATAAGTTTAGTACTAAATATGGACTTTACTCTGAGATATGAGCTAACTTTTTTGAACCATTTGCTACTCATGTTGATCTCCCTAAGGATAAGTGGTTTACATTTCATCCACCTATTGAAGGACATTGTGAGGAACATGTTATAGCTAAAGTAGAAACAATTGTTTATAATGTTGATCCTGTTGTGTCTATTGCTTATATTGAGAAACCTCATTTCCCTGTTAGGATTACGAAACATGCTAAAGCTACAACGGAGGTTAATAAGAGTAATGCAAAATTGCCTAAATCCTCTGAACAAATTAGAGTGGAACCTATTTGCAATGATCAAGGATCTTTTGGTTGATAATATTGATGGACCTGTCATATATTTCTGTGATGAAGCAACTGGGATTACTAAGCCATATAGTTTAGATAAAAACAAACTTGTTGTTGGCATGCATGTTGTTTCAGTTAAAATAGGAGATCATTGTTATCATGGTGTATGTGATATGGGTGCTAACGTAAGTGCTATTCCATTTACTTTATATTAGGAAGTCATGAATGATATTGCACTTGCTGAGATAGAAGATATTGATGTTACTGATGTCTACTACACAACCTTCTTCTTGTAGACGTTGTTGGGCTTTCATCATAATAAATATTCTCATCAAAACTTGGGGGACTAAACATATCATCTTCATCAAACATAGCATCCCCAAGCTTGTGGCTTTGCATATCATTAGCATCATGGGTATTCAAATAATTCATACTAACAACATTGCAATCATTCTCATCATTCACATATTTTATGCCAAGCATTCTATGTAATTCTTCTTCTAGTACATGAGCACAATTTTCCTTCCCATCATTTTCACGAAAGACATTAAAAAGATGAAGCATATGAGGCAACCTTAATTCCATTTTTTTGTAGTTTTCTTTTATAAACTAAACTAGTGATAAAACAAGAAACTAAAAGATTCAATTGCAAGATCTAAAGATATACCTTCAAGCACTAACCTCCCCAGCAACGGCACCAGAAACTGCTTGATGTCTACTACACAACCTTCTTCTTGTAGACGTTGTTGGGCCTCCAAGCGCAGAGGTTTGTAGGACAGTAGAAAATTTCCCTCAAGTGGATGACCTAAGGTTTATCAATCCGTGGGAGGCGTGGGATGAAGATGGTCTCTCTCAAGCAACCCTGCAACCAAATAACAAAGAGTCTCTTGTGTCGCCAACACACCCAATACAATGGTAAATTGTATAGGTGCACTAGTTTGGCGAAGCGATGGTGATACAAGTGCAATATGGATTGTAGATATAGGTTTTTGTAATCTGAAAATATAAAAACAGCAAGGTAACTAATGATAAAAGTGAGCGCAAACGGTATTGCAATACTAGGAAACAAGGACTAGGGTTCATACTTTCACTAGTGCAAGTTCTCTCAACAATAATAACATAATTGGATCATATAACTATCCCTCAACATGCAACAAAGAGTCACTCCAAAGTCACTAATAGCAGAGAACAAAAGAAGAGATTATGGTAGGGTACGAAACCACTTCAAAGTTATTCTTTCTGATCGATCTATTCAAGAGTCCGTAGTAAAATAACACGAAGCTATTCTTCTGTTCAATCTATCATAGAGTTCGTACTAGAATAACACCTTAAGACACAAATCAACCAAAACCCTAATGTCACCTAGATACTCCAATGTCACCTCAAGTATCCGTGGGTATGATTATACGATATGCATCACACAATCTCAGATTCATCTATTCAACCAACAAAGAACTTCAAAGAGTGCCCCAAAGTTTCTACCATAGAGTCAAGATGAAAACGTGTGCCAACCCCTATGCATAAGTTCACGAGGTTACGGAACTCGCAAGTTGATCACCAAAATATACATCAAGTAGATCACGTGAATATCCCATTGTCACCATAGATAAGCACATGCAAGACATACATCAAGTGTTCTCACATCCTTAAAGACTCAATCCGATAAGATAACTTCGAAGGGAAAACTCAATCCATTACAAGAGAGTACAGGGGGAGAAACATCATAAGATCCAACTATAAAAGCAAAGCTCGCAATACATCAAGATCGTACCACCTCAAGAACACGAGAGAGAGAGAGAGAGAGAGATCAAACACATAGCTACTGGTACATAACCTCAGCCCCAAGGGTGAGCTACTCCCTCCTCGTCATGGAAAGCGCCGGGATGATCAAGATGGCCATCGATGAGGGACCCCCCCTCCGGCAGGGTGCCAGAACATGTCTAGATTGGTTTTCGGTGGCTACAGAGGCTTGCGGCGGCGGAACTCCCGATCTAGGTTATGTTCTGGGGGTTTCTGTATATATAAGAGGTTTTGACGTCGAGAACAAGTCAGGGGGGTCTCCGGGCTGTCCATGAGGTAGGGAGGCACGCCCAGGGGGGTGGGCGTGCCCCCACCCTCGTGGGCAGCCCGAGACTCTTCTGGCCCAACTCTTTTACTCCATGGCCTTCTTCTGGTCCAAAAATAAGTTCCGTGAAGTTTCAGGTCAATTGGACTCCGTTTGGTTTTCCTTTTCTACGATACTCAAAAACAAGGAAAAAACAGAAACTGGCACTGGGCTCTAGGTTAATAGGTTAGTCCCAAAAATCATATAAAATAGCATATAAATGCATATAAAACATCCTAGATGGATAATATAATAGCATGGAACAATAAAAAATTATAGATACGTTGGAGACGTATCAAGCATCCCCAAGCTTAATTCCTGCTCGTCCTCGAGTAGGTAAATGATAAAAACATAATTTTTTATGTGGAATGCTACCTAACGTATTTATCAATGTAATCTTATTTATTGTGTCAAGAATATTCAGATCCATAAGATTCAAGACAAAAGTTTAATATTGACATAAAAATAATAATACTTCAAGCATACTAACCAAGCAATTATGTCTTCTCAAAATAACATAGCCAAAGAAAGCTCATCCCTACAAAATCATATAGTTTGGCCATGCTCCATCTTCGTCACACAAAATGCTCTCCATGCACAACCCCGATGACAAGCCAAGCAATTGTTTCATACTCTATTATTCTCAAACTTTTTTCAACTTTCACGCAATACATGAGCGTGAGCCAGGGACATAGCACTATGGGTGGAATAGAGTATAATGATGGGGGTTGAGTGGAGAAGACAAAAAAGGAGAAAGTCTTGCATTGACGCGGCTAATCAACGGGCTAGGGAGATGCCCATCAATTGATGTCAATGCAAGGAGTAGGGATTGCCATGCAACGGATGCACTAGAGCTATAAATGTATGAAAGCTCAACAAAATATACTAAGTGGGTGTGCATCCAACTTGCTTGCTCACGAAGACCTAGGGCATTTGAGGAAGCCCATTGTTGGAATATACAAGCCAAGTTCTATAATGAAAAATTCCCACTAGTATATGAAAGTGACAATATAAGAGACTCTATCATGAACATCATGGTGCTACTTTGAAGCACAAGTGTGGAAAAAGGATAGTAGCATTGTCCCTTTTATTTATTTTTTCTTCCCCTTTTTTTTATTTGGCCTTTCTTTTTATTGGCCTTTCTTTCTTTTTTTTGGCCTTCCCTTTTTTTTGGCCTTTCTTTTTTCTTTTTTTCCGGGACAATGCTCTATTGATAATGATCATCACACTTCTATTTATTTACAACTCAAAGATTACAACTCGATACTAGAACAAAGTATGACTCTATATGAGTGCCTCCGGCGGTGTACCGGGATAGGCAATGAATCAAGAGTGACATGTATGAAAAATTATGCATGGTGGCCTTGCCACAAATACAATGTCCACTACATGATCGTGCAAGGCAATATGACAGTGATGAAGCGTGCCATAATAAATGGAACGGTGGAAAGTTGCATTGCAATATATCTCGGAATGGATAATAGGTAGGTATGGTGGCTGTTTTGAGGAAGATATAAGGAGGTTTATGTGTGATAGACCATATCATATCACGGGGTTTGGATGCACCGGCGAAGTTTGCACCAACTCTCAAGGTGAGAAAGGGCAATGCACGGTGCCGAAGAGGCTAGCAATGATGGAAGGGTGAGAGTGCGTATAATCCATGGACTCAACATTAGTCATAAAGAACTCACATACTTATTGCAAAAATCTACAAGTCATCAAAAACCAAGCACTACGCGCATGCTCCTAGGGGGATAGATTGGTAGGAAAAGACCATCGCTCGTCCCCGACCGCCACTCATAAGGATGAAAATCAAAGAACACCTCATGTTTCAAATTTGTTACACAACGGTTACCATACGTGCATGCTACGGGACTTGCAAACTCTAACACAATTATTTATCAAATTCACAATTACTCAACTAGCACAACTCTAATATCACCATCTTCATATCTCAAAACAATCATAAGGAATCAAACTTCTCTTAGTATTTGTCGGTGTACAAAAGAAGGGGCTCTCCTTTTGACCCCTTTACTTGTGCACGGGCAGTCAGAGCCACGCGCCACGGCCACACCTAGCAGGGCAGAAGAGGGAAGCCGGAGAGAAGCCGAAGCCCAAGACAAACAAGACAACGCCATGACCAAGAACCCAAAGAGCAAGAGGGCGAGGTGGACTCCCCCGACGAGGCCCTTGCCGGGGCGGCCTCCACGGCCCCGGCAAGAGCCTTGCCGGGGCAACTTGCCCAGTACCGGCAGAGCGAGCCACCCTCAAGCCCAAGAGTTCCAAACGCCGCCGTAGTGGCATGCAGATCTTTGTCAAGATCATAAACATGTGAGATCAGATGAGGACCAGATGACGGTGACCCTCGACGGGATCCCAGCCGAGGGAATCCACAAGACCCCCGGCAAGCGCCTTGCAGGGGACGACTCAACGCCACGGCAAGACCCTTGCTGGGCCCCTGGCAAGGCTCTTGCCGAGGATGTTAGTGGGGCCACAGCCAGGCCCGCGTCGACCAAGACTCCACCGCCATTCGCATGCAGCTGCCAGCCCAACCAGCTGGGCAGGCACCTGCGTGGCAACATGCGGCTTCCAAGCCAACTCAACAAGCGCCTGCGTGGTGATGAGGACATCAATACAATTATTACACCCACAGTCCCTGCTGCTATACATACTGGACCAATTACTAGAGCTCGCGCACGCCAATTAAATTACCAGGTACTTTCGTTTCTTGCTAATGATTCTAATGTTCATGAGAATATGATGCTGCCTAAATTGGATACATTTGTTTTGCTTACAAATGAAGGGCCTAGCTTTGAGAAGGATGAACATTGGAGCAAGAACAAGCATGGAGATGATGGCATGCGCATGGGGAACAAGAACGGAGTTACAAGTGATGATTTCAGGACGTTGAAGCCACCATAATGCGTGCATGAAGCCTTGGACGAAATATACAAGATGCTACTTCATAACTTTCGTCCAGAGGCTATTCTAGGTGCTGCGTCACCTTATTATTGGGCCAGGCCCATGTAATTTCGAAATACATAAGTATAGGCTGTTTTTAGAGTCCGTATGTGTGGGGAAACAAGAGATAGGGTTGGTTTCGGACCCCTTCCTCAAGGGCCACGAAATTCCCCCCCCTCTTCCTCCATATATACAGCCCTTAGGGCGTCGTTTAGACTTTGGGTTTTGTTTAGATTAAAAGTTCGCCATAGCTGCAACTTCGCGTACTTCGTTTGTGTTCAGCGACCAGACAAAGGCGTCACAGAACCCCACCTTGATCAATAAAGCTTTCATCTTATATTCGCAATATCCAGATTGCAATCTCAGTTTCTTGCCTGTTCTTCGTTTGCTCGCAGGAAACAGACCCTCGTGGTCAGGTTGATCGTGCTCCGGCGTGGTCGATAACCTCTCGGAGTTGGTTTAGCGATTGCTAAGGCGCGACGTCCTCGCACGTTCGTAGTCGGATCGTCAAAGTCGACTTCCATCAAAGCGATATTCATCATCTCATCGAAAGACGGGACACCTTTGCCTCTATCACGTGGTGGCATGCAGATCTTCGTGAAGGCTCCACCACCGCGCCACCTCAGCTGCCTGCCTGCCTGCCTACATGGCACCGCACGCATCACTGGCCTGGGCGCGTGTCGAAGCGAGACGGAGCGGCGACGGACGGGACGGGCCTCGTTCCCGTCCCCGATAAAGCTAAGGGACACCTAAGCGATGCATTAAATGCGTCTTCTCCTGTAATACGGGCGATAAGCTCGCAACACTGTAGACCTTCCCACCTCCTGTGTGCCACTGTGGCAACCCCTTTCGACTATATAAGGAGGCCCATGGCATACTGGAGAGGGATTCGGCTCTTTTGGGCAAGTTACAGCCCCGTAGCTAGCTCAAGAACACAAGAACACTCAATACATCCACCAGAGCAGGACTAGGGTATTACGCATCCTCGCGGCCCGAACCTGGGTAAACGATCCGTGTGCTTCCTGTTAGACCTACTCTTCTCACAACCCTACGCCTGCCAACCATAGAAGGGATTCCAGTGAACCCATAGGTGTCGTTTTTCCCCGACATCTTGGGCGCGCCAGGTAGGGGGCGCAGTCGTGAGAATCTGATCTAGCAGTTAGCCTAGCAGTTCTTCATCGCCATGGATCCCAAGAAGAAGATGATGACGGCGATTGGCTCGTCGGGAGCCGTACGGCCCGTGCCAGTGCGGACGAGCAGCGGGCCGATCGTGGACAGAACCCGAGCCACAGCCTGCGAGCACCAGCATCGCCCTGGCAGTCAGAGCCTGGCGAGCGGCGTCGTTCGTCCGCCAGACGACGGGCCGCGCATCGCCAAATCCAAAGATGGGGCTAGGCCCCCCCGCAGGCGGCGCGGGACCCTCCAGGGGCGTCGCTGTGCCCCCTACAGGCGGTGCAGCGACCTGCAAGACGCCCACCCCGGCGCACACAGTGCGCTCTTCCCATGGTGTGCATGACGAGCAGCGTCACCACGCCGGTGACCCTGGACACCGCCGTGGGAAGAGCCCTGCGCATCGTCCGCAAGGCAAAGGAGTCCAGCATGCCCACCAAAGTGCTGGCAAAAATGGCACGCAGCCGCTGGGCCGTGATAGAGCTCCTTCTAACGTGGTTAGAAGTCGAAGCGCAGCTGTCGCCACTGCCCACGCAAGCAGAAGCTTTGGCGCGCGCGCAGCTGCTCCTCGACTTCCCTCCTGCTGCGGAGAAGCTCGACGAGTGGAGAGCCACCATCTGGAGCCTCGTCGCCGTCACCAATAAAGATGATCCATGACCGGCAGGGCCCTCGGGCCGGCGCTCCGTCGAGCCACCACATGTCAGCGGTGGGAGGACTGGGGGAGCTGCAGCCACAGTACACTCTCCTCCCCCGCGCCAGCTACCGCCAGTGTCGATCCGTCGTAACGACGCATGTGATAACATTTCCATAGCGTCGTCCGACCCATGGACCCACCGCAACCAGCGCCAAGTTCTTCAAGAAAAGCCACAAAAAAAAATTAGGGTTAGTTCATCATATCCGAACCAATCTGAGCCTTTGCATAATCTTTTTAGGGTTTTTGCTTTGTTGAATTTGCGGTTGCATCGTCGTGTCAAGTTGCTGGTCTTAGAGTCTAGTCTTTTAGAGTTTCGAGTTCTGGTCATAAGTTGTCACGCCGCCGCCGCACCATCATCATCGCCTTGCCATCTACCACCATTGCTTATCCGCCACCGCTTTGAATCCGTATCCATATACCACCACCGCTGCCATATACCACCGCCATATATCCACCACCAATCCGAGTTCTTTTCATAGTCGGTTTGTTTTAGAGATCCATATATTTTCCGTTTCGTGTTTCCTTGCCTGAGTAGGTCTCGGAAAAAAAAAAAAAGTCTGGAGACCCCCGGGCAGTTTTTAGGCCAAAATTTCGGCAACCAAAAATATTTTTTCCCTATCCTATTTTTAGGCCCCGGGTAGTGTTTTGAGACACTCGCCATCATAGTGATTTTTTGTCGCACTTTTTCGTCGTCGCTGCCCTGATTTCCGAAAAAAAATAGTCAAAAAATTTTGTGCCCATCCTGTCAGTTTGACCTGGGAAGAGTTTTGAGACACTCGCCATTATAGTGATTTTTTCGCAAAAAAAAAAAAAAAAGGAGGAGCGCAAAAAAAAAAGAGCGCAAAAAAAAAAGTGCGAAAAAAAAATTCCTGAGTGTGCTTTTCCCTTGTTTACGTGCAGCGCCGTGATTTTGTTAGTGTTCTAGGCTCGCGTCTCTAGCACGGTCTAGCCTAGGACCAGCACAGTACCGTCGTTGAGCGTTTATTCAACTTTGCATCTCTGAATTGATTATTGCTTACCATTTTGCTACCATATTATAAGCCTTCCCAGCTCCACATAAGTCTACATCGTGCGTTTGACTCTCCCTGGTAATCGCTATATCCAAGCTTTGAGAGTTTTTGACTACAACGGTTGCCGATCACCACCTGCTGCTGGGTAAGAACTGGTAAGAATTTGAGATTCGCTTGAAGGTTTTGTGACACACCACCATCCCACCACTTCTAGTAGTCTGCAGGATCATATTCTTTTGTGTTTCTATTGCTGCTAACCATGGCAGGTTCACAAGCCGATGAGACTGATTGGGCGAACATGACGAACAAGGAGTTGCATGATAAATTTCAGCAAATGATGAGTGGCCAGGTGGGAGATGTGCTAAACAGATTTGAAGAGGCTATGGAGAAGATAGATGCCGTGGAGAAGTCGTTTGAGACAAAGCTGGATAACAAGTTTACTGAATTACTAAAGCGTCTTCCCCAACCACCACCGGCTGCACATGTCGCACCTCTACAACAACAACAACCACATCTCCAACGCCGCCTTCCAAATCAAGTGGGACGGGCACAGCGCGTTCCAATTGAGATTGGTCAAAATTCGGGTGCTGCTGTCCCTACTGTTGATGCTTCTTTGGCTCCTGCTCCTGCGGCGGCTGAGGAGGATGACGATTATGCGGGCGATTATGAGGATGAGGTTGATCAAAATCAGAACTACGTGCAGCCACCAGCACCACCACCAGCAGGTCGACCTCAGGTATATATTCGCAACGGTAGGCCGGCACCACCACCTCAGGTACGAGATCATGACCATCTCCCTAAACTGAAATTGAATATTCCACCATTTGAGGGTAGATATGTTCCTGATATATATCTTACTTGGGAGTTAGAAACTGAACAACGATTTACATGTTTACAATATCCTGAGGAGAGACGTGTTCCTGCTGCTGTTTGTGCTTTCACTAGCTTTGCATGTGTTTGGTGGTCTGAACATTGTAGATTATATCCTGTTCCAGCTACTTGGGCTGCTTTGAAAACTGCTATGCGTACTCGTTGGGTTCCACCATATTATCAACGTGAATTACTTCAAAAATTGCAGCGTTTAAGACAAGGAAAAAATTCTGTAGAAGAATATTATCAGGAATTACAAACTGGCATGATTAGATGTGGTATTGTTGAGGAGAATGAAGCTATGCTTGCACGTTTTATGGGTGGATTAAATAAAGAGATTCAGACCATTCTAGAGTATAAGGATTATAATAATATCACTCGTTTATTCCATCTTGCTTGTAAAGCTGAACGTGAAGTGCAGGATCGACAGCCATTGGCGCGAACTAACTTTTCTGCAGGTCGACCTTCATCATGGACACCGCGTGCATCTTCTACTTCCACTTCACCATCACCTCCATCAGGTGCCACCTCCAGCCGTGATACAAGAAAGCAGGCACAACCACCACTCTCTGCCAAGAGCACACCTGCCGGGCCTGTGCAGAGCTCTTCTTCTTCCATGGCATCAACAGGGCACACAAGTGATATTATTTGTCGTCGTTGTAAGGGAAGAGGACATTTTGCGAGAGAATGCAAATCTCAGCGTGTCATGATTGCTACTGAGGATGGTGGGTATGAGTCCGCTAGTGACTATGATGAGGAGACTTTGGCTCTTATTACACGTGAAGAACATGGTGGAGATGATTCTGAAAATGAGACGCAATACATGGCTCCTGAAGACGCTGACAGGTATGAATGTTTAGTTGCTCAACGTGTTTTGAGTGTGCAGGTCACACAAGCAGAGCAAAATCAGAGGCATAATTTGTTCCATACAAAGGGAGTTGTGAAGGAACGTTCTGTTCGCGTCATCATAGATGGAGGGAGCTGTAACAACTTGGCTAGCATGGAGATGGTGGAGAAGCTATCTCTCACCACAAGACCACATCCACATCCTTACTACATCCAATGGTTCAACAACAGCGGCAAGGTTAAGGTAACACGTACTGTTCGTGTGCATTTTAGTATCTCTACATATGCTGATTATGTTGATTGTGATGTGGTACCCATGCAAGCATGTTCCTTATTACTAGGTAGACCATGGCAATTTGATAAAAATTCTGTACACCATGGTAGAAACAATCAGTATACTCTTGTTCATAAGGATAAAAATATTACTTTGCTTCCTATGACTCCTGATTCCATTTTGAAAGATGACATTAATAGAGCTAATAAAGCAAAACAGGAGAAAAATAAGAGTGAAAATCAGATTGTGGCAAAGGAATTTGAGCAACAAATGAAACCTAATAATAAACCATCTAGTGTTGTTTCTGAAATTAAATTGAAAAGTGCATGTTTACTTGCCACAAAATCTGATATTGATGAACTAGATTTCAGCAAATCTGTTTGCTATGCTTTTGTGTGCAAAGAGGCATTATTTTCATTCGAGGACGTGCCTTCCTCTTTGCCCCCTGCTGTCACTCACATTTTGCAGGAGTTCGCTGACGTCTTCCCACAAGACGTGCCACCGGGATTACCACCTATTCGAGGGATTGAGCATCAAATTGACTTAATTCCCGGTGCATCGCTACCCAACCGTGCACCATACCGTACCAATCCAGAGGAGACGAAGGAGATTATGCGTCAAGTACAGGAGCTGCTCGACAAAGGTTATATACGCGAATCTCTTAGTCCTTGTGCTGTTCCTATTATACTCGTGCCTAAAAAGGATGGTACGTCGCGTATGTGTGTTGATTGTAGAGGCATTAATAATATTACTATTCGTTATCGTCATCCTATTCCTAGGCTCGATGATATGCTTGATGAATTGAGTGGCTCTACAATATTCTCCAAAGTTGATTTGCGTAGTGGATACCATCAAATTCGTATGAAATTGGGAGATGAATGGAAAACTGCATTTAAAACTAAGTTTGGTTTATA
The DNA here is from genome assembly GCF_002575655.3 of Aegilops tauschii subsp. strangulata. Taxonomy (NCBI): domain Eukaryota; kingdom Viridiplantae; phylum Streptophyta; class Magnoliopsida; order Poales; family Poaceae; genus Aegilops; species Aegilops tauschii. The sequence goes on from NC_053036.3 coordinate 282,048,175, forward strand.
TGAGTGGTTAGTCATGCCTTTTGGGTTAACTAATGCACCTAGTACTTTCATGAGACTAATGAACGAAGTTTTACGTGCTTTCATTGGACGATTTGTGGTGGTCTATTTTGATGATATACTGATTTATAGCAAATCTTTGGAAGAACATTTGGAACATTTACGTGCTGTTTTTATTGCTCTACGTGATGCACGTTTGTTTGGTAACCTTGGGAAGTGCACCTTTTGCACCGACCGAGTATCTTTTCTTGGCTATGTTGTTACTCCACAGGGAATTGAAGTTGATAAAGCCAAGATTGAAGCTATTGAGAGTTGGCCGCAGCCCAAAACGGTCACACAAGTGCGGAGTTTTCTTGGACTCGCTGGTTTCTATAGGCGTTTTGTGAGAGATTTTAGCACCATTGCTGCACCTCTCAACGAGCTTACAAAGAAGGATGTGCCTTTTGTTTGGGGTACCGCACAGGAAGAAGCCTTCACGGTATTGAAAGATAAGTTGACACATGCTCCTTTACTCCAACTTCCTGATTTTAATAAGACTTTTGAGCTTGAATGTGATGCTAGTGGCATTGGATTAGGAGGTGTGTTATTACAAGATGGCAAACCTGTTGCATACTTTTCTGAAAAATTGAGTGGGCCTAGTCTGAATTATTCTACTTATGATAAAGAACTATATGCTCTTGTTCGGACTTTAGAAACATGGCAACATTATTTATGGCCCAAAGAATTTGTTATACATTCTGATCATGAATCTTTGAAACATATTAAAAGTCAAGCTAAACTGAATCGTAGACATGCTAAATGGGTTGAATTCATTGAAACTTTCCCTTATGTCATTAAACACAAGAAGGGTAAAGAAAATGTTATTGCTGATGCATTGTCTCGTCGCTATACTATGCTTTCACAACTTGACTTCAAAATATTTGGTTTGGAGACCATCAAAGATCAATATGTGCATGATGCTGATTTTAAAGATGTATTGCAGAATTGTAAAGAAGGAAGAACCTGGAACAAGTTTGTCGTTAATGATGGATTTGTGTTCCGTGCTAACAAGCTATGCATTCCAGCTAGCTCTCTTCGTCTTTTGTTGTTGCAGGAGGCGCATGGAGGAGGATTAATGGGACACTTTGGCGTGAAGAAGACGGAGGACGTACTTGCTACACATTTCTTTTGGCCAAAGATGAGACGGGATGTTGAGCGTTTTGTTGCTCGCTGCACTACATGTCAAAAAGCTAAGTCACGACTCAATCCTCATGGTTTATATATGCCTTTGCCTGTACCTAGTGTTCCTTGGGAGGATATATCTATGGACTTTGTTTTAGGTTTACCTCGAACAAAGAAGGGGAGGGATAGCATATTTGTTGTCGTGGATAGATTCTCGAAAATGGCGCACTTTATACCATGTCATAAAAGCGATGATGCTGTTAATGTTGCTGATTTGTTCTTTCGTGAAATTATTCGCTTGCATGGTGTGCCAAATACTATTGTTTCAGATCGTGATACTAAATTTCTTAGCCACTTTTGGAGATGTTTATGGGCTAAGTTGGGGACTAAACTGCTTTTTAGTACTACTTGTCACCCCCAAACTGATGGACAAACTGAAGTAGTCAATAGAACATTGTCTACTATGCTTAGGGCTGTTTTGAAGAATAATAAGAAAATGTGGGAAGACTGCTTGCCTCATATTGAGTTTGCTTATAATCGTTCATTGCATTCTACTACTAAGATGTGCCCTTTTGAAATTGTGTATGGTTTCCTACCTCGTGCACCTATTGATTTGTTGCCTCTTCCATCTTCGGAGAAGGTTAATTTTGATGCTAAACAACGTGCTGAATTGATCTTAAAAATGCATGAGTTAACTAAGGAAAACATTGAGCGTATGAATGCTAAATATAAACTTGCTGGAGATAAGGGTAGAAAACATGTTGTGTTTGCACCTGGAGATCTTGTTTGGTTACATTTGCGTAAGGATAGATTTCCTGATTTGCGCAAATCAAAGCTAATGCCACGTGCTGATGGTCCTTTTAAGGTGTTAGAGAAAATAAATGATAATGCATATAAACTTGAGCTGCCTGCAGATTTTGGGGTTAGTCCCACTTTTAATATTGCAGATTTGAAGCCTTATTTGGGTGAGGAAGATGAGCTTCCGTCGAGGACGACTTCATTTCAAGAAGGGGAGGATGATGAGGACATCAATACAATTATTACACCCACAGTCCCTGCTGCTATACATACTGGACCAATTACTAGAGCTCGCGCACGCCAATTAAATTACCAGGTACTTTCGTTTCTTGCTAATGATTCTAATGTTCATGAGAATATGATGCTGCCTAAATTGGATACATTTGTTTTGCTTACAAATGAAGGGCCTAGCTTTGAGAAGGATGAACATTGGAGCAAGAACAAGCATGGAGATGATGGCATGCGCATGGGGAACAAGAACGGAGTTACAAGTGATGATTTCAGGACGTTGAAGCCACCATAATGCGTGCATGAAGCCTTGGACGAAATATACAAGATGCTACTTCATAACTTTCGTCCAGAGGCTATTCTAGGTGCTGCGTCACCTTATTATTGGGCCAGGCCCATGTAATTTCGAAATACATAAGTATAGGCTGTTTTTAGAGTCCGTATGTGTGGGGAAACAAGAGATAGGGTTGGTTTCGGACCCCTTCCTCAAGGGCCACGAAATTCCCCCCCTCTTCCTCCATATATACAGCCCTTAGGGCGTCGTTTAGACTTTGGGTTTTGTTTAGATTAAAAGTTCGCCATAGCTGCAACTTCGCGTACTTCGTTTGTGTTCAGCGACCAGACAAAGGCGTCACAGAACCCCACCTTGATCAATAAAGCTTTCATCTTATATTCGCAATATCCAGATTGCAATCTCAGTTTCTTGCCTGTTCTTCGTTTGCTCGCGGGAAACAGACCCTCGTGGTCAGGTTGATCGTGCTCCGGCGTGGTCGATAACCTCTCGGAGTTGGTTTAGCGATTGCTAAGGCGCGACGTCCTCGCACGTTCGTAGTCGGATCGTCAAAGTCGACTTCCATCAAAGCGATATTCATCATCTCATCGAAAGACGGGACACCTTTGCCTCTATCACGTGGTGGCATGCAGATCTTCGTGAAGGCTCCACCACCGCGCCACCTCAGCTGCCTGCCTGCCTGCCTACATGGCACCGCACGCATCACTGGCCTGGGCGCGTGTCGAAGCGAGACGGAGCGGCGACGGACGGGACGGGCCTCGTTCCCGTCCCCGATAAAGCTAAGGGACACCTAAGCGATGCATTAAATGCGTCTTCTCCTGTAATACGGGCGATAAGCTCGCAACACTGTAGACCTTCCCACCTCCTGTGTGCCACTGTGGCAACCCCTTTCGACTATATAAGGAGGCCCATGGCATACTGGAGAGGGATTCGGCTCTTTTGGGCAAGTTACAGCCCCATAGCTAGCTCAAGAACACAAGAACACTCAATACATCCACCAGAGCAGGACTAGGGTATTACGCATCCTCGCGGCCCGAACCTGGGTAAACGATCCGTGTGCTTCCTGTTAGACCTACTCTTCTCACAACCCTACGCCTGCCAACCATAGAAGGGATTCCAGTGAACCCATAGGTGTCGTTTTTCCCCGACATCTTGGGCGCGCCAGGTAGGGGGCGCAGTCGTGAGAATCTGATCTAGCAGTTAGCCTAGCAGTTCTTCATCGCCATGGATCCCAAGAAGAAGATGATGACGGCGATTGGCTCGTCGGGAGCCGTACGGCCCGTGCCAGTGCGGACGAGCAGCGGGCCGATCGTGGACAGAACCCGAGCCACAGCCTGCGAGCACCAGCATCGCCCTGGCAGTCAGAGCCTGGCGAGCGGCGTCGTTCGTCCGCCAGACGACGGGCCGCGCATCGCCAAATCCAAAGATGGGGCTAGGCCCCCCCGCAGGCGGCGCGGGACCCTCCAGGGGCGTCGCTGTGCCCCCTACAGGCGGTGCAGCGACCTGCAAGACGCCCACCCCGGCGCACACAGTGCGCTCTTCCCATGGTGTGCATGACGAGCAGCGTCACCACGCCGGTGACCCTGGACACCGCCGTGGGAAGAGCCCTGCGCATCGTCCGCAAGGCAAAGGAGTCCAGCATGCCCACCAAAGTGCTGGCAAAAATGGCACGCAGCCGCTGGGCCGTGATAGAGCTCCTTCTAACGTGGTTAGAAGTCGAAGCGCAGCTGTCGCCACTGCCCACGCAAGCAGAAGCTTTGGCGCGCGCGCAGCTGCTCCTCGACTTCCCTCCTGCTGCGGAGAAGCTCGACGAGTGGAGAGCCACCATCTGGAGCCTCGTCGCCGTCACCAATAAAGATGATCCATGACCGGCAGGGCCCTCGGGCCGGCGCTCCGTCGAGCCACCACATGTCAGCGGTGGGAGGACCGGGGGAGCTGCAGCCACAGTACACTCTCCTCCCCCGCGCCAGCTGCCGCCAGTGTCGATCCGTCGTAACGACGCATGTGATAACATTTCCATAGCGTCGTCCGACCCATGGACCCACCGCAACCAGCGCCAAGTTCTTCAAGAACGAACCCGTGAAGATGCTCGAACCACTATCGAGCGCCGGCGCGATACACGCCACCAGTCAGATAAGCGGGCGGGACCCGCTATGGACCACCCAGCACCGGGGGGCTCCAGCGGCCTACCTTACGAGGTGGGTTGCCCAGCCTTTACCCGTGAGCTGCGGCAGTTCCAGGGCCGTCCCATCGCATGTTCAAGCCCGACGTCGGCGAGAAGTACAACGGCAAGACCCGTCCGTCAGAGTTCCTCAGCATCTACACCATCGCGATGCAAGCTGCCGGAGCTCGCGACGACAAGGTGCTTGCCAATTACTTCCCGTTGGCACTGAAGCCCAACGTCATGTCTTGGTTGATGCACTTGCCGGCGGATTCCATTTCTTCTTGGTCGGATTTGTGCCATGAGTTCGTTGGTGCCTTCACTGGAGGCCACCAAGCTCATGGCCAGGCCAGTGATTTGCATATCATTCCCCAGAAGGAAGGGGAAACCCTGCACAAGTACATCCAGAGGTTCAGCCGGGTGCAATACAACATCCTCGATGTTCATCCCGCCGCAGTGATTAGTGCGTTCCATCAGAACGTGCACAACCGCAAGATGTGTTAAGAGCTGGCGATGAACAAGGTCAAGGATGTGGCCGAACTTTATGTTCTGGCTGATAGGTGCGCCCGGGCTGAGGAGGCAAGGAAGTACCCCGGCGAGGATGCCGGCATGGAAACCGACTCTGCTGATGAAGACACCACTGCCCCGACGAAGAAGGGTCGGCGTCGCAACAGGAAACGCAAGGGCAAGACCGTGCTTGCCGTCGAGGGATCCGACAGCACCGGCGCCGCCAAGAAGGCTAAGGCAGATGACCCCGGCAAGGAAATTTCTGGGTGCGCCACTTGCCGGGCCTTGGCGGCTGCCGACAAGCCGGGGGGCTCCGACAAGCAGTATTGCAAGATCCATCGCACCAAGGGCCACGACCTCCAGAACTGCCGACAAGTCGAGCTGCTTGCTGAGAAGCAAAAGGCCGAGTATGAGAGGCGGGACAAGGAGAAGGGCCAGGATGGTGCCGAAGGATCCAGCAAGAGGCGTGGCGGCCAAGGAGGCTGCCACGGCAAGGACAACCAACAAGAGAGGCCCGCTCGGGGCTGCGACAAGAAGCAAGAAGACGACGATCATGACGAGGACGACGAGTACGGTGAACAAGAGTTTCAGAAGGCTACAGAGGCCATGTGCATCGATGTGGCGCCTCGCTGCATACTTCTCACCGCTCGCTCAAACAGTGGGCGCGTGAGATCACAACAGCGGAGCCCTTGTTCGACGCTCAGAAGCTGCTGAAGTGGTCGAGCACGCCCCTCATCTTTGACGCCGAGGACCACCCTGACCGCACAACTGCGGTCGGGTGTTTGCCGTTGTTGGTCTCACCAATGATACGCAACCTCAAGGTGAACAAGATGCTGGTCGACGGCGGGGCCGGTCTGAACTTGATCTCACCCGTTGTGATCAAAAGGCTGCAAATTCCTGATGGAGACCTCGAGGAAACGGGCATGTTTCAAGGGGTCAACCCGGGAAGGATTCAGCCGAAGGGGAAGGTCACATTGCCTGTGACGTTTGGAGGCGAGTTGAACTTCAGGACGGAGAGGATTGTCTTTGATGTAGCCGAGATCCCCTTGCCCTACAACGGGATCCTCGGCCGCCCGGCACTAGCCAAGTTCATGGCAGCATCGCACTACGCCTACAAAACGCTGAAGATGGCTGGGCCAATGAACATCATCACCGTCCCCTCCGACAAGAAGGACGCGCTGATTTGCACCGACCTACTCTACCGGGAAGCAGTTGCAGCAGGTGCCGCCAAGGCACTTGCTCCTGCCGCTGAAGCCCCGGGAGGGAACAAGAAGACCGGTAAGACCTCTCGCACCCACTCCGGCAAGTGCACCTCTTCGGAGTGTTGTGCTACCGTTGAGGACGTGCCAGAGAGCTCCACCGGCAAGAGCAAGAAATCCAGAGCTGCGCCACCAGAGACCAAGAAGGTGTCCGTCAAGGAGGATGGCACGGGAGGGGCTTTCACCATAAGCTCCACCCTTGACAGCAAATAGGAAAGCGCGCTCGTCACTTTCCTATGGGCGAATGTCGATGTGTTTGCGTGGCAAGCATCTGACATCCCCGGCGTTCCCAGGGAAGTGATTGAGCACCATCTTGCTGTCTGTCCCCATGCGCGACCCGTCAAGCAGAAGGTCAGGAAGCAAGCTTTGGAACAGCAGGAATTCATCACAAAGGAGATCAGAAAGTTGGAAGCACCAGGCTTGGTGAGGGGAGTGCTCCATCCAACGTGGTTGGCCAATCCGGTGGTGGTGCGCAAGGCAAACGGGAAGTGGAGGTTGTGTATTGACTACACAGATATCAATAAGGCTTGTCCTAAGGACCCCTTCCCGTTGCTGCGCATCGACCAGATTGTTGACTCCACGGCCGGGTATGATCTGTTATCATTCCTCGACGCCTACTCGGGCTGCCACCATGTCAGGACCCCGATCCTAAGTCACACTGATCTAGCATGTAACACATCATATCACTTTGTGGCCTCACGCACGGTATTCCCACGGGTGCCACCTTACCTAGCCCGGGACCGTTTGCGCCTTTTGGCTCACGTATATGATAGTGTCGCTAGCATACATATGACAGAGAACCCGGGCCGACATGATTAGTCGTGAACCCAAAGTGGCACTACAGGCATACATGAACCAACATCGAACGTGTCGCCATCAGCATGTGAATCCGGGCTGTAGCAACTGGGCTAACAGGACTCCGGGAACCCGGGCTGTAGCAGGCTAGCAGGACTCCGGAAGTCACCGCATGAAATTTCCCCGAAGGGATAGACACAGGAATGAAGTGGATCACATGCCGACCGGTCTAAGTGTTCCGGAGCAGTCGCAACTGGGCTAGCAGGACTCCGGTAAACTGGGCTGTAGCAGACTATCATGGCTCAGTGGAAGCACCAGACTACATTTCCCCATAAGAGAGGCTACCAAGGATAGACAACTAGGTTGTCGGATCCCACACATACCAAGCATTTCAATCATACACACAATATGCTCGATATGTGTAAATACAACATGGCATCACAACATGACTCTACAACTCAAGTATTTATTCAATAGGCTCCGAGGAGCGAGATATTACAAACATGGGTCTAATGACCCAACATTCAGAGCATACAAGTCAAAACACATGCAGAAGCTTAACATGTCTGAGTAAAGACATCTACAAATGAAAAAGGCTGAGAAGCGTCACTATCTACCAGATCCTGCCGAGGGCACAAGATCGTAGTTGATGTATCAAGCCAAACGTCGAAGTCCACACGGAACTACTAGCGAGACTGAAGTCTCTCTGCAAAAACATAAATTAAGCAAACGAGAGTACAAATGTACCCAGCAGGACTTACATCAAAACTATCTACATATGCATCGGTATCAACAAAGGGGGTGGTGGAGTTTAACTGCAGCAAGCCAGCTTTGACTCAGTGGCTATCCTGAACTATGACCGCAAGTAACTCTTTTGAGGTGGCGCACACGAGTCCACATATTCACCATATCAATACACCACTATGGATCTGCTCCCGTCTCCCTACGATAACGCCATCCATAGCACTCACACTTATCTTGCGCATTTTAGAGTATCCACTTTCACTTGTCTATGAACTGTACAGGCAACCCAGAAGTCCTTTACCGTGGACGTGGCTATTCGAATAGATCATTTATAACCCTACAGGGGTGTACTTTTTCACACATGTTTCCACCACTTAGCGTCTGCACACGGCATGTGCTCGGCAGACTTCAAGCGAAAGCCGATGTGGGTGTAGACCACGACCTACCTAAACACTCAAGTCTCTAGTCCAGGTTTATCGCCTATTCAGGTTCCATCCACAGGGAGTCCGGCCGAGGTTTCCACATACAGCCCCGAACGATGTGTACAGGGTTCCGCGACACCAAACGGGCGCCCGGCATACCCGGCCACGTGCCTACCGCATCACAGCCCACCCCTTGGGTCAGCGCTGCGCACGGCCTCCAACATACTACAAACACCAGAAACTACTTGCAACTCCTGGACAGAGGACTATGGTGGTTAAGAAGTCGAGCGGGGTCATAATTCAGGGCCCAATGCATGGTAGTAGCTGTTTCATGGATCACAAACACAGAACTCAGTTCCTGAGGACGGCTTCAATGAGACAACCCACCATGTACTCCTACATGGCCTCTCACCGCTACCTTTACCAAATCGTGTTCACACACTTAGCTCACAGACAGTAGGACATGTTCATCACCATTCCAATTCATCCCCGATGAATCAGACCTGACTCAACTCTAAGCAGTAGCAGGCATGAAAAACAAGCATGAATGAGTAGGCACAACAGGGCTCAAACAACTCCTACTCATGCTAGTGGGTTTCATCTATTTACTGTGGCAATGACATGTCATGCAAAGGAAAGGCGTTCAGCTACCACAGCATGTAACAGTTGCAACGTTGTTGTCCTAATGCAGTAAAAGAGGACAGGAGCCAGAGAGTGGGATTGTATCGGAATGAACAAGGGGGGGGGGTTGCTTGCCTGCACTTCTGAAGATAGTATAGTTCTTCATCGGTGTCATCGAACTCATCGCCGAAACGTCGTCTACTGAGAGGGAACAAATACCGGCAAACAAGGAAGAACACAATCAATGCAATGCACAATATGATGCATGATCATGACATGGCAATATGCTGTGATTTGAGCTAATGCAGCTAACAACAGAAGGGTTTGAGTTGTTTTGAACCCAAGGTTCAAGTTCAAACTCAAACTATGACTTTATAAAGTGGATTATCATGCTTTGATATAAACAGCAGGTTTAAGTTGCTTTAACATGCATGAAAATAGTGCAGATTGATAGATTGGATTTTTCTGATCATTTTTCATTTATAACTTGTTTCATTTGGAGTTATGGTTGAATTTCTATGAATTTTAGAAGTTTTGGGCATTTTCTAGAATTTCTGAATTATTTTTAATCTAGAAAATGATTAACTGCATTAGCATTAAGTCATGCTGGCGTCAGCAGGTCAACTGGGCTGCCCCGGTTCAAACCTGACCAGTGGGGTCCACTGGTCAGTGACACAGTGCTGGTTAGTGCCACAGACAGGTGGGGTCAGGTCAACGAACACATCGGCACGGTCAAAGCTGACGCGTGGGGCCAGTGTGGTTAATTAAAACTAAACAGGAAATAAACTGTGGTTAGTTAGGCAGTGGGGCCCAGCTATCAGTGTCACTAGTATTAATTAGCGGGGCTCTTAGCGGCTCATGACGTTCCCACGTCAGCACACTGGAGTTGAACGCCGGCGAGCACACAAACGCGGCGGCGTCCCTCGGGAACACGCTACGGGCAGCAGGTTCAAGCGCTGAGGGCACCAGGGCATAGCCCTTGCTCCGCCGCATCAAGGAGCAGTGGAGTTGGACGCGGGGGTCGCCGGAATCGACACCGGCGATGAGGTTTGCGGCTGCCGTGGTTCGGTTGGCAGCGGTTTCGTTGCTACAGCGTGCAGATCGACTAGCTAATGGCATACGCATGACGTACGCGTGCTCACGAATCCGTTGGACACGGTGGTGTGACCAAAAGGTCGCCGGAGTAGCAAGCGCAAACGAGAGAGGGAGAAGATGGGTCCAGAGCAGAATCTCACAGCGGGGTCGAGGAGCAGGTCAGCAGCTCGGGCGAGGCGTCGGAGCGAGCGGGGCAACGAGAGCAATCTCGGCGACTGAGAGGTGGAAGACGACGTAGAGACGGCGTTGCAGTGCGTCCCGGCTCGCGTGGCTCGGTGAAGTTGACGAGGAAGATGTCGCGGAGCTTTTGAACATGTCGAGGGGGCGAGGGGAAGGCAGTGGCTGCGGCTATGGCGAACGGCGGTGACGGGCTCCACTCGGGAAGAGAGCAGAGAGGGGAGGGGAGAGAGCTGCGAGGAGGGGGGAGGTGAAGAGGGTGGAGGGGAGTGCATGGCGCCCTCGGGTGCTTCCAACGGCGAGCAGGCAAGCATGAGGTGGCCGCACGGCGGTGCGCGCGTGTCGGGCACACGCCCGTCCTCCTGACAAGAAGGAAGATGACAGGAGGAGGTGGCCAGGCGGGCTGGGCCGCCAGCAGGGCTGCACAGGACCTGGGCCAGCCAGGTAAGGCCAGGTAACTCTCTCTCTCTCTCTCTTTTATCTTTCTGTTTTCTTTTATTTCTGCAGATTTTTGGCTTTTCTAAAAATGCTTAGGCACTTTCAAAAATCACCAAACTGCTCATGCCCACTGTATAGAATATATCCAACATGGAACATTTCAGTTTAGGATTATTTGGACATTTAAAATATTTTATAGCATTTAAATGTCCAAATGCAAATAACATATGATTTAAACCAGTGACCTTATGTTGTCCTAGAAAATTGTGCACCATTTTTGTCAGAGGTTCTAGACCAAGGCAAAGATGATGAACATTTTAGAAGGGCATTTCAGGTTCATTGAAAAGAATTTTAGTAAACCCTAGTTGGTTTAAGTGGTGCTGGCGGTTTCTGTCATCCCCATTTCAACTTTCTGGGAGAATTTAAACATGGTGCATGGATGCTTTAATGCAACTAGTTACAAGCAATTCTAGGGCTGTGACAACTCACCCCCACTAAACAAGAATCTCGTCCCGAGATTCAAGACGCGAGGTAAGAAGCCAGAGGGAACATGGAGCTGACACAATCTTCATGATCCATTGCCTTCCTCGAGGACGTTGATTTATTGCATCAAGTTGATCTTAACATCCTTGCCTTCGAGATCTTCATCCAGCTCGATACGATAGAAGGAAACTCTACTGGAATCGATCTTCTCAAGATCGAGCAACTCAAGATCAACTCATGGAGTGAGACGTTGAAACATATCTTGAGCTGAGACACAAAATGCACATCAGGAGGGATGGAAGAAACAAATGACGGAGGTTCAATTTGGTAGGCAACAATCCCACGCTAGAGTAGGCTGGTGCATGGTTTCAAAGTAGCGAGGAGATAATTGCCATGATTCCATAACGGCGCACCTTAGGGAAGGTGGCTCGTAGAAATATTCCCTTAAGTGGCCAAAAGAATTACTTTTGATTCAGAGATCATTGAAATCCTCTATACCAGCCTAAGGCAATTCCCAAAGGATCGTTTCAAGGAGTTCGGAGAAATGGCATACTCAGATCGGAAAGGAAACTATGGTTATAGAACAACTCGGCAAACGGAAGGCACATTTCAGTTGGTACCGAGGATATAACCTAGTGCCTGAGCGTGCTCTCAAGAACTTGAGCATTTCCATACTCATCAAGGTCTTACCAACATCCATGTCGGAGATCCTGGCAACACATCATACTACCATGGTGAATAGTGATGGACAATGCAGATGCAAAGGAAGAGAACACTTTTTCAGATTTCACCTTAGCGAGGCCAAGGGAACGAAATCTGGATGATCGACCGGGAGACATTTAGCACTCCGCTTCTAATGTTCTCCTTGATGTGCCAGTGTACCCCATTTATAGATATGGTTTGGTATCTAGAACACCAAGTAAAAGGTCAGACTTCATGAGCACAAGAATCCATAAGGAACAACTACTGGAGTAATCTTACGAAGTCCTTATGGGGAGGTGGCCAACTTCCTCAATCAAGATACGACAATGATAGATCTTCCGGCTGGGTGTGTCGGCCACAACATCCACTTTACCGGGTTACAGAGAGACCAATATTATAGTTCTTGGGAAACGCTCCAACCATCATATCTGCCTGAGATTCAGATCTGGTTGGTTTCAGGATATTCCAGACTCATCATGTCTGAAAGGAAGGATTGCAACACAAATCGACGAGAAGACATTGCAAGATTCTCAGGAAATGAACTACGATAGCAAGCTCCAAAACATGAGCGGGTTTTGCTACAACATGTGAACACGATGTCCCACACAAGCATGACCACATAGTAGTCTTATAATAAAAATACTACCGGGTTCAGGTGGGAAACCATCATCGAGGATATCAAAGTCTTGTGCACTTAAATTAGACCACCTGCCCGCGCACCGTTCTAGGCCTGGCCCAACAACGCGCCGCGCTTATATGTGGCCCAGGCCCGGGGGCTCCTGTCGGTGTACAAAAGTAGGGGCTCTCCTTTTGACCCCTTTACTTGTGCACGGGCAGTCAGAGCCACGCGCCACGGCCACACCTAGCAGGGCAGAAGAGGGAAGCCGGAGAGAAGCCGAAGCCCGAGACAAACAAGACAACGCCAAGACCAAGAACCCAAAGAGCAAGAGGGCGAGGTGGACTCCCCCGGCGAGGCCCTTGCCGGGGCGGCCTCCACGGCCCCGGCAAGAGCCTTGCCGGGGCAACTTGCCCAGTACCGGCAGAACGAGCCACCCTCGAGCCCAAGAGTTCCAAACGCCTCCAACGACTACGTTGGAACCAAGGCTCGGGAGGCACCTCCGTAGTGGCATGCAGATCTTTGTCAAGATCATAAACATGTGAGATCAGATGAGGACCAGAAGATGGCGACCCTCGACGGGATCCCAGCCGAGGGAATCCACAAGGCCCCCGGCAAGCGCCTTGCCGGGGATGACTCAACGCCATGACAAGACCCTTGCCGGGCCCCCGGCAAGGCCCTTGCCGAGGATGTCAGCGGGGCCACAGTCAGGACCGCGTCGACCAAGACTCCACCGCCGTTCGCATGCAGCTGCCAGCCAAACCAGCTGGGCAGGCACCTGCGTGGCAACATGCGGCTTCTAGGCCAACTCAGCAAGCGCCTGCGTGGTGGCATGCAGATCTTCGTGAAGGCTCCACCACCGCGCCACCTCAGTTGCCTGCCTGCCTACATGGCATCGCACGCATCACTGGCCTGGGCGCGTGTCGAAGCGAGACGGAGCAGCGACGGACGGGACGGGCCTCGTTCCCGTCCCCGATAAAGCTAAGGGACACCTAAGCGATGCATTAAATGCATCTTGTCCTGTAATATGGGCGATAAGCTTGCAGCATTGTAGACCTTTACACCTCCTGTGTGCCATTGTGGCAGCCCCTTTCGACTATAAAAGGAGGCCCATGGCATACTGGAGAGAGATTCGGCTCTTCTGTGCAAGTTACACCCCCGTAGCTAGCTCAAGAACACAAGAACACTCAATACATCCACCAAAGCAGGACTAGGGTATTACGCATCCTCACGGCCCGAACCTGGGTAAACGATCCGTGTGCTTCCTGTTAGACCTGCTCTTCTCACAACCCTGCGCCCGCCAACCGTAGAAGCGATTCCAGTGATCCCATAGGTGTCGTTTTCCCCCGACAGTATTCAATGCACTTTATATGAAAGTTTTTATTATATCCCTCTTGGATGCCCATCATATTAGGACTAAATTCATAACCAAAGGAAATCACCATGCTATTTAGGACTCTCAAAATAATATAAGTGAAGCATGATAGTTCATCTATTTCTTCAAAATAAAACCACCGCCGTTCTCTAAAAAGATATAAGTGAAGCACTAGAGCAAATGACAAACTACTCCGAAAGATATAAGTAAAGATCAATGAGTAGTCGAATAATTGTGCAACTATGTGAAGACTCTCTAACATTTAAGAATTTCAGATCTTGGTATTTTATTCAAACAGCAAGCAAAACAAAATAAAATAAAATGACGCTCCAAGCAAAACACATATCATGTGGTGAATAAATATATAGCTCCAAGTAAAGTTACCGATGAACGAAGACGAAAGAGGGGATGCCTTCCGGGGCATCCCCAAGCTTAGGCTCTTGGTTGTCCTTGAATATTACCTTGGGGTGCCTTGGGCATCCCCAAGCTTACGCTCTTTCCACTCCTTATTCCATAGTCCATCGAATCTTTACCCAAAACTTGAGAACTTCACAACACAAAACTCAACAGAAAACTCGTAAGCTCCGTTAGTATAAGAAAATAAAACCACCACTTAGGTACTGTTGTGAACTCATTCTAAATTAATATTGGTGTAATATCTAATGTATTCCAACTTCTCTATGGTTCATACCCTCCTATACTACTCATAGATTCATCAAAATAAGCAAACAACACAGTGAAAACAGAATCTTTCAAAAACAGAACAGTCTGTAGTAATCTGTATCAAACGTATACTTCTGGAACTCCAAAAATTCTGAAATAAAATGGTGGACCTGAGGAATTTGTCTCTTAATCATCTTCAAAAAGAATCAACCTAAAATCACTCTCCAGTAGAAAATGGCAGCTAATCTCGTGAGCGCTAAAGTTTCTGTTTTTTGCAGCAAGATCATAAAGACTTCACCCAAGTCTTCCCAAAGGTTCTACTTGGCACAAACACTAATTAAAACATAAAACCACATATAACCAGAGGCTAGATGAATTATTTATTACTAAACAGGAGAAAAATCAAAGAACAAAAATAAAATTGGGTTGCCTCCCAACAAGCGCTAACGTTTAACGCCCCTAGCTAGGCATGATGATTTCAATGATGCTCACATAAAAGATAAGAATTTAAACATAAAGAGAGCATCATGAAGAATATGACTACCACATTTAAGTCTAACCCACTTCCTATGCATAGGTATTCTGTGAGCAAATAATTTATGGGAACAAGAATCAACTAGCATAGGAAAGCAAAACAAGCATAACTTCAAAACTTTAAGCACATAGAGAGGAAACTTGATATTATTGCAATTCCTACAAGCATAAATTCCTCCCTCATAATAATTTTCAGTAGCATCATGACTGAATTCAACAATATAACCATCACATAAAGCATTCTTTTCATGATCTACTTGCATAGAAAATTTACTACTCTCCACATTGGCAAAATTCTTCTCATTTGGAATAGTAGTGGGAGCAAACTCAACAAAATAACTATCATGTGAGGCATAATCCAATTGAAAAATAAAATCATGATGACAAGTTTCATGGTTATCATTATTATTTATAGCATACATGTCATCACAATAATCATCATAGATAGCCACTTTATTCTCATAATCAATTGGAACCTCCTCCAAGATAGTGGAATCATTACTAAATAAAGTCATGACCTTTCCAAATCCACTTTCATAAATATTATAAGATTCAACACCCTCCAAAATAGTGGGATCATTACTTCCTAAAGTTGACACTCTTCCAAACCCACTTTCATCAATATAACCATCATAAATAGGAGGCATGCTTTCATCATAATAAATATTCTCATCAAAACTTGGGGGACTAAACATATCATCTTCATCAAACATAGCATCCCCAAGCTTGTGGCTTTGCATATCATTAGCATCATGGGTATTCAAAGAATTCATACTAACAACATTGCAATCATTCTCATCATTCACATATTTTATGCCGAGCATTCTATGTAATTCTTCTTCTAGTACTTGAGCACAATTTTCCTTCCCATCATTTTCACGAAAGACATTAAAAAGATGAAGCATACGAGGCAACCTTAATTCCATTTTTTGTTGTTTTCTTTTATAAACTAAACTAGTGATAAAACAAGAAACTAAAAGATTCGATTGCAAGATCTAAAGATATACCTTCAAGCACTAACCTCCTCAGCAACGGCACCAGAAACTGCTTGATGTCTACTACACAACCTTCTTCTTGTAGACGTTGTTGGGCCTCCAAGCGCAGAGGTCTGTAGGACAGTAGAAAATTTCCCTCAAGTGGATGACCTAAGGTTTATCAATCCGTGGGAGGCGTAGGATGAAGATGGTCTCTCTCAAGCAACCCTGCAACCAAATAACAAAGAGTCTCTTGTGTCCCCAACACACCCAATACAATGGTAAATTTTATAGGTGCACTAGTTCGGCGAAGAGATGGTGATACAAGTGCAATATGGATGGTAGATATAGGTTTTTGTAATCTGAAAATATAAAAACAGCAAGGTAACTAATGATAAAAGTGAGCGTAAACGGTATTGCAATACTAGGATACAAGTCCTAGGGTTCATACTTTCACTAGTGTAAGTTCTCTCAACAATAATAACATAATTGGATCATATAACTATCCCTCAACATGCAACAAAGAGTCACTCCAAAGTCACTAATAGCGGATAACAAACGAAGAGATTATGGTAGGGTACGAAACCACCTCAAAGTTATTCTTTCTGATCGATCTATTCAAGAGTACGTAGTAAAATAACACGAAGCTATTCTTTCCGTTCGATCTATCATAGAGTTCGTACTAGAATAACACCTTAAGACACAAATCAACCAAAACGGTAATGTCACCTAGATACTCCAATGTCACCTCAAGTATCCGTGGGTATGATTATACGATATGCATCACACAATCTCAAATTCATCTATTCAGCCAACACAAAGAACTTCAAAGAGTGCCCCAAAGTTTCTACCGGAGAGTCAAGACGAAAACGTGTGCCAACCCCTATGCATAAGTTCATGAGGTTACGGAACTCGCAAGTTGATCACCAAAACATACATCAAGTAGATCACATGAATATCCCATTGTCACCACATATAAGCACATGCAAGACATACATCAAGTGTTCTCAAATCCTTAAAGACTCAATCCGATAAGATAACTTTGAAGGGAAAACTCAATCCATTATAAGAGAGTAGAGGGGGAGAAACATCATAAGATCCATCTATAATAGCAAAGCTCGCGATACATCAAGATCGTACCACCTCAAGAACACGAGAGAGAGAGAGAGAGAGAGATCAAACACATAGATACTGGTACATACCCTCAGCCCCGAGGGTGAACTACTCCCTCCTCGTCATGGAGAGCGCCAGGATGATGAAGATGGCCACCGGTGAGGGATCCCCCCCTCCGGCAGGGTGCCGGAACGGGTCTAGATTGGTTTTCTGTGGCTACAGAGGCTTGCGGCGGCGGATCTCCCGATCTAGGTTATGTTCTGGGGGTTTCTGTATATATAAGAGGTTTTGGCGTCGAGAACAAGTCAGGGGGGTCTCCGGGCTGTCCACGAGGTAGGGAGGCATGCCAAGGGGGGTGGGCGCGCCTCCACCCTCGTGGGAAGCCCGGGACTCTTCTGGCCCAACTCTTTTACTCCATGGCCTTCTTCTGGTCCAAAAATAAGTTCTGTGAAGTTTCAGGTCAATTGGACTCCGTTTGGTTTTCCTTTTCTGCGATACTCAAAAACAAGGAAAAACAGAAACTGGCACTGTGCTCTAGGTTAATAGGTTAGTCCCAAAAATATATAAAATAGCATATAAATGCATATAAAACATCCTAGATGGATAATATAATAGCATGGAACAATCAAAAATTATAGATACGTTGGAAACGTATCAGTTACTATTAAGCTTGCAAATAGATATACTATTTCACCACTTGGGATTGTTAGAGATGTTGAAGTCTTGTGTGGTAAGGTTAAATACCCTACTAATTTTCTAGTTCTTGGATCACCACCAGATGATTTTTGTCCCATTTTATTTGGTAAACCCTTCTTGAATATGGTTAATGCTAAGATTGATTGTACTAGGGAAATGGTTAGTGTTAATTTTGGTGATGTATCGCATGAATTTCATTTCTCTAAGTTTCGTAGACAATCTCATGATAAAGAATTTCCTAATAAAGACGAAATTATTGGTCTTGATCCTAATTTTGTTCCTCCTAGAGATCCTTTAGAACAATATCTACAAGACCATGAAAACGGTATGCATATGAATGAAAGAAATCAAATAGATGATATATTCTCTAGGCAAGCACCTATCATTAAACACAATTTGCATGTTGAATGTCACAGC
This sequence comes from Aegilops tauschii subsp. strangulata, assembly GCF_002575655.3. Lineage (NCBI taxonomy): Eukaryota > Viridiplantae > Streptophyta > Magnoliopsida > Poales > Poaceae > Aegilops > Aegilops tauschii. The sequence goes on from NC_053036.3 coordinate 282,066,443, forward strand.
CCCAGATCAGCCCTTGTTTGACTTTTGCTTGTTCCTCATGTCATCATGTTTAATTTTCAAAGAAACTTGAAATGGGGATGTTGAAACCCTAGCACCAAATGCATTCAACTAGGTTCAAGTAAACAATATTTTCAATGAACCCAAATGCCCTTTAGAAAAGTTCATGATTTTTGTTAAAGGTGAAAACCTCTGCCAAAAATGATGCACCTATTTCTAGGCCATCCTGGATTTTTGAATTAAATCTTATTGTATTTGACTTTTGGGCATTTAAATGCTATAAATAATTTAAATGTTCAAATAATGTTGGAACTATTTTTGGGCCACTGAAATAATTCAGCAAGTGTCCATGAATATTTTCAGGATTTTAGGAAATGCCTTGGTATTTTTCCTAAGCTCAAAGATGAGGCAAATAATTAGAAAACAAAAACAAATTAGAAAACAGAAGAGAGAGAGAACCTTACCTGGGCCTTACCTGCAGCCCAAGTGGCTAGGCCAGCCCACCTCCCCGGCTCCTGTCGCCTTCCTCCTCCTGCCAGTAGGAGCAGGGGCGCGTGGTCGCCGCGCGCGCGCGCCAGCTCCTGCTTCCACCGCGACGCCCGGCTCTTCTGAGGGCGCCACGGAGACGCCCAGAGACCCCTCTCTCCTCTCCCTCACTCGCTGCTCTCTCCCGACCTCTTCCCCCTCCTCTGCTCCCTCTTCCTCTCTGCCCGAGCGGAGCTCGCCGACGCCGATCGCCGTACCCGCGGCCACCGCCACCACCTCGCCTAGCTAGGATGCCCAGTAGCTCCGCCACCTCGCGCTACGCCTCTCCACCGAAAGAAGCCACTCCGGACGCCCTGCAACAACCACATCGTCATCGTCCTCGAGCTTCGGCCGCCGGCAACCCCACCGTCGATTCGACGCCGTCCGTGCCTCCCCGAGCTCGCCGAGAATCTCTTCGTGACCGCGGTGAGCCCCCGGTCATTTCCCCCTAACCCTGTCCCCGTAGGGTTGCCGTAGCACCATTCCCCACGAGCACCGAAGCTCGCCGCCGCCATTGCCAACGAGCTCCGTGCTCCTGAGCTCGGCCGCTCGCCCGAGCATCACCAGCGTGCTCGCCGCGCCCCTGTGAACCTGAAGCCCCCACGGGTTCGCCCTGCCGTGCCCTGTAGCGCCATCTCCGCCGTTGCCCGAGCTCCGGCCGCCGCGGTCGAGCTCCTCGCCATCGCCTCCGGCCACCCCAGGCCTGACTGGCGCCACCGCCCGACGCGCGCTGGTCTGGGCTCTCGAACGAGCCCAGCCACGCTGCGAACGGGGCACCACAGCCCGCGCCCGAGTGCCCCGCCGCGTCTGCTGCCGCCGGCGGCTAAACGCCGGCGTTTTAACCCCGGTTGACCAGGGGGTTTGACCTCCCCTCTGTCACTGACGCGTGGGCCAACCCCACTGACACTTTTAGTTAGTATTAGTTTAACACTAATTAACTTAAGTTTAAATACACAGCCACTGACGTGTGGGTCCATGGACTAATTAGCTTAGATTAACTTTTAGTTAGTGCTAATTAACCCTCTTAGTTGACTGAGTCACTGACCAGCGGACCCCACTAGTCAGGTTTGACCTGACCGGGTTAGTTGACCTGCTGACGTCACACTGACGTCAGGCTGACGCAGTAAAGCATTATCTGGATTTAAGTTTATTCAGGAAATTCCAGAAAATAGTATAAACTTCTAAAAATCATATAAAATCAACCGTAGCTCAGAATGAAATAATTTATATATGAAAAATTATCAGAAAAATGCAATCTATCCATCTGTATCATTTTCATGCATGTCAAACTAAGTTATACCTGCTGTATAGGTGAAAACATGATAATGCACTATTTGAATTCATAGCTTGAATTTGAATTTGAATCTTTGGTTCAAATCAACTCAAACCATTCTGTTCTAGCTTGCATTAGCCCAAAACACATTCATATTGCCATGTCATAGCATGCATCATATTGTGCATTGCATTGATCGTGCCCTTCTCTGTTTGTCGGTAATCGTCCCCTCTCAGTAGCCGATGCTCAGATGACGTGATCGATGACACCGATGAAGAACTATAATATCTTCAGAAGTGCCAGGCAAGCAAAACCCCCTTGTTCAATCCAATACAATCCCATTCTCTCGCTCCTGCTCTCTTCTACTGCATTAGGACAATCGATTCAACTGTTACATGCTGCGGTAGTTGAACCCCTTTTCCTCTGCATGACCTGTCATTGCCACAGTAAATAGATGAAACCCACTAGCATGAGTAGGAGTTGTTTGAGCCCTGATGTGCCTACTCATTCATGCTTGTTTGTCATGCCTGCTACTGCTTAGAGTTGAGTCGGGTCTGATTCGTCGGGGATGAATTGGAATGGTGATGAACATGTCCTACTGTGTGTGAACACGATTTGGTAAAGGTAGCGGTGAGAGGCCATGTAGGAGTACATGGTGGGTTGTCTCATTGAAGCCGTCCTCAGGAACTAAGTTCTGTGTTTGTGATCCATGATACAGTTACTACCACGCATTAGGCCCGAAACCAATGGACCCTCTCGGCTTCTTAATCACCCTTGTCCTCTGTCCAGGAGTTGCAAGTAGTTTCTGGTGTTTTTAGTATGCTGGAGGCCGTGGACAGCGCTGACCGAGGGGTGGGCTGTGATGCGGTAGGCACGTGGCACGGTGTACCGGGCGCCCGTTTGGTGTCTCGGGAACCCTGCACACATCGTTCGGGGCCGTATGTGGAAACCTCGGCCGGACTCCCTGCGGATGAAACCTGAATAGGCGATAAACCTGGACTAGAGACTTGAGTGTTTAGGTAGGCTGTGGCCGACTCCCTCGCCAGGCTTCCGCTTGAAGGTTGCCGAGGTACACGACGTGTACATGGTGGTAAGTGGCGAGAGCGTGTGTGTCGAAGTACACCCCTGCGGGGTTAACATCATCTATTCGAATAGCCGTGTCCGCGGTAAAGGACTTCTGGGTTGCCTATAACAGTTCATAGACAAGTGAAAGTGGATACTCTAAAATACGCAAGATAAGCGTGAGTGCTATGGATGGCGTTCTCGTAGGGAGACGGGAGCGGATCCATAGTGGTGTATTGATATGGTGAATATGTGTACTCGTGTGCGCCACCTCAAAAGAGTTACTTGCAGTCACAGTTTAGGATAGCCACCGAGTCAAAGCTGGCTTGCTGCAGTCAAACTCCACCACCCCCCTTTGTTGATACCGATGCATATGTAGCTAGTTCTGATGTAAGTCTTGCTGGGTACATTTGTACTCACGTTTGCTTATTTTATGTTTTGCAGAGAGACGTCAGTCTCGCTAGTAGTTCCGTGTGGACTTCGACGTTTAGCTTGATACCTCAGCTACGATCTTGTGCCCTCGGCAGGATCCAGTAAATAGTCAGGCTTCTCAGCCTTTTTCATTTGTAGATGTCTGTACTCAGACATGTTAAGCTTCCGCATGTGCTTTGACTTGTATGCTCTGAATGTTGGGTCATGAGACCCATGTTTGTAATATCTGGCTCTTCGGAGCCTAATGAATAAATACTCTGAGTCGTAGAGTCTTGTTGTGATGCCATGTTGTATTTGCACATATCGAGCATATTGTGTGTATGATTGAAATGCTTGGTATGTGTGGGATCCGACAACCTAGTTGTGTATCCTTGGTAGCCTCTCTTATGGGGAAATGTAGTCTTGTGCTCCATGAGCCATAGTAGTCCGCTACAGCCCGGTTCACCGGAGTCCTGCTAGCCCAGCACTACTGCTCTGGAATATGGGGAAATGTAGTCTTGTGCTCCATGAGCCATAGTAGTCCGCTACAGCCCGGTTCACCGGAGTCCTGCTAGCCCAGCACTACTGCTCTGGAACACTTGACTGGCCGGCATGTGATTCACTTCGTTCTTGTGTCTGTCCCTTCGGGGAAATGTCACGCGGTGACATCCGGAGTCCTGCCTAGCCTGCTATAGCCCGGGTTCCCGGAGTCCTGTTAGCCCAGTGCTACAGCCCGGATTCACACGCTGCTGACCGACACGTTCGATGTTGATTCATGTATGCCTGTCCCCATACGTTAGTGCCGCTTTGGGTTCACGACTAGCCATGTCGGCCCGGGTTCTCTGTCATATGGATGCTAGCGACACTGTCATATACGTGGGCCAAAAGGCGCAAACGGTCCCGGGCCATGGTAAGGCGACACCCGTGGGAATACCGTGCGTGAGGCCGCAAAGTGATATGAAGTGTTACAGGCTAGATCGGTGTGACCTGGAATCGGGGTCCCGACAGCGTTGGTATCAGAGCCTGACTGCCTGTAGGATTACCAAGCCAAACTGGTCGAAGTTGAGTCTAGAAATGCATTAGTTATATAAGGGAATTGATTGTGGAAGGGAACGTAAGGCTCTTTTTACTCCTTTACCTTATGCCCTTCTGATCTGAGTCATCCTCTTCTCTTCTACGGGGATTAAGAACTAGGCTTCTCATCTTTCTATCAGGATCACGTGTTACTAATCCGTAGACTCGTAGGATTGTTGGTCTCAAGCCTCAGTTCAGTTTCTACCACTACAGTGTGTTGTTAGTTGGACTTGGAACCTTGATATTGTGCTTCTAAGTGGTTATGCCACCATTTTTGGAGGATGTCTCAAATCCTTTGAGCATTTATAGCCGTTATGCTGTCCGAGTCATCCCAGGCTTCTAAATAATCTGATGCATTTGCAAATCCCTTCTTTCTGTTCTCGATGTTCCTTTGGGCCAGATTAACCACACTAATCGTTGAGTTGAGGTACTCTGTTGCCTTGACATATATATTGGAGATATTATTATGACCCTAGGTGTCTTAGAGGACCACTTAGTAATCTAGCAATGCTTGCATCCCCAGTGTGCGGATTCTGGCCATTATTCTCGAAAGCATCCCGTGATGCCATCTAGTTAGTAGGCATTCTATTTCTGGGTTCTTGAGCCCAAGATTCACTCCACTTACCTCCTTTTGATAGTGTTTGCTCGTTCCTTTAGGTTATAGTAACCTTTGCATTAGTCCTCGAGGTCCGTGGTATTTCATTCTTCCAATACCATGAACCATCATGGCAGAAGTTCTTTTAACCAAAAGATCACAACCAGGGCGCTCTTGAGGAGTACTCCATTCATATTGTGACTCTGCCAGTCCTTCCTCCTCTGCATGGGTTATCCGGAAGAAATATGTTGAATTTGTTCGACATACTAATCCATGCATCCACAACTTAGAAAAACATATGTTCCTTTGAGTTGTCCCCCTTTAGTTGTATCCTGACCCTCGTCTATCAATTGATAGTCAGGAGTTATTGTGCATTCGTGTTATTGATGCTTATTATCCTTGTGGTTCGTCAAGCCGTTCTATTCAGAATGACTAGGAGAAACAAACTCCAGTACCTCGTCCATCTCTGGGATTGGGTCAAAGTAGTTGTATTCCACAGATCAAATGCCAATCTAGTTTTTGTTCTGTTCTACCTTGGAGTGTTACCATCTTTATGTCAAGAGTGTCATGAGAATTGCACCACCTCTTATGAATTCTTGATTTAGTGATACTCCTCGCCATCATCGTTCATTCCTCGGTCTCCGTGTTATTATAACCGGAATACCGACAAGCGAACTATGATGCGTGAAATCAATACTCCTAGCAACTCTGTTGCTTGGTAGTTAGTGGACAATATTCTCATTCTTAGCATGTTCGTTATTGAATCATCATCCTAAGATGGATCGTGCTACCTAGTCCATTTTTCCTGGTGCACCTTTCGATCAAGAGTTAAGATTGTGTCAATCCTTGCCTAATTGATCATATCGTCCTGCCCTTAAAAGCAAGATTGTTCTCGAGCTTAGTAACATACCGGGGGATCGTGATTTTCCGAATATCTTCTCGGAAGTATCACTAGGTCGTCACCTGGCCGCTATGTTGAGTTGCGAGCAAGTTGGTTTTCTGTAACCACCCCTTCTCCAAGAATCCGTGTCGGATACCCCTGAGCTAGTTGGTTAAGCCAAACAATAACTTGGAGAGTTGGAAGATAAAAGCTTGCCAGCTTAGTTCATTTCAAGGGATATATTTGCGTGTGTTGAAGATAGATGATATCTTCATCGATTGGTCCCTGTGATCAGTTGTTGGACCTATTGTCGTATCAAGGCTTTGATTTGAGTATGGGCTATCATCAAATCAAATCAGAACCAACGATGTTCATAATGTTGTCTTACTCGTGGTTGATCCCTCGAGCATACACCATTATATCTTTTGGGTCTGACCAATGCTATCACTTGTTCACATAATTATGGAATTCCATCTCCATGGAAACCTGGATGAATTGTTGTTGAGCCCATCAGCAACACTGCTACCTTCTCCATGACTCGTGTTGAACATCCAGCTAGTATTGGAAACTTTATAAGCATTATCTTCGTGATCCGTTCATGAAGCATATGTTGGATGAAAGAAGTGACTTACTCTAATTCATGTGCATTAGATGCAAGTTGCCGCCGTGAATTCGAGAAAGTTTGTTTTGCTTCCTCTGGAATCATCCCAAGTCAGTCATGCATATGTGCGAAGTATACCATGGTTTGGAGACTTGCAACCTTCATTCTATATGTATCCCTAGCACACCAAGCCACTAACTGACTTGTTTAAGGAGAAGGAGTTCCTTCATAAGATCTAATCCGGACTTATGAAAGAACTTCGATATCCTCGTCGATGGTTCCCAACCAGAACTCGGTAGTGTTTCATTGTAAGACTACCATGTGGGCATGCTTGTCTGGGACAACGTGTTCACATGTTTGCAGCAGAACCAGCTCATGTTTTGGAGCTTACTACCGTAGTCCATCTCCTGAGAATCTCGCAACGTCATCTCGTCAATTTGTGTTGCAAACTTTCATTTTTCCCTCTAGACTTGATGAGTCTGGAATATACTGAAACCAACTAGATCTGAATCTCAGGCAAATATGATGGTTGGAACATTTCCCAAGAATTATAATATTGCCCTCTCGATAACCGGTAAAGTGGATGTCGTGGCCAACACATCCAGCCGGAAGGCCTATTATTGTAGTATCTTGATTGAGGAAGTTGGCCACCTCCCCATAAGGATTTCTTAGGATTTATTCCACTAGTTATTCCCTATGGATTCCTGCGCACCCGAAGTCCGACCTACTACTTGATGTTCAAGATACCAAACCACATCTAATGGGTTACGCTAGAACATCAAGGAGAACATTAGAAGCGGAGTGCTAACTGTCTCTCGGTCGATCATCCAGATTTTGCTCCCTTGGCTTCGCTAAGGTGAAATCTGAGAAAGTGTTGTCCTCCTTTGCACCTGCATCCTCCATCACCGTTCATCATGGTAGTATGTTGTGTTGCCAGGATCCTCGGCACGGATGTTGGTAAAACCTTGATGAATATGGAAATGCTCAAGTTCTGGAGAGCATACTCAGACACTAGGTTATATCCCCGGTATCAACGGGAATGTGCCTTCCGCTTGCCGAGTTGCTCCATAACCATAGTTTCCTTTCCGATCTGAGTATGCCATTTCTCTGAACTCCTTCAAATGATCGTTTGCGATTTTCCTTGGGCTGGTATAAAGAGTTTCAATGATCTATGTATCAAAAGTAATTATTTTTGCCACTTAAGGGAATATTTCTACGAGCCACCTTCCCTAAGGTGCCCCGTTATGGAGTCATGGCAATTATCTCCTCGCTACTTTGAAACCATGCACCGTCTTATTCAGCGTGGAATTGTGTTTATCAACTTGAATCTTCGTTCTCTATTTCACTTCATCCCTCTCTCGATGTATGTGTTGAGTCTCAGCTCAAGAGATACTCAACGTCGCATTCCGTGAGTTGATCGTGAGTTGCTCGATCTTTAAGGAGATCGATTTCTATAGAGTTTCCCTTGTCGTCATCGTGTCGGATGAAGATCTCGAAAGCAAAGACGTCAACGTTAATTGAAGCAACGGATCAACATCTTCGCGAAGGGCAATTGGATCATGAAGATCGTGTTAGCTTTGTGTCCCCTCTGTCTTCTTACCTCACGTCTTGAATCTCGGGACGAGATTCTTGTTTAGTGGGGGTGAGCTGTCACAGCCCCAGATCAGCCCTTGTTTGACTTTTGCTTGTTCCTCATGTCATCATGTTTAATTTTCAAAGAAACTTGAAATGGGGATGTTGAAACCCTAGCACCAAATGCATTCAACTAGGTTCAAGTAAACAATATTTTCAATGAACCCAAATTCCCTTTAGAAAAGTTCATGATTTTTGTTAAAGGTGAAAACCTCTGCCAAAAATGATGCACCTATTTCTAGGCCATCCTGGATTTTTGAATTAAATCTTATTGTATTTGACTTTTGGGCATTTAAATGCTATAAATAATTTAAATGTTCAAATAATGTTGGAACTATTTTTGGGCCACTGAAATAATTCAGCAAGTGTCCATGAATATTTTCAGGATTTTAGGAAATGCCTTGGTATTTTTCCTAAGCTCAAAACAGAGGCAAATAATTAGAAAACAAAAACAAATTAGAAAACAGAAGAGAGAGAGAGAACCTTACCTGGGCCTTACCTGCAGCCCAAGTGGCTAGGCCAGCCCACCTCCCCGGCTCCTGTCGCCTTCCTCCTCCTGCCAGTAGGAGCAGGGGCGCGTGGTCGCCGCGCGCGCGCGCCAGCTCCTGCTTCCACCGCGACGCCCGGCTCTTCTGAGGGCGCCACGGAGACGCCCAGAGACCCCTCTCTCCTCTCCCTCACTCGCTGCTCTCTCCCGACCTCTTCCCCCTCCTCTGCTCCCTCTTCCTCTCTGCCCGAGCGGAGCTCGCCGACGCCGATCGCCGTACCCGCGGCCACCGCCACCACCTCGCCTAGCTAGGATGCCCAGTAGCTCCGCCACCTCGCGCTACGCCTCTCCACCGAAAGAAGCCACTCCGGACGCCCTGCAACGACCGCATCGTCATCGTCTTCGAGCTTCGGCCGCCGGCAACCCCACCGTCGATTCGACGCCGTCCGTGCCTCCCCGAGCTCGCCGAGAATCTCTTCGTGACCGCGGTGAGCCCCCGGTCATTTCCCCCTAACCCTGTCCCCGTTGGGTTGCCGTAGCACCATTCCCCACGAGCACCGAAGCTCGCCGCCGCCATTGCCAACGAGCTCCGTGCTCCTGAGCTCGGCCGCTCGCCCGAGCATCACCAGCGTGCTCGCCGTGCCCCTGTGAACCTGAAGCCCCCACGGGTTCGCCCTGCCGTGCCCTGTAGCGCCATCTCCGCCGTTGCCCGAGCTCCGGCCGCCGCGGTCGAGCTCCTCGCCATCGCCTCCGGCCACCCCAGGCCCGACTGGCGCCACCGCCCGACGCGCGCTGGTCTGGGCTCTCGAACGAGCCCAGCCACGCTGCGAACGGGGCACCACAGCCCGCGCCCGAGTGTCCCGCCGCGTCTGCTGCCGCCGGCGGCTAAACGCCGGCGTTTTAACCCCGGTTGACCAGGGGGTTTGACCTCCCCTCTGTCACTGACGCGTGGGCCAACCCCACTGACACTTTTAGTTAGTATTAGTTTAACACTAATTAACTTAAGTTTAAACACACAGCCACTGACGTGTGGGTCCATGGACTAATTAGCTTAGATTAACTTTTAGTTAGTGCTAATTAACCCTCTTAGTTGACTGAGTCACTGACCAGCGGACCCCACTGGTCAGGTTTGACCTGACCGGGTTAGTTGACCTGCTGGCGTCACACTGACGTCAGGCTGACGCAGTAAAGCATTATCTGGATTTAAGTTTATTCAGGAAATTCCAGAAAATAGTATAAACTTCTAAAAATCATATAAAATCAACCGTAGCTCAGAATGAAATAATTTATATAAGAAAAATTATCAGAAAAATGCAATCTATCCATCTGTATCATTTTCATGCATGTCAAACTAAGTTATACCTGCTGTATAGGTGAAAACATGATAATGCACTATTTGAATTCATAGCTTGAATTTGAATTTGAATCTTTGGTTCAAATCAACTCAAACCATTCTGTTCTATCTTGCATTAGCCCAAAACACATTCATATTGCCATGTCATAGCATGCATCATATTGTGCATTGCATTGATCGTGCCCTTCTCTGTTTGCCGGTAATCGTCCCCTCTCAGTAGCCGATGCTCAGATGACGTGATCGATGACACCGATGAAGAACTATAATATCTTCAGAAGTGTCAGGCAAGCAAAACCCCCTTGTTCAATCCGATACAATCCCATTCTCTCGCTCCTGCTCTCTTCTACTGCATTAGGACAATCGATTCAACTGTTACATGCTGCGGTAGTTGAACCCCTTTTCCTCTGCATGACCTGTCATTGCCACAGTAAATAGATGAAACCCACTAGCATGAGTAGGAGTTGTTTGAGCCCTGATGTGCCTACTCATTCATGCTTGTTTGTCATGCCTGCTACTGCTTAGAGTTGAGTCGGGTCTGATTCGTCGGGGATGAATTGGAATGGTGATGAACATGTCCTACTGTGTGTGAACACGATTTGGTAAAGGTAGCGGTGAGAGGCCATGTAGGAGTACATGGTGGGTTGTCTCATTGAAGCCGTCCTCAGGAACTGAGTTCTGTGTTTGTGATCCATGATACAGTTACTACCACGCATTAGGCCCGAAACCAATGGACCCTCTCGGCTTCTTAATCACCCTTGTCCTCTGTCCAGGAGTTGCAAGTAGTTTCTGGTGTTTGTAGTATGCTGGAGGCCGTGGACAGCGCTGACCGAGGGGTGGGCTGTGATGCGGTAGGCACGTGGCACGGTGTACCGGGCGCCCGTTTGGTGTCTCGGGAACCCTGCACACATCGTTCGGGGCCGTATGTGGAAACCTCGGCCGGACTCCCTGCGGATGGAACCTGAATAGGCGATAAACCTGGACTAGAGACTTGAGTGTTTAGGTAGGCTGTGGCCGACTCCCTCGCCAGGCTTCCGCTTGAAGGTTGCCGAGGTACACGACATGTACATGGTGGTAAGTGGCGAGAGTGTGTGTGTCGAAGTACACCCCTGCAGGGTTAACATCATCTATTCGAATAGTCGTGTCCGCGGTAAAGGACTTCTGGGTTGCCTATAACAGTTCATAGACAAGTGAAAGTGGATACTCTAAAATACGCAAGATAAGCGTGAGTGCTATGGATGGCGTTCTCGTAGGGAGACGGGAGCGGATCCATAGCGGTGTATTGATATGGTGAATATGTGGACTCGTGTGCGCCACCTCAAAAGAGTTACTTGCAGTCACAGTTTAGGATAGCCACCGAGTCAAAGCTGGCTTGCTGCAGTCAAACTCCACCACCCCCCTTTGTTGATACCGATGCATATGTAGCTAGTTCTGATGTAAGTCTTGCTGGGTACATTTGTACTCACGTTTGCTTATTTTATGTTTTGCAGAGAGACGTCAGTCTCGCTAGTAGTTCCGTGTGGACTTCGACGTTTAGCTTGATACCTCAGCTACGATCTTGTGCCCTCGGAAGGATCTAGTAAATAGTGAGGCTTCTCAGCCTTTTTCATTTGTAGATGTCTGTACTCAGACATGTTAAGCTTCCGCATGTGCTTTGACTTGTATGCTCTGAATGTTGGGTCATGAGACCCATGTTTGTAATATCTGGCTCTTCGGAGCCTAATGAATAAATACTCTGAGTCGTAGAGTCTTGTTGTGATGCCATGTTGTATTTGCACATATCGAGCATATTGTGTGTATGATTGAAATGCTTGGTATGTGTGGGATCCGACAACCTAGTTGTGTATCCTTGGTAGCCTCTCTTATGGGGAAATGTAGTCTTGTGCTCCATGAGCCATAGTAGTCCGCTACAGCCCGGTTCACCGGAGTCCTGCTAGCCCAGCACTACTGCTCCGGAACACTTGACTGGCCGGCATGTGATTCACTTCGTTCCTGTGTCTGTCCCTTCGGGGAAATGTCACACGGTGACATCCGGAGTCCTGCCTAGCCTGCTACAGCCCGGGTTCCCGGAGTCCTGTTAGCCCAGTGCTACAGCCCGGATTCACATGCTGCTGACCAACACGTTCGATGTTGATTCATGTATGCATGTCCCCATACGTTAGTGCCGCTTTGGGTTCACGACTAGCCATGTCGGCCCGGGTTCTCTGTCATATGGATGCTAGCGACACTGTCATATACGTGGGCCAAAAGGCGCAAACGGTCCCGGGCCATGGTAAGGCGACACCCGTGGGAATACCGTGCGTGAGGCCGCAAAGTGATATGAAGTGTTACAGGCTAGATCGGTGTGACCTGGAATCGGGGTCCCGACAGCGTAACTTTGGGAGATTCTCTCCCACCTAAGAGTGACCCTGTGTTTGAATTAAAGAAACTGCCTGATACACTGAAATGTGCTTATCTTGATGAAAAGAAGATATATCATGTTATTATCAACGCTAACCTTTCAGAGCATGAAGAAAAGAGATTACTCAAAACTTTGAGGAAGCATCGTGCTACTATTGGATATACTCTTGATGAACTTAAGGGCATTAGTCTCACTCTATGCCAGCACAAGATTAATATGGAGCCTGACGCTAAGCACGTGGTTGATCACGAACGACGTCTGAATCCTAAATGAAGGATGTGGTAAGAACTGAAATATTCAAGCTTCTGGATGCATGTATAATTTATCCTATAGCTGATAATAGATGGGTAAGTCTTGTTCTTTGTGTTCCTAAGAGAGGAGGCATTACTATTGTTCCTAATGATAGAAATGAACTTATCCCACAAAGAATTGTAACTGGTTATAGGATGGTAATTGATTTCAGGAAATTAAATAAAGCCACTAGAAAAGGTCATTACCCCTTGCCTTTTATTGATCAAATGTTAGAAAGACTATTTAAGCATACACACTTTAATCCGAACAGCATGCGGATAAAACAGTATGTACCACATGGGGTGATGAACGAGGTCTTCTCTTCGTCTTCCTTGGACATGAAGATTTGATGATATCTAGAATATGCATCCAGAAGAGAGAGCAAATCTCAACCTGAAGTGGAATCCACAATCTGATCGATGCACGGCAAGGGAAATGGGTCCAAGGATCCCATTGTACGGCAAGGGGAGGTCGACCACACGAAACACAATCTTCTCAGTTCGATTGTTCAGCTCTCCTCCAAATGTCACTGGCAACATGATCTTTCCCTTAGGATGACTCCTGCCGGGATTAACTCCTTGAAATGTGCCCGTAACCTTTAGTTGTTCCTCTGTATCTGAAGTTTGCTGATGACCTTTGGGGAAATCAAATTTTACCCGGCCCCGCCATAAACCAACATCTTTGTGACCTTGAGGTTGCGAATTGTTGGAGAGACCAACAATGGTAAACATCCCACCGCAGTGGTACGGTCAGGATGGTCCTCTTCGTCTAAGATGATGGGCGTGCGTGACCATTTGAGCGGCTTCTAAGCCTCTGCTGCTGGTTCCATGTCATTGACCTCACGTGCCCACCGTTTGAGTTGGCGGTGAGAGGAGTGCAGGAACGCACCCCCGTCAATGCACAGGGCGTTAGTGGCCTTCTGGAACTCCTTCTCACTGGTTTCCTCTTCATCCCCTCCATCACTCTCATCATTGCAAGCTTCCTTCTCTCGACCCCTGGCGGGGTTTCCTTGGTTCCAGAAGGGTTTGCCGAGGTGATTTGCTTCACTGCCTCGGCCCTTCCCGCCAGCGGTATTCTAACCTTTTTCCCTATCACGCTTATCATATTCTGCTCTCTGCCTCTTGACAAGCTGCTCAACCTGATGACACTCTTGAAGATCGTGGCCCTTGGTCCAATGAATCTTGCAGTATGGCCCATCGCCTTTCCCAGCTTTCTCGGCAGCTGCAGCTTCCCGGTAGTCAGCGCACACGGCGGCTTCCTTGCCGGGGGCTTCGGCTTTAGCCCTCTTGCCGGAACTAGGTGTGCCCGATCCTTCAACAATCATTGATACGTCTCCAACGTAACTATAATTTTTGATTGTTCCATGCTATTATATTATCTGTTTTGGATGTTTAATGGGCTTTAATATACTCTTTTATATTATTTTTGGGACTAACCTATTAACCGAAGGCCCAGTGCAAATTGCTTTTTTGCCTATTTCAGTTGTAAGGTCATATTTATCCCTTAGTTGTTTTGGTGATTGATGACAATGCTTTTGCGGACTAATCGTGTGCATTGGGTATTTCAGATATATCATGACTAGGCGAAAGACAATTTGGTGCCCCTCGAAGACTATTGAAGACGGCGTTTCTCTACGTTTCTTTTCAGTGGATTTGAGTCGTAGGAAAGCCGTACTATTAAGAGGGGGTCCGCTTTGGAAAGGTTTTGGTGGAATCATCACATACACGTCTACTCCATTTGCACCTTCCTTCCTTTGGCACTATGGAGCATCCTCCGTCATTTCTTGTCTATGCAAAATGTTGTGGTTGCTGATCTTGGGCATGCGGTAGTAGTGCTCCTAGGAGCGGTAGTACTGTAGGCCCTTGCGGTAGTACAGGCCTCTGGCGCGGTAGTACCGCAAGTGCCCACGGTAGTACCGCTTCCTTGGAGCGGTAGTACTGTGGTCTTTGGCCAGGCGCTGCAGCTTGTGCGGTAGTAGGGGTGGATGTAATTTTTTACATCCGCACCCTACGCGGTAGTACCGTGCCTCTGGCGCGCTAGTACCGTGCGCTCTGTCCATGCTCAGCATCATGCGCGGTAGTACCGCTCCTGGCTTGCGGTACTACCATGTCGGATTTTTGCATAGATCCCAATTCAGCGGAAGTTACCACGGATGTAATTTTCTATGTCCGTGCCTTCCCAAAATCTAGACTATCCCTGCCTTGCGGTAGTACCACAAGGGGAGCAGTAGTACCGTGCCAGCAGTCCTACCGCCCTCTGCTTCATTGCATCTGGGCTGTTCTAGTTTTTGCTGCACGGGCGGTAGTACCGCGGGGCCCTGCGGTAGTACCGTGTGCCGTTGCGGTAGTACCACGTCCCTGGCGTAGTAGTACCGTGCTTCGTAGGCTAAGTTGGTGGATAACAGTTGGATTTGTTCCTCCACTATATATGGGGTGTCTTCTTCTCCGAGTTGACTACCTCTTCCATCCCCAAGCTCCATTGTTGCTCCAAGCTCTGTTTTCACCCGATCTCTCTCCCTAGCCAATCAAACTTGTTGATTTTCTAGGGATTGGTTGAGAAGGCCCCGATCTACACTTCCACCAAGAGAAATTTGATTCCCCCCACTAATGCCTTGCGGATCTTGTTACTCTTGGGTGTTTGAGCACCCTAGACGGTTGAGGTCACCGTGGAGCCATATTCCATTGTGGTGAAGCTTCGTGGTGTCGTTGGGAGCCTCCAATTAAGTTGTGGAGATTGCCCCAACCTTGTTTGTAAAGATCTGGTCGCCGCCTCCAAGGACACCAATAGTGGAATCACGGCATCTCGCATTGTGTGAGGGCATGAGGAGAATACGGTGGCCCTAGTGGCTTCCTGAGGGGCATTATGCCTCCACACCGCTCCAACGGAGACGTACTTCCCCTCAAAAGGAAGGAACTTCGGTAACACATCCTCGTCTTCACCGGCTCCACTCTTGGTTATTTCATGCCTTTACTTGTGCAAGCTTATTTGTGTTATATCCCTTGCTTGCTTGTGTGCTTGTTGTTGTTGCATCATATAGGTTGCTCACCTAGTTGCATATCTAGACAACCTACTTTGATGCAAAGTTTAAATTGGTAAAGAGAAGCTAAAAATTGTTAGTTCCCTATTCACCCCCCTCTAGTCAACTATATCGATCCTTTCAATTGGTATCAGAGCCTCGTCTCTTTACTAAGGACTTTGCCGTGCGAAGAGTATGGTTGACACCGTAGACGATGTGGTGGAGCACTCCGGTGTGAATCCGGTCTCGTCTACGGCCGATGGGGGAACCGCGGTCTCTCATGAGGAATTCAATGTGGCTTTGGACACATTGAAAACCTCCATGACGACCGAGGTTGAAAGCATGTTTAATAAATTCACAGAAGGGCTTAAATTATCCACCGCACCGATGAAAGTTGGTGATCCCACTAACAAGGTGACGGATGCTAACTCCGAGAAGGGGGAAGCTACTAGTGAAAAGGCTCCTTCTTCTAGTGGTAAAAATGGCACCGGCATCTTTGCCCATGTGGAACCTCCGCTTATTTATGGTGGACCGATTCCCTCCACTCATTTAAATCATGTCGGTCCTCCCCCGAAGATTGTGAAAAATGAGGACTTTGATTCTTGGGTTTATCGCATTAAGAATCATTTAAACCATCTTAATACTAATCTTTGGAGAATCATTGAAGAAGGTTTTTATCCGCGTGACCGAAGCAACTTCACTCCTAGAGAAGCCGCGGATAATCAATTCAATGAGAATGCTCTCTTCATCATCCAAGATGCAATTCCACCCGAAGATCTTGCTCATCTCCGGCCCTTCACCATGGCCATGGATGCATGGTGCCATGTTGTCTCGCTCTATAGGGGAAGCGCATGCATTCAACGCTCCAACTATGAAGTGGTGCAAGATGAAGCCGATGAGTTTGCAATGAAAGAGGATGAAGAACCTCGTGAGCTATATCGGAGATTAACTACTCTCGCGGTCTCACTCTGAGATCATGGGAGCAAGGATACGGATGACAATTGGATCAAGCGCAAATTCTTCAAGGCCATTATGCCTTACCACAAGGCCATGTCCTCCGTCATTCGTCAAAGGCCGTATTTCCACACCTTGTCCTCAAGTGAAGTATTGGATGAGTTCGTGGCAATGAGTATCTTGGACAAGACCGCCGACAATGCGGTGCTACGTTCTCAAAGAGCAAAGAAGCCCAACCTTGCTTTGAAGGCCAAGGTTAGTGTGGAAGAAGAGGATGAAGAGGAAGAAGAGGAGAGCAATCCCGAAGATACAAAGTATGCGTATCATGAACACATGGCTCTTGCTTCAAGGCAATTTTGGAGTAAGAAGAACACAAGGCCCAACTTCAACAAGAACAACTCAAGTGGCGCGAAGGTCAAGCAACGAGTGAGGACTTTCTATAATTGTGGCAATGTGAGCCATTTTGTTACGGAATGTCCTTATGAGAAGAGGGAAGACAATGGTGGCAAGCTCATCCGAAAGGACAAGGCCAAGTCTTTCCCCAACAAGAGCAACTTCACCAAGAAGACTCCTCCCAAGGGGTTGGTAGCACAAGAAGAATACAATGAGGATGAGGATGATGATGAGGACGGTGAGTCGGTTGCCGTGGCCACCATTGCCATTGCGACAACTCCACGGGTGTCTCTCTTCAAGTCACCCAATGAGAACATCACCGCCAAGTGCCTCATGGCTAAAGCCACCAACAAGGTAACCCCCAACATCAAAACTACCATCATTAATAATCCTTCTTTGACGGATTGCATTGATGAACATGAGGGGTCTAATGTGGAGGAGAATGAATTTGAGTCTTTTATGAGTAACCTTAAGGGTAAATCCAAGAAGCACTTCGTTGCTCTCTTGGAACAACTTGGTGAAGCCAATGACATGATCGAGGCTCACAAAGATACCATCTCTAAGATGGAAGGGCAAAGTCGTGACTATGCCGATGAGATTTCAGATCTTTCCAATGCTCTTGAGGAAGAGCGAGGTCTTCGTTTGGCTCTTGAGGAGTCATACAACGATGACCACGCTAAATTAAAGAAAGATATTGATCATGCTCTTGTTCTATCTCGTGTGCTAAACTCCGAGAAGGCCAAGCTTGGGGTTGATCTTTCTAGACTCAAAGAGGAGTTTGATTTACTTGACAAGGCTCACAAGGTCTTGAAGGGTGCTCATGATAGCCTCAAAGAGTCTCATGATCAACTCCAAGTAAAGCTAACCAAGGAGAAAGCCACATTTCCTCATATGGTCTTAGTTGATAATGCAAATTCTACTAACCCATGTTGTAATCATGTGCATCTTGTTGAGGAGAATGCGAAGTTGAAGAAGCAACTTGAGAAAGGCCTTGTGTCATGCATACAAGGTGAGAAGAACCTCAACGACCTTTTGAGCAATCAAAAGGAAGTTGTGGCTAAGGAAGGAATTGGGTTCACACCCAAGTCCAAGAACAAGAAGAAGGATGACAAGGCCAAACGACCTCCCCCTCTCAAGCAAACTTTTGTGAAGGAGGGAGAGGGTGCTTCTAAGAAGAAGAAGAAGAACAATGTGAAGGGTAGTGATTCTAAGAAGGGCAATGCTACCCCTCCCAACAAAGCTGGCGAATTTAACCCTTATTATGTGTTATGTCGTGCTAGTGATGGACATGTTTATGCCAAATTTGTTGGTTCTTCCTATGAGTACATTGAATGGTCTATTTGGGTTCCTAAGACCCTTGTTACTAACATCAAAGGACCCATTACAAAATGGGTACCTGAAACCAAGCATTGATTTCTTGTAGGTGTTTGCTTCCGGTGGGGGATCATGGTTGCTCGATAGTGGAGCCACTAATCATATGACCGGAAGCAAGGACTTGGTGGTGGACGTTCACAAGATTCCATCTATGCCCACCAATGTCGAGTGGGGTGATGCCTCGTCCTCTAAGGTTTTGGGACTTGGCAAGGTTGTCATTTCTCATGATCTAACGATCGAGAAGGTCATGCTTGTTGAGTCCCTTGCATACAATTTACTTTCTGTTCGTCAACTTGCACTCATGGGCTTTGCCACTTTCTTTGATGTTGATACTGTGGCCCTCTTGTGGAGCACGACTCTTAAAGTAGCCTTTGTTGGGCATGTCGAGAACGGTCTCTATGTGATTAACTTTTCGGTGTGACCCACTAAGACCGCGACATGCCTAATGGCTAAAGTTGACGTGGGATGGCTTTGGCATCGCCGTTTAGTCCATGTCAATATGAGATATTTGTAAAGTCTTCTCAAGGGGGACCATGTTCGTGGACTAACAAATGTTAGTTTTGCTAAAGATCGTGCTTGCAGTGCTTGTATCAAAGGAAAGCTACATGAAAAGGCTCACCCTCCCACGACTATCATTTACTCGAAGAGGCCTTTGGAGCTCCTTCACTTGGATCTCTTTGGGCCTCCATCTTTTGATAGCCTTGGGGGTAGAAAGTATTGCTTGGTGATTGTGGATGATTATTCAAGATACACTTGGGTATATTTCTTCAAGAGGAAGAGCGAGACCCAACAAACCGTCATTGACTTTGCCAATGAAGCCCAACGTCAACACAATGCAAAGATCTTGACAATAAGAAGTGACAATGGCACCGAGTTCAAGAACTACACCTTGGATGAGTTTCTTAGTGATGAGGGGATCAAGCATCAATATTCTGCACCATACACCCCTCAACAAAATGGTGTTGCGGAGAGGAAGAACCGGACGTTGATGGATGCGGCAAGGACCATGATGGCGGAGTTCAAGTCTCCATACAACTTTTGGGCCGAAGCCATCAACACCGCATGTCATGCATCAAATCGGCTCTATCTCCGCAAAGGCTTGAACAATACACCATATGAGATACTCACTGGTAACAAGCCCAACCTCAAGTACTTTCCGGTGTTCGAGTGTAAGTGTTTCATTCTCAAGAAAGGTGTTCGGTTGTCTAAATTTGAGGCTAGAGCTTATGAGGGCATATTTGTTGGTTATGCTACAAACTCTCATGCTTACCGTGTCCTCAATAAGTCCACGGGACTTATTGAGGAGACGTGTAACATGGAGTTTGATGAGAATAACGGCTCCCAAGTGGAGCAAAGTGGCACTTGTGATGTAGCTGATGAAATTCCTCCTCAAGCCATAAGAAGAATGGGAGTTGGTTTCATCCTACCCATTGAGGAACCCCTTGTGGCCGAAGGAGAAGAACAATGCTCCACTCAAGTGGAGCCATCACCAACCCAAGGCCCACACGCTTCCGAAGAACAAATTGAAGGCCCTCAACCTCAAGAACAAGACAAAGGGCAAGATCAATATCAAGACGGTGTTGAATCACCAAGTGATGCCCAAGGTCAAGTTCTCTCCTCCGAGCAAGTTCAGGATAAAGAGGATCCTCAAGATCAAGAACAAGCTCAACACGGCACTCAAGATGATCAAGTGACTGCTCCTCGACTCCACCCCGAGGAGGAATTGGAGCGTCGTGCCGCCAAGATTGCATCCAAGCTCTCCACCAAGGGTCATCTCATGAAGAATGTGCTTGGAAGCATTCAAAAGTGGGTAAGCACTCGTAGACAATTGGCAAACTATTGTGAACATCACGCGTTTGTCTCTTGTGTTGAACCCCAAAAGGTCTATGAGGCGCTCGAAGATCCGGATTGGCTCAATGCCATGCATGAAGAACTCAACAACTTCGAGTATAACAAGGTGTGGAGATTGGTGCCAAGGCCAACGGGGAACCAGAATGTCATTGGAACCAAGTGGGTATTCAAGAACAAGCAAGATGCTCATGGGACCATCGTTTGCAACAAGGCAAGATTGGTAGCACAAGGCTACTCCCAAGTCGAGGGTATCGACTACGGTGAAACATTTGCTCCCGTTGCTCGCCTTGAATCCATTCGTTTGTTGATTGCTTATGCTTCTCATCATAACTTTAAGTTGCAACAAATGGATGTGAAGAATGCTTTTCTTAATGGTCCTATTAATGAGTTGGTATATGTCAAGCAACCCCCTGGGTTCGAGGAACCCTACTTCCTCGATCATGTGTGTCAACTCGATAAGGCACTCTATGGCCTTAAACAAGCCCCACGTGCGTGGTATGACCACCTTACCGAGTTGTTGCAAGATCGTGGATTTGAAGTTGAGAAAATCGACCCCACTCTTTTTACTAAGAAGGTCAAAGGGGAGTTGTTTGTGTGCCAACTATATGTTGATGATATTATCTTTGGTTCCCCTAACAAAGCTTTCAATGAGGAATTTGCCGCTCTCATGACCTCAAAGTTCAAGATGTCTTTGATGGGAGAGTTGAAGTTCTTTCTCGGGTTCGAAGTCAAGCAAAGAAGAGAAGGAACCTTCATCAACCAAGCCAAATATACTCAAGACATGCTCAAGAGATTCAAGCAAAGTGATGTCAAGCCGGCCTCCACTCCAATGCCCATCAAATGCCAACTTGACATAGATCCCAATGGTAAAGTAGTGGATCAAAAGGTATATCGCTCCATGATTGGCTCCTTGCTTTACCTTTGTGCATCTAGACCAGATATCATGTTGAGTGTGGGAATTTGTGCACAGTTTCAAGCCGCACCTAAGGAAAGCCACTTTGTGGCAGTCAACCGAATCTTTCGATATTTGGCTCATACCCAAACTTTGGCTTATGGTACCCAAGAGGAGAAAACTTCAAGCTTGCGGGGTATTCGGACTTCGATTGGGCGGGAGACAAAGTTGATAGAGGCAAAGGTGTCCCGTCTTTCGATGAGATGATGGATATCGCTTTGGTGGAAGTCGACTTTGACGATCCGACTACGAACGTGCGATGACGTCGCGCCTTAGCAATCGCTAAACCAACTCCGAGAGGTTATTGACCACGCCGGAGCACGATCAACCTGACCACGAGGGTCTGTTTCCTGCGAGCAAACGAAGAACAAGCAAGAAACTGAGATTGCAATCTGGATATTGCGAATATAAGATGAAAGCTTTATTGATCAAGGTGGGGTTCTGTGACGCCTTTGTCTGGTCGTTGAACACAAACGAAGTACGCGAAGTTGCAGCTATGGCGAACTTTTAATCTAAACAAAACCCAAAGTCTAAACGGTGCCCTAAGGGCTGTATATATGGAGGAAGAGGGGGGGGGGAATTTCGTGGCCCTTTAAGAAGGGGTCCGAAACCAACCCTATCTCTTGTTTCCCCACACATACGGACTCTAAAAACAGCCTATACTTATGTATTTTGAAATTACATGGGCCTGGCCCAATAATAAGGTGACGCAGCACCTAGAATAGCCTCTGGACGAAAGTTATGAAGTAGCATCTTGTATATTTCGTCCAAGGCTTCATGCATGCATTATGGTGGCTTCAACGTCCTGAAATCATCACTTGTAACTCCGTTCTTGTTCCCCATGCGCATGCCATCATCTCCATGCTTGTTCTTGCTCAAATGTTCATCCTTCTCAAAGCTAGGCCCTTCATTTGTAAGCAAAACAAATGTATCCAATTTAGGCAGCATCATATTCTCATGAACATTAGAATCATTACCAAGAAACGGAAGTACCTGGTAATTTAATTGGCGTGCGCAAGCTCTAGTAATTGGTCCATTATATGTAACAGTAGGGGTTGTGGGTGTAACAATGGTATTGATGTCCTCATCATCCTCCCCTTCTTGAAATGAAGTTGTCCTCGACGGAAGCTCATCTTCCTCACCCAAATAAGGCTTCAAATCTGCAATGTTAAAAGTGGGACTAACCCCAAAATCTGCAGGTAGCTCAAGTTTATATGCATTATCATTTATTTCCTCTAACACCTTAAAAGGACCATCAGCACGTGGCATTAGCTTTGATTTGCACAAATTAGGAAATCTATCCTTACGCAAATGTAACCAAACAAGATCTCCAGGTGCAAACACAACATGTTTTCTACCCTTATCTCCAACAAGTTTATATTTAGCATTCATACGCTCAATGTTGTCCTTAGTTAACTCATGCATTTTTAAAATCAATTTAGCACGTTCTTTAGCATCAAAATTAACCTTCTCCGAAGATGGAAGAGGCAACAAATCAATTGGTGCACGAAGTAGGAAACCATACACAATTTCAAAAGGGCACATCTTAGTAGTAGAATGCAATGAACGATTATAAGCAAATTCAATATGAGGCAAGCATTCTTCCCACATTTTCTTATTATTCTTCAAAACAGCCCTAAGCATAGTAGACAATGTTCTATTGACTACTTCAGTTTGTCCATCAGTTTGGGGGTGACAAGTAGTACTAAAAAGCAGTTTAGTCCCCAACTTAGCCCATAAACATCTCCAAAAGTGGCTAAGAAATTTAGTATCACGATCTGAAACAATAGTATTTGGCACACCATGCAAGCGAATAATTTCATGAAAGAACAAATCAGCAACATTAACAGCATCATCACTTTTATGACATGGTATAAAGTGTGCCATTTTCGAGAATCTATCCACGACAACAAATATGCTATCCCTCCCCTTCTTTGTTCGAGGTAAACCTAAAACAAAGTCCATAGATATATCCTCCCAAGGAACACTAGGTACAGGCAAAGGCATATATAAACCATGAGGATTGAGTCGTGACTTAGCTTTTTGACATGTAGTGCAGCGAGCAACAAAACGCTCAACATCCCGTCTCATCTTTGGCCAAAAGAAATGTGTAGCAAGTACGTCCTCCGTCTTCTTCACGCCCAAGTGTCCCATTAATCCTCCTCCATGCGCCTCCTGCCACAACAAAAGACGAAGAGAGCTAGCTGGAATGCATAGCTTGTTAGCACGGAACACAAATCCATCATTAACGACAAACTTGTTACAGGTTCTTCCTTCTTTACAATTCTGCAATACATCTTTAAAATCAGCATCATGCACATATTGATCTTTGATGGTCTCCAAACCAAATATTTTGAAGTCAAGTTGTGAAAGCATAGTATAGCGACGAGACAATGCATCAGCAATAACGTTTTCTTTACCCTTCTTGTGTTTAATGACATAAGGGAAAGTTTCAATGAATTCAACCCATTTAGCATGTCTACGATTCAGTTTAGCTTGACTTTTAATATGTTTCAAATATTCATGATCAGAATGTATAACAAATTCTTTGGGCCATAAATAATGTTGCCATGTTTCTAAAGTCCGAACAAGAGCATATAGTTCTTTATCATAAGTAGAATAATTCAGACTAGGCCCACTCAATTTTTCAGAAAAGTATGCAACAGGTTTGCCATCTTGTAATAACACACCTCCTAATCCAATTCCACTAGCATCACATTCAAGCTCAAAAGTCTTATTAAAATCAGTAAGTTGGAGTAAAGGAGCATGTGTCAACTTATCTTTCAATACCGTGAAGGCTTCTTCCTGTGCGGTACCCCAAACAAAAGGCACATCCTTCTTTGTAAGCTCGTTGAGAGGTGCAGCAATGGTGCTAAAATCTCTCACAAAACGCCTATAGAAACCAGCGAGTCCAAGAAAACTCCGCACTTGTGTGACCGTTTTGGGCTGCGGCAAACTCTCAATAGCTTCAATCTTGGCTTTATCAACTTCAATTCCCTGTGGAGTAACAACATAGCCAAGAAAAGATACTCGGTCGGTGCAAAAGGTGCACTTCCCAAGGTTACCAAAAAAACGTGCATCACGTAGAGCAATAAAAACAACACGTAAATGTTCCAAATGTTCTTCCAAAGATTTGCTATAAATCAGTATATCATCAAAATAGACTACCACAAATCGTCCAATGAAAGCACGTAAAACTTCGTTCATTAGTCTCATGAAAGTACTAGGTGCATTAGTTAACCCAAAAGGCATGACTAACCACTCATATAAACCAAACTTAGTTTTAAATGCAGTTTTCCATTCATCTCCCAATTTCATACGAATTTGATGGTATCCACTACGCAAATCAACTTTGGAGAATATTGTAGAGCCACTCAATTCATCAAGCATATCATCTAGCCTAGGAATAGGATGACGATAACGAATAGTAATATTATTAATGCCTCTACAATCAACACACATACGCGACGTACCATCCTTTTTAGGCACTAGTATAATAGGAATAGCACAAGGACTAAGAGATTCCCGTATATAACCTTTGTCGAGCAGCTCCTGTACTTGACACATAATCTCCTTCATCTCCTCTGGATTGGTACGGTATGGTGCACGGTTGGGTAGCGATGCACCGGGAATTAAGTCAATTTGATGCTCAATCCCTCGAATAGGTGGTAATCCCGGTGGCACGTCTTGTGGGAAGACGTCAGCGAACTCCTGCAAAATATTAGTGACAGCAGGGGGCAAAGAGGAAGGCACGTCCTCGAATGAAAATAATGCCTCTTTGCACACAAAAGCATAGCAAACAGATTTGCTGAAATCTAGCTCATCAATATCAGATTTTGTGGCAAGTAAACATGCACTTTTCAATTTAATTTCAGAAACAACACTAGATGGTTTATTATTAGGTTTCATTTGTTGCTCAAATTCTTTTGCCACAATCTGATTTTCACTCTTATTTTTCTCCTGTTTTGCTTTATTAGCTCTATTAATGTCATCTTTCAAAATGGAATCAGGAGTCATAGGAAGCAAAGTAATATTTTTATCCTTATGAACAAGAGTATACTGATTATTTCTACCATGGTGGACAGAATTTTTATCAAATTGCCATGGTCTACCAAGTAATAAGGAACATGCTTGCATGGGTACCACATCACAATCAACATAATCAGCATATGTAGAGATACTAAAATGCACACGAACAGTACGTGTTACCTTAACCTTGCCGCTGTTGTTGAACCATTGGATGTAGTAAGGATGTGGATGTGGTCTTGTGGTGAGAGATAGCTTCTCCACCATCTCCATGCTAGCCAAGTTGTTACAGCTCCCTCCATCTATGATGACGCGAACAGAATGTTCCTTCACAACTCCCTTTGTATGGAACAAATTATGCCTCTGATTTTGCTCTGCTTGTGTGACCTGCACACTCAAAACACATTGAGCAACTAAACATTCATACCCGTCAGCGTCTTCAGGAGCCATGTATTGCGTCTCATTTTTAGAATCATCTCCACCATGTTCTTCACGTGTAATAAGAGCCAAAGTCTCCTCATCATAGTCACTAGCGGACTCATACCCACCATCCTCAGTAGCAATCATTACACGCTGAGATTTGCATTCTCTCGCATAATGTCCTCTTCCCTTACAACGACGACAAATAATATCACTTGTGTGCCCTATCGATGCCATGGAAGAAGAAGAGCTCTATGCAGGCCCGGCAGGTGCACTCTTGGCAGATAGTGGTGGTTGTGCCTGCTTTCGTGTATCACGGCTGGAGGTGGAACCTGATGGAGGTGCTGGTGCAGTGGAAGTAGAAGATGCACGCGGTGTCCATGATGAAGGTCGACCTGCAGAAAAGTTAGTTCGCGCCAATGGCTGTCGATCCTGCACTTCACGTTCAGCTTTACAAGCATGGTGGAATAAACGAGTGATATTATTATAATCCTTATACTCTAGAATGGTCTGAATCTCTTTATTTAATCCACCCATAAAACGTGCAAGCATAGCTTCATTCTCCTCAACAATACCACATCTAATCATGCCAGTTTGTAATTCCTGATAATATTCTTCTACAGAATTTTTCCCTTGTCTTAAGCGCTGCAATTTTTGAAGTAATTCACGTTGATAATATGGTGGAACCCAACGAGTACGCATAGCAGTTTTCAAAGCAGCCCAAGTAGCTGGAACAGGATATAATCTACAATGTTCAGACCACCAAACACATGCAAAGCTAGTGAAAGCACAAACAGCAGCAGGAACACGTCTCTCCTCAGGATATTGTAAACATGTAAATCGTTGTTCAGTTTCTAACTCCCAAGTAAGATATATATCAGGAACATATCTACCCTCAGATGGTGGAATATTCAATTTCAGTTTAGGGAGATGGTCATGATCTCGTACCTGAGGTGGTGGTGCCAGCCTACCGTTGCGAATATATACCTAAGGTCGACCTGCTGGTGGTGGTGCTGGTGGCTGCACGTAGTTCTGATTTTGATCAACCTCATCCTCATAATCGCCAGCATAATCGTCATCCTCCTCAGCCGCCGCAGTAGCAGGAGCCAGAGAAGCATCAACAGTAGGTGCAGCGGCACCCGAATTTTGACCAGTCTCAATTGGAACGCGTTGTGCTCGTCCCACTTGATTTGGAAGGCGGCATTGGAGATGTGGTTGTTGTTGTTGTAGAGGTGCGACATGTGCAGTCGGTGGTGGTTGGGGAAGACGCTTGAGTAATTCAGCAAACTTGTTATCCAGCTTTGTCTCGAACGACTTCTCCACGGCATCTATCTTCTCCATAGCCTCTTCAAATTTGTTTAGCACATCTCCCACCTGGCCACTCATCATTTGCTGAAATTTATCATGCAACTCCTTGTTCGTCATGTTCTCCCAATCAGTCTCATCGGCTTGTGATCCTGCCATAGTTAGTAGCAATAGAAACACAAAAGAATATGATCCTGCAGACTACTAGGAAGTGGTGGTGATGGTGGTGTGTCACAAAACCTTCAAGCGAATCTCAAATTCTTACCAGTTCTTACCCAGCAGCAGGTGGTGATCGGCAACCGTTGTAGTCAAAACTCTCAAAGCTTGGATAGAGCGATTACCAGGGAGAGTCAAACGCACGATGTAGATGTATGTGGAGCTGGGAAGGCTTATAATATGGTAGCAAAAATGGTCTGCAATAATCAATTCAGAGATGCAAAGTTGAAGAAACGCTCAACGACGTACTGTGCTGGTCCTAGGCTAGACCGTGCTATAGACGCGAGCCTAGAACACTAGCAAAATCACGGCGCTGCATGTAAACAAGGGAAAAGCACACTCTGGAATTTATTTTTTTGCTCTTTTTTTTCGCTCCTTTTTTTTGCGAAAAATCACTATAATGGCGAGTGTCTCAAAACTCTTCCCAGGTCAAACTGACAGGATGGGCACAAAATGTTTTTGACTATTTTTTTCGGAAATCAGGGCAGCGACGACGAAAAAGTGCGACAAAAAATCACTATGATGGCGAGTGTCTCAAAACACTCCCCGGGACCTAAAAATAGGATAGGGAAAAATATTTTTGGTGGCCGAAATTTTGGCCTAAAAACTGCCCGGGGGTCTCCAGACTCTTTTTTTTCGAGACCTACTCAGGCAAGGAAACACGAAACGGAAAATAGATGGATCTCTAAAACAAACCGAATATGAAAAGAACTCGGATTGGTGGTAGGATATATGGTGGTAGGATATGGCAGCGGTGGTGGTATATGGTAGTGGTGGTGGTATATGGATATGGATCGGTAGTGGTATATGGATACGGATTGGTGGTGGTATATGGATACGGATTCAGAGCGGTGGCGGATAAGCAATGGTGGTAGACGGCAAGGCGATGATGATGGTGCGGCGGCGGCGTGACAACTTATGACCAGAACTCGAAACTCTAAAAGACTAGACTCTAAGACCAGCAACTTGACACGACGATGCAACCGCAAATTCAACAAAGCAAAAACCCTAAAAAGATTATGCAAAGGCTCAGATTGGTTCGGGTAGGATGAACTAACCCTATTTTTTTTGGATTTTTCGTGGACTATAGGTATGAAGAACAAACTCGATCTAAACTACGAAAAACTGTAAAATCTCACCGAGCAACCTGGAAATCTGATACCACTTGATAGAGGCAAAGGTGTCCCGTCTTTCGATGAGATGATGGATATCGCTTTGGTGGAAGTCGACTTTGACGATCAGACTACGAACGTGCGATGACGTCGCGCCTTAGCAATCGCTAAACCAACTCCGAGAGGTTATTGACCACACCGGAGCACGATCAACCTGACCACGAGGGTCTGTTTCCTGCGAGCAAACGAAGAACAAGCAAGAAACTGAGATTGCAATCTGGATATTGCGAATATAAGATGAAAGCTTTATTGATCAAGGTGGGGTTCTGTGACGCCTTTGTCTGGTCGCTGAACACAAACGAAGTACGCGAAGTTGCAGCTATGGCGAACTTTTAATCTAAACAAAACCCAAAGTCTAAACGGTGCCCTAAGGGCTGTATATATGGAGGAAGAGGGGGGAATTTCGTGGCCCTTTGAGAAGGGGTCCGAAACCAACCCTATCTCTTGTTTCCCCACACACACGGACTCTAAAAACAGCCTATACTTATGTATTTCGAAATTACATGGGCCTGGCCCAATAATAAGGTGACGCAGCACCTAGAATAGCCTCTGGACGAAAGTTATGAAGTAGCATCTTGTATATTTCGTCCAAGGCTTCATGCATGCATTATGGTGGCTTCAACGTCCTGAAATCATCACTTGTAACTCCGTTCTTGTTCCCCATGCGCATGCCATCATCTCCATGCTTGTTCTTGCTCAAATGTTCATCCTTCTCAAAGCTAGGCCCTTCATTTGTAAGCAAAACAAATGTATCCAATTTAGGCAGCATCATATTCTCATGAACATTAGAATCATTACCAAGAAACGAAAGTACCTGGTAATTTAATTGGCGTGCGCGAGCTCTAGTAATTGGTCCATTATATGTAACAGTAGGGGTTGTGGGTGTAACAATGGTATTGATGTCCTCATCAAAAGTGGATAGGAAGTCCACTTCCGGAGGGTGCTAATTTCTTGGTTGCTCTTTGGTAAGTTGGTCTTCCAAGAAGCAAAGTTGTGTATCTCTCTCGTCCACCGAGCGGAGTATGTGGCCGCTGGTAGTTTTTGTGCACAACTTCTTTGGATGAGGCAAACTTTAATGGATTACGGTGTCATTTGTGACAAAGTGCATCTTTGGTGTGATAATGAAAGTGCCATCAAGATTTCTCTCAACCCGGTGCAACACTTCAAGACGAAGCATATTGAGATTCGGTATCACTTCATCTGGGATCACATTAGGCGAGGGGAGATCAAGCTCGACTACGTCAACACTCATGATAACCTTGCAGATATTTTCATGAAGCCCTTGGATGAAGCAAGATTTCGCGAGTTAAAGCATGAGCTAAATATCATTGATTCGAGCAATGTTGCTTGAACCCTTGCACACCCCACCATACTCAACTTGTTATCTTGTTTAGGTGTAGGCATGGACATACAGGGAGTGTTGTTCTCTCAATGAACTATCCCTCCCCCCATTATGCATAAATAAGTCAACTCTTTCACATTAGCAATTGTTGATGGTACTTGTGCTTCAATGACGAGTTTTGGTCATGGGCCCAAGGATAATTCTTCGCGGTGCCATACCAATTGACTCAAACATAGGTGGCTCCGGCCACCGCCCTCTCTTTGGAGAGGTTGTGTTGCATGTTTTAGTCCTTGTTGTCTCTTGTCTCCCTTTCATCGTGTCGAGCTTGTGTGTGTTGTCTCGTGTCTCAGCGCTTTGGTGTGTCCGTTCGCTTGGAGGTTGCTTTGCAAAGGCCTTTTGTTTTCTTTGATCTTGAAACATGCATCCTCTTGAGAACACGGTACTACCGCGGCTTGCCACGGTACTACCACGGGAGAAGCGCACGATACTACCGCACCCAGCGCGGCAATAATTTTTGTTTTACTGCCACCTAGGGGTGCGGTACTACCGCCCACGGTGCGGTACTTCCGCCTAGGCGGTACTACCGCGATGACACGCGGTACTACTGCGCTGTCGAGGGCGCGTGGAGGTTAAGTGCGGGCAGGGGGAGTTCCAACTCCCCCATACCCATTCATCTGTTTCTCCCCACGCCGTCTCTCTCTCTCTCTCGCTCAAGAACGGCACCGAAGACCCTCGCCGGATCTCCGTCTCCGGCCGCTCTCCTCAGATTCCGTCCGGTGGGATCGTTCCGCACCACTTCCTCTTGCCATGAAACAAGGTTTCTCCCCAAATCCCTCTCTCTTTGGTTCGTTCTTTCGTTTCTAGGTTTTTGGGGAGATGCATGTTGTTCTTGAGATTTTAGGCTAAATCTTTGCAAGAGTAGGATGTAGGAGAGTAGTAATGCGTAGAGATTGCACTTGCTATGTTGTCCCGTGGTATATTTGATCAACCGTAGTACCGCCTTGTTGTCACGGCTGTTCTCAGATCTTGTTGGGGATTCAGATCTGACACCGTGCGGTACTACCGCATATCCGGTGTGGTACTACCGCTCCTCAGGAGCGGTACTACTGTGCAAGATGCGGCACTAAAATTCTACTGCCGCTCTGAGACCCGGTACTACCGTGCCACCGCGCGGTACTACCGTGCCTAGGAGCAGCACTAAAATGTTAGTACCGCATAGCCAAGCGGTACTACCATTGTAGTCAAATCTTCCTCATGGCAATTACCAAGTGCGCGTTCTACTTGTTTCACCTGTTTTGTTGTGGTCTTTGCAT
The DNA here is from genome assembly GCF_002575655.3 of Aegilops tauschii subsp. strangulata. NCBI lineage: Eukaryota > Viridiplantae > Streptophyta > Magnoliopsida > Poales > Poaceae > Aegilops > Aegilops tauschii. Next base: position 282,097,357 of record NC_053036.3, read on the forward strand.
TGATCTTTCTCGCTTCTCGTGCGTCTTTTGTGTCTTAGGTGGTGGCTCCGGTGCTCCTGCTCGCCGTTCCAATCCCAGCCGTGAAACGGCGTCCAAGAGTCTCCGCAACCAAGATGAAGCTCCAGAGGGCTCCAATGCCCCCCAACGCAGGACCAAGACCACCGCCACCAAGAACAAGGAGTCCTCCATGGGCATGGATGAGATACCACTGGCTGAGTTTGTCACTCGACGGAGGATCAACCCTTATGTGAATCCTCGTGCCAACTTCAGAGGGAATGATAAGTTCTGGACCAAGCAGCAGAATGTCATTTATTTGGATGTGATCAAGGCCAAGCAGAACACATATGTGGATGTGCACTGGATTGACATGATTCACATGAGGGAGGATAAGCACCGTGCCTACTTTGGTGAGGCCTTGGATCTCGTGGAGCAGTTTGCCATTGAGGTGTGATCTCTTTCCACCTGGACTTTGATCCCAAGCTTGTGGCCTAGTTCTTTGCTTCGGTTGACTTTCATACTGATGAGGAACGGAGAATGACCTGGATGACCAATGGACATCAGATGACTGCTACGTGGAAGGACTTCATGGATTTGCTCCACGTACCTGATGAGGGGCTCAACACGCCCATTGGTGTTCGCCCTCATGCCAACCCCGAGTCAGCTACCAAGAACAAGCTCGAGCAGTATTATGTTGAGAAGCTCCTTCCCAGTGGCAAGAAGGCGTGAGTGCTGAACCCCTTCCTTGATATTATGCACAGGATCTTCCGCAACTCTCTCTTCCCACGCATTGGGGACAAGGACAAGGTGCATGCCTATCTTGTGGACATGATGCTCATCTGTGAGGAGGCGCGTCTCACTCAGACTCAACCTCTTGACGTCTCCCACATCATGTGGTGCGAGCTTCGGTTTGCGGTGTTCAATCGCAAGGTACCCATCTATGGACCCTATCTGTTTCTGTTGATCTCGGATACTTGGGAGAAGCTCTATCTCGATGAGGAGTTTTTTGCCCCTGACTGGATCCGTCACGACCCCATCAAGCTCCGCATCAAGCCTCAGTGGGCTAACACTACTACTCGTGCTGAGGCAGAGGCTGCTAAGATGGATGTTCATGAGGAGATTGAGGCAGAGGAAGCAGATGAGGACAGCTCTGCTGGGTATGCCCCTCCCTCTACTGAGCCCTCATGGGCTAAGAAGCTGAAGGCCTTGTTCTGCATGCAAGCAAAGGGGCAGTACCGGGCTCATGTTGCCTCCAAGGAGAGTCGCCGCCGTGACAAGAAGATCTTGAGGACTTTTGGAGAGGACATTTCCAGCGGATCCGAGAAGCACATCACTCTAGAGGCCGAATGGATGGCAGCACAGGGCTACAAGTGGACTGATTCTGAGGAGGAGCCCATCCCCGCCGCCGAGTCCGACGTAGAGCGTGCGAGTGATTACTCCGCTTGAGCCTCCACTTGTGTTGTAGGTGTCCTCTCTGCCTTTTTGGTGTCTCCATGCCAAAGGGGGAGAGAGTGTAGGATTTGCGAGTCATGTTTGTGTGTCTCATTTGCTCTCGTTCCATTGAACCTCGTTTGCTTTGGTTTGGTTTGCGCTTGTGAGACCTTTCTATCATATGATGTAATACATATGCACTCTATCGTACCGTATTGAGCTTATGCTATCTTGTGCTATTTACATTATGCTCATATTTATCATCTTGCTTAGCGTTAGCTTTATAGTTGCAAGATATGCCTTGTCTATAAACTATAGGGGGAGTGTTGATCCTAGTATGTGTGCCATGCAGTCCAAAGCACTTCTTTTGTTAGCACACATCTAGGGGGAGCCCGTCTATATTTTATAGATGTGGGGTTTGCCCATGTTCATTTTATCTCCTTTTGTGCAAATCCCGTATTGTCATCAATCCACCAAAAAGGGGAAGATTGTAAGGGCATATTTATCCCTTAGTTGTTTTGGTGATTGATGACAATGCTTTTGCGGACTAATCGTGTGCATTGAGTATTTCAAATATATCATGACTAGGCACAAGACGATTTGGTGCCCCTCGAAGACTATTGAAGAGGGCGTTTCTCTATGTTTCTTTTCGGTGGATTTGAGTCGTAGGAAAGCCGTACTATTAAGAGGGGGTCCGCTTTGGAAAGGTTTGGGTGGAATCATCACGTACAAGTCTACTCATTTGCACCTCTTTCCTTTGGCACTATGGAGCATCCTCCATCGTTTCTTGTCTATGCAAAATGTCGTGGTTGCTGATCTTGGGCATGCGGTAGTACTTCTCCTAGGAGCAGTAGTACCGCAGGCCCTTGCGGTAGTACCGGCCTCTGGCGCGGTAGTACCGCAAGTGCCCACGGTAGTACCGCTTCCTTCGAGCGGTGGTACTATGGTCTCTGGCCAGGCGCTGCAGCTTGTGCGGTAGTAGGGGCGGATGTAATTTTTTACATCCGTGCCCTACGCAGTAGTACCGCGCCTCTGGCGCGCTAGTATCGTGCGCTCTGGCCAGGCTCAGCATCATGCACGGTAGTACCGCAAACCAGGAGCGGTACTACCGTGTCAGATTTTTGCATAGATCCCAATTCAGCGGAAGTTTCCACGGATGTAATTTTATATGTCCGTGCCTTCCCAAAATCTAGACTATCCCTGCCTTGCGGTAGTACCGCAAGGGGGAGCGGTAGTACCGCGCCCTCTGCTTTATCCGATGTAATACTTTTTGCGGTGTGTTTGCCGAGATCCGATGAATTGTGGGTTTATGATCAAGATTATCGATGAACAATATTTATTTAAACCAAAACCCGAAGTATTTATTTAAATATGGAAAGTCATACATGTAGACTGACGTCATAATGAGGCTGTAATGATTGTAATCTAGCATGGGTATTAACCCGTAAATAATCATGACTTGAAATTAATCAAAGCACATCATACTGGCGACTTAAAGTATGCTTAATAAGGCGGGTTATTAACCCAATATGCTCAAATATGAGTCATAAAATTGAGGCTACATGGCCATATGTTAATATGGAACAAGGATATGAATCCAAAAATATCCAGAAAAACAACAAATCAGAAAAAAACAAGGCTTTCATAGGCCGCCATTCCTAAAACTCAAGTGGTTTCATGGGCCGCACAGGCACTAAGTTAATCCTTCATTCAAACCTGTAAGCCGGCCCTCACATGACAAACCGCCGTTTTAACCTTGACAAGTGATGAAGACTCGACTAGATGGCGAGTCGTTCGTTGGCCCGATCTTTCACAATACTAGTAGCAACAAGAAATTCCGGTCAAGCAAACATGCAAGACCGTAAGATCAAAAACTTGCGTCAAGTGGATTGAATCGACTCCACGCACAGCAGCAACAAAATCCTCACGGATCAGCAACGAAGACGATATTTGGTGTCCCTCGACATGGGACGTTTTCTGTAACTTTATTGACTCCCGATCAAAAAAACAATCTCCCGTTACATGGCCGAAGCCAGCCATATTTATAGGCGACCCTGAGCTCACAAACCGACCTAGACTCTATCCTAACGTGCAAAACACTCACGTGCAAAACAAAGAGAAGGAAAACTAGGACTCTCTCTCTCTCTCAACCATATAACTAGGACTTTCCTAATAAAATAATCCGGCAACGTTGTTAATCATGCAGGATCAAGCCTAACCAAAATAGATCACGCGAGATCTAACCAACCAAAACAAGACCGTACCATAGTGGTTTCTATTCGGATGAAACTTACTAAAAAAACTAAAAAAAATCGCTACTTGAATTCGAATAGCACCGACCAATGTCCAACTTGGAGTACGAAAATTAGGTGTGACTTCTTCAGCTGGTGGTTCTGATGATGGTAGTTTCATTGTAATTTGGCCAATTGTCAAACTATTTGAGTTCATAACTTGATCTCTTTTCACACGGCTGGTCACATCATCCCCTCCTCCTTGAAACAAAACCATCCTTGATTTTGCGGTACATTTCATGGACTTCTTCAGTGAAGCAGTTGTGTCCACCATGATTTCTCCCGTAAACATAGATCGCAGAACATGTCGTCTTCCGGCTTTCCAAAAAGAGTATGTATTGGATCGTCCCTCATGTGCGGCATGGCGGTCATATTGCCATGGTCTCCCCAACAATAAGTGGCATGCATCCATCGGCAATACATCACAAATCACTGTATCAATATAGTCACCAACCGAAAAATTGAGACGCACCTTGTGAGTAACTTTCAGTTTCCCCGACTGATATAACCATTCGACGCAGTGGGGTTGTGGGTGCTTCCAGGTAGGCAAAGCTAAAGCATCCACCAAGTCCTTGCTAACCGCGTTGGTGTAGCTTCCTTCATCTATGATCAACTTGCAATTAGTGTTGTTGATTTTGCATTGAGTTTGAAAAATATTCGATCGCTGCCCCTTATCCTCAATGCGATCTTCTTGCACCCGTTGCACCATCAAAGACGGATATGATTCAGCAGCTTCAAAACTCGCAACCACATTTTCAACATCTTCAGATTTTTCACCAGAAGTGTCAGAAACTGCCTCTTCATCACTAGCGGATGCATAGCCATCTCTCGTGAGCAACACTCTTTTCTCATTAGGACATTCACGCTTCATATGTCCCCTTCCTACACACTTGAAACACTCTATGTCACTAGTGCGTCCGGTCGACTGTGCACTAGAATCAACCATCGACAGTCCTGATTTTGAAGCATCCTTTTGCATGGAACCATGAGAGCGATTTGATGATGTCGCCCTGGAGCTAGGACCGACATCCTCACTCTTATACTGCGAGCGTCGCCATGTGTTCAAAGTGGTACTGGGAACTGTGTTGACTTGGCGCCGCTTAATCGGTTGTTCCGCACGCACAGCTTGGTGCACAAGATCTTGTATGTTGTAGTAGACCACCATCTCAACACGTTCCTGCACCTCGATATTTAGCCCATTAAAGAAACATGCCATGGTCGCCTCCGGATCCTCCGTTGTCCTTGTACGTATCATAAGCAATTCCATCTGCTCGTAATATTCATCAACACTCATATTACCTTGAGAGAGCCGCTGCAACTTGTTGTACATATCTCTTTTATAGTGCTCAGGAACAAAACGGCGCCTCATGAATTCTTTCATACCTCGCCAAGTCGTCGGGCGATGTCTTGAACGACAAATTTGATTCCACCAAATTAGCGCTTAACCGATGAACTCAATTCCGGCAAGTTGAACTTTCTTCTCCTCGCTATAATGATGGGCATCAAAAATTTGATCAACACGCATCTCCCACTCCAAATAGCCTTCTGGTTCGCACTTGCCGGAGAACGAAGGGATTGAAATTTTTATGCGCCCAATTCCATCATCCAAAGGCACACGCACAGCTTGACCAACTCGGTCATGCACTCCACCACGAACGGATGTTTCGGGACGAGGCTCATAGTGTCGTGGTTGTGGCGCGTACCCCGCATGGTTAACGCCATCATCGAAACCATCATCTCCAGCATGAGGGTGTGCCGCCAAACGGCGATCATGCACGCCGACATGTCCGTCGCGAGCTGGTGGTGCATAATGCAGTGGAGCAGCCGGAGCAGTCTGTGGTGGTGCAGAAGTCGCTGCCAGCATATTGATGATGTCTGCCAAACCATCGAACCGAGTGATCAGGACATCTATCCTTTTGCCGAGCGCATCATGACATTGCTTGATGTAGTTGCATGTGTGGTCAAAACCATCCCGAATATTTTGAGGAATATCATCCGCATACACTGGACGTATTATTTCCTCAGAATCAGCAGCAACCTCATCACCCTTGTCGATCGAGGTTGACATCTTTATCAACACAGTACGGTGAACAACCTTAGCTCTGAATACCACTTGATGAAGACTCGACTAGATGGCGAGTCATTCGTCGGCCCGATCTTTCACGATACTAGTAGCAACAAGAAATTCCGGTCAAGCAAAGATGCAAGACCGTAAGATCAAAAACTTGCGTCAAGTAGATTGAATCGACTCCACGCACAGCAGCAACAAAATGCTCACGGATCAGCAATGAAGACGGTATTTGGTGTCCCTCGACATGGGATGTTTTCTGTAACTTTATTGACTCCCGATCAAAAAAACAATCTCCCGTTACATGGCCGAAGCCAGCCATATTTATAGGCGACCCTGAGCTCACAAACTGACCTGGACTCTATCCTAACGTGCAAAACACTCACGTGCAAAACAAAGAGAAGGAAAACTAGGACTCTCTCTCTCAACCATATAACTAGGACTTTCCTAATAAAATAATCTGGCAACGTTGTTAATCATGCAGGATCAAGCCTAATCAAAATAGATCACGCAGGATCTAACCAACCAAAACAGGACCGTACCATTGTGGTTTCTATTCGGATGAAACTTACTAAAAAAACTAAAAACAAATACGCTACTTGAATTGGAATAGCACCGACCAATGTCCAACTTGGAGTACAAAAATTAGGCGTGACTTCTTCAGCTGGTGGTTCTGATGATGGTAGTTTCATTGTAATTTGGCCAATTGTCAAACTATTTGAGTTCATAACTTGATCTCTTTTCACACGGCTGGTCACATCAACAAGTTTAGGGTCTATTAAAAGATTGACCGTCAAGAGTATGGCAGATCATTCCAGGATTACCTGGGTGGGGTAGCAAGGACAGACAGACAGGATAACCTAGAATATGGTGTTTACACCTGGCATGTAAGCCGATCAAGAGGGTAAGCATAGCTATACTCATTGAGCAGGAAGCCCCCAAGTGACCTATAATAAGCCAATAAGGCAGGATACCTATGTTTGAACTGTGCACTGCAGCAAGTTCTCTTTGGTAACCTCTAATTTTCTTAAGAACTGCACACTGTAGCAAGTTCTCATTGGGCAGGAAGCCCCCAATTGATTTGTAACAAGGCATGTAAGCCTGATCAAGAGGGTAAGCACAGCTATGCTCATTGAGTAGGAAGCCCCCAATTGACCTTATGAACAAATAATAAAGACTTGGATACTCAGAAATGAAACGAAAGAGGCCTAAATTATCAGGGACGCCGGCTTTATTATACTGATCATAATATATACATTGATTAAAGTATGTATAGCACAAGAGCTGGTGGCTCAAGTGTAATAAGGCCGGAGATGAGAAATGTTCCAAGGCCGGCGGGTCTCCTCCTCCAATGTGCGTGAGTCCTTGTGGTATCAATATCAATGAGGTAGTACGACCCGTTGTTCAGGTTTTTACTGACCACAAAAGTTCCTTCCCAAGGCGGGGATAACATATGCATATCTGTTTGATCTTGGATCAGCCGGAGCACCAGTTCGCCATCTTGAAAGGTCCGGGTCTTAACCTGGCGGCTATGATAACGACGCAGATCTTGCTGGTATATAGTCGAACAAGCCACGGCAAGGTCACGCTCCTCTTCCAATATGCCAAGAGCATCCTGACGTGCTTTTTCATTAGCATCTTCAACATAAGCCGCCACGCAGGGCGAGTCATGACGGATATCGCTTGGAAGCACCGCCTCGGCCCCGTAAACCATAAAAAAGGGCATGTAACCCGTTGATCTGTTGGGGGTAGTATTGATACTCCAAAGCACTGAGGGTAATTCCTCAACCCAACAACCCGGCGTCCTCTCCATGACCATAAGCCGGGGTTTTATGCCTCTCAAGATTTCTTGATCGGCCCTTTCAGCTTGACCATTGGACTGGAGATGAGCCACTGAGCCACTGATGAGACATCAAGATGAATATGCTCTCGATGACAGAATTCTTTCATAGCACCCTTAGAAAGATTAGTGCCATTATTAGTTATGATGCTATGAGGGTAGCCAAAACGGAAGATCACCTTCTTAATGAATTGAACCGTCGTTGCCGCGTCACACTTGCTGACCGGCTCTGCCTCAACCCACTTGGTAAACTTGTCAACCACCACCAAAAGGTGGGTCTTTTTGCCCTTTGATCTCTTGAAAGGTCCAACCATATCCAGCCCCCAGACTACAAATGGCCAAGTAACTGGAATCATCCTCAATTCTTGAGCCGGCACATGAGCTCATCTAGAGAATTTCTGACAGCTGTCACACTTGCTAACCAGATCTTCTTCATCAGCATGAGCCGTCAACCAGTAAAACCCATGATGAAAAGCTTTGGCCACAAGAGATTTAGAGCTGGCATGATGGCCACAATCTCCTTCATGAATCTCCCTTAGAATCTCACAGCCTTCTTTATGGGAAACACATCGTTGGAACACACCTGTGACACTGCATCGGTGTAACTCGCCATTGACAATATTCATAGACTTAGACCGCCGGCTTATTTGTCTGGCCAGAGTTTCATCCTCAAGCAACTCACCCCGGGTCATATAAGCCAGATAGGGAACTGTCCAATCAGGGATAGCGTGGAGAGCCGCCACCAATTGTGCCTTCGGGTCAGGAATAGCAAGATCTTCCTCAGATGGCAATTTAACAGAGGGATTATGCAATACATCAAGAAAACATTAGGAGGGACCGGCTTCCGCTGCGACCCCAACCGGCTCAAGGCGTCTACCGCCTCGTTCCTCCTTCAATCCACATGATCCACTTGATAACCCTTAAAGTGACTAGCGAGAGCATGGACTGCCATGCGATAAGCCACCATGAGGGGGTGTTTAGAATCCCAAGTGCCCGAGACCTGCTGAGCCACCAAATCTGAGTCGCCAAAACACCTGACCCGGCTTAAATTCATCTCTTTGGCCATCTTCAGACCATGAAGCAAGGCCTCATATTCAGCTGCATTTTTTGTACAAGTAAACCTCATCCTTAAGATGTAACCAAACATGGAACCTCGTGGGGAAGTCAAAATAACTCCAGCCCCCGAGCCTTCCAACTACCTGGACCCATCAAAATGAATAGTCCAATACGTATTATCAGGCTTCTCCTTAGGCATCTGCAACTCTGTCTAGTCATTGATGAAATCCACAAGCGCTTGAGACTTGATAGCTATCTGAGGCATATATTTCAAACCATAAGGTCCAAGCTCAATAGCCCACTTGGCCACACGACATGTGTCTTCTCTATTTTCAATAATATCCCCTAGAGGAGCAGAACTGACCACAGTAATGGGATGACCAAGGAAATAATGCTTCAATTTGCGACTGGCCATGAACACCCCATAGACTAGCTTCTACCAATGTGGGTACCTCTGCTTAGACGCAATTAAAACCTCACTAACATAATAAGCTGACCTTTGAACCGGATATTCCTTACCTATTACCTTCCTTTCCACTACAACCGCCACACTGACGGCTCTGCTGTTAGCAGCCACATATAAGAGCAAGGGCTCCTTCTCAACAGGAGCTGCAAGAACCGGCGGCTTAGCCAACTATTTTTTAAGCGCCTCAAACGCCTCATTAGCAGCATTGCTCCAGACAAAGTGGTCTGTTTTCTTCATCATCTGGTACAGAGGAATAGCCTTCTCTCCCAGGCGGCTTATAAATCGGCTTAAAGCTGCGATACGACCCGCCAGACGTTGAACATCATTAATGCACACCGGCTTAGCCAACGAAGTAATAGCCTTGATTTTCTCCGGGTTAGCTTCAATACCTCTCTCAGAGAACAGAAAACCCAAGAGCTTGCCTACAGGCACACCAAAAACACATTTGGCCGGGTTAAGCCTCAACTTGTAGACCCGAAGGTTATCAAAAGTCTCCTTCAAATCATCTAGCAAGGTATCATTCCTTCTAGATTTCACAACAATATCATCCACATAAGCATGAACATTGCGTCCTATCTGGTTGTGAAGGCAATTTTGAACACAGCGCTGATAAGTCGCCTGGGCACTCTTGAGCCAAAAAAGCATAGACCCATAGCAGAAAGCTCCAAAGGGCGTGATGAAAGATGTTTTCTCCTAGTCCTTAACTCCATCTTGATCTGATGATAACCAGAATAACCATCTAAAAAGCTCAAACGCTCACACCCTATTGTAGCGTCAATGATCTGATCAATACGGGGAAGAGCAAAAGGATCAACCGGGCAAGCTTTGTTAAGGTCTGTATAATCCACACACATACGCCAAGTGCCATTTTTATTAAGTACCAGCACCGGATTAGCCAACCACTCAGGATGAAAAACTTCAACAATGAACCCGGCCGCTAAGAGCCGGGCCACTTCTTCTCCAATGGCCTTGCGCCTCTCCTCATTGAAACAACGAAGGAATTGCTTGACCGGCTTAAATTTAGGATCAATATTAAGAGCGTGCTCATCGAGTTCTCTCGGTACACCCGGCATGTCTGAAGGCTTCCATGCAAAGATGTCCCGGTTCTCACGGATGAACTCGATGAGAGTGCTTTCCTATTTTGGATCCATATTGCCACTGATAGTGAGCTGCTGAGATGAGTCACCAAGGACAAAGTCAACCTGTTTGTTATCATCCGCCGACTTAAACTTTAACAAAGGGTCATGCTCTGTGGTAGGTTTCTTCAAGGGGGTCATATCCGCCAGGTCAACATTATCCTTGTAAAACTTTAGTTCTTCTGCAGCACAGGCAGACTCAGCATAAGCAGCATCACCCTCTTCACATTCAAGGGCTACCTTCCTGTCACCATGGACTGTGATAGTACCCTTATAACCTCGCATCTTGAGTTGTAGATACACATAGCAAGGCCGTGCCATAAATTTGGTGTAAGCCGACCATCCAAACAAAGCATGATAAGGGCTTTTGATTTTAACCACCTCAAACCAATATGTCTCCGCCCTGTAATCATATTCATCACCAAACGCCACTTCTAGGGCGATTTTACTAACTGGGTAGGCCGACTTACCAGGCACCACACTATGGAAGACTGTGGAGGACGGCTTAAGAACTTTGTCAATCAAGTTCATACGGCGAAAAGTACCATAATAAAGGATATTGATGCTGCTGCCCCCATCCATAAGCACCTTAGTGAACTAATAGTCCCCAACCTGAGGGGCTACCACCAAAGCCAGCTGACCCGGATTGTCAACCCGGGGCGGATGATCCTCACGGCTCCATACAAATGGCTGTTCTAACCATCGCAAGTATCGAGGGACTGCCGGCTCAACTGCGCTTACCACCCGTTTATGAACCTTCTGATCTCGCTTGCACAGGCTTGTGGTGAAAACATGATATTGGCCACCATTCAGCTACTTTGGATTACTCTAATATCCCCACTACTGTTGCTGATTGCCTTGACTGGGCTGCTGATTAAAGCCGCCTCGATTGCTCGGGCCTTGAAACCTAGAATGTGAGCCGCCACCTCCAAAACCGGGCCCGTGTGGGCTGGACCCTAACCCGCCATGCGGGCCATTATTGTTATGGTGGTCCTGATAAAAGCCGGAATTTTTATACTCCTTCATGATGAAACAATCTTTCCACATGTGAGTTGATGGTTTGTCTTGAGAACTATGCTTTGGACAAGGCTGGTTCAACATCACCTCAAGGTTGAACTTTGGCCCGCCAAACCAAGGTATTGACGGTTTCCCCTTACGACGTTGATTGTTATTCTGCATGTTGGCGTTGGCCACAAAATCCGAACCGCCGTCTGTTTGCTTGCGCTTGCCGTTATTGCCTTGGTTATGCCCCGTCATGTTTTGATGTTGTCCTTTCCCATTGTCGTTCTTCTTCCCCTTGTTGGACCTTTCTTCATCAGACCCCGGGTCTTTAGTATTATCTGAGTTGGCATATTTGGTTAGAGCCGCCATGAGCTCGCCCATGTCATTACATGACGTTGAGCCACCCTAGCTTCTGTTTAAGAGGGATGAACCGGCAATTCTTCTCCAAAATCAGGACAGCAGAACAGGCGTTCATGCTATCCGATGCGTGGATAACAGCCGAGACCTGGCGGACCCAATGGTTGGTTGACTCATCCTCGCGTTGAACGCAAGCGTCAAGGTTGATGAGGACATCAATACCATTGTTAGACCCACAACCCCTACTGTTACATATAATGGACCAATTACTAGAGCTCGCGCACGCCAATTAAATTACCAGGTACTTTCGTTTCTTGGTAATGATTCTAATGTTCATGAGAATATGATGCTGCCTAAATTGGATACTTTTGTTTTGCTTACAAATGAAGGGCCTGGCTTGGAGAAGGATGAACATTGGAGCAAGAACAAGCATGGAGTTGATGGCATGTGCAAGCGGAACAAGAACGGAGTTACCAGTGATGATTTCAGGACTTTGAAGCCACCATAAGGAGTGAATGAAGCCTTGGACGAAATATACAAGATGCCACTTCATAAATTTCGTCCAGAGGCTATTCTAGGTGCTGCGTCACCTTATTATTGGGCCAGGCCCATGTAATTTCGAAATACATAAGTATAGGCTGTTTTTAGAGTCCGTGTGTGTGGGGAAACAAGAGATAGGGTTGGTTTCGGACCCCTTCTCCACGGGCCACGAAATTCCCCCCTCTTCCTCCATATATACAGCCCTTAGGGCACCGTTTAGACTTTGGGTTTTGTTTAGATTAAAAGTTCGCCATAGCTGCAACTTCGCGTACTTCGTTTGTGTTCAACGACCAGACAAAGGCGTCACAGAACCCCACCTTGATCAATAAAGCTTTCATCTTATATTCGCAATATCCAGATTGCAATCTCAGTTTCTTGCTTGTTCTTTGTTTGCTCGCAGGAAATAGACCCTCGTGGTCAGGTTGATCGTGCTCCGGCGTGGTCAATAACCTCTCAGAGTTGGTTTAGCGATTGCTAAGGCGCGACGTCATCGCACGTTCGTAGTCGGATCGTCAAAGTCGACTTCCACCAAAGCGATATCCATCATCTCATCGAAAGACGGGACACCTTTGCCTCTATCAAAGGTCGATGATCGACATAGGTTACTTACATGTATATTTGAAATTCTGAATAAAACCTGCTTTCAACTCCGCCCATGAATTGACAAAATTAGGGGGCAATAGAGTCACCGGGGTTACCTCTGCAGCTAATAGAGTCGCCAATGCATCCAAAAGATCAGTTAAGACCTGAGCCGGCGGGTGCGCAGAGCCGCTCACCGCGGCTATTGCAGCAGTTGTTGAACCGGAGGTCATAGCCGCAGCGGTTGATGAATTCACCATCTGTTGCGTACCGGCCATGATAATAGTAGCCCTGCTCGGCGGCTCATAGGAGTCCGGAATACTGTCGCCAACAGAACAACCCCCAAACCCGCCGTCTTGCAATTGATAGATCCATTCGATTTCGCCGGTTGAGAACTTATCACATGAGTAGATGGCTGTCTCTCCACCTGACATTGAACTTTCCTCGAGTTCTGCCCCATGAATAAAACCAACGAAAGCATGCTCCTTGGCGGGTTGGATCTTGGCGGGCCGTGCGCGCTGAGCCGTCTCGATTGTGTCTGTGTAGACGTCCGGCTCAGGCTCCGACTCTCCGATCTTGCAGATGAAGACATGAATTCTGCCGAAGGGGACCCGGTACCCGTACTCGATTGAGTCGGCCTCGGGACCCTAGCCAGCATCGCCGATGTAGATCTTGCCGCGGCAACTCTTGGTCATCCGGCCCACGGCGTATCCCTTGATCACTAAGAAACTGCCCTTCAAGAACTCAAAACCACCGTGCGTTGGCCCCACGGTGGCGCCAACTGTCGTGGATTTGTCACGGCAGATGTCCTAGTGAAAGGACTTAGGTGTGGATCCATCGCACTAAGTTAGCTAAAAGTGGTTGAACGGGACAAAGGACACAAAGAGTTTACCCAGGTTCGGCCCCTCTTAACGAGGTAAAATCTTACGTCCTGCTTCTAGTTGTATTGCTTGAGTCTCGATTACAAGGGAGTGAATATGCTTGACCTAGTTATCTATTGTCTGTCTCTTGAGTTAACCCGCCGCCGGGTCACCCCTTTATATACAGGTTGATTCCCGGCGGCTTACAGAGTCCCGGCCGGCTCACATGAACGTTACCGGCTTAGTTTCTAACTAAACCTGCCTTACAAAACAAGTTAACACATGGCGGCTCACACCCTTGGGCCTTGAGTCATCTTTGGGTCTTGGGCCTCCAATATGCATGCCTTATGAACCGCCACCTTTATGTCTTCTTCAGACTTCTTGGGCTATCTCACCTTAGGTCGCCAATGGTGTGACCCGGCCCCTTCTGGGCGGGTCATACCTCGGAGTTATATCCTCAACACCGCCCGTATGTACGTATGTGGCCGTATTTTTTTGGCATCTGGCTGTACGTACGTGTACACGGTTTGGACTGGACTGCCTGAACTGCTACCGCTCCTTACTTGGCCACGGTTAATCGTGGCAGACAGACCGATCGACCGGTATGTACACAAATAACGCTAGGTATGCTTCGACCGGGTGGTTCCCAGCTGTCAGGGAGGATAAGGACGCATTTTGCGTGCGAAGATATAACTGGTGGGTCCCAGCTATCAGGGGGAAGAATCATTCTTTGCCCGTAATAAGGACGCACTTCCTTGCGTGCGAAGATGTAGCTGGTGGGTCCCAGCTGTCAGGGGGAGAAAACATATTTTTTGGGTAAAAAGGATGCAGTTGCATGCATGCGTCCATGGGCGTGGTGCGTCCCCACTATCAGCCTCTCCACATATTAGTCATCTTTCGATGACTCTCATTTGTTGACCACGTTGACCACACCGTGCAAACCGCACCAAGCCGGTGGACGACGGCGAGGCCCCAAACTGGAACGCCCCAGAGATGGGGAAGACGCGGCAGTGGAGTCGCAGATGAAGAGGAGTGGGAAACTTGACTGGTTCGGGTGCGGGGTGGGCCTACACTCTGCAGAGAATAACAGGAGGCGCGGAGGAGTGGAGGGATGGCCCGGCCGTCGGTGGGGTAGCATTTTGCTGCGAGGCATCCAAAACAGCGCCGTTGGACGCCGGAGGCTGGAGCAGGCGGTCCCGGCAGCACTGGGGGAAGAAGACGAGAGATTGAAGAAGAATGCCGGTTGTTGGATGTAAATCCAATGCCTTGCTTAGGCTTGGACCTTTGGTGTGGAGTGGGACTCCGTACGATCGATCTTTCACGTTTGGAGAGGATCCCTACGAGGAACACGAAGAACGCGCGGAAGAACACGAGGGAAATCATGGGGAAAAACAAGAGAAACACTCAACCAACAAGAATAGGTCACACATGCGCTAGATCGATGAACACAAAGGTGAGATACAAGATCCAAAGTCAACAAAGGACGATACAAGAGGTAATCGGGTTCTTCTCCTAGAAGGAGGTCTTGATGATGGTCTTCTCCGTAAAGGAGGTCTTGAATCCAAGGGGATCTTCTCCGTAGAGGGGCCGCGGTCTCTCTCGTGGAGTAGATCCGTAATGGATGAGCAATGCTCTATCTCAAGTATGAGCTAAACCAATGCTAACCCTAACTAGGAGGAGGGGGTGGTCTATTTATAGTCTAATCCACGAAGGGGTAAGTGGGAAAGGGTTACCTGGGCTTCGGTCCGAGTCTTTGCACGCAGGCAGGCCGGAAGTTCCGGGCAGGTTCCAGCCGGGTTCCGGGCTATCCAGAGAGTTGGCGCGCTCGGGGCTGGCCTGGACTCCGGGGGCCGGAGGTTCCGGGCAGGCCGGAAGGTCCGGGGGCCGGAAGTTCCGGGCTTTCCAGAAGCTTGTTCCTGCTCCTTCTTCCTTCTCCTCTTCCATGCTTGGCCTTGGTCATTGGATCCTCCATGGTCGTGTCGGTTGTACCTGAGTGTATGCAAGGTCCATGCATGAGGTAGCAGCCATGTCTCACATGTGGAAAGTGACGGTTCGAAGAGGAGTGAGTTCACCTTGTGCCCAATGGCGTATGGTCGAGGTCTCTTCCTATGTCCTCTTGGGGCTTGGAGAGTAGTCGGAGTGTACATGGGGATGAACGTGGGATGCTCCGCATCATCTCCACCCCCTTGGGAAAGATCCGACCTAGGATCATGATCCTCATCACCATGGAAACGGTTGTCGTGGACGGACTTGTAGTTGGACGAAGTGGAAGACATGGCGCAATCCAAGTACTCCAAGATGTCGCCGGAGTGGTATACATGCAAGAAAAACAAACACAAAGTACACTTGGAAATACAATGGTTAGCGCACACAAAGTGTCCATCAAGGAAGTATGAGTCCGTGAGGCAAGATTGTTCATGACAAAGCGCATGAAGCTTAACAAGATGATATAGAATGATATGCAAAGCATTCATGGGAGCAAAAGCATTCATTGCGCACACAAATGTGTTGTGAATATGATCAAGGCAACCACGGTGCAAAATGATGTCATAGTGAGACGGTTTATCAATAGCATGAATATGGCAATGGATGCTCAATATGATTATGTTATCATGCAATTGATGGTAGGCAATGTGCTCATTATGTATGAATATGCCATCAAGAAAGATCACAACAAATTTGCTAAGGAAATGCACAAGCTCATATATCATGGATGACATGGGAATAGAAGAAGCAACACGGCAATCATAATGTGAGTCAATCCATGCATAGGGTGCAAACTTGTGGTGAGTATGATATGTCCATCGAGCATGACATGTATGAGCACAAACAACAAATATGGAGGTGGTGGTATACCAATGCTCGATGCCGTGGCATGAGTGGATTTCCGAAGGTGCATCCAATAAGTGCGAGCGCTCCTCAATGTGAAGGTCCATAGAGCCAATCTCCGATGTCGCTCCTCCATCCAATAGATGTAACATGTACACAACAATGAAAGAGTGACCCATCCAATATGCGTATTTGAGGATGGCTCAAAGAGAAGGAGTTCACCTTCATGAGGATGTCAAAGATGTTGAAGTTGCACA
Source organism: Aegilops tauschii subsp. strangulata (assembly GCF_002575655.3). Classification (NCBI taxonomy): domain Eukaryota; kingdom Viridiplantae; phylum Streptophyta; class Magnoliopsida; order Poales; family Poaceae; genus Aegilops; species Aegilops tauschii. The sequence goes on from NC_053036.3 coordinate 282,114,066, forward strand.
TCTTGTATGCCTTCACATAACCAATATGTCTCATGAAGGTACCGCCTTGTGAATCCTTCAAAATGAAAGAACATGACAATCACTCGGAAAAACAATGAGATTAGTGCAAATGCAACACCTATCATTCGTGTGGTAAAATACCCAACAAGTGTATGCATCATGCTCATCATAAGAAAGGACAAGGGAGCATTTCATAGTATGGAGGCATACGATGCAAGAACAACCAAATACAAGAGGCTCAAGTAAACAAGCATGCATCACAAGTAAAGTGTCAAAGTCTCCAAGATCAATAAGCATAGTATGGTTGCACTCAATATAAGTGGATATGAGAGAGGTTACTAATGGACACAAGAGACAATGATCAAGATATATCATGTGAGAGGCATGAACATATATGTCATCAACCCAAGAAAGCTAGTAATAGTGGAACATGGGTGATGCAACATAGCAAGCAATCATAGCAATCAAGTCAAGCAAGCTAGTAGTGCGAAGATGCAACATACTAGAGGGAATGATGGCAATCATGTCATGTGTACAAATAGTGGGCATGAGTAATTCACATGACATAGCACAAACATGAAAGCAAGATATGAGGACAATAGCATGAATGTATTGGTGAGAAGCCATTTGTAGGTAGCAACGGGACATCATGACTCTCCCAACACAACAAGCATCAATAGCATGGGGCACAAAGAAATCATGGCAATAGCTACAAGGATCTCCACCAAGCATGCAAATACACATAGGAGTAGTAGAATGATGAATCATGGGTAAGTGCAAGCAAGGGTCACAATTGCATGGCAAAGGCATAGGAGCAAAAATAACATGCAAAGTGAACACGGGAAAATGAGCATAAGGTGACAAGTGGTAAATAGCCCATAGCCGTGTGAGAGACAAGTAAAAGAGATGCGCGTAGTCCTTGCGCAAAAGGAATGGTGGGAATGATAGTCCACGGGATCCCAAGTCATCGTTGCTCTCAAGAGCTCGTTTCGTCAACTCTTGGGAGTGAGAGGTTGACGAGTATACGTGAGTACCTACACAAAACAAAGACAAAGGGAAAATTGTGTGTGCGTGGTAGATGTACGCATCATCCATCATGATGCATACGTGCTTGTGTTGGTTAGCACCAAATATCCAATGTTCAAATAAATGAGATGCGTGATATAGAAATATGTCATCCATCATGAGAGGTTTGTTGTTATGTATAGCATAATGGAGACTCAAAGGATGTAATGCATCATGAGAAATATGTAGAACATTGTTATTCATGGAATGCATATGGTGCAAGCAATCATGGGAATCATGTAAAGTATGGAATGCATCAAAATCTCCTAATATGTATGAGGAAACTATGGGGGTCTCCTCATGATCATTAGTAGAAACATCACATGGAGAATATTGAAAACATCCAAAACAAAGCATATGTGGTTCTATGTGATCATGGCATGACATAGTAGATGAATTGCGCAAATCATGCAAAGGAAGCATTGCAATATCATCACATGAAAAACAAAAGCCAATGACCATCATCTCGTCATCTATGCCATAAGTGGAAATGGGATTTATCTTAATGGGGCATGCATAGTTACTATGTTGAGATTGAAATGATGCAATATGGGAGATCTCACTCATAGCATATGACAATTTCAAAGGATTGTGATGTGACCAATAGAATTTTCACATGATATCCTATGGAGCGTAGCATCATAACTAGGCAAATCAACATGCTCATCATCATATAAATCATAAATGGGTAAGTCATGACATGAGGAAGTCGCACTAGCATGAAGCATGGGAATAGGTGTGTCAACATCATGCAAGCAATCATTGGTGAGATAGTCCGCTAGTGGGACAAGAGAAGCACCATCACCTATGTCACCTTTGGAGCATCGCTCATGTGTTGTAGGTGAGGTTGCAAATTGATGGTACCATGTGGGGGTGCATCTTCTTCCACCATGGCCATCGGTTTTCCCATTGGAGGTATGGAATCGTCAAGGATAGGCATGTCGTCATGTAGGAGACCTAGCACCAAAGAAAACACACTCGGAGTAGAGGTTAAGTCATTAGAAATCATAGTGGCCTCACATGTCGTGTCAACTACCTCACTCACTAAGTGTTGTGGCTCACACACTCCCTCAAGGATGCACTCACTCATATGGTTGGTGGAGTCACTCAAATGGCTCTCAACCTCACATAGGATGTGTGGCATGCTCTCATGTGTGGGGCTAGTGGTGGTCACACTCATCCTCTCATAGAAAATGCACTCAATGTCATATAGGGTGGAGTCACTCATCTCACTCATGGGTTGGTGGCTCTCCTCACATGGCAATTGGGTCATCTCATGATATGTGGGTGTCGGAGAGATGTTGGTGCAAATGTCTCCATGCTCAACTCCTATCGCCGCCTTGGTTGAAGGGATAGTCCCATGCTCAACCTTCTTGTCACCGTCTTGTTGTTGGAGGTCCATATGATGTGGCACCTCGTAGCTCATCTCCATGACCGAAGGGAATTTCCCATGCTCGGCCATCTTTCTTGAGGGTCTTCCGAAGATGGAAGTGTCGCCCTCGCTCGTAGGTGGTCGCCTTGTTGTTGTAGATGTCGATGTAGGCAAACTCACGGGAAGTAGGCGAAGATGCCATACGTCCAAAGGCAAAGATGCCTTGATAGCACTTGGCGAAGATGCCGAAGTGGTGGTGGTAGCCGTAGCTCCATCTTGGTGGTGCTCGTCTCGCGGTCTTCTCTTTTGCTCATGAAGCTTGGACTTGGCGTGAAGTAGGGCTTGTTGGGACTTATGCATTTGCGCTTGTTGAGCATCTTCATGTTGATGATGTCGTTGTCGTGCTTGAGCTCGTAGTAGATGTCATTCGTCGTCATTGTGCACATGATGCTTGGAGGTGTCTTGCCCTTCATGACGATGTTGGCGATGGTCGCCATGGAGATGTGGACGTGGACGACTTGCGCTTGCATCTTGTTTGTGCTCCGAAGATGATCGACTTGCTCGCCGCCGCCTTGAGGATGATGAAGGGGAAGAAGACTTGTAGTCGGCCACCATGTCTCGTAGTTGATCCTTTAGCTCGCCCAACTTGGTGTCGATGTAGTCCCTTTTCCTTGCTTCGGAGTGGTGTATGTCGATGGCGAGGTTGTCGAGGCACTCTCGCAAGGTAGATTGTGTGCCTTGCATTTGTCGTTGTAGATCGAAGATGGACGCTTTGGTGATGTAGTTGTTCGCGCCGTCGTTGTTGTCAAAGACCGGAGAAGAAATGCCTTGCCTATCCATCACAAGACTCGAGCAAATATGAGTGGGAGAAAGAGAAGAACTTATACCAAATGTACCTTGACCGATGTTGAAAATGGATCAATGATCACTCAATGTGTAACAAGGAAATAACACAATTTGTACCAATTCTTGTCGGTTTCTCACACCTACACAAATAAGGCTTATGGTGGAGCTCGGTGAGGATAGTGGCACAAAAATTTGATGCAAAAATGTTAGCAAGAGTCAATAATGTTGAAAGAGATTCACAAATTCGCAAGTGAAACAAGTAGACCAATAGCAATATGTGGCACACGGAAACACACACACACGGATAGATAAATGGGGTCGTGCAACCAAGGAATGAGCACAAAATGTGGAGTCCACAGAAAACGCCCGTGTTGCACAACTCAAGAGAGACGCTAGCATGATTGCTCAATAGGCGGATACGACACTTGTGCACAACCTATGATATGCAAAATGGATAAACTTTCTATCCCAAGTATGCTATATATGTAGGGTTCCCGGTGTTTCTCTCAAGATGATCCAAGATGATCGGATATGACAATCTTATATGCAATGTGGTATGATGCTATGGCACTTTCTTACAAGCTTCTTTGCTCTTTCTCTTTTGCTTAAAAGCTTATTCTCTCTTTTTTTGTATGGCCACTTTGCGAAATGCACAAACAAAGATAGCAATTGTATATGCGGGAACAAACTTGAGGCACAAGAGATTATATGATACCAATATGATATGGTATGTATGCAATGTAAGGTGTAGACCACTAATGTGCACAAGTAACGTTGTCGCCAATACTCAAATGGCTAGTCTCGATAGGCAAGTGACGCAAAATGGGCTAGGGTTAACAATGCAATTGCAAGGGAATATACAGTGGAGGGATACCACTATAACAAGATGATATAGAGGTTACCGTCAATGGCGATGATGAGTGGTGGTGTTCTTGATGTAGATACCAAGATGATGGAGACTCGTCCCTAAGTAGCCGAAACACCTTAGGAAACGGAAAAACCGCGAACTCAAAATCTCCAAAGGCAAATGTCAAATGGTGGTAGCGGAAAGCGGTGGTAGTGTGCACTTGGCAAAGCGGAAGTGGAATGATGGGCTATACACGGTGTCGGAGTTGAAAGCACCGTCCCTAAGTAGCCGAAACACCTTAGGAGACACAACTCACAACACAAACAAAATTGGGTTAAGTTGTGGTGGTGGAAGTGTATGGTGGTCAAGCCTATTCGGAAGTTATGGTGGTGGTTGATGAAGAAGCAACCGTCCCTAAGTAGCCTAAACACCTTAGGAGACTCAAGTCACTACTCAAACAACCTCAAATGCTATAGGGAACAAAATTGGTTAGGTTGTGGAAGGCTATGGTGGTATTGCGGATGATATGGTGGGAGCCCTCGGCAAAGATGCCAAAATACCAAAAATTTGATGGTGTCAAAAGGTGGTGAAACCAAGGTGAGGACCTCGGGCACGTCGATATCTTCAAAACGAGCCAAAGAACACTCAAATCGGAGTTCGGAGCGAAAAGTTGTGATGAAAACGGTGAAGAAGGCTGATGCTGAAATTCTGTGCAATGTTTCGGGTTAGGCCGGAAGTTTCGGGGTTAGGGCCGGAAGTTCCGGCGGGTGGCCGAAAGTTTCGGGGGTCGTGGAAAAAGTGCGGGGAGTCTGGGGATTTTTGGCGTAAACTTTCTGCTTAGCCCGGAAGTTCCGGGGGACGGAAGTTCCGGGGGTCGTGGAATTTCTTCCGGGACGAACCCTAAATTCCAGATCTGAGAACGGGGGCGGGAAATCTCGATTTCCAAGGTCAAAATTGGGGAGATTTCGTGGATGGAAAGGGCGAAAAAGATGGGGGAAAGCTAGATCCACTTGAAACACAATGAATCCATGGATCAAAATCAACAAAACATCATCCAAACCAACAAATCACAAAAAAATTGGGGGCTATTTTTGGTGGGGATTTTCGGATTTAGGACGAAATCAACAAAATCAAGCTAGAAAACAAAGGGTAGGGGCTCCAAAAACGTGATCAACGTGGCTCATGATACCAAGATGATGTGGAGTGGGACTCCGTATGGCCGATCTTTCACGTTTGGAGAGGATCCCTACGAGGAACACGAAGAACGCGCGGAAGAACACGAGGGAAATCACGGGGGAAAACAAGAGAAACCCTCAACCAACAAGAATAGATCACACATGCGCTAGATCGATGAACACAAAGGTGAGATACAAGATCCAAAGTCAACAAAGGACGATACAAGAGGTAATCGGGTTCTTCTCCTAGAAGGAGGTCTTGATGATGGTCTTCTCTGTAAAGGAGGTCTTGAATCCAAGGGGATCTTCTCCGTAGAGGGGCCGCGGTCTCTCTCGTGGAGTAGATCCGTAATGGATGAGCAATGCTCTATCTCAAGTATGAGCTAAACCAATGCTAACCCTAACTAGGAGGAGGGGGTGGTCTATTTATAGTCTAAGCCACGAAGGGGTAAGTGGGAAAGGGTTACATGGGCTTCGACCCGAGTCTTTGCACGCAGGCAGGCCGGAAGTTCCGAGCAGGTCCGGAAGTTCCGGGCAGGTTCTGGCCGGGTTCCGAGCTATCCAGAGAGTTGGCGCGCTCGGGGCTGGCCTGGACTCCGGGGGCCGGAGGTTCTGGGTAGGCCGGAAGGTCCGGAGGCCGGAAGTTTCGGGCTTTCCAGAAGCCTGTTCGTGCTCCTTCTTCCTTCTCCTCTTCCATGCTTGGCCTTGGTCCTTGGATCCTCCATGGTTGTCTCGGTTGTACCTGAGTGTATGCAAGGTCCATGCATGAGGTAGCAGCCCTGTCTCACATGTGGAAAGTGACGGTTCGGAGAGGAGTGAGTTCACCTTGTGCCCAATGGCGTATGGTCGAGGTCTCTTCGTATGTCCTCTTGGGGCTTGGAGAGTAGTCGGAGTGTACATGGGGATGAACGTGGGATGCTCTGCATCATCCTTTATATTTATATTGTTTGCAAAAGTGCTTAGGCTTCGACCTACTGGCCCACATGTCAACCAGTCCATTTGTTTTTTGTCGTCCATTTGGTGGGCTGGGTGATACAATGATGTAGCGCCTATGCAGCCTGTTTATATATTATAACAGAATTTAAAGCCCATTTGAATTTTTCTCGAAATCCGCGGACTTGCTGGGCTTGGTGAAAATATCATGTTGGGCTGGATGGAGAAATGTTATAAAAACATAAACACATGATTGCACGTCTATTACTGCATTGGTCAGTAAAATCTTTGCAAGCTTATGTACGCAATCATCAGGAGTTAACTTGCCAAGTTATATATAAACAGTTATTGTTATTATTTTATAAGAACTTTCGATTTATGAAATAAAATATCATTTTAATTTGATGAGTTAATAGGTCGTGGGGTATTGTTATTTTTTAGGCTAGACGTGGGACAGTTGAGTTGGTTCTAGGGAAAAGTACTGGGAGAAAACTCAGATTACATCGAAAAAGAAAGTGGGAGAAAATTCTGATTTAGGATTAATGAAAACGAAAAATAAAGGAAGTGGGAAGGTCTATAAAATGGTTGGACGAACGACAGGTTTAACAGAACCTTATGTTGTTTCTATTATATATATGTAATAAAATAATATGTAAATATAAATGTATATACTATTATAGAGGGGAAAGCATAGGTTCAATTTTGCATTCTTATAGAAAAATAGAACTGAGCTGTGCGTCGTCTTGAAAAAACAAACATAACTTGGGCTGCTGATGTTATAGACAAGCTAGGCTGGGAGGCCCAGAGGCCGCTTGATACCTGCTGGATCCAAAAAAAGTTGAAACATGTCATGGGTTGCGCATGTTAAACAACAAAACCTAGGCCAGGGACCTGGTGGGCCTGGGACTGTCTGCCTCTCGACGGACTGTCATCTACCGATTCCTCTTGTTTTGCTAACCATGTTGGGAACGACAGACGACAGCGCTGCGGTGAGAGCACCAAGGCGGAGGACGTCGTCGAGACCTCGGACGGAACGAACTGGAGCGGGGGAAGACGCATGTAGAGGGAGTACGAGGGTTGACTTGGTCGGGTGTAGGGTGGGCCGGCGGAGCTGCCGCCGGCAGACAATGTGTGGGAGTAGAGGGATGGCCTGGCCAATGCCATAGGCTATGATGGGTCACGGAGGCATGCGCGGCAGCGCCGCCAGTCGCTGTATAGGAAGCGGACGAAAGATTGAACAATATAAAGAAATACAAATGGATAGGTGGTTGGTCCCAGATGTCTATGAACGAGACCTGCTGGGTCCACCTGAGAAGGGAATGTTGGGAGGAAGGAGATTCAAAGCACGGCAGGCCAGGGAACTAGTTACATACATAAGCAAATAGCCACTAAAAAAAGCAAACAGGTTAATGGGTTCTTAGACGAAATATTTCGGACAAAACAGATAAGTACGACACATAGGCTAATGCATGAAACACTCAGATGATAAAGGTGCTAAAACAGATAAATTACATCATCTAGACCTTCTTGGCACGCTTGATGATGATGCTCCGGCAGTTCGTGTACTCGTCGGTTAAGGGAAGTAGAAACGCCCTCATGTCCAAGATCCGCATGTACATGTCGTAGCATGCGTATACGTCCTTGGCCGCGTAGGTTATGTAGGCTAGATTCAGAGGTACCTACCACGTGTTCAGGTCCTTGGTATCATTGTCTTCTTTCATGTTGGCGTAGCAGGGGTCGATGATGGTCTCGGCGAGGTCAACCACGGAGTCCTTCTCCTGCCCGTTGCCGATGATCTTGTATTGTGTCCCACCCTGATTTTCATGCCACAACACTTAGGGTAATAAATCATGATAAAATGTGGTCTTACAAAAAAACTTTTGATAGTTTTGGACTTTGCTTGATTTGATTTTTGTCTGCTGTTTGCAAGTGCTCTCAAAATCAAATAAATCCTCCAACTCTTAAACTCCTTCTCCTTGACCCAAAACTTTGCCCAATGATCATGCCATGTGTATAGGACATAAAAGTATTTTCTTACAAAAATAATTTGGCCAAAAATTATTTTCTAAATTAGGTTTTCCAAAAACCCCTGAATTGAGGCTTGAACTACAAGTACTTAATTTAGGGCATTAAAAATCTTTCAAAAGGTATATTTGACTCCTATTAGATATAGGACTCCCATAAACCACAAAAATATGATTTTAAAAGTTATTTTCTATTTTATTTAAAGGCTTTTTCTTAAGGCCAAAAATGGTCTTTAATAGGTTAAAATTATTTTAATGTTTAAAAAATATTTGAGAAAATTTAGGGAAGATGAGTGGACATATATTGTCCATATATATGAGTTCAACACATGGTCATGTTCAAAATATTGGTCAAATCCCTCAAAAACCCTCTCTGGATATTTCAAGCTTTTGAAATATTTACAAAGGAAATATTCTCTATAAATTTCAAGAAAATTCTAGCATCTCACAAATGGCCTATTTGGTGATCTTGCCAAATCTCATGTCTTGGAGAACAAGATAACATCACCAAAGCCACCTCAAAACTACTTCTGCCAAACATGCCTAAATGATATCAAACTTGGTGCACATGCTCAAATGGTCTAATCATGCATCTAGACCAAATGGCACAAGTTGGAGAGAAGGAAATCTTTATCATAGTGCCCCAAAACCCTCTCTGTCCAGAACCAAATTTGAACAACTCTACATAGCTAACTTTCTCCTTTTCATCCCAACTATTGTGAACATGCTCAAATATCCAAATAATGATACTACACCAAGTGGTGCATCAAGGAGAGTGGCTTTGCATGACTAAATCGTGGAAAACCCATTTCTGTTGATTTCTAGGGTTTACCCAGGTTACATTGTCAACTTTCTTCAATTGACTAAAAATTGGTGATCTACCTTATTTTCCTGGTTTATTTGGTCCAGTTAATTATCAAGTCAAAGCGAGTCCATTTGCTTGCAACACTCTATCAAACACCTTCTGCCACATTTTTGTGATCAATGTTTGGAGCCTCAAATGAATTCCCCTTTACTTCTAATTTTTACCACAGCTGACCCAGGTCACCTCCTACCTCCAGTAACTCTCCTCCTTCAGCAGCTCAATTATTTGGGGGTTAAACCCACATCTTTCTCTCTGCGTTCACCCATGGCAACACCTGCTCTCTCTCCCATTTCTATATGCAGCACCCCACCTAGTTCCTGTCCACTCTAGAGCATCCAAGGAAGTTCCAAGACACAAGAGGACATGACCCTGGCCTTTTAAAATTGCCATGCCGGCCATATGCACGCTCTGGAGCGCGCTACAGTGCGCCCTCGCACTATAGCCGCTCTCTGCCCAAGCCACCCGACGACCTAGGGCCTCCCCCTCATGTCCCCTGAGGCCGCCTCGGCGTCTAGGACACGGCAAGCTGTCGGCCCCCTCCTGAAGCTCTCTCCTCACCCCTCCTAGAGCTCCCCCGAGCGCAGCCTGGACCGTGCCCATGGTGCACCGGTGCCCCCCTATACAGAGTCTTCCCCCGAGCTCTCCCTCGCTTCTTCTGGATCCCCTCACTCCCATGAACCTCTCAGACACTCCCTCTCTCCCCCTCGTGCCCTCTAGCCCTCTCCATGGCCGCCATGTTTGTCGTCGGCCGGCTCCGGCGAACCAGAGCCTCTCCGCCTCTCCTTCGACCCCCAGGAGAACTGCCAGAGGGCGAACGATCTCCCCTGCTCCTCGCTGCCTCTTCCCGTACCCTATGCTGTCGGCGCCACCACCGCCCGACGGGGCCGTCCGCCACGGCTGGTGTCGGATGCGCCTCGGCCGTCCCCCGCCGTACCCGAGGGCTCCCCCTGACGCGCCGCTCCCCGGCGACCCCTCTGGTGGCCGGAGCTTGGCTGGGGGTGGCCTGTGCCGCCGGGGCAAGCGCTGGCCGGCGCGCAGCCAAGGCCTCGATCCCCTCTATCACGGGCGCGGGAGGAAGGGGACGACCCTGCGGGTGGGACCCTCAGGTCAGTGACCCAGGGGGTGGGCCCGACGCGTTTAAGTGGAGACGGCTCCAGCATTAACCGCATCCCCAGCGTGAAGACGTGTTGACGTGAAGCCCGCTCCAACGTGGCTCCTTCACGTGTGCGGCCGAGCCGCTGGGCCGGCCAGTGGTGTCCTGCCGCTAAACCCCGCCCTGTGCGCGCTGCCGCTGCCAAGATCCAGCCCATTTAGGTAAAACCTTTTCTTTTTCTTTTTCTGTAAGTTTGTAAAATCTCCCAAATATTCAAATGGACTGCAAATTTGATAATTCAAATTATTAGTAGTTCCTAAATTCCTTATCTATCACAAGGTGCTATTTGCACATTTTTCCAGAAACCTTTGCTGCACAAAAATTTATGAAATCACATTTTTCCATTTCCGTAATAAGTTTAGAAAATCACAGAGAGGCCATTTTTTATCTGAATGCCATGATTCAAATTTTTGGATACTTACATGTCCATAACTTAGTTTTTGAACATTTTTTCCATTAGTTTCAATACCCCGTGAAATATTGGTCCATTTCTCCATATATTGCCAACTTTGCCAATGCATAGAGAAATCATTTGAACTCCAAATCAAGTGAAACCAACTCCTAGCTGCTTATAAAATCATTCCTTGTTAAAGGGGTGCCTTGATCATTTTTCAAAATAATATTTCTATATACTTCTTGCAAATCCATAAATCCCTTGATTCCATCATATTGAAATGTTCAGAAATATCTATTGATCCAAATCCAATGAAACCACTCTGGTTATTTTTCGTATAACTAGGGAGACCCTAGAAAAGTCAAACTCGTATTTTTAGAGCACTTTTATTTTCTGCCTTGTTGTGTTGCTTATTATGATTGCTTTCGACGATAGTTGACGAAGTGCTCGGAGATGGACCAAAAGATTTGAAGACTTTGTTGAGCCTGGCAAGCAGCCCTTTGACCATGCCTATGAAAACCTTTTTATGCATGTCATATAGCACTATATTATTGTTGCATCGTAATCATGATGAGATGGTAACCACTTTGGTAGGATGCCTCTGTTACTTCCTTGTTGATACTTGCATTGTGCATGGCCCTACCTTCGTATGAAGGGTTATGCAGATGGTAGTAGATAGGATGCTAAAGTAGTTGCTACATAAATGGGACGGGTATGCATGGTGTTGGAGACAAAAATATTTTCGAAGACTTTTCAAAAACCCCGTCGGGTGCCACTAATGCCCGAGGAAGATGTTGAGCTAAGTAACCACTTGATGACGAAGTGTCGTACCGAGGCAAGTGAGTGTGTTGTTTTCGAAAACGGATTGGTTTAAGTTGCGACCGTTACTCCAACCTTACATCCGCAACCACTCTACCCTTATAAGGTAAAGGGCATTATTGATTGCCTAGTTCGTGCTAACATGGATGCCCACATTACTAGTGACGGGAGTGGCGTGGTCACTCTCGGGACTAGGTCGTGCCAAGTAGGGCGGCCATGACTGTTTCCACAGGGCACCGGACAGACCGTTAGTACCCCCGTGCTTGTGCTATGTGTTGAATATGGGAGCGTGGCTCCATAAAATTAAACATGTGAGCACGATTGTGACACGGGGGGTTGATATCAATCGAGTGGACTCCATGTTGGTGGTGTCTAGGGCAAGGTAGTGATCGGGTGCTTACCCCGGGTACTTGAGGTACCACGGGTCATGAATGACACAGAAGTTCCCCATATCTTGTGGGTAAAGTGTGCAACCTCTGCAGAGTGTCAAACTAATCGAATAGCCATGTCCACGGTCAAGGACAGTTGGGTAACCGCTCTTGGGCTACGTCCAAATGTTTACGAAACCTGGTGTGTGTATGGAAGAGTACTTGGGACAAGTCAAAAGACATGACATGTTGATTAAGCTGGAGTTGATCCAAACTCTATTTATGTTGATATCTGTAACCTATCCTCATGGTTAATTAAATTCTTATGATGCATGCTTTAAAAATTGTTGAACATGACATAACACTCAAAACTAGCTTTTTGCAAAAATTTACCTATATGAGGCATTGTTGTACCTTGATCCAAAACATGGGTTGCTTGCGAGTACATTAAAAGTACTCGTTGGCTTGCCACTGGTTATTTAATTGGCCAGGCATGGAAGAGCAGGAGTTCAAAGAAGAGTTCTTTGGTGACAAACATGCGAACTAGGACGCTTTCGCTGTCAGAATGCATGTAGGGTTAAGGCAGATGGCTTGGGTTCTACTTATCAACGAAGATTTCCTCCGCTTGAGTTTATTTGATGTTCAGCCCTGAGGCTTTATCTGTGTAAGACTTGACCATAATGGTCATAATTAGTGTAAGACGGTATGTATGGATGTAAGACTCCTGTTATTCAGCTTCTGTGTTCAGTGAGCATTGATCTCTGGGATCACTGTACACGTGCATTCGGTGATCACGACTTATGAGTCGGGGTCCCCACAGAGCTAGTATCAGAGCCAGGTTCACTATAGGAAACCTTAGTTAGCATGGTCGTTAGTTAGGGTAAAACTATTTTCAAAACTATCACTAATTTTCGAAACTATCTATACTTCTCTTCCCTTCTGAGTTTTTCGAAAACTAAGATGTATTTTCCTTTACCTCTCCCCCTTCAAAATTTTTGTAAATGGTCGCTAGTACCCTTATGCCCCTGATCAGGGGGATTCCTTGTAATCCTCGTGGATAATCTGGGAGGAAGATGCCTTGCCGGACACTCACCCACATCTTCGGAACACAAGTTTGGCGACACCACAACGAGACAATACCAACAGAATAGACCATCCCGAGGAATGAAGACATGAAGACCCAGAGGATGGTGACACCTTCGGTGTTGCCCAAGATGATGCAACCTTAGCCTATGATGATCAGGGCATAGGATATGCAAGATCATGATATACATCGCTAATAGAGTAAGCCTGTCACTACCGTTGTTGTATCGGCAACCACCGGTGGATGAGAACCTCGCCATTTGGTTCGCCTCACTAGAGTGAGCAGGGAAACGGTTCTCTTCATCCCTCGTTCTTTGTGTCGATGTTGTCATCAACGTAACCGACAGGTTGGACCTCTACTATGCCTTGTTAATATCATTGCATAAAGGATTACCTACCTGGTACCATCGACTCCTTGAAGACAAAAGGAATCATCATGATTAAGAAGACAACAGAAGACCGAGTCAATGCTAGCTATGAGGAATCACCTTCACCCAGTCAGCTCATCAGGCGAGAAGTTGATGAAGATCGTTCAGGACCAACCCGGATCGTTTCATTGAATAACTACAAGAGACGTAGCGACACCTGAGGAAAACCCAGAAGACTGCACGAGGCACGGAGCAAAGCACGACTACTGAATCCTAGAACCCCTAGGGTAGGATGAGTCGTGTACCCCCTATGCGCAGTCGAGCCCGTATGATGGTTCGAATAGAACCATGATTGTGTGTTGCTCGTTTTATTTGTTTGTGTTTTGATATCAGTTGCCCTTTTTGCCCTAGGCAACAAGTACGCGACTATATCACCTTCCTTATCTTAATGCTCGTGTTTGGCCCTTTCGGCACTTGTTGTTTGCACTTGCACTATAGAACCCCCTTTCGGCATCCCCCTCCTCTATGCTACTTTTCCCTCTCATCTCTCTCCTCAACTGAAGGCCGGCAAGACAAGATACACCAAGGGTTCTACTTTGGAACCAACTAGCACTGAGGACTTTTGCTACAGCCTCCTCGACCAAGTGCAACCCCGTAGAGTTATGTTTAACCCACTAGACTAGAAACCCATCCCTAGACCCTTCGAGACTCCACGAGATACCCCAGCTTGAATCCGTAACCATGTGCTTAACCCACAGAATTGCAAGAGAACCAGTTAAGCCTCTGTAACCTTGCACAACGCTGGGTTCATTATGGAAGTAGTGGACATAGTGAACGAGCACGTTATCATCTTAGGATAGCACCAAAACTGTCGATGCCATAGGGAAGACCAATATGAATATATATGAATAGAGGACGAATGACTTGATGAGTTTATATCAGTGACCTTGAGGAATTATCTGAGACTTCTGGATTATGAGGCTTTCATGTTGGTAGATGAACTTGGAGGGATCAGTTAATAGAGTAACATAACTTTCATTGCCCCTGAGTAAATTGGATTTAGTAGGACACTTATGATCGCAAGCTGAAATTCTTGGAGGTGTGAGGATTTGACCTAACCAGGGGATATTGATAGGAGATAGTTGATATTACGATATCGACTTGTGGGAACATGTAGGAATTCTCGTTGGACATGAGATTTGGATTTAAATAGGTGATCCTAGTGGAGTATAGGTGGTGAGTAAGTCTACATGGTTCGGAGTAATTTGATTTAGACTGATGATCTCGATCTTGATACCATGCTTCTTGGTGGACGATAAACTAGGAGATTGGATTAATTGTCAGAGTTGATTTAGGGATCTATAGAAGCTTGACATTGGATTTTATCAGATCACAATAATGGGAATCGATGGTATGACTATAGTAAGGATAGCCCTTTCAAGGATTTGGGAGTTATAGGGACTTTTGGAGATCATGTGGAATGCCATACATATTGGATTTGTAGAGTTAATGGGTCATGTAGTGATTAGTGAAGTTAAGGGGCCATTGGAGTTGATTCATAGGAAGGAAACAAGACCTTGGAGTGGCATACGACATGTTTCCTTAGGATAGAGATGCACTATCTTGGACCTTGGAATAATAGGCTGAGCACTTGGCTTGTCATGTTTAATTCAAGCTTGGAAGCTTTTATGCTCTACCCATGAATTTTTAGGGGTAGCCATGCATATGAGTTTGGGGATCATAGACACGCATGATTTGTTAGACCTCCTCTTGGGAGTCATAAGAATATGAATAGCACGAGTGATGAGTGGGGTTGACCTATAGCTATCGGTGGTAAGAGGTGATTTGTTTAGAGGACTAGATAGAAGTATTAGCATCTCAAAAGATGTGCTAAAGGATAAGATGATAAGCATTCACTCGCACACTAGAATCTTTGAAACCCTTAAGCCTTATCAAGCCACAACATGGTCGGATCATGACCATGGGCTTTGGCTCTAGGTCGAGAAGACCTTGGCCAATACTCAACCACCACCAGTACCCCAGCCCACTTTACGTACCTCATAAACTTCATGGAGTACTTGGACAAGTTAGTTGTCATCTTTATTTGATGACATACTTGTTTACCCAAAGATGAAAGAAGAGCCGTTCAGCTAGTCAGAGAACATATGAAGACCGCCATGCCAAGGAGGAATAACTATACCAACCATCGTCATCCAGAAGTAAACTTTCGCGTCGAAGACCATGTGTATATGCAAGCCAATCCTCTCAAAGGAACCAAGCATTTCCATGTCAAAGGGAAGCACACATCAAGATTTATCGGACCCTCCAAGATCACTGCAAGACGAAGGGTAGACGGCTACTAGCTGGAGTTACCACCTAAGTTACCCACTGTGCACAACGTTTTCCATGCGTCACAACTCCGGAAGTGTTTCCAACTTCCTAACTAACCCGATCTCAACAAGGACATCAATCACCGAGCCATCGACCCCCAGCCCAACCTGACCTACGCAAGAGACCCCTTAGCAACCTGGATCAAGCAGAACGTCATACACGAAGCCGCACCATCAAGTACTTCAAGGTTCAATGGAGCATCACACGGAAGCAGAAACAGTATGAGGACGTGAAGACTACCCCGGATCTAAGTTTCCGTATTCCTTTCCGCGCCTAGTTTGGGAATCTCGGGGACGAGATTCTAGTAAGGGGGGTAGGTCTCTCACACCCTGATTATCATGCCACAACACTTAGGGTAATAAATCATGATAAAATGTGGTTTTACAAAAAAAAACTTTTGACTGTTTTGGACTTTGCCTGATTTGATTTTTGTGTGTTGTTTGCAAGTGCTCTAAAAATCAAATAAATCCTCCAACTCTTAAACTCCTTCTCCTTGAACCAAAACTTTGCCCAATGATCATGCCATGTGTATAGGACATAAAAGTATTTTCTTACAAAAATAATTTGGCCAAAAAGTATTTTCTAAATTAGGTTTTCCAAAAACCCCTGAATTGAGGCTTGAACTACAAGTACTTAATTTAGGGCATTAAAAATCTTTCAAAAGGCATATATGATTTTAAAAGTTATTTTTATATTTTATTTAAAGGCTTTTTCTTAAGGCCAGAAATGGTCTATAATAGGTTAAAATTATTTTAATGTTTCAAGAATATTTCGGAAAAAATTTAGGGAAGATCAGTGGACATATATTGTCCATATATATGAGTTTCAACACATGGTCATGTTCAAAATATTGGTCAAATCCCGCAAAAACACTTTCTGGATATTTCAAGCTTTTGAAATATTTACAAAGGAAATATTATCTATAAATTGCAAGAAAATTCTAGCATCTCAAAAATGCCCTATTTGGTGATCTTGCCAAGTCTCATGTCTTGGAGAACAAGATAACATCACCAAAAACCCCTCAAAACTACTTCTGCCCATTTTGAAGTTTGAGCAACTTTACATTGCCAAACATGCCTAAATGATCTCAAACTTGGTGCACATGCTCAAATGGTCTAATCATTCATCTAGACCAAATGGCACAAGTTGCAGAGAAGGAAATCTTGATCATAGTGCCCCAAAACCCTCTCTGTCCAGAACCAAATTTGAAAGACTCTACATAGCTAACTTTCTCCTTTTCATCCCAACTTTTGTGAACATGCTCAAATCTTCAAATAATGACACTACACCAAGTGGTGCATCAAGGAGAGTAGCTTTGCATGACTAAATCTTGCAAAACCCATTTCTGTTGATTTCTAGGGTTTACCCAAGTTACATTGTCAACTTTCTTCAAATGGCCTAAAAATTGGTTATCAGCCTTATTTTCCTGGGCTATTTGGTCCTGTTAATTACCAAGTCTAAGCGAGTCCATTTGCTTTCCCAAAACTGTATCAAACACCTTGTGCCACATTTTTGTGATCACTGTTTGGAGCCTCAAATGAATTCCCCTTTAGTTCAAGTTTTTACCACAGCTGACCCAGGTCACCTCCTACCTCCAGTAACTCTCCTCCTTCAGCAGCTCAATTATTTGGGGGTAAAACCCACATCTTTCTCTCTGTGTTCACCCATGGCAACACCTCCTCTCTCTCCCATTTCTATATGCAGCACCCCACCTAGTTCCTCTCCACTCGAGAGCATCCAAGGAAGCTCCAAGACACAATTTAAAGAGGACATGCCCCTGGCCTTTTAAAATCGCCATGCCGGCCATATGCACGCTCTGCAGCGCGCTACAGTGCGCCCTCGCACTGTAGCCGCTCTCTGCCCAAGCCACCCGACGACCTAGGGCCTCCCCCTCATGTCCCCTGAGGCCGCCGCGGCCTCCGGGACATGGCAAGCTGCCGGCCTCCTCCTGAACCTCTCTCCTCACCCCTCCTAGAGCTCCCCCGAGCGCGGCCTGGACCGCGGCCATGGTGCAGCGGTGCCCCCCCTATACAGAGCCTTCTCCCGAGCTCTGCCTCGCGTCTCCTGGATCCCCCTCACTCCCATGAACCTCTCAGACAGTCCCTCTCTCCCCTCATGCCCTCTAGCCCTCTCCATGGCCGCCATGTTTGCCGTTAGCCTCCACTCGGCTCCGGCGAACCAGAGCCTCTCCGCCTCTCCTTCGACCTCCAAGAGAACTGCCGGAGGGTGAAGGATCTCCCCTGCTCCTCGCTACCTCTTCCCGTACCCTATGCTGCCAGCGCAACCACCGCCCAACGGGGCCGTCCGCCACGGCTGGTGTCGGATGTGCCTCGGCCGTCCCATGCCATCCCCTAGGGCTCCCCCTGAAGCGCCGCTCCCCGGCGACCCCTCCGGTGGCCGAAGCTTGGCTGGGGGTGGCATGTGCCGCCGGGGAAGCGCCGACCGGCGCGCAGCCGAGGCCTCGATCCCCTTTGTCACGTGTGCAGGAGGAAGGGGACGACCCTGCGGGTGGGACCCGCAGGTCAGTAACCCAGGGGGCGGGCCCGATGCGTTTAAGTGGAGACGGCTCCGGCCTTAACCGCCTCCCCCGCGTGAAGACGTATTCCCTAGAAGCCGCCTCCGACGTGGCCCCTTCGCATGTGCGGCCGTGCCATTGGGCCGGCCCAGTGGTGTCCTGCCGCTAAACCCCACCCTGTGCGCGATGCCGCTGCCCAGATCCAGCCCATTTAGGTAAAACCTTTTCTTTTTCTTTTTCTGTAAGTTTGTAAAATCTCCCAAATATTCAAATGGACTCCAAATTTGATAATTCAAATTTCCAGTAGTTCCTAAATTCATTATCTATCACATGGTGTTATTTGCACATTTTTCCAGAAATCTTTCCTTCACAAATATTTACGGAATCACATTTTTCAATTTTCGTAATAAGTTTAGAAAATCACAGAGAGGCTATTTTTTATCCGAATGCCATGATTCAAATTTTTGGATACTTACATGTCCATAACTTAGTTTTTGAACATTTTTCTCAATAGTTTCAATACCCCATGAAATATTGGTCCATTTCTCCATATATTGCCAACTTTGCAAATTCATAAAAAAATCATTTGAACTCCAAATCAAGTGAAACCAACTCCTAGCTGCTTATAAAATCATTCCTTGTTAAACGAGTGCCTTGATAATTTTTCAAAATAATATTTCTGTATACTTCTCGCAAATCCATAAATCCCTTGATTCCATCATATTGAAATGTTCAGAAATATCTATTGATCCAAATCCAATGAAACCACTATGGTTATTTTTCATATAACCAGGGAGACCCTAGAAAAGTCAAACTCATATTTTTTAGAGCACTTTTATTTTCTGCCTTGTTGTGTTGCTTATTATGATTGCTTTCAACGATAGTTGACGAAGTGCTCGGAGATGGACCAGAAGATTTGAAGACTTTGTTGAGCCAGGCAAGCAGCCCTTTGACCATGCCTATGAAACCCTTTTTATGCATGTCATATAGCACTTTATTATTGTTGCATCGGAATCATGATGAGATGGTAACCACTTTGGTAGGATGGCTCTGTTACTTCCTTGTTGATACTTGCATTGTGCATGAGCCTTCCTTCGTATGATGGGTTATGTAGATGGTAGTAGATAGGATGCTAAAGTAGTTGCTACGCAAATGGGACGGGTATGCATGGTGTTCGAGACAAAAATATTTTCAAAGACTTTCCGAAAACCCCATCGGGTGCCACTAATGCCCGAGGGAGATATTGAGCTAAGTAACCACTTGATGACAAAGTGGTGTACCGAGGCAAGTGAGTGTGTTGTTTCCAAAGACGGATTAGTTTAAGTTGCGACCGTTACTCCAACCTTACATGCGCAACCACTCTACCCTTGTATGGGAAAGGGCATTATTGATTTCCTAGTTCGTGCTAACATGGATGCCCGCATTACTAGTGACAGGAGTGGGGTGGTCACTCTCGGGACGGGGTCGTGCCAGGTAGGGCGGCCATGACTGTTTTCATAGGGCACCGGACACACTGTTGCTACCCCTGTGCTTGTGCTATGTGTTGAATATGGGAGCGTGGCTCCATAAAATTAAACATGTGAGCACGATTGTGACACGGGGGGTTGATATCAATCGAGTGGACTCCATGTTGGTGGCGTCTAGGGAAAGGTAGTGATCGGGTGCTTAACCCGGGTACTTGAGCTACCATGGGTCGTGGAGGACACGGAAATTCCCTGGATCTTGTGGGTAAAGTGTGCAACCTCTGCAGAGTGTCAAACTATTCGAATAGCCGTGTCCACGGTCAAGGACAGTTGGGTAACCGCTCTTGGGCTACGTCAATGTTTACGAAACCTGGTGTGTGTATGACAAGTCAAAAGACATGACATGTTGATTAAGCTGGAGTTGATCCAAACTCTGTTTATGTTGATATCTCTAACATATCCTCATGGTTAATTAAATTCTTATGATGCATGCTTTAAAAATTGTTGAACATGACATAACACTCAAAACTAGCTTTCTGCAAAAATTTGCCTATATGATGCATTGTTGTACCTTGATCCAAAACATGGGTTGCTTGCGAGTACATTCAAAGTACTCATTGGCTTGCCACTGGTTATTTAATTGGCCAGGCATGGAAGAGCTGGAGTTCGAAGAAGAGTTCTTTGGTGATGAACATGCGAACTAGTACGCTTTCCCAGTCAGAATGCCTGTAGGGTTATGGCAGATGGCATGGGTTCTACTTATCAACGAAGATTTCCGCTGCTTGAGTTTATTTGATGTTCAGACCCTGAGGCTTTATCTATGTAAGACTTGACCATAATGGTCATAATTTGTGAAAGACGGTATGTATGGATGTAAGAGTCTTGTTATTCAGCTTGTGTGTGTTCAATGAGCATTGACCTCTGGGATCACTGTACACGTGCATTCGGTGATCACGACTTATGAGTCGGGGTCCCCACATATTGCATCTAGATGTCGACAAGCTTGTTGCTACAGATGGCCAAATCGCCGCGTTCTTCCTTCTCTCCAGCGTAGCGAAGGTGAAGTCGGCGCTGCCGATGAAACGGACGAATGCTCCAGAACCTCTGATGGCCCTACAACAGTGGTAGACGAGAACCTCGTCCCGCACGCATACCTGGGTGACGGTGATTCGCTAGTCCCTGTTAGGAGACGAATGGATGGGCACAAGGTCTAGTCTTACGACCTTGTTTTTTCTCGTCCTGTAGGTTCTGCTTGAACTCGGCGAGGCAGAGCTTCACTGTGTCCGGATCATTGGTGTACATCACATTCAACTTGGCGCAGCCATGGGACTGAACGGCAAACTCAAAGGTGAACTCCTCGCTGAAGTCCATATCCAGCAGGCTCATCCCTTGGATCGCCATTGGAGTCTCTTCAAGTGAACGAGTGGGTAGGCGGCGGCAGTTTGTTTTTCAACTCTTGGGGAACTGGATTCAACAGTAAACTGAGTGTGTACAGGCAACAACAGATACTACCCCTCCCTTGCCCGCTGCATGCCCAGCAGAACATGCACCCTTGGCGCATTCAAATGCCTCCACTAAGAAACCTATTCCGGCCACACGTCGGTTCACGAGCGGGTCTGTATTGGTACTGTAATAACAATTTTTAGTGGTCACTTTACTTATTAAAACAAGCAATGCATTGGCTCGTTCTATCAGTGCCACAGGACCAACATGCACAACAATTAGAATTATTATTCTCAGGACGGACACGATCAGCACATTTGTCGCACTTTCACAAACATAATACTACCAAGTTTGAACTGTTTGTTATGGTTGTTGTCCTCTGCATAATCATGTCGTGTTTCCTAGCTTGCAAGATTCAGAACCAACAAATAAGATTCAAATAATAAGTACAACAAAGATACCTACACATCTCATCGATTCCCATCTTGCAAGATTCAGAACCAACAAATAACATTCAAATAACAAGTACAACAAAGATGCCTACACATCTCATTGATTCCCAGCTTGCAAGATTCAGAACCAACAAATAAAATTCAAATAGTAAGTACAACAAAGATGCTTACACATCTCATTGATTCCCAGCTTGCAAGATTCAGAACCAACCATTAGAGCCTTTTGATAAAGTGAATATCGGGATTAAATCCATCTTGGCTAGCCGTGTCATACAACCCAAGAACTTGGCGAATGCTCTTTACCATCACAACATCTGTAGTTGAGTATTCCTATTTGCACAGATAAGAAAGAGCATGATTACTATAATAGTGGCACTAGTTGAAGTCAACCTGCAGCTCCACTTGATGATTCAATTCATGCGACTTTTTCTGCAGTTCGCCTGAAATGAAGCAAAGATTGCATCATTCAACTAGCAAGAAGTACTTACTCTCGTATGCTGGTAGGTTCTTCTTTAGTAGTTGCACTAAAATTGAGCAACATTAAGGTTGGCTGTCCTGCTCATGTAAGGTGCAACTATAATTTGCTTATCCTTTTGTGCAGTTCCACTAAAATAAAGTGCCATTGTGGTCACAGTGGCGGCTCACCTTGCAAAGGCTAATAATATGTTGCACAAGGTTACCAGCAGAATTTGACGGAGATTTCAGAAACTCCAATCACCAGTTTGTGCAGTTCCACAAAAATTGAGAGATGTTGCCCACGTGACATTTTAGTTGAATTGCACAAGACACTCATTCCAAAAAAAGTGTTTTGTGCAGTTCACCAAAAAGGTCACAATAGCAACAAGGTGAAATGGATATCCCTATCTGCACAAAAAGATAGAAAGAAAATAGTTGCTGGTCAATAATAAGATACGAAAGATACACGAAATGAAAAGAAGCATCTTGATTATGTTCATGGTAATCACGCAAGGACAGTAGAAAATTTAAGACATCGGCAATGCTTCATGTTACCGAAAGCATTACGATCAACAATGACATTCGTCAAATATGGGACTACTTTAATGGTGGCATTGTTTGTTTACCAGATATAGTAAATCAACGACAGCTAAAGAATTGGTTTAAGGGCATGGGACCGTGGGGACACCAGGACACTCAGCAGCGTAAAGAAGCAACTTACTTAGCATACTGGGGAAAATAGCAGTACCATTTGTAACACAGTTTAATTGCATCATATCACTGGAGGCATTAGATTAACAATAACACTGGTTACACATGTCCTTAAGGTAACAGTGTGATCCCTTCATTTTACATGCGCCCTTACATTAACAATAGCAAAATTTTGGTATAAGGACATGCGGCAATGGACGCATCAGCACAATGTACCTAAAAGGAGGCATAAAGTGGTGATGCCGAGTTTGTTCATACTTTGTGAGGGCAGCAAATCTATTCCTAGAGACCTTTTACTATGTGAGGGCAGCAAATCTAATCCTGGACATACTCTGTTGACTTGTCCACGAGCCGCCACTTTCTATCCTTTTTAAGCCAATAATAGATCTGTTCCTTATCCAGTTTGTACTGCCTTTTCCCTTTATTTCCCTTTTCAACCAAGAGACCAGTTGGGTATCCAGTCTCTACTACTTTCCCCCTGTTATTTCCTCTTTGAATCAAGTCCTAGATTCATGCTATGACTTTCCCCCCCTTTCTTCGTTGTTTGAACCAAGTCCTAGATTCCACTGCATGAAGTAGCTTTACCTCCAATAATACTAAAAATTTAGGTGGCTTTGGAAGAGCTGATGGAAGTAGAAAAACATGCACATGCAGACACGTGGGGAGCTGGGGCAGTAGAGCAAGGCCGCTTTCGAAGAACATATACCTGAGGGTCGTCAGGATGACGGTGGCGGCAGGTCGGATCTGCACACAATACGGCATGGAGGAAGAAGGGTCGAAGGACCTCCCGAGCCGGCGCTGTGTCGGAGAGAACATCACGAGTAGAGGATCGGGACCTGCCGGCAGCTGTGGGTTTCCTCCCTCGCCGCCGATGACCGCGTGAACGATGCACCTAGTCCTCTACACACACCAGCCGAAGGGATTCGGCCTGATCTGTGACCAGCGGTGAGCAGAGATAAAATGTCGCTACGCTGTCTTCTTTAGATCTGGAGAGGTTGAGAGAATGAAGAGAGCAACCCTAGTAAAGCAAGCGCTCAGGCCCCTCCCTATATATATAGTGGAGTGATTATCTTTTTCTCTCCACAACAAGCATTCCAATTTGTGTGCGTGGCATTAAAGAAAAGAAACTCTCCATTTGAGCAACTAGTTGTACAACTCCTACTTACTAGTACAGTATTAGTATTGTTAACTTGTGCTCCCTGACCCTCCATTCATTGAACAACCCCACGGGTGAATAAACATATAGTACTAGTATTTATATAGAACAAACAAGCTCGAACTATTTTGGCTTTGAGATATCGATGGTACAGTTTGAGCACATTGCATCAATGGACTTAGTACTTTGAAGTATCCTATACGTATAAACACATGCACAGTTTATATTCTGAATCGCTAGCTAGAGCCTGAACTATGTTTGTTTACATGTACCACATTTTTCTTTTCGTTTTCTGCTCCATGGCGCAATTCATCAATACAAAATTATACTATGAGTAGTGGAAAGTTGTGGGCGGGGCTTTTCCCGGGCAGTACGTGTGGCAGTTTTCGTGTAGGCAGTTTGACAGAGAGGCGAGGAGGGTGAGGGAGTAGTGGATTCAACTTACTGCTGGAAAGGTAGGGCTGTGCAATTTAACAGCACGTTACTGCTGGAAAGACGGGGTCTTGTGATACGACTACTCACTATAGTCATGAATTACTGGCGCTACGACCGGGGTGATGCCCCCTTCCGTTCCCCACTCTAATCTGGTGCATGACACGTCGACCCGGATGCTGGCACTCCCACATGTCGGAGAAGTACGTAAGAAGGAGAAAAGAATCATGCGGTGTATATAGTATATATACTAGTACTACTACTCGCGTCGGAGGACTGCGAACCACAACAGCCTAGTGAACCAGTAGGCGATAGGCCATAGAAAACAATGTGGTGATATGGCCATAAAAAACAATGTGCTACAGTCCAGTCTGTAGCATGTACACTACTACTCCTCTTCCTCCTCGTCTCGGTTCATCGTCATCATACATTTCCCATTCCTGTGTTTTCAGTATCCTGCGAATCAAGGAGGCCCTTAGACTAGTTTAGGTCCTGATGTGGAGTGGAACTCCGTACGGCCGATCTTTCACGTTTGGAGAGGATCCCTACGAGGAACACGAAGAACGCGCGGATGACGAGGGAAAACACATGGGGAAACATGAGAGAATCACTCGACCAACAAGAATAGATCACACATGCACTAGATCGATGAACACAAAGGTAACATACAAGATCCAAGTCCAACAAATGACGATACAAGAGGTAACCGGTTCTTCTCCGTGAGGAGGTCTTGATGGGGGTCTTCTCCGTGAGGAGGTCTTGAATCCAAGGGGATCTTCTCCATAGAGGGGCCGCGGTCTCTCTCGTGGAGTAGATCCGTAATGGATGAGCAATGCTCTATCTCAAGTATGAGCTAAACCAATGCTAACCCTAAAATGTAGGTAGGAGAAGAGTATTTATAGTCTAAGTGACGAAAGGGTACACGGGCCTCGGCCCAAGTCGCTGCGCACAGGCAGGGCCGGAAGCTCCGGGTGAGGCCAGAAGTTCCGGGGAAGGTCCGGCCTAACCAGCGAGTTGGCGCGGGTGGGGCTGGGTTGGCGTCCGGGGGCCGGAAGGTCCGGGCTGGCTGGAGGTTCCGGGGGACGGAAGGTCCAGGACGGGTTCCGGGCTAGCCAGAGAGTTGGCACGCCTAGGCTGGTCGAAGACGTCGGGGGCCGGAAGTCCCGGGTCGGCCGGAGGGTCCGGGGGCCGGAAGTTCCGGGCTCTGGCCGGAGGTTCCGGGCTATCCAGAGTGTTGACGCCTGTCTCTTCTTCTTCAGCCCTCGGCTCCGTGTCTTGAGCATTGTACCTGATCACACATAGCATCTCGGACTTAGGCAGTAGCCATGTCTCACTTGAAGAGGAGGGAAACCCAAGTAGGAGTGATGTCACCTCGGATTGAATAGCATGAGCCCTAGCTCTTGTCATGGGTCCACTTGGAGCTTGTATAGTTGAGGTAGTGTCCATGGGGGTGATCGTGGGATGCTCCGCTGTAACACCCACGATGCGGCTATATCTCCCACGTGTCGAGGCACGACTTAGAGGCATAACCGCATAGTGGTTTTGTCGCAAGAAGGGTCATCTTCACACAATCCCATGTAATGAACAAGAATGGGATAAAGAGTTGGCTTACAATCGCCACTTCACACAATACATAAATATAATTCATACATCATCCAAAACACACACATATACACCGACTACGGTCAAGATCCAAATGAAAATAAGATAACCCCAAATGCTAGATCCCCGATCGTCCCAACTGGGCTCCACTACTGATCATCAGGAAAAGACACATAGTAACGACCACGTTCCTCATCGAACTCCCACTTGAGATCGATCCCATCATCTGCACTGGCATCGTCGGCACCTGCAACTGTTTTGGTAGAATCTGTGAGTCACGGGGACTCAGCAATCTCACACCCGCGAGATCAAGACTATTTAAGCTTATCGGAAAGGATGGTGTAATGAGGTGGAGCTGCAGCAGGCAATAAGCATATATGGTGGCTAACATACGCAAAAGAGAGCGAGAAGAGAAGCAAAGGAGCGGACGTCATCTAGCAATGACCAAGAAGTGATCCTGAACTCCTACTTACGTCATACGTAACTCAAACCGTGTTCACTTCCCGGACTCCGCCGAGAAGAGACCATCACGGCTACACACGCAGTTGATGTATTTTAATTGGGTCAAGTGACAAGTTCTCTACAACCGGACATTAACAAATTCCCATCTGCCTCATAACCGCGGGCACGGCTTTCGAAAGATAATACCCTGCAGGGGTGTCCCAACTTAGCCCATCATAAGCTCTCACGGTCAACGAAGGATAAACCTTCTTTCGGAAAGACCCGATCAGTCTCGGAATCCCGGTCTACAAGACATTTCGACAATGGTAAAACAAGACCAGCAAAGCCACCCGAATGTGCCGACAAATCCCGATAGGAGCTGCACATATCTCGTTCTCAGGGCACACCGGATTGTCCAAGCTTCCGATAGGCCAGCCCCAGAGTTGCCCCTGGTGGCCACCGGCGACTGACAGGTTGGACCAATACTCAGAGGAGCACTGGCCCGGGGGTTTAAATAAAGATGACCCTCGGGCTCTAGAAAACCCGGGGGAAAAAGGCTTAGGTCGCAAATGGTAAAACCAAGGTTGGGCCTTGCTGGAGGAGTTTTATTCAAGGCAAACTGTCAAGGGGGTCCCATAAATCACCCGACCGCGTAAGGAATGCAAACTCAAGGAACATAAGCCCGGTATGACAGAAACTAGGGCGGCAAGAGTGGAACAAAACACCAGGCATAAGGCCGAGCCTTCCACCCTTTACCAAATATATAGATGCATTAATTAAATAAGAGATATAGTGATATCCCAACATATCCATGTTCCGACATGGAACCAACTTCAACTTCACCTGCAACTAGCAACGCTATAAGAAGGGCTGAGCAAAAGTGGTAACATAGCCAAACAACGGTTTGCTAGGAAAGGATGGTTAGAGGCTGACATGGCAATATTGGAGGCATGATATAGCAAGTGGTAGGTAGCGCGGTATGGCAATAGAGCGAACAACTAGCAAAGCAAAGATAGAAGTGATTTCGAGGGGTGGTCATCTTGCCTGCAAGGTTCTCAGAGTTGTCGAAAGCTTGATCCTCGTAAGCGTACTCAACAGGTTCCTCATTCACGAACTCGTCTCCTGGCTCTACCCAAGACAAGAACACAAACAAACGGAACCACAATCAATCACGAGAAATGCACAAGCAACATGATGCAAAACATGTATGATATGCAAGATATGGTATGCGGTGCATATGCGTGCTCCAGAAGGAAAATGATGAACAAGGCAGTAACTTAGAAAACCAAGCATGCCACTAGAAAGATGAGATGATTTCGGTCGAAATCGATATAAAGATCACCGGAAACGGATGCACGGTTTGCAAATGGCAAGCAAAACAAGAATGACACGAATCTGCGATTAACAGCATGATAGCACTTAAAATGCAACAAGCAACAATGCTACAGCACTCCAACATAGCAACAAAGCATATGACAGTAATCTACAGAATATGCTTGACAAAAGATGAACACTGAGTTACGGCTAGTTCACAACGTAACAAGCTCAAACAAGCATGGCAAAATTACTGGACATGGCAGAAAACAGCATCAGGTAGCAATGTTCAGAGCACGAAATCAACATGCTACAGGAACTTAACATGGAAAAACAAGGCATGTCAGTATTCTACTAAATGCATATGACAAAAGTCCCTTAATGACCATAAGCCAAAAAGGACCAGAAGATATGATGGCAACCTCGTAAACATAGCAGAAAACAGAGCATGGCAGAAATAATAATATGAAGGCATCTTGGTGAGCTTGATGCACTCACCACAAGGCAATGCATGACAAAACAAGCATACCTACAGCAATATGGCATGTTATTGAAGCTAACCATGGCAAGAAAAAAAGCATAGCATGTATGGATCAACTACAATGAGCTTGGCAAAATTGCATATCATGTTAAGAATCTGCCAGAAATATTTTATAGCAAAAGTAGAGCAAGATCGAGTCATGCTATGGCACTCCGTAATTGCAAACAAGGGCAGGAATGGATCAATTACAACAATATCTACAAAACATCCTTACTGAACATCTCCAAAATATGCATGGATCTCTCTGTAGCATCAAGTTTACATGGCAACAAAATAACAGCAGACAAGGACTTAGAGAAATCACTGTCCCTGAAATCAGAAACATTACAAGGCCTAGTTTGCATGCTTGTTCTAGTCACCACAGAGATCACAAAAATACATGGCATACACCACTGGAAAGATAGCATGGCATACAACAAAACACATGTAGAGCTCATGCCCATAAGATGCACAGATAAAATGATACAAAAATGACAAATCTCCAAGTTCTGTTAAGAACCAGCAGATAACAGCAACTAGCCCTCTTGCAACAGAGATTTGGGCATCAAGATGGCCTCTAATGAACATGGCAATTGAAAAAAATGTAGAGCATCACGAGACGAACATTTTGACATATTACACGCGCGAAACGGAGCTATATGCAGAGAGTTATGCAATGTTGAACAGAGGCACTTAATGTAAAATTGCAAAGACTTAGAATATTTTCGGGGGGTGAGGAAGTCAATGTACGGTTACTGTACCGATCTGGATCGAGCTAGGTTCCCGAGAGGCGGCGCTGCCCGCCGGAGAGGAGGCCGGAGAAGCGGGAGGAGGACGCCGGAGGGAGGGGACGAGGCGCCGGAGGGAGGGGACGAGGCGCCGGCGAGGGCGACCGGAGGAGGAGGCGACGCGCGGCGGCAGGCGGCGTCCCGCGGCGGCGGCGGCGAAGGGAGCCGGCGGCGGCGCGCGGGCGAGGCGGCGGTGGCGCGCCGGCGCAGCCTCGGGCGCGGGGCAAGCGTCTCGGGCGGCGGCGGTTCGGGCCCCGCGGGCCGGATCTGGGCTCGCGGGCCCGCGGCGCCGCGCGGTGGGAACGGCGGCGGCGGGTACAGGTGGCGCGACGGGATTCGTCCGGGACGGCGGCGCGGACACGTCCGGCGGCGGAGGATTTTGTCCGGGCGCGAGGTGGAAGAGAGGTAGGGTTTGGACTGCGATTGTTTTTCGGGAGGGTCACATATAAATAGGTAGAGGGAGCTAGGAGAGTCCAAATGAGGTGCGGTTTTCGCCCACACGATCGTGATCGAACGACCTACAGCATGGAAGAGAGTTTGGTGGGTTTTGGGCTGGTTTTTAGGGGGGGTTTTGCTGCACACACAAATGGACCTTGCGGATGCTCGGTTAACCGTTGGAGTACCAAACGACCTCCAAATGGAACGAAACTTGACCGGTGGTCTACCGGTGGTATACTAAGGCCACTTGACAAGCCTCGGTCCATTCCGAGAATGTTTGACACCCGCTCACGAAAGAAAACAAGAGGGGTGCACCGGAGGAGATAGGAGCGCCGGATTGCAAAACGGACAACGGGAAAAATGCTCGGATGCATGAGACGAACACGTATGCAAATGCAATGCACATGATGACATGATATGAAATGCAAGACATGAACAAAAAGCAAAACGAAAGACAAAACCCGACCACGGAGGGAATATCATAACACATAGCCGAAAATGGCAAGAGTCGGAGTTACAAATATGGCAAGTTACATGCGGGGTGTTAGATCCGCATCATCTCCCCTCCCTTGGGAAAGATCCGACCTCGGATCGAAATTCTCATCACCATGGTATGGTGAAAGGTCCTTGATGTTAAAGACGTCGCTCACGGTGTACTTGTCGCGCGAGAGGTCGATCTTGTAAGCGTTGTTGTTGTAGCGTGCTAGCACCTTGAAGGGTCCATCGGCGCGAGGTAGGAGTTTGGACTTGCGTTCGTTCGGGAATCGTTCCTTGCGAAGGTGTAGCCACACAAGATCTCCAATGTTGAATATCATGGGTTGTTTGTTGACGTTGAGCTTGGTCGTGAGTCGTTGTACTTGGCGCTCGATGGTGTGCCTTGTATCTTCATGCATTTTCTTGAGGTGGTTGACTCAGGCACTCGCGTCCATGTTGGTGCGCTCTTGAAGAGGAAGAGGAAGAATGTCCAAAGGGGACAATGGGTTGAAACCTTAGACGACCTCGAAAGGGGACTTGCCGGTAGTTGAATGTCTTGCACGATTGTAGGCGTACTCGGTGATGGCTAGGCACTCTTCCCACTCCTTGATGTTCTTCTTGATTAGCACGCGAAGAAGGGTGGAGAGCGTACGGTTTGTCACCTCCGTTTGGCCGTCGGTTTGTGGATGATATGCCGTGGAAAATAGTAGCTTGATTCCGAGCTTGGCGCATAAGGTGTTCCAAAAGTAACTCAAGAACTTGATGTCGCGGTCGGAGACAATCGTCTTGGGCACTCCATGAAGTCGCAAGATTTCCCTACAAAAGAGATTGGCAACATGTGAAGCATCTTCTATCTTGTTGCAACGAATGAAATGAGCCACTTTAGAGAATCGTTCCACAACAACAAACACGGAATCCTTTCCATTTCTAGTTCTAGGCAAACCAAGCACAAAATCCATGCTAATATCTTCCCATGGTTGATACGGAATTGGAAGTGGCATGTAAAGGCCATGAGATTGAGCTTTAGACTTAGCTTTGCGACATGTAGAGCATCGGTTGGTGTAGCGGTTGACGTCGCGAAACATCTTGGGCCAAAAGTAGTTCTTGGAGAGCGTAGCAAATGTCTTGTTGCGTCCAAAATGACCCATGATTCCTCCTCCATGAGATTCTTGCAAAAGTAACAAACGAAGAGAAGACTCGGGGATGCAAAGTTTGTTAGCTCTCATAAGATATCCATCCTTGATGTAATAGCGTTCCCAAGATGTATGCGTCAAACATTTAGCATAAGGGATGGAAAAAGTAGGATCATGCTCATACAAGTCTTTTATGTGCTCAAAGCCAATGACATTCAATTCAAGTTGAGTAACAAGCGTGCATATACGGGAAAGCGCATCCGCCACAACATTTTCCTTACCTTTAATATACTTGATGACATAATGAAAAGACTCAATAAATTCACTCCACTTAGCATGACGCTTGTTCAACTTAGTTTGACCCTTAAGGTATTTAAGCGTTTCATGATCGGTATGGATGATAAATTCATGAGGGCAGAGGTAATGTTCCCATTCACGCAAAACTCGCACTAAAGCATATAGCTCTTTGTCATAGATGGGATAATTGAGTTGCGCGCCGGAGAGTTTCTCACTAAAATATGCTATTGGACGCTTCTCTTGCGTTAACACACCTCCTATGCCATTACCACTAGTGTCGCAATGAATTTCAAAAGGTTTATCAAAGTTTGGTAATGCAAGCACGGGAGCATGAGTAAGCAAATTCTTAAGCTCATTGAAAGCGATGTCTTGGGATGTTCCCCAAACAAACGGTGCATTTTTCTTACTCAAAGCATGCAAAGGTGAAGCAATGGTGCTAAAATCCTTCACAAATCTACGGTAGAAACCGGCTAAACCAAGAAAACTACGCACTTGTTGCAAATTTGTTGGTTGGGGCCAAGTTTTAATAGCATTTATCTTAGATTCATCAACATGAACACCCTTAGAAGAGACTACAAAACCCAAGAAAACAAGCGTATCAACACCAAAGAGGCATTTTTCCATATTAGCATAAAGTTGCTCTTTTCGAAGAGTTTGTAGTACGGTGCGAAGGTGGGTGACAAGCTCTTTGAGGGATTTGCTAAACACAAGGATATCATCAAAGTAGACAACAACAAATTCACCAATGTAAGGGCGAAACACATAATGCATGAGACGCATGAAAGTACCGGGTGCTTCCGATAAACCCATAGGCATGACTAACTACTCATATAGACCGAACTTTGTTTTGAAAGCGGTCTTCCATTCATCACCCTCTTGTATGCGGATTCAGATCAATTTTAGAGAAAATAGTGGCACCGCTAAGCTCATCTAGCATATCATCAAGGCGTGGAATGGAGTACCTATAGCGAACGGTGATAGCATTGATGGATCTACAATCGGAACACATGCGAAAGCTACCGTCTCGTTTTGGCACAAGGATGACCGGTACGGCACAAGGACTCAAACTCTCACGCACATGTCCATGGTCTATGAGATGCTTTACTTGCCTTTGTATTTCTTTGGTTTCTTCGGGGTTGACGCGGTAGGGAGACTAGTTTGGAAGTGGCGCTCTGGGGATGAGGTCTATACGGTGCTCGATGCCTCGTAGTGGAGGTAGACCCGGAGGTAGCTCATCGGGGAAAACATCTTCGAATTCCTGCAATAGAGAAGATAACACCAAAGGTAGATTGTGAGAGGTGTTAGTTTGTGGTGCCTCGTCCTTGTACAAGAGGACATAGTGTAGGATACTCGATGGGTTCTCACACACTTCTCTCATCTCTCGTTTGGTGGCAAAAAGAACTAAGTTTTTCTTGTCGCTCATCGTGGAGGCACTCAATTTTGGCTTGTGGCGCTCACTTTCTTTTTGGTGGTTCGCTCTCTCACTATTCTCTCCACGATGGGTGGCTTGCTTGTCGGCAAGCACTTGGCTTGGAGACATAGGTCGTAGCACAAACTCTTTCCCTTTCATCTTGAAGCTATAGAGGTTTGGACGCCCGTTGTGGATGATGCCTCGGTCAAATTGCCATGGCCGTCCAAGAAGGAGGTGGCACACGGTCATCGGAAGGACATCACACTCCAAAGTGTCTTCGTAAGCTCCGATCTTGAAGGAGACTTGTACCCTATGCTCGACTTGGATGGTGCCGGTGTCGCTTAGCCATTGAACCTTGTAGGGGTGCGGGTGCTTCATCTTGACCAATTGGAGCTTGGAGCATAGTTCTTCACTTGCTAAGTTATGGCAACTCCCTCCATCGATGATGACCTTGACGGACCGTCCATTGATACCGGCCTTTGTGTGGAAGATATGGCATCTTTGGTCTTCATCTTGTTGATGTTGAAGAGTCAAGACCTTGGAAACAACAAGAGCGGGACTTGAATCTTCGTCACAAAAAACTTGATCATCTTCGTCTTCGTTGTTCACTTGGCGGTGCATGGCCACTTGCTCAAGGGCTTCTATTTCTCCTTCACTCATTGAGTCATAGGTTCCGCCGTCGTTGAGGATCATGGTGCGCTTGTTGGTGCACTAGAAAGACTTGTGGCCTCAGCCGCCGCATGTGAAGCATTTGAACGAACTTGTCTTGATGGTCTCATCGGTTGGGATAGATGATGATGAAGCTTTCGTGGAGTTGCTTGTGGTAGGAGGACGACTTGAGCTTGGCGGAGTTTTCTTGTAACTTGACTTGTCGCCGTTGCTTGTAGATGGCTTGGTTGAGGTAGAAGGTGGTGGAGTCATCGAAGCTTGATTGTTGGAGAGGCCATAGGACTTGGATGAGAACTTGGCATACTTGAAGTCGTCTTGCACTTGGCGTTCCACTTTGGTTGCTTGGTGTACGAGCTCGATTAGGTTTGAGTATGGTTGGAAGTCGGCAATCTTCTTGATATGGTGATTGAGTCCATTCAAGAAACGTGCCATAGTTTGCTCATCATCTTCTTTGAGATTGGCTCGTATCATGGCAATCTCCATTTCCTCGTAGTACTCTTCAACGCTCTTGGTTCCTTGCTTGCGTTGTTGGAGTTTCTTGAAGAGGTCACGGTTGTAGTAGTTTGGCACGAATCGTGCTCTCATGACATCCTTCATTTGTGCCCAGGTGGTGATGGGTGGTTCACCTTTTGCTTCTCGCCTCTCAACAATTTGTTCCCACCAAATGAGGTCGTAATCTTGGAACTCAAGGGATGCCATTGCGATTTTCTTCTCTTCTTCATAGTTGTGCAAGCGGAAGATTTTGTCGACCTTCAATGCCCATGAGAGATACTCCTCGGGGTCATTGCTTCCATTGAACTTGGGCATGGTGAACTTTAGCTTGCTGTATCGTTGCTCTTCATTGTGTTGGGGACGGGGATGATGACGCCCTTAACATGGAGGATTGTCAACCTCATGTTGTTCTTGTCGGGGTAGTTCTTCATAGTCATCATGTGCTTGGTGAACTTGGGGTACTCGTTGAGCTTGTGGAGGAACTTGTCGAGCTTGACGAGGAGCTTGAGGAGCTTGACGATGTGCCCCTGCTTCATAGATGTGTTCTTGGACTTCATCACGAAGAGCTTCTTCTTGTTCACCAGCTTGCCGGTTGCGCGTGGCGACGGCTCTACTTGAATCTCGGAGGGCTTGTTGTGCTTCGAGTGCTCGAGCTTCATGTAGTTCTTGTTCGTGACGTTATGCCTCGGCATCTTGTGCTTCTTGGTGTTGTCGCGCTTGCTCCTCTTGTTGTTGTTGTCGTTGTCGTTGTCGCTCTTGTGCTTGCACGAATGCCGCTTGGGTTTGACATTGTCGGAGCTCTTGAGAGTCGGTGTCGTGTAGTGGATTGCGGTTGGCATGGAAATCTTGACACGCGGCACGACGAAGAGTGTTCGAAGTCGGGGTACTTGAGCCGGAGATAGTGTTGTCGGAGTGTCGACTCGAGCGGCTCCTTCTTAAGTAGGACGAAGTGGTAGAAGAGCGGTTGACCAACAAGGCAGGAATCTCGTCCATTCTTGCATCATTCTCGTGCTTGTGCTCGTCGAGCTTTTTGTCGAAGTAGTCCCTTGTACGTTGCTCGGAGAGGCGCAAGTCGGTGGCGAGGTTGTCGATGCGGTCGCTCATTGCTTGTTGCTCTTGATGCAAAGCTCGTTGTGTACCGAAGAGGTGGCTCTTGGTGACATAGGATGACATGTCATCGTCTTGCTCCAAGAAGAGTGGGTTGGTAGAGGTGGTTGGCCTATCCATCATTCCAAAAAAAAATATGTGAGCGGGAGAAAGAGAAGAACCAATACCAAATGTACATTGACCGATGTTGAAGATGGATCACTGATCACTCAATGTGTAACAAGGAAATAGCACAATTGGTACCAATTCTTGTTGGATTCTCACACCTACACAAGTAAAAGCTTATGGTGGAGCTTGGTTAGGATGGTGGCACAAAATTTGATGCAATTATAAGTGAGACTCAATAATGTTGGAAAAGATTCGCAAATTTGCAAATGCAACAAGTAGACCAATAGCAAGATAGGGTACACGGAAACACACACGCAAATAGATAAGTGGGGTCGTGCAACCAAGGGTGAACCAAAATGTGGAATCCACGAAAATGCTCTTGTTGCACAACACTAGAGAGACGCTAGCACGATTGCACAATAGGCGGATACGAACTTGTGCACAACCTACTAAGCAAAAATTGCAACGACTTCTATCCCAAGTATGCTATGTGTATGATGTTTCTATGCTTTGATCCAAGATGATCGAGTATGACAATCTTAATGTTGTATGATGCTATGGTTCTTGCTTATAAGCTCTTTGCTTATCTTTCCCGTTTGCTTAAAAGCTTGTTTGGCTCTTTGTTTTTTGAGCTCTTTCTCATGCAATGCTTTACGAACCAAGATAGTAATTGAGTATATGCGATGAAAACTTTGTGACACAAGAGATGATACCAAGATATGCACCACGATGACTTGGTATGTATGCTATGGGAGAGTATTATCACTAAATGTGCCCAAGTCACGTTGCCGGCAATACTCAAAGGCAAGTCTCGATGGGTAAGGTACGCAAATATGGGCTATATGGTTATCAAAACAATGACAAGGATTAGACAAAGATGTCATCGAGATTACCGTCCTTGCTTACGGTTGAAGGTTTCAAAAGGATGAGATTGTAGTCGTTGTCGTAGTGCACGGTCTTCAGTACGTTGGCGAAGATACCGCTGCACCGTTGACGGAGTTGTCGAAGGAGCGGAAATCGTCGAAGATGTGCGAACTTTCTGTCTAAGCCGGAAGGTCCGCGCAAGAAGGAAGGTCCGGGGTCCGGAGGTTCCGGGGTGGCCGGAAGTCCGGGCATGGCCGGAAGTTTCGGTGGTTGCAAAACTGGCAAGAACAGAGAATTGGGGATCGTGGATTTGGGCGGAAAAATTTGAGGAAAAACCCAAATCCGAAGGGGAAACAAAAAAAAATGGAGGAAAAGAAGGGTGGGGAAGCTAGATCTACGAGCCACACACAAAATTCACTGATCAAATCCAACAAAACTTCATCACACCAACAAATCACAAAAAATTATGGGGGCTATTTTTGGTGGGGATTTTCGGAATTAGGGTGAAATCAACAAAATCAAGCTAGAAAACAAAGGGTAGGGGCTCCAAAAACGTGATCAACATGGTTCATCATACCAAGATGATGTGGAGTGGAACTCCGTACGGCCGATCTTTCAGGTTTGGAGAGGATCCCTACGAGGAACACGAAGAACGCGCGGAAGACGAGGGAAAACACATGGGGAAACACGAGAGAATCACTCAACCAACAAGAATAGATCACACATGCACTAGATCGATGAACACAAAGGTAAGATATAAGATCCAAGTCCAACAAAGGACGATACCAGAGGTAACCGGTTCTTCTCCGTGAGGAGGTCTTGATGGGGGTCTTCTCCGTGAGGAGGTCTTGGATCCAAGGGGATCTTCTCCGTAGAGGGGCCGCGGTCTCTCTCATGGAGTAGATCCGTAATGGATGAGCAATGCTCTATCTCAAGTATGAGCTAAACCAATGCTAACCCTAAAACGTAGGTAGGAGAAGAGTATTTATAGTCTAAGTGACAAAAGGGTACACGGGCCTCGGCCCAAGTTGCTGCGCGCAGGCAGGGCCGGAAGCCCCGGGTGAGGCCGGAAGTTCCGGGCGGCGGAGGTTCCGGGGAAGGTCCGGCCTAACCAGAGAGTTGGCGCCGGTGGAGCTGGGTTGGCGTCCGGGGGCCGGAAGGTCCGGGCTGGCCGGAGGTTCCGGGGGCCGGAAGGTCCGGGACGGGTTCCGGGCTAGCCAGAGAGTTGGCACGCCTGGGCTGGTCAAAGACGTCGGGGGCCGGAAGTCCCGGGTCGGCCGGAGGTTCCGGGCTCTGGCCGGAGGTTCCGGGCTGTCCAGAGTGTTGACGCCTGTCTCTTCTTCTTCAGCCCTCGGCTCCTTGTCTTGAGCGTTGTACCTGATCACACATAGCATCTCGGACTTAGGCAGTAGCCATGTCTCACTTGAAGAGGAGGGAAACTCAAGTAGGAGTGATGTCACCTCGGATTGAATAGCACGAGCCCTAGCTCTTGTCATGGGTCCACTTGGAGCTTGTATAGTTGAGGTGGTGTCCATGGGGGTGATCGTGGGATGCTCCGCATCAGGTCCGGTCGTTTTTTATAAATGTGTTATGTCCAAAATTTAATGAACGTGCTCCGGTTTCTATGAAAATAATCCGGTTTGCATGTAGTAATTCGTTTATTTATTTATTCTTCTGCGGGGGGTTTGCATGTAATTCGTGAGGTCTGAAATGTAAAGTACGCTGGCATGGTTGCATATGCTCCAAGTCGTGCATGCACAACGACCCAGATGCTCTATGTCCCACATGTCGGCGAAAGGGAGCACGTGGAAATAGCCTAGGAGTACATATAGGAGGATAAATGCGTGAAAATATGTACTATGAAGTGTAGATGCGGTTCGAAAAGGAGACCTAAAGTGATGACAGGTATAGGTCGCACACACCCAACTAGTGGTACTAGACGTACAACTACTTTTTCCCTCAAAAACAAGAGGTACGAGTACTCAGTACTCCTATTCTATCAACACGAGTCCCATCGGACAACAGTGTCCATGCTACAGCTAGCTCTTCTCCATCGTTTCTCTCTTCTAATTCTAACTCAGCCGATGCACGGTGGGCGGGGTGGGGATTTGCCGATGGTCGGTTTGCTCAACTGTGGCCCCACCTCATAGTGAAAATGTTACGACTTGAATAAAAATGCCATACACTAATAAAACATTAAGGCCACGAGGCGATGTAGTGTTGGTTACAGGAGGCAAGAAGAAAGATGCATCCATCGACGACGTCCACCTCCTCGACTCAGGGCGTCGGTCCATCGAACGTCGACAAAGTAGCATCGGCTTTCGTCGCCAGGTCGACGTGCTTCTGAACAATGGTGTCCAAAGATTCCAGCCGCTGGAAGAAGGCCAACGTCTTTCTGTCCTCGCTGGCCTTGTAGTGGCATATGTAGATGATTTCCTCGTAGCCGTGGATGTGCATGTCGACGGTTTCTTGCATGGCGAGGCGCTACGCGGCGAGCGCGGCCTCGAGGTGCACATTCTTCGTCGCGACATTCGGCACCTGCAGGGCCACCAGGGCTTGAAAGAGTTCATCACCATGGAGGCCGATGAGGGTGGCTGGCAATGAGGAGCCTGGGCACGCAGGCTGGAGCAGTACGGCAAGGTCGTCTGCGTGCTTCTTGATAGCGGTCAACTTGCGGATGGAGCGAACCATCATGTCGTCCATGCGAGAGGCGAAGCCAGCCTCGGCGAGGGTTACAACATAAGCAGTCGCTAGCAACATCTAGGAACACTACGCGGTGCGGGGCCACAGACCAGTGTCTTCGATGATTTGGCACAGTCGACTGCCACTTGCGTCCATCGCCTCCATAGGTGCTTGTGCCTTATGGTCAGTTGGTCTTCGATTGGAGTTAGCAGTGTTGCACAGAGACTAGGAGTAGATGGATTGGAGTGGTGGGGCGCCTTTACATGAGAGTCCAAACTCTGTTGCATTCACATCGTGCTGGCTCTATTCTGCTTCTCCAACTAATTCCCTCTGCATGCTAATTGAGGATGCATCATTGACCATTCAATGTCTCGGGAACCACTACCCTCTCCCTCCTTGGCATTCAAGCCGTATCAATGTAAATGCGGGTGAAGAAGAGACTACTCATTTACTACATTGTGCACAACGACCTTGTGGGGGTGCGACGTAAACGGCACAGGCATGTTGTACTTGTTCCACTTTCTCGTTTTGAACTCGTGACTGGTAGTAACGCTCAGTTTTGAATATATAAGTTTGGTTGTCGCACCAATATATACAACACTCCCTCCATGTAGGTTGGGTCGCTGAAGTCAAAATTAGACACAAAACACGATGGTGACGGACCAGTCTACCTCCGTCCTGGTTTATTGCTCCCCGTCGTAATCGGTGCCAAATTTTGACCATAAATTTGACTAACAAAAGGTTCATGCATGTCACAAAAATTATATCATTCAAAACTATGTTCAAGTACAAATCAAATGATATATTTTTTGTTGATATGCACTACCATTTTGTTAGTTAAAATTTTGGTCAAAATTTAGTAGAAATTACAAAAGGGACTAATAAACTAGGACCTAGGTAGTACACCAGGTGGAAGACAGTGATACTACATATAATTAACGCCAAATAAGAGCAAGGGATCAGACATGTCATTTACGACTCGAATAAAAATGCCATACACTAATAAAACATTAAGGCCACAAGGCGATGCAGTGCTGGTTACAGGAGGCAAGAAGAAAGATGCATCCATCGACGACGTCCACGTCTTCGACTCAGGGCGCCGGCCCACCGAACGACGACTAAGTAGCGGCGGCTTTCGTGGCCAGTCCGGCATGCTTCTGAACAATGGCGTCCAAAGATTCCAGCCGCTGGAAGAAGGCCAACGTCTTTCTGTCCTCGCTAGCCTTGTAGTGGCCTATGTAGACGATTTCCTCGTAGACGTGGATGTGCAGCTCATGGTTTCTTGAGTGGCGAGGCACTGTGCGGCGAGCGCGGCCTCGAGGTGCACCTTCTTTGTTGCGACCTCCGGTAGCTGCACGGCCACTAATGCTTCAAAGAGTTCTTCACCTTGGAGCCCGATGAGGGTGGCAGGCAACGAGAATCCTGGGCGTGCGGGCTGGAGTAGTACGACAAGGTCGTCCGCGCGCTTCTTGACGGTGGTGAACTTGCGGATGGAGTCGATCATCATCTGGCACATGTGAGAGGCGAAGCGGTGCCGACGATGGCTATGACATCGGCAATCGCCAGCACCGTCTGGAAACGCTGCGCGGTACAGGGCCGTAGGCCGGCGTCTTGGACGATCCAGCACAGCCAACTGCTGCTCGCGTACATCGACACCATGGGTGCTTGTGGCTTCTGGTCACTTGGTCTTGGTCTTGTATTGGAGTGGGCAGTGTTGCGCACAGACTAGGAGTAGATGGATTGGAGTGGTGGGGCGCCTTTATATGAGTGT
Organism: Aegilops tauschii subsp. strangulata; assembly: GCF_002575655.3. Lineage (NCBI taxonomy): Eukaryota > Viridiplantae > Streptophyta > Magnoliopsida > Poales > Poaceae > Aegilops > Aegilops tauschii. The sequence goes on from NC_053036.3 coordinate 282,154,508, forward strand.
CCAAAATGCATTGCATTCACATCGTGATGGCTCCATTCTGCTTCTCCAATTACTTACTCCTACCTCTGCATGCTAATTGAATGCAGAGGCATCATTAACCTTTCAATGTTTCAGGAACCGCTACCCTCTGCCTCGTTGGCATTCAAGCCGTATCAACATAAATGTGTGTCAAAAAGAGACTAGTCAGTAGTAGTATACTCAATATTGTGCACCGCAACTAAGGCGGAGAGGAAAACGAGAGAACTACGTATTTATTTACGGTGTAGATTCACTCATTTTGCTCCGTCTTTACTCATTTAGGGTGTAGTCACTTGTTGAAATCTCTAGAAAGGCAAATACTCCCTCCGTTTTTATTTACTCTGCACATTAGAGTTGACTAAAGTCAAATTTTCATAAAGTTGACCAAGTTTATAGAAAATAATATAAACATTTATCATAACAAATATATACGATGTGAAAGTACATTAAATAATAAATCTAATTGAATTGATTTGTTATTGCTTATGTTAATATTTTTTTATAAACTTGGTCAAAGTTTATGAAGCTTGACTTTTACCAAAGCTAATACGAGGACTAAATAAAAACAGAGGGAGTATTTAGGAACGGAGGGAGTAGTCCCTCCTTTCTGGTTTACAGGGTTATACTATTAAGAGCAAGTACAATAGTGGGCTTACAGCCTGCTTACATGGCAATTTTATCTCATGCAAGTGCGTGGCTATATGCGTGCTCCAAGGTTTCGCACCACGCCCCACCCCTACACAAAGACTGCCACGCGAGCATTCGCAACTGCCATATTCGGGTTGCGCTTGGCTCTTTGCCTCTTCGAGAAGACGAACAATGATGTTACTACTTCTACAGTATCGAATCAACTGTTGCATGTCTGTCCACCGCACGCGGGAGGGATAGCTTGTTGTAGTAAGCAAACGCATGTCCTCGTCTGCGAGCCACCGCGCGCATGGGCGAGGGAGAGGGTGTGTAGTAGTAAAATCAAGCTTCTCCTCGTTGTACGAGTTGACGTGACACATCATAGTACTGGCCCCACATGCTTGCCTCTAAACTTGGCTAAAAGACCCGCAGTGTACAATATATTTGCAGCAACCTCTAACATTTACCCCACCACAAATTAAAATATATATTCCTGTCTTGACAAGATGAGCGCGCAAACTACAATTACCAGGATGACACGTAGGGCCAGAAGTTTTTTTTAATCAAAAAATGTTTCGAGACGGCCTCATAGCATGGAGCCGACTCCAACGATTTTAAGCTTAAAGGCGTGGTACATGCTATCCTAGACTATGTGACTATACTACCTCCCCTACACATGAAACTGCCACACGAGCGTCCGGGTTGCGCTTGGCGCTTCGTCTCTTCGGGAAGTCAAACAATGATGGTACCACTATAGTGGAGTACTACTAGTATGCTTCTGGCCATCTGACACTGAATGAACTTGATGAGGACATCAATACCACTGTTACACCCACAACCCCTGCTACTATACATACTGGACCGATTACTAGAGCTTGCGCACGCCAATTAAATTACCAGGTACTTTCGTTTCTTGGTAATGATTCTAATGTTCATGAGAATATGATGCTGCGTAAATTGGATACATTTGTTTTGCTTACCAATGAAGCGCCTAGCTTGAAGAGGGATGAACATTGGAGCAAGAACAAGCATGGAGTTGATGGCATGCGCAAGGGGAACAAGAACGGAGTTACAAGTGATGATTTCAGGACTTTGAAGCTACCATAATGAGTGCATGAAGCCTTGGACGAAATATACAAGATGCCACTTCATAAACTTCGTCCAGAGGCTATTCTAGGTGCTGCGTCACCTTATTATTGGGCCAGGCCCATGTAATTTTGAAATACATAAGTATAGGCTGTTTTTAGAGTCCGTATGTGTGGGGAAACAAGAGATAGGGTTGGTTTCGGACCCCTTCCGTAAGGGCCACGAAATTCCCCCCTCTTCCTCCATATATACAGCCCTTAGGGCACCGATTAGACTTTGGGATTTGTTTAGTTAAAAGTTAGCCATTGCAACTTCGTGTACTTCGTTTGTGTCCAACGACCAGACCAAGACCGCTTACGGATCCCCACCATTATCAATACTTCATCTATATTTGCAATATTCAGATTGCATTATCATATTCTTGCTTGTTCTTCGATTGCATGCAGGAATAGACCTTCGTGGTCAGGCTGATCGTGCTTCCGGCATCGTTAGTAACCTCAGGAGATTGGTTTAGCGATTGCTAAGGCGCAACGTCGTGCACGTTTGTAGTCGGATCGTCAAAGTTGGCTCCACCAAATCGATAGTTATCATCTCATCGAAAGATCGGGACAACTCCGCCTCTATCAGAACTGCTGCATGTCCATCGCGTGCGGGAGGGAGAGTGTGTAGCGAAAGCTTCTCCTAGTCCTGCGAGCCACCATGCTCATGGGTGAGGGAGAGGGCGCTGTAATCAAAATTGTCCTTATTGTATGAGTTGACGCACCACATCAAAGCAGTGCACTCGATATATTTAAATAGTTTGCGTTTACCGATGCATTAATTAAAACGCATGCATGCATGCCATGACTTTCCTTTTGATACTTGCATGTGTTGATTTAATGCACCTTGAAGTAGTATGAATATGTGATGGTAAAACTTTTTAATGTCCCGGCCCTAAAGCGAGAGATGGTTGTGCACGAGGAGGGCAAGATCATGCCGATGGAATAGGACCCGACGATGGAGCTCTCTATGGTCTCTATGGACCTCACCTGGCTCCACTGCCCCTTGTGCCTCCGCCCCATGAAGCCTCCAGTGTATGAGGTTACAATACACCTCGTCCATTCGACTGATCGAGCAAGGTGCAGGTTTCTTGATTGATGTGCTGTTCGATTGATCTGTGCAGTGCAAGGGAGGGCACCTGGCCTGCGCGGACTACCGCGGTGAGCGCCCCGGGAACCAGCGGCAGTGACAGTAGTGTGAGCACGACGGCTGCTTCGATGTTCGGAACACGGCGATGGACGTCGTCCTCTCCTCGGTGAGGGTGGAGTGCCCGCATGAAGGCTGTGAGTTCTACATCACCAACCACAAGCTCGCCGATCACCAGAGTGTGTATCCACTCGTGCCCTACAAATGCCCCGTTCCCGTCTGCGGCTACGAAGGCCCGCCGCTGACGCTCTCCCACCACATCAGCATCGTGCATCCCATGCCCGTGCACATGATCCAATTTGACAAGGTGCTCCAGCAGCAAGTGCCAGTGTCGGAGACAGGCTCTTGCTGTTCGCGGAGGAGGACAGCCGCGCGTTTTTCTTGGTCAGCGGCGTGCTCGACAACGGCGCGCCTATCACCGTGTTGATTGTCTGCATCAGAGCGGGGGCGTCCCACTGCCGCACTACGTGGCCAAGCTGTGGGCGAACGGCCCGCCGGGGGAGCCCAAAGGCAGGACCGACGCCGTCAAGCTGGAAATCGAGGTGACAAGCAGCAAGGATCCCGGCGACGTCGACGTGCAGGAGCTGAACTTCTTCACAGTTCCGCCCAAGCTGCTAGCCAGGGCTAGGTCGTCGAGGATGGTGTCCCTCCACATATAGATTGACAAGCTCACCTCCTAAATGATTCTATAGTTCCTTCTATTTATTTTAGTAATATGCTAATATAGGGGTTAGCTCGATCTACTTTAGCTTAAGAGATGGTGGGTTTGGGTGGCGATGTAGCAATTACTCGACATCAGATCAACAGTTAAAGTAATTTCCAACGGTCGAACGGATATTTTGTGTCTGTTGGATATAAAGATCCTTTGGGTAAGAAGTATAAGCAGATTATATGCATGTTTGTTCAGGAAGTGTTGCATACATGTGCGAGTTGACGCGACACATCAAAGTAGTACTACTACTAGTAGTACTCACCTGACTGCGCACCAGGCAGACGAAGCTCGTGTCGTGTTGGTGCCGTGTGCGCCCGCACATTAACCAAAACCTCGCGCCTCCAGCTTAGCCTCTGTGTTTTAAACTGCTCAATCTCAAGGCCAAGGAGCAATGGGAACCTATGATAGAGCCAATCGGATGGTTGAGAACACTAGAATTCGTAGCTACAGATGCGTGTGTGAGAGAGGACGAGTGTGTGCATGCACCTCTTCTCTTCGTGTATAACGTACTAAACTCAGAGTACAAGTGTATGTGGGTGGCATCGACCTAGGGAGCTAGAGATGGTGCGTGCGAGAAGTCCCGAGAGACTAGGTGTGTGCGTGGGAAAGAGGGAGAGAGAAGATATGTGTCGATGTAATGCGTGTGAAAAAAAGACTAGTCTATAGCTCACCATGAGGCTATTCCTATCGAACACCCCAATAAATGTAAGATATGTATCCGATGGTGCCAGTTATTGAACGTACATAGTAGTAGAAAAAGAAGTACCATGGTATATTACAAAACTGCTACACCACGACCGAGAAGACGTGCCCACGTTACACCATCCGGGAATAGTGCCGCACTTCGAAACTAGAACCGTCAATAAATTTTGAGCTTGCGTCTCATCACATTCCAAATTACAACCACACTATATTTAATTGCAAACCTGTTCACACTGATCACAACCTAAACGATTTCCCACTTATGAGCGTATTAGTACTCGGTTATAAATACTACTGTTCCAAGATGACCGCACATTCCTCCTCAACTCCTCATCCACAAAAACAAACAAGTCATACAACATCGTTCCCTTGCGCCTACCAGGGCTAGTGTGAGTTCATGATTGAGAGATTACCACCAGGGAGTGGTGAGCCTTGAAGCAGAAGCACGAGAGATTTCCTGCCTCGTCGCGAAAGCAGCCGACATGTCCCGCTGCGCGGCAGTAGCAGCACAAAGGTCCCGCTGCGCCGCCGAAGCAGCACGGACGTCCCGCCGCGCTGTCGATGCAGCAGACTGGTCCGACCGCACCGCGGAAGCAGCAGAGATGTCTCGCCGCACCGCGAATGCAATAGAGGTGTCCTCCCACGCTCCGGCGGCCTAGGAAAATGTGTCGCGGGCAGGCGAGGACTCTTACAGGCGCATGCATTCGATCGTCCATAGCCAGATGGATAAAATCTCCGGCTGGGCGAGGTTGTAGGACGACATGAAAGCCTCATTTGAACAGGCTACCAGTGTCATCCGGCAACTAGGGCAGGGCAATGCGAAGCTCCGGGACAAGTGCGACCTGCTGAGGGCGAAGATCGCCGGAAGGGCGAAGCAGGCGGAGGAGACTGCTGCCTTGTTGAATTGGACGGGCGTCATCGTCAAGAAACTTATGGACGAGAATGCCATGCTCCACATCGAGCGCAAAAGGCTGGTGGAGGAATCCGTGGATGCTGCCAAGCAGCATATTAAGGACATGGAACTGATGAAAGAGATCATTGCCGCTCGCCGCGAGAACTATTCTCCGCGACCTGCAGCGCATCAAGAAATAGAGATGAGCGAGCCAGATCGTTGTATGCGTCTTTCTTCTTCTTTTGCCCTTGTATATTTCGGGCGTAGCCGCATGTGGATTTTTTAATTATCTTCCTAAATATGTAAGACAATTATTATCCATTATCATCGTCCTTATATATTCATCAGTCCTGCTATAAGTCGCAGTAGATGCTATATAGGTCCGTCGGATCCTACATCAAGATCCGTGCAAATTTTCTTTTTAGATTTTATTTTTTCTCTCTTAAATCTCAGTCGAGTGAGACATAGCCACGCCATTAAACAGGGGCTTGGGCGCCATTAATGGAGACCTTGGGAGAGAGGTGGGCGGCAGATGGAAGTCGAAGGGCTCTCTTCCCGATAAGCACGCGCAGGGATCTGATCGCACGCCTCCCATACTCAAATAGCTACCCTGCACGGCGCCTCCTAGCTAATAAAAAAGGGGACGCGTGGCAGCACCTAAATGGTAAGTAGAATGCCCACGGTTTCAATAATACTTGTGTTTCCGATTCTAACGTGACAACACTTAATCCAAAATGACTTTGTTGATTGTTAATGTGTGCGCCTTCGCAAATCGAACAGCAAAATTACCATAGCATGTTGGTGCCATGTCATGACACCAAGCCAAGTTTCATGATTTTCATGCGTGTTTTGGATTTACAGGAATTAAAAAACCAAGTTTCTCAATGTTTCCGGCCGAGCAACGACGCCCAGATGTTTGAATTTCATTCCCATTTCTTGCATGGGACCTAGAAATTTACCTGAGGACACACATGTGATTTTTCAACCAACTTTGGTGCACTGGAGCACATGCTTGTAGTTCAAATTTGAATTATGCACATTAAATGACCAGAAACTCAATTAATGTATAAAAAAGGCCAAACGAACCCGGAATAATTCCAAAATTTAACACGACACTCATATAGTTCTATGTTGCCTTTGTAAAGAAAATCTAGGGGGCATCGTATATTATTTCGCACACAAAGGTGACACATTCCCTGTCAGAACCACGAGCCTTCCTGAGAGAAGCTCCGGTTTGCAAGAAGCTTATACCAAAACCTGTTCCAATTCGGCCAAGTTTTTTACCACAGCATGTTAGTACCATGAAATGACACCATGCCAAGTTTCATGATTTTCTGGTGTGTTTTGGATTTACAAGAATCTTAAAACCAAGTTCTCAATGTTCTCGGCCGAGCCATGACACCCAGATGTTTGAATTTCATTCCCGTTTCTTGCATGGGACCTAGAAATTCACCCGAGGACACACACGTTATTTTTCAACCAACTTTGGTGCACTAGAGCATGTGCTTGTAGTTCAAAATTGAATTATGCACATTAAATGACCAGAAACTCAATTAATGTATAAAAAGGCTAAATGAACCCGGACTAAACCCAAAATTTAACATGACACTCATATAGTTCTATGTTGCCTCTGTAAAGAAAATCAAGGGGGGCAGCGTATATCGTTTCGCACACAAAGGTGACACGTTCCCTCTCAGAACCACGAGCCTTCTTGGGAGAAGCTCCGGTCTGCAAGAAGCTTATACCAAAACGTGTTCCAATTTGGCCAAGTTTTTTACCACAGCATGTTGGTGCCATGACATGACACCATGCCAAGTTTCATGATTTCCCAGCGAGTTTTGGATTTACAGGAATTTAAAAACCAAGTTTCTCAATGTTCTCAGCCGAGTCACGATGCCCAGATGTTTGAATTTCATTCCCATTTCTTGCATGGGACCTAGAAATTCACCCAAGGACACATATGTGATTTTTCAACCAACTTTGGTGCACCGGAGCATGTGCTTGCAGTTCAAATTTGAATTATGCACATTAAATGTCCAGAAACTCAATTAATGTATAAATAGGCCAAAGGAACCCGATATAATTCCAAAATTTAACAAAATGTAAACTTAACTAATATCTTCTTTATATGGGGCCTTTAATAAATGTCTATTATATATGTTTTCTACCCTATTCACATTTAGTAGATATTATAGTTTGATGCTCTCAGATAATCTATTATTGACACTATAGGGGATGTTGATTCTTGTCAACTACCATGTGCGAAAGGTTAAAACAGGTATATAATCATCTTCTCTGTTTTGCACAGTGCAATACCAACCCCTATACGATGATGCACATTAAACTATTGATATGAGTTTTATGTAAACCAGTGGCTTAAAGTTGATTTTCATATTGTTTGAAATTGTGTCAATAAAGATTTTTTTAAGAATATTGTTTGCTGATGTTGTCGGATGTGTGTATGAAAGATCCTTTTTTCCTCCCATTGCAACGCACAAGCATGTTTTGCTAGTGTATAAAAAAGGCCAAACGAACCCGGAATAAATCCAAAATTTAACAGGGCACTCATGTAGTTTTATGTTGCCTCTGTAAAGAAAATTAGGGGGGCAGCGTATATCGAGGCTTGTTGAGAGAATCTCCGGTTTGCAAGAAGCTTATGCCAAACTTGTCCCAATTCGGCCAAAAATTATACATATGAAAACAGGGTCTAGATTATCCCGAACATTTTGCTACCTACAGCAATGTACTGTGATTTGAGTTCAACATAAAATGGATACAAATATTTGAATTGGAGATCGTATGGTACATGTTGTTCATAGTGAAATATGATTACTGCTATATGCATGGTTTCTGTTATCAAGATAACATTTACGTGAGGGTATAACTTGACAACAATCCTATTCAAATAAGGAAAATTGATTCGAATTTAGTCCATATGGTAGACGACAATATATATGTTCATAGGGTGGAGTAAAATGTTCATATAAGATGGAAGATCGAAATGTAGGACTACATCCATTATAAATCGCAAGGTCACCTAACGATATATTCGAATTCAACATAGCGTGGATTCGAAAATTGAAATTCGAGATCCTGGCTTTTGTAATCATATAAAAAGGGACATGACTCTTTCTTGTGGTGGGAATTGATTTGTTTTTTGTTGTTGTTGAGGGAAGTGCGAATTGATTTGGTACTGTACAGGGTAATCTTGTTCTCCTGATTTTTTTTTACATTTTTCTTGTAGTTTTTTAATTGCATTTATAGCAACATAGTAAAAGGGGACACGACTCTCTTGTGTCTTGTATGAATTGTTTGTTCTACCGAACATGGAATCCACGCCTTGTTATCCCAAAATTTTCAAGCTCGAGTATCTTTGGCCTCTTCTGCTGTGAAACACCCGCCTCTTCAACCCGCGCCGCGCCTTGTTATCCCGAAATTTTGACGCGCGCGAAAACTCCCTCCTCATCCGAAATCGGTCCCGCAGCCCAGACACGTGAAATCCTCCTTCTACCCCTTAGCCAAAAATGCCGCCTCGATGTCGCATGGTCAAAACCGGTGGGTGTATGTTCGTAACTTACCCTACATTTCGGACAAGTGCGTCCCTAAGCCAGGGCTCCCCCTACCTTCCCCTTCGTCCCCCCGCATTCGTACACCGAGGCTGCCAAAACCAATGAAACCCCAGACTCTACCATCGGTCTTCCGACCGCCGCCCTGCCGGATTCTCTTCCCCTACGATGTCGTCCACCGCAATAGCTCGCCGTCCCTCATCCACCACACTAGATGAGGATCTGTCGTTGATCTCGTCGTCCCGCCGGATCAGCCGCCCCATCCTCCACCTCCAAGGAGTTGCCCTGACGTTTGCCTCGTCAATCGCGCCACCTCCATCCCCACCGCACCGTCTTGACCTGCCCCACCGGAACCGCAACACCCTCACCAATTCCTCTATTGAAGCCGAGGCCTACTCGGCGCCACCAAGGAGGTTCTGCACTCACCGCTGCATTTTATCTTTTATTCGATCTCACGAGGCTGCCGGTGCTCGATACCGAGCAGCCATGGCGGGTCTCCATCGACGGCGCCGTCGCTGGCCACTTCATCCACGGCGTCTCTCCCCCATGTCGTTGCTTCCTCGATGGCGACTTCCACACCAGCACTAGCTGTTGCTGCTCCGGCTATCGATCGCGCTGCCGCTGCTGCTCCGGCTCTCGCTTGCGCTATGGCTTTGTTCTTGCTATCGGTCGCGCTGCTGCACTGCTCTTGCTTTCGTTCATGCTGCTACTCTGCTCTGTTCTTGCTATCGGTCGCGCTGCTGCACTGCTATTGCCGTCAAATGCGCTGCTGCTCCGTTGTTGCTCTTGTTCGTGATGCTGCTCTGCTCTTGCTCTCGCTCGCGGTACTGCTGCTGCTGCACGACCTCCGGCAGCTACAGGAGTTGCTACTTTAGGACTCGCTCGCGATGCTACTGCACGAGTTGCTCTCTGCTAGTGCGTTGCCTGCTCGAGCGGCTGCTGATTTAGATCACTGCTTCTCTGCTACTAGTGGTCGAATGCCCTAAACTTCTATTGCAATGCTCTGGTACTAGTTCAATCAGTTTCAACAGCAAAATTCAGTTTTGACTATAAAGTTTAGTTTCTTCAGTTAAGTTCAGAGTGAACAGTATTTACAGCATCTGTTGGAGCGGCCGCGACGCGGCTGATGCATTTTACATCTAGCACTTTTTGGTAATGTATTTTACATCATTTATTGCAGATGATATTAGAGTCCCAATTCATATTAACGTTGTTTGTCTTGTCCTGCTTCAGCCTCGTCGTCGTACACCTCACCGGAGCTGCTCCCTCGACGAAACCGTCCATCACAGCGTAGCAGTACCCCCGGCGCCGTATCCAGAGGCTTCAGATCTTCTTCCCCGCCTCCGACAGTCACACCAGCATCACCATCCTCCATGTCCGACCCAATGATGTTGAGGTCGACAAGGCTATGCCAAAGAGGTTGTACACTCGTTGCATTAGTTTGTTACTCTGCATTCATATCGATCCCTCAGGGATCCTTTGGTTCAAAGCAGTTGCAAATTTAGAAATAAATGAATCGTGGTCACAAAGTTAACAGGGAGAAAACTAAATGCTCTTTTGAACCACAATTTTAATTGGTTTAGCAAGATAGGCATTATATGATACTAATGTGGACCAAATCTAAGGTCACAAAATATTTCGAGGGCAGGCTTCAGCCTGTTGAAGACTTCCTACTAGAATCACCACTGGTTCAAAGAAAAAGTGAAGGAAAACATAGGAATTGGGAACTTTAATGTCGTACTACTATTCGTGCATTTGGTTAGAAGGAATGGAGCAAAGTGATACTAGAAGATTTTTTTCCTTTGGTGTCTCTTTCAAAGAAAAAACGTAGGAATTTTAATATCCACTTGGACGTCCTTTTCAAATTAATATGCATGAAGAACATGACTAGTTGCATTACTGGCATAATAAGATTCTTATTTTTTTCATTTTCACATGGTTTGACTTTAATTTGACCATGTTTCTCCATTCCTGTGTTTTCCAATTCATGTGAACCAAACACCTAGGTTGACAGAAATCCTATGTTTGCAAATGCTCTGTTTTGCACGTGCAGTCCTATCCTATTCCTGTGTTTTTCCTGTCCATACATTTATCGAATCCTCCAATTCTAAGGAGCCCTTACAGATTTACTTCATTTTCAGATAGGTGTCATAGAAAACTCTGTGTGTTATGTCCTGCTCCTGCCGTGCCGTCATCCACCCCACCTGAGGTGCACCATCGTTGGCAGCGTTCACTGCAGCAGAGATTCCCCCTGGAGACTTTCTTTTTCCACCTCAGATCATCTTCCCCATTGCTAGCAGCCATGCCAACTGCATTACCATCATCCGCTGAGCAGATGAACCTGAGAACTATACAGTTCCAGAAGAAAGGTCGCACTCTTTCGTGTCTGTTTACGTTGTACATCGGTTATTATTACCTGCTACTTTATCGTCATGTTCACCTCTTAGACTCCGAGTCAGGTCCAATCTAATGTTCAAACTTGAGTTTTAAAATGCCTGTGGGGAACTGATACGTCTCCAATGTATCTATAAATTTTGATTGTTCCATGCTATTATATTATCTGTTTTGGATGTTTAATGGGCTTTAATATGCTCTTTTATATTATTTTTGGGACTAACCTATTAACCGGAGGCCAAGTGCCAGTTTATGTTTTTTCCTATTTTAGTGTTTCGTAGAAAAGCAATATCAAACGGAATTAAACCTTCGCGATGATCTTTCTTGGACCGAAAGCAATCCAGAAGACTTGGAGTTGATGACTGGAACGCCACGAGGCGGCCATGAGGCAGGAGGGCGCGCCTAGGGGGTAGGCACGCCCCCACCCTCGTGGGCCGCTCATAGCTCCACCGACGTACTTCTTTCGCCTGTATATACTCTTATACCCTAAAAACATCAGGGGGAGCCATGAAACACTTTTCCACCGCCGCAATCTTCTATACCTATTAGATCCCATCTTGGTGCCTTTTCTGGCGATCTGCCGGAGGGGGAATCGATCACGGAGGGCTTCTACATCAACACCATAGCCTCTCGATGAAGCGTGAGTAGTTTACCACAGACCTTCGGGTCCATAGTTATTAGCTAGATGGCTTCTTCTCTCTCTTTGATTCTCAATACTAAGTTCTCCTCGATGTTCTTGGAGATCTATTCGATGTAATACTCTTTTGCGGTGTGTTTACCGAGATTTGATGAATTGTAGATTTATGAACTTGATTATCTATGAATATTATTTTGTTCTTCTCTGAATTTTTATATGCATGATTTGATAGCTTTGCAAGTCTCTTTGAATTATCAGTTTATTTTGGCCTACTAGATTAATCTTTCTTGCAATGGGAGAAGTGCTTAGCTTTGGGTTCAATCTTGCGGTATCCTTTCCCAGTGACAGTAGGGGCAGCAAGGCACGTATTGTATTGTTGCCATCGAGGATAAAAGGATGGGGTTTATATCATATTGCTTGAGTTTATCCCTCTACATCATGTCATCTTGCCTAATGCGTTACTCTGTTCTTATGAACTTAATACTCTAGATGCATGTTGGATAGCGGTCGATGTGTGGAGTAATAGTAATAGATGCAGAATTGTCTCGGTCTATTTAACACGGACGTGATGCCTATATTCATGATCATTGCCTTAGATATCTTCATAATTATGCGCGTTTCTATCAATTGCTCGACAGTAATTTGTTCACCCACCGTAATACATGCTATCTTGAGAGAAGCCACTAGTGAAACCTATGGCCCCCGGGTCTCTTTCTTATTATATTGCATCTCTTTTATTTACATCGCATCTCGTTTACTATTTTGCAATCTTTACTTTTCAATCAATACAACAAAAATACCAAAAATATTTACTCTACTATCTTTATTAGATCTCACTTTTGTGAGTGGCCGTGAAGGGATTGACAACCCCTTTATCGCGTTGGTTGCAAGGTTCTTGATTGTTTGTGCAGGTGCTAGGTGACTTTTGCGTTGTCTCCAACTGGATTGATACCTTGGTTCTCAAAAACTGAGGGAAATACTTACACTACTTTGCTGCATCACCCTTTCCTCTTCAAGGGAAAACCAACGCATGCTCAAGAGTTAGCAAGAAGGATTTCTGGCGCCGTTGCCAGGGAGATCTACGCCAAGTCAAGACATACCAAGTACCCATCATAAACTCTTCTCCCTCGCATTACATTTTTTGCCATTCGCCTCTCGTTTTCCCCTCCCCCACTTCTAAAACGATTTTCGAAAACCTTTGCCTTTTCTTCGCCCTTTTATGTTCGTTCTTTTTCGCTTGCTTCTTGTGTGCTTGTGTGTTGGATTGTTTTTTGGTCACAATGGCTTAAGATAATACTAAATTGTGTGACTTTTCAATACCAACAACAATGATTTTATTAGCACTCCGATTGCTCCTACTACCGATGCTGAATCTTGTGAAATTAATACCGCTTTGTTGAATCTTGTTATGAAAGATCAATTTTCTGGCCTTCCTAGTGAAGATGCCGCTACCCATCTAAACAACTTTGTTGATTTGTGTGATATGCAAAAGAAGAAAGATGTGGATAATGATATTGTTAAATTGAAGTTATTTCCGTTTTCGCTTAGAGATCGTGCTAAAACTTGGTTCTCTTCTTTGCCTAAAAATAGTATTGATTCATGGAATAAGTGCAAAGATGCTTTTATCTCTAAGTATTTTCCTCCCGCTAAGATCATCTCTCTTAGAAACGATATTATGAATTTTAAGCAAATTGATCATGAGCATGTTGCACAAGCTTGGGAGGGGATGAAATTAATGATACGTAATTGTCCTACACAAGGTTTGAATTTGTGGATGATTATACAAAAAATTTATGCCGGATTGAATTTTGCTTCTAGAAATCTTTTAGATTCGGCCCCGGGAGGCACTTTTATGGAAATCACTTTAGGAGAAGCTACTAAACTCCTAGACAATATTATGGTCAATTATTTTCAATGGCACACCGAGAGATGCACTAGTAAAAAAGTTCATGCGATTAAAGAGATTAATGTTTTGAGTGGAAAGATGGATGAACTTATGAAATTGTTTGCTAATAAAAGTGTTTCTTCTTATCTTAATGATATGCCTTTGTCCACTTTGATTGAGAATAATAATGAATCTATGGATGTGAATTTTGTTGGTAGGAACAACTTTGGTAACAACGCGTATAGAGTAAACTTTAATTCTATGCCGTTCCCTAGTAATTCCTCTAATAATTATGGTAATTCCTACAACAACTCTTATGTAAATTTTAATAAGATGCCCTCTGATTTTGAGACTAGTGTTAAAGAATTTATGATTTCGCAAAAGAATTTCAATGCTTTGCTTGAAGAAAAAATGCCTAAGATTGATGAGTTGGCCAGGAACGTGGATAGAATTTCTCTTGATGTTGATTCTTTGAAACTTAGATCTATTCCACCTAAGCATGACATCAATGAGTCTCTCAAAGCCATGAGAATTTCCATTGATGAGTGCAAAGAATGAACCGCTAGGATGCGTGCTAAAAAAGTTTGCTTTGTGAAAACGTGTTCTTCTAGTTTTCATGATAATAATGATGAAGATCTAAAAGTGATTATGTCGGCGTTCTGGGAACGGGGGTCCCCAGACTTGCCTGCCTGCGGCCCACGGCGTGGCTTTGCTAGCAGGCCTGTATGGCCCATCTTCATCAACAAGGCATACAAGACCCTCGCGAGGAGCCAAGCCTCACGAGGCGGACGACGCAAGACTTCCTCGGGAGCGGCCTCACCAGGCTGCCTCGCGAGGAGCGGAGATATCATGGCGGGGCAAACCTCGCGAGGCTCTTGTGACGTGAGCCATGACGATCGGCACCAGGCGGGCGCCAACGCGCGCAGAGTCCTTGTTTCCTCTTTGGTGCTAAGGAAGCAAGCGCAGGCGCGGAGTACCGAGGCATTAGGCAAAGGTTTCCATATCGGTGCAATGAGACCAAGACCAGCAGGCCAGCAGGATGGAGGTCACCATGGAGCCCAAGATGACGTCATCACCAGAGCCTTTTGCAGGCGAAGACCACTTTTGTCAGGATATCTTGTACTAGTTGTCCCCTTCCGAATTTGCCAGCCGTTGTTGGCTCCCTTCCCACTCAATATTTGGGGAGAGGACCAGGGCCTATATAAGTAGAGCTAGCCACCACAGGGGCAAGGTTGAACCACAGTAGAGGCAGGTTGAACTCATTCAGAGCCGTCTCACCCACACAAGTCCGCAGAGGACAAGAACACCTCAACCTCAGGAGGCTGTTCTTCCCCTTGTACTATTCTTCATCAGACCAAGAGGCAATCCACCACCACACACTGGAGTAGGGTATTACACCACAACGGTGGCCCGAACCAGTATAAATCTCGTGTCTTTCTGTGTTGCGAGTTCGTCGAGTTCGTCCGCGAGATCTTAGCGAGCTAGGGCGTGGATCGGTAGGAGGGAAAGAACTTCGCGCGCACCCCAGAGTTCGAACCTTAAGGGTTTTGCCGGAACCCCACATCCGACATTTGGCGCGCCAGGTAGGGGTGCGCCGTAGGTTCCCTTCGGTTGATCCGTCGCTCTGTCGCTCCGTCGCCTCCATGGCGGACGCTCGCCGCGCTCGAGGTGAGTGCCGGGCTGCCCTCACCACCCGCGTTGCTCAGACGGCTCCCGTCGGCGGCCCACCTCGTCGTTCCCCGTCGCCTGCCACCAGCGCCGCCACCGGCCCGGTGGGGAACGAGCAGCAAGCGTCCTCGCTGCACCCATCGGTGTGGCAGGACGGCCGCACCGCCACTCCATCGCTGACCCTGGCCGATTCCTCGTCCCACGCACGTCGCGCTCCCATGGATGCGGAGGCCGCGCTCCTCATGGCGAACGAGCTCCTGCGCTATCGCCCGGTCGACGACCTATACGAGGACTGGCTCGACCGCGTCGCCGAGCTCGTCCACGCCGCAGGGGGCTCCCCGGCACCGTCCCACTCTCTGCCTCGCCCTCCGCCAGCCACGAGCGTCGTGGCTCATGGGGCGCCTCCACCACCTCTACCCCAAGACCGTGCCTTGGCGCCAAGGCACGCAGCCCCGCGACGCGATCCACCACGGCCGGCGCCCGCGCGCGAAGAAAGAAGCTGCCAAGAAATTCCTTGGCCGCGAGAAGCTGCACCTGCGCTCCCCACGCCGCCTCGCCAAGACCGCGCGCTAGTTGCGGTGGCGGCACGCGGGCCTCACCAAGACCAAGCTCCACCTCAGAGACGGGCCCCGGCGACCACGGCCGGCTACCGCACCTTCACCCCCGAGCTGCGTAGCGTCGCCTGGCCGGGCAAGTTCAAGCCGGATCGGCCTCCTCGCTACGACGGCACCGCCGACCCCGCAGAGTTCTTGCAGCTCTACGAGCTAAGCATCGAGGCGGCCAACGGCGACGAGAAAATCATGGCGAACTGGTACCCAATAGCGCTCAAGGACGGCGCCCGTTCGTGGCTCCTGAACCTGCCTCAGGGCTTGATCTCCTCCTGGGACGAGATGCGCGACCGCTTCGTCGCCAACTTCCAGGGCACTCACGACCGCCCGCCGGCCGCGGGTGACCTACGCCGCATCAAGCAACAACCAGGAGAAACCCTCCAGAAGTACATCCAGCGCTTCAACAACACTCGCCTCAAGATCCCCAAGGTCATGGACGAGGCCATCATCTCCGCATTCCCTGACGGCGCCCGCGACATCAAGATGAAGGAGGAGCTCGCTATCCACGAGGAGCTGTGCACATCTCAGGAGCTGTTCAACCTGGCGACCAAGTGCGCGAGAGCTGAGGAGGGGCGCCTCTCCCTCCTCGAGCTGCCAGCTGTGGACGCAGAGGAGAAGAAGGCCAAGGCCAAGGACGTGAAGCGTAAGGAAGCAGCCGTGCTCGCCGCGGAGCCGGACACCAAGCGAGGTAGGGACCAGCCCGAGTCATCCAAGAACAGCCGACCGTTCTGCGCCTTCCACAACCTGAACACCCACAACACCAGCGACTGTCAAGAGCTCAGAGCCATTCGCGAAGGACGCTTTGGTCGATGCCCCGAGCGCAGCGACCGGGGCTACAGCCGAGGAGGAGGACGTGCAGGCGGACGCTGGGACGACTGTGGCCCGCGCCAGGAATGGCGCGACAGGACTCGTGAGGATCGTTGGCAAGATCATCCTCGCGAGGGCGCCTGGAGGGACAAGCCTCGTGAGGATTGTCCTCAGGGCAACGCCGGTCTTCCCCTACTGCCGCCACCACCAAGAAGGAACGATGACCACCATCAAGACGAGGTGGCTGGGGGCTTCCAGGAGCCGCGCGCAATCGCATGCATCTTGGGCGGCGCTCAGGCCCGAGCCTCGCAGCATATCTTCAAACAGTTTGCTCGGGAAGTGAATGTTGTCCTCCCCAAGCTCGAGGCCACGCGCCCGCTCAGGTGGTCCCAGTGCGCCATCACCTTCAACTCGGCAGATCAGCTCAAGTGTGCAGCCACCGCTGGCGCCCTCCTGATGGTTAGTTCACCAGTCATCAACAATGTGCAAGTTACCAAGACCCTCATTGACGGCGGCGCAGGGCTCAACGTCCTGTCTGTCCACACGTTCGACAACCTCCAAGTCCCGTATGAGCAGCTTCAACCTACCAAACTTTTCTCAGGAGTGACCGACGGTTCCACCACACCGATAGGGCAGGTCCGCCTGTCTGTCACCTTCGGGGAATGCAAGAACTACCGCACCGAGCTCATCGACTTCGACGTCGCGCACATCCGCCTGCCATACAACGCCATCCTCGGGTATCCAGCCCTGGCCAAGTTCATGGCAGTGACCCACCACGGCTACAACGTCCTCAAGATGCCGGGAAGCGGCGGAATCATCACGGTCCCATGTGAAGAGAGAGATGTGGTGTGCTCCCTCGAGCGTGCCTTCCAAGCTGCAGCAATCGACGACCCTGACAGCAAAAGCGAGGGCCCTCCTGAGGCCCTCCCCAGGAAAAAGAAGCAGTTGCGCCGTGCCGGACCTCAGGAGGATGGCGTCGCAGCTGGAGCCTCGTCAGGATCAGCGCCCGCTCCAGGGGTGCCTCCCTCCATCGCATAGGAAGGCGCGCCCGGTGCCCTCCTCAGGTAGGGCTCGGGGGCTCTCTTATGGAGGGCCTCAGACCTTGCCAACCTCACGAGGGAGGCGCTTGGGCACCACTTGGAGGCGTGCTTCGCGGCACGTTTCCCTCGGGAGAACACAGGGCAAGGAGGGCCCACCACTCAGGAGTTCATCACCAAGACCACTCAGGAACTGCAAGACGCAAGGGCCATGCGCGGCGACCGCACCTCACCAGGCGCAGCTCCCCATCCAGGAAAGGATGCCGGGCTGCGCATCTGCATCGACGTCCCAGGACTCAACAGGGCCGCATCTCAGGAGCTTTTCTGGCCTTCGCGTGTGGGCCGTTGCGGGGGCCCACCACACAGCTATGTTCGCATGCCCTTCGGTTTGCCGAGCATGGGGTCAGCCTATCAGCACAACATGCGGCGTGTCCTGGCGGCTCAGGAGGCCAGGTACCACGCCGTCCTGGCAGAGATGGAGACGGTCTTCAGGTAACCACCTGAGCCCCCAGAGCCTCCCGAGGCTCAGGGCCCCGGTGGCTCGTGAGGAGCCATTCCTTCGCCACGCACCTTCAGCTACCCCAACTCTCCTTCGTCAACAGAACCAGGTGACATTTCCCAAGTTCGTTTAGCTGGGAGCGCCCCTCGGGCTGCATTATCACCAGGCCGCGTGGGTCCGTCCCTGTGGCATGTATCCCTTTTGCTTATGTCTTTAGCTTACCTTGCTGGGGGCGCCCCTCGGGCTGCATCATCCCCAAGCCGCTCGGGCCTGACCCAGTGGCATGTATCTTTCTGCATTTACCCAAGCTGATTTGCCTTCCATGCTTAATCTACCTATGATTATCACATGCCCGATTACCACCTGGTCGATCGTCGCCTCCCACGGGGCCTCCTCACACAGGCACGACACTCGTGCATGGGTCCGTCCCTGCCACGTCGACAAACCTAAGCAGTCAAGCTCTGGCTCGCGGCACACCCCGCGCATGTCACCTCACCGGGCCCTCAGTGCCTTCACCTCCTCACGTTGCAACCAGTGGCAGGCTGCCAACCATAACGGCAAAACCCTGTTTCTCCTTGTGCTGGCTCGCAGGAATGCCGTGAGGATAGCACCAGGCGGCACCGCGAGCTCCCACCTCTTCCAAGTAATCCGCTTGCATGTTAAAAGGGGGGCTCGTGAGCATCGCGACTCAGGAGCTCTTACTGGCTCTCCAGCCCTCACCCCCTGGCCTTGTCCACGGCATCGCGACCTGGCATACCAGCGGCGGCTGAGCTCGCTCGAGGGCCGAGACCTGAGGACGTAGAGCATGAAGGAAAGCATTTGAAGGGGGAGGACCCGTACGGGCCTAACCTAGCTACGATGCGGATGTTTGCGCATAGGCCTGGCGCATCGCGAAGAATCGGCCCCGAACTGCCAAGATAAGTCACGAGCTCGGAACAACTAAGTTGTTGGAACCTAGGCGTTACGCTCGCCGCATCCCTGTTGCGGCCATGTCGCATCCCTTTCCTGCCTTACCATAGTTGCTTGGGTGCTAAGGGGGACCTCCTGAGCATCGCGCCTTAGGGGCTCTTACTGGACCTCGGACCGCTCACCTCCTGGCCTTGACCACGGCACGCGACCTGGCATACCAGCGACGGCTGCAGCCTGCCTTGGGACCGGGACCTGTCAGCGTAGAGCAACAAGCTATCGCGAGGATGGAAAGGGGAGACCGAGCCTGAGCAGGACATGCGTTCGCAAATTTTCATAACAGGGAATACATACGCAAAAGACATTACAGACCCTTTACACACCCCCACGGGGTACTTCATGATTCTTCGTAGGAAACGAAAACGAGAACTAAGAGGAATCCTATCTACAACCTCCCATTGCGGACACCATCATCAACAGTGGGCCACAGGAGGCCGGCGCCAACCCCATCCAGATCAGCGGCGGCTGGACACTGCGGCCCTGCTCCGAGCCCGGCGAGAACTCGGGGGCACGTAGCTATCGTTGCTCGTCTCCGGAGTCTCGTAAAGCTCACGAGAGTCACTAGACTCCCAGGGGTTACTGCTGTAGGAGTAGCCACGAGCGGAGCGCGCGTCAGCCTGGCGCTCCCCTCCAGGGTAACACTCCAGGCGGCGGCCCTCCGCGTCGAAGACCTTGAAGAAGAGCGTGGAGGCGCCGTCGTACTCAAAGTGGATCGCGAGGGCGCCTTCCGCACGGCAGACCCGCGCAACCTCGCCCCAGCCACGGGTCATGAAGATCTTGCCGGCGGGGACTACTTCGATCTCTGCTCCGGTCACCGGAGCGTTGCAGTTGGCGTGCTGCAGCCAGAGCTCGAGAGGCCCCCTCGGCGGCATCACGTCGGAGAAGAACCATGGGAAGCGGATCCAAGAGCTTGGGGGCATCGGCGCCCATAGCACCAGCTCGCGCGAGGAGTCCGCGGCGTGGATTCCAGGAGCAACGACACGAGTCGCCGTCGCGCGGCGACCACGGGCGCGGCGCGGGCGGCGCCGTTCGACGCTCCGCCCTCCTGAACCCTCGGCTCGGGCGTACAAGGGAAGCGGGTACCCTGGAGGAGGCCGCTCGCACCAAGGCCTCGTCACCACCTGCATCGCCACTTCGTCGCGACGATGGACCGACCACTTCTTCGGTGGGAGCGGCCCCGGATCGTCACGGGGGGCTTTCCTTTCTCTTCAGCAGAGAACCTTCGGATGGGCGCCATTGTTGCAAGCAGAGGATCAAGGAGGAAGAAGCAAGCGACCAAGGGAGAGATGGGCAACGGGGGCTCCGCCCCCTCCCCATTTATAGAGAAAGAAGGCCAACCGACGCCTCCCACGATCACAGGTAATGATGGTTTTCCTTGCATGTCGCAGGGACTTGTCAAGTCGGGCAGTTCCCGAGGCAGCGTGGGAAGTGGAGACGCCCACGTCCAATCAACCGCCACGCGTCAACCGAGGCCGTAGGCCTTTGGGGCCTGTGGCGCTCCGTGCTAGACCTTTGGCTTCGCCTCGAAGCCAAGCCCTTGGGCTACTGTCGGTGTTCTGGGAACGGGGGTCCCCAGACTTGCCTGCCTGCGGCCCACGGCGTGGCTTTGCTAGCAGGCCTGTACGACCCATCTTCATCAACAAGGCATACAAGACCCTCACGAGGGGCCAAACCTCGCGAGGCGGATGACGCAAGACTTCCTCGGGAGCGGCCTCACCAGGCTGCCTTGCGAGGAGCGGAGATATCAAGGCGGGGCAAACCTCGCGAGGCTCTCGTGACGTGAGCCATGACGATCGGCACCAGGCGGGCGCCAGTGCGCGCAGCGTCCTTGTTTCCTCTTCGGTGCTAAGGAAGCAAGCGCAGGCGCGGAGTACCGAGGCATCAGGCAAATGTTTCCATATCGGTGCAACGAGACCAAGACCAGCTGGCCAGCAGGACGGAGGTCACCATGGAGCCCAAGACGACGTCATCACCAGAGCCTTTTGCAGGCGAAGACCACTTTTTCCAGGATAGCTTGTACTAGTTGTCCCCTTTCAAATTTTCCCGCCGTTGTTGGCTCCCTTCTAGCTCAATATTTGGGGAGAGGACCAGGGCCTATATAAGTAGAGCTAGCCACAACAGTAGGGGCAAGGTTGAACCACAGTAGAGGCAGGTTGAACTCATTCAGAGCCGTCTCACCTACACAAGTCCGCAGAGCACAAGAACACCTCAACCTCAGGAGGTTGTTCTTCCCGTTGTACTGTTCTTCATCAGTCCAAGAGGCAATCCACCACCACACACTGGAGTAGGGTATTACACCACAACGGTGGCCCGAACCAGTATAAATCCCGTGTCTTTCTGTGTTGCGAGTTCGTCGAGTTCGTCCGCGAGATCTTAGCGAGCTAGGGCGTGGATCGGTAGGAGGGAAAGAACTTCGCGCGCACCCCAGAGTTTGAACCTTAAGGGTTTTGCCGGAACCTCACATCCGACAGATTGATATGTCTCCTATTAAATCTTTGTTTTCCAATATGAATCTTGATAAAGATGGGACTGGAGATGAGTCAACTTTAGTTAAAAGGCATCCCAATTATTCGGAGTTCTTAGATCTTGATGCAAAAATAGATAAAAGTGGGATTGAAGAGGTCAAAACCTTTACATAGCAATGAACCCACTATTTTGGATTTCAAGGAATTTAATTATGATAGTTTCTCTTTGATAGATTGTATTTCCTTGTGGTAATCTGTGTTAAATTCTCCTGATGCTTATAATCAAAATAAAGCTTTTACAAAACATATCGTTGATGCTTTAATGCAATCCCATGAAGAAAAGCTTGAACTAGAAGTTTCTATCCCTAGAAAACTTTATGATGAGAGGGAACCTACTATTAAAATTAAGATTAAAGACTATGAATGCTATGCTTTATGTGATTTGGGTGCTAGTGTTTCCACGATTCCAAAAACTTTGTGTGATGCGCTAGGTTTCCGTGAATTTGATGATTGTTCTTTAAATTTGCATCTTGCGGATTCCACCATTAAGAAACCTATGGGAAGGATTAATGATGTTCTTATTGTTGCAAATAGGAATTATGTGCCCGTAGATTTCATTGTTCTTGATATAGATTGCAATCCTACATGTCCTATTATTCTTGGTAGACCTTTCCTTGGAACAATTGGTGCAATTATTGACATGAAAGAAGGAAATATTAGATTCCAATTTCCTTTAAGGAAAGTCATGGAACACTTTCCTAGGAAGAAAATTAAATTGCCTGATGAATCTATTATGAGAGCCACTAATGGATTGCATACCAAAGATGGCAATACCTAGATCTATTCTTACTTTTATGCCTAGCTAGGGGCGTTAAACGGTAGCACTTGTTGGGAGGAACCCAATTTTATTTTTGTTCTTTGCTTTCTGTTCTTGTTTAGTAATAAATAATTCATCTAGCCTGTGTTTATATGTTGTTTTATGTTTTAATTAGTCAAGTAGAACCTTTGGGAAGACTTGGGTGAAGTCTTTGCGATCTTGCTGAAAAAAACACAAACTTTTGCGCTCACGAGATTAGCTGCCATTTTTTTACTGGAGAGTGCTTTTAGGTTGATTCTTTTTGCAGATGATGAATACACAAATTCCTCACGTCCACCAATTTATTTTAGAATTTTTGGAGTTCCAGAAGTATTCGATTTAGTTAGATTGCTACAGACTATTCTGTTTTGACAGATTCTGTTTTTCGTGTGTTGTTTGCTTATTTTGATCAATCTATGAGTAGTGTCGTGGTGGGCACACGGCAGATGCCAAGGGATGGCTGAAGATAGGAGGAGGCTCGAGGGCACTGGTGGGCTCCAGAGGCGAGGTCGGCATGAGCGAGCGCGGGACGCAAGACATACCCAGGTTCGGGGCTCTCCGGAGAGATAACACCCCTAGTCCTGCCGAGTGTGGTTTATACGTAGCAGTATAGAGTTGCTCCTAGAGCTGTATGGAGGAAGAAGGAGGTCGGGCGAAGGCTTAGGCCGCTCCCTCTCCTCGGGTGTTGCTTGCTAGGTGTGTGTGGCGTTGCCTGTGTGAATGACTGAGCTAAGGAGTTCGCCCGTATGCATGAGGGCTCCTGGGGGCTTTATAGGTCAACCCCTCAGGGATACAATGGTAATGTTACAAGGCCGTAGGGCCAGGTCGTCATTGTCCAGGGAACCTGGCCCTGGGACCCGCCGGGTACGAGGCCTCGCCGGGTTCTCCGGGCGCGGGCTCCATGAGCCTGGGGGTACTGTGCACCGTCTTGTCGACCGTCAGGGAGTGGCCAAGTCGAGTCGGTCCACAGTGGTGCTCCGTCAGGTCACCGCTTGCTGGCGTCATGGGTGACGTCTGGTGCACTGTTGCCACGCAAGCCCTGGTCAGCGGGCAGGTGGGGGCACTGTTGCCTCGTTCGGCTGACCGGAGGCATGGGCGGGGCACTGTGGCTTCGGTCATCAGTTGGTGGAGACTCGTCCCATTGTACGGCTAGTGATGAGGACATCAATACAATTATTACACCCACAGTCCCTGCTGCTATACATACTGGACCAATTACTAGAGCTCGCGCACGCCAATTAAATTACCAGGTACTTTCGTTTCTTGCTAATGATTCTAATGTTCATGAGAATATGATGTTGCCTAAATTGGATACATTTGTTTTGCTTACAAATGAAGGGCCTAGCTTTGAGAAGGATGAACATTGGAGCAAGAACAAGCATGGAGATGATGGCATGCGCATGGGGAACAAGAACGGAGTTACAAGTGATGATTTCAGGACGTTGAAGCCACCATAATGCGTGCATGAAGCCTTGGACGAAATATACAAGATGCTACTTCATAACTTTCGTCCAGAGGCTATTCTAGGTGCTGCGTCACCTTATTATTGGGCCAGGCCCATGTAATTTCGAAATACATAAGTATAGGCTGTTTTTAGAGTCCGTATGTGTGGGGAAACAAGAGATAGGGTTGGTTTTGGACCCTTTCCTCAAGGGCCACGAAATCCCCCCCCCCCCTCTTCCTCCATATATACAGCCCTTAGGGCGTCGTTTAGACTTTGGGTTTTGTTTAGATTAAAAGTTCGCCATAGCTGCAACTTCGCGTACTTCGTTTGTGTTCAGCGACCAGACAAAGGCGTCACAGAACCCCACCTTGATCAATAAAGCTTTCATCTTATATTCGCAATATCCAGATTGCAATCTCAGTTTCTTGCCTGTTCTTCGTTTGCTCGCAGGAAACAGACCCTCGTGGTCAGGTTGATCGTGCTCCGGCGTGGTCGATAACCTCTCGGAGTTGGTTTAGCGATTGCTAAGGCGCGACGTCCTCGCACGTTCGTAGTCGGATCGTCAAAGTCGACTTCCATCAAAGCGATATTCATCATCTCATCGAAAGACGGGACACCTTTGCCTCTATCAAGTGGTATCAGATTTCCAGGTTGCTCGGTGAGATTTTACAGTTTTTCGTAGTTTAGATCGAGTCTGTTCTTCATACCTACAGTCCACGAAAAAGCCACAAAAAAAATTAGGGTTAGTTCATCATATCCGAACCAATCTGAGCCTTTGCATAATCTTTTTAGGGTTTTTGCTTTGTTGAATTTGCGGTTGCATCGTCGTGTCAAGTTGCTGGTCTTAGAGTCTAGTCTTTTAGAGTTTCGAGTTCTGGTCATAAGTTGTCACGCCGCCGCCGCACCATCATCATCGCCTTGCCATCTACCACCATTGCTTATCCGCCACCGCTTTGAATCCGTATCCATATACCACCACCGCTGCCATATACTACCGCCATATATCCACCACCAATCCGAGTTCTTTTCATAGTCGGTTTGTTTTAGAGATCCATATATTTTCCGTTTCGTGTTTCCTTGCCTGAGTAGGTCTCGAAAAAAAGAGTCTGGAGACCCCCGGGCAGTTTTTAGGCCAAAATTTCGGCAACCCAAAATATTTTTTCCCTATCCTATTTTTAGGCCCCGGGTAGTGTTTTGAGACACTCGCCATCATAGTGATTTTTTGTCGCACTTTTTCGTCGTCGCTGCCCTGATTTCCGAAAAAAAAATAGTCAAAAAATTTTGTGCCCATCCTGTCAGTTTGACCTGGGAAGAGTTTTGAGACACTCGCCATTATAGTGATTTTTTCGCAAAAAAAAAAAAAAAAGGAGGAGCGCAAAAAAAAAAAAGAGCGCAAAAAAAAAAAGAGCGAAAAAAAAAAATTCCTGAGTGTGCTTTTCCCTTGTTTACGTGCAGCGCCGTGATTTTGTTAGTGTTCTAGGCTCGCGTCTCTAGCACGGTCTAGCCTAGGACCAGCACAGTACCGTCGTTGAGCGTTTATTCAACTTTGCATCTCTGAATTGATTATTGCTTACCATTTTGCTACCATATTATAAGCCTTCCCAGCTCCACATAAGTCTACATCGTGCGTTTGACTCTCCCTGGTAATCGCTATATCCAAGCTTTGAGAGTTTTTGACTACAACGGTTGCCGATCACCACCTGCTGCTGGGTAAGAACTGGTAAGAATTTGAGATTCGCTTGAAGGTTTTGTGACACACCACCATCCCACCACTTCTAGTAGTCTGCAGGATCATATTCTTTTGTGTTTCTATTGCTGCTAACCATGGCAGGTTCACAAGCCGATGAGACTGATTGGGCGAACATGACGAACAAGGAGTTGCATGATAAATTTCAGCAAATGATGAGTGGCCAGGTGGGAGATGTGCTAAACAGATTTGAAGAGGCTATGGAGAAGATAGATGCCGTGGAGAAGTCGTTTGAGACAAAGCTGGATAACAAGTTTACTGAATTACTAAAGCGTCTTCCCCAACCACCACCGGCTGCACATGTCGCACCTCTACAACAACAACAACCACATCTCCAACGCCGCCTTCCAAATCAAGTGGGACGGGCACAGCGCGTTCCAATTGAGATTGGTCAAAATTCGGGTGCTGCTGTCCCTACTGTTGATGCTTCTTTGGCTCCTGCTCCTGCGGCGGCTGAGGAGGATGACGATTATGCAGGCGATTATGAGGATGAGGTTGATCAAAATCAGAACTACGTGCAGCCACCAGCACCACCACCAGCAGGTCGACCTCAGGTATATATTCGCAACGGTAGGCCGGCACCACCACCTCAGGTACGAGATCATGACCATCTCCCTAAACTGAAATTGAATATTCCACCATTTGAGGGTAGATATGTTCCTGATATATATCTTACTTTGGAGTTAGAAACTGAACAACGATTTACATGTTTACAATATCCTGAGGAGAGACGTGTTCCTGCTGCTGTTTGTGCTTTCACTAGCTTTGCATGTGTTTGGTGGTCTGAACATTGTAGATTATATCCTGTTCCAGCTACTTGGGCTGCTTTGAAAACTGCTATGCGTACTCGTTGGGTTCCACCATATTATCAACGTGAATTACTTCAAAAATTGCAGCGTTTAAGACAAGGAAAAAATTCTGTCGAAGAATATTATCAGGAATTACAAACTGGCATGATTAGATGTGGTATTGTTGAGGAGAATGAAGCTATGCTTGCACGTTTTATGGGTGGATTAAATAAAGAGATTCAGACCATTCTAGAGTATAAGGATTATAATAATATCACTCGTTTATTCCATCTTGCTTGTAAAGCTGAACGTGAAGTGCAGGATCGACAGCCATTGGTGCGAACTAACTTTTCTGCAGGTCGACCTTCATCATGGACACCGCGTGCATCTTCTACTTCCACTTCACCATCACCTCCATCAGGTGCCACCTCCAGCCGTGATACAAGAAAGCAGGCACAACCACCACTCTCTGCCAAGAGCACACCTGCCGGGCCTGTGCAGAGCTCTTCTTCTTCCATGGCATCGACAGGGCACACAAGTGATATTATTTGTCGTCGTTGTAAGGGAAGAGGACATTTTGCGAGAGAATGCAAATCTCAGCGTGTCATGATTGCTACTGAGGATGGTGGGTATGAGTCCGCTAGTGACTATGATGAGGAGACTTTGGCTCTTATTACACGTGAAGAACATGGTGGAGATGATTCTGAAAATGAGACGCAATACATGGCTCCTGAAGACGCTGACAGGTATGAATGTTTAGTTGCTCAACGTGTTTTGAGTGTGCAGGTCACACAAGCAGAGCAAAATCAGAGGCATAATTTGTTCCATACAAAGGGAGTTGTGAAGGAACGTTCTGTTCGCGTCATCATAGATGGAGGGAGCTGTAACAACTTGGCTAGCATGGAGATGGTGGAGAAGCTATCTCTCACCACAAGACCACATCCACATCCTTACTACATCCAATGGTTCAACAACAGCGGCAAGGTTAAGGTAACACGTACTGTTCGTGTGCATTTTAGTATCTCTACATATGCTGATTATGTTGATTGTGATGTGGTACCCATGCAAGCATGTTCCTTATTACTAGGTAGACCATGGCAATTTGATAAAAATTCTGTACACCATGGTAGAAACAATCAGTATACTCTTGTTCATAAGGATAAAAATATTACTTTGCTTCCTATGACTCCTGATTCCATTTTGAAAGATGACATTAATAGAGCTAATAAAGCAAAACAGGAGAAAAATAAGAGTGAAAATCAGATTGTGGCAAAGGAATTTGAGCAACAAATGAAACCTAATAATAAACCATCTAGTGTTGTTTCTGAAATTAAATTGAAAAGTGCATGTTTACTTGCCACAAAATCTGATATTGATGAACTAGATTTCAGCAAATCTGTTTGCTATGCTTTTGTGTGCAAAGAGGCATTATTTTCATTCGAGGACGTGCCTTCCTCTTTGCCCCCTGCTGTCACTCACATTTTGCAGGAGTTCGCTGACGTCTTCCCACAAGACGTGCCACCGGGATTACCACCTATTCGAGGGATTGAGCATCAAATTGACTTAATTCCCGGTGCATCGCTACCCAACCGTGCACCATACCGTACCAATCCAGAGGAGACGAAGGAGATTATGCGTCAAGTACAGGAGCTGCTCGACAAAGGTTATATACGCGAATCTCTTAGTCCTTGTGCTGTTCCTATTATACTCGTGCCTAAAAAGGATGGTACGTCGCGTATGTGTGTTGATTGTAGAGGCATTAATAATATTACTATTCGTTATCGTCATCCTATTCCTAGGCTCGATGATATGCTTGATGAATTGAGTGGCTCTACAATATTCTCCAAAGTTGATTTGCGTAGTGGATACCATCAAATTCGTATGAAATTGGGAGATGAATGGAAAACTGCATTTAAAACTAAGTTTGGTTTATATGAGTGGTTAGTCATGCCTTTTGGGTTAACTAATGCACCTAGTACTTTCATGAGACTAATGAACGAAGTTTTACGTGCTTTCATTGGACGATTTGTGGTGGTCTATTTTGATGATATACTGATTTATAGCAAATCTTTGGAAGAACATTTGGAACATTTACGTGCTGTTTTTATTGCTCTACGTGATGCACGTTTGTTTGGTAACCTTGGGAAGTGCACCTTTTGCACCGACCGAGTATCTTTTCTTGGCTATGTTGTTACTCCACAGGGAATTGAAGTTGATAAAGCCAAGATTGAAGCTATTGAGAGTTGGCCGCAGCCCAAAACGGTCACACAAGTGCGGAGTTTTCTTGGACTCGCTGGTTTCTATAGGCGTTTTGTGAGAGATTTTAGCACCATTGCTGCACCTCTCAACGAGCTTACAAAGAAGGATGTGCCTTTTGTTTGGGGTACCGCACAGGAAGAAGCCTTCACGGTATTGAAAGATAAGTTGACACATGCTCCTTTACTCCAACTTCCTGATTTTAATAAGACTTTTGAGCTTGAATGTGATGCTAGTGGCATTGGATTAGGAGGTGTGTTATTACAAGATGGCAAACCTGTTGCATACTTTTCTGAAAAATTGAGTGGGCCTAGTCTGAATTATTCTACTTATGATAAAGAACTATATGCTCTTGTTCGGACTTTAGAAACATGGCAACATTATTTATGGCCCAAAGAATTTGTTATACATTCTGATCATGAATCTTTGAAACATATTAAAAGTCAAGCTAAACTGAATCGTAGACATGCTAAATGGGTTGAATTCATTGAAACTTTCCCTTATGTCATTAAACACAAGAAGGGTAAAGAAAATGTTATTGCTGATGCATTGTCTCGTCGCTATACTATGCTTTCACAACTTGACTTCAAAATATTTGGTTTGGAGACCATCAAAGATCAATATGTGCATGATGCTGATTTTAAAGATGTATTGCAGAATTGTAAAGAAGGAAAACCTGGAACAAGTTTGTCGTTAATGATGGATTTGTGTTCCGTGCTAACAAGCTATGCATTCCAGCTAGCTCTCTTCGTCTTTTGTTGTTGCAGGAGGCGCATGGAGGAGGATTAATGGGACACTTTGGCGTGAAGAAGACGGAGGACGTACTTGCTACACATTTCTTTTGGCCAAAGATGAGACGGGATGTTGAGCGTTTTGTTGCTCGCTGCACTACATGTCAAAAAGCTAAGTCACGACTCAATCCTCATGGTTTATATATGCCTTTGCCTGTACCTAGTGTTCCTTGGGAGGATATATCTATGGACTTTGTTTTAGGTTTACCTCGAACAAAGAAGGGGAGGGATAGCATATTTGTTGTCGTGGATAGATTCTCGAAAATGGCGCACTTTATACCATGTCATAAAAGCGATGATGCTGTTAATGTTGCTGATTTGTTCTTTCGTGAAATTATTCGCTTGCATGGTGTGCCAAATACTATTGTTTCAGATCGTGATACTAAATTTCTTAGCCACTTTTGGAGATGTTTATGGGCTAAGTTGGGGACTAAACTGCTTTTTAGTACTACTTGTCACCCCCAAACTGATGGACAAACTGAAGTAGTCAATAGAACATTGTCTACTATGCTTAGGGCTGTTTTGAAGAATAATAAGAAAATGTGGGAAGACTGCTTGCCTCATATTGAGTTTGCTTATAATCGTTCATTGCATTCTACTACTAAGATGTGCCCTTTTGAAATTGTGTATGGTTTCCTACCTCGTGCACCTATTGATTTGTTGCCTCTTCCATCTTCGGAGAAGGTTAATTTTGATGCTAAACAACGTGCTGAATTGATCTTAAAAATGCATGAGTTAACTAAGGAAAACATTGAGCGTATGAATGCTAAATATAAACTTGCTGGAGATAAGGGTAGAAAACATGTTGTGTTTGCACCTGGAGATCTTGTTTGGTTACATTTGCGTAAGGATAGATTTCCTGATTTGCGCAAATCAAAGCTAATGCCACGTGCTGATGGTCCTTTTAAGGTGTTAGAGAAAATAAATGATAATGCATATAAACTTGAGCTGCCTGCAGATTTTGGGGTTAGTCCCACTTTTAATATTGCAGATTTGAAGCCTTATTTGGGTGAGGAAGATGAGCTTCCGTCGAGGACGACTTCATTTCAAGAAGGGGAGGATGATGAGGACATCAATACAATTATTACACCCACAGTCCCTGCTGCTATACATACTGGACCAATTACTAGAGCTCGCGCACGCCAATTAAATTACCAGGTACTTTCGTTTCTTGCTAATGATTCTAATGTTCATGAGAATATGATGCTGCCTAAATTGGATACATTTGTTTTGCTTACAAATGAAGGGCCTAGCTTTGAGAAGGATGAACATTGGAGCAAGAACAAGCATGGAGATGATGGCATGCGCATGGGGAACAAGAACGGAGTTACAAGTGATGATTTCAGGACGTTGAAGCCACCATAATGCGTGCATGAAGCCTTGGACGAAATATACAAGATGCTACTTCATAACTTTCGTCCAGAGGCTATTCTAGGTGCTGCGTCACCTTATTATTGGGCCAGGCCCATGTAATTTCGAAATACATAAGTATAGGCTGTTTTTAGAGTCCGTATGTGTGGGGAAACAAGAGATAGGGTTGGTTTCGGACCCTTTCCTCAAGGGCCACGAAATTCCCCCCCTCTTCCTCCATATATACAGCCCTTAGGGCGTCGTTTAGACTTTGGGTTTTGTTTAGATTAAAAGTTCGCCATAGCTGCAACTTCGCGTACTTCGTTTGTGTTCAGCGACCAGACAAAGGCGTCACAGAACCCCACCTTGATCAATAAAGCTTTCATCTTATATTCGCAATATCCAGATTGCAATCTCAGTTTCTTGCCTGTTCTTCGTTTGCTCGCAGGAAACAGACCCTCGTGGTCAGGTTGATCGTGCTCCGGCGTGGTCGATAACCTCTCGGAGTTGGTTTAGCGATTGCTAAGGCGCGACGTCCTCGCACGTTCGTAGTCGGATCGTCAAAGTCGACTTCCATCAAAGCGATATTCATCATCTCATCGAAAGACGGGACACCTTTGCCTCTATCAGCTAGGATGGGACGAGCGCTAACCCTTGGCCGGGTTTGGAGAGCACGCGAGGGGCGGTGCTGGCTTGCTGGAGAAGTCTTGAGCTTGGTTGTTGGGGCCGAGTCGAGGAGTCCGGCTGGGTTGCTGATCCCGCCGGGTCGCGAGGCCTGGCCGGGTCGAGCGACCCGGCCGAGGGCGAGCCAGATCGAGGGGCGGTGCTTGCCCCGTTGTTTTTAAAAGGATCCGGGTTCCGTTGTCTGCCTGGGGTTCATCCCCCGACAGTAGTCCCCGAAGCTGTGAAGGTCCGCCGTCTTCAGATGGGAGGGCCTTCGCAGTTCCCCCCCCCCTTGCAGAGGCGGATTTTGGTGAGCGCCGGGTCCGGCAACACCCACTGTGTGCCGGCTTCCGGAAGGCGGATCGCGGCATCCCGCCCGCGGCGGGAACCAAGGGGTTCGACGAATCTTGGGTAATCTTTCGGGCTTCGCGCAGTCGCCACATGGCGCCTGGGAGCCGGAGGGGCCTGACAAGCCACGCGCGTGAAGGGATATGGCGACGGCCCGGGGGGCCTGCCGCTGCGCGCCCTTGGCCCGCACGCGTGGATTTATTGCAGCGTCCGAGGGTCGGTTGCGATTCCCCAAGTAGTTACTGCGCGCGTACGTGCACACTTATTGCGGGGAAGTGGGAGGGGCGAGCGCAAATGATCCCACTTCCCCACGTTTCTAACCGTGGTTTATAAATTGGGGGCGAAAGGGGCGGCGGAGATCATTCATGCTCGCGCGCCCTGCCTCTTCATCCTCTCTCTGCTTCCCACGACCGCCGCTAGCCTCGATGCACGCAGTCTTGAGCAGAGCTTTCTCTCCATCTTCTTCCTATGTTCCTCCCCCTTTCCCTGTGCTCGGGTCAATGGCGCTGCCGTCAAGATCGTGGATGGGTTCCACCGTCACCCCCGACGACATCGCCTACCTCCGCGACACCAGGCGCTTGCCGAGGGCGGAGGAGGTTGAGGTGCGCCTCCCGCAGGGCGAGCGGGAGCCGCGGCCCGAGGGCTCGGAGCGGGTGGTCTTCCTTCCGCACTTCAAGCGCGGGTATGGGCTTCCCGCGAGCGGCTTCTTCCGCGACTTTCTCGAGTTCTTCGGGCTCCAGCCCCACCATCTTGGTGCCGGCACCATCGTGAATCTGTCCGGCTTCATTACCCTCTGCGAGGGGTACCTTGGGGTTGAGCCTTCGATCGACCTCTGGGTGTGCTTCTTCTCCTTGAAGCAGCAGGGGCCGAAGGCCAGGGAGATGTCCGAGTGCGGGGCGGCCGTCATCTCTAAACGGTCGGGCGCCGACTGCCCGAAGGTGCCGCTGGAGGATTCTGCCAAGAAATGGTAGAATTCTTTCTTCTACGTCCGCAACCTCGGCGGGGACCGCATCAACCTCCCGCCGTTCATCAACTCGCCGTTGTGGGGGTAGCAGAACTCGGGGTATTACCCCAAGCGCCCGTCGCAGGAGGTGCTCAACCTGTGCGAGCGGGTGTCGGTGATGAAGGAGCGGGAGAGGCTCACCGGCACCGACCTCATCGCCGTCTTTATCTCCCGGCGGATGCTGCCGCTGCAGCAGCGCAGTCATCTCATTAGTCAGATGACCGGCCTCCAAGATCCCAACCGCATGGCAAACACGCGGTTGGCGGGAGACCAAGTTGCGCGCTGGGTTAATGACATCTCCAAGGCCAACTTGGGGGTTAATTGGGAGTTCGGGAAGGACCGTACAACCGTTCGGACCCGACACCGCTGGTGAGTCCCTGGTCCCCGTACTTCGCTGCTGCTTCTCTTCTCATTCGTCCCGACGCGACGCGCGAGGTGCTTCTGAACGCCATCCGGCATCCTTACGACTGGGCGCGGGCGCAGGTGGTGCGGGTCGCCTCGGAGGAGACCGAGGCCCATGGCGGAGGGGAGGCGGCGACCGCCGACACGGGCGTAGGGCGCCGAGTAGGTGAGTCTTGTTTGTGCTGCTTGAGTCGCCAGTCGCAAGACGGCTTTGGGGGTGCTGACGCGAGTCGTTGATGCAGCGCCGGGTGGAGGAGGCAGCGGCGTGGCCAGAGCCGGGTCGTCTCGGGGGGTGGCGACAGCGCGGCGCCCGCACGGGAAGGACAGCGTCCCGCTGCGGGCCCGAACCATGAAGCGCGCGGCGGACCCGGCTGGGGGTGCGAAGCCGCCCGCCAAGAGGAGGCGCGGCGCTCCACAGGAGAGGACGGAAAGGCCCGCCGTTCTGGTGGTGCCAGGGTAAGTAACTCTCTTTGCCCGAGCCGAGTTGCCGAGTGGCTCCGCTCGACTCGGCGTGATTGTTTCTTGTCTTGTGCTTCAGGTCGCCGATCTGGCTGGCGCTGGCGGCGGCAGATGCCGCGTCTGCCGAGGGAACCGCGTTCCGGAGGAGCCGATCCGGCACCGTCGACCGGGACAAGGAGACACCGGTGCATTCGGACCTTGGTCTGGATCCGGCCGATGCCGAGGGCCTAACCTCGCGGGACCGGAACCGGGCCGAGGCGGAGCTGGATGCGGCGTCGACCCAGGCCTGGGTCAGCGCCGGGACGGCGCGGGCGCGAGCCGGCGAGGAGGCGGCGTGGCCAGAGATGTCGGCGGGGACGGTTGTGGCGTCGACGGTCTTTGTGCCTGTGTCGGACAGGGAGCATGGCCAAGGCGGCCGTGCGGATGTGATGGACCTCTACCGGGAGGTCGTGGTCGTAGGGAATGACACCCCACCGCGGACCGACATGGTCGAGCAGGAGGGGGCTGATGGGGGCGCGGCGACGCCGTCTTGGAGGACGCGGCGCGGGCGGCGCCGGAGGAGGCATCCCGGGCGCCGGTGAGCGAGGCGCTGGTGGTGGTGGAGCCTCAAGCCGCTCTGCGCACTGAGCCGGCGTTGGCGCCGGAGAAGGCGCCGGCTTCGGGGGAGGCGGCCGGCGAAGAGCACGCCCTAGTGCTCAGGTCCGGCGGGCGCCAGGTCGCCGAGCCGCGGCCCTCGCGGAGCGGGGCGGGCGAGGTCTTCTTCGGTCCTCCGACCCAGGAGGAGGCGGCGATGGCCGCCATGACCCGCCGCCTGCGGAGGCGGACGGACCGGATCCAGGCCTTTGCCCAGGCCGAGGTTGAGGCGACGCAGGAGCTGGAGCGCACTGTCTTCATAAGTCTCCGTTTGCGTTCTGCTTTTCTTTTCATTGCTTTCTCCTTCATGGGGGCGCGCCAGCGCACCCACTGGGTGTAGCCCCCGAGATCCGCGCGAACTGCGTAGCAGTTGGGTCATATCTTATCTTGCTGTCTTGCGCTGATCGTCGTTTCTCGCAGCAACTGGACTCCTACCAAGTCACTTTCTTCAACCCGCTCCTCGAGGCGCACCGGCGTCTCAAGGAGAAGCTTGCCACCAAGGAGGAGGAGCTCCTGTTGCGGCAGGTACTTCTTCTTCATGCTCTTTTCTAGCGGGGGCATGCTAGCGCACCCACTGGGTGTAGCCCCCGAGATTAAGGCCAACTGCGTAGCAGTTGGGTCGAATCTAAAAACAGTACTTTATTGCTGAGTTTTTCTTCTGCAGCCGAGGTGCTGTCTTGGAGGACCCGGCTGATCTGGGCCAGTTTTCATTATGACCGGCTTGTCGTAGACGTCGGCCGGCTCGGGGCCGAGGTGGAGAAGGCGAAGGCGGAGGCGACGGGAGCTCGGCAGGCGCTCGACGAAGCCAGCGGGCTGCAGGAGCAACTGGCGGGTGACAAGAGCCGCCTCAAGGCCGAGGTGGAGCGTCTTAAGGAGGAGGCCGCCAAGGTCGTGGAGGCGCAGCGGGCCCTTGCCGAGGTGGACCAGCAGCGCGGCAAGCTGGCCGATGACAAGGGGCAACTCCAGACCGAGGTGGAGCGCCTGATGGCGCTGGCAGCCACGGCGGAGGAGACCCGGCAGGGGGAGACCCGGCTTCGTGAAGAGGTCGTGAAGGTGGCCGAGGACAAGGACGCTGAGCTAAAGGCGGCCCTTGCTAAGGTCGCCGACCTGGAGAAGGTGCTGGAGGAGCGCGACCACACTATTGCCCGGGAGCGGCGCGGTACGTTGCTTGAAGCGCAACACCTCGAAGAGTCCTTCTCCAGAAAGTGATTTTTCTTGAATTTTGTTGTTGCCTGGTTGGGACACTGGCTCTTCTTCCTTAGTAACTTCCTTCTGACTTGCTTTTCTTCTTGGCAGGGGCCTTCCCGGAGACGTGCCAGCTGGCGGAGGAGGCGGTCCGCTTCCGGCGCGACCCGCAAGGGATCGTCGACTCTGGGACGGACCCGCAGGTGGCCTGGACCTTCCCGGAGATCGTCGCAGCTGCCGAGGCCCGCCTACAAGTTCTAAGCGAACAGATGGGGCGGCTTTCTGAGGCTGGCGCGACGATGGCGGCGTTGCGCCGAGTAGCTTCACGCGGCTGGCGCGCTGGCTGGAGGCGGGTCCGAAGCGGCTCCATGATTGGCGAGTCTCCGCCGCCCGTGCTGGCGCCGAGATGGCACTCCGGTTCGCGATGTCTTGGCATCCGGACTTGTCGCTGGACGCGCTGATGGGCCAGCGAGCCGGCTCGGAGAGCCAGCTGCACGCGGAAGCTGGTTGGATCGCTGCTCGGGCCAGCTATATTGCCGGGTTCGCCTTCCACGACGAGTTCCGGCTAGAGCGGGCGGAAGACGGGGGAGTCGTGCCTGCTGACAACTACGGCCTGCTTCTGGACGACCCAGAGGGCAGTTCTGAGGAGACGGGCTTCTACCGCGATGTGGACACCGGGGAGGAAGATACTGGCACCTCGGCGGACCCGGGAGCTGCGTGATCTGGCGATGGGGACGCCTGAATTTTTAACTTATCACAGATTTTTGTTAGGTAGCAGGTCCACCCACCCACTGGGGGTTGACTGGGTGTAATGAACTCTGGCCCTGTGCCTGTTTTAAATTTAGGATGCATGGGCTGCGTGAATGTCTTCGCCTTTTCTTTTCATTTTTGGAGCCGTTTTCCTGCAACCATCCCCCTTCGGCCAAGGCTCTGGTCCGTGACAAGGGGTTCGACCTTTCAGAGGAGCGTTCATTACTTAGGCTTTCGAAATGTTGAGCGTGAGCGAAACACCCACTGGGCCGGCTGGCGGCAATCCGGCAGGGCCGGGTTGGCGAGCAGCCGGTTGTGCGGCAACTTGAAAAGGTGAGACCGGGTTGAGCGATCCGGCGGTATGTAGAAACTTCGTGGGTGCCGGCGCCTTTGCTTTTCGTTTTTAGAGCCGTTTTATTATAACTCTCCCCCCTTTGGGCTCCCCCTCCCCCCGCGAGTCTGACGGCCAGGGCTTTGGTCCGTGACAAGGGGCTCGGCCATTGAGAGGACCATTCAATACTTAGTGTTTCAAAACAGTAAGCGCGAGCGAAACGCCCACTGGGCCGGCTGGCAGCAATCCGACAGGGCCGGGTTGGCGAGCAGCCGGTCGTGCAGCAATTTGAAAAGGTGAGACCGTGTCGAGCGATCCGGCGGTATGTAGAAACTTCGTGGGTGTCAGTGCCTTTGCTTTTCGTTTTTAGAGCCGTTTTCTTGTAACTCTCCCCCCTTTGGGCTCCCCCCACGAGTCTGACGGACAAGGCTTTGGTCCGTGAAAAGGGGATCGGCCTTTGAGAGGAGTGTCCAATACTTAGTCTTTCAAAACGTTGAGCGCGAGCGAAACGCCCACTGGGCCGGCTGGCGGCAATCCGGCAGGGCTGGGTTGGCGAGCAGCCGGTTGTGCAACAATTTATAGTGGTGGGGCCGGGTTGGGTGACCCGGCCGTTTTTGACTTAGCGGTCGTGGCGCGCTGGTGCGTTGGACTCATGTGCTCGCCAGCCGACAACCAGAGCCCGATCTGCGGCTTGGGGCAAAGCGAGAGGTTTATGGCGATCCAGCGTGTTTGAGAATTGCTTAAGAAAAAACGACGGGTGGCCAAGCCGGCCAGCCCCCGGGTTGAGCGAGTCGACCCGGTGGCCGGGTTTGGCTTAATAGTAAAGCGGTGCACAAATGTAGGAGACACAATAGCTTGGTCGCAGAAAGGGCAGCCATCGAGCGTCGTTCGTGGACCCCATAGTTTCAGACAGTTACAAAAGGCAGTGATACATACGTGCACTCGGCTAACTGTAAAACGGACGGAGGAGCTCAACGTTCCATGGCTGGGTTGTTTCTTCGCCGACGGTATCCCTCTTGCGCTGGTTTGACTTGCGGGCGTCGATGATGTAGTACGCGCTGCGGTCGCATAAGGCCTTGCTGATGATGAAGGGGCCCTCCCATGGGGAGGACAGCTTGTGTTGGCCAGTCTGCTCTTGGACGAGGCGGAGGACGAGGTCTCCCTCTTGGAAAGCGAGCAGCTTGATCTTCTTGCTGTGGTAATGCCTCAGGCCTTGCTGGTAGATGGCTGAGCGACTTAGCGCTAGGAGAAGTGCCTCTTCGAGCAGGTCGACGCCGTCTTCGTGGGCTTCTTTTGCTTCGGCTTCTGTGTACATCGTGACGCGTGGCGAGTCGAACTCGACATCGGTTGGGATTACGGCTTATGCTCCGTAGACGAGGAAGAACGGGGTGAACCCGGTCGACCTGTTTGGTGTGGTGCGGACACTCCAGAGGACGGCCGGCAACTCGTCGAGCCAGCTGCCGGTTGACCGGACAAGTGGCTCGACGAGTCGCGGCTTGATGCCGGACAGGATGAGACCGTTGGCTCGCTTGACCTGGCCATTGGACTGCGGGTGTGCCACGGAAGCCAAGTCGAGGCGGATGCCGGAGACGGAGCAGTACCGCGCAAGCGCGCCCTTGGCGAAGTTGGTGCCGTTGTCCGTGATGATTCTGTTTGGCATGTCGTAGTGCACATCGGACGGCCGTCGGGCCGTCCAGCTTCTTGATTGGCCTTGCCTCGATCCACTTGGTGAACTTGTCCACTGCCACCAGCAGATGCGTCATGCCGCCTCGAGCAGTCTTGAAAGGCCCCACCATGTCGAGTCCCCAGACCGCGAAGGGCCAGGCGATCGGGATGGTCCGGAGTGCCGAAGCCGGCTGGTGACTGTGCTTGCTGAAGCGTTGGCATCCTTCGCACATAAGGACAAGCGACTTTTCGTCTTCGAGGGCCGTGGGCCAGTAGAAACCATGGCGGAAAGCCTTGGCAACCAGGGACCGCGAGGCGGCGTGGTGTCCACGCTCGCCCTGGTGTATGTTGACGAGGATCTCAATGCCCTTGTCCTGCTCGACGCAGCGTTGGAACACGCCGGTGGAGCTGCGCTCGACGAGCTCGTTGTTGATGATGTTGTAGGCGGACGCCCGGCGCTGCACTTGTCGGGCTTCGGTCTCGTCCATGGGAAGGACCCCGTTTTCTAGGAACTCCAAGATGGGTAGGGCACAGGATGGTGTCGTGACCCCGACGAGGACGGCCATCACGACGGGTTCCGGGGTGGCAGCCCCCGAGCCGGGTTCAGCGGCCCCGGGGCCGGGTTGAGGGGTGGTCGGGCTGGCTGGAGCAGTCCCCGGGCCGGGTTGAGGCGCGGCCGGGTTGGTCGGAGCAGTCCCCAGGCCGGGTTGAGGCGTGGATGGGTCGGTCGGAGCAGTCCCCGGGCCGGGTTGAGGCGCGGCCGGGTCGTCCGGGACGTGGATGGACTCGGAGTCCGGAGACGGCTTGATGGACGGTTTGTGCAGATGCTCGAGGGAGACGCCGGACGGAATGGACTACCGGGACGAGGAGATCTTGGCGAGCGTGTCAGCCACTTCGTTTTCCGCGCGTGGGACGTGGAGGAACTCGCAGCCCGCAAAGAATCCAGACAGCTTCTGGACGAGGAAGCGGTAGCTCGCCATGTTGGAGTCATGGGGGTACCACTCGCCGGAGCTCTGCTGCACCACCAGGTCCGAGTCGCCATAGCATAGGATGCGCCGGATGCCGAGTTCCTTGGCAAGCCGGAGGCCGTGCACAAGGGCTTCGTACTCGGCGACGTTGTTGGAGGCGGCGAAGTGGATCTGTAGCGTGTATTTGAGCCGGTTGCCCTTGGGGGAGGACAGCACGATGTTGGCCCCTAGGCCGAGTCGGATCTTCGAGCCGTCGAAGTGCATGCGCCAGTGCGTCGAGTCTGGCGGCGGCGGCAGGTACTAGGTCTCGGTCCAGTCGACGAGGAAATCGGCCAAAGCCTGGGACTTGATCGTGGTGCGGGGCTCGTAGAGGATGGTGTGGCCGGCTAGCTCGAGTGCCCACTTGGCGATCCGACCAGAGGCATCCCGGCACCAGATGATCTCACCGAGATGATCCGTGCTGACCACGGTGATGACATGCTCTTGGAAGTACTGCTTGAGTTTCTTGGTGGTGAAGTACACGCCGTAACACATTTTCTGGTAGTGCGGGTAGTTCTGCTTCGAGGCGGAGAGCACCTCGCTCAGGTAGTAGACGGGACGCTGTACGGCTTGGACCTTGTCCTTCTCTTGTCGCTCAACCACCATCACCGTGCTGACCGTCCGCGAGGTCGCAGCGATATAGAGTAACAGCGGCTCCTTCTCGGCCGGTGCGGTGGAGAGCATGCGCTTGAGATCCCGGAAAGCTTCATCCGCCTGGTCGTTCCACTCAAACGGCGTCATCTTCTTCATCAGCTGATACAGGGGCAAGGTCCTCTTGCCCAGCCGGCTGAGAAACCGGCTGACCAAGGCCAAGTAGCCAGTGAACTTCTGGACATCGCGTAGCCGAGCCGGCTTGCGCATGCGCTCGATGGCCATGATCTTCTCCGGGTTTTGCCTCAATGCCGCGCTCCGAGACGAGGAAGCCGAGTAGCTTTCCGGCCGGGATGCCAAAAACGCATTTCTCCGGGTTGATCTTGACCTTGTACTCGCACAGGTTGGCGAAGGTTTCCTTCAAATCGTCAAGGAGTGTGAGGTGCTGCTTGGTCTTCAACACGATGTCGTCCACGTAGACATAGATGTTGCGGCCGAGTTGCGGCAGCAAGCATTTCTGCATGCAGCGCTGGAAAGTGGCGCCGGCGTTCTTTAAGCCGAACGACATGGTGATGTAGCAATACGCCCCGAAGGGTGTGATGAAGGACGTCTTTAGGGCGTCAGCCGGGTCCAGCTTGATCTGATGATAGCCGGAGTAAGCATCTAGGAAGGACAGGAGCTCGCACCCTGCGGTGGAGTCGATGACTTGGTCGATCCACGGGAGGGCGAACGGGTCTTTGGGGCAGGCCTTTTTCAGGCTGGTGTAGTCGATGCACATGCGCCGGGTCTT
This sequence comes from Aegilops tauschii subsp. strangulata, assembly GCF_002575655.3. NCBI lineage: Eukaryota > Viridiplantae > Streptophyta > Magnoliopsida > Poales > Poaceae > Aegilops > Aegilops tauschii. The sequence continues at coordinate 282,195,321 of NC_053036.3, forward strand.
GTTCTTCTTTAGGACGAGGACTGGGTTGGCCAGCCACTCGGGGTGAAACACTTCCATGATGAAGCTGACCGCCAAGAGCTTGGCGACCTCTTCTCCGATGGTGCTTCTCTTTTCTTCGGAAAAACGTCGTATGGGTTGGCGGACAGGCTTGGCGTCCTTGCGGACGTGGAGTTTGTGCTCGGCGTACTTCCTCGGGATACCCGGCATGTCCTTGGGGGTCCATGCAAAGATATCCCGATTCTCACGGAGGAAGTCGACGAGCTAGCCTTCCTATTTGCTGTCGAGGCGGGTGCCCATGACAACGTACTTGCTGCTGCTGGGGTCCTCCGGGTTCAGCTTCACCTTCTTGGTCTCCTTGGAGGGCTTGAACGCGGCGTCGTCGGCCTGCTCCTCGGCCGGGATCTTGGCGGCCGATGCTTCTTGGGCCAGGGCGACGATCCAGTCGAGCTGGTGCCGCTCCTCGGCTACGACCAGCGACTCGGCTAGCTTGGCGCCGTCTCGGGCGCAGTCCAGGGACTTGCGGTAGTCGCCGGTGACGGTGATGAGGCCCTTCGGACCCGGCAGCTTCATCTTCAGGTAGGCGTAGTGGGGGACTGCCATGAACTTGGCGAGCGCGGGCCGGCCCAGCAGTGCGTGGTACGCGCTGGACAAGTCCACCACCTCGAACGAGATCGGCTCGCGTCAGAAGTGGCTGCTGTCGCCGAACAGGACGTCGAGGTGGATCTGGCCGATCGGAGAGCAGGAGAGGCCGGGAACGATTCCGTGGAAGATCGTCCGGGTCGGCTCCAGGTCCTTGGCCTCGAGGCCGAGCTTGGTCATGGTGTCGCGGTAGAGGATGTTGATGCTGCTGCCGCCGTCAACGAGAACCCGGGAGAATTTGCATGTGCACCGGGGTGCGACGATGGTCGGGACGAGGACGAGGGCTTAACCACCCGGGTTCGGCATGACGGCCGGGTGGTCCTCTCGCATCCAGGTGACCGGGCGCTCTGACCAATGCATGTACTCCGTCTTGGCCGGGACGACGCTGTTCACCTCTTGCCGGAGGAGGCGCTCGCTGCGCTTGTCGTCGCCAAGGCTGGTGAAGACGACGTAGGTCGCGTTCTGGGCCGGGTAGGGGTCGTCGCGCATCGCGCCGCCGGCTGGAGGCGGGGCGGAGGCGGCTGCCCGGCTCCCGGAGCCGGAACCGGAGGTGGCGGGATGTCGCCCCCCGCGATGCGCTTGGTGATGGCGCACTGTCGCAGCGTGTGCGTGGGCGGCCTCACACCGTTGTGGTGCTTGCAGGGAGCGTCGAGCATCTCCTCGAAGCTCACGGCGGGCTGCCATGCCATTTTGCCGGTGTTCTGGCGCTTGGCGGCCGGCTCGGCCGCGGGTGCCTGCTCGGCGGCCGCGACGAGCCGGTTGTCGTAGCGCTGAGCCGCTTGATCGACCTTGCGCTTGTTGTTCTGTTGGTTGTGCTGCTGCCGGCTTCCGTCGCCGGCCGGCTTCGAAGGCGGCACCGGCTTGGCCTTGCCGGCTGTGTCCAGCCCCACCTAGATCTTCATGGCGGAGTCGGCGTTGGCGTACTTGTCCGCCGTCACCATGAGTGTGGCCATGGTGGCCGGCTCGGAGTGCAACAGCTTGTGCTTGAGGAAGGTGCCGTCTCGGCACCCATTGACGAAGTACTGGATGGCTTGGACTTCATGGACGCCCTTGCAGCTGTTCCGGAGCTCGGTCCAGCGGGCGAAGTACTCGCGGCCGGTTTCGGTCGGCCCCTGCACGCACATGAAGAGCTGACTGGGGCGGCCGGGTCGCTTGTAGGTGCCGGTGAAGTTGCGCACAAAGGCCTGCTCGAAGTCGACCCACGCGTTGATGCTGCCGGCCGGCAGGCTGTTCAACCAGGTGCGGGCTGACCTCTGGAGCATGAGAGGCACGTAACGTACGGCGAGGCGGTGGTTACCACCGGCGATGCCGATGGCGGTGGTGTAGTCGGTGAGCCAGTCCTCCGGCTTCACGGTTCCGTTGTACTTGGGGGTGTCACGGGGGAGCGTGAACCCTTTGGTGAAGGGCTCACCCCGGATGCATGGCCCGAAGCACGCCGGTCCGACGGGGCCGGTCTCCTCCAGCTCCTGCGAGAGGGCGAGTCGGTCGAGACGGTGGCGAGCGTCGGTGTCGTCGATGGCGCGTGGGCCCAGTCGGTCCATCACTGCACCGCGGGGGGCCGGGTCGCCCGCAACCGGACGTCGGCCGGGTTGGAGCAGGGGATCGAGGCCGCGCCGGACCTCCAAGGCCGGCTCGTCCGCCAAGCCGCCAGCAGCCATCGGGGCGATGTAGCGTCGAGTCCGGGTGCGGCCGGAGTGCGCCTCGCCGGGTCGTGAAGACGCCGTATGCTGGTTGTCGCCGGGCCCGCCGACTCGGACGGAGCCGGATCCGGCCGGCTTGGCGAGCTGGTTGAGGCGGTCCTGCTGCGCGTTGGCCGTGACGAGGAGGTGGTTCACCCTCTTGAGGCGATCCTGCAGCTCCTCGCCCGCGAGCTGATCCAGGCCGACGGCGGCCGCCTGGGCAGCGCGCATGTTCTTCACGGGAGTCTTGTAGACGGGAGGGAGGGCGCCGAAGGCGCACCCGATCGCGCCACCCCGGGCTCGCACGTCGGCGACCCGGCTGGGCTCAGGTGCGGCAGGCGTCAAACCGTAGGCGGCGTCGCGCTCCAGCTGGGCAGAGTCGAGGCGGCGCTGCGTGGCGGCGAGCGTCTCGGTGAGGTCCAGCAGGCGCTGGCGGTCCTCGTCGAGGCGAGTCCGGGCCTCGGCGATGTTGGAGCCGTCGACGGCGGTGCCGATGGGGATGTGGAGGCTCTGCATCGTGGCGCGCAGCGGGTTGGACGGGCTGGCCCGTTCTGCCGTGGCCTTGGCCTCGGCGGCCTTCCTCGCCGCTCTCGACGAAGAAGAGGCACCGGTGTCGGTCACGAAAACCTCCACGCAGAGGCCCATCACTCCGGCCGGAGCGCCGTCGTTGATGGAGAGCGGGGAGTCAGAAAAGCTAAGTACCTCGCGGGGGTACTCGTCGTCCGTAGGCGCGTCGGGGATGCGCAGTGTGGCGAAGGAGGCGGCGAGCGCGTCGATGACGTCGTCCGCCAGTGCGGCGGGCTCGTCAGAGTCGGAGAAAATCACCGTCTGAAGCATGCTCCCGGCTAGGACCTCGAGTCGCCCCACTGTGGGCGCCTACTGTCGTGGTGGGCGCACGGCAGATGCCAAGGGATGGCTGAAGATAGGAGGAGGCTCGAGGGCACTGGTGGGCTCCAGAGGCGAGGTCGGCATGAGCGAGCCCGGGACGCAAGACATACCCAGGTTCGGGGCTCTCCGGAGAGATAACACCCCTAGTCTTGCCGAGTGTGGTTAATACGTATCAGTATAGAGTTGCTCCTAGAGCTGTATGGAGGAAGAAGGAGGTCGGGCCAAGGCTTAGGCTGCTCCCTCTCCTCGGGTGTTGCTTGCTAGGTGTGTGTGGCGTTGCCTGTGTGAATGAGTGAGCTAAGGAGTTCGCCCGTATGCATCAGGGCTCCTGGGAGGCTTTATAGGTCAACCCACCAGGGATACAATGGTAATGTTACAACGCCGAAGGGCCGGGTCGTCAGTGTCCAGGGAACCTGGCGCTGGGACCCACCGGGTACCAGGACTCGCCGGGTTCTCCAGGCGCGGGCCCCATGCGCCTGGGGGTACTGTGCGCCGTCTTGTCGACCGTCAGGGCGTGGCCGAGTCGAGCGGTCCACAGTGGTGCTCCATCAGGCCACCGCTTGCTGGCGTCATGGGTGAAGTCTGGTGCACTGTTGCCACGCCAGCCCTGGTCAGCGGGCAGGTGGGGGGCACTGTTGCCTCATCCGGCTGACCAGAGGCATGGGCGGGGCACTGAGGCTTCGGTCATCAGTTTGTGGAGACTCGTCCCATCATACAGCCGGGATGGGACGGGCGCTGACCCTTGGCCGGGTTTGGAGAGCATGCCAGGGGCGGTGCTGGCTTGCTGGAGAAGTCTTGAGCTTGGTTCTTAGGGCCGATTCGAGGAGTCCGGCGGGGTTGCTGATCCCGCCGGGTCGCGAGGCCTGGCCGGGTCGAACGACCCGGCCGAGGGCGAGCCGGATCGACGGGCGGTGCTGGCCCCGTTGTTTTTTAAAAGGATCAGGTTCCGTTGCCTGCCTGGGGTTCATCCCCCCGACAAGTAGTATCAGGGGGTATGAACCATAGATAAGTTGGAATACAGTAGGTTTAACACCAATATAAATAAATAATGAGTTAATTACAGTACATTAAAGTGGTGGTTTATTTTCTTATACTAACAGAGCTCATGAGATTTTCTATTGAGTTTTGTGTTGTGAAGTTTTCAAGTTTTTGGGTAAAGATTTGATGGATTTTGGAATAATGAGTGGCAAGAGCCTAAGCTTGGGGATGCCCAAGGCACCCCAAGGTAAAATTCAAGGACAACCAAAAGCCTAAGCTTGGGGATGCCCCGGAAGGCATCCCCACTTTCGTCTTCGTCCATCGGTAACTTTACTTGATGCTATATTTTTATTCACCACATGATATGTGTTTTTCTTGGAGCGTCTTGTATGATTTGAGTCTTTTCTTTTTAGTTTACCACAATCATCCTTGCTGTACACACCTTTTGGGAGAGACATGGATGAATCGGAATTTATTAGAATACTCTATGTGCTTCACTTATATCTTTTGAGCTAGATAATTTTGCTCTAGTGCTTCACTTATACCTTTTTAGAGCACGGTGGTGGTTTTATTTTATAGAAATTATTGATCTCTCATGCTTCACTTATATTATTTTGAGAGTCTTTTAGAACAGCATGGTAATTTGCTTTGGTTATAAAATTGGCCCTAATATGATGGGCATCCAAGATGGGTATAATAAAAACTTTCATAAAAAGTGCGTTGAATGCTATGAGAAGTTTGATGCTTGATGATTGTTTTGATACATGAGGATGGTGATATTAGAGTCATGCTAGTGAACTAATTGTGAATTTGAGAAATACTTGTGTTGAGGTTTGCAAGTCCCATAGCATGCACGTATGGTAACCGCTGTGTAACAAATTTGAAGCATGAGGTGTTTCTTTGATTGTCCTCCTTATGAGTGGCGGTCGGGGACGAGCGATGGTATTTTCCTACCAATCTATCCCCCTAGGAGCATGCGCATAGTGCTTGGTTTTTGATGACTTGTAGATTTTTGCAATAAGTAAGTGAGTTCTTTATGACTAATGTTGAGTCCATGGATTATACGCACTCTCACCCTTCCACCATTGCTAGCCTCTCTAGTACCGCGCAACTTTCGCCGGTACCATAAACCTACCATTTACCTTCCTCAAAACAGCCACCATACCTACCTATTATGGCATTTCCATAGGAATTCCGAGATATATTGCCATGCAACTTTCTCCGTTTATTATGACACGTTCCACCATTGTCATATTGCCTTGCATGATCATGTAGTTGACATCGTATTTGTGGCAAAGCCACCATTCTTAATTTTTTCATACATGTCACTCTTGATTCATTGCACATCCTGGTACACCGCCGGAGGCATGCATATAGAGTCATATTTTGTTCTCGTATCGAGTTGTGATTTTTGAGTTGTAAGTAAATAGAAGTGTGATGATCTTCATTATTAGAGCATTGTCCCATGTGAGGAAATAAATAAATAAAAATATAAGAAAAGAGAGAAAGGGCAAAAAAAGAGAAGGCCCCAAAAATGATAGAAAAAGAGAGAAGGGACAATGCTACTATCATTTTTTCCACACTTGTGCTTCAAAGTAGCACCATGATCTTCATGATAGAGAGTCTCTTATTTTGTCACTTTCATTTACTAGTGGGAATTTTTCATTATAGAACATGGGTTGTATATTCCAACGATGGGCTTCCTCAAAATGCCCTAGGTCTTCGTGAGCAAGCAAGTTGGATGCACACCCACTTAGTTTCATTTGTTGATCTTTCATATATTTATAGCTCTAGTGCATCCGTTGCATGGCAATCCCTACTGACTGACATTGGTATCTATTGATGGGCATCTCCATAGCCCATTGATACGCCTAGTTGATGTGAGACCATCTTCCTGCTTTTTGTCTTATTCACAACCACCATTCTATTCCACCTATAGTGCTATGTCCATGACCCGCTCTCATGTATTGCGTGAAAGTTGAAAAAGTTTGAGAATACTAAAGTATGAAACAATTGCTTGGCTTGTCATCGGGGTTGTGCATGATTTGAGCATTTTGTGTGACGAAGATGGAGCATATCCAAACCATATGATTTTGTAAGGATGAGATTTCTTTGGCCATGTTATTTTGAGAAGACATGATTACTTTGTTAGTATGCTTGAAGTATTATAATTTTTTTGTCAATATTAAATTTTTGTCTTGAATCTTTCGGATCTGAATGTTCATGCCACAATAAAGAAAATTACATTGATAATTATGTTAGGTAGCATTCCACATCAAAAATTCTTTTTTTATCATTTACCTACTCGAGGACGAGCAGGAATTAAGCTTGGGGATGCTTGATACGTCTCCAACGTATCTATAATTTTTTATTGTTCCATGCTATTATATTATCTGTTTTGGATGTTTAATGGGCTTTAATATGCTCTTTTATATTATTTTTGGGACTAACCTATTAATCGAAGCCCAGTGCCAGTTTCTGTTTTTTGCCTATTTTAGAGTTTCGCAGAAAAGGAATATCAAACGGCATCCAATCAGAATGAAACCTTTGCGATGATCTTTCTTTGACCGAAAGCAATCCAGAAGACTTGGAGTTGATGTCTGGAATGCCATGAGGCGGCCACGAGGCAGGAGGGCGCGCCCAGGGGGGTAGGCGCGCCCCCACCCTCGTGGGCCCCTCGTAGCTCCATCGACGTACTTCTTTCGCCTGTATATACTCTTATTCCCTAAAAACATCAGGGGGGCCACGAAACCACTTTTCCACTGCCGCAACCTTCTGTACCATGAGATCCCATCTTGGGGCCTTTTCTGGCGATCTGCCAGAGGGGGAATCGATCACGGAGCACTTCTACATCAACACCATAGCCTCTCCGATGAAGTGTGAGTAGTTTAACACAGACCTTCGGGTCCATAGTTATTAGCTAGATGGCTTCTTCTCTCTCTTTCATTCTCAATACAAAGTTCTCCTCAATGTTCTTGGAGATCTATTCGACGTAATACTCTTTTGCGGCATGTTTGCCGAGATCCGATGAATTATGGATTTATGAACTTGATTATCTATGAATATTATTTGGTTCTTCTCTAAATTCTTATATGCATGATTTGATATCTTTTCAAGTCTCTTCGAATTATCGGTTTAGTTTGGCCTAATAGATTGATCTTTCTTGCAATGGGAGAAGTGTTTAGCTTTGGGTTCAATCTTGCGGTGTCCTTTCCTAGTGATAGTAGGGGCAGCAAGTCATGTATTGTATTGTTGCCATCGAGGATAAAAAGATGGGGTTTATATCATATTGCTTGAGTTTATCCCTCTACATCATGTCACTTGCCTAATGTGTTACTCTGTTCTTATGAACTTAATACTCTAGATGCATGCTGGATAGCGGTCGATGTGTGGAGTAATAGTAGTAGATGCAGAATTGTTTCGGTCTACTTGACACGGACGTGATGCCTATATTCATGATCATTGCCTTAGATATCTTCATAATTATGCGCTTTTCTATCAATTGCTCGGCAGTAATTTGTTCACCCACCGTAATGCATGCTATCTTGAGAGAAGCCACTAGTGAAACCTATGCCCCCGGGGTCTCTTTCTTATTATATTGCATCTCCTTTATTTACATCACATCTCGTTTACTATTTTGCAATCTTTACATTTCAATCTATACAACAAAAATGCCAAAAATATTTACTTTACTATCTTTATTAGATCTCACTTTTGCGAGTGGCCGTGAAGGGATTGACAACCCCTTTATCGCGTTGGTTGCCAGGTTCTTGATTGTTTGTGCAGGTACTAGGTGACTTGTGCGTTGTCTCCTACTGGATTGATACCTTGGTTCTCAAAAACGGAGGGAAATACTTACGGTACTTTGCTGCATCACCCTTTCCTCTTCAAGGGAAAACTAACACATGCTCAAGAGGTAGCAGGAACATATCGAGGCAGCAAAGAATAGTATTTGTCTACTATCTGGTTCATCTGGGGTCTTCTATGTGGTTCATGTTGGGCGGGCAACAAATAGTAGATGATCCATCGTCTATCTTTTCAAACTGAAGCTATAATCTACCTGCTATCATTAGTTTTGGATCTATCCACTCGTTTGCTACCATCAATCTTGATTCCTGCATGCACCCCTTAGGCCTTACATAATCTAACTATGTTTTACTATTATGCATGTCAGTTATTGTACACAATTGTACTGAATGTGTAGAGAAAAAGAGAAGACCGTTGCGTGGGAATATAATGTCACGCAGACACCGCTCCATGGTGGGCGAAGTGGGCCACCCCTCCCGCCGTTCCAGATTGTATTCCAGAGGAAGATAACTGTTCAGAGGGGGATTTAGAGGGAGCCGACCACTCCTATTTACCCCCTGAGGTGTTTGCTCTAACCTAGCATGCTGATGTTGGTCATATCACGCATATGGCACCTCGCATTGCTTACATTATACATCTTATATGCCATCAGCTTAGTTTAGATTTGCTTTGTGTGAATGTCACTTGTTTGGTTTATACCATACTCCCACCGTTCCTAAATATTTGTCTTTTTAGAGATTTCAACAAGTGACTACATACGAAGCAAAATGAGTAAATCTACACTCTAAAATATGTCTATATACATCCGTATGTGGTAGTCCATTTGAAATCTCAAAAAAAAAAATTTAGGAATTGAGGGAGTATATGGGAATTATGCAATGCCATCTTCTTTAGCCAGGCATCATATACGTGAATCATGCAATGCCATCCTGTTTAGCCAGTCATCGTATATGTGAATTGTATCGTGCCATATTTTTTTTCATAATTATTCCATTTGTCAAAAATGATTATACATTCATCTACTCTTCCTGTGAATCAGCCATTTGAGTCGATCATGGGAAAATCTGGAGTGAAAACAAGGTCTTCTGAGCAGTCAGTGCTACCTGTCGATGCAGATTTCTTGCTGGTTACAGATAGCCCATCAAAGGAGGATTCAGAGACAGATGACCAGTCATATCCCCCCCCCCCGAGGTGCATGCTCTAACTTGGCAGGGTTATATTGCTCATATCATGCATATGGTGTCTTGCATTGCCATGCCATCTGCTTAGATTAGACATGCTTTGTGTGAATGCCTCCTGTTTGCTTTCTATATAAGATATGTGAATTATGCAATGCCACATTTTTCAGCCAGTTATCATATATGTGAATTATGCACCGCCATGTAGCCAGGCATCATATATGTGAATTATCTCATGCCATCCTTTTTTCATTACGTATTTCATTTGTCCACAATCTGTGTATATTGAACTACTCTTCATGTGTATCAGCCATTTGAGCCGGTTATGGAAAAATCAGGAGTGAAAACAAGGTCTTCAGTGCAGGCAATGGTACCTGTTGAAGCATATATCTCGATGGTTACAGGTAGCTCCTCAGAGGAGGATTTAGAGACAGATAACCAGTCCTATATCCCACCTGAGGTGTATGCTCTAATTTGCAATGTTTATATTTCTCATATCATGCATATGGTGTCTTGCGTTGCTTAGTTTAGACATCATATGCACAATATTCAGTTCCATCTGCTTAGTTTAGAGATCATACATGCGAGTGCCAGTTGCTTAGTATATGAATCAATTAGGTCAATTATATCATGCAATCCTATATAATTAGACAACATGTATGTGAATTATTTCATCCCAACCTATTTTAGAAAGACATCATATAGTTTTGTCATGTCATCTTGTTTAGATACTCATCATATGTTGAATTATGCCATTATATCTTGTTAAGCTATCCATCATATATCTAAAACTGTGTCATGCTATCATGTTCAGTTAGCCATCAAATATGTGAAATTGTGTCATGCTGTCCTGTTTGGTTAGACAACATATATGTGAATTACCACATCTGTCTATCATACAATGTTTGTACGTTCAATTTCTTTTCTTGTTTATTAGCCATTTGAATTGGAGGGGGTGATGGCAGTATCTAAGGGAGCAAAAACCCGTTCTTCACAAAAGACGGTGCTACCCGCCGATGCAAATAGAACCATTGTTGTACTGGCCCACGAACTAGCCCCACCACACATAATCGAGACTCTTCCAGATTGCACACTTACACAGTTGGACAGAGAACCAGCAACAACCCATCTAACCACAACCCCAGCAGATAGTAACCCACTTCTAGTTGACACAACACCATGTCCACCACAGAGTACCCCCACACGAGCAGTTTGTAAAGCAACTGCAGTGCCCAAAGCACGAAGACCACCACAATGAACCCAAACTCCATGTTTAATGCAGAAGAGCAACTGTTCTTAGGTCGGATTCTGTAGCTATGGTCCATACTCCTTTGTTGTTGCATCACTGTATTTACTCTTACCATCTACTTTCGAATTTGAAGGATCCAATTGAAACTCCAATGGCGCAACAGGTATGTTTTAAACCTATTTCTTTAACCGGATTGCTGTTTTAACTTCTTGCTCTATGTTGATTTCGGTTCCAGTTATATAAATAGTTATGTTCTCATGTGATGCACATTACAAATGTTGCCAGTGTTGTGTAGTTTCTCACACTTATATTCTGTCTATGCTACTGTGTCTTAAAAATATATGATTTGAGTTGTGTCTCTATCTTGATTTGGCAACATAAACTAGAATGATATGGACAATACAGTGACCATAGTACATAGATGTATGTTTGTTTCATGTTGTTATCATGTCCACCTTACTACTAAACCAGTTTACCAAAATGAGTTTCTTATACTACATGCTAAACCTGTGATGTCTGCTTGTTTCTCTTGTAGAATGCGAACTGAATATTGGAGAAGAGCACCCCACTATGCAATGGTAGAGAAAGTAATGCAAATAAGGTTCAAGATAGTGAGACAACCTGATGCGGAGTATCCTACGGTCATCCCCATGGACCTACCATCGTCTCATCAAGAGCCAAGAGGACCTATGACACGAGCACGAGCTAGAGCTCTCGAGAACGAGGTGACTTCCTTCCTTAGTGATATCACATATGATCCACTCAAGACATGGCTACTACCTAAGTCCGATATGCTATGCATGATTAGGTGTCAAGAGGAGCCTCCCGAGGATGCACGTGAAGACGGACAAGCCGCCAAGTCCATGGATGAAGAGAACAAACGGAAACGGGCAAGTTCGCCTTCCAGGCCCCGGACATCCGGCCATGACCCAGGACATCCGGCCCCTGGAGCATCCACAGCAGCAGCAGCCCAGACGCCCAAGCCTACAGGCCCCAGACATCTGGCGTCCAGCATGGACATCTGGACAAAAGCCCGGACATCCGGCGCCACGCTACAGAACATCCAGAAGTTTTGCCCTCCAGCCCGGACATCCGGCCCCCAGACCGGACATCCGGTCTCTCCTGAAGCCCCGGACATCCGACCACCCCTGTCTGCGCACAGTAAGGGCCGAGGCCCGTGTACCCGTTCGACCCCCTAGACTATATATACTCCTTCTCCTCCATATTTCTAGGGTCAGCATTGGTTTAGCTCATAGTTGAGATAGAGCTTTGCTCATCCATATCGGATCTACTCCACGAGAGAGACCGCGGCCCCTCTACGGAGAAGATCCCCCTTGGATTCAAGACCTCCTCACGGAGAAGACCCCCATCAAGACCTCCTCACGGAGAAGAACCGGTTACCCTTTGTATCGTCCTTTGTTGATCGTGGATCTTGTATCTCCTCTCGTGTTTCGGGGATCTAGCACATGTGTGATTGTTCTTGTTGGTTTGAGTGATTCTCTCGTGTCATCCCCTCATGTTTCCCCCTCGTGTTCTTCGTGTTCTTAGTTGGGATCCGCTCCTTTCGTGAAAGATCGACCATCTAGGGTTCCACCCTACATCATCTTGGTATCATGAGCCACGTTGATCACGATTTCGGAGCCCCCTCTCTTTGTTTTCTAGCTTGATTTTGTTGTTTTTCGTCCTAACCCGAAAATTGCCCAACAAAAATAGCCCCAAAATTTTTTGTGATTTGTTTCTGTGATGAAGTTTTGTTGGATTTGATCCGCGGATTTCGTGTGTTGTAGGTAGATCTACCTTTTCCCCATCTTTTCCCCAATTTCCATCCACAAAATCTTCCGAATTTTGCCCCGGATTTGACCTCTCCACGCGGTGTTCATACACGGATCCCGTGCCCAGACATCCGGCCCGACCAGCCCAGACATCCGGCCCGGCCCGGACATCCGGCCATCAGCCCGGACATCTGGCCCCTGACAGCATCAACTCCATCCTCCACTCTGTTTACCAACTAACTCTCACCAAATTTTGTCCCGGTGCCCACATACACTTCCGCATACCACCACCACTTCCGCATAGCACCACCATAGCCTTTCCCGCTACCAACTCCGACAATTTTGACCCATTTTGTTTTGAGAATTTGAGTTGTGGTTTCCGTATCCTATTGTGTTTCGGCTATCTAGGTACGGTTCGGCAACAACATCACCACCGCTCATCTTCGCCAAGGACTACTACGAACGGCTACATTACTTTGGTATCACCTTCACCGTCATATCATCTTGGTATCGTGATATTATCATACTCTCTTGCATTTGCATTGATAACCCCATGGCCTTACTTTTGCGTAGCTTACCCATCGAGACTAGCCTTTGAGTATTGCCGGCAACGTGACTTGTGCACATTAGTGTTCATACTTCACATAGCATGCATACCATCATTGAGTTGCATATCTTGGTATCATCTCTTGTGTCACAAAAGTTGTCTTCGCATACACAATTGCTATCTTGGTTCGTGAAGCATTGCATGAGAAAAGAGCTCAAACAATAAAGAGCCAAACAAGCTTTTAAGCAAAAGGGAAAGATAAGCAAAGAGCTTAAGCAAGAACCCTAGCATCATACAACATTAAGATTGTCATACTCGATCATCTTGGATCAAAGCATAGAAACATCATACACATAGCATACTTGGGATAGAAGTCGTTGCATTTTTGCTTAGTAGGTTGTGCACAAGTTCGTATCCGCCTATTGTGTAATCGTGCTAGCGTCTCTCTTGTGTTGTGCGACAAGAGCATCTTGGTGGATTCCACATTTTGGCTCACCCTTGGTTGCCCAACCCCACTTATCTTTTTGCGTGTGTGTTTCCGTGTACCATATCTTGCTATTGGTCTACTTGTTGCATTTGCAAATTTGTGAATCTTTTCCAACATTATTGAGTCTCACTTACAATTGCATCAAATTTTGTGCCACCATCCTAACCAAGCTCCACCATAAGCTTTTACTTGTGTAGGTGTGAGAACCGACAAGAAACGGTACCAATTGTGCTATTCCCTTGATACACATTGGAGTGATCTTTGATCCATTTTCAACACCGGTCAAGGTACATTTGGTATTGGTTCTTCTCTTTCTCCCACTCACATATCTTTGTTTGGAATGATGGATAGGCCAAGTACTTCTACCAATCCACTCTTCTTGGAGCAAGACGACGACATGTCATCCTACGTCACCAAGACTCAACTATTTGGTGCACACCGAGCTTTGCATCAAGAACAACTTGCTTTGGGCGATCGCATCAACAACCACGCCACCGATCTACGACAATCTGAGCAACGTACAAGAGACTACTTCGACACATCCATGAGTTCCCTCAAAGAAGATATCCGAACAATGATGGTCCGCTCTTCTACAACTTCGTCCTCGTCAAGACGGAGCTGCTCAAGTCGACACTACGACGACACCATCTCTGGTTCAAGTACACCGACATCGAACACTCTTCGTCGTGCCCCGCGTCAAGACCGTCAAGCTAACCGCAATCCTCTACATGACACCGACTCTCAAGAGCATCGACATCGTCACAACCAAGCTACTTTCGCACAAGCACAAGAACAGCAACGCCAACGACAACAAGAACAAGAGGAGCGAGCGCGACAACATCAAGATGCACAAGACGCCGAGGCGCAACGTCAAGAACGACAACTACGTGCAGCTCAAGAACTTGAGGCGCAACGTGCTCTTCAAGACTCAAGTCATGCCGTAGCCAATCGAGGCCGACAAGCTTGACTACATCAAGAAGCACTTCGCGACGAAGCTCAAGAAAGGATTTACGAAGCACGTGTGCATCGTCAAGCCCCTCGTCAAGATCGACAAGCTCCTCTTCAAGATAGACAAGTTTCTCCTCATGCGAGACAAGAACGTCAAGTCCATCAAGAGCAAGAAGACAATGGACCACCTCCTCGCCAAGAGCATCATGAGGAAGACAACCCTCCTCGCCAAGAGCAACATGAGGAAGACAACCCTCCTCGCCAAGCACAACATGAGATTGTCAATCCTCAACGACATGGGCGTCATCATCCCCGACCCCAACACAATGAAGAGCAACGATATGGCAAGCTAAAGTTCACCATGCCCAAGTTTACCGGAAGCAATGACCCCGAAGAGTACATATCATGGGCATTGAAGGTTGACAAAATCTTCCGCTTGCACAACTACAAAGAAGAGAAGAAGATCGCAATGGCATCCCTCGAATTCCAAGACTACGTCCTCATTTGGTGGAAACAAGTCATTGAGCGCCATGCGGCAAGAGGTGAACCACCCATCACCACTTGGGCACAAATGAAGGATGTCATGAGAGCATGATTCGTGCCAAACTACTACAACCGCGACCTCTTCAAGAAACTCCAACAACTCAAGCAAGGAACCAAGAGCGTTGAAGAGTACTACAAGGAAATGGAGATTGCCATGATACGAGCCAATGTCAAAGAAGATGATGAGCAAACTATGGCACGTTTCTTGAATGGACTCAATCACCCTATCAAGAAGATTGCCGATTTCCAACCATACTCGAACCTCATCGAGCTAGTGCATCAAGCTACCAAAGCGGAACGGCAAGTACAAGACGACTTCAAGTATGCCAAGTTCTCATCAAAGTCCTATGGCCTCTCCAACAATCAAGCTTCAACGACTCCCACCACGAGCAATGGCGACAAGTCAAGTTACAAGAAAGCTTCGACAAGCTCAAGTCGTCCTCATACTACAAGCAACTTCAAGCCGAAAGCTTCATCATCATCTACTCCAACCAATGAGACCATCAAGACAAGTTCCATCAAATGTTTCACATGCGGAGGCCGAGGCCACAAGTCCTTCGAGTGCACAAACAAGCGCACCATGATCCTCAACGAAGACGGCACCTACGACTCCATGAGTGAAGGAGAAATGGAAGCTCTTGAGCAAGTGGCCATGCACCGACAAGTGAACAAGGAAGAAGAAGATGATCACATCTTTTGTGACGAAGACTCAAGTCCCGCTCTTGTTGTCTCCAAGGTCTTGACTCTTCAACATCAACAAGACGAAGATCAAAGATGCCATATCTTCCACACAAAGGCCGGCATCAATGGACGGTCCGTCAAGGTCATCATCGATGGAGGGAATTGCCATAACTTGGCAAGTGAAGAACTATGCTGAAAAATCCAATTGGTCAAGATGAAGCACCCGCACCCCTACAAGGTTCAATGGCTAAGCAACACCGGCACCATACAAGTCGAGCAGAGAGTACAAGTCGAGCAGAGAGTACAAGTCTCTTTCAAGATCGGCGCCTATCAAGACACTTTGGAGTGTGATGTCCTTCCGATGACCGTGTGCCACCTCCTTCTTGGACGGCCATGGCAATTTGACCGAGGTGTCATTCACAATGGGCGTACAAATCACTATAGCTTCAAGATGAAAGGGAAAGAGTTTGTGCTACGTCCTATGTCTCCAAGCCAAGTGCTCGCCGACAAGCAAAACACCCATCGTGGAGAGAATAGTGAGAGAGTGAACCACCAAAAAGAGAGTGAGCGCCACAAGCCTAAATTGAGTGCCTCCACGATGAGCGACAAGAAAAACTTAGTACTATTTGCCACCAAACGTGATATGAGAGAAGTGTGTGAGAACCCATCAAGTGTCCTACACTATGTCCTATTGTGCAAGGATGAGGCACCAAAAACTAACAACTCTCATGATCTACCTTTGGTGTTATCTTCTTTATTGCAGGAATTCCAAGATGTTTTCCCCGATGAGCTACCTCCGGGTCTACCTCCACTACGAGGCATTGAGCACCGAAATGATCTCATCCCCGGAGCGCCGCTTCCAAACAAAGCGCCCTACCGCGTCAACCCCGAAGAAACCAAAGAAATTCAAAGGCAAGTAAAGCATCTCATAGACCATGGACATGTGCGTGAAAGTTTGAGTCCTTGTGCCGTACCGGTCATTCTTGTGCCAAAACGAGACGGTAGCTTTCGCATGTGTTTCGATTGTAGACCTATCAATGCTATCACCGTTCGTTATAGGTATCCCATTCCACGCCTTGATGATATGCTTGATGAACTTTGCGGTGCCACTATCTTTTCCAAAATTGATCTTAAAAGTGGTTACTATCAAATCCGCATACAAGAGGGTGATGAATGGAAAACCGCTTTCAAAACAAAGTTTGGTCTATATGAGTGGTTAGTCATGCCTATGGGTTTATCGGAAGCACCCGGTACTTTCATGCGTCTTATGCATTACGTGTTTCGCCCTTACATTGGTGAATTTGTTGTTGTCTACTTTGATGATATCCTTGTGTTTAGCAAATCTCTCAAAGAGCATGTCACCCACCTTCGCACCGTGCTACAAACTCTTCGAAAAGAGCAACTTTATGCTAATATGGAAAAATGCCTATTTGGTGTTGATAAGCTTGTTTTCTTGGGTTTCGTAGTATCTTCTAAGGGTGTTCATGTTGATGAATCTAAGATCAATGCTATTAAAACTTGGCCCCAACCAACCAATTTGCAACAAGTGCGTAGTTTTCTTGGTTTAGCCGGTTTCTATCGCAGATTTGTGAAGGATTTTAGCACCATTGCTTCACCTTTGCATGCTTTGAGTAAGAAAAATGCACTGTTTGTTTGGGGAACATCTCAAGATATCGCTTTCAATGAGCTTAAGAATTTGCTTACTCATGCTCCCGTGCTTGCATTACCCAACTTTGACAAACCTTTCGAAATTCATTGCGATGCTAGTGGTAATGGCATAGGAGGTGTGTTAACGCAAGAGAAGCGCCCAATTGCTTATTTTAGTGAGAAACTCTCCGGAGCACAACTCAATTACCCTATCTATGACAAACAGCTATATGCTTTGGTGCGAGTTTTGCATGAATGGGAACATTACCTACGCCCTCATGAGTTCATCATCCATACCGACCATGAAACGCTTAAATACCTTAAGGGTCAAACTAAGTTGAACAAGCGTCATGCTAAATGGAGTGAGTTCATTGAGTCATTTCCTTATGTCATCAAGTATATTAAAGGTAAGGAAAATGTTGTGGCGGATGCACTTTCCCGTATATGCATGCTTGTTAATCAACTTGAGTTAAATGTCATTGGCTTTGAGCATATAAAAGACTTGTATGAGCATGATCCTACATTTTCTATTCCTTATGCCAAGTGTTTGACGCATACCTCTTGGGATCGATACTACATCAAAGATGGATATCTTATGAGAGCTAACAAACTTTGCATCCCCGAGTCCTCTCTTCGCTTGTTGCTTTTGCAGGAATCTCATGGAGGCGGACTCATGGGACACTTTGGACGCGACAAGACATTTGCTACGCTCTCCAAGAACTAATTTTGGCCCAAGATGTTCCGCGACGTCAATCGCTTCACCAACCGATGCTCTACATGTCGCAAAGCTAAGTCAAAAGCTCAATCTCATGGCCTCTATATGCCACTTCCAATTCCATATCACCCATGGGAAGACATTAGCATGGACTTTGTGCTTGGTTTGCCTAGAACTCGAAATGGCAAGGATTCCGTTTTTGTTGTTGTGGACCGATTCTCCAAAATGGCACATTTCATTCCTTGCAACAAGATAGATGATGCTTCACATGTTGCAAATTTGTTTTGTAGGGAAATCTTGCACCTTCATGGAGTGCCAAAGACGATTGTCTCAGACCGTGACGTCAAGTTCTTGAGTTACTTTTGGAAGACATTGTGCGCCAAGCTCGGAATCAAGCTTTTGTTCTCTTCGGCATACCATCCACAAACCGATGGCCAAACGGAGGTGACCAACCGCACGCTCTCCACTCTACTATGCGTGTTGATAAAGAAGAACATCAAGGAGTGGGAGGAGTGCCTACCCATCGCCGAGTACGCCTACAATCGTGCAAGACATTCGACTACCGGCAGGTCCCCCTTCGAGGTCGTCTATGGCTTCAACCCATTGTCTCCATTGGACATTCTACCTCTACCGCTACAAGAGCGCACAAACATGGACGCGAGTGCCCGAGTCAACTTCCTCAAGAAGATGCACGAAGATACAAGAAACACCATCGAGCGCCAAGTACAACGACTCGCGACCAAGTTCAACGTCAACAAGCAACCCATGATGTTCAATGTTGGAGATCTTGTGTGGCCACACCTTCGCAAGGATCGCTTCCCCAAGGAACGCAAGTCCAAGCTACTACCCCGAGCGGATGGACCCTTCAAGGTGCTTGCACGCTACAACAACAACAACGCATACAAGATCGACATCCCATGCGACAAGTACTCTGTGAGCGACATCTTCAACATCAAAGATCTATCCCCGTACCATGGTGATGAGGATTTCGATCCGAGGTCGGATCTTTCCCAAGGGAGGGGAGATGATGCAGAGCATCCTACGGTCATCCCCATGGACCTACCATCGTCTCATCAAGAGCCAAGAGGACCTATGACACAAGCACGAGCTAGAGCTCTCAAGAACGAGGTGACTTCCTTCCTTAGTGATATCACATATGATCCACTCGAGACATGTCTACTACCTAAGTCCGATATGGTATGCATGATTAGGTGTTAAGAGGAGCCTCTCGAGGATGCACGTGAAGACGGACAAGCCGCCAAGTCCATGGAAGAAGAGAACCAACGAAAATGGGCAAGTTCACCTTCCAGGCCCCAGACATCCGGCCATGACCCCGGACATCCGGCCCCTGGAGCATCCACAGCAGTAGCAGCCCAGACGCCCAAGCCTACAGGGCCCGGACATCGGGCGTCCAGACCGGACATCTGGCCAAAGCCCGGAAATCCGGCCAAAAGCCCGGACATCCGGCGCCACGCTACAGAACATCCAGAAGTTTTTCCCTCCAGCCCGGACATCCGGCCCCCAGACCGGACATCCGGCCTCTCCTGAAGCCCCGGACATCTGGCCCGTCGCCCGGACATCCGGCCACCCCTGTCTGCGCACAGTAAGGGCCGAGGCCCGTGTACCCCTTCGACCCCCTAGACTATATATACTCCTTCTCCTCCATCTTTCTAGGGCCAGCATTGGTTTAGCTCATAGTTGAGATAGAGCTTTGCTCAGCCATATCGGATCTACTCCACGAGAGAGACCGTGGCCCCTCTACGGAGAAGATGCCCCTTGGATTCAAGACCTCCTCATGGAGAAGACCCCCATCAAGACCTCCTCACAGAGAAGAACCGGTTACCCTTTGTATCGTCCTTTGTTGATCGTGGATCTTGTATCTCCTCTCGTGTTTCGAGGATCTAGCACATGTGTGTTGTTCTTGTTGGTTTGAGTGATTCTCTCGTGTCTTCCCCTCGTGTTTCCCCCTCGTGTTCTTCGTGTTCTTAGTTGGGATCCGCTCCTTTCGTGAAAGATCGGCCATCTAGGGTTCCATCCTACATCACAACCCTGTTGATCTCCAAGAAAGGTGATAAAAACGATCTTGTAGACAGTGAGACAACCCCACAATCCTGCGTTGATGTATTGTTCGAGTTACTGGCCAATACCGCTGGCACAAGCTCTTCGAACTCACTGCCTGAATCACTTCGCCTTCTTCAATCACAGCTACAAGCTAAAAGGCATCAGTCAGCTGTGCTGCGGCAAGAAGCCGAAGGACTGAGGAAGTCCCTGCAAAATTCAGATGCATACTTTCTAGTGCAACAGCAAGCGCTGGACGATTTATGCGCCAAACAAGAGAATGTTAACAAGTTTCTTGAGCTCTTCTAAAGTGGTTTAAGTTCTAGACTTGCTTTGCTGCGGTGTTTATTTGCTCTAGTCGCCAACTTTGACAACCAGTGTATGTGATATGCTGCTTTGTTCCCTATATTTGCACTGGTGGTGAACTTTGATGCCCACTGGATGTAATATGTGTAATAGCCGTGATAGCCTAGGTAGTTGCTTGCTTATTTATTTCCTTGTTGTCTTGTTTATTTGTTTGCTTATAGTCAGTGCGGTTCTTTTTCTGCGGTTTGCTAGTGGCTGCAATAACCTATTTTTTACAACTAGGCCACAATAACCGTGGGCTACATATTTACTGTAGTGACCATGGGTCTCCTACGGGCCGTAGAAACAATGGGCCTTCTACGGGCCATAGAAACACTAGGCCTTCTACGGGCGTAGCATCAATGGGCCTTCTACGAGCCGTATGGTCGATTGGCCAAACATGGGCCAATAACGGACCGTATTATGGGCCGTAAATAGGCTAGAGTTGGAATCGTCCGTTCATGGGCCGACCATAACGGGACGTCGTTAATCGGCCGTATTTGATGACGCTATGAAAACGGCCCACCGGATTAACGGGCCACAAACGGGCCGACTGTAACCACGGGCTGAATTTGGCCCACAAGTAGAAAAGGCCAGTAATGGGCC
This sequence comes from Aegilops tauschii subsp. strangulata, assembly GCF_002575655.3. Classification (NCBI taxonomy): domain Eukaryota; kingdom Viridiplantae; phylum Streptophyta; class Magnoliopsida; order Poales; family Poaceae; genus Aegilops; species Aegilops tauschii. Next base: position 282,216,088 of record NC_053036.3, read on the forward strand.
GTAGGTAACTGAATGCTGGAAATGAGCCCAACAATAAATGGGCTCTGAGAAGGCCGAAAGATAACACAGGCTGGAAACGGCCCAATGGAATAATGGGTCGTTAATGGGTATAAAGTGATACACTGTTCATTACAGGCCAGTTTCACCACGGGTCGTTAATGGGCCAAGGGTTACAAAGGGCCTCATATGGGTCAAAAGACGCCATGGGCCATACATGGGCTGGAAGTTACAACGGGCTGGAATCATATTGGACGGCCTAGATGATGCTACTGGGCCTAATTCGGATAGGCCGTAACGGGCCGTGAGTTAGCGAGCTGTAAATGGGCTATATGCGAACAGGCCGTTAACAAGCTTTCAATGGGCCATCCCGCTACCTTTTGACCAAGTCAAACGGGACGGCCTTTTCACATGAATGGGCCTCTGTGGGGCCTTGCCACGTGTCAACGTATCATAGGCGCCTTCAGTCCAATGAGTGCATGACATCTGTCCCAACGGTGAGCCGACACGTGGTTCCTCCGGCCATTGAGAATTTTACACGTGGAAAATCCACATTGGTCTGGGCTGTTAATGGGTTATCGGTTCCAAACCGGAACCCAATAGCTTAACGGCGACCCGTTACGATGGATGCCACGTGTCGGTTACCCTTGACGAAAACAATTCTATGACGCGCGATTTATCGTCATGGAAGTGGACACTTCTGTGATGATAATTTTGGTAATGTCATGGAACACTTCTACGACAACACATGTATGACTATCTTGATTCTGTCATAAAATAGTCATGGATGTACACGCATGACAGAAAACGTGACCTACTGTGACAAACACGTATCATCACAGAAGTGTTTTTTGTAGTGTTTGCAGAGCCAGAGTGAACCGCGTGCACCTGTTCACGTGGTGACTACATGCCCAACATGCCCCCGCGCGCGCTCTGGGCATTGGGGACCTTGGCCTTGTCTGTTCCCTTGCGCTATTGAACTCTCTCCTTGTCCCGGAGCTTCCCCATGATCGTGTGGTCACTCCACTGCCTTGGCCCCTTCCTATCTTGTCGTCCTCATGTGCTGGGAGCCGCGCTCGTGACCTGGCGCCTCTCACACCGCCGTGTCCTGTTGCCTGTGACGCACCAGAGCCTTCCAGAGCTCTCCCCGACGCTATATATAACTTGCTGGTGGTCCCCCATAGCTCATCAACCCCTCAACCCTCTCCCTCGAGCACCGGAGCTCCATGCCACCTCCTCTGTCCGCCACGGCCATCGCCGACACTGCTCAAATTGGAGCTAGCCGAGCCCCCTCTCGCCCTCTTGACCTCACCGAAGTTCGCCCGTAGCCACTCTGATCCTCCCCACCACCTCGTTTCATCGCCGGAGTGCCCTCGGCCGCAAATCCCAAAGAACAGCCGCCATTCTCGTCCTCGGCCACCGCGAGCCGTCGTGGCTGCACCCCTCCCCGGCGCGCGCTCTACCTCTAGATGCATGCGGCTCTCCCTCCCATCCTCGTCGGTACCATCAGCTTCGCTGGAGCTGGCCCGAGCCACCGGGATGAGCGCCAGCCACGCTCGGTTTCCTCTGCCTCCGCCACGGGCGCCCAAGCTGCTGCAGCTACAGACCTCCCTGGCCTAAGTGCAGCGCATGGGCAGCTGCGCCTCATCGTGCTGAACCCGCCGGTGACCGGAGCTCCGCCCGGGGTGGCCAGAGTCGCCCGGACAGATGATACGTCTCCAACGTATCTATAATTTATGAAGTATTCATGCTGTTATTTTAACATTCTTGGATGTTTTACAATAGTTTTATAGCAACTTTATATCATTTTTTGGGACTAACCTATTGAACCAGTGTCAGTTGCTGTTTTTTTGCTTGTTTTTTACATCGCAAGAAATCAATATAAAATGGAGTCCAAACACTGGGAACACCCAAGTTGGGCCAGAGCAACACCTGGGGGGTGCCCCGAGAGGGGCACAACCCACCAGGGCGCGCCTGGGGGCCCAGGCGCGCCCAGGTGGGTTGTGCCCACCTCGGTGGCCTCCCGCACCCCCTCTTTACCCTATAAATTCACAAATATTCCAAAATCCTTTGGGGTTAACCTAGATCAGAAGTTCCGCCGCCGCAAGGCTCTGTTGCCACCAAAAACCAATCTAGACCCTTTCCAGCACCCTGCCGAAGGGGGGAATCATCTCCGGTGGCCATCTTCATCATCCCGGCGGCCACCACGATGAGGAGGGAGTAGTCCACCCTCAAGGCTGAGGGTTTGTACTAGTAGCTATGTGTTTAATCTCTCCCTCTCTCTCGTGTTCTTGAGATGTCACGATCTTGATGTATCACGGGCTTTGTTAATATAGTCGGATGATATGGTGTTTTCCCCTCTCTATCTTGTTGTGATGAATTGAGTTTTTCCCTTTGAGATTTCGTTGTTATCGGATTGAATACTTTTATGGATTTGAGAACACTTGATATATGTCTTGCAATTGAATACTCGTGGTGACAATGGGGTATCGTATTGATTCACTTGATATATGTTTTGGCACTCAACTCACGGATTCCCGAGGTGACATTGGGGTAATCTATGCATAGGGGTTGATGCACGTTCTTGTCTTTGTTTCTCAGGTAGAAATCTTGAGCACTCTTTGAAGTTCTTTGTGTTGGATTGACTATTATGAATATGAATTTGCTTTGGTATTATTTTAGTACGAACTCTAGGATAGATCGAACGGAAAGAATAGCTTTGTGTTATTTTAGTATGAACTCTTGAATAGATCGAATGGAAAGAATAGCTTTGAGGTGGTTTTGTACCCTACAAACAATTTGTTCTTATGTTCTCCGCTAGATAGGAACTTTGGAGTGATTCTTCATCGCTCTGTGAGGGGTGGTTATATGATCGAATTATATTAGCACTATTGAGAGATTGCGCTAGCGAAATGTCACAGCCCCAGAATTGTTTGAGTTGCATCAGCATCCATGCATCATGTTTATATTTTTCTTAAACTTGAAATGGGGATGTTCAAACCCTAGAACCAAATAGAATTCAACCAGGCTCAATTTGAAATCGTTTTAATGAACCCAAAATGCCCTTCAAAAGTTCATCATTTTTGAATTGGTCCAGAACCTCTGCCAAAAATGGTGCACATTTTTTTAGGTCACTCTGGATTTTTGAATTAAATCATTATGTATTTGAATTTGGGCATTTAGCTGCTATAATTATGTTAATTGCTCAAATAATCCTGGAACTAAATGTGGGCTATTGGAAATAATTCAAATAGAGCCCACAATTATTTGCAGGATTTATAAAAGTGATTTGGTATTTTTAAAGTAAATCAAAACAAACCTGCAAATTGAAAAATAGAAAGAATTAGGAAAGACAGACAGAGAGAGAGAGAGAGAGAGAGAGAGAGAGAGAGAGAGAAAACCTACCTGGCTGCCCAGCAGGCCAGCCCAGCTGACTGGCCCCTGCCAGTCGTCTCCTAGCTTTTGCCAGGAGGACGACGCCGTGTCGACGCGCCCGCAACTGAAAGTGCGTTATATCGACTAGAGGGGGTGAATAGGCGATTTTTATAAATTCTTCACTGAGGAATTTGTGGGTGAGGAACTTCCTTGGCGAAGAACTACTTGCAGCGGAATAAGTACTCAAAAGTATGCATAGCAGAACACAAGCATAGTCATCATGATGAAATGAAAACAAGCACAGAGTACAGAAAGCGTAAACACAGGATAACACAGGATGAAGACAAACAGACTAAGGAAATTGAACTGAGCAAATTGGGAAAGTCTTCAGTCAAAGTCTTCAAACACAGATATGAACAATTGCACAACACAGGAATGAGGAAATGAAAGAGTTCAGGAAATGGAACCAGTTGGCTTGGTGAAGACAATGATTTGGTAGACCAGTTCCAACTGTTGTCTCAGTTGTACATCTGGTTGGAGCGGCTAGGTATTTATACCTGAGGACACCCAGTCCCGGACACACAGTCCTCACCGTATTCTCCTTGAACTACGGTCACACAGACCTCGTCCAATCACTCATGGTAAGTCTTCAGGTGACTTCCAAACCTTCACAAACTTGGTCACTCGGCGATCCACAATTTCCTCTTGGATGCTCTAGACCATGACGCCTAACCGTCACGAAGAAGCACAGTCTTCAAAGGTAACAAGCGTCGGATCCATGCAGGATCAATCTCTTCAGTGATGCTCAATCACTTTGGGTTTGTAGGTGTTTGGGTTTGGGGTTTTTCCTCACTTGATGATTTTTGATCAAAGTCCTCGGAGGATGGGATGCTCTCAAATGACAAGTGTCAGTTTCTCTCGGAGCACCAACCAGCTAGTGGTTGTAGGGGGCGGCTATTTATAGCCTAGGGAGCAGCCCGCATGATAAGACATAAATGCCCTTCAATGATATGACCGTTGGGTGGGTAGATATTTTGGGACAGCTGGCGCATAGCACATCAACGGTCGGAAATTTGAGTATCAAATTCCTCAGGGCTATCATGTTCCTCACAGTGTAGGCAATCCGCACTGGCAAATTCCTAACTCCTCAGTCAGAACAAATTCCTCAGAGACCAAAAGAACTTCGTCTCTGTCACTGAAGAATATGACTGAACTGTATGAGATTTCCAATGGCTTCACTCGAAGGGATTGGTAGGTGTAGGATTTGAGTTGAGCATCACATGGAAATTTTTCCTTAGTATTTCCTCGACCCCCTTTAACAGTACGGTGTTTCCTATGACTCAAGAAAGAGAAAATGAAACTACGAAAACAAAAGTCTTCATGCTTCATGTTCCTCAAAAGAATACCAAGTCTTCAAGGTCACACCAATTTCTTCACTTTCAAAGTCCTCAGAAAGTCTTCAGAAATCCAAAGTCTTCAGTCGAAGAACTTCATTTTTAGGGGTCGACTTTTTTTGTAATTATCAAACTCCTCATAGACTTATAGATCTGTGTATACTCACAAACGCATTAGTCCCTTAACCTATAAGTCTTCAATACACCAAAATCACTAAGGGGCACTAGATGCACTTACAATCTCCCCCTTTTTGGTGATTGATGACAATATAGGTTAAGTTTTCAACGGGGATAAACATATGAAGTGTAAATACTGATATTGAGGAATTTGATTGCAAGATATAGAAGAACTCCCCCTGAAGGTGTGCATAGTGAGGAATTTTTTTGAAGCAATGCACACTAGAAGAGTTGAATCATGGAGATCTCCCCCTATATCTTGTAATTCATACATGCATTTGACATAATATATGAAGAATTTGAAATGCATGATGAAATATGGTGACTGATGTAATTCAGCATGCGTGCAATAACATTAATGAGGAATAAGCATGCAGAAGAAACAGCAAAAGTATCAGGTCACCATAGAGTTTAAGTTTACAACTCGATCCAGCAAAGTCTTCAAAAGAACGAGAGTTGCAACTTAGAAAAAAAACACCCATATAATAGACCCGCTTGAAGACTAACTCAAATTTCTCCCCCTTTGTCATCAAATGACCAAAAGGGTCGAAAATGAGGACTAACGCCCCTGAAGAATATCAAGGTGATGAAGGAGCGTCAGCGTTGTTGGGGTCGGTTCTTGGAGTAGGGCCTACCGCAGTGTCGTCCAAATCTTCATTTTCATCAGTGTCACGTGATGAAGAATAGGAGCTGGCCAGCAAGGAAGGAACCTTGACCTTCTTGTACTTCTTCGGAGGAGGTGCAGCCCAGTCAAGATCGTCCTTGAGACCCATTGTCTTCAGATCTTCTTCACTATAGACTTGAGACAGAACATCCCAGGTGCGGTTGAGGATTTCATGAAGGTAGTAGTGGTTTTTCTTCACTGCATTGTGGGTAGCAGTCATGTTGTGAAGAATTGAACCAAACTGACGCTTGACCCATTTATGATTGCGATCAACCTTCTGGTGAAGACTGAGGAGAAGCTCACGGTCAGTCATCACCCTGGTTGCTGTGCCTTGAGGATTTTGCTTGGGTGCGTTGGCGGCAGAGTCATGGGTGGCAGAGTCATCATTGGTGGAGTAGGATGCAGCCTTGCGAAATTGTCCATCCAATGGACGAGTGCCTTCATCAATTACAGCAGTAGCCTTGCCCTTTTCATCAGCTGAGGAAAATGTCCGTTTGAGGACTTCAATTGGGGGCAAGTAGCTGCAATGGTTCCGTGTATCAGCTTTATAGTTGAGTGAAGACCTTGTCCTGATGAATCTCATAATCCAAGGTGCATAAGGCTTCAACTCAAATGGTGACATGGCGACATTAGCCAGAGTCCTCATGAAGAAATCATGGAAGTTGATGGGAATGCCATGAATGATATTGAAAAGCAGATTCTTCATGATGCCAACGACTTCTTCTTCATTTGAGTCGTGGCCCTTGATTGGACTCAATGTCTTCGTCAGAATGCGATAGACAGTCCGAGGCACATACAGCAATTCCTTCACAAGGAATTTTGTTCTTGAGGTCTGACCTGGCTTCAAAGGCTTCATCAGCACTTGCATGTAGTGATCGATTAGCTCAGGTTCATTGTAGACGCAATAAGCACCTTCAAGGGGTGGACTGAGAGGTAAGGCACGAAGCAATTCAGAAGCAGGTGCCTTGTAGTGAGTGTTTTCTGACATCCAGTCCAGCACCCATGAGTTCACATCTTCAGAGTTGCCGGTGATGTGCAGTGTTGCATAGAATTGAAGAATAAGTTCTTCATTCCAATCACAGATGTCAGTGCAGAAATTTAACAGTCCAGCGTCGTGAAGAACACTGAGGACTGGCACGAAGCACGACAGAGATTCCATGTGATAGAGGCGAGGGTGTCCCGATCTTTCGATGAGATGATAACTATCGATTTGGTGGAGACGACTTTGACGATCCGACTACAAACGTGGACGACATTGCGCCTTATCAATCGCTAAACCAATCTCCTGAGGTTACTGACGATGCCGGAAGCACGATCAGCCTGACCACGAAGGTCTATTCCTGCAAGAAATCGAAGAACGAGCAAGAATATGATAATGCAATCTGAATATTGCGAATATATATGAAGTATTGATAGTGGTGGGGATCCGTAAGCGGTCTTGGTCTGGTCGTTGGACACAAACGAAGTACACGAAGTTGCAATGGCTAACTTTTAACTAAACAAATCCCAAGGAAAAAGCTACTAGATGGATCTACTTATATAGGAGCAAGGGGTGGCGGCCAAGGAGGTGGGAGGACGTCCCAAGGCAGCCTAAAACCAACCCTAGGTCGTACAACGCTCATGGGCCCAAGTGGAGGTGATGCAACACCTTTGAACTTGTAGTTTGACTCGGATTCTGGTGCAACGTCAGATTGTTTCGACCATAACTCAATGCTCCAGACGAATTTAAAGGTGAATCCAATTGGGTTGGAAAGAGCACGAAATCTAGTTTCCAACAAAAAAAGAATCACCCAATTCGGAGTCCGTATGAAAAAGTTGTTGGCGTTTTGAGTCAGGTATGTCTGTGCAGTCCGAATCTGAATCCAGAACGTGAGAGACTTGGACTCTTTCTTCTCTTGGCCCAAAAGTGACGTGAGAGGACTTTTTGAACAGAACCTAAACTTCTCCTTTTCCCCTATCTTCATATGTGGATTGTACAAATGTCCCATACACCTGCAATTAGACAAAACACAAAAGTGTGTGAAGTATTTTTGTTCTGGATAACATAAATAGATTATTGAATAGTTTGCACTAGAAATCACCTGACAAATATGCATGTATGCAATATTTTTGGTCGTATCCAAGGTAATCATGTCCTCATCATCCTCCCCTTCTTGAAAACAAAGCCGTCCTCGGCGTTGCTTAATCTGAAATCTGGCTAACAAAAGAGACAAGGTGTACACGTTGTATATGTACATGTCATCCGTTTTTACTGATCTCATTTGGTGCACATGTGACTCAGTTATACAAGAGCACCCTTCAAAAGTCGTGAAATGTAAAGTCAATATATTATCACAAGAAGTCAAAGGCATGAAAATATTGCAACTCAGTTTGCACATATAAGCGAAGCTCTTATTCATATCAAAAGATTGACAATGCTTATCATTAAACCATCCCAACATTGATGAACCATCACCAAGATTAGAGGTCATATCAAAATGATTAAACATTGGCACAATTATTTTCAAACATATTTGATCCAAATCTGATTTATTCCCTGATTCACTTGATTCTTTTGCATCGATAGTTAATTCAATGGGCTCACTCAAAATTGTTTGATCACATGGCAAAGTCAAATCATCAACATAGTCCTCTAAGGTAGCTGGTGTGATCAAAGTAGTGGGTAGCTCACCGCATGGTGCACTTAAATTGACAAGACATTCATCATACTCATGTGGAAGTGGAAGATTAGTACCTTTGTCATTACCTCTTATGATCAACTCAGATGATCTAGGCACTCTCGGTGATGATGTGTCACATGGTGGAGGTGATGTAGTCCTCACAACAAAGGATGTGGTTGTCATAGTATGCCTAGTAGTTGAAGGGACAACCGTATCAACTCTTGGAATGTGCATCTCGCGCTTGTTCTCCTTGTAGGCAACACGTCGTTTTATTTCCTGTTCAGCTTTGCAAGCAAGATGAAACAAATGGTCCATAGGATAACACTCTTCATGAATTAGTATCTCCTGAATGTCACGATTTAATCCTCCCCAAAATCTATCCATAAAATCTTCTTCACTTTCTTCTAAAGAGGAATGCAGCAAGGTAGTTTGTAAAGTATCATAATATTTCGTAACGGTGTCACTACCTTGTTTTAAATGTTGCAACTTTGTAATCATGTCACGAGTATAATAAGCGGGAACGAATGTATGTCGCATGGCAAGTTTCAAATCATCCCAAGTAGTAGGTATATCATTAGGGTGTAACCGACAATATTCACTCCACCAAACTACAGCATAACCAGTGAAAGAACCAACCGCAACCTTAACTTTTTTACGTACATCAAAATTATTGGAAGCAAATATATTATTTAGGTCAAACTCCCATTCAATATATAAAGCAGGTCTAAAACGGCCATTAAATGGTGGTATAGAAACATTAACCTGATCATGTGCATTTGGATGTTTGTGCACCTCTCGTGACGGTTGTGGTATTTGCATAGGTGATGGCACATCTCCCACGATCGACAAACCCCATGAATTGACTCTAGATCCTGTCATGATTAGTAGAAACAAGAAACAAAATTCAAGAATAATGTTCCTATGAACTACTAAGATGTGGTGGTAAAGCGCTCATAGTAAAGCAAATATCAATATCTTACAAGTTCTTACCAAGCAGCAGGTGGTGACAGGCAACCAGCGGTGTCAAATAACTCTGAAGATTGTGTAAAGCGATTGCCAGGGGAACGTACGTATACACGGTGCAGAAATATGTGGAGCTGGGTTGGCTATATATGGTAGCAAAATATTAGCAATAATCAATTCAAAGATGCAATGTTGAATAAACGCTCAACGACGGTACTGTGCTGGTCCTAGGCTAGACCGGACTAGAGACGCGAGCCTAGAACACTAATGAGGTCACGGCGTAGCACAACTAGCATCAATGAAGGATACTAAGTAGCTCTGGACAGCAAGATATAAGTGAAGATCACAACGGCAGTAAAGATAATGATGAAAAACAACTGCCAAGCAGGATATACAACAACTCTCTCCAACTTTCCTCTTGAAAAGTTTGTGCCAATTTTCTGATAATTTTTTTCAAATAATGCTACTAACTCAAGCTTTCCAATGCAAAAAGAATCACTCAATTCCGAGTTGATATGAGGAGTGAAAGAATTCTGAAACTGGCTTGAAAAACTGGAATAAGCTGTGTCCGCGAACTTCGGACGGCAAAAAGACCTATTTAGAAGACGATTTTGAGGTGTCAAATAGTGAACTAGTCTCTGCAACTATTTAGATGCGGCTCGTCGCTAGCTTTCATTTCAGTACTCGTGGAGCCAAAACTGACTTCGTATGAGGAAGTTATGCCTGTTTTACTGAACAGTGCACAAAACAGATTCCAATCCGAATTCAACTACGAGATTGAGTCTAGATAGATCCGAATTTTTGTTTTTTTTCCTTCTCTTTTTTTTTTCCTCACACTTTTTTTTCTTTTTCTTTCTCTCTTTTTTTTCACACTTTTTTTCTGACTTCTTTTTCTTTTTTTTCTCTTTTTTTTCTCTGTCTTTTTTTTCTCTCCCTCTTTCCAAGACAAACTAGATAAGATGCAGATTGGATCAAGCGAAGATGTGAACGACCACGATGCAGCGGCGACGTGACTAATGTGAACAGAACTCGAAACTCTAAACGAACTAGACCCTAAGACCAGCAACTCGACACGACGATGCAACCGATAATTCAATAATGCAAACAATGAATAGAAAATTGCAAAGGCTCAGACTGGCTTGGACAAAAGGATGAATAGATCTAACTTTTTTGTGGCTTTTTCTTGGACAATAGGTAAGAAAATAAATCTAATCTAGGGGAAACTGGAAATTCTCACCGAGCAACCTGAAAACTGATACCACTTGATAGAGGCGAGGGTGTCCCGATCTTTCGATGAGATGATAACTATCGATTTGGTGGAGACGACTTTGACGATCCGACTACAAACGTGGACGACATTGCGCCTTATCAATCGCTAAACCAATCTCCTGAGGTTACTGACGATGCCGGAAGCACGATCAGCCTGACCACGAAGGTCTATTCCTGCAAGAAATCGAAGAACGAGCAAGAATATGATAATGCAATCTGAATATTGCGAATATATATGAAGTATTGATAGTGGTGGGGATCCGTAAGCGGTCTTGGTCTGGTCGTTGGACACAAACGAAGTACACGAAGTTGCAATGGCTAACTTTTAACTAAACAAATCCCAAGGAAAAAGCTACTAGATGGATCTACTTATATAGGAGCAAGGGGTGGCAGCCAAGGAGGTGGGAGGACGTCCCAAGGCAGCCTAAAACCAACCCTAGGTCGTACAACGCTCATGGGCCCAAGTGGAGGTGATGCAACACCTTTGAACTTGTAGTTTGACTTGGATTCTGGTGCAACGTCAGATTGTTTCGACCATAACTCAATGCTCCAGACGAATTTAAAGGTGAATCCAATTGGGTTGGAAAGAGCACGAAATCTAGTTTCCAACAAAAAAAGAATCACCCAATTCGGAGTCCGTATGAAAAAGTTGTTGGCGTTTTGAGTCAGGTATGTCTGTGCAGTCCGAATCTGAATCCAGAACGTGAGAGACTTGGACTCTTTCTTCTCTTGGCCCAAAAGTGACGTGAGAGGACTTTTTGAACAGAACCTAAACTTCTCCTTTTCCCCTATCTTCATATGTGGATTGTACAAATGTCCCATACACCTGCAATTAGACAAAACACAAAAGTGTGTGAAGTATTTTTGTTCTGGATAACATAAATAGATTATTGAATAGTTTGCACTAGAAATCACCTGACAAATATGCATGTATGCAATATTTTTGGTCGTATCCAAGGTAATCATGTCCTCATCACCATGTCCACGTGAGGAATGTGCTCATGATCGAAGACTTTGTCTTTGTCGAACAGCACTGAGGAATAGAAATTTGCCTGGCTGGCAGTCCAGAAACGCCTCTTCCTTATACGAGCAGAGTCATAAGGGTTGTAATCAGTGAAGAATACATGCTCGCCAAAGAAGGTATCAGTCTTGAATTTTTGCTTCCTGGAGAAAGGATCCTTTGGTTTGGGCAGAGGAGTGTCAGTGAGTTGCATCACAACCTCAGGAATCACAATCTCAGGTTCTTCAAGCTAAGGAATTTCTGGTTCCTCTTCAGTGGCAGCCTGGTTCTTGAATTCTTCATTTTCAGTTTCTTCAACACTAGCGGCTGGAATGTCTTCATGAGCTTCATCAGATCCCATTTGAACTGTAGTGACTGGGGACTGAGGAATTTGCTGTAGTGGAGTGAAGAGTGGAGAATTGGGGTGCTGACTTTCCCAAAAGTCATCATTCATCATAGGTGTGGTACAACCAATGTCCACATCTTCATCTTCAATATCTTCAACGCCGGCCTCTTCAGCAGTAAACTGAGGCACAAGCGAGGAAACAACTGAGGTTGAAGGGATTTCATCCACTTCAATCTCTTCATCCATCTGCTCTGACGTAGCAGCAGAAGGAGTTTCTTCATCAGATCCGCTAGGGATCACATATTCTTCACCAAAAGGAACCAGGTCCTTTGATGGCATGATGGAGATTGGAACAGCATCAATCGGGTTTGCAACAGAGCTGGTCAGAGGCTTCATTTTCTTCGGAGCAGAAGAATCTGAAGAAGCTGATGCTTTCCTTTTCTTCACTGCTGCACGCTCTGCAGCCTTGGTCTTCTTCACATCAGATGCAGATGGAAGGATTGGAGTTGGAGTAGGCGTAGGTGGAGCAGAGGAATTTGGTGCAGTTTCTTCAGGCACAACTGATGCAGTTGCCCTGACCTCTTCATTTTCTTCAGGCGCACCGCTAGTGGGTGCCCTGGAACTCACATTATCTTCAGCAGCCTGATTGTCATCAGCGGTGCTGGCATGTTCTTCAGTTTGCTAAGCAGATGCTTCAGCCTGAGTGACTTCAATATGCACAGGGGCAGCGGCACTTGAAGTGAGTGTCTTCGTCAGATTGACGAACCTGACCTTGGCTCCTTTCCAATCAGCATAGTAAGCGTTGAAATCATCGCTGAGGACTTTGATTTCAGACTGAAGCTTTACAAGTTCATCAGTTGTCATAGAGACAACGTTGTTCTTCAGGAACTTCTCCTTCCTGTACTGTGCTTTCTTGAGTTTCCTGGCCTTCTCATATTTCCATTTTTCTTCACTGATGAAATGTGTCAGCATGTGACTTTGGCCAGGTGTCAACTTGAAGTCAGGCATAGGAGTGTTTGGGTCCGTGTGCCAGAGACCAATATAGTCGAGGATTAGCTTTGGATCCAAAAGCAGTGGCACTTCTGTGCCCTTGGCTCTAGCGGCCTTGACTTGCCTCTCTCTGATGATTTCAGCAAGTTCTTCATCATCAGCTTCGTCTTCATAAGACGGTACTTGGAAGGCGACCTACTTCTTCTGAGGACTTGGGCGAGAGCCTCGTCCAGCAGTTGTCTTTGTCTTCAGCAAAGAGGGTCCTATTGAAGACTTTGGTGCAGCTGAGGAACTAGCTGAAGCTCCTGAGGCAATAGAGATGCCTGTAGTCCTTTGGCACGTGGCGAGATGCACAGGTGATGAGGATTTTGTCGGAGCAGCTGAGGACTTTGGAGGAGCAGGAGCGGCTTGAGGAATTGGCCGTGAGGGTTGACCTGAGGAAATTGGCCGTGAGGGCATTGACGAAGAGGCACTTGGCTTGTGCGCAGGCTTCTTTGCCATGGATTTCTTCGGCTGTACAGAGGCCTCAGCAGCAGTAGTAGTGGAATCTTCGTTGAATTTCTTCACTGCATCTTTTGCCTGTTTGGCCAACTTGGCTTGGCGCTTGGCCCATTCTTCAGGAAAATCCTCACCGCGCTTGATGCTAGTGGGATCTGCCTCTTGGCCAGGTGCCAATGGAGGTCTTGAGCATGGAGGACTAACAGCGAATTTCTTCATGTATTTTGGAGTCACATAACTGTACTCCCTCCACTCTTTTGCCCATCTCCTTTCTATCCTCTGAATGCGCACCTTGCGCTGATTCTTATCTTCCTCAGGGGGTGTGCAGTACCCAGCATAAATGTCCTCAGGGATTTTAAAGGCAGTATTGACCTCAGGCTTCTTTCCTCCTTTCTGTGGCCTCTTTTCATTAGCCATTTTCTTCAGTTGAGGAATTTGAACAATTGAACTCTCTGAAGAAGTATGCAACTTTTCTTCAAGGAATGCTGCAAATGAGTTAAGTTGATGAGAACCTAGTGATTCAGCAGCGGACATGAGTACCTGTGAATACAGTATAGTTGCGAGGAATTTGGAGAGGTCATATGCGTTCTCAGAAGGTTTTTCAATAAGAACAAGTTTGAGGAATTTGACCAGATGAGTCTTGAAGAATTTCACTAAGCGTTCTTTGTCTTAGGTTCCAGAGTTGTATAGATCGAAGATCCACACAAATGAGGAATCTTGAAGAAAAGTGATGCTTAGATAAACGAATCAAGAGCAGATGACATGTGAGGTGTTTAGTGTGTGAGGATTTGAAGAAAAACACCTTTGAAGATTTTGTAGTAAACATTTGAATCAAAGTGGGCAGTAAAAGTAACTTTTAATTACCCTGAACGAAGAACACGACGAACTGGGATGTGGAGAAGTGAAGCTCGTCTGTGCAGATCTTCCACGCCCTAACTTGGCGGAGGAAGACGGCTACGGCGGCGGCGGAGTGAAGATTTCCGCGGCCGGCGTGAGTACGGCGGCGACGAGGTCGAGGCAGTGAAGCTCTTCCTCACCGGCGACGATGATGTAGCAGCGGCGCTAGGGTTTGAGAAGCTCGAGCTTGGAGAGAGGTCGAGCGGAGTAAAAGAAGTGAGGAAGGGGAGAGGGGGTATTTATAGCCACGGTGAAAAACAGTTTGCCCGAAGAAATTGGACGAACGTGCCCCTGACCCTTCTCATTCGCATGATATGTGTCACCCACGTACTGAGAGGTGGAGATCATGTTAGATCGTGGGTGAGTAGATAAGTATATCGTGGGAAGCGGAGCGGTTTGAGCGGCAAAGCTGAAAATTTGGATAACATAAGTTAAAAGTTCCGTTCGCAAATTCTTCAGCTGACAAGGACACAGTGAAGATTTTGAACGAGTTTCAAATAGAACGCACATGAAGAATTTGTGAATAGATTGGGTTGAGTATAGCATAGAGGGGGAAGGGTCCGATCACATTCACTTAGCAGAAATAGCAACTTGAAGAAATAGCAATAAGTGAATGTTGTAGAGGATATATATATATATATACATAGCCAATGAAAAGAAACGACGGAAACAGTGAAGATTTTGCAAAGTTGAGGAATTTCAAAACTGAGGAAAAACTCAAATTGAAGATTTTCAACTTTTGTGGTGGCGTGACCCACCGTATAAGAATGATGATTTCAGACACCGCGTACAATTGTCGTAGGGTTCTGAAAATCAAATTCTTCATTAATTTCTTCACACTTAGAGTGTTATTCTTCATTGATTGAAGAAAAACGTTTCTTCATGTGTTGCGCATCTAAGTCATCAGTTTTGCATAAATGTTAGGATGAGTGTCCTTTTCAAAGAACATTCGAAGATTCTAAGATATTTAGCTCACACCGCAACTTGCTAAATCTCTTCTCATCCAAGGGCTTTGTGAAGATATCGGCTAGCTATTCTTCAGTCTTCACATGCTCAATAGAAATGTCGCCCTTCAACAGATGATCGCGAAGAAAATGATGACGGATTAGAATGTGCTTTGTCTTCGAGTGCTGAACTGGGTTGTGAGCAATCTTGATGGCACTCTCATTGTCACAGAAGAGAGGCACATTCTTCACGTTGACGCCGTAGTCCTTGAGAGTTTGCTTCATCCACAGCAATTGAGCACAGCAAGAACCAGCAGCAATGTAGTCAGCTTCAGTAGTAGACAGTGATACGCAGTTTTGTTTCTTCGAGGACCAACAGACCAAAGATCGTTCGAGGAAATGACATGTACCAGATGTTGACTTGCGATCCACACGATCACCAGCATAGTCAGAGTCAGAATATCCAATGAGATCAAAAGCCGAGCCCTTGGGGTACCATAGTCCTAGTGTTGGTGTGTGAGCTAGATATCGAAGAATATGCTTCACAGTCTTATGTTGTGATTCCTTCGGTGTAGCTTGAAATCGGGCACACATGCAAACACTAAGCATAATATCTGGCCTAGATGCACATAAGTACAATAAAGAACCAATCATGGAGCGGTATACCTTTTGATCGAAGTCAATACCATTTTCATCAGTGCACAGATGGCCATTTGTGGGCATAGGAATTTTGACGCCTTTGCAATCTTGCATGCCGAATTTCCTCAGTACATCCTTGAGGTATTTCTCCTGAGATATGAATATGACATTGCGCTGTTGACGAATTTGAAGACCTAAGAAGAATTTCAAATCTCCCATCATAGACATTTGATATTCTCAACTCATCATATAGGCAAATTCATCACTATAACATTGGTCAGTACAGCCAAAGATGATGTCATCAACATATATTTGGCATACGAACAATTCATCATCATATGATTTAGTGAAAAGAGTGGGGTCGAGTGAACCGGGTTTGAAGCCTTTCTTCATGAGGAATTCCTTCAAAGTATCATACCACGCCCGAGGGGCCTGCTTGAGGCCATAGAGGGCCTTATTTAGTCTGAAGACTTTGTCAGGATGCTTAGGATCTTCAAAACCTGGGGGTTGAGCAACATATACTTCTTCCTCGAGCTTACCATTGAGGAATGCACTTTTCACATCCATTTGATATAAGGTGATATCATGATGGTTAGCATAATCAAGTAATATGCGAATAGCTTCAAGTCTAGCAACAGGTGCAAAAGTTTCATCGAAATAAATTCCTTTAACCTGTGTGTAGCCTTGAGCTACTAGCCGTGCCTTATTCCTCACCACAAGGCCATTTGCATCTTGCTTGTTGCGGTAGATCCACTTTGTGCCAATGATATTGTGTTTGCGAGGATCTGGACGATTGACCAGTTCCCAAACGTTGTTGAGCTTGAACTGATGTAATTCTTCTTGCATGGCCTGAATCCACTCAGGCTCCAGAAATGCTTCATCTACCTTAGTGGGCTCTGAGATAGAGACAAAAGCATAGTGCCCACAAAAGTTAGATAAATGTGAAGCTTTTGAGCGTGTGTGAGGACCTGGTGCTTCAATGTCATTGAGGATCTTCTCAACTTGCACTTCTTTTGCAACGCGAGGATGAGTAGGTTGTCGTCGAGGAATTTGATAAGCATTTTCTTCAGCACCATTTTCTTCAGCAATTTCTTCAGGTGCATTAGCTCGACGTTCTTCACGTTCTGGAATGAATTCGTCAGCAGATTCTTCGGTAGGAATGACATCCTCAGTAGCCTTGAACTTGATAATTTCCTCAGGTGCTGGTTCATCTATCACAGAGGGTAGGTGCTCTCTTTGCGAGCCATTAGTTTCATCGAACCGCACATCTACAGTTTCAACAACCTTGTGAAGAACGGTGTTGAAGACTCTGTAGGTGTGCGAGTCCTTTCCGTAACCAAGCATAAAACCTTCATGTGCTTTTGGTGCAAATTTATCATTGTGATGAGGATCTCTAATCCAACATTTAGCACCGAAGACTTTGAAATAACTCACATTGGGTTTCTTGTCAGTGAGGAGTTCATAGGCAGTCTTCTTGAAGAATTTGTGAAGATATACCCTGTTGATGATGTGGCATGCAGTATAAATTTCCTCAATCCAGAAGTGATGAGGCGTCTTGTACTCATCAAGCATAGTGCGAGCCATCTCAACAAGAGTTCTGTTCTTGCGCTCCACGACGCCATTTTGCTGAGGAGTGTAAGGAGCAGATAATTCATGAGTAATATCAAGTTCATCAAGATAGTCATCAAGACCAGAATTCTTGAACTCAGTTCCATTGTCACTTCTGATGTGCTTGATCTTCACACCAAAGTTGGTTGAAGCCCTCGAGGAAAATCGTTTGAAGACTTCCTGCACTTCATGTTTGTAAGTAACAATGTGTACCCATGTGTAACGAGAGTAATCATCAACAATAACAAGCCCATAGAGAGATGCGTCATTCGTGACAGCTGAGTAATGGTTTGGACCAAAGAGCTCCATGTGAAGCAATTCAAATGGTCGAGTAGTGGTCATGATAGTCTTCGCTGGATGCTTATCCTTGGTCATCGTTCCAGCTTCACAAGCTCCACATAGGTGATCCTTGAGGAATTTGACATTCTCAATGCTAATGACATGCTTCTTCTTTGCTAGCGTGTGCAAATTCCTCATGCCTGCATGACCAAGTCGTCGATGCCATAGCCATCCTTCTGAAGCTTTTGCAAGTAGGCACACGGCTGGTTGCGGTCCTGTAGAGAAATCAACAATATACAAGTCTCCTCTCCTAAAGCCTTCGAAGACTTTGGAATTGTCAGCTTCCATAACCACAACACAACGATACTTGCCAAAGACAACTACCATATCAAGATCACAAAGCATTGAGACAAACATGAGGTTGTATCCTAAGGACTCGACAAGCATGACTTTGTCCATGTGTCGATCCTTTGTGATCGCAACCTTACCTAGACCCAATACCTGACTTTTGCCTTTGTCAGCGAAGATGATATGCTTCAGATGCGATGGTGATAAGGGAGCATCAATCAATAGATTCTTGTCACCAGTCATGTGACTTGTACATCCACTATCGAGGACCCACTCAGTGGCTTTGGGTTGATCATCCTGCAGATGAATTAGTGCAGCTTACGAACTCATATACTTCATCAGTGAAGAATATGACATCAATTTCATCAGATCAATTTCATCAAGCAATAGAACACATAAAGCAGTATGAGGACGTGAGAAATGAAAGTTCATTTCTTCATGATTAGCCTGCGTCCTTTCAGGCACACTTCAGGTCTCCAGCAAATTCTTCAGACGTTCAAGTACGTCTGGAGACCTGACCCTGCAGAAGAGATTAGTTCTTTTTCTTCACCACCCACATCTGAAGGGGTGGCAAAGAGTTCATCACTCTGCGAGCTCCATAAGAGAAAGGTGGCATAGAAGCCAATCCATTTCGTTTCACATAAGAGGAGTTAGGGTAAGCATATGAATAAGCAGAGAAATTCTTCGAGGACTTATGAACATAATGATTAGAAGAATAATGCTCATATTCATAGCCCTTGGCTCTTCCCTGCGAAACAGAGTTGTTAGCACAATGATGTTCATCTGAGGACTTTGATCCTTTTGAGGAATTTGATCCATGTGAGGAATTTGGTCCGTATGAGGACTTGGATCCATATGAAGAATTTGGTCCATATGAAGAGTTTGATCTGGGGTTCCTATTCCTCGCAGGTGGTGTCATGAGGACATTCACCTGAAGACTTTCAAGGCACTTTTTGGGAACCCAGATTTTCTTCATAGGGGAACCGTTCCTGCAGTTAGTGCCAACATATCTAGCAAATACCTCACCATTCTGATTTTTGAACAGTTTATAGTTGGAGTCAAATGACTCATCAGAAGAATGAGGAGATTCACATGTAAAGCCAGATAAATTAGATGGATCAACTGGAGGTCCTTTTGCAGCAACCCATGAGGTTTTGGGGTACTGCTCAGGCTTCCAATATGTACCATCAGCATTGAGTTTCCTCTCAAAGGCAATACCCTCTTTTCTAGGGTTCCTGTTGAGGATCTGCTTTTTAAGCACATCACAAAGAATCTGATGCCCTTTGAGGCTTTTGTACATGCCTGTCATGTGCAATTCCTTCAGCCCTGCATCGTCAGTGATACTAGCAATGTCCTCAGATGAGGAATTAGTGATAGCAGAGACAGTTGAAGAATTTGTAGCATTAGAAGCATTTGAACATTTAGGTAAAGAATTAGCAGATTCACGTTCAATGCATTTCAAACATGGAGGAACAAATTCTTCCTGAGCAGCGCTGATTTGTTGAGCAAGTAATGAATCGCGCTTCTTCTGAAGATCTTCATAACTCACTCTTAGCTTCTCAAGATCTTGCTTTCTTTGAAGAAATTCATAAGAAAGCTTCTCATGATCAGATAAGAGAGTGTTATGATGACCTTGAAGGTTGTCGTACCTAGTCTGAAGTATCTGAAGATTTTCAGTCAAGGTTTTAGTGCGATCCATTTCTTCACCCAACATATCATCACTCTTGTCTAGCATGTTTTGAACCTTTTCAAGGGCCCTTTGTTGTGTCACAGCAATCTTAGCAAGTTTAGAATAGCTAGGCTTAAGGTTTTCATCAGATTCATTTTCACTTGATTCAGATGAGGCATATTTGAGTACCTTGGCACCCTTTGCCATGAAGCAATAGGTGGGAGCATAGTCATCATTGCCTTCATCAGCCTTGTTGGTGGGGTCATTTTCTTCAGAGTTGAAGATAGACTTGCTGACGAATGCAGTAGCGAGGGCTAGGCTTGCCACACCGGATTCGGAATCCTCAGATGCCTCCTCTTCCTCATTTTCTTCAGATTCAGCCTCAGAGTCCATTTCCTTGCCAATGAATGCCCGAGCCTTCTTGGAGCTACTCTTCTTGTGAGATGAAGACTTTGAGGATTTTGATGATGAAGATTTTGAGGATTTCTTCTTTTTCTTCGTATCATCAGAACTGTAATCCTTGTATTTCTTCTTCTTTGATTCCTTTTCCCACTGAGGACAATCTTGAATGTAGTGTCCTGGTTTCTTGCATTTGTGACAAAGCCTCTTCTTGTAGTCACTGGATGAGGAATCATTGCTCCTTGAGGGTCTTCCAAAGCGACCACGTCTTGAGAGCTTCTGGAATTTCTTCACAAGCAGTGCTAGATCATGGCTCAGTTCTTCAGGATCACCAAGGCTGCTTTCAGAGTCTTCATCTCGAGACTCAGAAACTGCCTTGGCCTTCAGTGCACGTGATCTGCCATAGCTCGAACCATAGAGATCTCTCTTTTCAGCAAGCTGGAACTCACGAGTGTTTAGCCTTTCGAGGATATCAGCGGGATCAAGTGACTTGTAATCAACATGCTCTTGTATCATCAAGGCCAGAGTATCAAATGAGGAATCAAGCGATCTCAGCAGTTTCTTCACCACCTCGTGGTCGCTGATGTCAGTGGCACCAAGTGCTTGAAGCTCATTTGAGATGTCAGTGAGGCAATCGAAGGTTTGTTGAACATTCTCATTGTCGAGTCTTTTGAAGCGGTTGAAAAGATTGCGAAGAACATCAACTCGAGAGTCACGCTGTGTTGAGACTCCTTCATTTACTTTGGACAGCCTATCCCAGATAAGCTTAGCAGTTTCCAAAGCACTCACTCTTCCATATTGTCCTTTGCTCAGATGGCCACATATGATATTCTTCGTTTGAGAATCGAGTTGCTTGAATCTCTTCACATCGGCAGCGTTCAGTGAGGGTGAGACAGAGGGAACACCTTTTTCCACAACATACCAGAGATCGTTATCAATTGCCTCAAGATGCATTCGCATCTTATTCTTCCAGTAGGGGTAGTCCGTCCAATCGAAGGTAGGACACCCAGCAGAGACCTTGATCATACCTGCGGTCGACATAACTAAAACTCCAGGCAGTTAAACCAAAATCACACAGAACAAGGGAGTACCTTGCTCTGATACCAATTGAAAGTGCGTTATATTGACTAGAGGGGGTGAATAGGCGATTTTTATAAATTCTTCACTGAGGATTTTTGGGTGAGGAAATTCCTTGGCGAAGAACTACTTGCAGCGGAATAAGTACTCAAAAGTATGCATAGCAGCACACAAGCACAGTCATCATGATGAAGTGAAAACAAGCACAGAGTACAGAAAGCGTAAACACAGGATAACACAGGATGAAGACAAACGGACTGAGGAAATTGAACTGAGGAAATTGGGAAAGTCTTCAGTCAAAGTCTTCAAACACAGATATGAACAATTGCACAACACAGGAATGAGGAAATGAAAGAGTTGAGGAAATGGAACCAGTTGGCTTGGTGAAGACAATGATTTGGTAGACCAGTTCCAACTGCTGTCTCAGTTGTACATCTGGTTGGAGCGGCTAGGTATTTAAACCTGAGGACACCCAGTCCCGGACACACAGTCCTCACCGTATTCTCCTTGAACTACGGTCACACAGACCTCATCCAATCACTCATGGTAAGTCTTCAGGTGACTTCCAAACCTTCACAAACTCGGTCACTCGGCGATCCACAATTTCCTCTTGGATGCTCTAGACCATGACGCCTAACCGTCTGGAAGAAGCACAGTCTTCAAAGGTAACAAGCGTCGGATCCACGCAGGATCAATCTCTTCAGTGATGCTCAATCACTTTGGGTTTGTAGGTGTTTGGGTTTGGGGTTTTTCCTCACTTGATGATTTTCGCTCAAAGTCCTCGGAGGATGGGATGCTCTCAAATGACAAGTGTTAGATTCTCTCGAAGCAGCCAACCAGCTAGTGGTTGTAGGAGGCGGCTATTTATAGCCTAGGGAGCAGCCCGCATGATAAGACATAAATGCCCTTCAATGATATGACCATTGGGTGGGTATATATTTTGGGACAGCTGGCGCATAGCACAGCAACGGTCGGAAATTTGAGTATCAAATTCCTCAAGGCTATCATGTTCCTCATAGTGTAGGCAATCCGCACTGGCGAATTCCTAACTCCTCAGTCAGAACAAATTCCTCAGAGACCAGAAGAACTTCGTCTCTGTCACTGAAGAATATGACTGAACTGTATGAGATTTCCAATGGCTTCACTCGAAGGGATTGGTAGGTGTAGGATTTGAGTTGAGCATCACATGGAAATTTTTCCTTAGTATTTCCTCGACCCCCTTTAACAGTACGGTGTTTCCTATGACACAAGAAAGAGAATGAAACTACGAAAACAAAAGTCTTCACGCTTCATGTTCCTCAAAAGAATACCAATTCTTCAAGGTCACACCAATTTCTTCACTTTCAAAGTCTGCAGAAAGTCTTCAGAAATCCAAGTCTTCAGTCGAAGAACTTCATTTTTAGGGGTCGACTTTCACTGTAATTATCAAACTCCTCATAGACTTATAGATCTGTGTATACTCACAAATGCATTAGTTCCTTAACCTATAAGTCTTCAATACACCAAAATCACTAAAGGGCACTAGATGCACTTACAGCAACCGAGCTCCACCTCCTGCTTCCACCTCCTGCTTTCTTTCGCCCGCCCTCGTTCGAGCGCCTGGAGACGCCCAGCACATTCTCACTCACTCCCCTGCCTCTCTGGTGCCTCTCTCCCTCTCTAGCCCCTGCTCCCCGCGACCACCCGAGAGCCCCGCTGGCCACCGCTGCCGCCCGCATGGCCGTCGCCATTCACTTGCCCCCTGCCATGTCCATCCGAACCGCATCAACGCCGCGCCTCTACAAGCAGAAGATCGGGACCGTGGAAGCTCTACGTCATCGGCATTAAGCTCATCCTCGCCACCTCTGTTCGAAGCTCATCGGCGTCGATCCGTCGTCTCCGGAGCGTCCCCGGCCACACCGAGCTTCTCCTCGTCCCCATCGTGAGGCCCTCTCCCCTCACCCCTCTATCCCGTGCTCAAACTCATGTCGCAGCCACTGTTCCACCGCAACCGAAGCTCGCCGCCACCGTGGCTCCTCGCCTCTATGGCCAGGGCACCCAAATCTTGCGTCCGAGCACATGGTTGTGCTCCTACTGGTCCGTAGTTGCCGCCCCGCTGCTTAACTTGCTCCGCCACATGCTCTAGCCGCAGCTGCCGCACACACCGAACTCCGGCCACCGCTCAAGTGCTCGCCGTCGGCGAACCAGGCCACCCCGCGACCTTCTGACACCTCCCCTGGTTGCGGGAGAGCACGAGCTTGCCTCCGGTGCCCTCAGTGCGTCCAGTCGTGGCCGGAGATGGCCGGCCGGCGATCGCCGCCACGCCGGATTAGCGTCGCCGGTTAGCCACTGGTTAACCCCAGCATTAGCACTAATTAACACGCCCCCCTCAAAGGCGTTGCCAGCCGGGCCACGCATTGGTCAAAGCCACAGTCAACGCGGGATTAGACCCGTTTAACCACTGTGTCACTGACATGTGGACCCGACGTGTCAGGTTTGACCCGGTTGACCGCAGTTGACCTATGACGTCATGGTGACGTAGTGCTGACGCAATAATACATTTTCTGGACTGGAAATAAACTATGAAATTCCAGAAAATACTTAAAACTTTGAAAAAACATAGAAATTAATATATAGCTCCAAATGAAATAAATTTTATATGAAAATGATCAGAAAATCCAATCTTTCCATCTGTACCATTCGCATGCTTGTTTGAACAACTTATAGCTGCTGAATTGGACAAATCAATAAATGGCACTTGAATATTAACATATGGAGTTTGAATTTGAACCTAGGGTTCAAACCAACTTCATTTAACCTGTTGCTAGATGCATTAGCTCAATCAACAGCATATTGCCATGTCACATTCATGCATCATATTGTTGCATTGCATTGATTGTGTTCCTTCTCTGTTTGCCGGTGTTGTTCCCCGTCAGTAGACGTTGTCCCGACCATATGATCGATGACACCGATGAAGAGCTATACTATCTTCAGAAGTGCCTGGCAAGCAAAATCCCCTTGTTCATTCCGATACAATCCCACTCTCTCGCTTCTGCTCTCTTTTACTGCATTACGACAACAACGCTTCAACTATTACATGGTGCGGTAGTTGAACCCCTTTCCTCTGCATGACCTGTCATTGCCACAGTAAATAGATGAAACCCACTAGCATGAGTAGGAGTTGTTTGAGCCCTGATGTGCCTACTCATTCATGCTTGTTGTCATGCCTGCTACTGCTTAGAGTTGAGTCAGATCTGATTCGTCGGGGATGAATTGGAAAGTTGTGAACATGTCCTACTATTGAGAGCTAAGTGTGTGAACATGATTTGGTAAAGGTAGCAGTGAGAGGCCATGTAGGAGTACATGGTGGGTTGTCTCATTGAAACCGTCCTCAGGAACTGAGTTCTGTGTTTGTGATCCATGAATAGCTGCTACCACACATTGGGTTCCGGTAACTCGGCCCCTCTGAGCTTATTAATCAACCTGATCCCTGTCCAGGAGTTGCAACTAGTTTCTGGTGTTTGTAGGTAGTGCTAGTAGTCTACCAAGTGGCACCCGGTACAGGTGGGCTTGGGACAGACTAGGTGCAGTGGCACGGTGTACCAAGCGTCACACATTTGGTGTGCTTGGGAACCCTGCTCACATCATTTGGGGCCGTGAGCGACACCCCGGCCGGATCTCCTTGCGGATGGAACCCGAATAGGCGATAAACCTGGACTAGAGACTTGCATGGTTAGTCAGGTCATGGCCGACACCCTCGCCAGGCTTCCGCTTGAAGGTTACCGAGATACATGACGTGTACATGGCGGTAAGTGGCGAGAGCGTGTGTGAAGAAGTACACCCCTGTAGGGTTAACATCATCTATTCGAATAGCCGTGTCTGCGGTAAAGGACTTCTGAGTTGCCTGTACAGTTCATAGACAAGTGAAAGTGGATACTCTAAAACGCGCAAGATAAGCGTGAGTGCTATGGATGGCGTTCTCGTAGGGAGACGGGAGCGGATCCATAGTGGTGTATTGATATGGTGAATATGTGGACTCGTGTGCGCCACCTCAAAAGAGTTACCAGCAGTCGTAGTTCAGGATAGCCACCGAGTCAAAGCTGGCTTGCTGCAGTTAAACTCCACCACCCCTTTGTTGATACTTATGCATATGTAGCTAGTTCTGATGTAAGTCTTGTTGGGTACATTTGTACTCACATTTGCTTAATTTATGTTTTTGCAAAGAGACTTCAGTCTCACTTGTAGTTCCGCGTGGACTTCGATGTTTAGCTTGTTACCTCAGCTACGTTCTTGTACCCTTGGGAGGGTCTTGTAGATAGTCAGGCTTCTCAGCCTTTTTCATTTGTAGTTGTATGTACTCAGACATGTTTATGCTTCCGCTTGTTGCTTGTATGCTCTGTATGTTGGGTCATGAGACCCATGTTTGTAATCCTTGGCTCCTCGGAGCCTAATGAATAAATACTTTGAGTTGTAGAGTTTTGTTGTGATGCCATGTTGTATTTGCACATATCGAGCATATTGTGTGTATGGTTTTAAATGCTTGGTGTGTGTGGGATCCGACAACCTAGTTGTTTATTCTTGGTAGCCTCTCTTACCGGGAAATGTCTCCTAGTGCTTCCACTGAGCCATGGTAGCTTGCTACTGCTCCGGAACACTTAGGCTGGCCGGCATGTGTCCTTCTTCGTTCCTATGTCTGTCCCTTCGGGGAAATGTCACGCGTTGTTCCTTTAAGTCCTTGTAGCTTGCTACGACTTGGGTTCATACGTTGATGATCGACACGTTCGTTGCTGGGTCATGTATGCCTGTCCCTGTAAGTTAGCGCCACCTTGGGTTTACAACTAGTCATGTCGGCCCGGGTTCTCAGTCATATGGATGCTAGCAACACTATCATATATGTGAGCCAAAAGGTGCAAACGGTCCCGTGCCAGGTAAGGTGGCACCCATGGGAATATCGTGCGTGAGGCCGCAAAGTGATGTGATGTGTTAGATTCTAGGTCAGTGTGACTTAGGATCGGGGTCCTGACAGCTTCGATATCAGAGCCTGACTGCCTGTAGGATTACCAAGCCAAACTGGTCAAAGTCGTGTCTAGAAATGCTTTAGCTATATAAGGGAATTGATTGTGGAAGGGAACATAAGGCTCTTTTTACTCCTTATACCTTATGTCCTTCTGATCTGAGTCATCCTATCTTTCCTACGCGGTTAAGAACTAGGCTTCTCATCTTTCTATCAGGTTCACGTGTTACTAATCCGTAGACTCATAGGATTGTTGGTTTCAAGCCTCATTTCAGTTCCTACTATTTCCGTGTGTTGACAGTTGATCTCGGAACCTTAATATTGTGATGTTGAGTGGTTATGCCACCATTTTGCAGGATGTCTCAAATCTTTTTGAGCATTTACAGCTGTTATGTTGTCCGAGTCATCCCAGGTTTCTAAATAGTATGATGCATTTGTAAATCCCTTCTTCCCATTCCCAATGTTCCTTTGGGCCAGATTAACCACACTAATCGGTGAGTTGAGGTACTCTGATGCCTTGACATATATGTTGGAGCTATTATTATGACCCTAGGTGTCTTAGAGAACCACTCAGTAATCTAGCAATGCTTTGTATCCTCCGTGTGATGATTCTGGCCATTATTCTTGAAAGCATCTTGTGATGTTATTTAGTTGGTAGGTATTCTATTTCTGGGTTCTTGAACCCAAGATTCACTCTACTTACTTCTTGTCGATAGTGTTTGCTTGTTCCTTTAGGGTATTAGTAACCTTTGTGATAGTCTTTGAGGTCCGTGGTATATCATTCTTCCAATACCATGAACTGCTTATGGCAAAAGTTCTTTGAGGTCCAGCATGTGTCCTTCTTCGTTCCTGTGTCCGTCCCTTCGGGGAAATGTCATGCGTTGTTCCTTTAAGTCCTTGTAGCTTGCTACGACTTGGGTTCATACGTTGATGATCGACACGTTCGTTGCTGGGTCATGTATGCCTGTCCCTGTAAGTTAGCGCCACCTTGGGTTTACGACTAGTCATGTCGGCCCGGGTTCTCTGTCATATGGATGTTAGCGACACTATCATTTACGTGAGCCAAAAGGCGCAAACGGTCCCGGGCCAGGTAAGGTGGCACCCGTGGGAATACCGTGCGTGAGGCCGCAAAGTGATATGATCTGTTACATGCTAGGTCGGTGTGACTTTGGATCAGGGTCCTGACACGAAAGTACGGACCCTAGGCCTCATTTTCAAGCATTGCAATACCGTTTTTGTGCCAGTTTACTATTTGCTACCTTGCTGTTTTTATTCATTCAGATTATAAAAACATATTTCTACCATCCATATTACAGTTTTATCACCATCTCTTCGCCGAACTAGTGCACCTATACAATTTGCCATTGTATTGGGTGTGTCGGGGACACAAGAGATTTCTTGTATTTGGTTGCAGGGTCGTTTGAGAGAGACCATCTTCATCCTACACCTCTCACGGATTGATAAACCTTAGGTCATCCACTTGAGGGAAAATTGCTACTGTCCTACAAAACTCTGCGCTTGGAGGCCCAACACGTGTCTACAAGAATAAAGTTGCGTAGTAGACATCAAGCTCTTTTCCGACGCCATTGCCGGGGAGGTGAATGCTTGAAGGTATATCTTTAGATCTTGCAATTGAATCTTTTAGTTTCTTGTTTTATCACTAGTTTGGTTTATAAAAAGAAAACTACAAAAAATGGAATTGAGGTTGCATCATATTATTGATCATCTTTATAATATCTTTCTTGAAAATGATGGACCGGAAAATTGTCCTCAATTTATAGAAGAAGAATTCAATAAAATGTTTGGCACAAAATATTTGAATGATGAGCATGATTGCAATGTTGTTAGTATGAATTCTTTGAATATCCACGATGCTAATGATGATTGCACAAGTCATGACAAAAATGTTACTTATAAGCATGTCACTTTTTGTGGAGTGAACTGGGAGTGCAATTGCACACCAAAAAGGGAAGATAGATTTTGTAAGAAGCATAAATATTTAGAAACAAAAAAGTTGCAAGAGAGGCTAGATGATTGTGCTGAAAGATGTAATTTTTTCGCCATCCTTGTGAACTTTGCAATGAACTTGGTCATTTAAATCTCCAATGCAAATTATTTCATGATCAAATCGTGTCCAAAAATTGTGATAACTTGATTACCCTTGAGCATCATAAAGAGCTTAGTCTTCTTTTGGGGTATGAAGAAATGAAACGTATAACTAAGGGTTTTCCAAATCCCGAGAGTTTTCTTGATTTTAATCTAGAAGAAATTTATATGTTTTGTGCGGTAAATTGCATTGATAATCCTTATATTGCCAACTACCTAAAGACAAGAAAAAATGGAATATGAAGAGAGTACTAATGAAAGGGAAAATGTTTCCCAATACCCTCCTAGTGTTTATTATGATTAATCAGGTAATGAGGAGGAGCTTCCTATCCAATCAATCTCTTCAACAAGAAGCTTGAAAAAATTAATTAAACCCACACATGATGTGGTGAAGAAGAAGAAGAAAAGAAAGATAAAGGTAAAAAGGTATGTCTCCCAAATAATGTTGCTCCTATCACCATTGTGCCTCATGAAATTGGATCAAATATGTTGATGGAGGATGATGATATTGAGTATGATTTTGTGATACCTACTACTTTTTGTAATGATTATGATTGGGAAGACAACGATATCCCTTATGATCTTGAAAATCTTTTTAGCAATTGCTTGGAAGAATATGATAATAATGTTTGCTATACTATTGGTGCCATTCATGCTATTGATAAGAATGATTGTGATGATATGCAAAACTACAAGCGTGGGGATGCTATGTTTAATGAGTATGACATGTTTGAAGATTTATTTGCTGGAAATAATGCTTGTCCTAAGCTTGGGGATGCTTTGCTTAATAAATATGATCTTTTGATTCCTTCTACTTTCGATAAGAAAATTTATTATGATGATAGCATGCCTCCTATTTATGATGATTACAATGATAAAAGTGGGTTTGGAAGAGTGTCAACTCTAGGTAGTAGTGATCCCACTATTTTGGAGGGTGTTGAATCTTATTATAATATTGATGAAAGTGTATTTGGAGAGGTCATGACTTTATTTAGTGATACATCCACTATTTTGGAAGAGGTTTCAATTGACTATGCCAATAAAGTTGCTATCGATGATGATTATTATGATGACATGTATGCCATAAAGAGTGATAAATATTCTATTCTTGTGCATCGTGAAAAGAGTGTTGTATGTGATAGTTATATTGTTGGATCCACTCATGATGTTTCTGAAAATTATTATGAGGAAGGAACTTATGCTCTTACATATCTCAATAATATCAAGTTTCTTCTCTATGTGTTGATTGTTTTGAAGTTGCACTTGTTTTGCCTTCCTATGATAGTTGATTCTTGTTCCCATATGTTGTTTGCTCACAAAATACCTATGCATAGGAAGTGGGTTAGACCTAAATGTGCTAGTCATATGCTTCATGATGCTCTCTTTATGTTTCAATTCTTATCTTTTATGCGAGCATCATTGAAATCATCATGCCTAGCTAAAAAGGCATTAAAGACAAGCGCTTGTTGGGAGACAACCCAACACTTTTACGTACTGTTTTTGTGTGTTCACATGATTATGATACTGTATTGATCATGTTTTGTTGCTTTTGTTTCAATAAAGTGCCAAGTAAAGCCTTTGGGATCATGTTGGGTGATAGTTGATTTTATCTTGCTGAAAAACAGAAAGTTTTGCGCTCACGAAAATAAGTCTCAATTTTAACAAAAGAGTGCTTTTGAGTTGATTCTTTTTGTATAAGTTTAATATACAAATTGCTCACGTGTTCATAATTGTTTCATAATTTTTGGAGTAGCAGAAGTATTGTAGTTATCCAGATCATTACAGACTGTTCTGTTTTTGACATATTCTGTTTTCAATGCATAGTTTGCTTGCTTTCTAGTTTCTATGGCTTATATTGCTCAATACAAATTGTGGAAATGATATGATACAGTAGGCATTGTGTGGAAACAATTATGAATATTTTCTTTGACAGTACCAAAGTGATATGGTTTGCTCTTTATCATACTAACCTATCTCACGAAGTTCCGTTAAGTTTCGTGTGATTGAAGTTTTCAAGTTTTGGGTGAGATGTCGATATGAGGAGAATAAGGAGTGACAAGAACCTAAGCTTGGGGATGCCCAAGGCACCCCAAGGTTATATTCAAGGAATATCCAAGCAACTAAGCTTGGGGATTCGCCGGAAGGCATCCCCTCTTTCGTCTCCAACATTATCGGTAACCTAACTTGGAGCTATGTTTTCATTCGTCACATGATATGTGTTTTGCTTGGAGCATCACTTTATTTTGTTAGGATTTGCTTCCTGTTATTTAGAATAATGTTTTTCATCTCTTATTTCGATAAAAATGGCATTGATAGCCTTTACTATGCTTATTTTACAAGTCTACATGTTATTGTTTGAAAACAGAAAGTTTACATCTGTTGCAAAAATTCCCTAGTAAAGTCAGAATGCGATAAAATGTTGAAACTTATTGCAAATTAAGCTCTAATAAATTTTCTACGGTGTGGTATATTTTCATAATCTTTGGAGTTAGAGAAGTATTGATAGTCTTGCATTCTTACAGACTGTTCTGTTTGACAGATTGCTGTTATGTTTGCATTGTTTGCATATGTTTGCCTGTTTAATGATTCTATTTGAGGATAGAAGTAATAAATATGCAGAGGCATTTAGTATGCAATGTTAAATAATAATTTTAGTGATTTTTAAAGTAAAGAATGATAAGGTTGTGCATTGATTTATACTAACTTATCTCACGAGTTCTTGTTGAGTTTTGTGTGGATGAAGCTTTTGAGATATAGGAAAACGGTGATATGAGAAGAATTGAGGAGACACAAAAGCTCAAGCTTGGGGAAGCCCAAGGCATCCCAAGATAATATTCAAGAAGTCTCAAGCATTTAAGCTTGGGCATGCCCCGGTAGGGATCCCACCGTTCTTCATGAACAACTATAGGTTAGTATCGGTTGAGCCTATGTTTTTTCTTCTTCACATGAGTTGTGCTATTCTTAGAATGTCATTTTATTTTCTTTTTGCTTGTTGTTTTAATAAAATACTTAGTCCTGAAAGTTTTTAAATAAAATAGAGTCCTCAAATAGTTGCCAAGGAGGCTAAGTAAGTGGCATTCACATCCCGTCAACGAATCTCTTTTCTTTGGAATTTCTCTTGTGCTTCACCTATATCCTATGAGTAAATTGTTGAATAAATTGAATGTCATGAAGTTGAAATAATATCATGCCTAGTGGTAGCTTCACATTGGGTTTATAAAGTGAAATCTTTTGAGGCTTGACAATGACAATTTTGGTCATACAAGCAATTCACGAATAATTAGTATAAGGAAGAGAACTTTCACATGCAAATACACTATCTTGGAAATCTTTTGTGATTTTGAGCCCCCATCGAAATATTATATGCCAAAATTGTAGACGTTGGACAAGGAAGACAACGTAATGATTTATGTTTGTTCATATTCACATAGAAGTGATATTGTCATAGATCCTTCAACCTGTGGTGCTTGCCCCCCATCTTTGCTTGCCAAAAATTCCACACCAAGTAGAGATACTACTTGTGCATCCAAAAACCCTTAAACCCAAATCTTATTTTCAAGAGTCCACCATATGTACCTAAGGATTGAATAAGATTCTTCAAGTAAGTTGTCATCAGTGCAATAAGGCAATAAAAATTGCTTCTAAAAGTGTGAGATCATTTAGTGTAAGAGAAAATTGAGTGTTGTATGAACTTGTGATGGCAAAGAATAAAAGCGACAGACTGCATAATAAAGGTTCCTATCATAAGGGGTAATATAACGTGACGTTCTTTTGCACTAAGGGGTTTAGCATACAAGCAAATAAGCGCATGGAAACTGTCGGATCACGGGTTCCGGCAAAACCCTCGAGGTTCGAACACTGGGGTGCGCGCGAAGATCTCCTCCCTACCGATCCACGCCCTAGCTCTCTAAGATCTCGCGGACGTACTCGATGAACTCGCAAGACAAAGACACAAGATTTATACTGGTTCGGGCCATCGTTGTGGTGTAATACCCTACTCCAGTGTGGTGGTGGTGGATTGCCTCTTGGGCTGATGATGAACAGTACAAGGGGAAGAACAGCCTCCTGAGGTTGAGGTGTTCTTGTGCTTGACGAACTTGTGTGGGTGAGATGCCTCTGAATGAGTCACCCCCTACTGTGGTGGCTAGTTCTACTTATATAGGCCCTGGTCCTCTCCCCAAATATTGAGCCGGAAGGGAGCCAACAACGGCCAATTTGAAAGGGGACAGCTAGTACAGCTTATCCTGACAAAAGCGGTCTTCGCCTGCAAAAGGCTCTGGTGGTGACGCCGTCTTGGGCTCCATGGTGACCTCCGTCTTGCCGTCTTGCTGTTCTTGGTCTTGTTGCACCGATATGGAAACCTTTGCTTGATGCCTCGGTACTCCGCGCCTGCGCTTGCCCCCTTGGCACCAAAGAGGAAACGAGGACACTGCGTGTGCTGGCGCCCGCCTGGCGCCCCCCTGGTCTCGATCGTCATGGCTCACGTCACGAGGACCTCGCGAGGTTTGCCTTGCCTTGATCTCCCCGCCCCTCGCGTGCCTGCCTAGAGAGGCCGCTCCTGAGGAGGTCTTGTGTCATCCGCCTCGCGAGACTTGGCCCCTCGCGAGGGTCTTGAATGCCTTGTCGATGAAGATGGGCCATACGGGCCTGCTAGCTCAGCCACGCCGTGGGCCGCAGGCAGGCAAGTCTGGGGACCCCCGTTCCCAGAACACTGACATCAGCCCCCGGGCCCAAGGCGCGCTCGGGCTTGGCTTCGAGGCGAAGCCAAAGGGCAAGCGCGGAGAGCCACGGGCCCCAAAAGCCTTCGGCCTCAGTTGACGCATGGCGGCTGATTGGACGTGGGCGTCTCCGCTCCCCCACACTGCCTCGGCAACTGCTCGACTTGACAAGTCCCTGCGACATGCAAGGAAAACCATCATTACCTATGATCGTGTGAGGCGCCGGTTGGCCTTCTTCTGCTATAAATGGGAAGGGGGCAGAGCCCTCGTCGCCCACTTCTTCCCATTCCGCCTACTTCTTCCTCCTTCGCTCCACCACCGACTCCAATGGCGCCGTCGAAGAGGTTCTCCGCCGCGGAGAAAGGAAAGGCCCCTCGTGAGGGGCCCGGCTCCCCAGCGCCCAAGCGGGGACGCGACCGTCCCCGCAAGCACACCACGACTCCCGCCATGGCCCGCTGCGCGTGGTGGGGGTCGCTCCGATCGTGGCAGCCCCGTCGATGAGGTGAGACGTGCCGTGGTTGCGCGGCTTCCCCGGCCACGCTTCCACTCGACAGAGGTGCTGCCGGAGTTTGTTGTCTGGTCGGAGGATCCGGCCGGCAACTGGCTTCAGCTTCCGCGCTTCTTTGTCGACGAGCTGTTGGCCTCTAGTCTAGGCGAGCTCTAGTTGCAGGCGGACGGCTGCTACAGCAGGGCCTCCTGGGTCGCGGTTGAAGTCTCCGCCGCGGGCAACATAGCTCTGGACCGCGGTTGGCAGACGTTCGCCCGCGCGCGCGGCCTGGGCAGGCGGTGCACCCTCCATTTCAAGTATGACGGTGATGCGACCCTGTACGTGAGGGTGTTTGGGGAAGATGGTCGCCGTGCCGGGTGCTGCCCCGAGACGAACGACGGCGAGGAGGTGCTCGGTCTCAGCGATGGCCGCGACGAGGGCGAGCCCGCCTGCCGCGCCTCGTCCAGCTACGGTGACTCTTCTCTTGGCGAAAGCTCCAGCAGCGGCGGCTACGACCAGCCGCCATGGCGCCGCGCTCGCCTCGAAGCTGGTAGCGGGTCGTCTCATCGCGGTGCCTCCGTAAAGCGCGAGGAGGGATCCTGCTGAGCTCTGGACGTCGCTGGAGGCCTGCCCCCGTGGTTCGCTGCAACGCTGCTTTTGTTTTGTTCCTGTTTTCATTCCTGCATCAAAATGAAACCAGTATGGGCCCGGAGGGGCGTGTATCGAACTGTGATTCCTTAATCATTACGCTATGCTTGTTATTTCCGTGCTGTGTCGTTATTTTGTGCGGATGTAACTTAGCCTGGCGCGTTCGGGGCATCCTCTTGTTCACGAAGCACTTGTTTCCTCGTGCCCGTCTTGGCTTAGTGGTTGCTCAGGAACTGCAAAAAATTTGTTAGGAAGCTCGCTAGGAGACTTATCGCTCACCCGAGCCTTGACCCAGCGCTTCATATCGTGGTACCCGAGGGGCACGGATTAGGAGAGATGTGCCGGCTTGTGGGCTCGAATGAGGGTGCCTCGTGAGAAAGCAGACTGAAGGCAGAGAGAAGGACCAACACAGGAGGAAGAAATCCTCGTGAAGGCACCTGCCTAGCCCCCTCGCGAGGTATGCGAGAGAGAGAACACAAGCGAACTAGATTCAGAAAAGGCGGCAAAAGGTGACAGAACCAAATCAGCAAGGAACACCAGAAGCAAACTTCGATTAAGAGAAGGCGAGCCAACTACGAAAAGCAAATGAAAAGCCGCGTCCGGCACCTAGTCTAGTCTCCAAGTCTTCTCACCAGCGCAGAGCTAAGTGCTGCCACTAGGCGTGGGAGGGAGCCCCCGAGGCCTGAGGGCGGCACTCCTGAGACTCCGGGGTGTGTACAGCGCCACTCATTATTACGTGAGAGTGTCACGGGCGGTGATTCTTCACAGGCACCGGGCCTTCTTCACAAGCACTGGGCCTTTCTTCATAGGCACTGGGCCTTGCTTCATGGGTAGAACCTCCGGAGGTGCTGGATGTTCCAGGCGTTCTGGATGGGTACCCCGTCCTGCGTCTCCAGGCGCACAGCGCCAGGCCTGGAGACATGGGCGACCCTGAATGGGCCCTCCCACATGGGTGAGAGCTTGTGCAACCCTTCCCTGGAGAGAACCCGCCTCAGGACGAGGTCGCCCACCTCGAGCGTCCTAGAGCAGATGTTGCGGCAGTGGTACCGCCGCAGCGCCTGCTGGTACCTTGCTACCCTCAGTGCAGCTTCGCGACGACGCTCCTCCCCCAGTATGAGGTCCATCCCCCGCGTGGCATCCTGCTGCGTTTCATCGAACGCCAAGACCCGTGTGGAGCGATGCTTGACCTCGTGAGGGAGGACCGCTTCGGCTCCGTAGACAAGGAAGAATGGGGTCTCGCTCGTCGGCTTAGTGGCGGTGGTGCGGATGGACCACAGCACGGACCGGAGCTCGTCGTGCCAGCCCCTGCCGTAGGCCTCGAGCTTCTTCTTGAAGGTCCTTGTCTTGAGGCCTCTCAGGACCTCCGCGTTGGCGCGTTCAGCCTGGCCATTGCTCCTGCGGTGTGCCACCAAAGCATAGCAGAAACGCGTTCCAAGGTTAGCACATTATGTTTTGAAGAGGTTACTGGTGAACTGCGAGCCGTTGTCGGTGATGATGCGGTTGGGGACCCCGAAACGGCTCACGAGGCCCATGGTGAACTTGACCGCGGAACCGGCTGGGATGGTGCGGACGGCTTCCACTTCCGCCCACTTGGTGAACTTGTCGATGGCGACGTAGAGGTAGCGGTAGCCCCCTGG
This sequence comes from Aegilops tauschii subsp. strangulata, assembly GCF_002575655.3. Lineage (NCBI taxonomy): Eukaryota > Viridiplantae > Streptophyta > Magnoliopsida > Poales > Poaceae > Aegilops > Aegilops tauschii. The sequence continues at coordinate 282,251,870 of NC_053036.3, forward strand.
CGCTCGAGGGAATGGCCCAAGATATCCAGCCCCCAGACCTCGAACGGCCATGTGAGCGGTATAGTCTGGAGGCCCTGAGCTGGCTGATGGATCTGCTTGGCGTGGAACTGGCAAGCTTCGCAGGACTTCACCAGCTCAGCTGCGTCGTTGAGCGTCATGGGCCAGTAGAATCCACTGTGGAATACCTTGCTGACGAGAGTCCGCGATGACGAGTGGTGTCCGCAGTCCCCGCCGTGTATGTCAATCAGCAACTCCTTCCCCTGGTCCCTGGAAATGCAATGCGGCGAAACATCATTTGGTCGCTTACTGTACAACTCACCGTCCTGGATGCAGTATGCCGTGTGTTGCCGGGCCACGCGCTCTGCGTCCTCTTCCTTCTCCGGTAGCACCCCTTGCATCAGATATTCCTTGAATTCCTCGGTCCAACATCCCTCTTGGGGCTCGAGCGCCAAGAGCAGGCGAGCTCCTGAGGTCGGGCCACAAGCTGGGGCCCCCGTGGCAGGAGGTTGTGGGAGCTCCTCCCGAGGCCGTGCTGTGCTTGAAAGTGGTGGCGTCGCTAACTGCTTGAAGAGCCGCTCCTCAAAGACGCCAGGCCCTTGGGGCTGCCGCTTGGATGCCCTCCGGGCGATGTCGTCGGCTTCCTTGTTGGTGCCACGGGGCACATGTTGCACCTCCAGGCCTAGGAACTGCTTTTCCATCTTACGTACTTCTGCGAGGTATGCCTCCATGTGCTCGTCCTTTGGCTCGTACACTTTGTTGGAGAAGTTGACGAGGAGCTGTGAGTCGCCCCTAACGGTCAGGCATTTCATCCCTAGAGCTGCCGCGGCCTTCAGGCCAGCTATGAGGCCTTCGTATTCTATGATGTTGTTGGAGACCTTCTCGCCCTGCTGAAAGCAGAGCTGCACAGCGTAGTAGAGCTTGTCCTGCGTGGGCGAGATGAGCACTGCTCCAGCCCCCGCGCCCTTGTGCGCGAAGGCACCGTCGAAATACATGACCCATCCGTCGGGCGCCTCGCTTCCTGGCGAGGTGGACCGGTCCTCGCCTACTTCCAGCATCGGAGCATCCGTCCATTCTGCCATGAAATCAGCGAGCGCGACCCCTTGATGACCCTGGTGGTGCTGAACTCCAACTGGAACGCCTGCAGCTCGATGTTCCACTCGGCGACCCTTCGGGCAGAGTTGGGGCTCGTGAGCACCCTCTCCAACGGGTAGGCCGAGAAGAGTTTGATGGGGTGGCCCTGGAAGTAGTGCCGCAACTAGCGCGAGGCCACCAGGAGCGCGAGAAGGATCTTCTAAGGCATGGGATATCGTGCCCTCGCGTCCAGCAACACCATGCTGACGAAGTACACCGGGTGCTCGACGAGGACAGGCGTGCTGGTGAAGATGGTCGCCGCGCCGGGTGCTGCCCCGAGGCGAACAGCGGCGAGGAGGTGCTCGGTCTCGGCGATGGCCGCGACGAGGGCGAGCCCACCTGCCGCGCCTCATCCACCTACAGTGACTCTTCTCTTGGCGAAAGCGGCAGCAGCGGCGGCTACGACCAGCCGCCACGCCGCCGCGCTCGCTTCGAAGGTGATAGCGGGTCGTCTCGTCGCCGCGCCTCCGTGAAGCTTCAGGAGGGATCCGGCTGAGCTCGGGACGTCGCTAGAGGCCTGCCCCCGTGGTTTGCTGCAACGCCGCTTTTGTTTTGTTCCTCTTTTCTTTCCTGCATCAAAATGAAACCAGTATGGGCCCGGAGGGGCGTGTATCGAACTGTGATTCCTTAATCATTATGCTATGCTTGTTATTTCCGTGTTGTGTCATTATTTTGTGCGGAGATAACTTAGCCTGGCATGTTCAGGGCAGCCTCTTCTTCACAAGGCACTTGTTTCCTCGTGCCCGTCTTGGCTTAGTGGTTGCTCAGGAACTGCAAAAAATTCATTAGGAAGCTCGCTAGGAGACTTATCGCTCACCCGAGCCTTGACCCAGCGCTTCATATTGCGGTACCCGAGGGACACGGATTAGGAGAGATGTGCCGGCTTGTGGGCTCGAATGAGGGTGCCTCGCGAGAAAGTAGACTGAAGGCAGAGAGAAGGGCCAACACAGGAGGAAGAAGCCCTTGCGAAAGCACCTGCCTAGCCCCCTTGCGAGGTATGCGAGAGAGAGAACACAAGCGAACGAGATTCGGAAAAGGCGGCAAAAGGCGACGGAACCAAATCAACCAGGAACACCAGAAGCAAACTTCGATTAAGAGAAGGCGAGCCAACTATGGAAAGCAAATGAAAAGCCGCGTCTGGCACCTAGTCTAGTCTTCAAGTCTTCTCACCAGCGCGGAGCTAAGTGCTGCCACTAGGCGTGGGAGGGAGCCCCCGAGGCCAGAGGGCGGCACTCATGAGACTCTGGGGTGTGTACAGACCCACTCATTATTACGTGAGAGTGTCACGGGCGGCGATTCTTCACAGGCACCGGGCCTTCTTCACAGGCACTGGGTCTTTATTCACAGGCACTGGGCCTTGCTTCATGGGTAGAACTTCCGGAGGTGCTGGGTGTTCCAGGCGTTCTGGATGGGTACCCCATCCTGCGTCTCCAGGCGCGCGGCGCCGGGCCTGGAGACATGGGCGACCCTGAACGGGCCCTCCCACGTGGGTGAGAGCTTGTGCAACCCTTCCGTGGAGAGAACCCGCCTCAGGACGAGGTCGCCCGCCTCGAGTGTCCTAGAGCGGATGTTGCGGCAGTGGTTTCGCCGCAGCGCATGCTGGTACCTTGCTGCCCTCAGTGCAGCTTCGCGGCGACGCTCCTCCCCCAGTACGAGGTCCATCCCCCGCGTGGCGTCCGGCTGCGTTTCATCGAATGCCAGGACCCATGCGGAGCGATGCTTGACCTCCTGAGGGAGGATCGCTTCGGCTCCGTAGACAAGGAAGAATGGGGTCTCGCTCGTCGGCTTAGTGGCGGTGGTGCGGATGGACCACAACACGGACTGGAGCTCGTCGTGCCAGCCCCTGCCGCCGGCCTCGAGCTTCTTCTTGAAGGTCCTGGTCTTGAGGCCTCTCAGGACCTCCGCATTGGCGCGTTCAGCCTGGCCATTGCTCCTGGGGTGTGCCACCAAAGCGTAGCAGATCTGCGTTCCAAGGTTAGCACAGTATGTTTTGAAGAGGTTACTGGTGAACTGCGAGCCGTTGTCGGTGATGATGCGGTTGGGGACCCCGAAACGGCTCACGAGGCCCATGATGAACTTGACCGCGGAACCGACTGGGATGGTGCAGATGGTTTCCACTTCCGCCCACTTGGTGAACTTGTCGATGGCGACGTAGAGGTAGCGGTAGCTCCTGGCGCTCGAGGGAATGGCCCAAGATATCCAGCCCCCAGACCGCGAACGGCCATGTGATCGGTATAGTCTGGAGGCCCTGAGCTGGCTGATGGATCTGCTTGGCATGGAACTGGCAAGCTTCACAGGACTTCACCAGCTCAGCTGCGTCGTTGAGCGCCGTGGGCCAGTAGAATCCACTGCGGAATACGTTGCCGACGAGAGTCCGCGACGACGAGTGGTGTCCGCAGTCTGAAGGGCGTGCAGGTGTAGCAGTACACCCCACACGGGGTGAGGATGGCTGTATTCTCTACATCTTCCACCGCCATCTTGATTTGGTGATACCCTGAGAACGCATCCAGGAAGCACAGCAGGTCACACTCGGTGGTGGAGTCGACAATCTGGTCGATGCGCGGGAGAGGGAACAGATCTTAAAGGCACGCCTTGTTGAGGTTGGTGAAGTCGACGCACATTCTCTCCTTCCCTCCTTTCTTCGGCAACACGATGGGGTTCGCCAGCCATTCGGGGTACCTGACCTCACAAATGGCACCTGCCGCCTCTAACTTGCGGGTCTCTTGGACGATGAAGGCCTGCTTCTCCGTGGACTGCCGCCTTGCTCGCTGCTTCACAGGGCGCACATTGGGGCATACCCTTAAGTGGTGCTGAATCACCTCTCTCGGGACCCCCACCAGCTGATTGGGCTCCCACGTGAATATATCCTTGTTCGCGCACAAGAACTGCACCAATGCTTCCTCTTGGCTGGGGTTGAGGTCGACACCTATGGTGAAGGTGGCTCCTGAGGACCCATCCTCGTCGACCGGCACCTGCTTGGTTTCTGCCTTGTCTTGGGTGAACAACTACTTCTTCTTGGTTGGCGCGGCCTCCTTGGCCTCGGGGGCACCAGCGCAGACGGGCTGCGCCGCTGCAGCGGTCTTGAAGGCAAGTTTGAGCGCCGTCACGGCCTCCTTGGTGTCCCCCTTGACGGTGAGGACACCTTTGCTTCCAGGCATCTTCTTGAGGTTGTAGGCTAGATGATTCACGCCATGAACTGGGCCAGAGCTGGGTACGCAAGGATGGCGTTGTACGGGCGGCTGATGCGGGCGATGTCAAAGTCGACCAGCTCGGTGCGGTAGTTGTCGCGCGTGCCGGAGGTGACGGGAAGGCGGATCTGCCCCAGGGAGCGGGCAGCGCCACCACCAACTCCTGAGAAAGGCTTGCTGAGGCCGAGCTGCTCGAGCGGCATGTGAAGAAGGCTGAAGGCTTCCACGGAGAGCAAGTTGAGGCCAGCACCGCCGTCGATAAGGGTCTTGGTGATGGCCACGTTGCAGATGGTGGGCGTGCAGAGCATCGGAAGCATGCCCGAGCCGGTGGTGGTGACGGGGTGGTCTTCTGAGCTGAAGGTGAGGTCGGCCTCAGGCGTAGCCCAGCCGGGCGGAGCACCCGAGCGCTTGGAAGCGGCACCAATCTGGCGGAGGAACGGCTTGATGTGGCGATCTGAAGGTGGTGCCTGAGAGCCACCTAGCAGGGCCGCGACCGCATGGTGCGCCGGTGTCGCGTAGCGCGCAGTGAAGAGGTCGCGCAGCTCCTACCAAGACGCCACCGTGGATCCGGGAAGGTTGAGCAGCCAGGCGCGCGGCTCGCCGGCGAGAGCCATGGGAAGCCAGTTGGCCATGACCTTGCCATCACTCCCCACGGTCGGCGCCATCCCCTTTATCTTCTTACATTTGGCCAGGGCCCGGAGGCCCCCGGCCCCGTCGTCAACATCGGCCGTCGGAGCCCGTGGCAGGGCGCTTGCCATGTGGGCAAAGCGCGGTGGCGACGGAGCGCAGATCGGTGGAAGAGAAGCTATGTCGCACCCCTACCTGGCGCGCCAAATGTCGGATCATGGGTTCCAGAAAAACCCTCGAGGTTCGAACACTAGGGTGCGCGCGAAGATCTCCCTACCGATCCACGCCCTAGCTCTCTAAGATCTCGTGGACGAACTCGACGAACTCGCAAGACAAAGGCACAGGATTTATACTGGTTCGGGCCACCATTGTGGTGTAATACCCTACTCCAGTGTGGTGGTGGCGGATTGCCTCTTGTGCTGATGATGAACAGTACAAGGGGAAGAACATCCTCCTGAAGTTGAGGTGTTCTTGTGCTTGACAAACTTGTGTGGGTGAGATGCCTCTGAATGAGTCCCCCCCCCTACTGTGGTGGCTAGTTCTACTTATATAGGCCCTGGTCCTCTCCCCAAATATTCAGCGGGAAGGGAGCCAACGACGGCCAATTTGAAAGGGGACAGCTAGTACAGCTTATCCTCACAAAAGCGGTCTTAGCCTGCAAAAGGCTCTGGTAGTGACGCCGTCTTGGGCTCCATGGTGACCTCCGTCTTGCCGTCCTGCTGGTCTTGGTCTCGTGGCACCGATATGGAAACCTTTGCTTGATGCCTCGGTACTCCGCGCCTGCGCTTGCCCCCTTGGCACCAAAGAGGAAACAAGGACGCTGCGCGTGCTGGCGCCCGCCTGGTCTCGATCGTGATGGTTCACATCACGAAGACCTCGCGAGGTTTGCCTTGCCTTGATCTCTCCGCCCCTCGCGAGCCTGCCTGGCGAGGCCGCTCCTGAGGAGGTCTTGTGTCATCCACCTCGCGAGGGTCTTGAATGCCTTATCGAGGAAGATGGGTCGTACGGGCCTGCTAGCTCAGCTACGCCATGGGCCGCAGGCAGGCAAGTCTGGGGACCCCCGTTCCCAGAACGCTGATAGCAACCTCTGCTTCCCTCTGCGAAGGGCCTATCTTTTACTTTTCAGAATTTACTTTTATGCAAAGAGTCAAAGTTTTTCTCTCTATTCCTTTTTCTTTTTCTCTTTTGGCAAGCATCATGTGGTGAGGAAAGATCTAGGCACATATATCCAGTTGAATATGGGTAGCGTGAGTTATTATTGTTGACATCACCCTTCAGGTGAATACGTTGGGAGGCAAAACAATAAGCCCCTATCTTTCTATGTGTCCGGTTGAAACGTTTTGCTCATGTGTATGCGGTTAGTGTTAGAAATCATAGAAGACTATATGATGGTTGAGTATGTGGAGCTCTTACTTAAACTCTGTTGAATAAGTTGAATTGCAATTTCTTGGTGACTAAGAACATAGATTGTTGAGTTTCAAGAGAATTCATTGTTTGAACCTTAACATGCGAATTGGTTGCTACTATAACTTGAGAAGTTTTATAAGAAAGAATTGTTGTTATGATGCTAGGAAAAGTGATTGAAATTGTCATTGATCACACTTGTGCACTTTGCTAGCATTCACACTTCATAAATTAATTCTTTTATCATTTACCTACTCGAGGACGAGTAGGAATTAAGCTTGGGGATGCTGATACGTCTCCAATGTATCTATAATATATGAAGTATTCATGTTGTTATTTTACCATACTTGGATGTTTTACAATCATTTTATAGCAACTTTATATCATTTTTTGGGGCTAACCTATTGACCCAGTGCCCAGTGCCAGTTGCTGTTTTTTTGCTTGTTTTTTACATCGCAGGAAATCAATATCAAACGGAGTCCAAACACCGTGAAACTTGCTGGAGACTTTTTATGGACTAGAACACCCAAGTTGGGCCAGAGCAGCACCTGGGGGTGCCTCGAGGGGGGCACAACCAACCAGGGCGCGCCTGGAGGCCCAGGCGCGCCCAGGTGGGTTGTGCCCACCTCGGTGGCCTCCCGCACCCCCTCTTTAACCTATAAATTCACAAATATTCCAAAACCCTTCGGGGATAACCTAGATCAGAAGTTCCGCCGCCGCAAGGCTTTTTAGCCACCGAAAACCAATCTAGACCCTTTCCGGCACCCTGCCGGAGGGGGAATCATCTCCGGTGGCCATCTTCATTATCCCGGCGGCCACCACGATGAGGAGGGAGTAGTCCACCCTCGGGGCTGAGGGTTTGTACCAAGAGCTATGTGTTTAATCTCTCTCTCTCTCTCTCATGTTCTTGAGATGTCATGATCTTGATGTATCGCGGGCTTTGTTAATATAGTCAGATCATATGTTGTTTTCCCCTCTCTATCTTGTTGTGATGAATTGAGTTTTTCCCTGTGAGATTTCGTTGTTATCGGATTGAATACTTTTATGGATTTGAGAACACTTGATATATGTCTTGCAATTGAATACTCGTGGTGATAATGGGGTACCGTATTGATTCACTTGATATTTGTTTTGGCACTCAACTCACGGATTCCCGAGGTGACATTGGGGTAATCTATGCATAGGGGTTGATGCACGTTCTTGTCTTTGTTTCGCCGGTAGAAATCATGGGGCACTCTTTGAAGTTCTTTGTGTTGGATTGAGTATTATGAATATGAATTTGCTTTGGTGTTATTTTAGTACGAACTCTAGGATAGATCGAACGGAAAGAATAGCTTTGTGTTATTTTAGTACGAACTCTTGAATAGATCGAGCGAAAAGAATAGCTTCGAGGTGGTTTCGTACCCTACAAACAATTTATTCTTATGTTCTCCGCTAGATAGGAACTTTGGAGTGATTCTTCATCGCACTTTGAGGGGTGGTTATATGATCCAATTATATTAGCACTGTTGAGATATTGCACTAGCGAAAGTACGGACCCTGGGCCTCAATTTGAAGCATTGCAATACCGTTTTTGTGCCCATTTACTATTTAGTACCTTGTTGTTTTTATTTATTCAGATTATAAAAATATATTTCTACCATCTATTACACTTTTATCACCAGCTCTTCGCTGAACTATTGCACCTATACAATTAGCCATTGTATTGGGTGTGTTGGGGACACAAGAGATTTTCTTGTATTTGGTTGCAGGGTCATTTGAGAGAGACCATCTTCATCCTACACCTCTCACGGATTGATAAACATTAGGTCATCCACTTGAGGGAAAAATGCTCCTGTCCTACAAAACTCTGCGCTTGGAGGCCCAACACGTGTGTACAAGAATAAAGTTGCGTAGTAGACATCAACAGGTGTTGGCGCCGAGCCCTCTGCTTTGCCCCGTCGGCTGCTAGAGGAGAAGAAGACGACGACCCCCTGCCAGTGGGTCCTGCTCGCCAGCCTCTGCTCGTTGACCCCACGGGCCCGCTGACGTGGCAAGTTGAGGCGTATTCCAGAGAATGCGTTTTCTTTTAATGAAAGCCTATTTTCTCTCTGATTCAGCCAGGAATACATTTTCCAGAAGCGAAGGCGTGCTTCTTTAAAGTGCGCATTCTATTTCCAGCCGCCAGCCGTAATATTTAAATTGCGAACGTTCACCCGTTAAGAGCATAAATGAATATATTTTTATTTGATTTCTAGCTAACAAATGAACGGTCGTAACTCCGCAACCATAACTCTGAATCAGGTGATTCCAAAGCAAACGTTCTCGTCTCGTCAAGTCCATTCTGTTGATACAAATTTTACTATGTTGTCACATACTATGAATGACCATTTTGCCCTTGCCCTTATTTAGCCCCCTCCGAGAGAGAAGCGTTTCCGGCAAATCGTTCTGCGAGTTCCTCACACCTCTTCCCGGTGGTTTCTTCATTCCCAGGCAGGCCACGATAGCCACTTGCATGATGGCCTTGCAGTAGCCATGCTTATCTTTGTGCCATGATAATTTGCAGCTAGTTCGTTAAGTGATTACTTTCTTATATTATTATCATGTTCTTTTCTGGTAATTATTTTTCCGATGCTAGTGATCATGTTATGTCCATCTGAATTGTTATTATTGTGCTATTCATGATGATCGCTATGCCATGCTCAATTGCATCTAGTAGATTAAATGATTTATGGTTTATAATGTTATGATCCATATGTCATATGGTTATGCTTTCCATCCATGCTCATGTTGATTTCATGCTCACATGCATTGTCATTTCATCATGTTATTCTGTTATGACTCAGCTCCTCATTCAAGTTTAACCGGACTTTAATCGAATTTTAACACCTGTTGGCTGAGTCATCGTGCCATTGAGTCGAGCTGACCAGTGCAGCCACACTTGCATGAATGGGGAGGCCCTAATTTGGTCTATTGTCATGCCTCTCACCTGTGCCTCCAACTAGGGCAGGTTATGTGCGCGCGCTGCCCTGATTAGGTGGGCGGCCATAAGCCTTGTGTGCCCGAGTTGTTTTAGGTGCTTTTGTCCCTGTTTGGGACAGTTTTAGTTTTTCCACGACGGTGGCCGTTGGATCTCTAGAGTGGCATCGGGGCCACCCATGACTTAGCCCAAAGGGGACTTGGTCGGAGTGGCCGGGAGAGGGTCGTTCAATACATCGGTTTTGTCGGAACATCGTTGGTCCACCCGAGTGGGGGTACAGTGTACTAACCTCTGCAGAGTGTATAATCTATCGATAACCGCACACGTGGATATGGGCCCAGTCTGTAGTAGGTCACACTATGGATCAACAGTAATAATAATCTGTCTAATAAACAAACCTGTTTCGATGTGGAAAGAAGTTGAAATATCTTTATGTGATAGAGGATCACAAGGGTATCGTTGATACCGAAGTTGGTTGACATTTATGGTGTCATGTGATGATCCCGAGTAAAGGTCGAGATCCTTGTGGTCATGTGATGATCACTACGGTATTATTAATACCAAGCTTGGTTGAACCTGGGGTGATCGTGTGATGTCCACGATGGCAAGTTGATACATGTGGTGGTTACGAGGTAACCTCCGAACAGAGTAAGTTGGTCTATGATATTTTAAACATGCTGCATGGTAGTATCATCCTGTTCACATCATGAGTAACATGTTCATGTCATGCTCATCTCGTATTGGTCTAGTGATATCATGCTCATTATTGATTAACCTGTAAATTCCATTTGTTGTTTTGTCTTGATTGCTTTGGTTGATGTGAGCTCGTGAATACATTCAAAGTACTCACCTGGCATCTCGTGCCAGATTGCAGGTCATGCGGTGATTGCTGGCTTGTCGAGGATCCCGAGTTTGCGAGCTAGGATATGCATTCCAGCCAGAGTCCCTGTGGAGTGGAGCTCATCACCGTCGTCATTATTCCACTGCTAGAAGTTATTTCACTTCCTCGAGTTGTTCTGCTGCTAGCATAGAGCTACCTTGGCAGACGTAGTGTTGTCATGCCGATGTGATCCTTTGTAATACTCAAACCCTTGTACCCCAAGTATTTGTAATAAAGAGCTGATTTGTTATATGTCAAGAAGTGTCGTATTCCAGAACACTTGATCTCTAGGCTGGACTACGGGGTGTTCCGGTCTCTCTGAGCCGGGTGCCACAGGACTTGGTATCAGAGCAGGTCTGGCTATAGGACGCCCTAGTCCGAGTAAGCATTAGAAAGCGGTAGTATAGAGTCTAGTCGGTTTGTTCAATTTGTTCGTTGCATAGCACGCATATAGACTTATTATCTTGTCGCTAACGGTTGATCTTGTGAGTGTAGGTGGTGTGACACCCTGGTTTTTGCCATTTTTACTTTTCTGGAGCTTATTGCAATTTGGTCTGAATTTGAGTTTTTGAATTAACTCATTAGGACTTAACACTTGGGCATTGTTTTGATTTTCACCCAAGTGACTCCTCTCAATCTCAAAAACATCGCTTGCCTCTGATATCTCATAATATTGCCATGAGAATATTTTTGATATAAGAAAAATATTCATTTTCCCTCTAAAAATGACCTATTTCCACTTCTACTCCAAATCAAACCCTATTTTTCTTGTTCCCAAAAATCTGAGAAAATTCCCAAATATTCTTTGGACCATGCCTCATCTTCCCATGCAAAAATATCCTATGGTTATGAGGATTATTTTTTGTTGTAGAAAATCGTTTCCATTCTGGACAGAAAATGCACTTTGTGATGGAAGTGTATTTTTTATTGATCTCCTTGAGCTGAAATTCTTATGGCTTAATGACCTTCCTAAGTAACCCTTAACCTCCAATTTTTTAGCTCCTAACTCTCTCTAGAACTCTGCCAAATATCCTTACAAGTTTCTGTCCAGAAACTTGCAGTGAAGCTCAAGTCGTTCCCTATCGACCTGGCTTTGATCCATCAACATAGAGTGACTAGGCACTGCAAGAACAATCCACTAGACACAATTGAACCTCTCGGGCGCGTCGCGTTGTGCCAGTGCACACGGTGACCGCGTGTGGACACGGCGGCTGGCATGCATGCAGCGTGTTCGGCGCGTCGGCTTGGCCTCGGCCTCGGCCTGCATTCGCCCCAGGCCAACCCCGCTTGTCTCTAACCTTCACGGGCCTTGTTGGGGATATAGCTCCTAGGTGTGACCCGCCTAGGAGGGGCCGGGTTACACCGTTGGCGGCTTAACATTAAGAAGGTCCAAGGAGGCCCATGGAGAAGCACGAAGACGGCGACTCTCGGAGGCATGCCTGGTAAAGGCCCAAGACTTGGGCATGTGAGCTGTTGTATGAAGACTTGTTATGTAAGGTAGGATTAGTTTGAAACCGAGCCGGCCATGCCGTGTGAGCTCGCTGGGGCTCTGTAAGCCTCTAGGTGTCTACTTGTGTATATAAAGGTGAGACCCGGCGGCGGGTTAACTCAAGAAACAACCAATCGAGAACTAGGTCAAGCGTATTCGCTCCCTTGTAATCGAGACTCAAGCAATACAACTAGAAGCAGGACGTAGGATTTTACCTCATTGTGACGGGCCGAACCTTGGTAAACTCTCTGTGTCCTTTGTCCCATTCAGCCCCTTCAAGCTAACCAAGTTGCGATGGCTCCACACAGAATTCTTTTCACTTGGGCATCTGCCATGACAAATCCACGACAGTTGGCGCCCACCATGGGGCTAGAGCACGGTGGTTTCGAGTTCTTGAAGGGAAGCTTCTCATGGATCAAGGGATATGCCATGGGCCGGATGACCAAGAGTCGCCGTGGCAAGCTCTACATTGACGACGCTGGCTGGGGTCCCGAGGCTGACTCAATCGAGTATGGTTACTGGGTCCCCTTTGGCGGAATTCACGTCTTCATCGGCAAGATTGTAGAGTTGGAGCCTGAGCCAGACATCTGCACCGACACGATAGAGACGGCTCAGCGCGCACGACCCACCAAGATCCAACCCGCCAGGAAGCCTGCTTTTGTTGGTTTTGTTCATGGGGTGGATCTCGAAGAAGGTTCTATGTCAGGTGGAGAGATAGCCATCTACTCAGGTGATGAGTCCTCAACCGGTGAAACCGAATCAATCTATCAATTGCAAGATGGCGGGTTTGGGGGCTGTTCCGATGGCGATAGTATTCCAGACCCCTATGATCCACCGAGCAGGGCTGCTATTTTCATGGCTGGTACACAACAGATGTTGAATTCATCAACTGTTGCGGCTCTGACCTCTAGTTCAACGGCTGCTGCGACGGCCAGGGTGAGCAGATCTATGCGCCCGCCGGCTCTGGTCTTATCCGAGCTCCTAGATGCTTTTGGAAACTATGTTAGCTATGGAGGTAACCCCGGCGACTCAAGCGCAACATAAGGTGGAAGTTGCAAAGCTACGGGATCAGGTAGCTCAGGCTAAGGAGGCGCTTAACACTGAGAATGCTAGGATGGCAACTGAGCGAGCCGCGTTGGAGGCTGAGTCGCAATGGATTCAAGCAGAAACTTTTCGATTAAACTTGGATCAGAATGCATCAAATGATGTTCTTCGAAGGAGGCAGCAGAGCCATCTCCCTTTGGAGTTTGAGGCGAGGAATCTTTTCAATACACCTGGGGCAGGACCAAGTAACCAGATGATGAAGAAAATAGATTGCTTTGTCTAGAGTGATGCTGATAATGAGGCATTTGAGGCGCTTAAAAAACAGTTAGCTGAGCCACCGGTTCTTGCAGCTCCTGTTGAGAAGGAGCCCTTGCTTTTATATGTGGCTTCTAACAGCAGAGTCATTGCTACCTCTTGAGCTTGCTTGGTTTTTTCCCTTGAAGAGGAAAGGGTGATGCAGCAAAGTAGAGTAAGTATTTCCCTCAGTTTTTGAGAACCAAGGTATCAATCCAGTAGGAGACAACGCGCAAGCCACCGAATACCTGCACAAACAAACACCAACTTGCACCCAACGCGACAAAGGGGTTGTCAATCCCTTCACGGTTATTTGCAAAGTGAGATCTGATAGAGATGCGTAAATGGTAAAGTAATATTTTTGGTATTTTTGGTTTATGGAATGGAAAGTAAAGATTGCAAAGTAAAGTAAATTGGAAACTATGGTTGTAGATCGGAAACTCTTATGATGGAAAATAGACCCGGGGCCAGAGGTTTCACTAGAGGCTTCTAGGCTTCTCTCAAGATAGGAATTATTATGGTGGGTGAACAAATTACTGCCGAGCAATTGATAGAAAAGCGCAAAGTTATGATAATATCTAAGGCAACGATCATGAATATAGGCATCACATCCATGTCAAGTAGACCGAAACGATTCTGCATCTACCACTATTACTCCACACATCGACCGCTATCCAGCATGCATCTCGAGTATTAAGTGCATAAAGAACGGAGTAATCCATTAAGCAAGATGACATGATGTAGAGGAATTAACTCAAGCATTATGATGAAAACCCCATCTTTTTATCCTCGATGGCAACAATACAATACGTGCCTTGCTGCCCCTACTGTCACTGGGAAAGGACACCGCAAGATTGCACCCAAAACTAAGCACTTCTCCTATTGCAAGAAAAACCAATCTAGTTGGCCAAACCAAATAGATAGTTCCAAGAGACTTGCGAAGATATCAAATCATGCATATAAGAATTCATAGAAGATTCAAATAATATTCATAGATAAGCTGATCATAAATCCACAATTCATCGGATCTCGGCAAACACACTGCAAAAGAGTATTACATCGAATAGATCTCCAAGAACATCGAGGAGAACTTTGTATTGAGAATCAAAGAGAGAGAAGAATCCATCTAGCTACTAGCTATGGACCCGTAGGTCTGTGGTAAACTACTCACGCTTCATCGGAGAGGTAATGGTGTTGATGTAGAAGCCCTCCGTGATCGAATCCCCCTCCGGCAGGATGCCGAAAAAGGCCCCAAGATGGGATCTCACGGGTACAGAAGGTTGCGGCGCTGGAAAAGTGGTTTCGTGGCTCCTCTGGATGTTTTTGGGGTATAAGAGTATATATAGGAGGAAGATCTAGGTCAGGGGGTCACCGAGGGGCCCACATGGTCGGGGGAGCGCGCCCTACCCCCCTGGGCGTGCCCTCCACCCTTGTGTCCGCCTCTTCTGACTTGCACTCCAAGTCTCCTGGGTGTCTTTTGGTCCAAGAAAAATCATCGCGAAAGTTTTATTCCGTTTGGTATTCCTTTTCTGCGAATCTCTAAAACAAGAAAAAAACAGGAACTGGCATTGGGCCCTAGGTTAATAGGTTAGTCCCAAAAATCATATAAAATAGCATATTAACGCATATAAAACATCCAAAACAGATAATATGATAAAATGGAACAATAAAAAATTATAGATACGTTGGAGACGTCTCAAGCATCCCCAAGCTTAATTCCTGCTCGACCTCGAGTAGGTAAATGATAAAAACAGAATTTTCCATGTAATTCTCTTTATTGTTGCATGAATGTTCAGATCCGTAAGATTCAAAACAAAAGTTTAATATTGACATAAAAACAATAATACTTCAAGCATACTAACAAAATAATTATGTCTTCTCAAAATAACATGGCCAAAGAAAGCTTATCCCTACAAAATCATATAGTCTAGCTATGCTCCATCTTCAAGACACAAAATATTTAAATCATGCACAACTCCGATGACAAGCCAATCAATTTTTTTATACTTTTGATGTTCTTAAACTTTTTCAACTTTCACGCAATACATGAGCGTGAGCCATGGACATAGCACTATAGGTGGAATAGATGGTGGTTGTGGAGAAGACAAAAAGAAGGAGATAGTCTCACATCAACTAGGCGTATCAACGGGCTATGGAGATGCCCGTTAATAGATATCAATGTGAGTGAGTAGGGATTTCCATGCAACGGATGCACTAGAGCTGTAAGTTTATGAAAGCTCAAAAAAGAAAACTAAGTGGGTGTGCATCAAACTTGCTTGCTCACGAAGACCTAGGGAAATTTGAGGAAGCCCATCATTGGAATGTACAAGCCAAGTTCTATAATGAAAAACTCCCACTAGTATATTTTTTCGATAAAGGGCGCTTTTATTATCTCGAAATGTAGCATCAAGCGGATACAAAGCATTATGAGTAACACTCGGCCTCTGCATAACTAGGATGCACATAGCCCAACACAGAAAGTCTGACAAAATGAATGGAAAAAACGACAAATCGGCGACAGTAGAGTCCTATAGACCGACACTATGCCTATGTCGCAAGGGATGGTGGGCCGATCCAGAGATTATGCTGCCACCCATGTTGGGTAAAAACCACCGTAGCCACCTGCTCCAACCGCGTACACACCGCCTTGAACAGTGGTTGGTACTCCACTCGTTGTAGCGTAGACCACGTACGAAGCGAGTGCGTACAACGGAAAATAACCTGCAAAGGAGAAGCATTTTTATCATTGAAAACCAAATCATTTCTACATAGCCAAAGCGACCATAGTAGGGCGTATGCTCCCACCTGTATTAGCGTTTTGAATCTATTTGGAATACCGTCCAACCAATGACCAAAAATATTGGCGACACTTGTGGGCGGATACAAATTTGACGCTATTTGGATGATTGACCACATAGTACGTGCAAACTTGCATTGGAAAAAGAGGTGTTTGATTGTCTCTTCATGAGTACAAAAACAACACTTCTTACTCCCTGGCCAGTTGTGTCGTGCGAGGTTGTCTTTGGTTAGAACAACTCCCCTACGAAGATACCACATGAAGATTTTAACTTTTAGTGGAATCTTCGACTTCCAGATTTTCTTGTTGTTACTCACCGGTACCTCAGAATGCATGAGTGCACGGTACATAGAGTCTACTGTGAATGACCCTGATGTAGTAAGGTTCCAGCAAAACACATCCCGGCCTTGTCTAATATTAATCGAATCCAGACGGGATAAAAGATTGTGCAATGACATAAGTCGGGGGCCAATCAAATCCCGCCTAAACGAAATATTGGGTGGGGATGAACTGAGCACTTGCGCAATAGTATTATTCTTTTCGCGAGCAATGTTGTACAGGGCTGGATATTGTTCTCGAAGACTGGCATTGCCTAGCCAGATGTCTTCCCAGAAACGAACCTCTGACACGTCCCTTATCGCGAAAGACCCAAAGCGAAAGAGATGTTTCTTTGCCGCCATTAGGCCAGCCCAAAAGTGCGAGTCGCCAGGTGTCCAATATGCCTGAGACACTGCCTTTTGGCCTAGATACTTGTTGCGCAGCAAGGTTTGCCAAACACCATCCTCAGTAAGAAGTTTGAACAACCATTTACTAAGTAGGGCCTCATTCTTGATTCGCAAGTCATGAATTCCAAGGCCACCTTGGTCTTTCGGCCTACAAACCACACTCCATTTGGTCAGTATATATTTTTTCTTTTCACCATCTCCTTGCCAAAAGAATCTGGATCTAAAATAGTCCAGTCTTTGCAAGACCACTTTTGCGAGTTGGAAGAAAGAAAGCATATGGAGAACCATATTTGTGAGGACAGAGTTAATCAAAACCAGCCGTCCTCCAACTGAGAGCAATTTGCCTTTCCAACTACTAAATCGTTTCTCTAACCGCTCCTCTACATGCTTCCACTCCGCAATGGTGAGACGCCGATAATGAATCGGTATTCCCAAATATTTAATCGGGAATTGGCCATGTGCGCAACCAAACAGGTCAGCATATTCGGCCACCGCCTGAGTGGCTTCTCCAAAGCAGAAAAATTCACTTTTATGGAAGTTTATTTTAAGACCCGACATTTGCACAAACGCTGACAACAAGAGTTTAAGGTTTCAAGCCTTGTCCAGGTCATGTTCCATAAAGAGAATCGTGTCATTGGCATATTGCAGAATAGAGAGACCACCATCCACAAGGTGTGGCACTACTCCTGCAATCTGGCCGTCCTGCTTGGCGTGCTCAATCAGAATAGCCAACATGTCAGCGACAATGTTAAATAACATTGGAGACATGGAGTCACCCTGTCGTAATCCTTTTTTTTGTTTGAAAGTAATGGCCTACATCATCATTGACTTTGATGGCCACACTACCTCCAGTTACAAAATTATGGATCCACTCGCGCCATTTATCGGAGAAACCTTTCATCCTTAGGGCCTGTTGGAGGAAAGACCATTTGACCTTGGCATAGGCTTTTTCAAAGTCGATCTTGAATACTACTCCACTCATGTTTTTTCGGTGCATCTCATGGACGGTCTCATGCAGGATTACTACGCCATCAAGTATATTTCTTCCTTGCATGAAAGCCGTTTGAGATGGCCGGACAACATGGTCAGCTACCGATTTTAACCTATTCGTAGCCACTTTGGTGAAAATTTTGAAGCTGACATTAAGGAGGCATATGGGTCTGAACTGTTGGATCCGTTCAGCCTCCTTAATCTTTAGCAACAAGACAATCTCACCAAAATTAAGTCTGAATAGGTCAAGTTTGTCGGCATGAAGGCAATTAAGCAACTCCATTAGGTCAGACTTGATTATATCCTAGAAATTCTGATAGAATTCTGCGGGAAAACCATCTGGACCTGGAGCTTTGTTATGTTCCATTTGGAACACCGTAGCTCTCACCTCCTCTTCAGAGAATGGTGATGTAAGGATATCGTTTTCTTCAGTCGTGACTTGTGGGATATCATTTGTTCGGGTCTCATCAAGGGTGAAGTTCCCTTCGGCGGTCGCCCCGAATAGAGATTTGTAGTAGTTGGTGATATACTTTTTGAGCTCCTCCTGACCTTCGATCCGCCCCTCATCTTGTTGGAGACTGTAAATACATTTCTTCCTATGCCGCCCATTGGCGACCAATTGGAAGTATCTTGTATTACTATCACCCATCAGAATGAAATCAACTTTGGATCGTTGGTAGTATTTGATCTCTTCTTCTCGCAAAAGACGTGCAACCTTCTCATTAGATTGATTTTTCAATTCAATATCTTGTTGAGATAAGGTGTGCGTCTCAGCAATTTTGTTGAGGTCATCAATGATGGTACAGAGTCGTTGTTTTTCTTTTTTTTATATCCTGTTGGTATGTTTCGCCCATCCAGTGAGATGTTGCCTCATGGCCCTCATTTTAAAGTTCCATCTGTGAATAGGTGTACGATCAACAACAGGCCTCTCCCAAACATTCTTGATTATGTCTACAAATCCTTCCCGATGCATCCATCCCAATTCAAATTTGAAAGGACGACGTGCAGCTAGGTTCGTAGATTTAGAATCTAGAATGATGGGTGCATGATCCGATAACGCGTCGATACGCTCTAGGGCTCGTACGGTTACCTTAGTTTTTGATGCAGCAATGTAGAGTAAGTATTTCCCTCAGTTTTTGAGAACCAAGGTATCAATCCAGTAGGAGGCAACGCGCAAGCCACCGAATATCTGCACAAACAAACACCAACTTGCACCCAATGCGACAAAGGGGTTGTCAATCCCATCACGGTTATTTGCAAAGTGAGATCCGATAGAGATGGATAAACGGTAAAGTAATATTTTTGGTATTTTTGGTTTATGGAACGGAAAGTAAAGATTGCAAAGTAAAGTAAATTGGAAACTAAGGTTGTAGATCGGAAACTCTTATGATGGAAAATAGACCCGGGGGGGCATAGGTTTCACTAGAGGCTTCTCTCAAGATAGGAATTATAACGGTGGGTGAACAAATTACTGCCGGGAAATTGATAGAAAAGCACAAAGTTATGACTATATCTAAGGCAATGATCATGAATATAGGCATCACGTCCGTGTCAAGTAGACTGAACGATTCTGCATCTACTACTATTACTCCACACATCGACCGCTATCCAGCATGCATCTAGAGTATTAAGTTCATAAAGAATGGAGTAACACATTAAGCAACATGACATGGTGTAGAGGAATTAACTCAAGCATTATGATGAAAACCCCATCTTTTTATCCTCGATGGCAACAATACAATACGTGCCTTGCTACCCCTACTGTCACTGGGAAAGGACACCGCAAGATTGAACCCAAAGCTAAGCACTTCTCCTATTGCAAGAAAAACCAATCTAGTTGGCCAAACCAAATCGATAGTTCGAAGAGACTTGCAAAGATATCAAATCACGCATATAAGAATTCAAAGAAGATTCAAATAATATTCATAGATAAGCTGTTCATAAATCCACAATTCATCGAATCTCGGCAAACACACCGCAAAGGAGTATTACATCGCATAGATCTCCAAGAACATCGAGGAGAACTTTGTATTGAGAATCAAAGATTGAGAAGAAGCCATCTAGCTACTAGCTATGGACCCGTAGGTCTGTGGTAAACTACTCACGCTTCATCGGAGAGGTAATGGTGTTCACGTAGAAGCCCTCCGTGGTCGAATCCCCCTCCGGCAGGACACCGGAAAAGGCCCCAAGATGGGATCTCACGGGTACAAAAGGTTGCGGCGGTGGAAAAGTGGTTTCATGGTTCCCCTGGATATTTTGGGGTATAAGAGTATATATAGCAGGAAGATCTAGGTCAGGTGGTCACCGAGGGGCCCACAAGGTCGGGGGGCGCACCGTCCACCCTTGTGGCCGCCTCGTGGCTCTTCTAACTTGCACTCCAAGTCTCCTGGGTGTCTTTTGGTCCAAGAAAAATCATCGCGAAAGTTTTATTCCATTTGGACTCCGTTTGGTATTCCTTTTCTGCGAAACTCTAAAACAGGAAAAAAAACAGAAACTGGCACTGGGCCCTAGGTTAATAGGTTAGTCCCAAAAATCATATAAAATGACATATTAATGCATATAAAACATCCAAAACAGATAATATAATAGCATGGAACAATCAAAAAATTATAGATACGTTGGAGACGTATCAGCCGTCGGCGTGGCGGTTGTAGTGGAGAGGAAGGAAACGGGTAAGGAATATCCGGTTCAAAGGAGACGGCTTATTATGTCAGTGAGGTCTTCATTGAGTCTAAACAGAGGTACCCACATTGGCAGAAGCTAGTCTATGGGGTGTTCATGGCCAGTCGCAAGTTGAAGCATTATTTCCTTGGTCATCCCATTACTATGGCCAGTTCAGCTCCTTTAGGGGATATTATTCAAAACAGAGAAACCACTGATACGTCTCCAACGTATCTATAATTTTTTATTGTTCCATGCTATTATATTATCTGTTTTGGATGTTTAATGGGCTTTACTATGCACTTTTATATTATTTTTGGGACTAACCTATTAACCGAAGGCCCACTGCAAATTGCTGTTTTTTTTGCCTATTTCAGTGTTTCACAGAAAAGGAATATCAAACGGAGTCCAAACGGAATGAAACCTTGGGGAGAGTTATTTTTGGAACAAACGCAATCCAGGAGACTTGGAGTGGAGGTCAAGAAAGAACCAAGGAGGCCACGAGGTAGGAGGGCGCGCCCAGGGGGGTAGGCGCGCCCCCACCCTCGTGGGCCCCTCGTGGCTCCACCGACCTACTTCTTTCGCCTATATATACTCATATACCCTGAAAACATCCGAGAGCACCACGAAACCCTATTTCCACCACCGCAACCCTCTGTACCTGTGAGATCCCATCTTGGAGCCTTTTCCAGCGCTCCGCCCGAGGGGGAATCGATCATGGAGGGCTTCTACATCAACACCATAGCCTCTCCGATGATGTGTGAGTAGTTTACCACAAACCTTCGGGTCCATAATTATTAGCTAGATGGCTTCTTCTCTCTCTTTGGATCTCAATACAATGTTCTCCTCGATCTTCTTGGAGATCTATTCGATGTAATTCTTTTAGCGGTGTGTTTGTCGAGATCTGATGAATTGTGGGTTTATGATCAATATTATCTATGAACAATATTTGAATCTTCTCTGAATTCTTTTATGCATGATTTAATTATCTTTGCAAGTCTCTTCGAATTATCAGTTTGGTTTGGCCTACTAGATTGATCTTTCTTGACATGGGAGAAGTGCTTAGCTTTGGGTTCAATCTTGCGGTGTCCTTTCCCTATGACAGCAGGGGCAGCAAGGCACATATTGTATTGTTGTCGTCGAGGATAAAAAGATGGGTTTTATATCATATTGCTTGAGTTTATCCCTCTACATCATGTCATCTCGCCTAATGCGTTACTCTGTTCTTATGAACTTAATACTCTAGATGCATGCTGGATAGCGGTCGATGTGTGGAGTAATAGTAGTAGATGCAGAATCGTTTCGGTCTACTTGTCGCGGACCTGATGCCTATATACATGATCATGCCTAGATATTCTCATAACTATGCACTTTTCTATCAATTGCTCGGCAGTAATTCGTTCACCCACGGTAAATTATGCTATCTTTTGAGAAGCCACTAGTGAAACCTATGGCCCCCGGGTCTATCTTTCATCATATTATCTTCCTATCAATTTACTATTCCTTCCGTCTTTTATTTTGCAATCTTTACTTTCCAATCTATATCATAAAAATACCAAAAATATTTATCTTATTATCTCTATCAGATCTCGCTTTTGCAAGTGGCCATGAAGGGATTGACAACCCCTTTATCACGTTGGTTGCATGGTTCTTATTTGTTTGTGTAGGTACGAGGCGACTTGTGCGTAACCTCCTACTGGATTGATACCGTGGTTCTCAAAACTGAGGAAAATACTTACGCTACTTTGCTGCATCACCCTTTCCTCTTCAAGGGAAAACCAACGCATGCTCAAGAGGTAGCAAGAAGGATTTTTGGCACCGTTGCCGGGGAGGCTTACGTCAAGTCAAGACATACCAAGTACCCATCACAAACTCTTATCCCTCGCATTACATTATTTGCCATTTGCGTCTCGTTTTCCTCTCCCCCACTTCACCTTTGCCATTTTATTCGCCCCTCTTCCGTTCATCTTTTTCATTTGCTTGTGTTGCCATGTGCCTTCTATGTGCTTGCATCTTTGCTTGCTAAAAATCTATTGATATGGATCCACTTAAAGTGTTCTACTTAGATCATCTTCGATCCTTATGCGCTCGTGCTGAAACCCCAACTAGCCTAGTTGATGGGAAATCTTTAGATGAGCATGCTCATTTTGTGCATCACCGTTTGTCTGAAAAAGGGAGACTCTTATGGGATCAAATAAACAGATTGATGTGTTATGCTTGGAATCTTTGTGAAATTTATGACTCTACTTGTTGCTCTAAGAACCCTAAAAAACACCTTCCCTACCTATGTGAGTTTAATGATAATGAAATCTTATCTTCTTATGCAAAGGGTGTTTATAGTTACTACGATATCGAACAAATTGAAGAACTTGTCACTTTTAAGGGTGCTTATGAAGTTGCTTCTTTGATTGAAAAGTATGATATTACTCTCTATGAATCTGAAGATTTTGACATACTTAAATATTGCTATGAAAACTATGCTCATAATGTCTATGTCAAAGAATTTATTGAAAGAATGACCGTTGCTTCTGAAAAAAATAATGATATGCATGAATCTAAAGAAAATTATGATTCCGATTATTTGATTGAAATATCCCTTGATGAACATGATGCTTGCTATTCTTGTGGCCATAATGCCAATATTTAAGAAGATGAATTTGCTATAGTTCCTTATGTTAAACATGAGATCGTTGCTATTGTACCCATACTTGATAGTTCCTTCGATGAAAAGCATGATTGCAATGATTTTATTATAAATTCTCTTGATGTCAATTGTGATAATAATTTGCAAAACCCTAAGCTTGGGGATGCTAGTTTTGCTATGTCCACTACTTGTTGCAATGATCATGATTGGGGTGATTCTTCTTATGATCTTGAAAATTTATTTAAGCCTCATGATGAATATGAGATTGATAATAATGTTTGCAATAATATTGAAAGTGGGTTTGGAAGAGTGTCAACTTTAGATCCCACTACTTTGGAGTATGATCAATCTTATGAAATTTTTGATAAAGGTGGGTTTGGAGAGGTCATGACTTTAGTTAATGTTAATCCCACTATCTTGGAAGAGTGTCAACTTTGCATACATGTGGATCGTGTTGAAAATATTTTATGTGATAGCTATTTTTTTGAATTTTCTTATTATCCCACATGTAATTATTATGAAATAGGAAAACATGATTGTAGAAGTTTTCATGTTACTAAATTACCTCTCGTTATGTTGAGATTGCTATTGTTTCTTTCCGCTTCCTTGCATATGCTAGTTTTTGCTTGCTATGATTATTTGTTTGCCTATAAGATGCCTATGCATAGGAAGTATGTTAGACTTAGATGTGTTTGTCATGTGTTTCATGATGCTCTCTTTGTGCTTCAATTCTTGTCTTTCATGTGAGCATCATTAAAATTATCAATGCCTAGCTAGGGGTGTTAAACGATAACGCTTGTTGGGAGGCAACCCAATTTTATTTTTGTTTCTTGCTTTTTGGTTCTGTTTAGTAATAAATTATTCATCTAGCTTCTGTTAAGATGTGTTTTCATGTTTTAAATTAGTGTTTGTGCCAATTAGAACCTTTGGGAAGACTTGGGTGAAGTCTTTATCATCTTGCTGTAAAAAATAGAAACTTTGGCGCTCACGAGATTAGATGCCATTTTTTACTGGAGAGTTCTTTTAGGTTGCTTCTTTTTGCAGACGATTAATAGACAAATTTCTCACGTCCACGATTTTATTTCAGGATTTTTGGAGTTACATAAGTATACGTTTGATCCAGATTGCTACAGACAGTTCTGTTTTGACAGATTCTGTTTTTCGTGTGTTGTTTTCTTATTTTGATGAATCTATGGCTAGTATCGGGGGGTATGAACCATAGAGAAGTTGGAATACAGTAGGTTTAAAACCAATATAAATAAATAATGAGTTCATTACAGTACCTTATGGTGGTGATTTGTTTTCTTATACTAACGGAGCTCATGAGATTTTCTGTTGAGTTTTGTGTTGTGAAGTTTTCAAGTTTTGGGTAAAGATTTGATGGATTATGGAATAAGGAGTGGCAAGAGCCTAAGCTTGGGATGCCCCGGAAGGCATCACCTCTTTCGTCTTCGTCTACCGGTAAGTTTACTTGAGGCTATATTTTTATTCACCACATGATATGTGTTTTGCTTGGAGCGTCTTGTATGATTTGAGTCTTTGATTTTTAGTTTACCACAATCATCCTTGCTGTACACACCTTTTGGAGGGACACACATGAATCAGAATTTATTAGAATACTCTATGTGCTTCACTTATATCTTTTGAGCTAGATAATTTTGCTCTAGTGCTTCACTTATATCTTTTTAGAGCACGGTGGTGGTTTTATTTTATAGAAATAATTGATCTTTCATGCTTCACTTATATTATTTTGAGAGTCTTTTAGAACAGCATGGTAGTTTGGTTTGGCTATAAAATTAGTCCTAATATGATGAACATCCAAGATAGGTATAATAAAAACTATCATATAAAGTGCATCGAATACTATGAGAAGTTTGATTCTTTATAATTGTTTTGAGATATGAAGATGGTGATATTAGAGTCATGCTAGTTGAGTAGTTGTGAATTTGAGAAATACTTGTTCCAAAGCTTGTGATTCCCGTAGCATGCACGTATGGTGAACCGTTATGTGATGAAGTCGGAACATGATTTATTTATTGATTGTCTTCCTTATGAGTGGCGGTCGGGGACGAGCGATGGTCTTTTCCTACCAATCTATCCCCCTAGGAGCATGCGCGTAGTACTTCGTTTAGATAACTAATAGATTTTTGCAATAAGTATGTGAGTTCTTTATGACTAATGTTGAGTCCATGGATTATACGCACTCTCACCCTTCCACCATTGCTAGCCTCTCTAATACCGCGCACCTTTCGCCGGTATCATACACCCACCATATACCTTCCTCAAAACAGCCACCACACCTACCTATTATGGCATTTCCATAGCCATTCCGACATATATTGCCATGCAACTTACCACCATTCCGTTTATTATGACACGTTCCATCATTGTCATATTGCTTTGCATGATCATGTAGTTGACATCATATTTGTGGCAAAGCCACCTTTATAATTCTTTCATACATGTCACTCTTGATTCATTGCATATCCCGGTACACCGCCGGAGGCATTCACATAGAGTCATATTTCGTTCCAAGTATTGAGTTGTAATTTTTGAGTTGTAAGTAAATAAAAGTGTGACGATCATCATTATTAGAGCATTGTCCCAAGTGAGGAAAGGATGATGGAGACTATGATTCCCCCACAAGTCGGGACGAGACTCCGGAAGAAAAGAAAAAAAGGAAAAAAAAAGAGAAAAAGGCCCAAATAAAAAATGAGAGAAAAAAGAGAGAAGGGACAATGTTACTATCCTTTTACCACACTTGTGCTTCAAAGTAGCACCATGATCTTAATGATAGAGAGTCTCCTATGTTGTCACTTTCATATACTAGTGGGAATTTTACAATATAGAACTTGGCTTGTATATTCCAATGATGGGCTTCCTCAAAATGCCCTAGGTCTTCGTGAGCAAGCGAGTTGGACGCACACCCACTTAGTTTCTTTTGTTGAGCTTTCATACACTTATAGCTCTAGTGCATCCATTGCATGGCAATCCCTACTCACTCACATTGATATCTATTGATGGGCATCTCCATAGCCCGTTGATACGCCTAGTTGATGTGAGACTATCTTCTCCTATTTTGTCTTCTCCACAACCACCATTGTATTCCACATATAGTGCTATGTCCATGGCTCACGCTCATATATTGCATGAAGATTGAAAAAGTTTGAGAACATCAAAAGTATGAAACAATTGCTTGGCTTGTCATTGGAGTTGTGCATGATTTAAATACTTTGTGTGATGATGATAGAGCATAGCCAGACTATATGATTTTGTAGAGATAACTTTCTTTGGCCATGTTATTTTGAGAAGACATGATTGCTTTGTTAGTATGCTTGAAGTATTATTATTTTTATGTCAATATTAAAATTTTATCTTGAATCTTTCGGATCTGAACATTCATGCCACAATAAAGGAAATTATATTGAGAAATATGCTAGGTAGAATTCCACATAAAAAATTCTATTTTTATCATTTACCTACTCGAGGACGAGCAGGAATTAAGCTTGGGGATGCTTGATACGTCTCCAACGTATCTATAATTTTTTATTGTTCCATGCTATTATATTATCTGTTTTGGATGTTTAATGGGCTTTACTATGCACTTTTATATTATTTTTGGGACTAACCTATTAACCGAAGGCCCAGTGCAAATTGCTGTTATTTTTCCTATTTCAGTGTTTCGCAGAAAAGGAATATCAAACGGAGTCCAAACGGAATGAAACCTTTGGGAGAGTTATTTTTGGAACAAATGCAATCCAGGAGACTTGGAGTGGAGGTCAAGAAAGAACCAAGGAGGCCACGAGGTAGGAGGGCACGCCCAGGGGGGTAGGCGTGCCTCCCACCCTCGTGGTCCCCTCGTGGCTCCACCGACCTACTTCTTTCGCCTATATATACTCTTATACTCTGAAAAAATCCGAGAGCACCACGAAACTCTATTTCCACCGCCGCAACCTTCTGTACCCGTGAGATCCCATCTTGGAGCCTTTTCCGGTGCTCTGCCGGAGGGGGGATCGATCATGGAGGGCTTCTACATCAACACCATAGCCTCTCCGATGATGTGTGAGTAGTTTACCACAGACCTTCGGGTCCATAGTTATTAGCTAGATGGCTTCTTCTCTCTCTTTGGATCTCAATACAAAGTTCTCCTCGATCTTCTTGGAGATCGATTCGATGTAATTCTTTTTGCGATGTGTTTCTCAAGATCCGATGAATTGTGGGTTTATGATCAAGATTATCTATGAACAATATTTGAATCTTCTTTGAATTCTTTTATGCATGATTTAATTATCTTTGCAAGTCTATTCGAATTATCAGTTTGGTTTGGCCTACTAGATTGATCTTTCTTGCAATGGGATAAGTGCTTATATTTGGGTTCAATCTTGCGGTGTCCTTTCCCAATGACAGCAGGGGCAGCAAGTCACGTATTGTATTGTTGCCATCGAGGATAAAAAGATGGGGTTTATATCATATTGCTTGAGTTTATCCCTCTACATCATGTCATCTTGCCTAATGCGTTACTCTTTTCTTATGAACTTAATACTGTAGATGCATGCTGGATAGCGTCGATGTGTGGAGTAATAGTAGTAGATGCAGAATCGTTTCGGTCTACTTGTCGCGGACGTGATGCCTATATACATGATCATGCCTAGATATTCTCATAACTATGCATTTTTCTATCAATTGATCGGCAGTAATTCGTTCACCCACCATAAATTATGCTATCTTGAGAGAGGCCACTAGTGAAACCTATGGCCCCCGGATCTATCTTTCATCATATTATCTTCCTATCAATTTACTATTCCTTCCGTCTTTTATTTTGCAATCTTTACTTTCCAATCTATATCATAAAAATACCAAAAATATTTATCTTATTATCTTTATCAGATCTGACTTTTGCAAGTGGCCGTGAAGGGATTGACAACCCCTTTATCGTGTTGGTTGCAAGGTTCTTATTTGTTTGTGTAGGTATGAGGTGACTTGTGTGTAACCTCCTACTGGATTGATACCTTGGTTCTCAATACTGAGGGAAATACTTACGCTACTTTGTTGCATCACCCTTTCCTCTTCAAGGGAAAACCAACGCATGCTCAAGAGGTAGCAACCACAGGCCGAGTGGCCAAGTGGGCCATTGAGCTTGGACCCCATGGTTTGAAATATATGCCAAGGATAGCTATCAAGTCTCAGGCTCTTGTGGATTTCATCAATGACTGGACAGAGTTTCAGATGCCTGAGGAGAAGCGTGATAATACATATTGGACTATTCATTTTGATGGGTCAAGGCAATTGGAAGGCTCGGGGGCTGGAGTTATTTTGACTTCGCCACGAGGTGACAAATTCTGTTCTGTTTTAAGGCTTATGTTTCCTTCCACTAATAACGCAGCTGAGTATGAGGCCCTGCTCCATGGTCTTCGGATGTCCGAAGAGATGAATTTAAGCCGGGTGAGGTGCTTTGGCGACTCAGATTTGGTGGCTTAACAAGTCTCGGGAACTTGGGATTCTAAGGACCCGCTCATGGCGGCTTATCGCCGAGCGGTTGACAGTACTGCTGGTCATTTCAAAGGTTATCAAGTGGAACATGTTTATCGCAGAAAGAATGAGGCGGCCGATGCTTTAAGCCTGCTGGGGTTTCAGTGTAAGCCGGTACCACCAAATGTTTTTCTTGATATATTGAATAACCCTTCAGTTAAGCTACTGACAGAGGAGGACCTTGCAATTCCTGACCCGGAGGCACAGTTGGTGGCGGCTCTTCATGCTATTCCTGATTGGATGGTGTCGTACTTGGCTTATATGACCCGAGGTGAGTTTCCCGAGGATGAAACTTTGGCCAGGCAAATAAGTCGGCGGTCTAAGTCCATGACCAATGTTAATGGTTAGTTACACCGATGTAGTGTCACAGGCGTGTTCCAGCGTTGTGTTTCTCCTGAAGAAGGCTGTGAGATTCTAAGGGAAATCTATGAAAGGGATTGTGGACATCACGATGGTTCTAAATCTCTGGTGGCTAAAGCTTTTCGTCATGCATTTTACTAGTTGACGGCTCATGCTGATGCGGAGGATTTGGTTAGCAAGTGTGATGGCTATCAGAAATTTTCTAGACGAGCTCATGTGCCGGCTCAAGAATTAAGGATGATTCCAATTACTTGGCCGTTTGCAGTCTGGGGACTGGATATGGTTGGACCTTTCAAGAGGTCCAAGGAAAAAAAGACCCACCTCTTGGTGGCGGTTGACAAGTTTACCAAGTGGGTTGAGGCAGAGTCGGTCAGTAAGTGTGATGTGGCAATGGCGGTTCAATTCATTAAGAAGGTGATCTTCCGCTTTGGTTACCCTCATAGTATAATAACTGATAATGGCACCAATCTGTCTAAGGGTGCTATGAAAGAGTTTTGTCAACGCGAGCATATTCGTCTTGACGTTTCTTTGGTGGCTCACCCCCAGTCCAATGGTCAAGCTGAAAGAGCCAATCAAGAAATCTTGAGAGGGATAAAACCCCGGCTTATGGTCCCTTTGCAGAGGACGCCGGGTTGTTGGGTTGACGAATTACCCTCAGTGCATTGGAGTATCAATACCACCCCAACAGGTCAACGGGTTACACACCCTTCTTCATGGTCTACGGGGCATAGGTGCTTCCATGCGATATCCGTCATGACTCGCTCGGGGTGGCGGCTTATGTTGAAGCTGTCAATGAAAAAGCACGTCGGGATGCTCTTGATATGTTAGATGAGGAGCGTGACCTTGAGGCGGCTCGTTCGGCGATATACCAGCAAGATCTGCGTCGCTATCATAGCTGTCGGGTTAAAACCCATACCTTTCAAGAAGGCAACTTGGTGCTCCGGTTAATCCAAGATCAAACAGATATGCATAAGTTATCCCCACCTTAGGAAGGGCCTTTTGTGGTTAGCAAAAACCTGAACAACGGGTCATACTACCTCATTGATATTCGAGAACACAAGGACTCACGCACATCAGAGGAGGAGACCCGCCGGCCGTGGAACATCGCTCACCTTCAGCCCTATTACACCTGAGCCACCGGCTCTTGTGCTGTACATAGTTTCTTCAGTGTAAATATTGTGATCACTATAATAAAGCCGACATCCCTGATAATTCAGGGCCTCTGTCGTTTCAATTCTAAGTGTGTGAAGCTTTACTATTTGTTCATAAGGTCAATTGGGGGCTTCCTGCTTAATGAGCATAGTTATGCTTACCCTCTTGATCAGGCTTACATGCCTTCTCGCGGGTCACTTGGGAGCTTCCTCCTCAATGAGCATAAATGTGCTTACCTCTTGATCAGGCTTACATACCTTCTCGCAGGTCACTTGGGGGCTTCCTGCTCAATGAGCATAGCTATGCTTACCCTCTTGATTAGGATTACATGCCTTCTCGCGGGTCACTTGGGGGCTTCCTGCTCAATGAGCATAGTTGTGCTTACCCTCTTGATCAGGCTTACATGCCTTCTCGCAGGTCACTTGGGGGCTTCCTGCTCAATGAGCATAGCTATGCTTACCCTCTTGATCAGGATTACATGTCTTCTCGCGGGTCACTTGGGGGCTTCCTCCTCAATGAGCATAGCTGTGCTTACCCTCTTGATCAGGCTTACATGCCTTCACGCAGGTCACTTGGGGGCCTCCTGCTCAATGAGCATAGCTATGCTTACCCTCCCGATCGGCTTACATGTCAAGTGTAAACACCAAATTCTGGGTTATCCGGCCTATATGTTGTTGTTACGCCGCCCAGGTAATCCTGGAATGACCCGCCGTACTCTTGACAGTCAATCTTTCAAATAAGACCCTGAACTTGTTAAAGTTAAAACGGCAGTTGTCATGTGAGGGCCGGCTTACAGGTGTGCAGGAATTAACTCAGTGGTTGTGCGGCCCATGAAAGCACTTGAAGTTTTAGGCTTGGCGGCCTATGAAAGCCTTGTTTTTCTAGATTTCTGTCTTTTCTGAAAATTTTGGATTCATATCCCTCTTCCATATTAACAGATGGTTTTCATACTTCAGGCCATGTAGCCTTGATTTTATGACTCATACTTGAGTACATTGGGTTAATAACCCACCCTGATAAGCAGAATTTATGTCGCCAGGATGATTTGCCTTGAATAAATTCAAGTCATGATTTTTCATATTTGCGGGTTAATACCCATGCTGAATTACAATTATTACAAAATCAATATGATATCAGTCCACAGGTATGACTTTTCATATTTGAATGAATTATTTCGGGTTTTTATAACCTGCCCTGGTTACAGAATTTTAGTCGCTAGAGCACATTATATTGGAAATTGTGACCCGCCCTGGCTTAAACCGCCAGGGTGTATGTTGTTTAGCATGTGTGCAGGAACATTGGAAATAATATTGTAAGTAGCAGTGATGATGATATTTTCTACAAGCTCATCAGTGGCACATAAAATATTTCATCGGCAGTTTTAAGGCTAAACATGCACGATGGCATGACAGATCATTGTTTCAACTAGCCTATTACAAGGCTTTCCCAAGCCCAAAGGTTTAAGAGTTTTTCAAAAGAAGCTCTACGTCGCGGTCTAAGAGCCGCCCCTTGGATCAGTTGTTTTGGTCTCAGCAAGTTGAAGACTCCGAGTTATCCTGCGCTGGTTCTTCTTCTTCTTCCTCCATCGTCTGGAAGTCAAGTGATGTTTAGTCGATGCCAATTAAAGCTTTGAACACAGCTTCATCATCTATAAGGGTGGACGGATCAACATCAGGAGCAAAAGTATGCTTACGTATTGGAGGAATGTGATCCACAATCTTGTAAGCCGACGCTTTCACTTTTGATTTTCCATTGTATAAGCTGCCTGATACTTGGACAAGTCAGTTTCCTCAACCAATTTGCTTGCCAAATGGCGCAACTCCTTCACACATTTGGTAAAGTTGGTCGCATCAAAGGGAGACCCGTCTTCTTTGAGACTTGGAAAGGAAGTGGCCATTTCCTCCGGGTCTAACTCTGCTTGCCATGCCTTCGCCCGGCTCAAAGCAGTAATGGCACCAGCTCTGGTGGATGATCGCTTTATCTCTTCAATTCTTTGAGGCATGGAAGATAGCTTGTCCAGTACCTCCCTGTTGAGTGAAGGTGGTTGTTTACTGTGCGAGATAGCTGATATGGTCCATTTAGTGCTGGTATACAGTTGCTCCACCAAGGTGTACACAGCTTTGAGCTTTACAAGCATGTCTTGACCAAGGTTGGAGCTTCTAGGGCATGTTTGAGCAAACATATGATAAGTCGCCGGGCGGGTCAAAATATATTACTGGTGAAAGATTGCGGTACAATATCACTTACCAAATATGGCGGCTGTCATCTGGTTAACATGTCATTTTAAGCCGGATAACTCTTAAGTCACCGACTTAAGAGCAGCTTCAGCATCTTCAGCTCTTTTTAACAGAGCCACCTTCTCGGTATCCCAGCCGGCTCTTTCAGCATTGAAATCTCTTCTCAATTTTGCAGTCACTTCTAAGGCGGTTTTCAGTTCGGACCTGGCCTTTGATGCTTCTGCTTGTTGTGATTTAACATTTTGCCGCAGGTCGACCACCTGTGACTCTTTCGTACTTAATTAAGCCTGCAAAGAGATAACCAAGGAGCACTTAGCAATTGTGATGATCATTCTATGGAAGTCCCAAGCACATTACAAGTACTCTACTTGGCACTTGGGGGCTAATGTAGGTCATTTTTTTCAAAAAGTGCTTAATAAACCGACTAAACTTTTTTAATATAAGCCGGCCATGGGGGCTACATATTTGGATTTCTTACAACATGATCTTAAGTCTCGGCTTAACTATTCAGTTTCAACCGACCCTTGGGTACTACTCATTTGGATCTAATGGAGATAAACTGGTATGGAGAAGCTACAAGATGAAGGATATTATTTAAGTCTACAGCATTTTCAATTCTTTCACACCCTTTAGACTTGGCGGATGACATATATTCATATGAGAATGATTTCAGTGTTTACCTCAAAGCGCTCCTTCATCAGATTGACCAGGCCGGCTTCCATGTCACGGTTGGTATTAAGGCGGCTTAGTAGCCCGCATGAATTTCACTAGCATTGAAGCTGGCATAGCTTTCCAAATCCAATTTCCATTTGCCTTTGTCAGCAGCTAAAAATTCTTCCTTGGCGTTGTGCTTTGCTAAGACGATGGGGTTCCTTGGCTCCGTATAGCCAGTCCCAGTGACCACAACGTCTTCAGCCTCTTTTTCAGCAGGCTTGGTGGGACTTGGCGACTTAGCACTAGGTGGGTCAACACCCATTGGATCCACTGTGACGTCGTGAGTCTCTGGTGGCGGGTCATCAGTAGCAGCTTCAGGGGTTTGATGAGAAGCTTCTGATATTGTCTACTTCTTCGGCTCAGTGGTCTTGGGGTCTTCAGCCGGCTTATTTATCTTCAACTACTTGCTGGGCTTGGCTATACCGCTGAAAATAAGACATATAAGGATGTCAGCATATCAGTGTACAAGTGTTAAAGCAAAGAAATCAAATATTCTCACCCAGGGTCAAGTTTGAAGGGAGGAATCTGGGTCCCAGTAGAGTCGCCGGAGGATGAATGAGAGGATCCCTGATAATTTGAGTCGAAAGGATTAAGTGGTTGACGGATAAGACCCGCCTTTGGAAAAGAGAAGATTGAGCTCTGAGGCACCTCTGCTCGGCGTATGTGAGAGCCGGCATATTAGGTAAGCCGGCATGAAGGTCTCCTCCTCCGCTGTTCCGGGTTGTACACCGAGCTTCATGATGTTTTTTCTTCAAAATAAATTTTGGATCCAAGTAAGCTAAAGGGTGGGAAAACCTTACTTTCCGGATCACTTGCCGAACTTTCTGTCTTGGTAAGGGCTCTGAGTCGGAGGAAATAATAGTTAACTCTTCAGCATCTGCTTGGCTGGTCTCTGTGTCATCCTGAGAGGGGTCAGCGTCAATAAGATGTACAAAAAAGGAGCCAAGGGAATCAAGTTCTATCTCTGACTCATCATCCAGAGCAAATTGGTCTATTGCATCTGTTTTCTTCTTGAGCTTCTTTGGAGCCTTGCTCTTTCCCCTGGCCTTTTTGCCCGGCTTATCTTGAAGCTTCTTGTTCCAAAAGGGAGAGTCGGCCTGAAGAGAGCAAGATAATAAGGCAAGTGCAGCATATGAGAATAATGAATAAAATAAAAAGGGTTTCAAATACTTACACCTGGATCCTGGTTGAGAGCGCAGAAGGGATTTAACCCAGTCTTGCTGTAGCTTCTAAGCTCTCCCCAAGCAGCGTCTTGGTCATCTCATTGATCTCCTTGTCTTCTAGATGCACTTAACAGTAACGTTGTGGATCTTTGACATTACAAGTATATTCGCACATCACCGGGCCGGCGGCTTAAAGGTATGATCCTCCAAGCGACCCATTTGCCAGCAAAGCTCTTAGCTTTGAAAAGGTAGGCATATACTTAGCGCGTTCGGCACTGCCGAGCCGGTCTGGAAGTGGGTGTTTCGGGCTAAGCCAGCAGTCGCGGAAACCAGGCAAAGGATTTTCATCTGATGGAGATGTGTCTTGGCAA
The DNA here is from genome assembly GCF_002575655.3 of Aegilops tauschii subsp. strangulata. NCBI lineage: Eukaryota > Viridiplantae > Streptophyta > Magnoliopsida > Poales > Poaceae > Aegilops > Aegilops tauschii. The sequence goes on from NC_053036.3 coordinate 282,286,229, forward strand.
TAAAACCAAGTCTGATTCCAATCCTTCTGGTGACTGGGAAGTGCAGCTATGGGGAAGATGGCATCTCTTCGCCTCTGAATTGAAATACCACCAAGTTCTAAGCCGCTATTCTTGAAGGTAAACTTCACAAAAGACTTGAAAGTTGCAGATGTTGGAAATGGAGTTGGGTCCAATATCTTGGGGATGAAGTTTGAAAAAGTGCAATACATCACAAAAGAATTTTGAGCCGGGCGGTGTGTGGCACCCCGGCTCAGAGCGACCGGTTTACCCTGCATTGCCAGCCCAGAGATCATGTCTTCTGGCAACATACAACATATTGGTACAGAAAACAACCGCTTTATTGATGCTAGCAGAATAGAGTTCATATTACAACAGTGGTCGAGGCCAAGCGGCACGCTCTGTGTGGCGGAACAATATGTACATTATTTAGTGAACATAAAGGGGCCTCGACTCGAACAACTACGTGGCAGCGGAATAACGTCGTAGCGGAAGCTCCATATCACAGGGACACTGATGTGGACATGATCTAGACTCGAACAGCGCTCCTTTCCAACGAGACTTTCCTGAAATCTGGCATGACACGCCAGGTCAGTACATTGAATGTACTTGCAAGCTCACAACAAGCATAATCATAATGACAAACAATATCATGATATTTAACCAATTATTAATAATGCAACATTATATGTCAACATGCTGTGATCAAGCCCGAACGTCCCTCAGGACAGCTTACCAACTGTGATCATCTCTGGACCACAAACACACCACCATAGTGGTCTTTCTCAAGAACAACTCGTGATCCGTACGGCGATCACAACCACGACCATCATTTGGTCCCAAATACCTCGATGGCCTTTCTGCCATCCATTGACAATGCAAAGTTCATAGCTTAGTGTGCAATTTTTATTAAACGTTGACTCATGGTGGGACCTAGTACGAGGTGTCCGTGACCGTGGACTCGGCTATCGATAGATTATACACTCTGCAAAGGTAGCACACTGTACCCACACCACGGAACCCATGGCCTCGCATTCCCATTCGGGTGGACCAACGGCATTCCGACAAAACCCCTCCATTGCCACAGCACTCTCCCGGCCACTCCGACCCAAATCCCCAACGGGCTGGTCCTGGGTGGCCCCGTGTCTACCAAAGACACCCCGACCACCGTCGTGGTCAAAACACTCCCACTCGGGGACTCGGTACCATAATCTCATCAACGAGCACACAAGATTATGTGTGCTTACCGGGCCAGGGCAAACACGACATAATCTTCCCTAGATGGAGGCACCGACCAAAGGTCGTGTCAATGGACCGAATCAAGGCCTTCCCACAAGGCAAATGTGGTTGCACTGGAAAGAAACTCGATTCAGCGGCACCATGACCCAGTCAACGATATATTCAAGTTGAGTTATATTCAGGATTAACTTTTAACAAAAAATGACCGGTGTCATAGCATGCCATGAAATGCAAAACAACACATGCATCACATATTGATAAAAATGACCGACGTCATCCATATGCACACGAAGCATAAACGTCAACAACTCATATTACTCTACTTGCTCAAAATGACTCACAACTTAACCAAAATATTTTGCAACAAGTTTTATTAATTTCCTACGCAAGAAAGTAACTCCGATAAATTTTTCATATGCTTGACCAAATCATATCATTATCAACAACTCTTAATTTCTTTATCACTAAGTTGGGTTCAAACATTCTGTAAGACAAGTAATATGATTAAACAAGTATTTAACAGAATATTTTCTAACAAATTTTTATCAATTTAAGAATGCAAACACAAAGCTTTAAATAATTACTAACATGCATAACAAAATTATTTCTAACATCACCTCAAATAAATTTTAACTTGCTTTACCCACTTAAACTAGTTTCAACTATTCTGTAAATCAAGCATAACAACTGACCAATACTTAACAGAATACAAATAATTCAATAATTATTTAAATGCATGGGTTAATCATTTCATTTAAGTGAGAAAATCAAAAATATTGAAATGGCATCATAAAAATGTTGCTGTGGCTTGTCTTAGTGCAGATGAGGTTCACAAGCCTCCTGGTGATCCTCAAGACAAGCCTCACCTTCTGAAAATAATTTTAAACACAAAAAGAGAATATCAAGAACACTTCTGAAATTCACCAGAAATTCTAAACAGCTCAGAAAAATCTCATCTTTGGTGAGTTGTTAGATTTCCTTTCAAAGAACACAATGCAAGAAGAATCATCTCATTTGGACTTATGGTTAAAAAGTTAAAATTGTTTGAAGCTCTCTGGAATATAAATGAATTTGAATAAACAGAAACAGCTGGGGGTGACGTCGAAGGCGTAAAGCCCAGGGGCGCCACCACTCGTACCGCTTCACGCGTGTACTGATTGGCTGACTAGCGGGCCCCGCTAGTCAGGTGGGGGAAGAGGGAGAGAGAAACAGAGAGGGCCACGGCTTCGCCGGAGCTCTCGCCGGCGACGAGGGCTCCTTGGCCCAAACGAGAGGGAGGGATTGAGAGAGGGGACGATGGCGCACCTGCCCGTACCCGTAGCGTGGCTAGGGGTGGTCGGACAACGTCGGAAACTAGCTCGCAAGCGGAGGCAGATCATGGAGGTCGCCGGAGTTGAGGAAGACGGCGAGCAGAGGTCACTCCAGAGGCTCCAAGCGGGCGAGATGGCCTCACCGGAGAGAGGCGGAGGCCTTGGAGGGGTCGCCCAGGCCTGGGAGGGGCTGGAGCTACCACGGCGACCAGAGGGGATCGCCGGCGAGCTCGAGCTCGAGGACGGTGGCCCGAGGCGTACCCGGCCGTGCTACAGCTTCCTACTCGATCGTGGGGTGTGTGTGAGTGTTGGATGGTGCTCGAGGAGGCTGGGGGTGGCTCTATTTATAGGCGAGCGGCGAGGGTGCTTCGGGCTCCGCCGGTGGACACCTGTCCACGGCGCCCGGCGATGAGCGGCGTCAGTGAGAGGGGGAGAAGGCGACGGAGGTCACGCGACCACTGTGGGCGAGCGGAGACGAGCACAGGATCAAGGGGATGGCGATGAGCACAGTGCGCTCCGCACTGTTGGGCTGGCCGGACCTTGCCCGTGCTCGCTGCGGCGAGCTCCGGCGTCGGCGAGTGCCAGGGAGGAGTTAAGGACGTTGAGACGATGATGGTGGCGGGGTTTGGCATGGTTGGGCAGGCGGGGGAAGCGAGCACGCTCGAACAGAGCGCTCGGCGTCACCCAGAGCGCGTCGACACGCATGCCTAGCATCGTGGACACGCGTGGTCACCGCGCGAACTCTCTCCTCAGGCCAGCCTTCATCCAAAAATCATGTCTGGCATGTTTTTTGTGGTAGTTTTGAAGTTTACCACGGTTTGGTTTGGATCCAGGTGCAGTAGAGAAGATTTTACAAGCCAGGTAAGTTTCTGGTCAGTAACTTTGTGATGTTACTGTGGTCAAATGGCTGGGAGTTTGGAGCTGTGCTTTGGAGGCTAGTTATAAGTTACTAAGGTAAAGATGCACAAGAAAGTTCAGGTCAAATGGAGCAAGTAAAATGGTAGTTGCTGTAGAAACCACCATTTCTGTCTAGAACAGAAAAGATTTTCTGTAGCAAAAATATTCCAAAAAGTGATGAAATATTTTTGCTCAGGGAGGTGCCCTAGGGTCCCTAGAATATTTGTGAATTATCTTAGAATTTTCTGAGCCATAAAAATTAGGGTTGCCTTGAAGCAAACAGATCTGGCTTAGGGTTTTTGAGAGAAAATGAATATTTTTCATTTAAGAAAAATATTCCAAAGGTTATTTTGTGGTGGATCAGAAGTGAAGTGATGGTTTGGGAGAGAAGTGAACACTTGGGTGAAAGCCAAGGATGCCCAAGTGTTTAAGTCCAAATGAAAAGATTCAGAAACTCCAAGTTTCAAAAACTTTCAAATGAAATTTCAAGCAAATAAGAAAGGGCAAAAACCAGGCTGTCACACGGTGAGAAGCCGCGGTTCATATGGTCAGCAAAAATTATGACCTCGCCATCCTTTGGCTGAGGTCTAACTTCTGTTCTCAGAGCTCGCCAGTTGATAATATCTTTTGCTGCTAAGAAGCCAGTTGAACATACTCGTTAAGGGTTTGCTCCGTAACAGTGGATGCAAACCAGTCACATGAGGTAACAATCTTAGTCATCTTTTTACAATGAACGCCTGAGAAATACAGTGTGGTGGATTAGTATTTTGGGGAAGAACCGCCCGATGTTTTCAAAGTTCATGTTTAAGTCGGTCGTTTCATAGTAGTTGACTATCAATACTCAATTGGTGAGCTGGCTAAGGTTATGGCGGCTTACCAAAGGTTTACGGTTAAGCCGCCCAGCAAGTGAATGGCGGGTTAGTTAACTATCAAGACAGTTGAAATTTTTCTAAGTATGGGAGAAACGGGTTCCACAAGTTGCGGTTATATTTACGGATCTACAACAGTTCAGAAACAGAGAATAATTACTAAACCCAAATATGACAGTGGAAGAACATGCGAGTTGGGTTCGAATCTCAGGAAGACAGGATGCATCTGCGATTGGAAATGGATGCTAAAACTGCTATCGCGCAGATTTCGTACTGCTTCTTGGATTGAACTAAGCATGGGCAGAGAAACTATGATGAACATCGACAAACACCGACGAACTAGGGTAAACTAATACGGATTGAGAATAAGTTGAGATGAGTACCTGGAGATGCTGATGAACAGCGGAGGGGCCGCCGTTTTCTGTTCGAAGTCAGGTTGATGCAGCGGCCAAGGCTGATGCAGTCGACGGGGGCGACAGAGCTCTGGAGGCGTCGCTCGTCGCGAGGAAGAAAAAGAGGCAAAGGCAGGGGTAAAAAGTGAAGAAGAGGACCCCCTATCCCTATTTATAAGGAGGTGAAAAGATGGCCTGCGCGGAAATCGAGGAGGCAAAATGATTATGTTAAACGATGCGGGTGCCTCGATTCTCGGAAGGTCCACTAAGATAAAGATCCATCGAGATATCCTGGGCTTTGTGTGGAATCAATGCCCATGACGTCATGGCGGGTTATATCGGTTTGATGAATATTCGACGCTGATACATTCTGCTAAGTTAAATAGTGGAGATTGATATGAACAAGTTCAAATCAACATGGGTCCTAATGTTGAGGATATAGCTCCTAGGTGTGACCTGCCTAGGAGGGGCCGGCTTACACCGTTGGCGGCTTAACATGAAGAAGGTCCAAGGAGGCCCAAGGAGAAGCATGAAGACGGCGGCTCTCGGAGGCAGGCTTGGTAAAGGCCCAAGACCTGGGCCTGTGAGCTGCTGTATGAAGACTTTTCTGTAAGCCAGGATTAGTTAGAAACCGAGTCGGCAACGCTGTGTGAGCCGGCGGGACTCTGTAAGCCTCCAGGTCTCTACCTATGTATATAAAGGTGAGACTCGGCGGCAGGTTAACTCAAGAAACAAGCAATCAAGAACTAGGTCAAGTGTATTCGCTCCCTTGTAATCGAGACTCAAGCAATACAACTAGAAGCAGGACGTAGGCTTTTACCTCGTTGTGAGGGGCCGAACCTGGGTAAACTCTCTGTGTCCTTTGTCCCGTTCAACCCCTTCAAGCTAACCTAGTTGCGATGGCTCCACACCTAAATCCTTTCACTAGGGCATCTGCCGTGACAAATCCACAACAAGTCTAGACTTGTCACCCTAGACCACTAGCTGGAGCTCCCCGACACGGGCGACAGCTCCTGCAGAACCAGCCATGGTGGAGCAGGGAGCACAGTGTCCTCGTGAGCTCGTGTCATTGTCCTCCTTTGCCCTGTGCTTGGCCATTTGCCTCCTCTATGTGCGCATGAACCCCCTCAACCACTCCCATCTGTCTGAGTGCCATTTGTGTGGCTTGCCGCTCCACAGGCTTCTCCAGCAACCTCGAACCCCTCCTCGGTCGCGCCTTTAAATAGAACCCTCCCGAGCTCATTCGGCCGCACCACCCACCTCCTCTGACAACAAGCACACTCGTAGAAGACCGCGGCCAGGCCAGGCGGGCCTCTGGCCGCCGTTCCGCGCCGAAGATCACCGTCGTTCACCTCTCGGTGCCCTGCTTCCTCCGACGCTCCTCGGCGTCTTCCTCCTCCTCCTCCGGCGTGTTCGTGGTGCCCTCCTGATCGTGTTGGAGCTGCTAGAACGTCCCTGCCTCGCCGGAATCATCTTCTCCGATGAGCTCCCTTTGTCGACGCCTCTGGAGATGACCACCGCGACACCATTTGTCCACCTTCGACTGAGCCCCTGGTACATGTGAGTTCGCCGTAGAGTCCACGTCCAGCCATCCACTCGCCGGTGACCGCCGTGGTCTCCTCGCCGGAGAACCACTGGCGACAGTCATGTCATTGGCCTGACCAATGCCCCTGCCTTCTTTATGCATATGATGAACAAAGTGTTCATGGACTTCCTGGACAAGTTCATGGTGGTATTTATCGAATATATTCTTATATACTCTAAAGGTGAAGAGGAGCATAAATAACACCTCCAAGCAAAATTGCAAAGGCTCCGTCACCACCAGTTATATGCAAAGTTCAGCAAGTGCGAGTTCTGGCTTAAGCAAGTGGGATTCTTGGGGCATATACTCTTTGTTGAAGGAATAGTACTGGATCCAAGTAAAGTCAAGGATGTGCTTAATTGGACTGCACCCGCGATGGTAACTAAGATCAGGAGTTTTCTGGGACTTGCTGGTTATTACCGTCGATTCATTGAAGGTTTTTCCAAGATTGCTAAACCAATGACAGAACTACTCAAGAAGGACAAAAAATTCATATGGTCCGAAGATTGTGAGAAGAGCTTTAACAAATTGAAGACTCGCTTAACGTCAGCACCTGTGTTAACGCTTCTAAACATCTATCAAAGCTTTGACATGTACTGCGACGCATCTCGAATAGTTCTAGGATGCATGCTCATGCAAGACGGCAAGGTTGTAGCTTATGCATCCAGAAAGCTACGACCACATGAAGGAAACTATCCTACTCATGACCGGTCTAAATACAGATGATACACTGGCTTGATTACCAGCATCATGTCTACATCAGTATGCAATCTTCACAACAGTAATAATGAAATCAGTTGGAAGACAAATTGTGTGCAACACCAACTGTATGTTTTCATTCAAAGGTATGATTCATGTATAAGGATTGATTTTGCTATGAGCATGATTTGAATCATGCTATACCCTGGAAGCAAGCAAGAATATGTTAGGAATTCAGTACTCAGCAAGAAGGGTAGTCGAACAACCTATTTCATACAGGTATCTGGGAGCAAGAATAGTATAGGATATATATGATATTTAGTCCACATATCACAAAGAGAAGCTTCTAGTATAAGGAACTCCAGTCTTCCTTCACAAGCTATGAGAGAAGCTTACAATGCAAGATTCCTCAATCTTTCCGAGTACGAAACATGGATGACTTCCTGTGCAAGATACTCAGGCTTCTTCAGTAAGCTACCGCAAAAGCTTCCGGCATAAGGTATCGAGTATTCCCCAGCAAGCCACTAAGGGGGGAAGCTTCTGAAGTACGGTACCAGTCTTCCTCAGCAAGCTGCCCGACGAAAGCTTCAAGCATAAGCTATTCAATCTTCCTCAACATGATACTCGCAATGGCTTCCAACACCAGCTGCCCAATCTTCCTCAGTATGGCACTGGTACAAAATATTATACAGTAAGTTGATAGCTTATGGTAGTGCATCCCAAGAATCAGATCCACAACAGTTTTGTCAGAAGCAAGAATCAGTCAGGACAACAGTGTCTGCCTCGGGAATCAAATGCTTAGCTACACATACTTCTATATATACTGTGAGCATGCTGCCAAGTTCATGCAAGTCACTCATATGATGAGGAAATCACGGTAAGAATCCGGCAACCTCACCAGTTATGCAAGAGGATGAAATCCAGTTATACACCTCAGTGGGTGATGCAAGGACTGACAAGCTTTGAAGAAAGACAACATGGGACGACAATTTTGACAGGGTTTATCAAGGCAACTTCCTCACACCCGACAAAGTGATGTCATTAACATTTTTCACTGTCTTGTATGATTGATGACAACAATGAGCTCCGTATCAGCACATGCGAACCTGGTATATATTCTATGGCACGCGCCATGAACAGGGTAAAAGTATGATTGCTGGAATATTACATCTGACGGTACCGATGGTCACATGAAGAATTAAAGGTATATATATATATGTCCAAGTTCTTTCAGCAAAAGAACCAGACTAAGAAAACAATAATGAAGGAGTAAGACTGGAAATACAGGTATTATAATTGTCGCGTGAACAATGTGGTATGGATGCTGAAGACAGTCTTCTTCTACATCTATCACCATGAATATACACCCTAGGGGTCTACTCCGTGGAGGTAAGGACCTCATATCAAGGTAACCCGCTCGGCCAACTTTATATGCTCAGAATTGTCACTATCGAATATCCTCATCTATCATGTCACACCAAAGGCTAGCTCCATAGATTGACTTCAGTGACCGTGTTAAAGCATCGCTACTATCCACATGGATATACCGATAGAATGGGTAATAAGATTGTTGAATAACAGTCTCGAAGCATGTGCCCTCGCATACAGGAATCGGTTTAAGGATAGACTGTCAGGAGCAAGATTCTTCTGCCAAACCCACCGCCAGTCAAGTCTGTGGATACTATCGTTATAAGGCCGTACACCTTTATGCTGGTTACGATAGGCGATAGTCAAATCTCTGGTATGGATTGGATATTCAATATAGTGGAACTAGCCAAGAGGATTCAGGAATCCCTGCGAGAAGTCAGATTCCACCAGGAAACGGGTTAAGATTCACAACACTGTTTGAACCCGTAGGACATGCCTCTATCTGAGTAACCCGATGCAAGGAGTAAAAGATTTGGTACCCACCGAGAAGATTGGTGCACAACCCCATGGAATGTTGTTAGTGCTGGATATAATAATGACAAATCAGTCGGGAACCACTCTCGGACTTGTGAGAAGGGCACATGTTGTAGTTATGAGAAATTATCGCAACCCAGCTAAGCCGACAGATATAAAAGAAATTGGAGCCAATGTAAGCATGAACATATGAGGCAATACCTATCAGAATGAGGACATAGTGAAGCAAACCACCCCAGAGCAAGACAATCGCGTCATATGAAATTCTGTGGGAACATCATATAAAGGAAAAGGATGCCCAAGTTGGAAACGGTTTCCTTAAGTAGTATTCATACTTGTTCCCTAAGCAATCAAATCTCGAGGATGAGATTTCTTTAATGGGGGGTGGTTTGTAACACCCTCGATTTATTTGAATTTTGCTTTGGAATTGTTTTTTCTGTGGCTCTGTGGTCTTGAAACCTAGGAAGATCATCCCTCATTTCTCTCCCAAGTGTCTTGTCACCCTCAATCCCTTCCCAAGACCATGTCATTTCCATCTTATCCCAATTTCAAGTTCTATTTCTTGGGAATATTCCTTCTTCTATTAAAGGAATAACCCTTTCTGCTCTAGGTTGTGAAGCAACCTATATTTTTGTCTTTCCTAAAATTCCCACAAAATTCTCAGAATTCATTTGGACCATATGAAACTTGGATATGCAAAAATATTCAAGATTTAATCCTCATGGTGAGTGCACCATCCAATCTTTGATTCTGGTCACATTTTTAGGTTGTGAAGCAACTACATTTTATATTGCTCCCTAATTTCTGGAAATTTACCACAACCCTCTCTTACCTATATAAACTATGTCCACCAAATTTGGAATCATTCCATTCATCCAATATTTCTCTAGAATTTTTCTAAGTTTCTGTCCAGAGTGAAGCACTGTGAAGGAAGTACCATTTTGGTATGTCCAAATGGTATGAAACTTTTACGGTACCTTCATATGACCAAATAACTCATCTTATCCAAATTTCAGCTCAACCCAATTAACTATGTGAGTGCTACTTCATCATTTGTATTTTTGTCCAGTTTGGCACATTGTACAACAAGTGCTAGCTAAACTCCTCCAATTGAGCTGAAAGTTTGCATATTGGGTCATCTTCGTCGTCGATCACCCTCAGCAAAATATCAGCATCTTCCTCCATACCAATCTTCCCCAGAAACCCACAAACACCTTGCTATTCCAATGCCATCTAGCTAGATGCGGTCACGTCCTTGGTCCCTGTTCTCTTTTCTTTCCTTCTTTGCACTCTATGTTGTTTGCCTTATCTCCCAGACACGGTTTGCAGAGCTAGAGTGCACCACGCGCGCCTGTTCACGTGGTGACTACGTGCACAGCATGCCTGTGCGCGCGCTCTGGGCATTGGGGCCCTTGGCCTCGTCCGTTCCCCTGTGCTCTTGAACTCTCTCTCCTTGTCCCGGAGCTTTCCTGTGATCGTGCGGTCACTCCACTACGTTGGCCCCTTCCTATCTCGTCATCCTCACGCGCTGGCAGCCGCGCCCGTGACCTGGCCGCATCTGCCACCGCCATGTCCAGTTGCCTACAACGCACCCGAGCCTTCCCGAGCTCTCCCCGACGCAATATATAGCTTGCTGGTTATCCCCCACAGCTCATCAACCCCTCAACCCTCTCCCTCGAGCACCAGAGCTCCATGCCCCTCCTCTGTCCACCACGGCCATCGCTCAAATTGGAGCTAGTCGAGCCCCCTCTCGCCATCTTGACCTCACCGGAGTTCGCCTCTAGCCACCCCGATTCTCCCAACCACCACGCCGGAGTGCCCTTGGCCGCGAACCCCCAAGAACGGCCGCCGTCCTCGTCCTCGGCCACCGCGAGCCGCCGCGGCTGCAGCCCTCCTGGCAGGCGATCTACCTCTGGACGGATGCGACATTCCCTCCAGAACTCGTCGGTACCGTCAGCTTCGCCGGAGGTGGCCTGAGCCACCAGGACGAGCGCCGGCCGCGCCTTTTCTCCTCTGTCTCCGCCACGGGCGCCCAAACTGCCGCTGCTACAGACCTCCATGGCCTGAGTGCGGAGCATGGCCAGCTGCGCCTCGTCGTGCTGAACCCACAGGTGGCCGGAGCTCCGCCCGGGGTGGCCGGAGTCGCCCGGACAAGCGCCGCGCCGAGCCCTCTGCTCTGCCCCGTCGGGCGCTGGAGGAGAAGAAGACAACGAGCCCCCTGCCAGTGGGTCCCGCTCGTCAGCCTCTGAGCGTTGACCCTGTGAGCCCGCTGACGTGGCAAGTGGGGGCGTATTCAAGCGAAGGCATGTTTCTCTAAAGTGCGCTTTCTATTTCCAGCCGCCAGCTGTAAGAGTTAAATTGCGAACTTTCACCCGTTAAGATCAGCATGAATATATTTTTATTTTATTTCTACCTAACGAACGAACGGCCGTAACTCCGCAACCGTAACTCTGAATCAGGTCATTCCAAACCACGCGTTCTCGTCTCGTCGAGCTCGTTCTGTCGGTACCATTTTCACTATGTTGTCACATACTAAAAATGACCATTTGGCCCTTGCCCTTATTTAGCCCCCTTTGAGAGAGAAGCGTTTCCAGCAAATCGTTCCACGAGTTCCTCGCACCTCTTCCCGATGTTTTCTTCATTCCCAGGCAAGCCACGACAGCCACTTGCATGATGGCCTTGCAGTAGCCATGGTTTTCAACTTCAATATTTAATTGTTTTGTGCATGTTAATATTTTGTGAATGCGTTATATATATGCTTGTGAATCCATGCTTATCTTTATGCCATGATCATTTGCAGCTAGTTCATTAAGTGATTAGTTTCTAATATTAGTACCATGTTCTTTTCTGGTAATTATTTTTCCGGTGCTAGTGATCATGCTATGTCCATCTGAATTGTTATTATTGTGCTATTCATGGCCATCGCTATGCCATGCTCAATTGCATCTAGTAGATTAAATGATTTATGGTTGATAATGTTATGATCCATATGTCATATGGTCATGCTTTCCATCCATGCTCATGTTAATTTCATGCTCATATGCATTGTCATTTCATCATGTTATTCTGTTGACTCCGCTCATCCTCATTCAAGTTTAACCGGACTTTAATCGAACTTGAACACCTGTTGGCTGAGTCATAGTGCCATCTAGTCGAGCTGACCAGTGCAGCCACACTTGCCTGTATGGGAAGGCCCTTATTTGATCTATTGTCATGCATCTCACTGGTGCCTCCAACTAGGGAAGGTTATGTGCGCGCTGCCCTGATCAGGTGGGCGGCCATAAGCCTTGTGTGCCCGAGTTGTTTTAGGCACCTTTGTCCCCGTTTGGGACCGTTTTAGTTTTGCCACGACGATGGCCGTTGGATGTCCAGAGTGGCATCGGGGCCACCTATCACTTAGCCCAAAGGGGAGTTGGTCGAAGTGGTCGGGAGTCTGTCATGCAATAGATCGGTTTTGTTGGAACGCCATTGGTCCACCCGAATGGGAGCATGAGGCCTTGGGTTCTGTAGTGTGGGTACAGTGTACTAACCTCTGCAGAGTGCATAATCTATCGTTAGCCGCGCCCGCAGATATGGGCTTAGTCTGTAGTGGGTCACACTATGGGTCAATAGTAATAATAATTTGACTAATAAAGAACCCTGGTTCGATGAGGAAAGTAGTTGATTGATCTTTATGTTATAAAGAGAGGGTCACAAGGGTATCATTATACCAAAGTTGGTTGATATTTGTCGGTGCAACAAACATTCACGTATGTTGCCTAGGCTATACACAGGCATGATGACATCACACAACTACACCAAACATTGAAATCAAGACCAAGCCAGAGAAGCAGCTCTTTGAGAGATCAAAGAGCGGATCAAGAATACCAAGACAAACCAAGGCAACAAGATGTCACCTTGGGAAAACCTCCCTTGCCGGGAAGGAGAGCCTAGACGGGTCGAGACCGCCCCAAGGACAAGTCCAAGATTTCCCTAGCAGGCTTGTTGGGTCTGCCAAAGGCGAATTTCCCCACCAAAGCACCACCACACCACGACACAAATCGCATATCAATGCGGTGTCGAGCCCTCAAGGTGATTAAGTGGCTTCTACTGAGCACGTGGCAGCCATTTGGAAGGCAGATTACCTTTATATGACACCCGTCCAGAGGCATGTCAAGCAGATAGGCAGAATATGATTAAGCGGCACGGCATGCTTGCCTGGCGGCATCCTCGGCATGACACCTAGCAGTGCATTTAATGCACTTTGTCCTAACTGCCAGAGTTAGGTATGATAGCACTGTTAGCTATCTAATCACTAGATAATGACTGTTTTTCCACTGTGGTTACCCCTTTGACTATGGAAGGATGGTCATAGAAAACGAGAGAAGGATTCGGACCCTTGCACACTTGTACACGTGTAGTTGCTCTCCCTGAGGCGACCTTGCCGGGCTGGAACACTGCGTGCCCATCGTGTTCTTCCCCTCAATCCACCAAAGTAGGAGTAGGGTTTTACGCTTCTCAGCAGCCTGAACTTGGGTAAAAACCACTAGAGTCCCCACTGTCGTGTTGTTTCATGGCTTCTGCTCTTTGTGTAAGGTGACCCTCCCCCTCACCGAACCACATGGGGCCGATGGCCCCATAGGTGTTCGTGTTCACCATGACTTCTTTGGTGCGCCAGGTAGGGGGAAGCGCTTCCGCGAATCCGACGTTGTGAATAGCGCGTCAATCTTCATCATCGTCTTCTTCATCGTTAGCTTCATCATCCATGGCGCCCAAGAAGAAGCCCGGCGCAACAGCTCATCCTTCCACTTCGAAGGCCCCTTCGCACGCAGCCGCCGATGTCGTAGGCGCTCCGATGGCATTGGGAGACGCATGTGACACGACCAGCGCAGGCGGCACTGTCATCGTGCCCCCTGTGGCCGAAGCTGGAGCGGAAGACGTCGGGGGAGGGCGACATCAACAACACCCCAACAGCCATAACCCACAGGGCGCGGGCAGGGTGAATGTTTAGTCTCTACCTCCCCGCCACGCTAGTGGGCGCAGCCGCAGCGACAACGACTGCTCTGGTGCAAGCCATGACCCCCTAGTTGTCCCTGTTACGGGCGCAGTTATGGGGCAGACGCCTTGCCTAGGGCAGGGCAACCAAGACGGAGTGCCGAACGGGGTCGTCAACCCTCATGTGCACCCTACTCGTCACCAATCTGCCGCCGCGACTGGCTCGCAGCGGCGAGAACACGGCGCCGCCCCTGCTGGTACTAGCAGGAGTCAAGCGGTGTCGCGGTCTACCTCATCATCTATGCCAAGCACAGCTTCGGAAGCCATGGTGCGGGCCCAACTCCTGCTAAGATTCCCACCAGCGGCTAATCATATGGATGAGTCGAGAGCCACAATCCAGAGTTTGATCGGCTTTACTAAAGCGGAAGGATCACAGCGGGCGGGGCCATCACGATGCCCACAAGCAACGACAACGGGCCGAGTTGCTCACCATGTTGAGGGGGCCACTCCAACGATGCAATCCCTCCGTGACAGCCAGCACAGAGGCTACAACCAGAACCGCGTGACCAGGAGCCCATCGAGATCAGTGAGCCCGTCGAGATCAGCGGCAAGTCCTGGAAGATCGACGCAGAGAAGACGCGCGCGTCACCATAGAGCGGCGCCGGGAGACCCGCCGTCAATCTGATAGGCGCAACGGCTGAGACGTCAACGAACCCACACCTAGTGACGGTGGGTACCTTCCCTTCGAGGTTGGGTGCCCTGCCTTCACTCGCGAGCTGCGGCAAGTTCGCTGGCCCTCATACCGCGTCTTCAAACCCGAGTTACCAGAAAAGTACGATGGAAAGCTGAACCCGGCAGAGTTCTTGAGCATTTACACAATTGCTGTTTAGACCGCCGGAGGAAGAGATGAGAAGGTGTTCGCCAACTACTTCCCTTTGACACTCAAGCCAAACGTGAGGTCGTGGTTAATGCACCTGCCAGAGAATACCATTTCGTCCTGGGCTGACCTGTGCAATGAATGTGTTGGTGACTTCACGCGCGGCCACAAAGAACCAGGACGGCCCAGCGACTTGCAAATCCTTCTACAGAAGGAAGGGGAAAGTTTGTGGAAGTATATGCAGAGGTTTAGTCGGGTACACAGGAACATTCCAGAGATCCACCCAGCAGCTGTAATTGTCGTGTTCCAGTCAAACGTGTGCAACAGAAAGGATACGTTCCAAACTGAACGTCTGGTTGCCCAAGACTATGAATGAGTTATACACCTTGGCGGATAAATGCGCCCGCACTGAGGGAGGGAGGCGACTCCCCAGGGAAGAGGACGCTATCGAGGTTGATTCAGAGCATGATGACAATGCCGCTAATCCGAAGAGGAAGAATCAAAAGTGCAACAAGAAGCATAAAGAGAAGTCAGTACTGGCCATTGAGGTTTCTGGCACCCCTAGTACCGGCAAGAAAGCCAGAACCAAAGCCCCCAGCAAGGAAGCTGTCGCGTGCACTAATTGTCGGGAAGCTGCACTGGCAGAAAAAGCCAGGAAGTCCGATGGACCATACTGCAAAATCCACCGAAGCAAGGGCCACGATCTCCAAGAGTGTCATCAAGTTGAGCAAGTTGTCAAGAAGCAGAAAGCTGAGTATGAGAAGCGTGACAAGGAGAGAGACCAAGAAGGTGCTGGCGGGAAGGGTCGTGGCGGTAGAGCAGGCCGCCGCGGCAAGACTCCTGAGCAAAAAGAGAAACCTGCTAGAGGCCGTAAGAAGAAGGAATGTGATGATGAGAGTAATGAAGGGGTTGAAGAGGGAACGAGTGAGCAAGAATTCCAGAAAGCAACTAAGGCCCTGTGCATTGACGGAGGCACACCTTTGCACTCCTCTCACTGCCAGCTCAAGCAATGGGCTGATACGTCCATTTTGCATCATGCTTTTATATCGATATTTATTGCACTATGGGCTGTTATTATACATTATGTCACAATACTTATGCCTATTCTCTCTTATTTTACAAGGTTTACATAAAGAGGGAGAGTGCCGGCAGTTGGAATTCTGGGCTGGAAAAGGAGCAAATATTAGAGACCTATTCTGCACAACTCCAAAATTCATGAAACTCCATGGAAGTTATTTTTGGAAATAAAAAAATACTGAGCGAAGAATACACCAGAGGGGGCCCACACCCTGAACATGAGGGTGGGGGGCGCGCCCTACCCCCTGGGCGCGCCCCCCTGCCTCGTGGGCCCCCTGGTGGCCCTCCGGTGCCCATCTTCTGCTATATGAAGTCTTTCGTCCGAGAAAAATCAGAAGAAATCTTTCGGGACGAGACTCCGCCGCCACAAGGCGGAACCAATCTAGGGCTCTGGCGGAGCTGTTCTGCCGAGGACACTTCCCTCCGGAAGGGGGAAATCATCGCCATCATCATCACCAACGCTCCTCTCATCGGGAGGGGCCAATCTCCATCAACATCTTCACCAGCACCATCTCCTCTGAAACCCTAGTTCATCTCGTGTATCCAATTCTTGTCTCTAAGTCTGAGATTGGTACCAGTAGGTTACTAGTAGTGTTGATTACTCCTTGTAGTTGATGCTAGTTGGTTTATTTGGTGGAAGATCATGTTCAGATCCATTATGCATATTAATACCCCTCTGATTATGAACATGAATATGCTTTGTGAGTAGTTATGTTTGTTCCTGAGGACATGGGAGAAGTCTTGCTATTAGTAGTCATGTGAATTTGGTATTCGTTCGATATTTTGATGAGATGTATGTTGTCTCTCCTCTAGTGGTGTTATGTGAACGTCGACTACATGAAACTTCACCATTGTTTGGGCCTAGAGGAAGGAATTGTTAAGTAATAAGTAGATGATGGGTTGCTAGAGTGACAGAAGCTTAAACCCTAGTTTATGCGTTGCTTCGTAAGGGGCTGATTTGGATCCATATGTTTCATGCTATGGTTAGGTTTACCTTAATACTTCTTTTGTAGTTGCGGATGCTTGTAATAGGAGTTAATCATAAGTGGGATGTTTGTCCAAGTAAGGACAGCACCCAAGCGCCGGTCCACCCACATATCAAATTATCAAAGTACCGAACGCGAATCATATGAACGTGATGAAAACTAGCTTGACGATAATTCCCATGTGTCCTCGGGAGCGGTTTTCTCTATATAAGAGTTTGTCCAGGCTTGTCCTTTGCTACAAAAAGGATTGGGCCACCTTGCTGCACCTTATTTACTTTCATTACTTGTTACCCGTTACAAATTATCTTATCACAAAAACTATCTATTACCTATAATTTCAGTGCTTGCAGAGAATACCTTGCTGAAAACCGCTTATAATTTCCTTCTACTCCTCGTTGGGTTCGACACTCTTACTTATCGAAAGGACTACGATAGGTCCCCTATACTTGTGGGTCATCATGGGCGCGTGAGGTCAATGTCGTGGAGCCAGCAACAGACTCCCGGAAGCTGCTCAAATGGTCCCGCACGCCTATCCTCTTTGATGAAGAGGATCACCCTGACCGCACCACCGCAGTAGGTGCTTACCGTTGTTGGTTTCGCCAACAATCCGCAACCTCAACGTCACAAAGGCGCTAGTTGACGGCGGGGCAGGGTTGAATCTAATCTCCCCCAAGGTAATTAGCAAATTACAGATATCGGATGAGGAGCTCAAGATTACTGGCACGTTCCAAGGAATCAACCACGGCAGGAGCCGTCCTAAGGGGAAGATCACGTTGCCAGTAACATTTGGTGGGGAGCTGAATTACCGGACTGAGAGGGTCGTGTTTGATGTTGTCGAACTTCCCTTGCCGTACAATGGGATTCTTGGCCATCCAGCTCTGGCAAAATTCATGGCGACATCCCACTGTGCCTACAATACTCTGAAAATGCCAGGACCGATGGGCGTCATTTCCATCTCGTCAGACAATTATGATGCAATCATATGTGTGGATAAGATGTAGCGAGATGCGGTAGCCGCCGAGGCCGCTAAGGCTGTAGCTCCCGCCAAGGAAACAAGGAAAGTAAAGAAGACTAGCGAAGAGACTAATACGTCTCCAACGTATCTATAATTTTTTATCGTTCCATGTTGTTTTATTATCAATCTTGGATGTTTTATAATCATTTTATATCATTTTTTGTACTAACCTATTGACATAGTGCCAAGTGCCAGTTGCTGTTTTTTCCATGTTTTTTACATCGCGGAAATTCAATACCAGACGGAGTCCAAATGCCACGAAACTCCATGATGATTTTTTATGGGCCAGAAGGAACACATTGGGCCCTGGTTGCACCTGGGGGAGTCCCGAGGAGGGGACAATCCACCAGGGCACGCTAGGAGGCCCAGGCGCGCCCTGGTGGGTTGTGCCCACCTCGGGTGCCCCCGGGACCGCCTCTTTGCTATATAAATACCCCAAAAATACCAGAACCCTAGGGGAGTCGATGAAATATTCATCCATCCGCCGAGAGTCCAGAACCACCAGATCCAAGTGCTCTCTGTGCTTCACTTAAATCTTTTATGAGCTAGGACTTGCTCTAGTGCTTCACTTATATCTTGTTGAGCACGGTGTGCTTAGTATTTTTGAATAAATGCTCCCTTGCTTCACTTAGATTTATTTGAGAGTTAGTAAAATTTTAAAAAAATTATCTCTTGCTTCACTTAAATTATTGAGAGAAAGTAAATTTGTTATGCTCATGATCTTCACTTATATTTGTTTGAGCTTATGAAAAGCAACACATGAAAAATTAGTCCCAAAGTGATAGATATCCAAGAAGGATAAAGAAAAAGAAAAAAAAGATGTCATGAAGATCATTGGACAAAATAAACTTGATTCTTAGTAATAGTTTTGAGATATGATGATGTGATATGTGAGTTATGTTGATGAGTAATTGTGCTCTAGTAAGAATATTGGTGTTAAGGTTTGTGATTCCCTATGCATGCACGAAAGTCAATAATCATGCAATGAAAATTATATCCTACTTGTGGTGCATTATTCGGTGTTAATTATGCTTAATGCTTGCTTGTGAGATTATTCGTTTCTTCGTTGGTCGCTTCTCAATTTTTTGCTAGCCTTCATTTTGCACTAAGTATGACCTCTACTTGTGCATCCAAAATCCTTTAAACCAGTTTTGCCACATGAGTCCACTATATCTACCTATATGCGGTATTCTTTTGCCATTCTAAGCAAATTTGCATGTGCCATCTCTAATTTTCAAAATAAACTTCTATTTTGTGTGTTTGTCTCGCTCATGGAACAGTAACGGGTGGCTAATATTTTCCATGCTGGATGTGTTATTCTCACGATGAGTGTTTATTCACTTGTCATTGCACGAGAGTAAGGAAAAGGTTTTAGGGATGCCCAGTCCTGAAATGCAAAAATGAATTTACTTTATGTTGTCAAATAATAAATTCCTTGGAAAGTGTTGGTATGGAGGGCACCCATGGATACGATTAGCCATGCAAAGTGAAAGTATGGTGGAAAAAGGAATAAACTTTATTTTCTGTTTGGGAACCGCCTATGGCATATCTAGCGTGGAAAGTGTTCGGAACTCTGAGTCGTTTTCGTTGGTGGGATGGATACACCTCCCAAAATGTTTTTATCTCTAATTTTTTCGCTTTGAGCTCTGGCACCTCTACAAATCCCTACTTCCCTCTACGAAGGGCCTTTCTTTTAATTTATGCAATTTTTATTTTGAATTTGAGTCTCCATCCTCACTTATAAAGGCACTAACTAGGAGGCAATATGATCGTACTTAAGTATTGGGTGTAGCTAATATTCGAGTGTGTTTCATGAATGGATCAATGTTTGAGCATGATGGCTAGGGATAACTTATTTTAGCGTTGATATTTTGAAAGACATGGTTGCTTGTTGATATGCTTGAGTGTCTAAATTATTATGTCAAAACTAGACTATTGCTTTGAATCACATAAAAGTCCAAATGTCCATGCTATAAAGAAAAGATTTTTTTGACTGGTCTATAAAGAAAAGATTATGATATGACATGATAAACAACACTCCAGATCAAAAATTCTGTTTTTATCACTTACCTACTCGAGGATGAGCAGGAGTTAAGCTTGGGGATGCTGATACGTCTCCAACGTATCTATAATTTTTTATCGTTCCATGCTGTTTTATTATCAATCTTGGATGTTTTATAATCATTTTATAGTCATTTTATATCATTTTTTGGTACTAACCTATTGACATAGTGCCAAGTGCCAGTTGCTATTTTTTCCATGTTTTTTACATCGCAGAAAATCAATACCAGACGGTGTCCAAATGCCACGAAACTCCACAATGATTTTTTATGGGCCAGAAGGAACACATTGGGCCCTGGTTGCACCGGGGGGGAGTCCCGAGGAGGGGACAACCCACCAGGGCGCGCTAGGAGGCCCAGGCGCGCTCTAGTGGGTTGTGCCCACCTCGGGTGCCCCCGGACCGCCTCTTTGCTCTATAAATACCGCAAAAATACCATAACCCTAGGGGAGTCGACGAAATATTCATCCAGCCGCCGCAGAGTCCAGAACCACTAGATCCAATCTAGACACCATCTCGGATGGGGTTCACCACCTCCATTGGTGCCTCTCCGATGATGCGTGAGTAGTTCTTTGTAGACCTTCAGGTCTGTAGTTAGTAGCTAGATGGCTTTCTCTCTCTCGTTGAATTCTCAATACAATGGTCTCTTGGAGATCCATATGATGTAACTCTTTTTGCTGTGTGTTTGTTGGGATCTGATGAACTTCGAGTTTACGATCAGTTATATCTTTTTATATCCATGAAAGTTATTTGAGTTTTTTAATCTCTTATGGGCTCGTATTTCTTCTCCAATGTTTTGGTTTTGTTTGGCCAACTTGATCTATTTATCTTGCAATGGGAAGAGGTGCCCGGTAGTGGGTTCGATCTTATGGTGCTTGATCCCAGTGAGAGAAAGGGAAACAACACGTATGTATAGTTGCTACTAAGGATAAAAATATGAGACATATATCTATGCAATAGATAAACGGATCTTGTCTACATAATGCCATCGTTCTTATTGCATTACTCGTTTTTCCATGAACTTAATACACTAGATGCATGCTGGATAGCGGTCGATGTGTGGACTAATAGTAGTAGATGCAGGCAGTTGTCGGTCTACTAATCTTGGACGTGATGCCTATGTAATGATCATTGCTTGGATATCGTCATAATTATTTGAAGTTCTATCAATTCCCCAACAGTAATTTGTTTACCCACCATTTGCTATCTTTCTTGAGAGAAGCCACTAGTGAAACCTACGGCCCCCGGGTCTTCTTCCTCATATATTTTCTTGCGATCTACTTTTCCTTTGCATTTTTATTCAGATCTATTAAACAAAAAAATACTTTGCTGCACTTTATTTTATTTGCTATCTATTATTCCAATCTATTACAATTTCTCGCATCGTTACCCGAAAGGGATTGCAACCCCTTTAACATGTCGGGTTGCGAGGTGTTGTTATTTGTGTGTAGGTGTTCTTTACGTTGTGTTGCTTGGTTCTCCTACTGGTTCGATAACCTTGGTTTCTTCATAGAGGAAAATACCTACCGCCGTTGTGCTGCATCATCCCTTCCTCTTTGGGGAAATACCGACGTAGTCCTAGCAGACAGGAGCTTTTCTGGCGCTATAGTAGAGAGCGATCAGAGACCAGCAAGGAGTCCGGGAAGTGCGCCTCTCCGGAGTGCGATGCTCCTGTTGATGACCCGCCGGAGAGTTCTGCTAGTAAGAGGTCCAAGGTTGCTTGTAAAGAAGGTCCCAGCAAGGCAGGATACGATTCCCTTCCGTCCTCTTGATGATGATGTGGTCATGACCTCCATGTCCAGCCCCATGATCACCAAGTCCGTCCTCACCTGTGTGTTCGTCCAGCTGCAACCGGTGTTAAGCCATCGCTTGGTGTAGGTCTGTTTACACCAACTCCTTCCACATGTGGATTCACTATCGTGCACACTGCCACAACATGTTTGACCGTAGTACCGGAGTTTTCGCAAGATTTGTGTGCTTGAGTAGGCATGCATATTGTTGTGAATAGCAGTAAAATGTGATGTTGCTTGTATGTAATCGTGATTGCCTTGTGTGCTTTTGTTTCATTCGTTTCTTTTGATTATTTGTTTGGGCCCTTGGTGTTACCTTATTACCCCTTATGGAAGTGGCTCGTCAATTGACACCGGACTTGAAGAATCAATAAGGATATCAAATATTTGGAAGTTAGGCAACGTTATGGAATTCTCAGTCGACTATATTGTATTGGGAATATTTGGTCTGAATACAAATGATATCCTGGCTTGATTATCAGCATCATGTCTACATCAGTATGCAATCTTCATAGCAGTAATAATGAAATCAGCCAGAAGACAAATTGTTTGCAACACCGACTATATGTTTTCATTCAAAGGTATGATTCATGTATAAGGATTGATTCAGCTATGAGTACGATTTGAATCATGCTATACCCTGGAAGCAAGCCATAATATGTTAGGAATTCAGTACTCAGCAAGAAGGGTAGTCGAACAACCTGTTTCATACAAGTATTCTGCAGCAGGAATAGTTTTGGATATATATGATATTTAGTCCACATATCACAAAGAGAAGCTTCTGGTATAAGGAACTCCAGTCTTCCATCACAAGCTATGAGAGAAGCCTACAATGCAAGATTCCTCAATCTTTCCGAGTACGATACCTGGATGACTTCTTGTGCAAGATACTCAGGCTTCTTCAGTAAGCTACCGCAAAAGCTTCCGGCATAAGGGATCGAGTCTTCCCCAGCAAGCCACTAAGGGGGAAGGTTTTGAAGTACAGTACCCAGTCTTCCTCAGGAAGCTGTTCGATGAAAGCTTCAAGCATAAGCTATTCAATTTTCCTCAGCATGATACTCCCAATGGCTTGCAACACCAGTTGTCCAATCTTCCTCAGTATGGCACTGGTACAAAATATTATACAGTAAGTTGATAGCTTATGGCAGTGCATCCCAAGAATCAGATCTGCAACAGTTATGTCAGAAGCAAGAATCAGTCTGTACACCAGTGTCTGCCTCGAGAATCAAATGCTCAGCTACAAATACTTCTATAGATATTGTGAGCATGCTGCCAAGTTCATGCAAGTCACTCATACGATGATGAAATCACGGTAAGAATCTGGCAACCTCACCAGTGGGTGATGCAAGGACTGACAAGGTTTGAAGAAAGACAACACGGGACAACAATTTTGATAGTGTTTATCAAGGCCAGCTTCCTCACACCTGACAAAGTGATGTCATTAACATTTGTCACTGTCTTGTATGATTGACGACAACAATGAGCTCCGTATCAACACACGCAAACCTGGTATATATTCTATGGCAGGAGCCATGAACATGGTAAAAGTACGATTGCCGAAATATTACATCTGATGGTACCGATGGTCACATGAAGAATTAAAGGTATATATATGTCCAAGTTCTTTCAGCAAAAGAACCATACTAAGAAAACAATAATGAAGGGGCAAGACCGGCAATACCGGTATTATAATTGTCGCATGAACAACATGGTACGGATGCTCAAGACAGTCTTCTTCTGTATATATCACCATGAATGTACACCCAAGGGGTCTACTCCGTGGAGGTAAGTACCTCATATGAAGGTAACCCAGTCGGCCAACTTTATATGCTCAGAATCACTATTGTAGGATGCTGCTAACGCAACACTGCAATCAGAGACCCTTTGACAAAACTATGTGCGATGCATTAATCGCAAACGGTGATGTAAAAAACCGTCAATAAAGATGCAAAATGTCTGCGATGGCGGATACACCAAACACAGTTCAGATTTTCATTGTGTGTGTGTGTTGAGGGGCATACGGTTTAGTTCAATGAACTGTTTGGGATGAGGCAGAACAACAGAAACGAGCAGCAAGGTGAAGGCGTGTGTGATATACGGCATCCAGTTCACTCGTTTAAGCTGTTTGTGAAGAGGCAAAACAACATAAACGGGTAGCCAGATGAAGGTGTGTGCGATATACGGCATACAGTTCACTCGGATGAATTGTTTGTGATTAGGCAACACAAAAGAAACAGTCAGCCGTATCAAGGTACGTGCGATATACAGCATGTGGAACAGTATTCTTTACTGTGGATAGTGTGTTGTTGGTGATACGTCTCTGTCGTATCTATAATTTTTGATTGTTCTATGCCAATATTCTACAACTTTCATATACTTTTGGTAACTTTTTATACTATTTTTGGGACTAACATTTTGATCCAGTGCCCAGTGCCAGTTCCTGTTTGTTGCATGTTTTTTGTTTCGCAGAAAATCCATATCAAACGGAGTCCAAACGGGATAAAAACTGACGGAGATTTTTTTGGAATATTTGTGATTTTTGGGAAGAAGAATCAACGCGATACGATGCCCAAGGGGGCCACGAGGCAGGGGCGCGCCCCAGGGGGTCAGGCGCGCCCTGGACCCTCGTGGACACCCCGTAAGGTGGTTGGAGCCCTTCTTTCGCCGCAAGAAAGCTAATTTCTGGATAAAGATCGTGTCCAAAATTCAGCCCAATCGGAGTTACGGATCTCCGGTTACAAAAGAAACGGTGAAAGGCCAGATCTGGGAAGGCAGAAATAGAGAGAGACAGAGAGACAGATCCAATCTCGAAGGGGCTCTCGCAGCTCCCATGCCATGGAGACCAAGGACCAGAGGGGAAACCCTTCTCCCATCTAGGGAGAAGGTCAAGGAAGAAGAAGGAGGGGGGCTCTCTCCCCCTCGCTTCTGGTGGCGCCGGAGTGCCACCGAGGGCCATCGTCATCACCGCAATCTTCACCAACAACTTGACCGCCATCATCACCAACTCTTCCTCCCACTATGCAGCGGTGTAACCCCTCTTTTACCCGCTGTAATCTCTACTTAAACATGGTGCTCAACGCTATATATTATTTCCCAATGATGTATGGCTATCCTATGATGTTTGAGTAGATCCGTTTTGTCCCATGGGTTAATTAATGATCGTGATTGGTTTGAGTTGCATGTTTTATTATTGGTGCTGTCCTATGGTGCTCTCTGTGTGGCGCAAGCGTGAGGGATCCCTGCTGTAGGGTTTGCAATATGTTCATGATTTGCTTATGGTGGGTGGCGTGAGTGACAGGAGCACATACCCGAGTAAGTAGGTTGTTTGCGTATGGGAATAAAGAGGACTAGATACTTTAATGCTATGGTTGGGTTTTACCTTAATGATCTTTAGTAGTTGCGGACGCTTGCTAGAGTTCCAATCATAAGTGCATATGATCCAAGTAGAGAAAGTATGTTAGCTTATGCCTCTCCCTCATATAAAATTGCAATAACGATTACCGGTCTAGTTATCGATTGCCTAGGGACAAATAACTTTCTCGTGACAACAAGCTCTTTACTAAAACTAATTTAGTTCTGTCTTTATCTTAACAGCCCCTACTTTTTTTATGTGCTCTTTATATTCTTGCAAACCTATCCAAAAACACCTACAAAATACTTCTAGTTTCATACTTGTTTTCGGTAAAGCGAACGTTAAGCGTGCGTAGAGTTGTATCGGTGGTCGATAGAACTTGAGGGAATATTTGTTCTACCTTTAGCTCCTCGTTGGGTTCGACACTCTTACTTATCGAAAGAGGCTACAATTGATCCCCTATACTTGTGGGTTATCAAGACCTTTTTCTGGCGCCGTTGCGGGGGAGTTATAGCGTGGGGTGAATATTCTCGTGTGTGCTTGTTTGCTTTATCACTAAGTAATTTTTATTTGTTGTTCTTAGTTGTTCTCTATCTTTAGTTATGGATATGGAACACGAAATACCAAAAAAAATAGGTTTACTTGCTACTCATGGAGATGGGGAACCTCCTAAAACCCTCGATGCTCGTTATGTGATAGATATTATGTACTACTTTGATAATCCTGAGAAAACCCCGTTCAATTTGGTAATGGGAGACACGTTGGATCAATGTGAATACTTTAGGGATTATCGCTTGACTCAAAAAGGGAAACTATTATGCGATCAAATTTATATGTTGAAGTGGTATGCTAGGCAACTATGCTTGAGATATGATTATACTTGTTGCTCTAGGATGAAGGCTCCACACCTTACCTTTTCATGCAAATTTAATGATAATGAAACCTTGGCTTCTTATGCTAGAGGTATATATGATTACTATGATGTGGAACAAATAGAAGAATTTGTTGCTTTTATGGGTGCTTATAAAATTGAATCTGTATTTAAAGAGTGTGAGAATCTTTATGATGCTGTTTATAGACCTGAAAATTTAGCTATCCTTAAATATTTCTATGAGAATTATGAATACAATGCCGATATTGATGCATTTATTGAGAAAGTCTCCGCTGTCCAAGAAGAGACTAATATTTTGCAGGAGTCTATGGAAGAAGAAATTGATGAAACTGTGAGCTCATTGGATGAAAAATATGAGGAGAGCGAAGAACAAAAGGAGGAAGAGCGGATTGATCACCCGTGCCCACCTTCTAATGAGAGTAACTCTTCAACTCATACATTGTTTAATTTCCCTTCGTGCTTACCGAAGGATGATTGCTATGATGACTGTTATGATCCCGTTGATTCTCTTGAAATATCCCTTTTTGATGATGCTTGCTATGCTTGTGGCCAAGATGCCAATATGGATTATGCTTATGGAGTGAACTTGCTATAGTTCCTTATGTTAAACATAAAATTATTGCTATTGCACCCACGCATGATAGTCCTATTATCTTTTTAAATTCTCCAAACTACACTATATCGGAGAAGTTTGCTCTTATTAAGGATTATGTTGATGGGTTGCATTTTACCGTTGCACATGATGATTTTGATGAATATAATATGCATGTGCTTGCTGCTCCTACTTGCAATTATTATGAGAGAGGAACTATATCTCCACCTCTCTATGTTTCCAACATGATAAAATTGCAAGAAACTATTTATACTATGCATTAGCCTTTACTATGTGTGCATGAATTGTTCTTATATGACATGCCGATGCATAGGAAAAGAGTTAGACTTCGTTGTTGCATGATATATGTTACTTTGTGCTCACTACTAAATCACAAATCATTGTTAATTAAAATTGTCTTTGATATACCTTGGGATCCGGGTGGATCCATTACTTGAGCACTATATGCCTAGCTTAATGGCTTTAAAGAAAGCGCTGCCAGGGAGACAACCCAGAAGTTTTAGAGAGTAATTTATTTCTATTGAGTGCTTTCATATAGTTTAAAAACAAAAAAATAAAGAGGGGAACCCAAAACTTTTTCAAAAAGGAAAGTGAAAGTGAGAGAGACAAGCATTGTTGAAGTGGGAGAGCTCCTTGAACTTTGTTCATGCTCACGCAAACTTTGTGAATCTTGATTACAGAAACTTTTCAATAAAAATAATTATCCCCTTGTACAATTCCATTGTATTATAAAAATAATGTGCCATGATTTGCCTTTAGGATGTTTACAATGCTTGTTGGTTTGTACGGTGCATGACAGAAACTTTGGCTGTAGTGCGCGATTTTTCATTTTTTACTGGAACGTCAAACGGTTCTGATTCTTTTTACACTGTCTTTCTACACAATTTTTTTCCTAATTTTGGCAGAATTTTTGAAGTAACAGAGGTATGGTGAATGTTCAGATTGCTACAGACTATTCTGTTTTTGACAGATTCTGTTTTTGATGCATAGTTTGCTTGTTTTGATGAAACTATTGATTCCTATCAGTGGATTGAGCCTTGGAAAAGTTATATTACGATAGACACAATGCAAAAACAAAATATGAATTGGTTTGCAGCAGTACTTAGAGTAGTGATTTGCTTTATTATACTAACGGATCTTACCGAGTTTTCTGTTGAGTTTTGTGTGGATGAAGTGTTCGAAGATCGAGGAGGTCTCGATGTGAGGAGAAGGAGGAGAGGCAAGAGCTCAAGCTTGGGGATGCCCAAGGCACCCCAAGTAAATATTCAAGGAGACTCAAGCGTCTAAGCTTGGGGATGCCCCGGAAGGCATCCCATCTTTCTTCAACAAGTATCGGTATGTTTTTGGATTCGTTTCGTTCATGCGATATGTGCAAATCTTGGAGCGTCTTTTGCTTTAGTTTTCACTTTTTCTTTTATGCACCATGCTGGTATGAGATAGTCCTTGGTTTATTTATAGAATGCTCATTGCACTTCACTTATATCTTTTGAGTATGGCTTTATAGAATGCTTCATGTGCTTCACTTATATCATTTGAAGTTTGGATTGCCTGTTTCTCATCACATAGATAACCGCCATTTGTAGAATGCTCTTTTGCTTCACTTATATTTGTTAGAGCATGGGCATATCTTTTGTAGAAAGAATTAAACTCTCTTGTTTCACTTATATCTATTTAGAGAGATGACAGGAATTGGCCATTCACATGGTTAGTCATAAAATCCTACATAAAACTTGTAGATCACTGAAAATGATATGTTTGATTCCTTGCAATAGTTTTGCGATATAAAGATGGTGATATTAGAGTCATGCCAGTGGGTAGTTGTGGATTGTAGAAATACTTGTGTTGAAGTTTGTGATTCCCGTAGCATGCATGTATGGTGAACCGTTATGTAACGAAGTTGGAGCATGAGGTATTTATTGATTGTCTTCCTTATGAGTGGCGGTTGGTGTGACGCCCGGGTAATTTGGCTACAGTAATCCCACGTTAACGATGCCACATCTCTCAGTTATTGTTGCTAATCCCGCGTTAGTTCGAAACCGATTCAAATTCAAATTTCAAGATCAAGCAAACAATAAAAGTTTTCAAATACTAAACTAAAATGTTCAATAAATAGTAGATAAGTCAAAGGCTATGATAAAATTGTAAACAACATTATTGAAATTTGATGAGTGACTTAAACAACATCAAACAGTGCCTGAAAGCATTATTTAATAACCTTTTTATTATTACAAAATAAATGTGAAATGATATTTACCCCAAACTAGTTTTTGGTGGTAGGATATCTTTTGCTGTGATTTGTGGGCCAGCTCTCATATTTTACAAAACTCATTTGGTGCCCAAACAATTAGCCAAAACTAAAACAGAAAAAGGGAAAAGAATAAAAACAGAAAAACAAAACTAACAAAGATAAAAAAAGGAAAAGAAAAGCAAACCCCCACTGGGCCATCCGGCCCAGCTGGCAGTCAGGACAGCCCGCTGGCCCAGCCGGCCACCCCCACTCCCCATATCGCCCATCCCCGAAACCCTAACCCACTACCACCACGCACTTCCTCCCCCCCACCACTCGCTCTCTCCCCCCACTCCCCCTGATCCAGATCGGGATCGGGGCGACCACGCCCCCGCCCCCGACGACCCCGCCGGCGCCCCGGTGCCCGCTGCAATCCCTGAGACAATGTTTAACTAACCTGAGACAATGACGAACGGGACCCACATGTTAGTTTGACTCAGTCAACACCCCTGTTGACTGCTGACGTCATGCTGACGTCAGGCTGATGCAATAATGCTAATTTTCGAATTAATTTAATAATAATAATTTAGGAAATGAAATAAAACTTTGAAAATTAATATAAAATAAACCGTAGCTCGGATGAAAAAACTTTGTACATGAAAGTTGCTCAGAACGACGAGACGAATCCGGATACGCAGCCCGTTCGTCCGCAACGCATCCCTAGCATAGCGAACCTACAACATTTCTCCTCCGGTTCATCTGTCCGAAAACGCGAAACACCGGGGATATATCCCGGTTGTTTTTCCCCTCCGCCGGTACCACCTACTGCCGCGTTAGGGCACACCCAGCACTGCTCATTGTCATGTCACGCATCGTCACGCATATGTTTGCATTATATTTATTGTTTCTTCCCCCTCTTCTCTCCGGTAGACTACGAGACCGACGCTGCTGCTACCCTGTTCGACTGCGGAGTTGACGACCCCTCCTTCTTGCCAGAGCAACCAGGCAAGCCCCCCCTTGATCACCAGATATCGCCTATTCTTCTCTATACTGCTTGCATTAGAGTAGTGTAGCATGTTACTGCTTTCAGTTAATCCTATTCTGCTGCATAGCCTGTCATTGTTGCTACAGTTGTTACCCTTACCTGCTATCCTACTGCTTAGAATAGGATGCTAGTGTTCCATCAGTGGCCCTACTCTCTTGTCCGTCTGCCATGCTATACTACTGGGCCGTGATCACTAGGGAGGTGATCACGGGTATATACTATATACTTTATATACATGACACATGTGGTGACTAAAGTCGGGTCAGCTCGTTGAGTACCCGCAAGTGATTCTGATGAGGGGGCTGAAAGGACAGGTGGCTCCATCCCGGTAGAGGTGGGCCTGGGTTCCTGACGGCCCCCGACTGTTACTTTGTGGCGGAGCGACAGGGCAGGTTGAGACCACCTAGGAGAGAGGTGGGCCTGGCCCTGGTCGGCGTCCGCGGTTACTTCAAAATAACACGCTTAACGAGTTCTTGGTATATGATCTGAGTCTGGCCATTTGGTCTATACGCACTAACCAACTACGTGGGAAAGTTATGGGCACTCGACGTCGTGGTATCAGCCGAAGCCTTCGGGACGTCAGCGAATAAGCAGCGCGCGCCGGATTGGACTGGAACGCCTGCTAGGCTAGGACTGCTTCCGGCCGCCCTCGCAACGTGCAGGTGTGCAATGGGCGATGGGCCCAGACCCCTGCGTCATAGGATTTAGACCGGCGTGCTGACCTCTCTGTTGTGCCTAGGTGGGGCTGCGACGTGTTGATCTCCCGAGGCCGGGCATGACCCAGGAATGTGTGTCCGGCCAAATGGGATCGAGCGTGTTGGGTTATGTGGTGCACCCCTGCAGGGAAGTTTATCTATTCGAATAGCCATGTCCCTCGGTAAAAGGACGACCCGGAGTTGTACCTTGACCTTATGACAACTAGAACTGGATACTTAATAAAACACACCCTTCCAAGTGCCAGATATAACCCGGTGATCGCTCTCTAACAGAGCGACAAGGAGGGGATCGCCGGGTAGGATTATGCTATGCGATGCTACTTGGTGAACTTACCATCTACTCTCTTCTACATGCTGCAAGATGGAGGTGGCCTGAAGCGTAGTCTTCGGCAGGATTAGCTATCCCCCTCTTATTCTGGCATTCTGCAGTTCAGTACACCGACATGGCCCTTTACACATATACCCATGCATATGTAGTGTAGCTCCTTGCTTGCGAGTACTTTGGATGAGTACTCACGGTTGCTTTCTCCCTCTTTTTCCCCCTTTCCCTTCTACCTGGTTGTCGCAACCAGATGCCGGAGCCCAGGAGCCAGACACCACTGTCGATGACGACTCCTACTACACCGGAGGTGCCTACTACTACGTGCAGCCCGCTGACGACGACCAGGAGTAGTTAGGAGGATCCCAGGCAGGAGGCCTGCGCCTCTTTCGATATGTATCCCAGTTTGTGCTAGCCATCTTATGGCAACTTGTTTAACTTATGTCTGTACTCAGATATTGTTGCTTCCGCTGACTCGTCTATGATCGAGCACTTGTATTCGAGCCCTCGAGGCCCCTGGCTTGTATTATGATGCTTGTATGACTTATTTATGTTTTAGAGTTGTGTTGTGATATCTTCCCGTGAGTCCCTGATCTTGATCGTACACGTTTGCGTGCATGATTAGTGTACGATTGAATCAGGGGCGTCACAAGTTGGTATCAGAGCCGACTGCCTGTAGGAATCCCCCTTCCAAACTCCTTGGCCGAAGTCGAGTCTAGTCATTGAAAAACTTTTACTAACATGGTTGTGTGTCTTACGAGCCCACGTCGCCATTGGGTGGTACTAGGATCTTTTACTCCTCTACCTTTACTCTGGGACTCTGATCTCTCTCCTATTCGGGTTAAATGAATTTTGCTAATTCTAACATTAGGATCTCGTTATCACTTTCACCCGGAGAGCCCCTTATTACTGATGATCGTCTGCTGCACGTGAGGACCCTGAAGACACTCTCCGCTGTTAACCCGAGAACTTGTGTTCATCGCTTTTGCAATTCCCTTCCATCGATAAAATCCTATGGATAACCACGTATACTCGCCATTCATACAATGTTTCCTAGTTGATCTTGTTATTACAAGATACCCCGAAATTCTCTCTGTTGTTCCGAGAATCCTTTGAGCTTACTGCCTTGCTGTTCTTTGTCACCTGAATACCCCTACGGATAATTCTCGCACTTACCGAGTATCCGCTCACCCCCAGTTGATTGAAGTATTTCAAAAAAGTGTTCAAAATACCATTCGATCTTCCGAAAATCCTCAGGAGCCTTTTTTCTCTTGAAGTTCTTGCTTACTTGCATTATGATTAATCTTAAGTCTCGCAATCTTATTGGCATCTCTTGTCATTATCATTTTGAGTCCGTTGATTCAATTTGTTGCGAATGCTCGCAATCCTCAATCATAGCCTAGAATTCATCCTTCCGGCTCAGACGTCATTTGAAACGTGAACTGGTTATCGACCAATCAAATTGCGGTCGATTGTACCCCTATGTCTATTCAACTTATCCATTCTTAATCAGACCATTGGCTTCTGATCCTTTGATTTGGAAATGATAATTCCTTCGCATTTGAGCTTTGAATTACTCAGTTGTTTTTATAGTTCGATGCTCTTTCGTTCCTTCTTCCTCTGATAGAGTACCAATACTCGCATCAGCTCCGTTGTAGACCACAAGACCCCTTGTTGGGTTATTATCCGACAGTGTCCTTCATATTCAATAACCTTGTGATCATTTCCATGGATATATAATGCCTTTGGTAATTTGTATCCTCTGCTTGATAACCATATCTACTTTTGAGCTGGTGATTTTACTCTTGAAGTTTGAGGTATATGTTTCTAAGATGCCCCGATGGATTGAACCTATACCTTCCCTAAAAACCGTATGAACCCGAAGGTTTTCACAAGTCATACCCTTCTGGTATTTTACCAGATAATTTTCTACCATACAACTTCATCGAATGCGAGAAGTGAATGAAAGGTTATGCATTGGAGAAGTGGGAGTCGACCTTGAACTTTGTGTTCATGCACATGGACACGATGTAGATCTTATCATTAAAGCTTCTCTTAAATTAATTATTCCTTGGGTATAAGTTCATCTTATATCTGGGATCTGGCCTTTTGCAATCGTGGTTCTGACCATGTTCTCCTTTAAATACCATTTCTCGTGCAAATTTAAGCACTTGTCCTCTGCAGAGCAATACCCCCGTCCAACCTCTACTTTGGTCTGTCGTCTAGTATTACCCCCCTGGTATCTCGAGAATGCCAAGGAACTACATAACTTCTTATGAGTTCTTCATCAACTAATATTCTTGCCGATTCCATTTTTCCAACGGGTTCTGAGTTGTTAGAACCCCTCAAGGACACCGATAAGTGAATCAATTCCGCACCCCGATTCAATAACTCTAAGTAATTTTTGTTGCTTACGAGTTTAATAATCCTTCAAGTCATTCCTAGCCTGCTCGGCTATGTCATTATCGTGCCGATTTTAACTGTGCTACCTGGTCCTTCCCAGCGCACAAATTTTGACAGTGAGCTAATCTTGCGTCGATCTTCCTCGTCATATCACTTCTCCTTGAACAGCAAACTTGATTTTGAGTTTTTGTCCTACGCGTGGTTCCAATAACCTTTCGCTTTCATCATTCCTTTGACTTGATGTCATCGTCGATCAATTACATCTTCTTGAAAACCTTCGACAAATTTGTCGTGATCATTGTCAACAATTTGACTTCTTCCAAGTTGTGTGTCGAAATTCAGGATGAGAAATACCATCCTTGCCCCTCGATGAATTGTGTTATCATCGACAACATTCTTGCCTCCCCCCAACACAAACTTGTTCATATTTTGTGTTGTATCTTGATTTCCTTGCTATCTAGCTTATGATATGTTCTACCTTGGAGTATTACCATCTTTTATGTCAAGAATGTCGTGAGGATTACTCCACCTCTTAAGAATTCTTGGTACAGTGATACTTCTCACCATCACCATTCTTTCTTGGTCCCCGTGTTGTTTCTAACCGAAATACCGACAAATGGTCTGTGATGTGTAAATTCTAAACTTCTAGCAACCCTATTGCTTTGAAGTTATTGGTCTATAGTTTCATTCTACGTCTATGGCTTATTGAATCATCATTTGAACATTGATCGTGCTACCTAGCCCATATTTGGGTGCACATTTCAACCAATGTTTAACTGTGTATGTTTTCCTCGAGCATACATCATTAAGTTATTCAATCTAGCTAATGTTATCTCCTTGTTCACATAGTTGTGGAAATCCATTTTTTGGAAATCTCAATAGATTGTCGCTGAGTCAATCAGTCACCTCCTCACCTCTCCTTGATTTAATGATGAACCCTTGTTCGGAACTCGCTTCCATAGTTCATCTCCCGGGAATCTTCGATGTCGTCTCGACAATTTGTGTTGCACCTTTCTTCTCAGGCATCCTGAGTCTGAATTATCCTGACACCAATCAGATCTGAATCTCGGTCAGATATGATGGTTGGAACATATTTCCAAGAGTTATAACATTGGTCTATATATGACCCGGTAAGGTGATGTCATGCCTAGCACACTTGACCGGAGGACCTATTGTTATAGTTCTTCCTTTCAGCAAGGTTATCCATTCTTCCATGAGGAAATTGTAAGACTTATTCTACAAGTTATTCCTGATGCATCCATTGAGTATCCAAAGTCCGACCCTTGCTTGAAGACCATGTCAATGCTATCCCGAAGCATGTCTGTGGTACTCCGATTTTCGACAAGAACATTTGAAGCCCAATGCTAAATGTTTTCTTGCTCAATTATCCAAACACCATTGTATGGGTAATGTCATGAAATTTCTCTCCCCTTACCTAAAGAGTTTTCTACATTATATCCTGTCATGGATATCATGCTCTGCTTGTCCTTGGGAAGGATATACCCCTGAAATATGTGTTTAAACACATTTTTCTTTCCATTGTTCTGATTAAATCTAATAAACAATTTTCCTTTCCATTGTTTTGTTTAACCTTTCTGGTGATCTATATGATATAAGTATTAATATTTCCTTGCTTATGTAAACACCTCGGTGTACAACCTTGTCAGTAAGACCCTGTTACTACGGTTGATAGCATTCCGGTAACCACCGATGGACGAGAACTTTGCCTATTGGTCTGCCTCATTTCAACGAGCAGGAAAATGGTTCTCTTCGTCCCTCTCCCTTGGTACCAGCATTGTTGCCATCATAACTGGCAGGCTACCCTCTGACATGCCTTGCTATCATGACCATACAAGATGTCGCTGCCCCTCTTACTTTAACCCACATGGTGGGCCCATAACCCACAGTTCCACAGGATCAAAACCTGAATCTCCTGTACACCTTGTTGTCAAAGTTATTCCTCGCGCTTGACTTTGTATGTAATTCACGGGCCACCTGCCTAGTGATCTATACTCGTATCAGATGCAATGCTTATTCACATTGCTCTAAACCCCTTCAACACTTCGTTTCAGGCAATGAACGATTGCCTATGCGCTTGAAACTTCTATTTTTGTACCTTCTTACTTTGCTCTCAATAATTTCTTAAGTTGCAATTCGAGAGTTACTTTCCGCCACCTTCCCCGATGTTATCGACCAGATAGTCAACCTTACAGAGGTCCTTCTCCCGGAATACCCACCCTTCATTCTTTCGTAAGTACGATGGAGTTCCCGAAGATAGGATGACGACTTCTCCATGATGACCTGAAGCAAAGAAATGAAGACGTCAATGTAATGGATCGACCTCTTCGAGAAGAGCAACCAAGATCAAGAAGGTCCACTAGAATTTCATAACTAGACCTCCCCCCTTCTCTACCTCTTAAATCTCGGGACGAGATTGCTTGTAGTGGAGGAGAATTGTGACGCCCGGGTAATTTGGCTACAGTAATCCCACGTTAACAATGCCACGTCTCGCGGTTATTGTTGCTAATCCCGCGTTAGTTCGAAACCGATTCAAATTCAAATTTCAAGATCAAGCAAACAATAAAAGTTTTCAAATATTAAAACTAAAATGTTCAATAAATAGTAGATAAGTCAAAGGCTATGATAAAATTGTAAACAACATTATTGAAATTTGATGGGTGACTTAAACAACCTCAAACAGTGCCTGAAAGCATTATTTAATAACCTTTTTATTATTACAAAATAAATGTGAAATGATATTTACCCCAAACTAGTTTTTGGTGGTAGGATATCTTGTGCTGTGATTTGTGGGCCAGCTCTCATATTTTACAAAACTCATTTGGTGCCCAAACAATTAGCCAAAACTAAAACAGAAAAAGGGAAAAGAATAAAAACAGAAAAACAAAACTAACAAAGATAAAAAAAAGAAAAGAAAAGCAAACCCCCACTGGGCCATCCGGCCCAGCTGGCAGTCAGGACAGCCCGCTGGCCCAGCCGGCCACCCCCACTCCCCATATCGCCCATCCTCGAAACCCTAACCCACTACCACCACGCACTCCCCCCCCCCCACCACTCGCTCTCTCCCCCCACTCCCCCTGATCCAGATCGGGATCGGGGCGACCACGCCCCCGCCCCCGATGACCCCGCCGGCGCCCCGGTGCCCGCTGCCATCCCCGGACCTCCCGCACCTCTCCCTTGTGGGATCAACCGCGCCGCTCGACCCTCCCTGCGACCCATCGCCGGACACTATCGTTGCGGTCCTCTCCGTCGCCGGCGCTCCCCGTCACCGTCGCCGGAGGCCACCTCGCCGGCCTGCCTCCACTCCGCCCGCGTCGTCTTCGACCTCCGCCCCGCGCACACTGCCCATTCCCTACGGACCCGCGGTGAGGCCCTCGGCCTCTTCTTCTCTCCCCACTCGTGGCCTCACCGTGCGGGCGACGCGCCCGCGCCCCCGTCGTCGTGTTCGCCTGGCCCAGTGCTCGCGCTGACCGCGACCTCGCCCCGCCCGGCGTGCCTCTGCACGCGCACCAGGCCGCGCCCCGACCTCGCGCGCACCCTGTAGGCTGCCCTCCCGCTGCCCTGACCCCGCCGTGCCCGCCCGCGCCCATGGCCGCGCTGCGCCTGGCCTTGGCCTCATGCGGCCAAGCGCGGACCGCGCCCAGCTCCTCACCGATGGCCCCAGGCCACCGGCCCCCTGCACCGGCGCCCATCTGCGCCCGCTCGGCCCTCCTCTGGGTCAGGCGCCCGCAGCGCCCAACGCCCGCTAACCCCGTGCCCGCTAAGGGACCCCTGGCCCAATGACAGCCGGGGCCCATCCCCTGGAACATTTTTTTTAAGAAAAATAATATTTAAAAAATTAATTATTTAATGATAAATAAAAAATAAGTTAACTAATTAATTAAATATTAACTTAATCAATGACGTTTAATTAGCCTAATCATTTAGCTAAGTTAATTAACCATGTTTAACTAACCTGAGACAATGACGAACGGGACCCACATGTTAGTTTGACTCAGTCAACACCCTTGTTGACTGCTGATGTCATGCTGACGTCAGGCTGAAGCAATAATGCTAATTTTCAAATTAATTTAATAATAATAATTTAGGAAATGAAATAAAACTTTGAAAATTAATATAAAATAAACCGTAGCTCGGATGAAAAGACTTTGTACATGAAAGTTGCTCAGAACGACGAGACGAATCCGGATACGTAGCCCGTTCATCCGCAACGCATCCCTAGCATAGCGAACCTACAAAATTTCACCTCCGGTTCATCTGTCCGAAAACGCGAAACACCGGGGATACTTTCCCAGATGTTTTTCCCCTCCGCCGGTACCACCTACTGCCGCGTTAGGGCACACCCAGCACCGCTCATTGTCATGTCATGCATCGTCACGCTTATGTTTGCATTATATTTATTGTTTCTTCCCCCTCTTCTCTCCGGTAGACTACGAGACTGACGCTACTGCTACCCTGTTCGACTGCGGAGTTGACGACCCCTCCTTCTTGCCAGAGCAACCAGGCAAGCCCCCCCTTGATCACCAGATATCGCCTATTCTTCTCTATACTTCTTGCATTAGAGTAGTGTAGCATGTTACTGCTTTCGGTTAATCCTATTCTACTGCATAGCCTGTCATTGTTGCTACAGTTGTTACCCTTACCTGCTATCCTACTGCTTAGAATAGGATGCTAGTGTTCCATCAGTGGCCCTACTCTCTTGTCCATCTGCCATGCTATACTACTGGGTCATGATCACTAGGGAGGTGATCACGGGTATATACTATATACTTTATATACATGACACATGTGGTGACTAAAGTCGGGTCAGCTCGTTGAGTACCCGCAAGTGATTCTGATGAGGGGGCTGAAAGGACAGGTGGCTCCATCCTGGTAGAGGTGGGCCTGGGTTCCTGACGGCCCCCGACTGTTACTTTGTGGCGGAGCGACAGGGCAGGTTGAGACCACCTAGGAGAGAGGTGGGCCTGGCCCTGGTCGGCGTCCGCGGTTACTTCAAAATAACACGCTTAACGAGTTCTTTGTATTTGATCTGAGTCTAGCCATTTGGTCTATGCCCACTAACCAACTACGTGGGAAAGTTATGGGCACTCGACGTCGTGGTATCAGCCGAAGCCTTCGTGACGTCAGCGACTGAGCGGCGCGCGCCGGATTGGACTGGAATGCCTGCTAGGCTAGGTCTGCTTCCGGCCGCCCTCACAACATGCAGGTGTGCAATGGGCGATGGGCCCAGACCCCTGCGCCATAGGATTTAGACCAGCATGCTGACCTCTCTGTTGTGCCTAGGTGGGGCTACGACGTGTTGATCTCCCGAGGCCGGGCATGACCCAGGAAAGTGTGTCCGGCCAAATGGGATCGAGCGTGTTGGATTATGTGGTGCACCCCTGCAGGGAAGTTTATCTATTCGAATAGCCGTGTCCCTCGGTAAAAGGACGACCCGGAGTTGTACCTTGACCTTATGACAACTAGAACTGGATACTTAATAAAACACACCCTTCCAAGTGCCAGATATAACCCGGTGATCGCTCTCTAACAGGGCGACGAGGAGGGGATCGCCGGGTAGGATTATGCTATGCGATGCTACTTGGTGAACTTACCATCTACTCTCTTCTACATGCTGCAATATGGAGGTGGCCTGAAGCGTAGTCTTCGGCAGGATTAGCTATCCCCCTCTTATTCTGGCATTCTGCAGTTCAGTCCACCGATAGGGCCCTTTACACATATACCCATGCATATGTAGTGTAGCTCCTTGCTGGCGAGTACTTTGGATGAGTACTCACGGTTGCTTTCTCCCTCTTTTTCCCCCTTTCCCTTCTACCTGGTTGTCGCAACCAGATGCCGGAGCCCAGGAGCCAGACGCCACCGTCGACGACGACTCCTACTACACCGCAGGTGCCTACTACTACATGCAGCCCGCTGACGACGACCAGGAGTAGTTAGGAGGATCCCAGGCAGGAGACCTGCGCCTCTTTTGATCTGTATCCCAGTTTGTGCTAGCCATCTTATGGGAACTTGTTTAACTTATGTCTGTACTCAGATATTGTTGCTTCCGCTGACTCGTCTATGATCGAGCACTTGTATTCGAGCCCTCGAGGCCCCTGGCTTGTATTATGATGCTTGTATGACTTATTTATGTTTTAGAGTTGTGTTGTGATATCTTCCCGTGAGTCCCTGATCTTGATCGTACACGTTTGCGTGCATGATTAGTGTACGATTGAATCGGGGGCGTCACAGTCGGGGACGAGCGATGGTCTTTTCCTACCAATCTAACCCACTAGGGGCATGCATAGTAGTACTTGGCTTCGAGGGCTAATAAACTTTTGCAATAAGTATGTGAGTTCTTTATGACTAATGTTGAGTCCATGGATTATACGCACTCTCACCCTTCCATCATTGCTAGCCTCTTCGGTACCGTGCATTGCCCTTTCTCACCTCGAGAGTTGGTGCAAACTTCGCCGGTGCATCCAAACCCCGTGATATGATACGCTCTGTCACACATAAGCCTCATTATATCTTCCTCAAAACAGCCACCATACCTACCTATCATGGCATTTCCATAGCCATTCTGAGATATATTGCCATGCAACTTCCATCATCATCATATACATGACTTGAGCATTTATTGTCATATTGCTTTGCATGATCGTAAGATAGCTAGCATGATGTTTTCATGGCTTGTCCATTTTTTATGTCATTGCTACGCTAGATCATTGCACATCCTGGTACACCGCCGGAGGCATTCATATAGAGTCATATCTTTGTTCTAGCATCGAGTTGTAATATTGAGTTGTAAGTAAATAAAAGTGTGATGATCATCATTATTAGAGCATTGCCCTAGTGAGGAAAGGATGATGGAGACTATGATTCCCCCACAAGTCGAGATGAGACTCCGGACGAAAAAAAAGAGAAAGGCCAAAAAAACGAGAAGGCCCAAAAAAACTAAAAAGAGAGAAGGGGAAGTGTTACTATCCTTTTACCACACTTGTGCTTCAAAGTAGCACCATGTTCTTCATATAGAGAGTCTCTTGAGTTATCACTTTCATATACTAGTGGGAATTTTCATTATAGAACTTGGCTTGTATATTCCAACGATGGGCTTCCTCAAATGCCCTAGGTCTTCATGAGTAAGCAAGTTGGATTCACACCCACTTAGTTTCAGTTTGAGCTTTCATATACTTATAGCTCTAGTGCATCCGTTGCATGGCAATCCCTACTCCTCACATTAACATCAATTGATGGGCATCTCCATAGCCAGTTGATTAGCCGCGTCGATGTGAGACTTTCTCCCTTTTTGTCTTCTTTTCACAACCTCAACCATCATATTCTATTCCACCTATAGTGCTATGTCCATGGCTCACGCTCATGTATTGCGTGAGGGTTGAAAAGGCTGAAGCGCGTTAAAAAGTATGAACCAATTGCTCGGCTTGTCATCGGGGTTGTGCATGATTTGAATATTTTGTGTGGTGAAGATGGAGCATAGCCAGACTATATGATTTTGTAGGGATAACTTTCTTTGGCCATGTTATTTTGAAAAGACATGATTGCTTTATTAGTATGCTTGAAGTATTATTGTCTTAATGTCAAATGATAGACTATTGCTTTGAATCACTCGTGTCTTAATATTCATGCCATTATTAGATACATGATCAAGATTATGCTAGGTAGCATTCCACATCAAAAATTATCTTTTTTATCATTTACCTACTCGAGGACGAGCAAGAATTAAGCTTGGGCATGCTTATACGTCTCCGTCGTATCTATAATTTTTGATTGTTCCATGCCAATATTCTACAACTTTCATATACTTTTGGCAACTTTTTATACTATTTTTGGGACTAACATATTGATCCAGTGCCCAGTACCAGTTCCTGTTTGTTGCATGTTTTTTGTTTCACAGAAAATCCATATCAAACGGAGTCCAAACGGATAAAAACTGTCGGAGATTTTTTGGAATATTTGTGATTTCTGGGAAGAAGAATCAACGCGATACGATGCCCGAGGGGGCCACGAGGCAGGGGGCGCGCCCTAGGGGGTCAGGCGCGCCCTGGACCCTCGTGGCCACCCCGTAAGGCGGTTGGAGCCCTTCTTCGCCGCAAGAAAGCTAATTTCCGGATAGAGATCATGTCCAAAATTCAGCCCAATCTGAGTTACGGATCTCCGGTTATAAAAGAAACGGTGAAAGGCCAGATCTGGGAAGGCAGAAATAGAGAGAGACAGAGAGACAGATCCAATCTCGGAGGGGCTCTCACCCCTCCCATGCCATGGAGACCAAGGACCAGAGGGGAAACCCTTCTCCCATCTAGGGAGAAGGTCAAGGAAGAAGAAGAAGGAGGGGGCTCTCTCCCCCTCGCTTCCGGTGGCGCCGGAGTGCCACCGGGGGCCATCATCATCACCGCAATCTTCACCATCAACTTCACCGCCATCATCACCAACTCTTCCCCCCTATATGCAGCGGTGTAACCCCTCTTTTACCCGCTGTAATATCTACTTAAACATGGTGCTCAACGCTATATATTATTTCCCAATGATGTATGGCTATCCTATGATGTTTGAGTAGATCCGTTTTGTCTTATGGGTTAATTGATGATCGTGATTGGTTTGAGTTGCATGTTTTATTATTGGTGATGTCCTATGGTGCTCTCCGTGTCGCGCAAGCGTGAGGGATCCCCGCTGTAGGGTTTGTAATATGTTCATGATTTGCTTATGGTGGGTGGCGTGAGTGACAGAAGCACATACCCGAGTAAGTAGGTTGTTTGCGTATGGGAATAAAGAGGACTTGATACTTTAATGCTATGGTTGGGTTTTACCTTAATGATCTTTAGTAGTTGCGGACGCTTGCTAGAGTTCCAATCATAAGTGCATATGATCCAAGTAGAGAAAGTATGTTAGCTTATGCCTCTCCCTCATATAAAATTGCAATAACGATTACCGGTCTAGTTATCGATTGCCTAGGGACAAATAACTTTCTCGTGACAACAAGCTCTTTACTAAAACTAATTTAGTTCTTTCTTTATCTTAACAACCCCTACTTTTTATTTATGTGCTCTTTATATTCTTGCAAACCTATCCAAAAACACCTACAAAGTACTTCTAGTTTCATACTTGTTTTCGGTAAAGCGAACGTTAAGCGTGCGTAGAGTTGTATTGGTGGTCGATAGAACTTGAGGGAATATTTGTTCTACCTTTAGCTCCTCGTTGGGTTCGACACTCTTACTTATCGAAAGAGGCTACAATTGATCCCCTATACTTGTGGGTTATCATTGGGCACACAAGTATAAGGATCATAGCCTTGGGCGAGCAATGTGCCCGCACGCGTCATGCTAGCTTGATGTTCCTTCTATGCTTGCTTTCATTAATTGAGTTTTATGAACACGCTACCATTTCCCGCCATTACCTCACCGGTTTTCCGCCACCACCCAGCAATATTGCACATAAACCTAGGCGGCGCGCGACGCACGGAGGCAACAAGCGCAGCCTGTAGCACATCCACATTTTCCAAGCATGCCAACTTTCCAAAGCACCGCCCCTACCATCAACCTCCTTGACGAAGGAAAAGAGAAGGTGCCACGGCCCGTCGAGGCTGAGGCGCTCCCCAGCAACGCGATGGCCGACGTCATGATGTGCGTCATCGCCAGGGTTGAGCAGACCACTAGCGCATGGTGCTTCAGCGCCGCTGATCAAGATAGGCATGTAAGCGCCGAGAGGCTGCACCTCTCTGCACAACATGATCGATGGAGCGCCGCAGAGCAAGATAGGCGCGTCCGCGCCAATATGCTGCGGCTCACCGCACAGGGAGACCGTTGGAGCGCCACAGAGCGAGAGGCGTGTTTCGCCGCACAGCAAGAGTGGATCCATCTACGCTTGCCTGCTGTGGACAGGGCATCGCAGCTTGCTACACGTCCCGTCAGTACTTCCATTCCTCGTCGGGAGTGGGCAGAGGCCGTCTGTGTCGTACTTGCACTGGACGCCCGCTGCGCCGTTCACATGGGTCGTGCCATTCGCCTTGTTCATGGCCCGCTCGATGCCAATGCGCTGGTTGCTAGGCTCGACCGCCTCCTTGGCCCAGGTGTCCAACTAGGCGCAGTAGAGGAACATGGTCGTCACATCCTCCAGCTGGTGATCTCCAATGAAATAGCCAAGTTGGAGCTCAAGATCGCGCTCCAGATGTACCGCGAGAATGTCGACCACTGGGACGAACGCCTGCACGAGTACAGGAAGAGCCAAGAGCTACTCTAGGCAAGGGCTGCTGGTCACGGTCTCGTGGACGGGTTTTATTTTGTTGAGTCCTTTCGACGTGCATCGCTATGTATGCACAACAATCATAATATTGCTCTGTTTATTGCTCTATTTCAATGTGTGTACTCTGTTTTTCATTCTTATATGTTCTGTTTCAATGTGTGTGTGTATTCTTTCCATTCCGTATATGTGGATGACAACAGCTAGATACAATTAGTATACGAAAATAGATAGAAAATGGAATTCATAATATACATAATATCATCACATATACGTGATGATACTTAAATACTACGTACAATGCATAAGATTGAAAACGAACAATATTAAAACTAATAATCCCTCCTAGGGGTAGTATTCCAACAGCCCCTCACCAGCAGCTCCCTGGTGTGTGGCATATTCCCAGCGTGGAGGCATTACTCCGCCTCCTCCACCTCGCAGCGCTTGACATACCGATCTGCCTCTTGCTGGAGGACGAGCATGGATGATCTTGCCATTTCATTGGGCGCCCACCGGAGCTCCTCGTCGGTGGCACGCTAGAGCTTATCGGCCCACCTCCACGCAACGATGAGGTGCCTAGTGCCTTCGACCTTCCTAGCGAAGTACCCATTTTCGTACACCTCCTCCGCATGACGACACGCCCGCCCCCAAAGCTCCACCGCCTCCTTTTTCCAGGCGACATCATGGGCCGCCTCGTACCTGGCTTCTTCCTCTGCCATCTCCTTCTAAAACGCCACTTGCCTAGCTTTCTCAGCTGGCGGCAGCGACTTCCACAGACAAAGATTGTACTGGCCCCAAAACCACTCCAAAGTTCAGGGGTCCGGCGCAACCTCGTCCGGTAGCACGTAGAGGTCCTCCTCATCGCCGCTCTTCAACTGAGCATCCTCGGGGGGTGGCGCCTCCTCGTCGGCACGTGGGCAGATTGGCAGCGCCATGGCCGAGATTTGAGAGAGAGGGAGGGAGAGAGAGAGAGAAAGAGAGAGAGAGAGAGAGAGAGAGGGCGAGCGAGGGGAGGATGTAGATGAGGATGCAGGTGGGACAACGTGAGC
The DNA here is from genome assembly GCF_002575655.3 of Aegilops tauschii subsp. strangulata. NCBI lineage: Eukaryota > Viridiplantae > Streptophyta > Magnoliopsida > Poales > Poaceae > Aegilops > Aegilops tauschii. Next base: position 282,330,761 of record NC_053036.3, read on the forward strand.
AAGGTAGTATTTACTAGTGGCCGGAATCTAGATCGACGAGAACAGTACACATGTCGGTCGCCGGAATTTATAAGTACTGTAGTTTGAATTACACACGATTCCCGCAGCAAAAGCCGTGTGTGAACTTAATAGCTAACAGTTTCCAATACATAACCGTGTCTGATCAATACCCGCGCCACCCACCTTCCAAACCTTGAGGCGCGAAATAGAGTGCCAATTGTGTGGGGTCCGGTTGTCTTGCCAGTTCTTTACATTTTCTTTTTTGAACACCAGATTTTTACATCGTCTGATCATTTTTTAATTTTTTGGAATTTAAATGCCATGGCACTCCATGCATGTGTCCAAGCCGTGACACCAATATGTTTGAAAATTCGTTCCATGTGCAGTAAATTGGAAGGAATTTTCAAACATATTGGTGTCACGGCCTGCACACATGCATGGAGTGCCATGTCATTTAAATTCTAGAAAGTTCTAAAAAGATCAAAAACACATGAAACCTTGCTTGATGAAATGTCATGCCACCAATATGATGTGCTAAATTTTTTGGCACATTTAACAAAAGTTTGAACACACACCGCTCACAAGCTGCAGCAACGCACTAAAAGGCTCGCGGTTCCGAGATGGAACAATGCGTGATTGATAACGAATGGGAAATAGCTTCCTCTTACGGCCTTCAAAAAATTTCTACACTTAACATGCACTAATACAATTGTCATTTGAAAATTTGGAAAATTCCAGGAGTCATTTGACCTTCTAAAGACATTTATGTAATTTTCAAGCCATTTAATGACCGTAATTCAAATTTGAACTACATCTACATGCAACAGCCAACCATAATGGTTTGAAAAATCATATTTGTGTACTTGTGTGCGAGTTAATTCCATGTGCTGTAAATTGGAAGGAATTTTCAAACATATTGGTGTCACGGCTGAACACATGTATGGAGTGCCATGGCATTGAAATTCCAAAAAATTTAAAAAAGATCAGAAACACATGAAACCTTACTTGACGTAATGTAGTGCCACCAAGATGATGTGGTAAAAAAATTGGCCTGTTTGACGAAAGTTTGGACACACACCCCTCACAAACCAGAGCAACTCACTAGAAGGCGCGTGGTTCCGAGAGGGAACAATGCATGTTTGATGACGAATGGGAGATAGCTTCGTCTTATGGGCTTCAAAAAAATTCTACAGTTAACGTGCACTAATACAATTGTCATGTGAAAATTTTGAAAATTATAGGGGTCATTTGACCTTTTAAAGACATTTAAGTGATTTTTTAGCCATATAATGACTGTAATTCAAATTTGAACTACATCTACATGAAACGGCTAACTATAACGGTTTGAAAAATCATATTTTTGTGTACGTGCGTGTGAGTTAATTCCATGTGCTGTAAATTAGAAGGAATTTTCAAACATATTGGTGTCACGGCCTAGACATTTTCCAATATTTTCTAGCCATTAAATATTTTATATAGTGATTTATATACTTCAATTACGGTTGTTGCCTAAACATATTGGTGTCAAGGCCTAGTTTGACATGACAGTTGTATTAGTGCACATTAACTATAGAAATTTTGTAACATCCCAAAATTCTAAATTTTGGAATGTTATATTAAATAGATAGTTATGATTGATTGAGTGAAATTTGAAACTTTTTGAAAGTTAAATGAGAGGGAATAAAAGGACTTTCCCAAACTTTCATTTTTGCATTTATGATCTCCATGAATTCAAATTTATTTCATCACAAAACCCTAGAGAGAAGATGACACGACTTCTTCCATTTAAATAAATGAAAAGGGTTTTGAAAAGATTTGAATTTCATTCGGTAATATTTCCAATTCAGAAACTTTAAGCAACTCAATGATTTTCATGAGAGAAGATAAAATGACTTCTTCAAAACATATGAAATATGAGTTGGTAGTTTAAAAGAAACCAAATTGAAAGTCCTTTTGAAATTATTGTCAATTTGGAGTTATTTGGGTTTTATTCAAATTATTTTTCTCCAAAAATAAAACAAATGGAAATTAGGGTAAAATTATTCCCTACATTAGAAAATTGGAGAGAAATAAATTTGAAATCATTTTGGTATTTTTAAAATGATATTGTTGGGATTTTATTGCAACAGTAGCACTCTTCGTTTTATTTAAATTTTTGTGGATTTTATTTGGCGTGAGAAAAATGTTCATATTATAGAAAATCTTTTTCTGAAAATTTTGATATATTATATGCCTATATAATATATTTTTATTTCTTTTGTTTTTATTATTTTCGTTTGTCTTTTTAAAACAAAAAAAACTTTCTCCGCTACCGAACTGGGCCGGCCCTACAAGCCGCCAACCCAGCCAGAGCCGCGCCTCCGCCGACCTCCGCCGGAGACTGAGCCCCGCACGCGCAGCCGCCGGGGACTCCGACCCGGGCACGCCTCCCGAGCCGCCTGCCCTACCCCCTATTTAAGCGCCGCATCCGCCGCCCCTTTTTCTCCTCCTAGCCCCGCTCGCCGCTGCAGGCCGCACACCGCCGCCGCTGCTTAGCGCCGCCGCCGCGTTGCATCTCGCCTCACCCCGCCGCCAAGCGCCGCTGCCGCACCTCCGTCGGCCCTTGCCGTCTCGTGCCGCCGCAGCCGCCCCGTCGCAGAGTCGCGCGCCGCCGCCCGCCTCGCCCCTCGCTCGCCCTTCGCCGAAGCTCGCCGTTTCGCCGGAGCCGCCGCGGTTTTTCTCACCGAACCGGTAAAACCGCCGAACCCTAGATCTGTTTTTTTGGTTTTTCTTTAAAACTCGGTTTACTAGTTATTTAGCGAACGATTCGTTCGTTTAGGTTCTGTAGTGAACAGATTCTTTAGATTAGTTTTGGTAGCGAGCGTTCGCTCGATAATTTTTTTATTTTTGGCCAGGGACCCATCCGTGAATATTTTATTTACAGATTAGTCCCTGACCTTCAAACCTTCGCTACTTTTCGCTTGTTTATCCAAATCCAACGAAACCAATGCCCACTTCTTCGTCATGATTCCCTCTATCCAGATAACTAACTTGAACATGTTTTTGAAAATTTAAAATTTGTTTTCAAACAGATTTGAATTCAAACTCCTTTTGTTAATAACTCGAGTTTTATAACACCGTTTGAGTTGATTCTTTTTGCAAATCAAAGCTCTTGACCTGAACTTTCTGATAAGGCCAAATTCACCCAATTTTGGTACTGTTAGAAATTGTTTTCCGTTGCAAGAGTTAGTTGTTTGTTTTCGAAGTTTTCCGAGATCTTTTCTTTGATTCTTTTGCATGATTGCTTATGTGTGGTTACTATTGCTTGCTTACGATAGATTGACCGGAGTGTGACGAATAGAACCGTCAAGAGTTAGGAGTGCGAATCATCTACATCAACAGTACAAGGCAAGTTCACACTTTGATCATACTTTTCATACCCAGTTTTTATGCATTAGTTTCAACCCTCAACATTTCATGAGTAGGACTTGATAACATGTGCGTATTGGGAAGTAGTTGATGAGGTAGGAACCTATTGTCTTGCATTTAACCCCTGGGTGCTATTGCGTTATGCTCATACTGCTATGCTATGCTCGTAGACGTGGTTTGGTTTGAGTGATTCATGGAAGTTGTGAGAGACTATTGTTAACTAAGGGTTAACTTAAGGAGGCTACTTTAATACACATCTGGGTGGATTGGTTGGGGCACCCTGGGGATACCAGTGGATTGCCCGGACACCTGGGGAATCCAGTGTTGTCCAAGGAGATCTCGGGGAATCCGTGTGATCATCCTATGGTTCGCCAGCCAGGCTCAAAGGGATCACAAGATTATTCATGCTAGAAACTTCCGTGTGCATCCACAAGCCATTATGGGCTCTGGCATAGTTGAGTATGTTGCATGACCTCTTTCAGTGGTAGACTAGCAGATGTAGGGGATGTAGGTGGTACGGTCTACCCATTGAAAGAGTTAATTCTTCTGAAAGACTGTGTCTCGATCATCCGTTTCTCAAACATCATGCAGTGCGAGAAATCAAACGGAGGAGATCGAGTCTTGTGGGGAAAAGTGCGCAAACCTCTACAAAGTGTACAAACTAATCATGATTAGCCGTGTCCCCGGTTATGGACATCTTGAGTATCTCGTACTTGAATTATTTATTTGATCTCATCACTCTATTTAATTAATAATTTGTGGGGTGACTGTTAATTTGGGATTGAGATGGGGTTACCATTCTCAATGTTTTCAACAAACTTTGTAGTTAAATAAAATATATTCCTTTGTTGTAGGGAAAATTGGCTTTATGCAAAAATAATAGAGCTTTCCATCAGCCAAATATGCATGTAGTGATAGCTATTGTTCATCATTATCCTATTGATGCGGAGCATCCTATGGTCATCCCCATGGACCTACCATCGTCTCATCAAGAGCCAAGAGGACCTATGACACAAGCACGAGCTAGAGCTCTCGAGAACGAGGTGACTTCCTTCCTTAGTGATATCACATGTGATCCACTCGGGACATGGCTACTACCTAAGTCCGATATGCTATGCATGATTAGGTGTCAAGAGGAGCCTCCCGAGGATGCACGTGAACACGGACAAGCCGCCAAGTCCATGGATGAAGAGAACCAACGGAAACGGGCCAGTTCACCTTCCAGGCCCCGGACATCCGGCCATGACCCCGGACATCCGGCCCCTGGAGCATCCACAGCAGCAGCAGCCCAGACGCCCAAGCCTACAGGGCCCGGACATCCGACGTCCAGCCCGGACATCCGGCCAAAGCCCGGAAATCCGGCCAAAAGCCCGGACATCCGGCGCCACGCTACAGAACATCCAGAAGTTTTGCCCTCCAGCCCGGACATCCGGCCTCTCCTGAAGCCCCGGACATCCGGCCACCCCTGTCTGCGCACAGTAAGGGCCGAGGCCCGTGTACCCCTTCGACCCCCTAGACTATATATACTCCTTCTCCTCCATCTTTCTAGGGTTAGCATTGGTTTAGCTCATATGTGAGATAGAGCATTGCTCATCCATACGGATCTCCTCCTCGAGAGAGACTGCGGCCCCTCTTCGGAGACGATCCACGTTGGATTCAAGACCCCCTCTTGGGTGGCCCCCCTCAACACCTCCTTTCGGAGAAGAACCGGTTACCTATGTTTCGTCCCTTGTTGGATTTGGATCGTGTATCTCTTTGTGTTCCGAGGATCTAGCACATGTGTGATTGTTCTTGTTGGTTTGAGTGATTCTCTCATGTCTTCCCCTCGTGTTTCCCCCTCGTGTTCTTCGTGTTCTTAGTTGGGATCCGCTCCTTTCGTGAAAGATCGGCCATCTAGGGTTCCACCCTACATCGTCTTGGTATCAGAGCCACGTTGATCACGATTTCGGGGCCCCCTCTCTTTGTTTTCTAGCTTGATTTTGTTGTTTTTCGTCCTAACCCGAAAATGGCCCGACAAAAATAGCCCAAAAGTTTTTGTGATTTGTTGGTGTGATGAAGTTTTGTTGGATTTGATCCCCGGATTTCGTGTGTTGCAGGTAGATCTAGCTTTTCCCCATCTTTTCCCCAATTTCCATCCACAAAATCTTCCGAATTTTGCCCCGAATTTGACCTCTCCACGCAGTGTTCATCCACGGATCCCGAGCCCGGACATCCGGCCCTGACAGCATCAACTCCATCCTCCACTCCGTTTACCGCCTAACTTTTGTCCAATTTTGTTCCGGAGCCCACATACACTTCCGCATACCACCACCACTTCCGCATAGCACCACCATAGCCTTTCCCGCTACCAACTCCGACAATTTTGAACCATTTTGTTTTGAGAATTTGAGTTGTGGTTTCCGTATCCTATTGTGTTTCGGCTCTCTAGGTACGGTTCGGCAACAACATCACCACCGCTCATCTTCGCCAAGGACTACTACGAATGGCTACATTACTTTGGTATCACCTTCACCGTCATATCATCTTGGTATCGTGATATTATCATACTCTCTTGCATTTGCATTGATAACCCCATGGCCTTACTTTTGCGTAGCTTACCCATCGAGACTAGCCTTTGAGTATTGTCGGCAACGTGACTTGTGCACATTAGTGTTCATACTTCACATAGCATACATACCATCATTGAGTTGCATATCTTAGTATCATCTCTTGTGTCACAAAAGTTGTCTTCGCATACACAATTGCTATCTTGGTTCGTGAAGCATTGCATGAGAAAAGAGCTCAAACAACAAAGAGCCAAACAAGCTTTTAAGCAAAAGGGAACGATAAGCAAGGAGCTTATAAGCAAGAACCATAGCATCATACAACATTAAGATTGTCATACTCGATCATCTTGGATCAAAGCATAGAAACATCATATATATAGCATACTTGGGATAGAAGTCGTTGCATTTTTGCTTAGTAGGTTGTGCACAAGTTCGTATCCGCCTATTGTGCAATCGTGCTAGCGTCTCTCTAGTGTTGTGCGACAAGAGCATCTTGGTGGATTCCACATTTTGGCTCACCCTTGGTTGCCCAACCCCACTTATCTTTTTGCGTGTGTGTTTCCGTGTACCATATCTTGCTATTGGTCTACTTGTTGCATTTGCAAATTTGATCTTTTCCAACATTATTGAGTCTCACTTACAATTGCATCAAATTTTGTGCCACCATCCTAACCAAGCTCCACCATAAGCTTTTACTTGTGTAGGTGTGAGAACCGACAAGAAACGGTACCAATTGTGCTATTCCCTTGATACACATTGGAGTGATCTTTGATCCAGTTTCAACATCGGTCAAGGTACATTTGGTATTGGTTCTTCTCTTTCTCCCACTCACATATCTTTGTTTGGAATGATGGATAGGCCAAGTACTTCTACCAATCCACTCTTCTTGGAGCAAGACGACGACATGTCATCGTACGTCACCAAGACTCAACTATTTGGTGCACACCGAGCTTTGCATCAAGAACAACTTGCTTTGGGCGATCGCATCGACAACCTCGCCACCGATCTACGACAATCTGAGCAACGTACAAGAGACTACTTCGACACATCCATGAGTTCCCTCAAAGAAGATACCCGAACCATTATGGTCCGCTCTTCTACAACTTCGTCCTCGTCAAGACGGAGCCGCTCAAGTCAACACTACGACGACACCATCTCCGGTTCAAGTACGCCGACATCGAACACTCTTCGTCGTGCCGCGCGTCAAGATCGTCAAGCTAACCGCAATCCTCTACACGACACCGACTCTCAAGAGCATCGACATCGTCACAACCAAGCTGCTTTCGCACAAGCACAAGAACGCCAACGCCAACGACAACAAGAACAAGAGGAGCGAGCGCGACAACATCAAGATGCACAAGACGCCGAGGCACAACGTCAAGAACGACAACTACGTGAAGCTCAAGCACTTGAGGCGCAACGTGCTCTTCAAGACTCAAGTCGTGCCGTAGCCAATCGAGGCCGACAAGCTCGACTACATTAAGAAGCACTTCGCGACGAAGCTCAAGAAAGGATTTACGAAGCACGTGTGCATCGTCAAGCCCCTCGTCAAGATCAACAAGCTCCTCATCAAGATAGACAAATTTCTCCTCATGCGAGACAAGAACGTCAAGTCCATCGAGAGAAAGAAGACAATGGACCACCTCCTCGCCAAGAGCATCATGAGGAAGACAACCCTCCTCGCCAAGAGCAACATGAGGAAGACAACCCTCCTCGCCAAGAGCGACATGAGATTGCCAATCCTCACCGACATGGGCGTCATCATCCCCGACCCCAACACAATGAAGAGCAACCATATGGCAAGCTAAAGTTCACCATGCCCAAGTTTACCGGAAGCAATGACCCCGAAGAGTACATATCATGGGCATTGAAGGTTGACAAAATCTTCCGCTTGCACAACTACGAAGAAGAGAAGAAGATCGCAATGGGATCCCTCGAATTCCAAGACTACGTACTCATTTGGTGGGAACAAGTCATTGAGCGCCAGGCGGCAAGAGGTGAACCACCCATCACCACTTGGGCACAAATGAAGGATGTCATGAGAGCACGATTCGTGCCAAACTACTACAACCGCTACCTCTTCAAGAAACTCCAACAACTCAACCAAGGAACCAAGAGCGTTGAAGAGTACTACAAGGAAATGGAGATTGCCATGATACGAGCCAATGTCAAAGAAGATGATGAGCAAACTATGGCACGTTTCTTGAATGGACTCAATCACCCTATCAAGAAGATTGCCGACTTCCAACCATACTCGAACCTCATCGAGCTAGTGCATCAAGCTACCAAAGCGGAACGGCAAGTACAAGACGACTTCAAGTATGCCAAGTTCTCATCAAAGTCCTATGGCCTCTCCAACAATCAAGCTTCAACGACTCCCAACACGAGCAATGGCGACAAGTCAAGTTACAAGAAAGCTTCGACAAGCTCAAGTCGTCCTCCTACTACAAGCAACTTCAAGCCGAAAGCTTCATCATCATCTACTCCAACCGATGAGACCATCAAGACAAGTTCCATCAAATGTTTCACATGCGGAGGCCGAGGCCACAAGTCCTTCGAGTGCACAAACAAGCGCACCATGATCCTCAACGACGACGGCACCTACGACTCCATGAGTGAAGGAGAAATGGAAGCTTTTGAGCAAGTGGCCATGCACCGACAAGTGAACAATGAAGAAGAAGATGATCACATCTTTTGTGACGAAGACTCAAGTCCCGCTCTTGTTGTCTCCAAGGTCTTGACTCTTCAACATCAACAAGACGAAGATCAAAGATGCCATATCTTCCACACAAAGGCCGGCATCAATGGACGGTCCGTCAAGGTCATCATCGATGGAGGGAGTTGCCATAACTTGGCAAGTGAAGAACTATGCTCCAAACTCCAATTGGTCAAGATGAAGCACCCGTACCCCTACAAGGTTCAATGGCTAAGCGACACCGGCACCATACAAGTCGAGCAGAGAGTACAAGTCTCTTTCAAGATCGGCGCCTATGAAGACACTTTGGAGTGTGATGTCCTTTCGATGACCGTGTGCCACCTCCTTCTTGGACGGCCATGGCAATTTGACCAAGGTGTCATTCACAATGGGCGTACAAATCACTATAGCTTCAAGATGAAAGGGAAAGAGTTTGTGCTACGTCCTATGTCTCCAAGCCAAGTGCTCGCCGACAAGCAAAACACCCATCGTGGAGAGAATAGTGAGAGAGTGAACCACCAAAAAGAGAGTGAGCGCCACAAGCCCAAATTGAGTGCCTCCACGATGAGCGACAAGAAAAACTTAGTCCTATTTGCCACCAAACGTGAGATGAGAGAAGTGTGTGAGAACCCATCAAGTGTCCTACACTATGTCCTATTGTGCAAGGATGAGGCACCAAAAACTAACAACTCTCATGATCTACCTTTGGTGTTATCTTCTTTATTGCAGGAATTCCAAGATGTTTTCCCCGATGAGCTACCTCCGGGTCTACCTCCACTACGAGGCATTGAGCACCGAATTGATCTCATCCCCGGAGCGCCGCTTCCAAACAAAGCGCCCTACCGCGTCAACCCCGAAGAAACCAAAGAAATTCAAAGGCAAGAAAGCATCTCATAGACTATGGACATGTGCGTGAAAGTTTGAGTCCTTGTGCCGTACCTGTCATTCTTGTGCCAAAACGAGACCGTAGCTTTCGCATGTGTTCCGATTGTAGACCTATCAATGCTATCAACGTTCGTTATAGGTATCCCATTCCACGTCTTGATGATATGCTTGATGAACTTTGCGGTGCCACTATCTTTTCCAAAATTGATCTTAAAAGTGGTTACTATCAAATCCGCATACAAGAGGGTGATGAATGGAAAACCGCTTTCAAAACAAAGTTTGGTCTATATGAGTGGTTAGTCATGCCTATGGGTTTATCGGAAGCACCCGGTACTTTCATGCGTCTTATGCATTACGTGTTTCGCCCTTACATCGGTGAATTTGTTGTTGTCTACTTTGATGATATCCTTGTGTTTAGCAAATCTATCAAAGAGCATGTCACCCACCTTCGCACTGTGCTACAAACTCTTCCAAAAGAGCAACTTTATGCTAATATGGAAAAATGCCTATTTGGTGTTGATAAGCTTGTTTTCTTGGGTTTCGTAGTATCTTCTAAGGGTGTTCATGTTGATGAATCTAAGATCAATGCTATTAAAACTTGGCCCCAACCAACCAATTTGCAACAAGTGCGTAGTTTTCTTGGTTTAGCCGGTTTCTATCGCAGATTTGTGAAGGATTTTAGCACCATTGCTTCACCTTTGCATCCTTTGAGTAATAAAAATGCACCGTTTGTTTGGAGAACATCTCAAGATATCGCTTTCAATGAGCTTAAGAATTTGCTTGCTCATGCTCCCGTGCTTGCATTACCCAACTTTGACAAACCTTTTGAAATTCATTGCGATGGTAGTGGTAATGGTATAGGAGGTGTGTTAACGCAAGAGAAGCGCCCAATTGCTTATTTTAGTGAGAAACTATCCGGAGCACAACTCAATTACCCTATCTATGACAAAGAGCTATATGCTTTGGTGCGAGTTTTGCATGAATGGGAACATTACCTACGCCCTCATGAGTTCATCATCCATACCGACCATGAAACGCTTAAATACCTTAAGGGTTAAACTAAGTTGAACAGGCGTCATGCTAAATGGAGTGAGTTCATTGAGTCGTTTCCTTATGTCATCAAGTATATTAAAGGTAAGGAAAATGTTGTGGCGGATGCACTTTCCCGTATATGCATGCTTGTTAATCAACTTGAGTTAAATGTCATTGGCTTTGAGCATATAAAAGACTTGTATGAGCATGATCCTACATTTTCTATTCCTTATACCAAGTGTTTGACGCATACTTCTTGGGATCGATACTACATCAACGATGGATATCTTATGAGAGCTAACAAACTTTGCATCCCCGAGTCCTCTCTTCGCTTGTTGCTTTTGCAGGAATCTCATGGAGGCGGACTCATGGGACACTTTGGAAGCGACAAGACATTTGCTACGCTCTCCAAGAACTACTTTTGGCCCAAGATGTTCCGCGACATCAATCGCTTCACCAACCGATGCTCTACATGTCGCAAAGCTAAGTCCAAAGCTCAATCTCATGGCCTCTATATGCCACTTCCAATTCCATATCACCCATGGGAAGACATTAGCATGGACTTTGTGCTTGGTTTGCCTAGAACTCGAAATGGCAAGGATTCCGTTTTTGTTGTTGTGGACCGATTCTCCAAAATGGCACATTTCATTCCTTGCAACAAGATAGACGATGCTTCACATGTTGCAAATTTGTTTTGTAGGGAAATCTTGCGCCTTCATGGAGTGCGAAATACGATTGTCTCGGACCGCGACGTCAAGTTCTTGAGTTACTTTTGGAAGACATTGTGCGCCAAGCTCGGAATCAAGCTTTTGTTCTCTTCGGCATACCATCCACAAACCGACGGCCAAACGGAGGTGACCAACCGCACGCTCTCCACTCTACTACGCGTGTAGATAAACAAGAACATCAAGGAGTGGGAGGAGTTCCTACCCATCGCCGAGTATGCCTACAATCGTGCAAGACATTCGACTACCGGCAAGTCCCCCTTCGAGGTCGTCTATGGCTTCAACCCATTGTCTCCATTGGACATTCTACCTCTACCGCTACAAGAGCGCACAAACATGGACGCGAGTGCCCGAGTCAACTTCCTCAAGAAGATGCACGAAGATACAAGAAACACCATCGAGCGCCAAGTACAACGACTCGCGACCAAGCGCAACGTCAACAAGCAACCCATGTTGTTCAATGTTGGAGATCTTGTGTGGTTACACCTTCGCAAGGATCGCTTCCCCAAGGAACGCAAGTCCAAGCTACTACCCCGAGCGGATGGACCCTTCAAGGTGCTTGCACGCTACAACTACAACGCATACAAGATCGACATCCCACGCGACAAGTACTCCGCGAGCGACATCTTCAACAACAAAGATCTATCCCCGTAGCATGGTGATGAGGATTTCGATCCGAGGTCGGATCTTTCCCAAGGGAGGGGAGATGATGCGGAGCATCGTACGGTCATCCCCATGGACCTACCATCGTCTCATCAAGAGCCAAGAGGACCTATGACACGAGCACGAGCTAGAGCTCTCGAGAACGAGGTGACTTCCTTCCTTAGTGATATCACATATGATCCACTCGAGACATGGCTACTACCTAAGTCCGATATGCTATGCATGATTAGGTGTCAAGAGGAGCCTCCCGAGGATGCACGTGAAGACGGAAAAGCCGCCAAGTCCATGGATGAAGAGAACCAACGGAAACGGGCAAGTTCACCTTCCAGGCCCCGGACATCCGGCCATGACCCCGAACATCCGGCCCCTGGAGCATCCACAGCAGCAGCAGCCCAGACGCCCAAGCCTACAGGGCCCGAACATCCGGCGCCCAGCCCGGACATCCGGCCAAAGCCCGGAAATCCAGCCAAAAGCCCGGACATCCGGCGCCACGCTACAGAACATCCAGAAGTTTTGCCCTCCAGCCCGGACATCTGGCCCCCAGCCCGGACATCCGGCCTCTCCTGAAGCCCCAGACATCCGGCCTGTCGCCCGGACATCCGGCCACCCCTGTCTGCGCACAGTAAGGGCCGAGGCCCGTGTACCCCTTCGACCCCCTAGACTATATATACTCCTTCTCCTCCATCTTTCTAGGGTTAGCATTGGTTTAGCTCATATGTGAGATAGAGCATTGCTCATCCATACGGATCTCCTCCTCGAGAGAGACTGCGGCCCCTCTTCGGAGACGATCCACGTTGGATTCAAGACCCCCTCTTGGGTGGCCCCCCTCAAGACCTCCTTTCGGAGAAGAACCGGTTACCTATGTATCGTCCCTTGTTGGATTTGGATCGTGTATCTCTTTGTGTTCCGAGGATCTAGCACATGTGTGATTGTTCTTGTTGGTTTGAGTGATTCTCTCGTGTCTTCCCCTCGTGTTTCCCCCTCGTGTTCTTCGTGTTCTTAGTTGGGATCCGCTCCTTTCGTGAAAGATCGGCCATCTAGGGTTCCACCCTACATCACCTATGGTGCGAATTTGCCAGTACATTCAATGTATTGACCCTTTGTGGCTGCAACGTCACATGTTGCAGGAAATCTTACGACAAGTAAGTGATACGTTAGGGTTACGATTTCTACACTCAACTTTGCCGTTGGTGTTGATGGGAATCCACAACCTTGTTGTTACTTTCGCTATTTGGATTGAGGTAATAGTACTTACGTTACTTTATACATGTGATTTACCTCTGTTATAAATCCTCGAGTACTGTGTGTGTCAGCATAGCGATCCAGGGATGACACTTAAGCACAAAGACTTGACCGTCTGAGGTCGGATCGCTACAAATTTTTTGAAGCCCATAAGAGGAAGCTATCGTCGATTCGTCATCAAACATGCATTGTTCCCTCTCGGAACCATGAGCCTTCTAGTGAGTTGCTCCGGTTTGTGAGGGTGTGTGTCCAAACTTTCGTCAAACAGACCAATTTTTTTACCACATCATCTTGGTGGCATGACATTACGTCAAGCAAGGTTTCATGCCTTTCTGATCATTTTTTAATTTTTTTGGAATTTAAATGGCATGGCACTCCATGCATGTGTCTAGGCCGTGACACCAATATGTTTGAATATTTCTTCCAATTTACAGCACATGGAATTAACTCCCGCACAAGTACACAAAAATATGATTTTTCAAACCGCTATGGTTAGCTGTTGCAAGTGCATGTTGTTCAAATTTGAATTACGGTCATTAAATGGCTAGAAAATCACTTAAATGTCTTAAAAGGTCAAATGACCCCTGGAATTTTCACAGCTAATAAAAAATATCAACAACATCACACAGTTGTTTTGTAGGAACCGTTTGCAATGATATTGGTGGGTCTATTTAAGTCTTTCTCCTTAAGCTTCACCGACTCGTCTGCTCCAGTGCCGGCAACCCCCGACTCCATGGATCCCGATCCCCATTCCCGCAACCACTTCTTGCAAAGATGGCACCGTGGAAACGGTTCATGAGGACTCGTACAGGGGCCGCGTCCTCCCCGAGCGCCGCCGCCTGTGCCGAGAGCACGATCGCCTTCTCCGAGAGTGCTGCCGCATCCGCATTGAGCGTGGCCGCACTCACCGAGAGGGCGTCTGGGACAGCCGATAGGGCAGCTGCAACCACTACTACGGGTACTACAACCTTGAGGCCGACACTGAGGACGAGGACTTGGACGCATTTGACTTCAGCAGGGGGTCGCGGAGTCCATCAACGGCGGCATGTCGCCAGGGCAAGACGACGTCTCATCTCACACCGGCGATGCATAGGTCGGCGCATCCGCGGCTTTGTTAAAATGATGCGTACTTAGGCTTTGTTTTTAATGCTGGTCTTTTGTTAGAGCAATGTTTAGGTCAACTGGCTCTGTTTAATTACTAAAATTGCTCGATTCAGTAAGTGTGTTCTTTGTGTTGTACTCTCTTTTGTGTGCCCAAATTAGCAAGCGGTGTTAAATTATGCAATGACGTGGATGAGGATAGTACCCAGGAAAATTTCCACCAAAATTTAAATTATCAAACTCATCCCATGTGCGTAAAGCAAAAAAGTTGTTTGTGATGCACACAATCATTCAAAGTGAATGGTGTCCGGCAGCACCACGCGCAAAGTTTCCCTCCACATTTCAAAATTTTTGGCCTATCGCGGAAATACCTACCCCCTTCCCCTCCCCCTTTTCTCGCCGACCACAAGTCACATTTCCCCCGTTTGCTCCTTCCTTGCTTCCAAAGCTATAGCCGCTTCCTCGCTTGCTTCCTCGCTATCGCGGTCTCGCATCCTACAGCCGGGGTCACCATGGTTTTCTTCAATGACCTCTCCAGCGGTTCCTCCTCCGACGATGACTCCTTCACCACCCGGGTATGCCTCTCTTCTCTCTCTCGGGTTATGACTTGGAATGAAGGATTTTAACCTGGCAGTCAATTTGAGTCATTTCTTCCTCTTGTAGCTCCCTAGGACCATTTGGAGCGGGGTGGCTGAAGATCTGCCTGCTCGTTCTCACCATCAATCTCCATGAGTGAAGCTAGTTGCGTTTGAAACTATGGAGAGTGGGAGGAAGTTTCTGGCATGTGCAGAGAAGGTTAGCCCCACTTCATTGTTACAAATCATTTGTTAGATGTGATTCAGAAACTGTCACTGTGCTATGTTATTCTGGATGTTAAGACAGTGTCACAGTTTGTACCTAGTATCTAAAAATGTTGCCATCTCATCAGCGGTGCCATTATAAAATTATTTGGCACCGCTTCAGCAGTTTGTGCAGCCAACATTGGTCCACACATCCGAGGATCCAAGCAATAAAATACTAAATCTTTATTGCCCGAAGGAACTAGACATCGGAGCAACTAGGTGCTCCGGAGTCCGGGTCCCTGATTTTTTTCCGCTGCATCGGCTTGCCAGTGCAGGGCACCGGTGCCAAATGTAGCAACAGTTGTCTTTACATCTGTTTTGGCATACACAGTGGACGGCCTTAGTGCTATTAGTTCTATGTTACTAAATTTGTGCATGTACACACCTGTTAGTATCAATTTGCTGTCATCCAAACACTGTCGCTATGCTGTTGCAGTTATATTTAGCTTCCTCGTAAAATGTTCAATTTGTTATTTATAGTACATGACTAAGAACTTGTACCGTTGTTGTAGTCAATTATAGCTTCTGATGTTTCAGAATTTGGTAGTTGTCTCAGTAGCAATTAATTCATTTGCACATTGATCTTTTTGAGAAGATATGTCATAATTAACATGTTTCTTCAGTTTTTCAAAATATGTATTTGGTGATTTTATATGTTGCTAGAAACCCATTTCCCCTACAATTGTGGCTGATCTAGTTTTAAATATTATAGGATGAACGGAAGTGTTCTTACCCGGAGTGGGTTGATCAAGAGTGGCCACAGTCTTTGAAGATGTTCCTAGCAAAGCTCTGGAGCATGTATGAGGAAGAGAACAGAGGTAGGCTTAGAGAAAGTGTTGTCAACGCTGACGAATATTTGAAGATGCAGGATAAAAAGGGGAAGATGGAGAATGAGCTCAGAATTTTTAAATCATACTTTGTTAAGATGGTGTTGGCGAAGGAGGAGGCACTTTCCCAGTTGACCAGTGCAAAACAGGTTCTTACTGAACTAAAAGCAGAGGTGGATAAGATGAGCCTGGATGATCTCTATTAGGGAAATGAATATATTGTTCTAATATTGTTCTTATGAAGGTGAACTAGCTATATGTTGTACTGTGTTGTTTGCAGGTAGCTATCGTATTGTATGTTAAAATATATTTATGTGCTTGATATGAAATTGGCAAAGAGCTGTTCGATATGAAATGTGAATTTGCGTCATACTGGAATTATTAATTGTAAACTAATAAACCTGCTAAATGGGTCATGGAACTTTGCAAACGGTTCTAGCAGTGAAAGCGCTTGTGATGGATAGCCCAATACCATACAATTTTATTCATCAAATCGTGTGTTATGTACTTGAATAAAAGCAAATGTTTAACCGAGGCAGAGCGTGTGTGATAGTTACACCTATCACACACGAGGCTATACATAAAACTATGTGGGATATATATACGAACAGAAATGTTTTCCCTGGATTGACTATGTGGGATGTACATACGAATGGAAACATTTTCCCTAGATTGACTGTGTGGGATGTACATAAGAACAAAAACATATTCCTTGGATTGACTGTGTGGAATGTACATAACAAACGTAAACGTTTGTTTGGGACTGACTGTGTGGGATGTACTTACAACCGGAACTGGTTGGGCGTGTATAATCGTATTTCGTCGCTCGCCTGTCGCACACGACCTCATTTTGTCGAGCGTGTGTGCCAGGAGGGCCTATCCCCAATGGTTTCTGGGTCGTGTGGGAAGGACCCCATTATTGCCCACACTCACTTGGCGAGGGTTCCAAATGCCGTCGCGGAAAGGGGTTAAAAACTGTTTGTATAGCACCTCGCTGTACCAGTGAATTGTCAGTATAGAATATCACATCTATCATGTCAGACCAAAGGCTAGCTCCACAGATTGACTTCAGTGACCGTGTTAAAGCATTGCTACTATCCACATGGATATACCGATAGGATGAGTAATAAGATTGTTGAATAATAGTCTTGAAGCATGTGCCCTCGCATACGGGAATCAGTTAAAGGATTGACTGTTAGGAACAAGATTCTTCTGCCAAAACTACCGCCAGTCAAGTCTGTGGATACTATCGTTATAAGGCCATACACCTTTATGCTGGTTACGACAGGCCATAGCGAAATCTCTGGTATGGATTGGACATTCAAGAAAGTGGAACTAGCCAAGAGGATTCAGGAGTCCCTGTGAGAAGTCAGAATCCGCCAGGAAAAGGGTTATGATTCACAACACTATTTGAACCCGGAGGACATGCCTCTATTTGAGTAACCCGATGCATGAAGTAAAAGATTTAGTACCCACCGAGAAGATTGGTTCACAACCCTATGGAATGGTGTCAGTGCTAGATATAATAATGACAAATCCGTCGGGAACCACTCACGGACTTGTGAGAAGGGCACATGTTGTAGTTATGAGATGTTATCGCACCCCAGCTAAGCCGACAGATATAAAAGAAATTGGATCCAGTGTAAGCATGAACATGTGAGGCATTACATGTCAGAATGAGGATACAGTGAAGCAAACCACCCCAGAGCAAAACAATCAAGTCATATGAAATTCAGTGGGAACATCATATAAAGGAAAAGGATACCCAAGTTGGAAATGATTTCCATAATTCGTATTCATACTTGTTCCCTAAGCAACCAAATCTCAAGGATGAGATTTCTTTAAGGAGCGAAGGATTGTAACACCCTGGATTTTGGCCCTTTCTTTTTCTTTTGGATTTATTTGAATTTTGCTTTGGAATTGTTTTTTGTGGCTCTGTGGTCTTGAAACCTGGGAAGATCATCCTTGATTTCTCTCCCAAGTGGTTTGTCACCCTCAAACCCTTCCCAAGACCATGTCCTTTCCATCTTAGCCCAATTCCAAATTCTTTTTCTTGGGAATATTCCTTTTTCAAAGGAATAACCTTTTTTGCTCTAGGTTGTGAGGCAACCTATATTTCTGTCTTTCCTAAAATTCCCACAAAATTATCAAAATTCATTTGGACCATATGAACCTTGGATATGCAAAAATATTCAAGATTTAATCCTCATGGTGAGTGCACCATCAAATCTTTGATTCTGGTCACATTTTTAGGTTGTGAAGCAACTACATTTCATATTGCTCCATAATTTCCTGAAATTTTGCAAGAACTTCTCCTACCTATATAAAGTCTCTCCACCAAATTTGGGATCATTAATTTACCCAATATTTCTTTAGAATTTGATGAGGACATCAATACAATTATTACACCCACAGTCCCTGCTGCTATACATACTGGACCAATTACTAGAGCTCGCGCACGCCAATTAAATTACCAGGTACTTTCGTTTCTTGCTAATGATTCTAATGTTCATGAGAATATGATGCTGCCTAAATTGGATACATTTGTTTTGCTTACAAATGAAGGGCCTAGCTTTGAGAAGGATGAACATTGGAGCAAGAACAAGCATGGAGATGATGGCATGCGCATGGGGAACAAGAACGGAGTTACAAGTGATGATTTCAGGACGTTGAAGCCACCATAATGCGTGCATGAAGCCTTGGACGAAATATACAAGATGCTACTTCATAACTTTCGTCCAGAGGCTATTCTAGGTGCTGCGTCACCTTATTATTGGGCCAGGCCCATGTAATTTCGAAATACATAAGTATAGGCTGTTTTTAGAGTCCGTATGTGTGGGGAAACAAGAGATAGGGTTGGTTTCGGACCCCTTCCTCAAGGGCCACGAAATTCCCCCCCTCTTCCTCCATATATACAGCCCTTAGGGCGTCGTTTAGACTTTGGGTTTTGTTTAGATTAAAAGTTCGCCATAGCTGCAACTTCGCGTACTTCGTTTGTGTTCAGCGACCAGACAAAGGCATCACAGAACCCCACCTTGATCAATAAAGCTTTCATCTTATATTCGCAATATCCAGATTGCAATCTCAGTTTCTTGCCTGTTCTTCGTTTGCTCGCAGGAAACAGACCCTCGTGGTCAGGTTGATCGTGCTCCGGCGTGGTCGATAACCTCTCGGAGTTGGTTTAGCGATTGCTAAGGCGCGACGTCCTCGCACGTTCGTAGTCGGATCGTCAAAGTCGACTTCCATCAAAGCGATATTCATCATCTCATCGAAAGACGGGACACCTTTGCCTCTATCAAGTGGTATCAGATTTCCAGGTTGCTCGGTGAGATTTTACAGTTTTTCGTAGTTTAGATCGAGTCTGTTCTTCATACCTACAGTCCACGAAAAAGCCACAAAAAAAAATTAGGGTTAGTTCATCATATCCGAACCAATCTGAGCCTTTGCATAATCTTTTTAGGGTTTTTGCTTTGTTGAATTTGCGGTTGCATCGTCGTGTCAAGTTGCTGGTCTTAGAGTCTAGTCTTTTAGAGTTTCGAGTTCTGGTCATAAGTTGTCACGCCGCCGCCGCACCATCATCATCGCCTTGCCATCTACCACCATTGCTTATCCGCCACCGCTTTGAATCCGTATCCATATACCACCACCGCTGCCATATACTACCGCCATATATCCACCACCAATCCGAGTTCTTTTCATAGTCGATTTGTTTTAGAGATCCATATATTTTCCGTTTCGTGTTTCCTTGCCTGAGTAGGTCTCGGAAAAAAAAAAATTCGGCAACCCAAAAAAAAATTTCGGCAACCCAAAATCTGGAGACCCCCGGGCAGTTTTTAGGCCAAAATTTCGGCAACCCAAAATATTTTTTCCCTATCCTATTTTTAGGCCCCGGGTAGTGTTTTGAGACACTCGCCATCAAAGTGATTTTTTGTCGCACTTTTTCGTCGTCGCTGCCCTGATTTCCGAAAAAAAATAGTCAAAAAATTTTGTGCCCATCCTGTCAGTTTGACCTGGGAAGAGTTTTGAGACACTCGCCATTATAGTGATTTTTTCGCAAAAAAAAAAAAAAAAGAGCGCAAAAAAAAAAAGAGCGAAAAAAAAAATTCCTGAGTGTGCTTTTCCCTTGTTTACGTGCAGCGCCGTGATTTTGTTAGTGTTCTAGGCTCGCGTCTCTAGCACGGTCTAGCCTAGGACCAGCACAGTACCGTCGTTGAGCGTTTATTCAACTTTGCATCTCTGAATTGATTATTGCTTACCATTTTGCTACCATATTATAAGCCTTCCCAGCTCCACATAAGTCTACATCGTGCGTTTGACTCTCCCTGGTAATCGCTATATCCAAGCTTTGAGAGTTTTTGACTACAACGGTTGCCGATCACCACCTGCTGCTGGGTAAGAACTGGTAAGAATTTGAGATTCGCTTGAAGGTTTTGTGACACACCACCATCCCACCACTTCTAGTAGTCTGCAGGATCATATTCTTTTGTGTTTCTATTGCTGCTAACCATGGCAGGTTCACAAGCCGATGAGACTGATTGGGCGAACATGACGAACAAGGAGTTGCATGATAAATTTCAGCAAATGATGAGTGGCCAGGTGGGAGATGTGCTAAACAGATTTGAAGAGGCTATGGAGAAGATAGATGCCGTGGAGAAGTCGTTTGAGACAAAGCTGGATAACAAGTTTACTGAATTACTAAAGCGTCTTCCCCAACCACCACCGGCTGCACATGTCGCACCTCTACAACAACAACAACCACATCTCCAACGCCGCCTTCCAAATCAAGTGGGACGGGCACAGCGCGTTCCAATTGAGATTGGTCAAAATTCGGGTGCTGCTGTCCCTACTGTTGATGCTTCTTTGGCTCCTGCTCCTGCGGCGGCTGAGGAGGATGACGATTATGCGGGCGATTATGAGGATGAGGTTGATCAAAATCAGAACTACGTGCAGCCACCAGCACCACCACCAGCAGGTCGACCTCAGGTATATATTCGCAACGGTAGGCCGGCACCACCACCTCAGGTACGAGATCATGACCATCTCCCTAAACTGAAATTGAATATTCCACCATTTGAGGGTAGATATGTTCCTGATATATATCTTACTTGGGAGTTAGAAACTGAACAACGATTTACATGTTTACAATATCCTGAGGAGAGACGTGTTCCTGCTGCTGTTTGTGCTTTCACTAGCTTTGCATGTGTTTGGTGGTCTGAACATTGTAGATTATATCCTGTTCCAGCTACTTGGGCTGCTTTGAAAACTGCTATGCGTACTCGTTGGGTTCCACCATATTATCAACGTGAATTACTTCAAAAATTGCAGCGTTTAAGACAAGGAAAAAATTCTGTAGAAGAATATTATCAGGAATTACAAACTGGCATGATTAGATGTGGTATTGTTGAGGAGAATGAAGCTATGCTTGCACGTTTTATGGGTGGATTAAATAAAGAGATTCAGACCATTCTAGAGTATAAGGATTATAATAATATCACTCGTTTATTCCATCTTGCTTGTAAAGCTGAACGTGAAGTGCAGGATCGACAGCCATTGGCGCGAACTAACTTTTCTGCAGGTCGACCTTCATCATGGACACCGCGTGCATCTTCTACTTCCACTTCACCATCACCTCCATCAGGTGCCACCTCCAGCCGTGATACAAGAAAGCAGGCACAACCACCACTCTCTGCCAAGAGCACACCTGCCGGGCCTGTGCAGAGCTCTTCTTCTTCCATGGCATCGACAGGGCACACAAGTGATATTATTTGTCGTCGTTGTAAGGGAAGAGGACATTTTGCGAGAGAATGCAAATCTCAGCGTGTCATGATTGCTACTGAGGATGGTGGGTATGAGTCCGCTAGTGACTATGATGAGGAGACTTTGGCTCTTATTACACGTGAAGAACATGGTGGAGATGATTCTGAAAATGAGACGCAATACATGGCTCCTGAAGACGCTGACAGGTATGAATGTTTAGTTGCTCAACGTGTTTTGAGTGTGCAGGTCACACAAGCAGAGCAAAATCAGAGGCATAATTTGTTCCATACAAAGGGAGTTGTGAAGGAACGTTCTGTTCGCGTCATCATAGATGGAGGGAGCTGTAACAACTTGGCTAGCATGGAGATGGTGGAGAAGCTATCTCTCACCACAAGACCACATCCACATCCTTACTACATCCAATGGTTCAACAACAGCGGCAAGGTTAAGGTAACACGTACTGTTCGTGTGCATTTTAGTATCTCTACATATGCTGATTATGTTGATTGTGATGTGGTACCCATGCAAGCATGTTCCTTATTACTAGGTAGACCATGGCAATTTGATAAAAATTCTGTACACCATGGTAGAAACAATCAGTATACTCTTGTTCATAAGGATAAAAATATTACTTTGCTTCCTATGACTCCTGATTCCATTTTGAAAGATGACATTAATAGAGCTAATAAAGCAAAACAGGAGAAAAATAAGAGTGAAAATCAGATTGTGGCAAAGGAATTTGAGCAACAAATGAAACCTAATAATAAACCATCTAGTGTTGTTTCTGAAATTAAATTGAAAAGTGCATGTTTACTTGCCACAAAATCTGATATTGATGAACTAGATTTCAGCAAATCTGTTTGCTATGCTTTTGTGTGCAAAGAGGCATTATTTTCATTCGAGGACGTGCCTTCCTCTTTGCCCCCTGCTGTCACTCACATTTTGCAGGAGTTCGCTGACGTCTTCCCACAAGACGTGCCACCGGGATTACCACCTATTCGAGGGATTGAGCATCAAATTGACTTAATTCCCGGTGCATCGCTACCCAACCGTGCACCATACCGTACCAATCCAGAGGAGACGAAGGAGATTATGCGTCAAGTACAGGAGCTGCTCGACAAAGGTTATATACGCGAATCTCTTAGTCCTTGTGCTGTTCCTATTATACTCGTGCCTAAAAAGGATGGTACGTCGCGTATGTGTGTTGATTGTAGAGGCATTAATAATATTACTATTCGTTATCGTCATCCTATTCCTAGGCTCGATGATATGCTTGATGAATTGAGTGGCTCTACAATATTCTCCAAAGTTGATTTGCGTAGTGGATACCATCAAATTCGTATGAAATTGGGAGATGAATGGAAAACTGCATTTAAAACTAAGTTTGGTTTATATGAGTGGTTAGTCATGCCTTTTGGGTTAACTAATGCACCTAGTACTTTCATGAGACTAATGAACGAAGTTTTACGTGCTTTCATTGGACGATTTGTGGTGGTCTATTTTGATGATATACTGATTTATAGCAAATCTTTGGAAGAACATTTGGAACATTTACGTGCTGTTTTTATTGCTCTACGTGATGCACGTTTGTTTGGTAACCTTGGGAAGTGCACCTTTTGCACCGACCGAGTATCTTTTCTTGGCTATGTTGTTACTCCACAGGGAATTGAAGTTGATAAAGCCAAGATTGAAGCTATTGAGAGTTGGCCGCAGCCCAAAACGGTCACACAAGTGCGGAGTTTTCTTGGACTCGCTGGTTTCTATAGGCGTTTTGTGAGAGATTTTAGCACCATTGCTGCACCTCTCAACGAGCTTACAAAGAAGGATGTGCCTTTTGTTTGGGGTACCGCACAGGAAGAAGCCTTCACGGTATTGAAAGATAAGTTGACACATGCTCCTTTACTCCAACTTCCTGATTTTAATAAGACTTTTGAGCTTGAATGTGATGCTAGTGGCATTGGATTAGGAGGTGTGTTATTACAAGATGGCAAACCTGTTGCATACTTTTCTGAAAAATTGAGTGGGCCTAGTCTGAATTATTCTACTTATGATAAAGAACTATATGCTCTTGTTCGGACTTTAGAAACATGGCAACATTATTTATGGCCCAAAGAATTTGTTATACATTCTGATCATGAATCTTTGAAACATATTAAAAGTCAAGCTAAACTGAATCGTAGACATGCTAAATGGGTTGAATTCATTGAAACTTTCCCTTATGTCATTAAACACAAGAAGGGTAAAGAAAATGTTATTGCTGATGCATTGTCTCGTCGCTATACTATGCTTTCACAACTTGACTTCAAAATATTTGGTTTGGAGACCATCAAAGATCAATATGTGCATGATGCTGATTTTAAAGATGTATTGCAGAATTGTAAAGAAGGAAGAACCTGGAACAAGTTTGTCGTTAATGATGGATTTGTGTTCCGTGCTAACAAGCTATGCATTCCAGCTAGCTCTCT
Source organism: Aegilops tauschii subsp. strangulata (assembly GCF_002575655.3). Classification (NCBI taxonomy): domain Eukaryota; kingdom Viridiplantae; phylum Streptophyta; class Magnoliopsida; order Poales; family Poaceae; genus Aegilops; species Aegilops tauschii. The sequence goes on from NC_053036.3 coordinate 282,354,949, forward strand.
TCGTCTTTTGTTGTTGCAGGAGGCGCATGGAGGAGGATTAATGGGACACTTTGGCGTGAAGAAGACGGAGGACGTACTTGCTACACATTTCTTTTGGCCAAAGATGAGACGGGATGTTGAGCGTTTTGTTGCTCGCTGCACTACATGTCAAAAAGCTAAGTCACGACTCAATCCTCATGGTTTATATATGCCTTTGCCTGTACCTAGTGTTCCTTGGGAGGATATATCTATGGACTTTGTTTTAGGTTTACCTCGAACAAAGAAGGGGAGGGATAGCATATTTGTTGTCGTGGATAGATTCTCGAAAATGGCGCACTTTATACCATGTCATAAAAGCGATGATGCTGTTAATGTTGCTGATTTGTTCTTTCGTGAAATTATTCGCTTGCATGGTGTGCCAAATACTATTGTTTCAGATCGTGATACTAAATTTCTTAGCCACTTTTGGAGATGTTTATGGGCTAAGTTGGGGACTAAACTGCTTTTTAGTACTACTTGTCACCCCCAAACTGATGGACAAACTGAAGTAGTCAATAGAACATTGTCTACTATGCTTAGGGCTGTTTTGAAGAATAATAAGAAAATGTGGGAAGACTGCTTGCCTCATATTGAGTTTGCTTATAATCGTTCATTGCATTCTACTACTAAGATGTGCCCTTTTGAAATTGTGTATGGTTTCCTACCTCGTGCACCTATTGATTTGTTGCCTCTTCCATCTTCGGAGAAGGTTAATTTTGATGCTAAACAACGTGCTGAATTGATCTTAAAAATGCATGAGTTAACTAAGGAAAACATTGAGCGTATGAATGCTAAATATAAACTTGCTGGAGATAAGGGTAGAAAACATGTTGTGTTTGCACCTGGAGATCTTGTTTGGTTACATTTGCGTAAGGATAGATTTCCTGATTTGCGCAAATCAAAGCTAATGCCACGTGCTGATGGTCCTTTTAAGGTGTTAGAGAAAATAAATGATAATGCATATAAACTTGAGCTGCCTGCAGATTTTGGGGTTAGTCCCACTTTTAATATTGCAGATTTGAAGCCTTATTTGGGTGAGGAAGATGAGCTTCCGTCGAGGACGACTTCATTTCAAGAAGGGGAGGATGATGAGGACATCAATACAATTATTACACCCACAGTCCCTGCTGCTATACATACTGGACCAATTACTAGAGCTCGCGCACGCCAATTAAATTACCAGGTACTTTCGTTTCTTGCTAATGATTCTAATGTTCATGAGAATATGATGCTGCCTAAATTGGATACATTTGTTTTGCTTACAAATGAAGGGCCTAGCTTTGAGAAGGATGAACATTGGAGCAAGAACAAGCATGGAGATGATGGCATGCGCATGGGGAACAAGAACGGAGTTACAAGTGATGATTTCAGGACGTTGAAGCCACCATAATGCGTGCATGAAGCCTTGGACGAAATATACAAGATGCTACTTCATAACTTTCGTCCAGAGGCTATTCTAGGTGCTGCGTCACCTTATTATTGGGCCAGGCCCATGTAATTTCGAAATACATAAGTATAGGCTGTTTTTAGAGTCCGTATGTGTGGGGAAACAAGAGATAGGGTTGGTTTCGGACCCCTTCCTCAAGGGCCACGAAATTCCCCCCCTCTTCCTCCATATATACAGCCCTTAGGGCGTCGTTTAGACTTTGGGTTTTGTTTAGATTAAAAGTTCGCCATAGCTGCAACTTCGCGTACTTCGTTTGTGTTCAGCGACCAGACAAAGGCGTCACAGAACCCCACCTTGATCAATAAAGCTTTCATCTTATATTCGCAATATCCAGATTGCAATCTCAGTTTCTTGCCTGTTCTTCGTTTGCTCGCAGGAAACAGACCCTCGTGGTCAGGTTGATCGTGCTCCGGCGTGGTCGATAACCTCTCGGAGTTGGTTTAGCGATTGCTAAGGCGCGACGTCCTCGCACGTTCGTAGTCGGATCGTCAAAGTCGACTTCCATCAAAGCGATATTCATCATCTCATCGAAAGACGGGACACCTTTGCCTCTATCAGAATTTTTCTAAGTTTCTGTCCAGAGTGAAGCACTATGAAGGAAGTACCATTTTGGTTTGTCCAAATGGTATGAAACTTTTACAGTACCTTCATATGACCAAATAACTCATCTCCTCCAAATTTCAGCTCAACTCAATTAACTATGTGAGTGCTACTTCATAATTTGTATTATTGTCTAGTTTGGCACATTGTACCGCAGCTGCTAACTAAACTCCTCCAATTGAGCTCAAAATTTGCATAGTGGGCCATCTTTGTGGTTGATCACCCTCAACATAATATCAGCATCTTCGTCCATACCAATCTTCCCCAGAAACCCGCAAACACCTTGTTGTTCCAATGTCATCTAGCTAGCTGCGGTCACATCCTTAGTCCCTGTTCTCGTTTCTTTCCTTCTTGGCACTCTATGTTGTTTGCCTTATCTCCCAGACACGGTTTGTAGAGCTAGAGTGCACCGCGTACGCCTGTTCACGCGGTGACTACATGCACAGCATGCCCGTGCTTGCGCTCTGGGCATTGGGGCCCTCGGCCCCGTCCGTTCCCTCATGCTCTTGAACTCTCTCCTTGTCCCGGAGCTTCCCCGTGATCCTGTGGTCACTCCACTACCTTGGCCCCTTCCTATCTCTTCGTCCTCATGCACCGGCAGCCGTGCCTGTGACCTAGCCGCCTCTACCACCGCCGTGTCCAGTTGCCTACGACGCTCCCGAGCCTTCCCGAGCTCTCCCCGATGCTATATATAGCTTGCTGGTGATCCACCGCTGCTCATCAACCCCTCAACCCTCTCCCTCGAGCCCGGAGCTCCATGCCCCCTCCTCTATCCGCCACGGCCTTTGCCGGCCACCGCTCAAATTGACTTAGCCGAGCCCCCTCTCGCCCTCTTGACCTCACCGGAGTTCGCCCCTAGCCACCCCCATCCTCCCCACCACCTCGTTTCGTCGCCAGAGTGCCCTTGGTCGTGAACCCCCAAGAACGACCAATGTCCTCGGCCACCACAAGCCGCCGTGGCTGCATCCCTCCCAGGCGCGCGCTCTACCTCTGGACAGATGCGGCACTCCCTCCCGATCTCGCCGGTACCGTCAGCTTTGCCAGAGGTGGCCCAAGCCACCGGGACAAGCGCCAGCCGCGCCCGGACTCCTTTGCCTCCGCCGTGGGCGCCCAAGCTGTCGCTGCTACATATATCCATGGCCTGAGTTCGGCGCATGAGTAGCTGCGCCTTGTCGTGTTGAACCCGCTGGTGGTCGGAGCTCCGCCCGGGGTGGCCAGAGTCACCCGGACAGATGTCAGCGTCGAGCCCTTTGCTCTGCCCCGTCGGGTCCCCCCTACCAGTGGGTCCCGCTCGTCAGCCTCTGCACTTTGACCCCGTGGGCCCGCTGACGTGGCAAGTGGTGGCATATTCCACAGAATGCATTTTCTTTTAATGAAAGCGTATTTCCCCTCTGTTTTAGCGAGGAATACATTTTCCAGAAGCGAAGGCGTGTTTCTTTAAAGTGCACTTTCTATTTCGAGCCACCATCTGTAATAGTTAAATTGCGAATGTTCACCCGTTAAAAGCAGAAATGAATATATTTTTATTTGATATCTGCCTAACGAAGGAACGGTCATAACTCCGCAACCTTAACTCCGAATCAGGTGATTCCAAAGCACACTTTCTCGACTCATTGAGCTTGTTCTGTTGGTACCATTTTCACTATGTTGTCACATACTAAAAATGACCATATATTGCCCCCTCCGAGAGAGAAGCGTTTCCGGCAAGTTGTTTCGCGAGTTCCTGTGGTCGTTTGATGTCCATAGTGGCATCGGGGCCACTCATGACTTAGCCCAAAGGGGAGTTGGCCGAAGTGGCCGGGGGAGTGTCATGCAATGGATTGATTTTGTCGGAACGTCGTTGGTCCACCCGAATGGGAGCATGAGACCTTAGGTTCCGCAGTGTGGGTGCAATGTACTAACCTCTGTAGAGTGTATAATCTATCGATAGCCGCGCCCGCGGATATGGGCCAATTTCATAGCAAGTCACACTATGGGTCAACAATAATAATAATCTGACTAATAAACAACCTTGGTTTGATGAGGAAAGAAGTTAATTGATCTTTATGTGATAAGGAGAGGATCACAAGGGTATCGTTGATACCGAAGTTGGTTGATGTTTATGGTGTCATGTGATGATCCCTGGTAAAGGTCAACCTCCTTGTGGTCATGTGATGATCACTATGGTATTGTTAATACCAAGCTTGGTTGAACCCGAGGTGATCGTGTGATGTCCACAATGGTAAGTTGATACATGTGGTGCTTACGAGGTAACCTCCGAATAGAGTAAGTTGGTCTATGATATTTTAAACATGCAACATGCTAGTACCATCATTGTTCACATCATGAGTAATACGTTCATGTTATGCTCATCTCGTATTGTTCTAGTGACATCATGCTCATTATTGATTAACCTGTAAATGCCATGTTGTTGTATTGTCTTGATTGCTTTGGTTGTTGCGAGCTTGCGAGTACATTCAAAGTACTCACCTGGCGTGTCATGCCAGATTGCAGGTCATGCCGTGATTGCTTGCTTGTCGAGAATCCCGAGTTTGTGAGCTAGGATATGCATTCCAGCTAGAGTCCCTGCGGAGTGGAGCTCATCACCTTCGTTGTTATTCCGCTGCTAGAAGTTATTTCACATCCTCGAGTTGTTCCGCTGCTAGCATACAGCTACCTTGGCAAGCGTAGTGTCGCCGTGCCGATGTGATCCTTTGTAATACTCGAACCTTGTACCCCGAGTATTTGTAATAAAGAGTTGATTTGTTATATGCCAAGCATTGTCATATTCCAGAAAACTTGATCTGTGGGCTGGAATACGGGGTGTTCCGGTCTCTCTGAGCCGGGGTGCCACAATAAAAGACTTCTATAAAATTTCTAGGCCTCTTACTAATCTTTTGCAAAAAGATGTTCCATTTGTTTTCGATGATGATTGTGTAGAAGCGTTTGAAATACTTAAGAGAGCCTTAATTTTTACATCCGTTGTTCAACCACCTGATTGGAACCTACCCTTTGAAATAATGTGCAATGCTAGTGATTATGCTATTGGTGATGTTCTAGGTCAAAAAGATGATGAGAAACTGAATGTTAATCATTATGCCTGTAAGACCTTGGATAGTGCTCAAAGAATTTATGCTACTATTGAGAAAGAATTTTTAGCAGTTGTGTTTGCATGTGATAAATTCAAACCTTATATTGTTGATTCTAAAGTTACTATTCACACCGATCATGCTGCTATTAAATATCTTATGGAAAAGAAAGATGCTAAACCCGGACTAATTTGGTGGGTTCTTTTATTACAAGAGTTTGATTTGCATATTTTTGATAGAAAAGGATCCAAGAATCCTATAGAAGATAACTTGTCTAGGATGGAAGATGTTCTTGATGACCTAGTGCCTATTGATGATAGTTTTCCTGATGAGGAATTAGCTATTATAAATGCTTCTACTTCTCTCATAATAATCCTTTGTATGCAAACTATGCTAATTACATTGTTGCTAAATATATACCACATAGTTACACATACCAGCAAAAGAAAAAGTTATTCTTTGATTTAACACATTACTTTTGGGATGACCCACATTTATATAAAGGAGTAGGTCGTGTTATTAGATTATGTGCACCTAAGCATGAATAGGAACAAATCCTATGGAATCGTCATTCTGAGGCATACGGAGGGCACCATGCTGGAGACAGAACTGCACATAAGGTACTGCAGTCAGGTTTTTATTGGACTACTCTTGCCAAGGATGCACGTAAGTTTGTCATCTCTTGTGATGAATGCCAAAGAATTGGTAATATTGGTAGACGCTAGGAAATGCCTATGAATTATCCATTTTTTATTGAACCATTTGATGTTGGGTTTTGATTATATGGGACATTTTCCTTCCTCTAATGGGTATACTCATTTTTTTTAGTTGTTGATTATGTTACTAAGTGGGTAGAAGCTATTCCAACTAGTAGTGCTGATGACAACACAGCTATTAAAATGCTTAAAGAAGTTAGCTTCCCAAGGTTTTGAGTCCCTAGATATTTATTGATCGATGGTGGTTCACATTTTATTGATGGTGCATTTTGTAAACTTCTATCAAAATATGTTGTCAACCATAGACATCATCTTATCATCCTCACTCTAGTGGTCAAGTTGAATTGAGCAATAGAGAAATAAAGTTAATCTTTCAGAAGACTATTAATAGATCTAGAAAGAATTGGTCTAAGAAATTTGATGATGCATTGTGGGCTTATAGAAATGCTTACAAAGACCCTATGTGTATGTTTCCATATAAAATGGTCGGTGGAAAAGCATACCGTTTACCTCTTGAGTTGGACCATAAAGCTTATTGGGCAATTAAAGAACTCAACTATGATTTCAAACTTGCCAGTGAAAAGAGGTTATTTGATATTGGTTCTCTAGATGAATGGAGGACACAAGCTTATGAAAACGCCAAGTTGTTTAAAGAAAAAGTTAAAAGATGGCATGACAAAAGAATCCAAAAACGGGAATTTAAAGTAGGTGATCAAATTTTATTGTACAACTCTTGTCTCAAAATCTTAGCATGAAAACTTCTCTCTAAATTGGAAGGACCATATATCGTCGAAGAAGTCTATCGCTACGGAGCTATCAAAACCAATAATGCCGAGGGAACTTGATATGTCTCGAACGTATCTATAATTTTTTTATTGTTCCATGTTGTTATATTATCATTCTTGGATGTTTTACAATCATTTTATAGCAACTCTATATCATTTTTTGGGACTAACCTATTGACATAGTGCCTAGTGCCAGTTGATGTTTTTTGCTTGTTTTTTACTTTGCAGAATATCAATACCAAATGGAGTCCAAACGCAGTGAAACTTTTTGGAGACTGTTACTGGAGAAGAAGACACCCAGTGGGCCAAAGAAGTACCAGAGGGGAGGCCCATGGGGAGCACAACCAACCAGGGCGCGCCCAGGAGCACAAGCGCGCCCAGGGGGGTTGTGACCCCCCCCCCCCACGGAGCCCCCATGCATGGCCTCTTCGCCCTATAAATTTCCAAATATTCCAGAAACCCTAGGGGAGTCGATGAAACACAATTCTAGCCGCCGCAAGTTCCAGAACCATGAGATCCAATCTAAACACCATCACGGAGGGGTTCATCATCCTCATTGGTGCCTCTCCAATGATGCGTGAGTACTTCACCATAGACCTACGGGTCCATAGGCAGTAGCTAGATGGCTTCCTCACTCTCTCTCTCTTCTGATTCTCAATACAATGGTCTCTTGGAGTTCTATTTGATGTAACTCTTTTGTGGTCTGTTTGTTGGGATCCGATGAACTTTGAGTTTATGATCAGATCTATATCCATGAATATTATTTGAGTCTTCTTTTGATCTCTTATATGCATGATTATTTATAGCCTCGTATTTCTTCTTCAAATCTTTGGTTTAGTTAGGCCAACTAAATCTTTGGTTTAGTTAGCATGTACCGTTGCTATTAAGGATAACAAGACGAGGCTATTCCTACATGAATAGATCTTGTCTACATCATATCATCATTCTTATTGCATTACTCCATTTTTCCATGAACTTAATACACTAGATGCATGCTAGAGAGCGGTCGATGTGTGGAGTAATAGTAGTAGATGCAGGAAGGAGTCGGTCTACTAATCTTGGATGTGATGCCTATATATTGATCATTGCCTTGGATATTGTCGTAACTATTCAATTTTCTATCAATTGCCCAAAAGTAATTTGTTTACCCACTGTGTGCTATTTCTTAAGATAAGCCACTAGTGAAATCTACGGCCCCCGGTCTATTCTTTATCATATTTGCTTTGAGATCTATTTTCATTCGCTTTTCTTTTCAGATCTATTATTCCAAAAACCCAAAAATACCTTACTGCACTTTTTTATTACTTATTTTATTTCGTGTTTTATCAAGATCTGTTTATCAAATCTACCACGAATTTTATCCCGTCAACTTGACAATTTCTGGTGCCGTTACCCGAAGAGGGATTGACAACCCCTCGTACGCGTCTGGTTTCAAGTATATGTTCTTTGTGTGCAGGTACCGTTTATATAGTGTTGCTTGGTTCTCCTACTGGATTGATACCTTGGTTTAACAACTGAGGGAAATACCTACCGTAGTTGTACTGCATCATCCCTTCCTCTTTGGGGAAATACCGACGCAGTTTCAAGCGACATCAAAAGGAATTTCTGGCACCGTTGTCGGCGAGACATCATCAACATCTATCAGGTTCCTAATCACAAATATCGCATCCTTGCAATTTACATTATTTTCCATTTGCATCTTGTTTTCATCTCCTCCACTTCACACGAATTTGTCATTTTATTCCCCTCTATTTCGTTCACCGTTTTCTCGTCAGATCTGTTTTTGTTTGCAATCTTGTTTGCGTAGTTGTGATGTCTCAAGAAAATACCAAGTTGTGTGATTTTTCCAATACCAATAATCACTACTGCAGGATGCTGCTAATGTGACACTACGATCAGAGACCCTTCGACGAAACTGTGTGCGATGCAATAATCGCAAACGGTGGTGTAAAAGAACCTCCAAAAAAGGTGCAAAACATTTGCGATCGGAGCCATCAAACACGGTTCAGATTTTAGTTGCGTGTGTGATCCAGGGCATACGATTCAGTCCAATGAACTATTTGCGATGTGGCGGAACAAAAGAAATGGGCAGCCTGATGAAGGTGTGTGCGATATAGAGCATACGGTTCACTCGGATGAACTGTTTGTGATTAGGCAACACAAAAGAAACGGCCAGCCAGATCAAGGTGTGTGTGATTGAGGGCATACGCTTCAGAAGGATTAACTATTTGCGATTAGGCAACAGAATCGAAACCGTTCAGCCAGATCAAAGTGTGTGCGATTGATGGCATACACTTTACATGGATGAACTGTTTGCGATTAGCCACAACAACTGAAACAGTTAGATAGATCAATGTGTGTGCGCTAGACAGGCACACACATCTATTATATATAAAAAGTATTTGACGGGTTAACCAATAAAAGAGAAATAAGCTAGAAATTACCACAATAATTAGAATGGCTCCTGTTTGTAAGAAGATTGTACCAAAACTTGACCCAAATTGGACTAGTTTTTTACCACAACATGTTGGGTGCTATGACATAACACCATGCCAAGTTTCATGATTTTGAGGCGAGTTTTGGATTTACAGTAATTTTAAAACCAGGTTTCTGTTTACTGTCGAGTCGGCACCGCCCTGGATAGGCTTTTTCCTCGTGGGTCCCAAATGATAAATCCAAATATGTGAGTACCATGCAGCTTTTCTTATTAGGAATTACAGCCCTTGGTGTGCAAGCTAAAAATAAGTTTGTGGGTGCTGGTGGGCACTAAAAACTTGTGGTTCTATAATGAACAAAGATCTCAAGGATCCCGCGAGAGTGATGTTCTTTGCCTATGTTGTGAATGCTTATAATATTTATGTCTTAATTAAAGGAATGGCAAGCCATTGGCCCAGTATGAAAGAAAATATGGGTCAAAGCCGAGTTGAAAAGAGCAACAATATCTAACTCCAGCTAACAAACAATACAATAGCACGAGGATTAATTGCTCATAGGGTTTAGACAAAATCCATATTAAACAGGACAATGACATCTAACTCAACCAAAGTTTTCGGCAGTCACAATCAAATGGATCGGTCTGATCCATAAAATCAAGATCAACGACCAGAAATTCTACTGGTCCATGATGACAAGTTGTTGTAAATAGAAGCCGAGCACGATCAGAAGCCCTTAGGTCCACATGAAACTTCTTTTTATGTTGTTCAACACCTGCAGCAGTAAGAAATTTCTTGTTGAAAAACTTAATCCTCACGGACAATAGTGCCCTCGCATTCAACATGAAGAATGTGACAAAGCTAGTGTTTGCATTGTTGGATGCATATCCTTCCAGTGTTACTATCTTGAAACGAATGTCGTGAGATCTGAGAAAATCCCGGTGCTTCTTGAACCATCGATTGGTTATACCTTTTTTCCATGTGTTAGTGCCTAAATAGAGATGAAGATTGAAAACAGTTAATGTCTAAAAAAGATTATGTTGAAAGAGTGATAGCTGAACGATTAATTATAGTACATTATATATGGGCTTTCAATGTGCGTGAAATCATCACCTTCATATACAAATTCTCCAGACATGGAAAGCATTTCAGCAAGGCAATAAAGATGTTGAGATCAAAACACCACATAGTGATATATAAGGTCTTGACAGAATCCACCACCATTGATAGGATGGACAAACGCTTCATTGAGCATAGAACATAATATTAGCACTGAAAGTGTACTCCAAGATGATACTTAACTTATGCGCACAAATGAAAAATGCAAATTACAAAAGTGTATGTGAATAATATACAATACATCAATAGGTGTGGAGGCAAACACCATCTCGAACCATTCAAACGGATCACTAATTGCACCCAAGGTCTCCAGTTTAGGCGCAGAGACCACAGTTATTTGTGAAGGTTTATAACAACAATTAATGAGCAACCTTTGAAGTGAAGGGGCGTCTTTGATGATGAGCTCCTGTCCTTCAAAATGAATTCCAGTGCTTACAAGGTGAGACGAGTTTATTTTGAGACAAGGGATATGGATTCCTATTCCAAAAACAAGCACCAAACGCTGCAGTGCAGGGCAGCTAGAGTGGACGATGCTGTGAAGTGAGGCCACCGACAGATCAACCAACACAAGCGCAAGTTTTTTCAGCACTGGCAGTCGAAGCATTTTTACCAGATAGTCTGCTAGATGGCACCGGGTCAAGGTGGCGGTGTGGAGAGAGGAGGAAAACCATGAGATGGGCATCGGTGGTGAGGGCACAGATGCAGCTCTTGGTGGAAACCTATCGCTGTAATGGTAGAACTCAAGTTGCTGGAGTTTATTGAATTGACGGGATGTCAGCCAAGCGGCCACCGTGCAGGGTATGTCTAGCAGGTAGCATGCCGGGATGCAGATTCGTTGAACGGAGCCCCCGTGGGAGGAGATGATGGCTCCGGGGAGTTCGGAATCATCATCGACAGATAGCTGACGACAGTCGACATTAAGCGGCGCGGTGCGCCATAGAGTGCGCCACTGAGATGCGAGGACTTGTGTGCGGCAGCCATCCTTGGTGGGGAGAAGGGAGATGATCTCCCCAAGGATTCCGTCCGGGAGATCGCTGATGCAGTCCGCCGGAGATTCTACTGGTTCCTTAGGTCCAAGAGGGCGCTTTTGGCCGCACAGCCGGGTCGAAGATCTACATCCGGCGGCAGCGCTGGTCGGAGCCTCATCTGTGTTCATACCAATCGGAAAGAAAAAATGGCATAACATGTAGGACATTCAAAATCAATTCCCAAGATCAGGAAGAAAAAAGGCACAAACATATACGTAGGTGACTAACCAGTTTTCCGTCAGAGTCGCAGTTGTTGCCGGAGTTGCTGTTGACCTCCGGCTCCAGCTGGGGGGCACGACGGTGTTGACGAATTCAAGGTCGTGCGGCTGCCCATGCGAGACCTCGTCGGCGGCGACGGAAACCTCTGTGGCCAGCTTGACGCGTTGTGCAGGTGCTTCACCAGCCCCGGCGTCGCCACTCCCTCCGATGGTGCGCTTCGGCGGCATCGTCATACACTCCGGAGTCCAGACGTTGGAGATCACTGTGGACCGGAGGTGCGGCCGCCTATTATGGCCGGTGGCTCAGGCGTGCAATTAATACGGACCAGTGGGAGCGAGGTAGGTTGTGGTCAAAAGTTGTCTCGCCTCCCAGTGAGCCTGCGCGGCGGACGTCTGCCATACCTACCATCATTTCACACAGCTACTCGCACGCCTCCCCGTCAATAAACACACCTGCACGCATGCCTCTCGGTATGCCTGCGCGGCGGACTACTCGCATGCATCCCGTCAACTCACGCCTGCTCGCACGACACACGGGGTGTGTGGCAGCACGTATATTTTTTGGTTTATTTTCTGCCGCTTTACTGCTTCACTCAACCGTTTGCGTTGAAGAGATGCACAAATCCTACGTTAAACATCTTGCACCCTTCCCGTTGAACCTACGCAACGGACAAGTTTTGGATTTACTAGAATTTAAAAACCAGGCATCTAAATGTTTTGCCGGCAATCAACAGTGCCCTGGCGTTTGAAATTCGTTCTCATTTCTTGCTGGGACCTAAGCATGCACATAAGGACACAGATTTGATTTTTCAACCAATTTATAGTCACTAGAGCATGGGCATGTAGTTCAAATTTGAATTATGCACATAAATGAATTGAAAATTCAGTTAATGCATAAAAATGTCCAAACGAACCCCGAAAAATCACAAAAAATCACACAACACTCCTGTTGTTCTATGTTGACACGAGAAAAAAATTTGGAAGCAATAAGAGGCAATGGATATCGCTTTGTCCCCAAAGGTGGGACGTTCCCTACCGAAAACCATCATGCTTGTTCTGAGAAGCTCCGGTTTGTGAGAAGCATATACCCAAACCTGGCCCAAATGGGATAAAGTTTGTATGACGACATGCGGGTGCCCTTCCATGATAGCATGCCAAGTTTCATGAATTTCAGACGAGTTTTGGATTTAGTTGAATTTAAAAACTAGGCATCTCAATGTTTTGCCGGCAATCAACGGTGCCATGGTGTTTGAAATTCATTCCCATTTCTTGCATTGGACCAAAGCATGCACCCAAGGGCACAGATTTGATTTTTCAACCAATTTATATGCACTGGAGCATGCGCTTGTAGTTCAAATTTGAATTATGCACATAAATGCATTGAAAACTCAGTTAATGCATAAAAATGTCCAAACAAACCCCGAAAAATCACAAAAATTCACACAACACTCCTGTTGTTCTATGTTGGCACGAGAAAAAAAATTGAAAGCGATAAGATGCAATGGATATCGTTTCGTCCCCAAAGGTGGGGCGTTCCCTACCGAAAACCATCATGCTTGTTGTGAGAAGCTCCGGTTTATGAGAAGCATATACCCAAACCTGCCCCAAATGGGACAAAATATGTACCATGGCATGCGGGTGCCCTTCCATGATAGCATGCCAAGTTTCATGAATTTCAGACGAGTTTTGGATTTAGTTGAATTTAAAAACCAGGCATCTCAATGTTTTGCTGGCAATCAATGGTGCCCTGGTGTTTGAAATTCATTCCCATTTCTTCAATGGGACCTAAGCATGCACCCAAGGACACATATTTGATTTTTCAACCAATTTATATGCACTAGAGCATGCGCATGTAGTTCAAATTTGAATTATGCACATAAATGCATTGAAAACTCAGTTAATGAATAAGAATGTCCAAACGAACCCCAAAAATCACAAAAATCCACACAACACTCCTGTTGTTCTATGTTGGCACGAGAAAAAAAATTGAAAGCAATAAGAGGCAATGGATATCGTTTCGTCCACAAAGGTGGGACATTCCCTACCGAAAACCATCATGCTTATTGTGAGAAGCTCCGGTTTGTAAGAATCATATACCCAAACCTACCCCAAATGGGACAAAATTTGTACCACAGCATGTTGATGCCGCTCAATGATAGCTGTAACGCGCACGATGCGGCTATATCTCCCACGTGTCGAGGCACGACTTAGAGGCATAACCGTATTGTGGTTTTGTCGCAAGAAGGGTCATCTTCACACAATCCCATGTAATGAACAAGAATGGGATAAAGAGTTGGCTTACAATCGCCACTTCACACAATACATAAATATAATTCATACATCATCCAAAATACACACATAGACCGTCTACGTTCAAGATCCAAATGAAAATAAGATAACCCCAAATGCTAGATCCCCGATCGTCCCAACTGGGCTCCACTACTGATCATCGGGAAAAGACACATAGTAAAGACCATGTTCCTCATCGAACTCCCACTTGAGGTCGATCCCATCATCTGCACTGGCATCGTCGGCACCTGCAACTGTTTTGGTAGAATCTGTGAGTCACGAAGACTCAGCAATCTCACACCCGCGAGATCAAGACTATTTAAGCTTATAGGAAAGGATGGTGTAATGAGGTGGAGCTGCGGCGGCAATAAGCATATATGGTGGCTAACATACGCAAAAGAGAGCGAGAAGAGAAGCAACGGAACGGTCGTCATCTAGTAATGACCAAGAAGTGATCCTGAACTCCTACTTACGTCATTCATAACTCAAACCGTGTTCACTTCCCGGACTCCGCCGAGAAGAGACCATCACGGCTACACACACAGTTGATGTATTATAATTAACTCAAGTGACAAGTTCTCTACAACTGGACATTAACAAATTCCCATCTGCCTCATAACCGCGGGCACGGCTTTCGAAAGATAATACCCTGCAGGGGTGTCCCAACTTAGCCCATCATAAGCTCTCGCGGTCAACGAAGGATAAACCTTCTCCCGGAAAGACCCGATCAGTCTCGGAATCCCGGTTTACAAGGCATTTCGACAATGGTAAAACAAGACCAGCAAAGCCACCCGAATGTGCCGACAAATCCCGATAGGAGCTGCACATATCTCGTTCTCAGGGCACAACGGATGAGCGAAGCGTACAGGTACCAACATAACCTAAATTGCCAAGGGACGGTCCCGCACGGTGCTCTAGTTTGGACCAGCACTCAGAGGAACACTGGCCCGGGGGTTAAAATAAGATGACCCTCGGGCTCGCGAAACCCGGGGGAAAAGGCTTAGGTGGCAAATGGTAAAACCAAAGTTGGGCCTTGCTGGAGGAGTTTTATTCAAGGCGAACTGTCAAGGGGGTCCCATAAATCACCCAACCGCGTAAGGAACGCAAACTCAAGGAACATAATACCGGTATGACAGAAACTAGGGGGGCAAGAGTGGAACAAAACACCAGGCATAAGGCCGAGCCTTCCATCCTTTACCACAATATATAGATGCATTAATTAAATAAGAGATATTGTGATATCCCAACATATCCATGTTCCGACATGGAACAAACTTCATCTTCACCTGCAACTAGCAACGCTATAAGAAGGGCTGAGCAAAAGCGGTAACTTAGCCAAACAACAGTTTGCTAGGAAAAGATGGTTAGAGGCTGACATGGCAATATGGGAGGCATGATAAAGCAAGTGATAGGTAGCGCAGCATGGCAATAGAGCAAACAACTAGCAAAGCAAAGATAGAAGTGATTTTGAGGGGTGGTCATCTTGCCTGCAAGGTTCTCAGAGTCGTCGAAAGCTTGATCCTCGTAAGCGTACTCAACAGGTTCCTCGTTCACGAACTCGTCTCCCGGCTCTACCCAAGACAAGAACATAAGCAACGGAACCACAATCAATCACGAGAAAATGCGCAAGCAACATGATGCAAAACATGTATGATATGCGAGATATGATATGCGATGCATATGCGTGCTCCGGAAGGAAAAAGATGAACAAGGCAGTAACTTGGCAAACCAAGCATGCCACTGGAAAGATGAGATGATTTCGGTTGAAATCGATATAAAGATGACCGGAAACGGATGCACGGTTTGCAAATGGCAAGCAAAACAAGAATGACACGAATCTGCGATTAACAGCATGATAGCACTTAAAATGCAACAAGTAACAATGCTATAGCACTCCAACATAGCAACAAAGCATATGGAAGAAATCTACAGGAGATGCTTGACAAACGATGAACACTGAGCTACGGCTAGATCATAATATAACAAGCTCAAACAAGGATGGCAAAAGTGCAAAAGATAACAGGTTCACAGACTTGGTGAAATTACTGGACATGGCAGAAAACAGCATCAGGTAGCAATGTTCAGAGCATGAAATCAACATGCTACAGGAACTTAACATGGCAAAACAAGGAATCGCAGTATTCTACTAAATGCATATGACAAAAGTCCCTTACTAACTATAAGCCAAAAAGGACCATAAGATATGATGGTAACCATGTAAACATAGCACGTTTCATTAACAGGTTTCAGACTTAGCAGAAAACAGAGCATGGCGGAAACAATAATATGAGGGCATCTTGGTGAGCTTGATGCACTCACCACAAGGCAATTCATGACAAAACTAGGATACCTACAGCAAGATGGAATGTTTATGAAGCTATCAAAGGCAAGAACAAAAGCATATCATGTATGGATCAACTACAACAAGCTTGGCAAAAATGAATATCATGTTAAGAATCTGCCAGAAATATTTTATAGCAAAAGTAGAGCAAGATTGAGTCATGCTATGGCACTCCATAATTGCAAACAAAGGCAGGAATGGATTAACTCCAACAACATCTACAAAAAATCCTTACTGAACATCACTAAAATATGCATGGATCTCTCTGTAGCATCAAGTTTACATGGCAACAAAATAACAGCAGACAAGGACTTAGAGAAATCACTAAGTCCCTGAAATCAGAAACATTACGGGGCCTAGTTTGCATGCTTGTGCTAGTCACCACAGAGATCACAAAAATACATGGCATACACCACTGGAAAGATGGCATGGCATAAAACAAAACACATGTAGAGCACATGCCCATAAGACGCACAGATTAAATGCAACAAAAATAACAAATCTCCAAGTTCTGCTAAGAACCAGCAGATAACAGCAACTAGCACTCTTGCACCAGAGATTTGTACCTCAAGATGGCCTCTAATGAACATGGTGCAATTGAACAAAATGTAGAGCATCATGAGACGAACATTTCGATATATTACATGCGCGAAACGGAACTATATGCAAAGAGTTATGATGCTATGAACAAGAGCACATATTGTAAATAAAATGACTTGGAGAAAATCTCGGGGTTCGGGAAAAGTCAACGCACGGGTCAAACCAGATCCGATCGAGCCCGGGCTCGTCGCCGGCGACGGGAGAGGAGGAGGAGACGGCGGTAGAGGGCGACGCCGGCCGGGGACGGCGGGGCCACGGTGAGAGGAGGCGACGGCGGCGGCGGCGGAGGAGGGCGGCGCCGGCCGGGGCAGCGCACGGAGGCGGGGCCGGCGCTGGCGGCCGGTGGCGACGGCGGCGGCGGCCGGGCTCGGCGGACGGCGGCGAGGCGGGGGAGAGGCACGGCGGCGCGGGCGGAGGCGCGGCGAGGCGGCGGAGACGCAGGCTCGCGCGGGCCCTCCCTGGGCTCCGCGGGCCGGCGCGGTACGGGCGGCGGCGGGCCACGTGGCGAAGCGGGATTCATCGGGGACGGCGGCGCGGACATGTCCGGCGGCGGGGTATTGGTCCGGGCGCGAGGTGGAAGAAGGGTAGGGTTTGGACTGCGGATGTATTTCGGGAGAGGTGCAAATATATAGCTAGAGGGAGTTAGGAGAGTCCAAATGAGGTGCGGTTTTCGCCCACACGATCGTGATCGAGCGACCTAGAGCATGGAAGAGAGTTTGGTGGGTTTTGGTCTGTTTAGAGAGGGGGTTTTGCTGGAACACACAGAAGGCATCTGCGGTTACCCGGTTAACCGTTGGAGTACCAAACGACCTCCAAATGGAACGAAACTTGACTGGTGGTCTACCGGTGGTATACTAGGGCCACTTGACAAGCCTCGGTCCATTCCAAGAACACTTGACACCCGCTCACGAAAAAAAACAAGAGGGGTGCGCCGGAGGAGATGGGAGCGCCGGATTGCAAAACGGACAACGGGGAAAATGCTCGGATGCATGAGACGAACACGTGTGCAAATGCAATGCCCATGATGACTTGATATGAAATGCAAGACATGAACAAAATGCAAAACGAAAGACAAAACCCGACCACGGAGGGAATATCATAACACATAGCCGAAAATGGCAAGAGTTTGAGTTACAAATATGGAAAGTTACATCCGGGGTGTTACAACACTCCACCACTACGAGAGGATCTCGTCCCGAGATCTAGGACTGAAAGAATTCCGGATATTCGGAACGGAGGTGGTCCTCGCTTTCCCAGGTGGCTTCCCGGTCAGAATGGTGCGACCACTTCACTTTCAGGAATTTGATTGACTTGTTGCGAGTCTTGCGCTCAGTTTCTTCAAGAATAGCAACGGGGTGCTCATGATAAGACAAATCTTCTTGGAGGTCAATCTCTTTGAAGTTGATAGTGCGCTCAGGCGTCTTGAAGCACTTGCGGAGCTGTGACACGTGGAACACATCGTGCACGTTCGCGAAGTTGGAAGGAAGCTCAAGTTGATAGGCGAGGTCGCCTCTTTTGCCAATGATCTTGAAAGGACCCACGTATCTAGGGGCAAGCTTCCCTTTGATACCGAAGCGACGAGTGCCTTTCATTGGAGAGACGCGGAGGTAGACATGGTCTCCGATCTCGAAAGCCCCATCACGGTGCTTACTATCATAGTAACTCTTCTAGCGCGATTGCGCGGCTTTGAGATTATCACGGATGACTTTACACATTTCTTCAGCTTCTGTGATTAAGTCATTGCCAAGAAGTTGGCGTTCACCAGTCTCTGACCAATTGAGAGGAGTACGACACTTTCTGCCATAGAGAATCTCGAATGGGGCCTTGCCCGAACTTGCTTGGAAGCTGTTGTTGTAGGAGAATTCGGCATATGGAAGACAATCTTCCCATTTCATGCCAAAGGAAATGACACAAGCCCTGAGCATATCTTCAAGAATTTGATTGACTCGCTCGACTTGGCCACTAGTTTGAGGATGGAAAGCTGTGCTGAAGCGAATGTTTGTGCCCATGGCCTTCTGGAAGGAGTCCCAGAACTTAGAGGTGAAGATGCTTCCACGATCTAAAGATATCAATTGTGGAATGCCGTGTAAGGAGACAATTCTGGAGGTGTATAGCTCTGCCAACTGAGCTGCTGTGATAGACTCTTTGATTGGAAGGAAATGAGCCACGTTAGAAATCTTGTTGATGACAACGAAGATAGCATCATTTCCACGCTTGGACTTTGGAAATCCAGTCACGAAGTCCATTTCGATATGATCAAACTTCCATTCTGGGATAGCAATAGGTTGGAGGAGACCAGCTGGTCGTTGGTGTTCTGCTTTCACTCTTCGACAGACATCACATTCATTCACGAATTGAGCAATTTCTCGCTTCATTCGAGTCCACCAATACGACTGCTTGAGGTCATGGTACATCTTCGTACTTCTAGGATGAATGGAAAAAAGAGAATTGTGCGCCTCATTCATTATGACTTTCCTTAGATCACCTTTAGGAACCACAATCCGGTCCTCGAAGAATAAAGTGTCTCAGTCATCAATGCGATAGCACTTATATTTGAAAAGACCCTTGTCAATACCACGTTTCACCTTCTTCACCATGGTATCCAGGAGTTGTGCCTCACAAATTTGATCTTCCAAAGTAGGAGAGACTAAGAGGTTGGCAAGAAAGCCTTGAGGAACAACTTGGAGATTCAGCTTGCGGAAAGCTTCACAAAGATCCGGTTGGAATGGCTTGAGGATTAAGCTGTTGCAATAAGCCTTCCTGCTCAAAGCATCTGCAATGACATTGGCCTTGCCTGGAGTATATTCAATACTCGGATTGTACTCTTGAATCATTTCGACCCATCGAGTCTGCCTGAGGTTGAGGTTGGGCTGAGTGAAGATGTACTTGAGACTCTTGTGATTGGTGAAAATGTCCACTTTTCTTCCCAACAAGAGATGTCTCCATGTTATTAATGCATGGACAACTGCCGCCAACTCAAGATCGTGAGTGGGGTAGTTCTTTTCGCTAGGCTTCAACTGACGAGAGGTATATGCCACAACTTTCTTCTCTTGCATTAACACAGCACCGAGACCTTGAAGAGAAGCATCACAGAAAACTTCGAATGGCTTGGATTCGTCAGGAGGAGTCAAGACAGGAGCTGTGACAAGTTTCTCTTTGAGAGTGTTGAAAGAAACGTCACACTCAGGAGTCTGAACATACTTCACATGCTTCTGGAGGAGGTTGGAAAGAGGCTTTGCAATCTTGGAGAAATTCTCAACGAATCTTCGGCAATAGCTTGCAAGACCAAGAAAACTGCGGAGCTGCTTGACATTCTGAGGAGGTTCCCAATTCACAATTGCGGACACCTTCTCGGGGTTAACAGCGATACCCTTGGCAGAGATGATGTGACCAAGGAAAAGAACTTCATCAAGCCAAAACTCACATTTTGAAAACTTCGCATAGAATTGATACTCTCTGAGCTTGTCGAGCACCAATCGCAAATGTTTGGCATGATCCTTCTTATTCTTGGAGAAGGCCAAGATATCATCGAGATACACCAGAACGAATTCATTGGTATAGGGGTTGAAGATGAAATTCATCATCCGAGAGAATACTGGAGGAGCATTGACAAGGCCGAAAGACACGACAGTATATTCATAAGAACCAAAACTTGTTCTGAATGCTGTCTTGGGAATATCTTCTTCACGAATGCGATCCGGATTCTGACGCGTTGGCGGAGCCATCCTGAAGAGGGTGACATCCATTAGCATCTTGATAGACAAATAGATAAGTAGAATCAACGGATAGAAATTGCAACATATAGTCTTCACAATAAACATTCGAACGAGGATGAACGAATGAATTCCATAGTAAATCATCACACTTCCATAAGTTGAGAAGCCACTTAGAAAAAGATATGGAATCAACATTTGATTTCGAAGCAACTGGAATACCACAAATGAAAACAAAACAAAGTATTGGCTTGCAGAATAAGCCGGAACAAACATATGATAGAAATTTCGTCCGAAGTTTTCGTGGTGGGGCCCACACGGGCTCGATCGTACAGCACCATCATGTACAAGGCTGTGCACATGACATACGAAGCGTCCCCGAGACGGCATAGCCAAGGACTCTTTAAGACACTACGAGACCACTGTAAAACCAACCGTGTACAGGCGGACCACTAGACGTCGAACCCCAATCTTATATCATGCGTCTGTCGGAAAGATATCCTAAGGCTACTTGAATTCCCACTTATAAACTCCCGAAACTTTCTGGTTATGCAATCTGGTGTTGGGGATACAGGGGACACAAAATATATCACCCAAACTAACAATACCTAGATCCAGCTGTATCCATCCGTCAACACATAACCAAGAAACCTTCGGAAATCGTGTACCTCAACCTTCGAAAAGCATCCGTTATACAAGTTATGGCAATACTCCCGAACTCCCGCCCCAGTACTGGGTGGCGTCGAGGTGATCTCACCAACAACTGCATAAAAGAGATTTCGATGTCGGCGAAACTCAGGTATTCCAGAACTGCAACGATAAAATTGTGACGACAACACCTCGGAGCTCAACTCCCCGGGACACTGCCACAACCCCTAAATGTCAGGAGGCACCAAGAACAATGTTCTCGTCACAAAACCATCGGAACGATTCCAAGATACCCGCGTGATCCTAAAAAAATTTTTAGTGAAATTTGAGGAGAGAAGAGTCAAAACTTCTACGTCAGGAGACCTCACGAGAGCGACGAAGGGACTGAGGAGTAAAAAGAATCCTACTCTCCGATATATATAATCCTAAGACTCAAAACATTTTTGCTCTAGACTCAACAACGCCAGCGATTCGATCAAGCAGGGGGCTCCTAAGTCGGGGATGGCTCTGATTACCAACTTGTAACGCCCAATGCGGCTATATCTCCCACGTGTCGAGGCACGACTTAGAGGCATAACCGCATTGTGGTTTTGTCGCAAGAAGGGTCATCTTCACACAATCCCATGTAATGAACAAGAATGGGATAAAGAGTTGGCTTACAATCGCCACTTCACACAATACATAAATATAATTCATACATCATCCAAAATACACACATAGACCGTCTACGGTCAAGATCCAAATGAAAATAAGATAACCCCAAATGCTAGATCCCCGATCGTCCCAACTGGGCTCCACTACTGATCATCGGGAAAAGACACATAGTAACGACCACGTTCCTCATCGAACTCCCACTTGAGGTCGATCCCATCATCTGCACTGGCATCGTCGGCACCTGCAACTGTTTTGGTAGAATCTGTGAGTCACGAAGACTCAGCAATCTCACACCCACGAGATCAAGACTATTTAAGCTTATAGGAAAGGATGGTGTAATGAGGTGGAGCTACGGCGGCAATAAGCATATATGGTGGCTAACATACGCAAAAGAGAGCGAGAAGAGAAGCAACGGAATGGTCGTCATCTAGTAATGACCAAGAAGTGATCCTAAACTCCTACTTACGTCATTCATAACTCAAACCGTGTTCACTTCCCGGACTCCGCCGAGAAGAGACCATCACGGCTACACACACAGTTGATGTATTTTAATTAAGTTAAGTGACAAGTTCTCTACAACCGGACATTAACAAATTCCCATCTGCCTCATAACCGCGGGCACGGCTTTCGAAAGATAATACCCTGCAGGGGTGTCCCAACTTAGCCCATCATAAGCTCTCGCGGTCAACGAAGGATAAACCTTCTCCCGGAAAGACCCGATCAGTCTCGGAATCTCGGTTTACAAGACATTTTGACAATGGTAAAACAAGACCAGCAAAGCCACCCGAATGTGCCGACAAATCCCGATATGAGCTGCACATATCTCGTTCTCAGGGCACAACGGATGAGCGAAGCGTACAGGTACCAACATAACCCAAGTTGCCAAGGGACGGTCCCGCGCGGTGCTCTAGTTTGGACCAGCACTCAGAGGACACTGGCCCGGGGGTTAAAATAAGATGACCCTTGGGCTCGCGAAAACCGGGGTAAAAGGCTTAGGTGGCAAATGGTAAAACCAAAGTTGGGCCTTGCTGGAGGAGTTTTATTCAAGGCGAACTGTCAAGGGGGTCCCATAAATCACCCAACCGCGTAAGGAACGCAAACTCAAGGAACATAATACCGGTATGACAGAAACTAGGGGGGCAAGAGTGGAACAAAACACCAGGCATAAGGCCGAGCCTTCCACCCTTTACCACAATATATAGATGCATTAATTAAATAAGAGATATTGTGATATCCCAACATATCCATGTTCCGACATGGAACAAACTTCATCTTCACCTGCAACTAGCAATGCTATAAGAAGAGCTGAGCAAAAGCGGTAACTTAGCCAAACAACGGTTTGCTAGGAAAAGATGGTTAGAGGCTGACATGGCAATATGGGAGGCATGATAAAGCAAGTGATAGGTAGCGCAGCATGGCAATAGAGCAAACAACTAGCAAAGCAAAGATAGAAGTGATTTCGAGGGGTGGTCATCTTGCCTGCAAGGTTCTCAGAGTTGTCGAAAGCTTGATCCTCGTAAGCGTACTCAACAGGTTCCTCGTTCACGAACTCGTCTCCCGGCTCTACCCAAGACAAGAACATAAGCAACGGAACCACAATCAATCACGAGAAAATGCACAAGCAACATGATGCAAAACATGTATGATATGCGAGATATGATATGCGATGCATATGCGTGCTTCGGAAGGAAAAGGATGAACAAGGCAGTAACTTGGCAAACCAAGCATTCCACTGGAAAGATGAGATGATTTCGGTTGAAATCGATATAAAGATGACCGGAAACGGATGCACGGTTTGCAAATGGCAAGCAAAACAAGAATGACACGAATCTGCGATTAACAGCATGATAGCACTTAAATGCAACAAGTAACAATGCTATAGCACTCCAACATAGCAACAAAGCCTATGGCAGCAATCTACAGGAGATGCTCGACAAACGATGAACACTGAGCTACGGCTAGATCACAACATAACAAGCTCAAACAAGCATGGCAAAAGTGCAAAAGATAACAGGATCACAGACTTGGTGAAATTACTGGACATGGCAGAAAACAGCATCAGGTAGCAATGTTCAGAGCACGAAATCAACATGCTAAAGGAAATTAACATGGCAAAGCAAGGCATGTCAGTATTCTACTAAATGCATATGACAAAAGTCCCTTACTGACCATAATCCAAAACTGACAAGAAGATATGATGGTAACCATGTAAACATAGCACGTTTCGTTAACAGGTTTCAGACTTGGCAGAAAACAGAGCATGGCAGAAACAATAATATGAGGGCATCTTGGTGAGCTTGATGCACTCACCACAAAGAAATGCATGACAAAACTATCATACCTACAGCAATATGGAATGTTTATGAAGCTATCCAAGGCAAGAACAAAAGCATAGCATGTATGGATCAACTACAACAAGCTTGGCAAAAATGAATATCATGTTAAGAATCTGCCAGAAATATTTTATAGCAAAAGTAGAGCAAGATTGAGTCATGCTATGGCACACCATAATTGCAAACAAAGTAAGGAATGGATCAATTACAATAATATCTACAAAACATTTTTACTAAACATCACCAAAATATGCATGGATCTCTCTGTCGCATCAAGTTTACATGGCAACAAAATAACAGCAGACAAGGACTTAGAGAAATCACTGTGTCCCTGAAAACAGAAACATTACGGGGCCTAGTTTGCATGCTTGTGCTAGGCACCACAGAGATCACAAAAATACATGGCATACACCACTGGAAAGATGGCATGGCATAAAACAAAACACATGTAGAGCTCATGCCCATAAGATGCACAGATTAAATGCAACAAAAATAACAAATCTCCAAGTTCTGCTAAGAACCAGCAGATAACAGCAACTAGCACTATTGCACCAGAGATTTGGGCATCAAGATGGCCTCTAATGAACATGGTGCAATTGAACAAAATGTAGAGCATCATGAGGCGAACATTTCGATATATTACACATGCAAAACAAAGCTATATGCGGAGAGTTATGATACTATGAACAGGGGCACATATTGTAAATAAATGACTTGAAGAAAATCTCGGGGGTTCGGGAAAAGTCAACGCACGTGTCAAACCAGATCCGATCGATCCCGGGCTCGTCGCCTGCGACGGGAGAGGAGGAGGAGACGGCGGTGGAGGGCGGCGCCGGGCGGGGCCACGGCGAGAGGAGGCGACGGCGGCGGCGGCGAAGGAGGGCGGCGCCGGCCGGGGCAGCGCGCGGAGGCGGTGCCGGCGCTGGCGGCGGCGGCGGCCGGTGGCGACGGCGGCGGCGGCCGGGCTCGGCGGACGGCGGCGAGGCGGGGGAGAGGCACGGCGGCGCGGACGGAGGCGAGGCGGCGGAGACGCGGGCTCGCGCGGGCCCTCCCTGGGCTCCGCGGGCCGGCGCGGTACGGGCGGCGACGGGCCACGTGGCGCATCGGGATTCGTTGGGGACGGTGGCGCCGACACGTCCGGCGGGGGGGTATTGGTCCGGGCGCGAGGTGGAAGAAGGGTAGGGTTTGGACTGCGGATGTATTTCGGGAGAGGTGCAAATATATAGCTAGAGGGAGCTAGGAGAGTCCAAATGAGGTGCGGTTTTCGCCCACACGATCGTGATCGAGCGACCTAGAGCATGGAAGAGAGTTTGGTGCTTTTTGGGCTGTTTAGAGAGGGGTTTTTGCTGGAACACATAGAAGGCATCTGCGGTTACCCGGTTAACCGTTGGAGTACCAAACGACCTCCAAATGGAACGAAACTTGACCGGTGGTATACTAGGGCCACTTGACAAGCCTCGGTCCATTCCGAGAACGTTTGACACCCGCTCACGAAATAAAACAAGAGGGGTGCGCCGGAGGAGATGGGAGCGCCGGATTGCAAAACAGACAACGGGGAAAATGCTCGGATGCATGAGACGAACACGTGTGCAAATGCAATGCCCATGATGACATGATATGAAATGCAAGACATGAACAAAATGCAAAACGAAAGACAAAACTCGACCACGGAGGGAATATCATAACACATAGCCGAAAATGGCAAGAGTTTGTGTTACAAATATGGAAAATTACATCCGGGGTGTTACAACAGCATGCCAAGTTTCATGAATTTTAGAAGAGTTTTGGATTTACTATAATTTAAAAACCAGGCATCTCAATGTTTTGCTGGCAACCGACGGTGCCCTGGTGTTTTAAATTCATTCACATTTCTTGCATGGGACCTAAGCATGCACCCAAGGACACAGATTTGATTTTTCAACCAATTTATATGCACTGGAGCATGCGCATGTAGTTCAAATTTGAATTATGCACATAAATGCATTGAAAACTCAGTTAATGCGTAAAAATGTCCAAACGAACCCCGAAAAATCACAATAATTCACACAACACTCCTGTTGTTCTATGTTGACACGAGAAAAAAACTTGAAAGCAATAAGAGGCAATGGATATCATTTCGTCCCCAAAGGTGGGACGCTCCCTACCGAAAACCATCATGCTTGTTGTGAGAGGCTACGGTTTGTGAGAAGCATATACCCAAACCTGCCTCAAATGGGACAAAATTTGTACCACGGCATGTTGATGCCGCTCCATGATAGCATGCCGAGTTTCATGAATTTCAGACGAGTTTTGGGTTTAATAGAATTTTAAAACCAGGCATCTCAATGTTTTGCTGACAATCAACGGTGCCATGGTGTTTGAAATTCATTCCCATTTCTTGCATGGGACCTAAGCATGCACCCAAGGACACATATTTGATTTTTCAACCAATTTATATGCACTCAAGCATGCACATGTAGTTCAAATTTGAATTATGCACATAAATGCATTGAAAACTCAGTTACTGCATAAAAATGCCCAAAGGAACCCCAAAAAATCACAAAAATTCACACAACACTCCTGTTGTTCTATGTTGACACGAGAAAAAAAGTTGAAAGCAATAAGAGGCAATGGATATCGTTTCGTCCCCAAAGGTGGGACGTTCCCTACCAAAAACCATCATGCTTGTTGTGAGAAGCTCCGGTTTGTGAGAAGCATACACCCAAACCTGCCCCAAATGGGACAAAATTTGTACCACGGCATGTTGATAATGCTCCATGATAGCATGCCAAGTTTCATGAATTTCAGACGAGTTTTGGATTTACTAGAATTTAAAAACCAGGCATCTCAATGTTTTGCCGGCAATCAACGGTGCCATGGTGTTTGAAATTCATTCCCATTTCTTGCATGGGACCTAAGCATGCACCCAAGGGCAAAGATTTGATTTTTCAACGAATTTATATGCACTGGAGCATTTGGATGTAGTTCGAATTTGAATTATGCACATAAATGCATTGAGAACTCACTTAATGCATAAAAATGTCCAAACGAACCATAAATAATTCCAATTCTTTTATGATCGCTGCAGATAAAAGGTCTAGCAATTCAACCACCATCCATGGCCGCTGTGACCCCATTATGTAATTCAAGTCAAGACCAAAAATCAAGTAGATCCCACACAGTTTATTATAACCAACTGTGTGAGATGCAGCACAAAATATCTTCGGACCGTGTCTGGATAAGGGACCGTGTCTGACGACAGTTTGCGCGCTAGTTTTTTGGCTGAAGCGATTCCAAATTTTTGGCTTCCGTGGAAATATCTACCTCCCCGCCCCCTCCCCCTTACCAAAAGCCATATTTCCCCCCTTTCCACCTTCCTTTCCAAGCTGAAACCTTTCACTCCCTGCTTGCAGCACCGCCGCCTCCTCGCCGGCGACCCTCCTTCACGCTGCTCGGCCTCGCCTATCTAGGCAGGTAATCCACACCCGACCCCCATCATCCTCCTCCTTCCACATCCCACATGCCCCGACCTCCGGCGCGAGCGCGACACCTTCCACCCAAATCACCGACCCGTCCACCAAATAAGCGCCGGCCTAAGCCATGGTGCACGTAGTATATCCAGGACCTCAAGGAGCATTTGGCAGCGGAGAAGCAACCGTCGAGGCCACCGTTGACGCCTCGCGCGCCGATGCCGCGACGCGGTTGGCTGCTTTAAACGACAGTTCATGGCGTTTTCTCGAGGCCACCGTCGGTGCCTTCGACGAAGACTATGAGGTGTTTTCTCAGCGTGCACGTGCTTACCTCATCTCGAGAGCCAGCAGGTTGGTTCCCGGAGCGGCTAAGGAAACTCACCACTACAACGAGGGCACCCACGATGCGGATGCCTCGCCCTCTTCCATGTCCAAGGAGCCAATCGTCATCCATATCTCCAACAATGAGGAGTAGCTTGTCTTATTAGCTCACTATAAGGACCCATGTTCAGTTTGCTAGCTACTGCCTTTTCTTAACAAATTCTAGTGAATTGTGCTATCTACTTTCACCATGCAATCTTCTGCTATAGTGTATATGTTCTATATGTCTGTGACGCCCGGGTAATCAAGCTACAGTAACCCTCTGGTAATGATGCCATGTCACCTCGATTACTATTGATAATCTCGCGTTAGTTCACAACAGATCCAAATTCAAATTTGAATTAAAGTCAAAACAATTAAAGTTTTCAAAAGTCAAAACTAAATTGTTCCTAATGTGTCAAATAATCCATAATAAATGTTGGTGAAGAAATCATCTTTTAATAAAATACTTAAATGCACTAAATAAACTAAAACAATGATAAAACAATTATCTAAAATGCTTTTAAAGTAATAAGCAAATGCAAAATACTTTATTTAAAGTGCCAAAATATTTGGGGCTGTGACCTAATTAATAACACCAAATTAGTTGTCGCTTTTAAATTTTATAAAACTAAAATAAAAGAAAACAGAAAAGAAATATAATAAAAAAATCAGAACAAACAAAAAAAGGAAAAGACCCCCCCCCCTCGTTGGGCCTCGGCCCAGCTGGCCATTGGGCTAGCCAGGCCGGCCTGGCCCGCGCACCCATAACCCCCGTCCAAACCCTAACCCACGTCGCCCGTAACCCCCACTCGTCCCCCGATCCACCTCATCTCCCCACCCTGCCCTGAGTGGATCTGGATCGGGGGCAACCGATGCCCCCGACCCCGCCCGCCGCCCGCCCTGCCGCGCCTCCGTCCTCCTCTGCGGCGTCACCTCGCCGGCGCCGCTTAACCGCCGGATCGCCCCGTCTTCCCCGCCTCTGCTTCGCCAGCGCCGCCAAACGTCCTCCCCAACCCACTCCCCGCGGGTCTTCATCACGCCTCGCCGCCGCAGCCCGGAGCGCCTCCGCCTCGACCCCGTCGCCGCCAGCTCTCCCCCGTCGACGATCTGCCTTGCCGGACCACCCCGAGCTCGCTGCCATCCTCGCCCGGCCCCTGTGAGCCGCCGCCTCCCATCTTCCCTCTCTACTTCCGCATGCCGCGCGCAGCTCCTCGTGCCCGCTCGACCTCGTCGCTCGTGGCTGGCCTCGCCCAATCCCGCACCGGCCGTGCCCGGCCGCCCCGGCATGCCCGCGCCTCACCGGCGTTGCTCCTGTCCGGGGCCGCACCCTGCTCCCCCTCGGCGCGTCGTGCACCTCATGTAAGTGGCGCCCACCGCTCGTTTGGTCGCCGGAGAGCGTCTCCGGTGGGCCACCGTTGCCTCTGCTGGTCGCCGGCGTGCACTAGCACATGCATGCGTTAGAATCTGGCTAGTGTCTTGTGACGCGTGGGCCCGGGTCAATAACTGTTTAGTTAAGCACTAATCCAGCCGCTAACTCCCACTGAAATCGAACCCCACCGTCCTAATTAACATCACTGGGGTTAATTAAAAGTTTGATAAATAGATCACTCAATGACAAATGGGGTCCGCTGCTTAGTGTAAATGTTAAATCAGTGTAAAATTACCAAAGAGAATGACATGCGGGCCCCCCGTACACTGTTCGCGGTTTGACCAGTCAACGGTCCAGTCAAATGTTGACTGGACAGTTGACCAGAGCCCCACCGGTCAGCCTCTGTGCTGTTCTGCTGGGTACCTTTTCGAGTACACCTAGCAAATTACTTTTAAAATATTTTGAATTAAATAATTTAAACAACTTATAGAAAATTGATTAAAACTTTGATAATTAATATTAAATAATCCGTAACTCGGATGGGAAAACTTTGTACATGAAAGTTGCTCAGAACGACGAGACGAATCCGGATACGCAGCCCGTTCGTCCGCCACACATCCCTAGCATAGCGAACACGCAACTTTCCCCCTCCGATTCACCTGTCCGAAAACGCGAAACACCGGGGATACTTTCCCGGTTGTTTTCCCCCTTCGTAGGTATCACCTCTTACCGCGTTAGGTCACCCCTAGCACCGCGTATCACCATGTTATGCTTTGTGTTGCTTTGATTGCTCTGTTATTTATTATGTTACTTCTTTCCGGTAGACCCCGAGACTGCAGGCGACCACCAGTTCGACTACGGTGTTGACGACCCTTCCTTCTTGCCAGAGCAACCAGGCAAGCCCCCCCTTGATCACCAGATATCGCCTATTCTTCTCTATACTGCTTGCATTAGAGTAGTGTAGCATGTTACTGATTTCGGTTAATCCTATTCTGTTGCATAGCCTGTCATTGTTGCTACAGTTGTTACCCTTACCTGCTATCCTACTGCTTAGTATAGGATGCTAGTGTTCCATCAGTGGCCCTACACTCTTGTCCGTCTGCCATGCTATACTACTGGGCCGTGATCACTTCAGGAGGTGATCACGGGTATATACTATATACTTAATATACATGACACATGTGGTGACTAAAGTCGGGTCAGCTCGTTGAGTACCCGCAAGTGGTTCTGATGAGGGGGCTGAAAGGACAAGTGGCACCATCCCGGTAGAGGTAGGCCTGGGTTCCTGACGGCCCCCGACTGTTACTTTGTGGCGGAGCGACAGGGCAGGTTGAGACCACCTAGGAGAGAGCTGGGCCTGGCCCTGGTCGGTGTTCGCGGATACTTAACACGCTTAATGAGATCTTGGTATTTGATCTGAGTCTGGACATTTGGTCTATACGCACTAACCAACTACGCGGGAACAGTTATGGGCACTCGGCGTCGTGGTATCAGCCGAAGCTCTTTTTGACGTCAGCGACGGAGCGGCGCGCGCCGGATTGGACTGGAACGCCTGCTAGGCTAGGTCTGCTTCCGGCCGCCCTCGCAACGTGCAGGTGTGCAATGGGCGATGGGCCCAGACCCCTGCGCGCATAGGATTTAGACCGGCGTGCTGACCTCTCTGTTGAGCCTAGGTGGGGCTGTGACGTGTTGATCTTCCGAGGCCGGGCATGACCCAGGAAAGTGTGTTCGGCCAAATGGGATCAAGCGTGTTGGGTTATGTGGTGCACCCCTGCAGGGAAGTTTATCTATTCGAATAGCTGTCTCCCTCGGTAAAAGGACGACCCGGAGTTGTACCTTGACCTTATGACAACTAGAACTGGATACTTAATAAAACACACCCTTCCAACTGCCAGATATAACCCGGTGATCGCTCTCTAACAGGGCGACGAGGAGGGGATCACTGGGTAGGATTATGCTATGCGATGCTACTTGGTGAACTTACCATCTACTCTCTTCTACATGCTGCAAGATGGAGGTGGCCAGAAGCGTAGTCTTCGACAGGATTAGCTATCCCCCTCTTATTCTGGCATTTTGCAGTTCAATCCACCGATATGGCCCTTTACACATATACCCATGCATATGTATTGTAGCTCCTTGCTTGCGAGTACTTTGGATGAGTACTCACGGTTGCTTTTCTCCCTCTTTTCCCCCTTTCCCCTTCTACCTGGTTGTCGCAACCAGATGCCGGAGCCCAGGAGCCAGACGCCACCGTCAATGACGACTCCTACTACACCGGAGGTGACTACTACTATGTGCAGCCCGCTGACGACGACCAAGAGTAGTTAGGAGGATCCCAGGCAGGAGGCCTTGCCTTTTCGATCGTTGCTACTTTTGTGCTAGCCTTCTTACGGCAATCTTGTTTAACTTATGTCTGTACTCAGATATTATTGCTTCCGCTGACTCTTGTGTTTTCGAGCTTATGTATTCGAGCCTTCGAGGCCCCTGGCTTGTAATATAAAGCTTGTTTTATTTTAATTTGTGTCTAGAGTTGTGTTGTGATATCTTCCCGTGAGTCCTCGATCTTGATCGTACACATTTGCGTGTATGATTAGTGTACGATTGAATCGGGGGCATCACAAGTTGGTATCAGAGCCGACTGCCTGTAGGAATCACCCTTCCACACTCCTTGGCCGAAGTCGAGTCTAGACATTACAAAACTTTTACTAACATGGCTGTGTGCCTTACGGGCCCACGTCGCCATTGGGTGGTATTAGGATCTTTTATTCCTCGACCTATACTCTGGGACTCTGACCTCTCTTCTATTCGGGTGAAATGATTTTACTAACTCTGACTCTAGGTTCTCGTAACTACTTCCTCCCGGAGAGCCCCTCACTCCAGATGATTGCTTGGTGCACCGAAGGATTTCGAAGATACTCTCTGATGTTCTCGAGACTTTGTGCTCGTTGCTTTTGCAATTCCCTACCACTGATTTATCCCTATGGATAAATACTTACACCCGTCGTTCTTAATTTTATTCCAAGTTGATCTTGTTAATACAAGATGCCCCGAACCGCTCTCCGTTGTTCCAAGAATCCTTTGAGCTTACTGCTTTACAGTTCTTGCCTCATGAATACCCTTACGAATAATTCCTCGCACTTATCGAGTATCCGCTCTTCCCAGTTTTTCATGTATTTCACAAAAGTCTTCAAAATACTATTTGAACTTCCGAAAATCATGAGTAGCCTATTGCTCTTGAAATTCTTACTTGCTTGCATTATGTTTAATCCCATAAGTCTCGTAATCTTATTGGCATCCCTTGTCATTATCATTTTGAGTCCGTTGATTCAATTTGTTGCGAATGCTCGCAATCCTCAATCAGATCCTAGAATTCATCCTTCCGGCTCAGACGTCATTTGGATATGAGCTGGTTCTTGACCAATCAATGCCTTGATCGGCTGTATCCCTAAGTCTATTCAACTTATCCATCCCTAATCAAAGCATTGCTTCTGATCCCTTGTCTTGGAATTCATAATTCCTTTGCATTTAAGCTTTGAGTTAGTCAGTTGTTTCTATAATCTGATGCACTTGCATTCCTTCTTCCTTTGACAGAGTACCGATACTCACATCAGCTCCGTTGTAGACCACCAGACCTCTTGTTGGATTATTATCCGACAGTGTCCTTCATATTCAAATAACCTTGTGAGTCTTTGTAGCAACCCGACCCGAATGGATCAAGTCTCTGTGCTTAAGTGTCATCCCTGGATCGGTATGCTGACACACACAGTACTCAAGGATTTATAACAGAGGTAAATCACATGTATAAAGTAACATAAATACTATTACCTCAATCCAAATAGCGGAAGTAACAAGGTTGTGGATTCCCATCAACACCAACGGCAAAGTTGAGTGTAGAAATCGTAACCCTAACGTATCACTTACTCGTCGTAAGAATCCTGCAACATGAAACGTTGCAGCCCGAAAATGGGTCAGCACATGGAATATGCTGTCAAATTCACACCATAGAGAAATGATGAACAAAGGCTATCACTACATGCATATATGGCTGGTGGAAAAGCTCTATGGTTATAATGTTTTTGCGAAAAGCCAATTTTTCCCTACTGCAAAGGAATAAATTTTATTTAACTATCATGGTGATTGTGAAACATTGAGATGGTTGACAGCATCTCAATCCCAATTAAGTATCATCATTAACCCAACAATATTAATTAAAGTAACATGGTGATGAGATTCACATGATAATCCAGGTACTAGATACTCAAGTTGTCCATAACCGGGGACACGGCTAACCATGATTAGTTTGTACACTCTGCAGAGGTTTGCGCACTTTTCCCCACAAGACTCGATCGCCTCCGCTTGATTCTCGCACTGCATGATGTTTGAGAAACGGATGACCGAGACACAGTCTTTCAGAAGCGTTAACTCTCTACTCCGGGTAGACCGTACCACCTACATCCCCTACATCTGCTAGTCTACCTCTTCAAGAGCTCACACAACTTAATCAACTATGCTAGAGCCCATAATAGCTTGTGGCTGCACACGGAAGTTTCTAGCATGAAAAATCTCATGATCCCTTTTAGCCTGGGTGGCGGTCCATAGGATGATCACACAGGTACCCCGGGATATCCAAAAAAAACAGGCAGCACTGGGTTCCCCATGTGCCTCAATCCACCCAGATGTGAGTTTTAGTTGCCACCTTAAGTAAACCATTATTAACAATCTCACATCTTTCATGAATATCTCTCAAACCCAATCCACGTCTACGAGCATAGCATGGCAATATAAGCAACGTAGAAGTAACTCCCAAGGGTTTGATAAATAAAACAGGGCAATAGGTACTACCTCATCTACTTCCCAAAACCCACATATTAATCAGATCCTAATCATGCAATTGTTTGAGGATTGATCTAATGCAATAAAACTGGGTAGTAAAGGGGTATGGTCAAAGTGTTACTTGCCTGCAATGTTGATGAAGATGATTCGCACTCAGAACTCTTGATAGATCTACTCGTCACACTCCGGTCAATCTATCGTAAGCAAGCAATGGTAACCACACATAAGCAATCACTCAAAAGATCAGAAAGAACGAGGAAAACAATTCAGAAAACTTCAAAACCAAGCAAATAACTCTTGCAACATAAAACAATTTCTAACAGTACCAAAATTAGATGGATTTGGCCTTATCAGAAAGTTTAGGTCAAGAGCTTCGCTTTGCAAAAGGAATCAACTCAAACGGAGTTACGGAACTTAAGTTATGAACAAAAGAAGTTTGAATATGAATTTGAACAAATTTCGAAATTTGAAAATTTCAAAAAGTTGACGTGACAGGTTAACTGGATAGGTGAAAACAAGACGAAACTATAGGCGCTGGTTTCATCTAATTTGGATGAACGAGTAAAACGTTATGGCTATTGAAAAATCAGGGCCAAGCTGTTTTGTAGAAGAAAAATAGCTACGGCTAAAAATAAAATTAGGTCTAACGCATAAATACAGAGAACGAATAAATATACCTTTATAAGGTATAGAAAAGACGACTTCGGAGTGTGGAGACAACTTCCAAAAGTCCCGCCGGAGAGGAGAAATATATTTTTAGCTAGTCAAACCAAAATATTGATTTAACCCACAATGGATAATTTTTGGAGGCTCTATGGGTCTATATTTATAGGTGGAAAAGAGGTTTAGGGGTTAAAGGCTAGGCAATGTGGGACTAAACGTAGACGAACAAATAAAATAAACGGGTAACCGCATGGGCTAAAAGAACCACGGGCCGGCTGGCGCGCACGTACATGGCGCTGCAGTTTCTTTTCTTTTTTTTTAAATTGAAAAAAGAAAGAAAAGAAAAACTATGGAGAGAAAAAAATGGGGAAGCATTATGGCCGGCTGGGCCTGGCCCATTTAGGAGAGAGAGAAAAACGATGGGACGCCAGATGCTATTATGCAGCGCAAGGGCGATAAATAAATATGGGCCGTACGTACAGTTTTTTTATTAGAAACAGAAAGGAAAACTGTATAACAAAAACAAAAAATAAAATTGTAAATAGGCATATTATATATCAAAAATTTCAAAAAAGATTTCCTACAGCGTGAGCATTTTTCTATCATTAAATAAAATCCACAAAAATTCAAATAAATCAAAGAGTGCTACTGCTCTACTAAAATCCAATAAAAATCATTTTCAAAATACCAAAATTAATTCAAATTTATTTCTCTCCAATTTTCTGTTGTAGGGAATCATGTTACCCTATTTTCCATATATTTTTATTTTGGAGAAAAATAATTTGAATAAAACCCAAATACTCCAAATTGAAAATAATTTCCAAAAGGACTTTAAATTAGATCCTTTTAAACTCCCAACTCATATTTCATATGTTTTGAAGAAGTCATTTTATCTTCGCTCGTGAAAATCATTGAGTTGCATAAAGTTTCAGAATTGGAAATATTCTCAGATGAAATTCAATTATTTTCAACACCCCTTGTCATTTAAATAAATGGAAGAAGTCATGTCATCTTCTCTCCAGGGTTTTGTGGTGAAAAGAATTTGAATTCATGGAGATCATAAAAGCAAAATGAAAGTTTGGGAAAGTCCTTTTATTCCCTCTCATTTAACTTTCAAAAGATTTCGAATTCCACTCACTTTCAGTCAATCAATCAAACAATCAATCCAATCTATCTGTTTATTATAACATTCCAAAATTTAGAATTTTGGGATGTTACAAACCTACCACCCTTAAAATGAATCTCGTCCTTGAGATTCGGAGAGGCTAGCAAGAAATAGGTTAGGGTTTGGGGTCTTCTCAAAATCCATCGATCATCACCGGGGTCTGGGGTGCTACCACCCTTAGAATCATTGTTACGGTTCCATCAAAACTCATATACTCCATCTTTATTCTTGACAGTGACATTCTTCTCAAAATTCTCGGGAAAGTTCCTTCCCTGGGCTTTTCCGGTAGTGGCATAACCTTTATCGCACTTCTTTTGTCCTTTCATCTTGGTAAGGTTATTCCATGACTGGGTCTTCTTAGCTGACGGGTCTGGCGCCAAAACTAAACAACTATCGATATCTCATGGTGGTCAACGATTTATGGTTTTTCCTGCAGGAAAATGGGTCTGGGTTGATCCTCACCGTATAACCTACGATTGGCATCAACTGCCGTGTACAAGGGAAACATTCTTATACCATTCTAAGGTTCAAGCAAGGTTTAATACCGTCGTCTCTCTACTATAGGTAGGTCACTCAGATTTACCATCCCATATAGCAAAGCGAACAATAAGAGTAAGTCGGTATGGTGATCAATCCATCCCGCACCCAAATCATTACCTTGTACATGGTTTAGCGAATCTCGCATTCTAACACTTGGTCATCCTCGCAAGCATTGCAGAATTTCTCTTGTCAGCGAACTAGGTTCGGATAAATCCATGGATTCTGCAAGCCAAACAAACATCTATCGTTCCTTCCCAACCCTCAGGTTTTGCGTTACTCCTATGAAATCGTCTATCGATAAAAATCGTAACTTCTTCCAGGGTCTTTCCTTCAGCAAGAATGTGCTTGCTTCTTGGCAGGTCCTGGGGCCTGTGGGTTATGGCCCATCTCATCACTTGTAGTTCCTTGAACTTATCATCGAGGAATTGATTATTACTCCAACTTCCAACTTCCTAGTACTCTTAAATCCATCCAATTGTACTGTCTTCCTTCCTTCTATTGGCACCAAACTAGGACATGATTACTCAGACTCATTATGGAATTTCCATTGATCCATATTTCCAACATCATACCTCCTTTATATCCAATAGTAATTCATCTCTTCATCCTCGGGGGATATCCCACATACCGAAAAAAAAACTTATACTTATGAAGTCCATACTCCACTTCGTGGAACATCATTATCCTTTCCAGGGTCAAGCGTCCTTACAGGGGAATATTGGCCATCTCTGCATGGCACTTCTTCAACTGGGAAATGTGAAACACATCATGAACTCCTGACAGTCCTTCGGGTGACTCCAGCTTGTTGGCCACTTCTCCCATACGCTCCAAAACTCGGTATGGTCCTACAAATCTCGGGGCTAACTTTCCCTTAACTCCAAATAGTTTAACTCCTCGCAGAGGGGACACACGAAGACATGCTCTGTCTCCAATTTCATAGACTACCTCCTTTACATCCAATAATACTCCATACCCTCATATTCTTGGGGTATCCAACATATCGAGATAAAACTCATACTTATTTTGTCCGAAATCCACTTCGTGGAATATCATTATCCTTTTCCAAGGGTCAAGTTTCCTCACAGGGTACTACCACCTTTAAAATGCACAATCTTCTATAGACCATATTTCTCATATCCTCGAAAATGGTCAAAATCTTTCTTCATAGAGTAACAACTCATAAAATCCAATTCAATACCAATGATGCTAACTTTATTGATTCTCAAATTATTACAATCTCCTGCATTCCATCACATGCCTCAACCCGACACCTCACTAATAAAAGAAATGTCCACACTACTACTACTATTTTTCTCGTTGCACTCAACTATTTATCACAAGTCTCCGTCTCCTTGGGGCATTCTCTGGCAAAGTGCCCTGCTTCATCACAACGGAAACATATTACTTCTGACATATCTCGAGGTTTCCTTGTGATTATATAGCCTCCTGGGGTCCTCATCTTCCCTTTTGGGCAATCATTGTGGTAGTGTCCTGAATTTTTGCACCTGAAACATGTGATATGACTCAGGTCTCTCTTTGTAGAAATTGGGTTGTTCCTGGGATCCAATCTACTTCTCTTCCTGGACTTTTCCGTTCCAATCAGGGCTTCTATTTCCTGTGGGTCATACTCTACTTCCTCTGTCGGGAATTCCACTAAATCCCCATTCAGACAATTTTGGGAGATGTGTCCTTCTTCTCCACATGAATAGCATGACTTGGTGCAGGGTTTAATTGGTTCTTCTTTGGGTGTGTCCTCCACCTCTTCCTTCATCACAGATTCCTCTAAAATTTCCATGAGGGCTCTTTTCATTGCTTCTTTCTTCTGCTAGATGGTCCTTTGTACCATGGGGTAGATGTGACACTGAGCATGGTAGTGGGTAGTCCCTTCACACAAGAAACAAGTGATCTGCCTAGCCCATAATAGCTTGTGGCTGCACACGGAAGTTTCTAGCATGAAAAATCTCATGATCCCTTTTAGCCTGGGTGGCGGTCCATAGGATGATCACACGGGTACCCCGGGATATCCAAAAAAATAGGCAGCACTGGGTTCCCCAGGTGCCTCAATCCACCCAGATGTGAGTTTTAGTTGCCACCTTAAGTAAACCATTATTAACAATCTCACATCTGTCATGAATATCTCTCAAACCCAATCCACGTCTCCGAGCATAGCATGGCAATATAAGCAACGTAGAAGTAACTCCCAAGGGTTTGATAAATAAAACAGGGCAATAGGTACTACCTCATCTACTTCCCAAAACCCACATATTAATCAGATCCTAATCATGCAATTGTTTGAGGATTGATCTAATGCAATAAAACCGGGTAGTAAAGGGGTATGATCAAAGTGTTACTTGCCTGCAATGTTGATGAAGATGATTCGCACTCAAAACTCTTGATAGATCTACTCGTCACACTCCGGTCAATCTATTGTAAGCAAGCAATGGTAACCACACATAAGCAATCACTCAAAAGATCAGAAAGAACGAGGAAAACAATTCGGAAAACTTCAAAACCAAGCAAATAACTCTTGCAACATAAAACAATTTCTAACAGTACCAAAATTAGATGGATTTGGCCTTATCAGAAAGTTTAGGTCAAGAGCTTCGCTTTGCAAAAGGAATCAACTCAAACGGAGTTACGGAACTTAAGTTATGAACAAAAGAAGTTTGAATATGAATTTGAACAAATTTCGAAATTTGAAAATTTCAAAAAGTTGACGTGACAGGTTAACTGGATAGGTGAAAACAAGACGAAACTATAGGCGCTGGTTTCATCTAGTTTAGATGAACGAGTAAAAAGTTATGGCTATTTGAAAAATCAGGGCCAAGCTGTTTTGTAGAAGAAAAATAGCTACGGCTAAAAATAAAATTAGGTCTAACGCATAAATACAGAGAACGAATAAATATACCTTTATAAGGTATAGAAAAGACGACTTCGGAGTGTGGAGACAACTTCCAAAAGTCCCGCCGGAGAGGAGAAATATATTTTTAGCTAGTCAAACCAAAATATTGATTTAACCCGCAATGGATAATTTTTGGAGGCTCTATGGGTCTATATTTATAGGTGGAAAAGTGGTTTAGGGGTTAAAGGCTAGGCAATGTGGGACTAAACGTAGATGAACAAATAAAATAAACGGGGAACCGCATGGGCTAAAAGAACCACGGGCCGGCTGCGCGCGCACGTACATGGCGCTGCAGTTTCTTCTCTCTTTTTTTGAAATTGAAAAGAAAAAGAAAAGAAAAACTAGGGAGAGAAAAAAATGGGGAAGCATTATGGCCGGCTGGGCCTGGCCCATTTAGGAGAGAGAAAAAACGATGGGACGCCAGATGCTATTATGCAGCGCAAGGGCGATAAATAAATATGGGCCGTACGTACAGTTTTTTTTATTAGAAACAGAAAGGAAAACTGTATAACGAAAACAAAAATATAAAATTGTAAATAGGCATATTATATATCAAAAATTTCAGAAAAAGATTTCCTACAGCGTGAGCATTTTTCTAGCATTAAATAAAATCCACAAAAATTCAAATAAATCAAAGAGTGCTACTGCTCTACTAATATCCAATTAAAATCATTTTCAAAATACCAAAATTAATTCAAATTTATTTCTCTCCAATTTTCTGTTGTAGGGAATCATGTTACCCTATTTTCCATATATTTTTATTTTGGAGAAAAATAATTTGAATAAAACCCAAATACTCCAAATTGAAAATAATTTCCAAAAGGACTTTAAATTAGATCCTTTTAAACTCCCAACTCATATTTCATATGTTTTGAAGAAGTCATTTTATCTTCACTCGTGAAAATCATTGAGTTGCATAAAGTTTCAGAATTGGAAATATTCTCAGATGAAATTCAATTATTTTCAACACCCCTTGTCATTTAAATAAATGGAAGAAGTCATGTCATCTTCTCTCCAGGGTTTTGTGGTGAAAAGAATTTGAATTCATGGAGATCATAAAAGCAAAATGAAAGTTTGGGAAAGTCCTTTTATTCCCTCTCATTTAACTTTCAAAAGATTTTGAATTCCACTCACTTTCAGTCAATCAATCAAACAATCAATCCAATCTATCTGTTTATTATAACATTCCAAAATTTAGAATTTTGGGATGTTACAGTCTTTCCACGGGTATATAAAGCCTTGGGTAAATTGTATCCTCTGTTTTCTCAACCATGCTCTATTTTCGAGCTGGTGGTATTTACTATTGAAGCTTGTGGTATATGTTTCCACGATACCCTGACGGGTTGAACCTATGCCTTCCTTAATATGTGTGAACTCGGAAGTTTTCACGAGTCATACTCATCTGGTATTTCACCAGGTAAAACTTTCAACACTAATGCCTTTATCAAAGCGAGAAGTGAATGGAAGGTTATACATTAAAGAAGTGGGAGTCGACCTTGAACTTTGTGTTCATGCCCATTGACACGATGTAGATCCTATCATGGAAACTTCTTGTAATAATAACTATTTCCTTGATATAGGTTCATCTAGTATCCATGTTTGGTCCTTTGCAACCGTGGTTCTGACCATGATTGTTCTCGTTTGATTCCATTTCTCAGACAAGATGAAGTATTTGTCTTCTGCAGATCATTTCACGTGTCCACCATCTACTCTGCTCTACCGTCGAGTATTACACCCTGGTATCTCGAGAATATCATGGAACTACCTAACTTATGGGTTCTCCATCTACTATTAATTCTCACCGGATCAATTTTTTTTCTGGGTTTTGGGTTTTCATCAGCTGAGAACACCGATAAGTGAATCAATTCCACACTCTGATTCAATAACTCTAAGTAATCTTCATTGCTTATGAGTTTATTAATCCTTCAAGTCACTCCTAGCCTGATCGGCTATATCATTATCGTGCAACTTTTTAACTGTGCTACCTGGTCCTTCCTCCCAGAGCACAACTTTTCGACGATGAGCTAAGCTTACGTCGACCTTCCTCGCCTTATCATTTCGCCTTGGACAACAAGCTTGGTCTCGAGTTTGTGTCGTACCCGTGGTTCCAATAACCTTTCGCTTCATCATTCCTTTGACTTGATGTCATCGCCGATCGATTACACCTTCATGAAATCTCTCGACAAATGTGTCGTGATCATCATCAACATTCTAAGCTCTTCCAGGATATCAATCGGATTCATGATGGGAAATACCATCCTTGCCCCTCGATGATTTGTGTAATCATCGACAACATTCTTACCTTCCCCAACACAAACTTGTTCATGTTTTGTGTTGTACCTTGATATCCTTGCTATCTAGCTTAGGTTATGTTCTACCTTGTAGTATTACTGTCTTCTATATCAAGAATGTTGTGAGGATTGCTCCACCTCTTAAGTATTCTTGGTATAGTGATGCTTCTCGCCATCACCATTCCCTTCTTGGTCCCAGTGTTGAGTGAACTCTGTTGTGCGAGTTTATTATCTCTGGCAACCCTATTGCTTCAGAGTTAATGGACAATTATTCCAATTTAGTGTGTTGGTAGCTAAAATTGCCATTCCGACGTTGGTCGTGCAACCCAGCCCATAGTTTGGTTGCACCTTTCAACCAATGTTATTCGTGGATGTTCTCCTCGAGCATACATCATTATACCATTTGATCCGAGAAATGTTATCTCCTTGTTCACATAATTGTGGAAATCCATCCTTTGAAATTCTGATGAATTGCCGTTGAGTCCATCAGCCACCTCCTCATCCTCTCCATGGTTTGCTAATGAACTCTTGTATCAGAACTCACTTCCATAGTTCCTTTCCTGAGAATCTTACGATGTCTTCTCATCAAT
Organism: Aegilops tauschii subsp. strangulata; assembly: GCF_002575655.3. Taxonomy (NCBI): domain Eukaryota; kingdom Viridiplantae; phylum Streptophyta; class Magnoliopsida; order Poales; family Poaceae; genus Aegilops; species Aegilops tauschii. The sequence goes on from NC_053036.3 coordinate 282,397,123, forward strand.
TTGTGTCGCACCTTTTTCTTGTCAGGCATCTTGAGTCTGAGGTATCCTGACCCCAACCAGATCTGAAAGTCGGTCAGATATGATGGTTCGGATATTTTCCAAGAGTCATAACATTGGTCCTTATATGAACCGGTAAGGTGATGTCATGCCTAGCACACCTGGCCGGAGGACCTGTTGTTATGGTTTCCTTTTTAACAAGGTTAACCATTCTTCCATGAGGAAATTGTAAGACTTATTCTATAAGTTGTTCCTGATGAATCCTTTGTCTATCCAAGTCTGACCTTTGCTTGAAGACCATGTCAATGCTATCTCGAAGCTCAATCTCGAAGCATGTATGTGGTACTCCGATTTTCAACAAGAACATTTGAAGCACAATGCTAAATTTTCTTTACCATTTATCCAGACATCATTGTATGGGTAATGTCATGAAATTTCTCTCCCCTTACCTAAAGGGTTTTTCTACTTAGTATCCTGTCATGGATATCATGCTCTATTTATCCTTGGGAAGGATATAACCGTGATATATGTGTTTAAACACCTTTTCCTTTCCATTGTTTTGTTTAACCTTTCTTGTGATCAATATGATCTAAGTAGTAATATCCTTCCGCTTATGTAAACACCTTGGTGTACAACCGTGTCGGTAAGACCCTGTTACTATTGTTGATGACATTCCGGTAGCCACCGATGGACGGGAACTTTGCCTATTGGTCCGCCTCGTTTAACGAGCAGGAAAATGGTTCTCTTCGTACCTCGCCCTTGGTACCGATGTTGTTGCCGACATAACCGGCAGACTATCCTCTGACATGCCTTGCTTACATGATCGTGCGAGATGTCATCGCCCTTCCTACTTTTAACCCACATGGTGGGCCCATAACCCACAGTTCCACGGGATCGAAACCTGACTTCCCTGTACCACCCCCATGTTCCCAAAGATATTCCTCGCGCATGACCTCGTAAGTAATTCACGAGCCACCTCCCGAGAGATCATCAATTCTGGTATCAGACACAATACTTATTCCCGTTGATCTCAACCCCTTTCACACTTTGTTTCAGGCATCGAACGATTGCCTGCCCGCTTGAAACTTCCCATGATACCTCTTTATTTTGCTCTCAATATTTTCTTAAGTTTCAATTCGAGAGTTACTTTCCGCCACCTTCCCCGATGATATCGACCAGATAGTCAACCTTGCAGAGGTCCGTTCTTCCGGAATATCCCCCTTACTCTGTCGTAAGTACGATGGAGATCCTGAAGAAAGACGCCGACTTGATCATGGTGACTTGAAGCAGAGAAATGAAGACATCAACGAAAGGGATCAACCTCTTCCAAAGGGCAGCCAAGACCGAGAAGACTCGTTAGGTTTTTCGCTACCAGCACCTTCCCCCCTTACTCCACCGCTTAAATCTCGGGACGAGATTTCTTGTAGTGGAGGAGAATTGTGACGCCCGGGTAATCAAGCTACAGTAACCCTCTGGTAATGATGCCATGTCACCTCGATTACTATTGATAATCTCGCGTTAGTTTAGAACCGATCCAAATTCAAATTTGAATTAAAGTCAAAACAATTAAAGTTTTCAAAAGTCAAAATTAAATTGTTCCTAATGTGTCAAATAATCCATAATAAATGTTGGTGAAGAAATCATCTTTTAATAAAATACTTAAATGCACTAAATAAACTAAAACAACGATAAAACAATTATCTAAAATGCTTTTAAAGTAATAAGCAAATGCAAAATACTTTATTTAAAGTGCCAAAATATTTGGGGCTGTGACCTAATTTATAACACCAAATTAGTTGTCGCTTTTAAATTTTATAAAACTAAAATAAACGAAAACAGAAAAGAAATAGAATAAAAAAATCAGAATAAACAAAAAAAAAGGAAAAGACCCCCCCCCCCCCCGGGCCTCGGCCCAGCTGGCCATTGGGCTAGCCAGGCCGGCCTAGCCGACGCCCCCATAACCCCCCTCCAAACCCTAACCCACGTCGTCCGTAACCCCCACTCCTCCCCCGATCCACCTCATCTCCCCACCTTGCCCTGAGTGGATCTGGATCGGGGGCAACCGATGCCCCCGACCCCGCCCGTCGCCCGCCCTGCCGCGCCTCCGTCCTCCTCCGCGGCGTCACCTCGCCGGCGCCGCTTCGCCGCCGGATCGCCCCGTCTTCCCCGCCTCTGCTTCGCCAGCACCGCCGAACGTCCTCCCCAACCCACTCCCCGCGGGTCTTCACCACGCCTCGCCGCCGCCGCCCGGAGCGCCTCCCCCTCGACCCCGTCGCCGCCAGCTCTCCCCCGTCGATGATCTGCCTCGCCGGACCACCCCGAGCTCGCTGCCATCCTCGCCCTGCCCCTGTGAGCCGTCGCCTCCCATCTTTCCTCTCTACTTCCGCACGCCGCCCGCAGCTCCTCGTGCCCGCTCGACCCCGTCGCTCGTGGCTGGCCTCGCCCAATCCCGCATCGGCTGTGCCCGGCCGCCCCGGCATGCCCGCGCCTCGCAGGCGTTGCTCCTGTCCGGGGCCGCACCCTGCTCCCCCTCGGCGCGTCGTGCACCTCATGTAGGTGGCGCCCACCGCTCGTCTGGTCGCCGGAGAGCGTCTCCGGTGGGCCACCATTGCCTCTGCTGGTCGCCGGCGTGCACCAGCACGCGCATGCGTTAGAACCTGGCTAGTGTCTTGTGACGCGTGGGCCCGGGTCAATAATTGTTTAGTTAAGCACTAATCCAGCCGCTAACTCCCACTGAAATCGAACCCCACCGTCCTAATTAACATCACTGGGGTTAATTAAAAGTTTGATAAATAGATCACTCAATGACAAATGGGGTCCGCTGCTTAGTGTAAATGTTAAATCAGTGTAAAATTACCAAAGAGAATGACATGCGGGCCCCCCGTACACTGTTCGCGGTTTGACCAGTCAACGGTCCAATCAAATGTTAACTGGACAGTTGACCAGGGCCCCACCGGTCAGCCTCTGTGCTGTTCTGCTGGGTACCTTTTCGAGTACACCTAGCAAATTACTTTTAAAATATTTTGAATTAAATAATTTAAACAACTTATAGAAAATTGATTAAAACTTTGATAATTAATATTAAATAATCCGTAACTCGGATGGGAAAACTTTGTACATGAAAGTTGCTCAGAACGATGAGACGAATCCGGATACGCAGCCCGTTCGTCCGCCACACATCCCTAGCATAGCGAACACGCAACTTTCCCCCTCTGATTCACCTGTATTGATTCTTGGGATAAGTGCAAAGATGCTTTTATTACTAAGTATTTTCCGCCCGCGAAAATTATTTCTCTTAGGACTCAAATCATGAATTTTAAGCAACTTGAGCATTAACTTGTTGCGCACTCTTGGGAAGGTATGAAACTGATTCTAAGAAATTGTCCAACTCATGGTTTAATTTTTTGGATGATTATACAAAAAAATTATGCGTGATTGAATTTTGTTTCTAGAAATCTTTTAGATTCTGCCGCAGTTGGTACTTTTATGGAAATTACTTTGGGTGAAGCTACTAAATTAATAGATAATATCATGTCAAATTATTCACGATGGCATACCGAAAGAGCACCTACTAGTAAAAAGATAATTCAGATGAAGAAATTAGTACGTTGAGTGAAAAAAGTTGATGATCTTATGAAATTGGTTGCTAATAAAAGTGCTCCTATTGATCTTAATGATGTGCCTTTGTCTACTTTGATTGAGCAAAATAGTGATCCCGTAGATGTGAATTTTGTCTCGAGAAACAATTTTAATAACAATGCTTATAGAGGTAATTTTAATCCTAGGCCTTTCCCTGGAAATTCCTCTAATAATTATGGTAATTCTTCTTACAATAATAATAGGAACATGATACGTCTCCAACGGATCTATAATTTATGAAGTATTCATGCTATTATATTATCCTTCTAGGATGTTTTATATGCATTTATATGCTATTTTATATGATTTTTGGGACTAACCTATTAACCTAGAGCCCAGTGCCAGTTTCTGTTGTTTCCTTGTTTTTGAGTATCACAGAAAAGGAAAACCAAACGGAGTCCAATTGACCTGAAACTTGACGGAGCTTATTTTTGGACCAGAAGAAGGCCATGGAGTAAAAGAGTTGGGACAAAAGAGTCCCGGGCTGCCCACGAGGGTGGGAGGCGCGCCCACCCCCTCTAGGCGCGTCCCCCTACCTCGTGGACAGCCCGGAGACCCCCCTGACTTGTTCTCGGCGCCAAAACCTCTTATATATACAGAAACCTCCAGAATATAACCTAGATCGGGAGTTCAACCGCCGCAAGCCCTTGTAGCCACCGAAAACCAATCTAGACCCGTTCCGGCACCCTGTCGGAGGGGGAATCCCTCTCCGGTGGCCATCTTCATCATCCCGGTGCTCTCCATGACGAGGAGGGAGTAGTTCACCCTCGGGGCTGAGGGTATGTACCAATAGTTATGTGTTTGATCTCTCTCTCTCTCGTGTTCTTGATTCGGCACGATCTTGATGTATCGCGAGCTTTGCTATTATAGTTGGATCTTATGATGTTTCTCCCCCTCTACTCTCTTGTAATGGATTGAGTTTTCCCTTTGAAGTTATCTTATCGGATTGAGTCTTTAAGGATTTGAGAACACTTGATGTATGTCTTGCATGTGCTTATCTGTGGTGACAATGGGATATTCACGTGATCCACTTGATGTATGTTTTGGTGATCAACTTGCGGGTTCCGGAACATTGTGAACTTATGCATAGGGGTTGGCACACGTTTTCATCTTGACTCTCCGGTAGAAACTTTGGGGCACTCTTTGAAGTCCTTTGTGTTGGTTTGAATAGATGAATCTGAGATTGTGTGATGCAGATCGTATAATCATACCCACGGATACTTGTGGTGACATTGGAGTATCTAGGTGACATTAGGGTTTTGGTTGATTTGTGTCTTAAGGTGTTATTCTAGTGCGAACTCTATGATAGATCGAACGGAAAGAATAGCTTCATGTTATTTTACTACGGACTCTTGAATAGATCGATCAGAAAGGATAACTTTGAGGTGGTTTCGTACCCTACCATAATCTCTTCATTTGTTCTCCGCTATTAGTGACTTTGGAGTAACTCTTTGTTGCATGTTGAGGGATTGTTATATGATCCAATTATGTTATTATTGTTGAGAGAACTTGCACTAGTGAAAGTATGAACCCTAGGCCTTGTTTCCTAGCATTGCAATACCGTTTGTGCTCACTTTTATCATTAGTTACCTTGCTGTTTTTATATTTTTGTATTACAAAAACCTATGTCTATCATCCATATTGCACTTGTATCACCATCTCTTCGCCGAACTAGTGCACCTATACATTTTACCATTGTATTGGGTGTGTTGGGGACACAAGAGACTCTTTGTTATTTGGTTGCAGGGTTGTTTGAGACAGACCATCTTCATCCTAAGCCTCCCATGGATTGATAAACCTTAGGTCATCCACTTGAGGGAAATTTGCTACTGTCCTACAAACCTCTGCACTTGGAGGCCCAACAACGTCTACAAGAAGAAGGTTGCATAGTAGACATCAGAACACCTCTGATCTAGAGAGTAATATTAAAGAATTTATCAATGCCCAAAAAGCTTTCAATACTACGATAGAAGAAAAATTGAATAAGATTGATGATATGTCTAGAAGGATTGATAGAATTCGCATGATGTGGAAAATCTCAAGATTAAAATTTTTCCACCTAAGGTTGATATCAATGAATCTATTAAAGCTTTATATGTTTATATGGATGGAAGTAAGAAAAGAACCGCTATGTTAAAGCTAAAACAGAATTTTTAGAAAAAAGCATTTTCTAGTGATTGCTTTCATGAAAATGATGTAGATCTTAAAATGGTTGGTGTTTCTTCTATTGATTCCTTATTTAGAAAATTAAAATTGATGATAAAGTGACTGAAGAATAGTCAGCTTTAGCTAGAAGGCATCCCGATAATTTGGAGGGTAAAAATCTTGATGAGAAAATTGGTAAAACTAGGTTTGGAGAGGTCAAAACTTTAACTAGTGATGTGCCCACTCTTTTGGATTACAAAGACTTTAATTGTGATAATTGCTCTTTGATTGAATGTATTTCTTTGTTGCAATCCATGATAAATTCACCCCATGCTTATGAACAAAATAAAGCTTTTACTAAACGTATCGTAGATGCCATGATGAAAGCTTTAGAAGAAAAGTTGGAATTAGAAATTTCAGTTCCTAGAAAATTACATGATGAATGGGAACCTACTATCAAAGTCAAGATTAAAAATTATGAGTGTTTTGCTTTATGTGATTTGGGTGCTAGTGTTTCCATAATTCTGAAATCTTTATGTGATGTGCTTGGTCTTACCGATATTGAAGAATGTTCTCTTAATTTGCACTTGGCGGATTCTACTATTAAAAAGCCTTCGCGAAGAGTTAATGATGTTCTTATTCTTGCAAATAGGAATTATATGCCCATAGATTTGATTGTTCTTGATATTGATTGCAATCCGTCTTGTCCTATTATACTTGGTAGTCCGTTTTTACACACTATAGGTGTCATGATTGATATGAAAGAAGGGAATACACTACAAGAAATATGTCAACTTTTGACCATCACTATTGGTCACTGAATGGTCATTGTTTTCCATTTGTTACCTTTTTTGTGACAAAAACAGATGGTCAAAAGCTGACCGTCTTAAACTGAAATTAACGACCTTTCTTCTGAAATGGGAAAGGTCGTTGATCCTACGACCTTCTGTTTTGGTCGCTAGCTGTCTGCCCAGGCCATGTCGGATCCGACGTGGCTAGCTGACGTTGCAAAATTGCGACCAAGTGAAAAGTCATTGATTACAGTCAGCCCGGTCCATTTCGGTGTCTATATGGGCCGAGCCCAACAATTCAGCCCATTTAGCATATTTATTTCTGTTAATTTTTGTCAACTACATGGGCAAAGCCCAACTGGTCAGCCCGTCAATTTTTATGCACGTTTGGCCTTTCAAAAATATAGGTACAATTTTGTGTAGCCCATTTCTGGTTTACATTCAGCCTTTTTATACATTCAAATAATAATTCAATCCTGGAGTTGGTCTAGTACTCTTTTCAGCCCATTCACATATTCGTAGAAATGATCCTCCTTTTCGACAAATTTTGCAAATAATTTCATATTTCAGCACTAAATATGTTTACATCACAGGCCATAAAGCCCTACAAAATATTATCACTTGTTCCTATACAAAACTATCAAATGCTACATAAAACAAAATAGAATACAAAAAAATTAGTTCAACAAAAATAAGTTTTATCCCTCTTCCATCTTCCAGAACACATAATACCTGTGAAAATAAAGATGCCACAACAAAAATGGAAGGATCAGCCATTAGAAGCATATTGAATACAAGGGAAACAATCAAACTAAAGAAATGAAAGGCACGCACTGTGAAAATTTTGACAACATGAATATTTTTTATATTACCATAACAAACATAAATGTAATCTAATTGCATAAGACATAGGGCATTATCAACAAGACAAAGCAAAATTTATAGTGCCATCTCGGGAATAAGACAAATCAAAATTTATAAATCTATAGCATCACACACGAGGTCTAAATATATACTATGTTCCTTTAGAAGCAAGAGTTGGTTCATGTCTAGCTTGTATTGCAGATAACTAGTACATTTTCACACAAAAAATAGGAGCGACATATGTTTTAATGATCAACTCTGGTGTTTGCTGTATATATTCACCAACACGTAAGAATACTTTGATTAACAGACTAATCAACCATCAACTAACACTTCACAGTACCAACTAACACTTCTCAGTACCAAAAAAAATGGGGTGGCGCTCACCACTTCAGATGTGCAGCAGCCATGATGGCTTCTTCCTGTTCCACCTGCAGCAGCAGCAGTGGCGGCAACTTCTACAGATCTGAGACAAGCCCTTGGTGGTTAAGATGTACCGGGCGTGGATCAAACCGTAAAGCATCCACGCGGACGCCACAATCAGCACATTTTGGTCATCGGCAAACACACCTCCTGTGTATGTAGACACACACCCAGACAAACGAGGCATTAACTTGTGAGGATCAAACAAACAAAGCATTCACGTTGATGATTAACTTATAAGCCCAACCACCCTCAATCCTCAATACAACACTAAGTTTTACTACTCCGGGCAACCTAATACACTACAGTCCAGAGGCACCTCAATGCATTACTGTCACAGTGGGGATGAAAGGTGCTTGTTAATTAAACAGGCACCTCAATCTTAGCACAACTAGGAGAAGGCGTCCAAGCACAAAACAAATGCGGCCATTCCCTCCTTGCTGCAAGGCTCGGTTCAAAACAGAGTCTCCAGCCAAGGAATGGGAGAAGTAAGCAGTTGTACTCGTCAATGTGAAAATCAGATATATATTTTTTGGGTTGATTGTAAACTCTGACACTAAACTGAAAATTAAACTTGAACTAAACATTGTGTACGGTATGGTTGGTAGTGCTTCACTTCCTGATTTAATTAGCATCTGCTGTAGTATTATTAAAAATTTCCTAAATTATACAGTAAGCACTCGTTAATCTAAGAAATATTGTACAGATTTTGAGCGTTTATAAACACTGGCACTGATCTCAAAATGTACACTTAAACTGAACACTGTTAATGTTAGTTTTAGGCATTCAGTACCATTTCATCCCGAGCTCAGGCAAAACATCAAACATGCAACATGCAAACCGATAAAAGCAACACTTGCCCATTAAACATACAGTTGTTTTGCAATTCTTTAACTCTCTTTTTTCGCAGTGATCATAACAATGGTAAAAATGCCATAGTAGGTCAACCATCAGCAATGTATTACTGACATCATTGTGGTAAGAATCTCTATAGAAAACTAAAAATAAATAATTCCACAGGTAAAAGAGATCCAACAGCAGCTCACATTAAAAAGCAGATACCCATCAGCAACAACGAGATGGTCCGCGGTCTGTACGCCCACGCCGTCCAGGGATCAACTTTGCCAAAATTATTGTGTGGTTTTACACCATTGCACCCTCTGTCGACATACTCTCTTGTAGGCTTGTGACGCCCGTTGACCTCCATGGTAACAACAACCTTGGAAAATCACCACTTGCAAAGTATCCATGGCAGCATACAAGATCAATCAATACATGGTCTTACTGACCTTCAAGAACAACCAACAAAGTGATGCCACCCTTCCTACAAATGAGTACTGGGCTGCTAAAAGACGCACAGCATCCAGTGGGACAGACAACTAGCAACTGAATAATGTGCCAACAGCTACTAGTATCTGGCATCAAGAAATGTGATGATTGAGCAGAGCACATCTGGAATAAGCACTTGAAATGAGAAGGAAAAAAACTAAATTCAGCATGAGCATGTCCTCTAAAGCAAGCAGCAATGCCCAGACCTTTGTGTGGCTCTGGTTGTTACAGGATAACAAAAAGGGGGTGGTCTGCCCACTGCGCCACATCGGCCACCTCCTGATGGCCTTCCTCCGGCAGCAGCACTCCCCCGTCAGTTCCTTTCACCTGTCGACAACAACATGTTAGCTTTGCTAAGAAATCACACCAAAAATCGAAGCAAACTATAACTGGGACCAACCAAATTTAGTGCGAAGCACTAACGTTTGGTGGTTTCTTGGCATGTTTCTCATGTTGAAATTGTTTAGCAGGATTGCAAAAGCTAGGTCGAATCCTGGCGTGGAGCAAAGGAGCTCGAGTGGGGGATAGATCGGACCGAGTAATTGCCAGTGATGGCGGCCACGCACGGCTAGGCAAAGTGCCAAGCACAGGGGAGCCTCACCCTCCAGCCAGCGTCGTCGTCCCTGCCACGGAGGACGCTCACCACCTCCGCCCCAAACTGGACCAGCCCGAGGAGGTCAAACCGCCGCGCGAACTCCTCGAGGTACCGGAGCGGATGAACTTGCGCGGAGCCCGGGGTGGGCGACGGAGAGGTGCCGCCTGAGACGCACCGTCGATGGACGCAGCACCGCAGCCGAAACCCTAGCCACGAGCAAGGGGTCGCGGCGAGCTTCAGATAGCGGGAGGGGCGGATCTAGTCGACCTCGAGGACGTAGGGGTCGGAGAGCGGCAGATCTGGCAGTTGTGGAGCTGCGAGGAGGGGAGCGGGAAGCTCGGCGGCGTGCTATGGGAGAACAAAGGCGAAGATGTGGTTGGCGGCAGTGGGAGACGATGGGGAATCGGCAGGATGGAGCGCCGTGCATCGAAGCACGCACGCGCGCGCCGGCGAGCAAGCCAGCCACGGCGGGGCCTGTCTCTTCGTTCCGCCGCCTGGCATGGGGCGACGGCGGCAACGGGAGTGGATCGGGGGAGAGGGGAGAGGTGTCTGACAGGAGTGGATCGGGGGAGAGGAGGGGATCCAAGTTAGGGTTTGCGTGAGGGGGTGAGGGCTGCCGTTGGATCCAGAAGCATCCGACGATGGTTTATGCATGATCCGCGTGATATTCCTATGGACCAATCAGAACGCACCAAACAATTTAAAGACCTTTTGACCATATAAATTGGTCGTGATTGATTATAGACAAATTTTTCATTCCATTTTTCAATGCTCAAAATGAGTTTTTTGTGAAAGACCTATCAAATATTTGTTCAAATAATGTCATATTTTGCACAAGTTTACATCTTAGATTGGCAAACAACATTGATAAAGGGAGTTTTTATTTCTTTTGCAGAAAAAACAATTTTCCATTTTTTGGGTGCCCAAAATAAGTTTTTTTGTGAAGGACTTACCATATATTTGTTGCATAATTGTACCAAATCAATTTTCTAAAATACTAGGCCATATATAATGCACAATTGACCAAATAGTTGGGTGCCAAAAGTTTCGATCCACCTCTCATGAAAAAGATAAATTTCCGCCGATTCAGCGGGAAGCGAGTCAAATTTGAACTGCGGCTGCTTCATAGTTTGCTCTTTACTTTTTCCAAAAATCATTTCTATGTACATAAATATCTATTTAATCAGAGAAACACCAAAACTTTTCCAAGATCCAACCACTAGCTAGGAACGGTCATGCCAGCCGTTTTGACCGCATTTTGTAACGGGCGTAAAAATTTCAAAAAAATAAAAAATTTGTAAAACCTTCGCATTGTGTCATTATATGTGACCAAGTTACCAGGAAAAATAATAAACTTGTAATACGGCAATTATTTTTAAAAAGTGTTCTCAGAAATGAGCTATCATGTGTGAAGATTCATGCCTTTCAACACAAATGATCAATCTTATGGCCACATTCATGGCATAGTTTGTTTAAATGATCTAATATTGCGCACAAGGATGCATATTGGAATGGCAAACAATGTTGCCTAAGGGAGTTTTCATTTTCTTTGGACAAAAAATCAATTTTCCATTTTTCGAGTGCCCAAAATGAGTTTCTTTTATGAAGGACCTACCATATATTTGTTGCAATTTTGAACCAAATCATTTTTCTAAAATAATAGGTCAAATTTAATGCAGAATTGACCAAATGGTTGGGTGTCAGAAGTTTTGATCCACCTCTCGTGAAAAAGACAAATTTCCGCCGATTCAGTAGGAAGCGGGTTAAATTTGAAATGCACCTGCCTCATAGTTTGCTCTTGATTTTTCCAAAAATCATTTCTAGGTACATAAGTATCTATTTAATCAGAGAAACATCAAAAAAATTCCAAGATTCAACTACTAGCTAGGAACGGTCATTCCCGTCGTTTTGATCGCATCTTGAAACGAGCATAAAAAATTCAAAGAAATCAAAAAATTTGAAAACATTCGCATTGTGTCATTATATGTGACCAAGTTACCAGGAAAAATAATAAACGAGTTATCATGTGTGAAGATGCATGGCTTTCAAGCCAAATGATCAATCTTATGGCCACATTCATGGCATAGTTTCTTCAAATGATCTCATATTGTGCACAAGGGTGCATCTTGGGATGGCAAACAATGTTGCCTAAGGAATTTTTCATTTTCTTTGGAAGAAAAATACATTTTCCATTTTTCGAGTGCCCAAAATGAATTTTTTTTGTGAAGGACCTACCATATATTTGTTGCAAAATTGGACCAGGTCATTTTTCTAAAATACTAGGCCATATTTAATGCATAATTGACCAACTAGTTGGGTGTCCAAAGCTTTGATACACCTCTCGTGAAAAAGACAAATTTCTGCCGATTTAGTAGGAAGCAGGTCAAATTTGAACTGCAACTGCCTCATAGTTTGCTCTTTATTTTTTCCAAAAATAATTTCTAGGTACATAAGTATCTATTTAATCAGAGAAACATCAATTTTTTTCCAAGATTCACCCACTAGCTAGCAACGGTCACGCCCGCTGTTTTGACTGCATTTTGAAACGAGCATGAAAAATACAAAAAAATCAAAAAATTGGAAAACCTCCGCATTGTGTCATTATATGTGGCCAAGTTACTAGTACAAATAATAAACTTGTAATATGACAATTATTTGAAAAAAGTGTTCAATGGATCAATCTAGCTAGCAACTTGTAATACGGCACTGTGTGTGGAGATCAATGGCTTTCAAGCCAAATGATCAATCTTATGGCCACATTCATGGCATAATTTGTTCAAATGATCTCATATTGTGCACAAGGGTGCATACTGGAATGGCAAACAATGTTGCCTAAGGAAGTTTTCATTTTCTTTGGACCAAAAAATCATTTTCCATTTTTCGAGCGTCCAAAATGAGTTTTTTGTGAAGAACCTACCAAATATTTGTTGCAAAATTGGACCAAATCAAATAATTGGATTCAACCACTAGCTAGGAAAGGTCATGCCCACCATTTTGACCGCATTTTGAAATGGGCATGAAAAAGTCATGGCATAGTTTGTTCAAATGATCTCATATAATGCACAAGGGTGCATCTTGCAATGATTAACAATGTTTCCTAAGGGAGTTTTTATTTTCTTTGGACAAAAAAACAATTTTCCATTTTTTAGTTCCCAAAATGAGGTTTTTTTTGTGAAGAACCTACCATATATTTGTTGCAAAATTGGACCAAATCAAATTTGTAAAATACTAGCCCATATTTAATGTACAATTGACCAAATGGTTGGGTGTAAAAAGTTTTTGATCCACCTCGCGTTAAAAAGACAAATTTCCGCATATCCATTTTCCATTTTTCGAGTTCCCAAAATGAGTTTTTTGTGAAGAACCTAACAAATATTTGTTGTAAAAAAAACTTCTCCATTTTTCAATAATATTAGTGTCGACGTGCGGCTTCCAGACCAAGGCTCCACCGCCGTTCCAACACAGTAGTCAACCCGCCAACAAGTCAGGCACCTGCGTGGTGACGTGCGGCTTCCAGGCCAACTCAGCAAGCACCTGCGTGGTGGCATGCAGATCTTCGTGAAGACTCTGCCACCACACCAACTCAGCAGCCACCCAGCATGGCGCTTCTCGTCTAGTCAGCTTGGACGTGCGTCAGAGCGAGGCGAGGCAGCGACGAACGGGACGAGCTTCTTTGCCGTCCCCAATAAAGTGAGAGGGCACGTCGGCAGCGCATTAAATGCATTTGTCCTACGGTGCCAGGGGATAGACTTGTATACAATACAAACTTTCCACCTCTTGTGTGCCACTTTGGAGACCCCTTTGGCTATAAAAGGAGGCCCGAGGCATAGTGGAGAAGGATTCGGACTTTTTGGACCCTGCACGCTTTGTAGCTAGTCCAAGAACACCAGATAAACACAAACCAGCAGGAGTAGGGTATTACGCATCACTTGCGGCCTGAAACTGGATAAGTTGCCCCGTGTTGATCTTCTAAACCCGCTCTTTCCACAGCCCCGCGCCCACCAACCGTAGAAGGGATTCCCTGTGATCCCATAGGTGTCGTTTCCACCAACATCTTTGGCGCGCCAGGTAGGGGGCGCAAGCTGTGAAAATCCGGTTTTGGAGTCAACTTACCGACTCCTTCGTCGCGATGGCTCGAGAAGAGAAGGCGACGTCAATCAGCCGCACTCTGGTGCCGTCCGCGGCCGCAACGACCATCCGCATGGTCGTGAAAAGCTAAGTCACGCACAACTTTGAGCAATTCTTCTTAGTATAAGGTTATTCTCCTTGAAAGATCTTTCTCTTTGTACGAAAAACCTGCACGCAATGGGACCCTTCCGCTATTGGCAACGCCCTTGTTCTGTTTCGAGTCCGCTCAACAGCTTAAGTGGCCGCGCTGAGAATGGCAAGGTGACCTGCCAGCTATTAGCAACGCCCTTGTTCTGTTTCGAGTCTGCTCAACAGTTCAAGCGGCCGCACTGAGAGCGGCAAGGTGGTTTGTCCGGCAGCAAGCGCCCCCCGGTAGGCTGCTAAGGATCCGTCCTCAAAGCGCCATAGCATGGGTTTACGCACCGGCGAACCTATCCTACTAGGCGTAGGGTGTATACGTACAAAGAAAGATCAATACAGGAAGATATCATGTTTCATCTTAAAGTACTGCAGAGTTATATTACATCAATTGTTGCTGCGGTTCTAACTTAAGATAAAATTGTCTTGGTCATGAACTCACAGCGGCGATGAGAAACGGGGTGCCTAGTCTCGGCCCTGGCCCTCCACCCTCCTGATTCCGTCGATGCGGCTGATGATGGGCTCGATACGCCCTTCGAGCGCCGCGAGGTCCACATCCTCCGGCAAGCTCTCCAGTGCGTCGGCAAAGTCGACGTTGGGGTTCCAGTACACCACCTTGGTGAGGACCTTGGTCAGGGCGCCCCGGTAGAGCTTCTGGGCCTCATTGGCCAGAGAGGTCGCTCGGTTGGAATAGAGCTACGACGCCCTCGAAGAATAGGGTCAGCCTGGCGTCGGGGCTCACGTTTGGATCCTGGGAGTACCTGACATTCGGCATCCCCATGGCAGCCAGCTTCGTGGTGATCCTGCCGGCAACGTCGACGAGGCGGCCGATCCAGAGGTTTACGCACTTCGCGTACTCCTTGTGCTCGGTGGCGCCATCCCTCCGTAGATGCTTCTCGTCCTCCAGGGCCTTGTTCAGGGTCTCCTCACGAGCCCTGGCCTCCAAAAGCTTCCCCTCCAAGCCGTCAAGCTTCAACTTCAGATCGCTGATGGAGTCGTTGGCCTCGGAGAGCATCTTGGCCTTGTCAGAGATGGTGACCTACACATCCGCCAGAGTGCGGTTGGCCGCGTCCCTCTCCTCCGTCAGCGCCGAGACTCTCTTCTTCAGCTCCTCCCGCTCCAGCTCTAGCTCCTTCACCTTGCCGGCATGGACTAGGGCCTGAGCATCGAGTGCCTCCTTGTGCCTCTGCTCCAGCTCCTGAGTCCGCTGCGCGACGATCTACCCGATCTCTTCATCCTTGCCGCGGAGTGTGGCGGCGAGCGCCTCCTCACGGGCGGCAAGGTCCTCCTCCTGGGAGTTCATCAGAGCCTAGTGTTGTTGCCGAGCGATCTCGTCCTTGGTGGCCTGCTCCTTCGCCACCTCCCGGGCATTCTCGACGTCAGCCTGCTTCAGGATGAGCTCCCATTTGCGCTCAGCCAGCTCGTCCTGGGCAGCCTTCAGTTCTTCCCGAGCCTCGCGGAACCAGGCCTGCGTCTGAGCGACGCGCTCCTCAAGATCTGCCTCCGCCTTGTCCACTCCCCCTATCCTGGATTTCGCCTTGTCTAGGCGGGCACGGTGGAGGGCCTAGAGCTTCTGGAAGTTGACGCTCATGGCCCGGAGAAGCTGCTCCTCTTGGGAACCGCCACTGCCAGCGCTCGGTTCATCAACAACCTGGAGCCTGGCGGTGGCGAGCGCCTCGTCATCGAACACCTCCCTCTCGGCTGGCGCCCTGGTGCTCGCCGTCCCTGGGAGGTGTACGAACAGGTCGTCGCCCACCTTCAAGTTCTTGCCCGAGACAGTGGCTGTAGGGGAGGAAGATTGGTCGTCAGCCATCTCCTCCCCGGTAGGCCCCTTGCCGGCCTCCTCGGCAGCAGCCTTGCCGGCCTCCCTGGCAGGCCCCTTGGCGGCCTCCTCAGACGGCGGTCTTGGCGGCCTCCTCGGTAGCAATCTTGTTGGCCTCGGCCTTGACGTCCTTGGCGACCTCCTCGATGACGATATCAATATCCTCCTGGTCCGCTGAGGAAGGGTCTGGATACCAAGAAGGAGAATGAGACGAGGCCAAAATCAAGGTTCAAAAAAGAAGAAGAAGAAGAAAAGACAGGGACAGGAGGCAGGCCACGTACCCGTGCCAAGCTGGGAAGAAGTGGTTCCCTCCCCGCCAATGTTCGTTGCCGGGATGGAGCCACTGCCACCCAAGTTCACCTCCTCCTCCTCCGTGCGTGTGGGCTCGGTGCTTGGTGCCCTTGTCGGGGACACCCCTCTGGGTGGCGTGGTCGACAAGGGCGGCGTGTTGGGGGTGGCCCTCAGCAGCTCCTCCTGCTGCCGCTCTCCTCCTGCGAACCCGGCAAGGTCAGCACCAAGGGATCGTCCCCCAACACACACCGACGGAAAGTGAGTAGTGAACTCACGCTGGGGGCTGAAGCGGGGGCTGCGTCGGGGGATGTCGTCTGGGCTGATCACCACCAACTCCGGCGTGCGCGAAGTGCTCGCTGGGGGCTTGTCGCCCGTCGAGGCCCTGGCCCTCTTCGCCACACTCTAGGCCAACGTCTCCGTGTCCCTATGAGGATAACATCAAGTTAAAGGAGGATAGCATAGGCATGGGGTCAGGAGCAGATGGAGGGCGAAGTGCTTACTCGTCCTCCGCCTCCTCTTCCACTAGCCTCCTCTTCTTCTTCGGGCTGAAGGACCCAAGGTCAAAATTAACCTCGGAGGTGCCATCCAAAGGAGGAGGAGAAGAGGATGGGGTCCGGTGCCACTTGGACGAGGAGGAAGTGGTCGCTGTTTTCTTCGCTATCGCGGCCTTCACCGCCTTCTTTGCTGCTACGGCCTTCGTCGCCGCGGCCCTCGACTGGCACACGGACTGCTCCTGGACCTGTTGCCGCTGCGCGGTCATGCTGGGCCGGACCGGCTCGCCGGAGCTAGCCCGCCGCAGGACGCGTCTCTTCCTTGTGGCCGAGGGGTCATCAGCCCCTACCTCTTCTTCGGCCGACTCCTCGACCACATCTTCAACGAGGGGGGCCCCGGCGCCGACACTACTGGCCTCCCCGGCAGACTCCGCCCATCCGGCGAGCTCTTTCTCCTCCGCAGCCGTGTCAGCCTCGTCCTCCGTGGTGCCGATGCTGCCAGCCTCCTTGGCGAGCGCCGCCTCCACCGCCCTGGCGGCGATGTAGTCCGGCCCCTCCTTGGTGGTGTCGCGGATGAGCAGCGGCTCGTCGCGGGCTCGACCCAGAGCGGATCGAGGCCGTGCGCGTTGAAGTCCGGCATCATGGCAATGATGGCGGTCTGGTGAGAGTTGTTCCTCAACGGGACCACTCCCGCCGGCAACCCAAACAGAGACGCCTTGACGGTCTTGCCGGCCTTTGTCAGGACCCCGGTCCTAAGCCACATAGATCTAGCATGTAACACATCATATCACTTTGCGGCCTCACGCACGGTATTCCCACGGGTGCCACCTTACCTGGCCCGGGACCGGTTGCGCCTTTTGGCTCACGTATATGATAGTGTCACTAGCATCCATATGACAGAGAACCCGGGCCGACATGACTAGTCGTGAACCCAAAGTGGCACTAACTTATAGGGACAGGCATACATGACCCAGCAACGAACGTGTGGGTCATCAACGAGTGAATTCGGGCTGTAGCAACTGGGTAGCAGGACTCCGGGAATCCGGGCTGTAGCAGGCTGACAGGACTCCGAAGACACCGCGTGACATTTCCCCAAAGGGACAGACACAGGATCGAAGAAGGACACATGTTGGCCAGTCTAAGTGTTCCGGAGCAGTGGCAACTAGGCTAACAGGACTCCGGTAAACCGGGTTGTAGCAGACTACCATGGCTCAGTGGAAGCACTAGACTACATTTCCCCATAAGAGAGGCTACCAAGGATAGACAACTAGGTTGTCGGATCCCACGCATACCAGGCATTCCAATCATACACACAATATGCTCGATATGTGTAAATACAACATGGCATCACAACTAAACTCTATGACTCAAAGTATTTATTCATAAGACTCCGAAGAGTCAGATATTACAAACATGGGTCTCATGACCCAGCATTCAAGTCATACAAGCAATAGCACATGCGGAAGCTTAACTTGTCTGAGTGCAGACAACTACAAAAGAAAAGGCTGAGAAGCCTGACTATCTACAAGATCCCCCAAGGTACAAGATCGTAGCTGAGGTGACAAGCTAACGTCGAAATCCACGCGGAACTACTAGTGAGACTGAAGTCTCTCTGCAAAAACATAAATTAAGCAAACGTGAATACAAATGTACCCAGCAAGACTTACATCAGAACTAGCTACATATGCATCGGTATCAACAAAGGGGGTGGTGGAGTTTGACTGCAGCAAGCCATCTTTGACTCGGTGGCTATCCTGAACTACGACAGCAAGTATCTCTTTTGGGGTGGCGCACACGAGTCCACATATTCACCATAACAATACACCACTATGGATCCGCTCCCGTCTCCCTACGAGAATGCCATCCATAGCACTCACGCTTATCTTGCGCATTTTAGAGTATCCACTTTCACTTGTCTATGAACTGTACAGGCAACCCAGAAGTCCTTTACCGCGGACACGGCTATTCGAATAGAAGATGTTAACCCTGCAGGGGTGTACTTCTTCACACACGCTCTTGCCACTTACCACCATGTACACATCGTGTATCTCGGCAACCTTCAAGCGGAAGCCTAGCGAGGGAGTCGGCCACGACCTGACTAACCACACAAGTCTCTAGTCCAGGTTTATCGCCTATTCGGGTTCCATCCGCAAAGAGATCCGGCCGGGGTGTCGCTCACGGCCCTAAACGATGTG
This sequence comes from Aegilops tauschii subsp. strangulata, assembly GCF_002575655.3. Taxonomy (NCBI): domain Eukaryota; kingdom Viridiplantae; phylum Streptophyta; class Magnoliopsida; order Poales; family Poaceae; genus Aegilops; species Aegilops tauschii. The sequence continues at coordinate 282,415,971 of NC_053036.3, forward strand.
TGCAAGGTTCCCAAGCCCACCTCGACGGATGGATCTATGCTTGGTACACCGTGCCATGGTGCCTAGTCTGTCCCAAGCCCACCTGTACTGGGTGCCACTTGGTAGACTACTAACACAACCTACAAACACCAGAAACTAGTTGCAACTCCTGGACAGAGATCATGTTGATTAATAAGTCGAGAGAGCTTGGAGTGCTCGGAGCCCAATGTGTGGTAGTAGCTGTTCATGGATCAGAAACACAGAACTCAGTTCCTGAGGACGGTTTCAATGAGACAACCCACCATGTACTCCTACATGGCCTCTCACCGCTACCTTTACCAAATCGTGTTCACACACTTCGCTCTCAACAGTAGGACATGTTCACAACTCTCCAATTCATCCCCGATGAATCAGACCTGACACAACTCTAAGCAATAGCAGGCATGACAAACAAGCATGAATGAGTAGGCACATCAGGGCTCAAACAACTCCTACTCATGCTAGTGGGTTTCATCTATTTACTGTGGCAATGACAGGTCATGCAGAGGAAAGGGGTTTAACTACCGCAGCATGTAACAGTTGAAGCGTTGTTGTCCTAATGCAGTAAAAGAGAGCAGGAGCGAGAGAGTGGGATTGTATCGGAATGAACAAGGGGGTTTTGCTTGCCTGGCACTTCTGAAGAGAGCATAGTTCTTCATCGGTGTCATCGATCACATCGTCGGAACCACGTCTATCGAGAGGGGACAAACACCGGCAAACAAGGAAGAACACAATCAATGCAATGCACAATATGATGCATGATCATGACATGTCAATATGCTGTGATTTGAGCTAATGCAACTAGCAACAGGTTAAATGAGTTTGATTTGAATCCAAGATTCAAATTCAAATTCCATATGTGGAAATTCAAATGCCATTTACATGATTTGTCCTAAACAGTAGCTATAAGTTGTTCTATCATGCATGAAAATGGTACAGATGGATAGATTGGATTTTTCTGATCATTTTTCATATATAATTTATCTTATTTGGAGTTATAGATAATTTTCTATGAATTTTAGAAGTTTTTGGTATTTTCTGGAATTTTCTGGAATTTTCTGAATTATTTTAAATCCAAAAAATTATTAACTTCATCAGCATCGCGTCACTGTGACGTCAGCAAGTCAACTGCGGCTAACCAGGTCAAACCTGACCTGTGGGGTCCACTGGTCAGTCACACAGTGCTGTCTGGGTCACCGACATGTGGGGTCAGGTCAACAGCCACGTCAGCAAGTCAACGCTGACGTGTGGGTCGGTCAACAGGTGACGTGGCCAGGTCAAACTGACATGTGGACCCTGTGGGGTTAGTTGAATCTAAACAAAACTAAACCAGGGTTAGTTAGGCTCTAGGGTTAATTAGCGATGTCATTAGCTGCTAATGATGGGGCCACGTCAAGCTCGCCGGAGTTCAGCCGGCGGCGACCATAGAACACGGCGGGGCGCGCCGGATTTGCGCTAGAGGCGTGATACGTCTCCGTTGTATCTATAATTTTTGATTGTTCCATGCCAATATTATACAACTTTCATATACTTTTTGGCAACTTTTTATACTATTTTTGGGACTAACATATTGATCCAGTGCCGAGTGCCAGTTCCTGTTTGTTGCATGTTTTATGTTTCGCGGAAACCCCATATCAAACAGAATCCAAATGAGATAAAAACGGACGGAGAATATTTTTGGAATATTTGGAGAATTCCGGAAGAAGAATCAACGCGAGACGGTGCCCGAGGGGGGCACGAGGCAGGGGGCGCACCCCACCCCCCTGGGCGTGCCCCTGACCCTCGTTGGCCCCCCGTAAGGCGGTTGCTGCTCTACTTTGGATGCAAGAAAACTAATTTTCGAAGAAAAATCTGGGCGAAGGTTTCAATCCAATCGGAGTTACGGATCTCCATATATACACGAAACGGTGAAAGGGCAGCAGACGGGAGTGCAGAAACAGAGAGAGACAAGGAGGCAGATCCAATCTCGGAGGGGCTCTCGCCCCTCCCATGCCATGGAGACCATGGACCAGAGGGGAAACCCTTCTCCCATCTAGGGAGAAGGTCAAGAAAGAAGAAGAAGAAGGAGGGGGCTCTCTCCCCCTCTCTCCCGGTGGCGCCGGAACGCCGCCGGGGCCATCATCATCAGCGCGATCTACAACAACACCTTCGCCATCTTCACCAACATCTCCATCACCTTCCCCCCTCTATCTACAGCGGTCCACTCTCCTGCAACCCGATGTACCCTCTACTTGAACATGGTGCTTTATGATTCATATTATTATCCAATGATGTGTTGCCATCCTATGATGTCTGAGTAGATTTTCGTTGTCCTATCGGTGGTTGATGAATTGCTATGATTGATTTAATTTGCTTGTGGTTATGTTGCTGTCCTTTGGTGCCCATCATATGAGCGCGCGCGTGGATCACACCATAGGGTTAGTTGTATATTGATAGGACTATGTATTGGAGGGCAAGAGTGACAGAAGCTTCAACCTAGCATAGAAATTGATGCATACGGGATTGAAGGGGGACCAATATAACTTAATGCTATGGTTGGGTTTTACCTTAATGAACATTAGTATTTGCGGATGCTTGCTAATAGTTCCAATCATAAGTGCATAGAATTCCAAGTCAGGGATGACATGCTAGCAGTGGCCTCTCCCACATAAAACTTGCTATCGGTCTAGTAAAGTAGTCAATTGCTTAGGGACAATTCCGCAACTCCTACCACCACTTTTCCACACTCGCTATATTTACTTTATTGTGTCTTTACCTAAACAACCCCTAGTTTTTATTTACGTGCTCTTTATTTCCTTGCAAACCTATCCAACAACACCTACAAAGTACTTCTATTTTTATAGTTGTTCTAGGTAAAGCGAACGTCAAGCATGCGTAGAGTTGTATCGGTGGTCGATAGAACTTGAGGGAATATTTGTTCTACCTTTAGCTCCTCGTTGGGTTCGACACTCTTACTTATCGAAAGAGGCTACAATTGATCCACTATACTTGTGGGTTATCAAAACCTTTTTCTGGCGCCGTTGCCGGGGAGCAATAGCGTGGGGTGAATATTCTTGTGTGTGCTTGTTTGCTTTATCACTAAGTAATTTTTATTTGCTGTTCTTAGTTGTTCTCTATCTGTAACATCTCAAAATTTTCCAAATTTTGGAATGTTAATAAAAACATATCATTGAGTGAATTGCTATGATTTTTAAGGGAAATTGGAACTTTCTGAGCCCTTGTTTAAACTTTTTCAAACCATGTAAAAAGGGTTGGACAACATTTTGTCCAATAAACTATGGTTGGTGAAGTTTATTCAAGAATTCAAAGGGCATTCAATTCTTCCAGAATATTTTGAATGCACATTCAAATATACGAGTGAGAATAAAATGACTTTCTCAAATGTAGTGCATGAATATTTCTTTTGGGGTTCTTTGAATTTATGAGTTTCATCGAAATTGGATCTTATATGGAATTTTAATGCCACTTAAATATTTCCAAAGTATTCAAATTAAAAGTAATGAGAGGAGATAACGTGACTTCTCCAAAAAATTGGAAATATTTCATACGGTACAATTATCCTTTTATGAATTTGCAAAACTCAACATCGATTTGTGTGAGTAAATTCAATTATGTCCATAAAGCATTAATAGTAGTTTGTACACAAAATGTATAATGTTAAATGCCGAAACTAATTTTCCTGGACTCTAAATAATATTTAGATTAATGTGAACAATTTTAATTTCTAATATAACTAAACTTTTTGTCCAGTTATTAGTTAATTAAATAAATTCTAATCTAAAGTCTAACATGGGCTAGGCCCATCACGTGAGCAGCCCAACTCCTCACTGTCATCTTCTTCCTCAGGACAACCTGCAGAACCTACAGAAACTGACGAGCAGCAGAGTTGCCTCTGCGTCTCGACTCCTCCCCTCCCCCCAGCACCCATTAACCCCAGAATCGGTTCCCCTCACCTCCCTCGACCGTTCCCACCCCCTAGTGCGCCTCGTAGACAGCCATAATGGCCACCACAAACGCTTGAAACTGCAGCCATTAAACACATTAATCCCGGCGACGCCCCGCTCAACTCCGGCTCTCCCCTGCCCTATAAAAGGTACCCCGGCAGACGCCTTCTCACCCTCCTTCTTAACATCTAGAAATCCCTCTGCCTATTCCCTTGTACATCGAGTAATCTCTCGCCGAAGTTCATCACTGCAGCCACGAATTGAGGAAGGTAGCATCGCCGTACGTGGAACTCAGACCGTAATTTCCGCGCTTTTCTTATTCTCTATCATACACTAGCCTCTCTGACCCTTCATACCTCTCGATTCCACAGCGGGAGCACTCGCCCGACGGGGACGAGTTCCACCGCCGCCCGGAAGGATTCCAGCGAGCCCGTGGCACATGTACAGAACAAGTTCGTCGCCGTATCCTACTCCGTCGTCTTCAGAGAGACCCCCCCTCCACCGTCCGACACTCCTAATTCACCAGAGCACGCCCCAGCCACCATCTTCCTCATCGCCGACGACCAACTCCGGTGAGGTCTCTGTAATTCCCGTAATATATTTTCAGAAAAATATCCAAACTTCAGAAATTCGTATCTCCCAAACCGTATGCCCGATTTCGACAAATAAGATATCTCCGGATTCTTTGGAACATCTAGTTTATTGTAAAGATTTAAAATTTCACTTTTGAGCAAATTAAAATTTAGCTCTGATTTAAATAGGAATTGAATAATTTGCTATATTTTTTAATCTGGAAATCGCATGGAAATGTTCCAATTACCAAAGTTGGTCCCTAGAACCATACCTTTCTGTTAGGACCCATACCTTAATTTTTCAACCATGCTTAGTTCATGTTTTAGCCTCTACACCATAAAATCACTTTCCTTACTCATAATTTAACCACTTCGACAAATTACATTTTATGCTTAGATAAATCTCTTAGATTGATCCCTAGAAATCTCTGTGGTCATATGTTACTACCACAAAAATTTGGAGTTAGTAAATTATTAGTTTCAATTCCCTAAACTCATAACTTTCAATTCCCATAGTCGACCATAAGTCTAATATTTTAAATAGTTTCTTTATGGAAATTTGGTTATCAAAACTTGTCTCTCAATCATTCTATATATTGACACCATGATCTTCCCTTGAACCAACTTGACCCACCCTAGAATAAAATCTATGACACATTCCCATCCAAAGAAACTTCTTATCTCAACCATAGCCACGACATGATAATTATCCTAAGAATGTGTTTGTATTGTTAATTTGAATCTTTTATTTTGATCTTTATTTGAATTGTTGTGTGTTGAAGTATTTTCTTTCGTCGTTAGATATATCGTAAAGTAAAGGAGTGACGAATAAACTTGCCCTCTTTTGGGGCAATGTTTTGAGAAAACTTTTGAAAACCAAAACTATATACTATTTTACTTCTACTCCCTGGGCGGAATGGTATTGACGGGAGCGTCTACAAGTGATTGCGCCCATCGGGGTCTTGCAGTGAATGCGCCCGACTGGGGTCTTGCACACAGGTTTTTGGTGGGGATTGCCGTCCAGGGGAATGAGATCTTCCAAGTACAGTTTGATGTAGCTTCCAGTACAACAACATGCTACTATGGGCTCTGGCTTAGCTTAGTACTAACGGGAAACCCTTACCTCAGGACCGCCATCGGAGAGGGGCTTTCATTGCCTAAGTTGCGGGCGGCTTGGTCAGGTATAGGGGGCTGTTATGGAAAGACTTCGTCACAATCTCCTCCTAGTCGTGCACCCAAGTGTGTACGATAAACGGGGTTGGTTGTGTCATGTGGGGAACGTGTACGACCTCTGTAGAGGGTTTAACCTAATCGATTAGCCGTGCCCCCGGTTACGGGCAATTTTGAGCAATTGAAGACTTGGACTGAAGAAGAATCTCCCCTTTCTTTTCTAAAAATCTGTTTTAAGGGTTAAAGTTGAGGAATGAGCATAGTGAATGTGTTTCACTTCAACCTTATGTATGTTTTAAAACTATTTTGGAGAATGAGCAATGGTGCGTATATCCAAGTGTCTCACTCCTACTTTTTATGCTAAAAACTATTTTTATATCAAAAGAAGTTTACAAAATTTAGTATCGGAGAAAATTGGCTTTACGCAAAGGAAACCTCCACCAATACTTACCCTACATATATATATATATATATATATATATATATATATATATATATATATATATATATATATATATATATATATATATTCCGTTAAACTTTCCTTTGCAACTTGCGAGTACATTCCACGTACTCATCTGCACCTGTCATGTGCAGATCTCGACTGATTAAGAGACGATAGGGTTATGGTCTACACTCAACGAGCCCAGTGGCGTTGATGGTGCCCTAACTTAGCGACTACGTATAATTCCACTGTATTATGCGTTAGCATTGAGCTGTGCAAATGGTATGTATTTGCTTAATTCTGGATCTATCGTTGTAGTAAAATGATGTATGTTTTACTGATATTCGTTATTGTTACCCATGTGCTAGCTACGATCCAGGGATAGCACAGGAAGCACAGAGACCTGGATTTTGTCAAATCCGGGTCGTTACAAAATGGTATCATAGCATACGTGACTGTAGGACGTGACCCTAGAAATGGCTTAGAAATAGGAAGACCTTGGTTGGAACAACTTATATTTTCAGTAGTAATAATAGCATTCTCGTATCCTCTTGTTTTCTTTACTAAGTTCTCGTCTTCTTTCAAAAACTTAGATGGCAACCTCAGACTCCAATGACCTTGAAACTGAAGTTTACATCATGGAAAGGTTACTTCATGGAAATGATGCTAAAACAAAGACGTCTCCAATACTGAAGTTCACATCCAAGAAGTTAAAGAAGGACTGAAGACACTCAAGACCAAGATGGTTGTGAAGATTACCACCACAAAGGAATATCCCACATAATTCAAATAGTATCTAAGCCCACCATGAGAGTGGTGAAATAAACGAAAGAGTGCGAGTAGTGTACCCAACCATGCCAACTCATGTGAATGAGGGTACCATAGGAATTGTTTGTTTGAAATCTATAAATGGAATTTGGAGTTTTGTTTGAGTTCTTTGCCATCGATTTGATTTTGTTATCATTTGAGTTGCGTGATTTCAAATCTTGTGTTATTAGGACACGAACTTCGTAGGTTGTATTATTTATTCAACCTTGAGAGGTGCTAATTACGGAAGATGTAATAGAAGACCTTTCTACGGGTGAAGCGTCACACACTGAAGACTTTCAAGAACAGAAGAAATGAAGACCCTATGACGAAACCATAGAAAATGAGCCCATTATAAATGCTAAGATATGAGTTGTTTATTGATTGTTGTGTGTGTATCCATCTCTTTTTCTCTAAACTCTACCTCATCTCTGACCAAACGTAAAACCCCATAGACGGAAGGAATTGTGATGGGGTCAGTGACCTCTTCAGAAGTAGAAGAGTGGATTTAGAGTATAGATGAAGTAGAAGATGCCAAGATAAAACCAAAGGAGAAGGTGGATTATGCTTCTCAGTATTCCATCCGAGAGACTCACACATGGTGTAAGATGCTTATAGCCATCGATGAATCCCAAAGGCAATTATATGGGAACAGTTCAAGAAGTATTTATGCCAATCTCGTCTTGTCAGACAACATCCGAAGAAAACAAGTGAAGATACACGGGAAATTCTATTATTTTACGGGTGCAAGTTTTAACGCCACCTGTGTAGGGTAATCGCCACCCAAAACGTTTTATTAGCTTTGTAGGTGAAGGCCTCTTAACGAGGAGTGAGAAAGACCGAGTGTTAGAATATGCGATTCACCTGTCTACATATGAAGTAATGATTTGAGTACGGGATGGATTGGCCCCCATACCGGAGACTCTTATTATATACTTCTATATGTTTGATTTGTAAATCGGAGAGACCTGAAACCCTAGTGGAGTGTTGATGCGACAAGCCTAAAACCATAGAATGGTAAGACATATTACCATTATAGATAGGCAACCGTGCTTAACCTGGATTGGACGGTGAGAAAAAAAATGAAGATATTCAAGGATTCTATCAGAAGTTGTCGACCACCACGAGAGTCTTGGCAATAGTTTTGGAATCTATGGATTTGAGAAAGACTTTTCTTTTGAGGAAAAGCCCGGTTCTAAACCACAGAAGCTCGATGAAGAACCATCATGGGAAGTAGAAATTGTGGAAACCCTACAAGTTTGTCTTTAAGGGTGGTAGTACCCTAAGAACAGCCTAGGAGGATAAAAGATCCAACCAACAATTGGCTAAGACCAAGGATGGTGTCTAAGACCTAGGATATTTCGAAGTGACAGAGGTATAAGGAAGTGTACCAACGGAAGACATTCCTACAAGTTGGAGGTGAAGCATAAGACACAAGCAGGTGGATGATATGACAAAACCCTGGGGAAGTAACCCAACAGACACAAACCCTAACCTAATTCTTGCTAGCCTTTGCAAATCTTGAGGACGAGATTTCTTTTAAGGGTGGTAGTTTGTAACATCCCAAAATTTTCCAAATTTTGGAATGTTAATAAAAAGATATCATTGAGTGAATTGCTATGATTTTTAAGGGAAATTAAAACTTTTTGAGCCCTTGTTTAAACTTTTTCAAATCATGTAAAAAGGGTTGGATAACATTTTGTCCAATAAACTATGGTTGGTGAAGTTTATTCAAGAATTCAAAGGGTATTCAATTCTTCTGGAATATTTTGAAGCCACATTCAAATATACGAGTGAGAATAAAATGACTTTCTCAAATGTAGTGGATGAATATTTCTTTTGGAGTTCTTTGAATTTATGAGTTTCATTGAAATTGGATCTTATATGGAATTTTAATGCCATTTAAATATTTCCAAAGTATTTAAATTAAAATTAATGAGAGGAGATAACGTGACTTCTCCAAAAACAAATTTGGAAATATTTCATACGGTACAATTATCCTTTTATGAATTTGCAAAACTCAACATCGATTTGTTTGAGTATATTCAATTATGTCCATAAAGCATTAATAGTAGTTTGTACACAAAATGTATAATGTTAAATGCCGAAACTAATTTTGCTGGACTCTAAATAATATTTAGATTAATGTAAACAATTTTAATTTCTAATATAACTAAACTTTTTGTCCAGTTATTAGTTAATTAAATAAATTCTAATCTAAAGTCTAACATGGGCTAGGCCCATCACGTGAGCAGCCCAACTCCTCACTGTCATCTTCTTCCTCAGGACAACCTGCAGAACCTACAGAAACTGACGAGCAGCAGAGTTGCCTCTGCGCCATTAACCCCAGAATCGGTTCCCCTCACCTCCCTCGACCGTTCCCACCCCCTAGTGCGCCTCGTAGACAGCCATAATGGCCACCACAAACGCTTGAAACTGCAGCCATTATACACATTAATCCCGGCGACGCCCCGCTCAACTCCGGCTCTCCCCTGCCCTATAAAAGGTACCCCGGCAGACACCTTCTCACCCTCCTTCTTCACGTCTAGAAATCCCTCTGCCTATTCCCTTGTACATCGAGTAATCTCTCGCCGAAGTTCATCACTGCAGCCACGAATTGAGGAAGGTAGCATCGCCGTACGTGGAACTCAGACCGTAATTTCCGCGCTTTTCTTATTCTATATCATACACTAGCCTCTATGACCCTTCATACCTCTCGATTCCACAGCGGGAGCACTCGCCCGACGGGGTCGAGTTCCACCGCCGCCCGGAAGGATTCCAGCGAGCCCGTGGCACATGTACAGAACAAGTTCGTCGCCGTATCCTACTCCATCGTCTTCAGAGAGAACCCCTCTCCACCGTCCGACACTCCTAATTCACCGGAGCACGCCCGAGCCACCATCTTCCTCATCGCCGACGACCAACTCCGGTGAGGTCTCTGTAATTCCCGTAATATATTTTCAGAAAAATATCCAAACTTCGGAAATTCGTATCTCCCAAACCGTATGTCTGATTTCGACAAATAAGATATCCCCGGATTCTTTGGAACATCTAGTTTATTGTAAGATTTAAAATTTCACTTTTGAGCAAATTAAAATTTAGCTCTGATTTAAATAGGAATTGAATAATTTGCTATATCTTTTAATCTGGAAATCACATGGAAATGTTCCAATTACCAAAGTTGGTCCCTAGAACCATACCTTTCTGTTAGGACCCATACCTTAATTTTTCAACCATGCTTAGTTCATGTTTTAGCCTCTACACCATAAAATCACTTTCCTTACTCATAATTTAACATCTTCGACCAATTACATTTTATGCTTAGATAAATCTCTTAGATTGATCCCTAGAAATCTCTGTGGTCATATGTTACTACCACAAAAATTTGGAGTTAGTAAATTATTAGTTTCAATTCCCTAAACTCATAACTTTCAATTCCCATAGTCGACCACAAGTCTAATATTTTAAATAGTTTCTTTATAGAAATTTGGTTATAAAAACTTGTCTCTCAATCACTCTATATATTGACACCATGATCTCCCTTGAACCAACTTGACCCACCCTAGAATAAAATCTATGAGACATTCCCATCCGAAGAAACTTCTTATCTCAACCATAGCCACGACATGATAATTATCCTAAGAATGTGTTTGTATTATTAATTTGAATCTTTTATTTGGATCTTTATTTGAATTGTTGTGTGTTGAAGTATTTTCTTTCGTTGTTAGATATATCGTAAAGTAAAGGAATGACGGTAACAAGTAGGGAATCAACTTCAAGACTCAGGCAAGTTGCAAATTGATCATGCTTCGACCTATATTTTCATTTTATGCATATCTCTTTAAATTTTACTACTATGCATATTTTATAAAAGTTTTGCAAAGTATTGTTTTTTTAGCTAGAGCCATAAGGACTAGCTACCATGCTTGGCCGCGCTTGCACAAATGGGTGGGTTGAAAATCAAACAAGTTTTAAACGAATAAACTTGCCCTCTTTTGGGGCAATGTTTTGAGAAAACTTTTGAAAACCAAAACTATATACTATTTTACTATTACTCCCTGGGCGGAATGGTATTGACGGGAGCGTCTACAAGTGATTGCGCCCATCGGGGTCTTGCAGTGAATGCGCCCGACTGGGGTCTTGCACACAGGTTTTTGGTGGGGATTGCCGTCCAGGGGAATGAGATCTTCCAAGTACAGTTTGATGTAGCTTCCAGTACAACAACATGCTACTATGGGCTCTGGCTTAGCTTAGTACTAACGGGAAACCCTTACCTCAGGACCGCCATCGGAGAGGGGCTTTCATTGCCTAAGTTGCGGGCGGCTTGGTCAGGTATAGGGGGCTGTTATGGAAAGACTTCGTCACAATCTCCTCCTAGTCGTGCACCCAAGTGTGTACGATAAACGGGGTTGGTTGTGTCATGTGGGGAACGTGTACGACCTCTGTAGAGGGTTTAACCTAATCGATTAGCCGTGCCCCCGGTTACGGGCAATTTTGAGCAATTGAAGACTTGGACTGAAGAAGAATCTCCCCTTTCTTTTCTAAAAATCTGTTTTAAGGGTTAAAGTTGAGGAATGAGCATAGTGAATGTGTTTCACTTCAACCTTATGTATGTTTTAAAACTATTTTGGAGAATGAGCAATGGTGCGTATATCCAAGTGTCTCACTCCTACTTTTTATGCTAAAAACTATTTTTATATCAAAAGAAGTTTACAAAATTTAGTATCGGAGAAAATTGGCTTTACGCAAAGGAAACCTCCACCAATACTTACCCTACATATATATATATATATATATATATATATATATATATATATATATATATATATATTCCGTTAAACTTTCCTTTGCAACTTGCGAGTACATTCCACGTACTCATCTGCACCTGTCATGTGCAGATCTCGACTGATTAAGAGACGATAGGGTTATGGTCTACACTCAACGAGCCCAGTGGCGTTGATGGTGCCCTAACTTAGCGACTACGTATAATTCCGCTGTATTATGCACCAGCATTGAGCTGTGCAAATGGTATGTATTTGCTTAATTCTGGATCTATCGTTGTAGTAAAATGATGTATGTTTTACTGATATTCATTATTGTTACTGTGTCTGCTAGCTACGATCCAGGGATAGCACAGGCAGCACAGAGACTTGGATTTTGTCAAATCCGGGTCGTTACACTATCTTTAGTTATGGATATGGAACACGAAATACCAAAAAAATTAGGTGCACTTGCTGCTCATGGAGATGGGGAACCTCCTAAAACCCTCGATGATAATTATGTGAAAAATATTATGTACCACTTTGATAATCTTGAGAAAACCTCATTCAATTATGTAATGGGAGACACGTTGGATCAACGTGAATATTTTAGGGATTATCGCTTGACTCAAAAAGGAAAACTATTATGGGATCAAATTTATATGTTGAAGTGGTATGCTAGGCAACTATGCTTGAGATATGATTATACTTGTTGCTCTAGGATGAAGGCTCCACACCTTCCCTTTTCATGCAAATTTAATGATAATGAAACCTTGGCTTCTTAGGCTAGAGGTATATATGATTACTATGATGTGGAACAAATAGAAGAATTTGTTGCTTTTAAGGGTGCTTATGAAATTGAATCTTTGTTTGAAAAGTATGAAGCTTTTGATGATGATGTTTATAGGCCTGAAAATTTTGCTGTATTGAAATATTGCTATGAGAATTATGAATACAATTCCTATATTGATGCATTTATTGAGAAAGTCTCCACTGTCCAAGAAGAGACTAATATTTTGCAGGAGACTATGGAAGAAGAAATTGATGAAACTGTGAGCTCATTGGATGAAAAAGATGACGAGGAGAGCGAAGAACAAAAGGAGGAAGAGCGGATTAGCTACCCGTGCCCACCTTCTAATGAGAGTAACTCTTCAACTCATACATTGTTTAATTTCCCTTCGTGCTTACCGAAGGATGATTGCTATGATGACTGTTATGATCCCGTTGATTCTCTTGAAATATCCCTTTTTGATGATGCTTGCTATGCTTGTGGCCAAGATGCCAATATGAATTATTCGTATGGAGATGAACTTGCTATAGTTCCCTATGTTAAAACTGAAATTGTTGCTATTGCACCCACACAAGATAGTCCTATTATCTTTTTGAATTCTCCCGACTACACTATATTGGAGAAGTTTGCTTTTATTAAGGATTATATTGATGGGTTGCGTTTTATTATTACACATGATGATTTTGATAGATATAATATGCATGTGCTTGCTGCTCCTACTTGCAATTATTACGAGAGAGGAACTATATCTCCACCTCTCTATGTTTCCAATACGATAGAATTGTAAGAAACTGTTTATACTATGCATTGGCCTTTACTATGTGTGCATGAATTGTTCTTGTATGACATGCCGATGCATAGGAAGAGAGTTAGACTTTGTCATTACTTGATGTATGTTGCTTTGTGCTCACTACTAAATGCCAAATCATTGCTAATTAAAATTGGTTTTGATACCTTGGGATCCGGGTGGATTCACTACTTGAGCACTATATGCCTAGCTTAATGGCTTTAAAGAAAGCGCTGCCAGGGAGACAACCCGGAAGTTTTAGAGAGTCATTTATTTCTGTTGAGTGCTTTCATATAGTTTAAAAACAAAAAAATAAAGAGGGGAACCCAAAACTTTTTCAAAAAGGAAAGTGAAAGTGAGAGAGACAAGCATTGTTGAAGTGGGAGCTAGCCTTGAACTTTGTTCATGCTCACGGAAAATTTGTGAATCTTGATTACAAAAAAATTTCAATAAAAATAATTATCCCCTTGTACAATTCCATTGTATTATAAAAATAATGTGCCAAAGTTTGCCTTTAGGATGTTTACAATGCTTGTTGGTTTGTACGGTGCAGGACAGAAACTTTGGCTGTAGTGCGCGATTTTTAATTTTTTACTGGAACGTTAAAGGTTCTGATTCTTTTTGCACTGTCTTTCTATACAAATTTTTTTATTTTTCCTAATTTTGGCAGAATTTTTCAAGTATCAGAAGTATGGTGAATGTTCAGATTATTACAGACTGTTCTGTTTTAGACAGATTCTGTTTTTGATGCATAGTTTGCTTGTTTTGATGAAACTATCGATTTATATCAGTGGATTAAGCCATGAAAAAGTTATACTACAGTATACACAATGCAAAAACAAAATATGAATTGGTTTGCAACAGTACTTAGAGTAGTGATTTGCTTTGTTATACTAACGGATCTTACCGAGTTTTCTGTTGAATTTTTGTGTGGATGAAGTGTTCGAGGATCGAGGAAGTCTCGATGTGAGAAGAAGGAAGAGAGGCAAGAGCTCAAGCTTGGGGATGCCCAAGGCACACCAAGTAAATATTCAAGGAGACTCAAGCGTCTAAACTTGGGGATGCCCCGGAAGGCATCCCCTCTTTCTTCAACAAGTATCGGTATGTTTTCAGATTCGTTTCGTTCATGCGATATGTGCAAATCTTGGAGCGTCTTTTGCATTTAGTTTTCACTTTTCTTTTATGCACCATGCTGGTATGAGATAGTCCTTGGTTGATTTATAGAATGCTCATTGCACTTCACTTATATATTTTGAGTATGGCTTTATAGAATGCTTCATGTGCTTCACTTATATCGATTGAAGTTTGGATTGCCTGTTTCTCTTCACATAGAAAACCGCCATTTGTAGAATGCTCTTTTGCTTCACTTATATTTGTTAGAGCGTGGGCATATCTTTTGTAGAAAGAATTAAACTCTCTTGCTTCACTTATATCTATTTAGAGAGATGACAGGAACTGGTCATTCACATGGTTAGTCATAAAATCCTACATAAAACTTGTAGATCACTGAATATGATATGTTTGATTCCTTGCAATAGTTTTGTGATATAAAGATGGTGATATTAGAGTCATGCTAGTGGGTAGTTGTGGATTGTAGAAATACTTGTGTTGAGGATTGTGATTCCCGTAGCATGCACGTATGGTGAACCGTTATGTAACGAAGTCGGAGCATGAGGTATTTATTGATTGTCTTCCTTATGAGTGGCGGTCTGGGACGAGCGATGGTCTTTTCCTACCAATCTATCCCCCTAGGGGCATGCGTAGTAGTACTTTGCTTCGAGGGCTAATAAACTTTTGCAATAAGTATATGAGTTTTTTATGACTAATGTGAGTCCATGGATTATACGCACTCTCACCCTTCCATCATTGCTAGCCTCTTCGGTACCGTGCATTGCCCTTTCTCACCTCGAGAGTTGTTGCAAACTTCGCCGGTGCATCCAAACCCCGTGATACGATACGCTCTATCACACATAAGCCTCATTATATCTTCCTCAAAACAGCCACCATACCTACCTATCATGGCATTTCCATAGCCATTCCGAGATATATTGCCATGCAACTTCCATCATCATCATATACATGACTTGAGCATTTATTGTCATATTGCTTTGCATGATCGTAAGATAGCTAGCATGATGTTTTCATGGCTTGTCCGTTTTTTGATGTCATTGCTACGCTAGATCATTGCACATCCCGGTACACCACCGGAGGCATTCATATAGAGTCATATCTTTGTTTTAGTATCGAGTTGTAATATTGAGTTGTAAGTAAATAAAAGTATGATGATCATCATTATTAGAGCATTGCCCCAAAAAAAAGAGAGGCCAAAGAAGCCTAAAAAAATGGGGCCAAAGAAGCACACAAAAAAGAGAAAAAAGGGCAATGTTACTATCCTTTTACCACACTTGTGCTTCAGAGTAGCACCATGTTCTTCATATAGAGAGTCTCTTGAGTTATCACTTTCATATACTAGTGGGAATTTTCATTATAGAACTTGGCTTGTATATTTCAACGATGGGCTTCCTCAAATGCCCTAGGTCTTCATGAGCAAGCAAGTTGGATGCACACCACTTAGTTTCAGTTTGAGCTTTCATATACTTATAGCTCTAGTTCATCCGTTGCATGGCAATCCCTACTCCTCACATTGACATCAATTGATGGTCATCTCCATAGCCCGTTGATTAGCCGCGTCGATGTGAGACGTTATCCTTTTTTGTCTTCTCCACATAACCTCGATCATCATATTCTATTCCACCTATAGTGCGTGAGGGTTGAAAAAGCTGAAGCGTGTTAAAAAGTATGAACCAATTGCTCGGCTTGTCATCGGGGATGTGCATGATGTGAATATTTTGTGTGGTGAAGATGGAGCATAGCCAGCCTATATGATTTTGTAGGGATAACTTTCTTTGGCCATGTTATTTTGAAAAGACATGATTGCTTTATTAGTAGGTTTGAAGTATTATTGTTTTTATGTCAAATGATAGACTATTGCTTTGAATCACTCGTGTCTTAATATTCATGCCATGATTAGATACATGATCAAGATTCCACATCAAAAATTATCTTTTTTATCATTTACTTACTCGAGGACGAGCAGGAATTAAGCTTGGGGATGCTGATTCGTCTCCGTCGTATCTATAATTTTTGATTGTTCCATGCCAATATTATACAACTTTCATATACTTTTTGGCAACTTTTTATACTATTTTTGGGACTAACATATTGATCCAGTGCCCAGTGCCAGTTCCTGTTTGATGCATATTTTATGTTTCGCAGAAACCCCATATCAAACGGAATCCAAACGGGATAAAAACGGACGGAGAATATTTTTGGAATATTTGGAGAATTCCGAAAGAAGAATCAACGCGAGACGGTACCCGAGGGGGGCACGAGACAGGGGGGCGCGCCCCACCCCCTGGGCGCGCCCCTGACCTTCGTGGCCCCCCCGTAAGGTGGTTGCTACTCTACTTTGGACACAAGAAAACTAATTTTCGGAGAAAAATTTGGGCGAAGGTTTCAATCCAATCGGAGTTACGGATCTCCCTATATACACGAAACGGTGAAAGGGCAGCAGACGGGAGCGCAGAAACAGAGAGAGACAGAGAGATAGATCCAATCTCGGAGGGGCTCTCTCCCCTCCCACGCCATGGAGACCATGGATCAGAGGGGAAACCAACCCTTCTCCCATCTAGGGAGAAGGTCAAGGAAGAAGAAGAAGGAGGGGGGCTCTCTCCCCCTCTCTCCCGGTGGCGCCGGAACGCCGCCGGGGCCATCATCATCACCGCGATCTACACCAACACCTTCACCATCTGCACCAACATCTCCATCACCTTCCCCACTCTATCTACAGCGGCCCACTCTCCCGTAACCCGCTGTACCTTCTACTTGAACATGGTGCTTTATGCTTCATATTATTATCCAATGATGTGTTGCCATCCTATGATGTTTGAGTAGATTTTCGTTGTCCTATCGGTGGTTGATGAATTGCTATGATTGATTTAATTTGCTTGTGGTTATGTTGCTATCCTTTGGTGCCCATCATATGAGCGCGCGCGTGGATCACACCATAGGGTTTGTATGTTGATAGGACTATGTATTGGAGGGCAAGAGTGACAAAAGCTTCAACCTAGCATAGAAATTGATGCATACGGGATTGAAGGGGGACCAATATAACTTAATGCTATGGTTGGTTTTTACCTTAATGAACGTTAGTATTTGCGGATGCTTGCTAATAGTTCCAATCATAAGTGCATAGAATTCCAAGTCAGGGATGACATGCTAGCAGTGGCCTCTCCCACATAAAACTTGCTATTGGTCTAGTAAAGTAGTCAATTGCTTAGGGACAATTCCGCAACTCCTACCACCACTTTTCCACACTCGCTATATTTACTTTATTGTGTCTTTACCTAAACAGCCCCTAGTTTTTATTTACGTGCTCTTTATTTTCTTGCAAACCTATCCAACAATACCTACAAAGTACTTCTAGTTTTATACTTGTTCTAGGTAAAGCGAACGTCAAGCGTGCGTAGAGTTGTATCGGTGGTCGATAGAACTTGAGGGAATATTTGTTCTACCTTTAGCTCCTTGTTGGGTTCGACACTCTTACTTATCGAAAGAGGCTACAATTGATCCCCTATACTTGTGGGTTATCAAGGCGTCGGCTTAGCTGTTGAGGGCACCAGGGCATAGCCCTTGCTCGCCCACATCAAGAAGAGGTGGAGTTGGGCGCGGGGGTCGCCGGAATCATGCCGGCGATGAGCTTTGGCGGCGGCCGGAGTTCGGGTGGGTGTGGGGTTGGCGCTGCAATGTGCAAACGAGCGAGCCGAAGGTCTAGCGGGGCACTACGCGTTGCGGGGAGCAAGTTGGACTCGCCGGGGTGACCATTTGGTCACCGGAGCTGCGTCGGTGACGAGTTCAAGCGGCGGCGGCTACGGTCGTCAAGGGGGCGACGTCTACGGCTTGAAATCGAAGGGGAGGAAGGAGGGGATCCACGCAGGAGCTCACAGTGGTTCGTTCGGTGGCCTCAGCGAGCTCGGGGAAGCGTCGGAGCGGGCGCACGGTCGCCGGCGATCTCGGTGGCCCGAGGTTGAAGAAGACGGCGGTGAGGGCGTTCGGGGCGTCCGGTGTCGCTTGGCTTGGCGAGGAGGTCAAGGACGAGGCTCTGGGTGCCGCAACGGTGACCGGTGGCGACGAGTTCCGCTCGGGCTGCACGGGAGAGAGATCAGAGGAGGGGAAAGGGGTCCAGGAGAGTGAGAGAGATCCAGGGGGTCAGGGCGATTTACGTGGCGTCATCGGCCACGTCGGGGAGGAGCCAGGCAGGCAGGGAGGGAGGAGGTGGCCGCACGGCGGTGCGCGCGCGTCGGGCACGCGCCCGTCCTCCTGGCAAGGAGGAAGACGACAGGAGGAGGTGGCCAGGTGGGCTGGGCCGCCAGCTGGGCTGCACAGGACCTGGGCCAGCCAGGTAAGGCCATGTAACTCTCTCTCTCTCTTTTATTTTTGTTTTTCTATTTTCTGTAATTGTGTTTGGCTTTATTAAAAATGCCAGAGCATTTCCAAAAATCATGCAACTGAATGTGGCCACTGTTCGGAATATTTCCAACAGTAAACATTTCAGTTTGTGATTATTTGGGCATTTAATATCTTTTATAGGATTTAAATGCCCAAATGCAAATACTATATGATTTAATTCAGGGACCCCCAATTGACCTAGAAAAATGTGCAATATTTTTGGCAGAGGTTTAAGACCAATCCAAAGATGATGAACATTTTTGGGAAGGCATTTTGGGTTCATTGAAAATATTTTTATTTGAACCTAGTTGAATTCTTTCTGATGCTAGGGTTTGGTCAATCCCCATTTCAACTTAAATAGAATTTAAACATGATGCAACAAGATGCAAAACACCAGGCAGTACCAGAAGCTAGGGATGTGACAACTCACCCCCACTAAACAAGAATCTCGTCCCGAGATTCAAGACGTGAGGTAAGTAGAAAGAGGGGACACAAAGATAACACGATCTCATGATCCAAACTGTCCTTCTCGAAGATGTTGATTTATTCCTTCAAATTGATCTTGACGTTCTTGCTTTTGAGATCTTCATCCAACTATGATGACGGAACAGAGGAAACTCGACAGAATTCGATCTTCACAAAGATCAAGCGATACACAATCAACTCATGGAATGAGGCGAAAGAACTTCTCTTGAGCCGAGACACAAGACACACATCCGGAGGGATGGAAGAAACAAATGACGAAGGTTCAATTTGGTAGGCAACAATTCCACGCTGGATTAGGATGGTGCATGGTTTCAAAGTAGCGAGGAGATTGATTGCCATGATTCCAAACGGCGCACCTTAGGGAAGGTGACTCGTAGAATTATTCTCTTAAGTGGCAAAGAGAATTACTTTTGATACAGAGATCATTGAAACTCTTTATACTAGCCTAAGGAAAATCATAATTGATCGTTTGGCGGAGTTCAAAGGAATGACATACCCGGACTAAAATGGATGATGTGGACTACCTTGTTGAAGACAACGCAATGGATGATTTTTGCTTATCATCGGAAATGGATGGGACCCATGGTAGGACCACTTTTGAAGGTGATCCTGAACATCAATTACTGAGAAGGCAGCCCATGGGAAGTTGGCACAATGGCGGTGCAAGCTGGGAACAAAATACAAATGTTGGGAATGTTCCAACCATCATATCTGCCTGAGATTCAGATCTGGTTGGTAACAGGATATTTCAGACAGCATGTCTGGAAAAGAAAGTTTGCAACACAAACCTACGAGATGACGTTGCGCGATTCTCGGGAAATGAACTACGATAGGAAGCTCCAAAACATGAGCGGGTTCTGCTACATACCTGTGAACACGCTGTCCAAGACAAGCATGACCACATCGTAGTCTTATAACAAAATGCTACCGAGTTCTGGTTGGGAACCATCGTCAAGGATAACAGAATCTTGTACAAATCCGTCTGGTACCTTCAGGACTAGCACTTAGAACTTATTGTCCTTGAACAAATCAATCAGTGGCTTGGTGTGCTAGGAATTACATATGGAATTGAGATGATCAGTCTATCAGACCATAGAATACTTCGCACAGGCATGACTGACTTGGGATGATTCCAAAGGAAGCAAAAACAAACTTTTTCGAGTCCACGGCGGCAACTTGCATCGAGTGCACATGAATTAGAGGAAGTCACTTCTTTCATGCAAACATATGCTTCATGAACGGGAGACAAAGAAAATGCTTACACAAATTTCCAATGCTAGCTTAATGTTCAACATGAATTATGGAGGAGATAGAAATGTTGCCGATGGGCTCTACAACAATTCATCCCGCTTCCATATAGATGGAATTCCACAATTAAGTGAACACGGGGATAGCATTGGTCACACCCAAATATGTAATGGTGTATGCTTGAGGGATCAACCACGAGTAAGACACCATTACGAACATCGTTGGTTCTGATTTGATTTGACGATAGCCCACACTCCAATCAAAGTTTGACAAGACAATAGATCCAACAACTGATTACGAGGACCAGTCGATAAGGATATCATCCTTCTTCAACACACACACAAAAATATATCCCTTGAAATGAACTAAGTTAGGCAAGCTTTTGTCTTCCAACTCTCCAAGTTGTTGTTTGGCTTAACCAACTAGCTCAGGGGTATCCAACATAGATTCTTGGAGAAGGGGGTGTTACAAGAGAACCAACTTGATCACGAGCTCAACATAGCGGTTAGGGGACAACCTGGTGATACTTCCAAGAAGATATTTGGAAAATCATAAACCACCGATATGTTATTAAGCTCGAGAACAACCTTGCTTTCCAGGCAAGATGATATGATCAAAAGAGCGAGGGATTGATACAATCCTAACTCATTGATCGAAGGGTGCACCAAGAAAATGGACTAGGTAGCACAATCAATCTTAAAATAGTGGTCCAATAACCAACATGCTAAGAATGATATTATTGTCCGTTAACTACCAAGCAACACGGTTGCTAGGAGTATTGATTTCACACATCATGGTTCACTTGTCGGCATTCCGGTTGCAACAACACGGGACCGAGGAATGAAAAATGATGGCGAGAGTATCACTGTATCAAGAATTCATAAGAGGTTGTGCAATTCTCACGCCATTCTTGATAAGAAAGAGGGTGACACTCCATGGTAGAATAGAGCAAAAGCTGGTGGCATTTTGATCTGCGGAGCACAACTACTTTGACCCAACCCTAGATATGGATGAGGTACTGGAGTTTATTTATCCTAGTCATTCCGAAGTAGAATGGACTAACGGACCTCAAGAGTAAAAGGCAACGATGAACATGAATGCACACCTACTCTTGACTATCAACTGATAGACTAAGGGCGGAATACCACTGAAGAGGGACAACTCAAGGAACGTATGATTTTCCGAGTTGTGGATGCATGGATTGGTATGTCGAACGAGTTCAACATAATTCTTCCGGACAACCCATGCAGAAAGGTAGAACTGGCAGAGTCACAACATAGAATCGAGAACTCATCAAGAGCACTCTGGTTGTGATCTTTTGGTTCAAAAGAATTTCTGCCATAAGCAGTTCATGGTATTTGGAAGAAGAGAATACCACGGAACTTGAGAACTATCGCAAAGGTTACTAATATCCTAAAGGAACTAGCAAACACTATCAACATGAATGAGTAAAGTGAATCTCGGTTCAAAAACCCAGGAATAGAATGCCTACTAACTAAATGGCATCACGGGATGCTTTTGAGAATGATGGCCAGAATCATCACACTGGGCACACAAAACATGGCTAGATTATTAGGTGATCCTCTAAGACACCTAGGGTCATAATAATATCTCCAACATATATGTCGAGGCAACAGAGTACCTCAACTCACCGATTAGTGTGGTTAAACTGGCCCAGAGAAACATCGGGAACGGAAAGAAGGGGTTGCATATGCATCAGACTATTTAGAAACCTGGGATGACTCGGACAGCATAACGGCTGTAAATGCTCAAAAAGATTTGAGACATCCGGCAAAATGGTGGCATAACCTCTCAACATCATAATATCAAGGTTCTGAGATTAACTAACAACACACAGAAGTAGTAGGAACTGAACTGGGCTTGAAACCATCAATCCTATAAGTCTACGGATTAGTAACATGTGATCCTGATAGAAAGATGAGAAGCCTAGTTCTTAATCCCCGTAGAAAAGAAGAGGTTGACTTAGATCAGAAGGGCATAAGGTAAAGGAGTAAAAAGAGCCTTACGTTCCCTTCCACAATCAATTCCCTTATATAACTAAAGCATTTCTAGACTCGACTTTGACCAGTTTGGCTTGGTAATCCTATAGGCAGTCAGGCTCTGATACCAAAGCTGTCAGGACCCCGGTCCTAAGCCACATCAATATAGCATGTAACACATCATATCACTTTGCGGCCTCAGGCACGGTATTCCCATGGGTGCCACCTTACCTGGCCCGGGACCGTTTGCGCCTTTTGGCTCACGTATATGATAGTGTCGCTAGCATCCATATGACAGAGAACCCGGGCCGACATGACTAGTCGTGAACCCAAAGTGGCAATAACTTACAAGGACATGCATACATGACCCAACAACGAACGTGTCGGTCATCAGCGAGTGAATTCGGGCTGTAGCAACTGGGCTAGCAGGACTCCGGGAATCCGGACTGTAGCAGGCTAACATGACTCCGAAGACACCGCATGACATTTCCTCGAAGGGACAAACATAGGATCGAAGAAGGACACATGCCGGCCAGTCTAAGTGTTCCGGAGCAGTAGCAACTAGGCTAACAGGACTCCGGTAAACTGGGCTGTAGCAGACTACCATGGCTCAGTGGAAGCACTAGACTACATTTCCCCATAAGAGAGGCTACCAAGGATAGACAACTAGGTTGTCGGATTCCACACATACCAAGCATTCCAATCATACACACAATATGCTCGATATGTGTAAATACAACATGGCATCACAACAAAACTCTATGACTCAAAGTATTTATTCATAAGACTCCGAAGAGTCAGATATTTCAAACATGGGTCTCATGACCCAGCATTCAAGTCATACAAGCAATAGCACATGTGGAAGCTTAACTTGTCTGAGTGCAGACAACTACAAAAGAAAAGGCTGAGAAGCCTGACTATCTACAAGATCCTCCCAAGGTACAAGATCGTAGCTGAGGTAACAAGCTAACGTCGAAGTCCACGCGGAACTACTAGTGAGACTTAAGTCTCTCTGCAAAAACATAAATTAAGCAAACGTGAGTACAAATGTACCCAGGAAGACTTACATCAGAACTAGCTACATATGAATCGGTATCAACAAAGGGGGTGGTGGAGTTTGACTGCAGCAAGCCAGCTTTGACTCGGTGGCTATCCTGAACTACGACTGCAAGTATCTCTTTTGGGGTGGCGCACACGAGTCCACATATTCACCATAACAATACACCACTATGGATCCGCTCCCGTCTCCCTACGAGAACGCCATCCATAGCACTCACGCTTATCTTGCGCATTTTAGAGTATCCACTTTCACTTGTCTATGAACTATACAGGCAACCCAGAAGTCCTTTAACGCGGACACGACTATTCGAATAGATGATGTTAACCCTGCAGGGGTGTACTTCTTCACACACGCTCTCGCCACTTACCACCATGTACACGTCGTGTATGTCGGCAACCTTCAAGCAGGAGCCTGGCGAGGGAGTCGTCCACGACCTGACTAACCACACAAGTCTCTAGTCCAGGTTTATCACCTATTCGGGTTCCATCCGCAACGAGATCCGGCCGGGGTGTCGCTCATGGCCCCAAACGATGTGTGCAGGGTTCCCAAGCCCACCTCGACGGATGGATCTACACTTGGTACACCGTGCCATGGTGCCTAGTCTGTCCCAAGCCCACCTGTACCGGGTGCCACTTGGTAGACTACTAACACAACCTACAAACACCAGAAACTAGTTGCAACTCCTGGACAGAGATCAGGTTGATTAATAAGTTGAGAGAGCTTGGAGTGCCCGGAGCCCAATGTGTGGTAGTAGCTGTTCATGGATCACAAACACAGAACTCAGTTCTTGAGGACGGTTTCAATGAGACAACCCACCATGTACTCCTACATGGCCTCACACCGCTACCTTTACCAAATCGTGTTCACACACTTAGCTCTCAACAGTAGGACATGTTCACAACTCTCCAATTCATCCCCGATGAATCAGACCTGACACAACCCTAAGCAATAGCAGGCATGACAAACAAGCATGAATGAGTAGGCACATCAGGGCTCAAACAACTCCTACTCATGCTAGTGGGTTTTATCTATTTACTGTGGCAATGACGGTCATGCAGAGGAAAGGGGTTTAACATATCGCAACATGTAACAGTTGAAGCGTTGTTGTCCTAATGCAGTAAAAGAGAGCAGGAGCGAGAGAGTGGGATTGTATCGGAATGAACAAGGGGGTTTTGCTTGCCTGGCACTTCTGAAGATAGCATAGTTCTTCATCGGTGTCATCGATCACATCGTCGGAACCACGTCTATCGAGAGGGGACAAACACCGGCAAACAAGGAAGAACACAATCAATGCAATGCACAATATGATGCATGATCATGACATGTCAATATGCTGTGATTTGAGCTAATGCAACTAGCAACAGGTTAAATGAGGTTGGTTTGAATCCAAGATTCAAATTCAAACACTACAAAAAAATACACTTCCGTGATGATACGTGTTTGTCACAGTAGGTCGCGTTTTTTGTCATGCATGTACATCCATGACAAATTTATGACAGAATCAAGATAGTCATACCTGTGCTGTCGTAGAAGTGTTCCATGACATTACCAAAATTATCATCACGGAAGTGTCCACTTCCATGACGATAAATCGCGCGTCACATAAGTGCTTTCGTCAAGGGTGACCGACACGTGGCATCCACCGTAACGGAACGCCGTTAAGCTATCGGGTCGGATTTTGGATCCGATAACCCGTTAACAGCCCTGACCAATGGGGAATTTCCACGTGTAAAATTCTGATTGGCCGAAGGGAACACCTGTCAGCTTGTCAGTGGGCCAGATGTCGCCCGTCCATTGGAGGAGACATATGCCTATGATACGTCGACACGTGGCTGGGCCCAACAGAGGCCCATATAGGTTAAAAAGGCCGGCCCAGTCAAAGGCCCGTAGAACTTAATCAGGTACTAGTGGGCCAGCCCAATAACGGTCTGCTTAATAAAGGCCCATTTACGGCCCGAAGCAAGATCTGACTCGTTAATTGTTCGCCCAATATTTGGGCCCATTTACGGCCCGAAGCCAGATCTGGCCCGTTAATTGTTCGCCCAATATTTGGGCCCATTTGCGGCCCAAAGCCAGATCTGGCCCGTTAATTGTTCGCCGAATATTTGGGCCCAACTATAGCCCAGAGACTTTCGGCCTGTTAGAGGCCTGATGTAGACATGGGCCCATTTCAGCCCGGTGTGACTTTCGGCCTGGGAATGGCCCGTGCTGCCCATGGGCCATATATGGTCCGACGGGACATCAGGCCCACTAACGGCCCGTGCTAAAGGTGGCAACAGTTAAACCCAATGTGACTTTGGGCCTGTTAAAGGACTGTCGCGTAATTCGGCCCGTTGATGCCTGTGCTAAGCTTTCGGCCTCTTAAAGGCCCATGATATCAGTGGGCCAACTAAGGCCCGAGATATGTTTCGGCCTGGTAACGGCCCGTGAGCTAACTGGGCCCAAAACGGCCCAGTCTACATTTCGGCCTGCTGAAGGCCCGTCGACGACTAGTGAAAATTGAGGCCCAACATGCATTTTGGCCTGCTAAAGGCCCGTGGTTTCATCTCGGCCGTAGCAGGCCAGTACAATATTCAGCCTGTTAATGGCCCAACGCTACCTGGGCCAAACTAAGCGCTGGGTCGACAAAAGGCCCAACTAAAATATAGGCCGGTGTAAGTTTGGGCCTGGCGCAATGTGTGAAGGCCCCAATCATTCGGGCCCAAGAAAGACGCAGGCCGGCCCAATTGTGGCCCGCTAAAAACCTGGCCCGTTAGAGTCGAATGTTTCGGTCCGGTCGACTACATCTGATTTTTTTTTCAGATAGCAAATGATGGCAGTAACTAGTAGGAATTAAGAACAAACCTACTCTATACAATAAAGAAATTACGGCATAGTAACTAAGAATAAACCTACACTATACAATAAAGGATTTAAGGTATATTACATCCACTGGGCATCGAAGTTCGCCACCAGTGATCATAAAGCGCAACGAAGAAGCAAATTACAAAAACTGGGCACCATTGCAGCGTAACAAAATAATACTGAACCGAGACCACTTCCAAGACAGTTCAAGAAAGGTTAGCCTTGCGGGGGAACTGCTGCGCAAGCTGCTGAGCAAGGCTGTGAGACCGGCCTAGCATGTCGGTCATAGCTTCCAGGTGTAGCTGTTTAGCGATGAGGTTCTCATTGGTGTTCTCCGCAATCTTTCTTAGAGATAGGACTTCAAGTCGAAGTTGAGTTGCAAAATGCCTTTCTGCTAGAACTTGGGACTGAAGAAGTCGAACTGATTCAGACAACGAATTCTGTGAGCTTGTCTGACTGTTAGTCTCAAGTAACTTGAACACTGCATCAAGACAAGACTTTGGGGTTGTCTCGCTATCTTCAAGATGTTTTGCCTTCTTTGCTGCAATATATCTTGGGTTTGTCTCACAGCCTTCAGCAGACTTGTGCATGCCATCAGGCATATCACCCTGAAACAAAGCAGAGAGATGACAGGTTTTGCACGTGTATAAACAAAGATGATAACTGTTCTGTCAATTCTATCCAATTTCAAATTAGAAAATAAAGAGTAAGTTCAAAATATCCATAGCATAATTTGGCATTGTTCATAATGTGGGGAGCTTTACCACACTACTGGATTACCATGTCAACATAACAAGCATAGATGAAGGGCAAAGAAAATCATTGTATCTATTTTGGATAATGTGCATGGCATGTTGTTCATATCATCAGCCACATCAGTAAGATAAAACAGGAGATGACAAGGTGCAAACGTGGGCTGCTTCACCACACACTGGATTATAGATCCACAAAAACAAGCATACATATAGGGAGTATTAAGTAATGTGCATGGTATGAATAAGGAATTTGGTTTTACAAGTAAAACTTAGAACTTACGGTTCTTACGAACATGCATTTTGGTAGAAACAGCAAACTAAACAGCAGTAAACGATAGGGAGTATGAGCAAATTAAACAGCAGTTGAGGATAAAGGCTTTAGAAGGACTGACTTACATTAACAGTTAACACCGGCTTTATAATGCCCTTCTCCATGTCAAGGGAAGGATAACTCAAGAATTTCAGCACAGAATCTTCTTGCTAAGCATTGCCTGTACTCTACATTTTGTAGAGAGTAATTATAGATATGATAATACTGGAAGGGATAGAGGATAATGAAGATAAGATGCAGATTGATGCTACATAATCAACTACCAATCCCTGGAAGTACAAGCGTTACATGACAAAATGTACTGACGAGAGCAATGGGCTACACTTCTGCACTGGCATTGTCTGTGTATTCTAGTTGTTGGTAAGATTAAATATAGATCTGATCTTTTTTAGTAAATGGTGGGTGTTGAGGATATAACCATTAGAGTCACCCGCCCAGGAGGGGCCGGGTTACGTTATAATGATCATCACGTGAAGCCCAGTACCAAGCTTGCGGAAGGCGGGTCAGTGATGGGCTTAAGACCCGGAGGCGGCTTAAGGCCCGTAGTGATGAACCGCCGTTATGGCAAGACTTGTAGTGTAAGGCAAGAATAGCTAAGAGTCCGAGCCGGGCACTGTTATAAGCCGGCCCGAACTCTGAGAGCCGCCGGGGCGTCAACCTCTCTATATAAAGGGACGACCCGGCGGCGGTTTAGGAGGAGAGACAACAGATCGATAGCCAGGCATAGCGATTAAGCTCCTTGGTCATCGAAACCCTAAGTAATACCATCTCAACTGGACGTAGGCTTTTACCTTCACCGTAAGGGGCCGAACCAGTATAATCCTCGTGTCCCTTGTCCCGTTTAACCCCTTTAACCTTCCTAGCTGCGATGGCTCCACGACTAAGTCCTAGCACGAGGACATCTGCCGTGACAATTCCACGACAGTTGGCGCCCACCGTGGGGCTAGCGCACGGTGGATTTGAGTTCTTGAAGGGTAGCTTCGAAGGGCTCAAGGGATACGCTGTGGGCCGGATGAAGAGTCGCCGCGGCAAGCTCTACATCGACGATGCAAACTGGGGCCCCGACGCCGGCTCAATCGAGTACGGGTACCGGGTCCCCTTCGGCGGAATCCATGTCTTCGTTGGCAAGATTGGTGAGCCGGGCCCTGAGCCGGACCTCTGCGCCGATCTCATCGAGACGGCTCAGCGTGCATGACCCGCCCGGGCTCTGCCTGCCTTGAAGCGTGCTTTTGTGGGATGCGTCCATGGAGGACTCTCTGAAGGATCTGGATCTGGCGATGAGACGGCCGCCCGCTCTGACGGCGAGTCGTCCACGGATGAGACAAACTCCTTATATCAACTTCAAGATGGCCGGCTCAGGGGTTGTTCCGATGGCAACAGTATTCCGGACCCCTTTGAGCCGCTGAGCCAGGTTGGAATCTTTATGGCCGGCTCACAACCTGTTCAAAACCCCGCCGCCGGGGCAGGAAGCCCTATGCACTCGCCGGCTCAGGTGCTGATGGATCTCACAGACAAGATGACGGCCCTGTTAACTGCTACGGTCGCCCCAGCGGATCAAGCTCAGCATGACGCGGAGGTGGCACAGTTAAAGCTCGATCTAGCAAAAGCCAAGGAGGATCTGGCGGCGGAAGGGATCAGGATGGCTGCAGAGAGGGCGGCTCTCGACGCCCAGACTCAGCTAATTCAAGCGCAGTCTTTCCGGCTCACGATGGATCAGAACGCGTCCAATGAGATCATGAGAAGGAGGCATCAAAAGGCTCAATCTCGACTCCCTCCGGTTTACGATCCTCGAAACCTCTTCAACACGCCTGGTGCAGGGCCCAGTAACCCGCCAGAGATCACGGCGCCCGGGGCTGGAACGCCAATTCAACCCCAAGTGATGGGGCCTCCCCGGGTGAACACTACCCCGCCTCAGTACGTGCCGATACCACCGGGTCATTATGCCAACCCGTTGGAAAACATGGTCGCCGCGGCGGCGCGACTGGCGGCTCTCCCAATCGAGGGTGACTCTCCAACGGCGGTTGAAACCCGCCGGGTCAGAGAACTCCTTCAGACGGCTCTGGTGCAACAGGAGGCGTATTCATATAGCCGGGAAAGGATTCATTCAACCCCTCGTCCAGGCCGGAGCCCGAGTTATAGCAGACACATGGTCTCAGCGACTGGCTCTAGCAATGTCCGACGCCGTGACTTGCCTCCTGGCCACGGCCCGGTTCATAATGGAGCTTTTAACGCGGTAGACCAAGACAGAGCATGACAAGAGGCGGGGCAGGCGGCTCAGTTGACGGCTTACCAGCCACTCCCGGCTTATCCGACGGCTTCTATCGACGCAGGTATACCTACGAGGACCGGAGGTGTTCCTTGTCTGGTGCCGGCTCTCCGTAATGAACGTCTGCCCAAGGATTTCAAAGGGCCTAGGAAGGTACCTAATTACACGGCTGATTTACAACCCGGAGCATGGATCGAGAGTTACGAGATGGCTATGGAGTTGCTGGAGGTCAGTGAAGCGGCAATGGCCAAGTACTTCACCATGATGTTAGATGGGACTGCCCGCACTTGGTTGAAAGGACTGCCGCCTAACTCTATCGGGTCCTGGGCTGAGCTAAAAGCCCGGTTCATCCAAAACTTCAAAGATACATGTAGGCAATCTATGTCAATTGTGGATTTGACTAACTGCAAGCAGCAGGAGGGTGAGTCTACAACCCATTGGGTTCGCCGGGTCAAAGAGATAATACATTCATCTGATAAGATGGATGCCGGCTCTGCAGTCTTAATGTTGGAGCAGAATTGTCGTTTTGCGCCCCTGAAGATGAAGCTCGGGCGGCTCAAGCGCGATTGCAATGATATGGGTACGCTGATGGCGGCTCTGGTCAAGTACGCCGACTCTGATAGTACCAAGGATCCCGCGTCGGATGATGAAAGGACAGGGAAGGGAAAATGGAATGGCAATGGCAAGGGCCCCCAACATAACCCGGCGAACCAAGGAGGTAACAAGCGTAAGGCTGATGGCAGTATGGAATTTGTGGCCAACGCCAATTCACAGGGTAACAACCACCAGCGCAAGGGGAGACCACCTCCCCGAGCCGGCGGGTCAGGCCCGATGCTTGAGCAATTGTTGAATGAGCCTTGCCCAAGGCATGGCTCTAGGGAAAAGCCGGCCACTCATCTATGGAAGGACTGCGCAATCATGAAGGCCTTTAAGAATTCCAATGCTTTCAATGGCAACAATGGCCCGGGCGGCGGCTCAGGCGCCGGCGGCTTTCATGGCCCGGGCGGCGGCTTAAATTCCAATTCTCAGAATGTTCAAGGGGGCTTTAATCAGCAGTCCGGCCAGGGTCATCAGCAGCAGCAGCAGCAGGGGGGATACCAGACCAATCCAAAGCAGCTCAATGGCGGGCAGTATCATGTGTTTACTACTAGTATGTGCAAGCGAGAGCAGAAACTCCATAAAAGGGCTGTGAATGCTGTTGAGCCGGCGGTTCCACGCTATTTAAGATGGTCTGAGCAGCCTATTGTGTGGAGTAGGGAAGATCATCCTCCCCGGGTTGATAATCCGGGTCACCTGGCCTTGGTGGTGGCTCCTCAGGTTGGGGGTATAAATTCACTAAAGTGCTCATGGACGGAGGCAGCAGCATCAACATCCTCTATTATGAGACCTTCCGTCGTATGGGTTTAACTGATAAAAACCTTAGCCAGTCCAATACTGTTTTCCATGGCGTGGTGCCCGGCAAGTCGGCATATCCAGCCGGTAAGATCGAGCTGGAAGTAGCCTTCGGAGATGAGTACAACTACAGGGCGGAAAAACTAACCTTTGAGGTGGTTAAGATAAGAAGCCCATACCATGCCTTGTTTGGGCGGCCGGCTTACGCCAAGTTCATGGCACGGCCGTGTTACGTGTATCTGCAGCTCAAGATGCCGGGTCACAATGGGACCATTACGGTTCATGGCAGCCGAAAGATAGCCTTGGAGTGTGAGGAAGGTGACGCGGCTTACGCGGAATCTGTTTGTGCAACAGAGGAGTTGAGGTTTTACAAGGACAATGTTGACCCAGCAGATATGACGTCTTTGAAGAAGCCAACCACGGAGCATGAGCCAGTAATGAAATTCAAGTCAGCTGATGAGACTAAACTTGTTGATTTTGTTCCAGGTGACTCATCTCAGCAGTTCAGCATCAGTGCCAATCTGGATCCGAAATAGGAAGGCGCGCTCATCGAGTTCGTCCGTGAGAACAGGGACATCTTTGCGTGGAAACCTTCTGACATGCCGGGTGTACCTAGAGAACTCGCTGAGCACACTCTCAATATTGATCCGAAATTTAAGCCGGTCAGGCAATTCCTCCGGCGGCTTAATGAGGAGAGGCGGAAAGCCATTGGTGAGGAGGTAGCCCGGCTCTTGGCGGCTGGGTTTATTGTTGAAGTTTTTCATCCAGAATGGTTAGCTAACCCGGTGCTCGTGCTCAAGAAGAATGGCACCTGGCGAATGTGTGTGGACTACACGGATTTAAACAAAGCTTGTCCGGCTGATCCTTTTGCTCTTCCCCGTATTGATCAAATTATTGATGCTACGGCGGGTTGTGAGCGTTTAAGTTTTTTGGATGCTTATTCTGGATACCATCAGATTAAAATGGCAGTTAAGGACCAGGAGAAGACGGCGTTCATCACTCCCTTTGGAGCCTTCTGTTATGTGTCTATGCCTTTTGGGCTCAAGAGTGCACAGGCGACCTACCAGCGTTGCGTGCAGAATTGTCTTCATAATCAGATTGGGCGCAATGTTCATGCCTATGTGGATGATATCGTGGTTAAATCCAGGGAGAAGGAGACCTTGATAGATGATCTGAGAGAGACCTTTGATAATCTCCGGGTCTACAAGATGATGCTTAACCCGTCCAAGTGTGTTTTTGGTGTTCCCGCGGGCAAGCTCTTGGGTTTTCTGGTTTCTCACAGAGGCATTGAAGCTAACCCGGAAAAAATAAGGCAATCACCTCGCTGGCTAAGCCGGCGTGCATAAACGACGTCCAGCGTCTGGCGGGTCGCATCGCTGCTTTGAGCCGGTTTATAAGCCGCTTGGGTGAAAAGGCCATGCCACTGTACCAGATGATGAAGAAAGCAGATGACTTTATCTAGAATGATGCTGCTAATGCTGCTTTTGAGGATTTGAAGAGACAGCTAGCTGAGCCCCCGGTCCTTGCTGCTCCTGTTGACAAGGAGCCCTTATTGCTGTATGTAGCCGCTAACACACGAGCTGTCAGTGTGGTTGTGGTGGTGGAGCGTAAGGAAGCGGGTAAGGAGTATCCGGTTCAGCGGCCGGTTTACTACGTCAGCGAAGTACTCATTGAGTCCAAACAACGGTATCCACATTGGCAGAAGCTTGTTTATGGGGTGTTCATGGCAAGCCAGAAGCTTAAGCACTATTTCTAGGGTCACCCTATCACTGTGGTTAGTTCTGCTCCCCTAGGAGATATCATCCAAAACAGAGAAGCCACAGGAAGAGTGGCTAAGTGGGCTATAGAACTTGGGCCTCATGGTCTGAGAGTTGTTTAACGACGCTAATGTTGAGGATATAACCATTAGAGTCACCCGCCCAGGAGGGGCCGGGTTACGTTATAATGATCATCACGTGAAGCCCAGTACCAAGCTTGCGGAAGGCGGGTCAGTAATGGGCTTAAGACCCGGAGGCGGCTTAAGGCCCGTAGTGATGAACCGCCGTTATGGCAAGACTTGTAGTGTAAGGCAAGAATAGCTAAGAGTCCGAGCCGGGCACTGTTATAAGCCGGCCCGAACTCTGAGAGCCACCAGGGCGTCAACCTCTCTATATAAAGGGACGACCCGGCGGCGGTTTAGGAGGAGAGACAACATATCGATAGCCAGGCATAGCGATTAAGCTCCCTGGTCATCGAAACCCTAAGCAATACCATCTCAACTGGACGTAGGCTTTTACCTTCACCGTAAGGGGCCGAACCAGTATAATCCTCGTGTCCCTTGTCCCGTTTAACCCCTTTAAGCTTCCTAGCTGCGATGGCTCCACGACTAAGTCCTAGCACGAGGACATCTGCCGTGACAATTCCACGACAGTGGGCGAGGGAGATAAGATGCAGAATGCTACAAAAGGAACCAATCCCTCTTCCTATAATACAAGAGTGTTTTGAACACTGGTGTACTGTACAAAACGTTCTTATATTATGGGACGGAGGGAGTAGCTGTTAATGTAAGTACAGTGATAGACCACGTTCAGTCCTTACAAGAGGACTGCAGAGCTAAACCTCTTCAAAAGCATTGGGTTGATTCTAAATTTATGTAAGAGTCCATACGGATCTTATACTGTCCACCAAATGGACGATTACGAGGCTAACATGTGTAGTGATGCTACATAATCAAACAGCTATGAAAGTAAGTATGGTCATACAGGGCAAGAGGTACTCACAAGAGCAATGCAGTGTGCAGTATAGTTGCGAGATTCTATGGTCCCTTGAGAACGAATGTTCTTCTGCTAACAATTTTCGTACAAGTGAGACATTAAGGCAAATGCAGAAATGTAGTTCAAATTGTGATGTGATATCATAGACAGTACCTTACGCTGCAGCCGAGACCAATGTGTAACAAGATTATTCCAGTCACCGTCGGATAAATGTGGCACCGGAGACTTTACAGAAATTTCGTTCAGAGGCTAGCCATCGAAGTGCGCTTGCCTCAGGTAGGAACGATACTTCATCAACGAGTGCTTGAAAAGCGCAACCAACCCTTGCTCGTCATCACAATCCAGTTTGCTCCTCACCTATTTAAAAGAATGAAATCTTGTGTCTTCTGTCAGCAGAAACATATGCAGTAATGACCATGAATAACATTAGTACATTACTTACGCGTAAGTTGCGGAGGAAGACTGGAAATTGTTCTGTGTCTGCGGTATAATCTTTCCATGAAGGAAAGATGCGCACAAAGTTCCTGACAACAACATAAGCTTCGTCTTCTAAACTGGGAAGAAATGGAACAGGGGTCCTATTTGCTGCAATTGGGGCTCTCTCTGGTTCGAAAAGGGATTTGGCAACTGGATTTGGTGTACTCTTTGCTGGAATGGGGGTTTTGCGTCGTACAGCTGGTGCTATGTCAACTGGCATAATCATACTGTTTGCTGCAGTTGGGGTCTGCTGAGTTGGGGCATCAGAAATGACCAGTGTAGTAGGGCTAGAGTCTGCTAGAGTTGGGGTATTTTGTGGGTCAGGTGATATTGCAACTACACCTAATGGGCTATTTGATTTATCAGGTGCCACTACCTTTTCCAAATACTTTGCTTGTGCTCCTCCACGATCAGCAATCACCCTCTTCCTTTTGAACGTCTGATACACAAGAACAACATTTGAATGGATAAATATGGTATGATGACAGATGTAATATGTACTGAAAATGGATAGGCAGGGCGTATTCACATATACGATGTGTAAATTAAGCTAATGGCAGTTCAACAAAGTAGAAGCAATGCAAAGCATCAGTTGCAAGGTATGTGCGAGCAATGTAACCTTGGAAAGTTAGAGCAAGTACCTTGATGGGTGAATAAGATAGGGCATCTTCCTCTGACTCCTCCACTAGGGAGCTACATTGACTTAGGTCTCCCTCTAGCTCAGAATCACTGTTAAGATCATATTCTGAGCATGAATCTGTAGGTGGAGAGCGTTTGCATTGCATTGCATCCAGACTTGATTTCAGTCCCTTAATGCCAAGTTTGACAGCCATGGCATTGTTCTGCTTTATTCTTTTCATGCGCGCAAGCTCATAATCATTATGATGCTGTTCAGAATCTGAGATTCATGAAAGCATAAAAAGTAGTCAGATTATCTATGGAATGCATTGCGGATTCAACTCGGAGAGTGTCTCCCTATAAACCCCTGCATATGCAAAGTTCACCTCCCCAACCGTGCTGACCTGACCACACACAGAAATACAAACCCCTTACGTCTCTATAACAGGCAGACACACATTTCAAAACTGAAGTAGGAACATTAGAATCATATGAAATTTGTATTTGAACAAATAAACTAAGCAATTATGAGTGGCGTAATGTTTAGCTTCAAGGGTGGAGTGTTGGTAGTGCGACACAAAGCAAGTAGGCAGATTGTATTCCATGTAAAAGATCGAAACCTATGTAAAAGCTGGAAATGACACTTTCTTTCTATACAATGCAGTGTTCGTTACCCACACATGATGGAAGAGATCACATAGAGAAATACTATTCACTCATGTCTACGGTTACAGTATTTAGAAACAGGGTGGTCCACCCTAAAAGAATATTGACAACAAATATGACAAGGCAAGCATAGATGTAGTGAATCAATCATTTACTTGTGAGCTTACTAGGACAAGCATGCAGAATTGTAACTGCATTAAGAGACCGTCCAAAATCTGAATGAAGAAGTTTGTCTAGCACTTATTGTTTGCAACTAATCGACGTGAATAATTGGATATTATATCGAATGAGTAAGAAAGACAAGTAAAATTGTCAATAAACCCGGCTTCAGTAGTAATCTGGGTCTATGTCACTACGACCAACAATCCAAAATGACTAGTTTCTGTTCCGAGGGCCGGAATTTTGAAAACCCTGTGAACTTTAGAGGTACTAAAGATTACCGAAATACATCTGAACCATTAAGTGTAGGTAGCACTGAGCACACAACAAACCCTAATGACAGTCCTGCCTAATGAGTAATGAATCAATTATAAAATGGGTGATGAGGAGTGGCTGCTGAGTGTTGAGGACGTATCTCAGGATAAATCGGGTTGGCTTGGTGGGTGCTGCACGCCTGAGCCCTGAACGGACTGGGAAGGTAGGCACAGCGGCACGCCCGGGCAGCGGTGACGCTGTTGGGCAAGCGGCTCCTGGCCTCCTGTTAGTCCGGCGTCTCCTCCTAGAGTCATGCCGTCCGGGGACGGCAAGTTGCCGACGAGGCAGGCGGCTGGGGGCGAGTAGAGATCGGAAGCGCGCAGCAGAACAGAGGGGAATCGGGGCCTGGGACGACCCAAAATCCCAGGGTGGCCGGCCCACCGTGGGCACCCTGTAGAGATACGCACCCGAGCGGCGAACATGCATTTTCGAAACTAATTTAGGAACATTTAGCTGACCAATTAAACAACTCTATTTTAATAATATCAGATTCGTATTTGAACAACTAAGCTTGTTTAGCTTGATGGGTGGAGCAGTGTTATTATGACACGAAGCACGTATTCTGATCGTATAGTGATCATAAAAGGGGGAAACTCTAAGCATATTTTTTTTAGCAAAAGAGGGCTTCCCCTCCGATTTCAATTAAAGAAACCACCACGGAACCAACATGATCAATTAAACCCTAAGCATGATCAATTAAACCGTATTATGGCTGTGCCATGGCAGATTTGAAGCTGCAAACCGGAGAAATGATATTTAGCATCCATTGTTTGCTTCGAACTAAGAACTAAATTCTAAGAGCTGGAAAGAAAGTAGAGTAACCAAGTTAAGATCTATTTTCTGGTTGAGATCAAAAAGTTGAGGAGATATGAAGTACCACCTCTCTTGCGGCGCCGTGTAGGCATCGGGGGTGCGATGGCTGTCGGTGGCGTTGAAGCAGATCTGCGATGGTAGACGGGTGCATCGGGGGATAAGTCCCGTTGCGGTGGAAGAGAAGGTCGTGTGAGCGGCCCCGACAAAGAGGACGACGGCGCCGATGAAGCGAGAGGACGCGATGCAAGGCTATTGGTCTGTCGCCGTGGATGAGAAACGTCCATCTCTAGCAGTGGATGACGCGGTCTTGGTAGGCGCTCCGGCATGGTGGAGGACGGTGGCGATGGATGTGGTGGAGGACGGCGGCGATGGATGGGGTGGCAGACGGAGGCTGGTGTGGGGATGGGGTGTTCTAGCGCGGACGGTGTATGAATGGGAAAATGGAGGGAGAGGTACGGGGAACCATGTTTTTGGGATGCGCCTGTCTGAAATATGGGAAAGTTACGAACTTAGCCCCCGTTTAAAATTTGGAGGTCTCGTCGGTTGGGGATAGGACGGTAATCTCGCATCTCGCCAATATTTGCCCAGAGCGATTTCAGGCGAGGAGAGGCTGGTTGGCGCCCATGGTTGGCGCCCACGGTGTATGAACGGGGCTGACAGGTAGGGCGGTTGTGTCACGTCTGAGTGAAGTTACAAACCTGCCCCTATTGAAAATATTTGCCTACATCGATTTCGGCCGAGTCGAGTTTGTTTTTCCGCCCACCGTGTATGAATGGGGAATGGAGGGAGAAACAGAGGTATTTCAGACGAGCTTGAATGAAATGAGTTTTTCCGCCCATGTTTGACGCCCACCGTGTCGGAATGGACTCAGAGGCGGTCGTGTCATGTCTAATTGAAGTTACTAACCTACCCCTATTTAGAGCAGTGGAAATCGGGCCAATGGATTGTCCGTGTAATGGGCAGACAGTAATTTCCATCTCCCAAACACTTGGCTTTGGGCAGCCGATGTGGGAGTGGACATTTTGCTGCTTCTTTCGAATTTTGGGACAATAAGCACCCACGTTTACCTTGGCAACTAAATTCGAATCCATTTTGTATTCCTATATGAATCTTTATGAATCATTCTATGTGTTTTTATATATCTTCAAAAGGACGACAAAGATGTATTCCACTGTCATATATGAATATGGTTTACAAATGTCGATACTCAAATTCAGAAACTAGAATCCAGTTTAAGGTGAATTCGAATATTTGGAACACTTCATGTCCAACTCAAATGTCACACGCAGCATAATGTGTACTCCCATTTAGATATGTACACAAGCGATGTATCAAGATTCAAATATCGAGTCAATCAACCAAGAATGTACAGAACTAACAGACATATAAACACTTATAGAGTATATGGATCAATAATATCAACTAACATACATAAGCCAGGCCGCTGTACTTTTTGTTGGCTACAACAACATCTTTTTTTAGCCAGCATCTTGGCCCTTTCCGATGTGTGCCCCTTATGGTCCATCTATACTACTACTATTGCTGAATGCACATTCAGCCCGATTGGCATATTTGTAGGTCTGGCACAGCAATCCAAATGAAATGTCTCTGAGTCTTATCAATTAATACAGACTTGTGCTCAAATAAAATTACAAACCAAAAAACAAAAAAAACAATTATTACATGATCTCTAAAACAAATGGTTTGATTGATTACATGAACAGACAACACAAAGGTTATTCAACTATGGAAAGAACATTTCACCTATGATTTACCAAGTAGGAATTTAATTTCCTTTTTTCCTTCAGGAACTTAACAATCTGGTCAGTCTCAGCTTGCTTCGTTTTGAAATCCACCAAATATTTAATGGTTGTCTTGAGTACTGCTTGTGATTGTGCTGTTTGCTTCCTCAACATGTCATCTTCATCTCTAAGTGCAGAAGCAGAATCTCTTTCTACCACTAGTTTAGCCTCTAGAGCATCAGCAGTTGGCAATTCATAATGCACGATTGGGCCGGTGCCACTGCTGTGGGATGATGCAACGTCCATGGGGACCTCGCTCTTTGATCTTGGGCTAACCTGTTTTGCCATTAAAGTTCCGATTGGATTCAGAAAAGTTGAAGTTAGCAAAACATCTCAACTGGGAGTTATAACAGCAAACCAGTTAAACAAACAAGGAATTAAAGAGTTTCAATTGGATGGTGAAAAGTAGTTATTAACATCATTGTGACCCGCTGTTGCAGCAGCAAAGCAGTTAAACAAACAAGTAGATATTTAAGTTAAGGCAAACAGGTAATTCTTAACAGTAAGTATCAAACACATAGATAGGCGCAGTCTACAATATGATTAACAGGCTGTGCCATTATGTAATCAGTAGCAAACTAAATTAAGCCAAGCAACGTAATTGAACAATTTTACAATAAGTGGCTAACTAAAATTCCGAGAAGCAGGTAACTGAACTTACGCTAGTTCTTTGTACAGGCACACTGCAACTTCTTTTTCGCTTACAAGGTTGTACGAAGGAGTCCATGTCATCAATTGCTTGGATACGCAGTCCCAATACTTCTTTCTTCCCACACTGCATGGGTAAGTCGAATAGTTAATCTGGTAAGATGGTGCGTCCTTGATATGTTATATGAGGACGTGTAGTCAGACTAGTTGTAGCCAAACACATCACACTGGCTTTTACTGTATATTTCATGCGATTACTTTTGGCATATCGAGATCTAAGCAATCTACAATAGGATGAAAAGACTGGCATCCTTCACATTATTGGCGAACTCAGTTCATAGAAACAAGCAATTCAACCATTCTGTGGGTAAATCAAAAGCGCCACTGGAATATTTTTCACTATCCAATCATACACGCAAAAAGGGGCGACGCCACCATAGGGGCTGGTATGGGCGGCCGCCTCAGGTGGCTGGAAAGTGTGCACCTAGTTTGAGTCGTCCAGGTTGGCCCACGCTAGTTTTGTTCGTCCCAACGCACGAGCAGGCAATGTAAAAAATGAAGAAAAATGTTTCAATTTGGATGGGCCAATAACATAAGTGCAAGGCAGGCCCTATAGCAGGCTCGAGGCCCAAACGAGCGCCTCCCATATCAATCGACAGCAGGAAAAATCCCAATTCATTCGCTCCAGCCTCCAGTCTGGTTCGCTCCTAACCTACCCGCCGCTGGACAAACCGACACAGCACTTCCTCGCGCCCTCATTGGAGGGCGGTCGCCGGGCTTCAAGCGAATGGAAGGACAAGAAGATGAAGATCCAACCCTGGGTGTAGCCTGCATGGGAGGCAGCGGCGGTAGCACGGGCATGGCATCGAGCTTGCGCAAACGGACAATCGCAGCTTGCAAGAGTAGCATGCGCAACGAGCAGGTACATCACATCCCTGATTATATCTAATTCAACTCTTCAATTTCTGGCCAATAGTTAAACCTGACGGTGTTGCAGAACTGCTTGTATGTAGGAAATCTATGAGAAAATGAAACCAATTTCTACTTATTTTATAACTCCCCCAATCAATACTGAACTGACTGAATCTGATGTATCTAATCAAGTTTCCGGTGCAAACATACAAGCTCATGTTGTTCTTGAGCCTGAAGTGTCTAATGAACAGACTGCTAATGAAGGATTTGATGCAAACATTTTACATGCTCCTGGTGATGAACATATAGTGTCTAATGAGGGATCTAATGCAAGCATTTTGCAAGCTCATTGAAGGATTTAGTGTCTAATGATGATCTACTATGTTGAGAGAGACAGAGATTTGCAGGCATTGATGACAAGCAAATTATAGTGCATTTTGATAGCTTGAGGAAACGTCGAGGCCATCTACCAGAAAGTCCCCGTATCATGACAACATAGCATAAATACTTTTCTAATCTGTTGTTTGAAACTATTGGCATACTTGTGCAGGATAGATATATTGATATGCAGTTTGCGCACTGGTTATACGTGCAATTACACTTCAATATTTTCAGCCAGAGAACAAATAATTCAAGCAGGTACAGACCATGTTTGTAGTCCTTGTACACCATGTTGCATTTTGTGTTTTTTGGTGCTTGCATCATTTAGTGTTTATAATCTGAACTACTTTGGATCATTAGCTGGTTTTCAAAGTGCATGTAGCTTCACATTTCTCAAGTTATGTTGATTTCCGGAGTGCAAGTGCCTTCGTATTTTTTAAGTTAAATGTTCGCCCCTGGTAACTTGAATTCGTGGATCAGCCACTACACACAAATCATACACGAATGCCAGTACGAATTAAATGAAATGCAGGGACTTACGCTAGCTCGTTGTACATGCTCACTGCAGCTCTGCTTGCGCTTGGGATGTTCCATGTACAAGTCCATGTTACCACTTGCTTGGATGTGCAGGCCTTGTGCTCCTTGCATCCCCTCTGCATTTTTGACACGGCGAATGGTTGATCAAATAAGAGGAATCGACCTTGATGTTGTACCGGAGGACAGATACTGATGAGGACATCAATACCATTGTTACACCCACAGGCCCTGCTGCTATACATACTGGACCAATTACTAGAGCTCGCGCACGCCAATTAAATTACCAGGTACTTTCGTTTCTTGCTAATGATTCTAATGTTCATGAGAATATGATGCTGCCTAAATTGGATACATTTGTTTTGCTTACAAATGAAGGGCCTAGCTTTGAGAAGGATGAACATTGGAGCAAGAACAAGCATGGAGATGATGGCATGCGCATGGGGAACAAGAACGGAGTTACAAGTGATGATTTCAGGACGTTGAAGCCACCATAATGCGTGCATGAAGCCTTGGACGAAATATACAAGATGCTACTTCATAACTTTCGTCCAGAGGCTATTCTAGGTGCTGCGTCACCTTATTATTGGGCCAGGCCCATGTAATTTCGAAATACATAAGTATAGACTGTTTTTAGAGTCCGTATGTGTGGGGAAACAAGAGACAGGGTTGGTTTCGGACCCCTTCCTCAAGGGCCACGAAATTCCCCCCCTCTTCCTCCATATATACAACCCTTAGGGCGTCGTTTAGACTTTGGGTTTTGTTTAGATTAAAAGTTCGCCATAGCTGCAACTTCGCGTACTTCGTTTGTGTTCAGCGACCAGACAAAGGCGTCACAGAACTCCACCTTGATCAATAAAGCTTTCATCTTATATTCGCAATATCCAGATTGCAATCTCAGTTTCTTGCTTGTTCTTCGTTTGCTCGCAGGAAACAGACCCTCGTGGTCAGGTTGATCGTGCTCCGGCGTGGTCGATAACCTCTCGGAGTTGGTTTAGCGATTGCTAAGGCGCGACGTCCTCGCACGTTCGTAGTCGGATCGTCAAAGTCGACTTCCACCAAAG
Organism: Aegilops tauschii subsp. strangulata; assembly: GCF_002575655.3. Classification (NCBI taxonomy): domain Eukaryota; kingdom Viridiplantae; phylum Streptophyta; class Magnoliopsida; order Poales; family Poaceae; genus Aegilops; species Aegilops tauschii. The sequence continues at coordinate 282,458,296 of NC_053036.3, forward strand.
CGATATCCATCATCTCATCGAAAGATGGGACACCTTTGCCTCTATCAAGTGGTATCAGATTTCCAGGTTGCTCGGTGAGATTTTACAGTTTTTCGTAGTTTAGATCGAGTCTGTTCTTCATACCTACAGTCCACGAAAAAGCCACAAAAAAAATTAGGGTTAGTTCATCATATCCGAACCAATCTGAGCCTTTGCATAATCTTTTTAGGGTTTTTGCTTTGTTGAATTTGCGGTTGCATCGTCGTGTCAAGTTGCTGGTCTTAGAGTCTAGTCTTTTAGAGTTTCGAGTTCTGGTCATAAGTTGTCACGCCGCCGCCGCACCATCATCATCGCCTTGCCATCTACCACCATTGCTCATCCGCCACCGCTCTGAATCCGTATCTATATACCACCACCGATCCGTATCCATATACCACTACCGCTACCATATACCACCACCGCTGCCATATCCTACCGCCATATATCCACCACCAATCCGATTTCTTTTCATATTCGGTTGGTTTTAGAGATCCATAAATTTTCCGTTTCGTGTTTCCTTGCCTGAGTAGGTCTCGGAAAAAAAAAAGTCTGGAGACCCCCGGGCAGTTTTTAGGCCAAAATTTCGGCAACCAAAAATATTTTTTCCCTATCCTATTTTAAGGCCCCGGGTAGTGTTTTGAGACACTCGCCATCATAGTGATTTTTTTTGTCGCACTTTTTCGTCGTCGCTGCCCTGATTTCCGAAAAAAAATAGTCAAAAAATTTTGTGCCCATCCTGTCAGTTTGACCTGGGAAGAGTTTTGAGACACTCGCCATTATAGTGATTTTTCGCAAAAAAAAAAGAGCGCAAAAAAAAAAGCGAAAAAAAAATTCCAGAGTGTGCTTTTCCCTTGTTTACGTGCAGCGCCGTGATTTTGTTAGTGTTCTAGGCTCGCGTCTCTAGCACGGTCTAGCCTAGGACCAGCACAGTACCGTCGTTGAGCGTTTATTCAACTTTGCATCTCTGAATTGATTATTGCTTACCATTTTGCTACCATATTATAAGCCTTCCCAGCTCCACATAAGTCTACATCGTGCGTTTGACTCTCCCTGGTAATCGCTATATCCAAGCTTTGAGAGTTTTTGACTACAACGGTTGCCGATCACCACCTGCTGCTGGGTAAGGACTGGTAAGAATTTGAGATTCGCTTGAAGGTTTTGTGACACACCACCATCACCACCACTTCTAGTAGTCTGCAGGATCATATTCTTTTGTGTTTCTATTGCTGCTAACCATGGCAGGTTCACAAGCCGATGAGACTGATTGGGAGAACATGACGAACAAGGAGTTGCATGATAAATTTCAGCAAATGATGAGTGGCCAGGTGGGAGATGTGCTAAACAGATTTGAAGAGGCTATGGAGAAGATAGATGCCGTGGAGAAGTCGTTTGAGACAAAGCTGGATAACAAGTTTACTGAATTACTCAAGCGTCTTCCCCAACCACCACCGGCTGCACATGTCGCACCTCTACAACAACAACAACCACATCTCCAACGCCGCTTTCCAAATCAAGTGGGACGGGCACAGCGCGTTCCAATTGAGATTGGTCAAAATTCGGGTGCTGCTGCCCCTACTGTTGATGCTTCTTTGGCTCCTGCTCCTGCGGCGGCTGAGGAGGATGACGATTATGCGGGCGATTATGAGGATGAGGTTGATCAAAATCAGAACTACGTGCAGCCACCAGCACCACCACCAGCAGGTCGACCTCAGGTATATATTCGCAACGGTAGGCCGGCACCACCACCTCAGGTACGAGATCATGACCATCTCCCTAAACTGAAATTGAATATTCCACCATTTGAGGGTAGATATGTTCCTGATATATATCTTACTTGGGAGTTAGAAACTGAACAACGATTTACATGTTTACAATATCCTGAGGAGAGACGTGTTCCTGCTGCTGTTTGTGCTTTCACTAGCTTTGCATGTGTTTGGTGGTCTGAACATTGTAGATTATATCCTGTTCCAGCTACTTGGGCTGCTTTGAAAACTGCTATGCGTACTCGTTGGGTTCCACCATATTATCAACGTGAATTACTTCAAAAATTGCAGCGTTTAAGACAAGGAAAAAATTCTGTAGAAGAATATTATCAGGAATTACAAACTGGCATGATTAGATGTGGTATTGTTGAGGAGAATGAAGCTATGCTTGCACGTTTTATGGGTGGATTAAATAAAGAGATTCAGACCATTCTAGAGTATAAGGATTATAATAATATCACTCGTTTATTCCATCTTGCTTGTAAAGCTGAACGTGAAGTGCAGGATCGACAGCCATTGGCGCGAACTAACTTTTCTACAGGTCGACCTTCATCATGGACACCGCGTGCATCTTCTACTTCCACTTCACCATCACCTCCATCAGGTGCCACCTCCAGCCGTGATACAAGAAAGCAGGCACAACCACCACTCTCTGCCAAGAGCACACCTGCCGGGCCTGTGCAGAGCTCTTCTTCTTCCATGGCATCGACAGGGCACACAAGTGATATTATTTGTCGTCGTTGTAAGGGAAGAGGACATTTTGCGAGAGAATGCAAATCTCAGCGTGTCATGATTGCTACTGAGGATGGTGGGTATGAGTCCGCTAGTGACTATGATGAGGAGACTTTGGCTCTTATTACACGTGAAGAACATGGTGGAGATGATTCTGAAAATGAGACGCAATACATGGCTCCTGAAGACGCTGACAGGTATGAATGTTTAGTTGCTCAACGTGTTTTGAGTGTGCAGGTCACACAAGCAGAGCAAAATCAGAGGCATAATTTGTTCCATACAAAGGGAGTTGTGAAGGAACGTTCTGTTCGCGTCATCATAGATGGAGGGAGCTGTAACAACTTGGCTAGCATGGAGATGGTGGAGAAGCTATCTCTCACCACAAGACCACATCCACATCCTTACTACATCCAATGGTTCAACAACAGCAGCAAGGTTAAGGTAACACGTACTGTTCGAGTGCATTTTAGTATCTCTACATATGCTGATTATGTTGATTGTGATGTGGTACCCATGCAAGCATGTTCCTTATTACTAGGTAGACCATGGAAATTTGATAAAAATTCTGTACACCATGGTAGAAACAATCAGTATACTCTTGTTCATAAGGATAAAAATATTACTTTGCTTCCTATGACCCCTGATTCCATTTTGAGAGATGACATTAATAGAGCTAATAAAGCAAAACAGGAGAAAAATAAGAGTGAAAATCAGATTGTGGCAAAGGAATTTGAGCAACAAATGAAACCTAATAATAAACCATCTAGTGTTGTTTCTGAAATTAAATTGAAAAGTGCATGTTTACTTGCCACAAAATCTGATATTGATGAACTAGATTTCAGCAAATCTGTTTGCTATGCTTTTGTGTGCAAAGAGGCATTATTTTCATTCGAGGACGTGCCTTCCTCTTTGCCCCCTGCTGTCACTAACATTTTGCAGGAGTTCGCTGACGTCTTCCCACAAGACGTGCCACCGGGATTACCACCTATTCGAGGGATTGAGCATCAAATTGACTTAATTCCCGGTGCATCGCTACCCAACCGTGCACCATACCGTACCAATCCAGAGGAGACGAAGGAGATTATGCGTCAAGTACAGGAGCTGCTCGACAAAGGTTATATACCTGAATCTCTTAGTCCTTGTGCTGTTCCTATTATACTCGTGCCTAAAAAGGATGGTACGTCGCGTATGTGTGTTGATTGTAGAGGCATTAATAATATTACTATTCGTTATCGTCATCCTATTCCTAGGCTCGATGATATGCTTGATGAATTGAGTGGCTCTACAATATTCTCCAAAGTTGATTTGCGTAGTGGATACCATCAAATTCGTATGAAATTGGGAGATGAATGGAAAACTGCATTTAAAACTAAGTTTGGTTTATATGAGTGGTTAGTCATGCCTTTTGGGTTAACTAATGCACCTAGTACTTTCATGAGACTAATGAACGAAGTTTTACGTGCTTTCATTGGACGATTTGTGGTAGTCTATTTTGATGATATACTGATTTATAGCAAATCTTTGGAAGAACATTTGGAACATTTACGTGCTGTTTTTATTGCTCTACGTGATGCACGTTTGTTTGGTAACCTTGGGAAGTGCACCTTTTGCATCGACCGAGTATCTTTTCTTGGCTATGTTGTTACTCCATAGGGAATTGAAGTTGATAAAGCCAAGATTGAAGCTATTGAGAGTTGGCCGCAGCCCAAAACGGTCACACAAGTGCGGAGTTTTCTTGGACTCGCTGGTTTCTATAGGCGTTTTGTGAGAGATTTTAGCACCATTGCTGCACCTCTCAACGAGCTTACAAAGAAGGATGTGCCTTTTGTTTGGGGTACCGCACAGGAAGAAGCCTTCACGGTATTGAAAGATAAGTTGACACATGCTCCTTTACTCCAACTTCCTGATTTTAATAAGACTTTTGAGCTTGAATGTGATGCTAGTGGCATTGGATTAGGAGGTGTGTTATTACAAGATGGCAAACCTGTTGCATACTTTTCTGAAAAATTGAGTGGGCCTAGTCTGAATCATTCTACTTATGATAAAGAACTATATGCTCTTGTTCGGACTTTAGAAACATGGCAACATTATTTATGGCCCAAAGAATTTGTTATACATTCTGATCATGAATCCTTGAAACATATTAAAAGTCAAGCTAAACTGAATCGTAGACATGCTAAATGGGTTGAATTCATTGAAACTTTCCCTTATGTCATTAAACACAAGAAGGGTAAAGAAAATGTTATTGCTGATGCATTGTCTCGTCGCTATACTATGCTTTCACAACTTGACTTCAAAATATTTGGTTTGGAGACCATCAAAGATCAATATGTGCATGATGCTGATTTTAAAGATGTATTGCAGAATTGTAAAGAAGGAAGAACCTGGAACAAGTTTGTCGTTAATGATGGATTTGTGTTCCGTGCTAACAAGCTATGCATTCCAGCTAGCTCTCTTCGTCTTTTGTTGTTGCAGGAGGCGCATGGAGGAGGATTAATGGGACACTTTGGCGTGAAGAAGACGGAGGACGTACTTGCTACACATTTCTTTTGGCCAAAGATGAGACGGGATGTTGAGCGTTTTGTTGCTCGCTGCACTACATGTCGAAAAGCTAAGTCACGACTCAATCCTCATGGTTTATATATGCCTTTGCCTGTACCTAGTGTTCCTTGGGAGGATATATCTATGGACTTTGTTTTAGGTTTACCTCGAACAAAGAAGGGGAGGGATAGCATATTTGTTGTCGTGGATAGATTCTCGAAAATGGCACACTTTATACCATGTCATAAAAGCGATGATGCTGTTAATGTTGCTGATTTGTTCTTTCGTGAAATTATTCGCTTGCATGGTGTGCCAAATACTATTGTTTCAGATCGTGATACTAAATTTCTTAGCCACTTTTGGAGATGTTTATGGGCTAAGTTGGGGACCAAACTGCTTTTTAGTACTACTTGTCACCCCCAAACTGATGGACAAACTGAAGTAGTCAATAGAACATTGTCTACAATGCTTAGGGCTGTTTTGAAGAATAATAAGAAAATGTGGGAAGAATGCTTGCCTCATATTGAGTTTGCTTATAATCGTTCATTGCATTCTACTACTAAGATGTGCCCTTTTGAAATTGTGTATGGTTTCCTACCTCGTGCACCTATTGATTTGTTGCCTCTTACATCTTCGGAGAAGGTTAATTTTGATGCTAAACAACGTGCTGAATTGATCTTAAAAATGCATGAGTTAACTAAGGAAAACATTGAGCGTATGAATGCTAAATATAAACTTGCTGGAGATAAGGGTAGAAAACATGTTGTGTTTGCACCTGGAGATCTTGTTTGGTTACATTTGCGTAAGGATAGATTTCCTGATTTGCGCAAATCAAAGCTAATGCCACGTGCTGATGGTCCTTTTAAGGTGTTAGAGAAAATAAATGATAATGCATATAAACTTGAGCTGCCTGCAGATTTTGGGGTTAGTCCCACTTTTAATATTGCAGATTTGAAGCCTTATTTGGGTAAGGAAGATGAGCTTCCGTCGAGGACGACTTCATTTCAAGAAGGGGAGGATGATGAGGACATCAATACCATTGTTACACCCACAGGCCCTGCTGCTATACATACTGGACCAATTACTAGAGCTCGCGCACGCCAATTAAATTACCAGGTACTTTCGTTTCTTGCTAATGATTCTAATGTTCATGAGAATATGATGCTGCCTAAATTGGATACATTTGTTTTGCTTACAAATGAAGGGCCTAGCTTTGAGAAGGATGAACATTGGAGCAAGAACAAGCATGGAGATGATGGCATGCGCATGGGGAACAAGAACGGAGTTACAAGTGATGATTTCAGGACGTTGAAGCCACCATAATGCGTGCATGAAGCCTTGGACGAAATATACAAGATGCTACTTTATAACTTTCGTCCAGAGGCTATTCTAGGTGCTGCGTCACCTTATTATTGGGCCAGGCCCATGTAATTTCGAAATACATAAGTATAGGCTGTTTTTAGAGTCCGTATGTGTGGGGAAACAAGAGATAGGGTTGGTTTCGGACCCCTTCCTCAAGGGCCACGAAATTCCCCCCCTCTTCCTCCATATATACAGCCCTTAGGGCGTCGTTTAGACTTTGGGTTTTGTTTAGATTAAAAGTTCGCCATAGCTGCAACTTCGCGTACTTCGTTTGTGTTCAGCGACCAGACAAAGGCGTCACAGAACTCCACCTTGATCAATAAAGCTTTCATCTTATATTCGCAATATCCAGATTGCAATCTCAGTTTCTTGCTTGTTCTTCGTTTGCTCGCAGGAAACAGACCCTCGTGGTCAGGTTGATCGTGCTCCGGCGTGGTCGATAACCTCTCGGAGTTGGTTTAGCGATTTCTAAGGCGCGACGTCCTCGCACGTTCGTAGTCGGATCGTCAAAGTCGACTTCCACCAAAGCGATATCCATCATCTCATCGAAAGACGGGACACCTTTGCCTCTATCAGATACTTACAAGGTTACACGGGTGTGCAGGATGTGTACCAGATCCCGTAGCGCCGTCATGCTTCGCTAAAAAATGGATTTGCTTGTTTCAGATGATATCTCCAGAAGAAATAAGAGTTAAAAAGTCAGAGTTGCATAGGCGTGTGATGCGGAGCATCCTACGGTCATCCCCATGGACCTACCATCGTCTCATCAAGAGCCAAGAGGACCTATGACACGAGCACGAGCTAGAGCTCTCGAGAACGAGGTGACTTCCTTCCTTAGTGATATCACATATGATCCACTCGAGACATGGCTACTACCTAAGTCCGATATGCTATGCATGATTAGGTGTCAAGAGGAGCCTCCCGAGGATGCACGTGAAGACGGACAAGCCGCCAAGTTCACGGATGAAGAGAACCAACGGAAATGGGCAAGTTCACCTTCCAGGCCCCGGACATCCGGCCAAGTCCCCGGACATCCGGCCCCTGGAGCAACCACAGCAGCAGCAGCCCAGACGCCCAAGCCTACAGGGCCCAGACATCCGGCGTCCAGCCCGGAAATCCGGTCGAAAGCCCGGACATATGGCGCCACGCTACAGAACATCCAGAAGTTTTGCCCTCCAGCCCGGACGTCCGCCCCCCAGCCCGGACATCCGGCCCCTCCTGAAGCCCCGGACATCCGGCCCGTCGCCCGGACATCCGGCCACCCCTGTCTGCGCATAGTAAGGGCCGAGGCCCGTGTACCCCTTCGACCCCCTAGACTATATATACTCCTTCTCCTCCATCTTTCTAGGGTTAGCATTGGTTTAGCTCATTTGTGAGATAGAGCATTGCTCATCCCTTACGGATCTACTCCCTGAGAGAGACCGCGGCCCCTCTACGGAGAAGATCCCCTTGGATTCAAGACCTCCTCACGAAGAAGACCCCCATCAAGACCTCCTCACGGAGAAGAACCGGTTACCCTTTGTATCGTCCTTTGTTGATCGTGGATCGTGTATCTCCCTTTGTGTTCTTGGATCTAGCGCATGTGTAATCGAATCTTGTTGGTTTGAGTGATTCTCATGTGTTTCTCCTCGTGTTCTTCATGTTCTTAGTTGGGATCCGCTCCTTTCGTGAAAGATCGGCCATCTAGGGTTCCACCCTACATCATCTTGGTATCAGAGCCACGTTGATCACGATTTCGGAGCCCCCTCTCTTTGTTTTCTAGCTTGATTTTGTTGTTTTTCGTCCTAACCCGAAAATTGCCCGACAAAAATAGCCCCAAATTTTTTTGTGATTTGTTGGTGTGATGAAGTTTTGTTGGATTTGATCCGCGGATTTCGTGTGTTGCAGGTAGATCTAGCTTTTCCCCATCTTTTCCCCAATTTCCATCCACAAAATCTTCCGAATTTTACCCCGGATTTGACCTCTCCACGCGGTGTTCATCCACGGATCCCGAGCCCGGACATCCGGCCCGGCCCGGACATCCGGCCATCAGCCCGGACATCTGGCCCCTGACAGCATCAACTCCATCCTCCACTCCGTTTACCAACTAACTCTCACCAAATTTTGTCCCGGTGCCCACATACACTTCCGCATACCACCACCACTTCCGCATAGCACCACCATAGCCTTTCCCGCTACCAACTCCGACAATTTTGACCCATTTTGTTTTGAGAATTTGAGTTGTGGTTTCCGTATCCTATTGTGTTTCGGCTATCTAGGTACGGTTCGGCAACAACATCACCACCGCTCATCTTCGCCAAGGACTACTACGAACGGCTACATTACTTTGGTATCACCTTCACCGTCATATCATCTTGGTATCGTGATATTATCATACTCTCTTGCATTTGCATTGATAACCCCATGGCCTTACTTTTGCGTAGCTTACCCATCGAGACTAGCCTTTGAGTATTGTCGACAACGTGACTTGTGCACATTAGTGTTCATACTTCACATATCATACATACCATCATTGATTTGCATATCTTGGTATCATCTCTTGTGTCACAAAAGTTGTCTTCGCATACACAATTGCTATCTTGGTTCGTGAAGCATTGCATGAGAAAAGAGCTCAAACAACAAAGAGCCAAACAAGCTTTTAAGCAAAAGGGAACGATAAGCAAAGAGCTTATAAGCAAGAACCATAGCATCATACAACATTAAGATTGTCATACTCGATCATCTTGGATCAAAGCATAGAAACATACATATAGCATACTTGGGATAGAAGTCGTTGCATTTTTGCTTAGTAGGTTGTGCACAAGTTCGTATCCGCCTATTGTGCAATCGTGCTAGCGTCTCTCTAGTGTTGTGCGACAAGAGCATCTTGGTTCCACATTTTGGCTCACCCTTGGTTGCCCAACCCCACTTATCTTTTTGCGTGTGTGTTTCCGTGTACCATATCTTGCTATTGGTCTACTTGTTGCATTTGCAAATTTGTGAATCTTTTCCAACATTATTGAGTCTCACTTACAATTGCATCAAATTTTGTGCCACCATCCTAACCAAGCTCCACCATAAGCTTTTACTTGTGTAGGTGTGAGAACCGACAAGAAACGGTACCAATTGTGCTATTCCCTTGATACACATTGGAGTGATCTTTGATCCATTTTCAACACCGGTCAAGGTACATTTGGTATTGGTTCTTCTCTTTCTCCCACTCACAAATCTTTGTTTGGAATGATGGATAGGCCAAGTACTTCTACCAATCCACTCTTCTTGGAGCAAGACGACGACATGTCATCCTACGTCACCAAGACTCAACTATTTGGTGCACACCGAGCTTTGCATCAAGAACAACTTGCTTTGGGCGATCGCATCGACAACCTCGCCACCGATCTACGACAATCTGAGCAACGTACAAGAGACTACTTCGACACATCCATGAGTTCCCTCAAAGAAGATATCCGAACCATGATGGTACGCTCTTCTACAACTTCGTCCTCGTCAAGACGGAGCCGCTCAAGTCGACACTACGACGACACCATCTCTGGTTCAAGTACACCGACATCGAACACTCTTCGTCGTGCCGCGCGTCAAGACCGTCAAGCTAACCGCAATCCTCTACACGACACCGACTCTCAAGAGCATCGACATCGTCACAACCAAGCTGCTTTCGCACAAGCACAAGAACGGCAATGCCAACGGCAACAAGAACAAGAGGAGCGAGCGCGACAACATCAAGATGCACAAGACGCCGAGGCGCAACGTCAAGAACGACAACTACGTGAAGCTCAAGCACTTGAGGCGCAACGTGCTCTTCAAGACTCAAGTCGTGCCGTAGCCAATCGAGGCCGACAAGCTCGACTACATCAAGAAGCACTTCGCGACGAAGCTCAAGAAAGGATTTACGAAGCACGTGTGCATCGTCAAGCCCCTCGTCAAGATCGACAAGCTCCTCGTCAAGATAGACAAGTTTCTCCTCATGCGAGACAAGAACGTCAAGTCCATCGAGAGCAAGAAGACAATGGACCACCTCCTCGCCAAGAGCATCATGAGGAAGACAACCCTCCTCGCCAAGAGCAACATGAGGAAGACAACCCTCCTCGCCAAGCACAACATGAGATTGTCAATCCTCAATGACATGGGCGTCATCATCCCCGACCCCAACACAATGAAGAGCAACGATATGGCAAGCTAAAGTTCACCATGCCCAAGTTTACCAGAAGCAATGACCCCGAAGAGTACATATCATGGGCATTGAAGGTTGACAAAATCTTCCGCTTGCACAACTATGAAGAAGAGAAGAAGATCGCAATGGCATCCCTCGAATTCCAAGACTACGTCCTCATTTGGTGGGAACAAGTCATTGAGCGCCATGCGGCAAGAGGTGAACCACCCTTCACCACTTGGGCACAAATGAAGGATGTCATGAGAGCACGATTCGGGCCAAACTACTACAACCGCGACCTCTTCAAGAAACTCCAACAACTCAAGCAAGGAACCAAGAGCGTTGAAGAGTACTACAAGGAAATGGAGATTGCCATGATACGAGCCAATGTCAAAGAAGATGATGAGCAAACTATGGCACGTTTCTTGCATGGACTCAATCACCCTATCAAGAAGATTGTCGATTTCCAACCATACTCGAACCTCATCGAGCTAGTGCATCAAGCTACCAAAGCGGAACGGCAAGTACAAGACGACTTCAAGTATGCCAAGTTCTCATCCAAGTCCTATGGCCTCTCCAACAATCAAGCTTCGACGACTCCCACCACGAACAATGGCGACAAGTCAAGTTACAAGAAAGCTTCGACAAGCTCAAGTCGTCCTCCTACTACAAGCGACATCAAGCCGAAAGCTTCATCATCATCTACTCCAACCGATGAGACCATCAAGACAAGTTCCATCAAATGTTCCACATGCGGAGGCCGAGGCCACAAGTCCTTCGAGTGCACAAACAAGCGCACCATGATCCTCAACGACGACGGCACCTACGACTCCATGAGTGAAGGATAAATGGAAGCTCTTGAGCAAGTGGCCATGCACCGACAAGTGAACAATGAAGTAGAAGATGATCACATCTTTTGTGACGAAGACTCAAGTCCCGCTCTTGTTGTCTCCAAGGTCTTGACTCTTCAACATCAACAAGACAAAGATCAAAGATGCCATATCTTCCACACAAAGGCCGGCATCAATGGACGGTCCGTCAAGGTCATCATCGATGGAGGGGGTTACCATAACTTGGCAAGTGAAGAACTATGCTCCAAACTCCAATTGGTCAAGATGAAGCACCCGCACCCCTACAAGGTTCAATGGCTAAGCGACACCGGTACCATACAAGTCGAGCAGAGAGTACAAGTCTCTTTCAAGATCGGCGCCTATGAAGACACTTTGGAGTGTGATGTCCTTCCGATGACCGTGTGCCACCTCCTTCTTGGACGGCCATGGCAATTTGACCGAGGTGTCATTCACAATGGGCGTACAAATCACTATAGCTTCAAGATGAAAGGGAAAGAGTTTGTGCTACGTCCTATGTCTCCAAGCCAAGTGCTCGCCGACAAGCAAAACACCCATCGTGGAGAGAATAGTGAGAGAGTGAACCACCAAAAAGAGAGTGAGCGCCACAAGCCCAAATTGAGTGCCTCCACGATGAGCGACAAGAAAAACTTAGTCCTATTTGCCACCAAACGTGAGATGAGAGAAGTGTGTGAGAACCCATCAAGTGTCCTACACTATGTCCTATTGTGCAAGGATGAGGCACCAAAAACTAACAACTCTCACGATCTACCTTTGGTGTTATCTTCTTTATTGCAGGAATTCCAAGATGTTTTCCCCGATGAGCTACCTCCATGTCTACCTCCACTACGAGGCATTGAGCACCGAATTGATCTCATCCCCGGAGCGCCGCTTCCAAACAAAGCGCCCTACCGCGTCAACCCCGAAGAAACCAAAGAAATTCAAAGGCAAGTAAAGCATCTCATAGACCATGGACATGTGCGTGAAAGTTTGAGTCCTTGTGCCGTACCGGTCATTCTTGTGCCAAAACGAGACGGTAGCTTTCACATGTGTTCCGATTGTAGACCTATCAATGCTATCACCGTTCGTTATAGGTATCCCATTCCACGCCTTGATGATATGCTTGATGAACTTTGCGGTGCCACTATCTTTTCCAAAATTGATCTTAAAAGTGGTTACTATCAAATCCGCATACAAGAGGGTGATGAATGGAAAACCGCTTTCAAAACAAAGTTTGGTCTATATGAGTGGTTAGTCATGCCTATGGGTTTATCGGAAGCACTCGGTACTTTCATGCGTCTTATGCATTACGTGTTTCACCCTTACATTGGTGAATTTATTGTTGTCTACTTTGATGATATCCTTGTGTTTAGCAAATCTCTCAAAGAGCATGTCACCCACCTTCGCACCGTGCTACAAACTCTTCGAAAAGAGCAACTTTATGCTAATATGGAAAAATGCCTATTTCGTGTTGATAAGCTTGTTTTCTTGGGTTTCGTAGTATCTTCTCAGGGTGTTCATGTTGATGAATCTAAGATCAATTCTATTAAAACTTGGCCCCAACCAACCAATTTGCAACAAGTGCGTAGTTTTCTTGGTTTAGCCGGTTTCTATCGCAGATTTGTGAAGGACTTTAGCACCATTGCTTCACCTTTGCATGCTTTGAGTAAGAAAAATGCACCGTTTGTTTGGGGAACATCTCAAGATATCGCTTTCAATGAGCTTAAGAATTTGCTTACTCATGCTCCCGTGCTTGCATTACCCAACTTTGACAAACCTTTCAAAATTCATTCCGATGCTAGTGGTAATGGCATAGGAGGTGTGTTAACGCAAGAGAAGCGCCCAATTACTTATTTTAGTGAGAAACTCTCCGGAGCACAACTCAATTACTCTATCTATGACAAAGAGCTATATGCTTTGGTGCAAGTTTTGCATGAATGGGAACATTACCTACGCCCTCATGAGTTGAAACGCCCAAATACCTTGAGGGTCAAACTAAGTTGAACAAGCGTCATGCTAAATGGAGTGAGTTCATTGAGTCGTTTCCTTATGTCATCAAGTATATTAAAGGTAAGGAAAATGTTGTGGCAGATGCACTTTCCCGTATAGGCATGCTTGTTAATCAACTTGAGTTAAATGTCATTGGCTTTGAGCATATAAAAGACTTGTATGAGCATGATCCTACATTTTCTATTCCTTATGCCAAGTGTTTGACGCATACTTCTTGGGATCGATACTACATCAAAGATGGATATCCATGAGAGCTAACAAACTTTGCATCCCCGAGTCCTCTCTTCGCTTGTTGCTTTTGCAGGAATCTCATGGAGGCGGACTCATGGGACACTTTGGACGCGACAAGACATTTGCTACGCTCTCCAAGAACTACTTTTGGCCCAAGATGTTCCGCGACGTCAATCGCTTCACCAACCGATGCTCTACATGTCGCAAAGCTAAGTCCAAAGCTCAATCTCATGGCCTCTAGATGCCACTTCCAATTCCATATCACCCATGGGAAGACATTAGCATGGACTTTGTGCTTGGTTTGCCTAGAACTCGAAATGGCAAGGATTCCGTTTTTGTTGTTGTGGACCGATTCTCCAAAATGGCACATTTCATTCCTTGCAACAAGATAGACGATGCTTCACATGTTGCAAATTTGTTTTGTAGGGAAATCTTGCGCCTTCATGGAGTGCCAAAGACGATTGTCTCGGACCGCGACGTCAAGTTCTTGAGTTACTTTTGGAAGACATTGTGCGCCAAGCTCGGAATCAAGCTTTTGTTCTCTTCGGCATACCATCCACAAACCGACGGCCAAACGGAGGTGACCAACCGCACGCTCTCCACTCTACTATGCGTGTTGATAAAGAAGAACATCAAGGAGTGGGAGGAGTGCCTACCCATCGCCGAGTACGCCTACAATCGTCCAAGACATTCGACTACCGGCAAGTCCCCCTTCGAGGTCGTCTATGGCTTCAACCCATTGTCTCCATTGGACATTCTACCTCTACCGCTACAAGAGCGCACAAACATGGACGCGAGTGCCCGAGTTAACTTCCTCAAGAAGATGCATGAAGATACAAGAAACACCATCGAGCGCCAAGTACAACGACTCGCGACCAAGCTCAACGTCAACAAGCAACCCATGATGTTCAATGTTGGAGATCTTGTGTGGCTACACCTTCGCAAGGATCGCTTCCCCAAGGAACGCAAGTCCAAGCTACTACCCCGAGCGGATGGACCCTTCAAGGTGCTTGCACGCTACAACAACAACGCATACAAGATCGACATCCCACGCGACAAGTACTCCGTGAGCGACATCTTCAACATCAAAGATCTATTCCCGTACCATGGTGATGAGGATTTCGATCCGAGGTCGGATCTTTCCCAAGGGAGGGGAGATTATGCGGAGCATCCTACGGTCATCCCCATGGACCTACCATCGTCACATCAAGAGCCAAGAGGACCTAAGACACGAGCACGAGCTAGAGCTCTCGAGAACGAGGTGACTTACTTCCTTAGTGATATCACATATGATCCACTTGAGACATGGCTACTACCTAAGTCCGATATGCTATGCATGATTAGGTGTCAAGAGGAGCCTCCCGAGGATGCACGTGAAGACGGACAAGCCGCCAAGTTCACGGATGAAGAGAACCAACGGAAATGGGCAAGTTCACCTTCCAGGCCCCGGACATCCGGCCAAGTCCCCGGACATCCGGCCCCCGGAGCAACCACAGCAGCAGCAGCCCAGATGCCCAAGCCTACAGGGCCCGGACATCCAGCGTCCAGCCCGGACATCCGGCCCCAGCCCGGAAATCCGGTCAAAAGCCCGGACATTCGGCGCCACGCTACAGAACATCCAGAAGTTTTGCCCTCCAGCCCGGACGTCCGCCCCCAGCCCGGACATCCGGCCCCTCCTGAAGCCCCGGACATCCGGCTCGTCGCCCGGACATCCGGCCACCCCTGTCTGCGCACAGTAAGGGCCGAGGCCCGTGTACCCCTTCGACCCCCTAGACTATATATACTCCTTCTCCTCCATCTTTCTAGGGTTAGCATTGGTTTAGCTCATTTGTGAGATAGAGCATTGCTCATCCATTACGGATCTACTCCACGAGAGAGACCGCGACCCCTCTACAGAGAAGATCCCCTTGGATTCAAGACCTCCTCACGGAGAAGACCCCCATCAAGACCTCCTCACGGAGAAGAACCGGTTACCCTTTGTATCGTCCTTTGTTGATCGTGGATCGTGTATCTCCCTTTGTGTTCTTGGATCTAGCGCATGTGTAATCGAATCTTGTTGGTTTGAGTGATTCTCTTGTGTTTCCCCTCGTGTTTCCCCTCGTGTTCTCCGTGTTCTTAGTTGGGATCCGCTCCTTTCGTGAAAGATCGGCCATCTAGGGTTCCACCCTACATCAGCATGTAAGCTAAGAGAGCAGTGAAAGGATATCCAAACATCGTCGGAACAGTGCACACGGGAGTGATGTGTGGATACCTAGTTTGGGCCGGCGTTTGGGCATGCTCGCCTAGCTAGAGTGCGGGTCACTTTAGAGCCGTTAAGGGTGATGCGCTGGCGTTGGCTGGCCGTGCACGGATGCAGATCTTGAGTGGCAGTGGAGCGCTACGATGCGGTGGACGAGACCGTTGGTGTAGCCCCAACGGCCTCGGGGGGCGGAGGTGCGACGATGTGCTCGGTGAAGTAGCCCCGGTGAACTGGGAGACGGCGTCGGTGAAGCGCACCTGATGCAGTGGAACTCGGTGTCTGTGAGGCACGTCGGTTGCGGCGGTCGACGTTGTCGGTGGACCACCCGGTGCGGTGGCCGAGGGCGTAGATGAGGTAGCTCCGGTGCGGTGGTGAAGCGCGACCGTCGTCTTCGTCGTCTTCGTCCGGCATAGAGGTGGGGAACGGTGGGGAAAGAGACGATACGAGGGGCGATTCGAGGGTTGGCGGCGAATTAGGGATTTGAGCAATCTGGGCGCGGAAGGGGATGGTGGAGAAGAGAGATTTTGCAGGGCTGGAATTGGGGCCGCCAGATATTTCAATCCGAAACGTGGAAGCGCGAACTTATATTGTCGTCGTCCTTTTTTGGGGGGGGAGGGGGGTGGGTGGCTGGGTGCTACGCGTCCGTCCGACACACGCGACCACCCCGACAGGACTATGCTTCGGTGCCTTAAGGTACCTGCCTTTGTGTCCATGACATGTGGGCCCAACAGGTGGTTGGCCCACATGTCAGTGACCCAAAGGCAGTTGCCTTTAAGGCATCGAAGCAGCTTCCACTCCGACACGACCCTGGTCTGCCTGGTGCGCCTACATTTAAGAATGCAAACGAATCTTCTTTCATTTGCAAACGAATCTGTATGTATTACCATGCCCGTGTTTTCCTTGCAATAATTAGTCATTGGAAACGAGATACTCCATCCGTTCACTTTTGTAAGTCGTTTCAGACAACTTAAAATGAACTATTTTGCACATTGTCTGAAATGTCTTCAAGGTCTTATAAATTAATTAATGAGGAGTTATTTGAAAAAAAAATCGAAACGGTACCCACGCTAACGTGGATTAGAGTGTGTGTCACATAATTAGTTATTTGAATTAGAGTGTGTGTCACGTAGTTAGTTATTTGAATTAGAGTGTGTGTCACGTAGCGATCTCCAATTCTAACGTGGATTTCGCATTTCACTGTATCCACACTACTTTTTTAATACAAATTCATATGTATATGATGAACACCATGGTAGTGAGAAAACTTTTGGATGGATTCAAACATATGACCTACAAAATAGCACAACAAATTGAGTCAATGTCAACTTTTCGAAACTTAGTATGGCACGAATTCGAAATAATTACCCGTATGCCTGGTCCTCGGTTCAAATCTTACAATGTACAACGAATTGAAACATCGATATTAAGTCTCGTACTATGTACATTCAAATGTTGTTTTTAGCCCCCCCCGCACAAACGCTACATACTTCCTGTATCGGTCAATCTTCCTCTCCTAACCACCTTAGGAAGCTATCGGTTTCCAACACACGTTCATTCTTTCTCTCCATGTTTCGATCTCTAAGTCTCTCAACTACACAACCCCTTTTTCCACTCTGTTACCAAATGTATTTACCTCACACACCCGCCATTGCACCCCATGCCGAGCTATCTCTCTCCCCCCTCTCCCTCTCACCCTCTCGCGCTAAATACATGCATTGCCTATCTAGCCCCCCAACCTCTCGTGCGCACGCACGCACGTTGTATATCTAGGTCACTCCCTCGAGACTGTCTCACTCTTTCTTCCGCACGGCGGGCCACACTCGCTCAATCTCGCTCTCTTTATCTGAGTCTCGTTTAACCTCGTTTTCTTTCACACACAAATGATATATCTCCCTGTTCGGGCCTCGATCGACACACTCTATACTCTCTCACGCAGATTGTCTATCTAGGTCAGTCTATCCAAGCCGCCGCCACTCTATCGACCTCATGGTGGGCCACGCTCACTCAATCTCTCTCTCTCTTCGTATGTCTCGATTGACCTCGCTCTTTCTCGGACAAAAACGATATATCACCATGTTTGAGCCCAATTCGACCTATTCACATTGTATACTCTCTCACGCACATCGTCTATCTAGGTCACTCTCTCCAACCCGTCTCACTCTTTCGATCGCATGACGACCCTATGTGATCGGTTAACCTTGCTTCCTCCCATGCACAAAATATATCTACACGTGATGTAGGGTGGAACCCTAGATGGCCGATCTTTCACGAAAGGAACAGATCCCTACGAGGAACGTGATGAACACGAGGGGAAACATGAGGGAAACACGAGAGAAATCACACAACCAACAAGAATAGATCACACATGCGCTAGATCGATGAACACAAAGGTAAGATACAAGATCCAAAGTCAACAACGGACGATACAAATGGTAACCGGTTCTTCTCCGTGAGGAGGTCTTGAATCCACGAGGGGATCTTCCCGTGAGGGGTCTTGAATCCAAGGTGGATCTTCTCCGTAGAGGGGCCACAGTCTCTCTCGTGGAGTAGATCCGATATGGATGAGCAAAGCTCTATCTCTAAATGAGCTAATCCTTTGCTAACCCTAGAAAGATGGAGGAGAAAGAGTATATATAATCTAGGGGGTCGAAGGGGTACACGGGCCTCTGCCCTACTGTGCGTAGACAGGGGTGGCCGGATGTCCGGGCGACGGGCCGGATGTCCGGGGCTTCAGGAGGGGCCGGATGTCCGAGCTGGGGGCCGGATGTCCCGACTGGAGGGTAAAACTTCTGGATGTCTTCTGTCGTCGATGCCAGATTTCCGGGGGAAGGGCCGGATGTCCGGGCTTTGGCGAGGCGCCGGATGTCCGGGACTAGCGCCGGATGTCCGGCCGCTGATGCTGTTGGCCGTCTGTTGGTGCAGCTCCTTGGCGGCTGCACAGGCGCCGGATGTCTGGCCTTTGGTCCGGATGTCCGGCCGCTGTAGCTTCAGCAGCTTCGTCTTCTTCCGTCGTCGCTTCCAGGCCTCCCTCGCGGATGGTGTAGTTGTACCTTGGCGCTTGCACTCCTCCTCGTCGTCCGCAGTGTTCCGACAATACCTATGCATGCACACGAGTGGAGTGTCAAGTAGTATACCATCCTCGAAGGGGTCAAGTGAGCACGTGTAAAGGAGATGATTCACCTTTGCGTAGGTGAAGTAGATGTCGCACGTGTCACTCGCCGAATGGACTCTTGACATGGTGATGTCCATAGGATGCTCCGCATCATCTCCCCTCCCTTGGGAAAGATCCGACCTCGGATCGAAAACCAAATCACCATGGAAAAGAGATGGCTTCGCCGTGTAGAAGTGGACGTTCACCAAGTACGTGTCATCTTGAAGCTCGAAATGGGCACTCTCCAATGTCGCATCGTCTTGTGATTCCTTCAAAAGGAGTAAGGACAACAAACACTTGGAAAAACAAATGTGGTTAGTGTTAGTGCAAAACCAAGCATTCAAGAGGTGATTCACCAAACAAGTGTCGGCATCATGCAAAGCATATGGTGTGACAAAGGATTGAGACATGGCATGTAAGTATATCAATCGAGCACAAGCAAAGATATCATGGGGGCAAGCATGTAAATTGGAGGTAGAGATGCAAATATGTGTGTCAAGAGAATAATCATCTACCTCAGGTTCATAGCAAGCATGGGCAAAGCGCTCAATGAAAGGTCTATGGTAGGCATAGAAATCATTCACGACACCTAAGAAGATGAGATGTCTAAACACATGGGTTAAGTGCAAGACAATCCAAGCATAATGTGCATAGGGTGTAGTGAACATAGTGTGGCACTCAACACAATAGAAAGAGCAATTGTTCATCATGTGTGAGGCAATCAAGTCAATCATGTGACAAGCAATGGGACATGGCATATGTGAAGGGATGACATTGTTGCAACCAAACATATGAGAGGAGCAAGTAATCCAAGAATTGGATGCAACACATAAGGCATATATATCATGATGCATGGGACGGTGAAAATGACAAGTCGAAGCAAGATCTCTATCAAGTGTGCAATCAAGTGGTCCAAGATGAACAATAAGTCTCATGGTGCAAGCACCACAAGTAGTATGATCCGCAATATCCATGCTCAAGAAAGATATCACCTTGATGGCGTGTCCTTGTGCATTCTTCACAATGCCGAAGTGGTAGGAAAGGTGGCGTAGAAACGAGTCATGGTCGAATGTATGAGGCTCGCTCTCAAGAGCTCGAATGGTCAACTCACGTGAAGCGGAAGTCGACACAAAGTCCAAGTATCCTACACATGCACACAACAAAAAAAGAACGTATGCGCATGGTAGATAAACACATCATCCATCATGATGGTTTTCTTCTCTTGCACATAGCCATTAGAAACACAAGTGCATGAATAATATGATGCAATAATGGCTATATTCATGGCACGAGGAATATGGTGCAAAGAGGTAAGGCAAGCATGCTTCACAAGAAGTATGTCAAAATCTCCAAATATATGTGAGAATGCTATGGGGGCAAACTCATTATCAAGACTAAGGGCATCAATGGACGGTCCGTCAAGGTCATCATCGATGGAGGGGGTTACCATAACTTGGCAAGTGAAGAACTATGCTCCAAACTCCAATTGGTCAAGATGAAGCACCCGCACCCCTACAAGGTTCAATGGCTAAGCGACACCGGTACCATACAAGTCGAGCAGAGAGTACAAGTCTCTTTCAAGATCGGCGCCTATGAAGACACTTTGGAGTGTGATGTCCTTCCGATGACCGTGTGCCACCTCCTTCTTGGACGGCCATGGCAATTTGACCGAGGTGTCATTCACAATGGGCGTACAAATCACTATAGCTTCAAGATGAAAGGGAAAGAGTTTGTGCTACGTCCTATGTCTCCAAGCCAAGTGCTCGCCGACAAGCAAAACACCCATCGTGGAGAGAATAGTGAGAGAGTGAACCACCAAAAAGAGAGTGAGCGCCACAAGCCCAAATTGAGTGCCTCCACGATGAGCGACAAGAAAAACTTAGTCCTATTTGCCACCAAACGTGAGATGAGAGAAGTGTGTGAGAACCCATCAAGTGTCCTACACTATGTCCTATTGTGCAAGGATGAGGCACCAAAAACTAACAACTCTCACGATCTACCTTTGGTGTTATCTTCTTTATTGCAGGAATTCCAAGATGTTTTCCCCGATGAGCTACCTCCATGTCTACCTCCACTACGAGGCATTGAGCACCGAATTGATCTCATCCCCGGAGCGCCGCTTCCAAACAAAGCGCCCTACCGCGTCAACCCCGAAGAAACCAAAGAAATTCAAAGGCAAGTAAAGCATCTCATAGACCATGGACATGTGCGTGAAAGTTTGAGTCCTTGTGCCGTACCGGTCATTCTTGTGCCAAAACGAGACGGTAGCTTTCACATGTGTTCCGATTGTAGACCTATCAATGCTATCACCGTTCGTTATAGGTATCCCATTCCACGCCTTGATGATATGCTTGATGAACTTTGCGGTGCCACTATCTTTTCCAAAATTGATCTTAAAAGTGGTTACTATCAAATCCGCATACAAGAGGGTGATGAATGGAAAACCGCTTTCAAAACAAAGTTTGGTCTATATGAGTGGTTAGTCATGCCTATGGGTTTATCGGAAGCACTCGGTACTTTCATGCGTCTTATGCATTACGTGTTTCACCCTTACATTGGTGAATTTATTGTTGTCTACTTTGATGATATCCTTGTGTTTAGCAAATCTCTCAAAGAGCATGTCACCCACCTTCGCACCGTGCTACAAACTCTTCGAAAAGAGCAACTTTATGCTAATATGGAAAAATGCCTATTTCGTGTTGATAAGCTTGTTTTCTTGGGTTTCGTAGTATCTTCTCAGGGTGTTCATGTTGATGAATCTAAGATCAATTCTATTAAAACTTGGCCCCAACCAACCAATTTGCAACAAGTGCGTAGTTTTCTTGGTTTAGCCGGTTTCTATCGCAGATTTGTGAAGGACTTTAGCACCATTGCTTCACCTTTGCATGCTTTGAGTAAGAAAAATGCACCGTTTGTTTGGGGAACATCTCAAGATATCGCTTTCAATGAGCTTAAGAATTTGCTTACTCATGCTCCCGTGCTTGCATTACCCAACTTTGACAAACCTTTCAAAATTCATTCCGATGCTAGTGGTAATGGCATAGGAGGTGTGTTAACGCAAGAGAAGCGCCCAATTACTTATTTTAGTGAGAAACTCTCCGGAGCACAACTCAATTACTCTATCTATGACAAAGAGCTATATGCTTTGGTGCAAGTTTTGCATGAATGGGAACATTACCTACGCCCTCATGAGTTGAAACGCCCAAATACCTTGAGGGTCAAACTAAGTTGAACAAGCGTCATGCTAAATGGAGTGAGTTCATTGAGTCGTTTCCTTATGTCATCAAGTATATTAAAGGTAAGGAAAATGTTGTGGCAGATGCACTTTCCCGTATAGGCATGCTTGTTAATCAACTTGAGTTAAATGTCATTGGCTTTGAGCATATAAAAGACTTGTATGAGCATGATCCTACATTTTCTATTCCTTATGCCAAGTGTTTGACGCATACTTCTTGGGATCGATACTACATCAAAGATGGATATCCATGAGAGCTAACAAACTTTGCATCCCCGAGTCCTCTCTTCGCTTGTTGCTTTTGCAGGAATCTCATGGAGGCGGACTCATGGGACACTTTGGACGCGACAAGACATTTGCTACGCTCTCCAAGAACTACTTTTGGCCCAAGATGTTCCGCGACGTCAATCGCTTCACCAACCGATGCTCTACATGTCGCAAAGCTAAGTCCAAAGCTCAATCTCATGGCCTCTAGATGCCACTTCCAATTCCATATCACCCATGGGAAGACATTAGCATGGACTTTGTGCTTGGTTTGCCTAGAACTCGAAATGGCAAGGATTCCGTTTTTGTTGTTGTGGACCGATTCTCCAAAATGGCACATTTCATTCCTTGCAACAAGATAGACGATGCTTCACATGTTGCAAATTTGTTTTGTAGGGAAATCTTGCGCCTTCATGGAGTGCCAAAGACGATTGTCTCGGACCGCGACGTCAAGTTCTTGAGTTACTTTTGGAAGACATTGTGCGCCAAGCTCGGAATCAAGCTTTTGTTCTCTTCGGCATACCATCCACAAACCGACGGCCAAACGGAGGTGACCAACCGCACGCTCTCCACTCTACTATGCGTGTTGATAAAGAAGAACATCAAGGAGTGGGAGGAGTGCCTACCCATCGCCGAGTACGCCTACAATCGTCCAAGACATTCGACTACCGGCAAGTCCCCCTTCGAGGTCGTCTATGGCTTCAACCCATTGTCTCCATTGGACATTCTACCTCTACCGCTACAAGAGCGCACAAACATGGACGCGAGTGCCCGAGTTAACTTCCTCAAGAAGATGCATGAAGATACAAGAAACACCATCGAGCGCCAAGTACAACGACTCGCGACCAAGCTCAACGTCAACAAGCAACCCATGATGTTCAATGTTGGAGATCTTGTGTGGCTACACCTTCGCAAGGATCGCTTCCCCAAGGAACGCAAGTCCAAGCTACTACCCCGAGCGGATGGACCCTTCAAGGTGCTTGCACGCTACAACAACAACGCATACAAGATCGACATCCCACGCGACAAGTACTCCGTGAGCGACATCTTCAACATCAAAGATCTATTCCCGTACCATGGTGATGAGGATTTCGATCCGAGGTCGGATCTTTCCCAAGGGAGGGGAGATTATGCGGAGCATCCTACGGTCATCCCCATGGACCTACCATCGTCACATCAAGAGCCAAGAGGACCTAAGACACGAGCACGAGCTAGAGCTCTCGAGAACGAGGTGACTTACTTCCTTAGTGATATCACATATGATCCACTTGAGACATGGCTACTACCTAAGTCCGATATGCTATGCATGATTAGGTGTCAAGAGGAGCCTCCCGAGGATGCACGTGAAGACGGACAAGCCGCCAAGTTCACGGATGAAGAGAACCAACGGAAATGGGCAAGTTCACCTTCCAGGCCCCGGACATCCGGCCAAGTCCCCGGACATCCGGCCCCCGGAGCAACCACAGCAGCAGCAGCCCAGATGCCCAAGCCTACAGGGCCCGGACATCCAGCGTCCAGCCCGGACATCCGGCCCCAGCCCGGAAATCCGGTCAAAAGCCCGGACATTCGGCGCCACGCTACAGAACATCCAGAAGTTTTGCCCTCCAGCCCGGACGTCCGCCCCCAGCCCGGACATCCGGCCCCTCCTGAAGCCCCGGACATCCGGCTCGTCGCCCGGACATCCGGCCACCCCTGTCTGCGCACAGTAAGGGCCGAGGCCCGTGTACCCCTTCGACCCCCTAGACTATATATACTCCTTCTCCTCCATCTTTCTAGGGTTAGCATTGGTTTAGCTCATTTGTGAGATAGAGCATTGCTCATCCATTACGGATCTACTCCACGAGAGAGACCGCGACCCCTCTACAGAGAAGATCCCCTTGGATTCAAGACCTCCTCACGGAGAAGACCCCCATCAAGACCTCCTCACGGAGAAGAACCGGTTACCCTTTGTATCGTCCTTTGTTGATCGTGGATCGTGTATCTCCCTTTGTGTTCTTGGATCTAGCGCATGTGTAATCGAATCTTGTTGGTTTGAGTGATTCTCTTGTGTTTCCCCTCGTGTTTCCCCTCGTGTTCTCCGTGTTCTTAGTTGGGATCCGCTCCTTTCGTGAAAGATCGGCCATCTAGGGTTCCACCCTACATCAGCATGTAAGCTAAGAGAGCAGTGAAAGGATATCCAAACATCGTCGGAACAGTGCACACGGGAGTGATGTGTGGATACCTAGTTTGGGCCGGCGTTTGGGCATGCTCGCCTAGCTAGAGTGCGGGTCACTTTAGAGCCGTTAAGGGTGATGCGCTGGCGTTGGCTGGCCGTGCACGGATGCAGATCTTGAGTGGCAGTGGAGCGCTACGATGCGGTGGACGAGACCGTTGGTGTAGCCCCAACGGCCTCGGGGGGCGGAGGTGCGACGATGTGCTCGGTGAAGTAGCCCCGGTGAACTGGGAGACGGCGTCGGTGAAGCGCACCTGATGCAGTGGAACTCGGTGTCTGTGAGGCACGTCGGTTGCGGCGGTCGACGTTGTCGGTGGACCACCCGGTGCGGTGGCCGAGGGCGTAGATGAGGTAGCTCCGGTGCGGTGGTGAAGCGCGACCGTCGTCTTCGTCGTCTTCGTCCGGCATAGAGGTGGGGAACGGTGGGGAAAGAGACGATACGAGGGGCGATTCGAGGGTTGGCGGCGAATTAGGGATTTGAGCAATCTGGGCGCGGAAGGGGATGGTGGAGAAGAGAGATTTTGCAGGGCTGGAATTGGGGCCGCCAGATATTTCAATCCGAAACGTGGAAGCGCGAACTTATATTGTCGTCGTCCTTTTTTGGGGGGGGAGGGGGGTGGGTGGCTGGGTGCTACGCGTCCGTCCGACACACGCGACCACCCCGACAGGACTATGCTTCGGTGCCTTAAGGTACCTGCCTTTGTGTCCATGACATGTGGGCCCAACAGGTGGTTGGCCCACATGTCAGTGACCCAAAGGCAGTTGCCTTTAAGGCATCGAAGCAGCTTCCACTCCGACACGACCCTGGTCTGCCTGGTGCGCCTACATTTAAGAATGCAAACGAATCTTCTTTCATTTGCAAACGAATCTGTATGTATTACCATGCCCGTGTTTTCCTTGCAATAATTAGTCATTGGAAACGAGATACTCCATCCGTTCACTTTTGTAAGTCGTTTCAGACAACTTAAAATGAACTATTTTGCACATTGTCTGAAATGTCTTCAAGGTCTTATAAATTAATTAATGAGGAGTTATTTGAAAAAAAAATCGAAACGGTACCCACGCTAACGTGGATTAGAGTGTGTGTCACATAATTAGTTATTTGAATTAGAGTGTGTGTCACGTAGTTAGTTATTTGAATTAGAGTGTGTGTCACGTAGCGATCTCCAATTCTAACGTGGATTTCGCATTTCACTGTATCCACACTACTTTTTTAATACAAATTCATATGTATATGATGAACACCATGGTAGTGAGAAAACTTTTGGATGGATTCAAACATATGACCTACAAAATAGCACAACAAATTGAGTCAATGTCAACTTTTCGAAACTTAGTATGGCACGAATTCGAAATAATTACCCGTATGCCTGGTCCTCGGTTCAAATCTTACAATGTACAACGAATTGAAACATCGATATTAAGTCTCGTACTATGTACATTCAAATGTTGTTTTTAGCCCCCCCCGCACAAACGCTACATACTTCCTGTATCGGTCAATCTTCCTCTCCTAACCACCTTAGGAAGCTATCGGTTTCCAACACACGTTCATTCTTTCTCTCCATGTTTCGATCTCTAAGTCTCTCAACTACACAACCCCTTTTTCCACTCTGTTACCAAATGTATTTACCTCACACACCCGCCATTGCACCCCATGCCGAGCTATCTCTCTCCCCCCTCTCCCTCTCACCCTCTCGCGCTAAATACATGCATTGCCTATCTAGCCCCCCAACCTCTCGTGCGCACGCACGCACGTTGTATATCTAGGTCACTCCCTCGAGACTGTCTCACTCTTTCTTCCGCACGGCGGGCCACACTCGCTCAATCTCGCTCTCTTTATCTGAGTCTCGTTTAACCTCGTTTTCTTTCACACACAAATGATATATCTCCCTGTTCGGGCCTCGATCGACACACTCTATACTCTCTCACGCAGATTGTCTATCTAGGTCAGTCTATCCAAGCCGCCGCCACTCTATCGACCTCATGGTGGGCCACGCTCACTCAATCTCTCTCTCTCTTCGTATGTCTCGATTGACCTCGCTCTTTCTCGGACAAAAACGATATATCACCATGTTTGAGCCCAATTCGACCTATTCACATTGTATACTCTCTCACGCACATCGTCTATCTAGGTCACTCTCTCCAACCCGTCTCACTCTTTCGATCGCATGACGACCCTATGTGATCGGTTAACCTTGCTTCCTCCCATGCACAAAATATATCTACACGTGATGTAGGGTGGAACCCTAGATGGCCGATCTTTCACGAAAGGAACAGATCCCTACGAGGAACGTGATGAACACGAGGGGAAACATGAGGGAAACACGAGAGAAATCACACAACCAACAAGAATAGATCACACATGCGCTAGATCGATGAACACAAAGGTAAGATACAAGATCCAAAGTCAACAACGGACGATACAAATGGTAACCGGTTCTTCTCCGTGAGGAGGTCTTGAATCCACGAGGGGATCTTCCCGTGAGGGGTCTTGAATCCAAGGTGGATCTTCTCCGTAGAGGGGCCACAGTCTCTCTCGTGGAGTAGATCCGATATGGATGAGCAAAGCTCTATCTCTAAATGAGCTAATCCTTTGCTAACCCTAGAAAGATGGAGGAGAAAGAGTATATATAATCTAGGGGGTCGAAGGGGTACACGGGCCTCTGCCCTACTGTGCGTAGACAGGGGTGGCCGGATGTCCGGGCGACGGGCCGGATGTCCGGGGCTTCAGGAGGGGCCGGATGTCCGAGCTGGGGGCCGGATGTCCCGACTGGAGGGTAAAACTTCTGGATGTCTTCTGTCGTCGATGCCAGATTTCCGGGGGAAGGGCCGGATGTCCGGGCTTTGGCGAGGCGCCGGATGTCCGGGACTAGCGCCGGATGTCCGGCCGCTGATGCTGTTGGCCGTCTGTTGGTGCAGCTCCTTGGCGGCTGCACAGGCGCCGGATGTCTGGCCTTTGGTCCGGATGTCCGGCCGCTGTAGCTTCAGCAGCTTCGTCTTCTTCCGTCGTCGCTTCCAGGCCTCCCTCGCGGATGGTGTAGTTGTACCTTGGCGCTTGCACTCCTCCTCGTCGTCCGCAGTGTTCCGACAATACCTATGCATGCACACGAGTGGAGTGTCAAGTAGTATACCATCCTCGAAGGGGTCAAGTGAGCACGTGTAAAGGAGATGATTCACCTTTGCGTAGGTGAAGTAGATGTCGCACGTGTCACTCGCCGAATGGACTCTTGACATGGTGATGTCCATAGGATGCTCCGCATCATCTCCCCTCCCTTGGGAAAGATCCGACCTCGGATCGAAAACCAAATCACCATGGAAAAGAGATGGCTTCGCCGTGTAGAAGTGGACGTTCACCAAGTACGTGTCATCTTGAAGCTCGAAATGGGCACTCTCCAATGTCGCATCGTCTTGTGATTCCTTCAAAAGGAGTAAGGACAACAAACACTTGGAAAAACAAATGTGGTTAGTGTTAGTGCAAAACCAAGCATTCAAGAGGTGATTCACCAAACAAGTGTCGGCATCATGCAAAGCATATGGTGTGACAAAGGATTGAGACATGGCATGTAAGTATATCAATCGAGCACAAGCAAAGATATCATGGGGGCAAGCATGTAAATTGGAGGTAGAGATGCAAATATGTGTGTCAAGAGAATAATCATCTACCTCAGGTTCATAGCAAGCATGGGCAAAGCGCTCAATGAAAGGTCTATGGTAGGCATAGAAATCATTCACGACACCTAAGAAGATGAGATGTCTAAACACATGGGTTAAGTGCAAGACAATCCAAGCATAATGTGCATAGGGTGTAGTGAACATAGTGTGGCACTCAACACAATAGAAAGAGCAATTGTTCATCATGTGTGAGGCAATCAAGTCAATCATGTGACAAGCAATGGGACATGGCATATGTGAAGGGATGACATTGTTGCAACCAAACATATGAGAGGAGCAAGTAATCCAAGAATTGGATGCAACACATAAGGCATATATATCATGATGCATGGGACGGTGAAAATGACAAGTCGAAGCAAGATCTCTATCAAGTGTGCAATCAAGTGGTCCAAGATGAACAATAAGTCTCATGGTGCAAGCACCACAAGTAGTATGATCCGCAATATCCATGCTCAAGAAAGATATCACCTTGATGGCGTGTCCTTGTGCATTCTTCACAATGCCGAAGTGGTAGGAAAGGTGGCGTAGAAACGAGTCATGGTCGAATGTATGAGGCTCGCTCTCAAGAGCTCGAATGGTCAACTCACGTGAAGCGGAAGTCGACACAAAGTCCAAGTATCCTACACATGCACACAACAAAAAAAGAACGTATGCGCATGGTAGATAAACACATCATCCATCATGATGGTTTTCTTCTCTTGCACATAGCCATTAGAAACACAAGTGCATGAATAATATGATGCAATAATGGCTATATTCATGGCACGAGGAATATGGTGCAAAGAGGTAAGGCAAGCATGCTTCACAAGAAGTATGTCAAAATCTCCAAATATATGTGAGAATGCTATGGGGGCAAACTCATTATCAAGACTAAGGGCATTGTTGCACTCAATACATGTCAAATCATCTATCATGATAGAGGCAATATATGGAGAGATATGACAAGAAGCAATAACAATCATGTGCAAAGCATGTAGGTGGTTGTCATCAACCGAATGAAATGAGCAAGTATCAATCATTGGTGATGCAACAAGGCAAGCAATAGTAATCAAGTCGTGCAAACTAGTGGAGCGAAGATGCAACACACTAGAGGGAATCATGGCAATCATGTCATGTGAGTAAAGAATAGGCATAGGCAATGTACATGACATATCGCAAGCACGAACACAAATCAAGATCATAGTATCATCATAGGCATGGGGCACAAAGCAATCATGGCAATAACAAACAATATCTCCACCACGCTTGCAAATACACATACAAGTACTAGAATCAATTATCATGTGTAATGCAAAGCATGGGTCACAAATGCATGGCAAAGGCATAGTAATGAGCATATCATGCAAAGTGAACATGGCAAGATGGGCAAAGGATATATAATGGACAACAACCCATAACCATGTGAGGGTCATGTAGAAGAAATGCGCGAAGTATTTGCGCGAAGAGAGCGGTGGGAAAGGCAATCCATGGGATCCCAAGTCATCATTGCTCTCTAGAGCTCGTTTTGTCAACTCGTGGGATTGCGAGGTTGACAAGTATTCATGGGTACCTACACAAAAGAGACACAAACGAAAGAAATTGTGTGTGTGGTAAATGTACACATCATCCATCATGATGTGTATGTGCACGTGTGAGTTAGCACAAGATAAGCAATGCTCGAAGAAATTTGATGCATGGTATAAGAACATGTCATCCATCATGAAAGAATAGTTGTTATGTATAACACGATGGGGATGCAAATTGAGCATACAATTATATGGCACATCAATAGCATGTTTATTCATGGGGAGCATATTGTGCACACAAGTATTGGGATCATGCAATTGATGGGATGGATCAAAATCTCCTAAAATGTATGAGGAAACTATGGGGGTCTCCTCATGAGCAATATTGGAAACATCATATGGAGAAAATGGACAACATCCAAAACAATGCATATCCGATGGTAGGTAGTCATGGCATGGCATGTGGGATAAATGATGCAAAGGGAGCATATCAATATTATCACAAGAAAAACAAATGCCAATAACCATGGGCTTGTCATCTATGCCATATGTGCAAATTGGGTTAATTTTAATGGCATATGCATAGTCACTACGAAGAGATTGCAAATATGACATATGATTGATCTCATGCATATCATATGACAAGTCAAGCGGATTGTCCAACATGATGTGACCTAAAGAATTGTCACAAGAAATCCTATGTAACATGCATCACAACTAATAGACTCCACATGGCAATCATCATACTCATCATAAATGGGTAAATCATCCCATGGGGAAATATCACTAGCATGAAGCAAGGTAATAGGTGGATCAACATCATTCAAGCAATCAATGTCAAGAATGTCCACTAGTGGGACTAGAGCATCACCGTCACCTATGTTACCTTTGTCATTCCAATCAAGTGGTGTAGGTGAGGTGGGAAAGATCAAATGGTGGTCATCTTCATCTTGATGGAACCATGTGGGGGTGCATCATATTCCACCATGGCCATCGTCATGTCCATAGGAAGGACAAAGTCGTCGTGAATCGGCGCGTCATCATAAATGAGACCTAGCACCAAATGAGAAGACACAATAGAGGTAGAGGTTAAGTCGTTAGAAATCGAAGTGGCCTCACTCTCTCTATGTGGTGGTTCACTCACTCCCTCAAAGTAGGTGCACTCAATCGCACGTATGGTGGAGTCACTCATCTCACTCAAGTGGTGGGGGTTGTGGCTCTCCTCACATGGGAACTGGGGCAACACATCAGATATGGGGCTAGTGATGAAGTCACTCTCACTCTCAATATGGTGGCACAAGTCACTCAAGTCATCATGTCGCCGTGGTCGAAGTGAAATACTCAACCATCTCATCTCCGTCGCCGTGGATGAAGGCCGAAGATGGCACATCATCACTCTCGCCTCCTAAGATGGAAGCATCATCCTTGCTCGTCACCATGTCGCTTGCCTTAAAAGCTTGGTCCTTGAAGGTCTCCGTAGTCGTACTCGTCGCCGCACCATCTTGAAAAAGAGTCGTGGAGGACTCGGCATCATCAATGCCACAAAGAGGGGTGGCGGTGAAGTCTAACTTGGGAGCATCGTCTTGGAGCTCGTCGGGCTTGGACATCGTGGTGGTACTAGCCTCATGCTCGTCGTCTTTGAGTTTGGACTTCGAGAAGTGTGCTTGGGGTGGAGAAGCCTTGGCCTTCATGAGTTCTTGTTCCGCCTTGAGAGCACCAATGTAGTTGTCGTCGAGGGACTTGTAGTTCTCGAGGAAGATAGTCTTGGAGATGGCATTGTTCAATCCCATCATGAAGTGGAACTTCATTGACATGGGGTCGTCCACGCCGGCTCGTCGCAAGGCAATCTTCATCTCCTTGAAGTACGCATCGACGGACTTGGATCCTTGGTTGGTGTTCTCCAATTGGCGTAGAACTTGTTCCGTGTAGGTTGGAGGCACAAACTCTCGCCGCAAAGCTTTCTTCGCCTTGGGCCAACTCATGTCATAGGTTTCTGAAGGTGTGTGAAGCCACCATGTCGAGGCGTAGTCGTGGAAGTTTCTTGTGGCGCACTTCACTTGATCTTGGGGAGGAACTTGATGTAGCTTGAGGTAGTCGTCCATTAGGTGCTCCCACTCGAGATACTCCTCAGGTTCTTGAGTCCCATAGAAAGGAATCTCATGGTCGGTGTCGAGGTCGTAGTAGCTCGTGGAAGTCGCGGACTTGAGCTTGGGGAGCTTCTCTTGAGCGTAGTCTTGAGGTGCTTGTTGGCGAAGATGCCGTATATCCGTAGGCGAAGATGCCTTGAAGTCGCTTGGCGAAGATGCCAAGGGAGATGGTGAAGTCGTTGAGCGGTTGTTGGTGTAGAGCTCTTGACCTTCACGTTCTTGGTGGTGATGGTGTCGATGCCGATGTGACCTTGCCAAAGATGGTAGCTCGGAGGCATGTGCTCTTGAGCGTCTTCTCAAAGATGAGGACGGTCGCTTGTATGACTTGATGAGGGATTTGATCTCCTCCATTTGAGCTTGCATCTTGGCGTCGTTGGAGTTGTTCGTGGCATCGAACTCGTCGTTGTTGTAGACCGAAGGTGAAATGCCTTGCCTATCCATCACAAGACTCGAGCAAATATGAGTGGGAGAAAGAGAAGAACTATACCAAATGTACCTTGAGCGATGTTGAAAATGGATCAATGATCACTCAATGTGTAACAAGGAAATAGCACAATTGGTACCAATTCTTGTCGGTTTCTCACACCTACACAAATAAGGCTTATGGTGGAGCTTGGTGAGGATAGTGGCACAAAAATTTGATGCAAAATGTTAGCAAGAGTCAATAATGTTGAAAGAGAATCACAAATTCGCAAGTGAAACAAGTAGACCAATAGCAAAGAATGGCACACGGAAACACACACACGGATAGATAAATGGGGTCGTGCAACCAAGGAATGAGCACAAAATGTGGAGTCCACGGAAAACGCTCGTGTTGCACAACTCAAGAGAGATGCCAGCACGATTTCTCAATAGGCGGATACGACACTTGTGCACAACCTATGATATGCAAAATGGATAAACTTCTATCCCAAGTATGCTATGTATGTATGGTTCCCGGTGTTTCTCACAAGATGATCCAAGATGATCGGATATGACAATCTTATATGCAATGTGGTATGATGCTATGGCACTTGCTTACAAGTTATTTGCTCTTTCTCTTTTGCTTAAAAGCTTATTATTTTTTTGTATGTATGGCCACTTTGCGAAATGCACAAACCAAGATAGCAATTGTGTATATGCGGGAACAAACTTGAGGCACACGAGATGATATGATACCAATATGATATGGTATGTATGCAATGGAAGTTGTAGACCACTAATGTGCACAAGTAACGTTGCCGGCAATACTCCAATGGCTAGTCTCGATAGGCAAGTGACGCAAAATGGGCTAAGGGTTATCAATGCAATGTGCAAGGGAATATACAACGGTGTCGTCGAGGTTACCGTCCTTGGCGATGATGAGTGGCGGTGTTCTTGATGTAGATACCAAGATGATGGAGACTCGTCCCTAAGTAGCTGAAACACCTTAGGAAACGGAAAAACCACAACTCAAAATCTCAAGGACAAAAGTCAAACAGTGGTAGTGTAAGCGGTGGTGGTTTTGCGGAAGCTCAATGGGATTGCGGAAATGCAATGATGGGTTTTGAGACGCAATGCGAAAGTCGAGGGTAAGGTGGATGGACTATACACGGTGTCAGAGTTCGAAACACGGTCCCTAAGTAGCCGAAACACCTTAGGATACACACCTCACAACACAAACAAAATTGGGTTAAGTTGGGTTGGTGGAAGTGTATGGTGGGTAAGCCTATGCGGAAGTTATAGTGGAGGGCCTAGGCAAACTTGCCATATTTCAGAAAATTTGATGGAGTCAAATGGTGATGTAACCTATCTAGATGGATAGAGGATGTCAATAGCTACTGAACAAGCTAAAGAACGCGAAGATCGGACTCCGGATGTGGAAGTTATGCACAAAACGGTGAAACGGAAAAGCTGAAATGTACAGGGGCCGGACATCCGGGGGTTTGGCCGGATTTTCGGGACCTGATGTCCAGAACCTTGCGCAAAAATGTGCTCTAGGAGCCGGATGTCCGGGCTAAGGCCGGATGTCTGGGGTGGCCGGATGGCCGGGGGTCGGGCCGGATGTCCGGGCTCCAAATCCGAGGATGAACTCGAGGAACTCGATTTTGGGGGCGGAAATTGATGATTTTGGGGGCAAAATTGCAGAGATTTCGTGGATGGAAAGTGGGGAAAAGTGGGGGAAAGCTAGATCCACAAGTAACAAAGCAAATCCATGGATCAAATTCAACAAAACATCATCAAACCAACAAATCACGAAAAAATTTGGGGGCTATTTTTGTGGGGCAATTTTCGAACTTGGGACAAAATCAACAAAACTAGGCTAGAAAACACAACGGGGAGGCTCCGAAATCGTGATCAACGTGGCTCATGATACCAAGATGACGTAGGGTGGAACCCTAGATGGCCGATCTTTCACGAAAGGAGCGGATCCCTACGAGGAACGTGATGAACACGAGGGGAAACACAAGGGAAACACGAGAGGAACACGAGAGAAATCACACAACCAACAAGAATAGATCACACAGGTGCTAGATCGATGAACACAAAGGTAAGATACAAGATCCAAAGTCAACAACGGACGATACAAACGGTAACCGGTTCTTCTCCGTGAGGAGGTCTTGAATCCACGAGGGGATCTTCCCGTGAGGGGTCTTGAATCCAAGGTGGATCTTCTCCGTAGAGGGGCCGCAGTCTCTCTCGTGGAGTAGATCCGATATGGATGAGCAAAGCTCTATCTCTAAATGAGCTAATCCTTTGCTAACCCTAGAAAGATGGAGGAGAAAGAGTATATATAGTCTAGGGGGTCGAAGGAGTACACGGGCCTCGGCCCTTACTGTGCGCAGACAGGGGTGGCCGGATGTCCGGGCTGGAGGGTAAAACTTCTGGATGTCTTCTGTCGTCGATGCCGGATTTCTGGGGGAAGGGCGGGATGTTCGGGCTTTGGCGAGGCGCCGGATGTCCGGGACTGGCGCCGGATGTCCGGCCGCTGATGCTGTTGGCCATTTGTTGGTGCAGCTCCTTGGCGGCTGCACAGGCGCCGGATGTCCGGCCTTTGGCCCGGATGTCCGGCCGCTGTAGCTTCAGCAGCTCCGTCTTCTTCCGTCGTCGCTTGCAGGCCTCCCTCGCGGATGGTGTAGTTGTACCTTGGCGCTTGCACTCCTCCTCGTCGTCCGTAGTGTTCCGACAATACCTATGCATGCACACGAGTGGAGTGTCAAGTAGTATACCATCCTCGAAGGGGTCAAATGAGCACGTGTAAAGGAGATGATTCACCTTTGCGTATGTGAAGTAGATGTCGCACGTGTCACTCGTCGAATGGACTCTTGACATGGTGATGTCCATAGGATGCACCGCATCAACACGTTTGTGACTGGATCATCTCTCAAGCTCTATCTTACAGCCCTCACCCTTGCCAAAAAGCTCAATCGGACAATATCTCTCCAGAGCATATATATTTGTTCAATGAATGTCGGACCACACTCACTTTGTCTCTCTATCTATATGTCTCTCGATTGACCTCGCTTTCTCACACCGTATCTTCCACGCGTTGAAGCTACTACCTCTCCATCCCTCGCAAAGCCGGAGCTATTTACATTGCGAGGGGCACTCCAACCTTGGATTAATTTGTGTAGGCATTTATTCCGGTCGGTTTAGATTTTCGTAGCATTCGGCCCACAACTACTCCAAACACCGTTGCAACCCACGCAACTCCCCTAGTTGATTTCCCTCTGGCTCGGTCATCGCTCTCTCGCACGTCCTTTCTCACCTTCAACATCGCACCATGGTATTATTGAAAAAACTATGTTGTTCTCTTTAATTATTATAAATAAGCTACAAAACTACACACCGATAGTCCACTTGGAATGGAACAAATTTCGACCCACAAATTAAAGTGCTACAAACTACACACCGAGGGGCCACATGTCATGAAACAAATTTGGATGCATATACAAATTAAAAAATAAAGGACGAGGATCGAACATGCGACCGGGCCTTCAAGCCGCACGTCAATAGGCAACATACGTAGAATAGCAATGTTTGTTGTACCCCCTTTGTTCACATAATGTTTTTATATTACCACAACCTAATTAATGGATAACATGTAATATTATTTTTAGTACTATTCGCCTTCACTTACTGGTGGGTTCCATGTGTGCTCTCTCTCTCTCCTCCCCTTCTGCGTTTAGACGCACGGGCAAACAGGAAAAACTCGCGGGCGATGTTGCCGTTGACCATATCTGGACGCATTCACAAGTCACGGCACCAGTTTCATGTACTAGCAACACTAGTCAGTGTGTACATGCAATGCATGTTAATTTGGAAGTATATTAAGTGCATGCGGATATTAACTACTAGGATATTATTTGCGTGTTGTCATGTGATTAGCACTATTTTTGGCATGCAATTAACTGCACCCTAAACGTGTTGAGCGCTCGACATTGAAGCAGTCTAGGTCGTTGGATGACAAGGAATACATGTGGCTTGATGACGTTTTATATTTAATTTGATACGGCTCTAGCAGAACATTCAATCGATCAAACCATACATTTCGTTCAGTCTGATTTCGACTTTAAATTATACGACGATCGATATAAAATAAATGGAAATGATAAACGTTCGGATTTTAAGAATGGCAATCCAAACGTTTTTCATGGCAAATTTAGATTACGCGGCGGCGACGGGGGCGTCTCGCGGTGGGAAGCGGCTCCTCTGCCGTGCTCTGTGTGTCGTCGAGCCACTGACCGACGGCGACGGCGGCGTCTTGCGCCGTTGTTGGCGTACTCCTGGACGTTGCCCTAGCTTCAAGGAAGGCCAAAATGTTCTGGACTTCGGAGCGAGTCAACTGGCGGGAGGAGGCGACTGGTGTTGGTGCAAGGAAGCGGTCGACGGCGGCCATCCTTGCCGTTGAGGGGGGCACTGGCACCCGCGCGGGGACAGGCGCTGTCAACGGCGCGGCGGAGACATTCGTGTGCACGGGCACCGGCACAGGCGCGCACGTGAGTGCACGCGCAGGCGCATGCGCTGGCAGGTGCACAGGCACCGGCACGGGCGTGCACGTCAGTTCACGCGCAGGCGCATGCGCTGGCAGGTGCCCGGGCGTGTGAAAGTCGGCGGGGACCTCATGGAACCCCGTGGGATCAAGCTCGGCGACAATGTGCGGCTCCCAGCCCATCAATGCCACGGGGATGGGCGCTGGCGCAGTCGGGGCGACGGGAGCCGGAACGGGAGCGGGGACAGGTGCGGCGTCTTCCCGCAAGGCCAGTTCAAGCTCGTCCCAAAGCGCCTTATGTTCTTGAGACTCCGGCTGGGTGTCTTCCTCAGGAAACTGGAACACTAAGGGCAGACCATCGTGATGCGGCATGGCGTACGTTTAGGTCAGGCTAGTTGGAGGTAGACGACAGGAGAATCGGAGAGGAAGAGAGAGGATTGTAGCGATACCGGGTAGTGCGGGGTTGATTTTAAACTGCGGCGCCGCGACATTAAAAGTGGGAGCAGTTGGGACGACGGTGGGTGGCAGAGCCTGGTCAAAGGGCTCACCTCCCGGTGAGCCTGCACAGCGGTCTGCTCACACGCCTCCCTGACAGCCGGCGCAGCGGTCTGCTCGCACGCCTCCCGTCGACTCACACGCTTGCTCGGACGGCACCTGCCGATGAGAAGCGGGGACTCGTGGCGGCACGTAAACGCCCACGGTTTCAATAGTGAAAGCGTTCGCCTTAACGTGACAGGTCTTTGTTCCAAAATACCTTGGCTCTTCATTTTTGCAACTTGTCATAAGCAGCTTGTCTCAAATTGAAGAAAAAACTTACGAAGTAATATTTGTGCCATATCACGTGACCATGCTTAGTTTCAAGAATTTATGCTCACTTTTGGATTTTCTGAAATCTAAGATCCAGGATTCGAAACAATATCATAACCTGCATCATGCAATAAATTTTCAAGCCGTACATCTGTCCTGTTGTATTTCTTAAGAAAGGATTTGGTCAAACATTTTGCTTAGACTTCAGACAAGTTATATATGCAGAGTAAAAGGATAATCCCTCCGTACTAGTGCATTGCCTGATATATTAACTCAAGTACTAGGCACGAACAAACGGGCTCAATTCTGTGCTCATCCTGGTGTAGTAGTGGTAGTACTAGGCAATGCAGTTGACGGGTGACCTTGACGAGCGGGAACCGAGGGAATTGAACCGTGCTCGGCACGGTAGGTAACGTTGTCTAGTTACTAAAGCATCCCTCCATTGTTCATTGGTAGTCATTATGGACCGGGGACATGAGGGGAATTTCCTAGGGCTGGAATTCTGGCCGCCAGATATTTCGACTTGAAATGCCGAGGCTCGACTGGTTGGGGTTGCCCAATGTGCGTACCACGCACGCCACCGAAGCACACGAGCCCGGTTTTTTTTAGGATCAACACGAGCCAAGGTCTGGCTGGTACGCCGTTGGGTCCTACCATTCAAGAATATGAAAGGAACCTTTTAAATCGCCGAACGAATCTATGTGTATTACAATACCCGTATTTTCCTTGCAAATACTAATCTCAACGTGGTAATTGATTTATGACGAGTTGTTGAATTAGAGTGAGTTTGTGATATAGTGATCTCAACGTGGATTTCACATTTCATGGTATCCCTAGTAAGTTTTCCAATGCAAATTCGAATTTAAAAGATGAACAATATGGAGGTGAGAAAACTTTGTATGTATCAAGCATATGACCACACACAGACACATAGAGACACACACACGCACGAACACAACAACAATCCAATAAGTATAGTGCATCTATTTTTCCAAACCATGCATGTATGACACGAATTCAAAAATACTCCTTCTATTCCTAAATATTAGTCTTTTAGAGAGTTCAAGAAGTGACTACATACGGAGCAAAATGAGTGAATCTAGACTCTAAAATATGTCTATATACATCCGTATGTGCCAGTCCATTTGAAGCCTCTAAAAAGACTAATATTTAGGAACGAAGGGAGTAAAATGTAAGACATCCATGGTCCTCAGTTCAATATTTAAAATGAACATGAAACTGAAACATGAATATTAAGTCTAGTACTACAGTACATGCAAATGTTGTGTTTAGGCGGAGCTATGATTGTCGGGGGTCAACCCCTCGACCTTAGATAAAATTGTGGAGCTCTGTTTAGGGTTGTTTAGATTATATTTGTCCCCACCCTCCCAACCACCGATTGGTTGTGCACCCCACACCCCTCCTCCCAGGGAGAATATCATGTGCCCCCATACCTTAGATGCTATATGCCGATACGAGTTGCTTGGAGCTTGTAGATCTGAGATATAGCAGCTCACATGATGTGTCTTAATATTTTTGCAGGAAACCTTGATGAGTTTGAGAATTGCACACAATTTGTACAAAAACTACTTAGACGCCCTTTGATCCCATATCCAACGACCTCGAAGCTCGTATCACCGTAGCATCTAAGATGAAGGAGGACATCATATTCTCCTGTATGTAAGAATATCTTGTGCTACCACACCTTAGATGCTTTGGTGATACAAGCTCTTCGGAGGCGTTGGATTTGTGACCCAACACCTCCTCGGTGGTTCGAATGGTTTTTTTGCAGAAAAGCCCCAAAAGAGTTCGGCCACTGCTTACAAGCACAAAGACTGCTCGGATGCCATTGGATCTCAGATCAAACGACCTCCAAGCTCGTATCACCGTAGCATCCAAGCTGTGATAGCACCTTATGTTTTCTCGCACGGGAGAGTATGAGGTGCTCCCACACTGTAGATTCTATGGTGATACGAGTTCACCGAGATCTAATGACCCACAGTAGGAGGTTTGAATGTTTTTGCAATATACGGCTGATAGAGTTTGGGAAATGCGCAGAAAGTACAAGTACTACGCATGTGCCATCTAATCACTGATCATACGACCTAGATGCTCATATCACCGTAGCAGGTAATTAAGCTACAGGGAGCACCTAATATGAGCACCGGGGAGCCGTTGGATCGAAGATGCAGCGGCACACACGAGGCCTGAATGTTTTATTTGCAAAAAAACCTTTGGAGAGTTTGGAAATTGCGCATAATTACAAAGACTACTCCCAAGCCATTGGATCTCACTTCCAACAGTGTAAAAACTCGTATCACCATAGTATCTAAGCTGCGGGGTGGATGTGATATTCTATGCCGCTGTCATTTTTGTTCGTAAACTTGCAAAATACGTGTAACTTGTGCCGTTACTTGTCTAACCGCGCAAAGTGTTTGTTCAAAAAAACCATCCTACACTGAAATATCGGAACAACACACGGGGGTCCCACTTGTCATTAATCAAATTTGGACCTAAAACTAACAAATCTGAAAGACAAGATTCGAACTGGCAACCTGGACTACAAAGCGTAAGTCGATAGCCTGAAAAAACGAACGGTTGTTGGCTTTGTCCCATAACTTGATTTTATACAGTACTTGCGTTGAGTAGAGTAGAGGGAGTGCCTCGTCAACACGTGCATGACCGTTG
Source organism: Aegilops tauschii subsp. strangulata (assembly GCF_002575655.3). Lineage (NCBI taxonomy): Eukaryota > Viridiplantae > Streptophyta > Magnoliopsida > Poales > Poaceae > Aegilops > Aegilops tauschii. The sequence continues at coordinate 282,498,822 of NC_053036.3, forward strand.
TCTCACTTACTGGTGGGTCCCAGGTCTGCGATCTCAATCTCTCTTCTCTCCATCGTCTAACCTTTGCACGGGCACACACGAAGAGCGGCGCTAGCTTGCCGTGGTGTTATTACAACTAAAAAAAGCTTGGAAAATAGAAGAATCGCCTAGAACAAGAGACGTTGTGGCTGGTCGAGACGGAGCTAACCACATCTATCCTCCGTGCCACGTTTGCATGATGAAGCTGTGTGGCTAGTGGGGTGTTTTCGACCGACTGGCTGGGTCCCGAGGTCGAACCATAGGTACTACGTCTGATACAGTATATTTTTACACGCACATTTTTCCTCCGTGCCGAGACGTGGCACACCCTACCGCGCGGTTTCGGGGTCCTCCCGGGTGGTGCACGCATATATTCTTCCTGACGTGGGACGCCCTACCGTGCATTTTCTGGGTCCTCCTCGGTTGTAGCACCGAAGCAAGTAAATGAGTCGTCAAATCATGAAAGACCACCTTTCCCGCCGAGTACATGAGTGAAGCACGGTGGCTAGCTAGTTGGGCTAGTTCGACCGATTAGCTAGGCCGCCGCCACATTTGTTTTTTCACCCCTTTTTTATCTACTTGCCGGCAGGTAAATTGAAATATCCACCGCGGCGTTGCTCTGGTGTTTGGGTGCGGCAGGATTTTTAATTTTTTGATTGACGGGAGCAGGCGCGGCAGGATTTTTAATTTTTTGATTGACAGGAGCAGGCGCGGCAGCAATTAGTCATGATGACTCCGCCTGTAAAAACCCACTGCTCCCTGATGTGAGAAGTTGTCGACTGGTGTTTTACCGTGGTGAAAACCAAAAGATTCCCCGCTCCCTCCGCCTTCCCGTAGATTGCATTGCCTTTCAGCCGTTTCGCCCCCTTTGCTTCCTCTCCCCATTGCTTCTACCTGGTGCCATGGCGGCGCATCAGATCACGGAGTCCGAGGTGAGGCGCCTGACACAAGAGCTCCATGCCAAGGATGCGGAGCTCAGGGCCAAGGACGTGGAGCTCCGTGAGCTCAAGGAGGAGAGGAGTGCCATGCTCCTCCGTTATGTGCGGGAGTTCACGGAGCTTCAAAAGCGGCAGGCGTCCACCACAAAGATGCTCGAGGCGTCGGCAGCGTTGCTGCAGAAAGCGGGAGATACGATAGGCTGTCAGGGGAGCCGGCTGGAGCGCGAGCGGGCCGATCGTGACGAGGTCCAGGATCGCCTCAGCCACTTGGTGAACCAAGTTGCCATGCACGTGTTGCGGCTGCGTGATGCCTACCGTCGTGCCAGCGCAACGATGCCGGCCGTCGGGCTAAACCCGTTCGACCACCCGGTCGACTTCAACGAGCTGCGGCTTCCTGACCTGGTCTCCTTCTTCACCTATATCTCCGAGGAGCTGAGCCGTCTCCGCGCGATGGTGGGGGCTGAGCTGGACAAGGAGGGGTTACGGGCTGCCGTCGCCGTTGCTGGGCGAATCCTTTCAGGGCTCCGTCACCGGAATCCATTCGTGCCATTGGACGCCGTCTTTGACAAGCTGGCTCCCGTCGACCGGGAGCGGGCTCTGCGGGCGGTTGCACCCTGCATCACCAACGTCGTGTGCCTCGAGAAGTAGAGGGACTTCGGTGGTGTTTAGGCGCCCTCTGCATGGGCATGTCCATGTCTCGGCGCAACATGACCGTTGGATCAAACTCAGACAGTGCGGATCAGCCACTGTAGCACAAAGCGTGTGGGTGTGTTTGGTTGCATTCTCATCTCAATATAGTTGTTTCCTCTTCGTGTATTTTTGTCAACCTACTAGTGTGGACTCATGCACCCTTCATGCACTCTGCCAAACACCCAAAAGTGGGTCGAGAAGGGAACTTTTGCTCCCATCCCGTGCACCCTTCATACAACCTGCCTAACACTATTCGTGCTTCATATGGTTCATGTTTCGTGGAGTACTGTAGCACCGTACTCTCCGTGCGCTGTGGACCTAGTTCTGTTAACATTGATCTCACCGTTCATTCTCGACCGGACAGTCAAAAAAGTGGTACTATGTTACATATAGGAGTAGTTGACATGCGCACAACATCATTTGTTATCGTCATATCCTACTACACTAGCAACAAGATTGTGTAGTACTGACGTATGAACCACTGCACATGCCTAGTAGTAGGAGCACTGTGTATGTTCAAGTGGCTGCTGTGTTTCGCACTCCTCCGTCGTAAGAGTGGAAACGCTTGCTATAATCATTTTTTTCTTCAGAAAAACAGTGGACACGCTCTACCGTGCGGATCCTCGTCCAGCCATGCACTAAATTACTCACTTTCGCCGACGTGTGGGACAGCCAACACCTGGGTCCACCAGCCATGCACTAAATTACTCCGTAGTAGAGTGACGGTAGACTACCCCGATCGAACCGCCGCAGTAATGCCCAATGAGCCGTCAAATCACAAAACCCCCTCCTTTCCAGCAGTAAGTTGGACGGACGAAGCAACCATCATTTCACTCTTCTCTCTCAGCTTCCTCTCTTGAAGAAAACCCCCACTCGCTTCGCTTCTCCCTCATCTCGTTCCTCCTTTCACTCGTCTCTCTCAGCTTCCTCTCTTGGATGGACGCCGGAGCACCAGCCAACGTGATGTCTATGGCTCTGGCCAAAACCGTCGAGGCTCATGGTACGAAGAAGCGCAAGCACCTCGCTGAGACTACCGCAGACAAGCTCAAAGCCATCGCCCTGTCCAAGCCCCCCTCTCCGGGATCCCTCATTAAGCAAGTCCAGGTAATGTCTCTTGTTGACGATCTTTTTCTCGATCTTGATCGTGTTTTTTCATCTAACACGCAGTACTAGTACTGGTAGTACAACTTTTTGGGTGATCTTGCATGTGATTTTAGTGTGCCAAATGACGGTTCTAAATTCCTCTTTTGACCAAAACATGCGAGAGGTTGACACTGATTTCTTATAGATTACTTTCACCTACTCCCTCTGTCCCAAATTTCTTGTCTTAGATTTGTCTAGATACGGATGTATCTAATACTAAAATGTGACTTGATACATCCGTATCTAGACAAATCTGAGACAAGAATTTTGGGACGGAGGGAGTACTTTATGAACATCAATGCTACCTTTTAAGAGGGTATATTTGCCTCGGTAACTTGTGTTATGGATATTGCATGTAATCCCTCTGCTCTCATGCCTTTGAAGACATGTTCTAGTGTCTTTGTTCCCTCTGCTCTCATATATGGAGTATAATATCGAAAATCATCTTATATTTCTGAACGGAGGTAGTAATAAAATATGGTTCCTGTTTGAATTAGAACCAGGTCCGCGGTGGAGATGAAGTTCTCAAAGTCATGCCGTGTGAACTGGAAGACTTGATGATGAGTTCTACTGCTGAACTATCCAGCAGCTGTGTCCTTGTCGCCACGTGTCCGGAACTAGTGTTTTCCTGTAGCACTGTTGTCAGGCGTGTTCTCAAGGCTGTACTTGACCACAACAATTTCCTGGATGTGCCTTCGATTACGAAGGGTGTGGTTCTTGTAAAGCTTCCCAACAAATCTGATGCGGCCTGTCTTCATCATCATGTTTATGAGTGGAAAGACCACTCTGTTAGGTTCTCCAAGGTTGACAAGATGGTGATGGTGCATGTAGACATCTCACACGAAGTCCATGGCCTAGTCAGTTATGCGGGGTTCATCCCGTAGGTCGGTGGCAAGAAATAGTCTGCAGAGTTTAGTTAGTGCAACTTTGCTTGTCTGTAGTAAGTACTATTGTTCAGTACTTGATTTGTGTTTGTGAACCCCGTATTGTTTATTAGTACTACCGCTTTTGGTGTGTGAACGGTCTATGTTAATGTCTGTCCACTCAATTCAGTCTGTATATTTTGAAGTATCCAGATCATATTTTTTGTGAGGACGGTTTATCAATTATGGTTACACTCCAATATCTGTATGCATTGCAGGGTTTATCGCACCCACCAGGATTTCCAGTCCCATGGATGTTCGGTCCATACGATTTGTCACGACCTTTGGACTGTCCTGCTTGTGAGAGTAGGCGGGGCCCCTGCATGCCACACGTAGTTGGACGATCAATCTTCTATTTAGTACTTCAACATAGTGATTTCCTGGTAAGGATTCACTCATGTCACATCAAGTAAATCTTATTGATTTACTGTCTAAATCTTATTGATTTAATGTCATGTTTTCTTTCTTTTCCTGCAATTTTACGATGCAGGTTTTGCCATGTGACATTCAGCACAGAATAAACTGTTTGGTTTGCTCTACGATGGCTATTTTTGCAGGTTTCACTTCTTATGTCGTGTCATTAACGAAGGCACTGTCCATCACTTATATTAGTGGAAAAATTGGATTAGTCTGTTGTCTGAGTACAAGTTGAATCCCTATGATGAACTGTAGTTTGGTTTAACAAAAACGCCACAATTAGTCCTTCTCGTGTTTAAAAGAAATGAAGAAAAAAACTGGATCACGGTCACGGATCCTAGTCAAGTTAGAAAGCTGATCATAGCAGACCAGAAACGATCGCCGCTGTCTCACACAGATCGAGCACCGGCAGTTGCTCTAGCACTGACAGCGGCAGTAGCTCAGTCTGATCCAGCTGAGGATTGGGCACCGACCGCGTCAGCGGATCAGTCTAATCTACCGGAGGATCGGGCATCGACACCTGCTCCGACACCGGCACCAGCTCTACAAGGAGCACCATCTCCGGCAGCAGCAGCGGCTTCGGTGTGACACCCAAAATTTTGACTTTGTTTTATTAATTAAAAGTTTACCAGGAAATTAAAACTTTTCCCATTTGTCTAGATTTACCTTTTGATATTATGGGATTTTTACCTCAAGTGGAAACTTTCCAAAAGTATTATTGGATTTGTATACTCTCTCTCCATGAAACAATTCTGTATCAGAGGATTTAATTGCAAGATTTGCTTTTCCCTGAGCTTTACTCTTTTAAAATGATTTTTTTTCATGAACTTGGAGTCTCTGTTGCACTACAACCATTTGGCCAATGCATTTAAAATTTCCACCAAAATTTGGGGATGTCATGTGATGTTTCCACATCACTTTTATGCAAAAATATCTTTTGGTTATTGGAGATTTTGAGCTCTACATCAACTTTTCAAATCTGGTCCAGTAGGCATTTTTGCACTGCAACCTATTTAAATATTCCTTTAAAAATTCTTCCAAGTGTTTGGAGATGTCAGTAGATGCATATAATTCAACTTTATACCAAAACCCAGTGATGTTCTTTGAAACTTTTGAGTGAATCAACCTCTTTTCCATTCTGGTCCAGTTTGATGATTTGTACTGCAACCCTATTTTATTTTGCTCTAGTGCCCATGAGCCTTTTCCTGCTTGTAGCCCTCCCTGCAAAACCCTTAAGTCCAGGAGAGTGGTCCCATTGGAGGATATTAAGTGCATGCAATGATACCTTTTTCTTGCTGTCCAAAACTGTAGTTTTGCAAAACTTGCACTAGCAAGTTTCTGGTTTTGCCCAAATGATCTTGCCATCATCACCTACATCCAGGGAGACCCTGATCTGGAGTTTTTGGCCACTCCAAGAGTTGCCTAGATACACTTAGCATTATGTCGAACACCTTGTGTTCATGGACAGTTTTGGCATGTTTTCTAGTTTGCAATATGATCTTGATCCTCTGACCCAGCAAACTTGTCCACTAAGCTCCTAGCTATCCATAACCCTGCCCTGTTGATTGCCAGCCTCCCTCTCGCACTCTAGGCTGCCCTGGCATTTCGACAAGCATGTCCCGTGCGTGCTCTGGGCGCGCCCAGAGCGCACGTTTTGCACGCGCGCGCACCGAGCCACCGCGTCACACTGCCGCCCTCGCCGCGTCCCGCCCCTGGCCCTTGCTCGCCTGCAGAGCCGCGCACTATCCTCGTCCACTCGCCAGTACCCTCCAAGCCAGCCCTGGCGCCCTACAACGCCACCGTCAGAGCCTTTGGCGGCACGCCGGCGTCGGCAGTGAGCTCCTGCCATGGACGGCGCCGCCCAAGCCACCCGCGCGCGCCAGCTGCCCCTGTGAACAGCTCGAGCTTATCCTGGAGCCCGTCGGCACGCGCTCGTCGCCGCCACGTCGCCCTGCGACTATAGAGCGACGGTCGCCGGCGTTCTTATCCACGGCCGCCGCGGGACCAACCTCGAACGCCTATAAAAGGAGACCCCGAGCCCCTCCGAGCGCTCAGGCGACCTCAGGCCTTCCCCCTAGTGCTCCCCTAGCCGTGGATTGACCGGAAGAGGCCATCTCCCCCACCTCCGGCCGGTTCGGCCGCCGCTACCTTCCGGTGCCATTCGTCGCAACCAGACACTCCCCCGCCCATCCAGCGCCACCACTCGCTTCCCCTTGTTCTTGCGGAGCTGCCCAGCGCCTCAGCCTCGATCGGAAACCACCGGAGCCCAAAACCCCCTTCACTCCCGTAGCCCCCTCCGCCGCGGAGCTCGCCGCCGACGACTCCTCCCACCACCGTCGACCCAACGACCATCGGGAGGACCGCCCCGGTCTGGCGGGTCCATCCCTGCCCTCAGGTGCCCTCGAGGAGCCGCCGTTCGTCGACGGCGATCGCCGGAGTCCCGCCCCGTTCGGACAGAGGAAGAGGAGGGAGAGGGGGGAATAGTCAAACCTGACCAGTGGCCCCCCCTGGACCCACTGTCAGCGACCCAGCCCCGCCGACGCGTGTTTTAAGTGGAGACGTGTTTTGCAAAATACGTTTTCGCTGAACAGAAAGCGTAAGCCCCCGAAACATTTTCTTTTTCTGTTTTATTTAAAACAGAACTTTGACCAAACTTTGACTAGCTATATCTTTTAAAATAAAACTCCAAATGAGTTGATTCTTTTTCCTACCTCCCTCAAATTTCATCTAGTTTATTTTAAGATTTATTTCAAAAATATTTGGGACAACTTTTTGTACTGTTTTTGAAGTATTCGTTATTTGTATATTTTTTCAAATAGGAAATGGAGAGAGAGGAAAACTTTCAAAAGAATGCACCCCCTTGCATACTCTTGAAGGCAAGCATTCTGAACCCTGGCATTATATTTTTGTGTGGTGTTTTGATACGGTTACAACACCACTTTGACTTGGAGCATACGTTATTTTTATGTAACGATAAAGTCACACGCATGAGTGCATATTGGAGATGCTTTACTATTAGAAATGGATATGCTGGTAATAATGATCATCCCCGCGAGCTTTTCATGCATACCGGCAGGAAGCCGGGAAAGTCGTGGTCTTGGGTAGACACGAGCTTGTCCCTGGTTCCTCGTCGAGACGAGTGTGTCCGGTATGGCATGATGAGGCTTGGTGAGCGGTGATTCTGTCTGTTATTGGAAACATTTTTGGTTATGCTAATCATTCGGAGAATACTTGGACCCTTGAGTCGGTCATAGGTCGAGTCTTGTTCAGTAATTTTCCCCTGCTTGTTTTGTACTACCACTTGTCCCTGCCGCAGGTAGGGTACGGTTCAGTAAGTTGTCAACCCCTTACCAAGGCACACACCGTACAGAGAGGCCATGGTGGAAGATACCGGATGCATCCGGTAGGCATGCCACCTGGTCCGGGGGCATGGGTGTTTCCGGTTGGGACCGAGAGGGGGGCACCCCTTAGAGCGCGCGATATAAATTTGATCCCATGCTACGTCGAGGTTGTAGCCTCCCCACTTAGAGTTTTGCTTGGCAGGTGTCGTGGGTGATTCCAGACACCGGTAAGTTAAGCTGGTGTGTGCAGGTCAGGCGTGTTTTCAATTAAAAGGCCGTAGGCGAAATTAGTCCCGATGGACTAAATAAATCCGTTACTCGTGGGTAAATAGTACACCCTCTGCAGAGGTCATATCTATTTGGATAGCCATGTTCATGGGTAAGGACTTCAGTCTGAGATGGATCTAGTGACGGTTTTCGGATGGAGAAACGGCTAAACTAGAATCTAGTGACGGTCTTCAGATGGAGAAACGACTAGACTAGAACTTTTTTTATGGCCTGTGACGTATGAGGATTATGTTTATTATTATTATGGACTAACCACTTACCTTATTTGGATTATTGAGTATCCCTGGGACGGTTCTACCTCCTGGACATTCACTGTGATTATTCTTATATAAGCCCTTTATGTGGCGTCGCTCAGACGCCCGACTGCGGCATGTTTGCCATTTATTTATTATTCATAAGCCCTTTATGTGGCGTCGCTCAGACGCCCGACTGCGGCGTGTTTGTCATTGCTTTATTATTTATAAGCCCTTTATGTGGCGTCGCTCAGACGCCCGACTGCGGCGTGTTTGTCGTTTCTTTATTAATTATAAGCCCTTTATGTGGCGTCGCTCAGACGCCCGACTGCGGCATGTTTGTCATTTATTTATTATTCATAAGTCCTTTATGTGGTGTCGCTCAGACGCCCGACTGAGGCATGACCTATCTTATCATCCTTTTTGAGGCGTCGCTTCAGACACTCGATCAGTGCATTCCATTTTTACTCCCGTATTGCATGTTCATATTTTTCCTGCATGCGTACATCACAGATTTTCGTTTAATTCGTGACAGACATTATGATCATGAATATTTAGGAGCATGATTATCTCTTATTATATTATACCCGTGTTCATGATGTTTGCGAGTACATTCAAACGTACTCACTGGTTTGTCCCTGGCTATTGTCTTGGCCAGATTTTCTTGCGTGGAGAGAGCATTTCGACGACAGCCCCGGAACCCATGTAAAGGTGATAGCAGCCTCGCGAAGATAGGAGTTATCCTGGTCAACTGTTCTTGTGGGAAATGGAGTCCCATAGACGCAGATGAACCACAAACCGCTTCCGCCATCAACCACTAGAAACCAAGTGTTGTACTCCTAGGCCACAATGGTCTTGTACTACATATTTTGTGCTTTGCTTGGAATCCTTGTATCAAGTTGGTGTCTCATCAGCTAACAGTAATCCTGGGGCTGGTGAGCACAAAGGCCATTTTCTGGGAAATTAATATCCCGAAAACCCGGTCCTGACAGACTTGGTATCAGAGCCAGGCTGACCATTGGCTAATCCTATCTTAGCCAGGTCAATAAACCTAGGTTAACCAAACCACCAGACCTTAACCTAACCCCGGCCAAGCTTCTCGCGTAAGATAGCCCCACAGTGACCCGACGCCTTTCGGCAGACGGTGCCCAACCTATCCGCCTAGCCCGTCGATCGCGCGCCAGTGACCAATAGCTAACACGTCTCATTCGCAGGCGTGCGAAGGAAGACTCCGTCCCCTTTTCCTATAAAAAGGGCATGCTAGCCTCAACACAGCACAACCCAGCCTCTTTCCCCAAACCAAACCACGATGCCTGGCCCCATTGTTCACAATGAGACCACAGCAACCAACCTTGGAGGTTTTGTGACCGTGCTCGCAAACCTCACCCGCCGTGCCTATGCATTAGAAGAGCCCCCAGAATTTGTTGTGTACCAAGGACCCATGTACGGCGAGAGCCGTCAATTCTGGGCCACTGTGCACATCTATGGTAGGGGTCTATCGCCAGAACGCCCCTACAGGTTCACTGGGAGGACAACTTCCTTTGAGCCACAAGCCATCCAACTGGCAGCTCGAGAAGCTATAGTTCAACTTCGGCACTTGTCGCCCAGAGTTAACTGTTGCTCATTCTACTACTACCCCAGTCGTGACGGGTATGGTAGGCCGCCCCAGGTTGCCAACGGAGATCACGAGACAGATCCTGCACTATTGCATCTGGTGCGCTATGTAAGCGCACTAGAGCAACTGTTCGATCAAATCACTCTTGATCTGATCGCAGCTCGTGGAGAACTGGTTCGCCGAGCCCCGGCGAGAGGAGAAGTGGAGCCCGACGCCGACAACCCAGTCGTGCTGTTCGGACACCCGATCGAGCCCTTGAGGTCTGCCCCAGCCATCAACCAGAGTGCTTTGGTGTCCCCAGAAGCGCTTCGTCGCCTTTTGGGAACCCGTTCCAACGGGATTGTGGCCAGCAACCCCCGCGATGGTCATCACCACTACCCCGACCCTGCAGCTCCTCAACCTCAACCAGCAAATCCCGACGGTGAAACCCGTGGAGAAACCTCGGCGTCCACAAGGCCAGCCCACTTAGACATTAACGAAGTAGACTAAGTCGCTCAAGTAGTATCGAGCCTTAGTATTCTTACGCTTTGTAACTGTGTGGTCCTGTATCGCTATTATTGAATGCTGTCTGCTTGAGCGCCCCTGTTTTTGGAGTAGTAGCTATGCATATGTACGTTGGCGTACAGTTGCATTTTTAAATTTCGGGCGCAGCTACCAAGACCAACCCCGACGGCACCTACAGCAATGCGTCACTTTTAGGAGATATGTATATCTGTGGCTTTGACCCAAGAACAGGATCGATGACCAGTTACCCTTCACCCCGATTAATAACCCAAACCCAATGCTATATAAAAGGCCACCTCGTGACCTTGCCAAGTACCCCTCACCTTGTGCGCAACACTCACAGCCATTTCTTTGCCATGCCGACCCCCAGTATTTATCTGAGAACCCCAGACGCGACCCCGGGTAGTTTTGTTAAATTATTGTGGGACTTTACCTGCAGTACCATGAGTGCCATCCATCCACCCCAGTACGAGTTGCTCAAATCAAGGATCACCCCATCCACCTCGAAGTATTGGGCAGTGGTGCACATCCCTCCCACAAACCCAAACCAAGACCCAACGGAAGTCTCCTTCGTGGGGAAATCCATGCCGACTCCGCGTATGGCCATAGAAGCTGCTGCGTACGAAGCGCTCGCTCGTCTTCGATTCGCGGTACCCTATGCCAGCGAACGAGGATATTATTATTTTCCGAGTCGTGCAGCACCCGGTGAAGTAGCATCTTTTCCCGGTGGACGTATTGAGAGAGATCCAGTACTGGCCAACCTTGCCCAGTACGTTATCGCTCAAGAGCATTTGACTCAGCGGGTAATGGGTTATCTCCAGAGCCTCGCTGATTTAAATCCTCGGATCGCTATTGGCAGACCACTGAGGCCTGACCAGGAGAGGCGCGTTCATCGACTGGTCAACCCGCTTCCCCCGATAGAAGAGGAGTGTGCCCCAGTACCAGAGACGTTCTCTCAGGACCGTGTCCTTTTGCCGTTTTCTTTGTAAACATCACCGCTATGTTTATTATCCCAGTATTTATTTATGTGCTGTAACTTGTACGCGGTATCCAAAAATTGTGCGACGGATCAGATATTTGGTTTCATTTATGTGAGCGGTCTTACAGCTGTTGATTTAGTTTTAACTAATTTTCACTCGCGATAAATTTTGTAATGAGATTTCTTTCCCCGAGTTGCTGCAGCGTATATATCTTCACGACATAGATTTTATTCACGCAGCACCGTAACAGCAGACTCACAACTACAACCACTCGACCTCGTGCGCTAATTACAAATCCTCATACATGTTTTTGCGCCTAACTGATCACACCCGAGGACACCACAGTCTCAGTAAGAGAGATTCGTGAGTAATCATTCGGGCGCGAGTTGCCCCAGCACACCGACAGCAGTTAGCACTCGATGCCGCACCTAATCCTCGTGATCGCCGCCATCGCGAAGAGCTAACACTCGAGCGGCAGCATCACGACGATCATCCAGGATCATCGCACACAGGAGCACGGAGAACCCCAGCAACGTCGCCAAACCTCCACACACCAGGACCACGTACCAGTCCGGCATCGCCTCCGCCATTAGAGCCTCGTCTCGAGCTCCTTCTAACAGCAATGGAGGAGAAGGAAGGAGAAGTGGAAGCGAGGCCAGGTGTGAGGAAGAAGAGAGGAGCACCGCGATCATTTTATAGCTCGAGATCGGTGTACGGTGGGCGAGGTCCACCAGCGCCACTCGTCGCTCGATCGCCGGTGTTCGGAGGCAAGTCCGCGAGCAGTGCCGACAGTGCACTGGCCCGCGAGGTGAGTGCACGCTGCACCGACAGCTAGCACGCCGCGCACTACCGCAGTACGGCCTAGATGCCCTACGCGCTAGGCGTCGCCGGTGGAGGAAGCGCGGGAGAGCACGCGAGAGAGACGAGAGAACCAGAGGTAGAAGAAGAGGCCGACAGTGGACCCCGGGTCCACCTGTCAGCCAGAGAGAGCACTGTGCTCTCGGGTACGACCAGCGTATTTTAGTAATTTAGAATTTATTCTAAATTTACTGTACCCAGCGTAGAAACATCTCGTTTTTCCCCAAACCATGGATTTTTCCACGCAACGCCCGTATACCACACTGTGGTTTTGCACCACTAATTGCCCTCTCACTGTAGCCACTTTTTTATTGCACAGTAGAATGATTTCTTTTGGTAAAAGCAATGTTTGTTCAAAACGGCTTTTAACAAATCTCGAGGACGAGATTTTTCTTAAGGGGGGTAGTGTTGTGACACCCCAAAATTTTGACTTTGTTTTATTAATTAAAATTTTACCAGGAAATTAAAACTTTTCCCATTTGTCTAGATTTACCTTTTGATATTATGGGATTTTTACCTCAAGTGGAAACTTTCCAAAAGTATTATTGGATTTGTATACTCTCTCCATGAAACAATTCTGTATCAGAGGATTTAATTGCAAGATTTGCTTTTCCGTGAGCTTTACTCTTTTAAAATGATTTTTTTCATGAACTTGGAGTCTCTGTTGCACTACAACCATTTGGCCAATGCATTTAAAATTTCCACCAAAATTTGGGGATGTCATGTGATGTTTCCACATCACTTTTATGCAAAAATATCTTTTGGTTATTGGAGATTTTGAGCTCTACATCAACTTTTCAAATCTGGTCCAGTAGGCATTTTTGCACTGCAACCTATTTAAATATTCCTTTAAAAATTCTTCCAAGTGTTTGGAGATGTCAGTAGATGCATATAATTCAACTTTATACCAAAACCCAGTGATGTTCTTTGAAACTTTTGAGTGAATCAACCTCTTTTCCATTCTGGTCCAGTTTGATGATTTGTACTGCAACCCTATTTTATTTTGCTCTAGTGCCCATGAGCCTTTTCCTGCTTGTAGCCCTCCCTGCAAAACCCTTAAGTCCAGGAGAGTGGTCCCATTGGAGGATTCTAAGTGCATGCAATGATACCTTTTTCTTGCTGTCCAAAACTGTAGTTTTGCAAAACTTGCACTAGCAAGTTTCTGGTTTTGCCCAAATGATCTTGCCATCATCACCTACATCCAGGGAGACCCTGATCTGGAGTTTTTGGCCACTCCAAGAGTTGCCTAGATACACTTAGCATTATGTCGAACACCTTGTGTTCATGGAAAGTTTTGGCATGTTTTCTAGTTTGCATTATGATCTTGATCCTCTGACCCAGCAACCTTGTCCACTAAGGTCCTAGCTATCCATAACCCTGCCCTGTTGATTGCCAGCCTCCCTCTCGCACTCTAGGCTGCCCTGGCATTTCGTCGAGCACGTCCCGTGCGTGCTCTGGGCGCGCCCAGAGCGCACGTTTTGCACGCGCGCGCACTGAGCCGCCGGGTCGCACTGCCGCCCTCACCGCGTCCCGCCCTGGCCCTTGCTCGCCTGTAGAGCCACGCACTATCCTCGCCCACTCGCCAGTACCCTCCAAGCCAGCCCTGGCGCCCTACAGTGCCGCCGTCAGAGCCTTTGGCGGCACGCCGGCGTCGGCAGTGAGCTCCTGCCATGGACGGCGCCGCCCAAGCCACCCGCGGCGCCAGCTGCCCCTGTGAACAGCTCGAGCTTATCCTGGAGCCCGCCGGCACGCGCTCGTCGCCGCCACATCACCCTACGGCTACAGAGCGACGGTCGCCGGCGTTCTTATCCACGGCCGCCGCGGGACCAGCCTCGAACGCCTATAAAAGGAGACCCCGAGCCCCTCCGAGCGCTCAGGCGACCTCAGGCCTTCCCCCTAGTGCTCCCCTAGCCGTGGATTGACCGGAAGAGGCCATCTCCCCCACCTCCGGCCGGTTCGGCCGCCGCTACCTTCCGGTGCCATTCGTCGCAACCAGACACTCCCCCGCCCATCCAGCGCCACCACTCGCTTCCCCTTGTTCTTGCGGAGCTGCCCAGCGCCTCAGCCTCGATCGGAAACCACCGGAGCCCAAAATCCCCTTCACTCCCGTAGCCCCCTCCGCCGCGGAGCTCGCCGCCGACGACTCCTCCCACCACCGTCGACCCAACGACCACCGGGAGGACCGCCCCGGTCTGGCGGGTCCATCCCTGCCCTCAGGTGCCCTCGAGGAGCCGCCGTTCGTCGACGGCGATCGCCGGAGTCCCGCCCCGTTCGGACAGAGGAAGAGGAGGGAGAGGGGGGAATAGTCAAACCTGACCAGTGGGCCCCCTAGACGCACTGTCAGCGACCCAGCCCCGCCGACGCGTGTTTTAAGTGGAGACGTGTTTCGCAAAATACGTTTTCGCTCAACAGAAAGCGTACGCCCCCGAAACGTTTTCTTTTTCTGTTTTATTTAAAACAGAACTTTGACCAAACTTTGACTAGCTATATCTTTTAAAATAAAACTCCAAATGAGTTGATTCTTTTTCCTACCTCCCTCAAATTTCATCTAGTTTATTTTAAGATTTATTTCAAAAATATTTGGGACAACTTTTTGTACTGTTTTTGAAGTATTCGTTATTTGTATATTTTTTCAAATAGGAAATGGAGAGAGAGGAAAACTTTCAAAAGAATGCACCCCCTTGCATACTCTTGAAGGCAAGCATTCTGAACCCTGGCATTATATTTTTGTGTGGTGTTTTGATACGGTTACAACACCACTTTGACTTGGAGCATACGTTATTTTTATGTAACGATAAAGTCACACGCATGAGTGCATATTGGAGATGCTTTACTATTAGAAATGGATATGCTGGTAATAATGATCATCCCCGCGAGCTTTTCATGCATACCGGCAAGAAGCCGGGAAAGTCGTGGTCTTGGGTAGACACGAGCTTGTCCCTGGTTCCTCGTCGAGACGAGTGTGTCCGGTATGGCATGATGAGGCTTGGTGAGCGGTGATTCTGTCTGTTATTGGAAACATTTTTGGTTATGCTAATCATTCGGAGAATACTTGGACCCTTGAGTCGGTCATAGGTCGAGTCTTGTTCAGTAATTTTTCCCCTACTTGTTTTGTACTACCACTTGTCCCTGCCGCAGGTAGGGTACGGTTCAGTAAGTTGTCAACCCCTTACCAAAGCACACACCATACAGAGAGGCCATGGTGGAAGATACCGGATGCATCCGGTAAGCATGCCACCTGGTCCGGGGGCATGGGTGTTTCCGGTTGGGACCGAGAGGGGGGCACCCCTTAGAGCGCGCGATATAAATTTGGTCCCATGCTACGTCGAGGTTGTAGCCTGCCCACTTAGAGTTTTGCTTGGCAGGTGTCGTGGGTGATTCCAGACACCGGTAAGTTAAGCTGGTGTGTGCAGGTCAGGCGTGTTTTCAATTAAAAGGCCGTAGGCGGAATTAGTCCCGATGGACTAAATAAATCCGTTACTCGTGGGTAAAGAGTACACCCTCTGCAGAGGTCATATCTATTTGGATAGCCATGTTCATGGGTAAGGACTTCAGTCTGAGATGGATCTAGTGACGGTTTTCGGATGGAGAAACGGCTAAACTAGAATCTAGTGACGGTCTTCGGATGGAGAAACGACTAGACTAGAACTTTGTTTATGGCCTGTGACGTATGAGGATTATGTTTATTATTATTATGGACTAACCACTTACCTTATTTGGATTATTGAGTATCCCTGGGACGGTTCTACCTCCTGGACATTCACTGTGATTATTCTTATATAAGCCCTTTATGTGGCGTCGCTTAGGCGCCCGACTGCGGCATGTTTGTCATTTATTTATTATTCATAAGCCCTTTATGTGGCGTCGCTCAGACGCCCGACTGCGGCATGTTTGTCATTTCTTTATTATTTATAAGCCCTTTATGTGGCGTCGCTCAGACGCCCGACTGCGGTGTGTTTGTTGTTTCTTTATTAATTATAAGCCCTTTATGTGGCGTTGCTCAGACGCCCGACTGCGGCATGTTTGTCATTTATTTATTATTCATAAGCCCTTTATGTGGTGTCGCTCAGACGCCCGACTGAGGCATGACCTATCTTATCATCCTTTTTGAGGCGTCGCTTCAGACACTCGATCAGTGCATTCCATTTTTACTCCCGTATTGCATGTTCATATTTTTCCTGCATGTGTACATCACAGATTTTCGTTTAATTCGTGACAGACATTATGATCATGAATATTTCGGAGCATGATTATCTCTTATTATATTATACCCGTGTTCATGATGTTTGCGAGTACATTCAAACGTACTCACTGGCTTGTCCCTGGCTATTGTCTTGGCCAGATTTTCTTGCGTGGAGAGAGCATTTCGACGACAGCCCCGGAACCCATGTAAAGGTGATAGCAGCCTCGCGAAGATAGGAGTTATCCTGGTCAGCTGTTCTTGTGGGAAATGGAGTCCCATAGACGCAGATGAACCACAAACCGCTTCCGCCATCAACCACTAGAAACCAAGTGTTGTACTCCTAGGCCACAATGGTCTTGTACTACATATTTTGTGCTTTGCTTGGAATCCTTGTATCAAGTTGGTGTCTCATCAGCTAACAGTAATCCTGGGGCTGGTGAGCACAAAGGCCGTTTTCTGGGAAATTAATATCCCGAAAACCCGGTCTTGACATTCGGCACCTGCACCAACACTTGCACTTGCATCTGCTCCGGCCCATGCAGTTGCACCGGCGGCAGACTGGGCTGCAGTTTGCACTTCATATACCAAAGTCCTTACAAAAACTGACATGTCCACCTTCTTGGTAAGCATTGGCCGCCCAAGTGCTTCGTCCTTTTTTCTTTCCATGTTGTTTCACATGATTCACTGTGTTGATCTAACTGTTTGGGTATGTCTTCTTGTTTGCAAACAGAGAATTCCTAGAGCAATGAGGGAGTCGTTCAACAATCCGGGCGACCGTGGCCAAGTTTCTCTTACCATGCGCAACCTTGGTGTGAATGAACCTGCTCAATATACCGTAAGTACAAAGGATGGTCGCATGATGATTGATGCTAAAGGATGGTCAAAGTTCAAATCGAAATCATATCTTGCGGTAGGGGATGATGTCAAAATCAAACTTTCTCGGCAAGGAGAGCTAGTCCAAATCAACTTTTAAATTCTTTAGTAGCAGCACGCAACTGCCGAACTGATCTATCCTCCGAGAGATTTTGATGTAATAATCTGGCATGTGAAACAAGTGTCCTGTGTGTATACGTAGTATGACAGTATTATTTATCACATGGTATATCGTCGATAGAATTGCAACTCTAATTGCTGGTTAGGAACTGTCATTCGATTTCATTCCAACAGCTGCCGTGCTTTGTGTATTCGCCTTGCGACAACATCTAAAACCAGCGCCGTACCGATCGCTTGCAATATGAAAAGCGCTGAGGTAGAACACATGGGCCCCCAAACATGCAGGGTCGGCCTGCAGCCCAAAGTCCAGAACCGTGAGCCTATCCGAGTATTATATTCTTAGCTAAACCCCCATAAAAAAGTTGAACCCCCATAATGCCCGTGCGTTGCAGAGGGAGTATATTTCTCGGCAAGGTGAGCCTGTGATATAAAAGATTTGTATATTTCTTTACAGAGGGAGTATCTCTCTGTCAAAAAATATATTTATGTGTAACTAGTTACTCCTGTCTTTCTACTTCCTTTCACTGATATGTGGGGCAACCGACAATGGGGTCCACGTGCCATATGCACAAATTAGAGTGCACAACTTCACGGTAGACACACCCCGGTCGTAGTGCCACAGTAATGCCTAATGAGCCGTCAAATCACAACCCCCCTTTCCAGCTTTAGCAGTAAGCTGGACGAACGAAGCGGCAATATTTCACTGGGCCTGAATCCCCTTCTCCCTCGTCTGCTTGTTCAGAGAAAACCCCCTCTCGGCGATTGCATAGGGTTTTCTCATGGAGAACCAGGTACGAATTCTTCATCCATCCCCGATAAATCCAAGTCCCTTGGTCGCAGGTAATCCTAGGATGGCAGCCGCCGCCGTTCATGCATTTTTCTTCCTACTGAATCTAGTGTGTTTCATTTGCAGTGCCCAAAGTGCGAGTACCCTATAGGTTTCTGCGCCCTCGGCGAGACGCCACACTTGTTCCTTCTCATCCTAACACAACGTTTTGAAACGCACACAGTATGTTCCTAGAATCCTCTTTTCTATCCGGGAGGGTGGGGGTTTTTTGAACATGTTGTGTTCTCATACTATTTTTCCTGCAGTGTATTATTTGCTCTGCCAGAACACATGTACTCAAGATGCTCGGCCTTGCCATAACTGAATACACTAGTTTAATGGTCACAGTGAAGACAAGCCATGGATATATGTTTCGAGTTGGGTTCATGAACCAAGAAGATCGCTGCTTTTTTATGGCCGAACTTGGATAAACTTTCTCAAGTGTTACGGACTGAAAGTTGGCGCACGAATATTGATGGAAATAGCAGAACCTGGTCTCATCTTCACTGCGATCTTCCACCCCGACGTCGTTCCAATTGTTCATCCATGTTAGTTTTGTATCTGGTTCTTGCTTGTTGCCTCGATTACTTCTTAATCCACCTATTCTGTCTAACTAATCACAATTTAACTTTAGAAGTAGTAACAAATCTCTCACGAAGATGCTACTTCTAACTAATATTTTCTCATAATTGGTGGCACATGTAGGTTTTTTCATAGTTAAGCAGTCTGCTCGTTTGTTACTCTGTAATAACTCGGCTGTTACTAATGGCACTGAAGTTGACTGGATCGACATCCACAAGTTCCTACACTTTATTGATCGTCTTGAGGTCCTTGTGGGGCGTTTCAATGGTGGAAGGCCATGTGGAATATGTGTGCCACTGCTGCACTCGTTGAACAGGTCCAACTGTGTCAAGAAACTTATGGTACGAGCTGTTTTCTGTTATATATGTTGTTCATAAACTATTGCTTATACACAGTTTTACAGCTGTGATCTTCTTGAAACAGGAACTGCCGAGTTCTATTGTTCCTATACAGATGCCTGACCATGGTCGGGTCAGACTTGCGCTTGGTCACAACATGATGTTTATGTCGACCTACTCAATTCCCCTTGGAGGTGAAAAGATACTTATTCATGGGTGGTCTCAAATAATGAAGGCCCGTCCATCTTGGAGAATAGGATAGAAGATTATGTTCATGCTTTTCCATGGCTCTAAAGCGAATATCCTGTTTATTGACCACGTTGCGAGATGAAGCCGCTTTCAGAAGGTTGTGGATGTGCGGGGTGGCGCCTGGGCCTTGTCCTGGGGCTTGGCGGCCTCACCCTTGGTTAACTGTAGGCAAAGTAGCACTGTTTGAGGCGTGCTTTGTACGGTTGAACCTGTATAAGTACTCATACTGCTTTCAGCTTTGGTTGTTAAGTGCCCCTGCTGGTTTCAGTTAAGGTTGTTAAGTACTCCTGCTGCTTTTACAGTCTGTCGTGTTTCTTTAGTCCTGTCTTCCTCCAGCCGCCAAAACCAAACCAGCGCCGGCGGGGCCGCCTGCTTCCGCCTCCCACACCTGGCTGCGCCTCAGCGCACGCATCGCCGCCCCACCGTCTCCTAAATCGTTAACGCCGACGTCCTCTGCGCGCTTTGGTGCGCTCGCCGCGGCGCCGCCCTCTCGCGTTGTCAACATGGTCAACAAACAACAGGAATCGGCAGAAGTACGTGGAGAGGATGACAGTAGGGGCCCACCACGTCAGAGTATGCAAAAATAAAATTCTTCCTCCTAGTGTTTTCCTGACATCTGGGACCCACGACATTGTGAGCGTATATAGTCAATAGACAAGAGAACAACACAAGATCGGCTGACACTTGGGACGTAGCTACTCGAGCAGTATTTTTTGTTTGGTATTGTTGAGACGGAGCAGGGCTTGAAATGGGTTGTGGCCCGTCTAGCCCAGGCTTATATTTTATGTTCACCATGTGACCAGCCCAGTTATTTTTTCTTTGTGAAAATAAGCCCAGTTTATTTTTTCTGAAGAATACCCAATCCAGTCCTACTTATTTTTCTACGCCCTGATGGGCTGCAACTCTTTCAAGACGCCTGCAAATCTTGAAAATAATATGAAATGGGTTGTAAATATAAAAACAGATGACAAATTGGCAATTACTTTATAATTTCTGAATTTTTTCACATTTTCAGATTCCTATTTCACTGGGCATTAACCTAATTTAAATATATCTTCAAAGTAATTTAAATCTGGCTCGACATTTCGGTATTAAAAATAGTTTGGAACCCACAGAAACATGCGAAATTGGCCCTGGCCAACCAAAAAAAACGACTGCAATAAATTGCATAAGAAGTTGCCATGAGCTATATATAAATTGTTAAAAAAATAGGGAGTGGTCTGACTTGTGGGCCTGTTTAGTTGAGGCGTATGCAAGATTTTTTTAGTTATTATATACGTCAACAAACGATTCTAGCAGACGTAACCGTTGGATGTCAATCCAACGGCCATCGTGTTTCTTCAATCTCTGATCTTCTTGCTCCAGCCGCCAAAGCAGCGCCGGCGGGACCGCCTACTCCCGCCTCCCGTGGCCGGCTGTGCTGCCGCGCAGGCCTCAGCGCCCCCTACTACTCCCACCGCTGGCTAGGGCATCCCTCTACTCACCCACACACCCTGTTATTCTGCGGCGACGACAGCCTCACACCGCAGCCGAACCGGTGAACCCTCGTACTCCTCTCCGCGCGGGCTTCCACTGCAGCGTCTTCCCCAGCTCCGCGTCGTCCCCTTCCTAGGCCTCGCCGTCGTTGTCAATGTGCTCAACGACCGACTTCCATCGGAAGAGTACTGTACGTGGAGAGGCTGACAGCTGGGTCCACGGCAGCCGCCAGGAAGTGCCTCCTTATTACGCGGAAAATAATTATTCCTCTACCTGACAGCAGGGACCCACCGGACGGGCCACCAGTATTTCGCGAAAAAAAACGTTTCCCCCTGACTGCTGGGACCCACAGGATGGGCCACCGTATTTCGCGAAAAAAAGTTCCCCCCGCTGTCAGCTCGGACCCATCGGAAGTGCCTCCTTATTACGCACAAAAAAATGAATACCCCCTGCTAGCTGGGACCCACCTTGGTGGGAGGCTGACTTGTGGGCCTAC
This sequence comes from Aegilops tauschii subsp. strangulata, assembly GCF_002575655.3. Lineage (NCBI taxonomy): Eukaryota > Viridiplantae > Streptophyta > Magnoliopsida > Poales > Poaceae > Aegilops > Aegilops tauschii. The sequence continues at coordinate 282,519,913 of NC_053036.3, forward strand.
TAAGTTCACTGGGACGGAGGCCTTTGTCAACTTTAGTCAATATATGAACGATTCTAGCTCCAGTGACCGTACGATGTCCATCCAACGGCCGTAGTGCTTCTTCAATCTCTGGTCTTCTTGCTCCAGCCGCCCAAAGCAGCGCCGGTCGTGCCGCCTGCTCCTGCCGCCCGTGGCCGGCTGTGATGCCGCGGAGGCCTCACCGCCCCTACTACTCCCACCGCTGGCCAGGCCATCCCTCTACGCACCCACACCCCCTGTTATTCTACGGCGACGGCAGCCTCACACCATAGCCGAATGAGTGAACCCTCATACTCCTCTACGCGTGGGCATCCACTGCCGCGTCTTCACCGGCTCCGCGTCGTCCCCTTCCTAGGCCTCACCGTCGTCCACCGCCCTGGTGCTCTCGGCGTGGCGTGGTTAACGTGGTCAAGGAATGGCTTCCATCGGACGTGGACTGTACGTGGAGAGGCTGACAGCTAGGTCCACGGCCGCAGCAAGGAAGTGCCTCCTTATTACGCGCAAAATAATTATTCCTCCACCTGACAGCGGGGACCCACCGGACAGGCCACCGTATTTTGCAAAAAAAAAAACGTTTCCCCCTAACTGCTGGGACCCACCAGCTACATCTTCGCACGCAAGGAAGTGCGTCCGAAAAAAACAATTCGCCCCCCTGACTGCTGGGACCCACCAGCTACATCTTCGCACGCAAGGAAGTGCGTCCGAAAATAAAGATTCGCCCCCCTGACTGCTAGGACCCACCAGCTACATCTTCGCACGCAAGGAAGTGCGTCCGGAAAAAAAACTAAACGATTCCCCCCTGACTGCTGGGACCCAGCAGCTACACCTTCGCACGCAAGGAAGTGCGTCCGGGCAACAAAAAAACAAAATGATTCGCCCCCTGACTGCTGGGACCCACCAGCTACATCTTCGCAGGCAAGGAAGTGCCTGACAGTCGGGACCCACCTGGTCGAAGCGTACGTAGCGTTGTCATTCTGGTCGCGAACGTGTACGTACATATATACTGGTCGATGTAGAGGCGCGCACGTGTCGTAGTAGAGGCGCGTACGTGTCATAGTAGAGGCGCGCACGTAGCATGTACACGTACGTACAACGGCCAGGGTGCAAGAAAGAAAATATGGCCACGTACGTACATACGGGCAGGGTCTCGAACGCCTACTCGCGCATACGTACGGCCAGGGCTCGTGTACATGGCTGGGTCGGAACGGAGAAACAGCGTCGTCGTCGTGTTCATGGGGAGGCAACGGAATGCGTCGTGTTCATGGGGAGGCAACGGAATGCGTCGTGTTCATCGGGAGGCAAGGGAACGCGTGGGAGCCAACCGGCTGGGCCAGAACGGAATGCGTGGTCGTGTTCATCGGGAGGGCTTGGACGGAACAGGCGATGGAAACGAGGCCTGGCGTACCGCAAAACGGAGGAAACGGCCTTGTGTTCGACTGGCCACGTTCGAAACGGGATCCTGTTCATCGGGAGGGGTCTGGCGTACCGCAAAACAGAGGAAACGGACCTCCTACGGTCGAAATGGGGGTCCTGTTGATCGGGAGGGGTGTGGCGTACCGCAAAACGGAGGAAACGGACTTGTGTTGGAGCGCTACGGTCGAAACGGGGGTCCTGTTCATCGGGAGGGGTGTGGCGTACCGCAAAACGGGACTCCACGGGATACTGTTCATCTCCACCGTCAACCTCCTCCAGCCTCCACGGGCTACCGTCGACCTCCTCCAGCCTCCACGGGCTACCGTCGACCTCCTCCAGCCTCCACGGGCTCCTGTTCATCCAGGTTCCACCGCGCGCTACTCCACCGGCTACTGTTCAACCACCCCTCCACGGGCACCCCTCCACGGGCACCCCTCCACCGTCTACTATTCATCCAGCCCTCCACACCACGGGGTCCTGTTCAACCACCCCTCCACGGGCACCCCTCCATCGTCTACTGTTCATCCAGCCCTCCACACCACGGGGTCCTGTTCATCAGAGGCAACGCCATCGCTCACTGTTCATCCACCCCCCTCCCCCCCGCAACGCTCACTGTTCATCCAATCGATCAGCTTCAGTTAGCAGCAGTAGCGAAGGAATCGCTCGATCGGGTTTAGTTAACAGCCATCGATCGATCGCTCGGGTTCAGTAACACGTAGCCTGCAGTGCAATCACTCGGGTTCAGTTAGAGCCCAACGCCTCGCTCGGGTTCAGTTAGAGCCAACACCTCGCACACGCGCGTACGTGTACGAGAGAAACGCGCATCGCTTGGCCCCGACCTCCCACCGTAACCGGGAACTCCCCGAAATTTTCCTCCCCCTCACTTCTACCACGGTTTTTTCCGTCATGGACGGCCCGAAGAATGTCATGCAGCTGCGTCTCCGGCCCGCCCAGGACGAAAAGCCCATTTTCTGTCATGATTTTTTGTCATAGAAGTAGGAGCCCGCCACATCTATGATGATACCGGGTTTTGTCACAATTATCATCATACAAGTGTCATGTGTATGACAGGAAAAAAATTCGTTCAGCCCAAAATGTCATGTGTCTTTTTTTGTAATGAAACTCCATATGTGGAAATTCAAATGCCATTTACATGATTTGTCCTAAACAGTAGCTATAAGTTGTTCTAACATGCATGAAAATGGTACAGATGGATAGATTGGATTTTCTGACCATTTTTCATATATAATTTATCTTATTTGGAGTTATAGATAATTTTCTATGAATTTTAGAAGTTTTGGGCATTTTCTGGAATTTTCTGAATTATTTTAAATCCAGAAAATTATTAAATGCGTCAGCATCGCGTCACTGTGATGTCAGCAAGTCAACTGCGGCTTACCAGGTCAAACCTGAACAGTGGGTCCACTGGTCAGTCACACAGTGCTGTCTAGGTCACCGACATGTGGGATCAGGTCAACAGCCACGTCAGCAAGTCAACGTTGACGTGTGGGGTCGGTCAACAGGTGACGTGGCCAGGTCAAACTAACCTGTGGGCCCTGCGGGGTTAGTTTAATCTGAACAAAACTAAACTAGGGTTAGTTAGGCAGTGGGGCCCGTCTGTAAGTGGCTCTAGGGTTAATTAGCGATGTCATTAGCTGCTAATGATGGGGCCACGTCAAGCTTGCCGGAGTTCAGCCGACGGCGACCACAGAACACGGCGGGGCGCGCTGGATTTTCGCTAGAGGCATCGGCTTAGCGCGCTGAGGGCACCATGGCATAGCCCTTGCTTGCCCGCATCAAGGGAAGGCGGAGTTGGGCGTGGGGGTCGCCGGAATCATGCCGGCGACGAGCTTTGGCGGCGGCCGAAGTTTGGGTGGGTGTGGGGTTGGTGCTGCGATGCGCAAACGAGCGAGGCGAAGGTCTAGCGGGGCACTACGCGTTGCGGGGAGCAAGTTGGACTCGTCGGGGTGACCATTTGGTCACCGGAGCTGCGTCAGCGACGAGCTCAAGCGGCGGCGGCTACGGTCGTCAAGGGGGCGATGTCTACGGCTCGAAATCAAAGGGGAGGAAGGAGGGGATCCATGCAAGAGCTCACAGCGGTTCGTTCGGTGGCCTCAACGAGCTCGGGGAAGCGTCGGAGCGGACGCACGGTCGCCGGCGATCTCGGTGGCCCGAGGTTGAAGAAGAAGGCGGTGAGGGTGTTCGGGGCGTCCGCCGTCGCTTGGCTTGGCGAGGAGGTCGAGGACGAGGCTCTGGGTGCGGCAACGGCGACCGGTGGCGACGAGCTCCGCTCGGGCTGCGCGGGAGAGAGAGCAGAGGAGGGATAAGGGGTCCAGGGAGAGTGAGAGAGATCCAGGGGGTCGGGGCGATGTACGTGGTGTCGTCGGCCGCGTCGGGGAGGAGCCAGGCAGGCAGGGAGGGAGGAGGTGGCCGCACGGCAGTGCGCGCGCGTCGGGCACCGCCCGTCCTCCTGGCAAGGTGGGCTGGGCCGCCAGCTGGGCTGCACAGGACCTGGGCCAGCCAGGTAAGGCCAGGTAACTCTCTCTCTCTTTTATTCCTGTTTTTCTATTTTCTGTAATTGTGTTTGGCTTTATTAAAAATGCCAGAGCATTTCCAAAAATCATGCAACTGACTGTGGCCACTGTTCGGAATATTTCCAATAGTAAACATTTTAGTTTGTGATTATTTGGGCATTTAATATCTTTTATAGGATTTAAATGCCCAAATGCAAATACTATATGATTTAATTCAGTGACCCCCAATTGACCTAGAAAAATGTGCAATATTTTTGGCAGAGGTTCAAGACCAATCCAAAGATGATGAACATTTTTGGGAAGGCATTTTGGGTTCATTGAAAATATTTTTATTTGAACCTAGTTGAATTCTTTCTGATGCTAGAGTTTGGTCAATCCCCATTTCAACTTAAATAGAATTTAACCATGATGCAACAAGATGCAAAACACCAGGCAGTACCAGAAGCTAGGGATGTGATAGCCTTCTCGGCTCTGCCAGTCCTCTCAGCCCTGCCGTCGTCACTCACCTTGAGCTGGAAGAGCCTCTGGCAAAAATGGGCATGCCCCAGCACCATGAAATTGTTCTTCAAGCCAGGGCAGAGCCTCATGATGTCAGCCGCATTCCTGAAGTCCCAGGCCGGCCTCCCCTTGTTGTGCAGTGGGGCGATCCGGCGGTGGATGAAGTCCACCCCAATCATCTCCAGAGTGAGCCCGGCCGAGGTGAGGCGATTGATCCTGGTGGTAGCGAGCGAGAGCTTCTTGTCGTTAGCGTCGAGGTCGCTCCAGTCCTTGCGGTGGACCGGCGGACTCCGGCAAACCTGGCAGAACTCCCGTGGATCCTCCTCCTCGATCCAGCACCACCGGCTTCGCCACTCCTCCCACCTCTCCTTCTGGACACCCTCTCGGTACGTGCCCTTCTCCTGAGACCTCGAGATCCAGGTGATGTAGCCGGAGATGGCGCCCCCTGGCTGGATGCGAGGGTAGAAGTAGTGGCGGAAGAGCGCCATGCTAGGGAGCACTCCGGCGAATCCCTCACAGAGATGGGCGAAGAAGGCCATGCACGCCACGGCATTCGGCGTAAGATCCAGAAGATGGAAGCCGTAGGTGTGCATGACGTCGTTGAAGAAATCAGAGAAAGGGGGGCAGAGCCCGCAAGAGAAGTAGTCAACGAAGAAGGGGTACCAATTTGGGCCGGCCTTGGCAAAATTGGCAGGGACGATGTGTGTGGCAGGGTGCCCCGTCGTCTCCCTCCCCCACTGGGGCCTGAAGTAGTCCCTGAGATGGACCACATCGACCGTCGAGGGGAAGTAGGCGTGCTGCGTCCGAAGCGCCACCAACTCACTCTCCGGTGCCTCCTTCTCCCCGGCATCCTTGGCCGCCCCTTGCCTTTGCCTGTCTTGGGTGCCATAGCGACTGAGAGGGGATGGAGGATTAAGGGCAATGAGGGCACGGCGGCGGCGAGCAAAGGCAAGAGCTTGAGGAAGAAGAAGGGAGCGACGGTTCCGAGATTGGGAAAGGCACAAGGGGTAAATGAGCAGCGCGCCTGCGGTTTTCCCTTTTTATGGGGAAGGCGCGGGCCGCCTCTTTACCATTTACCACGATGTGACGCAAGCGGGCAGCAACCGCCCCACGCACGACCCCCACGTCACACATTCAACGCTGGTCGTGGGGAAGCGCAATTGGCGAGGGAGTTACTGCGGTAAAACTCCGCCACGCATACCCGCGCACCGTTCTGGGCCTGGCCCAATAACGCTCCGCACTTATATGTGGCTCAGGCCCGGGGGCTCCTGTCGGTGTACAAAAGTAGGGGTCCTTTTTATACCCCTTGTGCGCGGGCAGTCGCAGCCACATGCCCGCGGCCACGCTTGGCGGGGCAGAGGAAGCGAAGACACAAGACTACCAAAGCAGCGCCAAGCCAAAGGCACGAGGAGCAGAGGGAGAAGGTGGGCTCTCCTCGGCAAGAGCCTTGCCGGGGCAGCGTACATAGCCCCGGCAAGAGCCTTGCCGGGGGAACTTGCCCAACACCAGTAAGGCCGCCACCTTGAGCCTAAGAGTTCCGACACCGTCGACAACACTGGAACCAAGGCTCGGGAGGCGCCTGCATGGTGGCATGCAGATCTTTGTGAGGACTATGAACATACAAGACTAGATGAGAACCAGAACATGGAAACCCCCGGCAAGATCCTTCCCGGGGACGCTCACAAGACCCCCGGCAAGACCCTTGCCGGGGACACCTGCGAGACCCCGGCAAGGCCCTTGCCGGGGACATCTGCGAGGCCACAGCCAGGCCCACACCTGCCAAGGCTCCACCACCGTTCCAACACAACAGTCAACCCGCCAACAAGGCATGCACCTGCGTGGCGACGTGTGGCTTCCAGGCCAACTCAGCAAGCACCTGCGTGGTTGCATGCAGATGTTCGTGAAGACTCTACCACCGCACCAACTCAGCAGCCAGCTAGCCAGCATGGCGCTGCTTGCCTAGTCAGCTTGGATGCGCATCAGAGCGAGGCGAGGCGACGACGAACGGGATGAGCTTCCTTGCCATCCCCGATAAAGTGAGAGGGAACATCGGCAGCGCATTAAATGTGTGTCCTATGGTGCCAAGGGATAGACTTGTATACAGTACAAACTTTCCACCTCCTGTGTGCCACTGCGGCGACCCCGTTGGCTATAAAAGGATGCCCGAGGCATACTGGAGAAGGATTCAGACTTTTTGGACCCTGCATGCTTTGTAGCTGGTCCAAGAACACCAGATAAAGACAAACCAGCAGGAGTAGGGTACTACGCATCACTTGCGGCCCAAACATGGATAAATTCCCCCGTGTTGATCTTCTAAACCCGCTCTTTCCACAGCACCGCGCCCGCCAACCGTAGAAGGGATTCCCTATGATCCCATAGGTGTCGTTTCCACCGACAATTAGACCACATTTTATGAACAAATTTGTGTACACTAGAAACATTTTTTATAGATATTAAATGGGTTTTAGTTACATCATTAACATTTTTAATAAATATTTTGATGTCTAATATTTTGAACACATGTCTACATTTTTTAAGACACATTGTACATATTGTTTATATATGTTTAATTTTTTTCAAATACATGATTAACATATTTTCATATATTCCCAACAAAAAAACATCTTTTCATACATACGGTTTGATGTCTATATTTGTTTTTACACATTGTACATTTTTTTATACATATAAAACATTATTGATATTGGTTAGATTTTTTTTAATACATGGTTAACATTTTTAGAAAATCTTGTTTTGTTATCTACTTTTCCATATATATATATATATTGTAAATTTTTCATATATACGTATTGACGACTATTTTTGCATACACATGAAACTTTTTTTATACATATCTAATATTATTTATGATTATCATTTTTATATGCATGAAACTTTTCAAATACACACATTTAGTTTTTTAAACACATGATTACATTTTTTTAAATACGTATTAACATTAACATTTTTTGAATTACACGTTTAGTTTTTCTAATTGCTAAACCATATAGCAAGATTCACGAAGGAGCTCATTATTTTCCTATTCTTATAATTTTATATTGTTTAATTGGTTTTGAGATTTTTTATAAGGAAAAACCTTTTTAGAGTTATACAATGAAAAACCTGTTTTTTAGACAATAATGAGAACTTTTTTTTCCAGATAACTGACCATCCTTACCAAATGGTAATAATGAAAAACTTGTTATTTTCCCATTTTCGTTGGGCCGAATATATGTCTTTTTTAGTAATATGAGGGCATCCCACATTTCTTCCTGAATGGGCTGAGGCCTACATGGCACACATATTTTTTTATTAAAAAAGGAGGTGGCCTCATTCCACCGAGGCCCAAGCCCACCTTGAGCGACACTTTAAGTACCAATGCATCCACGTTCACAACCTCATGACCATTTATATTGGTCGTAATAAGGTAGAAATAAGGTCGTCGACCACTCTTGTCCGCTTTATGACCATTTGGTGTAAGGCAGTTTCAGGGTTTGAGCCCTTCCAAGCGAAATGGCCGTGGATTTACGACCAATTCAGCTGGGGTCACTGAGAGAAGGTCACAAGTTGACATATTTCTTGTAGTGATATTAAATTTCAATTCCCACTAAGAAAGGGTCCGGAACACTTCCCTAGAACAGGAATCAAGCCACCATATGAATGAATAATGAGGGCATCATATGGATCAAAAACCAAAGATGACAATACTTGAATCTATGCATTATTCCTAGCTAGGGGCATAAAACGATAACACTTGTTGGGAGGCAACCCAATGAATAAATTTTATCTTTGCCTTTTTGTTTCTGTTCTTGAGTGTTTGCATAATTATGCTACTGTTATGATTGTGTTTTTAATGTTTTAATTAGTGTTTGTGCCAAGTAAAGCCTTTGGGATTATGTTGGGTGATAGTTGATTTGATCTTGTTGAAAAACAGGAACTTTTGCGCTCGGTAACATAATTGTTTAAAATCATAGAAGCGTGATAAAATTCTGAATTTTTTACACAAGATTGATATAAACATTGCCTACATTGTCCTAAATGTTCATAATTGTTGGAGTTACGTAAGTATATGAACTTTTCAGATTACTACCGACTGTTCTGTTTTTGACAGATTATGTTTTCTTTGCGTTATGTGCTTATTCTTATGAATCTATGGATTGTATCGGGGGGTATAAGCCATGGTAAAGTTAGAATACAATATATATAATGCTAAAGTAAAATATGAATGGGTTTGCAACAGTACTTAGAGTGGTGATTTGCTTTGTTATACTAACGGACCTCATGAAGGTTTTGTTATGTTTTGTGTGATTGAAGTTTTCAAGCTTTGAGTGAGATCACGATGGATGAAGGAATTAGGAGTAAAAAGAGCTTAAGCTTGGGGATGCCCCATGGCACCCCAAGATAATATTCAAGCATAACCAAGCAACTAAGCTTGGGGATGCCCCGGAAGGCATCCCCTCTTTCTTCTAATGACCATCGATACTTTACTTGGAGCTATATTTTTATTTGTCACATATCGTGAGTTTTGCTTGGAGCGTCTTCTACTATATGAGTCTTCGCTTGTTTTGCTTTCTAGTTTGTGTCATCTTTCCTTGCTGGACACTCCTATTTGAGAGAGCCAAAATTATGCTATGATTTGTTAGAATTGCTCAATATGCTTCACTTAATTATTATTTTTGTGCTATGGAATTGCTCTAGTGCTTCACTTATATCTTTTTTAGCACGGTGTGCTTTAATATTTTTGAAGAACTGCTCTCATGCTTCACTTAGATTTACTTGAGATTTAGTAAAAAATTTAAGAAATTCTCTCATGCCTCACTTATATTATTTTGAGAGAAGAAATTTTTTATGCTCACGTTCTTCACTTAAATTTGCTTGAGCTTATGAAAAGCAACATATGAAATTAGTCCCAAAGTGATAGATATTCAAGAAGGATATAATAAAAACTTTCATGAAGATCATTGGACAAATTAAGCTTGATTCTTTATAATAGTTTTGAGATATGATGATAGTGATATGTGAGGCATGTTGATGAGTAATTATGCTTTAGTAAGAATATTGGTGTTTAGGTTTGTGATTCCTTATGCAAGCACGAAAGTCAATAGTTATGCAATGAAATTATATCCTACTTAAGGTGCATTATTCGGTGTTAGTGATGCTTAATGCTCGCTTATGTGACTTTTCGTTTCTTGGTTGGTTGCTTCTCAGTCTATTTGCTAGTCTCCACTTGTACTAAGTAGAAATACTACTTGTGCATCCAAAATCTTTAAGCCCAATTTTGCCATATGAGTCCACCATACGTACCTATATGCGATATTTCCGTGCCATTATAAGCAAATTTGTATGTGCCATCTCTAATTTTCAAAATGAATATCCTTTTTGCGAGCCCGTGCCGCTCATGAAGCGGCAGGGGGTGGCCAACATTTTCCATGCTAGATGTGTTACTCTCAAGATGAGTGTTTATTCACTTGTCAATGCACGAGAGTACGGTAGTAATAGGGATGCCCAGTCCCGAAATGAAAAAGAAATTTACTTTATGTTGCCAAATAATAAATTCCTTGGAAAGTGTTCGTATGGAAGGCACCCTGCATCACCTCTTCGCCCTATAAATTCCCAAATATTCCAGAAAACCTAGGGGGTCGATTAAACACAATTCCAGCGGCCGCAAGTTCCAGAACCATGAGATCCAATCTGAACACCATCACAGAGGGGTTCATCATCCTCATTGGTGCCTCTACGATAATGTGTGAGTAGTTCACCATAGACCTACGGGTCTGTAGGTAGTAGCAAGATGGCTTCCTCTCTCTCTCTCTCTCTCTCTCTCTCTCTCTCTCTCTCTTTTGATTCTCAATACAATGGTCTCTTGGAAATCTATTTTATGTAACTCCTTTTGCGATGTGTTTGTTGGGATCCGATGAACCTTCAGTTTATGAACAGATCTATATCCGTGTATTATTTGAGTCTTCTTTTGATCTCTTATATGCATGATTATTTATAGCCTCGTATTTCTTCTTCAAATCTTTGGTTTAGTTAGGCCAACTAGATCGATTTTTCTTGCCATGGGAAGAGGTGCTTTGCGATGGGTTTGATTGTGCGGTGTTCTTTCCCTGTGACAGAAGGGGCAGCAAGACACGCATGTATCGTTGCTATTAAGGATGACAAGATGGGGCTATTCCTACATGAATAGATCTCGTCTACATCATGACATCGTTCTTATTGCGTTACTCCGTTTCTCCATGAACTTAATACACTAGATGCATGCTGGAGAGTGGTCGATGTGTGGAGTAATAGTAGTAGATGCAGGCAGGAGTCGGTCTACTAATCTTGGACGTCATGCCTATATATTGATCATTTCCTTGGATATCGTCGTAACTATTCGATTTTCTATCAATTGCCCAACAGTAATTTGTTTACCGACCGTGTGTTATAGAAAAAGGTCTTGATAACCCACAAGTATAGGGGATCAATTGTAGCCTCTTTCGATAAGTAAGATTGTCGAACCCAACGAGGAGCTAAAGGTAAAACAAATATTCCCTCAAGTTCTATCGACCACCGATACAACTCTACGCACGCTTAACGTTCGCTTTACCTAGAACAAGTATGAAACTAGAAGTACTTTGTAGGTGTTGTTGGATAGATTTGCAAGATAATAAAGAGCGCGTAAATAAAATCTAGGGGCTGTTTAGATAAAGACACAACTAAATTAGCTTTAGTAAAGAGCTTGTTGTCACGAGAAAGTTATTTGTCCCTAGGCAATCGATAACTAGACCGGTAATCATTATTGCAATTTTATTTGAGGGAGAGGCATAAGCTAACATACTTTCTCTTCTTGGATCATATGCAGTTATGATTGGAACTCTAGCAAGCATCCGCAACTACTAAAGATCATTAAGGTAAAACCAAACCATAGCATTAAAGCATCAAGTCCCCTTTATCCCATACGCAACAACCCCCTTACTCGGGTTTGTGTTTCAGTCACTCACGCAACCCACTATAAGAGAATCATGAACGTATTGCAACACCCTACAGCGGGAATCCCTCACGCTTGCGCGACATGGAGAGCACCATAGGACAACACCAATAATAAAACATGCAACTCAAACCAATCACGATCATCAATTAACCCATAGGACAAAATGGATCTACTCAAACATCATAGGATAGCCATACATCATTGGGAAATAATACATAGCGCTGAGCACCATGTTTAAGTAGAGATTACAGCGGGTAAAAGAGGGGTTACACCGCTGCATAGAGGGGGGAAAGTTAGTGATGATGGCGGTGAAGTTGTTGGTGTAGATGGCGGTGATGATGATGGCCCCGGCGACGTTCCGGCGCCACCAGAAGAGAGGGGGAGAGAGCCCCCCTCCTTCTTCTTCTTCCTTGACCTCCTCCCTAGATGGGAGAAGGGTTTCCCCTCTGGTCCTTGGTCTCCATGGCTGGGAGGGGCGAGAGCCCCTCCGAGATTGGATCTGTCTCTCTCTGTTTCTGCGTTCTGGATTCTGCTCTTTCACCGTTTCTTTTATAACCGGAGATCCGTAACTCCGATTGGGCTGAATTTTGGACACGATCTCTAGCCGGAAATTAGCTTTCTTGCGGCGAAAGAAGGGCTCCAACCGCCTTACGGGGTGGCCACAAGGGTCCAGGGCGCGCCCCCCTGCCTCGTGCCCCCCTCGGGCATCGTATCGCGTTGATTCTTGTTACCAAAATCACAAATATTCCAAAAAAAATCTCCGTCAGTTTTTATCCCGTTTGGACTCCGTTTGATATGGATTTTCTGCGAAACAAAAAACATGCAACAAACAAGAACTGGCACTGGGCACTGGATCAATATGTTAGTCCCAAAAATAGTATAAAAAGTTGCCAAAAGTATATGTAAGTTGTAGAATATTGGCATGGAACAATAAAAAATTATAGATACGACGGAGACATATCAGTTATTTCTTGAGAGAAGCCACTAGTGAAATCTACGGCCCCCGGTTCTATTCTTTATCATATTTGCTTTGAGATATATTTTTATTCGCTTTTCTATTCAGATCTATTATTCAAAAATCCCCAAAATGCCTTGCTGCACTTGTTTATTAGTTATTTTATTTCATGTTTTATCAAGATCTATTTACCTGTCAACTTGACAATTTCTGGCGATGTTACCCGAAGAGGGATTGAAAACCCCTCATACGCGTCGGGTTGCAAGTATTTGTTCTTTGTGTGTAGGTACTGTTTACTTTTTGTTGCTTGGTTATCCTACTGGATTGATACCTTGGCTTCATAACTGAGGGAAATACCTACCATAGCTGTACTGCATCATCCCTTGCTCTTTGGGGAAATACCAACGTAGTTTCAAGCGACATCAGCACTAATTTAAGAGTGGTTAATGGGCAAAGAATTAAACATTATATCTCGGGTACGGCCATTAACATTGAGACTAATATTATTCAAACCATTACACTAGTGGAACACATAAAAGAGACCATCTGGAACACTCCAAAACCCTGAAAGGGAGTAGGTATGTGATACGGTAAGTAAACCATCTCCAAAAGTCCCATAAAATTACTTTTTGCTTATTTTGGAATATATAAAAATTAGGAAAATAATAAACAATTAGGAAAGTGCACGAGGGAGCGACGAGCTCAGAGGCGTGCCTGATACGTCTCCGTCGTATCTATAAATTTTTATTGTTTCATGCCAATATTATACAACTTTCTCATACTTTTGGCAACAATTTATATGATTTTATTGTACTAACATATAGATCCAGTGCCCAATGCCAGTTCATATTTGTTGCATGTTTTTTTTCGCAGAATATCCATATCAAACAAAGTCCAAACGCGATAAAAATTTATGGAGAATTATTTTGGAATATATGTGATTTTTGGGAGGTGGAATCAACGCAAACGGAGGTGTGCGACCTCCACTACCCACCAGGGCACTCCTAGGTGTCTTGTGGGCTCCCCATAACTCAGTTGGGGCTCTTCTTCTGGCGCAAGAAAGATAATTTCTGGGGAAAATCGTGTAAAAATTCCAGCGCAAACGGAGTTATGGATCTCCGGGAATTTAAGAATCGGTGAAGGGCCAGAAAACAGAAATGCAAAACAGAAGAGAACAAAGAGACATATCCAATCTCGGAGGGGCTATCACCCCTCCGCCGCCCTAGGGCATCACACACATCTTATTCAGTTGTATCTAGTGCTTCACTTATATCTTCACACACATTTCTGATTACGGACCTGTTTGCCGCGTATCGCACACATCTTATTCAGTTGAACTGTTTCTGTTGTCTTGGCTCATTGCAAACAGTTCATCCGAGTGAACTGTCTGCCCTCCATCGCACACACCTTGATCTGGCTGACCGTTTCTATTGCGTTGCCTAATCACACACAGTTCATCCTAGTGAACTCTATGCCATATATCGCACACACCCTCATCTGGTTGACTATTTCTGTTGTTTTGGATCATCGCATACAGTTCGTATGGATTAACCGTATGCCATGCATCGCACATGCATATCTGATCTGACTCGTGTTTGATGTCTGCGCAATCGCAAATAGTTGGTCTCATTTTTGACGGTTTTCTTACACCACCGTTTGCGATTAATGCATCGTACACAGTTATGTCGAAGGGTCTCAGATTGGACTGTCGCGTTTGGACCATCCTGGAGTAGTGACTTCACCATTCATTGTCATATTGCTTTGCATGATCGTTAGATAGCTAGCATGATATTTCCATGGCTTGTCCTTTTTTGATATCTCTGCTACGCTAGATCATTGCACATCCTCGTACACTACCAGAGGCATTCATATAGAGTCATACTTTGTTCTAGGTATCGAGTTACAGTATTGAGTTGTAAGTAAATAAAAGTGTGATGATCATCATTATTCATTATTAGAGCATGTCCCAGTGAGGAAAGGATGATGGAGACTATGATTCCCCCACAAGTCGGGATGAGGCTCCGGACAAATATAAAAAAAGAAAAAAAATTGAGGCCAAAAAGAGCCCAAGAAAAAAGAAAAAAAGAAAAGAAGAAACGAATAAAAAATGAGAGAAAAAGAGAGAAGGGGCATGCAAATACCACATTGTGCTTCAGAGTAGCACCATGTTTTTCATGTAGAGAGTCTCCTATGTAGTCACTTTCATATACTAGTGGAAATTTTTTATTATAGAGTTAGATGCACACCCACTTAGTTTTTAGTTTGAGATTTCATACACTTATAGCAATTAGTGCATCCGTTGCATGGCAATCCCTACTGCTCGCATTGATATCAATTGACGGGCATCACCATAGTCCGTTGATTAGCCGCGTCGATGTGAGACTTTCTTACTTTTTGTCTTCTCTATGTTTACCCCTATCATCATACTCTATTCCACCCATAGTGAAGGAATTATGCCCTAGAGGCAATAATAAAATTGTTATTTATATTTCCTTATATCATGATAAATATCTATTATTCATGCTAGAATTGTATTAACCGGAAACATGATACATGTGTGGATACATAGACAAAACAATGTCCCTAGTAAGCCTCTACTAGACTAGCTCGTTAATCAAAGATGGTTAAGTTTCCTAACCATAGACATGTGTTGTGATTTGATGAACGGGATCACATCATTAGGAGAATGACGTGATGGACAAGACCCATCCGTTAGCTTAGCATAATGATCGTTAAGTTTTATTGCTATTGCTTTCTTCATGACTTATACATGTTCCTTTGACTATGAGATTATGAAACTCCCGAATACCGGAGGAATACCTTGTGTGCTATCAAACGTCACAACGTAAATGGGTGTTTATAAAGATGCTCTACAGGTATCTCCAAAGGTGTTTTGTTGGGTTGGCATAGATCGAGATTAGGATTTGTCACTCTGAATGTCGGAGAGGTATCTCTGGGGCCCCTCGGTAATGCACATCATAATAAGCCTTGCAAGCAATGTGGCTAAAGAGTTAGTTACGGGATGATGCATTACGGAACGAGTAAAGAGACTTGCCGGCAAAGAGATTGAACTAGGTATGAGGATACCGAGATCGAATCTCGGGCAAGTAACATACCGATGACAAGGGAATAACGCATGTTGTCATTACGGTTCGACCGATAAAGATCTTCGTAGAATATGTGGGAGCCAATACGAGCATCTAGGTTCTGCTATTGGTTATTGACCGGAGAGGTGTCTCGGTCATTTCTACATAGTTCTCAAACCCATAGGGTCTGCACGCTTAACGTTAGATGACGATTTGTATTATGAGTTATGTGTTTTGGTCACCGAAGATTGTTCGGAGTCCCGAATGAGATCATGGACATGACGAGGAGTCTTGAAATGGTCGAGAGGTAAAGATTGATATACTGGACGATAGTATTCGGACATCGGAATGGTTCCGAAGCGTTTCAGATACCGGGAGGTTACCGGACCCCCCCGGGGGAAGTAATGGTCCATATGGGCCATAGGGGAGAGGCAAGGCAGCCCGCAAGGGGGTGGCGCGCGCCCCCCGTGGGGAGTCCGAATTGGACAAGGGGAGGGGGCGCGGCCCCCCTTTCCTTCTCCCTCTCCCTCTCTGATGAGGACATCAATACAATTATTACACCCACAGTCCCTGCTGCTATACATACTGGACCAATTACTAGAGCTCGCGCACGCCAATTAAATTACCAGGTACTTTCGTTTCTTGCTAATGATTCTAATGTTCATGAGAATATGATGCTGCCTAAATTGGATACATTTGTTTTGCTTACAAATGAAGGGCCTAGCTTTGAGAAGGATGAACATTGGAGCAAGAACAAGCATGGAGATGATGGCATGCGCATGGGGAACAAGAACGGAGTTACAAGTGATGATTTCAAGACGTTGAAGCCACCATAATGCGTGCATGAAGCCTTGGACGAAATATACAAGATGCTACTTCATAACTTTCGTCCAGAGGCTATTCTAGGTGCTGCGTCACCTTATTATTGGGCCAGGCCCATGTAATTTCGAAATACATAAGTATAGGCTGTTTTTAGAGTCCGTATGTGTGGGGAAACAAGAGATAGGGTTGGTTTCGGACCCCTTCCTCAAGGGCCACGAAATTTCCCCCCTCTTCCTCCATATATACAGCCCTTAGGGCGTCGTTTAGACTTTGGGTTTTGTTTAGATTAAAAGTTCGCCATAGCTGCAACTTCGCGTACTTCGTTTGTGTTCAGCGACCAGACAAAGGCGTCACAGAACCCCACCTTGATCAATAAAGCTTTCATCTTATATTCGCAATATCCAGATTGCAATCTCAGTTTCTTGCCTGTTCTTCGTTTGCTCGCAGGAAACAGACCCTCGTGGTCAGGTTGATCGTGCTCCGGCGTGGTCGATAACCTCTCGGAGTTGGTTTAGCGATTGCTAAGGCGCGACGTCCTCGCACGTTCGTAGTCGGATCGTCAAAGTCGACTTCCATCAAAGCGATATTCATCATCTCATCGAAAGACGGGACACCTTTGCCTTTATCAAGTGGTATCAGAGCCAAATACTATTGTTTCAGATCGTGATACTAAATTTCTTAGCCACTTTTGGAGATGTTTATGGGCTAAGTTGGGGACTAAACTGCTTTTTAGTACTACTTGTCACCCCCAAACTGATGGACAAACTGAAGTAGTCAATAGAACATTGTCTACTATGCTTAGGGCTGTTTTGAAGAATAATAAGAAAATGTGGGAAGACTGCTTGCCTCATATTGAGTTTGCTTATAATCGTTCATTGCATTCTACTACTAAGATGTGCCCTTTTGAAATTGTGTATGGTTTCCTACCTCGTGCACCTATTGATTTGTTGCCTCTTCCATCTTCGGAGAAGGTTAATTTTGATGCTAAACAACGTGCTGAATTGATCTTAAAAATGCATGAGTTAACTAAGGAAAACATTGAGCGTATGAATGCTAAATATAAACTTGCTGGAGATAAGGGTAGAAAACATGTTGTGTTTGCACCTGGAGATCTTGTTTGGTTACATTTGCGTAAGGATAGATTTCCTGATTTGCGCAAATCAAAGCTAATGCCACGTGCTGATGGTCCTTTTAAGGTGTTAGAGAAAATAAATGATAATGCATATAAACTTGAGCTGCCTGCAGATTTTGGGGTTAGTCCCACTTTTAATATTGCAGATTTGAAGCCTTATTTGGGTGAGGAAGATGAGCTTCCGTCGAGGACGACTTCATTTCAAGAAGGGGAGGATGATGAGGACATCAATACAATTATTACACCCACAGTCCCTGCTGCTATACATACTGGACCAATTACTAGAGCTCGCGCACGCCAATTAAATTACCAGGTACTTTCGTTTCTTGCTAATGATTCTAATGTTCATGAGAATATGATGCTGCCTAAATTGGATACATTTGTTTTGCTTACAAATGAAGGGCCTAGCTTTGAGAAGGATGAACATTGGAGCAAGAACAAGCATGGAGATGATGGCATGCGCATGGGGAACAAGAACGGAGTTACAAGTGATGATTTCAAGACGTTGAAGCCACCATAATGCGTGCATGAAGCCTTGGACGAAATATACAAGATGCTACTTCATAACTTTCGTCCAGAGGCTATTCTAGGTGCTGCGTCACCTTATTATTGGGCCAGGCCCATGTAATTTCGAAATACATAAGTATAGGCTGTTTTTAGAGTCCGTATGTGTGGGGAAACAAGAGATAGGGTTGGTTTCGGACCCCTTCCTCAAGGGCCACGAAATTTCCCCCCTCTTCCTCCATATATACAGCCCTTAGGGCGTCGTTTAGACTTTGGGTTTTGTTTAGATTAAAAGTTCGCCATAGCTGCAACTTCGCGTACTTCGTTTGTGTTCAGCGACCAGACAAAGGCGTCACAGAACCCCACCTTGATCAATAAAGCTTTCATCTTATATTCGCAATATCCAGATTGCAATCTCAGTTTCTTGCCTGTTCTTCGTTTGCTCGCAGGAAACAGACCCTCGTGGTCAGGTTGATCGTGCTCCGGCGTGGTCGATAACCTCTCGGAGTTGGTTTAGCGATTGCTAAGGCGCGACGTCCTCGCACGTTCGTAGTCGGATCGTCAAAGTCGACTTCCATCAAAGCGATATTCATCATCTCATCGAAAGACGGGACACCTTTGCCTTTATCACTCTCCTTCCCCCTTTCCCCCTCTGATAAAGGAAGGGGGGGCGAATAGGACTAGGAGTCCAAGTGGGATTCCTCCTCACTTGGCGCGCCCTAGGCCGGCCTCCTCCCCTCTCCCTCCTTTATATACGTGGGAGGGGGCGCCTCCTAGACACACAATTGTTCCAAGCCGTGTGCGGCGCCCCCCTCCAGAGTTTACGCCTTCGGTCATATTCACGTAGTGCTTAGGCGAAGCCGTGCGCGGATAATTTCACCATCACCGTCACCACGCCGTCGTGCTGACGAAACTCTCCCTCGACACTTTGCTAGATCAAGAGTTCGAGGGACGTCATCGAGCTGAACATGTGCAGAACTCGAAGGTGCCGTACGTTCGGAGCTTGATCGGTTGGATCGAGAAGACGTTCGACTACATCAACCGTGTTAAGCTAACGCTTCCACTTTCGGTCTACGAGGGTACGTGGACGCACTCTCCCCCTCTCGTTGCTATGCATCTCCTAGATAGATCTTGCATGACCGTATGAATTTTTTTGAAATTGCATGCTACGTTCCCCAACACATAGTGCTATGTCCATCGCTTGTGCTCATGTATTGCGTGGGGGTTGAAAAAGCTGAAGCGCGTTAAAAAGTATGAACCAATTGCTCGGCTTGTCATCGGGGCTGTGCATGATAAATACTTTGTGTTAAGAAGATGGAGTATGACAAGACTATATGATTTTGTAGGGATAGCATTCTTTAGCATTGCTATTTTGAAAGACATGATTGTTTGTTGGGACGCCTGAGTATTGATGTCTTTATGTCAAATTATAAATTATTGCTTTGAATCACTCATGTCTTAATATTCATCCCATGTTTAGATATATGATCAAGTTTATGCTAGGTAGCATTCCACATCAAAATTATCTTTTTTATCATTTACCTATTCAAGGACGAGCAGGAATTAAGCTTGGGGATGCTAATACATCTCTGTTGTATCTATAATTTTTTATTGTTCCATGCCAATATTATACAACTTTCACATGTTTTTGGCAACAATTTATATGATTTTATTGTACTAACATATTGATCCAGTGCCCGGTGCCAGTTACTGTTTGTTGCATGTTTTTTGTTTCACAGAATATCCATATCAAACGAGGTCCAAACATGATAAAAATTTAAGGAGAATTATTTCGGAATATATGTGATTTTTGGGAGGTGGAATCAACGCAAACGGAGGCCCATGGCCTCCACACCCACCAGGGCGCGCATGGCACCCCCTAGCGCACCCAGGTGTATTGTGGGCTCCCCATAATTCAGTTGGGGCTCTTCTTCGGGCGCAAGAATGATAATTTATGGAAAAAATCATGTAAAAATTTCTGCGCGATCGGAGTTACGGATCTACAGGAATTTAAGAAACGGTGAAGGGCGAGAAAACAGAAACGCAAAACAGAAGAGAACAGAGAGATAGATCAAATCTCGGAGGGGCTCCGCCGCCATGGAGGCCATGGAACAGAGGGGGAACCCTCCTCCCATCTAGGGGGAGGCCAAGGAAGAAGAAGAAGGAGGGGGCTCTCTCCCCTCTCTCCCGGTGGCGCCGGTACGCCGCCGGGGCAATCATCATGTGATGGCGATGTACTCCAACAACTCCATCATCTTCACCAACAACTCCATCACCTTCCCCCGTCTATATTCAGCGGTCCACTCTCCCACAACCCGCTATACCTTCTACTTGAACATGGTGCTTTATGCTTCATATTATTATCCAATGATGTGTTGCCATCCTATGATGCTTGAGTAGATTTTTGTTGTCCTACCGGTAATTGGTGAATTCTTATGATTGGTTTAATTTGCTTGTGGTTATGTTGTTGTCCTTTGGTACCCATCATATGAGCACGTGTGTGGATCACACCATAGGGTTAGTTGTATCTTGATAGGACTATACATTGGATGGCAAGAGTGACGAAGCTTCTTCCTAAACATAGAAATTGATGCATATGAGATTGAAGGGGGGCCAGTATACATCTTAATTTTATGGTTGAGTTTTACCTCAATGAAAGTTAGTAGTTGCGGATGCTTGCTAATAGTTCCAATCATAAGTGCATAGAATTCCAAGTAAGGGACGACATGATAGTAGTGGCCTCTCCCACATAAAAAATTGCTATCAGTCTAACAACGTAGTCAAATGCTTAGGGACAATTCCGCAAATCCTACCACTACTAATGCAAACTCGCTATACTAATTTAATTGTACTTTAATTAGAACAACACCTACTTTTTATTTTTACGTTCTTTATTATCTTGCAAACTTATCCCTTCATACCTACAAAGTACTTCTAGTTTTATTCTTGTTCTAGGTAAAGCAAACGTTAAGTGTGGGTAGAGTTGTATCGGTGGTCGATAGAACTTGAGGGAATATTTGTTCTACCTTTAGCTCCTCCTTGGGTTCGACAGTCTTATTTATCAAAAAAGGCTACAAATGATCCCCTATACTTGTGGGTTATCAAGACCTTTTTCTAGTGCCGTTGTCGGGAAGCAATAGTGTGGGGTGAATATTCTCGTGTGTGCTTGTTTGCTTTATCACTAAGTAGTTTTTATTTTGTGCTCTTGTTTTCTATCTTTAGTTATGGGTAGGAAAAGCAAAATACCAAAAAAATAGTTGTACCTACTAAACCAATGGTTGAAGAACCACCCAAAATCTATCATACTACTGAAGCTTTCTACTTGGATCATCTTCGATCCCTATGTGCTCGTGCTGAAACCAACTAGCTTAGTTGAGGGAAAATCATTAAATGAGCATGCTTATTTTGTGCGATACCGCTTATCTCAAAAAGGGAAACTTTTATGGCATCAAATTAATACTATGCATTGCTATGCTTGGAAATTATGTGAATTATATGATTTTACTTGTTGTTCTGAAGACCCTAAGAAACACCTTCCCTACCAATGTGAGTTTAGTGATAATGGAATTATCTACATATGGCAAGGGTGTTTATAATTACTATGATGTTGAACAAATTGAAGAATTTGTTGCTTTTAAGGGTGCTTATGAAATTGCTTCTTTGATTGAGAAGTATGATGCTACTCTTTACAAATCTGAAAATTTAGTCGTACTTAAATATTGCTATGATAATTATGCTTCTAATGCTTATGTTAAACTATATACTGAGGACTCCTCCGCTGTCCAGGAAGAGATTAATATTTTGCAGGAAACTATGGAGGACGAAATTGATGAAACTGTGAGCTGATTGGATGAAAAAGACAAGGAGGAGAGCAAAGAACAAAAGGAGCGGATTAGCTAACTATACCCACCTTCTAATGAGAGTAACTCACCAACTCATACATTGTTTAATGTCCCTTCGTTCTTACCGAAGGATGTTGCTATGATCCCGTGGATTCGTTTGAAATATCCCTTTTTGATGAAATTGATGATTGCTATGCTTGTGGCCATGATGCCAATTTGAAGATGCTTATGGAGATGAGCTTGCTATTGTTCCTTATGTTAAACATGAAATTGTTGCTACTGCACCCAAACGTGATAGTCCTATTATCTTTCTGAATTCTCCCAACTACACTATATTGGAGAAGTTTGCTCTTATTAAGGATTACATTGATGGGTTGACTCTTACTATTGCACATGATGATTTTGATGAATATAATATGCATGTGCTTGCTGCTCCTACTTGCAATTATTACGAGAGAGGAACTACATCTACGCCTCTCTATGTTTCCAACATGATAGACTTGCAAGAAACTGCTTATGCTATGTATTGGCCTTTACTTGATGTGCATGAATTGTTCTTTTATGACATGTCGATGCATAGAAAGAGAGTTATTCTTTGTCATTGCATGATATATGTTACTTTGTGCTCACTACTAAATTACAAATCATTGCTAATTAAAATTGGCTTTGATATACCTTGGGATCCGGGTGGATCAATTACTTGAGCACTTTATGCCTAGCTTAAGGGCTTTAAAGAAACTGCATCCCGGGAGACAACCCAGAAGTTTTAGAGAGTCATTTTATTCTATTGAGTTCTTTATAAAGTTTAAAAACAAACAATATAGAGGGGAACTTAAAACTTTACAAAAGGAAAAGTGAAAGTGAGAAGGACGAACACCGTTGGAGTGGGGGATATCCTTGAACTTTGTTCATGCCCATGGAAACTTTGTGAATCTTGAATTACATAAACTTCTCAACAAAAATAATTATCACCTTGTACAAATCCATTGTACTACAAAAATAATGTGCCAAGATTTGCCTTTAGGATGATTAGATTGCTTGTTGGTATGTGCGGTGAAAAAACAGAAACTTTGGTTGTAGTGCATGAATTTACATTTTTTTATTGGAACGTCAAAAGCTTATGAAATTTTTACACAGTATTGCTATGCAAAATGTTAATTGTTTCCTAATTTTTCAGAATTTTTGGAATTGCAGAAGTATCGTCAAAGTTCAGATTGCTACAAACTGTCTTGTTTTTGAAAGATTCTGTTTTTGATGCATTGTTTTGCTTGTTTTGATGGAACTATGGAGTGTATCAATGGTATAATCCGTGGAGAAGTTATAATACAGTAGGGATAATGCAAAAATAAAATATGAATGGGTTTGCAACAATACTTAAAGTAGTGATTTGCTTTATTATGCTAACGGATCACACCGAGTTTTCTGTTAAGTTTTGTGTGGCTCAAGTGTTCAAAGATCGAGGAGGTGTCGATATGAGGAGAAGGAGGAGAGGCAAGAGATCAAGATTGGGGATGCCCAAGGCACCCCAAGTAAATATCCAAGGAGACTTAAGAGTCTAAGCTTGGGGATGCCCCGGAAGGCATCCCATCTTTCTTCAACAAGTATCAGTATGTTTCGGTTTTCGTTTCGTTCACGTGATATGCATAAATCTTGGAGCGTCCTTTGTGTTTATTTTTCCTTTTTTTTCTTTTATGCACCATGCTTTTATGAGATAGCCCTTGGTTGATTTATAGAATGCTCATTGCACTTGACTTATATCTTTTGAGTATGACTTTATAAAATGCTTCATGTACTTCACTTATATCATTTGAAGTTTGGATTGCCTGGTACTCTTCCCATAGAAAATTGTTGTTTGTATAAAACTCTCTTGCTTCACTTATATCTATTTAGAGAGTCAACAGGAATTGGTCATTTGCATGTTTGTCATGAAATCCTACATAAAACTTGTGGATCACTGAATATGATGTTTTTGATTCCTTGCAATAGTTTTGCGATATAGAGATGATAATATGTGGGTGGTATTAGTAAACGGTTGTGGTTAGTAGGAATATTGGTGTGAAGGTTTGTGATTCCCGAAGCATGCACGCATATTCTCTCATTGTGCTATGAAGTTGGAGCATGACTTATTATTGATTGTCTTCCTTATGAGTGGCGGTCGGGGACGAGCGATGATCTTTTCCTACCAATCTATCCCCCTAGGGGCATGCTTAGTAGTACTTTGCTTCGAGGGCTAATAAACTTTTACAATAAGTATATGAGCTATTTATGACTAATGTGAGTCCATGGATTATACACACTCTGACATTTCTACAATTTGCTAGCCTCTTCGGTACCATGCATTGCCCTTTCTCACCTCAAGAGGGGGTGCAAACTTCACAGGTGCATCCAAGCCCCATGATATGATACGCTCTATCACACATAACCCTTATTATATCTTCCTCAAAACGTCCACCATACCTGCCTATTATGGCATTTTCCATAGCCATTCCGAGATATATTGCCATGCAACTTCCACCACTTCCGTTTTGATGACTCACTGGTACAGCGAGCTGCTATACAAACGGTTTTTAACCCTTTTCCACGACGGCATTTTGAACCATCGCCTAGTGAGTGTGGGCGATAAGGGCGTCCTTCCCACACGACCCATAAACCGTCGGGGATAGACCCTCCAGTCACACGCGCTTGGCAAAATGAGATTGTGTGTGATGGGCGAGCTATCAAATACAATTATACAGGCCCAATCAGTTCCGGTCGTAAGTACATCCCACACAGTCAGTCCCAGACAAACGTTTTCGTTCGTATGTACATTCCACACGGTCAATCCAAGGAATACGTTTCTGTTCGTATGTACATCCCACACAGTCAATCTTCGTTCGTATGTACATTCCACACGGTCAATCCAAGGAATACGTTTCTGTTCGTATGTACATCCCACACAGTCAATCCAAGAAGTACGTTTTCGTTCGTATGTACATCCCACACAGTCAATCCGGGGAAAATGTTTCCGTTCGTACGTACATCACACACAGTTTTCCCCATTAAATCGTTTGTGATAGCGTTGCCATTGCAGACGATATTAACAATTTTATCATTTGCGTTATTGAATGTATCACAAACGGTGCATAGAAGAAACTGTGCGGCATAGGTTGTCCATCACACACACTTTTTATGTGGTAAACGTTTGCGCAAGGTGGCCTAACGCAAACAGTTTTTAAGAGGAAGTCGTGTGTGATTGTTCATTGACCCAACACGTTTTATTCCTCGAAACTATGTGCATTGTCTGAGGTCATCGCCCACGGTGTTTTCTCAATAACCGTTTGCAATAGAAAAACCCAATTAGTAGGCTGTATCTTCCACCATGGCCTACCGGATGCAGCCGGTATCTTCCACCATGGCCTCTCTGTACGGTGTGTGCTTTGTAAGGGGTTGACAACTTACTGAACCGTACCCTACCTGCGGCAGGGACAAGTGGTAGTACGAAACAAGTATGGGGGTTACTGGAACAAGACTCGATCTATGGCCGACTCAGGAGGTTCAAGTATTCCCTGTATGATTAGCATAACAAATATATTTCAACTAACAGACAGAATCACCACTCATCATACCTCATCATGCCATACCGGACACACTCGTCTCGACGAGGAACTAGGGACAAGCTCGTGTCTACCCAGGACAGAGACTTTCCCGGCTTCCTTCCGGTATGCATGAAAAGCTTACGAGGATGATTACGATCACCAGCATGTCCATTTCTAACAGCAACGAATCTCATTAGGCACTCACGCGTATGATCGTATTGTCACATAAAATAACGAATGCTCCATGTCAAGGCGGTGTTGTAACCGTATCAAACAACACCCCAAAGATATCATGCCAGGGTTCAGAATGCTTGCCTTCAAGAGTATGCAAGAGGGAGTGCACTTTTTGAAAGTTGCCTTCTTCTTCAAATCCTATTTTATGAAAATTTAAATTAACACATAGCTTTAAAACAGTACAAAAAAGTTGTTTGGAAAATTTTCAAATAAATACTAAAATAAATTAGACAGAATTTCAGAAAGGTAGGAAAAGGAATCAACTCATTTGGAGTTATATTTAAAAAGTTACAGCCAGTCAAAGTTTCAGTCAAATTCTGTTTTTAATAGAAATCAGAAAAAGAAAACGTTTCGGGGCTTACGCTTTCTCCTAGCGAAGGCGTATTCGTCAGAGTACGTCTCCACTTAAACCAGCGTGGGTCGCCTAGGGGTCACTGACAGTGGGTCCAGGGGGCCCACTGGTCAGGTTTGACCAGTCGCTTCTCTCCCTCCTCTTCCTTTGCTCGAGCAGAGGCGGGAGTCCAGCGATCGACGCCGGCGAACGACGGCTCCTCGAGGGTATTCGAGGGTAGGGATGGACCTGCCAGACCGGGGCGGTCCTCCCGGTGGTCGTTGGGTCGTCGGGGGTGGAAGGAGTCGCCGGCGGCGAGCTCCGCGGCGGAGGAGGCTTCAGGTGGTTTTGGGGTTCTGGGCTGCGGTGGTTTTCGAGCGAGTTTGAGGTGTTGGGTGGCTCCGCAAGCTCGAGGGGAAACGGGTGGTGGTGTTGGATGGATGGGGGAGGGTCTGGTTGCGACGAACGGTACCGGAAGGCGGCGGCGGCCGAACCGGCCGGAGTCGAGGAAGACGGCTACCCACCGCCGATTGCTGGCTGAGGGAGTGCTATGGGGGTGGCCTGGGGTCGCCTGAGTGCTCGGAGGAGCTTGGGGGCCTCCTTTTATAGCGCAACGAGTCTGGTTCCGTGGTGGTGGATAAGAACGACGGCGAATCGCCGTTCTGTAGTGGCTAGGGCGACGTGGCGGCGACGAGCACTAGCAGACGGGCTTGAGGATAGGCTCGGGCTGTACAAGGGGGCAGCTGGCGCGCTGCTGCGGCTCGGGCGCCGCCGTGCATGGCAGGAGCCCACTGTGGCCGGCCGCTAGCCGCCGTGGCCGACCTGACGGCGGTGCTGTAGGGCGCCAGGGGCGGCTCTGCGGCGAGGGAGGGGCGGGCGTGCTGGCTGCGAGTGGGGGAGGCCAGAGCGGGCGCGGGGAGGCGGCCGTGCGACGCGGCGGCTCGGGCGCCCGCACGTGCAAAACGCGCGCTCTGGGCATGCCCAGAGCACGCACGAGACGTGCTCGACATAATGCCAGGGCAGCTTAGAGTGCTTGAGCGAGGCTGGCAAATAACAGGACTAGGTTAGAGCTAGTAAGGAGATCAAGGGACATGGTGGTTAGGTCAGGGGATCAAGTTCACAATGCAAACTAATAATCATGCCAAATCTGTCCATGCACTCAAGGTGTTCGTCAGAATGCTAAGTGCATCTAGGCAACTCTTGGAGTGGCCAAAAACTCCAGACCAGTGTCTCCCTAGATGTAGGTGATGATGGCAAGATCATATGGGCAAAACCAGAAACTTGTTAGTGCAAGTTTTTGAGAAAGCCAATTTTGGGCAGAAACTAAAGGCTATTATTGCATGGACTAAAAATACTCCAATGGGTCCAATCTCCTGGACTTAAGGGTTTGGCAGAGTGGTCAATAAGAAGGATAAATCCCAAGGCAGCCAGAGCAAATAAAATATGGTTGCAGTACAAATCACCAAACTGGACCAGAATGAAGATGAGGGTGATTTTCTGAAAATTTTCAAAGAACACCAATGGGTTTTTTGCATAAAGTTGAATTATATGCATCTACTGACATCTCCAAACACTTGGAAGAATTTTTAAAGGAATATTTAAATAGGTTGTAGTGCAAAAATACCTACTGGACTAGATTTGAAAAGTTGATGTAGAGCTCAAAATCTCCAATGACCAAAAGATATTCTTGCAAAAAAGTGATGTGGAAACATCACATGACATCCCCAAATTTTGGTGAAAATTTTAAATGCAATTATCAAATGGTTGCAGTGCACAAGAGGCTCTAAACTTATGAAAAATCATTTCAAAAGGATAAAACTCATGAAAACAATTATGCAAATAAATCCACTAATAAAGAATTGTTTTATTGGGAGAGTATACAAGTCCAATAATATTTTTGGAAAGTTTCCACTTGAGGTAAAAACCCACAATATTAAAGAGAAGAGGGGTTCTGAAATCAAAGATAAATCCAGAAAACAAAAATTTAATTTCCTGGCAAATTTTTTAATTAATAAAACAAGGTCAAAATTTTGGGGTGTTACAACGGTGCGCCATTAGTATGCCTCCCAGGGGGCCATATATACCCATGTGCTTTGCCATACTAATGGCGCACTACGGGGTGATGCGCCATTAGTATCCTTTGGCATACTAATGGCGCACTGCGGGGTGATGCGCCATTAGTATCCTTTGGCATACTAATGGCGCACTGCGGTGTGATGCGCCATTAGTATCCTTTGGCATACTAATGGCGCACGTTGTTGTGATGCGCCATTAGTATGTATATTAGGGATTATTTTTTTTCTTTTCTGATTTTTGCACAGATTACAAAATATATTATTGGACAGAATATAAGCAGCACCACACAGCAACAGCAGATTCATCGAATACAATAGAAGATTAGTCTCCGAATACAATTCATCATATTAGTCTCCGAATTCAAAAGACCGAACAAAGATAGAACATTACAAGTCTCGAGACCGCGAGTAGCGAGTTTGTCTTCACATTACAAGTCGATATCGATCATCTAAACTACCATCACATAGAAGAGAGCTGCGGTCATCACGATGAGCATCATCGCGATGAAACTGGTCTTCATCCGGTTCCTCCAACGCTCCCTCCTCTCTCCCGCTAGATAGCGCGCGTATCTAGATTCCGCCTCCGCCCTAGTGGTGTACCCTTTGTAACTGTTACCGCTGAAACGGTGAACCTGTCTCCGACACTCCTCCCAGTCGTCGTAGACTCCGGGAACCTTACCCTTGTACACGACATACGACGGCATCTCTATGCACTAGCCAAACAACAGACAATACATAAGCAATATATAAGTATGCAACAAAAGGATCGGAAGAGAAAATCAAGACATTAATAGCACGATTCATGGTCCTACTAATAAATAGCATCGATTACATCTAAGTTGAACGACTGTCCAAACCAAAGAGACATACAAGTTCATTAAAGTTTAATTACAACATGAGCTAATCAATGTTTCAGAACTACACA
This sequence comes from Aegilops tauschii subsp. strangulata, assembly GCF_002575655.3. NCBI lineage: Eukaryota > Viridiplantae > Streptophyta > Magnoliopsida > Poales > Poaceae > Aegilops > Aegilops tauschii. The sequence goes on from NC_053036.3 coordinate 282,548,830, forward strand.
TAGCATCACTACTTTCGACCCGACTCATGGGACCGGAGCGTGGATGAAGCCGCCGTCTGTCGTGATGGTCATGAAGTCGCGGGCATTGTCAGCCTGCATTTGTAGCGTTGTGTCTATCTCACTGTTGGACGGTTGAAATTTGAGGTAGAACTACCCCGAGGTACGAAGGACATCTTGATGGATGATTTCTGCAAACTCCGACTGGATGCGAAAGAATTCTTGTCGGATGTCCGCGTCCTGGATTGCCGCCAAGCTTGCGGCCCAATCTTTGAGATTATTTGGTAGCAGAAGGTGATTATGGTCCCGTACGATCGCCCGCATGTGATGGAGGGCGTAGTAGGCATCCTTCTGACCGCCAGGCGGCTGCTTGACGCAGGGGAACGTCGTATTGTGGGTGAACACGTGCCTGCCGTACCTACGAACTGGCCTCTTAAAGGTGCCTCCAGATGCGGCATAGCCGGGGAGAGCATCATCAAGAACTTTCTTGATATTTGTGTAGTCTATCTTGGAGTCACGGTCCGGGTCGAAATACGTGGCCATGGAATATTTCGGGCTTAAGAGGATGAGTGTGCAATGTGTGTCACTGCACAGAACACGGAATGTTAGAAAAAGAAGAACGATCGAAATCTAAGAAATCATATGTTACGGGGCGGTTAGGAGATGACTTACTCGGGAAAGTAAGGCACGAGGAAGTTATCCTTATCTGGGTTTGCCAGAATGACGCCTTCGAGGTGTGAACTCGTGACTTGCCGGTCCCCAGCGCTGCCCAAGATCTTGGAACGCATGTAGAAGGGGTCGACTATCACAATGTCCGGGGTCTTGTCTCTAATGATCCGCATCTCCATACTCCGCGAAAACAGCCGAACGAAGGTGTAGTGCAGCGGATGAAGGTTAAGCATAGCAAAGATGTCATCAAACCGCAGGACGATCGTACCCCCGACGGCGCTATCCACAAAGCCCTTGCCCTCTGGCACCTTGGCCACGAAAACCGGGTATGCCACATCATTCTCTCTGAGACGCCGCTTCTCCAAAGAAAGAACACTGTCATGCAGACTCCGCATAGCACCGGTTGCAGCATTGAGCATATTTGTCGGTAGCATCGCCCTACCCGCCACATGCACCCTCCTCGAGATATCCTTAGGTGAAGGTGGCCCGTCCTGAGCACGAATCGTACTCAGTGCCGGCTGGCTCGCATTGGCGCCCTTGTTAGTCTTTCATTTCCGTCCCTTCTTCCTGATCTGCTGTAATGGGATCGAGTTCTGCTCACAGACCGCCTTCTTGAGCGTGTTGGGGCTGATAATATTTGGCACCTCAGCTATCTGAGGCTCGGTGAAGGCGGCAGCTGGAGGCGTCTCCTGAGAACTGAACGCCAGACGACGCCTGTTGCAATTGGGTTTCTCCGCCGTACCAGCTAGATCGCTGTCGTCTTTTTCAGGGTTGGGTTCTTCAGAAGGAGGCCCGCAGAACTCGTCACCGTACCCATGTTCGGCAAAGTACTTATCAACGTTGGAAAATGTACCGCCGTCGTTGTCGTCGTTGTTCGGATCCTGTGCCATATGCATGTCCGGATCCTGTGCCATAGGGATGTCCGGCATGTCCGGTAGCGTTGCGGCGTTCTTGCCATGGCTTGGCGCTGGCACGACTGGCGGTCTTGTCTGTGGGGTGGTGTCCCCCACCCCCAAACGAATCTGGCTCTTCGGCCAAAGCAGGGGCCAGCTTACACAGGCGCTGAGGGTCATCACATCATCTTCGTTGGCCCCAGCGGGTCGAATCGGAGGTAACAACTCGTCGCAGCCTGGCAGCACCCGAACCAGTTCAACCCTATACAAGGTGGGTGGCATCGGATTACCGTGGAACACGCGGTTGCCCGGTTGAACGATTCTGCCCTTGGCGACATCGACCAACTCGCCACCCACGAAGTGCAGGAGAGTGCAAGGAACATCAGTGGCGCCCTGCGAAAACATGTAGGGCGTCAGGGATGCCCAGTCAAAGGCAAGGAGATGAAGTCATCTGCCGAGAGGCTTAGTTACCGTGATGCCGTCGAGCTCGGCTAATGTCGAGGCACCGCCAACGGCGGGCGTGCGCGTGCAACTGACGGAGGGGCCGCTTGCTGGCGAGGTGCCGGCCGGCGTACACCCGGGTGCATTAAGCTCCAATGCCCGTGCCGGCGCCGGAGACACGAATACCGCCTCCGCCGGAGACACCAATGGCGCCACCTGCGCGTTGTGCGAGTTGCTGGCCGTGAAGCTGGGAACCGGGGGAGGCCCCTGTTGGCCGCCCGCAATCCACGTCGTCAGCCCCTGAATCAAGTAGGCACAATGGCGGTGAGCGTCGTTCCCAGTTGTTGTTGCACTTTCTCTTGGACAATCTCCGGAATCCGCCCCACTTGTGCCTTGAGTTCTTGAACCTCGCGCAACTGGCTTTCCGAGCTGGTCTTTTTCTCCTTTCGCCCACCATCGGTATAGTATGATGACCATTTTGTGGACAAGCCTTTGCCGGCCACACGACCAGCTGACGACGGCTTACTGAGCTTATCCTTGTTTTTCATTATGTTCAACGCCCTATTTAAAGGGGTGTCAAAAGGGGAGCTCTGAGACGACCCCGCGCTACTGCTTTCAGCCTCCTGCGGAAGGAATGTGAACCATTTAGAAATTTGGCTTCATTAATTAGAATGCAACCATATGGAGCTAATTATGCGGGGGTGTATTCCTTACCAGAACAAGCTCAAGCGCCCTGGTCTTCGGATCCGTGGTAAGCTCCTTTGTTACCGGGTCCTCCTTGTACCGGGCCCTGACAAAGTTCCTGGTCTGCTTGTCATGTAATTTCTTGAAGCGGGGCGGTAGGCCTTGCTCGGCACGCTCCGCGTCCTCCTTGTCCCATATAGGCTCCGCCACTCTGTAACCGCCGGGACCGAGTTGGTGGACCCCTAAGTTCAACTCCCGCATTTCTTTCCCCCACTGACTTGATTCGGAGGTTGCGCTGCTCTCGCACTTGATCTTGAACTCCTTGTAGTCATCTTCGCTCATCAAAGGATATTTCACCTTGATCTTCTCATAACTATCACCTTTTTCAATCATTGCGTTCACCGTGCTTCTCCATGTAGACAGGGCCGTGCTCATCCTCGTGAGGGCGGCACTGTTCACTTTATTCCCTGAGAGGCGTGTGTTTGCAAACTCAGCGGGGAACTTGTATCGTTCGTGCAGGTTCGTGAAGAGGAGGTTGCGCAAATTCCCTCGGTCCTTATGCCTTAGGTTCTCGGTGTTGATCGAGACGGTGCTCCGGAGAATGCACCCGAGCTGAACCGAGTACCCCTTGACTACATGTTTGGGCGCCGTTGGATGCCCGTCGGAGTTCACTTCAGTAAATTCCTCCTTGACGGTGCCGAGCATGTTCGGGCGCCGGTCCTTCCGTTGCCTCTTCGGTTGGCTGCCATCTGTGCGTGCGCCGCCATCATCAGTGGTGGCATCCTCGGCGGCACCATCAGTGGTGTCATCCCCGACGCCACTTGGGGTTGTGTAGTCAGGATCGGTGTCTTCCACGGCGGCGTCCTCATAGCGGTGAGGTTCTTCCTCCATCTCGTGGGACAGCTCCCAGAATTGCTTGCCGCCCGAACCGCCGGCCTCATCGTTGTGGGCCATGTTTCGCTCTAAATAGGAAAAAAGTTTGGTCAAAAAGTTGGTTATTGTCAAGGAACAAGATCATGGTCTCATCATTTAGGGTTTGTCGACACCGAGGCATCCTAAAAGCTAAGCTTTTACCATTTAAGGTTTGTCGACGCCGAGGCACCCTAAAAGCCTAAGCGTACATCATTTAGGTTCTCATCGACACCGAGGCACTCTAAAAGCCAAGGTTTTATCATTTAGGGTTTGTCGACACCGAGGCACCCTAAATGCTAAGTTAAGTTTTCATCATTTAGGGTTTATCGATGCCGAGGCACCCTTGGTTGACTGATATATATGGGTATCTTCTAATAATATACCCTACTTAATTAAGGACAAACACCAAGAGACAGTAAACATATCACACTTCTATATGTATAACACAAGAGGCAGTTGATCCTACTTAATTAAGTACTAAGATACGCCGGCCCATGCATTAGTCGCAAGTACCCCATATGTCCTATTTTTAGCAAAGTCATGCTAAAATTCACGGAAAATTTCAGCATGAACTTTGCTGAAAATAGGACATATGGAGTACCCGAATTTGCCGGAACGGAAGTTAATCGACATTCCGGCAAACTCAAGGGCCTCTCGGGGTACCTGCAAAATCATTATCCCCGCGTAATGAAGTCGCCAATGGGTCATTTCAGAAGATCACAAGTAGCATCATCACAAGTACAACATCATCTATAGCTTTATATTAACAAAGCATCAGCACATATACAAAAGACCACTTATGCCAACAGTATGGTTTATATCAGATTCAGAGTTAGAAACAGGAAAAACTGGTGCTTCAAAGCCTACTGGACACAATTTACATCTATCAGTACAGGATGTCCTGACTAATTTCAAGTGTTCACAGGTGAACTTGTACCATGGATGAGCCTAGTGCTTCATTAGTCACCCTGTGCATGAAATGTATCGTGTATCAAACCATCAATTAACTGCTGAAAAACAAAAACCTTCAGGACAGAGTGAAAATAGTTACCGAACTCAATGACTAAAGATATGTAAAATGTATGACACAGAGAATAAAGAAATCATGTTGATGAATAGTATTGTGTCAAGTTCAGTTTGAAAATTCAGTTACTGCTTGAGTGATTTGACACCAAAAATTACTCCCAAAAATTACAATGACTGTATATTGACTGCATATGCTTGTTTTGATTGTAACTTGGTGAAGTAGTCACTACTGTACTACTAGTGTGCAGCGATTGGGGAGAAGAGCTCATCGATTAGATTGTAACTTGGTGCACTTGCATTCAGTCACCACCACCAAATCCTAGTGCAGCCGTGGTTCTAAAATCCTAGTGCACTTGCACTTGGTGCACTTGGAGAACATGATTGGGCATTCTGAAACATAATTGCTCTAGTGCAGCTGTGGTTCCAATTGAGGTGTGCCCTATGGTATTATACATAAGCCAAACAAACTAATTAGGGTTCAACAGCAAGCAGCTGCACAACTGCATCACTCCCTGTCTCCCTCCCTTCAGATACAACGGCTCAAAAGTCAAGTAAACTGAAGATTAATCTAACAAGCCTGACAGTAGCTAACTGTACCTAACTGATGCTAACTGTACCTAACTGAATTTTTTTATGACAACTAACTGATGCTAACTATACCTAACTGTACCTAACTGATGCTAACTGTACCTAACTGATGCTAACTGTCACAAATATGATATTTTTATGACAAAATACATCATTATCAGGGCACATTATGGTCATTTTCTTACATGATGCTAACTGTACCTAACTAAATTTTTTGACAGTAGCTAACTGTATTTAGTAATTTTTCTGTAACAATCTTGCCCCTATTGAAGGACAAGCAAATAGATACCTAAAATCCACTAGTATTGCCTCTAAAAAAGCCTAACTGGATTTTTCTGTAACTGTACCTAACTGAATTTTTCTGTACCTAACTGAACTGTAAGGAGTTAACTGAATTCACTAGTATTGCCTCTAAAAAAGCCTAAAGTCCACTATTATCTACTTTAGGCACAATCATACACAATTCTGACTATACTGTAACAATTGTACTCTATCAAAATGTTGAAATTTTGACATTCGGAGGGTCACCTGCGTGGTGGTGCCCTGCACAGCGGTCGTTGAGCTCGCGCGGTGTGGTGAGCTCGCCCGAGATGGACGGGCCCTGCACAACGGTCGAGACTCAGAGCAGAGGTTGAGGGCAAGAGGAAGAAGAAGAAGAAGGAAGTGGAGGGAAGGGGCTCACCTGCAGTCGAGGGCGTACACGGCGCCGGCCGGCTGCAGTGTTGGGGGCGCGGGGGCGGCGGGGGTGGAGTCCGGCGGGGGAGAATCACGCCGACGACGGGGTCGTTGCGGTCGCCACTCCTTGTCGCCACCGAGCTCACGCCGGGGGGGTGAAGAAGAGGAAGATGGCGGCGGTCCTCCTGGGCAGGCTTCGCGGTGTTGGACGGCGAGCACGAGGTTGACGCAGGTGGGGCCGCGGGGGGAGGGGGACGGCGAGGGCGCGGGCGGAGGGGGCGGTTGGGCGGGAGGACGTCGAGGGCGCAGGCGCGGGCGGAGGGGGGACGGCGAGGGAGGCGGCGCTCGGCTCGGAGAGGGGGCGTTGGGGGCGGTGGTGGTCGGGTGCGGCGGGGGCAGCGAGCACGGCCGGGGACGGCGAGCACGGGGGCGGTGGTGGTCGATGGTGGTCGGGCGCGGGTGAGATGAGGCAGGGGAGGGATTAGAGAGAAATGTGAGAGATTGGGGATTTTAGTGTGGGGGGAAGCTTACTAATGGCGCACCACGAAGCGGTGCGCCATTAGAATGTTTTTTTATATAGCAATGGCGCACCCACGATCGGTGCGCCATTAGTAAACTTTTTTTTATATAGCAATGGCGCACCAGCCAGAGGTGCGCCATTAGTAATCTTTTTATTATTATTATTTGTTGTTGCATCTAATAATTTTTTAGAAAATGAATATGAATATGAAACAGTAATAATTTTTTATAAAAACAGTAATAATATTTATGAATATGAAAAAAATCATCAAATTTATTATTTGAAAATATAATCAAATTTGTTTTTTTTGCAATTTTAGTTGCATTCATTTGTGACGGTGGAGCGGGCCGGGGAGGGTGCGGGGGTCGTCGGCGGCGGTGGAGCGGGGGAGGGTGCGGGGGATCGCCGACGGCGGCCGGTGGAGCGGGGTAGAGGGTGCGGGAGGTGCTCGGCGGCGAGGGGGACCCGATCTGGCAAGGTGGGATAGCTCGAGATGGAGGGGGATCGAGATCGAGTGTCCATGAAATTTAAAAATATTCATGAGTTCAAAAAGTGCCCATGAAATACAATCGAGAAATGAAGGCTACAATTTAAATACAATCGATCTTAGCTAGCTATCTGTTCACAATCTTCTTGCCCTTATTTTTCGTAAATGGAGTTCTTCTCTTGAACAGACGTCCTTTAGGTAGGGTGGTCCTGCTTCTTCTTGTGGTGTATGCTGATACTTCATCGTCGTCGTCGTCGTCATGTTCCATCTTCGGGTTGCCGTACTTGTCGAAGTCTTGCTCATTGGCAACTCCATCCATTCCGATGATCTTCCTTTTGCCTCTCCTCACGACAACACGACTGGGCTTTGACGGGTCGGTAATGAAGAAGCATTGGTCCACTTGGGAAGCCAGTACCCATGGCTCATTTTTCGCGGTGACGTTCGCGCCTGCGGTCTTGGATTTGGCTTCGGGTATAACCATGGTGGTGAAATACCGGTCTTCTTTTATGACGCTCTTGGCCCATCTGACACGGAACATCGGGACCTTCTCTCCAGCGTAGCTCAGCTCCCAGATCTCCTCGATCCTTCCGTAGTATCTGTCCTTGTCGTTACCGGTGTAGGATTCCATCGTTACCCCGGAGTTCTGATAACCATCGCTCTTCATGTCTTTGTCCTCGGTGTAGAATGTGTAGCCGTTGATATCGTACGCCTCATACGTCATCAGGTTGTGCTCGGCGCCCTGTGACAAGGCGAATATGATTTGTTCTTCCGCGGAAGAATCCTCATGTAAAGGGTACGACAGAAGCTTCTGCTTGAACCAACGCATGAAACATGAGTTGTGCTCTTTGATTATATCTCCGTCCGTCCTCTGTTGGCCTCGGTCATTGTACGTCTTCTCAATAAACGTTTTGTGCTCTACCACCCAAGGATCGACCACGTCTATGTGTTGTAGCGCGACTAGGTTTGCTCTTTCAAAGTCGGCGAGTCCACCATCGAAGTCGACATGCATTTCGCGGCGACCCTCACGGTGACCCCATCCAGCGAGCCTACCGAGGTGCCTGTTGACGGGCAGACCAACGGGGTTCTTGATGCCTAGATAATTCGTGCAGTAGGAGATGCACTCTTCAGTTAGAAAGCCCCTGGCTATGCTTCTCTCTGGACGTGACATGTTGCGAACGTATCCTTTGATGACACCATTCATCCTTTCGAACGGCATCATGCTGTGCAGGAACGTCGGCCCGAGTTGGATGATATCCTCCACGATATGGACCAGCAGATGCACCATAACGTCAAAGAATGCGGGCGGGAAGTACATCTCAAGCTCGCATAGTATCACCACAATCTCTTCCTATAGCCTTCTGAGTTGCCTCACGCCAACCGACTTCCGAGAGATGACGTCGAAAAAGTTGCATAGGCCAAATAGCGTTTCACGGACATGCGCGTCCATGATCCCACGGATTGCAACTGGAAGTATCTGCGTCATCAGCACGTGACAGTCGTGAGACTTCATCCCGCTAAACTTCTGCTTCGCTGAGTCTAGGTATCTGCTTATCTTCCCCGCATAACCGTAAGGAAGTTTTACTCCTACGAGGCAGGTGAAAAACTGATCGATCTCCTCCTGACTTAGAGTGAAGCACGCGGGAGGGAAGTCATTTCCGGTCTTCTTGGCCTTTTTGCCTTTGCGACGACTTTCCGTGTCCTGCTTCGCCTCATCATCATCATCATCATCATTAGCGTGAAGCTCCTCCCTGATGCCCATTGATTTCAAGTCTGCCCTTGCTTTCGGCCCATCTTTAGTCCCCTCTGGCATGTTGAGTAGGGTACCAAGCAGACTCTCGCACACGTTCTTCGTGATATGCATGACATCAAGGCTGTGAGGCACACTGTGGATCTTCCAGTACGGCAAGTCCCAGAAAACAGACCTCGTTTTCCATACCTTCAGCAGTGGCTCTGGCGCCTTTCGCTTCTTTCCCGGCTCTGGCGCCTTTTGCTTCTTTCCCGGCAGTGGGCAATCTTTCCAATTTTTCAACAGCTCGTCTATTTCCTCGCCGCTCCTCGTACGCGGGCGTCTTCGGGGTTCGGTTTCACCATCGAACAGATCGTTGCGTTTCCTCCATGGGTCATCGTCGCGAAGCCACCTTCGATGTCCCATGAACACGGTTTTCGAAGACCCGGGATCTCTATCTAGCTGGCGATACATTGTGTCATCCATGCACCTGACGCATCCAGAAAATCCGTGGACCACCTGCCCTGCGAGATATCCGTAACCGAGATAGTCGTGCATCGTCGTGAGCAGTGCGGCTCTCATAGGGAAATATTCTTTCTCTGCGGCGTCCCACGTATTGGCTGGCGTTTTCCACAACGTGTCTAGCTCCTCTTTCAGCAGCCCCAGATACAGATTGATGTTGTTCCCTGGTTGTTTCGGCCCTTCAATTAGCATACTCATGTGAATGTACTTCCTCTTCATGCACAACCAGGGGGAAGGTTGTACATCCACACAAACACAGGCCAGGTGCTATGTGTGTTTCTCTGGCTGCCAAACGGATTGACTCCATCGGTGCTCGCGCCCAGCACGATATTCCTTGGATCCTTCCCAAATTCTGGTTGTTCGAAGTTCAACGCTTGCCACTGGCTCCCATCCTTAGGGTGACTCAGCATCTTGTCTTTTTTATTTATCTCCAGATCATTTGCGTCATCTTCTCGCTTCTTCTCCTCCCTATCTGCGTGCCAACGTAGGAGCTTTGCTACCTTAGGGTCCGCGAAATACCGCTGCAGACGAGGAGTGATCGGAAAGTACCACACCACTTTTCGAGGAGCTTTCTTCCTCTTCTTGTATCAAGTGACGCCGCACACCGGACATATGGTAGACTCCGCGTGCTCGTCCCGATAAATGATGCAATTGTTCATGCACACATGGTATTTCACGTGTGGTAAATCCAGAGGACACACGATTTTCTTCGCCTCCTCGAAACTGGTCGGGCACTTGTTCCCCTTGGGAAGACGTTCGTGCCAGAATGACATGTTCTCGTCGAAGCATGCGTCGGTCATTTTGTGTTTTACCTTCATCTCCAGAGCCATGAGCGTTACTTTCAGGCGGGTATCCTCGGGCCTGCATCCTTCATACAATGGAGTAACCGCGTCTATCTCCAGTTGATCCAGCTTGGCTTTCTCTCGGGCGGCAGCTCTTGTGTTATCCGTCTGCTTGAGAAGCAGCTCTTGAATATGAGGGTCCTGCACCCAGCCCATCGATGGTCCATCGTCGTCTGCTCCGCCGGCATCTTCATCTTCATGATCATGCCCTTCGTCTGCTCCCGCATCTTCCTCATCATCATGTCCGGCATCTTCTACATGATGACTGTGTACAGCATCACCGTCGTGATCATGTCCTGGAGATTCTTCGTCTTCTCGCCCGCCCGAGCCGCGGTGGTTGTCTTGCTGCCCATCCTCATTTCTTGCCCGACCCCCATGGATGACTTCATAGTCATCTTCATCACCTTGCCACCGATAGCCATCCATGAAACCACGCAAGAGCAGGTGGTCCCGCACCTGCCCGGAATCCGGGTCCGCAATAAGGCTCTCCAGCTTGCATCTTCGACACGTACATCTTATCTCCGTCTCGTTCTTTTCAAGCATCTCGGCCTTCGCGGAGCTCAAAAACCTATTCACGATGCCTTCGGTCATCGTGCGGACCATGGTCGCCTGCGGGGTAGAGCAAAACGATATTTTAGAACCAAGAAAAAATTTGGCATGACTTTCCCTAAAAATAGGACCAAAAAGAATGCATAGTGCCAAAATTCTCGCCGAAACGAAAATGAATCAACATTCCGGCAAAATATTGGCAACTATCGCATTTCAAATACCGGTACCTGCAAACACAAACATATATGCAACACCACAAACATATGCAACACCACAAACATACATAGATCTAGCTAGGCCATAAAAAGTGCATGTGCACGTTGTTCGAGAGGGAGAACAACATAAAGATAGCTTCCCCCTTACTTACCTATCAAAAAAGGTAATTTAACCACTTAATTTGGATGACTTTATGGTGCAAATGAGGTGAGGAGGAGGAGGTAGCCGAGACAAGCTTGGAGGAGGAGGTGGAGAGAATGAAGTGGGGAAAGTGAGTGGGTAGGTGTTGCTGTCCAAAATATCTAGCTCGTCCCAGGTTACTAATGGCGCACCACCACCTAATGCGCCATTAGTAACCTTGGTTACTAATGGCGCACCTGCTGGCGGTGCGCCATTAGTAGTTTTGCAAGAAAAAAACACTAATGGCGCACCAGGTAACAGTGCGCCATTACTAGTTTAAACTAGTAATGGCGCACCGTTCATATAGTAGTGCCGCACTATGTGGCTGGTGCGCCATTACTAGTTAGAACTAGTAATGGCGCACTGTGCCCTGGTGCGCCATTAGTATGTTTGGAATAATTAAAAAAATTGTTACTAATGGCGCACCCTGTGGCTGGTGCGCCATTAGTTTCTTTCACACTAATGGCGCACCAGCACATGGTGCGCCACTGCTATATAGCAATGGCGCACCACATGTCTGGTGCGCCATTAGTGGCCATTCCATCTATAGCCCTTTTCCTAGTAGTGGCTTTGGAAAGGCCTGAAAACAAGGATATGCATAAATATCTTCTCTAGATTTGGAATGGCGCAAAGGAATAAAAAAGACAAGGTATAATAGTTAGTACCATCCTGTAGTGAACTGATGTCTTCTTCATTGTGTAGACAAAGATCTTGTTGATTTTTGTCGTTAATTTCTTTATCCTAACAATTTTTCTAAGTTTCTGGTCTTGACTGATATTCATGGACAACTCATTTCCCCATATGCAATATGGGTCGAACAGTGCATCAAAACCTCTGATAGCAGGACCTACATGTGCAAGACCAAATTGTTAAAAACCTAAATATTAGAATGGTTTCTGCAATTGCACATAGTTAGTGATCAGGTTAAGTGAGGGTTGGCATGCTATCAATAAAATATGTTGATGAAAAATAAACACATTGCAAATTCATAGATTAATTCAAGCCACATGGAAAACCCATTTATCCAAACCAATCATGGTTAATAACTAGAAAATATAGCAATTGTATATGTTTCTCGTGTATTAAGTGCAGCCAAATTCGATTTATTCATCACATGCATAACAATACAAAATTCTAGCCACAACAATTGGACATCGCATTGCAGAATTGAACCAAGCAGTTGACTAAAAACCACAACAAATGAAGCAAACACTAACTAAGCACCACACTGCACAATATAACATACTCCTAATAGAAGATCAGACAGTTAACCAACTAAGCATGCTTAACAACTTGGAAATATAGCAATTGTATTTGTTTCTCATGTATTTAGTACAACCAAATTCAATTTATTTCTCTCCATGGTATACAATAACAAAGTGCACCCACAACAATTGAACATCGCATTGCAGAATTGAACCAAACAGTTAACTAAACACCACAACACATGAACCAAACATTAACTGAGCACCACATTGTACAATATATAACATACTAGAAGATCAGACAGTTAACCAAACCAAACATGCTTGACAACTTAGAAATATAGCAATTGTATTTGTTTCTCATGTATTTTGTACAGATAAATTCGATTATTTCTCCCTGAAGAATTGAACATCACATTGTAGAATTGAACTAAACAGTTAACTGAACACGACAACTAAATAACCATACAGTTAATAAGTGAGCACCACATTGCACAGCATATAGAACATATACATTAGAGCAACAAATTGCATGGTAAAAGTAGATAGGACAATTCACTAAAATTTGTCAAGGAAAGGCAGGAGCAGTGCATGCAATGGGTAAACCGAGCATGCTTAATCAGGGTAGCTAGCTAACTGAACATAGGTCCTTATAGTGAGCTAATAAGACAAGCTACTCCTTGATGTCGCTTGAACTACGTCGGTATTTCCCCAAAGAGGAAGGGATGATGTAGCACAGCTAAGGTAGGTATTTCCCTCAGTTATGAAACCAAGGTATCAATCCAGTAGGAGAACCAAGCAACACTATGTAAACGGTAGCTTCACACAAGGAACAAATACTTGCAACCCGGCGCGTAAGAGGGGTTGTCAATCCCTCCATGGTAAAAAAGATAGATTGGCTTGTGGTAGATTGAATTAATAGACCTCGATAAAACACGAAATAAAATATGCAAATAAAAAGTGCAGCAAGGTATTTTGGGTTTTTTGGAATAATAGGTCGAAAAATAAAAGTGGCAAATAATAGATCGGAAAGCAAATATGATAAAGAATAGACCCGGGGCCGTAGATTTCACTAGTGGCTTCTCTCAAGAAATAGCACACGGTGAGTAAACAAATTACTGTTGGGAAATTGATAGAAAATCGAATAGTTATGACGATATCCAAGGCAATGATCAATTACAAGGCATCACGTCCAAGATTACTGGACCGACTCCTGCCTGCGTCTACTACTATTACTCCACACATCGACCGCTATCCAGCATGCATCTAGTGTATTAAGTTCATGAAGAAACGGAGTAATGCAATAAGAATGATGACATGATGTAGACGAGATCTATTCATGTAGGAATAGCCCCCATCTTGTTATCCTTAATAGCAACGATACATGCATGTCTTGCTGCCCCTTCTGTCACTGGGAAAGAACACTGCACGATCGAACCCATCACAAAGCACCTCTTCCCATGGCAAGAAAAATCGATCTAGTTGGCCTAACTAAATCAAAGATTCAACGAAGAAATACGAGGATATAAAGAATCATGCATATAAGAGATCAAAAGAAGACTCAAATAATATTCATGGATATAGATCTGATCATAAACTCGAAGTTCATCGGATCCCAAAAAACACACTGCAAAAAAGAGTTACATCAAATAGATCTCCAAGAGACCATTGTATTGAGAATCAAAAGAGAGAGAGAGAGACGAAGCCATCTAGCTACTGCCTATGGACCCGTAGGTCTATGATGAACTACTCACGCATCATTGGAGAGGCACCATTGAGGATGATGAACCTGTCCATGACAGTGTTTGCATTGGATCTCGTGGTTCTGGAACTTGCGGCAGCTGGAATTGTGTTTCATCGACTCCCCTAAGGTTTCTAGAATATTTGGGGATTTATAGGGCCAAGAGGCGGTGCGGGAAGCCACCCACAACCCACCTGGGTGCGCCTGGGCCTCCAGGCACTCCCTGGTGGGTTGTGCTCCCCTCGGATCCCCCCTCTGGTACTTCTTTGGCCCATCAGGTGTCTTTTGGTCCAGAAAAATTCTCCAAAAAGTTTCGCTGCGTTTGGACTCTGTTTGTTATTGATTTTCTACGAAGTAAAAAACAAGCAAAAAAAACAGCAACTGGCACTGGGCACTATGTCAATAGGTTAGTCCCAAAAAACGATATAAAGTTGTTATAAAATGATTATAAAACATCCAAGAATGATTGTATAACAACATGGAACAAGCAAAAATTATAGATACATTGGAGACATATCAGCATCCCCAAGCTTAATTCCTACTCGTCCTTGAGTAGGTAAATGATAAAAACAAATTTTTTGATGTGGAATGCTGCCTAACATGTTCATCACATATTCTTTTCTTTTGTAGCATGGACATTTGGACTTTTATATGGTTTAAAGCAATAGTCTAGTTTTGACATGAAGATTTCAATAGTCAAGCATATCAATAAGCAACCATGTCTTTCAAAATATCAACACTAAAGAAAGTTATCCCTAGCCCATCATGCTCAATCATTGATCCATTAATGAAACACACTCGCATATTAGCTACATCCAAAGCTCAAGTACGATCATAGTGCCCCTTTATAAGAGAAGATGGAGACTCAAATAAAAAATTGCATAAAGTAAATAGATAGGCCCTTCGCAGAGGGAAGTAGGAATAAGTAGAGGTGCCAGAGCTCAAAGCTTAAATTGAGAGATAAATTTTTTTGAGGGGCATACTTTTCCCGTCAATGAAAACGATCGAGTAATTCCCAACACTTTCCATGCTAGATATATAATAGGCGGTTCCCAAACAGAAAATAAAGTTTATTCATTTTTCCACCATTCTTCCAGAATCCATGGCTAGCTGATGACACACAAGTATAGGGGATCTATCATAGTCCTTTTGATAAGTAAGAGTGTCGAACCCAATGAGGAGCAGAAGGAAATGACAAGCGGTTTTCAGCAAGGTATTCTCTGTAAGCACTGAAATTATCGGTGACAGATAGTTGTATGATGAGATAATCTATAACGGGTAACAAGTAACAAAAGTAAACAAGGTGCATCAAGGTGGCCCAATCCTTTTTGTAGCAAAGGACAAGCCTGGACGAACTCTTATATAAATCAAAGCGCTCCCGAGGACACATGGGAGTTACAGTCAAGTTAGTTTTCATCATGCTCGTATGATTCACATTCCTTACTTTGATAATTTGATATGTGGGTGGACCGGTGCTTGGGTGCTGCCCTTCTTTGGACAAGCCTCCCAATTATGATTAACCCCTCTCAGAAGCATCCGCAACTATGAAAGAAGAAGTAAGATAAATCTAACCATAGCATGAAACATATGGATCCAAATCAGCCCCTTACGAAGCAACGCATAAACTAGGGTTTAAGCTTCTGCCACTCTAGCAACCCATCATCTACTTATTACTTCCCAATGCCTTCCCCTAGGCCCAAAAAATGGTGAAGTATCATGTAGTCGACGTTCACATAACACCACTAGAGGAAAGACAATATACATCTCATCAAAATATCGAATGAATACCAAATTCACATGATTACTTACAACAAGACTTCTCCCATGTCCTCAGGAACAAACGTAACTACTCACAAAGCATATTCATGTTCATAATCGTAGGAGTATTAATTATCATTAAGGATCTATACATATGATCTTCCACCAAATAAACGAACTAGCATCAACTACAAGGAGTAACCAACACTACTAGCAACCCACAGGTACCAATCTGAGGTTTTGAGACAAAGATCAGATACAAGAGATGAACTAGGGCTTGAGAGGAGATGGTGTTGGTGAAGATGTTGATGGAGATTGACCCCCTCTCTACGAGAGGATCGTTGGTGATGATGATGGTTTCAATTTCCCCCTCCCGGAGGGAAGTTTCCCCCGCAGAACAGCTCCGCCGGAGCCCTAGATTGGTTCTGTCCAAGCTTCGCCTCGAGATGGCGGCGCTTCGTACCGAAAGCTTCCGTCTGATTTTTTCCAGGTCAAAACACACCATATAGCAGAAGATGGGCATCGGGGGCCTGCCAGGTGGCCCACAAGACAGGAGGGCGCGCCCAGGGGGGGTAGGGCATGCCCTCCACCCTTGTGGATGGCGGCCCCCCTCTGGTGCTTTCTTCGCCCAATATTTTTTATATATTCCAAAAATATTCTCCGTGAAGTTTTAGGACTTTTGGAGTTGTGCAGAATAAGTCTCTAATATTTGCTCCTTTTCCAGTCAAGAATTCTAGCTGCCGGCATTCTCCCTCTTCATGTAAACCTTATAAAATAAGAGAGAAAATGCATAAGTATTGTGATATCATGTGTAATAACAGCCCATAATGCTATAAATATCAATATAAAAGCATGATGCAAAATGGACATATCAACTCCCCCAAGCTTAGACCTCGCTTGTCCTCAAGCGAAAGCCGAAATCGAAAAATATGTCCACATGTTTAGAGATAGAGGTGCCGATAAAATAAAATACGGACATGAGGGCATCATGATCATCTACAGCAACATATATTGTCATATAATTTCTTATGCTAACGTAACGATTCGTTCAGAAAGTAAAGTATGAATCAGAAACTTCTTTGAAAACTAACAAACTATGATCTCAGTCATTGAAGCAATTGCAATTTATCATAACATCAGAAAGAGTCAATATAAGAGCTTTCAAGCAAGTCCACTCAACTATCATTTAATCTTTCACAATTGCTAACACTCACGCGATACTTATGGTTACAAAGTTCCAGTCGGACACAGAGAAAGATGGGGGCTTATAGTTTCGCCTCCCAACCTTTTACCTCAAGGGTAATGTCAACAATAATACTTTATGATAACCTACATAAGAGTGATATATATATCCGGATCTCTCCAACACATAGTGCTTGCCAAAGGAAAAGGTGTAAAAAGGAAAGGCGAAGATCACCAAGACTCTTGTATAAGGGTAGAAGATAAAAGTAAAAGATAGGCCCTTCGCAGAGGGAAGCAGAGGTTGTCATGTGCTTTATGGTTGGATGCACAAAATCTTAATGTAGAAGAACGTCACTTTATATAGCCGCTTGTGATAAAGAACTTTATTATGCAGTCCATCGCTTTTATTTCTTCCATATCACAAGTTCGTATAAATATTATTTTCTTCACACTAATAGATCATACATATTTAGAGAGCAATTTTTATTGCTTGCACCGATGACAACTTACTTGAAGGATCTTACTCAATCCATAGGTAGGTATGGTGGACTCTCATCGCAAAACTGGTTTAAGGGATGTTTGGAAGCACAAGTAGTATATCTACTTGGTGCAAAGAATTTGGCTAGCATGAGGGGGAAAGGCAAGCTCAACATGTTGGATGATCCATGACAATATAACTTCTATTCGGATATAAGAAAACATAACCCATTATGTTGTCTTCCTTGTCCAACATCAACCTTTTTAGCATGTCATATTTTAATGAGTGCTCACAATTACAAAAAAAGTCCAAGATACTATATTTATATGTGAAGCCTCTCTTTCTTTATTACTTCCTATTAATTGCAAAAATGACCAAAACATGTTTGTCAACTCTCAACAACTTTTATTCATCATACTCTTTATATGTGAAGTCATTACTCTCCATAAGATCAATATATTTATTTCTTTTTATTCTTTCTTTTATTTAATTCCCTCAAGATCATAGCAAAATAGCAAAGCCGTAAACTCAAAACTACTCTTTATTATTTATAACTCAAGGACTCGATTACATAGAGGGAACATAAAACAAAACTCAAAGCTAGATTATACTAAAACTTTATTCTACTAGATCCAGATATAACCAAAAGGATCGAACTAAGAAAAATGATAAAGGTAAAGGTGTGATGGTGATACGATACCGGGGCACCTCCCCCAAGCTTGGCAGTTGCCAAGGGGAGTGCCCATACCTAGGTATTTATGTCTCTTTCTTCGGAGGTGGTGATGATGGAGTTGTTGATGAAATAGTGCCACACTTTGAGCGCAGGAGAAACTCAATTCTTTGAATGATGCTATGGAGGGTAATGATATGCTCTTGCAACAAAATATTTTCACGGGTAAGATATTTGTTTTGCACACGAACTAATTCAATGATCTTGTGAAAGCTTCAATTACAATAGGGGTTGATGGATGTCTTCTTCTTCTGTTGCTGGAACTTGATCTTCTGCGGCCTCCTTCATCTTATCACCCTCGTTGATTTCCCCAAGTTCTTCTCTCTTCATCTCTATCTTCATTAGCCAAGCATCGTCGCCCGCGTTGTTGGAGGAGGGGGACGGCATGATGCCTGGCCTTGAAAACTCTGGCAGAAAACAGCTCAAAACGAAAACAGGGGATATTGCCGTGGTACAGTGGTCAAAACCTTCTCGAGATTATATATTGAATTTTTACCGACAAAAAGAGGTATTGTGCAAGAAAACGGAGTCTGGAGGGCACACGAGGTGGCCACAAGGCAGGGGGGCGCGCCCTCCACCCTTGTGGTCTCCTCGTGTCTCTCTTAGACTACTTTTAGTTTTCCTAATATTTTTTAAATATTCCAAAATGGAGAAAAATTGCCATTGGAAAAGTTTTGGGGTTGCTTTACTTACCGTACCACATACCTATTCCTTTTCGGAGTCTGAAACGTTCTGGAAAGTATCCCATATGTACTCATCTGGTGTTATGGTATTAATAATATTTGTCTCAACATTTATGGGAGTACCTGAGATAAAATGTTTGATTCTTTGAACGTTTACCACCTTCGGATTCGTACCTTTGGCGTTGTTGCTATTTATGGCACCGGAACGATAAACCTCCTCGACAATGTAAGGACCTTCCCATTTAGAGACATGTTTTCCTGCAAAAAATCTTAAACGAGAGTTGTATAGCAAAACAGGATCAGCTACATTAAACTCACGCTTTTATATCCTTTTGTCATTCCATCTTTTAAATTTTTCTTTAAACAACTTGGCATTCTCATAGGCTTGGGTTCTCCATTCATCAAGCGAGCTAATGTCAAATAACCTCTTCTCAGCAGCAACTTTGAAATCATAATTGAGCTCTTTAATAGCCCAATATGCCTTATGTTCTAGCTCAAGAGGTAAGTGTCGGTGTCAAAACCGGCAAATCTCATAGTACGGGTCCTAAGCTAGGCATCTTGGAGCGATGGTAACATGGACATAGGATTTTACCCAGGTTCGGGCTCTCTCAAGGAGATAATACCCTACGTCCTGCTTTTGATTGTACTGATATGAGGATAGTACATAGTACAAGTATCTACCATGAGATTGTAGTAATGAATATGAGATTGTCTATTGACTAGCCTGCCTTGGTTTATATATGCACCGTAGGCCTAGGGTTTATAGGAGTCCTTGTCTTGTGCGCCAAGTCTTGTGGAATCCTCCTTGTATTCGGCATGGGCTGCCCGAAGTGGCCGTTTAGTGAATCATCATGGGGATCCTCGGCCCGACCCACTGGTCGGGAGACGACGTGATGAGTACCCCCTAGTCCAAGACACCGTAAATAGCCCCCTGAACAGGTCTTCAAGTTGAGGACGCTCCTCGGTTATTCCGAATAATTCTTCGTCTTCGATCGTCGGTCTTGAAAACTGGTTCAACAAATCTTCCCATGTCCGATCGTGATGATCACCGAGCTGAATCCAAAGAGTTTACATGTCGGGCATCCGAGGATCCCTTTAAGTTATCGACCTTTATTAATGCCTTGTAAGTTTTTTACGCCACACCTGGGGTTTAATGTGTTTCCCGTGCGACGGTGTCCTCTTGCGTCCGAGCTCTAATGTCGAACTAAATCCGAGGCATCTTTTCACAGCCGAGCTCCAACACTATTCGGCATTCAAGGTATCCTCTTGCGTCCGAGCTCCAATGCCGAACTAAATGCGAGGCGTCTTTTCATAGCCGAGCTCCGACGATGGTCGGCATCCGAGGTATCATAGATTACCTTGGCCTCTGAAATTTTGAATGAGTTCATCCAAGCTTTAATGCCGGAGTAGTCTTCTATGGAACGAGCCATTGGAATCCGAGCTTTATGCCAGACCGCTTCCGAGCTCCAACGCCGGACTGCATCCGAGCTCTAACGATGGTCAGCATCCGAGGTGTCATAAACTACCTCGGTCTTTAAAAGATTGCACGAATTTAGCCGAGCTTAATGCCGGAAATGCCCTCTATGGAGCCAGCCACTGGCGCCCGAGCTTTATGCCGGACTGCTTCTGAGGTGGTGCACCACCCTGACGGTGGGCTGATTTTTTGTGAATATTTTCGATTGGTGCAATTTATTCCCTGCCGAGATATATAGCCAGTAGCCCTCAAGGTGTGTGTCGGTATAAAACCTGAGATGCACCTGAAGAATGACATAAGACCACTGATCCCAGTTGCCCCTGCGACTCAGGTTGATTCGCAAAATCGGCCTGAGGATCAACTCCTAGATCGGCAGAATACTTCGGAACACAAAAAGTGGTGTGCGCAGTCCTCAAGACTCAGGTTGGGTGGGGTCGACCAACCTGAGGATCATAATCTCATCAGAAACTATATTGCACTTAAATTTTCTGCATTGGATTGTCAATGCAGTAGCACCGAGAATTGGGTTGGGCAACATTGCCGACCCTAGGATCGTACCTCCTCGGGAACTAGTTCAACTGCCATGTATGTTTTGACAATACCGAGGTGGAGTTCAGCAAGAAAGATGTCGAACTATAGTTTTAGAAAAGAGTTTCATGCCTAACACCACAACCAAGAGAATGTCCCGCTTCATGAAAGGAAAACATAAAATAGGTGAAAGCTGTTATAAGCTCAAAAGACCAAAAAACATGCGTAAAAAAATTTACATCTAGATTGAATCAAGCTGTTTTGGTGCTAATACGAAATTGGTCTTAAAACTGTACTTCCATCGTGCTTTGACATGACACATCTGATCTCTAGACTTCAAGTGGGTCAGCCTTCAGCTTCAACCTCCCTATCTCGAAGGTGGAGTGTTTCTCAGGCTAGTTTAGCGAACTAAACGCGAGCGGCTTTAGAGAGAAACCAGGCTACCTGGCTATTGATCATACACCTGAGTCAAGAAAGGAGTGGAAGAAAAAGACTTTGCAGCGACTAAGAAGAAAACATCTATTATAAAACGGCTCATATTAATTTAAGAGCCCCCAAGTGACTTGGGTAAAAGAATTTTATGTATAATGATTGTATGTACTGAAGTACTTATATAATATCTGCGTTCGCCCGAACTTTGAACATGTCTTAACCGACCATCGGCTTCTCCTTCTTCGGCCAATGGCCGAAAAGTGTTATCTACTCCACCTACCGAGAATATCGGCAGTGTTTTGGATAACCAGGCAATCAGGCCATGAGGCTGTAACAGACAAAGCACGCCCATGGAACTTATGCTATATTACTTATGTAATGTAAGAAGCATCTTCAAAGAAAATAGTGCCCCCAATAGTACCATTCTTTGGTTTCATAAAGGAAGCCCCCAAGTAAAGGGGGTATTTCAATTTGTTTGTAACAAACAAGGTTTTGACAAAGAAAGTTTTTTGCAAATGACTTTTTGTCAAAAAAGTATAATGCTTGGTCGAACCGAACAAAATTTAAAACTGAAAGTTGTTGAGCATGAAAGCGACTTAGCTGGTTAATGTGCTCGGTGTGACGTGGGCCGAGCTTGTAGAGGCTCAAGGTCCCAACCCCCAAGCCGGTCGTGACGTACCTGAGTGAAGAGCTCGTCCTGATGAAGTGATAGCACGACAGTGCCGAAGTGCCGAGGCGAAGCCCCCGGTCCAGCCGAGGAGACAGAGTAGTTCGGCAGTGTGACAATGAAGCCCCCACGTTAGTCAATGTGTCGAAATAGGTCGGCATGGTGGACGTTAGTTTGATGAAGCGACGACGTGATAATGGCGACACAGGTTATCACACCATGGTGACAGTGGAATTTGGTTGATGGAGGCGAGAAGGCGACTCTGTACGCCGAGGTGACTGTGTGACATAGAAAAAATTAATTATCTGCACACATAAAATAGTGCAAGGCAGAAGTAATAATAATAAAGTAAAAAATTCATTGCATAATTAATAATTTAATCAAAGCGAATACTAATAGAAATATGACCCGTGCACCGAAAACTCACCGAGGTAGAGCTCTTTCGGTGATACCGAAGTCCTCGAGGCAACTGAACATGTCGGTATGGCAATTCGACCAACAATGTGATCACGCGAGCCAATTTATGCCGATTGGGACGACGACGTCAGCTTGCCGAATTGACCGCGCGACGCAGTCAAAGTCGATTACCTACACATGTAAAATAGTGCAGTCCAAAAATAATAATATAAATATAAAAAATTCTCGCATAATTAGTTTACGCAAAATATTTTTTCTTTAAAGAGATGTGGCCTGGCGTCGAAGTCAATGTCAATGCAGGGCGTCGGCGTGATGCGGTAAAGGCGTGACAAAGCCTGAATTCGCAGGTCGCTCCAAGTTCCAGATGCGGCGTTCGCCGAACTGTGGACGGAAACTCACCGAACCACCACACGACTATCGTTAATCCGGCCACCATTTGACAAACCTGTGTGTAGAGAATGGAACAAACCACAGTAATAATTCCTCGGGAAAATAACCCATGCAAGCAAAAATTACTAGGATTAATAGCACTTGGTTTATTTGCTGTAGCAATCCGAAGAGACACATGTGGACGTTCATGGATTACCAGTGCTAGCACGTGAGAAGTGCAAGAAAGACTATGATTAGCAAAAAGCAAAGACCGCCGTAATTAAATAACAAAGAAAAAAAAAGAAGGATTGGGTCTCCCTGTATGCCGCCGAGCGGTCCGAATTTAGCCCGTGTCTGCTGCTCTAGCTTGATGCTGCATGCATGTGCTCAGGAACGCAGCTGTTCACGATCTTCCATGATGTGCAGCACGTCCTCACATGATGTGTATACTGACGCCGAAGTCCACATCAATGCAGGGCGTGTGCGTGACGCGACGAAGGTGCGACAAAATCCAAATTCGCTGGGCGATCCGAGTTCCAGATGCGGAGTCTCAACGGACTGCGGACAGAAAACTGATTGGACCATCACATAGGCTGTACTGCGATCTGATGTATTGTGAGGCAATCAATAGATATGTCGCAATCAAACATCAGATCCAAATATATAAGGCGCACGAGGTCTGAATCTCAGGCAAGTACTAGTATAATACTACTACTTCTAACGCAAGGGCCAAATCAATCTAGTATATGAAAAGCGCGAGGAAAACAAACGAGAGCTTAAAAGCATAGACTGCCTTCACACTTAATAAAATAATAAAGTAAAGAAAGGATTGATCTCCCTGTGACTGTGCTGAGCCGAAATATTGTCAGCCTCACATGCATGTTGCGTATAGTACTGCGTCATCTCCTCGGCTGGTTCACCGCCGTTTGGATTGCTTTTTTTTCTGATCGTTGATCTTGACGAGGTGTCTGTCGGTCGGCGCACGACAAACCGGGCTGTCGAGAAGATAGCCAGGTTGGAGCGGCGCGGAGGAGCTCTCTTACGATGAGCCGAACTATCTCAAGGCAAGCTCCCACAATGGTCCGACCTCGAAAATTAGGAAACAATTAGTATCATGCGTTCTTTAATAAGTATGTATCCGAAGACAAACTGTTTATTTAAGTAGTCTATTTCCTCAAGGCCTATAATTTAATAAGGAAGAGATACGATTAAATAAGGTAGAAAGAGAGAGAGAAAAGTTAAATCTCCCAGATGATCTCCTAGTGCCCATAGCGATTTTAGAGGGAAGAAAATTTAGCCATGTGCTCGGTGCTCCACGTGAAGTAGTAGTACTAGCTATCAAAACTAGCACTAGTGCCTAAATCCAAGTGGTAGTCAGGGTGCTCCCTGATCAGTCCACCTCATGACCTGGAGTGCTAGCATGCCCCGACTCTTCTTGCGTAGAGCAGCAGCAAAAGCGTACGTGCATAGGACAACTTTTGATGGCAGTATCTCAATCGATCAAACCACCTGCGGTCTTCATGTGGGCAGCAGAAAATTATGGTTGAAATCGACTTGACATCGTATGGCGGCCGCCGCCACAGATCAAATCAGATCGGTACGGTAGTATAAGATTGATTCTGGATGAACCTGCAAGCAGGAAATAGCACGGACCATCAGAGAATGTTATTACGCAGATTAAACTGTAAGAAATATATCATTTTTTAGAAAAACAACACCTGATTCATGTCGTCAATGTGGATGAAGACGACCCATCGAACTACGATGATCGCCTAGCAGGCTCTCAATGAAAGCACCAATGTCGGTGTCAAAACCGGTGGATCTCGTAGTAGGGGTCCTAAGCTAGGCGTCTTGGAGCGATGGTAACATGGACACATGATTTTACCCAGGTTCGGGCTCTGTCAAGGAGATAATACCCTACGTCCTGCTTTTGATTGTATTGATATGAGGATAGTACAGAGTACAGGTATCTACCACGATATTGTAGTAATGAATATGAGATTGTCTATTGACTAGCCTGGACTCGGTTTATATATGCACTGTAGGCCTAGGGTTTAGAGGAGTCCTTGTCTTGTGCGCCAAGTCTTGTGGAATCCTCCTTGTATTCGGCATGGGCTGCCTGAAGTGGCCCATTAGTGAATCATCATGGGGGTCCTCGGCCCGACCCACTGGTCGGGAGACGATGTGGTGAGTACCCCCTAGTCCAGGACACCGTCAGTAAGTGACATGCTTTTTCCATAAACCATTTTATACGGGGACATACCCATAGGATTCTTATAAGCAGTTCTATAAGCCCATAATGCATCATCAAGTTTCTTAGACAATTCTTTCCAGATCTACTAACAGTCTTTTGCAAAATTAATTTAATCTCTCTATTGCTCAATTCTACTTGACCACTAGACTGAGGATGATATGGAGATGCAATTCTATGGTTAACATCATACTTAGCAAGCATTTTGTAGAAAGCACCGTGAATAAAATGTGAATCACCATTAGTAATTAAATATCTAGGGACTCCAAACCTTGTAAAAATAACTTCTTTAAGCATCTTAATAGAAGTGTTATGATCAGCACTACTAGTTGGAATAGCTTCTACCCACTTAGTAATGTAATCAACATCAACTAAAATATGTGTATACCCATTAGAAGAAGGAAAAGGTCCCATATAATCAAAGCCCCAAACATCAAATGGTTCAATAACAAGTGAACAATTCATAGGCATTTACTGACGTCTACTAATATTGCCAATTCTTTGTCATTCATCACAAGACTAGACAAACTTACGAGCATCCTTGAAGAGAGTAGGCCAATAAAAACCAGATTGCAATACCTTATGTGTAGTTTTATCTCCAGCGTGGTGTCCTCCGTAAGACTCGGAGTGGCACTTGCGTAGGATCTGTCCTTGTTCATGCTTAGGTACACAATGTCTAATAACACCATCTACTCCTTCTTTATAAAGGTGTGGGACATCCCAAAAGTAATGTCTTAAATCATAGAAAAACTTTTTCTTTTGCTGTTATGTGAAACTTGGTGGTATAATTTTAGCAACAATGTAATTAGCATAATCAGCATACCAAGGAGTATTACGAGAAGCATTTATGACAGCTAATTGTTCATCAGGAAAGCTATCATCAATAGGCAATGGGTCATCAAGAACATTTTCTAACCTAGCCAAATTGTCTTCAACGGGGTTCTCAGCTCCCTTTCTATCAATAATATGCAAATCAAATTCTTGTAGCAAGAGAACCCATCTAATAAGTCTAGGCTTAACATCTTTCTTTTCCATAAGATATTTAATAGTAGCATGATTAGTGTGAACAGTAACTTTGGAATCAACAATATAACATCTGAACTTATCACAGGCAAAAACAACTGCTAAAAATTCCTTTTCAGTAATAGCATAATTTCTCTCGGCACTGTCTAGAGTTTTACTAGCATAATGAATAACATTTAATTTCTTACCAACTCTTTGTCCTAGAACAGCACCAACGGCATAATCACTAGCATCTCACATAATTTCAAAGGGTAAATTCCAATCAGGTGGCTGAACAATAGGTGCAGAAATCCAGGCTTTCTTAAGTATTTCAAATGCTTCTACACAATCATCATCAAAAATAAAAGGAACATTTTTTTGCAAGAGATTAGCGAGAGGCCTAGAAATTTTAGAGAAGTCTTTAATAAACCTCCTATAGAAACCAACATGACCAAGGAAACTTCTTATACCTTTGATATCTTTAGGACACGGCATCTTTTCAATAGCATCTACTTTAGCTTTATCAACTTCAATACCTCTTTCAAAATTTTTATGCCCCAAGACAATACCTTCATTAACCATAAAGTGGCACTTCTCCCAATTCTAGACAAGATTAGTTTCTTCACATCTCTGCAAAACTCGATTAAGGTTGCTTAAGCAATCATCAAAAGAAGTTCCGTAAACAGACAAATCATCCATGAAAACCTCAACAATATTTTCACAAAAAACAGAGAATATAGCAGTCATACATCTTTGAAAGGTAGTAGGTGCATTGCATAAACCAAAAGTCATACGTCTATAAGCGAAAGTACCAAAAGGGCAAGTAAAAGTGGTCTTTTCCTGATCATCTTTTGACACAGGTATTTGAGAGAAACCAGAATAACCATCTAGAAAGCAAAAATGTGTATGTTTGGATAGTCTTTCTAGAATTTGATCAATAAAAGGTAGAGGGTAATCATCTTTCCTAGCAGCTTTGTTTAATTTGCAAAAATCCATTACCATTCTATAACCTGTAACAATTCATTGTGGAATCAATTTATTCTTATCATTAGGAACAACAGTAATACCTCCCTTCTTAGGGACACAATGAACGGGACTTACCCATCTACTATCAGCAATAGGATAAATTATACCTGCCTCCAGAAGCTTTAGTATATCATTTCTTACCACTTCTTTCATCTTAGGATTTAACCGCGTTGATGATCAACAACTGGTTTAGCATCAGGCTCCAAATTAATTTTGTGCTGGCATAGAGTGGGACTAATGCCCTTAAGATCATCAAGAGTATATCCAATAGCGGCACGGTGCTTCTTCTGAGTTTTCAATAATTTCTTTTCTTCATGCTCTGAAAGGTTAGCATTAATAATAACAGGATATATCTTCTTTTCATCAAGATAAGCATATTTCAGAGTATGAGTAGTTGTTTAAGCTCAAACACGGGATCACCCTTGGGTGGAGGAGGATCCCCAAGGATTTCAACAGGCAAATTATGTTTCAAAATAGGCCCTTGATTAAAGAATATTTCATCTAATTCCCTTCTTTCATTCATAAACATATCGTTTTCATGGTCTAGCAAATATTGTTCAAAAGGATCAGTAGGAGGCACGGCAATAGAAGCAAGACCAATAATTTCATCCTTACTAGGCAATTCTTTATCATGGGGTTGTCTATGAAATTTAGAGAAAATAAAATCATGAGACATATCTCGAAAACCAACGATAACAATATCTTTCTCGCAGTCTATCTTAGCATTAAAATTATTCAAGAAGGGTCTACCAAATCTAATGGGACAAAAATCATCTTGTGGGGAAGCAAGAACAAGAAAATCAGTAGGGTATTTTATTTTCCGACACAAGACATCAACATCTCTAACAATCCCAATTGGCAAAATAGTATCTCTATTGGAAAGCTTAATAGTAACATCGATATCTTCAATCTCAGCAGGTAATATCATTCATAATTTCTTTATATAGAGTAAAAGGAATTGCACTCACACTTGCACCCACATCACATAAGCCATGATAACAATGATCTCCTATTTTAGCAGAAACAACAGGCATGCCAACAACAAGTTTATCTTTAATATCGGGTTTAGCAATTCTAGCAGCTTCATCACAGAAATAAATAACATTCCCATCAATATTATCGACCAAGAGATCTTTAACCATAGCAATACTAGGTTCAAATTTAATTTGTTCAGGGGGCATAGGTGTTCTATTATAACTCTTGCGAACCACAGATGAAGCTTTAGCATGATCCTTTATTCTAACAGGAAAGGGTGGTTTCTCAATATAAGCAGTAGGAACAATAGGATCAACATTATAAGTAATGGTTTCTTCTTCAACATGAATAGGTTCTACTACTTTCACTTCAATGAGAGGATGATATTTAAACCACTTCTCCTTAGGGAGATCAACATGAGTAGCAAATGATACACATAAAGAAGCTAATATCTCAGAGTCAAGTCCATATTTAGTGCTAAAATCACGAAACGCGTCGGTATCCATAAAAGTTTTAACACAATCAAACTTAAGGTTTATACCTGACTCATTACCTTCGTCAAGTTCCCAATATTCAGAGTTGCATTTAATTCTTTCCAATAAATCCCATTTGAATTCAATATCCTTCTTCATAAAAGAACCAGTACAAGAAGTATCGAGCATGGATCGATCATTATGAGAAAGCCGAGCATAAACATTTTGAATAATAATTTCTCTTGAGAGCTCATGATTGGGGCATGAATATAACATTGACTTAAGCCTCCCCCAAGATTGAGCGATACTTTCTCCTTCAGGAGGACAAAAATTATATATATAGTTCCGATCATGATGAACCAGATGCATAGGATAAAACTTCTAATGAAATTCCAATTTCAATCGGTTGTAGTTCCATGATCCAATATCATCACATAGCCTATACAATGTCAATGCCTTTCCCTTCAAATATAAAGGGAAGAACTTTTTGTTTACAACATCCTCGGGCATACCTGCAAGCTTAAATAATCCACAAACTTCATCCACATAGATTAGGTGCATATCAGGATGTAATGTTCCATCTCCTGCATAAGGATTAGCTAGCAGTTTCTCTATCATACCCGAAGGAATTTCATAACAAATATTTTCAATAGGTGCAGTAGGTTGAGGAGCAACTCTTTGCTCTTTCGGTTGAGGTAACGATACCCCGAACAAGCCCCTCAAAGGATTATTTTCCATAGTAACAAGTGACAGCAAATTTTAGCACACTATATAAATGTTACCTTACCAAATTCCACTTACCAAAGGTGCTTCACTCCTCAGAAACGACACCAGAAAAGAGTCTTGATGACCCACAAGTATAGGGGATCTATCGTAGTCCTTTCGATAAGTAAGAGTGTCGAACCCAACGAGGAGCAGAAGGAAATGACAAGCGGTTTTCAGCAAGGTATTCTCTGCAAGCATTGAAATTATTGGTGAAAAATAGTTGTATGGTGAGATAATTCGTAACGGGTAACAAGTAACAAAAGTAAACAAGGTGCATCAAGGTGGCCCAATCCTTTTTGTAGCAAAGGACAAGCCTGGATGAACTCTTATATAAAGCAACGCGCTCCCGAGGACACATGGGAATTACTATCAAGCTAGTTTTCATCATTCTCATATGATTCGCGCTCGCTACTTTGATAATTTGATATGTGGGTGACCAGTGCTTGGGTGCTGCCCTTCCTTGGACAAGCCTCCCACTTATGATTAACCCCTCTCGCAAGCATTCGCAACTACGAAAGAAGAATTAAGATAAATCTAACCATAGCATGAAACATATGGATCCAAATCAGCCCCTTACGAAACAACGCATAAAATAGGGTTTAAGCTTTTGTCACTCTAGCAACCATCATCTACTTATTACTTTCCAATGCCTTCCCCTAGGACCAAACAATGGTGAAGTGTCATGTAGTCGACGTTCACATAACACCACTAGAGGAAAGACAACATACATCTCATCAAAATATTGAACGAATACCAAATTCACATGATTACTTATAACAAGACTTCTCCCATGTCCTCAGGAACAAATGTAACTACTCACAAAGCATATTCATGTTCATAATCGAGGAGTATTAATTATCATTAAGGATCTGAACATATGATCTTCCACCAAATAAACTAACTAGCATCAACTACAAGGAGTAATCAACACTACTAGCAACCCACGGGTACCAATCTGAGGTTTTGAAGCAAAGGTCGGATACAAGAGATGAACTAGGGTTTGAGAGGAGATGGTGCTGGTGAAGATGTTGATGTAGATGGACCCCCTCTCAATGAGAGGATCGTTGGTGATGACGATGGCTTCGATTTCCCCCTCCCGGAGGGAAGTTTCCCGGCAGAACAGCTCCGCCAGAGCCCTAGATTGGTTCTGCCCAAGTTCCGCCTCGAGACGGCGGCGCTTCGCCCTGAAAGATTCCTTCTGATTTTTTCCAGGTCAAAACACACCATGTAGCAGAAGATGGGCATCGGGGGCCTGCCAGGTGGCCCACAAGATAGGAGGGCGCGCCCAGGGGGGTAGGGCGCGCCCTCCACCCTTGTGGATGGCAAGTGGCCCTCTCTGGCGCTTTCTTCACCCAATATTTTTTATATACTCCAAAAATATTCTCGGTGAAGTTTCAGGACTTTTGGAGTTGTGCAGAATAAGTCTCTAATATTTGCTCCTTTTCCAGTCCAGAATTCCAGCTGCCGGCATTCTCCCTCTTATGTAAACCTTATAAAATAAGAGAGAAAAGGCATAAGTATTGTGATATAATGTGTAATAACAGCCCATAATGCAATAAATATCAATATAAAAGCATGATGCAAAATTGATGTATCACTAGCCATATCCACGGGTGGCTTCCATACCAACACTTTCCAAGGAATTTATTATTTGACAACATAAACTAAATTTCTTTTTCATTTCGGGACTGGGCATCCCTATTACCGTCGTACTCACGTGGAATGACAAGTGAATAAACACTCATCTTGAGAATAATGCATCTAGCATGGAAAATATTGGTTACCCCCTGCCGCTTCATGAGCGGTACGAGCACAGAAAAAGGAAAAATTATTTTGAAAATTTGCTTAGAACGGCACGGGGATACCACATATAGGTAGGTAAGGTGGACTCATATGGCAAAACTAGGTTTAAAGGTTTTGGATTCACTGGTATGCGTCGGTGCTATACAACGCGATGACATTTGGAACCATCGCCAAGTGAGTGTGGGCGATAGGGGGTCCGTCCCACACGACCCAGAAACTGTCGGGGATATGGAGCCATGATCTAGAGGCCTTGCAAAGTATAATCGTGTGCGATGCAGCACACACTAAATTCTTTCACACATGTGGGATCGATGATTAAACTTTTCTAATGATGCAGTGAAACCAAATGGTGTGTCGTAATGAACCATTTGGGAAACAGTATGTAAGGCACACGGGCCAACATATGAATTGTGTGTGATATGTGCCCCATCGCACATGAGTTTTCTGCGGAACCCGTCTGCCATGCAATATTCCATCGCACACGTTTCCCAACAATTACCGTGTGCGATAATGTTCTATCACAAACGGTTCAGGAGCCCCTTCGCACACATACAAGTGCTGCAAAACGTTTGTGATTTGTTGTGTATCACCGACGGTTGCACCAAGAGTGACGTGCGCTTTTCATTTGGGATCCCACACATTTCCTGAAAAAATTACGTCTGGGATTGTATTTTACATTGGGCACGGTTTACTCCGAGCTCTCGTGTGCGATACCGTGATATCACAAACGGTTCCGGAGACCCTACACGCACGTAGTAGCGCTGCAAATCATTTGCGATCTGATGTGTATCACCGACGATTCCGCTACGATTGATGTATGCTTTCTGATGTGGATCGCACACACTCATTTAGTTCAACCGTGTGCGGAGCAATTGCCAGGTTAAAACAAAAATATCCCATTTTGAATCGACATGCAAAAAGCAAATTCGCCAAAATATTCAATTGAACAAATAGTGTCCACAGGAAGAACATTCATCAGATTTCGCAACAATTGCAATTGAACATATGGTAGCTAAATTCCAATGATTTGTCCACACATATATGCATTACATAATTAATCATAGTGTACGAAATACGAAGACCTCATCAGATGGAAAACAATGGATCCATGCATATATGTTTAGCGGCTAACTCTTACTCAATGTTTCAGGAGAAGGCATGCTGAAATCTTCATTATCACCAGTGGGATTGATGTAGTGATTCAGGAAGAAGTCGCTGATAAATCTCCGAACCATCAGCAATTCACCAACCGGGAGCGGTTCAGGGGTCCTCGGTTTTAAGATGAGCTTCAGTATTTTTAAGATCAGAATGTGCCATATGAGTGGAGTAGAAGATATTAATTAAGATAGACTTACTGGTACTAATTCACGAGGATCGTCACAACTATTAGCAGATTTGCAGATGGAGATCATGTGTGTGCAAACATAGTATCCATAAAGGTTGGTCCCTGCTTGTTGTTGACGACACTGGATTTTTTTGTACAGAATTAGTCATGTATCTGTCTTGTTAGGAACAACCTAACCGGTGTTAGATGTATTATTTTTCTTTGGACAAAAATAGAAAGAGGTTTATTTAGAAGCTTGGACATTTGACTAGCGTAAGAAAAGTTATTTGCAGACTATTGGATAAATTTTCCGAAAATAATGGATTTCAGTGTGTTACCGGAGAAACGATCTCGTGCTACAGAGGTAGTTCCCTCTTGAACAGGTTCCCTGGTTTAGTTTTCCACAATGCGAGCACACTGCAAATGAAGATGAATTTTGACAACATCAATTACTGAACCAGATATGAATGCAAATTAATTTCAACATCATAGAATTCAATACCTATCCATGAATTGCTGAAGATGCGTCAGATCCTGAGCGTTTGTTGACTCTCTGCTAGAATCCATCTAGTAAACTGTGTTCTTGTTTGGAACAATGAATACAAATATCCACCGATCGCTACATATTAAGAATGCCATGAACTTACGAATTATGTCGAAATCTGAAAGACAATCAGTGTATGCGTGCTTGATTACTTGACTTACCATTCATGATATGGCCAGAGAAATGATTCTGCATAGGACGTATTTTTGAAGAGTGTCGTGGGAAACCACGGCCACCTATGGGACCAAAGGCCCCTTGCTGGTTTGGCAGGGGGGACGTCGCGTTGCACAAAGAGCAGACGAGCGTAGGGCAACACGGCAGAGATCACACATGGTAATTTTACCCAGGTTCGGGCCATCGTGAGGCGTTAAACCCTACTCCTGCTTTGGTGGATTGATGGTGGAAGAATGATGGTTAGGCGTAGTACACTGCCCGGCAGGGGTTGCCTCAGGGCGACAGTGGCTACGCGCGTATGGGTGGGTGCGTTGTCTAACTTTCTAACCCTTACTACGGTTGCCATGGGCCTCCTTTTATAGATCAAGGGGTCACCACAATGGCAAAGTAGTCATTATGCACTGATAAGATAGTAAACAGTGCTATCATACCTAACTCTGCAGGTTGACAGGGTGCACTAAATGCACCGCTTAACGTCACATCAATTGTTGCCCGGCAAGCCTTGCCGGGCTGTCTCGCCAGCTCCACGCCTGCTCGCTTGACACGTCACAGGACGGGTGTCATCTGTAGGCATTTCTTGTATGAAGAGGCTGCCATGTGGCAAATGGCTGCCACTCAGTCACCTTGCGGCTTGATACCGCACTGATAGACGACGTGGATCATGGCGGAGTGGTTGGGTGAGGTGGTGTTGCTTCCGTGAGCCCCGGCAGGCCCTACCGGGACGTCTTGGACGCCTTCTTCCGGAGGTTACCCTACCCTTGTCGAGCTCGCCTACCTGGCAAGGCAGGCTTTTTTTCCTGGTGGTGTCTTGTTTCTCAGGCTTGATCTTGATCCTCTTGATCTGCATGTTGGTCCTTCGATGATCTAGGTCTCTTGTACTCTGGTATGGCCTGGTGCTGTAATCTTGTTCCCGTGCCTGTGCACAGTCTGGGCAACGGACCAAGGGTTTGTTGCACCGACAGAAGCCCCCAGGCCTGCCCCGAACACACTGCCGAGCGTCATCGGGTAGGGCCTAATAAGTGCACATGCGGGGGTGCGGAAGAGGTTGTTCTCTTGAGGTCTTATTTGCTTCGTCATTAATCTTGAGCTTGGGTCAGTTCCGATTTCCCCGCACGTCGTGTAAAGCCGATGGTGGTGGGGCCGCCCTTGTAATGGCCCGTGAATGACTTTAACGCACGTGGTTGAAACTTCCAATTCACTCTTCCCACCACGCCCTTATCCTGAGCCACATATGCGGCATGCATCGCGCGGGGTAGGTGACGGAGGCGCGTGGCACGGGAGAACATCAAGGCGAGGGTCCAGCCTTCTTGAATTGGTGGAGGAGGACGGTGGCCGCCCGTTGAGGGAGCGGCTCCTCTCCCTGACCTGCCTATAAAAGGAGGGTGAAGGGAGGTCGGAGCCATTCATCCTTGCACTGCCCCTCCTCTGTTTTCCGCTTCTTGCTGGTTATGTCAAAGAGAAGAGCCTGGGGCCAGCCCCCGGGCTCTTGGTTTAGGCCGGTGTTGCCAGATGTTGGTGCTGGTGCCCGGGGAGTGAGCCTGGGGCCAGCCCCCGGGCTCTTGGTTTAGGGCGGTGTTGCCAGATGTTGGTGCTGGTGCCCAGGGAGTGAGCCTGGTCCTCGATGTGGTGAATCTCTTGGCGTCTCCGGGGCTCGCCCGGGAGGCAGGGCTGGAGATCATTGGTAATCCCAACACTGCCCCTCCCAGAGGTCTTGGGGCCGATGTCGACGAGAGGCGCGCCTTCCTTCCTGCCAAGGTGGGGAGCGACGTGCGTCAAGCCCCCTGGCTGTCTTGGTCGCTCGCCGTCTCCCCGGGTAAGGTGCCGGGCTAGAGCCTTGGCTTTCCCCTAGAGTGGTGTTGATGAATATGAAGCTAGGGGAGAAGGAGACGACGGGAGGTAGGCCATCCAGTAGGAGCATGACTGCATCAACGCGTTCGTCTCATGTTGGTGACCTGCTGCTCGTCTGTCTGACTCTTCCCCCCTTTCCCCGGCGCTGTCATCACCATTTTCCCAACTGCCGGGGAAAGTCTTGCCCCTCTAGCGCTTCCGCTTCATCCAGTGTTATTTCGACTAGTCCTGGAAATGGTGACCAGGGGGGCGCTGTGGTGCTCCTTCTGCCTTCCTCCTTCATAGCCTCGCCACTCCTGATCTTGTCAGGCTGTGTTTAGCAGGCCCTGACGGGATCGGGGTGGCGTTGTGCCGGCGCGCGTCCCGCCCTCTTCTCTTCCCACCGCACTACCTGAGACAAGAGGGACAGGGAGAGGAGTTTACGGAGCACTTATCTTTTTTCAATCTTAAATCTATAGGCACTTGCCAAATTTTAATTCAAATAGTGTAATCTCTCGAGTCCATGTTTGTGTTCTGTAATGCTTGCACTTGCATTACCAGCGTATAAAATGAAAAAGATGAACCTTCCCAAGAACCCGTGCATGTATATGTCCATGCAGAGGTGGGATGCCTCTATAGTGGAAATAAACGAGTTTTCCCCGGCAGGCTATCCCGCCGGCACCCTTTTGCTTGCCGGAGAACTGTGTCTACTGGGCAAAAAATAAAGGGGGCAGCCCCCCGCCAACTTCCTTTTACTAAAGGCCACTGCGACCATTCTAACCGAAGCAATGTTCGAGTAAAGGATGGGAGCACCTAAAGTTTCAAAAGAGTGGTGGGGTTTTATCATGCACAAGTTATAGCTTACAGAACACTAGTGGACAAGAGGTAGAACTTATCTGTTTGGCTTGCCGGGGATCGCAGTGCCGGGCAATCTTCCCAACTCCTTGCTGAAGCCAAGTTCACGGCAGGAACCTACAGCTTCATGCAGATGAGAATGATGCAAGATGCGATCCTATCTATATGCATACGCAAATGCTCATGAAGTGCTTATGCAGTGATCTTGGAAAGCTCATGCATGCATGCAACTTGGTCGGGGGCCCCCCAGCGCTTTGTTTATTTTCTCTTGCACAGGGTCATCGCCCTGGCTTTGTACAAGGTGTTACATCCAACTAAGCCAAGGCCTGGACAAAAGGGTGGCTTCCGAGCCGCGCCTTACGGGTAGAACTTGCGGAGATGCTCAATATTCCATGAGTTTTGCAATTGAATGCCATCTCCAGTCTCCAGACGGACTTCGCCGTGTCTGGTGACTCGTACTACCAAGGAAGGGCCTTCCCACTTCGGTGTCAACTTGTTTGTACCCTTGGCGGACTAAATGCGCCTAAGGACAAGGTCGCCTTCCTCAAAACACCGGGCATGAACCCTGCGGCTATGATAGCGACGTAGGGCTTGCTGATAGCATGAAGCACGCGTAGCAGCCCGGAGACGATTCCCCTCGAGTAGCACAACATCCTCATGCTGGTGCTGATCTTGCACTACTTCATCATAGGCAAGCACTCGAGGCGACCCGTAAATGAGTTCCGTGGGGATAACTACTTCTGCCCCGTAGACCAGGGCGAAGGGAGTCTGCCCGGTAGCCCGGTTTGGTGTCGTTCTGAGGGACCAGAGGACTACCGTCACCTCATCGATCCACCGCCTGCCGTGCTTCTACAGCGTATCAAAGGTTCTTGTCTTGAGTCCTCGCAGCACTTCAGCGTCCGCCCTCTCAGCTTGTCCATTGCTTCTGGGATGTGCAACAGAGGCAAATGAGATCTTCCATCCGAGGGCATGAACATATTGCATGAAGGCGCGGCTCGTGAACTGGGTGCCATTGTCGGTAATGATCCTTGCCGGGTGTCGGTGCAACAAACCATGGGTCTGTTGCCCAGACTATGCACAGGCACGGGAACAAGATTGAAGCACCAACCCAAGTCAGATTATAAGGAACTAAGAGATCCAAAGGACCAACATGCAGATCAAAGCGACCAAGATCAAGCCAGAGAAGCAAGATACCATCAGGAGAAGGGCCCGCCTTGCCGGGCATGCGAGCACGGCAAGGGGCGAGGCCACCCCCGGAAGAAGACATCCAAGGAATTCCGGCAGGACCTGCCGGGACACACGGAGGCAAACCCACCTCACCAACTACTCCGCCATGACCCACATCGTCAATCAGAGCGGTGTCAAGCCACAGAGTGACTAAGTGGCAGCCATTCACCACATGGCAGCCTCTCCCTACAGGATATACCTACAGATGACACCCGCCCTGCGACATGTCAACCGAGCAGGCGTGGAGCTGGCAAGATAGCCCGGCAAGGCTTGTCGGGCGACCCACAACGTGATGTTGAGCGGTGCATTTAATGCACCCTATTAGCCTGTAAAGTTAGGTATGAAAGCACTGTTTGCTATCTTATCAGTGGATAATGACTACTTTGCCATTGTGGTAACCCCTTGATCTATAAAAGGAGGCCCATGGCAACCGTACAAAGGGTTAGAAGGTTGGATAACTCACACACCCCCGTAAGCGCGTAGCCACGGTCGCCCTGAGGCAACCCTTGCCGGGTAGCGTGCTACACCTCACCACCAGTTTTTCCACCATCAATCCACCAAAGCAGGAGTAGGGTTTTACGCCTCACGGCGGCCCGAACCTGGGTAAAAATGCCTGCGTGATCTCTGTCATGTGATACGTCTCCAACGTATCTATAATTTTTGATTGTTCCATGCTATTATATTATCCATCTAGGATGTTTTATATGCATTTATATGCTATTTTATATGATTTTTGGGACTAACCTATTAACCTAGAGCCCAGTGCCACTTTCTGTTTTTTCCTTGTTTTTGAGTATCGCAGAAAAGGAATACCAAACGGAGTCCAATTGACGTGCCATTTTTTGATGATTTTTTATGGACCAAAAGAAGCCCGGGAGTAAAAGAGTTGGGCTAGAAGAGTCCCGGGCTGTCCACGAGGGTGGGGGGCGCGCCCAACCCCCCTGGGCGTGGGCCCCTATCTTGTGGACGACTCGGAGACCCCCCCTGACGTGAGACCGACGCCAAAAATTCCTATAAATGTAGAAACCTCCAGAACATAACCTAGATCGTGAGTTCCGCCGCCGCAAGCCTCTGTAGCCACCAAAAACCAATCGAGACCCTGTTCCGGCACCCTGCCGGAGGGGGATCCCTCACCGGTGGCCATCTTCATCATCCCGGCGATCTCCATGACGAGGAGGGAGTAGTTCACCCTCGGGGCTGAGCGTATGTACCAGTAGCTATGTGTTTGATCTCTCTCTCTCTCTGTCTTGTGTACTTGATATGGCACGATCTTGATGTATCGCGAGCTTTGCTATTATAGTTGGATCTTATGATGTTTCTTCCCCTCTACCTTCTTGTAATGAATTGAGTTTTCCCTGTGAAGTTATCTTATCGGATTGAGTCTTTAAGGATTTGAGAACACTTGATGTATGTCTTGCGTGGGATACACGTGGTGACAATGGGGTATTCTATTGATTCACTTGATGTATGTTTTGGTGATCAACTTGCGGGTTCAGCGACCTTGTGAACTTATGCATAGGGGTTGGCACACGTTTTCGTCTTGACTCTCCGGTAGAAACTTTGGGGCACTCTTTGAGGTTCTATGTGTTGGTTGAATAGATGAATCTAAGATTGTGTGATGCATATCGTATAATCATACCCACTGATACTTGAGGTGACATTGGAGTATCTAGGTGACATTAGGGTTTTGGTTGATTTGTGTCTTAAGGTGTTATTCTAGTACGAACTCTAGGATAGATCGAACGGAAAGAATGGCTTCATGTTATTTTACTACGGACTCTTGAATAGATCGATCAGAAAGGATAACTTTGAGGTGGTTTCGTACCCTACCATAATCTCTTCGTTTGTTCTCCACTATTAGTAACTTTGGAGTGACTCTTTGTTGCATGTTGAGGGATAGTTATATGATCCAATTATGTTATTATTGTTGAGAGAACTTGCACTAGTGAAATTATGAACCCTAGGCCTTGTTTCCTATCATTGCAATATCGTTTACGCTCACAATATCGCTTGCTACCTTGCTGTTTTTATATTTTTCAGATTACAAATACTCGTATCTATCATCCATATTGCACTTGTATCACCATCTCTTCGCCGAACTAGTGCACCTATACAATTTACCATTGTATTGGGTGTGTCGGGGACACAAGAGACTCTTTGTTATTTGGTTGCAGGGTTGCTTGACAAATACCATCTTCATCCTACGCCTCCCACGGATTGATAAACCTTAGGTCATCCACTTGAGGGAAATTTGCTACTGTCCTACATACCTCTACACATGGAGGCCCAACAACGTCTACAAGAAGAAGGTCGCGTAGTAGACATCAAGCTCATTTCTGGCGCCATTGCCGGGGAGGTGAGTGCTTGAAGGTATATCTTTAGGTCTTGCAATCGAATCTTTTAGTTTCTTGTTTTATCACTAGTTTAGTTTATATAAGAAAACTAGAAAATGGAATTAAGGGTGCCTCATATGCTTCATCTTTTTAATGTCTTTCGTGAAAATGATGGGAAGGAAAATTGTTCTCAAGTACTAGAAGAAGAGTTACATAGAATGCTTGGCATAAAATATGTGAATGATGAGCATGATTTCAATGTTGTTAGTATGAATTGTTTGAATACCCATGATGCTAAAGATATGCAAAGCCACAAGCTTGGGGATTCTATGTTTGATGAAGATGATATGTTTTGTCCCCCAAGTTTTGATGAGAAAATTTATTATGATGAAAGCATGCCTCCTATTTATGATGATTATTGTGATGACACGTATGCTATAAAGAATAAAGATAATCATGAAACTTGTCATCATGATTTTAATTTTCAATGGGATTATGCTTCACATGATAGTTATTTTGTTGAGTTTGCTCCCACTACTATTCATGAGAAGAATTTTGCTTATGTGGAGAGCAATAAAATTTATATGCTTGGGGATCATAAAAATAATGCTTTATGTGATAGTTATATTGTTGAATTCATTCATGATGCCACTGAAAATTATTATGAGGGAGGAACATATGTTTGTAGGAGTTGCAATAATATCAAGTTTCCTCTCTATGTGCTTAAAGTTTTGAGGTTATGCTTGTTTTGCCTTCCTATGCTAGTTGATTATTGTTCCCATAAGTTGTTTGATCACAAAATACCTATGCATAGGAAGTGGGTTAGACTTAAATGTGCTAGTCATATTCTTCATGATGCTCTCTTTATGTTTCAATTCTTA
Organism: Aegilops tauschii subsp. strangulata; assembly: GCF_002575655.3. NCBI lineage: Eukaryota > Viridiplantae > Streptophyta > Magnoliopsida > Poales > Poaceae > Aegilops > Aegilops tauschii. The sequence continues at coordinate 282,588,881 of NC_053036.3, forward strand.
TCTTTTATGTGAGCATCATTGAAATCATCATGCCTAGCTAGGGGCGTTAAACGTTAGCGCTTGTTGGGAGGCAACCCAACTTTATTTTTGTTCTTTGCTTTTTGATCCTGTTTAGTAATAAATAATCTATCTAGACTCTGGTTAGATGTGGTTTTATGTTTTAATTAGTGTTTGTGCCAAGTAGAACCAATAGGATCTTCTTGGGTAATAGTTGTTTGATCTTGCTGAAAAAGACAGAAACTTTGTGCTCATGGAAATAATTGTTAAAATTCACAAGAACATGATAAAATGCTAATTATTTTTGCAGTAGATCAATATACAAATTATCCAGGTTGTCCTAGTTTTTCATAATTTTTGGAGTTCCAGAAGTATTCGAACAAATCAGATTGCTACAGACTGTTCTGTTTTTGACAGATTCTGTTTTTCGTGTGTTGTTTGCTTATTTTGATGAATCTATGAGTAGTATCGGAGGGTATGAGCCATACAGAAGTTGGAATACAGTAGATATAACACCAATATGAATTTAGAATGAGTTCACAACAGTACCAAAGTGGTGATTTTATTTCCTTATACTAACGGAGCTTACGAGTTTTCTATTGAGTTTTGTGTTGTGAAGTTTTCAAGTTTTGGGTAAATATTCGATGGACTATGGAATAAGGAGTGGCAAGAGCCTAAGCTTGGGGATGCCCAAGGCACCCCAAGGTAATATTCAAGGACAAGCAAGAGCCTAAGCTTGGGGATGCCCCGGAAGGCATCCCCTCTTTCGTCTTCGTTCATCGGTAACCTTACTTGGAGCTATATTTTTATTCACCACATGACATGTGTTTTGCTTGGAGCATCAATTTATTTTCTTTTGTTTTGCTTGTTGTTTGAATAATTTACCAAGATCTTAAATTCTTAAATGTTAGAGAGTCTTCACATAGTTACATAATTATTCAACTACTCATTGATCTTCACTTATATCTTTCGGAGTAGTTTGTCATTTGCTCTAGTGCTTCACTTATATCCTTTTTTAGCACGGCGGTGGTTTTATTTTGAAGAAATAGATGAACTCTCATGCTTCACTTATATTATTTTGAGAGTCTTTAGAACAGCATGGTAATTTGCTTTGGTTATGAATTTAGTCCTAATATGATAGGCATCCAAGATGGGTATAATAAAAACTTTCATATAGAGTGCATTGAATACTATGAGAAGTTTGATACTTGATGATTGTTTTGAGATATGAAGATGGTGATATTAGAGTCATGCTAGTTGAGTAATTATGGAATTGAGAAATACTTATGTTGAGGTTTGCAAGTCCCGTAGCATACACGTGTGGTAAACGTTGTATGACAAATTTGAAGCATGAGTTGTTCTTTGATTGCTTTCCTTATGAGTGGCGGTCGGGGACGAGCGATGGTCTTTTCCTACAATTCTATCCCCCTAGGAGCATGCGCGTAGTGCTCGGTATGTGAGTTCATTATGACTAATGTTGAGTCCATGGATCATACGCACTCTCACCCTTCCATCATTGCTAGCCTCTTCGGTACCGTGCATTGCCCTTTCTCATCTCTAGAGTTGGTGCAAACTTCGCTGGTGCATCCAAACCCCGTGATACGATATGCTCTATCACACATAAGCCTCCTTATATCTTCCTCAAAACAGCCACCATACCTACCTATTATGGCATTTCCATAGCCATTCCGAGATATATTGCCATGCAACTTTCCACCGTTCTGTTTATTATGACACGCTTCATCATTGTCATATTGCCTTGCATGATCATGTAGTTGACATCGTATTTGTGGCAAAGCCACCATGCATATTTTCGTACATGTCACTCTTGATTCATTGCCCATCCCGGTACACCGCCGGAGGCACTCATATAGAGTCATATTTTGTTCTAGTATTGAGTTGTAATCATTGAGTTGTAAATAAATAGAAGTGTGATGATCATCATTAATAGAGCATTGTCCCGGAAAAAAGGCCAAATAAAAAAGGAAAAAAAGAAAGGCCAAAAAAGGGCCCAAAAAAAGAAAAAAGAAGAAGGGACAATGCTACTATCCTTTTTCCACACTTGTGCTTCAAAGTAGCACCATGATCTTTATGATAGAGAGTCTCTTATTATGTCACTTTCATATACTAGTGGGAATTTTTCATTATAGAACTTGGCTTGTATATTCCAACAATGGGCTTCCTCAAATGCCCTAGGTCTTCTTGAGCAAGCAAGTTGGATGCACACCCACTTAGTTTCTTTTGTTGATCTTTCATACATTTATAGCTCTAGTGCATCCGTTGGATGGCAATCCCTTCTCCTCGCATTGACATCAATTGATGGGCATCTCCATAGCCCGTTGATTAGCTGTGTCAATGTCAGACTTTCTCCTTTTTTGTCTTCTCCACACAACCTCCATAATCATATTCTATTCCACCCATAGTGCTATGTCCATAGCTCATGCTCATGTATTGCGTGAAAATTGAAAAAGTTTGAGAATACTAAAGTACAAAACAATTGCTTGGCTTATCATCGGGGTTGTGCATGATGAGAGCATTTTGTGTGACGAAAATGAAGCATGGCCAAACTATATGATTTTGTAGGGATGAGCTTTCTTTGGCTATGTTATTTTGAGAAGACATAATTGCTTGGTTAGTATGCCTGAAGTATTATTATTTTTATGTCAATATTAAACTTTTGTCTTGAATCTTATGGATCTGAATGTTCGTGCCACAATAAAGAAGATTACATTGATAATTATGTTAGGTAGCATCCCACATCAAAAATTCTGTTTTTATCATTTACCTACTCGAGGACCAGCAGGAATTAAGATTGGGGATGCTTGATACGTCTCCAACGTATCTATAATTTTTGATTGTTCCATGCTATTATATTATCCATCTAGGATGCTTTATATGCATTTATATGCTATTTTATATGATTTTTGGGACTAACCTATTAACCTAGAGCCCAGTGCCAGTTTCTGTTTTTTCCTTGTTTTTGAGTATCGCAGAAAAGGCATACCAAACGGAGTCCAATTGACGTGCCAATTTTTGATGATTTTTTATGGACCAAAAGAAGCCCCTGGAGTAAAAGAGTTGGGCCAGAAAAGTCCCTGGCTGTCCACGAGGGTGGGGGCGCGCCCTACCCCCCTAGGCGTGGGCCCCTATCTCGTGGACGACTCGGAGACCCCCCTGACGTGAGACCGACGCAAAAAATTCCTATAAATACAGAAACCTCCAGAACATAACCTAGATCGGGAGTTCCGCCGCCGCAAGCCTCTGTCGCCACCAAAAACCAATCGGGACCCTGTTCTGGCACCCTGCCGGAGGGGGGATCCCTCACCGGTGGCCATCTTCATCATCCCGGCGCTCTCCATGACGAGGAGGGAGTAGTTCACCCTCGGGGCTGAGGGTATGTACCAGTAGCTATGTGTTTGATCTCTCTCTCTCGTGTTCTTGATATGGCACGATCTTGATGTATCGCGAGCTTTGCTATTATAGTTGGATCTTATGATGTTTCTCCCCCTCTACCTTCTTATAATGAATTGATTTTTCCCTTTGAAGTTATCTTATTGGATTGAGTCTTTAAGGATTTGAGAACACTTGATGTATGTCTTGTGTGAGATACCCGTGGTGATAATGGGGTATTCTATTGATTCGCTTGATGTATGTTTTTGATGAGGACATCAATACAATTATTACACCCACAGTCCCTGCTGCTATACATACTGGACCAATTACTAGAGCTCGCGCACGCCAATTAAATTACCAGGTACTTTCGTTTCTTGCTAATGATTCTAATGTTCATGAGAATATGATGCTGCCTAAATTGGATACATTTGTTTTGCTTACAAATGAAGGGCCTAGCTTTGAGAAGGATGAACATTGGAGCAAGAACAAGCATGGAGATGATGGCATGCGCATGGGGAACAAGAACGGAGTTACAAGTGATGATTTCAGGACGTTGAAGCCACCATAATGCGTGCATGAAGCCTTGGACGAAATATACAAGATGCTACTTCATAACTTTCGTCCAGAGGCTATTCTAGGTGCTGCGTCACCTTATTATTGGGCCAGGCCCATGTAATTTCGAAATACATAAGTATAGGCTGTTTTTAGAGTCCGTATGTGTGGGGAAACAAGAGATAGGGTTGGTTTCGGACCCCTTCCTCAAGGGCCACGAAATTCCCCCCCCCCTCTTCCTCCATATATACAGCCCTTAGGGCGTCGTTTAGACTTTGGGGTTTTGTTTAGATTAAAAGTTCGCCATAGCTGCAACTTCGCGTACTTCGTTTGTGTTCAGCGACCAGACAAAGGCGTCACAGAACCCCACCTTGATCAATAAAGCTTTCATCTTATATTCGCAATATCCAGATTGCAATCTCAGTTTCTTGCCTGTTCTTCGTTTGCTCGCAGGAAACAGACCCTCGTGGTCAGGTTGATCGTGCTCCGGCGTGGTCGATAACCTCTCGGAGTTGGTTTAGCGATTGCTAAGGCGCGACGTCCTCGCACGTTCGTAGTCGGATCGTCAAAGTCGACTTCCATCAAAGCGATATTCATCATCTCATCGAAAGACGGGACACCTTTGCCTCTATCAAGTGGTATCAGATTTCCAGGTTGCTCGGTGAGATTTTACAGTTTTTCGTAGTTTAGATCGAGTCTGTTCTTCATACCTACAGTCCACGAAAAAGCCACAAAAAAAATTAGGGTTAGTTCATCATATCCGAACCAATCTGAGCCTTTGCATAATCTTTTTAGGGTTTTTGCTTTGTTGAATTTGCGGTTGCATCGTCGTGTCAAGTTGCTGGTCTTAGAGTCTAGTCTTTTAGAGTTTCGAGTTCTGGTCATAAGTTGTCACGCCGCCGCCGCACCATCATCATCGCCTTGCCATCTACCACCATTGCTTATCCGCCACCGCTTTGAATCCGTATCCATATACCACCACCGCTGCCATATACTACCGCCATATATCCACCACCAATCCGAGTTCTTTTCATAGTCGGTTTGTTTTAGAGATCCATATATTTTCCGTTTCGTGTTTCCTTGCCTGGGTAGGTCTCGAAAAAAAAAAAAAAGAGTCTGGAGACCCCCGGGCAGTTTTTAGGCCAAAATTTCGGCAACCCAAAATATTTTTTCCCTATCCTATTTTTAGGCCCCGGGTAGTGTTTTGAGACACTCGCCATCATAGTGATTTTTTGTCGCACTTTTTCGTCGTCGCTGCCCTGATTTCCGAAAAAAAAAATAGTCAAAAAATTTTGTGCCCATCCTGTCAGTTTGACCTGGGAAGAGTTTTGAGACACTCGCCATTATAGTGATTTTTTCGCAAAAAAAAAAAAAAGGAGGAGCGCAAAAAAAAAAGAGCGCAAAAAAAAAAAGAGCGAAAAAAAAAATTCCTGAGTGTGCTTTTCCCTTGTTTACGTGCAGCGCCGTGATTTTGTTAGTGTTCTAGGCTCGCGTCTCTAGCACGGTCTAGCCTAGGACCAGCACAGTACCGTCGTTGAGCGTTTATTCAACTTTGCATCTCTGAATTGATTATTGCTTACCATTTTGCTACCATATTATAAGCCTTCCCAGCTCCACATAAGTCTACATCGTGCGTTTGACTCTCCCTGGTAATCGCTATATCCAAGCTTTGAGAGTTTTTGACTACAACGGTTGCCGATCACCACCTGCTGCTGGGTAAGAACTGGTAAGAATTTGAGATTCGCTTGAAGGTTTTGTGACACACCACCATCCCACCACTTCTAGTAGTCTGCAGGATCATATTCTTTTGTGTTTCTATTGCTGCTAACCATGGCAGGTTCACAAGCCGATGAGACTGATTGGGCGAACATGACGAACAAGGAGTTGCATGATAAATTTCAGCAAATGATGAGTGGCCAGGTGGGAGATGTGCTAAACAGATTTGAAGAGGCTATGGAGAAGATAGATGCCGTGGAGAAGTCGTTTGAGACAAAGCTGGATAACAAGTTTACTGAATTACTAAAGCGTCTTCCCCAACCACCACCGGCTGCACATGTCGCACCTCTACAACAACAACAACCACATCTCCAACGCCGCCTTCCAAATCAAGTGGGACGGGCACAGCGCGTTCCAATTGAGATTGGTCAAAATTCGGGTGCTGCTGTCCCTACTGTTGATGCTTCTTTGGCTCCTGCTCCTGCGGCGGCTGAGGAGGATGACGATTATGCGGGCGATTATGAGGATGAGGTTGATCAAAATCAGAACTACGTGCAGCCACCAGCACCACCACCAGCAGGTCGACCTCAGGTATATATTCGCAACGGTAGGCCGGCACCACCACCTCAGGTACGAGATCATGACCATCTCCCTAAACTGAAATTGAATATTCCACCATTTGAGGGTAGATATGTTCCTGATATATATCTTACTTGGGAGTTAGAAACTGAACAACGATTTACATGTTTACAATATCCTGAGGAGAGACGTGTTCCTGCTGCTGTTTGTGCTTTCACTAGCTTTGCATGTGTTTGGTGGTCTGAACATTGTAGATTATATCCTGTTCCAGCTACTTGGGCTGCTTTGAAAACTGCTATGCGTACTCGTTGGGTTCCACCATATTATCAACGTGAATTACTTCAAAAATTGCAGCGTTTAAGACAAGGAAAAAATTCTGTAGAAGAATATTATCAGGAATTACAAACTGGCATGATTAGATGTGGTATTGTTGAGGAGAATGAAGCTATGCTTGCACGTTTTATGGGTGGATTAAATAAAGAGATTCAGACCATTCTAGAGTATAAGGATTATAATAATATCACTCGTTTATTCCATCTTGCTTGTAAAGCTGAACGTGAAGTGCAGGATCGACAGCCATTGGCGCGAACTAACTTTTCTGCAGGTCGACCTTCATCATGGACACCGCGTGCATCTTCTACTTCCACTTCACCATCACCTCCATCAGGTGCCACCTCCAGCCGTGATACAAGAAAGCAGGCACAACCACCACTCTCTGCCAAGAGCACACCTGCCGGGCCTGTGCAGAGCTCTTCTTCTTCCATGGCATCGACAGGGCACACAAGTGATATTATTTGTCGTCGTTGTAAGGGAAGAGGACATTTTGCGAGAGAATGCAAATCTCAGCGTGTCATGATTGCTACTGAGGATGGTGGGTATGAGTCCGCTAGTGACTATGATGAGGAGACTTTGGCTCTTATTACACGTGAAGAACATGGTGGAGATGATTCTGAAAATGAGACGCAATACATGGCTCCTGAAGACGCTGACAGGTATGAATGTTTAGTTGCTCAACGTGTTTTGAGTGTGCAGGTCACACAAGCAGAGCAAAATCAGAGGCATAATTTGTTCCATACAAAGGGAGTTGTGAAGGAACGTTCTGTTCGCGTCATCATAGATGGAGGGAGCTGTAACAACTTGGCTAGCATGGAGATGGTGGAGAAGCTATCTCTCACCACAAGACCACATCCACATCCTTACTACATCCAATGGTTCAACAACAGCGGCAAGGTTAAGGTAACACGTACTGTTCGTGTGCATTTTAGTATCTCTACATATGCTGATTATGTTGATTGTGATGTGGTACCCATGCAAGCATGTTCCTTATTACTAGGTAGACCATGGCAATTTGATAAAAATTCTGTACACCATGGTAGAAACAATCAGTATACTCTTGTTCATAAGGATAAAAATATTACTTTGCTTCCTATGACTCCTGATTCCATTTTGAAAGATGACATTAATAGAGCTAATAAAGCAAAACAGGAGAAAAATAAGAGTGAAAATCAGATTGTGGCAAAGGAATTTGAGCAACAAATGAAACCTAATAATAAACCATCTAGTGTTGTTTCTGAAATTAAATTGAAAAGTGCATGTTTACTTGCCACAAAATCTGATATTGATGAACTAGATTTCAGCAAATCTGTTTGCTATGCTTTTGTGTGCAAAGAGGCATTATTTTCATTCGAGGACGTGCCTTCCTCTTTGCCCCCTGCTGTCACTCACATTTTGCAGGAGTTCGCTGACATCTTCCCACAAGACGTGCCACCGGGATTACCACCTATTCGAGGGATTGAGCATCAAATTGACTTAATTCCCGGTGCATCGCTACCCAACCGTGCACCATACCGTACCAATCCAGAGGAGACGAAGGAGATTATGCGTCAAGTACAGGAGCTGCTCGACAAAGGTTATATACGCGAATCTCTTAGTCCTTGTGCTGTTCCTATTATACTCGTGCCTAAAAAGGATGGTATGTCGCGTATGTGTGTTGATTGTAGAGGCATTAATAATATTACTATTCGTTATCGTCATCCTATTCCTAGGCTCGATGATATGCTTGATGAATTGAGTGGCTCTACAATATTCTCCAAAGTTGATTTGCGTAGTGGATACCATCAAATTCGTATGAAATTGGGAGATGAATGGAAAACTGCATTTAAAACTAAGTTTGGTTTATATGAGTGGTTAGTCATGCCTTTTGGGTTAACTAATGCACCTAGTACTTTCATGAGACTAATGAACGAAGTTTTACGTGCTTTCATTGGACGATTTGTGGTGGTCTATTTTGATGATATACTGATTTATAGCAAATCTTTGGAAGAACATTTGGAACATTTACGTGCTGTTTTTATTGCTCTACGTGATGCACGTTTGTTTGGTAACCTTGGGAAGTGCACCTTTTGCACCGACCGAGTATCTTTTCTTGGCTATGTTGTTACTCCACAGGGAATTGAAGTTGATAAAGCCAAGATTGAAGCTATTGAGAGTTGGCCGCAGCCCAAAACGGTCACACAAGTGCGGAGTTTTCTTGGACTCGCTGGTTTCTATAGGCGTTTTGTGAGAGATTTTAGCACCATTGCTGCACCTCTCAACGAGCTTACAAAGAAGGATGTGCCTTTTGTTTGGGGTACCGCACAGGAAGAAGCCTTCACGGTATTGAAAGATAAGTTGACACATGCTCCTTTACTCCAACTTCCTGATTTTAATAAGACTTTTGAGCTTGAATGTGATGCTAGTGGCATTGGATTAGGAGGTGTGTTATTACAAGATGGCAAACCTGTTGCATACTTTTCTGAAAAATTGAGTGGGCCTAGTCTGAATTATTCTACTTATGATAAAGAACTATATGCTCTTGTTCGGACTTTAGAAACATGGCAACATTATTTATGGCCCAAAGAATTTGTTATACATTCTGATCATGAATCTTTGAAACATATTAAAAGTCAAGCTAAACTGAATCGTAGACATGCTAAATGGGTTGAATTCATTGAAACTTTCCCTTATGTCATTAAACACAAGAAGGGTAAAGAAAATGTTATTGCTGATGCATTGTCTCGTCGCTATACTATGCTTTCACAACTTGACTTCAAAATATTTGGTTTGGAGACCATCAAAGATCAATATGTGCATGATGCTGATTTTAAAGATGTATTGCAGAATTGTAAAGAAGGAAGAACCTGGAACAAGTTTGTCGTTAATGATGGATTTGTGTTCCGTGCTAACAAGCTATGCATTCCAGCTAGCTCTCTTCGTCTTTTGTTGTTGCAGGAGGCGCATGGAGGAGGATTAATGGGACACTTTGGCGTGAAGAAGACGGAGGACGTACTTGCTACACATTTCTTTTGGCCAAAGATGAGACGGGATGTTGAGCGTTTTGTTGCTCGCTGCACTACATGTCAAAAAGCTAAGTCACGACTCAATCCTCATGGTTTATATATGCCTTTGCCTGTACCTAGTGTTCCTTGGGAGGATATATCTATGGACTTTGTTTTAGGTTTACCTCGAACAAAGAAGGGGAGGGATAGCATATTTGTTGTCGTGGATAGATTCTCGAAAATGGCGCACTTTATACCATGTCATAAAAGCGACGATGCTGTTAATGTTGCTGCTTTGTTCTTTCGTGAAATTATTCGCTTGCATGGTGTGCCAAATACTATTGTTTCAGATCGTGATACTAAATTTCTTAGCCACTTTTGGAGATGTTTATGGGCTAAGTTGGGGACTAAACTGCTTTTTAGTACTACTTGTCACCCCCAAACTGATGGACAAACTGAAGTAGTCAATAGAACATTGTCTACTATGCTTAGGGCTGTTTTGAAGAATAATAAGAAAATGTGGGAAGACTGCTTGCCTCATATTGAGTTTGCTTATAATCGTTCATTGCATTCTACTACTAAGATGTGCCCTTTTGAAATTGTGTATGGTTTCCTACCTCGTGCACCTATTGATTTGTTGCCTCTTCCATCTTCGGAGAAGGTTAATTTTGATGCTAAACAACGTGCTGAATTGATCTTAAAAATGCATGAGTTAACTAAGGAAAACATTGAGCGTATGAATGCTAAATATAAACTTGCTGGAGATAAGGGTAGAAAACATGTTGTGTTTGCACCTGGAGATCTTGTTTGGTTACATTTGCGTAAGGATAGATTTCCTGATTTGCGCAAATCAAAGCTAATGCCACGTGCTGATGGTCCTTTTAAGGTGTTAGAGAAAATAAATGATAATGCATATAAACTTGAGCTGCCTGCAGATTTTGGGGTTAGTCCCACTTTTAATATTGCAGATTTGAAGCCTTATTTGGGTGAGGAAGATGAGCTTCCGTCGAGGACGACTTCATTTCAAGAAGGGGAGGATGATGAGGACATCAATACAATTATTACACCCACAGTCCCTGCTGCTATACATACTGGACCAATTACTAGAGCTCGCGCACGCCAATTAAATTACCAGGTACTTTCGTTTCTTGCTAATGATTCTAATGTTCATGAGAATATGATGCTGCCTAAATTGGATACATTTGTTTTGCTTACAAATGAAGGGCCTAGCTTTGAGAAGGATGAACATTGGAGCAAGAACAAGCATGGAGATGATGGCATGCGCATGGGGAACAAGAACGGAGTTACAAGTGATGATTTCAGGACGTTGAAGCCACCATAATGCGTGCATGAAGCCTTGGACGAAATATACAAGATGCTACTTCATAACTTTCGTCCAGAGGCTATTCTAGGTGCTGCGTCACCTTATTATTGGGCCAGGCCCATGTAATTTCGAAATACATAAGTATAGGCTGTTTTTAGAGTCCGTATGTGTGGGGAAACAAGAGATAGGGTTGGTTTCGGACCCCTTCCTCAAGGGCCACGAAATTCCCCCCCTCTTCCTCCATATATACAGCCCTTAGGGCGTCGTTTAGACTTTGGGGTTTTGTTTAGATTAAAAGTTCGCCATAGCTGCAACTTCGCGTACTTCGTTTGTGTTCAGCGACCAGACAAAGGCGTCACAGAACCCCACCTTGATCAATAAAGCTTTCATCTTATATTCGCAATATCCAGATTGCAATCTCAGTTTCTTGCCTGTTCTTCGTTTGCTCGCAGGAAACAGACCCTCGTGGTCAGGTTGATCGTGCTCCGGCGTGGTCGATAACCTCTCGGAGTTGGTTTAGCGATTGCTAAGGCGCGACGTCCTCGCACGTTCATAGTCGGATCGTCAAAGTCGACTTCCATCAAAGCGATATTCATCATCTCATCGAAAGACGGGACACCTTTGCCTCTATCAGTTTTGGTGATCAACTTGCGGGTCCAGTGACCTTGTGAACTTATGCATAAGGGTTGGCACACGTTTTCGTCTTGAGTCTCCGGTAGAAACTTTGGGGCACTCTTTGAGGTTCTATGTGTTGGTTGAATAGATGAATGTGAGATTGTGTGATGCATATCATATAATCATACCCACGGATACTTGAGGTGACATTGGAGTATCTTGGTGACATTAGGATTTTGGTTGATTTGTGTCTTAAGGTGTTATTCTAGTACGAACTCTAGGATAGATCGAACAGAAAGAATTGCTTCATGTTATTTTACTACGGACTCTTGAATAGATCGATCAGAAAGGATAATTTTGAGGTGGTCTCATACCCTACCATAATCTCTTCGTTTGTTCTCCGCTATTAGTAACTTTGGAGTGACTCTTTGTTGCATGTTGAGGGATAGTTATATGATCCAATTATGTTATTATTGTTGAGAGAACTTGAACTAGTGAAAGTATGAACCCTAGGCCTTGTTTCCTAGCATTGCAATATCGTTTACGCTCACTTTTATCGCTTGCTACCTTGCTGTTTTTATATTTTCAGATTACAAATACTCATATCTATCATCCATATTGCACTTGTATCACCATCTCTTCGCCGAACTAGTGCATCTATACAATTTACCATTGCATTGGGTGTGTTGGGCACACAAGAGACTCGTTGTTATTTGGTTGCAGGGTTGCTTGAGAGAGACCATCTTCATCCTATGCCTCCCACGGATTGATAAACCTTAGGTCATCCACTTGAGGGAAATTTGCTACTGTCCTACAAACCTCTGGACTTGGAGGCCCAAAAACGTCTACAAGAAGAAGGTTGCGTAGTAGACATCATCATGCTGCCCCCACGCTCGTCTGCTCTTGTGCAATGCGACGCCCCCCTGCTGAACCAGCAAGGGGCCCTTTGGTCCCATAGGTGGTTGTGGTTTCCCGCGACATCTTTGGCGCGCCAGGTAGGAAGATCACTTCTGTGAACCTGAAGGCGTGTGCAGCGCGTCATCTTCATCACCATCTTCGTCTTCGACGGCGCCATCGACCATGGCACCAAAGAAGAAACCTGGTTCTTCGGCTCATCCATCCACCTCGAAGGCTCCGCCGCCCGCGGACCCTAACGCTGCAGGGGGTGCGGAGACACGCGAGGACGCGGACGCTACTGGGGATGTGGTCAGAGCGGGCGGCACCGTCACCACTTCCCCCGCGACCGAGGTAGGAGCAGGAGACATCGGAGGCGAGCAGCATCAGCAACGCCCCGACGGCCATGCTCCACAAGATCCGGGTGAAGGGGTTACTCCATCTTTTTCCACTTTCTCCCACCGACGGGCACATGCACAACAATGGCGCTCGAACCGGGGTGAATCGCCGCCCTCCGGCAGCCCCCACCACGGGTGCGGCCGCAGCGCGTGCACCTCCCCCAGGACGGGTCGACCAAGCCGCTGCGCTCGACGGAGCCGCTGGCCCTTGAGTGCCTTCACTGCACCACACTGCTATCCAGGTGGCCGCCCGCAGCAGCAGGGGCGTGGTGTTGCCGTCGCTGGCACTGTCAAGAGCCGAGCGAAGGTGCGATCTACTTTGTCATCACCCATGCCAAGTACAGCCTCGGAGGCCATGGCGTAGGCTCGGCTGCTACTGAGGTTCCCGCCGGCGGCCGAGAAGATGGACAAATGGCATGCCACCATCCAAAGCCTGTTCGGTTTCGCCGAAGCCGGGGGCTCGCGGCGAGCTGGCCCGCCACGGCCTCCCCAAGCGATGAAGACGGCTCATGCCATTGACCGTACGGAAGGGGCCATCCCCACGGTGCAGTCCCCGCCACGGCAGTCAGCGCGAGCGCAACAGAATCAAGACCCCGACAACGTCTCCATGGCCTCTTCTGACCCTTGAGCGCGTCCAGGCCAACAACATTCCTCACAGGATAGGCGGAGGGGAGACACGTGCGGCGTTGCTCAACGACCCCTGCCGGACTGATGGGTGCGACGGCCCCGACGTCGACGAACCCGCGCTCGGTATTGGCGGGTGCCTAATTTTCGAGGTTGGCTGCCCTGCCTTTACTCGTGAGCTGCGGCAAGTCCGTTGGCCGTCCGTTCACACGTTCAAGCCAGAGATACCCGAGAAGTACGATGGGAGGCTGAACCCGGCAGAGTTCTTGAGCATTTACACCATGGTTGTTTAGGCTGTCGGGGGAAGAGATGAGAAGGTGTTTGCCAACTACTTCCCTTTGGCCTTCAAGTCCAATGTGAGGTCTTGGCTGATGCACCTACCGGAGAACTCCATTTCGTCATGGGCTGACCTATGCCATGAGTTCATTGGCGCCTTCACTGGCGGTCATCAAGAGCCCGGCAGGCCCAGCAAGTTGCAGCTTCTCCAACAGAAGGAAGGAGAAACCCTCCGTAAGTATCTACAGTGATTCAGTGCCACCCTCGATGACAAATAGGAAAGCGCGCTCGTTGCCTTCCTGCGGGTGAATATCGATGTGTTTGCCTGGCAACCATCTGATATCCCCGGTGTTCCAAGGGAGGTAATCGAGCACCACCTTGTTGTCTGCCCACATGCCCGACCTGTCAAGTAGAACGTCCGGAAGCAGGCCTTGGAGAGACAACAATTCATTGCGGAAGAGATCAGGAAACTTGAGGCAGCTGGTTTGGTCAGAGGAGTGCTGCATCCCACGTGGTTGGTGAATCCAGTGGTAGTCTGGAAGGCTAATGGGAAGTGGAGGCTTTGCATAGATTTCACATATCTCAACAAGGCTTGCCCGAAGGACCCGTTTCCCTTGCCGCGTATCGATCAGATTGTGGATTCCACTTCAGGTTGTGATTTGCTCTCCTTTCTGGATGCATATTCTGGGTATCACCAAATCTTCATGTCCAAGGAAGATGAAGAGAAGATGCCGTTCATTACTCCATGTGGTACGTATTGTTTTGTCTGCATGCCATTTGGATTAAAGAGTGCCGGGTCCACTTTTGCAACGGCAGTCCAGATTGGTTTTGAGCCACAGATGCACAGAAACATAGAAGCTTATATGGATGATATTGTGGTCAAGACCAAGGATATAGCCACCCTTATTCAGGATTTGGAGGAGACGTTTGCTAATCTGCGCAAGATCAATTTGAAGCTCAACCCAGAGAAGTGTGTATTTGGTGTTCCCTCCGGCAAGTTGCTTGGGTTCTTTGCGTCCCATCGCATGATCTAAGCCAAGCCTGACAAGATCAAAGCTATAGAGCAGATCCAAGCACCAAGGACAATTAAGGATGTGAGGAGTCTAACGGGATGCGTTGCCGCGTTAAGCAGATTCATCTCCAAGTGTGCCGAGTGCGCCCTGCCGTTCTTCAAAATTTTGAAGAAGGCAGGGCCCATGAAGTGGACCCTAGAAGCAGATATAGCTTTGCAAGAGTTGAAGGCCTAGTTGTCCTCTGTGCCTAACCTGGTTGCTTCCAAACCCCAGGAGTCGTTGCTGCAGTACTTAGCGGCAACCAACCAAGTGGTTAGTGCAGCCTTGGTGGCGTAGGGGAAGTAGACGAGGCAGAAAGTGAGCAAGGGCCGGCAGGGCTAGAGAAGGATCAGGACAGTAATGAGCACGGTAGTGAGAGCAACCCCAAGGACGCGGCAAGGAAGAAAGTGGTGTAGTGCCTAGGGTACTTCGTCAGCTCCCTGTTACAGGGGGCTAGATCAAGGTACTCTGGCGTGCAAAAGTTGATCTTTGTCTCATCATGGCCTCAAGGAAACTGCGCCACTACTTCCAAGCCCATGAGATCACGGTTGTCACCCGTTTCCCGTTGCAAAGGATACTCCGAAACCCTGAGGCTACCGGCAGAATAGTGGAGTGGGCTTTGGAGTTATCCAATTTTGCTTTGATGTTTGAGAGCACATCGACTATTCAGAGCAGGGCATTAGCAGATTTTATTTAAGAATGGACGCCAACCCCTGATGAGGAAGTGAGAGAGACAGTTATCCCCGGCATGAAATCGCCCCAAGAATGGATTATGTATTTTGATGGTGCTTTTTCCCTACAAGGTGCAGGAGCTGGTGTGCTTCTTTTCGCCCCCTCCGGGGAGCACTTGAATTATGTCATCCAAATGCATTTGCCTTGGAAGAAGCAACCAACAATACAGCAAAATATGATGGGCTCCTTGTCGGGCTCAGGATTGTAGAAGAATTGGGAATTAAGAAGCGGATCATTCAAGGAGATTCACAGCTTGTGGTGAGACAAGTCAACAAGGATTACCAAAGTCCATTGATGGAGGCATACGTCAAGGAAGTGAGGAGATTGGAGGAGCGCTTTGACGGCTTGCAAACAGTGCACGTACCTCGTGCAGAAAACAGAATAGCTGATCATCTGTCAAAGTGTGCTGCGCATAAGCTTCTTGTGGAACTAGGAACTTTTGTTCTCCATCTTACTCGTATCTCCAGCAACAATGGCCCGGAAAAGGTGAAAGTTGGACTCCGGTAAGCCTCTGCCGGTAGAGCCATCCGCTCTTGGCAGAGACCCTGCCGGAAACAACTCCTCACCGTCTGCCGGACCACTCCCTCCATCCGGGCCCATGGTCCCCACGAACGAGGCATGTTCTCCCACAGCAGAAGAGGTGCCGCTAGTCCTCATTGCCGAGCCCCATGCTCCAACTTGGGCAGGGCACATAGTCCACTTTCTCCAAACCGGAGTGCTTCCCTGCGACCAAGATGAAGCTGAAAAAGTAGCCCGTAGGGCCAATATGTATCAGTTTGTCGATGACACTTTGTACAGAGGGAAGCCCAACGGTGTGAAATTGAAGTGCGTCTGCCGGGAAGAAGGAAAGGAACTGCTGGCTGAGATACACAAAGGCATGTGCTGAAGGAAATATGCCCTAGAGACAATAATAAAGTTATTATTTATTTTCACATATCATGATAAATGTTTATTATTCATGCTAGAATTGTATTATCCGGAAACATAATACAGGTGTGAATACATAGACGAACATAGTGTCACTAGTATGCCTCTACTTGACTAGCTCGTTAATCAAAGATGGTTGAGTTCCCTAGCCATAGACATGAGTTGTCATTTGATTAACGGGATCACATCATTAGGAGAATGATGTGATTGACTTGACCCATTCCATTAGCTTAGCACTTGATCGTTTAGTTTACTGCTATTGCTTTCTCCATGACTTATACATGTTCCTATAGCTATGAGATTATGCAACTCTCGATTACCGGAGGAACACTTTGTGTGCTACCAAATGTCACAACGTAACTGGGTGAATATAAAGGTGCTCTGCAGGTGTCTCCGATGGTACTTGTTGAGTTGGCATAGATCGAGATTAGGATTTGTCACTCCGATTGTCGGAGAGATATCTCTGGGCCCTCTCGGTAATGCACATCACTATAAGCCTTGCAAGCAATGTGACTAATGAGTTAGTTGCAGGATGATGCATTACGGAACGAGTAAAGATACTTGCCGGTAATGAGATTGAGCTAGGTATTGAGATACCCACGATCGAATATCGGGCAAGTAACATATCGATGACAAAGGGAACAATGTATGTTGTTATGCGGTTTGACCGATAAAGATCTTCGTAGAATATGTAGGAACCAATATGAGCATCCAGGTTCCGCTATTGGTTATTGACCGGAGACGTGTCTCGGTCATGTCTACATAGTTCTCAAACCCGTAGGGTCCGCACGCTTAAAGTTCTGTGACGATCGGTATTATGAGTTTACATGTTTTGATGTACCGAAGGTAGTTCGGAGTCCCGGATATGATCACGGACATGAAGAGGAGTCTCGAAATGGTTGAGACATAATGATTGATATATTGGAAGCCTACATTGGGACGTTGGAAGAGTTTCGAGTGAAATAGGGATTTTACCGGAGTGCCGGAGGGGTTACCGGAACCCCCTGGGGGTTAATGGGCCTAGTTGGGCCCTAGTGGAGAGAGAGAGGGGCTGGCCAGGGCAGGCCGCGTGCCCCCTCCCCCTCTGGTCCGAATTGGACTAGGAAGGGGGGCACGCCCCCCTTTCCTTCTCCTTCTCCCCCTTCCTTTCCCCCTCCTAGTAGGAGTAGGAAAGAGGGGAGTCCTACTCCTACTAGGAGGAGGACTCCTCCTGGCACGCCCTACAGGGCCGGTCGGCCTCCCCCTTGCTCCTTTATATACGGGGGTAGGGGGGCACCCTAGAACAAACAAGTTGATCATTGATCTCTCCCAGCCGTGTGGGGTACCCCCGTCCACCATAATCCACCTCGGTCATATCGTAGCGGCGCTTAGGCGAAGCCCTGCGATGGTAGCTTCATCAACATCGTCACCACGCCGTCGTGCTGACGAAACTCTCCCTCGAGCTCTACTAGATCATGAGTTCGCGGGACGTCGCCGAGCTGAACGTGTGCTGAACGCGAAGGTGCCGTACGTTCGGTACTGAGGATCGGTCGATCGTGAAGACATACGACTACATCAACTGCATTGTCATAATGCTTCCGCTTAACGGTCTACGAGGGTACGTGGACAACACTCTCCCCTCTCGTTGCTATGCATCACCATGATCTTGCGTGTTTGTAGGAAAATTTTGAAATTACTACGTTCCCAAGCAGTGGCATCCGAGCCTACTTTATGCATAGATGTTATATGCACGAGTAGAACACAAGTGAGTTGTCGGCGATACAAGTCATACTGCTTACCAGCATGTCATACTTTGGTTCGGCGGTATTGTTGGATAAAGCGGCCCGGACCGACATTACACGTATGCTTATGCGAGACTGGTTCTACCGACGTGCTTTGCACACAGGTGGCTAGCGGGTGTCAGTTTCTCCAACTTTAGTTGAACCGAGTGTGGGTACGCCCGATCCTTGAGAAGGTTAAAACAGCACTAACTTGACGAACTATCGTTGTGGTTTTGATGCATAGGTAAGAACGGTTCTTGCTCAGCCCGTAGCAGCCACGTAAAACTTGCAACAACAAAGTAGAGGACGTCTAACTTGTTTTTGCAGGGCATGTTGTGATGTGATATGGTCAAGACATGATGCTATATTTTATTGTATGAGATGATCATGTTTTGTAACGGAGTTATCGGCAACTGGCAGGAGCCATATGGTTGTCGCTTTATTGTATGCAATGCAATTGCCCTGTAATTGCTTTACTTTATCACTAAGTGGTAGCGATAGTCGTAGAAGCAATAGTTCGCGAGACGACAACGATGCTACGATGGAGATCAAGGTGTCGCGCCAGTGACGATGGTGATCATGACGGTGCTTTGGAGATGGAGATCAAAGGCACAAGATGATGATGGCCATAACATATCACTTATATTGATTGCATGTGATGTTTACCCTTTATGCATCTTATTCTGCTTTGATTGACGGTAGCATTATAAGATGATCTCTCACTAAATTTCAAGGTATAAGTGTTCTCCCTGAGTATGCACCGTTGCGAAAGTTCGTCGTGCCGAGACACCACGTGATGATCGGGTGTGATAAGCTCTACGTTCAAATACAACAGGTGCAAGCCAGTTTTGCACACGCAGAATACTCGGGTTGAACTTGACGAGCCTAGCATATGCAGATATGGCCTCGGAACACTGAGACCGAAAGGTCGAGCGTGAATCATATAGTAGATATGATCAACATAGTGATGTTCACCATTGAAAACTACTCCATCTCACGTGATGATCGGACATGGTTTAGTTGAGATGGATCACATGATCACTTAGATGATTCGAGGGATGTCTATCTAAGTGGGAGTTCTTAAGTAATATGATTAATTGAACTTTAATTTATCATGAACTTAGTACCTGATAGTATTTTGCTTGTCTATGTTGATGTAGATAGACGGCCCGTGTTGTTGTTCCGTTGAATTTTACTATGTTCCTTGAGAAAGCAAAGTTGAAAGATGATGGTAGCAATTACACGGACTAGGTCCGTAACTTAGAGGATTATCCTCATTGCTGCATAGAAGAATTACGTCCTGGAAGCACCGCTGGGTGCCAGGCCTGCTGCAGATGCAACTGACGATGTTAAGAACGTCTAGCAGAGCAAAGCTGATGACTACTCGATAGTTCAGTGTGCCATGCTTTACGGCTTAGAACCGGGACTTCAACGACGTTTTGAACGTCATGGAGCATATGAGATGTTCCAGGAGTTGAAGTTAATATTTCAAGCAAATGCCCGGATTGAGAGATATGAAGTCTCCAATAAGTTCTACAACTGCAAGATGGAGGAGAATAGTTCTGTCAGTGAACATGTACTCAAAATGTCTGGGTATAATAATCACTTGATTCAAGTGGGAGTTAATCTTCCGAATGATAGTGTCATTGAAAGAATTCTTCAATCACTGCCACCAAGCTACAAGAGCTTTGTGATGAACTATAATATGCAAGGGATGGATAAGACAATTCCCGCTGCGGAGGTAGAAATCAAGAAGGAGCATCAAGTGTTGATGGTCAACAAGACCACCAGTTTCAAGAAAAAGGGTAAAGGGAAGAAGAAGGGCAACTTCAAGAAGAACAACAAACAAGTTGCTGCTCAGGAGAAGAAACCCAAGTCTAGACCTAAGCCTGAGACTGAGTGCTTCTACTTCAAACAGACTGGTCACTGGAAGCAGAACTGCCCCAAGTATTTGGCGGATAAGAAGGATGGCAAGGTGAACAAAGGTATATGTGATATACATGTTATTGATGTGTACCTTACTAATGCTCGCAGTAGCAC
This sequence comes from Aegilops tauschii subsp. strangulata, assembly GCF_002575655.3. Classification (NCBI taxonomy): domain Eukaryota; kingdom Viridiplantae; phylum Streptophyta; class Magnoliopsida; order Poales; family Poaceae; genus Aegilops; species Aegilops tauschii. Next base: position 282,609,077 of record NC_053036.3, read on the forward strand.
CTGGGTATTTGATACTAGTTCTGTTGCTAATATTTGCAGCTCGAAACAGGGACTCCGGATTAAGTGAAGATTGGCTAAGGACGAGGTGACGATGCGCGTAGGAAATGGTTCCAAAGTCGATGTGATCGCGGTCGGCACACTACCTCTACATCTACCTTCGGGATTAGTTTTAGACCTGAATAATTGTTATTTGGTGCGAGCGTTAAGCATGAACATTATATCTGGATCTTTTTTGATGCGAGACGGTTATTCATTTAAATTAGAGAATAATGGTTGTTCTATTTATATGAGTAATATATTTTATGGTCATGCACCCTTGAAGAGTGGTCTATTTTTATTAAATCTCGATAGTAGTGATACACATATTCATAATATTGAAGCCAAAAGATGCAGAGTTGATAATGATAGTGCAACTTATTTGTGGCACTGCTGTTTAGGTCATATTGGTGTAAAGCACATGAAGAAACTCCATACTGATGGACTTTTGGAATCACTTGATTATGAATCACTTGGTACTTGCGAACCATGCCTCTTGGGCAAGATGACTAAAACGCCGTTCTTCGGAACAATGGAGCGAGCAACAGATTTGTTGGAGATCATACATACTGATGTATGTGGTCCAATGAATATTGAGGCTCGCGGCAGGTATCGTTATTTTCTCACCTTCACAGATGATTTGAGCAGATATGGGTATATCTACTTAATGAAACATAAGTCTGAGACATTTGAAAAGTTCAAAGAATTTTAGAGTGAAGTGGAAAATCATCGTAACAAGAAAATAAAGTTTCTACGATCTGATCATGGAGGAGAATATTTGAGTTACGAGTTTGGTCTACATTTGAAACAATGCGGAATAGTTTCGCAACTCACGCTACCCGGAACACCACAACGTAATGGTGTGTCCGAATGTCGTAATCGTACTTTACTAGATATGGTGCGATCTATGATGTCTCTTACTGATTTACGGCTATCGTTTTGGGGTTATGCTTTAGAGACGGCTGCATTCACGTTAAATAGGGCATCATTGAAATCCGTTGAGACGACACCTTATGAACTGTGGTTTGGCAAGAAACCAAAGTTGTCATTTCTTAAAGTTTGGGGCTGCGATGCTTATGTGAAAAAGCTTCAACCTGATAAGCTCGAACCCAAATCGGAGAAATGTGTCTTCATAGGATACCCAAAGGAAACTGTTGGGTACACCTTCTATCACAGATCCGAAGGCAAGACATTTGTTGCTAAAAATGGATCCTTTCTAGAGAAGGAGTTTCTCTCGAAAGAAGTGAGTGGGAGGAACGTAGAACTTGATGAGGTAACTGTGACTGCTCCCTTATTGGAAAGTAGTTCATCAAAGAAACCGGTTTCTGTGACACCTACACCAATTAGTGAGGAAGCTGATGATGTTGATCATGAATATTGAGATCAAGTTACTACCGAACCTCATTGGTCAACCAGAGTAAGATCCGCACCAGAGTGGTACGGTAATCCTATTCTGGAGGTCATGTTACTTGACCAAGGCGAACCTACGAACTATGAAGAAGCGATGGTGAGCCCAGATTCCGCAAAATGGCTTGAGGCCATGAAATCTGAGATGGGATCCATGTATGAGAACAAAGTGTGGACTTTGGTTGACTTGCCCGATGATCAGCAAGCTACAGAAAATAAATGGATCTTCAAGAAGAATACTGACGCTGACGGTAATGTTACTATCTACAAAGCTCGACTTGTTGCGAAAGGTTTTCGACAAGTTCAAGGAGTTGACTACGATGAGACTTTCTCACCCGTAGCGATGCTTAAGTCTGTCCGAATCATGTTAGCAATTGACGCATTTTATGATTATGAAATTTGGCAAATGGATGTCAAAACTGCATTCCTGAATGGATTTCTGGAAGAAGAGTTGTATATGATGCAACCGGAAGGTTTTGTCGATCCAAAGGGAGCTAACAAAGTGTGCAAGCTCCAGCGATCCATTTATGGACTGGTGCAAGCCTCTCGGAGTTGGAATAAACGTTCTGATACTGTGATCAAAGCATATGGTTTTATACAGACTTTTGGAGAAGCCTGTATTTACAAGAAAGTGAGTGGGAGCTCTGTAGCATTTCTAATATTATATGTGGATGACATATTGCTGATTGGAAATGATATAGAATTTCTGGATAGCATAAAAGGATACTTGAATGTGAGTTTTTCAATGAAAGACCTCGGTGAAGCTGCTTATATATTGGGCATCAAGATCTATAGAGATAGATCAAGACGCTTAATTGGACTTTCACAAAGCACATACCTTGACAAAGTTTTGAAAAAGTTCAAAATGGATCAAGCAAAGAAAGGGTTCTTGCCTGTGTTACAAGGTGTGAAGTTGAGTCAGACTCAATGCCCGACCACTGCAGAAGATAGAGAGAAAATGAAAAGTGTTCCCTATGCTTCAGCCATAGGCTCTATCATGTATGCAATGCTGTGTACCAGACCTGATGTGTGCCTTGCTATTAGCTTAGCAGGGAGGTACCAAAGTAATCCAGGAGTGGATCACTGGACAGCGGTCAAGAACATCCTGAAACACCTGAAAAGGACTAAGGATATGTTTCACGTTTATGGAGGTGACAAAGAGATCGTCGTAAATGGTTACGTCGATGCAAGCTTTGACACTGATCCGGACGATTCTAAATCGCAAACCGGATACGTGTTTACATTGAACGGTGGAGCTGTCAGTTGGTGCAGTTCTAAACAAAGCGTCATGGCGGGATCTACGTGTGAAGCAGAATACATAGCTGCTTCAGAAGTAGCAAATGAAGGAGTCTGGATGAAGGAGTTCATATACGATCTAGGTGTCATACCTAGTGCATCAGGTCCAATGAAAATCTTTTGTGACAATACTAGTGCAATTGCCTTGGCAAACGAATCCAGATTTCACAAGAGAACCAAGCACATCAAGAGACGCTTCAATTCCATCCGGGATCAAGTCCAGGTGGGAGACATAGAGATTTGCAAGATACATACGGATCTGAATGTTACAGACCCGTTGACTAAGCCTCTTCCACGAGAAAAACATGATCAGCACCAAGACTCCATGGGTGTTAGAATCATTACTGTGTAATCTATATTATTGACTCTAGTGCAAGTGGGAGACTGAAGGAAATATGCCCTAGAGGCAATAATAAAGTTATTATTTATTTCCTCATATCATGATAAATGTTTATTATTCATGCTAGAATTGTATTAACCGGAAACATAATACATGTGTGAATACATAGACAAACATAGTGTCACTAGTATGCCTCTACTTGACTAGCTCGTTAATCAAAGATGGTTGAGTTTCCTAGCCATAGAGATGAGTTGTCATTTGATTAACGGGATCACATCATTAGGAGAATGATGTGATTGACTTGACCCATTCCATTAGCTTAGCACTTGATCGTTTAGTTTACTGCTATTGCTTTCTCCATGACTTATACATGTTCCTATAACTATGAGATTATGCAACTCCCGATTACCGGACGAACACTTTGTGTGCTACCAAACGTTACAATGTAACTGGGTGACTATAAAGGTGCTCTACAGGTGTCTCCGATGGTACTTGTTGAGTTGGCATAGATCGAGATTAGGATTTGTCACTCCGATTGTCGGAAAGATATCTGTAGGCCCTCTCGGTAATGCACATCACTATAAGCCTTGCAAGCAATGTGACTAATGAGTTAGTTCCAGGATGATGCATTATGGAACGAGTAAAGAGACTTGCTGGTAACGAGATTGAGCTAGGTATTGAGATACCGACGATCGAATCTCGGGCAAGTAACATATCGATGACAAAGGGAACAACATATGTTGTTATGCGGTTTAACCAATAAAGATCTTCGTAGAATATGTAGGAACCAATATGAGCATCCAAGTTCCGCTATTGGTTATTGACCGGAGATGTGTCTCGGTCATGTCTACATAGTTCTCGAACCCGTAGGGTCCGCACGCTTAAAGTTCTGTGACGATCTGTATTATGAGTTTATATGTTTTGATGTACCGAAGGTAGTTCGGAGTCTCGGATATGATCACGAACATGACGAGGAGTCTCGAAATGGTCGAGACATAAAGATTGATATATTGGAAGCCTATATTTGGACGTCGGAAGAGTTCCGGGTGAAATCAGGATTTTAGCGGAGTGCAGGAGGGGTTACCGGAACCCCCCGGGGGTTAATGGGCCTAGTTGGGCCCTAGTGGAGAGAGAGAGGGGCCGGCCAGGGCAGGCCGCGCGCCCCCTCCCCCTCTGGTCCGAATTGGACTAGGAAGGTGGGGGGGCGGCGCCCCCCTTTCCTTCTCCTTCTCCCCCTTCCTTTCCCCCCTACTAGTAGGAGTAGGAAAGAGGGGAGTCCTACTCCTACTAGGAGGAGGACTCCTCCTCCTGGCGCGCCCTACAGGGCTGGCCGGCCTCCCCCCTTGATCCTTTATATACGGGGGCAGGGGGCACCCCAGAACACACAAGTTGATCATTGATCTCTCCCAGCCGTGTGCGGTGCCCCCTCCACCATAATCCGCCTCGGTCATATCGTAGCGGTGCTTAGGCGAAGCCCTGCGACAGTAGCTTCATCAACATCGTCACCACACCATCGTGCTGACGAAACTCTCCCTCGAGCTCTACTGGATCGTGAGTTCGCGGGACGTCACCGAGCTGAACGTGTGCTGAACGCGGAGGTGCCGTACGTTCGGTACTGAGGATCGGTCGATCGTGAAGACGTACGACTACATCAACTGCATTGTCATAACGCTTCCGCTTAACGGTCTACGAGGGTACGTGGACAACACTCTCCCCTCTCGTTGCTATGCATCGCCATGATCTTGCATGTTCGTAGGAAAATTTTGAAATTACTACGTTCCCCAACATGTGATGCTCCCACATTGGATCAAGGGCATTAGTTTGGAAAGCATTCCGGCAAGTATTTTATTGGCCCACAACCCTCCATGATGCGGTCGAGCTAGTCACCAAATGTGAAGCCTGCCAGTTCCATTTCAAGAAAACCCACCTGCCTGCCCAAGCTCTTCAAACAATCCCTCTATCATGGCCATTTTCGGTCTGGGGGGCTCGATATCCTAGGCCACTTCCCCCAAGCAATCGGGGGCTTTGAATTCTTGTTCGTTGCTATCGACAAGTTTACAAAGTGGCCGGAAGTGACTGCCATGAGAAAGGTGACTACTCAGTCAGCTATCAAGTTCTTGAAAGAATTGGTGTGTCGTTTTGGAGTTCCGGCAAGGATCATTACTGACAACGGCACCCAGTTCATGAGCCGCGCCTTCATGCAATATGTTCATGCCCTCAGATTAAAGATCTCATTTGCCTCTGTGGCACACCCCCGGAGCAATGGACAAGATGAGAGGGCGAACGCTGAAGTGCTCCATGGACTGAAGACGACAACCTTTGATATGCTGCAGAAGCACGACAGGCGATGGATCGAGGAGCTACCGGTAGTTCTCTGGTCCCTCAGAACGACACCAAACCGAGCTACCCGGCAGACTCCCTTCTCCCCGGTCTACGGGCAGAAGCAGTTATCCCCATGGAACTCATTTACGGGTTGCCTCGAGTGCTTTCTTATGATGAAGTAGCGCAAGATCAGCACTGGCGTGACGACGCTGTGCTACTCGAGGAGAACCGTCTTGGGGCTGCTACGCGTGCTGCACGCAATCAGCAAGCCCTGCATTGCTACCATAGCCATAGGTTTCACGCCCGGTGTTTTGAGGAAGGTGACCTTGTCCTTAGGCGCGTTCAGTCCGCCATGGGTACAAACAAGTTGTCACCAAAGTGGGAAGGCCCTTACCGGGTAGTGCGAGTCACCATACCTGGCGTAGTCCGTGTGGAGACCGGAGATGGCATTCAATTGCAAAACTCATGGAATATTGAGCATCTCCGCAAGTTCTACCCGTAAGGCGCGGCTGTCGGGCCCTGCCCGGCAGCCACCCTTTTGTACAGGCCTTGCCTCAGCTGCATGTAACTCCTTGAACAAAGCCAGGGCGATGGCCCTGTGCAAGAGAAAATAAAGCGCTATGGGGGCGCCCCGACCAAGATTGCATGCATGCATAAGCATTCTAAGATCACTACATAAGCATTTCATGAGCATTTGCATAGGCATATAGATAGGATCGTATCCTACATTCATTCTCATCTGCATGAAGCTGTAGGTTCCTGCCATGAACTTGGCTTCGACGAGGAGTTGAGAAGATTGCCCGGCACTGTGATCCCCGGCAAGATACACAGATAAGTTCTACCTCTTGTCCATTTGTGTTATGTAAGCTACAACTTGTGCATACGGAAACCTCGCCACTCTTTTGAGACTTAGGTGCTCCCATCCTTGACTCGAATGTTGCTTCGGTCAGGATGGTCGCAGTGGCCTCTGGTAAAGAGAAGTTGGCGGGGGGGTTGGACCCTTTGTATTTTGCCTGGTAGAAGCAGTTCTCCGGCAAGAAAAAGGGTACCGGCAGGATAGCCTGCCGGGGAAAACTCATTTATTTACACTAAAGAGGCATCCCACCTTTGCATGGACATATACATGCACGGGTTCCCGGCAAGGTTCATCTTTTTCATTAATATGCTGATACGAGTACACGCATTATAGAACATAAACATGGACTCGAGAGATTACATTATTTGAATTAAAATTTGGCAAGTGCCTACAGATTTAAGATTGAAAAAATATAAGTGCCTCGTAATGCCCTTTCTTGTCCCTCTCCTCCTAGGCACGGCCGTTGAAGGCGAGGAGGGCAAAAGGAGCGCCTGGGCAGGAGCCCAGCCCACCCCCCTTGGGCTCCAGGAGAGGTAGCCCGACGGGAGCGGGAGCACCGGGGAACGCGTTGATGGAGAGCACGGCGGAGGCGACCTGTCGACCACCGCCACCAGGGCCAGCAGGACATGGCAGGGCTAACGAAGCTGCAGCCCGAGAGGAAGCCTGTCGGGGTCCAGTTGGAAGACTGCTGGAGGAGCCCGGGAGCACCGTCCCCACCACTGCATCCAACTCCCCGGCAAATCACATTACCGGGAAGGAGATGCAGATGCAGATGATAGTGCTGTCGCCTGATGAAGATGGTGCGGGCGACGATCAGCCAGAGTCAGAGTCGTCGTTCTCCCGCCCACTACCATCGTCATCGTCGTCACTGTTCTCCTCGTCGCTTCTGCTTGAGGAGGAGCTTTTGTCGTTGGTCGAGCTCTCCACGCAGCACCCTAAGCGACCTCCCGAGCGCCTGAAGATCTTGATGGAGAGCAGGCGCTCACCATTAATTTGAACTAGAGAACATGCCCCTCCGAGGAGCCGTGGGCATGGGCGAAAGTCTTCCAACCACGGCGGAGGTACATGACGTGAGGGGCAGGGAAGTCAACATCAACCCACATGCTGCCATTCCCACAACCCCTCATGTGCAACCTCAGAGCGCATGGTTGATCGAGCTCCATCTCCCGCGCAAAGGGAGTTGGAAGGCGAAGAGGACCACACAGGGGCTTGTATAGCCTAATGATGAACTCCCGAGGTTGGTCCCCGACATGGCCTTCCATCGGGGGAGGAGTCGCCGGTGGGGGCGCGGCCAAGGCGCGACCCCGCCCTCCTCCTCCTCGAGCACCACGGCGACCTCGACCTCGTCCCCTTCCTCCTCCCCTCATGGCGGGTTCCGCCACCACAGGATCCGGAGGAGGAGGGATGCGCTGTCGAGTAGAAGCCCTCGTTGCTGCTGCTGGGACACTGTCGCGCCCTCGCCCTCTCACCATGGCTAGAAGGGAAAGGTCGCAGAGAAGAAGAAGAAAAGGTGTGTGCAGAGAGGCACCGCCCCTGCCCCTTCTTATAGGAGGACGAGGCAGGAAGCTGGCTCCTCATATAGGAAATGACCGCCCCGCTCCTCCAATGCAGCCTACCTACACCCTTTGTGGCTCTGGGAATCAAGGCCAACCCTCTGCTCCAACCATCAGCGCTCGGTTTTCGACCATGGCACTCCTCCCTGTGCCCTCCGCATCCACCACCTACCACACCCAATGCATGTAGAACACGTGGCAGGTGCATGCGAAATGGGAGGCAAGTAGGATGGCAGTTTCCGTCTCGTGATCATGGGGCAAGGAGAATCCGCAGGTCACGATCAAAGTTCTTCCACAGCATTGCGCACGACGCACGGAGAAATCGAAAACTGATTCAAGCCCAAGATTAAGGAAGAAACAAGGAAGACTCCAAGAGACCAGCCTCTTCAGCAACCTCGCATGTACACTTATTAGGCCCTACCCCGATGATGCCCTGCAGCGCGTTTCGGGCAGGCCCGGGGCTTCTGTCGGTGCAACAAACCCTGGGTTTGTTGCCCAGACTGTGCACATGCACAGGAACGAGATTGAAGCACCAACCCAAGTTAGTGTACAAGGGACTAAGAGATCCAAAGGACCAACATGCATATCAAAGGGACCAAAATCAAGCCAGAGAAGCAAGATACCATCAGGAGCAGGGCCTCCCTTGCCGGGCATTCGAGCACGGCAAGGGGCGAGGCCACCCCTAGAAGAAGACATCCAAGGCATCCCGGCAGGACCTGCCGAGACACACGGAGGCAAAACCACCTCACCAACTACTCCGGCACGACCCACGTCGTCAATCAGTGCGGTGTCAAGCCGCAGAGTAACTAAGTGGCAGCCATTCACCACATGGCATCCTCTCCCTACAGGAAATACCTACAGATGACACCCGTCCTGCGACGTGTCAAGCAAGTAGGCGTCACTACAAAAAAAGACACTTCCGTGATGTTACGTGTTTGTCACAGTAGGTCACGTTTTCTGTCATGCATGTACATCCATGACAAATTTATGATAGAATCAAGATAGTCATACATGTGCTGTCGTAGAAGTGTTCCATGACATCACCAAAATTATCATCACAGAAGTGTCCACTTCCATGACGATAAATCACGCGTCATGGAAGTGCTTTCGTCAAGGGTGACCAACACGTGGCATCCACCATAACGGGACGCCGTTAACCTATCAGTCCGGTTTTTGAACCAATAACCCGCTAACAGCCCGGACCAATGAGGATTTTCCACGTGTAAAATTCTCATTGGCCGGAGGAAACACGTGTTCGCTCACCGTTGGGACAGATGTCATCCATTCATTGGACAGGAGGCGCCTCTGATACGTCGACACGTGGCACGACCCAACAGAGGCCCATTCTGGTGAAAAGGCCGGCCCGTTTGACTTGGTCAAAAGGTAACGGGCCGGCCCATGGAAAGCCTATTAATGGCCTGTTCGTATATAGCCCATTTACAGCCCGCTAACTCATGGCCCGTTACGGCCTATCCGAATTAAGCCCAGTAGCTTCATCTGGGCCTTCCAATATGATTCCAGCCCGTTGTAACTTTCGGCCCATGTATGGCCCATGATGTCTTTCGGCCCATACGAGGCCATTTGTAACTCTTGGCCCATTAACGGCCCGTGGTGAATCTGGCCCGCAATGAACAGTGTACCCCTTTATACCCATTAGCGGCCCATTATTCCATTGGGCCGTTTGCAACCCGTGTTATCTTTCGGCCTTCTCAGGGCCCATTTATTCTTGGGCTCATTTCCAGCATTCGGTTACTTACGGCCAGTCATTGGCCTTTTCTGCCTGTGGGCCAAATTCAGCCCGCGGTTACAATCGGCCCGTTTGTGGCCCGTTACTCTGTTGGGCCGCTTTCGTAACGTCATCAAATACGGCCGATTAACAACGGCCTGTTATTGTCGGCCCATGAACGGACGATTCCAAATCTAGCCCGTTTACGGCCCATAATGCGGTCTGTTATTGGCCCATGTTTGGCCTATCGATCATACGGCACGTAGAAGGCCCATTGATGCTACGGCCCATAGAAGGCCCATTCTTTCTACGGCCCTAAGAAGGCCCATTGTTTCTATGGCCCATAGGAGGCCCATGGTAACTACAGTAAATATGTAGCCCATGGTTATTGTGGCCTAGTTTAAAAAAATAGGTTATTGCGGCCATTCGCAAACCGCGGAAAAAGAACTGCACTGACTACAAGCAAACAAATAAACAAGACAACAAGGAAATAAATAAGCAAGCAACTTACGCTAGGCTATCACGGCTATTACACATATTACATCCATTGGGCATCAAAGTTCGCCACCAGTGCAAATATAGGGAACAAAGCAGCATATCATATACACTCGTTGTCAAAGTTGGCGACCAGTGCAAATAAACGCCGCAACAAAACAAGTCCAGAACTGAAACCACTTCAGAAGAGCTCAAGAAACAATATCCTGGGTCCCCATAATGCTGGCAAGATGCTTAGCAAGCTTATTAACCTTCTCTTGTTTGGCTCTTAAATCCTCCAGCACTTGCCGTTGCACCAGAAAGTATGCATCTGAACTCTGCAGGGACTTCCTCAGTCCTTCGGCTTCCTGTCGCATAACATCTGATCGATGTCTTTCAACTTGAAGTTGAGACTCAAGAAGTTGAACTGATTCAGGCAGCGAGTTCGAAGAGCTGGTGCCAGCAGTAGTAGCCAGTAACTCGAACACTACATCAAGACAGGACTTTGGGGTTGTCTCGGTGTCTTCAGGATAGTTTTTATCAGCTTTCTTGGAGATCAACAGGGATGTCTCACTATCTTGAACCTTATCTGCATTACTTCCTTTACCATTGCATAACGGGGTACTCTTTTCCAATATGTTATCCGCGTTCTAAAGGAGAAACAAACAAACACATCACAGGTTTACAATGTAGCTTATGAAACTCATTTTGGTAAACCAGTTCAGTAGTAAGGTGGACAGGATAACAACATGAAACAAACTTATATCTATGTAGTATGGTCATTGTATGGTCTATATCATTCTAGTTTATGTTGCCAAATCAAGATAGATACAGTTTGAATCATATCTATTTAAGACAAAGCAGCATAGAAAGAATATAAGTGTGGGAAACTACACAGCAATAACAACACTTGTAATGTGCATGGCATGAGAACATAACTGTTTATTCAATTGAAACTGAAATCAACATAGAGCAAGTTACAACAGCAAACACGTTAAAGAAACAGGTTTAAAACATACCTGTTGCGCCATTGGAGTTTCAATTGCATCCTTCAATTTGAAATTAGTTGGTATGAGTAAATACAGTGATGCAAGAGCAAAGTAGTAAGAACCATAGCTACGGAACCTGACCTGAGAATGATTCTTCTTCTGCTTTAAGTGTTGACTTGGGGTTCGGAGTGGTGGTCCTCGTGCTTTGGGCACTGCAGTTGCCTTACTAACTTCTCGTGTTTGGGTGCTCCGTGGTGGAGACGGTGTTGTGTCAACTGGAACTGGGTTACTATTTGCTGGGGTTGGGGTTAGAAGGGGTGTAGCTGGTTCTCTGTCCAACTGGGTAGGGGTACAATCTGCGTGAGTTTGAGTTATGTGTGGTGGGGCTGGTTCTTGGGCAAGTACAACCGTGGTTCTATCTGCATCGAGAGGTAGCACAATCTTTTCTGAAGACTGTGTTTTTACTCCCACAGATACTGCCATCACCCCCTCCAATTGGAATGGCTAATAAACAAGAAAAGTAATTGAATGTACATACATTGTAAGATAGACACATGCAATGGATAGTAGGGAAGAAAACAGGGCATGAAATAATTCACATTTATGTTGTCTAACCAAACAGAATAGCAGGACATAATTTCACATATATGATGGCTAATTAAATAGGATAGCATGACACAATTTCAAATGTATGATGGCTAACTAAACAAGATAGAAGGACATAATTCAAAATATGATGATTATGTAAATAGGATGAGATGATATAACTATATTATGTCTTTAGAAAATGGGTTGGCATGCCATAATTCAGACACATGCTATCTATGTAAACATCTTGGCATGATATAATTCAAATATATGATTTATATACTAAGCAAGTGAGCAGAGGGCAATCGCATATATGATGTGTCAACTAAGGAGATGGCATTCAATATTGTGCATATGATGTAAAAACTAAGCATTGCAATACAACATATGCATGATATGAGTAATATAACCCTGCCAAGTTTGAGCATACACCTCAGGGGGATAATAGGACTTGTCATCTGCCTCTGAATCCTCCTCTGAAGAGCTATCTGTAACCAGCAAGATATCTGCTTTAGCAGGTAGCATTGTCTGCTCTGAAGACCTTGTTTTCACTCCAGATTTCTCCATCACCAATTCAAATGGCTGATGCACAGGAAGAGCAGTTGAATATACAAACATTGTCGACAAATGCAACGAGAAATACAAAAAAAGGATGGCATGATATAATTCACATATATGACCCTTGGCTAAACAGCATGGCATTGCATAATTCACATATATAATGCCTTGCAACAAGATAGCATTGCATAATTCACATATATAATGGCTTGCAACAAGATGGCATCGCATAATTCACATATATGGTAATTAGACACTAAACATGTGGCATTCACACAAAGCATGTCTAAACTAAGCAAATGACATAGCAATGCAAGATACCATCGCATGATATGAGCAACATAACCCTGCCAACTTAGAGCATGCACCTCGGGGGGGGGGGGGGGATAGGACTGGTCATCTGTCTCTAAATCCTCCTCCGAGGAGCTATCCGTAACCAGCAAGACATGCGCTTTGTCAGATAGCATTGTCTGCTCTGAAGACCTTGTTTCCACTTCAGATTTTTCCATGACCGTGCCGAATGGCTGACGCACAAGAAGAGTAATTGAATGTACTTAAATTGTTGATAAATTTAACACGTAATAAAAAAATGATGGCATGATATAATTCACATATAAGATGACTGGCTAACCATGGTGGCATTGCAAAATTCACATATATGATGCCTGGCTAAACAAGATGGCATTGCATGATTCACATATACGATAAAGAAACTAAACAGATGGCATTGACACAAAGCATGTCTAATCTAAGCAGATGACATATTTGATGTATCCAGTCAGCAATGCAAGGCACCATATGCATGATATTACCAACATCAGCATGCCAAGTTAGAGCGAAGACCTCAGGGGGTAAATAGGAGTGGCCTTCTCCTTCTGAATCCCCCTCAGAATAGTTATCTTCCTCTTGATTACGATCCGAAATGGGTGGAGGGGGTTTCCTTTGCGCCCACCATGGAGCGACGTCTGCATGAAATTTTATTGCCACACAAGGCTCGTCTCTTTTGCTCTACATGTTCAGTTCCATTGTGTACAATAACTGACATGCATAGGAATAAAACATAGTGAGATTATGTAAGGAGTGCATGCACAAATCCAGAGTGATGGTAGCAAACTGTGGATAGACCCAAAACCAATGATAGCAGGCAGATAATAGCTTTAGTTAAAAAATACAGATAATGGCTCCTTTAATGTTTGTTTACACCCAACATGAAACTCATAGTAGACACCCGAGATTAACCAGATAGTAGATAGATAGTACTGATTGCTGCCCCAAAATGTACCCCACAACCATTTAAAAACTCAAGTTTCAGCATTAGTTTGGACCTGACTTGGAGTCTAATAGGTGAACACGATGATAAAGTAGCATGCCATCATATTAAGCGATGCATAACGTAAGCAGACACGGAAGAGTGCGACCTCTCTTGCGGACCCGTGTAGTCGTCAAGGTCATCTGCTTAGTTGATGATGGTAATGCAGTTGTCGTGGCTGCCGGTGGCGGGGAAGAAGATCTGAGGCGGCGAAAGACAGTCTAGAGAGTGGATCCCAGCTATGGTGAACCCTTCCATCGTTGGAGCAGCTGAGCTGGGGTGGAACACAGCGCAGCAGGAGCAGGACAAACCACACAAGGTTTTCTTTGACACATATCTGTAACAGAAGTAATTGTGTAAGGGCTTGTTTGAATTTGAGGATTCTAACAATCCAGCGATAGGAAATAGACAGGAATAGGATATGAATGCACGTGCAAAATAGAGAATTTAAAAACACAGGATTTATGCCAATCTGGGTGTTTGATTCACAAGAATTGGAAGATCACAGGATGCAAAAAAGCAAGGTGAGATTAAGTCAAACCACAAGAAAATGTATGGTTATAATGCTATTATGCTACTATCTCTTAGTCTTTTGCTTCATGAATAGGAATTTGAACTATCTCTTAGTCTTGTGCTTCATGAATAGGAATTTGAAAAGGAGGACAGGTGGAAATTAAAATTCCTATGGTTTTTCTTTCAAGGAGACACTAAAGGAACAAATCCTACAGTTTTCCTTTGCTCCATTCCTTTGAACCAAATTCATGAATAGTAGTACCATAGGAAACTTTCCAATTCCTATGTTTTTCCTTCACTTTTCCTTTCAAGCACTGATGATTCTAGTAGGCAGGCTTGAGCAAGGAAAAGCCTACACTCAAAAAATGTTTTTGTGCTACTTCTATTACTTTGGACCTAGGTCACTGCCCTACTAGCTCAACTCCCAGGCCCATCGACAAATGCATAGCTCAAACGTGCAGAGATTAATAATGATGGCGTTCAAGAGAGTCCATCACGGATAGCTAAGTTGCCTGGTACCTCATTTCTTGTCATGTAGTAGGAGAAACTAATCGTATTTCACGTTACTGCGTGTGCTCAGTGGACAGTATATATAACATGTAGAGTAAAAAAGAGATGCAACAAGTGTACAACCTCTTTGGCGAAGCCATGTCGATCTCAGCATGATTGGGTTGGTCGGTGAGGATGATCCAGCTGACTTGGCTGTCGGAGGAGGGGAAGATGTCTTAGGCGTCTGGAGATGGAGCCCGGGGTACTGCTCCGCTGTGATGGAGGGTTTCGTCGTTGGAGCAGCTCCGGTGAGTTGTACGACGCCGAGGCTGAAGCAGGACAAGAGAGACAATGTTAACCTGAGTGGAATTCTAATAGCATCTCCAATAGATGACGTAAAATACATAACCACAAAGTGCTAGATGTAAAATACATCAGCCGCTCATCTCTGAACTGAACTTAACTGTCGAAACTGAACGCACTAGTAGCAGAAAAGCAGTAGCAGCAGCAGCGCGTGCGAGAGCCGGGGCAGCTGGTCATCTAGCAGCATCAGGTGAGGCTACCGTGAGCCGCCAGCCACCACCGGCCAAACAGCCGCCCCCCGCCGCCCGCGGCCGACGGTGCGCCACCCCGCCCACCCCGAAACCACTCCCCACCGCCGCCCCGACCATCCCTCTAGGCCCCCCTGTGCCGAGCTTTTTCTCCGACGATCCCCACGCCACCGCCCCACCACCACCGGCGACCATGGCCCCACCCAGAACCCTAAGATAGATACTGGGGTACCTCTCCAGCGAGCCCCCTCCCCGCTGCGGCTGGTTCTTCCTTAACTCCAGCGAGCCCTCCCACCCCCTGAAAATCGACTGACCCGAAAGTCGATTCAGTCGACTGAAGTGTAGCTAAATCGGAGCAGCATCGCAAGCAAGATCGAGAGCAGCAGCGCGAGCAAGAGCAAGAGCAATAGCAAGAGCAGACCAAGCAGGGGACCGAGAGCAAGAGCAGAGCAGCAGCGTGAGCGAGAGCTAAAGCAACACCAACTCCTACTGAGGTGGACGTCGCCGCCGAGGGAGCGACGCCGTGGGGGAAGTGGCCGGCGATGCCACCATGGATGGAGCCGCGCCGTGTCGGCTCAGGACCGAGCGCCGGCAGCACTGTGAGATCGAATCAAGAAGAAAATGCGGTGATTAGTGTACACCCTCTTTGGTGGCACCGATTAGGCCTCAGCTTCATCCGAGGAAACGGTGATGATGATGCTCTTCCGGTGGTGCAGGTGAAGACGGCGGTGTGGGAATGGAGGTGGCGCCAAAGACGAGGGGAACATCGGGGCAGCTCCTTGGAGGTGGAGGACGGGATGGCTGAACCAGCGGGACGACGAGATCGATGATGGATCCTCATCCGGTACGGTGGATGACGGATGTCGAGGTGTTGCTCTGGATGATGTCGTCGGGGAAGAGGCTCCGGCTGGGTGGCGGACGGAGGAGGTTGTGGGGCTTCGCGGGTTTTCGTGGCCTCGGTGTACGAATGGGTGGGCGGATGGGATGGGAGTGGGGAACCATGGCTTAGGGATGCGCTTGTCCGAAATGTGGGGTAAGTTACGAAAACCCCCACCGATTTGAGCTAGGCGGTTCTTTCGGTTTAGGGGTATCACGGGCATTTCGCGTGTCGGGATTTCACAGGAGGTGGGAGTTTTCGCGCGCGTTGTAATTTTGGAATAGCAAGGCATGGGTTGAGATGGAGGGAGTTGTCGGAGCACAACGAGACAAAGATATATCTTAAATATTTCGGGGTAACAAGGCGCGGGTTGAAGAGGCGGGAGTTTCGCAGCACGATAGACTGAGACGCTAGCTTGAAATTTCGGCATAACAAGGCGCGGCTTGAAATTTCGAGAGAACAAGCTTAACGTGTACCCAAAAAAAAGACAATTCGCACCTCATCACTAGAGAGAGCTATGTCCCATTTACTATATTACTAGAAATGCATTCAAATACAACAAAAAAACAAAAAAAAATCAGGACAACAAACATAACGTGTACAGTACCAAAACAATTTGCACTTCCCTCAACAATAAAAAAATAATGTGTGTTGTCTAGCATATGAACTAAATTTGAGTACATTTTCCCTGTTTGAATGGGATTGTACTCGGGTTAGTTATACAACCATCTAAATATTATCTTCACAACACATGACATGAATATAGGAGAAGTAAATTCCTATATAAATACGAACTACATGTACATACGATCTCAAATTCAAATATATGTATAGATTTTATGTTGAATTCAAATCATAGTACATGTATGCTCTAGCTAGATGTTCGGAATCTAAACCATGTATGATATACTACGTACAATGTGTTTAACAAGCACAACACACACACAAACACCATTTAGACTAGTAAGGTACACGTGCATTGCACGCATGAGATTTGGCAACCAAATTATGAATAATTACCACATTATAACATGTAAGCTTTCAGTCATATATGCATGATGTAGATGTTCGTTTAATTCTTATAGTTCATTTCATTCAAAATCATCTAGTTTTTATAAGAAAACTAATCTATTTTAAGATTCATTGAATTGTGCGTTGTAAGACATAAAGTAAAAACAAATAATGGCAAATCATGTAGAAAAACATTTGGGCAATTCTGATACGGAAGATTTTAGAACAAAGAAGAAGTGCTTGTGTTTTGAGGTTTGTGCATTATGCTTAAGTGCAACCATGGAGTCTTCTAGATTGTACATGTGGCAAAATCTGGTGCAATCTAGATGATATCCAATGGCCAGTTGTGCTCAAATTTGCCATCTCTACACCATCGGATTGGCCTCATCCAACGACCACCTTTCAAAGTTAAAGTTATCCGCACACTATATAAAAAATATAAAATATAAAATATATATAGGGGTATAGATATAGATATGTGATGCGAAAGCCACCCATCATCTCCAATTAGAATAATGTGTCCATGCACGGATGCAATGTGGCCAAACGATGTCTTCCATCGATATCTCAAATACAAATTAGTCTGACCTTGTTCAATGTGTATACAGTACAACATGCTTGTTTCCAAACCACACCACGCATATCTCAGTTATATTCATGCATGCATGGGTTTCAAACATCATGATCCATTATTCAAATATTTGAATTCTACTTTACATTGATTAAGACGTCACCTAGTCTTTTACACCCACACAGTCATCTTCTCTTTATAATTGTACCATTAACTTTCTGCCGTGGATGCATGCACACATAGTACCAGTCGGCATTATCCATCGCGCACATGCAATCTTTTTCTTTAGGTCGGTCTCCCATGCATGCACACACACACACACACACCTCCCCCTCCCCATCATATCGGGCATTCTTTATCTCTCACGCGCATGCGCAACGATCGATGTTCCTCTATGTGTGTGTATATATAGCTAGGTCTTTCACAGTTTTCCACACAAACCGATCAATCTATATATCTAGTGAGGTCTCACCCTCTTTCCCATGTCCACATCGATCAATCTATACCTCTCTATATAGGATTACATAGCTAATACACCCACATAAATTATATATCCAATGTCCCCCTCTCATCATCCATTCCTCCGCTTCATCACTCAGACGCGCGCACAGTGGCGAAGACAGGGGGCAGCAAGGGCCCTGACCCCCCCTAACCTCACTATATATCGAGGCTAATATGAATGTGATCATTAGACAATTGCTGGTAAAATGGTTTAAGTTGATGAATTGGCCCTCCTCGTAAAGGATTAGCAATGCTTGGCCCCCTAGCTCATTTATTTTTCATGGCTCCGCCACTGCGCGCACCAGCGCACGTTCTCGCCCCCTCTCTTCAGATATCGATCTCGCACTTGTGCACTCCTTCATAGTCTCCCTCCACTTGGCCCCTCGCACCATCTTCTTGCCCCCCACCGGATTTTTCCACATGTACAATCTAGTAGACTCCATGGTTGAACTTAAGCATAATGCACAAACCTCAAAACACAAGTGCTTCTCCTTTGTTCTAGAATGTTCCGTATTAGAACTGCCCAAACTTTTTTTCTAGTTGAATTGCCATTATTTGTTTCTACTTTATGATTTACAATGCACAATTCCATGAATCATAAAATAGATTAAGGGCTTCTTTGATTCAAAGGATTCACAAAGGAATTTTGGAGGATTCTAATCCTTAGGATTTTTTGCTATCTTGGTTGTTTGATTCGTAGGTTTGTAAACCATAGAAATTTTTCCATAGGATTCATTTGCACTAGATTTCATAGGAAACATCCCATCGACTCAAACCAGTTTGAAAGAATCCTGCATTTTTTCTATGCACAATCAAACACTCGTACAATCCTGTAGGATTCAAGACGACATTCCACTCTAATCCCATGTTTTTCCTATTCCCGCGTTTTGGAAATCCTACGAATCGAAGAGGCCCTATCTTTTTTTTATAAAAACTAATTTATTTTGAATCAGATGAACTACAAAAATTAAACGAAGGTCTACATCAGCCATATATGACTCAGAGCTTACATGCTATAGTGTGGTATTTATTCATAATTTGGTTGCCAAATCTGATGCATGCAATGCACGTGTACCTTACTAGTACTTCGAGTATTTGCAAACACGTAAATTAGAATTCGAATGGCACGCTACACAGTGTCTCTCTAACAGTTCATGAAGCTATGTGGCACATGTGGAGGCGTTGTCGCGACCTCCTTGTGTGGATTGATCACAGTGGCGTGCTGCTGCTTCCAGAAGAATGTACTCGTCCTCTCTGAGCCACACTAGCGGTACATGCACAAAGCGAAGATGTGCACGCACGCCACGCACGCACGACGCATTTTTGTACAAAGATCCACCCCATGTGACAATTTGACGCGTGTAAAGTCCTTCATTTCATTCATGGTCAATTAATACAACGCATGCAAATTGAGTGGACGTGAGGGCGGAAGAAAGACATTACTACTCCACTGCGCGCATGCGAGTTGTTAAATCATGGGCTGCCAGTACTTCCATTGGTCTCCTTCGTATTTTGTGCCAATTTTTGACCATATTTGTAAGTAACATAATATTTATGCATGTCATAAAAAGTGGCACAAAAAAAGGGGGCCAATAAACCAGGACGCATGCAGCATGATCAATTTTTGCCAGGGCTACTGTTGGTGGCCTTTGTATTTAAATATGGACGGAGTGGAGTAGTACTATCTTTATCTTAGCCTCGTAGGGCTCTCCCAGCGCCTAGGCTCACCTCCCCGCCTCGCCCACCGGATCCCGCCATGGATAATCCCTTAGATCCCAGGATCCCGCGGGCTGCCCTCTCGCTGCGGCCCGCAACGCTGCCGCCTTTGAGCGAAACCCACATGTGTTTTAGAGGGGATCCATTGCTCTGGAATCACAGATCGGTGGCGCCCGAGGACATGCCAGGGCTGCGTTTCAGGTGGTGGGCAGCAAGGGCAAATCAGATCGAGGAAGCGTCGCATAGATTGGAGAGAAGTTCCAAGGAGCTGCGCCTGGCGCGGCACAAGGCGGAGGTGCAAGTCGATCTCAGGGGAGAGATACTGAGGGATGTCAGCATCTGGCAGCGTCACGTTGATTTCGAGCTAGGGCTAATGGCAGAGATCATATTCACGGAGTCGACGCGGAGGAAAGAACGTGCATGCCTGTGCAATGGCATGAGCAGCCGGTGCAACTGTTCAAATGGGCGGTAGGAGAAGCCAAATCCCGGGACCAGTTGCGGCGGCGCCGCTGGGCATGCATCATAGGCGAGGTGAGCTGCCCTCCTTCCCCACCAGCGATGCAGTGACCTAGTTGGTTGCTGGTGTAGTGAACTTGCAACGCTATGTCTGTTTGCAACCTTGACAATCACTCCATCTATATGTCTGCTCCATCACCCAGAGGAGATACTCGATGAACTCGAAGGACTGCGGGGTGACTGCCGCTGAGGAGTACATCGCTGCCCTCATCGCCTCTGTCTCGCTCTTTCGCATACATTGGCACATGGCCCTCACCATCCTCGAAATCTCCCACTCATTGTCAAACCAAGTAAGGATCTCCTTCAACCTGGCTAACTTTGCCTGGTCGCCGCAGGCGATCTGCCTGATTCGCTGCTGCATCCTCTCCATAGATGTCCTTCTGAGTGGTCTGGTGCTAGCTTTGGAAGATGGGAGGAGAGATGGTGGTCTTGCAATAGAGAAGAGGGAGAGGCGAGATGGTGGTTTTGGAATGGAGATGATGGAGAGGAGAGGGGGTGGTTTTGAATGAGAAGAGGGAGAGGCGAGACGGTGGTTTTGGAATGGAGATGATGTAGAGGAGAGGTTTCCCTACCTTTCGGTAGCTGACAGGTGGGCCCCGCGCTTGGTGGGACCCATGTGTCAGTGTCTCAATGGCAGGATGGGCTACGTCAGGGGATCCTCGCCCGAGGAGAGAGGAGGTGGTTTTGCAATGCAGAAGAGGGAGAGGTGAGGCGGTAGTTTTGGAATGGAGATGATGGAGAGGAGAGGAGGTGGTTTTGCAATGGAGAAGAGGGAGAGGAGCGTGTGGCGGCGATTTAGGATTGGATGAGAGGGCCGGCGCGCTGTGACTGGATCAAAACCAAAATCAATTTACCCTTCTATTAAGAAAGCGACCCCACATTAACTAGTCTCCCTTTTATTCTTGGTCATAATTGACCATGATTTTTACAAATAAAATATATGTTATATGTTGCAAAAAATAATATAATTTGAAAGTACATTCAGATATGAACCAAACAATATAATTTTTGGTGACATGCATTCACATTTTGCTTGTCAAATACAGTACGTGGTCAAACTTTGACCCAAAATACGCAAAACAAAAAATACTTCCAAGACCAGCGCCGCTCCTCTCCTCTGAATCCAGCGCTGCTCCTCTCCTCTTCCATTTCAAAAACATTGCCCCTCCTCTCCTGTTCCAATCCAAAACCAGCGTCGCTCCTCTCCCGTTCTAATCCAAAACTAGCGCTCCTCCTCTCCTCTTCCATTCAAAAACCACTGCCGGCGAGTGAAGGTGTTGTGGAGAAGTAGATCGATGGAGGAGTACAACCGATACGTGAGGATCGCAGACGGCGACCCTATGAAGCTAGCTAGGATGTTGGAGATACAGTCTTCGTTTGACAACAACGACCAACTAGCAGGGACGGCGACATCCATGGCCAAATATCTACAATGGAGCGAAAAGGCGGCGATACTCCCGAAGGGAGTCGCGCGGGAGTACATAGAGTTGCTCCTCTGGGCCATGGAGCAAACAGATTCACCGAATCTGATCATGAGGGATCGGTGGTGGGAGTATCGTTCCCATTTGGAGCATCCACCAGAGATTGAAGGATCGAGCATCTACAGGGTCCCATTTGTGAGGGTGTCGTGCCAGAGCGAGCTGGTGGAGTCTTCGTCGACCGAAGCCAGCTGCAAGAGGAGAAAAGCAGTTGGCCCGACGATGCTTCCCGGCCATCCTCTCCCTCGCCGTTCACACCGTCTCACGGGGCGGCTGTCTGTCGCCGAGGAATAGGAGGGGACTGCCCCCCCCCCCCCCCCCCCGCCCTCCCAGCCCAATAGTTGGGCAGGTTGTGAATTTTCACGAGGAGCTTGGGGTTGTTAGTATTTGCAGGTTGTGAATTGTGTTTTGTGTTGTGTATTTTGAGAGTACTTTCAGATATGAATGTTTTTTGAATTTCAGATTTACAGTATTGAGCATATGAAGTATTTTATGAATTCTAGAGATCTATTTTTAGCACTTAAAAAATGTAGTTTCATAGGAGTACAAAAGTGCAGACAATGTGATTCCCAGAGAAGAAACTGCAAGTTTCAGTTTCAGATAAGAAACTGCAAGTTCAGTTTCAGATAAGAAACTGCAAGTTCAGTTTCAGATAAGAAACTGCAAGTTCAGTTTCAGATAAGAAACTGCAACTTTCAGAGGCAGAGCATTTATATTAACACGGCCTTTTCAAACAGGTAACATCATGTTGGAAGTTTTATTCATGGTCGAAAATGGAACTACCAGCCAGTTAACATCATGCTGATCAACATTCATGCATAGCACATCTTCATATGATGCACAGTCAAAAAGATATGCTATTTTCAAAATGCCCACACAATGTCGAGTGTGCGAAAAACAGAGAAAACGAGGGGCAAAGTTTTGGCAAGTGTTGGACGTGGTGTGCGTAGATGACAATGGGGACCCACATGTCAATAATGGCAGAGGCAAAAAATTTGGAGATATTTTCCCTGCATCAGGTGGAATCGAACCCGGGAGGAACAGTTGTCGGGTAGTGTCACTTGGCCACTGGGCTAGTTCAGTACTTTCGTTACAAATAAGGCACAGCCTTGGGTGGTCCGATCACCTCCTGCGCCTTTGTGCGCTCGCCGCGGCGCCGCTGTCTGTCGTTGTGAACATGTTGTACAAACGAGAGGAATCTGGAGAGGACTGTACGTGGAGAGGCGGACAGTCGGGACCCACCAGGTCTATGGCCGTACGCAAGCAAGTGCCTCATCGAAAAAAACTTCCTCCTAATGCTATACTGACGTTGGGGCCCACAGGTTTGTCAACATACTTACATATTTTTAGGTGCTTCAACGTAGGAGATAAATTCACAACGAAGCTGTGGAGCTGGCGGGTAGTATCATTTATTATCACTGGGGCAGCAAGTATCCGCTGGGTTTTGGGCTGCCCCGTCTAGGCTTTCTTTTTTAACATGCGCAGCCCACGACATGCCGGTTTTTATTTTTTTGAGGGCCGTCATGTATCGACCGGCCTATGGACCTCCCATTCGAGGTTTTATTTTTCCTGAAACATCGGCAGCCCAATTTATGTATTTTTTTGAAGAAAATGCAGAGGTCTGTTCTATTTTCCTATATAAGAATAGGAACGCCTGGTCCAACTTTTGTTTCCCTTCTAACTATATTATATATATTTAAATTATTTTATATGTTATTATATATTATTGTTATTGTCATCATATATTTAATAGATACTTACATATGTAAGAAAACAATATCCCACATCTTATTAACTTATAAAAATAATTTCTTAACAATAAAATACTGGATTTTTTTGGCAATGAAAATCCTGGTGATTTTGTACAAAAGCTTGGTAAGATTTAAGGACCAATGTAATAATAAATCACTTATTATTTAAATATATTTATAACAAAATGCTCAGCCCCTGTTTATTTTTTGATAACATTGTTGCCCCCAACCCAACATTATAATTAGAATCAGCCCAGCAAAATCGTGTATTTCGAGAAAGTGCAAATGGCATGTAAATTTTTAGGAGAAAAATAAATGGGCCGCATGGACGCTACATTATTTGTTCACCAGCCCAGCAAATGGACTGTAATTCTAAAAAAAGATCAAATTGACTGTAAATTCTGAAAAAATGGGTTGAATACGTGCCACATTTTTTAGGCTGAAATGTGGGCCAAGAGGTCGAAGCCAGCACAAGTCGTTGTCAACTTAGTCAACAAATGATTCTGACATCGTTAGCCGTTGGATTTACATCCAACGACCGGCATCCATCTTCTATCTCTCGTCTTCTTCCTCCAACGCCGCCGTGACCACCTGCTCCCGCCTCATGCTGCTAGCAGCTCTGCTTAGCACGCTTCGCTGTGAAGCGCTACCCCACAGTTGGCCAGGCCATCCCTCCACCCCTACACACCTCCTGTTCTTCTCCACCGACTGCCGAACCACACCGCACCAGAACCAGTTAACCCTCGTACACCTCTCCTTCTGCGACTCTACTGCCGCGTCTTCCCATCTCCGGCTCGTTGCTGTCCGGGGCCTCGCCGTCGTCCACCACTGTCGGTGTACAAAAGTAGGGGCTCTCCTTTTGACCCCTTTACTTGTGCACGGGTAGTCAGAGCCGCGCCCGCGACCACGCTTAACAGGGCAGAGGAGGGAAGCCGGAAGGGAACCGAAGCGCAAGACAAACAAGGCAACGCCAAGACCAGAAGCGCTAAAGAGCAAAGGGGTGAGGCGGGCTCCCCCAGCAAGACCCTTGCCGAGGCAGCTTGCCCAACGCCAGCGGAGCAAGCCACCCTTGAGCCCAGGAGTTCCGAACACCGCCAACAACTACACTGCAACCAAGGCTCAGGACGCACCTCCATGGTGGCATGCAGATCTTCGTCAAGATCATGGACACACAAGATCAGATGAGGACCAGAAGACGACGACCCTCGGAGGGATCCTAGCCGAGGAGATTCACGAGATCCCCGGCAAGATCCTTGCTGGGGACGACCACGACGCCACGGCAAGACCCTTGTCGGGGCCCCAGCAAGGCCCTTGCCGAGGGCACTAGTGGAGCCGCAGCCAGGCCCACGTCTGCCAAGACGCCACCGCCGTCCCCATACAGCTGCTAGCTCAACCAGCTGGGCAGGCACCTGCGTGGCGACGAGCAGCCTCTACACCAACCCAGCAAGCACCTGCATGGTGGCATGTAGATCTTCATGAAGGCTCCACCACCGCGCCAGCCCAGCAGCTAGCCAACGTGGTGCCACGACACCTCGTCAGCTCTAATGCGCGTCGAAGCCAGGCGAGGCAGCGACAGCTGGGACGTGCTTCCTTGCCGTCCCCAATAAAGCGCAAGGGGCACGTCGGCAGCGCATTAAATGCGTTTGTCCGACGGTGCCAGAGGATAGACTCATCCACTGTACACCTATCCACCTCCTGTGTGCCACTGTGGCAGCCCCTTTTTCCTATAAAAGGAGGCCCGAGGCGACCAGGAGGAGGATTCGGATCTTTTGAGCAAATCACACCCCGTAGCTAGCTCCATAACACAAGAACACTCAATACATCCACCAAAGCAGGACTAGGGTATTACACGCCTCCGCGGCCCGAACCTGGGTAAATGACCTATGTGCTTCCTGTCAGACCCGCTCTTTGCACAACTCCGCGCCCGCCAACCGTAGAAGGGATTCCAGTGATCCCATAGGTGTCGATTTCCCCCGACATCTTTGAAGCACTAGGTAGGGGGCGCAGTCGTGGAAATCTGGTCTGATCGGACCAGCAGCTTCATGGTGGCCATCATTCCAAGGAAGAAGACGACCAAGCTTGACAGCACCACCTGCGGATGCGGTGGATGCCCATGCAACGACAGAAAAGCTAAGTCGTGCGAAACTTTAAACAATTTCTTTTTATATATAAGGTTATTCTCCTCGAAGGTCCTGCCCTATGTATGGAAAACCTGCACGCAAAGGGGCCCTTCCGCTATTTGCAACGCCCTTGCTCTATTTCGAGTCCGCTCAATAGCCCATGCGGCCGCGTCGAGAGGGGCAGGGTAGCCTTCCGCAATCGGTAACGCTCTTGATTCTGACTCGAGTCAAGCTCGACAATTCGAGCGGCCGCGTTGAGTGCGGTAAGGTGATTCGCCTGGCAGCAAGCACACCCGGCAGGTCACTGGGGATCCGTCCTCAAGGCACCGTGGCCTAGGTTTACATGCCGGCGAGCCTACCCGATTAACGTAGGGTGAACATGCAAAGAGGGGATTGAACAGGAAAGTAACATGCATAATATCAAAAGTACTGCAGAGTTATATTACATCAATTGTTGTTGCGGTTCTAACTAAAGATAGAAATTGTCTTGGTCATGAACCTGCAGCGGCGGTGAGAGACGGGGTGCCTAATCCCGGCGCTGGCCCTCTACCCTCTGGATTCCATCGATGCGGCTCATGATGGGCTTGATACGCTCATTGGGCACCGCGAGGTCCGCATCCTCCGGCAAGCTCTCCAACGCAGCTTCGAAGTCGAGGTTGGGATTGCAGTGCGTCACCTGGGTGAGGACCTTGGTCATGGCACCCCGACAAAGCCTCCGGGCCTCATCGGCCAGATAGGTCGCCCGATTGGAGTGGAACTGCTCCAGGGCCCCGAAGACACCCTCAAAGAATAGGGTCAGCTTGGCATTGGGGCTCACGTTGCGCTCCGGGGTGTACCTCATGTTTGGCTTCCCCATGGTAGCCAGCTGCGTGGTGATCCTGCCAGTGACGCCTTCGAGGCGGCCGATCCAGCGGTTCTCGCCCTCCACAAAATCCTTGTGGTTGGCGGTTTCATTCTTCCGCTGCTGCTTCTCGGCCTCCAGATCCTTGGCCAGGGTCTCCTCCCGGGCTTTGGCCTCCAAGAGCGTCTCCTCAAGGCCCTCTAGCTTCAGCTTCAGGTCTCTGATGGAGTCATTGGCCTTGGAGAGCTGCTCAGCCTTGCCGAGGACTGCGCCCTGTGCCTCCACCAGGGCACCATTGAGCGTGTCCTTCTCCTTGGACAGCTTCAGGACCTGGTCCTTCAGCCCCTCCCGCTCCACCTCCAGCTCCTTCACCGTGCCAGCGTGAACCAGAGCCTGGGCATCGAGTGCCTCCTTGTGCCTCTGGTCCAGCTCCTGGGTCCGCTGCACGACGAGTTTCTCCACCTCCTCGTCCTTGCCGTGGAGCGTTGCAACGAGATTCTCCTCACGCGCGGCGAGGTCCTCCTCCTGGGAGTTCAGCGCGGCCTGCTGCTGGTGCCGGGCGGCCTCGGCCTGGGCGGCCCACTGCTCCGCCAGTTCTTGGGCCTTCTCGATGTCGGCCTTCTTCATGACAAGCTCAACCTGGCACTAGGCGAGCACATCCTGGCAGGCCTTCAGGTCCTTGTGGGCCTAGCGGAACCAAGCCCGCGCCTCGACAACATGCCCCTCGAGGTCCGCCTCCGCCTTGTCC
Organism: Aegilops tauschii subsp. strangulata; assembly: GCF_002575655.3. Taxonomy (NCBI): domain Eukaryota; kingdom Viridiplantae; phylum Streptophyta; class Magnoliopsida; order Poales; family Poaceae; genus Aegilops; species Aegilops tauschii. The sequence goes on from NC_053036.3 coordinate 282,636,214, forward strand.
GTCATTGCCATCCTGGACATGGCCTTGTCTAGGCAGGCGCGGTGAAGCGCCTGGAGCTTCTGGAAGTTGGCACTCATGGCCCGGAGGAGACGCTCCTCCTGGGAACCGCCGCCACCGGTGCTTGGCTCGTCAACAACCTCAAGGCCGGCGGCGGCGAGCACCTCGTCATCAAACACCTCCTCCTCGACGGGCGCCCCGGTGCTCGCCGTCCCTAGGAGGTGGACGAACAGGTCGTCGCTCACTCTCAGGTACCTGCCCGAGCCAGAGGCAGCAGAGGAGGAAGGTTGGTCGTCAACCACCTCCTCCTCGGTACCGGCCTTGCCGGCCTCCTCGGCAGTAGCCTTCCCGGGCTCTTCAGCAGACCCCTTGGCGGCATCCTCAGCAGCACCCTTGGCGGCCTCTTCGGCGGCGATCTCCTCGGCCTCTGTCGTGGCATCCTTGGCGACGTCCTCGATGACGACGTCTATGTCCTCCCGGTCCGCCGAGGGAGGATCTGGATATCGAGAAAAGGATGAGGCGAAGCCAAGACGAAGATTCAGAAAGAAGGGAAAAAGAGCAGGGATAGAAGGCGAGTGACTTACCCGTGCCGAGCTGGGAAGCAGAGGCCCCGTCTCCGCCAACATCTGGCACCGAGGCAAAGTTACCCGCACCCGAGTTTGCCTCCTCCTCCTCCGTGTGCATGGGCTCGGTGCTTGACGCCCTTGCCGGGGACACCCCACGGGGCGGCGTGGTCGATGCGGGCGGCGTGTTGGGGGTAGCCCTCGGTGGCTCCTCCTGCTGCTGTCCTCCTCCTGCAACCACGTCAAGGTCAGCGCCGAGGGATCATATCCCCAACACACGTCGATGAGGGGTGAGTGATGAGCTTACGCTGGGGCCTGTGTCGGGGGCTGCTGTCCGGGCTACTCAACACCACCAGCGGTGTACCGGAAGCGCCTGCCGGGGGCTGGCCGCCCGCCGAAGCCCTAGCCCTCTTCACCCTCTGGGCCAGTGTCTCCGCATCCCTGCAAAGATGGAAACAAATCAAGATGAGTGGCACAATCTGAGGAGGCGGAGATGACAAAAAGTAACTAGATACTTACTTATCCTCCACTTCCTCTTCTGCTGCCTTCCTCATCCTCCTTGGGCTGAGGGACCCGAAGTCGAAGACGACCTCCGCGTCAACGTCTGCCGGAGGAGGGGAAGATGGTGGAGTCTGGCCACGCTTGGACGAAGAAGAGGCAGTTGCTTTCTTGTTCGCCACCGCGGCCCTCACCAACTTCCTCGCCACCGCGGCCCTAGTCTGGCGCGCGGACCCCTCCTGGGTCTCCTGCAGTTGCGCAGCCCTGCCGGGCCGGACCGGCTCGCCGGAGCTGGCCCGCCGCAGGACTCGCCCTTTCCCCGTGGCCGGGGGATCGACTGTCTCGGCCACCCCCTCCGACGACTCGTCGACCACGTCTTCGATGAGAGGGGCCCCGGTGCCGGCGCTGCTGGCCTCCCCAGCGGACTCCGCCCACTGGGCGAGCTCCGTCTCCTCTTCAGCCGCCGCGGCCTTGTCCTCCACGCCGCCAGCGCTGCTGATGTAACGCCCCAAATTCGATGCGCCATGTGTCTTCCGTTTATTTGTCGTCTTTGCCATGTCATGTGCTTGCGTGTTGCATTTTGCCATGTCATCATCTGCATTGCATCCTCATGTTTTTAAAACTTGCATCCGATCTTTTCCCCGTTGTCCGTTTCGCGGTCCGACACTCTCGCACGCGCCCGTTGCACCTCTCAGGCATCGTTTCGTGAGTGGCTTTATGATGTTCTCAGAATGGGATGAAACTTGGCGTGCGGTGTTGTTTTAGAGTAGGTAGACCGCCTGTCAATTTTCATTTCATTTGGAGGTCGTTTGACACCCTAACGGTTAACCGCGTAGCCCGAAACCCCTCTCTCTCTTTGCAGCCCAACACCCCTCCACCATAGCCCATGAGCCCATCCAAACCCCCTCCATGCTCTCGGTCGTTGGATCGTGATCGTGTGGGCGAAAACCGCTCCCCATTTGGACTCTCGTAGCTCCCTCTAGCTATAAATATGCCCTCCCCGTCAAAATTCGCAGATGAAACCCTAGCCCCGCTCCTCCGCGCCGCCGGACATGTCCATCCCGCGCCGGACATGTCCACCGGCCACCTCGCTCCGGCCAATCCAGTGCTGCCACGTCACCCCGTCGCCGATCTCCTCCATCCGGCGCGCGCCACCTCGCCTCCTCTCGCCTCCCACCGCGACAGGCCCGCCGGGCCCGGATCGGGCCCGCGGGGCCCATCCTGCCGCCGCCGCCCCACGGCCTCCGCTCCAGCCGCGCCGCTCGCCGCGGGCCGCCGTATCCGCCGCGCGCGCGCCCGGCGCCGCCGCCCCGCCTCGTCTCCGCTGCCCGCGCCGCCCTTCCGCCATGCGCCGCCCTCCGCCGCCGATCTACAGCGCCGCCTCCGCCCGCCCGGCCGCGCGTCGCCCCAATTTACCGCGCCCAACCCCGCCGACCTGTCGCCGGCTGGCCTCGCCTCCGGCCAGATCCTGGCTGGTCCGGCCCGGATCCGGCGTCCCGCGCCTCCTCCGGCCCCGCCTAGCTCGCCGGAGCCCCTAGCAGCCCCGACCCTGCCTCGATTCCCGCATCGAAACCCTAGATCTCGGAGGGTATAATTTCTGCCAAGTCCCTAAGATTTCATCAAATGTGTCCATGTTCATCGCATCATAACTTCATGTGTGTTGCTCCGTTTTGTGCATGCAATATACCAAAATATTCATTGAGTTATGCTCTTCACTTGTTTCATTGTGCCATGCTTGTTTGCATCAATCTTGATGCCCTAATCATCGTTGCAAGAGTGCTATATGATGTTAACCTACTGAGACCGTTATAACTTGCTGTTTTGTCATTTTTGTTGCATTTTGTGTGTGCATCCTTTGAGCATGATGTCTACATGTTTTAGGAGCATATTCATGCCATCTTTACAGTGGCGCAATCCATGTATTTTGGTGTGCCTTATGGTGAGTTCAAAAAGCTTGTGAATTGGGCTACTTGTTACTATTTTTGCTAGTCTGAATCTGTTATATCATGATGCTATGTAAACCTGCTGCTACAAGTCATTCTATGCATAATCTGGAGATGTTCACTAAGGACGTTTCAATCTACATGTTATGCTCTATCCATCCATGCCCTTGGTTGCAATTATGTATTGCTGTAGCTTGTTGTTATCATGCTCCAAACTTGCTACATAATGTTGCTGTCAGCCTGTTGACATTAAGTTGAGTGTTTCCATGTGTTTTGCTAGTGATCCATGCACCCTATGAACTTGCTCTTGCCATGCTTAGCTTCATAATTGTGTCATCGTACTGTTGGTTTACTTCATATGCCAGGAAATGCCTTGTGGTGAGTGGTACAAGCTCACCGACATGCCTACATATCGTTGTTTCTGCCATGTACTGTTATTTTCACCAAGTCTGAATCTGTCATATCAATTGCCATGTTTGCATGGATGCTATCATCTTTTCTGTTGATCTTTGGAATAAGTTCAGTAAGGGAGTTTTGTTAATTGCTTTTAGTACTAGCATGCCATGCCTTTGATTTCCATGATAAGTTCATGTAGCATATTGTTTGATAGCTCTAAACATTACAACCTGAGGTTATTTCTGCCATGTCCAGTGATTTCTACAGTGTCTGTGAAACTGTTATTATTTGCAATCTTGTCATGTCCTTTTGAGCATGTTCTAGTGATTTCTGGAGATAGCTCAGTGTTCATGTTTTGTAATTCTTCACCTATAAATCACGTCCATGCCTTTTTGTTTTTATGATGAGGTGTTGTAGAATGTTGTTTTGATGCTTGCAAGTTGCCTAGTTGCTGATTTGGACAGTTTGCCCTTTTAAATTTGTGTCATGTGTATGTGTTGAACCGTTACTCCGATTTGAGTGTGCTCTATATGAAACTTGCTTAGTTTTACATGTAGCTTCATGTTACCTTGTTGCATCCTTGTTTTGAAGTGTTTATGATGTTTTTTTGCTTGCATTTGCATCAATGCCATGTTTAACTTGTTTTGCTCATATCTTCTAGGCCGTAGCTCCGAATTAAGCGAACTTTATATGTAACTGGACTAGAAAACCGTGTAGATCATATTGATGCATTTTAAATTGATGTTTAACAACTTCAACATTGTGTTCTAATCAGATCTGGACCAATTTCGAAATTTGCATATGGGGACTTACCGGAATTGTTCTATGTTGTTTCCGGCCTCATTTAAACTTGCTTTGATGTGTTGCTCTTGTATGCATCATCTCTTGCCATGAGTAGCATCAAATAGAATTGTCATGCATCATACTTGGTTGAGAATCATGTCATGTTTATATGTTGTGTGTTTACCATGTTGTTTGCTTCTTTCCGGTTGTGCTCCTTCCCGTTAGTTCCTGTTTCGTTGCGATCGTGAGGATTCGTTCGTCTACACTTGGTTCGTCTACGTGGCTTCATCTTCTTCATGGACTCGTTCTTCTTCCTAGCGGGATTTCAGGCAACATGACCGTCACCTTGGATCTCACTACTATCATTGCTATGCTAGTTGTCTCGATGCTATCGCTATGTCGCGCTACCTACCACTGGTTTTTCAAGCCTCCCAAATTGCCATGAAAACCTCTAACCTTTTTACCCTTCCTACCAAATCGTTGTTTGGCTATGTTACCGCTTTGCTTAGCCCCTCTTATAGCGTTTCTAGTTGCAGGTTGTTCCATGCTGGAAGATGGATATCATGAACTTTGTTGGGATATCACAATATCTCTTATTTAATTAATGCATCTATATACTTGGTAAAGGGTGGAAGGCTCGGTCTTATGCCTGGTGTTTTGTTCCACTCTTGCCGCCCTAGTTTCCGTCATACCGGTGTTATGTTCCTTGATTTTGCGTTCCTTATGCGGTTGGGTGTTATGGGAACCCCTTGACAGTTCGCTTTGAATAAAACTCCTCTAGCAAGGCCCAACTTTGGTTTTAACATTTGCCACCTAAGCCTTTTTCCCTTGGGAGTCGCGCTCCCGAGGGTCATCTTTATTTTAACCCCCCCGGGCCAGTACTCCTCTGAGTGTTGGTCCAACCTGTCAGCCGCCGGTGGCCACCATGGGTAACTCTGGGCTGGCTTATCTGAAGTTTGGACAATCCGGTGTGCCCTGAGAACGAGATATGTGTAGCTCCTATCAGGATTTGTCGGCACATTCGGGCGGCTTTGCTGGTCTTGTTTTACCATTGTCGAAATTTCTTGTAACCGGGATTCCGAGTCTGATCGGGTCTTCCCGGGAGAAGGAATATGTGACGCCCGGATATTTAGGCTACAGTAATCCCACGTTAACGATGCCACGTCACCTCGGTTATTGTTGCTAATCTCGCGTTGGATCAAAACTGTTCAAATGCAACTTTGAATTTTTGTCAAACATCAAAATTTTTCAAACATTAGAACAAAAATGTTCGGTTTGTGCCAAATATTGCACAGGTAATTGTAGTGAAGAAAACACATGTTTAGAAAATGCTAAAAAGCTCTAAAATACATAAAACATAAAAGAAAAGAAATAAAAAGAAAAGAAATAGAATAAAAAAACAAACAACTGGGCCAACTGGCCCAGCTGGCCACCCACGTGGCCCAGCCGACCCAACCTGGCTGGATAACCCCACTTCCCCACCCAAACCCTAGCGCACTCCCCCACTTCCCCCACCACGATCCATCTCCCCCTCCTCTGCCCCCGATTGGATCGGGGGAATTGACCCCAATGCCGCCGCCCGAGACCGCGTCGCCGGAGCCTCCACCGTCGCTCTCCACCTCGACCTCCCCGTCCTAGACCGCCCGCACCGGACCGCTTCTTCCTTGACACCTCCACCTCCCCGAACGGATCTGGGTCGCGCCTCTGGCGCCCCCGACGCCGTCGCCGTCCATCTCCGTTGTCGCCTCCTCGTCTCCTCCTCGCCGGGTGCCAACAAGTCCCTCGCCGAGTGTCTACGTCGTCGGCGTGAACCAGGTCTAGATGGAGCACTCCGGAGCCGTCGCCCTCGATCCATCCCCTCCGAGCACGTCGCTTGCGTCGCCGCTCGATCTGCACACTCTGGTCGCCCCCGACGCGTCTGAGCACGCCAACAACTCCGGGGTGAGCTCCCGTGGCTACTCCCCCTCTCCCCCTCCTCGATTCACCGCCATAGGCTGCCATACGCGCCGTCCGGTCTCTGGCCAGTGGGCTCGGTCACCGCGACCGTGACTGCGCCCAGCCTGCGTCACCGATACCCTTCGCGCGCGCCCCCGACGCCCCACCACGCCGCGATGCGCTCGCCCGACGCGCTCCCCGCACCCGCGCTCACGAAGAGCGTGTGCCCCGACGCCCCTGAACGCACCCACGACCGCGCCCGCCGGCGATGCTCTGCCTGCTGCTGCTCCCCGCCGTGTGCGCGCGCGCACGCGCCGCCCGCTGCCGTTTTCGTCCCGCGGCGGCCTTGCCGCGGCCCACCAACGCGCAGCCTTGGCCCCCCTGTGCTGCTGCTGCTGTCGCTCGTCGCTGTGGCCGCCGGTGCCCAGCGCCGTTCCCTCCCTGTCGACCTGGGCGGGTGCCCAGCGCCCACTCCAGGCGCCCGCTAACACCGAACCCACTATGGCCCCCTGGCCCAATGACATGTGGGGCCCAGCCCCTAGAACATTAAAAAAGATATAAAAAAGAATTAAAAATAATAATAAATACAAGTACTAATTAATTAATTAACTTCATTAATTGTGTTTAATTAACCTAATCAATTAATTAAACTTATTTGATCTTGCTTAATTAAACCCTAATTAACATGTTAGTCTATGACAGGTGGGTCCCACTGGACCCACAGTCCAGCTTTGACTCTAGTCAGCTGGGTTTGACCTCCTGACATCATGGTGATGTCATGCTGACATCACCTTTCACTGTTCCCGATAATGTTTGATTTAAATAATTAAATAAATTTCAAAATTGCCTAAAACTTTGATAAATCATAGAAAATAAACCGTAGCTCGGATGAAAATACTTTGTACATGAAAGTTGCTCAGAACGACAAGACGAATCCGGATACGCAGTCCGTTCGTCCGCCACATATCCCCAGCATAGCGAACGTGCAACAATACCCCTTCGATTCGTCTGTCCGAAAACGTCAAACACCGGGAATACTTTTCCGGATGTTTCCACCCTTCGCCAGTATCACCTCCTACCACGTTAGGTCACCCCTAGCACCGCTTATTGCCATGTTATATTTTGTGATGCCTTGTGTGCTCCGTATTTACTGTTTTTTCCTCTTCTTCTCCGTTAGACCTCGAGACCGGCGCCGCTGCTACCCAGTTCGACTATGTTGTTGACGACCCCCTCCTTGCCAGAGCAACCAGGCAAGCCCCCCCTTGATCGCCAGATATCGCCTATTCTTCTCTATACTCTTGCATTAGAGTAGTGTAGCATGTTACTGCTTTCCGTTAATCCTATTCTGCTGCATAGCCTGTCTTTGCCACTACTGTTGTTACCTTTACCTGCAATCCTACATGCTTAGTATAGGATGCTAGTTTTCCATCTGTGGCCCTACATTCTTGTCCGTCTGTTGTGCTATACTATCGGGCCGTGATCACTTGGGAGGTGATCACGGGTATATACTTCTATACTTTATACATGATACATGTGGTGACTAAAGTCGGGTCGGCTCGAGGAGTACCCGCGAGTGATTCACGGATTGGGGGCTGAAAGGACCTTTGTCCCGACGGCCCTCTGGGTGGATCTTTGTGGCGGAGCGACAGGGCAGGTTGAGACTACCTAGGTGAGAGGTGGGCCTGGCCCTGGTCGGTGTCCGTGGTTACATCAATTAACACGCTTAACGAGATCTTGGTATTTGATCTGAGTCTGGCCATTTGGTCTATACTGTAACGCCCGGATAATTAGGCTACAGTAAAACTCTCCTGATGATGCCATGTCATCTCTGTTACTGTTGCTAATCAAGTGTTAGTTCAAAACATTTCAAATTCAAAAAAAATGAATTTGAAACAAACACCCAAAGTTTTCAAAAGTCAAAACAAAAATGTTCGGTGGGTGCCAAATATTGCACTGGTAATTATTGTGGAGAAAACATTTTTTTAGAAAGTGCCTACGTATTTTAAAGTGAAATAAACAGAAAATAAAAATAAAGAAAATAAAAGAAAAGAAAAAAAGAACCCCTCCCTCACTGGACCACGCGGCCCTTGCTCGCAGGCCAGACCGGCCCACCTGGCCCAGCTGGCCAACCGCCGGCCCAGCCCCTCCCCGGGTCGCCTTCCCCCCCTGTTCCCCCGACCGGGGTCGCAACAGGGGCACGTCCCCGCCCGACCACCTCGCCGGCGCCGACGCTGGGAGGGGATAAGGCCGCCCCGACGCCTCGGCCTCCACCCATCTCTCCCACTTGCCCCCCCTCTCGCTCGCCTCTGTGCCTCCCAGATCCACACGCTCCCCCCTCTCTGTCTCGCTCCCCCGCCTCACCCGAGCGCCATCGCCGCCGTTCTCCGTCGTTCCCGCGGCCACCGTCATCGCCTTGCACCCCCGACATGCCATAGGCGTCCACCGTCGTCCTCTACCTCGTCTACGCCTCGCCATCGAGCTCGAGGAGCACCGCACGGTCGGGATCGAGCTCGTCCCCATCTTCTCTGTCGCCGGTGACCGCCGTTGTCTCCGGCCACCTCTGCACTCCTAAACCGTCACGGGCCTACGTGTGAGCCGCGCGGTGAGCTTCTTCATCCCTTGCTCCTCTTCATTGACCTCTCGCGCCCCGTAGCTACCTTGTCGTCATTGCCGTGAGCCCGTCGCCGCGGATCGCCTCGCCGTCGTGGCCACAGCTGTCGTCACGCTCGCGCAAGCCCACGGTCGAGTTCCTGGTGCTCCCAGGAGCCCAACGAGCACGAGCCCGTGCTTCTCCGTACTCCCTAGCTCTAGATCCGTCGATGCCCGAACTCCGACGCCACCTCCGCCGCTCGTTGGCGTCGTTCCGGTCATCCCCGAGACCAATCCGTAGCTCCATGTGACACGCGACGTCGCTACCTCTCGAATGGGAGTAGCCACACCCGTTTTGGGCCACCGAGGCGAAATCCCGAGGCTCGCCGGCGCCCTCCGCCGCGTTTTAGCTCACCGGAGCCAACTCCGACGCCGGCGTCCGACGTGGCCGACCTGGGGCCACCCCCTGGGTTGCTGCCAGCGGGCCCCACAGGCCCCGTTGACTGGGTTGATCCAGTCAATGTGCTGACTGGGCAGCCCAGTGGCGCTGACATGCGGGCCCCACCGCATAATTATTTTACCTAAAATATTTTTATAATTAAAATCAATTAGTTAGATAAATGAGGCACTGACAGGTGCGGTCCAGTAGTTAACTAACCTAAATTTAGTTAGTTTAAACTTCTGTTAGTCCATTGTCTATGACAGGTAGGACCCACTGGTTAGTTTGACCTGGTCAGCCGCTCTGTTGACTGCTGAGGTCATCATCACGTCATGCTGATGTCATATTCCTTTTCTGTTACATTAAGTAATTCCAGAAAATGATTAAATCTTTAGAAAATCATATAAAATAATCCGTAACTCGGATGAAAATACTTTCTACATGAAAGTTGCTCAGAACGATGAGACGAATCCGGATACGCAACCCGTTCATTCACCACACGTCCCTAGCATAGTGAACCTGCAACATTTCACCTCCGGTCCATTTGTCAGAAAATGCGAAACATCGGGAATACTTTCCCGGATGTTCCCCCCTTCGCCGGTATCACCTACTACCGCGTTAGGGCACACCTAGCATCACGCTTTGTCATGTCATGCATCGTCATGCATCTGTTTGCATTGTATTCATTGTTTCTTCCCCCTCTTCTCTCCGATAGACTACGAGACCGACACCGCTGCTGGTGCCCCGACCGACTACGCTGTTGACGACCCCTCCTTCTTACCAGAGCAATCAGGCAAGCCCCCCCCCCCTGATCACTAGATATCGCCTATTCTTCTCTATACTGCTTGCATTAAAGTAGTGTAGCATGTTACTCCTTTCCGTTAATCCTATCCTGATGCATAGCCTATCCTTGCTACTACTGTTGTTACCTTTACCTGTAATCCTACATACTTAGTATAGGATGCTAGTTTTCCATCAGTGGCCCTACATTCTTGTCCGTCTGCTGTGCTATACTATCGGGCCGTGATCACTTGGGCGGTGATCACGGGTATATACTTATATACTCTATACATGATACCTGTGGTGACTAAAGTCACGTCGGCTCGTAGGAGTACCCGCGAGTGGATCTTGTGGCGGAGCGACAGGGCAGGTTGAGACCACCTAGGCGAGAGGTGGGCCTGGCCCTGGACGGCGTCCGCGGTTTCTTCAAAATAACACGCTTAACGAGTTCTTGGTATTTGATCTGAGTCTGGCCATTTGGTCTATACGCACTAACCAACTACGCGGGAACAGTTATGGGCACTCGACGTCGTGGTATTAGCCGAAGCCTTCGTGACGTCAGCGACCGAGCGGGGCGCGCCGCATTGGACCGTAAGCACTACGGCTGCTAACTCCAAATCATGGGTAGCATAATTCAACTCATGGGGTTTAAGCTGTCGTGAGGCATATGAGACAACTCTTCCCTCCTGCATAAGCACTGCTCCATGTCCTCGACGAGAAGCGTCGCAATACACCTGGTAATCCTTGCGTTGGTCTGGAAGAATCAACACTGGAGCTGTAACCAAGCGTTTCTTCAACTTCTGAAAACTGGACTCACATTCCTCGGTCCATTTGAACTTGGTGTCCTTCTTCAACAACTCCGTCATGGGCTTTGCAATCTTCGAGAAATTCTCGATGAACCTCCGGTAGTATCCTGCAAGTCCAAGAAAACTCCGGATCTCTCCAACTGACGTGGGTGCTTCCCAATTTGTCACAGTGACAACCTTGGTAGGGTCTACTGCTATTCCTTCTCCAGATATAACATGTCCGAGGAATCCAACTTCCTTCAACCAAAACTCACACTTGCTGAACTTGGCATATAACTGGTGTTCTCTGAGCTTCCCAAGTACCAGACGCAAATGCTCTTTATGCTCCTCTTCATTCTTCGAGTAGACTAGAATAGCATCAATGAACACCACGACGAACTTATCCAAAAACTCCATAAACACCTTGTTCATCATGTTCATAAAATAGGCAGGTGCGTTAGTCAGACCAAATGACATAACGGTATACTCATATAGCCCGTACCTTGTGGTAAAAGCTGTCTTAGGTATAGACTGCTCTCGAATCTTCAGCTGGTGGTACCCTGATCGCAGATCGATCTTGGAAAACACCTTAGCCCCTTGCAGCTTGTCAAACAAATCATTTATCATCGGCAGTGGGTACTTGTTCTTGATGGTTACTTCATTCAACCCTCGATAATCAACAACCATCCTCAACGATCCATCCTTCTTCTCCACTAGAAGCACTGGTGCTCCCCAAGGTGACGAGCTTTGGCGAATATAGCCTTTATCCAGTAACTCCTTAATCTGCTTCTTAATTTTTTCTAAATCCTTAGCGGGCATCCTGTACGGTCTCTTAGATATTGGCCCTGTGCCTGGCAAAATCTTGATCAAAAACTCAATGTCTCTATCCGGCGGCATGCTTGGCAACTCTTCTGAAATACATCCGGGAAATCCTTCACCACTGGTACTTCCTCCTGTACAACTCCTGATAAGGAATTCACTTGAGTCCTATTCGGCACATGCTGGGATACATACTTGATCCTTCTTCCTTCTGGGGTGGTAAGCAAAATCGACTTACTGGAGCAGTCAATGTTCCCTCCATACTTCGATAACCAATCCATGCCTAATATCACATCCAGTCCTTGTGACTCCAATACTATTAGGTCTGAGGGGAACAGGTAGTTACCAATCCTTAGTGGTAACCGATCACACCATAGGCTAGCCATATACTCTGCTCCTGGCGAGGTTACTAACATGGGTGACCTAAGGGCTTGGGTTGGCAGTTTAAACTTAGCCACAAATCCCCTTGATATGTATGAATGCGATGCACCAGTATCAAAAAGAACGATTGCAGTAAATGACTTAACCAAAAACTTACCTATTACTGCATCGGGTTGCGCTTCAACCTCCTCCATGCTAACGTGGTTCACTTGTCCCCTGTTGAAAGGGTTGGGCTTCTTCCCAGAGCTTCCATTGTCATTCCCATTCTTTGCTTCAGAACACTCCGTGGCATAATGTCCATTCTTCCGGCACTTGAAACAAGTAATGTGACTTAGATCCTTCTTGGCGGGCGTTGTTGGGTTGGTACGGTTCTGTCCGTTGCTTCCTCCATTACCATTCCCATTCCGGGGACCACTATAGTTGTGCGCAATCCCTCCATTGTGATTGTGACCTCCATGGTTATGTTGAAGGGGTCCTCCCGAGTTTGGGGTAAAACGGGGTCTCTACTGAGCTCCAGAATTGTACTTCCCTTGTCCATACTTCCTCTTGCGGTTGCCAATCTGCTGTTGCTTGCCTTCAATCATGAGAGCTCTATCTACCAGCTCCTGGTAGTTATTGAAAGTTGCCACCATCAACTGCATGCTCGGCTCATCATTCAGTCCTTCTAGAAACTTCTCCTGTTTAGCTGCATCCGTAGCGACGTCATCTGGGGCATAACATGCTAGCTTACTAAAGTCATCCACATACTGGCCAACGGTGCGTCCTCCTTGGCATAAGTTGCGAAACTCGCGCTTCTTCATGGCCATAGCTCCTGCTGATACATGGGCAGTGCGAAAAGCCTGCTGAAACTGATCCCATGTAACAGTGTCAATGGGGTAAGTGGCTGTGAAATTCTCCCACCATGATGCTGCGGGTCAATCAAGCTGATGTGCGGCAAAACGCACTCTATCCGCATCTGTGCATCCTGCAGTGGTCAACTCCCTTCCAATCTTGCGGAGCCAATCATTTGCAACTATCGGCTCGATGCTACTGGAGAACACCGGCGGATTCAGCCTTAGGGGCTAAGTGATCAACAGGTGGTGGTGGTGGGTTATTGTTGTTGTTGTTGTTTCTCTAATTCTGATTCTGTACTAGTATCTGCATCAATGCATTCTGCTGCTGGATCAACTGAGTGAGCTCCGGTGGGAAAGCAAATCCATTGTCGCGTCTCGGAGGCATCTGCTGGGTTTAGAAAAGGTGAGAAAACAGAGCAGAATGAGGTCTAGGGGGAAAACACTACCCATATGCACATGAGACAAACACAATCATATCACTTCAATCAATTCAAACAAGGGCATACAATCGGTCTAACTATCGTTACAAAAGTGCTCGGACTAAGCTATATACATGGGGGAAATTTCTACTACTGATATGGTGGTCGACTAGAAAAATTGATCGGTGGAAGATTCCATAATATCTCCTCCAGCTTCATCAACAAAGTCATCATCGCTATCGTCGGGGTCTGAGTCGGTGTCGTCGATGATGATGTAGTTCTCCGGGCAAGTGGAATCATCGTCTTCTCCTCCTGGCGCGGGGTCTCCCATGAATACTCCTAGCTTCCTTGTCAGGTCGTCATTCTTCTCCACGAGTATTGTCATTTCCTCCTTGTATCCATCGCGTGTAGACTTGAGTTCTTCCTCCAGCTCCGTGATCCTGGTCATTGCCTTCTTCAGATCTATCATGCCTACGCACATTTGGTTCTCCTGGCGACGAATGTGCTGGTTTAACTCCTAGATGAAAGTTGCAATGGATCTATCCTTGCTGGTGCTGACCATCTCCCATTACTCATCTCAGCGCCCACAAATCTGGTAAATGGTATCCTTGAGATCCTTGTGGTACACTTCTCCAATGCGTCCCATGGTGATGTGGGCTGCCATGCTCTTTCCTAGACTCCAGGTGGGTGCATCAAAGGAAAACTCTATGGGCTCAGTAACTGGCATGAACGTCCTTCCTGGAACTTGAACTTGAATCATCCAACGCTCCTCTTCTGGTAAAGTGGCGTTGTAGGTCCCGGTGAAGCTTGGTATTCCGATGTTCAGGTACCTAGTGACTTCCTTCAAGTGTCGTCCAAAGGGTGTGTCTTCATCCGGTTGAGCAAACTTGTTCCTTGCATCCGCCATCCTATAGAGTAGAAAAGGGAGAGGAGTCAGAAATGAGAAGAGAGTAGTGATCTAGGGTTTTAGCTTAGTGGTCGTGTCCTACAGTCAGCGTGTGCTCCGATACCATCTTGTAGCGACCAGACCTCAAACAGTCTGATCTCTGTGCATCAGTGTCATCCCTGGATCGGTAATGCTGACACGCACAGTACTTGAGGATTTATAACAGAGTAGCAATCACACACTTATTACATCGAATGTCTCAAAAGAGAATTTAGTACAATAAATATGGCTTAAGGTCATCTAAAACGATAACAACGGAATGCTTGGAAGATAAAGTGAGTCCATCAACTCCAACGGCATCACTGAGTGAAAGACAACGACCTATGGCTCCTTACTCGTCGTCTGAAAAGTCTGCAACATGAACGTTGCAGCCCGAAACGGGCCAGCACATGGAATATGCTAGCACTGTAACACATAGAGAGTAATGAACAAAATAAATGCTATCACTACATGCATATTTGGCTGGTGGTAAGCTCTATGGTTACAGTTTTGCATAAAGCCAATTTTTCCCTACAACAAAGGAATAAATTTTATTTAACTACCATGGTGGTTGTTAAACATTGAGAAGGTTCCTCCAACTCAATCCCAATTAAGCATCATCATTAAACCCAATCAAATTATATTAAGAGTGATGAGATCAACATGATAATCCAAGAACCAGATACTCAAGATGTCCATAACCGGGGACACAGCTAACCATGATTAGTTTGTACACTCTGCAGAGGTTTGCGCACTTTTCCCCACAAGACTCGAATGCATCCATTGTCGGAGATTCGAGACACAGTCTTTCTGAAGCATTAATTCTCTACTCTGGATAGACAGTACCACCTACAACCCACTACATCTGCTAGTCTACCTCTTTAAGAGCTTCATGCAACTTACTCAACTATGCCAGAGCCCATAATGGCTTTAGGCTGCACACGGAAGTTTCTAGCATGAATAATCTTATGATCCCTTTGAGGCTGGATGGCGGGCCGTAGGATGATCACACGGGTCCTCCGGAATATCCTAGGACAACACTGGATTCTCCAGGTGCCCACAAGCAATCCACCCAGATGTGTATTTAAATTGCCACCTTAAGTTGAACCATTCACTACAGGAAACAGCTACTTTGCCGTCTGCCACGGCGGACGGCAAAGGCTCGAAAGGCGGATGGCAAAGACCTTTGCCGTTAGCCGCGGACGGCAAAAGGCTCCGGCAAAGAAGGCTAGGGTAAACAGCTGCTTTGCCGTCTGCTTCCTGGCGGCGGACGGCAAAGAGCCTTTGCCGTCTGCGGCGGATGGCAAAGAGGGTGGACGGCAATAATTGCGTTGTCAGTCCGTTAAGTGGCTAACGGCAGACCTTTGCCGTCCGCCGCGGACGGCAAAATTTCTCTGGTCTTTGCCGTCCGCCTTATGATGTCATCTACACGTCACTAGATGGCAGGTTCTTTGCCGTCTGCCACTGATGGCAAAGTGCAGGTTCTTTGCCGTCTGCCACGGACGGCAAAGTCTTTGCCGTCTGCCACTGTAGGCAAACTGACCAAATGGGTCATCTCCCAGGAAGCACAGTTGGCTGCCACGTGGCTTCTTTGCCGTCTGCGGCAGACGGCAAAGAGCTCTTTGCCGTCGGTGGCAGACGGCAAAGAGCCTGCATATTGTCTGTTTTTTCTGTTTTTTGTTAAATCCCACAATTTGCACAGAAAATATATATGACATATAGATATATTTCACAGGCATTCATCACATAAACAAGTTCATACATCATTTCATACATAAACAAGTTCCATCCATCATTTCATACATAAACAAGTTCCATCCATCATTTCATACATAAACAAGTTCCATCCATCATTTCATACATAAAGAAGTTCCATCCATACATAAAGAAGCACTCCATAGCTAAGGTGACTAGAATGAGAAGACAAGAATGAGAAGACAAGAAGAAGAAGAGTAGAACAAGCACTCCATCCAGCACATAATGAAATCTGCAAAATGGCAAAATAATAAAGTTAGAAATGGATCATTTTTTAGGTAACTAAGGTGAAATGGATCGTTTTTGAGGTGGCAGACGGCAAAGAGCCTGCATATTGTCTGTTTTTTCTGTTTTTTGTTAAATCCCACAATTTGCACAGAAAATATATATGACATATAGATATATTTGTCCGGGGGGGAGATTGAGTGGAAAGACAAATACGGGCCAACAACTGTATTGGGCTGCCGTCATACCAAACACACTGAACCCATCCGTGCTGATGCCGACTCGAGGATGCCTCGGATCTGCCGCTTTGTCACCATGTAATTCATCAAACTTTTTCCACGCAACACCATCCGATGTGTGTACAATCATCAGATTCCCATCTGCATCTAGTTCGGTTCTTTTGCCCGTTTTGTGCCATGTCATCTGTTTGGCCGTCTCTTCGACCATGAAAAGACGTTGAAGTCTTGGTACGATTGGCATATACCGAAGAACACTAACGGGGATTTTGGTCTGTGTCTTCTCACCCATACCGTTGTCTACCACAACATACCTGGAAGACTTGCAAATGGGACAATAGTTCAAGTCCGCATAGTCAAGCCTAAACAAGACACATCCTTTCTCACAGGCATGTATCTTATCATAGGGCATCTTCAGTGCACGGAGGATTTTGTCCGACTGGTACAGGTTTGCAGGCATTACATGGCCTTTGGGTAGAAAGCGTCCAAATACTGTCATCATTGCATCGTAGCATTCTCTGCCCAAGTTGAACTGAGCCTTCAGAGCCATTACTTGTGAGATGGCATCCAACTGACAAAGCTCAGTGTGCTCATGGAGCGGACGTTTTGAAGACTCCAACATTTCATTGAAGGCCTTTGCAGATTCCTCCATCTCCTCGTCCGAATCCCGAGCATCATCAAAGTCTTGCACCATGTTTTCCATCCCGGTACCATGCTCGTAGGTGCGACGACGATCCACCTCAGCTCGGTCACGTTGGGCAGACTCACCATGAAATGTCCACACCGTATAATCGGGCGTAAAACCACTCTTCTGCAGGTGTTTGCCCATTTCAGCCTCTGTCCTCTTTTCCCAATTGCCGCACCGTAAACAGGGGCACCAGGTTTTCCTCTGGCCATTTGCAAATGCGGCTCGCACAAACCCCTTGGTTTTTGTGAACCATTCAGTGCTCCATTTGTTCTGACCAGTGTGACCGGTGTACATCCACGCACGATCACTCATCTTGACTTTCAGAGCTACTAGACACACAACAAATATATATATATATATATATATATATATATATATATATATATATAATTCAGCATGTATGTATTCATCAGTTGATCTACTTTGTCAATTTTATTACGTCCATGCAACCTACACTCTAATAGGTAATGATAGGTCCTAATCCCACCCGAGTATGTTTAGATTGGGTTCATTTTCCCATGCTATGCCCCGGATCCTATGCAAAATTTCGGTAGCACCTCCCCGCTGTTCTCCTGATACACGTCTCTGCAATAAACAGAGAGGATGTGTACCCGGAGAACAACAGGGGAGGCACTGACGAAATTTATGCGTCGGATCCGGAGCAAAGCATATGGGAAAACGAACCCAATCTAAACATACTCGGGCTGTCCATGGATAGCGTTGGACAATTCGAAAGAATCAAGGTTATAAATATGCAAATGCATGCATATTTATAACTATGACGCTTTCGAACGGGAGACACATATTGGTTACGCATACTGATGATTCAAGACACATATATATCTAGCTATCAAGTTTCATCGGAATAGATCAAATAATTAATGGGGGAGGAGGACATGTCATTTGTGCTCACCCACGAACGAAGGGGCAGAGCTCGTCAAACGCACGGCGAGGTCGTCGAACACCAAACCTCGCAGCGATGAAACAACTGCACATTTAAAACTACCCGATCAACACATTATATATGATGTTTTTCATAACAAAATCGAAAGATATATGACCTAACTAATAATTCACAAATATATGACCCCGTCGGCTTCTGGAAGGCCAAAGAACACCTTTTCGGGAGGTGTCGGGGGTCGGGGTGTCGTGTCGGTCTCGGGGTGCCGTGTCGGGGTCGGGGTCTCGGGGTCAGGGTGTCGGGTCGGGGTCGGGGTGCCGTGTCGGTGTCGGGGTCGGGGTGTCGGGTCAGGCTCGGGGTCGGGGTGTCGGGGTCGGGGTCGGGGTCGGGGTCTCGGGGTCGGGGTGTCGGGGGTGTCGTGTCGGGGGTCGGGGTGTCGTGTCGGTCTCGGGGTGCCGTGTCGGGGTCGAGGTGTCGTGTCGGTCTCGGGGTGCCGTGTCGAGGTCGGGGTCTCGGGGTCGGGGTGTCGGGTCGGGGTGCCGGGTCGGGGTCGGGGTGCCGTGTCGGTGTCGGGGTTGGGGTGTCGGGTCAGGCTCAGGGTCGGGGTGTGGTGTCGGGGTGTGGTGTCAGGGTGTGGTGTCGGGGTGTGGTGTCGGGGTTGGGGGGTCAGGGGGTCTTCTCATTCTTCTACTACTTCTACTTCTTCTCATTCTTCTACTTCTTCTCATCCCCCGTCTTCTTCTTCTTCTTCTTCTTCTTCATCTTTCTCCTCCTCCTCCTCCTCCTCCTCCTCCTCTTCTTCTTCTTCTTCTTCTTCTTCTTCTTCTTCTTCTTCTTCTTCTTCTTCTTCTTCTTCTTCTTCTTCTTCTTCTTCTTCTTCTTCTTCTTCTTCTTCTTCTTCTTCTCCTCCTCCTCCTCCTCCTCCTCCTCCTCTTCTTCTTCTTCTTCTTCTTCTTCTTCTTCTTCTTCTTCTTCTTCTTCTTCTTCTTCTTCTTCTTCTTCTTCTTCTTCTTCTTCTTCTTCTTCTCCTCCTCCTCCTCCTCCTCTTCTTCTTCTTCTTCTTCTTCTTCTTCCCCCTTCTACTTAACCTAAACCTAAACTAAAAACCTAAACTAATTAAAACTAAACTATTTAAACTAATTAAACCTAAACTAATTAAACTAAATAACCTACACTAATTAATTCTAAACTGAAAAAACTTAAACTAAAAAACCTTATCTAAACAGAAAAAAAACAAAAAAACAGAAAAAATGGGATCGAGGGGCTCACTGTGGGGGGCGGCGACGGGTCGGGGAGGGGCCGGCGACGGGGGGCCGGGGCGGGGCGGTGGAGGAGGCGGGGCGGCGGGGCCCCGGCCGGCGGGGGGCCGGGGCGGGGCGGTGGAGGAGGCGGGGCGGCGGGGGGCCGGGGCGGCGGGGGGGCCGGGCGGCGGGAGGCCGGGGCGGCGGGGGGGCCGGGCGGCGGGAGGCCGGGGCGGGGCGGTGGAGGAGGCGGCGGGGGGCGCGGGGCGGCGGGGGGCCGGGGCGGCGGTGGGGCGCGGGGCGGGGGGGCCGGGGCGGGGGGGCGACGGGGCGGTGGGGCGGCGGGGAGCCGGGGCGACGGGGCGGCGGGGCGACGGGGCGGCGGGGGCGACGGGGCGGCAGGCGGCGGCGGCGGCGGCGGGGTCGGAGGAGAAGGGCGCGCGAGGACGAAGTGAGTAACGGGCGGGGGGGGGGGGGGGTACCTGCCGTTAGGCAAGTGCCCTCTTTGCCGTCAGCCAGCCTTTGCCGTCCGCCTTTTTGCCTCTTTGCCGTCTGCTAGCGGACGGCAAAGAGGTGGGCCGTTAAGATTTTTTCAAACGAGCGGGGGGTGGGGGCCACCACACTCTTTGCCGTCTGCCAGCGGACGGCAAAGAGGTGGCTGATGGCAAAGAGCTTCTTTGCCGTCAGCCTTTTCTTTGCCGTCCGCTTACGTGTAGCTGATGGCAAAGAGCTTCTTTGCCGTCAGCTAGCAGATGGCAAAGAGCTGGCAGATGGCAAATTAGCTGATTCCAGTAGTGATTAATTAACAATCTCACATCTGTCATGAATACACTCAAACCCAATCCACATCTATGAGCATAGCATAGCAATATAAGCAACGTAGATGTAACACCCATAGGTTTGAAAATAAACAGGTGAATAGGTACTACCTCATCTACTTCCCAAAACCCATAAGTTAATCAAATCCTAACCATGCAATTGTTTGAGGATTGATTTAATGCAAAAAAATTGGGTAGTAAAGGGGTATGATCAAAGTCTTACTTGCCTTGCTGATGATCCTTGAAACCTAGAGACTCGTAGTAGCACGCTTCGCACTCCGGGTACTCTATCGCAAACAAACAAGCATACAATAAGCACTCAGCTAGAAGCACAGGTAAAACTCTAATAAGAGATCTAACCAGAAAGTTCAACTTAAGAACCCCGGTTTGCAAAAAGAATCAAATCAAACGAAGCAACAAAACTCAAACTGCGAAAGAAACAAGATTCAATTACTAATCTGGACTAAACTCAAATTTTACAGTAGCAAAATCTTCTTCAAGTTGGCTAAACAGAAAGAGGGCTTCGAGACGAAGATCTAGGCGCTTGAATCACCTGATTCCGATAAACGAGGAAAAAGTTATACTAGAACGAAGATTAGGCAGAAATCGCGATCGAAAATAATCGCGGAAAACCCTGGAAAACGAAAAACTGACGAACAGGCTAACGAACGAACGTTCGCTGTCTGCGGTTAACGGTTGAAAACCGTTCGTTAAAACGAACGTACGAACGGGCGTTCGCTAAATAACTAAACCGAAAAAAACGAACCGATCTAGATCTAGGGTTTCGAAAAAACCGATTGGTTTTCCGACGAAAACCGGCGGCGGCGGCGGCTACCTCGGGACGCGTGACAGCGACGGTGGCGGGCAACTCCGGCGAGGCGGCGCCCGGCGGCTCCGGCGGTGGGGCGGCGGCGGAGGCGGCGCTAGGGTTAGGGTTTGGCGCGGGCGACGGCGTGGGCTGCGGCGGCTCGGGCCTTCGGCTTATAAAGGCCGCCCGGGCGCAGTGTCCAGGTCGGACACGGCCCGGTAAGTCGGTTGACTCTTTTTTTAAATAATTCCGTGCAGAAAAATGAAGAAAGGAAATACTAAACGGACTCCAAAAATCCTGAAATAAATTTAGCTGTCCTCTAAAAATCTACCGCACAAGGTGAACATTTATTTGGGCCTCTAATGTAATTTTGAAAAGCGCATATTTTTCCTAATTCAAATCAAATAGCGATAAAAACTCCGAATAAAATCTTATTTGATTTTAATATTAAATCTCCAATATTTCTTTATTTTGAGGAAGTCATTTTATCCCCTCTTTTATTTTCATAAAAGATATATTCGAAGAGAAAATAATTCAAATCAAACGATCCTCTTTTCAAAATTTGAGAAAACTCAAATATGAAAATAACGAAATCCCCAGCTCTCTCCGTGGGTCCTTGAGTTGTGTAGAATTTCTAGGATCAAGCCAAATGCAATAAAATATGATATGCAGTGATGATCTAATGCATAACATTCCAAATTGAAATTTTGGGATGTTACAAATGATTCCTCCACGTGACAGCTAGGACCCACCGGAAGGGCATCTGCATTTCGCAAAAAAAAACGTTCCCCCCGCTGACAGGTCGGACCCACCAGCTATATCTTCGCACACAAAGAAGTGTCTCCTTATTACGCATAAAAAATGAATACCCCCTGCTAGTTGAGACCCTCCATAGTGGGAGGCTGACTTGTGGGCCTACTAAGTTGACGGGGACGGAGGGCTTTGTCAACTTAGTCAATATGAATGATTCTAGCTCCAGTGATCGTACGATGTCCATCCAACGGTGATAGTGCTTCTTCAACCTCTGGTCTTGTTGCTCCAGCCGCCCAAACCAGCGCCGGTCGTGCCGCGTGCTCCTGCTTCCCGTGGCCGGCTGTGATGCCGCGGAGGCCTCACTTCCCCTACTACTCCCACCCCTGGCCAGGCCCTGCGGCAACAGCAGCCTTACAACGCAGCCAAACCAGTGAACCCTCGTACTCCTCTCCGCGTGGGCATCCACTACCGCGTCTTCCCCGGCTCCGCGCCATCCCCTTCCTAGGCCTCGCCATCGTCCACCGCCCTGGTGCTCTCGCCGCGGCGTGGTCAACCTGGTCAAGGAACGACTTCAATCGGAAGAGTACTGTACGTGGAGAGGCTGACAGCTGGGTCCACGGCCGCAGCAAGGAAGTGCCTCCTTATTTCGCGAAAAATAATGATTCCTCCACCTGACAGTAGGGACCCACCGGACGGGCCATCGTATTTCGTGAAAAAAATGTTTCCCCCTGACTGCTGGGACCCACCAGATACATCTTCGCACGCAAGGAAGTGCGTCCATATTATGGGCAAAAAAATGATTCGCCCCCCTGACTGCTGGGACCCACCACCTACATCTTCGCACGCAAGGAAGTGCCTGACAGTCGGGACCCACCTGGTCGAAGCATACGTAGCGTTGTCATTCTGGTCGCGAACGTGTACGTACATACTGGTCGATGTAGAGGCGCACACGTAGCATGTACACGTACGCACATCGGCCAGGGTGCAAGAAGGTAAATACGGCCACGTACGTACATACGGGCGGGGTCTCGAACGCCTACTCGCGCATACGTACGGCCAGGGCTCATGTACATGGCTGTGGCTGGGTCGAAACAGAGAAACTGCGTCGTCATCATGTTCATGGGGAGCCAACGGAATGCGTCGTGTTCATTGGGAGGCAACGGAACGCGTGCTGTTCATCGGGAGCCAACCGGCTTGGACGAAACAGCCAATGGAAATGAGGCCTGGCGTACCGCAGAACGGAGGAAACGGCCTTGTGTTCGACCGGCCACGGTCGAAACGGGATCCTGTTCATCGGGAGGGGTCTGGCGTACCGCAAAACGGAGGAAACGGACCTCCTACGGTGGAAACGGGGTCCTATTGATCGGGAGGGGTGTCGCGTACCGCAAAACGGTGGAAACAGACTTGTGTTGGAGCGCTACGATCGAAACGGGGGTCCTGTTCATCGGGAGGGGTGTGGCGTACCGCAAAACGAGACTCCACGGGATACTGTTCATCTCCACCGTCGACCTCCTCCAGCCTCCATGGGCTCCTGTTCATCCACCATCGACCTCCTCCAGCCTCCACCTACGACTGTTCATCCACGGGCTCCTGTTCATCCAGCCTCCACCGCGCGCTCCTCCACCGGCTACTGTTCAATTAGCCCCCTCCACGGGGTCCTGTTCAACCACCCATCCACGGGCTACTATTCATTGTAAAGCCCACAATGCGGCTATATCTCCCACGTGTCGAGGCATGACTTAGAGGCATAACCGCATTGTGGTTTTGTCGTAAAAAAGGGTCATCTTCACACAATCCCATGTAATGAACAAGAAAGGGATAAATAGAGTTGGCTTACAATCGCCACTTCACACAAATATCAAATAATTCATACGTCATTCAGAGTACACACATAGTCCGACTACGGACAAACCCAAATGAAAAGAAGATAACCCCAAATGCTAGACCCCGATCATCCCAACTGGGCTCCAGTACTGATCATCAAGAAACAAAACATAGTAACAGCCAAGGTCTTCGTCGAGCTCCCACTTGAGCTCGGTGACATCACCTGCGCTGGTATCATCGGCACCTGCAACTGTTTAGTAGTAATTTGTGAGCCACGAGGACTCAGCAATCCCATTACCATGAGTATCAAGACTAGCAAAGCTTAAATGGTATGGAAAGGATAAGTGGTGAGGTTGCAGCAGCGGCTAAGCAATGTATGGTGGCTAACTTACGAGTACCAGGATAAGATGAGAAGCTACGCAAACGATCGCAACTAGTAATGGTCACGAAGTGATCCTGAACTACTTACTTCAATCATAACCCAACCGTGTTCTCCTCTCGAACTTCCCCGAAAAGAGACAATCACAATTACGAACGCGGTTGGCGTATTTTAATTGAGTTTACTTTAAGTCCTCTACAACCGAATATTAACAAATTCCCATCTGCCACATAACCGCGGGCACGGCTTTCGGAAAGTTCAAACCCTGCAGGGGTGTCCCAACTTAGCCCATGACAAGCTCACGATCCGCGGAGACAATCCTCCATCGCGGGACACCCAGTCAGACTCGGAATCTCGGTGCACAAGACATTTCGACAATGGTAAAACAAATCCAGCAAGACCTCCCAGCGTGCCGACACCCTGATACTAGCTGCGCGTATCTCGTCTCAGGCCACGACCGGATGAGCACTACATACAGCAACCGAAAACCCCGAAAGAAGGGGTGGCACCACAAGTGGCTCTGTTTGGGACCAACACCATCAGCGCTGGCCCCACCCTGTATGTAGAAAATCCTCGGGTTCATGACGCACTATGCCAATTAATTATTAGGTTCAAGTATTATTATGGCAAATGTTAAAACCAATGTTGGGCCTTGCTGGAAGAGTTTTATTCAAAGCGAAACGTCGAGAGGGTCCCATACCCCTCACCGTGTTAGGGACTCAAAAATCAGGAACATAACACCGGTATGATGGAAACTAGGGCGGTAAGAGTGGAACAAAACACCAGGCATAAGGCCGAGCCTTCCACCCTTTACCAAGTATATATGTGCATTAATTAAATAAGAAATATTGTGATATCCGATGATATCCATGTCCCAACATGAAACAACTTGCAACTGCACCTGCAACTAGCAACGCTATAAGAGGGGCTGAGCAAAGCGGTAACATAGCCAAACAACGGTTTGCTACGAACGGTGAAAAGGTTAGAGGCTATCATGGCAATTTGGGAGGGTTGATGAACAAGTGGTAGGTAGCGCGACATAGCGATAGCATCGAGACAACTAGCATAGCAAAGATAGTAGTGAGATCCAAGGTGACGGTCATCTTGCCTGAAATCCCGCTAGAAAGAAGAACGAGTCCATGAATAAGGCGAACCAACATAGTCGAACGGATCCTCACAAACGCAACGTAACCGGAACTATCAAGGAAAAGCAACACCGGAAAGAAGCAAACAACATGGTAAACACACATATCACATAAACATGGCATGATGCACAATAAGTATGATACATGTCCGGTTGAATGACTCATGGCAAGGCAAAGTGCAACAAACAACACTACAAATTAAGTGGAGCTCAATATGCAACGAGTTGCATATTGACGAAACACCACATTCAAATATTTAGTTCACTCTCGTTTAGGTACTCATCAATATTAAATGTTGATTAACATGGCAAGAGGTGAAGCATAAGTAAACTACTCCCTCCGTTCCTAAATATTTATCTTTAGAGATTTCAAATGGTCACCACATACGGATGTATATAGACATATTTTAGAGTGTAGATTCACTCATTTTGTTCCGTATGTAGTCACAATTTGAAATCTCTAAAGAGACAAATATTTAGGAACGGAGGGAGTAACTATTTAGGCAATTTAAATGGGGCCGGAAACAACAAACAACAATTCCGGAAAATCCCCATATGCATATTTTGAATTTGGTACTGTTTTGCCCTAAAACATATTTTTCAAGTTGTTAAACATGCAAAGTAATGCAACCATGTTAATCTATGCATTTTTCTAAGCAAGTTACATATATAATTTGTTTAATTCGGAGCTACGGTTATTTAGTTATGAAATAAACCCTTTTAGCATGTCATTTAGTAAATTAAATGTAAACAACAACTAAAATTTTTTAAACATGGATGAAAGTAGCAAATTATGAAACTAGATGAAATTCTAAACATTTTACATCTATAAAGTTTTTACATATGATGCATGGTTATTTAATTATTAAATGCGTGAACATGGAGGGGTTTTCTGCAAAACAGAAAATCCCTGGATAAATGCTAAAATTGCAGACAGGAAAAAAAACACTATCGGGCCGAAACTGTGAGCGCACGATAATTGAACAGCGCTAAAGAGCGAAGGTTTTGGGTCGGTGCTCACATCGGGCCAGATCTGGCTGAATCTGGAGTTGGGCCGGCTCTGGAAGAGGCCCAAGGGGGGTGCTGGAGCGGGCCTTAGGCGCTGCGGCTGGAGAGGCCCACCGTGGTGCCCTTAGCGGTTAACGCGAGAGAGCGGTTTCCTGCTGCTCGTTACTGAAGAACGAGGAACAGAGTCAGCAACACGTTCATGGCGATGCAGAAGACGATGATAGGGGAGGTTCTGGCGACGGGGTCTGCGGGAACCGACCCGAACATGGTGGATTCGGTGACTGGGCAGCGGAGCAGAGGAGATCCGATCCAGATCGGGGCCGGGGCGCGAATTGAATCAGCGACTTGACGAACTGAAGGAGGCAGCGACCCTGGCTCCTGCATGTGACAGACGCGGCTGGTGAGGAGGTTCAGGGCGACGCGGAGAAGGAGTGGTGCGCGCGTGCGGTGATGGGGGTACCTTGGCGGCACGACGGGGATGTGGCCGGAGGAGGCGGACCGGGTGGTCCTTGGGCAGGGACACGACAAGGTCCTCGCTCCATGACTCGAGTGCGTGGACGAGGACGGCGGCGGCGCTGCTGGCGGCTTGCTCGCCGGGGATGGCGCGGGCCGCGGCAGTGAAGGCAAGGGTGCGACGGCGCAGCCACGGCAACTTGGCGGCGGCTGACTTGGAGAAGAGGACGGCCATGGCGTTGGGGCGGAGCTCTTGTGGGCTTCCCGAAGAAGACAAAGAGCAGGTGAGAGAGGGAACCAGAGGGAACGTGAGAATAAGAAGGGAAGGAGAAGCAGCGAGCAGGCCGAAGCCATGACCGGAGTTGGAGACGAGGTGGAGCGGCGCTGGTCTCCGGCGAGGTGGAACTCCGGCATGGCACGCAAAGACGACCGTGAGGCAGAAGACAGGCGGGTGTAGGGAGACTCGCCGGTGGTCTCGATCCAGACGGGCGCGGGGGCCTGGTGCCCGAACGGCTGCTGCGCTCGTGCAGCTCACGTAGCAAGGAGGAGAGGCTGCGAGCGGTGGCGAGGAGGATCTTGGTGGGGATCGGGATGGCTGGGATGGATTGGTCTAGTTGGTAAAACGCGGTGGAGCTGGACGGACGGGGCTAGGGTTACATCTGTATATATATAGCAGGTGGGATTAGGTTAGGAGCTACCTAGTCCTCCAATCGTAATCGGATGGCTGCGAAAATATAGGTTTGGAAGTTCAATTAAGTAAACGGAGATGTTTAATAGATGTTTGGAGATGATTCGGACTCAACGGTAACGGTGGTCCGGTTCGGGTTCGGGGAAGTTTCGGACAAGGGCGAGGGGTCGATGCACCGTGCAAAGAGGGGTTAGGAGGACGAGGTCAAGTGTGTGGTTGAACTGAGAATGGTCAAGGAAGACAAATGGTCTGACGACATGCCACGGAGACAAGGAGAAACGGCAACTATGAACGACTACGAGTTTTATGAATACATGCGGATGCAATATGCATGATGACATGATGAAATGAAAATGATGCAATGATGAATGCAACGAACCAAACAAGTCGCACGACACATCTCGCAATCCATGGAAGGCATCTGGAGTGTCAGTCTTGGGGCGTCACAACTCTCCTCCACTTACAAGAGATCTCGACCCGAGATCTAAGGATGGCACCAGGGAGAAACGGAAGAGGAAGAGGTAAGACAAAGTTGCTTCTTTGACAAACGAGTGAAACCAATGAATCTTGAGAGGTTGAAAACTTGAAAGAAGGAACACAACAGAGTTGAACGAAATTGAGAGCACTCCGGTAGAAAAGAGAAACAAGGAACACCATGTGAACCTTGGAGGTTGCAAAGGTATGAATGACGAGCACAATGGACAAGAAGGAATTAAAACCACTCTGGTTGAAACAAGATAAATAAGGAACAATGAAGAACAAATTCGAACAACACTCCGGTTGAAAAGAGATACAAGACTTGATAAGATAAAAGAAACTTGAATATAGGACACAACACTCCGGTTAAATGGATAAGCAAAGAAAAGAAAAGAACATGATCTTGGCAAAAGGAGATGATGAGTCGAAGATAGCAACATCACAAAGCGTCCGGAAACAATGAATGATAGTTAGATAGTTGGAATGAATAGAACGAAGAATGAAACCAACATCTCCTACCATAAATGAATTTTGAAAGAGCATCCTTACTAAGTAGGATTGGATGGAGTTGTTGGAAGATCAATACGAAAAGATATGATCCTCGTGGGCTTATGGGGACATCACAAAATTATGTGGTGACAACCTTGGATCATTGATAGGCACCACAGATAGCAACATTCCCAATGGAAGGCTTTAGGTGAAATCTGATCCAAATAACTCCAAGGAAGAAAAATGATAGGTTTAAATATCTCATTCTTAACAACTTTTGAACCTTGGAACACAAAGGAAAATTGTCAAGAATGGCATAACACCACCTCAAAAGATAAGATAGAAAGAATTGCACTTCGGAATGCAAGAAGACGAATACCTGAGCTCCTCCAACAAGAATCTTGAAGTACACTTCGAGAAGGAATTAAATCCTTGATGAACCACCAGAAGAAACTCTCGAAGAACTCCGGATAGATAAAAAGATGGTCGCGAAGAAAGGAAGCTTGAAAAGAATAATATGAATCCTTGCATTGATTAGATGGAGCTTCACGATGATATAACCAAGAGAACTTGGAACTTCGGAAAGAAAAGATGAACAACTTGGAACCGAGAATTTTGATGAACCTCCGGAATAAGGAATTGAATTTACTCGATGAAACAAGAATAAGAATTAAATTATGCTTATCCTTCATCAATTAAATTGATGACAAGCAATGGATTTGGCATCCTACTTATTCTTGTTGAAAAAGATTAAGGAGAGATATAGGGCAAACTTGGGAAAGTCTTAAACAAACCACCGGTAGGATTTTGGGAGGACGAATGGATTGATAAGATAACCAAGGAAGGGAACTCTTGAACGAACCACCGATAGAATTGAAAACAAACGAAGTAAAGGAACGAAACACCGGGAAGAATTAGAAAGCAACGAAGATACTTGAAGAAATTAAGATGCAAGAGAATGAAGAGATCACAAGATGACCACTACAAGAAAATTGACATACTGTGACGAAAATCCTCGTGACAAAGATGAACAACGTCACGGAAATACCTAATGTGTGATGTTTCCGCAGGTGGCTTCACTGATTACCTCAAGTCGGTGACGATGGACGTCACGAGTTAGCTTCAGACCTTGAGTGCACATGGCTATCAATTTCTATGAAGGTTTGGTAATTTCCATGATGAACCTGCTAGTCAACGAATTAACATTAGGAATGTGAGATAATAATTTGTTTGTCTTGTAATATCTACCGGTGGGACCTGCCATAACTGGTTCACGAGTTATTGAGCGGTAGGACCCGCATGCTAGTGTTGGTAGTAGGACCCACCCTAGTTTTTCACAGTCTACTAAGCACCGTATTATTTCGTTCCATCTAATATTAGATAGGTAATGGCCGGGGGAAAACTTATTTTGTTCCATCGAATATAAATAGACACTGGCCGGGCAAAAAAAAACTTGAATCCATCCGTTGGTGAGATGATGTTATCTAAAAAAATGAATATACAAGTTTTTTTTGCAGGGGAAATGAATATACAAGTTAATGGGGAAAAGTTGGTATATGGAGTTTGAACCCGGGTAAAATAATATTGTACTAAAAAAAATTTATTATGGCTCTGGACTGTATATATACGCCTACAACACTTAGCTGGTTAGTTTTTTTTAGGGCAAGCTGGTTAGTTATTTCTTCCCTCGGGCGTGTATGATCGATCTGTTCATCTATTCCGAGTTCTAGCAGGCGTCACGTCACGCCGGGGAGCGGCAAGGCAACATGGTTCTGGCTGGCGGCTATTCATAACTTTTTTTGAGGGGTCATAACTTCGTATGTGACGGGCGTAGCACAGCCCATAGCCTGGCAAGCCCAGCAAAACGCCCTTTCTTTAGATTTTTCTACGTGGGCTGAAGCCAGCTCAACCGCACATATATAACAGCGAATTTTATTTCCCTCGTCCACCTTCTCCCCTCCCCGAGCGAAACCCTACCTGTACGATCTCGTTTTCTTTCGCTTGTGTGGCGGCGGCGGTAGATCGGAGGCAACCAAACACGACGATGGCGGCAGGAGTAGCTGCTCTCTCTCTTCCCTCTCCCGTCTGGTTCCTCCAGGGCGCTTCGCTACGAAAACTGCTACTGGCGTCAGGTCCCTCCATGGCGCGCAGCGGCGGGCCCAGCGTGCGCCGCGGCCGGACCAGCCTGGTCGGACGGCCTTGGCCCAGCCTGTGTGCGTGACGTCTTTTATTAGTGTTGAGTGCCTGCGTGCGTGCATCCTCCGATCCCTCTCGTGTGATTGCAGGGACTGAACTCTCACTCTATGGTGCCACTCCATATACTTCTCAGTTCCATCGGAGCAAATGAGGGAGAGGACAGAGGAGTCATGCTGATGTGGGTACTGGCTATGGCTTCCTTGAGTGGACCGCCGAGTTCGCCTACGCATCACCTTTGTAGGGATTACCGCCACTATGGTATGATTAACTAATGAGTCATCACGTAGTTGTCCCACCTTCCGCACTTATCAGATACATCTCGTTGACCCTCTGTTTTTCTTCTTCTTTGGTTTTGTCCGTCAGATTTACATTGAGCACAGACCACAGGGGCATGCCGGAGTTCTGCGGGAGGTCCGTTAAGCTCGACCAGCAACCTAGGTGGCTGGGTTAACATGTTACATGTGTACGACGCTCAGCTATCCGCTCTCAGTTTAGATGAACCACTTACATGCGGGGATTGGTTCAGATATCACTTTTGTTTTGTTCCTCCCTGTTAGTGAGTTCTTATTGGTCAATCGTGAGATGCTTCTATAGTAATATTTGCAAGGTTAGATAGTCATTTTTTGTGCCATACTGTCAGTAGTGTTGAGCTAGAATATGGAAGCTAGTTTATACGTGTCACTAAGTTGAAAATTGTAAACTGAATTGTCCATGTTCTGATTTATCTTTTAGAGAAATTATTATGAGAACCTAGATAGTATACATGTGAAATGGGTTAGTAATTAAATAATTAGCTGCAGTAAAATATTTTCATTATGCAGATACTCCCACAGTATTGTTATATTATTTTGTAGTTCTGATCTCGTGGCAACTCTGTTTGAGGGATTGTGAAGAGATTTGCAAGTGAATTGCTATTGTAGAACTGCAGTGGGAGTTTTTTGAGCGATTTGACATGATTTGGGAAAATTACTAATGGAGAACTAATTCATTGAACTCGTTTAGGCAATCTGAAGTGATACTGACTATATGTTAATGCAGATTACTGTCCAAGTAAGCAGATATATTATAAGTTTACAACTAAAGATCAAAGCCCAAATGAACTTTTTAGGCCTGTGACCATAGCGTAATTGTAAGTAATTTATTTTCAGATGGAAGTTTCTTATTGATCACCCTAAGTTTTTCATGCTTTTTGCACTTTTCTAGGTTGCTTGAAGGTTTCTTCCTTCGAGGCTTTGTCGAATATTCTTTTTTTTGCACCATTTTAATTTGTGAAGGAGTACCTACTACAAATTCTAATTTGTTCCTCTCGGGATTTCAAACTTTGTATTGAGCTATTATTTATGCGTGTCCTCTTACCAATAGTTCTCTTTTCTAATGTATTGATATGTGTTTATTCCAATCAAATATTTCAAATGACCTTTGTTGCTCATGAATACAACATGTTTAGTTTTGATCATATCAATTATTAGACAATTACGAACGTGTATTTTTTTGTTAAGGTTCCAACCTAGAGCTCCGAGTTACTTGCATGTCGTTCTTTGTTGCAATGGTAGATGGTTTTCTGTAACTCATTCGTAATGTTATATTTATGTCTTTGTTTCTAATAGGCTGATTCGTAAGTCATCTTTCAAGAAGTTGATAAGGACAATGGAGGATCAGAACAACTCTAGTTGCCTTCAAGAAGTCACGAGAAAGGCATCCAACAAAAAATCCATGTTTTGATGAAGGTGGGAGCTAAGAGTCGCACCAACAAAGTTAAAAAAGATGTATCCGATGGTGATGTAGCTTGGGTTAGTTTGCATGGGCATGTAACTGTGATTTGTAATATGCATGTTGTTTAGAGATTACTTTTTTTTATAGTTAGCTTGTAATGTTATGTGAAAATTGGTCAATGGAAAGATGGGCTTAAAACGACCACAAGCCCACAATATGTTTTGAATCAGACAATGTTGAAGTATTATTAGAGGCAAATACTATAAAGAAAATAATCCTTGAAAAGGCTAACAGAAAATGGCAATTGCTCCATAAAAAAGTGCTGGTTGGACCAACCATAATTGCGTTGTAAATAGGCTATGACCCACCAAAAAAATTTGAACCCAAAGTAGAAAAAATGAACCGAATTATTGGGCTTGTCCCATTTGGAAATCCAAAGCACATTGGCCTACCAAAAATCTAGTGACGACAGTTACGTCACCGAAGGTCCCATATCCGGTGACGTTTTTTGCGCGTCGCGTCACTATGAATAATCTGTGATGGGGATTCCGTGACGATGCTGGTGACGCCTGAAAAATGTCACACATGAGTACTTTGTGACGTTTTTAGCTATTACGTGACATTTTTGAGGTCGACACAGTAGTTCCGATCTCTTGTAGTGGACTAACGAATACTTGAATGATAAATCGAAAGAATTGGAGAACGAGAGTTAAAAATTGAGAATGAAAATCATTCTGAGATGACGGCCTCAGGATAATCAAAACAAAAAGAATCCTGAAATGCTTCAGTTGGGTATTAAAAGAATTATCATAATCGAAAACAATTATGAGGATGGCATAAAGCTAGAACCATGAATCTTTGGAAGAACGGGTAAGGATTTAAAATGAACTCTTCTTCGGTCTTCAGAATCCGAGAATGATGACGAGAAACTCTACCATGATTTGTCGAGGCACTCCGGAATGAAGAATAGAAAGTTTGAACCAACGATGAAAATAATTTGGAAGATCTTAGAGAAAGACATATGGCTGATGATAATTCATTCTTACGTCAAACTTTGAAATGAATTTGAGAATAACTCCGTAAAGAATTAGAAGAGTCAGGTAAGATCCTGGGAAAAGACCTGTGGGTTAGGTCCCACTCAAGAGAAACACTGTTGAAATGATTTTGAAGAGAGATTGCATCGGTTGAATTAAATGACTTGAATGAGATAATAATCTCCAAATAGCTTGAACGGATTAAGAATGGAAACATGAATCTTCTGAGATATCTTCAGCACTTCGGATACAAGTATCGCCATGTTAATGATCAAGAGATGCTTGGATTAGAACTACCAACACGAGAACGCATTTGAAACGAGGAAAGGGATATGATCAACACCAAAAGCTTGAATTGAATCCACCGGAGAAGAAAATGAGAATGAAGAATAATGAACTTGTAAAGCATCTTCATGAGAACCACCGGATAAGAATATTGATTGAAAAGAATGAAGAGACATCACATGAATAAAATGGATAGTTGATTAAATATCTCTGAGTCCTTGAAGAAAAAGGGTGGGAGGGCGGGAAAACAAAGGCAACTTGGGACGGACGAAACAAAAACCGTTGAGAAACTTAGAATTTATCTTGTAGATGTTGAAAAGATCGGATCCACTTGAAGGGAAGCATGCCGGTTGAAAAGAATTGGCATGACAATCTCGATGATCAAGAAGGATTAGTATTCACATAGAAATATGAGAACGCCGCTTTGGAAAGGTATGGAATCAACCCTTGACAAGGAAGCAACTCGAATACCAAAATAAAAACAAAGAATTTGGCTTGCAGAATAAGCCGGAAACAAACATATGATAAAAATTTCATCCGAAGTTTTCATGGTGGGGCCCACACGGGCTCGATCGTACAGCACCATCATGTACAAGGCGGTGCACATGACATACGAAGCGTCCCCGAGTCAGCATAGCCAAGGACTCTTTAAGACGCAATGAGACCACTGTAAAACCAACCGTGGACAGGCGGACCACTAGACTTCGAACCCCAATCTCATATCATGCATCTGTCGGAAAGATATTCTAGGAGCTACTTGAATTCCCACCTATTAACTCCCGAAACTTTCTGGTTATGCAATCTGGTGTTGGGGATACAGGGGAAGCAATATATCTCACCAAACTAAACAATCCCTACATCCAGCTGTATCCATCCTTTAAGACATAACCAAGAAAACTCCGGAAATCGTGTACCTCAACCTTCGAAAAGCATCCATTATACAAGCTATGGAAATACTCCCGAACTCCCGCCCCAATACTGGGTGGCGTCGAGGTTATCTCACCACTGGCTGCATAAAAGAGATTTTCGATGTCGGCAAACTCAGGTATTCCAGAACTGCAACGATAAAATTGTGACGACAACACCTCAGAGCTCAACTCCCCGGGACACTGCCACAACCCCTAAATGTCATGAGGCACCAAGAACAATGTTCTTGTCACAAGAATATCAGAACGATCCCAAGATACCCACGTGATCCTAAAAAAAATTCATGAATTTTAGGAGAGGAAAGTCAAAACATCTACGTTAGGAGACCTCACCAGAGCGACGAAGGGGCTGAGGAGTAAAAAGAATCCTACTCTCCGATATATATAATCCTAAGACTCAAAACAGTTTTGTTCTAGACTGAACAACGTGAGCGATTCGATGAAGCAGGGGGCTCCTAAGTCGGGGATGGCTCTGATTACCAACTTGTAACGCCCACGATGCGGCTATATCTCCCACGTGTCGAGGCACGACTTAGAAGCATAACTGCATTGTGGTTTTGTCGCAAGAAGGGTCATCTTCACACAATCCCATGTAATGAACAAGAAAGGGATAAATATAGTTGGCTTACAATCGCTACTTCACACAAATATCAAATAATTCATACGTCATTCAGAGTACACACATAGTCCGACTACGGACAAACCCAAATGCAAAGAAGATAACCACAAATGCTAGATCCCCGATTGTCCCAACTAGGCTCCACTACTGATCATCAGGAAACGAAACATAGTAACGGCCAAGGTCTTCGTGGAGCTCCCACTTGAGCTCGGTGACATTACCTGCACTGGTATCATCGGCACCTGCAACTGTTTTGGTAGTAATTTGTGAGCCACGGGGACTCAGCAATCCCATTACCATGGGTATCAAGACTAGCAAAGCTTAAATGGTATGGAAAGGATAAGTGGTGAGGTTGCAGCAGCGGCTAAGCAATGTATGGTGGCTACCTTAGGAGTACCAGGATAAGATGAGAAGCTACACAAATGGTCGCAACTAGTAATGATCAAGAAGTGATCCTAAACTACTTACTTCAATCATAACCCAACCGTGTTCTCCTCTCGAACTTCCCCGAAAAGAGACAATCACGGTTATGCACGCGGTTGGCATATTTTAATTGAGTTTACTTCAAGTCCTCTACAACCAGATATTAACAAATTCCCATCTGCCACATAACCGCGGGCATGACTTTCAAAAATTTAAACCCTACAGGGGTGTCCCAACTTAGCCCATGACAAGCTCACGATCCGCGGAGACAAGCCTCCATCGCGGGACACCCGATCAGACTCGAAATCCTGGTGCACAAGACATTTCGACAATGGTAAAACAAATCCAGCAAGACCTCCCGTCGTGCCGACACCCTGATAGTAGCCGCGCGTATCTCGTCTCAGGCCACGACCGGATGAGCACTACGTACAGCAACCGAAATCTCGGAAGAAGGGCAAGTGGCTCTGTTTGGGACCAACACCATCAGCGCTAGCCCCGCCCTCTATCTAGAAAATCCTCGGGTTCATGACGCCCTATGCCAATTAATTATTAGGTTCAAGTATTATTATGGCAAATGTTAAAACCTACAACTGCACCTGCAATAAGAGGGGCTGAGCAAAGCGGTAACATAGCCAAACAACGGTTTGCTAGGAAGGGTGAAAAGGTTAGATGCTATCATGGCAATTTTGGAGGCTTGATGAACAAGTGATAGGTAGCGCGACATAGCGATAACATCGAGACAACTAGCATAGCAAAGATAGTAGTGAGATCCAAGGTGACGGTCATCTTGCCTAAAATCCCGCTAGGAAGAAGAACGAGTCCATGAAGAAGACGAACCAACGTAGTCGAACGGATCCTCACAAACGCAACGTAACCGGAACTATTAAGAAGAAGCAACACCAGAAAGAAGCAAGCAACATGGTAAACACACATATCACATAAACATGGCATGATGCACAATCAAGTATGATGCATGTCCGGTTTAATGATTCATGGCATGGCAAAGTGCAACAAACAACACTACAAATTAAGTGGAGCTCAATATGCAACGACGAAACACAACATTCAAATATTTAGTTCACTCTCATTTAGGTACTCATCAATATTAAATGTTGGTTAACATGGCAAGAGGTGAAGCATAAGTAACTAACTATTTAGGCAATTTAAATGGGGCCGGAAACAACAAACAACAATTCCAGAAAATCCCCATATGCATATTTTGAATTTGGTACTATTCTGCCCTAAAACATATTTTAAAGTTGTTAAACATGCAAAGTAATGCCACCATGTTAATCTATGCAGTTTTTCTAAGCAAGTTACATATATAATTTATTTAATTCGGAGCTACGGTTATTTAGTTATGAAATAAACCCTTTTAGAATGTCATTTAGTAAATTAAATGTAAACAACAACTAAAAAAATTTAAACATTGATGAAAGTAGCAAATTATGAAACTAGATGAAATTCTAAGCATTTTACATGTATAAAGTTTTTACATATGATGCATGGTTATTTTGTTATTAAATGCGTGAACATGGCGGGGTTTTCTACAAAACAGAAAATCTCTGGATAAATGCTAAAATTGCAGACAGGAAAAAAACACTATCGGGCCGAAACTGTGAGCGCACGATAACTGAACATCGCTAAAGAGCGAGGGTTTTGGGTCGGTGCTCACATCGGGCCAGATCTGGCCGAATCTAGAGCTGGGCCGGCTCTGGAAGAGGCCCAAGCGGGGCGCTGGAGCGGTCCTTAGGCGTTGCGGCTGCAGAGGCCAACCGGGGCGCCCTTAGTGGTCAACGTGAGAGAGCGGGCTCCTGCTGCTCGTTACTGAAGAACGAGGAACAGAGTCAGCAACACGTTCATGGCGATGCAGAAGACGGTGATAGGGGAAGTTCTGGCGACGGGGTCTGCCGGAACCGACCCGAACGTGGCGTATTCGGTGACTGGGCAGCGGAGTAGAGGAGATCCAGTCCAGATCGGGGTCGGGGCGCGAATTGAATCGGCGACTCGACAAACTGAAGGAGGCGGAGACCCTGGCTCCTGCATGTGACAGACGCAGCTGGTGAGGAGGTTCAGGGCGACACAGAGAAGGAGTGGTGCGTGCGTGCGGTGATGGGGGTACCTTGGCGGCACGACGGGGATGTGGCCGGAGGAGGTAGACCGGGTGGTCCTTGGGCAGGTATGCGGCAAGGTCCTCGCTCGATGACTCGAGCGTGTGGACGAGGACGGTTGCAGCGCTGCTGGCGGCTTGCTCGCCGGGGATGGCGCGGGTCGCGGCAGTGAAGGCAAGGGTGCGATGGCGCAGCCACGACAGCTTGGCGGCGGCTGACTTGGAGAAGAGGACGGCCATGGCGTCGGGGCGGAGCTCCTGTGGGCTTCCTAGAGAAGACAGAGAGCAGGTGAGAGAGGGAACCCGAGGGAACGGGAGAATAAGAAGTGAAGGAGAAACAACGAGCGGGCCGGAGCTGTGACCGGAGTTGGAGACGAGGTGGAGCGGCGGTGGTCTCCGGCGAGGTGGAACTCCGGCATGGCACGCGAAGATGACGGTGAGGCAAAGGACGCGCGGGTATGGGGAGACTCGCTGGTGGTCTCGATCTAGACGGGCGCGGGGGCCTGGTGCCAGAGCGGCTGCTGCGCTCGTGCAGCTTGCGTAGCAAGGAGGAGACGCTGCGAGCGGTGGCGAGGAGGATCTTGGTGGGGATCGAGATGGCTGGGATGGATTGGTCCGGTGGGGAAAACAAGGTGGAGCTCGGGCTGTGGTGGTTGGTGGGATGTGGATCCCGATGAGGGAGGGAATCAGCGGCGATGGGACAAGCTCCCGAGGAACAAGGGAGAGTGGGTGGCAGCGGCGGCGAGGATTAGATGGATGGACGGACAAGGCTAGGGTTACAGCTGAGAAAATATAGGTTAGGAAGTCCAATTAAGTAAACGGAGATGTTTAATAGATGTTTGGGGATGATCCGGACCCAACGGTGACGATGGTCTCGTTCGGGTTCGGGGAAGTTTCGGACACGGGCGAGGGGTCGATGCACTGTGCAAAGAGGGGTTAGGCGGACGAGGTCAAGTGTGTGGTTGGACTGAGAATGGTCAAGGAAGACAAACGGTCTGATGACATGCCACAGAGATAAGGAGAAACGGCAACTTTGAGTTTTATGAAAACATGCGGATGAAATATGCATGATGACATAATGAAATGCAAATGATGCAATGACGAATGCAACGAACCAAACAAGTCGCACGACGCATCTCGGAATCCATGGAAGGCATCTGGAGCGCTGGTCTTGGGGCGTCACATTCATCCAGCCCTCCACCAGCTACTGTTCAACCAGCCCTCCACCAGCTATTGTTAAACCAGCCCTCCACGGGATCCTGTTCAACCAGCCCTCCACGGGGTCCTGTTCATCCACCGGCTCGATCGATCGGGGTACTGTTAATCCAGCGGCAACGATCTCTACTACCACAAGGTCCTGTTCATCCAACCCCCCACCGGGAACTGTTCATCCAAACCCCCTCAACAACGCTCACTGTTCATCCAGGGAAGGAGGCAGCAGTGTTTGCTCGGCTTCAGTTAGCAGAAGGAATCACTCAGGTTCAGTTAACAGCAAGGGATCGATCGATCGCTTGGGTTCAGTAACGCGTAGCCTGCAGTGCAATCGCTCGGGTTCAGTTAGAGCCTACAGTGCAATCGCTCGGGTTCAGTTAGAGCCCAACGCCTCGCACACACGCGCGTACATACAAGAGAAACGCGCATCGCTCGGCCCCCGACCACCCACCGTAACTGGGAACTCCCCGATATTTTCCTCGCCCTTGCTTCTACCACGTTTTTTCCGTCATGGACGGCCCAAAGAATGTCATGCAGCTGCGTCTCCGGGCCCCCCAGGACGAAAAACCCATTTTCTGTCATGATTTTTTGTCATAGAAGTAGGACCCCACCACATCTATGATGATACCGGGTTATGTCACAATTATCGTCATAGAAATGTCATAAGTATGACAAAAAAATCGTTCGGCCCAAAATGTCACGGATGTGTCTTTTTTTGTAGTGCGTGGAGCTGGAAAGATAGCCCGGCAAGGTTTGCCGGGCGACCCACGACATGGCAGCCATTCGCCACATGAGCGGTGCATTTACACTTGGTGACTTGCTCGACCGCATCTTGGAGGGCTGTGGGCCAATAGAATCTTTGCCGGAATGCTTTCGCAACTAATGCCCTTGATCCAATGTGGGAGCCGCACATGCCTTTGTGTATCTTAGCTAGCAGTTCCTTTCCTTCTTCCTGGCAGATGCACTTCAATTTCACACCGTTGGGCCTCCTTCTGTACAGAGTGTCATCGACAAACTGATACATACTGCCCCTTCGGGCTACTCTTTCAGCTTCATCTTGGTCGCCGGGAAGCTCTCCGGTTTGGAGGAAGTGGGCTATGTGCCTTACCCAAGTTGGAGCTTGGGGCTCGGCAACGAGGACTAGTGGCACCTCCTCAATTGCAGGAGCACATGCCTCGTTCATAGGGTCCATAGGCCCGGCTGGAGGGTGCGGTCCGGCAGGTGGCAAGGAGTCGTTTCCGGCAGGGTCTCTGCCAGGAGCAGACGGCTCTACCGGGAGAGGCTTACCTGAGTCAAACTTTCTCCTTTTTCGGGCCATTGTTGCTTGGGATACGGAGGGCTGAGTAAGATGGAAAACAAAAGTCCCTAGTTTCACAGGAAGCTTCTGCGCAGTACACTTTGACAGATGATCAGCTATGCTGTTTTCCGCAAGGGGTACGTGCTCTGTTTGCAATCCATCAAAGTTGTCCTCCAATCTTCTCACTTCCTCAACGTGTGCCTCCATTAATTGCCTTTGATAATCCTTGTTGACTTGTCACACCACAAGTTGTGAATCTCCTGAATGATAAGCTTCTTAATTCCCAATTCTGCAGCAATCCTGAGCCCGGCAAGGAGCCCTTCATACTATGCTGTATGGTTGGTTGCCTCTTCCCGGGCAAAGTGCATCTGGACGACATACTTTAAGTGCTCCCCAGAGGGAGCAACAAGAAGCACACCAGCCCGAGCACCTTGTAGGGGAAAGGCACCATCAAAATACATGATCCATTTTAGGGGGATTGTCGGTGTCAAAACCGGCGGATCTCGGGTAGGGGGTCCCGAACTGTGCGTCTAAGGTCGATGGTATAGGAGACAGGGGACACGATGTTTACCCAGGTTCGGGTCCCCTCTATGGAGGTAATACCCTACTTCCTGCTTGATTGATCTTGATGAATATGAGTATTACAAGAGTTGATCTACCACGAGATCGTAATGGCTAAACCCTAGAAGCCTAGCCTGTATGACTATGGTAATGAGTATATCCTTTCCGGACTACACCCTCCGGTTTATATAGAC
This sequence comes from Aegilops tauschii subsp. strangulata, assembly GCF_002575655.3. Classification (NCBI taxonomy): domain Eukaryota; kingdom Viridiplantae; phylum Streptophyta; class Magnoliopsida; order Poales; family Poaceae; genus Aegilops; species Aegilops tauschii. The sequence continues at coordinate 282,676,756 of NC_053036.3, forward strand.
ACCGGGGGGATCTAGGGTTACATAGAGTCGGTTACATAAGAAGGAATCTTCATAGTTGGTCGCCAAGCTTGCCTTCCACGCCAAGGAGAGTCCAATCCAGACACGGGTACAGTCTTCGGCCTTTATGTCTTCACAGCCCACCGGTCCGGCCCATTGATAATAGGCCGGACGCCCGAGGACCCCTTAGTCTAGGACTCCCTCAGTAGCCCCTGAACCTGGCTTCAATGACGAGGAGTCCAGCGCGCAGATTGTCTTCGACATTGCAAGGCGGGTTCCCCTTTTCCCGAACTCCAAGACAGTCTTCGGAAGCGATGATCGTATCCGGACCTGTCACACACACCATAAACAACCACAGAGAGAATATAATTTTACATGAGTCCGATCCGCTGAGAACTTTTTTTTGGTAATTTGACATCACGCCTGCTCGGCCATTATTTTCGAACCGTTAGCTAGCCCGCCATCCCACGTCTCGAGACGTGGTTTTATTGGCATGACTTATCCAAGCAGAGATCGTGTCTCCCCTTTTTTAGGGGATTCCTATCAACCCGGACGTGGGTAACCCAACCGTCGCTTGAGTACAACTCCTTGGGAATAGGAAAGTTTTGAGGCCCAGGAGGAGACGTTCGATATTCGCGGCCTTTATATAGGGGTACAAACCCGTCTTTTTTTTACGCTTGCTTCTCCCTCAACCCTTGCTACCCGGAGTTCCAACACCCGGGTTTCGATCTCCACAAGCTCCAATCATGTCCGGATCCAGCCGTAAAGGCCGGTGGGTGGCTTCTTCTGTCACGGAGGGAGATATTGCAAAGCTTCGGGCGGCGAGGTATCTGACCGCAGAAATCCTTCATCGGCTTCCTGCTGAGGGGCAGGTTATTCCCATCCCCAGATCTGGTGAGAGGGTCGTGTTCGTGTCCCACTTCCTCCATGGGTTAGGGTTTGCACTTAATCCCTTCGTCCGAGGGCTCATGTTCTATTATGGGCTAGATTTTCATGATCTGGCCCCGGACTCTATTCTTCTTATCTCGGCGTTTATCGTCACGTGCGAAGCCTTCCTCCGAACTCCTCCGCACTTCGGCTTGTGGCTCAAGACCTTTGATGTGAAGCCGCAAGTGATAGAGGGGGAGCAGGCAGAGTGCGGTGGTGCCGTAGTGAGCAAGCTTACTAGCGCTGTCTGGCTGAAAGGATCCTTTGCCAAATCTTCCGATTTATGGCAGCAAGGGTGGTTCTATATCACCGAGCCCCGTGGCTCCAAGTGGGCAGCTGTGCCCGCATTTCGGTCCAGCCCCCTAATTCAGCTTGCATCGTGGATTAATAAGGGGTTGGACTGGGGATCAACGGACAAGGTGCGGACTTTGCAAAGTGGCATCCGAAGCCTCATTGAGAGGGACATCAATATCGTCAACGTTGTTCAAGTAATGCTAGTCCGCCGGACCCTGCCGTGCCAGTGACGACCTCTCCGCATGTGGGATTTCAATCCAGAAAGGCCGAGGACTCTTCAGCAGTTCTTCGAAACTACGCACGAAGGAATGTGGAGATTATTTTTCGGGAAACGAAAGCAATGGCCGGACACCACCGAAGATGTAGGCCTAGACTGTAACCATGCGGACATGGTAAGTGCCTGTTTGCGGAACACCTCATAATCGGATACCTAGTGGTAAGACACTGATCGAACCATCCTTTTTCAGGGCTGGATAAAGAAAGTGGAGCGGATTAGGTGTCCGGCTCCCCTCCCCGAAGACGCAGCTGATCCTGTACTAACAAGGATGCTGGCCTTGGCACCATACCAGGCGCCGGCAAGAGAGGGCTAAGAGGAGAGTAAAAAGACCCGGGATGACCTTTGTTCTGGAGGTAAGTCGGATACTGAGTCCCGAGAAATCGACCTTTCCTCGCCTGAAGACAGAGGCGAGAGAGGAGCCAGTATCCCTTCACCGAGCAGGAGCAAAAGGGCCGCCTCCGAAGGCTGGGAGGGGCGGTCTCCCAAGAGGGGCAAGATGCCACCGTCGAGCGGCTTGGGTTTGGAAAGCGACGTTGTTGAACAGCTCCAACATGGGTTCAAGCCCTCGACTAAACCGTAAGTGAATCCGGGGTACTTTGATAGCGTCCCGCTCTTTTGCCATTACCGAAGATACGCGTAACGTGTCCATGCATTTTTACAGGTCGGCACAGAGTTTTTCTGGGCAATCCTCTTCTTCGGGAGGTCTCCTCCCAGAGATGATGGAGAGCGAGACGCCTCCCCCAACCGCCTAATAAGGCGGACGACTCTGAAGTGTCATCACGGAGGGTTCTTCTTGATCAACAAGCTACGCAGGGGATAAATGGGGCAGTACCCGAAGGTGGGTCTCCGACCGTCCGGAATTCTGGGGCTGATAATAAAGGCCCCGGACTATCTGGCTCGCAGCCGACGGTGATTCTGGAGACGGGTGAACGGATTCCTTCAAAGGATGGTTCCGGAGACACGGAGGCTCCGGATATATTGCGAGACCTGTTGCGAAAAGCGTATGTCTCGGGGGAACATCGTACCTTGATGGGTACGACGGTTGACAAGATTTTGTCTGCGAAGAGTGGATTGAATGAAGCCTTCATGAGCCTGCTAAAAGGCTTCGAGGTTTGTGATATAATGTTTTCAGCCATGTTTTATTTGCAAAGATGCACCTGTGTATAGGTAGTAGCCCCTGAGACTCGGGTTGGCTTCCACTGGGAAGCGAACAGAGGATCGAAAAGAAATACTCTAGGACTAATCTGATGAACTTGAACACAGGCTGCTTCCCGCTTGGCTACTGTCCAGACTGTGGATATTGCCGAGCTGCAGCGGAACCTTGAGCAGAAGATGACCTTGCGTTAATCAATATGCGTCTTAACGAGTCGCAAGGTATGTATTCGGAGCAATCCCCATACATTTGTATGGTATAAGCATGATGCTAAAAGTTCTATGCTGGGATATGCATGGCTGTAGATGGTGCTGCCGCCGTTGAAGTTCTTCGAGCGGAGCTGGCCCGGGCCAAGGAGCAGGCCCAATGTAGCAATGCTGCTGCCGAAAAGGCATCGGCTGAGTTAGAAGCCGAACAAGCTGCACGGCGCCAAGACGAGGAGAAGATATCCACTATGGCGCTCGAACTGGAAAATGCTACTGGCCGCTGTGAATTTATGGAGAAAGAGAATAAAGCCTTAACGGCTGAACTGGACAAGGCCTTACAAGAGGCGAGAGAAGCGTGGTCGGAAACCAGAGCAGCCCGTGAGGAGATCCGGCAAGCTAGGGAGATTGCGGCTGGTAAGCCCTTTCTGCTGCAAGTGTGGAGTTGATCCGAACTATGCTCAGCTTAACCAAGTGTGGAGTTCTCTGAACGAGTTCTTAGACTTGCCGAAGAGTTCTTCCGATGCGGCGCAGTATTACCAAGCGCGAGATGGGTATGCAATGGAGAAGCTTTTCTGTTCACAGTTTGGCGCATCAAAGCGCGCTCTGTTGCTGAATGAACAGATGTCCCAATGAGCCGAACTTCATAGGATATCCTGCACTGCCATGAAGAACGTCATAATCCGGTTGTGGCCAACCAAGCTTGTTCCGAATAGCTATTTCGGTTTGGTGCAAAGGCTTGTTGACGCGGTGCCGCGTATCAACGCTGTGAAGCGGTCAACGTGCATTGAGGGTGCACGGATGGCTTTTTCCCGAGTCAAGACATTCTGGGGAAGATGAAGGCCATCGATGTTGCGGCGAAGAGTCCACCCAAGGGCAAGGACCATCCTGAACCGGAGCATTATTTTGAAGACATCCTAGAGGCCGCCCACTTCATAGAGGGTCAGTGCTTGAAATACATAATGTTCGGGTGAGGTGTATGAGGATTGTAAAGACAATTTTATAATTAATCTATTTTTATGTTTTGCTCAAAAGCTTGTATTCCTCCTGTGCGGCCGTTGTAATATAATCTGAAAGTTTTCCAGTCGTCGGCTTCAGCCCCCTCGTAGGAAGTACAGGGGTGTTCGAAAAAGCATTTAATCACTCTTTATCCAACGTCTTGGTCCATGAAGGAGGTGATAATGCGGCGAACCAGGCAATCGGACTATAGGGCGTTAACACTTTCACTTAGCCATAGGAGTTTTATGGTGGGGCTACGACATAGCCCCTGGTATGTATGTGGCGTATTATAATATGGTGCCTTACATATTTGATCTGAAAAAGATCCCTCGTGTGACACGGAGAACCGCTAAAGATTCCAATAAGTCGTCAAGTGGTTGACCAGCTCTCGCCACATCATGACAGTCAGTTTTTGGTTTTCTCTACTGAGATACTTGACCAGATGAACCGGAAGCACAATCGCAGTAGTTCTCCCTTTACTACCCTAGCCGATGGAGCGGAACGTAGGGTAGCAAGCACAGGAGCCGGGCAACCCAACTATTGACCCAAGACAATGATTCAGAGCTGATGCATATAAGGCCAAACTTGCGACGCCGAAGTACGCTATATAGCTGTTCGGACTTCAGCTGGCAACTCATTTGTTCCCATACCGAGCCCCTGGCAGGTTATGCCAAGGTATATCTGTGAAACAACCATAGGAGCCATATTCATTGGAGAAACAATACGGATGATTAATTCAGATACTGTTTACTGGGACCTGAGCGATACGCCAATGATTACTTTATATATATAAAGACCACAACCCCGGCTATTTGACATGCTCGGGGTTAGAGGTGGAGGAAGAGGCATAGTACAGGCTCAAAATAAAGAGTGCGGTCTACAAAAAGTCATTTTGGATCTCCTGTCACACGTCTGCGCCGCCTGTCCTCGGTGAGGGGGATCCTTGATGGAAGTAGCCCCTTAGGTGAGTGTACGGATCCGAACTCCGATAGAGTCAGTTTTAGATGTTTGCCCTGTTCGTCACCTGTTTTTAAGAGATAGTAAAGGAAGAAATAAAAAGAAAATAGATAAAAAGTGTTACGGGAATGCTTGCAGGCTTGTCCGTAGTGTGCTTCCGCCCATGCCCATGGTATATTGAGTGCGTAGTGATGTATGCACGATACAATTTTGCAGGTGTACGAGGTGGGCGGCGGAAGCCGGACTGCTATTTTTGCTCCGGGAGTAGTCGATCCTCGGGTGGGAATTGCTTCGGACCCCCGGTATTTCGTTGGTGAACCTCTCCGTCGTCCCTGTCACCTGGCGGCCTCCTCCCCTTGTGTTCGGCAGGGAGCTTGCCGGCCTGCTTAAAGACCCAGCAGTTTCTGTTAGTATGATTAGCTGGTTTATCGGGGTGGCCGTGAATCTGGCAGGGTCGGTCCAATATCCTGTCTAGGTTGGACGGTTCATCTCAGTTTGCCATGAGTGGCTTCTTTCATTATCATTGCGACTGTTGTGTTCCTTTCGTCGTGGCTTGCCGTTGCCGTCTCGGATTTTGGAAGTGCCCGGGTCGCTGGCGCTGTTGCTTCTACGAGCAAGCCAGCTGTCTTCTCCCATGCAAAAGCAGGTCATTAGAGCAGTAAGGGCTGTCATGGATTTAGGTCCTTCTTGACCGAGGTGGCGTGCAAGCCATTCGTCCCGGACGCTGTGTCTGAAGGCTGCGAGGGCTTCCGCGTCTGGACAATCGATGATTTGGTTCTTTTTGACTAAGAACCGAGTCTAGAGCTTCCTGGCTGACTCTCCGGGCTGCTGAACAATGTGACTTAGGTCATCGGCATCCGGTGGCCGGACATATGTTCCTTGGAAGTTGTCAAGGAAGGCTTCTTCCAAGTCTTCCCAGCTGCCTATGGAATTTTCAGGTAGGCTATTTAACCAGTGCCAAGCTGGCCCTTTTAGCTTTAGTGGGAGGTATTTAATGGCGTGGAGGTCGTCTCCACGGGCCATATGGATGTGGAGAATAAAATCCTCGATCCATACTGAGGGATCGGTTGTTCCGTTGTAAGACTCAATATTGACGGGCTTGAATCCCTCGGGGAATTCATGATCCATTACTTCATCTGTGAAGCAAAGAGGGTGTGCGGCGCCTCTATGTTGGGCCACACTGTGACGTAACTCCGAAGGAGTCCATTTGCGGTTTTCGGCTCGGGCATGGCTGGGTTTGTCACGTCCAGATAGGTAGCGATTTTTGCGTGTCCGGGCATGCCTTTGCCATCAGCCATGGCTGATGGCAAAGTGCCTGATTCCTCTAGTGTTAGGCATTGATGTGGACATCACTAATGACGAGAATTTTGACTAGTGGGCAAACTTTTGCCGATCATATCTCTATATGACTCTTTGTTCATCTTTCGATGCTTTGTGCTCCGAGCTCAGAAAGATTCTGCTAGAACTTCGAGACAACCGAGTGCTATCTGCATACATGGTCTGACCATCCCCGTCTTACAACTCACGTCCTGTTTGTACTCATGTGGACATGACGCATTCCAGAACGCTACGTGTTATAGACGGTTGCAACACTGGGAAGAGCACCTTTTAACTTGGTATTTACTATGAGAGATCACCCTAATAATTGACTACTGCACAATCGAAGGTTGCAAACAACAAAGGGTAAACATCTCAGGCAATTCATAATAGCATGACATGGTATAGCCTTAAGCGCTCGGAGTTCTCCATGATCATCTTCAATCTTCATTGAAGCGACCTTCTCCTCGCCGGGGTCCTCCATGTACGTCTTGCCACTGTCACCTGTAACCTATCTCTATGATATTTACATTAAGGTGGCAATCTCGTGGCACCAACCATCATGCCATGACACATAGGCCACTTATCATTACAACATATAACCATCTCATACATAAACTCATTATCATGACGAAGGCTATACCACATAATATGCAAACCCTACAAAACTAAGTTAGACGTCCCCTAATCGGTTTGACAAATTTTAATTATGAGGCTTCTAGGGTTTCCAGACAAACCTAGCTACCTACATGCACACCATAAAGTGATAATCCTTGTTGCTAGATTAACTTTCGGGATGTGTGAAAGAAGAGACTTAATTAAAAATCCCGTCCCCCACACTAAACTTTGTCTAATACGCGTGACCCCCTAGAAGATCATCCATCTTCATCGTCCTCTTTTGTACGCGACGGATCACTATTCTTGACTATGGGGAAGCCCAAGGAGCTGTTAGCAGATCGTCGACATCCAGAGCTGAGTGATTGTCAGAACCTTGTAGAAAGCGACACCATGCCGTCAATGAACTAAACCGAAGCAACACTCGAGGGAAGCATAGCAAGAATATCCCCCTCACATCCACATGTGATCTAGATTGCAACCCGCATCTACTCATAGAACTGCTCATGATGCCACTGTTGGGAAACCTAGTAGAAAACAAACAAAATCACCCTACGGTCACCTAGGAACAATATGAAGATGCATAACGGGTTGTGATCAATGATCATTACCTCGAACATTGGTGTGGATCATACTTGGAGTCCCTCGAACGTTCATGACGATCCCATGAACCGCCCTAGACCGATCCCTCGAACGGAAGACCGAAAGCACATCCTCTCTAGTTGGTTGCAAGCGTACGGTCTTCACGATCTGGCAGTGCTTCGCCGTCCAGAGCTAATCATCGCCGGAGAATTAGTGGGAGGAGATTAGAACCACATGGGGCTTCTAAGTATAAGGATTAGAGGTGGCTAGGGCTCGCTCTAATTAGTCAACTAGGACCAACTAGAACATGCACAAGATCAACTAGAGGAGGCTCCAAAAATTTGTATGTCATAGGGTGGAAATCCTCTAGTGTACATAGGTTAGAGGGGAGGGAGAGGGCAGCTACCAAAGGGGAAAGAGCCCCCTTGGTGTGCCGGCCTAGGGGAGGAGTCCCACTCTATCCCCTAGTAGGATTTGGCCCTCCCCACACGGAAAGGGGGGCGCAAACTCCTCTTGGGTCCTTGTGGCCCAAGTTGCCTTCCACCTGTTGGCCTTTTAAGGCATGTTGATATCTAAATTAAATATAAAATGTTATAAACACTTTTAGACCATTATATATATAATTTAACATCTCTGGAAACATTTTTGACCTATATATAATTAATTGGTATTACCTGATATTCATTGAAACCGTTCCGGTGACCGCGAAACGCTTTCGAAACCTCTCGGAACTATTCTGGATATTAATGAAACAATTCAACAAATATATTCTAATCACTCCCGTCCCACTAACACTCACCGTATCATGATTACCTTAAGCTTTTGAACCCATAGGATCGGTAAATCATAGGCATGAAAGGAACCCCTTCATTCAATGACTGATGCCGGAACCGTGGACATCCATATCGGTCCCTATGATTACACAAATGATATTCGAGTGAACTTTGGTTATCATGTGATGTTCCCTTTGCTTCGCGATACTTTACAAAACCCGGTGTGCTTCAGTATCCTCCTGAGTCATCACCATGCTCACTATACCGTTGCTCCCATTACCGGTTTTGTTCTTCTTTCTCGTTGACGTGTTCTGGCATCCTCGTGACGTATTCACATGTGTCTGGCCAGACGATGATGGATGCCGTCACACCAAGAGTGCCCTAAGAATATATCTCCATCGTTGGAGGAGAAAATCCCACTCTTGAGTTGTCTGGTCACTTGTCAAACTTTATGGTGTGCCTTAAAGTTGCCATTATGATCGTCTTGTTACAAATGATGTTTGAGCAACCCCATAGTCCACCGTTTGGTAGGAAGTGACTGAGACACTCTGATGGTTTGAGGAACTAAAGCACATGCTAACACTCCATGTTATAACAGATGATTTCAGACGATATAATCACATAGTATAACAGACAAGTATTGGGTCGAGTCAATATGATCATTCTTCTAACGTCATACCCTCAATGTTGTTTTAGGACTATCATTACACTTTACGATATCCTAAGATCCGAAAAACGTGATCACCAAAAACACTTGAGCCAGTCTTAGAGGTGAGACCAGGAACCTATTTTATTTCATTTATCATTCCACACGTGCATATGAGTTTTCCACTAAATCGCATATTCCAGGATCATATCAGTTATAGCATGGAATATAAACTCTTAACTATGAATATGGAAATACTATAATACAATATTATTGCCTCTAGGGCATATTTCCAACACACACCGCTCCAACGGAGATGTACTTCCCCTCAAAGGGAAGGAACTTCGGTAACACATCCTCGTCTCCATCGATTCCACTTGTGGTTACTTCTTACCATTACTTGTGCAAGCTTTACTTGTGTTGTATCCCTTGCTTGCTTGTGTTGTTGTTGGTGTTGTTGTCGTTGCTAGCATCATATATGTTGTTCACCTATTTGCTTATGTAGACAACCTATTTGTTGCTAAACCTAATTTGTTAAGAAAAGCTAAAAATTAGTAGTTGCCTATTCAACCCCCCCTCTAGTCAACCATATCGATCCTTTCAATTGGTATCAGAGCCTCATCTCTTTATTAAGGGTTTCACTACCTGAAGAGTATGGTTGTGACGAGGATAGGGATGAGGACGTACCCGAGGCCGTGGAGTTGAAGTAGGTCACCCGAGACAACTTAAATGAAGCTATGGCTTCACTTAAGGTGTCTATGACGGCCGAGGTCAAATCCATGCTTAAATAATTACTTCAGTTGTTGAAATTTTCTCCTGATCCGTTGCAAGTGGTTAATACCACCGCATTAGAGTATGAGGCCAATTCTGTTAAGGAAGTGGCTAAAGGTACTCATACCTCTTCTCCTCATGGTAAGAATGGGACGGGAACTCATGCCTCGGTTCCCCCTCCCCCAGTCTATGGAGGACCAGTCCCCACACCTCATATTAACAACCTTGGTCCTCCTCCTGAGCTTGTGAAGAATGATTTTTCTAATTGGGTTTTTTGCATCAAGTCTCATTTGAATCACAACTCAACAAATCATTAGAGAAGCGTAGAGTAAGGCCACTACCCGCATGATCCAAACAACCTCACCCCAAGAGAAGAGGCGGATAATCAATACAATCACTCTGCCTTATTCATCGTTCAATCCGCAGTGCCTCCCGAAGACCTTGCTCACATGCGCCCCTTCTGACGCGCAAAGATTGTTGGGAACATATTGTCTCTTTGTACAAGGGGAGCTCAAGCATTCAACGGTCCAACTTTGAGGTGGTTCTTGATGAGTCGATGAGTTTGTGATGAATGAAGATGAGGATCATCGAGACCTCTACGGAGATTGACAACTCTCATAGTCGCTCTTCAAGATCATGGGAGCAAGGATACAGATGATAATTGGATCAAGCACAAGTTCCTCAAGGCCATCATGCCATTCACAAGGTCATGTCATCTGTGATCCATCAAAGACCGGACTTCCACACCTTGTCTTCAAGCGACGTGTTGGATAAGTTCGTTGCCATGAACATCATGAACAAGACCGCCGACAACGCTCTAGCTCGTGTTCAACGGTCAAAGAAGTGTAACCTTGCTTTGGAGGCCAAGGCCATTTCGTAAGGAGAAGAAGAGGAAGAAGATGAGATTTGCCCTGAAGACACCAAATATGCTTACCACGAGCACATGGCTCTTGCGTCAATGCAATTTTGTGGCAACAAGAGAAACACCAAGCCCAATTTCTCCAAGAACAACTCAAGTGCCTCAAAGGGCAAGCAATGTGAGAACTTGGTATAATTGTGGTAATGTGAGTCACTTTGTGGTGGATAGCCCATATGAGAAGAGGGAAGACAATGGTGCCAAGCTTATCCGCAAAGACAAGGCCAAGATCTTCCCCAACAAGAACAACTTTACCAAGAAGGTGCCTCAAAAGGGATTAGTGGCACAAGAAGAGTACCTCTCCGATGATGCAAGCAGTCAAGGAATGGCAATGACCACCGTGGCCATTGCCACCTCTTCCCCAACCAAGGTGTTACTCTTCGATGCCTCCAATGAGAACCTCATCCCCAAGTGCCTTATGGTAAAGGCATTAACAAGACAACCTCCAACATAAAAACATCCATCACTACTAATCCTTCCTTGTTGGATTGTGTGGATGAAAATGAGGAGGTAAAGATGGATGAAAATGAGTTTGACAAGTTCTTGGGTAAGCTCAAAGGGGAGTCCAAGAAGCACTTTGTTGCTCTCTTGGAACAACTAGGTGGGGCCAATGATATCATGGAGTCTCATGAGGATGCAAGTGACACAAAATGGGTTAGGGGTTAACAAAGAAATGGAAAGAATGAATGTACAATGGGTTAGGGGTTAACAAAGAAATGGCATAGGTGAGTCTCCGATGATGCAAGTGACGCAAAATGGGTTAGGGGTTAACAAAGAAATGGCAAGACTGAATGTACAATGATGGGATACACTACTGCAGGATGCTGCTAACGCGACACTACGATCAAAGACCCTTTGACGAAACTGTGTGCGATGCATTAATTGCAAACAGTGATGTAAAAAACCCGTCAAAAAAGATGCAAAATGTTTGCGATGGCGGATACATCAAACACGGTTCAGATTTTAGTTGCGTGTGCGATGCTGGTCATACGGTTCAGTTCAATGAACTGTTTGTGACGAGGCAGAAGAACAAAAACGGGCAGCCAAATGAAGGTTTGTGCAATATACGACATACAGTTCACTCGGATGAACTATTTGTGATTAGGCAACATAAAAGAAACAGTCGGCCAGGTGAAGGTGTGTGTGATATACGGCATACAGTTCACTCGGATGGACTGTTTGCGTTGAGCCCAGAGAAGAGAAATGGTTCAACTTAACAAGATGTGTGTGATACGCGGCAAACAGGTCTGTAATCGCAAATGTGTGGGAAGACTGATAACAACATGGACGATTCTTGTTAACAAGCCGTGTGTGTTGTGAGCTAATGATTGCTGGTATACAATTGTGATGATTGATGAAATCATCACCGATGGGTTCCACTGTTTAGTCCGTGTGCGATGTGATTTGTTCTGTCCGCACAAGATCTACACTCTGTCTACAGAGCATCAACATATATACTTAAAAAGACATCATTGCATAACCAAATTAAGCATACAATTACACAAGTGACTGCATACATAACATTTCAACACACCAAAGTAAGCAATTCATGCATACTAAACTAGGAGAAACGAGGATCTAATCATCTACTTCTTGTTGCAACAACGCTTGCCATTGCTATGCTTCTGGCTGGATCCCTGGCCGTTTTGGGGAAGGAGGCACTTCCTCATGTCAACGATCTGCCTGTACATCTCGTAGCTCGTGTACGCCTCGTTGGCCGCGTACACGACATGAGCTTTGTTGAGTTTCTCCATCCATGCCGAGTGCCAGGCATGCTTGTCCTTGTTGCAGGAATCCTTCATGTCTCTGTAGTAGGGATCGATGATAGCCTCGGAGAGGTGAACTAGTGATTCCTTCTCATGCTCGTTGCTGCCCCAGATCTTGTATTGGCCCTGGATGTCGACGAGATTCTAGCAGGCGATGCCCGAATTCTTGAGCACATTTACATCGTTGGTGATCTCCACCGTAGCGAATATGTAGTGGGGGTTGTTGACAAACCTGGCAAAACGCTCGCAAGGACTTGTGGCCAGGCAGTAGTGGTAGACGAGGACGTGATTGCGCACGCACATCTGGGTGATGGCGACTTTGGGATGAGTCCCGGCCCAAGCACGGGTGTACTTGAGGTCGAACCCGACCCCCTTGTACTTCTCCTCAGCAAGCAAGAACTCCATGATGTGGATGGAGTGCTCCACCTAGACCGGGTTGTTGGTGTACACCACCGAGAGCTCCGTGAACCTTCTGTGGGTGTCCACCACGGCATGCATGATGAACTGCTGCTCGTCGTCGGCAGCCGCTCAGAGCGCCATTGGAGCCGCGCAGGATACCCTCTAAGAATTTGTCGTGGTGGGTGTGCTTCTTGCAATAGTGGGGCGCGATCGAAAGGTTGAAGAGTGATGAGGACATCAATACCATTGTTACACCCACAGGCCCTACTGCTACATATACTGGACCAATTACTAGAGCTCGCGCACGCCAATTAAATTATCAGGTACTTTCGTTTCTTGATAATGATTCTAATGTTCATGAGAATATGATGCTGCCTAAATTGGATACATTTGTTTTGCTTACAAATAAAGGGCCTGGCATGAACAAGAGGGATGAACACTGGAGCAAGACCAAGCATGGAGATGATGGCATGTGCAAGGGGAACAAAAACGGAGTTACAAGTGATGATTTCAGGTCTTTCAAGCCACCATAATGAGTGCATGAAGCCTTGGATGAAATATACAAGATGCCACTTCATAAATTTCGTCCAGAGGCTATTCTAGGTGTTGCGTCACCTTATTATTGGGCTAGGCCCATGTAATTTTGAAATACTTAAGTATAGGCTATTTTGAAGTCCGTATGTGTGGGAAAACAAGAGTTAGGGTTGGTTTCGGACCCCCTCCTCCAAGGGCCATGAAATTCCCCCCTCTTCCTCCATATATACAGCCCTTAGGGCGTCGTTTAGACATTGGGTTTAGATTAAAAGTTCGCCATAGCCGCAACTTCGCGTACTTCGTTTGTGTTCAACGACCAGACCAAAACGTCACAGAACCCCACCTTGATCAATAAAGCTTTCATCTTATATTCGCAATATCCAGATTGCAATCTCAGTTTCTTGCTTGTTCTTCATTTGCTTGAAGGAAATAGACCCTCGTGGTCGAGTTGATTGTGCTCCGGCGTGGTCAATAACCTCTCGGAGTTGGTTTAGCGATTGCTAAGGCGCGACGTCCTTGCATGTTCGTAGTCGGATCGTCAAAGTCTGCTCCACCAAAACGATAATCACCTTCTCATCGAAAGACGGGACACCTTTGCCTCTATCAAGTGGTATCAGAGTTCCAGGTTGCTCGGTGAGATTTTATAGTTTTTCGTTTTTTAGATCGAGTTTGTTCTTCATACCTACAGTCCACGAAAAAGCCAAAAAATTAGGGTTAGTGCATCATATCCGAACCAATCTGAGCCTTTGCATAATCTTTTTAGGGTTTTGCTTTGTTGAATTTGCGGTTGCATCATCGTGCCTAGTTGCTGGTCTTAGCGTCTAGTCCTTTAGTGTTTTGCATTCTGTCACAGTTTGTCACGCCGTCGTCGCACCATCTTCATCGCTGCTGCCATATACCACCACCGCTGCCATATCCCACCACCGCTGCCATATACCACCACCGCTGCCATATCATACCACTGTTGTATACCACCACCGCTACCATATCCCACCAATGCTGCCATATACCACCACCGCTACCATATCCTACCACCATATATCCACCACCAATCCGAGTTCTTTTCATATTAGGTTTGATTTTGAGATCCATCTATTTTCCGATTCGTGTTACCTTGCCTGAGTAGGTTTCAGAAAAAAAAAGTCTGGAGATCCCCGGGTAGTTTTTAGGCCAAAATTTTGGTAGGCAAAAATATTTTTTCCTATCCTGTTTTTAGGCTTTTCTGAGTCTTTTGAGACACTCCCCATCATAGTGATTTTTTGTTGCACTTTTTCGTCGTCGTTGCCCTGATTTCCGGGAAAAAAATTAGTCAAAAAAATTTCGTGCCTATCCTCTCAATTTGACTTGGGAAGAGTTTTGAGACACTCGCCATTATAGTGATTTTTCGCAAAAAAAGAGCGCAAAAAAAAGGAGAGTGAAAAAAATTCCAGAGTGGGCTTTTCCCTTGTTTCTGTGCCACACCGAGATTTGGTTAGTGTTCTAGGCTAGTACGGTCTAGCCTAGGACCAGCACAGTACAATCGTTGAGCGTTTATTCAACTTTGCATCTCTGAATTGATTATTGCTGACCCTTTTTGCTACCATATTATAAGCCTTCCCAGCTCCACATACATCTACGTCGTGCGTTTGACTCTCCCTGGTAATCGCTCTATCCAAGCTTTGAGAGTTTTGACTACAACGGTTGCCAATCACCACCTGCTGCTTGGTAAGAACTGGTAAGAATTTGAGATTCGCTTGACGGATTTGTGACTTTCCATAACACCACATCCACATCCTAGTAGTCTATAATATCACATTCTTGTATTTTTCTCTTGCTACTAACCATGGCAGGATCACAAGCCGACAAGACTGACTGGGAGAACATGACGAACAAAGAGTTACATGATAAGTTTCAGCAAATGATGAGTGGACAGGTGGAAGATGTGCTAAACAGATTTGAAGAGGCCATGGAGAAGATAAATGGCATTGAGAAGGCGTTCGAAACAAAGCTCGATAACAAGTTTAATGAACTCGCGCGTCTTCCACAACCACCGCCCGCTGCACCTGTCGCACCTCTATAGCAACAACAACAACAACAATGTCGCCTTCCAAATCAAGTGGGACGAGCACAACGCATTCCCCTTGAGCCTGGTCAAAATTCTGGTGCCGCTGTACCTACTGTTGATGCTTCTGTAGCTCCTCCTGCTGCAATAGAGGTGGAGGACCATTACGAGGATGAGGTTGATCAAAATCACAACTACGTGCAACCACCAACACCACCACCACCAGGTCGTCCTCATGCATATCGTCACAACCATAGGGCTGCACCACCACCTGAGGTACGAGATCATGACCATCTTCCTAAACTAAAATTGAATATTCCACCATCTGAGGGTAGATATGTTCCTGATATATATCTTACTTGGGAGTTAGAAACTGAACAATGGTTTACATGTTTACAATATCTGAGGAGAGACGTGTTCCTGCTGCTTTTTGTGCTTTCACTAGTTTTGCATGTGTTTTGTGGTCTCAACATTGTAGATTATATCCCATTCCAGCTACTTGGGCTGCTTTGAAAACTGCTATGCGTACTCGTTGGGTTCCAGCTTATTATCGACATGAATTACTTCAAAAATTGCAGCACTTAAGACAAGGAATTTTTTTGTAGAAGAATATTATCAGGAATTACAAACTGGCATGATTAGATGTGGTATTGTTGAGGAGAATGAAGCTATGCTTGCATGTTTTATGGGTGGATTACATAGAGAGATTAAGACAATTCTAGAGTATAAGGAGTATAATAATATCACTCGTTTATTCCATCTTGCTTGTAAAGCTGAACGTGAAGTGCAGAATCGACAGGCATTGGCGCGGACTAACTTTTCTGCAGGTCGACCTACATCATGGACACCGCGTGCATCCTCTATGTCCACACATTCTACTGCACCGACACCTCCATCAGCTGCCACCTCCAGTCGTGATACAAGGAAGCAGGCACAACCACCACTATCTGCCAAGAGCACACCTATCGGGCCTGCACAGAGTTCTTCTTCAATGGCATCAACAGGGCATACAAGTGATATTATTTGTCATTGTTGTAAGGGACGAGGTCATTATGTGAGAGAATGCAAATCTCAGCGTGTGATGATTGCTACTGAGGATGGTGGGTATGAGTCCGCTAGTGACTATGATGAGGAGACTTTGGCTCTTATTACACGTGAAGAACACGGTGGATATGATTCTAAACATGAGACGCAATACATGTCTCCTGAAGATGCTGAAAGGTATGAATGTTTAGTTGCTCAACGTGTTTTGAGTGTGCAGGTCACACAAGCTGAGCAAAACCAGAGGCATAATTTGTTCCATACAAAGGGAGTTGTGAAGGAACATTCTGTTTGAGTCATCATAGATGGAGGGAGCTGCAACAACTTGGCTAGCATAGAGATGGTGGAGAAGCTATCTCTCACCACAAGACCACATCCACATCCTTACTATATCCAATGGTTCAATAACAACAGCAAGGCTAAGGTAACACATATTGTTTGTGTGCATTTTAGTATCTCTAGATATGCTGATTATGTTGATTGTGATGTGGTACCCATGCAATCATGTTCCTTATTACTTGGTAGGCCATGGCAATTTGATAAAATTCTGTACACCATGGTAGAAACAATCAGTATACTCTTGTTCATAAGGATAAACATATTACTTTGCTTCCTATGTCTCCTGATTCCATTTTGAAAGATGATATTAATAGAGCTAATAAAGCAAAACAGGAGAAAAATAAGAGTGAAAATCAGATTGTGGCAAAAGAATTTGAGCAACAAATGAAGCCTGATAATAAACCATCTAGTGTTGCTTCTGAAATTAAATGAAAAGTGCATGTTTACTTGCCACCAAATCTGATATTGATGAGCTAGATTTTAGCAAATCTATTTGCTATGCTTTTGTGTGCAAAGAGGCATTATTTTAATTTGAGGATGTGCCTTCCTCTTTGCCTCCTGCTGTTACTAACATTTTGCAGGAGTTTGCTGACGTCTTTCCCCAAGACATGCCACCGGGATTACCACCTATTCGAGGGATTGAGTATCAAATTGACTTAATTCCCGGTGCATCGCTACCCAACCGTGCACCATACCGTACCAATCGAGAGGAGATGAAGGAGATTGTGCGTCAAGTCCAGGAGCTGCTCGACAAATGTTATATACATGAATCCCTTTGTCCTTGTGTTGTTCCTATTATTCTAGTGCCGAAAAAGGATGGTACATCGCGTATGTGTGTTGATTGTAGAGGCATTAATAATATTACTGTTCGTTATTGTCATCCTGTTCCTAGGCTAGATGATATGCTTGATGAATTGAGTGGCTCTACAATACACTCCAAAGTTGATTTGCGTAGTGGATACCATCAAATTCGTATGAAATTGGGGGATGAATGGAAAACAACATTTAAAACTAAGTTTGTATTATATGAGTGGTTAGTCATGCCTTTTGGGTTAACTAATGCACCTAGTACTTTCATGAGATTAATTAACGAAGTTTTACGTGCTTTCATTGGACGATTTGTGGTAGTTTATTTTGATGATATACCGATTTATTGCAGATCTTTGGATGAACATTTGGAACATTTACGTGCTGTTTTTATTACTTTACGTGATGCATGTTTGTTTGGTAACCTTGGGAAGTGCACCTTTTGCACCGACCGAGTATCTTTTCTTGGCTATGTTGTTACTCCACAGGGAATTGAAGTTGATAAAGCCAAGATTGAAGCTATTGAGAGTTGGCCGCATCCTAAAACAGTCACACAAGTGAGGAGTTTTCTTGGACTCGCTGGTTTCTATAGGCGTTTTGTGAGAAGTTTCAACACCATTGCTGCACCTCTCAATGAGCTTACAAAGAAGGATGTGCCTTTTGTTTGGGGTACCCCACAGGAAGAAGCCTTCACGGTATTGAAAGATAAGTTGACACATGCTCCTTTACTCTAACTTCCTGATTTTAATAAGACTTTTGAGCTTGAATGTGATGCTAGTGGAATTGGATTAGGAGGTGTGTTATTACAAGATTGCAAACCTGTTTGTATACTTTTATGAAGAATTGAGTGGGCCTAGTCTGAACTATTCTACTTATGATAAAGAATTATATGCTCTTGTTCGGACCTTAGAAACATGGCAACATTATTTATGGCCCAAAGAACTTATTATACATTCTGATCATGAATCTTTGAAACATATTAAAAGTCAAGCAAAACTTAACCATAGACATGCTAAATGGGTTGAATTCATTGAGACTTTTCCTTATGTCATTAAACACAAGAAGGGTAAAGAAAATGTTATTGCTGATGCATTGTCTCATCGCTATACTATGGTTTCACAACCTGACTTTAAAATTTTGGTTTGGAGACCATCAAAGATCAGTATGTGCATGATGCTGAATTTAAAGATGTATTGCAAAATTGTAAGGAAGGGAGAACATGGAACAAGTTCGTCGTTAATGATGGATTTGTGTTTCATGCTAACAAGCTATGCATTCCAGCTAGCTCCGTTCGTCTTTTGTTGTTGCAGGAGGCGCATGGAGGAGGATTAATGGGAAACTTTCGCGTGAAGAAGACGGAGGATATACTTGCTACACATTTCTTTTGGCCAAAGATGAGACGGGATGTTGAGCGTTTTGTTGCTCGCTGCACTACATGTCAAAAAGCTAAGTCACGACTCAATCCTCATGGTTTATATATGCCTTCGCCTATGCCTAGTGTTCCTTGGGAGGATATATCTATGGACTTTGTTTTAGGGTTACCTCGAACAAAGAAGGTGAGGGATAGCATATTTGTTGTCGTGGATAGGTTCTCGAAAATGTCACATTTTATACCATGTCATAAAAGCGTTGATGCTGTTAATGTTGTTGATTTGTTCTTTCGTGAAATTATTCGCTTGCATGGTGTTCTAAATACTATTGTTTCAGATCATGATACTAAATTTCTTAGCCACTTCTGGAGATGTTTATGGGCTAAGTTGGGGACTAAACTGCTTTTTAGTACTACATGTCACCTCCAAACTGATGGACAAACCGAAGTAGACAATAGAACATTGTCTACTATGCATAGGGTTGGTTTGAAGAATAACAAGAGAATGTGGGAAGAATGCTTGCCTCATATTGAATTTGCTTATAACCATTCATTGCATTCTACTACTAAGATGTGCCCTTTAGAAATTGTGTATGGTTTCCTTCCTCGTGCACCTATTGATTTGTTGCCTCTTCCATCTTTGGAGAAGGTTAATTTTGATGCTAAACAATGTGTTGAATTGATCTTAAAAATGCATGAATTAACTATGGAGAACTTTGATCGTATGAATGCTAAATATAAACTTGCTGGAGAAAAGGGTAGAAAACGTGTTGTCTTTGCACCTAGAGATCTTGTTTGGTTACATTTGCGTAAGGATAGACTTCCTGATTTGCGCAAATCAAAGCAAATGCCATGTGCCGATGGTCCATTTAAGGTGTTAGAGAAAATAAATGATAATGCATATAAACTTGAGTTGCCTACAGATTTTGGGGTTAGTCCCACTTTTAACATTGCAGATTTGAAGCCTTATTTGGGTGAGGAAGATGAGATTCCGTCGAGGACGACTTTGTTTCAAGAAGGGGAGGATGATGAGGACATCAATACCATTGTTACACCAACAGGCCCTACTGCTACATATATTGGGCCAATTACTAGAGCTCGCGCACGCCAATTAAATTATCAGCTACTTTCATTTCTTGGTAAGGATTCTAATGTTCATGAGAATATGATGCTACCTAAATTGGATACATTTGTTTTGCTTACAAATGAAGGGCCTGGCATGTATAAGAGGGATGAACACTGGAGCAAGACCAGGCATGGAGATGATGGCATGCGCAAGGGGAACAAAGAACGGAGTTACAAGTGATGATTTCAGGACTTTAAAGCGACCATAATGAGTGCATGAAGCCTTGGACGAAATATACAAGATGCCACTTCATAAATTTCGTCCAGACGCAATTCTAGGTGCTGCATCACCTTATTATTGGGCCAGGCCCATGTAATTTCAAAATACATAAGTATAGGCTCCTTTTGGAGTCTGTATGTGTGGGGAAACAAGAGTTAGGGTTGGTTTCGTACCCCTCCTCCAAGGGCCACGAAATTCCCCCTCTTCCTTCAT
This sequence comes from Aegilops tauschii subsp. strangulata, assembly GCF_002575655.3. Lineage (NCBI taxonomy): Eukaryota > Viridiplantae > Streptophyta > Magnoliopsida > Poales > Poaceae > Aegilops > Aegilops tauschii. The sequence goes on from NC_053036.3 coordinate 282,697,037, forward strand.
ATATACAGCCCTTAGGGCATCATTTAGACTTTGGTTTTGTTTACATTAAAAGTTCGCCATAGTTGCAACTTCGCGTAGTGCGTTTGTGTTCAACGACTAGACCAAGACGTCACAGAACCCCACCTTGATCAATAAAGCTTTCATCTTATATTCACAATATCCAGATTGCAATCTCAGTTTCTTGCGTGTTCTTCATTTGCTTGCAGGAAATAGACCCTCGTGGTCAGGTTGATCGTGCTCCGGCGTGGTCAATAACCTCTCGGAGTTGGTTTAGCGATTGCTAAGGCGCGACGTCCTCGCACATTCATAGTCGGATCATCAAAGTCTACTCCACCAAAACGATAATCACCTTCTCATCGAAAGACGGGACACCTTTGCCTCTATCAAAGAGACACAAGGGTTAAATGGCCGTTGTAATAAATGGGGGCTGGCCGACCTATAATCTTCATGTCTTGTCACCGCGTTCATAGCGGAGGATTCCAGTGCACGCTTGAGAACACCGCACGCGTTTCGTTTGACCACGCGTGGGCTCGAAGAGGCACCAAATGTATCGTCGATGAGCCTATTCCAGCGCAACCGTGAAGTTTACCGCGCAAGCTTCCCGCCCGGCTAGTTTGGCCATGCGTCGGCTAGAAGAGGGACAAATCATGGGCGTTTATTGGCAAAAGGCTTTGTAAAAATGAAGTGTGTGGAATGACTTCGATCATAATTTTACCCGTGGGTGATGAGGTCAAAGTCACACCGAAGGGTGATGATGGACACTCGATTGCGATAATAATTTTGCGCTCTACAGGGCACACGGTCAAAGAAACCAACTGCGTGCAATAATGTCGAAGGTCGCAGTCGAGTTAGCTATACAGATCGTGTGCTATGAGATCGACAAGGTAAACACATTCGAGAATGGTTAGTAAAATCTAAATCCATGGCATATTAAGGTCAAAATAGTGCTACAAATATACGAGTCTCATGCGATGCCATTTCAATGGTTGTACCACAAAAGCTCGAAATATTACAAGGTTCAAATTCTAGAGTTATATGGCTCAAATTCAAAGATTACAAGGTTCAAACTGATATTAGAAATGAAATTCAGCTCATCAGCTACAAACGCCCGCACTGATCCGCTGAACATCGTTATAAGAGAGGTTCAAACTAATATTACCACTTCTAAGGCTGGTTTCGAAACCTCATAATTTTTGCAAATGGGTCGGCCACTGAGAAGCCATGTATGGGGTTGACACGATGACTTCTGATTACTCTGTCATCTGAAGTTCCAAAATGAAATTCAGCATTTTTTTAGCCTATTCCATTCTGTCGCAGCCGCCGGCGCTGATCAAGAAATCATTCATTTTTGCGAAATAAATGTAGGGCAAACCTCATTACCTTCAGCACCCTTGCTGTGAAAACAAAGAACCTCGCGAATATAATCTCCGGTAAGGTCCCTCGGTAGGAGTTCAAAGTAATTTCTGAGAGATGCAGATCTAGGCATTTGATGTGATTGTTATAATGTATCACATTATCCACCACCGGGCCTAGTCTTATCTGCAAAAGAAGAAAACGTGTTAGTGCCCACATGCAGTTTTGAACACTACTACATGCCTATTTGGTTTGCAGGATTTGTAAAATGCACTAACGTGCCATCTTCGATCCGACATGATTAACATGGGCATTTGATTACAATCTAGAAAAATGTAGCCTTCTTCACAAGAGGTTGGATTGGATGAAAAGTTCCCTAAGAAAACTAGTACAGATGAATCCAAAGGAGAAATGCTTATGGATTGTAACCATATGGATCAAGCAACCAATATGGGGGGGACATGTATGTACTAAAATCCTCCAAACATTCTTCGGAATTGTAGTACATTGTCATTGTAAACTGGGAAAAAGGTGTCACAAATTGAACTCCTTATGGTTAACATTTAATAGGAAAGGAACATCACCTCGATATAGCTTCTCCAGGCACAGAAAGCATCTCAGGAAACTGACAACTTGGTCCAGGTTGGGGCTGATAGATTCTAGTGCGAAGACCTTCACTATGCGCAGTTTCGGGTCAAGCTTGTCGGAATCATTTTCTGGATGACAGACGAACATACATATTCAAAATTAGAAATAATGTTAACTTCTAGAAGGAGAGGTAGAAGGCCGATGTTGTACCTGAACGGGTGTGGATCCAATAACAAGTTCGGAGTATTTGTCAGACGAGTAGCCCACCACTATCAATTTTGGCGTAGAAATGACATTGATTCTTGTTGGACCTTCTTGATCAACTACAAGTAATCTCTCAAGTGAAGGTGTGACCTCAGTGACCATACCGTGGTACACGTCTTGTGATGTCTTGTTGCAGCACCAGCGACACACATAAATAGTCTGGAGAGTCATGGAGGTGATGTGGAAGCTACTCAACCCATTGATCACCTGAAGACGCAGGTACTCGAGTGCAGTACAGCCACAGAGCAGGGCTCCATGTCACCGTTTGGGATGCAGACGGCGACGAGCTCGAGGCGCGTCATTAGGGGGGGAATGGTAGTTCCTGAACTTGGCGACGCGCAGCATGGGCGCGAGGCGGAGCGCGGACGTTGGCAGCAAGCGCATATGCCCATCATCAAAAGTGAGCTCCTTTACCTGATCTAGATGCGGGGGATCGGAACCAGTCGTCAAGCTTGGCTTGGTCCTTGCCGTTGAAACGGAACTGCCCATGCTAAGGCCTTTGGTTGGGCCAGGGTGACTGCCGAGGATCTAGGAGAACGAATCCAAGCTTTTGCGATAGCCATGGCAGAGCTCGTGGGTGTCGATTAGGTCGAGAGGGGTGGAGTTCCATAGGGGGCGCCACCACCAGAAAAGGATGGTTTTCCGTGCCCCATATTTGATTGGGAGGAGGGAGATGATGACTATCAACATATCATCGGGGAGGCTGCCGATGAAGTCTTGGCCTGCTGGAGTCGCTTGCGGTTCTTGCTCGACCCGCCTCCGCTTGTTGTCAGCCCTGTTCTCCACCTCCGGAGTCTCCTCATCAGCGGCGCTTTCTGATACAAGTGGGAGTACAGTGAATATTTAGTTAAAACAAGGCAATAGAAAAGTGTATTGGTAACTAGAAGTTAGTAGGTAGGAATAGAGTAAGAAAATGGAATAACAATTGGTTGCTTAAATACTACACAATTCCTTTGATATTGCTGGGTAAGTCAACATGCAGATACTTGAAAAGAACACTTACTTCGAACAAAGTCTGGACGGATGATATCGTCAGGGAAGTAAGCATATATCTCCTAACCAGCCCCTTTTATGTGCAGTGCAATTTTAGTGCCAACTTTCAGTCCATAAAACCTAGAAATTTCTTTCTAAAGGCCCGTGGCAAAATAGGAGTGACCACATTCATCTAGTCTTATAGAAGCAACAATTGTAAATCCATGGTTTGTGTTCAGTATGACATCCCTACTGTCTTGATTTATGTAAAGGGCAAGATTGTGTACTACAGATTCTGTTGCATAGCAAGGGACGCGCTGCAGAAAATGGTAGGATTGTTAAAGAATATGGTAACATGCAAATATGGGCGAAATTGAAAGAACTGTACAACAGTTGAAATCAAAGGATAAAAATCTGTAATTAAACAGATAGGGTAACCATGATGTCATGGAAATATGAGAGTAATCTAAAGATCAAAACATCATTATTTGCCTAATATAGAAAGCAGAGGAAAAAATCCCCTTTGATGTATATGCTGCATGTGGCACCTTTTATCCAAATGCAACAATATATAGTATATGTTTAGGAAAGTAGGCCATGCCAACCGATTTAGGGTGAGATTGAACATACCGCGTGCATCCTCAAGTCATCTGGTACGGTGAGATGGAACTCCATGGATGTCTAGCCGAGGCCGCAAAGTCCTGATGTGTCCATGCATCGTACACTCTATGAATGAAAGAAAATCCTCAAATCAGCTCGAATAAAAATGAATTCATGAAGATTTCGGACGGGTGATTAAAGGAGGCAGATGAACTGGGATAAGAGATGAGATAATATCTCATTAAATTAGTTACCTAGTTGTCCATGAGAAAAAACCCTCAATACAGCGGATTCCCCAATCGGGCGGAGCTGGGTCGACCGCGAGCACCGTCGAGAAAGTCGATGGCAATAGGCGACGACAAGTGGAAGTGGCGAAATGCGGTGGGGTTTGCCAGCATCCTGGTAGCGTCGACAAGCGGCGAGCTAAGTGGTTGCTGCGGTGATAGGCGGTGCCATGCAGAGTTGCGGAGGAGCTTGTGCAGGTGTGAATGGGGACCAGAGGGGGTGGCAAGCGGGGTGAGGGTTTTTGTGATGTGGGAACGGTGAGGGTTTGCTTTTTTCTTTTTTGAATTGGGTGGTGAGGGTTTTCTGTCCCACAAACAGTTTCAGAGGCAACTGTTTGCTAGAGCCAACTGTGTGTGATTGACGTAACAGGGAAATAAAAGTCATTGCACACGGTTCCAATTTTGGGAACCGTGTGTGATTGACGTATTACCTCCGTCCAGGTTTATTGGTCCCTTTGTAATTTGTGCCAAATTTTGACCAAAGATTTAACTAACAAATGTTTATGCATGTCACCAAAAATTATATCATTGAACACTATGTTCAAATACGCATCCAGCGATATAAATTTTTGCTGACCTGCACTAACATTTTGTCAGTTAAATCTTTAGTCAAATTTAACACAAATTACAAAGGGGACCAATAAACCAGGACAGAGGTAGATTCCATCAACCGAACTGATTGCATCCATATCCCACATTTAGACATAAGTAAACATAGATTAAACATACTCAGACATAGATAATAAGCGTACACAAGCATACTTCAACCATAAGTACATAGTTCAACCGTTATTAAGCATACTCAAGCATACATAGTTCGATCCCACATCTCATCTCATCTGCCGGCACGATCCTGAAGCTTCTCCAGGTACTCGGTGTACGCGGCATGCGCCACCCTACGAGAATACTTCTGCTTGAAGTAGCCAACGGCTCGTCCTCTTGCATGAGCCAGAACACTTTGATACGCGTGATGAAGCTTTTGGTTGCAAAATGGGCATCGAAAGCCGCCGTCCTAGGTCCTAATAGGCTTGTTATGCATACCCGCATAAAGCTCCCTAAGGATTTGCCTCTTGTGCCTCCTCTGGCCATCTTCATCCTCGCTGTCGACATCGTCAAACAACACCTATACATATAGTAAAAAAATTTGGCCTCAAATTAATGTTTACAAACTAATCTCTAGTTAACATTTGGCAGTTGGCAAAATTTGGCATCAAATCAATGTTGACATGCCGTAAAGTAGGATTTGGAATTTATGCCTATTTTTTTAGACATATCCAGAGATTATGGTTCGATTTTAAAGCACAATCGTCTATGTACAGACCAATCTTGAAGAAAATAATGGCACAAACATATATTTAGGTCATTCAGAATCAATTGTCAAGACCTGGCTAGGAATTATTAGCACGAACACTAACCCTAGTCGGATTATTAGCAGAAATCATTTGCACAGATGAAACAACTAATCACTTATCACTTGTACCATTCAAACAATCAATACACTATACGGATCTAGCGATACTTACTCAGATTTCATGGAATGGGAGAACATAACCATATGATTTCTATTCCAAAAAGGGGGAGGCAGGACGCAGGAGTAACCAGAGAAACCCTAGGATGTATTTAATACATAGATGGGTATAGATGACTAATTGGTTCTCCGCCATCGTCAGAGTCGTCGCCGGAGTCCTCACCCGAGTCATCACCGGAGTCGATATGGACCTTCGGTTCCGGCTGTGGAAGCACGACTACGTCAGGGTGCAGCGATACCTCGCCAGCGGCGACAGCAACCTCTGTCTCCATCTCCACATCATGCTCCGGTGCTTCAGCAGCCCAGGCGTCGCCACTCCCTCCGATGGGGCGCTTCGGCGGCATCCTCATACACTGACGGCTTTGAGGACTGTGAGCGGCGTCGAGGATGCAAGCGGAGAGAGGATTATGTGTGTGGCGAGGATGGGGGTGCGGCCGCTCAGGCGCACCATTAATATGGAGTAGTAGGAGAGAGGCGGGCGACGGTCAAACCACTGGCTCGCCTCTCGGTGAGCCTGCACACTGGACTACTAGCATGCCTACCGTCATTTCACACAGCTACTCGCACGCCTCCTGATGACACTACACAGCGAGCACGCCTCCCATCAATTCACACACCTGCACGCATGCCTCCCGGTCTGCCTGTGCGGCGGACTGCTCGCATGTGTCCCATCAACTGACGCCTGCTCGCACGGCACACAGGTCGCGTGGCGGCATGTATATTGTTTTTCTATTTTGATGATTAATGTTGCCGCTTTAGTGCTTAACCGAAGCATGGCACGTATCCATTGTTGGTCTAACGCCCACGGTTCGGATAAATAATCCGTTTGCGATATTAGTTCCCAATTATTAATAATCTCCCGTTTGTAAGAAGATAAAGATTACATCAAAACTGGTCTCAAATTTGACAAAAAAGTACAATGCCACTATGTATTGGTGTCCATATGACAACACGATAAGTTCCGTGAATTTCAAATAAGTTTTGGAGTCACTAGAATTTAAAAATCAAGATTCTCAATGTTTGAAATTTCTTGCACGGGGAGTAAACATGCACCCAGTGAGAGACATGTGTTTTTCCAATCCATTTAGGTGCACTGTCACGTGTGCATGTAGCTCAAATTTGATTTTTGCACATTATACCCCTAGAAAATCAATCAATGTACTAAAATGTCTCAATGATCTCTGTTTTTTCCAAATTAAAATGTCCTCCTTTGGTAACATATGTTCACCGCGGGAAAATTTAGCATCCATCGTAGTTGCGGTGGATGCGTGGTGTGTGTGTGTGTGTGATTCTGGGGTGGCTGGCTGGCGTACACTACGAGTCGTGGGCCACCATGTGGGTTGGCCATTTTGTGAGGCAGGTGCCACATCAGAGTCATGAATTCGTTATTTAAAACATTACACAACCCTTTCATACATAAATATTTTGGCCACATGCAGTCGGTGGTTGTCCTACACGACACTCACTTATGTGTGATGCTTTCTGTGGGCCCGCGAGGTCGTCGTCCATCACTTTGACCAACAGCCGGCAGAGAGGTTAATTTGACCAGCAAGGTAGAATCTTTTTTGTTTGTGTTATGGTGGGAGTATATAGTACGCGTAGAAGAGGTGGGAGGGGACTAGCATATATACTATATGTACGCGTTTGTGAACAAGTACACCTCACTCAGTGTCGGGACTTTTCGGTTTACGAGGCATGTGCCACATCAAAGTTGTGAATTGGACATTCAAACATCACACAACACTTTGACCTACATCGGGAGAGGTTAATTAATTTCACCATCAAGGAGGATTCTTTTTGGGTTGTGTTATGGTAGGAGCATATAGTATGCGTCGAAGAGGGGGAAGGGGACCATATATGTAGTACGCTTCATGATCCTCGCGCTATGTGGGGACTTTACAGTTTTCAAGGCGTGTGCCACATCAAAGTTGTGCATTTTAGGCATTCAACATATGTTTGGCCCACATGCAAAGCGATGGTGGTTGTCCTGTCGCACCCACTCATGCGGTTATCAGCGATATCGATGCTTTCCATCTATGGGCCCGCTTGGTCCATCACTACTTTGCCTGACAATGAGAGAGGTTAACTTGACTTAGGAGGGATTTTTTTGTAATACGGTATATATATAGGTCATGCTTTGGGATGACATGATACAGTCTGAGCACATGCAGGCATGTGTATGCATGAATCCCTCCCATCGAGTCAAAGTGGCTAGTACCACGACACGTCATGAACCGATCTCGCTCTGTATGGGAACTGTACGATTTTTGACGCGCGCACCACATCAATGTTGTGAATGGTATTCAAACATGCATGCACGCATCTCCTCCATACATATGCATGTAGTGGTTGTGTTTGAACGGTACACTCCCTCACGTGGTTATCGGCGACAAGCCTATATATTACTGGGCCCGCGTGAACATCCATGATCACTTTGACCGACAACAAGATAGGTTACCATGGCGGATTCTTCCTTTGGCTCATGTTATCGTAGTATAGGTCATGGTGAGATTCAGACCTAATTAAGTTTGAGCGCATACTATGCACGCATGCATGCATGAATCCCCGTCATCGGCTCGATGTGTGGTGTGACATACATATGCATCGTCAACTAACCCTCACCCCGTGTGGGGATTTCTGGTTTGAAAGCACGATGCCACATCAAAGTTGTTCCACTGTGTATTCAAACATCAACACATCTCCATACATATGTTTGGGCCACACGCAGGCAGTTGTTGTCTTTGAGGACTAGCTACTTGCGTGATTATTGGCGAGCTAGCCCATCTCTGGGGTTGCATGGACGGCCATCACTTTGACCAACAACAGGAGAGAGGTTGTACGACCAAGGTGGATTATTCTTGGTCTGTTTTACGATACATCTTGGTGAGATGTCCTCTCCGGCCCGCCGACTAAAAGTGTGTGTGTGTGTGTGTGTGTATGTGTCTGCGCGTGCGTGTGTGTGTGTGTGGTGTGTGATGGGGGGACTGCTACTTCGCACTTTGCTTGGTGGCCCTCCGTGGGGGGGGGGGGGGGCTTGCGTTCATAGCTTAGGATTCCCCTCCTGCCGACATGAGGGGGGCAAGCAATACCGTGCGCTTTGCGAGATAGGTGCCACATCGAAGTTGCATTTGGTATTTGAACATCAAACCACCTCTTCATACATATATTTGGTCCACATACAAGTATGTTCGTGTTCTGACCCTTTCCCGCGTCATTTTCGCCAAATTTATGAACATTAGACAAGTCGGTTGACGCAATAGACACGGTTCACTCACACTAACCGTGTGCCATGCCGATGCCCTGTCATGCACATCAGCACAGTACATTGAACTCTACGATGCTTCCCCTCTCAACAATATCTACCCGCTTGCAGGTTTTTTCTGTTGGATAACATATGGTTATTATGTTTCAACCATGTGTGATGTTTGTTCTTCCCGCCCCCGCCTGCATCCCTCGAAAATATCTGCCCGCCTCGAGGGTTTTTCTGTTTCATAACACACACTTGTTATTTTCAAACCGTGTGCGATGCACCATCATCCAAATTTTCAATAGCCTCGGCATTTCACTCCCGCGTTTGACTCCCGCGTAGTAAAATTTTCAGTAGCCGCGTCATTGCCTCAAACACACACAACGTCCCCCCACCCCCTCCACACACACACCCCAAAACATCCTCGGGCGCGTGCACGCATACCCCCCCCCCCCCCACCACAACCCCTTCCTCGCTCAAAACCCTAGCAAGGTCGCCGCCGCCGCAAGGCCTCCATTGTCAACATCTGCTGGTTTGCCCGTGCAGCTTACCCACCGATATCCATACATAGGCCGCCCTGAGTTTCTTAGATGCTACCTGCCAAACGCCGCCTTTCCCATAGATCCCCATCCCCATCCCCCACTCTAGAGCGTTGCAGCCTAAGCCCGACTACGCTTCCCGTGGAGCTCGAGGAGCGACTAGCCCAAAAGAGGTGTATCGCTGTCTCTTCGCACGACGTTGCCGAGGTGGCCGTCGAGGAAGCTGGCGACCATTACTTGCCGCAGGCACTCAATTAGCGGGCTAGAGTTGCGGGTATGTCATGGACGCCGGCTACGACATCGAGGTCGCCGACAACGATGGCCTGACGCGGGCTATGTCATAGGTCAAGTGGCCCACCCCCAACACCTCGGGTTCAACCGCCGTCAATCTCATCCATGGCCCCGCCGGTGATCTCTTCTGGCTCGCTCTCAAGAAATTGCCATCCTACATCGTCATCGAGCCACTTTTGTCATTTCTGAAGGACACGTTCTGTGACGCTGGCTTGGGAACCACAACTTCCAAGTCAGACCTCATCGACGGCGACCACGAGGAGGGCACCCTCTCTGGCTCTTCCAAGGGGAAAGAGCCTATCTACTCTTTAAAGGAGAAAGAGCCCGTCTGCGACATCAGGGAGGGCACCCTATAGCCGTGCTCTTCCAAGGGGAAGGACCGCATCAGCGACAACATGGAGCGCATCCAGGGTCCATGCTCTTCCCACGGGAACGAGCCCATTTATGACAAGTGAGGAAACCCATGATTTATTTTTGATGTGCCTCTTCACAGGGGGACCCATTATTTGTTTTGTCGAGTCCCTTTTGTAGTCTAGTGAGAATATGTCTAGTTTTAATTGCTATATTTGGTTGTTTGCAGTATGCCTTGTTTATTTTAGTTGTTCACAATGTGATGGTCTATATGTGCAACTATTTACTATGCAGTACATTTTCATCAATCCAGTTTTAAACATACCGATAGGAATGCATATATTTGCTTGTTGGTAAGCCTGTTATAGCTAGCATATGCCTCTTTTAAAGTTTTTGATTGTTCGATTGTTTGTAGTTAGCATATGTCCAGTTTCAAATGTTATCTTCGGTTGTTCATAGTATGCCTTGTTTATTCCAGTTATTCACAATGTGATGTTCCATATATGCTAGTATGAACTGTGCAGTTAATTTCATCAATACCGGTTTCAAGAATACCACTATGAATGACTACATTTGGTTGATGCATCTTGTAGTTAACACGCCTTTCCATTTTTATTTAACAATAACCAGTGTACTTAGACCGGCACAACACCAGTTTGAATGACTATGTTTGCTTGTTGTTAAATGTTAGGCCTGTTGCAGTTAAAACACCTTTCCACTTGTTTTGCTTTACTAGCGTGCTTAAACATACACACTCAAGCTATCTTTTGGAGATTACTTTGTCTGCCATGGATATGTTTGGTTGATGTTTAGCCTGTTGTGCTTAACATGCCTGTCGATGTAGTTACACATGGCAATTTTGGGAAGGATTGTTGTTTTCCGTCGAGGTTAGTTTCATCCCATGGCTTATATATACTCACTATTCAGGATATCGGTAGCTAGTACTATATAGGCCCGGAGGCTAATAAAGGACTAATTGGTGAATCAGATGTTTAACTGAATATATCTCTAACCCATTTATCGTTAGGTTAACTAGGGCCATATGTAATATATCTGAGGCTACATAGCAACATGAACCGTACTTAATGTCTAAATATGCAATCCTAGGCTACATAGCAACAAGAAAGAGTGTTACGTCAATGTTCTGATGATGTCTAGATATACGTAGAAGAGCAGCAACAACAAGAACAACAACAACAACAACAACAACACAACCCTCTTTGGATAATCTAACTTGGCTAGAGGTTAGAGTTAGTTACTAGCTCATGACTAAGGCCTCCTTTGGTTCATATGATAGGAACGTTACAGGAATAGGAAAATCATAGGAAGTGAGATGACATGCATCTCAGTTCCTATAGAGAAAGAGATGTCATTTCAGGCATAGGATAGAAAATTTTCCATTGAGTCTGAGCTAATGTTTTTTTCCTCCAAAATGTGAAGGATTGATTCCTATCCTGCATAGGAATAGGAATCCATTCCTACAAACCAAAGGGCTTCAAAGGAATTTTTCCTTTGCAAATCCTATCCTATATGTCGTGAGAAAACACGGCCACCTATGTAGCCATCAACCCCTTGTGGTTCGGCAGGGGGAAGAGCATATTGCACAAAGAGCGGAGGGTGCAGAGCAGCACGACAGCGATCACAAGGGCAGTTTTTACCCAGGTTCGGGCCGCCGTGAGGCGTAAAACCCTACTCCTGCTTTGGTGGATTGATGAGAGGACCGTAGGGGAGACGCAGCGCTCTAGCCTGGCAAGGTTGCCTCGGGGTGAGAGCAGCTACGCGCGTATGAGTGTACAAAGGTCTGAATCCATTCTAAGGTTGCCACGACCCTCCCTTTATAGATCAAGGGGTCACCACAATGGCAAATCAGTCATTGCGTACTGATTAGATAGCAAACAGTGCTATCATACCTAACTCTGTAGACAGGACAAGGTGCATTAAATGCACCGCTTAGTGTCACATCGTAGCGCAGCCCGGCAAGCCTTGTTGGGCCGTTCGGCCACCTTCTCGCCTGCCAGGGTGACACGTCTATGGACGGGTGTCATTTGGAGGTGATTTCCTTTGGAAGTGGCTGCCACATGCCAAATAATAGCCACTTAGTCACTTGGGGGCTCGACATCGCACCGATTGATGACTTGCGTTGTTGTGAGGTGGAGAGGTGGAGTCTTGGTGGGGTAGTCCACTCTCATCGTGCCCGGCAGGCCTACCGGGACAGTCTTGAGACTTGTCTTCGGGGCAACCTCGACCTCGCCAGGCTTGCCTGCCAGCAAGGGAGGTTTTTCCTTAGTGGTGCCTTGCTCATTTAGCTTGGTCTTGGTCTTCTTGATCCGCCCTTTGATTTCCCAAAGAGCTGATCTCTTCTGCTTAGTCTGGTTTTGGATGTTGCAATCTTGCTCTTAAGCCTTTGTACAGTCTGGGCAACACACCTGGGATTTGTTGGGCCGACAGGAGCCCCCGGGTCTGGCCTGAACGTGCTGTCGAGCGTTGTCGGGGTAGGCCCTGTCCAGTAAACAGGCAAGAGGGTAGTGGTAGCTCGTCCTTTTAGATCTTCTTTGCTTCTTCATTAACCTGAGCTTGAATCAGTTTCCGGTTTTCCCGTGCATTGTGCGAGATGTTGTGGGCAGATAGCGAGCCACGATCTGTGGGTTACCCGCGTCCCACGCTCACGGGGCGGTAACTGCCATTCCACTATCTTCCCTCCTTTCGGCGTTTCTACCACATGTGTTGCATGCATTGCGCAGGGTTGGTGGTGGATGCGGAGGGCGCGGGAATGAGCGTCGTGGCAGAAAACCAGGCGTCATGGATTAGTGCAAGGGGTCGGCCTTGATTCCTCGAGCCGTTGATGGTGAGGGGGAGCCGGACTGGAGGAGCGAGGCGGCTACCTCCATGGAAAGAGCTCGCCCCCTGCCCCGCTCGCCTATAAAAAGGGACGCGGGGTGGGGCACTTCTTCACACATCTCACTCCTTCCTTTCCCTTAGCAGTTCTCGCCCACCATGGTGAGAGGCCGGGGGCGCGTCACTGTTCCAGTGGTGGCGATGAGAACTTCTGCTCGACAGCGTCTCCCTCCTCCCTCCGAAGATGCGGGGGCAAAGCCCGCCATGAGAGGAGGTGGGAGGGGGAGAGGTCGCTGCCGTCGTGGTGTTCGGGGTCGAGGAGGACGAGGGGGCGCCCTGGTCGCCCCTCCGGCGATCGCCCAACCTCCAATGGAGGTCCACGTTGGAGACCAGCTGCTGGAATTCATCATCAGACTGCACAGATCCCCGTGCGGTCATCTCCGCCTCCCTACTCCATTTGCGAGGGTGGTGGAGCTCGAACATCTGCGCGCATTGAAGCTGCACATGAGGGGTTGCGGTAATGGCAACATGCGGGTGGATGTGGACTTCCCTGTCTCTCATGTCATGTTCTTCTGTCGTGGCTGGAAGACCTTTGCTTGTGCCCATAGCTTGTCGGACGGGCACGTCCTCCATTTTAAATTAATGGAGGACGATGTGCTCTCCATCAAGGTCTTTGCGTGCTCGGGTGCTCGCTTAGGGTGCTGCGCGGAGAGCTCGACCGACGACGAAAGCTCCTCCTCGAGCGATAGCGACGAGGAGGACAGTGACAATGATGACGATGGCGTCGACAGGGAGGACTCCGGCTCCGACTCCGGCTGAACACTAGCCGCACCATCACCGTCAGGCGACGGCAGCGCCATCTGCACCTACATCTCCTCTCTGGCAAGGCGATTTGCCGGGGAGTTGGACGCAGAGGTGCGGATGGTGCCTCCGGTTCCTCCAGCAGCCTTGCAGCTGGACCCCGACAGGCTTCCTCGTGGCCTCTGGCTTCGTTCACCCTGCCGCGTCCTGCTGGCCCTGGTGGCAGTGGCTAGGGGGCCGTCTCCACCGCTCTCTTCACCATCACCTTCACCCGTGCCCTCCCGTTCTTGTCAGGCTCCTCGCCAAGGGGCCAGACTGGGTCAGGCTGGGCTTCTGCCCAGGCGCTCCTTTTGCCCTCTTCACCTCCCATAGCAGTGCCTAGGAGGAGAGCGACAAGAAAGGGGATTACAGGGCACTTATCTTTTTTAAGTTTAAAATATGTAGGCATTTGCCAAACTTTTAGTCTAAATTATGTAATCTTCTTTACCCATGTTTGTGTTTTGTAGGATCCGTACTTGATTATCAGCATATTAATAAAAAGACAAGCTTTGCTGGGTACTTGCGCATGCTTCTGATTCCCCCTCGCGTGGTGTAAAGCCAACAGTGGTGGGGCCGCGGCAGTGATGGCCCGTGAATGACTTTAATGAACGGGGTAGAAACCGCAAAATTATTCTTCCCACAGCACGCTCTTATCCTTAGCCACGTATGCCGCATGCATAGTGCGGGGTAGGTAACGGAGGCGCGTGGTGCGGAAGAGCATCTTGAAGTGGGTCCGTCCGTCTTGAATTGGCTGAGGGGGACGGCGGTCACCTGTCGAATGAGCAGTCCCCTTCCTCTGCCTGCCTATAAAAGGAGGTGTGGAGGAAGGCGGAGTCATCCACCTCTACATCCCTCTCCTCCTTCTTTCCTGGTTCTCTGCTTCTTCTGGTAATGCTGAAGGGTAAGGCCCGGGGCCAGCCCCCGGGCTTCTACTCGGGGCAATTGCTACCTCATGTTGGTGCTGACGCTCGGGGAGTGAGCCGGGTCCATGGTGCGGTGAACCTCTTGATCTCCTTGAAGCTTGGCCGGGAAGCGGAGCTGGGGGCCATTGGTAATCCCAGCATCGCCCCTCCCGGAGGCCTTGGGGCCATTGTCGATGAGAGGCGCGTCTTCCTGCCCACAAAGGAGGGGTGCGACGCGCCTCGGGCCCTTCGGCAGCTCTGGCTGCTTGCTGTTTCTCCGCTCGAGGCGTTGGGCCGGGGGCTTGGCGCTTTCCAGGAGCAGCGGTGGTGAGGAGAAAGCGAGGGAAGACAGAGAAGGCGGGTGGCAGGGGGTCAAGTCGGAGTATGATTGCGCGGATGCCTTCGTCTCCGACCGTCGACCTGCTGCCTCGTCTTTCCGCTCTTCCCCTCCCTCCCCGGAACCGTCATAACCAGCCTCTTTGGGTGGTAGCCAGGGAGGGATGTTCTCTTGGTGCCTTCTCCTCGCCTCTAGAAGTCTTCCAGCTGAGCTTTGGTGGATGACTCCACCAGCGCTCAAGCCGGGGCTTCTTGCCGGCTCTGGAGGTGGCGACCAGAAGGCGCCAACCGTCTTCCGCACTCCTCCTTCACAGCCTCGCCACTCCCGGTCTTGTCAGGCCATGCTTGACGGGTCCTGACGGGATCAGGGTGGGCTCTTGCTTGGGTGCCCCTTTTCTCGTCTTTTCCTCCTTCCGCCGCAGTGCCTGAAGGAGGGGAAATGAAAAGAGGGGATCACGGGGCACTTATCTTTTTTTAATCTTAAATCTGCCCGCAATTGCCAAATTTTAATTCAAATAATGTAATCTCTCGAGTCCATCTTTGTATTCTGTAATGCTTGTATTCGTATCTGAAAAAGATGAATCTTTTCGGGAACTCGTGCATGTGTATGTCGATGCAGAGGCAAAGTGCCTCTTTAATAGAATAAACGAGTTTTCCCCAGCAGGATTTTCCTGTCGGCACCCTCTTTGTCTGCCGGAGAGCTACGTCTGCCGGGGAACAAACAGAGGGGCCAGTCCCCTGCCAACTCCTTTTTCCCAAAGGCCACTGCGACCACCCAGACCGAAGCAGCGTTCGAGTCATGGATGGGAGCACCTAAGTTTCAAAGAGAGAGGCGAGGTTTTCTCATGCAGAGTTGTAGATTTACAGAATACTAATGGACAAGAGGTGAACTTATCTGTTTGGCTTGCCGGCCATCGCCGTGCCATGCAATCTTCTTGTTCTTTGTCGTAGCCAGGTTCACGGCAAGAACCTGCAACTCCATGTAGATGAGAATGAATGCAGGTTGCAATCCTATCTATATGCATATGCAAATGCTCATGAAGTGCTTATGCAATGATCTAGGTGTGCTTGTGCATGCATGCAATCTTAGTTGGGGCCCCCCTACAGCACTTCTTTATTTTCTCTTGCACGGGGTCATCGCCCCGGCTTGTACAAGAGGTTACATGCAACTTCGGCAATGCCATGTACAATGGGTGGCTGCCGAGTAGGGCCCAGCACCCTCTGCACCTTACGGGTAGAACTTATGGAGATGCTCAATGTTCCATGAGTTTTGCAACAGTGTGCCATCTCCGTTCTCTAGACGGACTGCGCCGGGTCTGGAGACTCGTACTACCCAGTAAGGGCCTTCCCACTTCGGTGATAACTTCTGTGTACCCTTGGCGGACTGAACGCGCCTAAGGACAAGGTCACCTTCCTCAAAACACCGGGCACGAACCCTGCAGCTGTGATAGAGAAGCAGGGCTTGCTGATAGCATGCAGCACGCGTAGCGGCCCGGAGACGGTTCTCCTCGAGTAGCACAGCGTGATCACGCCGGTGCTGATCTTGTGCTACTTCATCGTAGGCAAGCACCCGAGGAGACCCGTAAATGAGTTCTGTGGGGATAACTGCTTCTGCCCCGTAGACCAGGGAGAAGGGACTCTGCCCGGTAGCTCGATTAAGTGTCGTTCTGAGGGACCATAGAACCACCGGCAGCTCCTCGATCCACCGCCTGCCGTGCTTCTGCAGCGTATCTAAAGTCCTTGTCTTGAGTCCACGAAGCACTTCAGCGTTCGCCCTCTCAGTTTGTCCATTGCTCCGGGGGTGTGCCACAGAGGCAAATGAGATCTTGCATCCGAGGGTTTGAACATATTGCATGAAGGCATGGCTCATTAACTGGGTGCCGTTGTCAGTGATGATCCTTGCCGGAACTCCGAAACGACACACCAATTCTTTCAAGAACTTGATAGCTAACTGAGCAGGCACCTTCCTCACGGCAGTCACTTTCGGCCACTTTGTAAACATGTCGATGGTGACGAACAAGAATTCAAAGCCCCCGGTTGCTCGGGGGAAGGGGCTGAGGATATCGAGCCCCCAGACCAAAAATGGTCATGCCAGAGGGATTGTCTAAAGAGGTTGGGCAGGCAGGTGTGTTTTCCTGGAATGGACCCGACAGGCTTCACATGTCGTGATGAGCTCAACTGCGTCTTGGAGGGCTGTGGGCCAATAGAATCCTTGCCGGAATGCTTTCCCAACTATTGCCCTTGATCCAATGTGTGAGCCGCACATTCCTCTGTGAATATCAGCCAACAGTTCCTTTCCGTCCTCCCGGCAGACACACTTCAATTTCACACCGTTGGGCCTCCTTCTGTACAGAGTGTCATCGACAAACTAATACATACTGGCCCTCCGGGCTACTTTCTCAGCTTAATCTGGGTCGCCGGGGAGTTCTCCGGTTTGGAGGAAGCGGACGATGTGCCTTGCCCAAGTTCGAGCCTACGGCTCGGCAATGAGGACTAGCGGCACCTCCTCGGCTGCGGGAGCACCAGCCTAGTTCGCGGGGTCCATAGGCCCGGCTGGAGGGGTGGTCCGGCAGGCTGTGAGGAGTTGTTTCCGGCAGGGTCTCTGCCGTGAGCGGATGGCTCGATCGGGAGAGGCTTACCGTAGTCCAACTTTCTCCTTTTCCGGGCCATTGTGGTTGGTGATATGGAGGGTACAGAGAGGTGGAGAACAAAAGTTCCTGGTTCCACAGGAAGCTTCTACGCAGCACACTGTGATAGGTGATCAGCTATGCTGTTTTCCGCACGGGGTACGTGCTCTGTTTGCAACCCGTCAAAGCGCTCCTCTAACCTCCTTACTTCCTCAACGTATGCTTCCATCAATGGGATTTGGTAATCTTTGTTGACTTGTCTCACCACTAACTGTGAATCTCCTCGAATGATCAGCTTCTTGATTCCCAATTCTGCTGCAATCCTGACCCCGGCAAGGAGCCCTTCATACTCAGCTGTATTGTTGGTGGCTTCTTCCCGGGCAAAGTGCATTTGGATGACGTACTTTAGGTGCTCCCCGGAGGGGGCAACAAAAGCACACCAGCTCCTGCACCTTGTAGGGAAAAGCACCATCAAAATACATAATCCATTCTTGAGGGGATTCCCTGCCGGGGAGAGCTGTTTCTGTTGCTTCCTCATCAGGGGTTGGCATCCATTCTACAATAAACTCTGCCAGCGCCCTGCTTTGAATGGTTGAAGTTCTCTCGAACTTCAAACCAAAGCTGGATAACTCCAAAGCCCACTCCATTATTCTGCCAGTATCCTTAGGGTTTCGGAGTATCCTCTGCAA
The DNA here is from genome assembly GCF_002575655.3 of Aegilops tauschii subsp. strangulata. NCBI lineage: Eukaryota > Viridiplantae > Streptophyta > Magnoliopsida > Poales > Poaceae > Aegilops > Aegilops tauschii. The sequence continues at coordinate 282,715,283 of NC_053036.3, forward strand.
TGGAAAACGAGTAACAACCGTGATCTCATGGGCTTGGATGTAGTGGTGCAGTTTCCTTGAGGCCATGATGAGGCCAAAGGTCAACTTCTGCACACCAGGGTACCTCGACCTAGCTCCTTGTAACAAGGAGCTGAAAAAGTAAACTGGGCGCTGCAGCACTTTCTTCCTTGCCGTGTCCTTGGGGCTGCTTTCCTTGCCGTGCTTACTGCTGTCCTGTTCCTCTCCTGACTCTGCCATGATCTGGCCACTTTCCACATATTCTGCTTCCCGTTGTGCTACCAAAGCTGCATTGACCACTTGGTTGGTTGCTGCCAAGTAGAGAAACAACGGCTCTCTGGGTTTGGGCGCAACCAAGGTGGGCACAGATGACAGGTAAGCCTTCAACTCTTACAAGGCTATATCTGCTTCCGGGGTCCATTTCATTGGTCCTGCTCTCTTTAAAATTTTGAAGAACGACAGGGCGCGCTCGACGGATTTGGAGATGAATCTGCTCAGCGCGGCAAACGCCTTACATCCTTGACTGTCCTTGGTGCTTGGATCTGCTCAATGACCTTGATCTTGTCAGGGTTTGCTTCAATCCCTCGGTAGGACACGAAGAATCCAAGTAGCTTGCCGGAGGAACACCGAACACGCACTTCTCCGGGTTAAGCTTCAGGTTGATCTTGTGCAAATTAGCCAATGTCTCCTCCAAATCCTGGATAAGGGTGACCTTATCCTTGGTCTTGACCACAGTGTCATCCATATAGGCTTCTATGTTTCTGTGTAGTTGTGGCTCAAAACCAATCTGGATTGCTCTTGCAAACGTAGACCCGGCACTAAAACAGTACGTACCACATGGAGTGATGAATGATGTTTTCTCCTCATCTTCTTTGGACATGAAGATCTGGTGATATCCGGAGTAAGAATCCAAAAAGGAGAGCAGATCGCAACCTGAGGTAGAATCCACAATCTGATGGATGCGCGGCAAGGGGAATGGGTCCTTTGGGCAAGCCTTATTGAGATATGTGAAATCAATGCAAAGCCTCCATTTCCCATTCTCCTTCCGAACTACCACTTGGTTTGCTAACCATGTAGGGTGCAGTACTCCTCTGACCAATCTAGCTGCCTCTAACTTCTTGATTTCCTCAGCAATGAGCTGTTGCCGCTCCAAGGCTTGCTTCCTAACTTTCTGCTTGACGGGTCAGGCATGTCGGAGGACAGCAAGGTGGTGCTCGATTACCTCCCTGGGAACACCGGGGATATCAGATGGTTGCCAGGCAAACATATCGATATTCGCAGGCAGGAAGGCAACGAGCGCGCTTTCCTATTTGTCATCAAGGGTGGCACTAATGGTGAAAGTACCATCAACACCAGCCAGCCCTGCCAGGACCTTCTTCACTTGGGGTGCTGCAACTTTGAATCTCTTGCTGTTGGAATACTCCGGCACGTCGTCTACGGGTGTCGTGCACTTGGAGGGGGCACGCTTCCTAGACTCCTTGCCGGAGGTCCTACAATCCCTCTTCTTTCCTTTGCTTTCCTTGGCGGCGACCGTTGCTGCCGCAGCCTATGCTGCGATGGCATCCCGATACATCCTGTCCACACAGATAATTGCATCCTTCTCATCTGATGGGATGGTGATGACTCCCAATGGCCCAGGCATCTTCAAAGTGTTGTAAGCATAATGGGACGCTGCCATGAATTTGGCCAAGGCCGGTCGTCCCAGAATCCCATTATATGGCAGGGGGCGCTCAACCACATCAAACACAATCTTCTCAGTCCTATAGTTCAGCTCTCCCCCAAATGTCACCGGCAACATAATCTTTCCCTTAGGACAGCTCCTGCCGGGGTTGACTCCTTGAAACGTGTCGGTAACCTCTAGCTCTTCCTCTCCTATCTGAAGCTTGTTGATAACTGCTGGGGAAATCGGATTCAACCCAGCCCCGCTAGCGGCCACTAACATCTTTGTGACCTTGAGGTTGCGGATTGTTGGGGAGACCAACAACGGCAAACACCCTACCGTGGTGGTGCGGCAAGGGTGGTTTTCCTCATCAAAGATGACAGGCGTGCGGGACCATTTGAGCGGCTTCTAGGCCTCTGGCGCTGGCTCCACAGCATTGGCCTCTCGTGCCCATCGCTTGAGCTAACGATGGGAGGAGTGCAAAGACGTCAGTGGCTCTCGTGCCCATCAATGCATAGGGCGTCAGTGGCTCTCTGAAATTCCTGCTGACTGGTTTCCTCTTCATTCCCTCCATCACTCAAATCATCACAGGTTTCCTTCTCTTGGCCCCTGGTGGGTTTTCCTTGGTTCCGAATGGGTTTGCCGGGGCGGTTTGCTTCACCGCCTCGGCCCATTCCGCCAGCAGCATTCTGACCTTTCTCCTTATCATGCTTATCATACACTGCTCTCTGTCTCTTGACAAGCTGCTCAACTTCATAACATTCATGGAGGTCGTGGCCCTTGGTCCGGTGGATCTTGCAGTACGGCCCATCACCTTTCTCGGCTTTCTCCGCGGCAGCAGCTTCCCGGCAGGTCGTGCGCGCGGCAACTTCCTTGCCGGGGGCCTCAGCCTTGGCCTTCTTGCCGATAGTAGTCGTGCCAAAACCTTCCACAGTCATCGTTGCCTTATCTCTTGGCTTCTTGTTGCGCTTCTTGCCCTTTCTTCGACTGGTTGATTCATCTTCTTCCTCTGAATCAACATTGATGCAAACCTCCTCTCTGGGCAACTTTGTTCCTCCATCCGAGCACACTTATCCACTAGTGTGTATAGCTCCTTCACAGTCTTGGGCAACCGCACATTCATCTTAGAACGAATGCGACGGTTGCGCACATTGGACTGGAAGGCTGTTATAACAGCTGCTGGATGGATATTCGGAATATTTCTATGGACTTTACTGAATCTTTGTAAATACTTACGGAGAGTTTCTCCTTCTTTCTGCTAGAGAAGTTGTAGGTCGCTGGGCCTGCCAGGCTCCTGGTGGCCACCGGTGAAGGCACCAACGGACTCGTGGCACAAGTCTGCCCATGATGAAATGGAGTTCTCCGGAAGGTGCATGAGCCAAGATCTCACGTTGGACTTGAGAGCCAACGGGAAGTAGTTGGCGAACACCTTCTCGTCTCTTCCCCCGGCAGCCTGAACAGTGATGGTGTAGATGCTCAAGAACTCTGCCGGGTTCTGTCTCCCGTCGTACTTCTTGGGTATCTCCGGCTTGAACGTGCGGACAGACGGCCAACGGACTTGGCGCAGCTCGCGTGTAAAGGCAGGGCAACCAACCTATAGGCACCCGCCAACACCGAACACAGGCTCATCGACGTTGATGCCGCCGCACTCGTTGGTCTGGCGGGGGTCGTCGAGAGGCCGCCCCACGATGACGCGCGCGTCTCCCCGCCGCCTATCCTCCGGGGTTCGCCGTTGGCTCGAACGTGCTTGAGGGTCGGAAGAGGCCATCGAGACGTCGTCGGGATCTTGATCTTGCTGCGCCCGCGCCTGCTGCCGTGGTGGGGACTGCACGGTTGGGACAGCCCCCTCCGTTCGGCCAGCAGTACGAGAAGTCATCGTCACTTGGGGAATGTCGGTGTCAAAACCGGCGGATATCGGGTAGGGGGTCTCGAACTGTGCGTCTAAGGTTGATGATAACAGGGGACTGGGGACACAATGTTGACCCAGGTTCGGGCCGTCTCTATGGACGTAATACCCTACTTCCTGCTTGATTGATCTTGATGAATATGAGTATTACAAGAGTTGATCTACCATGAGATCGTAATGGCTAAACCCCTAGAAGTCTAGCCTGTATGACTATGGCTATGAGTATTGGCCTCTACAGACCTAGCCCTCCGGTTTATATAGACACCGGAGGGATCTAGGGTTACATAAGGTCGGTTTACAGAGAAAGGAATCTTCATATTCGATCGCCGAGCTTGCCTTCCACGCCAAGGAGAGTCCCATCCGGACACGGGTGGAGTCTTTGGTCTTTGTATCTTCACAGCCCATCAGTCTGGCCCATGGTCAATAGGCCGGACGCCCGAGGACCCCTTAGTCCAGGACTCCCTCAGTAGCCCTCGAACCAGACTTCAATGACGAGGTGTCCGGCGCGCAGATTGTCTTCGGCATTGCAAGGCGGGTTCCTCCTCCGATGACTTCAAAGTGATGTGTTCGGCCTTCCATTTAATGTCGAACCCCTCGGCTTCTGTGTATCAACAACTTCCACTTCCTCGCGTCAAGCGAATGCGAGAGGTCAGGGTATTTTTGCACATAACACCCCGGCCATGCTAGCAAGAGTGTCTATTTAAAGATATTGGATCTCAGATCCATTCGGCACCACGCGGAAAAATCCTCAGAGATTGCTACGAAAGACCACTCCAACATGGCCAGCGCTCCCAGCTCCTCCTCCCGTCCCTGCGTCCCTGAAAAAGGCGAGTGGAAGAGGTGCTCTGTATCCCATGGTCAGCTGGAGAAGCTGCAAACACAGGGATTTCTTCCTCCTGCGGATCTGGTCCCTGTTCGAGCAGGGTTGACCTCCTTCAATGGTGAGGCCCAGGCGGAGAATTTCCCCAATCCATCTGAGCGGGAACGAGTGTGCTTCGTCCCCTACCTGCTAAGAGGCGTCGGGTTTCCAATTCATTCGTTCGTCAGAGGGCTTCTGGAGTACTATGGCCTCCAACTGCACAACTTCACTCCGGCATCCATCCTGCACATCGCAGGTTACGTCACTTTTAGCGAGCTATTCCTGGGTTGTGAGGCCCATTTTGAATTGTGGAGAAGGCTATTCTGCCTCATCCCGCGTAATCACGAGGGATCAATATTTGAAGTGGGCGGAGCCGAAATATGGCGCATCGCTGAGACCGGATACCTATCCGGCACACCAAAAAAGGCATCCGAAGAGTGGCCTTCCGAATGGTTCTATATTGGGGACGTCGCGCTTCTAGACCCAGTTCGGAGGGGTCTTCCCGAGTTCACAAGCGTTCCTTTGAAGAAACGCCACAACTGGCGCCCTCGGAGCCTCGAGGAGGAAGATGGTGTGGAAGTTCGTCAACTCATGAGCAAGATAAGGACGCTCGCTTAGTCCGGATTATCGATAGTCGAAGTAATGGCGACTTCAATAGTACGGGGGTTTCAACCACTCCAATACAGAGGGCTTCCCATGTGGCACTACAATGGGGAGGATGACGCCTCCCGCTGCGGCAGAAAAGGTCTGGACACCCCCGCCGCTCTGGCCAAAATATTGGCCGTACTGTTCAACGGAGAGGAAGAGGAATTCCTGCATATCAAGCGCAGAGATGGATTTTCCATGTACAGTCCTCCTAGCTGTGTAAGCCCCAACTCCTCCGCTCTACTCATTTCACTCCTGAACTACTTTCAACGAATATTAACCCGTCCATTTATAACAGCACTGGCGAAAGATTTCCGAAGGGCTTTACAGCCCCGTCCCACAGCCCGAGGGCCACAATCGGGACCTTGACCCCGGATTCGAAGAGGATCCGAATATATTCATGGTACTCGAGGACGGGGTGTTTTATCAGGCGAGCTATGACAGCACAAAAGTGGCCATCATCGCCGATTATCCTGGTCTCCTCCCTGCTTCACACGTAAGTAATTAGGAGACATCTCATCCGAAAGAGTTCTCTCATTCTGCCTCACCCACCGCACCGTCCTGTGCTCAAAAGGGGAGGCGTTCGGCGCGCCATGCTACCCCAGGGGTATCTCCAAAGAGAGCGGCCCCCATGCCTGGCAAGCCTTCGAAGAGGAAGGCAAACAAATATACGGCCGAGCCTTCATCAAAGAGGTATGGATTCACAAATATGTTCTTTAGCAGTCGCATCCAACTGTGACTTTTATGTTCGTCCTGCATCAGGAAAAGAGTTCGCCGGACTATGTCCGGGGACCCGGCCAGTCGTACTCCCAACAGCCAGAATTCGGTCCCAGCTGAGGAGACAGGGCCTGATATGGGAGTGGCGCCGGACTGTCCTTCGGCTGAGGGCTCGGAAGATATGTCCGTCACCAATTCGGAAGTGGAGAGCGCCATGAATCATCGGCACCGGAGGGATGTTTTACGAGATCCCAGCTTCTCAAAAGAGGCGTTCAGTGCCTTCAGCTCAGCTGATGCATACATTCAGGCTGCTCGAGATGGGCTTAACAGAGCCCAGAGCAGCATTTAAAAGATGTGCAGGTAAGTTTACTTTGTCCGAATATGATAACCATGTGCCAGTAGCCCCCGAGACTTGAAGCAGTTGGTACAAATGATTTAAGGATCCTTGTGTAACCAGGTTCTTACGGAGAAGAACGACCTGCTAGCCCAGGAGCTGGAAAAGTGTAGGACACAGCTAATTGTTGTTACCGCCGAACTGGAAAAGTCCAAGAAGGCGTCCTCTAGTAAAATTTCCCTCCATCGAGAAACAATACTTATATACCAGCTTGTGCTAATGCTGTTGCTTATCTTATAACAGGGTCGTCAGACCAACTGGAGGAGAAACTGAAAGCCGCTCAAACGGGCGAGAAAGAGGCAAAAAGACTACACGCCGTAGGCGAGCACGTTCTGACCCGAGTCAGAGAGGAGAAAAACAAACTCCAGGATTCAACCACCCAGCTAGGCGAGGAACTGAAAGATGTGCGGGCCCAGCTGGCCGACTCCGTGAAGGAGAATAAAAGGCTGCAAGGTGGCATATTCAGTATGTGGCCGAACTTACCTTATGACAGTTCGGAGATGAAAGGAACTGATAGAGTTATGTTTGCAGGTATGCTGACAGGCCGTCCCCAAGAGGAGATGTCCGGATTGTCGGATGATCTGCTGCAAGGGTTGTCGCAAATGCATGAGCAAGCTCGGCAGACAATGCTGAGTGTTGCCAAGGCCCTATGGCCATCCGCCTCCCCTCCAGGAAGTATGGAGGAGCTTGTAGAGCTATTCAAGGGATAGCGGCAGCGTATCCGATTATCGAAAATATCGGCCTGCCGGGAGGGTGCGCGAGAGGCCTGGGCCATGGTGAAAACACGGTATACCAAGCTTGATCCGAATCGCATGGCCCGGTCGGACCTCTAGGGTCAAATGGAAAAGAAGTTCCCGTTAATTTCGTATATGACCAAGTAGCAGTAGCTGCCAAATATTCCCAACAGGATTGTAAGTTAGACAGCCTGTTGGACGGTATAGAGGAGGAAATCTATGAGTCCAAGTGACTATGTACTTTCCTTGATATATGTAAATCTAGCTGAATTGTAAAACGATTGTCATGGCAGACCTTTTCGCTTCAACCTCTGGACCCGAAGGTGCGGAGTGTTTCCGAATACCAGTGCGGCCGAATGGACCGGGGTATGCGTGGAAACCAGGCGTAGGGGTCATAGTTGCTTGAATAGACAAGTTGTATCTGGCTAGTTATGTTATATTACATTAAGATTGTAAGAAACATCTTCCAGAGAGAATAATTCCGTTAAGGGTTCCTTTCCCTGGGTGTGCATGCGTTAATGTGCATGTCCGAACTGTGATTGAAAAATCACAGTATATTTAACTGCTGGGGGTTCACAATGGAGTGAATGCAAAAAACATCTTTAATCCGCCGACCGAGTATTCCCTTAAGAACGCTAGCTTTCGGCTTCACCCAGTCTGAGGTACACATCCGGATAACCCGGCAGTAACAATCGCAGAGGTGCTCCCTTTATGCCCTAGACGAACTAATGGGAACATAGGGCATAAGCACAGGAGCCAGGCAACCCAGCTTGGCCAAAACTTAAGTCATATCGATGCATATAATGGCGAAGAAAAGGTACATATGGGAAAAAACACATATGTGATGAGCTTGATGCTCGGAAAATAATAATAGCAAGCTTCTGTCCAAGAAGCCCCCAGGTATAATGGACGTACATATTTGAAGATGTATGCGTCAGGGGCGCACGGTCTAACCACACGAAAGCTTTAAGGCTAAAGAGAAAAAAACGAAAAAAGAGAAAAAATGATGGAAACAACAGGGGGAAGGAGACAAACAAAGAGTTCGGCACTAGGCATAGAATCTTCGGAGTCTGGCCGCGTTCCAGGGGTTCGGCTCTAGGCGATTGTCTGGCGCATCACGCAGGCGGTACGCTCCTCCGGTGAGAACTTCGTCAATGATGAAGGGACCCTCCCACTTGGGCTTGAGTTTGTCCTTTTTCTTCTCCGGCAGGCGTAGAACGAGTTCGCCAACGTTATAAGTCTTGGCCCGCACTTCTCTACTTTGATACCTGCGAGCCTGCTATTGAGAAAATGCCGGACGGGCTTTTGCGACATCGCGCTCCTCCTCCAGGGCGTCTAAGCTATCCTGCCGATCAAGCTCGGCCTCTCTCTCTTCGTACATGCGCACTCGAGGTGAGTCATGAATAATGTCACAGGGTAACACTGCCTCTGCCCCGTACACCATGAAGAAAGGTGTGTATCCGGTAGTGCGATTGGGCGTGGTGCGCAGCCCCCAGAGTACGGAGTCGAGCTCCTCAACACAATGCTTGTCTGATTCTTTCAAGGACCGCACTAGTCTAGGCATGACGCCGCTCATAATAAGACCATTGGCTCGTTCGACTTGACCGTTTGTTTGCGGGTGATAGACAGAGGCGTAATCAAGCTTAATGCCCAGATTAGCGCACCAGGTTTTCAGTTCGTCCGCTGTGAAATTGGAGCCGTTATCAGTGATGATGCTGTGTGGAACACCATAACGGTGTACAACGCTGGATATGAATTCTATCACCGGCCCGGACTCGGCTGTTTTAACTGGTTTGGCCTCTATCCACTTAGTGAATTTATCCACCATGACCAGCAGGTATTTTTTCTTATGGCTTCCTCCTTTAAGGGGTCCGACCATATCCAGTCCCCAGACTGCAAAATGCCAAGTGATGGGGATTGTTTGTAGGGCAGTGGGGGCATATGGCTTTGGTTGGCGAATAGTTGTCATCCGATGCATCTGCTCGGGCCGTCGGCCAATAAAACCCTATACGGAAGGCCTTGCTAACAAGGGCCCGAGCTGCGGTGTGGTGCCCGCCGAGACCGGCGTGAATCTCAGCCAGGAGATGCCGCCCTCCTCTTCGGAGATACATCTTTGAAGGACTCCGGTAGCGCTTTTCTTATAGAGCTCTCCGTCGTGAACCTTTTAGGCCTTCGAACGCCGAACAATGTGGCGGGCCCCATTCTGATCCTCAGGGAGTCCCTTCCTATTGAGGTAGGCCAAGAAGGGTTCGGTCCATGGGGCGATGACTGCCATAATGAGATGGGCCGACGGTGTTATTTCGGTGGCTGAGCCCCCGATGATATCGGTGTGTTCGAAATCTGGCATTGTGTTCGGATCCGGACTAGTGTTGTCGCTCTCCCTTTGGCACACCACCGATGGCTTAAAAAGCCTTTCCAGAAAGATGTTAGGTGGACGGGGTCGCGCTTGGCGCCGATGCAAGCAAGGACATCCGCCGCTTGATTACTTTCTCGGGCCACGTGATGAAACTCGAGCCCCTCGAACCGAGCCGACATTTTTATGGCGGTGTTATGATAAGCCGCCATCTTCGGATCTTTGGCATCGAAGTCTCCATTTATTTGAGATATTGCGAGGTTTGAGTCCCCGCGCACTTCCAGGCATTGTATGCCCATGGAGACAGCCATCCGAAGGCCATGCAATAAGGCCTCGTATTCGGCTGCGTTATTAGAATCTGTGTATAATATTTGGAGCACATACTGGACGACGTCTCCGGTGGGGGACGTTAGAACGACGCCCGCTCCTAGTCCTGCTAGCATTTTGGAACCATCAAAATACATAACCCAGTTGGAATATGTGCCGTACTCTTTAGGGAGTTCGGCCTCTGTCCATTCGGCGACGAAGTCAGCCTGGGATTTAATGGCTCGACGCGGTTTGTATGTTATGTCTAATGGAAGGAGCTCAATGGCCCATTTGGCTATCCGGCCCGCAGCATCGCGGTTGTTTCTTATGTCACTGAGTGGTACTTTGGAAGGCACCGTGATCGAACACTCCTGGAAGTAGTGTCGTAGCTTCCGGGATGCCATGAAGACCGCATATGCTATCTTTTGATAATGAGGGTACCGGGATTTGCATGGTGTGAGGACAGTGGATACGTAATATACTGGCTTCTGAAGCGGGAATTTGTGTCCGTCCTGTTCTCTTTCAACGATGAGCGTGGCGCTCACGACCTGGTGTGTTGCCGATATGTATAATAACATGGGTTCGCCGACGTTCGGCGCGGCCAGGATTGGGTTGCTCGCCAGAAGGGTTTTATTTCATACAGTCCGGACATTGCCGCATCCATCCACTCGAAGTGATCGGTGCGCCGTAGAAGGCGGTAGAGTGGCAGTGCCTTTTCTCCCAATCTGGAGATAAAGCGGCTTAAAGCTGCCACACAACCGGCGAGTTTTTGGACCTGTTTAAGGTCCGTTGGCGTAGCCAATTGCGACAAAGCTCAGATTTTGGCTGGATTTGCTTCAATTCCTCTATTGGAAATGATGAAGCCCATCAGTTTTCAAGTGGGGACGCCGAAAACACACTTTTCCGGATTGAGCTTAATGTCATATGCACGGAGGTTGTCGAATGTGAGATGTAAATTGTCTATGAGTGTGTCGACGTGTCTAGTTTTGATGACGACATTGTCCACATATGCTTCAACTGTCTTGCCGATCTGTTTTTCTAGGCATGTTTGAATCATGCATTGGTAGGTGGCACCGGCGTTTTTGAGCCCGAAGGGCATGGTGTTGAAGCAGAATGGCCCATATGGGGTAATGAATGTTGTTGTAGCTTGATCAGACTCCTTCATTTTAATCTGATGGTATCCGGAATATGCGTCGAGGAAGCACAGTGAGTCATGTCCTGTGGTAGCATCAATGATCTGGTCGATGCGGGGGAGGGGGAAGGGATCCTTGGGGCAAGCCTTATTGAGGTCTTTGAAATCGACACACAGGCGCCAGGATTTGTCCTTCTTTGGCACCATTACCAGGTTTGCCAGCCAGTCCGGGTGTTTTATTTCTCTAATGAAGCCGGCCTCGATTAGCTTGGCTAGCTCCTCCCCCATAGCTTGACGTTTGGGTTCGGAAAAACGCCGGAGTGTTTGTTTGACCGGTTTATATCCCTTCAATATATTGAGGCTGTGTTCAGCCAACCTGCGTGGGATTCCTGGCATATCAGAAGGGTGCCAGGCGAATATGTCCCATTTCTCGCGCAGGAACTCTCGTAGAGCAGCGTCAACCGTTGGCTCTAGTTGTGCTCCAATAGATGTTGTCTTCTTGGGGTCCGTTGGATGGACTTGGAATTTGACTATTTCTTCTGCCGGTTTGAAGGAGGTGGATTTGGGTCGTTTGTCTAGGAGCACATCGTCCCTGTCCATCGTGGAGTGCAGTGCAGTTAATTCTTCAGTCGTGAGGGCTTCGGATAGTGCCTCAAGGGCCAGGGATGCGGTTTTATTTTCGGCGCGGAGTGCTATGTCCGGATCACTGGCGAGAGTGATTATGCTGTTAGGCCCGGGCATCTTAAGCTTCATGTATCCGTAATGGGGTATAGCTTGGAAGCGTGTAGATGCCTCTCGCCCCAAGAGGGCGTGATATCCACTGTTGAAAGGGGCCACTTGGAAGGTTATCTCTTCGGACCGATAATTCTCCGGCGTGCCGAATACCACATCAAGTGTGATTTTTCCCGCACACCGCGCCTCCCGGCTGGGAATGATTCCTTGGAAGGTTGTGCTGCTTTGCTCGATGCGACTCCTGTCTATTTCCATTTTCTGGAGTGTATCCTCATAGATGAGGTTTAGTCCGCTGCCACCGTCCATGAGAACCTTGGTGAGGCAAAAGCCATCCACGATTGGACTGAGGACCAAGGCGGCTGGTGCTCGGATTGTCCTGTATTTGGGTTCATCACCATCATTAAAAGTTATAGCTGTGTCGTTCCAATGGTTTATTGCTGCAATTTGGCAGACTTCGGCGAGTTCGCGGAGTGCCCTTTTGCGCCTATTATTTGAAGCAAATGTCTCGAAGACCGTCAATACTTTGATGTCGTCTTCTTCTTGGGGGTGTTGTTATGGGGTATTCTTGGTGAGGATATCCTCACCGCTCTTGGCCACTTGCCGGAGTATCCAACATGCTCTAAGGCTGTGGGTCGGTATGTTATCCGGTGTTGTGTGTATTTTGCATGGCCCATCGAGCCATCCTTCTAGAATGGTTCCGCGCCCCGTAATGGGCTTATATTTCTTTACTATTGGACCGGGCGTGCCACGAGGGTGCGCCCTTTTCGCCTGAACGAGGGGTTGAGTGGGGGCCAATGATTCCCAACGGGCCGCGTGAGTTTTCCAGGCGCTTTCCATTGTGCTGTACTTCTGTACGATAGTTGCCAAGTCAGCAAAGTGTAATATGCGATGGTGGTTGATGGCGTTGAGGATTCCTTCGTCCGTGCAATTGTTGCGAAACGCTGAGATTGTGTCTTTGTCGCGGCAATCTTTAATCTTGTCTTTGACAAGGAGGAATCTGGCCCAGAAGTGGTGTTCCGTTTCCTGAGACTACTGTTGTATGCTCATGAGAGCACTTATATCTGGGTGGGTGGGTGGATTTAAATCCGAACCCTGACCCAATTTTGGATCCGGAGTCTGAAGATCCTCCGAACTTAACAGTTCGGGCTCCGGGATATCAACTGATTTCTTAGGCCCGTCGTCCGATCTTATGTTCGGAGGGCAGGATGTATCTTTTCGCAGGTGAGTGTCCGGCTCTTCGAGGTTGGAGATCCGAATGTAGTCCATCCTCAGTATAGAGGAAGAGTTGTCGTCTCGCTCCTCGACTACCGCTATCTGGTGGGTGATCGGTGGAGATTACAATTCGATCGTAGTCTGTACCGACCCCCAGGGCAGCGATGCGATCTAGGAGCTCGTTTAAAGACGAAAGCTCCGCCGGATCCATCTGCTTGGAGTGCTCGAAATCAATATGAAGGGAATTTTTGATGACCTGAGAGGTCATCGTCGGCCTAACGGCCGAACGTTTTTATGTGGTGCTAACGATTTAATAACTATCTGTGTAGCTCCAGAATGTTTCAGTTTATGGGCGGTCATGGTAAAGCCGCCCAGCCGGAGGGTTTGGCCTGGGGCCAGTGCTCCTCCAGAGGTGATTTTGTCCTTGAGAACGAGGCGAGCCATCGGTCCTATCTTCGACGTCACAGCGGAACTCTCAATGAAAGCACCAATGTCGATGTCAAAACCGGTGGATCTCGGGTAGGGGGTCCCGAGCTGTGCGTCTAAGGTCAATGGTAACAGGGGATAGGGGACACAATGTTTACCCAGGTTTGGGCCCTCTCTATGGAGGTAATACCCTACTTCCTGCTTGATTGTTCTTGATGAATATGAGTATTACAAGAGTTGATCTACCACGAGATCGTAATGGCTAAAACCCTAGAAGTCTAGCCTGTATGACTATGGCTATGAGTATTGGCCTCTACAGACCTAGCCCTCCGGTTTATATAGAGACCGGAGGGATCTAGGGTTACATAAGGTCAGTCTACAGAGAAAGGAATCTTCATATTCGATCGCCGAGCTTGCCTTCCACGCCAAGGAGAGTCCCATCCGGACACCGGTGGAGTCTTCAGTCTTTGTATCTTCACAGCCCATTAGTTCGGCCCATGGTCAATAGGCCGGACTTCCGAGGACCCCTTAGTCCAGGACTCCCTCAGGGAGGTCATGGCGGGGCAGCACGCTGCGAGTCCCCAGCCTCAGTGAAACTGAGCAGACTCCGGATGGTGACACGCCATTCATCCATTTCCTCGGCTACTGGCGGGAACCGTAGTAGCAGTTGGGCCCGCCCCATAGCCTCTGTGGCTGTGCTTGGCATGGAAGTTGATGACCTCGACCGCGCCGTCGCCTGGCTCCTGACGGTGCCCGCGGCGGCGGCGGTGGTGGCGCATCCGCGCTGTGGTGGAGCGGCCACCTGGGCAGCGGGGTCACGCGGCGATGGCGCTCGAGGGTCCACGGCTCCGTCGGGTGCAGTGGTTGGGTCGGCTCACCTGGGAGGAGACACATTTGCCGTGACCGCCCCCGTGGCGGGGGCGGCCAGAGGACGGTGGCTCATCCCGGACCAGGCGTCGTTTTGTGGCTGCGCCCGCCGGTGGGAGGAGGGGATGTAAGCGGAGTCACCCTCCCATCAGCACCTTGCGGAGCTTGACCGTCGAAACGCTGCTGAAGCTGTTCTCCTCCAACGCCTTCAGCCCCCGTGTCGGCCGCAGGGGGAGTGGTGATGGCGCCACCTGCTCCTGCCACGCCCCCAGCAGCGCTCACGTCCTCACTTGTCACCGCATCCCTCGCGGCATCTGAGGCCACGGGCAGCGGAACCTTCGAGGTAGATGGTTGGGCCGAAGGGCCGGACTTCTTCTTCTTGGGCGCCATGGTCGATGGCATCGTCAAAGATGAAGATGGCGATGAAGATGACACGCTACGCACGCTTTTAGGTTCGCACAAGTGAGCCCCCTACCTGGCGCGCCAAAGATGTCGCGGGATATCCGTGGCCACCTATGGGACCGGGCGGCCCCTTGCTGGTTCGGCGGGGGACGTCGCATTGCACAAAGAGCAGACAAGCGCATGAAAGTATGGTAGAGAGCACACAAGCAATTTACCCAGGTTCGGGCCGCCGCGAGGCTTAGGAACCTACTCCTGCTTTGGTGGGTTGATGGTGGAAATGAACGTGGTGGTGCGTGGTACACTTGCCCGGCAAGGCCTGCCTCAGGGCTACGGTGACCACAAGCGTATGGTGGCTTGGGTTTGTCAATTTTCTAACCCCCTAACCCCCTCCTAAGATTTCCATGGGCCTCCTTTGATAGATTAAGGGGTCACCACAGTGGCAAAACGATCATTACCCACTGATACGATAGCAAACAGTGCTATCATACCTAACTCTGCGGGCTGACTGGGTGCATTAAATGCACCGCTCAGTGTCACATCACTAGCTGCCCGGCATGGCTTACGGGGCTTATCTTGCCAGCTTTGCATCTGTTCTCTTGACACGCCCCGACGGGTGTCACCTGTGGGTTTCTTCTGTAGGAGATGGCTGCCATGTGGCAAATGCTGCCACTTAATCATCTTGCGGCTTGACACCGCACGGATTGACGACGTGGGTCGTACTTGCGCGGTTGGCGGGGTGGTTCAGGCCCCGCAAGCCCCGACAGGCACTGTCGTGGAGTCTTGGTTGCTTGCTTCTGGTAGTGCCCTGGCCGCTTGCCGGGCTCGCCTGCCCAGAAAGGGAGGCCCTTGTCTTGCCGATATTCTGTTCCTTTGGCTCGATCTCGATCTCTCTAAGTTGCATGTTGGTTCTTCAAGTCTCTTGGTTGTTCGACCTCTGACTTAAGCTAGTGCTCCAATCTTGATCTTGTGCATGTGCACAGTTGGGCAACATACCCGGGGTCTGTTGCACCGACACACACCGGCGCTGTTCTTGTGCTACTTCATCGTAGGCAAGAACTCAAGGTGATCCGTATATGAATTCCATGGGGATAACTGCTTCTGCCCCATAGACTTGGGAGAAGGGAGTCTTCCCGGTAGCTCGATTTGGTGTTGTACGGAGGGACCAATGAATTGCGAGCAGCTCGTCGATCCACCGCCTGCCACAATTCTGCAGCTTATCGAATGTTCTCATCTTCAGTCCTCGCAGCACTTCAGTGTTCGCCCTCTCATCTTGTCCATTGCTCCTCGGATGGGCAATAGAGGCAGATGCGATCTTGCTTCCGAGGGCATGAACGTATTGCGTGAAGGCGCGGCTTGTGTATTGGGTGCCATTATCGATGATGATTCGGGCAGGGACCCGAAGCGCCACACCAATCCTTTCAAGAACTTGATAGCTGACCGTGCGGTCACCTTCCTAACGGGCTCCACTTACGGCCACTTTGTAAACTTGTCGATTGCAACGAACAAGAATTCAAAGCCCCCGGTAGCACGGGGGAAGGGGCCCAAGATGTCGAGCCCCCAGACCGAAAATGGCCATGACAATGGGATTGTTTTGAGAGCTTGAGCAGGCTGATGGATATTCTTGGAGTGCAACTGGCAGGCTTCACACTTGGTGACTAGCTCGATTGCGTCTTGGAGGGCTCTGGGCCAGTAGAAACCTTGCCGGAAAGCTTTCCCAACCAAGGCCCTTGATCCGATGTGGGAGCCGCACATACCCTTGTGTATCTCTGCCAGCAGTTCCTTTCCTTCTTCCCTGCAAGTGGACTTCAATTTCACACTGTTTGGCCTTCTTCTGTATCGCATGTCGTCAACGAACTGATACATATTGGCCCTCCGGGCTACTCTTTCAGCTTCTTCTTGCTCTTCGGGAAGTTCTCCTGTTTAGAGGAAATGGACGATGTGCCGTGCCCAAGTTGGAGCCTGAGGCTCGACAACAAGGACCGGTGACACCTCCTCATTCACGGGAGTGCACGCCTCAACCGCGGAGGTTGGTAGTTTGGTAGGAGGGTGCAGCTCACCGATCGAAGGGGAGTTGTACCTGCCAAGCTCTCTGTCGGGGGCTTCGGGAAGCTCTGCCGGGAGAGGCTTGCCGGATTCCAGTTTCCTCCTCTTTCGGCCATTACTGCCGGGGATATGGAGGGTTCAGTCAGATGGAGAACAAAAGTCCCTGGTTCCACAGGGAGCTTTTGCGCAGCGCACTTTGACAGATGATCAGCAATGCTATTTTCCGCACGTGGCATGTGCTCTATTTGCAATCCGTCAAAGCGCTCCTCCAACTTTCCCACTTCCTCGACTGATGCCTCCATCAATGGGCTTTGATAACCCTTGTTTACTTGTCTCACCACATGTTGTGAATCTCCACGGATGATTAGCTTCTTGATTCCCAGTTCTGTTGCAATTCTGAGCCCGGCAAGGAGCCCTTCATACTCTACGGTGTTGTTGGTAGCCTTCTCTCGGGGAAAATGCATCTGAACGACGTACTTGAGGTGCTCCCGAGTGGGAGCAACGAGAAACACGCCAGCTCCTACACCTTGTAGGGATTAGGCACCATCAAAGTACATGATCCATTCTTGGGGCGCTTCCTTGCCGGGGATGACTGTCTCCAGCACTTCTTCATCAGGGGTAGGCGTCCACTCCGCAATGAAATCTGCTAGTGCTCTGCTCTAAGTAGTTGACGTGCTTTCAAACTTCAAACCAAAGCTGGATAACTCCAAAGCCCATTCCACAATTTTGCCAGTGGCCTCGTGTTTTCAGAGTATGCGTTGCAAGGGGAAGTGGGTGACAACCGTGATCTCGTGGGCTTGGAAGTAGTGGCGTAGTTTCCTTGAGGCCATGATGAGGCCAAAAATCAACTTTTGCATGCCAGAGTACCTCGACCTGGCCCCCTGCAGTAGGGAGTTGACGATGTACACTGGGCGCTGCACCACCTTCTTCCTTGCCGTGATGTTGGAACTGCCTCCGACGCCCCACTCTTCCTTGTCTTGAACTACATCTGACCTTGCCGGGACGGGTTCACTTTCCTCTCCGGAGGGGACGGTGGTGGCGGCTGCTGCTGCTTCATCTACCTCCCACTGCGCCACCAGTGCTGCGCTAACCACTTGATTGGTCGCTGCTAAAAATAACAGCAACGACTCTTGTGGTTTAGGAGCGACTAAGGTGGGAATAGAGGAAAGGTAGGTCTTCAAATCTTGTAGCACAGCGTCCGCCTCCGGGTCCACTCCACGGGCCCTGCCTTCTTCAAGATTTTAAAGAATGGCAAGGCGCGCTTGACAGACTTGGAAATGAACCTACTCAGCGCGGTAACACATCCAGTCAAACGTCTCACGTCTTTAACTGTCTTGGGTGCTTGAATCTGCTCGATAGTCTTGATCTTGTCGGGGTTGGCCTCTATCCCCAGGTGGGACACAAAGAGGCCAAGTAGCTTGCCGGAAGGAATGCCAAACACACACTTCTCTGGGTTCAGCTTCAAGTTGATCTTGCGTAGATTTGCAAAGGTCTCTTCCAAGTCCTGAATGAGAGTCAATCTGTCCTTGGTCTTGACCACTATATTGTCCATGTAAGCTTCAATATTTTTGTGTAGCTGGGAATCAAAGCCAATCTTTACTGCTCTTGCAAAAGTGGACCCGGCGCTCTTCAACCCGAGGGGCAGCCGTACAAAGCAGTACGTGCCACATGGGGTTATGAACGCGGTCTTCTCTTCGTCTTCTTTGGACATGAAGATCTGGTGGTATCCATAGTAGGTATCCAGGAAGGAAAGAAGGTCACACCCGGAGGTGGAATCCACAACCTAGTCGATGCGCGGCAAGGGGAACGGGTCCTGCTGGCATGCTATGTTCAGATCTGTGAAATCTATGATAAGCCTCTATTTCCCATTAGCCTTGCGCACCACCACTGGATTTGCTAACCACGTTGCATGCAATACCCTTTGACCAAACCAGCTGCCTCAAGTTTCTTGATCTCCTTGGCAATAAACTGCTGCCGCTGCAAAGCTTGCTTCCGGACCTTCTTCTTGACGAGTCGGGCATGTGGGCAGACAACAAGGTGGTGCTCGATTACCTCCCTGGGAACACTGGGGATGTCAGATGGTTGCCAGGTAAACACATCAACATTCACCTATAGGAAGGCAACGAGCGTGCTTTCTTATTTGTCGTTGAGGGTGGCACTGATCGTAAATGTACCATCAGCGCCAGCCATCCCTACCGGGACCTTCTTCACAACGGGTGCAGCGGCCTTGGATCTCTTGCTATTGGAACTCTCCGGCAAGTCATCAACAGGCGCAGTGCACTCCAAAGAGGTAGGCTTCCCGGATTCCTTGCTGGCATCCTTGCTAGCTTTCTTCTTTTTCTTGCTTTCCTTGGCGGGAGCAGTGGCTTCCGCGGGCTCTGCAGCGACTGCTTCCTGGTACATCTTGTCCACGCATATGATTGCGTCTTTCTTGTCCGATGGAATGGAAATGACGCCCATTGGCCCTGGCATCTTCTGAGTGTTGTAGGCATAGTGGGTTGCCGCCATGAATTTGGCCAGGGCTGGGTGACCAAGGATTCCACTGTATGGCAGGGGGAGGTCAACCACATCAAACACGATCTTGTCAGCCCGGTAGTTTAAGACACCTCTGAACGTCACCAGCAGTGTGATCTTCCCCTTAGGATGACTCCTGCCGGGGTTGATCCCTTGGAACGTACCAGTAACTTTGAGCTCTTCATTTGCTATCTGGAGTTTGCTGATGACCTTTGGAGAAATCAGATTCAACCCGGCCCCGCCGTCAACCAACATATTTGTGACCTTGAGGTTGCGGATCGTTTGTGAGACCAACAACGGCAAGCATCCTACCGCGGTGGTGCGGTCAGGGTGATCCTCTTCATCAAAGATGATGGGCGTGTGGGACCACTTGAGCGGCTTCCGAGAATCTGTCGGTGGCTCCACGACATTGACTTCACATGCCCACTGTTTAAGTTGGCGGTGAGAGGAGTGCAAAGATTCACCCTCGTCAATGCATGGGGCGTCAGTGTCTTTCTGGAACTCCTGCTAGCTGGTTTCCTCTTCATCTCCTTCATCACTCTCGTCATCGCAATCCTTCTTCTCGCGGCCTCTGGCGGGTTTCCCTTGAAACTGATGAGCCTTGCGGGGGCGACTTGTTATGTTGCCTCGGCCCTTCCCACCAACACCATCTTGATCTTTCTCCTTATCACGCTTCTCGTACTCAGCCCTCTACTTCTTGACAAGTTGCTCAACCTAATGACACTCCTGAAGATCATGGTCCTTGGTCCAATGAATCTTGCAGTAAGGCCCATCACCCTTCCCAGCCTTCTCAGCTGTCGCGGCTTCCTAGCAATCAGTGCACGCGACAGCTTCCTTGCCGGGAACCTCGGTCTTGGCCTTCTTGCCGGTACTAGGTGCGCTCGATCCTTCAAAGGTCATCACTACTTTATCCTTGCGCTTCTTGTTCTTCCTCTGAGTCAATGTCGACGCCATCTTCTTCACCAGAGAGTCACCTGCCCTCTCCTACCCGAGCACACTTATCCACCAGAGTGTACAGGTCATTCACAGTGTTGGGCAACCGAACGTTCATTTTAGAACGTATGCGGCGGTTGCGCACGTTGGACTGGAAGGCAGCTATTACAGCTGCCGGGTGGATGTCTGGAATGTTCCTGTGCACTCGGCTGAACCTCTGCATGTACTTGCGCAAACTTTCTCCTTCCTTCCGCGGGAGGAGCTACAAGTCGCTGGGCCGCCCTGGTTCTTGATGGCTGCCCGTGAAGACGCCAACAAACTCATGGCACGGGTCATCCCAGGTCGAGATGGAATTCTCTAGCAAGTGCATCAGCCAAGACCTCACATTTGGCTTGAGTGTCAAAGGGAAGTAGTTGGCAAATACCTTCTTGTCTCTTCCCCTGGCAGCTTGACAGCGATGGTGTAGATGTTCAAGAACTCTGCCGGGTTCAGTCTCCCATCGTACTTCTCTGGTATTTCTGGCTTGAATGTGCGAGTAGATGGCCAATGGACTTGCCGAAACTCGCGAGTGAAGGCAGGGCACCCAACCTCGAAAGGTAGGTACCGACCTTCACCGGGCGTGGGCTCATCGATGTCGGGGCCATTGCGCCAATCAGACTGACGCGGGTTTGGCGGCGTCGTTTGATAGTGACGTGAGCGTCTTCCCTTCGCCTGTCTTCTAGGACTCGCCGCAGGTCTCGACGTGCTCAAGGGTCAAATGAAGCCATCAATACGTCGACGGTTTCTTGGTCGCGTGGCTCTGGCTGCGGCCCCTGCGCTGGCTGCCACGGAGGGGATTGCACCGTGGGGGTGGCCCCTTCGGTACGGCCAGCAGCCTGGTCCATTGTTGCCGCCTGTGGAGGCCGTGATGGGCCCGCTCGCTGTGATCCTCCCGCCTCGGCGAAACCAATCAGGCTCTAAATGGTGGCTCTCCACTCATCCATCTGATCGGCCGCCGACGGAAATCTCAACAAGAGCTGGGCCCGCGCCATGGCCTCCGAAGCAGTGCTCAACATGGATGATGACGTAGACCGTAACGTCGCCTGGCTTTTGACGTTGCCTGTAGTGGCAGCACCGTGCGCTCATCGTCGCGAGCCAGTCGCCAGGGTGGCGTGGTGACGAGGCGGATGTGCTTGGGGATCGGCGGCTCTGTTCGGTGCATCTGCTCGGCCAGCTCGTTCCGGGAGTGGCGCATACCCTGTGGCCGCACCCATAGCGGGGTGGCCGGAGGGTTGTGGTTCACCCCAGAGCGAGCGCCATCATTGTGGCTGCATCCTTCGGTGGGGCGGAGAGGCGCGGACGGAATGATCTGTCCACCCGCACCTTGTGGAGCATGGCCGCAGTGATGCTGCTGGCATTGTCCTTCTCCGGTGCCTCATGCTCCTGCTTCAGCCGCAGGGGAGGTGGTGACGACGCCGCCTGCGCCGGCCACGTCCCCTGCAGCGTCCACGTCCCCGTGCTTCCCCATAGCCCCCACGGCATCGGCAGCCGCGTACGACGGGGCCTTCTAGGTGGACGGGTGGGCTGCAACACCAGGCTTCTTCTTGGGCGCCATGGATGATGAAGCCGTCGATGAAGAAAACGATGCTGAAGATGACGCGCTACACACACTCTCGGGTTCGCGCAAGCGCTTCCCCCTACCTGGCGCGCCAAAGATGTCGTGGGAAGACAAGGCAACCTATGGGGCCATCAGCCCCTTGTGGTTCGGTAGGGGGGAAGGGCATATTGCCCAAAGAGCGGAGGGCACAGAGCAGCACGACAGTGATCACACGTGCAGTTTTTACCCAGGTTCGGGCCGCCGTGAGGCGTAAAACCCTACTCCTGCTTTGGTGGATTGATGAGAGGACCGTAGTGGAGACGCAGCGGTCTAGCCCGGCAAGGTTGCCTCAGGGCGAGAGCAGCTACACACGTATGAGTTTACAAAGGTCCGAATCCTTTCTAAGGTTGCCACGGCCCTCCTTTTATAGATCAAGGGGTCACCACAATGGGAAATCAGTCTTTGCGTACTGATTAGATAGCAAGCAGTGCTATCATATGTAACTCTGCAGACAGGATAAGGTGCATTAAATGCACCGCTTAGTGTCACATTGTAGCGCAGGCCGGCAAGCCTCGCCAGGCCGTTCGTCCACCTTCTCGCCTGCCTGCATGACACGTCTCCGGACTGGTGTCATTTGGAGGTGATTTCCTTCAGAAGTGGCTGCCACGTGCCAAATAACAGCCACTTAGTAACTTGGGGGCTCGACACCGCACCGATTGATGACTTGTGTTGGTGTGAGGTGGAGCGGTGGAGCCTTGGCGGGGTAGTCCGCCCTCATCGTGCCCGGCAGGCCTGCCGGGACAGTCTTGAGACTTGTCTTCGGGGCAACCTCGACCTCGCCAGGCTCGCCTGCCGGCAAGGGAGGTTTTTCGTTAGTGGTGCCTTGCTCCTTTAGCTTGGTCTTGATCTTCTTGATCCGCCCCATGATTTCTCAAATAGCTGATCTCCCACTACAGGAATCAGGAACTTCGCCGTCAGCCATGGTGGACGGCAAAGGCACACATGGCGGACGGCAAAGACCTTTGCCGCCAGCCAGCTGACGGCAACACGTCTGGCTGAACAGGCTACGGCAAAGGCTTCTTTGCCGTTTGCTGGCGGATGGCAAAGATACAAAGGTCTTTGCCGTCCGCCAGCTGACGGCAAAGAGCCTGGACGGCGCACGTGTCAGCTTAGGTCCATTAAGGGGTTAATGCCGTGCATTGCCGTCGGCTGGCGGACGGCAAAGACGTTTGTATCTTTGCCATCGGCTGGCGGACGACAAATAGCATTGAATCATTGCCGTCGGCCAGCGGACGGCCAAGCGTGCCACGTGAAAGCACCTGGGGGCTGGCCTATTTGGTAGCTTTGCCGTCAGCTGGCTGACGGCAAATATTAAACGTTCTTTTTCGTCCGTTGGCTGACGGCAAAGCAACAAAATAGGCAGCCTACTGCTCCAGGTTGCACCGGTAGCTGACACATGGCATGTTTGCCGTCCGCTGGCTGATGGCAAAGCTCCTTGCCGTTCGCCAGCAGACAGCAAAGAGTCTATATAGCCCCTGTTTTTTCTGTTTTTTCTTGAAATCATTCAATTTGACAGAATTTCACATATATATATATACACACACACATATGAAAATACTTTCGATAAGCATACCAACACATATACATACCAAATCATATCCCTGCCATATCGATATGATCATCCAGCACATATACATAGCAAATGGTTTCATCCAACACATATACATAGCCAACATATCCAACAACAAGCATACAATGGCTTCATCCATACATACATATATAGGTAGCAAGTTTGACATTGTTCATCATACAAAATCAAAACAAGAAGGAAGCATAAAGAGAAGAGTAGACTCCATCAACGCAAGCTTCCTCATCTAAAGCAAATCTGCAAATTGGGAAAGAAGCAAGTTAGAAGAAAAAGAAGAAGAAGACTATCTAGAAAAAGAAGAAGAAGACTATCTAGAAAAAGAAGAAGAATAAGAGGAGGAAGAAAAGAAGAATAAGAAGAAGATTTTTTCTTCTCTTTCTTTTTCTCCTCTCCTCTATTTTATCTTCTTCTTCTAATTAAGGTAGGTAAAAATGTCATTTTATTGCTAAGCTAGGTAAAAATGCTAAGTGTATGTCATTTTAGAGCTAAGCTAGGTAAATAGGTCATTTTGGAGCTTACTAAGGTTATTATGTCATTTTCGAGGAAAGTAAGGTAAGTCTATATCATTTTGGAGGTAACAAAGATTATCATGACATTTTTGAGGAAAGAAAGCTAAGTATAGCTCATTTTTTGTCCAACTTAGGTAGTTATGCCATTTAGGAGGAAAGTAAGCTAAGTATGCATTTGTTAAGCAAAACACTAGAGAAAACTTACCCTCATCACAACAAATGCGATGAAGATCGCAACTAAGGTAACAATTGATCCAATGGCATAATGATACCAAGCCTCATTATCAATGGCATATTTTCTAATCTTCTTAAGCTTCAGGCGCATTGCATCCATCTTCAAGTGCATTGCATTCATCTTCATCTTGTGATCATCGACGACATCGGCAACATACAACTCCAATGTCATCTTCTCTTCTTCAATTCTTTTAATTTTTTCTTTCAAATACTCATTTTCTTTTTCAACTAAATTTAACTTCTCGACAAGAGGGTCGGTTTCAAATTCCGGTTCACATACCTCCTAGATTAAAATATCTCTATGTCAACTTGATGGCCATAATTGTCATAAATGAGAAATGCAACAAATAGTTATGAAAGAGAATTTACCACATCCGAATCATAAAGCGGGCGAGGGCCGACGGGGACGGACATCAAGACCATGACACTATGTATAAGAAACAATCATACAAAGTAAGAAAAATATACAAATAACTATATAAATCAAGTACAACATTAAAAATTGAATACCTAGTCATAACCTGGTTCAATAAATGCTTCGGGATCAATAAATGCATCATCATCATCACTATCAGTAATGACGTGCTCATCATCATCATTAATAAATGTACCATCATCATGTGGAAGGCCACCTCTACGTAATCTATCAAGCATTGACAGGTCATCCGCAGCAGTAACCTCTTCTAGTTCAGGCTCTTCTTGTTTTGGCTGAGGGGTGAAGTCGGGTTCACTGTCGCTGTCTACTTCAATGTTCTGGGGTGAAGTAGAGTGGTTGTTGAAACGTTTGTTTGGAAAGACGCGTTTCTTGGAAGAATTCTCCTTCATATGTGTCTGGGTTAATGTGAGGTGCATAATCATCTTCATTGGGGGGAGGTGGTCTAACACGTGGCGGCACTTCATAAACAACATCCCAACCTTTGAGATTAGGATCACTTTGACAGGCCCACGGTAGATAGAAAACTTGGGTTGCCTGTTGAGCCATAATATAGACATCGGGAACATCCAAATGGGTGCTTTGTCTGATTTCCACTAGCCCTATATGTTCATGAGTCCTTCTAGTCTCCTTCGGCTGGAACCAATAACATTTGAAGACTACGATGTTTAGTGGGTTTGCACCATAGAATTGAAGTTCATAAATTGCTTCAACTTCCATAATACTCGGTATCTCCTTCACCGATAGCAGAGACACACAAATTTGTAGACTTTCGGTCG
Source organism: Aegilops tauschii subsp. strangulata (assembly GCF_002575655.3). Taxonomy (NCBI): domain Eukaryota; kingdom Viridiplantae; phylum Streptophyta; class Magnoliopsida; order Poales; family Poaceae; genus Aegilops; species Aegilops tauschii. The sequence goes on from NC_053036.3 coordinate 282,740,294, forward strand.
GCCATAGATAGCTCTTTGCCAAAGGTACGAAAGCGATACTCGTTGATGTCGTATTTGTCAAATGAACGGACCTTATAGTCAAAACCATTAGCGACTTGTCTCAATTCGGCGTCCATAAGCTCTGAACTAGCCTACAAGTTTAATACAAAAGGGATTTTTGCATTAGCAAAAAATTAGACGAAGAAATGAAATTGTCTAATGGAAATTACCGTTTGTTTGAACCAAGAGGTGAAACCGGGATAGCCGCGTCCATGCTTTGCCAGAAGCTCATACTCTTTGACAGAATCCTTTTGGATCACCGCCCTATACGAGAATATGGCGACGTATCGACTGTATCAAATTTATCCGGGAATAAGAGTAGTTCAAAGGAATTAGAAGTTGTGAAACAATGTACCGAGAACTTACTCGATGTACGGCCCCACTTCTGTTAGGTTGGTGAAGATATACAACGAAATGATATGCCATTCTTTGAAATCCAACGTTAAGGAATTAGAAGCACCGACTGGTGCGAGATCTCCTTTGAGTAGGCTGAGGTTGGATCCACCCTTTTTAGGTTCTTCAGCATTGTACCGAGGCTTCGGATTATGCAAATGACGATTTTTGGCTTCGTAGTGTGCTGTCACGAAATTGCCACCTCCTCAGTAATGAATGCCTCAGCCATCGATGCTTCAATTCTACGTTTATTTTTACATTTTGCTCGTAGCATCTTCTGCATCCTCTCAGTGGCGTAGCACCAATGATTTTGCACAGCCCCTCCCCCCCCAATCTTGCCTCGTTGGGAGATGCAAAATCAAGTGCTGCATTGGATTAAAGAAGCCCGGCGGAAAGATCTTCTCTAACTTGCAGATCGACTTCAGTGTGAACTCTTCCATTTCTTCTAGCAGGCCAGGCGATAGTTCTTTCGCACAGAGAACATGGAAGAAATAGCTCAGCTCTGCCAGTACGAGCCATTCATCCTCAGGGATGAAGCCAGGCAACATCACCGGCATTACCCGCTCAATCCATATGTGCCAATCATGACTCTTGAGACCAAATATCTTCAATTTATCAAGACTCGCTCCCCTCTTTAGATTCGATGCATACCCATTGGGGAACATCAACTGTTGTTGCACCCACAAGATAATTTCCCTCATAGCTGGGCTTCCAAGATTGAACCATGCCTTTGGCTTCGTCCCGTTATGCTTTCCTTTCGGTTCTTTCATGTTTTGAAACGGCCTCTCATAGCGCCTCCAGATCGACTCTAGCCTTAGTATTATCCTTTGACTTCCCATCTATGCCGAACAATGTACCAAAAAGTGCCTCGGTGATATTCTTCTCAGTGTGCATCACGTCGATGTTGTGTGCACAAAGGAGGTCTTTGAAGTAAGGTAGATCCCACAAGCATGTCTCGTGAGTCCAGACGTGTTTCGGATTATACCCCTTGAAATACCCTGGACGCTCTGGATCTGGCTCGAGAGCATTTAACTGATCTAGTGTCTCTTGGCCTGTCAACGCAGGTGGTGCAGAGTTTTTGATAACTCTACCTCTGATGAAGTTCTTCTTGTCTTTCCTGAACTTATGGTGAGGATCCAGGAACTGTCTATGCATGTCGAAGAAAGAAAACTTGCGACCGGCCTGAAGCCAACGAAACTCAAGACCTCCCTTGCATGTGGGGCACGGGAACCTTCCATGCACACACCAGCCAACGAATAGCACATACGCCGGCTAGTCATGCATCGAGTACATGTACCAGACACTCATTATGAAGTTCCGTTTGCTAAAGGCGTCGTATGTCTTGAACCCATTATCCCAGGCCTCTTGCAATTCGTCCTTCAGCGGCTGCATGTACACATTCATATTCTTCCCCGGACAGTTGGGCCCTGGAATTATCAACGTCAGGAAAATGTTCTTTCTTTGCATAATCTGTTCGGGGGGGAGATTGAGTGGAAAGACAAATACGGGCCAACAACTGTATTGGGCCACCGTCAGACCAAACACACTGAACCCATCCATGCTGATGCCGACTCGAGGATGCCTCGGATCTGCCGCTTTGTCATCATGTAATGCATCGAAGCTCTTCCATGCTTCACCGTCCGATGTGTGCACCATCATCAGCTTCCCATCTGCATCTAGTTGGGTTCTTTTGCCTGTTTTGTGCCATGTCATCTGTCTTGTCGTCTCTTCGACCATGAAAAGACGTTGAAGTCTTGGTACGATTGGTATATACCAAAGAACATTAACGGGGATTTTGGTCCGCGTCTTCTCACCCATACCGTTGTCTACCACAACATACCTGGATGACTTGCAAATGGGACAATAGTTCAAGTCCGCATACTGAAGCCTAAATAAGGCACATCCTTTCTCACAGGCATGTATCTTCTCATAGGGCATCTTAAGAGCACGGAGAATTTTGTCTGACTGGTACAGGTTTGCAGGTAGTACATGGCCTTTGGGTAGAAAACGTCCAAATATTGTCATAATTGCGTCATAGCATTCTCTGCCCAAGTAGCCTTCAGAGCCATTATTTGTGAGATGGCATCTAGCTGACAAAGCTCAGTGTGCTCATGGAGAGGACGTATTGAAGACTCGAACATTTCGTTGAAGGCCTTTGCAGGTTCCTCCATCTCATCGTCCGAGTCCCGAGCATCATCAAAGTCTTGCACCATGCCTTGCATCCCGGTACCATGCTCATCGGTGCGACGGCGAAGCACCTCAGCTCTGGCACATTGGGAAGACTCGCCATGAAATGTCCACACCGTATAATCTGGCGTAAAACCCCACTTCTACAGGTGTTTGCCCATTTCATCCTCTGTCCTCTTGTGCCAATTGTTGCACCCGGCGCAGGCGCACCATGTTGTCCTCTGGCCATTTGCAAATGCGGCTCTCAGAAACCCCTTGGTTTTTGTTAACCATTCATTGGTCATGTCTTTCTGACTAGTGTGACTAATGTACATCCACGCACGATCAGTCATCTTGCCTAGCTATGGACACATAAGAAAAATATATATATATATATCAGCATGTATATATGCATTAGTTAATGGAGTTTGTCACTTTTATTACGTCCATGCAACCTAGACGCTAATAGGTAAAGATAGGTCCTAATCCCCCCCCAAGTATCTTTAGATTGGGTTCGTTTTCCCACGCTCTGCTCCGGATCTGACACAAAATTTCGGCAGCACCTCCCCACTGTTCTCCTGATACACGTCTCGGCAATAACAGAGAGGCTGTGTACCCGGAGAACAACAGGGAGGCACTGACGAAATTCCGCATCGGATCCGGAGCAGAGCATATGGGAAAACAAACCCAATCTACACATACTCGGGCTGTCCATGGATACGTTGGACAATTCGAAAGAATCACGGTTATAAATATGCAAATGCATGCATATTTATAGATGTAACCCTTTCGAACGGGAGACACATAGTGGTCACGCATACTGATGATTGAAGACACCTATAGCTAGCAAGTTTCATCGGCACGATGATCAGAACAGAGCAAATCAAGGGGGGAGGAGATGTCACTTGTGCTAACCCACGAACGTAGGGGCGGAGCTCGTCGAACACTAGACCCTCGCAGCGACGAAAAAACTGCACATTTAAATCAAAAGATGAGTTTCATAGCAATATTGTTTTTTCCGTCAACCTAACTAAATATTTACAATAGGACGAGCGGGTTAGGGGTTCCTCGGCGTCGATAGAACCCTAAATAGCAAGTATCATCGATGCAAGATACATGAGGTGCTCGGCGTTGAACACTAGATCCACGTCCCACAAGTGACACCGGCACCCGTCGTCCCGCAACAATATTTCTGGTGGCCGATGACGGTCGAACACCTTGGCAAATTTGTCTGGCAGCCTCTGCAATGAGGATTAAGGCCAAGTTTTGAAATTTCAAACAACCAAACCGACTTGAGTCAGTTTGGGTGTTTCATGTTTCAACACTTAGCTTTCAATCGTCATCTGAGAGGCTGCCAGACAAATTCGTAATGGTGTTTGACCGCCATCGACGCCAAGAACTGTTGCTGCGGGACACAGGACCCCTGTGTCACTTGTGGGACATGGATGTAGTATTCGACACCGACGGCCACATGTATCTCACACTGATGATACTTGCTATTTGGGGTACCATCGACACCGAGGAACTCCCTAACCCGCTCGTCCCTGGGTAAACTAAATTAGCATGCATTCCATAAGCAAAACTACATCATCTCTTGCGTCCGTACATCGTCGAATATTATCACTGATACATCTCGAATAGTATCATACATATAGCATCGCTAATACAGCTAGAACCGTAGTGAACGACGGGTATCGGCGCGGGCGGTGGACACCCAAAGAGAAGGAACCATCACATGATCATAGCTCCAATGAGATCCCTGAAGAGCCTGCCAGGTATTGTTGAACCTGCCCTCCAATGCAATCATGTAGCGACGGACGTGCTCGTCCTCCTCGCTGACACGGTGACGTACCACGTCCGCGGTGTCCGAAAGCCTCGGCACCGTCACTGGCCCAAGCGACCGCCACCAAACAAGGTTCGGGTCAACGACGGGCTAGCTCCTCACCAACCTGCGCCCCCCGGAAGGTAGAACCTCCCAGTACCAGCCCGGTGGAGCCCAGTTTCGGACATGGCCCCTCTGATCAAGCAGGCCTCCTCCACCGAGTCGACGACGAGGATGCGAGATAGGCAATGTCGACGTCGAAGCGGGAATAAATGCTGGAACTAAAAAAATAACAACAAATTTCACATGTTCAAAATAAACCAGAAACTTAACCTAAAGTAAAATAAACTAAACCTAAACTAAACTAACTAAACTAAACCTAAACTAAACTAACTAAACTAACTAAACTAAACCTAAACTAAACCAGAAACTTGACCTAAACTAAACAAAACCTAAACTAAATTATACTAAACCTAATTAAACTAAATCTTAAAAAACAGAAGAAAAAAAAATGAAAATGTCTCACCTTGGAGCGGCCGGGAAGAAGCGACCCGGCGCGGCGGGGCGGGGCGGCCGGGGCGGCGGCGCGGGGTTGGGATGAGGGGAGGGAGAGAGAGGGGCAGGGCGCGAGGGAGTTTTGTTACATATAGGGCACAACTCTTTGCCCTCCGCTAGCTGACGGCAAAGAGCCTAACTAACGGACGTTAGAACGGCCACTTTATTTGCCGTCTGCTAGTGGACGGCAAAGTTTCTTTGCCATCAGCTAGCTGACGGCAAAGAAGTGGCCGTTAGCCGCCCCTCGCTATCGGCCCACACTGCCTCTTTGCCGTCCGCTAGCGGACGGCAAAGGTTCTATGTCATCAGTTAGCTGACGGCAAAGATGGGGCTGACGACAAACACTTTCTTTGCCGTCAGCTGCTTCTTTGCCATCAGTTTTCTTCAAGCTGTTGGCAAAGACCCTCTTTGCCATCAGCTAGCTGACGGCAAAGTTCCTAATTCCAGTAGTGTCTTCTGCTTGGTCTGGTCTTGGACATTGCAACCTTGCTCTTAAGCCTGTGTACAGTCTGGGCAACACACCTGTGGTTTGTTGCACCGACACTATAGAAATCCTATGAAATTCCTACAAACCAAAGGAGGCCTAACGAATGCAAGAAGGTGATGAAGGCAAAAGGAGAAACGACAACGATGAACGAATGCAAGTTTTTGAAAAAAATGACGGCAACAGAGTGCCGATGCAACGCGAATGATGCGATGATGAATACAACAAAAAATGAAACACACGACAACAATGAAAATAAATGGAAGGCATCTAGAGCGTCGGTTCTGGGGCGTCACAACACTCCTCCACATACATGAGATCTCGCCCCGAGATCTAGGGATGACAAACGGAAGAGGAAGAGAAGAGGTAAAACTAAGTTACTTCTTCAACAAAGGAGTGAAACCAAAGAACCTTCAGAGGTTGCAAAGCTTGAAGAAATGACACGACTGAGATGAATGAAATTTAAATTACTCTGCTAGACAAGAGGAACAAGGAGGAGAACCAAGAGCTCAAAGGGCAAGATAGACTTTGAGACCACTCTGGTTGAAAAGAGATGAGAAAGAAAGAATTCGAGCAATAATCCGGTGGTAAGAGAGGCGAGACTTGAGTAAGATGAAAAGAACTTGAACAAAACAACACTCGTGTTAAATGGATAAGCAAGGAAAAGAGCATGACCTTGCCAAAACGAGATGATGGGTTGAAGAAAATATCACAATGCCTCCTGAATGAAAGAATGGAATGAAAAGAACGGATAGAAGAGGAACCAAGATCTTCTACCACAACGAAACTTGAAAGAGCAAGCTTACGAGGAAAGCTAGAATGGAGTTGGAAGAATCAACAACCAAAAGAATAAGCTTGTTGTGGGCTTATGGAAAACATCTCAAATTTATGAGGTGACGACCGGCCACTAAAGGAAACAATTGATTGGTTGAGATCAAGAAAAGATGAAAAACTTCTTTCGCCGTGAGGATAGGAGAAAACTTGGATCATTGATAAGCACCACAATTAGCACAATCCCTAGGGAAGGCATTAGGTGAAATCTGGACCAAGATAACATCAATGAAGAAATTGTTGGGTTGAAAGAACTAATTAAGGAAGAGAAAATGATCGTTTTAAAATATCTCATTCCTGACAACTTCTGAATCATGAAACATGAAGGGAAATTATCAAGAATGACATCACACCACCTCAAAAGATAAGATAGAAAGAATCGCACTTCGGAATGCAAGATGAAGAATGCTTAAACTCCTCAAAACAAAACATGTGTTGAGCACCATGTTTATTTTAGAATGAAAGGAATCCGTGACGAACCACCATGTTGAGCCTTCGTGATAACTCCAATAATAAAAGAATGATCAAATGAAAGCAAAGTTGAAAAGAACAAGATTAAGCCTTGCAATGATTTAGGTGGAGCTTCGAAATGATATAATTTAAATAACTTGGAGCTCCAGTAAAGAAAGATGGAACCCTTAGAGTCGAGGATTTATTCATCTTGAACAAACTCCGAAAAGAAGGAATTAAATCACCTTGAGGAAAACAAGAATAAGATTTACGTTATGCTTATATTCGCCAAATTAAATTGATGACAAGCAAAGGATTTGACATAATACTTATTCTCATTGAAAAGGATTGAGGAGAGATATAGCGCAAACTTGGGAAAATCTTCAACGAACCACCAGTTTTCGGAAAGAACGAATGAATTGATATGGTAAGAAAGGAAAAGGAATCTTGAACGAACCACCATATGAATTTGAAAACGAACGAAGCAAAGAGAATGAAACGCCGGAAGAATTGGAAAACAAACAAAGATACTTGAGGAAATTTTGATACAAGAGAACGAAGAGATCATGAGCTGACTAGAGAATACTTGAACGATGCCCCGAAAGAAATGGGGAATGAGGACTAAACTTTGTGACTGAAGAATTATTTTGATATGATTGCGTCCGGAATCAAAAGTAAGACACTACTGAAATACTTCGGATGGATATGAAAAGAATTCTCACAATCAAAAACAATTATGAGGATGGCATGAAGCTAGAACCACGATACTTCAAGAGAGCGGACAAGATTTAGGAGAAATTCTTCTTTGGTCTTCTTAGCTAAGAATGGCGATGAGAACCACCACCACGAATTGTTGAGGCACTCCGGAATGAAGAATAGAAAGGCTGAACCAAATATGATTTTTATTGAAAGCATTCTTAGAGAAGGCATATGACTGATGGAATCCATTCTTACGTCACACTTTGAAAAGAATTTGAGAATAACTCTGGAAAATTAGAAGAGTCAGGTAAGATCCTCGGAAAAGACCTGTGGGTTAGGGCCCACTCAAAATAGACACCGTTGGAAAAGATTGCTTGATAGGGAGATTGCACCGGTTGAATTAAATGGCATGTATGAGGTAACAACTGTAACGCCCGGATAATCATGCTACAGTAATCTCACGTTAATGATGGCACGTCACCTCTGTCACCGTAATTAATCTCGGGTTAATTCAAAACCGTTTCAAATTTAAATCCTAAATAAGTCAAACGACAAAAGTTTTCAAATATTAAAATAAAAATGTTCGGGAGATGCCATATTTTGCATAAGTAAATATGGTGTGGTAAACACCTTTTTATAAAATGCCTAAATAGTTTAAATTGAAATAAAACAGAAAAGCAAATAAAGAAAAGAAAAGAAAACAGAACAAAAAGAACAACAAAACAAAAAGAGGAGCCCCCCCACTGGACCCTGGCCCAACTGGGCCAACCCCAGGCCCAGCCGGCCGGCCCACCGACGCCCCCACTCCTTATCCACTCCTCCCCCCCACTCCCACAGTACCCACCGACGGCCACCCACTCCCCCCCGAAATATCCCCTCCTCTGCCTCCCCCGATCTGGATCGAGGAGGAGGCCATCGCCGTCGCGCTCGCCCCGCCGCCCGGATCGTCGTCGCCTCTACCCCTGCGTCGCGTCGTCCCCGACCCCCTCCACGAGCCCCGCTGCCCCGTCCCTACAAACCTCGGTGAGGCCACGGCCTCGTCCTCCTCCTTCCCTTCCTCTGATCGAGGTCGACCGCACACACGCGCGCCCGCACGGCCATAGCCGCGCCCTCTCCCCCGTGAGGCTCCGCCTTCCTCCGCTTCCCCGCTCACCGCTGCTATCGCCCCGTCGCGGCCATCGCCGGTGCGCGCCCCGACCGCGCGCCCGCGTCGGCCTCGCCCCGTTCGGCCCCGTCGCGCACACCCGCCCTGGCCACTGGCCTCGCCTCGCCGCACCCTCTGCGGGCGAGCGACCGCCAGACGCCGCTCGCCACTCGCCGGAACGCCTCCTCCCCGACCCGGCCTCCTCCCCCGTCTCTCCCTCTGTCCCGTGGCCGCGCCACCGCGCCTGCCCCTCCACGCCACTCCGATCGCACCGGCGCAACCCCTCGCCTCCACCCGCCGTGGCCCCTGGCCGCGCCGGCGAGCCCCGCCATTGGTGTCCCGGCGTCCTCGTCGCGCCCTGCGGGCGAGCGCTCGCTCGGGTGCGCCCGCACCCGTGGACCAAACCCGCCGTGCCCCCTGGGCCACTGCCAGGTGGGCCTCGCCCCCCTGAGCCACTGCCCCCTGGGCCCGAACCCCCTGGACTATGACAAACGGGGCCCAGCCCCAGAACGAATTAAAAAATGATTTAATAATAATAATAATAATAATATAATAATAAAAATAATAAATTAATAAATAAAAATATAATAAATATATAAATAAAACAAATAATAAAAAGAAATTTAACTAATTAATTAATTAACTAAATTAATTAAGTTAATTAATCCTGTTTAAATTAATCTAATTAGATAATTAATTTAACTAAACAGTAGTTAATTAGGTAACAGTCACTGGCAGGTGGGACCCACCTGTCAGGTTGACCAGGTCAACGGTCAACGTTGACTGCTGACGTCAGCATGACATCATGCTGATGTCATAAATCCATTTTCGAATTAAATTAAATAATTAATTAAATCCCAGAAATTAATAAAATCTTTAGAAAATCATATTTTTTAATCCGTAACTCGGATTAAAATATTTTCAACATGAAAGTTGCTCAGAACGACGAGACGAATCCGGATACGCAGTCCGTTCGTCCACCACACATCCCTAACCTATCGAACTCGCAACTTTCCCCCTCCGGTCCGTCTGTCCGAAACGCGAAACAACGGGAATACTTTCCCGGATGTTCCCCCCCTTCGCCGGTACCACCTACTGTCGCGTTAGGACACACCTAGCACTGCTCATTGTCATGTCACACATCGTCATGTTTATGTTTGCATTGTATTTACTGTTTCTTCCCCCTCTTCTCTCCGGTAGACTACGAGACCGACACTACTGCTGCCCAGTTCGACTACGGAGTTGACGACCCCTCCTACTTGCCAGACCAACCAGGCAAGCCCCCCCCCTTGATCACCAGATATCGCCTATTCTCCTCTATACTGCTTGCATTAGAGTAGTGTAGCATGTTACTGCTTTCCGTTAATCCTATATTGATGCATAGCCTATCCTTGCTACTACTGTTGTTACCTTTACCTGCAATCCTACATGCTTAGTATAGGATGCTAGTTTTCCATCAGTGGCCCTACATTCTTGTCTGTCTGCTGTGCTATACTATCGGGCCGTGATCACCTGGGCGGTGATCACGGGTATATACTTATATACTATATACATGACACATGTGATGACTAAAGTCGGGTCGGCTCGTAGGAGTACCCGCAAGTGGATCTTGGTGGCGGAGCGACAGGGCAGGTTGAGACCGCCTAGGTGAGAGGTGGGCCTGGCCCTGGACGGTGTCCGCGGTTACTTCGACATAACACGCTTAACGAGTTCTTGGTATTTGATCTGAGTCTGGCCATTTGGTCTATACGCACTAACCATCTACGCGGGAGTAGTTATGGGTATCCCGGCGTCGTGGTATCAGCCGAAGCCTTCGTGACGTCAGCGACTGAGTGGCGCGTGCCAGATTGGACTGGAACGCCACTAGGCTAGGTCTGCTTCCGGCCGCGTACGCAACGTGCAGGTGTGCATAGGGCGATGGGCCTAGACCCTTGCGCGCATAGGGTTAGACCGGCGTGCTGACCTCTCTGTTGTGCCTAGGTGGGGCTGCGACGTGTTGATCTTACGAGGCCGGGCATGACCCAGGAAAGTGTGTCCGGCCAAATGGGATCGAGCGTGTTGGGTTATGTGGTGCACCCCTGCAGGGAAGTTTATCTATTCGAATAGCCGTGTCCCTCGGTAAAAGGACGACCCGGAGTTGTACCTTGACCTTATGACAACTAGAACCGGATACTGAATAAAACACCCTTCCAAGTGCCAGATACAACCCGGTGATCGCTCTCTAACAGGGCGATGAGGAGGGGATCGCCGGGTAGGATTATGCTATGCGATGCTACTTGGAGGACTTCAATCTACTCTCTTCTACATGCTGCAAGATGGAGATGACCAGAAGCGTAGTCTTCGACAGGACTAGCTATCCCCCTTTTATTCTGGCATTCTGCAGTTCAGTCCACTGATATGCCCCTTTACACATATACCCATGCATATGTAGTGTAGCTCCTTGCTTGCGAGTACTTTGGATGAGTACTCACGGTTGCTTCTCTCCCTCTTTTCCCCTTTTCCTTTCTATCTGGTTGTCGCAACCAGATGCTGGAGTCCAGGAGCCAGACGCCACCGTCGACGACGACACCTACGACACTGGAGGTGCCTACTACTACGTGCAGCCCGCTGACGACGACCAGCAGTAGTTAGGAGGATCCCAGGCAGGAGGCCCGCGCCTCGTTCGATCTGTATCCCAGTTTGTGTTAGCCTTCTTAAGGCAAACTTGTTTAACTTATGTCTGTACTCAGATATTGTTGCTTCCGCTGACTCGTCTGTGATCGAGCACTTGTATTCGAGCCCTCGTGGCCCCTGGCTTGTATTATGATGCTTGTATGACTTATTTATGTTTTAGAGTTGTGTTGTGATATCTTCCCGTGAGTCCCTGACCTTGATCGTACACATTTGCGTGCATGATTAGTGTACGGTCAAATCGGGGGCGTCACAAGTTGGTATCAGAGCCGACTGCCTGTAGGAATCCCCCTTTCCCCACTCCTTGGCCGAAGTCGAGTCTAGACATTACAAAACTTTTACTAACATGGTTGTGTGTCTTACGAGCCCACGTCGCCATTGGGTGGTACTAGGATCTTTTACTCCTCGACCCTTACTCTGGGACTCTGAACTCTCTTCTACTCGGGTTAAACGAATTTACTAACTCTAACACTAGGATCCCGTGACCGCATTCACCCCAAAGTTGGATAAGCCATAGTTGTTTCTTAGAATAGTATTTTGAACAATTCACACACTGTCATTTGACTCCTTTGAAACGTCTTTGCTTTCAGATGGAACCCACGAGGCAGGTCGTGCGTCACACGACGGCCATTGGTGCCTCGGGATCACCGGCTGTGCTAGCTGAGATGATGACCTATCTAGGTTATCGCTGGCACCCTGAGTACACCGTCTACGAGGAGTACTAGGACTTTAACCAGGAGCAGTACCGTGCCATCGTCCACCTCTACTCGCGGGAGTATGACTCCACTACTGTGCTGCACACCGCTCATGGTGTTGGTGTGACCATCGATGTGGCTGTCCATGATGCTGCCTATGCTGCTCTGACATGTCTTCGTGGAGAGTATCGGGAGTTGGACACCTCCCCTTTCAGGCACATTGCTATCGCATCTGATGTTGGTGCGGAGGGATACTATACTGCTGCCTACTCCACTGTCACCCGAGAGCCCTTCTACCATCAGAACCTGGTTCTGCATGCTGATGGGCTAGATCGAGCTAACCGAGCTCTTCGCCACGAGATGTACACCACCCGTCAGCACCTTTACCGTTCTCTGACGCTGCTGCACCCCTTTGTCCGATCTGGACAGCTACCGCGTACTGCGATCTACCCAGCCAGGACCGTGATGCCCCACTGTGTCGGTTGGCCAGAGGTGGGAGGCTACTCTCCCGCACTTGGTCCTCTTCTGCCACCTGAGCGTCGGGCTCTACACCTGAGTATCCGCGGCCCCCAGTCTGCTGATGTGGAGGGCTATCCGTTGCCTCACTACCAGCTGTCGGGCTACGATTACCTCCATAGTACCTCTTGGGACTGATGTAGGTTTGCTTGTAGTGTTAGATGCATTCGCCGCGAGCCTGTGTGCCGCCTATGTTGTTTTAGTCTATGTACTGAACTCTGTGTACTGAACTCTATGCATGACCCCTTTTGTAAGTTATGCCGACTACTATGTAGTAGCTATCGTGCTCCTTTCATTATGCATGTTTCATCATGAATGATCCTTGTCTTTGCAAATTTCTCAGTGTTGAACCCCTGTTATATATTAGCAGGATGGTTAGACCAGGTGGTCGTGGTCGTGGTGGCAATGCCCCACCACCACCTGAGTACATGGCTGGTATGATCCAACAGTTTGAACTGAACCGCCAATTCATGGAAAATATGATGGCTCAGTTTCCTCGCCCCAATATGGACCAGCAACCAACCCCAGTAACTCTGCAGGATTTCATGCGCCTGAACCCAACTGTGTACCGCAGCTCAACTCAGCCTCTGGATGCTGATGACTGGCTCCATGACATCACCTATGAGATGGAGTCTGCCAATGTAGCCCCTGCCAGCTATGTCAACTTTGCTTCCTTCTTTCTGAAGGGACCTGCAGCTCAATGGTGGGACAGCCACAGGCGTACTCTGCCAGCTGGAACAATCATCACTTGGCCAGACTTCCAAGCTGCTTTCCGTGCCCACTTCATTCCTCAGGGAGTCATGGACTGGAAGAAGCGTGAGTTCCGCAACCTCACCCAAGGCAACAAAACTGTTGAAGCTTATCAACGGGAGTTTCTGGACTTGTCCCGCAATGCTGAAGAAGACATTGCAACTAATGCTCGCAGACAGGAGAAGTTCCGTGATGGACTACAAGCTGACATCAAGCTCGCACTTCTAGTGCATGACTTTGCTGATTTCGCCACCTTGGTGAACAAGGCCATCAATGTCGAAACTGGTCTGTAGGAATACCAGAGCTCTCACAGGCGCAACCGTGACACGGGCTCATCTTCGGGCTCGCCCTCACAGAAGCGTAAGATATGGATCCCGAACAGCATGTACCGTCCAAATGCATCTGCCCCAAGGCAGACCTATGCTGCACCTCGTCTGCCTCCACCACCATCTAGGCAGTCAAGACTTCCAACTCCACCATCCCAAGCCCCTGTTCCCACTCCCAATAATGGCTTGTGCTTCAGGTGTGGTCAACCAGGACACCGTGCTAGAGAATGCAACCAGAACCAGAATCAACTGGCCCTTCCAGCAACTGGCCGTGGTAACAACCAGCCCCGCAACAACAATGCTAAGTCTTATGGTCGTGCTCATGCCAACCACGTTGATCTCAACGAAGCTCAAGACCAGCCTGCTACTGTGATGGGTACACTCCTCGTAAATTCAGTACCAGCATCCGTTTTATTTGATACAGGTGCATCGCATTCATTCATGTCAGAAGATTTTGCATACAAGTACGACGTTAAATGTGAAGAGATGAACACCTCGGTACTGGTCAAAACCCCCGTGGGACAGTGTCAAACCTCCTTGGTTGGCATCGATGTCCCCGTGGAAATCGAAGGGCTGGAATTCTATGCCTCTCCCATTATCCTGAAGTCGTCTAACATCGACCTCATTTTGGGTATGGATTGGTTGAAAGCGCATACTTCTTCTATAGTTTGCGCCACTAAGACCGTCCATCTGCTACACCCTTCAGATAAAATAGTTGCTTACCAAGCTCATTTGGTGCAAAATGCCGAGGCCAGGCTCTATGCATTGAATGCATTGAACGCTGCACCACTCGAGGGCATTGAAAACATTCCCGTCGTGTGTGAATTCCTCGACGTGTTTCCTGAAGAACTTCCAGGGATTCCCCCTGCTAGAGCTGTCGAATTCATCATCGACTTGAAACCAGGCACCACTCCTATAGCCAAGCGACCCTACAAAATGCCGCCGCATGAACTCCTTGAGCTTAAGGAGGAAATCGACAAATCTCTTCACAAAGGATTCATTCGCCCAAGTTGCTCTCCTTGGGGAGCACCTTCTCTCTTTGTCAAGAAGAAGGATGGGACAAACCGGTTAGTGCAAGACTACCGTCCTATAAACCAAGCTACCATTCAGAATAAATACCCTCTTCCTCGGATCAATGATCTGTATGATCAACTGGCGGGTTCTTCAGTGTTCTCTAAGCTCGACTTGAGGTTGGGTTACCACCAGATCCGTGTTCGCGAAGAGGATATCCCAAAGACCGCCTTCGTGACTCGATATGGTTCATACGAGTACACCATCATGTCTTTCGGTTTAACCAATGCTCCAGCCACCTTCTCTCGTCTGATGAACTATATATTCATGGATTACCTCGACAAGTTTGTCATGGTTTATCTGGATGATATCCTGGTATTTTCCAAGAACGAAGAAGAACATGCTGAACATCTTCGACTTGTGCTGGAAAAGCTACGAGAACATCAACTATATGCCAAGTTCTTCAAATGTGAATTCTGGCTACCGGAAGTAACCTATCCTGGGCATGTCATCTCAAAGGATGGTATTGCCGTCAACCCTGAACGAGTCCAGGCTATCCTTGATTGGACTCCTCCCAAGAACGTTAAGCAAGTCAGAAGTTTTCTCGGTCTCGCCAGCTATTGCCGTCGATTCGTTGAGAACTTCTCCAAGATCGCCAGGCCTCTGACTAACCTGTTGCATAAGGGCGTCAAGTTCCAATGGACAGACAAATGTCAGGAAAGTTTCCAGGCACTCAAAGACAAGTTGACTTCTGCCCCAGTTCTAGCTCCTCCTGATACTAAGAAGGACTTCGTCATTTACTGCGACGCTTCCCGTCAAGGATTAGGCTGTGTCCTAATGCAAGACCGCAAAGTGATTGCTTATGCCTCTCGGCAATTGTGCCCTCACGAAGAGAACTACCCAGTTCACGACCTCGAACTTGCTGCTGTCATTCATGCGCTGAAGCAGTGGCGACATTACCTTCTCGGTAATCGTTGCGAGATCTTCACTGACCACCAAAGTCTGAAGTATTTGTTTACTCAGCCAGATCTGAACCTCCGTCAGCAGAGATGGATGGAGCTTGTTGTAGACTTTGACTTGGGTATTTCCTATACGCCAGGCAAGGCTAATGTAATGGCTGATGCCTTGAGCCGCAAGTCTTACTGCAACCACCTCCAGGTTCGCAAAGTTCAGCCCTCGCTTTTTGAAGAATTCAGGAAGCTGAACCTCCATATTGTTCCTTCGGGTGCACTCGCTCCCCCTCCTAAGGAGTTTGGCAAGGTGAACCTCCACGTTGTTACCCAGGGTTCCCTCAATACCCTAGTTGCTAAACCAGATCTCGTGGACAGCATCAAAAGGCTACAGAAGTATGACTCTGAAGCCCACAAGATTAAGCGCTACCTCGCAGAAGGAAAGCCCTCTTTCTTCACTATTGCTGAAGATGGCACCTTATACTTCAAGGGCCGCCTAGTGGTGCCATGTGCAGAGAAGAACCTGGATATGACACAGGAAGTTATGAAAGAAGCTCATGATACGCCTCTATGTATCCACCCTGGTAGTACAAAGATGTACCAAGACATCCGTCAGAGATTCTGGTGGTCTAATATGAAGCAAGACATTGCTCGTTAAGTTGCTGAGTGTGACGTTTGCCGTCGTATCAAAGCAGAACATCAAAGGCCTGCTGGAACTCTGCAACCTATCTCTATTCCTGAATGGAAATGGGACCATGTTGAGATGGACTTCGTCACTGGATTTCCCAAATCACAGAAAGGTAATGATGCTATTCTTGTCGTCATTGACCGGCTTTCCAAAGTTGCACATTTTCTGGCGGTCAAGGAAACGATCACTGCTAGTCAGCTGGCAACGCTCTATATGTCCAGGATTGTTTCACTCCACGGTATTCCATTGGTTATCAGCTTAGACCGTGGCAGCTTATTCACTTCAAGATTCTGGGCAAGTTTTCAAGAAGCTATGGGAACTCATCTGTCATTCAGTACTGCATTTCATCCTCAGTCGCAAGGGCAAGTTGAGCGTGTCAACCAAGTTCTCGAAGACATGCTTCGAGCTTGTGTTATTTCCTTCGGCAAGAAATGGGAGGAATCTCTCCCGTATGCTGAGTTCTCTTATAATAATAGCTATCAAGCTAGTCTGAAGATGGCCCCCTTCGAAGTGTTATATGGACGAAAGTGCCGAACCCCTCTGAACTGGTCAGAAACTGGGGAACGTCCACTCTTCGGTCCGGATATTATCCAAGATGCCGAAGAACAAGTCCGCTTTATTCGTGAGAATCTCAAGACTGCTCAGTCACGTCAGAAGAGTCAGTATGACCGTCATCATAAAGACATGGTCTATCAACCTGGCGAAAAGGCTTATCTTCGAGTCACACCTATGAAGGGTGCTCACCGCTTCGGGATCAAGGGCAAACTAGCTCCTTGCTATATTGGCCCATTCACTATTCTCGAAAGGCGTGGAAAAGTGGCATACCAACTGGAGCTTCCGCCAAACCTTTCTCAGGTTCACGATGTGTTCCATGTGTCACAGCTCCGCCGTTGATTCAAGGACCCAATCCGAGCAGTGGATCATGAAGTGCTCGAATTGCAGCAAGACCTCTCCTATAAGGAGCATCCGGTCCGCATTCTCGACCAAGCTGAACGCCGCACACGTCAGAAGGCGATCAAGTTTCTCAAGGTCCAGTGGTCGCACCATTATGAAGATGAAGCCACATGGGAACGAGAGGATCGTCTGCGCGAAGAATACCCCGCACTGTTTCCTTCTACCTCCTAAATCTCGGGACGAGATTTCTTGTAGTGGAGGAGATTTGTAACGCCCGGATAATCATGCTACAGTAATCTCATGTTAATGATGGCACGTCAACTCTGTCACCATAATTAATCTCAGGTTAATTCAAAACCGTTTCAAATTTAAATCCTAAATAAGTCAAACGACAAAAGTTTTCAAATATTAAAATAAAAATGTTCGGGAGATGCCATATTTTGCATAAGTAAATATGGTGTGGTAAACACCTTTTTATAAAATGCCTAAATAGTTTAAATTGAAATAAAACAGAAAAGCAAATAAAGAAAAGAAAAGAAAACAGAACAAAAACAAAAAACAAAACAAAAAGAGGAGCCCCCCCCCACTGGACCCTGGCCCAACTGGGCCAACCCCAGGCCCAGCTGGCCGGCCCACCGACGCCCCCACTCCTTATCCACTCCTCCCCCCACTCCCACAGTACCCACCGACGGCCACCCACTCCCCCCCCCCCGAAATATCCCCTCCTCTGCCTCTCCCGATCTGGATCGAGGAGGAGGCCATCGCCGTCGCGCTCGCCCCGCCGCCCCTGGACCTCTCCGCCGCCGCCCAGATCGTCGTCGCCCGGAGTCGCCTCGCCTCCTCCCCTGCGCCGCGTCGTCCCCGACCCCCTCCACGAGCCCCGCTGCCCCGTCCCTACAAACCTCGGTGAGGCCACGGCCTCGTCCTCCTCCTTCCCTGCCTCTGATCGAGGCCGACCGCACACACGCGCGCCCGCACGGCCATAGCCGCGCCCTCTCCCCCGTGAGGCTCCGCCTTCCTCCGCTTCCCCGCTCACCGCTGCTATCACCCCGTCGCGGCCATCGCCCGCGCGCGCCCCGACTGCGCGCCCGCGTCGGCCTCGCCCCGTTCGGCCCCGTCGCGCACACCCGCCCTGGCCACCGGCCTCGCCTCGCCGCACCCTCTGCGGGCGAGCGACCGCCAGACGCCGCTCGCCACTCGCCGGAACGCCTCCTCCCCGACCCGGCCTCCTCCCCCGTCTCTCCCTCTGTCCCGTGTGCGCCACCGCGCCTGCCCCTCCATGCCACTCCGACCGCACCGGCGCCACCCCTCGCCTCCACCCGCCGTGGCCCCTGGCCGCGCCGGCGAGCCCCGCCATCGGTGCCCCGGCGTCCTCGTCCCGCCCTGCGGGCGAGCGCTCGCTCGGGTGCGACCGCACCCGTGGACCAAACCCGCTGTGCCCCTGGGTCACTGCCAGGTGGGCCTCGCCCCCCCTGAGCCACTGCCCTCTGGGCCCGAACCCCCCTGGCCTATGACAAACGGGGCCCAGCCCCAGAACGAATTAAAAAAAATTATTTAAAATAATAATAATAATATAATAATAAAAATAATAAATTAATTAATAAAAAATATAATAAATATATAAATAAAACAAATAAAAAAGAAATTTAATTAGTTAATTAATTAATTAACTAAATTAATTAAGTTAATTAATCCTGTTTAAATTAATCTAATTAGATAATTAATTTAACTAAACAGTAGTTAATTTAACCCACCTGTCAGGTTGACCAGGTCAACGGTCAACGTTGACTGCTGACGTCAGCATGACATCATGCTGATGTCATAAATCCATTTTCGAATTAAATTAAATAATTAATTAAATCCCAGAAATTAATAAAATCTTTAGAAAATCATATCTTTTAATCCGTAACTTGGATTAAAATATTTTCAACATGAAAGTTGCTCAGAACAACGAGACGAATCCGGATACGCAGTCCGTTCGTCCACCACACATCCCTAACCTATCGAACTCGCAACTTTCCCCCTCCGGTCCGTCTGTCCGAAACGCGAAACAGCGGGAATACTTTCCCGGATGTCCCCCCCCCCTTCGCCGGTACCACCTACTGTCACGTTAGGACACACCTAGCACTGCTCATTGTCATGTCACGCATCGTCATGTTTATGTTTGCATTGTATTTACTGTTTCTTCCCCTTCTTCTCTCCGGTAGACTACGAGACCGACACTGCTGCTGCCTAGTTCGACTACGGAGTTGACGACCCCTCCTACTTGCCAGACCAACCAGGCAAGCCCCCCCCCCCTTGATCACCAGATATCGCCTATTCTCCTCTATACTGCTTGCATTTGAGTAGTGTAGCATGTTACTGCTTTCCGTTAATCCTATATTGATGCATAGCCTATCCTTGCTACTACTGTTGTTACCTTTACCTGCAATCCTACATGCTTAGTATAGGATGCTAGTTTTCCATCAGTGGCCCTACATTCTTGTCTGTCTGCTGTGCTATACTATCGGGCCGTGATCACCTGGGCGGTGATCACGGGTATATACTTATATACTATATACATGACACATGTGATGACTAAAGTCGGGTCGGCTCGTAGGAGTACCCGCAAGTGGATCTTGGTGGCGGAGCGACAGGGCAGGTTGAGACCGCCTAGGTGAGAGGTGGGCCTGGCCCTGGACGGTGTCCGCGGTTACTTCGACATAACACGCTTAACGAGTTCTTGGTATTTGATCTGAGTCTGGCCATTTGGTCTATACGCACTAACCATCTACGCGGGAGTAGTTATGGGTATCCCGGCGTCGTGGTATCAGCCGAAGCCTTCGTGACGTCAGCGACTGAGTGGCGCGCGCCAGATTGGACTGGAACGCCACTAGGCTAGGTCTGCTTCCGGCCGCGTACGCAACGTGCAGGTGTGCATAGGGCGATGGGCCTAGACCCTTGCGCGCATAGGGTTAGACCGGCGTGCTGACCTCTCTGTTGTGCCTAGGTGGGGCTGCGACGTGTTGATCTTACGAGGCCGGGCATGACCCAGGAAAGTGTGTCCGGCCAAATGGGATCGAGCGTGTTGGGTTATGTGGTGCACCCCTGCAGGGAAGTTTATCTATTCGAATAGCCGTGTCCCTTGGTAAAAGGACGACCCGGAGTTGTACCTTAACCTTATGACAACTAGAACCGGATACTGAATAAAATACACCCTTCCAAGTGCCAGATACAACCCGGTGATCGCTCTCTAACAGGGCGACGAGGAGGGGATCGCCGGGTAGGATTATGCTATGCGATGCTACTTGGAGGACTTCAATCTACTCTCTTCTACATGCTGCAAGATGGAGATGACCAGAAGCGTAGTCTTCGACAGGACTAGCTATCCCCCTTTTATTCTCGCATTCTGCAGTTCAGTCCACTGATATGCCCCTTTACACATATATCCATGCATATGTAGTGTAGCTCCTTGCTTGCGAGTACTTTGGATGAGTACTCACGGTTGCTTCTCTCCCTCTTTTCCCCTTTTCCTTTCTATCTGGTTGTCGCAACCAGATGCTGGAGTCCAGGAGCCAGACGCCACCGTCGACGACAACACCTACGACACTGGAGGTGCCAACTACTACGTGCAGCCCGCTGACGACGACCAGGAGTAGTTAGGAGGATCCCAGGCAGGAGGCCTGCGCCTCGTTCGATTTGTATCCCAGTTTGTGCTAGCCTTCTTAAGGCAAACTTGTTTAACTTATGTCTGTACTCAGATATTGTTGCTTCCGCTGACTCGTCTGTGATCGAGCACTTGTATTCGAGCCCTCGAGGCCCCTGGCTTGTATTATGATGCTTGTATGACTTATTTATGTTTTAGAGTTGTGTTGTGATATCTTCCCGTGAGTCCCTGACCTTGACCGTACACATTTGCGTGCATGATTAGTGTACGGTCAAATCGGGGGCGTCACAACAACCTCGGATTAGCTTGAACGGGTTAAGAATGGAAACGCAAATCTTCTGAGATATCTTGTACACTCTGGAGAAGAAATAGAGCGAGGTGAATAAATAAGAGAACCTTGGATAAGAACTTCCAACGTGATAAAGCGTTTCACAAAAACAAGGGATATGATCAACACTAAAATCTTGAATTGAATCCACCAGAGAAGAAAATAAGAACAAAAAACGATGAACTTGTAGCTCCTGAGCATCTTCAATGAGACTCACCGGATAAGAACATTGAAGGAAAAGAACGAAGAGACTTCACATCATAAAATGGATACTTGTTTAAGAAATCCGATTCCTTGGAGAAAAGGGTGGGATGGTGGAAAAAAACAAAGGCAACTTGGGACGGATGGAACAAGCACCGTAGAGAAAGCTAAGAATTGATCTTCCAAATGTTGAAATACAGATCCACTAGAAGAGAAGCACTCCGGTTGACAAGAATTGACATGACAATCTCGATGATCAAGAAGGATTAGCACTCCCATAAAAATATGAGAACACCGCTTAGGAAAAGGCATGGAATCAACATTTGACATTGAAGCTACTCGAATACCACAACTCAAAACAAAACAAAGGATTTGGCTTGTAGAATAAGCTGGAACAAACATATGATAGAGATTTCGTCCGAAGTTTTAGTGGTGGGGCCCACACGGGCTCTATCGTACAGCACCATCATGTACAAGGCAGTGCACATGACATAGGAAGCGTCCCCGACCATAGCAAAGCTACACATGCCTCATTATGACACAACGAGACCACCGTAAAACCAACCATCGACAGGCAGACCACTAGACGTCGAACCCCAATCTCATATCATGCATCTGTCGGAAAGATATCCTAGGTAAATACTTGAATTCCCACCTATGAACTCCCATAAATCTCGGTTATGCAATCCGGTACAACAAGCACAAGGAGCAAAATATCATCACACAACTCCTAGCAGAATTCTACACTCCAAATGTACTGCCTCCATCAACTACAACCAGGAACCTCGGAAATTGTGTACCTCAGGCCTTGGAAAAACAGCAACTATACTAGCTGTGGCAATACATCTTATCGCTCTCCCCAGTACTGGGTGGCGCCAAACTACTCTCACCACAAAGAGTATATAAGCATTTTCGATGTCGGCGTCCTTTGGTATTCCGGAACTGAAACGATAGCACTGTGACGAAAACACCGTGAAGCTCAACTCCCCAGGACACTGCCGCAGCCCCTAAATGACAGGAGGCACCAAGAGCAGAGTTCCCGTCACAATGATATCGGACCAAAGCGACGAAGGGGATAAGGAGTAAAAAGGAGAGTGATGGATCCAAAACACCTATGTCACGAGTCCGCACCAGAGCGACGAAGGGGATAAGGAGTAAAAATAATTCCCACTCTCCAATATATAACTAGACTCAAAAAAGTTTTTTTCTAGACTCGTCATTGACAACGGTTCGATCAATCAAGGGGGCTCCTGTAGTCGGTAAGGCTCTGATACCAACTTGTAGCACCCTAGATGCGATTCTATCCCAATCACGTGATGAATTCATGATTGGGGCACAACCGCATTTCGAGCGCATAGCAAGGTGGATATCATTACAACATACCATGTACTAAATAGATGAGAATACAAGATAAAAGCTTACACTCGCCATAAGCTACAACAGGAATACATGAATACATAAATACATAGCAATCATCATACAGAAGAACAGGATCCGACTATGGATGAAATCAAACGAAAAAGAAGAATGACATCCACCCTACTAATCCCAGGCTCCCGACCCAAAACATATCCCTTGATCGAAGAAGAAGCAGAAGAAGAACTCCGCGCAAGCAAGCATCGCTCTCACGTCAAAGCTTCGCTTTATCTGTACCTGCACCTATTGTTGTAGTAATCTATGAGCCACGAGGACTCAGCAATCCCATTACCATGGGTATCAAGACTAGTGAAGCTTAATGGGTATGGAATGGATAAGTGGTGAGGTTGCAGCAGGACTAAGCATTGTATGGTGGCTAACTTACGAGTACAAGAGTAAGAAGTGTAAACTATGCATAACGGTCGAAAAATAGTAATGATCAAGAAGTGATCCTGAAACTACTTACGAGTCAAACATAACCCCACCCTGTTCTCTCCTTGAACTCACTCGAAAAGAGATAGTCACGGTTACACACGCGGTTGGTGTATTTTATTTTGGATCTGGTGTCAAGTTCTCTACAACCGGATATTATAGATTTCCTATATACCACATAACCACGGGCACAGCTCTTGAAAATATCCCTGCAGGGGTGTCCCAACATAGTCCATCACAAACTCTCATGATCCACGGAGGAAAATCCTCCAGTCCGGAACAACCCAATTAAGCTCAGAATCCCGGTTCACAAGACATTTCGACAATGGTAAAACAAAACTAGCAAGACCTACCGACGTGCCGACACCCCGATAGGAGCCACGCGTATCTCGTCTCAGGCCATGATTGGATAGGTTACCCTACGAGTAAAAGCAATCCTCGAGTTGCCCCATGATGGCCCCCCGGTCTGCCTATTTTGCACCAACAATCATGAGGAGAACTGGCCCGGGATGTTGATTAATTATCCTTGGGTACCGGTAAGTCCCTATGCAAGTGTTAGTTGTTATTAGGCAAATGTTAAAACCAAGGTTGGGCTTTGCTGGAAGAGTTTTATTCAAAGCCAACTGTCAAGGGGGCCCATAAACCCCGACCGTGTTAGGAACGCAAAATCAAGGAACATAACACCGGTATGACAGAAACTAAGGCGGCAAGAGTGAAACAAAACACCAAACAAAAGGCCAAGCCTTCCACCCTTTACCAAATATATAGATGCATTAATTAAATAAGAGATATTGTGATATCCATGTCCAACCATGGAACAAACTGAAACTGCACCTGCAACTAGCAACGCTATAAGAGGGGTCGAGCAAAGCGGTAACATAGCCAAACAACGGTTTGCTGGGATGGTGAAAAATGTTAGAGGTTGTTTCATGGCATATTGGGAGGCTTGGTAAACAAGTGGTAGGTAGCACGACATAGTGATAGCATCGAGACAACTAGAAAAGCAAAGATAGTAGTGGTATCCAAGGTATCAGTCATCTTGTCTGAAATCCCGCTAGGAAGAAGATCGAATCCATGAAGTAGACGAACAAACGTAGTCTAACAAATCCTCACACTCGCAACGTAACCGGAACTATCAAGAACAAGCACAACCGGAAAGAAGCAAACATGGTAAACAAACATCACATAAACATGGCATGATGCACAACCAGGTATGATGCATGTCCGGTTTAAATAGGCATGCATGGCAAAGTGCAACAAACAATACTACCAATTAAGTGGAGCTCAATATGCAATGAGTTGCATATTGACGAACCCCCACATTCAATTATTTAGTTCACTCTCGTTATGAACCCAACAATTTTAAATGTTCTTAACATGGCAAGAGGTGAAGCATAAGTAAACTAGCTATTTAGGCAAGTTTAAATGAGGCCGGAAACAATAAACAACAATTTCGGAAAATCCCCATATGCATATTTTTAAGTTGGTACTGTTCTACCCTAAACCATATTTCAGCATTGTTAAACAATTTAAAATAAGTACACTATGTCAATCTATGCAATTTTCTACCCCATTTACATATAAAGTTTATTTAATTCAGAGTTACGGTTATTTATTTATGAGAAAAATCATTTTAACACGTCATTTATGCAAATTAAATCAAATAGCAAGTTTAATCATTTTAATCATGGATGCAAGTTACATAATATGAAACTAGATGAAATTCTAAGCATTTTACATATATAGTTTGTTTTAATACGATGCATGGTTGTGGAGTTATTATATGCATGAACATGAAGGACTTTTATGTAAAACAACAGTCCTCTAATAAATGAGTAATTCGTCCCGTGGAAAAAAACATGTATCGGTCCGAAATTTGGATCGAACGGGCTAGGCTAAGGCCTAGGTCGGTGGGGCGGATTGGGTTGGCTGGAGGCGATGTTGGGCCGCGCCTACAAGCAGAGGCGAGGGAAGGTTGATACGGCCTTGCGAGGGGACGTTGCAAGGGGGTTGAGGCGCTCGTCCTTTTCTGCAACCGAAGCAGGGCTTCGATGCAGAGGACACCGGCGCACGGGCGTGGAGTAGGACGGCCTCGTCGGTCGGTGGGGTCGGGAATGGCGCGGGGGAAGGCGATGCAGGGCTGGTGAAGGGGCTCAGGCTGCTTCATCCCGTCAGGTGCATCGGCGACCTGCACACATGCGGGCACGACGGGGAAAGTTCAGAGAGGAGCAGAAGGGAAAAGAGAGAAGACACGGGGAGTGGTGGCGTGACCTGGTTGCCTGAATGGCGAGGCGACAGGAGGAGGAGGCGGAGGTGCTCGGGCGGCTCGGCAGCGTGAGGGGACAAGGCCGAACGCTCATGCTCGGGGCCTGGGGAAGCTTTTTTAGAGAAAAGGCATACGCCCGACTTCATAAATAAAGCCACCAGGCAGAGTCACACCAGAACCATCAGACCACCAGAGTATCATAGCAACCGCTAACAAGTACGAATACATGGCAACCTAGCCAATCAAGGCACGCAGGCCAACAACGAAACCAAAAAGGGAAGGAGACTAAGTTATCATCCGGGATCGCCGCAGCAGGGAAGAAGCCGTAGACCGCATCTTTGATAACATATCATCTAAAGCCTCTATGTCCACCTCCTTAGTCAATAATCTCCACTGCTGCAAGAAGACATTAGCTTTAAATAAGCAGCTCACAGGGTTAGCCGGGAAGATATGCTCAATAGTAAACTTGTTTCTAGTAGTCCATAGCGACCAACAAATCGCTGCCCAACCAACCCAGAACACCCTTTTAGTTAGCCCAGATAAGGTAGAGGTACAGCGCCGCAAGTCCTCAAAAGACGAGGGTTCCAATTAACGTGCAGCCAGTGTTGAATGCAACTCCAAAGGAACTTGTCCAAAGAGCAATGAAAGAAGATATGTTCGGTGTTTTCAATGGCCCCACATAATGCGCATCTATCAGAGCCCGGGCCGTTCCTTTTCCGAATTTGATCAGCCGCGGGAAGCTTCCCATGGAAGGCTTTCCACATGAAGATTTTGATCTTAGGGGGATACGAGCCTTCCACATATTCTTGAATTTCAACGTATGAGAGCCGGAAATGAGCTTAACGTACGCAGACTTAAACGAAAACCGACCAGAAGAAGAGTGAGGCCAGACCACCATCTCACCTTCATCCAAGAGCACAGGGAAGCCTGGGGAAGCTTCATGATCCATTCTGGATCGACGGGAGAAGAGGTATGCTTCGGGCGCCTCGGGAAGAAGCGGAAGAGGAGCCCGGGATCGAGGCTCCTGCTCGATCTGAAGGTGGCGCGAGGAGGTCCTGGACGGCGATCAAGTAGAGGAACGGCGCCATGGCGCGACGGTGGAAGCTCCTGTTCATCCTGTTCGAACAGACAGAGAGGGAGAGATGTGAGGTAAGGAAGAGACCAGTAAGGGAGAGGAAAGGAGCAGGGGAGGCCTAGCCTGGTCGACGGCGGTCGGCAGGGGCGGCATCACGCGGCCGGCTTGCTGGACTCCGGCGCGGCAAGGAGGCGGCGGTGGTCGGTGAGACCCTCGGGCGTGAGTTCATGGGCGACTAGGGATCAAGGAGCAGAGGGCGTCGGGCTCCAGATCGATGCGAGGAAGGGGCGGCCTTGGTGGTGGAGGAGAGGTCGGCTGGATGGCGAGGCAAGGAGAGGCGCTCGGCGCTGCTCCGACGAGATCCGGGAGGAGGCCGAGGAGCAACCTCCTCGCGCAGCTGCGGGTACTCTGGTTGCATGGACGGAGGCGGCTGTGGGCGGCTGGACGCGTCTAGGAGCCAGGGGAGGAGGTTGGATGGATCGATGGATTGGTTCGGCATGCAAATCGAGGAGGGAAGCTGGCGGCTACCAGTGAAGACGGAGGAGATACCGATGTGGAGAGGACAGGGGGTGGCGGCAGTGAAGGGACATACTCCCTACGTTTTAGGGTTGGTCTAGTTTAGGTAGGGTTTCATCTTCTATATATAGCAAGTGGGTTTGGATAGGGATCATTCGGTTCCTCCGATTTAGATCGGATGGTCGAGAAAATAGGCAATGGGAGTCCAAATAAGAAACCGAAGATATTTTAGGGATGTTTGCGGATGATCCAGACCCATCAGTAATGACAGCCCGGTTTGGGTTCAGGGAAGTTTCGGATGCGCATGCGAGGGGGGTATGGGAAAGGTCAACGAAGACAAAGCGGTCCGAGACAAGGTGATGAAGGCAAAAGGAGAAATGGCAATGACGAACGAATGCAAGTTTTTGAAACAAAATGAAGGCAGCAGAGTGCCGATGCAATTGAATGATGCGATGATGAATGCAACAAACAAATGAAACACACGACAACAATGAAAATAAATGGAAGGCATCTGGAGCGTCGGTTCTAGGGCATCACAACACTCCTCCACTTACAAGAGATCTCGCCCCGAGATCTAGGGATAACAAACGGAAGAGGAAGAGAAGAGGTAAAACTAAGTTGCTTCTTTGACAAATGAGTGAAACCAAAGAACCTTGAGAGGTTGCAAAGCTTGAAGAAATGACACGATGGATATGAATGAAATTTAAAACACTCTGTTAGACAAGAGGAACAAGGAGGAGAGCCAAGAGCTCAAAGGGCAAGATAGACTTTGAGACCACTCTGGTTGAAATGAGATGAGAAAGGAAGAATTAAGGCAACAACCCGGTAGGTAAGAGAGGCAAGACTTGAGTAAGATGAAAAGAACTTGAATAGAACAACACTCATGTTAAATGGATAAGCAAGGAAAAGAGCATGACCTTGCCAAAACGAGATGATGGGTCGAAGAAGACATCACAATGCCTCGAGAACGAAAGAATGGAATGAAAAGAACAGATAGAAGAGGAACCAACATCTTCTACCACAACGAAACTTGAAAGAGCAAGCTTAGGAGGAAAGCTAGAACGGAGTTGGAAGAATCAACAACCAAAACAATAAGCTTGTTGTGGGCTTATGGAAAACATCTCCAAATTATGAGGTGACGACCGACCACTAAAGAAAACAATTGATTGGTTGAGACCAAGAAAAGATGAAAAACTTCTTCGACCGAGAGGATAGGAGAAAATTGGATCATTGATAAGTACCACAATTAGCACAATCCTAAGGGAAGGCATTAGGTGAAATCTGCTCAAAGATAACATCAACGAAGAAATTGTTGGGTTGAAAGAACTAATTAAAGAAGAGAAAAGGATGGTTTTAAAATTTCTCATTCCTGACAACTTGTGAATCATGAAACACGAAGCGAAATTATCAAGAATGACATAACACCCCTCAAAAGATAATATAGAAAGAATTGCACTTCGGAATGCAAGATGAAGAATGCTTGAACTCCTCAAAACAAAACATGTGTTGACCACCAAGTTTATGTTAGAGTATAGCTTGCCGGATCATAACTTCGAGAGAAATCTTGAAGAACAATTGA
Source organism: Aegilops tauschii subsp. strangulata (assembly GCF_002575655.3). NCBI lineage: Eukaryota > Viridiplantae > Streptophyta > Magnoliopsida > Poales > Poaceae > Aegilops > Aegilops tauschii. The sequence goes on from NC_053036.3 coordinate 282,768,836, forward strand.
AGAATGAAAGGAATCCTTGACGAACCACCATGTTGAGCCTTCATGAGAACTCCAATAATAAAAGAATGATCAAACGAAAGCAAAGTTGAAAAGAACAAGATGAAGCCTTGCAATGATTTAGATGGATCTTCGAAATGATATAATTTAAATAACTTGGAGCTCCGGTAAAGAAAGATGGAATGATGCGGAGCATCCCACGATCATCCCCATGGACGCATCTAGACCTCCAACGACACCACTTGGACCAATGACAAGAGCCCGAGCCAAGGCTATTGAAGATAAGGTAAACTCGCTCCTTTCCGAACTACCACTTTCGACACATGAGAGATGGCTACTACCTCAAACGGAAACACTATGTGTGCTTTGGTACTTGGAGGAAATCCACGGAACATCTACATCCAATGGACAAGACGGCGAGGACACCAAGTACGAAGGACAAGAGGAAGAGCTGTCACAGAAGCTACAGGCTCCGGACGACCGGCCCAGCCCGGGCGTCCGACCCCTGGAGGTCACAACAGCCCAAGGAACTCAGGCCTGCAAACGCTACAGCGACCGGACGACCGTCCAGGACCGAACATCCGACGACCTCCAGGCTCCGGACCATCGAGTCCCTCCGGACAACCGACGCTACGCCAACAGAACTGAATCTACGGAAATCCGAGGAAGACCGGACGACCGGCGACTGGACGACCGGACACCTCCGGACGTCTGACGCCGTGGCAACAGAACATAATTTGCGGACATCCGAAGTTCTACGGACGTCCGGACCCTCGCGAGCCTCTGGACGACCGGCGTCTCACGGACGTCCGGACCCTGGTTGCGTCCAGTTTCGGGCCGAAGCCCATGTACCCCTCCACTGCGCCCCTCTTTTGCACTTAGACTATAAATAGACCTCTCCCTCCTATTAGTTAGGGTTAGCAAAGGATTAGCTCATGTTTGTGTGAGAGCTTTTCTCATCCACTTGGTTACCTTCTCCTCGGAGATCGCGCCTCCATCGGAGAAGATCCTTCCAAGCAGATTCAAGACCGCCTCTTGGTCGGCCCCATCAAGACCTCCTCACGGAGAAGAACCGGTTACCCTTTGTATCGTCCGTTGTTGACTTTGGATCGTGTATTCCCCTTTGTGTTTCGAGGATCTAACATATGTGTGACTATATCTTGTTGGTTTGAGAGTTCCTCTTGTGTTTTCCCTCGTTTTCCCCTCGTGTTCTTCGTGTTGAGTTGGGATCCACTCCTTTCATGAAAGATCGGCCATTTAGGGTCTCACCCTACATCATCTTGGTATCAGAGCCACATTGATCATGATTTCGGAGCCTCCCCTCTTCGTTTTCTAGCTTGATTTTGTTGTGTTCTTCCCTAATTCGAAAATTCCCCACAAAAATAGCCCCAAATTGTTTTTGTGATTTGTTGGTGTGATGAAGTTTTGTTGGATTTGATCCATGGATTTGCTTTGCCTTGAGTGGATCTAGCTTTCCCCATCATCTCCACCTTTTCCATCCACAAAATCGCCCGAATTTGACAAAATTCGCCACTTCCACCCCGAACCCTAGTAGTTCATCCCGTGCCCGAAATCGCCCAGGCACCGGACGTCTGACAGCCTCCGGACATCCGATGACCGGACGACCGTAAACCCCCGGACGTCCGTACTTCTCAGACTAAACTGAATTTTCACAAAAAAAATTCAGCCACATCCACCACTTCCGCATACACCTTCCTATAACACCACCTAACTCCCGCAAAACCTTTCGATACACCAAACCCTACCACCACTTGACCGCTACCAACTCTGACACATTTGGCCGCATTTGGTTTTGAGAATTTGAGTTATGGTTCATCATTTCCTACGGTGTTTCGGCTAACTAGGAACGGTTCGACATTGACGTCACCACCACTCATCTTCGCCAAGGACTACTACGAACGGCTACATCATTTTGGTGACATCATCTTGGTATTGTGATATCATCATACTTTCTTGCATTTTGCATTGATAACCCCATAGCCTTACTTTTGCGTCACTTACCCATCGAGACTAGCCTTTGAGTATTGCCGGGAATGTGACTTGTGCACATTAGTGATCATATACCCATAGCATACATACCATATCTTCATGGTGCATCTCTTGGTATCATCTCTTGTGTCACAAAGTTGTCGTCGCATAAACAATCGCTATCTTGGTTCGTGAAGCATTGCATGTGAAAAGAGCTCAAACAACAAGGAGCCAAACAAGCTTTTAAGCAAAAAGGGAAAGATGAGCAAGGACCTTATAAGCAAGAACCATAGCATCATATAACATTAAGATTGTGTCACGACCGGATTTTCGGGACATTAATTTCCCAAATAACGGCCTTTTTGCTCACCAGCCCCAGGATTACTGTTAGCTGATGAGGCACCAACTTGATACAAGAATTCCAAGCAAAGTACAAAATATGTAGTACAAGACCATTGTGGCCTAGGAGTACAACACTTGGTTTCTAGTGGTTGATGGCGGAAGCGGTTTGTGGTTCATCTGCGTCTATGGGATTCCATTTCCCACAAGAACAGCTGACCAGGATAACTCCTATCTTCGCGAGGCTGCTATCACCTTTACAGGGGTTCCGGGGCTGTCGTCGTAACCCTCTGTCCACGCAAGAAATCTGGCCAAGACAATAGCCAGGGACAAGCCAGTGAGTACGTTTGAATGTACTCGCAAACATTAAGAACACGGGTATAATATAACCAGGGATAATCATGCTCCAAAATATTTTTATGATGATAATGTCTGTCACGAATTAAACGAAACTCTGAGATGAACGCATGCAGGAAAAATATGAACATGCATTACGGGAGAAAAAAAATAGAATGCACCGACCGAGTGTCTGAAATGACTCCTCAAAAAGTCGCAAATAAATTAACGATGCCACAGTCGGGCGTCTGAGCGACACCACAAAAAGGGCTTATAAAGGACAAATAAAATAACAAACATGCCGCAGTCGGGCGTCTGAGCGACACCACATAAAGGGCTTATAAAGGACAAACGAATAACAAACATGCCGCAGTCGGGCGTCTGAGCGACACCACATAAAGGGCTTATAACGGAATAAATGAATAACAAACATGCCGCAGTCGGGCGTCTGAGCGACACCACATAAAGGGCTTATATAAGAATAATCACAGTGAATATCCAGGAGGTAGAACCGTCCCAGGGATACTCAATAAATTCAAATAATGTAACGGGTTAGTCCACAATAATAATAATCATAATCCTCATATGTCATAGGTCATAATCAAAGTTCTGGTATATCCGTTTCTCCATCCGAAGACCGTCATTGAGTTCTAGTTTAACCGTGTCTCCATCCGAATACCGTTACTATGATCTAGTTTAGCCGTGTCTCCATCCGAATACCGTTACTAGGTCTAGTTTAGCCGTGTCTCCATCCAAATACCGTTACTAGACTCATCTCAGACTGAAGTCCTTACTCATGAACATGGCTATCCAAAAGGATATATCCTCTGCAGAGGGTGTACTCTTTACCCACGAGTAACGGATTTATTTAGTCCATCGGGACTAATTCCGTCTACGGCCTTTTAATTGAAAACGCGCCTGACCTGCACACACCAGCTTAACTTACCGGTGTCTGGAATCACCCACGACACCTGCCAAGCAAAACTCTAAGTGGGGAGGCTACAACCTCGACGTAGCATGGGATCAAATTTATATTCGCGCGCTCTAAGGGTTCCCCCCTCTCGGTCCCAACCGGAAACACCCATGCCCCCGGACCAGGTGGCATGCCTACCGGATGCACCCGGTATCTTCCACCATGGCCTCTCTGTACGGTGTGTGCTTTGGTAAGGGGTTGACAACTTACTGAACCATACCCTACCCGCAGCAGGGACAAGTGGTAGTACAAAACAAGTAGTGGAAGTCACTTAACAAGACTCGACTTACGACCGACTCAGGTGGTCCAAGTATTCTCCGAATGATTAGCGTAACCAATATATTTCCATTAACAGATAAACTTACCACTCATCAAACCTCACCATGCCATACCGGACATACTCGTCTCGACGAGAAATCTAGGGACAAGCCCGTGTCTACCCAAGACCACGACTCTCCCGGCTTCCTTCCGGTATGCATGAGAAGCTCACGAGGATGATCACTAACATCAGCATATCCATTATTAACAACAAAACATCTCCAAATGCACTCATGCGTGAGACCGATTGATACATAGAAATAACGCATGCTCCAAGTCAAAGTGGTGTCGTAACTGTATCAAAACACCACACAAAAATATTATGCCCGAGTTCAGAATGCTTGCCCTCAAGAGTACGCAAAGGGTGCACTTTTTGGAAAGCTTTCTCTTCTCTCCATTTCCTATTTTGAAAAATATTCAAATAGCAAATATTTCAAAACCAGTACAAAAAATTGTCCCAAATATTTTTTAAATAAATCTTAAAATAAACTAGATGAAATTTGAGAGAGGTAGGAAAAAGAATCAACTCATTTGGAGTTTTATTTTAAAAGTTATAGCCAGTCAAAGTTTGGTCAAATCTCTGTTTTTAATAAAAACCAGAAAAAGAAAACGTTTCGGGGAAGAATACGCTTTCAAAACATAGGAGACGTACTCCGGGGTTTATGCACCTTCACTTAACCAGAGTGGACGGCGCGCGGGTCACTGACAGTGGGTCCAGAGGGCCCATTGGTCAGGTTTGACCATTCTTCCCTATCCCTCCTCTTCTCTGCCCGAACGGGAGCGGGGCTCCGGCGATCGCTGGTGACGAACGGCAGCTCCTCGAGGGCATCTGAGGGTAGGGATGGACCCGCTAGACCGGGGCGGTCCTCTCGGTGGTCGCTGGGTCGACGGTGGTGGGAGGAGTCGCCAGCGGCGAGCTCCGCGGCGGAGGGGGCTACGGGAGAGAAGTGAGTTTTGGGCTCCGGTGGTTTCCGATCGAGGCTGAGGCGCTGGGCAGCTCCGCAAGGGCAAGGGGAAGCGATTGGTGGCGTTGGATGGGCGGGAGATAGCCTGGTTGCGACGAATGTCACCGGACGGTAGCGGCGGCCGAACCGGCCGGAGTTGGGGAAGATGGCCTCTTCCGGCCAATCCACTGCTTGGGGAGCTCTAGGGGGAAGGTCTGGGGTCGCCTGAGGTCTTGAACGAGTTCGGGGATCCCTTAAATAGGCGCTCGAGGCTGGACCACGGCGGCTGCGGATAAGAACGCCGGCGACCGGCGCTCTGTAGCTGCAGGGCGACGTGGCGGCGACGAGCGCGTGCCGACGAGCTTCGGGATAAGCTCGAGCTGTTCACAGGGGCAGCTGGCGCGCTGGTGTGGTTTGGGCGGCGCCGTCCATGGCAGAGGCTCGCTGCCGACGCTGGCGTGCCGCCAAAAGCTCTGCCAGCGGCGCTGTAGGGTGCCAGGGGTGGCGTGGAGAGTGGGCGAGCGTAGTGCGCGGTTCAGCAGGCGAGCAGGGGCCAGGGACGGGACGCGACGAGGGTGGCAGTGCGACGCGGCAGCTCAGTGCGTGCGCGTGCAAAACGTGCGCTCTGGGCGCGCCCAGAGCACGCACGGGACATGCTCGACGAAATGCCAGGGCAGCCCAGAGTGCGAGGGTGAGGCTGGCAATTAACAGGACTAGGATAGGGATAGCTAGGAGTTTAGTGGACAAGGTTGCTGGGTCAGAGGATCAAGGTCACAGTGCAAACAAAAACTCATGTCAAAACTGACTGTGCACACCAAGTGTTCGACAGAATGCCAAGTGCATTTAGGCAACTCTTGGAGTGGCCAAAATCTCCAGATCAGGGTCTCTTTAGATGCAGAAGATGATGTCAAGATCATTTGGGCAAAACCAGAAACTTGCTAGTGCAAGATTTGCAAAACTACAGTCTTGGACAGAAAGAAAAGGTCTCATTGCATGCACTTAAAATCCTCCAATGAGTCCATTCTTCTGGACTTAAGGGTTTGGTAGGGAGGGCTACAAGCAGGAAAAAGCTCAGGGTCACTAGAGCAAAATAAAATAGGGCTGCAGTACAAATCACCAAACTGGACCAGAATGAAAAAGAGGTTGATTCACTCAAAAGTTTCAAAGAACATCACTGGGTTTTTGCATGAAGTTGAATTGTATGCATCTACTGACATCTCCAAACACTTGGAAGCATTTTTAAAGGAATATTTAAATAAGTTGTAGTGCAAAAATGCCTACTGGACTAGATTTGAAAAGTTGATGTAGAGCTCAAAATCTCAAATGACCACAAGATATTTTTGCATAAAAGTGATGTGGCAACATCACATGACATCCCCAAATTTTGGTGGAAATTTTAAATGCATTTGTCAAATGGTTGCACTGCAAAACAGGCTCCAAATTTTATGAAAGATCATTTTAAAAGAATAAAGCCCTGAGAAAAATTCATGCAAATAAATCCACTGATAAAGAATTGTTTGTAAAAAGAGGGCATATAAGTCCAACAATACCTTTTGAAAGTTTTTACTTGAGGTAAAAATCCACAATATCAAAAGGGCAAATCTTGACAAATGGAAAAGTTTTATTTCCTGGCAAAATTTTAATTAATAAAACAAGGTCCAAATTTTGGGGTGTCACAACACTACCCCCCTTAAGAAAAATCTCATCCTCGAGATTTGTTAAAAGCTGTTTTGAACAAACATTGCTCTTACCAAAAGAAATCATTTAACTGTGCAAAAACAAAGCGGCTATAGTGGGAGGGCAATAAGTGGTGTGAAACCACAGTGTGGTACACTGGCGTAGCGTGGAAAAAATCTATGGTTGGAGGAAAACGAGATATTTCTACGAGGATATAGTAATTTAGAATAAATTCTAAATTACTAAAATACGCTGGTCGCACCCGAGAGCACAGTGCTCTCTCTGGCTGACAAGTGGACCCGGGGCCCACTGTCGGCCTCTTCTTCTACCTCTGGCTCTCTCTTCTCTCTCGCGTGCTCTCCCGCGCTTCCTCCACCGGTGTTGCCTAGCTCGTAGGGCATCTAGGCCGTACTGCGGTAGTGCGCGGCGTGCTAGCTGCCGGTGCAGCGTGCACTCACCTCGCGGGCCAGTGCACTGTCGGCACTGCTCGCGGACTCGCCTCCGAACACCGGCGATCGAGCGACGATTGGCGCTGGTGGACCTCGCCCATCGTACACCGATCTCGAGCTATAAAATGATCGTGGTGCTCCTCTCTTCTTCCTCACACCTGGCCTCGCTTCTACTCCTCCTTCCTTCTCCTCCATTGCTGTTAGCAGGAGCTCGAGACGAGGCTCTAATGGCGGAGGCGATGCCGGGCTGGTACGTGGTCCTGGTGTGTGGAGGTTTGGCGGTGCTGCTGGGGTTCTCCGTGCTCCTGTGCGCGATGATCCTGGATGATCATCGTGATGCTGCCGCTCGAGTGTTAGCTCTTCGCGGTGGCAGCGGTCATGAGGACTAGGTGCGGCATCGAGTGCTAACTGCTGTCGGGGGTGCTGGGATAGCTCGCCCCCGAATGATTACTCACAACTCTCTCTTACTGAGACTGTGGTGTCCTCGGGTGTGATCAGTTAGGCGCAACAATGTGTACGAGGATTTGTAATCAGCGCACGAGGTCGAGCGGTTGTAGTTGTGAGTCTGTTGTTACGGTGCTGCGCGAATAAAAATCTAGGTCATAAAGGTATATATGCTGTAGCAACTCGGGGAAAGAAATCTCATTACAAAACTCTATCGTGAGAGAAAAATAAAATAAGTTAAAACAAAAAATAACAGCAGTAAACTGCTCACATAAATGAAACCAAAAATCGGATCTGTCGCACAAATCTGACGTTTACAAAGAAAACGGCAAAAAGACAGGGTCCTGAGAAAACGTCTCTGGCACTGGGGCGCACTCTTCTTCTATCGGGGGAAGCGGGTTGACCAGTCGATGAATGCGCCTCTCCTGGTCAGGCCTCAGTGGTCTGCCAATAGCAATCCGAGGATTTAAGTCAGCGAGGCTCTAGAGATAACCCATTACTCGCTGAGTCAAACGCTCCTGAGCGATAACGTACTGGGCAAGGTTGGCCAGTACTGGATCTCTCTCAATTCGTCCACCGGGAAAAGATGCAACTTCTCCGGGTGCTGCACGGCTTGGAAAATAATAATATCCTCGTTCGCTGGCATAGGGTACCGCGAATCAAAGACGAGCGAGCGCCTCGTATGCAGCAGCTTCTATGGCCATATGCGGAGACGGCATGGATTTCCCACGAAGGAAACTTCCGTTGGGTCTTGGTTTGGGTATGCGGGAGGGATGTGCACCACTGCCCAACATTTCGAGGTGGATGGGGTGATCCTTGATTTGAGCAACTCGTACTGGGGTGGATGGGTGGCACTCATGGTACTGCAGGTGAAGTCCCACAATAATTTAACAAAACTACCCGGGGTTGCATCTGGGGTTCTCAGATAAATACTGGGGGTCGACATGGCAAAGAAATGGCTGTGAGTGTTGTGCACAAGGTGAGGGGTACTCGGCAAGGTCACGAGGTGGCCTTTATATAGCATCGGGGCTGGGTTATCTACCGGGGTGAAGGTAACTGGTTGACGACCCTGTTCTTGGGTCAAAGCCACAGATGTACGCATCACATAAATGTGACGCATTACTGTGGGTGCTGTCGGGGTTGGTCTTGGTAGCTGCGCCCGAAATTTTAAAAAAAAGTGCAACTGTACGCCAACGTACATATGCATAGCTACTACTCCAAAAATAGGGACGCACAAGCAGACAACATTTAATAAAAGCGACACAAGATCTCACCATTACCAAGCGTAGGAAAACTAAGGCTCGATACAACTCGAGCGACTTAGTCTACTTCGTTAATGTCTAAGTGGGCTGGCCTGGCGGATGCCGAGGTTTCTCCACAGGTCTCACCGTCGGGATTTGCTGGCTGGGGTTGAGGGGCTGCAGGGTCGGGGTAGTGGTGATGACCATCGCGGGGGTTGCTGGCCACAATCCCGTTGGAACGGGTTCCCAAAAGGCGACGAAGTGCTTCTGGGGACACCAAAGCACTCTGGTTGATGGCTGGGGCAGACCTCAAGGGATCGATCGGGTGTCCGAACAGCACGACTGGGTTGTCGGCGTCGGGCTCCACTTCTCTTCTCGCTGGGGCTTGGCGAACCAGTTCTCCACGAGCTGCGATCAGATCAAGGGTGACTTGATCGAGCAGTTGCTCTAGTGCACTTACATAGCGCACCAGATGCAACAGTGCAGGATCTGTCTCATGATCTCCGTTGGCAACCTGGGGCGGCCTACCATACCCGTCACGACCGGGGTAGTAGTAGAAAGAGCGACAGTTAACTCTAGGCGACAAGTGCCGGAGTTGAACTATAGCTTCTCGAGTTGCCAGTTGGATGGCTTGTGGCTCAAAGGAAGTTGTCCTTCCAGTGAACCTGTAGGGGCATTCTGGCGATAGACCCCTACCATAGATGTGCAAAGTGGCCCAGTGCTGACGGCTCTCACCGTACATGGGTCCTTGGTACACAATATACTCAGGAGGCTCTTCTAATGCATAGGCACGGCGGGTGAGGTTTGCGAGCATGGTCACAAAACCTCCAAGGTTGGTTGCTGTGGTCTCATTGTGAACAATGGGGCCAGGCATCGTGGCTTGGTTTGGGAAAGAGGCTGTGCTATGCTGTGTTGAGGCTAGCGTGCCCTTTTTATAGGAAAAGGGGGCGGAGTCTTCCTTCGCACGCTTGCGATTGAGACGGGTTGGGTGTCGGTCACTGGCGCGTGATCGACGGGCTAGGCTGATAGGTTGGGCACCGTCCGCCGAAAAGGCGTCGGGTCACTATGGGGCTATCTTACGCGGGAAGCTTGGCCGGGGTTAGGCTAAGGTCTGGTGGTTTGGTTAACCTAGGTTTATTGACCTGGCTAAGATAGGATTAGCCAATGGTCAGCCTGGCTCTGATACAAGTCTGTCACGACCGGATTTTCGGGACATTAATTTCCCAAATAACGGCCTTTGTGCTCACCAGCCCCAGGATTACTGTTAGCTGATGAGGCACCAACTTGATACAAGAATTCCAAGCAAAGTACAAAATATGTAGTACAAGACCATTGTGGCCTAGGAGTACAACACTTGGTTTCTAGTGGTTGATGGCGGAAGCGGTTTGTGGTTCATCTGCGTCTATGGGATTCCATTTCCCACAAGAACAGCTGACCAGGATAACTCCTATCTTCGCGAGGCTTCTATCACCTTTACAGGGGTTCCGGGGCTGTCGTCGTAACCCTCTGTCCACGCAAGAAATCTGGCCAAGACAATAGCCAGGGACAAGCCAGTGAGTACGTTTGAATGTACTCGCAAACATTAAGAACACGGGTATAATATAACCAGGGATAATCATGCTCCGAAATATTTTTATGATGATAATGTCTGTCACGAATTAAACGAAACTCTGAGATGAACGCATGCAGGAAAAATATGAATATGCATTATGGGAGAAAAAAATAGAATGCACCGACCGAGTGTCTGAAATGACTCCTCGAAAAGTCGCAAATAAATTAACGATGCCAATGTCGGGCGTCTGAGCGACACCACAAAAAGGGCTTATAAAGGACAAATAAAATAACAAACATGCCGCAGTCGGGCGTCTAAGCGACACCACATAAAGGGCTTATAAAGGACAAATGAATAACAAACATGCCGCAGTCGGGCGTCTGAGCGACACCACATAAAGGGCTTATAACAGAATAAATGAATAACAAACATGCCGCAGTCGGGCGTCTGAGAGACACCACATAAAGGGCTTATATAAGAATAATCACAGTGAATATCCAGGAGGTAGAACTGTCCCAGGGATACTCAATAAATTCAAATAATGTAACTGGTTAGTCCACAATAATAATAATCATAATCCTCATATGTCATAGGTCATAATCAAAGTTCTGGTATATCCGTTTCTCCATCCGAAGACCGTCATTGAGTTCTAGTTTAACCGTGTCTCCATCCGAATACCGTTACTATGATCTAGTTTAGCCGTGTCTCCATCCAAATACCGTTACTAGGTCTAGTTTAGCCGTGTCTCCATCCGAATACCGTTACTAGACTCATCTCAGACTGAAGTCCTTACTCATGAACATGGCTATCCAAAAGGATATATCCTCTGCAGAGGGTGTACTCTTTACCCACGAGTAACGGATTTATTTAGTCCATCGGGACTAATTCCGTCTACGGCCTTTTAATTGAAAACGCGCCTGACCTGCACACACCAGCTTAACTTACCGGTGTCTGGAATCACCCACGACACCTGCCAAGCAAAACTCTAAGTGGGGAGGCTACAACCTCGACGTAGCATGGGATCAAATTTATATTCGCGCGCTCTAAGGGGTGCCCCCCTCTCGGTCCCAACCGGAAACACCCATGCCCCCGGACCAAGTGGCATGCCTACCGGATGCACCCGGTATCTTCCACCATGGCCTCTCTGTACGGTGTGTGCTTTGGTAAGGGGTTGACAACTTACTGAACCATACCCTACGCGCGGCAGGGACAAGTGGTAGTACACAACAAGTAGTGGAAGTCACTGAACAAGACTCGACTTACGACCGACTCAGGTGGTCCAAGTATTCTCCGAATGATTAGCGTAACCAATATATTTCGATTAACAGATAAACTTACCACTCATCAAGCCTAACCATGCCATACCGGACATACTCGTCTCGACGAGAAATCTAGGGACAAGCCCGTGTCTATCCAAGACCACGACTCTCCCGGCTTCCTTCCGGTATGCATGAGAAGCTCACGAGGATGATCACTAACATCAGCATATCCATTACTAACAACAAAACATCTCCAAATGCACTCATGCGTGAGACTGATCGATACATAGAAATAACGCATGCTCCAAGTCAAAGTGGTGTCGTAACTGTATCAAAACACCACACAAAAATATTATGCCCGAGTTCAGAATGCTTGCCTTCAAGAGTATGCAAAGGGTGCACTTTTTGGAAAGCTTTCTCTTCTCTCCATTTCCTATTTTGAAAAATATTCAAATAGCAAATATTTCAAAACCAGTACAAAACGTTGTCCCAAATATTTTTGAAATAAATCTTAAAATAAACTAGATGAAATTTGAGAGAGGTAGGAAAAAGAATCAACTCATTTGGAGTTTTATTTTAAAAGTTATAGCCAGTCAAAGTTTGGTCAAATCTCTGTTTTTAATAAAAACCAGAAAAAGAAAACGTTTCGGGGAAGAATACGCTTTCGAAACATAGGAGACGTACTCCGGGGTTTATGCGCCTTCACTTAAACAGAGTGGACGGCGCGCGGGTCACTGACAGTGGGTCCAGAGGGCCCACTGGTCAGGTTTGACCATTCTTCCCTCTCCCTCCTCTTCTCTGCCCGAACGGGAGCGGGGCTCCGGCGATCGCCGGTGACGAACGGCGGCTCCTCGAGGGCATCTGAGGGAAGGGATGGACCCGCCAGACCGAGGCGGTCCTCTCGGTGGTCGCTGGGTCGACGGTGGTGGGAGGAGTCGCCGGCGGCGAGCTCCGCGGCGGAGGGGGCTACGGGAGTGAAGTGAGTTTTGGGCTCCGGTGGTTTCCGATCGAGGCTGAGGCGCTGGGCAGCTCCGCGAGGGCAAGGGAAAGCGATTGGTGGCGTTGGATGGGCGGGAGATAGCCTGGTTGCGACGAATGTCACCGGACGGTAGCGGCGGCCGAACCGGCCGGAGTTGGGGAAGATGGCCTCTTCCGGCCAATCCACTGCTTGGGGAGCTCTTGGGGGAAGGTCTGGGGTCTTGAACGAGTTCGGGGATCCCTTAAATAGGCGCTCGAGGCTGGACCGCGGCGGCTGTGGATAAGAACGCCGGCGACCGGCACTCTGTAGCTGCAGGGCGACGTGGCGGCGACGAGCGCGTGCCGACGAGCTTCGGGATAAGCTCCAGCTGTTCACAGGGGCAGCTGGCGCGCTGGTGTGGTTTGGGCGGCGCCGTCCATGGCAGAGGCTCGCTGCCGACGCCGGCGTGCCGCCAAAAGCTCTGCCAGCGGCGCTGTAGGGTGCCAGGGGTGGCGTGGAGAGTGGGCGAGCGTAGTGCGCGGTTCAGCAGGCGAGCAGGGGCCAGGGACGGGACGCGACGCGGCGGCTCAGTGCGCGCGCGTGCAAAACGTGCGCTCTGGGCGCGCCCAGAGCACGCACGGGACATGCTCGACGAAATGCCAGGGCAGCCCAGAGTGCGAGGGTGAGGCTGGCAATTAACGGGACTAGGATAGGGATAGCTAGGAGTTTAGTGGACAAGGTTGCTGGGTCAGAGGATCAAGGTCACAGTGCAAACAAAAACTCATGTCAAAACTGACTGTGCACACCAAGTGTTCGACAGAATGCCAAGTGCATTTAGGCAACTCTTGGAGTGGCCAAAATCTCCAGATCAGGGTCTCTTTAGATGCAGAAGATGATGGCAAGATCATTTGGGCAAAACCAGAAACTTGCTAGTGCAAGATTTGCAAAACTACAGTCTTGGACAGAAAGAAAAGGTCTCATTGCATGCACTTAAAATCCTCCAATGAGTCCATTCTCCTGGACTTAAGGGTTTGGTAGGGAGGGCTACAAGCAGGAAAAAGCTCAGGGTCACTAGAGCAAAATAAAATAGGGCTGCAGTACAAATCACCAAACTGGAACAGAATGAAAAAGAGGTTGATTCACTCAAAAGTTTCAAAGAACATCACTGGGTTTTTGCATGAAGTTGAATTGTATGCATCTACTGACATCTCCAAACACTTGGAAGAATTTTTAAAGGAACATTTAAATAGGTTGTAGTGCAAAAATGCCTACTGGACTAGATTTGAAAAGTTGATGTAGAGCTCAAAATCTCAAATGACCACAAGATATTTTTGCATAAAAGTGATGTGGCAACATCACATGACATCCCCAAATTTTGGTGGAAATTTTAAATGCATTTGTCAAATGGTTGCAGTGCAAAACAGGCTCCAAATTTTATGAAAGATCATTTTAAAAGAATAAAGCCCTGAGAAAAAATCATGCAAATAAATCCACTGATAAAGAATTGTTTGTAAAAGAGGGCATATAAGTCCAACAATACCTTTTGAAAGTTTTTACTTGAGGTAAAAATCCACAATATCAAAAGTGATGAGGACATCAATACCATTGTTACACCCACAGCCCCTGCTGCTATACATACTGGACCAATTACTAGAGCTCGCGCACGCCAATTAAATTACCAGGTACTTTCGTTTCTTGGTAATGATTCTAATATTCATGAGAATATGATGCTGCCTAAATTGGATACATTTGTTTTGCTTACAAATGAAGGGCCTAGCTTTGAGAAGGATGAACATTGGAGCAAGAACAAGCATGGAGATGATGGCATGCGCATGGGGAACAAGAACGGAGTTACAAGTGATGATTTCAAGACGTTGAAGCCACCATAATGCGTGCATGAAACCTTGGACGAAATATACAAGATGCTACTTCATAACTTTCGTCTAGAGGCTATTCTAGGTGCTGCGTCACCTTATTATTGGGCCAGGCCCATGTAATTTCGAAATACATCAGTATAGGCTGTTTTTAGAGTCCGTATGTGTGGGGAAACAAGAGATAGGGTTGGTTTCGGACCCCTTCCTCAAGGGCCACGAAATTCCCCCCTCTTCCTCCATATATACAGCCCTTAGGGCGTCGTTTAGACTTTGGGTTTTGTTTAGATTAAAAGTTCGCCATAGCTGCAACTCCGCGTACTTCGTTTGTGTTCAGCGACCAGACAAAGGCGTCACAGAACTCCACCTTGATCAATAAAGCTTTCATCTTATATTCGCAATATCCAGATTGCAATCTCAGTTTCTTGCTTGTTCTTCGTTTGCTCGCAGGAAACAGACCCTCGTGGTCAGGTTGATCGTGCTCCGGCGTGGTCGATAACCTCTCGGAGTTGGTTTAGCGATTGCTAAGGCGCGACGTCCTCGCACGTTCGTAGTCGGATCGTCAAAGTCGACTTCCACCAAAGCGATATCCATCATCTCATCGAAAGACGGGATACCTTTGCCTCTATCAAGTGGTATCAGATTTCCAGGTTGCTCGGTGAGATTTTACAGTTTTTCATAGTTTAGATCGAGTCTGTTCTTCATACCTACAGTCCACGAAAAAGCCACAAAAAAATTAGGGTTAGTTCATCATATCCGAACCAATCTGAGCCTTTGCATAATCTTTTTAGGGTTTTTGCTTTGTTGAATTTGCGGTTGCATCGTCGTGTCAAGTTGCTGGTCTTAGAGCCTAGTCTTTTAGAGTTTCGAGTTCTGGTCATAAGTTGTCACGCCGCCGCCGCACCATCATCATCGCCTTGCCATCTACCACCATTGCTTATCCGCCACCGCTTTGCATCCGTATCCATATACCACCACCAATCCGTATCCATATACCACCACCGATCCGTATCCATATACCACCACCGATCCGTATCCATATACCACTACCGCTACCATATACCACCACCGCTGCCATATCCTACCGCCATATATCCACCACCAATCCGAGTTCTTTTCATATTCGGTTGGTTTTAGAGATCCATATATTTTCCGTTTCGTGTTTCCTTGCCTGAGTAGGTCTCGGAAAAAAAAAGAAAAAAAAAGAAAAAAAAGAGTCTGGAGACCCCCGGGCAGTTTTTAGGCCAAAATTTCGGCAACCAAAAATATTTGTTCCCTATCCTATTTTTAGGCCCCGGGTAGTGTTTTGAGACACTCGCCATCATAGTGATTTTTTGTCGCACTTTTTCGTCGCCGCTGCCCTGATTTCCGAAAAAAAAAATAGTCAAAAAATTTTGTGCCCATCCTGTCAGTTTGACCTGGGAAGAGTTTTGAGACACTCGCCATTATAGTGATTTTTCGCAAAAAAAAAAAGAGGAGCGCAAAAAAAAAGAGCGCAAAAAAAAAGAGCGAAAAAAAAAGTCCAGAGTGTGCTTTTCCCTTGTTTACGTGCAGCGCCGTGATTTTGTTAGTGTTCTAGGCTCGCGTCTCTAGCACGGTCTAGCCTAGGACCAGCACAGTACCGTCGTTGAGCGTTTATTCAACTTTGCATCTCTGAATTGATTATTGCTTACCATTTTGCTACCATATTAGAAGCCTTCCCAGCTCCACATAAGTCTACATCGTGCGTTTGACTCTTCCTGGTAATCGCTATATCCAAGCTTTGAGAGTTTTTGACTACAACGGTTGCCGATCACCACCTGCTGCTGGGTAAGAACTGGTAAGAATTTGAGATTCGCTTGAAGGTTTTGTGACACACCACCATCACCACCACTTCTAGTAGTCTGCAGGATCATATTCTTTTGTGTTTCTTTTGCTGCTAACCATGGCAGGTTCACAAGCCGATGAGACTGATTGGGAGAACATGACGAACAAGGAGTTGCATGATAAATTTCAGCAAATGATGAGTGGCCAGGTGGGAGATGTGCTAAACAGATTTGAAGAGGCTATGGAGAAGATAGATGCCGTGGAGAAGTCGTTTGAGACAAAGCTGGATAACAAGTTTACTGAATTACTCAAGCGTCTTCCCCAACCACCACCGGCTGCACATGTCGCACCTCTACAACAACAACAACCACATCTCCAACGCCGCCTTCCAAATCAAGTGGGACGGGCACAGCGCGTTCCAATTGAGATTGGTCAAAATTCGGGTGCTGCTGCACCTACTGTTGATGCTTCTTTGGCTCCTGCTCCTGCGGCGGCTGAAGAGGATGACGATTATGCGGGCGATTATGAGGATGAGGTTGATCAAAATCAGAACTACGTGCAGCCACCAGCACCACCACCAGCAGGTCGACCTCAGGTATATATTCGCAACGGTAGGCCGGCACCACCACCTCAGGTACGAGATCATGACCATCTCCCTAAACTGAAATTGAATATTCCACCATTTGAGGGTAGATATGTTCCTGATATATATCTTACTTGGGAGTTAGAAACTGAACAACGATTTACATGTTTACAATATCCTGAGGAGAGACGTGTTCCTGCTGCTGTTTGTGCTTTCACTAGCTTTGCATGTGTTTGGTGGTCTGAACATTGTAGATTATATCCTGTTCCAACTACTTGGGCTGTTTTGAAAACTGCTATGCGTACTCGTTGGGTTCCACCATATTATCAACGTGAATTACTTCAAAAATTGCAGCGTTTAAGACAAGGGAAAAATTCTGTAGAAGAATATTATCAGGAATTACAAACTGGCATGATTAGATGTGGTATTGTTGAGGAGAATGAAGCTATGCTTGCACGTTTTATGGGTGGATTAAATAAAGAGATTCAGACCATTCTAGAGTATAAGGATTATAATAATATCACTCGTTTATTCCATCTTGCTTGTAAAGCTGAACGTGAAGTGCAGGATCGACAGCCATTGGCGCGAACTAACTTTTCTGCAGGTCGACCTTCATCATGGACACCGCGTGCATCTTCTACTTCCACTTCACCATCACCTCCATCAGGTGCCACCTCCAGCCGTGATACAAGAAAGCAGGCACAACCACCACTCTCTGCCAAGAGCACGCCTGCCGTGCCTGCGCAGAGCTCTTCTTCTTCCATGGCATCGACAGGGCACACAAGTGATATTATTTGTCGTCGTTGTAAGGGAAGAGGACATTTTGCGAGAGAATGCAAATCTCAGCGTGTCATGATTGCTACTGAGGATGGTGGGTATGAGTCCGCTAGTGACTATGATGAGGAGACTTTGGCTCTTATTACACGTGAAGAACATGGTGGAGATGATTCTGAAAATGAGACGCAATACATGGCTCCTGAAGACGCTGACAGGTATGAATGTTTAGTTGCTCAACGTGTTTTGAGTGTGCAGGTCACACAAGCAGAGCAAAATCAGAGGCATAATTTGTTCCATACAAAGGGAGTTGTGAAGGAACGTTCTGTTCGCGTCATCATCGATGGAGGGAGCTGTAACAACTTGGCTAGCATGGAGATGGTGGAGAAGCTATCTCTCACCACAAGACCACATCCACATCCTTACTACATCCAATGGTTCAACAACAGCGGCAAGGTTAAGGTAACACGTACCGTTCGTGTGCATTTTAGTATCTCTACATATGCTGATTATGTTGATTGTGATGTGGTACCCATGCAAGCATGTTCCTTATTACTAGGTAGACCATGGCAATTTGATAAAAATTCTGTACACCATGGTAGAAACAATCAGTATACTCTTGTTCATAAGGATAAAAATATTACTTTGCTTCCTATGACTCCTGATTCCATTTTGAAAGATGACATTAATAGAGCTAATAAAGCAAAACAGGAGAAAAATAAGAGTGAAAATCAGATTGTGGCAAAGGAATTTGAGCAACAAATGAAACCTAATAATAAACCATCTAGTGTTGTTTCTGAAATTAAATTGAAAAGTGCATGTTTACTTGCCACAAAAATCTGATATTGATGTACTAGATTTCCACAAATCTGTTTGCTATGCTTTTGTGTGCAAAGAGGCATTATTTTCATTCGAGGACGTGCCTTCCTCTTTGCCCCCTGCTGTCACTAACATTTTGCAGGAGTTCGCTGACGTCTTCCCACAAGACGTGCCACGGGATTACCACCTATTCGAGGGATTGAGCATCAAATTGACTTAATTCCCGGTGCATCGCTACCCAACCGTGCACCATACCGTACCAATCCAGAGGAGACGAAGGAGATTATGCGTCAAGTACAGGAGCTGCTTGACAAAGGTTATATACGCGAATCTCTTAGTCCTTGTGCTGTTCCTATTATACTCGTGCCTAAAAAGGATGGTACGTCGCGTATGTGTGTTGATTGTAGAGGCATTAATAATATTACTATTCGTTATCGTCATCCTATTCCTAGGCTAGATGATATGCTTGATGAATTGAGTGGCTCTACAATATTCTCCAAAGTTGATTTGCGTAGTGGATACCATCAAATTCGTATGAAATTGGGAGATGAATGGAAAACTGCCTTTAAAACTAAGTTTGGTTTATATGAGTGGTTAGTCATGCCTTTTGGGTTAACTAATGCACCTAGTACTTTCATGAGACTAATGAACGAAGTTTTACGTGCTTTCATTGGACGATTTGTGGTAGTCTATTTTGATGATATACTGATTTATAGCAAATCTTTGGAAGAACATTTGGAACATTTACGTGCTGTTTTTATTGCTCTACGTGATGCACGTTTGTTTGGTAACCTTGGGAAGTGCACCTTTTGCACCGACCGAGTATCTTTTCTTGGCTATGTTGTTACTCCACAGGGAATTGAAGTTGATAAAGCCAAGATTGAAGCTATTGAGAGTTGGCCGCAGCCCAAAACGGTCACACAAGTGCGGAGTTTTCTTGGACTCGCTGGTTTCTATAGGCGTTTTGTGAGAGATTTTAGCACCATTGCTGCACCTCTCAACGAGCTTACAAAGAAGGATGTGCCTTTTGTTTGGGGTACCGCACAGGAAGAAGCCTTCACGGTATTGAAAGATAAGTTGACACATGCTCCTTTACTCCAACTTCCTGATTTTAATAAGACTTTTGAGCTTGAATGTGATGCTAGTGGCATTGGATTAGGAGGTGTGTTATTACAAGATGGCAAACCTGTTGCATACTTTTCTGAAAAATTGAGTGGGCCTAGTCTGAATTATTCTACTTATGATAAAGAACTATATGCTCTTGTCCGGACTTTAGAAACATGGCAACATTATTTATGGCCCAAAGAATTTGTTATACATTCTGATCATGAATCTTTGAAACATATTAAAAGTCAAGCTAAACTGAATCGTAGACATGCTAAATGGGTTGAATTCATTGAAACTTTCCCTTATGTCATTAAACACAAGAAGGGTAAAGAAAATGTTATTGCTGATGCATTGTCTCGTCGCTATACTATGCTTTCACAACTTGACTTCAAAATATTTGGTTTGGAGACCATCAAAGATCAATATGTGCATGATGCTGATTTTAAAGATGTATTGCAGAATTGTAAAGAAGGAAGAACCTGGAACAAGTTTGTCGTTAATGATGGATTTGTGTTCCGTGCTAACAAGCTATGTATTCCAGCTAGCTCTCTTCGTCTTTTGTTGTTGCAGGAGGCGCATGGCGGAGGATTAATGGGACACTTTGGCGTGAAGAAGACAGAGGACGTACTTGCTACACATTTCTTTTGGCCAAAGATGAGACGGGATGTTGAGCGTTTTGTTGCTCGCTGCACTACATGTCAAAAAGCTAAGTCACGACTCAATCCTCATGGTTTATATATGCCTTTGCCTGTACCTAGTGTTCCTTGGGAGGATATATCTATGGACTTTGTTTTAGGTTTACCTTGAACAAAGAAGGGGAGGGATAGCATATTTGTTGTCGTGGATAGATTCTCGAAAATGGCACACTTTATACCATGTCATAAAAGCGATGATGCTGTTAATGTTGCTGATTTGTTCTTTCGTGAAATTATTCGCTTGCATGGTGTGCCAAATACTATTGTTTCCGATCGTGATACTAAATTTCTTAGCCACTTTTGGAGATGTTTATGGGCTAAGTTGGGGACTAAACTGCTTTTTAGTACTACTTGTCACCCCCAAACTGATGGACAAACTGAAGTAGTCAATAGAACATTGTCTACTATGCTTAGGGCTGTTTTGAAGAATAATAAGAAAATGTGGGAAGAATGCTTGCCTCATATTGAGTTTGCTTATAATCGTTCATTGCATTCTACTACT
Source organism: Aegilops tauschii subsp. strangulata (assembly GCF_002575655.3). Taxonomy (NCBI): domain Eukaryota; kingdom Viridiplantae; phylum Streptophyta; class Magnoliopsida; order Poales; family Poaceae; genus Aegilops; species Aegilops tauschii. The sequence continues at coordinate 282,789,469 of NC_053036.3, forward strand.
AAGATGTGCCCTTTTGAAATTGTGTATGGTTTCCTACCTCGTGCACCTATTGATTTGTTGCCTCTTCCATCTTCGGAGAAGGTTAATTTTGATGCTAAACAACGTGCTGAATTGATCTTAAAAAGGCATGAGTTAACTAAGGAAAACATTGAGCGTATGAATGCTAAATATAAACTTGCTGGAGATAAGGGTAGAAAACATGTTGTGTTTGCACCTGGAGATCTTGTTTGGTTACATTTGCGTAAGGATAGATTTCCTGATTTGCGCAAATCAAAGCTAATGCCACGTGCTGATGGTCCTTTTAAGGTGTTAGAGAAAATAAATGATAATGCATCTAAACTTGAGCTGCCTGCAGATTTTGGGGTTAGTCCCACTTTTAACATTGCAGATTTGAAGCCTTATTTGGGTGAGGAAGATGAGCTTCCGTCGAGGACGACTTCATTTCAAGAAGGGGAGGATGATGAGGACATCAATACCATTGTTACACCCACAGCCCCTGCTGCTATACATACTGGACCAATTACTAGAGCTCGCGCACGCCAATTAAATTACCAGGTACTTTCGTTTCTTGGTAATGATTCTAATATTCATGAGAATATGATGCTGCCTAAATTGGATACATTTGTTTTGCTTACAAATGAAGGGCCTAGCTTTGAGAAGGATGAACATTGGAGCAAGAACAAGCATGGAGATGATGGCATGCGCATGGGGAACAAGAACGGAGTTACAAGTGATGATTTCAAGACGTTGAAGCCACCATAATGCGTGCATGAAACCTTGGACGAAATATACAAGATGCTACTTCATAACTTTCGTCCAGAGGCTATTCTAGGTGCTGCGTCACCTTATTATTGGGCCAGGCCCATGTAATTTCGAAATACATCAGTATAGGCTGTTTTTAGAGTCCGTATGTGTGGGGAAACAAGAGATAGGGTTGGTTTCGGACCCCTTCCTCAAGGGCCACGAAATTCCCCCCCTCTTCCTCCATATATACAGCCCTTAGGGCGTCATTTAGACTTTGGGTTTTGTTTAGATTAAAAGTTCGCCATAGCTGCAACTTCGCGTACTTCGTTTGTGTTCAGCGACCAGACAAAGGCGTCACAGAACTCCACCTTGATCAATAAAGCTTTCATCTTATATTCGCAATATCCAGATTGCAATCTCAGTTTCTTGCTTGTTCTTCGTTTGCTCGCAGGAAACAGACCCTCGTGGTCAGGTTGATCGTGCTCCGGCGTGGTCGATAACCTCTCGGAGTTGGTTTAGCGATTGCTAAGGCGCGACGTCCTCGCACGTTCGTAGTCGGATCGTCAAAGTCGACTTCCACCAAAGCGATATCCATCATCTCATCGAAAGACGGGACACCTTTGCCTCTATCAAAAAGGGTAAATCTTGACAAATGGAAAAGTTTTATTTCCTGGCAAAATTTTAATTAATAAAACAAGGTCCAAATTTTGGGGTGTCACAGATTGTCATACCCGATCATCTTGGATCATAGCATAGAAACATCATACATATAGCATACTTGGAATAGAAGTTGTTGCATTTTTTCTTAGTAGGTTGTGCACAAGTTTGTATCCGCCTATTGTGCAATTGTGCTAGCGTCTCTCTAGTGTTGTGCAACAAGAGCATCTTTGTGGTTTCCACATTTTGGCTCACCCTTGGTTGCACAACCCCACATTATCTATTTGCGTGTGTGTTTCCGTGTACCATATCTTGCTATTGGTCTACTTGTTGCATTTGCAAATTTGTGAATGTTTTCCAACATTATTGAAGCTCACTAACAATTGCATCAAATTTTATGCCACCATCCTATCCGAGCCCCACCATAAGCTTTTACTTGTGTAGGTGTGAGAAACTGACAAGAATTGGTACCAATTGTGCTATTTCCTTGTTACACATTGGAGTGATCTTTGATCCATCTTCAACATCGGTCAAGGTACATTTGGTATTGGTTCTTCTCTTTCTCCCACTCACATATCTTTGTTTGGAATGATGGATAGGCCAAGTTCTTCTACCAACCCACTCTTCCTTGAGCAAGACGACGACCCGAACAACTACGTCACCAACCTACACCTCTTTGGTACACAACGAGCGTTGCATGAAGAGCAACTAGCAATGAGCGACCGCATCGACAACCTCGCCACCGACTTGCGACTCTCCGTGAAACGTACAAGAGACTACTTTGACAACAAGCTCGACGAACACAAGAACGCGAATGACGCAAAAATGGATGAGATTCGTGCCTTGTTGGTCAACCGCTCTTCGACCACGTCGTCTTACTCAAGATGGAGCCGCTCAAGTCGACACTCGGACGACACTATCTCCGGCTCAAGTACCCCGACATCGAATACTCTTCGTCGTGCCGCGCGTCAAGATCGTCAAGCAAACCGCAATCCTCTACACGAAGCCGACTCTCAAGAGCATGGACATCGTCAAAACCAAGGTACATTCATGCAAGCACAAGAACGGCAACGCCAACGACAACAAGAACAAGAGGAGCGCGCGCGACAACATCAAGATGCACAAGACGCCGAGGCACAGTGCCAAGAACAACAACTTCGTGAAGCTCAAGCACTTGAGGCGCAACGTGCCCTTCGAGATTCAAGTCGAGCCATAACCAACCGAGGCCGACAAGCTCGTCTACAACAAGAAGCGCTTCGCGATGAAGTCCAAGAGAGGATTTTCCAAGCACGTGTCCATCGACAAGCTCCTCCTCAAGCTCGACAAGTTCCTCCACAAGCTCGCCAAGAACATCAAGTTCAACAAGAGCAAGACGACAATGGAAATCCTCCAAGACAAGAGCAACATGAGTTCAACAACCCTCCTCGCCAAGAGCAACATGAGATTGTCAATCCTCAACGACATGGGCGTTATCATCCTCGACCCCAACACAATGAAGAGCAACAATACCGCAAGCTAGAGTTCACCATGCCCAAGTTCACCGGAAGCAATGATCCCGAAGAGTACATATCATGGGCATTGAAGGTTGACAAAATCTTCCGCTTGCACAACTACGAAGAAGAGAAGAAGATCGCGATGGCATCCCTTGAATTCCAAGACTACGTCCTCATTTGGTGGGAACAAGTCATTGAGCGCCGAGAGGCAAGAGGTGAACCACCCATCACTACTTGGGCGCAAATGAAGGTTGTCATGAGAGCACGATTCATGTCAAAATACTACAACCGCGACCTCTTCAAGAAACTCCAACTACTCAAGCAAGGAACCAAGAGCGTTGAAGAGTACTACAAGAAAATGGAGATTGCCATGATAAGAGCCTATGTCACGGAAGATGATGAGCAAACTATGGCACGTTTCTTGAATGGACTCAATCACCCTATCAAGAAGATTGCTGACTTCCAACCATACTCGAACCTCATCGAGCTAGTGCACCAAGGCACAAAAGCGGAACGCCAAGTGCAAGATGACTTCAAGTATGCCAAGTTTTCATCCAAGTCCTATGGCTTCTCCAACAATCAAGCTTCAATGACTCCAACACCGTCTACCTCAACAAAGCCATCTATGAGCAACGACGACAAGTCAAGTTACAAGAAAACTTCGACAACCTCAAGTCGTCCTCCTACTACAAGCAACTTCAAGCCGAAAGCTTCATCATCATCTACCCCAACCGATGAGACCATCAAGACAAGTTCCTTCAAATGCTTCATGTGCGGAGGCTGAGGCCACAAGTCCTTTGAGTATACAAACAAGCGCACCATGATCCTCAACGACGACGGAACCTACGACTCCATGAGTGAAGAAGAAATGGAAGCCCTTGAGCAAGTGGCCATGCACGGACAAGTGAACAACAAAGACGAAGATGATCAAGTCTTTTATGACGAAGATTCAAGCCCCGCTCTCGTTGTCTCCAAGGTCTTGACACTTCAACATCACCAAGAAGAAGACCAAAGATGCCATGTCTTCCACACCAAGGCCGACATAAATGGAAGGTCCGTCAATGTCATCATCGATGGAGGGAGTTGCCATAACCTTGCAAGTGAAGAACTATGCTCCAAGATCCAATTGGTCAAGATGAAGCACCCGCAACCATACAAGGTTCAATGGCTAAGCGACACTGGCACCATCCAAGTCGAGCATAGGGTACAAGTCTCCTTCAAGTTCGGAGCTTACGAAGACACTTTGGAGTGTGATGTTATTCCAATGACCGTTTGCCACCTTCTTCTTGGACAGCCATGGCAATATGACCGAGGCGTCATCCACAATGGTCGTAAAAACCACTATAGCTTCAAGATGAAAGGGAAGGAGTATGTGCTACACCCTATGTCTCCAAGCCAAGTGGTCGCGGACAAGCAAGCCACCCATCATGGAGAGAATAGTGAGAGAGCGAACCACAAAAAAGAGAGTGAGCGCCACAAGCCCAAATTGAGTGCCTCCACGATGAGCGACAAGAAAAACTTAGTTTTATTTGCCACCAAACGTGAGATGAGAGAAGTGCGTGAGAACCCATCAAGTGTACTACACTATGTCCTATTGTGCAAGGACGAGGCACAAAAAGCTAACACCTCTCACGATCTACCTTTGGTGTTATCTTCTCTCTTACAGGAATTCCAAGATGTTTTCCCCGACGAGCTACCTCCGGGTCTACCTCCACTATGAGGCATTGAGAACCGCATCGACCTCATCCCCGGAGCGCCACTTCCAAACAAGGCTCCCTACCGAGTCAACCCCGAAGAAACCAAAGAAATACAAAGGCAAGTAAAGCATCTCATAGACCATGGACATGTGCGCGAAAGTTTGAGTCCTTTTGCCGTACCGGTCATTCTTGTGCCAAAAAGAGACGGTAGCTTTCGCATGTGTTCTGACTGTAGACCCATCAATGCTATCACCGTTCGCTATAGGTACCCCATTCCACGCCTTGACGATATGCTAGATGAACTTAGCGGTGCCACTATCTTTTCCAAAATTTATCTTAAAAGTGGTTACCATCAAACATGCATACAAGAGGGTGATGAATGGAAAACCACTTTCAAAACAAAGTTTGGTTTGTATGAGTGGTTAGTCATGCCTATGGGTTTATCGGAAGCACCGGGTACTTTCATGCGTCTTATGCATTATGTGTTTCGCCCTTATATTGGTGAATTTGTTGTTGTCTACTTCGATGATATCCTTGTGTTTAGGAAATATCTCAAAGAGCATGTCACCCACCTTCGCACCATGCTACAAACTCTTCGAAAAGAGCAACTTTATGCTAATATGGAAAAATGCCTCTTTGGTGTTGATAAGCTTGTTTTCTTGGGGTTTGTAGTATCTTCTAAGGGTGTTTATGTTGATGAATCTAAGATCAATGCTATTAAAACTTGGCCCCAACCAACCAATTTGCAACAAGTGCGTAGTTTTCTTGGTTTAGCCAGTTTCGACCATCGATTTGTGAAAGATTTTAGCACCATTGCTTCACCTTTACATGCTTTGAGCAAGAAGAATGCACCCTTTGTTTGGGGACCATCGCAAGATAGCGCATTCAGCGAGCTTAAGAATTTGCTTAATCATGCTCCCGTGCTTGCATTACCCAACTTTGGCAAACCTTTTGAAATTCATTGCGATGCTAGTGGTAATGGCATAGGAGGTGTGTTAACACAAGAGAAGCGCCCAATTGCTTATTTTACTGAGAAACTTTCCGGAGCGCAACTCAATTATACCATCTATGACAAAGAGCTATATGCTTTAGTGCGAGTTTTGCGTGAATGGGAACATTACCTCCGGCCTCATGAATTCATCATCCATACCGATCATGAAACACTTAAATATCTTAAGGGTCAACTAAGTTGAACAAGCGTCATGCTAAGTGGAGTGAATTTATAGAGACATTTCCTTATGTCATCAAGTATATTAAAGGTAAGGAAAATGTTGTGGCAGATGCACTTTCCCATATATGCATGCTTGTTACTCAACTTGAATTGAATGTCATTGGCTTTGAGCACATAAAAGACTTGCATGAGCATGATCCTACTTTTGCCATTCCTTATGCCAAATGTTTGACGCATACATCTCGGGAACGCTATTACATCAAACATGGTTATCTTGTGAGAGCTAACAAACTTTGCATCCCCCAGTCTTCTCTTCGTTTGTTGCTTTTGCAAGAATCTCATGGAGGTGGACTAATGGGACATTTTGGTCGCAACAAGACACTTCCTACGCTCTCCAAGAACTACTTTTGGCCCAAGATGTTTCGCGACGTCAACCGCTTCACCAACTGATGCTCTACATGTCGCAAAGCTAAGTCTAAAGCTCAATCTCATGGCCTTTACATGCCACTTCCAATTCCATATCAACCATGGGAAGATGTTAGCATGGATTTTGTGCTTGGTTTGCCTAGAAGTAAAAATGGCAAGGATTCCGTTTTTGTTGTTGTGGACCGATTCACCTAAATGGCTCATTTCTTTCCTTGCAACAAGATAGACGATGCTTCACATGTTGCCAATCTCTTTCGTAGGGAAATCTTGCGACTTCATGGAGTACCAAAGACGATTGTCTTGGACCGCGACGTCAAGTTCTTGAGTTACTTTTGGAAGACTCTATGCGCCAAGCTCGGAATCAAGCTACTATTCTCCACGGCATACCATCCACAAACCGACGGCCAAACGGAGGTGACGAACCGTACACTCTCCACTCTACTACGCGTGTTGATAAAGAAGAACATCAAGGAGTGGGAAGAGTGCCTACCGATCGCCGAGTACGCCTACAACCGTGCAAGACACTCAACAACCGGCAAGTCCCCTTCCGAGGTCGTCTACGGATTCAACCCGTTGTCCCCTTTGGACATCCTTCCTCTACCACTACAAGAGCGCATCAACATGGACGCGAGCAACCGAGTGAACTACCTCAAGAAGATGCATGAAGATACAAGGCACACCATCGAGTGCCAAGTACAACGACTAGCGACCAAGCTCAATGTCAACAAGCAACCCATGATATTCAACATTGGAGATCTTGTGTGGCTACACCTTCGCAAGGACTGCTTCCCCAACGAACGCAAGTCCAAACTTCTACCACGAGCTGATGGACCCTTCAAGGTGCTAGCACGCTACAACAACAACGCTTGCAAGATCGACCTCCCGCGCAACAAGTACAACGTGAGCGACGTATTCAACATCAAGGATCTTTCGCCCTACCATGGTGATGAAGATTTTGATCCGAGGTCGGATCTTTCCCAAGGGAGGGCAGATGATGCGGAGCATCCCATGATCATCCCCATGGACGCATCTACACCTCCAATGACACCACTTGGACCAATGACAAGAGCCCGAGCCAAGGCTATTGAAGATAAGGTAAACTCGCTCCTTTCCGAACTACCACTTTCGACACATGAGACATGGCTACTACCTCAAATGGAAACACTATGTGTGCTTAGGTACTTGGAGGAAAGCCACGGAACATCTACATCCAATGGACAAGACGGCAAGGACACCAAGTACGAAGGACAAGAGGAAGAGCTGTCACAGAAGCTACAGGCTCCGGACGACCGGCCCAGCCCGGACGTTCGACCCCTGGAGGTCACAACAGCCCAAGGAACTCAAGCCTGCGAACTCTACAGCGACCGGACAACCGTCCAGGACCGGACGTCCAACGACCTCCAGGCTCCGGACGACCGACGCTACGCCAACAGAACTGAATCTACGGAAATCCGAGGAAGACCGGACGACTGGCGACCAGACGATCGGACACCTACGGACGTTCGACGCCGTGGCAACAGAACATAATTTATGGACATCCGAAGATCTACGGACGTCCGAACCCTCGCGAGCCTCCGGACGACCAGCGCCTCACGGACGTCCGGACCCTGGCTGCGTCCAGTTTCGGGACGAAGCCCATGTACCCCTCCACTTCGCCCCTCTTTTGCACTTAGACTATAAATAGACCTCTCCCCCCTCCTAGTTAGGGTTAGCAAAGGATTAGCTCATGTTTGTGTGAGAGCTTTGCTCATCCACTTGGTTACCTTCTCCTCGAAGATCGCGCCTCCATCGGAGAAGATCCTTCCAAGCGGATTCAAGACCCCCTCTTGGGCGGCCCCATCAAGACCTCCTCACGGAGAAGAACCGGTTACCCTTTGTATCGTCCGTTGTTGACTTTGGATCGTGTATTCCCCTTTGTGTTTCGAGGATCTAGCATATGTGTGACTATATCGTGTTGGTTTGAGAGTTCCTCTTGTGTTTTCCCTCGTTTTCCCCTCGTGTTCTTCGTATTCTTAGTTGGGATCCGCTCCTTTCGTGAAAGATCGGCCGTTTAGGGTCTCACCCTACATCATGGAACCATTCGAATAGAGGATTTATTCATCATGAACAAACTCCAAAACAGGAATTAAATCACCTTGAAGAAAACAAGAATAAGATTTACGTTATGCTTATCCTTTGTCAAATTAAATTGATGACAAGCAAAGGATTTGACATACTACTTATTCTCATTGAAAAGGATTGAAGAGACATATAGCGCAAACTTGGGAAAATCTTCAACGAACCACCGGTACGATTTTAGAAGGAACGAATAAATTGATATGGTAAGAAAGGAAAAGGAATCTTGAACGAACCATCGTATGAATTTGAAAATGAATGATGCAAAGAGAACGAAACGCCGGAAGAATTGGAAAACAAACAAAGATACTTGAGGGAATTAGGATACAAGAGAACGAAGAGATCACGAGCTGACTAGATTATACTTGAACGATGCACCTGAAGAAATGGGGAATGAGGGCTGAACATTGTGGATGAAGAATTATTCTGATATGATGGCCTCCGGAATCAAAACGAAGACACTACTAAAATGCTTCAGATGGATATGAAAAGAATTCTCACAATCAAAAACAATTATGAGGATGGCATGAAGCTAGAACCACGATACTTCAAGAGAGCGGACAAGATTTACGAGAAATTCTTCTTTGGTCTTCTGAGCTAAGAATGACGATGAGAACCACCACCATGAATTGTTGAGGCACTCCAGAATGAAGATTAGAAAGGTTGAACCAATGATGATTTTTTTTAAAGTGATCTTAGAGAAGGCATATGATTGATGGAATCCATTCTTACGTCACACTTTGAAAAGAATTTGAGAATAACTCCGGAAAATAAGAAGAGTCAGGTAAGATCCTTGGAAAAGACCTATGGGTTAGGGCCACTCAAAATAAAAACCGTTGGAAAAGATTGCTTGAAAGAGAGATTGCACCGGTTGAATTAAATGGCATGGATGAGGTAACAACCTTGGATTAGCTTGAACGGATTAAGAATGGAAACTCAAATCTTCTGGGATATCTTGTACAATCCGGAGAAGAAATAGAGCGAGGTGAATAAATAAGAATATTTAAGGAAAAGAACGAAGAGACTTCACATCATAAAATGGATACTTGATAAAGAAATCCGAGTCCTTGAAGAAAAGGGTGGGATGGTGGAAAAAAAACAAAGGCAACTTGGGACGGATGGAACAAACACCGTAGACAAAGCTGACAATTGATGTTCCAAATGTTGAAATACATATCCACTAAAAGAGAAGCACTCTGGTTAACAATAATTGACATGCCAATCTCGATGATCAAGAAGGATTAGCACTCCCATTAAAATATGAGAACACCGCTTAGGAAAAGGCATGGAATCAACATTTGACATTGAAGCAAATCGAATACCACAACTCAAAACAAAACAAAGGGTTTGGCTTATAGAATAAGCCGGAACAAACATATGATAGATATTTTGTCCGATGTTTTTGTGGTGGGGCCCACACGGGCTCAATCGTATAGCACCATCATGTACAAGGCAGTGCACATGACATACGTAGCGTCCCCGAGCCATAGCAAAGCTACACGGGGATCATTAATACACAACAAGACCACTGTAAAACCAACCGTGGCGGATGATGTCTGCTACGCAACCTTCTTCTTGTAGACTCGTGTTGGGCCTCCAAGCGCAGAGTTTTCTAGGACAGTACCAAATTCCCCTCAAGTGGATGACCTAAGGTTTATCAATCCGTGGGAGGCGTAGGATGAAGATGGTCTCTCTCAAACAACCATGCAAACAAATAACAAAGAGTCTCTTGTGTCCCCAACACACCCAATACAATGGTAAATTTTATAGGTGCACCAGTTCGGCGAAGAGATGGTGATACAAGCGTAATATGGAGGGTAGATATAGGTTTTTGTAATCTGAAAATATAAAAACAGCAAGGTAGCAAGTGGTAAAAGTGAGCGAAAACGGCATTGCAATGCTTGGAAAGAAGGCATAGGGTTCATACTTTTACTAGTTCAAGTTCTCTCAACAATGATAACATAATTAAATCATATGGCAATCCCTCAACGTGCAACAAAGAGTCACTCCAAAGTTCCTATCACGGAGAACATAAGATGAAATTGCTTGTAGGGTACGAAACCACCTCAAAGTAATTATTTCCGATCAATCCATTGTGCTATTCCTATAAGTGTCACAAACAACCCTAGAGTTCGTAGTAAAATAACACCATATTACACACATCAATCAACCCTAATGTCACCTAGATACTCCAACGTCACCACAAGTATCCGTGGGTCAATTATACAATATGCATCAAGCAACTTCAGATTCATAATATTCAATTCAACACAAAGAACCTCAAAGAGTGCCCCAAGATCTCTACCGGAGGAACAAGCACAAAAACGTGCATCAACCCCTATGCATAGATTACCCCAATGTCAGTCACCTCGGGAATCCGCGAGTTGAGTGCCAAAACATACATCAAGTGAATCAATAGAACACCCCATTGTCACCACGGGTATCCCACGCAAGACATATATCAAGTATTCTCAAATCCATAATAGTATTCAATCCGATAATAGTGAAACCTCAAAGGTAAAACTCAATTCATCACAAGTAGATAGAGCTGGAGAAACACCATATGATTCAACTATAATAACAAAGCTCGCGGTACATCCAGATCATGCCATATCAAGAAGCGAGAGAGAGAGAGAGAGATCAAACACATAGCTACTAGTACATACCCACAGCTCCGAGGGTGAACTACTCCCTCCTCGTCATGGAGACCACCGGGATGATGAACATTTCCACCGGTGATGGTTTCCCCCTCCGGCAGGGTGCCGGAATGGGCTCCCGATTGGTTTTTCATGGCTACAGAGGCTTGTGACGGCGGAACTCCCGATCTAGGTTTCTTTCAGGGGGTTTCTAGATTTATAGGAATTTTTGGCGTCGTTTCACATCAGGGGGGTCCACGAGTCAGCGACAAGGCAGCGGGGCGCGCCCTAGGGGGTGGGCGCACCCTCCGCCCTTGCGTTGACTCAGGACTCTTCTGGCCCAACTATTGTGCTTCGGGGGCTTCTTCTAGTCCATAAAAAATCACCGTAAATTTTCAGCTTGTTTGGACTCCGTTTGATATTCCTTTTCTACAAAACTTAAAAACAAGGAAAAAATAGAAACTTGCACTGGCTCTAGCTTAATAGGTTAGTCCCAAAAATAATATAAAATAGCATATAAATGTATATAAAACATCCAAGATGGATAATATAATAGCACGGAACAATAAAAAAAATATAGATACGTTGGAGACGTATCAAGCATCCCCAAGCTTAATTCCTGCTCGTCCTTTAGTAGGTAAATGATAAAAACAGAATTTTTGATGTGGAATGCTACCTAACATATTTATCAATATAATCTTATCTATTATGGCAATAATATTCAGATCCGTAAGATTCAAAACAAAAGTTTAATATTGACATAAAAACAATAATACTTCAAGCATACTAATAAAGTAATCATGTCTTCTCAAAATAACATGGCCAAAGAAAGTTATCCCTACAAAATCATATAGTCTGGCTATGCTCCATCTTCATCACATAAAATATTCAAATCATGCACAACCCCGATGACAAGCCAAGCAATTGTTTCATACTTTTGATGTTCTCAAACATTTTCAACTTTCACGCAATACATGAGCATGAGCCATGGACATAACACTATAGGTGGAATAGAACATGGTGTTTGTGGAGAAGAAGAAAAAGAAGGAGATGGTATCACATCAACTAGGCGTATCAACGAGCTATGGAGATGCCCATCAATAGATATCAATTTCAGTGAGTAGGGATTGCCATGCAACAGATGCACTAGAGCTATAAGTTTATGAAAGCTCAAAAAGAAAACTAAGTGCGTGTACATCCAACCTGCTTGCTCATGAAGACCTATGGCAATTTGAGGAAGCCCATCGTTGGAATATACAAGCCAAGTTCTATAATGAAAATTTTCCACTAGTATATGAAAGTGACAACATAGGTGACTCTCTATCATGAAGATCATTGTGCTACTTTGAAGCACAAGTGTGGTAAACGGATAGTAGCATTTCCCCTTCTCTCTTTTCTCTCATTTTTTTATTTGGGATTCTTTGGCCTCTCTTTTTTTCTCTTCTCTTTTTTTATAAATTTTTTATTATTTTTCATCTGGAGTCTCATCCCAACTTGTGAGGGAATCATAGTCTCCATCATCCTTGCCTCACATGGGACACTGCTCTAATAATGATGATCATCACACTTTTATTTACTTTACAACTCAAGAATTACAAATCGATACTAGAACAAAAGATATGACTCTATGTGAATGCCTCCAGCGGTGTGCCAGGATGTGCAATGACTCAAGAGTGACATACAAAAAAATTATGCATTGTTGCCTTGCCACAAATACTATGTCAACTACATGATCATGCAAAGCAAGATGACAATGTTGAAGCGTGTCATAGTAAAACGGAACGGTGGAAGTTGCATGGCAATATATCTCGGAATGGCTATGGAAATGCCATAATAGGTAGGTATGGTGGCTATTTTCAGGAAGGGTAATGGTGGGTGTATGGTATCGGCGAAAGTTGCGCGGTACTAGAGAGGCTAGCAATGGTGGAAGGGTGAGAGTGTGTATCATCCATGGACTCAACATTAGTCGTAAAGAACTCACATACTTATTGCAAAAATCTATTAGTCATCTTAACAAAGTACTACGCGCATTCTCCTAGGGGGATAGATTGGTAGGAAAAGACCATCAGTCGTCCCCGACCGCCACTCATAAGGAACACAATCAATAAATAAATTATGCTCCAACTTCGTTACATAACGGTTCACCATACCTGCATGCTATGGGAATCACAAACTTTAACACAAGTATTTCTACAATCCACAATTACTCACTAGCATGACTCTAATATCACCATCTTTATATCTCAAAACAATCATAAGGAATCAAACTTCTCATAGTATTCAATGCACTTTATATGAAAGTTTTTATTATATCCCTCTTGGATGCCTATCATATTAGGACTAAATTCATAACCAAAGCAAATTACCATATTGTTTAAGACTCTCAAAATAATATAGTTGAAGCATGATAGTTCATCAATTTCTTCAAAATAGAACCACCGTCGTGATCTAAAAGATATAAGTGAAGCACTAGAGCAAATGACAAACTAATCCAAAAGATATAAGTGGAGATGAATGAGTAGTCGAATAATTATGTGACTATGTGAAGACTCTCTAACATTTAAGAATTTCATATCTTAATATTTTATTCAAACATCAAGCAAAACAAAATAAAATGACATTTCAAGGATATCACTTATCATGTGAAGAAGCAAAAACTCAGGCTCAACCGAGGCTAACCAATGATTGTTGATGAAGAAAGGTGGGATGCCAACCGGGGCATCCCCAAGCTCAGATGCTTGAGACTTCTTGAAAAATTAATTAGGGATTCCTTGGGCATCCCCAAGCTTGAGCTCTTGTGTCTCCTTAATTCCTCTCATATCATAGTTTCCCGGAATCTTAAAAAATTCAAACACACAAAACTCAACAAGAACTCGTGAGATAAGTTAGTATAAACCCATGCAAAACCTTATCATTCTCTACTGTAGAAAATCACTAAAATTATAATTTGACATTGCATACTAAATGTCTCTGCATATTTAAGAGCCATATCCTCAAATAGAATCCTTAAACAAGCAAACATAACAACAATTTGTCTAAACAGAACAGTCTGTAAAGAATGTAATAGGAATCATACTTCCCTAACTCCAAAAATTCTGAAAAATTACCACATTGTAGAAAATTTGTTGTTACTCGTTGTGTAAATTTTTTAAGATTTTATCATGTTCTGAGTATTGACAAATATTCAAGCAATGATAGAAAACTTTCTATTTTCAAAACAACAACATATGGACTTGCAAAATAAGCATGGTAAAGGCTATACTTGACCTTTTAATTGAACTAAAGGATGCAAAACATTAATCTAAATAACAGCAAGTAAATCCTAATAAAATAAAATGACGCCCCAAGCAAAACGCATATCATGTGGTGAATAAAAATATAGCCTCAAGTAAATTTAACGATGAACGAAGACGAAAGAGGGGATGCCATCCAGGGCATCCCCAAGCTTAGGCTCTTGTTGTCCTTGAATATTACCTTGGTGTGCCTTGGGCATACCCAAGCTTAGGATCTTGCCACTCCTTATTTCGTAGTCCATCAAAACTTCACCCAAAACTTGAAAACTTCACAACACAAAACTTAACAGAAAATTCGTAAGCTCCGTTAGTATAATAAAGCAAATCACCACTTAGGTACCTTTGTGAACTCATTCTAAATTTATATTGGTGTTATATCTACCGTATTCCATCTTCTCCATGGTTCATACCCTCCGAAACTACTCATAGATTCATCAAAATAAGCAACCAACACAATGAAAACAGTATCTGCCAAAACAGAAAAGTCTGTAGTAATCTGGAAACTTTCCATTCTTCTGCATTTTAAAAATTATAAAAAATTAGGAAAATGTAGGGAATTTGTATATCAATCATGTGTCAAAAATTCAGTTCAAAATCACGTTCGAGTGAATTTTTAAAATTCGTGGACTGAGAGCAAAAGTTTCTGTTTTTGCACAGAATCAAGTCAACTATCATCCACACTGTCCCAAAGGCTTTACTTGCCACTTTATTGAAACAAAAGCTATAAAACATTATTACTATAGTAGCTTAATCACGTGAACAAACGAAAACACTAGATATAAATATTGGGTTGTCTCCCAACAAGCGCTTTCCTTTAATGCCTTTTTAGCTAGGCATGATGATTTCAATGATGCTCACGTGAAGGATAAGAATTGAAACATAAAGAGAGCATAATGAAGCACGTGACTAGCAGATTTAAGCCTAACCCACTTCCTATGCATAGGGATTTTGTGAGCAAATAATTTATGGGAGCAAGAATCAACTAGCATAGGAAGGTAAAGCAATCATAATTTCAAGATTTTCAACACATAGGGAGGAAACATGATATTATTGCAATTCCTACAAGCATATATTCCTCCCTCATAATAATTTTCAGTAGCATCATGAATGAATTCAACAATATAACCATCACACAAAGCATTACTTTCATGATCCACAAGCATAGAAATTTTATTACTCTCCACATAAGCAAAATTCTTCTCATTCATAATAGTGGGAGCAAATTCAACAAAATAACTATCATGGGATTGAAAATTAAAATCAAGATGTCAAGTTCAATGGTTATCATTATTCTTTATAGCATACATGTCATCACAATAATCATCATAGATAGCAACATTGTTCTCATAATCAATTGAAATCTCTCATGAAATAGTGGATTCATCACTAAATAAAGTCATGACCTCTCCAAATCCACTTTCATAAATATTATAAGATTCAACACCCTTCAAAGTAGTGGGATCATTACCTAGAGTTGACACTCTTCCAAACCCACTTTCATCAATATAATCATCATAAATAGGATGTTATCATCATAATAAATTTGCTCATCAAAACTTGGGGGACAAAATTATCATCTTCATCAAGCATAGCATCCCCAAGCGTATGGCTTTGCATATCATTAGCATCATGGATATTCCAAGAATTCATACTAACAACTTGCAATCATGCTCATCATTCACATATTTAGTGCCAAACATTTTATAGACTTCTTCTTCTAACACGTGAGCACAATTTTCCTTTCCATCAATTTCATGAAAGACATTAAAAAGATGAAGCATATGAGGCAACATTAATTCCATTTTTTTGTAGTTTTCTTTCATAGACTAAACTAGTGATAAAACAAGAAACTAAAAGATTCAATTGCAAGATCTAAAGGTATACCTTCATGCACTAACCTCCTGGGCAACGGCGCCAGAAGAGAGCTTGATGTCTACTACGCAACCTTCTTTTTGTAGACTCGTGTTGGGCCTCCAAGCGCAGAGTTTTGTAGGACAGTGGCAAATTTCCCTCAAGTGGATGACCTAAGGTTTGTCAATCTGTGGGAGGCGTAGGATGAAGATGGTCTCTCTCAAACAACCCTGCAACCAAATAACAAAGAGTCTCTTGTATCCCCAACACACCCAATACAATGGTAAATTGTGTAGGTGCACTAGTTCGGCGAAGAGATGGTGATACAAGCGTAATATGGATAGTAGATATAGGTTTTTGTAATCAGAAAATTTAAAACAGCAAGGTAACAAGTGGTAAAAGTGAGCAAAAACGGTATTGCAATGCTTGGAAAGAAGGCCCAGGGTTCATACTTTCACAGTGCAAGTTATCTCAACAATGATAACATAATTAAATCATATGGCAATCCCTCAACGTGCAACAAAATGTCACTCCAAAGTTCCTATCGCGGAGAACATAAGATGAAATTGCTTGTAGGTTAGAAACCACCTCAAAGTTATTCTTTCTGATCAATCCACTGAGCTATTCCTGTAAGTGTCACAAACAGCCCTAGAGTTCATAGTAAAATAGCACCATATGACACACATCAATCAACCCTAATGTCACCTAGATACTCCAATGTCACCACAAGTATCCGTGGGTCAATTATACGATATGCATCAAACAACTTCAGATTCATAATATTCAATTCAACACAAAGAACCTCAAAGAGTGACACAAGATTTCTACCGGAGGAACAAAGATGAAAACGTGCATCAACCCCTACGCATAGGCCCAATGTCACCTTGGGAATCCACGAGTTGACTGCCAAAACATACATCAAGTTAATCAATAGAACACCCCATTGTCACCACAGGTATCCCACGCAAGACATACATCAAGTGTTCACAAATCCATAATAGTATTCAATCCGATAATAGTGAAACCTCAAAGGTAAAACTTAATTCATCACAAGAAGATAGAGGGGGAGAAACACCATATGATTCAACTATAATAACAAAGCTCACGGTACATCCCAATCGTGCCATATCGAGAACACGAGAGAGAGAGAGAGAGAGAGATCAAACACATAGCTACTGGTACATGCCCTCAGCCCCGAGGGTGAACTACTCCCTCCTCGTCATGGAGATCACCGGGATGATGAAGATTGCCACCGATGATGGTTTCCCCCTCCGGCAGGGTGCCCGAACAAGCTCCTGATTGGTTTTTCATGGCTACAGAGGCTTGCAGTGGTGGAACTCCCGATCTAGGTTTCTTTCTAGGGGTTTCTGGATTTATTGGAATATTTGGCATCGGCTTTATGTCAGGGGGGTCCACGCGTCAGCGACAAGGCAGGGGGCGCGCCCTAGGGGGGTGGGTGCACCCTCCACCCTTGTCATTGATGCAGGACTCTTCTGGCCCAACTCTTGTGTTTCCGGGGCTTCTTCTAGTCCATAAAATATCACCGTAAATTTTCAGCTCGTTTGGACTCCGTTTAGTTTTCCTTTTCTGCAAAACTCAAAAACAAGGAAAAAAACAGAAACTATCACGTGGCTCTAGGTTAATATGTTAGTCCCAAAAATAATATAAAATAGCATATAAATGCATATAAAATGTCCAAGATGGATAATACAATTGCATGGAACAATAAAAAAATTATATATACGTTGGAGACGTATCAGTTGACCACTAGACGTCGAACGCCAATCTCATATCATGCATGTGTCAGAAAGATATCCTAGGTAACTACTTGAATTCCCACGTATGAACTCCCGAAATTCTCGGTTATGCAATCCGGTACAGCAAGTACAAGGAGCAAAATATCATCACAGAACTCCTAGCAGAATTCTACGCTCCAAATGTACTGCGTCCATCAACACATAACCAAGAACCTTGGAAACTGTGTACCTCACACCTTCAAAAAACAACACCTATACTAGCTGCGGCAATACATCTGATCGCTCTCCCCAGTATTGGGTGGCGCCAAACTACTCTCACCACAAAGAGTATAGAAGCGTTTTCGATGTCGGCGTCCTCTGGTATGCCGGAACTGAAACGATAGCACTGCGACGAAAAAACCTTGGAGCTCAACTCCCCGGGACACTGCCACAACCTCTAAATGACAAGAGGCACCAAGAACAGAGTTCCCATCAAAATGATATCAGACTGTTTCCACAATACCCACGTGATCCTAAAAAAAGTTTGAGTGAAAAAGGAGAGTGATGGATCCAAAACACCTACGTCATGAGTCCTCACCAGAGCGACGAAGGGGATAAGGATTAAAATGAATTCCTACTCTTCGATATATAACTAGACTCAAAATAGTTTTTATTTTCTAGACTCGGCAACGGGAACGGTTCGATCAATCAAGGGGTCTTCTGCGGTACAATGCATAAAATTGAAAACGAACAATACTAAAACTAATAATCCCTCCTGGGGCCAGTATTCAGGCAGCCCCACGCCAGCAGCTCCTAGGTGCGCAGCGTCTTCCCAGTGCGGAGGCAGTACTCCGACTCCTCCGCCTTGCAGCGCTTGACGTACTGATCTGCCTCTTGCTGGCGGACGCGCGCGACTGATCTTGCCATTTTGTTGGGCGACCACCGGAGCTCCTCGTCGGTGGCACGCTGGAGCTTATCGGCCCACCTCCATGCAGCGACGAGGCGCCCAGCGCCTATGACCTTCCTCGCGAAGTACCCGTCTTCATACACCTCCTCGGCACGACGACACGCCCGCCCCCAAAGCTTCGCCGCCTCCTTTTTCCAGGCGGCCTCACGGGCTTCACAGGCCGCCTGGTACCTGGCTTCCTCCTCCGCCATCTCCTTCTTGAACGCCACTTGCCTGGTTTTCATAGCTGGCGGCAGCGACTTCCACAGACAAAGATTGTACTGGCCCCAAAACCAATCCAAAGTTGGGGGTCCGGCGCAACCTCGTCAGGCTGTGCGTAGGGGTCCTCGTCGCTGCTAATCGAGTGAGCGTCCTCGGGGGGCGGCGACTCCTCCTCGGCGCGTGGGCAGACCGGCGACGCCATGGCAGAGATTTGAGAGAGAGAGAGAGAGAGAGGGCGAGCGAGGGGAGGATGTAGATGAGAATGCAGGCGGGACGA
This sequence comes from Aegilops tauschii subsp. strangulata, assembly GCF_002575655.3. NCBI lineage: Eukaryota > Viridiplantae > Streptophyta > Magnoliopsida > Poales > Poaceae > Aegilops > Aegilops tauschii. Next base: position 282,808,733 of record NC_053036.3, read on the forward strand.
CGTGAGCAAGGTAGTATTTATTGGCGGCTGAAATCTAGATCGACGGGGACAGTACACGCCGGTCGCCGGAATTTACGAGTACTGTAGTTTGAATTACACACGATTCCCGCAGCAAAATCCGTGTGTGAACATAATAGCTCACGGTTTCCAATACAGAATCGTGTCTGATTAATGATCCCCGCCAATCACCTACCAAACCTCGAGCCGCGAGATAGAGTGCCAATCGTGTGGGGGCCGGTTGTCTTGCCAGATCTTTACATTTTCTTTTTTGAACACCAGATATTTACATCGTTTGATGATTTTTTAACTCGCACACAAGTACACAAAAATATGATTTTTCAAACCGTTATGGTTAGGCGTTGCATGTAGATGTAGTTCAAATTTGAGTTATGGTCATTAAATGGTAAGAAAATCACATAAATGTCTTTAAAAGGTCAAATGACCCCTGAAATTTTCCAAATTTTCACATGACAGTTGTATTAGTGCCTGATAAACGTAGGAAAAAATTTGAAGGCCGTAAGAGGAAGCTATCTCCCGTTCGTCATCAAACATGCATTGTTCCCTCTCGGAACCACGAACCTTCTAGCGAGTTGCTCCGGTTTGTGAGGGGTGTGTGTCCAAACGTTCGTCAAACATGCCAATTTCTTTAGCACATCATCTTGGTGGCATGATATTAAATCAAGCAATGTTTCATGTTTTTCTGATCATTTTTCTATTTTTTGGATTTAAAACGCCATGTCACTCCATGCATACGTATGCATGTGCCCATGCCTTGAGACCAATATGTTTGAAAATTCCTTCTAATTTACTGCACATGGAATTAACTCACAAACAAGTACACAAAAATATGATTTTTCAAACCGTTATGGTTAGGCGTTGCCTGTAGATGTAGTTCAAATTTGAATTACGGTCATTAAATAGTTAGAAAATCACTTAAATCTCTTTAAAAGGTCAAATGACCCCTGAAATTTTTGAAATTTTCACATGACAGTTGTATTAGTGCACGTTAAATGTAGGGAAAAAATTGAAGGCCGTAAGAGGAAGCTATCTTCCGTTCGTCATCAAACATGCATTGTTACCTCTCGGAACCACGAACCTTCTAGCAAGTTGCTCCGGTTTGTGAGGGGTGTGTGTCCAAACGTTCGTCAAACATGCCAATTTCTTTACCACATCATCTTGGTGGCATGACAGTAAATCAAGCAAGGTTTCATGTTTTCTGATCATTTTTTTTATTTTTTGGAATTAAAATGCCATGTCACTCCATGCATACGTATGCATGTGCCCATGCCTTGAGACCAATATGTCTGAAAATTCCTTCTAATTTACTGCACGTGGAATTAACTCGCACACAAGTACACAAAAATTGATTTTTCAAACCGTTATGGTTAGGCATTGCATGTAGATGTAGTTCAAATTTGAATTACGGTCATTAAATAGTTAGAAAATCGCTTAAATGTCTTTAAAAGGTCAAATGACCCCTGAAATTTTCGAAATTTTGACATGACAGTTGTATTAGTGTACGTTAAATGTAGGAAAAAAATTGAAGGCCGTAAGAGGAAGCTATCTCCTGTTCGTCATCAAACATGCATTGTTACCTCTCGGAACCACGAACCTTCTAGCGAGTTGCTCCAGTTTCTGAGGGTGTGTGTCCAAACGTTCGTCAAACATGCCAATTTCTTTACCACATCATCTTGGTGGCATCACATTAAATCAAGCAAGGTTTCATGTTTTTCTGATCATTTTTTATTTTTTGGAATTAAAATGCCATGTCACTCCATGCATACGTATGCATGTGTCCATGTCGTGAGACCAATATGTTTGAAAATTCCTCCTAATTTACTGCACATGGAATTAACCCGCACACAAGTACACAGATATGATTTTTCAAACTGTTTTGTTTAGGCATTGCATGTAGATGTAGTTCAAATTTGAATTACGGTCATTAAATTGTTAGAAAATCACTTAAATGTCTTAAAAGGTCAAATGACCCCTGAAATTTTTCAAAATTTGACATGACAGTTGTATTTGTACTACAAAATTTATCGTTCATTTAAAACACCATCCGTTGGCAATTTACTCCAAATTCGTCATTCACAGCTAATAAAAAATATCTACAACATGACACACATTTGTTTTCTAGGAACCGTTTGCGATGAAAATATCTGGGTCTATTTAAGTCTCCCTCCTTAAGCTTCGCCAGCTCGTCTGCTCTAGTGCCGGCAACCCACGAATCTCGATCTCCATTCCCGCACCCCCTTCTTGCAAAGATGACGCCGTGGAAACACTTCGTGAAGGCCCATACGATGGCCGCGTCCCCTCCCCCCCCCCCCGAGTGCGGCCGCCTGCGCCGAGAGTGCCGCCGCCTACGCCGAGAGTGTCGCCGCATCCGCATTGAGCGTGTCCGCTTCCACCGAGAGGGCGTCTGCGGCAGCCGACAGGGCAGCTGCAGCAGCCGAGACGGCTGCAGCTGCTGCAAACGCCGACAGCGCTAGAGCTGCCGTCCGTGCCGCTGATGTTGCCCTGGCCCGGGTCGAGGCCATCCCTGCCAAGATCGAGGATGCACATGCCAAGATATTCTAGGCCACCTCGGACTCCAGCATGCAACCCACGTCTGAAAAGGCGGCGGTGGCCATGGATCACCTGCTTCCTCATGAGGTCGCCGAGCGGGAGCTGGAGATGCAGGAGGCAGCGGAGATCGAGGAGTGCCGGGAGGAGGAGTTGCGTGTGGCCGAGGTCGAGGTAGAGAAGAGTCCGTCCGTCGAGGAATCAGCGGTGGAGTACCAACATGAGCTCTGGCGTAGCCACTACTACGAGTACTACAACCTTGAGGGCAGCGCCGAGGACGAGGACGAGGACAAGGACAAGGACGAGGACGAGGACAAGGACAAGGACGCGGTTGACTTCAGTAGGGGGGACGCGGAGTCCACCAACAGCGGCATGTCGCCAGGAGAAGTCATCGACGTCTCATCTCACACCGGCGAGGCATAGGCTGGCGCGGCGGCGGATTTGTTAAAATTATGCGTACTTAGGCTTTGTTTTTAATGCTGGTCTTTTGTTAGAGCAATGTTTAGGTCAACTGGCTCTGTTTAATTACTAAAATTGCTCAATTTAGTAAGTGTGGTCTGCCTGTTGTACGCTCTTTTGTGTCCCCAAATTAGCGCGGTACCCGGGGAAATTTCCACCAAAATTTGAATTATCAAACACATCCCATGCGCGTAAAGCAGAAGAATCGTTTGCGATGCACACAATCGTTCAAAGTGAATGGTCCGGCGGCACCGCGCGCGTTCAAAGTGAATGTGCCCATGTCTTGAGACCAAAATTTGAATTATCAAACTCATCCCATGCGCGTAAAGCAGAAGAATCGTTTGCGATGCACACAATCGTTCAAAGTGAATGGTCCGGCGTCACCGCGCGCAAAGTTTCCCTCCACATTTCCAAAATTTTGGCCTACCGCCAAAATATCTACCCCACCCCCTTCCCACCTCCTTTTCTCCCCGACCGAAAGTCACATTTCCCCTGTTTCCTCCTTCCTTCCTTCCTTGCTAAGCTATAGCCGCTTCCTCGCTCTCGCCGTCTCGCATCCTACCGCCGGGGTCGCCATGGTCTTCTTTAAAGACCTCTCCAGCGGTTCCTCCTCCGGCGACTACTCCTTCACCACCCGGGTATGCCTCTCTTCTCTCTCTTGGGCTATGACTTGGAATGAAGGATTTTTACCCGACGGTCGATTTGAGTCATTTCTTCCTCTTGTAGCTCCCTAGGACCATCAGTGGCAATGAATGGAGCGGGGTGGATGAAGATCTATCTGCTCATTGTCACCATCAATCTCCATGCGTGAAGCTAGTTGCATTTGATTCTGTGGACAGTGGGAGGAAGTTTCTGGCATGTGCAGAGAAGGTTAGACCCCCTTTTGTTGTTACAAATCATTTGTTAGATGTGATTCAGACACTGTCACGGTCCCAACCCATTCATACGACACCTTCAACCAAACGCATCCTAAGACAATGTCACAGTTTGTACCTAGTATCTTAAATTGTTGCCATCTCATCAGCGGTGCCATTAGAAAATTATTTTGCACCGCTTCAGCAGTTTGTGCAGCCAACTTTGGTCTACACATCCGAGCAGCCAAGCACTAAAATACTAAATCTTTATGGCATGAAGGAACTGGGCATCGGAGCAACTACGTGCTCCGGAGTCCGGGTCCCTGATATTCTTTTCCGCTGCATCGGCTCGCCAGTGCAGGGCACCGTTGCGAGATGTAGCAATAGTTGTGTTTACCCCAGTTTTGACATACATAGTGGACGGCCATAGTGCTATTAGTTATATGTTACTAAATTTGTGCATGTACACACCTGTTAGTATTAATTTTATGTCATCCAAACACTGTCGCTATGTTGTTGCAGTTATATTTACCTTCCTCATAAAATGTTCAATTTGTTATTTATTGTACATGAGTAAGAACTTGTAGCGTTGTTGTAGTTAATTGTAGCTTCCGATGTTCCAGAATTTGGTTGTTGTCTTAGTACCAATTACTTCATTTGCACATTGATCTTTTTGAGAAGATATGTCATAATTAACATGTTTCTTCAGTTTTTCAAAATAAGCATTAGTGATTTCTATGTTGCTATGAACCCATTTCCCATACAATTGTTACTGATCTAGTTTTAAATATTACAGGATGAACGGAAGTGTTCTTACTTGGAGTGGGTTGATCAAGAGTGGCCACAGTCTTTGAAGATGTTCCTAGCGAAGCTCTGGAGCATGCATGAGGAAGACAACACACGTAGGCTTAGAGAAAGTCTTGTCAAAGCTGAAGCATATTTCAAGATGCGGGATAAAAAGTTGAAGGTGGAGAATGAGCTCAGATTTTTAAAATCAGACTATGCTAAGATGGTGTTGGCAAAGGAGGAGGCACTTTCCCAGTTGGCCCGTGCAAAACGGGTTCTTACTGAACTGAAAGCAGAGGTGGATAAGACGAGCCTGGATGATCTCGATTAGGGAAATGAATATATTGTTCTTATGAAGTTGAACTAGTTGTATGTTGTACTGTGCTGTTTTCATGTAGCTACCGTACTGTGAAGTTATAATATATTTATGTGCCTGATATGAAATTGGAAAACAGCTGTTCGATCTGAAATGTGAATTTGCGTAATACTGGAATTATTAATTGTAAACTAATAAACCTGCTAAATGTGTCATGGGCCTTTGCAAACGGTTCTAGCAGTAAAAGCGCTTGCGATGGATAGCCCAATGCCACATAGTTTTCTTCATCAAATCGTGTGTGATATAGTTGATGAAAGCAAACAGTTAACCAAGGCAGACCGTGTGTGATAGTTACACCTTTCACACACGAGCCTACACATAAAACTGTGTGGGATGTACGGACGAACGAAAATGTTTTCCTTGGATTGACTATGTGGGATGTACATAAGAATGGAAACGTATTCCTTGGATTGACTGTGTGTGATATACATACAAACAGAAATGTATTTCTAGGATTCACCGTGTGGGATGTACATACCTACGGAAATGATTTTCTCGGATTACCGTGTGGGATGTACATACCTACGGAAATGATTTTCTCGGATTACCGTGTGGGATGTACATACCTACGGAAATGATTGGGTTTCGATGCCTCGCCCGATCTCACACGGCCCTAGCCTAGGTCCCAGGAGGGCGTATCCCCGACGATTTCTGGGTCGTGTGGGAAGGACACCCTATCGCACACACTCACTTGGCGACGGTTCCAAATGCCGTCACCGAAAGGGGTTAAAAACCATTTGTTTAGGACCGACGCGCACTAGTGTCTGGTTTTTTGGCGTGATGAAGTTTTGTTGGATTTGATCCGTGGATTTGTGTGTTGCAAGTAGATCTAGATTCCCCCCATCAATTTCCCCATTTCCATCCACAAATTCGTCCAATTTTGACCAAATTTTGCTTGTCCACCATGAACCCTAGAAGTTCATCCCGTGCCCGAAATCGCCCACGCACTGGACGACCGGAAAGTGCTGGACATCCGACAACCACCAGTCGTCTGACCCATACCGGACGTCTGACCAACCCTGACGACACTGAATTGTTTTTCACCCAAAAACTTTCAGCCACCGCACACTCTTCCGCATTGCCATTCCATACCACCTTCGACAATTTTGACACGTTTGTTCTTTGAGAACTTGAGTTGCGGTTTCCGTTTCCTAACGTGTTTCAGCTACTTAGGGACGGTTCGAAAATGACATCACCGCCACTCATCTTCATCATCAACAACGACCTCCTCACAATCTTGACACCCGCGACCGTAAGCAAGGACGGTAAGTTCGACGACACCTTTGTGTACTCCTTGCCACTGCATTAATAATCCCCATAGCGCATTTTGCATCTCTTTCCCATTGAGACTAGCCATTGAGTATTGCCGGCAATGTTACTTGTGCACATTAGTGATCATCATTCCCATTGCATACATACCATATCATCTTGGTACATACATCTTGATATCATCTCTTGTGTCACAAGATTGTCATCGCATATACGCAAGTGCTATCTTGGTTCGTGAAGTTTTGCATAAGTGGCCATCGAAAGAGCTCAAAATAGAAAGAGCCAACAAGATTTCAGTACAAAAAAATACACTTCCGTGATTATACATGTTTGTCACACTAGGTCACGTTTTCTGTCATGCATGTACATGCATGACGATTTTATGACAGAATCAAGATAGTCATACCTGTGCTGTCGTAGAAGTGTTCCATGACAATACCAAAATTATCATCACAGAAGTGTCCACTTCCATGATGATAAATAGCGCGTCATGGAAGTGCTTTCGTCAAGGGTAACCGACATATGGCATCCACCGTAATGGGTCGCCATTAAGCTATTGGGTTCCGGTTTGGATCCGATAACCCGTTAACCGCCCGGACCAATGGGGATTTTCCATGTGTAATATTCTGATTCGCCTTAGTATCCACGTGTCAGCTCCGGGTTGGGACAAGTGTCATCAAGCGAGTGGATGAGACAAGCATATGGTACATCGACACATGGCTTGGCCCAACAGTGGCCCGTTTAGGTTAAAACGTTGGGCCTGTCAAAATAAGCGGGCCGGCCCATTAGTGGCCTACTTGAGTCAGGCCCATTTACAAGCACGACCCATACAAGTTACACAGAATAGGCCCATCAAAGGCCCATTCTAGATTTCACAATTTCCAGCCCATCGTCGGTTCTAGCCCGTTAAGGGCTCGCTACGTCTTTGGGCCCAATTACGACCCGACCTTCTTTCGGCCTGTTAGCAACCCATCATGAGTTCCAGCCCATTAACGGCCCGGTACGTCTTTCGGCCTTTTCGTTGCCATTCTGCAATTGGGCCAACTTCTAGCCCGTTGTGACTTTCAGCCTTTCCTCGACCCATTAGATAAATGGGCCAATTCCTAGCCCATTTGCCTTTCGGCCTGTTAACGGCCCGCACAATAGTTGGGCCTTTGTCAGTGCAACCTGATTTTGGGTCCATTAGCGGCCCAAGTTCCGTAGGGCACAATTTCACCCTGACACGACTTTCGGCCTGTTAAAAGCCTAGTTTGCAAATTGGGCCTCTTCTGGCCCAAAACACTTTCTGCCTCTTACTGGCCCGTTAAGTAAAAGGGCTGAGACAAAATTGACATTTATTTTGGCCTACGAGGGCCCGTGGGCCATTTCCATTTATACGACCCTATCGAGCTTTCGGCCTGTTAACGCTCTGCCAAGAGCCGTTGTTACGGTGGGCCACATCATTTGGGATCCGCTAAATATTAAGTTGACCAGCCCAATTAAGGCCCACTTTGACTACACATGTTTGTTTGTTCGGATGGCGTCCAGGTAATGTTTGGGCATGTTGGCCCCCGTTTCAACGATATACCATATACAAAGAATTATCCCACTGTATACTATCATTTCTAAATAACCTGCACAATACAATAGAGAGACTAAGGCATAGAAACGAAGAATAATCCTACACTATACAATAAAGATATTACAGAAGATTATACCCAGTAGTGATAATAAAGCGTACACAAATAGCAAATTACATACACTGGGCAAATAAAGCTCATACATCATGGACACGCATCAACAGAACTTACTATTTGAACTATAATCTCTTTAGAAAATAGGATTGGCCGGATTCAGATAGCACAAATTTTAGTATGCAAAATCTCCAATTCCTTTGTGGTTACCTTAGTGTCTTGTTTCATTTTTTTACTCCTGCATCTAATACCTGCAAGTCCAGTCTCAACATGTTGATTACATGTTGAGAATCATGTACATGTTGTCTTGCCACCTCTAGTTGATGCTCGAAAACATCAGCATATTCCAATTCCAATCCATAATCATTTGGTAACGGCCATGCCACACTGCTCTCTGATTTTTGTGTTGATGTCACTTCATCCTGAAATGTTTTTGTAAGTACACATGACTAGGGCAAATATGTAGTTACAACAGTGTGCAAGACAGACTATTTTGTACATGGCAAAACAGGACTAACAATAATGTTACACGTCATGAACCATAAGCAGGTGATATTTTAAAAATTATAAAAATGGTAGTCTATGCAGCCCGCATACAGAAATCTCTCTTTGCTCACTAGAGGAGCATGATGTTGGGGCCAAATCCAAAACACAAACAGGTTACAAATTTAGACCACACGGAGCTACTGAACATTATATATATACTAGCAAGATGCTCGTGCGTTGCACAGAACATCAAGATGCATTTGTATGAGTAGTTTAGGTTGTGAGAGAAAAGGATGAACGAGGGAAAGCCTTATTTGCAAATGTGGTGAGGGGTGTGGGTATCTTTTTGTAAAATTGCCATAGTTTCTTTCCTATCCATCAGATATAAATCGGACGACCTATATTGCAGGATGGTGTGACACCCAAAATTTTATTTGGCTTTTTCAAAACTTTTTCTTGTTTTGAGGGAAGTGATTTGACTTTTTCTTCTAAAAGAACTTTCCCTCTCAACATATTTTCTTTTGTGACTAGTACTTCATTTTTGGTTTCACTCAAAACTTGATTTTGGTCTTGAGGGTTTTCCTCTTTATTTTGGACTCAAACCAAAATGTTTTTCTCTTGGAAAAATGCCTTTTGAAAATTTCTTTGAAAAAGGCCCTCGAGCTTTTGGAAAGATCCTTTGCCACTTTCAAAAATTCCTCTTGCCATGGCCCAAGGGTAAATTCCCTCCCTTAAACCTCTCCTCACCTTTGGATCATGACTTCAAATCCAGCAAGTTGAACCTCCCCATATGATTATTTTCCATTTGAATCTTATCAAAACAATTTCTGTCTCCTATTCTAGCCCTTGGAGATTTACAAAGGAGCTACCTTTTCTGTTTTGATTTTTGCCCCAAACCTTTTTTCCCTTCCTAGTCCTTTGAACCCTCAACCAAGATCCATGAAGATCCACTGGCCTCCAGTTCAAAATTTTCAAACTATACTTGCTGCAAGTTTGGACCAGATTTGTCAAATTTGGTGAAATTCATTCAAATCCTTCTCCATAAATTCTGAGAAAAATCAGGCAGCCTCTGGGTGCATTGAGAGGTCACCTCACCAAGTCCCAGCTCCAGGAAAATTTTTCTTCTTGCCAAATCATTCTGTCGAACACCTGCAGGGCATTGTCAATGTCAAGTTCAGTAAATTCAGAGTGCAGTTCAGAAGCTGCTGTCGTTTTCTTCAGAACATCTCCTCGATCTCTCCAGTAACCGCGTTGGCACCTTGCTCCCCGTCCCCTCCCCCTTGTCCCTGCACCGCATGAACGCCTGGACGCTTGCGGGCGTCGGCGACGAGCTGGAGGAGGTGCGCCGCCCCGTGACCGACGCCAGCGGCGGCTTTGCGGCCGCCAGAGAGAGGCGCGGCGCAGACGGCGCCACCCAGCGCCGCCCAAGCCACCGGAGATTGCCGCGTGGCCGCCCACTCCCCAGAACGCGCTGCCACTCTCGTCGTGAACCGCTGGGCGCGGAGCGCGCTCTCTGCCGCCGTCGAGCCCGTGCGGCCACCCCACCATGGACCAGCGCCATTACGCCAAGACCGACCAGGATTAGCGGGGGAACGGCACCAGTACACCTCACTGATGCTGCCTGGCCACTCAAACCCCCTGCTCAACCACTGCCTCGCCGTAATCGCTCGCCGGAGCAACCCCGTTCACGGCCACCCCCTCGATCCGCCTATAAATAGAGGCCCCGAGCTTCAACTCGAACCCACACCATCTCTGCACTCCACCTAGACCGCGCCAAGCCACTGGAAGAGCCCCGAGGGAGCTTTCTTCCCCAGCTCCGGCCGCCGCGACCCGCCACGGGATCGAGCTCGATTCGCTCCCGTGCGTGCACCTCTGCCTCCCATCTCTTGCCAGTAGCTCTCTAGTGCATCCCTCTTTCTGACCCGCGCTTCAATTCGAGGTTTGCAGCACCCACCGGAGTTCTCCACCATCGCCTGAGCCGCCGTCCGCCGGAGAAAGTGTCTCCGTCGACGTGGTGCTCTCCGACGGTCGAGACCACCACCCACCGACGCGGAAGGACACGCTGAAGCTCTTGGTACACTCCAATCTCCCTATCTCGCCGTGGTTCGACGCCGGCGACCACCGCAGTCTTCGGGCGCCGGCGAGCTTTTTAAACCTGACATGTGGACCCCCCCTGTCAGCCTCTATTCTCCTCTCCCTCGAAACGTTTTCTGTTGGCGCCTTCAGGCAAATACGTCTTCCTTTTGAGCTGGCGCATTTCTTTCCGAAGCGTTTTCTGTTTTCTCAGTTAAACCCCTGGAACTTTTCTGTTTCATTACAGATGAGTCCCTGGACAGAAACCTTTATAACTTTTTAATAAAAAGTGATTTTTGAGTGATTCTTTTTTTGTCAGTCTTGTATTTTTGTCTAGTTTTTTTATAGTATTTATTTGGAAAAAATTTGGAGAAGTTTTTATGCACGCGTTGGTTTTCACGTTAGTGCCCGTTTTCGTTATGCCGTAGGTTCCGGAAGAGGTGACGGAGCCGCGAACTTCGCCGAGCTAGACTCCGACTTCTCCGAACCAGGCAAGCATGTTTGAACCTTTCATATGATAGGTGTTTTTGCATGTTTGCGTGAGAGGTTGTGCATGGCATATGAGTATCAGGGAGTACCTCGTTGCTTGTGAAGCAACTACCCGCATGTTCCAAAGTTGCGATGATCTCTGGTGAGAGATGGCCTAATCATGTGGTGACATGAAGGGCAGCAAGGTGGTACTGTTGTAGCATACCAGCCTTGCGTCATCCGACAAATTCCGACGTTAACGTGGACGGAGTCACGTTATCGTTCTTCCACCTTCCGTGCTACCACATGTTTTCTGCCAGAATGCGGTTTAGTAAGTTGGTAACCTCTTTCCGTGTACACACCAAACAGAGGGGCCGGGATGATGGTTCCATGGCCCTGGATTAAAGCCAGTCATCCGGTCAGGGGGCATGGGTGTTTCCGGTTGGGACCGAGAGGGGGGCACCCCTTAGAGCGTGCGTATAGAAATTTGATCCCATGCTACGCGAGGTTGTAGCCTCCCCGTCTCAAGGTTTTTCTTGAACGTTGCCGAGGGTGATCCCTGGCTTCGGAATGTTGAATGGGTGTGTACTGGTTAGACGTGTTTCTTCCAAAACACCGTAAACGGAACTAGTCCCCGTGACTACTGAAATCCGTTGGCTGTGGTTAAAGTACAAACTCTGCAGAGTCAAATCCTTCCGAGTCATCGTATCCATAGTCAAGTATCGGATCAGCGTATCCATGTCTATGTCGTAACCTCGTGGTATATCCTTCGTTCCGGTAAGTAAGCTTGAGTAGTAGACTTGGCGGAACGTTACTCCTGTGGATGGACTAACCCTGTTGTTTATCTCATGTCTGATTATTCTCGTGATATGATTTAAAAATTCATGAGCTACTAAGTTACGAAAATAAGCCCTTTATGTGATGTCGCTCAGACGTCCGATTGTGGCATGTTTGTCTCTTACTTTCAATATAAGCCCTGTATGTGATGTCGCTCAGACGTCCGACTATGGCACGCACTGCCTTCATTTTCTGTTATAAGCCCTTTATGTGGTGTCGCCCCGACGCCCGACTGTGGCATTATTATCCTTGCAGTTTCCTCTCGAGGAGTCATTCAGACCCTCGTTTGGCACCAGTATTACTATTCTTGCAGTTTCCTCTCGAGGAGTCATTCAGACCCTCATTTGGCACCCAGTATTTACTTTGGGATTTCGGGAGGACTACCGCCCGACTTCTCTGTTATTTTCCCTTGCATTATTGTCTCTATGTCTGAACGCACTTGTTATTCCATCCTTACGCTTTATGTTTACATTTGTTATATCTTATGTCCGAACTGTCTTGCGAGTACTTTCATAGTACTCACCTGGCTTGTTGATTTGGCCAGATGTTGACGAAGGCGATCTCTTGGATGGAGAATTTGATAGTGCGTCCGACGCCTAGAGGAGTCCCAGTCAGTCCTGTGCGATCCCGGATATTGGTCACTTGTATTATATATGCTTCCGCCACCCGCAATAAGTCTCCTCGAGCCTCACTCCGACGCTCGAAGAGCTGTAGTTTTCAGGAGTCATATCACCCACTTCGCGGTGATATTTCCACCATCGTTGTTATCGTGAGTTAGTACCCTATCCGCCGTTATGTTTTATCGGCATTCATGTAATAAATTGTTGAGCAGTCCTCGCTCAACCTTGTATTATATTCAGTACTCCTGGTATTTTTCTTCTGTGACCAAGATATTGTCTACCAGTGAGAAGGAATTCTTCTTTACTGGTCCGTAAAAGGGATTGGTCTCTCAATAAATATTTTATTGAAAAACCGGTCGTGACAGATGGCAGGCGCACCATCATCACCAACTCTGTTTTTTATAAGAGTAGAGAAGTAGAGATAGAGATAGAGAGTATATATATATATATATATATATCTTGCGTATAAGTAAGCAAGCAGTTGGCAATTCTGTACCTCAATTAAAGTCTTAGGAACCATAATGAACAAGAGATGGATTCATACAAACCTCTACAGCAAGAAAAACTATGCAATCATTATCCTCGTGTAAACTAGATTGTGAGCTTCATGCAGTAATAGTTGGTTAATAGACTTTGAAGCTTCGGGCACACTTCTCCAGAGCAATTAAATGGTAAGGCCTTTAATTATGTCAACTAATAGTTATACCGGTACCCAACATAAGGCATCGTTGTTTGGGCATCTCATTAACTGAGGACAAATAAAGCAATTGAAAAGAGCAATTTAACTATGCCTGAAGCAAACAAGCAATTGAATTGTTGAGTTGGCAGCATGCATACATGCATGCCTCAATAACATCCATGGCCTAGCTACATTTACTATATAAAGGAACAAGTAATGTAATTTTGTTTGCCCCCTATGAAGTATCTCGACTAGTATGTAATCAAGATCCTAGTAATGACAGGGAGGCTAATGATGTGAATATGCGTTTGGTTATGACATTTATGACATCGACAACTCTACCATAGCAGGAAGCATTTTCACATTGTTCACTACTATAAGATGTTTTAGATATTTAAAAGTAGACTACATAATGAGTGAACAGACACATTAAAATGTGTTTACATACATCTGGTTTACACATTAAAATGTGTTTACATACATCTGGTTTACAAAAAAGTTAGAACATCATATAATAGTGAGCAGAGGGGGTTTTAATCAATGGCCAAATGAACCCTACGCAAGCACAATGTCAGACAAATAGGATGTCCTCATAATTGTAATACAGTGACTTACCATAACTGGTTGAACAGGCTCAGCGCTGCTCCTCCTTCTCTTGCAAGGCTCCTTCCTAACATCTTGTACATGGAAATCCTTAATCTTATCTTCATTGCACCCCTCAGCAAGGTGACAAAAACTAGTTACTGGTGTCGGGGAAACGACACCTATGGGATCACTGGAATCCCTTCTATGGTTGGCGGGCGCGGGGTTGTGAGAAGAGCAGGTTCAGGAGCTAGCACAAAGATCATTTACCCAGGTTCGGGCCGCGAGGATGCGTAATACCCTAGTCTTGCTTTGGTGTGTATTTCAGAGTGTTCTTGAGCTCTTGAACTAGCTACGGTGGCTGCGTAGTTCCAAAGAGCCGAATCCTTCTCCAGTATGCCTCGGGCCTCCTTTTATAGTCGAAAAGGGGCTGCCACAGTGGCACACAGGAGGTGGAAAGGCGTACAGTGCGCGAGCTTATCGCCCGGCATTACGGGACAAAACGCATTTAATGCATCGCTTAGGTGTCCCCTCGCTTTATCGGGGACGGGAATGGGGCCCGTCCCGTCCGTCACCGCCCCGCCTTGCTTCGACACGTGCCCGGGCCAGCGATGCGTGCGGTGCCATGTAGGCAGGCAGGCAGCTAAGGTGGCGCGGTGGTGGAGCCTTCACGAAGATCTGCATGCCACCACGCAGGTGCTTGCTGGGTCGGTGTAGAGGTCGCCCGTCGCCACCCAGGTGCCTGCCTAGCTGGTTGAGCTAGCAGCTACATGGGGACGGCGGTGGATTCTTGGATGGTGTGGGCCTGGCTGTGGCCCCGCTAATGCCCTCGGCAAGGGTCTTGCCGGGGGGCCTACAAGGGTCTTGCCGTGGCGTTGCAGTCGTCCTCGGCAAGGCGCTTGTCGGGGGTCTTGTGGATTTCCTCGGCTAGGATCCCGCTGAGGGAAGCCGTCTTCTGGTCCCATCTGATCGTGTGTATTTATGATCTGACAAAGATCTGCATGCCACCACGGGGGTGCCTCCCGAGCCCTGGTTCCAATGTAGTTGTTGACGGAGTTTGGAACCCTTGGGCTCAAGGGTGGCTCGCCCCGCTGGTGTTGGGCGAGCTACTCCAGCAAGGCTCTTGCCGGGGCTGCTGAGGCTGCCCCGGCAATGGTCTCGCCGGGGGAACCTGCTTCGTCCCTCTGCTCTTTGTGTTATTGGTCTTGGCGTTGTTCTTGTTGGCCTTGTGCTTGGGTTTTCCTCCGGCTTCCCTCCTTTGCCTTGTTAAGTGTGGCCGCGGGCGCGGCTCTGACTGATCATGCACAAGTAAAGGGGTCAAAAGGAGAGCCCCTAGTTTTGTACACCGACAGGAGCCATCGGGCCTGGGCCACACATAAGCGCGACGCATTGTTGGGCTAGGCCCAGAACGGTGCGCGGGCAGGTGGGGTGAACATAAATATGCATAGTTTCCAATCTGTGAACAACACAAAAGGATGAGTTGTAACAAAACAACACTACATAATGAAACATGCCACATCTCTTGCGCACAATGAAATGAGCATTTACTGTGTGTGCATTGTGTAAAAACTAGGCATACCTTCGAACTAGATCTCCAGGTACTCTTGGAGAGCCTACTTTAGTGTACAGCCAAACCTTTATGTCACCTATGAGTTATACAAGCCCCCACTACAGCAGCCCTTACTATTTAAATCGTTGAAGGCTCTGTTAGGTCAATAACAGCAAGTAATCAAAGCAAACAGTCCTAGTATGACTGACTGATACAAACAAGCAATTGAACAGATGTGTGAGCAAATCTTGCACACACTGAATTGCATATCAAGAAAAGAAGCATAGAAGGAGGCTTAAAGATCACTTGTCTGACCAGATTTAAGGGGCATTTAAACATCATGTGCAACCCATGAACTAACATAAACATTGCATATTTCATATTCTACAATGAAATGCACATGTATTAGGTTATGCCATGTATGATGCCTAAATGTACACTATAGCAGGCAAGAGTGATTCATCATTGCACGCACAATTGAATTGCAGGTTAAGGGCCAGTTCTATTCCGACTTTTCAGAGCTTATTGTCAAAATAAGCCAGAAAAGATGTAAAGACGTTGTTTTCAAGTTATGGGCTTGGGCTTAACTTATTTCGCTTGGGGGGGGGGGGGGTGCTTCAGGTCGAAGCGCAAAAACATTGAAGGGAAGGGGAATAGCGAAAGGACTCTGTTGTCTGCCTATATTACACTCAAAATGCCACTGCTCACGCCCGTGTCACACCTGACCCTCAAGTAAAAACAAACACGCAAGCATTCATTACCCAGCCCGCTTGCATCTCCTCTCCCCTTCCCCTCTACCTCGATCCCCTGCCTGCAGCGCTAGGGTTTCTCCAGCGAGCCGTCGCCACTAGTCCCATCTGGCCTGCTCCTCGACGATGCTCTTTCCAGCTAGGCTACATGGCCGGCGGGTAGGGCCAAATCTCGCCGACTGCTCCTCCCTCTGCACCGCCCCTCACTCTCATGGTCTCCAGCAACTGCTCCGTTACGGTTCGTCCAATGCACTACTCTGGCGGTCGCCGCACAACTACGGCCGATGCCCCACTCCGGCAGAGGGCACCTCGTTCCCCCTCCCCTTCTCCCAGGCCGTGGCCTTGAGGTGTTGTTGAAGGATGAGCTCATCCAACAAGGTGAGGATCTCCTCTGATTTTTTGCCAACTTTTCATTCTAATCCGCTATACAATGAATTGCTATGAGCTGCTGCTGCTATATGATGCATTGCTATGTGCTGCTCCTGCTGCTGCTATATGATGAATTGCTATGAGCTACTGCTGCTATATGATGAATTGCTACGAGCTGCTGCTGCTATATGCTGAGTTGCTATAAGCTGCTCCTGCTGTTGCTATATGATGAATTGCTATGAGCTGCTCCTGCTGCTGCTATATGATGAATTGCTATGAGCTGCTGGTATATGATGAATTGCTAGCTGTTGCTGCTGTATGATGGGTTGCTATGAGCTGCTGCTGCTATATGATGCTTTCAGGTGGTGCTGCTATATGATAATAACCAGCCACTTGGACCAACGAATTTCAATAAATAATGGTTCTACATTGAAATTGAGGTCATGCCCTTCTTCATTTAAATTAGGCAATGGGATCTTTATGGAAGACAATGACCAAAGTAGATTGTGCCAAGTAGATGGTATCTTTGTATTTGCATTTTAGAACAAATATTGGTGGTCTGTTTTCCTATCATATTAATTAAACTGCATAGGGTTCAATTTTTTATGTTTTCAAGTCAAATTAATTTTCAAATTATTGGTGTTCATTTTTTGACAAAATATAATGCAATCTAGACTTCTCACTGATCATACCACAGATAAGCTGAAAAGGCTGGCAATGAAAAGAACTGGTCGGCTTATTATGTGGAGCTTATATTCAAAGGTGCTTATTTTCTTAGGATAACTCGGAATAGCTGTCCCTAAGAAACTTGGCCAACAACACTGACATACAAATAACATGTCACGAAGATTGCAATGCAGAGTGACCTACATAGCGCATTGTATAGGCTCAGCGTTGCCTCTCCTTTTTTTGCGATGTTCCATGAAATTGCCACATACATCTTGTACTAAGAAATCTCGTACTTTTTCATTGCGTAATCCTATCTGCAAGTTGACACGGCTAATTTCAGATATCTCTACATGATAATACATTGCATATCCCTTGCGCATATTTAAACCACAAATTAACGATTGTGTGCATAGCGTAAACTAGCCATGACTCTATGTACTGGACTAGCAGGCACTCTAAGGGAGCCTAATGTAGTGCACTGGAATTCCTACATGCCACCTATGATTTTGTGTAATGTACTACCTCTGTTCCAAAATATATGTCTTTGTAGATATTTCAGTATGGCACTACTGGAAACAGAGAATTTTCCATCAGCCAGGCCTTTGCCGTCCGCTTCTAATACACGGACGGCAAAGAACTGGCTGACGGCAAATATCTTGTTTGCCATCAGCCAGATCTTTGCTGTCCGCTGGCGGACGACAAAGAGGTGGGTGGGGTCCAGTGGAGGTCCAAACCCTAATGGCCCACCAGCCCCCCTATTTGTCGTCCGCTAGCGGACGGCAAAGATTCTAACAGCCTCTAACATCCACCCCTCTGTCTCCCCGGCCCCACCCCTCTCTCTTCCCCTCTCACTCCACCCTCACGCGCCCGCACCGCTGCTGCCCCACCACCCTCCCTGCCCCGGAGCCCCCCGCCCTCGCCCCCGCTGTCCCATCGCCCCTGCCGCACGCCGCCCAGCACCAGTGCCACCCCACCACCCTCCCTGCCCTGGATCCCCTCGCACCCGTTGCCCCTGCCGCCCGACGCCCCCACCCCAGTCGGCTCGTCGCCCACGCCGCCCCGCCACCCCCGATCCCCGTCGCCCAGCCCCCGCCGCCCAGGCGCCACTGCCTCGCGCTGCCACCCGCCCGCACCCTCCCTGCCCCGGAGCCCCGTCGCCCCAGGCCGCCCTGCCCTGCCCTCCTCCTCCACCGCCGCTCGATCGCCACCGCCGCCCCACCCCGTCCTCCACCATCGCCCGTCGCCACCGCTGCCCTCTCTCTCGTGAGCTCTGCCGCTGCCCTAGATCTCTCCTTTTTTCTTCTTTTTTCTGTTTTTTAGATTTACATTAGTTTAGGCTTAGTTTAGTTTATTTTTAGTTAGGTTGACGGAAAAAACAATAATGGTATGTTACTCATCTTTTTAGTTCAATGTGCAGTTGTTTCGTCGCTGCGAGGGTCTGGTGTTCGATGAGCTCCGCCCCTGCGTTCGTGGGTGAGCACAAATGACGTCTCCTCCTCCATCTTAATTATTGCTCTGTTCCGGCCTTCGTGCCGATGACACTAGCTAGGTAACTACTATACAGTCGCGTAACCAGTATGCGTCTCCCGTCCGAAAGGGTTGCATCGATAAATATGCATTCAGTTGCATATTCACCGTAACTCATTCGGATTGTCCAGCGATTTCCATGGACAACCCGGGTATGTGTAGATTGAGTACATTCTCTATGCTCTACCCCATTCCGAGACAAAATTTTGTCAGCGCCCCCCTGTTGTTCTCCGGATGCACATTCTCTCCGCTTTTTGCCGAGACGTGTATCAGGAGAACGGCGGGGAGGTGCTGCCGAAATTTTGTCTCGAAATGGGATAGAGCATGGAGAACGTACTCAATCTACACATACTCGGGTGGGATTAGGACCTATCTTTACCTATTAGAGTGTAGGTTGCATGGACGTAATAAAATTGACAAACTAGATGAGCTGATGAATATACATGCTGAAATATATATATTTTATTGTCTATCCAGTAGCTAAGCAAGATGAGTGATCGTGCGTGGATGTACACCGGTCGCACTAGTCAGAAAGAGATTACCAATGAATGGTTCACAAAAACCAAGGGGTTTTTGAAAGCCGCATTTGCAAATGGCCAGAGGAAAAACTGGTGCCCCTGTGTCCGGTGCAAAAACTTGGGAAAGAGGACACATGATGAAATTCGCAAACACCTGCAGAAGAGTGGTTTTACGCCCGGTTATACGGTGTGGACATTTCATGGTGGCCCAACATGCCAGAGCTGAGGTGGTTCGTGGTCGCACCGACGAGCATGGTACCTGGATGGAATACATGGTGCAAAACGTTGATGATGCTCGGGATTCGGACGAAGAGATGGAGGAATCTAGAAAGGCCTTCAATGAGATGTTGGAATCTTCAAAATGTCCTCTTCACGAGCACACTGAGCTTTGTCAGCCGGATGCCATCTCACAAATAATGGCTCTGAAGGCTCAATTCAACTTGGGCAGAGAATGCTACAACGCGATGATGACAGTATTTGGACGCTTTCTACCCAAAGGCCATGTACTGCCTACAAACATGTACCAGTCAGACAAAATCCTTCGTGCTCTTAAGATGCCCTATGAGAAGATACATGCCTGTGAGAAGGGATGTTCCTTATTTAGGCTTGAGTATGCGGACTTGAACTATTGTCCCATTTGCAAGTCTTTCAGGTATATTGTGGTAGACAACGGTATGGGTGAGAAGACGCAGACCAAAATCCCGGTTAATGTTCTTCGGTATATGCCAACCGTACAAATACTTCAACGTATTTTCATGTTCGAAGAGATGGCCAGATAGATGACATGGCACAAAGAGGGCAAAAAAACCGAACTAGATGCAGATGGGAATCTGATGATGGTACACACATCGGATGGTGAAGCGTGGAAGCACTTCAATGCATTATATGCAGAAAAAGCGGCAGATCCAAGGCATCCTCGAGTCGGCATCAGCACGGATGGGTTCAGTGTGTTTGGTCTGACAACAACCCAATATAGTTGTTGGCCCATATTTGTCTTTCCATTCAATCTCCCCCCGGAAAGATTATGCAAAGAAAGAACATTTTTCTAACGTTGATGATTCCAGGGCAGAACTATGCAGGGAAGAATATGAATGTGTACATGCAGCCGCTTAAGGACGAATTGCAAGAAGCTTTTGATAATGGGTTCAAGACATACGACGCCTTTAACAAACAGAACCTCATAATGCGTGTCTGGTACATGTACTCTATTGCAGTATGGACCACATACAGATGTATATAGATGCATTTTCGAGTGTAGATTCCCTCATTTTGCTCTGTATGTAGTCTATAGTGGAATCTCTACAAAGACATACATTTAGGAACGGAGGGAGTATCATGTATGACATCTACATCTCTAATTTAGCAGCCAGTAGTGGAAATCATTGTCTCCACAAAGGGATTACTGGTCAAAAATCCTAGCAAAGCACGCTGGCAGGCACACAACAATACAAGAGAGAGAGAGAGAGAGAGAGAGAGACTTACAAGATCATAGCAGTGCCTCAGTCCAGGATCTTGGTTGGCCAAGCTGTTAGATCCAGAAGAAACATCGTCCTGGTAATTTTTGCCAGTTGCATAACATGTAACAGCAACCTAATAGTATATTTGAAGTACATCGGGCAGGTGATGCTGGACGGGTTTAAAGGTGACAAGTACCTAGGCCGCGGCGGGTGCTTGGCATCTTGCCAGCCGGTGGGAATCAAGTTAGAAACGTCAAGGGTGATGAAGCTGCGCTAGCTGTCTGTTGGGGAACGTAGTAATTTCAAAAAAATTCCTACGCACAAGCAAGATCATGGTGATGCATAGCAACGAGAGGGGAGAGTGTTGTCCACGTAACCTTGTAGACCGAAAGCGGAAGCGTTAACACAACACGGTTGATGTAGTCGTACGTCTTCACGATCCGACCGATCAAGTACCGAACGCACGACACCTCCGAGTTCAGCACACGTTCAGCTCGATGACATCCCTCGAACTCTGATCCAGCCGAGTGTTGAGGGAGAGTTTCGTCAGCACGACGGCGTGGTGACGATGATGATGTTCTACCGACGCAGGGCTTCGCCTAAGCACCGCTACGATATTATCGAGGTGTAATATGGTGGAGGGGGCACCGCACACAGCTAAGAGATCAATAGATCAATTGTTATCTCTATGGGGTGCCCCCTGCCCCCATATATAAAGGAGCAAGGGGGGAGGCGGCCGGCCTAGGAGGAGGGCGCGCCAAGGGGGGAGTCCTACTCCCACCGAGAGTAGGACTCCTCCTTTCCTTGTTGGAATAGGAGAAGGGAAGGGAGAAGGAGAAAGAAGGAAGGGGGCGCCCCCCTCCCTAGTCCAATTCGGACTAGTCCATGGGGAGGGGTGCGGCCACCCTTTGGGGCCTTTCTCTCCTTTCCCGTATAGCCCATTAAGGCCCAATACGAATTCCCGTAACTCTCCGGTACTCCGAAAAATACCTGAATCACTCGGAACCTTTCCAAAGTCCGAATAGAGTCGTCCAATATATCGATCTTTATGTCTCGACCATTTCGAGACTCCTCGTCATGTCCCCGGTCTCATCCGGGACTCCGAACTCCGTCGGTACATCAAAACTCATAATAAAACTGTCATCGTAACGTTAAGCGTGCGGACCCTACAGGTTCGAGAACTATGTAGACATGACCGAGACACCTCTCCGGTCAATAACCAATAGCGGAACCTGGATGCTCATATTGGTTCCTACATATTCTACGAAGATCTTTATCGGTCAGACCGCATAACAACATACGTTGTTCCCTTTGTCATCGGTAAGTTACTTGCCCGAGATTCGATCGTCGGTATCTCTATACCTAGTTCAATCTCGTTACCGGCAAGTCTCTTTACTCGTTCCGTAATACATCATCCCGCAACTAACTCATTAGTCACAATGCTTGCAAGGCTTATAGTGATGTGTATTACTGAGTGGGCCCAGAGATACCTCTCCGACAATCGGAGTGACAAATCCTAATCTCGAAATACGCCAACCCAACAAGTACCTTCAGAGACACCTGTAGAGCACCTTTATAATCACCCAGTTACGTTGTGACGTTTGGTAGCACACAAAGTGTTCCTCCGGTAAACGGGAGTTGCATAATCTCATAGTCATAGGAACATGTATAAGTCATGAAGAAAGCAATAGCAACATACTAAACGATCGAGTGCTAAGCTAATGGAATGGGTCAAGTCAATCACATCATTCTCCTAATGATGTGATCCCGTTAATCAAATGACAACTCATGTCTATGGCTAGGAAACATAACCATCTTTGATCAACGAGCTAGTCAAGTAGAGGCATACTAGTGACACTCTGTTTGTCTACGTATTCACACATGTATCAAGTTTCCGGTTAATACAATTCTAGCATGAATAATAAACATTTATCATGATATAAGGAAATAAATAATAACTTTATTATTGCCTCTAGGGCATATTTCCTTCAGTCTCCCATTTGCACTAGAGTCAATAATCTAGTTCACATCGCCATGTGATTTAACATCAATAGTTCACATCACCATGTGATTAACACCCATAGTTCACATCGTCATGTGACCAACACCCAAAGGTTTTACTAGAGTCAGTAATCTAGTTCACATCGCTATGTGATTAACACCCAAAGAGTACTAAGGTGTGATCATGTTTTGCTTGTGAGATAATTTTAGTCAACGGGTCTGTCACATTCAGATCCTTAAGAATTTTGCAAATTTCTATGTCTACAATGCTCTGCACGGAGCTACTCTAGCTTATTGCTCCCACTTTCAATATGTATCTAGACCGAGACTTAGAGTCATCTAGATTAGTGTCAAAACTTGCATCGACGTAACCCTTTACGACGAACCTTTTGTCACTTCCATAATCGAGAAACATATCCTTATTCCAGTAAGGATAATTTTGACTGCTGTCCAGTGATCTACTCCTAGATCACTATTGTCCTCCCTTGCCAAAATCAGTGTAGGGTATACAATAGATCTGGTACACAGCATGGCATACTTTATAGAACCTACGGCCGAGGCATAGGGAATGACTTTCATTCTTTTTCCATCTTCTGCCGTGGTCGGGCTGTGAGTCTTACTCAATTTCACACCTTGTAACACAGGCAAGAAACTCTTTCTTTGACTGTTCCATTTTGAACCACTTCAAAATCTTGTTAAGGTATGTACTCATTGAAAAAACTTTATCAAGCGTCTTGATCTATCTCTATAGATCTTGATGCTCAATATGTAAGCAGCTTCACCGAGGTCTTTCTTTGAAAAACTCCTTTCAAACACTCCTTTATGCTTTGCAGAATAATTCTACATTATTTCTGATCAACAATATGTCATTCACATATACTTATCAGAAATGCTGTAGTGCTCCCACTCACTTTCTTGTAAATACAGGCTTCACCGCAAGTCTGTATAAAACTATATGCTTTGATCAACTTATCAAAGCGTATATTCCAACTCCGAGATGCTTGCACTAGTCCATAGATGGATCGCTGGAGTTTGCATATTTTTTTAGCACCTTTAGGATTGACAAAACCTTCTGGTTGCATCATACACAACTCTTCTTTAATGAATCCATTAAGGAATGCAATTTTTGTTTATCCATTTGCCAGATTTCATAAAATGCGGCAATTGCTAACATGATTCGGACAGACTTAAGCATCGCTGCGAGTGAGAAAATCTCATCGTATTCAACACTTTGAACTTTGTCAAAAACCTTTTTCCGACAAGTCTAGCTTTGTAGATAGTAACACTACTATCAGCGTCCGTCTTCCTCTTGAAGATCCATTTATTTTTTATGGCTCGCCGATCATTGGGCAAGTCAATCAAAGTCCATACTTTGTTCTCATACATGGATCCCATCTCAGATTTCACGGCCTCAAGCCATTTTGCGGAATTTGGGCTCACCATTGCTTCTTCATAGTTCGTAGGTTCGTCATGGTCTAGTAACATAACCTCCAGAACAGGATTACCGTACCACTCTGGTGCGGATCTTACTCTGGTTGACCTATGAGGTTCAGTAATAACTTGATCTGAAGTTTCATGATCATCATCATTAACTTCCTCACTAATTGGTATAGGTGTCACAGAAACTGGTTTCTGCGATGAACTACTTTCCAATAAGGGAGCAGGTACAATTACCTCATCAAGTTCTACTTTCCTCCCACTCACTTCTTTCGAGAGAAACTCCTTCTCGAGAAAGGATCCATTCTTAGCAACGAATGTCTTGCCTTCGGATCTGTGATAGAAGGTGTACCCAACTGTCTCCTTTGGGTATCCTATGAAGACACATTTCTCCGATTTGGGTTTGAGCTTATCAGGATGAAACTTTTTCACATAAGCATCGCAACCCCAAACTTTAAGAAACGACAACTTTGGTTTCTTGCCAAACCACAGTTCATAAGATGTCGTCTCAACGGATTTAGATGGTACCCTATTTAACGTGAATGCAGCTGTCTCTAATGCATAACCCCAAAACAATAGTGGTAGATCGGTAAGAGACATCATATATCGCACCATATCTAATAAAGTACGGTTACGATGTTCGGACACACCATTACACCGTGGTGTTCCAGGTGGCGTGAGTAGTGAAACTATTTCACATTGTTTTAACTGAAGGCCAAACTCGTAACTCAAATACTCTTCTCTACGATCAGATCGTAGAAACTTTATTTTTCTTGTTACCATGATTTTCCACTTCACTCTGAAATTTTATGAATTTTTCAAATGTTTCAGACTTATGTTTCATTAAGTAGATATACCCATATCTGCTCAAATCATCTGTGAAGGTGAGAAAATAACGATATCCGCCACGAGCCTCAATACTCATTGGACCACATACATCTTCATGTATGACTTCCAACAAATATGTTGCTCTCTCCATAGTTCCGGAGAACGGCGTTTTAGTCATCTTGCCCATGAGGCATGGTTCGCAAGCATCAAGTGATTCATAATCAAGTGATTCCAAAATCCCATCAGTATGGAGTTTCTTCATGCGCTTTACACCAATATGACCTAAACGGCAGTACCACAAATAAGTTGCACTATCATTATTAACTTTTCATCTTTTGGCTTCATTATTATGAATATGTGTATCACTACGATCGAGATCCAACAAACCATTTTATTGGGTGTATGACCATAGAAGGTTTAATTCATGTAAACAGAACAACAATTATTCTCTAATTTAAATGAATAACCGTATTGCAACAAACATGATCAAATCATATTCATGCTCAACGCAAACACCAAATAACACTTATTTAGTTTCAACACTAATCCCGAAAGTATAGGGAGTGTGCGATGATGATCATATCAATCTTGGAACTACTTCCAACACACATCGTCACCTCGCCTTTTACTAGTCTCTGTTTATTCTGCAACTCCCGTTTCGAGTTACTACTCTTAGCAACTGAACCAGTATCAAATACCGAGGGGTTGCTATAAACACTAGTAAAGTACACATCAATAACATGTATATCCAATATACCTTTGTTCACTTTGCCATCCTTCTTGTGACCAGTCCCTTTGCAGTAGAAGCACTTAGTCTCAGGCTTAGGACCAGACTTAGGCTTCTTCACTTGAGCAGCAACTTGCTTGTCGTTCTTCTTGAAGTTCCCCTTCTTCCCTTTGCCCTTTTCTTGAAACTAGTGGTCTCGTCAACCATCAACACTTGATGTTTTTCTTGATTTCTACCTTCGTCGATTTCAGCATCACGAAGAGCTCGGGAATTACTTTCATCATCCCTTGCATACTATAGTTCATCACGAAGTTCTACTAACTTGGTGATGGTGACTAGAGAATTCTGTCAATCGCTATTTTATCTGGAAGATTAACTCCCACTTGATTCAAGCGATTGTAGTACCCAGACAATCTGAGCACATGCTCACTGCTTGAGCTATTCTCCTCCATCTTTTAGCTATAGAACTTGTTGGAGACTTCATATCTCTCAACTCGGGTATTTGCTTGAAATATTAACTTCAACTCCTGGGACATCTCATATGGTCCATGACGTTCAAAACGTCTTTGAAGTCCCGATTCTAAGCCGTTAAGCATGGTGCACTAAACTATCAAGTAGTCATCATATTGAGCTAGCCAAACGTTCATAACGTCTGCATCTGCTCCTGCAATAGGTCTATCACCTAGCGGTGCATCAAGGACATAATTCTTCTGTGCAGCAATGAGGATAATCCTCAGATCACGGATCCAATCCGCATCTTTGCTACTAACATCTTTCAACATAATTTTCTCTAGGAACATATCAAAAATAAACACAGGGAAGCAACAACGCGAGCTATTGATCTACAACATAATTTGCAAAAATACTATCAGGACTAAGTTCATGATAAATTTAAGTTCAATTAATCATATTACTTAAGAACTCCCACTTAGATAGACATCCCTCTAATCCTCTAAGTGATCACCTGATCCATATCAACTAAACCATGTCCGATCATCACGTGAGATGGAGTAGTTTCAACGGTGAACATCACTATGTTGATCATATCTACTATATGATTCACGCTCGACCTTTCGGTCTCCGTGTTCCGAGGCCATATCTACATATGCTAGGCTCGTCAAGTTTAACCTGAGTATTCCGCGTGTGCAACTGTTTTGCACCCGTTGTATTTGAACGTAGAGCCTATCACACCCGATCATCACGTGGTGTCTCAGCACGAAGAACTTTCGCAACGGTGCATACTCAGGGAGAACACTTTTATCTTGAAATTTTAGTGAGAGATCATCTTATAATGCTACCATCAATCAAAGCAAGATAAGATGCATAAAAGATAAACATCACATGCAATCAATATAAGTGATATGATATGGCCATCATCATCTTGTGCTTGTGATCTCCATCTCCGAAGCACCGTCATGATCACCATCGTCACCGGCGCGACACCTTGATCTCCATCGTAGCATCGTTGTCGTCTCGCCAACTATTGCTTTTACGACTACCGCTACCGCTTAGTGATAAAGTAAAACAATTACATGGCGATTGCATTGCATACAATAAAGCGACAACCATATGGCTCCTGCCAGTTGCCGATAACTCGGTTACAAAACATGATCATCTCATACAATAAAATATAGCATCATGTCTTGACCATATCACATCACAACATGCCCTGCAAAAACAAGTTAGACGTCCTCTACTTTGTTATTGCAAGTTATACATGGCTGCTACGGGCTTAGCAAGAACCGTTCTTACCTACGCATCAAAACCACAACGATAGTTTGTCAAGTTGGTGTTGTTTTAACCTTCGCAAGGACCGGGCGTAGCCACACTCGGTTCAACTAAAGTGAGAGAGACAGACACCCGCCAGTCACCTTTAAGCAACGAGTGCTCGCAACGGTGAAACCAGTCTCGCGTAAGCGTACGCGTAATGTCGGTCCGGGCCGCTTCATCTGACAATACCGCCGAACCAAAGTATGACATGCTGGTAAGCAGTATGACTTATATCGCCAACAACTCACTTGTGTTCTACTCGTGCATATAACATCAACGCATAAAACCTGGCTCGGATGCCACTGTTGGGGAACGTAGTAATTTCAAAAAAATTCCTACGCACACGCAAGATCATGGTGATGCATAGCAACGAGAGGGGAGAGTGTTGTCCACGTACCCTCGTAGACCGAAAGCGGAAGCGTTAACACAACGCGGTTGATGTAGTCGTACGTCTTCACGATCCGACCGATCAAGTACCGAACGCACGGCACCTCCGAGTTCAGCACACGTTCAGCTCAATGACGTCCCTCGAACTCCGATCCAGCCGAGTGTTGAGGGAGAGTTTCGTCAGCACGACGGCGTGGTGACGATGATGATGTTCTACCGACGCAGGGCTTCGCCTAAGCACCGCTACGATATTATCGAGGTGTAATATGGTGGAGGGGGCACCGCACACGGCTAAGAGATCAATAGATCAATTGTTGTCTCTATGGGGTGCCCCCTGCCCCCGTATATAAAGGAGCAAGGGGGGAGGTGGCCGGCCTAGGAGGAGGGCGCGCCAAGGGGGGAGTCCTACTCCCACCGGGAGTAGGACTCCTCCTTTCCTTGTGGGAATAGGAGAAGGGAAGGGAGAAGGAGAAAGAAGGAAGGGGGCACACCCCCTCCCTAGTCCAATTCAGACTAGTCCATGGGGAGGGGTGCGGCCACCCTTTGGGCCTTTCTCTCCTTTCCCGTATGGCCCATTAAGGCCCAATACGAATTCCCGTAACTCTCCGGTACTCCGAAAAATACCCGAATCACTCAGAACCTTTCCGAAGTCCGAATATAGTCGTCCAATATATCGATCTTTATGTCTCGACCATTTCGAGACTCCTCGTCATGTCCCCGATCTCATCCGGGACTTTGAACTCCTTCGGTACATCAAAACTCATAAACTCATAATAAAACTGTCATCGTAACGTTAAGCGTGCGGACCCTACGGGTTCGAGAACTATGTAGACATGACCGAGACACCTCTCCGGTCAATAACCAATAGCGGAACCTGGATGCTCATATTGGTTCCTACATATTCTACGAAGATCTTTATCGGTCAGACCGCATAACAACATGCGTTGTTCCCTTTGTCATCGGTATGTTACTTGCCCGAGATTCGATCGTCGGTATCTCGATACCTAGTTCAATCTCGTTACCGGCAAGTCTCTTTACTCGTTCCGTAATACATCATCCCGCAACTAACTCATTGGTCACAATGCTTGCAGGGCTTATAGTGATGTGTATTACTGAGTGGGCCCAGAGATACCTCACCGACAATCGGAGTGACAAATCCTAATCTCGAAATACGCCAACCCAACAAGTACCTTCGGAGACACCTGTAGAGCACCTTTATAATCACCCAGTTACGTTGTGACGTTTGGTAGCACACAAAGTGTTCCTCCGGTAAACGGGGGTTGCATAATCTCATAGTCATTGGAACATGTATAAGTCATGAAGAAAGCAATAGCAAAATACTAAACGATCGAGTGCTAAGCTAACGGAATGGGTCAAGTCAATCACATCATTCTCCTAATGATGTGATCCCGTTAATCAAATGACAACTCATGTCTATGGCTAGGAAACATAACCATCTTTGATCAACGGGCTAGTCAAGTAGAGGCATACTAGTGACACTCTGTTTGTCTATGTATTCACACATGTATCAAGTTTCCGGTTAATACAATTCTAGCATGAATAATAAACATTTATCATGATATAAGGAAATAAATAATAACTTTATTATTGCCTCTAGGGCATATTTCCTTCACTGTCGGGGTCCGGTAAGGAGATCTAGAACCATAGAGTATGGTGTTTGTGGAGTGGCTCCGGTAGGGTGGACTACGGTGTGGGCGAAGCGGATCTAAGGCCGTGCACGAGGGCGTTAGTGAAGCTGCTCCGGTGGTTGGGTTCAGGATGGTGTCGATGATGCGGATCTACGGCCGTGGACGGGGCATCAGAAGCTGCTACTGTAGGTTGGACGAGGGTGCGACGAAGCGGATCTGAGGCCGTGCACTTGGGCGTTGGCAAAGCGGCCCCGGTAGGGTTGAGAATGGTATAGGTGAAGCTACTCCGATAGGGTTGAGGATGGTGTCGGTGAAGCGGCTCCTGTAGGGTTGAGGAAGGTGTTGGCGAAGAGGATCAGAGGCCGTGGATGGGGGCGTTAGTGCGGCGGCTCCGGGGGTGTGGACGAAGCGTCTCCGGTGGGGAGTACGAAGGAGCCGCTCCAGGTGCGATGCGTTTGATGAGAGTACCGGTGAAGTAGATGCGGTGCCATGGACAAGGCCGACACTGAATGGGCTATGGTACAGTGGTGGATGAGCAGTCTACTTGTTTCTAGGGGAGGTGGGAGTGGTACATGCGGCCGCGCAAGCAGATCCGGCGAGGTGGACGCCGCTGGCAGTGAAAGGGCTCTGTACGCCGGTGGATGAGCAGTCGAGGGTTTTGAGAGGGGAGGGCTAGTAAGGCCAATGAAGTACGAACGGTGTGATGTAAGATGCTCAGGTGTTGTGGAGTAGTCTTTTTGCGGGAGGGGGAGAGGAAATGGGGGTGCCGTGTGGTGGGGGGAACTGGAAGTTACCATAGCAGCCCTGACCAATTATGTAAATGTGGGCAGTATTGTAACTATTGTTCTCCGTGCACCAAGGACAGAAGGGGAATTTCGCATGCTAAAGACTAGGTGGCAGAAATTTTAGAAGGAGGCGGGAGACTGTGCCGCCCGCGGGATCGTTCGTATCCAGTTTCAACTAATTTTGGACAGTGCTAGCGGGAAGGTCATGCGAGACTGTGTAGACGGGGCACACGTCAGCACTTAAGAACTGGTATGAAGTCCACCCTAGAAAAAAAGACAATAACTCGAGATGATGCACCGATAACTTGGACGTCCACATGGGCGCGGCCAATCGTACGGGTGTAGAGGCGCGTTCACAAAAAAAGGGATCAACCGCTCAGCCTATGCATTTCTCGTGTAAATATATAATTTAGTGTTTATTTATTTTAAAGATAATGCATTGACATGTTAATTTTAATATAGAGGCACATAAAGAAATGGATATTGTAGTTCCACAAAAGAAATGGATATTGTAGTCCGCTACATAAAAGTGTTACCTCATATGATTACATGGCCTCCATTTCATAAAATGCGTACCAGTTGAATTCATATATGAATATTACATATATTACTTCATAATAGAACCTTAAATCATCCAAGACTAATGAATTTGAATGCAAAACTAACAATGGTGCATGTACATGATAACTATAGTGGTTCTTTGAAGAAACATCACTCAAACTTTGGCATGCACAATTGAAAAGGACTATTTGGAGCAATATGTGAGTGTCCAATCTTTATAGCGTTGAATCGATATTATATCTTTGGCCACAATACGAAGTAGATATTGATTTATGTTAAAGCGATGCACGTACATGGTTGCTAGATAGTGATACGTGAATGAATTGTGCAATCTCCCTCACACGCATACATATCTCATTTCTCCATGGGCATCGGAATCACACACGCACACTTCATGTATTTCTCTCCCTCCGTCAAGGTTAGAATTTGTCTTTCTACCCCGTCCTACAAGTCTCTCACACAAAAACACACACACTCTCTCTGTCGAACACGCCCACCCCTTTAATTCCACCCACCCACTGCCACTAATGTCTAAAAGTATAACTATGTCTCACACACATATGCGTAAGGTTAACTCGAGTCCTGGAACCATAAGAATACATACAATGGGATTCCAACAGAGCACCTTTTGTTTCCAGATTTCGCTCACACACACAAGCATGCGTGTGCACACACGCCGCTCATTTATCTCCATGATGCTTTATGTATGCCTCACACACATGCTATCTACCTATCCCTTAATATATATATATGTATCACACAAACTCCTTCTCCCTATATATAAGTGTCACTGGCACCCCCCACCCACATACACACACTTCCCGACACCAAAGGAGTAGGGTGCCACCTCGAACTTGATACTAATCTATCTACTGTCTTCTCTCTCAAACACACACACACACACACACACACACTCGCTAGTTGTGCCTCTATGCCTACAGCGCGCACACTCTCGATATGTCTTTCTCTCCTTCCCCTTCCCCACCCCAACAATGACAACAGAAGGGTGACAACTCGATCTTGATTTTAATCTATCAATTGGCTTCTCTCTCAAACACACACACACACACACACACACTAGTTGTGTCTCTGTGCCTCACTCACACACACTCGATACATCTTTCTCTCTGTAGCCCCCTCGATATGTAGACTTCTCGCGCGCGCACAACTGTAGTGACGATGACGCTAAACCCAGTGTGCCTTGTTTTTACCGGCCTCATCTGATAGTTTTCACCCTGTTTTTTGTTAATTAACAAGGCAACCTTTTCTTTGTTACTACTAGTGGATTTGAGTTCATTCGGGGCAGACATAACATATATCACTTGAACCCAATTATCGCAGTAACTATTTAAAAAGAAACTAGCAAGAAGCCCGTGCGTTGCACGGAACATCAAGATGCATTTGTATGAGTAGTTTATCTTGTGAGAGAAAATGATGAACGAGGGAAGGCCTTATTTGCAAATGTGGAGAGGGGTGTGGGTATATTTTTGCAAAATTGCCATAGTTTCCTTCCTATCTGTCAGATATAAATCGGACGGCCTATATTGCAGGATGGCAGGCAGACCATCATCAGCAACTCTGTTTTTTATAAGAGTAAGTACTAGCAAGATGCGTGTGCGTTGCACAGAACATCAACATGCATTTATATGAGTAGTTTATCTTGTGAGAGAAAAGGATGAACGAGGGAAGGCCTTATTTGCAAATGCGGAGAGGGGTGTGGGTATCTTTTTGCAAAATTGCCATAGTTTCCTCCCTATCCATCAGATATAAATCAGACGGCCTATATTGCAGGATGGCAGGCACTCTGTTTCCTTCCTATCCAAAATTGCCATTGTATTCTAAGTACTCTATTTTTTATAAGAGTAGATAATAGTAATAAGAGTAGAGAGATAGATATATAGATATAGATATAGATATAGATATAGAGTATAGATATAGATATATCTCTTGCATCGTGCACAACGAACATCTGGTGGACTGGTTAGCACCGGATGCTCGCAACGCAATCACCTGAGTTCGAATTCTATCTTAAACTTTAGATTTTTATATTTTTTTAATATATACTTCTTTCGCTACTGTACTGACAGTGGAACCCACAAAGTACTTAGAATACAAGATTAAGGATGGATTTGTTCCTTTTTAACTTTCCGTACGAATCTATAGCCACCCTGCAAGTCATGTACACTGTACATGCAATTAAATTGTTATGGAGGGAGAATCTGTAACACCCTGGTTTTTGGCCCTTTCTTTTTCTTTTTAATTTATTTGGTTTTTTCTCTGATTTTCTTTTTGGAGTGGATTTGTGGACTTGAAACCTGGGAGATCATCCTCATTTGTTCTCCCAAGTGGCTCATCATTCTCAAAACTTTCCCAAGATCATGTCATTTCTATTCTAGCCAACCCTAAAATTCTTTTTCTCAGGAATATTCCTTTTTCTATTAAAGGAATAACCCTGTTTGACCTTGGTTGTGAAGCAACCTATATTTTTATCACTTCCAAAATTCCCAAATAATTCTCATATTTTGTTTGGATCATATATGCCCCAAATACGCCCAAACTTTCCTGTCCTAGCCCAAAAATAATTCCTCAATATTATTTCTTCATTTCTATCCAGAGTGCCCTTCTGTGAAGGAAGTGCGACCTATCCTTTCTTGTTTGCTCCCAAACTTTTTGGGCATTATTTTAGGTCCAAATAATTGCCTCATGCCAAAATTCAGCTCCCTTGCCTAGTGAATCTTCCTCAGTAGTTTTTCAAAGTTTCTTTCAGACAAAAGCCATTGTGAAGGGAGTACTAGCTAGGGTTATCAAATTGAGTTGAAATTTTGCATGCCTCTTCATGTGCTCATATCATCAGACTCCTCCAATTTTCAGCTCCATCCTACTATCTATGTGAGCACAGAATTAAATCTTTGTTTTGTTAATATTTTCAGGTTGTGAAGCAAGTATATTTTTTATTGCTTCATTAATTCTAAGAAATTACCATATCAAAGATGGTTATCTCATGAGAGCTAACAAACTTTGCATCCCCGAGTCTTCTCTTCGTTTGTTGCTTTTGCAAGAATCTCATGGAGGTGGACTAATGGGACATTTTGGTCGCGACAAGACACTTGCTATGCTCTCCAAGAACTATTTTTGGCCCAAGATGTTTCGCGACGTCAACCGCTTCACCAACCGATTCTCTACATGTCGCAAAGCTAAGTCTAAAGCTCAATCTCATGGCCTTTACATGCCACTTCCAATTCCATATCAACCATGGGAAGATGTTAGCATGGATTTTGTGCTTGGTTTGCCTAG
Source organism: Aegilops tauschii subsp. strangulata (assembly GCF_002575655.3). Classification (NCBI taxonomy): domain Eukaryota; kingdom Viridiplantae; phylum Streptophyta; class Magnoliopsida; order Poales; family Poaceae; genus Aegilops; species Aegilops tauschii. Next base: position 282,842,737 of record NC_053036.3, read on the forward strand.
AACTAAAAATGGCAAGGATTCTGTTTTTGTTGTTGTGGACCAATTCTCCAAATTGGCTCATTTCATTCCTTGCAACAAGATAGATGATGCTTCACATGCTGCCAATCTCTTTTATAGGGAAATCTTGCGACTTCATGGAGTACCAAAGACGATTGTCTCGGACCGCGACGTCAAGTTCTTGAGTTACTTTTGGAAGACTCTATGCGCCAAGCTCGGAATCAAGCTACTATTCTCCACGGCATACCATCCACAAACCGACGCCCAAACGGAGGTGACGAACCATACACTCTCCAGTCTACTACGCGTGTTGACAAAGAAGAACATCAAGGAGTGGGAAGAGTGCCTACCGATCGCAGAGTACGCCTACAACTGCGCAAGACACTCAACAACCGGCAAGTCCCCTTTCGAGGTCGTCTACGGATTCAACCCGTTGTCCCCTTTGGACATCCTTCCTCTACCACTACAAGAGCGCATCAACATGGTCGCGAGCAACCGAGTGAACTACCTCAAGAAGATGCATGAAGATACAAGGCACACCATCGAATTCCAAGTACAACGACTAGCGACCAAGCTCAACGTCAACAAGCAACCCATGATATTCAACATTGGAGATCTTGTGTGGCTACACCTTCACAAGGACCGCTTCCCCAACGAACGCAAGTCCGAACTTCTACCACGAGCCGATGGACCCTTCAAGGTGCTAGCACGCTACAACAACAACGCTTACAAGATCGACCTCCCGTGCGACAATTACAACGTGAGCGACGTCTTCACCATCAAGGATCTTTCGCCCTACCATGGTGATGAAGATTTCGATCCGAGGTCGGATCTTTCCCAAGGGAGGGGAGATAATGCGGAGCATCCCATGATCATCCCCATGGACGCATCTACACCTCCAATGACACCACTTGGACCAATGACAAGAGCCCGAGCCAAGGCTATTGAAGATAAGGTAAACTCGCTCCTTTCCGAACTACCACTTTCGACACATGACACATGGCTACTACCTCAAATGGAAACACTATGTGTGCTTAAGTACTTGGAGGAAAGCCACAGAACATCTACATCCAATGGACAAGACAGCGAGGACACCAAGTACGAAGGACAAGAGGAAGAGCTGTCACGGAAGCTACAGGCTCCGGACGACCGGGCCGGCCCGGACGTCCGACCCCTGGAGGTCACAACAGCCCAAGGAACTCAGTCCTGCAAACGCTATAGCGACCGGACGTCCGACGACCTCCAGGCTCCGGACGACCGAGTCCCTCCGGACGACCGAGTCCCTCCGGACGACCGACGCTACGCCAACAGAACTGAATCTACAGAAATCCGAGGAAGACCGGACGACCAGACACCTACGGACGTCCGACGCCGTGGCAACAGAACATAATTTCCGGACATCCGAAGATCTACGGACGTCCGGACCCTCGCGAGCCTCTGGACGACCGGCGCCTCACGGACGTCCGGACCCTGGCTGCGTCCAATTTCGGGCCGAAGCCCATGTACCTCTACACTTCGCCCCTTTTTTGCACTTAGACTATAAATAGACCTCTCCCTCCTCCTAGTTAGGGTTAGCAAAGCATTAGCTCATGTTTGTGTGAGAGCTTTGCTCATCCACTTAGTTACCTTCTCCTCGGAGATCGCGCCTCCATCGGAGAAGATCCTTCCAAGGGGATTCAAGACCCCCTCTTGGGCGGCCCCATCAAGACCTCCTCATGGAGAAGAACCGGTTACCCTTTGTATCGTCTGTTGTTGACTTTGGATCGTGTATTCCCCTTTGTGTTTCGAGGATCTAGCATTTGTGTGACTATATCGTGCTGGTTTGAGAGTTCCTCTTGTGTTTTCCCTCGTTTTCCACTCGTGTTCCTCGTGTTCTTAGTTGGGATCCACTCCTTTCGTGAAAGATCGGCCGTTTAGGGTCTCACCCCACATAATGGAACCCTTCTAATAGAGGATTTATTCATCATGAACAAACTAAAAAAAGGAATTAAATCACCTTGAAGAAAACAAGAATAAGATTTAAGTTGTGCTTATCCTTCGTCAAATTAAATTGATGACAAGCAAAGGATTTGACATACTACTTATCCTCATTGAAAAAGGATTGAAGAGAGATATAGCGCAAACTTGGGAAAATCTTCAACGAACCACCGGTACGATTTCGGAAAGAACGAATAAATTGATATGGTAATAAAGGAAAAGGAATCTTGAACGAACCACCGTATTAATTTGAAAACGAACGATGTAAAGAGAACGAAACACCGGAAAAATTGGAAAAGAAACAAATATACTTGAGGGAATTAGGATACAAGAGAAGAAAGAGATCACGAGCTGACTAGAGAATACTTGAACGATGCACCGGAAGAAATGGGGAATGAGGGTTGAACATTGTGAATGAAGAATTATTCTGATATGATGGCCTCCGAAATCAAAACGAAGACACTACTGAAATGCTTCGGATGGATATGAAAAGAATTCTCACAATCGAGAACAATTATGAGGATGGCATGAAGCTAGAACCACGATACTTCAAGAGAGCGGACAAGATTTAGGAGAAATTCTTCTTTGGTCTTCTTAGCTGAGAATGACGATGAGAACCACCACCATGAATTGTTGAGGCACTCCGGAATGAAGATTAGAAAGGTTGAACCAATGATGATTTTTTTAAAGCGATCTTAGAGAAGGCATGTGATTGATGGAATCCATTCTTACGTCACACTTTGAAAAGAATTTGAGAATAAGTCCGGAAAATTAGAAGAGTCAGGTAAGATCCTTGGAAAAGACCTGTGGGTTAGGGCCACTCAAAATAAACACCGTTGGAAAAGATTGCTTGAAAGGGAGATTGCACCTGTTGAATTAAATGGCATGGATGAGGTAACAACCTTAGATTAGCTTGAACACATTAAGAATGGAAACTCAAATCTTCTGCGATATCTTGTACAATCCGGAGAAGAAATAGAGCGAGGTGAATAAATAAGAATATTGAAGGAAAAGAACGAAGAGACTTCACATCATAAAATGGATACTTGGTTAAGAAATCCGAGTCCTTGAAGAAAAGGGTGGGATGGTGGAAAAAAATAAAGGCAACTTGGGACGGATGAAACAAACACCATAGACAAAGCTGACAATTGATCTTCCAAATGTTGAAATACATATCCACTAGAAGAGAAGCACTCCGGTTGACAAGAATTGACATGACAATCTCGATGATCAAGAAGGATTAGCACTCCCATAAAAATATGAGAACACCGCTTAGGAAAAGGCATGGAATCAACATTTGACATTGAAGCAAATCGAATACCACAACTCAAAACAAAACAAAGGATTTGGCTTGTAGAATAAGCCGGAACAAACATATGATAGATATTTCGTCCGATGTTTTTGTGGTGGGGCCCACACGGGCTCAATCGTACAACACCATCATGTACAAGGCAGTGCATATGACATACGTAGCGTCCCCGAGCCATAGCAAAGCTACACGGGGCTCATTAATACACAACGAGACCACTGTAAAACCAACCGTGGACAGGCGGATGATGTCTACTATGCAACCTTCTTCTTGTAGACTCGTGTTGGGCCTCCAAGCGCACAGTTTTCTAGGACAGTACCAAATTCCCCTCACGTGGATGACCTAAGGTCTATCAATCCGTGGGAGGCGTAGGATGAAGATGGTCTCTCTCAAACAACCATACAACCAAATAACAAAGAGTCTCTTGTGTCCCCAACACATCCAATACAACGGTAAATTTTATACGTGCACTAGTTCGGTGAAGAGATGGTGATACAAGCGTAATATGGATAGTAGATATAGGTTTTTGTAATCTGAAAATATAAAAACAGCAAGGTAGCAAGTGGTAAAAGTGAGCAAAAACGGTATTGCAACGCTTGGAATGAAGGCCTAGGGTTCATGCTTTTACTAGTTCAAGTTCTCTCAACAATGATAACATAATTAAATCATATGGCAATCCCTCAACGTGCAACAAAGAGTCACTCCAAAGTTCTTATCGCAGAGAACATAAGATGAAATTGCTTGTAGGGTACGAAACCACCTGAAAGTAATTATTCCATTGTGCTATTCCTATAAGTGTCACAAACAGCCCTAGAGTTCGTAGTAAAATAACACCATATGACACACATCAATCAACCCTAATGTCACCTAGATTCTCCAATGTCACCACAAGTATCCTTGGGTCAATTATACAATATGCATCAAGCAACTTCAGATTCATAATATTCAATTCAACACAAAGAACCTCAAAGACTGCCCCAAGATCTCTACCGGAGGAACAAGGAAAAAAACGTGCATCAACCCCTATGCATAGATTACCCCAATGTCACCTCGGGAATCCGTGAGTTGAGTGCCAAAACATACATCAAGTGAATCAATAGAACACCCCACTGTCACCACGGGTATCCCATGCAAGACATACATCAAGTATTCTCAAATCCATAATAGTATTCAATCCGATAATAGTGAAACCTCAAAGGTAAAACTCAATTCATCACAAGTAGATAGAGCGGGAGAAACACCATATGATTCAACTATAATAACAAAGCTCGCGGTACATCAAGATCATGCCATATCAAGAACATGAGAGAGAGAGAGAGATCAAACACATAGCTACTAGTACATACCCTCAGCCCCGAGGGTGAACTAGTCCCTCCTCGTCATGGAGACCACCCGGATGATGAACATTGCCACCGGTGATGGTTTCCCCCTCCGGCAAGGTGCCGGAATGGGCTCCCGATTGGTTTTTCATGGCTACAGAGGCTTGCGACGGCAGAACTCCCGATCTAGGTTTCTTTCAGGGGGTTTCTAGATTTATAGGAATTTTTGGCATCGTTTCACATCAGGGGGGTCCACGAGTCAGCGGCAAGGCAGCGGGGCGCGCCCTTGGGGGTGGGCGCGCCCTCCGCCCTTGCGTTGACTCGGGACTCTTCTGGCCCAACTCTTGTGCTTCGAGGGCTTCTACTAGTCCATAGAAAATCACCGTAAATTTTCAGCTCGTTTGGACTCCGTTTGATATTCCTTTTCTACAAAACTTAAAAACAAGGAAAAAATAGAAACTGTCACTGGATCTAGCTTAATAGGTTAGTCCCAAAAATAATATAAAATAGCATATAAATGTATATAAAACATCCAAGATGGATAATATAATAGCATGGAACAATAAAAAATATAGATACGTTGGAGACGTATCAAGCATCCCCAAGCTTAATTCCTGCTCGTCCTCGAGTAGGTAAATGAAAAAAACAGAATTTTTGATGTGGAATGCTGCCTAACATATTTATCAATGTAATCTTCTCTATTATGGCAATAATATTCAGATCCATAAGATTCAAAACAGAAGTTTAATATTGACATAAAAACAATAATACTTTAAGCATACTAATAAAGTAATCATGTCTTCTCAAAATAACATGGCCAAAGAAAGTTATCCCTACAAAATCATATAGTCTGGCTATGCTCCATCTTCATCACATAAAATATTCAAATCATGCACAACCCCGATGACAAGCCAAGCAATTGTTTCATACTTTTGATGTTCTCAAACATTTTCAACTTTCACGCAATACATGAGCGTGAGCCATGGACATAACACTATAGGTGGAATAGAACATGGTGTTTGTGGAGAAGACAAAAAGAAGGAGATAGTTTCACATCAACTAGGAGTATCAACGAGCTATGGAGATGCCCATCAATAGATATCAATGTGAGTGAGTAGGGATTGCCATGCAACAGATGCACTAGAGCTATAAGTTTATGAAAGCTCAAAAAGGAAACTAAGTGGGCGTACATCCAACCTGCTTGCTCACGAAGACCTATGGCAATTTGAGGAAGCCCATCATTGGAATATACAAGCCAAGTTCTATAATGAAAAATTCCCACTAGTATATGAAAGTGACAACATAGGTGACTCTCTATCATGAAGACCATTCTGCTACTTTGAAGCACAAGTGTGGTAAACGGATAGTAGCATTTCCCCTTCTCTCTTTTCTCTCATTTTTTTATTTGGGATTCTTTGGCCTCTCTTTTTTTCTCTTCTCTTTTTTATATTTTTTTATTATTTTTCATCTGGAGTCTCATCCCAACTTGTGAGGGAATCATAGTCTCCATCATCCTTTCCTCACATGGGACAATGCTCTAATAATGATGATCATCACATTTTTATTTACTTTACAACTCAAGAATTACAAATCGATACTAGAACAAAAGATATGACTCTATGTGAATGCCTACAGCGGTGTGCCGGGATGTGCAATGACTCAAGAGTGACATGTATAAAAATTATGCATGGTTGCCTTGCCACAAATACTATGTCAACTACATGATCATGCAAAGCAATATGACAATGTTGAAGCTTGTCATAGTAAAACGAAATGGTGGAAGTTGCATGGCAATATATCTCGGAATGGCTATGGAAATGCCATAATAGGTAGGTATGGTGGCTATTTTGAGGAAGGGTAATGGTGGGTGTATGGTATCGGCGAAAGGTGCGCGGTACTAGAGAGGCTAGCAATGGTGGAAGGGTGAGAGTGCGTATCATCCACGGACTCAACATTACTCGTAAAGAACTCACATACTTATTGCAAAAATCTATTAGTCATCGTAACAAAGTACTACACGCATGCTCCTAGGGGGATAGATTGGTAGGAAAAGACCATCACTCGTCCCCGACCGCCACTCATAAGGAAGACAATCAATAAATAAATTATGCCCCAACTTCGCTACATAACAGTTCACCATACCTGCATGCTACGGGAATCACAAACTTTAACACAAGTATTTCTACAATCCACAATTACTCACTAGCATGACTCTAATATCACCTTCTTTATATCTCAAAACAATCATAAGGAATCAAGCTTCTCATAGTATTCAATGCACTTTATATGAAAGTTTTTATTATATCCCTCTTGGATGCCTATCATATTAGGACTAAATTCATAACCAAAGCAAATTACCATGCTGTTTAAGACTCTCAAAATAATATAAGTGAAGCATGAGAGTTCATCAATTTCTTAAAAATAGAACCACCGCCGTGATCTAAAAAGATATAAGTGAAGCACTAGAGCAAATGACAAACTACTCCAAAAGATATAAGTGAAGATCAATGAGTAGTCGAATAATTATGTGACTACGTGAAGACTCTCTAACATTTACGAATTTCATATCTTAATATTTTATTGAAACAGCAAGCAAAACAAAATAAAATGACATTTCAAGGATATCACAATCATGTGAAGAAGCAAAAATTCAGGCTCAACCGAGGCTAACCAATGATTGTTGATGAAGAAAGGTGGGATGCCAACCGGAGCATCCCCAAGCTCAGATGCTTGAGACTTCTTGAAAAATTAATTAGGGATGCCTTGGGCATCCCCAAGCTTGAGCTCTTGTGTCTCCTTAATTCCTCTCATATCATAGTTTCCCGGAATCTTAAAAAATTCAAACACACAAAACTCAACAGGAACTCGTGAGATAAGTTAGTATAAACCCATGCAAAACCTTATCATTCTCTACTGTAGAAAATCACTAAAATTATAATTTGACATTGCATACTAAATGTCTCTGCATATTTAAGAGCCATATCCTCAAATAGAATCCTTAAACAAGCAAACATAACAACAATTTGTCTAAACAGAACAGTCTGTAAAGAATGTAATAGGAATCATACTTCCCTAACTCCAAAAATTCTGAAAAATTACCACATTGTAGAAAATTTGTTGTTACTCGTTGTGTAATTTTTTTAAGATTTTATCATGTTCTGAGTATTGACAAATATTCAAACGATGATAGAAAACTTTTTGTTTTCAAAACAACAACATATGGACTTGCAAAATAAGCATGGTAAAGGCTATACTTGACCTTTTAATTGAACTAAAGGATGCAAAACATTAATCTAAATAACAGCAAGTAAATCCTAATAAAATAAAATGACGCCCCAAGCAAAACGCATATCATGTGGTGAATAAAAATATAGCCTCAAGTAAATTTAACGATGAACGAAGACGAAAGAGGGGATGCCATCCAGGGCATCCCCAAGCTTAGGCTCTTGTTGTCCTTGAATATTACCTTGGTGTGCCTTGGGCATACCCAAGCTTAGGATCTTGCCACTCCTTATTTCGTAGTCCATCAAAACTTCACCCAAAACTTGAAAACTTCACAACACAAAACATAACAGAAAACTCGTAAGCTCCGTTAGTATAATAAAGCTAATCACCACTTAGGTACCGTTGTGAACTCATTCTAAATTTATATTGGTGTTATATCTACCGTATTCCATCTTCTCCATGGTTCATACCCTCCGAAACTACTCATAGATTCATCAAAATAAGCAAACAACACAATGAAAACAGTATCTGCCAAAACAGAAAAGTCTGTAGTAATCTGGAAACTTTCCATTCTTCTGCATTTTAAAAATTATAAAAAATTAGGAAAATGTAGGGAATTTGTATATCAATCATGTGTCAAAAATTCAGTTCAAAATCACATTCGAGTGAATTTTTAAAATTCGTGGACTGAGAGCAAAAGTTTCTGTTTTTGCACAGAATCAAGTCAACTATCATCCACACTGTCCCAAAGGCTTTACTTGCCACTTTATTGAAACAAAAGCTATAAAACATTATTACTATAGTAGCTTAATCACGTGAACAAACGAAAACACTAGATATAAATATTGGGTTGTCTCCCAACAAGCGCTTTCCTTTAATGCCTTTTTAGCTAGGCATGATGATTTCAATGATGCTCACATAAAGGATAAGAATTGAAACATAAAGAGAGCTTAATAAAGCACGTGACTAGCACATTTAAGCCTAACCCACTTCCTATGCATAGGGATTTTGTGAGCAAATAATTTATGGGAGCAAGAATCAACTAGCATAGGATGGTAAAGCAATCATAATTTCAAGATTTTCAAAACATAGGGAGGAAACTTGATATTATTGCAATTCCTACAAGCATATATTCCTCCCTCATAATAATTTTCAGTAGCATCATGAATGAATTCAACAATATAACCATCACACAAAGCATTCTTTTCACCACAAGCATAGAAATTTTATTACTCTCCACATAAGCAAAATTCTTCTCATTCATAATAGTGGGAGCAAATTCAACAAAATAACTATCATGGGATTGAAAATTAAAATCAAGATGTCAAGTTCAATGGTTATCATTATTCTTTATAGCATACATGTCATCACAATAATCATCATAGATAGCAACTTTGTTCTCATAATCAATTGAAACCTCTTCTGAAATAGTGGATTCATCACTAAATAAAGTCATGACCTCTCCAAATCCACTTTGATAAATATTATAAGATTCAACACCCTTCAAAGTAGTGGGATCATTACCTAGAGTTGACACTCTTCGAAACCCATTTTCATCAATATAATCATCATAAATAGGAGGCATGCTATCATCATAATAAATTTGCTCGTCAAAACTTGGGGGACAAAAATTATCATCTTCATCAAGCATAGCATCCCCAAGCTTATGGCTTTGCATATCATTAGCATCATGGATATTCAAAGAATTCATAATAACAACTTGCAATCACACTCATCATTCACATATTTAGTGCAAAACATTTTATAGACTTCTTCTTCTAACACTTGAGCACAGTTTTCCTTTCCATCAATTTCATGAAAGACATTAAAAAGATGAAGCATATTAGGCAACCTCAATTCCATTTTTTTGTATTTTTCTTTCATAGACTAAACTAGTGATAAAACAAGAAACTAAAAGATTCAATTGCAAGATCTAAAGATATACCTTCATGCACTAACCTCCCAGGCAACGGCGCCAGAAAAGAGCTTGGTGTCTACTACGCAACCTTCTTTTTGTAGACTCGTGTTGGGCCTCCAAGCGCAGAGTTTTGTAGGATAGTGGCAAATTTCCCTCAAGTGGATGACCTAACGTTTATAAATCCGTGGGAGGCGTAGGATGAAGATGGTCTCTCTCAAACAACCCTGCAACCAAATAACAAAGAGTCTCTTGTATCCCCAACACATCCAATACAATGGTAAATTGTATAGTGCACTAGTTCGGCGAAGAGATGGTGATACAAGCGTAATATGGATAGTAGATATAGGTTTTTGTAATCTGAAAATATAAAAACAGCAAGGTAGCAAGTGGTAAAAGTGAGCAAAACGGTATTGCAATGCTTGGAAAGAAGGCCTAGGGTTCATACTTTCACTAGTGCAAGTTATCTCAACAATGGTAACATAATTAAATCATATGGCAATCCCTCAACGTGCAACAAAATGTCACTCCAAAGTTCCTATCGCGGAGAACATAAGATGAAATTGCTTGTAGGGTAGAAACCACCTCAAAGTTATTCTTTTTGATCAATCCATTGAGCTATTCCTACAAGTGTCACAAACAACCCTAGAGTTCATAGTAAAATAACACCATATGACACACATCAATCAACCCTAATGTCACCTAGATACTCCAATGTCACCACAAGTATACGTGGGTCAATTATACGATATGCATCAAATAACTTCAGATTCATAATATTCAATTCAACACAAAGAACCTCAAAGAGTGACACAAGATTTCTACCGGAGGAACAAGGACGAAAACGTGCATCAACCCCTATGCATAGCCCCAATTTCACCTTGGGAATCCGCGAGTTGAGTGCCAAAACATACATCAAGTTAATCAATAGAACACCCCATTGTCAACACAGGTATCCCACACAAGACATACATCAAGTGTTCTCAAATCCATAATAGTATTCAATCCGATAATAGTGAAACCTCAAAGGTAAAACTTAATTCATCACTAGAAGATAGAGGGGGAGAAACACCATATGATTCAACTATAATAACAAAGCTCCTGGTACATCCAAATCGTGCCATATCAAGAACATGAGAGAGCGAGAGAGAGAGAGAGAGAGAGAGAGAGAGAGAGAGAGAGATCAAACACATAGCTACTGGTACATGCCCTCAGCCCCGAGGGCGAACTACTCCCTCCTCGTCATGGAGATCACCGGGATGAAGAAGATTGCCACCGGTGATGGTTTCCCCCTCCGGCAGGGTGCCGGAACAAGCTCTTGTTTGGTTTTTCGTGGCTACAGAGGCTTGCGGTGGCGGAACTCCCGATCTAGGTTTATTTCTAGGGGTTTCAGGATTTATTGGAATATTTGGCATCGGCTTCACGTTAGCGGGGTCCACGAGTTAGTGACAAGGCAGGGGGCGCGCCCTAGGGGGGTGGGTGCGCCCTCCACCCTTGTCGTTGATTCGGGACACTTCTGGCCCAACTCTTGTGCTTCAGGGGCTTCTTCTAGTCCATAAAATATCACCGTAAATTTTCAGCTCGTTTGGACTCCGTTTGATTTTCCTTTTTGGCAAAACTCCAAAACAAGGAAAAAACAGAAACTATCACCGGGCTCTAGGTTAATATGTTAGTCCCAAAAATAATATAAAATAGCATATAAATGCATATAAAACATCCAAGATGGATAATACAATAGCATGGAACAATAAAAAATTATAGATACGTTGGAGACGTATCAGTTGACCACTAGACGTCGAACCCCAATCTCATATCACGCATCTGTCAGAAAGATATCCTAGGTAACTACTTGAATTCCCACGTATGAACTCCCGAAATTCTCGGTTATGCAATCCGGTACAACAAGTACAAGGAGCAAAATATCATCACACAACTCCTAGCAGAATTTTACGCTCCAAATGTACTGCCTCCATCAACACATAACCAAGAACCTCGGAAACTGTGTACCTCAGACCTTCAAAAAAACCTATACTAGCTGCAGCAATACATCTGATCACTCTCCCCAGTATTGGGTGGCGCCAAACTACTCTCACCACAAAGAGTATAGAAGCGTTTTCGATGTAGGCGTCCTCTAGTATGCCGGAACTGAAACGATAGCACTGTGACAAAAAAGCCTTGGAGCTCAACTCCCCGGGACACTGCCACAACCCCTAAATGACAGGAGGCACCAAGAATAGAGTTCCCGTCAAAATGATATCAGACCGTTTCCACAATACCCACGTGATCCTAAAAGAAGTTTGAGTGAAAAAGGAGAGTGATGGATCCAAAACACCTACGTCATGAGTCCTCACCAGAGCGACGAAGGGGATAAGGATTAAAAAGAATTCCTACTCTCTGATATATATAACTAGACTCAAAATAGTTTTTATTTTCTAGACTGGGCAACGGCAACGGTTCGATCAATCAAGGGGCCTCCTGCGGTCGGTAAGGCTCAGATACCAACTTAACTACTAGGTACAATGCATAAAATTGAAAACAAACAATACTAAAACTAATAATCCCTCCTGGGGCCAGTATTCCGGCAGCCCCTCGCCAGCAGGTCCCTGGTGTGCAGCGTCTTCCCAGTGCGGAAGCAGTACTTCGACTCCTCTGCCTTGCAGTGCTTGACGTACCGATCTGCCTCTTGCTGGCGGACGCGCGCGGCCGATCTTGCCATTTTGTTGGGCGCCCACTGGAGCTCCTCGTCGGTGGCACGCTGGAGCTTATCAGCCCACCTCCATGCAGCGACGAGGCGCCCAACGCCTATGACCTTCCTCGCGAAGTACCCGTCTTCGTACACCTCCTCGGCACGACGACGCGCCCACCCCAAAGCTCCGCCGCCTCCTTTTTCCAGGCGACATCACGGGCTTCACAGGCCGCCTGGTACCTGGCTTCCTCCTTCGCCATCTCCTTCTTGAACGCCACTTGCCTGGTTTTCTCAGCCGGCGGCAGCGACTTCCACAGACAAAGATTGTACTGGCCCCGAAACCAATCCAAAGTTGGGGGGTCCGACGCAACCTCGTCAGGCGGCGCGTAGGGGTCCTCGTCGCTGCTAATCGAGTGAGCGTCCTCGGGGGGCGGCGACTCCTCGTCGGCGCGTGGGCAGACCGGCGGCGCCATGGCAGAGATTTGAGAGAGAGAGAGAGAGGGCGAGCGAGGGGAGGATGTAGATGAGAATGCAGGCGGGACGATGTGAGCAAGGTAGTATTTATTGGCGGCCGGAATCTAGATCGACGGGGACAGTACACACGCCGGTCCCCGGAATTTACGAGTACTGTAGTTTGAATTACACACGATTCCCGCAGCAAAATCCGTGTGTGAACATAATAGTTGACGGTTTCCAATACAGAACCGTGTCTGATTAATGATCCCCGCTAATCACCTACCAAACCTCGAGCCGCGAGATAGAGTGCCAATCGTGTGGGGGCCGGTGGTCTTGCCAGATCTTTACATTTTCTTTTTTGAACACCAGATATTTACATCGTCTCATGATTTGTTAACGCGCACACAAGTACACAAAAATATGATTTTTCAAACCGTTATGGTTAGGCGTTGCATGTAGATGTAGTTCAAATTTGAATTACAGTCATTAAATGGTTAGAAAATCACTTAAATGTCTTTAAAAGGTCAAATGACCCCTGAAATTTTCCAAATTTTCACATGACAGTTGTATTAGTGCACGTTAAACGTAGGAAAAAAATTGAAGGCCGTAAGAGGAAGCTATCTCCCGTTCGTCATCAAACATGCATTGTTCCCTCTCGGAACCACGAACCTTCTAGCGAGTTGCTCCGGTTTGTGAGGGTGTGTGCCCAAACGTTCGTCAAACATGCCAATTTCATTATCACATCATCTTGGTGGCATGACATTAAATCAAGCAAGGTTTCATGTTTTTATGATCATTTTTTATTTTTTTGGAATTAAAATGCCATGTCACTCCATGCATACGTATACATGTGCCCATGCCTTGAGACCAACACTACAGGAATCAGCTACTTTGCCGTCTGCCACGGCAGACGGCAAAGGCAAGGATGGCGGACGACAAAAGGCTCCGGCAAAGTAGGCTACGGTACAGAGCTTCTTTGTCGTCTGCTTTCTGAAGCAGACGGCAAAGGGGCCTTTGCCATCAGCGGCTGACGGCAAAGAAAGTCGACGGCAATAAATGTGCTGTTTGTCCATTAGGCGGCTAACGACAGCCTTTGTCGTCCGCCGCTGACGGCAAAGAGCATCCGGCCTTTGCCGTCCGCCGAATGACGTCAGCCGGACGTCACTGCGGGACAAGCCTTTGCCGTCTACCACTATAGGCAAAGTGCTCAAACATGCCAGTCCCAGGAAGCACAGGTAGCTGCTACATGGCATGTTTGCCGTTAGCTAGCTGACGGTAAAGAGCCTGTACATCCCTGTTTTTAATTTAATTCATTCAATTTGACAGCAATTCATAGATATACAGAGATATACACAGCAATTCACATATATACACAACAAGCATATCCAACACACAAGTTTCATCATATATACATACATAACCAACACATATATAGTTCCATCCTTACATATTACAAAAGTTTCACATTGTTCATCCTACACCGTTATCCATCCATCCATATAACATGTTCCAACCATGCAAGTTCATTGATACAAAATAAAAGCACAAATGGAAAAGAAGCACTCCATCCATGCAAGCTTCCGTGAATTAAATCAAATCTGCAAAATGATAAACAAGATGTTAGAAAAAGAAGAAGAAAATGAAGAAGAAGACTATAAGAAATAAGCATACTTAAGTAAAATGGAGCTAACCTAGAAGAAAATGAAGAAGAAGAAGAAGAAGACTAGAAGAATACTAGAAGAAGACTAGAATAATAATAATAATAATAATAATAATAATAATAATAATAATAATAATAATAATAATAATAATAAGAAGAAGAAGAAGAAGAAGAAGAAGAAGAATAAGAAGACTATAATTAAGCTTATTATGTAAACTTGGTCATTTTGTGCTAACATAAGTAATTTTGGAGTTAACCTATAGGAAACTAAGCATATTAGAGATAACTTAGCATATTAGAGCCAACTTAGGTAAAATGGAGTCAACCTAGCTAATTATGCCATCTTTGAGTGAACTAAGCATATTAGAGCTAACTTATAGCTAACTTATGACCTAGAAGAAGAAGAAGACTATAAGCTTATTATGTAAACTTGGTCATTTTGTGCTAACATAAGTAATTTTGGAGCTAACCTATAGGAAACTAAGCATAGTAGAGATAACTTAGCATATTAGAGCTAACATATGTAACTAAGCATATTAGAGCTAACATAGGTAACTAAGCATATTAGAGCTAACTATATATAGATTATTTTGGAGATCTGACATACCTGACATAGTTCAGTTCTCATTGTTCTTCTCCTTCTCCTTCCTCAGCCTGATGCGCCAAGAGCGGCGAGGCGGTGGAGGCAGTGGGATGTAGTCTTCTACCACAATTGGCGTGGTCATGTCGCCCAGCCGTGGGATCGTCGGCGCCACCACCGGTGCGAGGTCATTGTCAGGCACCACCACCATCGCGAGGCCATCTTCAGGCAGGACAGGCATGACCATCGCTAGGTCATCCTCAGCCACCACCATCTCTTGCCCATGGTGCGCCACCACCATCTCCTGCCCTTGGTCGGCCACCACCATCGCTAGGTCATCCTACTCCTCTTCTTCCCCACTCCAGTCCAAATCATCCTCCTTGTTGTCTTTGCTGCAGCCCGAATCGCTGCTACTTTTGCTACAGCCAGAATCGCTGTTGCTTTTGCTACAGCCAGAATCGCTACTGCTTTGGCTGTAGCCAGTGTTGCTGCTGCTGCTCGCATTGCCTGTCCAAATGCAACAATTAATGACCATTAACAATCGATGCGAGACAAAGCCAAATGTAGAGGAATAAGAAGAGGCAGAACGTACCGGCATCATCGTCGTCAGCGTAGCGCATACGACACATAGTCGCGTTGAACACCTTCACGATGAGCATGGTGGCGTGATGAGGACATGACTACCTTGGATACGACCAAAAATATTGCATACATGCATATTTGTCAGGTGATTTCTAGTGCAAACTATTCAATAATCTATTTATGTTATCCAGAACAAAAATACTTCACACACTTTTGTGTTTTGTCTAATTGCAGGTGTATGGGACATTTGTACAATCCACATATGAAGATAAGGCAAAAGGAGAAGTTTAGGTTCTGTTCAAAAAGTCCTCTCACGTCACTTTTGGGCCAAGAGAAGATAGAGTCCAAGTCTCTCACGTTCTGGATTCAGATTCGGACTGCACAGACATACCTGACTCAAAACGCCAACAACTTTTTCATACGGACTCCGAATTGGGTGATTCTTTTTTTGTTGGAAACTAGATTTCGTGCTCTTTCCAACCCAATTGGATTCACCTTTAAATTCGTCCGGAGCATTGAGTTATGGTCGAAACAATCTGACGTTGCACCAGAATCTGAGTCAAACTACAAGTCCAAAGGTGTTGCATCACCTCCACTTGGGCCCATGAGCCTTGTACGACCTAGGGTTGGTTTTAGGCTGCCTTGGGACGTCCTCCCACCTCCTTGGCCGCCACCCCTTGCTCCTATATAAGTAGATCCATCTAGTAGCTTTTTCCTTGGGATTTGTTTAGTTAAAAGTTAGCCATTGCAACTTCGTGTACTTCGTTTGTGTCCAACGACCAGACCAAGACCGCTTACGGATCCCCACCACTATCAATACTTCATATATATTCGCAATATTCAGATTGCATTATCATATTCTTGCTCGTTCTTCGATTGCTTGCAGGAATAGACCTTCGTGGTCAGGCTGATCGTGCTTCCGGCATCGTCAGTAACCTCAGGAGATTGGTTTAGCGATTGATAAGGCGCAACGTCGTGCACGTTTGTAGTCGGATCGTCAAAGTCGTCTCCACCAAATCGATAGTTATCATCTCATCGAAAGATCGGGACACCTTTGCCTCTATCAAGTGGTATCAGTTTTCAGGTTGCTCGGTGAGAATTTCCAGTTTCCCCTAGATTAGATTTATTTTCTTACCTATTGTCCAAGAAAAAGCCACAAAAAAGTTAGATCTATTCATCCTTTTGTCCAAGCCAGTCTGAGCCTTTGCAATTTTCTATTCATTGTTTGCATTATTGAATTATCGGTTGCATCGTCGTGTCGAGTTGCTGGTCTTAGAATCTAGTTCGTTTAGAGTTTCGAGTTCTGTTCACATTAGTCACGTCGCCGCTGCATCGTTATCCCTTCTGCTGTCCACCACACCATCCATCAAATTCCACCATGTGCTACCCATAGTTCATTGTCACAATCATAGTTGAGGTCGTTCACATCTTCGCTTGATCCAATCTGCATCTTATCTAGTTTGTCTTGGAAAGAGGGAGAGAAAAAAAAGACAGAGAAAAATTCCTTTTCGTCGGATTTTCTCGTTATTTTCTCAGATTCGATTTCTGATCGAAACTTCGAATCTGTTTAACTTTTCGCTCGTTTATCGGAATCAGGTGATTCAAGCGCCTAGAGTTTCGTCTCGAAATTCTCTTTCCGTTTAACCTACTCAAACAAGTTTTTGCTACAGTAAAATTTGACCTAGATCCAGATTAGCAAACGAAGTTTCTTTCTTTCGCCGTTTGACTTTCGTTGCTTCTTTCGAGTTGATTTTTTTTGCAAACCGGAGTTCTTAAGTTGAACTTTCTGGTTGGATCTTTCTTTCGAGTTTTACCTGTGCATTAGATGAGTACTGATTGTATGCTTGTTTGTTTGCGATAGAGTACCCGGAGTGTGCCGCTTGTTACTTCGAATCGCTAGATTTTGCGGATCATCAGCAAGGCAAGTAACACTTTGATCATACCCCGTTCATACCCAGTTTTATTGCATTAGATCTATTTCCTCAAACACATTGAATGATTAGGATCTAATTAAACTGTGGGTATTGGGAAGTAGTTGAGGTAGTACCTATTACCTGTTTTCTTAGCAAACCCTCGGGAGTTACTTCTACGTTGCTTTTATTATTGCCATGCTATGCTCGTAGACGTGGATTGGGTTTGAGAGATATTCATGACAGATGTGAGTGTTTAATAATGGTTCAACTTAAGGTGGCAACTAAAACTCACATCTGGGTGGATTGAGGCACCTGGAGAACCCAGTGTTGTCTGTATGTATAAGGTCCGCCACCCAGGCTCAAAGGGATCATAAGATTATTCATGCTAGAAACTTCCGTGTGCAGCCGCAAGCTATTATGGGCTCTAGCATAGCTGAGTAGGTTACAGGATCTCTTGAAGAGGTGGACTAGCAGATGTAGGGGAAAGTAGGTGTACCGGTCCATCCAGAGTAGAGAGTGACTGTTTCTGAAAGACTGTGTCTCGGTCATCCGTTTCTCAAACATCATGTAGTGCGAGAATCAAGCGGAGGCGATCGAGTCTTGTGGGAAAAGTGCACAAACCTCTGCAGAGTGTACAAACTGATCATGATTAGCCGTGTCCCCGGTTATGGACAACTTGAGTATCTAGTACCTGGATTATCATTTGAATCTCATCACCGTGATACTTATAATTAATTTTGTTGGGTTAATGATGTTACTTAATTGGGATTGAGTTGGAGGTACCTTCTCAATGTTTCAACCACCATGATAGTTAAATAAAATTCATTCCTTTGCAATAGGATAAAATTGGCTTTTCGCAAAACTGTAACCATAGAGCCTTTCCACCAGCCATATATGCATATAGTATAGCATTATCATTGTTCATTGCTCTCTATGTGTTGCTTTGCTAGCATATTCTATGTGCTGACCCGTTTTCGGGCTGCAACGTTTCATGTTGCAGACTTTTCAGACGACGAGTAAGGTGCCTTAGGTCGTGGTCTTATACTCAGTGATGCCGCTGGAGTTGATGGACTCACTTATCTTCCAAGTCTTCCGTTGTTATCGTTTTTAGATGGCCTTAAGCCATGTTTATTATACTTAATCTCTTTGGAGATATTCGATGTAATAAGTGTGTGATTGCTACTCTGTTATAAATCCTCCATTTGTACTGTGCGTGTCAGCATTACTGATCCAGGGATGACACTGGTGCACAGCAGCACATGCCATTTGAGGTCTGGTCGCTACAAAGTTGGTATCAGAGCACACGCTGACTATAGGACACGACCACTAAGCTTAAGCCCTAGAAAAAACTTCTCTCTTCTTATTTCTGACTCCTCTCCACTTTCTACTCTTTTAGGAATGGCGAATGCAAGGAACAAGTTCATTCAACCAGATGAAGACACGCCGTTTGGACGACATTTGAAGGAAGTCACCAAGTACTTGAACATATGAATACCAAGCATCACCGGAACCTGCAACGCTACATTACCTGAAGAGGAGAGCTGGAAGATTCAAATTATCATTCCAGGAAGGACGTTTCCGCCAATTACGGAACCCATGAGATTGGTTTTCGAAGCACCAACTTGGAGTTTAGGGAAGAGCATGGCCGCACATATCGCCATGGGACGCATTGGAGAAGTCTACCACCAGGAGCTTAAGGATACAATTTATCAAATTTGTGGACGTCGAGACGCACAATGGGAGATGATCAAGACCAAGAAGGATGGATCAATTGTAGCTTTCATCCAGGAGCAGAACCAACATATTCGACACCAGGAGAATCAGATATGCACGGACAAGGAAGAACTGAAGAAGGCATTCACGAAGATCAAGGAGCTCCAAGAAGAACTCAAGACTACACGCGAAGATTACTTGGAGGAAATCAACGCACTAGTCGGGAAGATTGACGACCTGGAGAATAAGATTGGAGCATTCGTGAGAAATCCAGTGCCAAAAGCAGAAGTCGACGAATGCACTTGTCCGGATAACTACATCATCATCGACGACACCGACTCGGAACCAAGTGAAGACGAATGGATTGATGAAGCTGGAGCAGACATCATGGAGTCTTCAACGGATCAGAATTTTTAGTAGACTACCATACCAGTAGTAGTTTTTCCCCCATTTAGTAGTATAGTTCAAGCACTTTGTAACGCTAGTTAGATCGATTGTTTTTCCTTGTTTGGATTGATTGAGTGATATTGATTGAATTTGTCTCATGAGCATATGGGTAGTGTTTTCTCTCTAGACCTCATTCTATTCTTAATTCTCATCTTTTCTAAACCTATCAGATGCCTCCGAGACGCGACACCGGATTTGTTTTTCCCGCCAGAGATCACCCAGTTGATTCAGCAACAGAATGCCTTGATGCAAGTGTTAGTTCAGAACCAAGGCAACAACAACAACAACAACCCACCGCCACCACCACCTGTTGATCACTTAGCCCGTTTCTTAAGGCTAAACCCGCCGGTGTTTTCCAGTAGCACCGAGCCGATTGTTGCAGATGATTGGCTCCGCAAAGTTGGAAGGGAGTTGACCACTGCAGGATGCACATATGCGGAAAGAGTGCGTTTTGCCGCACATCAGCTTGATGGACCCGCAGCATCATGGTGGGAGAATTATACAGCCACACACCCTATTGACACTGTCACATGGGACCAGTTTCAGCAAGCTTTCCGTATAGCTCATGTTTCAGCAGGAGCTATGGCTATGAAGAAGCGTGAGTTTCGCAACCTACGCCAAGGAGGACGCACCGTAGGCCAGTATGTGGAGGATTTCAGTAAGTTAGCATGTTATGCACCAGATGACGTTGCTACGGATGCAGCCAAGCAGGAGAAGTTTCTGGAAGGATTGAATGATGAGCTGAGTATGCAGTTGATGGTAGCAACTTTCAACAACTACTAGGAGCTGGTAGATAGAGCTCTCATGATAGAAGGGAAGCAACAGCAGATTGAAAACCGCAAGAGGAAGTATGGACAAGGGAAGTATAATTCTGGAGCCTAGCAGAAGCCACGATTTACCCCGAAGCCGGGAGGACAGTTTCAGCATACCCATGGAGGAGGTAGTTCGTACAACCATAATGGCTCCAAGAATGGTAATGGGAATGGAGGAGGAAACGGACAGAACCGCACCAACCCATCTACCCCAACCAAGAGAGATCTAAGTCACATTACTTGTTTCAAGTGCCAGAAGACGGGACATTATGCAACTGATTGTCCCGAAGCCCAAAATGGAAATGGCAATGGAAGCTCTGGGAAGAAGCCGAACCCGTTCAACAAAGGACATGTGAACCACGTGAGCGTGGAGGAGATTGAAGCTCAGCCTGATGCAGTAATAGGTAAGTTTTTGGTTAAGTCATTTACTGCAACTGTTCTTTTCGATACTGGTGCATCGCATTCATACATATCAAGGGGATTCGTAAACAAGTTTAAGATGTCCACCCAAGTTCTCAAAAGCCCCATGTTAGTAACCTCGCCAGGAGCAGAGTATATGGCCACCCAAGGATGTTTTAAGATACCGTTGGCCATTGGAAGGCATGTTTTCCCCTCAGACCTCATTGTTTTGGAATCGCAAGGTTTGGATGTGATTTTGGGAATGGATTGGCTATCGCTGTATGGAGGAAACATCGATTGTACCAGCAAGACTATTTTGCTTACCACCCCGGAAGGAAAGAGGATCAAGTATGTATCCAAGCACATGCCGAAGAGGACTCAAGTGAATTCCTTATCAGGAGTTGTACAGGAGGAAGTACCAGTGGTGAAGGATTATCCGGATGTATTTCCAGAAGAGTTGCCAGGCATGCCACCAGATAGAGACATTGAGTTTTTGATTGAACTTTTGCCAGGCACAGGGCCAATATCTAAGAGACCGTACAGGATGCCCGCAAAGGATTTGGAGGAAATTAAGAAGCAGATCAAGGAGTTACTGGATAAAGGCTATATTCGCCCAAGTTCGTCACCTTGGGGATCACCAGTACTTCTAGTGGAGAAGAAAGATGGATCGCTGAGGATGGTTGTTGATTACCGAGGATTGAATGAAGTGACCATCAAAAACAAGTACCCACTGCCGATGATCAATGATTTGTTTGACCGCCTGCAAGGAGCTAAAGTATTTTCCAAGATCGATCTACGATCAGGATACCATCAGTTAAAGATTCGAGAGCAGGATATACCCAAGACAGCTTTTACCACCAGATATGGATTGTATGAGTATACCGTTATGTCATTTGGACTGACTAACGCACCGGCCTATTTCATGAACCTGATGAACAAAGTGTTTATGGAATTTTTGGATAAGTTCGTCGTGGTGTTCATTGATGATATTTTAATCTTTTCCAAGGATGAAGAAGAGCATGAGGAGCATTTACGATTGGTACTTGAGAAGCTCAGAGAACATCAGTTATATGCCAAGTTCAGCAAATGTGAGTTTTGGTTGAAGGGAGTTGGATTCCTTGGACATGTTATTTCTGGAGAAGGAATAGCAGTAGACCCTGCCAAGGTTGACACAGTGACAAGTTGGGAATCACCCACGACAGTTGGAGAAATCCGGAGTTTTCTTGGACTCGCAGGATACTACTGGAGATTCATCGAGAATTTCTCAAGGATTGCTAAGCCCATGACTGAGCTATTAATGAAGGACACCAAATTTAATTGGACTGAGGAATGTGAAGCTAGTTTCCAGGAGTTGAAGAAACGATTGGTTACCTCACCCGTATTGATTCTGCCAGATCAACGCAAGGACTATGAAGTTTATTGCGACGCTTCTCGTCGAGGACTTGGAGCAGTGCTTATGCAGGAAGGAAGAGTTGTTTCGTATGCTTCACGACAACTTAAACCCCATGAGAAGAATTATGCTACGCATGATTTGGAATTAGCAGCCGTGGTGCATGCATTGAAGACATGGAGACATTTTCTCATCGGAAACCATTGTGAGGTGTACACGGATCACAAGAGTTTGAAGTACATTTTCACGCAGAAGGAGTTAAACCTCAGACAGAGGAGATGGTTGGAGCACATCAAAGACTATGATATGAGATTGCATTATCACCCTGGAAAGGCTAATGTAGTAGCAGACGCGTTGAGCCGCAAGAGTCATGTCAACACCCTCATGACAGGAGAGTTACCTCAGGAGTTAGCCGAGGACTTACGCGAGCTATGTTTGGAGATAGTCCCTAGAGGCTATTTAGCGACATTGGAGATTCAGTCTACCTTGATGGAAAGGATCAGAGAAGCTCAGAAGACAGACAAGGAGATTGAAGAGATAAAGGAGAAGATGAGCAAAGGAAAAGCCAAGGGATTTCGTGAGGACGAGCACGATACCTTATGGTTCGAGGGCCGCGTATATGTGCCAAATGATCCGGAGATCAGGAAGTTGATTTTGCAAGAAGCCCATGATTCACCATACTCGATTCACCCAGGGAATACCAAGATGTATTTGGATTTGAAGAATACTTTCTGGTGGACCGGAATGAAGAAGGATATTGCGGAGTTCGTAGCAGTTTGTGATGTATGCCAGAGAGTGAAGGCAGAGCATCAGAAGCCAGCAGGATTGCTACAACCATTGCCGATACCCGAATGGAAGTGGGATAAAATAGGCATGGATTTTATCACAGGATTACCCAGGAACTGTTCAGGCTATGACTCGATATGGGTTGTAGTCGACCGTTTGACGAAAGTGGCTCATTTCATTCCAGTGAAAACCACTTACACCAGTGCTAAGTTGGCAAAGATATACATGACCAGGATAGTATGTTTGCATGGAGTTCCGAGGACCATTGTATCAGACAGAGGAACCCAATTTACCTCGAAGTTTTGGAAGCAGTTACATGAAACATTGGGAACCAGGCTGGAATTTAGTACAGCATTTCACCCGCAGACAGATGGACAGACCGAGAGAGTCAACCAGATTTTGGAAGACATGTTGAGAGCATGTGCGCTAGATTATGGATCAAGTTGGGATGACAATTTGCCATATGCGGAGTTTTCTTATAACAACATTTATCAAACCAGTTTGAAGATGGCCCCTTTCGAAGCTTTGTACGGAAGGAGGTGTAGAACACTGTTGTTATGGGACGAAGCTAGAGACCGTCAGCTGTTTGGACCAGATTTGATTAAGGAGTCTGAACAGAAAGTGAAGTTGATTCGCGATAGGCTCAAGGTAGCCCAGTCCAGGCAGAAGAGTTATGCTGATTCTAAACGCAAGGAGACAGTTCACGAAATCGGAGACAGAGTGTATCTTCGAGTATCACCACTACGAGGAGTGAAGCGCTTTGGAGTTAAGGGAAAGTTAGCGCCTCGTTTTATTGGACCATACAGAGTGTTGGAACGTATGGGAGAAGTTGCCTACAAGCTGGAATTGCTCGAAGGATTGTCTGGAGTACATGATGTATTTCACGTTTCGCAGTTGAAGAAGTGCCACGCAGAGATGGCTGAGATACCGCTGAGAGATACTGTGCCACTGGAAGCGATTCAGTTGGAAAGTGATTTGACCTATGAGGTGAAACCAGTGAAGATTCTCGAGTATGCCAGCCGAGTTACCCGCAGCAAGGTTATCAAGTTTTGCAAAGTTCAGTGGAGTCACCACACCGAAGATGACGCCACCTGGGAGCGAGAGGAAGATCTACGGAAAAACCACTCCCACTTGTTTTCTAGCCAACCCGAATCTCGAGGGCAAGATTCATCTTAAGGGGGTAGGTTTGTAACATCCCAAATTTTCAATTTGGAATGTTATACATAGATCATCATTGCATATCATGTTTTATTGCATTTTGACAAATCCTCGATAAATCCTAAGCAACTCAAGGACCCTCGGAGAGAGTTGGGGATTTTCTCAAATTTTCTTATTTGATTTTCAAACGAGGATTGGGATTTTAATTATTTTTCTCTCCGGAAAAATATTTCATTTTAAAAATAAACGAGAGGAGAAAATATGACTTCTCCAAAAATATTGAAATACTGGAGGAAAAAATGTTAAAATCATTATTTGGAATTTATTGGATTTTATTTGCAATTTTTATTACATTTAAAAATATGCATGTTTTCAAAATATTTATTTTTGATTTTAAAATGTTCACCCCATTCTAGATTTTCTAACTAGACGGGAAAAATTTATTTCGTATTTTTCTGATTTTTATTTATTTTTCTACGTAATATTTTCCGCAGAACATATTTCAAAAAAAAAACAAAATACGCGCCGCGCCGACTGGGCCGAGCCCAGCCGACGGCCCACCCCGCCGCGACCTCTCCTTCCTCCCCACGCCGCCGGAGTCCGCCGGGAGCACGAAGCCGCCGCCGCCTCGGGCTTTGCCCCTTCCCCAAGCCTCTAGCCCCCCCTCCATATATACCCCGCCCCCCCTCCGTTTCTCCTCACCCGAGCCACCGCCGCCGCCCGCCGCCGCCGCCGCCTTTGCCTCGCCGCCCGCCCGCCGGAGCCCCGCCCCCTCGCCCGCCGGAGCCGCCCCGAGCCCCGCCGACCCCG
The DNA here is from genome assembly GCF_002575655.3 of Aegilops tauschii subsp. strangulata. Taxonomy (NCBI): domain Eukaryota; kingdom Viridiplantae; phylum Streptophyta; class Magnoliopsida; order Poales; family Poaceae; genus Aegilops; species Aegilops tauschii. The sequence continues at coordinate 282,867,871 of NC_053036.3, forward strand.
CCCGCCGGAGCCCCTCGCCGGAGCGAGCCCCGTCGAGGTACTGCCCGTGTTCGCGTTGACCGGTTTTTCTGAAGAAAAAAAACCTTTTGTTTAAAAAAACCCTAGATCGGTTTTTTTTCGGTTTTCTTATTTTTCGAGCGTTCACCGAACCGTTCGTTTTAACGAACGCATTCGTCGGTTTTTCTCTGTTAACGAACGTCCGTTATTTAACCGTTCGTTCGTTTTTCTTTTTCGTCGGATTTTCTCGTTATTTTCTCAGATTCGATTTCTGATCGAAACTTCGAATCTGTTTAACTTTTCGCTCGTTTATCGGAATCAGGTGATTCAAGCGCCTAGAGTTTCGTCTCGAAATTCTCTTTCCGTTTAACCTACTCAAACAAGTTTTTGCTACAGTAAAATTTGACCTAGATCCAGATTAGCAAACGAAGTTTCTTTCTTTCGCCGTTTGACTTTCGTTGCTTCTTTCGAGTTGATTTTTTTTTGCAAACCGGAGTTCTTAAGTTGAACTTTCTGGTTGGGTCTTTCTTTCGAGTTTTACCTGTGCATTAGATGAGTACTGATTGTATGCTTGTTTGTTTGCGATAGAGTACCCGGAGTGTGCCGCTTGTTACTTCGAATCGCTAGATTTTGCGGATCATCAGCAAGGCAAGTAACACTTTGATCATACCCCGTTCATACCCAGTTTTATTGCATTAGATCTATTTCCTCAAACACATTGCATGATTAGGATCTAATTAAACTGTGGGTATTGGGAAGTAGTTGAGGTAGTACCTATTACCTGTTTTCTTATCAAACCCTCGGGAGTTACTTCTACGTTGCTTTTATTATTGCCATGCTATGCTCGTAAACGTGGATTGGGTTTGAGAGATATTCATGACAGATGTGAGTGTTTAATAATGGTTCAACTTAAGGTGGCAACTAAAACTCACATCTGGGTGGATTGAGGCACCTGGAGAACCCAGTGTTGTCTGTATGTATAAGGTCCGCCACCCAGGCTCAAAGGGATCATAAGATTATTCATGCTAGAAACTTCCGTGTGCAGCCGCAAGCTATTATGGGCTCTAGCATAGCTGAGTAGGTTACAGGATCTCTTGAAGAGGTGGACTAGAAGATGTAGGGGAAAGTAGGTGTACCGGTCCATCCAGAGTAGAGAGTGACTGTTTCTGAAAGACTGTGTCTCGGTCATCCGTTTCTCAAACATCATGTAGTGCGAGAATCAAGCGGAGGCGATCGAGTCTTGTGGGAAAAGTGCACAAACTTCTGCAGAGTGTACAAACTGATCATGATTAGCCGTGTCCCCGGTTATGGACAACTTGAGTATCTAGTACCTGGATTATCATTTGAATCTCATCACCGTGATACTTATAATTAATTTTGTTGGGTTAATGATGTTACTTAATTGGGATTGAGTTGGAGGTACCTTCTCAATGTTTCAACCACCATGATAGTTAAATAAAATTCATTCCTTTGCAGTAGGATAAAATTGGCTTTTCGCAAAACTGTAACCATAGAGCCTTTCCACCAGCCATATATGCATATAGTATAGCATTATCATTGTTCATTGCTCTCTATGTGTTGCTTTGCTAGCATATTCTATGTGCTGACCCATTTTCGGGCTGCAACGTTTCATGTTGCAGACTTTTCAGACGACGAGTAAGGTGCCTTAGGTCGTGGTCTTATACTCAGTGATGCCGCTGGAGTTGATGGACTCACTTATCTTCCAAGTCTTCCGCTGTTATCGTTTTTAGATGGCCTTAAGCCATGTTTATTATACTTAATCTCTTTGGAGATATTCGATGTAATAAGTGTGTGATTGCTACTCTGTTATAAATCCTCCATTTGTACTGTGCGTGTCAGCATTACTGATCCAGGGATGACACTGGTGCACAGCAGCACAGGCCATTTGAGGTCTGGTCGCTACAGGTGTGGCAGAGCGGAGCCTGCGGTGACGGCCTCCCCCCATCTCTAATAAGCAGCAGAAGAGACCAATTAGTATCTAGCTAGAAGCATATCTATAAACATAGAGCCAAGTTTCTAGACATGAAAGAAAACTGAGAAAAAAAAGCAATGCACTTGTGCTCAACAACATCAACAACACTTAGTTAATTTGGTAGGTTAGTTGGCAATGGCAATTGGCACCCTTCAAAACTAGGGATTTCTTTAGACGTGGAAGAAAACTGAAAATGTTGAAAAAAGAGCATAGTAATCTAAAAATAGGGGAAAATACACTTCTTCTTTCTCCTCTTTATCTTCTTCTTTTTTTCATCTTTCTTCTTTCTTCTTAACCAAAACTAAACCTAACGTTCCTTCTCGTGTGATCACATTGGAATACTTGTGGCAACAAATCATAGTTGCACCATATTTTAGGTGGCTCTAGGTGCCACACACCAAGCAAACAAACAAACCTCAAATCAGAAACTAAGGGTGTAGTGTCGTAAAATCAATTTACTTTGTATGCAAATCAGAATGTATAGTTTGCCTTTCCGCAAAAAAGAAAAGGAAAAGACGGGTATAGTTTGCCTCTTATGACAGATTCCATAAGCAATATGCATGCCTTGTTGTTTTCTCAAATTAAACTAATTCGAGTGTTGCTGATTGATGAATTTGAATATATGCAAAGGAATTTGAGGAAAGCTTTTGCTCTTCTCACTATTAGTTTCATAATCTTTTATACAACCCCTTCAAGGAGTGTGTGGATAACTTTCGTTTATAGTTCACTAGATATGTGTATTACATTTTCTATTGGAAATGCATTTGAATTCATTTATCACAAATACTAATTCTAAAGTTTAACTCCGATGATACAGTTGCCACGTACCTACCAAGACATGCCAATTTTTTCTTGTATATAAAAGAACTCGTGCACTAATATTTACTTCACTGAAATATTTTTCACTTTGAAGGGAAATAGTTTTTGTTCCATCATCTATTAATAATATAATAATAATAATTCATTATATGCCAATGAGTTGAGAAATCTGGCACTACATTATTTAAATGACACATAAAAAGCATAATGTACAAAAAATTGATCATGCATAACTAAACACTGTGGATCAATAATAGTATAGAAGATGATCTAACTAATAAGACTACTAGTGAGAATTGAGATTATACACAATTATAGTAGAGAAGATGCTATCTATGCTCTAAACCTAAACTAAAGTAAACCTAAACTAAACCAAACCTAAAATAAACCTAAACTAAACTTAAAATACAGAAACAAAAACAGAAAAAAAACAAGAGGTCTCACCGGGTGGAGGAGGGGGCACCGGAGGGGTGGGGCGGCCACGGTGGTGGAGGAGAGGGGCGTCAGGGCGGCCGGGTGGAGGAGGGGGCGCCGGAGCGGCGGGGAGGCCGCGGTGGTGGAGCAGAGGGGCGTCGGGGCCGCCGGGTGGAGGAGGGAGCGCCGGAGCGGCGAGGCGGCCGTGGTGGTGGAGCAGAGGGGCGCCGGGGCCGCCGGGGTGGAGGAGGGGGTGCCGCGGCGATGTGGGTGGCATGGGGCGGCGATGGCTCGGGCACGGGCGGCGTGGCGCGACGACGGGGATGGCGCGGGGCGGGGAAGGGGGTCACCTGGGCTGCTGGGGCGGCGCGGCGACTGGGGTGGCGCGGGGCGGCAGCGGCACGGGGGCGGGATGGTGCGGGGCGGCGGCGGCTCGGGCGCGGGCGGAGAGAGAGAGAGGGGACAGATGTGGGGCGCGGGCGGGCGTCGATATGGATTTTAGTTAGGGCACGGTTCTTTGTCGTCCGCCAGCAGACGGCAAAGATCCTAGCTAACAGGCGTTAGCTTGGCCACTTTCTTTGCCGTCTACTAGCGGACGGCAAAGACAGTGTCCATTAGGTGGTTCTCGGTAGTGGGCCACCCTCATTCTTCGCCGTCGGCTAGCAGATGGCAAAGACTATATGCCGTCTGCTGGCGGACGGCAAAGACTTGGCTGACGGCAAATATGGTCTTTGTCGTCAGCCAAATCTTTGCCGTCAGCTTCTATTGAGCTGACGGCAAATATGGTCTTTGTCGTCAGCCAAATCTTTGCCGTCAGCTTCTATTGAGCTGACGGCAAAGAAGGTCTTTGCCGTCAGCTAGCGGACGACAAAGACATGGCTGACGGCAAAGATCCTGATGTAGGGTGGAACCCTAGATGGCTAATCTTTCATGAAAGGAGCGGATCCCTACGAAGAACGTGATGAACACGAGGGGAAACACGAGGGAAACATGAGGGGAACACGAGAGAAATCACTCAACCAACAAGAATAGATCACACATGCGCTAGATCGATGAACACAAAGGTAAGATACAAGATCCAAAGTCAACAACGGACGATACAAACGGTAACCGGTTCTTCTCCGTGAGGAGGTCTTGAATCCACGAGGGGATCTTCCCGTGAGGGGTCTTGAATCCAAGGTGGATCTTCTCCGTAGAGGGGCCGCAGTCTCTCTTGTGGAGTAGATCCGATATGGATGAGCAAAGCTCTATCTCTAAATGAGCTTATCCTTTGCTAACCCTAGAATGGAGGAGGGGGTGGTCTATTTATAGTCTAAGTCACGAAAGGGTAAGTGGGAAAGGGGTACATGGGCCTCTGGCCCGTGGCTGCGTGCAGGCAGGCGCCGGATGTCCGAGTTGGGGGCCGGATGTCCGGGGCTTCGCGAGGCGCCGGATGTCCGGGGCTCGGGCCGGATGTCCGGGCTGAAGTGGCCAAACTTCGGGTGCGTTCTGTCGTCGATGCCGGATTTCCGGGGGAAGGGCCGGATGTCCGGGCTTTGGCGAGGCGTCGGATGTCCGGGGCTGGCACCGGATGTCCGGCCGCTGATGCTGTTAGCCATCTGTTGGTGCAGCTCCTTGGCGGCTGCACAGGCGCCGGATGTCCGGCCCTTGGCCCGGATGTCCGGCCGCTGTAGCTTCATCAGCTCCGTCTTCTTCCGTCGTCGCTTCCAGGCTTCCCTCGCGGATGGTGTAGTTGTTCCTTGGCGGTTGCACTCCTCCGCGTCGTCCGTAGTGTTCCGACAATACCTATGCATGCACACGAGTGGAGTGTCAAGTAGTATACCATCCTCGAAGGGGTCAAGTGAGCACGTGTAAAGGAGATGATTCACCTTTGTGTATGTGAAGTAGATGTCGCACGTGTCACTTGCCAAACGAACTCTTGACATGGTGATGTCCATAGGATGCTCCGCATCATCTCCCCTCCCTTGGGAAAGATCCGACGTCAGATCGAAAACCAAATCACCATGGGAAAGAGATGGCTTCGCCATGTAGAAGTGGACGTTCACCAAGTACTTGTCATCTTGAAGCTCGAAATGGGCACTCTCCAATGTCGCACCATCTTGTGATTCCTTCAAAAGGAGTAAGGACAACAAACACTTGGAAAAACAAATGTGGTTAGCGTTAGTGCAAAACCAAGCATTCAAGAGGTGGTTCACCAAACAAGTGTCGTCATCATGCAAAGCATATGGTTTGACAAAGGATTGTGACATGGCATGTAAGCATATCAATTGATCACAAGCAAAGATATCATGGGGACAAGCATGTAAATGGGAGGTAGAGATGCAAATATGTGTGTCAAGAGAATAAGCATCTACCTCAAGTTCATAGCAAGCATTCACAAATTGCTCAATGAAAGGTCTATGGTAGGCATATGAATCATTCACAACACCAAATAAGATGAGATGTCTAAACATATGGGTCAAGTGCAAGGCAATCCAAGCGTAACGTGCATGGGGTGTGGTGAATATTGTGGGGCACTCAACACAGTAGAAAGAGCAATTGTTCCTCATGTGCGAGGCAATCAAGTCAAGCATGTAGCAATCAATGAGACATGGCATATGTGAAGTGATGACATTGTTGCAACCAAACATGTGAGAGGAGCAAGTAATCCAAGAATCGGATCCAACACACAAGGCATATATATTATGATGCATGGAACGGTGAAAATAATAAGTTGAAGCAAGATGTCTAACATGTGTGCAATCAAGTGGTCCAAGATGAACAATAAGTTTCATGGTGCAAGCAACACAAGTAGTATGATCCATAATATCCATGCTCAAGAAAGATTTCACCTTGAAGGCGTGTCCTTGTGCGTCCTTCACAATGCCGAAACGCAAGCAAAAGCGGTGTAGAAGCAAGTCATGGTAGAATGTATGAGGCTCGCTCTCAAGAGCTCGAATGGTCAACTCACGTGAGGCGGAAGTCGACACAAAGTCCAAGAATCATACACATGCACACAACAAAACAAAGAACGTATGCGCATGGTAGATAAACACATCATCCATCATGATGGTTCTCTTCTCTTGCACATAACCATTAGAAGCACAAGTGCATGAATAATATGATGCAACAATGGCAATATTCATGGCATTAGGTATATGGTGCAAAGAGGTAAGACAAGCATGCTTCACAAGAAATATGTCAAAATCTCCAATCATATGTGAGAATGCTATGGGGGCAAACTCATAAGCAAGACTAATAGCATTGTTGCACTCAATACATGGCAAATCATCTAGCATGAGGGAGGCAACATATGGAGAGATATGACAAGAAGCAATAACAATCATGTGCAAAGCATGTAGATAGTTGTCATCAACCGCATGAAGTGAGCAATTATAAATCATTGGTGATGCAACAAGGCAAGCAATAATAATCAAGTCGTGCAAACTAGTGGAGCGAAGATGCAACACACAAGAGGAAATCATGGCAATCATGTCATGTGAGCAAAGAATAGGCATAGGCAATGTACATGACATATCGCAAGCACGAACACAAATCAAGATCATAGTATCATCATAGGCATGGGTCACAAAGCAAACATGGCAATAACAAGCACTATCTCCACCAAGCTTGCAAATACACATACAAGTATGAGAATCAATCATCATGTGTAAAGCAAAGCATGGGTCACAAATGCATGGCAAAAGCATAGGAATAAGCATATCATGCAAAGTGAACATGGCAAGATGGGCATATGATATGTAATGGACAATAACCCATAACCATGTGAGGGTCATGTAGAAGAAATGCGCGAAGTTTTTGCGCGAAGTGAGAGGTGGGAAAGGCAATCCATGGTATCCCAAGTCATCATTGCTCTCTAGAGCTCGTTTTGTCAACTCATGGGATTGTGAGGTTGACAAGTATTCATGGGTACCTACACAACAAATACACAAACGAAAGAAATTGTGTGTGTGGTAAATGTACACATCATCCAACATGATGTGTATGTGCACGTGTGAGTTAGCACAAGATAAGCAATGCTCGAAGAAATTTGATGCATGGTATAAGAACATGTCATCCATCATGAAAGAATAGTTGTTATGTATAACACGATGGGGATGCAAATTGAGCATACAATTATATGGCACATCAATAGCATGTTTATTCATGGGGAGCATATTGTGCAGACAAGTATTGGGATCATGCAATTGATGGGATGGATCAAAATCTCCTAAAATGTATGAGGAAACTATGGGGGTCTCCTCATGAGCAATATTGGAAACATCATATGGAGAAAATGGACAACATCCAAAACAATGCATATCCGATGGTAGGTAGTCATGGCATGGCATGTGGGATAAATGATGCAAAGGGAGCATATCAATATTATCACAAGAAAAACAAATGCCAATAACCATGGGCTTGTCATCTATGCCATATGTGCAAATTGGGTTAATTTTAATGGCATATGCATAGTCACTACGATGAGATTGCAAATATGACATATGATTGATCTCATTCATAGCATATGACAAGTCAAGCAGATTGTCAAACATGATGTGACCTAAAGAATTGTCACAAGAAATCCTATGTAACATGGCATCACAACTAAGAGACTCCACATGGCAATTATCATATTCATCATAAATTGGCAAGTCAAGCCATGAGGAATTCGCACTAGCATGAAGCATGGAAATAGGGTGATCAACATCATGCAAGCAATCAATGTCAAGAATGTCCACTAGTGGGACTAGAGCATCACCGTCACCTATGTTACCTTGTTCATTCCACTCAAGTGGTGTAGGTGAGGTGGGAAAGACCAAATGGTGGTCATCTTCATCTTGATGGAACCATGTGGGGGGTGCATCATATTCCACCATGGCCATCATCATGTCCATAGGAAGGACGAAGTGGTCGTGAATCGGCGCGTCATCATAAATGAGACCTAGCACCAAATGAGAAGACACAATAGAGGTAGAGGTTAAGTCGTTAGAGTTCAAAATCTCCTCACTCTCTCTATGTAGTGGTTCACTCACTCCCTCAAGGTAGGTGCACTCAATTGCACGTATGGTGGAGTCACTCATCTCACTCAAGTGGTGGGGGTTGTGGCTCTCCTCACATCGGAATTGGGGCAACACATCGGATATGGGGCTAGTGGTGAAGTCACTCTCATTCTCAATATGGTGGCACAAGTCACTCAAGTCATCATACGTCGCCGTGGTCGAAGTGAAATACTCAACCATCTCATCGCCGTCGCCGTGGATGAAGTCCGAAGATGGCACATCATCACTCTCGCCTCCTAAGATGGAAGCATCATCCTTGCTCGTCACCATGTCGCTTGCCTCAAAAGCTTGGTCCTTGAAGGTCTCCGTAGTCGTACTCGTCGCCGCACCATCTTGAAAAAGAGTCGTGGAGGACTCGGCATCATCAATGCCACAAAGAGGAATGGCGGTGAAGTCGAACTTGGGAGAATCGTCTTGGAGCTCATCGGGCTTGGACATCTTGGTGGTACTAGCCTCATGCTCGTCGTCTTTGAGTTTGGACTTCAAGAAGTGTGCTTGGGGTGTAGAAGCCTTGGCCTTATGAGTTCTTGTTCCGCCTTGAGAGCACCAATGTAGTTGTCGTCGAGGGACTTGTAGTTCTCGAGGAAGATGGTCTTGGAGATGGCATTGTTCAATCCCATCATGAAGTGGAACTTCATTGACATGGGGTCGTCCACGCCGGCTCGTCGCAAGGCAATCTTCATCTCCTTGAAGTACGCGTCGATGGACTTGGATCCTTGGTTGGTGTTCTCCAATTGGCGTAGAAGTTGTTCCGTGTAGGTTGGAGGCACAAACTCTCGCCGCAAAGCTTTCTTCGTCTTAGGCCAACTCATGTCGTAGGTTTCCGAAGGTGTGTGAAGCCACCATGTCGAGGCGTAGTCGTGGAAGTTTCTTGTGGCGCACTTCACTTGATCTTCGGGAGGAACTTGATGTAGCTTGAGGTAGTCGTCCATTAGGTGCTCCCACTCAAGATACTCCTCGGGTTCTTGATCCCATAGAAAGGAATCACATGGTCGGTGTCGAGGTCGTAGTAGCTCGTGGAAGTCATGGACTTTGAGCTTGGGGAGCTTCTCTTGAGCGTAGTCTTGAGGTGCTTGTTGGCGAAGATGCCGTATATCCGAAGGCAAAGATGCCGTATATCCGAAGGCGAAGATGCCTTGAAGTCGCTTGGCGAAGATGCCAAGGGAGATGGTGAAGTCGTTGAGCGGTTGTTGGTGTAGAGCTCTTGACCTTCACGTTCTTGGTGGTGATGGTGTCGATGCCTATGTGACCTTGCTGGAGATGGTAGCTTGGAGGCATGTGCTCTTGAGCGTCTTCTCGAAGATGAGGAAGATCGCTTGTATGACTTGATGAGGGATTTGACCTCCTCCATTTGAGCTTGCATCTTGGCGTCGTTGGAGTTGTTCGTGGCATCGAACTGGTCGTTGTTGTAGACCGAAAGTGAAATGCCTTGCTTATCCATCACAAGACTCGAGAAAATGTGAGTGGGAGAAAGAGAAGAACGATACCAAATGTACCTTGACCGATGTTGAAGATGGATCAATGATCACTCAATGTGTAACAAGGAAATAGCACAATTGGTACCAATTCTTGTCGGTTTCTCAGAGCTACACAAGTAAGGCTTATAGTGGAGCTCGGTGAGGATAGTGGCACAAAAAAATTGATGCAAAATGTTAGCAAGAGTTAGTAATGTTGAAAGAGATTCACAAATTCGCAAGTGAAACAAGTAGACCAATAGCAAAGAATGGCACACGGAAACACACACACGGATAGATAAATGGGGTCGTGCAACCAAGGAATAAGCACAAAATGTGGAGTCCACGGAAAACGCTCGTGTTGCACAACTCAAGAGAGACGCTAGCACGATTGCTCAATAGGCGGATACGACACTTGTGCACAACCTATGATATGCAAAATGGATAAACTTCTATCCCAAGTATGCTATGTATGTATGGTTCCCGGTGTTTCTCACAAGATGATCCAAGATGATCGGATATGACAATCTTATATGCAATGTGGTATGGTGCTATGGCACTTGCTTACAAGCTTCTTTGCTCTTCTCTTTTGCTTAAAAGCTTATTATTTTTTTATATATGTATGGCCACTTTTGTACAATGCACAAACCAAGATAGCAATTGTGTATATGCGGGAACAAACTTGAGGCACACGAGATGATATGATACCAATATGATATGGTATGTATGCAATGTATAGTGTAGATCACTAATGTGCACAAGTAACGTTGCCGGCAATACTCCAATGGCTAGTTTCGATAGGCAAGTGACGCAAAATGGGCTAGGGGTTATCAATGCAATTGCAAGGGGAATATACAATGGTGTCGTCGAGGTTACCGTCCTTGGCGATGATGAGTGGCGGTGTTCTTGATGTAGATACCAAGATGATGGAGACTCGTCCCTAAGTAGCCGAAACACCTTAGGAAACGGAAAAACCACAACTCAAAATCTCAAGGACAAAAGTCAAACGGTGGTAGTGTAAGCGGTGGTGGTTTTGCGGAAGCTCAAAGGGATTGCGGAAATGCAATGATGGGTTTTGAGACGCAATGCGGAAGTCGAGGGTAAGGTGGATGGACTATACACGGTGTCGGAGTTCGAAACACGGTCCCTAAGTAGCCGAAACACCTTAGGAGACACAACTCACAACACAAACAAAATTGGGTTAAGTTGGGTTGGTGGAAGTGTATGGTGGGTAAGCCTATGCGGAAGTTATGGTGGCGGTTGATGAAGAAGAAATCATCCCTAAGTAGCCGAAACACCTTAGGAGACTCAAATCACAACTCAAACAATCTCAAATGCTAAGGGGAACAAAATTGGTTAGGTTGCGGAAGTCGGTGGTGGTTATGGGATGTTGTGGTGGAAGCCCTAGGCAAAGATGTCAAAGTTGTCAAAATTTGATGGAGTCAAATTGGGATGGGACCTATCTAGAGGGGTAGAGGATGTCAATAGCTACTCAACGAGCTAAAGAACGTGAAAATCGGACTCCGGATGTGGAAGTTATGCACAAAACGGTGAAACGAAAAAGCTGAAATGTACAGGGGTCGGACATCCGGGGCTTTGGCTGGATTTCCGGGACCTGATGTCCAGAACCGCACGCGAAAATGCGCTCCAGGAGCCGAATGTCCGGGCCACGGGCCGGATGTCCGAGGGGCCAGATGTCCGGGGCTACGGGCCGGATGTCCGGGCTCCAAATCCGAGGATGAACTCGAGGAACTCGATTTTGGGGGCGGAAATTGATGATTTCGGGGGCAAAATTGGAGAGATTTCGTGGATGGAAAGTGGGGAAAATTGGGGGAAATCTAGATCCACAAGTAACAAAGCAAATCCACGGATCAAATTCAACAAAACATCATCAAACCAACAAATCACAAAAAAAAATTGGGGGCTATTTTTTGGTGGGGATTTTCGAATTTGGGACAAAATCAACAAAAATAGGCTAGAAAACACAACGGGGAGGCTCCGAAATCGTGATCAACGTGGCTCATGATACCAAGATATCATGAGACAAGCTGGCTCTGATACCAAGATGATGTAGGGTGGAACCCTAGATGGCCTATCTTTCACGAAAGGAGCGGATCCCTACGAAGAACGTGATGAACACGAGGGGAAACACGAGGGAAACATGAGGGTAACACGAGAGAAATCACTCAACCAATAAGAATAGATCACACATGCGCTAGATCGATGAACAAAAAGGTAAGATACAAGATCCAAAGTCAACAACGGATGATACAAACGGTAACCGGTTCTTCTCTGTGAGGAGGTCTTGAATCCACGAGGGGATCTTCCCGTGAGGGGTCTTGAATCCAAGGTGGATCTTCTCCGTAGAGGGGCCGCAGTCTCTCTTGTGGAGTAGATCCGATATGGATGAGCAAAGCTCTATCTCTAAATGAGCTATTTGCTAACCCTAGAATGGAGGAGGGGTGGTCTATTTATAGTCTAAGTCACGAAAGGGTAAGTGAGGGAAAGGGGTACATGGTCCTCTGGCCCGTGGCTGCGCGCAGGCAGGCGCCGGATGTCCGGGCTGGGGGCCGGATGTCCGGAGCTTCGCGAGGCGCCGGATGTCCGGGGCTCGGGCCGGATGTCCGGGCTGAAGTGGCCAAACTTCGGGTGTGTTCTGTCGTCGATGCCGGATTTCCGGGGGAAGGGCCGGATGTCCGGGCTTTGGTGAGGCGCTGGATGTCTGGGGCTGGCGCCGGATGTCCGGCCGCTGATGCTGTTGGCCGTCTGTTGGTGCAGCTCCTTGGCGGCTGCACAGGCGCCGGATGTCCGGCCCTTGGCCCGGATGTCCGGCCGCTGTAGCTTCAACAGCTCCATCTTCTTCCGTCGTCGCTTCTAGGCTTCCCTCGCGGATGGTGTAGTTGTTCCTTGGTGCTTGCACTCCTCCTCGTCGTCCGTAGTGTTCCGACAATACCTATGCATGCACACGAGTGGAGTGTCAAGTAGTATACCATCCTCGAAGGGGTCAAGTGAGCACGTGTAAAGGAGATGATTCACCTTTGTGTATGTGAAGTAGATGTCGCATGTGTCACTTGCCAAACGAACTCTTGACATGGTGATGTCCATAGGATGCTCCGCATCAGATCCTAATTCCAGTAGTGCAATATATTTGAAAATTCCTTCTAATTTACTGCACATGGAATTAACTCGCACACAAGTACACAAAAATATGATTTTTCAAACCGTTATGGTTAGGCGTTGCATGTAGATGTAGTTCAAATTTGAATTACCGTCATTAAATAGTTAGAAAATCACTTAAATGTCTTTAAAAGGTCAAATGACCCCTGAAATTTTTGAAATTTTCACATGACAGTTGTATTAGTGCATGTTAAATGTAGGAAAAAATTGAAGGCCGTAAGAGGAAGCTATCTCCCATTCGTCATCAAACATGCATTGTTACCTCTCGGAACCACGAACCTTCTAGCGAGTTGCTCCAGTTTGTGAGGGGTGTGTGTCGAAACGTTCGTCAAACATGCCAATTTCTTTACCGCATCATCTTGGTGGCATGACATTAAATCAAGCAAAGTTTCATGTTTTGCTGATTTTTTTATTTTTTGGAATTAAAATGCCATGTCACTCCATGCATACGTATGCATGTGCCCATGCCTTGAGACCAATATGTTGAAAATTCCTTCTAATTTACTGCACGTGGAATTAACTCGCACACAAGTACACAAAAATATGATTTTTCAAACCGTTATGGTTAGGCGTTGCATGTAGATGTAGTTCAAATTTGAATTACGGTCATTAAATAGTTAGAAAATCACTTAAATGTCTTTAAAAAGGTCAAATGACCCCTGAAATTTTTGAAATTTTCACATGACAGTTGTATTAGTGCATGTTAAATGTAGGAAAAAATTGAAGGCCGTAAGAGGAAGCTATCTCCCGTTCGTCATCAAACATGCATTGTTACCTCTCGGAACCACGAACTTTCTAGCGAGTTGCTCCAGTTTGTGAGGGGTGTGTGTCCAAACGTTCGTCAAACATGCCAATTTCTTTACCGCATCATCTTGGTGGCATGACATTAAATCAAGCAAAGTTTCATGTTTTGCTGATTTATTTTTATTTTTTGGAATTAAAATGCCATGTCACTCCATGCATACGTATGCATGTGCCCATGCCTTGAGACCAATATGTTTGAAAATTTCTTCTAATTTACTGCACGTGGAATTAACTCACACACAAGTACACAAAAATATTATTTTTCAAACCGTTATGGTTAGGCGTTGCATGTAGATGTAGTTCAAATTTGAATTACAGTCATTAAATAGTTAGAAAATCACTTAAATGTCTTTAAAAAGGTCAAATGACCCCTGAAATTTTTGAAATTTTCACATGACAGTTATATTAGTGCACGTTAAATGTAGGAAAAAATTGAGGGCCGTAAGAGGAAGCTATCTCCCGTTCGTCATCAAACATGCATTGTTACCTCTCGGAACCACGAACCTTCTAGCGAGTTGCTCCCGTTTGTGAGGGGTGTGTGTCCAAACGTTTGTCAAACATGCCAATTTCTTTACCACATCATCTTGCTGGCATGACATTAAATCAAGCAAGGTTTCATGTTTTTCTGATCATTTTTTTATTTTTTGGAATTAAAATGCCATGTCACTCCATGCATACGTATGCATGTGTCCATGTCGTGAGACCAATATGTTTGAAAATTCCTGCTAATTTACTGCACATGGAATTAACCTGCACACAAGTACACATATATGATTTTTCAAACTGTTTTGTTTAGGCGTTGCATGTAGATGTAGTTCAAATTTGAATTACGGTCATTAAATTGTTGGAAAATCACTTAAATGTCTTAAAAGGTCAAATAACCCCTGAAATTTTCCAAAATTTGACATGACAGTTGTATTAGTACTACATAATTTATCGTTCATTTAAAACACCATCCGTTGGCACTTTACTCCAAATTCGTCTTTCACAGCTAATAAAAAATATCTACAACATGCCACACAGTTGTTTTCTAGGAACCGTTTGCGATGAAAATATATGGGTCTATTTAAGTCTCCCTCCTTAAGCTTCGCCGGCAACCCACGAATCCCGATCCCCATTCCCGCACCCCCTTCTTGCAAAGATGACGTCGTGGAAACGCTTCGTGAAGGCCCGTACGATGACCGCGTCCCCCCTAAGCGCGGCCGCCTGCGCCGAGAGTGTGGCCGCCTACGCCGAGAGTGCCGCCGCATCCGCATTGAGAGTGGCCGCTTCCGCCGAGAGGGCGTCTGCGCCTACCGACAGGGCAGCTGCAGCAGCCGAGATGGCTGCAGCTGCTGCAAACGCTGAGAGCGCTCGAGCTGCCGTCTGTGCCGCTGATGTCGCCCTCGCCCGGGTCGAGACCATCCATGCCAAGATCGAGGATGCACACGCCAAGATATTCTAGGCCACCTCGGACTCCAGCATGCAACCCATATCTGGAAAGGCGGCGGTGGCCATGGAGCACCTGCTTCCTCATGAGGTCGCCGAGCCGGAGCTGGAGATGCAGGAGGCGGCGAAGAACGAGGAGCGCCGGGAGGAGGAGTTGCGTGTGGCCGGGGTTGAGGTAGAGAAGAGTCTGTCCGTCGAGGAATCGGCGGTGGAGTACCAACGTGAGCTCTGGCGCAGCCACTACTATGAGTACTACAACCTTGAGGGCGGCGCCGAGGACGAGGACGCGGTCGACTTCAGCAGGGGGGACGCGGAGTCCACCAACGGCGGCATGTCGCCAGGACAAGTCATCGACGTCTCATCATACACCGGCGATGCGTAGGCTGGCGCAGCGACGGATTTGTTAAAATTATGCGTACTTAGGCTTTGTTTTTAATGCTGGTCTTTTGTTAGAGCAATGTTTAGGTCAACTGGCTCTGTTTAATTACTAAAATTGCTCAATTCAGTAACTGTGGTCGGTCTGCTGTACGCTCTTTTGTGTCCCCAAATTAGCAAGCGATGCTAAATTATGCAATGACGTACCCGGGGAAATTTCCACCAAAATTTGAATTATCAAACACATCCCATGCGCTTAAAGCAGAAGAATCATTTGCGATGCACACAATCGTTCAAAGTGAATGGTCCGGCGGCACCGCGCGCGTTCAAAGTGAATGTGCCCATGCCTTGAGACCAAAATTTGAATTATCAAACTCATCCCATTCGCGTAAAGCAGAAGAATCGTTTGGGATGCACACAATAGTTCAAAGTGAATGGTCACGCGGCACCGCGCGCAAAGTTTCCCTCCACATTTCCAAAATTTTGGCCTACCGCCAAAATATCTACCCCGCCCCCTTCTCCACCCCCTTTTCTCCCCGACCACAAGTCACATTTCCCTTGTTTCCTCCTTCCTTCCTTCCTTGCTAAGCTATAGCCGCTTCCTTGCTCTCGCTGTCTCGCATCCTACCGTCGGTGTCGCCATGGTCTTCTTCAAAGACCTCTCTAGCGGTTCCTCCTCCGGTGACTACGCCTTCACCACCCAGGTATGCCTCTCTTCTCTCTCTCGGGCTATGACTTGGAATGAATGATTTTTACCCGGCGGTCATTTTGAGTCATTCTTCCTCTTGTAGCTCCCTAGGACCATAAGTGGCAACAAATGGAGCGGGGTGGCTGAAGATCTATTTGCTCGTTGTCACCATCAATCTCCATGCGTGAAGCTAGTTGCATTTGATTCTGTGGACAGTGGGAGGAAGTTTCTGGCATGTGCAAAGAAGGTTAGACCCTCTTTTGTTGTTACGAATCATTTGTTAGATGTGATTCAGACACTGTCACGGTCCCAACCCATTCATACCACACCTTCAACCAAACGCATCCTAAGACAATGTCACAGTTTGTACCTAGTATCTTAAATTGTTGCCATCTCATCAGCGGTGCCATTAGAAAACTATTTTGCACCGCTTCAACAGTTTGTGCAGCCAACTTTGGTCTACACATCCGAGCCGCCTAGCAGTAAAATACTAAATCTTTATGGCAAGAAGGAACTGGG
Source organism: Aegilops tauschii subsp. strangulata (assembly GCF_002575655.3). Lineage (NCBI taxonomy): Eukaryota > Viridiplantae > Streptophyta > Magnoliopsida > Poales > Poaceae > Aegilops > Aegilops tauschii. The sequence continues at coordinate 282,884,581 of NC_053036.3, forward strand.
CATCGGAGCAACTACGTGCTCCGGAGTCCGGGTCCCTGATATTTTTTCCGCTGCATCGGCTCGCCAGTGGAGGGCACCGTTGCGAGATGTAGCAACAGATGTCTTTACCCCAGTTTTGGCATACATAGTGGACGGCCTTAGTGCTATTAGTTCTATGTTACTAAATTTGTGCATGCACACACCTGTTAGTATCAATTTGATGTCATCCAAACACTGTCGCTATGCTGTTGCAGTTATATTTACCTTCCTCATAAAATGTTCAATTCGTTATTTATTGTACATGAGTAAGAACTTGTAGCGTCATTGTAGTTAATTGTAGCGTCTGATGTTCCAGAATTTGGTTGTTGTCTTAGTACCAATTATTTGCACATTGATCTTTTTGAGAAGATATGTCATAATTAACATGTTTCTTTAGTTTTTCAAAATAAGCATTGGAGATTTCTATGTTGCTATAAACCCATTTCCTATACAATTGTTACTGATCTAGTTTTAAATATTATAGGATGAACATAAGTGTTCTTACTTGGAGTGGGTTGATCAAGAGTGGCCATAATCTTTGAAGATGTTCCTAGCGAAGGTCTGGAGCATGTATGAGGAAGAGAACACACGTAGGCTTAGAGAAAGTCTTGTAAACGCTGAAGCATATTTCAAGATGCGGGATAAAAAGTTGAAGGTGGATAATGAGCTCAGATTTTTTAAATCAGACTATGCTAAGATGGTGTTGGAGAAGGAGGAGGCACTTTCCCAGTTGGCCCGTGAAAAACGGGTTCTTACTGAACTGAAAGTAGAGGTGGATAAGACGAGCCTGGATAATCTCGATTAGGGAAATGAATATATTGTTCTTATGAAGTTGAACTAGGTGTATGTTGTACTATGTTGTTTTCATGTAGCTACCGTACTATGATGTTATAATATATTTATGTGCCTGGTATTAAATTGGAAAACAGCTGTTCGATATGAAATGTGAATTTGCGTAATACTGGAATTATTAATTGCAAACTAATAAACCTGCTAAATGTGTCATGGACCTTTGCAAACGGTTCTAGCAGTAAAAGCGCTTGCGATGGATAGCCCAATGTCACACCGTTTTCTTCATCAGATTATGTGTCATATAGTTGATAAAAGCAAACAGTTAACCAAGGCAGACTGTGTGTGATAGTTACACCTTTCAGACACGAGCCTACACATAAAACTGTGTGGGATGTACGTACGAACGAAAACGTTTTCCCTGGATTGACTGTGTGGGATGTACATAATAATGGAAACGTATTCCTTGGATTTACTGTGTGTGATATACATACGAACGGAAATGTTTTTCTGGGATTCACCGCATGGGATGTACATACCTACGGAAATGATTTTCTCGGATTACCGTGTGGGATGTACATACCTACGGAAATGACTTTCTCGGATTACCGTGTGGGATGTACATACGTACGGAAATGATTGGGTTTTGATGCCTTGCTCGATCTCACACGGCCCCAGCCTGGGTCCCAGGAGGGCCCTATCCCTGACGATTTCTGTGTCGTGTGGGAAGGACACCCTATCGCACACACTCACTTGGCGACGGTTCCAAATGCCGTCGCGGAAAGGGATTAAAACCCATTTGTTTAGGACCGACGCGCACCAGTGTGTGGTTTTTTGGCGTGATGAAGTTTTGTTGGATTTGATCCATGGATTTGTGTGTTGCAAGTAGATCTAGCTTTCCCCCATCAATTTCCCCATTTCCATCCACAAATTCGTCCAATTTTGACCAAATTTTGCTTGTCCACCACGAACCCTAGAAGTTCATCCCGTGCCCGAAATCGCCCAGGCACTGGACGACCGGACGGTGCTGGACGTCTGACAACCACCAGTCGTCTGACCCATACCGGACATCTGACCAACCATGACGACACTGAATTGTTTTTAACCCGAAAATTTTCAGCCACCGCACACTCCTCCACATTGCCATTCCATACCACCTTCGACAATTTTGACACGTTTGTTCTTTGAGAACTTGAGTTGTGGTTTCCGTTTCCTAACGTGTTTCAGCTACTTAGAGACAGTTCGACAATGACATCACCGCCACTCATCTTCTTCCTTGACAACGACCTCCTCACAATCTTGACACCCGCGACCGTAAGCAAGGACGGTAAGTTCGATGACACCTTTGTGTACTCCTTGCCACTGCATTAATAATCCCCATAGCCCATTTTGCATCTTCTTTCCATTGAGACTAGCCATTGAGTATTGCCGGCAATGTTACTTGTGCACATTAGTGGTCATCATTCCCATTGCATACATACCATATCATCTTGGTACATACATCTTGATATCATCTCTTGTGTCACAAGATTGTCATCGCATATACACAATTGCTATCTTGGTTCGTGAAGTTTTGCATAAGTGGCCATCGAAAGAGCTCAAAATAGAAAGAGCCAACAAGATTTCACTACAAAAAAATACACTTCCGTGATTATACGTGTTTGTCACAGTAGGTCACGTTTTCTGTCATGCATGTACATGCATGACGATTTTATGACAGAATCAAGATACTCATACCTGTGCTGTCGTAGAAGTGTTCCATGACAATGCCAAAATTATCATCATAGAAGTGTCCACTTCCATGACGATAAATAGCGCGTCATGGAAGTGCTTTCGTCAAGGGTAACCGACATGTGGCATCCACCGTAATGGGTCACTGTTAAGCTATTGGGTTCCGGTTTGGATCCGATAACCCGTTAACCGCCCGGACCAATGGGAATTTTCCATGTGTAAAATTCTGATTCGCCTTAGTATCCATGTGTCAGCTCCGGGTTGGGACAAGTGTCATCAAGCGAATGGACGAGACAAGCCTATGGTACATCGACACATGGCTCGACCCAACAGTGGCCCGTTTAGGTTAAAAGGTCGGGCCTGTCAAAATAAGCGGGCCGGCCCATTAGTGGCCTACTTGAGTCAGGCCCATTTACAAGCACGACCCATACAAGTTACACAGAATAGGCCCATCAAAGGCCCATTCTAGATTTGAAAATTTCCAGCCCATCATCAGTTCTAGCCTGTTAAGGGCCCGCTACGTCTTTGGGCCCAATTACGGACCGACCTTCTTTCGGCCTGTTAGCAACCCATCATGAGTTCCAGCCCGTTAACGGCCCGGTACATCTTTTGGCCTTTTCGTTACCATTCTGCAATTGGGCCAACTTCTAGCCCGTTGTGACTTTCAGCCTTTCCTCGACCCATTAGATAAATGGGCCAATTCCTAGCCCATTGTGCCTTTCGTCCTATTAACGGCCCGCACAATAGTTGGGCCTTTGTCGGTGCAACCTGATTTTGGGTCCATTAGCGGCCCAAGTTCCGTAGGGCACAATTTCACCCTGACACGACTTTTGGCCTGTTAAAAGCCTAGTGTGAAAATTGGGCCTCTTCTGGCCCAAAACACTTTCGGCCTCTTATTGGCCCGTTAAGTAAAAGGGCCGAGACAAAATTGACATTTATTTCGGACTTCTAGGGCACGCGGGCCATTTCCATTTATACGACCCTATCGAGCTTTCGGCCTGTTAACGCTCTGCTAAGAGCCGTTGTTACGGTGGGCCACATCATTTGGGATCCGCTAAATATTAAGTTGACCAACCCAATTAAGGCCCACTTTGACTACACATGTTTGTTTGTTCGAATGGCGTCCAGGTAATGTTTGGGCGTGTTGGCCCCCGTTTCAAAGATATACCATATACAAAGAATTATCGTACTGTATACTATCGCCTCTAAATAACCTGCACAATACAATAGAGAGACTAAGGCATAGAAACGAAGAATAATCCTACACTATACAATAAAGTTATTACAAAAGATTATACCCAGCAGTGATAATAAAGCGTACACAAACAGCAAATTACATACACTGGGCAAATAAAGCTCATACATCATGGACACGCATCAACAAAACTTACTATTTGAACTATAATCTCTTTAGAAAATAGGACTGGCCGGATTCAGATAGCACAAATTTCAGTATGCAAAATCTCCAATTCCTTTGTGGTTACCTTAGTGTCTTGTTTCATTCTTTTACTCCTGCATCTAATACCTCTAAGTCCAGTCTCAACATGTTGATTACATGTTGAGAATCATGTACATGTTGTCTTGCCACCTCTAGTTGATGATCGAAAACATCAGCACATTCCAATTCCATTCCATAATCATTTGGTAACGGCCATGCCGCACTGCTCTCTGATTTTTGTGTTGATGTCACTTCATCCTGAAATGTTTTTGTATGTACACATGACTAGGGCAAATATATAGTTACAACAGTGAAGCTAGCAAGACAGACTATTTTGTACATGGCAAAACAGGACTAACAATAATGTTACACGTCATGAACCATAAGCAGGTGATATTTTAAAAATTATAAAAATGGTAGTCTGTGCAGCCCGCATACAGAAATCTGTCTTTGCTCACCAGAGGAGCATGATGTTGGGGCCAAATCCAAAACACAGACAGGTTACCAATTTAGACCACATGGAGCTACTGAACATTATATATATACTGGCAAGATGCCCGTGCGTTGCACAGAACATCAAGATGCATTTGTATGAGTAGTTTAGGTTGTGAGAGAAAAGGATGAACGAGGGAAGGCCTTATTTGCAAATGTGGTGAGGGGTGTGGGTATCTTTTTGCAAAATTGCCATAGTTTCTTTCGTATGCGTCAGATATAGATCGGACGACCTATATTGCAGGATGGCAGGCACATCATCAGCACCAACACTATTTTTTTAAGAGTAGAGAAGTAGAGATAGAGATAGAGAGTAGAGATAGATATATATATATATATCTTGCGTATAAGTAAGCAAGCATTTGGCCATTTTGAGCTCAATTAAAGTCTTAGGGAGCATAATGAACAGCAGATGGATTCATACAAACCTACTACAACAAGCAAAACTATGCAATCATTAGCCTCGTGTAAACTAGATTGTGAGCATTATGCAGTAATAGTTGGTTAATAGACTTTGCAGCTTCAGGCACACTTCGCCAGAGCAATAAAATGGTAAGGCTTTCAACTATGTCACCTAATAATTATACAAGTACCCAACATGAGGCATCATTGTTTGGGCATCTCATTATCTGAGGACAAATAAAGCAATTGAAAAGAGCAATTTAACTATGCTTGAAACAAACAAGCAATTGAATTGTTGAGTTGGTAGCATGCATACATGCATGCCTCAATAACGTCCATGGCCTAGCTACATTTACTATATAAAGGAACAAGTAATGTAATTTTGTTTGCCCCCTATGAAGTATCTCGACTAGTATGTAATCAAGATCCTAGTAATGACAGGGAGGCTAATGATGTGAATATGCGTTTGGTTATGACATTTATGACATCGACAACTCTACCATAGCAGGAAGCAGTTTCACATTGTTCAATACTATAAGATGTTTTAGATATTTAAAAGTAGACTACATCCGTAATGAGTGAACAGACACATTAAAATGTGTTTGCATACATCTGGTTTAAAAAAAGTTAGAACATCATATAATAGTGAGCGGAGGGGGTTTTAATCAATGGCCAAATGAACCCTACGCAAGCACAATGTGAGACAAATAGGATGTCCTCGTAATTGTAATACAGTTACTTACCATAACTGGTTGAACAGGCTCAGCGCTGCTCCTCCTTCTCTTGCAAGGCTCCTTTCGAACATCTTGTACATGGAAATCCTCAATCTTATCTTCATTGCACCCCCTCAACAAGGTGACAAAAACTAGTTACTGGTCTCCTTGGAACATAAATATGCATACTTTCCAGTCTGTGAACAACACAAAAGGATGAGTTGTAACAAAACAACACCACATAATGAAACATGCCACATCTCTTGCACACAATGAAATGAGCATTTACTGTGTGTGAACTGTGTAAAAGCTAGGCATACCTTCGAACTGGATCTCCAGGTACTCTTGGAGAGCCTACTTTTGTGTACAGCAAAACCTTTATGTCACCTATGAGTTATACAAGCCCCCACTACAGCAGCCCTTAGTGATTAAATCATTGAAGGCTCTGTTAGGTCAAGAACATCAAGTAATCAAAGCAAACAGTCCTAGTATGACTGACTGACACAAACAAGCAATTGAACAGATGTGTGAGCAAATCTTGCACAACACTGAATTGGATATCAAGAAAAGAAGCATAGAAGGAGGCTTAAAGATCACTTGACTGGCCAGATTTAAGGGGCATTTAAACATCACGTGCAATCCATGAACTGACAGCATATTTCATATTCTACAATGAAATGCATATGTATTAGGTTATGCCATGTATGATGCCTAAATGTACACTATAGCAGGCAAGAGTGATTCATCATTGCACGGACAATTGAATTGTAGGTTAAGGGCCAGTTCTATTCTGGCTTTTCAGAGCTTATTGTCAAAATAAGCCAGAAAAGATGTAAAGAAGTTGTTTTTGAGTTATGGGCATGGGCTTAACTTATTTTGCTTGGGGGGGTGCTTCGGGTCGAAGCGCAAAAAAAATTGAAGGGAAGGGGAATAGCGAAATGACTCTGTTGTCTGCCTATATTACACTCAAAATGCCACTGCTCACGCCCGTGTCACACCTAACCCTCAATTAAAAACAAACACGCAAACATTCATTACCCTGCCCGCTTGCATCTCCTATCCCCTTCCCCTCATCTCGATCCCCTGCCTGCAGCGCTAGGGTTCCTGCAGCGAGCCGTCGCCACTAGTCCCATCTGGCCTGCTCCTTGACGATGCTCTGTCCAGCTAGGCTACATGGCCGGCGGGTAGGGCCAAATCTCCCCGACTGCTCCTCCCTCTGCACCGCCCCTCACTCTCATGGTCTCCAGCAGCTGCTTCGCTATGGTCCGTCCAATGCACTACTCCGGCGGTCGCCGCACAACTATGGCCGATGCCCCACTCCGGCAGAGGGAACCTCGTTCCCTCTCCCCTTCTCCCAGGCCGTGGCCTTGAGGTGTTGTTGAAGGATGAGCTCATCCAACAAGGTGAGGATCTCCACTAATTTTTTGCCAAATTTTCATTCTGATCCGCTATACAATGAATTTCTATGAGCTGCTGCTGCTATATGATGCATTACTATGTGCTGCTCCTGCTGTTACTATATGATGAATTGCTATGAGCTACTGCTGCTATATAATGAATTGCTATGAGGTGCTCCTGCTATATGATGAGTTGCTATAAGCTGCTCCTGCTGCTGTTATATGATGAATTGCTATGAGCTGCTCCTGTTGCTGATATATGATGAATTGCTATGAGCTGTTGCTAGTATATGATGAATTGCTAGCTGTTGCTGTTGTATGATGGGTTGCTATGAGCTGCTGCTGCTATATGATGCTTTCAGGTGGCGCTGCTATATGATAATAACCAACCACTTGGACCAACGAATTTCGATAAATAATGGTTCTTCATTGAAATTGAGGTCATGCTCTTCTTCATTTAAATTAGGCAATGGGATCTTTATGGAAGACAATGACCAAAGTAGATTGTGCCAAGTAGATGGTATCTTTGTATTTGCATTTTAGAACAAATATTGATGGTCTGTTTTCCTATCATATTAATTAAACTGCACAGGGTTAAAATTTTTATGTTTGCAAGTCAAATTATTTTTGTTCAATTTTTGACAAAATATAATGCAATCTAGACTTCTCACTGATCATACCACAGATAAGCTGAAAAGGCAGGCAATGAAAAGAACTGGTCGGCTTATTATGTGGAGCTTAAATTCAAACGTGCTTATTTTCTTAGGATAACTCGGAATAATTGTCCCTAAGAAACTTGGCCAACAACACTGACATACAAATAACATGTCACGACGATTGCAATGCAGAGTGACCTACATAGCACATTGTATAGGCTCACCGTTGCCTCTCCTTTTTTGCGATGTTCCATGAAATTGCCACATACATCTTGTACTAAGAAATCTTGTACTTTTTCATTGCGTAACCCTATCTGCAAGTTGACACGGCTAATTTCAGATATCTCTACATGATAATACATTGCATATCCCTTGCGCATATTTAAACCACAAATTAACGATTGTGTGCGTAGCATAAACTAGCCATGACTCTGTGTACTAGACTAGCAGGCACTCTAAGGGAGCCTAATGTAGTGCACTGGAATTCCTACATGCCACCTACGATTTTGTGTAATGTACTACCTCTGTTCCAAAATATATGTCTTTGTAGAGATTTCAGTATGGCACTACTGGAAACAGAGAATTTTCCATCAGCCAGGCCTTTGCTTTCCGCTAGCGGATGACAAAGAAGGCCTTTGCCATCCGCTTCTAATAAACGGACGGCAAAGAACTGGCTGACGGCAAAGATCTTGTTTGCCATCAGCCAGATCTTTGTCGTCGGCTGGCTGACGGCAAAGAATCTTCGCCGTCCACTGGAGGTCCAAACCCTAATGGCCTACCAGCCCCCCTATTTGTCGTCCGCTAGTGGACGACAAAGATTCTAACAGCCTCTAACATCCACCCCTCTCACTCCGCGGCCCCGCCCCTCTCTCTTCCCCTCTCACTCCACCCTCACGCCCCCGCGCCCGCACCGCTGCCGCCCCACCACCCTCCCTGCCCCGGAGCCCCCCGCCCTCGCCCCCGCCCCTGCCGCCCGCCACCCAGCACCGCCGCCAACCCACCACCCTCCCTGCCCCGGATCCCCCCGCACCCGTTGCCCTGCCGCCCGGCGCCCCCCACCCAGTCGGCCCTGCGCCCACGCCGCCCCGCCACCCCCGATCCCCGTCGCCCCCGCCCCCGCCGCCCAGGCGCCATCGCCGCGCGGTGCCACCCGCCCGCACCCTCCCTGCCCCGGAGCCCCATCGCCCTAGGCCGCCATGCCCTGCCCTCCTCCTCCACCGCCGCTCGATCGCCACCGCCGCCCCCCATCCTCCACCGTCGCCCGTCGCCACCGCTGCCCACTCTCTCGTGAGCTCCGCCGCTGCCCTGATCTCTCCTTTTTTTCTTCTTTTTTCTGTTTTTTAGATTTACATTAGTTTAGGCTTAGTTTAGTTTATTTTTAGTTAGGTTGATGGAAGAAACAATAATGGTATGTTACTCATCTTTCGATTTCAATGTGCAGTTGTTTCGTCGCTGCGAGGGTCCGGTGTTCGATGAGCTCCGCCCCTGCGTTCGTGGGTGAGCACAAATGACATCTCCTCCCCCCCCTTAATTATTTGCTCAGTTTCGGCCTTCGTGCCGATGACACTATCTAGGTAACTACTATACAGTCGCATAACCAGTATGTGTCTCCCGTCCGAAAGGGTTGCATCGATAAATATGCATTCAGTTGCATATTTATCACCATAACTCATTCGGATTGTCCAGCGATTTCCATGGACAACCCGAGTATGTGTAGATTGAGTACGTTCTCCATGCTCTACCCCATTCCGAGACAAAATTTTGTCAGCGCCCCCCTGTTGTTCTCCGGATGCACATTCTCTCAGCTTTTTGCCGAGACGTGTATCAGGAGAACATCGGGTAGGTGCTGCCGAAATTTTGTCTCAGAATGGGATAGAGCATGGAGAACGTACTCAATCTACACATACTCAGGTGGGATTAGGACCTATCTTTATCTATTAGAGTGTAGGTTGCATGGATGTAATAAAATTGACAAACTAGATGAACTGATGAATATACATGCTGAATTATATATATTTTTATTGTCTATCCAGTAGCTAAGCAAGATGAGTGATCGTGCGTGGATGTACACCGGTCGCACTAGTCAGAAAGAGATTACCAATGAATGGTTCACAAAAATCAAGGGGTTTGTGAAAGCCGCATTTGCAAATGGCCATAGGAAAATCTGGTGCCCCTGTGTCCGGTGTAAAAACCGAGAAAAGATTACACAGGATGAAATTCGCAAACACCTGCAGAAGAGTGGTTTTACGCCCGGTTATACGGTGTGGATATTTCATGGTGAGTCTGCCAAACGTGCCAGAGCTGAGGTGGTTCGTGGTCGCACCGACGAGCATGGTACCGAGATGGAATACATGGTGCAAAACTTTGATGATGCTCGGGATTCGGACGAAGAGATGGAGGAATCTGCAAAGGCCTTCAATGACATGTTGGAATCTTCAAAATGTCCTCTTCACAAGCACACTGAGCTTTGTCAGCCTGATGCCATCTCACAAATAATGGCTCTGAAGGCTCAATTCAACTTGGGCAGAGAATGCTACAACGCGATGATGACAGTATTTGGACACTTTCTACCCAAAGGCCATGTACTGCATGCAAACATGTACCAGTCAGACAAAATCCTTTGTGCTCTTAAGATGCCCTATGAGAAAATACATGCCTGTGAGAAACGATGTTCCTTATTTAGGCTTGAGTATGCGGACTTGAACTATTGTCCCATTTGCAAGTCTTCCAGGTATATTGTGGTAGACAACGGTATGGGTGAGAAGACGCAGACCAAAATCCCGGTTAATGTTCTTCGGTATATGCCAACCGTACCAAGACTTCAACGTATTTTCATGTTCGAAGAGACGGCCAGACAGATGACATGGCACAAAGAGGGAAAAAGAACCGAACTAGATGCAGATGGGAATCTAATGATGGTACACACATCGGATGGTGAAACGTGGAAGCACTTCGATGCATTATATGCAGAAAAAGCGGCAGATCCAAGGCATCCTCGAGTTGGCATCAGCACGGATGGGTTCAGTGTGTTTGGTCTGACGGCAACCCAATACAGTTGTTGGCCCATATTTGTCTTTCCATTCAATCTCTCCCCCGAAAGATTATGCAAAGAAAGAACATTTTTCTGACGTTGATAATTCCAGGGCAGAACTATGCAGGGAAGAATATGAATGTGTACATGCAGCTGCTTAAGGACGAATTGCAAGAAGCTTTTGATAATGGGTTCAAGACATACGATGCCTTTAACAAACAGAACTTCATAATGCGTGTCTGGTACATGTACTCTATTGCAGTATGGACCACATACAGATGTATATAGATGCATTTTCGAGTGTAGATTCACTCATTTTTCTTTGTATGTAGTCTATAGTGGAATCTCTACAAAGACTTACATTTAGGAACGGAGGGAGTATCATGTATGACATCTACATCTCTAATTTAGCAGCCAGTAGTGGAAATCATTGCCTGTACAAAGGGATTACTGGTCGAAAATCCTAGCAAAAGCAAAGCACGCTGGCATGCACACAACAATACAAGAGAGAGAGAGAGAGAGACTTACAAGGTCATAGCAATGCCTTAGTCCGGGATCTTGGTTGGCCAAGCTGTTAGATCCAGAAGAAACATCGTCCTGGTAATTTTTGCCAGTTGCATAACATGTAACAGCAACATGTTAGTATATTTGAAGTACATCGGGCATGTGATGCTGGACGGGTTTAAAGGTGACAAGTACCTAGGCCGCGGCGGGTGCTTGGCATCTTGCCAGCCGGTGGGACTTAGGTTAGAAACGTCAAGGGTGATGAAGCTGCGCTCGCTGTCGGGGTCCGGGAAGGAGATCTAGAACCATAGAGTAGGGTGTTTGTAGAGTGGCTCTAGTAGGGTGGACTATGGTGTGGGTGAAGAGGATCTAATGCCGTCGACGAGGGCGTTAGTGAAGCTGCTCCGATGGTTGGGTTCAGGATGGTGTCGATGATGCGGATCTGCGGCCATGGACGGGGCATCAGAAGCTGCTCCGGTAGGTTGGACGAGGGTGCGACGAAGCGGATCTGAGGCCGTGCACTTGGGCGTTGGCAAAGCGGCCCTGGTAGGGTTGAGAATGGTATAGGTGAAGCTACTCCGATAGGGTTGAGGATGGTGTCGGCGAAGCGGCTCCTGTAGGGTTGAGGAAGGTGTCGGCGAAGAGGATCAGAGGCCCTGGATGGGGGAGTTGGTGGGGCGGCTCCGGGGGTGTGGACGAAGCATCTCTGGTGGGGAGTACGAAGGAGCCGCTCCAGATGCGCTGCGTTTGATGAGAGTACCGACGAAGTAGATCTGTTGCCGTGGACAAGGCCGACACTGAATGGGCTGTGGTACAGTGGTGGATGAGCAGTCTACTTGTTTCTAGGGGAGGTGGGAGTGGTACGTGCAGCCGCAGAAGCAGATCCGGCGAGGTGGACGCCGCTGGGAGTGAAATGGCTCTGGTACGCCAGTGGATGAGCAGTCTAGGGTTTTGAGAGGGGAGGGGTAGTAAGGCCAATGAAGTACGGACGGTGCGATGTAAGATGCTCAGGTGCTGTCGAGTAGTCTTTTTGCGGGAGGGGGAGAGGAAATGGGGGTGCCGTGTGGTGGGGGAACCGGAAGTTGCCACAGCAGCTCAGATCTATTATGTAAATGTGGGTAGTATTGTAACTATTGTTCTCCGTGCACCAAGGACAGAAGGGGAAATTCGCATGCTAAAGACTAGGTGGTGGAAATTTTAGAAGGATGTGGGAGATTGTGCTGCCCGCGGGATCGTTCGTATCCAGTTTCAACTAATTTTGGACAGTGCTAGCGGGAAGGTCATACGAGACTGTGTAGTCGGGGCACACGTCAGCACTTAAGAACTTGTATGAAGTCCACCCCAGCAAAAAGACAATAACTCAAGATGATGCACCGATAACTTGGACATTCACATGGGCATGGCCAATCGTACGGGTGTAGAGGTGCGTTCACAAAAAAGGGATCAACCGCTCAGCCTATACATTTCTTGTGTAAATATATAATTTAGTGTCATTGGTTATTTATTTTAAAGATAATGCATTGGCGTGTTAATTTTAATATAGAGGCACATAAAGAAATGGATATTGTAGTTCCACAAAAGAAATGGATATTGTAGTCCCCTACATAAAAGTGTTACCTAATATGATTACATGGCCTCCATTTCATAAAATGCGTACCCGTTGAATTATATGAATATTACATATATTACTTCATAATAGAACCTTAAATCATCCAAGACTAATGAATATGAATGCAAAACTAACAATGGTGCATGTACATGATAACTATAGTCGTTCTTTGAAGAAACATCACTCAAACTTTGGCATGCACAATTGAAAAGGACTATTTGGAGCAATATATGAGTGTCCAATCTTTATAGCGTTGAATCTATATATATCTTTGGCCACGATACGAAGTAGATATTGAGTTATGTTCAAGCGATGCACGTACATGGTCGCTAGATAGTGATATGTGAATGAATAGTGCAATCTCTCTCACACGCATACATATCTCATTTCTCCGTGGGCATCGGAATCACACACGCACACTTCATGTATTTCTCCCCTCCGTCAAGGTTAGAATTTGTCTTTCTACCCCGTCCTACAAGTCTCTCACACAAAAACACACACGCTCTCTCTGTCGAACACGCCCACCCCTTTAATTCCACCCACCCACTGCCACTAATGTCTCAAAGTATAACTATGTCTCGCACACATATGCGTAAGGGTAACTCGAGTCCTGGAACCATATGAATACATGCAATGGGATTCCAACAGACCACCTTTTGTTTTCAGATTTCGCTCACACACACACAAGCATGCGCGTGCACACACGCCGCTCGTTTATCTCCGTGATGCTTTATGTATGCCTCGCACACATGCTATCTACCTATCCCTATATACATATCTATCACACAAACTCCTTCTCCCTATATATAAGTGTCACTGGCACCCCCCCCCCCCCACACACACACACACTTCCCGACACTAAAGGAGTAGGGTGCCACCTCGAACTTGATACTAATCTATCTACTGTCTTCTCTCTCAAACACACACACACACACTCGCTAGTTGTGCCTCTATGCCTACCGCACGCACACTCTCGATATGTCTTTCTCTCCCCCTCCCCACCCCCCAACAATGACAACAGAAGGGTGACAACTCGATCTTGATTTTAATCTATCAATTGGCTTCTCTCTCAAACACACACACACAGACACACACACACTAGTTGTGTCTTTGTGCCTCGCTCACACACACTCGATACGTCTTTCTCTCCGCAGCCCCCTTGATATGTAGACTTCTCGTGCGTGCACAACTGTAGTGACGATGACGCTGAACCCAGTGTGCCTTGGTTTTACCGGCCTCATGTGATAGTTTTCACCCTGTTTTCTTTTAATTAACAAGGCAACCTTTTCCTTGTTACTACTAGTGAATTTGAGATAATTCGGGGCAGACATAACATATATCACTTCAACCCAATTATCGCAGTAACTATTTAAAAATAAACTAGCAAGAAGCCCGTGCGTTGCATGGAACATCAAGATGCATTTGTATGAGTAGTTTATCTTGTGAGAGAAAATGATGAACGACGGAAGGCCTTTTTTGCAAATGTGGAGAGGGGTGTGGGTATCTTTTTGCAAAATTGCCATAGTTTCCTTCCTATCCGTCAGATATAAATCGGACGGCCTATATTGCAGGATGGCAGGCAGACCATCATCACCAAATTTGTTTTTTATAAGAGTAAGTACTAGCAAGATGCCCGTGCGTTGCACAGAACATCAACATGCATTTATATGAGTAGTTTATCTTGTGAGAGAAAAGGATGAACGAGGGAAGGCCTTATTTGCAAATGCGGAGAGGGGTGTGGGTATGTTTTTGCAAAATTGCCATAGTTTCGTTCCTATCCATCAGATATAAATCGGATGGCCTATATTGCAGGATGGCAGGCACACCATCATCACCAACTCTGTTTTTTATAAGAGTAGATAATAATAATAAGAGTAGAGAGATAGATAGATAGATAGATAGATAGATATAGATATAGATATAGAGTATAGATATAGATATATCTCTTGCATCGTGCACAACGAACATCTGGTTGACTGGTTAGCGCCGGATCCTCGCAACGCGATCACCTGAGTTCGAATTCTGTCTTAAACTTTAGATTTTTATATGTTTTAATATATACTTCTTTCACTACTGTACTGACAGTGGAACCCACAGAGTACTTAGAATACAAGATTAAGGATGAATTTGTTCCTTTTTAACTTTCTGTACGAATCTGTAGCCACCCTGCAAGCCATGTACACTATACATGCAATTAACTTTTTATGGAGGGAGAATCTATAACACCCTGGTTTTTGGCCCTTTCTTTTTATTTTTAATTTATTTGGTTTTTGCTCTGATTTTCTTTTTGGAGTGGATTTGTGGACTTGAAACCTGGGAGATCATCCTCATTTCTTCACCCAAGTGGCTCATCATTCTCAAACTTTCCCAAGATCATGTCATTTCTATTCTAGCCAACCCTAAAATTCTTTTTCTCAGGAAAATTCTTTTTCTATTAAAGGAATAACCCTGTTTGACCTTGGTTGTGAAGCAACCTATATTTTTATCACTTCCAAATTTCCCAAATAATTCTCATATTTTGTTTGGATCATATATGCCCCAAATACGCCCAAACTTTCCTGTCCTAGCCCAAAAATAATTCCTCAATATTATTTCTTCATTTCTATCCAGAGTGGCCTTCTGTGAAGGAAGTGCGACCTATCCTTTCTTGTTTGCTCCCAAACATTTTGGGCATTATTTTATGTCCAAATAATTGCCTCATGCCAAAAATCAGCTCCCTTTGCCTAGTGAATCCTCCTCAGCAATTTTTCAAAGTTTCTTTCAGACAAAAGCCATTGTGAAGGGAGTACTAGCTAGGGTTATCAAATTGAGTTGAAATTTTGCATGCCTCTTCCTGTGCTCATATCATCACACTCCTCCAATTTTCAGCTCCATCCTACTATCTATGTCAGCACATAATCAAATCTTTGATTATGTTAATATTTTCTGGTTGTGAAGCAAGTATATTTTTTATTGCTTCATTAATTCTGAGAATTACCAGACCATGATCCTACCTATGTAAATTCTCTCCACCAAATTTGGGATCATTTAAAAAATCCATTTTCTCTACAAAATTATTCCAAGTTTTTGGACAGAGAGGATGTTTGTGAAAGAAGTACCATTTTGGTGGATCCATTTGGTATGATTTTTTTACAGAATCTTCATATGTCCGTATCATCATGATCTATCGAATTTCAGCTCAAGTGGCTAATCCATGTGAGTGCATCATCCACATCTTGATTCTGGACCAAATCTGCTATTACAAAGCAACCATGCTTTATATTGGTCCATTTCTTCTCTAATTGCACAGGATCATAGTCCTTCGTATGATAAAAATCCCAGACATCAAGTTTGGCCCTAATCTCTTCTCTGCTGATCACAGGTGTGAAGCCAAGTTTGCTACAGCAAACTTTCCTCGAAGCCTCACATCTCTCCTTGGCTCCTTCTCTAGATATTTCACTCCTGGGCAGCCTTGGGTAGCAAGGACTAGCCACCAGACAAGGTCTTCCAGCCGCTCTTGTCCTCTCCTTTCCTTGCCAGGCGGTGACCGCGTCGATTATTGCCTGTGCACGCGCTCTGTAGGTCGAGTCCGCGTCCAGAGCGCTGTTTCGGCTCTAGTCTCTTCGCCTCACGTCGTCTTCACGTGCGTGAGCATGTCTAGCGGCTTCCCCGTGTCATCGTCGTTGCTCTGGAACTCGCAACCCTCCGGCAGCTTCTTCGCCGACGCTAGGCGCCTTGCGCCCATGGGAAAACGGTCGCCGACATGGCTCTGTTCGCGCTCGTCTCTTCCTCCCCGTGCCCTCGGCGTCACCCTCTACCCCGTGAACATCCCCTGTTCCACCCCCGTCGCCTACCGCTGAGCTCGAGTGCGTGCCCACACGTCCGCAGCTCCTGCCACGCATCCGCGGCGGCCGTTTGCAACACCTCGCCCCCTCGTCTATATAAGCGATCCATAGGCCTCCCGACCGCCTCAGGCTCCTCGCCTCACTCCTCTAGCCATCCCCATCCACTTCCCCGAGCTCGAGAGCTCTTCCTCGACCACCATACCACCACGGCCGCCACCTCGCCAGCTCTGATTCCGGCGAGCCGGACCCCTTCGCCTCCTTCTTCCACCTCCACAGCTCTCCACCACCACCCCAGAGCCAAACCAGCATCTCTCCTCCTCCTCCGGTGGCTTCTGGCTGCAAGCCCCACCGGTGCCCGATGCCTCTTTCCACCACGGCCAACTCCTCGGCCTGCCCCGACCTCTCCGGCAACTGCGCTACCCAGCGCCGCATCCGCCTCGCTCTCCTGATTCCGCCAGTAGGCCGGGCGCCACCTGCGGTGGCCTGTGTCGCCGGCAAATGTCGTCGGGGCCGGCCCTGCCCTCGGCCTGGTGCGGGCGACGGAGGAAGGAGACGCTGACCTGGCCAGGCGGGCCCCCCTCTTCCCTCGACCCCACATGTTGGCCTCACGGGTTTGACTTAGCAACCGGGCCCGCGGGAGTAAGTGGAAACTTACTCAGCTTGTTTACATTTTCGTTTGCCCAAAGGCGTATTCCTATGCGGCTGCGGCTGAGAATACGTTTTCACTTCTTGAAAGCGTGTTTCACTTAATGCGCTTTCTGTTTTTTCAGACATGGACTTGTTTGTGGATATAATTCTTACAAAAAGGTCCCTGGTAGTCAAACTGTTATATCTTTTTGTTCACAACTCCGATTCAGGTGATTCCAAAGCCCACTTCTTCGTCTCGTCGAGCCCATGGGATAATTTTCACCATGTGATAAAATTCTGAAAATGCCCATTATGCCCTTGCCCTTATTCAGCCCCCTCCGAGAGAGAATGATTTCCAGCAATTCTTTCCACGAGCTTCTTGCACTTCCTCCCGGTGTATCCATCCACCCCAGGCAAGCCACACCCTCCATTTGCATGATTGCAATGCAATATCATGGTTTATTTATTTGAACTTATTTAAATTATTGCTTTAGCTATGTATGACTTGTTCATGGCATTTCTCAGAGTGATATTTTGATCTTGCTATTGCCTTGATGTTGTTCGGATTACTAGGACTAATGCTTGCAGATTGAGGATGACATGTAGCCATTGGATTATTAGTGGCTTTTATTATTCTTGTCTTGATAGTATTTGATATTATGCTTTGGAGTATTATTTTGGAATTGATGTTATCATGTGGATCTTAGGGTAATATCTTGATATTGTTATTGGACTAGTAGCATCATAGTCTTTGCATTCATCATGATATTAGTTGATATGCTACCCATGGAGTATTTGGTTATGACTATATTATTCTCTGGGTTATTTGTTGGATATTGCTATAACTTGGATCACAGGTGGATAGATGATATCGGAGTATCAGTTATCACAGATCTATCTTGGGGATAAATTCCGTCATTTCGTTCGTCAGGTGCCACCGAACCGGGCTTTTCCAGTGCAGCCACATTGGCCTTTATGGGAAGGCCCTAATGCGGTCTATTGTTATGCCTCTCGCCGGTGCCTCCAACTAGGGAAGGTTATACGCGTGCGCTACCCTGATCAGGTAGGCCGGTATAAGCCTTGTGTGCCCGAGTTATTTGCGCGCTTTTGTCCCCTTTTGGGACAGTTTATGTTTTGCCACGACGGGGGCCGTTGCATGTGACGAGGTGACATCGGGGCCACCCATGACTTAGCCCAAAGGGTAGTTGGTCGGAGTGGCCGGGAGAGTGTCATGGCAGTAGATTGGTTTTGTCTGAAGGCTGTTGGTCCACCCAAATGGGAGTACGAGGCCATTGGTTATGTGATGTGGGTACAGTGTGCTAATCTCGGCAGAGTGTGTGTTTAATCTATCGATAGCCGCATCCTCGGTCATGGGCACAGTTCGTACTAGGTCACACCGTTCGATCAACACTCACATGACGGAATGACTTATAGGGGATCTATATGTTGATGCTATGAGCAGTACCAGTTTGGCAGGATGTTGATGATGATATTGGGATGATCTCAAGGATGATCATTCAGTTTGTGATGTGGTCATGCGGTGATCACGTGGAGGTATTGATCAGGAGGTGATCAAGGTGATATATTGCTTGGCCGGATAGCCAAGAGTGAGATGGTTCTTGAGATGGTGGTTCGACAGTAATTCTAGTAGTATCATATCATGCTTAATAAGTATTTCCACATCATCGTAGATGTTAATAGCTTAACCTGTTAAATGCTATGTTATTGTCTTGCCGTGATGCTTTTGGTCGTTGTGAGCTTGCAAGTACATTCAATGTACCGACCTGGCATGTCATGCCAGATTGCAGGTGATGTCGTGATTGATTGCTTGTTGAGGTTACCGTGCGTGCGAGCTAGATCGTGTCCCAGTCTCTGCCGAGTGGAGTTCACCACCGTCGTTGTTGTTCCGCTGTTAGAAGTATTCTGCTGCTACAAGTTGTTCAGCTACTAGCATAGAGCTACCTACATGCTGATGTGATCCTTTGTAACATCAGACGTTTTCATCCATTAGCCTTTGTAATAAGAGCTGATTTGTTTTATGTCAAGCAGTGTCGTATTCCAGAAGACTTGATCTCTGGGATGGAATATGGGGCGTTCCTGTTTCTCTGAGCCGGGGTGCCACAGAATCATACACGCAATTAACTCAGATGGATCGGATGTGACTCTATTATTTCTAGCATAAGAGCATCTCGAACGGCAACCGGAAAATTTCCTCCCGCTTCCTTCTGCGGAGGACTACATCCAACGCCAGCGGCATACATTTTCACAACTCTAACCAACCAGAGGAAATTCGTGCAAACACGGACTGATTTCATATAAGCATGAAGGATTTTGTCTAAAAAAGTCGGATCTTCATATAAACATGACGGATTTCATTAAATTTACAGGAACTAAGCAGTGCTAATCCGGCTCTCGTGGTATAATTAATACCGAATCTAAATGGCTGCCCACGGATCCCTTTGTCTACCTCATGTCCGGCAGATACTTGCGGGGTCATTGAAGGTCCTCGCAAGAGACGAAGCAGCCAAGAAACCACCTGCATACGCAATCGTCACCTCGGCGGTGGCCTTCATCGGACCCAAGCGGCGGCGGCCTCCCGTGTTCTACTTCTCCTCTATGATGGTGGCGGACACGGAAAAGCTAGCCACCGACTCGTCTCTCTCCGTAGACACCCAACTTCTGTCTCTGCCGGCATGGCCCTACCGCGGGCACGGGAGGCGCGCCCATAGAAACGGGAGGCACGGCCGCAGACACTGGTGGCGCGGTACGACGCGACAGCGATGACGCCCGTGCCGCCGTGCCGGCGTGGAGCAACTCGCCACTCCTCATCGAGCTGAAATGGGGCGGCGAGTTGCTGAACCACGTGCTGGCTTGGGGTGGCAACTGGCTCCGTCGGGCCAGGTGATGTTGGTGAAGCACCGTGCAGCCTCGCTCGTATCCGGAGGGCTCGGCGGGCCACCCAGCTGGGTAGTATGCCGGAGAACGGCTCCTCAGAAGCCATCGGAAGAGTGGAGAAAATGGTGAAGGAGGAGATTGGAGAGCGGCGGAGGGGTGCGGTTCTTGCCCGCTGTCTGGCCTCGTTTAAATAGAGGGCGGACGATAGGAGCTTGGCCAACGTCTGGACTCGTTTAAACTGAGGGCAGACGGGAGGAGCTTGGCCGGCGTTGCATTTAATTCCGGCTCGCTCATGAACGGACGTGTGGCCGGAGTAGGTTTCTTGGTTTGCATGCAGGTTTAATGGAGGCGTTTGATGGAGGCGAGGAGGCGTGTTCAGCCGAGCGTGCAGTGGGCGGCATAGTACTATTCAATTTGACAGCTACTAGTAAACTAGGACAGTTCCCCATACGGCTTTAATGCAGACGAGGAAGAGGGTAGCGGTTCCTGAAATGTTGAACGGACAATGATGCATCCTCCTTCAATTAGCATCCTGAATGCATGACGGAAGTAATGGGAGGAGGACAGGGAAAAGAGGCAGCATGATGTGAATGCTATGCAGTTTGCACTCATATAAAGGCGCCCCTCCATTCCAATGCATCCACCACATCGTACGCACCTAAGCACCTACACTAAGCGCAAAAGTGCTCACTCCAGACCCATGGTGGCAATGCACGTGAGCGGCTGTGCCAGATGGTCCACGATACCGGCCTGCGGCATGGCACCGAGGATTATCTCCAGACAGTGTTGGCGACCAGCTGGTTCATGGCCATCGTCGACACCAGCTACGACTCTAGTTGGACCAGATGATCGTTGCCACCATCAACAAGTTCACCATCATCAAGAAGCTCACGGACGACATCGCCGTACTTCTCCAGCCCGCACGCCCGAGCTCCTCATTGCCTGCCACCCTAATCAGCCTCCATGGCGAGAACCTCTTTCAAGCACTGGTGGCCCTGCGACTGCCCGCCGGCGCAACGAAGAATGTCCACCTGGAGGTCGCGCTCGCCATGAGGTACCTCGCCCTGCAAAGAATTCCTCGACCTACACATCCACGTGTACGAGGAAGTCGTGTACATATGTATCTACAAGGCCGGTGAGGAGGCTACAACGTTGGCCTTCGTCAACCGGCTGGAAGCCTTGGACGCCTTTGTTGAGAAGCACCTTGACCTCGCCACAAAAGCCGCCGCTTCTAAGCCGCCGGTCGGTGGCCCGGCACACTGAGTCGAGGAGGAGGAGGTCGTACATTGATGGATGCATCTTTCTTCTTGCCTCCTGTAACCACCAATGTGATCGTATCATCATGGCCTTAATTCTTATTGTGCTATTGCATTCTCGTTCCAGTCAATACAGACATGTGCGATCCCTTTGCTCACATTTGGAGGCAATTATATGCATCACTGTAACTAGTACTACGTCCGCCATTTTATAAGTTGTGCTTACCTTTTCCATCAACTTCGTAATTTATGTTTGATGCTTGATCCGACCTATGCACTACTCCTAAATTCAAAAACTGAGACTGAAACTATAAATTCAAAACTACTCGTGCAACACACCTATCATGTTCGCAAGTTCAAAATGAGAAACTGGAACACGTACATGAAGCATGTCCCTTCCCCACTGCATATCACACTGTCGTTCTGCCCCCCAGTCAACGCGCATTGGCTAGGCTTTATATCAATACAACATGGGGGACCGCATGTGACCAAACCAACGATGCGCTACTACCCTGCTTATCTGGCAGGAAAAGCTGCGCCCTAGCGTTTCCAATCGTTATTTCTATCTATCGATCATGCCAAGGAGCAGAACCAAATGTTACAATATATACATTTTTCTCTACTCCCATAAAAGACTTAGTTGGTGATGGTGGTGTGTCTGCCATCCGTCATTTCTGACCATTAGATCTGCATCTAATTGCTGTGAGGTAAGTTGTGGCATTTTTGCAACATAGCTCACTTCTCTGCTCCAATGTGCAGAAGACCCCTTATTTTCTAGAAAGCAACCACATCCCGCCCTCACCTCATCAAAACTGTCTGAGAAATATATTTTGAGTCAAAAGTAATATATTTTTAGTGGTATATATGTATATAAAAACAAGAGTGTTTTCTTCCAAGTTTGTGAACAAGTACTATTCTACTTTGGATCCGTTGCAATGCATGGGCACATTGCTAGTAAAAGGGAAAGGCCTGCCGTGTTCGCGTCACACCCCCACACGCCCGGGAATCGGGAGTACTCCACGGCCCATCCGGCACGCCACATACCTAGGGAAGGCGTGTTGCCTAGCATTTTCACTTTGATGTGGGAGCGCAGTTGAGCAAACCAACTATCGGCAAACCGCACCCCGCCCACCGCATTGGAAAACAGAAACAAGGAGGGTAAGATCTAGCTGTAGCACGGAAGCCAAGAAATTTGGTGTCAGATGGGACTCGTTGATAGAGTAGGAGCACTCCGTCCTACACCTACTATGAAGTTTGTACTACTACTACTACCACTATACAACTAGGTACGTGCACGACACATCATGATAGGAAAAAATGGGAAGATCTTGTTTTGGGTGATTTATCTTTATTTCAGTCAACGTAGTAATAATATGATGTCGGGGCACCCATGAAGCCATGTGGCACATCTGGAGGTCTTATTTAGAGCTTCTTGTGTGCAGGATCACACTGTCGTGCTGGTCGTTCAAGAAGAACATGTATGGGTACTTATAGTAGATTCGAATCACAGCCACTAGGACCATTGGATCAATACCAATCGACGGTCTATATCATGTACGTGCAAATACACATTAACTCCGAAAAAATAATGAATATATAATGTATAATACATATACTGCATATTGGGTTTCTCTAAAGTCAAACTTTGTATACTTTCAACAATTTGTAGGAAAAAGTATTAACATATACACCACCAAATATATATTATTTGATTCATCATTGCTTTTATTTCCACATTGTGTAAATTTGTTAGTGTAAATGTTCATATTGTTTTCACCAAATTTGGTCAAGCTTTATAAAATTTGGCTGCAGTCAAAGCTATGTATGTGCGGAGTAAATTACAAACGAGGGAGTGGAATAGATATAGATATAAGTATACAAATAAAAAATATAGTAATATAGTCTATAGATATAAATAAGGCTACTACCCTTTTTCTATGTTAGAACTCGCGTTGTTGTGTACATGTTGTTTTGTTTTCGCAAGAATTTGCATTTGCAGGGTGTGTGTAGGACTACTGCCTTTTGTTCAGTACCAGCAACCCCACCATTATCCTTAATTACTTCATATTGGTAATTACGATTGCATTATCTTAGTTCTAGCCAATTCTTCGGTTGCTTGGAGGAACTTCATCTCATTATTCAGGTCGATTTTGTGCATACGACAAGATCATCGTCCATCGAAGATTTGTTTAGTAGCGATTGTCGATTTGTATCACTGGGTACGATATAGCTAGATCGTCAACGTCAAAATCCAGCAAGTCGATACTTATCCCACTCTCATTGAAAGATTGGGTCACCATCATAAGACTACCACCTAGACAATTCCTTCCCTATAACATACACATGAGCACCCATCTCATTATTCAGGTCCACGCCTCCCTCTCTCTCTGGAAACACACACACCTCTCTACACGATGTGTGTCTCTTGGTCTCTCTTCCATCCCATGACAAAAAGGGACACCGCCATTCTCTTCTTCTTGCTACCCCCGTCTATGTAGTTACGTCTCCTTGCAACAAACAAGCATTCATCTGTCTCTCTACTATCACTTTCTACGACACATAACCTTCCACCCCTAGCCAGCCATGCTGTCGAGGTCTATCCAGCTCTCTCACACGCAAACAAACGATGTCTGTGTGTCCCTTCATCGCACACGCACTATCGCTATCCCATATCCGCAACCTCGTAACCTTGTCGATCCCGACGTTACATGCACCTATCTCTCTCTCTCTCTCTCACTCTTTCTCTCTCACTCTTTCTCTCTAACACACACACCCTCTCTCTCCCTTTCGGACACTCCTCTCTCTACGGCACACAAAGTTTTTTCAGCACACATATGCCCCTCTCTCGTTAGGTATCGCTGCCTCGCCCCCCTCTTTGTCACACAAATATTCTCTCTCCATATATCTCTCGCAATAATACATGCATGGTCTAAATTGAAACCAAGTACATAAATGAGCTCCGATTACAAAAATCAAATCCACTCCCAAATAGAATAAGAAAATAGGGTGAAATCATGCACACAAATGTTTGTTGCGTGCATGAATGTCAATGATATGGATGTACTACTCGTACATCACACAGACCCATTTCACACAAATTACATTAAACCCTTCTCAAAATATGGTGCACATGTGATGTTTGTTGTACTGCTCCTGCCAGCCTTCCTCCGACACGTTCCAACATATTGTGCTACTTCCGATTCTATTTTTCTCGTCAGACCATGTGAAACCACGAAAGGGTCACCCCCGCCCCCACTGGTACTGTAGCTCGAAGCTCCCATACTAACACAACCCCCACCAGAGCACGCAGCCGTTGCCGAAGTGGTGGCGCCGCAGCCTAGGAAGAGGATGAAGTCTCCGACATCGCTGAGGTGGAGCACGCCCTCTACGGCAACGAGTAGCACGCGCTGACTGTCCACGCGGAGGACGGTGTGATCTAGCGGCTTGCCCTCATCGGCCACGAGGGGTAGCTGTGGTCCAGTTGCACACCCTAGTCAGTCACGAGGAGGTGCATCACGTTCTCGCCGCTCACAATTTGGACAAGCGGGTTCTCCAGCAGCATGCCCGTGAGCATCACATCATCGAGAGCACGCCCGCGAACATCGCAACGTCGCTGCTCTCGATGTGGACGAGCGCATGCTCCGACAGCACGCCCGCGAACATCGCATCCTCGACGCTCACAATGTGGATGAGCGCGTTCTCCAGCAGCATGTCCGCGAGCAATGCATCATCGCTGCCCGCGAACATCGCATCGTCTCCGCTCTCGACGTGGACGAGTGCAAGCTCCGGCAGCACGCCCGCTAACATCACATCCTTGCCGCTCAGGCGCACGAGCGTGTGCTCCAACAGCACGGCCGCGAGTATGCATCCTTGCGGACTCACGAGGTGGTTGAGCGCGTGCTCCAGACAGTACCCCAAGAGTCGGGACGCGAGCACCGCGCCCCTGGCTACGAGGAGTACTACATGGTGCTCATTGTTGTTTAGGAAAATCTGTGACTTCGCCGCTCACTGGAGGAGCGCGAGCTCCAGTGGGTGCTCGAGGAGTCCCGCGGTGATATGCAGGTGGCGACGGACGTGCAAGATTATCCTTCGAGCTCTCCTCCTCTTACGAAGATGCCTCCACCGCCCCCGTCGTACGTCTTCTGCCTCGTCTCCGGCGGACATTTGGAGTTTAGTTTTATGGAAAATTAATATATGGACTAATGCAAAAAAACAACCTATGACTGATAGGCATAAATAGATGATCTGGCGGCATTGCATGGTGGAGTATATTTTAATTTATGGATTACATGCATGACTAGCTTATGTGGCTTGGTTGCATGGCTAGGAAGGCTAGAGAAAAATAAATAGATAATGTGTTTAGAGTGCACTCCACTAAATGGGAGCCTGTAAATATCTTTAGAGTGCACTCCACTTTTTTTCCAGATGCTTAGGTGCACCGGATGCCGTGCCACGCTACAAAATGTTAGAAAAAAAAATCTGCTCCAATGTTTTAAAAATCTATTATTATCTTGAAACCAACCACACCCGCCCCTCACCTCATCAAACCTGCCCCGAAGAATACGCTTCAGTGAAGCATAATTTATTTTTACTGATATATGTATATCAAAACTAGAGTGTTTATATTTCAAGTTTGTGAACAAGTATTATTCTACTACTTTGGATCCATTGCGAAGCACGGGCCGGCACATTTGTAGTAGTAAGAAATAAATTCCGGGTTTGGCACAAGTTCATACTGTGGGTGCACCACAAGGCCTGGCGCAGGAGTTACATTTCCCTCTCGGGGCCCACAGGACCGAGCTTCAGCGGCTATTGCACCTGCCTTTGAGTCAATGATATGTGGACCCTAAATGCGGCTAGCCCGCATTTCATTCTCATAAAAGCAGAGGGGCGGTGGTGTCGGATGTGGGGTTCTGGCAAACCCTTAAGGTTCGAACACTAGGGTGAGCGCGAAGTCTTTCCCTCCTACCGATCTATGCCCTAGCTCGCTAAGATCTCGCGGACAAACTCGACGAACTCGCAACACAGAAAGACACGAGGTTTATACTGGTTCGGGCCACCGTTGTGGTGTAATACCCTACTCCTGTGTGGTGGTGGTGGATTGCCTCTAGGGCTGATGATGAACAGTACAAGGGAAGAACAACCTCCTGAGGTTGAGGTGTTCTTGTGGCTAGGGTAGGCTCTTGATCGGGTTGGATCAAGCTAAGATGAGATGCCCCTACTATGGTGGCTAGCTCTACTTATATAGGCCCTGGTCCTCTTCCCAAATATCGAGCGGGAAGGGAGCCAACAACGGCGGGCAAATTTGAAGGGGGACAGCTAGTACAAGCTATCCTGACAAAAGTGGTCTTCGCCTGCGAAAAGCTCTGGTGGTGACGCCGTCTTGGGCTCCACGATGACCTCTGTCTTGCCGTCCTCCTGGTCTTGGTCTCGTTGCACCAATATAGCAACCTTTGCCTGATGCCTCGGTACTCTTCGCCTACGCTGGCCTCCTTAGCACCAAAGAGGAAATAAGGACGCTGTGCTATATTGAAGCCCTGTTTGTAGATCATAGTCAGCAAGCTCAAGGAGGCTGTTGACGCTGCTAAAGTTGTAGAAGCCGCCAAGAATGAACTAGAAGGCAAGATCAAGAAACTGGAGGCAGATCTTGAGGAGCATGGCAAGGAGATCTCAACGCTCGAGGCCGACAGAGAGAAAGCACTCTATGACTTGGCAGAGGTGCAAACTTCCATATCTGCCAAGACCCAAGATCTCTCCAAATCCAACAAAGCCATTGCCGATCTCAAGATGAAGACGGACACGCACGAGAAGAACCTTGAAGAGAACAGAGCTCGAGAGAAGATTCTAGCCAAGGACCTCCAGAACGAGAAGGGTCTGCTCACCAGCGCTGCCAACACTTATAATGATTTTGAGGAAGGTGTGAAGATCTGGACCGAGCGGCTTGTCGGCGCAGGTCAGAATCTCACAACATGGCTGTCCAGCATGGGTCTATAGAACTTCACCTACTCTGCCAACTACGGGGTGAGCGCCAGCGCCGGGCTAACCATGTTGTTCGTTAGTGTTGTCGATGCCCTCAAGCTGCTCCAAGCCAATCGATCCGCTTCCCTTGCCGCAGAAGCCCACAAACTCTGCCAAGATGTCCTCTTCAAAGTACTAGTCAAGGTTGGCTATCGGAACCCAGGCATCAACTTCACTAATGTCCTTGCAACCTTGCCGAAGAATGCACACACCAAGGCAATTGAAGAGGTCGGCAGGCCCATTGTCGACAAGGTGAGTGAAGTGAAGAGCGTTGAAGGCCAGCGCAGGGACTAGTCATCACACTTTGTCTTGTCGCCAGCAGTATGTTAAAGACAACATTTATCTTATGTTAGAACTGCGGCAAGTTATTGATGTAATATAAACTGGCTATTTTTGATGAATGTATGTTGTTTCCCCTATCCAGTTTTGTTTTTGCATGTCTTGTACCCTACACTTTTTTGGAAACTTGTCGGTGCACACACTTACCGTGAGCCCTTGAGGAACAGGTCCATAGCACCCTGCTGGAAATGCCGCTGCCGGCAAGGTAACTTGACGGTCTCAGTGCAGCTACTTAAGTTGTTGAGCGGACTCAAAAGAAAGTAATAGCGCAAGCTGATTGCGATAAGGTTCCTTGGCATGCAGATTTTCCATACAAAAGCCAAAAATGTTCAAGGGAAAGTAGCTCTACAACAAAAGAATTTGTTTGAAAAACATCAACCTAGCTTTTCTTTGTTGTACTTCTTGTCGTGGAATTTAACTTGAACGTCACTTTGTCGGTATCTATACCATCACTCCCCCAGCAAACTTGCACGTGAAGCAACCTTCTGTCCTTTGTGTAAAACAGAGAAGAGAAAATAGAGATATGGAATCTTGACGGATCATTTACATCCATACAAGGTATATTACAATATCACAATTAAACAGATATAACTAGACTTGTGAATCAACAAGAGTTGTGAAACACTTAGCTTTATTTCACTATGCACACGGTCTGTGCCTGTCTTTGCACAAAGGATTACATGCCTTGTTGGTAGACTCGTAAAAAAGGTGGTTGTCGGGCAGCCCGGCAACCTGCACCTTATGGATAGAACTTACACAGATGCTCAATATTCCATGTGTTGTGCACAGGAGTGCCATCACTCTCTAGGCGGACTACACCAAGCCTAGTGACTCGTACTACCCAATAAGGGCTTTCCGACTTTGGCATCAACTTGTTTGAATTCTTGGTGGACTGAACTCGCCGAAGAACAAGGTCGCCTTCCTCAAGGCTTCGGACATGAACTTTGCTGCTATGACAGCGGTGCAAAGCTTGTTGGTAGCATGCAGCACGTACAGCAGCCCGAAGATGATCTTCCTCATGGAGCATGGCATCATCTTGATGCTGCTGCTCTTGCTCAAGCTCATCATGGGAGCACTCGAGTTGACCCATACATGAGTTCCGGAGGGAGCACCGCCTCTGCACCATATAGAAAGGAGAAGGGTGTTTGGCCAGTGGCTCGATTTGGTGTCGTCTTGAGTGACCAAAGAACCGCCGAGAACTCGTCAATCTAGCGTCTTCTGCACTTGTGCAGCTTGTTGAAAGTTCTTGTCTTGAGGCCTCGCAGCACTTCAGCATTTGCCCTTTCTGCCTGGTCGTTGCTTCTTGGGTGAGCAACTAATGGAAAACAAATCTTGTTGCCAAGGTCTTGGATGTACTGCATGAAGGTGCAGCTTGTGAACTATGTGCCGTTGTCAGTGATTACCCGGTTGGGCACTCCGAAATGGCAAACAAGTCCCTTGAAGAACTTGATGGCTGACTGTGTTGTCACCTTCCTCACTGGTTCTACCTCAGGCCACTTTGTGAACTTATCGATTGCAATGTACAAGTACACAAAGCCCCCTAAACCACAAGGGAAGGGGCACAGTATATCGAGCCCCCAAATCGGGAAGGGCCGGGAGAGAGGGATCGCTTGAAGAGCTTGAGCTGGCCGATGTGATTTCTTCGAATGAAACTGGCATGGTTCACACTTGGTTACTAGCTCAATTGCATCTTTCAGAGCAGTGGGCCAATAGAAACCCTGCCAAAATGCTTTGCTGACAAGGGCTCTTGATCCTATGTGAGAGCCACATATGCCTCCATGTATCCCTGCCAACAATTGTTGTCCTTCTTCCCGGCAAATGCACTTCAATTCACCCCATTTGGTCTCTTTTCTATACAGAACATTGTCCATGAACTGGTACATACTGGATTGACGGGCTACTCTTTCAGCTTCTTCTTGTTCTTTGGGAAGTTCTCCTGTTTGAAGGAAAAGGACAATTTGCTCTGCCCATGACGGAGCATCTGGCTCGACGACAAGAACTAAAGGCATATCCTCAGCTGCGGGAGCACTAGCTTCAATGGCAAGGACTTGAGTTCCTACTGGAGCTGGCTGCACACCAGCAAGCTTGTCATTGTTCCTGCCAACATCATTGCCTGCAGATTCAGGGAGCTCGGCAGGAAAGTACATGCCTGTGTTCAACTTTCTTCTCTTGTTCTATCCAATTGATGGTGGTACAAACGGCTGAGTCAAATGGAGCACAAAAGTTCTTGGTTCCACGGGTAACTTAAGGACGACACGCTTTGACAGATCATCAGCTATGCTATTCTCCGCACGAGGGATGTGCTCTATTTGTAATTTTTCAAAGTGCTCTTCCAATTTCCTCACTTCATTGACATATGCTTCCATTAATGGGCTTTGATAGTCCTTGTTAACTTGCTTCACAACGAACTGCGAGTCACCTCTGGTGATATGCTTCCTGATTCCAAGGTATGCCGCAATCCTAGACCAGCAAGCAGTCCTTCATACTCAGCAGTGTTTTTTGTCGCTTTCTTCCTGGGGAAATGCATCTGAATTACATACTTGAGGTGCTCTCCGATAGGTGCGATAGGCAGCACTCCAACAATGGCGCCTTGCAGTGAAATAGCTCTGTCAAAGTACATAATCCAGTCTTTGGTTTTTTTCCTTGCTGCGGAGAGAAGTCTCTGGAATTTCTTCTTCTGGCATTGGCGTCCATTCTGCAATAAACTCCGCCAAGGTCCTTCTCTGAATAGTTGAAAGTACTTTCAAACTTGAGATTAAAGCTTGACCATTCCAACGCCCACTCCACAATCCTGCCGGTTGCATCTGGATTTCTCATGATCCCCTGCATCGGAAAGCGAGTGACGACAGTAATCTGATGTGCTTGAAAATAGTGGCGTAACTTCCTTGAGGCCATAAGAAGATCAAAAAGCAGTTTTTGCACGCCACAATATCTTGACCTAGCCCCTTGGAGAAGAGAGGTGACAAAATAAACTGGCCGCTGCACCAACTTCTTCTTCCTCACAACTTGTTGTTCTGCTGCATTTGCTTCTACACTTGACTTGTCGGCACTAGAACTTGCCAGAGAGGATTCCAGCTTGTCGCCTGACAGGTCTGCATCTGCTGCTTCTTCACTTTCACCTTCCCTCTCAGCTACTAGTCCATCACTGACCACTTGATTTGTCGCCGCCAAGTATAGCAGCAATGGCTCTTGTGGCCTTGGCGGAACTAGTGTTGTCGTAGAGGATAGGTACTTCTTCAAATCTTGCAGAGCGGCCTCCGCTTCCAGAGTCCATTTCATTGGACCTGCCTTTTTCAAAATTATGAAAAATAGCAAGGCACGCTCAGCCGATTTGGAGATGAACCTACTTAATGCAGCAATACAGTCGGCAAGGTGGCGCACCTCCTTGACGCGCTTTGGCGCTTCAATCTGCTCAATTGCTTTGATCTTGACAAGATTTGCTTCAATTCTACATTGAGATACAAAGAACCCGAGAAGCTTGCTGGATGGAACGCCAAACACGCACTTCTCGGGGTTGAGCTTCAGATTGATCTTGCACACATTTGCACATGACTGTTCTAAAACTTGTATCAATGTTGCTCTGTCCTTGGTTTTGACCACTATATCATCCATGTATGCTTCCACTTTTCTGTTCAGTTGGGTCTTAAAAACGATCTGGACTGCTCTTGCAAAAGTTGAACCAGCACTTTTCAATCCAAAAGGCACATGTATAAAGCAATACATGCCACATGGAGTGATAAATGCGGTCTTCTCTTTGTATTCCGTAGACATGAAAATCTGATGATACCCAGAATAGGCATCAAGAAACGACAGTAAGTCACAGCCAGCAGTGAAGTCAACAATCTGGTCGATGCGCGGCAAGGGAAAAGGATCTTTTGGACAAGCATTATTGATATCAGTGTAGTCAATACAAAGCCGCCATTTGTTGTTCGCCTTGTGCACTACAACTGGATTGGCCAACCGCGTCAGATGGAGCACTCCTCTGACCAAGCCTGCCGCTTCCAACTGGACTGTTGTTCCAAAGCTTGCTTCCTCACCTTCTGCTTGATGGGCCATGCGTGGGGACAACCAACAAGGTGGTGCTCAATTACTTCCCTGGGAACATAGGGGATGTCAGATGGTGGCCATGCAAACACATCGACATTCGCCCGCAGGAAAGCAATGAGCAAGCTTTCCTATTTGTCCTCCAAGGGTGGAACTTATGGTGAAAGTTTCTCCCGAGACATCCTCCTTGGTGGCGCCTTCTTGGTTTCTGGTGGAGCTGCTTTGGATTTCTTGCTCTTGCCGGCAGAGCTCTCTAGCATGTCCTCGATCGGAGCGCAGCACTCCTAATAGGCGCGCTTGCTGGAGTCCTTGTCAGTCTTCTTCCTCTTTTTTCCCCGGGGAGCTTTGTCGGCAGGAGCAAGTGCCTTGCTGGCAGATGCTGCAACTGCCTCCCAATAGAGTTGATCAGCACAGAACAACACATCCATCTGGTCAGAATGGATGGTGATGACCGCTACTTCTTGAGCTTGCATTGGTTTTCCCTTGAAGAGGAAAGGGTGATGCAGCAAAGTAGAGCTAAGTATTTCCCTCAGTGAAGAACCAAGGTATCAATCCAGTAGGAGGTACGCCCAAGTCTCCAATAGTTGCGCCTACACAAGCAAACAAATACTTGCACCCAACGCGAAAAAGGGGTTGTCAATCCCTTCACGGTTAATTGCAAGGATGAGATCTGATAGAGATAGGTATAGAAGATAAATAAAAAGGCAAAACTAAATGAAATTAAATACATTGCAGTAAGGTATTTTTGTATTTTTTGTTTTGTAGATCTGGAAATAAAATGATGAGAAATAGACCCGGGGGCCATAGTTTTTACTAGAGGCTTCTCTCTTGAAGAAAGCATATGGTGGGTAAACAAATTACTGTTTAGCAATTGATAGAAAAGCGCAAAGTTATAACGATATCTAAGGCAATGATCGTGAATATAGGTATCACGTCCGTGACAAGTAGACCGACTCCTGTCTGCATCTACTACTATTACTCCACACATCGACCGCTATCCAACATGCATCTAGTGTATTAAGTTAACAAGAACGGAGTAACGCCTTAAGCAAGATGACATGATGTAGAGGGATAGACCAATCAATATGGTAAAAAAACATCTTTTTATCATTAATGGCAACAATACAAATACATGCCTCGCTACACCTACTGTCACTAGGCGATGACACCGCAAGATTGAACCAGTACAAAAAAAGACACATCCGTGACATTTTGGGCCGAACGAAATTTTTTTCTGTCATACATATGACACTTCTATGACGATAATTGTGACAAAACCCGGTATCATCATAGATGTGGTGGGCTCCTACTTCTATGACAGAAAATGGGCTTTTCATCCTGGGCGGGCCGGAGACACAGCTGCATGACATTCTTTGGGCCGTCCATGACGGAAAAAACCGTGGTAGAAGCAAGGGGGAGGAAAATTTTGGGGAGTTCCCGGTTACGGTGGGAGGTCGGGGGCCGAGCGATGCGCGTTTCTCTCGTACACGTACGCGCGTGTGTGCGAGGCGTTGGCTCTAACTGAACCCGAGCGAGGCGTTGGGCTCTAACTGAACCCGAGTGATTGCACTGCAGGCTACGCG
Source organism: Aegilops tauschii subsp. strangulata (assembly GCF_002575655.3). NCBI lineage: Eukaryota > Viridiplantae > Streptophyta > Magnoliopsida > Poales > Poaceae > Aegilops > Aegilops tauschii. The sequence goes on from NC_053036.3 coordinate 282,917,947, forward strand.
TTACTGAACCCGAGTGATCGATCGATGGCTGTTAACTGAACCCGATCGAGCGATTCCTTCGCTACTGCTGCTAACTGAAACCGATCGATTGGATGAACAGTGAGCGTTGCGGGGGGGTGGGGGGGGGGGTTGGATGAACAGTGAGCGGTGGCGTTGCCTCTGGATGAACAGGACCCCGTGGTGTGGAGGGCTGGATGAACAGTAGACGGTGGAGGGGTGCCTGTGGAGGGGTGGTTGAACAGGACCCCGTGGTGTGGAGGGCTTGATGAACAGTAGATGGCGGAGGGGTGCCTGTGGACGGGTGGTTGAACAGTAGCCGGTGGAGTAGCGCGCGGTGGAGGCTGGATGAACAGGAGCCCGTGGAGGCTGGAGGAGGTCGACGGTAGCCCGTGGAGGCTGGAGGAGGTCGACGGTGGAGATGAACAGTATCCCGTGGAGTCCCGTTTTGCGGTACGCCACACCCCTCCCGATGAACAGGACGCCCGTTTCGATCGTAGGAGGTCCGTTTCGTCCGTTTTGCGGTACGCCACACCCCTCCCGATCAACAGGACCCCCGTTTCGACCGTAGGAGGTCCGTTTCGTCCGTTTTGCAGTACGCCACACCCCGCCCGATCAACAGGACCCCTGTTTCGACCGTAGAAGGTCCGTTTCCTCCGTTTTGCGGTACGCCAGGCCTCGTTTCCATCGCCTGTTCCGTCCAAGCCCTCCCGATGAACACGACCACGCATTCCGTTCCGACCCAGCCGGTTGGCTCCCACGCGTTCCGTTGCCTCCCGATGAACACGACGAATTTCGTTGCCTCCCCATGAACACGACGCATTTCGTTGCCTCCCCATGAACACGACGCATTCCGTTGCCTCCCCCATGAACACGACGACGACGCTGTTTCTCCTTTCCGACCCAGCCATGTACACGAGCCCTGGCCGTACGTATGCGCGAGTAGGCGTTCGAGACCCCGCCCGTATTTACACTTACGTGGCCGTATTTTCTTTCTTGCACCCTGGCCGTTGTACGTACGTGTACATGCTACGTGCGCGCCTCTACTACGATACGTACACGCCTCTACTACGACACGTGCGCTCCTCTACATCCACCAGTATATATGTACGTACACGTTCGCGACCAGAATGACAACGCTACGTACGCTTCGACCAGGTGGGTCCCGACTGTCAGGCACTTCCTTGCGTGCGAAGATGTAGCTGGTGGGTCCCAGCAGTCAGGGGGCGAATCGTTTTTTTCCCGGACGCACTTCCTTACGTGCGAAGATGTAGCTGGTGGGTCCCAGCAGTCAGGGGGGCGAATCGTTTTTTTTTGCCCGGACGCACTTCCTTGCATGCGAAGATGTAGCTGGTGGGTCCCAGTAGTCAGGGGGAAACGTTTTTTTCACGAAATACGGTGGCCCTTCCGGTGGGGCCCCGCTGTCAGGTGGAGGAATCATTATTTTGCGCGTAATAAGGAGGCACTTCCTTGCTGCGGCCGTGGACCCAGCTGTCAGCCTCTCCACGTACAGTCCACGTCCGATGGAAGTCATTCCTTGACCACGTTGACCACGCCGCGCCGAGAGCACCACGGCGGTGGACGACGGTGAGGACTAGGAAGGGGACGACTCGGAGCCGGGGAAGACGCAGCAGTGGATGCCCACGCGAAGAGGAGTACGAGGGTTCACTGGTTCGGCTGCGGTGTGAGGCTGCTGTCGCCGCATAATAACAGGGGGCGTGGGTGAGTAGAGGGATGGCCTGGCCAGCGGTGAGGTCTCCGCGGCATCACAGCTGGCCACGGGAGGCAGGAGCACGCGGCACGACCGGCGCTGGTTTGGGCGGCTGGAGCAAGAAGACCAGAGGTTGAAGAAGCACTATGGCCATTGGATGAACATCGTACGGTAACAGGAGCTAGAATCGTTCATATTGACTAAGTTGACAAAGCCCTCCGTCCCCGTCAACTTGGTAGGCCCACAAGTCAGCCTCCCACTATGCTGGGTTCCAGCTGGCAGGGGGAGTATTCATTTTTTTGTGCATAATAAGGAGGCATTTCCTTGCGTGCGAAGATAGCTGGTGGGTCCAACATGTTAGCGGGGGGCACGTTATTTTCGCGAAATACAGAGGCCCTTCCGATGAGTCCCAGATGTCAGTTGGAGGAATCATTATTTTGCGCGTAATAAGGAGGCATTTCCTTGTGTGCGGCCGTGAACCCAGCTGTCAGCATCTCCACGCACAGTCTACTTCCGATGGTGTCGTTCGTTGACCATGTTGACCACGCCGCACCGAGCGCATCCAAGGTGGTGGACGACGGCGAGGCCCCGGACAGCAACGAGCCGGAGATGGGAAGACGCGGGAGTAGAGTCGCAGACGGAGAGGTGTACGAGGGTTAACTGGTTCTAGTGCGCTGTAGTTCGGCAGTCGGTGGAGAAGAACAGGAGGTGTGGAGGGTGGAGGGATGGCCTGGCCAACGGTGGAGTAGCGCTTCATAGCGAAGCGTGCTAAGCAGAGCTGCTAGCAGCAGGAGGCGGGAGGTGGTCCCGGCGGTGCTGGAGGAAGAAGACGAGAGGTTGAAGATGGATGCCGGTCGTTGGATGTAAATCCAACGGCTAACATGTCAGAGTCATTTGTTGACTAAATTGACAACGACTTGCATTGGCTTCGACCTATTGGCCCACATTTCAGCTTCCAAAAATGTGGCACGTATTCAACCCAATTTTTAAGAATTTACAGTCGTTTTTTTGCGCGGTAGAATTTACAGTCAATTTGATCTTTTTTTTGAATTACAGCCATTAGCTAGGCTGGGTGAACAAATAATGTAGCGTCCATGCCGCCCATTTATTTTATTTCCTAAAAAATTACAGGCCATTTGCACTTTCTCGAAATACACGATTTTGCTGGGCTGATTCTAATTATAATGTTGGGTTGGGCCAGCAATGTTATCAAAAAATAAAAAGGGGCCGAGCATTTTGTTATAAATATATTTAAATAAGAAGTGATATTATTACATTCGTCCTTAAATCTTACCAAGCTTTTGTACACAATCACTAGGATTTTTGTGCCAAAACAATCCAGGATTTTATTTGTTAAGAAATTATTTTTATAAGTTAATAAGATGTGGGATATTGTTTTCTTACATATGTAAGTATCTATTAAATATATGATGACAATAAAAATAATATATAATAACATATAAAATAATTTAAATATATATAATATAGTTAGAAGGGAAACATAAGTTGGACCTGGCGTTCCTATTCTTATATAGAAAAATAGAACAGACCTCTGCATTTTCTTCAAAAAAATACATAAATTGGGCTACCAAAAATAAAACCTCGGATGGGAGGTCCATAGGCCGGTCGATACATGACGGCCCTAAGAATATAAAAACAGGCCTATGGACCTCCCATCCGAGGTCGTGGGCTGCGCATGTTAAAAATGAAAGCCTAGACGGGGCAGCCCAAAACCACGTCCAACACTTGCCAAAACTTCGTCCCTCGTTTTCTCTGTGTTTCGCACACTCGACATTGTGTGGGCATTTTGACTGTGCATCATATGAAGATGTGCTATGCATGAATGTTGATCAGCATGATGTTAACTGGCTGGTAGTTCCATTTTCGACCATGAATAAAACTTCCAACATGATGTTAACCCTGTTTGAAAAGGCCGTGTTAATATAAATGCTCTGCCTCTGAAAGTAGCAGTTTCTTATCTGAAACTGAACTTGCAGTTTCTTATCTGAAACTGAAACTTGCAGTTTCTTCTCTGAGAATCACATTGTCTGCACTTTTATACTCCTATGAAACTACATTTTTTAAGTGCTAAAAATAGATCTCTAGAATTCATAAAATACTTCATATGCTCAATACTACAAATCTGAAATTCAAAAGACATTCATATCTGAAAGCACTCTCAAAATACACAACACAAAACACAATTCACAACCTGCAAATACTGACAACCCTAAGCTCCTCCTGACAATTCACAACCTGCCCGACTATTGGGCTGGGGGGGCAGCCCCCTCCTATTCCTCGGCGGCAGACAGCCGCCCCGTGAGACGATGTGAACGGCGAGGGAGACGATGGCGGGGAAGCGTCGTCGGGCCAACTGCTTTTCTCCTCTTGCATTTGGGTTCGGTCGACGAAGACTCCACCGGCTCGCTTTGGCAGGACACCCTCACAAACGGCACCCTGTAGATGCTCGATCCTTCAATCTCTGGTGGATGCTCCATCTGGGATCGATACTCCCACCACCGCTCCCTCACGATCGGATTCGGTGAATCTGTTTGCTCCATGGCCCAGAGGAGCAACTCTATGTACTGCGGCGTGACTCCCTCTGGGAGTATCGCCGCCTTTTCGCTCTGTTGCAGATATTTGGCCATGGATGTCACCGTCGCCGCTAGTTGGTCCTTGTTGTCAAACCAAGACTGTATCTCCAACATCCTAGCTAGCTTCACAGGGTCGCCGTCTGCGATCCTCACGTATCGGTTGTACTCCTCCATCAATCTACTTCTCCACAGCACCTTCACTCGCCGGCGGTGGTTTTTGAATGGAAGAGGAGAGGAGCAGCGATGGTTTTGGATTAGAACGGGAGAGGAGCGACGCTGGTTTTGGGCTGGAAGAGGAGAGGAGGGGCGGTGGTTTTGAAATGGAGGAGGAAAGGAGCGGCGCTGCATTTAGATTGGAACAGGAGAGGAGCGGCGGTGGTTTAAGAGGAGAAGAGCGGAAGAGCGGCGCTGGTCTTGGAAGTATTTTTTGTTGTTGTTTTGCGTATTTTGGGTCAAAGTTTGACCACATACTGTATTTGACAAGCAAAATGTGAATGCATGTCACCAAAAATTGTATCGTTTGGTTCGTATCTGAATGTACTTTCAAATTATATTATTTTTGCAACGTATAACATATGTTTTATGTGCGAAAATCATGGTCAATTATGACCCAGAATAAAAGGGAGACTACTTAATGTGGGGTCGCTTTCTTAATTGAAGGGTAAATTGGATTTGATTTTGATCCAGTCATAGCGCGCCGGCCCTCTCGTCCAATCCTAAATCGCTGCCGCACGCTCCTCTCCCTCTTCTCCATTGCAAAACCACCTCCTCTCCTCTCCATCATCTCCATTCCAAAACCACCGTCTCGCCTCTCCCTCTTCTAATCTTCTCCATTGCAAAACCACCTCCTTTCCTCTCCATCATCTCCATTCCAAAACCACCGTCTCGCCTCTCCCTCTTCTGATCTTCTCCATTGCAAAACCACCTCCTCTCCTCTCCATCATCTCCATTCCAAAACCACCGTCTCACCTCTCCCTCTTCTCTATTGCAAGACCACCGTCTCTCCTCCCATCTTCCAAAGCTAGCACCGGACCACTCAGAAGGACATCTATGGAGAGGATGCAGCAGCGAATCAGGTAGATCGCCGGCGGTGACCAGGCAATGTTAGCCAGGTTGAAGGAGATCCTTAGTTGGTTTGACAATGAGTGGGAGATTTCGAGGACGGTGCGGGCCATGTGGCAATGTATGCAAAAGAGCGAGACGGCGGCGATGAGGGCGGCGATGTACATGTACTCCTCGGCGGCAGTCACGCCGCAGTCCTCCGAGTTCATCGAGTATCTCCTCTGGGCGATGGAGCAGATAGATTCGCCCGAGGCGACTGTCAGGCGGAGGTGGTGGGCGTACAGGTCGAAGGTCGAGCACCCAGAGGATAACGAATCGATCGAGTATGGTGTGCCATTCGTGAGGGTGCAGAGCCAGCCGGAGCGACAGGAGTATTCATTCTCCCACCGCAAGAGGAGGCCAGATGGCGCGACGTCGCTTCCCTGCCGTTCTCCACGGTTCCCTCGACGCTCGCCTCGTTTAAACGGTGGCGGTAGGGTTTAAGGTAAGCTTCGCACTAACCTAATCTTCCACCTGCTCATGCTTAAAATCAGTGTGACAGCTAATGAAAATCATGCTTACAATCAGTCTCCGAGTACTACGCCAATCACCCTAAAATAGCTCTGGACCTTTGGGTCAAAGTTGTGACACAGTGTACAAATAAATAAAAATAGATTGGTGCTTCTTTCAGAAAAGAGTACTCCCTAGAAAACTGCCAATATAAGCTACTAGTATTTGGTTAGATGATTTGCTGCCGAGAAAGATCCGTCCACAGAGAGCGCCACACATCCCACTGGTGGTGGTGGATGCCAATGCGTGCATGCAGCATGGTTGGTGTCGGTAATTTTTACTTGGCACACCTCGCACTCTGCATATATGCCGGTTCCATACGTACATTTGTGCAGTTCCACCAAAATGCAGCTGAATAACCCTGTTTGCACAGATAATGAAAAAGCATGATTACATTATAGTGGCACTAGTTGATGAAACACAAAAAATAAATAGAAGAAAATATTGCGATAGTATCATAGTATGCCATGCTGCGAGGGCGAGATGGGCCCTGCGACGCCTCATACGGTACGCCTCATACTGGACATCGTCCCAAGTCTCCCAGATACACCTTCTGCCAGTGATGAACATCAGTGTACAGCGGTATTACAAGGAGGTGCCTTGAGACATTCAAATCTCTATTTTTGTACATATCAACTAAAATTAAGCACCCCAGTTTGCAGAAACGCTTAAACATTAACAATGGGACTAGTTGATAAAACATACGTTAACAAAGAGAAGCACTTTCTTTATCTACATTGGAAATGAAATGATAGAGATGACACTCACTCTATTTTAACTGTATTATTACTTCATTTTATCAGTGACACTAGGGTCGAGCAGGTGGCAAACGAGGTGTACCGTGCATCGCAAGGATGGAGGCCGGGGGTGCTTAGACTGGGATGCTGAAGCTGGCTCTTTCAGTCACCAACATGGATGATTCAATTCATGGGACCTTTTGGTGCAGTTCACTTAAAATGAAGCAATGTCCCGTGAGCTAGCAGCTTCTTCTTCAATTTTTTTAAGAAAAGGGCTCCAGCCCCGGTTCCATTTCCATCAGAAAACGAAACCCACAGAGATTGTTCTTCATTAGTTGCAATAAAATTGAGCAACATCAAGGTTGGTTGTGAAGCTCCTGGAATGCTCAACTATAATTTGGATATCATTTGTGCAGTTCAACTAAGATCGAGCGTGAAATGTATATCTCTGTTTGCACAAAAAAGGTGGAAAGGAGGGTGACTAACAAGTGATGAAACATGCATCAAATGAAAAGAAACATGTTCCTTATCTGAATGGCAATCCTACAAGGACAGTAGCAATTTCTAAAGCACTGGCATTGCTAGATATTAGTGTGGGCATTAGGATTAACTATGACAACCGTTAAATACGACATTACTTTGGGCACGGGAGAGTAGGCGGACCAGGACAGTTGCATTTATAACGAAAAGAATCAACTTAAATAAATGGGAAATTTTAGCAGGACATGTAAAAAAGTGCCATTGATTCATATTACTGGAGGCATTACATTGAAAACAACTTTGGTTGAACGTGTCCTTACTTTTAACAGTGCGACTGCTACATTTTACAAGTGGCATTACATAAGAGTGGCTCGGGGCAACAAACATCAGAACAGGATATCTGGGTTGGTCCCATTTTTGTTCGGTATAGCCACCTTATACTGTGTGAGGCTAGCAAATCTAGTGCTGGACTTACTCTGTTAACTTGTCCCCCAGTCCCCACTTTCTTTCCTTTTTCAACCAATAGATCGGGTTTATATTGAGTTTGTACTGCGTTTCCCTTTATTTCCCTATTAGACCTAGAGACCAGTTGGATAGCCAGTCTCTGCTACTTTTCGCCCCCATTATTTCCTCTTTCGGCCAAGTCCTAGATTCAGGTAACAAATCCTCCCCCACCCCCACCCCCTTTCTTCCTTGTTTGAACCAAGTAGTACTAGATTCGAGTGCATGAACTAGTTTTACCACTTAAACGTAAAAAAATTAGGTGGTTTCCGAACAGCCGATCGATCCTATCTACGAGGGGGCCTGAGAAATAGTAAAAGATACAAATGCAGCAACGTCAGGAGCTCGGGAAGTAGAGCAAGGCCGGTTTCGAAGGAAGTTATACCTGATGGTCGCCGGGATGTCGCTAGGTGGGCGGCGGGAGGCCGGATCTGCCCACACTACGGCAGCGAGGAAGAAGGGGTCGGAGGCCCTCCCTCGCCAGCGGTGCTTGGGAGAGAACGGCAAGGCAGGCTGATTGGGACGCGCCCAGCAGTGGGTAAGAGCCGTTGCAAAGGACGACCGCGTGAACGTTGCACCTTCTCACCTTCCCCGGCGGAGAGGATCCGGCTGGATCTGTGACCAGCGGTGAGCAGAGAGAGAGAGTGTGTGGCCACCGCTGTCGTGTGTAGATCTGGAGAGGCCGAGACAGTGCGAAAAGAGCAACAGTAGCAAGCAAGCGCGGAGGCTCCTGCCTATATAGTGGAGTAGTACTAGTTTTCTTTTGTCTACCGGAGCCGGCTTGACCTCGACAATGACTGTCGAGAAGTCTTCATGCACGTGGCCCGGAGGCGCAGTTGTCGTCATTTTGATCTGAAGCGCCGAATTATAACATATAACACGAAAAAATGCCACATGACAAGAAATTATAACCTCACTGCCTAAAGGAGACAACATGAATCCCGACGGACAAACTAGACGAGGAACAAAGCTCAAATTAAAGATAAACTCGTAGAAAAGGGGTCCGTCGATAGATGTCCTAATTTACATAGCCGGCTTGACCTAGATGGCAGCCGAGTAGTCACTGTTCGTGCATGTGCCCCCAATGACTAGCCCAACTCAGTTGTCGCTGTTTAACCCTCGTAGTGATCCGAAGCACATGACACCTAATTTTGCGAGATGACAAGAAACCTTTTTTTTAGATTTCTCACCACAACTACAGCCATGTACAACACAACCTGCACGATATGTACACGATAGCCAATCCAGGCGTGTCTGCTGGAGTCTGGTCACATGCATGGACGAACTGATCTTCCGTGTCTTGCGGGGATCGTCCAGGCACCAATGTAGTACAACACTTCTCTAGTACTATCGCTCGTCTCCCTCTTCTATTAAGTCACCCGACTTGCGGGGCCGGGGAGTGTGCCTATGGTCGGTTCTCAATTGCCGTCCCACATGTGTGTGCAAACGCAATATGACGCGCGTTCCATTCGGAGAGCAGCGTGCTAGACCGACCGACCGTCTGGGATGCGACGCGAACGCGACGGGCGTGCTGTATACTCCGTACATGTGTACCGCCGTTTTCTAGACGCTTTGCTCCATGGCGCGGGCGCAATCCATGGATACAAAATTAGTATACTGTATACTATTTAAAAGTCGAGGGCGGGGCTTTTCCTGCGCGGTAGGCGGCGGGGCAGTTCCGCCTAGTCTGTTCGACAGAGACGCAAGAAGACGAGGGAGTAGGCTGCTGCAAACGTAGGGCTGTGTGATTTGACAGTGAGTTACTGCTGGACAGGTGGGGCCCGTGATTTGACATGCCATTATCATTTTAACTGCGGCGCTACGACCGGCGTGAGTCTCCCGATTCCTGACCACCTCCATACAGGTGCCTCTCCCAATGCTCCACCATGTAGTAGAGGCGGGCTCTTGCATGAGAGCCCACTTCTCCACTTTTTCCTTGCCTCTCTTTCCTCCACATATGCAAAAATGCCATGTAAAGCGCGCTATTGTACTTACTTTTACTTGCTCCTACAGGTGCTTAAGCTTGCCACATAGGCATAAAGTCTGATGTGGCAAGTTAATCAAGAAGAGAGAGACTAGTTTGGTGACCCAAGGACGAAATGGTGCTAAGCGCGTGTACCTAGGTGAAAAGACAATTTTGAGTCTACAGCTAATTAAATGAAGCAAACTTAGCAACACCATTTCATTGGAAGAGGTCACTCCTTGGCAAATGCAATAAATACTAGTACTCCTTGTGTCCCATAATATAAGAACGATTAGTCCTCTCTCTACGCATTTAACTCCTCTCCTTTAACACAGGCGAGTTCTGGATTGGAGGGTTTGGAGGATAATAAATGCTCATTAACTTGATTTTAGCCTTTTAAGTATTTGGATCCAACCATGGGTGAGGCTAGCATGTTTTAGTCCCACTAGTTTTAGTCATGGGACTAAAACGTATCCAAGCACCCTCTTAGTTTTATTTGAGGGGTGGGTTGTGCTGGACACCATTATTGTGACTAGCCTTTTTAATAGTACTATATGCATAATTTGGCGACGAGCGCTCTCTATATGTACCACCTTTTTTTAATTTCAAGTTTTGCTCCATGGCGCAATCCATCGATACTACTGCTGTACAAAAGTATACATTTTTTAAAAGGCTAGAGGGCGGGGCAGTCTAGCTTGGTCGGTTTCACGAGAGGCGAGGGCCTTTGTGATTTGATGGCTCATTACTGCTGGAAGGCGGGGCCTTGTGATTTGACTGCTCGTATAAATGCGCCGACGACCTGATCGAGGAGGAGCAAAGAACCGTGCGGTATACTCAAGTTTTCCACTGGAGTAGTACTGCGACGGAGGAGCACGAAACACGGCAGCCCAGTGCCATATGACAATAAAAAATGATCTAGTCATCTCATTGTTAGCATTGTTCTATTCATTCCCTAAAAAAACCATTGTTCTATTCATGCCTCGCAGAGAACGTGACACGTGCGGCGAAACACCCGAAGCAAAAGATGAAACACAGGAGCAAAAGAAGAAGGAAGATTATCACCCAAAATGATCTAATTCGCCGCGGAGTCGTAACTGCTTCTTCATCGCCTCCACGACCTCCATCTCCTTGCGCGTCTCCTCCGCCATCTTCTTCATTCTGTCCATGACGCGGGATTTCTCGACGCGAGCCTTCATCATCTATTCCACGGCCGCATTACGTACCTTGACAGCAGTCGGGTGCTCGATGCGGAGCTTCGCCAACTCCTCCTTCTGTTCCATGACGAGGGCCTGCAGCATCTTCATCGAGGAACTACTATTCTCATGCATCTTCTTCCAGCCGGCGTTCTTCTCCTTCAACAAGTCGATCTCGTGGCAGAGCTTCGCCTTGTCCTCCTGAAGTCGTAGGATTTCGCCGGTCGCCTTCTTCTCTGAGGCAATGCTCTTCTTCAGCAGCATCACCAAGCCGGCGGTCAACTCCCCCTGCTTATTGAGCTCAGCGGGCATGTCGTCGAGGCTCTCCTTCAGCAACTCCATCAAGCCTTGGATGAACTCCTTCTGCTTATTGAGCTGATCGGGCATGCCGTCGAGGGATAACGACTCCAGCTCCGCCGGCTCGGCATGTTCGCCTCCGCGGCTAGGGCGCTCCTGGGAGCCATCGCCTGCCCGTGAGAGATCTTTTGAGGTCCCTGCGTGGCGGCGAGCCCTCTCTTTTTTCCGCAGCCTTGGTTGTCGCTCCCTTGTTACGAGTAGTTCTCGACCTAGAGCTCTGCTCACCGGCCATGGCAACGACGGACGAGGAAGAAGCACTTATGAGGAGGAAAGGTAGAGTAATTTTCGGTTAGGTAGTTCCCCTTTTTATAACCTAAGTACTAACACTAGTACTAATACCTGCATAGTGGGAACACGTTCAGGTTTGGTACGTACTAGTAGGTGTGAGCAGGCTTTCGAATGTGATGGGAACAAGGTAAAGATTAATTGATGGTTTTGGTTTCGAGGCCCCAAACGGCTCCCGATGAGTTTAGCGGAACATAAATTTCAAGTACAACACTGCTCAAATGCGTAAATATTATGTTACTTTCAAAACTTGGCACAAAATACGAAGGAGACCAATGGAAGTACTACTAGCAACCCACGATTTAACTACTCGCATGCGCTCAGTGGAGTAATAATGTCTTTCTTCCGCCCTCACGTCCACTCAATTTGCATGCGCTGTATTAATTGACCATCAATGAAGTGAACGACTTTACACGCGTCAAATTATCACATGGGGTGGATCTTGGTACAAAATTGCGTCCACCTGTGTACCCGCGTGTGCGTGCGAGGGAATGAGTGCGTGCGTGGCGTGCGTGCACATCTTCGCTTCATGCATGTACCGCCAGTATGGCTCAGGGAGGACGAGTACATTCTTCTGGAACCAGCAGCACGTCACTGTGATCAATCCACGCAAGGAGGTCGCGACAACGCCTCCACATGTGCCACGTGGCTTCATGAACTGTAAGAGAGACACTGTGTAGCATGCCATTGGTATTCTAATTTACGTGTTTTGCACATACTCGAAGTACTAGTAAGGTACACGTGCATTGCACGCATCAGATTTTGCAACCAAATTATGAATAAATACCACACTATAGCATGTAAGCTCTGAGTCATATATGCCTGATGTAGCCCTTCGTTTAATTCTTATAGTTCATCTCATTCAAAATCAATTAGTTTTTATAAAAAAGCTAAGAACGCGGGAATAGGAAAAACATGGGATTATATTGGAATGTCGTCTTGAATCCTACATGATTGTACGAGTGTTTGATTGTGCATAGAAAAAACACAGAATTCTTTCAAAGAGGTTTGAGTGGATGGGATGTTTCCTATGAAATCTAGTGCAAATGAATCATATGGAAAAATTCCTATGGTTTACAATCCTACGAATCAAACAACCAAGATAGGAAAATTTCCTAATGATTAGAATCCTCCAAAATTCCTTTGAGAATCCTTTGAATCAAAGAAGCCCTTAATCTATTTTATGTTTCATGGAATTGTGCGTTGTAAAGCATAAAGTAAAAACAAATAATGACAATTCAACTAGAAAAAAAGTTTGGGCAGTTATGATACGGAAGATTCTAGAACAAAAGAGAACCACTGTTGTTTTCAGGTTTGTGCATTATGCTTAAGTTCAACCATGGAGTCTGCTAGATTGTACATGTGGCAAAATCCGGTGGGGGGCTAGAAGATGGTGCGAGGGGCCGAGGGGAGGGAGACTATGAAGGAATGCACAAGTGCGAGATCGATATTTAGAGAGAGGGGGCGAACACGTGCGCTGTTGCGCGCAGTGGCGGAGCTATGAAAAATAAATGAGCTAGGGGGCCAAGCATTGCTAATCCTTTACGAGGAGGGTCAATTCATGAACTTAAACCATTTTTAGCAGCAATTGTCTAATGATCACATTCATATTAGCCTCGATATATAGTGATGTTAGGGGGGAGGGGGCAGGGCCCTTACTGACCCTTGTCTTCGCCATTGTGCACGCGTCTTATAGATGAAGCGGAAGGCATGGACGATGAGAGAGGGACGTTGGATATATAATTAATGTGGGTGTATTAGCTATATATGTTAATCCTATATAGAGAGGTATAGATTGATCGATATGGACGTGGGAAAGAGGGTGAGACCTCACTGGATATATCGATTGATCGGTTTGTGTGGAAAACTATGAAAGACCTACCTATATACACACATACATAGAGGAACATCGATCGTTGCACATGCACGCGTGAGAGATAAAGAATGCCCGATATGATGGAGAGGGGGATGTGTGTGGGTGTGTGCCTTCATGGGAGACCGACCTGAAGAAAAAGATTGCATGCGTGCGATGGATAATGCCGACTGGTAGTGTGTGTGCATGCATGCACGAGAGAAAGTTAGTGGTACAATTATAAAGAGAAGACTACTGTGTGGGTGTAAAAAGAATAGGTGAGATCATAATCAATGTAAAGTTGAATTCAAATATTTGAATAAGAGATCCTGATGTTTGAAACCCATGCATGCATGAATATAACGGAGATCTGCGCGGTGTGGTTTGGAAACGAGCATGTTGTAATGTATACACATTGAACAAGGTCAAACTGATTTGAATTTGAGATACCGATGGTAGACATCATTTGGCCACGTCGCATCCGTGCATGGACACACTATTCTAATTGGAGATGATGGGCGGCTTTCGCATCACATATCTATATCTATACCCCTATATATATATTATATTTTATATATTTTATATATTGTGTGCGGGTAACTTTAACTTTGAAAGATGGTCGTTGGATGAGGCGAATCCGATGGTCCAAAGATGGCAAATTTGAGCACTACTCGCCGTTGGATATCATCTAGATTTCGCCAGATTTCGCCACATGTATAATCTAGAAGACTCCATGGTTGAACTTAAGCATAATGCACAAACATCAAAACACAAGCACTTCTTATTTGTTCTAGAATCTTCCGTATCAGAATTGCCCAAATGTTTTTCTACATGATTTGCCATTATTTGTTTTTTCCTTTATGTCTTACGACGCACAATTCCATGAATCTTAAAATAGATTAGCTTTCTTATAAAAACTAGATGATTTTGAATGAAATGAACTATAAGAATTAAACGAACATCTACATCATGCATATATGACTCAAAGCTTGCATGCTATAATGTGGTATTTATTCATAATTTGGTTGCCAAATCTCATGCGTGCAATGCACGTGTACCTTACTCTAGTCTAAATGGTGTTTGTGTGTGTGTTGTGCATGTTGAGGTGCAAATTGTATTTTTTTGGTACACGTTAAGCTTGTTCTTCTGAAATTTCAAGCCGCGCCTTGTTTGTTATGCCAAAAATTCAAGCTAGCGTCTCTGTCTATCGTGCTGCGAAACTCCCGCCTCTTCAACCCGCGCCTTGTTAGCTCGAAATATTTAAGATATATCTTTGTCTCGTTGTGCTCCGATAACTCCCTCCATCTCAACCTGCGCCTTGCTATTCCGAAATTACAACGCGCGCGAGAACTCCCACCTCCTGTGAAATCCCGACACGCGAAATGCCCGTGGTACCCCTGAACCGAAAGAACCGCCTCAAATCGGTGGGGGTACTTTCGTAACTTACCCCACATTTCGGACAACCGCGTCTCTAAGCCATGGTTCCCCACTGCCATCCCATCCGCTCACCCATTCGTACACCGAGGCCGCGAAAACCCGCGACGAAACCCCACACCCTGCTCCGTCCGCCACCCAGCCGGAGCATCTTCCCCGATGACGTCGTCCACAGCAACACCTCGACGTCCCTCATCCATCGTACCGGATGAGGATCCGTCGTGGATCTCATTGTCTCGCCGGTTCAGCCACCCCGTCCTCCACCTCCAAGGAGCTGCCCCGACGTTCCCCTCGTCTTTCGCGCCACCTCCATTCCCACACCGCCGTCTTCACCTGCACCACCGGAAGAGCATCATCATCACCATTTCCTCAGATGAAGCTGCGGCCTAATCGGCGCCACCAAAGAGGTTGTAAACTAATCGCCGCATTTTCTTCTTGATTCGATCTCACGGTGCTGCCGGCGCTCGGTCCCGAGCCGACACGGCGCGGCTCCATCCATGGCGGCGTCGCCGGCCACTTCCTCGGCGGCGACGTCCACATCAGTAGGAGCTGCTGCTGCTTTAGCTCGCGCTGCTGCTCTGCTCTTGCTCTCGGTCCCCTGCCTGGTCTGCTCTTGCTATTGCTCTTGCTCGCGCTGCTGCTCTCGCTCTTGCTCTTGCTTGCGATGCTGCTCTGATTTAGCTACACTTCAATCGACTGAATCGACTTTTGGGTCAGTCGATTTTCAGGGGGTGGGGGGGCTCGCCGGGGTGAAGGAAGAACCAGCCGCAGCGGGGAGGGGGGCTCGCCGGAGAGGTACCCCACTATCTATCTTAGGGTTCAGGATGGGGGCGGTGGTCGCCGGTGGTGGCGGGGCGTTGGCGGGGCGGTGGCGTGGGGATCGCTGGAGAAAAAGCTCGGCACGGGGGGCCTAGAGGGATGGTCGGGGCAGCGGCGGAGCGGCGGTGGGGAGTGTTTTCGGGGCGGGCGGGGCGGCGCACCGCCGGCCGCGGGCGGCGGGGGGCTGCTGTTTGGCCGGTGGTGGCTGCCGGCTCAGGGGGGTGGCGGTTGAAGATGAACTGCAGGCCCTTGATTTCGTATCCAACGGCTGCAAAATCGACTGACCAGAGATGAAAAGTCAGTCGACCGACGTGTAGCCTCACCTTGCTAGTGCGTTCAGTTTTGACAGCAAAATTCAGTTTTGACAGCAAAATTCAGTTTCGACAGTTAAGTTCAGTTTCGACAGTTAAGTTCAGTTTCGACAGTTAAATTCAATCTCGGCAGTTAAGTTCAGAGATGAGCGGCTGATGTATTTTACATCTAGCACTTTGTGGTTATGTATTTTACGTCATGTATTGGAGATGCTATTAGAATTCCACTCAGGTTAACGTTGTTCGTTGTCTCTCTTGTCCTCCTTCAGCCTCGGCGTCGTACAACTCACCGGAGCTGCTCCAACGACGAAACCCTCCATCACAGCGGAGCAGTACCTCGGGCTCCATCTCCAGACGCCTAAGATCTTCTTCCCCTCCTCCGACAGCCAAGTCAGCCGGAACATCCTCACCGGCCAACCCAATCACGCTGAGATCGACATGGCTTCGCCAAAGAGGTTGTACACTTGTTGCATCTCTTTTTTACTCTACATGTTATATATATTGTCCACTGAGGACTCGTAGTAATGGGAAATACAATTATTTTATCCTACTATATGACAAGCAGTGAGGTACCAGGCAACTTAGCTATCCGTGATGGACTCTCTTGAAAGCCATCATTATTTATCTCTGCACGTTTGAGCTGTGCATTTGTCGATGGGCCTGGGAGTTGAGCTAGTATGGCAGTGGCCTGGGTCCAAAGTAATAGAAGTAGCACAAAAACATTTTTTTAGTGTAGGATTTTCCTTGCTCAAGCCTACCTACTAGAATCGCCAGTGCTTGAAAGGAAAAGTGAATGAAAAACATCGGAATTGGAAAGTTTCCTATGGTACTACTTTTCATGAATTTGGTGCAAAGGAATGGAGCAAAGGAAAACTGTAGGATTTGTTCCTTTAGTGTCTCCTTGAAAGAAAAACCGTAGGGATTCTAATTTCCACTTCTCCTCCTTTTCATATTCCTATTCATCAAGCACAAGACTAAGGGATAGTAGCATAATAGAATTATAACCGTACATTTTCTTGTGGTTTGACTTCATCTCATCATGCTTTTTTGCATCCTGTGATCTTCCAATTGTTGTGAATCAAACACCCAGATTGGCAGAAATCCTGTGTTTTTAAATTCTCTGTTTTGCACGTGCATTCCTATCCTATTCCTGTCTATTTCCTATCCCTGCATTGTTAGAATCCTCAAATTCAAACAAGCCCTTACTCAATTACTTCTGTTATAGATATGTGTCAAAGAAAACCTTGTGTGGTTTGTCCTGCTCCTGCTCCTGCTCCACCCCAGCTCAGCTGCTCCAACGACGGAAGGGTTCACCACAGCAGGGATCCGCTCTCCAGACTGTCTTTCGCCGCCTCAGATCTTCTTCCCCGCCGCCGGCAGCCACGACAACTACATTACCATCATCAACTGAGCAGATGACCTTGAGGACTACACGGGTCCGCAAGAGAGTTCGCACTCTTCCGTGTCTGCTTACGTTATGCGTCGCTTAATATGATGACATGCTACATTATCGTCGTGTTCACCTATTAGACTCTGAGTCAGGTCCAAACTAATGCTGAAACTTGAGTTTTTAAATGGTTGTGGGGTACATATTGGGGCAGCAATCAGTACTATCTGTCTACTATCTGGTTAACCTCCGGTGTCTACTATGAGTTTCATGTTGGGTGCAAACAAACATTAAAGGAGCCATTATCTGTATTTTTTAACTAAAGCTATTATCTGCCTGCTATCATTGGTTTTGGGTCGATCCACAGTTTGCTACCATCACTCTGGATTTGTGCATGCACTCCTTACATAATCTCACTATGTTTTATTCCTATGCATGCCAGTTATTGTACACAATGGAACTGATCATGTAGAGCAAAAGAGACGAGCCTTGCGTGGCAATAAAATTTCATGCAGACGTCGTTCCATGGTGGGCGCAAAGGTAGCCCCCCTCCACCCATTTCGGACGTAATCAAGAGGAAGATAACTGTTCTGAGGGGGATTCAGAAGGAGAAGACCACTCCTATTTACCCCATGAGGTCTTCGCTCTAACTTGGCATGCTGATGTTGGTAATATCATGCATATGGTGCCTTGCATTGCTTACTGTATACATTAAAGATGTCATCTGCTTAGTTTAGACATGCTTTGTGTCAATGCCATCTGTTTAGTTTCTTTATCGTATATGTGAATCATGCAATGCCATCTTGTCTAGCCAGCATCATATATGTGAATTTTGCAATGCCACCCTGGTTAGCCAGTCATCTTATATGTGAATTATATCATGCCATCATTTTTTTATTACGTGTTAAATTTGTCAACAATTTTAGTACATTCAATTACTCTTCCTGTGCATCAGCCATTCGGCACGGTCATGGAAAAATTTGGAGTGGAAACAAGGTCTTCAGAGCAGACAATGCTATCTGACGAAGCGCATGTCTTGCTGGTTACCGATAGCTCCTCAGAGGAGGATTCAGAGACAGATGACCAGTCATATCCCCCCCCCCCCGAGGTGCATGCCCTAACTTGGCAGGGTTATGTTGCTCATATCGTGCGTATGGTATCTTGCATTGCTATGTCATTTGCTTAGTTTAGACATGCTTTGTGTGAATGCCACCTGTTTATTGTCTAATTACCATATATGTGAATTATGCAATGCCATCTTGTTGCGAGACATTATATATGTGAATTATGCAATGTTATCTTGTTGCAAGGCATTATGTATGTGAATTATGCAATGCCATGCTGTTTAGGCAAGCGTCATATATGTGAATTATATCATGCCGTCCTTTTTTTGTATTTCTCATTGCTTTTGTCGACAATGTTTGTATATTCAACTGCTCTTCCTGTGCATTAGCCATTTGAATTGGTGATGGAGAAATCTGGAGTGAAAACAAGGTCTTCAGAGCAGACAATGCTACCTGCTGAAGCAGATATCTTGCTGGTTACATATAGCTCTTCAGAGGAGGATTCAGAGGCAGATGACCAGTCCTATTATCCCCCTCAGGTGTATGCTCAAACTTGGCAGGGTTATATTACTCATATAATGCATATGTTGTATTGCAATGCTTAGTTTTTACATCTTATACACAATATTGAATGCCATCCCCTTAGTTGACACATCATATATGCGATTGCCCTCTGCTCACGTCCTTAGTATATAAATCATATATATGAATTATGTCATGCCATGATGTTTACATAGACAGCATGTATCTGAATTATGGCATGCCAACCCATTTTCTAAAGACATAATATAGTTATATCATCTCATCCTGTTTACATAGTCATCATATTTTAAATTATGTCATTCTATCCGTGAATTATATCATGCCATCATGTTTCCATCGACGGCATGTTTGTGATTTATGGCATGCCAACCACTTTAATAGACACATCGTATAGTTATATCATGTCATCCTGTTTACATAGTCATCATATTTTGAAGTATGTCATTCTATCCTGTTTAGTTAGCCATCATACATGTGAAATTGTGTCATGCTATCCTGTTTAATTAGCCATCATATATGTGAAATTATGTCCTGCTATTCTATTTGCTTAGACAACATAAATGTGAATTATTTCATGCCCTGTTTTCTTCCCTACTATCCATTGCACCTGTCTATCTTACAATGTCTGTACATTCAATTACTTTTCTTGTTTATCAGCCATTTCAATTGGAGGGAGTGATGGCAGTATCTGCGGGAGTAAAAACACGGTCTTCAGAAAAGATCGTGCTACCTGTCGATGCAGATAGAACCACGGTTGTACTTGCCCGAGAATCAGCCCCACCACACATAATCCGCACTCATGCAGATTGCACCCCTACCCAGTTGGACAGAGAACTAGCTACACCCCTTCTAACCCCAACCCCAGCAGATAGAAACCCAGTTCCTGTTGACACAACACTGTCTCCACCACAGAGCACCCAAACACGAGCAGTTAGTAAGGCAACTGCAGTGCCCAAATCACGAGGACCACCACTCCGAACCCGAAGTCAACGCTTAAAGCAAAAGAAGAATTTTTCTCAGGTCAGGTTCCGTAGCTATGGTTCATACTACTTTGCTCTTGTATCACTGTATTTACTGATACCAACTAATTTCAAATTTGAAGGATACAATTGAAACTCCAATGGCGCAACAGGTATGTTTTAAACCTGTTTCTTCAACGTGTTTGGCAGTTTGCTGTTGTAACTTGCTCTATGTTGATTTCAGTTTCAATTGAATAAACAGTTATGTTCTCATGCCATGCACATTACAAGTGTTGTTATTGCTGTGTAGTTTCCCACACTTATATTCTGTCTATGCTGCTTTGTCTGAAATAGATATGATTGGAACTGTATCTATCTTGATTTGGCAACATAAACTAGAATGATATAGACCATACAGTGACCATACTACATAGATATATGTTTGTTTCATGCTGTTATCCTGTCCACCTTACTACTGACACTACTAGGAAAAGGCCTACTAGTGGCGCACCAGTTTTGCCTACTAATAGCGCACTACTGGTGCGCCACTAGTACCACGCCACTAGTATTAAATACTAATGGCGCGCCACTAGTGCGCCATTAGTATCTGGTATACTAATGGCGCACCAGGGGTGCGCCATTAGTATAGCCCATGGTGCGCCATTAGTATCTCGTATACTAATGGCGCACCACATAGAAGTGCGCCATTAGTAACAAGTTTTTTTAAAAAAAATTCAGAATTTTTTTAATTTTTTTTTCGTTTTTTCTTAATCTCGGGTCACTATGGTTTAATCTTGGGTCAATATGCTTAATCTCAAGTCAAATCGCACTCTGTGGTCAAACTTCCCGGAAGGTCACCCATCCTCACACTACTCCAGCCCAAGCACGCTTAACTTCGCAGTTCTATCCAACCCCGGCACCAGCTCAATTCACAGGCACTTGTTGATATATCTATCATATCAATCCTATTAAACCTTGTTGATGTCTAGGACTTTGTTCATGTTCATGAGTATGATGAAATTTTGAAAAAATATTTCAAACTTCCCGGTCATATTACGTATCATATTTTGAAAAAAAATTCCAATTTTTTTTTCGAAACCAATTTTTTTTCTGTTACTAGTGGAAGCCCCGTCACACATTTCACTGTTTGAGTTTGAAACTATTGTTTTAAAAAAAATTATTTAGTAACACTAATATTTCTTGAATAATTAGTTTGACCACAGTTTGACCAGATTTGACCAAAATTCAAAAAAACTGAAATAATTATTTAGTAACACTAATATTCTAGAATAATTAGTTTGACCACAGTTTGACCAGATTTGACCAAGTTTGAATTTTTTTCCATTTTTTCCACTCTAGATCTTAAAAGCCCCGTAACTTTTTTCTGTTAGGTTTTTGAGGATTTTGAAAATGTTTAACCGGGTTCCCTCGGTTAACTTCGGATGTAACTTTTCGAGTAGATGATTTTTCATATAAAAAAACTTTTTAATCCGAGTTCGTATGCAAAAGTTATGCCCATTTTCCAAATTCCAGAGAGATTTTGCAAATAAAGTCGAAATTCATATTTGTAAACTTTCCCAACAAGTAGACCACATATCACATGGGAAACTTATTTTCTTTTATTTTTTTGACATTTCCACCATTTTTTTTCTAAAACTGAAAAGGCGGTCCACGGGGGGGGGGGGGGGGGGGGGTGCATTCGGTGGAATTTTTGGGCCAAGTTAGTAATGGCGCACCGTGGGAGTGGTGCGCCATTACTAGTTCAACTAGTAATGGCGCACCACACACACGGTGCGCCATTACTAGTTTTGAAAAAAAAATTGAAAAAAAATTACTAGTGGCGCACCGTGGATGTGGTGCGCCATTACTAGTTTAACTAGTAATGGCGCACTATCCACTGGTGCGCCATTACTAGTTTTGAAAAAAATTGAAAAAAAAAATTGAAAAAAAATTACTAGTGGCGCACCGTGGATGTGGTGCGCCATTACTAGTTAAACTAGTAATGGCGCACTATCCACTGGTGCGCCATTACTAGTTTTGAAAAAAAAATGAAAAAAAATATTGTTACTAATGGCGCACCGTGGATGTGGTGCGCCATTAGTATTTGGACACTAATGGCGCACCGACACATGGTGCGCCATTAGTATATAGTAGTGGCGCACCACATGTCTGGTGCGCCATTAGTGGCCATATCATCTATAGCCCTTTTCCTAGTAGTGTAAACTGGTTTACCAAACTGAGTTTCATATACTACATTGTAAACCTGAGATGTGTTTGTTTGTTTCTCTTTTAGAACAAGGATAAAATATTGGAGAAGAGTACCCTGTTATGCAATGGTAAAGGAAGTAATGTAGATAAGGTTCAAGATAGTGAGACATCCCTGTTGGTCTCCAAGAAAGCTGATGAAAACTATATTGAAGATACTGAGACAACCCCCAAGTCCTGTCTTGATGTAGTGTTCGAGTTACTGGCTACCACTGCTGGCACCAGCTCTTCGAACTCGTTGCCTGAATCAGTTCGGCTTCTTGAGTCTCAACTTCAAGTTGAAAGACATCGATCATATGTTATGCGACAGGAAGCCGAAGGACTGAGGAAGTCCCTGCAGAATTCAGATGCATACTTTCTGGTGCAACAGCAAGCGCTGGAGGACTTAAGCGCCAAACAAGAGAAAGTTAATAAGCTTGCTAAGCATCTTGCCAGCATTATGGGTACCCATGATATTGTTTCTTGAGCTCTTCTGAAGTGGTTTCAGTTCTGGACTTGTTTTGCTGCGGCGTTTATATGCTGCTGTGTTCCCTATATTTGCACTGGTGGCGAACTTTGATGCCCAGTGGATGTAATATGTGTAATAGCCGTGATAGCCTAGTGTAAGTTGCTTGCTTATTTATTTCCTTGTTGGCTTGTTTATTTGTTTGCTTGTAGTCAGTGCAGTTCTTTTTCTGCGGTTTGCTAGTGGCTACAATAACCTATTTTTTAAAACTAGGCCACAATAACCATGGGCTAATATTTACTGTAGTGACACTGGGCCTCCTACGGGCCGTAGAAACAGTGGGCCTTCTACGAGCCGTATAAACAGTGGGCCTTCTACGGGCCGTAGAAACAGTGGGCCTTCTACGGGCCGTAGAAACAATGGGCCTTCTACGGGCCGTAGAAACAATGGGCCTTCTACGGGCCATATCATCAATGGGCCTTATACGGGCCGTATGATCGATTGGCCAAACATGGGCCAAACAGACCGCATTCTGGCCGTAAACGGGCTAGAGTTGGAATCGTCCGTTCATGGGCCGACCATAACGGGCCATTGTTAATAGGCCGTATTTGATGACGCTATGAAAACGGCCCAACGTATTAACGGACCATAAACGGGCCGACTGTAATGACGGGCTGAATTTGGCCCACAAGCAGAAAATGACAGTAACGGGCCGTAAGTAAACGAATGCTGGAAAATAGCCCAAGAATAAATGGGCTCTGAGAAGGCCGAAAGATAACATGGGCTAGAAACGGCCCAACGGAATAACGGGCTGTTAATGGGTATAAAGTGATACACTGTTCATTACGGGCTAGTTTCACCACGGACCGTTAATGGGTGTAAAGTAATACACTGTTCATTACGGGCCAGTTTCAGCACGGGCCGTTAATAGGCCAAGAGTTACATAGGGCCTCATATGGGCCGAAAAACGTCATGGGCCAGAAGTGAAAACGGGCTGGAATCATATTGGATGGCCCAGATGACGCTACTGGGCCTAATTCGAATAGGGCGTAACGGGCCTTGGGTTAGCGGGCTGTAAATGGGCTATGTGCGAACATGTCGTTAACAGGCTTTCCATGGGCCGGCCCGCCAGCTTTTGACCAAGTCAAACGGGCCGGCCTTTTCACAGGAATGGGCCACTGTTGGGCCATGCCACGTGTCGACGTATCATAGGCGCCTTCTGTCCAATGAGTGAATGACATCTGTCCCAGCGATGAGTCGACACGTGTTTCCTCCAGCCAATGATGATTTTACACGTGGAAAATCCCCATTGGTCGGGGCTGTTAACGGGTTATCGGATCCAAAACCCGACCCGATAGCTTAACGGCGTTCCGTTACGGTGGATGCCACGTGTCGGTCACCCTTGACGAAAGCACTTCTGTGATGCGCGATTTATCGTCATGGAAGTGGACACTTCCGTGATGATAATTTTGGTAATGTCATGGAACACTTCTACGATAGCACAGGTATGACTATCTTGATTCTGTCATAAATTTGTCATGGATGTACATGCATGACAAAAAACGCGACCTACTGTGACAAACACGTATCATCACGGAAGTGTATTTTTTTGTAGTGAACCCATCACAAAACACCTCTCCCATTGCAAGATAGATCAATCTAGTTGGCCAAACCAAATCAATAGATCGGAGAGAAATACAAAGCTATCTTAGATGCATAAAAGGGTTCAGAGAAGACTCGAATAATATTCATAGGTAATCTGATCATAGATCCAAAATTCATCGGATCTCAATAAATGCCTCGCAAGAAAAGATTACATCAAATAGAACTCCAAGAACAATAAGGAGAACATTGTATTGAAGACCAAAGAGAGAGAGGAAGCCATCTAGCTTCTAGCTATGCACCCGTAGGTCTGTGGTAAACTACTCACACATCATCGGTAGGGCAGCAAGGTTGGTGTAGAGTCCCTCCGTGATCGAATCCCCCTCCGGCAGAGTGCCAGAAAAGGCCCCAAGATGGGATCTCACCAGAACAGAAGCTTGCGGCGGCGAAAAAGTATTTTTGGTGTATCCTCTGCTATACGAGGAATATTTGGGTATTTATAGAGCGGGAATTAGGGTTAGGGGAGCTGCGTGGGGCCTACAAGCTTGCAGGGCACCCCTCTAGGGTGCGCCCTGTGAGCTTGTGGCTCACTCGTGGCTCTCCTAGCCTCCTCTCGAAGCTTTGTGGTTGTCTTGTCCAAGAAAAATCCTCAAAATGTCTCGTTCCGTTTGGACTCTGTTTGGTATTGATTTTCTGTAAAAGACAAAAACAAGGAAAAAATAGCAACTGGCACTAGGTACTAGGTTAATAGGTTAGTCCCAAAAAATGATATAAAAGAGCATATTAGTGCATGTAAAACATCCAAGATAGATAATATAATAGCATGGAACAATAAAAAATTATAGATACGTTGGAGACGTATCAAGCATCCCCAAGCTTAATTCCTGCTCATCCTCGAGTAGGTAAATGATAAAAACAGAATTTTCAATGTGGAATGCAACCTAACATGTTTATCAATGTAATTTTTCTTATTGTGGCATGAATATTCAGATCCATAAGATTCAAAACAAAAGTTTAATATTGACATAAAAACAATAATACTTCAAGCATACTAATAAAGCAATCATGTCTTCTGAAAATATAATGGCTAAAGAAAGTTATCCCTACAAAATCATATAATCTTGTCATGCTCTATCTTCATCACACGAAGTATTTATCATGCACAACCCCGACGACAATCCAAGCAATTGTTTCATAGTTTTAATGTTCTCAAGCCTTTTCGACTTTCACGCAATACATGAGCGTGAGCCATGGACATAGCACTATAGGTCGAATAGAATATGGTGGAGGTCGTGAAGAGAAGAGAAAAAGGGAGAAAGTCTCACATCAACTAGGCAATTTAATGGGCTATGGAGATGCCCATCCATTAATATCGATCCAAGTGAGTAGGGATTACCATGCAACGGATGCACTAGAGCTATAAGTGTATCAAAGCTCAAAAGAAAACTAAGTGGGTGTGCATCCAACTTGCTTTCTCATGAAGACCTATGGCAATTTGAGGAAGCCCATCATTGGAATATACAAGCCAAGTTCTATAATGAGAAATTCCCACTAGTATATGAAAGTGATAAAATAGGAGACTCTCTATCATGAAGAACATGGTGCTATTTCGAAGCACAAGTGTGGAAAAGGATAGTAACATTGTCGCTTCTCTCTTTTTCTCTCATTTTTTATTTTCTTTTTTTTCTTTTGGGATCTTTGGCCTCTTTTTTTCATTTTGGGCTCTTTGGCCTCTTTTTTTAGTTTAAGTCCGGAGTCTCATCCCAACTTGTGAGCGAATTATGGCTTCCATCATCCTTTCCACACATGGGACAATGCTCTAATTATGATTATCATCACACTTTTATTTACTTACAACTCAAGAATTACAACTCGATACTAGAACAAGTGTATGACTCTATATGAATGCCTCCAGCGGTGTACCGGGATGTGCAATGATCTAGCATGACATGTATAAAAAAATATGAACAGTGGCCAAGCCACAAATACTATGCCAACTACATGATCATGGAAAGCAATATGACAATGATGGTGCGTGTCATGATAAACGGAACGGTAGAAGTTGCATGGAAATATATCTCGGAATGGCTATGGAAAAGCCATAATAGGTAGGTATGGTGGCTGTTTCGAGGAAGGTGTATGGTGGGTTTAATGCACCGGCGAAAGTTGTGCGGTACTTGAGAGGCTAGCGATGGTGGAAGCGTGAGAGTGTGTATAATTCGTGGACTCAAAATTATTCATAAAGAACTCACATACTTATTGCAAAAATTTATAAGCAACGGCCTATATTGTAGGATGGCAGGCACACCATCATCACCAACTCTGTTTTTATAAGAGTAGAGATAGATAGATAGATTATTATTATTATTATTATTATTATAAGAGTAGAGATAGAGATTAGGGAGCTCGCGTGCGATCCATTGTACGACACGTTCGCGTCCATCCACTAGCCCGGAATTAAAGCATGCACGACATTTACAGCGACTGGGATTAATTGTTTTCTAGGCACATGGACCAACATGGACTAGCGGACCTGGTCGCCCTTTTTCGAGCACGGCTTTGACAACTACGTGCATCACATGCATGCATGCAAATCTTGCGTGACCAAACCGTGCGAAGAGGAGTGGTAGGCTGTCGAGCTGCAGCCTGCATGTTGTAGCCATGTCATCCACATGCAACCTAAAGGCAATTCATACTCCATTGGACTATACTGTATAACTATGTATTGTTTTGCATGAACGTTCCTTGGAGCTCGTGTTGCAATTGGCACACTCCACAACCCGCTTCCCTTCTCCTTCCACTTCCACCACCCGCGCACGTCCGCGAGAAGTGATAGGTCAACCCTTATATAGGTGTGCTAGCACAAAAAGATGCATCCATGACCACTAAAAGTTCCTTTCTCTTATCTCTATGAAATAAATGTGGCGTGAAAATCAAAGCCCTTTGAGTCTGAGTATAATGGAAATCATCGTCCTCCTCCGGCTTCGCTTCGCCCGCGTCATTCCAGCTCTGGGTCGTCGTTCTCCTCCTTTGGCTCGGCGTGCTGCTCCGCCTCCAACGCCTCCTCGTCCGGCTCCGGCTAGTCCGGACTCTGGAGATAGGGCGGCTGCGATCCGGGCTTTGCGCCGCCTCCAGATTAAAGCACCGCTCCGACAGGAGTCTGGCGTATGTCGTTGCCTTTGGTCGGGCCATGGCTATCGGGAGATGGCGACCAGAGAAGAGGCGTTGGGAGGGGAATGAATGGAGCTGTTGTCTGGGTTCGCCATCCGGCTTAAATAAATGCACACCATCACGTGTACCCGCGGGTGCACAAATTGTAACATACGGGTCTGCTTAGGGGCGTCATGTAACTGGTATGTGTGTGAGATTCTGAGAGACAGAGTGCGTGTGTGCGACCCTACTCTTTGGACATGTACTCCACCTTTTGCATCGGGATATAAGTATAATGGTATTACACTTTAGCTTGTGATTTACGTGGCCACGTTAACGTGTTTCTTCGAGAGACACCATGGAAGACTACTATATATCGATGGTGCATGTAGGCGGGAATTAAACGAAGGGATGGTCTTATTGGTTTCGGGGATATAGGGAAGAGTGAGAGAGGGGGTAGCTAGAAGGGGATTGTTAAGTGTGAGTGTGCGTTTTAGAGAAGAGACCCAACCAGGCGGAAGTCATGTGCACACAAGAAGAGAATGATTCGATGTGGGCTTAGGCTGAGGGTAATTAACTACGTATGGAGACATAGGAGACCCTGAGCATGCATGTGCGAGAGGTATACATGTGTACGTGGGATGTGTGTGTGTGCGCGCGCATGATCGAGATAAAAGTAAGAAGACATAAGTCATAAGATCAACGACATGGGAGAGACGGATCAGTATGACAATATGCATGCATGTGAGAGTGGAGGGAAGAAGGCCTGATAATTGAGCATGTGTTTTTTTCTTTAAGGATAGTGGTGTGGGCTGGAGCATGCATCTACGACGAGCAGAGAGAGCGAGACACAACAATTGTGCAAAAGAGATCAACCTATAGATGCATGTATGGAGAGATAGGTATAGTGTGCATGATAGGAAGCAAGAGTGCATGCGAGATAGAAAGGTTGATGGAGAAACTATAGATAGATAGAGAGATAGAGATGCTAGCTAGACGGACATCAGCTAGTTTGTGTGTTAGAGATGACCGCCGAGTGGTTCAGAGGGGTGAAGTTATGTGTGTGTGAGAGAAAGATAAAAAGAGGGCGCATGACTACATGTAGAGAGAAACATATATCGTGTGTGTGATAGGAAGCAAGAGTGAGGGCGAGAAACAAGGTTGATGGAGAAACAGATAAATAGAAAGATAAATATTCTAGCTAGAGGGAGATCGGCTAGCTAGCGTGTGTGTTAGAGATAAGAGTCGAGTGGATCAGAAGGCTGAGTTATGTGTGTCGGTGTGAGAGAGATAGAGAGAGGGTGCATGTGAGTAACATACAAACAAATATCAGAGAGAAATGAGATCCCAAGAGACGGAGTTTTGTGTTTGTGAGGGAGAAAGATATTTCACAAGGAGAGTGATCGCTAGAGAGACATATTAGGGAACGCGAGATATCTCTAGGGGGGGAGAGTGTGTGAGTGACATACAAGGGAATGGTGGAGAGATATGAGACCCTGGGACATAGAGTTTGTGTTTGTGTGTGAGAGATAGATATTTAAGAGGAAGAGTCGTAGCTTCTCATACCTAAGGAGTGCAAGACATCTCTGTGTGAGAGGGGGTGTGTGAGTGGCACATAGGGGAATAGTAGAGAGAAATGAGACCCAGGGAGATGAAGTTTGTGTTTGTGTGAGAGAAAGAGATTTCACATTGAGAATCATAGTTAGAGACACATAGCAGGGAGCGAGATATACTTAGAGAAAGATAGAGTGAAGGTCGAGGGAGAGAGTACCGTCAGTGTTTTATGAAGTTAAAAGATCATTGTCGAGATACAAGTAGCACGAGAGATACTCGAGAGACAATGAAGGCCTATAGGTCTAGAGAGATATATAAGAATGAGTGATAGCTATATGAGACGAATATCTGGATTAAAGGGGATTCAAATATTTAAACTAGAGATCATGATATCAATAATATCATAACGAAAATTGGTCTATCAAACATGCATATTCATTTGAATTTGGGGACACGTGTAATGTTATATAGTTTATCAATATTAGTGATCCATAGATTCTTTAATTAGAGACAATGCATGGTTTATATGCAATTAATGTCTAAACAGGATTACACTATATGTTGCGTGTGTGAAACACATTATACGTGTTTGGGAAGTAAAAACCCGCATGAAACACACATTAATTGGAGACAGTCAGCGAGGAATGCATACATTGGATTTCAACATAGTGGTTTCAAATATTTGAAAATCCAAATTAAGTTGGATCCAGCCTTATGAATCTGAGATCATGCCATTTGTAAACCATATTTATGTATAAAGGGTGTTGTGCTTTTGAAAGTATATATAAAAAAACTGATGTATATAGATTTGTATTTGAATACAAAATGGATCCTGCCCGAAAAAAATACAAGCTGGATTCGAATTGAGTTGGTACGGTAAACATGCACTTTTTCTCTGCAAAAATTTGAACGAAGCGGGGAAAGTCGCAGTAACCGCCCGAAACCAAAATCCGCGAGATAGAAATTACTGCCTATCCTTGACATGCAAAGCCTATCAGCTTGATTTCTATAGGTTTCGATAGGGGTAGGCTTGTAATTTCACTCAAACGTGACATAACTGCCTCCGCCTCTGACCTCCCCGGATTCATACACGGTGGGCGCCAAAACATAGTTTCTCCTCGGCCGATATCGCCTCTGACCTCCCTCCCCGATTCATACACGGTGAGCGCAAAAAAAAACTCCCGTCGGCCGAAATCTCCGTCGACAAATATTCGGTGTATGCGAGATTACCGTCCTATCCCCAACCGACTAATATTGCTGTGATGTAGGAAAGTTTAAACGGGGGTTAAGTTTGTAAGCTTCCTCGCATTTGAGACAAGCGTGCCCTGAAGACATGGTTCCCCCTTCCTTTCTCCCTCCATTTCCCCATTCATACTCCATGGGCGCCAAAACACCCTCTCCACCACAGTCTCCTCCGTCCGCCACCCCATCCACCGCCATCTTCCTCCACCATGCCGGAGCTGATACCCCGACGCCCTCGTCCATTACAAGAGATCAACCTCTCTCATCCACGGCTTCGGACCAGGATCCTTGCATCGCCTCCTCTCACTTCATCTGCGATGTTGTCCTCCTTGCCGAGGCCGCTCGTACGACCGTCTCGTCCACCTTTCCGGGATATTTCCCTCGCCGCCAGCATCCACCCTCCTAGATCTGCTTCCATGCCTTCGACAGCCATCGCTACCGCAGCACCCTCAACGCCTCAGCATATGCTTACACGGCGCCACACCAGAGGTGGTACTCTTTCGTATCTTCTCAAGTTATTTATCTCAGCAAGAAAATAGATCGCCACTGCTTTACTGTGATTTCTTGTCCATCACTTAGAATCTTACTTGTTAGTTGAAACCAAACATTGGTTGCGATGTTTCCTTTGTCCGGTTTGCACCTTCAGATCCGCCATGGCACGCGCACCACTATACTCGCAATGCTTATGGTTTTCCCCTTTTATATCGCACATTAGCTTAATTGACAGTCCACTCAATTTCAAATTGGGGCCAGTCCATTTTTGGGAGTTCACCGGAGGGCTCCCCCATTATCTATCTTAGGGTTTCGGGTGGGGGCAGTGGTTGTGGAGGGCAGTCGTTGGGCTATGGTGGGGCCTCGCCGGAGGCAAAACTCGACGCGGATGGGGGTGGGGTTAGCTAGAGGGATGGCCGGGGGCGGCGGAAGATCGGAGGTGGTGGGCGGTTCAGGGGAGGGCGAGGGCTGGTGGTTCAGCCAGTGACCCGTGCGGTGGTCTTTAGGGGAAGAATAAGAGGCGAGGAAGAAGAAGGTTTAGGAGACGTAGGATCTTCATCCAACTACCTGAAATGGTCGACTGACCCAAATGACAAAAGTCAGGCGACTTGCATGTAGACATTCCCATATATTCAGTATCATTATCGTAGGTGCTTCGAGACGTACGTGCAAGCAGTGCTCCTCAACCAATCAAGATAAACAACATGCCACTCTTAATTCCAAACTTAGTTTCTCAAATACGAATCTGATATGATGCTGACATGTACTAAAATAGAGAATGTTCAATTGGTCAGCTAATGTTCCTACTTTACTTTTGAAAAGCACATGCGCCACATATCGAGGGACAATAGGGAGTTGCGTTCTTTATGCGCTCAGGTTCATCATGCGTGGCCAACCAACATTTTATTATCCAAAATCTGCTTGCTCTTCTTTAGCATGCTCCTCTTCTGTTCTTCTTTTGTAAGTACTCTCTCCATACCTAATTATAAGTCCTTGTAGAGATTCCTCCATGGACTACATACGGAGCAAAATGAGTGAATCTACACTCTAAAATATATCTATATACATCTGTATGTGATCCATAGTGGAATCTCTAAAAGATTTGTATTTAGGAACAGAGGGAGTATAATAGTTGTACAATATGTTCTTTGTAGTGAAGAAGAGCAGGGACATTTGCAGTATACAGGTCTATTCGGTCGCTTGTCATGGACGCTTTCAACTCTTCGTGTTAGTCTTTATGTCGATTGTCATGGACACTTTCAACTCTTCATGTTCGATCGTATGTGTCGCCTTTGAGAGTTAGACTGATAGTAACAGTACTGTGCCTTCAGTTGTAGAGAGCTGGTATCCGAAGCCTTTCTAGCCGTACCGGCAATACTAGCGCATATATTCCAGCAAGTTCCACTTTCCTGATTTTACTCCTGATGCTTAGGGTTTTCCCACTATATCTACACTACGATCTGTGTAGGTGCTTTGTGTCCTACTAGCAGCTGTCCACCATTTAAAGCTAAATAACACACCAATCATACGTCCTAAGGTTCTTCAAATACGAATGTGATGTGATACTGACATTAGCTAACAGACACACATTTAATTGGTTAGCTAATCCTCCCACTTGAGTTGCATGTGGCCACATATAGAGAGACATCATGGAATGGCATTTCTTTGGGCGCTCTGATTCATCATGGGTGGGCAACCAACATTGTATAGAAAAGAAGGGGAATCTCAATAATATGCTTCCCCTTCTATTCTTTAACATGTTCCTCTTCTGTTCTTCTCTAGTAAGTACAGTATGTTCCTTGTCAGGAAGGGGAGCAGGGACATCTGCAGTCGACAGCTCTATTGGGACAGTTCTGCTACATGATTTCGTACTTAGAATTGGTCTGCCATAATATCCCGAAAATGGTGGGAGCCGCGCGGTCTTTGATAGACTAGACTGATAGTAACAATTGTGCGCCTTCAGATGAATAGAGATGGCATGTAGGTGATCGAGAGGCTGCATATTATTAGCGGCAAAACCCTGTATTTTCCAACTAGTTCCTCTTTCTTGATTTATTTATGGTGGTTATGGTGTACCCCTATTATCTACACTACGATCTGCCTAGTGGCTGTGCGCTCTCGTTATCATTGTTCGGCAATAAACTTTCTATACGGTATATTATGAACCTATCATCTGCCAACTATCCTTACATCTAGAGCTCCCAACAGGGAGCCTGTTTTTGTCTGTAGTTGTGCCAGATTATATTAATCTACTGTAGCGACCAGACCTCAAACAGTCTAGTCTCTGTGCATCAGTGTCATCCCTGGATCGGTAATGCTGGCACACACAGTACTTGAAGGATTTATAACAGAGTAGCAATCACACACTTATTACATCGAATAGTCTCAAGAGAGAACTTAATACAATAAATATGGCTTAAGGCCATCTAAGTACGATAACAACGGAAGGCTTGGAATAGAAAGTGAGTCCATCAACTCCAACGGCATCACTGAGTATAAGAACACGACCTATGGCACCTTACTCGTCGTCTGAAAAGTCTGCAACAAGAACGTTGCAGCCCAAAAACGGGTCGGCACATGGAATATGCTGGCAAAGTAACACATAGAGGGTAATGAACAGAATAATGCTATCACTACATGCACATATGGCTGGTGGAAAGCTCTATGGTTACAGTTTGCGAAAAGCCAAATTTTCCCTACACAAAGGAATAATTTTTTATTTAACTATCATGGTGGTTGTTAAACATTGAGAAGGTACCTCCAACTCAATCCCAATTAAGAACGTGATTAACCCAATCAAATTAAATTAAGTAACATGATGATGAGATTCACATGATAATCCAAGAACTAGATACTCAAGATGTCCATAACCGGGGACACGGCTAACCATGATTAGTTTGTACACTCTGCAGAGGTTTGCGCACTTTTCCCCACAAGACTCGATCTCCTCCGTTTGATTTCTCGTACTACATGGTGTTTGAGAAACGGATGACCGAGACACAGTCTTTCAGAAACAATAACTCTTTACTCCGGGTGGACAGTTACACCTACTTTCCCCTACATCTGCTAGCCCACCTCTTCAAGAGGTCATGTAACCTACTCAACTATGCTAGAGCCCATAATAGCTTGTGGCTGCCCACAGAAGTTTCTAACATGAATAATCTCATGATCCCTTTGAGCCTGGGTGGCGGTCCATAGGATAATCCCACGAGTACTCCGGGATATCCAAAAATACAGGCAACACTGGGTTCCCCAGGTGCCTCAATCCACCCAGATGTGAATTAAAGTAACCATCTTAAGTTGAACCATTAATTAACATCCTCACATCTGTCATGGAAATTCACTCAAACCCAATCCACGTCTACGAGCATAGCACAGCAATAAGCTGATAGAGGCAAAGTTGTCCCGTCTTCCGATGAGATGGTGGCTATCGTTTTGGAGGAAGTCGACTTTGACGAACCGACTACGAACGTGCGAGGACGTCGCGCCTTAGCAATCGCTAAACCAACTCCGAGAGGTTATTGACCACGCCGGAGCACGATCAACCTGACCACGAAGGTCTGTTTCCTGCAGGCAAACAAAGAACAAGCAAGAAACTAATATTGCAATCTGGATATTGCGAATATAAGAGGAAAGCTTTATTGATCAAGGTGGGTTCTGTGACGCCTTTGTCTTGTCGTTGAACACAAACGAAGTACGCGAAGTTGCAGCTATGGCAAACTTTTAATCTAAACAAAACCCAAAGTCTAAACGGTGCCCTAAGGGTTGTATATATGGAGGAAGAGGGGGGAATTTCGTGGCCCTTGGGAAAGGGGTCCGAAACCAACCCTATCTCTTATTTCCCCACACATATGGACTCTAAAAACAGCCTATACTTATGTATTTCGAAATTACATGGGCCTGGCCCAATAATAAGGTGACGCAGCACCTAGAATAGCCTCTGGACGAAATTTATGAAGTGGCATCTTGTATATTTCGTCCAAGGCTTCATTCACTCCTTATGGTGGCTTCAAAGTCCTGAAATCATCAGTTGTAACTCCGTTCTTGTTCCCCTTGCGCATGCCATCAACTCCATGCTTGTTCTTGCTCCAATGTTCATCCTTCTCCAAGCTAGTCCCTTCATTTGTAAGCAAAACAAAAGTATCCAATTTAGGCAGCATCATATTCTCATGAACATTAGAATCATTACCAAGAAATGAAAGTACCTGGTAATTTAATTGGCGTGCGCGAGCTCTAGTAATTGGTCCATTATATGTAACAGTAGGGGCTGTGGGTGTAACAATGGTATTGATTTCCTCATCATCCTCCCCTTCTTGAAATGAAGTCGTCCTCGACGGAAGCTCATCTTCCTCACCCAAATAAGGCTTCAAATCTGCAATGTTAAAAGTGGGACTAACCCCAAAATCTGCAGGTAGCTCAAGTTTATATGCATTATCATTTATTTTCTCTAACACCTTAAAAGGACCATCAGCACGTGGCATTAGCTTTGATTTGCGCAAATTAGGAAACATATCCTTACACAAATGTAACCAAACAAGATCTCCAGGTGCAAAGACAACATGTTTTCTACCCTTATCTCCAGCAAGTTTATATTTAGCATTCATACGCTCAATGTTTTCCTTAGTTAACTCATGCATTTTTAAGATCAATTCAGCACGTTGTTTAGCATGAAAATTAACCTTCTCCGAAGATGGAAGAGGCAACAAATCAATGGGTGCACGAGGTAGGAAACCATACACAATTTCAAAAGGGCACATCTTAGTAGTAGAATGCAACGAACGATTATAAGAAAATTCAATATGAGGCAAGCATTCTTCCCACATTTTCTTATTATTCTTCAAAACAGCCCTAAGCATAGTAGACAATGTTCTATTGACTACTTCAGTTTGACCATCAGTTTGGGGGTGACAAGTTGTACTAAAAAGCAGTTTAGTCCCCAACTTAGCCCATAAATATCTCCAAAAGTGGCTAAGAAATTTAGTATCACGATCTGAAACAATAGTATTTGGCACACCATGCAAGCGAATAATTTCACGAAAGAACAAATCAGCAACATTAACAACATCATCGCTTTTATGACATGGTATAAAGTGTGCCATTTTCGAGAATCTATCCACGACAACAGATATGTTATCCCTCCCCTTCTTTGTTCGAGGTAAACCTAAAACAAAGTCCATAGATATATCCTCCCAAGGAACACTAGGTACAGGCAAAGGCATATATAAACCATGAGGATTGAGTCGTGACTTAGCTTTTTGACATGTAGTGCAGCGAGCAACAAAACGCTCAACATCCCGTCTCATCTTTGGCCAAAAGAAATGTGTAGCAAGTATATCCTCCGTCTTCTTCACGCCAAAGTGTCCCATTAGTCCTCCTCCATGCGCCTCCTGCAACAACAAAAGACGAACGGAGCTAGCTGGAATGCATAGCTTGTTAGCACGAAACACAAATCCATCAGTAACGACAAACTTGTTCCATGTTCTACCTTTTTTACAATTCTGCAATACATCTTTAAATTCAGCATCATGCACATATTGATCTTTGATGGTCTCCAAACCAAATATTTTAAAGTCAAGTTGTGAAAGCATAGTATAACGACGAGACAATGCATCAGCAATAACATTTTCTTTACCCTTCTTGTGTTTAATGACATAAGGGAAAGTCTCAATGAATTCAACCCATTTAGCATGTCTACGGTTCAGTTTTGCTTGACTTTTAATGTGTTTCAATGATTCATTATCAGAATGTATAACAAATTCTTTGGGCCATAAATAATGTTGCCATGTTTCTAAAGTCCGAACAAGAGCATATAATTCTTTATCATAAGTAGAATAGTTCAGACTAGGCCCACTCAATTTTTCAGAAAAGTATGCAACAGGTTTGCCATCTTGTAATAACACACCTCCTAATCCAATTCCACTAGCATCACATTCAAGCTCAAAAGTCTTATTAAAATCAGGAAGTTGGAGTAAAGGAGCATGTGTCAACTTATCTTTCAATACCGTGAAGGCTTCTTCCTGTGCGGTACCCCAAACAAAAGGCACATCCTTCTTTGTAAGCTCGTTGAGAGGTGCAGCAATGGTGCTAAAATCTCTCACAAAACGCCTATACAAACCAGCGAGTCCAAGAAAACTCCGCACTTGTGTGACCGTTTTGGGCTGCGGCCAACTCTCAATAGCTTCAATCTTGACTTTATCAACTTCAATTCCCTGTGGACTAACAACATAGCCAAGAAAAGATACTCGGTCGGTGCAAAAGGTGCACTTCCCAAGGTTACCAAACAAACGTGCATCACGTAGAGCAATAAAAAGAGCACGTAAATGTTCCAAATGTTCTTCCAAAGATTTGCTATAAATCAGTATATCATCAAAATAGACTACCACAAATCGTCCAATGAAAGCACGTAAAACTTCGTTCATTAGTCTCATGAAAGTACTAGGTGCATTAGTTAACCCAAAAGGCATGACTAACCACTCATAAACCAAACTTAGTTTTAAATGCTGTTTTCCATCCATCCATCCCAATTTCATACGAATTTGATGGTATCCACTACGCAAATCAACTTTGGAGAATATTGTAGAGCCACTCAATTCATCAAGCATATCATCTAGCCTAGGAATAGGATGACGATAACGAATAGTAATATTATTAATGCCTCTACAATCAACACACATACGCGACGTACCATCCTTTTTCGGCACTAGAATAATAGGAACAGCACAAGGACTAAGGGATTCGCGAATATAACCTTTGTCGAGCAGCTCCTGTACTTGACGCATAATCTCCTTCGTCTCCTCTGGATTGGTACGGTATGGTGCACGGTTGGGTAGCGATGCACCAGGAATTAAGTCAATTTGATGCTCAATCCCTCGAATAGGTGGTAATCCCGGTGGCACGTCTTGTGGGAAGACGTCAGCGAACTCCTGCAAAATGTTAGTGACTGCAGGGGGCAAAGAGGAAGGCACGTCCTCGAATGAAAATAATGCCTCTTTGCACACAAAAGCATAGCAAACAGATTTGCTAAAAACTAGCTCATTAATATCAGATTTGGTGGCAAGTAAACATGCACTTTTCAATTTAGTTTCAGAAGCAACACTAGATGGTTTGTTATTAGGCTTCATTTGTTGCTCAAATTATTTTGCCACAATCCGATTTTCACTCTTATTTTTCTCCTATTTTGCTTTATTAGCTCTATGAATATCATCTTTCAAAATGGAATCCGGAGTCATAGGAAGCAAAGTAATATTTGTATCCTTATGAACAAGAGTATACTGATTGTTTCTACCATGGTGTACAGAATTTTTATTAAATTGCCATGGTCTACCAAGTAATAAGGAACATGCTTGCATAGGTACCACATCACAATCAACATAATCAGCATATGTAGAGATACTAAAATGCACCCGAACAGTACGTGTTACCTTAACCTTGGCGCTGTTGTTGAACCATTGGATGTAGTAAGGATGTGGATGTGGTCTTGTGGTGAGAGATAGCTTCTCCACCATCTCCATGCTAGCCAAGTTGTTGCAACTCCCTCCATCTATGATGACGCGAATAGAACGTTCCTTCACAACTCCCTTTGTATAGAACAAATTATGCCTCTGATTTTGCTCAGCTTGTGTAACCTGCACACTCAAAACACGTTGAGCAACTAAACATTCATACCTGTCAGCATCTTCAGCAGCCATGTATTGCGTCTCATGATCAGAATCATCTCCACCGTGTTCTTCATGTGTAATAAGAGCCAAAGTCTCCTCATCATAGTCACTAGCGGACTCATACCGACCATCCTCAGTAGCAATCATCACACGCTGGGATTTGCATTCTCTCGCAAAATGTCCTCTTCCCTTACAACGACGACAAATAATATCACTTGTGTGCCCTGTTGACGCCATGGAAGAAGAAGAGCTCTGTGCAGGCCCGATAGGTGTGCTCTTGGCAGATAGTGGTGGTTGTGCCTGCTTTCTTGTATCACGGTTGGAGGTGGCACCTGAAGGAGGTGATGGTGCAGGGGAAGTAGATGATGCACGTGGTGTCCATGATGAAGGTCGACCTGCAGAAAAGTTAGTTCGCGCCAATGCCTTGTAACGCCCACGATGCGGCTATATCTCCCACGTGTCGAGGCACGACTTAGAGGCATAACCGCATTGTGGTTTTGTCGCAAGAAGGGTCATCTTCACACAATCCCATGTAATGAACAAGAATGGGATAAAGAGTTGGCTTACAATCGCCACTTCACACAATACATAAACATAATCCATACATCATCCAAAATACACACATAGACCGACTACGGTCAAGATCCAAATGAAAATAAGATAACCCCAAATGCTAGATCCCCGATCGTCCCAACTGGGCTCCACTACTGATCATCAGGAAAAGACACATAGTAACGACCACGTTCCTCATCGAACTCCCACTTGAGATCGATCCCATCATCTGCACTGGCATCGTCGGCACCTGCAACTGTTTTGGTAGAATCTGTGAGTCACGAGGACTCAGCAATCTCACACCCGCGAGATCAAGACTATTTAAGCTTATAGGAAAGCATGGTGTAATGAGGTGGAGCTGCAGCAGACACTAGGCATATATGGTGGCTAACATACGCAAGTGAGAGCGAGAAGAGAAGCAACGAAACGGTCGTCATCTAGCAATGACCAAGAAGTGATCCTGAACTCCTACTTACGTCATCCATAACTCAAACCGTGTTCACCTCCTGGACTCCGCCGAGAAGAGACCATCACAGCTACTCACGCAGTTGATGTATTTTAGTTGGGTCAAGTGACAAGTTCTCTACAACCGGACATTAACAAATTCCCATCCGCCTCATAACCGTGGGCACGGCTTTCGAAAGATAATACCCTGCAGGGGTGTCCCAACTTAGCCCATCATAAGCTCTCACGGTCAACGAAGGATAAACCTTCTCCCGGAAAGACCCGATCAGTCTCGGAATCCCGGTTTACAAGACATTTCGACAATGGTAAAACAAGACCAGCAAAGCCACCCGAATGTGCTGACAAATCCCGATAGGAGCTGCACATATCTCGTTCTCAGGGCACACCGGATTGTCCAAGCTTCCGGTAGGCCAACCCAGAGTTGCCCCTGGTGGCCACCGGCGGCTGACAGGTTGGACCAACACTCAGAGGAGCACTGGCCCGGGGGTTTAAATAAAGATGACCCTCGGGCTCGCGAAAACCCGGGGGAAAGGCTTAGGTGGCAAATGGTAAAACCGTAGTTGGGCCTTGCTGGAGGAGTTTTATTCAAGGCGAACTGTCAAGGGGGTCACATAAATCACCCAACCGCGTAAGGAACGCAAACTCAAGGAACATAATACCGGTATGACAGAAACTAGGGCGGCAAGAGTGGAACAAAACACCAGGCATAAGGCCGAGCCTTCCACCCTTTACCAAAATATATAGATGCATTAATTAAATAAGAGATATTGTGATATCCCAACATATCTGTCGTGGAATTGTCACGGCAGATGTCCTAGGGTGAGGACTTAGTCGTGAGGCCAGCGCATCTATGTAGTAGCTTGAGAGGGGTTGAGCGGAATCGAGAGACGCAGGGCGGATCAACGCACAAGACAAGGGTTTAGACAGCTTCGGGCCCCGGGAAACATCATCCGGTAACAACCCTACATGCTGTTTGAGGCTGGGTCTCATTATGATCACGGGAGAGTCGCCGGGAACCGGCTCTCGGTGTCTAACCCTAGAGATTGGTTCTTTTTACTTGTCCCTCTTTGGGGTGCCCTGCCCCTCCTTATATAAGTTAGAGGGGTGGGTTACATGTGGACTCCTAGTAGGACTAGGACTAGTCTATCTTTTCTTACAAGTTGAATACAAGTCCGGGTCTCGCTTCCTTGGTAAGAGAATATTCTTTATGCCTTTCTTCATAAACCGGCCCACCATAACATGAGCCGGCCTTCTGGGCTTTGGGCCTACTCTTCTGTCTGACCCGCCGTCGGGGCCATCATTAAGTCGCCAGGCTCATGAGTTGCCAATCTTCCGGCGGGTTACGATGAAGCGTCAAGTCCGGCCGGGTCATACTCCCGGCCGGGTCATACCGTGGGGTATATCCCCGACATTAGCCCCCAGTTTAATTTGGATTTATCCATGTTAAACTGATCCTGTAAAATAAACACAAGAACAAACTTGATAGGTTGTGCTCCGGGTTAAATATTTTCCTGAACCGGCACCTGATCATCTTTAAGTCCTTGTCATTTCCTCCTGGATGCATACTCTAGATCTTATAGCAAATCTCTTTTAACAGATATATCCAAACCTTGCCAATGCAAAAAATCCAGGCACTTCTTCTAAAAAATCCGGGTCAATAGGCCAGCTTCATAACCAATTTGCTGACATTGGCTCTTGTAGAGAAATATTATAAGAAATAATCCATTTGAGTCGGCCTTCAATGCTCTGACTTGACAAAAATATTGGTCTTGAAATATTCAACCGGCTTAAAGATGTAGATCTTGCCAATTTATGATTGCCAAAATTGCCGGGTTATAAATAAATAATGCCGGGTCATGATTGTTGCAGACACCGGTTTAATCTGGTCTACTCCAAACTGAGAATTTGAAGATTTTTTCTCCCTTATATGCATATCACCTGTAGCCCCCAAGCGCCGGGTTGTCATGCTTACAGCAACCTGGGACTTGTAATCGCCTTATGCTCATAAAAACTTCAACCAGTGTAGCCCCCAAGGGCCGGGTCATTATGCAATAATGAGCAGGGACTTTGTAGATATAACCATGTAAACTTGAGCAGCAACGTGTAGCCCCCAAGGGCCGGCTTAGTAAGATATTACTGAGCTCGGACTTTGTATATGATTCATTGATAATAACATCATATGATGTAATCTCCACCATGGGGCTTGAACCCACGTCCACAAGGTTAAGAGCTTTGTACTCTACCAACTGAGCAGTGGATCTTTCAATATAATGGATTAAGGCTTGTGTACCTTGAATTTTCGACAAGAGCAATTGGTAGCCCCCAAGGGCCGGCTCATTACAATGTGATGAGTCGGGTCTTCAATAAGTTGAGCAAAAAATGTCTTTACATTAGCCCCCAAGTGCCATGGTGCATGCTGGCAGTGACATGGGACTTGCATATTTGATGTGATCTCAATTTAAATAATGTAGCCCCCAAGTGCCGGGTCGTAAGCCTGCAGCGACTTGGGACTATTCTTTTCCATTGTAGAATAAATCATATCCATTGATAAAATAATAGCCATTGTGACAAAGCGACTTTGAATACCTCATCTGTTGATAAGTCAATCCGGAGTTTAAATACCCGGCGACTCTTGGCCGATGATGATTTAATACGCCTCCATTGTAAGCCGGAATTTGTACAACCCGGCGGCTTATAGCCTTTGAGAAAATCAAGAATTGATAACCCTTTTGAGACACCAATTTCAATCTTTGATGATGGGCTTGAATTTAATCATTTATGTAAGTCATACCTCTGTAAATCCTGCAGAGTTTAAACAACATATGCCCTGGCGACTTAACGTCAAAAACCAGGGCGGGTAACCACCCAAATGTAGTCTTATCCTGCACATAATTAGATCACAAGATCCCTTGGCGGTTTACCGCAGGGCGGGTCATAATATCTCACATATAACCATTGATGTGTAACAAGGAGTCACAGATAAGCCTGTTATGAATCATAATTTTGAAACATAACTATAATAATAATATTATACCTGGGATATTGAATTTTCACTGCCGGTTTATGTGACCTGTGCAGTAAGGGTGATAACCCAATCTTTGATACGCGCATGATTCCAATGGCGCAATTCAAAACATACCGGCGGCTTAAAGTCCATAGCCAGGGCCGGCTTAAACATAATCATGTATAAACAATATCATACCTGTGATATTGAATTGTACTGCCGGCTTATGATACCTGTGCAGTAAGTGTGATAACCCAATCCTTAGAAGCCAATGCTTCCACATAGATGATGATTGTCATAAGCCGGCGACTTATCATCAAAAATCAAGCCGGGTTTAAATAGAAACCACTCATATACACTTTAGATGTGTTCAAAAGAGCTTCAAATAAAATCCCAAAAATTATTTGCGGAAAGAGACTTCAAAAAAAATTGAGGCTTCTGATTCGAATACGATCAGAAAACCGTCCCAAAGGGGTTAAGCTAAGATTCGAATAGGATCATATAGCCCCCAGTGGCTTTGGCGTTGCCGATCAAGAGGGTACCGACAGCTATGTTCTCTTTGGTTCGAATACGACCTATGTTTGAACAGGAAGCCCCCAAATGACCTTGAGAGTTGTTTAACGACGCTGATTCGAATACGATCCACGTCGGTTCCCAAACGGGGTTGAGCTATGGTTCAAATATGACCAAGAAACTCCCCAATGAGCTCGGCAGTGTGCCGATCAAAAGGGTATCGACAGCTATGTTCTCTTTGGTTCGAATACGACCTATGTTTGAACAGGAAGCCCCCTAGTGATCATGAGAATATTTAACGACTCTGATTCGAATACGATCAGGGTCACACCAAAAGGGTTAAGCTAAATTCAAATACGATCAGCTCCCAATGGTCATTAAAGCAGGGTACCTATATTTGAGTTGTGCTTTGTAACAGACTCTCTTTGGTCCCTTTAATTTTTCCTGAGAACTCGAACTTTGCGAGAGATAACCTCTTTTTGAACCGGAAATTTGAAAACCGGATATTGAGAGCTTCAAAGCTTTATAAGATACAAATTTACCTTGAGCCGGACGTTTGAACCGGATTTGAGAGCTTCAAAACTTTGCGGGAGAAAGATATCTCTTGAACCGGATTTTAAACCGGAATATTTATTTGAACCGGCAATTTTCTGACGGCCTTTAAAGTTTCATCAATATGGTAGCAGCCTCCGGAACCGGGTTATCATTCCCTCCAACAACCCGGGGTTCCCGAGACATGTCACTATAGCCTCCGAGTCTCAAGATGACTCGAGGAGTTGGCTTGAGATTCTCCATATTTAACCGTGATATAAACCGGCATAACTTGTATATCATTGGTGTTGATAACACGATGTGTATCCACAGAAGGTTGAGGTGACTGCAGCGGGTTATAAATGATCCCATATGAGCCGTGTCAGCAACTCGGCCAATGGTTCCTTCCAACTGGCTGTTTGAAGTTTAACCAAACTGCAGTGATGGCGACTTGTGCGCATGTCCATTGAGCCATTCAGGTGCAGACGGCGGTTGATAGTATATGATAATTTGCTTCCATTTTATTGAAAGAAAACCGGGCTTCCCAAGTAGTGACTTGCTCATAATCAATAAACAACTCACCCAGACAAGTGCGGCCTGGTATGTTGATGTAGATCAGGCCGCGAGAGACGGACGGTAAAGACGACCGTAACATCAGAGGCGGCATAGACAGATGAGTCGGCTGTGGCATTGTAAGCCGGTGCGGACGGGTGAGTTGTCCTCCTTGTTGTAAGCTGGTGCGGACACGTGAACCGGCCGCAAGGGTGGATGGGCGAGTCGTCCGTGGCGTTGTAAGCCGGTGTGGTCGCGAGAGAGGGCCACGGTATTGTAAGCCGGTGCGGGAGTTCGTTGAGTAACGACAATCACTGGTGCCGAATGATGTTGGCGCACCTCCATCTCCACGGTATAATTCCACATTATAATGAATATTCTCCTGTATATAAAATATAGCAGGGCAAAGTAGTTTTGCTTGGATGAATTAAGATATACTTAAAAATAGGGTAAATAGCACCTGATACTCAGC
Organism: Aegilops tauschii subsp. strangulata; assembly: GCF_002575655.3. Taxonomy (NCBI): domain Eukaryota; kingdom Viridiplantae; phylum Streptophyta; class Magnoliopsida; order Poales; family Poaceae; genus Aegilops; species Aegilops tauschii. The sequence continues at coordinate 282,962,242 of NC_053036.3, forward strand.
CCCATGTTTGATGATGATTTCTGGATCCTGACGTAAGAAGCAGTACTGATAGTACTATACAAATAGCGTTTGTAGTCTGCCTTCGAACCAAGCAGCATTTTTTTTGAAAATTGCTCTGATGATCCGCCAGTAGCACTTGATCTCTTCTGACTCAGATGGATGTAGCAGGTCCCTTGCTGTACGTAACAATTTTCGGCAGCTGGTAGCACGGTCGTCCCATTTTTGCTTCATCTAATCTTAATTCAGTATCTCTTCCATAATGACCCTTTGTACAAAGATCTCCAATGTTTGGCTGATTACACCATCCGTAACAAGCTCGAGCTCTTGTAATCTTACAGGGTAAAACGAACGGGCCGCCGGGTTATCATTACTGCCAGCGCTGCTTTTCTTTTCGCGGCGAAACTGATGCCTCACAGAGACCGGCGGGCTAGACATCAGGAACGGGTACCAAACCCAAAACACAGCAACACTGGCCATCCTCAGTTTAACACTGCCACTCTTGACCAAAGGTTGTAGAAAACTTGGTGGAAAACGTGAAGACCGGCAAGTACTATAGGTCCGGATCATGGTCGAAGTTTTTGCAGCTGATATGATGTGTACTATGATTGAATCTTCCGCTCGGTGACACCGAGGCTGGCGATTTAAAGCAAGGGCGGCTGCCTCTGATAAGGCAGAGGCTGCGTAGTGTGGTTTAACACAGCTGGGTCACCGGGTATTGAAGAGATGCCAGCAAAGGACGAGCCCGCGGGTTACGGTGGCGACTTGCCAGAACAGCTGGGCGCAGTGGCAGGGGGAGCGAGGCGAGGTGGCTCGGGGCCGCGGCAGCGACTCGCGGGCTGAAGTTGGTGTGCCAGAGGTGACCCGGTCGGGGTGGCGGTTTAACCCGCAGCGGTTCACTGCCAAGGGCGGCTATGGCCGGATTACACGCAGATGCGACCGGTAGTGGCGACTTGGTCTGGGCATGCAGCAAGCTGAGGCGGCTGCTCAAGGAGGATGCAGGGCATGCGGGCGAAGCCAGCCAGGCACGCATAGAGGCGGATCCAACTCGCAGCGGACGCAGGGCAGCGGTGCGCGGCAGCTCCAGCTTGTACGGCTCGGCGATCCGCGAGGAGAGCGTTTCAGACACGGAGCCAATCCGGCAGCTGATGTGGCCACTGCGGCGGCTCAGAGGCGTCAGGCGAGCAGACGCGGAGACCCGGTGCCAGTTCGACGACAGGCAGCTCGAAAGCGAAGACCTGAAGCGGAGATCGAGACCCAGTCCTACTTGTTGTCATCTCACTTGATGTATCCCTTTCTTTGATAACCACGGACGAGACTCACGTAGTCATTCTTTCCTTCTACTAGTATTTTTTCTTGTACACATGCACCAATCAGAATTTTGACAAGAAGAAAAGACCGAATTGGCTTCAGCTGACGTGGCCGGTTGACTTATTCTCGTCCGTGTTTTCCTCCCAGCTGTGGTTGGTGTGACTCGACCGAATACAGGAAGCGGCCGGTACATGGACGAGGAAATCCAGCAGAAGCAGGACAGTTCGCCGAGGCTAAAACTCACAGGGCGGTTTGAGGGCTGCCGTGAGGCAAATCGACAGCGGTGGCTCTCCGCAGGCGAACTCGCAACAGTGAGGCGGTTTAGCGTGGGCGTTTTGAGGCCCACCTCCAATGTTTCCGATAGTAGACAGTGTTTGAAGACCCAAAAATTTGATCTGTACTGGATTAATACTAGCATCACGTATAGTGCAATAGGAGACCAAAATTTTAATTTTGTGGACCAGCCTTGACCACCACGTGAGGAGCAACTATAGTAATACTTTCTTGATTGATGACGGCCTGATGGGAATCAGCAGCGGTAGGACCTTGTAGGTGGCCCTTCTTGGGACTTACCAACGGCAGGGGAAATCAGTGTAACCCGGAACGATTTGTACGCCTACCGTGTAGCAGATCAACTCCTTGTCAACATCGGACTCAACGTAGAAACGGTTTCGGTGGATCGCTTCATCACGTCTAGCGGCACAGACGACGGAACCCTAACCTCTTGATCTCAAACCCCTGTGCTGTAAACTTCAAAGTTAGTCATGATTTTGACCATCAAACCATCTTTTCCTCATCTGACCAATCACGAGCTTCTCGATCCCTAAAAAGCGATCCTTCCAAGAACTCAACACCACCATGCGCAGGCCCCATGGTGGGCGCCAACTGTCGTGGAATTGTCACGGCAGATGTCCTAGGGTGAGGACTTAGTCGTGAGGCCAGCGCATCTATGTAGTAGCTTGAGAGGGGTTGAGCGGAATCAAGAGACGCAGGGCGGATCAACGCACAAGACAAGAGTTTAGACAGCTTCGGGCCCCGAGAAACATCATCCGGTAACAATCCTACATGCTGTTTGAGGCTTGATGAGGACATGACTACCTTGGATACGACCAAAAATATTGCATACATGCATATTTGTCAGGTGATTTCTAGTGCAAACTATTCAATAATCTATTTATGTTATCCAGAACAAAAATACTTCACACACTTTTGTGTTTTGTCTAATTGCAGGTGTATGGGACATTTGTACAATCCACATATGAAGATAAGGCAAAATGAGAAGTTTAGGTTCTGTTCAAAAAGTCCTCTCACGTCACTTTTGGGCCAAGAGAAGATAGAGTCCAAGTCTCTCACGTTCTGGATTCAGATTCGGACTGCACAGACATACCTGACTCAAAACGCCAACAACTTTTTCATACGGACTCTGAATTGGGTGATTCTTTTTTTGTTGGAAACTAGATTTCGTGCTCTTTCCAACCCAATTGGATTCACCTTTAAATTCGTCCGGAGCATTGAGTTATGGTCGAAACAATCTGACGTTGCACCAGAATCCGAGTCAAACCACAAGTCCAAAGGTGTTGCATCACCTCCACTTGGGCCCATGAGCCTTGTACGACCTAGGGTTGGTTTTAGGCTGCCTTGGGACGTCCTCCCACCTCCTTGGCCGCCACCCCTTGCTCCTATATAAGTAGATCCATCTAGTAGTTTTTTCCTTGGAATTTGTTTAGTTAAAAGTTAGCCATTGCAACTTCGTGTACTTCGTTTGTGTCCAACGACCAGACCAAGACCGCTTACGGATTCCCACCACTATCAATACTTCATATATATTCGCAATATTCAGATTGCATTATCATATTCTTGCTCGTTCTTCGATTGCTTGCAGGAATAGACCTTCGTGGTCAGGCTGATCGTGCTTCCGGCATCGTCAGTAACCTCAGGAGATTGGTTTAGCGATTGATAAGGCGCAACGTCGTGCACGTTTGTAGTCGGATCGTCAAAGTCGTCTCCACCAAATCGATAGTTATCATCTCATCGAAAGATCGGGACACCTTTGCCTCTATCAAGTGGTATCAGTTTTCAGGTTGCTCGGTGAGAATTTCCAGTTTCCCCTAGATTAGATTTATTTTCTTACCTATTGTCCAAGAAAAAGCCACAAAAAGTTAGATCTATTCATCCTTTTGTCCAAGCCAGTCTGAGCCTTTGCAATTTTCTATTCATTGTTTGCATTATTGAATTATCGGTTGCATCGTCGTGTCGAGTTGCTGGTCTTAGGGTCTAGTTCGTTTAGAGTTTCGAGTTCTATTCACATTAGTCACATCGCCGCTGCATCGTTATCCCTTCTGCTGTCCACCACACCATCCATCAAATTCCACCATGTGCTACCCATAGTTCATTGTCACAATCATAGTTGAGGTCGTTCACATCTTCGCTTGATCCAATATGCATCTTATCTAGTTTCTCTTGGAAAGAGGGAGAGAAAAAAAAGACAGAGAAAAAGAAAGAGAGAAAAAAAAGAAAAACAAGTCAGAAAAAAAAGAGAAAGAAAAAAAAGTGTGAGGAAAAAAAAAGAGAGGAAAAAAAAAGAGAAGAAAAAAAACAAAATTCGGATCTATCTAGACTCAATCTCGTAGTTGAATTCGGATTGGAATCTGTTTTGTGCACTGTTTAGTAAAACAGGCATACCTTCCTCATACGAAGTCCGTTTTGACTCCGCGAGTACTCGAATGAAAGCTAGTGACGAGCCGCATCTAAATAGTTGCAGAGACTAGTTCAATATTTGACACCTCAAAATCGTCTTCTAAATAGGTCTTTTTGCCCTCCGAAGTTCGCGGACACAGCTTATTCCAGTTTTTCAAGCCAGTTCCAGAATTCTTTCACTCCTCATATCAACTCGGAATTGAGTGATTCTTTTTGCATTGGAAAGCTTGAGTTAGTAGCATTCTTTGAAAAAAATTATCAGAAAATTGGCACAAACTTTTCAAGAGGAAAGTTGGAGAGAGTTGTTGTATATCCTGCTTGGCAGTTGTTTTTCATCATTATCTTTACTGCCGTTGTGATCTTCACTTATATCTTGCTGTCCAGAGCTACTTAGTATCCTTCATTGATGCTAGTTGTGCTACGCCGTGACCTCATTAGTGTTCTAGGCTCGCGTCTCTAATCCGGTCTAGCCTAGGACCAGCACAGTACCGTCGTTGAGCGTTTATTCAACATTGCATCTCTGAATTGATTATTGCTAATATTTTGCTACCATATATAGCCAACCCAGCTCCACATATTTCTACACCGTGTATACGTACGTTCCCCTGGCAATCGCTTTACTCAATCTTTGGAGTTATTTGACACCGCTGGTTGCCTGTCACCACCTGCTGCTTGGTAAGAACTTGTAAGATATTGATATTTGCTTTACTGTGAGCGCTTTACCACCACATCCTAGTAGTTCATAGGAACATTATTCTTGAATTTTGTTTCTTGTTTCTACTAATCATGACAGGATCTAGAGTCAATTCATGGGATTTGTCGATTGTGGGAGATGTGCCATCACCTATGCAAATACCACAACCGTCACGAGAGGTGCACAAACATCCAAATGCACATGATCAGGTTAATGTTTCTATACCACCATTTAATGGCCGTTTTAGACCTGCTTTATATATTGAATGGGAGTTTGACCTAAATAATATATTTGCTTCCAATAATTTTGATGTACGTAAAAAAGTTAAGGTTGCGGTTGGTTTTTTCACTGGTTATGCTGTAGTTTGGTGGAGTGAATATTGTCGGTTACACCCTAATGATATACCTACTACTTGGGATGATTTGAAACTTGCCATGCGACATACATTCATTCCCGCTTATTATACTCGTGACATGATTACAAAGTTGCAACATTTAAAACAAGGTAGTGACACCGTAACGAAATATTATGATACTTTACAAACTACCTTGCTGCATTCCTCTTTAGAAGAAAGTGAAGAAGATTTTATGGATAGATTTTGGGGAGGATTAAATCGTGACATTCAGGAGATACTAATACATGAAGAGTGTTATCCTATGGACCATTTGTTTCATCTTGCTTGCAAAGCGGAACAGGAAATAAAACGACGTGCTGCGCACAAGGACAACAAGCGCGAGATGCACATTCCAAGAGTTGATACGGTTGTCCCTTCAACTACTAAGCATACTATGACAACCACATCCGTTGTTGTGAGGACTACATCACCTCCACCATGTGACACATCATCACCGAGAGTGCCTACCTCATCTGAGTTGATCATAAGAGGTAATGACAAAGGTACTAATCTTCCACTTCCACATGAGTATGATGAATGTCTTGTCAATTTAAGTGCACCATGCGGTGAGCTACCCACTACTTTGATCACACCAGCTACCTTAGAGGACTATGTTGATGATTTGACTTTGCCATGTGATCAAACAATTTTGAGTGAGCCCATTGAATTAACTATCGATGCAAAAGAATCAAGTGAATCAGGGAATAAATCAGATTTGGATCAAATATGTTTGAAAATAATTGTGCCAATGTTTAATCATTTTGATATGACCTCTAATCTTGGTGATGGTTCATCAATGTTGGGATGGTTTAATGATGAATATTGTCAATCTTTTCATATGAATAAGAGCTTCACTTATATGTGCAAACTGAGTTGCAATACTTTCATGCCTTCTACTTCTTGTGATAATATTTTGGCTTTATATTTTATTAACTATGAAAGTTACTCATGTATACATGTGTCATATGTGCAAAATCCACGGGAAGTAAAAATGGATGACATATACATATACAACATGTACACCTTGTCTCTTTTGTTAGCCACATTTCAGATTAAGCAACGCCGAGGACGGCTTTGTTTTCAAGAAGGGGAGGATGATGAGGACATGACTACCTTGGATACGACCAAAAATATTGCATACATGCATATTTGTCAGGTGATTTCTAGTGCAAACTATTCAATAATCTATTTATGTTATCCAGAACAAAAATACTTCACACACTTTTGTGTTTTGTCTAATTGCAGGTGTATGGGACATTTGTACAATCCACATATGAAGATAAGGCAAAAGGAGAAGTTTAGGTTCTGTTCAAAAAGTCCTCTCACGTCACTTTTGGGCCAAGAGAAGATAGAGTCCAAGTCTCTCACGTTCTGGATTCAGATTCGGACTGCACAGACATACCTGACTCAAAACGCCAACAACTTTTTCATACGGACTCCGAATTGGGTGATTCTTTTTTTGTTGGAAACTAGATTTCGTGCTCTTTCCAACCCAATTGGATTCACCTTTAAATTCGTCCGGAGCATTGAGTTATGGTCGAAACAATCTGACGTTGCACCAGAATCCGAGTCAAACTACAAGTCCAAAGGTGTTGCATCACCTCCACTTGGGCCCATGAGCCTTGTACGACCTAGGGTTGGTTTTAGGCTGCCTTGGGACATCCTCCCACCTCCTTGGCCGCCACCCCTTGCTCCTATATAAGTAGATCCATCTAGTAACTTTTTCCTTGGAATTTGTTTAGTTAAAAGTTAGCCATTGCAACTTCGTGTACTTCGTTTGTGTCCAACGACCAGACCAAGACCGCTTACGGATTCCCACCACTATCAATACTTCATATATATTCGCAATATTCAGATTGCATTATCATATTCTTGCTCGTTCTTCGATTGCTTGCAGGAATAGACCTTCGTGGTCAGGCTGATCGTGCTTCCGGCATCGTCAGTAACCTCAGGAGATTGGTTTAGCGATTGATAAGGCGCAACGTCGTGCATGTTTGTAGTCGGATCGTCAAAGTCGTCTCCACCAAATCGATAGTTATCATCTCATCGAAAGATCGGGACACCTTTGCCTCTATCAAGGCTGGGTCTCATTATGATCACGGGAGAGTCGCCGGGAACCGGCTCTCGGTGTCTAACCCTAGAGATTGTTTCTTTTTACTTGTCCCTCTTTGGGGTGCCCTGCCCCTCCTTATATAAGTTAGAGGGGCGGGTTACATGTGGAGTCCTAGTAGGACTAGGACTAGTCTATCTTTTCTTACAAGTTGAATACAAGTCCGGGTCTCGCTTCCTTGGTAAGAGAATATTCTTTATGCCTTTCTTCATAAACCGGCCCACCATAACATGAGCCGGCCTTCTGGGCTTTGGGCCTACTCTTCTGTCTGACCCGCCGTCGGGGCCATCAAAGTCGCCAGGCTCATGAGTTGCCAATCTTCCGGCGGGTTACGATGAAGCGTCAAGTCCGGCCGGGTCATACCGCGGGGTATATCCCCGACAATATCCATGTTCCGACATGGAACAAACCTCAACTTCACCTGCAACTAACAACGCTATAAGAAGGGCTGAGCAAAAGCGGTAACTTAGCCAAACAACGGTTTGCTAGGAAAGGATAGTTAGCGGCTGACATGGCAATATGGGAGGCATGATATAGCAAAAGGTAGGTATCGCAGCATGGCAATAGAACGAACAACTAGCAAAGCAAAGATAGAAGTGATTTCGAGGGGTGGTCATCTTGCCTGCAAGGTTCTCAGAGTTGTCGAAAGCTTGATCCTCGTAAGCGTACTCAACAGGTTCCTCGTTCACGAACTCGTCTCCCGGCTCTACCCAAGACAAGAACACAAGCAACGGAACCACAATCAATCACGAGAAATGCACAAGCAACATGATGCAATACATGAATGATATGCAAGATATGATATGCGATGCATATGCGTGCTCCGAAAGAAAAATGATGAACAGGGCAGTAACTTGGCAAACCAAGCATGCCACTAGAAAGATGAGATGATTTCGGCCGAAATCGATATAAAGATCACCGGAAACGGATGCACGGTTTGCAAATGGCAAGCAAAACAAGAATGACACGAATCTGCGATTAACAGCATGATAGCACTTAGAATGCAACAACAATGCTACAGCACTCCAACATAGCAACAAAGCATATGGCAGTAATCTACAGGAGATGCTTGACAAAAGATGATCACTGAGCTACGGCTAGATCACAACATAACAAGCTCAAACAAGCACGGCAAAAGTGCAAAAGATAGCAGGTTCACAGACTTGGTGAAATTACTGGACATGCCTGAAAAACAGCATCAGGTAGCAATGTTCAGAGCACGAAATCAACATGCTACAGGAACTTAACATGGCAAAAAAAGGCACGGTAGTGTTCTCGTAAATGCATATAACGAAAGTCCCTTACTGACCATAAGCCAAAAAGGAACAGAAGATATGATGGAAACCATGCAAACATAGCAAGTTTCGTTAACAGGTTTCAGACTTGGCAGAAAAACAGAGCATGGCAGAAACAATAATATGCAGGCATCTTGGTGAGCTCGATCCACTCACCACAAAACAATGCATGACAAAACAAGCATACCTACATCAATATGACATGTTTATGAAGCTATCCATGTCAAGAACAAAAGCATAGCATGTATGGATCAACTACAATAAGCTTGGCAAAATTGAATAACACGTAAACAATCTGCCAGAAATATTTTATAGCAAAAGTAGAGCAAGCTTGAGTCATGCTATGGCACTCCATAATTGCAAACAAAGGCAGGAATGGATCAATTACAACAATATCTACAAAACATCCTTAATGAACATCTCCGAAATATGCATGGATCTCTATTTAGCATCAAGTTTACATGGCAACAAAATAACAGCAGACAAAGACTTGGAGAAATCACTAAGTCCCTGAAATCAGAAACATTACGGGGCCTAGTTTGCATGCTTGTGCTAGTCACCACAGAGATCACAAAAATACCTGGCATACTCCACGGGAAATATGGCATGGCATACAACAAAACACATGTAGAGCTCATGCCCATAAGATGCACAGATTAAATGCTACAAAAATAACAAATCTCCAAGTTCTGCCAAGTAACAGCAGACAACAGCAACTTGCACTCTTGCACGAGAGATTTGGGCATCAATATGAACTCTAATGAACATGGTGCAATAGAACAAAATGTAGAGCATCACGAGACAAACATTTCGATATATTACACGCGCGAAACGGAGCTATATGCAGAGAGTTACCATGCTATGAACAGGTGCACATAACGTAAACTTCCTGGACTTGGAGAAAAAAACGGGGATGGGAAAGTCAACACACTGGGCTTCCTCGATCGGATCTGGCGCGGTTGCTCTCGAGCTCGCCGGCAGGAGGAGGCGCGGCGGAGGAGAGGAGGCGACCGGAGGGAGGAGGAGAGGGCGACGGCGTCGGGGAAGGAGGGCGCGGCGCCGGAGGGAGCGGGGCATGGCGGTGGACGGCGGCGGGGGGAGCACGGCGGCATGGGGCGAGCGCAGCGTGGGGTGAGCGCGGCGCGGGGCGGCGGCGATGGCCGGCGGCGGCGGCGGCGAACAGGGCGGCGGTGCGGTGGAGAGGCGAGGTGGCGGCGCGACGCACGGGAGCGGGGAGGCGCGCGGCGGCGGCCGGGCCGGGAGGGCCCGCGGCGGGCCTGGCGGGCCGGCGCGGTGGAGCGGCGGCGCTGGACACGTGGCGGCTCCTCACTGGTGCGGACGCGGCGGCGGGTTCGTCCGACGCGGTACGGACACGTCCGGCGGCGCCGGAGGCGATTTTTAGGGTTTGGACTGCGGATGTTTTCAGGAGGGGATGCATATATATAGCTAGAGGGAACTAGGAGGCTCCAAATGAGGTGCGGTTTTCGCCCACACGATCATGATCGGACGACCTACAGCATGGAAGAGAGTTTGGTGGGTTTTGGGCTATTTAGAGAGGGGTTTTTGCTGCAACACACAAATGGACTTTGCGGTTACCCGGTTAGCCGTTGGAGTACCAAACGACCTCCAAATGGAACGAAACTTGACCGGTGGTCTACCGGTGGTATACCAGGGCCACTTGACAAGCATCGGTCCATTCCGAGAACGTTTGACACCCGCTCACGAAAGACAACAAGAGGGGTGCGCCGGAGGAGATGGGAGCGCCGGATTGCAAAACGGACAACGGGGAAAATGCTCGGATGCATGAGACGAACACGTATGCAAATGCAATGCACATGATGACATGATATGAAATGCATGACATGAACAAAATGCAAAACGAAAGACAAAACCCGACCACGAAGGGAATATCATAACACATAGCCGAAAATGGCAAGAGTCGGAGTTACAAATATGGCAAGTTACATCCGGGGTGTTACATGCCTGTCGATCCTGCACTTCACGTTCAGCTTTACAAGCAAGATGGAATAAACGAGTGATATTATTATAATCCTTATACTCTAGAATGGTCTGAATCTCTCTATTTAATCCACCCATAAAATGTGCAAGCATAGCTTCATTCTCCTCAACAATACCACATCTAATCAAGCTAGTTTGTAATTCCTGATAATATTCTTCTACAGAATTTCTTCCTTGTCTTAAGCATTGCAATTTTTGAAGTAATTCACGTTGATAATATGGTGGAACCCAACGAGTAAGCAAAACAGTTTTCAAAGCAGCCCAAGTAGCTGGAACAGGATATAATCTACAATGTTCAGACCACCAAACACATGCAAAGCTAGTGAAAGCACAAACAGCAGCAGGAACACGTCTCTCCTCAGGATATTGTAAAACATGTAAATCGTTGTTTAGTTTCTAACTCCCAAGTAAGATATATATCAGGAACATATCTACCCTCAAATGGTGGAATATTCAATTTCAGTTTAGGGAGATGGTCATGATCTCGTACCTGAGGGGGAGCCCTAACATTGCCATTATTTGCATGTGGACGACCTGGTGGTTGTGGTGCTGGTGGTTGCACGTAGTTCTGATTTTGATCAACCTCATCCTCGTAATCTCCTGCATAATCATCCTCCTCCACATCAGCAGCAGGAGCCACAGAAGTATCAACAGCAGCACCAGTAGTTTGGCCAGGATGAAGAGGGACACGGCTCGCTCGGCGGAGGGCTGTTTCCCGACATGGAGGTAGTCGTTGTTGTTGTTGTTGTTGCAGAGGTGCAGCTGGTGGTCGAAGACACGCAAGCAGTTCATTAAATCTGTTATCAAGCTTTGTTTCGAACGTCTTCTCAAGGCTAGTGATCTTCTCCATGGCCTCTTCAAAATTGTTCAGCACATCTTGCACCTGTTCAGTCATCATTCGCTGAAACTTATCATGAAGCTCCTTGTTCGTTAAGTTCTCCCAGTCAATCTCGTCGGCTTGTGATCCTGGCATGGTTAGCAGGAATAGAAACACACTAACATATGATCCTATAGACTACTAACAAGTGGTGGTGTTGGTGGGTGTCACAAATCCATCAAGCAAATTCTTACCAGTTCTTACCCAGCAGCAGGCGGTGATCGGCAACCGATGTAGTCAAAACTCTCAAAGCTTGGATAGAGCGATTACCAGGGAGAGTCAAACGCACGATGTAGATGTATGTGGAGCTGGGAAGGCTTATAATATGGTAGCAAAAAGGGTCAGCAATAATCAATTCAGAGATGCAAAGTTGAATAAATGCTCAACGACGGTACTGTGCTGGTCCACGGCTAGACCGTACTAGAGACGCGAGCCTAGAACACTAACAAAATCACGGCGCTGCACGTAAACAAGGGAGGCGCACACTCTGAATTTTTTTTTTCACTTTTTTTTGCACTTTTTTTCCTCTTTTTTTTGCTCTGCAACAATTTTTTTTGAAAAAGTCCACAAACGTCCTAAAAACTGCCTAGCCAAAATTTTCCAGACTTAGTTTTTTTTTAAACTAGAACTATTTTTCTTCTGCGGATGGCCCGGAAGTTGGGGAGTCCTATTCCGTCACGACTCGGAGTATCGCGTGATCTGGAAATCAAGAACAAAACAATAATTACTGGACTCGGACTGGTGGCGGAGATGAATCTGGTGGAAACTCGGACTGGTGGCAGATATTTGCACGGCGATGGAACACGGACTGGTGGCGAATCTGTGATGCAGGTGGACTCGGATTAGCGTGATGGCAGTGGATATGTGGTATATGGTAGCGGCGATGACGATGGTGGTATATGGCAGCGGTGATGACGATGGTGGTATATGGCAGCGGTGATGACGATGGTGCGGCGGCGGCGTGACAACTTGTGAACAGAACTCGAAACTCTAAAGTACTAGACGCTAGGACCAGCAACTTGACACGACGATGCAACCGCAAATTCAACAAAGCAAATATAGAAAAGATTATGCAAAGGCTCAGATTTGTTCGGATAAGATGAACTAACCCTAATATTTTTTTTGGCTTTTTCGTGGACTATAGGTATGAAGAACAGACTCGATCTAAACTACGAAAAACTGTAAAATCTCACCGAGCAACCTGGAAATCTGATACCACTTGATAGAGGCAAAGGTGTCCCGTCTTCCGATGAGATGGTGGCTATCGTTTTGGAGGAAGTCGACTTTGACGATCCGACTACGAACGTGCGAGGACGTCGCGCCTTAGCAATCGCTAAACCAACTCCGAGAGGTTATTGACCACGCCGGAGCACGATTAACCTGACCACGAAGGTCTGTTTCCTGCAGGCAAACAAAGAACAAGCAAGAAACTAAGACTGCAATTTGGATATTGCGAATATAAGAGGAAAGCATTATTGATCAAGGTGGGGTTATGTGACGCCTTTGTCTGGTCGTTGAACACAAACGAAGTACGCGAAGTTGCAGCTATGGCGAACTTTTAATCTAAACAAAACCCAAAGTATAAACGGTGCCCTAAGGGCTGTATATATGGACGAAGAGGGGGGGGGATTTTGTGGCCCTTGGGGAAGGGGTCCGAAACCAACCCTATCTCTTATTTCCCCACACATACGGACTCTAAAAACAGCCTATACTTATGTATTTCGAAATTATGTGGGCCTGGCCCAATAATAAGGTGACGCAGCACCTAGAATAGCCTCTGGACGAAATTTATGAAGTGGCATCTTGTATATTTCGTCCAAGGCTTCATTCACTCCTTATGGTGGCTTCAAAGTCCTGAAATCATCACTTGTAACTCCGTTCTTGTTCCCCTTGCGCATGCTATCAACTCCATGCTTGTTCTTGCTCCAATGTTCATCCTTCTCCAAGCTAGGCCCTTCATTTGTAAGCAAAACAAAAGTATCCAATTTAGGCAGCATCATATTCTCAGGAACATTAGAATCATTACCAAGAAACGAAAGTACCTGGTATTTTAATTGGCGTGCGTGAGCTCTAGTAATTGGTCCATTATATGTAACAGTAGGGGCTGTGGGTGTAACAATGGTATTGATGTCCTCATCATAAGCAAACGTAGAATTAACTCCCAACGGTTTGATAACAAACAGGGCAATAGGTACTACCTCATCTACGTCCCAAAACCCAAAATTTAATTCAGATCCTAACCATGCAATTGTTTGAGGATTGATCTAATGCAATAAAACTGGGTAGTAAGAGGTATGATCAAAGTGTTACTTGCCTTGCTGATGATCCGTGAAACCTAGAGACTCGTAGTAGCACGCTTCGCACTCTGGGTACTCTATCGCAAACAAACAATACATACATAAGCAATCAAGCAAGGGTGCACGGGTAAAACTCAAAATAAGAGATCTAACCAGAAAGTTCAACTTAAGAACTCCGGTTTGCAAAAAGAATCAAATCGAACAAAGCAACGAAACTCAAACGGCGAAAGAAACAAGCTTCGTTTACTAATCTGGACCTAAGTCAAATTTTACAGTAGCAAAAATTTGTTTGAGTTGGTTAAACGGAAAGAGGGTTTCGAGACGAAACTCTAGGCGCTTGAATCGCCTGATTCCGATAAATGAGCGAAAAGTTATACTAGAACGAAAATCAGATCAGAAATAATCGCGGAAAAATCCGAGAAAAAGAAAACGGACGAACAGACTAACGAACGAACGTTCGCTAGCTGCGGCTAAAAGACGAAAACCGTTCGTTAAAACGAACGAACATACAGGTGTTCGCTAAAGAAACTAAACCGGAAAAAAATAAAAACCGATCTAATAAAAAACAACCGTGATTTTATAAAAAACCCGGGCGGTTAACCGGCGAAAACCGGTGGCGGATCCGGTGGCTACCTCCGGCGGCGGCGGACTCCGGCGAGGGCGGCGGCGGTCGGCGGCGACGGTGGGCGGCGGGGTCGGCAGCGGCGGCGGCGGCTGGGGCGGGGCTAGGGTTTGGGTGGCGGCTGGGCTGGGCTGGGGCGGCTCGGGGCCGCGCTATATAAAGGGGCCGGCCGGGCGGAGTCCTGGCCGAGTATGGCCCGAGGTCGGTTCGCGTTTTTTTTAATAATTTCGCGCAGAAAAACAAATAAAAGAAATACTAAATGGACTCCAAAAATCCCGAAATAAAGTTTCCACGTCCTCTAAAATCTAGCCGGACAAGATGAACATTTTTTTGGGGTCTAAATGCAATTTTGAAAATCACGTATTCTTCCGAATTTGAAATAAAATAGCGATAAAACTCCGAAATCAAATCTTATTTGATTTTAACATTAAATCCTCAATATTTCTTTATTTCGGGAAAGTCATTTTATTCCCTCTCTCATATTTTTATAATAGAAATAACTGAAGATAAAATAACTAAAATCAAATGATCCTATTTTCAAATTTTGAGAAAACTCAAATATGAAAATAACGAAATCCCCAACTCTCTCCGTGGGTCCTTGAGTTGCGTAGAATTTCTAGGATCTAGCCAAAATGCAATAAAATATGATATGCAATGATGATCTAATGTATAACATTCCAAATTGAAAATTTGGGATGTTACAAACCTACCCCCCTTAAGATGAATCTCGCCCTCGAGATTCGGGTTGGCTAGAAAATAGGTGAGGGTGGTCCTTCAGTAGATCTTCCTCTCATTCCCAGGTGGCTTCATCCTCGGTATGGTGGCTTCACTAAACTTTGCAAAACTTGATAACCTTGCTGCGGGTGACTCAGCTGGCAAACTCGAGTATCTTGACTGGTTTCTCTTCATAGGTCAGATCGCTATCCAACTGAATCGCTTCAAGTGGCACTGTATCTTTCAGTGGTATCTCAGCCATCTCCGCGTGGCACTTCTTCAGCTGGGATACGTGGAACACATCGTGAACTCCCGACAATCCTTCGGGCAATTCCAACTTGTAAGCAACTTCTCCCATTCGCTCGAAAACTTTGTATGGTCCTACAAAACGTGGCGCTAACTTTCCCTTAACCCCAAAGCGCTTCACTCCTCGAAGTGGTGATACTCGAAGATACACTCTGTCTCCGACTTCGTAGACTGTCTCCTTGCGTTTAGAATCCGCGTAACTCTTCTGCCTGGACTGGGCTACCTTGAGCCTATCGCGAATCAACTTCCTGATCTCCTGATCATTGGGCACATATACGCGGTCCTCAAACCATAAGGTATCGTGCTCATCCTCACGAAATCCTTTAGCCTTTCCTTTACTCATCCTTTCCTTTATCTCGGCAATCTCCTTGTCCGTCTTCTGAGCTTCTCTGATCTTATCCATCAAGGTAGACTGAATTTCCAAGGCTGCTACATAACCTCTTGGAACTATCTCCAAACATAGTTCACGAAGATCTTCGGCTAACTCCTTGGGTAACTCTCCGGTCATGAGTGCGTTGACATGGCTCTTGCGGCTCAACGCATCAGCTACTACATTAGCCTTTCCTGGGTGATAATGCAATCTCATATCATAATCCTTAATGAGCTCCAACCATCTCCTTTGCCTGAGATTCAACTCCTTCTGCGTGAAAATGTACTTCAAACTCTTGTGGTCCGTGTACACCTCACAATGATTTCCGATGAGAAAATGTCTCCATGTCTTAACGCATGCACTATGGCTGCTAACTCCAAATCATGCGTAGCATAATTTAACTCATGGGGTTTAAGCTGTTGTGAGGCATATGAAACAACTCTTCCCTCCTGCATAAGCACTGCTCCAAGTCCTCGACGAGAAGCGTCGCAATATACTTCATAATCCTTGCGTTGATCTGGCAGAATCAACACTGGCGCTGTAACTAAACGTTTCTTCAACTCCTGAAAACTGGCCTCACATTCCTCAGTCCAATTGAATTTGGTGTCCTTCTTCAACAATTCCGTCATAGGCTTTGCAATCTTTGAGAAGTTCTCAATGAACCTCCGGTAATATCCTGCGAGTCCAAGAAAACTCCGGATGTCTCCAACTGACGTGGGTGATTCCCAATTTGTCACAGTGTTAACCTTGGTGGGATCTACTGCTATTCCTTCTCCGGATATAACATGTCCAAGGAATCCGACTTCCTTTAACCAAAACTCGCACTTGCTGAACTTGGCATATAACTGATGTTCTCTAAGCTTTCCAAGTACCAAACGCAAATGCTCCTTATGCTCTTCTTCATTCTTAGAATAGACCAGAATATCATCAATGAACACTACGACGAACTTATCCAAAAACTCCATAAACACTTTGTTCATCATGTTCATGAAATAGGCAGGTGCGTTAGTCAGGCCAAATGACATAACGGTGTACTCATATAGCCCATACCTCGTTGTAAAAGATGTCTTAGGTATATCCTGCTCTCGAATGTTCAGCTGGTGGTATCCTGATCGCAAATCAATCTTGGAAAATACTTTAGCTCCTTGTAGTCAGTCAAACAGATCATTGATCATCGGCAATGGGTACTTGTTCTTAATTGTTACTTCATTCAATCCACGATAATCAACAACCATCCTCAACGATCCATCTTTCTTCTCCACTAGAAGTACTGGTGATCCCCAAGGTGACGAACTTGGGCGAATATATCCTTTATCCAGTAACTCCTTAATCTGCTTCTTAATTTCTTCCAAATCCTTAGCGGGCATCCTGTACAGTCTCTTAGATATTGGCCCTGTGTCTGGCAAAAGTTCAATCAAAAACTCAATGTCTCTATCCGGTGGCATGCCTCGCAAATCCTCTGGAAATACGTCAGGGAAATCCTTCACCACTGGTACTTCCTCCTGTACAACTCCTGATAAGGAATTCACTTGAGTCCTCTTCGGCACATGCCGGGATACATACTTAATCCTTCTTCCTTCTGGGGTAGTAAGTAAGATCGTCTTACTGGCGCAATCGATGTTTCCTCCATACATCGATAGCCAATCCATTCCCGAAATCACATCCAAACCTTGCGACTCCAAAACTATTAGGTCTGAGGGGAAAACATGCCTACCTATGGCCAATGGCATCTGAAAACATCCTTGGCTTGCCATATACTCTGCTCCTGGCGAGGTTACTAACATAGGTGTTCTAAGAACTTTGGTGGGCAACTTATACTTATCCACAAATCCCCTTGATATGTATGAATGTGATGCACCAGTATAAAAAAGAATGATTGCAGTAAATGACTTAACCAAAAACTTACCTATTACTGCATCAGGCTGTGCTTCAACCTCCTCCACGTTAACGTGGTTCACCTGTCCCCTGTTGAAAGGGTTCGGCTTCTTTCCCGGGCTTCCATTGCCATTTCCATTCTTAGCTTCCGGACATTCAGTTGCATAATGTCCAGTCTTCTGGCACTTGAAACAAGTAATGTGGCTCAGATCCCTCTTGGCTGGGGTTGATGGGTTGGTACGGTTCTGTCTGTTGCTTCCTCCGTCCCCATTGCCATTCTTGGGGCCACTATGATTGTTCGAGCTCCCTCCATTGTGATTGTGACCTCCGTGGTTATGCTGAAGGTGTCCTCCCGAGTTCGGGGTAAAACAAGGCTTCTGATGAGCTCCTGTACTGTACTTTCCTTGTCCATACTTCCTCTTACGTCTCTCAATCTGCTGCTGCTTCCCTTCAACCATGAGAGCTCTGTCTACCAACTCCTGGTAGTTGTTAAAAGTTGCCACCATCAATTGCATGCTCAGCTCATCATTCAGTCCTTCTAGAAACTTCTGCTTAGCTGCATCCGTGGCAATGTCATCTGGGGCATAACGTGCTAACTTACTGAAATCCTCCACGTATTGGCCAACGGTACGTCCTCCTTGGCGTAAGTTGCGAAACTCGCGCTTCTTCATGGCCATAGCTCCTGCTGAAACATGGGCAGTATGGAAAGCTTGCTGAAACTGGTCCCATGTGACAGTGTCAATGGGGTGAGTGGCCGTGTAATTCTCCCACCAAGATGCTGCGGGTCCATCAAGCTGATGTGCGGCAAAACGCACTCTCTCCGCATCTGTGCATCCTGCAGTGGTTAATTCCCTTCCAATCTTGCGAAGCCAATCATCTGCAACAATCGGCTCGGTGCTGCTGGAAAACACCGGCGGATTCAGCCTAAGAAAACGGGCTAAGTGATCAACAGGTGGTGGTGGTGGGTTGTTATTGTTGTTGTTGTTGTTGCCTTGGTTCTGAACTAGCACTTGCATCAGGGCATTCTGCTGCTGAATCAACTGAGTGATCTCCGGTGGGAAAACAAATTCGGTGTCGCGTCTCGGTGGCATCTGATGGGTTTAGAAAAGATGAGAAAATAGGATAGAATGAGATCTAGAG
This sequence comes from Aegilops tauschii subsp. strangulata, assembly GCF_002575655.3. Taxonomy (NCBI): domain Eukaryota; kingdom Viridiplantae; phylum Streptophyta; class Magnoliopsida; order Poales; family Poaceae; genus Aegilops; species Aegilops tauschii. Next base: position 282,980,960 of record NC_053036.3, read on the forward strand.
GGAAAACACTACCCATATGCACATGAGACAAACTCAATCATATCACTCCAATCAATTCAAACAAGGCATACAATCGATCTAACTATCGTTACAAAGTACTTGGACTATACTATATACATGGTGGAATACTACTACTGATATGGTGGTCGATTAGAAAAATTGATCGGTCTAAGACTCCATGATATCTGCTCCAGCTTCATCAACATAGTCATCATCGCTATCGTCAGGGTCCGAGTCGGTGTCGTCGATGATGATATAGTTCTCCAGGCAAGTGGAACTGTCATCTTCTCCTCCTGGCGCAGGGTCTCCCATGAAAACTCCTAGCGTCTTTGTCAGGTCGCCATTCTTCTCTACTAGTGCGACGATTTCCTCCATATAATCTCCGCGTGTAGCCTTGAGTTCTTCCTCTAGCTCCGTGATCCTTGTCATTGCTTTCTTCAAATCCGCCATGCCTGCGCACATCTGGTTCTCCTGGCGTCGAATGTGCTAGTTTAACTCCTGGATGAAAGAGGCAATCGATCTATCCTTCCTGGTGCTGATCATCTCCCATTGCTCGTCTCGGCGCCCACAAATCTGGTAGATTGTATCCTTGAGGTCATTGTGGTACACTTCTCCAATGCGTCCCATGGTGATGTGGGCTGCCATACTCTTTCCTAGACTCCAGGTTGGTGCATCAAAGGAAAACTCTATGGGCTCAGTGACTGGCATGAACGTCCTTCCTGGAACTTGAACTTGAATCTTCCAACGCTCCTCTTCTGGTAAAGTGGCGTTTTAGGTCCCGGTGAAGCTTGGTATTCTGATGTTCAGGTACCTAGTAACTTCCTTCAAGTGTCGTCCAAAAGGTGTATCCTCATCCGGTTGCGCGAACTTGTTCCTTGCATCCGCCATCCTAAAAGAGTGGAAGAAAGGAGAGGAGTCAGAAATGAGAAGAGAGTAGTGATCTAGGGCTTTAGCTTAGTCGTCGTGTCCTACAGTTAGCGTGTGCTCTGATACCATCTTTGTAGCGACCAGACCTCAAACAGTCTAGTCTCTGTGCATCAGTGTCATCCCTGGATCGGTAATGCTCACACGCACAGTACTTGAAGGATTTATAACAGAGTAGCAATCACACACTTATTACATCGAATAGTCTCAAGAGAGAACTTAATACAATAAATATGGCTTAAGGCCATCTAAGTACGATAACAGCGGAAGGCTTGGAATAGAAAGTGAGTCCATCAACTCCAACGGCATCACTGAGTATAAGACCATGACCTATGGCACCTTACTCGTCGTCTGAAAAGTCTGCAACATGAACATTGCAGCGCAAAAACGGGTCAGGACATGGAATATGCTGGCAAAGTAACACATAGAGGGTAATGAACAGAATAAGGCTATCTCTACATGCACATATGGCTGGTGGAAAGCTCTATGGTTACAGTTTGCGAAAAGCCAATTTTTCCCTACACAAAGGAATAAATTTTTATTTAACTATCATGGTGGTTGTTAAACATTGAGAAGGTACCTCCAACTCAATCCCAATTAAGAACGTGATTAACCCAATCAAATTAAATTAAGTAACATGATGATGAGATTCACATGATAATCCAAGAACTAGATACTCAAGATGTCCATTACCGGGGACAGGGCTAACCATGATTAGTTTGTACACTCTGCAGAGGTTTGCGCACTTTTCCCAACAAGACTCGATCTGCTCTGTTTGATTTCTCGCACTACATGGTGTTTGAGAAACGGATGACCGAGACACAGTCTTTCAGAAACAATAACTCTTTACTCCGGGTGGACAGTTTCACCTACTTTCCCCTACATCTGCTAGCCCACCTCTTCAAGAGGTCATGTAACCTACTCAACTATGCTAGAGCCCATAATAGCTTGTGGCTGCACACGGAAGTTTCTAGCATGAATAATCTCATGATCCCTTTGAGCCTGGGTGGCGGTCCATAGGATAATCTCACGGGTACTCCGGGATATCCAAAAATACAGGCAACACTGGGTTCCCCAAGTGCCTCAAGCCACCCAGATGTGAATTAAAGTAACCACCTTAAGTTGAACCATTAATTAACATCCTCACATCTGTCATGGAAATTCACTCAAACCCGATCCACGTCTACGAGCATAGCACAACAATAAGCAAACGTAGAAGTAACTCCCAATGGTTTGATAATAAACAGGGCAATAGGTACTACCTCATCTACGTCCCAAAATCCACAATTTAATTCAGATCCTAACCATGCAATTGTTTGAGGATTGATCTAATGCAATAAAACTGGGTAGTAAGAGGTATGATCAAAGTGTTACTTGCCTTGCTGATGATCCCTGAAACCTAGAGACTCGTAGTAGCACGCTTCGCACTCCGGGTACTCTATCGCAAACAAACAATACATACATAAGCAATCAAGCAAGGGTGCATGGGTAAAACTCAAAATAAGAGATCTAAACAGAGTGTTCAACTTAAGAACTCCGGTTTGCAAAAAGAATCAAATCGAACAAAGCAACGAAACTCAAACGGCGAAAGAAACAAGCTTCGTTTACTAATCTGGACCTAACCATGTGAGATAACTTTCTGGATCAGATCCACCATCAAACTTGGGCATGGTAAATTTCAGCTTTCCAAACCTCTCCTCCTCCTGCCGTCCACGACCATAGTTTCTATGATGATGAAATCTGTCATTCTGGTGCATGCCATCTTCATCTTCATCAAACTCATCTCCACTACCTTCATGGTGCAGATTTGCTCTTCGGTGGCCTCCTCTAAGACCACGACCAGCAGCAGCTTCATGATGACCACATCCATTCACGTCCGGGACCGGGAGGTCTCATGGCATGGGGAGCAGGAGCATGGTTTCTTCTAGCTTGTGCATTGGAGGCAGCACCTTCCCCATCAGTTACATTTTGTTCTTCACCATGGACACTTGCATCTTCTCGGTTCTGAAGAAGCTCTCGCACAATATCAGCAACAATACCAGTCCTCATGGCTGCCATGTTCTGAGTGAGTTGCTCATCAACATTACCCATAAGTTGCTGCAAATCTCTCGACAACTTTTCTTGCTTCTCTTCAATTGGGTCAAGGCTGTTTCTGAACTCTCGGCGTAGATGATCACGTAATGCGTTGAAGTGAAACCGTGTGACGGGCTGATTGAGATGCCCATTTCCTTCAACGTCATACTCGTTTTCTTCACCTGCCATGGTTAGTTCTCCAAAAGCCCTATAGTACTAGAAGCATATATGTGGATAACAACTCAAGCTCACCTCACTTACCAACCGAAGCTCACGTAACTTCCAAGTGAGAGCAGAATCATGCTCAACCGTGGTGTCGGTGGTTGGTATACAAAGAGTGATAATCAAGCGAATACAAGTCTAGGGTTGCACATGCGGGGCTGTTTGGTGGAGTTTGGGTGGGGTATATATGTAGCAAAAGATGCACTAATCTGCAATCTAGATATTGTTGAACCAAGTAATCATCCACACAAGATTCTAATGCATTTAGTTGTTGAATGAGATATACGTGAGGTACATGCAACTCTCGCCAAGGAATCAGATTTGCTGCAAGCAAGGATTGAAGACTTTGCACACTTGACACGTTTCAGCTCACAACACAAACAGGGATTTCTCAAGATACAAGTGAAGAACAGTCCCAAGTTTTCTCTCTTTTGTTTCTTGCACACACTTTCTTTCTTTGGGCAGATCTCTTTTTCGCCTCTTTTCTTTTTTTCTCTTTTTTTGACAAACTTTCAACAAGGGACTTGGATCTGAACACACACTTTGGGGGAATCACGAAAATCACAATAGATGAAGTCAACCAACAAGAACATGCAGCTGAAACTTTGGCAGCAAACACACACGAACTGATCTGATTTTACTGGGTGGAAAACACGATGGGAATCAGATCTAACAAGGATGAATGTAGAGCACACAGTGTGGGCTTTTCGAAATGCACAAAAACACTCAAAACAGACTCCGGATGACAAAGATATGCATGATTTGGTGGAGGATGCAAATCTGAAATCTGTGCACGAAAATGAACACAAACACACAAGATTGGATGGGGGGAAACTAAGCAACTAAAAACAAAGATCTAGTGGACAAGAACTTGATAAAACTCACCAAATAATAGATTAAAGGCTGCAAAGGGCTAGGTAAAGGGATTTTTTGTGGGGCTATTTTCTGGACTTTTAGGATGAACAAGAACATGAACTAAACTAGGGATACAAGATCCTACCGTGTCAACCGAAGCTCCGATGCCAAGATAATACGGGGTTGCCCAATCTTCACGGAAGATCTGCTCTATGTTGCGAATCAACGCCACCTGAAGGGTACGAAGGAAACCCTCGATCCCAACCAACAACGCTGTCAGGTAAAGGATAACTAGTGCAACCTGACGAGACCGAAGCTAACTATTGCAAATGCAACAAACAGCGACAAGTATTCGCCCAACCACACTCTTAGTTCCAATCCACGCAACCACGCACGAAGTTGGAAGCACGAATTGGTCGCCGCCACAACGGCTGCTGTTGTAAAATCACAAAGTGAGTTTACCCTCTCACAAAGCAAGATTACAAGAGCTAAGGAGGAAGTGAACTCTCAAACAATATTCTGGTTGCACTTAGCTAACCTATGCTGACATCAAATTACCAAAGAGTTGTGGCTGAAGTGGGGGAAGGCGTATTTATACTAGGAACAGCCCTCCTAGTTTAGGTGGGAAACCAGGCCAAAAGAGGGGCTCAAATTCGTGCTAACCAGCTGGTCAAGGGAGCAAACTCATGGAGCCTCGCGCAGCAATTAATGTCCTGGACAGCTTGCATTGGAACTCTCATATCCTTTGACTCAGGACTCCAAATGATGCACCATTTGATTTTCCTGAAAGGGGACTTCATATGCTCTCCATTTTGTATTCCCACACATGCTGGATGCTCATATATTTGCGTTGCATGATTTAGCAAGTTCTGGGACGAATTCTGGAACTACAAATGCAACAATAGAGTGTTGAGATGGCTTGCTATTCTTCCTTGCGGTGTAACTAGTTGTCCTTGTCACGAAAACAAGGCTTTCATCAGAGTTGAAACTTGTTCTCTTCAAACTTGTTGTATGGGCTCCAAAACTTGTTTCTTCATGTGCTGAATGTTGTTGGTTGTCCTCAACATTGTACCTAAGTAAAATCAGCACACGAGATTTAGGCAGTATAAAGTTCTCATGGTCATTTGAATTATGATAAGCTAGGAGCGTGTTCACCTCTTGTGCTATTTGTTTGGCACGGCTCCTTGTCATGGGACCCAAATAGATCTTCTTTGTAGAAGCTTCACTTGATGGCTGAGATTTATCATCAGGAGAAGATGATAAATGAGGTGAACCTGGGATGTCCTCATCACGCAGTATAGCCAGGATTTCAAGGAGCATTTGGCAGCGGAGAAGCAAATCGTGGCTGCACGCACGGATGAGGTTGCGATGGCTGCCATTCGTGCCGACCACCAGATCTTGGAGGAGCACCTCGCCGTCGAGGCCACCGTTGATGCCTCACGCGCCGACGCCGCGACGCGGTTGGCTACTTTAAACGAAAGTTCATGGCGTTTTCTCGAGGCCACCATCGGTGCCTTAGACAAAGACTACGAGGTGTTTTCTCAGTGTGCACGTGCTTACCTCATCTCGAGAGCTAGCAGGTTGGTGCCCGGAGCGGCTCAGGCAACTCACCACTACAACGAGGGCACCCACGATGCGGAGGCCTCGCCCTCTTCCATGTCCAAGGTGCCAATCGTCATCGATATCTCCGACAATGAGGAGTAGCTTGTCTTATTAGCTCACTATAAGGACCCATGTTCAGTTTGCTAGCTACAGCCTTTCCTTAACAAATTCTAGTGAATTGTGCTATCTACTTTTACCATGCAATCTTCTGCTATAGTGTATATGTTCTATATGTCATGCAATGTGGTGTTCAGTTAACTGCTTGGTTCAATTCTGCAAATGTGATGTTCAGTTCTTCAGGGTGCAATATTTCCAAGTTGTTAAGCATGCTTGGTTTGGTTAACTGTCTGATCTTCTATTACGAGTATGTTATATTGTGCAATGTGGTGCTCAGTTAATGTTTGGTTCATTTGTTGTGGTGTTTAGTTAACTGCTTGGTTCAATTCTGCAATGCGATGTTCATTTGTTGTGGCTGCTTTCTGTTATTGAATACCATGTGAGAAATAAATCAAATTTGGTTGTACTAAATGCATGAGAAACAAATACAATTGCTATATTTCCAAGTTGTTAAGCATGCTTGGTTTGGTTAATTGTCTGATCTTCTATTAGGAGTACGTTATATTGTGCAATGTGGTGCTCAGTTAACGTTTGGTTCATTTGTTGTGGGGTTTAGTTAACTGCTTGGTTCAATTCTGCAATGTGATGTTCAATTGTTGTGGCTGCATTCTGTTATTGTATACCATGTGAGGAATAAATCAAATTTTGCTGCACTTAATACATGACAAACATATACAAGTGCTATATTTCCTAGTTCTCAATAATGCTTGGTTTGGATAAATGGGTTTTTCATGTGGCTTGAATTAATCTGATGAATCTGCAATGTGCTTATTTATCATCAACATATTTTACTAATAGCATGCGAACCAAAAGTTAACCTGATGACTAACTACCTTATATGTGTTGCAGGGAAACAATGGGAAGCACTGAGGTTTACAAGATGGTACGAACTATTATACCTTGCCTTTTTTTATTCCTTTGCCCAATTTCCAATATAGAGAAGATATTTATGCACATCCTTGTTTTTAGGGTTGGAGGCGAGGAAAGTTTTCATACAACACCCATGGTTTAATATTGAAGTGTTCCTGAAGAGGTCAAAGGATGGACGGTCAATCATCCACACGCACTGGCCTAAAGTTGCATAGACCTTCAACATGAATGAAGGCTCAATATTTGCCTTCCGCTTCAGCAGTTTTCCAGATGAGATGCATCTCTCTATGTACCTTCTATGATGCTAATTTCGAAAGGATCTAGATGTTGCATGTGAAACTTGCTGCTGGTGCAGTTGTGTAATGGGGTAGCTAAGTGCTGAAGCTATATCATGTTGTACTCTGATGTATTTCAATTATGAATTCATGCTTCCTTAATATTGAAATGGAAGATATTATGTTCTTAATAAGAATGTCAATTAGATTAGTAAATGGATTATTAATAATAGGGAAATTAGCCCACTAATTGGGTTTTCCTATTGCAAACTGTTATTGAGAAAACACCGTGGGCGATGACCTCAGGCAACGCACACAGTTTCTAGGAATAAACTGTGTTGGATCAATGAACAATCACACACGACATTCTCTTGAAAACTGTTTGCGTTACGCCACCTTGCGCAAACGTTTTGCTTGGAGTGACTGTGTGGGATGTATATACGAACGGAAACGTTTAGCGGTGACTGACTATGTGGGATGTACTTACGACCGAAAATGATTTCGCTTGTATAATTGTATTTTTTGAGCACTACTATACATATTTTTGTATTTGAGTGCTCGCCGGTCGCACATGACCTCATTTTGCCGAGCGTGTGTGCCAGGAGGGCTTATCGCCGACAGTTTCTGGGTCGTGTGGGAAGGACCCCCCCCCCCATATCGCCCACACTCACTAGGTGACGATTCCAAACGCCGTCGTGGAAAGGGGTTAAAAACCGTTTGTATATCACCGATGTTTACCAGTGACAATGCCATTTCCTGTCGTCTTAACTATGAACAATGCCTATTATGTTAATGCTATTTTAAACCGTGCCTCTTTATTTCTGACAAAGAAATGAGATGAATTGACAGCGCTGATGCTTATATGTGGAAAACCCGTTATCTACCTACTTGTTTCTCTTTCAAGGTGACAACACTGATGCTAGGAAGAACTGCCACAATGATAGTGAGACGAACCCATTGTTTGTCCCTCTAACATATATTCCAGAGAAGAAGGCAACAAACTTGAGGGTAGGGATACAACCACAAAGTCATGTCTTGATGTAGTGTCGAACTTACTCAGTGACACAAGCTCGATGAAGTCACGGCCTGAATCTGTTCGACTTCTTTAGTCTGAAATTCAAGGAGAAAGACATGCTTCCACTCAAATCCGACTGGAACTCCATTCTCTATGCAAGATTAACCATAAGTACATGACATATATTGATGCTATGGAGCTTAAGTTAGTGGATCTAAGCGTCAAACAAGCGCAGTCTCATTAGGTTGCTACGCTGCTTGCGCTGCAGCTCCTGGGCCGGGCTAACCTTTCTTAAACTGTGTTGAACTTCTGTCAGTTCTGTCTATTATTTTGTCGGCCTGTTTACTACCACTTGTGGCGACCTGCCCAGTTTATGGAATCTGCTGTCTGGTTGCCCTTTATTATCACTGGCGGCGAACTTTGATGCCAAGGGATGTAATATGCTGTAATTTCTTTGTTGTCTAGTCTAGGTTTATTCTTCGTCACGATGCTGTAATTTATGTGCTTTTTATGCTGTCGTCGCTCTAAGAAAAGGTCGTAATCTTTGATTAGTGCGCAATAAGCCAATAGGTTAGGTTTATAAAAAATAATTTCTGTACTAAAACTGGTCGGTAGCCAATCGCTAGTACGAGCCGAACCGTGGGCCTACAATCATCTTGGGCCATTAGTTAGGTCTAGTCTTAATCTGGCCCACTATTAGTTTTGGGCCTTTAAAAGGCGAGTAAACTGCTTGCCTTAATTGGGCCGGAAAATTAAATAGGTTTTTAACAGGTTGAAAACTAGATTGAGCCTTCATTGTGACGAAAAAATCACGGGCCGATAGCGTGCTATAATATACATCAGCCCATTATTGGCCCATTCGTGCGACGGTCCATTAATAGGATGAAATGTTTTTGGGACTTGGCTGATCCAATTACATGACGGGCGAGAAGCAGGTCGGATGTATAATGGGCCAAAATTAGGCCCAACACTCTCAAGGGCCTTTAACGGGCCGATAGGCTGTTTGGGCTAGAATGTATCCACGAAGACTACGGGCCATTAAGAGGCCAAATGTAACTACGGACGAGAATTAGGCCCAGGTGCAACTCGGGCCTTTAAATGGCCGAAAGAGGCCCATATGTAGACAGGGCCGCTGACAGGCCGAAATTAATAGCGGGTTGAACTGTTAAACGGGCCATTAAGAGGCCGAAGAGCAAATTAGGCCCCCAATGGGCCCGATGGCACATTAGCTGTTAGAGGGTCGTATCTGTTATGGGCCGTAATTTGGCCCAAGAACTGAAAGTTAGTTAACGGGCTGGATCAGGTATGGACCGTAATTTGGCCCAAACTATTGGAGGCTATTAACGGGCCGGATCTGATATGGGTCATAAACTGGCCCAGAATATTGCAGTCATTTAACGGCCTGTATCTGATGTGGGCCATAATTTGGTCCAGAAAATGTTCTGTTGTTAATGGGTCGGCCCATTAGATCTGACGAAATCTTGTGGGCCTGTTCTTGGGACGGCTTTTAAACCTATATGGGCCTCTATTGGGTCGTCCCACGTGTCAACGTTTCATTAGTGATTCTGGTCCAATGGACGGTTGACATCTGTCCCAACGCTGAGCTGACACGTGGATCGTCGGTGAATGAGAAATTTACACGTGGAAAATCGCCATTGGTCCAGGTTGTTAACGGGTAATCGGATCCAAACCAGAACCCGATAGCTTAACGGCGACCCATTACGATCGATGCCACGTGTCGGTTACCCTTGACGAAAGCACTTCTATGACGCGCGGTCTATCGTCATGGAAGTGGACACTTCCATGATGATAATTTTGGTAATGTCATGGAACACTTCTACGACAGCACAAGTATGACTATGTTGATTCTGTCACAAAATCATCATGGATGTACGTGCATGACAGAAAACGTGACCTACTGTGACAAACACGTATCATCACGGAAGTGTATTTTTTTGTACTGCATGCCTGTTTCAGTCAACAATCTCCAAAACACAGTACGACAGATATTGCAGGAACATTAGGAATATCACCTTCAACAAATCTATAGAGAGAATTTACCTCTACTACATCTGTCGGGGTATCGAGAATTCGACACCATGTATTTCTTCAATAGGTGGTAAATTCTTAACATCTTCCGCTTTAATACCTTTTTCTTTCATAGATTTCTTTGCCTCTTGCATATCTTCAGGACTGAGAAATAGAATACCTCTCTTCTTTGGAGTTGGCTTGGGTGGAGGTTCGGAAAGAATCCAATCATTATCATTCCTCATTATATTATTCAATAGTTGTTTCACTTGTTGAACAATTCGTTCCCTGAAAACACAACCAACACAACTATCTAGGTGGTCCCTAGAAGCATAAGTTAGTCCATTATAAAAGATATCAAGTATTTCATTTTTCTTGAGAGGATGATCAGGCAAAGAATTAAGTAATTGGAGAAGCCTCCCCCAAGCTTGTTGGAGACTCTCTTCTTCAATTTGCACAAAATTAAATATTTCCTGTAAAGTAGCTTGTTTCTTATGAGCAGGGAAATATTTTTCAGAGAAGTAGTATATCATATCCTTGGGACTACGCACACAACCAGGAGCAAGAGAATTAAACCATATCTTAGCATCACCCTTTAATGAGAAAGGAAACAACTTAAGGATATAATGGTAGTGAATTTTTCCACATGAGCAAATAGGTGGCTATATGATTCAGTTTAGTAAGATGTGCCGCAACAGTTTCAGATTCATAACAATGGAAAGGATCAGATTCAACCAAAGTAATTAACTCAGGATTGACAGAGAATTCATAATCCTTATTAGTAACAAAGATATGTGCAGTAGCAAACTTAGGATCATATTTCATTCTAGCATTCAAAGATTTTTCTTTCAACTTGACTAGTAATTACTTAAGATCATCTCTATCCTTACAAGCAAGAAAATCTCTAGCTACTCTCCATCCATAACATAACCCTCGGGTATATCAGGCAATTCATATCTAGGAGAGCTAGATCTAATAGGTGTTTCATAATTTTCAGTTTCATAGTCTTCGTCAGTTTCAGTAATTCATCAGTTTCAGCATTCTCAATAACTCTAGCTATAGCAAGTTGTTCATCAAGAAATTCACCTGGTGGCAGATCATCATCAATCAAAGTACTAACATCATCATAAGCATCATTCATAGCAGAAGTAGCATCATCAATTACTTGCGACATATCAGGATTAATAGCAGGTGGTGGTGTTGCAAGTTTATTCAAAACAGAAGGTGAATCAAGTGCAGAGCTAGATGGCAGTTCCTTATCTCCCCTCGTCTTAGAGGGAACGATATTGGTTATTTCATCCTTAAGATTCCTCATAGTGATCAACAGATAGAAATCCCAAGTGACTCGGCAAATGGAGCTATGCTCCCCAGCAACGGCGCTAGAAAAAGGTCTTGATAACCCATAAGTATAGGGGATCGCAACCGTTTTTGAGGGTAGAGTATTCAACCCAAATTTATTGATTCGACACAACGGGAGCCAAAGAATATTCGTGAGTATTAGTAGTTGAGTTGTCAATTCAACCACACCTGAAAGACTTACTATTTGCAATAAAGTATTTAGTAGAAAAGTAGTATGATAGTAACGGTAACAGTGGCACTAGTAACAGTAGCAGTTTTGTAGTGATTGTAACAGCAGCAACGGAAAAATTAACTTAGCAAAGATCAATATGTGAAAATCTCATAGGCATTGGATCAACGAGGATAATTGTGTTGGATAATATTCATCATGTAGCAGTTATAACCTAGAGCGACGCTTAACTAGCTCCAATTCATCAATGTAATGTAGGCATGTATTCCGTATATAGTCATACGTGCTTATGGAAAAGAACTTGCATGACATGTTTTGTCCTACCCTCATGTGGCATTGGAGTCCATAAGGAAACTAAGGGATATTAAGGCCCCCTTTTAATAGAGAACCAGAACAAAGAATTAGCACTTACTGAATACATGAACTCAAACTACGGTAATCACGGGAAAGAATCCCTATTATTGTCACCTTGGGGTATGCGGATCATAACTCGTAATAGGTGCATATAACTTGCAAGATAGGATCAAGAACACAAATATATATTCATGAAAACATAATAGGTTCAGATCTGAAATCATGGCACTCAGGCCCTAGTGACAAGCATTAAGCATAGCAAAGTCGTAGCAACATCAATCTCAGAACATAGTGGATACTAGGCATCAAGCCCTAACAAAACTAGCTCGATTACATGATAAATCTCATCCAACCCGTCTCCGTCCAGCAGGCCTACGAAGGAATTACTCACTCCCGGTGGTGAGCATCATGAAATTAGTGATGGAGGAAGGTTGATGATGATGATGGCGACGGATTCCACCCTCCGGAGCCCCGAACGGACTCCAGAGCAGCCCTCCCGATGAAGAACAGGAGGTGGCAGCGGCTCCGTATCGTAAAATGCGATGAATCCTTCTCTCTGCTTTTTTCTCCATGAATAGGTATATATGGAGTTGGAGTTAGGGTTGTCGGGGGTCCAGGGGGCCCACAAGCCTGGGAGACGCACGCTGGGGGGTAGGCGCGCCCCCAGAGCTTGTGGCTCTTGGGTGGGCCCCCTCTGGTATCTTTTTTCGCTAGTATTTTTAATATATTCCATAAACATTCTCCGTAAATCTTCAGGTCAATCCGAGAACTTTGATTTCTACACAAAAATAACACCATGGCAATTCTGCTCAAAACAATGTTTGTCCCGGTTAGTTTCATTCAAATCATTCAAATTAGAGTCCAAAACAAGGGCAAAAGAGTTTGGAAAAGTAGATATGATGGAGACGTATCACGTCGGCCTCCTCATGACGTAGAGCCGTGGTGCGCTCCTCCTCCTCCATGCTCTGCAAGCAGCACAAATCGGCGACGCCACTCCTCTGCCTTGGTCGCGCTCCAATGCATCCTCGTACTCTGCATTGCCATTTAAAGACCGATAGAATGCCTCCCCACTCTGTCTGCCTTCCCATGAAAAATCGAACACTAGCTCCGGCGGTGAGCACCTCTTTGCGTCGCCTATTATGGATGGGCGGCTGCATGATGGACGTGGCGAGAGTGAAGGCCAGTGGAGAACAACGTCAAGCGAGTGCGGGCTTGTGAGGATTGGGTGAGTTGGGTGATGGTGCCACCGGAGAATGCCGAGAACAGTATTTATAGGCGGACGGTAGGTAGACACGCGTGTCGCGGGAAATGTGACAACCATCGGAATTCAATGCATAGGCAGGCATGGCTTAGCCATCAGTTTGCCATGGAAAAACGGAAAAACTGAAATTATGACTGTTCCATCCTATCCCGTCCCGTTAGTGGTGCGTCCCGTCCGTGCTGAGTCGCACATCGGCATGACGTTCAAAAGAGTGCACCCGATTTATCCAGATGACGTACGTGTGTGATCTGCTGGTTATTCATGCAGGATTGAGTCGGTCGGATAGTGTACATGTAGGATCGCAATAGCTGATGAACGTTCGATGGGAGAGAAGGAACTTGTGAACATTTTTGCTGGCAGTTTCTTCAGATTCGCATGTCATTTTCGTCAGAACAACATGTCCGTTTCTTTAGAGGAATGCATTTTTACTCTAAAAACTGCCACCATTGGATCTTGCGTCGCAACTAAAACTGCCAGAAGCATATTAGTAGGTAGCTAGTGGTTGATTAGTAACTTGTAACACTAAGCAAAGAGAAATAAGGAATTGCTAGTAACTTGTAAACACTGAGCACAGAGAAATAAGGATCATGTTGTGCACAGTAGTAAGAGCCAATCCATTATAAATGTTCACACGAGACTGATAGGCCTAGCTTTGTAATATGTTCACATTAATAGCCCAAATTCACAACTAACTAGTACGATTTACATACATAAGATCAACATGTTTATGCATCTCAATGATTGACAAATTGACAGTGTCCTGGACTAGGGGGACCTAGCCCAGCTTGGACTGATGTATGGGCGGACCACCAGCTCGTTAGTGAGGATGGACTTCGGAGGCCTTCAATGTGTGGCGACCGAAGACTTGGCGTGTACTCCAAGAAGTTATATTAGAGTTGGCATGTAATCCCTAGATGGCAACTAACCATGTATAACCCTAGATACCGCTGCTGCCTATATAAACCAGAGGGTTTAGTTTGTAGAGGGGCATTCATACATTCATCGTCATCATACCCGTATGGTTTAGACCACAACTCACAATCTCAAGGTGGATCAACTCTATACTTTGATACTCTCCTAATATAAGTAAGAGCAAGGCATAGGTGAGGGAGTTATGGACTAAGGGGTCCTCGAGGCGCCGACCCATTGATGTGGGCCGGATTGGCGAAGCCGCATAGCGACGGAAGATCTATGAAGCCGTGGTGTGTCCTCCAAGTTGAGGATAGACATGATCATTTTATCCCTTATTGTAATCTATCTCCGGTTACCCTAACCCTAGCGGTGTCTATATAAACCGAGGGTTGTAGTCTTTAGGGCTAGAGCTACATTCATCACCTCATCGCCTTAGGGTTTAGCTCATGTTGATCTCGAGGTAGATCTACTCTGTAAACCATACTATACATATAATATAATCAAGCAGGACATAGGGCATTACCTCTTCGAGAGGTTCCTGAACCTGGGTAAACACTGTGTTCATCGTCCCTTGTTCCCCATCGATCCTAGATCCATAGCTTGGGACCCCCTACCCTGAGGTCTGCCGGTTTTGACACCGACATTGGTGCTTTCATTGCGAGTTTTGCTGTGAGGTCGCCCGAAGGATTGATGGCTCGCCCGATCATAGGAGAAGGCATCAGGTCCGGGGACTTCTTTGTCCCCGGTCAACTCTTCGCATTCGGCAGCATCGCGCTGCACGCCAACCCGACTGGTCATTTGGATTAGATCGACAGCTTGGCTACTGAACACCGAATTCGATTTGGTAATCTGGAATATGTCACAGACACGCGGGGCGATCTGGTCTTCGCCGGATTCACTACCCCCTTCCTCACCCTCGCAGGCCTTGCTACGCCCGCTCCGGAGTCTCTCTCTGATCTGATCTATAGATCGACCCCCGCCCTCCAAAATTGCTTCGAGCCAGGAGGGCTCCACTTCGAGCGAGGGCCAGAACCCACCTTCGGCGGATCCATCATATCTACAGAGAGCCTATCCTCGGCCTCCCTGGTAGAATCAGGAGACAAAGACCAAGAGTCAATCTCGGCCGAATCTTCACATCACGAAGCCCCTCTGGCCTTAAGGCCCTACGACGAGCTGCCAGCCGACGGACAGGGATCACCCCCTTCCCAAAGCAGCTCGATCTCGAATCCCGGCGTGGGAGCCACACGCAAGAATCAAGACCCGTCCTTTGTCCCCGGTGACAATCCGGACCCTCTCAAGGATCTGGTACCGTACTCCGAGTTTAGCTCGGCTTGTGAAAACTAAGGACCGTGATGTGGAGCATCCTATGGTCATCCCCATGGACCTACCATCGTCTCATCAAGAGCCATGAGGACCCATGACACAAGCACGAGCTAGGGCTCTCGAGAACGAGGTGACTTCCTTCCTTAGTGATATCACATATGATCCACTCGAGACATGGCTACTACCTAAGTCCAAGATGTTGTGCATGATTAGGTGTCAAGAGGACCCTTCCGAAGATGCTCGTGAAGACGGACAAGCCGCCAAGTTCACGGATGAAGAAGAACGCCGACAGGAGAAGAAGGCAGCTCCAGAACCCGGACATCTGGCCCGAGGCCCGGACATCCGGCCGCTGGAGACATCCACTACAGCAGCAACCCAGGCCAAGTCTACAGGGCCCGGACATATGGACCAGCCCGGATATCCGGCATCCGGCCCAGAAATCCGGCCTCCTCCCCGGACATCCGGACAAGCCTATCCAGAGGACAGAAGAAACGACACTCCAGCCCTGACATCCAGCCAAAGGACCGGACATCCGGCTCTTCCCGAGCCCCCGAACATCCGGCCCCGTCTATCCAGAGAGCATCGAGGCCGACCGCACCAGCCCGGACATCGGGCACCTCCTGAAGGCCCGGACATCCGGCCCGATGCACGGACATCCGGCCCCGTTTGTCTGCGCAAAGTAAAGGGCCGAGGCCCATGTACCCCTTCGCCCCCTAGACTATATATACTCCTCCTCCTCCCTCTTTCTAGGGTTAGCATTGGTTTAGCTCATATGTGAGATGGAGCTTTGCTTATCCATTACTGATCTACTCCAAGAGAGAGACCGCGGCCCCTCTACGGAGAAGATCCCCTTGGATTCAAGACCCCCTCTTGGGTGGCCCCATCAAGACCTCCTCTAGGAGAAAAACCGGTTACCTTTGTATCGTCCCTTGTTGATCGTGAATCTTGTATCTCCTCTCGTGTTTCGAGGATCTAGCACATGTGTGATTGTTCTTGTTGGTTTTAGTGATCCTCTCGTTATTTCCCTCATGTTTCCCCTTGTTCTTTGTGTTCTTAGTTGGGATCCGCTCCTTTCGTGAAAGATCGGCCGTATAGGGTTCCACCCTACATCATCTTGGTATCATGAGCCACGTTGATCATGATTTCGGAGCCCCCTCTCTCTGTTTTCTAGCCTAGTTTTGTTGATTTTTTCCCTAATTCAAAAATTGCCCCAATTTTTTTGTGATTTGTTGGTGTGATGAAGTTTTGTTGGATTTGCTCCACGGATTTCGTGTGTTGCAGGTAGATCTGGCTTTCCCACATCTTTCCCCAACTTCCATCCACAAAATCTCCCGAATTTTGCCCCGGATTTGACCTCTCCACGTGAAGTTCATCGAGTTCGTCCATGGATCCAGAGCTCGGACATCCGGCCCGACAGCCCAGACATCCGGCCGCCCCGGATATCCGGCCATCCAGCCCGGACATCCGGCCCCTGACAGCATCACTTCCATCCACCGCTTCTTTTCCGCCTAACTTTCGTCAAATTTTGACCCGGTGCCCACTTCCACTTCCGCATACCACCACCACTTCCGCATAGCACCACCATAGCCTTCCCGCTACCACCTCCAACAATTTTGTCATGTTTTTGCTTTGAGAATTTGAGTTGCGGTTCCCGTGTCCTATTCTGTTTCGGCTATTTAGGTACAGTTCGACATCGACATCACCGACGCTCATATTCGCCACGGATTCGTCATCAACAACGGTAACCTCATCTTGGTATCGTGATATCATTCTACATTCTTGCCATCACATTGATAACCACATAGCCTTACTTTTGCGTCGCATACCCATCGAGACTAGCCTTTGAGTATTGCCGGCAACATGACTTGTGCACATTAGTGATCACACTTCCCATAGCATACATACCATATCATCATGTTGCATATCTTGGTATCATCTCTTGTGTCACAAAGTTGTCATCGCATACACAATTGCTATCTTGGTTCGTGAAGCATTGCATTAGAAAAGAGCTCAAATACAAAGAGCCAAACAAGCTTTTAAGCAAAAGGGAAGATAAGCAAAGAGCTTATAAGCAAGAACCATAGCATCATACAACATTAGGATTGTCATACTCGATCAACTTGGATCATATCATCGGAATACCATATATATAGCATACTTGGGATAGAAGTCGTTGCATTTTTGCTTAGTAGGTTGTGCACAATTTCGTATCCACCTATTGTGCAATCGTGCTAGCGTCTCTTTAGTGTTGTGCAACAAGAACATTTTCGTGGATTCCACATTTTGGCTCATCCCTTGGTTGCACGACCCCACTTATCTATTTGTGTGTGTGTTTCCGTGTACCATATCTTGCTATTGGTCTACTTGTTGCATTTGCAAATTTACGAATCTTTTCCAACATTATTGAGTCTCACTTACAATTGCATCAAATTTTGTGCCACCATCCTAACCGAGCTCCACTATAAGATTTTACTTTTGTAGGTGTGAGAAACCGATAAGAATTGGTACCAATTGTGCTATTTCCTTGTTACACATTGGAGTGATCATTGATCCATCTTCAACATCGGTCAAGGTACATTTGGTATATGTTCTTCTCTTTCTCCCACTCCCATATTTTTGTTTGGAATGATGGATAGGCAAAGTACTTCTACCAACCCACTCTTCCTTGAGCAAGACGACGACCCGAACAACTGCATCACCAAGCTACACCTCTTTGGAACGCAACGAGCCTTGCATGAAGAGCAACTAGCAATGTGCGACCGCATCGACAACCTCGCCACCGACTTGCGACTCTCCGAGCAACGTACAAGAGACGACTTCGACAACAAGCTCGACGAACACAAGCACGAGAATGACGCAAGAATGGACGAGATTCGTGCCTTGTTGGTCAACCGCTCTTCTACCACTTCGCCCTACTCAAGACGGAGCCGCTCGATTCGACACTCCGACGACACTCTCTCCGGCTCAAGTACCCTGACATCGAACACTCTTCGTCGTGCCGGGCATCAAGATCGTCAAGCAAACCGCAATCCTCTACACGACACCGACTCTCAAGAGCATCGACACCGTCAAAACTAAGCTACATTCGCGCAAGCACAAGAACGGCAACGCCAACGACAACAAGAACAAGAGGAGCGAGCGCGACAACACCAAGATGTACAAGATGCCGAGGCACAACATCAAGAACAACAACTACGTGAAGCTCAAGCACTTGAGGGGCAACGTGCCCTTCGTGATTCAAGTTGAGCCATAGCTAACCGAGGCCGACAAGCTCATGAGCATCAAGAAGCGCTTCGTGATGAAGTTCAAGAGCGGATTTATCAATCACGTGTGCATCGTCAAGCTCCTCGTCCAGATCGACAAGCGCCTCCTCAAGCTCGAAAAGAACCTCAAGTTCGCCAAGAGAATGAAGACAATGGAAATCCTCCAATACAAGAGCAACATGAGGTCGACAACCCTCCTCGCCAAGAGCAACATGAGATTGTCAATCCTCAACGACATCGGCGTCATCATCCTCGACCCCAACACAATGAAGACCAACGATACGGCAAGCTAAAGTTCACCATGCCCAAGTTCACTGGAAGCAATGGCCCCGAAGAGTACATATCATGGGCATTGAAGGTCGACAAAATCTTCCGCTTGCACAACTATGAAGAAGAGAAGAAGATCGCGATGGCATCCCTTGAGCTCCAAGATTACGTCCTCATATGGTGGGAACAAGTCACTGAGCGACGAGCGGCAAGAGGTGAACCACCCATCAATACTTGGGCGCAAATGAAGGATGTCATGAGAGCACGTTTCGTGCCTAACTACTACAACCGCAACCTCTTCAAGAAACTCTAACTCCTCAAGCAAGGAACCAAAAGCGTTGAAGAGTACTACAGGGAAATGGAGATTTCCATGATACGAGCCAATGTCACGGAAGATGATGAGAAAACTATGGCATGTTTCTTGAATGGACTTAATCATCCTATCAAGAAGATCGCCGACTTCCAACCATACTCGAACCTAATCGAGCTAGTGCATCAAGCTACCAACGCGGAACGCCAAGTGCAAGATGATTTCAAATATGCCAAGTTCTCATCTAAGTCCTATGGCTTCTCCAACAATCAAGCTTGATGTAGGGTGGAACCCTAGATGGCCGATCTTTCACGAAAGGAGCGGATCCCTACGAAGAACGTGATGAACACGAGGGGAAACACGAGGGAAACATGAGGGGAACACGAGAGAAATCACTCAACTAACAAGAATAGATCACACATGCGCTAGATCGATGAACACAAAGGTAAGATACAAGATCCAAATCCAACAAAGGACGATACAAAGGTAACCGGTTCTTCTCCGTAAGGAGGTCTTGATGGGGGTCTTCTCCGTGAGGAGGTCTTGAATCCAAGGTGGATCTTCTCCGTAGAGGGGCCGCGGTCTCTCTTGTGGAGTAGATACGTAATGGATGAGCAAAGCTCAATCTCACATATGAGCTAATCCTTTGCTGACCCTAGAAATATTGAGGAGAAGGAGTATATATAGTCTAGGGGGTCGAAGGGGTACACGGGCCTCGGCCCTTACTGTGCGCAGACAGGGGTGGCCGGATGTCCGGGGCTTCAGGAGAGGCCGGATGTCCGGGCTGGAGGGCAAACCTTCTGGATGTTCTGTAGCGTGGCGCCGGATGTACGGGCTTTTGGCCGGATTTCCGGGCTTTGGCCGGATGTCCGGGCTGGACGCCGGATGTCGGGCCCTGTAGGCTTGGGCGTCTGGGCTGCTGCTGCTGTGGATGCTCCAGGGGCCGGATGTCCAGGTTCATGGCCGGATGTCCGGGGCCTGGAAGGTGAACTTGCCCATTTCCGTTGGTTCTCTTCATCCATGGACTTGGCGGCTTGTCCATCTTCACGTGCATCCTCGGGAGGCTCCTCTTGACACCTAATCATGCATAGCATATCGGACTTAGGTAGTAGCCATGTCTCGAGTGGATCATATGTGATATCACTAAGGAAGGAAGTCACCTCGTTCTCGAGAGCTCTAGCTCATGCTCGTGTCATAGGTCCTCTTGGCTCTTGATGAGACGATGGTAGGTCCATAGGGATGACCGTAGGATGCTCCGCATCATCTCCCCTCCCTTGGGAAAGATCCGACCTCGGATCAAAATCCTCATCACCATGGTATGGGGATAGATCTTTGATGTTGAAGATGCCGCTCACAGAGTACTTGTCGCGTGGGATGTTGATCTTGTATGCGTTGTTGTTGTAGCGTGCAAGCACCTTGAAGGGTCCATCCGCTCGGGGTAGTAGCTTGGACTTGCGTTCCTTGGGGAAGCGATCCTTGCGAAGGTGTAGCCACACAAGATCTCCAACATTGAACATCATGGGTTGCTTGTTGACGTTGAGCTTGGTCGCGAGTCGTTGTACTTGGCGCTCGATGGTGTTTCTTGTATCTTCATGCATCTTCTTGAGGAAGTTGACTCGGGCACTCGCGTCCCTGTTTGTGCGCTCTTGTAGCGGTAGAGGTAGAATGTCCAATGGAGACAATGTGTTGAAGCCATAGACGACCTCGAAGGGGGACTTGCCGGTAGTCGAATGTCTTGCACGATTGTAGGCGTACTCGGTGATGCGTAGGCACTCCTCCCACTCCTTGATGTTCTTCTTTATCAACACGCGTAGTAGTGTGGAGAGCGTGTGGTTGGTCACCTCCGTTTGGCCGTCGGTTTGTGGATGGTATGCCAAAGAGAACAAAAGCTTGATTCCGAGCTTGGCGCACAATGTCTTCCAAAAGTAACTCAAGAACTTGACGTCGCGGTCCGAGACAATCGTCTTTGGCACTCCATGAAGGCGCAAGATTTCCCTACAAAACAAATTTGCAACATGTGAAGCATCGGCTATCTTGTTGCAAGGAATGAAATGTGCCATTTTGGAGAATCGGTCCACAACAACAAAAACGGAATCCTTGCCATTTCAAGTTCTAGGCAAACCAAGCACAAAGTCCATGCTAATGTCTTCCCATGGGTGATATGGAATTGGAAGTGGCATATAGAGGCCATGAGATTGAGCTTTGGACTTAGCTTTGCGACATGTAGAGCATCGGTTGGTGAAGCGATTGACGTCGCGGAACATCTTGGGCCAAAAGTAGTTCTTGGAGAGCGTAGCAAATGTCTTGTCGCGTGCAAAGTGTCCCATGAGTCCGCCTCCATGAGATTCCTGCAAAAGCAACAAGCGAAGAGAGGACTCGGGGATGCAAAGTTTGTTAGCTCTCATAAGATATCCATCTTTGATGTAGTATCGATCCCGAGAGGTATGCGTCAAACACTTGGCATAAGGAATAGAAAATGTAGGATCATGCTCATACAAGTCTTTTATATGCTCAAAGCCAATGACATTTAACTCAAGTTGATTAACAAGCATGCATATACGGGAAAGTGCATCCGCCACAACATTTTCCTTACCTTTAATATACTTGATGACATAAGGAAACGACTCAATGAACTCACTCCATTTAGCATGACGCTTGTTCAACTTAGTTTGACCCTTAAGGTATTTAAGTGTTTCATGGTCGGTATGGATGATGAACTCATGAGGGCGTAGGTAATGTTCCCATTCATGCAAAACTCACACCAAAGCATATAGCTCTTTGTCATAGATAGGGTAATTGAGTTGTGCTCCGGAGAGTTTCTCACTAAAATAAGCAATTGGGCGCTTCTCTTGCGTTAACACACGTCCTATGCCATTACCACTAGCATCGCAATGAATTTCGAAAGGTTTGTCAAAGTTGGGTAATGCAAGCACGGGAGCATGAGTAAGCAAATTCTTAAGCTCATTGAAAGCGATATCTTGAGATGTTCCCCAAACAAACGGTGCATTTTTCTTACTCAAAGCATGCAAAGGTGAAGCAATGGTGCTAAAATCCTTCACAAATCTACGATAGAAACCGGCTAAACCAAGAAAACTACGCACTTGTTGCAAATTGGTTGGTTGGGGCCAAGTTTTAATAGCATTGATCTTAGATTCATCAACATGAACACCCTTAGAAGATACTAGGAAACCCAAGAAAACAAGCTTATCAACACCAAATAGGCATTTTTCCATATTAGCATAAAGTTGCTCTTTTCGAAGAGTTTGTAGCACGGTGCGAAGGTGGGTGACATGCTATTTGAGAGATTTGCTAAACACAAGGATATCATCAAAGTAGACAACAACAAATTCACCAATGTAAGGGCGAAACACGTAATGCATAAGACGCATGAAAGTATCGGGTGCTTCCGATAAACCCATAGGCATGACTAACCACTCATATAGACCAAACTTTGTTTTGAAAGCGGTTCTCCATTCATCACCCTCTTGTATGCGGATTTGATAGTAACCACTTTTAAGATAAATTTTGGAAAAGATAGTGGCACCGCAAAGTTCATCAAGCATATCATCAAGGCGTGGAATGGGATACCTATAACGAACGGTGATAGCATTGATAGGTCTACAATCGGAACACATGCGAAAGCTACCGTCTCGTTTTGGCACAAGAATGACCGGTACGGCACAAGCACTCAAACTTTCACGCACATGTCCATGGTCTATGAGATGCTTTACTTGCCTTTGAATTTCTTTGGTTTCTTCGGGGTTGACGCGGTAGAGCGCTTTGTTTGGAAGCGGCGCTCCGGGGATGAGATCAATTCGGTGCTCAATGCCTCGTAGTGGAGGTAGACCCGGAGGTAGCTCATCGGGGAAAACTTCTTGGAATTCCTGCAATAAAGAAGATAACACCAAAGGTAGATCGTGAGAGTTGTTAGTTTTTGGTGCCTCATCCTTGCACAATAGGACATAGTGTAGGACACTTGATGGGTTCCCACACACTTCTCTCATCTCACGTTTGGTGGCAAATAGGACTAAGTTTTTCTTGTCGCTCATCGTGGAGGCACTCAATTTGGGCTTGTGGCGCTCACTCTCTTTTTGGTGGTTCACTCTCTCACTATACTCTCCACAATGGGTGTTTTGCTTGTCGGCGAGCACTTGGCTTGGAGACATAGGACGTAGCACAAACTCTTTCCCTTTCATCTTGAAGCTATAGTGATTTGTACGCCCATTGTGAATGACACCTCAGTCAAATTGCCATGGCCGTCCAAGAAGGAGGTGGCACACGGTCATCGGAAGGACATCACACTCCAAAGTGTCTTCATAGGCGCCGATCTTGAAAGAGAGTTGTACTCTCTGCTCGACTTGTATGGTGCCGGTGTCGCTTAGCCATTGAACCTTGTAGGGGTGCGGGTGCTTCATCTTGACCAATTGGAGTTTGGAGCGTAGTTCTTCACTTGCCAAGTTATGGCAACTCCCTCCATCGATGATGACCTTGACGGACCGTCCATTGATGCCGGCCTTTGTGTGGAAGATATGGCATCTTTGATCTTCGTCTTGTTGATGTTGAAGAGTCAAGACCTTGGAGACAACAAGAGCGGGACTTGAGTCTTCGTCACAAAAGATGTGATCATCTTCTTCTTCCTTGTTCACTTGTCGGTGCATGGCCACTTGCTCAAGAGCTTCCATTTCTCCTTCACTCATGGAGTCGTAGGTGCCGTCGTCGTTGAGGATCATGGTGCGCATGTTTGTGCACTCGAAGGACTTGTGGCCTCGGCCTCTGCATGTGAAACATTTGATGGAACTTGTCTTGATGGTCTCATCGGTTGGAGTAGATGATGATGAAGCTTTCGGCTTGAAGTTGCTTGTAGTAGGAGGACGACTTGAGCTTGTCGAAACTTTCTTGTAACTTGACTTGTCGCCATTTCTCGTGGTGGGAGTCGTTGAAGCTTGATTGTTGGAGAGGCCATAGGACTTTGATGAGAACTTGGCATACTTGAAGTCGTCTTGTACTTGCCGTTCCGCTTTGGTAGCTTGATGCACTAGCTCGATGAGGTTCGAGTATGGTTGGAAGTCGGCAATCTTCTTGATAGGGTGATTGAGTCCATTCAAGAAACGTGCCATAGTTTGCTCATCATCTTCTTTGACATTGGCTCGTATCATGGCAATCTCCATTTCCTTGTAGTACTCTTCAACGCTCTTGGTTCCTTGCTTGAGTTGTTGGAGTTTCTTGAAGAGGTCGCGGTTGTAGTAGTTTGGCACGAATCGTGCTCTCATGACATCCTTAATTTGTGCCCAAGTGGTGATGGGTGGTTCACCTCTTGCCGCCTGGCGCTCAATGACTTGTTCCCACCAAATGAGTACGTAGTCTTGGAATTCGAGGGATGCCATTGTGATCTTCTTCTCTTCTTCGTAGTTGTGCAAGCGGAAGATTTTGTCAACCTTCAATGCCCATGATATGTACTCTTCGGGGTCATTGCTTCCGGTAAACTTGGGCATGGTGAACTTTAGCTTGCCATATCGTTGCTCTTCATTGTGTTGGGGTCGGGGATGATGACGCCCATGTCGTTGAGGATTGACAATCTCATGTTGTGCTTGGCGAGGAGGGTTGTCTTCCTCATGTTGCTCTTGGCGAGGAGGGTTGTCTTCCTCGTGATGCTCTTGGCGAGGAGGTGGTCCATTGTCTTCTTGCTCTCGATGGACTTGACGTTCTTGTCTCGCATGAGGAGAAACTTGTCTATCTTGACGAGGAGCTTGTCGATCTTGACGAGGGGCTTGACGATGCACACGTGCTTCGTAAATCCTTTCTTGAGCTTCATCGCGAAGTGCTTCTTGATGTAGTCAAGCTTGTCGGCCTCGATTGGCTACGGCACGACTTGAGTCTTGAAGAGCACGTTGCGCCTCAAGTGCTTGAGCTTCACGTAGTTGTCGTTCTTGACGTTGCGCCTCGGCGTCTTGTGCATCTTGATGTTGTCGCGCTCGCTCCTCTTGTTCTTGTTGTCGTTGGCGTTGCCGTTCTTGTGCTTGTGCGAAAGCAGCTTGGTTGTGACGATGTTGATGCTCTTGAGAGTCAGTGTCGTGTAGAGGATTGCGGTTAGCTTGATGGTCTTGACGCGCGGCATGACGAAGAGTGTTCGATGTCGGTGTACTTGAACCGGAGATGGTGTCGTCGTAGTGTCGACTTGAGCGGCTCCGTCTTGACGAGGACGAAGTTGTAGAAGAGCGGACCATCATGGTTCGGATATCTTCTTTGAGGGAACTCATGGATGTGTCGAAGTAGTCTCTTGTACGTTGCTCAGATTGTCGTAGATCGGTGGCAAGGTTGTCGATGCGATCGCCCAAAGCAAGTTGTTCTTGATGCAAAGCTCGGTGTGCACCAAATAGTTGAGTCTTGGTGACGTAGGATGACATGTCGTCGTCTTGCTCCAAGAAGAGTGGATTGGTAGAAGTACTTGGCCTATCCATCATTCCAAACAAAGATATGTGAGTGGGAGAAAGAGAAGAACCAATACCAAATGTACCTTGACCGATGTTGAAAATGGATCAAAGATCACTCCAATGTGTATCAAGGGAATAGCACAATTGGTACCGTTTCTTGTCGGTTCTCACACCTACACAAGTAAAATCTTATGGTGGAGCTTGGCTAGGATGGTGGCACAAAATTTGATGCAATTGTAAGTGAGACTCAATAATGTTTGAAAAGATTCACAAATTTGCAAATGCAAGAAGTAGACCAATAGCAAGATATGGTACACGGAAACACACACGCAAAAAGATAAGTGGGGTTGGGCAACCAAGGGTGAGCCAAAATGTGGAATCCACCAAGATGCTCTTGTCGCACAACACTAGAGAGACGCTAGCACGATTGCACAATAGGCGGATACGAACTTGTGCACAACCTACTAAGCAAAAATGCAACGACTTCTATCCCAAGTATGCTATATGTATGATGTTTCTATGCTTTGATCCAAGATGATCGAGTATGGCAATCTTAATGTTGTATGATGCTATGGTTCTTGCTTAAGCTCTTTGCTTATCATTCCCTTTTGCTTAAAAGCTTGTTTGGCTCTTTGTTGTTTGAGCTCTTTTCTCATGCAATGCTTCACGAACCAAGATAGCAATTGTGTATGCGAAGAAAACTTTTGTGACACAAGAGATGATACCAAGATATGCAACTCAAGGATGGTATGTATGCTATGTGAAGTATGAACACTAATGTGCACAAGTCACGTTGCCGGCGATACTCAAAGGCTAGTCTCGATGGGTAAGCTATGCAAAAGTAAGGCCATGGGGTTATCAATGCAAATGCAAGAGAGTATGATAATATCACGATACCAAGATGATATGACGGTGAAGGTGATACCAAAGTAATGTAGCCGTTCGTAGTAGTCCTTGGCGAAGATGAGCGGCGGTGATGTTGTTGCCGAACCGTACCTAGATAGCCGAAACACAATAGGATACGGAAACCACAACTCAAATTCTCAAAACAAAATGGGTCAAAATTGTCGGAGTTGGTAGCGGGAAAGGCTATGGTGGTGCCATGCGGAAGTGGTGGTGGTATGCGGAAGTGTATGTGGGCACCGGGACAAAATTTGGTGCGAGTTAGTTGGTAAACGGAGTGGAGGATGGAGTTGATGCTGTCAGGGGCCGGATGTCCGGGCTGATGGCCGGATGTCCAGGCCGGGCCGGATGTCCGGGCTGGTCGGGCCGGATGTCCGGGCTCGGGATCCGTGGATGAACACCGCGTCGAGAGGTCAAATCCGGGGCAAAATTTGGAAGATTTTGTGGATGGAAATTGGGGAAAAGATGGGGAAAAGCTAGATCTACCTGCAACACACGAAATCCGCGGATCAAATCCAACAAAACTTCATCACACCAACAAATCACAAAAAAATTTGGGGCTATTTTTGTCGGGCAATTTTCGGGTTAGGACGAAAAACAACAAAATCAAGCTAGAAAACAAAGAGAGGGGGCTCCGAAATCATGATCAACGTGGCTCTGATACCAAGATGATGTAGGGTGGAACCCTAGATGGCCGATCTTTCATGAAAGGAGCGGATCCCTACGAAGAACGTGATGAACACGAGGGGAAACACGAGGGAAACATGAGGGGAACACGAGAGGAATCACTCAACGAACAAGAATAGATCACACATGCGCTAGATCAATGAACACAAAGGTAAGATACAAGATCCAAATCCAACAAAGGATGATACAAAGGTAACCGGTTCTTCTCCGTAAGGAGGTCTTGATGGGGGTCTTCTCCGTGAGGAGGTCTTGAATCCAAGGTGGATCTTCTCCGTAGAGGGGCCGCGGTCTCTCTCGTGGAGTAGATCCGTAATGGATGAGCAAAGATCTATCTCACATATGAGCTAATCCTTTGCTGACCCTAGAAAGATGGAGGAGAAGGAGTATATATACTCTATTCTTTTGCAAGAATCTCATGGAGGAGGACTCATGGGACACTTTGGACACGACAAGACATTAGCAATGCTCTCCAAGAACTACTTTTGTCCCAAGATGTTCCACGACGTCTCATGCTACACCAACTGATGCTCTACATGTCGCAAAGCTAAGTCTAAAGCTCAATCCCATGGTCTCTATATGCCACTTCCTATTCTGTATCACCCATGGGAAGATATTAGTATGGATTTTGTGCTTGGTTTGCCTAGGACTAGAAACGGCAAAGATTCCGTGTTTGTTGTTGTGGACCAATTCTCTAAAATGGCACATTTCATACCATGCAACAACATAGACGATAATTCACATGTTGCAAATCTTTTTTGTAGGGAAATCTTGCGTCTACATGTAGTGCCAAAGACGATTATCTCGGACCATGGCGTCAAGTTCTTGAGCTACTTTTGGAAGACCTTATGCGCCAAGCTCGGAATCAAGCTTTTGTTCTCTTCGACATACCATCCTCAAACCGACGGCCAAACGGAGGTGACGAACCGAACGCTCTGCACTCTACTATGCGTGTTGATCAAGAAGAACATCAAGGAGTGGGAGGAGTGTCTACCCATCGCCGAGTATGCCTACAACCGTGCAAGAGATACGACTACCGGCAAGTCCCCGTTCGAGGTCGTCTATGGTTTCTACCCGTTGTCCCCATTGGACATCCTTCCTCTACCACTACAAGAGCGCATCAACATGGACGCGAGTGCATGAGTGAACTACCTCAAGAAGATGCATGAAGATACAAGGCACACCATCGAGTGCCAAGTATAATGACTCATGACCAATATCAATTTCAACAAGCAACCCATGATATTCAACATCGAGATCTTGTTTGGCTACACCTTTGCAAGGAACGCTTCCCCAACGAATGCAAGTCCAAACTTCTACCTTGAGCCGACGGACCCTTCAAGGTGCTAGCACGCTACAACAACAATGCTTACAAGATCGACCTCCCGTGCGACAAGTGCTCCGTGAGCGATATCTTCAATGTCAAAGATCTCTCTCCATACCATGGTGATGGGGATTTCGATCCAAGGTCGGATCTTTCCCAGGGGGGAGATGATGCGAAGCATCCCACGGTCATCCCCATGGACACTACCTCAACTACACAAGCTCCAAGTGGACCCATGACAAGAGCTCGAGCACGTGCTATTCAATCTGAGGTGACATCTCTCCTACTTGAGAGTGAGACATGGCTACTGCCTAAGTCAGAAACACTATGTGTGATCAGGTACACCCACAAGCCACGGAGCCGAGAGCTGAGGAAGAAGGAACATGCGACAACTCCTTGTCCAGCCCAGAACTTCCGACCAGAGCCCGGAACCTCCAGCCGCCCCGGAACTTCCGGCCTCCGACGACGCAGATGAGCCCGGGCGTGCAAACTCTCTGGTTAGCCCGGACCTTCCGGCCCCCGGATGCCAGCCCAACTACCACTGTATCAACTCTCTGGTTAGGCCGGACCCTCCCCGGACCTTGGCCCGGAACCTCCGATGCCCGGAACTTCTGGCCTTGCCCGGAACTTCCGGCCTTGCTTGCGCGCAATGACTCGGGCCGAGGCTCAAGTACCCTTTCGCCCCCTAGACTATAAATACTCTTCTTCTACCTCCGTTTTAGGGTTAGCAAAGTAGTAGCTCATTTGAGATAGAGATTTTCTCTCCACTTGATCCCTTCTCCATCAGAGTTCATGACCTCTACGGAGAAGATCCCCCAAGTGGATTCAAGACCCCTCACGAGAAGACCCCTCAAGACCTCCTCACAGAGAGGAACTTGCTACTTGTATCGTCCCTTGTTGATCGTGGATCGTGTATCTCTTTGTGTTTCGAGGATCTAGCACATGTGTAATCGAATCTTATTGTTTGAGTGATTTCCTCTCGTGTTTCCCCTTGTTTTACCCTCGTGTTGTTTGTGCTCTTCGCGGGATCCGCTCCAATCGTGAAAGATCGGGCATCTAGGGTTCTACCCTACATCATCATGGCCCACTCCTTCACCTTATGGCCTCCTCCCAGAGCTTCTAGGGTCTCTTATGTCCAAAAAAATCATCAAAAAGTTCCGTGGGATTTGGACTTCGTTTGGTACTGATTTCCTGGAAAACCAAAAACAAGCAAAAACAGCAACTAGCACTTGGCACTAAGTTAATAGGTTACTCCCAAAATATGATATATAATTACATATAAAACATCCAAGATTGATACTATAATAGCATGGAACAATCAAAAAATATAGATACGTTGGAGATGTATAAGTACGTAGAGCTTTGTCAACTTAGTCAACAAAAGATTCTAGCAGCAGTGACCGTTGGATGTTAATCCAACGCCCGTGCTGCTTCTTCAACCTCTCATCTTCTTGCTCCAGCCGCCCAAACCAGCGCTAGCCGTACCGCCTGCTCCTGCCTTCCGTGGCCGGCTGTGCTGCCGCGCAGGTGTGACGCCCCCGATTCCATCATACACTAATCATACACGCAAATGTGTACGATCAAGATCAGGGACTCACGGGAAGATATCACAACACATCTCTAGACACAAAATGAAATAATACAAGCTTCATATTACAAGCGAGGGGCCCCGAGGGCTCGAATACAAGCTCGATACACAAGAGTCAGCGGAAGCAACAATATCTGAGTACAGACATAAGTTAAACAAGACTGCCTTAAGAAGACCAGCACAAAAGCAACAACGATCGAAGAGGCAAGGCATCCTGCCTGGGACCTCCTAACTGCTCCTAGTCATCGGCGGTCTCCACGTAGCAGCAAGCACCATCGGGAAGTAGTAGACATCGGCGGTGGCATCTGGCTCTTGGGATCCACCATCTGGTTGCAACAACCGGAAAGAAGAAAGAAGGGGGGAAAGGGGTAGCAAAGCAACCGTGAGTACTCATCCAAAGTACTCGCAAGCATCAGATCTATACTAAGTATGCATTGATATCAAATGGAAGGGTTGTATCTGTGGACTGAACTGCAGAATGCCAGAATAGAAGGGGAAGGCCTAGCTTATAGAAGACTAGCATCTTCAAACAGCTCCAAGCATCTTGCAACATGTAGAAGAGTAAAGAATAGCAGTTTATAATTAACAAGCATGTTGTAGCATTAATGCCAAGAGATCCTTCCTCGACTCCTGCGAGAAAGCAATCCCGGAGCCACATATCTCAAGTATCCATTTCTAGTTATAAAAGATCAAGATATAAGTCTGAACGTCCGTTATCGTGGACACGGCTATTCGAATAGATAATCTTCCCTACAGGGGTGCACCACGTTTTCCAACATGCTTGATTACTCTGGACGGACACACTTTTCTGGGTCAATGCCCGGCCTCGAAAGATCAACACGTCGTAGCCCTACCTAGGCTCAGTAGAGAGGTCCCCGCCGGTCTACATCCTAAGCACTTCGGGGTCTGGGCCCATCGCCCGTTGCACTCCGGGTCGTTGTGCGATGAGCCGGGACAAGCACCACCTCATACTGGATGGCACTAGCCCGACAGGCCCGCAATGCTGAACTGGACGTCTGACAAAGCTTTGGCTGATACTGCGACATCGAGGCCCATAACTATTCTCGCGTGGTGGTTAGTGCGTAAAGGCCAAAGGCCAACTCAGAACAAATACCCAAACCATTAGTGTATTAGGGGCTTGCGGAGACGAGCAGAGACTCGGGATAATGTGACCCTGTTGCCCCGTCTCGTGGACTTACGGCAAGGGCTCAGAATGCCCGGCCGTGCCACGTAATTTTCTCGCGGGTGCTCTCCGGGCCCGCCCGACTTTCACAAAGGTCTCAAGTAAAGTCAAGGTAACCGTGTGTCCAAACATCAAGGGGAAAACCTGAGGAATCACTCTCGATGGATTCCACTCGATGTAATCATCAAGGTGAATGTATGAGGAATCACCCTCAAGGTCCACACTTGAGGGTTTGCACGACGGAGTCGTATCGGGAGTGGTGCAGGAGGAATCACCCTCGATGACCACGACCGAGTAGCTACACTACAGAGTCATCATCAGGAGTGCGTTAGAGGTATCACCCTCGGCACTCGATAGTATCTCTGCAGAGTCGAGCAACAAAGGGGGCTGAAGTGATGTGTCGATCTCTGGTCGTCGATCATGTTGCTCGAGTCATTGATGATGAAGCAGGGGCAACAAGGACAAGGTGGGGGTCACTGATGTATCACTAACCAAACTATACTAAGCAGTTTAGGATAAACAGGTAAGGTAGAACAAAAGGTACAAAAGCAGGATATGCATCAGAATAGGAGCAAACTATTAGAATAGCAAAATCTAATGCAAGTAAGAGAGAGAATGGAATGAGCGATATCGGGATGATCAAAGGGGGGCTTGCCTGGAAGCTCCGCTAAAAGGGAAGAAGGGTCGTCGTCGACGTAGTCGATCATAGCGGCATCAACATCAGTCTCGGGGTCTACCGGAGAGAAGAGGGGGAAGAAACAATAAATAAAGAGCAAACAAGGCATAACATGGCAATACGCAGCGCTAGGAGTGTTCTAACGCGGCACTACTCGATACAGGTGAAGGGGGAAAACATCCGGGAAAGTTTTCCCGAAGTTTGGCATTTTTGGACAGACAAACGGGAGGGGGACGGTTGCAGGTTCGCTAGGCTAGGGACGTGTGACAGACGAAGCGGCTGCGTATGCAGATTCGTCTCGTCTTTCTAAGCAACTTTCATGTACAAAGTATTTTCAACCGAGCTATGGTTTATTCTCACCCCCGTTGATGTGCAGGGGGTCGACAAGGCTTGACGAGGCTGTTGGGGGGAGCCGGGGAGGCGACGCGGAGCAGAGACAAGGTTGACGACGACGACGGGGCGACGACGACGTGGAGGAGATCGAGGAGGCGGCGGCGAACGGCGACGACGCCAGATCCAGGGGAAGGGCGCGCGTGGTGGGGGCGCCGGCGGGGCGACGGGCTCGGGTGCCCCCGATCCCGATCTGGATCGGGGAGGGAGGCAGAGGGAGGAGTGGGACGTGGGGAGGAGAGTGGGGGTCTGGTGGGGGATAGGGTTTGGGAAGGTGGCCTTGTAGGCCAAAGAGGGGGCGGCTGAGCCGGTTGGTCCAGCATGGGGGGGGGTCTTTTCATTTTATTTTTATTTAACCTTTTATATTTCTGTTTTATTTAGAT
The DNA here is from genome assembly GCF_002575655.3 of Aegilops tauschii subsp. strangulata. Taxonomy (NCBI): domain Eukaryota; kingdom Viridiplantae; phylum Streptophyta; class Magnoliopsida; order Poales; family Poaceae; genus Aegilops; species Aegilops tauschii. Next base: position 283,013,721 of record NC_053036.3, read on the forward strand.
TAGGGCATCAAACCACTTTGCAAAAATGTTGGTTCACCATGAATATTAACAAATGAAGATTTGCCACATGATGAACATTTTATTTTAGACATTTGAAAACTTTTGAGTGTGACTTGATTTTGATTTTTGAATAAAGGGTGGGTTTGAAACATCACGAGTTTAATAACAGTAAACATGATGACGTGGCATCATTAGCAGGGAATTACTATAGCTTAATTATCTGGGCGTCACAATTCTCCTCCACTACAAGAATTCTCGTCCCGAGATTTAAGGGGTGGAATAAGGGGGAAAGACTCGGTAAGGACGGAGCTCAACACAAGATAGGTACCTGGGGGCTATCTCAAAGAACATGGCATAGAGGCATCGCTCGAATTGAAATTCAAGAAAGTCATCAACAGCAAGGTAAGAAGGTGCGATAAGATACTACAAGCAGATAAACAATCGTCCGATGTGTGAAACTGATGTCGCTTGAAGCTACGTCGGTATTTTCCCAAAGAGGAAGGGATGATGCAGCACAGCGGCGGTAGGTATTTCCCTCAGATATGAAACCAAGGTTATCCAACCAGTAGGAGAACCAAGCAACACAACGTAAATAGCCCCTGCACACAAATAACAACACCTCGCAACCCGACGTGTTAAAGGGGTTGTCAATCCCTTTCGGGGTACGGCGCCAGAAATTGCATGTTGACGGGAGAAAGTTGTAATGGATTGAATAAATAGATCGCAAATAAAGTAAAGTGCAGCAAAGTATTTTTTATTTTTTGTTTAATGGATCTGAATAAAAAGTGCAAATAATATAGACCGCAAAGCAAATAAATGAGAAAGAAGACCCGGGGGCCGTAGGTTTCACTAGTGGCTTCTCTCAAGAAAGATAGCAAACGGTGGGTAGACAAATTACTATTGGGCAATTGATAGAACCTCAAATAATTATGACGATATCCAGACAATGATCATTACATAGGCATCACGTCCAAGATTAGTAGACCGACTCCTGCCTGCATGTACTACTATTACTCCACAAATTGACCGCTATCCAGCATGCATCTAGTGTATTAAGTTCATGGAAAAACGGAGTAATGCAATAAGAACGATGACATGATGTAGACAAGATCCATTTATCTATGGCGGTAGATATAGATCCCATCTTTTTATCCTTAGTAGCAATGATACATACGTGTCGGTTCCCTTTCTGTCACTGGGATCAAGCACCGTAAGATCGAACCCACTACCGGGCACCTCTTCCCATTGCAAGATAAATAGATCAAGTTGGCCAAAGAAAACCCAAATATCGGAGAAGAAATACGAGGCTATAAGAGATCATGCATATAAGAGATCAAAGAAACTCAAATAACTTTCATGGATATAAAAAGATATGACTGATCATAAACTCAAAGTTCATCAGATCCCAAAAAACACACCGCAAAGAGAGTTACATCATATGGATCTCCAAGAGACCATTGTATTGAGAATTCAGCGAGAGAGATAAAGCCATCTAGCTACTAACTACGGACACGAAGGTCTACAAAGAACTACTCACGCATCATCGGAGAGGCACCAATGGAGGTGGTGAACCCCATCCGAGATGGTGTCTAGATTGGATCAGGTGGTTCTGGACTCTGTGGCGGCTGGATGAATATTTCGTCGATGCTTCTAGGGTTCTGGTATTTTTGGGGTATTTATAGAGAAAAGAGGCAGTCCGGGGGGCATCCGAGGTGGGCACAACCCACCTGGGCGCGCCTGGGCCTCCTGGCGCGCCCTGGTGGGTTGTGCCCCCTCGCGGCACCCCCAGGTGCAACCAGGGCCCATTGCCTTCCTTCTGGCCCATAAAAAATCATCGTGGAGTTTCGTGGCATTTGGACTTCATCTAATATTGATTTCCTGTGATGTAAAAAACATGGAAAAAACAGGAACTGGCACTTGGCACTATGTCAATAGGTTAGTACCAAAAAATGATATAAACTGACTATAAAATGATTATAAAACATCCAAGATTGATAATAAGGAGGATGGAACAATCAAAAATTATAGATACGTTGGAGACGTATCAGCATCCCAAGCTTAACTCCTACTCGTCCTTGAGTAGGTAAGTGATAAAAACAGAATTTTTGATGTGGAGTGTTGTTCATCATGTCACATCATATTCTTTTCTTTATAGTATGGACATTTGGACTTTTATGCGATTCAAAGTAATAGTCTAGTTTTGACATAATAATTTAGATACTCAAGCATATCAACAAGCAACCATGTCTTTCAAAATATCAATGCTAAAACAAGTTATCCCTAGCCCATCATGCTCAAACATTGATCCATTCATGAAACACACTCGAATATTAACTACACCCAATACTTAAGTACGATCATATTGCCTCCTAGTTGGTGCTTTTTATGAGAGAAGATGAAGACTCAAAATTCAAAAAAATTGCCTAAAGTAAAAGAAAGGCCCTTCGCAGAGGGAAGTAGGGATTTGTAGAGGTGCGGAGCTCACAGCAAAAAATTTGGAGATAAAAACATTTTGGGAGGTGTATCCATCCCACGAACGAAAACGACTCAGAGTTCCGAACACTTTCCATGCTAGATATGCCATAGGCGGTTCCCAAACAGAAAATAAAGTTTATTCCTTTTTCCACCATTCTTTCACTTTCCATGGCTAACCGTATCCACGAGTGCCCTCCATACCAACACTTTCCAAGGAATTTATTATTTGACAACATAAAGTAAATTCATTTTTGCATTTCGAGACTAGGCATCCCTAAGAACTTTGCCTTACTCTCGTGCAATGACAAGTGAATAAACACTCATCGTGAAAATAACACATCCAGCATGGAAAATATTAGCCATCTGTTACCGTTCCGCGAGCGAAACAAACACACAAAAGAGAAGTTTATTTTGAAAATTAGAGATGGCACATGCAAATTTGCTTAGGACGACAAAAGAATACCGCATATAGGTAGATATAGTGTACTCATGTGGCAAAACTGGTTTAAAGGATTTTGGATGCACAAGTAGAGATCATACTTGGTGCAAAATGAAGGCTAGCAAAAAGATTGAGAAGCGACCAACCAAGAAACGAATAATCTCATAAGCAAGCATTAAGCATAATTAACACCGAATAATGCACCATAAGTAGGATATAATTTTCATTGCATGATTATTGACTTTCGTGCATGCATAGGGAATCACAAACCTTAACACCAATATTCTTACTAGAGCACAATTACTCATCAACATAACTCACATATCACGTCATCATATCTCAAAACTATTACTAAGAATCAAGTTTATCTTGTCCAATGATCTTCATGACATTTTTTTCTTTATCCTTCATGGATATCTATCACTTTGGGACTAATTTTCATGTGTTGCTTTTCATAAGCTCAAACAAATATAAGTGAAGATCATGAGCATAACAAATTTTCTTTCTCTCAAAATAATTTAAGTGAAGCAAGAGAGAAATTCTTAAAAAATTTACTAACTCTCAAATAAATCTAAGTGAAGCAAGAGAGAATTTCTTCAAAAATAACAAAGCACGCCGTGCTAAAAAATATATAAGTGAAGCACTAGAGCAAGTCCTAGCTCATAAAAGATTTAAGTGAAGCATAGAGAGCAAATCTAACAAGTCATGATATAATTTTGGCTCTCTCAAATAGGGGTGTCCAGAAAGGATTGATGACTTAAAACACAAAACAAAACAAGCAAAGACTCATATCTTACAAGACGCCCCAAGCAAAACACATATCATGTGACGAATAAAAATATAGCCTCGAGTAAAATATCGATAGTTGTTGGAAGAAAGCGGGGATGCCACTCGGGGGCATCCCCAAGCTTAGTTGGTTGCTCATTCTTGTATAATAGCTTGGGATGCCGGGGCATCCCCAAGCTTAGGCTCTTGCGTGCTTCCTTCATCCATTGTAAGATAACCCAAAACTTGAAAACTTCAATCACACAAAACTCAACAAAACCTTCGTGAGATCCGTTAGTATAAGAAAGCAAACCACTACTATAAGTGTTGTATCAAACCAATTCATATTTTGTTTTTGTATTATATCTACTGTATTCCAACTTTTCTATGGCAAAAACTCATCAAAGAAAACCATAGAGCCATCAAAATAAGCACACAACACAAAGAAAACAGAATCTGTCAAAACAGAACAGTCTGTAGTAATCTGACTTTTGCGAATGCTTCTGGAACTCCAAAAATTCTACCAAATTAGGATGACCAGTGTAATTTGTATATTAATCTTCTGCAAAAAGAATCAGGGCAAAAGCTCTTTTCTGTGATTTACGAAAATTACTTTCGTGAGCATAAAGTTTCTATCTTTTTCAACAAGATCAAACAACTATCACCCAAGAAGATCCTAAAGGCTTTGCTTGGCACAAACACTAATTAAAACACAAAAAACACAATCATAACAGTAGCATAATTGTGCTAACACTGAAAACAGAAAGCAAAAAGCAAAAATAAATTTTATTCATTTGGTTGCCTCCCAACAAGCGCTATAGTTTTACGCCCTTAGCTAGGCATAAAGCAAGGATCTAAGTTTTGTCACCTTTGTTCTTCTTAATTTTCTTGGGGGTATTTTTATCAGGAGGTTTTGTAAACACAACATAAAACATATTATCCATAGAAACTTTAGCATTCCTTAGTTGGTTTTCTTCATAACCCCTTTGATTTCCCGCAACAATCGAAGAATAGTGTTTATTAACATCATTAAAAACTTGTTGGATTATTTCTAGAACGGGGACCTTCTTTTTAAGATTCTCATCAAAGATCTTATTATCCCCAAGCAAATGCCTTAGTGCATAGTCACTATTGTAGAGAATTTCATCTATCACAGGTTTTTCACGATTCATACCACAAAAGTCAAAGATTTCCTAGCTTCACGAATTATGTAGTCAAACTCGTTCATAAGAACGAGAGTGGCCAACTTTTTGGCTCTAGGATTCTTTATTTCGGGAAGCTCAACAAACAATCTTTGCAAAGTAGGATGAGTGTGGATAAATTTGCTTTCAAGTTTCAGAACTAGTGCTAAAATAGAATCCGCATAATATCTAGTAGTTTTAAGTATAGGAGCATCATCAAGACTCAGTTTTCCAACACAATTGAAGACTTCTTGGATACGTTCTTTTCCCATAATGTTCCCTTGCCCCAAGATAAAAGTTTTAGCATCCAGATTGCCTGTACGTACAATCTTAGGAGTCAGGCCATCATCGGTTGGTGCCATACCGAAGTCACTCATGATTGAAAGCAAAGAATAGATCTGACGAGAAAACGGCGAACGGAAAAGGGAAGCGAATAAAACGGCAAATTTTTGTGAAGTGGGGGAGAGGCAAATGGCAAATAATGTAAATTGCGAGGAGATGAGATTTGTGATTAGGAACCTGGTTATGTTGAAGATCCTCCCCGGCAACGGCGCCAGAAATTCCTTTTGATGTCGCTTGAAGCTACGTCGATATTTCCCCAAAGAGGAAGGGGTGATGCAGCACAGCGGCGGTAGGTATTTCCCTCAAATATGAAACCAAGGTTATCCAACCAGTAGGAGAACCAAGCAACACAACGTAAACAGCCCGTGCACACAAATAACAACACCTCGCAACCCAACGTGTTAAAGGGGTTGTCAATCCCTTTCGGGGTACGGCGCCAGAAATTGCGTCTTGACGGAAGAAAGTTGTAATGGATTGAATAAATAGATCGCAAATAAAATAAAGTGCAGCAAAGTATTTTTGTATTTTTTATTTAATGGATCTGAATAAAAAGTGCAAATAAAATAGACCGCAAAGCAAAAAAATGAGAAAGAAGACCCGGGGGCCGTAGGTTTCCCTAGTGGCTTCTCTCGAGAAAGATAGCAAACGATGGGTAGACAAATTACTGTTGGGCAATTGATAGAACCTCAAATAGTTATGATGATATCCAGGCAATGATCATTACATAGACATCACGTCCAAGATTAGTAGACCGACTCCTGCCTGCATCTACTACTATTACTCCACACATCGACCGCTATCCAGCATGCATCTAGTGTATTAAGTTCATGGAAAAACGGAGTAATGCGATAAGAACGATGACATGATGTAGACAAGATTCGTTTATGTATGGCGGTAGATATAGATCCCATCTTTTTATCCTTAGTAGCAACGATACATACGTGTCGGTTCCCTTTCTGTCACTAGGATCAAGCACCGTAAGATCGAACCCACTACCGGGCACCTCTTCCCATTGCAAGATAAATAGATCAAGTTGGCCAAAGAAAACCCAAATATCGGAGAAGAAATACGAGTCTATAAGAGATCATGCATATAAGAGATCAAAGAAACTCAAATAACTTTCATGGATATAAAAAGATATGACTGATCATAAACTCAAAGTTCATCAGATCCCAACAAACACACCGCAAAAAGAGTTACATCATATGGATCTCCAAGAGACCATTGTATTGAGAATTCAGCGAGAGAGAGAAAGCCATCTAGCTACTAACTACGGACCCGAAGGTGTACAAAGAACTACTCACGCATCATCGTAGAGGCACCAATGGAGGTGGTGAACCCCATCCGAGATGGTGTCTAGATTGGATCTGGTGGTTCTCGACTCTGCAGCGGCTGGATGAATATTTCGTCGACGCTTCTAGGGTTCTGGAATTTTTTGGGTATTTATAGAGCAAAGAGGCAGTCCGGGGGGCACCCGAGGTGGTCACAACCCACCAGGGCGCGCCTGGGCCTCCTGGCGCGCCCTGGTGAGTTGTGCCCCCCTTGGGGCACCCCCCAGGTGCAACCAGGGCCCATTGCCTTCCTTCTGGCCCATAAAAATCATCGTGGTGTTTCGTGGCATTTGGACTTCATCTGATATTGATTTCCTGCGATGTAAAAAACATGGAAAAAACACCAACTGGCACTTGGCACTATTTCAATAGGTTAGTACCAAAAAATGATATAAAATGACTATAAAATGATTATAAAACATCCAAGATTGATAATAAAACAACATGGAACAATCAAAAACTATAGATACGTTGGAGATGTATCAGAAACAACGTGTGAAAAAGGGTTCTGAGGAACGAGAATAAGTATTGTGTCTGATACCAGAATAGATCGTCTCTCGGAAGGTGGCTCGTGGTTTTCATTCAAAGCCAAGCATGAGGAATAACTTTAGAAACAGAGGTGTACAGGAGAGTCAGGTTTCGATCCTGGGACATGTGGGTCATGGGCTCACCATGTGGGTTAAAAGCAGGAAGGGTGCTAACATTTTGCACGGTCATGATAGAAAGGCAGGTCAGAGGATAGGGTGTCAATTATGTTGGCAACAACGTTGGTACCAAGGGTGAGGGACGAAGAGAACCATTTTCCTGCTCGCAAGGCGAGGCGGACCAATAGGCAAAGTTCTCGTCCATCGGTGGCTACCAGAATGTCATCAACAATAGTAACAAGGTCTTACTGACAGAGTTTGTATACCGGGGTGTTTACAAAAGGAGGGAATTATCACTGCTTAGATATGTTAGGTTACAAGAAAGGTTAAACAAAACAATGGAAAGGAAAGTGTAGACTCGAATCAGTTATCGGTGTTCTCGAGTGTCCAACAACTCAGAACCCATGGAAAATTTGGAATTGGCAAGAAATAATAGTTGATGAAGAACTCATATGAAGTTATGTAGTTCCGTGATATTCTCGAGATACTAGAGGGTAATACTCGAGGGTAGAGCAGAATAGAGGTTGGACAGGTGAAAATATCTGCAGAAGACAAGTACTTTAACTTGTCCGAGAAAGGGGATCAAAGATGAACAATATGGTCGGAACCACGGTTGCAAAGGACCAAACCTAGATACACGATGAACTTATCACAAGGGGATTATTCTTATAATAAGAAGCTTCCATGATAGGATCTACATCGTGTCCATGGGCATGAACACAAAGTTCAAGGTAGACTCCCACTTCTCCAGTGCACAACTTTCCATTCACTTCTCGCTTTCGAAGAAGTTGTAGTGTTGAAATTTTACATGACGAAAAGCCAGTAGAGCATAACCCGCATAACTTTCGAGTTCACACGGATTTAGGGAAGACAAAGATTCAACGCACCAGGGCATCTTAGAAACATATACCACAAACTTTAGGAATAAATAACTCAAGCTTGCAAGTAGAGTATGGTTGACAAGACTAGAGATACAATTTACCAAAGGCATTATGTATCCGAGGAAAGGCTCACAAGGTTACTGAATATGAAGGACGCTGTCGGCTAAAATCCAACAAAGGATCTGGTGGTCCACAAGGGATCTTTCTTACAAATTATGTTAGGTAGCATTCAACATCAAAAATGCTATTTTTATCATTTACCTACTCGAGGACGAGTAGGAATTAAGCTTGGGGATGCTTGATACGTCTCCAATGTGTCTATAATTTTTGGTTGTTCCATGCTATTATATTATCTGTTTTGGATGTTTAATGGGCTTTAATATGCTCTTTTATATTATTTTTGGGACTAACCTATTAACTGAAGGCCCAGTGCCAGTTTCTGTTTTTTTGCCTATTTCAGTGTTTTGTAGAAAAGGAATACCAAATGGAATCCAAATGGAATGAAACCTTCGCGGTGATCTTTCTTGGAACAAACACAATCCAGAAGACTTGGAGTTGAAGTCTGGAACTCCGCGAGGTGGCCACGAGGCAGGAGGGCGCGCCCCCCACCCTCATGGGCCCCACGGAGCTCCACCGACGTACTTCTTTCGCCTATATATACTCTTATACCCTAAAAACATTCGGGGGAGCCACGAAACCACTTTTCCACCGCCGCATCCTTCTGTACCCGTGAGATCCCATCTTGGGGCCTTTTCCGACGATCTGCCAGAGGGGGAATCAATCATGGAGGGCTTCTACATCAACACCATAGCCTCTCGGATGATGTGTGAATAGTTTACCACAGACCCTCAGGTCCATAGTTATTAGCTAGATGGCTTCTTCTCTCTTTTTGGTTCTCAATACAAAGTTCTCCTCGATGTTCTTGGAGATCTATTCGATGTAATACTCTTTTGCGGTGTGTTTGCCGAGATCCGATAAATTGTGGATTTATGATCAGGATTATCTATGAATAATATTTGGTTCTTCTCTGAATTCTTATATGCATGATTTGATATCTTTGCAAGTCTCTTCGAATTATCGATTTAGTTTGGCCAACTAGATTGATATTTCTTGCAATGGGAGAAGTGCTTAGCTTTAGGTTCAATCTTGCGCTGTCCTTTCCCAGTGATAGTAGGGGCAGCAAGGCATGTATTGTATTCTTGCCATCAAGGATAAAAAGATGGGGTTTATATCATATTGCGTGAGTTTATCCCTCTACATCATGTCATCTTGCTTAATGCGTTACTCTGTTCTTATGAACTCAATACTCTAGATGCATGCTGGATAGCGGTCGATGTGTGGAGTAATAGTAGTAGATGCAGAATCGTTTAGGTCTACTTGACACGGACGTGATGCCTATATTCATGATCATTGCCTAGATATTCTCATAACTATGCGCTTTTCTATCAATTGCTCGGCAGTAATTTGTTGACCCACCGTAATATATGCTATCTTGAGAGAAGCCACTAGTGAAACCTATGGCCCCCGGGTCTCTTTCTTATTATATGGCCTCTCTTTTATTTACATCACATCTCGTTTTACTATTTTGCAATCTTTACTTTTCAATCTATACAACAAAAATACCAAAAATATTTATCTTACTATCTTTATTAGATCTCACTTTTGCGAGTGACCATGAAGGGATTGACAACCGCTTTATCGCGTTGGTTGCAAGGTTCTTGATTGTTTGTGCAGGTACTAGGTGACTTGCGTGTTATCTCCTACTGGATTGATACCTTGGTTCTCAAAAACTAAGGGAAATACTTATGCTACTTTGATGCATCACCCTTTCCTCTTCAAGGGAAAACCAACACATGCTCAAGAGGTAGCAAGAAGGATTTCTGGCGCCGTTGCCGGGGAGATCTACGCCAAGTCAAGACATACCAAGTACCCATCATAGACTCTTCTCCCTCGCATTACATTATTTGCTTCGCCTCTCGTTTTCCTCTCCCCACTTCTAAAACGATTTTCAAAAACCTTTGCCTTTTCTTCGCCCCTCTTCCGTTCGTCTTTTTCGTTTGCTTGTATTGCCATGTGCCTTCTATGTGCTTGCATCTTCGCTTGCTAAAAATCTATTGATATGGATCCTCATCCCCTTGCTAATCTTTTTAAGAGATCCAATTATGATGAACCAATTGCTAGTGAGTTGTGTGCACTAGATTATCTTTATGAGGTTTTGCTTGAAATTCGTGAATCTGGAAATTGTGATGAAGTACTTTATGAAGTGATTCATGGTAGATCTTTGAATGAAAAGCATGATTGCAATGATGGTATGTGCTAATAATATGCAAAACCCTAAGCTTGGGATGCTAGTTTTTCTATATCCTCTACTTGTTGCAACGATCATGATTGGGGTGATTCTTCTTATGATCTTGAAAATTTACTTAAGCCTCATGATGAATATGAGATTGCTAATAATGTTTGCAATAATATTGAAAGTGGGTTTGGAAGAGTGTCAACCTTAGATCCCACATATTTGGAGAATGTTCAATCTTATGAAGTTTTGATAAAAGTGGGTTTGGAGAGGTCATGACTTTAGTTAATGTTAATCCCACTATTTTGGAAGAGTGTCAACTTTGCATACATGTGGATCGTGTTAAGAATATGTTTTGTGATAGCTATATTGTTGAATTTGCTTATGATCCTACATGTAATTATTATGAGAGAGGAAAATATAGTTGTAGAAATTTTCATGTTACTAAATTACCTCTCGTTATGTTGAGATTGCTATTGTTTCTTTCCGCTTCCTTGCATATGCTAGTTTTTCTTGCCTTGATAATTTGTTTGCCTATAAGATGCCTATGCATAGGAAGTATGTTAGACTTAGATGTGTTTGTCACGTGTTTTAATATGCTCTCTTTGCGCTTCAAATCTTGTCTTTCATGTGAGCATCATTGAAATTATCACTGTCTAGCTAGGGGCGTTAAACGATAGCGCTTGTTGGGAGGCAACCCAATTTTATTTTTGTTCTTTGTTTTTTGTTCCTGTTTAGTAATAAATAATTCATCTAGCTTCTGTTTATATGTGTTTTTATGTTTTAATTAGTGTTTCTGCCAAGTAGAACCTTTGGGAAGACTTGGATGAAGTCTTTGCGATCTTGCTGTAAAAAACAGAAACTTTTGTGCTCACGAGATTAGCAGCCATGTTTTACTGGAGAGCGATTTTAGGTTGATTATTTTTGCAGATGATTAATAGACAAATTCCTCACGTCCACCAATTTATTTCAGAATTTTTCGAGTTCCAGAAGTATTCGTTTGATACAGATTGCTACAGACTGTTCAGTTTTGACAGATTCTGTTTTTCGTGTGTTGTTTGCTTATTTTAATGAATCTATGAGTATTATCGGGGGGTATGAACCATAGGGAAGTTGGAATACAGTAGGTTTAACACCAATACAAATAAAGAATGAGTTCATTACAATACCTTAAAGTGGTGGTTTGTTTTCTTATACTAACGGAGCTCATGAGATTTTCTGTTAAGTTTTGTGTTGTGAAGTTTTCAAGTTTTTGGGTAAAGATTTGATGGATTTTGGAATAATGAGTGGCAAGAGCCTAAGCTTGGGGATGCCCAAGGCACCCCAAGGTAAAATTCAAGGACAACCAAAAGCCTAAGCTTGGGGATGCCCCGGAAGGCATCCCCTCTTTCGTCTTCGTCTATCGGTAACTTTACTTGAGGCTATATTTTTATTCACCACATGATATGTGTTTTGCTTGGAGCGTCTTGTATGATTTGAGTCTTTGCTTTTTAGTTTACCACAATCATCCTTTCTGTACACACCTTTTTGAGAGACACACATGAATTGGAATTTATTAGAATACTCTATGTGCTTCACTTATATCTTTTGAGCTAGATAATTTTGCTCTAGTGCTTCACTTATATCTTTTTAGAGCATGGTGGTGGTTTTATTTTATAAAAATTATTGATCTCTCATGCTTCACTTATATTATTTTGAGTGTCTTTTAGAACAGCATGGTAATTTTCTTTGGCTACAAAATTAGTCCTAATATGATGAGCATCCAAGGTGGGTATAATAAAAACTATCATATAAAGTGCATTGAATACTATGAGAAGTTTGATTCCTTATGATTGTTTTGAGATATGAAGATGGTGATATTAGAGTCATGCTAGTTGAGTAGTTGTGAATTTGAGAGATACTTGTGTTAAAGTTTGTGATTCCCGTAGCATGCACGTATGGTGAACCGTTATGTGATGAAGTCGGAGCATGATTTATTTATTGATTGTCTTCCTTATGAGTGGCGGTCGGGGACGAGCGATGTTATTTCCTACCAATCTATCCCCCTAGGAGCATGCGCGTAGTACTTTGTTTTGATAACTAAGAGATTTTTGCAATAAGTATGTGAGTTCTTTATGACTAATGTTGAGTCCATGGATTATACGCACTCTCACCCTTCCACCATTGCTAGCCTCTCTAATACCGCGCACCTTTCGCCGGTATCATACACCCACCATATAACTTCCTCAAAACAGCCACCATACCTACCTATTATGGCATTTCCATAGCCATTCCGAGATATATTGCCATGCAACTTTCCACCATTCTGTTTATTATGACACGCTCCATCATTGTCATATTGCTTTGCATGATCATGTAGTTGACATCGTATTTGTGGCAAAGCCACCGTTCATGATTTTCATACATGTCACTCTTGATTCATTGCACTTCCCGGTACACCGCCGGAGGCATTCACATAGAGTCATGTTTTGTTCTAAGTATTGAGTTGTAATTCTTGAGTTGTAAGTAAATAAAAGTGTGATGATCATCATTATTAGAGCATTGTCCCAGTGAGGAAAGGATGATGGAGACTATGATTCCCCCACAAGTCGGGATGAGACTCCGGACGAAAAAAAAGAGGCCATAAAAAAAGAGAAAGGCCCAAATAAAAAAATGAGAGAAAAAGAGAGAAGGGACAATGCTACTATCCTTTTACCACCCTTGTGCTTCAAAGTAGCACCATGATCTTCATGATAGAAAGTCTCCTATGTTGTCACTTTTATACTAGTGGGAATTTTACATTATAGAACTTGGCTTGTATATTCCAATGATGGGCTTCCTCAAATTGGCCTAGGTCTTCGTGAGCGAGCAAGTTGGATGCACACCCACTTAGTTTCTTTTGTTGAGCTTTCATACACTTATAGCTCTAGTACATCCGTTGCATGGCAATCCCTACTCACTCTCATTGATATCTATTGATGGGCATCTCCATAGCCCGTTGATACGCCTAGTTGATGTGAGACTATCTTCTCCTTTTTGTCTTATCCACAGCCACCATTCTATTCCACCTATAGTGCTATGTCCATGGCTCACGCTCATGTATTGCGTGAAGATTGAAAAAGTTTGAGAACATCGAAAGTATGAAACAATTGCTTGGCTTGTCATCGGGGTTGTGCATGATTTAAATATTTTGTGTGATGAAGATAGAGCATAGCCAGACTATATGATTTTGTAGGGATAACTTTCTTTGGCCATGTTATTTTGAGAAGACATGATTGCTTGATTAGTATGCTTGAAGTATTATTGTTTTTATGTCAATATTAAACTTTTGTCTTGAATCTTATGGATCTGAACATTCATGCCACAACAAAGAGAATTACATTGAAAATTATGTTAGGTAGCATTCCACATCAAAAATTCTGTTTTTATCATTTACCTACTCGAGGACGAGCAGGAATTAAGCTTGGGGATGCTTGATACGTCTCCAACGTATCTATAATTTTTTATTGTTCCATGCTATTATATTATCTGTTTTGGATGTTTAATGGGCTTTAATAGGCTCTTTTATATTATTTTTGGGACTAACCTATTAACCGAAGGCCTAGTGCCATTTTCTGTTTTTTTTGCCTATTTCAGTGTTTTGCAGAAAAGGAATAACAAACAGAATCCAAATGGAATGAAACCTTCGCGATGATCTTTCTTGGAACAAACGCAATCCAGAAGACTTGGAGTTGAAGTATGGTACTCCGCGAGGCGGCCACGAGGCAGGAGGGCGCGCCCAGGGGGTAGGGGCGCCCCCCACCCTCGTGGGCCCCACGGAGCTCCACCGACGTACTTCTTTCGCCTATATATACTCTAAACCCTAAAAACATCAGGGGGAGCCACGAAACCACTTTTCCACCGCCGCAACCTTCTGTACCCGTGAGATCCCATCTTGGGGCCTTTTCCGGCGATCTGCCGGAGGGGGAATCAATCACGGAGGGCTTCTACATCAAAACCATAGCCTCTCCGATGATGTGTGAGTAGTTTACCACAGACCTTCGAGTCCATAGTTATTAGCTAGATGGCTTCTTCTCTCTTTTTGGTTCTCAATACAAAGTTCTCCTCGATATTCTTGGAGATCTATTCGATGTAATACTCTTTTGCGGTGTGTTTGCCGAGATCCGATGAATTGTGGATTTATGATCAAGATTATCTATGAATAATATTTGGTTCTTCTCTGAATTCTTATATGCATGATTTGATATCTTTGCAAGTCCATTCGAATTATCGGTTTAGTTTGGCCTACTAGATTGATCTTTCTTACAATGGGAGAAGTGCTTAGCTTTGGGTTCAATATTGCGGTGTCCTTTCCCAGTGACAGTAGGGGCAGCAAGGCACGTATTGTATTGTTGCCATCGAGGATAAAAAGATGGGGTTTATATCATATTGCCTGAGTTTATCCCTCTACATCATGTCATCTTGCTTAATGTGTTACTCTGTTCTTATGAACTTAATACTCTAGATGCATGCTGGATAGCGATCGATGTGTGGAGTAATAGTAGTAGATGCAGAATCGTTTCGGTCTACTTGACACGGACGTGATGCCTATATTCATGATCATTGCCTAGATATTCTCATAACTATGCGCTTTTCTATCAATTGCTCGGTAGTAATTTGTTGACCCACCGTAATATATGCTATCTTGAGAGAAGCCACTAGTGAAACCTATGGCCCCGGGGTCTCTTTCTTATTATATTGCATCTCTTTTATTTACATCACATCTCGTTTTACTATTTTGCAATCTTTACTTTCCAATCTATACAACAAAAATACCAAAAATATTTATCTTACTATCTTTATTAGATCTAACTTTTGCGAGTGACCATGAAGGGATTGACAACCCCTTTATTGCGTTGGTTGCAAGGTTCTTGATTGTTTGTGCAGGTACTAGGTGACTTGCGTGTTATCTCCTACTGGATTGATACCTTGGTTCTCAAAAACTGAGGGAAATACTTACGCTACTTTGCTGCATCACCCTTTCCTCTTCAAGGGAAATCCAACGCATGCTCAAGAGGTAGCACATATTACAAGCCAGGGGCCTCGAGGGCTCGAATACAAGCTCGATACACAAGAGTCAGCGGAAGCAACAATATCTGAGTACATACATAAGTTAAACAAGACTGCCTTAAGAAGACCAGCACAAAAGCAACAACGATCGAAGAGGCAAGGCCTCCTGCCTGGGACCTCCTAACTACTCCTGGTCGTCGGCGGTCTCCACGTAGAAACAAGCACCATCGGGAAGTAGTAGACATCGTGGTGGCATCTGGCTCCTGGGATCCACCATCTGGTTGCAACAACTGGAAAGAAGAAAGAAGGGGGAAAAGGGGTAGCAAAGCAATTGTGAGTACTCATCCAAAGTACTCGCAAGCATCAGATCTATACTAAGTATGCATTGGTATCAAATGGAAAGGTTGTATCTGTGGACTAAACTGCAGAATGCGGCTACCAAATACATTGTGGAGCCGTGTTCTCCAGGGAGGTTTGAGGGTTCTTGGGATGGGTTCTATGTTGCTGCCCATTCATTTCCTATTAATAAGGAGATATGTAAATAATAGAGGGGGAAGGCCTAGCCTATCGAAGACTAGCATCTTCAAGAAGTTCCGAGCATCTTGCAACATGTAGAAGAGTAAAGAATAGATGTTTATAATTAACAAGCATGTTGTAGCATTAATGGCCAGAGATCCTTCCTCGATTCCCTGCGAGAAAGCAATCCCGGAGCCACATATCTCAAGTTTCCATTTCTAGTTATAAAATATCAGGATATAAGTCTGAACGTCCTTAACCGTGGACACGGCTATTCGAATAGATAATCTTCCCTGCAGGGGTGCACCACGTTTTCCAACACACTTGATTACTCTGGTTGGACACACTTTTCTGGGTCAATGCCCGTCCTCAGAAGATCAACACGTTGTAGCCCTACCTAGGCTCAGCAGAGAGGTCCCCGCCGGTCTACATCCTAAGCACTTCGGGGTCTGGGCCCATCGACCGTTGCACTCCGGGTCGTTGTGCGATGAGCCAAGACGAGCACCACCTCATACTAGATGGCACAGGCCCAAGAGGCCCACAATGCTGAACTGGACGTCTGACAAAGCTTCGGCTGCTACTGCGACGTCGAGGCCCATAACTAGTCTCGCGTGGTGGTTAGTGCGTAAAGGCCAGAGGCCAACTCAGAACAAATACCCAAACCATTAGTGTATTAGGGGCTTGCGGAGACGAGCAAAGACTCACGATAATGTGACCCCATCGCCCCCTCTCGTGGACTTATGGCAAGGGCCCAGAATGCCCAGTCGTGCCACGTAATTATCTTGCGGGTGCTCTTCGGGCCCGCCTGACTTTCACAAAGGTCTCAAGTAAACTCAAGGTAACCGGGTGTCCAAACATTAGGGGAAAACCCGAGGAATCACCCTCGGTGGATTCCACTCAATGATACCAACTTGTGATGCCCCCGATTCTATCGTACACTAATCATACACGCAATTGTGTACAATCAAGATCAGGGACTCACGGGAAGATATCACAACACAAGTCTAGACACAAAATGAAATAATACAAGCTTCATATTACAAGCCAGGGGCCTCGAGGGCTCGAATACAAGCTCGATACACAAGTGTCAGCGAAAGCAACAATATCTGAGTACATACATAAGTTAAACAAGACTGTCTTAAGAAGACCAGCACAAAAGGAACAACGATTGAAGAGGCAAGGCCTCCTGCCTGGGACCTCCTAACTACTCCTGGTCGTCGGCGGTCTCCACGTAGCGGCAAGCACCATCGGGAAGTAGTAGACATCAGCGGTGGCATCTGGCTCCACGGATCCAACATCTGGTTGCAACAACCGGAAAGAAGAAAGAAGGGGGAAAAGGGGTAGCAATGCAACCGTGAGTACTCATCCAAAGTACTCGCAAGTATCAAATGGAAGGGTTGTATCTGTGGACTAAACTGCAGAATGCCATAATAGAGGGGGAAGGCCTAGCCTATCAAAGACTAGCATCTTCAAGCAGCTCCAAGCATATTGCAACATGTAGAAGAGTAAAGAATAGCAGTTTATAATTAACAAGCATGTTGTAGCATTAATGGCCAGAGATCCTTCCTTAACTCCCTGCGAGAAAGCAATCCCGGAGCCACATATCTCAAGTATCCATTTCTAGTTATAAAATATCAGGATATAAGTCTGAGCGTCCGTAACCGTGGACACGGCTATTCAAATAGAGAATCTTCCTTGCAGGGGTGCACCACGTTTTCCAACACGCTTGATTACTCTGGCTGGACACACTTTTCTGGGTCAATGCCCGGCCTTGGAAGACCAACATGTTGTACCCCTACCTAGGCTCAGCAGAGAGGTCCCCGCCGGTCTACATCCTAAGCACTTCGGGGTCTGGGCCATCGCCCGTTGCACTCCAGTTCGTTGTGCGATGAGCCGGGACGAGCACCACCTCATACTGGATGACACTGGCCCAACATGCCCACAATGCTGAACTAGAGGTCTGACAAAGCTTCGGCTGATACTGCGACGTCGAGGCCCATAACTATTCTCCCGTGGTGGTTAGTGCGTAAAGGCCAAAGGCCAACTCAGAACAAAGACCCAAACCATTAGTGTATTAGGGGCTTGCGGAGACGAGCAAAGACTCACGATAATGTGACCCCATCGCCTCGTCTCGTGGACTTACGGCAAGGGCCCAGAATGCCCGGCCGTGCCATGTAATTATCTTGCGGGTGCTCTCCGGGCCCGCCCGACTTTCACAAAGGTCTCAAGTAAAGTCAAGGTAACCGGGTGTCCAAACATCAAGGGGAAAACCCTAGGAATCACCCTCGGTGGATTCCACTCGATCTAATCATCAAGGTGAAGGTATGAGGAATCACCCTCGAGGTCTACACTTGAGGGGTTGCACGACAGAGTCGTATCGGAAGTGGTGTAGGAGGAATCACCCTCGATGACCACGACCGAGTAGCTACACTACAGAGTTATCATCAGGAGTGCGTTACGAGGTATCACCCTCGGCACTCGATAGTATCTCTGCAGAGTCGAGCAACAAAGGGGGGTGAACTGATGTGTCGGTCTCTGATCATCGATCACGTTGCTCGAGTCGTCGATGATGAAGCAGGGGCAACAGGGACAAGGTGGGGGTCACTGATGTATCACTAACCAACCTATACTAAGCAGTTTAGGATAAACAGGTAAGGTAGAACAGCAGGTACAAAAGCAGGCTATGAATCAGAATAGGAGCAAACAATTACAGTAGCAAAATCTAACGCAAGCAAGAGAGAGAATGGAATGGGCGATATCAGGATGATCAAAGGGGGGGACTTGCCTGGAAGCTCCGCTGTAAGGGAAGAACGGTCGTCGTCGACGTAGTCGATCATAGCCGCATCAGCATAGGTGTCGGGGTCTACCAGCGAGAAGAGGGGGAAGAAACAATAAATACAGAGCAAACAAGGCATAACATGGCAATACGCAACGCTAGGAGTGTTCTAACACGGCACTACTCGATACAGGTGAAGGGAGAAAACATCTGGGAAAGTTTTCCCAAAGTTTGGAATTTTCGGATAGACGAACCGGAAGGGGACGGTTGTAGTTTCGCTATGCTAGGGACGCGTGACGCATGAACGGGCTGCGTATGCAGATTCGTCTCGTCTTTCTAAGCAACTTTCATGTACAAAGTATTTCCAACCGTCAACCTGACGTCAGCATGACATCAGCGGTCAATTCTGACCGTTGCCAGTCAAACTAATGCGTGGGTCCCGTCTGTCATTGTCACATAACCCTAATTAACATATTAATAGTTTAACTAGTTAATTAGATTAACTAAGTTTAATTAGTCTAATTAAACATAATTAATTAATTATCTATTTAATTCTTATTTTTATTTCCGCTATTTTTTTCAGGGGCGGGGCCCATTCGTCATGGACCCATAGGGCCAAACGGGCGCTGGGAATTGGGTGCGGGCGCCAGCCCGAACAGCAAACCCGGGCGCGCGCGGGCGCCGGCTGGCGGAGGAGCAGTAGGGCGCTTCGGTGGCAGATGAGCGCGGGGCCGGTGGCCAAGGGCGGGCCAGCGTGCGGTAGGGCGGGCCGGGCGACGTAGCAGGCGAGGGTAGCGGCGGGAGCGCGGCGGCACGGGGCTAGCGGCGGCCGTCGACAGCAGTTGCAGCTGGCGGAGGCGGGCGAGGGCGCTGTAGGTAGCTCGGGCGACAGCCGCGACACGGGCGGGCGTGTGGGCGCGCGGGAGGGGGAGCCACGGCAACGGGCGCGACGACAGGCAGCTGCGGCCAGGAATGAGGCGGGGCGCGACGGGCGCGGGCAGTCGTGGGCCGCACGGGGAGCAGCGAGCAGCGGGGCAGACGGGCACGCGCAGTGGCGTGCACGGGGCGCGTCCAGGGCACGGCCAGAGGTAGCCTGGGCATGAGGCAGGGCACGGTGATCGGAGCTCCGGACTGGGAAGGTGGGGCGCATCCTACAACGTCGAGAGCGAGGGGAAGATGGGGAGGTGCTCACCCCCATTGCTGTTCAGGGGGTCGGCGAGGCTGTTGGGGGGAGCCGGGGAGGTGACACGGAGCAGAGACAAGGTCGACGATGACGGGGCGACGACGGCGTGGAGGAGGTCGAGGAGGCGGCGACAAACAGCGACGACGCCAGATCCAGGGAAAGGGCGCGCGAGGAGGCGGGGCAGCGGGCTCGGGCCCGATCCCGATCTGGATCGGGGAGGGAGGCAGAGGGAGGAGTGGGACGCAGGGAGGAAAGTGGGCGGTCGGGTGGGGGTTAGGGTTTGGGGAGGTGGCCTTGTAGGCTAGAGAAGGGGCGGCTGGGCCACCGGTTGGCTAGCTGGGTCGGTTAGTCCAGCGTGGGGGGGGGTCTTTTCATTTTATTTTTATTTAACCTTTTATATTTCTGTTTTATTTAGATTAGGGCATCAAACCACTTTGCAAAAATGTTGGTTCACCACGAATACTAACAAATGAAAATTTGCCACATGATGAACATTTTATTTTAGACATTTGAAAACTTTTGAGTTTGACTTGATTTTGAATTTTGAATAAAGGGTGGGTTTGAAACATCACGAGTTTAATAACAGTAAACATGATGACGTGGCATCATTAGCAGGGAATTATTGTAGCTTAATTATCCGGGTGTCACAGCAGGCCTCACCACCCCACCCTACTCCCAGCGCTGGCCAGGCCTTCCCTCTACTCACCCACACCCCCTATTATTCTTCGGCGATGGCAGCCTCACACCATAGTTGAACCAGTCAACCCTCGTACTCCCCTCCGCGTGGGCATCCACTGCTATATCTTCCCCGTCTCCGTGTAGTTCCCTTCGTAGGCCTCATCGTCGTCCACCGCCTTGGTTCTCTCAGTGTGACATGGTCAACGTGGTCAATGAACAACGGCCATCGGAAGAGGATTGTACGTGGTGAGGCTGACTGTAGGGACCCACATGGTCCAGGGTTGCACGCAAGGAAGTGCCTCCTTTTTACGCGCAAAAAAATGATTCCTCCCCCTGACAGGTTGGACCCAGCAGCTACATCTTACCATGCAGGAAGTGCCTCCTTATTATGCGAAAAAATGCCTCACCCTGATAGCTCGGACCCACAAGCTACATCTTTGCACACAAGGAAGTGCCTCCTTATTATGCACAAAAAAATGATTCCTCCCCTTGATAGCTGGGACCCACCAGCTATATCTTTGCATGCAAGGAAGTGCCTCCTTGTCCTCCCTGACAGCTGGGACCCACCCGGTCCAAGTGTACATAGCGTTGTATGTCTAGTCGCGAACGTGTATGTATATACTAATCGATCGGTCTCTTTGCAAGGATGAACTGGCACGTGTCGTAGTAGAGCCCCCAATGTAGCAGTTCAGGCGCTCCCGTCTAAATTGTGTACACGTACGTACACATAGCAAAAAACATGGCCACGCACATACATACAGGCGGGGTCTTGAATGCGCTCGCGCATATGTACGGCCAAGGCTCGTGTACATGCAGAGGCAACACGCAGCAGCAATCGGGTCCTGTTCATCAGGAGCCAATCGGTTGGGTCAGAATGGAGAAACAGTGCCTTGTTCATCGGGAGGCAACCGACTGGGTCGGAATTCGTCATGTTCATCAGTAGCCAACCGGCTTGGACGGAACAACCGAAATGGGGTCCTGTTCATCGGGAGGGGTCTGGCGTACGGCAGAACGGAGTAAATGGACTTCTGTTCAACCGCCTATGGTTGAAATGGGGTCCTGTTCATCGACTCGGGGTCTAGTGTACCGCAAAACAAACGAAACGGAGTTCTCTTCGATTGCCTATGGTCGAAATAGGGTCGTGCTGATCGGGAGGGGTCTGGCGTATCGCAAAACAGAGGAAACAGACTTCTCTCCAACCGCCTACGGTCGAAATGGGCTCCTGCTTATTAGGAGGGGTGTGGCGTACCGCAAAATGGGACTCCACGGGCTATTGTCCATCCACCGTCGATCGACTTCCTCTAGCCTCCACCAACTACTGTTCATCCACCGTCGAATTCCTCCAGCCACCACTGGCTATTGTTCATCCATCCTCCACGGGGTCCTGTTCATCCACCCCCAACCGGCTGGGTGTGGCATACCACGCATGACCTCCTCGAGGTCCTGTTCATCCAGCGGCAACCGCCAACTGCCATGGGGTCTTGTTCATCCAACCCCCACCGAGAACTTTTCATCCACAGCCAACCAACCGGCCGGACTCACCACGTCTTGACTCGTTCTACATATCGTGCGCAACAGCAATGGACACTGTTCATCAAGAGGCAACCCAACACCGACTAGCTACGTCTCGCACGGGGGCTCGATCGGCTTCAGTAAGCAGCGAGAAGTGATAGAGGCGGGGTGTCCCGATCTTTTGATGAGATGATAACTATCGATTTGGTGGAGATGACTTTGATGATCCGACTGCAAACATGCACGACGTTGCACCTTAGCAATCGCTAAACCAACTCCGAGAGGTTATTGACCGCGTCGGAGCACGATCAACCTGACCACGAAGGTCTATTCCTGCAAACAATCGAAGAACAAGCAAGAATATGATAAAGCAATCTGAATATTGTGAATATATATGAAGTATTGATAAAGGTGGGGATCTGGAAGCGGTCTTGGTCTGGTCGTTGGACACAAACGAAATACATGAAGTTGCAATGGCTAACTTTTAACTAAATAAATCCCAAGCAAAAAGCTACTACATGGATCTACTTATATAGGAGCAAGGGGTGGCGGCCAAGGAGGTGGAAGGACGTCCCAAGGCAGCCTAAAACTAACCCTAGGTCATACAAGGCCAATGGGCCCAAGTGGAGGTGATGCAACACCTTTGGACTTGTAGTTTTACTCGGATTCTACTGCAGCGTCAGATTGTTTTGTCAATAACTCAATGCTCCAGACTAATTCTAAGGTGAATGCAATTGGGTTGGAAAGATCACAAAATCTACTTTCCAACAAAAAAAAAGTATCACCCAATTCAGAGTTTGTATGAAAGAGTTCTTGCCGTTTTGAGTCAGGTATGTCTATGCAGTCCGAATCTGAGTCCAGAACTTGAGAGACTTGGACTCTATCTTCTCTTAGCCCAAAAGTGATGTGAGATGACTTTTGGAACAGCACCTAAACTTCTTTTTTCCCTTATCTTCATATGTGGATTGTACAAATGTCTCATACACCTGCAATTAGACATGGCACAAAAGTCTGTGAAGTATTTTTGTCCTGGATAACATAAATAAATTATTGCATAGTTTGCATTCGAAATCACCTCAAAAATTTGCATATATGCAATATTTTTGGTCGTATCCAAGGTAGTCATGTCCTCATCATCCTCCCCTTCTTGAAAACAAAGCCGTCCTCGGCGTTGCTTAATCTGAAACATGGCTAACAAAAGAGACAAGGTGTACATGTTGTATATGTATATGTCATCCATTTGTACTTCCCTTAGTTTTTGCACATATGACACATGTATACATGAGTAACTTTCATAGTTCATAAAATATAAAGCCAAAATATTATCAGAACAAGTAGAAGGCATGAAAGTATTGCAACTCAGTTTGCACATATAAGTGAAGCTCTTATTCATATCAAAAGATTGACATTGTTCATCATTAAACCATCCCAACATTGGTGAATAAACCTTACGTGCATCATCAAGATTAAATAAGCAAACATGCAATAAGTCATTTGACACAGAATCATCACCAAGATTAGAGGTCATATCAATATGATTAAACATTGGTTCTTTTGCATCAACAGTTAATTCAATGGGTGCACTCAAAATTGTTAGTATTTCAGTTGTTTGATCACATGACACATCCATCACAGTAACACGAGTCTCTAAAATAGGTGGTGTGCTCAAATCAATAGGTAACTCAACACATGATGTATTCAAGTTAACTAGGCATGCATCATTCTCATGTGAAAGTGGAAAATCTATACCTTTGTCATTACCTCTTATGATCAACTCAGATGATGTAGGCAATCTCGGTGGTGATGTGTCACATGGTGGAGATGATGTAGTCCTCGCAACAATGGATGTGGTTGTCATAGTACGCCTAGTAGTTGAAGAAACATCTGTATCAACAGTTGGAATGTGCATCGTGCGCTTGTTCTCCTTGTGGGCAACACGTCGTTTTATTTCTTGTTCAGCTTTGCAAGCAAGACGAAACAAATGGTCCATAGGATAACACTCTTCATGAATTAGTATCTCTTGAATATCACGGTTTAATCCTCCCCAAAATCTATCCATAAAATTTTCTTCACTTTCTTCTAAAAATGAGTGCAACAATGTAGCGTGTAAATCATCATAATATTTTGTTACCGTGTTAGTGCCTTGTTTTAAATGTTGTAATTTTTTAATCATGCCACGAGTATAGTAAACATCAACGAATCTATCTCTCATGACAAATTTTAAATCATCCCAAGTAGTAGGTATAAAATCAGGGTTTAACTGACAATATTCACTCCACCAAACTAAAGCAAAGCTACTGAAAGTACTAACCGCAGCTTGAAATTTTCCACGCTCGTCAAAATTATGGGAAGCAAATATAGCATTTATTTCGTACTCCCATGCAATATATAAATCAGGCCTAAAATGACCAGTAAATGGTGGCATGGAAACATTAACCTGATTATGTGCATTTTGATGTTGTTGCTCCTCTTGTGATGGTTGTTGTATTTTCTTAGGTGGTGGCAAATCTCCCACGATCGATGAGGCCCAAGAACTAACAACTCCGGAACCTGCCATGATTAGTAGAAGCAAGAAACAAAATTCGAGAATAATGTTCCTATGAACTACTAGGATGTGATGGTAAAGCGCTCACAGTAAAGCAAATATCAATATCGTACAAGTTCTTACCATGCAGCCGGTGGTAACAGGCAACCAGCAGTGTCAAATAACTCTGAAGATTGAGTAAAGCGATTGCCATGGGGAACGTACGTATACACGGGGTAGAAGTATATGGAGCTTGGAATGCTTAAATATTTGGTAGCAAAAGATTAGCAATAATCAATTCAGAGATGCAATGTTGAATAAACGCTCAACGACGGTACTGTGCTGGTCCTAGGCTAGACCGGACTAGAGACGCGAGCCTAGAACACAAATGAGATCACGACATAGCACAACTAGCATCAATAAATGACATGAAGTAGCTCTGGACAGCAAGATATAACTGAAGTTCACAATAGTATTAAAGATAATGATGTGAAACAACTGCCAAGCAGGATATACCAACAACTTTCTCTCCAACTTTCCTCTGGAAAAGTTTCTGCCAATTTCCTGATAATGTTTCTCAAGAATGGCACTGACTCAAGCTTTCAAATGCAAAAAGAATCACTCAATTCCGAGTTGATATGAGGAGTCAAAAAATTCTAAAACTGGCCTGAAAAAACTGGAATAAGTTGTGTTCGCGAACTTCGGAGGGCAAAAAGACCTATTTAGAAGACGATTTTGAGGTGTCAAATATTGAACAAGCTTTTGCAACAATTTATATGCGGCTCGTCGCTAGCTTTAATTTGAGTACTCACAGAGCCAAAACGGACTTCGTATGAGGAAGATATGACTGTTTTACTCAACAGTGCACAAAACAGATTCCAATCCGAATTCAGCTACGAGATTGACTCTGGATAGATCCAAACTTGTTTTTTTTCTTCTCCTTTTTTCCTCACACTTTTTTCTTTTTCTTTCTCACCTTTTCTTTCTCTGACTTTTTAACTTTTTTCCTCTCTCTCTCTCTTTTTCTCTATCTTTTTTTGGTCTCTCCCTCTTTCCAAAACAAACTAGATAAGATGCAGATTGGATCAAGCGAAGATGTGAGCGACCTCAACTATGATTATGACAATGAATGGTGGGTAGCACGTGGTGGAAATTGATGGATGAGATGGTGGAAAGTGGAAGGAATAATGATGCAGCGGCAGCGTGACTAATGTGACTCGAACTCTAAACGAACTAGACACTAAGACCAACAACTCGACACGAGGATGCAACCGATAATTCAATAATGCAAACAATGAAAAGAAAATTGCAAAGGCTCAGACTGGCTAGGATAAAAGATGAATAGATCTAACTTTTTTGTGGCTTTTTCTTAAAAAATAAGTAATAAAATAAATATAATCTAGGGATAACTCGAAATTCTCACCGATCAACCTGAAAACTGATACCACTTGATAGAGGCGGGGTCTCCCGATCTTTCGATGAGATGATAACTATAGATTTGGTGGAGATGACTTTGACGACCCGACTACAACTGTGCACGAGGTTGCGCCTAAGCAATCGCTAAACCAACTCCGAGAGGTTATTGACCACGCCGGAGCACGATCAACCTGACCACGAAGGTCTATTCCTGCAAGCAATCAAAGAACAAGCAAGAATATGATAAAGCAATCTGAATATTGTGAATATATATGAATTATTGATAAAGGT
Source organism: Aegilops tauschii subsp. strangulata (assembly GCF_002575655.3). NCBI lineage: Eukaryota > Viridiplantae > Streptophyta > Magnoliopsida > Poales > Poaceae > Aegilops > Aegilops tauschii. The sequence continues at coordinate 283,039,996 of NC_053036.3, forward strand.
GGGGATCCGGAAGCGGTCTTGGTCTGCTCATTGGACACAAACGAAGTACACGAAGTTGCGATGGCTAACTTTTAACTAAAAAAATCCCAAGCAAACAACTACTAGATGGATCTACTTATATAGGAGCAAGGGGTGGTGTCCAAGGAGGTGGGAGGACGTCCCAAGGCAGCCTAAAACTAACCCTAGGTCGTACAAGGCTCATGGGCCCAAGTGGAGGAGATGCAACACCTTTGGACTTATAGTTTGACCCGGATTCTACTGCAGCGTCAGATTGTTTCGTCGATATCTCAATGCTCGGGACGAATTTCAAGGAGAATCTAATTGGGTTGGAAAGAGCACGAAATCTACTTTCCAACGAAAAATAATCACCCAATTCGAAGTCCGTATGAAAGATTTCTTGGCGTTTTGACTCGGATTCTGCTGCAGCGTCAGATTGTTTTGTCAATAACTCAATGCTCCAGACGAATTCTAAGGTGAATGAAATTGGGTTGGAAAGATCACGAAATCTACTCTCCAACAAAAAAAGAATCACCAAATTCAGAGTCCGTATGAAAGAGTTCTTGCCATTTTGAGTCAGGTATGTCTGTGCAGTCCGAATCTGAGTCCAGAACGTGAGAGACTTGGACTCTATCTTTTCTTGGCCCAAAAGTGACATGAGAGGACTTTTCGAACAACACCTAAACTTCTCTTTTTCCCTTATCTTTATATGTGGATTGTACAAATGTCTCATACACCTGCAATTAGACATGACACAAAAGTTTGTGAAAGTATTTTTGTCCTGGATAACATAAATAAATTATTGCATAGTTTGCATTAGAAATCACCTCACAAATATGCATATATGCAATATTTTTTTTCGTATCCAAGGTAGTCATGTCCTCATCAAGAAGAATCGATCGGGTTCAGTTAGCAGCGAAGAAATCGGGCAGGTTCAGTTAGCAGCGAAGGGGTCGATCGATCGGCTTCAGCACGTAGTGGAATCGATCGCTCGGTTTAGTATGTAGCTAGTGTGATCGCTCAGGTTCAGCAAGCGAATGCCTCGCCCTGGTCCAGTCACCGAACGCCTGGCACACACACGTGTACCAGAGGAACATGCAAACAACACTGCATCGCTCGACCCCGACCACCCACCGTAACCGGGAACTCCGTGAAATTTTCCTCGCCCTCACTTCTACCATAATTTTTTACATCATGGACGGCCCAAAGAATGTCATGCAAGTGCGTCTCCGACCCGCCTAGGATGAAAAGCCCATTTTTTGTCATAATTTTTTGTCATAGAAGTAGGAGCCCACCACATCTATGATGATATGTGTTTTTGTCACAATTATCGTCATAGAAGTGTCATATCCATGACAGAAAAAGTTTTTGTTTGGGCCATAATGTTACGGATGTGTATTTTTTTGTAGGGATGGGCTAGCAATGTCGGTGCTAAATTTGACAGATTCGGCTAGGGGGTCGCAAGCTTGATGATCAGAGCTAGATGGTAACGGGGAAAGCAGGGACACGATATTTTACCCAGGTTCAAGCCCTCTTGATGAGGTAAACCCCTACGTCCTGCTTCTTATTATTGATAATGATGGGGTACAGAGTACAGATTGATGTACCTCAAGATCGTATGAATATTGTCTAAGCTCTATACCTTGCAAAGGTGAATGTGTATGCATCTACGAACTAAACCCCACCGCTTATATAGACGTCGAGGGTACCTAGGGCTTACATATGTCTGTTACAATGTAGGGATAAACATGCCAACTATTAAAAATATGCTTGAAGTGTACAACAAGACTCCATGAGATCTTCATCTTGATTACGCCGAGGGACAGGGCCAGCATGTTCCATTCATCGGTCTTCACTGGGTCCTTGGACCGACCCATAGCTAGCGGACTGACGTGGCAAACAGCCCCTAATCCAGGACACCAACAACGGGTGGGTCGAGGGTGCATGCTCACTATTAGGATGGGCAAGATTTCCAAGGGAAAACACACACATCCGAGTAGCAACAACATATTTGATAATATCGAGCCTTACATTAACCGCCGGAGAACAAGAATCATTCCATTGTTCAATGCATATATCGGTAATTGTATTTCTCTCATTTCCAAAAGTAGCCTTTATAAATCCCCAACTGCATTTGCAAAATGTCGCATCTTTACACTACTCGTTGGACCAGTGTAGCATGTAGCAAGCCTTCACAAGACAAGGAAACAACTGTTAGAATGTAGAAAAGTTAGCTCAAATAATTTAAGGCATGGACATTTGGTAATTCAAGTCAAATCACTTGCAGTTACAAATTTGCGTACTCGAATCTCTCGCCCGAGAATGTCATACTACCGGTGAGGCTACAAAGGAGATAAAACTCATCCTTGTTGTGAAGCAAAGCAATCATAGGTATCAAAGCCATACATGTCATTCTTGCTCTTGCAACTAAATGTGACAAAGAATGCACATCAAAACATTGAAGTTTGTTCTATGGAAGGTTAAAAATTACCACCAAATAAGAATGACCAAAAATAAAACACAAAAAGGTAAAACATACTATGTGAATTATCATGAATGATACACACTAATTTATAGGGGTGATCAATGTGGTTTCAGGAGAGGTAGTGGAGCGTGATGGCAATGGGTGGGGAAGGAAGGTGATAGGATTATATTAATCTTGACCTTGAAGATGACCATGTGCATCTTGCATAGCGCCATCCTCCACTCTTTTTGAACCGGGGACAGTGGGAGAGGCTCCCATTGTAATAAATTAATTAAAGTAGAAAATAGTTACACTATAGATGTCATATTTACAGACCAAGCCCACCTTGTGGGTGGTTGAAAAGTGTGGTAGAGGTAGAGAAGCAAAATAAAGTGAGAGGTATTAAGTAGAGGGGATTGAATCTAGGAAGGGAAGCATCTTTATTGTCCTCTTGCACCCTGTGTTGAAGAATGGCAAAGTCCACTTTGAATATAGCCATCCAAGACTGGTACTTGAGGTTGATCCCTCTAAAATATTTATTATTCTTTCCTTCCAAATGCTCCAGGATGCTTGCAAGAATATCTCCATGAACATGGGGCTCCCTGATGCGGTTTTCGCAGTGTCTAGCCAAGAGAAGCGCATGTTTTGATTTCCCAAATCTAGCCCAATTTTCATCCAGCAATTCATACTGAATTGGTGGTGAAAGATCATATGATCAATATCCTCTTCGATCAGTTGCCCACAAAGTAGACAATCTAGGTCATCCCTAATATCATCGTGCCTGCGTTTGAGCATATTTCTTGTGTTGAGACGGTGAGAGAGTAGTAGCCATCTGAAGACTTTGATTTTCATCGTCACTCTGGATATCCAGAGCCAGCGGTATGTCTTGTGAGCTTTGACGTCTCCGAAATAGAATTATAGTATTTTCTAGCAGTAAATTCTTTTGATCTCAAACGTATGACCAAGTATCCTTAGCTTCTAGATCGTTGCCTGATCCCACATTTGGCAGTAGTTGTTGTAGGTGTCTGACTTCCTCATGCGCTTGCATGGGGAGTGGTAGGTGGAGCGCCTCCACAAGTGTCATGACACCCAAGAAATCTTTAGCCGACACATCTTCATCTTCCACAAATGAGAATGCTCTTGTGTGGGATTCAACTAGATTTCATCAAGCCAAAGATCTTTCCACATTAGGACCATGTCACCCGAATGGACCATAGCTCTTGAGATTCCATGGTGAATGGGAGTTAGTTTGAGAATGCCACTCCACCAAAAGGATCCACGGGGCTCGCATGCATGATGGATCTTGTTGTTGTAGTAAGAGGACAAGATGAGTTCTACCCAAGAGAGATCATGTCAGTTATAGAATTTATGCACATATTCGAGGAGTAGAGCCTCACTTTTGGAGGTTGATGATTCCAAGCCCAACACTACCCTTGGGGTGACAAACCATATCCCAAGCTGTTGGCGGGTTACATTTATCACCTTGTTTAGTATTTTGGTCTAGAGATATTTCCTATGAATTTTGTCCAGCAGGTCCAGGATCATTCGTGGGAATCCCAGGGTGCAAAGCACAAATATAGTCAATGATGTAATTACCATCTCTAGGAGATATAATTGGGCTCCTTATGACATCATGGATGGTGCATTAGTTAATATTCTCTCCATGTTACACACTAGAGGCACGAGGTCCCGCACCATTGGTTTTGAAGTACCCAGGAGAGGACCTAGGTAAGTCAATGGCATGGACCATGTCCACCAACCAAAGATATTGGCCAGCAGAGCTAAGACTGTCCTCACAATTAATTGGGATTAGTCTGGATTCGTGGAAATTTAATTTTAGAACAACTGAGGTAGCATAATCCATGATAATGTCTTTTATCGGTTTTGCTTGGGTGGGGTAGGCAGGCAGTATTAATATTGTGTCGTCCACGTACTGCATAACTGGATATTTGATCTGTTTGAAAGGATCATTAATGGATGCTTGTAATAGATCCACCACAAAAACAAGATGAGTGGTGATAGCGGGTTCCCCTGCTGGATCCCAAGTTTCAGACGAATTAACGTCCCGGGACGCCATTTAGTAGTATAGAGGATTTTCCAGAGGAGAAAATGCAATTGAACCATCGAAGCATTTATTGAGGAGAAAACAAATGCCGGAGGAGGTCGTTGGTGAGGTGGCCGAAGTAATCCTTGCCACTTGCCACGACCTTCTTCGACATTCCATCAAGCACTTGGCGAGCGTTGCATGAGCACTGACAGAATCAACAGAAATATGAGGAATAGGGAAGTCCTTTGACGGACGTGGTCTTAACAAAGTCGGGGGTTTGGGGAAAAAGAAGAATAGTGCAACGTCACCCGAGTTTGGCTCGTGTACAAGTGGAAGCTCCATTCATCAGCAGCCATGGGGAAGAGCAAATGAGCAAGATGTCTCATGCCACCCCAGTGACGGGGACGCTTGAGGTGGAGGGAGCGGCCAACCTGATGGTGATGAGCAAGGAAGGGGCGAGAGAGGAATATATGGCAATCATTGCCTATTGCCCTGCCTAGCTGCCTCAACCTTGAAACTAGTGATTCGTGTTGGACTCGCCTCAGTGGTGACGACACCCCGTTGCTCGCTTCAACTCCATGGGGATCCAGTGCTACTGCGCAAAGGCGAAGTGCACCACTGGATCCTTTTCACTGGCCTCCGGCGATGGTTGGGTTCACTGATACGTCCATTTTGCATCATGCTTTTATATTGATATTTATTGCATTATGGGCAGTTATTACACATTATGTCACAATACTTATGCCTTTTCTCTCTTATTTTACAAGGTTTACAAGAAGAGGGAGAATGCCGACAGCTGGAATTCTGGGCTGGAAAAGGAGCAAATATTAGAGACCTATTATGCACAACTCCAAAAGTCCTGAAACTCCACGAAAGTCAGTTTTGGAATATATTAAAAATATTGGGCGAAGAAAGCACCAGAGGGGGGCCACCCACTGTCCACGAGGGTGGAGAGCGCGCCCTACCCCCTGGGCGCACCCCCTACCTCGTGGGCCACCTGGAAGCCCCCCGATGCCCATCTTCTTGTATAAGGTGTCTTTTGCCTTGAAAAAAATAAGAAGGAAGCTTTCAGGATGAAGCGCCGCCGTCTCGAGGCGGAACCAATCTAGGGCTTCGGCGGAGCTGTTCTACCGGGGAAACATCCCTCCGGGAGGGGGAAATCATCACCATCGATCCTCTCAGTGGGAGGGGGTCAATCTCCATCAACATCTTCACCAGCACCATCTCATCTCAAACCCTAGTTCATCTCTTATATCCGATCTTTGTCTCGAAACCTCATATTGGTACCTGTGGGTTGCTAATAGTGTTGGTGGAATATCATATGTTCAGATCCTTGATGCATGAACATGAATATGATTTGTGAGTAGTTACGTTTGTTCCTGAGGACATGGGAGAAGTCTTGTTATAAGTAGTCATGTGAATTTGGTATTCGTTCGATATTTTGATGAGATGTATGTTGTCTTTCCTCTAGTGGTGTTATGTGAATGTCGACTACATGACACTTCACCATTATTTGGGCCTATGGGAAGGCATTGGGAAGTAATAAGTAGATGATGGGTTGCTAGAGTGACGGAAGCTTAAACCCTAGTCTATGCGTTGCTTCGTAAGGGGTTGATTTGGATCCACATGTTTCATGCTATGGTTAGGTTTACCTTAATTCTTCTTTCGTAGTTGCGGATGCTTGCGAGAGGGGTTAATCATAAGTGGGATGCTTGTCCAAGGAAGGGCAGTACCCAAGCACCGGTCCACCCACATATCAAATTATCAAAGTAACGAACGCGAATCATATGAGCATGATGAAAACTAGCTTGACGATAATTCCCATGTGTCCTCGGGAGCGTTTTCCTTTATATAAGAGTTTGACCAGGCTTGTCCTTTGCTACAAAAAGGATTGGCCACCTTGCTGCACCTTGTTTACTTTTGTTACTTGTTACCCGTTACGAATTACCTTATCATAAAACTATCTGTTACCGATAATTTCAGTGCTTGCAGAGAATACCTTACTGAAAACCGCTTGCCATTTCCTTCTGCTCCTCGTTGGGTTCGACACTCTTACTTATCGAAAGGACGACGATAGATCCCCTATACTTGTGGGTCATCAAGACTCTTTTCTGGCGCCATTGCTGGGGAGTGAAGCGCCTTTGGTAGGTGGCATTTGGTAAGGAAAAATTTATATAGTGTGCTGAAATTTACTGTCACTTGTTAGTATGGAAAATAATCCTTTGAGGGGCTTGTTCGCGGTATCTTCACCCGACCAGTAGAGCAAAGAGTTGCTCCACAGCCTACTGAACCTATTGAAAATGTTTACTTTGAAATTCCTTCGGGTATGATAGAGAAACTGCTAGCTAATCCTTTTACAGGAGATGGAACGTTACATCCTGATATGCACCTAATCTATGTGGATGAAGTTTGTGGACTATTTAAGCTTGCAGGTATGCCCGAGGATGTTATCATGAAGATGTTCTTCCCTTTATCTTTGAAGGAAAAGGCATTGACATGGTTTAGGCTATGTGATGATATTGGATCATGGAACTACAACCGATTGAAATTGGAATTTCATCAGAAGTTTTATCCTATGCATCTGGTTCATCTTTATCGTAATTATATATATAATTTTTGGCCTCGCGAGGAGAAAGTATCACTCAAGCTTGGGGGAGGCTTAAGTCAATGTTATATTCATGCCCCAATCATGAGCTCTCAAGAGAAATTATTATTCAAAAAATTTATGCTCGGCTTTCTCTCAATAATCGCTCCATGCTCGATACTTCTTGTATTGGTTCTTTTATGATGAAGACTATTGAATTCAGATGGGATTTATTGGAAAGAATTAAACACAACTCTGAAGATTGGGAACTCGACGAAGGTAAGGAGTCAGGTATAACACCTAAGTTTGATTGTGTTAAATCTTTGATGGATACCGATGTTTTTCTTGAATTTAGCACTAAATATGGACTTGACTCTGAGATAGTAGCTTCTTTCTGTGAATCATTTGCTACTCATGTTGATCTCCCTAAGGAGAAGTGGTTTAAATATCATCCTCCCATTGAAGTGAAAGTAGTTGAACCTATTAAAGTTGAAGAAAAGACTATCACTTATAATGTTGATCCTATTGTTCCTACCGCTTATATTGAGAAACCACCTTTCCCTGTTAGAATAAAGGATCATGCTAAAGCTTCAACTATGGTTCGTAAGAGTAATGCTAGAACATCTACACCCTCTGAGCAAATTAAAGTTGAGCCTAGTATTGCTATGGTTAAGGATCTCTTGGTCGATAATATTGATGGGCATGTTATTTACTTCTGTAATGAAGCTGCTAGAATTGCTAGACCTGATACTAAAAATAAACATAGACCTGTTGTAGGCATGCATGTTGTTTCTGTTAAAATAGGAGATTATTGCTATCATGGCTTATGTGATATGGGTGCTAGTGCGAGTGCAATACCTCATTCCTTATACAAAGAAATTATGCATGATATTGCACCTGCTGAGATAAAAGATATTGATGTTACAATTAAGCTTGCCAATATAGATACTATTTCACCAGTTGGGATTGTTAGAGATGTTGAAGTCTTGTGTGGGAAAGTTAAATATCCTAATGTTTTTCTTGTTCTTGGTTCCCCACAAGATGACTTTTGCCCCATTATATTTGGTAGACCCTTCTTGAATACTGTTAATGCTAGGATAGATTGCAAAAAGGATATTGTTACTATTGGTTTAGGGGACATGTCTCATGATTTTAATTTTGCTAAATTTTGTAGACAACCCCATGATAAAGAATTGCCTAGTAAAGATGAAATTATTGGTCTTGCTTCTATTGCCATGCCTCCTAATGATCCTTTAGAACAATATTTGCTAGACCATGAAAATGATATGTTTATGAATGAAAGAAGGGAAATAGATGAAGTATTCTTTAAATAGGGACCTATTTTGAAACACAACTTGCCTGTTGAAATTCTAGGGGATCCTCCTCCACCCAAGGGTGATCCCGTGTTTGAGCTTAAACCATTACCTCATACCCTTAAATATGCTTATCTTGATGAAAAGAAGATATATCCTGTTATTATTAGTGCTAACCTTTCAGATCAGGAAGAAGAGAAATTATTGAAAACTCTAAAGAAGCACCGTGCTGCTATTAGATATACTCTTGATGATCTTAAGGGCATTAGTCCCACTCTATGCCGGCACAAAATAAAATTGGAGAAAGACGCTAAACCGGTTGTTGATCACCAACGACGGTTAAATCCTAAGATGAAAGAAGTGGTAAGAAATGAAATACTAAAGCTTCTGGAGGCAGGTATAATTTATCCTGTTGCTGATAGTCAGTGGGTAAGTCCTGTCCATTGTGTCCCTAAGAAGGGAGGTATTACTGTTGTTCCTAATGATAAAGATGAATTGATCCCACAAAGAATTGTCTCAGGTTATAGAATGGTAATTGATTTCCACAAATTAAATAAAGCTACTAAAAAGGATCATTACCCTTTACCTTTTATAGATCAAATGCTAGAAAGATTATCTAAACATACACATTTTTGCTTTCTAGACGGTTATTCTGGTTTCTCGCAAATACCTGTGTCAAAAGAGGATCAGGAAAAGACCACTTTTACTTGCCCTTTTGGTACCTTTGCTTATAGACGTATGCCTTTTGGTTTATGTAATGCACCTGCTACCTTTCAAAGATGTATGACTGCTATATTCTCTGACTTTTGTGAAAAGATTGTTGAGGTTTTCATGGATGATTTCTCCTTGTATGGAACTTCTTTTGATGATTGCTTAAGCAACCTTGATCGAGTTTTGCAGAGATGTGAAGAAACTAATCTTGTCTTGAATTGGGAGAAGTGCCACTTTATGGTTAATGAAGGTATTGTCTTGGGGCATAAAATTTCTGAAAGAGGTATTGAAGTTGATAAAGCCAAAGCTGATGCTATTGAAAAGATGCCGTGTCTTAAGGACATCAAAGGTATAAGAAGTTTCCTTGGTCATGCCGGTTTTTATAGGAGGTTCATTAAAGACTTCTCTAAAATTTCTAGGCCTCTGACTAATCTCTTACAAAAAGATGTTCCTTTTGTCTTTGATGATGATTGTGTAGAAGCATTTGAAATACTTAAGAAAGCCTTGATTTCTGCACCTATTGTTCAGCCACCTGATTGGAATTTACCCTTTGAAATTATGTGTGATGCTGTAGGTGCTGTTCTAGGACAAAGAGTCGATAAGAAATTAAATGTTATCCAATATGCTAGTAAAACTCTAGACAGTGCCCAAAGAAATTATGCTACTACTGAAAAGGAATTTTTGGAAGTTGTATTTGCTTGTGATAAGTTCAGACCTTATATTGTTGATTCTAAAGTAACTGTTCACACTGATCATGTTGCTAGTAAATATCTTATGAAAAAGAAATATGCCAAACCTAGACTTATTAGATGGGTTCTCTTGCTACAAGAATTTGATTTGCATATTATTGATAGAAAGGGAGCTGAGAACCCCGTTGCAGACAACTTGTCTAGGTTAGAGAATGTTCTTGATGACCCACTACCTATTGATGATAGCTTCCCTGATGAACAATTAGTTGTCATAAATGCTTCTCGTACTGCTCCATGGTATGCTGATTATGCTAATTACATTGTTGCTAAATTTATACCACCTAGTTTCACATACCAGCAAAAGAAAAAGTTTTTCTATGATTTAAGACATTACTTCTGGGATGACCCACACCTTTATAAAGGAGTAGATGGTGTTATTAGACGTTGTGTACCTGAGCATGAACATGAACAGATCCTACGCAAGTGTCACTCCGAGGCTTATGGAGGACACCATGCTGGAGATAGAACTGCGCATAAGGTATTGCAATCCGGTTTTTATTGGCCTACTCTTTTTAAAGATGCCCGTAAATTTGTCTTGTCTTGTGATGAATGTCAAAGAATTGGTAATATTAGTAGACGTCAAGAAATGCCTATGAACTATTCACTTGTTATTGAACCATTTGATGTTTGGGGCTTTGATTATATGGGACCGTTTCCTTCTTCTAACGGGTATACACATATTTTAGTTGTTGTTGATGAAGTTACTGAGTGAGTAGAAGCTATTCCAACTAGTAGTGCTGATCATAACACCTCTATTAAGATGCTTAAAGAAGTTATTTTTTCGAGGTTTGGAGTCCCTAGATACTTAATGACTGATGGTGGTTCACATTTTATTCATGGTGCTTTTCGTAAAATGCTTGCTAAGTATGATGTTAATCATAGAATTGCATCTCCATACCACCCACAATCTAGTGGTCAAGTAGAACTAAGTAATAGAGAAATTAAATAATTTTGCAAAAGACTGTTAATAGATCTAGAAAGAATTGGTCCAAGAAACTTAATGATGCATTATGGGCCTATAGAACTGCATATAAAAATCCTATGGGTATGTCTCCATATAAAATGGTTTATGGAAAAGCATGTCACTTACCTCTCGAACTAGAACATAAGGCATATTGGGCCATTAAAGAGCTCAATTACGATTTCAAACTTGCCGGTGAGAAGAGACTATTTGACATTAGCTTACTTGATGAGTGGAGAACCCAGGCCTATGAGAATGCCAAACTGTTTAAAGAAAAAGTTAAAAGATGGCATGACAAAAGGATACAAAAGCGTAAGTTTAATGTAGGTGATTATGTTTTGTTATACAACTCTCGTTTAAGATTTTTTGCAGGAAAACTTCTCTCTAAATGGGAAGGTCCTTACGTTATCGAGGAGGTCTATTGTTCCGGTGCCATAAAATCAACAACTTCGAAGGCACAAATCCGAAGGTGGGTCCGAAACCAACCCTAACTCTTGTTTCCCCACACATACGGACTCTAAAAACAGCCTATACTCAAGTATTTCGAAATTACTTGGGCGTGGCCCAATAATAAGGTGACATAGCACCTAGAATAGCCACTAGACGAAATTTATGAAGTGGCATCTTGTATATTTTGTCCTTGCCATGTCATTCGCTTGTGTGTTGCACTTTTCCATGTCATCATGTGCATTTCATCTGCATATTATTCAAAACATGCATCTGTCCGGGTCTCCCAGTTCTCTCTATTGTCCGTTCTGGCCCCAAACACACTCGCACGCGCCCCGACACCTCCGAAATATTATTTTATAAGTGGCAGAAAAATGTTCTCGGAATGGGTTGAATGTTGGTGTGCGGTCTTATTATAGAGTAGGTAGACCGCCTGCCAAATTTCGTCGCATTCGGAGTCCGTTTGACAGCCCAATCGTTAAACATATAGCGGCACCGTTGTCGGTCTAACGTCGGACGTTTCAGCCTGCAAAATGCTGTGCTGGGCCTCTCTTTGTCTTCTCTCGTCTCAGCCTGAGACCCCTCCTACACAGCCACAATCAGCCCACTAACCCACCTATACCCTCCCTCCACTTTGGACCGTCCGATCGAGATCAAACTGTCTGAAAACGGACTAAATCCCCCTAACCTAGACACTCACTAACCCCCCTAACCTGCCATTTTGGCCTAACCCTAGCCCTCCTCAAAATCCGCACCGCTACTAGCTTCCTCCACTCCACAACCGCCACCTAACACCTCAGTCGCCGGCCCGCGTGGCCCGGATCTGCCCCTCCGGGCCCGAAGCGCCGCCCCGCCGCCCGTGACCCGTGCCCCTGGAGCCCCACGCTGCTCCGCTCGCTGACCCGAGGAGAGGAGCTCCCCGAGCATCTCCCGTGCGCCGCTCCGTCCGCCCGTAACCTCCCCGCCGGTCGGAGCTCGCTGGAGACGAATCCCGTGCCGCTGGAGTTCGCCGAGCCCCTAACCAGGCCCGTGCCCTCGTGCCCTTTGCTCCTCCCCTTCCCTTGTCTTTCCCTGTCTCATCTAACCGTCGTCGCTCCGCTTGTGCAGCTCGCCGCCATCGACCCGAGCCGCCGCCGCCCCAACTCTGGCCAGATCCGGCGAGATCCGGGCCGGGGATCTCCTTCCCGGCCTCCTCCGTCTGCGCCCCGGTGCCAATCCGCCGCCGCTGCCCCTGCCATGTCCTTGCTCGATCTCCTGATCGAGGAGGAAGACGACCAGCTCAGCTGGCATCCTGGGCCTTGGCCCATGGCTGAGCCCCCAGCCCTCCTCCTCTGTTGGCCCAGTGTGCTTTGATTCTATTTTTTTAACCTGTGCGAATTTTACTAAGTCTTTCTGCAAAACTTCATGTTTGCATGTTTGTGTGATTATAATTTTGTGCATGTTCATCCGTTTGGGGTGTATAATATATCAAGATGTTCAGCACAGAGTGCTCTTCATGTTGGTTGCTGTTTCATTCATGTTAGGATGCATCTACATGTACTAATCTTCATTACAAAAGTGCATGGTGCTGTTAACGGCTGAAAACAGATATAACCTGTCATTTTGTCATTTTCATATCTTCTTGTGTGATTTTCTTCTGAGCAACATGCCAACATGTTTTAGGAGCATAATCATGCCATATTTGCAGTGGTGTAATCCATTTATCATGATATGCACTGTGGGGACTAGCACAATCTTGCAAATTGGGCTACTCGATGTTTCTGTTTTCAAGGACTTGGTAAATTCTGCCAAGTCTGTAACTATTATATTGTGATGCCATGTTTGCTTGATGCTACCTAAAATCTATGCATATTTGGGAGATGTCCAGTGAGCATGTTTTGAAGATCGTGTTATGCTCTATCCACCCATGCCGTTTTTTGCAATTATAATCTATTGTAGTTTGTTCTTTTCGTGCCCTCAATTTTCTTGAAAATATAACTGTTAGCATGCTCAGTTTTCACTAAGTCTGTTATATCATCTTGCCATGTTCACTTGAAGCTATCATCAAATCTGTTGCTCCAATGATCATGCTAATTAATGATGTTTTGTTAAGGGTGCCTGTTACATGCTTGCCATGCTCTTTAATGCCATGAATAGTCCATGTAGCATATAATTTTGCTGTGTCAAAGTATGCATCATGAATCTGCTTTCAGCCTTACTCTGTTTTTTACCAAGTCTGAGAATCTGTTATGACTTGCTTACTTATCTTGATGAATGCCATTGATCTAGAGGTTATATGGATATGCTTAGTGATAATATTTTTCCATGAATAACCTTTAATTTAGTTCCATGCTTTTGGTTGCTATGATCTTGCAATCTAGCATCATTGTTTCATGCCTCCAACATGTCAACATGTTATTTGTGCTCACATGTATGCCCTGTTTTTCACTAAGTCATAATTTGTGTTATGAAGTGGCTTGTTGCATTGATCATGTTGGTTTAATCTCGATGCCTATGAACCTGAACCTTGATGTTATTTTAAGCATGTTAACTGTTCTCCAAGTGCATGTCATGGTGGTGTCAATCTTGTTCCTGTAGCATGTTGTTTTGATGCTTGCAATATGCCTGGTTGCTGTTTTGGACAGCTTGTCCTTTAAACTTGTTTCTTGTGTATGTGTTGGACCGTTGCTCCGTTTTCATCATGTTCTATAAGAAACTTTCTTGGTTTTGCATGTAGTTTCATCATGACATGTTGCACCCTTGATTTGAGTATATGTGCTTGATGTTTGAATGCATTTTGCATCAATGCCATGTTTAACTTGTTTTGCTCATACTACTAGGGAAAAGCCTAGCAGTAGCATGGGTTAAATGCTTAGCAGTAGCACGGCCGCGCTACTGATATGGTGCTACAGCTAACGCTTATCAGTAGCGCGGTTTGACCCGCGCTACTGCTATCTAGGATAGCAGCAGCGCTCGTCTCCAACACACGCTGCTGATAATAGTTGTAGCGCCCTGGTACAAAGATCACTACAGCTAAGGCATCGCTGCTGCTAAAGCCATACCCTGCGCTACTGTGATTAGTTTCTGAATTTTTTTCCTGCTCCATATTTTGTGCTGCTGAATTTTGTTTAGGGCTTTATACAATAATCTCTAGCATATCATACACATACAAACGTAGTCATAGCATATACATACAAATAGTCTCATCAAATCATGTCATCATCATAATCATCATCCAACACAAAGTGTTCTCTCGTCATCATCTTGAAAATAGCGATAGAAGTCTTGAATACTTGCACTAAATCATCATCCATCTAAACAATGATATACGTGAGAAGAGCTATCACTATGAGTGATAGCGGATCTATGCAATGCATGAGGCGGCGGTTATGAGTCCTCTCTCGCGCTAGCGTGAACCTCAAGTAACTAGCTTTTGCTTCTTGTCTGCTTTTGAAGCCTTTATGGCTAGCGCCCGAGACCCCCTCCACTTGCGCCTGACACTCAGGCCACTCATCGTACACTCCCGGAACCTTTCTTTTGTACACGACATAGCACTGCTTCTTCGCCATCAAGAATCGAGGTACCTGTTAGAGATGCATCTTCATCAAGAGAATATACAATCATATATGCAACAAACGAGAAACACGATAAAGAAAGGGTTAGCAACTAGATGCAACATATAGTAAACATACAAATTATGAACGCAGTTTCATCGTACAAAAACTAATTAACTAGAGGTACGCAGGTCATCGTACCCAAACTAAAAACGTAGCGTTACACAAGTTTGGCAGAGACCATGGACATCACAAAGTTTCATCGCTACAGAAAGTATACAAGTTCAACCGACACATATCATCATCATCGGCATCGTAAATCACTAGAAGTTCCATCCTTCCATATCATCGAGGATGACCCTAGCTTCTTGAACGGCGTGAGGTCCTGACGTTGCATGCCGATGCAAGTTTGAATGTCAGCTCGGGATATAGGGCCGTGGTGGAACATCCCCTTCTCATCAATGACTTCTTTCATGATGATCGTCGCATTGTCGCTCTGGATGCGAAAGAAGTCATCTCTAAGTTTATAATCCGCTTCTCCATGAGATTCTACCCACTTGCAGATATGATCATCGTTTCTACTTGTCATGCGAAGCTTTTGGTGATTCGTTCTGAACTCCATCATGAGATGGAGGAGGTTGAATCCATTGTTCTTGCTTGGGTTTGGACATGGATGCAGCAGAAGTTAGTTTTATGCAAGAAACCCGTCTTCTTGTTCCTTTGTTTCCTGATCTGCAGGGGGCCACCCCTCAAGCTTAAGCCTTGGAGAGCATCATCTAGAATATTCATTATGTGGGTGTAGTCCTTCTTCTCGTAGTTTCTGGTAGGGTCGAAACACACGGTGTGGGAGACTCGCGGGTAAATAACGATAAGGACGGCGTGCCCGCTGCTGTGGGCAAAAAAACACCTCAAATTATTCTCCATATGAGCGAGAAGGAATGATTGAAATGTATGAAAAGGTTGTCCGGCACTGACTTACTTTGGATGATAAGGCAGGAGGACAATTTCCTGGTCCATATTCCATACCATGAAGTTTTCGAGGTACTCCCTAATAGTTTTACGCTCAAAGTCGCCGAGACTCAAGGACTCGTGCATGTAGTATGGATCCGCCACACAGATTTGTGAGACTTCTTCTATCTTCATGACAGAGCTCATATGTAGCACAAAAAGGCAGACGATTGTAAAATCGAGCCACCTTGTTAGAAACATCTCGAAGATATGGTCAACCCGCAGGAAGAACACCTCCGCGGGCCGTGCGTCGACGTAGCACTTCCCCTCAGGCACACGAGCCACATATGTTGGATATCCTGGATCCTTCGAGGCTAGTAGGCTTTTCTCAGTCGACAGCACATGGTCGTGCTAGTGCCTCGAGCGGTTTTGGCGGTAGCATCGGCTCGCCCGTGACATGGAAAATGGCCGCACCTTTGACGGGTACACGCTCTTGAAAATCCGTCGTGCGGCTGCTATGTGCACTAGCTTGTTTGTAGGCAGCTGAGCCTATCTTCCTCGGTCTCTTCCTCTCCTTTTTCTTGGGCTGAACTTCCAGACCCTTCCTTAACCCCTGCCCAGTGTTGTCGGGCTAAGCACTGTACGACCCCCGACTAGTTGAGCCTGTGTTGAGGCGGCATCTTCAGGCATGTCCTGTGAGGATTGCATGAAGAGAGACTACTTGCAATCCCTGCTAGGACGTTCCTGCCTGGGAAGATCATCCATATCCTCATCAGCATGCTGATAGCTCGAGTTGTCATATGGATGACTCATCATATCTAAGTCACCGTCATAAGCGCCTGTATTGAGGAAACTCATTGGGTCCTCCTCCATCTCATCATCCATTATTTGTTCTACGGGGGCGATTACATCAGCCACTATTGGACCCCCTTCATCACGGCGTCCACTGCTCTCACCCGGCACTACAGGCGCTGGTAATTGCGTAGGCGGGGTGGTGGTATCCATACCTGCTTGTTGATGTGTGGTTATTGGTGTGGTCTCGGCCGGCTCCAGATAAAGAAGATTCTTCGGCCATAGCAGCACCCAACCCTTGCAGCTTCCAATCCGTAGCGGGGTCTCGTCGTCCTCCCCCCCCTAGTCGTACTGGAGGAGGCAAATCCTCGGGCCCCGATTGCACACTCGACAAGGTAACCCTAAAGTTCCCACGGGGCATCGGCTGGTCGTGGAACATGAGTTCCAAGGGCTTCGTTATCACCCCCTTTCCCACATCCACCTTCTGTCCTTTGATCAAGTAGAGTACGATGCACGGGGTTTCGTCGGCCTGCAAACACATGTCTGCGGCGTAAAACATCCGAAAGGCAACAAAAATGGAATATTCTAGATGTATGTTGGTGCGACATGTAATTATCGTGAGGGCGTCGAGCTCAGCCAAAGACGAAGGCCCGCCTAGCACGCCAGAGACTGAGGACGGGCTGCTATGAGCAGGCCCGGCTGCGTGAGCAGGTGATTGTGCGGTGGTGTTGTTCATCGAGTTTCTCCTGATATATGTGGACATGGTGAAATCATCTACCATCTTGTCTGGATTTTCCTTCGTCCAGTTGATGATAGCCGGGATCAAGTTAGTAGCGAAATCATTTCTGCAGGCAGCTGCATCGACTGCATGCTGTAGCAACTCATTTTTCTCCTCGGTTGTTTTTTTCGCGTCCTCAGCTGCTTTTTTCTCGAATGCAAGCTTCACCTTCTCGTCGATGTCCGCCTGACTAAACTTCTTTTTCTGCTTCTTGGCCTCCGGGCCCTCGTTGTAAAACACCTTCCATGTGGCGTTGTCTCCGGCGCCGTGCACACGTCCATATTGCGGCCGCTGGCCCAAAGGGAGTCCCTTAAGTGTGTTCAAGGCCCGGTTGAGAGGGGTGTCCCACTTGGGCCTCATCGGTGAAGTAGGGCTTTCGGCTGCAAGCTGGTGTTCCTTCTCCTGCAGAAGGAACGTGAATCGTTTACGAATGTGTAGTCAACTTGATCAGGAGCAAAATGTAAGGTGGTAAAAGAATAATTACCAGTATTCTAATCAATTTCCTCGTGATCTGGTCCATGTAAAAAACCTTCTTTTCTTTGTCCCACTTGTAGCATGCCCTGATAAAGTGACGCTCCAAGGGGTTAGTGAACTTCTCGAAGGGGTCTGGGAGACCCGCGGCTTCACGTTCCGTGTCCTCCTTATCCCATATGGACCTTTCGCCAAGGTAGCCACGGCTTCCGAGGCGATGCTTCCCCGTGTTCCTTTGCTAAAGACACTTGAATTTCGCAGCCTTAGCCTTGGCTGCCTCGGTAGCGCAAGTGTCCTTGAACTTTTCGAACTCCTCTTCCGTAAGTGTCGGATTTTCCTCCATAATCTTGGACAGTGGTTCCTCAGCCTCAATAGCTCGTTTCACCCTCCCTTTCCAAGAGGCCAAATCATTGTTGAACATGCCCATGGCGTGATTGTTAATCTTTTTCATCTTTGGATCATCCCACGGTTGTTCTATGCTATCATCCCGGTCGGGGGACTTGAATCTCTTGTGCAACTTCGTCAGGAGCAACTGCCTCAAATTTTGTTTACTCCTTAAGTCATCGTGGTTGATGCTCGCGCATTCCCGTAGGATGCATCCTACTTGGTTCCCATAGCACTTCCCAGGTTCTTCTGGCTCTAATGGCTCAAACTTGCCAGGGGCCATCTTTGTGATCACCAGTCGTCCGATGCCGAGTTTGTTAGGTTTCCGTATCCTCTGTTTCTTCTTTTCGGTAGCGGCATCGGCGCCGGTACCTTCCCCGCCGGTAACTTCACCCCCGGTCTCGGTGCCGCCATTGGTGCCGGCGCCGTCGTTGTCGATGTCGGCGTCAGTACCATCATTGAGGCCGACCTGCAAACCTTGACTGTGCTTAGCAGACAGAAAGTCGAGGTACTATTGTTCACCCTCATAATCCATCTCGTTCGCATCGTGGTCAGAAGGCCTGGTTTCTTCGTTGTTCGACATGTTTCATATGATTAAGTCTCCTTGTTTAATTCTAAAACTATGAAAAAAAGAGAAATGACATAAAAAATATCTATGTTTGCCGGAATGCCATTTCCTAGAAAATCTCGACACTCGATATGCCTACTTTCTAGCACAAGTCATGCCAAAATTCACAGAAAATTTCGGCATGACCTTTGCTATTTGAAACTAAATTCAGCCTGCCTAAATCTGAAACTAAAAAAATTGCTTTAACTAGGGTTCATACTAATTCTGTTTTTTAATAACAACAATTTTTTAAACTAAAAATTTTAAATAGCAACTGTTGCTTTAACTAATCTATCCTAGGTTTCATACTAATTCTAATTAATTAACTAGCACTATAAAATATAAATAGCAACAATTGCTTAAACTAAAAAATGCAAGAAACTAACTAGGGTTCATAGTAACTAGGGTTCAAATTGCACATAGGGTTCATAATATAGCCAAATTAACCTACTAGTTTGATACCTAGCTAAATTTGTAACTAAATAGATAACCTAATTAACCTACTACCCTAACTAAAACCTAACTGAATTAACCGAAGAACCCTAGCTAGCAGAGAGAGGAGGAGTGGTGGAGGGCTTACAGAGGGTGCAGGGGCGAGGAGGTAGGCCCGACGACGACTGAGGTTGGGAGGTTGGGGGCGAGGGCGAGGTCGCCGGGGTCTGGGGGTCGGGGGCGAGCGCCGGGGTCGGGGGCGAGGGCGAGGTCGCCATGGTCAGGGGATCAGGGGCGAGTGCCGGGGGTGAGCGTAGTGGCGCGGCGAGGGCAGGGCTCCGGTGGCGACGAGGGGGGAAGAAAGAGTGGGGATTTGGGGGAAGAAGCAGAGGCGGGGAGAAGCAGAGAGTGGGGATTTGGGGGGTTAAGTCAACATAGCAGTAGCGTGTTCCGGCAAAACGCGCTATAGCTAACTTAGCTATAGCACGTTTAGCCAAAAAGCGCTACTGCTATCAAAGGTAGCTATAGCGTGTTTCTCCAGACGACGCTACTGCTAGTTTGACTAGCTATAGCTCTTTTTTAGAAAAGCGCTACTGCTATAACTAGTACCTATAGCGGTTTTCCTGTTTGTTTCTTCTATTTTCTTTTCCTTTATTTTCTCTCCCTTTTCTTTTCTTCTTTTTCTTTTCTTTTCTTTTCCTTTTTTCCGAGAGCAGGAACGAAGGGAAGGTGATACAATGTATATAACTAAGGCAATATATATTGCATCATTTGACAGTTAAGTATGGATACAAAATAGGAACATATATATTACATCATTTGACCCATGCATAACGGTTAAGTGTGTACACAAAATAGGAACATATATATTACATCATTTGACCGATAATGGTTCCTCAGTGTCGACGTTTTCGTTTTTGAGTGAGCTTCTTTCCCTTCTTGTTTGTTGAAGAATAATTGAGCCCCCCACTGTGACTTTTCCTTTTCCATGGATTACGATCTTTCTTAGGTAATGTAGTATTGATTCTTCTTTTGACGTATACTTCATCGTCATCGTCATCTTCCCTCATTGGGTTGCCGTACTGGTCGTAGTCTTCCTTGTTGCCGACTCCATCCATACCAATGACGTTCCTTTTGCCTCTCCTCACGACAACACGGCTGGGATTGCACGGGTCGGTTATGAAGAAGCATTGTGTCACGTGCTTAGCATGTACCCATGGCTCGTTTTTTGCAATAGCGTTCACAGTAGCACTCTTGGTGTTGGGTATAGTCATGGTAGTGAAATACCGGTTTTCTCTTTCAACATTCTTAGCCCATTTGACACAGAACGTCGTCGCGTTGTGCAGTACAGAGTAGTCAAGCTCCCAGATCTCCTCGACCCTTCCGTAAAATCTCTAGGTTGTGTCGTTGTCGCTGCCGGTCATGCATTTCGTCGTCTCCCCTGAGTTCTGATCATCACTATCGATATCTTTGGCCTCCGTGTAGAACGTGTATCCATTGATATCGTATGCCTGATAGGTGACGAGGTTGGGTGAGGGGCCATGTGCTAAGGCGTATATGAGCAATCCGTCCTTAGAGCCCTCTTCCAGGGGATTAGCAATAATATGCTCTTTGAACGAATACAGGAAAGTGGAGTTGTGCTCTCTAGTAACTTCGGCGTCTGCCCTGCATACCCCCCGGTCACGATACTTCTTTGCGATAGTTTCTTTGTGCAGTGCCACGAAAGGATCTACCTGGTCTAGGTGTTGTAGCACTACCAAGTTTTTTCTGTCAAAGTCGTTGCGACGATCTGAGTAGGCCACATGCAGTTCCCTGCGACCGTTGGAGTGACCTTCTCCTTCGAGCCTCCCATCGTGCTTGTTAACGGGCAAACCAACACTAGGCGGCTGGTCTGCGCCATATAGAAAATTCTCACAGAAAGAGATGCACTCTTGTGTCAGATAGCCCTGGACGATGCTTCCATCCGGATGGGACATGTTACGAATGAATCCTTTGATGATCCCATTCATCCTCTCAAATGGCATCATGTTGTGCAAGAATGACGGCCCTGAGTCTATTATGTCGTCCACAATATGGACACACAGATGCACCATGACGTAAAAGAACGCATGCGGGAAGTACATCTCAAGCTCATTTAGTATCACAACGATCTCTTCCTGTAGCCTTCGGAGCTGCTTCACACTGATCGACTTTCGAGAGATCACGTCGCAGAAGTTGCAGAGACCAATAAGCGTGTCACGGACGTGCTTGTCCATTATCCCTCTAAGGGCAACAAGTAGTATCTGCGTCATCATCACATGACAGTCATGGGACTTCATCCCGCTGAACCTTTTTCTTCTCGTGTCTAGATATCTGCTTATCTTGCCACCGTAACCGGAACTAACTTTGATTTCGGTAAGGCACTTGAAGAATTGATCGATCTAAGTCGGACTTAAGCTGAAGCAAGAAGGGGGCAATAATCCTCTTCCTATACTTTTTTGACCTTCTTCTCCCGTGCCTCTGTCTCCGTCTCTGTCTCCTCTGACTTTTTATGGGGCGACATGTGCAGATCTTCCCTGATTTTGAAATCTTGCAAGTCTTTTCTTGCCTTCGGCCCATCCTTGGTCTTATCCGGCATGTCCATCGGTGTTGCAAGCAAGCTCTCAAGGACATTCCTATAGATATGCATTTGATCAAGGCAATGAGGCGTGTCGAGTTTGTGCCAGTACTCCAAGTCCTAGAAAATAGACCTCGACTTCGTACCTTCAGCAGCGGCTCCAGCGCCTTTTTCATCGTCTTTCTCGACGCGGGGCACTGTTCCAAATTTTTCAACAGCTCATCGATTTCGGCGCCGCTCCACTTACGTGGAGGTCCTCAATGCTCAGCCTCACCATTGGATAGATCTCCACGGGTCGTCCTTCTCGAGCCATCTTCGATGCCCCATGTACACGATTTTCCCAGACCCACCATCTTTCCATGACGTTAGCTGCTGAGACATCGTATCATCCATGCAACGTGCGGATCCGCAATATCCATGGCACACCTGGCCTGTGACATATATGTAACCGAGATAGTCATGCACCATCGTGATTAACACGACTCTCATATAGAAATACTCGCCTTTGCTGACGTCCTATGTCTTGCCCGGTGTTTTCCACAATGTGTCTAACTCCTCTTGAAGTAGCCCCAGATACAAATTAATATTATTTCCCGGTTGTTTCGGCCCTTGAATCAGCATGCTCATGTGTATGTACTTCGACTTCATGCACAACCAGGGGGGTTGTACATACATACAAACACGGGCCATGTGCTATGGGTGGTGTTCTGGTTGCCAAACGGATTCATGCCATCGGTACACGAGCCGAGCACAATGTTCCTTGCATCACATGCGAAATACCGATATTCGGCGTTGAACGCTCTCCACTGGCTTCCATCCATGACGTGTCTCAGCTTCGGATCATCTCCATCGTCGGGCTTCTTCCTCTCCTCGTGCCAGCGCCTGAGCTTTGCTTCCTTGGGATCTACGAAATACCACTGAAGACGAGGATTGATCGGTAAGTACCATACAACTTTCTGGGGAGATTTCTTCCCGGCCTTCTTGTATCGAGAAGCATTGCACACCGGACAACTTCTTTTTTCCGCGTGCTCCTTCCGATAAATTATGCAATCATTGATGCATGCATGGTATCTAACGTGCGGCAGATCAAGAGGGCACACGATCTTCTTGGCCTCATCCACACTAGTAGGACATAGATTCCCCGCGGGAAGAACATCCTTTAGGTACTTGAAATGCTCATCGAGGCTATTGTCCGTACATTTGTTTTTAGACTCCATCTTCACGAGTTCGAGCAAGAAACTCAAGCGGGCCACCTCAGGATTGCAACCGTGATACAATGGAGTGTTCGAGTCTACCACCAGTTGCTGCAGCTTGGCCTCCTCTCTAGAAGCAGCTCTCTCAGTACTCGTCTCCTTGCGAAGCAGTGCTTGAACACAAGGGTCCCGCATGATTGAACTTAGTACCGACAAATTCTGCGGCGTGGAGTCCACGCTCTCTCCGCCACCATGTCTGGCCCCTTCTCAGTCGCCATGTCCGGTCCCTTCTCCGCGGCCATGTCCGGCCTCTTCCCTGCCGCCATGTCCGGCCCCTTCTATGCCGCCATTATCGACCATCTCTTCGTCTTGCCCCGTGTCATCATTGCCTGCCGCATCGGCATCCTCAACATCATCATCCTCATCTTCAATTATCCACCGAGTATAGCCACCCATGAAACAGTCATGAGCAGGTGCGCTTCGACACGACCATCGTCATAGTGGTCGATCCAAACTCGTCCTTTGCATCTTCGACACGGACATAAAACCTGTGTGAGGTTATTTTCTTTCATGTCCTACACCGCCGACTGCAACCACCTGTCCACCATCGTTCCACTGACCATCATGAACGCCTGCACGGTAATAATAAAAATGCATGCATGCATCAAAGTCATACAAAAATTCGGCATGACCTTCCCTGAAAATAGGACATATAGAGTTTTCCCGGAATTCGCCGAAACGGAAATAAATCGACATTTTGACAAAACATAGGCAACGCACAAGCACAATTCGGCGTCAACTCATGCCACACACACAATTTCCATCATATCGCCTGATTATGTCATATCGCACACACATACACTTATTTCCATTCCTATAAAAGCATATATTTTTAATCACCTATCTCGAGATTGAGCACGGTGAGATGATGATGTAGTTAGGGAGATCAAAAGTGGACAAAGTTTTTCTTGACAAGGTTAGATCTAGTTAGGGGGTACATAGGTCACTTCACTAAACGCTACTCTACCTAGCTAGCTAGTTTGGGAGGAGACAAGTTCAACTAGTGGAGGGGGAAGGAAAAAGAGAAAGGAGATGCATTAATGGAGGTGGTGTAGTTAGCAAGGAGTAATAAAGAGAGAGAAAGGTAGGTAGAAGAAGGAGAGTAATGGGGGGAGAAGTAGTGAAAAAGAAGCAAAGTGAGGGAGAGAGGAGGTGGGAGCTAGGGGAAAGTGAGGAAGAGAGGATGGGGGAGGGGGAGGAAAAAGGTGGTATGGCTGCGGCTTAGCAGTAGCGCTGGGCGTACACGCGCTACTGCTAATAAGATAGCAGCAGCGCGCTTTTGGCACACGTGCTACTGCTAAGCGGGGCCTGCCATGTGGCCAGTTTCAAAATTAGCAGTAGTGACCTACAAAAAAGCGCACTACTACTATTACTTTAGCAGTAGCGCGGTTAGCGCGGGCGCGCTACTTCTAAACCTAGGGTGGTGGGAACGGTCGGTCAATTTTAGTAGCAGCGTGGTTCTACCGAGCCGCGCTACTACTAAGTTGGTAGCAGTAGCGCCTGTTTTGGGCCCGCGCTACTGCTAATTAGCAGTAGCGCCTCTTCCTGAGCCGCGCTGCTGCTAAGATTCCGTGTATAAGGTTTTCCCTAGTAGTGTCATATCTTCTAGGCCGTTGCTCCGAATTAAACGAACCTTATATGTAACTTGACTAGAAAGACGTGTAGATCATCGTGGTGCATATTAACTTGCTGTTTAACAACTTCAACATAATGTGTTATTCAGATCTGGACCAATTTCGAATTTGCATATGGGGAGTTTCCGGAATTGTTGTATGTTGAATTCCGGCCTCATTTAAACTTGCTTGAATGTGGGGTTCTTGTATGCATCATCTCTTGCCATGAGTAGCATCATGTAGCCTTGTCATGCATCGTACTTGGATGAGCATCATGCCATGTTATGTGTTGTGTGTTTACCGTGTTTTTTGCTTCTTTATAGTGTTGCTTCTTCTTCATAGTTCCGATAACATTGCAATTGTGAGGATTCGTTCAACTACGTGGGTTCTTCTACTTCATGGATTCGATCTTCTTCCTAGCGGGATTTCAGGCAAGATGACCGTCACCTTGGATCTCACTACTATCTTTGCTATGCTAGTTATCTCGATGCTATCGCTATGTCGCGCTACCTACCACTTGTTTACCAAGCCTCCCAAATTGCCATGATAAGCCTCTAACCTTTTCCACCATCCCAGCAAACCGTTGTTTGGCTATGTTACCGCTTTGCTCAGCCCCTCTTATAGTGTTGCTAGTTGCAGGTGCAGTTGTAGGTTGTTCTATGTTGGGACACGGATACCATGGATATCACAATATCTCTTATTTAATTAACTCATCTATATACTTGGTAAAGGGTGGAAGGCTCGGCCTTTTGCCTGGTGTTTTGTTCCACTCTTGCCGCCCTTGTTTCCGTCATACCGGTGTTATGTTCCTTGATTTTGCGTTCCTAACATGGTCGGGGTTTATGGGCCCCCCTTGACAGTTCGCTTTGAATAAAACTCTTGCATCAAGGCCCGTCATTGGTTTTACCATTTGCCTAATAACAACTAAAAACTTGCATCGGGACCTGCCGGCGCCCGAGGTCTCTTAATCAACCCCCCGGGCCAATGCTCCTCATGAGTGTTGGTCCAAACCGGGCGATGTTTGGCGCCCCCTGAGCAACCAGGGTCTCAGCCAACCCGACGTCTGGCCCATCTAGTGTGCCCTGAGAATGAGATACGTGTGACACCTATCAGGATTGTCGGTACATCGGGCGGTCTTCCTGGTTTTGTTTTACCATTGTCGAAATGTCTTGTGAACCGGGATTCCGATCTTGATCGGGTAGTTCCGGGAGGAGGATTTTCCTCCGTTGATCGTGAGAGCTTGTCATGGGATAAGTTGGGACACCCCTGCAGGTTTGATCTTTCGAAAGCCGTGCCCGCGGTTATGTGGCAAATGGGAGTTTTTAATATCCGGTTGTAGAGAACTTGACACCAGATCCGGAATAAAATACACCAACCGCGTGTGTAACCGTGATTGTATCTTTTCGACGAAGTTCGGGAAGAGAACACGGTTGGGTCTTGTTTGAACGTAAGTAGTTCAGGGTCACTTCTTGATCATTACTAGTTTGTGATCGTTTGCATAGCTACTCACCTTACTCTTGTATTCATAAGTTAGCCACCATACAATGCTTAGTGCTGCTGCAACCTCACCACTTATCCATTCCATTCCCACTAAGCTTTGCTAGTCTTGATACCCATGGTAATGGGATTGCTGAGTCCTCGTGGCTCACAGATTACTACAACAATAGTTGTAGGTACACGTAATGCGATGATCTTGACGTGAGAGCGACGTTTACTTGTATTGGAGTTATTCTCCTACTTCTTCTTCGATTGAGGGATAGGTTCCTGGTCGGCAGCCTGGGCTAGCATGGTGGATGTCGTTTGAGTTTCTTTTTGTGTTTCATCCGTAGACGGATGTTGTTCTCCTGTATGATGTAGTGATGTATTCTTGTGGCATTTGTATGCCCTTGCATGTATCCCCAGCTATTATGTAATGGTACAATGTAATGATATCCACCTTGCAAAAGTGTCTTCAATATGCGGCTCTATCCTAGGTGGGACCTTCGAGTTCCTCTCAGATAGGATCACATATTGGTCGTGACATAGCTAGATGGCTTCTTCTCTCTTTTGATCTTCAATACAATGTCGAGATCTATTTGATGTCACGACTTTTCGCTGTGTGTTTTTTGGGATCCGATGAATTGCGAGTTTATGATCAGTTCTCTCTATGAATATTATTTGAGTCTTCTCTAAACACTTTTATGCATGATCTTTATAGCCTCGTATTTCTTCTCTGAAACTTTGGTTTGGTTTGTCCAACTAGATTGATTTTTCTTGCAACGGGAAGAGGTGCTTTGTGATAGCTTCGATCTTGTCGTGATTATTCTCAGTGACAGAAGGAGACATGACTCGCATGTATTGTTGCCATTAAGGATAAAAAGATGGGGTCTATTCCTACATAAATAGATCTTGTCTACATCATCTCATCTTTCTTATTGCATTACTACATTTTTCCATAAACTTAATACACTACATGCATGTTGGATAGCAGTCGATGTGTGGAGTAATAGTAGTAGATGCAGGCAGGAGTCGGTCTACTAATCTTGGACGTGATGCCTATATACATGATCATTGTGTTGGATATCATCATAATTATTTTCTCTTCAATCAATTGACCAACAGTAATTTGTTTACCCACCGTATGCTATTTTCTCGAGAGAAGCCACTATTGAAATCTATGGTCCCGGGGTCTATTATCTATCATATTATTTTCAGATCTATTATTCCAAAAACCCATAAATAGCTTGTTGCACTTCTTCTTTATTTATTTTATTTTGTGTTTTTGTCAGATCTATTTATCAAATCTCGTACAATTTTATGTAACTCAACATCGAGGGGGGATTGACAAACCCTCTTACGCGTTGGGTTGCAAGTATTTGTTATTTGTGTGCAGGTGTTGTTTACATGGTGCTGCTTGGTTCTCCTACTAGATTGATAACCTTGGTTTCATAACTAAGGGAAATACTTACCATTGTTGTGTTGCATCATCCTCTCCTCTTCGGGAAAATACCAACGCAACTACAAGCAATCAGGAAGAATTTCTCGGGGAGACATCATCAACATCTATCAGGCACCCAATCACAAATCTCATCTCCTTGCAATTTAGTTTATTTGCCATTTTCCTCTCGTTTTCATCTCCCCCACTTGTAAAATGTTTTTGCAAAAACACAAAAATATTTGCCTCTTTATGTCCCTTCTTTTTGTTTGCCTTTTTCTTGTTCGATCTTTTGTTTGCGTATGATCTTGTTTGCGTAGTCACGATGTCTCAAGAAAATACCAAGTTGGGTGATTTTTCCAACACCAATAATAATGGTTTTATTAGTACTCCGATTGCTCCTCCCGCCGCTAGTGCAGAGTCTTATGGTATTAATGCCAATTTGTTGAATCTTGTTATGAAAGAGGAATTTTCCGGTACTCCTAATGAGGATGTCGCGTCCCATCTAAACACTTCCGTAGAATTGTGTGATATGGAAAAGAAAAAAGATGTGGACAATGATATTGTGAAACTAAAATTATTTCCTTTCTCTTTGCAGGATCGTGCAACAATTTTGTTTTCTTCTTTGTCCCGTAATAGTATCATTCTTGTGATAAGTGCAACAATGCTTTTATTACTAAGTATTTTCCGCCCGCGAAAATTATTTCGCTTAGAAATCAAATCATGAATTGTACGCAACTTGAGGATGAACATGTTGCGCAATCTTGGGAAAGAATGAACTTATTTCTAAGAAATTGTCCTACCCATGGTTTAAATCTATGGATGATTATACAAAAGTTTTATGTGCGATTGAACTTTGTTTCTAGAAATCTTTTAGATTCCGCCACGGGTGGTAATTTTATGGAAATCACTTTGGGTGAAGTCACTAAATTGATTCACAATATTATGGCTAATTATTCACAATGACGTACCGAAAGAGCTCCTCCTAGTAAAAAGCTTAATTATGTTGAAGAAATTAGTACTTTGAGTGAAAAAGTTGATGCTCTTATGAAATTGGTTGCTAGTAAAAAATGCTCATATTGATCTTAGTGATGTGCCTTTGTCTACTTTGATTGAGCAAAACAGTGATCCGCAGATGTGAATTTTGTCTCACGAAACAATTTTAATAACGACGCTTATAGAGGTAGTTTTAATCCTAGGCCTTTTTCCTGGAAATTCCTGTAATAATTGTGGCAATTCCTATGGTAATTCTGCTGATAATAATAATAGGAACCCCTCTGATCTTGAGTCTAATATTAAAGAATTTATCAATGCTCTAAAAAATTTCAACAATACGGTAGAAGAAAAATTAAATAAGATTGATGATATGTCTAGAAGCATTGATAGAATTTCACATGATGTGGAAAATCTCAAGACTGAAGTCTTTCCACCCGAAGTTGATATTAATGAATGAATTAAAGCTTTATATGTTACCACGGATGAAAGAAAGAAAAGAACCGCTATGCTTAGAGCTAAAAATAGTTTTTAGAAAGAGCGTTTTCATCCAATTGCTTTAGTAATGATGAGGATGTTAAGATGATTGGTGTTTCTTCTATTAATTCCTTGTTTAGTAATATTAAACTTGATGATAAAGGGACTGAAAAGAAGAGTCAACTTTAGTTAGAAGGTGTCCTAATTCAGAGGGTGAAAATCTTGTTGAAAAAAATGATAAAAGTGGGTTTGGAGAGGTCAAATAACTAACTAGTGATGTGCCCACTCTCTTGGATTACAAATACTTAAATTATGGTAATTGCTCTTTGATTGAATGTATTTCTTTGTTCCAATCCATGTTAATTTCACCCAAGGCCTATGGACAAAACAAATCTTTTACTAAACATATTGTAGAAGCGATGATGAAAGCTTTAGAAGAAAAGTTGGAATTAGAGATTTCAATTCCTAGAAAATTATATGATGAATGGAAACACACCATTAAAGTCAAGATTTGAAATTATGAGTGCTTTGCTTTATGTGATTTGGGTGCTAGTGTTTCCACAATTCCGAAATCTCCTTGTGATGTGCTAGTTTACCAAGTTGGAAGAATGTTCTTTTAATTTGGACTTGGGGGATTCTACTACTAAAAACCCATTGGGAATGATTAATGATGTTCTTATTCTTGCAAACAGGAATTATGTTCCCATAGATTTTATTGTTCTTGATATGGATTGCAATCTGTCTTGTCCCATAATACTTGGTAGACCATTTTTACGAACTACAGGTGCCGTGATTGATATGAAAGAAGGGAATATTAAATTTTAGTTTACCTTGAGAAAGGGTATGGAACACTTCCCTAGGACTAGAATTAAGCCACCATATGAATCAATGATGAGGGCAACCTATGGATCAAAAACCAAAGATGGTAATACTTGAATCTATGCTTTATGCCTAGCTAAGGGCGTAAACCGATAGCGCTTGTTGGGAGGCAACCCAATGATAGAGGAAAAGGTGTCCCGTCCTTCGATGAGATGGTGGCTATCGTTTTGGAGGAATTCGACTTTGACAATCCGACTATGAACATGCGAGGACGTCGCGCCTTAGCAATCGCTAAACCAACTCCGAGAGGTTATTGACCACGCCGGAGCACGATCAACCTGACCACGAAGGTCTGTTTCCTGCAGGCAAACGAAGAACAAGCAAGAAACTAAGATTGCAATCTGGATATTGCGAATATAAGAGGAAAGCTTTATTGATCAAGGTGGGGTTCTGTGACGCCTTTGTCTGGTCGTTGAACACAAACGAAGTACGTGAAGTTGCAGCTATGGCGAACTTTTAATCTAAACAAAACCCAAAGTCTAAACGGTGCCCTAAGGGCTGTATATATGGAGGAAGAGGGGGAATTTCGTGGCCCTTGGGGAAGGGGTCCGAAACCAACCCTATCTCTTGTTTCCCCACACATACGGACTCTAAAAATAGCCTATACTTATGTATTTCGAAATTACATGGGCCTGGCCCAATAATAAGGTGACGCAGCACCTAGAATAGCCTTTGGACGAAATTTATGAAGTGGCATCTTGTATATTTCGTCCAAGGCTTCATTCACTCCTTATGGTGGCTTCAAATTCCTGAAATCATCACTTGTAACTCCGTTCTTGTTCCCCTTGCGCATGCCATCAACTCCATGCTTGTTCTTGGTCCAATGTTCATCCTTCTCCAAGCTAGGCCCTTCATTTGTAAGCAAAACAAAGTATCCAATTTAGGCAGCAACATATTCTCATGAACATTAGAATCATTACCAAGAAACAAAAATACCTGGTAATTTAATTGGCGTGCGCGAGCTCTAGTAATTGGTCCATCATATGTAACAGTAGGGTCTATGGGTGTAACAATGGTATTGATGTCCTCTTCATCCTCCCCTTCTTGAAATGAAGTCGTCCTCGACGGAAGCTCATCTTCCTCACCCAAATAAGGCTTCAAATCTGCAATGTTAAAAGTGGGACTAACCCCAAAATCTGCAGGTAGCTCAAGTTTATATGCATTATCATTTATTTTCTCTAACACCTTAAAAGGACCATCAGCACGTGGCATTAGCTTTGATTTGCGCAAATTAGGAAATCTATCCTTACGCAAATGTAACCAAACAAGATCTCCAGGTGCAAACACAACATGTTTTCTACCCTTATCTCTTGCAAGTTTATATTTAGCATTCATACGCTCAATGTTTTCCTTAGTTAACTCATGCATTTTTAAAATCAATTCAGCACGTTCTTTAGCATCAAAATTAACCTTCTCCGAAGATGGAAGAGGCAACAAATCAATTGGTGCACGAGGTAGGAAACCATACACAATTTCAAAAGGGCACATCTTAGTAGTAGAATGCAATGAACGATTATAAGCAAATTCAATATGAGGCAAGCATTCTTCCCACATTTTCTTATTATTCTTCAAAACAGCCCTAAGCATAGTAGACAATGTTCTATTGACTACTTCAGTTTGTCCATCAGTTTGGGGGTGACAAGTAGTACTAAAAAGCAGTTTAGTCCCCAACTTAGCCCATAAACATCTGCAAAAGTGGCTAAGAAATTTAGTATCACGATCTGAAACAATAGTATTTGTCACACCATGCAAGCGAATAATTTAACGAAAGAACAAATCAGCAACATTAACAGCATCATCGCTTTTATGACATGGTATAAAGTGTGCCATTTTCGAGAATCTATCCACGACAACAAATATGCTATCCCTCCCCTTCTTTGTTCGAGGTAAACCTAAAACAAAGTCCATAGATATATCCTCCCAAGGAACACTAGGTACAGGCAAAGGCATATATAAACTATGAGGATTGAGTCGTGACTTAGCTTTTTGACATGTAGTGCAGCGAGCAACAAAACGCTCAACATCCTGTCTCATCTTTGGCCAAAAGAAATGTGTAGCAAGTATATCCTCCGTCTTCTTCATGCCAAAGTGTCCCATTAGTCCTCCTCCATGCGCCTCCTACAACAACAAAAGACGAACGGAGCTAGCTGGAATGCATAGCTTGTTAGCACGAAACACAAATCCATCGTTAACGACGAACTTGTTCCATGTTCTACCTTCTTTACAATTCTGCAATACATCTTTAAATTCAGCATCATGCACACATTGATCTTTGATGGTCTCCAAACCAAATATTTTAAAGTCAAGTTGTGAAAGCATAGTATAACGACGAGACAATGCATCAGCAATAACATTTTCTTTACCCTTCTTGTGTTTAATGACATAAGGGAAAGTCTCAATGAATTCAACCCATTTAGCATGTCTACGGTTCAGGTTTGCTTGACTTTTAATGTGTTTCAAAGATTCATGATCAGAATGTATAACAAATTCTTTGGGCCATAAATAATGTTGCCATGTTTCTAAAGTCCGAACAAGAGCATATAATTCTTTATCATAAGTAGAATAGTTCAGACTAGGCCCACTCAATTTTTCAGAAAAGTATGCAACGGGTTTGCCATCTTGTAATAACACACCTCCTAATCCAATTCTACTAGCATCACATTCAAGCTCAAAAGTCTTATTAAAATCAGGAAGTTGTCGTAAAGGAGCATGTGTCAACTTATCTTTCAATACCGTGAAGGCTTCTTCCTGTGCGGTACCCCAAACAAAAGGCACATCCTTCTTTGTAAGCTCATTGAGAGGTGCAGCAATGGTGCTAAAATCTCTCACAAAACGCCTATAGAAACCAGCGAGTCCAAGAAAACTCCGCACTTGTGTGACGGTTTTGGGCTGCGGCCAACTCTCAATAGCTTCAATCTTGGCTTTATCAACTTCAATTCCATGTGGAGTAACAACATAGCCAAGAAAAGATACTCGGTCGGTGCAAAAGGTGCACTTCCCAAGGTTAACAAACAAACGTGCATCACGTAGAGCAATAAAAATAACACGTAAATGTTCCAAATGTTCTTCCCAAGATTTGCTATAAATCAGTATATCATCAAAATAGACTACCACAAATCGTCCAATGAAAGCACGTAAAACTTCGTTCATTAGTCTCATGAAAGTACTAGGTGCATTATTTAACCCAAAAGGCATGACTAACCACTCATATAAACCAAACTTAGTTTTAAATGTTGTTTTCCATTCATCTCCCAATTTCATACGAATTTGATGGTATCCACTACGCAAATCAACTTTGGAGAATATTGTAGAGCCACTCAATTCATCAAGCATATCATCTAGCCTAGGAATAGGATGACGATAATGAATAGTAATATTATTACTGCCTCTACAATCAACACACATACGCGACGTACCGTCCTTTTTAGGCACTAGTATAATAGGAACGACACAAGGACTAAGAGATTCGTGTATATAACCTTTGTCGAGCAGCTCCTGTACTTGACACATAATCTCCTTCGTCTCCTCTGGATTGGTACGGTATGGTGCACGGTTGGGTAGCGATGCACCGGGAATTAAGTCAATTTGATGCTCAATCCCTCGAATAGGTGTTAATCCCAGTGGCACATCTTGTGGGAAGACGTTAGCGAACTCCTGCAAAATGTTAGTGACAGCAGGGGGCAAAGAGGAAGGCACGTCCTCGAATGAAAATAATGCCTCTTCGCACACAAAAGCATAGCAAACAGATTTGCTAAAATCTAGCTCATCAATACCAGATTTGGTGGCAAGTAAACATGCACTCTTCAATTTAATTTCAGAAGCAACACTAGATGGTTTATTATTAGGCTTCATTTGTTGCTCAAATTCTTTTGCCACAATCTGATTTTCACTCTTATTTTTCTCTTGTTTTGCTTTATTAGCTCTATTAATATCATCTTTCAAAATGGAATCAGGAGTCATAGGAAGCAAAGTAATATTTTTATCCTTATGAACAAGACTATACTGATTGTTTCTACCATGGTGTACATTATTTTTATCAAATTGCCATGGTCTACCAAGTAATAAGGAACATGCTTGCATAGGTACCACATCACAATCAACATAATCAGCATATGTAGAGATACTAAAATGCACACGAACAGTACGTGTTACCTTAACCTTGTCGCTGTTGTTGAACCATTGGATGTAGTAAGGATGTGGATGTGGTCTTGTGGTGAGAGATAGCTTCTCCACCATCTCCATGCTAGCCAAGTTGTTGCAGCTCCCTCCATCTATGATGACGCGAATAGAACGTTCCTTCACAACTCCCTTTGTATGGAACAAATTATGCCTCTGATTTTGCTCAGCTTGTGTAACATGCACACTCAAAACACGTTGAGCAACTAAACATTCATACCTGTCAGCATCTTCAGCAGCCATGTATTGCGTCTCATGATCAGAATCATCTCCACCGTGTTCTTCATGTGTAATAAGAGCCAAAGTCTCCTCGTCATAGTCACTAGTGGACTCATACCCACCATCCTCAGTAGCAATCATCACACGTTGAGATTTGCATTCTCTCGCAAAATGTCCTCTTCCCTTACAACGACGACAAATAATATCACTTGTGTACCCTGTTGACGCGATGGAAGAAGAAGAGCTCCGTGCAGGCCCGGCAGGTGTGCTCTTGGCAGATAGTGGTGGTTGTGCCTGCTTTCTTGTATCACGGTTGGAGGTGGCACCTGAAGGAGATGATGGTGCAGTGGAAGTAGATGATGCACGTGGTGTCCATGATGAAGGTCGACCTGCAGAAAAGTTAGTTCGCGCCAATGCATGTCGATCCTGCACTTCACGTTCAGCTTTACAAGCAAGATGGAATAAACGAGTGATCTTATTATAATCCTTATACTCTAGAATGGTCTGAATCTCTCTATTTAATCCACCCATAAAACGTGCAAGCATAGCTTCATTCTCCTCAACAATACCACATCTAATCAAGCCAGTTTGTAATCCTGATAATATTCTTCTACAGAATTTTTTCCTTGTCTTAAGTGCTGCAATTTTTGAAGTAATTCACGTTGATAATATGGTGGAACCCAACGAGTACGCATAGCAGTTTTCAAAGCAGCCCAAGTAGCTGGAACGGGATATAATCTACAATGTTCAGACCACCAAACACATGCAAAGCTAGTGAAAGCACAAACAGCAGCAGGAACACGTCTCTCCTTAGGATATTGTAAACATGTAAATCGTTGTTCAGTTTCTAACTCCCAGGTAAGATATATATCAGGAACATATCTACCCTCAAATGGTGGAATATTCAATTTCAGTTTAGGGAGATGGTCATGATCTCGTACCTGAGGGGGAGCCCTAACATTGCCATTATTTGCATGTGGACGACCTGGTGGTTGTGGTGCTGGTGGTTGCACGTAGTTCTGATTTTGATCAACCTCATCCTCGTAATCTCCCGCATAATCATCCTCCTCCACATCAGCAGCAAGAGCCACAGAAGTATCAACAGCAGCACCAGCAGTTTGGCCAGGCTGAAGAGGGACACGACTTGCTCGGCGGAGGGCTGTTTCCCGACCTGGAGGTAGTCGTTGTTGTTGTTGTTGTTGTTGTTGTTGTTGTTGTTGTTGTTGTTGTTGTTGTTGTTGTTGTAGAGGTGCGGCAGGTGCAGCCGGTGGTGGAAGACACGCAAGCAGGTCATTAAATCTGTTACCGAGCTTTGTTTCGAACATCTTCTCAAGGCCAGTGATCTTCTCCATGGCCTCTTCAAAATTGTTCAGCACATCTTGCACCTGTTCAGTCATCATTTGCTGAAACTTATCATGAAGCTCCTTGTTCGTTAAGTTCTCCCAGTCAATCTCGTCGGCTTGTGATCCTAGCATGGTTAGCAGCAATAGAAACACACAAGAATATGATCCTATAGACTACTAACAAGTGGTGGTGGTGGGTGTCACAAATCCGTCAAGCAAATCTCAAATTCTTACCAGTTCTTACCCAGCAGCAGGCGGTGATCGGCAACCGCTGTAGTCAAAAGTCTCAAAGCTTGGATAGAGCGATTACCAGGGAGAGTCAAATGCACGATGTAGATGTATGTGGAGCTGGGAAGGCTTATAATATGGTAGCAAAAAGGGTCAGCAATAATCAATTCAGAGATGCAAAGTTGAATAAACGCTCAACAACGGTACTGTGCTGGTCCTAGGCTAGACCGTACTAGAGACGCGAGCCTAGAACACTAACAAAATCACGGCGCTGCACGTAAACAAGGGAGGAGCACACTCTGAATTTTTTTTCTCTTTTTTTTGCACTTTTTTTTCTCTTTTTTTTGCTCCGCAACAATTTTTTTTTGAAAAAGTCTACAAATGTCCTAAAAACTGCCTAGCCAGAATTTTCCAGACTTAGTTTTTTTTTAAACTGGAACTATTTTTCTTCTGTGGATGGCTCGGAAGTTGGGGAGTCCTACTCTGTCACGACTCGGAGTATCGCGTGATCAGGAAATCGAGAACAAAGCAATAATTGCTGGACTCGGACTAGGACTGGTGGCGGAGATGAATCTGGTGGAAACTCGGACTGGTGGCGGATATTTGCAGGGCGATGGAAGACGGACTGGTGGCGAATCTGTGATGGAGGTGGACTCGGATTAGCGTGATGGCGGTGGATATGTGGTATATGGTAGCGGCGATGACGATGGTGGTATATGGCAGCGGTGATGATGATGGTGGTATATGGCAGCGGTGATGACGATGGTGGTATATGGCAGCGGTGATGATGATGGTGGTATATGGCAACGGTGATGACAATGGTGGTATATGGCAACGGTGATGACGATGGTGCAGCGGCGGCGTGACAACAAGTGAGAAGAACTCGAAACTCTAAAGTACTAGACGCTAGGACCAGCAACTTGACACGATGATGCAACCACAAATTCAACAAAGCCAATACAGAAAAGATTATGCAAAGGCTAATATTGGTTCGGATAAGATGAACTAACCCTAATATTTTTTTTGGCTTTTTCGTGGACTATAGGTATGAAGAACAGACTCGATCTAAACTACGAAAAACTGTAAAATCTCACCGAGCAACCTAGAAATCTGATACCACTTGATATAGGCAAAGGTGTCCCGTCTTTCGATGAGATGGTGGCTATCGTTTTGGAGGAAGTCGACTTTGACGATCCGACTACGAACGTGCGAGGACGTCGCGCCTTAGCAATCGCTAAACCAAATCTGAGAGGTTATTGACCACGCCAGAGCACGATCAACCTGACCACGAAGGTCTATTTCCAGCAGGCAAACGAAGAACAAGCCAGAGACTAAGATTGCAATCTGGATATTGCGAATATAAGAGGAAAGCTTTATTGATCAAGGTGGGGTTCTGTGACGCCTTTGTCTGGTCGCTGAACACAAACGAAGTACGTGAAGTTGCAGCTATGGCGAACTTTTAATCTAAACAAAACCCAAAGTCTAAACGGCGCCCAAAGGGTTGTATATATGGAGGAAGAGGGGGGAATTTCGTGGCCCTTGGGGAAGGGGTCCGAAACCAACCCTATCTCTTGTTTCCCCACACATACGGACTCTAAAAATAGCCTATACTTATGTATTTCGAAATTACATGGGCCTGGCCCAATAATAAGGTGACGCAGCACCTAGAATAGCCTCTGGACGAAATTTATGAAGTGGCATCTTGTATATTTCATCCAAGGCTTCATTCACTCCTTATGGTGGCTTCAAAGTCCTGAAATCATCACTTGTAACTCCGTTCTTGTTCCCCTTGCGCATGCCATCAACTCCATGCTTGTTCTTGCTCCAATGTTCATCCTTCTCCAAGCTAGGCCCTTCATTTGTATGCAAAACAAAAGTATCCAATTTAGGAAGCATCATATTCTCATGAACATTAGAATCATTACCAAGAAACGAAAGTACCTGGTAATTTAATTGGCGTGCGCGAGCTCTAGTAATTGGTCCATTATATGTAACAGTAGGGACTATGGGTGTAACAAAGGTATTGATGTCCTCATCACCCAATAGTTATCTTTGAATTTTTTAATTTTTTCTGTTCTTCAATAAATATGAAATTATACTTCTGTTTTGATTGTGCTTTTATGTTATAATTAGTTTTTGTGCCAAGTAAAGCCTTTAGGATCATGTTGGGTGATAGTTGATTTGATCCCATTGAAAAATAGGAACGTTTGTGTCCAGTAGCTGAATTGTTAAAATCACTGAAGCGTAGAAAAATTCTGATTTTTTACACAAGATTGATATAAAATTGCCTACATTGTCCTAATTTTTTAGAATTTTTTGATTTACATAAGTATGGACAAAGTCCATATTACTATAGACTGTTCTGTTTTCGAGAGATTCTATTTTCGTTGCATAATGTGCTTATTTTGATGAATCTATGGATTATCGGGGGGTATAAGCCATGGTAAAGTTAGAATACAGTAGGTACAATGCAATTATAAAATATGAATGGGTTTGCAACAGTACTTAAAGTGGTGATTCACTTTATTATACTAACGGATCTCACAAAGGTTTTGTTAAATTTGTGTGATTGAAGTTTTCAAGTTTTGGGTGAGATCACGATGGATGAAGGAATAAGGAGTGAAAAGAGCCTAAGCTTGGGGATGCCCATGGCACCCCAAAGTAATATTCAAGGAGAACCAAGCAACTAAGCTTGGGGATGCCCCAGAAGGCATCCCCTCTTTCTTCTAACGTCCATCGGTAATCTTACTTGGAGCTATATTTTTATTCGTCACATATCATGAGTTTTGCTTCGAGCGTCTTGTATCACATGAGTCTTTACTTGTTTTATTTTTTATTTTGTCACCATTATCCTTGTTGGACACACCTATTTGAGAGGGCCATAATGATGCTATGATTTGTTAGAATTGCTCTATGTGCTTCACTTAAATTTTTTGAGCTATGGAATTGCTCTAGTGCTTCACTTATATCTTTTTGAGCACCGTGGAGCTTTAATTTTTGAAAGACATTCTCTCATGATTCACTTAGATCAATTTGAGAGTTATTCTTTTGAAGAAATTCACTCACGCTTCACTTATATTATTTTGAGAGATGAAAATATATTTATGCTCATGTTCTTCACTTAAATTTGTTTGAGAGCTTGTTATAAGCAATGCTAATATATGAAACTAGTCCCAAAGTGATAGATATCCAAGAAGGATATAATAAAAACTTTCATGAATATCATTGGATATTGTAAACTTGATTCTTTGTAATAGTTTTGAGATATGGAGAGAGTAATATATGAGTCATGTTGGTGAGTAATTATGCTTTAGTAAGAATATTGGTGTCAAGGTTTGTGATTCCCTATGCAAGCACGAAAGTCAATAGTTATGCAATGAAGTTACATCCTACTTGTGGTGCATTATTTGGTGTTAGTTATGTTTAATGCTCGTCTATGATCATTTTTGTTTTTTTGGTTGCTTCTTAATCTATTTGTTAGCCTTTCCTTATACTAAGTGGGAATAGTACTTGTGCATACATACTCCCTAAACCAAGTTGTGCCAATGAGTCCACCATACCTACCTATATGCGGTATTTCCATGCCGTTCCAAGTAAATTTTTAGGTGCCAACTCTACTTTTCAAAATGAATTTCCTTTTTGTGTGCCCGTATCGCACATGAAGCGGCAGGGGGTGGCCGATATTTTCCATGCTAGATATGTTATTCTCAAGATGAGTGTTTATTCACTTCTCATTGCACGAGAGTGTGGCAACGTAATAGAGATGCCCAGTCCTGGAATGAATTTTTTTATTTATGTTGTCAAAGAATAAATTCATTGGAAAGTGTTGGTATGGAAGGCACCCGTGGATACCTTTTTTTTATGTTGTCAAATAATAAATTCCTTGGAAAATGTTGGTATGGAAGGCACCCGTGGATACGTCTAGCAATGGATTGTGAAAGAATGGTGGAAAAAGGAATAAACTTTATTTTATGTTTGGGAACCGCGTATGATGTATCTAGGATGGAAAGTATGGGGAATTCTCGGTCGTTTTCGTTGACGGGCAAAGTATGCCTCTCAAAATATTTGATCTCTCAATTTAAGCTTTGAGCTCTAACACCTCTACAAATATCTGCTTCCCTCTGCGAAGGGCCTATCAATTTACTTTATGCAATTTATATTTCTATTTGAGTCTCCATCTTCTCTTATAGAGCACCAACTAGGGAGCACTATGATCATACATGTGCATTGTATGTAGCTAATATTCGAGTGTGTTTAATGAATGGATCAATGATTGAGCATGATGGGCTAGGGATAGCTTTTTTTAGTGTTGATATTTTGAAAGACATGGTTGCTTGTTGATATGCTCGAGTATTGATGTCCTCATGTCCATTATAGACTATTGCTTTTAATCATCTAAAAGTCCAAATGTCTATGTTACAAAAGAAAAGAATATGTGATGAACATGTTAGGTAGCATTCCACATCAAAAATTCTATTTTTATCATTTACCTACTCGAGGACTAGCAGGAATTAAGCTTGGGGATGCTGATACGTCTCCAACATATTTATAATTTTTGATTGTTCCATGCTGTTATATTATTAACCATGGATGTTTTATATCCATTTACTAGCAACTTTATATCATTTCTTAGGACTAGCCTATTGACATAGTGCCCAGTGCCAGTTGCTGTTTTTTGCTTCTTTCTTATTTTGCAAAATATCCATATAAACCGAAGTCAAAATGCAGCAAAACCTTTTGGACATTTTTTCTGCCCAGAAGAGACCCAGGGAGCCGAAGAGATGTACCAGAGGAGGCCCATGGGGCCCACAAGACACCAGGGCGCGCCACAGGCCCCAGGCGCACCCTAGTGCCTTGTGGAGACCACGGTGATCTTTTCCACCGCCTGATGAGGACATGACTACCTTGGATACGACCAAAACTGTTGCATACATGTATATTTGTGATGTGATTTCTAATGCAAACTATGCAATAATTTATTTATGTCATCCAGGACAAAAATACATCACAGACTTTTGTGCCATGTCTAATTGCAGGTGTATGGGACATTGGTAAAATCCACATATGAAGATAAGGGAAAAAAGAGAAGTTTAGCTATTGTTCAAAAAGTCCTCTCACGTCGCTTTTGGGCCAAGAGAAGATAGAGTCCAAGTCTCTCACGTTCTGGATTCAGATTCGGACTGCGCAGACATACCTGACTCAAAACACCAAGAAATCTTTCATACGGACTTCGAATTGGGTGATTATTTTTCGTTGGAAAGTAGATTTCGTGCTCTTTCCAACCCAATTAGATTCTCCTTGAAATTCGTTCCGAGCATTGAGATATCGACGAAACAATCTGACGCTGCAGTAGAATCCGGGTCAAACTATAAGTCCAAAGGTGTTGCATCTCCTCCACTTGGGCCCATGAGCCTTGTACGACCTAGGGTTAGTTTTAGGCTGCCTTGGGACATCCTCCCACCTCCTTGGCCGCCACCCCTTGCTCCTATATAAGTATATCTATCTAGTAGCTTTTTCTTTGGGATTTGTTTAGTTAAAAGTTAGCCATTGCAACTTCGTGTACTTTGTTTGTGTCCAACGACCAGACCAAGACCGCTTATGGAACCCCATCATTATCAATACTTCATCCATATTCGCAATATTCATATTGCTTTATCATATTCTTGTTGGTTCTTCGATTGTTTGCAGGAATAGACATTCGTGGTCAGGTTGATTGTGCTCCGGCGTGGTCAATAACCTCTCGGAGTTGGTTTAGCGATTGCTAAGGCGCAATGTCATGCACGTTTGTAGTCAGATCATGAAAGTCATCTCCTCCAAATCGATGCTTGTCATCTCATCGAAAGATGGGACACCCTCGCCTCTATCAAGTGGTATCAGTTTTCAGGTTGCTCGGTGAGAATTTCCAGTTATCCATAGATTAGATTTATTTTCTTACCTATTGTCCAAGAAAAAGCCACAAAAAATAGGGTTACTTCATCATATCCGAACCAATCTGAGCTTTTGCATAATCTTTTTAGTGTTTTGCTTTGTTGAATTTGCGGTCACATCGTCGTGTCGTGTTGCTGGTCTTAGTGTCTAGTTCCTTCAGAGTTTCGAGTTTTGTTCACATTAGTCACGTCGCCGCTGCGTCATTATCCCTTCCGCTGTCCACCACATCCATTCATCAATTTCCACCACGTGCGACCCATCGATCATTGTCATGATCATAGCTAAGGTTGTTCGCATCTTCGCTTAATCCAATCTACATATTGTCTAGTTTGATTTGGAAAGAGAGAGAAAAAAGACAGGAAAAAAAGTAAAAAAAAATTGAGAAAAAAAAGAGAGCAAAAAAATAGAAGAAAAAGGAGAGAAGAGAAAAAAACCTAATTTTGGATTTATCTAGACTCAGTCTTGTACTTGAATTCGGATTGAATCTGTTTTGTGCACTGTTCAGTAAGACAGACATATTTTCCTCATACGAAGTCCGTTTTGGCTCCACAAGCACTCAAATTCAAGCTAACAAAGAGACGCATCTGAATAGTTGCAGAAGCTAATTCAATATTTCGCACCTCAAATTCGGCTTCTAAATAGATCATTTACCCTATAAAGTTCATGAACATAGTTTCTTACAGTTTTTCAAGTCAGTTTTAGAATTTTTTGACACCTCATATCAACTCAGAATTGAGTGATTCTTTTTGCATTGGAAAGCTTGAGTCAGTAGCATTCTATAGAAAAATTATCAGAAAATTGGCACAAACTTTTCCAAAGTAAAGTTGGAGAGAGAGTTGTTGTATATCCTGCTTGGCAGTTGTTTCTCGTCATTATGTTTACTGCCATTTTGATCTTCACTTATATCTTGCTGTCCAGAGCTACTTCATATCGTTTATTGATGATAGTTGTGCTACACCGTGACCTCATTAGTGTTCTAGGTTCGCGTCTCTAGTCTAGTCTAGCCTAGGACCAGCACAGTACCGTCGTTGAGCGTTTATTCAACATTGCATCTCTGAATTGATTATTGCTAATCTTTTGCTACCAAATATTTAAGCCTTCCAAGCTCCACATATTTCTACACCGTGTATACGTACATTCCCCTGGCAATCGCTTTAATCAATATTCGGAGTTATTTGACACCGCTGGTGGCCTGTTAACCTACTGCTTGGTAAGAACTTGTAAGATATTGATATTTGCTTTACTGTGAGTGCTTTACCACCACATCCTAGTAGTTCATAGGAACATTATTCTTGAATTTTGTTTCTTGTTTCTACTAATCGTGACAGGTTCCGGAGATAGAAGTTCTTGGACGACGGATACATCTTCACCATCACGAGAGGTGGGACAACACACACAAGCACATGGTCAGGTTATCTCTTTACCGTCATTTGAGAGTAGATTTAATCATGCTCTTTATCTAGCTTGTGAGCTTGAAGTAGAACAAGTTTTTAGTCACCATGATTTTTAAGAACTTGAGAGAGTACGAGCTGTCACTGGAGCATTTACTGGTTTTTCTTCTGCTTGGTGGAGTGTACATTGTACGAAAAACATTGATAACCAACCCACAACTTGGAAAGATTTGAAAGGTGTAATGAGACAACAATTTTTTCCTCCTTACTATTGCTGTGAATTGCTTCACAAATTGGAACAATTAAAACAAGGCAGTAACATTGTTCATGCTTACTACCAAGAGTTCAAATCTTATATGCATCATTGTGACATAGAAGAATCTGAGGATGATACAATGAATAGATTTTTTGGTGATTTGAACCATGATATTCATGCAAGATTTCAGTATATTCATCGTTGCATTACTGGTATGTATATTCGTGCTTGTACCTTTGAGAAACAGATACAGGAGGATGCATTGGGTGACTACAACAACTAATATTCCAGTTCATGCTCACCACCATCGGTTGGTTCCTCTGTCGTTGCACCTACTAGGGCAGCCACACCTCAGATTGAGAGTGCGACATCATCTCAAGAGTATGGTACATCGTCATTGTCCGTACCTACATCAGCTACATCTTTGCGACAAGGTAACAGTAAAGGTATTGATGGTATAACTTCACATGAGAATGATACATGCCTAGTTAACTTGAATATATCGTGTGTTGACATAAATATAGATTTGAGCACACCACCTATTTTAGTGAATCATGTTACTGTCATGAATGCGTCATGTGATCGAACAACTGAAATACCAACAATTTTGAATGCACCCACTGAATTAATTGTTGATGCAAAAGAACCAATGTTTT
The DNA here is from genome assembly GCF_002575655.3 of Aegilops tauschii subsp. strangulata. Taxonomy (NCBI): domain Eukaryota; kingdom Viridiplantae; phylum Streptophyta; class Magnoliopsida; order Poales; family Poaceae; genus Aegilops; species Aegilops tauschii. Next base: position 283,084,136 of record NC_053036.3, read on the forward strand.
AATCATTTTGATATGACCTCTAATCTTGGTGATGATTCCATGTCTAATGACTTATTGCATGTTTGCTTATTTAAGCATGTTGTAGCATGTAAATTTGATGCAAGTAAGCTTTATTTACCAATGTTGGGATGGTTTAATGATGAACATTGTCAACCTTTTGAAATGAATAAGAGCTTCACTTATATGTGCAAACTGAGTTGCAATATTTTCACTCCTTCTACTTCTTGTGATAATATTTTGGCTTTAGATTTTATGAACTATGAATGTTACTCATGTATACATGTGTCATATGTGCAAAAACCAAGGGAACTAAAAATGGATGACATATACATATACAACATGTACACCTTGTCTCTTTTGTTAGCCACATTTCAGATTAAGCAACGCCGAAGACAGCTTTGTTTTCAAAAGTGGAGGATGATGAGGACATGACTACCTTGGATACGACCAAAACTATTGCATACATGTATATTTTTAGGTGATTTCTAATGCAAACTATGCAATAATTTATTTATGTCATCCAGGACAAAAATATTTCACATACTTTTGTGCCATGTATAATTGCAGGTGTATGGGACATTGGTACAATCCACATATGAAGATAAGGGAAAAAGAGAAGTTTAAGTGATGTTCAAAAAGTCATCTCACGTCACTTTTGGGCCAAGAGAAGATAAACTCCAAGTCTTTCACGTTCTGGACTCAGATTCGGACTGCACAGACATACCTGACTCAAAACGCCAAGAACTCTTTCATATGGACTACGAATTGGATGATTCCTTTTTTGTTGGAAAGTAGATTTCGTGCTCTTTCCAACCCAATTGTATGCACCTTCAAATTCGTTCGGAGCATTGAGATATAGACGAAATAATCTGATGCTGTAGTAGAATCCGAGTCAAATTACAAGTCCAAAGGTGTTGCATCACCTCCACTTGGGCCCATGAGCCTTCTACGACCTATGGTTAGTTTTACGCTGCCTTGGGACGTCCTCCCACCTGGTTGGCCGCCACCCCTTGCTCCTATAGAAGTAGATCCATCTAATAGCTTTTTCTTTGGGATTTGTTTAGTTAAAAGTTAGCCATTGCAACTTTATGTACTTCGTTTGTCTCCAACGACCAGACTAATACCGCTTACGGATACCCACCATTATCAATACTTCATCCATATTCGTAATATTCAGATTGCTTAATCTTATTCTTCAGATTGCTTAATCTTATTCTTGTCGGTTCTTCAATTGCTTGCAGGAATAGACCTTCGTGGTCAGGTTGATCGTGCTCCGGCGTGGTCAATAACCTCTCGGAGTTGGTTTAGCGATTGCTAAGGCGCAACGTCGTGCACGTTTGTAGTCGGATCATGAAAGACATATCCACCAAATCGATAGTTGTCATCTCATCGAAAGATCAGGACACCCTCGCCTGTATCATCGCCTCTCAACTCTTTAAATACTCAAATATTCCAGAAACCCTAGGGGAGTCGATGAAACACAATTCCCAGCGCCGCAAGTTCTAGAACCACGAGATTCAATCTAGATCCCTTTTACGGCACCTTGCCGGAGGGGGAAACGATCATGGAGGTGTTCATCATCCTCATTGGTGCTCCTCCGACGATGCGTGAGTAGTTTACCACAGACCTACGACTCTGTAGGCAGTAGCCAGATGGCTTCTTCTCTCTTTTTGATCTTCAATACAATGTTCTCCTCGATGTTCTTGCAGATCTATTTGATATAATGACTTTTTGCGGTGTGTTTGTTGGGATCCGATGAATTGCGAGTTTATGATTAGTTCTCTCTATGAATATTATTTGAGTCTTCTCTGAACTCTTTTATGCATGATCTTTATAGCCTCATATTTCTTCTCCGAAACTTTGGTTTGATTTGACCAACTAGATTGAGTTTTCTTAAATTTGGGAAGTGGCGCTTTGTGATGGGTTCGATCTTGCGATGCTTATTCTCAGTGACAGAAGGAGACATAACACGCATGTATTGTTGTCATTAAGGATAAAAAGATGGTGTCTATTCCTACATGAATAGATCTTTTCTACATCATGTCATCGTTCTTATTGCATTACTTAGTATTTCCATGAACTTAATACACTAGATGCATTCTGGATGGTGGTCGATGTGTGGAGTAATAGTAGTAGATGCAGGCAGGAGTCGGTCTACTAATCTTGGACGCGATGCCTATATACATGATCATTGCCTTGGATATCGTCATAATTATTTGCTCTTCTATCAATCGCACAATAGTAATTTGTTTACCCACCGTATGCTATTTTCTCGAGAGAAGCCACTAGTGAAATCTACGGCCCCGAGGTCTATTTTCTATCATATTATTTTCAGATCTATTATTCCAAAAACCCAAAAATACATTGCTGCACGTTCACTTTATTTATTCTATTTTGTGTTTTGTCAGATCTATTTATGAAATCTCATACAATTATATGTATCTCAATACCAAGGAGGGATTGACAACCCGTCTTACGCTTTGGGTTGCAAGTATTTGTTATTTGTGTGCAGGTGTTGTTTACATAGTGTTGCTTGGTTCTCCTACTAGATTGATAACCTTGGTTTCATAACTGAAGGAGATACTTACTGTCGATGTGCTGCATCATCGTCTCCTCTTCGGGGAAATACCATCGTAGATACAAGCAATCACTTCCACGTCCCCTGGATTGAGGATAAAATACTATCCGACAGCGTGACATGGATTCCAAGGGGGGAGAAGGACCAGACGGATTATCACCCCGGGAAGTTTTATGGCAAGTGGGAGGAGTGGAGGGAAACTGGTTTTGGATCCAAGAGAAGGATTTTCCTTCATTCTACTTGCCGTGGACAGAGAGGATCAAACACAGCGATGACTGAAGGAAATTGGGCGGCACCGAAGAGAACTTCGCCCAGCACAAAATAGAATCGCCTGCGTGAAGCGCCCTAGGCTGACCATAGAAATGGTGGGCGCTGATTTTCTTTGGGGCCGCATTGCTCCGCTGCAGCAGAGGAATAGGTCGCCTGGGAGTACAAAATGCCGTTGTGTAACATCCCAAAATTCTAAATTTTGGAATGTTATATTAAATAAATAATTGTGGTTGTTTGTTTGATTGTGGTGTGATTGCTTGTGTGAAGTCGAGTGACATTTGAAACTATTTGAAATGAAACAAGAGGGAATAAAAGGACTTTCCCATATATTCATTTGGATCTTATTTATGGTCTGAGAATATTCATAACACTTCCAATTCAAATATGAGAGAGGATGACATGACTTCGTCAAAGAATAATATTGTTGAATAGCTGAATATTCCCTCATTTGGATTTTTAATATTTAAATAATTCTAACTCAAAAAAAAGAGAGAAGGTAATATGACTCCTTCAATATTAAAAGAGTTGGAAATGGTTTAAATGTTATTTGCATTTTTCTCTGGAGTTGAAAATTATTTGATGGAACATTTTGTAAGTGTCAAAATAAAGTTTATAGAAAGTATATGTATTTTATACAAATATTTGGCTTGGAAAAAAATGTTCACTAAGATGTGTATAACTATATTAGTTTTTGCCCATGTTCTAGTATTTTTTTGTATAAAATTATTAGGGTCATTTTGGGGGCCAAAATACTTTATGTATTTGTTTTTGAAACTAAACCTATCTAGGCGAGGTGCAAGGCTGAGCAAAACAATAGCTGGCCCAGCATTGCCAGCTAGTCCAACAAGGCCATAGCCCACCTCTTAGGCGCACCCTGTCTCTATTTTTTCCTTTCTCTTCTTTTCCCACTGCCACTGACTGGTGGAGCCTACACGCGTCTCCTACCTCTGCTCGATCTCCTACTGCAACACGACAGTGCCGCCGCTGCAGAAACAACCTCGCTCGATTTGTTCGATCCCATGACCCCACCCCAATCTAAAGCCACCGAGGGATCCCCCTCAAACCCCTTGTCCGATTCCAACCATCGCTGCTCGAGAACCGCCCCAATTTTATGCTCACGGACCTCGAGAAGATCCACCGCCATGCTCGACGCCGGTGAGAAATCCGGGCGACTCTTGTATTCCCGATGCCCTCCTTTTTTCTCCAAGGTTCTGTATGCTCTCCTATCTCTCCCTCATATCAGTACAAAAAAGACACATCCGTGACATTATGGCCCGAATGAAGAAAAAAATTGTCACGGTTATGACACTTCTATGACAATAATTGTGACAAAAACATGTATCATCATAGATGTGGTTGGCTTCTACTCCTATGACAAAAATTATGACAGAAAATGGGCTTTTCATTCTGGGCCGGCCGGGGACGCACCTACATGAAATTCTTTGGGCCGTCCATGATGGAAAAAATCATGGTAGAAGCGAGGGCGAGGAAAATTTCGGGGAGTTCCTGGTTATGGTGGGTGGTTAGGGCCGGGCGATGCACGGAGGTGTGCGTTTCTCTCGTATAAGTACGTGCGCGTGTGTGCGAGGCACTGGGCTCTAACTGAACCCGAGCGAGGCATTCACTTGCTGAACCCGAGCAATCGCACTAGCTACATTACTGAACCCGAGCGATCGATCCCTTGGCTGTTAAATGAACCCGAGTGATTCCTTCGTTGCTGACTGAACCCTAGCGATTCCTTCGCTATTGCTACTAACTACAGCCGATCGAACCTACCTCTTGATGAACAGGGACCATTGTTGGGGGTTGGTTGAATGAGTCGAGACGTGCTGAGTCTAGCCGGTTGGTTGGGGTTGGATGAAAGTTCCCGGTGGGGGTTGGATGAACAGGACCCCGTGGTACTAAGTCGTTGCCGCTGGATGAATAGGACTCCGAGGAGGCCGCCACACTCGAGCCGGTTGGGGGTGGATGAACAGGAACCAGTGGAGGGCTGGCTGAATAGTTGCTGGTGGGGGTTGGATGAACAATAGCCCATGGATGAGCAGTAGCTAGTGGAGGCAGGAGCAAGGCACGATGGATGAATAGTAGCAGGTGGAGGCTGGAGGAAGTCAACGGTGGATGAACAGTAGCCCGTGGAGGCTGGAGCGAGGGAGTAGATGGTGGACGAACAGTAGCCCATGGAGTCCCGTTTTGCGGTACGCCACACCCCTTCCAATGAATAGGACCCTGTTTCGACCGTATCACGTCCAACAGAAGTCTGTTTCCTCTGTTTTGCGGTATGCCGCACCCTTCCCGATCAACAGGACCCCGTTTCGACCATAGGCACTCGAACAGAAGTCCGTTTCCTCTATTTTGCAGCACGCCAGACCCTTCCCGATGAACAAGACCCCGTTTCGACCGTATGCGGTCGAACAAAAGGCCATTTCCTCCGTTCTGCGGTACACCAGACCTCATTTCGGTTGTTTCGTACAAGTCAGTTGGCTCCCGATGAACAGGACGTATCCCGACCAAGACGGTTGCCTCTAAATGAACACGACGTTGTTTCCTTTCTTCCGACCCAGCCGGTTGGCTACCGATGAACAGGACGCGATCGCTATACGTGTTCGAGAGCCCGCATGTATGTACGTATGTAACAGTATTTACTTTCTTGCAGCATGGCTATACGTATGTGTACACGATATAGACGGGACTGCGTGACATGCTACATCGGCGGTTCTATTACGACACATGTCGCTCTTTACTCGGCCACGCATCATCACGGCAGACAGACCGATCGACTGCTATGTACGTACACGTTCGTGACCAGAAAGATAACGCTATGTATACTTCGACCAGGTGGGTCCTAGCTATCAGGGAGGACAAGGAGGCACTTCCTTGCATGCGAATATATAGCTGGCGGGTCCCAGCTGTCAGAGGCAGAATCATTTTTTCCGTAATAAGGAGGCAGTTCCGCGTGCAAAGATGTTGTTGGTGGGTGCCAGGTGTCAGGGGCAGGAACAAGGAGGCACTTTGTTCCATGCGAAGATATACATGGTGGGTCCCAGCTTTTAGGGGGAGGAATAATTTTATTTTTACGTAATAAGGAGGCGGCTGCATGCGTGCGTCCATGGATCTAGTGCATCCCCACTGTCAGCCTCTCCACGTACAATCCTCTTCCAATGACTCATGTTTGTTGACCATGTTGACCACGCCGCACGGAGTACATGATGGACGACGGCGAGGCCCCGGACGGCAATGAGCCGGAGATGGTAGGACGCGGTAGTGGAGTCGCAGTTAGAGAGGTGTACGAGGGTTAACTGGTTCTGGTGCGGCGTGGTTCTGCAGTCGGCAGAGAATAACAGGAGGTGTGGAGGGGTGGAGGGATGGCCTGGCCGGTGGTGGGGTAGCGCTTCGCAGCGAAGCGTGCTAGGCAAAGCTTCTAGCAGACGGAGGCGGTAGCAGGTGGTCCCAGCTGCATTGGAGGAAGAAGTCGAGAGATTGAAGATGGATGTCGTTCATTGGATGTAAATCCAACAGTTATGGATATTAGAATCATTTGTTGACTAAGTTGACAACGCCTTGCGTTGGCTTCGACCTATTTGCCCACATTTCTGCCTCCAAAAATGTGGCACATATTCAGCCCATTTTTTTAGAATTTACAATCCATTTGCTGGGCTGGGTGAACAACTAATGTAGCGTCCATGTGGCCCATTTATTTTTTTCTAAAAAACTACAACTCATTTCCACTTTCTCGAAATACACGAATTTCCTGGGTTGGGTGAACAAATAATGTAGTGTCCATGGGGCCCATTTATTTTTTTCCTAATAAATTACAGCCCATTTGCACTTTCTCGAAATACATGATTTTACTAGGTTGGTTCTAATTATAATGTTGGGCTGGGCGCATCAATGTTATCAAAAAATAAACAAGGGCTGAGAATTTTGTTATAAATATATTTGAATAATAAGCGCTTTATTATTACATTGGTCCTTAAATGTTGCCAAGCTTTTGTACACAATCACCAGGATTTTCACTGTATGAAAACATAATGAAAATGGTACCAATGGAAAGATCTCAACGAACAGAGAAAATGAGCGCTGGAATCACCTCATTCGTTGTTACGGTTGAAAAGTTGTGGTTGTTCGTTCGTTAGGCAGGAATCGAATAAAAATATATCCAGTTCTGGCCTTAACGGGTGAACATTCACAAACTAAAGGATTCGGCGCCGGCTGAAAAAGAGAAAACGCATTCTGAGGAATACGTCTTTGTAATACTGAAAGTGTATTCTTAACAGAAGAAACAGCCAAGTACGCTTTCAATAACAGAAGGTGTACTCACCCGAAGTACGCTTCCACTTAATCCAGTCAGCGGTCCCGCCACATCAGCGTTGAGACAATGACAGGCGGGGCCCACGGCATCTTCTCTCTCCCCCGCCTGGTCCTTCTTCTCCATCGCAACGCCGAGGCAGAGGAGTGCCGTGGCTCTTGTCGGGGCCAGCGACTGGAGGCACGGGAGGGCCAGGCGACGCGCGCGGCGGCTCCGCCACTCCATGCCGCGCTCGTAGGTAGCCTCGGAGGAGCTCGGGGTAGCCTGCAGCGCCGGGGCCGTGGAGGTCCGCGGCGGCCAGAGACAGAGGGCAATGGGGTCGGTGGTTGGGTGGCTCTGGTGGGGGAAAAGGACGGGCGGCGAGCCAGGGAGGTTCGCCGGAGAGTGGCGCGTCCATCCATGGGCTCAGACTCGGCAGGGGACGGCCGGAGAGAGGGGTTTGGCGCGGAGGCCGTGGACGAACTCCGGTTACATTGCCGGGCTCCGGCGAGGGATTCAGCCGTACACAGGTGTGAGAGGGCTCCAGAGGGAGAGGGGAGGGGCTGGCTTGCTCGGGGAGGGCTCGGGCTGGCTATAAATAGCCGAGGCAGAGGCACCCGAGCCGGGCACCGCCGAGCGCGTCCGGTCGAGGCTCTGCCGGCCGCAGCAGTCACGGGGGCGCATGGGAAGGCGACGAGGGGGAGGTGAACGAGCGCCAGAGGCTCACGGAGACGAGCAGCGCTCGGAGACGAACGGAGAAGAAGACAGAAGCGAGGAAGATGACGATGGCCACAGTAGCGCACTATTCGGTCGTTGGCACGGCTCGCCGGAGAAGAAAACGATGGGGGGCAGAGGTCCAGGAGGAAGGCGACATTGAGGGGGAGCTGTAGGACATTAATGGCGAGGCCAAAGCCGGTCGGAGCAGCGATGCCGATGGGAACAGTGGTTAGATCACCGTTTTTGGCTGGCTACACTCGTGATCACCACGGACAAGGCGCGTTCTGGGGTTTTTACTCATGCCAGCTCATGTCTACCGCATAGTCCTTCGAAGGGGGAGTGTTACTACGGTAAAGAAACGGGCAGAGACAAACTGAGCTGAGTAGACCAAGCTCCACAAGTTTGCTGTTGCAAACTTGGCCACACTCTAGAGAGTAAACCAGAGAGGGTAAAAGGTAAATTTGTTGCCTAAGAGGATTAGGGTAGAAAGGACTATGGTCCTGGGAATTATGAGGTCATTTGGTCAAGTCTTTAGTGTAGTTGTTGTACAACTGCTAAATCTAACCCAGAAACTAAAGCATGAAGAAGCACTCAATAGGAGTGATGGATTGAGCTAAAACTTGGCAAAGCCTGATGATTTGGGCATACAATGATGCTGTAAAACTTTCATACCAAATGGACTTGCCAAAATGGTACTTCCTTCACAGCTATCATTTCTGTCCAAAAACTTGAGAAAAATCCTCAGGGCAAATGACTAATTGAAATGAGCCAAAATTTGGTGTAGATGGATCCTATGGATAGGGGAAATCCTGGGAATATTTTCAGATATAATGGAGCAAGATAAAATATACTTGCTTCACAAACTGAAAAATTGGACAGAAACCAAGAATTGCTCCTGTGCTCACATGGTTTAATGAAATGAACTAAATTTAGGTGGAGGCTAATGATTTGATATACTTGAGAGGATGGAAAAGTTTCATCCCATTTGGAAACTCTATGAAGGTACTTCCTTCACAAAGTTGTATTCTGGTCAGAAACTTTGAAAAATTGCATAAGGAGCTAGGTTGAATGGATTGAGCTCATATTTGGCATCCATGGGTTATTTATCCATGTTAATCACCCTGCCAAATTGCAGCTCCATTGGAATTAGGAATAAAGCACTTCCTTTGCAAAATTCAGAGAAGGCAGAAACTTGCATTGGATCATGTGCCAAAATTTTGAACCGAGGAACATGAGATTAGGATGGAACTAGTGAATATATAGCAAGGACAAGCTCCACAATTTATGTGGGAATTTTCTCTGCTATAAAAATAGTAGTTCCTTTGGAAAATGGCAGAAATGCAATATTGGCATTAAATAGGAAAAAGGCAATTTTCCTTATTTAATTATGGCCAATATACTTTCCAGAGTTTGGATTAGGCATAAGTACCAACTCCACCAATTCTCATGAATTTAGGAGATGGCTAGCTATGCCTTTGGATTTTATTCCTCAGAAAGGCAAGAAAAGGAATAAATCACAATTCAAAGATATTGCATGGGACTTAGCAATATTTTTGCATATCCAAGTTTCAGAAAGATAGGAGGATCTCTAGGAACAATTGGGAGGATTAACAGATCAAGGAAAATGTTGGCTCCTTTGTAATCACAAAGGCCACAATCAAATTCCAAAAATTTGGAATTAGGGTTTGAGAGAATTTGAGATGATGCAATTGAGGTCTTGCCCATTGACAAAGACATGAGCAAGACTTTGAAAGGTTGAAAATGACCAGAATAGTCAGAGTCATCCAACAAACTCAGGAGAAAGATTTTGAAAATGAGTGCCAGGAAGGAATAACAGCACAAAAATTAATAACCCAATTTTGGGGCTGTTACAATCAAAGGTAAGCAAAATGTTGTGGCGGATGCGCTTTCCTGCATATGCATGCTTGTTACTAAACTTGAATTGAATGTCATTGGATTTGAGCACATAAAAGACTTGTTGCGCATGATCCTACTTTTGCTATTCCTTATGCCAAGTGTTTGACGCATACATCTTGGGAACTCTATTACATCAAAGATGATGATCTTATGAGAGCTAACAAACTTTGCATCCCCGAGTCTTCCCTTCATTTGTTACTTTTGCTAGAATCTCATGGAGGAGGACTAATGGGACACTTTGGACGCGACAAGACATTCGATACGCTCTCCAAGAACTATTTTTGGCCCAATATGTTCCGCGACGTCTCACGCATCACCAACCAATGTTCGACATGTCACAAAGCTAAGTCCAAAGCCCAATCTCATGGTCTATATACACCCCTTCCAATTCCATGTCACCCATGGGAAGATATTAGCATGGATTTTGTGCTTGGTTTGCCTAGGACTAGAAACGGAAAGGATTCCGTGTTTGTGGTTGTGGACCGATTCTCCAAAATGGCTCATTTTATCCCATGCAATAAGATAGACGATGCTTCACATGTTGCAAATCTCTTTTGTAGGGAAATCTTGCGCCTACATGGAGTGCCAAAGACGATTGTCTCGGAGCGCGACGTCAAGTTCTTGAGTTACTTTTGGAAGACCTTATGCACCAACCTCGGAATCAAGCTACTATCATCCACGGCATACCATCCACAAACCAACGGCCAAACGGAAGTAACGAACCGAATGCTCTCCACTCTACTATGCATGTTGATGAACACGAACATCAAGGAGTGGGAGGAGTGCCTACCATCGCCGAGTACGCCTACAACCGTGCAAGACATTCGACTACCGGCAAGTCCCCTTCGAGGTCGTCTATTGTTTCAACCCGATGTCCCCCATTGGACATTCTTCCTCTACCACTACAAGAGCGCATCAACATGGACGCAAGTACCCGAGTCAACTACCTCAATAATATGCATGAATATACAAGGCACACCATCGAGCGTCAAGTACAATGCCTCGCGACCAAGCTCAACGTCAACAAGCAACCCATGATATTCAACGTTGGAGATCCTGTGTGGCTACACCTTCGCAAGGACCGCTTCCTGAATGAACACAAGTCCAAACTTCTACCACGAGCCGATGGACCCTTCAAGGTGCTAGCACGCTACAACAACAACGCTTACAAGATCGACCTCCTGTGCGACAAGTACAACGTGAGCAATGTCTTCAACGTCAATGATCTTTCGCCCTACCATGGTGATGAAGAATTTGATCGGAGGTCGAATCTTTTCCAAGGGGGGGGAGATGATGCGGAGCATCCCCAGCTCATCCCCATGGACCTACCCACGTCTCCTACGACGCCACTTCGACCAAAGACAAGAGCTCGAGCAAAGGCTATCGAAGATAAGGTGAATTCGCTCCTCTCCGAACTTCCACTTTCTACATATGAAACATGGCTACTACCTCATGCGGAGACCCTATGTGTGATTAGGTATTTGGAGGAAAGACATGGATCAGCTACACCCAACGGACAGGATGGCGAGGACACCAAGTTCAAGGGACAAGAAGAAGGACTGCTCGAAACTCCCAGTCATCGGATGACCGACGCCTCTCGGACGTCCGACGCCTGGAGGCTCCCATCGGCCAGCCAAGTCCTAGCGCGGGCACGCTCCAGCGTTCGAACGACCGACGCTGATCAGACGTCTGACACCTCCCAGCGTCCGGACGACCGAGCAAAACCGGACGACTAACACCACCATCACCGAACCAAAACATCGGAAGTATGGAAGCCTTCGGACGACCGACGCCTTGGACATTCGACCCCGACCGGACATCCGATCAAAGCCCGCCAGAGCCAAAACATAGGACTTCCGACGCGCACCGGGCGTCCGGACCCTCGCGAGCCATCGGACGACCGGTGACCGTCGGACGTCTGACGCCTGTATGCCGCCCGCGTGTTGGGCCGAAGCCCACTTACCCTTTTGTCCACTAAGACTATAAATAGACTTCCTCCTCCCTCTTTCTAGGATTAGCAATGTGATAGCTCATAAGTGAGATAGAACTTTGCTCATCCATCCGGATCTACTCCACGAGAGAGATGGCCTCTTCGGAGGAGATCCATCTTGGATTCAAGACCCCTAACGGGAAGACCATCAAGACCTCCTCTTGGAGATGAACTAGTTCCCTATGTATCGTCCTTTGTTGGATTCGGATCATGTACCTCTTTGTGTTTCGAGGATCTAGCACATGTGTAATCGAATCTTGTTGGTTTCCGTGATTCTCTCGTGTTTTCCCCTCGTGTTCTTCGTAGGATCCCCTCCATTTCGTGAAAGATCGGGCCACTAGGGTTCTACCCTACATCAAGTATGCTATGTATGCATGGTTCCCGGTGTTTCTCACACGATGATCCAAGATGATCAATATGGTAGTATGATATGCAATGTGGTGATTGTCGGTGTCAAAACCAGCCGATCTCGGGTAGGGGGTCCCGAACTGTGCGTCTAAGGTCGATGGTAACAGGAGACAGGGGATATGATGTTTACCCAGGTTCGGGCCCTCTCTATGGAGGTAATACCCTACTTCCTGCTTGATTGATCTTGATGAATATGAGTATTACAAGAGTTAATCTACCACGAGATTGTGATGGCTAAAACCCTAGAAGTCTAGCCTGTATGACTATGATTATGATTCTTGGCCTCTATGGACCTAGCCCTCCGGTTTATATAGACACCGCAGGGATCTAGAGTTACATAAGATCGGTTACAGAGAAATGAATCTTCATATTTGGACGCCAAGCTTGCCTTCCATGCCAAGGAGAGTCCCATCCGGACCCGGGAGGGAGTCTTCGGTCTTGTATCTTCACAGCCCTTTAGTCCGGCCCATGTCCAACAGGCCGAACGCCCGAGGACCCCTTAGTCCAGGACTCCCTCAGTAGCCCCTGAACCAGGCTTCAATGACGAGGTGTCCGGCGCGCAGATTGTCTTCGGCATTGCAAGGCGGGTTCCCCTTTCCGAATACTCCAAGATAGTCTTCGGACGCAACGAACGTGTCCGGATCTGCAACACAAGTACCACACTCAACCGCGGAGAGTATAATATTTCACGAGTCCAATCCACTGACAACTTTTTGTAAGGTGACATCACGTCTTCCCGGTCATTATTTTGAACTGTTTTCATCTCCCGTTCCACGTTCCGAGATGCGGTTTTCATTGGCACATCTTGACAAAGCAGAGATCGTGTCCCCTTATTGCGGGATTCTCATCAATACGGGCGTGGGTAATCCAACCGTGCTATTTGCACAACCCTTGGGAACAGGCAAGTTTTAAGGCGAGTGGGGAGGCGCTTGATATTCACTGCCTTTATAAGGAGATAAGGATTCCCTTTTCTTCACACACGCCTTCTCTCTTTCTCTGCCCTTCCATTCTCGAGCTCCAGCGCCCAAGTCCTCATCTTTTCTACCTTAAGAAAGCACTCCACCATGTCCGGATCTGGTGCCCAAAGCAAGTGGATGGCCTCCTCCGTCAAGGAGAAGGACATCACCGAGCTTCGGGAGGCCGGGTATCTGGCGAAAGAAATCGCCCACCGGCTTCCGGCCAAGGGGCAAGTTGTCACCACCCCGAAGCCCAATGAGAGGGTGGTGTTCATCCCCCATTTCGTCCGTGGGTTAGGGTTTCCTCTCCACCCTTTCGTCCGTGGACTTATGTTCTATTACGGGCTAGATTTCCATGATCGATCCCCAAACTCCTTCCTCAACATCTTGGCATTTATTGTCGTGTGCGAGGCCTTCCTCCGCATTCCTCCCCACTTCGGACTGTGGCTCAAGATATTCAACGTGAAGCCGAAGGTGGTGGATGGTCAACACGCAGAGTGCGGAGGCGCCATGGTGAGCAAGAAGCCCAACGTTACATGTCCCAAGGGTACTTTTGTGGAGACCGTCAAAGACTGGCAGAAACTGTGGTTCTATATCACAGAGCCCCGTGACACCACCTGGGCCGCGGCTCCCGAGTTCAAATCCGGAGCTCCAATGCGGCTCACCTCCTAGATAGAGAAGGGCCCAAATTGGTCTTCGTCGGATGAACTGATAGCGCTACAAACGCGCATCCAAAGCATGGTGGATAAAAACATCAAGCTTGTCAACGTGATCCAGGTGATGCTAGTTCGCCGGATCCTTCCATGCCAGAGCCGAACATGCCCTTTATGGTAATTTGATCCGGAGAAGCACCAGACCTTGGAAAGGCTCTTCAGAACCACTCACGAAGATGTCTGGAAGTTGCTCTTTAAAGGCAATGAGACGCCGCCGGACATAGACTCGGACCGCGGGCAAGATCTTGCCCATCCTGCCAGTGCGGTAAGTCTTTCTTGTCTCAAGGTACATCCTCTACTTGCTTGTTCAAGGAAGATATCTAAAACTTCACTATTTATTTTTTCAGGTATGGACAGAGAAAGTGGAGCGGATTCGGTGTCTGGCTCCACTGCCCGAGGAACCAGTCATCCCGCTCCTGGCAAAGATGCTGGTTTCGGCGCCCTACAAGGCGCTGGAGAAGAAGGCCAAGGGGGGCAAAAGTAGCCCTCGCCGCAAAGGAGCTTCGGACATGTCGTCCGAAGACAAGACTCACAACTCTGTTGGCGAAGACGACAACGAGAAGGAGGAAGAAAGCAACTCTCCCCCTGATGGGGGAAGGAAGAAGAGGGCGGCCTCCACAAATCTGGAGGCGGAGGCACCCAAGAGGGGGAAGGGCCCCCTCGCGGATAACTCTGCATGGGACGTAGACAGCAGCCCAGAGAGACGCCCCCGAAGCAAGCCCCTGGCCGCATCGTAAGTACTAAAAACCCGTATACGTCCGTGTATCCGGCCTCTCCTCTTCATGGTATTAAGATGTTTAATTATGCTATTGCAGTCCGGCCCACGACAGCTCCCTGCGATCCTCATCAGGAGGTTTGATGGATTCAAAGGCGATGGCCAGCGAGTCACCGCAGGCTGCTCACTCTCCCACGGCCAAGGGCGACGACGAGGTGCTGTCGCAAAGGACCTTCCCAGGCCAGGGAGAGGTTCAGGAGGCTGTCAGGGTGGCGCCAGAGGGTGACCCTTCGGCCGCCGGACACTCGGGAGAGAAGACCCCCATGGAGACCGACGATGGGGACAATGTCCAGTTCGGACCTCAGCCGAATACGGTTCCAGAGACCTATACGGCTCCAGAATCCGGCGAGCAGCCTTCTTCAAGAGAAGGAGGTGTGCCTGACCCGCCGGTGACCTCCGTCCAACCAGAGGCACTGGATAATCTGCTGGAAGTGCTACGAGGCGCTTCCATTGTGGAGGAACACCATATCCTTATGGGTACGGTGATTGAGAGGGTTCAATCCGTCAAGAGCGGACTGACCAAAGCCTGTGGCAGCCTGCTAACAGGCTTTGAGGTAAGCAACGCAAAAGAAAAAGTCCTAGTATAGACAATAGCCCCTGAGACACTGTCCGGTGTTCGGAAAGAAAAGCCGGACAGAGGATCAATTTATTTTCGCAGGAAACTAACTAAAGATGTCTTATATGAATAAGCAGGCGTCGTTGCTGGCCGCAACCTCTCATGCTGCCGAGGTCTCCGGACTAAAGCAGAGTCTGGAGAGGGCCGAAGAAGAGCTCGACCTTGTAAAAAGGCAGCTGGAGGACAAGCAAGGTATGTTGTGACTTGCTGTATATTCAGGAAGAATGAATGATTTGTATTGACCGTAGTGCCATAATATTTGTAGAAGCGGCAATCAAGGTCAAGGTCCTTAAAAAGGCCCTGGCCGAGGCCGAGGAGAGAGCTGCCAAGGAACAAGCCGCTCGTAAGAAGCACAAGGCCAGGCTTGATGAGGTCCAGCAAGAGCTCTAGGATGCCGTGAAGAAATGCGAGACCTTGGAGCGCGATGTTTCGGCTCAAGAGACCGAACTCGCCAAGGCTCGCCAAAGCGCGGAAGCGGCCCAGGTTGAAGCCCAAGGCGCCGTCCAGGAGATCTAGGAGGCCAAGAAGGTCGCGGCGGGTAAGGCGTTTAGTATGCAAAGCAAGTATGTGGAGAAGAAGTATCTCTTACTAACCCGGATTTGGAGTTCTCCAGGGGCGTCTGCGGATCTGCAGCGCAATGTTTTTGATGCTGCGGAATTCTTCCGAGCCGAAGAAGGGAGCTCAATGAAGAAGCTGTTCTGGTCGCAATACCTTACGCTAGAACATCTGGTGCCCTTCAGCGATCAGCTAAAACAGCTGGTCAAGCTGCATAGAGTGGCCGAACTGGCCATGAAGGATTTAATAATCCGGCTGTGGCCTACCGAAGCTATACCCAGCAGCTACTTCAGGCTTGTGAAGCGGCTGGTGAATGCCTGCCCTCGGCTGGACGTCATCAAGCGGTCGGTCTGTATCGAGGCCGCGCGCATGGCCTTCGCCCGCGTTAAGGTGTGGTGGGCGAAGATGGACGCCGTCAAGCTTGTGACCGAGGGACCGCCTTAGGGCAAGGAGCACCGCACGCCCGAGCGGTATTTTGAAGACGTCCTGGAGGGGTCTCGTGTTGTGGCGACGCAATGTGCGCAAGACATTATTTTCGAATGAATACATTCATGTTGTCTCTGCATTGTATGATGAAACAAAGTCGTTATGTAATATAATGTTTGTTTAAAAAAATTCACCTCCTGTGCGGCCGTGTTGTGTGAAATCTGAGAGTTGGCCAGTCGTCAGCTTCTGCCCCCATCTAGGTAGTACGGGGGTGTTCGGGATGTAATCCAAACACTCTTGATCCAGTTGTTTGGTCCTTGAAGGAGGTGTTTAGCGCAACGAACTAGGCAATCGGACTATGCGGCTTTAGCACCCTCACTTAGCCATAGGAGTTTGACAATAAAAATATAGGAGCAGCCCCTAGTATCCGAACTAGGTTGCTGTAAACACCTGATCGGGTAAGTACCGATCCCTCGCGTAATGCGGAAAAAATCTCTAAAGATTTGAGACCTTCGAAGAGCTGACCGGCTCTCGCCGCATCATGACAGTCAGTTTTCGGCTTTCTCTACTGAGATGCTCATCCGGGTAAACCAGGGCACAATCGCAGTACTTCTCCCTTTACTACCCTAGCCGATATAACGGAACGTAAGGTAGCAAGCACAGGAGCCGGGCAACCCAACTATTGACCAAAGACATGATTCGGAGCCAATGCATATAGTGCTAAATTTGGGGTGCCGGACTATACTGTAAAAAGTGTTCGGACTTTGTTGCCGTATTGCGGGGCGCTATGAAGCCCCTGGCAAATTGAAACGTACCAAAGTGTACGGGTGCTATTTGATAAAGTTATCAAAAAAGAAAAGAAGAAAGGGTAGTAAGCTAGAGCCGTAGAATTTGGGCCGCAAACTGTTTCCATTATAATTTGGTTAATACGTCAAAGCGCATTCGTACAAGTAGTGCAATAAGCAACATGCTATTTAACATGCCACAACCAAGGGAGAGCTGCGCGTGGGTCCTGAAAATAGGTAGAGTGGTCGTTTAAAGAGACCACCTGGAAATTCCCATATACGTCCATGCTTACTGCCGTCTTGGTGTATTTATCCTTCGAAAGGACCTGTGATCAGGCCATCAAGGAAGGCCTGTGGAAAAGAAACCTGAAAAGGAGAAAAAGGAAACAGTAAAAGTATGTGTGTCCGGGGGCGGTCGAGCCGTATTGTGGATCACAAGCTAGTTATGCCTGCGTCTATGCCCATGGTATTTTGAGTGCATAGTTATGTACGCACGGTACGAATGCCGCCACTTGATCGGGACTGGGACGGAGGCCGAATTGCTAGTAGAGCTCTTGACGAGCCGAGCTGTCCTGCTGCAGAATAGTCTGGACTCTCTTGACAGTGTCCGGGAGCTCGGCCGCCGAATTAAGGTTCTTCTTGAAAAGGCCGCTCTGTACTTCTACTGTTAAGGCAGCGGTGTACTCCTTGGTGTGGAGGGAGCGTTCCGTGTTTCCATTAACTGTTATGATGCCGCGTGGTCCGGGCATCTTGAGCTTGGGATAAGCATAGTGTGGCACCGCGTTGAATCGAGCAAATGCGGTTCGTCCAAGCAGTGCGTGATAGCCTCTGCGAAAGGGGACGATATCGAAGATTAAATCTTCGCTTTGGAAGTTGTCCGGAGATCCGAAGACAACCTCTAGTGTGATTGAGTCCGTACAACGGGCCTCTACACCTGGTATGACTCCTTTAAAGGTAGTCTTTGTGGGCTTGATCCATGATGGATTAGTGCCCATTTTGCGCACTGTAGCCTGATAGAGCAGGTTGAGGCTACTGCCACCGTCCATGAGGACTCGCGTCAGGTGGAATCCATCAATTGTTGGGTCAAGGACCAGTGCGGCCGAACCGCCGTGATGGGTGCTGGTTGGATGATCCCGACGATCGAAGGTGATCGGGCATGACGACCATGGATTAAATTTTGGGGCGACTGGCTCTACTGCATAGACGTCCCTGAGCGCGCGTTTGCGCTCCCTCTTGGGATGTGGGTAGCGTATATCATGTTCACCGTTTTGACCTGAGGGGGAAACTTCTTCTGCCCCCCTGTGTTCGGTGGCCGGGGCTCCTCGTCATTGTCCTCGCTTTGCGATCCCTTCTCCTTGTTCTCGGCATTTAACTTGCCGGCGTGTTTAAAAACCCAACAATCTCTGTTGGTATGATTGGCTGGTTTATCTGGGGTGCCATGGATCTAGCACGGGCGGTCGAGTATGCGGTCCAAGTTGGATGGTCCCAGGTTGTTTCTTTTATATGGCTTCTTCCGCTGACCAGACTTGGAGCTACTGAACCCGGCGTTGACTATAGTGTCATCGGTGTTATCACCATTGCTTCGACGTTTGTGCCTGTTGCATCGGAGCTTGCCGTTGCTATTTTTGACCTCGGAGGTGCTCCTTTCGCTTGCCATGTTTTTACTATGGGCCAGCCAACTATCCTCACCCGCACAAAAGCGGGTCATGAGTGCCGTGAGGGATGCCATGGACTTCGGCTTTTCTTGGCCGAGGTGGCGGGCGAGCCATTCGTCGCAGATGCTGTGTTTAAGGGCCGCTAGGGCTTTGGCATCCGGACAGTCGACGATCTGGTTCTTTTTAGTTAGGAACCTAGTCCAGAATTTCCTGGCTGACTCTCTGGGATGTTGAACTATGTGGCTTAAGTCATCGGCATCTGGTGGCCGGACATATGTACCTTGGAAGTTGTCGCGGAAGGCGTCTTCCAAATCCTCCCAGTTGCCAATAGAGTTTTCAGGCTGACTGTTTAACCAGTGCCGAGCTGGCCCTTTGAGTTTTAACGGGAGGTATTTGATGGCGTGGAGGTCATCTCCGCGGGCCATATGGATGTGGAGAAGAAAATCCTCGATCCACACCGCGGGATCAGTTGTTCCATAGTATGATTCAATATTCACGGGTTTAAACCCTTCTGGGAATTCATGCTCCATTACTTCGTCAGTGAAGCAAAGAGGGTGTGCGGCGCCTCTATATCGGGCCACATCACGACGTAGCTCCAATGGAGTCCATCTGTGGTTTTCGGCCCGGGCGTGACTAGGCTTGTCACGTACGAATAGATAGCTGTCGTTGCGTGTCGGGGCGCGTCCTCGCGATCCGTAGATCGATCTGGTATGTCCTGCTCTACTGTCCAGGTCCTGCCGAAGGTCATATGTATAACCCCGAGTTGTTTTATCTCTGCTTTTACGGTGAGGTGGGGCGGGCTGGTGTTCGGCTTGAGTTGCCGCTTTGTCCTGACCACGTGGTGGTCAGTCAGCCGCATTGCGCGATGATGGTACGGGCTCCGGTGCATCATCATCGAACTGAGGTAGCAATTTGTGCTTCGGGTATCTTTTGGCTGGGCTCTTGAGGGCGTATTCTTCGGCTGCTAGGACATCAGTCCATCTATCGTTGAGCAGATCTTGGTCAGCTTGAAGCTGCTGCTGCTTCTTTTTCAGGCTCCTTGAAGTGGCTATTAGCCGACGCTTAAAGCGCTCCTGCTCGAGAGGTTCCTCAGGCACGATAAATCCTCGTTGCCGAGGCTCACCTCATCCTCGCAGAGTGGAAGATAATTACTGTCCTCCGAGTCGTCGCATATGGCCTTTTCATCAGGGCTAACTTGCCCGTTTTCCCGTTCCTCCTGTTCGAAGTTATCTCAACGGGGTCTTCATTATCTTCGGCATCATCCGGAGTATTGTTTTCTCCCGTGCCAGTATTGCTGTCTTTTCCATGACGTGACTTAGAGCGGCGCCACTGACGCCGGCGTTTTGGCTGTATCACAGGAGGTTCATCCTCAACTGGATCTTCTTTGTCATCGTTGTTAGTTCTTTTAGATGTATCCACCATGTACACGTCGTAAGAAGAGGTGGCCGTCCAGTGTCCCGCAAACGGCGGGCTTTGGCCCTGCTCCTCATCGCATCGTCGTCCATACCGTCAATGTCTTCGGAGCCGTAATCGAGCATGTCGGTTAAATCTTCGACAGTGGCTATGAAGTGGGCGGTGGGTGGGAAGCGAAGTTCTGCGTCATCAGCCTCCAGTTCGAACTGGATATAATTCGGCTTTTAGCGACTTTAACACGTCGCCCAAAGGCGAGTACTGAAAAATGTCCGCAAAGCTGAATTCGATGATCGAAGACTGATCGAGCTCGACGCACGTGGACACACATGATTCGGAACCTATAGCCGGAAACGAGTCCGAGGCTCCGGTGACACAGATTCCACTCGAGGTTGGGTCCGTGTGCGGCTCTGACGCCGCTGGTCTGCGGCATCCGTGGTGGGGTTGAGCTTCCCGTCTTCGGATGGCGCGATCTGCTCCGGATCTAAGGCTAGTGCAGTTACAGGTGCTATCTCTTGGGTATAATCCGATGACAGATTTAAGTCATGTTCATCGTGGTGACGGGGAGCGGCTGCCGTGGTCTCGAATCCGTTGAAGATCAAGTCTCCGCGGACATCCGCGACGTAGTTCAAGCTCCCGAATCTGACCCGACGGCCAGGGGCGTAGCTATCGATCTGCTCCAGATGGCCAAGCGAGTTGGCCCGCAGTGCGAAGCCGCCGAACACAAACATCTGTCCGGGGAGGAAGACTTCTCCTTGGACAGCATTGCTGTAGATGATTGAAGGGGCCATCAAACCTTTTGAGGACGGCACAGTGAAACTCTCAATGAAAGCACCAATGTCGGTGGCAAAACCGGCGGATCTCGGGTAGGGGGTCCCGAACTGTGCGTCTAAGGTCGATGGTAACAGGAGACAGGGGACACGGTGTTTACCCAGGTTCGGGCCCTCTCTATGGAGGTAATACCCTACTTCCTGCTTGATTGATCTTGATGAATATGAGTATTACAAGAGTTGATCTACCACGAGATCGTGATGGCTAAAACCCTAGAAGTCTAGCCTGTATGATTATGATTATGATTCTTGGCCTCTACGGACCTAGCCCTCCGGTTTATATAGACACCAGAGGGATCTAGGGTTACATAAGATCGGTTACAGGGAAAGGAATCTTCATATTTGGACGCCAGGGAGAGTCCCATCCGGACACCGGAGGGAGTCTTCGGTCTTGTATCTTCACAGCCCTTTAGTCCGGCCCATGTCCAACAGGCCGGACGCCCGCGGACCCCTTAGTCCAGGACTCCCTCAGCGATGCTATGGCTATTCCTTACAATCTCTTTGTTTTTCTCTTTGCTTAAAAGCTTATTCTTTTTTTATATGGCCACTTATGCGAAATGCACAAATCTAGATAACAATTGTGTATATGCGGGAACAATCTTGTGACACAAGAGATGATATGATGACACCAAGATAAGGATACGAAGATGATATGGTATGTATGCAATGGAAGGTGTAGATCCATGATCAGTAATGTGCACATGTAACGTTGTCGGCAATACTGAATGGCTAGGCTTGATAGACAAGTGACACAAAATGGGCTAGGGCTTATCAATGCAATGGCAAGAATGAATGTACAAAGATGGGATACCACAATTATAAGGTGATATAGAGGTTACTGTTCGTGGTATGTCGAGTGTAAGCAAGAACAGATGATGATATGGTCATTGGCGATGTCGCGACCATGGCGATGATGATTGGCGGTGTTCTTGTTGTAGAACCGTTCCTAATTAGCTGAAGCACCTTAGGAAATGGAAAAACCGCAAACTCAAAATCTCCAAAGGCAAATGCCAAATGGTGGTAGCGGAAAGCGGTGGTGGTTTTGCGAAAGCTCAATGGGATTGTGGAAGTGCAATGATGGGTTATGTGAGTCAAAGTTGAAGTCACCATCCCTAAGTAGCCGAAACGCCTTAGGAGACACAAACCACAACTCAAACAAGCTCAAGCAAAATTGGGTTAAGTTGTGGTGGCGGAAATGTGTGGTGGGCAAGGTAATGCAGAAGTTATGGTGGTGGTTCATGAAGGAGCAACCGTGCCTAAGAAACCGAAACACCTTAAGAGACTCGAATCACTACTCAAGCAATCACTAATGCTATAGGGAACAAAAATGGTTTAGGTTGCGGAAGTCGGTCATGGTATAGTAGATGATGTGTTGAAGGCCCTAGGCAAAGATGCCAAAGCTCCAAACAATTGAGGTAGTCAAATGCCGTAGGAAGTATTTTTGTGGAGAGGGGAATGTCGAGAGCTTAAAAACAAGCTAAAGACCGTCAAAATCGGACTCCGGATGAATTAGTTATGGCCAAAACAAGATTTCAGCGAAGTCAGATTTTACAGGTGTCGGACGTCCGAGAATTGTCGTATGTCCGGTGGCTGGAGCGGGACAGACGTCTCGAAAAGACCAGAAGTCCGTGATTTCAGCTCTGGTTAGGGGGTGTTGGATTTCCAGTAAGTACCGGTCGTTCGGTGCATCAGAAGGGTCCGGTCGTCCGTAAAAGTGTCGGACGTCCGGTGGGTCTGGGTTAACTCAGGATTTCAGATCCGGGATGCGATTTTGGGCGGAAATTGATAAATTTGGGGTCAAAATTGATGAGATTTCATGGATGGACTGTGGGCAAACTTGTGGAGAAGCTAGATCCACCTGAAACACAACAAATCCATAGATCAAAATCAACAAAGCATCATCAAACAAACAAATCACAAAAAATGGGACTATTTTTGGTGGGGATTCTCGAAATTTAGGACGAAATCAAGCAAAATAAGGTTAGAAAGTGGGGGTAGGGGCTCCAAATTCATGATCAACCATGGCTCATGATACCAAGATGATGTAGGGTGGAACCCAAGGGGCCGATCTTTCATGATTTGGAGGGGATCCCACAAAGAACACGACAAACGCACGAGGGAAAAACACGAGGGGAAACGAGAGGAAACACTCAAATCAATGAGAAATAATCACACATGTGCTAGATCCATGAACACGAAGAGACTTACATGATTCAATCCAACAAAGGGGGATACAAGAGGTAACTAGTTCATCTCCAAGAGGAGGCCTTGAATCCTAGACGGATCTTCCCGTGAGGGGCCTTGAATCCCGTAGGATCTTCTCACATGCTAACATAGAGATCTTGAACTCCATGGGGGTGGTAGTCTCTCTCCCTCTGAAGAGTAGAGTGGTAGGAGCAAAGCTCACATACAAATGAGCTAATCCTTTGCTAACCCTAGAAAAGAGAAGTGGGAGGTCTATTTATAGTCTAAGCCACGAAGGGGTAAGTGGGAGAGAGATACAAGGCCAAAGGCCTGGCTGCGCACAGGCCGTGTCGGAAGTCCGGTCGATGTCGCACGTCCGGTGGATCGCGGAGGACCGGTCGTCCGGCGCGCGTCAGAAGTTCGACGTTTCTTCTCTGGTCCTGTGGCACCAGATATCCGGTAGCGGTCGGTCGTCTGGTGGGTGTAGTGTGTAGGATGTCCGACGTGCCGTTGGTCGTCCAGCCGTTGTAGCATGCATTGGTTGCGGTTCTTCTGGCTAGCCCGGGCGTGGTCGCGTCGGATGTCCGGTGGACCGTCGGACACCCGGTGGCTATAGCTTTGTTGCAGCTCCGTCTTCGCTTCCATGCTTCCCTCGCGGATGGTGTAGTCGTTCCGTTGCACTCGCACTCCTCCTCCTCGTCCATGAAGCTCTGACAATATCTATGCATGCACACGAGTGAAGTGTCAAGTAGTATACCATCCTCGAAGGGGTCAAGTGAGCACGTGTAAAGGAGATGATTCACCTTTATGTGTGTGAAGTAGATGTCACACGTGTCAGTTGCCAAACGGACTCTTGACATGGTGACATCCATAGCATGCTCTGCATCACGATTACATGGCACTTTCGCTTATATGTCGAGGAGAGAGACATGGAAAATGGTGGGAGTGGGATGTTGTGCAAGACCCTAGCTACTTACTCCTTGGAAAATGCAATAAATACTACGAAGAAAGAGATAGAGAGAAGTAAAAAAATACTCTTATAGCCAACTTTATAGCTAACTTTGTTGTATGAGTGACTATAGGTGATGACTATGTATGACATGCCAGCATGACATAGCCTAACGCACCTGGACGGAGGAAGTAATTTCATGCGTGCGAAGTAGGCAAAAAATGGCTCATTTATAGCCGTCTGAAATTTCCAAGGGCGCGACCGCGCGAGCGAGGCGATGGTCGTGGTAGCCGCGACCATGATACGGGCTGCTGACAGCCCTTGAATCTGAGATCAAAGGGTCACATGCTAAGTTCCTGAAAATTTGCAGAATAACCCTCCAGGATAGGGTATTCACCCATAGGTCTAGAATCATACCATGTAACCGTTCGATCTCAGATCCAAGGGCTCTTGGAAGCCCGTATCATGGGAGCATGGAAAGCTTCGTGTCACCTATAATTTTCCCAACGCTTGACGTGCGAACACGCAGATGCTATACTTCCAGGCCTACAAAGTGTGTCTAGTAGACATGACATCTAATTGGGCCCCTATAGTACTGTGCATGAAGACATTTATCCATCGGGCAAGCCACTACCCTGCCGTTCGCACGCCCCACTCAGCATTTTTACAATCGAAAACCGCTAGCACTTCGCTCCTACTCGTCCCTGGTCATCCTTAAACATTATGACAATTCACTCCTAGTCGTCCCATCCTTTCACATTATAGTAGTTCCACTAATCCTAACCCTCCTCCAAAATCCATGGCATCCCAAATATCCATGATCGGTGGTGAGTACAAGGTTAGAACCATCACCGACAATGAGTTCGGCGTCATCTACACCTGTTCCTCTGTGACGGTGAACGGATGCCTTACTCGCTTCAAACGCATGTTCGTAAAGTCAGATGGTGATGAGTGGGTTCGCTGGGCTAGATGTTGAGTACACCACAGTCTTGGGAAAAGAGAAGAATCTAAAGGAGTAAGAGAACAAGAAACCGGTCGTGATCCAGGTTTGCGTGCATGACTTGTGCTTGGTCTACCACATATGCCATGTCGATGTTAAGTGCGAGGATTTTAAGTACTTCCTCGCGGATGACAGAGTCAAATTCGTTATTGTAGACTTTCATAACGATAAGGAAGTCCTTGGTCGGATAGGCCTCGTTGTACGCCAGCCCTTCAATGCTGACCCTGGCAGGAGCCATGGTTGATCCTTCGTACGGTAAACTAACGAAACAAACCACAAGTTTCATCTTGAATGGGAGTAGAATTTAATAGATAAAGACCACATCCAGTACGATGTAATGGATGCCTACCTTTGTTGCAATATCTACAAGGGTTGGATGAAGATCGAGAGCCTAGTGTGCGGTTCAAGCAAAGAAGTATCGGCTAAGAGGAAGAGGGACAAGGACAAAGTCGAGGACATGGACGAGGAGTCCGAGTAAGGTGGCAGTGTCATTGCTCATGGTGGTTCTAATGCAGTGTCTACCGGATTAGTTGCTTAGTTTAATTTTAGGGTGCTTAGTTTATTTCAAGGGTGTGTTGTGCTGAGCCCCGAGCAGAACTATGTTATGTTCTTTCTCATTACTTTAACTCTTCAGTATGTACATACTAGTATTTCTTACAGTTCATCTTGTAGTTGGTAGTACTAACACTCGTTTCTTCACATTATATACGTACTATGTGTGAGTGATGACTATATATAATATGGCCAACATCATATGGCCAGAAGTTGGATATACAATTAACCACGCTCTATGCCACATACGCAAAACACTTAAATGAGATAAGTAATTATAAAAAAAACTTAAATGAGTGAAGTTTACCCAAAGCATGAAGGAGTTTAGTTGTCAAAGAATTAAATAAGTATGGTAATTTCTTTAATAGACTTTAGCACCCCATCTAAGCACATATTAGCTTTTTAATAGTAATATGCATAATTTGGCGATGAGCGCTCTGTATATGTACCACCTTTTTTCTTTAATTTCATCTTGTTAGTTCTGCTCCATGGCGCAATCCATCGATACTACTACTGTACAAAAGTACATTTAAAAGGTGGGGGCGGGACAGTCTTGCCTAGTCGGTTTGACAGAGAGGCGAGGGCCTTTGTGATTTGACGCACATTGCTGCTGTAAGGTGGGGCCTTTTGATTTGACTACTCGTATAATTGTTGCCAATGACCTGAGGAGGAGCAAAGAACCGTGCGATATACTCTAGTTTTCTACTGGAGTACTAGTACGACGGAGGAGTGCGAAACATGGCAGCCCAGTGCGATATGGCGATAAAAAATGATCTAATTTGCTTGTCATCAATCCCACAGCGCCGTTGATCGTTAGCATTGTTCTACTCATGCCTCGTAGAGAACGTGACACATGCGGCGAAACACCCAAAGCAAAAGAAGAAACGCAGGAGCAAAAGAAGAAGGAAGATTACCCCCCCCCCTCCCCACAAAAAAAGAAGGAAGATGCAGACACAAGTCTGGGGTGGTGCTCTCTACTTCATGAAGGGTTGTTGGCCGCGGAGTCCTAGCTGTTTCTTCATCGCCTCCACGGCCTTCATCTCCTCGCGCCTCTCCTCCACCATCTTCTGCATTCTTCCCATGACGTGGGACTTCTTGAGGCAAGCCTTCATCATCTCTTCCACGGCCGCATTACGTTGCTTGATAGCAGCCGGGTGCTCGATGCGGAGCTTCACCAACTCCTCCTTTTTGATGTGGAGCATCCCTCGTCCACGCACATGGAGACTCCATCACCACAACAAGCACCGAGAGGACCAATGCCAAAGAGCACGTGCACGCGCCATCGAGAACGAGGTCAATTCTTTCCTCTTCGAGTTTTGTTCAGATTCACATGAGAATTGGGTTCTACCTCAAAGAGACACGTTATGCATTCTTACGTACTTCGGAGATCACCGCGAGGAAGGATGGAGGAATCACCAAGTCCACCCGGAGACCCAAGGAGAAGGAGAGGGAAAAGAACTGGAAGGACCAGAGATACCCTAGACACCCCGGGTGCCGGGACGTGAGGACCCCGGGTGCTCGTGCATGCAACCGCGGGTAGGCCAAGGCCCCTGGACGCCCCGGGTGCCGGCCTCCCAGCCCCGGGAGCCCGACCCCTCTCCTCCCAGGCGATATCCCGGCGGCCACCTGCCCAGCCGCCAGCCGCTGCCCGGGTGCCCTGGCCTTGGACCCCCAGGTGCCCGGCCTCCACCCTCCAGCCGCCTGGCAGAACCCCGGGTGCCCGGGCTTGGAACCCCCAAGTGCATGGCCCACCTACAGCCGGGCACTGACCGGTCCGGGTGCCCGGATCCCTTTACCCCGGGTGCCCGGACCCCTCCGAGAGTGCCTGAGTGCAATATGGGTTTGTGACCCTTGTACCCCTCTCAACCTCATATTTCGTCCCTAGGCTATATAAACTCTTCCCCTAGCTCATTTGAGAGGTTAGAAAAGTATTACATAGACAAAGATAGAGCTTTGCTCATCTTCCTCCTCTTGGAGATCTAGACCTCCTCTAGGAGAAGATCCTCTTGGAGATCAAGCCCTCCTTTTGGAGAAGATCCTCTTGTGGATATCAAGACCTCACCTAGTTGGAAGAACTTTTACCCTAGTGCTATTTTCCTTGAAATGTTCTTGTATGCTTGTGGATCTCATGTATGCTACTCTAGTGGATGTGTTGTTTGGGTTTGTTTAAGTGATTTCCTCCTTGTGTTCTTGTGAGTTCTTCCTCTCCTCCCCTCCAAGTGTGAAAATATACCCTCTAGGGTTTCGCCCTACAACATCTTGGCATCATGAGCAAGGTTGATTCACATCTTGGAGTCTCGTCCCCCCATTTGCTAGCTTGATTTTGTTGTTTTTCGTCCTAATTCGAAAATCCCCACAAAAATAGCCCCCAAAAAAATTTCTTGGAATTTGTTGGATCTTGTAGATTTGGTTGTTTTGGTCCATGGATTTGTTGTTTGGCAAGTGGATCTAGCCCCTACCAATCAATCCCCACCCTTCCCACCACGAAATTCTCGGAATTTGGCCATTTCCCAAAGATTTCCGCCCAAATCGGAGACCACCGGGTGCCCGCACCCTGAACCCCCGGGTGCCCGCACCCACGGGCCAATTTCCCATGACCACCCCGGCCACCTGCACCTTCCACCCCCAGGTGCCCCCTCCCTCCCCCCCCCCCGAAACAGCCCAACTCCACCTCCGTTTTGGCCATAACATCCAACTTCCAACTCCCAAGTCCGTTTTTCGTGTTCTTTAGCTCGTTTGGAAGCTCTTGACATCCCCCATCCACATATATCATTACCACAACCATTTGGCTCCATAAAAAATTTCACCATTAAAGCAACCGCCTTCTGCATTTGACCGATTTTCAGTTGCGGTTTCCGTTTCCTAAGGTGTTTCATCTACTTAGGAACATGTGACATCGACATCACCGCCATTCATCATCACCTCGGAGTCATCTTCGCCAACGATCTTCACCGTTGACACCACTAACCGTAAGAAAGGACGGTAACCTCGACGACACTTAGTTCATTTCCTTGCTTTTGCATTGATAACCCGAGCCATTTTGCGTCACTTACCCATCGAGACTAGCGGCTTGAGAATTGCCGGGCCACGCTATTGTGCACCGTAGTGATCTTGCTATCATCAATGTGCCCTAAGTCTCTCCCGTGCATATCTTACATACTTGTCTCATATCATATTTGGCTCGAGCATCAAGCATAGTGAAAAAAAGAGAAAGAAAGAAAAGCTTTTAAGCAAAAGAGGAGAAACAAAGAGCTTGTAAGCAATAGCATTGAGCAATTTTGCATCGATATATCATCTTGGTCACCACACACATAGCATAGCTGGGATTGAAGACGGCATGTTTCTCTCGTGGGTTGGTGCACAGGGTATCTTGCCCATTTCAACAATCGAGCTAGCGTCTCTCTAGCATCTGTACAACAAGAGCATTTTCTGTGGTTACACATTTTGAGCTCACTCCTTGGTTGTGCGGATCCCATCTATCGTCCGTGTGTGTTCCTAGTGATATTCTTGGGTTTGATCTATTTGCTTTACTTGCAATTTTGTGAACCTTCTCAATCTTGTCGATATCTTGACTAACATTTGGTTGAAATTTTTGTGCCACCGTCCTAACCAAGCTACTCCATAAACTTTACTTGTCTAGGTGTGAGAAACAAACCCGGTACCAATTCTCCTATTGTGGCATTACATTGAGCGACACTTGATACATGCACAATCCTCGGAAAAGGTAACTTCGGTATTGTTCTCTCATTTTCCTACTCACCCCACTTGGTTATGATGGATAGGCCAAGTTCTTCGACGAACCCACATTTCGAGGAGCAAGGTGACGATCGCGACTACGTCACCAAGAACCACTTCTTCGTCGCCCAATGAGCTCTCCATCAAGAAAGTAAAGCCTTGGGTGAACGCATTGAGCAACTCTGCACCGAATTTCGTTAATCGGAAGCAAGGAACTACGACTACATTGACGCCAAGTTCACCACACAAATGGAAGAATTCCGCAACATGATTGTGAGACGCACGTCTTCCTCAACCTCTTCGCCAAGACGGCGCCACTCAAGCCGCCACTCAAGACGGAAATCTTTGGACTACTCCTCTTACGATGCAAGTCCTCCATGAGCTCGTTTCCTCGACATGATGATCCCCAAGATTGCCAAGCTCAAGAAAATCCATTCCAAGGCAATGGCTTACAAGACCGAGCCCGAGCACGTGAAAGGGTGAGCCAACAAGCGCAAAAAGCAATGGAGCAAGAGCAAATACCTCCAGAAGTGCAACGTCGACCACCTCAAGATGCTGATGCAATCCGACAAGAATAAGAGCACCGTGAAGCACAAGCACTCGGACGTGAAGCTCAAGCACTCGAAGCACAACCCACAATCAACGAGGCCACTAGAGCCGTCGACGAGCGCAACCGCCAAGTGCGTGAACAAGAAGAAGCATTTCGTCAAGCACGACAAGAAGAAGCCGCTCGACTTGAAGAGCAACAAGAAAGAAGAAACCAAGCGCATATGCCTCATCCTCCTCCACGACAAGAGCGACATAAGAGGAACGAGCATTTGAGGAGCTTCCTCCTCAGCAAGAACAACATCAAAAGCGCCACTACGACGAAGAACTCCGCTACGACAAGCTCAAGTTCACCATGCCCAAGTTCTTTGGAAGCAATGATCCCGAAGAATATCTCTCATGGGCATTGAAGGTGGACAGGATATTCCATCTTCACAACAATGGCGAGGAAAAGAGGATCGCCATGGCCTCCCTCGAGTTTCAAGACTACGTCCTCATTTGGTGGGAACAAGTGATTGAGCGACGACAAGCAAGATGCGAACCACCAGTCACAACTTGGACGCAAATGAAGGATGTCATGAGAGCTCGCTTCGTGCCTACACACTATACCCGTGCTCTTTTCAAGAAGTTGCAACTCCTCAAGCAAGGCACAAAGTCGGTGGAAGAATACTACCAAAAAATGGAGGTTGCCATGATAAGAGCCAATGTCAAGGAAGATGACGAGCAAACTATGGAATGCTTCTTGAACGGCCTCAACCACCCAATCAAGCGGATTGCCTACTTCCAACCCTACTCCAACCTTCCCGTGCTAGTTCATCAAGCGAACAAGGCCGAGCGACAAGTGCAAGATGACTTCAAATATGCGAAGTACTCGTCCAAGACCTACGGCTCCTACACTCAAGCTTCCGCGACTTCGGCACCTCCTACCTCAACTAGAACATCACCAAGTACCGGCGACAAGTCCAGTTCCAAGCAAGTTACGCCTTCCTCGACTCCTCCTCCGGCAAGCACCTACAAATCCAAGACTCCCTCATCTTCGGCACCACCGAATGAACCCGTCAAGACAAGTTCTATCAAGTGCTTCACATGTGGTGGCCGAGGACACAAGTCCTTCGAATACACCAACAAGCGAACCATGATCTTCAGCGATGACGGCACATACGACTCCATGAGTGAAGAAGAAATGGAAGCCCTTGAGCACGTGGCCATGCACCGGCACGTGAACGAAGATGAAGATGATCAAGTCTTTTGTGACAATGATTCAAGTCCCTCTCTCGTGGTCTCCAAGGTCTTGGCACTCCAACACCACCAAGAAGAAGACCAACAGTGCCTCATCTTCCACACCATGGCCGGCATCAACGAGCATTCCATGAAAGTCATCATCGACGGAGGAAGTTGTCAAAACTTGGCAAGTGAAGAGCTATGTTCCAAGCTGCAATTGGTCAAGAAGAATCATCCTCGTCCCTACAAGGTCCAATGGTTAAGAGACCGAGGCACTATTCAAGTGGAGCATACGGTGCAAGTTTCCTTCAAGATCGGCGCCTTCGAGGACACCTTGGAGTGCGACGTGGTTCCTATGTCCGTGTGCCATCTTCTATTGGGAAGACCTTGGCACTTAGACCGCGGCGTCATCCACAACGAAAGAACAAATCACTATAGCTTCAAGATGAAGGGCAAGGACTACGTGCTACGACCAATGTCACCAAGCCAAGTGATCGCCGACAAGCAAGCATCCACACATCATGGAGATACAAGTGAAAGAGTGAACCACCACAAAGAAAGTGAGCGCCACAAGCCCAAATTGAGTGACTCTTCGCCAAGAGAGAAAAATTTAGTCCTCCTAGCCACAAAAAGAGAGACGAGGGAAGTGTGTGAGAACCCATCAAGTGTCATCCACTATGTCCTACTATGTAAAGATGAGGTGGCAAAAAATAACACTTCTAATCCTCTTCCTCTAGTGTTCTCTAACTTGTTGCCAGAATTCACGGATGTCTTCCCCTATGAGCTACCTTCGGGTCTTCCTCCTATACGTGGCATCGAACACAGGATCGGCCTCATCCCCGGAGCACCTCTTCCAAACAAGGCTCCCTACCGCGTCAATCCCGAAGAAACTAAGGAGATCCAACGGCAAGTACAACACCTCATCGACAACGACCATGTACGTGAAAGCTTAAGCCCTTGTGTTCCAGTTATCCTTGTGCCTAAGAAAGACGGTAGTTTTCGCATGTGCTCCGATTGTAGAGCCATCGATGCTATCACCGTTCGTTATAGGCACCCCATTCCTCGCCTTGATGATATGCTAGATGAGCTTAGCGGTGCCACCATTTTGTCAAAAATTGATCTAAAAAAGTGTCTATTACCAAATCCGCATTCAAGAGGGTGATGAATGGAAAACGGCTTTTAAAACTAAATTTGGCTTGTACGAGTGGTTAGTTATGCCTATGGGTTTATCGGAAGCTCCCTGTAGTTTCATGCGTGTTATGCATTCTGTGCTTCGTCCATACATTGGAGCGTATTTTGTGGTCTACTTTGATGACATACTTGTGTTTAGCAAATCCAGCAAAGATCATGTAATTCATCTTAAGGCCGTTTTGCAAACTCTTCGAAAGGAACGTCTTTATGCCAATATAGAAAAATGCACTTTTGGTGTTGAAAAGCTTGTTTTCTTGGGTTTCGTTGTTTCTTCAAAGGGTGCCCATGTTGATGAGTCAAAAATTGAAGCAATTAAAACTTGGCCTCAACCCACTAATTTGCAACAAGTGCGTAGTTTCCTTGGTCTTGCGGGTTTTATCATCGCTTTGTGAAAGACATTAGCACTATTGCCGCACTGTTGCATGGCTTGAGTAAGAAAAATGCACCCTTTGTTTGGACCTTTGCAATCTACCGCATTTGATGAGCTCAAATCTTTGCTTACTTATGCTCCGATTCTTGCTTTGCCTAACTTTGACAAAACTTTTGAGGTTCATTGTGATGCTAGTGGTAATGTAATTGGTGGAGTTTTGATGCAAGAAAAGCGAGCCATTGCATATTTTTTTAGTGAAAAACTCTCCGGTGCTCAACTTAACTACCCATCTATGACAAAGAATTGTATGCTTTAGTGCATGTGTTGCATGTTTGGGAGCATTATTGATGCGGAGCATCCTACGGTCATACCCATGGACCTACCATCGTCTCATCAAGAGCCAAGAGGACCTATGACACGAGCACAAGCTAGAGCTCTCGAGAACGAGGTGACTTCCTTCCTTAGTGATATCGCCCGCCGGAATACCTCGCCGAGGTATAACCGAAGCCGCCATTCGCCGTCCTTTTTTTTTCAAAAACCGTTCGGTTTATTTTTTTCCGAAACCCTATGTTTATTTTTTTTTAAATAGATCGGTTTATTTTTTCTGTCGGTTTAGTTAGTTAGTGAGTGTTCGCCCGATCCATTCGTTTTAACGAACGTGTTCGTCGGTTAGTCGCAGTTAACGAATGTCCTTTCGTTTAACTGTTCGTCAGTTTTCTTCTTAGTCGGATTTTCCGCGATTATTCCAGATCGTGATTCTGATCAGATTTTCGTTCTGGTATATCTTTTAGCTCGTTTATCGGAATCAGGCGATTCAAGCGCCTAGAGTTTCGTCTCGAAATTCTCTTTCCGTTTAACCAACTCAAACAAGTTTATGCTACTGTAAAATTTGACCTAGATCCAGATTAGTAAACGAAGCTTGTTTCTTTCACCGTTTGACTTTCGTTGCTTCGTTTGATTTGATTCTTTTTGCAAAGCGGAGTTCTTAAGTTGAACTTTCTGGTTGGATCTTTTATTTGAGTTTTACCTGTGCATTAGTTGAGTGCTTATTGTATGCTTGTTTGTTTGCGACAGAGTACCCGGAGTGCGCCGCTTGCTACTTCGAATCTCTAGGTTTCACGGATCATTAGCAAGGCAAGTAACACTTTGATCATACTTCTTTTACTACCCAGTTTTATTGCATTAGACCAATCCTCAAACATTGCATGATTAGGATCTAATTAAATTGTGGGTATTGGGAAGTAGTTGAGGTAGTACCGATTGCCCTGTTTATTATCAAACCTTTGGGACTTACTTCTACGTTTGCTCATATTGCTATGCTATGCTAGTAGACGTGGATTGGGTTTGAGTGTTACCATGACAGATGTGAGATTGTTAATTAATGGTTAACCTTAAGGTGGCAACTAAAACTCACATCTGGGTGGATTGAGGTACCTGGGTATTCCAGGATTGCCTGTTTTTCTTTTGGACCGCCACCTAGGTTCAAAGGGATCAAGAGATTATTCATGCTAGAAACTTCCGTGTGCAGCCACAAGCTATTATGGGCTCTAGCATAGTTGAGTAGGTTACATGATCTCTTAAAGAGGTGGGCTAGCAGATGTAGGGGAAAGTAGGTGTAACTGTCCACCCGGAGTAAAGAGTTATTGTTTCTGAAAGACTGTGTCTCGGTCATCCGTTTCTCAAACATCATGTAGTGCGAGAATCAAGCGGAGGCGATCGAGTCTTGTGGGGAAAAGTGCACAAACCTCTGCAGAGTGTATAAACTAATCATGGTTAGCCGTGTCCCCGGTTATGGACATCTTGAGTATCTAGTATCTGGATTATCATGTGAATCTCATCATGGTACTTTAATTAATTTTGTTGGGTTTGATGATGATACTTAATTGGGATTGAGAATGCTGTCAACCATTCTCAATGTTTAACAACCACCATGATAGTTAAATAAAATTTATTCCTTTGCAGTAGGGAAAAATTGGCTTTTCGCAAAACTGTAACCATAGAGCCTTCTACCAGCCATATATGCATGTAGTATAGCATTATTATGTTCATTACTCTCTATGTGTTACATTGCCAGCATATTCCATGTGCTGACCCGTTTTCGAGCTGCAACGTTTCATGTTGCAGACTTTTCAGACGACGAGTAAGGTGCCTTAGGTCGTGGTCTTATACTCAGTGATGTCGTTGGAGTTGATGGACTCACTTACCTTCCAAGTCTTCCGCTGTTATCGTTTTAGATGGCCTTAAGCCATATTTGTCATACTTATTTCTCTCTTGAGATACTCGTTGTAATAAGTGTGTGATTTCTACTCTATTATAAATCCTCCATTTGTACTGTGGGTGTCAGCATTACTGATCCAGGGATGACACTGGTGCACAGAAGCACAGACTGTTTGAGGTCTGGTCGCTACGAAGGTGGTATCAGAGCCAGGAGCAGAGTATATGGCAAGCCAAGGATGTTTTCAGATGCCATTGGCCATAGGTAGGCATCTTTTCCCCTCAGACCTAATAGTTTTGGAGTCGCAAGGTTTGGACGTAATATTGGGTATGGATTGGTTATCGATGTATGGGGGAAACATCGATTGCGCCAGTAAGACGATTTTGCTTACCACCCCAGAAGGAAGAAGGATTAAGTATGTATCCCGGCATGTGCCGAAGAGGACTCAAGTAAATTCCTTATCAGGAGTTGTACAGGAAGAAGTACCAGTGGTGAAGGATTACCCAGATGTATTTCCAGAAGAGTTGCCAGGCATGCCACCAGATAGAGACATGGAGTTTTTGATTGAACTTTTGCCAGGCACAGGGCCGATATCTAAGAGACCGTACAGGATGCCCGCTAAGGATTTGGAAGAAATTAAGAAGCAGATTAAGGAGTTACTGGATAAAGGCTATACTCGCCCAAGTTCTTCACCTTGGGGATCACCCGTACTTCTAGTGGAGAAGAAAGATGGATCGTTGAGGATGGTTGTTGATTACCGTGGATTGAATGAAGTGACCATCAAAAATAAGTACCCACCGCCGATGATCAATGATTTGTTTGACCGATTACAAGGAGCTAAGGTATTTTCCAAGATCGATCTACGATCAAGATACCATCAGTTGAAGATTCGAGAGCAGGATATACCTAAGACGGCTTTTACCACCAGGTATGGGCTGTACGAGTATACCGTTATGTCATTTGGCCTGACTAACGCACCTGCCTATTTCATGAACCTGATGAACAAAGTGTTTTTGGAGTTTTTGGATAAGTTCGTCGTAGTGTTCATTGATGACATTTTAGTCTACTCCAAGAATGAAGAGGAGCATAAGGAGCATTTGCGTTTGGTACTTGAGAAGCTCAGAGAACATCAGTTATACGCCAAGTTCAGCAAATGTGAGTTTTGGTTGAAGGAAGTTGGATTCCTCAGACATGTTATATCCGGAGAAGGAATAGCAGTAGACCCCACCAAAGTCAACACTGTGACAAACTACGAATCACCCGCATCAGTTGGAGAGATCCGGAGTTTTCTTGGACTTGCAGGATACTACCGGAGGTTCATTGAGAATTTCTCGAGGATTGCTAAGCCCATGACAGAGCTGTTAAAGAAGGACACCAAATTCAATTGGACTGAGGAATGTGAAGCTAGTTTCCAAGAGTTGAAGAAACGTTTGGTTACATCACCAGTGTTGATTCTGCCAGATCAACGCAAGGATTATGAAGTATATTGCGACGCTTCACGTCGAGGACTTGGAGCAGTACTAATGCAGGAGGGAAGAGTTGTTTCGTATGCTTCACGACAACTTAAACCCCATGAGAAAAATTATGCCACGCATGATTTGGAGTTAGCAGCCGTAGTACATGCGTCGAAGACATGGAGACATTTTCTCATCGGAAATCACTGTGAGGTGTACACAGATCACAAGAGTTTGAAGTACATTTTCACGCAGAAGGAGTTGAATCTCAGGCAAAGGAGATGGTTGGAGCTCATTAAGGATTATGATATGAGATTGCATTATCACCCAGGGAAGGCTAACATAGTAGCTGATGCGTTGAGCCGCAAGAGCCATGTTAACACCCTCATGACCGGAGAGTTACCGATTAGCCGAGGATCTTCGCGAGCTATGTTTGGAAATAGTTCCAAGAGGCTATTTAGCAACGTTGGAGATTCAGTCTACCTTGATGGAAAAGATTAGAGAAGCTCAGAAGACAGACAAGGAGATTGCAGAAATAAAGGAAAGGATGAGCAAAGGAAAAGCCAAGGGATTTCGTGAGGATGAGCACGATACCTTATGGTCTGAGGACCGCATTTATGTGCCCAATGATCCGGAGATCAGGAAGTTGATCTTGCAACAGGCCCATGATTCACCGTATTCGATTCACCCAGGAAATACCAAGATGTATTTGGATTTGAAGGATACTTTCTGGTGGACTAGAATGAAGAAGGATATTGCAGAGTATGTAGCAGTTTGTGATGTATGTCAGAGAGTGAAGGCAGAGCATCAGAAGCCAGCAGGATTGCTACAGCCATTGCCGATACCCGAATGAAAATGGGATAAACTAGGCATGGATTTTATCACGGGATTGCCCAGGACTCGTTCAGGCTATGACTCAATATGGGTTGTAGTCGATCGTTTGACGAAGGTAGCTCATTTCATCCTAGTGAAGACCACTTACACCAGTGCTAAGTTGGCAAAGATATACATGACCAGGATCGTATGTCTGCATGGAGTTCCGAGGACCATTGTATCAGATAGAGGAACCCAGTTTACTTCAAAGTTTTGGAATCAGTTACATGAAACTTTGGGTACCAGGCTAGAGTTCAGTACAACCTTTCATCCACAGACTGACGGACAGACCGAGAGAGTCAATCAGATTTTGGAAGATATGTTGATAGCTTGTGCGCTAGATTATGGATCTAGTTGGGACGACAATTTGCCGTATGCAGAGTTCTCTTACAACAACAGTTATCAAACCAGTTTGAAGATGGCCCTTTTGAAGCTTTATACGGAAGGAGGTGTAGAACACCATTGTTATGGGACGAAGTTGGAGACCGCCAGTTGTTTGGACCAGACTTGATTAAGGAATCAGAACAGAAGGTGAAATTGATTCGCGATAGGCTCAAGGTAGCCCAATCCAGGCAGAAAAGTTATGCGGATTCTAAACGCAAAGAGACAGTTTACGAAGTCGGAAACAGAGTTTACCTACGAGTATCACCACTTCGAGGAGTTAAGCGCTTTGGGGTTAAAGGAAAGTTAGCGCCACGTTTTGTAGGACCATACAAAATTTTGGAGCGTATGGGAGAAGTTGCTTACAAACTGGAATTGCCTGAAGGATTGTCAGGAGTTCATGATGTATTTCACGTTTCCCAGTTAAAGAAGTGCCACGCAGAGATGGCTGAGATACCACTGAGAGATACAGTGCCACTGGAGGCGATTCACTTGGATAGTGACTTGACCTATGAGGAGAAACCAGTTAAGATTCTTGAGTATGCCAGCCGAGTCACCCGCAGCAAGGTTATCAAATTTTGCAAAGTTCAATGGAGTCACCATACCGAGGACGAAGCCACCTGGGAGCGAGAGGAAGATCTACGGAAGAACCACTCTCACCTATTTTCTAGTCAACCCGAATCTCAAGGACGAGATTCATCTTAAGGGGGTAGGTTTGTAACATCCCAAATTTTCAATTTGGAATGTTATACATTAGATCATCATTGCATAGCATATTTTATTGCATTTTGGAAAAATCCTCGAAAATCCTAAGCAACTCAAGGACCCTCGGAGAGAGTTGGGGATTTTTCGCGGTTTTCATATTTGACTTCTATCAAATAATGAAATGAGGATTTTTGGTTTTAATTATTTTTCTCTCCAAAAAATATTTCGTATTAAAATAAATGAGAGGAGAAAATATGACTTCTCCAAAACAATTGAAATATTGGAGGAAAAATATTAAAATCAAATATTTGATTTTATTCGGATTTTATTTGCATTAGAAAAAATTGCACGTTTTCAAAACTGCATTTTGGGCCAAGAAAATGTTCATCTCGTTCTAATTATTTTAATTAGACGGTGAAAATTTGTTTTGGCATTTTTGGATTTTTATTTATTTTTCTATGATTTTTTTAGGTTCGGCGGAACTATTAAAAAAACGCGCGAGCGCCGACTGGGCCGAAGCCCAGCCGCGCGGCCCAGCCCACCCCGCGAGCCGTCTGCCTCCTGGAGACCGCCGCCGCCGAGTCCCGATCAGGGATGACTCCCGCCGCCGCCCGTCG
Organism: Aegilops tauschii subsp. strangulata; assembly: GCF_002575655.3. Taxonomy (NCBI): domain Eukaryota; kingdom Viridiplantae; phylum Streptophyta; class Magnoliopsida; order Poales; family Poaceae; genus Aegilops; species Aegilops tauschii. The sequence continues at coordinate 283,123,015 of NC_053036.3, forward strand.
CCCCCTCCCCACGGCACCCCATCCACCTCTTAAATACCGCACCCCGCCGCCCCTCTCCTCACCCCGCCCCCGACCCGAAGCCGCCGCCGCCGAGAGGAGCCGCACCGGAGCCGCCCGACCCCGCCGCCGAAGGAGCCCGACGCCGTCGCCACGGAAAGCCGCCGTCCCGCCGCCCCTCGTCGCCCCTCGCCGCCCCGACGACGCCCGCACCCCGCCGCCCCTCGCCGCACCCCCGAAGACCCCGCCGGAGCCCCGTCCCGCCCGCCGGAATACCTCGCCGAGGTATAACCGAAGCCGCCATTCGCCGTCCTTTTTTTTTCAAAAACCGTTCGGTTTATTTTTTTCCGAAACCCTATGTTTATTTTTTTTAAATAGATCGGTTTATTTTTTCTGTCGGTTTAGTTAGTTAGTGAGCGTTCGCCCGATCCGTTCGTTTTAACGAACGTGTTCGTCGGTTAGTCGCAGTTAACGAATGTCCTTTCGTTTAACTGTTCGTCAGTTTTCTTCTTAGTCGGATTTTCCGTGATTATTCCAGATCGCGATTCTGATCAGATTTTCGTTCTGGTATATCTTTTAGCTCGTTTATCGGAATCAGGCGATTCAAGCGCCTAGAGTTTCGTCTCGAAATTCTCTTTCCGTTTAACCAACTCAAACAAGTTTATGCTACTGTAAAATTTGACCTAGATCCAGATTAGTAAACGAAGCTTGTTTCTTTCACCGTTTGACTTTCGTTGCTTCGTTTGATTTGATTCTTTTTGCAAAGCGGAGTTCTTAAGTTGAACTTTCTGGTTGGATCTTTTATTTGAGTTTTACCTGTGCATTAGTTGAGTGCTTATTGTATGCTTGTTTGTTTGCGATAGAGTACCCGGAGTGCGCCGCTTGCTACTTCGAATCTCTAGGTTTCACGGATCATCAGCAAGGCAAGTAACACTTTGATCATACTTCTTTTACTACCCAGTTTTATTGCATTAGACCAATCCTCAAACATTGCATGATTAGGATCTAATTAAATTGTGGGTATTGGGAAGTAGTTGAGGTAGTACCGATTGCCCTGTTTATTATCAAACCTTTGGGACTTACTTCTACGTTTGCTCATGTTGCTATGCTATGCTAGTAGACGTGGATTGGGTTTGAGTGTTACCATGACAGATGTGAGATTGTTAATTAATGGTTAACCTTAAGGTGGCAACTAAAACTCACATCTGGGTGGATTGAGGTACCTGGGTATTCCAGGATTGCCTATTTTTCTTTTGGACCGCCACCTAGGTTCAAAGGGATCATGAGATTATTCATGCTAGAAACTTCCGTGTGTAGCCACAAGCTATTATGGGCTCTAGCATAGTTGAGTAGGTTACATGATCTCTTGAAGAGGTGGGCTAGCAGATGTAGGGGAAAGTAGGTTTAACTGTCCACCCGGAGTAAAGAGTTATTGTTTCTGAAAGACTGTGTCTCGGTCATCCGTTTCTCAAACATCATGTAGTGCGAGAATCAAGCGGAGGCGATCGAGTCTTGTGGGGAAAAGTGCACAAACCTCTGCAGAGTGTATAAACTAATCATGGTTAGCGTGTCCCCGGTTATGGACATCTTGAGTATCTAGTATCTGGATTATCATGTGAATCTCATCATGGTACTTTAATTAATTTTGTTGGGTTTGATGATGATACTTAATTGGGATTGAGAATGCTGTCAACCATTCTCAATGTTTAACAACCACCATGATAGTTAAATAAAATTTATTCCTTTGCAGTAGGGAAAAATTGGCTTTTCGCAAAACTGTAACCATAGAGCCCTCTACTAGCCATATATGCATGTAGTATAGCATTATTATGTTCATTACTCTCTATGTGTTACATTGCCAGCATATTCCACGTGCTGACCCGTTTTCGGGCTGCAACGTTTCATGTTGCAGACTTTTCAGACGACGAGTAAGGTGCCTTAGGTCGTGGTCTTATACTCAGTGATGCCGTTGGAGTTGATGGACTCACTTACCTTCCAAGTCTTCCGCTGTTATCGTTTTAGATGGCCTTAAGCCATATTTGTCATACTTATTTCTCTCTTGAGATACTCGTTGTAATAAGTGTGTGATTGCTACTCTGTTATAAATCCTCCATTTGTACTGTGCGTGTCAGCATTACTGATCCAGGGATGACACTGGTGCACAGAAGCACAGACTGTTTGAGGTCTGGTCGCTACAATTCAAGACCTCACAGAGAAGACCTCCATCAAGACCTCCTCACGGAGAAGAACCGGTTACCCTTTGTATCATCCTTTGTTGATCGTGGATCATGTATCTCCCTTTGTGTTCTTGGATCTAGCGCATGTGTAATCGAATCTTGTTGGTTTGAGTGATTCTCTTGTGTTTCCCCTCGTGTTCTTCGTGTTCTTAGTTGGGATCCGCTCCTTTCATGAAAGATCGGCCATCTAGGGTTCCACCCTACATCAATTATCTTTGCCCACATGAGTTTGTCATACATACCGATCATGAGACACTTAAGTACCTTAAAGTTCAAACCAAGTTGAATAAACGACATGCTAAATGGAGTGAATTTATTGAATCTTTCCCTTATGTGATCAAGTACATTAAGGGTAAAGAGAATGTTGTGGCGGATGCTCTTTCCCGCAAATGCATGTTAATTACTCAACTTGAATTGAACGTTGTTGGATTTGATCATATCAAATATTTGTATGAGCACGATGTGACTTTTTCTACTCCTTTTGCTAAGTGTGTGACGCATACATCTTGGGAATGATATTATATCAAAGATGGTTATCTAATGAGAGCTAACAAACTATGCATCCCCGAGTCTTCTCTTCGTTTGTTACTTTTGCAAGAGGCTCATGGAGGTGGACTCATGGGACATTTTGGGTGTGACAAGACTTTTGCCACTCTCTCCAAGAATTACTTTTGGCCCAAGATGTTCTGCGATGTCTCACGCTTCACCAATCGGTGCTCTACATGCCGCAAAGCAAGTCACAATCTCAATCCCATGGTTTACATATGCCACTTCCTATTCCACATCAACCATGGGAAGATATTAGCATGGATTTTGTGCTTGGATTACCTAGGACTCAAAATGGAAAGGATTCCATATTTGTTGTTGTGGACCAATTCTCTAAAATGGCTCATTTTATCCCATGCAATAAGATAGACGATGCTTCACATCTTGCAAATCATTTTTGTAGGGAAATATTGAGGTTACACGGAGTGCCAAAGACAATTGTGTCGGACCGAGACCTCAAGTTCTTAAGCTACTTTTGGAAGACGTTATGCGCTAAGCTCAGAATCAAGCTACTCTTCTCCACGGCATATCACCCTCAAACTGATGGCCAAACGGAAGTCACCAACCGGACGCTCGCCACTCTCCTACGCGTGTTGATCAAGAAGAACATCAAGGAGTGGGAGGAGTGCTTACCATCGCCGAGTAGGCATTCAATCGCGCAAGGCACTCTACTACTAGCAAGTCCCCCTTCGAGGTTGTCTACGGCTTCAACCCTTTGTCGTCGTTGGACATCCTTCCTTTACCGCTACAAGAACGAGCGAACATGGACGCTAGCGCAAGAGCCACCTACCTCAAGAAGATGCATGAAGAAACATGTTCCACGATCGAGCGTCAAGTACACTGCCTCGCCTCCAAGCTCAACATCAAAAAGTCACTGATGGTGTTCCAACCAGGCGATCTAGTATGGTTACATCTCCGCAAGGACCGCTTCCCCAAGGAGCGCAAGTCCAAGCTACTTCCGAGAGCCGATGGACCATTCAAGGTGCTCGCACGCTACAACGACAACGCCTACAAGATCAACATCCCATGTGACAAGTAAAACGTAAGCGACATCTTCAATGTCAAAGACTTGGCCAAGTACCATGGTGATGAAGATCACGATCCGTGGATGGATCTCTCCCAAGGGGGGAGATGATGCGGAGCATCCCGTCCATGCACATGGACACTTCATCACCACCACAAGCACTGAGAGGACCAATGACAAGAGCACATGATACGGGGCTAACCCGGTGTAGGCCAATCTTTCACGATTGGAGTGGGTTCCCTCGAAGAACACAATGAACACGGGGAAGAACGGAGAGAAATCACAAGGGGGAACACTCAAGAACAAGTCCAATCACACATCGACTAGACAATCAAACACACAAGGTACATGAACAACAAAGGGAAAGATACAAGGTAAGGTTCATCTCCATGAGGAGGTCTTGAAGGGGGGGCGCCCAAGAGGGGGGTCTTGATGATATATCCCGCAGGATCTTCTCCTAGATGGAGGTCTTGGCCTCCATAAGGAGTAGTAGTCTCTCTCTCTCTCAAGAGTAGAGTGGTACAAGGAGCAAAGCTCTCTATCAAATGAGCTATCACTTTGCTAACCCTAGAAAGGAGAAGGGGGAGGTCTATTTATAGCCTAAGCCTCAAAGGGGTAAGTGGAAAGGGATACATGGGCCTCTGGCCCGTGGCTGCGCGCAGGCAGGCGCTGGATGTCCGAGCTGGGGGCCGGATGTCTGGGCTCTCGTGAGACGTCGGATGTCCGGGGCGGTTGGCCAGATGTCCGGCCCGAGCGGGGTGATCTTCTGTTGGCTTCTGTTGTTGATGCCGGATTTCTGGGAGGGATGCTGGATGTCCGGGCTATCAGGAGGCGCCAGATGTCCGGGCTGGCCGCCGGATGTCCGGCCGCTGATGCTCTTGGTCGTCTGTTGGGCAGCTCCTGCGCGGCTGCCTAGGCGCCAGATGTCCGGCCTTTGGCCCGGATGTCCGGCCGCTGTAGCTTCAGCAGCTCCGTCTTCTTCCGTCGTCACTTCCAGGCTTCCCTCGGGGATGGTTTAGTTGTTCCTTGGCGCTCGCACTCCTCCTCGTCGTCCGTATTGTTCCAACAGTACCTATGCATGCACACGAGTGGAGTGTCAAGTAGTATACCATCCTCGAAGGGGTCAAGTGAGCACATGTAAAGGAGATGATTCACCTTTGTGTATGTGAAGTAGATGTCGCACGTGTCACTCGCCAAACGGACTCTTGACATGGTGATGTCCATAGGATGCTCCGCATCATCTCCCCTCCCTTGGGAAAGATCCGACCTCGGATCGAAAACCAAATCACCATGGGAAAGAGATGGCTTCGCTGTGTAGAAGTGGACGTTCACCAAGTACTTGTCATCTTGAAGCTTGAAATGGGCACTCTCCAATGTCACACCGTCTTGTGATTCCTTCAAAAGGAGTAAGGACAACAAACACTTGGAAAAACAAATGTGGTTAGCGTTAGTGCAAAACCAAGCATTCAAGAGGTGAGTCACCAAACAAGTGTTGTCATCATGCAAAGAATATGGTGTGATAAAGGATTGTGACATGGCATGTAAGCATATCAATCGAGCACAAACAAAGATATCATGGGGACAAGCATGTAAATGTGAGGTAGTGATGCAAATATGTGTGTCAAGAGAATAAGCATCTACCCCAAAGTCAAAGCAAGCATTCACAAATTGCTCAATGAAAGGTCAATGGTAGGCATATGAATCTTTCACAACACCTAAGAAGATGAGATGTCTAAACACATGGGTTAAGTGCAAGACAATCCAAGCATAATGTGCATAGGGTGTAGTGAACATAGTGTGGCACTCAACACAATAGAAAGAGCAATTGTTCATCATGTGTGAGGCAATCAAGTCAATCATCTGACAAGCAATGGGACATGGCATATGTGAAGTGATGACATTGTTGCAACCAAACATATGAGAGGAGCAAATAATCCTAGAATTGGATGCAACACACAAGGCATATATATCATGATGCATGGAATGGCTAAAATGACAAGTCGAAGCAAGATCTTTAACAAGTGTGCAATCAAGTGATCCAAGATGAACAATAAGTCTCATGGGGAAAGCAACACAAGTAGTATGATCCATAATATCCATGATCATGGTTTGGGGGTTCTCAAAAGAGAAGGATATCACCGTGAAAGCGTGTACTTGTGCGTCCTTCACAATGCCGAAGCACGAGCAAGTGCAATGTAGAATCGTCGTGGTAGAAGGTGGTTCGCTCTCAAGAGCTCGAATGGTCAACTCACGTGAAGCGGAAGTCGACACAAAGTCCAAGTATCCTACACATGCACACAACAAAACAAAGAACGTATGCGCATGGTAGATAAACACATCATCCAACATGATGGTTCTCTTGTTTTGCACATAACCATTAGAAGCACAAGTGCATGAATAATATGATGCAACAATGGCAATATCCATGGCACTAGGTATATGGTGCAAAGAGGTAAGACAAGCATGCTTCACGAGGAATATGTCAAAATCTCCAAATATATGTGAGAATGCTATGGGGGCAAGCTCATTAGCAAGATTAGAAACATTGTTGCACTCAATACATGTCAAATCATCTATCATGAGAGAGGCAACATATGGAGATGTATGACAAGAAGCAATAACAATCATGTGCAAAGCATGTAGATAGTTGTCATCAACCACATGAAGTGAGCAAGTATAAATCATTGGTGATGCAGCAAGGCAAGCAATAGTAATCAAGTCGAGCAAGCTAGTAGTGCGAAGATGCAACATACTAGAGGAAATCATGGCAATCATGTCATGTGAGCAAATAATAGGCACAGACAATGCACATGACATTTCGCAAGCACGAACACAAAGCAAGATCATAGTATAATCATAGGCATGGGGCACAAAGCAAACATGGCAATAACAAGTGATATCTCCACCAAGCTTGCAAATACACATAAAAGTACTAGAATCAATCATCATGTGTAATGCAAAGCATGGGTCACAAATGCATGGCAAAAGCATAGAAATGGGCATATCATGCAAAGTGAACATGGCAAGATGGGCATAGAATATGTATTGGACAATAACCCATTGCCAAGTGAGGGTCATGTAGAAGAAATGCGCGAAGTATTTACGCGAAGAGAGTGGTGGGAAAGGCAATCTATGGGATCCCAAGTCATCATTGCTCTCCAGAGCTCGTTTTGTCAACTTGTGGGATTGCGAGGTTGACAAGTATTCATGGGTACCTACACAAAAGAGACACAAATCAAAGAAATGGTGCGCGTGGTAAATGTACACATCATCCATCATGATGTGTATGTGCACGTGTGAGTTAGCACAAGATAAGCATCACTCAAAGAAATTTGATGCATGGTACAAGAACATGTCATCCATCATGAAAGAATAGTTGTTATGTATAACACGATGGGGATGCAAATTGAGCATACTAGTATATGGCACATCAATAGCATGTTTATTCATGGGAAGCATGTTGTGCACACAAGTATTGGGATCATGCAATGGATAGGATGAATCAAAATCTCCTAAAATGTATGAGGAAACTATGGGGGTCTCCTCATGAGCAATATTGGAAACATCATATGGAGAAAATGGACAACATCCAAAACAATGCATATCCGAAGCTAGGTGGTCATGGCATGGCATATGAGATAAATGATGCAAAGGAAGCATATCAATATCATCACAAGAAAAACAAATGCCAATAACCATGGGCTTGTCATCTATGCCATAAGTGCAAATGGGGTTAATTTTAATGGCATATGCATAGTCACTACGATGAGATTGCAAATATGACATATGATTGATCTCATTCATAGCATATGACAAGTCAAGCGGATTGTCAAACATGATGTGACCTAAAGAATTGTCACAAGAAATCCTATGTAACATGGCATCACAACTAATAGACTCCACATGAGAATCCTCATACTCATCGTAAATGGGCAAGAAATCATCACAAGAGGAAGTCGCACTAGCATGAAGCATGGTAATAGGTTGATCAACATCATGCAAGCAATCAATGTCAAGAATGTCCACTAGTGGGACTAAAGCGTCACCTTCACCTATGTTACCTTGTTCATTGCACTCAAGTGGTGTAGGTGAGGTGGGAAAGACCAAATGGTGGTCATCTTCATCTTGATGGAACCATGTGGGGGGTGCATCATATTCCACCATGGCCATCGTCTTGTCCAAAGGAAGGACGAAGTCGTCGAGGATTGGCGCGTCATCATATATGGGACCTAGCACCAAATGAGAAGACACAATAGAGGTAGAGGTCAAGTTGTTCGAAATTGAAGTGGCCTCACTCTCTCTATGTGGTGGTTCACTCACTCCCTCAAGGTAGGTGCACTCAAAGTCACATATGGTGGAGTCACTCATCTCACTCAAGTGGTGGGGGTTGTGGCTCTCCTCACATGGGAATTGGGGCAACTCGTCATATATGGGGCTAGTGGTGAAGACACTCTCACTCTCAATATGGTGGCACAAGTCACTCAAGTCATCATACGTCGCCGTGGTCGAAGTGAAATACTCAACCATCTCATCGCCGTCACCATGGATGAAGGCCGAAGATGGCACATCATCACTCTCGCCTCCTAAGATGGAAACATCATCCTTGCTCGTCACTAAGTCGCTCGCCTCCAAAGCTTGGTCCTTGAAGGTCTCCGTAGTCGTACTCGTCGCCGCACCATCTTGAAAAAGAGTCGTGGAGGACTCGGCATCATCAATGCCACAAAGAGGGATGGCGGTGAAGTCGAACTTGGGAGCATCGTCTTGGAGCTCGTCGGGCTTGGACATCTTGGTGGTACTAGCCTCATGCTCGTCATCTTTGAGCTTGGTCTTCGAGAAGTGTGCTTGGGGTGGAGAAGCCTTGGCCTTCATGAGTTCTTATTCCGCCTTGAGAGCACCAATGTAGTTGTCGTCGAGGGACTTGTAGTTCTCAAGGAAGATAGTCTTGGAGATGTCGTTGTTTAATCCCATCATGAAGTGGAACTTCATTGACATGGGGTCGTCCACGCCAGCTCGTCGCAAGGCTTTCTTCATCTCCTTGAAGTACTCGTCGATGGACTTGGATCCTTGGATGGTGTTCCCCAATTGGCGTAGAAGTTGTTCCGTGTAGGTTGGAGGCACGAAGTCTCGCCACAAAGCTTTCTTCGTCTTGGGCCAACTCATGTCGTAGCTCTCCGAAGGTCTGTGAAATTACCATGTCGAGGCGTAGTCGTGGAAGTTTCTTGTGGCGCACTTCACTTGATCTTCGGGAGGAACTTGATGTAGCTTGAGGTAGTCGTCCATCAAACGCTCCCACTCGAGATACTCCTCGGGTTCTAGAGTCCCATAGAAAGGAATCTCGTGGTCGGTGTCGAGGTCATAGTAGCTCGTGGAGGTCGCGGACTTGAGCTTGGGGAGCTTCTCTTGAGGTGCTTGTGGGCGAAGATGCCGTATGTCCAAAGCTGAAGATGCCTTGAAGTCGCTTGGCGAAGATGCCAAGGGAGACGGTGAAGTCGTTGAGCGGTTGTTGGTGTTGAGCTCTTGAGCTTCACGTTCTTGTTGGTGATGGTGTCGATGCTGATGTGACCTTGCTGGAGATGGTAGCTCGGAGGCATGTGCTCTTGAGCGTCTTCTCGAAGATGAGGAAGATCCCTTGTAGGACTTGATGAGGGCTTTGATCTCCTCCATTTGAGCTTGCATCTTGGCGTTGTTGGAGTTGCTCGTGGCATCGAACTCGTCATTGTTGTTGTAGACCGAAGGTGAAATGCCTTGCCTATCCATCACAAGACTCGAGTAGAGGTGAGTAGGAAATGAGATAAACAATACCAAGTTACCTTTTCCCAAAGTTGAGGATGTATCCCGTTTCACTCAATGTGAGATGAAAGAATAGTGGAATTGGTACCGGACTTGTTCACTCACACCTACAAACTAAAGCTTATGGAGTAGCTCGGGGAGGATAGTGGCACAAAAATTTAATGCAAAATGTTAGCAAGAGTCAATAATGTTGAAAGAGGTTCACAAATTCGCAAGTGAAACAAGTAGACCAATAGCAATGAATGGCACACAGAAACGCACACACGGATAGATAAATGGGGTCGTGCAACCAAGGAATGAGCACAAAATGTGGAGTCCACGGAAAACGCTCGTGTTGCACAACTCAAGAGAGACGCTAGCACGATTGCTCAATAGGCAGATACGACACTTGTGCACAACCTATAAGATGCAAAATGGATAAACTTTCTGTCCCAATTATGCTATATATGTATGGTTTCCAGTGTTTCTCACACAATGATCCAAGATGATCAAGTATGATACCATATGATATATTGTAATGCACTATGATATGATGCTATGGCTCTTGCTTACAAGCTCTTTGTTCACTCTTTTTCTTTGCTTAAAAGCTTATTCTCTTTTTTTGTATGGCCACGATGCACAAACCAAGATAGCAATTGTGTACATGCGGGAACAATCTTGTGACACAAGTATGACGATACCAATATGATATGGTATGTATGCAATGGAAGGTGTAGATCACTAATGTGCACAAGTAACGTTGCCGGCAATACTCAAATGGATAGTCTCGATAGGCAAGTGACGCAAAATGGGCTAGGGCTTAACAATTGCAATTGCAAGGGGAATATACAATGGTGTCGTCGAGGTCACCGTCCGTTGCGATGATGAGAGGCGGTGTTGTCGATGTCAACCCGTTCCTAATTAGCCGAAACACCTTAGGAAACGGAAAAACCACAACTCAAAATCTCAAGGACAAAAGTCAAATGGTAGTAGCGGGAATGCGATGGTGGTTTTGCGGAAGCTCAATGGGATTGCGGGAACGCAATGATGGGGTTGTGAGACGCAATGCAGAAGTTGAGGGTAAGGTGTTGGATTATACACGGTTTGGGAGTTGGAAGCACGGTCCCTAAGTAGCTGAAACACCTTAGGAGACACAACTCACAACAAAAACGAACTTGGGTTAAGTTGGGTTGGCGAAAGTGTATGGTGGGCAAGCCTATGCGGAAGTTATGGTGGTGGTTGATGAAGAAGCAACCGTCCCTAAGTAGCCAAAACACCTTAGGAGACTTGAATCGCAACTCAAACAACCACTAAAGCTATAAGGAACAAAATTTGATAGGTTGCGGAAGGCTATGGTGGTTTTGCGGAAGTTATGGTGGAAGCCCTAGGCAAAGATGCCAAAGTGCCAACAATTTGATGGAGTCAAATGGTGTTGAAACCTATGTAGATGGATGGGGGATGTCAATAGCTACTCAACAAGCTAAAGAACGCGAAAATCGGACTCCAGATCTGAAAGTCATGGACACAACGGTGTAACACGGGAGGCTGAAATCTAGACGGGTCGGACATCCGGGGTTGTGTCCGGATTTCCGGGGGTTAGTGTCCAGAACCGTGCAGATTTGGTGCTCCAGGAGCCGGATGTCCGGCTTGGGGCCCGGATGTCTGGCCAGATGGCCCGGATGTCCGGCCTGAGGCCCGGATGTCCGGCCCGACGATTCCAGATCTCGTTTGGGGCGGAAATTTTGGAATTGGGGGTGAAAATGGATGATTCCAAGGGCAAAATTTGAGAGATTTTGTGGATGGAAAGGGGGGAAAAGATGGGAGAAAGCTACATCCACTTGGAACCAAGCAAATCCATGGATCAAAATCAACAAAACATCATCAAACTTAAAAATCACAAAAAAATTTGGGGGCTATTTTTGGTGGGGATTTTTTAATTTAGGACGAACACAAACAAAACAAGGCTAGAAAAGGTGGGAGGGACTCCAAATACGTGATCAACGTGGCTCATGATACCATATGATACGGGGCTAACCCGGTGTAGGCCAATCTTTCACGATTGGAGTGGGTTCCCTCGAAGAACACAATGAACACGGGGAAGAACGGAGAGAAATCACAAGGGGGAACACTCAAGAACAAGTCCAATCACACATCCACTAGACAATCAAACACACAAGATACACAAGGTACATGAATAACAAAGGGAAAGATACAAGGTAAGGTTCATCTCCATGAGGAGGTCTTGAAGGGGGGCCGCCCAAGAGGGGGGGGGTCTTGATGATATATCCCGCAGGATCTTCTCCTAGATGGAGGTCTTAGCCTCCATAAGGAGTAGTAGTCTCTCTCTCTCAAGAGTAGAGTGGTACAAGGAGCAAAGCTCTCTATCAAATGAGCAATCACTTTGCTAACCCTAGAAAGGAGAAGGGGGAGGCCTATTTATAGTCTAAGCCTCGAAGGGGTAAGTGGAAAGGGATACATGGGCCTCTGGCCCTTGGCTGCGCGCAGGCAGGCGCCGGATGTCCGGGCTGGGGGCCGGATGTCCGGGCTCTCGTGAGACGCTGGATGTCCGGGGCGGTTGGCCGGATGTCCGGCCCGAGCAGGGTGATCTTCTGTTGGCTTCTGTTGTTATGCCGGATTCCCGGGAGGGATGCCGGATGTCTGGGCTATCAGGAGGCGCCGGATGTCCGGGCTGGCCGCCGGATGTCCGGCCGCTGATGCTCTTGGTCGTCTGTTGGGCAGCTCCTGCGCGGCTGCCCAGGCGCCGGATGTCCGGCCTTTGGCCCAGATGTCCGGCCGCTGTAGCTTCAGCAGCTCCGTCTTCTTCCGTCGTCGCTTCCAGGCTTCCCTCGCGGATGGTGTAGTTGTTCCTAGGCGCTCGCACTCCTCCTCGTCGTCCGTAGTGTTCCAACAATACCTATGCATGCACACGAGTGGAGTGTCAAGTAGTATACCATCCTCGAAGGGGTCAAGTGAGCACGTGTAAAGGAGAGGATTCACCTTTGTGTATGTGAAGTAGATGTCGCACGTGTCACTCGCCAAACGGACTCTTGACATGGTGATGTCCATAGGATGCTCCGCATCAGCACATGCACGCGCCATCGAGAACGAGGTCAATTCTTTCCTCTTCGAGTTTCGTTCGGATTCACATGAGAATTGGGTCCTACCTCAAAGAGACACGTTATGCATTCTTAGGTACTTCGGAGATCATCGCGAGGAAGCATGGAGGAATCACCAAGTCCACCTAGAGACCCAAGGAGAAGGAGAGGGAAAAGAACGAGAAGGACCGGAGATCCCCTGGACATCCCGGGTGCCTAGACGTGAGGACCCCGGGTGCCCGGGCATGCACCCACAGGGTGGGGAAGGCCCCTGGACGCCCCAGGTGCCCGGCCTCCTAGCCCCGGGTGCCCGGCCCCTCTCGTCCCAGGCGACACCCCGAGTGCCTGGCCACCTGCCCAGCCACCGCCCGGGTGCCCGGCCTCCACCCTCCAGCCGCCTGGCGCCACCCCGGGTGCCCGGGCTTGGAACTCCCTGGTGCCCGACCCACCTACAGCCGGCGACTGGCCGGTCCGGGTGCCTGGACCCCTTTACCCTGGGTGCCCGGACCCCTCCGAGAGTGGTTGTGTGCACTATGGGTTTTGACCCTTGTACCCCTCTCTCCCTCATATTTTGTCCCTAGGCTATATAAACTCTTCCCCTAGCTCATTTGAGAGGTTGGCAAAATATTACATAGACAAAGAGAGAGCTTTGCTCATCTTCCTCCTCTTGGAGATCTAGACCTCCTCTTGGAGATCAAGCCCTCCTCTTAGAGAAGATCCTCTTGTGGATATCAAGACCTCACCTAGTGGGAAAACTTTTACCCCAGTGCTATTTTCCTTGAAATGTTCTTGTATGCTTGTGGATCTCATGTATGCTACTCTAGTGGATTTTTTATTTGGGTTTGTTTGATTGATTTCCTCGTTGTGTTCTTGTGTGTTCTTCCTCTTTCCCCCCTCCATGTGTGAAAAGATACCCTATAGGGTTTCACCCTACAACACTTTTGTTCCATGATGAGGGCGTTCAGCATCCTCAGCAAGGAACTCCTCTTCTCATGCAGCTTCTTCCGGCCGGTGTTATCCTCCTTCAGCAGGTCGAGCTCGTGGAAGAGCTTCACCTTGTCCTCCTCATGTTGCAGGATTTTGCCGGTCACCTTCTTACCCGATGCAATGCTCTCCTTCAGCAGCTTCACGAATCCGCCGGTCAACTCCTCCTGCTTATTGAGCTGAGCAGGCATGTCGTCGAGGCTCTCCTTCAGCAGCTTCACCAAGCCATCGGTTAACTCCTCCTCCTTATTGAGCTGAGCGGGCATGTCGTCGAGGGATAATGACTCCAGCACCGCCAGCTCGGCATGTTCGCCTCCACGGCTAGTGCGCTCCTGGGAGCCCTCGCCTGCCTGTGAGAGATTTTTCGAGGCCTCTACGAGGCGGCGGGCCCTCTCTTTTTTCCGCGTCCTTGGTCGCCGCTCCCTTGTTACTATTAGTTCTCGACCTAGAGCTCTGCACACCAGCCATGGTAAGGACTGACGAACAAGAAAGACTTATGAGGAGGAAGGTAGAGTAATTTTCGGCTAGGTAGTTCCCCTTTTCATAACCTACTAGCACTAGTACTAAAACATGCATAGTGGGAACAGGTTCAGGTTTGATACGTAGGGGTGAACAGGTTTGTGCTTAATTACAGCATGGTACTACTACTTTGGAAGATGGGAACAAGCTGAAGATTAATTGATGGTTTTGGTTTCGAAGCCCAAAACGTACCCCGATGAGTTTCCTAGAACACAAATTTCAAGTGCCACTGCACAAATGCGGTCGCACAAGTTAGTGATGTACCTGGTCGTACATGTCAAACCAAGCCAATGCGTGTCCCCTAAGTGAGACGCGGGTCCGACCGATCGTCTGTTGGTGCGACCGACCGTCAAGTATTACGTGATGGAGACTTCTGGTTGTGGCTTCAGTGATTGTCATGACCAAGCATTCAAAAACTCGTGATAAATCAATTACCATCTTTTTCCAAATGAACAAGTATTTTCATAGAAATACAATACATATAGATGGAGTGATTGTCACGGTTGCAAACTGCCATGGCACCGCAAGTTCACTCCAGCAGCAATCGAGTAGGCCATGGAGAGGAAGGAGAGCAGCTCACCTCGTCTATGATGCATGCCCAGCGCCGCCGCCGCAGCTGGCTCCGCGATTTGGCTTCTCCTACCGCCCATTTAAACAGTAGCACCGACTGCTCATCCCATGCCACATGCACACACGTTCTTTCCTCCGCAATTGCCTCCGTGGATATGATCTCTGCCATTAGTCCCAGCTCGAAATCAATGCAACGCTGCCAGATGCAGACATCCCTCGACATCTCTCCCCTGAGACCAACTTGCGCCTCCGCCTTGTGCTTCGCCAGGCATAGCTCCTTTGAACTTGTCTCCAATTGATGCGGCGCTTCCTTGATCCGATTTGGCCTTGTTGCCCACCACCTACAACGCAGCCCTGGCATGTCCTCCGGAGCCACCGATCTGTGATTCCAGAGCAATGGATCCCCTCTGAAATACATGTAGGTTTTGTTCAAAGATGGCAGTGTTGCGGGCCGAAGCGAGAGGGATGCCCACGGCTTGCTGGGATCTAATGGATTATCCATGGTGGCATCCTCCATGGGGTGATCCGGTGGGCGAGGCGGGGAGGCGAGCGTAGGCACTGGGAGAGCCCTACAGGCTAAGATAAAGACAGTACCACTCCACTCGGTCCATATGTAAATACAAAGGCCACCAACAGTAACCCAGGCAAAAATTGATCATGTTGCCTGCGTCCTAGTTTATTGGCCCCCTTTGTATTTTGTGCCAAATTTTGCCCAAAATTTTAACTAAGAAAATGTTAATGCATGTCACCAAAAATTATATCATTGGATTCGCATTTGAACATAGTTTTCGATGATATTACTTTTTATGACATGCATAAATATTGGGTTAATTAAAGTTATGGTCAAAAATTGCACAAAATATGAAGGAGACCAATGGAAGTAGCAACCCATGATTTAACTACTCGCATGCACGCAGTGGAGTAGTAATGTCATTCTCAACTACTTCCTCCCTCACGTCCACTCAATTTAGATGCGCTGTATTAATTGACCATCCATTAAGTGAATGACTTTACACACATCAAATTATCACATGGGGTGGATCTTCATACAAAAATGTGTTCCACCATGTACCTGTTTGTGCGTGCGAGGGAATGAGTGCGTGTGTGCACATATTCGTTGCGTGCACGTACTCCGCTAGTATGCGTCACAGAGGATGAGTACATTGTTCTGAAACCAGCAACACGTCACTGATAAATCCACACAAGAAGGTCGCAACAACACCTCCACATGTGCCAGTGGCTTTATGGATGCCCCCACATAATTTTAATCATAATATATTAACTTAAAAAGGGAGAGACACTGTGTAGCGTGCCATTGGAATCCTAATTTACTTGTTTTGCACATACTGGAAGTACTAGTAAGGTACATGTGCATTGCACGCATGAGATTTGCCAACCAAATTATGAATAAATACCACACTATAGCATGTAAGATTTGAGCCATATATGCATGATGTAGATGTTCATTTAATTCTTATAGTTGATCTCATTCAAAATCAATTAGTTTTATAAAAAAATTAACCTATTTTGAGATTCATGGAATTGTGCATTGCAAAGCATAAACTAAAAACACATAATGGCAATTCATTTAGAAAAAAAAAGTTTGGGCAATTATGATACGGAAGATTCTAGAACAAAGGAGAAATGCTTGTGTTTTGAGGTTTGTGCATTATGCTGAAGTTCAACCATGGAGTCTTCTAGATTGTACATGTGCCAGAATCTGGTGGAATGTAGATGATATCCAATAGCCAGTAGTGCTCAGATTTGTCATCTCTGCACCGTCGGATTGGCTTCATCCAACGACCATCTTTCAAAGTTATTTGCGCACTATATAGGGTTATAGATATAGATATAGACTAGTGGCACACCATCTAAAGCCTTTCTACACACAAATGTTTTGTACAAATGTGCTCCACCGTGCATCCGTGCGTTTGTATGTGGGAACGAGTGCGTGTGTGCACCTCTTCTCTTTCGTGCACGTAGTCTGTGTGTGTGAGAGATACTGAGATATGGTGACGGAATACATGTCAATGCAATTTGTGTCAAAGAGAGGCCTATATAGATATATTTATGTGAATGGGGCTGTGGGGATATGCGAGAAGGGAGGGGAGGGGTCGACTACGGGAGATATCGATAGAGATAGATAGAGGGAAGAGCTCTACAAGCGTACAAACACTGGGATATGGGGGTGCTGGAAGATGGTGCGAGGGGCCAAATGGAGGGAGACTAGGAAGGAGTGTACAAGTGCGAGATCGATATTTAAAGAGAGGGGGCGAGAACATGCGCGATTGCGCGTAGTGGCGGAGCCATAAAAATTAAATGAGCTAGGGGGCCAAGCATTGCTAATCCTTGACGGGGAGGGCCAATTCATCAGCTTAAACCATTTTACTGGCAATTGATTTACTGGTCACATTCATATTTGCCTCAATATAGTGATGTTAGGGAGGCCAGGGCCCTTGTTGACCCCTGTCTTCGCCACTGTGCGCGCGTCTGAGAGATGAAGCGGAAGGCATGGATGATGAGAGAGAGATGATGCATAGATAATGTGTGT
Organism: Aegilops tauschii subsp. strangulata; assembly: GCF_002575655.3. Taxonomy (NCBI): domain Eukaryota; kingdom Viridiplantae; phylum Streptophyta; class Magnoliopsida; order Poales; family Poaceae; genus Aegilops; species Aegilops tauschii. Next base: position 283,140,307 of record NC_053036.3, read on the forward strand.
GTATTAGCTATGTAGTCCTATATAGATAGGTAGATTGATCGATGTGTATGTGGGAAAGAGGGTGAGACCTGACTAGAGATATAGATCGATCAGTTTGTGTGGAAAATAGGGAAAGACCTAGCTATATATATACATACACACATAGAGGAAGATTGATCGTTATGCATGCATGTGAGAGATAAAGAATGCCTGAAGTGATGAAGAGGGGGAGGTGTGTATGTTTGTGTGTGTGTGCATGCCTGGGAGACCGACCTAAAGAAAAAGATTGTGTGTGTGCGATGTATAATGCCGAGTGGTAGTGTGTGTGCATGCATGCACGACAGAAAGTTAGTGGTACAAGTATAAAGTGAATACGACTGTGTGGGTGTAAAAGACTTGGTGAGGTCATAATCAATGTAAAGTTGAATTCAAATATTTGAATAAGAGATCATGATGTTTGAAACCCATGCATGCATGAATATAGTTGAGATATGTGTGGTGTGGTTTTGAAACGAGCATGCTATACGGTATATGTAAGTGCATCTAGTGCCACCCCTAGTTGTTTTTGGAGTATTGACAACAAACTTGGTTGAGGGACTAATGTGCTTGTGAGAATTGCAGGATAACACAGGTAGTAGTCCCTCATTGATTCAGTTTACCTACCAGAGATGACCCCTAAAAATGTATGAAGACATTGAAGACAATGGTGGTTCGTGAAGACATTCACAATGAAGATAATGACCTGTGAAGACATTCACTTGAAGACTATGGAGTGCGAAGACATAGTTGTTTCGTAGTTTCCTTTTCTTCTTTATTGAGTCATAGGAACCACCGTACTGTTACGTGGGGTCCAGGTGAACAGATGACTGAAGTGATGCTCAACCAAAATCCTATGTCTTTAAGCAAAGACAATGAGAGCAAATCTTATCCAGAGTTGGATGAGTCAGCTTTGCTTGTAGCGCAAGCCAACTGCCGCGTGTGTTTGAAATCTGACCGTTGCACACGTGTCGGTTCCTTAGTGACCCAGGGTCATTTTGACATATCATGTCGGGTTGCCTCCATGCTATAAATAGCCCACCCCCTACACCATAATTTGGTGGCCGCTCAGAGTTAGTGCACGACTTCTGTCGTTTGAGAGCAACCCACCTCCGAAGCCCTTGAGAGAGAGATCCTTGCGAGGACAAAGCCCAAAACACCCAGAGCCAAAGAGTGCTAGGCATCACTGAAGTCTTTCTGTCCGCGTGACCTAAGGACTTATTACACTTCTCTGCATCCTCCAGCTGGTTAGGCGTCGCGTTCTGAGCATCCAAGAGTCATTGTGGATCGCTGGTGAATGATAACCCACAAGTATAGGGGATCACAATAGTTTTTGAGGGTAGAGTATTCAACCAAAATTTATTGATTCGACACAAGGGGAGCCAAAGAATATTCTCAAGTATTAGCAGTTGAGTTGTCAATTCAACCACACCTGGAAAACTTAATATCTGCAGCAAAATATTTAGTAGCAAAGTAGTATGGAAGTAACGGTAACGGTGGAAAAAGTAACAGTAGCAGTTTTGTAGTAATTGTAGCAGTGGCAACGGTAAAGTAACTAAGCAAAGATCAATATGTGAAAAGCTCGTAGGCATTGGATCAGTGATGGATAATTATGTCGGATGTGATTCCTCATGCAACAGTTATAACATAGGGTGCCACAGAAATAGCTCCAGTTCATCAATGTAATGTAGGCATGTATTCCGAATATAGTCATACGTGCTTATGGAAAAGAACTTGCATGACATCTTTTGTCCTACCCTCCCGTGGCAACGGGGTCCTATTGGAAATTAAGGGATATTAAGGCCTCCTTTTAATAGAGTACCAGACCAAAGCATTAACACTTAGTGAATACATGAACTCCTCAAACTATGGTCATCACCGGGAGTGGTCCCGATTATTGTCACTTCGGGGTTACCGGATCATAACACATAGTAGTTGACTATTGACTTGCAGAATAGGATCAAGAACTCACATGTATTCATGAAAACATAATTGGTTCAGATATGAAATCATGGCACTCGGGCCCTAGTGTCAAGCATTAAGCATAGCAAAGTCATAGCAACATCAATCTCAGAACATAATGGATACTAGGGATCAAACCCTAACAAAACTAACTCGATTACATGATAAATCTCATCCAACCCATCACCGTCCAGCAAGCCTACGGTGGAATTACTCACGCACGGCGGTGAGCATCATGAAATTGGTGATGGAGGAAGGTTGATGATGACGACGGCGACGGATTCCCCTCTCCGGAGCCCCGAACGGACTCCAGATCAGCCCTCCCGAGAGAGATTAGGGCTTGGCGGCGGCTCCGTATCGTAAAACGCGATGAATCCTTCTCTCCATTTTTTTCTCCCTGAACGTGAATATATAGAGTTGCAGTTGAGGTCAGTGGAGCCTCAGGGGGGCCACGAGGCAGGGGGCGCGCCCAGGGGGTGGGCGCACCCTCCAGCCTCGTGGATAGGGTATGGGCCCCCTGGTGTTGATTGTTTCGCCAGTATTTTTTATTAATTCCAAAAATATTCCCCGTGAAGTTTCAGGTCATTCCAAGAACTTTTATTTCTGCACAAAAAAATAACACCATGGCAATTCTGCTGAAAACAGCGTAAGTCCGGGTTAGTTCCATTCAAATCATGCAAGTTAGAGTCCAAAACAAGGGCAAAAGTGTTTGGAAAATTAGATACGTTGGAGACGTATCAGTGAATGGAGTCTGTGAAGGTTTGGAAGTCTACCTTGAAGACTTACCAGAGTGATTGGGTGAGGGTTGGGTGTCCTTAGCTCAAGGGGAATAAGGTGAAGACACGGTCTTCTGAGTTCAATCTCAGCCTCCCTAACCAGACGTACACTGGAACTGGTCTACCAAATCCTTGTCTTCACCAAGCAACTGGTTCTATCCCCTTCTCCCTTTACATTTCAGTTTGTCTTTGTGAAGTCATTGCTTGCTTGCCTGATCTGATTGACTTCACTGTGTGAAGAATATTACCTGTTTGGCTTCATACTGTCTTCCATTCTGATCCATACTATCTACCTGCTGTTAGTCTTCGTACTTTCATTGTATTTCTTACTTGACTATCGCTTGTCTAGTGCCCTTAAAGCTTGGATAGAGCGATTACCAGGGAGATACAAATGCACGACGTGGATGTATGTGGAGCTGGGAAGGCTAATAATATGGTAGAAAAAAGTGTCAGCAATAATCAATTCAGAGATGCAAGGTTGAATAAATGCTCAACGACAGTACTGTGCTAGTCCTAGGCTAGACCGTTGTCGGTGTAGAAAAGTAGGGGCTCTCCTTTTTACCCCTTTACTTCTGCACGGGCAGTCGGAGCCGCTCCCACGGCCGCACTAAGTAGGGCAGAGGAGGGAAGCCAGAAGCACAAGACGGCCAAAGCAACGCCAAGACCAGGAAACACAAAGAGCAAGAGGGCGAGGTGGACTCCCCCGGCAAGACCCTTGCCGGGGCGGCCTCCGCAGCCCCGGCAAGAGCCTTCCCGGGGCAACTTGCCCGATGCCAGCAGAGCGCGCCACCCTTGAGCCCAAGGGTTCCAGACGCCAACAACCACATTGGAACCAAGGCTCGGGAGGCACCTCCATGGTGGCATGCAGATCTTCATCAAGATCAGAAACACACAAGATCAGATGAGGACCAGAAGACGAGGATCCTCGGCGAGATCCTTACCAAGGAAATCCACGAGACCCCCAGCAAGATCCTTGTCGGGGACGACGGCGATGCCACGGCAAGACCCTTGCCGGGGGCAACTGCGAGGCCAACCAGGCCCACGTCTGCCAAGACTCCACCGCCGTTTCCATACAGTTGCTAGCCCAACCAGCTGGGCAGGCACCTGCGTGGCAACGTGCGGCTTCCAGGCCAACTCAGCAAGCACTTGCGTGGTGGCATCAGATATTCGTGAAGACCCTACCACCACGCCATCTCAGTAGCCTGCCAGCCTACATGGCGTTGCATGCATCGTTGGCCTAGACGCGTGTCGGAGCAAGGCAGGGCGGCGACGGACGGGACAGGCCTCGTTGCCATCCCCAATAAAGCAACGGGACACCTAAGGGGGCACATTTAATGCGTCTTGTCCCGTAATGACAGGCGATAAGCTTGCGCACTGTATGCCTTTCCACCTCCTGTGTGCCACTGTGGCGACCCCTTTTGTCTATAAAAGAAGGCCCGAGGCGTCCAGGAGAAGGATTCAGATCTTTTGGGCTACACACACATCGTAGCTAGCTCAAGAATTCAAGAACACTCAAATACATACACCAAAGCAGGACTAGGGTATTACGCATCCTCGCGGCCCAAACCTGGGTAAACGATCTTTGTGCTGGCTCCTAGACCTGCTCTTTGCACAACCCCATGCCCGCCAACCATAGAAGGGATCCCAGTGATCCCATAGGTGTCGTTCTCACCGACATCTTTGGCGCGCCAGGTAGGGGGCGCAGTTGTGAGAATCTGGTCTAGCAGCTAGTTTAGCAGTTCCTTATCGCCATGGCTCCCAAGAAGAAGACGATCACGGTGATCGGTTCGTCGGGAGCCCAATGGCCCGTACCAGTGCGGGCGAGTGGCGGGGCAGTCGCGGACAGAAGTCGAGGCGCGGCCCGCGAACACCCGCATCGCTCTGGTAGTCAAAGCGGGGCGAGCAGCGTCGTTCGTGCACGAGACGATGGGCCGCATGCCACCAAATCCAAAGACGGAGCCGGGGCCACCACAGGCGGCGCGGGGCCCTCCAGGGGCGGCGTCGTGCCACCTCCGGGTGGCGCGGTGACTTCCAATTCGCCTACGCCGGCGCCCACGACGCGCTCCTCCCAGGTTGTGCGCGACGAGCAGCATCACCACGCTGGTGAGCCTGGGTGCTGCCGTGGGATGAGTCATGCGCTTCATTCGCGGGACATAGAAGGCCAGCATGCCCGCCGAGACGCTGGCGAGAATGGCACACAGCCGCCAGGCCGTGATAGAGCTCCTTCTAACATGGTTAGAAGTCCGAGCGCATCACGGTCCACGCAGCTTTCGCCGCCGCCCACGCCAGTAGAAGTTGTGGCGCGCGCGTAGTTGCTCCTCGACTTTCCTCTCGGTGCAGAAAAACTCGATGAGTGGAGAGCCACCATCCGGAGCCTCGTCGGCGTCGCCAACATAGATGAGCCACGACCAACGGGGCCCTCAGGCCGACGCTCCGTCGAACCACCGCATGCCAGCTGTGGAAGGACCGGGAGTGCTGTGGCCACGTTGCACTCTCCTCCTCCACGCCAGCCACCGCGGGTGTCGATCCGTCATGATGACGCTTGTGATAACATTTCCATAGCATCGTCCGACCCACGGACCCACCGCGATCAGCGCCAAGTTCTTCGAGAGCGAGCCCATGAAGACGCTCGAACCACCATCGAGCGTCGGCGCGATGCACGCCACCAGTCAGATAGGCGGGCGGGGCCCACTATGGACCACCCAGCACCAGGAGGCCCTGGCGGCCTACCTTACGAGGTGGGTTGCCCAGCCTTTACCCGTGAGCTGCGGCAGTTCCAGTGGCCCTCCCACCGCACGTTCAAGCCCGACGTCGGCGAGAAGTACAATGGCAAGACCCATCCGTCGGAGTTCCTCAGCATCTACACCATCGCCATGCAAGCTGCTGGGGCTCGCGACGACAAGGTGCTTGCCAATTACTTCCCGTTGGCACTTAAACCCAATGTCATGTCATGGTTGATGCACTGGCCAGTGGATTCTATTTCTTCTTGGTCGGATTTGTGCCATGAGTTTGTTGGCGCCTTTACGGGGGGCCACCAAGCTCATGGCAAGGCAAGCGATTTTCATATCATCCCCCAGAAAGAAGGTGAAACCCTGCGCAAGTACATACAGAGATTCAGCCGGGTGCCGTACAACATCCCCGATGTTCATCCTGCCACCGTGATCAGTGCATTCCACCAGAATGTGCGCAACCGCAAGATGTGTGAAGAGCTGGCGATGAACAAGGTCAAAGATGTGACCAAACTTTATGCTCTGGCCGATAGGTGCGCTCGAGCTGAAGAGGGGAGGAAGTACCCCGGCGAGGACGCCGGTGCGAAAACCGACTCCACAGACGAAGGAACAGCCACCCCGACGAAGAAGGGCCGGCGCCGCAACAGGAAGCGCAAGGGAAAGACTGTGCTTGCCGTCGAGGGATCCGAGGACACCGGCACTGCCAAGAAGGCCAAGGCAGATGACCCCGGCAAGGATATTGCCGGGTGCGCTGCTTGCCGGGCACTGGCGGCTGCCGACAAGCCAGGAGGCTCCGACAAGCAGTACTGCAAGATCCACCGCACCAAGGGCCATGACCTCCAGAACTGCCGACAAGTTGAGCTACTTGCTGAGAAGCAAAAACCTGAGTATGAGAGGCGGGACAAGGAGAAGGGTCAGGATGGTGCCGAAGGGTCCTGCAAGAAGCGTGGCGGCCAAGGGGGTCGCCGCGGCAAGGATAGCCAGCAAGAGAGGCCCGCTCGGGGCCGCGACAACAAGCAGGAAGACGACGGTCATGACGAGGACGACGAGTCCGGCGAGCAAGAGTTCCACAAAGCTACGGAGGCCATGTGTGTCGATGGTGGCGCGTCGCTGCACACTTCTCACCGCCAGCTCAAGCAGTGGGCGCGTGAGATCACAGCAGCGGAACCATCACTCGATGCTCAAAAGCCAATGAAGTGGTCCAGCACGCCTATGATTTTTGACGCCGAGGACCACCCTGATCGCACAACTGTGGTCGGGTGCTTGCCGTTGTTGGTTTCACCAACAATACGCAACCTCAACGTGACAAAAATGCTAGTTGACGGCAGGGCCGGTCTGAACTTGATCTCGCCTGTTGTGATCAAAAGGCTACAAATTCCCGATGGAGACCTCGAAGAGACGGGTACTTTTCAAGGGGTCAACCCGGGAAGGAGTCAACCGAAGGGTAAGGTCACGCTGCCCGTGACGTTTGGAGGCGAGTTGAAATACCGGATGAAGAGGATTGTTTTCAATGTAGCCGAGATCCCCTTGGCCTACAACGGGATCCTCGGCCGCCCGGCACCAGCCAAGTTCATGGTTGCGTCACACTACGCCTACAACACGCTGAAGGTGCCTAGGCCGATGACCATCATCACTGTCCCCTCCGACAAGAAGGATGCGCTGATCTGCGCTGACCAACTCTACCGGGAGGCAGTTGCAGCGACTACCGCTAAGGCACTTGCTCCTGCCGCCGAAGCCCCAGGAGGAAAGAAGACCGGCAAGACCTCTCGCACCCGCTCCGGCAAGCGCACCTCTTCGGAGTGTTCTGCTCTCGTCGAGGACGTGCCAGAGAGCTCCACCGGCAAGGGCAAGAAATCCAGAGCTGCGCCACTAGAGACCAAGAAGGTGTCCGTCAAGGAGGATAGCACGGGAGGGGCTTTCACCATAAGCTCCTCCCTTGACAGCAAATAGGAAAGCGCGCTCGTCACCTTCCTGCGGGCGAATGTCGATGTGTTTGCATGGCAAGCATCCGACATCCCCGACGTTCCCAGGGAGGTGATTGAGCACCATCTTGCCATCTGTCCTCATGCGCGACCCGTCAAGCAGAATGTCAGGAAGCAAGCTTTGGTGCGGCAGGAGTTCATCACGGAGGAGATCAGGAAGTTAGAAGCAGCAGGCTTGGTGAGGGGAGTACTCCATCCGACATGGTTGGCCAATCCAGTGGTGGTGCGCAAGGCGAATGGGAAGTGGAGGCTATGTATTGATTACATGGATATCAATAATGCTTGTCCAAAGGACCCTTTCCCGTTGCCGCGCATTGACCAGATTGTTGACTCCACGTCCGGGTGCGACTTGTTATCGTTCCTCGACGCCTACTCAGGATACCGCCAGATCTTCATGACGAGAGAAGATGAAGAGAAGACAGCATTCATCACCCCATGTGGTACATATTGCTTTTTGCAAATGCCTTTCGGGTTGAAGAGTGCTGGCTCAACGTTTGCAAGAGCAGTCCAAATTGGTTTTGAGCCCCAGCTACATAGAAATATGGAAGCTTATATGGATGACATAGTGGTCAAAACTGAGGACAAGGCGACACTCGTGCAAGATTTAGAAGAGACGTTTGCAGATTTGCACAAGATCAACCTCAAGCTGAACCCTAAGAAGTGTGTCTTCGGTGTTCCGTCCGGTAAACTTCTCGGGTTCTTTGTGCGACAGCACGGGATTGAGGCGAATCCAGACAAGATCAAGGCCATTGAGCAAATTGAGGCACCTAAGTGGATCAAGGATGTGCGCCGGCTTACTGGCTGCGTTGCCGCCATGAGCAGGTTCATTTCCAAGTCTGCCGAACGTGCCCTCCCCTTTTTCAAAATCTTGAAGAAGGCGGGCCCAATGGAGTGAACCCCAGAGGCCGAAGCAGCACTGCAGGATTTGAAGAAGTACCTCTCCTCTACACCAATACTGGTTGTGCCTAAACCACAAGAACCGTTGCTGATGTATCTTGCGGCAACAAACCAAGTGGTTAGTGTCGCGCTAGTGGCACAGAGGGAGGTCGATGAAGAGGCAGTGGCAATGTCAAGACAGGCGGATGACGAGCCAGAGCTTCCCCCGGCAGGACCTGGTGCCGGCGAGGCGAGGCCCCCGGCAGAGTCTGACGCCAGCAGGACAGGACCCGTGCAACCGAATGGAATGGTGCAGAAGAAGAAGATGCCGCAGCACCCGGTTTACTTTGTCAGCTCCCTATTGCAGGGGGGCTAGATCAAGGTACTCTGGCATGCAGAAATTGCTCTTCGGCCTCCTTATGGCCTCGAGGAAGCTGCGTCATTACTTCCAAGCCCACGAAATCACTGTCATCACCCGCCTCCCGTTGCAACGGATATTGCATAACCCAAACGCAACCGGGAGGATTGTGGAATGGGCTTTGGAACTGTCAAGCTTTGGCTTGAAGTTTGAAAGTACTTCGACAATCCAGAGTAGGGTCTTGGCAGAGTTCATTGCCGAATGGACTTCAACGCCCGACGAAGAGATCCAGGAGACCACTCTCCCCGGCAAGGAAACAAGTCGCAACTGGGTTATGTACTTTGACGGGGCTTTCTTGCTGGAAGGCGCCGGTGCCGGTGTGCTACTCATTGCACCCACCGGAGAGCGGACATACATCGAGTAAGTTCTCGTGTACATTGTTTCGCAACTTCTAATTCCTTTGAACTACTCTTATTCCTGGATATTTTTTGATACAGTCGATATGTCGCCAAATTCTTGGATGGAGCGGTGATCCAAAAGGAATCCATCAAAGAGTATGAGCTTCTGGAAAAGCAAGGAGCCGGCTTTCCCGGTTTCATCTCTTGGTTCAAACAAACGGTAATTTTTGTTAGACCATTCTCATTTCTTCGTCTAATTTGCGGATAATGCAATAATCCTTTCATATTAAACTTGTAGGCTAATTCATAGTCTATGGACGCCAAATTGAGACAAGTCGCTATTGGTTTTGACTTTAAGGTCCGTTCATTTGACAAATACGACATCAACGAGTATCGCTTTCGTACCTATGTCAAAGAGCTATCTATGGCCGACCGAAAGTCTACAAATTGTTGTGTCTCTGCTATCGGCGATGGAGGTATCGAGTATTATGGGAGAGTTGAAGCAATTTATGAACTTCTATTCTATGGTCAAAATGCAGCAAACGTCGTAGTCTTCAAATGTTACTACTTCCAGCCGGAGGAGACTAGAAGGACTCGTGAACATATAGGGCTAGTCGATATCAAACAAACCACCCATTTAGATGTTCCCGATGTCTATATTACGGCTCAATAGGTGACCCAAGTTTTCTATCTACCGTGGGCCTGCCAAACTAATCCAAATATGAATGGTTTGGATGTCGTTTATGAAGTGTCGCCATGTGTTAGACCACACCCCCCCCCCAATGAAGAGGATTATGAACCTCACATTAGCCCAGACACATATGAAGGTGAATTATTCCAAGAAACACGTCTTTCCAAAAAATGCTTCACGAAACGCTCTACTTCACACCAGAACATTACACTACTAGGGAAAAGCTTATAGGCAGACACTTAATAACCCTCGCTACTGCTATTTACTAGTAGCGCGGGTTTTTACCCCTCGCTACTACTAAGTTGATAGTAGTAGCGCAGGTTTTTAACCCTCGCTACTACTAAGCGGTCTCTACCGTGCCCCCCGGGACATGCCATAGTAGTAGCGAGGGGTATAAACCCGCGCTACTACTAAGTTGATAGTAGTAGCGCGGTTTTATACCCCTCGCTACTACTATGTACGAGGTAGGTGAAGTCCCCATATCCTCGACGAAATCCCTCCTCTCTCCCTCACTCTCCCCCTCTCTCTCCATAGGCTCTCGCATGGTGCTGCACACCACCTCCTCCATGGCGCACAACGAGTTCACCTCCTCGCTTCGTGTGCCTCCTCCTCCATGGCGCCAAAAGAGGGAGGGCGCCTCGCGCCGCCAGCGTCCCGGAGCTCGCCGGTCTTCCCCGTATTTCCATGCCACCACGTCGGACCACCTCACCACCAGCGACGAGCCTCGGTGCGCCCTCCATCTCATTCCTTTCTTCCTTGTTTCTCTTTTTCCCTCTCCATGTCCCTCCGATTTTACTCACCTCCCATGCCCATGCCTGTCGTCGATATGGCCAACGAAGAGCTCTCTGCCTTGGCCGTGAATAGGACCCTCACACCGTTGTCTTGCTCTCCTTTGCACTGGATCCGGTACCTCTACAACAGCCATCGCTGGATCTGGTCTCCGCTACCCGTCCGCACCTCCGGCGACCCTTGTCGTCGCTGGATCGAACCATTGACACCATTGATAGCACGCACGGTGTCGAGATTTTTATTTTGGTTTTTGAAATTAATAGTACTAGCGCGGGTCAGAGACACGCGCTACGGATAGTTAGTAGTAGTGCGTGTCGAACCCGCGCTACTACTAACACACGTACTAGTAGCGCGGGATGCACCGCGCTACTACTACTAGTTAGCTGTAGCGCCGTAGTAGTAGCGCAGGCACCCGCGCTACTACTAGCTTTTAACCCGCGCTACTACTAGGCTTTTTCCTAGTAGTGTTGAAGTAGACAGTGACAGTGAACCCGACTTCACCCCTGAGCTGGAACAAGAAGAGCCTGAACAAGAACAGCTTGAACAAGAAGAGGTTGCTGTTGCGGATGACTTGTCAATGCTTGACCGATTACGTAAATGTGGCCTTCCACATGTTGATGCCGCTGAACCAGATGAGCACTTCATTCATGATAGTGATGATGATGATGCATTTATTGATCCTGGAGCATTCACTGAACCCGACAATCCATATTATTATTAGGTATTCAATTTTTTATGTTGTACTTGACTTATATAGTTACTTGTATGATTGTATGATTTATATAGTTACTTGTATAATTTTCTTACTTTGTATGATTGTTTGTTATACATAGTGCCATGGTCTTGATATCCCACTACTAGGAAAACGCTTATACACAGTAGCATAGTAGTAGCATTGTAAAGAAGTAAACGCTGCTGCTATTTAGCAGTAGCGCTTTTCCAGGAAAGCGCTACTAGGAACCCCATAGTAGTAGCGTTGTGGAGCAGAAAAGTGCTACTACTATGTGGGACCAGACGAGGCCACCGACTGTTTTCGTAGTTGCAGCGGCGTACAGAAAAAAGTGCTACTACTAACAGTTTACTACCAGCGCTCTATTTTTATGTGCCGCTACTGCTAGTGCACCCTCCTTAGTAGTAGCACTTTTCTTGGAAAGCGCTACTACTAAGTCCAATAGCAGCAGCGCTACTGCTAGTTGCGGCTGGTGCCACCTTTTCCACCCCCTTCCCCTTCCTCTCCCCCACTTTGCCCTCTCTCCCCCTCCTTTCCCCTCCCCTCTCCACTCTAGCTCCACCATTGTTTCTCTTCTTCTCTCTTCCTCCTACCTCTCTTCCCTCCTCATTAATGGCACCCTCCTCCATAAATGGCCTCTCTCTTTCTCGTACACCTCTCTTCTCTCCCCCATTAATGCCCCCATCCACCATAACCCCTCTCCATTAGTTAGCTAGCTAGATGCACCTCTCCTCCCCAACAACTAGATCTAGCTAGCTATTTAGCCAACCAACCTCCTCCACATCATCTAATTAACCGCGTGCTCTCGGTGTCTCTCAGGAGATATATATAGGTGAGTAAAAAGTTGTTCATTTCAAGAAGAATATGTGTGTGAATGAGAATATGTGTTTGGGATATATATATATATATGGAGAGATTTGTGCTAGTGACATGCCCTCGAGTTGCTTATGTTTTGCCGAAATGTCGATTTATTTCCGTTTCGGTGAATTTTGAGCAAACTCATATGTCCTATTTTTAGGCAAGGTCATGCCAAAATTTTATATATCTGAGTTTGAAGCATGCATTATTTATTTCATAACCCTTTTGCTTGGTATACCGTGCAGTAGGTCATGAAGGTGAGTGGATGGAAGGTGGAGCGGTACATGCAATCCGCGGTGATGGACATGTATGCAGATAATCGGACTAGGATTATATGTCCGTGTGCAAGATGCAAGGAAGGAATCCTTTTGGACCCTTTTGATCGTGGCACTCTGAAGGCTCACCTGCTGATGAATGGTTTCATGGATGGCCATACTCAGTGGATAAGTGAATAAGATGATGATGATATGGACGTCCACATGGCAGGGAATAACGACATGGGGCTAGACGAAGAGATGACCGATCGACAAGAAGACGATGGCGCCGGACATGTTGGCGGGGAAGAGTCCGGAAATGACGACGGCGGCGGAGAAGATTCCAGACACGGAGAAGAAGAGTCCGGACATGGCGGAGAAGAGGAGGTGGTCACGCCGCGGTCTTCGCTGCTACTAAGTGTAGTCGTGCAGGACCCTCATGTTCGAGACCTCCTTCGCAAGAGTACGACTAGCGAGAGTGCTGCTTCTAGAGAGGAGGCCAAGTTGGCGCGACTTGAAGTAGACTCGAGGACTCCATTGTATGACGGTTGCGATCCCGAGGTGACCCGCTTGAGTTTCACGCTCGAACTTCTAAAGACGAAGGCCAAAAACAAATGGACAGACAAAAGCCTCGATTAGCATTTGAAGTTTCTACATATAAAGTTCCTCCCGCGGGGAACCTGTGTCCTACTAGTGTCGAGGAGGCCAAGAAAATTGTTTGCCCTTTTGATTTGCCGCACATTAGGTACCACGCATGCATCAATGATTGCATCATTTATTGGGGGGAGCACGCGGGAAAAACCAGTTGTCCATTGTGCAATGCTTCTCGATACAAGAAGGCAGGAAAGAAAGCTCCTCAGAAAGTTGTATGGTACTTTCCGATCACTCCCCGTCTGCAGTGGTATTTCGTAGATCCTAAGGAAGCAAAGCTCATGCGCTGGCACGCGGAGAGGAAGAAGCCCGACGATGGAGATGATTCGAGGCTGAGGCACCTCGTAGATGGTAGCCAGTGGAGAGCATTCAATGCCATATATGGATTTGCTGCAGAAGATCCAAGGAACATCATGCTTGGTGCGAGTACCGATGGCATGAATCCGTTTGGAAACCAGAACACCAACCACAGCACATGGCCCATGTTTGTATGGATGTACAACCTCCCCCCATGGAAGTGCATGAAGACAAAGTACATACACATGAGCATGCTGATTCAAGGGCTGAAACAACCGGGAAATAGTATTAACCTGTATATGGGGCTTATACAAGAGGAGCTAGACACGTTATGGAAACACCGGCATGGGCATGGGACGCCAGCAAAGGAGAATATTTCCATATGAGAGCCGCGCTGATGACGACGGTGCACGACTATCTCGGTTACGGGTACACCTCAGGCCAGGTGTGCCACGGATACTGCGGATGCACGAGGTGCATGGATGATACAACGTCTCAGCAGCTTACGTCAACGAAAGATGGTGGGTCCAGGAAAATCGTGTACATGGGGCATCGTAGATGGCTCGAGAAGGATGACCCGTGGAGAAAGCGTGGAGATATATTCAATGGGTTGGCTGAGCTTCGAGGACCTCCACGTAAGAGGAGCGGCACCGAAATCGACGAGCTATTGAGAAACTGGGAACAATGCCCCACGTCGGGAAAGATCAAAAAGGCGCCGGAGCCGCTGCTGAACGTATGGAAAACGAGGTCTGTTTTCTGGGACTTGGAGTACTGGCCCAATCATGACACACCTCATTGCCTTGATCCAATGCATATCATGAAGAATGTCCTCGAGAGCTTGCTTGGCACACTGATGAACATGCCGGAGAAGACCAAGGATGGGCCGAAGGCAAGGAAAGACTTCGAAGATTTGAAGATCAGGAAAGATCTCCACCGTAAAAAGTTGATGGAGGAGACAGAGACAGAGACAGAGGAGGGGGAAAGGGGCAGAAATGTCAACAAGAAGGAGGAGAACTATTGCCCCCCTTCTTGCTTCACCTTTAGTGCGAAGGAGATCGATCAATTCATCAAGTGCCTTATGGGAATCAAAGTCAGTTCCGGTTACTGTGGCAAGATAAGCAGATTTCTAGACCCCAAGAAGAAAAGGTTCAGCGGGATGAAGTCTCAAGACTGTCACGTGATGATGACGCAGATACTCCCGGTTGCCATTAGAGGGATAATGGAGAAGCACGTCCGTGACACGCTTACTAGTTTCTGCAACTTCTTCAACGTTATATCTCGAAAGTCCATAAGTGTGAAGCTGCTCCGAAGGCTACATGAAGATATCGTTGTCATACTATGTGAGCTTGAGATGTACTTCCCGCCCGCATTCTTTGACATCATGGTGCATCTGTGTGTCCACATCGTGGATGACATCATCGACCTCGGGCCGACATTCCTTCACAGCATGATGCCGTTTGAGAGGATGAATGGGGTCATCAAAGGATTCGTTCGTAACATGTCCCGTCCGGAAGGGAGCATCGTCCAGGGGTATCTGACGCATGAGTGCTTCTCCTTTTGCGAGAATTATATAAGCGTCGGAGACCCTGTTGTTGGTTTGCCCATCAAGAAGCACGATGGGAAGCTCAAAGGAGATGGTCACAACAACGGCCGGAGGGAATTGCACGTGGACTACTCGGATAGACGGAACGACTTTGACATGGCTAACTTAGTAGTGCTACAACACCTAGATGTGGTAGATGATTATGTGGCACAGCACAAAGAAACCATCGCAATGAACTACCGTGATAAGGGGATGCTCAAGACGGATGACGAAGTTACTGTAGAGCACACGCCACTTTCTTGTGCTGGTTTAAACAGCAAGTTCTTGAAAATCCCCCGGAAGAGGGCCGTTCGGACGGATTGCTCGTACACACCTTAGCACATGGCCCCGCGCCCAAGCTCGCGACCTATCAGTCCTACGATATTAATGGGTACATGTTCTACACGGAGGCCAAAGACATGGACAGTGATTACTAGAACTCCGTGGTGACAATTCAATGCGTGACTGACGCCAATGGCACAACTGAGAGATTCTACGGAAGGGTCGAAGAGATCTGGGAGCTTGACTATGCTGGAATGCGCGATGCGACGATGTTCCATGTCAGATGGGCCAAGGACGTCGTAAGAGAAAACAAGTATTTCACCACCATGTCTATGCCCAACGCAAAGATCACTCCCGTGAACTTTAACGTCATCGCCAAAAATGAGCCATGGGTACACGCTAAGCACGTGACACAATGCTTCTTCATAACCGACCCGGCCAATCCCAGCCGTGTTGTCGTGAGGAGATCCAAAAGGAGCATCGTCGGAATGCATGGAGTAGCCAACGAGGAAGACTAGGACCAATATGGCAACCCGATGAGGGAAGATGACGATGACGATGAAGCATACGTGAAAAGAAGAATCAATACTACATTACCTAAGAAAGATCGTAATCCATGGCTCCGGAAAAGTTACAAGGAGGGGCTCAATTACTCGGGAACGAACAAGAAAGGGAAGAAGCTCAATGTGAAACATCGTCGACGCAGCTGATCAGAAACCTACATCTATATATATGTATCTATTTTGTGTACGCACTTAAGTAACTGTTATCGGTCAACTGATATGTTACCACCACATGCATGGTTCCGGTGATATGTGCGCAGGGGGAGAGGGAGATGCCGTCGTCGGGAGAAAAACAAAAACAAAAGGGAGAAAGCAGTACAAAAGAAAAGGAAAGTAAACAGAAAAGAAAAGGAAAATAATAAAAGAAAAGAAAATTAAAAACTAGAAAAGGAAAATAATAAAAATTGGAACAGTTAGCAGTAGCGCTGGATTGAGAACCAGCGCTATAGCTACTATAGATATAGCGCTTTGTTTAGAAAAGTGCTACTACTATGTGCCATTAGTAGTAGCGCTGCTTTACAACCCAGCGCTATAGCTAAGTTAGCTATAGCGCTGGGTTGTAAAGCTGCGCTACTGCTATTTTGAGTTAACCTCAAATTTGGCCAATCGCCATGTCCCAATTCTCCCCCGGCCACTCTCCCCACACCCTCTTCCCCCCCCCCCCACTCTGTCGCCGCCGCCGTCGTCCGTCGCCCTGCTCGCCCTCGACCACCGTCCATCGCCCCCTGCCCGCCATCGACCTCGTCGCCGGCCATCTCCCGAGCCCGCGCCGTCGACCACAACGCCGCCCTGCCTCTCCCCTGCCCATGCGCCCGCCCTCGACCTCGCCGCCCTGCGCCCGCCCTCGACCTCGCCGGTCCTCGCCCCGCGCCCTCCCTCGATGCCACCGCCCTCTCCACCGCCCCATAAGCCTCTCCCTCTCCTCTCCCCTGCCCTTCTCTCTCTCTCTCTCTGCTCTCTGCTCTCTCTCTCTCTCTCTAATTTGGATGTATGAACCCTAGCTAGGAGATGTAGCAGAGAGAGAGGAGATGTATGAACCCTATGAACCCTAGTTTAGTGCAATTTTGTTTCGGGCAATTTACTTTACGAAATTTTGGAAATTTAGCTTAGTGCAATTTAGTTTAGGGAAATTTAGTTTAGGGTATATAAAATACCTATAAATTTATAAAAAAAAGTAGCTAAAACAGTAGCAAATTGGTTTTTGTAGGTATAAAAAACAGTAGCTAAAATTTATAAAAAACAGCAGCTAATAAGTTTTTGTAGGTATATAAATTAGCTATAAAAAAACAGTAGCAAAAAATTATAAAAAACAGTAGCTAATTAGGGCAGTAGAAAATATAGCTAGGGCCAATTTTTTTTAGCAAATTTAGCCAGGGAAAATTTGTTTAGGGCAAATAAAAACTAGTAGCAAATAAAAACCAGTAGCAAATAAAACCCTAGATGATGTTTTAGGAGCATATATCCTATACAATGTTGCTGTTTTTAACACTTGGTTAATTTGCTAAGTCCTGGAATTTGTCATATGATGTTATATGAACTTGTGCCAATTGTCGAAAAATATCTCAGTGGCCTATGTTTTGCCAGAATGTTGATTCATTTCCGTTCCGGCAAATTTCAGGCGCTCCAAATGTCCACTTTTTAGCAAAGGTCATGCCCAAAATTTCCGTGATTTTCTGCATGACTTGTGCTAGAAACTAGGACATATGGATTACCCGGAATTTGCCGGAAGGGGAATGAATCAACATTCCGACCAAATATAGGCCCCTTTTTTCTTTTCATTATATCTTTTATTTACAATTGTTGAATAGGAAATATGTCTACCGACGCCGAAGTCGCGGTTGGTTCTGCTCGCCTCGAAGACCTCATCGAGGCAGCAAATCACTATTTCGATTACCTGGACCAACACCAGATGGGGTTGCATGGTGGCGGCAATGGCACCAACCCCGACGCCAACACCAGCACCGGCACCGACACCACCCCCGAGACCGGCAACGATGCTGTCGTAGCCGGTAAAGCACCGAAGAAGAAGAGGACACGAAGACGATACGAGATTAGCATCAGACAAATTGTGGTCACGGAGATGCACCCCAAGAAGTTTGAGCCAACGGCGCCGGAGGAAGCGCGCTCGTGCTGGGGCAATCAACTTGGATGCATCCTCAGGGAAACCGCCAACATCAACGACGAGAGGTTGAGGCAGATACCACATATGGAGAACATGCTCCTAAAGAAGTTGCACAATAGGTTCTTGTTCCCCGGCCGCAACGAAATAGAATATGAAGATCCATGGAAAGACATCGCCATGACAAAGATAAACGACAAGGCGATGGTGACGTTCACCGATGACTTGTCCTCCTGGAAAGTTCAGGTGAAAAAAGCGATTGCGAAGAATGAACCATGGTCCAAGATTCATGCTGACAATCCGTCGATAACGGAAGAGGACTTTGCAAAATTCAAGGAGAATTGCGCTGAAGAAGAAGTCAAGGCAAAGTCGGAGAAAATGAAGGTGCTCCAGGCCAGGAACACGCCTCCCCACCGCCTCAGAAGCCGTGGTTACGAGGGGAAGAGGGCCGTATGGGCCAAGGAGGACGCCGAACGTGAAAGTCACGGAATCCCAGACCCCTTGGCAGAGTTCACCGACCCGCTGGAGCATGACTGGATCAGGGTCCGGTACAAGTGGGACAAAGAAAAAAAGCTCTTTTACACGGACCCGATCACGAGGGACTTCATGAGACTTCTAGTAATTGTTATATTACCACATTATCATATTATAGCTTCCAATCAATTCGACTGCAAGTTTTGTCACATTAGTAAACCATCCACGTTCCTTTTGCAGAAAGAGCAGCACCAAAAGGCAGCCGAAAGCGACGAGTCATCATAGTCATCGGCGAGGCCCAAGTGGGACACCCCATTCAACCGGGCCCTGAACATATTGAAGAAGGTCCCGGTGGACAAGCCTCCGTCCTATGGACGTGTGGGCATCGAAGATGGCGCCTCGTGGGAGACGTGCTACCCCGAGGATCTAGAGGAAAGAAGGAAGAGACGCTCGGTCGTCACTCAGCAGAGCATCGACGAGAAGGTCAAGATTGCGGTCGCTAAGACCAAAGCTGAGACCAAAGAAGAGTTGCTCGGGGCCGTCAATGCAGCGGTCACTAACGTGGTGGTCAGCTTGCTTAAGGCACTATGGGATTTCACGAAGAACAATCCAAATGCACGGTCGGAGGACTTTCCCCTTCCCAGCTTTGTCGGGAGCAATTCGGTGAACACCAGAGCACCAGCACCTGCTCAAGCAACCGCAAAAGGTCCCGCTCCTATTCATAGCAGCCCGACCTCTGTCTCTTGCATGGTCGGTGGGCCTTCATCGCTGGCCGAGCTCGGCGCCCTCAAGGTAATTACGTGTCATACCCTTTTCAGCAGCATGTCTATAGTCTTCCGTTTTAGTTGCTTTTCGGATGTTTGACGTCGCAGACATGTCTCCTTCGTAGGCCAACGACACCCCGTGCACCCTACTCTACGACATCAAGGGCCAGAAGGTGGCCGTGTGAAAGGCAACGATCGTGAAGCCAAAGGACCGCATGTTCCACAACCGAGAGATGCCCGATGGCGTCTTCAAGGTTAACGTGGCCAGTGTCTTAGCGGGCTTCGAGGATATGCCTCCTCCGGTACCAGTCGATGACGACGAGACCCCTAAGATGGTTGGCGCATGCAAGAGCTGGTTCTTGCCTTGGCCCAAGTCTCTCCTTCGTCTCGAGGCTCCCAGTATCACGCCAACGCCACCTTCTCAAGAAGGTATGAACACCACCCCACCTACCACATTACCTGCACCTGTCGTGGCGAGTGATAGCGGATGACGCGAGGGAGAGCCTCCATTAGTGCCAGATGATGTAGCCCCTGTTGTTAAAGAAGCAAATGTTGATGATGACATGGAGGATGATGATGATGATGACCCATACAAGTATTTCAATACCGCTTATGATGATGGAGGATTGATGGCTCAGGACGGCGAAGACTCAGGCTATGAGCGTGGAGATGATGACTTGATGCTGCCTGATTTGCCGGAGCCGGAACGTCCTAAGGCGGAATGCAAAAAGTCTCTCTTCAAGCGATCCTAGCAGGAGACGCCTCTAGATGCCGCCTGTACCCAGCAACCCCCCGACGCCTGTCCACTGATTAGCCCGGCGACACTGGGGGTGGTGGTTAGGGAAGGTATGGTGGGCTCACTACCACCACCCACCAAGAAGCAAAGGAGGAGACCAGACAAGAAAGGCCCTAAAGGAGCCAGAGCTGCTTCAAGCAGCCAGCCGCCTCTGGAGCCCCGGGTGGTAGAAAGAATACCTGTCGAAGGTGCACAGCGCTTCCATGAGGCCGGCCAACCAATCCTACCTGCGAAAGCGCTAGAGCACATAGTGAACAATGAGGCTGGCCAGAGAGAAAAAGCCTTCTGGTCACGGAAAAACCAGGATACCCGCTTTACGCGGGTCAGGTGTCGGGTGGGAGGTTGTACGTCGAGAGATGGCCCACAAATAAGTTCATCCTGCGATTTGACTACATCTACGACATGTTCCACATGACCAAGCTGGATTTCTAGTTCATCCGCATGTATGTGTTGTATCTGAACTACTTCATCAGGGTCGAGAACATCAAATATATCTGCGTCGTGGACCCGTTCTATATGCACGAGAGCTTCTTGGCAGTTTGCAAAGAGCACCATGACTATGCGAGCAAGTACCTCGGCGAATTCATGATCGCTAATAAGGACAAGGAAGTGATTCTCTTGCCTTATCATCCCATGTAAGTCATCCGCACATATCCTTTCGCAAGTGTTAATCATTCCTTTACAAGGATGGAGGCTAATTTGAGGTGTACTTAATTTGCACAGCGGGGGGGCGCCATCCTCATCGTTCTGTCCCCGGAGTACTGCCATGCGATGTACTTGGACTCATCGAAGAACCTCAGGAAAAAGGATTACAAGCACATAAAGAGTGTTCTCGATAGTGCCCTGTTAACCTTCAGCCTGTCTGGTGGATATATCAAGGTGAAAAGGTACAGGAATCGCGGGCTGGCTTTTGGTCATAAGACCGACTTCTGCTGCATCCGGCAACCGCACACCAGTATGGCTGATGGATTCTACCGCATGCATCACCTGCTCGAGTACAGAAGGGATAATCAACACCTTCGCATGTCACCTACTACCAATGATGCCGAGATTGTCAGCTGGGCCACAAGCATAGGAAGGACATCAAATCATCGAATCAGAGCTGAGTTTTATCACGTACAGTGTAAACTTGCCCAAGTGATCATGAAGCAGGTCCTCGAACCAACAGGGATGTTCTACCATGGGCCAATCACGCGGGAAGATGTCCGAGCACTGCTACCTGCTTAGCGTCTGGACCTGAAGCCTTTCAGGAAGCTCGGGTGCTTCCTCCCTGACTATGAAGATTGGACCACCGACATGGAGGACTGATTGTTGATGACAATGTGTCACTACTGTCTTTCTATGGAAAAACTTTGAATTTATGCACGGCGAAACTATCTGATGTAACTAAACCGTGGTCCTGAACTAGCATAGATCGCTCTAGTTAATTAGTTTGGGTATGAGGAACTTCGTCATTTATGTTTACTATTGTTTGATTGTATTTTGCTAATTATGCCCCCTTGTTTTCTTAAGTACATTATGTTGCATATTATCATTCAATTCATCAACTCCACGATGCAGGTACATAGATCAGAGATGGCGAATGGCTACTATGCTGTGTACGTTGGGAGGGTTTCAGGAGTCTACGACCATTGGCCAGCCGCTCAGGCCCAGGTGCACAGGTACCTGGGTGCTAGCCACAGAGGGTTCGACAGCAGAGCCGAAGCGGAAAGTAGTTACTTGAGGTGTACACTCCAGCATGAGCAGGGGCGGGACCGCCGATACTACATAGTCGCGCTCTTGCTCATGCTGATCGCTCTTCTCTTCTACATCATGGTTTACATAGAGATGATGAAACTTGTGTGTGTGCCATGACCATGCAGTTGCACTTATTCGACACATGACATGATCGCACTTGTGTATCACTATTTTCGAGATTTGATGATATTTGTGTTGAATGATGATGATGGTATGATGAGACTACTGTATGTTTATGATATGATGATAATAGTGTATGTTTAGTATGATCTGATGAAACTATTGTATAGAGCCTGTATAAATACACCACAAATATGTAGGGGTGAGGGTCGGCGAAAGCAGGAACATTAGCAGTAGCGCTGGAGAGCACCTAGCAGTAGCGCCGGTCGACGAAGCGCTACTACTAACAATACTTAGTAGTAGCGCTGCCTATACCAGCGCTACTGCTACAACTTAGCTGTAGCGCGCTATCAGTAGTGCTGGACCCAGCGCTACTGCTATGCATATTTCAAGCGCTACTACTAGGGTTTTCCCTAGTAGTGTCCGTCCCCGTCGGCCCTCGCCCGCTTTATGATTCGGATGTGGTAAATTCTCTTTTATAACTATTTGTTGCATTTCGCGTTTATGACAATTATGGCCATCAAATTGACATAGAGATATTTTTATCTAGGTGGTATGTGAACAAGAAATTGGAACCGACCCTCTTGTCGAGAAGTTAAATTTAGTTGAAAAAGAAAATGTGTATTTGAAAGAAAAATTAAAAGAATTGAAGAACAGAAGATGAAATTGGAGTTGTATGTTGCCGATGTCATCGGTGATCACAAGATGAAGATGAATGCAGTGCACTTGAAGACGGATGCAATGCGCTTGAAGATTAAGAAGATAAGAAAATATGCCATTGATAATGAGGCTTGGTATCATTATGCCGTTGGATCAATTGTTACCTTAGTTGCGATCTTCATCGCATTTGTTCTGATGAGGGCAAGTTTTCTCTAGCGTTTTGGTTAACATATGCATACTTAGCTTATTTTCCTCCTAAATGGCATAATTACCTAAGTTAGGTAAAAAATGAGCTATACTTACGTAAGTTGGCTCAAAAATGGCATCATCACCTAGGTTAGCACAAAATGACCTATACTTACCTTATTTTTCTCCAAATTGACATAATAAGCTTAGTATGCCAAAAATGGCATAATTACCTATGTTAGCTCTAAAATGACACTAATAAGGAATAACAAGAAGAAAAACAAGAAAGAGGAGAAAAAGAAAGAATAGAAGAAGAAAGAGAGGAAGAAGAAGAAAGAATAAAAGAAGAAGAATGAGAATGAGGAGGAAAGGGATAAAAAGATAGAAGAGAAGAAGAAAGAAGAGAAAAGAAGAAGAAGAAGAAGAAGAAGAAGAAGAATGAGAATGAGGAGGAAAGGGATAAAAAGATAGAAGAGAAGAAGAAAGAAGAGAACAGAAGAAGAAGAAGAAGAAAATTCTTGTTGTTGTTGTTGTTGTTGTTGTTCTTCTTCTTCTTCTTCTTCTTCTTCTTCTAGTCTTCTTCTTCTTCCTCAAACTTTCTTACTCCCATTTTTGCAGGTTTGATTCACTTCATGGAAGCAGCATTGATGGACTTCTAGTGTTTAGTTCTTGTTTTCATTTGTATTGATGAACAATGTAAAACTATGTATGTATATGGATGACCTCCATGAAACTATGTATGTATTGGATCTTTTAATACCCTATGTGTTTTGTTGCATTGACGGACTGCTAGATGTTTGATACATGGGCTAGTTTGATGTTGAAACTATACATATCATATATTTCTTTTGAAAATGCAGGGATATAACAGAAAACAGAAAAAAAATAGCAACCATACAGGCACTTTGCCATCTAGCACCGACGGCAAAGACCCGTCTTCCTAATTTGGTAGAATTTTTGGAGTTCTAGAAGTATTCGCAAAAGTCAGATTACTACAGACTGTTCTGTTTTGACAGATTCTGTTTTCTTTGTGTTGTGTGCTTATTTTGATGGCTCTATGGTTTTCTTTGATGAGTTTTTGCCATAGAAAAGTTGGAATACAGTAGATATAATACAAAAACAAAATGTTAATTTGTTTGATACCGCACTTATAGTAGTGGTTTGCTTTCTTATAATAACGGATCTCACGAAGGTTTTGTTGAGTTTTGTGTGATTGAAGTTTTCAAGTTTTGGGTTATCTTACGATGGATGAAGGAATGATGTAAGAGCCTAAGCTTGGGGATGCCCCGGCATCCCAAGCTATTATCCAGGAATGAGAAACCAACTAAGCTTGGGGATGCCCCCGAGTGGCATCCCCACTTTCTTCCGATAACTATCGGTATTTTACTCGAGGCTATATTTTTATTCGTCACATGATATGTGTTTTGCTTGGAGCGTCTTGTATGATATGTGTCTTTGCTTGTTTTATTTTGTGTTTTAAGTCATCAATCCTTGATGGACTCACCTATTTGAGGGAGCCAAAATAATATCATGACTTGTTAGATTTGCTCTCTATGCTTCACTTAAATCTTTTATGAGCTAGGACTTGCTCTAGTGCTTCACTTATATCTTTTTGAGCATGGTATGCTTTGTTATTTTTGAAGAAATGTTCTCTTGCTTCACTTAGATTTATTTGGGAGTTAGTAAATTTTTTAAGAAATTCTCTCTTGCTTCACTTAAATTATTTTGAGAGAAAGAAAATTTGTTATGCTCATGATCTTCACTTATATTTGTTTGAGCTTATGAAAAGCAACACATGAAAATTAGTCCCAAAGTGATAGATATCCAAGAAGGATAGAGAATAAAAATGTCATGAAGATCATTGGACAAGATAAACTTGATTCTTAATAATAGTTTTGAGGTATGATGATGTGATATGTGAGTTATGTTGATGAGTAATTGTGCTCTAGTAAGAATATTGGTGTTAAGGTTTGTGATTCCCTATGCATGCACGAAAGTCAATAATCATGCAATGAAAATTATATCATACTTGTGGTGCATTATTCAGTGTTAATTATTCTTAATGCTTGCTTATGAGATTATTCGTTTCTTGGTTGGTCGCTTCTCAATCTTTTTGCTAGCCTTCATTTTGCACCAAGTATGATCTCTACTTGTGCATCCAAAATCCTTTAAACCACTTTTGCCACATGAGTCCACTATATCTACCTATATGCGGTATTATTTTGCCGTTCTAAGCAAATTTGCATGTGCCATCTCTAATTTTCAAAATAAACTTCTCTTTTGTGTGTTTGTTTCGCCCGCGGAACGGTAACGGGTGGCTAATATTTTCCATGCTGGATGTGTTATTCTCAAGATGAGTGTTTATTCACTTGTCATTGCACGAGAGTAAGGTAAAGGTCTTAGGAATGCCTAGTCCCGAAATGCAAAAACGAATTTACTTTATATTGTCAAATAATAAATTCCTTGGAAAGGGTTGGTATGGAGGGCACCCGTGGATACAGTTAGCCATGGAAAGTGAAAGTATGGTGGAAAAAGGAATAAACTTTATTTTCTGTTTGGGAACCGCCTATGGCATATCTAGCATGGAAAGTGTTCGGAACTCTGAGTCGTTTTCGTTGGTGGGATGGGTACACCTCCTAAAATGTTTTTATTTCTAAATGTTCCGCTTTGAGCTCTGGCACCTCTACAAATCCCTACTTCCCTCTGCAAAGGGACTTTCTTTTACTTTATGCAATTTTTATTTTGAAATTTGAATCTCCATCTTGTCTCATAAAAAGCACCAACTAGGAGGTAATACGATCGTACTTAAGTATTGGGTGTAGTTAATATTCGAGTGTGTTTCATGAATGGATCAATGTTTGAGCACGATGGGCTAGGGATAACTTGTTTTAGCATTGATATTTTGAAAGACATGGTTGCTTGTTGATATGCTTGAGTATCTAAATTATTATGTCAAAACTAGACTATTGCTTTGAATCGCATAAAAGTCCAAATGTCCATGCTAGAAAGAAAAGAATATGATATGACATGATGAACAACACTCCACATCAAAAATTCTGTTTTCATCACTTACCTACTCAAGGACGAGTAGGAGTTAAGCTTGGGGATGCTGATACGTCTCCAACGTATCTATAATTTTTTATTGTTCCATGTTGTTTTATTATCAATCTTGGATGTTTTATAATCATTTTATAGTCATTTTTTGGTACTAACCTATTGACATAGTGCCAAGTGCCAGTTGCTGTTTTTTCCATGTTTTTTACATTGCAGGAAATCAATATCAGATGAAGTCCAAATGCCACAAACTCCACGATGATTTTTTATGGGCCACGAACTCCAGGAGGCCCAGGTACACCCTGGTGGGTTGTGCCCACCTCGGGTGCCCCCAGACTGCCTCTTTGCTCTATAAATACCCCCAAAAATACCAGAACCCTAGAAGCGTCGACGAAATATTCATCCAGCCACCGCAGAGTCCAAAACCACAAGATCCAATCTAGACACCATCTTGGATGGGGTTCACCACCTCCATTGGTGCCTCTCCGATGATGCGTGAGTAGTTCTTTGTTGACCTTCGGGTCCGTAGTTAGTAGCTAGATGGCTTTCTCTCTCTCGCTGAATTCTCAATACAGTGGTCTCTTGGAGATCCATATGATGTAACTCTTTTTGCGGTGTGTTTGTTGGGATCTGATGAACTTTGAGTTTATGATCAGTCATATCTTTTTATATCCATGAAAGTTATTTGAGTTTCTTTGATCTCTTATATGCATGATCTCTTATAGCCTCATATTTCTTCTCCAATATTTGGGTTTTGTTTGGCTAACTTGATCCATTTATCTTGCAATGGGAAGAGGTGCCCAGTAGTGGGTTCGATCTTACGGTGCTTGATCCTAGTGACAGAAAGGGAACCGACATGTATGTATCGTTGCTACTAAGGATAAAAAGATGGGATCTATATCTACCACCATAGATAAAGGGATCTTGTCTACATCATGTCATCGTTCTTATTGCATTACTCCGTTTTTCCATGAACTTAATACACTAGATGCATGTTGGATAGCGGTCGATGTGTAGAGTAATAGTAGTAGATGCAGGCAGGAGTCGGTCTACTAATCTTGGACGTGATGCCTATGTAATGATCATTGCCTAGATATCGTCATAATTATTTGAGGTTCTATCAATTGCCCAACAGTAATTCGTTTACCACCGTTTGCTATCTTTCTCGAGAGAAGCCAGTAGTGAAACCTACGGCCCCCGGGTCTTCTTTCTCATTTATTTGCTTTGCGATCTATTTTGTTTGCACTTTTTATTCAGATCCACTAAACCAAAAATACAAAAATACTTAGCTGCACTTTATTTTATTTGTGATCTATTTATTCAATCCATTACAACTTTCTCCTGTCAACACGCAATTTCTGGCGCCGTGCCCCGAAAGGGATTGACAACCCCTTTAACACGTCGGGTTGCGAGGTGTTGTTATTTGTGTGCAGGGGTTGTTTACGTTGTGTTGCTTGGTTCTCCTACTGGTTCGATAACCTTGGTTTCATATCTGAGGGAAATACCTACCGCCGTTGTGCTTCATCATCCCTTCCTCTTTGGGGAAATACCGACGTAGCTTCAAGCGACATCACATAACCTGTAAGGAGGCCACGACCCAGGCCTGGGCGGATCACGAGGTGCTTCAAAAGGTGAAGAAGATCACTGCCGATAAGCCATACCTCCTTCGCTGCATTTTTGGTGATAGTTGATTTGCTCGGCTTACGCAAGTCAGGCGTTCTTCAGAGGCCTTTAGAGACCTGCCGCGGAGTGCGCCGTACGCCGGTGCCTACTTCCCTGCTCATCTAGATGCATCCAAGGTGATGGCCTTCTGGACCCAATTCCAAGCACCTGAGCACCCACCATTATTCCATAATCAGATGAAGCGGCTGGCGGAGTTGTTCCGTGCGGCCCGACAGGTGATGCAAGACCTCTGCATCAACCTGTGGCCTATCGAACCAATGCCAACCAGCTTCTTCGTCCTGGTGAACAGGCTTCGAGGGGCCAAACCCCAAGTGGAGAACTGAAACTGGTCGGCCTGTCTAGAGGGGGCGGAGAGGGCGTATGCGTCCACAATGGCGCATGTTCCAAACATCAAGCCACTGGACATCCCCTTTGGACCTCCAGCATGAAAGAATCAGACGCTAGAATAGTTCCAATCCGAGGTGCATGAAGGTGCTCGGGTGACCGAGGCCCAGTGTAGGAAGTCAAAGCTCAAGTTCTGAAGGTCCCTTGGTATGCCGAGGAGAATTTTTAGAAAACAAATAATTATTGTTTTTATCCGATATTTTATTGCTGCTCTTGTGCGACCATTGGTAATTCTGAAAGCGGACAGTCGTCGGCTTCTGCCCCCTTGTAGATACTACATTGGGTGTTCCTTTAAAACGTGTAAACCCTTAGCCGACATCTCTGGCCCCGGAGGCAGTTGTGCGTTTCTAGGAATGAGGCAATTAGACTATAAAGGCTTGATAACTTTCACTTAGTCATAGGATCTCGACTTGTGGGGTAGTTAACCTAGCCCCCGGCGTAACAGTGATAGACTAGCCGAGGTGCACCTGACTTAACACCTCGGTCCTTGTAATGAGGAACCTTCGTTTAACACAGCGTAATGCTACCAGTTTGACACTGTCTTCAGACCACCAACCACTTTATGCTTACTGTAACAGTCGACTTTCGGCTTTCTTCACTGAGGTGACCATTCGAGCTGGAAGTACAATCGCAGTGGTTCTCCCTTTACACCCCTTGCCGAACAAAGCGGAATGTAGGAGGTAAGCACTGGAGCCAGGCAACCCAATCATTGACCAAAATCACAATTCGAAATTGATGCATATAATGCCATACCTGAGACACCGAACAGTTATTAGACTTGGACATAGGCTCGATTCTAAATCCGAGCCCCCGGTTGAAAGCTAAGCTCATCCGTGTATTTCGGATGGTTGCTATATCGCTACGATGCAGGAGTGAAAGAAAAAAATGATAGTTAAAGTTGTGCGAGCACCAAAAAAAGGTATGTTTTTATCATTCATTGCGTTGTTAGCCTGGTATATATGCCGAGCCGTTTACATGGAGGAACCATAACCAATTCAGAGACTATGTAAAAATGAAGAAAATAAAAAAGAGGGGTGGAGTGTGACACATGGTTTTAATCAACACGACTTGTGACCTGTGTCTTTCCCAGCCGCAGTATGCGCCTCCGTGTTGTTGACCGGCTCTTCCTTGTCTATTCCAAGGCGTTTTGAAGACTATTGGCCACTTCGCATAAGCCATGCTTGACGCATTTAAAAAGTGGAGCCCTTAACGAGGCCAGGTCCATAATATGACAACCTGACACTGCTGAGGTGTACTTCCTAGCAGGCCTTTATTATGCCGAAGAGATCGCCATGTTGCGGGTGTGTTTGGTTAATCCACGATGACACACCTCATTTTTTATGATCCCCAAACTCCCAAGGAATTTTAAGCGCAAAATTGTGTAATCCTGGTACGTAGTCTGCTACCATGAGGTGGGAGCTGGGAAGCGTGTGTCCCTATTTAGGATTCACGCGAGTGTGTCCAGGGGCTGGAGTGATAATGCGGATGCACTTCGAGGAGCCTAGTAGATCCAGCCAAGCTTTACGTCGGTCGCTTCTTCAGTCGCCTAAGAATCGGCTGCGAAGGCCTATGTTTGCTCCTCTACGCGGAGGAAGCGCTCCGTGTTGCCACTAATGGTGATGACACCATTGGGACCCAGCATATTAAGCTTCAGGTAAGCGTAGTGCGGCACCGCGTTAAAGCGGGTGAACACAGTACAGCCGAGCAACACATGGTAGCCACTTCAAAAGGGTAGATATCAAGATCAAGTCCTCACTTCGAAAGTTATCAGGGGAGCCGAAAACAACTTCCAGTGTTATCGAGCTGGTGCATTGGGCCTCTACGTCGGGTATGACACCCTTGAACATGGTGTTACTGGGTTTGATCCGTGATGAGTCAATGCCCATCTTCCTGACTGTATCAACATAGATCAGGTTCAGGCTGCTTCTGCAGTCCATAAGAACATGGGTTAAGTGGAACTCGTCGACAATGGGGGTCTAAGACCAAAGGAGCTGACCAGCCATGAGGGATACTAGTCGGGTGGTCCTTTTTGTCAAAATTGATCGGGCAAGCCGACCACAGGTTGAATGTCGGGGCCACGGGCTCTAAGGCGTAGATGTCCCGTAGTGCTCGTTTCCATTCCTTCTTAGGGATGTGTGTGACATAGATCATGTTCACGTCCTCGACATCGAAGGGGAACTACTTTTGGCTGCCATTGTTGGGTCCGCGAGGTTCATCCTTGTCATTGCTCCGGGAGTGGCCCTTGCTTGTCTTCTCAGATAATTCTTTGTCGGCCTGTTTGAACACCCAACAACTTCGGTTGGTGTGGTTTCGAGGATTGCTTGGGGTGTCGTCAATCTGGCATGGCATGTCAAGTATTTTGTCTAGAGTGCTAGGGTCGTCCTTGTTCCCTTTAAAGGGCCTCTTCTTGGGTCCGGCCCGTGAGCCAGTGAGCCCTGCATTGATTGTTGGGTCCTTGGCGTCGCTGCCACTATGTTTATTCTGATGCTTGTTTCTATTGCGCCTAGATTTGTCATTCCCGTCGCACACTTCCGAGGTACCAGAATCACTCTATTGGGACGTGCGGGCCAGCCAGCTGTCCACGCTCGTGCAAAAGCGGGTAATCAGGGATGTGGGAGCTGCCATGGTTCTCGGCTTATCCCGCCTGAGCTGACGGGCGAGCCATTCATCCCCAATGCACTGCTTGAATGTTGCAATCGCCTCGGTGTTGGGACAGTCGACAATCTGGTTCTTTTCAGTTAAGAACTGATTGCAGAATTTCTGAGCTGATTTGCCCTCCTTCTGGACTATATGGCTAAGGTGATCGGCATCTGGGGGGCAGACCGTAGGTGCCTTGGAAATTTTCCCTAAAGGCCTCCTCAAGCTCCTCCCAGCTTCCAATAGAATTTCTAGGGAGACTGTGGAGCCAATGCCTTGATGGTCCTTTGAGCATAAGAGGTAGGTATTTTATGGCATGGAGGTCATCACCTCGGGTCATGTGTATGTGAAGAAGGAAGTCTTCTATCCAGACAGCCGGGTCAGTTGTTCCGTCGCATTGAGCGATATTGACGGGTTTAAACCCCTGTGGGAACTGGTGCTCCATGTCCTCGTCTGTAAAACATACAGGATGCACGGCCCCTCGAAAATGAGCCCCGTATAGTTGGGTGTGAGCCGTTACTCTAGCTCGGATTTGCTCCCGAGCCCTTTCGTACCTGTCTAACTAGGCTTCATAGCCCTCCAAACCGGCCAGTGCATGGTTCCTTGACCCGTAAATGGATCAAGAAGGGGCCTTATTAGCTTGTAGCTTATCACGTAGATCGAAGATCTTGGGGTGCTCGACCACACTCTTGCCATGAGGGCGGGTTTAAGCAGGGGGGTCCTTAGGTGCCCCTGTTGGCCGATCTCGCCCTCTAGGGGGACGGTCAGCCTGGCCATATGCTAGCGGCTCATTATCTGTTGCCTCGTCATCCAACTCAGGCAGCAGCTGGCATCGTGGGAACAACTTGGTGGCCCCATGTCAAACTTCGGGTTCTGCTTCAGCTGCGAGGATTTTCACCCATTTATCATTTAGTGCGTTTTCATATGTATACACCTCCTGCTGCTTCTTTTTCATGCTTCGTGTGATTGCAATTAGTTGCCATTGAAAATGTGCTTGCTCCGACGGGTTTGTGGGAACCACGAAGTCGTCGGGTCCGAGGCTTACATCGTCCTTAGATTCAGGGAGGTAATCCTTGTCCGACTCATCGTCGAAGGTGCCCATGTCATCGAGATTTTCCTTCGCGGGTGTTCCAGCGGGCCCGTTTTATCGGGCGGCTAGCGCTTGAATGTCCTCGCCGAGGTTCTCAATGGCTTCGGGGGTAGCACCGTTATTGGCGCCGCCCAAGGTGCTAGTTGTGCTTCTGCTTCCGTTGTGACCCTTTGATCGCCTTTTCGGGCGGCGATGTTTAGGGTTCTCTTTAGGTTTCTCCTTGGGGTAATATTTGGGAGTGTTGACCATGCATACATCGTAGGTAGACGTTGCGGCCCAATTCCCTGTACGGGGTGCGTCTGCTAATGAATTTGCCCCGGAATCGCCACAGACGTCTTCATCCATGTCCGTCGCTTCATCGGAGCCATAGTCAAGCGCATCGATCAGGTCCTCGACCATGGCGACTAGGTGGGTGGTGGGTGGGATAAAATTTCTCGATCGTCGGCTTTACATCCAATCTGATCATAAACGACGGATGACATCGCCAGGTTTTGGATTCGATCCAGCACCGCATTTACTTGCGAGAGCTCCTCGGTGCCCAGGGCTTGGCTATAAACAGGGCTGATCTGGAATAGCTTATCTCGGCTACTTGACGTAGCACTGTCCTCTTGCCCGTTTGTTGGTGTAAAATCTGGCAGACCTCGGGGTAGGGGCTCCCGAGTTGTGGATCTCGGATTGGTGGTAAAATGAACAAGGGAGACGATATTTACCCAGGTTTGGTCCCTCTTAATGGAGGTAAAACCCTACATCCTGCTCTTGTTTATATAGATGGAGATGTATCGAGTACAAGCTTGATCTACGTCCTAGGCTAGGTGAATGTAATTGTGATTTTGTCCCCTCTACAAGCTAAACCCCTTCGGCTTATATACACGCCAGTTAGGGCATCTAGGGTTACATGGTCGGTATCCAGGGAGACTGCATGGAGGTGGTAGGAGATGTCTTGGAGTATACGTCAAGTCTTCGATAGATGCAGTCTTGATCACATCCAGGTATGTAGCTTCTGGAGTCCATATATGGAGAGTGAGGCCCATAGGCCTAGCCCGAGGACTACGGGCTGACTCGGTTGTGTCATGCGTATGACGATCTATGAGACCAGCAAAGGCCCCTTTGTGGTTCGACTAGGGAGATCGACGAGCACAAAGAGTGGAACGCACAAAATTTACCCAGGTTCGGGCTGCTGTGAAGCGTAAAAGTCTACTCCTGCTTTGATTGTATTGAGTATATGCGCACAAGTACAAGGAGCGTGACTTGCCGGCAAGGTTTACGCGGCAAGTGCAGCTACGCGTGTAATTGGGCAAAGTGTCGACCTTTGTAAAGGTAGCCATGGGCCTCCTTTTATAGGGAAAGGGGTCACCACAATGGCAAAATAGTAAACGTACACTATAAATAGTGGCTACAGTGCTAAATACCTAACTCTAGCGCGTTAGGACAAACGCATTAATTGCGCCATGAGGTGTCTTGTTGATGGAGCTCCTCGGCAAGAATTGTCTCTCCTTCTGTGTCATTCGACCACCTACCTTATATTTCCTTGAGACGATCCTGGGACGGGTGTCATTAAAGTTGTGTCTTCGGCGGCAAGCTCACATGTGCCCAGACAGGACTCACCTAACTACATGCCCGCTTGACACCTATACGACAAGTGACAACCTGGTTGATGAGGTGGAGCAGTGGCAAGGCAGTGGATTCTTGCCGGGCTCAAGGCTTGCCGGGTCTTCACTAGCTTTTCGGCAAGGATCTTACCGGGAACTCAAAGCTTGTCTTCTGTATTCCTCATCTCTATCCTGGAGGTCTTCTTTGCATCTTGTCATCTGGTCTTGGTCTTGTACTTAGTTGCCCTCCGGCAAGCCTTCCCGTCGAGAAGGCTGGTATATCGTGTGCACAAGTCTGCGGTACTAAGGACCCAAAGCTTAGTATACCGACAGGAGCCCTGGGCCCGGGCCACACACGCATGCGAGGCGTCATTGGGTTGGGCCCAAATAGTGCACATGCACATGTGGCAGACGATATCTTCTCTTTAACCACGCCCCCACGACGCGTGTTAAATGCGGAACGTGGGAGAGGTGGGATGGAATGGGTGCATTGGTAGTGCGCCTGCAAGAGCGCATCCACGTCGGACAATAAACAGACAACCTCGTGCCTTCACAATAAAAAGGAACCCACAGCGGGCGCTACTCATTTACCTCCTCTCTTTCTAATCTTGCAAGCCGCCATTGTCTTCCTCCTTGCGCCCAAAATAGAGCACAGTTCGTCCATCCACCACTCCTACATGCCCATTCCTCCTCATCCTCCGTTCTTCAACCGCCATGGCCTCGAAAACGAATAAGGACAAGGCGGAGAAGGCCATCGACCCGGGTGCAGGGGCAAGGAAGGGAGCTCTGGCGGAGGCGCAGAGAGAGCACGTTGTCTTCAAGGCGGTGCTCGACATGAGCGACCTCGTGGAGGGGTACGCGTGCATGTGGGGGAGGGAAACGAGATCTCACACCGCCCCCCTGTGCTTCCTGGCACCGTCAAGGGCAGCCCAGATAAATTCCCCTTGTTCGTTGCTTACTTTTTCTACGGACTCTACCCTCCTTTTTCTGATTTCTTCATTGACATCATGTACTCATATGGATTCCACCTTCTTGATTTCACGTCAAACACTATAACATGTATGTCCGTCTTTGCGCACCTTTGCCCAAATTTTGCCGGAGTTGTCCCCAACACTGCCCTCTTTCGCCACTACTTCGTCCCTCGCGTTGAAACAGGGGACACCCTTTCTTAAGATATCACTTGGATTTCAAGGGGTAGGAATAAGTACATATACCCAGATGGGAATCTTCACCGGAAGTGGGATGAGTGGTGAGGAGAATGGTGCTGGATCAAGGAGGCAGATTTCCCGCCGTTCTGTTTGCCTGGAAAGACAAAGGTAGTCCTCGACAAGGACTAGAGAGACCTCGAAAAGGATAACAAGAAGCTCACTATTGCCGTGACCAGAATCCATCGCCTCAGGGTTGTCGGGCTCACAATAGAGATGGTTGCCGCAGATTTCCTCTGCCACCGAATCGCCTCACTTCAGAATAAGGGAAGACCTTCTTGGGAGTTAAAAAATGATGCGGACATCATAAGGTTGCACCCTGGGCTGAACAATAACTTGATGGTCTTGCAGCACACTTCTCTCTGCCACGCACTGTTCAGGCCAGATGGCATATACAGGTTGCCGGCAAACATAGTCCCTTTATGCAGCAACTCAGCTCTGAGCTCAATCATAGCTATGATGCCAGAGTGTAATGCACACGGTGTTGTCAGAACTTGCGCCGAGCCGCCTAAAGAGCGTGTGCAGGAATTTTACAATAACTTGATGGAGAGGACCATTAGAGAAGAATCAGAGCTCGTCCGCCCCACCACCAATGAGGAAGTGGCTTACATTTCCAGCAGGGCAGAGGAAGCAATACTGGCCAAAGAGGCCGGCAACTTTGGTTACTTGCTGGCTCAAGGCAATGAAGGAGTATGGATGCCCGAGGAAGACCCTGTCGATGACGACAAGGCCGCCAAGGAGTAGGATGATGAGGCTGCCAGGAAGTTTGCTAGCGAGAACATAGCCATGGAGCGATGATGTCTACTACGCAACTTTACTCTTGTAGACTTGTGTTGGGCCTCCATGCGCAGATTTTTGTAGGACAGTAGCAATTTTTGCTCAAGTGGATGACCTAAGGTTTATCAATCCGTGAGAGGCGTAGGATGAAGATGCTCTCTTTCAAACAACCCTGCAACCAAATAACACAGAGTCTCTTGTGTCCCCAACACACCAAATACAATGGTAAATTGTATAGGTGCACTAGTTCGGTGAAGATATGGTGATACGAGTGTAGTAATGATAGTAGATATTGATTTTCGTAATAGGAACAATAAAAAACAGCAAGGTAGCAAGTAACAAAAGTGAGCACAAACGGTATTGCAATGCTTGAAAACAAGGCCTAGGGTTCATACTTTCACTAATGCAATCTCTCAACAATGCTAATATAATTGGATCATATAACCATCCCTCAACATGCCATGAAAAAAATCACTCCAAAGTTCCTATCTAGCGGAGAACATAAGAAGAAATTGTTTGTAGGGTACGAAACCACCTCAAAGTTATCCTTTCCGATCGAACTATTCAAGAGTTCGTACTAAAATAACACCAAGTTATCCTTTCCAATCGATCTATCTAACAGTTCATAATAAAATAAGACCATATGATACACACCAACCAACTCTAATGTCACCTAGATACTCCAATGTCACCACGAGTATCCGTGAGTTGATTATACGATATGCATCAAACAATTTCAGATTCAGAATACTCGGTCCAACACAAAGAATCTCAAAGAGTGCCTCAAGATTTCTACCGGAGAAACAAGGACGAAAACGTGCATCAACCCCTATGCATAGATTACCCCAATGTCACCTCGGGAATCCGTGAGTTGAGTGCCAAAAAATATATCAAGTGAATCAATATGATACCCCATTGTCACCACGGGTATTCATAGCAAGACACACATCAAATGCTCTCAAATCCATAAAAGTATTCAATCCGATAAAACGAAATCTCAGAGGGAAAACTCAATTCATCACAACAAGATGGAGAGGGAGAAACACCATATGATCCCACTGTATAAACAAAGCTCGCGATACATCAAGATCATCCAACTCAAGAACACGGGAGATAGAGAGAGATTAAACACATAGCTACTGGTACAAACCCTTAGCCCCGAGGGTGGACTACTCCCTCCTCATCATGGTGGCCTCCGGTGATGATTTCCCTCTTCGGCAGGGTGCCGGTACAGATCTAGATTGGTTTTTCATAGCTACAGAGGCTTGCGTCGGCGGAATTTCTGATCTAGGGTTATTTCTGGGGGTATCTGTATTTATAGGATTTGTTGGCAGCGGTCTCACGTCTAGATGGGCTTCGAGGGGCCCACTACCCACCACCACACGACCAAAAGCCTCTGGCGCGCCCTGGTGGATAGTGGCCACCTCCTTCAACTTCTGGTCCTCCCACGAAGCTTCTAGTACCTTTTTTGTTCCAAAAAATCATCAAAAAGTTTCATTGCATTTGGAGAACTTTTATTTCTGCACAAAACACAACACCATGGTAGTTCTGCCGAAAACAGCGTTAGTCCGGGTTAGTTCCATTCAATACACACAAAATTGCACCCAAACCATATAAATTTGTTGTAAACATGGCATGAATACTTCATAAATTATAGATACATTGGAGACGTATCAGCATCCCCAAGCTTAATTCATACTCGTCCTCGAGTAGTTAAATGATAAAAGAAATAATTTATAAAGTGTGAATGCTAGCATAGTGCATAAGTTTGATCAATGATAATTTCAATCACTTTTCCTAGCATCATAACAGCAACTCTTTCTCATAAAACTCATCATGATAAAGTAGCAATCAATTCACACGTTACAGTTCAAACAATGCCTACTCTTGAAACTTAACAAACTATGTTCTTAGTCACCAAACAATTGCCATCCAACTTTTTCTCAACAAATTCGAAGTAAGAGCTCCACATACTCAATCATCATATAGTCTTCCATGATTGCTAGTACTCAAAGCATATTTTTAGAACAAATGGCATCCATCAAACACAGAGAAAGATAGGGGCTTAATTGATGTAGGGCGGAACCCTAGGGGCCGATCTTTCATGTTTGGAGAGGATCCCTACAAGGAACACGAAGAACACGCGGAAGAACACGAGGGAAATCACGGGGGAAAACAAGAGAAACACTCAACCAACAAGAATAGATCACACATACGCTAGATCGATGAACACAAAGGTGAGATACAAGATCCAAGCCCAACAAAGGACGATCCAAAGGTAATCAGTTCTTCTCCGTAAGGAGGTCTTGATGGGGCCACCCAAGAGGGGGTCTTGAATCCGCTTGGAAGAATCTTCTCCGATGGAGGCACGTCTCCGAGGAGAAGGAAACCAAGTGGATGAGCAAAGCTCTCACACAAACATGAGCTAATCCTTTGCTAACCCTAACTAGGAGGAGGGGGTGGTCTATTTATAGTCTAAGCCACGAAGGGGTAAGTGGGAACGGGTTACATGGGCTTCGGCCCGAGTCCTTGCACGCAGGCAGGCCGGAAGTTCCGGGCAGGGCCGGAAGTTCCGGGCAGGTTCCGGCCGGGTTCCGGGCTATCCAGAGAGTTGGCGCGCTCGGGGCTGGCCTGGACTCCGGGGGCCGGAGGTTCCGGGCAGGCCGGAAGGTCGGGGGGCCGGAAGTTCCGAGCTTTCCAGAAGCTTGTTCCTGCTTCTTCTTCCTTCTCCTCTTCCATGCTTGGCCTTGGTTCTTGGATCCTCCATGGTCGTCTCGGTTGTACCTGAGTATATGCAAGGTCCATGCATGAGGTAGTAGCCATGTCTCACATGTGGAAAGTGACGGTTCGAAGAGGAGTGAGTTCACCTTGTGTCCAATGGTGTATGGTCGAGGTCTCGTCATAAGTCCTCTTGGGGCTTGGAGAGTAGTCGGAGTGTACATGGGGATGAACGTGGGATGCTCCGCATCATCTCCCCCCCCCCCTTGGGAAAGATCCGACCTTGGATCGTGATCCTCATCACCATGGAAAACTATTGTCGTGGACGGACTTGTAGTTGGACGGAGTTGAAGGCATGACGCAATCCAAGTACTCCAAGGTGTCTCCGGTATGTGGTACATGCAAAATGAGCAAACACAAGCGACACTCGGAAATACAATGGTTAGCGCACACAAAATGTCCATCAATTAAGCATGAGTCCGTGCGAAGGGATAGTGCGTGACAAAGCGCATGAAGCTTATCAAGATGATATAGAATGATATGCAAAGAATTCGTGGGATAATTAGCATGGTGCACAAAGCGACAAATTCGACCATTGTGCAAAATGATGTCATAGAGGGATGGTTCATCACTAGCATGAATATGGCAATGGATGCTCAATATTTGTAAGCTATCATGCAATTGATGGTGGACAATATGATCATGATGTATGAATATGCCATCAAGGAAGATCACAACAAAATTGCTAAGGAAATGCACAAGCTCATATATCATGGATGACATGGGAATAGAAGAAGCAACAAGGCAATCATAATGTGAGTCAATCCATGCATAGGGTGCAAACTTGTGGTGAGTATGATATGTCCATCGAGCATGACATGTATGAGCACAAACAACAAATATGGAGGTGGTGGTATACCAATGCTCGATGCCGTGGCATGAGTGGAGTTCCTGATGTAGGGTGGAACCCTAGATGGCCGATCTTTCACGAAAGGAGCGGATCCCTACGAAGAACATGATGAACCCGAGGGGAAACACGAGGGAAACATGAGGGGGACACGAGAGAAATCACTCAACCAACAAGAATAGATCACACATGCGCTAGATCGATGAACACAAAGGTAAGATACAAGATCCAAAGTCAACAACGGACGATACAAACGGTAACCGGTTCTTCTCCGTGAGGAGGTCTTGAATCCACGAGGGGATCTTCCCGTGAAGGGTCTTGAATCCAAGGTGGATCTTCTCCGTAGAGGGGCCGCAGTCTCTCTCATGGAGTAGATCCGATATGGATGAGCAAAGCTCTATCTCTAAATGAGCTAATCCTTTGCTAACCCTAGAAAGATGGAGGAGAAAGAGTATATATAGTCTGGGGGGTCGAAGGGGTACACGGGCCTCGGCCCTTACTGTGCGCAGACAGGGGTGGCCAGATGTCCGGGCGACGGGCCGGATGTCCGGGGCTTCAGGAGGGGCCGGATGTCTGGGCTAGGGGCCGGATGTCCGGGCTGGAGGGTAAAACTTCTGGATGTCTTCTGTCGTCAATGCCGGATTTCCGGGGGAAGGGCCGGATGTCCGGGCTTTGGCGAGGCGCCGGATGTCCGGGGCTGGCGCCGGATGTCTGGCCGCTGATGCTGTTGGCCGTCTGTTGGTGCAGCTCCTTGGCGGCTGCACAGGCGCCGGATGTCCGGCCTTTGGCCCGGATGTCCGGCCGCTGTAGCTTCAGCAGCTCCGTCTTCTTCCGTCGTCCCTTCCAGGCCTCCCTCGCGGATGGTGTAGTTGTACCTTGGCGCTTGCACTCCTCCTCGTCGTCCGTAGTGTTCCGACAATACCTATGCATGCACACGAGTGGAGTGTCAAGTAGTATACCATCCTCGAAGGGGTCAAGTGAGCATGTGTAAAGGAGATGATTCACCTTTGCGTATGTGAAGTAGATGTCGCACGTGTCACTCGCCGAATGGACTCTTGACATGGTGATGTCCATAGGATGCTCCGCATCATCTCCCCTCCCTTGGGAAAGATCCGACCTCGGATCAAAAACCAAATCACCATGGAAAAGAGATGGCTTCGCCGTGTAGAAGTGGACGTTCACCAAGTACGTGTCATCTTGAAGCTCGAAATGGGCACTCTCCAATGTCGCACCGTCTTGTGATTCCTTCAAAAGGAGTAAGGACAACAAACACTTGGAAAAACAAATGTGGTTAGCGCTAGTGCAAAACCAAGCATTCAAGAGGTGATTCACCAAACAAGTGTCGTCATCATGCAAAGCATATGGTGTGACAAAGGATTGAGACATGGCATGTAAGTATATCAATCGAGCACAAGCAAAGATATCATGGGGGCAAGCATGTAAATTGGAGGTAGAGATGCAAATATGTGTGTCAAGAGAATAAGCATCTACCTCAGGTTCATGGCAAGCATGGGCAAAGCGCTCAATGAAAGGTCTATGGTAGGCATAGGAATCATTCACGACACCTAAGAAGATGAGATGTCTAAACACATGGGTTAAGTGCAAGACAATCCAAGCATAATGTGCATAGGGTGTAGTGAACATAGTGTGGCACTCAACACAATAGAAAGAGAAATTGTTCATCATGTGTGAAGCAATCAAGTCAATCATGTGACAAGCAATGGGACATGGCATATGTGAAGGGATGACATTGTTGCAACCAAACATATGAGAGGAGCAAGTAATCCAAGAATTGGGTGCAACACACAAGGCATATATATCATGATGCATGGGACGGTGAAAATGACAAGTCGAAGCAAGATCTCTATCAAGTGTGCAATCAAGTGGTCCAAGATGAACAATAAGTTTCATGGTGCAAGCAACACAAGTAGTATGATTCGCAATATCCATGCTCAAGAAAGATATCACCTTGATGGCGTGTCCTTGTGCATTCTTCACAATGCCGAAGTGGTAGGAAAGGTGGCGTAGAAACGAGTCGTGGTCGAATGTATGAGGCTCGCTCTCAAGAGCTCGAATGGTCAACTCACGTGAAGCGGAAGTCGACACAAAGTCCAAGTATCCTACACATGCACACAACAAAACAAAGAACGTATGCGCATGGTAGATAAACACATCATCCATCATGATGGTTTTCTTCTCTTGCACATAGCCATTAGAAACACAAGTGCATGAATAATATGATGCAATAATGGCTATATTCATGGCACGAGGAATATGGTGCAAAGAGGTAAGGCAAGCATGCTTCACAAGAAATATGTCAAAATCTCCAAATATATGTGAGAATGCTATGGGGGCAAACTCATTATCAAGACTAAGGGCATTGGTGCACTCAATACATGTCAAATCATCTATCATGATAGAGGCAATATATGGAGAGATATGACAAGAAGCAATAACAATCATGTGCAAAGCATGTAGGTGGTTGTCATCAGCCGAATGAAATGAGCAAGTATCAATCATTGGTGATGCAACAAGGCAAGCAATAGTAATCAAGTCGTGCAAACTAGTGGAGCGAAGATGCAACACACTAGAGGGAATCATGGCAATCATGTCATGTGAGTAAAGAATAGGCATAGGCAATGTACATGACATATCGCAAGCACGAACACAAATCAAGATCATAGTATCATCATAGGCATGGGGCACAAAGCAATCATGGCAATAAAAAATAATATCTCCACCACATTTGCAAATACACATACAAGTACTAGAATCAATCATCATGTGTAATGCAAAGCATGGGTCACAAATGCATGGCAAAGGCATAGGAATGGGCATATCATGCAAAGTGAACATGGCAAAATGGGCAAAGGATATATAATGGACAACAACCCATAACCATGTGAGGGCCATGTAAAAGAAACGCGCGAAGTGAGCGGTGGGAAAGGCAATCCCTGGGATCCCAAGTCATCATTGCTCTCTAGAGCTCGTTTTGTCAACTCGTGGGATTGCGAGGTTGACAAGTATTCATGGGTACCTACACAAAAGAGACACAAACCAAAGAAATTGTGTGCATGGTAAATGTACACATCATCCATCATGATGTGTATGTGCAAGTGAGTGTTAGCACAAGATAAGCATCGCTCAAAGAAATTTTATGCATGGTATAAGAACATGTCATCCATCATGAAAGAATAGTTGTTATGTATGACACGATGGGGATGCAAATTGAGCATACTAGTATATGGCACAACAATATCATTATGATTCATGGAGAGCATATTGTGCACATAATTATTGGGATCATGCAATGGATATGATGGATCAAAATCTCCTAAAATGTATGAGGAAACTATGGGGGTCTCCTCATGAGCAATATTGTAATCATATGGAGAAAATGGACAACATCCACAACAATGCATATCCAAAGCTAGGTGATCATGGCATGGCATATGAGATAAATGATGCAAAGGGAGCATGTCAATATCATCACAAGAAAAACAAATGCCAATAACCATGGGCTTGTCATCTATACCATATGTGCAAATTAGGTTAATTTTAATGGCATATGCATAGTCACTACGAAGAGATTGCAAATATGACATATGATTGATCTCATGCATAGCATATGACAAGTCAAGCGGATTGTCAAACATGATGTGACCTAAAGAATTGTCACAAGAAATCCTATGTAACATGGCATCACAACT
The DNA here is from genome assembly GCF_002575655.3 of Aegilops tauschii subsp. strangulata. Lineage (NCBI taxonomy): Eukaryota > Viridiplantae > Streptophyta > Magnoliopsida > Poales > Poaceae > Aegilops > Aegilops tauschii. Next base: position 283,182,710 of record NC_053036.3, read on the forward strand.
AACAGACTCCACATGGCAATCATCATACTCATCATAAATAGGTAAATCATCCCATGGGGAAATCTCACTAGCATGAAGCAAGGTAATAGGTGGATCAACATCATGCAAGCAATCAATGTCAAGAATGTCCACTAGTGGGGCTAGAGCATCACCGTCACCTATGTTACCTTGTTCATTCCACTCAAGTGGTGTAGGTGAGGTGGGAAAGACCAAATGGTGGTCATGTTCATCTTGATGGAACCATGTGGGGGGTGCATCATATTCCACCATGGCCATCGTCATGTCCATAGGAAGGACGAAGTCGTCGTGAATCGGCGCGTCATCATAAATGAGACCTAGCACCAAATGAGAAGACACAATAGAGGTAGAGGTTAAGTCGTTAGAGTTCAAAATCTCCTCACTCTCTCTATGTGGTGGTTCACTCACTCCCTCAAAATAGGTGCACTCAATCGCACGTATGGTGGAGTCACTCATCTCACTCAAGTGGTGGGGGTTGTGGCTCTCCTCACATGGGACTTGGGGCAACACATCGGATATGGGGCTAGTGGTGAAGTCACTCTCACTCTCAATATGGTGGCACAAGTCACTCAAGTCATCATACGTCGCCGTGGTCGAAGTGAAATACTCAACCATCTCATCGCCGTCGCCGTGGATGAAGGCCGAAGATGGCACATCATCACTCTCGCCTCCTAAGATGGAAGCATCATCCTTGCTCATCACCATGTCGCTTGCCTCAAAAGCTTGGTCCTTGAAGGTCTCCGTAGTCGTACTCGTCGCCGCACCATCTTGAAAAAGAGTCGTGGAGGACTCGGCATCAACAATGCCACAAAGGGATGGCGGTGAAGTCGAACTTGGGAGCATCGTCTTGGAGCTCGTCGGGCTTGGACATCTTGGTGGTACTAGCCTCATGCTAGTCGTCTTTGAGTTTGGACTTCGAGAAGTGTGCTTGGGGTGGAGAAGCCTTGGCCTTCACGAGTTCTTGTTTCACCTTGAGTGCACCAATGTAGTTGTCGTCGAGGGACATGTAGTTCTCGAGGAAGATGGTCTTGGAGATGGCATTGTTCAATCCCATCATGAAGTGGAACTTCATGGACATGGGGTCGTCCACGCCGGCTTGTCGCAAGGCAATCTTCATCTCCTTGAAGTACGCGTCGATGGACTTGGATCCTTGGTTGGTGTTCTCCAATTGGCATAGAAGTTGTTCCGTGTAGGTTGGAGGCACAAACTCTCGCCGTAAAGCTTTCTTCGTCTTGGGCCAACTCATGTCGTAGGTTTCCGAAGGTGTGTGAAGGCGCCATGTCGAGGCGTAGTCATGGAAGTTTCTTGTGGCGCACTTCACTTGATCTTAGGGAGGAACTTGATGTAGCTTGAGGTAGTCGTCCATTAGGTGCTCCCACTCGAGATACTCCTCGGGTTCTTGAGTCCCATAGAAAGGAATCGCATGGTCGGTGTCGAGGTCGTAGTAGCTCGCGAAAGTCGCGGACTTGAGCTTGGGGAGCTTCTCTTGAGCGTAGTATTGAGGTGCTTGTTGGCGAAGATGTCGTATATCCGAAGGCGAAGATGCCTTGAAGTCGCTTGGCGAAGATGCCAAGGGAGATGGTGAAGTCGTTGAGCGGTTGTTGGTGTAGAGCTCTTGACCTTCACGTTCTTGGTGGTGATGGTGTCGATGCCTATGTGACCTTGCCGGAGATGGTAGCTCGGAGGCATGTGCTCTTGAGCGTCTTCTCGAAGATGAGGAAGATCGCTTGTAGGATTTGATGAGGGATTGGATCTCCTCCATTTGAGCTTGCATCTTGGCGTCGAAGTTGTTGTTCGTGGCATCGAACTTGTCGTTGTTGTAGACCGAAGGTGAAATACCTTGCCTATCCATCACAAGACTCGAGCAAATATTAGTGGGAGAAAGAGAAGAACGATACCAAATGTACCTTGACCGATGTTGAAGATGGATCAATGATCACTCAATGTGTAACAAGGAAATAGCACAATTGGTACCAATTCTTGTCGGTTTCTCACACCTACACAAGTAAGGCTTATAGTGGAGCTCGGTGAGGATAGTGGCACAAAAAATTTGATGCAAAATGTTAGCAAGAGTCAATAATGTTGAAAAAGATTCACAAATTCGCAAGTGAAACAAGTAGACCAATAGCAAAGAATGGCACACGGAAACACGCACACGGATAGATAAATGGGGTCGTGCAACCAAGGAATGAGCACAAAATGTGGAGTCCACGGAAAATGCTCGTGTTGCACAACTCAAGAGAGACGCTAGCACGATTGCGCAATAGGCGGATACGACACTTGTGCACAACCTATGATATGCAAAATGGATAAAATTTCAATCCCAAGTATGCTATGTATGTATGGTTCCCGGTGTTTCTCTCAAGATGATCCAAGATGATCGGATATGACAATCTTATATGCAATGTGGTATGATGCTATGGCACTTGCTTACAAGCTTCTCTGCTCTTCTCTTTTGCTTAAAAGCTTTTTATTTTTTTATTTTTTTGTATGTATGGCCACTTTGCAAAATGCACAAACCAATATAGCAATAGTGTGTATGCGGGAACAAACTTGTGACACAAGAGATGATATGATACCAATATGGTATGGTATGTATGCTATGGGAAGAATGATCACTAATGTGCACAAGTAACGTTGCCGGCAATACTCAAATGGCTAGTCTCGATAGGCAAGTGACGCAAAATGGGCTAGGGGTTATCAATTGCAAATGCAAGGGGAATATACAATGGTGTCGTCGAGGTTACCGTCCTTGGCGGTGTTCTTGATGTAGATACCAAGATGATGGAGACTCGTCCCTAAGTAGCCGAAACACCTTAGGAAACGGAAAAAACCACAACTCAAAATCTCAAGGACAAAAGTCAAACGGTGGTAGTGTAAGCGGTGGTGGTTTTGCGGAAGCTCAATGGGGTTGCGGAAATGCAATGATGGGTTTTGAGACGCAATGCGGAAGTCGAGGGTAAGGTGGATGGACTATACACGGTGTCGGAGTTCGAAACACGGTCCCTAAGTAGACGAAACACCTTAGGAGACACAACTCACAACACAAACAAAATTGGGTTAAGTTGGGTTGGTGGAAGTGTATGGTGGGTAAGCCTATGCGGAAGTTATGGTGGAGGGCCTAGGCAAACTTGCCAAATTTCGGAAAATTTGATGGAGTCAAATGGTGAAGTAACCTATCTAGATGGATAGAGGATGTCAATAGCTACTCAACGAGCTAAAGAACGTGAAGATCAGACTCCGGATGTGGAAGTTATGCACAAAACGGTGAAACGGAAAAGCTGAAATGTACAGGGGCCGGATGTACCGTTCCAGGTGTAGTACTGGTAGTTTGCAAAACTACTCAATTATTGCACTCAGTTTCCTAAGAAATTGTGGTAAAAAACGTTACTTGCAATGCATGCATGCGTGACCAATATAAATGACCAATAAAAAACTACTACATGCACGCAACGATTTAATGACATTGTAATCTCAACATGTGATGGGGAGCTCTAAATTTGAATTTGAAACTTATAAATGAAAAAATTTAAAAACAAATAAACTGGAAGAGAGGGAGTATACCGTAGGATGTGTCCCATATGAAACAAGTCTCCTGGTTTGTCACCGCGAAGATGCGGTTAGAAAGGAGCACAGCGTCTTCGTACTCGTACGACAACAAATCGGCCGCAGACAGCATGGTCCACCTTTGACCACCATGTGCAGGGTTCGTGAAAGCAATCGCGATGTCAAACACCGCAATGAGAGTGTAATTTTGGTTGGCGGACGACCTTATCAGGGCTTCCGGGATTGCTATCTTCTTCAATCTCACCATGGTTCCATCGTACCAATTCAGGCGATGGCCCATTGCATGGCTGATCCCAATGTTCGACAAAGGTTCTATGGGAACGGTGTCAAAGGTGGGCAGTGGGGGAATTAGGAAATGGACACGGAAGTAGTCTTTAGAATGCATTTACTACGTGATCAAACTCATCACTTACCTGCTCATCGGACAAAATCCGACTGCCCCTCAACACCGGCATCTCAAGGGGCGTCAACCTGCAACTATGGCCACGCTGTGCTGGAGAGACCCCCAAGGAAACATCCTCGTCCTCGAGGACACATGGCAGACCAACTAGCATGGCCTTCTCCCACGCATATTTACGCACCCTCTTAAAATGTTTGGTGCAAGTACCGCTAAGTCTTGCGGATGTGAGGAAGTTGGAGCGACTTACGATTTGTCCCAAAGGATCATCGCTAAGGTCACCCAACCTCGACGAGGATGAGAAGCACCACCGCCTTGCAAATACATGGCAATGGTGACCAACTGCCTTGTCCCTTGTGGAGCTGGTTTATACGATAGGAGATGGTAACTGCAGGTCCCTTCAGAAAGGATGTTCTGTGGGCACGCACTAGTGCAGTTTATATTTGAGACTAGCAAGAGGCCCATGCGTTGCACATAACATCAAGATGCATTTATGCGAGTTGTGTATCTCGTGGGAGACAAAGATGAACGAGGGAAGGCCTTATCTGCAAATGTGGAGATGGGTGTGGATATATTTTTGCAAAATTGCCATAGTTTCCTTCCTATCCATCAGATATAAATCGGACGGTCTATATTGCAGGAGGGCAGGCACACCATCATCACCAAATCTGTTTTTATAAGAGTAGATTATTATTTATTACTAGCAAGATTCCCGTGCGTTGCACGTAACATCAAGATGTATTTGTATGAGTAGTTTATCTCGTGAGAGAAAAGGATGAACGAGGGAAGGCCTTATTTGCAAATGTGGAGAGGGGTGTGGGTATCTTTTCGCAAAATTGCCATAGTTTCCTTCTTATCCGTCAGGAATGGTGGAAGCGTGAGAGTGCGTATAATCCGTGGACTCAACATTAGTCATAAAGAACTCACATACTTATTACAAAAATTTATTGGCCATCAAAGCAAAGTACTAATACGCATGCTCGTAGGGGGATAGATTGGTAGGAAAAGAGCATCGCTCATCCCCGACCACCACTCATAAGGAAGATAATAAAAAATAAATCATGCTCTAACTTTATCGCATAACGGGTGACCATATGTGCATGCTTCGGGAATCACAAACCTTAACACAAATGTCGGGGTACAAAAGTAGGGACTCTCCTTTTTACCCCTCTACTTGTGCACGGGCAGTCAGAGCCGCACCTGCGGCCACACTTAGCAGGGCAAAGGGAGGAAGCAGAAGCACAAGAATACGAGAGCAGCGCTCCAGCCAGGAGCACAGAAGACGGACAAAGCAACGCCAAGACCAGAGACACAAAGAGCAAGAGGGCGAAGTGGACTCCCTCGGCAAGACCCTTGCCGGGGCGGCCTCCGCAGCCCCGGCAAGAGCCATGCCGGGGCAAATTGCCCAACACCAGCAGAGCGCGCCACCCTTGAGCCCAAGGGTTCCAACACCATCAACCACATTGGAACCAAGGCTCGGGAGGCACCTCTGTGGTGGCATGCAGATCTTCGTGACGATCATAAGCACACGAGATCAGATGAGGACCAGGAAACGACGATCCTCGGCAATATCCCTGCCGAGGAAATCCACGAGACCCCCGGCAAGATCCTTGCCGGGACGACCGCGATGCCACAGCAAGATCCTTGCCGAGGACACATGCGAGGCCACAGCCAGGCCCACGTCTGCCACTACTCCACCGCCGTTCCCGTGCAGCTGCCAACCCAACCAGCTGGGCAGGCACCTGCGTGGCAACGTGCGGCCTCCAGGCCAACTCAGCAAGCACCTGCGTGGTGGCATGCAGATCTTCGTGAAGACCCTACCACCACGCCATCTCAGCAGCCTACCAGCCTACGTGGAGCTGCATGCCTCGTCGGCCTGGACGCGTGTCAGAGCGAGGCGGAGCGGCGACGAACGGGACGGGCCTCGTTACCGTCCCCAATAAAGCAACGGGACACCTAAGGAGCGCATTTAATGCGTCTTGTCCCGTAATGGCAGGCGATAAGCTTGTACACTGTATACCTTTCCACCTCCTATGTGCCACTGTGGCGACCCCTTTTGACTATAAAAGGAGGCCCGAGGTGTACTGGAGAAGGATTCGGATCTTTTGGACTACGCACGCACCGTAGCTAGTTCGAGAGCTCAAGAACACTCAAATATACATCAAAGCAGGACTAGGGTATTACGCATCTTCGCGGCCCGAACCTGGGTAAACGATCCTTGTGTTGACTACCAGACCTGCTCTTTACACAACCCCGCGCCCGCCAACCGTAGAAGGGATCGTACTGATTCCATAGGTGTCATTTCCACCGACATCTTTGGCGCGCCAGGTAGGGGGCGCAGTTGTGGAAATCCGGTCTGGTTGGAGCAGCGGCTTCATCGTGGTCGTCACTCCAAGGAAGAAGACGACCGAACAAGCGGCGTCATCGGTGGATGCAGTGAACGCTCACGCAGCGGCAGAAAAGCTAAGTCATGCAAAACTTTGAGCAATTCCTTTTTATATATAAGGTTATCATCCTCGAAGATCTTGCCCTGTGTATGGAAAACCTGCACGCAATGGGGCCCTGCCACTATTGGCAACGCCCTTGCTCTGTTTCAAGTCCGCTCAACAGTTCGAGCGGCTGCGTCAAGAACGGCAGGGTGACCTTCTGCAATTGGCGACGCTCTCGTTCTGTCTCGAGTCCGCTCGACAGTTCGAGCGGCCGCGTTCAGAGCAGTGAGGTGGTTTGCCTGGTAGCAAGCACACCCGGCAGGCTATTGGGGATTCGTCCTCAAGGCGCCGCGGCCTGGGTTTACGCGCCAGCAAGCCTGCCCGATTAACGTAGGGTGAAAATACAAAGGGAGATCAAACGGGAAAATAGCATGCATCGTTTCAAGGTACTACAGAGTTATATTACATCAATTGTTTCTGCGGTTCTAACTAAAGATAAAAATTGTCTTAGTCATGAACCTGCAGCGGCGATGAGAAATGGGGTCCTAATCCCGGCGCTGGCCCTCTACCCTCCGAACTCCGTCGACACGACTGACGATGGGCTCGATACACTCCTCGAGCGCCGCGTGGTCCGCATCCTCCGGCAAGCTCTCCGGCGCGGCGTCGAAGTCAAGGTTGGGGTTCCAGTACGCCACCTTGGTGAGGACCTTGGTCATGAGATCCCGGCAAAGCTTCCGGGCCTCATCGGCCAGAGAGGCCTCCCTGTTGGAGCGGAACTGCTCTAGGGCCCCGAGAACACCCTCAAAGAACATGGTCAGTTTGGCGTTGGGACTCACGTTCGGCTCCGGGGCGTACCTCACGTTTGGCATCCCCATGGTAGCCAGGTGCATGGTGATCCTAGCGGCGACGTCGGCGAGGCGGCTGACCCAGAGGTTTTCGCCCTTCACAAAATCCTCGTGGTTGGCGGCGTCATTCCTCCGCAGCTGCCTCTCGGCCTCCAGATCTTTGGTCAGGGTCTCCTCCCGGGCCCTGATCTCCGAGAGTGTCCCCTCAAGGTCCTCTAGCTTCAGATTTAGGTCTTTGATGGAGTCGTTGGCCTTGGAGACCTGCTCAGCCTTGCCGAGGACTGCGGCCTGCACCTCAACCAGAGCACCGTTGAGCGTGTCCTTCTCCTTCGCCAGCTCCAGGGCCTGTTCCTTCAGCCCGTCCCGCTCCACCTCCAGCTCTTTCACCTTGCCGGCCTGGACCTGGGCCTGAGCATTGAGTGCCTCCTCGTGCCTTTGCTCCAGCTCCTGGGTCCGCTGCACGACAAGCTTCTCCACCTCCTCATCCTTGCTGCGGAGTGTTGCGGCGAGCTTCTCCTCACGAGTGGCAAGGTCCTCCTCCTGGGAGTTTAGCTCGGCCTGGTGCTGGTGCCGAGCAGCCTCGTCTTTGGCGGCCTGCTCCTTCGCCAGCTCCTGGGCCTTCTCGATGTCAGCCTGCTTCATGACAAGCTCCAGCTTGCGCTCGGCCAGCAGGTCCTGGGCAACCTTCAGCTCCTCATGGGCTTGGCGAAACCAAGCCTGCGTCTCAGCGACGCACCCCACACCAGCAGAGCGCGCCACCCTTGAGCCCAAGGGTTCCAACACCATCAACCACATTGGAACCAAGGCTCGGGACGCACCTCCGTGGGGGCATGCAGATCTTTGTGAAGATCATAAGCACACAAGATCAGATGAGGACGAGAAGACGACGATCCTCGGCAAGATCCCTGCCGAGGAAATCCACGAGACCCCCGTCAAGATCCTTGTCGGGACGACCACGATGCCATGGCAAGATCCTTGCCGAGGACACCTGCGGGGCCACAGCCAGGCCCACATCTGCCAAGACTCCACCGTCGTTCCCATACAGCTGCCAGCCCAACCAGCTGGGCAGGCACCTGCGTGGCAACGTGCGGCCTCCAGGCCAACTCAGCAAGCACCTGTGTGGTGGCATGCATATCTTCGTGAAGACCCTACCACCACGCCATCTCAGCAGCCTACCAGCCTACGTGGCGTTGCATGCCTCGTTGGCCTGGACGCGTGTCGGAGCGAGGCGGAGCGGCGACGGACGGGACGGGCCTCGTTACCGTCCCCAATAAAGCAACGGGACACCTAAGGAGCGCATTTAATGCGTCTTGTCCCGTAATGGCAGGCGATAAGCTTGTACACTATATACCTTTCCACCTCCCATGTGCCACTGTGGCAACCCCTTTTGACTATAAAAGGAGGCCCGAGGCGTACTGGAGAAGGATTCAGATCTTTTGGACTACGCACGCACTGTAGCTAGTTCGAGAGATCAAGAACACTCAAATATACATCAAAGCAGGACTAGAGTATTACACATCTTCGCGGCCCGAAACTGGGTAAACGATCCTTGTGCTGACTACCAGACCCGCTCTTTGCACAACCCCGCGCCCGCCAACCGTAGAAGGGATCCCGATGATTCCATAGGTGTCGTTTCCACCGACATATTCTTACTAATCCACAATTACTCTCTAGCAAGACACTAGTACCACCAACTTTATATCTCAAAACAAATGCAAGGAATCAAACTTCTCATATATTCAATGCTCTTCATTAAAGTTTTTATTATATCCCTCTTGGACACCCATCATATTAGGGCTATATCCATAACCTAATAAAATTGCCATACTATTTTCAAGACTGTAATAATAATATAAGTGAATCATGAGAGTTCAACAATTTCTACAAAATAAAACCATCGCCGTGCTCTAAAATGATATAAGTGAAGCACTGGAGCAACTGCCTAGCTCAAAAGATATAAGTGAAGCACATAGATTATTCTAATAAATTCACGTTTAATGTGTGTCCCTCCAAAAAGGTGTGTACAGCAAGGATAATTATGGAAAACTAAAAAGCAAAGAATCATATAATACAAGATGCTCCAAGCAAAACACATATGATGTGGTGAATAAAAATATAGCCTCAAGTAAATTTACCGATGGATTAAATACAAACGAGGGGATGCCATACGGGGCATCCCCAAGCTTAGATGCTTGGTTGTCATTCAATATTACCTTGGGGTGCCTTGGACATCCCCAAGCTTAGGCTCTTGCCACTCCTTATTCCGTAGTCCATCAAATCTTTACCCAAAACTAGAAAACTTCACAACACAAAACTCAACAAAAAACTCATGAGATCCGTTAGTATGATAAAACAAATCTCCACTTTTAGGTACTATTCTGAACTCATTCCAATTTCATATTTGCATAATATCTACTGTATTATAACTTCTCCCTGGTTCATACCCCCCGATATTGTCCATACATTCATCAAAATAAGCAAACAACACATTGAAAACAGAATCTGTCAAAAATAGAATAGTGTGCAAAGACCAGGATTATAGTCATACTTCTGTAACTCCAAAAATTCTAGAAAATTAGGACAACAGAGGAAATTCATATATCAATCATGTGTAAAAAATTCAAAGTTTTTTCGCGCTCCAGTGAATTTTAACGATTCTGCTACTGGATGAAGAAGTTCCTGTTTTTCAGCAAAATGCATAGATCTAGGTATTGTCATCTTTGGTATGTAATCCATAAGTGGCCCTCATAATAGATTCACATGGCAACTTAATTTTCTTTCTTGGAAAGTGTTCCATGCCCTTCCTTAACGGAAATTGAAATCTAATGTTTCCTTCTTTCATATCAATAATTGCACCAATCGTTCTAAGGAAATGTCTACCAAGAATAATAGGGCATGTAGGATTGCAATCTATATCAAGAACAATAAAATCTACGGGAACGTAATTCCTATTTGCAACAATAAGAATATCATTAATCCTTCCCATAGGTTTCTTAACAGTGGAATCCGCTAAGTGCAAATCTAAAGAACAATCATCAAGTTTATGGAAACCTAGCACATCACATAAAGTTTTTGGAATAGTGGAAACACTAACACCCAAATCACACAAAGCATTGCACTCATAATCTTTAATCTTAATTTAAATAGTAGGTTCCCATTCATCATAAAGCTATCTAGGGATTGAAACTTCCAACTCAAGTTTTTCTTCAAAAGATTTCATCGTAGCATCAATGATATGTTTAGCTTTATTTTGATTATAAGCATGAGGTGAATTAAGCATGGATTGCAACAAGGAAATATAATCTATTAAAGAACAATTATCATAATTAAAGTCCTTGAAATCCAAAAGAGTGGGTTCATCGCTACCTAAAGTTTTGACCGCGCCAATCCAACTTTTATCAAAAAAATCATTAAGATCAGCACCCTCCAAATTATTAGGACACCTTCTAGGTAAAGTTGACTCATCTCCAATCCCTTCTTTATCATGTTTTATATTAGCAAACAAAGTTTCAATAGGATTCACACCAATCACTTTAAGATCTTCATCCTTATTATCACGAAAACTAGAAGAACAAGCTTTTTCGAACCAATCTCTCTTAGCACGCATCCTAGCGGTTCTCTCCCTACTTTTATTAATAGAAATTTTAATAGATTGTATAGACTCATTAATATCAAGCTTGGGTGGCATAGATCTAATCTTAAAAGAATCAATCTCATTAGAAATTCTATCAACGTTTCTAGCCAAGTCATCAATCTTAAGCAATTTTTCTTCTACCATAGCATTGAAAATCTTTTGAGAATTAATAAATTCTTTAATATTGTTTTAAAGATCAGAGGGTATCTTATTATAATTTCCATAAGAATTGTTGTAGGAATTACCACAATTATTAGAGGAATTACTAGGAAAAGGCCTAGGGTTGAAATTGCCTCTATACCCGTTATTACCAAAATTGTTCCTACCAACAAAATTCACATCCATAGATTCATTATTATTTCAATGAAAATAGACAAAGCAATATCATTGGGATCAATAGGAGCACTCTTGCTAGCAATCAATTTCATCAGTTCATCCATCTTTCCACTCAAAGTATTAATTTCTTCGATTGCATGCACTTTTTTACTAGTAGACGATCTTTCGGCATGCCATTGAGAATAATTTGCCATAATATTATCTAGGAGTTTAGTAGCCTCTCCTAATGTGATTTCCATAAAATTACCACCCATGGTGGAATCTAAAATATTTCTAGATGAAAAATTCAATCCATCAATTTCTTATCATCAATTTCATCCTCTCCCAAGATTGTGCAATATTTTCATGATCTAGTTGCTTAAAATTCATTATATTATTCCAAAGGGAGATGATCATAGCGGGAGGAAAATACTTGGAAATAAAAGCATCTTTACACTTATTCCATGAATCGGTACTATTTTGAGGAAAAGATGAAAACCAAGTTTTAGCACGATCTCGTAGTGAGAACAGAAATAGATTCAATTTAACAATATAATTATCAACATATTTTTTCTTTTGCATATCACACAACTCAATGAAAGTATTTAGATGGGATGTAGCATCTTGATTAGGACTACCAGAAAATTGTTCTTTCATAACAAGATTCAACAAAGCGGCATTAATTTCATAATATTCCGCACTAGTGGCGGGAGAAATCGGAGTACTAATAAAATCATTATTATTAGTGTTGGAAAAGTCACACAACTTGGTATTTTCTTGAGACATCTTGACAAAGCAAGCTATCTAGCACACTAGCAAACAAAAAGCAAACAAAAAGACGAACGGAAAGAAGGCGAATAAAAAGGCAAATATTTTTGTGTCTTTTTGAAAATGTTTTCGAAGTGGGGAAGAGGAAAATGAGAGGCAAATGGAAAATAATGTAAGTGCAAGAGATGAGAGTTTATGACAGGTACTTGGTAGGGTTGATGTAGAACCTCCCTGACGACGGTGCCAGAATTTCTTCCTATTACTTCTTGAGCTTGCGTTGGTTTTTCCCTTGAAGAGGAAAGGGTGATGCAGCAAAGTAGACATAAGTATTTCCCTCAGTTAATAACCAAGGTATCAATCCAGTAGGAGGTACACGCAAGTCTCCAATAGTTGCACCTATACAAGCAAACAAATACTTGCACCCAACGCAAAAAAGGGATTGTCAATCCCTTCACGGTTAATTGCAAGGATGAGATCTGATAGAGATAGGTATAAAAGATAAATAAAATGGCAAAACTAAATAAAATTAAATAATTTGCATCAAGGTATTTTTTGTATTTTTAGTTTTATAGATCTGAAAATAGCATGATGAGAAATAGACCCGGGGGCCATAGTTTTCACTAGAGGCTTCTCTCTTGAAGAAAGCATACGGTGGGTAAACAAATTACTGCTAAGCAATTGGTAGAAAAGCGTAAAGTTATGATGATATATAAGGAAATGATCATGAATATAGGCATCACGTCCGTGAAAAGTAGACTGACTCCTTCCTGCATCTACTACTATAACTCCACACATCGACCGCTATCCAGCATGCATCTAGTGTATTAAGTTAACAAGGACAAAGTAACACCTTAAGCAAGATGACATGATGTAGAGGGATGGATCCAATCAATATGGTAAAAAACCCATCTTTTTATCCTTAATGGCAACAATACAAATACGTGACTCGCTACCGCTACTGTCACTGGGTGAGGACACCACAAGATTGGACCCATCACAAAGCACCTCTCCCATTGCAAGATAGATCAATCTAGTTGGCCAAGCCAAATCAATAGATCAAAGAGATATACAAAGCTATCTTAATCATGTAGAAAAGAGTTCAGAGAAGACTCAAATAATATTCATAGATAATCTGATCATAAATCCACAATTCATCATATCTCAACAAACGCACCGCAAAAGAAGATTACATCGAATAGAACTCCAAGAACATCTAGGAGAACATTGTATTGAAGATCAATGAGAAAGAAGAAGCCATCTAGCTACTAGCTATGGACCCATAGGTCTGTGGTAAACTACTCACACATCATCAGTAGGACAGCAAGGTTGGTGTAGAGGCCATACGTGATCGAATCCACCTCCGGCAGAGTGCCAGAAAAGGCCCCAAGATGGGATCTCACGAGAACAGAAGCTTGCGACAGCGGAAAAGTATTTTTGGTGTGCCCTCTGGTATATGGGGAATATTTGGGTATTTATAGAGCTGGAATTAGGGTTAGGGGAACTGCGAGGGGCCCACAAGCTTGCAGGGCGCCCCCCGTGAGGCGCGCCCTGTGAGCTTGTGGCCCACTCGTGGCTCTCCTGGCCTCCTCCCAAAGCTCTTGGTTGTCTTCTTGTGCAAGAAAAATCCTCAAAAAGTTTCATTCCATTTGGTATTGATTTTCTGTAGAAGACAAAAACAATGAAAAACAGCAACTTGCACTGGGCACTAGGTTAATGGGTTAGTCCCAAAAATGATATAAAATAGCATATTAATGCATATAAAACATCCAAGATAGATAATATAATAGCATGGAACAATCAAAATCTATAGAGACGTTGGAGACATATCAATGACGCTCATCGACCCTGGCATTTTCGGTGTGTTATATGCATAGTGTGATGCTGCCATGAACTTCGCCAGTGCTTGCCAGCCAAGAATCCCATTGTACGGCAACGAATCTTGACGACATCAAAGACAATCTTATCTGTCATGTAGTTGAGCTCACTGCCAAACGTGACCGACATCATAGACAATCTTATTTGTCATGTAGTTGAGCTTACTGCCAAACATGACCGACAGTGTCTTCTTGAGATCTTCGTTAGAAATCTGCAGCCACTTGATCACATCTGATGAGATCAAGTTCAGACTAGCCCCACCGTCAACTAACATCTTAGTCATCTTGAGGTTGCATATTGTTGGTGAAACCAACAACGGGAAACACCCGACTGCAGTTGTGCAATCAAGGTGGTCCTCGGCGTCAAAGATTATGGGTGTGCTGGACCATCTCAGTGGCTTCTTGGCATCTATTGCCGGTTCTGCTGCATTGACTTCACGCACCCACTGCTAGAGTTGGTGGTGAGAGGTGTGCAAAGATGCACCTCCATCAACGCACATTGCTTCAGTGGCCTTCTGGAACTCATGCTCGCAGGACTCGTCATCATCCTCTTTGTCCTCATCATCATCTTCTTTCTTGTCACAGCCTCTAGCAGGCGTCTCCTTCTACTACTTGGCCTTGTCGCGGCGACCTCCTCGGCCACCATGTTTCTTGTCGGACCCACTAGCACCTTCCTGAGCCTTCTCCTTGTCCCGCTTCTCGTACTCTGTTTTTTGCTTCTCGGCAAGCTACTCAACTTGCTGGCAGTCTTGCAGGTCATGGCTCTTGGAGCAGTGGATCTTGCAGTATTGCTTGCTCGATCCCCTGGTCTGGTCGGCAGCCGCCAAGGCTTGACATGAGGCACACCCATCAATCTCCTTGCCGGGGCTTTCAGTCTTCGCCTTTTTGGTAGTGTCACCGTTGCCGGATCCCTCAACAGCGAGCACTGCCTTGCCCTTGCGCTTCCTATTGCGCTTCTGACCTTACTTCTTTGGGGTGGTGGTTGTGTCGTCATCCTCAGAGTCGACCTCTATGCCATCATCCTCCCTGAGAATCTTGTCCCCTCCTTATAATATGCACACTTGTCAACCAGAGCATAGAGCTCGGCGACATCCCTTACTTTGTTCATCGCCAGCTCATCCCGCATATTGCGATTTCGCACATTTGTGTGAAACGCGAAAATCACAGCTGTAGGATGCATATCGGGGATGTTGCGTTGTACGCGGCTAAATCTCTGTATGTATCTGCGGAGCGATTCGTTGTCTCTCTGTGGGATCACATGCAAATCACTTTCCTGGTCAGGAGCTTTGTGGCCTCCTATAAAGGCGCCAACAAACTTGTGGCACAGATCCGCCCAAGAGGAAATGGAATCCTTCGGAAACATAGATGCGCCCTTGCTGAGAACTCCCTTGCTCCAAGTAGGGAGGAGAGGGTATGTCTCGTGCCCTTCCTTCTAGGAGGTTTGGGCTTTCCTATCCATCCCTTTCTACGGGGTTTGTTGGAGTTCTATGGGATCTAGCTCCACAACCTCACCCCGGGGTCCATGTTGCATATCTCTGGCTTTGTAGCCCTGTGCGAGATATTTTTGAGTTGTGAGGCCCATTTCAACTTGTGGAGGAAGCATTTCTGTCTTGTCCCTCGCCTCCGAGGAGGATCCATATTCGAGGTGGGCAGCGCTGAAGTATGGCGGATAGCTGGGACAGGGTACCCAATTGGAACCCCACGAAAAGATCCCAAAGGATGGACCTCAGAGTGGTTGTATATTGAAGACGTTCCCCTCACCGGTCCAATTCGGCAAGGGTTGCCCGAATACTCAAACGACCCACCTATAAAGCAGTTCAACTGGCGGCCTAGAGGCCCTTCCTAACAGGATAACGAAGAGGTGCGTTCGTTGGCGGCCAAGATCAAGCTGCTAACTAGCAGTAAGCTGACCATTATCGAAGTAATGGTCGTCACCATTAACCAATGCGTGCAACCCCTCCAGCAAAGGGGTCATCATTTATGATGCTACAACGGGACTAACGACGTAACCCGCTACCAGCGACAAGGGCCAGACAATAAGGCGGGTCTGGCCAAAATATTGGTCGATCTCTTCAAGGGAGAGGAGGTAGATTTTGCTCGAATGAGTATCTGGGAAGGTTGCTCCGGATACAATCCGGTGGACTGGGTAAGCCACAATCCACTATCTTGAGCTCACGGATTAAACCCAAACTCTGACTGGTTGTATTTGAACAGGGATGGAGGCGTCAAGTCGCGTCCATTAATTGCCCTCCTCCTCAACTAGAGGATCATTCCCGTGACGACGATCCGGGGTATCATGACGACCCAAAGACGTTGATTGATTTTGAAGACGGGGTGTTTTATCAAGAGAGCATTGACGGTGCCAAGGTCGCTATGAGAATCGATCACCCCGGGGCCCTTCCCTCTTCCACAGTAAGTGAAAAGAAGACCCACTCCCGAACAGAGTGCTCCTCTCATGCTATTCCCCACGTGCTAACTCTACTCCCAAGGGCCGCCGTACTATGCGTCAGACCGTCTTGGGAGGAGCGCAGACCACTCCAACTTCGGCCCCTAACGGGAGATCAAAGTGGAAGGCCTCCACCGAAGCAGAAGCACCGGCCTCCTCGGCCCAGAGGTGATGTATTGCGGAATTACAGCGAGGATTTCTTTTAACACCCTTTTATTAAAGCTTGTTTAATTTTGCAGAAGAAGAATGCCCCTGCATCATTCCTTAGATTCTCTGGGTGCACTGAACCGCAGCTCCCGTCTGAAGTCTTCGGTGCAAGCCGGAGCTTCCCCTGAACACATGGCAGCTGGCGCGCCTCTGGCAGATTCCGATGATGTTTCGGTCACCAACTCCGAAGTCAAGAGTGTAATGAATCATCGCCGCTAGAAGGAAACTTTACGTCATACTGCCTTTGCCGATCAGGATTTTACTGCCTTTGATTCGGTGGATGCGTACCTTGGAGCGGCCCGAATAGGTCTTGAGGGGATCGCCAGCCTTTTTGCCACCAGAGTGCAGGTATGTAACTAAAATAGCTTGAAAGCAGATCATGTTCCCTAACCAACTTGCCCCCAAGCCTTAATTTGGGTGGGACGGCCGAGTTAAGGATTTCCAATGATATGATTTTTCTAGGCCGCAAGAGAGCAGAGCCAAAATCTGTCTGAGGACCTTGAGGCAAACCGGACACAGTTGGTCAAAACTAAGCCCGAACTGTATGCAGCTCGAAAGGCCAACAGCGAATTGTCTGGTAAGTGGAAAAAACTGTTTCACAACGCGTAGAAAGGTATACGGTGTATTCTATGCGTTAACACCTTTTTCTCCATACAGCTGCGGGAGCTGTAAGCGAGTTGCGGAAGGAGCTGGAGGGTGGTAAACGAGTGCTAACGCGAAATGAGGAGGAGAAAAATGAGCTCAAGGCAGAGAATCAGCGGAAAGCTGGGGAAATTAAGAGTTTGAAAACTCAGCTGGCACAAGCTTTGGAGGAAAACCAGAAGCTGAAAGGTGGCATATTTGGTAAGCCCTGATCATACCGTTCTGTTGGCAAGTATCATTGATGTTTTAATGACGATGGGCAACACCTGCTTGTTAGGTCTCCTGACTAGGCGGCCCGAGGAAGAAGTAAGCACTTATAACGGGAACCTTTTAAAGGAGTTGTTGAAGACTTATGAGAGGGCCCCGAAAGCGATGAAGAGTATGGAGAAGGCGTTATGGCCGTCAGATGTGCCGTCAAAGAATATGGCCGAACTAGCAAGTAGCTTTAAGGGAGCTCGGCGAAGGTTTGAATTATGGAATATCTCGTCTTGCCGAGAAGGAGCACGCGAGGCATGGGCTATGGTAAAGACCCGTTTCACCAAGCTAGACCCGAAGCATATTGCCCGGGTTGGTCCAGTGGGCCCTCACGACCGAGAGATACCTCTAAGCTTGGTGTATGATGATGTGATGCCAACCGCTCGCCATTCTTAGAAGGATTATGCTTTAAAGCAATTGATAGACAATGTCGATCAAGAGTAGTTTGTCAATTCTATGTATCTATGTACTTTACATTGACCGAGCTCAATCTGTGTTCTTAATTTTAAAAGAATGTTGTCTTAACCAGCCATCAGCTTCTACCTCCCCGATCAGTGATCGGGAAGTCTTCCGTACTACATGCCTTGGGAAACAAGGCAACACTTCGGGAACCAGGCAATCCGGCTATCTGGCTCGAACGGACAAAACATGTGCGGAGAGTTATGTTATATCACTGTTTGACGTAAGAAACATCTTCTGATGAAAATAGTTCCTCCAAAGGTTCCTTTCTTCAGGTAAAATTATAGTCCAGATACATGAGATCAACGGAGACCAATGGCTGCGAAAATCCACTGGTGATAAGCGCAAGGCTATATTCACTTCCCTTAGGCCGGCTTATTGTATTCTGTAAGAACACTAGCTTTTGGCTTCACCCGTCTGAGGTACGGTCCCGGATGACCCGGTTGTAACAATCACAGAGGTGCTCCCTTTACTCCCTAGCCGAACAATCAGGAACGTAGGGGTAAGCACAGGAGCTAGGCAACCCAGCTTGGCAAAGATCTTGAGTCAAATAAGTGCATATTTTGGCTTGAAAAATATGAGAAGGTTGTAATCAGAACAAATGCGATTTATATTGATTATATTATTCAGCTCCTCTAAGGGAGCCCCCATGCAAAGCTGTGTGTTACATTCAATGATGTATACGGTATTGGCTTGGTATGGTTTGGTTTAGCCGAACGCCTGCCATGTCCAAAATAAAAGGGAAAAAATATAGAGAGGTGACGATGTCTAACTCAGGTGTAAAAGCTCCACAACCGGGCTACGTTCCATGGGTTCGTCTCAAGGCGATCATCGGACGGGCGGCGAATGCGATATGCTCCTCCTGCAAGAACTTTTTCAATGATGTACGGGCCCTCCCATTTGGGCGAGAGCTTATGCTTCTACTTTTCGGGGAGCCGGAGGACGAGGTCACCCACATCTTATGTCTTCACTCGGACTTCACGATTTTGGTAGCGCCGTGCTTGCTGCTGATAAAGTGCGGATCGAGCCCGAGATATATCCCGTTCTCCTTCAAGAGCGTCCAAGTCATCGTGCCGATCCAAGTCGGCTTCCTTTTCTTCGTACATGTGCACTCTAGGCACGTCATGGATGAGGTCGCATGGGAGAATGGCTTCTGCACCGTATACAATAAAAAATAGTGTGTATTCGGTTGATCGGTTAGGAGTAGTGTGCAGCCCCAATAATACGGAATCGAGTTCCTCGACCCAATGGCAGTCTGATTGTTCAAGTGATCGGATCAGGCGAGGCTTGATGCCGCTCATAATGAGCCCGTTGGCCCGTTCGACCTGTCCATTGGTCTGTGGGTGGTACACCGAGGCGTAATCGAGCTTAATGCCCATTTTGCCGCACCAGTCTTTAACTTCCTGGGTGGTGAAGTTGGTACCGTTATCGGTAATTATGCTGTGGGAGACACCATAACGGTGTACGACGTCCGATAAGAAGTCGACGACCGGTCCGGATTCTACTAAAGTGACGGGCCTTGCCCCAATCAACTTGGTGAATTTGTCGACCATGACCAATAGGTACTTCTTTTTCTTTGTGCCCCTTTTGAGTGGCCGAACCATGTCGAGACCCCTGGCCGCGAAAAGCCATGTTATTGGTATCGTACGAATAGCTATGGGGGGCATGTGACTTTGATTTGTGAACATCTAGCATCCAACGAAACATTGGACGAGGGACCGGGCATTCTCGCGGGCGGTGGGCCAAAAGAATCCTGCTCGGAAAGCCTTACTGACCAAGGCCCGAGCTGCCGCGTGGTGGCTGCCCATGCCCGCGTGTATTTCTGCCAGGAGTTGATGCCCCTCTTCTTTGGAGATGCAACTTTGTAAGATTCCTGTGGTGCTTTTTTTGTAATGCTCGCCCTCATGGACCTTGTATGATTTAGAGCGCCAGACTATACGTCGTGCCTCCGTCTGGTTCTCTAGGGGCTGTTGTCGAATGAGGTAGGCGAGCAGAGATTCTATCAAGGGGAAATTACACCCATGATTTCGTGGGCGGAAGGTGTTTCCTCGAGTGCGGAGCCGCCGATGATATGGTCGTCAGGCTCCTTTTCCAGGAAAATATTGTGAGCGGGCTCATTGACTAGTGAGTCGGTGTCACCGTCCTGCCATACTATGGAGGGTTTGAAGAGCCGCTCGAAGAAAGTGTTTTGGGAACCGGGTCGCGCTTGGCGCCCATGCGGGCGAGGACGTCCGTGGCTTGGTTGCTGTCCCTAGAGACATGGTGGAATTCTAGGCCCTCGAATCGGGCTGATATCCCGAGAACTGCATTTCTGTATGCCGCCATCTTGGGGTCCTGGGTGTCGAATTTGCCATTGACTTGAGAGATCGCTAGGTTTGAATCTCCCCTTACTTTGAGGCGTTGCACTCCCATTGACGTGGCTAGACGAAGACCATGTAGTAGTGCTTCGTATTCGGCTGCGTTGTTGGAGTCCACGTACATTATTTGTAGGACATACCGAACAGTGTCGCCTGTAGGGGAGATTAGGATGACCCCAGCCCCCAGTCCGGCTAACATTTTTGAGCCGTCGAAATACATCGTCGAGTGCGAATATGTACTGTACTCTCGGGGTATTTCGGCTTCGGTCCATTCGGCTATAAAGTCGGCCAGTACCTGAGATTTAATAGCTCGGCCTGGTTTGTATGTTATCTTGAAGGGAAGGAGCTCGATGGCCCATTTGGTGATGCAGCCCGTGGCATCCCTGTTGTTGATTATATCATTCAAGGGTACCTCCGACGCCACTGCGACCGAACATTCTTGAAAGTAGTGTAGCAGCTTTCGGGACGCCATCAAACCGTATAAGCTATCTTTTGAAAGTGGGGGTATCGTGACTTGCATGGCGTAAGTACTTCGGACACATAATAGACCAGCTTCTCGACTTGGAACTTGTGGCCCTCAGATTCCCAACACGACGAGCACTGCGCTAACCACTTGATTGGTGGATGAAATGTATAGTAGCATGGGCTCTCCGACGCTAGGTGCGGCAAGGATAGGGTTGCCAGCGAGAAGTGTTTTCATTTCCTCAAGCGCCGCAGTTGCTTCGTATGTTCATTGGAAGTTCTTTGTGTTGTAGGGTGGAGACCCTAAGTAGAGATCTTTCATGAATTGGAGGAGGATACACGAAGAACGCGAAGAACACTTAGAACGAGAGGGTAAATCACAAGAGGAATACTCAAGAACAAGTCCAATCACACATCCACTAGACTCAAATCGACACAACATCCACAACGGTACATAAACAACAATAGGAACAAGGGTACATGATAAGGTTCATCCCAAATCCAAGAAGGAGATGAGGTCTTGATGATCCTATGATGGGGATCCTTCCCTAGATGGGAGTCTTGAATTAACTAGGGATCTTCTCCTAGGAGGTCTTGGTCTCCATGGGAGACGGTAGATAGGAGCAAAGCTCTCAAGATCCTATCATGTACTTTGCTAACCCTAAAACCTGAGAGGAGCACGTAATATATAGTCTAGGGCGAAGGGGTATGGGCCTCGGTGGTTACATGGGCTTTTTATCCCAATTCATAGTGAAACTGGGCGGACCAGACAGTCCGGTGGTAAGTACCAGACAGTCCGGTGAGTCGAGATGCATTTTCGGGTGCCACTGGACTGTCCGCCGTGGGGACCAGACTGTCCAGTAGTGCGATTTCTGTGCGACCGGACTGTCCGCTGTGGGGACCGGGCTGTCCAGTAGTGCAATTTCTGTGCGACTGGACTGTCCGCTTTGGGGACCGGACTGTCCGGTAGTGCAATTTCTGCACGCTTCCTTTTCTTCATCTTGAAACTTCCAATCCGCTCTTGGGGCTTGGGGTCCTTCTCCTTGGCCTCCGGGAAGCTTTCTAGCTGCTTGGTGGTAGTTGCCCTCGTACCTAATGGTGCACAACGTTCCATGGTGAGGTAGCAAGCAAGTCCAATGGATATTCATGTAAATCTCGAAGAGGAGCTGGTTCACCCTATGTCTGGTAGGTCCACTTGGTGCTTGAGGTGCTAAGAAGGTTTAGATGGAGATGACCGTAGGATGCTCTGCATCATCCCCTCCCCCTTGGGAAAGATCCGGCCTCGGATCATAAACTATATCGCCATCTACACGGTAGGCATGGATGCACTTGTTTTTGGCCGGAGTGTATGTGATGGTGCGGTGAGAACACTCCAAGATGTCTTATCGCTTGATGAGGTTCCCTAAGATGTTGGTGTGACCAATATAGCTCATGACGGTACCACCTTGTGAATCCTTCGGAACGAAAGAACATGACAAACACTTGGAAAAACCCATGAGGTTAGCATGAATGCAAAACCTATCATTCGGGTGGTGAGATACCCAACAAGTGACTTTATCATGTTTATCATAAGGAAGGACAAGGTAGTATGACATGGCATGGAAGCATATGATGCGAGTACAACCAAATACATTAGGATCAAACAAACAAGCATGCGTCACTAGTAGAATGTCCAAGTCTCCAAGATCAATAAGCATAGCTTGGTAGCACTCACTACAATGTTTTATGAGAGATGCAACTAATGGAGACAAGGGACAATGTTCTAGACAAGGCAAGTGAGAGTCATGAGCATATATGCCATCAATCCAATGCAATGAGCAATTATGTATCATGGGCAATGTGACAAAGCAAGCGGTCATAGTAAGCACGTCATGCAAACTAGTAGTGCGAAGATGCAACACAGTAGAGGTGATCATGGTCATCATGTCCTGTGTGCAAATAATTGGCATATGTAATGTGCATGATATATTGCAAGCATGAAAACAACATATGAGCAAAGTATGCGCAATATCATGGAGCACACATAGAACATGGTAATAGCAACAAGGATCTCCACCGAGCATGCAAATACACATAGTAGTAGAAGAATAGCGAATCATATGTGAGTGCAAGCAAGGGTCACAATTGCGTGGCAAAGACATATAAAGAGGCATAACATGCAAAGTGAAAACGATAAAATGAGCATAAGGTGACAAGTGGTATATATCCCATAGTCGTGTGAGAGCCAAGTAAAAGAGATGCGCGTAGTCCTTGTGTGAAGGGAACGGTGTGAAGGACAATCCACGGGATCCCAAGTCATCATTGCTCTCAAGAGCTCGTTTCGTCAACTCATGGGATTGTGAGGTTGACAAATATTCTTGAGTACCTACACAAAACAAAGGCAAAGGAAAAATTGTGTGTGCGTGGTATATGTACACATCATCCATTATGATGCATATGTGCATGTGTTGGTTAGCACAAGATATCCAATGCTCAAATAAATGAGATGCGTGATAAAGAAACATGTCATCCACCATGAAAGGTTTGTTCTTATGTATAGCATAGTGGAGACTCGTATTGTGTCATGGATGGTATGCATATGGTGCACACAAGGGATGGAATCATGTGAACTACATTCATGTACATGGTATGGTAAAGGGGGTGAATTGCACAAATTTTGGAAAGGTAGCATAGCAATATCATTGCAAGAGAAGCAAAGTCCAATAACCATCATTTTGTCATCTATGCCATAAGTGCAAATGGGATTTATTTTAATGGGACATGCATAGTTACTATGTTGAGATTGTAATGATGCAATATGGGAGATCTCACTCAAAGCATATGACAAGTTTAATGGATTGTCAAACATGACATAACCGACAGAATTTTCACATGATATCCTATGGAGCATAGCATCACAAGTAGGCAAATCGACATGATCTTCATCATATACATCCTTAATGGGTGGCACATCTAAGCATGTAGAAGACATAGTATGTGGTGAATCCATAAGGTGATCAACATCATCGAAGCAATCAATGTCAAGATAGTCCACTAGTGGGACAAGTGAAGTCCATCACCTATGTTACCTTTAGAGCTCCGCTCTTGTATTGTAGGTGAGGTGGCAAAAATTAACACTTGGTCAATAGATTCGTCAACTTGATGGTACCATGTGGGGGGTGCATCATCGTCCACCATGGACATTTTGTCCATTGGAGGCATGGATCCGTCGAGTGTAGGCATGTCGTCATGTAGGAATCCTAGCACCACAGAAAACACACTCGAAGTAGAGGTTATGTTGTTAGAAATCATAGTGTCCTCACATGCCCTCTCAACTACCTCACTCACTAAGTGTTGTGTCTCACTCACTCCCGCTAGGATGCTCTCCCTCATATGGTTGGTGGAGTCACTCAGATGGCTCTCAACCTCACATAGGATGTGTGGCATGCTCTCGTGCGTGGGGCTAGTGGTGAACAACTCATCCTGTCATGGGAAATGCACTCAATGTCATATATGGTGGAGTCAGTCATCTCACTCATGGGGTGGTGGCTTTCCTCACATGGCAAATGGGGCATCTCGTCATATGTGGGTGTTGGATAGATGTAGGTGCAAATGTCTCCATACTCGACTCCTTTTGCCTCCTTGGTTGAAGGGATAGTCCCATGCTCAAACTCCTCATCCATAACGCCTCCGAAGATGAATGTCGTAGGATGTGGCAAATCATCACTCTCCTCCGAGACCAAAGATAAGGTCTCATGCGCGGTGTCGTGTATTGACTCGGAGTAAGATTCCCATTGTGGCACCGTCTTCATGTTGATGAAGAGGTTTGTGCTTGTCACCATGGTCGAAGGGGATGGCCCTTGCTCAACCGTCTTGTCGCCATATTCTATGAGGTCCATATGATGTGGCATCTCGTAGCTCGTCTCCATGATCGAAGGGAATTTCCCATGCTCGGCCGTCTTCCTTGAGGGGCTTCCGAAGATGGAAGTGTCACCCTTGCATGTAGGTGGTCGCCTTGGACTTGATTATGTCGAAGTAGGCATACTCGTGGGAAGTAGGCGAAGATGTCGTACGTCCAAAGGCGAAGATGCCTTGAGAACACTTGGCCAAGATGCCAAAGTGGTGGTGGTGGCTGTAGCTTCCTCTTGGTGGTGCTCGTCTCACGGTCTTCTCTTGTGCTCATGAAGCTTGGCCGTAGTAAGATGTAGAGCTTGTTGGTACTTGTCGGTGTTGTGGCGGTCGTCTCGAAGATGATGACGGTGCCGTGTGGTACTTGCATCGTGTGGTTGCTCCGAAGATTTGGTACTTGAGCGCCTCCGCCTTGAAGATGGCGAAGGGGAAGAAGGCTTGTAGTTGGCGAACACATGTTGGATGTCATCCATGTGTGCGTCCAACTTGTCATCGAGGTAGTCCCTTTTCCTTGCTTCGGAGTGTCGAATGTCGATGGCAACTCGCTCGATGTGGCCGAGGACCGAAGATGTTGTGCTTTCCCTATCCATCACAAGACTCGAGTAGAGGTGAGTAGGAAATGAGATAAACAATACCAAGATACCTTTTCCCAAAGTTGAGGATGTATCCCATATCACTCAATGTGAAATGAAAGAATATGGGAATTGGTACCAGACTTGTTCACTCATACCTACAAGTAAAGCTTATCGAGAGGCTTGGTCAGGAAAACTTGTCCAAATTCATGCAAATTGAAGTCCAAGATATCGTAAATGTTGAGACAAATCCAAAGGACTCAAAATGCAAAGCAAGTGATCACAAATATAGAGGAGGGCAATAAAGAAACACACACAGTGGGATAATGGGGCTTGTGCAACTATAGGGATGAGCAATACAAAATTGTCTAGCGAAGACTAAGCTCGTGTTGCACAAACACTAGGAGAGCACTAGCTTGATTTCCCACTTGGGCATGATTCACCACTTGGCACCAACCTATATGTATGCAACAAGAATACTTCCTATCCCATGTATCCTCATGCACAAGTATCTCTTTTCGTGCTCAACCCTCTTTTGCTTATAAGCTTACGATCTTTCTTTTCTTGCTTAAAAGCTTTTTTGTGAGAAAAGTATCACAAGATATGCACGGGAGCAAGCAATTGCACTATATGATATATCCAATGATGCAACAATATGATATCGTATCACTAAGGTGCACAAGTTTTTGCGAAGCCCGACAATACTCGGATAGCTAGTCTCAATAGGTATGAAGGTATTCACAAAGATGGTGGAGCTATCAAGATGTAATGGCAAGGAAGGAGAAGTTTATGATGGAATGGATACCTTCATCATACTTAACCTTTCACGAAGTCGGGGGTAACCGGCCTTGCTTCCGGTTGAAGATGTCTCAAAGGATTGCTGGTCGTCGTCGATGTAGAATGTCGTGGAGGATGTACTCAACGGAGTTAGTCAGTACTCGTATCGCTCCACGTAGTGCTTGATGAAGAAGTAACCGTACCTAAGTAGTCGAAACACCTTAGGAGACTCAAATCACAACTCAAACAACCACAAATGCAATAAGAACCAAAATGGGTTAGGTTGCGGAATTTTTATGTGGCGGTGCGGAAGTTATGGCGGAGGGCCTAGGCAAAGATGCCAAAATGCACAAAATTTTATGGATTAAAATGGTGTTGGAACATATCTAGATGGATGGGGAATGTCAATACCTATTCAACGAGCTAAAGAACGTCAAAATCAGACTCCGGATGTGGAAGATGTGGCCGAAACAAGAAGTCAGCCGAAGCAGTTTTTGAACTAGCGGACAGTCTGGTCCTGGGTAGCGGACAGTCCAGTCTTCATCCGAAAACCTTCTGATTCGAGCAGACAGTCCAGTATCTGGGAGCGAACAGTCTGGTCTGTGAGCAATTTGCTCCTGATGCGAGCGGACAGTCCGGTACGGGGGTCCGGCCAGTCTGGTGCGGGCTGGGAAGGGACAAACTTGAATTTTTTGGGCGGAAATGGATGGTTTCAAGCTCGAAATTGATGGGGGAAAAGAAAAATTGAGGCTAGGGAACACCAAGGGCGGTAGATCCACTTGCCAAACACTAGATCCACGGATCAAAATCAACAAAAACTCAAAAGAACATCAAATCACAAGAAATATTTTTGGCAAATTTTTGGGGAAATTTTCGAAATTGGGGAGAAAAATTAAAACTAAGGCAAGAAAGTGGGGGATTGAGGGCTCCAAATTCATGAGAACCTTGCTCTAATCCAAGATGTTGTAGGGTGGAGACCCTCAGTGGAGATCTTTCATGAATTGGAGGGGGATCCACGAAGAATGTGAAGAACACGAAGAACAAGAGGGTAAATGACAAGAGGAACACTCAAGAACAAGTCCACACATCCACTAGACTCAAATCCACACAAGATCCACAAAGGTACATAAACAACAATAGGAACAAGGGTACATGATAATGTTCATCCCAAATCCAAGAAGGAGATGAGGTCTTGATGATCCTATGTTGGGGATCCTTGTCTAGATGGGGGTCTTGAATCCACTAGGGATCTTCTCCTAGGAGGTCTTGGTCTCCATGGGAGAAGGTAGATAGGAGCAAAGCTCTCAAGATCGTATCATGTACTTTGCTAACCGTAAAAACTAAGAGGAGCACATAATATATAGTCTAGGAGCGAATGGGGTATGGGCCTCGGTGGTTACATGGGCTTTCTAACCAAATTCATAGCGAAACTGGGCGGACCGGACAATCCGGTGAGTCCAGATGCATTTTCGGGTGCCACCGGACTGTCAGCTGTGGGCACCGGGTTGTCTGGTAGTGCAATTTTTGTGCGACCGGACTGTCCATTGTGGTGACCGGACTGTCCGGTAGTGCAATTTCGGTGTGACCGGACTGTTCGCCGTGGGGACCAGACTGACCGGTAGTTCAATTTCTACATGCTTCCTTTTCTTCATCTTGACACTTCCGGTCCGCTCTTGGGTCATGGGGTCCTTCTCCTTGGCCTGTGGGAAGCTTCCTAGCTGCTTGGTGGCGGTTGCCCTCGTACCTAATGGTGCGCAACGTTCCATGGCGAGGCAGCAACAAAGTCCAATGGATATTCATGTAAATCTCGAAGAGGAGCGGGTTCACCTTAAGTTCGGTAGGTCCGCTTGGGGCTTGAGGTGCTAAGAAGGTGTACATGGAGATGACCGTAGGATGCTCTGCATCACTTTGTCTTTTTAAGCAGTCTGTATCGACAGCATTCAGGTCCGGACCCCCTACCAGACTGGCCTCGTGGACCACCAAGAGCCCGGATTGGGGGTGTGTTGCCCTTACGAAGGTGTTGCAGAAGCGTATCGACAGCATAATAGAGACCGGCGCGAAGCTGGTCGATGTTGTCAAGATCATGCTCCATCGTCGGCTCCTCCCTTGCCAGGAGAGGGCCCAACCAATGTGGGAGTATGAGCCCGAGGATCTGGCCACCGTGCAACGCCTCTTCGGCCCGGCCACTATGGGGCCAACTATTCAAGCCCCAGAAGGAGTGGCCGGTCAAGGGGAAGGACATCGGCCTTGATGCCGTGAACACCCCAAAGGAGGTGAGTAGAATTCATCTTTTAAGGTGTACTCGGATATTCATACCACGTATGATTCGACCTGAACCTCTATGCGGATTTTGTAGGGCTGGCTTGCCAAGGCCGAGAAGATTAGCAGCCCAGTGCCGCTGCCAGAAGAGCCCCGATCAGAGCAGCTGGAACAACTACTGGTCATTGTGCCCTATAAGGAGCCCGACAAGAAGGGCAAGAAGAAAGTGGTACGGAAGGCCAAGGAGGGCCTCCGCCACAGGGCTCGCTAGGCAACCGGTTCGGAGATGCTGCATCCTCATCCGTACAGGATAGGGACAAGGATGAGGACAAAGAGTAGACTGCCTCCTCTTGCTACAAAACATGGGCAGCGTCTGAGGACGTCGAAGAGATTCAGCCTCCTCAAGCCCTGAAGAGGCGGTGCCGGCCCAAGCTGGTAGTGCCTGACAGCTCGGACGAGGAGTCTGAAGCGTACGAGGAGATCCCACAAAACGGATCCAGGGTCAAGACCCCTACGACCAGGTACACATCATGGCATTTTCCATTCTCTTGTTCTGCAGTAATCTCTGGTCGACCGTAGAGTGATTGATTTTTGGTGGTGCAGTCCACAGCGTGGCCACCCCACCGAGGAGACCTCGGAGGGGACGTCCCCACCCACCGAACTAGCGGACAGTGGCTCACCCACCGTGCCTCCTCTGAATCCCGAAGAGATTGGGGAGGTGATGTCTCGAAGGACTCCCCCTCCTCCGAACACAGAGAGGAGGTCGACACCACAATGGTCGAGGCTAACACCTTGGTCAACGAACACCAGGAGGGTGCGTCCTTCCTGGCTGATGCAGGGAGGTAGTCCAGACCATCCGGACCCCGTGAGGCATCCGCTCCCGAGCGCCCAAGGCCCTCGTTGGCACGGGTTCCTCCTTCGAGAGGAGAAGGGGTCGGGGAGCCAACGCAAGCATCGAACACCTCTACGCGGGCGGCGTCTGGCAGGCCGGACGTGCTGGAGGAGTTGGTGAACAACTCCATCATCGTTGATGGGCACCGCACTCTTATGAAAGCGGTTACGCAAGGTGTTCGGTCCGTCCAATCCGGATGGAACGATATTGTCCAAGGCGTTTCTAACTGGCTTTGAGGTAAGTCAAGTAATGCGCTTTTCTAATAGAGCAGTTGTAATCTTTTAATTTGGGTAGGCCTTGTACATAGCAGCCCTCGAGACTCTGCAAGGACTTCGGAGAAGCTTGCAGAGGATCAAATTTGGTAGGCTGATTAATAATCTCGACATTTCTTCATGCTAATGCAAGCATCTTCCGTGGCCGTGGCTGCTAATGCCGCGACACTAGAGGAGATGGATCGGAAACTCAAGCTTTCCGATAAAGAGCTTGACCTTGTCAACAGACGGCTTGACCTGCAAAAGTAACAAACGAAGAGAAGACTCAGGGATGCAAAGTTTGTTAGCTCTCATAAGATATTCATCTTTGATGTAATAGCGTTCCCAAGATGTATGCGTCAAGCACTTGGCATAAGGAATAGCAAAATTAGGATCATTCGCATACAAGTCTTTTATGTGCTCAAAGCCAATGACATTCAATTCAATTTGAGTAACAAGCATGCATATACGGGAAAGTGCATCCGCCACAACATTTTCCTTTCCTTTGATATACTTGATGACATAAGGAAATGACTCAATGAACTCACTCCACTTATCATGACACTTGTTCAACTTAGTTTGACCCTTAAGATATTTAAGCGTTTCATGATTGGTATGGATGATAAATTCATGAGGGCGAAGGTAATGTTCCCATTCATGCAAAACTCACACTAAAGCATATAGCTCTTTGTCATAGATGGGGTAATTGAGTTGCGCTCCGGAGAGTTTCTCACTAAAGTATGCTATCGGGCGCTTCTCTTGCTTTAACACTCCTCCTATGCCATTACCACTAGCATCGCAATGAATTTCAAAAGGTTTGTGAAAGTTGGGTAATGCAAGCACGGGAGCATGAGTAAGCAAATTCTTAATCTCATTGAATGCGCTATCTTGCGATGGTCCCCAAACAAAGGGTGCATTCTTCTTGCTCAAAGCTTGTAAAGGAGATGCAATAGTGCTAAAATCCTTCACAAATCTACGGTAGAAACCGGCTAAACCAAGGAAACTACGCACTTGTTGCAAATTGGTTGGTTTGGCCAAGTTCTAATAGCATTGATCTTAGATTCATCAACATGAACACCCTTAGAAGATACTACAAAACCCAAGAAAACAAGCTTATCAACACCAAAAAGGCATTTGTCCATATTAGCATAGAGGCGCTCTTTTCGAAGAGTTTGCAACACGGTTCTAAGGTGGGTGACATGATCTTTGAGAGATTTGCTAAAAACAAGGATATCATCGAAGTAGACCACAACGAACTCACCAATGTAAGGGCGAAACACATAATGCATAAGACGCATGAAAGTACCAGGTGCTTCCGATAAACCCATAGGCATAACTAACCACTCATACAAACCAAACTTTGTTTTGAAAGCGGTTTTCCATTCATCACCCTCTTGTATGCATATTTGATAGTAACCACTTTTGAGATCAATTTTGGAGAAAATAGTGGCACCGCTAAGTTCATCTAGCATATCATCAAGGCGTGGAATGGGGTACCTATAACGAACGGTGATAGCATTGATAGGTCTACAATCGGAACACATGCGAAAGCTACCATCTCTTTTTGGTACAAGAATGACTGGTACGGCACAAGGACTCAAACTTTCGCGCACATGTCCATTGTCTATGAGATGTTTTACTTGCCTTTGTATTTCTTTGGTTTCTTCGGGGTTGACTCGGTAGGGAGCCTTGTTTGGAAGTGGTGCTCCGGGTATGAGGTCGATGCGGTGCTCGATGCCTCGTAGTGGAGGTAGACCCGGAGGTAGCTCGTCGGGGAAAACATCTTGAAATTCCTGCAGTAGAGAAGATAACACCAAAGGTAGATTGTGAGAGGTGTTAGTTTTTGGTGCCTCGTCCTTGCACAAAAGGACATAGTGCATAACACTTGATGGGTTCTCACACACTTCTCCCATCTCACGTTTGGTGGCAAAGAGGACTAAGTTCTTTTTGTTGCTCATCGTGGAGGCACTCAATTTGGGTTTGTGGCGCTCACTCTCTTTTTGGTGGTTCTCTCTCACTATTCTCTCCACGATGGGTGGCTTGCTTGTCAGCGATCACTTGGCTTGGAGACATAGGTCGTAGCACATACTCCTTTCCTTTCATCTTGAAGCTATAATGATTTGTACGCCCATTATGGATGACACGTCGGTCAAATTGCGATGGTCGTCCAAGAAGGAGGTGGCAAACGATCATTGGAATGTCATCACACTCCAAAGTGTCTTCGTAAGATCCGATCTTGAAAGAAACTTGTACCCTATGCTCGACTTGCATAGTGTCGGAGTCTCTTAGCCATTGAACCTTGTAGGGGTGTGGGTGCTTCATCTTGACCAATTGGAGCTTGGAGCATAGTTCTTCACTTGCTAAGTTATGGCAACTACCTCCATCGTTGATGACCTTGACGGACCTTCCATTGATGCCGGCCTTGGTGTGGAAGATATGGCATCTTTGGTCTTCGTCTTGTTGATGTTGAAGAGTCAATACCTTGGAGACAACGAGA
Organism: Aegilops tauschii subsp. strangulata; assembly: GCF_002575655.3. Lineage (NCBI taxonomy): Eukaryota > Viridiplantae > Streptophyta > Magnoliopsida > Poales > Poaceae > Aegilops > Aegilops tauschii. The sequence continues at coordinate 283,214,521 of NC_053036.3, forward strand.
GCGGGGCTTGAATCTTCATCACAAAAGACTTGATCATCTTCATCTTCGTTCATGCGTCGGTGCATGGCCACTTGCTCAAGGGCTTCTATCTCCTCTTCACTCATGGAGTCATAGGTTCCGTCGTCATTGAGGATCATGGTGCGCTTGTTTGTACACTTAAAGGACTTGTGGCCTCGGCCACCGCATGTGAGGCATTTGAAGGAACTTGTCTTGATGGTCTCATCAGTTGGGGTAGATGATGATGAAGCTTTCAGCTTGAAGTTGCTTGTAGTAGGAGGATGACTTGAGCTTGTCGAAGTTTTCTTGTAACTTGACTTGTCGCCATTGCTTGTAGATGGCTTGGTTGAGGTAGAAGGTGTTGGAGTCGTTGAAGCTTTGATGCGGAGCATCCTACGGTCATCCCCATGGACCTACCATCGTCTCATCAAGAGCCAAGAGGACCTATGACACGAGCACGAGCTAGAGCTCTCGAGAACGAGGTGACTTCCTTCCTTAGTGATATCACATATGATCCACTCGAGACATGGCTACTACCTAAGTCCGATATGCTATGCATGATTAGGTGTCAAGAGGAGCCTCCCGAGGATGCACGTGAAGACGGACAAGCCGCCAAGTCCATGGATGAAGAGAACCAACGGAAACGGGCAAGTTCACCTTCCAGGCCCCGGACATCCGGCCATGACCCCGGACATCCGGCCCCTGGAGCATCCACAGAAGCAGCAGCCCAAACGCCCAAGCCTACAGGGCCCGGACATCCGGCCAAATCCCGGAAATCCGGCCAAAAGCCCGGACATCCGGCGCCACGCTACAGAACATCCAGAAGTTTTGCCCTCCAGCCCGGACATCCGGCCCCCAGCCCAGACATCCGGCCTCTCCTGAAGCCCCGGACATCCGGCCCGTCGCCCGGACATCCGGCCACCCCTGTCTGCGCACAGTAAGGGCCGAGGCCCTTGTAAGAAGAAGGAGAAGAAGGAGAAGAAGAAGAAAGAAGGAGAAGAAGAAGGAGAAGAAGGAGAAGAAGGAGAAGAAGGAGAAGAAGAAGAAGAAGAAGAAGAAGAAGAAGAGGAAGAAGAAGAAGAAGAAGAAGCGTAAGTTTAATGTAGGTGATTATGTTTTGTTATACAACTCTCGCTTAAGATTTTTTGCAGGAAAACTTCTCTCTAAATGGGAAGGTCCTTACGTTATCGAGGAGGTCTATTGTTCCGGTGCCATAAAATCAACAACTTCAAAGGCACAAATCCGAAGGTGGTGAACGGTCAAAGAATCAAACATTATATCTCAGGTAATCCCATAAATGTTGAAACCAATGTTATTGACACCGTAACCCCGGAGGAGTACATAAGGGACACTTTCCAGAACGTTTCAGACTCCGAAAAGGAATAGGTATGTGGTACGGTAAGTAAACCGACTCCAAAACAGTTCTAATAGCAATTTTCCTCCGTTTTGGAATATTTAAGAAAATAGGAAAATAATAAGTAGTCCGGGAAGGACACGAGGCGTCCACGAGGGTGGAGGGCGCGCCCTACCCCCCTGGGCGCGCCCCCTGCCTCGTGGGCACCTTGTGTGCCCTCCGGACTCTGTTTTCTTGCGCGATACTTCTTTTGGTCGGCAAAAATTCATTATATAATCTCCCGAAGGTTTTGACCACTGTACCACGACACAATCCTCTGCTTTTGTTTCGAGCTATTTCTCTGACAGCTCTAGATCACCATGACGTCTTCAAGAGCCCCCAAGGACAAGTTTTTCGAGAAGGTCGTCAACCCCTACCCCGCGGAGGTGCTGCACATCCGCGATGTTGAGGGACCAAGGAGGACCTGAAGCGTGGAGACAAGACTCGAAGCAGTCGAGCAACAAGTTTTCAAGTGCCAGGGGATGGTGGAACGCGGACTCAACGCCAACCACATGATGATCACGGAGTTCACCAACAACCACAAGCTGGATGCCAAGAACATTGGGGAGACCATCTTCAAGCTTCACGAGAAAATCGAGCACCTCCAAGCCTAGATCTATGACCTGCAAAACCAAAACTACGAGTATGAATATAGATTCAAGAGGATGAGTTTGGCTGCAGATATGAGGATCCCGGAGACTCAATCATCCATCTATGATGGTGAGCCTATGCCTTGGAAGATGGACGACAAGCCTACATCATCAATAACTCCATCATCACCATCTCCGAAGAAAGAGACATAAATACATGGGTATGGGCACTCCCCTTGGAAACTGCCAAGCTTGGGGGAGGTGGCCCGGTATCGTATCACCATCACACTCCTATCTTTACCGTTTTTCTTAGTTCGATCCTTTTGGTAATATCTTGATCTAGTAGCATAAAGTTTTAGTATGATCTAGCTTTGAGTTTTTGTGTTGATCCTTATCTATGTAATTGAGTCCGTGAGCTATATATAATAAAGATTAGTTTTGAGTCGAGGGCTTTTCTATCTTGCTATGATCTTGAAGAAAAAAAGAAAGAATAAAAAGAAATAAAGATATCATATTGACTTTATGGAGAGTAATGACTTCACATATAAAGAGTATGATGAATAAAAGTTGTTGAGAGTTGACAAACATAGTTTTGGTCATCGTTACAATTAATAGGAAGTAATAAAGAAAGAGAGGTTTTCACATATAAATATACTATCTTGGACATCTTTTATGATTGTGAGCACTCATTAAAATATGCATACTAAAAAGTTGATGTTGGACAAGGAAGACAACGTAATGGGTTATGTTTTCTCATATCCGAAATAAATTATATTGTCATGGATCATCCAACATGTTGAGCTTGCCTTTCCCCCTCATGCTAGCCAAATTCTTTGCACCAAGTAGAAATACTACTTGTGCTTCCAAATATCCTTAGACCCAGTTTTGCCATGAGAGTCCACCATACCTACCTATGGATTGAGTAAGACCCTTCAAGTAAGTATGTATGACCTATTAGTGTGGAGAAAATAAGCTTTATACGATCTTGTGATATGGAAGAAATAAAAGCGACGGACTGCATAATAAAGGTCCCTATCACAAGTGGCAATATAAAGTGACATTCTTTTGTATTAAGATTTTGTGCATCCAACCATAAAAGCACATGACAACCTCTGCTTCCCTCTGCGAAGGGCCTATCTTTTATTTTTGTCTTATGCCTTATACAAGAGTCATGGTGATCCTCACCTTTCCTTTTTACACTTTATCCTTTGGCAAGCACTATGTGTTGGAAAGATCCTGATATATATCCAATTGGATGTGGGTTTTCATAAAGCATTATTGTTGACATTACCCTTGAGGTAAAAGGTTGGGAGGCAAAATTATAAGCCCCTGTCTTTCTCTATGTCCGCTTAAAACTTCATACCCATAAGTATTGCGTGAGTGTTAGCAATTGTGAAAGACTAAATGATAGTTGAGTATATGGACTTGCTGAAAAGCTCTTATATTGACTCTTTCCGATGATATGATAAATTGCAATTGCTTCAAAGACTGAGATTATAGTTTGTTAGTTTTCAAAGACTGAGATTATACTTGACATTGTGAATAGATTGTTACTTTAGCATAAGAAATCATATGACAATATATATATATATATGTGTATGTATGTATGTATATATGTTGTTGTTTTAAGAATGATCATGATGCCCTCATGTCTGTATTTTATTTTATCGACACCTCTATCCCTAAACATGTGGACATATTTTTCGGTTTCGACTCCCACTTGAGGACAAGCGAGGTCTAAGCTTGGGGGAGTTGATACGTCCATTTTGCATCATGCTTTTATATCGATAGTTCTTGCATTGGGTTGTTATTACACATTATGTCACAATACTTATGCCTTTTCTCTCTTTTTTTACAAGGTTTACGTGAAGAGGGAGAATGCCGACAGCTGAAATTCTGGGCTGGAAAAGGAGCAAATATTAGAGACCTATTCTGCACAACTCCAAAAGTCCTGAAACTCCATGGAAGTCAGTTTTGGAATATATTAAAAACATTGGGCGAAGAAAGCACCAGAGGGGGGCCATCCCACTGTCCACGAGGGTGGAGGGCGCGCCCTACCCCCTAGGCGCGCCCCCCTGCCTCGTGGGCCACCTGGAAGCCCCCCGATGCCCATCTTCTGGTATAAGGTGTCTTTTGCCCTGAAAAAATAAGAAGGAAGCTTTCGGGATGAAGCGTTGCCGTCTCGAGGCGGAACCAATCTAGGGCTCCGGCGGAGCTGTTCTGCCGGGGAAACATCCCTCCGGGAGGGGGAAATCGTCACCATCGTCATCACCATCGATCCTCTCAGCGGGAGGGGGTCAATCTCCATCAACATCTTCAATAGCACCATCTCATCTCAAACCCTAGTTCATCTCTTATATCCGATCTTTGTCTCGAAACCTCAGATTGGTACCCGTGGGTTGCTAGTAGTGTTGATTACTCCTTGTAGTTGATGCTAGTTGGTTTATTCGGTGGAAGATCATATGTTCAGATCCTTGATGCATATTAATACCCCTCTGATTATGAACATGAACATGATTTGTGAGTAGTTAGGTTTGTTCCTGAGGACATGGGAGAGGTCTTGTTATAAGTAGTCATGTGAATTTGGTATTCGTTCGATATTTTGATGAGATGTATGTTGTCTTTCCTCAAGTGGTGTTATGTGAACGTCAACTACATGACACTTCACCATTATTTGGGCCTAGGGGAAGGCATTGGGAAGTAATAAGTAGATGATGGGTTGCTAGAGTGACAGAAGCTTAAACCCTAGTTTATGCGTTGCTTCGTAAGGGGTTGATTTGGATCCACATGTTTCATGCTATGGTTAGGTTTACCTTAATTCTTCTTTCGTAGTTGCGGATGCTTGCGAGAGGGGTTAATCATAAGTGGGACGCTTGTCCAAGGAAGGGCAGTACCCAAGCACCGGTCCACCCACATATCAAATTATCAAAGTAACGAACGCGAATCATATGAGCATGATGAAAACTAGCTTGACGATAATTCCCATGTGTCCTCGGGAGCGTTTTCCTTTATATAAGAGTTTGAACAGGCTTGTCCTTTTACTACAAAAAAGATTGGGCCACCTTGCTGCACCTTGTTTACTTTTGTTACTTATTACCCGTTACGAATTACCTTATCATAAAACTATCTGTTACCGATAATTTCAGTGCTTGCAGAGAATACCTTACTGAAAACTGCTTGTCATTTCCTTCTGCTCCTCGTTGGGTTCGACACTCTTACTTATCGAAAGGAGTACGATAGATCCCCTATACTTGTGGGTCATCATTCACCCCTCCCTCCCTCATGGACCGAGTAATCGAGCCATCTCCCTCCCCTTCTCAATCTCTCTTGCAGGGACCGTTCGCGCCAACCCCTCTCGAGTCCTCTTCTTGTCGCAACGACCGATGCCACCCCCTTCTCTCTGCCGCTGGATGGGCCGAGAAACATGCCAAATTACTAGAGGGTACGGTTTCGGCCTCTGGAGCAGCAACCATTAGGACAATTGTGCCAACAATTAGAAAGAGCATTGGAGGTGTCCGTATACACCATATTTGACAGAGGCGATTTTACCGTATGGGCACCCTGGGCACGTGCCCGGGCTCGACGGTGCCGTTTAGATGAACTCCCGCGAGCTATCAAAGCCGCTAGAATTGTTAAACATGTTGAAATACCTGGAAAATCGGGAAATAATGTTGGGAACAAACGAACTGCACTATCTGGGCCAGTTTGAGCATTCCTTTGCCTACTGGGCCTTTCTTGCTACAACCAGGAGCCATTGGCCCGTTCACATGTTTGGTAACATGGGCTATGCTTGCAGCAGCCATAAGAGAAGCCAGCTCGTGAAACACGGTTCAGAATCGATCCATTGAGAGTAAATTGCAGAAAACAATACGTTACATATTTTTGGCAGAAAACATCATGTCCAGCGTAATCTTTTGGCAAATAACACTAATCGGCGTATTAGCGTCGTTTGAGCGCGTTTATGACAGGTGGAGCTCACTTGTCAGGAGTTGACCTGGCAAAAAATGCCACATAGGCGCGTTGACCCTTCCTCCTCTCGCTCCCCTCTCTTGAGCATTACGTCGAACAAGTCGTGTGTGCTCACAGTGGCGGCAGCCTTTACCGGAGTCCGGCGAGGCTGCTGAGCCACGAGCTCCGACGTACTGCAGATCCGTGCCTCGTTCTCCTCCGTCGCCCCACACAGCAGGTTCGTTGTGCGTCGCCTCCGATGCATCCGTCCGCGGACGACGCGCAACCACCGCATCGCCGCTGCGCTCGGCCGCTTCTCCCTGTCCCACACAAAACCAATGAGGAAAAGGCCGTGCCACCTGGTGCATCAGTTCGTCGACAGCTTGGCCGCGCCGGCGGCAGCCAGTGGTGGTCACGGAAACGCTGCTCATCCTGGTAGCGGTGCTCTGCTTCATGCTCTACGTGGTCGGGCTGGTCATGGTGGCCTGGTGCTCCCGCCTATGCATCGCCTCTGCCTTCTCTGTCGACGCGCCGGGGGCAGTCACAGCGTCGTGCAAGGGTATCAAGAAGAAGGCACTACAGTCGCTGCCCCACAGACGAGCGCATTTGGCGGAGTTCGCGGGCGGCGACGAGGTGCGTGTGCTCCCGAGTCCCGACATGCGGCCAGGCGGACGAGCGCATCTGGCCGTCACGAGGTTTGCTCTACGGACGAGCAACAACAGCTATACGGGTACGTGGCGGCAGTAGCAGTCATAGGAAGGATCCCGACGGACGAGCAACAGTAGCCGTATGGGACGAATCTCGATGAATCTGGTGCAGGGCAGGGACGATGGAGACGAATATCTCCGGATCCAGCTTGGGGTACGACTGTGGCGGCGGGGGCAGGGCAAGCAGGCACGACGCGAGGGCCTGGGCGGCGCAGGGAGGCGGGGCGCGCGCTCGGGAAGAAGGGATGACCTGCGCACTTGTTTCTTCAGAGAAAGAAGAAAGAATAGACCAGTCAACGTGCCTATGTGGCATTTTTTCGCCAAGTCAGCTCCTGGCGAGTGAGCCCCACTTGTCATAAACGCGCTCAAACAACCCTCATACGCCGATCAGTGTTATTTGCCAAATGATTACGTTAGACATTGTGTTTTCTGTAAAAAAATATGTAACGTAGTGTTTTCTGCGAATCTAGCCTTCAAAGTGGTGGTTCCATGCAATTTACTCATCCATTGAGGAAGCCATCTTGTTAGACGAGGTTTTCTCAAACAAAAAAAGATCTTGTTAGACGAGGGACTTGTGATTCGCCAAATGGAATGGAACTGTCGCTCGGCAGCACGCACACTGCCCTACCTACCCCTCGATCTCGGAGGTGCACTGGCCGCCGGCGGAGTGCGGAGAGCAGGCGATAGGCGACAAGATATATGGCGAGCAGCGGGGCCTCGACTCCGGCCGGTGACGATCGTGATCGAGAGCACATGCATGTGGGCCAGAATGGCGCCCCCGCCATGAGAATTACACTCCTGCTCCGACGAGCACGCGACAACTAGGTGAGTTGTTCTGTATAATTTATGACAAATTTTGCAGTTCAACATAGATTGTGCCAGATTCAAAGTTATACTTGTCTAAATTCTATAGAATTGACAAGTGGAATCGCGACAAAGCCTACAAAATAAACATGAACATAAACATTAGAAATTGGACTTTTCTCGCATAAATGTCGAAAGGTATTAGGGAGTATTTGGTATTGTATATGATGTTTTTATTTACTTGTATGATATATGAAACAGTAGTGCATATATTACACATGAGGTTTATCCAAATATGATACTTGTTCTGTTTATTAGACCAAAGCAAACTTTATCTTATGACGTGCCCAGGCTTTGAAAATTCGCTAGCTCCGCCACTGATATCTGATGGCCAACAATGACCAAATCACCGAAATGAATGCCCAACAATGAGAACACGTGAGGGGGCAGGGATTAGGTGCAATTTCACTGCCCTCAATTGATGGTAAGGTATATAAGAATATAGACCTCCTTTAGATTTTTTAGTGATATTCTCATGTAATTTAACGGTAAGGGAATATGTTGTCAACTCATAAATCATTGTATTATACTCCCTCCTTTCCTTTATGTAAGGTGTATTGTTTTCGGCACGATGACCAAGGCACATAATTATAGACATGTTAGAACGAAATTATCCTTGGCAAATTTATTTGTTAGTGGCAAGTAAATCAGTTAGTCGAGGAAAGTATGAGATCCATGCAATCGACAGAAATATAGTTTCCTTCTTTTGCTACAAGGAGAGATACAAAAAAAGGAAAGATATACTTTCCCTTTTTCTGGAGGGCTAACAAGGGAATTATGAGAAATTGAAAGAAATGAACCTTACATTCTGGAATTTTATCAAAAAACAAATACACCTTATATAAAGAAATGAAGGGAGTAATTTCTATTCCGAAGGTCAACGATGCAAATATATTGAAAAGTAAGTATTGAGTTTTTCTTTTCTTTTGAGAGCATGGTTGTTATACTAGAATAACATAAATATAACCATAGTGAAATCCGACATGTCTTTAGTCGCTCAAAACCGGGATGAAACCTAAAGTGTTTGGCTGGTATAAACTATATTGAATTTTATTTAGGTAATCTTTAGTTCTCTATCTTCTCCACTCTCTTATACTCCCTCTGTACCTTTATATTATAAGGTGTATTTGTTTTTTCAAAACTCAAACGAGTGCATGTTTTACCGAGCTTTTCGAAAAATATATCAATATACACAATACGAAATTTATATTATTCGATTGATCATGAAAAAGTAGATTCATAATTTATCTATTAGGTATTGCATATGTTGTTGTTTTATTCTATAATCTTGGTCAAACATTCAAATGGTTGACTTGCATGGAAACCAATACACCTTATATCCTGGAACGGAGGGAGTATACAACTTAAAACACACGAAGGTTTCTTTTATTGTTACTAGCAAAAAGGTCCGTGCGTTGCAACGGAAAAAAAATCATCTCATATCTTTAGCTGGGTCAGTTGGACAAACTGTGTGTGGCCGATGGTCATGAGATCGAACCCTCCCATCGGCTATTTTAATTTTTGCCAGCTCTCCAGACCTGGGCCACAGTGCGCCGTCAGGTGGGCTTCCTCCATTGGGCCAAAACGGATGACAAATTGCAAAACCAAATAGCGTACGTGAAATTAATTGAAGCGGGACGAAACCAGGAATATCACCTCCCTTTAATTTACTTTAATTTACTGTTATTAGGTAGGACCCTTCGTCAACCCATCATGTCCCTTTATCAATCTTTTTTTTCCGTTCACCTGTTTTTTTGTCCACCACGCCATATTTGACCGAACCTTCCTGTATGCCTCTCAATCAAATAATTAACTTACCTTCTACACCATTGCATCAGTTTCATTTTAATTAACTTACCTTTCACGTCAATTCCATGTATCGTATAGTTTACCTACCTTACGTATCAATTCCATAATTCACGTACAATGCATAACACATTCTACATTCTCTATTCTTTTGATAAGTTTATATTATTTCCTGTGCACATTTGATTGTGTATCAGCTTACATGCGCGATAGGATTAGGAGATCATGTCTCGATTATAATGCATGGTTTTTGTAAAGTTTGGATTTTTTGAAAACACGATTCGTATATCTCCGTTTCTCTCTCTGACTTGGTCGAAGAATATATGCTGCAGATGCCGGCTATGCGACGGCAATCACGAAGGGCTCACCATTGTATTTTTCATCTACCATACCATGTTGTGTTGAAAAGAGGAGGAAAACATGATTTAGAGCATCTCCAATAAAATGGTTTAAAATTTGGCGGTCCAAAACCGGAGATGTAAAATTTGGACCGCCAAAAAATGCGTTTTGGAGCTCCGAAAAAAGCTCAACTCCAAAAAAGTCCAAAAGATCAACTCCAATAGATGGTCCAAAATGAAGATGTAAATTTCTTAAAACCACAAACTACTAATCCATTCAACATAGTTCAAACATCAAATTCAACATAGTTTCATACATGAACTTTAACTATTACTTATTCAAACTACTAAATAAACTACTCCTCATCGTCCGAGCTGCGGAACTGCGCCCAGACCTCCTCCTTCTTCGGGTCGTCGCACCCCTCCTCCTCCTTGAAGTCTGCCTAGTCCTCCTCGGAAGAGGACTCGATGGGGATCACCGTCGAGGGACCGGCCTCGTCCTCCTTCTTCGCCCCCTTCTTCTTCTGCTCCGCCTCACGCTTCTAGTAGAACTCCAGCTCGGCCTGGACGTACTCCGGATGCTCCCGAGCAAACCTTGCCATCGCCTCCTCGTCGGTCTCGCTGGCACTGATGACAACCGACGACTTCTTCGTCGGGATTTCCTTCATCTTGATGCCCTGCGGCACAAGCATCTCCGCTTCCGCCCGACTCTCGATCTCTAGGAAGTTGAGGTGCTCCCGAGGCCTCTCGGCACGCCACACCGCCACGTCGTAGGCACGCGCGGCCTCGTGGGCGGAGGGGTACGTGCCGATCCACCAATGCCTTCCGGCGTCGGAGAACTCCACTCCGAAGTTACCGGAGGGCTTCTGCCTCACGCCGAAGAAGCCCGACTTGCCCTTCGGCATCTTCTTCGGCGCCATCGGAGAGCGGTGAGAGCGGTGGAGCGGCGGCGGCGTGCTGTCGGGGCGGTGGCTTGCGCTGCGCCTCGTCCGGATCCGCGGCGGGCGGCGTGGAAACAACGGCGGGGGGCGGGGCGGCGTGGAAACAGCGGCGGGGGCGGGGCGGGGCCGGATCTGATGCGGGCGGCGCGCGGCGGGGCGGCGGCGGGGTGTGGAGGCGGCGGGGCGGCGGCGGACGGGTGGGAAGTCGCGGGCGGGCGGGCGAGAAAGGAAAGGAACTGGTGGTTGGGCGTTCGCGGGCGGCGGCTGGTTTTGTACCAGATGCACCTCGTGATGTAAATTTGCACCGCGATGTGTTGTATTTTACATCACAAAAAGACCGTGGTCCATTTTTGTTTGGAAAAAGTCCAAAACAAACCTTGAACTTGTAGACCAAAGCTAAATCGAACCCCGAACTTCAAATCACTGAAATCAGCACACCGAACTATCTAATCCCGGTCTATATTAAATCTTGGACGCTTTTTCGAAGGGATTGTCGACGTGGCAGCTGGTCGAACTGGGATCGCTGGCAGCTGGGCCGGCCCACCAAGCGCGAAACATGTTTTTTCTTTTGACTTATAAAAATACCAAAAAGAAAAATACTCATGGGGAATCGAACTTAAGATCTGCCGCTACTAAACTCATCATGTAGCGACTCCACCTAATAACCGTTAGTGATAAATAAAAGGAGCGAAAATATTTAACCAGACTAATTAGCATCCAGATTCAAAAACATTTTAGATTTTTTAAACATTTTCTTGAAAATAATCAACAATTTTAAAATCCGGATATCCTTAAAAGCAAAAACAGTTTTTTAAAATTGCGAACATGTTTGCAAAAGTGTAAAGAAATTTTGGAAATACGGTTTTTTTAAAACACAAACAAAGTTTCAAACGTGACCATTTTGAAATCCCTGAATATATTTTATACCTGAACCATTTTTAAACGTGATTTTTCAGTAACAATTTTTAAACCTGAACAAAATTTTGAATTGAGATTTTTTTTTGAAAAGATGAACATTATTAAACATAATCATATTTTGAAAAATAGGAACAAATTTTGAATCCTGAACAATAGTTTAGAATGTGAACATTTTCTGAAAAACTTAATAATGGGGAAAGAATCGTACTTTAATTAATTTTTCCAGGTTTCAAAATTGTTTGTGTTTTCAACAATTTGTCCTTTTTTGCCAAAAAGGCTTCACACTTTAAAGAATGTTCGGGGCTTTAAAAAATGGTCCATGTTTAAAAAGTCATGTTTCTCAAAAACTGTTCGTAAAACAAAAAAATGTGCAAATTTTTAAAAAATGTTTGGAATTTTAAAAATTGGTTGTTTCTTCGAGAATATTTGGATTTTGAAATTGTTGACAATTTTCAAGAAAATGTTTCAAACAATTGTAGAAAATGTTTTCAAATCTCGACGCTGTGTTGGTTTAAATAATTTCGCGCTTTTGTTATCTCAGCAACGGCAATCAGTTAGTGTGGCTAGCAGGATGTGTGTACTAGCGTTAGGTTGGAAGTTCGATTCACAAGCCTCTATTTTTTTCTACGATTTTATGTAGCGTGGTTCGGAAAAAATATTGCAAAAAAAGAAAACACGCTTCGCCCTGCCTGATGGGCCGGCCCAGTCTGGCCGCAGCCACCATCCCGGGTTCCATCCGCAACGTCGACCATCCCTGTTTGGAACGCACTTAAGGTTTAAAATAGACCGGGATTAGATAGTTCGGCGTGCTAATTTCAGGGTTCAATTTAAGTTTGGTCTATAAGTTTAAGGTTTGTTTTGGACTTTTTCCTTTTTTTTACATATGGACCATCTATCGGAGCTGCGTTTTTTGATCTCAGACGGTTTAAAAGTTAGTTACTTTTATATTTGAACTAATTGCTTGGGATCCGGCAAAACGCAAGGGCGGGGGAAACGGAAAAATTTGGGTTTTCGCTGCCCCTCCCGCCAAGCAAACCCGCCCAGTCCCGCGTGCGCCGCGCGGCCAAAACCTCAAAAAAACCTTCCCACCCTTTGCCCCGCCTCACGCACGCCGCCTCGCAATTCTCTCGCTCGCGTTCGTCACCCCTCCGCTATAAATCCCGCCACCCCGCTACCGAAACCCCCCCCCCCCCCTCTCCGCCCGCCCGCCCGCGCCGCCTCTCGGATCCGCTCCTTCGGGCTCGTTCCCCCGTCGCCTCCGCCGCCGGCGGCGAGGAGGCCGCATAGGTAACCCTGGGGCTTCGTTTTTTCTTCATTCTCGGTCCTGTTTTTACCGTGCCTGCGGATTGATTAGTTCGGGGTGGTGTTTAGGGGCGTGCGTGCTCCGATAGTCGCTGGGCTCCGTGCTGTTTGACCGACGATTCGTTTGCGCTGCTGCTCTGGCTCCGCATCCAGGCGGGGTTGATGGATTCCTTCGGTTCGTTGTGGATTTATCAGTGACGGTTTTCTAGTGGAAACATTTTTGCCTTGCCTGCTGTTCTAGTTCTGCATTCCGCTGGGTATTTCTTTGATTTCTCTACCATCTATTGGAGGTGATTCCGGAAAGATTGTCGGTGTGTTGCCGCAACGGAGAGCAGAGGTAACGGAATGGCGACCGTTCCCTCTGTAACCGCTGTATTTCCTCCCGTGTATCATACTCATCTCTTCGGATGTGCGTCGTGGGGGCTTAGCTTGCTGGTGTGTGGTGCAGAAGTAGCTCCATCTGTGATTGTTCGCTGTGCTTAGATCCGGGGAGCCCTGTGCGTCTGCCTATCCATATAGTTAGTTTGTTCGATGTGTTCTGTGTAGGGGTTAGGAGACTATTTTCAGAAATCCGTTGGTCTGCTTGAGCAGTGGTCGCTCATGACTTGATTATTGCAGTTCCTGCCAAAAAAACCCACCGTTTTCTTCAATAGTTCTGCGCTTCCCCCAAATTGGTTAACTTCTGTTTAAGTAGACATTCCCCCACCGGTGTTGAAGTTTCTGATGTTTTTATTTATTTTGCTGCATTGCAGGAGTACTTGCATACTTAGTGGATCTGTGCTTGGTGGCATTGACATTCACCGCAAATCTTCTGTAGCCTTAATCTGCCTTGACTGCCTGCAGCTGGTGATTTTGTTCTTGAATATCCTAGGTATTTGTCACTAATTCCATGCCTATTTGAATGAATGAATTAACTAGAAGGCTTCAGCTCCGTTCATTTTGTTCACTCCTGTGACAAACAGCTGTTAATCAAGCTCTGATGTGTCCTATGACCGGTGATGCCATTTTAGGAACAGTTCATTACCTTACTGTTGAATTAGTTAATTTGCTTACTTGTAGTTGTTAATAAGGTCTTGTAATGGAATATAGACTTGCTTTTAGCATGTCTTCTGAAGTTTCTTGCTATCTTTGTGGAGAGGAGCTATATATCTATATGGATTAGCACACAGTCTTCAAGGGGCACCTGGTGCTGCTAGCCTTGCTTTTGCTTTATTTGGTGGCTTGGTGCAACCATCTGTGCTGGTAGTTTTGGTGCACCTTTCTTCGTTTGCCTATTCTTAGCTTATTACTTGGGGAGCTTTTGAGAATTGCCATGCTGAGTGCTACTTCCCCAGTTGCTTACTCACGGTTACACTGGTTTCATTCTAGTTTTAGAATTTGCCAATGTTTTCATGTTTGTGAACCAATTATAGAGTGATGTAATAATGAGATGTTAGTGCCATGATTGTTTACTTTTGTTTTGGAAGACATGGGTTTAATGATGGCTATGTTGTTTCCTACCCCCTATTGTTGCTAGAGGTTGATGTCTACTCATAGATTATCATTCCTGAAGGCAAATTCAAGTTTGTTGTATAAATCAGTTAAAGGAACTGGATACAGGTTCAACAGATTGTTGATGTGTATGTTTCTTATTCATTACCTTTTGCTTCTGCTTCCAATTTGGAATTGATCTTCTACATGTTGCGGGGTTGGCTCTATAGCATGTCTAGTGATTTTGACGAAGTGTGTTGCTCTGTTAATCTTTTCATGTAATTAAGTTTGGATTGGAAGTAAGTACTGTATTTTCTTGCTAATTGTTGATTGGGCTGACTAATTCTGAATTTTACAGGGATATATCAAATATGGTGAAAAGTCCACGTTCTCCAGTTACCACAGGTATTGTTCTTAATTACTTCTATTGTTACTTGTTTTGCATGACTACAGTAGTCACCTTCCAATCTATAGCATGGTTATATCTGTTTCCAGGAATGTGTAATATGATATACTCAATGCTATCAGGGTATTTTCTGTGCGCATCTGCTTTGAGAATGTGAATTTCAGATGTTGTCTGACTTGTTTTATGTTCAATGTGTTACATGTTGGTATATTCTACTAGGCACCGCAAAGAAAGTTATGACATTTCTTTAGAAACTAATGCTTTACCCTTTTAAAACAAGTATTCTGCTTTGCGTTTGTATATAACAGTGCAAAGGAGCAAATTATATGCTGACATAGACATGGCATACGTGCTAATGTTTCTGTGATGCTCACTAGCTAGACATGGCATAAGCAAAGTTGGTTTCTAACCAGTATTGACTTTTGTATTAGATTTGTATAAAATATTGATCTGTATCCTTATTGAGTGTCTGGGCAGTCTTCTAGTTTGTCTAATGTGTCTTATATGGAGCTTTGACTTAAACTGGATAGACATCAAGAGGGAGATTGCAAACCACCTACCCATTGCTATCACTGCTCTCCATTGCTGACTCCACTTCCTATGTTATCACTGAAATGAAGACAGACATCGTGGTACATGCACATGTCTGCCCTTTATTGTTAAAGTTGAATGGCCGGGGAGGAAGATGATGTAGATAGATTGTTTGGTTGTTATTGAGATGATGGAAATTGTGGAGCTGTGGTGTCGAGAGGGTGAGGCGCATTATGCCATGAACTGCGTGTGGTGGCTAGGTGCCAATGCTTTCCTTTTCTTCTTTTTCTGTGCCCTCCCAGGTTTGGTTGATCTATTTGCATATTAGTTATCTAGTATGTGCTGCAACTTGCTTTAACTAGGTGTTTTGATAGCAATCACAATGCTAATGCATACATGTGAAGATGAGTGTGTATTTTAGGATTGTAGGATGACGGGTGGAATAGGCTCCTGTCCATGTTTAGTATGCAAAATAGATAATGACCTAAATCTCTGGGAAGAAAAGTTGTCTAGTTTGGCATCCACATGTTGATTTTCTTCCCATTGCTCACCTGCGTGTGCATGATACTGATCGAGGCCCTTAGGTTGTACTGATATTTACATGGCATTAGTCCAGTTGGTTATGAGATGCCATTTTTTGATGAATGTTGAGTTGTTGACAATGCAGCTTCACACATCACACATAAAACAAGAAAACCATTTTTTAAACATAATTTTTAATACTAACATCCATGCAACATTTTGTATAAATCATCAATATTTTAATGACACACACATACTGTTTGCAGCATAAAATCCTTTATACTCATGATTTACTTGGAGTGGTATGGACACTTGGAGCATGGATTTGTTTGACTCATATATCACAGTACTACAAAAATGTGATTGTGTTTTTCTGCAAGAAAATATGATTGTGTTTGACTCGTATATCCAGTCGTAGTCTGTTAAATGTGCTTTTACTTTTATCAACCTAGTGCCTTGACTGAAACTAAATTCAAGATATAAATGAGGTCACTTATCTTGTGTCCATGCTAGTGTTCCTTGGAAGAGAAAAACAGTTGTGAAAGTAATGCCTGGTTCTGTACAGTTGCCCTTCTAGTGAGAATTTATTTTTAGATGAACTTAATTTGAACCCCCAAGTACATGAATAAGGGTCAGGGGATCAATGTATGTATGTAGGTGCACACTTATATCGTGTGCATGCATGTAGGTGCACACTTAAATCCTGTGTATGGAGATCCATTTAACCTCAACAAGCCTTCATGCATGAAGATCCACTTCTGTGCACTTCTTATATATGTTGCTGGATTGAAGACTGCTTTTAATGCTATAGATCATCAGCATATTTCTAATTCCCCTTTTTGTTAATTGCCTATATGCATATGGCTTATGCTTCATGGTGTTTGATTGTTTTTTCTTTCATGGTGTTTGATTGTTTTTTATTAATCAATTTAATGATCTAATTCTGAAGTTTCATCAAGAACGGGTCTTGTGGCTATTTAAGTTCCCTGAAAAGGTTAAGTGTCATGGTCTTTGTCTTCAAGATGAGCCTCTGATATCACCTAGTGACTCGTGTATTCAGATAAAAGAGCTACAAGTTGCAACTGCAATTTTCACTGCAGGGTTTACACCAGGAAAACACAAAATTAACCATACAATATAAATATAGATATAAATGAGGCTTTTTTTGTGCCATCTGATCTCGGTGTCTGGACATCGCTGATATCTACAATTTTGCCTCTGTGTGTCTTGCCATAGATCTTGTTGGAGCTTTGTCTGTGACTTGATTTTCAAGTTAATGATAGCTGGCAGCAACTGTCTGTAACTTATAGAGTGAACATCTGTTCTATTTTTTCATACCAATTGGCAGTTGGCACCCCTAGCACTTTCCTTTTTGTTAGGAAGGAGATCCATCTATATAATATTACAACAACAACAACAACAACAACAACAACAACAACAAAGCCTTTAGTCCCAAACAAGTTGGGGTAGGCTAGAGGTGAAACCCATAAGATCTCGCGACCAACTCATGGCTCTGGCACATGGATAACAAGCTTCCACGCACCCCTGTCCATAGCTAGTTCTTTGGTGATACTCCAAGCCTTCAGGTCTCTCTTAATGGATCCCTCCCAAGAGAAATACACAAAAGGCTTGAATGCCATTTCATGAAAAAGAATATCAAAGAGGTTTCTGCATGCCTCATTGAGGCTAAGAATCATCTCTTAACACCTGTCTTCTTGTGTCTGCTGAGTGCTGGCATCGTTGCCAGTCAAGCTTGTGGAAGGCAGCCAGCCAAGTCTAGGCTGGCCAGCTCTCATGCCTACCAATTATGGACCCAATCCCATTGCTGTAACACCTGAGTGCTGTGTCATTGTATTATTGATGCCTTTTCACTGTTCAGCATTTAGTTTCTTTCTTTTGTTCCTGATTTGGTTATTTTATCTGAATGATGGCCTTTCAGGAACAAAAAGGTGCAGAGCAAAGCCACAAAAGAAGGGTGAAGAATTCACTGCACAAGGAAAATTGGTGGATGGGCCTCAGAATGCAACAAATGGTGTTGAAAAGGGTGCTGGTTCTGCTACTCACAAGAGGCCAAGGAGGGCAGCAGCCTGTTCTGATTTTAAGGAGAAATCTGTACGTTTATCAGAAAAAACTTCTGTTGTCAAGATCAAGAAAAATCGAATGGAAGAGGAAGAAATAGATGCAATCAACCTGACAAAATTAGGGCCAGAAGATTCGCCGCCTTGCCGGAAGTTGATTGATTTCATCTTGCATGATGCAGATGGGAATCTGCAGCCATTTGAAATGTCTGAAATAGATGATTTTTTCATAACAGCTCTCATCATGCCTATGGATGATGATCTAGAAAAAGAGCGTGAAAGAGGTGTACGCTGTGAAGGATTTGGGCGTATTGAGGACTGGGCAATATCTGGTTATGATGAAGGTACTGCAGTGGTCTGGCTCTCAACAGAACTTGCTGATTATGAATGTGTGAAACCAGCAAGCAACTACAAGTCTTACTACAACCACTTCTATGAGAAGGCACAGGTATGTGTTGAAGTCTACAGGAAGCTCATGAGATCAGTAGGTGGGAATCCTAACATGAGTTTGGAAGAATTGCTTGCTAGTGTTGTTCGCTCTGTTAATGCTATCCAAGGTTACACTGGAACAATGAGCAAAGAATTCATGATTGCCACTGGCGAGTTTGTATACAACCAGCTCATTGGTTTGGATCAGACGGCAGGCAATGATGATGAGAAGCTTGTTACATTGCCAGTTCTTCTTGCTCTAAGAGATGAGTGCAAATCTCGAGCAGAATTTACCAAGATGCCACTTAGCATTTCAAATGGGAGCCTGAAGATCAAGGATATTGAGTGTAAAGAGGTAGCTGAGGACGATGATGAGAAATTAGCAAGATTATTGCATGAAGAAGAAGAATGGAAGATGATGAAGAAACAGAGGGGTAACCGTGGGGTCCCTTCCCAGAAAAATGTCTACATCAAAATTAGTGAAGCTGAGATTGCAAATGACTACCCTCTGCCTGCATACTATAAACCATCTAGCCAGGAAATGGATGAATACATATTTGATAGTGAGGATGGCATGTTCTCTGGTGATGTGCCAGTAAGAATCCTCAATAACTGGGCTCTATACAATGCGGATTCTAGGCTTATTTCTCTGGAATTAATCCCTATGAAGTCAGGCGCAGAAAATGATATAGTTGTCTTTGGATCTGGTTTTATGACAGAGGATGATGGCAGTTGCTGTTCCACAGCTGAGTCTGCAAAGTTGTCTTCTTCATCAAGTAAAGCTGATAACCAGGATGTAGGAGTTCCAATATATTTGAGCCCAATCAAGGAATGGGTTATAGAATTTGGTGGCTCGATGGTTTGCATAACCATTCGAACTGATGTGGCTTGGTGAGTACCCCAGTCAGTTTTTATTGCTATTTTATTGTGTAATCTTCATGCCACTGCCTGTTCAGTATTCTTTTCACTGAATCCTCTCATTCCTTTGGCCCAGTCTTTATTTGTTTCTGGCAGCACTCCATTAGAACTTACATCGCATGTATTTTCAGGTACAAGCTACGGCAGCCAATAAAGCAATATGCTCCTTGGTGTGAACCTGTACTGAAAACAGCAAGGCTTGCTGTTAGCATCATCACCCTGCTAAAAGAGCAAAGCCGTGCTTCAAAGCTTTCTTTTGTTGATGTCATCAAGAAAGTGGCAGAGTTTGACAAAGAGAATCCTGCTTTTATATCGTCCAATATTGTACTGGTTGAGAGGTACATTGTGGTACATGGACAGATCATACTTCAGCAGTTTGCAGATTTCCCTGATGAGACAATTCGACGTAGTGCTTTTGCCACTGGCCTGTTGACGAAGATGGAGCAGAGAAGGCATACAAAGTTGTTCATGAAGAAAAAGGCTCAAGTAACAAGAGGAGAGAATCTGAACCCAATTGCAACAATGGGAACATCATCAAAAAGAAAAGCAATGCGTGCAACCACAACAAGATTGATCAACAGAATATGGAGTGATTACTATGCACACCATTTCCCTGAAGATTTGAAGGAGGGAGATGGAAACGAAGCAAAAGAAGTTGATGATGAACAAGAAGAAAATGAAGATGAGGATGCTGAGGAAGAGGTACAGATTGAAGAAGACAAGGTTGCAAAGACTCCACCATCAACACGGTCTCGAAAATTGGTATCGCAAACTAGCAAAGAAATGAGATGGAAGGGTGAGTCAGCTGGGAAAACAACTTCTGGAGAAGCTTTATACAAATGTGCGTATGCACGGGAACTCAGAATAGATGTTGGAGGGGCAGTCACACTGGAAGATGATTCTGGAGAAATAGTCATATGCTTTGTTGAGTACATGTTTCAGAAATCTGATGGTGCAAAAATGGTTCATGGAAGGATTCTGCAAAAAGGCTCAGAAACTGTTCTTGGCAATGCTGCAAATGAAAGGGACATTTTCTTAACTAATGACTGTTTGGAGTTTGAACTAAAGGACATCAAAGAATTGGTGTCTGTCAATCTCCAATCAATGCCTTGGGGTCACAAGTATAGAAAAGAGAATTCTGAAGCTGAGAAGATTGGGTGGGCCAAAGCGGAAGAGAGGAAAAAGAAGGGTCTGCCCATGGAATATTTATGTAGAAGCCTGTACTGGCCTGAGAAGGGTGCCTTCTTCTCTCTACCTTGTGATAAACTGGGTCTTGGTAATGGTGTCTGTGGCTCTTGTGAGCACAGAGAACCGGACTGTGATGAATTAAGAATACTTACCAAGACCAGCTTCATTTACAGAAAGGTAACCTATAGTGTCCATGACTTCTTATACATTAGGCCTGAGTTTTTCTCCCA
This sequence comes from Aegilops tauschii subsp. strangulata, assembly GCF_002575655.3. NCBI lineage: Eukaryota > Viridiplantae > Streptophyta > Magnoliopsida > Poales > Poaceae > Aegilops > Aegilops tauschii. The sequence continues at coordinate 283,235,097 of NC_053036.3, forward strand.
AGAGGAGGATCGTGGCACCTACAAGGCAGGAAGAAACATTGGCCTGAAGCCCTATGCAGTTTGCCATCTTCTGGATCTCTGTGGACCTGCTGGTTCTAAAAAAGTTGACCCTGCATCAACAAAAGTCAGTGTTCGAAGATTTTATAGACCAGATGACATTTCAACTGCTAAAGCTTATACATCTGATATCAGAGAGGTTATACTCTTCTTCCTCTGTATATTTGTTTTATGTCTGATATCTGTAATACCATCATTAGTTCCATGCTTCATAACATGCCAAAGTTTTGTGATCATTCTCCTTAAATAGTCTTCAATACATATTGTAACTTTTTTTTACTTGATTCAGGTATACTATAGTGAAGATATAATTAATGTGCCGGTGGATATGGTAGAGGGAAAATGTGAGGTCAGAAAGAAGATAGATATCTCAAATTCAGACCTTCCAGTAATGATTGAACATGTATTCTTCTGTGAGCATTTCTATGATCGTGCCACTGGAGCTCTCAAGCAGGTTAGTTGGCTAATATAACATTTTGATTTAGAACTGCTAGTTTTGGTATTTAACTGAATGTATGTTCTGCCTTGACAGTTGCCTTCAAATGTAAAGCTCATGTCTGTGGCTCGCAAGGCAACTGGTGCTTTGAAGAAGAACAAGGGAAAGCAGATCTGTGAAGATAATGAAGTTGATTCAGGCAAATGGATGGAGGTGCCCAAAGAGAGCCGTATTGCAACTCTTGACATTTTTGCTGGCTGTGGAGGTTTATCAGAAGGGTTGCAGCAAGCTGGTATGCACTTCCTTCAGTGGTATGGTTTAGCATGAACATGTTGGCCTTCTGACTGATATTTTTTTATTATCATTGTTAAATTCTGCAGGTGTGTCATTTACAAAATGGGCAATTGAATATGAGGAACCAGCTGGTGAAGCATTTAGGCAAAATCATCCGGAAGCTGCTGTGTTTGTGGATAACTGCAATGTGATTTTAAAGTAGGTGAAATTGTTTAATTTATGCGCTGTGTTGCATTTATTTATTTGTGTAGCTCAATCAGGATTGCTTCGTGATGATGCAGGGCAATCATGGACAAGTGTGGGGATTCTGATGACTGTGTCTCAACTTCTGAAGCTGCTGAACAAGCAGCTAAACTTGCTGAAGAGAATATTAAAAACCTTCCTGTCCCTGGTGAAGTAGAATTCATAAATGGCGGTCCTCCCTGTCAGGTACATTATATTGCTATAAGCACTGGTAAGCAGTTTGTTGTTCAAAATGTTAACCCATTATTGACCTATGTATACCCTTTTTCCGTTACCAGGGCTTTTCTGGCATGAACAGATTCAACCAAAGCCCATGGAGTAAAGTTCAGTGTGAGATGATTTTAGCATTCCTCTCTTTTGCGGAGTATTTTCGTCCCAGATTCTTTCTTTTAGAAAATGTCAGGAATTTTGTTTCGTTCAACAAAGGGCAGACCTTCCGACTGGCAGTTGCATCTCTTTTGGAAATGGGATACCAGGTGCTAATTCTTACCATTGTCTACTTAAACTACCTAGTTAGCACTTCTTTGAATCTGTATACTGAGAAGTTGTATACCTGTTGTTTAGGTTCGTTTTGGAATCTTAGAAGCAGGTACTTTTGGTGTTGCTCAGTCCAGGAAAAGGGCATTCATTTGGGCTGCTGCTCCTGGAGAGATTCTTCCTGATTGGCCAGAACCGATGCACGTGTTTGCTAGCCCTGAACTGAAAATAACACTGCCTGATGGCAAATACTATGCAGCTGCCAAAAGCACTGCTGGTGGGGCACCTTTCCGTGCAATAACTGTTAGAGATACAATTGGGGATTTGCCAAAAGTGGAAAATGGTGCAAGTAAACTCATACTTGAGGTAATATTCCAAGGCCATTCAGTTTTTCTTTTGTTTCTGCTCTGGATTCCCATATTTAGTGAATTCCTCTCTTAATGCAGTATGGAGGTGAGCCTACCTCTTGGTTTCAGAAGAAGATCAGAGGTAGCACTATTGCATTGAACGATCACATATCTAAGGAGATGAATGAATTAAATCTCATAAGATGCAAACATATTCCCAAACGACCTGGCTGTGACTGGCATGACTTGCCAGATGAGAAGGTAAATGAGACTGTCCTACTCTGTAGCTGCATTCACTGTTTCTGTTGATCTATAGTATATCCTTTTTGGTGTTTGTGATATGTTAATCCCCGAACATACATGTGCAGGTGAAGCTATCTTCTGGTCAAATGGTGGACCTGATACCTTGGTGCTTGCCTAACACCGCTAAAAGGCACAATCAGTGGAAGGGTCTGTATGGGAGGTTAGATTGGGAGGGCAATTTCCCCACGTCTGTGACTGATCCTCAGCCGATGGGCAAGGTTGGCATGTGCTTCCACCCTGACCAGGATAGGATTATCACGGTCCGTGAATGTGCGCGATCTCAGGTAAGCTTAAGCTGCTCTACATCCATCCCCATCTGATAACAAATAGTCAAACGTGTTAAATATTGTTGTAAGGCCTGGTAGATAATCTGATTTGAACCTATCAACGTCTGCAGGGCTTTCCTGACAGCTACCAGTTTTCGGGCACCATTCAGAGCAAGCACAGGCAGATTGGCAACGCTGTGCCACCCCCTCTTGCCTTTGCGCTTGGGAGGAAGCTGAAGGAAGCCGTCGATGCGAAGCGCCAGCAGGCCTGACACCGTCCGTAGAACTCCCAAGGGACAGAAGCACCAGCATTCAAGTTTCTTCTTTATTGTGCGTGGCTGGTATGAACTGTCTCGAACCAGCATTCAAGCCACATACTGATGTGACGATGTGAACTATCATGCATGAACTTGTGATTTTATTGGTCTCTTGTATATTCTTAGTTTATTGTTGATTGACGCCCAAATTCAGAGTTGTGATTGTATCCAAACATTGCACGAGCGTACATCAACTAGTGGCTGCTGCATGTGCTGTCACATGTTCTGGAGCTAAGATATAACAACGTTTCCTCGTACTCGATGTTTTGGGTTTGAAGTCTTTTGTGTGTATGTTCAAGCCAACCTAATTCTTCCGAGTGAAGACTTTGAAATCTTCCTCCCAAGGAGCTATTTAGTTTGGTTTCAAAGATTCAATTCTTCGTTGCTGGGTTCGTTATGGGTTGGATGACTTGTTCCAAGTCAGTTCAGTGGCGTTGATTTTGAAACCTAATTGTTAGAGCATCTCCAATAGGCCCTATTTTAGGGCGCTTGGGCAAGACCCCAATCCGACTTTTTTTGCAAAACTTCTTTCGGGTGCCCTAAAATGAGGTGTAAGTGCTACAAATATACAACACCTGGGACACTGTTGTCGCAAAGTTGCGTGACTCCCTTGTGAGCTAATTTTTTTTAAATAACACATTTTTTTATTAATTTGCACAAATATCACGCTAATATTTTTATTTTTGAAAATAATACCCAAGCAGCCAGCAGCAGGCCGACTAAGCCTAGTCAGCCAGCAGCAGGCCGACTAGGCCTTATCAGCCAACTACAAGCCGACAGGTGGCCACGTGCGGGCTGATTATTGGTTGGGCCACGTCGCAACAGGGCTGGGTCACGGGCGCCCCAGTCAGCCAGCTACGACCGATCGGTCAGCTGCTGGCCGACAGGGAGCGGCCCCGCAGCACGTGCCCTCTTCCTCCTTTCTCCTTCTCCTTTCTCTTTCTCCCACAGCGCTCATCTCACTTTGTTCTTCCTTCCTCCTCTCTTACATGAAATAGCTCCAATTAATACACCAAAATGACCCGGTTTTTTGTGGATTTGGCACCGTGAATGGGTTTTACATAGTTAGGGAGGCAAAAGAGACCTCGATCTACTGATGTCTGATGGGGTAGCTCATGGTGGTCGTGGTGAGCATTTTGTTGGAGCATTTTTTCAGCTCATTGGTGGAGGTTGTGGCGGCGGTGGAGGTGGAGGTGGTGGTGGTGAAGCTAGGGCAGTGTGGTGGAGGTGAAGCTCCGGTAGTTCGGTGGAGTTTCCGGCTCCGGTTTCGGTGATTGAAGGCCGCTGTCCATCGTTCGCACACACGCTTCAAGGGTATATTTGAACAAACATTTTATTTTTTGAAGTTGCGTGTAATTATTGTTATTTGCTCTGGTAGTAAACGTAAATATATTTAGGTGTGTTAGTAATTGGAGTTGCTTCGGTAGTAAACGTAAATATTTAGGTGGTCGTGGTGAGCATTTTATTTTCCGGTTCCGGTGTGCGATTATTGTTATTTGCTCCGGTAGTAAACGTAAATATATTTAGATGTCAACTAATTAGTTGTGTGCCAATTTGTAGTTGATCCGGTAATATTCCGTACTATATGTGGATGTCAAATATTTAGGTGTGTCAGTAATTGGAGTTGCTCCGGTAAAATCCGTAATATATGTAGATGTCATATATTTAAATCTATCAATATTTGTAGTTGCTCCGGCAAATATTCGTAATATATTTGTAGGTGTGTGAATTGTATTAGTTGCTCCGTTAATATTCCGTAATATATATACATGTCTAATCTGGCTAGCTAATATATATACATGTCTAATCTTTAGTAGTGGGGGTATTTTAAGTTGTTGCTTAATACTTGTCTTTCATTGTTGAAAAAAAATTAGGTGAGCCGAGATGTCTGATGTAGTGAAGTTCATATTTTACTATGGTCCTGGTACTGTCCAAACAACTGAGATGGGAGCTGATCTGGGTGAATTTACTCACATAGAGGTGCCAATGAGCGCACCTCAAACATGGTCTGTCGGTCAGTTGAAAGAATGGATTGCGGCAAGTTTAGGGCTTGATACTGAAACACACACCGTCGGTGTTCATGCATTATGGACACGGTCAAGTTCAATAATTTACTTTTATTTGAGGCCAATAGAGCGAGACTCCGACTGGGTGCGGTGGTTACAAGGTTGTGAACGCATGGGATGCAATCCTATTGCCTTAGGCCTTCCCATCGTGAAGGAAGTCACTGCACATGAAGGCGAGGGTGGTTACGATCCTGGGCAGAACAGTGGAGGGAGGCAGTTATCTATGTCAAATGCTGGAGATGATGGTTACGAAAAAGGACAGAGCAATCAGGTAGAAGGAGGAAATGCTGATGGTTACGAACCAGGGCAGAGTGGTCAGGTAGATGGAGGAAATGCCGATGGTGATTACAGTGGCGAGGTGGACGCTGGCGAGGTAGATGGGCACATGCAGGACCAGATGGAAGAAGAAGACACCGATGTTGATAGGGGTCATGCGGATGATTCTGACGAGTCGGATGAAGAAGAAAATGTAGAGGAGGTCCCGAATCATGACTTCTCATCTGCAATGACCGTGAACGATGTACATGATTCTGCCTGGCAATATCACCAGAACAATATTGCGATGGGTGCTATGTATCCCAACAAGCAAGCCCTGAAGGATGCAATAATTAATTGGGCAATGTCCATGCAAAGGGTTTTCATAGCTCAGGTGTCAAGTTAGAAATACCTGACAATGGTATGCAAGAACGCAGATTGTCCCGCCAGGGTGCACAGCTTTCTCCCTAAGTATGGCACAAGTTGGGTGATCAACAACTTAGTTAATCACACTTGTCTTATTCCCTGCATCCCTCAAGATCATGCCAATCTTTCATCGACGCTTATTGCGCGGTTGTTTTATGATGAGATAGTGCAGGGCAAAGCTATGGAAGTGAAGGCAATCCAGACAAAAGTCTTCGCCAGGTTGAAGTACAGAATTTCTTATGGCAAGGCTTGGAGGGCTAAGCATGCGACGCTTGAGAGGAGATTTGGTTCTTATTTTGATGCATATGACTCTGTTGTCCAGCTCCTCCACACCCTGCAGCAGCGGAATCCAGGCACCTATATCGATATCCAAGACTTGTTCATGCCAGAGTTCCCAACTATGAGGGTGCTGCATCGTCTCTTCTTCTCTTTCGGTGTATGCATCGAAGCTTTCAGGCATTGCCGACTGGTGATATGTGTTGATGATACTTTTCTCACTAGCAAGTACAAGGGTCAGATCCTAACAGCCATAGGCCAAGACGGCCAAAATCAAGTTGTCCCACTCGCATTTACTTTTGTGGAGAGTGAGAACATTGAAAGTTGGACATGGTTCTTCAGGCAGTTGAAAATATCAGTTGTGAAGGAGAAGCCCAATGTGTGCATCCTTCATGACAGGCATGCAGGTATACTCAGTGCGATAAGGACACTGACAAACCGAGGCCCTGAGGAACAAGCTCCATGGCAGGACTTGCAAAGCCGTTGGTGCATGCGCCATCTGGGGGCTAATTTCTTCTCGCAGTTTAGAAATAAGAACCTGATGAACCTGTTCAAAAAACTCTGCAAGCAGAATCAGTTATGGAAGTACAATTTGATACGCGACAGACTTAATGTGTGCACGTAGAGACATGTTAGGGACAGGAAAGCTGCAAGAGATGCAGTGGTGAGGGCACATGTTGAAGCAGTAGCTGCACAGTTGGCAACAGGAACAACGACCGTGGAGGAGGAGCCTGTTGGTCTATGTGACCTGCCAGGCTTTGACCCACCTGGTACTAGGAGAAGGCTCGGCAGGTCGATTAAAACCTTCCAGCAATGGATAGAGCATGAGCCTCTGGAGAGGTGGTCTTTGCTACATGACACACATGGAGCAAGGTACGGAGTCATGACAACGAACCTCACGGAAACATACAACTTTGTCCTCAGAGGAAACCGGGCATTGCCACTTACAGCCATTGTTGAGGGTATTTTCTATGGAACCGTGAAGTATTTCAGAGATAGACGTCAAAAAGCAGAGCAACATATCTTGAACAACCCGAATACACGTTACTATGAAAGAGTCATGAAGTACGTGGACAACAAGATGCAAAAAGCTAGGTCACACACTATAGTCGCCATCGGTAATCAAGAAAGAAGGTTTGAGGCCCGCTTAGCCAACAACAAATTCGGATGTGCAAATGAGTTGAGGACGCATGAGGTGAAAATTGGTAATGAACCCTGGCCAACATGTGAGTGCACATGCAACAAACCGAAATTGCTTCACCTACCTTGCTCACATGTACTTGCTGCTTGCGGGCAGCTTGGAATGGATGCAATATCGTTTGTGTCTCCATTTTTCTGAAAGAATCTGTCCTGAATACCTGGACAGGTGAGCTGATGGGTTTTTGATCAATGGGTAACTTCAACAACGTCAACCCTGCTGAAAGGCGTTACATTCCAAACCCAGAGCATATGCGTACAAGTAGAGTCAGACGACAGTGTCAGCGCATCCGGAATGATATGGATGAATCTGAAGCAGGAGGTCCGACTAGGCAATGCATTCTATGCAATGAATTTGGCCATAGGACACTAATTGTCCCACTTTCGTCACTGCCAGTGGTACTGGGCATGGACGAGGAAACCGGGGACGAAGAGGAGGTAGAGGAAGTAGAGGAGTAAGAGGGAGAGGAAGAAGCTAAGCTAGCAGTAGTATGTTCTGAATTTGTATTAAGTGTGGCACTATGTTCTGAATTTGTATTAAGTGTGGCACTATGTTCTGAATTTGTATTAAGTGTGGCACCACGTTCTGAATTTGTATTAAGTGTGGCACTATGTTCTGAATTTGTATTAAGTGTGGCACTATGTTCTGAATTTGTATTAAGTGTGGCACTACGTTCTAAATTTGTATTAAGTGTGGCACTATGTTCTGAATTTGTATTAAGTGTGGCACTACGTTCTGAATTTGTATTAAGTGTGGCACTATGTTCTGAATTTTTTATGTGCAGGAATGTCGGGAATGTGGTTGCTGAATGGGGACATTGATAGGGGTCATCGTGCTGCGATATGGTATGAGCGCAAGCTTGAGCCTCTGGTCATTCACACTCCTAAGGAGAACTGGATGATACACCTAGGATGGGTTCAGCGGTACGTGCTTTATTAATTTGCACACTGAAATGCATATTAATGGGAGAAACTAACTGAAATGTTCTCTGATGAAGGTTGAAATGGGACGCCCTTTTACCTTTCGCGTGTCTGGTTGAGTCTACCCCGGGTGAGAAACGCCTCGCCATTGACTCCTCCTTGTTGGGCTGCTTAATGGACCGTTGGAGGCCAGAGACCTACACGTTTCACTTCCGATGGGGAGAGATGGCTCCTACTCTAGAGGATGTGTCACTTTTGCTCGGACTACCATGGCAGGTCATGCCATAGGACCATTGGACGCACCGGTTGGTTGGGAGCTAGGTCTTACACAACGTTTTCATGGTGTTTTTCCGGGAGCTCCGGATCCGGTATGCGAGCATCACGGACCTAAGTATGATTGGTTGCTCAATTTCTAGGTTAGTTCCCCTACCTCTTATCTTCAAGTTATTGTGCATATGGTTTTACAGAAAATACCTGTGGCTTACTAAAACTTTCTCTTTGCTTAATGCACCAGAAGTTCCGGGCGCCGTTGAGTGCGGAACAGATCACTTGGAGCCTGGAGGCTTACTTAATGTGGCTTTTCGGCAAGGTGATGTTCACACAGAACCATGTCACCACTATTAGCGCGCTCTACATCCCTATGGCACTCGAGATAGCGAGCGCTCAGACGGCGGATCAGGTCAGGCAGAGGAGTTGAGGTTCAGCGGTCTTAGCGGCTACATACCGAGGTATGTGCAACGGTTGCCAACTTACATCGAAAAAGCCAGACCTTCTTGGATGCCCTCTATTCGTACAGCCGTGGTCGTGGGAGACGTTCTCTATAGGGCGACCAGATGTACGTGTTAATCAGCCTATAAACACCATGTTTGATGCTGACGGCATCGACATGCCTACTTTCGGTCTGTGTTGGACACGTCACGAGGTATGTATCGTGTTATAGTTTAATGCAACTTTTATGTGCACAAGATATAGTTCAATGCTAGCGGGCTGCTAACTTTTGTTTTCTGCAGAGACGCTTTGCTAGTGATCGGACCAGGAAGGCATACACGGCATTGAACGAGCAGTTCGATGCGTACACTGGGGTCATCTGGGAGCCCTACATGGAAGCAGCAATACATGCGAGATACCCTGGTGGTATGTCTGTGCTATGCACAAGGGACCGACATTACTGGATGACGAAATCGAAGATCATCTTCGATGTCTTCGTCGAGGAGATGGCACAACAGAGGGCTATGAGGAAATTTGGTCTTCTGCAGTTGGAGCTGCCTCCCCCTACAGAGAACTCGATGCCAGCACACATCCACAGGTATTAACCAGATTTTCAATGATGCATTATCTTTCATAGTACTCCATTCGAAGCATTAGGTAATTGTTAAACACACACCACAATTTTAGGACAAGGAAGGGCATGACCAGGACAACTGCTGAGTGGGTAGTTAGACTAGAGCCGTATGTTACAGAATGGGAGACAGCAAACACACATCTATGGCACGAGAATCACAATTTTGATCTCAATGGATTCAATCTGTATTTGCGGTGCTACATGACCGGAACACGGTTACGTATCGTTGAGCACTCTCACCCAGAGGAGATACCTGACCCTACTCCATCAGATATGTACCCAAGCTATGATACTTCGGGCTCTAGGCAGTACGCGGTAAGATATATTTTATTTAAGTAATGTTGTCACATACTTTGACGTGCATACTTAATAATCGTCATGAAAATTTGCAGGCTACCTTGACACACGAACTCTACGACGACGTGACCACCTTTGGACGATCACTGTCGTCTGGACCTCTTCTTCATCACCGTCCTGTGCTACAGCCCTTCTTGGAACGAATGCAGGACAAGATACGGGCTGTCTACGAGGCTATCACGTGCACCCGGAGAAGCGACGTTGTTCAGCACCAGCAGCAGCAGCCGCGTCCCTCCGTGCACCGACATCAACCACGTCCACGTCTAGCACATCAGCCGACGACCAGGCCACCCCCTCCTGAACAACTTGGCAGTTCAACGTGGCAGCACCCACAACACTATGGTCCCATGTCGAGCTTCGTGTTTTCTCCACAGCCACAGTAGCACGGTCCCACAACACTATGATGTTGTAGTTCGGATAACAGAGTACCCAACAGTCTGAGATTCCTCCTTGTAACATTAGGGCACCCAACAGGTTGGGAAGGACGTTGCCTGTAGATCCACCTCCCCGCCAAGCCAGACGTCGTCACTGACACTTCTATCTATGAGTAGAGACATGACCATCTACTTTTGTATGAGACTTATGTCTATTCTATGTATGAGACAAATGACTATGTACTTATGTATGAGACATATGCCTACTCTATTTTAGTACTCTGTTATCCGAACTACAACATCATATTTAGATAGAACATAATGCTCGTACAACAAGATAGTACAAACAACTAGATAGAAGTACATCTAAATTAAATGGTACGTACAACTTAACTTACAACATACAACATAAAAACTACATGAAGTCATCATCGTCATCCTCCATCGATGCAGAATCTTGCCCTTCGACGATGAAGAACTCTTGCTGTTCGACGATGAAGAACTCTTGCCCTTCAACGATGCAGAACTCTTGCCCTTCGACGATGCATAACTCTTGCCCTTTGACGATGAAGAAGTCTTGCCCTTTGACGATGCAGAACCCGGAAGCGGCGGCATGAAGATATCGTCTTCATCCTCACTGTCGGCACTCCATAAATAAGTATGTTTTGCTCCGAAATTTAGATACCTCCCACACTTTAGGTATCTTCCATGCAACCTCAGAAGTTCTTTCCGTATCTCCTCAAAGGTCCTGGAAGGCCACCCGCATCGACTTAATGCGTGAGCCAGCTCATTCAGCAGGGTGTCACTACTGATGAGTTCTTCCCATGGAACTAATATGTTGTCAACCCTGAAATCAGCGGCTAAACGCAATAGACATTCGGACATACGACTGTGAAAACTACGATCAAAAGGATATCGGGACATCTTGGCGAGACTACGAGACTACGCTAGAATGCTTACCAACATTAGTGCCGAGGGGGTTTTATAGGTTGAGAACACAAAGGAAGGAGGGAACTCGGTAGCGGGAACATATGGCGGGAGATACTGGCGGGAACTAGAGAGCGGGAAAATATGGCGGGAATTAGAGAGCGGGAAAATATGGCGGGAACGAGCAAAGCGGGAAAATATGGCGGGAACGAGCAAAGCGGGAAAATATGGCGGGAGGTTGACAACAGGAAAATTTGGCGGGAAATGGCGGCTGGTGATATAAGCGAGGACCGTACGTGAAAAAAATGGTGGCATGCACCAGTCGGCCTACGACTGGCCAATTAGAGCCTATCGGCCTACAGCGGGCTGATTAGTCCAGTCGGCCCACAGCTGGCCGACAGGACCTGGATTGGTGGCCGATAGGCCATTCGGCCAGCAGCGAGCCGACAGGGGATCAGTCGGCCAGCTGTGGGCTGACTAGGTCCAGTCGGCCAGCTGCGGGCCGACGGTGTATTATTTTTGAAAACTATTTATCGGGCGTAATATTTCTGCAAATTAATAAAAAATGTATTATTTAAAAAATTAGCCCCTTGTGATACCCAACCATAGTCATTTAGCATTGCAGTGCCTCTGCCTGCCCGTCGGCCATTGCGCGTCATGGTCGATGTTAAAACTAATTATGTAAGTAGGGAGGAAATCTCCCCTTGTCCGAACAGCCGTACGGTTGCTCCTGCAACCATCGCCTCTCTCCCGTCCGCCTGGAACCGACGCATCTCTCCAGGATCATCACGTCTCTCCAGGGGATATATATACTCCTGTAACCATTGTCAAAGGGATCGATCATTTTTTATTTGAAACACGTTATCAGCCAACGAGAGCGAGAAAGGCAACAGAGAAAGGAGAAGAGAGGGAGCACTCGCCGCCAGTGTGATGCCTGGCCTTGTTTCCTTCTTTCGCCGCCTGATCCGTGAGGATGGTCATCGCTACCGTCGTTGCTACCATGGCGTTGGTGGCCTCCGGCGCTTCTGTCGCAGGATGCAGGCCGTCCGTCGTTTTGGTCGTTGCGCCGCTGGCCGTTGTGGCCACCGCGCCACTGGCCGTGGCGCCCGTGGTGGTCACCGCATTGCCGGACGCGCCGCTCCTGGTGCTCGCCACATCCACAGACACGGCCTCGGTGCTGCTGCACGTGCGCCGTCAGTGAACAGGGGGCTTGACCCATGGCTTGTGGCTGGTCCGAGCGCCCCTATGGTGCACGGTGCCGCAGCCGCCCCCGGGTCTCCGCCTCCACCCCCTCCTCCACCGGAGGGTGGCTCCGGCCGTCGACGCTGACGCCGGATGCCGTGGCCGCTGGCCCGAGCCGCCGCATGCATGGCTATGCCCCGGTGCCGTTGCGCTACGTGGTGAATGAGGAGGCGCTCGCCTTCATCTTCGCGCCAACTGGCGCCTCCAACGTCGTCCGTCTTGGGAGCCGGCATGGAGGGCACCAACGCCAACGCCCCACTTCAGCAGGAGACGGCAGGAGGCTCGAGTAGCCGCGCGTCACGGCGCTTCGGGCGTCTCTTCGGGCGCGCCGTCGCCACCATCGACCGCCGCCCAAGCTGCCACCCCGGTTCGTGGGTTCCGGCGAGCCTCGACCTCGCCAGCGCCGCGCCAGAGGGTGCTTGCCCGGACCCCGTCGTCATCGCGTCTTCTTCGGACGAGGAGGGCTCGTCGGTACTGCGCCGGTGACCACCGACGCCGTGAGGGGCTGCAGCGGCCACTCCAGTCGCCGGCGCCGTCGTGCAGGGAAGGGGATCGAGCGGGTGATGCGGGCTTCGGGTCTCAGTCTCTCAGACCCTTATCCGTAATCGCCGCTTCCTCCCTCTCTCATATGCGGTGGGGCTGCAAGTGGGCTGGCCAAAGGCCATGGAGGCCCAGGCCTAGGCGCCTGCTGTGTCCTCCAGCCGCCTCCTTCTGGGCTGGATTCATTCATTTTCTCTCTCTGTATTTAGTTAAATGTTAGTACTAACTATTGTATTAGTGAGTTTTAGACTATGTTTAGTACTGTTTAGTACCTAGTTTGACTTCTACTTACATTCTAGTCCAGTTCTAGATTAAATCTAGGTTAGGATTTGTGTAATTATTAGTGTGTTTATATTATGTAATGGATTGAATATAAATAAAGTACCGGATTTCATTTGGGAAGAATACATGTTCCATGTGCTTACCACATATCCAGTTCTCTTGAACATGTTTTTGTGATTGAGATCATCTTCTCTCGCATATCAAACTTGCGAAATTTTGAATATTTCTCTCTCAATTTATTTGGAATCATAAGGTAATGAGTTGGGATCTACTGCTCATCTGCAGGTTATCCCCTCTTACTGTGAGGTCTACGTTTCGTCAAAAGACAAACGATTACCTCCAACGTGTATTCCTTATATTTAAATTGTAGCATGCACAAGGTAATAGCAATGCAGCCTATTACTGCGAGATCTAAGTAATCTCCAATGTGTTAAGTTCACACAATTGAGGTTGAGAATTTTTTCAAGTTTTCACTTGAGTATCAAAATTTTACATTCTTATTACACAACCATGATGGTTTTTAATTTACTGCCCGTAAATTAATTATCTCTGGTTCCCATGTAGGCAAAGATGTCTGCCAAAGAGTTTGAGGAGCTTGCTTCAATGGCCACAACTACCCTACATGGGCTATGGACATCAAGATCAGTCTTGCGTCTTGTGGGATTGCGCGTGCAATCCCGCCCCCTGAGACTCCTCTCCCGGCTGGAGCCACGCCGCTGACAGAACAATAGAACTATGCTGCTTTATTCATCATAAGGCACCATATTCATCCAGATCTCAAGTCTGAGTATTTACAGGAGGAATCTCCTAGTACTCTGTTTCTGGCCCTCAAAACGAGGTATGAACAGTAGAAGGCAGTAGTCCTGCCAGAAGCACTCCATGATTGGACTCATCTCCGTCTTCAGGATTTCAAGTCCATTGGTGAGTACAATCATGCTGTTCATAAGATATGTTCCAAACTGCGTTTTTGTGAGAAGGAACCTACTGAGGGGGAGAAGATAGAGAAAACTTTGTCTACTATGCTCCCTTCAGATAGGATCCTCCAACAACAATACCGTGCTTGTAACTACATTGTCTATTCCCAGCTTATTCACATGTTACTTCAGGCTGAAAAGCATGATGAGCTACTCGCTAAGAAAGGCTCTCAGTGCCCAGTTGGGGCACAACCTTTACCTGAAGTTCATCTGAATGTCGGGAATAGACAAAAGTTTGATGGTACCTTTCGGGGTAAACAATCCAATTTTGAGCACAAGCGAAAGCACAATGGGAACAGGAGATCCAGAAACCCAGGCAAGAGAAAAGGCACTTCAAAGCCCAGGTTTGATAAATCTAAGCTTTGCAACAAGTGTGGATGCTACACGCATTCTACTGAAAAGTGCACGATGCCCAAACATCTGGTTATGCTGTACCAACAATCTCAGGGACGCAAAGCACCTCAAGGGAAAAGGTTTGAAGGCAACTTCAACCTTCATCCGCATAGCGCAAAAGGAGCTGGTGGTTCGCACGATGTTCCTCCTAGACCGAGCAACACCATGATTCCTTATCCGCCTGAGGATCCTGCTGAAACGGAGAACATGGTGATTGAGTACACTGCAAACAACGTGTTTGGCGACTTCGACTAGTTCCTCAATCTCCTTAGTGATCTACTTATGTCCATTTGTGATGATTGTAATAAGAACATAAGTTTGTTGTTGTCTTTATATTGTATTATATTAGCACATTTGATATAATAAGATTGTATTCCATGTATTCACATGAGGTTTTCTTATTGAAAATTCTTTGTTTTATATAGTTTTCTACAGGGACAATCCGATGGAAGAGGAATTATGCCTTGTGGATAGTGGTACCACAAACTCCATACCGAGGGAGATGAAATGTTTCCAAACTCCGAAAAAGATGAATGGAGATACTCTAACTATCGCTGGATGTGATACAATGATTGTTGGTTCTGGACGTGCCATATTCACCCTCCCAAGTGGTACACAAGTGACAATTGAGGATGCTTTATTGTATCCCGATTCTTCACGTACCCTGATCAGTTATCGAGATATCGGTAAAAATGGTTTTCACACTGAAACCCATGAAGACAACAAAGATGAGTATCTACTCTTTACCAAAAATCACGGATATGGCATGAAGGTACATGAGAAAATTCCTTCTCTATTGTCTGGTTTGTACTATACGTACATCAAACCCGTAGAACATGTTGCATACAAAGTAATTTTTTAGAATGTTAATGCATTCCAAACCTGGTATGATCGCCTAGGCCATCCTGGAATCGGGATGATGAGAAAAATTACTAGCAATTCCATTGGTCATAATTTGTGAGTCAAAATTTCCTCAATCTTCAGATTTTGTGTGCACATCTTGTGTCACGGGAAAGGTAATTTTGAGGCCCTCGCACCTCAAAATACAAGCTGAACCAGTTCAGTTCCCTGAACGTATTCAAGGAGACATTTGTGGTCCCATTCAACCATTATCTGGACCTTTCAGGTATTATATGGTTCTGATTGACGCATCTACACGATGGTCACACGCGTGTCTTCTATCCACACGGAACCATGCATTTGCCAAGATAACGAGGCAAGTCATTAAGTTGCAAGCCCATTATCCTGAAAGTCGAATTAAATCAATTCGAATGGACAATGCTACAGAATTCTCCTCACATGCTTTCAATGATTTGCATGGCTTTGGTGATTGAAGTTCAACACTCTGTTCCATATGTCCATACACAAAATGGTTTGGCTGAATCATTCATTAAGAGGATCAAACTCATTGCAAGACCTTTGTTGATGAATTGCAACTTGCCAACCTCTTGTTGGGGTCATGCTGTTTTACATGCTGCCGACTTGATATAATTGAGGCCAACTATCTTCCCCTCTGGAATTGGTACGTGGAAATCTTTCGAGCATTTCCCATCTGCGTAAGTTTGGATGTGCTGCATACATCCCGATCTCACCACACTACAAAAAAAAGCCGAACGGATTTTTTTCCTGTCATACATATGACACTTCTATGACGATAATTGTGACAAAACCCGGTACCATCATAGATGTGGTGGGCTCCTACTTCTATGACAAAAAATCATGATAGAAAATGGGCTTTTCGTCCTGGGCGGGCCGGAGACGCAGCTGCTTGACATTCTTTGGGCCGTCCATGACGGAAAAAACCATGGTAGAAGCGAGGGGGAGGAAAATTTCGGGGAGTTCCCGGTTACGGTGGGAGGTCGGGGGCCGAGCGATGCGCGTTTCTCTCGTACACGTACGCGCGTGTGTGCGAGGCGTTGGCTCTAACTGAACCCGAGCGAGGTGTTGGGCTCTAACTGAACTCGAGCGATTGCACTGCAGGCTACGCGTTACTGAACCCGAGTGATCGATCGATGGCTGTTAACTGAACCCGATTGAGCGATTCCTTCGCTACTGCTGCTAACTGAAGCCGATCGATTGGATGAACAGTGAGCGTTCGGGGGGGGGGGGTTGGATGAACAGTGAGCGGTGGTGTTGCCTTTGGATGAACAGGACCCCATGGTGTGGAGGGCTGGATGAACAGTAGACGGTGGAGGGGTGCCCGTGGAGGGGTGGTTGAACAGGACCCCGTGGTGTGGAGGGCTGGATGAACAGTAGACGGTGGAGGGGTGCCCGTGGAGGGGTGGTTGAACAGGACCCCGTGGTGTGGAGGGCTGGATGAACAGTAGACGGTGGAGGGGTGGTTGAACAGTAGCCGGTGGAGTAGCGCGCGGTGGAGGCTGGATGAACAGGAGCCCGTGGAGGCTGGAGGAGGTCGACGGTAGCCCGTGGAGGCTGGAGGAGGTCGACGGTGGAGATGAACAGTATCCCGTGGAGTCCCGTTTTGCGGTACGCCACACCCCTCCCGATCAACAGGACCCCCGTTTCGACCGTAGCGCTCCAACACAAATCCGTTTCCTCCATTTTGCGGTATGCCACACCCCTCCCGATCAACAGGACCCCTGTTTCGACCGTAGGAGGTCCGTTTCCTCCATTTTGCGGTACGCCAGACCCCTCCCGATGAACAGGATCCCGTTTCGAACGTGGCCGGTCGAACACAAGGCCGTTTCCTCCGTTTTGTGGTACGCCAGGCCTCGTTTCCATCGCCTGTTCCGTCCAAGCCCTCCCGATGAACACGACCACGCATTCCGTTCCGACCCAGCCGGTTGGCTCCCACGCGTTCCGTTGCCTCCCGATGAACATGACGCATTCCGTTGCCTCCCCATGAACACGACGCATTCCGTTGCCTCCCCATGAACACGACGACGATGCTGTTTCTCCGTTCCGACCCAGCCATGTACGCGAGCCCTGGCCGTACGTATGGGCGAGTAGGCGTTCGAGACCCTGCCCGTATGTACGTACGTGGCCGTATTTTCTTTCTTGCACCCTGGCCGCTGTACGTACGTGTACATGCTACGTGCGCGCCTCTACTACGACACGTACGCGCCTCTACTACGACACGTGCGCGCCTCTACATCGACAAGTATATATGTACGTACACGTTCGCGACCAGAATGGCAACGCTACGTACGCTTCGACCAGGTGGGTCCCGACTGTCAGGCACTTCCTTGCCTGCGAAGATGTAGCTGGTGGGTCCCAGCAGTCAGGGGGGCGAATCGTTTTTTTGCCCGGACGCACTTCCTTGCGTGCGAAGGTGTAGTTGCTGGGTCCTAGCAGTCAGGGGGGGAATCGTTTTGTTTTTTTTTTCCCGGACGCACTTCCTTGCATGCGAAGATGTAGCTGGTGGGTCCCAGCAGTCAGGGGGCGAATCGTTTTTTTCGGACGCACTTCCTTGCGTGCGAAGATGTAGCTGGTGGGTCCCAGCAGTCAGGGGGAAACGTTTTTTCGTGAAATACGGTGGCCCATCCGGTGGGTCCCCGCTCTCAGGTGGAGGAATAATTATTTTGCGCGTAATAAGGAGGCACTTCCTTGCTGCGGCCGTGGACCCAGCTGTCAGCCTCTCCACGTACAGTCCACGTCCGATGGAAGCCATTCCTTGACCACGTTGACCACGCCGCGCCGAGAGCACCAGGGCGGTGGACGACGACGAGGCCTAGGAAGGGGACGACGCGGAGCCGGGGAAGACGCGGCAGTGGATGCCCACGGGTAGAGGAGTATGAGGGTTCACTCGTTCGGCTGCGGTGTGAGGCTGCCGTCGCCGCAGAATAACAGGGGGTGTGGGTGCGTAGAGGGATGGCCTGGCCAGCGGTGGGAGTAGTAGGGGGCGGTGAGGCCTCCGCGGCATCACAGCCGGCCACGGGCGGCAGGAGCAGGCGGCACGACCGGCGCTGCTTTGGGCGGCTGGAGCAAGAAGACCAGAGGTTGAAGAAGCACTACGGCCGTTGGATGGACATCGTACGGTCACTGGAGCTAGCATCGTTCATATATTGACTAAAGTTGACAAAGGCCTCCGTCCCAGTCAACTTAGTAGGCCCACAAGTCAGCCTCCCACCAAGGTGGGTCCCAGCTAGCAGGGGGGTATTCATTTTTTTGTGCGTAATAAGGAGGCACTTCCGGTTGGTCCGAGCTGACAGCGGGGGGAACGTTTTTTTTTGCGAAATACGGTGGCCCGTCCTGTGGGTCCCAGCAGTAAGGGGGAAACGTTTTTTTTCGCGAAATACTGGTGGCCCGTCCGGTGGGTCCCTGCTGTCAGGTGGAGGAATAATTATTTTCCGCGTAATAAGGAGGCACTTCCTTGCGGCTGCCGTGGACCCAGCTGTCAGCCTCTCCACGTACAGTACTCTTCCGATGGAAGTCGATCGTTGACCACATTGACCACGCCGCACCGAGAGCACCACGGCGGTGGACGACGGCGAGGCCTAGGAAGGGGACGACGCGGAGCCGGGGAAGACGCGGCAGTGGAAGCCCGCGCAGAGAGGAGTACGAGGGTTCACCGGTTCGGCTGTGGTGTGAGGCAGCCGTCACCGCAGAATAACAGGGGGTGTGGGTGAGTAGAGGGATGCCCTGGCCAATGGTGAGAGTAGTAGGGGGCGCTGAGGCCTGCGCGGCAGCACAGCCGGCCACGGGAGGCGGGAGTAGGCGGTCCCGCCGGCGCTGCTTTGGCGGCTGGAGCAAGAAGATCAGAGATTGAAGAAACACGACGGCCGTTGGATTGACATCCAACGGTTACGTCTGCTAGAATGGTTTGTTGACGTATATAATAACTAAAAAAATCTTGCATACGCGTCAACTAAACAGACCCACAAGTCAGACCACTCCCTCTTTTTTTTAATAATTTATATATAGCTCATGGCAACTTCTTATGCAATTTATTGCAGTCATTTTTTTGGTTGGCCAAGGCCAATTTCGCATATTTCTGTGGGTTCCAAACTATTTTTAATACCGAAATGTCGAGCCAGATTTAAAGTACTTTGAAGATATATTTAAATTAGGTTAATGCCTAGTGAAATAGGAAGCTGAAAATGTGAAAAAATTCAGAAATTATAAAGTAATTGCCAATTTGTCATCTGTTTTTATATTTACAACCCATTTCATATTACTTTCAAGATTTGCAGGCGTCTTGAAAGAGTTGCAGCCCATCAGGGCGTAGAAAAATAAGTAGGCCTGGATTGGGTATTCTTCAGAAAAAATAAACTGGGCTCATTTTCACAAAGAAAAAATAGCTGGGCTGGTCACATGGTGAACATAAAATATAAGCCTGGGCTAGACGGGCCACAACCCAGTTGAAACCCTGCTCCGTCTCAACAATACCAAACAAAAAAAATACTGCTCGAGTAGCTACGTCCCAGGTGTCAGCCGATCTTGTGCTGTTCTCTTGTCTATTGACTATATACGCTCACAATGTCGTGGGTCCCAGATGTCAGGAAAACACTAGGAGGAAGCATTTTATTTTTCCATATGCTGACGTGGTGGGTCCCTACTGTCATCCTCTCCACGTACTTCTGCGATTCCTGTTGTTTGTTGACCATGTTGACAATGCGAGAGGGCGGCGCCGCGGCGAGCGCACCAAAGCGCGCGGAGGACGTCGGCGTTAACGATTTAGGAGACGGAGGGGCGGCGATGCATGCGCTGAGGCGCAGCCAGCCGTGGGAGGCGGAAGCAGGCGGCCCCGCCGGCGTTGGTTTGGTTTTGGCGGCTGGAGGAAGACAGGACTGAAGAAACACGACAGACTGTAAAAGCAGCAGGAGTACTTAACAACCTTAACTGAAACCAGCAGGGGCACTTAACAACCAAAGCTGAAAGCAACATGGTCAATAAACAGGATATTCGCTTTAGAGCCATGGAAAAGCATGAACATAATCTTCTGTCCTATTCTCCAAGATGGACGGGCCTTCATTATTTGAGACCACCCATGAATAAGTATCTTTTCACCTCCAAGGGGAATTGAGTAGGTCGACATAAACATCATGTTGTGACCAAGTGCAAGTCTGACCCGACCATGGTCAGGCATCTGTATAGGAACAATATAACTCAGCAGTTCCTGTTTCAAGAATATCACAACTGTAAAACTGTGTATAAGCAATAGTTTATGAACAACATATATAACAGAAAACAGCTCGTACCATAAGTTTCTCGACACAGTTGGACCTGTTCAACGAGTGCAGCAGTGGCACACATATCCCACGTGGCCTTCCACCATTGAAACGCCCCACAAGGACCTCAAGACGATCAATAAAGTGTAGGAACTTGTGGATGTCGATCCAGTCAACTTCAGTGCCATTAGTAACAGCCGAGTTATTACAGAGTAACAAACGAACAAACTGCTTAACTCTGAAAAAACCTACACGTGCCACCAATTATAAGAAAATATTAGTTAGAAGTAGCATCTTCGTGAGAGATTCGTTGCTACTTCTAGAGTTAAATTGTGATTAGTTAGACAGAATAGTTGGATTAAGAAGTAATCGAGGCAACAAGCAAGAACCAGATAGAAAACTAACATGGATGAACAATTGGAACGACGTCGGGGTGGAAAATCGCAGTGAAGATGAGACCAGGTTCTGCTATTTCCATCAACATTCGTGCGCCAACTTTCAGTCCGTAACACTTGAGAAAGTTTATCCAAGTTCGGCCATAAAAAAGCAGCGATCTTCTTGGTTCATGAACCCAACTCGGAACTTATATCCATGGCTTGTCTTCACTGTGACCATTAAACTAGTGTATTCAGTTATGGCAAGGCCGAGCATCTTGAGTACATGTGTTCTGGCAGAGCAAATAATACACTGCAGGAAAAATAATATGAGAACACAGCATGTTCAAAAAAACCCCACCCTCCCGGATAGAAAAGAGGATTCGAGGAACATACTGTGCGTGTTTCAAAATGCTGTGTTAGGATGAGAAGGAACAAGTGTGGCGTCTCGCCGAGGGCGCAGAAACCTGTAGGGTCCTCGCACTTTGGGCACTACAAATGAAACACACTAGATTCAGTAGGAAGAAAAATGCATCAACGGCGGCGGCTGCCATCCTAGGATTACCTGCAACCAAGGGACTTGGATTTATCGGGGATGGATGAAGAATTCGTACCTGGTTCTCCATGAGAAAACCCTATGCAATCGCCGAGAGGGGGTTTTCTCTGAACAAGCAGACGAGGGAGAAGGGGATTCAGGCGCAGTGAAATATTGCCGCTTCGTCCGTCCAGCTTACTGCTAAAGCTGGAAAGGGGGGGGGTTGTGATTTGACGGCTCATTGGGCATTACTGCGGCACTACGACCGGGGTGTGTCTACCGTGAAGTTGTGCACTCTAATTTGTGCATATGGCACGTGGACCCCGTTGCCGGTTGCCCCACATATCAGCGAAAGGAAGTAGAAAGACAGGAGTAACTAGTTACACATAAATATATTTTTTGACAGAGAGATACTCCCTCTGTAAAGAAATATACAAATCTTTTATATCACAGGCTCACCTTGCCGAGAAATATACTCCCTCTGCAACGCACGGGCATTATGGGGGTTCAGCTTTTTTTATGGGGGTTCAGCTGAGAATATAATACTCAGATAGGCTCACGGTTCTGGACTTTGGGCCGCAGGCCGACCCTGCATGTTTGGGGGCCCATTTGTTCTACCTCAGCGCTTCTCATATTGCAAGCGATCGGTACGACGCTGGTTTTAGATGCTGTCGCAAGGCGAATACACAAAATTGAATAAAGCATGGCAGCTGCTGGAATGAAATTGAACGACAGTTCCTAACCAGCAATCAGAGTTGCAATTCTATCAACGATATACCATGTGATAAATAATATTGTCGTACTACTTTATACAGACAGGACACTTGTTTCACCATGCCAGATTATTACATCAAAATCTCTCGGAGGATAGATCAGTTCGGCAGTTGCGTGCTGCTACTGAAGAATTTCAAAGTTGATTTGGACCAGCTCTCCTTGCCGAGAAAGTTCGATTTTGACACATCCCCTACCGCAAGATATGATTTGGATTTGAACCTTGACCATCCTTTAGCATCAATCATCATGCGACCATCCTTTGTACTTATGGTATATTGAGCAGGTTCATTCACACCAAGGCTGCGCATGGTAAGAGAAACTTGGCCGCGGTCGCCCGGATTGTTGATCGACTCCCTCGTTGCTCTAGGAATTCTCTGTTTGCAAACAAGAAGACATACCCAAACAGTTAGATCAACACAGTGAATCATGTGAAACAACATGGAAAGAAAAAAGAACGAAGCACTTGGGCGGCCAATGCTTACCAAGAAGGTGGACATGTCGGTTTTTGTAAGGACTTTGGTATATGAAGTGCGAACTGCAGCCCAGTCTGTTGCCGGTGCAACTGCACGGGCCGGAGCAGATGCAAGTGCAAGTGTTGGTGCAGGTGCCGAAGCCGCTGCTGCTGCCAGAGATGGTGCTCCTTGTAGAGCTGGTGCCGGTGTCGATGCTTGATCCTCCGGTAGATCAGAATGATCCGCTGACGCGGTCGGTGCCCAATCCTCAGCTGGATCAGACTGAGCTGCTGCTGCTGTCAGTGCTAGAGCAACTGCCGGTGCTCGATTTGTGCGAGACAGCGGCGATCGTGTCTGGTCTGCTATGATCAGCTTTCTAACTTGACTAGGATCCGTGACCGTGATCCAGTTTTTTTCTTCATTTCTTTTAAACGCGAGAAGGACTAATTGTGGCGTTTTTGTTAAACCAAAGTGCAGTTCATCATAGGGATTCAGCTTGTACTCAGACAACAGACTGATCCATTTTTTCCAGTAATATAAGTGATGGACAGTGCCTTCGTTACTGACACGACATAAGAAGTGAAACCTGCAAAAATAGTCATCGTAGAGCAAACCAAACGGTTTATTCTGTGATGAATGTCACATGGCAAAACCCGCATCGTAAAATTGCAGGAAAAGAAAGAAAACATGACATTAAATCAATAAGATTTAGACAGTAAATCAATAAGATTTACTTGATGTGACACGAGTGAATCCTTACCAGGAAATCACTATGTTGAAGTACTAAACAGAAGATTGATCGTCCAACTACGCATGGCATGCAGGGGCCCCGCCTACTCCCACAAGCAGGACAGTCCAAAGGTCGTGACAAATCGTATGGACCGAACATCCATGGGACTGGAAATCCTGGTGGGTGCGATAAACCCTGCAATGCATACATATATTAGAGTGTAACCATAATTGATAAACCGTCCTCACAAAAAATATGATCTGGATACTTCAAAATATACAGACTAAATTGAGTGGACAGACATTAACATAGACCGTTCACACACCAAAAGCGGCAGTACTAATAAACAATACAAGGTTCACAAACACAAATCAAGTACTGAACAATAGTACTTACTACAGACAAGCAAAGTCGCACTAACTAAACTCTGCAGACTATTTCTTGCCACCGACCTACGGGATGAACCCCGCATAACTGACTAGGCCATGGACTTCGTGTGAGATGTCTACATGCACCATCACCATCTTGTCAACCTTGGAGAACCTAATAGAGTGGTCTTTCCACTCATAAACATGATGATGAAGACAGGCCGCATCAGATTTGTTGGGAAGCTTTACAAGAACCACACCCTTCGTAATCGAAGGCACAACCAGGAAATTGTTGTGGTCAAGTACAACCTCGAGAACACGCCTGACAACAATGCTACAGGAAAACACTAGTTCAGGACACGTGGCGACAAGGACACAACAGCTGGATAGTTCAGCAGTAGAACTCATCATCAGGTCTTCCAGTTCACACGGCATGACTTTGAGAACTTCATCTCCACCGCGGACCTGGTTCTAATTCAAACATAAACCATATTTTATTACTACCTCTGTTCAGAAATATAAGATGATTTTCGATATTATACTCCATATATGACTACATATACGCACAGAAATGAGTGAACAAAGACACTAGAACATGTCTTCAAAGCCATGAGAGCAGAGGGATTACATGCAATATCCATAACACAAGTTACTGAGGCAAATATACCCTCTTAAAAGGTAGCATTGATGTTCATAAAGTACTCCCTCCGTCCCAAAATTCTTGTCTTAGATTTGTCTAGATACGGATGTATCAAGTCACATTTTAGTATTAGATACATCCGTATCTAGACAAATCTAAGACAAGAAGTTTGGGACAGAGGGAGTAGTTGAAAGTAATCTATAAGAAATCAGTGTCAACCTCTCGCATGTTTTGGTCAAAAGAGGAATTTAGAACCGTCATTTGGCACACTAAAATCACATGCAAGATAACCAAGAAAGTTGTACTACCAGTACTAGTACTGCGTGTTAGATGAGAAAACACGATCAAGATCGAGAAAAAGATCGTCAACAAGAGACATTACCTGGACTTGCTTAATGAGGGATCCCGGAGAGGGGGGCTTGGACAGGGCGATGGCTTTGAGCTTACCAGGACATGTATTACGAGACCACCTTCTACACACACAGGTACATCTCCATGGATTCTTGATACTAGAGCATCTGCTCATATGACTCATGATTCATCCACCATGTCATCTATGCAATCTTTTGACTCTCCTGTTCATGTTCTTAATGCTGATGGCACCTCCCTCCTAGTTACTGGCCAAGGCATTATTACCACTTCATCTTTTTATGTCCCTGATGTTGCTCATATTTCTCGAACTACCATGCAGCTCGTTTCTATTGGTCAGATTGTTGACTCTAGTTGTAGGGTCATTCTCGACTTTGACTCTTGTTCCATTCTGGATTGTTACACTGGTGTTTTCCTTGGTGCCGGCCCTCGGTGCTGGGGTCTCTGGGAGCTTGACTGGCTTCACCTTCCCACCGCTGCCACTTCCATCAATCTTTCCACCTATGTTGCCTTGTCTACCAGCTCTTTTCATAAGTGGCACATCACCTTGGTCACTTGTGTGGCTCTCATCTATCATCCTTAGTTTGACGTGGTCTTCTTGGGTCCGTCTTTGGCAGCGTGTCTTTAGACTGTCAGTGTTGTCGGCTTGGTAAACAGGTCCAGTCACCTTATCCTCATAGCGAGATAGTGTCTCAGCGTCCTTTCGAGCTTGTTCACTCTGATGTTTGGGGTCCAGCTCCCTTTGCCTCGAAGGGAGGTCATCGCTACTACTTTATCTTTATAAATGATTTCTCTTGACACGCATGGATATATTTTATATCTTATCATAGTGAAGTCTTGATGCAGAGCATCGTACGGTCATCCCCATGGTAAACTCTCTCCTTACTGAGCTTCCCTTTGATTCACTTGAGACATGGCTACTACCTCAAAAAGAGATGCTATGTGTGCTTAGGTACGACGACCACCCCATGGAAGCAAGAGTTGAGGGAGAAGGAGCACACGAGGAGGCAACGAGAAGCGTTGAGAAGAAGGCTGAGAATATCTCGTAACTTCTGGGCCAACCCGAAACTTCCGGCCGTAACGCCCAGGATCGGCTTCTTAGTGTGCAAATTCTCCGGATAGCCCGGAACTCCCCAGGAACCTCCGCCCCCTGGAATTTCCGTCCATCCCAGAACTTCCGGCCTCCATGCCGCGAAGCAGCTCCCAGGTGTGCAAACTCTGTGGTTAGCCCGGAACCTGCACCGAAACTTTCGGCCATCCCCGGAACTTCCAGCCTGCCTGCGTACAGTGACTCGGGCCGAGGCCCATGTACCCCCTCACAGCTCTAGACTATAAATACTCGTCTCCTGCCTCCATTTTGATGGGGAACAAAGCATGAAAATCAAAAAAATTCCTACGGAACACCCAAGATCCGATCTAGGAGATGCATAGAAATGAGAGGGAAGTGTGTCTATGTAACCTTGTAGACTTAAAGCGTTAGCGTATGTAACGTGATTGATGTAGTCGTACTCTTCACGATCCAATCACGATCCAATTCAATCTAATGCCAAACAGATGACACTTCCGAGATTAGCACATGTTCAGCTCGATGGCGTCCTCTCCTTCTTGATCCAGCAAGCGAGGGAGAGGAGGCAGATGAGATCGGAACCAGCATGATGGTATGGTGGTGGTGGAAGTGGAATTCCGGCAGGGCTTCGCCAAGCGCGTACCGGAGAAACATGGGAGGAGTTGGGAGAGGCAATGTGAAAGGTGAAGGGGTGGCTGCCCCGATGCACCTCTGTCACACCCAATATGCGACTCTATCCTAAAGGAACTCGAATGTCCCACCAAGGATAGAAGCGCATATTGGAGACACTTTTGCAAGGTGGATATCATTACATCGTACCATTACATAATAGTTGGGGATACATACAAAGGGCATACAAATGCCACAAGAATACAACAAACATCATACATGAGAACAACATCCGACTACAGATGAAACACAAACAAAAACTCAAACGACATCCACCCTGCTAGCCCAGGCTGGCGACCAGGAATCTATCCCCTGAACGAAGAAGAAGCAGAAGAAGAACTCCATAACAAGTAAATATCGCTCCCGCGTCATGATCATCACGTTACCTGCACCTGCAACTGTTGTTGTAGTAATCTGTGAGCCACGAGGACTCAGCAATCCCATTACCATGGGCACAAAGACTAGCAAAGCTTAATGGGTATGGAAAGGATAAGTGGTGAGGTTGCAGCAAGCGAATAAGCAAGGTATGGTGGCTAACTTACGAATACCAGAGTAAGATGAGAAGCTACGCAAATGATCGCAAACTAATAATGATCAGTAAGTGATCCTGAACTACTTACGTTCAAACATAACCCAACCGTGTTCTCCTCTCGGACTTCCCCGAAAAGAGACAGTCATGGTTACGCACGCGGCTCGTGTATTTTAATTGAGTTTACTTCAAGTTCACTACAACCGGATATTAACAAATTCCCATCTACCACATAACCACGGGCATGGCTCTCAAAAGTTTAAACCCTGCAGGGGTGTCCCAACTTATCCCATGACAAGCTCACGATCCGCGAAGACAATCCTCCATTGTGGGACCCTCCGATCAGACTCGGAATCCCGGTGCACAAGACATTTCGACAATGGTAAAACTAATCCAGCAAGACCTCCCCGCGTGCTGACACCTTGATAGTAGCCGCGCGTATCTTGTCTCAGTCCACGTCCGGATGAGCACATCGTACATCGACTGAGACCCGAGTTGCCCCGGGGGAAGCCGCACACGACTCTAGTTTGGGACCAACACCATCAGCACTGGCCCCCCTGTATGTAGAAAAGAATCCTCGGGCTCATGACGCCCTATGCCAATCAATTATTTAGTTCAATATTATTGTGGCAAATGTTAAAACCAATGTTGGGCCTTGCTGGAAGAATTTTATTCAAAGAGAACTGTCAAAAGGGGCCCATAAACCATCACCATGTTAGGGACGCAAAATCAAGGAACGTAACACCGGTATGATGGAAACTAGGGCGGCAAGAGTGGAAGAAAACACCAGGCATAAGGCCAAGCCTTCCACCCTTTACCAAGTATATATGTGCATTAATTAAATAAGAGATATTGTGATATTCCATGATATCCATGTCCCAACATGGAACAACCTGCAACTGCACCTACAACTAGCAACGCTATAAGAGGGGCTGAGCAAAGCGGTAACATAGCCAAACAATGGTTTGCTAGGAAGGCTGGAAAGGTTAGAGGCTATCATGGCAATTTGGGAGGCTTGATAAACAAGTGGTAGGTAGCGCGACATAGCGATAGCATCGAGACAACTAGCATAACAAAGATAGTAATGAGATCCAAGGTGACGGTCATCTTGTGTGAAATCCTGCTAGGAAGAAGAACGAGTCCATGAAGAAGACGAACCCACGTAGTCGAACGGATCCTCACAATCGCAACATTACCGGAACTATCAAGAAGAAGCAACACCGAAAAGAAGCAAACAACACGATGAACACACAACACATAAACATGACATGATGCTCATCCAAGTATGGTGCATGACAAGGCTACATGATGCTACTCATGGCAAGAGAGGATGCATACAAGAACAACACATCAAGGCAAGTTTAAATGAGGCCGGAAACAACATATAACAATTCCGGTAAGTCCTCATATGCAAATTTTGAAATTGGTCCAGATCTGAATAACACATTATGTTAAAGTTGTTAAACATCAAATTAAAGTGCACCATGATAATCCGCGCAGTTTTCTAGTCAAGTTGCATATAAAGTTCATTTAATTCGGAGCTACGACCTAGAATATATGAGCAAAGCAAGTTAAACATGGCATTGATGCAAAATGCAAGCAAAACACAATCACAAACACTCCAAAACATGAATGCAACATGGAATTATGAAACTACATGCAAAACCAAGCAAGTTTCATATAGACCATGCTCAAAACGGAGCAACAGTTCAACACATACACTCAACACAAGTTTCAAACACAATCTGCCCAAAACAGCAACTAAGCACTTTGCAATCAAGGAAACAACATGCTATAGGAAACATATGGACACAAACTTGATATTCACTCAAAATAAAGATTACATGCTTCAGTTATCATCAAGGTTCAGGTTTATAGGCATCAGGATTAATCCAATGAGATCAAAGCAACAAGCAACTTAATGACACAAATTAAGACTTGGTGAAAAACAGGGCATACATGTGAGCATAAATAACATGTTGACATGTTGGAGGCATGAAACAAGCATGCTACAGTGCAATATCATGGCACAAAAGCATGGCATCAATGTACATGTTATACATGGCAAAACATGATTACGAAGAATCTCCATATAACGCCTAGATCAATGGCATTCATCAAGACAAGATTGCAAGTTAAAAACAGATTCTCAAACGAGGAAATCTGGGAATGCAAAACAATAACATTATGATGCTGAATTTTGGAGGCACATAACAGCAAACATAGAAACATTAGTAATCATGAAGAAGACATGGGCATGTATTAGACATGATATACTTCAACTCATGTAATTGGAGCATCTCCAAAAGATGCATAGATTATATAATAACAAGCTCACACTATGGCATCATGAAGTTAACAGAAAACTGGAACATCATTTAGGCATGTTCATGGCAGTGAAAACATGTGCTACAGGACATATATGAGGCATCAAAGGCACGGAAAGCATGTTCATGTGGAGCACTACAAAACATGAACACTGAGCTACTGCTAGAAACCACTAGAACATGCTCAAAGCATCATGCCAAGAATGCAAATGATAACAGTTTCACAGACTTGGCAGAAATCGGTCACTAAAATCAGCAACAGCAAGTAGCTCACTTCACAAGCTTGATGCGCTCACCACAAGGCACATAAAAATACATGGATTGCACCACTTTAAAGATGACATGAATATACTTCTAACACATGTGGGTGTGATGCTCAAAAGATCAAGACAGAAAATGCTATGAAAAAGACATATCAGCAAGTTTCAGCAATTTTCAGCAGATTATAACATTTAGCACTTTGCAACGAGGATTAAGGTGTCAATATTAATAGTAAAATGCATGCAAATGAGACTAGCATGTATAGCATTCAGAGATGAATATTTTGACATATCATACATGCAAAACGGAGGAATATGCACAAAGTTATGCCATGATGAACATGCACACATAATAACGCAGATCTGGGACTTGGTGGAAATTTACCCTCGCGAAAACAGGACGAGGTCGCGCGCGACGGAGGGATCCGGGACGGAGCGGCGCCGTTTGGATGGGGGGGGGCTGGTGGATCTGGTCCAGGCGATTGGATCCGACGACGGAGGAGCTTCGGCGAGCTCCGGCTCCGGCGACTCTAGCGAGCGGCGACGCGGAGGCGGAGAGGCGCGGGGGCGGTGTGGCCGGGTGGCGGCCGGCGCGGCCAGGCTCCGGGGCGGGGCCCGTGGTGGCGGCGGCGGCGCGCGGTGGCGGTGGTGCGGCGCAACGGCGGCGACCCGTGGTGGCGGCGAATGGGCGGCGCGGGGCGCGGGAGGCGGCGGCGCACAGCGGTGGCGGGGCGGCGACGGAGGCGCGGTGGCTCCGGCCGGCAAGGTGGTGGCGCACGGTGGCGGAGCTCGGCGCGAGGCGGCGGGGTGCTCGGGCGGCGGTGCGGGGTTCGGGGCTCACGCGGGCCCGCGATGGGTCTGGCAGGCCTGGCGCGGAGGGGAGGAGAGAGAGGCCGGAGGGGTGACGTGGCAGGCCGCGGTTGGACGGGGCGGCGGCGGTTGACATGTCCGGCCGTCGGCGGACGTGTCCAGCGGCGCGGAGGAAGGGGAAGGCTAGGGTTTGCCCGCGAATTTCGGAGGGGGAGGTGTTTATATAGATAGAGGGAGCTACGAGAGGGCTATTGAGGTGCGGTTTTCTCCCACACGATCGTGATCCAACGACGGAGAGCATGGAGGGGGTTTAGACGGGCTAGTGGGCTGTTGTGGAGGGGTTCTGGGCTGCAAAGAGAAAGGGGGTTTTGGTCAACGCGGTTAACCGTTGGGGCATCAAACGACATCCAAATGGAACGAAATTTGACAGGCGGTCTACTGATGATATACCAAGAACACTCGACAAATCTCGGCCCATTCCGGGAACGTTTTTATCCCGCTCACGAAACGAGATCTGGAAGGTGCAGCGGGTGTGTGTGAGAGTGTCGGATTCCGAAACGGACAACGGAGAGAAAGACCATTTGCAAGTTTTGAAAAACATGCAGATGAAATGCAGATGATGACATGGCAAAGTGCAACACGCAAGCAAATGACATGGCAATGACGGCGAATAACTGGAAGACACCTGGCGCATCGGACTCGGGGCGTTACAACTCTCCTCCACTAACAAGAGATGTCGTCCCGAGATCTTAGGAACAAGATGGAAGAAAAAGAGGAAGAGGTGAAACAAGAGGGAAGAGAGAAGATGAACAAAGTTGAGAGCACTCGGGTAGAAAAGAGGAATTTTGATTGTGACGAGAATCAAAAGCTCAAGGAACAAGATAGACCCTGAAACCACTCCGGTTAGAACAAGATAGAAAGGGAATAGGAACAAAAGAATTCAGATAGCGTCCGAGTAGAAAGGAAAGCAGAGATTGGCATGAAAGGATTTCAAAAGAGGACTTGACACTCCGGTAAAATGAATAAGCAAGGATTAAACTGGATGATGGGCGAAAAGAGCAACATCATACTACCTCCGGAATGGAAGAATAGCAGCTAACTCGTAGAAAGAAAAAGAAAAAGGAGGAACAAAAGACAACTTCTACAATGATTGAATTGAGAAGCGTCCTTGCAAGGAAGGATTGCACGGAGTTGTTGGAAATTCAACAACGAAATGGATAAGCTTGTTGTGGGCTTATGGAAAAACATCTCAAAACTTGAGGTGAAATTATGCCACAACCGAATGCTTGAATAGCTGAGAAGAACAAAGAAATGCAAAACTCCACTTCAAAAGAATACTGAGAATTATTTGCACCTCGAGATGCAAGAAGAAAAGATACTTGAGCTTCTCCAACAAGAATCTTGATAAACACTTGAGGAAGGAATTAAATCATGATGAACCACCATGATGAACTCCGATAATAGCAGGATGATGAGATAGAATTGAAGGATGGAAATAATAAGATTAAAGCCTTGCGATGATTTAGATGGAGCTTCGTGACGAGACAAGCTAGAAAAACTTGGAACTCCGGAAAAGAAAAGATGAACAACTTAGAACCAAGAGATTATTCATCATGAAAATCTCCAAAGGAAGGAATTACTTCACCACGATGAAGTAGAATAAGAATTCGTTATGCTTATCCTCAACAAATTTAATTGATGACAAACGGATTTGGCATGCAACTTATTCTTCTTGAAAAGGATTGAAGAGAGATACAGCGCAAACTTGAGAAGGTCTTCAACGAACCTCCAGTACAATTTGGGAAGAACGAATGAAATTGATATGATAACAAGGGAAAAGGAATCTTGAACGAACCACCATAAGAATTTGAAAAAGAATGAAGAAAGAGAATGAATCGCCGGAAAGAGCTATAACACGAACAAAGATACTTGAGGAAATCACGATGCAAAAGAATGAAGGGATCATGAACTGAACAAAGAATGCTTGAACGAAGCACCAGCACAAATATGGGAATGAACGAAGCTACTAGGAACGAAGAAATATTCTGAAGTGGAGGCCTCCGGATAATAGAAACGGAAAAACAACTCCTGAATACTCCGGATGGGTAAGAAAAGAATTTCTGACAAACGGAATAATTTGAGAGGATAACATGAAGTAGAACCACGAATCTTTGAGAGAACAGCCAAGATTTAGAGGAAAACTCTTCTTCGGTCTTGAAATGTTGAGAATGGCGACGAGAAACATCACCAAAAATTGTTGAGATACTCCGGAAGAATGAAAAGCGAAGAGGTTGAGCCAACAATGAAAATAATTTGAAATCGATCTTGGAAAAACATCTGACTGATGAATTCATTCTTACGTCAAACTTCGAAAAGAATTCAAGAATAGCTCTGGAAAATTAGAAGAGCCAGGTAAGATCCTGGGAAAAGACCTGTGGGTTAGGGCCCACTGAAAAGAAAAACACCATTGGAAAAGGATTGTTTGAATGAGAAAAGATGCAGTGGAACGATTGAAAGGCTCGAATGAGGTGACAACCTCGAAATAATTGAATGTAAACACGAATCCTTTGAGATGTCTTCATCACTCCGGAATGATTAAATGGCGAGAGGCGAACGAGCAAGGGGAAACACTTGAGTCGAGGAAAATAATGTGATCAGCCCGAAAATTGGAACTTAATCCACCGGAAAAGAAAACGAGAAGAACCATGACGAAGTTGACGAGAATTCACCGGTTGAGACAATTGAGGAAAGACTGAAGAGGCTCTACATGAATGAAATTGATGCTCGAATAGGGGCTCACACTCCGGGAATAAAAGGGGTGGGAGGGCGGGAAAAACAAAGGCAACTGGAACGGGGAACCGGCGAATAACTTGAAGAGGAAAGCACCGGTTGAATTAATTGAGGAAAGAATGCAAAGGCTTCGCATGAGTAGGATGGATACTAGATTATGGATTCTGGCTCCGAGAAGAAAAAGGGTGGGCGGGTGGGAAAAGAAAGACGACTTCAGACGCGGAAACAACGTCGTTGAGAAATAACTGAGGATTGAACTTGCAAAGACAAAGAGGGTCGAATCAACTCAAAGAGAAGTGCCCCGGATGAGAAGAACTGACATCACAACGAACGAAAACTAACTGCGTGATCCTAAAAAAAATTGAAGGGGAAGAGGAGTAAGTCAAAACACCTACGTCAAGATTTCTCACCAGAGCGACGAAGGGGCTGAGGAGTAAAAAGAATTCCTACTCTCCTATATAACTAGACTTAGAAAAGTTTTCTTCTAGACTCGACAACGGCCAACTACGAACAATCAAGGGGCTCCTATGGTCGGTCGAGGCTCTGATACCAACTTGTCACACCCAATATGCGACTCTATCCTAAAGGAACTCGAAGGT
Organism: Aegilops tauschii subsp. strangulata; assembly: GCF_002575655.3. Classification (NCBI taxonomy): domain Eukaryota; kingdom Viridiplantae; phylum Streptophyta; class Magnoliopsida; order Poales; family Poaceae; genus Aegilops; species Aegilops tauschii. The sequence continues at coordinate 283,268,832 of NC_053036.3, forward strand.
CCCACCAAGGATATAAGCGCATATTAGAGACGCTTTTGCAAGGTGGATATCATTACATCGTACCATTACATAATAGTTGGGGATACATACAAAGGGCATACAAATGCCACAAGAATACAACAAACATCATACATGAGAACAACATCCGACTACAAATGAAACACAAATAGAAACTCAAACGACATTCACCCTGCAAGCCCAGGCTGCCGACCAGGAACCTATCCCCTGAACGAAGAAGAAGCAGAAGAAGAACTCCATCACAAGTAAACATCGCTCTCGCGTCATGATCATCGCGTTACCTGCACCTGCAACTGTTGTTGTAGTAATCTGTGAGCCACGAGGACTCAGAAATCCCATTACCATGGGTATCAAGACTAGCAAAGCTTAATGGGTATGGAAAGGATAAGTGGTGAGGTTGCAGCAAGCGACTAAGCAATGTATGGTGGCTAACTTACGAATACCAGAGTAAGATGAGAAGCTACGCAAACGATCGCAAACTAATAATGATCAGTAAGTGATCCTGAACTACTTACGTTCAAACACAACCCAACCGTGTTCTCCTCTCGGACTTCCCCGAAAAGAGACAGTCACGGTTACGCACGCGGTTGGTGTATTTTAATTGAGTTTACTTCAAGTTTACTACAACCGGATATTAACAAATTCCCATCCGCCACATAGCCGCGGGCACGGCTCTCGAAAGTTTAAACCCTGCAGGGGTGTCCCAACTTAGCCCATGACAAGCTCATGATCCGCGGAGACAATCCTCCATCGCGGGACCCTCCGATCAGACTCGGAATTGTGGTGCACAAGACATTTTGACAATGGTAAAACTAATCCAACAAGACCTCCCCGTGTGCCGACACCCTGATAGTAGCCGCGCGTATCTCATCTCAGGCCACGTCTGGATGAGCACAACGTACAACGACTGAGACCCGAGTTGCCCCGGGGGAAGCCGCACACGACTTTAGTTTGGGACCAACACCATCAACACTGGCCCCCTGTATGTAGGAAAGAATCCTCAGGTTCATGACGCCCTATGCCAATTAATTATTTAGTTCAATATTATTATGACAAATGTTAAAACCAATGTTGGGCCTTGCTGGAAGAGTTTTATTAAAAATGAACTACGAAGAGGGGCCCATAAACCCTCATCGTGTTAGGGATGCAAAATCAAGGAACATAACATCGGTATGACAGAAACTAGGGCGGCAAGAGTGGAACAAAACTCCAGGCATAAGGCCGAGCCATCCACCCTTTACCAAGTATATATGTACATTAATTAAATAAGAGATATTGTGATATCCCATGATATCCATGTCCCAACATGGAAAAACCTGCAACTAGCAACATTATAAGAGGGGCTGAGCAAAGCGGTAACATAGCCAAACAACGGTTTGCTAGGAAGGGTGAAAAGGTTAGAGGCTATCATGGCAATTTGGGAGGCTTGATAAACAAGTCGTAGGTAGCGCGACATAGCGATAGCTTCGAGACAACTAGCATAGCAAATATAGTAGTGAGATCCAAGGTGACGGTCATCTTGCCTGAAATCCCGCTAGGAAGAAGAACGAGTCCATGAAGAAGACGAACCCACGTAGTCGAACGGATCCTCACAATCACAACATTACCGGAACTATCAAGAAGAAGCAACACCGGAAAGAAGCAAACAACATGGTGAACACACAACACATAAACATGTCATGATGCTCATCCAAGTATGGTGCATGGCAAGGCTACATGATGCTACTCATGGCAATAGAGGATGCATACAAGAACAATACATCAAGGCAAGTTTAAATGAGCCCGGAAACAACATATAACAATTCCGGTAAGTCCTCATATGCAAATTTCGAAATAGGTCCAGATCTGAATAACACATTATGTTAAAGTTGTTAAACAGCAAGTTAAAGTGCACCATGATGATCCGCGCAGTTTTCTAGTCAAGTTGCATATAAAGTTCATTTAATTCGGAGCTACGGCCTAAAAGATATGAGCAAAACAAGTTAAACATGGCATTGATGCAAAATGCAAGCAAAACACAATCACAAACAGTCCAAAACATGGATGCAACATGGCATGATGAAACTACATGTAAAATCAAGCAAGTTTCATACAGATCATGCTCAAAACGGAGCAACGGTTCAACACATACACTCAATACAAGTTTCAAACAATCTGCCCAAAACAACAACTAAGCACTTTGCAATCAAGGAAACAACATGCTACTAGAAACATATTGACACAAACTTGATATTCACTCAAAGTTAAAATTACATGCTTCAATTATCATCAAGGTTCAGGTTCATAGGCATCAGGATTAATCCAATGAGATCAAAGCAACAAGCAACTTAATGCACAAATTAAGACGGTGAAAAACAGGGCATACATGTGAGCAGAAATAACATGTTGACATGTTGGAAGCATGAAACAAGCGTGCTACAGTGCAATATCATGGCAAACAAAAGCATGGCATCAATGTAAAGGTTATACATGGCAAAACATGATTACGAAGAATCTCCATATAACGCCTAGATCAATGGCATTCATCAAGACAAGATTGCAAGTTAAAAACAGATTCTCAAACGAGGAAATCTGGGAATGCAAAACAATAACATTATGATGCTGACTTTGGAGGCACATAACAGCAAACATAGAAACATTAGTAATCATGAAGAAGACATGGGCATGTATTAGACATGATATACTTCAACTCATGTAATTGGAGCATCTCCAAAATATGCATAGATTAATTAATAACAAGCTCACAATATGGCATCATGAAGTTAACAGAAAACTGGAACATCATTTAGGCATGTTCATGGCAGTGAAAACATATGCTACATGACATATATGAGGCATCAAAGGCACGGCAAGCATGTACATGTGGAGCACTAAAAAACATGAACACTGAGCTATTGCTAGAAACCACTAGAACATGCTCAAAGCATCATGGCAATAATGCAAATGATAACAGTTTCACAGACACTGCAGAAATCAGTCACTGAAATCAGCAACAGCAATTAGCTCACTTCACAAGCTTGATGCGCTCACCACAAGGCACATAAAGATACATGGATTGCACCACTGTAAATATGGCATGGATATGCTTCTAAAACATTTGGGCATGATGCTCAAAAGATCAACACACAAAATGATATGAAAAAGACAAATCAGCATGTTTCAGCAATTTCCAGCAGATTATAACATTTAGCACTTTGCAATGAGGATTAAGGCGTCAATATGAACAGTAACATGCATGCAAATGATACTAGCATTTAGAGCATTCAGAGATGAACATTTTGACATATCATATACACAAAACAGAGAAATATGCACAAAGTTATGCCATGATGAACATGCACACATAATAACACAGATCTAGGACTTGGTGGAAATTTACCGTCGCGAAAACGGGACAAGGTCGTGCGGGACGGAGGGATCCGGGACGGAGCGGCGCCGTTTGGATGGGGGGGCTGGTGGATCTGGTCGAGGCGACCGGATCCGGCGATGGAGTAGCTCCAGCGAGCGGCGACCCGGAGGCAGAGAGGCGCGGGGGAGGCGTGGCCGGGCGGCGGCCGGCACGGATGGGCGGCGGTGGCGGCGAACGGGCGGCTCGGGAGGCGGCGGCGCACAGCGGCGGCGGGGCGGTGACGGAGGCGAGGTGGCTGCGGCCGGCAAGGCGGCGACGTACGGTGGCGACGGCGAGGGCGGCGGCCGGTGGCGGAGCTCGGCCTGAGGCGGCGGGGTGCTCGGGTAGCGGCGCGGGGTTCCGGGCTCGCGCGGGCCCGCGATGATCCTGGCGGGCCTGGCGCGGTGGGGTGGAGAGAGAGGCCGGCGGGGTGACGTGGCAGGCCGCGGTTGGACGGGGCGGCGGCGGCGGACAGGTCCGGCCGTCGGCGGACGTGTCCGGCGGCGTGGAGGAAGGGGAAGGCTAGGGTTTGCCCGCGAATTTCGGAGGGGGAGGTGTTTATATAGATAGAGGGAGCTAGGAGAGGGCTATTGAGGTACAGTTTTCGCCCACACGATCGTGATCCAATGACGGAGAGCAGAGAGGGGGTTTAGATTGGCTAGTGGGCTGTTTTGGAGGTGTGCTGGGCTGCAAAGAGAAAGGGGGTTTTAGTCAACGCGGTTAACCGTTGGGCCATCAAACGACCTCCAAATGGAACGAAATTTGACAGGCGGTCTACCGGTAATATACCAAGACCACTCGACAAATCTCGGCCCATTCCGAGAATGTTTTTATCTCGCTCACGAAATGAGATCTGGAAGGTGCGGCGGGTGCATGTGAGAGTGTCGGATTCCGAAACGGACAACGGAGAGAAAGACCGGATGCAAGTTTTGAAAAACATGCAGATGAAATGCAGATGATGACATGGCAAAGTGCAACAGGCAAGTAAATGACATGGCAATGATGGCGAATAACTCGAAGACACCTGGCGCATCGGACTCGGGGCATTATAGCCTCCCCCTCTATATATAGGCTAGGGGGCAGGGGAGGGCATCCAGAACCCTCCTTGGGCTCGCCACAAGGGAGAAATCCCTTTAAACTTGGAGATAACACCTTATCTTTAGATTCAACCTTTAAATTTAGAGATAAGACCTTATCTCTAGATTTAAACGACATGTACCTTGGGGAATCATGCGGCCAAGCCATGTGGGCTGTAGCCCCACCCCTTGGTCCATGTGGGCCCTTCCCAGGTCGTTGGGCCCTAGGGTGGAACCCCCGAAACCTTCTAGAACCTTCCCGGTACTCTACCAAAAATTCCTGAACTTTTTCGAAACCCTGAATATTACTTCCCACATATAAATCTTTACCTCCGAACCATTCTGGAGGTCCTCGTGATGTCCCGGATCTCTTCCTAGACTCCGAACTACTTTCGGACTTTCCACTATTAATATCTCAACATTACCCTAGCGCTACCAAACGTTAAGCGTGCGACCCTACGGGTTCGGCAATGATGTAGACATGACCGAGACACCTCTCCAGTCAATAACCGACAACGAGACCTGGATGCCCATATTGATTCCTACATATCCCATGAAGATCTTTATCAGTTGAACCACAATGTTGGGGATTAAGACAATCCCGTATACAATTCCCTTTGTCCGGTGATATCTTACTTGCGCGAGATTCGATCGTTGGTATCTCCATAGCTAGTTCAATCTCGTTACCAACAAGTCTCTTTACTCGTTCCGTAATACAAGATCCTGCGACTAAACTCATTATTCACATGAAGCTTCTTGCGATGTTGTATTACCGAGAGGGCCCAGAGATATCTCTTCGTCACACGAAGTGACAAATCCTAGTCTCAATCCATGCAACCCAATAGACACCTTCGGAGGGAGCTGTAGAGTACCTTTATGATCACCTAGTTACAAAGTGATGTTTGATAACACACAAGGTATTCCTCTAGTATCTGGGAGTGACATGATCTCATGGTCTAAGGAACAGATACTTGACATGAAGAAAGCTGTAGCAAATAACTAAGTGACATGATCTGATGCTAAGCTTACGACCGGGTCTGTCCATCACATCATTCTCCTAATGATGTGATCCCATTATCAAGGGACAAATCATGTCTATGGTTAAGAAACCTTAACCATCTTTGATCCACGAGCTAGTCTAGTAGAGGCCTACCAGGGACACAATGTTGTTTATGTATTAACACATGCATTTAAGTTTTCGGTCAACACAATTCTAGCATGGATAATAAACATCTATCATGAGCAAGGAAATATGATAATAACCAATTTATTATTGCCTTTAGGGAATATTTCCAACAGTCTCCCACTTGCACTAGAGTCAATAATCTAGTTTACATCATAATGAATCTAGTACCCATAGAGTTCTGGTACCGATCATGTTTTGCTCGTGGAAGTGATGAGGACATCAATACCATTGCTACACCCACAACCCCTGCTGCTATACATACCGGACCAATTACTAGAGCTTGTGCACGCCAATTAAATTATCAGGTACTTTCGTTTATTGGTAATGATTCTAATGTTCATGAGAATATGATGCTGCCTAAATTGGATACATTTGTCTTGCTTACAAATGAAGGGCCTAGCTTGGACAAGAGGGATGAATATTGGAGCAAGATCAAGCATGGAGATGATGGCATGCGCAAGGGGAACAAGAACATAGTTACAAGTGATGATTTCAGGACTTTGAAGCCACCATAATGAGTGCATGAATCCTTGGACGAAATATACAAGATGCCACTTCATAAATTTCGTCCAGAGGCTATTATAGGTGCCGCGTCACCTTATTTTTGGGCCAGGGCCATGTAATTTCAAAATACATAAGTATAGGCTGTTTTTCAGTCCGTATGTGTGGGGAAACAAGAGATAGGGTAGGTTTCGGACCCCTCTTCCAAGGGTCACGAAATTCCCCCTCTTCATCGATATATACATCCCTTAGGGCGTCGTTTAGACTTTGGGTTTTGTTTAGATTAAAGTTTGCCATAGATGCAACTTCGCGTACTTCATTTGTGTTCAACGACCAGACAAAGACATCACAGAACCCCACGTTCATCAATAAAGCTTTCCTCTTATATTCGTAATATCCAGATTGCAATCTCAGTTTCTTGCTTGTTCTTCGTTTGCTTGCAGGAAATTGACCCTCGTGGTCAGGTGGATTGTGCTCTAGCGTGGTCAATATCCTCTCGAAGTTGGTTTAGCGATTGCTAAGGCACGACGTCCTCGCACGTTTGTAGTCAGATCGTCGAAGTCTACTCCACCCAAAACGATAGCCACCATCTCATCGAAAGACGGGACAACTTTGCCTCTATCAAGTGGTATCAGATTTCCAGGTTGCTCGGTGAGGTTTTACAGTTTTTCGTAGTTTAGATCGAGTCTGTTCTTCATACCTATAGTCCACGAAAAAGCCAAAAAAGTAGGGTTAGTTCATCCTATCCGAACCAGTCTGAGCCTTTGCATAGTCTTTTCAGTATTTTTCTTTGTTGAATTTGTGGTTGCATCGTCGTGTCAAGTTGTTGGTCTTAGCGTCTAGTCTTTTAGTGTTTCGAGTTCTGGTCATAAGTTTCACGCCGCCATCGCACCATCATCATCGCCCCTGCCATCTACCACCACCACTTATCCGCCACCACTATGAATCCGTATCCATATACCACCACCAGCTCGTATCCATATACCACCATCGATCCGTATCCATATACGACCACCGCTACCACCACCGCTGCCATATCCTACCACCATATATCCACCACCAATCCGAATTCCTTTCATATTAGGTTTGTTTTCAAGATCCATCTAGTTTCCGATTCATGTTTCCTTGCCTGAGTAGGTTAAAAAAAAGAGTCTGGAGACCCCCGGGTAGTTTTTACGCCAAAATTTCGGCGACCGAAAATATTTTTTCCCTATCCTATTTTTAGGCTTTTCTGAGTCTTTTGAGCCACGTGCCATCGTAGTGATTTTTTGTCGCACTTTTTCATCGTCGCTGCCCTGATTTCCGGAAAAAATAGTCAATTTTTTTGTGCCCACCCTGTCATTTTGACCTGGGAAGAGTTTTGAGACACTCACCATTATAGTGATTTTTTCGCATAAAAAAGAGGAGTGCAAAAAATAGAGCGAAAAAAAACAGAGCGAAAATAATTCCAAAGTGTGCTGTTTCCTTATTTACGTGCAGCGCCGTGATTTTGGTAGTGTTCTAGGCTCGCGTCTCTAGCACGGTCTAGCCTAGGACCAGCACGGTACCGCCGTTGATCGTTTATTCAACTTTGCATCTCTGAATTGATTATTGCTGACCCTTTTTGCTACCATATTATAAGCCCTCCCAGCTCCACATACATCTACGTCGTGCGTTTGACTCTCCCTGGTAATCGCTCTATCCAAGCTTTGAGAGTTTTGACTACAACGGTTGCCGATCACCACCTGCTACTGGGTAAGAACTGGTAAGAATTTGAGATTTGCTTGATGGATTTGTGACACACTGCCACTTTCTAGTAGTCTGTAGGATCATATTCTTGTGTGTTTCTATTGCTGCTAACCATGGCAGGACCACAAGTCGACGAGATTGACTGGGAGAACATGACGAAGAAGGAGCTTCATGATAAATTTTAGCAAATATTGAGTCAACAGGTGGAAGACATCATGGCCAGCTTTGGAAAGGCACTAGAGAGGATTGATGACGTTGAGAAGACAATTGACACCAAGTTGGACGCCAAGTTCGATGAAGTACTCGCGCGTCTTCCACAACCACCACCTGCATCTGCTACACCATTACAACAACAACAACCACCTCCACGTCGCGAAACAGCCCTCCGCCGAGCGGGCCGTGTTCCTCTTGAGCTAGGAATAAATTCGGGTGCCGCCGCTACGGCTGTTGATGCTTCGGTAGCTCCTGCTGCTACTGTAGAGGTGGAGGACTATTACGAGGATGAGGTTGATCAAAATCAAAACTACGTGCAACCACCAGCACCACCACCAGCAGGTCGACCTCAGACATATAATCGCAACGGTAGGGCTGCAGCACCACCTCAGGTACGAGATTATGACCATATTCCTAAACTGAAATTGAACATTCCACCGTTTGAGGGTAGATACATTCCTGATGTATATCTTACCTGGGAGTTAGAAACTGAACAACGTTTCACATCTTACAATATCCTGAGGAGAGACGTGTTGCTGCTGCTGTTTGTGAATTCACTAGTTTTGCTTCTGTTTGGTGGTTTGAACATTATAGATTATATCATGATAATATCCCTACTACTTGGGCTGCTTTGAAAACTGCTATGCGTACTCGTTGGGTTCCACCATATTATCAACGTGAATTACTTCAAAAATTGCAGCGTTTGAGACAAGGAAAAAATTCTGTAGAGGAGTATTATCAGGAATTACAAGCTGGCATGATTAGGTGTGGTATTGTTGAGGATAATGAAGCTATGCTTGCATGTTTTATGGGTGGATTAAATAAAGAGATTCAGACCATTTTAGAGTATAAGGAATATAATAATATCACTCGTTTATTCCATCTTGCTTGTAAAGCTGAACGTGAAGTGCAAGATCGACAGGCATTGGCGACTAACTTTTCTGCAGGTCGATCTTCATCATGGACATCCTCTGCCACCTCCAGCCGTGATACAAGAAAGCAGGCACAACCACCACTATCTGCCAAGAGCACACCTGTCGGGCCTGCACAGAGCTCTTCTTCTTCCATGGCGTCAACAGGGCACACAAGTGATATTATTTGTCGTCGTTGTAAGGGAAGAGGTCATTATGAGAGAGTGTGCAAATCTCAGCATGTGATGATTGCTATTGAGGATGGTGGGTATGAGTCTGCTAGTGACTATGATGAGGAGACTTTGGCTCTTATTACAAGTGAAGAATACGGTGGAGATGATTCTGATCATGAGACGCAATACATGGCTACTAAAGATGGTGACATGTATGAAAGTTTAGTTTCTCAACGTGTTTTGAGTGTGCAGGTCACACAAGCTGAGCAAAATCAGAGGCATAATTTGTTCCATACAAAGGGAGTTGTGAAGGAATGTTCTGTCCGCGTCATTATTGATGGAGGGAGTTGCAACAACTTGGCTAGCATGGAGATGGTGGAGAAGCTATGTCTCACCACAAGACCACATCCACATCCTTACTACATCCAATGGTTCAACAACAGCGGCAAGGTTAAGGTAACACGTCCTGTTCGTGTGCATTTTAGTATCTCTACATATGCTGATTATGTTGATTGTGATGTGGTACCTAGGCAAGCATGTTCCTTATTACTTGGTAGACCATGGCAATTTGATAAAAATTCTGTACACCATGGTAGAAACAATCAGTATACTCTTGTTCATAAGGATAAACATATTACTTTGCTTCCTATGACTCCTGATTCCATTTTGAAAGATGATATTCATAGAGCTAATAAAGCAAAACAGGAGAAAAATAAGAGTGAAAATTAGATTGTGGCAAAAGAATTTGAGCAACAAATGAAACCTAATAATAAACCATCTAGTGTTGCTTCTGAAATTAAATTGAAAAGTGCATGTTTACTTGCCACAAAATCTGATATTGATGAGCTAGATTTCAACAAATCTGTTTGCTATGCATTCGTGTGCAAAGAGGCATTATTTTCATTCGAGGACATGCCTTCCTCTTTGCCTCCCGCTGTCACTAACATTTTGCAGGAGTTCGCTGACGTCTTTCCACAGACGTGCCACTGGGATTACCACCTATTCGAGGGATTGAGCATCAAATTGACTTAATTCCTGGTGCATCGCTACCAACCGTGCACCATACCGTACCAATCCATAGGAGACAAAGGAGATTAAGCGTCAAGTACAGGAGCTGCTCGACAAAGGTTATATACGTGAATCTGTTAGTCCTTGTGCTGTTCCTATCATACTAGTGCCGAAAAAGGATGGTACATCACGTATGTGTGTTGATTGTAGAGGCATTAATAATATTACTATTCATTATCGTCATCCTATTCCTAGGCTAGATGATATGCTTGATGAATTGAGTGGCTCTACAATATTCTCCAAAGTTGATTTGCGTAGTGGATACCATAAAATTCGTATAAAATTGGGAGATGAGTGTAAAACAACATTTAAAACTAAGTTTTTTATACGAGTGGTTAGTCATGCCTTTCGAGTTAACTAATGCACCTAGTACCTTCATGAGACTAATGAACGAAGTTTTACGTGCTTTCGTTGGACGATTTGTGGTAGTCTATTTTGATGATATACTGATTTATAGCAAATCTTTGGACGAACATTTGGAACATTTACGTGCTATTTTTATTGCTCTACGTGATGCATGTTTGGTTGGTAACCTTGGGAAGTGCACCTTTTACACCGACCGAGTATCTTTTCTTGGCTATGTTGTTACTCCACAGGGAATTGAAGTTGATAAAGCCAAGATTAAGCTATTGAGAGTTGGCCGCAGCCCAAAACGGTCACACAAGTGAGGAGTTTTCTTGGACTCGCTGGTTTCTATAGGCGTTTTGTGAGAGATTTTAGCACCATTGCTGCACCTCTCAATGAGCTTACAAAGAAGGATGTGCCTTTTGTTTGGGGTACCGCACAGGAAGAAGCCTTCACGGTGTTGAAAGATAAGTTGACACATGCTCCTTTACTCCAACTTCCTAATTTTAATAAGACTTTTGAGCTTGAATGTGATGCTAGTGGAATTGGATTAGGAGGTGTGTTATTACAAGATGGCAAACCCGTTGCATACTTTTCTGAAAAATTGAGTAGGCCTAGTCTGAACTATTCTATTTATGATAAAGAATTATATGCTCTTGTTCGGACCTTAGAAACATGGCAACATTATTTATGGCCCAAAGAATTTGTTATACATTCTGATCATGAATCTTTGAAACATATTAAAAGTAAAGCAAAACTGAACCGTAGACATGCTAAATGGGTTGAATTTATTGAGACTTTCCCTTATGTCATTAAACACAAGAAGGGTGAAGAAAATGTTATTGCTGATGCTTTGTCTCGTTGCTATACTATGCTTTTACAACTTGACTTTAAAATATTTGGTTTCGAGGCCATCAAAGATCAATATGTGCATGATGCTGAATTTAAAGATGTATTGCAGAATTGTAAAGAAGGGGGAACATGGAGCAAGTTCGTCGTTAACGATGGATTTGTCTTTCATGCTAACAAGCTATGCATTCCAGCTAGCTCCGTTCATCTTTTTTTGTTACAGGAGGCGCATGGAGGAGGATTAATGGGACACTTTGGCGTGAAGAAGACGAAGGATATACTTGCTACACATTTGTTTTTGCCAAAGATGAGACGGGATGTGAGCGTTTTGTTGCTCGCTCCACTACATGTCAAAAAGCTAAGTCATGACTCAATCCTCATGGTTTATATATGCCTTTGCCTGTACCTAGTGTTCCTTGGGAGGATTTATCTATGGACTTTATTTTAGGTTTACCTCGAACAAAGAAGGGGAGGGATAGCATATATGCTGTCGTGGATAGGTTTTTGAAAGTGGCACACTTTATACCATGTCCTAAAAGCGATGATGCTGTTAATGTTGCTGATTCGTTCTTTCATGAAATTATTCGCTTGCATGGTGTGCCAAATACTATTGTTTCAGATCGTGATACTAAATTTCTTAGCCACTTTTGGAGATGTTTATGGGCTAAGTTGGGGACTAAACTTCTTTTTAGTACTACTTGTCACCCCCAAACTGATGGACAAACTGAAGTAGTCAATAGAACATTGTCTACTATGCTCAGGGCTCTTTTGAAGAATAATAAGAAAATGTGGGAAGAATGCTTGCCTCATATTGAATTTGCTTATAATCATTCATTGCATTCTACTACTAAGATGTGCCCTTTTGAAATTGTGTATGGTTTCCTACCTCGTGCACCTATTGACTTGTTGCCTCTTCCATCTTCAGAGAAGGTTAATTTTGATGCTAAACAACGTGTTGAATTAATTTGAAAAATGCATGAGTTAACTAAGGAAAACATTGATCATATGAATGCTAAATGTAAACTTGCTGGAGATAAGGGTAGAAAACATGTTGTGTTTGCACCTGGAGATCTTGTTTGCTTACATTTGCGTAAGGATAGATTTCCTGATTTGCGCAAAGCAAAGCTAATGCCACATGCTGATGGTCCTTTCAAGGCGTTAGAGAAAATAAATGATAATGCATATAAACTTGAGCTGCCTGCAGATTTTGGGGTTAGTCCCACTTTTAACATTGCAGATTTGAAGCCTTATTTGGCTGAGGAAGATGAGCTTCCGTCAAGGATGACTTCATTTCAAGAAGGGGAGGATGATGAGGACATCAATACCATTGTTACACCCACATTCCTTGCTGCTATACATACTGGACCAATTACTAGAGCTCGCGCATGCCAATTAAATTATCAGGTACTTTCGTTTCTTGGTAATGATTCTAATGTTCATGAGAATATGATGCTGCCTAAATTGGATACATTTGTCTTGCTTACAAATGAAGGGCCTATCTTGGACAAGAGGGATGAATATTGGAGCAAGATCAAGCATGGAGATGATGGCATGCGCAAGGGGAACAAGAACGGAGTTACAAGTGATGATTTCAGGACTTTGAAGCCACCATAATGAGTGCATGAAGCCTTGGACGAAATATACAAGATGCCACTTCATAAATTTCGTCCAGAGGCTATTATAGGTGCCGCGTCACCTTATTTTTGGGCTAGGCCCATGTAATTTCGAAATACATAAGTATAGGCTGTTTTTAGAGTCCGTATGTGTGGGGAAACAAGAGATATGGTTGGGTTCGGACCCCTCTTCCAAGGGTCACGAAATCCCCCCCGCTTCATCCATATATACAGCCCTTAGGGCGTCGTTTAGACTTTGGGTTTTGTTTAGATTAAAGTTAGCAATAGCTGCAACTTCGCGTACTTCGTTTGTGTTCAACGACCAGACAAAGACGTCATAGAACCCCACGTTCATCAATAAAGCTTTCCTCTTATATTCGCAATATCCAGATTGCAATCTCAGTTTCTTGCTTGTTCTTCGTTTGCTTATAGGAAATAGACCCTCGTGGTCAGGTTGATCGTGCTCCAGTGTGGTCAGTAACCTCTCAGAGTTGGTTTAGCGATTGCTAAGGCGCGACGTCCTCGCACGTTCGTAGTCGGATCGTCGAAGTCTACTCCACCCGAAACGATAGCCACCATCTCATCGAAAGATGGGACACCTTTGCCTCTATCAGGAAGAGGTTTAGTTAATAGGTCTACCACATATAGATCCGCATGTACTTTGAAAATATCTATGTCTCCATCCTTAATGTAATTACAAATGGAGTTGAAGCGACACTTGATGTGCTTGGTCTTCTTGTGAAACCTTGGCTACTTGGAACTGGCAATGGCGCCAGTGTTGTCATAAAAGAGTCATAGGATCCAATGCACTAGCTAAAAATCCTCGATTAGACATGAACTTCTTCATCCAGATTCCTTTCTGTGTTGCTTTCGAAGCAGCTATATACTCCGCTTCACATGTAGATCCCGCTACGAGGATTTGCTTGGAACTGCACCAACCGACCGTTCCACCATTCAAAATATATATGTATCTAGTCCAAGATTTCGAGTCATCCGGATCAGTGTCGAAGCTAGCATCAATGTAACCATTTACGACGAGCTCTTCGTCACATCCATAAACGAGAAACATGTCCTTAGTCCTACTTAGGTACTCAAGGATATTTTAACCACTGTCTAGTGATCTACTCATGAATCACTTTGGTACCTACCTGCCAAACTTATGGCGAGGCACACGTCAGGCCTGGTACACATCGTGGCATACATTATAGGGCCTATAGCTGAGGCATAGGGGGCGGCCTTCATCATTTCTCTTTCTTCTGTCATGGTTGGGATTTGAGTCTTACTCAACTTCATACCTTGCAACAAAGGCAAGAACCCCTTCTTTGACTGGTCCATTTTGAACTTCTTCAAATTCTTGTGAAGGTATGTGCTTTGTGAAAGTCCTATCAGGCGTCTTGGTCTATCTCAATAGATCTTGATGCCCAATATGTAAGCAGCTTCACCCAGGTCTTTCATTGAAAAACTCTCGTGCAAATAACTCTTTATGGTTTCCAAAAATTCTATATCATTTCCAATCGACAATATGTCATCCACATACACTATTAGAAATGCTATAGATCGCCCACTCACTTTCTTGTAAATACAAGCTTCTCCATAAGTTTGTATAAAACCAAAAGCTTTGATCACCTCATCAAAGCGTATATTCCAACTCCGAGATGCTTGCACCAGTCCATAGATGGATCGCTGGAGCTTGCATACCTTGTTAGCACCCTTAGGATCGACAAAACCTTTCGGTTGCATCATATACAACTCTTCCTTAAGGAAACCGTTAAGGAACGTTGCTTTGACGTCCATCTGCCAGATTTCATAATCAAAATATGCGGCAATTGCTAACATAATTCTAACAAACTTGAGCATCGCTACAGGTGAGATAGTCTTATCGTAGTCAACCCCTTGAACTTGTTGAAAACCCTTTGTGACAAGTCAAACTTTATAATTGGTGACATTACCAACAGCGCCTATCTTCTTCTTAAAGATCCATTTGTTCTCAATGGCCTGTCGGTCATCGGGTAAGTCTACCAAACCCATACTTGGTTCTCATACATGGACCCTATATCGGATTTCATGGCCTCAAGCCATTTGTCGGAATTCAGGCTCATAATTGCTTCTTCATAGTTCGTAGGTTCGCCGTTGTCCAATAACATGACTTCCAAGACAGGATTACCGTATCACTCTGGTGCGGAATGCGTCCTGGTCGACCTACAAAGTTCATTAGTGGCTTGATTCGATGATTCATGATCATTATCATTAGCTTCCTCTCCACGAGAACTTCTTTCTATGATGTGCTACTTTCCAATTCGAGAGCAGGCATGATTACCTCATCAAGCTTTATTTTCCTCCCACTCACTTCTTTTGAGAGAAACTCCTTCTCTAGAAAGGACCCATTCTTGGCAACAAAGATCTTTCCCTCAGATCTATGATAGAAAGCATACCCAATTGTCTCTTTAGGGTATCCTATAAAGACGCACTTCTCCGACTTGGGTTCGAGCTTATCAGGTTGAAGCCTGTTGACATAAGCATCGCATCCCCAAACCTTAAGAAACGACGGCTTAGGTTTCTTGCCAAAACATAATTCATACGGTGTCGTCTCAATGGATTTAGATGGTGCCCTCTTTAAAGTGGAAGCGGTTGCATAACCCCAAAACAAGAGTGGAAAATTGTGATGCCCGGATAATTAAGCTATAGTAACTCCCTACTAATGATGCCATGTCACCACGATTAATGTTGATAAACTCGCGTTGATTGAAACCCCGTTCAAATTCAAATTTAAAATCAAGTCAAACTATAAAAGTTTTCAATTGTCAAAAATAAAATGTTCATCATGTGGCAGATTTTCATTTGTTAATATTGGTGGTGAACCAACATTTTTTCAAAGTGTTTAAATGCCCTAAAGTAATTAAAACAGTGGCCTAAACTATAATTTAATTGCTTTTTAAATTATAAAAACTACTAAACTAATTTATTTTGGGTCCAAGCTAAATATGGCAGTGGCCTACATACTAAATACTAATTTAGGGGCTAATGTTATATTTTGTAAAACGAAAATTTAAAAAGAAACTAAAAAGAAAACCAAACAATTTTAAAAAGAAAAAAAGAGAAAAGCCTCCCCTGCCCCTGGGCCTCGGCCCACCAAGGACAGGCCCACCTGGGCGGCCCAGCCAGCCCACCAAACCCCCTGGGTCGCCTTCTCCTTCTTCCGTTCATCGGGCGAACTCGACCGCGCCTGTGGTGGCCACCGAGCCGACTCGCCGACGGCGTCGAGGGGATAAGGGCGCCCCTCCAGTGCCTCGGTTTCCCCTCCCCACCTACCGCTCCCACTTCCTCTTCCTCTCAGCCTCTCTTCCCCTCACCAAATCCCCTTCCTCGAGCTCGTCTGCTCTCTGCCGTCATCGTTGCCACGGCCACCGGCCACCCCGAGCGCAACTAGGTTACCCACAGGCCCCGTCGCATCCTCTTCTTCCTCTACGATGATCCACAAGCGCCGGACACCCCCGAACACCGTCCCCGACGCCGTCTTCCTCCTCTGCATCGTCGTCGCCATCGCCGGAATCTGCGCCGCTAGAGCACCTCGAGTCTTCCCCGGGCCTTCTCGTTAACGCCCGTGAGCCCCTTCGTCGAAACCCCCTTCTTTCCCCCTCTGGTTATCGTCGTAGGCCACTTGTCACCGCGATCGCCCAGCCCCGCATCGCCGTTCCCCCTCACGCCTTGCTCACGCTCACTCCTGACCCGCGGTCGCGCACCCGCCGTAGGTCCCGGCACTGCCGCGCTCGCCTGGTTACAGCCGGCGCTGCTACGGCTCCTACTTCTGCCGCTACTCCTGCAGGCGCCTGGTCGCGCCCCGCATCTGCCTCATGCGGCCTCGTTGTTGCCCACTATGCTCTGGCCGCCTCGCTCACCCTGATGTCGAGCCCCTTGCCACGCGCCTCGGCTGCATCCTCCGCCCACACGCTCGCTCGCCTCAGCCACTCCGCGTCGGCCAACCGCTGCTAGCCCCACGCCGTGATCGCCGCTTCTCCTGCTGCTGCAGCCCATAGCTCGCATCCCGTGAGCGCCCGCCCACGCCCGTGTCACCCCGTGCAGCCGTGCCTTGCTCGCCGCCCGTCTCGCCGCCGCTGGCCCACGCCCCGCAGCGCCTGCTCCGGCCGGCCGTGCCGCGCCGGTGCCCCCACGGCCAGAACGGCCACGACTTGGCCCGCAACCGCATGCCCGTGCCCGCCCCGCTATGGCGCTGGGCCTATGACAAACGGGGCCCAGCCCCTGGAAACAAAAATAAAAAGAATTAAAAAATATAATAAAATGAAATTAATTAATTAATTCTATTTAGTTAACTAATGAAACTTAATCAACCTGTTAATTAACCTTAATTATCTGTTAATTAGGAACAGACAATGGCCAACGGGCCCCACGCGTTAGTTTGACCCAGTCAACGGTCAATGTTGACCGCTGACGTCATACTGACGTCATGCTGATGCAGTAAACATATTTTCGAATTAAATTAATTCTGTTAATTTAAAAAAATGTTTAAAACCTTAAAAAATCATATAAAATAAACCGTATCTCGGATGAAAATGTTTTGTACATGAAAGTTGCTCAGAAAGACGAGACGAATCCGAGTACCCACTCCGTTCATCCGTCACGTGCCCCTAGCATAGCAAACATGAAATCATCCCCTCTCGTTCATGTGCCTCGAAAATGCCAAACACCGGGAAATCCCCTCCGGATCTTTTCCCTCTCCGTCTGCAACGTGTAGCACCGCGTTAGAACACCCTAGCTTTGCATATCATCATGTCATGCTTAGTGATGCGTCTGTTTGCTTATATTTACGGTTTCTTCCCCGTCTTCTCTCTGATAGACCCTGAGATCGATGCTGCCCCTCTGATGGACTACGTCGACGACAACACTTCTTCCTTTTCAGCAGAGCTTCCAGGCAAGCATACCCCCCATTGATCATTCCGATATCGCCCATTCCCTTCTCTCTTATGCTTGCATTAGAACTGCTACTGTTTTTGTATGATCCTATTCTGATGCATAGCCTGTTTTTTTACCTGCTTTCGTACCTTACCTGTTTATCCTAAACTTCTTAGTATAGGTTGGTTAGTGATCCACCAGAGACCCCTCTCCTTGTCCCAGCCGTCCCCGCTTGATGACCGATGACTCAATCAACATGACCGACGTCTAGACCCCGGCACCGCACATCACCCCCTTAGTTGTACGACTCTGCAGAGTTATTATCGAGCGCCAAGGGTGATACCTCATCAGCACTTCTGATGTTAACCCTGTAGTGTAGCTATTCGGTCATGGTCATCGAGGGTGATTCCTCCTTCACCACTCCTGATAATGACTCTGTCGTCAACCCCTCAAGTGCGGACCATCGAGGGTGATTCCTCCAAGTCCACCTTGGCTGTTACATCGAGTGGGAATCCATTGAGGGTGATTCCTCGGTTTCCCCCTTGCTATTTCGGACACATGGTTACTTTGACTTACCACAGAACCATGATGACATCAGGTCAGCCCCGAGGGGTACCCGCGAGTGATATGAAGTTGGGTTGACCTGGAGGGTACCCGAGAGATAATTACGTGGCACGGCCGGGCATTCTTAGCCCTTGCCGTAAGTTCACGAGAAGGAGCGACGGGGTCACATGATCGTGAGTCTCCGCTCATTACCGCGCACTACCAAGACACTAACGGTTTGTATATTTGATCCGAGTAGGATGTAGACCGGCGTGCTGGCCTCTCTGTTGAGCCTAGGTAGGACTACAGCATGTTGATCGACCAAAGCTGGTCATGACCTGATGGTGTGTCCGACCGGAGTTGATCGAGCGTGTTGGGTAAGTTGGTGCACCCCTGCAGGGAAGTATTCTATCTATTCGAATAGCCGTGTCCACGATAACAGACGCTCGAAGTTGTATCCCGATCGATACAACTAGAAATGGATACTGAATTCTGAGGCATGTTATGGATATGTAGCTCCGGGATTGCTTTCTCGCAGGGAGTTGAGAAAGGATCTCTGGGCGCTAATGTTACAACATACTTGTTAAACATAATTCTGTACTCTTCTATATGCTGCAAGATGCTTGAAGATGCTAGTCTTCGATAGGCTAGGATTTCCCTTTCTCTTCTGGCATTCTGCAGTACAGTCCACATATACTACTAATTTCATTTATACCGATGCATATGTAGTGTAGATCCTTGCTTGCGAGTACTTTGGATGAGTACTCACGGTTGCTTTGCTCCCTCTTTTCCCCATTTTCCATTCTTCTCGGATGTCGCGACCAGATAGTGGAGCCCAGGATCCAGATGCCACCGCCGCCGACTACTACTACCCCGTGGGTGCCTACTATTATGTGACGGACACCGACGACCAGGAGTAGTTAGGAGGTGCCCAGGCAGGAGGCCTTGCCTTTTCGACATTTATGTTTGTGCTAGCCATATTATGGCAACTTGTTTAACTTATGTCTGTACTTAGATATTGGTGCTTCCGCCGACTCGTTTGTATTCGAGCCCTCGAGGCCCCTGGCTTGTAATATAAAGCTTGTATAGAGTTGTGTTGTGTATCTTCCCGTGAGTCCCTGATCTTGATCTTACACATTTGCGTGTATGATTAGTGTACGATTGAATTGGGGCGTCACAAGTTGGTATCACAACCGGCTGCCTGTAGGAACCCCCCTTTCCAACTCCTTGGCCGAAGTTGAGTCTAGTCATTGAAAAACTTTTACTAACATGGCTGTGCGGCTTAAGGGCCCACGTCGCCATTGCGTGGTATTAGGATCTTTTACTCCTCGTCTATACTCTCGGACTCTGATCTCTCTTCTATTTGGGTTAAATGATTCTGCTAACTCTAACTCTAGGTTCTCGTAAATACTTTTTCGCGGAGAGCCCCTCGCTCTAGATGATTGCTTGGTGCACCAAAAGATTTTCAAGATACTCTCCGATGTTTTTCCGAGACCCTTGGTCCCTTCGGCGCTGCGATCCCTACCATCGATAAATCCTTGCGGTAACATTCTGCATTTGTCGTTCATACCTTCATCCCCGATTGCTCTTGTTATTACAAGATGCCCTGAAATACTGCTCGATCTTCCGAAAATCCTCAACAACCTATTGCTCTTGAAATTCTTGCTTGCTTGTGATACGTCTCCAACGTATCTATAATTTATGAAGTAATCATGCCTTGTTTACAACAATTTTATATGGTTTTGTTATGATTTGCATGGAACTAACCCGGACTGACGCTGTTTTCAGCAGAACTACCGTGGTGTTGTTTTTTTGTGCAAAAATGAAAGGTCTCCAAATGAGCTGAAACTTTTTGACGATTTTTTTGGAACAAAAGTGACCCCCCAAGCTTCATGGAAGGACCAAAAGGTGAAGGAGTAGGGCACAAGACTCCAGGGCGCGCCAGGGGGCCCAGGCGCGCCCTGGTGGGTTGTGCTCACCTCGAGGCCCATCTTCGCGTGAAATCGACGCCAAAAAATCCTATAATAGAAAAACCATCAGAAATAACCCTAGATCGGCAGTTCCGCCGCCGCAAGCCTCTGTAGCCACGAAAAACCAATCGGGTGCCCATTCCGGCACCCTGCCGGAGGGGGAGATCATCACCGGAGGCCATCTTCATCATCCCTATGGTCTCCATGATGAGGAGGGAGTAGTCCACCCTCGGGGCTGAGGGTTTGTACCAGTAGCTATGTTTTTAATCTCTCTCTCTCTCTCTCTCTCGTGTTCTTGATGGCATGATCTTGATGTATTGGGGGCTTTGTTAATATAGTTGGATCATATGGTGTTTTCCCCTGTCTATCTTGTTGTGATGAATTGAGTTTTCCCTTTGAGATTTCGTTTTATCGGATTGAATACTTATATGGATTTGAGAGCACTTGATATATGTCTTGCATATGAATACCCGTGGTGACAATGGGGTATTATTTTGATTCACTTGATATATGTTTTGGCACCCAACTCACGGATTCCCGAGGTGACATTGGGGTAATCTATGCATAGGGGTTGATGCACGTTCTCGTCTTTGTTTCCCCGGTACAAAATCTTGGGGCACTCTTTGAGGTTCTTTGTGTTGGATCGAGATTATATTTCAATTTGCTTTGGTGTTAGTTTAGTACAAAATCTTGATAGATCGATCAGAATGAACAACTACAATCAATTTCTTCTTATGTTCTCCACTAGATAAGAACTTTGGAGTGATTCTTCATTGCACGTTGAGGGATGGTTATCTGATCCAATTATATTAGCATTGTTGAGAGATTGCACTAGCAAAAGTATAGACCCTAGGCCTCATTTTCAAGCATTGCAATACCATTTGTGCTCACTTTTGTTACTTGCTACCTTGCTGTTTTTATTGTTACTATTACAAAAACCAATATTTACTATCATTACTACACTTTTATTACCATCTCTTCGCCGAACTAGTGCACCTATACATATTACTATTGTATTTGGTGTGTTGGGGACACAAGAGACTCTTTGTTATTTGGTTGCAGGGTTGTTTGAGAGAGACTATCTTCATCCTACGCCTCCCACGGATTGATAAACCTTAGGTCATGCACTTGAGGGAAAATTGCTACTGTCCTACAAAACTCTACGCTTGGAGGCCCAACACGTGTCTACAAGAATAAAGTTGCATGGTAGACATTAGCTTGCATTATGATTAATTTCACAAGTATGGTAATCTTATTGACATCCTTTGTCATTATCATTTTGAGTCCGTTGATTCAATATGTTGCGAATGCTC
This sequence comes from Aegilops tauschii subsp. strangulata, assembly GCF_002575655.3. Lineage (NCBI taxonomy): Eukaryota > Viridiplantae > Streptophyta > Magnoliopsida > Poales > Poaceae > Aegilops > Aegilops tauschii. The sequence continues at coordinate 283,290,635 of NC_053036.3, forward strand.
GCAATCCTCAATCATATCCTGGAATTCATCCTTTCGGCTCAGACGTCATTTTAAACACGAGCTGGATCTCAACCAGTCAAGTTGCCATCGATTTTACCCCTAAGTCTATTCAACTTATCCATCCCTAATCAGAGCGTTGGCTTCTGACCCTTTATTTGGAAATCATAATTCCTTTTTTGAATTAGTCAGTTGTTTCTATAATCCAATGCCTTTGCATTGTTTCTTCCTCCGATTGTGTGTCGATGCTCACATCAGCTCCGTTATGGACCTTCAGATCCTTTATTGGATTATTATCCGATAGTGCCCCTCATATTTAATCACCTTGTGAGGTCTTCCCTGATACATAATGCCTTTGGTAAATTGTATCCTCTCGTTTTGTCAACCATGCTCTACCTTCGAGCTTGTGTTATTTACTCTTTAAGTTTGTGGTATATGTTCCTAAGATGCCCCTATGGGTTGGACCTATGTCTTCGCTAATCTGTGTGAACCCGAAGGTTATGCGGGTTATAATCTACTCGCATTCCGTCAGATAAAATTTCAACACTACAAATTTGTCGAAAACGAGAAGTGAATGAAATGTTATGCATTGTAGAAGTGGGAGTCAACCTTGAACTTTGTGTTCATGCCCATGGAAACGATGTAGATCTTATCATGGAAGCTTCTAGAAACAATAATTGTCCCCTTGGTATAAGTTCTTATATCTGGAATTTGGTCTTTTGCAATCATGGTTCTGACCATATTGTTCTTCTTTGATACCATTTCTCGGACAAGTTAAAGTACTTGTCTTCTATAGATGAATACACCTGTCCAAACTCTATTCTGCCCTATCTTCGACTATTACCCTTTGGTATCTCGAGAATATCAAAGAACTGGGTTACTTCCTATGAGTCTTCTTCTAGTATTGCTTCTCACCCATTTTCAGATTTCCCCCGGGTTCTGAGTTGTTAGTCACTCGACAACACCGATAGGTGAATCGATCCCGCACTCCGATTCAACAACTCTAAGTAATTTTTGGTGCTTACGAGTTTGATAATCCTTCAAGTAATTCCTAGCCTAATCGGCTATATCATTATCATGATAAATTTTAACTGTGCTACCTGATCCTTCTTCCCGGAGCACAATTTTTGATGATGAGCTAAGCCTACGTCGATTTTCCTCGTCATATCATTTCGCCTTGAACAACAAGCTTGATTTCGAGTTTGTGTCGTACCCGTGGTTCCAATAACCTTTCGCTTCATCATTCCTTTGAATTGATGTCATTGTCGATCGATTACATCTTCATGAATCCTCTCGACAAATATGTCGTGATCATCATCAACATTCTGAGCTCTTCCAGGTTATCAATCGAATTCATGATGAGAAATACCATCCTTGCTCCCTTGATGAATTGTTGCTGAGCCTGTGGGCCCCATCCTCATCTTTTCCTTGCTGAAATTGTATGACTTATTTTATAAGTTGTTTTTGATGGATCCTTTGTGTATCCAAAGACTGACCTTTACTTGATGACCATGTCAATGCTATCTCGAAGCATGTCTGTGGTACTCCGACCTTCGATAAGAACATTCGAAGCACAATGCTAAATATTATTTATCAATTATCCAAACACCATTGTACGGGTAATGTCATGAAATTCCTCTCCCCTTACCTAAATGGTTTTATACTTCTATCCTGTCATGGATATCATGCTCTGCTTGTCCTTGGGAAGGCTATACCCTTGAAATATTTGTTTAAACACATTGTCCTTCCATTGTTCTATTTAATCCGATAATTGCATCTTCCTTTCCATTGTTTTGTTTAACCTTCCTTGTGATCTATATGGTATAAGCAGTAATATTTCCCTGCTTATGTAAACACCTCGGTGTGCAACTCTGTCAGTAAAGCACTGTTACTATTGTTGATGACATTCTGGTAACCACCAATGGATGTGAACTTTGCCTATTGGTCCGCCTCGTTTCAACGAGCATGAAAATAATTCTCTTCGTCCCTCGCCCTTGGTACCGGTGTTGTTGCCGACATAACTGACAGGCTACCCTCTGACATGCCTTGCTATCATGACCATGTAAAGATGTCACCACTCCTTCTACTTTTAACCCACATGGCGGGCCCATAACCCACAGTTCCACAGGATCGAAACCCGGCTCTCCTGTACACCCCTGTTGCCAAAGTTATTCCTCGCGCTTGATCTCGTATGTAATTCACTGGCCACCTTCCTAGTGATCTATTCTGTTATCAAACGCAATACTTATTCTCATTGCTCTGGACCCCTTTCACACTTTGTTTCAGACATCGAACGATTATCTATCTGTTTGGAACTTCTTATTGTACCTTCTTACTTTCCTCTCTACGTGTTTTATTGGTTAACTCGAGAGATAATCATGTGCTCATTCATGGGATAACCCCCAGATGATTAACCCTTATAGCATCCTATTGCTGTCGAACTGCCCCTTTCCTGTTCGTAAGTACGATGGAGTTCCCGAAGAAAGGATGCCGACTTCGTCATGAGGACCTGAAACAGAGGAATGAAGACATTAATGTAGTGAATCAACCTCTTCGAGAAGAGCAACCAAGACCGAGAAAAATCGTTAGAAATTTCGTAACCTAGTCTTTCCCCCTTACTCCACCCCTTAAATCTCGGGACGAGATTTCTTGTAGAGGAGGAGAATTGTGACGCCCAGATAATTAAGCAACAATAACTCCCTACTAATGATGCCACATCACCACGATTACTGTTGATAAACTCGCGTTGAATCAAACGCCGTTCAAATTCAAATTTGAAATCAAGTCAAAAGATAAAAGTTTTCAATTGTCAAAAATAAAATGTTCATCATGTGGCAAATTTTCATTTGTTAATATTGGTGGTGAACCAACATTTTTGCAAAGTGTTTAAATGCCCTAAAGTAATTAAAACAGTGGCCTAAACTATAATTTAATTGTTTTTTAAATTATAAAAAATACTAAACTAATTTATTTTGGGTCCAAGCTAAATATGGCAGTAGCCTACTTACTAAATACTAATTTAGGGGATATTTTTATATTTTATAAAACTAAAATTTAAAAAGAAACTGAAAAGAAAACCGAAAAGTTTTAAAAAGAAAAAGAAAGAGAAAAGCCTCCCCTGCCCCCTGGGCCTTGGCCCACCAAGGACATGCCCACCTGGGCGGCCCAACCAGCCCACCAAACCCCCTGGGTCGCCTTCTCCTTCTTCTGTTCATCTGACAAACCCGACCGCGCCCGGGGTCGCCACCAAGCCGACTCACCGACGGCGTCGAGGGGATAAGGGCGCCCCTCCGGCGCCACGGTTTCCCCTCCCCCACCTACCGCTCCCACTTCCTCTCCCTCTCAGCCTCTCTCCCCTTCCTCGAGCTCGTCTGCTCGCTGCCGTCACCGTTGCCGCGGCCACCAGCCACACCGAGCGCTGCCAGGTTGCCCACAGGCCCCGCCACATCCTCTTCTTCCTCTACGACGATCCACAAGTGCCGGACGCCCCCGAACGCCGTCCCCGACGCCGCCTTCCTCCTCTGCACCGTCGCCGCCATCGCTAGATCTGCGCCGCCCCGAGCACCTCGAGTCTTCCCCAAGCCTTCTTGTCAATGCCCGTGAGCCCCTCCGTCGAAATCCCCCTCTTTCCCCCTCTGGTTATCACCGTAGGCTGCCGGTCACCGCGACCACCCAGCCCCGCGTCGCCGTTCCCCCTCGTGCCCTGCTCACGCTCGCCCCGCTCCCTCGCTCGCTCCTGACCCGCGGTCGCACGCCCGCCGTAGCTCCCGGCGCTGCCGCACTCGCCTGATTCTAGCCGCGCTGCTACAACTGCTGCTTCTGCCGCTGCTCCTGCCGGCGCCTGGTCGCGCCTCGGATCTGCCTCACGCGGCCTCGTTGTTGCCCACTATGCTCTGGCCGCCTAGCTCGCCTCGATGCCGAGCCCCTTGCCGCGCGCCTTGCCTGCATCCTCTGCCCAAGCGCCTGCTCGCCTCAGCCACTCCGCGTCGGCCAGCTGCTGCTAGCCCCGCGCCGTGCTCGCTGCTTCTCCTGCTGCTATAGCCCGCAGCTCGCGTCCCGTGAGCGCCCGCCCGCGCCCCTGTCGCCCCGCACAGCCATGCCCTCCTCGCCGCCCGTCTCGCCGCCGCTAGCCCACGCCCCTGGCCGCGCCGGCGCCCCCACGGCAGAACGACCATGGCCTCGCCCGCAACCGCATGCCCGTGCCCGCCCCGCTATGGCCCTGGGCCTATGACGAACGGGGCCCAGCCCCTGGAAACAAAAAGAAAAATAATTTAAAAATATAATAAAAAGAAATTAATTAATTAATTAATTAATTAATTCTGGTTAGTTAACTAATGAAACTTAATAAACGTGTTAATTAACCGTAATCATGTGTTAATTGGGAATAGACAATGGCCAACGGGCCCCACGCGTCAGTTTGACCCAGTTAATGGTCAATGTTGACCACTGACATCATACTGACATCATGCTGATGCAGTAAACATATTTTCGAATTAAATTAATTCTGCTAATTTAAAAAATGTTTAAAACCTTGAAAAACATATAAAATAAATCGTATCTTGGATGAAAATGTTTTGTACATGAAAGTTGCTCAGAAAGACGAGACTAAACCGAATACCCATTCTGTTCATCTATCACGTGCCCCTAGCATAGCAAACATGCAACCTTCCCCTCTCTTTCATCTGTCCGGAAAATGCCAAACACCGGGAAAACCTCCCGGATGTTTTCCCTCTCCGTCTGCAACGTGTAGCACCGCGTTAGAACACCCTAGCTTTGCATATCATCATGTCATGCTTAGTGATGCGTCTGTTTGCTTCTATTTACGGTTTCTTCCCCTCTCTTCACTCCGATAGACCCCGAGACCGATGCTGCCCCTGTGATCGACTACGCCGCCGACGACACTTCTTCCTTTTCAGCAGAGCTTCCAGGCAAGCAAACCCCCCATTGATCATTCCGATATCCCCCATTCCCTTCTCTCTTATGCTTGCATTAGGACTGCTACTGTTTTGTATGATCCTATTCTGATGCATAGCCTGTTTTTGTTACCTGCTTTCATACCTTACCTGTTTATCCTAAACTGCTTAGTATAGGTTGGTTAGTGATCTACCAGAGACCCCTCTCCTTGTCCCAGTCGCCCCCGCTTGATGACCGATGACTCGATCAACGTGATCGACGTCCAGACCCCGACACCGCACATCACCCCCCTTAGTTGTACGACTCTGCAGAGTTATTATCGAGTGCCGAGGGTGATACCTCGTCAGCACTTCTGATGTTAGCCCTGTAGTGTAGCTATTCGGTCGTGGTCATCGAGGGTGATTCCTCCTTCACCACTCCCGATAACGACTCTGTCGTGTAACCCCTCAAGTGTGGACCATCGAGGGTGATTCCTCTAAGTCCATCTTGACGGTTACATCAAGTGGGAATCCGTTGAGGGTGATTCCTCGGGTTTCCCCCTTGCTGTTTCGGACACATGGTTACTTTGACTTACCATAGAACCATGATGACATTAGGTCGGCCCCGAGGGGTACCCGCGAGTGATGTGAAGTCAGGTTGACCTGGAGGGTACCCGAGAGATAATTATGTGGCATGGCCGGGCATTCTTAGCCCTTGCTGTAAGTCCACGAGAAGGGGCGACAGGGTCACATGATCGTGAGTCTCTGCTCGTTACCGTGCACTACCATGACACTAACGGTTTGGATATTTGATCCGAGTAGGCCTCTGGCCTTTTTCGCACTGACCACCTCGCGGGAATAAGTATGGGCACTCTGCGTCGTACGATTCTTCCGAAAGCTCACTGACGTCAGCGACTGAGTGGCGCGCGCCAAGTTGGACTGGTTAAGCCTGCACTTGTATAAGGGGGCTAGGTCTGCTCACCGGCCGCGTTCACAACGCGCAGGACTAGAAAGGACAATTGGCCCATGACCACTTCGCATTTAGGATGTAGACCGGTGTGCTGGCCTCTCTGTTGATCCTAGGTAGGACTACAACGTGTCGATCGACCGACGCCGGTCATGACCTAATGGTGTGTCCGACCGGAGTTGATCGGGCATGTTGGGTAAGTTGGTGCACCCCTCCAGGGAAGTATTCTATCTATTTGAATAACCGTGTCCACGGTAATGGACGCTCGGAGTTGTATCCCGATCAATACAACTAGAACTGGATACTGAATGCTGAGGCATGTTATGGATATGTGGCTCCGGGATTGCTTTCTCGTAGGGAGTCGAGAAAGGATCTCTAGGCGCTAATGTTACAACATACTTGTTAAACATAATATGCTATTCTGTACTCTTCTATATGCTGCAAGATGCTTGAAGATGCTAGTCTTTGATAGGCTAGGCTTTCCCTTTCTCTTCTGGCATTCTGCACTTCAATCCACAGATACTACCCATTTCATTGATACCGATGCATATGTAGTGTAGATCCTTTCTTGCGAGTACTTTGGATGAGTATTCACGGTTTCTTTGCTCCCTATTTTCCCCATTTTCCATTCTTCTCGGATGTCGCAACCAGATAGTGGAGCCCAGGATCTAGATGCCACCGCCGACGACTACTACTACTACTCCGAGGGTGCCTACTACTACGTGACGGATGCCGACGACCAGGATTAGTTAGGAGGCTCCCAGGCAGGAGGCCTTGCCTTTTCGATCGTTTATGTTTGTGCTAGCCATCTTATGGCAACTTGTTTAACTTATGTCTATACTCAGATATTGTTGCTTGCGCTAACTCGTTTGTATTCAAGCTTATGTATTCGAGCCCTCGAGGCCTCTGGCTTGTAATATAAAGCTTGTATTATTTTAATTTGTGTCTAGAGTTGTGTTGTGTATCTTCTCGTGAGTCCCTGATCTTGATCGTACACATTTGCGTGTCTGATTAGTGTACGATTGAATCGGGGGCGTCACACAAATCGGTAAGAGCCATCATAGAATGCACCATCCAGTAAAGTACGATTACAACGTTCGGACACACCATTACGCTGTGGTGTTCGAGGTGGCTTGAATTGTGAAACAATTCCACATTGTCTTAAATGCGTGCCAATGTAACATCCCAAATTTTCAATTTTGATGTTATACATTGGTCATCATATGCATATCATATTTTATTTACATTTGGTTTGTGATCCTAATAATCTAAAGCAACTCAAGGACCTCGGAGAGAGTTGGGGATTTCATTTATTTTCATATTTGAATTTTCTCAAATTTGAAAAGAGGATCATTTAGATTTTAATAATTTTTCTCTCCGAAATATTTCCAATATTAAAATAAAAGAGAGAAGATAATATGACTTCTTCAATAAGAGGGGAATATTGGAGGAAAAATGTTAAAATCAAATAAATATTTTATTTGGAATTTTATTGCTGTTTTATTTGAATTAGAAAAATATGCATTTTTCAAAATTGCATTTTTAGGCCAGAAAAATGTTCACTTTGTTGTAGTTGTAGATATTTTATTTTATGTCCGCTGCCGCCGCGCCGTCGCCCCACCCCGCCGATGCCGCACCTCTGCCGCAACCCCGCAGCCCAAGCCGCAGACCCGCCGGAGCCCCGCCTCGCCGCCGCCGTTTTTTCTCGAAGAACCGGTAAAAACCGCCGCCATCGCCCGGTTTTTTTGGTTTTTCGTTTTGGATCGGTTAGATCAGTTTTTTTGGTTCCGCTAATTAGCAAACCTTCACCCGAACGCCTCTGTTCGCGAACACGTTCGTTCGTTTGTCTCTGATAACGAACGTTCGTTCGTTAGACCTTTTCTTTTTATTTCATTTTCGGCCAGGGACCTATCCGCGATTATTTTTATCGCAGATTAGCCCCTAATCTTCAAACGCTCGCAACTTTTTAACCGTTTGTCCAAATTCAGTGAAACCAACGCCAAAATCTTTGTCTCAAACCCCTCTTTCCAGTTAATCAAATTGAACATGGTTTTGACAAACTAAAATTTGTTTTCAAGCAGATTTGAATTCGAACTTCTTTTGATCGTAGTTTGAGTTTCGTAGCTCCGATTTGATTGATTCTTTTTGCAAATCGTAGCACTTCAGTTGAACTTTCAGTTTGGACTTTCTCATCTGAGTTTTACCCTTGCATATATGCTTGGGTGCTTATGTATGCTATTGTTTGTTTGTGATAGAATTTCCGGAGTGCGAAGCGTGCTACTACGAGTCTCTAGGGTTTGCAGATCGTCAGCAAGGCAAGTAACACTTTGATCATATCCCTTCCCTTTACTACCCAGCTTTTATGCATTAGTTTCAATCCTCAAACACTGCATGGTTAGGATTTGATAACAAGTGGGTATTGGGAAGTAGTTGATGAGGTAGAACCTATTGTCCTTTATTTAAACCCTGGGAGTTACTACGTTATGCTTATACTGCTATGCTATGCTTGTAGACGTGGATTGGTTTGAGTGATTCATGATAGTTGTGAGTATTATTATGAACTAAGGGTTTATTTAAGGTGGCTACTTTAACACACATCTGGGTGGATTGTTTGTGGGCACCTGGGGAATCCAGTGTTGTCCAAGGAGATCCCGGGGAATCCGTGTGTTCATCCTATGGTTCGCCACCCTGGCTCAAAGGGAACATAAGATTATTCATGCTAGAAAATTCCGTGTGCAGCCAGAAGCCATTATGGGCTCTGTCATAGTTGAGTAAGTTGTGGGAAACCTTTCCATGATGGGCTAGCAGATGTAGGGGATTGTAGGTGTACCGGCCTATCTATCGGTTAAGGGGACCTCTTCGGAAAGACTGTGTCTCGGTCATCCGTTTCTCAAACATCATGTAGTGCGAGAAATCCAACGGAGGAGATCGAGTCATGTGGGGAAAAGTGCGCAAACCTCTACAGAGTGTACAAACTAATCATGGTTAGCCGTGTCCCCGGTTATGGACATTTTAAGTATCTGGTTCTTGAATTATTGATGTGATCTCAACACTCTTAATTAATTTTGTTGGATTGTTAATTACTATTTAATTGGGATTGAGATGGGGTTTCCATTCTCAATGTTTATCAACCAACTTTGTAGTTAAATAAATTATATTCCTTTGTAGTAGGAAAAAACTGGCTTTTCACAAAAACATGATAACCATAGAGCCTCCACCAGCCATACATGCATGTAGTGTTAGCATTTACCTTGTTCATTACTCTAAAGTATGATTTTGCCAGCATATTCCATGTGCTGACCCGTTTCGGGCTGCAACGTATTATGTTGCAGACTTTTGAGACGAAGAGTAAGGTGCGATAAGTCATTGTCTGCACTCAGCTATGCCGTTGGAGTTGATGGACTCATTTACCTTCGATGCTTCCGTTGTTATCTTATTTAGATGGCCTTAAGCCATATTAATGAGTTCCCTTTTGAGACATTCGATGTAATAAGTGTGTGATTGCACTCTGTTATAAATCCTTCAAGTACTGTGTGTGTCAGCATTACCGATCCAGGGATGTCACTTATGCACAGAGATTTGACAGTTTGAGGTCGGATCGCTACAAGATGGTATTAGAGCACACGCTGACTGTAGGACGCGACCACTAAGCTAAGCCATAGGTCACTCTTCTCTACTCATTTCTGACTCCTCTCCATTTTCCACTCTATAGATGGCGGCCCAAGGAACAAATTTGCTCAACCAGATGAAGACACACCCTTTGGACGACACTTGAAGGAAGTCACTAGGTACCTGAACATCGGAATACCAAGCTTCACCGGGACCTACACCGCCACTTTACCAGAAGAGGAGCGTTGGATGATCCGAGTTCATGTTCCAGGAAGGACATTCGCGCCAGTTACTGAGCCCATAGAGTTTTCCTTTGATGCACCAACCTGGAGTCTAGGAAAGGGCATGACAGCCCACATCGCCATGGGACGCATCGGCGAAGTCTACAACAAGGATCTTAAGGACACCATCTACCAGATATGTGGGCGCCGAGATGAGCAATGGGAGATGATCAGCACCAAGAGGGACAAGTCCATTGCAGCCTTTATCCAGGAGTTAAATCAGCACATTCGCCGCCAGGAGAACCAAATGTGCGCCAACATGATAGATCTGAAGAAGGTGATGACCAGGAACATGGAGCTTGAAGAGGAACTCAAGTCTACATGCGATGGATATGAGGAGGAAATCGTAGTGCTACTGGAGAAGAATGAAGACCTGAAGAAGAAGCTAGGAGTATTCGTGGGATACCCCGCACCAGGAGGAGATGACGACCATCCCGAGGACTACATCATCATCGACGACACCGACTTCGACCCCGACAATAGTGATGATGATTACAAAGACGAAGCTGGAGTGGATATCATGGAGTCTTCCACCAATCAAAATTTCTAGAAGACCCCACATTATCAGTAGTATTCCCCCATGTATATATTAGTAGTCCGAGTATTTTGTAACGGTAGTTAGATTGTTTGTATGCCCTTGTTTGAATTGAGTGGTGTGATATGAATGTGTTTGTCTCATGTGCATATGGGTAGTGCTTTCTCTTTAGACCTTATTCTATTCTAATCTCTCCCCTCTAGACCCATCAGATGCCTCCGAGACGTGACCCCAGATTTGTCTTCCCACCAGAGCTCACTCAGTAGATCCAACAGCAGAATGCCTTGATGCAACTACTAGTTCAGAACCAAGGCAACAACAACAACCCACCGCCACCACCTCCAGTTGACAACTTAGCCCGTTTTCTGAGGTTGAATCCGCCGGTGTTTTCCGGTAGCACCGAGCCGATTGTTGCTGATGACTGGCTACGCAGGATTGGAAGGGAGTTGACCACCGCAGGTTAAACAGATGCTGAGAAGGTGCGCTTTGCCACACGCCAACTGGATGGACCCGCAACCTCATGGTAGGAGAATTACACAGCCACATTCCCCATAGCCAATGTTACTTGGGATCAATTTCAGCAAGCGTTCCGCACTGCACATGTCTCAACTGGAGCTATGAGCATGAAGAAGCATGAGTTTCGCAACTTACGTTAGGGAAACCGTGCTGTGGGGCAGTACGTGGATGAGTTCAGTAAGTTAGCTCGCCATGCCCCGGATGATGTGGCCACAGATGCCGCGAAGCAGGATAAGTTTATGGAAGGGCTGAATGATGAGCTGAGTATGCAGTTGATGGTGGCAACATTCACAAATTACCAGGAGTTGGTAGACAGGGCTCTTATGATTGAAGGGAAGCAGCAGCAGATAGAGAGCCACAAAAGGAAGTATGGACAAGGGAAGTATAATTCTGGAGCATCGCAGAAGCCTTGTTTTACCCCGAACTCGGGAGGATATACCCATAACCATGGAGGCCACACTCACAATGGAGGAAGTTCGCATAATCACAGTGGCCCCAAGGATGGAAATGGGAATGGAGCAAGCAGCAACCAGAGCCGTTCCAACCCAGCAACACCCGCTAAAAAGGATCTAAGTCATGTCACCTATTACAAGTGTGGGACGACTGGGCACTACGCCAATGATTGTTCTAGTTGAAGAATGGCAACGGAAATGGAAGCTCTGGGAAGAAGCCCAACCCTTTCAACAGGGGACAGGTGAACCACGTTAGTGTGGAGGAGGTTGAAGAGCAGCCAGATGCAGTTATAGGTAAGTTTTTGGTTAAGTCATTTACTGCAATCGTTCTTTTTGATACTGGTGCATCACATTCATACATTTCGAGGGGGTTTGTGGATAAGTATAAGTTGCCCACCAAAGTTCTTAAGACACCTATGTTAGTAAGCTCGCCAGGAGCGGAGTATATGGCAAGCTGTGGATGTTTTCAGATGCCATTGACCATAGGTAGGCATGTGTTCCCCTCAGACCTAATAATTCTGGAGTCACAAGGATTGGATGTGAAACTAGGCATGGATTGGCTATCGATGTATGGAGGGAACATCGATTGCACCAGTAAGTCAATTCTGCTCACCACCCCAGAGGGTAAACAGATTAAGTATGTGTCTTGGCATGCGCCGAAGAGGACCCAAGTTACCTCGCTCTCAGGAGTTGTTCAGGAGGAAGTGCCTGTGGTGAAGGATTACCCGGATGTATTTACAGAGGAACTACCAGGCATGCCACCAGATCGAGATATAGAGTTTTTGATTGAACTGTTGCCAGGCACCGGACCAATATCGAAGAGACCATACCGGATGCCCGCAAATTATCTGGAGGAAATTAAGAAACAAATTAAGGAGTTATTGGAGAAAGGTTACATTCGACCAAGTTCATCACCGTGGGGAGGCCCAGTGCTCTTGGTTGAGAAGAAGGATGGATCTTTGAGAATGGTTGTTGATTATCGTGCATTGAATGAATTAACGATCAAGAACAAGTACCCACTACCGATGATCAATGATTTGTTTGACCAGCTGCAAGGAGCTAAAGTATTTTATAAGATCGACCCACGATCAGGATACCACCAGCTGAAGATCCGAGAACAGGATATACCTAAGACAACTTTCACCACAAGGTACATGCTATATGAGTACACGGTTATGTCATTTGGATTGACAAATGCCCCTGCCTATTTCATGAGTATGATGAATAAAGTGTTCATGGAGTTTTTGGACAAGTTTGTCGTTGTGTTCATTGATGATATTTTGGTATACTCGAAGAATGATGAGGAGCACAAGGAGCATTTGCGTTTAGTTCTCGAGAAACTCAGGGAACATCAGTTATATGCCAAGTTCAGCAAATGTGAGTTTTGGTTGAAGGAAGTAGGATTTCTTGGACATGTTATATCAGGAGAAGGTATAGCAGTAGACCCTACCAAGGTTAAATCCGTCACTGAGTGGTTGGCACCCACCTCGGTTGGAGAGATCTGCAGTTTTCTAGGAATCGCGGGATATTATCGGAGATTCATTGAGAATTTTTCCAAGATTGCGAAGCCTATGACGGAGTTGTTGAAGAAGGACACTAAGTTTAAATGGACGGATGAATGTGAGGCCAGTTTTCAGGAGTTGAAGAAACGTTTGGTTACAGCCCCAATGCTGATTCTTCCAGATATACGCAAGGATTTCCAAGTGTATTGTGACGCTTCTCGCTTAGGACTTGGAGGAGTACTTATGCATGACGGAAGAGTTGTTTCATATGCCTCACGATAGCTTCGACCGCATGAGTTAAATTACGCCACACATGATTTGGAGTTAGCAGCCGTAGTGCATGCGCTCAAGACCTGGAGACATTTTCTTATTGGAAACCGCTGCGATGTGTACACAGATCATAAGAGTTTGAAGTACATTTTCACTCAGAAGGAGCTAAATCTCAGACAGAGGAGATGGTTGGAGCTTATAAAGGATTATGATATGAAGCTGCATTATCATCCAGGAAAGGCCAATGTTGTAGCAGATGCTTTGAGCCGGAAGAGTTATGTCAATACCCTCATAAGCGGAGGATTACCGCATGAGTTAGTTGACGATCTCAAGGAACTTCGTTTGGAGATAGTTCCAAGAGGTTTTGTCGCAGCAATGGAGGTTCAGTCAACATTATTGGGAAAGATTCGAGAAGCTCAGAAGGATGACAAAGAAATTGCTGAGATAAAGGAGAAAATGAGTAAAGGAAAAGCCAAGGGTTTTCAAGAGGATGAGCACGAAACCTTATGGTTTGAGGACCGTGTATACGTACCCAATAATGCAGAGATCAGGAAGTTAATACTTCAGGAAGCTCATGACTCGCCATACTCGATACACCCCAGAAACACCAAGATGTATTTGCATTTGAAGGAGTGTTTCTGGTGGACTGGTATGAAGAAGGATATTGCCGAGTATGTAGCCGTGTGTGATGTATGTCAGAGAGTGAAGGCAGAACATCAGAAGCCAGCAGGATTACTGCAGCCCATGCCGATACCCGAATGGAAGTGGGACAAGCTCGGCATGGATTTTATCACCGGATTACCAGGGACCCGATCGGGATATGATTCTATCTGGGTAGTAGTGGATCGTTTGACCAAAGTGGCTCACTTTATCCCAGTGAAAACCACTTATACGAGTGTGAAGTTGGCCAAGATATATATGACCAGGATCGTATGTCTACATGGAGTTACGAGGACCATCGTATCAGATAGAGGAACACAGTTCACCTCGAAGTTTTGGAATCAGTTGCACCAGACTTTGGGTACTAGGCTAGAGTTCAGTACAGCCTTTCATTCGCAGACAGATGGACAGACCGAGAGAGTCAATCAGATTCTGGACATGTTGAGAGCCTGTGCATTAGATTATGGATCCAGTTGGGATGATAATTTACCTTACGTGGAGTTCTCATACAACAATAGTTATCAAGCTAGTTTGAAGATGGCACCTTTCGAAGCTTTGTACGGGAGAAGGTACAGGACACCGTTGATGTGGGATGAAGTTGGAGACCGCCAGTTGTTTGGACCGGATCTGATCAAGGAGTCCGAAGAGAAGGTTAAGTTGATTTGCGACAGACTAATGGTAGCTCAGTCCAGGCAGAAGAGTTATGTAGACTCCAAACGCAAGGAGGTAGTCTATGAGATCGGAGACAGAGCATATCTTCGTGTGTCACCTCTACGAGGAGTTAAATGATTTGGAGTTAAGGGAAAGTTAGCCCCGAGATTTGTAGGACCATACCGAGTTTTGGAAAGTATGGGAGAAGTGACCTACAAGTTGGAGTTACCCGAAGGATTGTCAGGAGTTCATGATGTGTTTCATGTTTCCCAGTTGAAGAAGTGCCATGCAGAGATGGCTGATATTCCTCTGAGAGATACAGTGCCCCTGGAAGCAATTCAGTTGGACAATGACCTAACCTACGAGGAGAAACCCGTCAAGATTCTGGAGTTTGCCAGCCGAGTTACGCGCAGCAAGGTTATCAAGTTTTGCAAAGTTCAGTGGAGCTACCATACCGAGGATGAAGCCACCTGGGAACGAGAGGAAGACCTACGGAAAGACCACCCGCACCTATTTTCTAGCCAACCCGAATCTCGAGGGCGAGATTCATCTTAAGGGGGGGGTTGGTTTGTAACATCCCAAATTTTCAATTTGGATGTTATACATAGGTCATCATATGCATATCATATTTTATTTGCATTTGGTTTGTGATCCAAGAAATCTTAAGCAACTCAAGGACCACGGAGAGAGTTGGGTATTTCATTTATTTTCTGTAACGCCCACGATGCGGCTATATCTCCCACGTGTCGAGGCACGACTTAGAGGCATAACCGCATAGTGGTTTTGTCGCAAGAAGGGTCATCTTCACACAATCCCATGTAATGAACAAGAATGGGATAAAGAGTTGGCTTACAATCGCCACTTCACACAATACATAAATATAATTCATACATCATCCAAAATACACACTTATAGACCGACTACGGTCAAAATCCAGATGAAAATAAGATAACCCCAAATGCTAGATCCCCGATCGTCCCAACTGGGCTCCACTACTGATCATCAGGAAAAGACACATAGTAACGACCACGTTCCTCGTCGAACTCCCACTTGAGATCGACCCCAACATCTGCGCTGGCATCGTCGGCACCTGCAACTGTTTTGGTAGAATCTGTGAGTCACGAGGACTTAGCAATCTCACACCCGCGAGATCAAGACTATTTAAGCTTATAGGAAAGGATGGTGTAATCAGGTGGAGCTGCAGCGGCAATAAGCATATATGGTGGCTAACATATGCAAAAGAGAGCGAGAAGAGAAGCAACGGAACGGTCGCCATCTAGCAATGACCAAGAAGTGATCCTGAACTCCTACTTATGTCATACATAACACAGACCGTGTTCACTTCCCGGACTCCACCGAGAAGAGACCATCACGGCTACACACGCAGTTGATGTATTTTAATTGGGTCAAGTGACAAGTTCTCTACAACCGGACATTAACAAATTCCCATCTGCCTCATAACCGCGGGCACGGCTTTCGAAAGATAATACCCTGCAGGGGTGTCCCAACTTAGCCCATCATAAGCTCTCACAGTCAACGAAGGATAAACCTTCTCCCGGAAAGACCCGATCAGTCTCGGAATCCCGGTTTACAAGACATTTCGACAATGGTAAAACAAGACCAGCAAAGCCGCCCGAATGTGCCGACAAATCCCGATAGGTGCTGCACATATCTCGTTCTCAGGGCACACCGGATGAGCAGTCCGTACAACTAAAACCAATCCTTGAGTTTCCCCAAGGTGGCGCTGCAAAGGGCTCTAGTTTGGACCAGCACTCAGAGGAACACTGGCCCGGGGGTTTAAAATAAAGATGACCCTCGGGCTCTAGAAAACCCGGGGGAAAAAGGCTTAGGTGGCAAATGGTAAAACCAAGGTTGGGCCTTGCTGGAGGAGTTTTATTCAAGGCGAACTGTCAAGGGGGTCCCATAAATCACCCGACCGCGTAAGGAACGCAAACTCAAGGAACATAATCCCGGTATATCAGAAACTAGGGCGACAAGAGTGGAACAAAACACCAGGCATAAGGCCGAGCCTTCCACCCTTTACCAAATATATATAGATGCATTAATTAAATAAGAGATATTGTGATATCCCAACATATCCATGTTCCAACATGGAACAAACTTCAACTTCACCTGCAACTAGCAACGCTATAAGAAGGCTGAGCAAAAGCGGTAACTTAGCCAAACAACGGTTTGCTAGGAAAGGATGGTTAGGGGCTGACATGGCAAAATGGGAGACATGATATAGCAAGTGATAGGTAGCGCAGCATGGCAATAGAGCGAACAACTAGCATAGCAAAGATAGAAGTGATTTCGAGGGGTGGTCATCTTGCCTGCAAGGTTCTCAGAGTTGTCGAAAGCTTGATCCTCGTAAGCGTACTCAACAGGTTCCTCGTTCATGAACTCGTCTCCCGGCTCTACCCAAGACAAGAACACAAACAAACGGAACCACAATCAACCATGATAAATGCACAAGCAACATGATGCAAAACATGTATGATATGCGAGATATGATATGCGGTGCATATGCGTGCTCCGAAGGAAAATGATGAACATGGAAGTAACTTGGCAAACCAAGCATGCCACTGGAAAGATGAGATGATTTCGGTCGAAATCGATATAAAGATCACCGGAAACGGATGCACGGTTTGCAAATGGCGGGCAAAACAAGAATGACACGAATCTGCGATTAACAGCATGATAGCACTTCAAATGCAACAAGTAACAATGCTACAACACTCCAACAGAGCAACAAAGCACATGAAAGTAATCTACAGGAGATGCTTGACAAAAGATGAACACTGAGCTACGGCTAGATCACAACATATCAAGCTCAAACAAGCATGACAAAAGTGCAAAAGATAACAGGATCACAGCATCAGGTAGCAATGTTCAGAGCACGAAATCGACATGCAACAGGAACTTAACATAGCAAAACAAGGCATGGAAGTGTTCTACTAAATGCATATGACAAAAGTCCCTTAATGAACATAAGCCAAAAAGGGCCAGAAGATATGATGGCAAGCATGTGAACATAGCAAGTTTCGTTATCAGGTTTCAGACTTGGCAGAAAACAGAGCATGCCAGAAACAATAATATGTAGGCATGTTGGTGAGCTTGATGCACTCACTACAGAGCAATGCATGACAAAACAAGCATACCTACAGTAAGATCACATGTTTATGAAGTTATCCATGGCAAGAAAAAGTACATAGCATGCATGGATCAACTACAATAAGCTTGGCAAAATTGCATATCATGTTAAGAATCTGCCAGAAATATTTTATAGCAAAAGTAGAGCAAGATTGAGTCATGCTATGGTACTCCATAATTTCAAAAAAGGGAAGGAACGGATCAATTACAACTATATCTACAAAACATCCTTACTGAACATCTCAAAAATATGCATGGATCTCTCTGTAGCATCAAGTTTACATGGCAACAAAATAACAGCAGACAGACTTAGAGAATTCACTAAGTCCCTGAAATCAGAAACATTACGGAGCCTACTTTGCATGCTTGTGCTAGTCACCACAGTGATCACAAAAATACATGGCATGCACCCTTGGAAAGATGTCATGGCCTACAACAAAACACATGTAGAGCTCATGCCCATAAGATGCACAGATTTAATGATACAAAAATAACAAATCTCCAAGTTCTGATAAGAACCAGCAGATAACAGCAACTAGCCCTCTTGCAATAGAGATTTGGGCATCAAGATGACCTCTAATGAACATGGTGCAATTGAAAAAATGAAGAGCATCACGAGACTAACAATTTGACATATTACACGAGCGAAACGGAGCTACATGCAAAGAGTTGTGCAATGAAGAATATGGGTACTTGCTGAAAAATATCAGACTTAGAAAATATTTAGGCACGAGAAAGTCAACGTTCGTACTGTGGGCTGGATCCAGATCGGGGAAGGGCCGAGCAACGCTTGCCGGCGAAGGGGGAGAAGAGGGCGGCGGCGGTCGGCGCTGGAGGGAGAGGAGCAGGGCGGAGGGAGGCGAGGCGACGGCGGGGAGGGACGCCGGCGACGAGGGGCGCCGGGCCCGCGGGGAAGGACGGCGACGACGGCGGTCGGCGGCGGGGCGCCGCGCCGGCCGGCGGACGTGGGAGGCGGCGGCGCGGGGGAACCGCGGGCGGGAGGCGGTTGGTGGCGAACGGGCCCGCGGGCTCGCGGCGGGCTTCGCGGGCCGGCGGCGGTGGGAGATCCGGCGGGCGACGTGGCGGCTTCTGATTCGTCGGGGCGCGGCGGCGGACGCGTCCGGTCCGGTCCGGACGTGTCCGGCGGCGGAGAGGGAATGGAGCTAGGGTTGGACTGCGCGAAAATCTCGGGGGTCTCACATATTTATAGGTAGAGGGAGCTAGGAGGCTCCAAATGAGGTGCGGTTTTCGCCCACACGATCGTGATCGAACGACCTAGAGCATGGAGATGACTTGGAGGGGGTTTGGGCTGGTTTTTGAGGGGGTTTTGCTGCAACACATAGAAGGCATCTGCGGTTACCCGGTTAACCGTTGGAGTACCAAACGACCTCCAAATGGAACGAAACTTGACCGGTGGTCTCCGGGTGGTATATTAAGGCCACTTGACAAGCCTCAGTCCATTCCGAGAAAGTTTGACACCCGCTCACGAAAGAAAACAAGAGGGGTGCGCCGGAGGAGATAGGAGCGCCGGATTGCAAAACGGACAATGGGGAAAATGCTCGGATGCAAGAGACGAACACGTATGCAAATGCAATGCACATGATGACATGATATGAAATGCATGACATGAACAAAATGCAAAAACGAAAAACAAAACCCGACCACGGAGGGAATATCATAACACATAGCCGAAAATGGCAAGAGTCGGAGTTACAAATATGGAAAGTTACATCCGGGGTGTTACATTTTCATATTTGAATTTTCTCAAATTTGAAAAGAGGATCATCTTGATTTTAATAATTTTTCTCTCCAAAATATTTCCAATATTAAAATAAAAGAGAGAAGATAATAAGACTTCTTCAATAAGAGGGGAATATTGGAGGAAAATTTTTAAAATCAAATAAATATTTTATTTGGAATTTTATTGTTGTTTTATTTGAATTAGAAAAATATGCATTTTTCAAAATTGCATTTTCAGGCCAGAAAAATGTTCACTTTGTTCTAAATATTTTATTTACACGGTGAAAATTGTTTTTGGCATTTTTAGAATTTATTTATTAGGATGTTTGTTTTTTGGCGAAATTTATTTTAAAAAAAGTTCCCGCCCGACTGGGCCGAAGGCCCAGCCGAGCAGGCCGCGGCCCAGCACCCTCGCGCCGCCTTCCTCCCGCCGCCGCCGTGCCTGGCACGGGCGCCGAGGGGGAGTCCGAGCCGGACTCCGCCCCGGGCTGGCCCCTCGCGCAAGCCTCGTCACCCCCCGGCCTTTAAATAGGCCGAGGCCCCCGCCGCCACCACCACCCCGTCTTCTGCAGCCGCCGCCTCTTCGCCGAGCCGCGCCGTCGCCCCACCCCGCCGCCGCCGCAGCCCCGCAGCCCAAGCCGCAGCCTCGCCGGAGCCCCCCCTCACCGGATCTCGCCTCGCCGCCGCCGATGTTTCTCGAAGAACCGGTAAAAACCGCCGCCGTCGCCCGTTTTTTTGGTTTTTCGTTTTGGATCGGTTTTTTTGGTTCCGCTAATTAGCGAACGTTCACCCGAACGCCTCTGTTCGTGAATGCGTTCGTTCGTCTCTAAGAACGAACGTTCGTTCGTTAGTCCTTTTTTATATTTTATTTTCGGCCAGGGACCTATCCGTGATTATTTTTATCGCAGATTAGCCCCTAATCTTCAAACGCTCGTGAAACCAACGCCAAAATCTTCGTCTCGAACCCCTCTTTCCAGTTAATCAACTTGAACAGGGT
Organism: Aegilops tauschii subsp. strangulata; assembly: GCF_002575655.3. Classification (NCBI taxonomy): domain Eukaryota; kingdom Viridiplantae; phylum Streptophyta; class Magnoliopsida; order Poales; family Poaceae; genus Aegilops; species Aegilops tauschii. Next base: position 283,310,857 of record NC_053036.3, read on the forward strand.
TTTGACAAATGAAAATTTGGTTTCAAGCAGATTTGAATTCAAACTTCTTTTGTTCGTAGTTTGAGTTTCGTAGCTCCGATTTGATTGATTCTTTTTGCAAATCGTAGCACTTCAGTTGAACTTTCAGTTTGGACTTTCTCATCTGAGTTTTACCCTTGCATCTATGCTTGAGTGGTTATGTATGCTATTATTTGTTTGCGATAGAATTTCCGGAGTGCGAAGCGTGCTACTACGAGTCTCTAGGGTTTGCAGATCGTCAGCAAGGCAAGTAACACTTTGATCATATCCCTTTACTACCCAGTTTTTATGCATTAGTTTCAATCCTCAAACACTGCATGGTTAGGATTTGATAACATGTGGGTATTGGGAAGTAGTTGATGAGGTAGAACCTATTGTCCTTTATTTAAACCTTGGGAGTTACTACGTTATGCTTATACTACTATGCTATGCTCGTAGACGTGGATTGGTTTGAGTGATTCATGACAGTTGTGAGTATTATTATGAACTAAGGGTTTATTTAAGGTGGCTACTTTAACACACATCTGGGTGGATTGTTTGTGGGCACCTGGGGAATCCAGTGTTGTCCAAGGAGATCCCGGGGAATTCGTGTGATCATCCTATGGTTCACCACCCAGGCTCAAAGGGATCATAAGATTATTCATGCTAGAAACTTCCGTGTGCACCCACAAGCCATTATTGGCTCTGGCATAGTTGAGTAAGTTGTGGGAAACCTTTCCATGATGGGCTAGCAGATGTAGGGGATTGTAGGTGTACCGGCCTATTTATCGGTTAAGGGGACCTCTTCGGAAAGACTGTGTCTCAGTCATCCGTTTCTCAAACATCATGTAGTGCGAGAAATCCAACGGAGGAGATCGAGTCTCGTGGGGAAAAGTGCGCAAACCTCTGCGGAGTGTACAAGCTAATCATGGTTAGCCGTGTCCCTGATTATGGACATTTCGAGTATCTGGTTCTTGAATTATTGATGTGATCTCAACACTCTTAATTATTTTGTTGGGTTGTTAATTACTATTTAATTGGGATTGAGATGGGGTTTCCATTTTCAATGTTTATCAACCAACTTTGTAGTTAAATTAATTATATTCCGTTGCAGTAGGAAAAAACTGGCTTTTCGCAAAAACATGATAACCATAGAGCCTCCACCAGCCATACATGCATGCAGTGTTAGCATTTACCTTGTTCATTACTCTACAGTGTTATTTTGCCAGCATATTCCATGTGCTGACCCGTTTCGGGCTGCAACGTATTATGTTGCAGACTTTTCAGACGAAGAGTAAGGTGCGATAGATCGTTGTCGTGCACTCAACTATGCCGTTGGAGTTGATGGACTCATTTACCTTCGATGCTTCCGTAGTTATCTTATTTAGATGGCTTAAGCCATATTATTGTAATAAGTTCTCTTTTGAGACATTCAATGTAATAAGTGTGTGATTGCACTCTGTTATAAATCCTTCAAGTACTGTGTGTGTCAGCATTACCGATCCAGGGATGACACTTATGCACAGAGATTTGACCGTTTGAGGTTGGATCGCTACAGCCAAACTCGTAGGTCAAATATTCACCTCCACGATCAGATCGTAGAAACTTTATTTTCTTGATACGATGATTCTCCACTTCACTCTAAAATTCCTTGAACTTTTTAAATGTTTCAGACTTGTGTTTCATTAAGTAAGTATACCCATACCTCCTCAAATCATCCGTGAAGGTAAGGAAATAACGATATCCACCACGTGCTTCAACGCTCATCGTACCGCATACATCGGTATGTATTATTTCCAATAAGTCACTTGCCCGCTCCATTGTGCCGGAAAATGGGATTTTAGTCATCTTGCCCATGAGGCATGGTCCACATGTTTCAAATGATTCCAAAAGTCCATCAGGATGGAGTTTCTTCACGTGCTTTACACCAATATGACCTAAGCGGAAGTGCCACAAGTATGTGGTACTATCATCATTAACTTTGCATCTTTTGGCGTCAATATTGTGAACATGTGTATCACTATGATTGAGATTCAACAAGACTAAACCATTCACAAGGGGTGCATGACCATAAAAGATATTATTCATATAAATAGAATAACCATTATTCTCTGACTTAAATGAATAATCGTCTCGCAATAAACATGATCCAAATATAATGTTCATGCTCAACGTAGGCACCAAATAGAAATTATTAGGTTCAAAACTAATCCCAAAGGTAGACGTAAAGGGAGCGTGCCGAAGACGATAACATCAACCTTGGAGCCATTTCCAACGCGCATCGCCACTTTGTCCTTAGCTAGTCTCCATCTATTACGCAACTCTGTCTCAAGTTACAAATATTAACAACCGAACCAGTATCAAATACCTGGGCGCTACTGCTACCACTAGTAAGGTTCACATCACTAACATGTATATCAAATATTCCTTTGTTGATGTTGCCAGCCTTCTTATCTGCCAAGTACTTAGGGTAGTTCCGCTACCAGTGACCATTCCCTTGTAAAAGAAGCACCCAGTCTCAGGTTTGGGTCTAGCCTTGGGTTTCTTCATAGGAGCGACAACTGGTTTTCCGTTCTTCTTGAAGTTCCCTTTCTCTCCCTTGCCTTGCTTGAAACTGGTGGTCTTATTGACCATCAACTCTTGATGCTCTTTCTTGATTTCAACCTCCGCAACCTTAAGCATCACTAAGAGCTTAGGGATCATTTTCTCCATCCCTTGCATATTATAGCTCATCACAAAGCCCTTGTAGCTTGGTGGCAGTGACTGGACAACTCTAGCAATCGCTACTTCATTCTGAAGATTAACATCCAACTGATTCAAGAGGTTGTAGTGCCCAGACATTTTGAGTACGTGCTCACTAATGGAGATGTTTTCCTCCATCTTGCAGCTAAAGAACTTGTTGGAGGTGTCATACCTCTCATTTCGTGCATGGACCTGAAATAGCAATTTCAGCTCCTGGAACATCTCATATGCTCTGTGGTGCTCAAAACGTCTTTGGAGCCCTGGTTCTAGGCCGTAAAGCATGGCGCACTGAACTGTCATGTAGCCATCATCTCTTGTCTGCCAGACATTCATAGCATCTAGATTTGCGGGAGCGGATGGTTCACCTAGCGGTGCATCAAGTACATAAGCCTTTTGTGCAGCAGTGGGGATAATCCTTAGATTACGGACCCAGTCCGCATAGTTGCTTCCATCATCTTTCAACTTAGCTTTCTCTAGGAATGCATTAAAATTCAAGGGAGCTACAACCCGAACTATTAATCTACAACATAAATTTGCAAAGATATTTAGACTATGTTCATGATAATGGGTTCAGTTAATCAAATTACAAGTGAACTCCACTTAAATCAACATCCCTCAAGTTGTCTAAGTGTTACATGATCCAAATCAACTAACCCATGTCCGATCATCACGTGAGATGGGGTGGTCATCAATGGTGAATATTTCCATGTTGATCATATCTAGTATATGACTCACGTTCGAACTTTTGGTCCTCTGTGTTTCGAGGCCATGTCTGTACATGCTAGGCTCGTCAAGTTTAACCTAAGTATTCTCCATGTGTAAAACTAGCTTACACCCGTTGTATATGAACGTAGAGTCTATCACACCCGATCATCACGAGGTGCTTCGAAACTACGAACTTTCGCAACGGTGCATACTTAGGGGGAACACGTTTTATCTTGAAATTAAGTGAAGGGATCATCTTATAATGCTACCTTCGTCCTAAGAAAAATAAGATGCATAAAAGATAAACGTCACATGCAATCAATATATGACATGATATGGCCATTATCATCTTGTGCTTTTGATCTCCATCTCGAAAGGACCGACATGATCTCCATCATCTCCATCATCGTTCCATCATGTGGTTGTCTCCATCAATTATTGCTTCTACGACTATTGCTAACACACAATGATAAAGTAAAGAAATTACATGGCATTTATTAATTGACACGCAGGTCATACAATAAATTAAAGACAACTCTATGGCTCTTGGTGGTTGCCGTACTCATCAACATGCAAGTCATGAACCTATTACAAAACATGATCATCTCATACATCAACATACATCACATCACGTATTGGCCATACCACCTCACAACATGCCCTGCAAAAACAAGTTAGATGTCGTCAACATTGTTGCACAATTTTTATGTGGCTACTAGGGAATGCAAAACCAGAACAGTGATATACAAGTCGCCTTTTAACCTTCTACAAGGACCACCATTGTCAAATCAGATTCAACTAAGGTGGGAGAGACAGACAACCGCCAGCCACTTTTATGTAATACAAGTTGCATGTTAGTCAGTGGAAATGGTATCTTGTGCGAGGACAAGTAAGGTTAGTCCGAGCCGCTTCATCCCACAATACTGCTGAATCCAAATAAGACAAGGGAGGTAAGCAATATGAAAATCAACGCCCACAATATTTTTGTGTTCTACTCGTGCATATACATCTACGCATAGACCCAGCTTTGATACCATTGATGGGGAACGAAGCATGAAAACCAAAAAATTTCCCTACAAAACACCCAAGATCTGGTCTAGGAGATGCATAACAACGAGAGTAAAGTGTGTCTACATACCCTTGTAGACTGAAAGCATTAGCGTATGTAACGCGGATGATGTAGTCGTACTCTTAATGATCCAATCCCGATCCAATCCGATCTAGTGCCAAACGGATGACACCTCCAAGATTAGCACACGTTCAGATCGATGGCTTCCTCTCCTTCTTGAAACAACAAGCGAGGGAGAGGAGGCAGATGAGATCAGAACCAACACGATAGTATGGTGGTGGTGGTGACAGCAGAATTCCGGCAGGGCTTCGCCAAGCGTGTATTGGAGAAACATGGGAGGAGTTAGGAGAGGCAATGGGAAGGGTGAAGGGGTGGTTGCCCGCTTGCGCCTCCCCCTCTATACATAGGCTAGGGGGCAGGGGAGGGCGTCCAAAACCCTCCTAGGGTCGGCCACAAGGGAGAAAACCTTTAAACCTGGAGGTAACATCTGATCTATAGATTCAACCCTTTAAATTTAGAGATAATACCTTATCTCTAGATTTAAACGACATGTGCCTTGGGGAATGGTGCGGCCAGCCCATGCAGGCTATAGCCCCACCTCTCGGTCCATGTGGGCCCTTCTCGAATCATTGGCCCCATGTAGGATCGAAAGTGTGTCTAGAGGGGGGGGTCTGATTTGACTACTTGACCAAATAAAAACCTATCCTTTTCCCAATGTTAGTTGTAGGCAAGTTTTAGCAATTCTACCCACTCAAGAACACCCTACACATGCAAGTCTAAGAGTTGACCAGCGGAAAGTAAAAACTTTGCATATGATCGTAAAGGAGGGATCATAGAAATCAAGCACAATGAAGACACAATGATTTTTGTTGTGGTTCTGATAGGTGGTGCTATCGTACATCCACATGGATGGAGACTTCAACCCACGGAGGGTAATTATTGCACGAGTCCATGGAGGGATCCACCCGTGAAGGGTCCACGAAGAAGCAACCTTGTCTATTCCATCATGGCTTACGCCCATGAAGGACTAGCCTCACTCGGGTAGATCTTCACGAAGTAGGCGATCTCCTTGCCCTTACAAAACTCCTTGGTTCAACTCCACAATCTCTTGGAGGCTCCCAAGTGACACCTAACCAATCTAGGAGACACCATCCTCCAAAAGGTAATAAATGGTGTTGTTCATGATGCACTCCTTGCTCTTGTGCTTCAAATAATAGTCTCTCCAATACTCAGTCACTCTCTCACATATTTGGCTTTGGTAGGATAGGGGATTGAATGGAAAGCAACTTGGGGAAGGCTAGAAATCAAGGTTCAAATGGTAGGACTGGAATATCTTGATCTCAACACATGAGTAGGTGGTTCTCTCTTAGAAAATGAGTAGTCGAAGTGAAGTTTCGTTCTGATCGCTCTCTCAGAGAGTAGATGGAGGTGGAGGGGTATTTATAGCCTTCACCCAAAAATCCAACTGTTACAAGCTTTTGACCCAACTCGGTGACACTAGACCAAAATCTCGGTGAGACTGACTAGTGCAAAAGATTCGAACATTGGAAGTCTCGGTGAGACCAAAGCAGAACATCTTGGAGCGATGGAAGTGCAATGGCTAGGGCAAGACCTCGTTTCGTTAGTTTCAATCATTTCATCTCGGTAATTCCGAAATGAAGCAACTTCATTACAAAAACTTGGTCTTGCCATCTCGCTAAGATCGAGATCCATATCGGTAGAACTGAAATGCTAGGGTTTGGCTTACGCAGTGTATGTGATCAACTCGGTGAGTCCGGGATAGGTAATTTCGGTGGGACTGAGATTCCACTTTAGGGTTTTGGACAGATGTGATGTGGAGAATGTGGTTGAGGGTTTTGGAGCAATATCACTAAGCACTTGAGCCGTTGAGTCATGATCAGAGCCTCATCCCCTTTTAATAGTATTGGCTTTGCTATGGACTCAATGTGATCTTGGATGACTTAACCAAAAATGAAGAGTCTTAGAGATTTGCCAATTCTTGTCCTTAGCATTTTGAAGGGGTCCACATCGTCATGTCCTTGCCATGCCATCGTTGCACTTAACTAAAATATACTAGGTAAAAGTGTTAGTTCAATAATATGTATGTTGAGATGAATTAAGAAACCACCAACGGAGCAAGTGTGCTTTCAAGCTCCCCCTTTTTGGTAATTGATGACAACGTACATCAAAGCTTCAAGTAAGGATATGGCAGATAATGTATGAAAGCTTTGAGAGAACATGTAACATGCATATGCTCCCCCTACAGGTGTGTAAACATAGAAGTGATGACAACTCATGAAATGTGAGTACCCAATAGGAAGGAATGAGTAATGAGTTACATGTATCTTGGCTATATGCATCAGAGTAAAGGAATGAAAGTGTGACACCTTCATGTCCTTGATTCTTTCTTGCAAACAATATGTGCAATAAGCAAGAGATACATGTAACTCATTATTGAATAACAGGAGGTGCGGAGGAGTGGAGGGATGGCCTGGCCGTCCGTGGGGTAGTGTTTTGCTGCGAGGCGCGCGAAGAAGTAACGCTGGAGGCTGGAGCAGGCGGTCCTGCCAGGGTTGGTGGAAGAAGACGAGATATTGAAGAAGAATGCCGGCCGTTGGAAGTAAATCCAACTCCTTGCTTAGGCTTTGACCTATTGGCCCACATGTCAGCGAGTCCATTTGGTGGGCTGGGTGAAATAATAATGTAGTGTCTATGCAACCCATTTATATATTATGTTAGAACTTATAACCCATTTGCATTTTTTTCTAAAATACATGGATTTGCTGGGCTTGGTTATCATGTTGGGCTGGACGGATAAATGTTATAGAAACATAAACACGTGATTGCACGTCTATCACTGCATTGGTCAGTAAAATCTTAGCAAGCTTATGTACGCAATCACCCGATATTAACTTGCCAGCTTATTGTTAAACAATTATTATTATTATGTAAGAACTTATCGATTTATGAAATAAAATATTGTTTTAATTTGATGAGTTAATAAGACGTGGGTTATTATTATCTTTTAGGCTAGATGTGGGACAATTGAGTTGGTTCTAGGGAAAACTAGTTTGAGAAAAGTTGGATTACCTCAAAGAAGAAAGTGGGTGAAAAATCAGAGTTATGATTAATAGAAAAGAAAAACAAAGGAAGTGGGAAGGTCTATACAAAGGTTGGATGAAGGACAGGTCAAACAGGAACCTTAGGTTGTTTGAAATATATATATATATATATGTGTGTGTGTGTGTGTAATAAAATAAAATAAAATATAAATATAAATACTATTATAAAAGGGAAAACATAGGTTCAGTTGGCATTCTTATAGAAAAATAGAACTGAGTTGTGCCTTCTCTTGAAAAAACAAACATAAGTTGGGCTGTTGATGTTATAAAACAAGATAGGTTGGGATTCCTAGAGGCCGCTTGATACCTGCTGGACCTAAAAAAATGGTGAAACCTGCTGGATCAACTGTGTCTGTACGATGGGATACACATGTTAAACAACAAAACCTAGGCCATGGGCCTGGTGGGCCTGGACTCTCAGCCTCTCCACGTACATTAATCTCCCAATTCCTTTTATTTGTTGACCATGTCGAGAACGACAGATGGCGACGCCGTGGTGAGAGCACCAAGGCGGAGGACGACGTCAAGACATCGAATCAAAACCAACAAGAGCCGGGGAAGACGCAGGCGGAGGGGAATACGAGGGTTGACTTTTTTGGGTGCAGGGTGGGCCGGTGGAGCTGGCGTCGCCGGAGAATAAAACGAGATGTGGGGGAGTCGAGGGATGGCCTGGTCGCCAGAGGCTAGGATGGGTCACCGAGGCGCCGCCATAGCGGAAAGAAAAACCGCACTGAGAAAATGATACACCTGCTGGATCCCCATAATCATGTTGTGGGTCACGGATGTCCTAAGAAAAGAAACCTGCACTGGGCAACCACGATCTAGTTGATACCTACTGTACCTTAAAGAAAGGAAACTCTGCAGTTGAGTGAACTAGTTACATACATAAATCTTCTTCCTCGCTCCAACAGAAACACCAACCCTCCTTCTTCCCCACTTGCACTGCCACTACGGCCGTCTCTCGCTACTCTTCTCAAACCCATGAGCTCCCATTCAACTTGATAATGGGAGACACATTGTATTCAAATTGGCTCCTAGGCTCCTTGGCGATCTTGCTCTAGTGGCTGCTCCGACCCTGGTGGCCACCCTCCCACCCTGCCGGTGGCCACTCCGGCCCCGACAACCACTCTCTCCAAGATGGCGCCTTTTGCTCTCAACTTTGATCATGGCAAGAAGTTTCAAGCGGACATGAGGTCCAAGTTTGGGCACCCGGTAGTTTTCTCCCCGTGCTTTCGCCAACGGGAATTCATCTTGGTGGTATTTTTCTGCAGATCCATGTACAAGCTTGATGCTCATATGGTTAGTGTCACTCTACAAGCCATGTTTGGTGGCTATGCTCAAGGTTTTAGGGTTCTTATTTTGAAGGATAGATCTTTCAAGTTCTCTGTTGCTTCTAAGTCAGTGGGTTTTGAAATTTACAATGCGGCTAGAATTGTTGAGAAGGAGTTTGAGGTGGTTTTCAGCCTTTGAGTTTTGGTGGTCCAAACCGGCGTAGGGAAGATTTTGCTTATTATGCTGAACAAGATAGTGAGTGGACGTTGGTTGGCAGAAATGGGAAGCCGTGGTATCATTCTCCGGCGATCACCGGAGTAACAACACGATGGCCGGAGATGGAAGATCAGTTTTCGAGCGGTTATCTGGTCGCATTCATGATAGGAGCGATCATGGGGTTAGTTTGAATACACCCAATGCTATTGCTGACATTGACATGCCACAAAATGAGCCTCAGGTTACACCCACTAATTGTGCCAACACGGACGTGGTGTGCTATGCATGCGGTGATTTGGGACACTACGCACGTAAATGCCCCGTTCCAAACTTACCTGGGCTATGGACTTTTTATCCATTTTGACTCTTTCCCAAGCCCACCAGAACATGCTTGGGCCTTGGTTGTTGTGGATTGCTGGTTTCATTGCTCTGGGCTGGCGTTGCCTATTAGGCAGGTCTCATCATTTAAGGAGCTAGTCAAGGATCTTTTCCCAAACTTCCAGCCAAGAACCCTGCTTGTCCCCTCACATTCCTCTGCTCTTACCAACTCTGCTTCCACCTCGGCAAGCTCGCCACCTTCCTCATCGTCGACGCGGTCTGTGGTGCCACAGCCAGTTGACACCCTACCGATGGCCAATATCCCCATAGACCCACTCCCTTTCGTTCCTAATGGATTCCAAATACAACGCGCCGAAGGGAGAAATGGGGTTTCCAGGGTGACCTGCCACATCGTCCAAGACGGCACGAGGATTGGACGATTGCTACCATTCAGCCACTACCCAATGAGGTATTTTCCCCAACGTTCGTGGAGTTATTGAGGAATTTCTACAAGGAGTAGAACAAGTTGGTTTCAGAGAGATTTAGCCATGCCCCTTTGGCGAAGCTTACGTTCAGTTCTTGCATGGCCGGGATATTGATCAGCTAATCAGTCAAAGTCCACATGCTTTTGGAGATGTGTTCATTTCTTTCACCAAACATAATGAGGGGAGAAACTGGCGCATGCTTCATTTTAATAGATCTTGTTGGCTACTATTTGTGGGGGTTCCATTTGACTACTATAATACTAAGGATATTGCTGCTGCCATCTCAAAATGGGGCATAATTATCAGTTGGGAAATAGAAGATGCAAGACGAGGTAGAATACTAGTCAAAGCGAGAGTTACAGAGCTCATTGACATTATGAAGAGCATAAGATGGTCTGGGGGGAAAGCTTTGAGGAGGAATCATGGATTAGCTCAGTTGAAATACCGTGGGAGGAGATGCTTGGAGGTGGTCCTGCTAATGAAGATCCCATCCCTCCACCCGTGGTGGACCCAAATCCTGCCCCTCAGCCTGCAATGACTTCCCAGGCTTCCAACCTGTGCTAGTGGTCAATGAGCAAGCAGATAATGATGAATGGGATGAGTGGGAAGAATAGGATCATTGGGCATTTCCCCAACAAAATCCTCCAGAACCTGTGCAGCCACAGATGGAATTACCTAAGCTGGCAGAAGATGAGGCCCCAAACAGCAGCATCACCACAACAGTCTCACAGTCTCACTGTCTGATGGAACTTTTTCTCTTAATAACACTGCTAGTGAAGAGGTGAACCAAGGACTACTGGCTCTGCCTATGGGATTGGGGCTTCAGAATATTGCCTTTGCCTACCCTGATGATATTGAAAAGGAAGAACATGAGAACATTGATCAACAGGAGGGGGTGAGACAACTACCTTCCATGCTACAGGCTCACAATTTGGAACTGGTTAACATCCATAGCAATTTTTTTGTTAAAGTGGAACACAAGGATGAAGAGAATGTTAGAGCTGACTGCTCCAAAGTGCAAGTCACTGTTCATGAAGATGCAGTTGATAATGATGACGTGCTGTCTGAGACTAAGGCAGCCAGGGCCACAGTCAAAGGGAAAGAAATTATACCACCAACTTTAATACCTCAAGTTGACAAGCCTTCTTTATATGAGGATGCTGCAGGGGAAGGAAGTCAAGCTACACATAACATTGAAAATAATAAAGGTAACAAGGACATACCTTCTTTCTCAAGTGAGCCTCATACATTTAATGTAGCTAGCATAGCTGAATCTCATGCACTTGCTGTTATTAATGGTTCTCATTTAATTTCTGAAGAGGGCATGGACCTTTGGATTCAACACTTTGCACCAGCTACTCAGAGTTCTGCCAATCCATTCAAGATGGAGATCCCACTAAGTTGATTTAATTTCATAATCCATCTTCTACGGACTCCTGATAAATTTGGGTGGACCCTGCATTTGCTGAAATCTGAACTGTGGAAAATGTTGACTGCAAATTGTACTTCTGAAGAGACTCATTGTTTCATATCCCTGATAGTTGCTCTGCATCACATGCTCCCTGCTGTGAGGAAATCATGCAGGGAAATGGTAAAGAGAATGAGGGTATAAGCCCAGCTGCTCATTCTTCTAGTGGAGCTGGAAGCCCTTTAAAATAGGTGTCCCCTAATAAAGTAATCCTGCTGCCTTTGGGAGAAGCAGTTTCAGGAATAAGGAGGGACAAAGGGCCTTTGGTAGAAACTGAGGTAAGAAGAAGTGATCGAATTAAGCAAGATAATAATGGTTATAGAATAATATCTTGTGATACAAAGGGTTGTTTACCTTGTAATGCTGCCCCCCTTCAAAATAGAGTGGTAAAAAATCTCACAATATCTTTCTGTAAGGTGGCTGAGGAGGAACTTCACGAGAAGCTATCCAAAAGGCCCAAGAAGAAAGGACATGAAGATGTGGTCAAGGTTCCCAAAGCCACAGGAACAACAGAGCAATCCAAGATGGTTTAACGGTGAGATCAAGTCATAAAATCCAGCACATGAGAAGACTGCTAAAAAACCTGGTCACAATGTGTCAACTTTTGTAAAAAGACTAGTTATGGCCCTGTGTGGCACCTTTTGCTTTCTATTAAGAAGACTTGGTACTTAAATGATGTCTGCATGTCTATGGTTATGCTTAAGAGAACTATGTTTAATTACTTTTTGATGTCCCTGCTATGTTTATGGCAAGTTGGCCCTTATTGGTTGATTGATCATTGTATGCTGACGAGGAAAACTGTTTCTGACACCCAGAGGAACACATAACTGGGGATGTATACCAAGGGATGGTACTTGGTACTTCAAATAAAACAGACTATAATTCTCAATGAATAACAACAGGTCTTGGAACATATTAAACCAAAATGTCAGAGGTTTAAATGCTCCAGAAAAATGGTTAACTATCAGGCAAAAATTGAAGAAAGTGCTGCTGGTTCAATAGATTAATAAATTCTGCCCATGAAGGTTCAATAGATTTGAATATTTGCCATCTCTTGGGGCCTCTATTGGGATTTTGACTGCTTGGAATGGTGCACTATTTAATGGTGAGATGTTCTTCCACAATTTTTTTTCAATCTCTATCCAGTTCATCGGCAAAACCACGTCCCAAACTTGGATTCTCAAAAATATTTATGGGGCTTGTATTCTTGAAGAAAAGACAGAATACATACAGTGGTTCAGTAATATTCAAATGCCTAATGATGTGGAGTGTATTATCATGGGGGACTTTAATTTCATTAGGTCCCCAGAAGATTGAAATAGACCTGGAGGTGATGTTAATCAGATGCTGCTATTCAATGAGGCTATAAGCAGTTTAGGGCTGGTAGAATTACCTCTTAAAGGCAGACAGTATAGCTCGAGCAACATGCAGGAAAGCCCACTTCTTGAAAAGTTAGATTGGTTCTTCACTTCAACAGCCTGGATGACTGCTTTTCCTGACACCACAACTCCCCCCTTAGCCAAACCAATCTCAGATCATCTCCCTTGTGTGGTCAAAGTTGGTACAACCATTCCCAAGTCCAAGGTTTTTATATTTGAATTTTTTTGGTTAAAGCACAATTATTTCAAGGATATTGTCAAAGGAACTTGGAATATTCCTGTGGGCTACACTGATCCTGCTAAGAAAATCAATGCACAATTTAAAAATTTGAGAAGGGCCCTTTAATTATGGGCTAAGAGTTTGTCCTGTCTTAAAAAGCAAATTGAGGATTTAAATGCTGTATTTTCTCGTGGGATATGATTGAGGAATACAGTGATCTCTGAGTGTTTGAAGGGAATTGCAGATGTATGCTTAAAGAATACTTACTTGTGGTTCTTAATAATCAAAAGATTTATTGTAAGCAAAGAGGAAAAATCAAAGGGGTTATGTTTGGTGATGAGAACACCAATTTCTTTCACACTAAAGCTTCCATCAATCACAGACATAACAAAATTGCTATGCTGCTTAATGAAGATCAAGTTGAGATCACTGACCATGAAGGAAAGGCAGCTATTCTTTGGGAGGCTTTCAAAAAAAAATATTGGGACAATCTAATAGGCACACAATGCACTTTGATCTAGACAATCTTTATGAACACAAGGTTAATCCTGAAGTGTTCCAAGACCTTCAGAAACCTTTTACACATGATGAAATTGATGAAGTGGTCAAAAATCTTCCTACAGATAAATCACCAGGACCAGATGGCTTTAACAATGAATTCCTCAAGGCTTGCTGGGACATCATCAAAGAGGACATAACTGATCTTATTATGGCCTTTCATGCTGGTAATATAGCCCTAGAAAGCATAAATGCTTCTTTCATCACCTTAATCCCTAAGAAGGAAGTGCGTGTTTCTCCTAATGACTTCAGGCCAATCTCACTACTTAATGGAGTACTTAAGATTATTACCAAGTTGCTGGCTAATAGACTACAAAGAGTGGTACTACAGATAGTTCATATAAATCAATATGGGTTCCTTAAAAGTAGAATGATTCAAGACTGTCTTGGTTGGGCCTACGAATATATACATCAGTGCCATAAATCAAAAGAGGAGATGTTGGTGATCAAACTAGACTTTGAGAAAGCTTTTGATACTATTGAACATCAAGCTATTATTGACATTCTCAGAGCAAAGGGATTTGCTGAAAAATGGATTTCCTGGATGCAATTAATTTTCACCTCTGCATCATCTGTTGTTATGTTAAATGGGGTTCCTGGCAAGAAGTTCTGCTATAGAAGAGGGGTTAGACAGGGAGACCCTCTCTCTCCATTGATCTTTGTGTTGACTAATGACTTGCTGCAATCAATTCTCAATAAAGCTATGACACCGGGCATTGTTACACCACCACTTCAAGTTAATTCTTGCCCTGATTTTCTAGTAATTCAGTATGTAGATGAAACCTTGGTCCTATTACAAGAAAATGCTAGACAATTGATATGCCTCAAAGCCCTCTTAAATACTTTTGCCTCAGCCACTGGATTAAAGGTCAACTATGGAAAATCAATCATGGTGCCTATTCATATTGCAGAATACAGAGTGCACATGTTCACAAATACACTACAATGTGCAAGAGGACAATTCCCTTTTACATATGTGGGTATGCCACTAGCAATCTACAAGCCCACTATTGAACAATGTCTACCTTTAGTCAACAGAATTGCTAAAAGATTAGCTGGTATCTCTACATTTATGACTCAGGCAGGCATGTTGCTTCCGGTTAAGTTAGTGCTTGCCTCCTTACCGATGTTCTTCACGTGTTGCTTGGACATACCTATCACTATCAAAAAATAGATCATCAAGTACTTGAGACACTGTCTATGGTGTAGCCATGATTTGGAAGATCACAGGCCTGCATTAGTGGCATGGCACAGTGTTTGTAGACCAAAAAGTCAAGCAGGATTGGTTTTTTGGATATTTACACAAAGAACAAGACACTTCTCATGAAAAATCTTCATAAGTTCTACAACAGACATGACATACCTTGGGTAAATCTAATCTGGGAGACATACTACAGCAATGGTAAGCTTCCAAGGGATCAACAAGTTGGCTCTTTTTGGTGGAAATCAAATTTGGCTCTGATTGATCAATTCAAAGCCATTGCTAGATGCAGTGTGGGAGATGGTAAAAGTGCACTATTCGGGGATGACATGTGGCACCAATACATTCTGGAACACAAGTTCCATCACCTCTACACATTTGCCAGAAATCAACGCATAAATTTCAATCAACTGATTACCACTGAACACCTCCAAGATCTCTTTTACCTCCCATTGACAACTCAAGCTTATGGGGATGTTTTGGAAATGGAAAATATATGCGTTAATCAAGGCAGTCAGAATACTTGGATTCAATTGACACATGGAGCTACATATGGGGAAATGAATTCTACTCCTCCATTAAGGCATACAAAATGTTGAGTGGACACAAACAAACTCCACCACACTTCAGCTGGATCTGGAAAAGCTCCTGTCAACTGAAACATAAAGTGTTTTTCTGGATGCTACTTCATGAGAGAGTTAACGCAAGCAATCTGTTGAGAAGAAAAAGTTTTGAACTTGAAGCCGATAATTGTGCAGTCTGGGATTGCTAGCAGGAAGAAACATTGCGTCATCTATTCTAGGGATGCCCTTTTGCTACACAATGCAAGGACTTCACCTGCCCAACAAGAACACCTAACTTGTCAGTATTAGAAGCTTTTCAAGACCTAAAAGACAAGCTCAGATACCCATTCTTCATGGAGATTATCATTTTAGGGTCTTGGGCCATATGGATCACAAGGAACAACAAGATTTTTGAGAATATAACACCTTCATTTCAGGGCTGGAAATACATCTATTCGGAGGAGATCAAGTGGCTGAAATACAGGATGAAGAAAAAACATGTAGGTCAATTTTTAGCCTGGTTGGAGACCATCATGTAATTATAGACTAGTTTAGAATTAGATATTTTTCTGCTTTCTTTTTTCTTCTCTTTTCTTTTCTTTCTATCTTAGGTAGTTTTTTTTCTCTTTTCCTTCTAATGCTTAACTCAAGCCTATTAGTTGAGACCTTCGTTTTCTTTCTTATTTTATTAATAAAAGTTGTAGCGGGGTTTTTACCCTACTATTTATAGTCAAAAAGTTACATACATAAGCAAATAGCCATTAAAAAAAAGGTAAACAGGTTAATGGGTTCTTAGATGAAATATTTAGGATAAAATAGATAATTACGACACATAGGCTAATGTATCAAACACTCAGATGATGAAGGTGCTTAAATAGACAAAGAAAACCATCTAGACCTTTCTGGCACGCTTGATCATGACGCTGCGGCTGTTCGTGTACTCCTCGGTTACGGAAAGTAGACACACCCTCATGTGCAAGATCCGCGTGTACATGTTGTAGCATACGTATGCGTCCTTGGCCGCGTAGGTGATGTAGGCTAGATTCAGAGGTACCTCCCACGTGTTCAGGTCTTTTTACTAGAGCTGCTTTCTCGGTTTCCCAGCCGGCTTTATCAGCGCTGAATTCTTGTTTCAAATTTTCAATGTTTTCCAATGAAGTCTTCAACTCTGATTTAGCTTTTGCAGTCTCAGATTGTTGGGTTTGAATGTTGGTCCTCAGATCTTTGACTTGGGATTCCTTCTCATTTAGTTCAGCCTGCAATATGAATAAAATGGAAAGTGTCATGATCATGATTATTTTTGAAGTCCCAAGCACAATACGAGTTTGTTTCTTTGCACCTGGGGGCTAATGCCTATTGCTCTTTTTTAAGACAATTTCTATGATGACCCGGGCAAAATGCTATGATTTGGTTCATAAGAGCTACATCCTTGGATTTTATTTACAGCCATGATGATGAGTCCCGACTTATTCATGCTGATTAAACCGGCCCTTGGGGGCTACAGGTGCAAAGTTGATCACTGCTATTAGAAGTCCCGGCTTAACTTGATAGCTTAAGCCGGCCCTTGGGGGCTACTGGTTTTGATCTTTATATGTTTTTGGCTATCTGAAAGTCTACAACATATTCAATTCTATCGTATTTTGTAGACTTGGCGGTTGATAGAGGTATATTTATATGAAGAGGATTGAGCTGGATTACCTCAAAGCGTTCCTTCATAAGGTTGACCAGGCCGGCTTCAAAGTCACGGCTGGTGTGAAGGCGGTTTAGATAACCAGAATGGATCTCTTGAGCACTAAATTGCGCATAACCTTCCAAGTCCACTTTCCATTTGCCCTTGTCAACAGCAGAGGACTCCTCCTTGACCCTGTGTTTTGATAGAGGAATGGGGTTGCCTGGGGCTTGATAAGCCGTCCCAGTAATCATTATATCCTCAGTTTCCTGAGCCGGTTGAGCAGGACTGGGCGGTTTATCATTTTCTGGATCAACGTCCATGGCATCTTGGGTAACGGGGTGGTCCTCTGGAGGGGGGGGGGTCATCCATAGTAGTTTCTGACACTTGATGCAAAGTCTCGGATGCGGTATGTTTCTCCGGATCAACAATCTTGGGTTCTTCAGCCGGTTTGTCAACTTTCTGCTTCTTGCTGGGCTTTGCCATAGCGCTGAAAAGGAAGCATAAGGCAGAGTAAATATGACAATTAAAAGTACAAAGTGGATAAATTTAACACTCTTACCCAAGCACGACGATCTTGAAGGCTGGGATTTGGGTTTGAGTTGAGTCACCGGAGGAGGAATGAGATGTTCGCTGATAGTTTGAATCAGATGGGTTAAGAGGTTGTCAAAAAAGACCCGCCTTAGGATAAGCTAAGTCAGAAATATTTGAAACCTCCGGTCGACGCTTGCGAGGTGCTGGTGTGTTTGGTAAGCCGGAGGAAAGGACTCCGCCGCCGCTGTTCCGGGTTGTGCGGGGAGCTTCATGTTGCTGCTTCTTCAAAATAAAGTTGGGATCCAAATAAGCTAAAGGATGAGAGAACCTTACTTTCCGGCTTACTTGACGAACTTTCTGTATTGGCAAAGGTTTGGAGTCGGAGGAAAGGATAGTTACCTCTTCAGCATTGGCTTGGCTTCCTTCCGCATCATCCTGGTAGCAATCATTATCAATAAGATGTACAAAAAATGAGCCAAGGGAGTCAAGTGTTACCTCTGACTCATCATTATCATCCAAGTCAAATAACTCAGAAGGATTGGACTTTTGTTTGGTAGGCTTTTTAGCAGCCTTAGTCTTTGTCCTAGTTTTCTTGGCCGGCTTATCCTGCAGCTTCTTACTCCAAAAAGCTGAATCGGCCTGCAAAAATTAAATGGGTATGAAAAGGCAATCTAAGTGAAGGTATGATTCAATTGCGAAATTGGTAAAAAGCTTACAGCTGGCAGTTTGTTAAGAACACAGAAAGGATTCAATCCAACTTTACTGCAGTCTTCCAAGCTCTAATTTAGAGATTTGGTCATATTATTGATGTCTTCATCAGTCAATTCAATCTGACAGTGGTGTTGAGAATCTTTTAACTCGCCAGTGTACTCGCACATTAAGCCGGGACGACAGCTTAAGGGCAAGACTCTCCAGGCGACCCAACATCGAACCAGATCGATTCTAGTCAAGCCGTTTGCCATCAAGGCTCGGACTTTGAAAAGACAGGCATATATTTGTTCCGTTCTGCTGTACTGATGCGGTCTGGAAGAGGATGCCTGTTGCTAAGCCGGCTGGCGCGACAACCCGGCAGAGGATTCTCCCCTTCTGGAGAAATGTCTTTGCAATAAAACCAGGTTCGGTTCCAGTCTTTGGGATGACTGGGCGGAGTGGCGGCTGGGAAAGTGGCCTCTTTCCGTCACTGTATAGAAATGCCACCTAACTCTAGGCTGGGCTATCTGTGAATTCGTTCTGCCGGTTTAAATAATAAAATTCCCTGAATAGTTCTACGGTGGGCTCCTGTTGAAGGTACACCTCGCAGAACACTTGAAAGTTGCAGATGTTTGAAACAGAATTTGGTCCGATGTCTTATGTATGGAGCTTGAAAAACTGCAGCACATCGCGGAAGAATTTTGAGCCGGGAGGGCTGAAGCCCCAGAGCATATGATCAGTGAAGACAATTACTTCACCATCCTTGGGCTGAGGAGGAGTTTCAGTGTCTGGGACCCTCCAATGGATGACATCTTTTTTGGCCAAGACACCTGTTTGAACATACTCGTTCAAATCTTCTTCGGTGACCCGGGAAACAACCTAGTTGCAGGCAGTGACAGTCTTGCCCATTTGAGGATGAAGGCCTAAAAGAAAGAAATATTGCCGGTTTAAGATTATGCTATTAAGCTGGACCATTGATTCAAAAGTAAAGTGCTATAAACGGCCAATGTGTTAAGCCAGAAGATGAACATTGAAGTATGCGGATATTTATATTGGCGGCTTAAAAGGGGACTAATGATACCAGCCGGGTTAAGAGTTTTGCTGTTAAGCCGGCCAGAGTTTAAGGGTTAAATACATTTTGCAGAACCAGATTATGAGGATGAATAAGCAAGCATGGTTAAACCGAAGAATATTGCCAGGTTATGAAGCGTATGATGGCGGCTTAAACAGGGCCTAATGTTATATGGCGGGTCACGGTTTATGGTATAAGCCGCCATGGTAGTTATGGTACTTCAAATCTATTAGTGAATTTTTTCGAAGTGATGGACAAACAGGTTTCACAGATTGAAGCTATAATTTTGTATCTACGGCTGCTCAGAAGATGAAGTAAAATCCTAAAGCTAAGGTGGTGGCAGCAGAGAAGTCCGTATGCTCAGATGAGATCTTCTACGAAGGAAAGTTATTCTGATGTTAAAAACGAGTACTAAGATGCTACCGCACAAGTTTCATACTATATTCAGTGGAAAACACTCGATCTAAAGGGGAAGACAAAGAATGGCGAAGAACACCGACGAACATAATGAACCCTAGTACAGATCTGAAGTATGGGGAGATGAGTACTTACGAATGCTGACGGATAGCAGTGGCACGCCAGCGTTCTCTGGTCCAGTCAGGCTGATGTAGCGGCCTGAGTTGATGCAACGGTTGGAGGTCAATGGCGGCGGAGCTCGGGCACGTGTGTGGTGTTGCGGAGTAGGATGACGAAGACGAAGACGAGGAGGCAAGGGAAAAAATGAAAAGGACCCCATCCCTATTTATAAGAGGATACATGCAAGCAGCCCATGTCGAATCTTGACTTAGATACTTGTGTCCAAGGTGAGGGTGAGTCAGCAACCCATTGGGTGCACCGGATTTCGACTATTATTCATTCCTCGGACAATATTAATGTTGGTTCGGCTGTCCTCATGTTAGAAAAGAATTGCCCTTTTCTTCCTCTCAAGCATAAGCTGGGGCGGCTTAAGCGCCACTATAATGATATGGGGGAGCTCATGGCGGCTCTCACTAAATACGCCAACTCAGACAGCACCAAGGATCCAGAGTCTGATGAGGAGAAAACTAGAAAAGGGAAGAAGAATAGCAATGGAAAGGGGCAGCAACACCATACGGCGGGCCAGGGTAATAATGGTAAGCGCAAGGCTGACGGCAATTCAGACTTTGTTGCTAATACCAATGCTCAGAACGGTAATCATCGTTGTAAGGGGAAGGCGTTCCCACCCCGGCTTGGCGGGCCGAGGTTTAATATTGAAGCGGTGATGAATCAGGCTTGCCCGAAGCATAGCACCCCGGATAAGCCGGCTACCCATATGTGAAAGGATTGCTTCATCATGAAGGAATACAGGGATTATAGCCTTAACCAGGGTCACAATAATGGTAACGGCCCGCATGGAGGGCCAAGTTCCGGGTCACACGGACCTGGCTATGGAGGTGGCGGTTCAAGTTCCAGTTTTCCGGGTCAAGGTAACCAATGTGGTTTCAATCAGCAATCTGGTCAAGGGAACCACCACCAGCAGTCTGATTATCAGAGTAATCCGAAGCAGCTCAAAAGTGGTCAGTATCACGTGTTCACCATGAGTTTATGCAAACGGGACCAGAAGGTTCGTAAAAGGGCGGTAAACACAGTTGAGCCGGCGGTCCCTCGCTATTTACGGTGGTCTGAACACCGAATTGTATGGAGCCGCGAGGATCACCCGCCCCGGGTCGACAATCCGGGTCAGTTAGCTTTGGTGGTTGCACCTCAGGTTGGAGGGTACAAGTTCACTAAAGTACTCATGGATGGAGGCAGCAGCATCAATATCCTTTACTATGAGACTTTTCGTCATATGAGTTTGACTGATAAGGATCTTAAGCCATCTAATACTGTTTTTCATGGTGTGGTGCTTGGTAAGTCGGCATATCCGGTGGGCAAGATAGCTTTGGAAGTGGCTTTCGGTGATGATCATGATTCCAGAGATGAGACATTAACCTTTGAGGTGGTTAAGATCAAGAGCCCTTATCATGCTTTGTTTGGGCGACCGGCTTATGCCAAGTTTATGGCAAGTCCTTGTTATGTTTATCTGCAGCTTAAGATGCCGGGTCATAAGGGCACCATCACTGTAGACGGCAACAGGAAGATAGCTTTGGAATGCGAAGCTGCTTATGCTGAGTCTGTTTGTGCAACAGAGGAGTTGAAGTTTTACAAAGATAATGTTGACCCGACAGATATGACACTTTTGAAGAAACCAACCATAGAGCATGATCCTCTGTTGAAGTTTAAGTTGGCAGATGACACTAAGCTGGTTGACTTTGTTCCTGGTGACTCATCCAAGTAGTTCAGTATCAGTGCTAATATGGATCCAAAATAGGAAAGCGCACTCATTGAGTTCATCCGTGAGAACCGAGACATCTTTGCATGGAAACCTTCTGACATGCCAGGTGTACCGAGGGAACTCGCTGAGCACACTCTTAATATTGATCCTAAGTTTAAGCCGGTTAAGCAATTCCTTCGTCGTTTTAATGAAGAAAGACGCAAGGCTATTGAAGAAGAAGTGGCCCGGCTCTTGGTGGCTGGGTTTATCTTTGAAGTTTGTCATCCTGAGTGGTTGGCTAACCCGGTGCTGGTGCTTAAGAAAAATGGCACCTGGCGGATGTGTGTGGATTATACAAACCTCAACAAGGCATGTTCGGCTGACTCTTTTGCTCTCCCTCATATTGATCAGATTATTGATGCGACGGCGGGTTGTGAGCGTTTGAGTTTTCTGGATGCTTATTCTGGTTATCATCAGATCAAGATGGCAGTTAAGGTCCAGGAGAAGACAGCTTTCATTACTCCCTTTGGAGCCTTCTGTTATGTGTCTATGCCTTTTGGGCTCAAGAGTGCCGAGGCGACTTATCAGCAATGTGTTCAGAATTGCCTCCATGACCAGATTGGACGTAATGTTCATGCTTATGTGGATGACATTGTTGTGAAATCCAGGAAGAAAGAGACCTTGATAGATGATTTGAAAGAGACATTTGACAACCTTCGGGTCTACAAGATGATGCTTAACCCGGCCAAGTGTGTCTTTGGTCTGCCAGCAGGCAAGCTCTTGGGGTTTTTGGTTTCTAAAAGGGGCATTGAAGCTAACCCGGAAAAAATCAAGGCTATCACTTCTTTGGCTAAACCGACATGTATTAATGATGTCTAGCGTCTGGCGGGTCATATTGCGGCCTTAAGCCGGTTGGGAGAAAAAGCTATCCCTCTGTACCAGATGATGAAGAAAACAGATCACTTTGTCTGGAGTGATGTTGCTGATCAGGCGTTTGAAGCCTTGAAAAAACAATTAGCTGAGCCGCCGATCCTTGCTGCTCATGTTGATAAGGAGCCCTTGTTGTTATATGTGGATGCTAATAGCCGAGCCACCAGCGTGGAAATTGTTGTGGAAAGGAAGGAATCATGCAAGGAGTATCCGGTTTAGCGGCTGGTTTATTATGTCAGTGAGGTACTCATTGAATCCAAGTAGAGGTACCCACATTGGCAAAAGTTGGTTTATGGGGTGTTCATGGCTAGTCGCAAGCTGAAGCAGTGTTTCTTTGGTCATCCCATCACTATGGTCACTTCTGCTCCTTTGGGGGATATCATTCAAGAGAGGCCACAGGTCAGGTAGAAATGGGCCATTGAGCTTGGGCCCCATGGTTTGAAGTATCCGCCTCGGACAGCTATCAAGTCTCAAGCACTTGTGGATTTCATTAATGACTGGACTGAGCTGCAGATGCCTGAGGAAAGTCGGATAGCACATATTGGACTATTCACTTTGATGTATCTAGGCAGTTGGAAGGCTCGGGGCTGGAGTTATTTTGACTTCCTCACGAGGTGATAATTTTTTTTATGTTTTAAGGTTGATGTTCCCTTGTACTAACAATGTAGCTGAGTATGAGGCCTTGCTCCATGGTCTTCGGATGGCTAAAGAGATGAATCTAAGCTGGGTGAGGTGTTTTGGCGACTAAGATTTGGTGGCTCAGCAAGTCTCAGGCACTTGGGATTCTAAAGACCCACTCATGGCGGCTTACCGCCGAGAGGTTGATGCTATTGCTGGTCATTTCAAAGGTTATCAAGTGGAACATGTTGATCGTAGGAAAAATGAGGCGGCTGATGCTTTGAGCCGGCTAGGGTCCCAGCATAAGCCGGTACCACCTAATGTTTTCCTTGACATTCTGCATAACCCTTCAGTCAAATTTCCTATGGAGGAAGATCTTGCTATTCCTGACCCGGAGGTACAGTTGCTGGCGGCTCTTCATGCTATTCCTGATTGGACAGTTCCATATTTGGCTTATATGACTCGGGGCGAGTTACCTGAAGATGAAACTTTAGCCAGGCAGATAACCAGGTGGTCTAAGTTAATGACTATTGTCAATGTAGAGTTGCATAGCTGCAGTGTCACAGGGGTGTTTCAACATCGTGTTTCTCCTAAGGAAGGCCGTGAGATTCTACAAGAGATTCATGAAGGAGATTGTGGTCATCATGCCGACTCTAAGTCTTTCGTAGCCAAGATTTTCCGTCATGGGTTTTATTGGCTGACGGCTCATGCTGATGCAGAGGATTTGGTCAGTAAATGTGATGGTTGTCAGAAATTTTCAAGACGAGCTCATGTACCGGCTCAGGAATTGAGGATGATTCCAATTACGTGGACGTTTGCAGTCTGGGGGCTAGATATGGTTGGACCTTTCAAAAGATCCAAGGACAAAAAGACCCACCTTTTGGTGGCGGTTGACAAGTTTACAAACTGGGTTGAGGCAGAGCTGGTCAGTAAATGTGACACGGTGACAACGGTTCAATTCATCAAAAAGGAGATTTTCCGATTTGGCTATCCTCACAGCATTATAACTGATAATGGTACTAATCTGTCTAAAGGTGCTATGAAAGAATTCTGTCAACGAGAGCATATTCGTCTTGATGTATCATCAGTGGCTCACCCCCAGTCCAATGGTCAAGCTGAAAGAGCCAATCAAGAAATTTTGAGAGGCATAAAACCGCGGCTTATGGTCCCTTTGCAGAGGACGCCGGGTTGTTGGGTTGAGGAGTTACCTTCAGATCCTTGGAGCATCAATACCACCCCCAACAGATCTATGGGTTACACGCCTTTCTTCATGGTTTACGGAGTAGAGGCGGTTCTCCCTAGTGACATCCGTCATGACTCACTCCGTGTGGCGGCTTATGTTGAAGCTGATAACGAAAAAGCACGTCAAGACGATCTTGATTTGTTGGATGAGGAGCGTGACCATACGGCGGCTCGTTCGGCGATTTATCAGCAAGACCTGCGTCGTTATCATAGCCGGCGGGTTAAAACCAGGACCTTTCAAGAAGGAGATTTGGTGCTCCGGCTCATCCAGGATCAAACTGATATGCACAAGCTATCCCCACCTTGGGAAGGGCCCTTTGTGGTCAGCAAAAATCTGAACAACGGGTCATATTACCTTATCGGTGTTCGAGACCACAAGGACTCACGCACGTCAGAGGAGGAGACCCGCCGGCCGTGGAATATTGCTCATCTTCGGCCTTATTACACCTGAGCTAATGGCTCTTGTGATGTACATATTTCTATCACTGTATATATTATGATTCGTATAAGAAAGCCGACATCCCTGATAATTTAGGGCCTCTGTCATTTCATTTCTGAGAATATGAGTCTTTATTATCACTTCATACGGTCACTTGGGGGCTTCATGCTTATTGAGCATAACTATGATTACCCTCTTAATCCAGCTTGTACGCCATGATGACAAAATACTTGGGGGCTTCCTGCTCATTGAGCATAGCTGTGACTACCCTACTGATCCGGCTTGAACGTCGTTGCTACAACCTACTTGGAGGCCTGATGCCTGGGTTACAGGGACCAAAGAGAGTCTGTTGCAGAGCACAGCTCAAACATAGGTACCTTGCCCTAATTCTTTAATATATATCACTTGGGGGCTCCCTGTTCATTGAACATAGCTTTGATAACCCATTTGATTGGCTTGAAATGCCAAGTGTATACACCAAAAAAATTCAGTTGATCCTGCCTTGTACGTCTGCCACTCCGCCCAGGTAATCCTGGAATGACCCCCTGAACTCTTGACAGTCAATCTTATTAAGACCATGAACTTGTCAAGTTTAAAATGACGGTTGGTCCTGTGAGGCCCGGCTTACAAGGTTTGACTAAAGGATTAACTTAGTGGCTTGTGCAAGCCCATGAAAAGCACTTGATGATTTAGGCCTGACCGCCTATGAAAGCCTCGATTTTTTGATTTGTTTTTGAACTTTGTTTGAATTCACCTTTTTTCTTTTTTGTACCATATTGATATATGGTTTAAAGTTGATTCAGGCCATGTTACCTTGATCTTTATGATTCATATTTCAATCTATCCGGAGTTTTGATAACCCAGCCTGGCTTTGGACGTTAAGTCGCCTGTGTGCTGACTAAATGCTTGGAGTGCTGCACTCAAGTTTTTGGGATGTTACCCCTTGCTGCATATGGCGTCGTAAGCTAGCGGTATGAATAAATTGAACATGGCGTTGTGCTCTCAATCTTTGGGCTGTTACCCTTATTACACGTCGCATGATAAGCCGGCGATGTGAACAAATATCATAGGTATGATATTTATTTTGTTATAATTATATGAGGTTTTGATAAACCCGCCCTGGTTATGGACTATTCAGTCATCGGTGGTTTTTTCTATGGGGTATTGTGACCCGCCCTGGGGTAAACCGCCAGGGCACCTGTTATCTGTTTATGTGCAGGAAAAATGACAAACATGGTCTGCATAATTGAGGCCATTATAAAGCATAAGTGCCAGATCTTCAAACATCAGATCAACGGTTTAAGAATATTATGCAAATCACCATGCATGATGGCATAACAGATCATTGTTTTTAGCTAGCCTATTACAAGGCATCTGACGGCCCAAAAGAATAAGTGTTTTTGAGACACACAACATCTGAAGACTATGGCTAATTCACCGGTTCATGAATTAAGACTTCTACTCTTGGCAAGTTGAGGCTTCCGGCTCATCATGCACTGGTTCATTTTCTTCTTCATCACTTGTTAGCTGGAAGTCAGGGGTGGACTAATCGATACCAGTCAAAGCTCTAAACACAGCCTCATCATCTATAAGACTTGATGGATCAATGTCAGGAGCGAAGGTGTGCTTACGAGTCGGCGGGATGAGATCCACCTCCTGATGAACCGGCGCCTTCAGCTTCTTATTCTCAGCGTCGTAAACCGCCTGATACTGGGATAAATCTGTGTCTTCAGCCAGCTTACTTGCTAATGGACGCATTGCCCTTACTATTTTCGCAAAGTCGTCGGCACTGAAGGGAGACCCGTCTTCTTTCATACTAGGACAACCATTGGACAAATCTTCTGGATCAAGATCTGCTTGCCATGCCTTTGCCCAGCTCAGGGCAGTCATAGCGCCGGCTCTGGCAGCTGGTCGCTTTAAATCTTCAATTCTTTGGGGCAGCACAACCAGCTTTTCCAGCGTTTCCTTGATGAGAGAAGGTGGCTGTTTCTTATGAATTGCAGCAGGGATTGCCCGTTGAGCACCAGTGTATAGCTTCTCTACCAGAGTATAGACAACCTTAAGCTTGATGCTCATGTCTGGACCTAGCTTGGCGCTTCGAGAGCCTGCATCAGTAAAATTATTTGTAAGCCGGCAGATGATTATGACATACTGTTGATGCAAAGGAGAATATTTTTTGTTACTTACCGAAGATGGCCGACGTCATGCTGTTGATTTGATGTCTTAAACCAGACAACTCGCCAGTTACCGGCTTAAGGGCTGCTTCGGCATCCTCTGCTCTTTTTACTAGAGCTGCTTTCTCGGTTTCCCAGCCGGCTTTGTCAGCACTGAAGTCTTGTTTTAGTTTTTCAATGTTTTCCAATGAAGTCTTCAGCTCTGATTTAGCTTTTGCAGTCTCGGATTGTTGGGTTTTAATGTTGGTCCTCAGATCTTTGACTTGGGATTCCTTCTCATTTAGTTCAGCCTGCAATATGAATAAAATGGTAAGTTTTATGATCATGATTATTTTTGAAGTCCCAAGCACAATACGAGTATGTTTCTTTGCACCTGGGGGCTAATGCCTATTGCTCTTTTTTAAGACAGTTTCTATGATGACCCAGGCAAAATGGTATGATTCGGTTCATGACAGCTACATCCTTGGATTTTATTTACAGCCATGATGATGAGTCCCGGCTTATTCATGCTGATTAAACCAGCCCTTGGGGGCATAGGTGCAAAGTTGATCACTGCTATTGGAAGTCCCGGCTTAACTTGATAGCTTAAGCAGGCCCTTGGGGGCTACTAGTTTTGATCTTGATATATTTATGGCTATGTAAAAGTCTACAACATATTCAATTCTATCATATTCTGTAGACTTGGTGGTTGATAGAGGTATATTTATATGAATAGGATTGAGCTGGATTACCTCAAAGCGTTCCTTCATAAGGTTGACTAGGCCGGCTTCAAAGTCATGCCTGGTGTGAAGGCAGTTTAAATAACCAGAATGAATCTCTTGAACACTAAATTGAGCATAACCTTCCAAGTCCACTTTCCATTTGCTCTTGTCAACAGCAAAGGATTCCTCCTTGGCACTGTGTTTTGATAGAGCAATGGGGTTGCCTTGGGCTTGATAAGCCGTCCCAGTAATCATTATATCCTCAGTTTCCTGAGCCGGTTGAGCAGGACTGGGCGCTTTATCATTTTCTGGATCAACGTCCATGGCATCTTGGGTAACAGGGTGGTCCTTTGGAGGGGGTTCATCCATAGCAGTTTCTGACACTCGATGCAAAGTCTTGGATGCGGTATGTTTCTCCGGATCAACAATCTTGGGTTCTTTAGCTGGTTTGTCAACTTTCTGCTTCTTGTTGGGCTTTGCCATAGCGCTGAAAAGGAAGCATAAGGCAGAGTTAATATGACAATGAAAAGTACAAAGTGGATAAATTTAACACTCTTACCCAGGCATGGTCTTGAAGGCTTGGATTTGGGTCTGAGTTGAGTCACCGGAGGAGGAATGAGATGTTCCCTGATAGTTTGAATCAGATGGGTTAAGAGGTTGTCAAAAAGACCCGCCTTGGGATAAGCTAAGTGAGAAATATTTAAAACCTCCGGCCGACGCTTGCGAGGTGCTCCGCCGCCGCTATTTCGGGTTGTGCGGCGAGCTTCATGTTCTTGCTTCTTCAAAATAAAGTTGGGATCCAAATAAGCTAAAGGATGAGAAAACTTTACTTTCCGGCTTGCTTGACGAACTTTCTGTCTTGGCAAAAGGTTCAGAGTCAGAGGAAAGGATAGTTACCTCTTCAACATTGGCTTGGCTTCCTTCCGCATCATCCTGATAGCAATCATTATCAATAAGATGTACAAAAAATGAGCCAAGGGAGTCAAGTGTTACCTCCGACTCATCATTATCATCCAAGTAAAATAACTTAGAAGGATTGGAATTTTTTTGGCAGGCTTTTTAGCAGCCTTAGTCTTTGTCCGAGTTGTCTTGGCTGGCTTATCCTGCAGCTTCTTACTCCAAAAAGGTGAATTGGCCCGCGAAAATTAAATGGGTAAGGAAAGGCAATCTAAGTGAAGGTATGATTCAGTTGAGAAATTGGTAAAAAGCTTACAGCTGGCGGTTTGTTAAGAACGCAGAAAGGATTCAATCCGACTTTACTGCAGTCTTCCAAGCTCTAATTTAACAGAGATTTGGTCATATTATTGATGTCTTCATCAGTCAATTCAATCTCACAGTGGCGTTGAGAATCTTCTAACTCGCCAGTGTACTCGCACATTAAGCCGGGACGACGGCTTAAGGGAAAGACTCTCCAGGCGACCCAGCATCGAACCAGATCGATTCCAGTCAAGCCGTTTGCCATCAAGGCTCGAATCTTTGAAAAGACTGGCATATATTTCTTTTGTTCTGCTGTACTGATGGGGTCCAGAAGAGGATGCCTATTGCTAAGCCGGCTAGCGCGATAACCTGACAGAGGATTCTCCCCTTCTGGAGAAATGTCTTTGCAATGAAACCAGGTTTGGTTCCAGTTTTTTGGATGACTGGGTGGAGTGGCGGCTGGGAAAGTGGCTTCTTTCCGTCACTGTATAGAAATGCCACCTAACTCTAGGCTGGGCTATCTGTGAATTCGTTCTGTCGGTTTAAATAAT
Organism: Aegilops tauschii subsp. strangulata; assembly: GCF_002575655.3. Lineage (NCBI taxonomy): Eukaryota > Viridiplantae > Streptophyta > Magnoliopsida > Poales > Poaceae > Aegilops > Aegilops tauschii. Next base: position 283,340,261 of record NC_053036.3, read on the forward strand.
AAAATTCCCCGAATAGTTCTATGGTGGGCTCCTGTTGAAGGTACACCTCGCAGAACACTTGAAAATTGCAGATGTTTGAAACAGAATTTGGTCCGATGTCTTAAGGATGGAGCTTGAAAAAATGCAGCACATCGTGGAAGAATTTTGAGCCGGGAGGGCTGAAGCCCCAGAGCATATGATCAGTGAAGACAATTACTTCACCATCCTTGGGCTGAGGAGGAGTTTCAGTGCCTGGGACCCTCCAATGGATGACATCTTTTTTGGCCAAGACACCTGTTTGAACATACTCGTTCAAATCTTCTTCGGTGACCCGGGAAACAACCTAGTTGCAGGCAGTGACAGTCTTGCCCATTTGAGGATGAAGGCCTAAAAGAAAGAAATATTGCCGGTTTAAGATTATGCTATTAAGCCGGACCATTGATTCAAAAGGAAAGTGCTATAAACGGCCAATGTGTTAAGACGGAAGATGAACATTGAAGTACGCGGATATTTATATTGGCGGCTTAAAAGGGGACTAATGATACCGGCCGGGTTAAGAGTTATGCTGTTAAGCTGGCCAGAGTTTAAGGGTTAAATACATTTTGCAGAACCAGATTATGAGCATGAATAAGAAAGCATGGTTAAACCGAAGAATATTGCCGGGTTATGAAGTGTATGATGGCGGCTTAAACATGGCCTAATGTTATATGGCGGGTCACGGTTTATGGTATAAGCCGCCACGGCAGTTATGGTACTTCAAATCTATCAGTGAAAATTTTGCTAAGTGTTCTTTCATGTTGGCATAGGAGGGGTCGATGATGGCCGCGATGAGGTCAACCACAGAGTCCTTCTCCTGCCCGTTGCCGATGATCTTGTATTGCTTTTGCATGTCGACGAGCTTTTTGCACCAGATGGCCAAATCGTAAAGTATAGTGGTGTTGCGGGACGCAAGGGCACGGTACCCCATGCCTCAGAAGCTCCTGCTCGCGCTCCTGGTGGCCTCGCGCAAGCTGCAACACTACTTTCAAGGTCCCCCATCAAGGTCGTCTCAGCCTACCCGTTGGAGAGGGTGCTCAGGAGCCCCAACTCCGCTGGGAGGATCGCCGAGTGGAACATCGAGCTACATGCATTCTAGTTGGAGTTCAGCACGACCAGGGTCATCAAAGGAGCTGCACTCGCTGACTTCGTGGCAGAATGGACATACGCCCCGCAGCTCGAAGAAGGCGAGGATAGATCCCTCTCGCTAGGGAGTGAAGCGCCAGATGGTTGGGTTGTGTATTTCGATGGCGCCTTTGCGCGCCAGGGCGCGGGGGCTGGAGCAGTGCTCATCTCACCTACTCAGGACAAGCTTTACTACGCCGTGCAGCTCTGCTTCCAGCAGGGCGAGAAGGTCTCCAACAACATAGCAGAGTACGAAGGCCTCATAGCTGGCCTCAAGGCTGCGATGGCCCTGGGGGTGAAGTGCCTCACCATCAAGGGCGATTCGCAGCTCCTCGTCAACTTCTCCAACAAGGTGTACGAGCCGAAGGACGAGCACATGGAGGCGTACCTCGCGGAGGTGTGCAAGATGGAGAAGTAGTTCTTGGGCTTGGAATTGCAGCATGTGCCCCGTGGCACCAACAAGGAAGCCGACGACATCGCCAGGAGAGCACCCAAGCGGCTACCCCAAGAGCCTGGCGTCTTCGAGGAACGACTCTTCAAGCCATTGGCAACACCACCGCTTTCAAGAACAGCGTTGCCTCGGGAGGAACTCCCTCAACCACCTGCCTCGGGAGCCCCAGCCTGTGGCCCGACCTCGGGAGCGCGCTTGCTCTTGGAGCTCGAGCCTCAGGAGGGGTGCTGGACCAAGGAATTCAAGGAATACCTGACGCAAGGGACGGTGCCGGAGAAGGAGGAGGACGCGGAGCGTGTAGCCCGACAAACCACGGAATACTACATCCAGGACGGTGAGTTGTACAGGAAACGACCAAATGACGTTTCCCTGCGTTGCATTTCCAGGGAGCAGGGGAAAGAGCTGCTGGCCGACATACATGGCGGGGACTGTGGGCACCACTTGTCGTCATGGACCCTCGTCGGCAAGGTGTTTCGCAGCGGGTTCTACTGGCCTACGGCACTCAACGACACGACTGAGCTGGTGAAGTCCTGCGAGGCCTGCCAGTTCCACGCCAAGCAGATCCATCAGCCGGCTCAGGGCCTCCAGACCATCCCACTCTCATGGCCATTCACGGTCTGGGGGCTAGACCTCTTGGGCCCGTTCCCTCGAGCGCCTGGGGGCTACCGCTACCTCTACGTCGCCATCGACAAGTTCACCAAGTGGGCGGAGGTGGAAGCTGTCCGCACCATCCCGGCCGGTTCCGCGGTCAATTTCATCAAAGGTCTCGTGAGCCAGTTTGGAGTCCCCAACTGCATCATCACCGACAACGGCTCGCAGTTCACTAGTAACCTCTTCAAGACATATTGTGCTAACCTTGGAACATATATCTGCTACGCCTAGGTGGCACACCCCCGGAGCAATGGCCAGGCCGAACACGCCAACGCAGACGTCCTGAGAGGCCTCAAGACCAGGACCTTCAGGAAGAAGCTCGAGGCCTGCGGCAGGGGCTGGCACGACGAGCTTCAGTCCGTGCTGTGGTCCATCCGCACCACCGCCACCAAGCCAACGGGCGAGACCCCATTCTTCCTCGTCTACGGAGCTGAAGCGGTTCTTCCTCATGAGGTCAAGCATCGCTTCGTGTGGGTCCTGGCGTTTGATGAGACGCAACAGGATGCCATGCGGGGGATGGACCTTGTGCTGGGGGAGGAACGCCGCCGTGAAGCCGCGCTGCGGGCGGTAAGATATCAGCAGGCGCTGCGATGGTACCACTGTCGTAGCGTCCGCTCCAGGACGCTCGAGGTGGGTGACCTCGTCCTACGGCGGGCGCTCTCCAGGGAAGGGCTGCATAAGCTCTCACGCATGTGGGAGGGCCCGTTTAGGGTCTCCCACGTCTCCAGGCCTGGCGCTGCACGCCTGGAGACGTAGGACGGGGTACCCATCCAGAACGCCTGCAACATCCAGCACCTCCGGAAGTTCTACCCATGAAGAAAGGCCCAACGCCTGTGAAGAAGGCCCCGTGCCTGCGAAGGTCTTCGCTCGTGACACTCTCACGTAATAATGAGTGGGGCTGTACACGCCCCAGAGTCTCAGGAGTGCCGCCCTCGGGCCTCTGGAGCTCCCTCCCACGTCCTAGTGGCAACACTTTGCTCTGCGCTGGTGAGAAGACAAGAAGACTAGACTAGGTGCCGGACGCGGCTTTTCATTTGCTTTCCGTAGATGGCTTGTCCCTCTTTAATCAAAATTTGCTTTCTGGTGTTGCTCGCTAATCTTGTTTCATCGACTTATGCTTCTGTTTCTTCCTTCAGTTCTTTGTCTGACCTGCACCCTTTCTCGCATCCCTCGCGAGGGGGCTGGACAGGTGCCCTCATGGTGCCCTCGTGAACGTCTTGTTTGTTTTTTCGCGAGGAACCCTCGTTCGAGCCGCAAGCTGGCGCACCTCTCTAAATCCGTGCCCCTCAGGTACTGCGATACGAGGCGCTGGATCGTGGCTAGAGTTGCCTGCGACTAAGGCTCGGATCTCCTAACAAATTTTCGCAGTTCCTCCTCACCAGGTACTGAGGAGCGCGCGCCTCATGAGGCGGAAACTACTTCAAGCGTGTCAAGCTAAGTTTTTCCTACGTGCCTATATAAAATTGATATTGCGATGCGGCACGGGAATGATAAACACAGCATAACAACTTCGAAATCATAGTTTGTTGCACGCCCCCACGGGGCCCCATACTTGTCTCTCTCGATGCAGGAAGGAAAAGAACAACGAAACAAAAGCGGCGCGTGCTCCCGCAGCAGCTCGCGAGGACGGGCCCATGGCGCTCTCCTGAGCTCAGTCGGACCCTTCCTCACGCTTCACTGGGGCGCGGCGGCGAGACGACCCGCTGCCACCTTCGAAGCAAGCGCAGCGGCTGGTCGTAGGCACCGCTGCTAGAGCTATAGCCGGAGAGAGAACCGCCGTAGCTAGGCGCGAGATCGTCTTCACCCTCATCCCGACTGTCCCCAAGGCCAAGCACCTCGTCGCCGTCGTTGTCCTCAGGGTAGCACCCGGCGCGGCGGCCGTCTTCTCCGAACACCCTCAGGTAGATGGTTGCATTGCCGTCGTACTTGAAGTGGAGAGTGCACCGCCTGCCCAGGCCGTGCGCGCGGGCAAAGGTCTGCCAGCCGCGAGCCAGAGCCACATTGCCAGCAACGGAGGTCTCGACTGCGACCCACGAAGCTTTGCTGCAACAGCCGTCCGCCTGCAGCCAGAGCCCGCCTGGACCCGTGGCCGGCAGTTCATCAACGAAGAAGCGCGCGAGCTGAAGCCAGGAGCCGGCAGGGTTCTCCGACCACACCAAGAACTCCGGCAGCACCTCTGCTGAGTGGAAGCACGGCCGGGGAGGCCGCGCGACCATGGCGCGCATCCCTTCATTGATGGGGATGCTTCGACGTGGGTGGCTCCCACCACGCGAAGGAGCACCGCCGCGGCCGCGGGGAGCCACGACGGGGGTCGCCGAGTGCTTGCGAGGAAGACCGCGTCCACGCTTGGGCGGAGGAGAGCCGGGCCCCTCCTGGCGAGCCTTCCCCTTCTCCGCGACCGAAAACCTCTTCGCAGGCGCCATGGGAGTCGCTACTGGCAATGGAGCAAGCGAGGAGAAGCGAGCGGAATGGGAAGAGATGGGCGACGGGGGCTCTGACCCCCTCCCCATTTATAGCAGGAGAAGGCCAACCAGCGCCCCCCACGATCACAGGTAATGATGGTTTTTCCTTGCATGCAGCAGGGACTCGTCAAGTCGGATAGTTGCCGAGGCAGCGTGGGGAAGCGGAGACGCCCATGTCCAATCAGTCGCCACACGTCGACCAAGGCCGCATGCTGTTGGGGCCCGCGGCGCTCCGCACTTGCCCTTTGGCTTCGCCTCGAAGCCAAGTCCGAGCGCGCCTTAGGCCCAGGGGCTACTATCAGCGTTCTGGGAACGGGGGTCCCCAGACTTGCCTGCCTGCTGCCCACGGTGTGGCTCCACTCGTGGCCCAGTATGGCCCGTCTTCACCAGCAAATGCTTAAGACCCTCACGAGGGGCCAAGCCTCGCGAGGCGGACGATACAAGACCTCCTCGAGGGCGGCCTCACCAGGCTGGCTCGCGAGGAGCGGAGAGATCAAGGCAAGACAAACCTCGCGAGGTTCCAATGATGTAAGCCATGACGACCAAGACCAGGAGGGCGCCAGCGCGCGCAATGTCCTTGTTTCGTCTTTGGTACTAAGGAGGCAAGCGCAGGCGAGGAGTACCAAGGCATCAGGCAAAGGTTTCCATATCGGTGCAAGGAGACCAAGACCAGTAGGATGGCAGGACGAAGGTCACTGTGGAGCCCAAGACGGCGTCACCACCAGAGCCTTTGGCAGGCGAAGACCACCTTTAGTCAGGATAGCTTGTACTAGCTGTCCCCCTTCAAATTTGCCATTGTTGGCTCTCTTCCCGCTCAATATTTGGGAAGAGGACCAGGGCCTCTATAAATAGGACTAGCCACCACAGTAGGTGGCAACTGATGAAGATCACCCTCACACCCACCAAGCACACGAACACCTCGCCCCAGGAGGTTGTTCTTCCCCTTGTACTGTTCGTCCTCAGCCCCAGAGGCAATCCACCACACCACTCTGGAGTAGGGTATTACACCACAACTGTGGCCCGAACCAGTATAAATCTTGTGTCTCTTGTGTTGCGAGTTCGTCGAGTTAAGCTTTGACATCGCGGTGAGGCTGAGGGCGTGATTTGGTAGGGGAAATCTTCGTGCGCACCCCACTGCTCGAACCTCAAGGGTTTTTCCGGAACCTGAAATCTGACATTTGGCGCGCCAGGTAGGGGTGCGCTGGAGCTTTCCTTCAGTCGATCCGCGCTTCGCTACCACCGCGGTTCGCTCGCATGGCAGGCGTCGCGCTTCCCGCTCCGACGACTGGTGCCAGTAGAGGGGCTGGGGGGCTTCGAGCCTTGGCCCCCACCTTACGACAGGTGCAGTGGCCGCCAAGTTCAAGCCGGAGATGCCACCGCGCTACGACGGCACGGCGGACCTGGTGGCTTTCCTGCTGGCGTACGAGGAGGCCGTCCTTAAGGCCGGGGCGACGACAAGGTCATGGCCAACTGGCTTCCAATGGCCCTCACCGGCGTACCGCGCGCCTGGCTGCTCAACCTCCCCGGATCCACGGTGGCATCCTGGGAGGAGTTGCGCGGCCTCTTCGCCGCGCGCTTCGCGGCACCAGCGCCCCATGCGGTCGCGGCCCTCCTCGGTGGCTCGCAGGCGCCGCCCTCGGACCATCACGCAAAGCCGTTCTTTCGCCAGATCGGCGCTGCTTCCGCGCGGCAGGGGGCTCCCCCGGGTTGGGTGGCGCCCAAGGCTGACCTGACCTTCAGTTCAGAAGATCACCCCTCACCACCGTCGGCTCGGGCATGCTCCCGATGCTTTGCACGCCCACTATCTGCCAGGTAGCCGTCACCAAGATCCTCATCGACGGCGGCGCCGGCCTCAACGTGCTCTCAGTGGAGGCCTTCAGCCTCCTTCACATACCACTCGAGCGGCTACGCCCCAGCAAGCCATTCTCCGGTGTCGGAGGCGGCTCCTCCAGCCCCCTAGGGCAGACCCGTCTTCCCGTGACCTTCGGCACCCGCGACAACTACCACACCAAGCTGCTCGACTTCGACGTCGCCCACATCAGCCTCCCGTACAACGCTATCCTTGGGTACCCGGCCCTAGCTCAGTTCATGGCGGCGACCCATCCGGCCTACAACCTCATGAAGATGCCCGGGAGAAAGGACGTACTCACCATAGTGGGGGATACCAAGGAGGCTCTGGCGGCACTCAAGCTGGCCCTCAAGACCGCCGCGGCAGCGCAACCGGCCGATGCGGGCACCTCCAGAGCTAAGGCGGCCGCACCGACCAAGAAGCAGCAGTTGTTCACTCAAGACCGGGCAGAAACCAAGAAGGTGCCGGTCGAGGAGGACGGGTCCTCAAGGGCCACCTTCACCATAGGCGCCAACCTCGACCACGACCAAGAGGAGGCGCTGGTGAAGTTCTTGCGCACAAACAAGGAAGTATTCGCCTGGGAGCCCGATCAGCTGGTAGGGGTCCCAAGAGGAGTGATTGAGCATCACTTGAAGGTGTGCCCCAACGTACGCCTCTGTGAAGCAGAGGGCGCGGCCACAGTCCACAGAGAAGCAGACCTTCATCATCCAAGAAACCCGCAAGCTGGAGGCGGCAGGCGTCATTCGCGAGGTCCGGTACCCTGAATGGATGGCAAACCCCGTCGTTGTGCCCAAGAAGGGTGGGAAGGAGCGCATGTGTGTCGACTTCACCAACCTCAACAAGGCCTGCCCCCAAGATCCATTCCCGCTTCCACGCATTGACCAGATCATCGACTCCACCATTGAGTGTGACCTGTTGTGCTTCCTAGATACGTTCTCAGGCTACCACCAGATCAAGATGGCAGTTGAAGACGTCGAGAAAACGGCCTTCCTGACCCCGTGCGGGGTATACTTCTACACTTGCATGCCGTTCGGGCTGCGCAATGCGGGCGCAACCTTTCAACGGCTGATGCACATCGCCCTGGGCCGGCAGCTCTGGAGGAATGCTGAAGCCTACGTCGACGACATTGTGGTGAAGTCTCGGGAGGCGAGAACCTTGATTCAAGACCTGGAGGAGACCTTCGACAGCCTGCACAAGGTAGACTTGCGGCTTAACCCTGAGAAATGCGTGTTTGGCGTCCCTTCCGGCAAGCTGCTAGGTTTCCTCGTGTCCCACAGAGGGATCGAGGCGAACCCGGAGAAGGTCAAGGCAATCGAAGACATGAGTCCACCACAAACCCTCAAGGAAATGTAGAAGCTCGCCGGTCGCGTGACCACGTTAGGGCGTTTCATCTCCAAGCTGGGAGAGCGCGCCCTGCCGTTCTTCAAGCTGATGAAGAAGAAGGGCCCATTTGAGTGGACTCCGGAGGCCGACCAAGCATTTCAAGACCTCAAGAGATACCTGCCCAGCCCTCCGGTGATGGTGGCACCCCGACCTCTCGAGTCGCTGGTGCTGTACCTTGCCGCCACCCCTTACTACGCCAGCGCAGCTCTGGTGGTGGTTTGGGAGGAGCGCTGAGCCAAGGGTGTGTCGCGCCAAGCCGCTTCCTCAGCCGGAGCGGCACAAGACCCAGAGGGATCTGCTGGAGCTACGGCGATGCCAGCAAAGGACCAGGCTCAACAAGACGACACACTTGGGCCTGCGGAAGCCCCAACGGGCGACCACGCCTTGGGGGCTTCGTCGCCTCAGGAGGCGCCCCAACCTCCGGAAGCCGCGAGCCTCATCAATGCACCCGCCCTCGTCGAGCACCCTGTGTATTTTGTCAGCACGGTGTTGCGGGATGCGAGGGCACGATACCCCATGCCTCAGAAGCTCTTGCTCGCGCTCCTGGTGGCCTCGCACAAGCTGCAACACTACTTTCAAGGTCACCCCATCAAGGTCGTCTCGGCCTACCAGTTGGAGAGGGTGCTCAGGAGCCCCAACTCCGCCGGGAGGATCGCCGTGTGAAACATCGAGCTACAGGCATTCCAGTTGGAGTTCAGCACGACCAGGGTCATCAAGGGAGCTGCGCTCGCTGACTTCATGGTAGAATGGACAGACGCCCCGCAGCTCGAAGAAGGCGAGGATAGATCCCTGTCGCTAGGGAGTGAAGCGCTAGATGGTTGGGTAATGTATTTTGATGGCGCCTTTGCGCGCCAGGGCGGGGGCTGGAGTAGTGCTCATCTCACCTACTCAGGACAAGTTTTACTACGCCGTGCAGCTCTGCTTCCAGCAGGGCGAGAAGGTCTCCAACAACATAGCAGAGTACGAAGGCCTCATAGCTGGCCTCAAGGCTGCGGTGGCCCTGGGGGTGAAGCGCCTCACCATCAAGGGCGATTCGCAGCTCCTCGTCAACTTCTCCAACAAGGTGTACGAGCCGAAGGACGAGCACATGGAGGCGTACCTCGCGGAGGTGCACAAGCTGGAGAAGCAGTTCTTGGGCTTGGAATTGCAGCATGTGCCCCGTGGCACCAACAAGGAAGCCGACGACATCGCCAGGAGAGCATCCAAGTAGCTACCCCAAGAGCCTGGCGTCTTCGAGGAATGGCTCTTCAAGCCATCGGCAACACCACCGCTTTCAAGAACAGCGCTGCCTCGGGAGGAACTCCCTCAACCACCTGCCTCGGGAGCGCCGGCCTGTGGCCCGACCTCAGGAGCGTGCTTGCTCTTGGCGCTCGAGCCTCAGGAGGGGTGCTGGACCAAGGAATTCAAGGAATACCTGACGCAAGGGAAGCTGCCGGAGAAGGAGGAGGACGCGAAGCATGTAGCCCGACAAGCCACGACATACTGCATCCAGGACGGTGAGTTGTACAGGAAACGACCAAATGACGTTTGCCTGCGTTGCATTTCCAGAGAGCAGGGGAAAGAGCTGCTGGCTGACATACACGGCGGGGACTCCGGGCACCACTCGTCGTCACGGACCCTCGTCGGCAAGGTGTTTCGCAGCGGGTTCTACTAGCCTACGGCACTCAACGATGCGACTGAGCTGGTGAAGTCCTGTGAGGCCTGCCAGTTCCACGCCAAGCAGATCCATCATTTGGCTCAGGGCCTCTAGACCATCCCACTCTCGTGGACATTCGCGGTCTGGGGGCTAGACATCTTGGGCCCGTTCCCTCGAGCGCCTGGGGGCTACCGCTACCTCTACGTCGCCATCGACAAGTTCACCAAGTGGGCGGAGGTGGAAGCCGTCCGCACCATCCCGGCCGGTTCCGCGCTCAAGTTCATCAAAGGTCTCGTGAGCCGATTTGGGGTCCCCAACCGCATCATCACCGACAACGGCTCGCAGTTCACTAGTAACCTCTTCAAGACATATTGTGCTAACCTTGGAACGCAAATCTGCTACGCCTCGGTGGCGCACCCCCGGAGCAATGGCCAGGCCGAACGCGCCAACGCAGAGGTCCTGAGAGGCCTCAAGACCAGGACCTTCAGGAAGAAGCTCGAGGCCTGCGACAGGGGCTGGCACGACGAGCTCCAGTCCGTGCTGTGGTCCATCCGCACCACCGCTACCAAGCCAACATGCGAGACCCCATTCTTCCTCGTCTACGGAGTGAAGCGGTTCTCCCTCACGTGGCCAACCATCGCTCCGCACGGGTCCTGGCGTTTGATGAGACGCAACAGGACGCCATGCGGGGGATGGACCTCGTGCTGTGGGAGGAACGCCGCCGTGAAGCCACACTGCAGGCGGCAAGATATCAGCAGACGCTACGACGGTACCACTGTCGCAGCATCCGCTCCAGGACGCTCGAGGTGGGTGACCTCGTCCTACGGCGGGTGCTCTCCAGGGAAGGGCTACATAAGCTCTCACCCATGTGGGAGGGCCCGTTTAGGGTCGCCCAGGTCACCAGGCCTGGCACCGCGCGCGTGGAGACGCAGGACGGGGTACCCATCCAGAACGCCTGGAACATCCAGCACCTCCGGAAGTTCTACCCATGAAGAAAGGCCCAGCGCGTGTGAAGAAGGCCCCGTGCCTGTGAAGGTCTCCGCTCATGACACTCTCACGTAATAACGAGTGGGGCTCTACACGCCCCGGAGTCTCAGGAGTGCCGCCCGCGGGCCTCTGGGGCTCCCTCCCACGTCCTAGTGGCAGCACTTAGCTCTGCGCTGGTGAGAAGACAAGAATACTAGACTAGGTGCTGGACGCGGCATTTCATTTGCTTTCCCTAGTTGGCTTGCCCCTCTTTAATCGAAATTTGGTTTCTGGTGTTGCTCGCTGATCTTGTTTCATTGACTTCTGCTTCTGTTTCTTCCTTCAGTTCTTTGTCTGACCTGCACCCTTTCTCGCGTCCCTCGCGAGGGGGCTGGACAGGTGCCCTCGTGGTGCCCTCATGAACGTCTTGTCTGTTTTTTCGCGAGGCACCCTTGTTCGAGCCGCAAGCTGGCGCACCTCTCTAAATCCGTGCCCCTTGGGTACCGCGATATGAGGCGCTGGATCGTGGCCAGAGGCGCCTGCGACTAAGGCTTGGATCTCCTAACAAATTTTCACAGTTCCTCCTCTCCAGGTACTAAGGAGAGGGCGCCTCATGAGGCGGAAACTACTTCAAGCGCGTCAAGCTAAGTTTTTCCTACGTGCCTATATAAAACATTGATACTGCGACGTGGCACGGGAATGATAAACACGTCATAACAACTTGGAAATCATAGTTTGTTGCACGCCCCCACGGGGCCCCATACTTGTCTCTCTCGATGCAGGAAGGAAAAGAAGAACGAAACAAAAGTGGCGCGTGCCCCCGCAGCAGCTCGCGAGGACGGGCCCATGGCGCTCTCCCAAGCTCAGTCGGACCGTTCCTCGCGCTTCATTGGGACGTGGCGGCGAGATGACCCGCTGCCACCTTCGATGCAAGCGCGGCGGCTGGTCGTAGCCAGCGCTGCTGGTGCTGTCGCTGGAGGGAGAACCGCCGTAACTGGGCGCGAGATCGTCCTAACCCTCATCCTGACCGTCCCCAAGGCCAAGCACCTTGTCGTCGTCGTTGTCCTCGGGGCAGCACCCGGCGCGGCGGCCGTCTTCTCCGAACACCCTCATGTAGATGGTCGCGTTGCCGTCGTACTTGAAGTGGAGAGTGCACCGCCTGCCCAGGCAGCGCGCGCGGGCAAACGTCTGCCAGCCGTGAGCCAGAGCCACATTGCCAGCAATGGAGGTCTCGACCGCGACCCACGAAGCTTTGCTACAATAGCCGCCCCCTGCAGCCAGAGCCCGCCTGGACCCGTGGCCGGCAGTTCACTGACGAAGAAGCGCGGGAGCTGAAGCCAGGAGCCGGCAGGGTTCTCCGACCACACCACGAACTCCGGCAGCACCTCCGCTGAGTGGAAGCACAGCCCGGGAGGCCGCGTGACCATGGCGCGCCTCCCTTTATCGACGGGGCTGCTTCGACATGGGCCCACCATGCGAAGGAGCACCGCCGCGGCCGCGGGGAGCCGTGGCGGGGGTTGCCGAGTGCTTGCGAGGACGACCGCATCCACACTTGGGCGGCGGAGAGCCGGGCCCCTCCTGGCGAGCCTTCCCCTTCTCCGCGGCCGAAAACCTCTTCGCAGGTGCCATGGGAGTCGCTACTGGCAATGGAGCAAGGGAGAGAAGTGAGCGGAATGGGAAGAGATGGGCGACGGGGGCTCTACCCCCTCCCCATTTATAGCAGGAGAAGGCCAACCAGCGCCCCCCACGATCACAGGTAATGATGGTTTCTCCTTGCATGCAGCAGGGACTCATCAAGTCGGATAGTTGCCGAGGTAGCGTGGGGAAGCGGAGACGCCCACGTCCAATCAGTCGCCACGCGTCGACCAAGGGCGCAGGCTGTTGGGGCCCGCGGCGCTCCGCACTTGCCCTTTGGCTTTGCCTCGAAGCCAAGTCCGAGCGTGCCTTGGGCCCAGGGGCTACTGTCGGCGTTCTGGGAACGGGGGTCCCCAGACTTGCCTGCATGCGGCCCATGGCGTGGCTCCACTCGCGGCCCAGTACGGCCCGTCTTCACCAGCAGACGCTCAAGACCCTCGCGAGGGGCCGAGACTCGCGAGGCGGATGACACAAGACCTCCTCGAGGCGGCCTCACCAGGCTGGCTCGCGAGGAGCGGAGAGATCAAGGCAAGACAAACCTCGCGAGGTTCCAATGACGTAAGCCATGACGACCAAGACCAGGCGGGCGCCAGCGTGCACAGTGTCCTCGTTTCCACTTTGGTGCTAAGGAGGCAAGCGCAGGCGAGGAGTACCAAGGCATCAGGCAAAGGTTTCCATATCGGTGCAACGAGACCAAGACCAGCAGGACGGTAGGATGGAGGTCACCGTGGAGCCCAAGACGGCGTCACCACCAGAGCCTTTGGTAGGAGAAGACCACCTTTAGTCAGGATAGCTTGTACTAGCTGTCCCCCTTCAAATTGGCCGTTGTTGGCTCCCTTCCCGTTCAATATTTGGGAAGAGACCAGGGCCTCTATAAATAGGACTAGCCATCACAGTAGGAGGAAACTGATGAAGATCACCCTCACACCCACCAAGCACAAGAACACCTCGCCCTAGGAGGCTGTTCTTCCCCTTGTACTGTTCATCCTCAGCCCCAGAGGCAATCCACCACACCACACTGGAGTAGGGTATTACACCACAACAGTGGCCTGAACCAGTATAAATCTTGTGTCTCTTGCGTTGCGAGTTCGTCGAGCTAAGCTTTGAGAACGCGGTGAGGCTGAGGGCGTGATTTGGTAGGGGGAAATCTTCGTGCGCTCCCCAGTGTTCGAACCTCAAGGGTTTTGCCGGAACCCGAAATCCAACACTGATGAAATGTGCGAATGCTCCAGATCCTTTGATGGCCCTACATTAATATAGGACGAGAACCTCGTGCTACATGCATACCTAGGTGATGGCGATCCGCTGGTCCCTTTCCAGGAGATGGATGGATGGGCACAAGGTACTGCTTATGCTGCTTCTCCTATAGGTACTGCTTGAACTTAGTGAGCAGAGCTTCATTGATTCCAGATCGTTGGTGTACATCACATTAAACTTGGTGCTGCCATGGGTATGAACGGCAAACTCAAAGGTGAACTCCTTGCTGAAGTGCATATCCAGCAGGCTCACCCCTCGGATCACCATTGGAGTGTCTTCTCACGGAGAGTTGATGTGGCGCTTCTTATTTTGTGGGGATTGGGGGCAGGGGGAAGATGAAAACGATGGGGAGATATGGAGAGCGGAGGGCTCCTTATTTACACTGCGGATCGGTGTGTAGTGGGGTACTGGGAGGCGACAACAACAATTCATTTTCCAATCTTGGGGAACTGCAATTGCCTGTGAATGTAGTGGGTATGCAGCGTCATCAGTTAGTTTTTCAACTATTGGGAACTGCAATCACGAGTAAACGGAGTGGGTACAGGCGGCAGTAATTATACTACCCCTCCTCCCTCACCCGCTATACGCCTGGAAGAACACGTCTCCTCGACGCATGCAAATGCCTACACTAAACCGGCCTGGAAGCCGAGAAACCTATTCCGGCCACACGTCCGTTCACGAGCGGGTAACTTTACTTCAATTTTATTCACTTCACTTCAATTTTATTCTTAAAACAAGCCAAGCATTGGCTCATTTTATCAGTGCTGCATGATTATTATTTTCAGGACGCACATGATCAGCTCATTTGCCGCACTTTCACAATTACAATACTACCAAGTTTGAACAACTTGTTATGGTTGATGTCCTCTACATCATCATGATGTGTTTCCCAGCTTGCAAGATTCACAACCCACCCATAACATTCAAATAATAAGTACAACAAAGATGCCTACACATCTTAATGATTCACAGATCAGAGCCAATGGTTACTATAGAACTACAACATTGTGAGAATGTGAACAAATAAATAAAAATTGATCGATTCTTCGTGTAAGAAATTTGATTGAAGGATTTGCTGAAAAATTGAAACCAGTCTGTTTATGGCCACGTAGGTCAAACATTGGCAGATAAATGTTCCGCATCATTGGTGGCACTACCACTTCCAACTTCTGCCTTATAGATTTTGAAGTAGTGTAGAGCCTCATCCTTAGTATTTAAGAAATACACATAGCACAATCTAGAGGAATCATCATTCAATGTCACAAAATATTTCTTTCCACCTTTAGTCAAGACACCATTCATCTTGCACATATCTGAACGTACGTGCTCTAGTGGTGCCAGGTGTCTCTCCTTTGTAGGCTTGTGAGGCTTACAAGTTTGCTTAGCTTGCACATATGCATGGCACTTAGAGCCTTTGGCTAAAGTGAGACTCGGGATTAAATCCATCTTGGGTAGCCGTGGCATACAACCCAAGAACTTGGCGAATGGTTTTGACCATCCCAACATGTGTAGTTGAGTATTCCTGTTAGCACAGATAAAGAAAGATCATGATTACCATAATAGTGGCACTAGTTGAAGCATCTTTATTTCCAAAATGAGAAAAGATTGTGATAGAATAGATTTATTAAAAAATACAATGTTAGCACAGTATGACAAAGCACAATCATTTGGATAAAGGACAATACTAACCTGTGTGAGATGACTCTAGGAGATCAAGTTATTCTTCAGGTCCCCGTATCTTGCCACGGAGGTGATTCATTGAGATTTATTAACAACCTCGGTGTCGCAGTAGAAGGAGGAGCGTCGACTCATTCCAATCTCTTTTTTGTGCAGTTCGACTAAAATTATGGTGCACGCCATGCCGCGAAGGGAGAGAGGGGGCCCACGCATCCTCGACGGTAGGCCTGATGGACTCAACTAGTTCAGCGCACATGGACTTGTTTCTACCGGATACGCCTTCTGCATGTTATCTACATTGGAAATGAAATGGTAGCTAAGACAATAGCTCTATTTTACATGTATTATTACTTCATTTTATCAGTGGCAGTAGCGGTGCCAAAACATTGCCTCAAATTATTAGTGACATTAAATTAAGATGCAAAAACACTATCATTCTTGCTTTCTTATGGCAGTGGCAAAACAGTAGCACAAGATCACTACTAGCTGGATGTAGAGTCAAAATCAACCAAAAAGGAACATAGCCGATCATGGCAACCAAAACTAAGAGAGGGGCCCTACGCCGCTAGGACGGTAGGCCTGATGGACTCAGCCAGTTCAGGACTCGATTCTCCCGGACATGCCTTATGCAAGTGGTGAACCTGCAGCTCCACTCGGATGATTCAATTCATGCCACCTTTTTGTGTAGTTCACCTAAAATGAAGCAATGTTTG
Source organism: Aegilops tauschii subsp. strangulata (assembly GCF_002575655.3). Lineage (NCBI taxonomy): Eukaryota > Viridiplantae > Streptophyta > Magnoliopsida > Poales > Poaceae > Aegilops > Aegilops tauschii. The sequence continues at coordinate 283,356,081 of NC_053036.3, forward strand.
CATCATGCAGCTAGCAAGAAGTACTTGGTCTCATGAGCTGGCAGCTTCTTCTTTATTAGGTGCACTAAAATTGAGCAACACTAAGGTTGGCTGTCATGCTCATGCAAGGTGCAACTATAATTTGCTTATCCTTTTGTGTAGTTCCACTAAAATCAAGTGCCATTGTGGTGACGGTGGCAGCTAATCTTGCAAAGGCAAATAAACTGTTGCACGAGATTACCGGCAAAGTTAGCCGAAGAGGTTAGGAACTCCAATAACCCTTCCTGCAGTTCCACTAAAATCGAGAAACATTGCCCATGCGACATTTTAGTAGAACTGCACAAGGCAGTCTTTGAAAAAAAGTGTTTTGTGCAGTTCACCAAAAGGTCACAATAGCAACGAGGTGGATATCCCTATCTACAAAAAAAGATAGAAAGAAAACAGTTACTGGTCAATAACTAGATATGAAACATACACGAAATGAAAATAGGCATCTTCATTATCTTCATGGCAATCACGCACGAATGACAGAAATTTTAAAACGACAGCATTGCTTCATATTACTGGAAATTACAATCAACAATGACATTAGTCAAATATGGCATTACTTTATGGTGGCATTGCTTGTTTTACCAGATACATTAGATTAATAGTAGCTAAAGAGTTGGTATAAGGGCATGGGACAGTGGGGACACCAGGACATTGACCAGCATAAAGAAGCAACTTACTTATCATAATGGAAAAAATAGCAAGAGAGTACCATTTGTAAAATAGTTTAATTGCATCATATTACTGGAGGCATTAGATTAACAATAACATTGGTTAGACATGTCCTTACTATAAGAGTGGATTGCTTCATTTTACAAGCGCCCTTGCCTTAACAGTAGCAAAATGTTGGTATAAGGGCATGCGACAGTGGACGCATGAGCACCATGTACCTACAGGGAGGCATAAAGTGGTGATGCCAACATCTAATCAAGATCTGTGCTGGTCCCAAATTTAGTTCTCTTTAGCCACCTTTTACTATGTAAGGGCAGCAAATCTAATCCTTGACATACTCTGTGGACTTGTCCCCTAGCCGCCACTTTATTTCCTTTTTAACCAATAATAGATCTGTTCCTTATCTAGTGTGTACCGTGTTTTCCATTTATTTCCATTTTCAACCAATAGACTGCTTGGGTATCTAGTCTATACTACTTTCCCCCTGTTATTTCCTCTTTGAATCAAGTCCTAGTTTCATGTTACAGCTTCTCCCCCTTTCTTCCCTGTTTGAACCAAGTCCTAGATTTGACTGCATGAAGTATCTTTACCACTAATAATACAAAAAAATAGGTGGCTTGGAAGAGCTGATGGAAGTAGAAAAAGATCCACATGCAGCCACATGGGGAGCTGGGGCAGTAGGGCAAGGCCATTTTCGAAGGAAGTTATACCTGAGGGTCATCGAGATGTGGCTAGGAGGGCGGCGGGAGAGCGGATCTGGCCATAATATGGCAAGGAGGAAGATGTGGTCAGAGGACCTCCTGAGCCGGCACTGTGTCGGAGAGAACGGCACGGGCAGCCGATCGGGACGCGCCGGCAGCTGTGGGTTTCCTCCCTGCCGCCGATGAACGTGTGAAGGATGCACCTACTCCCCTACGCCCCGACCGAGGGGATCCGGCCAGATTTGTGACCAGCGGTGAGCAGAGAGAGAATGTTGCCACCACTGTCTTGTTTAGATCTAGAGAGGGTAAGAGAGTGAAGAGAGCAGCCCTAGTAAAGGAAGCGCTCAGGCTCCTGCCTATAATATAGTGGAGTAATTTTCTTTTTATCTCCACAACAATCGTTTCAATTTGTGTATGTGACATTAAGGAAACTAAACTCTCTATTTAACGTGACTAACTTCACACCACACTTTGTACCACACTTTATAGGTTTGATAAGTAACCTATATGTATAAACACATGCTCGGTTTACATTTCGAATCGCTAGCTAGAGCTTGAACTGTATTTATTTACATGTACTAACTTTTTCTTTTGTTTTTTGGCTCCATGGCGCAATTCATCGATACAAAATGAGAAAAGTATAAAATAAACCTTAAACTTGTACTCCGGGTCTGAAATGAACCCTAACCTTCAAATCCCCGAAATTGGCACCCCATCCTTACTTATCCTGGTTGATCCCGAACATTTTTGGATGAAAGCTCATTTAGTTTCTGGGATTGCTTACGTGGCAAGGGGAAATCTAGTGTGCTTGCTGTACTTGCCATTGCCTTGTCAATGATGAACTCTGGGAGCGAGCTAAGCTCGATGTTGTAGGCCTGCGTGTAGAAGGTCATGACAGACGATAGCCGGTTCTTGCCGGTGCTCGACACTGTTATACTGTTGTTGGTGAGCACCTCTGGGCAAGTTGCCGAATGCCGAGGTAGACGAGGAGTGCATGGAACGGGGTGGACGGGCAGTCAGGCATTGGCCTGGAGCACCCGCAGCCCCGTGCGTCCCGCTAGAGCATGGTGATTGCGCTGCCGTCATAGTGCATGTTGAGCTCCACCTCAACCAAGTACGAATTTAAGGTTTTATTTAGACTCTTTCCATACAGAATTATAGGAGTATTTAAAATTCAAGGGTGGGGCTTTTCCCGGGTGGTACGCGTGGATGTTTTGCCTAGCCGGTTTGACAGAGAGGCGAGGAGGGTGAGGGAGTAGCAGATTCAACTTACTGCTGGAAAGGTAGGGCTGTGTGATTTGATGGCTCGTTACTGCTGGAAAGGTGGGGTCTTGTGATTTGACTGCTCATCATAGTCATTGTTATTGCGGCGCTACGACCGGGGTGAGGCTCCCCTTCCGTTCCCCACTCTAATCTGGTGCATGACACATCGACATGGATGCTGGCTGTCCCACATGTCGGCGACATAAGAAGGAGCAAAGAATCATGTGGTGTATATATACTAGTGTCGGTGTGGAGCCGACGATCTATGGAACAGGGCTGCCCCTTTGCTCGTTCGGCGATGGGGTGCGCGCGGCGCAAAGAGCAAGACAGCAAGAGACACGGTCGTCCTACCTAGGGTTGGGCCTCTGAGAAGCGTAAAACCCTAGTCCTGCCTTTGGTTTATTAATGAGGTGTACGCCCAAGCACGCAGAGCGCTCTCCCCCGGCAAGTCACGAGGAGAGGGCAGCTGCACAAGTGCCTATGCATGAAGTTGCGTATGGTTCAAACCCTTGTAAAGGTTGCCTTGGCCCACCTTTTATAGGTCAAGGGGGTTACCACAACAACAAAAGGGTCTTTACATGGTGATTAGATGGAAACATATGTATCACACCTAACTCTGCTAGTCAAGACAAAATGCATTCTATGCATCGCTAGGTGTCATGAGGAGGAGGGGCCCCGGCAAGGTTGCCGCACCGCTTGCCCATCGGCCTTCTATTATCTGGACACGCCATTAGGACGAGTGTTGATAAAGGTAATCTTCTCTTCAGCAGGCCGCCACATGCCCGACAAGCTTTACCTAACCGCCTGCGAGCTCGACACCTCACCGATGGGTGACAACCAGCTCGGTGAGGTGGAGCGCTGGTGTTCTGGTGTTGGCCTGCCGGGCCTGGCGCTTTCCGGGCCTTCATCTTGCCGGGCTCAGCTTGCCAGTAAGAGCTATCTTTATTTTTGTCTTGGTTTTCCTAATGCACTCCTTGATCTTACGAAGAGCTGCTCTTTAGCTTGGGCTGGTCCCCGCCAAGGTCTCTTGCCGGGAACCCTGTTATTATCCGTGCATAAGTCCGGGAAACTAAGGGTCCCATCCTTAGTGCATCGACAGGAGCCCCCGAGCCCGGGCCACACGCACATCCGAGGCGTCGTTGGGCTAGGCCCAAAAGCATGTACGAACACACGTGGCGAGAAACAACTGCCATGATCTACCTGCTTCAAACCGTAATTATGACGGTTTCTTTCTGACGCACGTCCAATCTGCGTATTAACTGCGGGTCGTGGGAGCGTGGGCTGCTCTTGCGGTAGTGCCATGGCATGCTTGTGAGGGGCGCGACTAGGGAAGACAGCGAAGAGCCACCCCCTCACGTATTCCCCATAGAAAAGGTAACCGCAAAGGGGCGCTGCACATTCACTCTCGTCCCCCTCCCACTGCATCTTCGTCCTCTCGCCTAGAAGAAAACCGCATCCGCCGCTGCCATAGACCTACCTCAACCATTATTCCGACTGCCCCTCACCTCCTTTTTTCGAGCCCCCAATGGCGCCGAAGGCGGCTGCCCCAAAAGGGAAGAAGGCGGCCAAACCGCTCGACCGCAAGGCGGAGAAGAGGAGGCAGAAACTGGAGGAGTTGGATAGCTGGAGGCAGGAGAATGTCGTTTTCGCTCTGTCATCATTGTCCTCCAACACCCTGATCGAGAGGTACGCGTACATGTGGGGGAGGGAGACTGGGACCACAAGGCCCCCACGGTCATCGCCGTTGGCGGGGAGAAGCCATCAGATTCATACCCTTTCTTCTGTGCTTATTTCTACTGCGGCTTGTCTCCCCCTATTCGGACTTCTTTCACGAAATGATGGACACCTTCCGGTTCAGATTGCTGGACTTCACCCCAATGCCATGACATGTATGGCCGTTTTTGCCCACTTTTGTCAGAACTTTGTTGGGGGTTCTGCCCAACGTGGATCTGTTTCACCATTTTTTGTCCCTCGGGTTAAAGACAAGTCGCTCTCTGGGAGCGTAACATGGTTACCGAGGGTAAAGAAGAATCAGAGGGTTTATATCCCTGGAAAACTCCACGCAAGTGGGAAGAGTGGAGGGGAAACTGGTGTTGGATCCAGGAAAAAGACTTCCCGGCATTCTGCCAGCCGCGGACAAAGAGGATCGACCGCAACGAGGATTGGTAGAAGTATGGGCCCACCAAGAAGAAACTCCGCCTGACATTGAACAGGATTGCTCGCCTGAAGGATGCCGGGCTGACCATAGAGATGGTTGGAGCTCACTTCCTATGGCGCCACATCGCCCCGCTGTAGCAGAGGAACATGTTTGCCCGGGACTACCAGAATGTCGCTGATAGGATGCGATTGTATCCTGGAGGTGGCAACAACTTGATGGTGTTGGGACATGCCTGGCTCTGCTAGTAGTTATCCGACCATGTTCGTGCCCCTGCACCTCCATGCAGAGAAGGACTCCGTTTTGTCATGGATGCCACCAGGCTCTGCCAAGGGGGTCGAGGATGGCTGGAAGCCGCCCAAGCTGGCGGCTGAGAGGAAATGGGCCTCCGAACTAGCGAAGGTGGCTGAGCGAGAGGAGTATGATCTCGTCAAAGCCACCACAACCGAGGAGGTGGCATACATCGCTAGCAAGGTCGCGGAGGCCTGTAGGCTAGAAGCCGCGAGGGTCTCCAGCCCCGCCAAGAGCACCAACGGCGCTGCAGATGCTGATGATGAGGAAGAAGAGGAGGAAGACGACGAGATGGGGAAGAGCCTGCTGACAAGAGGTAGGAGGAGCCCGGCGAGGATCTCGAAGAGGAGCCCCAGGTCCCCGAGCCTCCGCGCCGCCTTCGCAGCAGGGGTAGCCACGAGTGTGACACCACGAGACCGATGCTCCAGACGGCTTTCATTTTTTTGTTGAGGTCATGTGTTTCAATTGTTTGTTGCCATGATCATGATGAGTGCCATTGTCATATTTTCCTTCTTGCATCATGTTCACTACTGATTTTATTTTGCCATCCTTGTTGTTGCCATTATCATCTTGCTTTGTTATATGCTTCATGATTGTGATGTGCCTCTTGTCATTTTATTGCATTGCATAATGATCATCATGCGTTGGTTTGCATATTTAAGTTTTGTTGTGTGTTCTTGTGTGAACCCTCTTCTTCTTATATCCACCTCATTATTTCAGCATGCACGTACCCGCAACCATTCATCAAGTTCACCCAAGTTTCTATCCCATCCAAACTTCTCCTGTCTTCTTTATTCCATTTATTTTACTTGTGACATTTTTCCTGTTCAGGAAAATGTCCAACCTTTCCCTATAAATGCTAAATAATGCCAAGACCACCTACTCTAATTTTCAGGTCTTTTGGAGGTGTTTTTGTTGGGCTAAGAATTTATTCGAGTTTGAGTTATTTTCAAACTTGCATAAATTTGCAGCCTCTAAAAATTGCCAAGATTTTTTTATCCAAATAGTGTATAAATCCAGAAGTACAGGGATATGTTTATATCCCTCATATTCCTTTCCAAACCCCTTGGCCTTTTCCTTGTTATATCCATTCAGTTTAATATAGACAAAGTAGTAATATTGGGGGAGAGAGAAGAAGGCCTACCTCTTCTTACCTGATAGCCACAGCCCGGCCGAGGCCTAGAGCCCGCACACCATCTCAGCCTCCCATGGTTATTTTTCTTCCAGCATGGCAGCTTTGCACCCCCCGGGCCCGCCTGGCAGCTTCTCCCTTCTCTTCCTTTCTCTTCCTTTCTCCATCCTCTCGCTTTCTCCTCTCCCACAGTAAAACTGCCGAGCCAGGGCGCATGGCCACCGTGGCCGAGCCGCTCGCCTGCGCCCCCTCTATACAAGACGCGTGCCCAGCCCTAGGGTTCCCTCAGACCCCTCTTTCACTAAAAAATACACTTTCGTGATGATACGTGTTTGTCATAGTAGGTCACGTTTTCTGTCATGCATGTACATCCATGACGATTTTATGAAAGAATCAAGATAGTCATACCTGTGCTGTCGTATAAGTGTTCCATGACATTACCAAAATTATCATCACGGAAGTGTCCACTTCCATGACGATAAATCACGCGTCATAGAAGTGCTTTCGTCAAGGGTGACCGACACGTGGCATCCACTGTAACAGGTCGCCGTTAAGCTATCGGGTTCTGGTTTGGATCCGATAACCCATTAACAGCCCCGACCAATGGGGATTTTCCACGTGTAAAATTATCATTAGCTATAGCAACCACGTGTCAGCACCTGAAAAGGACAGATGTCAACTGCCCAATGGACATGAGGCGCTTATGATACGTCGACACGTGGCAAGGCCCAACAGCGGCCCATTTAGGTTAAAAAGGCTGGTAGTCAAAATTCGGGCTGGCCCATTAACGACTTGCTTGAAGACGGCCCATTCGCAGTTAAGGTCCGTACGGCTATTATCAAATCGGCCCATCAACGGCCCGTTCTAAACTTCTCGTCGTCGCGGCCCATGGTCACTTCTGGCCCGTTAACAGTCTGCTAAGTATTTGGGCCGAATTACGGCCCGGTGTGTTTCCGTCCTGTTAAAGGTCCTGCTTCATTTGGGCCCATTTTTTGGCCATTGAAACTTTCGGCCCATAAACGACCGTGAATGATTTGGGTCATATTCGGCCATGTCTGACATTCAGCCTGTTAGAGGCCCACTGTAGATTTGGGCCACTTCCAAGCTGTTGTGATTTTCGGCCTGTTAACGTCGGACGAAATCCATGGGCCATATGTGGCCCAACGTCACATCGGGCCTATTAACGACCCATATAAAACGGATACTAATCAAGCCCGACTGAACTTTCAGACTGTTAAAGGCCCGTGTAGTAGGTCGGCACATTTACGTCCCGTCTGAACTTCGGCCTGTGAATGATCCGCATTGTAAATGGGCCACCACGAGCTGAGATATATTTTGGCCTGCTAATGACCAGTGGGTTATTTGGCACAATCAGGGCCCAATCTCAGTTTCGGCCTATTAAAGGCCCATGTTATTTATGTGCTTGAGATATTTACACATGTTAACGGCCTATTGTTACCGAGGGCCCAAATTATGTTTAGGCCTGTTAAAGGCCCACTAGGGGCACTTGCCTACCAAATATATGAAAGCTTATGCTGATTTAGGCCCAGATATTTTTAGTGGGCTACATGCAAATTACGGCCCATAATCATTTTTAGCCCAATTGGGATGAGCCTAACGAATGTTGGCATGTTGGGCTCCTACGAAGCTTTCGGCCGAATACATTACTAAGATAAACCTACACTATACAAAAATAGCATCATAATTTCTACAGCCTTTGGCAGGACGATAAATGCTGTATCACAACAAAATAAATTCCAGACATAAACAAAATGCCTGTTGGCATAAAGTTTACAGTCCTTGCAGATAAAAGCACCATCAGATGTATAGAAGCACATATCATTTGACCTCAGTGCTAATGTTTTAGGCTGTAGAATCTGATGGAGCAGCATGATCATCCCCTTTTTTTCTGCCATTGCTCTTGAACAACGAAGCAAATGTCTCATACTCTATTTTCAAAACCATTCATGTCTTGACAACATTTGTCAACCACTATTTTTGTTTCCGAAACGACCTCCATTAGGATTGGACTTGTGTCTGGAGCACAGATATATCACTCTTTCTAGATGGAAGATTTTGTTCAGTACACGATTTGGACGAGGTTACCTTGACAACCAACCCAGAATTACGCAGGAAGGTGCTTTTTGCACTGTTAGTGGAGAGATACTAACGCACTGGAGCAAGAGGTGACATTGTGCCTGTGGTAGCCTCGTCACCTTCAGGTGGTTGTGGCTGTTCAATCATTTGTTCCATAGCTTGCTGAAAGTTTGAACTTGTAGATTAGTGTACCAGATAAGTTACTAATGAGACGAAACAAACAAAGTAGGTTGCACGTTTATACATAACTTATTTTGGTGAACTACTGTAATACGTTAGCATGTATTGTAGTGCCAACTACATAATAAAATCACTTTCGGAACATATGTCCATGTAGCATGCCTACTGTATTGTCTATTTCCTCACACTAGTTGACATGTAATGATAAAGAGACATGGTTTAAAGTAGGATGCACATAGTATGACTTCATTCATATCATGGGCAAACAGATATAAAACAAACAGGCTATTGTATCATTGTGTGGGACGTGAACATCGCAACTAGATTACAGATCAAGACCAAAAGAATATCCTTCATCTCTTTTAAACCGTGTAAGGTCAAATGATACGTTAAGACAACTGTGTATAAAAGTGAATAGAGTAACTGACATTGGCTGCAAACCAAGCAGTTAAATGAACACGTCACAGTAACCAGTAGTTCAAAGGCTTGGAGTAAGGACTTACAACAACGGCTTGAACTGGTGTGCTCATGCCCTTCATATTGCTGGTGTGGCAATCCTTGAAGATTTGCACTGCATTCGGTCCAGGTTCTTTTTGGTCCGCACGGGCTTTCCTCTATATTTGGAACAAGTCAATATAGATACGATAATATGGCACAGAAAAAGAAGGAAGTAGCAGGTATTTACAAGAGCCTCGCAGTGTGCAATATAGCTACGAGATCCTGTTGTTTGTTGGAATTTCACTTTAGAACGGTTGGTCTTGTTCTTCAAACAGTTATCCTAGAAGAAGATACACTTGTAAGGCACATACGTAAATACAAGTTCAATATGTGATCTGATCAAATACATATACCCTACCTGATACTTTGGATCATGCCAGTGTTTAACAAGGGCTGTCTAGTCTTCATCTGTAATATATTCCACTGGAGATGTTTGGGCGATTTCATTGTTAGCCGTGCCTTCAAAGTGAGTTTTTCTAAGGCGATACCGATACTGTCGCAGAGCAGACTGAAAAATATGAGTGCATGCTTGTTTAGTTGCATCATCTTTCGGATCCAACTTGAACCTCATCTGTTGAAAAAAGAATGTGAGTCTTATTAGGAGGAAGCTAGAAAGTATGGGACAGAGCAAGACAATATTACAAATTGCGATGAATAACATTACTTACGGATAAATGGTCAAGGAAGGTGTTAAACTCGGTATTGTCTTTCTCATTCCTGTACTGGATCCACGTTGGGAGGATACGTGCATGACACCTAACAGAAACGGCTGCCTCTGATACTAACTTGACTGACTCTGTAGCATCACGTGGCCTTTTTAAACCTGCCTCAAAATGGATCTCCATTCTTCCTCCTTTAGATTTTGTTAATTTGTCAAGCATTATCCCTGATGTCTGTTTCCGCTGGCGCCGTGGTGCTAGTTCAACAAGGAATATGGAAAGTGTTAGTACACATCAAACTGTGAGAGTACATATAAAGGAGCATGCAACTGCAACTTGACTCGGTCAGGTACCGTCTTGGTGTTGATGCTCATTAGGTTCATCTGATCTTGCCAAGTCCTGTTGTGTCAGCGGTGCTTCGGAAGTAGTGTTAGATGTGAAGGCAGCTTGGGAACTGGCCAGTTGCAGAGCAAACGAACGAGTAACTCATTGAGATGCCGGTACAGTTGAAGCGGATGCTGCAGCTGGTGGAGCAGGTGATACTGTGTTTGTAGATTTAGCCAGTGGACTTGGACCTTCTACTGCACTATAAATACCAGCAGAATCTCAAGGGCAAATCCTTTTCCGTTGCACCCGACGAGTAACACCATTCCCTACTATATTCTTTTCCTTGCTCTTTTTTGACTTTGCCATGTCAAGCCATACACAACACAAAAGAATAAAATCGCTCTTCAGAACTCATTGATGCATGATACAGACAAGCAATGCTTTGATGTAAGACAACCGTATGAGGATGGAATATGTAAGAAAAACATGACGCCGTGACATATTCACAGCTATGATTTGTAAACTAAGTAGAAGGATTTTCATGAAAATAGAAGTAATGCAAGCTAGACACCATATCAAAGATGCAACTAATATCACTCTGCCAAGTTAAAAGTGTCTTGTCATAAGTGTCATTTCAAAAAATTAGAAGGAGTACAACCTAGAAATCAATGCAAGATGCAACCACTATCAAACTGCCATGTTAAAAGCGTCCAATCATGAGTGACTGATGTGGGATACACAACAGTAGTACTTTGATGTAAGAACATGGTATGATAGATAGATGCAGTGTATTCTAGACACACAAAGGCATGTCATATGCACATGTATAACGTATATACTGCAGGTGCAATTTAATCAAAATAGAAGAAATACAGGCTAGACAACATATGCATGAAACCAATTATCACACTGTCAACTTAGAGCAAGCACCTGCGATGGTGGAGTACGGGAGATGAACTCATCATGTAGACTTGGGACTTCAACTGCATTAGCAGTAGCAGTGGCAAATCTTGAGAGTCTCTGTTTGTGTCGGTCTGGAGGACCACCAACATCCCCTAACTTATTCTTTTCCTTACACTTTTTTGATATTGCCTTATGAAGTCAAAACCACAAGAAGATGAATAAAAGTAGCTATGCATAACTGGTTGATGCATGATACAGACGAACACTACTTTGATGTAAGGCAAGCGCAGGATAGGAGGATGGAATATATACAAAAAAAGACAACATTGCATATTCACACGTACGATAGGAGGATGGAATATGTATGAAAAACAGTAAGCAGAAGGCATTTCAACAAAATTAGAAGAAATGAAAGCTAGGCACCATAGTTACATGCAACCAATATCACTCTATCAGGTAAAAAGTGTCTCATCGTAAGTGCCATTGCAAGAAATTAGAAGTAGTACAAGCTAGAAGACAATGCAAGATGCAATCTACATCATGCTCCCAAGTTAAATGTGTCTTATGGGTAAGTGATTGTTGCAGGTATAAGTTGTAAGCTACGCAGATGCAATTCAACAAAATTAGAAGCAATACACACTAGACATCATACGAAACACGCAACCACATATAACAGTTCCAAGTTATAGCAAGCACCTGTGATGGTGGAGTAGGGGAGATGTGCTCATCATCTACACAGCTACGTTGACTGTCCATCCTTGTGTTGTCTTGCGAATCTTGTTGGGGGGATGGCAGAGTAGAATCTGTAGAGACCCTCTCTTTGAGTTGCTCTGAAGGACCACCATCATCCACTGTCGTATTAATTTCCTTCAGTTGTATTGATTTTGCATTGTGAAGTCAAACCAATAAGAAAAAGGAATAAAATTCGCTCTCCAGAACTCATTCATGCATGATACTGACGAACACTACTCGGATGAAAGGAAAAAACATGATACGAGGATGGAATATGTATGAAAAACAGGACGACGTGACATATTCAGACCTATGATGTGGTAACTAAGTAGAAGGCATTTCAACAAATTAGAAGCACTTGAAGCTAGACACCATATGAAAGATGCAACTAATATTACTCTGCCAAGTTCAAACTGTTTGGCGTTTCAACAAATTAGAAGCAGTACATGCTAGAAATCATATGCAACATGCAACCAATATCACAGTGGCGACTTAAAGGTGCCTTATCATAAGTGACTGATGCGGGATATGCAAGAACAGTAGTCTGATGTAAGAACATCGTGTGATCAGATATAGTATGTTCTAGAAACAGGATCACGTGTCATATTCACAGGCATTATGTGTAAAGTAAGCAGATGCAATTCAACAAAGTTAGAAGCAATACAAGCTAGACATCATATGCAACATGCAACCACATATAATAGTGATAAGTTAGAGCAAACACCTGTGATGGTGGAGTAGGGGAGATGTGCTCATCATCTACACAACTACGTTGACTGTCTAGCCTTGCTTTGTCTTGCGAATCTGGTTTGGAGGATGGTGGAGTAGAACCTGTAGAGACCCTTCATTTCAGTTGCTCGAAAGGACCACCATCATCCAATGCCTTACCAATTTCCTTCCGCTTTATTGATTTTGCATTGTGAGGTCAAACTGACAAGAAAAAGGAATAAAATTCGCTCTTCAGAACTCATTCATGCATGATACTGACGAACACTACTCTGATGAAAGGAAAAGTCATGATATGAGGATGGAATATGTACGAAAAACTAGACGACTTGACATATTCACACCTATGATGTGGTAACTAAGAAGAAGGCACTTCAACAAATTAGATGCACTGCAAGCTAGAAACCATATGGAAGGTGCAATCAATATCACTCTGCCAAGTCAAAGCTGTCTTGTCATAGGTGGCGTTCATCAAACTAGAAGCACTACATGCTAGAAATCATATTCAAGACGCAGACCAATATCACACTACCAACTTAAAGGTGTCCCATCATAAGTGACTGATGCAGGATACACAAGAAGAGTAGTTTCATGTAAGAACATGGTGTGATAGACAAATATAGTATGTACCAAAAACAGGAAGGCGTGTCATATTCACACGTATCATGTGTAAGCTAAGCAGATGCAGTTTACACTAATTAGAAGCAATACAAGCTAGACACCATATGCAACATGCAACCAGATATCACACTGCCAAGTTAGAGCAAGCACATTGGTTGGTGGAGTAGGGGAGCGGAGACTTGGAACTTGTAATGCACTAGCAGTACGAGGAGAATCCGTACAGATGCTCCGTTTACGTTGCTGACCACCATCCTCGCCTTCCTTACTCTTTTCCTTCCTCTTTTTTGATTTTGCCTTGTCAAGTCAAACCCACAAGAAAAAGGAATAAAATTTGCTCTTCTGAACTCATTGATGCATGATACTGATGAACACTACTTTCATGTAAGGCAGCCGCATGATAGGAGGATGGAATATGTATGAAAAACATGACGGCATGACATATTGACATGTATGATGTATTAAGTGTAAACTATGCACAAGGTGTTTGAACTAGTTAGAAGCAATGCAAGCTAGAAACCATATGAAAGATGAAACCAATATCACTCTGCCAAATTAAAAGGGTGGCCTCATAAATGTATTTTCCAAATTAGAAGCAATACATGGCAACAGGCTAGAAATAATATGCAATATGCAATGAATAAAGGTGTCTCATCGTAAGTGATTGATGCAGGATACAGAAGAGAGGTAGTTTCATGTGAGAACATGGTTAACAGATAGATGCAGTATGTACAAAAATAGGAAGGCGTGTCATATTCACAGGTATAACGTGTAAACTAAGCAGATGCAATTTACCCTAATTAGAAGCATTACAAGCTAGACACTGTATGTAACATGCAACCACATATCACACTGCGAAGTTAGAGCAAGCACCTGCGATGGTGGTGTAGGGGAAATGCGGTCTTCAAGTACAGAGCTATGTTCAATATCTTCATTTAGGCTCGCCGTTTCTTGAGAATCATGTGAGGAGGATGAAACTACACTCTTTATAAGTGTAGCGCGTCTCATACTAACCCACAGGCGTGACTGTCTCATCATAAGTGATAGATGCAGGATACACAAGAACAATAGTTTGATGTAAGAACATGGTGTGGTACGCAGATGTAGTATGTACCAAAAACATGAAGGCGTGTCATATTCACATGTATAATGTGTAAGCTAAGGAGATGCAATATAACAAATTAGGAGCAATACAAGCTAGGCACCATATGCAACATGCAACCAGATATCACACTGGCATGTTAGAGCAAGCACCTGGGGTTGTGGAGTAGGGGAGATGAGATTTGGAACTTAGACTGCAGTAGGAGTAGCAGGAGAATCTGCAGAGATCATTTGTTTCAGTCGCTCCAGAGGACCACCATCATTCCGTGCCTTTGTCCTTTTAGATTTTTCCTTGTCAAGTAAACACACAAGAAAAAGGAATGAAATTCGCACTTCCAAATTCGTTGATGCATGAGACTGACGAACACAACTTTTATGTAAGGCAACCACATTGTAGGAGGATGGAATATGTAGGAAAAATGCTAAGCAGAAGGCATTTCAACAAATTGGAAGCAATGCAATCTAGACACCATATGAAAGATCCAACCAAAATCACTCTGCCAAGTTAGATGTGTCTCATTATAAGTGGCACTTCAACAAATTAGAGGCAATACATGTTTGAAATGATATGCAAGATGCAACCAATATTACACTGTCAACTTGAAGGTGTCTCGTTAGAAGTGATTGATGAGGGATACACAAGAAAAGTAGTTTGATGTAAGAACATGGTTAATAGAAAGACGTAGTATGTACCAAAAATAGGAAGGCATGTCATATTCACAGGTATAATGTGTTAACTAGGCAGATGCAATTTACCCTAATTAGAAGCATTACAAGGTAGACACCATATGCAACATGCAACCACATATCACATTGCCAAGTAAGAGCAAGCACCTGCGATGGTGGTGTAGGGAAATTGCAGTCATCAACTAGAGAGCTACGTTGACTATCTTCATTTAGACTTGCTATTTCTTGAGAATCATGTGGGGAGGATGATACTACACTCTTTAAACGAGTAGCGCATCTCACAGTAACCCACTGGGGTGACTGTCTCATCATAAGTGATGGATGAAGGATACAAAAGAGCATTACTTTGATTTACGAACATGGTTAATAGACATATGTAGTATGTATAAAAACAAGAAGACATGTCATTATCAAAGGTATAATGTGTAAAATAAGAAGATGCAATTTAACCAAATTGGAAGCAATACAAGCTAGACACCATATGCAACATGCAACCACATTTGACAGCGCGAAGTTAAAGCAAGCACCTAGGATGGTTGTGTGTGGCAATTGAGATCATCAACTGTAGAGCTACGTTTACTGTCTCCATCTGCTGACACTACACCCTTTAGAGCGCTGAAATGCTTTGGGCTTATCTTTGAATTACACTGGAGCGACTTCTGTCTTTTCTTTTCTGTATTCATCAACACTTCGTTAGAGTTCGAAAACCCATGCATAAAAAACAATAGTGTGAGTATGGGTGAAGTGTGTGCACAAGTAGTACAGTGTAAAAGTAGCAGATCGCAGGTCAGTGAGAAATAAATGACGGGAGACATATGGTAGCTCTACAACATGCATGGCACACGAAATTACTAGATTCTAGGATTTTTGAAATATGAGCATAGGGATGGCTGGGAAATGCAGATGCTCCTCCAACACACCACAAGGTGTGGTCCTATGAAAATAACAGTCAACTGAAAACAAATAGGTTAGTCCATTTTTTCTGCACCGTCCGATGTACAAAGAATTGGTCGATCACCTTCATCTACCTCCAGCCAGTCAGTGTTGACGATATTCCTCGAAACGCCAGCGACCACCGACCTAGTCCCCTGCCTCCGCCCTTCCCTCGACCTCACTGCACCGCCGTGCTTGGCACCGCCCCCGGCCATCCCTTCAAGCCCCGCCGACCTCTAGATCAGGCGCAAGCAGCTCCTGCGCCCCACACCCCTATGATAGACATCGACGCGCCGCTTCCCCGGCGAACAGGCGGACTAGGTGCTCCGCGCGCCTAAGTGGGTGCTGCTTCTTTTAATGGTGAATCAACTGACCCTGAATTGAAATCCAGGCGGGCTACTGACCTCTAGCCAAGGTGAAATAGTAAATGGGAGGAAACCTTGTGCATTTAGTATCACAAAGATGCAGTAAGAAGTGCTCAACTAGTTTCTTTCGTGGGATGAATACGGTGTGAGCAGAGATGTAAGATATGCACGAATAAGGGAAGAGGAGTACCTCTTTGTGCTAGCAGTGCTGTGTCCTCCTTCTGTTTTTCCAACGATCTTCTTGTGGTTCGCTAGAAACGAGAAGTTGTGGAGGACGGTGGAGCCTTGGACGAACCCATGGCCAAGTTGTTGAGTGTGGTGCGGTGGCCGTCTATCGGCGGCGGGGAACCAGATCTGAGGTGGCGAACAACGGTGTAGCGGGAACAACTCCGATACGGTGGACGGTTGCGACAGTGGAGCGACATCGGTGAGGCGCAGGACGGCGTGGTCGAAGTGGTTCTGGTACGGCGCACGTCGGCGTCGGCGTCGTGGATGCAGCTCTGCCTCGGCTTCAGCTGCTAATTCCTTGAGCGTGTTGCGGTTGCGTTGGACGACGACGTCGGGGTACTGGCTCCGGCGTGATGGAGGAGGGTGGCGGTGGGTTAGACGCGATGGGGTGGAGGACGGAGGAGGGTGGGGTTTCGCAGCTGATGGAGAGGGCGTTTTGGTGCCCACGGAGTATGAATGGGGAAACGGAGGAGGGGGAACTAAGGGGGAACAATGTTTCGGTTTGGGACGCGCTTGTTTGAAATTTGTGGGAAGTTACAAACTTTGCCCCCATCTAAATTTTTTGGACATATTGCGGGTCGGGGGTAGGACAGTAATCTCAGGTGTCCCAAATGGTGGGCGGGATAGATTTCGGCCGAGCGCATGGGTGTTTAGGCGCCCATGGCGTATGAATGCTTCTCGGAGGCGGTTGATACTGCGTCTTGGTGAAGTTACAAACCTACCCCGATTTAGACCTTTGGACATCCGACCGATAGCTACACGGGTCAGAGTCAGGACAGTAATTTCCTACCACCAAACATTAGTCCTGCGCGGTTCCGGGTGACCAGAGGCTTATTTGGCGCTTCGTTCAATATTTGGGAGCAGAAGCATTAACGTTTTCGGCTCTCTTGAATTGAACTTTCAGGATTTTTCAAACTTCACAAATCTTTACTCTTGAAAATCCTAAAACTATGATTATTTTGGAATGAAGGGGGTTCATTTGAATATACATTGTACATGAGTATATACTAAAAAATATGCAACTTACCTCAGTTCTTGCATGGTTTCAGATATAATCTCCTTGGTTGCAAAAAAAGTTAGACATGCGTATGAATATATAGCATGTTCAAACGCAAAACAAAGATTGATGCCCCCTTTTAGATCTGATTTACAAATGCCATTATCTCGGATTCAAATAGATGAATGCACTTCCTAAGAATTTGAATCTTCGAAACCCCCTTTATGTTCAATTCAACATGTATTCTATTTCGTAGCTAGCAATTTGGAATGTATCCATGTAAGTGACAAATGTATAAAGTGCTTCACACTAACAACATGGAGTGCACTAATTAATGTTTATATATGAATTGCAAAAGCAATGCATTGTCTGGATTTCAAACCACTCACACTCTATGTATCGATAATATGAAATAAACACATGCACATGATAGAATTCAATAGAGTATGGGTGTCTGATAGACCGATGTTCGTTCATACGCAAATTGCAAAACTCATGATCTCATCCAAAAATAATAATGCCATTTATAATTTAATTTAATGTGTAGAACCGCCTTTTACACGTAGATGCACTATGCCTCGGCCCGTTCGCACACACGCACTATATATCTCTCTCTATCTAACTCATAAGTGCACACACTTTATATACATCAGCATTTCTCTCTCACACATGCTCACAATCTCTCCCGGGGTGTCTCACGCACACACTCTCTATATATCCCTCTCTCTTTCTTACTAGTATGTACCACTCTTTCCACTAATCTCAGTTGGAAAACACTATTTCTCTCACATGCATATATACACACGCACGGTCTCTACTAGCCCTCAATAGGCACATATATGTGCCTACGTGTCTCCCGCACGCACATTATCTTAGGCCTCTCTCGCACACATTGCCCCCCCCCCACACACCTCTCTCTTAGTAGTTGGCAGATATGATTCCATCAGATGATTCGGTATGATATCCCTGACTGTTAGGCTGGATGGTAATACGAGGCAAAGTTTTACCCAAGTCCCGGCCCTTGCAGTTGAGGAAAAAGCCTACTCCTGGTATTTGCCTCGTATTACCATCCAGTGTACAAAGTGCTCACAGTATAGGTTCACTGGACTTCTGAATATGCTCATTACAGTCATCGTATACATTCTCGTGGTGATCATATGGTATCTAGCTGACGATACGTCTCCATATTTTGTTGATGACACTAACGGACATTGTATTTGATGCGTGCTCTGTATTTTGTTGATGACACTTACGGTCATTGTATTTGAAGCAAAAGCACGATATGGTCACTGGACTTCAGAATAAGCTCATCATGGTCACCATATACATTTTGTGGTGCTAACCAACCTGTGGTTGGATGGTTAGGATGACAGTGGTTTCCCCAGCCCACCAGGGTTAAAGTCCTGGTGCTCACATTTATCCTGGATTAATTTCAGTAATTTCCGGTGATGTGCATTCAGTGGGAGGAGACGTTCCCCTCGACTACGAGGCACGTATGGTGACTTCGTAAAATCACAAGATCATATGCTGGCTCACTCTCTCGAAGGTGCTCATAGGGGTAGGGTCTGCGTGTGTGCTCTTATAGCGGTGAGTGTTTGCGCATATATATGAGTGCTTGCGTCTGTACTGTGTTAAAAAAATACATGTCGTGATTATACGGTCACTGGCTCACCCGTACAACTCCGTAATTTGTTGATGACACGATCAATTGACCAGTCAAATGTTCCATGTGGCACAACTAGTGTTGCACCATCAACACGCGTAACCATGGGGCCCACTTGTCAGCGCGTATATGAAAGAAAGAAATGGTAGTTTGAGTCTGTATTGTGTTAATAAAAATACATTTTATGGTGATCATACGGTCACTGGCTCACCATACAGCTCCGTAATTTGTTGATGACACGACCAATTGACCAGTCAAATGGTCCACATTCACCAGCGCACATTACCATAGGGCCCACCCGTCAGCGCGTATATGAGAGACAAAAAGGATAATAAATTAGTGGTCAGTGGGGATTCGAAGTCGTGAGACCTCTGGTTGGCAGCCCGCGCCCCCTAACCACAGCGGACAAGGATTGCCTTGTGATGATATGCTGAGCCGGCCGTTTTAATTGCATGCACGCACGAGCCACTATGGTGAATACAAACTCATCACACATGCGCACAAACACGCCCGCAATGCCTGCATCCATGCATTCAATACTCACACTTACCGATTTAGCTACACTTCAGTCGACTGAATCGACTTTTGGGTCAGTCGATTTTCAGGGGGTGGGGGGGCTCACCGGAGTTATGGAAGAACCAGCCGCAGCTGGGAGGGGGGCTCGCCGGAGAGGTACCCCACTATCTATCTTAGGGTTTAGGGTGAGGGCGGTGGTTGCCGACGGTGGGGCCGCGGTGGTGGGGCGGTGGCGTGGGGATCGCCGAAGGAAAAGCTCGGCGCGCGCGGGGGGGGGGGGGGGTAGAGGGATGGCCGGGGCGGCGACCGACATGCGGTGGGGAGTGGTTTCGTGGAGGGCGGGGCGGCGCGGGAGCGCCGCCGGCGGTTCGGCCGGTGGTGGCTGGCGGCTCAGGGGGGTGGAGGTTGAAGATGAAATGCAGGCCCTTGATTTCGTATCCAACGGCTGGAAACTCGACTGACCAGAGATGAAAAAGTCAGTCGACTGACGTGTAGCCTCACCCTGCACGTACAGATGCACGCACGCAACACTCGCACGAACACACGCATGCATGCAGGCGTGCCACACTGACACGTACACAGGCACTCACAGACACACGCACGCACGCACACATGCATGCAACACTGAAACGTGCACATGCACGCACACAACACTCGCACGCCTGCATGCACACAACACACGACGCAAGACACACGCTCAACCTATACGTGCATGCGCCCTTTGTTAAGGACATGGATTCTTATGGGTATTAATAAATCTTATCTGTGATAAGCAGAACATTGATGTTTGCAGCGGTCTTTATGAATCACAAAGTATTGAACGGGCTATCAACGTATATATGAAAATTTTAAAATTCTCTTACATTATACAGTAGGCTTATCTACATGAAATAGATGACGTCACACTCAATGAACAATCATCGGTTTATGAAATGTCCGCTTCTGACCGCCCTGGCCCACCAAAAGCTCCTCTGCCGTGCGCTGCCTGCGTTGGGTCATTGACATGCAGGCCAGGTACCCAACGAGCCCATGCGTTAGTGGAAGAATGGCGCGGTGTCGTACGTTAGAGTCAAGGGCGCCGCTCGTTGCACGCCTGGCTGAACACGCCTCCTTGCCGCATTCAAACGCCTCCATGAAACCCGTGTGGAAGCCGAGAAACCCACTATGGACACACGTCCGTTCATGACCGGGACGGCATTAAACGCAACGCCGGCCGAGCTCCTCCCGTCCGCCGTCTATTTAATCTCCTATTTAAACGAGGCCAAACGCCGGCCAAGAATCGCACACCTCCGCCGCTCCCCTATCTCCTCCTTCACCATTTTCTCCACTCTTACAATGGCTTACAAAGAGTAGTTATCCGGCATCCAAGCCGGCTGGGTGGCCCATCGAGCCCGCCGGATACGAGCTATGCAGCTCACTCATCCACCTCGCTCCACTCGCCTGACGGAGCCAGTTGCCGCCCCAAGCCGGCGCGTGGTTCAGCAACTCGCCGCTCCAGTCCAGCACGACGAGGAGCGGCGAGCTGCTCCACGCCGGCACGACGGGGAGCATGGGCGTCGTTGCTGCCGTCCACGCCTCTGCCTCGTACCGCGCATCCTGTGTCTGCGACCGCGTCTCCTGTTTCTATGGCTAAGACTCCCATGCCTGCGGCCGCGCCATGCAAGCAAAGACAGAAGCCGGGTGCGCGGAGAGCGATGAGTCGGTGGCCAGCGCCTCCGCGTCCGCCGCCATCATCGAGGAAAAGTAGAACACGGGAGGCCGCCGCCGCATGGGTCCCATGAAGGCCACCGCCGAGGCGACGCTGGCGTACATAGCCGGTGTCTTGCCGGATCCTTTTGTTGCAAGGACCTTCGTCAACCCCGCATGGGCTCCATAGAAGCGGAGAAGCCCCCTTCAGACTCCATCTTGGGCATCAGCCAACGATGTTAGTTGAGCGGTGGGGAAGCGAGCCATCCTTTGCGCTGAAGCATATACCTCCGGGGCTCCTGGCAGTCCGGTGATCGTGCTGCCGGACATGAGGAAGACAAATGGATCGGCGGGCGACCATTTAGGCTAGGTATTATTATACCTGTGTTGTTCAGGACTAGCACCGTTTAGTCGATTTGAATGTAATGAAAATCCAGTATTTTATATGAATTCTGTCATTGTTTATATGAAATATCGCCGTGTTTGCATGAATTTCATCCGGTTGGTTGAATTGTTGTCGGAATGTATGCGGCTACGGTTGGATGGCGTAATTTGTCGGTCGCCGGTCGGTCTGCAGCCGGCTCGGGCGGCGTGCTGGGACAAAAAAAGCATAGCTCGTGCAAGCTTGTCTCCCACGAGCGCGCTGGAGGATGCATGAGCACCCGAGCTCTTCCTCGTTCATCGGTGGAAAAGGCACGGGTGGACAAAAGGGTCGCCAATATTTTGGTTACCCCAGGCAAGATCCAAATAGCCCCTCCCAGCTCCACCCCTCCCAGCACATTCCAATCCCTCGTTCGCCGTGAAATTTTGCCATGTGTTGTTTTCATGGATATTTTGCTGTGTGAAAACAAATTTAAATATGAACGAATAATCGGTGTCTGTGGTCTTCTGCTGGGACACAGTTGGATGGCCTCATAGTAGTAGTAGTGTAGAGTACTACTAGTACTACTAGATAGTGAGTGTTTACTACTGTATCTACGTACTAATTGCAACACATGCATGTGTTAGCAGTATAATGACCACATACGGATTTGATGGTAAGATTTTTTGTATGTTGGATGTCATATTATTGCTCTAACATGTGGTCAAAGTTAGTCTCCAAAACACATTTTATACCCTATATGGATTGAGGGAGTACATGCATTGCTAAGGTTTCTCTTAATCCTTGCATGCAATGTTTTTATTAAAGCTTGAAATGTGAACATGTGAATGGGAGGGACTACTACAACCCTTCCAAAGGAACTGCGGTACTAATGGTATCGTACTCCCTCCGTTCACCATCGCACATGCTCATACTTTTGCAAACTATGGAAGTAACAAACTTATTCCACCACTCAGCATCTATTATGGATGCATTGTGGATTTTAAATTGAGTCATATAGACCGGAAAGTATGCACTTAGGGCATCCACAATGTATGCTTTTTGTATCCTCTAAGCCCTCTCTCCTCTTAGAGGCAGGCCTCTATACATTGCATGAACCGCCTCTAACAAAAAATTGGCTAGCATCACGTCTAGCCTTAGAGGCTGCCTCTAACAATGTAACAATCCATCTGGTCCCAATTGTCAGCCTTAGGAAGCATAAGAAAGTAGGAGTACAAGAGAAATAGTACTGATTGGACAAATGTGTTGCTAATCAATACTTTTTAAATTTCCGCTAGGGCCCACCTTAGAGGCTGGTTAGAGTCTCTATACATTGTGGTTTTTTCATTTGATAAGAGGCAAACCATGTGGGGCCTACCTTAGAGGCAAGGTTCTATACACTGGAGATGCTTTGTATGTATTACTTTTGATGTGTCCAGTGAACTCGCAGAACGAGGAGAAGCTTACTTAGTACGCCGCCTCCCCTGCCCACGGGCATGGTGGCTCGCAGAGACGCAGGACGAGGAGAAGCTTGCTTACTACGCCTACGCTCGCTCCCTCGCCCACGCGTGCGGTGGCTCACAGGACGAGGATAAAATTTTACTACTCCCTCCGTTACTCCTCGTCCCTACCTTGGTTAGAGATATTATCATATTGTTTGAAATATATGTCTTTTAGTAGTAGGAGTAGTAAAGTGGTACATTGGAGTAGAACTACAACAATTTCCTTGGAGTCCGTGGTGCAGCAAGCTACCCTAGGCTACGTTACTACTCCCTCCTTTCCGGTTTATGGCTTAATTTCAAAATCTCTCCAACCAAGGTAGACGGTGAATGGTGGAATTAAATTCGTAGTTTGCACAAGTAATTAGTACGCTCGTTTTTCTCAAGAAGTTATGTTTACCGATGCATTAATTACAACGAATGCATGCATGACCACTAAATTTCCATGAACTTCTACATGCATTGGTGAGTTTTCTCTTGATACTGCTTGCATCGGGTGATTTAATGCACCTCAAAATCCAAACATGTGATAGGACTACTAGTAGAACTGAGACTTATAAAACGGAAAAACGATTTTTTTAGATGAGCCCTATAAACCAGAAAGGAGGGAGTAGTAAGTAGTACTACCTCCATAGTGGGTACGTACTCCGTAAAATCAGATTTCCCAAAACTAAGTCGCTCAACCTTTATTTGCTTGTTTCCCTTCCTGCCTCGTTGTCTCGAATAGACTATGCCAAACACCCCTGCCTGCCGTGTGGGAAAAGACCCGCCCTCGCCTTTTTTAGTCCGGGTTTGTATCGATGGATCGCGCGAAGCAGCAAAACCAAGCCGTGTGCTGTACTCCTCTCGTACTAAAAGAGTGGAGACACTCGCTTTCATGAATTATGTACTTCCTCTCGCATACATGTGGGACATATAGCAACTGGGTCGATGTGTCCTGCACCAAACAATAGTTCAGAACAGCAGGGGGGACGCACCGCAGTAGTAGTAACGAGGAATGAGACGTCAAATCACAATGCCGCACCTTCCCACACGGACGAAGCACCATTATTTCACACTTCATTGAATCCACTTCGCCACCATCTCCTTCAAGAAAACCATGTATTGCTTCTGCCATTGTTCTGACTCAAGAGGGATGCGCATCGCCTTGGTACATCATGACACGTGGGACCGCATGACAGGACATGCTCCCCCACCGCTCGATAAAATCACCTCATTTTTACTACTTCCTTCGTCTCAGTTTACAGGGCATGCACGTCGTTCTAGGTTGAGAATTTAACTAGCTATATATGTGATGAACAATATATGTTTAGAAACTACATCCGCTTAAGAATCCAATGATATACATTTTGTGACATAGTAACTCATATTTAGTTAGTCAAATGATGACCTAGAACTACGTGCACACCGTATAAACCGAGACAGAGGGAGTAGTATCTTTTTAGATCAATATAGTTGGGATTCACCAAGGAGCAAAACCAAGTGGTAGGCTGCTTCTGTCGTCTTGGCGTAGCAACTCAAGCAGGGCCAGTCCGCACACGAAATGGCGACACACTTAACAGGACCTCTTTGGCCGACATGTGGCTCATCCACCATCTTGTTCCATGTGCGATGCACCAAATTATAGTTCGGAGCAGCAGTTGGACTTGGAGGCACCCCAGTCATAGCGCCGCAGTAGTAGTAAATGAGCGATGAGGGGTCAAATCACAAAGCCCCACCTTTCCCGCATTAAGCTTGACGGACGAAGCAACCATCATTTCACTATAAGGCACAAGAGCAGAAAGAAAAGAGAAAACCAATGATGCATGCGGCAGCTACCTAGGGCACCCTAGGGTAGGAGCCTCCACTACAAATCTGCTTCTCCCTTGTCCTCTTGAAGAAAACCGATGATGCATGCAGCGGGTAGGGTTTGTAGGGTACTACGGCGTGCGGGGCCACGTCATAGTAAACGGGAGAGGGATTGAGTTCGAGTCGACGCCTTAACACGGGTGGGCCGCTTGGTTTTACGGGAACGAGGCAGCATTTTGGGTTCGCGGACGAGTGGAGATATACGTAGTACAAAAAATTGTGGACGTAGGTTCAACCGAAAGGCAATGATGCATGGGCCCCGCATTTTGATATACCCGTGGCCGTGTGAAATTTGCTACTCAAAATAATGCATAAAAGTTCCTCCAAAAACATATATAACTAATGGGAAGTGAATGTATGCTTAAAATGAAAATGTAATACAAAGAGAAAAAATGAATTGCAGTTAAAAGAATGACATTTCTAACAAAATTGTGAATGTGAACTACATATGTGTGCACGTGACCAACACATACATTTTCAATACAAAATCTAATGCAAGAAATAACTTATGAGTAACATGCACGAATTGATGATGTGGTGCTTGCATGCATAGAGTACAAAAACAATGTGATTTATGACTTGCATGCATGACGTGTTCTTGTGCCATAGTTGCATGTCCAGGAAAAAAGCTACTAGTGGATTGTACTAGCTATTTAGGAATAGAAGATGTATACATGGAAGTTGTAGGGAAAGAGATGACATGTATCTCAATTCCTATGAGTAGGGATTGGAAAAGAGATGTCATTTGGTTCACATCATAGGAACTTTTCTATTGAATCTAGAGATGACATGTATCTCAATTCCTATGAGGAGGGATTAGAAAAGAGATGTCATTTGGTTCACATCATAGGAGCTTTTCTATTGAATACACGCTAATGTTTATTTTCCTTTGAAATTATGGGAGTATAGGAATCCATTCATATGAACCAAGTGGCTCTAAAGCTATAAAAATGATATCATGTTTATTTTCCTTTGAAATGTGGAGTATATGAATCTATTCCTATGAACCAACTGACTCTAAAGGAAAAAATCCTATAAAAATCATATCATATAGAGTTCCTATGATATTCCTCCAGACCAAAGGATGGTTAAAATTGCTGCAGGTGATACGAAGGTCTTTCTTTGTACACTGCTCCCCCATCTTTATAGTTACCTCTCGAAGATGAATGAAATGATATATACTGGGTATTCTATATGTGCATGTTGGTATACAAAAACTCGATAAAAGTTTGCGAGGTTCAAATTTTCAATAAAGCTATATGCACCACATTTTGGAACGGAGGGAGGAGCATACGACAGTTGCTAACACTCACGTGGAAGATTTGTGTGTCGGAGGAGTGGCTGTTCTATTAAATGACATGGCAAAACTGACACTGGCGGATGTCGATCTAACGATTCTTATGGCGTTCGTCGGGAAATGGCTTTTGGCGGACGTTTGTCAGATATGATTTACGGACACATGCATTGCATTGATACGTGCCCCCTCTCTCTCGCGCACACACGCACCCTCACGAGTCACGACTCTCCCGAGTCCTCTCGCACCAACCGTCTATCTGTAGGTAGACGTCACACACATATGTGCTCTTCACACCCTACCCTCAGAACTTCTAAAAAATAAAAGACGTCATGCACCTTTTATTTTTAACTCACACGTCACACACTTATACTATTACTCTTGTGGCGAACAATCTTTGGGCGTAGTATATTGTACTCTCACAAAGAGAAGCGGTGCACGCATGCACTAGTTCTCTCACACCTACTTGCGGGTACACGTAGGAGCGCATTTTTTTGAAGCTAGGAGCACATTTGTTTACAAAGAGGCATCCCAATTGACATTTTGACTAGTCTAGTTTTCAACTTGATGGAGGGTCGGGGACCGCACGTGAATGATACAATATTGTGGGTCCTGGACACGGTGGCACGTTATTGATCGAGTTTTATTTTTACTTGAACTTTAAATGAAAATAGTGGTTCACACGTATTCAATTTAATAACGGCTGGTACAACAAAATCACTCCACTATATATAAGCAAGAGCCTCGGCGCTTGCTTTACTAGGGTTCCTCTCTTTCACTCTCTCATGTTCTCCAGATCTAAGCAAGACATAGGTGGCCACACTCTCTCTCTGCTCACGACTGGCCACAAATCAGGCCGGACCACCTCGACCAGGGCAGGGGTGTAGGTGCATCGTTCAGGCGGTCGTCGGCGGCGAGGGATGAGATCAACAGCTGCCCACACATCCCAATAGGCGACCGTGCCGTTCCCTCCGAGACAGCGCCGGTTCGGGAGGGCCTCCGACCTCTTCTTCCTCCCTGCGGTATTGTGGCCAAGATGCGGCCTCCCGATGCCGTCTTTGCCACCTGCCGACGACCCTCAGGTATATATTCCTTCAAAACCTACCTTGCTCTACTGCCCCAGCTACCCACGTGGCTGGATGTGGATCTTTTTCTACTTCCGTCGGCTGTTCCAAAGCCACCTAGACTTCTACTATTATTAGAGGTAAAGCTAGTTCATACAGCCGAATCTAAGAGTTGGTTCAAATAGGGAAGAAAGTGGGAAAGCTGTAGCATGTATCTAGGACTTGGTTCTAAGAGGAAACGGGGGAAAGTAGTAGATACTGGCTACCTAACCGGTCTCTTGGCTGAAAAGGCGAAGAAAGTGTGGTGGATGGCGAAGGGTGGGGGGAAGTGGACCTGTCTCTTGGTCGAAAAAGGAAAGAAAGTGAGGGGTGTTGGGGCACAACGCAAATGAGAACGAGCAGGTCTAGATTTCCTGTGCTCACATAGGAAAATGTCACCGAGGAGATAAAAAATGGGACAAATGCATACGTGTTGCCCGAGTGTTTGCCACTCTCGGCAACCACATCCGCCTCACCACTTTATGCCCATGCTGTCCCTACGCCCATATCGCTACCGTTAATGTAAAATCACATGAAGCATTAAGAAATGCCACCTAATGTCACTATTAAGTAATGGTCTAGTGTCATCGATAAATTGAAGCAATGCCACCTAATGTCACTATTAAGTAATGGTCTAGTGCCGTTGATACGTCTCCAACATATCTATAATTTTTGATTGTTCCATGCTATTATATTATCTGTTTTGGATGTTTATGGGCTTTATTATACACTTTTATATTATTTTTGGGACTAACCTATTAACCGGAGGCCCAGCCCAAATTGCTGTTTTCTTGCCTATTTCAGTGTTTTGAAGAAAAGGAATATCAAACGGAGTCCAAACGGAATGAAACCTTCGGGAGAGTTATTTTTGGAACGGAAGCAATCCAGGAGACTTGGAGTAGACGTCAGGGAAGCTTCGAGGAAGCCACGAGGCAGGGAGGCGCGCCCTACCCCCTGGGCGCGCCCCCACCCTCGTGGGCCCCTCGTGGCTCCCCTGACCGACTTCTTTCGCCTATGTATATATCCATATACCCTAAAAACATCGAGGAGCACAATAGATCGGGAGTTCCGCTGCCGCAAGCCTCTGTAGCCACCAAAAACCAATCGGGACCCTGTTCCGGCACCCTGCCGGAGGGGGGATCCATCACCGGTGGCCACCTTCATCATCCCGGCGCTCTCCATGACAAGGAGGGAGTAGTTCACCCTCGGGGCTGAGGGTATGTACCAGTAGCTATGTGTTTGATCTCTCTCTCGCGTGTTCTTGAGGTGATACGATCTTGATGTATCGCGAGTTTTGCTATTATAGTTGGATCTTATGATGTTTCTCCCCCTCTACTCTCTTGTAATGGATTGAGTTTTCCCTTTGAAGTTATCTTATCGGATTGAGTCTTTAAGGATTTGAGAACACTTGATGTATGTCTTGCATGTGCTTATCTGTGGTGACAATGGGATATCACGTGATCCACTTGATGTATGTTTTGGTGATAAACTTGCGAGTTCCGTGACCTCGTGAACTTATGCATAGGGGTTGGCACACATTTTCGTCTTGACTCTCCGGTAGAAACTTTGGGGCACTCTTTGAAGTTCTTTGTGTTGGTTGAATAGATGAATCTGAGATTGTGTGATGCATATCATATAATCATACCCACGGATACTTGAGGTGACATTGGAGTATCTAGGTGACATTAGGGTTTTGGTTGATTTATGTCTTAAGGTGTTATTCTAGTACGAACTCTATGATAGATCGAACGGAAAGAATAGCTTCATGTTATTTTACTACGGACTCTTGAATAGATCGGTCAGAAAGGATAACTTTGAGGTGGTTTCGTACCCTACAATAATCTCTTCGTTTGTTCTCCGCTATTAGTGAATTTGGAGTGACTCTTTGTTGCATGTTGAGGGATAGTTATATGATCCAATTATGTTATTATTGTTGATAGAACTTGCACTAGTGAAAGTATGAACCCTAGGCCTTATTTCCTAGCATTGCAATACCGTTTTCGCTCATTTTTACCACTTGTCACCTTGCTGTTCTTATATTTTCAGATAACAAAAACCTATATCTACCATCCATATTGCACTTGTATCACCATCTCTTCGCCGAACTAGTGCACCTATACAATTTACCATTGTATTGGGTGTGTTGGGGACACAAGAGACTCTTTGTTATTTGGTTGCAGGGTTGTTTGAGAGAGACCATCTTCATCCTACGCCTCCCACGGATTGATAAACCTTAGGTCATCCACTTGAGGGAAATTTGCTACTGTCCTACAAACCTCTGCACTTGGAGGCCCAACAACGTCTATAAGGAGAAGGTTGCGTAGTAGACATCAAGCTCTTTTCTGGCGCCGTTGCCGGGGAGGTGAGTGCTTGAAGGTATATCTTTAGATCTTGCGATCGAATCTTTTAGTTTCTTGTTTTATCACTAGTCTTGTTTATAAAAGAAAATTACAAAAAAATGGAATTGAGTTTGCCTCATACGCTTCATCTTTTTAATAATCTTCGTGATAATGATGGAAAGGAAAATTGTGCTCAAGTGCTAGAAGAAGAAGTCTATAAAATGTTTGGCACTAAATCTTTGAATGATGAGCATGATTGCAATGTTGTTAGTATGAACTCTTTGAATATCCGTGGTACTAATGATGATTGCACTAGTCATGATGAAAATGTCTCTTATAAGCATGTCAATTTTTGTGGAGTGCATAGAGTTTGCAAGCACACGCCAAATAGGGAAGATAGATTTTGCAAGAGGCATAAGTATTTGGAAACTAAATGGTTGCAAGAGAGGCTAGATGTTTGTGCTGAAAATTTAAAATTTCTTCACCATACTTGTGAACTTTGCAATGAACATGGTCATTTAAATCTCCAATGCAAATTGTTTCATGATCGTATCGTGTCCAAAAATTGTGATGATTTGATTTCCCTTGCACATCATAATGAACTTAGTTTGCTATTGGGTTATGAAGAAATGAAACGTAGAACTAAGCATATTCCAGAATATAACCTTGAGAAATTCCTCTATATTTTTATGTATTGTGCGGTGAATTGTATTGACAATCCTTATATTGCCAATTACATAAAGAAAACAAAACAAAACAAATAGAGGATGAAGATAATACTAATGAAAGGGAAGAGGCTTCCCAATATCCTCCTATTATTTCTTATGATGAATCAGGTAACGAGGAGGAGCCTTCTATCCAACCAATCTCATCAATAAGGAGCTCAAAAAAGAGGGTTAAACCCACACATAATGTGAAGAAGAAACAGAAAAGACGGAGAAGCAAAGGTGAAAAGGTATCCCCTCCCAAATGATGTTGCTCCTATTACTCATTGTGATGATGATAATTGCTATACCATTGGTGCTATCCGTACTATTAATGATGAGAGTGATTATGCTTATGATATGAAAAGGCCCAAGCTTGGGGATGCTATGTTTGATGAGAATGACAAGTTTGAGAATATATTTGCTGCAATTAATGTTTTTCCCAAGCTTGGGGATGCTATGTTTTATGAAGATGATATTTTTAGCCTTCCAAGTTTTGATGTGCAAATTTATTATGATGATAGCATGCCTCCTATTTATGATGATTATTATGATGACACTCATGCTATAAGAAGTAGTGATGATTATATTTATAAAACTTGTCATGATTATGATTACCCTTTTTCTGAACATTACTCTTTTAATGTGGAAACAATTTATAGTATTCGAGTCTCTTATGATACTCCCACTATTCCGATTGAGAAGAATTTTGCTTATGTAGAGAGTAGTAAATTTTCTATGCTTGTAGATCATGAAAAGAATTCTTTAGGTGCTGGTTATATTGTTGAATTCATTAATGATGCTACTGAAAATTATCATGAGAGAGGATCATATGCTTCTACATATTGCAATAATATCAAGTTTCCTCTCTATGTGCTTAAAATCTTGAAGTTATGCTTGTTTTACCTTCCTATCCAAGTTGATTCTTGTTCCCATAAGTTGTTTGCTCACAAAATCCCTATGCATAGGAAGTGGGTTAGACTTAAATGTGCTAGTCATATTCTTCATGATGCTCTCTTTATGTTTCAATTCTTATCTTTTATGCGAGCATCATTGAAATCATCATGCCTAGCTAGGGGCGTTAAATGTTAACGCTTGTTGGGAGGCAACCCAATTTTACTTTTGTTCCTTACTTTTTGTTCCTGTTTAGTAATAAATAAATCATCTAGCCTATGGTTAGATGTGGTTTTTTGTTTTAATTAGTGTTTGTGCCAAGTAAGACTTATATGATCTTCTTCGATGATAATTATTTGATCTTGCTGAAAAAGACAGAAACTTTCTGCTCACGAAAACAATTGTTAAAAATCACCAGAAAGTGATAAAATACTGATTCCAATGGCAGTAGATCAATAATAAAATTATCTAGGTCATCCTATTTTGGCAGAATGTTTGGAGTTCCAGAAGTATACGTTTGATACATATTACTACATACTGTTCTGTTTTTGACAGATTCTGTTTTCTATGTGTTGTTTGCTTATTTTGATGAATCTATGAGTAGTATAGGAGGGTACGAACCATAGATAAGTTGGAATAAAGTAGATATTACACCAATATGAATTTAGAATGAGTTCACGACAGTACCTAAGTGGTGATTTATTTTCTTATACTAACGGAGCTTACGAGTTTTCCGTTGAGTTTTGTGTTGTGAAGTTTTCAAGTTTTGGGTAAAGATTCGATGGACTATGGAATAAGGAGTGGCAAGAGCCTAAGCTTGGGGATGACCAAGGTACCCCAAGGTAATATTCAAGGATAACCAAGAGCCTAAGCTTGGGGATGCCCCAGATGGCATCCCCTCTTTCGTCTTCGTTCATCGATAACTTTACTTGGAGCTACATTTTTATTCACCACATGATATGTGTTTTGCTTGGAGCGTTATTTTATTTTCTTTTGTTTTGCTTGCTGTTTGAATAATATACCAAGATCTGAAATTCTTAAATGTTAGAGAGCCTTCACATAGTTGCATAATTATTCGGCTACTCATTGATCTTCACTTATATCTTTCGGAGTAGTTTGTCGGTTGCTCTAGTGCTTCACTTATATCTTTTAGAGCATGACGGTGGTTTTATTTTAAATAAATAAATGAAATATCATGCTTCACTTATATTATGTTTAGAGTCCTAAACAGCATGGTAATTTGCTTTGGCTATAAAATTAGTCCTAATGTGATGAGCATCCAAGATAGGTATAATAAAAACTTTCATATAAAGTGACTTGAATACTAAGAGAAGTTTGATACTTGATAATTGTTTTGAGATATGAAGATGGTGATATTAGAATCATGCTAGTTGAGTAGTTGTGAATTTGAGAAATACTTGTTCTAAAGTTTGTGATTCCCGTAGCATGCACGTATGGTTAACCGTTATGTGATGAAGTCGGAGCATGATTTATTTATTGATTGTCTTCCTTATGAGTGGCGGTCGGGGACGAGCGATGGTCTTTTCCTACCAATCTATCCCCCTAGGAGCATGCGCGTAGTACTTCATTTTGATAACTAATAAATTTTTGCAATAAGTATGAGAGTTCTTTATGACTAAGGTTGAGTCCATGGATTATACGCACTCTCACTCTTCCACCATTGCTAGCCTCTCTAATACCGCGCACCTTTCGCCGGTATCATACACCCACCATATACCTTCCTCAAAACAGCCACCATACCTACCTATCATGGCATTTCCATAGCCATTCCGAGATATATTGCCATGCAACTTTCCACCGTTCCGTTTATTATGACATGCTCCATCATTGTCATATTGCTTTGCATGATCATGTAGTTGACATTGTATTTGTGGCAAAGCCACCGTTCATAATTCTTTCATACATGTCACTCATGAGTCATTGCACATCCCGGTACACTGCCGGAGGCATTCATATAGAGTCATATTTTGTTCTAAGTATCTAGTTGTAATTCTTGAGTTGTAAGTAAATAAAAGTGTGATGATCATCTTTATTAGAGCATTGTCCCAGTGAGGGAAAGGATGATGGAGACTATGATTCCCCCACAAGTCGGGATGAGACTCCGGACTAAAAAAAGAAGAAAAAAGAAAAAAGAGAGGCCATAAGAAAAAGAGAGAAAAGGCCCAAATAAAAAAAATAATGAGAGAAAAAGAGAGAAGGGACAATGCTACTATCCTTTTACCACACTTGTGCTTCAGAGTAGCACCATAATCTTCATGATAGAGAGTCTCTTATGTTGTCACTTTCATATACTAGTGGGAATCTTTCATTATAGAACTTGGCTTGTATATTCCAATGATGGGCTTCCTCAAAATGCCCTAGGTCTTCGTGGGAAAGTTGGATGCACACCCACTTAGTTTCTTTTGTTGAGCTTTCATACACTTATAGCACTAGTGCATCCGTTGCATGGCAATCCCTACTCACTAACATTGATATCTATTGATGGGCATCTCCATAGCCCGTTGATACGCCTAGTTGATGTGAGACTATCTTCTCCTTTTTGTCTTCTCCACAACCACCATTCTATTCCACCTATAGTGCTATGTCCATGGCTCATGCTCATGTATTGCGTGAAGATTGAAAAAGTTTGACATCAAAAGTATGAAACAATTGCTTGGCTTGCCATCGGGGTTGTGCATGATTTAAATATTTTGTGTGATGAAGATAGAGCATAGCCAGACTATATGATTTTGTAGGGATAGCTTGCTTTGGCCATGTTATTTTGAGAAGACATGATTGCTTTGTTAGTATGCTTGAAGTATTATTGTTTTCATGTCAATATTAAACTTTTATCTTGGATCTTATGGATCTGAATATTCTTGCCACAATAAAGAAAATTACATTGAGAATTATGTTTGGTAGCATTCCACATCAAAAATTCTGCTTTTATCATTTACCTACTCGAGGACGAGCAGGAATTAAGCTTGGGGATGCTTGATACGTCTCCAACGTATCTATAATTTTTTATTGTTCCATGATGTTATATTATCTTTTTGGATGTTTATGGGCTTTATTATACACTTTTATATTATTTTTGGGACTAACCTATTAACCGGAGGCCCAGCCCAAATTGATGTTTTCTTGCCTATTTCAGTGTTTCGAAGAAATGGAATATCAAACGGAGTCCAAACGGAATGAAACCTTCGAGAGAGTTATTTTTGGAACGGAAGCAATCCAGGAGACTTGGAGTAGACGTCAGGGAAGCTTCGAGGAAGCCACGAGGCAGGGAGGCGCGCCCCCACACTCATGGGCCCCTCGTGGCTCCCCTGATCGACTTCTTTCACCTATATATATCCATATACCCTAAAAACATCGGGGAGCACAATAGATCGGGAGTTCCACCGCCGCAAGCCTCTGTAGTCACCAAAAACCAATCGGGACCCTGTTCCGGCACCCTGTCGGAGGGGGGATCCATCATCGGTGGCCATCTTCATCATCCCGGCGCTCTCCATGACGAGGAGGGAGTAGTTCACCCTCGGGGCTGAGGGTATGTACCAGTAGCTATGTGTTTGATCTCTCTCTCTCTCGTGTTCTTGAGGTGATACGATCTTGATGTATCGCGAGCTTTGCTATTATAGTTGGATCTTATGATGTTTCCCCCCCTCTACTCTCTTGTAATGGATTGAGTTTTCCCTTTGAAGTTATCTTATCGGATTGAGTCTTTAAGGATTTGAGAACACTTGATGTATGTCTTGCATGTGCTTATCAGTGGTGACAATGGGATATCACGTGATCCACTTGATGTATGTTTTGGTGATCAACTTGCGAGTTCCGTGACCTCGTGAACTTATGCATAGGGGTTGGCACACGTTTTCATCTTGACTCTCCGGTAGAAACTTTGGGGCACTCTTTGAAGTTCTTTGTGTTGGTTGAATAGATGAATCTGAGATTGTGTGATGTATATCGTATAATCATACCCACGGATAGTTGAGGTGACATTGGAGTATCTAGGTGACATTAGGGTTTTGGTTGATTTGTGTCTTAAGGTGTTATTCTACTACGAACTCTATGATAGATCGAACGGAAAGAATAGCTTCATGTTATTTTACTACGGACTCTCGAATAGATCGGTCAGAAAGGATAACTTTGAGGTGGTTTCGTACCCTACAATAATCTCTTCGTTTGTTCTCCTCTATTAGTGACTTTGTAGTGACTCTTTGTTGCATGTTGAGGGATAGTTATATGATCCAATTATGTTATTATTGTTGAGAGAACTTGCACTAGTGAAAGTATGAACCCTAGGCATTATTTCCTAGCATTGCAATACCATTTTCGCTCACTTTTACCACTTGTTACCTTGCTGTTCTTATATTTTCAGATTACAAAAACCTATATCTACCATCCATATTGCACTTGTATCACCATCTCTTCGCCGAACTAGTGCACCTATACAATTTACCATTGTATTGGGTGTGTTGGGGACACGAGAGACTTTTTGTTATTTGGTTGCAGGGTTGTTTGAGAGAGACCATCTTCATCCTACGCCTCCCACGGATTGATAAACCTTAGGTCATCCACTTGAGGGAAATTTGCTACTATCCTACAAACCTCTACACTTGGAGGCCCAACAACGTCTAAGAGGAGAAGGTTGCGTAGTAGACACCAGCCGTCGATAAATTGAAGCGATGCCACCACCATTTTATGAAGTGCTTCCATCTTGCTTTATTTCCCATGAATTGTGTTTTTGTAGTTACACTTAAATCTCACACCGCTAACATTGCTTCATGATAACCCACAAGTATAGGGGATCGCAACAGTTTTCGAGGGTAGAGTATTCAACCCAAATTTATTGATTCGACACAAGGGGAGCCAAAGAATATTCTCAAGTATTAGCAACTGAGTTGTCAATTCAGCCACACCTGGATAACTTAATATCTGCAGCAAAGTATTTAGTAGCAAAGTAATATGATAGTAGTGGTAACGGTAACAAAGGTAACAGTAGCAAAAGTAATATTTTTGGTGTTTTGTAGTGATTGTAACAGTAGCAACAGAAAAGTAAATAAGCGAAGAACAATATATAAAAAGCTCGTAGGCATTGGATCGGTGATGGAGAATTATGCCGGATGCGGTTCATCACGTAACAATCATAACATAGGGTGATACAGAACTAGCTCCAATTCATCAATGTAATGCAGGCATGTATTCCAAATATAGTCATACGTGCTTATGGAAAAGAACTTGCATGACATCTTTTGTCCTACCCTCCCGTAGCAGCGGGGTCCTAATGGAAACTAAGGGATATTAAGGCCTCCTTTTAATAGAGTACCGGAACAAAGCATTAGCACATAGTGAATACATGAACTCCTCAAACTATGGTCATCACCGGGAGTGGTCCCGATTATTGTCACTTCGGGGTTGCCGGATCATAACACATAGTAGGTGATTATAGACTTGTAAGATAGGATCAAGAAAGCACATATATTCATGAAAACATAATAGGTTCAGATCTGAAATCATGGCACTCGGGCCCTAGTGACAAGCATTAAGCATAGCAAAGTCATAGCAACATCAATCTCAGAACATAGTGGATACTAGGGATCAAACCCTAACAAAACTAACTCGATTACATGATAGATCTCATCCAACCCATCACCGTCCAGCAAGCCTATGATGGAATTACTCACGCACGGCGGTGAGCATCATGAAATTGGTGATGGAGGATGGTTGATGATGACGATGGCGACGAATCCCCCTCTCCGGAGCTCCGAACGGACTCCAGATCAGCCCTCCCGAGAGGTTTTAGGGCTTGGTGGCGGCTCCGTATCGTAAAACGCGATGAATTCTTTTCTCTGATTTTTTTTCTCCCCGAAAGCAAATATATAGAGTTGGAGTTGAGGTCGGAGGAGCTCCAGGGGGCTCACGAGGTAGGGGGGCGCGCCCTAGGGGGGCAGGCGTGCCCTCCACCCTCGTGGACAGGGTGTGGGCCCCCTGGTCTTCATCTTTTGCAAGGATTTTTTTTATTTCTAAATAGACGTTCCGTGGAGTTTCAGGTCATTCCGAGAACTTTTGTTTCTGCACATAAATAACACCATGGAAAGTCTGCTGAAAACAATGTCAGTCCGGGTTAGTTCCATTCAAATCATGCAAGTTAGAGTCCAAAACAAGGGCAAAAGTGTTTGGAAAAGTAGATACGACGGAGACGTATCAACTCCCCCAAGCTTAAACCTTTGCTTGTCCTTAAGAAATTCAGTTGATAAACTGAAAGTGATAAAAAAAACTTTTACAAACTCTGTTTGCTCTTGTTGTTGTAAATATGTAAAGCCAGCATTCAAGTTTTCAGCAAAGATTATGACTAACCACATTCACAATAACTCTCAGGTCTCATGTTTACTCATATCAATGGCATAATCAACTAGCGAGCGATAATAATAAATCTCGGATGACAACACTTTCTCAAAACAATCATAATATGATATAACAGGATGGTATCTCGCTAGCCATTTCTGAGACCGCAAAACATAAATGCAGGGCACCTTTAAAGATCAAGGACTGTCTAGACATTGTAATTCATGGTAAAAGAGATCCAGTCATAGTCATACCCAATATAAATTAATAGTAACGAATGCAAATGACAGCTGCGTCTCCAGCTAGTGCTTTTTAATAAGAGGGTGATGACTCAACATAAAAGTAAATAGATAGGCCCTTCGCAGAGGGAAGCAGGGATTTGTAGAGGTGCCAGAGCTCGGTTTTGAAATAGAGATAAATAATATTTTGAGCGGCATACTTTCATTGTCAACATAACAACCAAGAGATGGCGATATCTTCCATGCTACACACATTATAGGCGGTTCCCAAACAGAATGGTAAAGTTTATACTCCCCCTCCACCAACAAGCATCAATCCATGACTTGCTCGAAACAACGAGTGTCTCCAACTAGCAACAGTCCCAAGGGGAGTTTTGTTTGCAATTATTTTGATTTAGTTTGCATAAAGCATGGGACTGGGCATCCCGGTGACCAGCCATTTTCTCGTGAATGAGGAGCGGAGTCCACTCCTCTTGAGAATAACCCGCCTAACATGGAAGATAAGGGCAGCCCTAGTTGATACATGAGCTATTCGAGCATACAAAATAGTATGTTTGTTTGAAGGTTTAGAGTTTGGCACATACAAATTTACTTGGAACGGCAGGTAGATACCGCATATAGGAAGGTATAGTGGACTCATATGGAATAACTTTGGGGTTTAAGGGATTGGATGCACAAGCAGTATTCCCGCTTAGTACAAGTGAAGGCTAGCAAAAGACTGGGAAGCGACCAACTAGAGAGCGACAACAGTCATGAACATGCATTAAAATTAATAAACATTGAGTGCAAGCATGAGTAGGATATAGTCCACCATGAACATAAATATCGTGAAGGCTATGTTGATTTGATTCAACTACATGTGTGAACATGTGCCAAGTCGAGTCACTTAAATCATTCAAAGGAGGATACCACCACACTATACCACATCACAACCATTTTAATAGCATGTTGGCACGCAAGGTAAACCATTATAACTCATAGCTAATTAAGCATGGCACGAGCAACTATGATCTCTAATTGTCATTGCAAACATGTTTATTCATAATAAGCTGAATCAGGAACGATGAACTCATCATATTTACAAAAACAAGAGAGGTCGAGTTCATACCAGC
Source organism: Aegilops tauschii subsp. strangulata (assembly GCF_002575655.3). Taxonomy (NCBI): domain Eukaryota; kingdom Viridiplantae; phylum Streptophyta; class Magnoliopsida; order Poales; family Poaceae; genus Aegilops; species Aegilops tauschii. Next base: position 283,394,976 of record NC_053036.3, read on the forward strand.
TTTTCTCATCTCAGTCAGTCTATCATATATCGTCATAATTGCCTTTCACTTACACGACCGAATGATGTGAATAATAATAAGAGTGCACGTGCATTGGACTAAGCTGGAATCTGCGAGCATTCAATAAACAGGAGAAGACAAGGCAATATGGGCTCTTGGTTAAATCAACAATAATGCATATAAGAGCCACTTCAACAATTTAATCATGGTCTTCTCCTACGACCCCCAAAGAAAAGAAATAAAACTATTTACAAGGGAAAGCTCCCAACAAACAAAAGAAGAATAGGAAATAGTTTTGGGTTTTCTCTTTTTTTCTTTTGATTATTACTACTACAGCAAGAAAAGTAAACTAACTAAAAGCTACACTAATTTTTTTGCTTTTTCTTAAGGTTTATTAAACACACAAGAAGAAAGCAGGAAAAAGAAAATAAACTAGCATGGATATTACAGTGAAAGAGTATGAGCACCGACATCTAGTAATGAGTGTGTGAACATAAATGTAATGTCGGTGAGAGATACGTACTCCCCCAAGCTTAGGCTTTTGGCCTAAGTTGGTTTATTGCCACGGATGGTCTGGCAGATATCCATAGTTGTAGCCGGGGTCGTACTGAGATGAAGAGGACTCTGACTGCCACTGGCTGGCAGTCATCTCCAGATCCCAAAGGTAATCAGACTGTCGTGAAGGCTCAAATTGTGGTTCCGGCTCTGGGGCTGGTGTAGGGTTCCCGTAGGCTTGAATGGCTGCCCACGGAATGAGATACGGACCTTCAGATAAATTAAACAAGGAAGGAGCAGGCAAGGTAATAGTCTCAGGGTGATGTTTATCAAAGAACAATTTGTATTTAAGCTCCCCTTCCTTGTTCTTAACAATAAAGTCATGCGCTACCATACTCTTATAATCTAAATAAGCATTGGGCAGCAATTTTTCTTCTTTCTCATAGTACCTAATAGGTATGTTATAATGTGCAGCAAGGCGTGAAGCATAAATACCTCCAAAGATGGGACCCTTAGTACGGTTCAGACTTAACCGTTTAGCAATAATACCGCCCATACTAACAGTGTTATCGGAATATAAACCATGGAGCAAAATGATAATATCAGGAACACTAAGGTTTCCATAGTTTCCGCGACCAATTAAGCAACGACTAGCAAATATAGCAAAGTAGCGTAAAACAGGAAAATGTATGCTAGTGATTCTTGCATCGGAAACCTTCCTAGTTTCCCCTACAGTAATAGTGTCAATAAACCCATCCACATCTTTTTGATGTGGTTCATCTAAGGTACCCTCGAAGGGTATTTTGCAAACCTTGCAAAATTCATATAGTGGCATCTTCTTAACAACATCATATAAATGAAACTCTACTGAAGGAGGTGTTTCTTTAGGAAAATAGTAGAAGTTTTGCACAAAAGTATTGGTGAGTAAGAGATACTGATGACGTTGGTCACGGAGGAAGTCGGTGCGGCCATCATTCTCAGCCAATGAATAGAAATCATCATAAATCCCGGCTTCACTCAAGAAATCATCGGAAGGCCATTCACACGGCCGAACCTCCGCGGTGCGAGGCAAATTATATTTGGGCCTCTGTGCTTCTTCATTCTGCTTTTGCTTCGAGCTTCGGCTCGATGAGCCTCTCAAAAATCTCTTCATTATTTTCTGAAATATTCTGAAATTTTTAGTAACTTCAAACAAAAGTGAACCAAGCTCAACAAAATTGATAGCAACTACTCCTACAAGTGCCTAGAGCCTATATCGTGCATTAGAACTACTTGGAACCATATAAATTTGACATGCAAGCTCAAGAACATGGTCACCTAGGCAGCACAAATTTGCAATGAATAAAGCACTAGAACAAAAACTAATTGGACCAATGGAGGAGTCACATACCAAGGAACAATCCCCCCAAGCAGTTTTGTGAGAGGTGCTTTGAGCAAGGAGATCGAAAATCGCAGCAAAATGAACTAGAACTCGTGCTTGAGCTGGATATTGGTGTTTGTGGGAGGAAGAAGGACTGTATGGGTGCAGGAATAAGTGGAGGAGGGCCACTGTGGGCCCACGAGGCAGGGGGCGCGCCCTGGGGGGTAGGGCGCGCCCTCCACCCTCGTGGCCAGGTGCTTGCCCCTCCTGCTGTGTTCTCAGTGCCAGATATTCTCAAAAATTCTAGAAAAAATCATATTCCATTTTCAGGGCATTTGGAGAACTTTTATTTTCGGGGTATTTTTATATTGCACGGATAAATCAGAAAACAGACAAGGAAATACTATTTTTACTTTATTTCAACTAAATAACAGAAAGTAGAAAGAGGGTACAGAAGGTTGTGCCTTCTAGTTTCATCCATCTCATGCTCATCAAAAGGAATCCACTAACAAGGTTGATCAGGTCTTGTTAACAAACTCATTCCAAAAAACATGGAACCGGAGAAATTTCGAATATCACTATGTTACCTCAACGGGGATATGCACATCCCCTATAATAAGAATATCATATTTCTTCTTGACGATAGGAAGAGGAAATTCAAAACCTCCAAAAATAATCGATGGAATTTTTCCAATAGAATTTATACTATGAACTTGAGGTTGTTTCCTCGGAAAGTGTACCGTATGCTCATTACCATTGACATGAAAAGTGACATTGCCTTTGTTGCAGTCAATAACAGCCCCTGCAGTATTCAAAAAGGGTCTTCCAAGAATAATAGACATACTATCGTCCTCGGGAATATCAACAATAACAAAGTCCGTTAAAATAGTAACGTTTGCAACCACAACAGGCACATCCTCACAAATACCGACAGGTATAGCAGTTGATTTATCAGCCATTTGCAAAGATATTTCAGTAGGTGTCAACTTATTCAAATCAAGTCTACGATATAAAGAAAGAGGCATAACACTAACACCGGCTCCAAGATCACATAAAGCAGTTTTAACATAGTTTCTTTTAATGGAGCATGGTATAGTGGGTACTCCTGGATCTCCTAGTTTCTTAGGTATTCCACCCTTAAAAGTATAATTAGCAAGCATGGTGGAAATCTCAGCTTCAGGTATCTTTCTCTTATTTGTAACAATATCTTTCATATACTTAGCATAAGGATTCATTTTGAGCATATCAGTTAATCGCATACGCAAAAAGATAGGTCTTATCATTTCGGCAAAGCGCTCAAAATCCTCATCATCCTTCTTCTTGGATGGTTTGGGAGGAAAAGGCATGGGTTTCTGAACCCCTGGTTCCCTTTCTTTACCATGTTTTCTAGCAGCAAAGTCTCTCTTATCATAACGTTGATTCTTTGATTGTGGGTTATCAAGATCAACAACAGGCTCAATTTCTACATCATTATCATTACTACGTTGAGCATCATCATGGACATCATCATTAACATTTTCATTAAGTTCATGTTCATTACCAAATTGTGTTTTAGCATCAGAAATAGAAAGATCATTTGGATTCTCAGGTGTTTCAGCAATAGGTTCCCTAGAAGCATGGAAAGTCCTAACATTTTTCTTTTTCTTCTTTTTAGAAGTACTAGGTGCATCTATATTGTTTCTCTGAGAATCTTGCTCAATTCTCTTGGGGTGGCCTTCAGGATACAAAGGTTCCTGAGTCATTCTACCAGTTCTAGTAGCCATTCTAACAGCATAATCATTCTTCTTACTATTCATTTCATTGAGAAAATCATTTTGAGCCTTAAGTACTTGTTCTACTTGAGTGGTAACCATAGAAGCATGTTTACTAATGAGTTTAAGTTCACCTTTAATATTAGCCATATAATCACCCAAGTGTTCAATCATATAAGCATTTTGTTTTAATTGTCTACCAAAATAAGCATTGAAATCTTCTTGCTTAACCACAAAGTTATCAAACTTATCCAGGCATTGGCTAGGAATTTTAGTAGGAGGTATTTCAGCTTCATCAAATCTATAGAGAGAATTTACCTTTACTACCTGTGTCGGGTTATCAAGACCATGCGTTTTTCAATTGGTAATGGATTAGGATCACATATTTCTTCAACAGGCGGTAAATTAAGACCATGTATTTCTTCAATAGGAGGTAAATTCTTAACATCTTCAGCTTTAATAACTTTTTCTTTCATAGATTTCTTTGCCTCTTGCATATCTTCAGGACTGAGAAATAGAACACCTCTCTTCTTCAGAGTGGGTTTAGGAATAGGCTCAGGAATTGGCTCAGGAGCTGGCTCAGGAAGTGTCCAATTATTTTCATTTGTCAACATATTATTCAATAGAATTTCAGCTTCATCCGGTGTTCTTTCCCTGAAAACAGAACCAGCACAACTATCCAGGTAATCTCTGGAAGCATCGGTTAGTCCATTATAAAAGATATCAATTATTTCATTTTTCTTAAGAGGATGATCAGGCAAAGCATTAAGTAACTTGAGAAGCCTCCCCCAAGCTTGTGGGAGACTCTCTTCTTAAATTTGCACAAAATTGTATGTATCCCTTAAAGCAGCTTGTTTCTTATGAGCAGGGGAATATTTAGCAGAGAAGTAATAGATCATATCCTGGGGACTACGCACACAACCAGGATCAAGAGAATTAAACCATATCTTAGCATCACCCTTTAATGAGAACAGAAATATTTTAAGGATGTAATAGTAGTGAGTTTTCTCATCATTAGTGAACAGGGTGGCTATTCATTTAATTTAGTAAGATGTGCCACAACAATTTCAGATTCATAGCCATGAAAAGGATCAGATTCAACCAAAGTAATTATATCAGGATCAACAGAGAATTCATAATCCTTATCGGTAACACAGATAGGTCAAGTAGCAAAAGCAGGGTCAGGTTTCATTCTAGAATTAAGAGATTGCTGATTCCATTTAGCTAATAACCTCTTGAGCTCATATCTATCTTTGCAAGCTAAAATAGCTAAAGAAGTTTCTTTATCAAAAACATAACCCTCAAGAATAACATGCAAGTCTTCATCTTCACTTTCATCAATATAATCAGTTTCAATAATTTCTTTCTCTCTAGCCCTAGCAATTTGTTCATCAAGAAATTCACTAAGGGGCACAGTAGTATCAAGCATAGAAGTAGTTTCATCATAAGTATCATGCATAACAGAAGTGGCATCATCAATAACATGCGACATATCAGAACGAATAGCAGAAGCAGGTTTAGGTGTCGCAAGCTTACTCAAAATAGAAGGTGAATCAAGTGCAGAGCTTGATGGCAGTTCCTTACCTCCCCTCGTAGTTGAGGGATAAATTGTTGTCTTAGCGTCTTTCAAGTTCTTCATAGAGACAAGCAGATATAAATCCCAGGTGACTCAAAGAATAGAGCTATGCTCCCCGGCAACGGCGCCAAAAAATAGTCTTGATAACCCACAAGTATAGGGGATCGCAACATTTTTCGAGGGTAGAGTATTCAACCCAAATTTAATTATTCGACACAAGGGGAGCCAAAGAATATTCTCAGGTATTAGCAACCGAGTTGTCAGCCACACTTGGATAACTTAATATCTGCAGCAAAGTATTTAATAGCAAAGTAATATGATAGTTGTGGTAACGGTAACAAAGGTAACAGTAGCAAAAGTAATATTTTTGGTGTTTTGTAGTGATTGTAACAGTAGCAACAGAAAAGTAAATAAGCGAAGAACAATATATAAAAAGCTCGTAGGCATTGGATCGGTGATGGAGAATTATGCCGGATGCGGTCCATCATGTAACAATCATAACATAGGGTGATACAGAACTAGCTCCAATTCATCAATGTAATGTAGGCATGTATTTCGAATATAGTCATACATGCTTATGGAAAAGAACTTGCATGACATCTTTTGTCCTACCCTCCCATGGCAGCGGGGTCCTAATGGAAACTAAGGGATATTAAGGCCTCCTTTTAATAGAGTACCGGAACAAAGCATTAGCACATAGTGAATACATGAACTCCTCAAACTATGGTCATCACCGGGAGTGGTCCCGATTATTGTCACTTTGGGGTTGCCGGATCATAACACATAGTAGGTGATTATAGACTTGCAAGATAGGATCAAGGACTCACATATATTCATGAAAACATAATAGGTTCATATCTGAAATCATGGCACTCGGGCCATAGTGACAAGCATTAAGCATAGCAAAGTCATAGCAATATGAATCTCAGAACATAGTGGATACTAGGGATCAAACCCTAACAAAACTAACTCGATTACATGATAGATCTCATCCAACCCATCACCGTCCAGCAAGCCTATGATGGAATTACTCACGCACGGCGGTGAGCATCATGAAATTGGTGATGGAGGATGGTTGATGATGACGATGGTGATGAATCCCCCTCTCCGGAGCCCCGAACGAACTCCAGATCAGCCCTCCCGAGAGGTTTTAGGGCTTGGCGGCGGCTCTGTATCGTAAAACGCAATGAATTCTTCTCTCTGATTTTTTCTCCCCGAAAGCAAATATATAGAGTTGGAGTTGAGGTCGGAGGAGCTCCAGGGGGCCCATGAGGTAGGGGGGCGCGCCCTCCACCCTCGTGGACAGGGTGTGGGTCCCCTAGTCTTCATCTTTTGCAAGGATTTATTATTATTTCTAAATAGACATTCCGTGGAGTTTCAGGTCATTTCGAGAACTTTTGTTTCTGCACATAAATAACACCATGGAAAGTCCTGAAAACAGCGTCAGCCCGGGTTAGTTCCATTCAAATCATGCAAGTTAGAGTCCAAAACAAGGGCAAAAGTGTTTGGAAAAGTAGATACGACGGAGACGTATCACTTCATCCCAGTGGAACTGCACAAATTTGAGTGCACATTCACTGACCATGTGCTACTGTCATGGCAGTAATACTAATGCTATTGTCCTGCATGTTAATCCGGTGGCACTGTTGATGTGATGTGATCCTACTTACTTAAGGGCACTTTCATACTGTCAATGTAGTGCCAATTATAACACAATAGATGCTGCTGTTAATCATATGCCACTGCAAATAACTGTCACTCCTTAAATAACCGTATTTCATATTTGCGCAAACAGGGATGTCTGACTCCGTATCGTTTCTATCTGCGCAATCAAAAGTACACACCTTAGTTTTAGTAGAACTGCACAAAATGAGATGGCTATTCCCAGTTGCCGTCGTCTAACCACTCATCTTCCAGGTATTCCTACATTGGTAGTAACTAGGTAGAATGACCAACACAATCTAAAAGAAGCTGATTCGTGCGTTTTACTTCCTGATTGCAGCGTAGGGACGAGCGTAAACAACTGCATCCTAGTGGGAAATGCACTTTCTCCCAGTTCATCCATGGACCGAGGACTAGCTGACACGGCTACACGGAGGGTTTTGAGACAGGTGCGCGGACAAGAGGCATTGTGGTCTGCTTATTTCTGCAAATGGCGGTGCTTAAATTTAGTGGAACTGCACAAGAAGTTTAGATGGTCAGTACACTACATGGTTCTGTTCAACATTCCAACTGAGAACACAATTATAATTGGTCATTATGGAATGAGAGAACCTAACCCTGGATGGTGGCAACAAGAAAAACCAGAGTGAACTCCAGGAAATTAAAGCCTGCCTAGGGAGGCCCTTTGCTCAGAGAAGCCTTGCTTGATTTTTCCTGATTTGTAAATGTTGGATTTCGGGTACCGGCAAAACCCTTAAGGTTCAAACACCGGGGTGCCCGCGAAGATCTCCCCCTCATCGATCACGCCCTCACGCTTCATGAATTCACGGATTAGCTCACCGAACCCAAAGAACACAAAGACACAAGATTTATACTGGTTCGGGCCACCGTTACGGTGTAATACCCTACTCCAGTGTGGTGGTGGTGGATTGCCTCTTGGGCTGAGGATGAACAGTACAAAGGGAAGAACAGCCTCCTGAGGAGAGGTGTTCTTGTGCTTGGTGAGTGGTGTGCGGATGAGGATGGCCTCAGTGATCTCCCCTACTATGGTGGTGGCTAGTCCTATTTATAGAGGCCCTGGTCCTCTTCCCAAATATTGAGCGGGAAGGGAGCCAACAACGGCCAATTTGAAAGGGGACAGCTAGTACAGCTTATCCTGACAAAAGTAGTCTTCGCCTGCCAAAGGCTCGGGTGGTGACGCCGTCTTGGGCTCCACAATGACCTCCGTCTTGCCGTCCTGCTGGTCTTGGTCTCGTTGCACCGATATCGAAACCTTTGCTTGACGCCTCGGTACTCCTCGCATGCGCTTTCCCCCTTAGCACCAAAGAGGAAGCAAGGACACTGTGCGCGCTGGCGCCCGCCTGGTCTCGTTCGTCATGGCTCACGTCACTGGAACCTCGCGAGGTTTGCCTTGCCTTGATCTCGCCGCCCCTCGCGGGCCAGCCCGGTGAGGCCGCTCCCGAGGAGGTCTTATGTCGTCCGCCTCGTGAGGGTCTTGAAAGCTTGTTGGTGAAGATGGGCTGTACGGGCCCGCTTGCAGAGCCACGCCGTGGGTTGCAGGCAGACAAGTCTGGGGACCCCCGTTCCCAGAACACCGACAGTAGCCCCCGGGCCCAAGGCGCGCTCGGACTTGGCTTCGAAGCGAAGCCAAGGGGCAAGTGCGGAGCGCCGCGGGCCCCAACAGCCTGCGACCTTGGTCGATGCGTGGCAGTTGATTGGACGTGGGTGTCTCTGCTTCCCCATGTTGCCTCGGTAACTGCCCGACTGTCAAAAAGGCTGGCATAGACAGTGCTTGCCTTCATTATTTCCTTTCGCCTTGCTCCAGATCCCCTTTCTTGCTCTTCGCTTTCGAAATCTCCAGATCTGCTCCCTTCCCCTTCCGCATCAGCGACCAATGGCGCCTCGGAAGGTCAAGCCTGCCTCGTCGCCGGCCTGGTACGAGCCTGCTCTCGATGCACCCAACATCTCGGAGAACAACCTCGCCGCCATGCGCTTGCTGACTGCAGGGGATAGCAACAAGAGGGGGAAGACTGAGCTCCGGGCTGCCTCTGACGTGCCGGAGCCCGAGGGAAGCACCTTCTTCCCCTTCTTCACTAGCAGCATCGTCGCAGGGTTGGTTCCCCCCTTCTCTGCTTCTTCTATGAGGTCCTTGGCCACTACGGGCTGCAGACGCTGCATCTTCATCCCAACTCTATCCTTCTGTTGTCAATCTTCGCCTACTACTGCGAGGCGTAACTTGGCATGATGCCGTCCGTGGCTCTGCTATGCCACTTCTTCTTCCTCCGCATCAACGAGGTCATACCTTCGGGTGTGCGAATTTCATCGCGGCCGGCAAGGCCAACTCAGTCTCGAAGACTGGGAACAAGGCCGACGGCTTCAGGAGCAAGTGGGCCATGATGGACGCTAAATGTGTCCACCCACGCCTGACGCTGCCAACGGAGATGCCCCAGTCTGACAAGGGGTGGTCCTGCATGAAGCTCACTGATGAGCGTGCGACGTTGGTGCTGGAGCAGATGAAGACCGACCTGAAGCCGGGCAACGCGAAGGCGGCAAAGGTGACAGGGGCCATGCTTCTTCGGAATTCCTGATGCTGCGCGTAGCCCCGCTTCAGGCTCGTACGCGTCCCTTGTGGGAGCTTGGGGACAAAGAGGACAAGGTTCGCCTGAGCCCGAAGGCCTTGTCCGACGGTGAGCTGGCCGTGGTTCTCCGCCTCTTGGTTGGGGATGACCAGTAGTACTCGCCAAGCATCTTCACTCCCTTGTTTCGCCATGAGGACGGGGCGCAGGTCGTGGCCTCCATGCCGACTTTTGACGGGCGCGGGCTGGTGCCGCCAGGGCCTGCCGGGGCCCCTGTGGCGCCGATGCCAGTGGAGCTGTCTTCTGATGAGTCCCGCGGGGAGGAAGAGGAGGAGGAGGACTCGGAGGTGACCCCCGAAGGGATGGGGGAAACCTCCCCCTTGAGCATGGCCGACATCCTCCACACCCTGCCAGACGACGACGAGGCCGACGCCCGCCAGGAGAAGGGGGAGCCGCCCATGGTCCCGATGAGGGGCAGGACGGCGCTGGTCTCCCAAGGTGCCACCCCAGCTTTGACGCCGCCTGGGGCTGCCTCCGGCCCCTCCGCTGCCCCCGCTTCTGCTCCTGGAGCCTGCGCGCACGTACTTCAAGCCTCGAGGCTCTCGGGCTTCAAGCTCACCAAGTGGAGGGTGGACTACGCCACGGTGGACCAGTAAGTGCTCGTGCTTTGCCTTGTTCTTGATTATGCTGCTGATTCCTGATGCTTCTCTGCTGTGCGATTAGGCCGACGCCTGTGACAAAGAAGAGGAAGGAGGGGGTGGTTGTGCCGCCCGGGACCAACCCGCCTGCTCCGTCAGCGTCTCCCTCCGTGGAGAAGGGCTGCGTTGGCGCTCATGTCTCTCCGGCCCGGTCGTCCTCGCGAGGCATGGGGGAGAACCCTCGGGAGGAGTCAGCCCCCGTGGCCTCGCTGGATCCGGAGGCACCGGCGTCCGGCTCGGCTGTTGAAGCCTCCGAGGCTCAGGAGCTCCCAGCTTCCCAGGCTATGGTGACAATACCTTCTCCTCCACCTCCTGCTGCGCCGCTGATCCCAAGTCCTTCTGCCTCTCCTGACTATTGGAGCACGCCCTTCTGGAGATGACCTGGCTGCGAGAAGATCTTCAAGGCGTCGACCCCCTCCTGATGGCCGGGCGTCTGGAGCTAGTTTCTGGCTGGCTCTGTTCCGACGTGTCTGTTCGAGCGGCGCAGAGCCAGGCCGTGGCGACCTCTGAGAAGGAGAAGCAGGCCGCTGCCCAGGCAGCGGCCACTCGCGAGGTGGCGCTGAAGGACGTCGAGGCCGCCAAGAGTCGCTGCTAGACGCTGGAGGCCGAGCTGAAGACCCTGCACAACGAACGCGCAGAGGAAGCCCGTGGCTGTCAGGCGGAGGAGGAGAAGATGAAGGCCCGGGAGGATGCCATCAAGGGTCGCGACACCGAGCTGGAGCAGTCGGCAAAGGCGCAGGCCATTGAGCGCGGCCGATTGGATGAGCTGGAACGGAAGGTGAAGGTGGAGGAAGCCGAACTTGCCGCGAAGGCGAAGGTTTTGGCTGAGGACCGCGCGGCCTTCGCGCTTCTCGAGAATAGGTCTCGCGAGGCTCTGAAGTCACTCTATGAGAAGGGCTTGGAGAGGCCGCTGACCACCGACGAGGATGGCCCCGCCCAGCTGCTTCCCTACTTGGTTGCCGCGCTTGAGGAGGTTGTGAGCGGCATCGTTCCCATGGCCGAGGAAGAAGCCGAGGTTCTTTCCTCAGCTGCGCTGACGTGTGTCTTCAGCCACCTCCATCTTCGCGACCATACCGCTCGCCTTGACGAGCTGCTGGAGCCCGTGGCTGATGAACACTACACAGCCGCCGCCGCGGCCGTGAAAGGTCAGGTGGAGGCCTTGCTGAAGAAGTTCCGCGCCTTCATTTTCGTGCCTTCTACCGAAGGCGCCACCACTCCTGCAGCTCCGGCCGGTGGCCGCGACGAAGGCGATGTCATCAAGGGAGGAGCGCCTCTAGCGGGCGTCGGTGGTGCTCAAGGGTGACTTGCGGCTCCTTTCCTGTTTTATTCCTGCAACATGCATCATGCCTCGTGGAGGCGTTAAACTTGCGTTCGGTATTGTGAGAACAATATGTCTTGTAATATTTTCTTTGAGATTTTGCGATTTTCTTCCTATCCGCTTTACGTTCTACGTCGGCAGAGCCCGGCCCCGCGCATACCTCAACCGCCATAGGGCCGACCAGAGACCAGGACGGAACCAAGGAGTGAGGGGCTACGTGACCAGTTAGGCTCTTGAGTCGCGATGCTCAGGAGTCCCCCTTGACGGGCAAACAGCTTATAGGAAGCGGGCGTAGGAGTGAGTTTAGTGTTCTACGTCGGCAGGGCCCGGACCCGCGCATACCTCAACCGCCGTTCGGCCGACCGGAGACCAGGACGGGACCAAGGAGTGAGGGGCTACGTGACCAGTTAGGCTCCTGAGTCACGATGCTCAGGAGTCCCCCTTGACGTGCAAACAACCTTCATACCTTTGTCCTCGCCGAGGCTCGGCTCGGGAGGGGCGCGCGACGACCAGGTCCGGGGAACCTGGTTGGGTGGCGTACGCTTGGGCGTGACCCGAGCGCAGCCCCCGTGCCCAGCCCCCTTGCGCGACTCTCCCGAGGGGAGGTGTTGCGGTGAGGCCGGACACTGAGCTCAAGGGCTCCCTGAAGTTGATACGGCCGTGGGGCCGCCCTCAGTTGTTTATCACCAGCGCAGAGCATAGTGCTTCCGCACTTGCACGGGCATAGCCACTCCTTGGCAGTGTCGACGGCCAGCGCGGAGCATGGTGCTTCCACTGGTACGTGGGAGGGGACTCCCTACTGTGGAGAGCCCCCGGGGCGTGTACAGCCCCGCCCTGACACGTGGCTTGCACGACAGGGCTAGACGAGGTGTGTCTGGGCACTCGTGAGCCAGCGCGGGACTCACGAGGCACTACCTCAAGGCGGGTTGGGCCTGGTCTTGATTCTTGTTTGCTGTGGTGGTCCTGCGAGGTGGTTAGACAAACTGCACCGAACGAATCTCCTGAGGTTATCGCGTGAGAAGGCCAGGCACCAACGGCCCCAGGAGGTGACGTGAACGGGGCCGGCCCGCCAGACAGAGCTCAGCCGTTGGATTTATCGACGCTGCAGGAACGGGCCCGAGCACAGACGCGGTGCCCAACCTTTCTCACGCGAAGGGTCCTGAAGAAAGACAATCGGCGTGCGGCTCTCGTGGTAGGTGACAATCAAGCAGGTGATAGTCATAGATAGATTGAGAATGGAAAGCAAACTGGCCCAAGTAAATGCAGGGAAGATACATGCCACTGGGTCAGGCCCGAGCGGCTTGGGGATGATGCAGCCCGAGAGGCGCCCCCAGCAAGGTAAGTTAAAGACATAAAAAGGGATACATGCCACAGGGACGGACCCACATGGCCTGGGAATGATGCAGCCCTGAGGGCGCTCCCAGCTGAATAAACTTGGAAAGTGTCACCTGGTTCTGTTGATGAAGGGGTGTTGAGGCAGCTGAAGATGCGTGGTGCAGGGGTTGCTCCTCACGAGCCACCGGGGCCCTGAGCCTCAGGAGGCTCTAGTGGTCCAGGCGGTTCCTTGAGGACCGTCTCCATCTCCGCCAGGACTTCGTGGTGCCTGGCCTCTTGAGCCGCCAGGATGCTCTGCAGGTTGCGCTGGAAGGCGGAAGCCACGCTCGGCAGGCCAAAAGGCATGCGGATGTAGCTGTGAGGTGGGCCCTCGCAGCATCCCACGCGCGAAGGCCATAAGGGCTCCTGAGATGCGGCTCTGTTGATCCCGGGAATGTCGATGCAGACGCGCAACCCGCCATCCTCGCCTGGATGGGGAGTTGCGGCGGGTGAGCGGTGGTCGCCGTGCATGGCTCTTGCTTCTTGCAGTTCCTGAGTGGTCTTGGCGATGAACTCTCGAGCGTTGCGCGCTCCTCGCCCGTTGTCTTCCTGAGGGAAACATGCCGTGAAGCACGCCTCCACGTGGTGCCCGAGCGCCTCCCTCATGACGTTGGCAAGGTCCGAGGCCCTCCAGAAGAGAGCCCCCGAGCCCTGCCCGAGGAGGGCGCCGGGCGCATCTTCCTATGCGAGGGAAGAAGGCGCCCCAGGCACGGGCGCTGATCCTGATGAGGTACCACTTGCGGTGCAGCTCTCCTGAGGTCCGGCGCGGAGCAGTTGCTTCTTCTTCTTGGGGATGGCTTGGGCTGCATTGTTGTCGGGGTCTTTGATTGACGCTGCTTGGAAGGCACGCTCGAGGGAGCACACCGCATCTCTTGCTTCGCAGGGGACTGTGATGATCCCGCCACTTCCTGGCATCTTGAGGACATTGTAGCCGTGGTGCGTGACCACCATGAACTTGTCCAGGGCTGGATACTCGAGGATGGCATTGTATGGCAGACGAATGTGGGCGACGTCGAAGTCGCTGAGCTCGGTGCGGTAGTTGTTGCGTTCTCCGAAGGTGACAGGGAGGCGGACCTGCCCTAACGGCGTGGTGGAACCGTCGGTCACTCCCGAGAAAGGCTTGGTAGGCTGAAGCTGGTCATAGGGCACTTGGAGACTGTCCACGTGTCGACGGACAAGACGTTGAGCCCTGCGTCGCCGTCGATGAGGGTCTTGGTGACTTGCACGTTGCTGATGACGGGCGAACAAAGCATTGGGAGAATGCCAGCGGTTGCCGCGCACTTGAGCTGATCTACCGAACTGAAGGTGGTGGCGCACTTGGACCACCTGAGCGGGCGCGTGACCTCGAGCCTGGGGAGAACTGTGTTCACCTCGCGGGCAAACTGCTTGAAGATGCGTTGAGAGGCTGGGGCTTGAGCTCCGCCCAAGATGCAGGCGATAGCACGCGGCTCCTGGAAGCCCCCAGCCCCCTCATCTTGATGGTGGTCGTCGTTCCTTGGTGGTGGCGGCAACAGAGGAAGCCCAACATTGCCCTGAGGATGATCCTCGCGAGGCTGATCCCTCCAGGCGCCCTCACGAGGCTGATCCTGCCAGCGGTCCTCACGAGGCCGGTCTCGCCACTCCTGGCGCGGGCCCCGGTCGTCCCAGCGTCCTCCGCCACGTCCTCCTCCTCGGCCGTAGCCTCGGTCGTTGCGCTCGGGGCGTCGACCGAAGCGTCCGTCGCGGATGGCCCTGAGCTCTTGACAATCGTTGGTGTTGTGGCTGTGCACCTTGTGGAAGGCGCAGAATGGTCGGCTGCTCTTGGATGACTCGGGTTGGTCACTGCCGCGTTTCATGTCCGGCTCCCTTGCGCTTCACGTCCTTGGCCTTGGCTTTCTTCTCCTCTAAGTCAGCAGCTGGGAGCTCGAGGAGGGAAAGGCGCCCTTCCTCAGCCCTTGCACACTTTGTCGCCAGGTTGAACAGCTCCAGGGATGTGCACAGCTCCTTGTGGATGGCAAGCTCCTCCTTCATCTTGACGTCGCGGACGCCATTGGAGAACGCGGAGATGATGGCCTCGACCGTCACCTTGTGGGTCTTGAGGCGAACGTTGTTCAAGCGCTGGATGTACTTCTGGAGGGTCTCCCCGGCTATTGCTTGACGCGGCGCAGGTCACCCGCGGCCGGGGGACGGTCGCGAGTGCCCTGGAAGTTGGCGACGAAGCGGTCGTGCAACTCATTCCAGGAGGAGATGGAGCCAGGAGGCAGGTTCAGGAGCCAGGAGCGAGCACCATCCTTGAGAGCCATGGGGAACCAGTTCGCCATGACTTTCTCATCGCCGTTAGCTGCCTCGATGCTCAGCTCGTAGAGCTGCAGGAACTCCGTGGGGTCGGGGGTGCTGTCATAGCGAGGAGGCAGATTCGGCTTGAACTTGCCCGACCAAGCAACGCTATGCAGCTTGGGGGTGAAGGAACGACAGCCTGCCGTGGTCACCGGGGCCCGCCGCGAAGGTGGAGCTTGATCTTGGTGCTCGCGCGCCGCCACTGAAAGAGATCCTGATGTGGCGGTGCGGGGAGCGGTGGAGCGTTCTCCTACAGCCGAGGGACTTCTTGACAGCTTCTTTCCTCACGCGCGGGTGCTTGGCACGGCGAGTCACGCCGCGGAGCCGCGCGTCTTGGTGCCAGGGCGTCGTCTTGGTGCAGAGGTGGCGGAGGCGCTCCACGAGCCACGTTGCCTGTAGCCGGCGGGGGGCGAGGCAGCGAGAGGGACAGTGTAGGGGAGCCCCTACGGCACTGACGAGATCGGCGATGTGGTCCAGCCAGTCCTCGTAGAGGTCGTCGACTGGGTGGTAGCGCAGGAGCTCGTGCTCCATGAGTAGCGCGGCCGGCGCGTCCATGGGAGCGCGACGAGCGTGGGATCACGAACCAGCGAGGGTCGGTGACGGGGTGACAGTGCGACCGTCCCGCCGCACGAAGGGGTGCAGCGAGGATGCTTGCTGCTCGTTGCCCGCTGGGCCGGTGGTGGCGTAGGCGGCAGGCGACAGAGAACGACGGGGAGGCCCGCCGACGGGGGCCGTCTGAACGGCACGGGCGGCGAGGGTGGCCCAGCGCTCAGCACGGGCGCGACGAGCGTCGGACATGGTTGTGGTGGAGCGGCGAAGCACGGATCGACGAGAAAAAGGCTTGGGCGCACCCCTACCTGGCGCGCCAAATGTCGGATTTCGGGTTCCGGTAAAACCCTTAAGGTTCAAACACTGGGGTGCGCTCGAACATCTCCCCCTCACCGATCATGCCCTCACACGCTTCACTAATTCACGGATTAGCTCGCCGAACCCAAAGAACACAAAGACACAAGATTTATACTGGTTCGGGCCACCATTGCAGTGTAATACCCTACTCCAGTGTGGTGGTGGTGGATTGCCTCTTGGGCTGAGGATGAACAGTACAAAGGGAAGAACAGCCTCCTGAGGAGGGGTGTTCTTGTGCTTGGTGAGTGGTGTGCGGATGAGGATGGTCTCAGTGATCTCCCCTACTATGGTGGTGGCTAGTCCTATTTATAGAGGCCCTAGTCCTCTTCCCAAATATTGAGCGGGAAGGGAGCCAACAACGGCCAATTTGAAAGGGGACAGCTAGTATAGCTTATCCTGACAAAAGTATTCTTCGCCTGCCAAAGGCTCTGGTGGTGATGCCGTCTTGGGCTCCACGATGACCTCCGTCTTGCCATCCTGCTGGTCTTGGTCTCGTTGCACCGATATGGAAACCTTTGCTTGACGCCTCGGTACTCCTTGCCTGTGCTTGCCCCCTTAGCACCAAAGAGGAAGCAAGGACACTGTGCGCGCTGGCGCCCGCCTGGTGCCTACCTGGTCTTGTTCGTCATGGCTCACGTCACTGGAACCTCGCGAGGTTTGCCTTGCCTTGATCTCGCTGCCCCTCGCGAGCCAGCTTGGTGAGGCCGCTCTCGAGGAGGTCTTGTGTCGTCCGCCTCGCGAGGCTTGTCCCCTCGCGAGGGTGTTGAAATCTTGTTGGTGGGTCGTACGGGCCCGCTTGCAGAGCCACGCCCTGGGCCGCAGGCAGGCAAGTCTGGGGACCCCCGTTCCCAGAATGCCGACAGTAAACCTTGTCACAACTTTGTCTTTTGCTGTCAACTAGTATATGTTTGTTATGTTCTATGAATCAATGAGATGGTATAAAATTTCTTAAGTTATGTTTTCAAGTATTTTATGAAGCCGAGTTTAATGTGAATGTTCCACATGAACGCTGGACTAGCGTCTGAACGTTCGGAATTTACATTGTGGCCTCATTTAACTGCATGAACAACTGTAACAAGATAGGAAGTTGCTTATATGTCAGACAGCAGATTATTGATTGTTAGCTGGTCGATAGCCGACTTTTCTAGTGTTGAAGCAAGCTGAGCCAATGTGTCACGTTTTGCACAACTGCTTACAAGTGGGATAGCACCAACAGTGTTTACAAGTACTTGACCAGCCTTATGTACCCTATGTATACGTCCACGCACTGTTCTCGAACGAGTACTCTATTTCATCAAACACACACTGCTTGTATGATAAACCGTGACAACTTATGTCTTACCATGCCATATTACATTAAAAAACTAGTGAGGACGCATCTGCTTCGGCAACAATTAGGATGGTTCTCACATGATTCACGGGCACACAAAAGTAGCAGGAGTTCCCATAGACGGATTCAAACAGAGTACTAGCCCTAGAGGGCTCGATAATAGGCAAGGTTCGGATAATTAGAAACAATCCAAACTACTATTAAACACTAGCTGGGGCAACTATTTCATGCCTCGACCTAATTTGGGATGGACACAAGACGAACCTTGCCATGAACATCATCGAGGACGTCCGGCAGCAGCTCAATCCTGTGAACCTTCCTGAAGATAACCTTGTGGCCATGCCATTCATAAACTTGTTTGTGGAGGCATGCCATGTCATCTTCCTGCGTAAGCATGACAAGAACAGTATGCCTCACAAACGAAGGAGTAGCTTTGAACTTCTTGTGCTTCAGTACACCCTGGACAACACGCCTGACAACAGTGAGGCTAGAATACATCTCGACATTGGTATAAGTGCAAATGGCTTCCAGGATCCAATAGCCTAAGAACTCTGTTTTCCCAGTGCGTATATTTAGGTCATCCGCCTCATAGCGAGTGACATACACAACCACACAATCCTTGTCTGCATCAGGGCTCTAATTGAAACAGAAAAAAATTCTGAATTACTTTCCAATATAAGAAACACAAGTTATTTAAACCACTATCTAGAGTCAAAAGTATGCATGACAGGGAAGGTAGCATGGCATCGAAGCTAATAAAATTTTGCATTATTTATCACCACATACTTAGATGAAAAACCACAATCGAGATCGGCAAATAAGAAAATCACCTTGGGCAGCTCAGCGCGGGGGGGGGGGGGGGGGGGGAGGATACATCCTCGAAGGGGGAAAACTGCTCTTGCAGGGCCACGGGGGTTGTAACCTCAAACGGGGCGTTGACCATCTCAGTAGTTGCCGTGAGCGTATCTGGGGTTGGCTCAGTGGCTACCTCCATCTTTTTGGAGCTCTCTGTCTCGTGCGGATCAGCCTCCCGCGTCTTCTCCAACATCGGTAGATCTTTGCCTGGTTCTCCTTGGTCCATCATGAAACTGACGGATACTAGGAGACCACTGAAAGGAAAACACAATCGCAATGACAATGAAACAAAAAAGAGAGTGAGGATCGGTTACTGCTTTGCAAAAGTTCTTTTTTTTCTGAACAAAAATATACCAACATCACGGATCCGCTTACCTTCCCTTCGTTGGGAGAGAAGAACCATGGCATATGCGAGTGTTGGCTTTCTTCAAGACGGCGAGGGAGAAGGGGATTCAGCGAAGAGTGAAATGATGGTTGCTTCGTCTGTCAAACTTAGACTGCAGGGAGGTGGGATTTTGTGATACAACGGCTCGTTACTGTCGCGCTATGACCGGGGTGACTCTCCGCCTGCATACTGCCTTCTAATTTGGTGGATGGCATTTGGGCCCGCGCGCTGCATGGCCTACATGTCGGCGAACAAAAGTAAAACGACATTCAGTAGAGGGAGACGTTTTGATGACCTCGGAGGAGCCAGAAGCGGTAGTGTATCCACTGGCACTAGTAGTAATTGTTTTTCTGGGTAGCTGTAGAGTGTCTCCACTATACTAGTAGTAATTGTTTCTCTGGGCCCAAGACAAAACAACCCATCCACCCTAGTAAATAATAAAATCAGTTCAAAAGCCCATATATTTATTTAATGAGAGGCGCTACCCACACCCAACACACCCCCCCCCCAAAAACATGGGTGCTCTTCTTCCTCCTCACTCCCACCCACCTCACGTCAGCTCGCTCCACTCGTACCCCCAAATTCCTCACCTCACTCCTACAGAAACCCCAGCTCCCCTTCTTCCTCACTACTACAGAAAAACCCTAGCTCCCCTTCTTCTTCACTCGCACTATAACTAGGCTCGTCATTCGTTAATCTGCTCAAATCCGTGAGCTCGACGCGACACCCTCGAGGAAAATGGAGTCGGCTGACCCCCAAGGCCAACAAGATGAGGCGCCCGCCAATGGCGACACCTGTTGTAGATCCCGCACCCGGCAGCACGGGGAGAAGCGGCAAGCCCGCCTCGACCGGATCCCAAGAACCCATAGAATCTTGGGTGCACCACATCAGCGATCTCCCGCATGCCATCCTTGGGGAGATCATCTTGCTTCTCCCTGTAACACCCCAAAAAATTTAACCCTGTTTTATCAATTAGAATTTTGCCAGGAAATTAAATTTTTATTTTCTGGATTTATCTTTTGATTTCAGAACCTCTCTTTTCTTTGATACTGTGGAGTTTTTACCCCAAGTGAAAACTTTCCAAAAAAATATTAGTGGACTTATATACCCTCTCAAGAAAACATTTCTTTTATCAGTGGATTTATTTGCATAATTGTTTTTCCTGAGCTTTATTCTTTCAAAAATGATTTTCATAAGTTTCAGAGCTCTATTTGCACTACAACCCTTTCAGAAAATTCTTTAAAATTCTCACCAAAATTTGGGGATGTCATGTGATGTTCCCACATCACTTTTGTGCAAAAATATCTTTTAGTCAATGGAGGTTTTGAGCTCTACCCTAAGTTTTCAAAACTAGTCCAGTTTGTAATTTGGCACTGCAACCTATTTAAGTATTTCTAATTTTTTTAGAAATGTTTGGAGATGTCAGTAGATGCATATAATTCAACTTTATGCAAAAACCCATGTGTATTCTTTGAAAGATTTGAGCAAACCATCCTCTTTTACTCTCTGGCCCAGTTTGGCTTTTTCTACTGCAACCCTAATTTATTTTGCTCTAGTGCCCATGAGCTTTTTCCTGCTTGTAGTCCTCCCTACAAAACCCTTAAATCCAGGAGAATGGACCCATTGGAGTATTTTTGGTCCATGTAACTATGCCCTTTACTTTCTGTCCAGTATTGGTTTTCTCAAAAACTTGCTCTAACAAGTTTTTGTTTTTGACAAACTAACCTTGCCATCATCACTTGTACCTAAGGAGACTATGATCTGGAGTTTTTGGCCACCCCAAGAGATGCCTAGATGACCATAGCATTCTGTCAAACACCTTGTGTGCATGGCCAGTTTTGGCTTGGTTTTTAGTTTGCATTGTGGGCTTGATCCCTTGACCAAACCAGCATGTCCACTAAGCCCCTAGATAACTCTAACCTAGACCTGTTAATCCCCAGCCCCACCCAAGCCTCCTGGCATGCCTTGGCATTTTGCCGAACGCCTGGCATGCATGCTCTGGACGCGCCCAGAGCGCACATTTTGCACGCGCACGCACCGAGCCGCCGCGTCTCGCTGCCGCCCTCCCCACGCCCGTGCTGACCATTGGCCCCTGGCAGCCATCGCACCCGACCCCTCCCTCGCCGCAGAGCCGCCCCGGCCACCGCCTGGCACCCCACAGAGCCACCGTCAGGTCGGCCATGGCGGCTAGCTGACGGCCGCAGCAGGCCCCGGCCATGGCAGCACCGCCCGAGCCACTCCAGCGCGCCAGCTGCCCTCTGGAACAGCTCGAGCTCATCCGCGAGCTCGTTTGCTAGCGCACGTCGCCGCCACGTCGCCCTGCAGCTACAGAACGGCGGTTCACCGTCCATCCTATCCACGGCCGCCGTCGGAACCGGCCTCAACCGCAATAAAAGGGACTCGAGCTCCTCCAAGACCCCAGGCACCCTCAAGCCATCCCCCTAGGGCTCCCTTAGCCGGCAATCAATGGGGAGAGGCCTTCTTCCTCGTCTTCGGCCGGTTCGGTCGCCGCCACACTCCTGTGCCGTGCGTCGTGAGCTGAGCCTCCCCTGCCCTTCCAGCACCGCCATTAGACTCTCCTAGACCGTGCGGAGCCACCCAACGCCTCAGCCTCGACCGAAAACCACCGGAGCCCAAACCCCCAATTGCTCCCGAAACGCCATCCGCCGCGAAGCTCGCCGCCGGCGACTCCCTGCGTCCCCGCCAGACTTTCGACCACGGGGAGGACCGCCCTGGACTGGCGGATCCATCCCTGCCCTCGGGGCCCCGTGGGGAGCCGCCGTTCGCCGGCGTCGATCGCCGGAGCCCCGCCTCTGCTCAGACAGAGGAGGAAGGAGGCGGGTGACTGGTCAAACCTGACCAGTGGGCCCAAGGGACCCACTGTCAGTGACCCACGAGCCGGTCCACGCTGGATTAAGTGGAAGCGTAAACCCAGAAGTACGTCTCCTCCGAAACGATTTTCTTTTTCTTTCTAAAAAAACAGAGTTTTCACTAAACTTTGACTGGCTATAACTTTTTAAATATAAGTCCAATCAATTTGATCCTTTTTCTATTGTTGCTCAAATTCTGTCTAGTTTATTTTCATGTTTATTTGAAAATTTTCCAAACAACTTTTTTGTACTATTTTAAAACTATGTGTTAATTCAAATTTTCTTAAAATAGGATTATGGAGAGAGAAGAAAACTTTCAAAAGTTTTGGAATGCACCCTGCCTCTCCACAACTTGAAGGCAAGCATTCTGAACCCTGGCATAATATTTTTGTGTGTTGTTTGATACGGTTACAACACCACCTTGACATGGAGCATTCGTTATTTTATGTGACGATACAATCATACGCATGAGTGCATAATGAAGATTCTTTGCTGTTAGAAATGGATATGCTTGTGATAGTAATCATCTTCGTATGCCTTTCATGCCTACCGGAAGGAAGCCGGGAAAGTCTCTGTCTTGGGTAGACACGAGCTTGTCTCTAGTTCCTCGTCAAGTCGGTTGTGTCCGGTATGGCATGATGAGGTATGATGAGTGGTGATTCTGTCTGTTGGTTGAAACACATTTGCTATGCTAATCATGCAGGGAATACTTAATCCTCCTGAGTCGGCCGTAGATCGAGTCTTGTTCCAGTAACCCCCATACTTGTTTCGTACTAGCACTTGTCCCTGCCATAGGTAGGGTACGGTTCAGTAAGTTGTCAACCCCTTACCTAGCACACACCGTACAGAGAGGCCATGGTGGAAGATACCGGAGGCATCCGGTAGGCATGCCACCTGGTCCGGGGGCATGGGTGTTTCGGTTGTAGCCGAATGGGTAGCTCCCCTAGTTTGTGCGCGGTATAAATTTTGTGATCCCATGCTAAGTCGAGGTTGTAGCCTCCCCACTTAGTGTTTCGCTTAACGGGTGTCGTGGGTGATTCCAGACACCGGTAAGTTAGGCTGGTGTGTGCGGTTAGGTGTGTTTTCAATTAAAAGACTGTAGACGGAATTAGTCCCGATGGACTAAAGGAATCCGTTACTCGTGGGTAAAGAGTACACCCTCTGCAGAGATTATATCTATTCGAATAGCCGTGTCCATGGTTAAGGACTACAGTCTGGGATGGGTCAAGTGTCGGTCTTAGTGTCGGTCTTCGGAGGAAAAACTGCTAAACCAGAACATTGATTATGGCCTGTGACATATGATGATTATGATTATTGTGGACTAACCATTTACATTATTTGAACTATTGAGTATCCCTGGGACGGTTCTACCTCCTGGATATTCACTGTGATTATTCTTATATAAGCCCTTTATGTGGTGTCGCACAGACGCCCGACTGTGGCATGCTTGTTATTTATTTACTTATAAGCCCTTTATGTGGTGTCGCTCAGACGCCCGACTGTGGCATGCTTGTTATTTAAATTATTTATAAGCCCTTTATGTGGTGTCGCTCAGACGCCCGACTGTGGCATGCTTGTTATTTAAATTACTTATAAGCCCTTTATGTGGTGTCGCTCAGACGCCCGACTGTGGCATGCTTGTTATTTAAATTATTTATAAGCCCTTTATGTGGTGTCGCTCAGATGCCCGACTGTGGCATGCTTGCTATTTAAATTATTTATAAGCCCTTTATGTGGTGTCGCTCAGACGCCCGACTGTGGCATGCTTGTTATTTAAATTATTTATAAGCCCTTTATGAGGTGTCGCTCAGACGCCCGACTATGGCATGCTTGTTATTTAAATTATTTATAAGCCCTTTATGTGGTGTCGCACAGACGCCCGACTGTGGCATGCTTGTTATTCCTATTATTTATAAGCCTCGCATAGACGCCCGACTGACGCATGCTTTATATTAATATCCTTTCTAGGCGTCGCTTCAGATACCCGATCGGTGCATTTTATTTCTATTCTCGGGTTGTTTATTCATGTTCTATAGGAATAACTTGCTTAAGTGCATCATAAATTTTATTTCATGACTGACGTAGCGATCTTGGCATATTTCGGAGCGTAATTATCATCTGTCATATTATACCTGTGTTCATAATGTTTGCGAGTACATTCAAAAGTACTCACTGGCTTGTCCCTGGCTATTGTCTTGGCCAGATTTCTTGCATGGAGAGGAGCGTTGTGATGACAGCCCCGGAACCCACGCAATGGTGACAGCAGCCTCGCGAAGATAGGAGTTACCCTGGTCAGCTGTTCCTGTGGGAAATGGAGTCCCATAGACACAAATGAACCACAAACCGCTTCCGCCATCAGCCACTAGAAACCAATTGTTGTACTCATAGGCCAGAATGGTCTTGTACTACACATTTTGTATTTTGCTTGGAATTTCTATATCAAGTTGGTGCCTCATCAGCTAACAGTAATCCTGGGGCTGGTGAGCACAAGGGCCATTTTCTAGGAAATTGATATCCCGAAAATCCGGTCCTCACAACCTTGGTATCAGAGCCAGGCTGACCATTGGCTAAATCCTATCTTAGCCAGGTCGAAAAACCTAGGTTAACCAACCCACCAGACCTTAACCTAACCCCGGCCAAGCTTCTCGTGTAAGATAGCCACACAATGACCCCGACACCTTTTGGCAGTCGGTGCCCAACCTATCAGCCTAGCCCGTCGATCACGCGCCAGTGACCGACACCTAAAATGTCTCATTCGCAAGCGTGCGAAGGAAGACTCCGTCCCCTTTTTTTCTATAAAAAGGGCACGCTAGCCTCAACCCAGCACAACACAGCCTCTACCCCAAACCAAGCTAAAATGCCTGGACCCATTGTTCACAATGAGACCACAGCAACCAACCTTGGAGGTTTTGTGACCGTGCTAGCAAACCTCACCCGCCGTGCCTTTGCATTAGAAGAGTGTGCCCCCGTACCCGAGACGTTTTCTCAGGACCCTGTCCATTTACCATTTTCATTGTAGACGTCACCGCTATGTTTATTATCCCAGCATTTATCTATGTGTTGCAACTTATGCGTGGTATCCTAAATTTGTGCGACGGATCAAATATTTGGTTTCAATTATGTGAGTAGTTTTACTGCTGTTAATTTTGATTTAACTAATTTTCACTCACGATAAATTCTGAAGTGAGGCTTTCCCTGAGTTGCTGCAGCATATACCTCTTCACGACATAGATTTTTATTCACACAGCACCAAACAACAGCAGACTCACAACCACAACCACTCGACCGCGTGCGCTAATTACAAATCCTCGTGCACATTTTGCACCTAACTGATCACACCCGAGCACACCACAGTCTCAGTAGGAGAGATTTGTGAGTGATTATTCGGGTGCAAGTGGCCTCCAGCACACTGACAGCAGTTAGCACCTGACACCGCACCTAATCCTCGTGATCACCGCCACCGCGGAGAGCCAACACTCGAGCGGCAGCATCATGACGATCATCGAGGATCATCACGCACAGGAGCACGGAGAACCCCAGCAATGCCGCGAATCCTCCGCACACTAGGATCAAGTACCAGTCCGGCATCACCCCCGCCATTAGAGCCTCGTCTCGAGCTCCTTCAAACAGAAATGGAGGAGAAGGAAGGAGAAGGAGAAGCAAGGCCAGGTGTGAGGAAGAAGAAGGAGCACCTCGGTCATTTTATAGCTCGAGATCGGTGTACGGTGGGCGAAGTCCACCAGCACCGCTCGTCGCTCGATCGCCGGTGTTCGGAGGCGAATCCACAAGCAGTGCCGACAGTGCACTGGCCCGCGAGGTGAGTGCACGCTGCACCGGCAGCTAGCACGCCGCGCATTACCTCAGTATGGCCTAGATGCCCTACGCGCTAGACGTCGGCGGTGGAGAAAGCGCGGGAAAGCACGCGAGAGAGAGGAAGAAGAGAGAGCCAGAGGTAGAAGGAGAGACTGACAGTGGACCCCGGGTCCACCAGTCAGCCAAAGGGAGCACTGTGCTCTCGGGTACAACCAGTGTATTTTACAAATTTAGAATTTATACTAAATTTACTGTATCCAACGTAGAAATCTCTCGTTTTTCCCAAACCATGGATTTTTTCCACGCAGCGCCAGTGTTCCACACTGTAGTTTTACACCACTTATTGCCCTCTCACTGTAGCCGCATTTTATTGCATAAGTAGGATGATTTTTTTTGGTAAGAGTAATATTTGTTCAAAACACCTTTTAGCAAATCTCGAGGACGAGATTTTTCTTAAGGGGGCTAGTGTTGTAACACCCCAAAAATTTAACCCTGTTTTATCAATTAGAATTTTGCCAGGAAATTAAATTTTTATTTTCTGGATTTATCTTTTGATTTCAGAACCTTTCTTTTCTTTGATACTGTGGAGTTTTTACCCCAAGTGAAAACTTTCCAAAAAAATATTAGTGGACTTATATACCCTCTCAAGAAAACATTTCTTTTATCAGTGGATTTATTTGCATAATTGTTTTTCCTGAGCTTTATTCTTTCAAAAATGATTTTCATAAGTTTCAGAGCTCTATTTGCACTACAACCCTTTCAGAAAATTCTTTAAAATTCTCACCAAAATTTGGGGATGTCATGTGATGTTCCCACATCACTTTTGTGCAAAAATATCTTTTAGTCAATGGAGGTTTTGAGCTCTACCCCAAGTTTTCAAAACTGGTCCAGTTTGTAATTTGGCACTGCAACCTATTTAAGTATTTCTTTAAAAAATTTACAAATGTTTGGAGATGTCAGTAGATGCATATAATTCAACTTTATGCGAAAACCCATGTGTATTCTTTGAAAGATTTGAGCAAACCATCCTCCTTTACTCTCTGGCCCAGTTTGGCTTTTTCTACTGCAACCCTAATTTATTTTGCTCTAGTGCCCATGAGCTTTTTCCTGCTTGTAGTCCTCCCTACAAAACCCTTAAATCCAGGAGAATGGACCCATTGGAGTATTTTTGGTCCATGTAACTATGCCCTTTACTTTCTGTCCAGTATTGGTTTTCTCAAAAACTTGCTCTAACAAGTTTTTGTTTTTGACAAACTAACCTTGCCATCATCACTTGTACCTAAGGAGACTATGAAATAGAGTTTTTGGCCACCCCAAGAGATGCCTAGATGACCATAGCATTCTGTCAAACACCTTGTGTGCATGGCCAGTTTTGGCTTGGTTTTTAGTTTGCATTGTGGGCTTGATCCCCTGACCAAACCAGCATGTCCACTAATCCCCTAGATAACTCTAACCTAGACCTGTTAATCCCCAGCCCCACCCAAGCCTCCTGGCATGCCTTGGCATTTTGCCGAACGCCTGGCGTGCATGCTCTGGACGTGCCCAGAGCGCACATTTTGCACGCGCGCGCACCGAGCCGCCGCGTCTCGCTGCCGCCCTCCCCGCGCCCGTGCTGACCCTTGGCCACTCGCAGCCATCGCACCCGACCCCTCCCTCGCCGCAGAGCCGCCCCGGCCACCGCCTGGCACCCCATAGAGCCACCGTCAGGTCGGCCATGGCGTCTAGCAGACGGCCGTGGCAGCACCGCCCGAGCCACTCCAGCGCGCCAGCTGCCCTTTGGAACAGCTCGAGCTCATCCGCGAGCTCGTTTGCTAGCGCACGTCGCCGCCACGTCACCCTGCAACTACAGAACGGCGGTTCACCGTCGATCCTATCCACGGCCGCCGTCGGAACCGACCTCAACCGCTATAAAAGGGACCCCGAGCTCCTCCAAGACCCCAGGCAACCTCAAGCCATCCCCCTAGGGCTCCCTTAGCCGGCAATCAATGGGGAGAGGCCTTCTTCCTCTCTCCGGCCGGTTCGGTCGCCGCCACACTCCGGTGCCATGCGTCGTGAGCTTAGCCTCCCCTGCCCTTCAAGCACCGCCATTAGACTCTCCTAGACCGTGCGGAGCCACCCAACGCCTCAGGCTCGACCGGAAACCACCGGAGCCCAAACCCCCAATTGCTCCCGAAACACCGTCCGCCGCGAAGCTCGCCGCCGGCGACTCCCTGCGTCCCCGCCAGCCTTTCGACCACAGGGAGGACCGCCCTGGACTGGCGGATCCATCCCTGCCCTCGGGGCCCCGTGGGGAGCCGCCGTTCGCCGGCGTCGATCGCCGGAGCCCCGCCTCTGCTCAGACAGAGGAGGAAGGAGGCGGGCGACTGGTCAAACCTGACCAGTGGGCCCAAGGGACCCACTGTCAGTGACCCACGAGCCGGTCCACGCTGGATTAAGTTGAAGCGTAAACCCAGAAGTACGTCTCCTCCGAAACGTTTAAAAAAAATAGAGTTTTGACTAAACTTTGACTGGCTATAACTTTTTAAATATAAGTCCAATCAATTTGATTCTTTTTCTGTTGTTGCTCAAATTCTGTCTAGTTTATTTTCATGTTTATTTGAAAATTTTCCAAACAACTTCTTTGTACTGTTTTAAAACTATGTGTTAATTCAAATTTTCTTAAAATAGGATTATGGAGAGAGAAGAAAACTTTCAAAAGTTTTGGAATGCACCCTGCCTCTCCACAACTTGAAGGCAAGCATTCTGAACCCTGGCATAATATTTTTGTGTGTTGTTTGATACGGTTACAACACCACCTTGACATGGAGCATTCGTTATTTTATGTGACGATACAATCATACGCATGAGTGCATAATGAAGATTCTTTGCTGTTAGAAATGGATATGCTTGTGATAGTAATCATCTTCGTATGCCTTTCATGCCTACCGGAAGGAAGCCGGGAAAGTCTCTGTCTTGGGTAGACACGAGCTTGTCTCTAGTTCCTCGTCAAGTCGGTTGTGTCCGGTATGGCATGATGAGGTATGATGAGTGGTGATTCTGTGTGTTGGTTGAAACACGTTTGCTATGCTAATCATGCAGGGAATACTTAAACCTCCTGAGTCGGCCGTAGATCGAGTCTTGTTCCAGTAACCCCCATACTTGTTTCGTACTACCACTTG
This sequence comes from Aegilops tauschii subsp. strangulata, assembly GCF_002575655.3. Taxonomy (NCBI): domain Eukaryota; kingdom Viridiplantae; phylum Streptophyta; class Magnoliopsida; order Poales; family Poaceae; genus Aegilops; species Aegilops tauschii. The sequence goes on from NC_053036.3 coordinate 283,423,419, forward strand.
TCCCTGCCATAGGTAGGGTACGGTTCAGTAAGTTGTCAACCCCTTACCTAGCACACACCGTACAGAGAGGCGATGGTGGAAGATACCGGAGGCATCCGGTAGGCATGCCACCTGGTCCGGGGGCATGGGTGTTTCGGTTGTAGCCGAAGGGGTAGCTCCCCTAGTTTGCGCGCGGTATAAATTTTGTGATCCCTTGCTAAGTCGAGGTTGTAGCCTCCCCACTTAGAGTTTCGCTTAACGGGTGTCGTGGGTGATTCCAGACACCGGTAAGTTAGGCTGGTGTGTGCGGTTAGGTGTGTTTTCAATTAAAATACCGTTGATGGAATTAGTCCCGATGGACTAAAGGAATCCGTTACTCGTGGGTAAAGAGTACACCCTGTGCAGAGATTATATCTATTCGAATAGCCGTGTCCATGGTTAAGGACTACAGTCTGGGATGGGTCAAGTGTCGGTCTTAGTGTCGGTCTTCGGAGGAAAAACTGCTAAACCAGAACATTGATTATGGCCTGTGACATATGATGATTATGATTATTGTGGACTAACCATTTACATTATTTGAACTATTGAGTATCCCTGGGACGGTTCTACCTCCTGGATATTCACTGTGATTATTCTTATGTAAGCCCTTTATGTGGTGTCGCACAGACGCCCGACTGTGGCATGCTTGTTATTTATTTACTTATAAGCCCTTTATGTGGTGTCGCTCAGACGCCCGACTATGGCATGCTTGTTATTTAAATTATTTATAAGCGCTTTATGTGGTGTCGCTCAGACGCCCGACTGTGGCATGCTTGTTATTTAAATTACTTATAAGCCCTTTATGTGGTGTCGCTCTGACGCCCGACTGTGGCATGCTTGTTATTTAAATTATTTATAAGCCCTTTATGTGGTGTCGCTCTGACGCCCGACTGTGGCATGCTTGTTATCTAAATTATTTATAAGCCCTTTATGTGGTGTCGCTCAGACGCCCGACTGTGGGATGCTTGTTATTTAAATTATTTATAAGCCCTTTATGTGGTGTCGCACAGACGCCCGACTGTGGCATGCTTGTTATTTATATTATTTATAAGCCCTTTATGTGGTGTCACATAGACGCTCGACGGAGGCATGCTTTATATTAATATCCTTTCGAGGCGTCGCTTCAGATACCCGATCGGTGCATTTTATTTCTATTCTCGGGTTGTTTATTCATGTTCTATAGGAATGACTTGCTTACGTGCATCATAAATTTTATTTCATGACTGACGTAGTGATCATGGCATATTTTGGAGCGTAATTATCATCTGTCATATTATACCTGTGTTCATAATGTTTGCGAGTACATTCAAAAGTACTCACTGGCTTGTCCCTGGCTATTGTCTTGGCCAGATTTCTTGCATGGAGAGGAGCGTTGCGATGACAGCCCCGGAACCCACGCAATGGTGACAGCAGCCTCGCGAAGATAGGAGTTACCCTGGTCAGCTGTTCCTGTGGGAAATGGAGTCCCATATACACAAATGAACCACAAACCGCTTCCGCCATCAGCCACTAGAAACCAATTGTTGTACTCATAGGCCAGAATGGTCTTGTACTACACATTTTGTATTTTGCTTGGAATTTCTATACCAAGTTGGTGCCTCATCAGCTAACAGTAATTCTGGGGCTGGTGAGCACAAGGGCCATTTTCTGGGAAATTGATATCCCGAAAATCCGGTCCTCACACTCCCCAGCAAGGATTGCTGCCGCACCCAAGTCCTCTCAATTCGGTGGCGCCCTCTATGGCGCGCCGTGCCCTGAATCTTGATTGTCATCAGCTATCTCTCTTTAATGATTTTGAACTCCCCAGAGCCATCATCTCCTCCCACCAGGGCTCCGTTCAAAGCCTCTGCATCCCGTCATGCTACCTGAGCAAGCATACCATGCCCTGCACGGTGGACGCCTGGCTGAAATCCCCTGAATTCATAGAACTACAGCTGCTTGAGTTCTACTATTCCCCAGGAAATTACCTACCAGATACCGAACGCCAACTACTTGTGCCCTCAGCACCGATGTCCATCTCTTGGTTTTCCTCCTCTCTCCACACCACCACCTTTGTGCTGTGCTACCTACTAGACAATCTGGTACTAAACCTTCGACTCCCATTTGTAAAAAAACTTTCACTTGTGCGGGTTCGTATATCGGAGGCCTCATTGCACAGCATCATCCACTCCAGTTGCCCTGCCCTGGAATGCTTGGTGCTTGTTTTCACAGTTAGAATTGGTTGTCTCCAAATAAAGTCACCTAACCTTGTAAGAATTGGAATTTCTTTTGACGGAAGGCAACTCATCACCCAAGATGCCCCTTCACTTCAAAGGTTGATCCTTGATTCTACTTATTCACTGTCGCAAATAACCGCCGTCTCTGCGCCTAAACTGGAGACCTTGGGTGTAATACATGATCTATGTGCTCATTTCAAGATGGTGTTTGGCTCCACAGTTCTTCAGGTACTGTATATTATCATCTACACTTGTAACTATAAGCTGCATTTTAAATTTCTGCGCATAAGTTATATATCATCTTGGAGTACCCATTTTGTACTAATATTATGTTCTATGCTCAATGAAGAGTTTCTCCATGGATAGCCTATCAATGGTGCTAGATTCTGTCAAGATCTTATATATCCAAATGAATAGTTTTGATCTGAACAAGATTATTGGCTTGCTGCAATGCTTTCCATGTCTGGAGAAGTTGTATATAAAGGTGATAATTGCACGCACATCGGAAGCCCTCATGTAGTGTACTAGAATTAACCGTTCAGTTGTTGCTCTTTCGACACTATTTTTTAGACCTTAATTGTTTTCAATCTTCATGTCTATTTAGGCAACAGGACGGGGTAACAAAGTTATAACCAATCGGTGGATTCGTAAGCACCGGGATTTTCTCACTTCTCATGACATTCGATTGAAGACAATAACGCTGGAACGATATGTAGCCAACCATGCAAACACTAGATTTGTCACATTCTTCCTGCTGAATGCGAGGTTACTATTGTCCATCAGGCTTAAGTTTATCAGCCGCATGGTTTTGACGGATGGGTATGTCGAATAGAAAAACAAGGAGTTTCAGGTGGACAAAAGAGCTTATGAACGTGCTGGGCTTCTATTTAAAACATCTCTAGTAAATTTTACGACCCAGGATGTTCATTCGATGGACCTGACCGATCCATTTGACTGTGACTGCCGAAAACAGTGTTGGAGTTTGATGTTGTTGCCCTTTTCAATCTGGGTTTTGTCTAAACTTGATGAACCATTAACCCTCGTGATTTTGTACAGTTTGTAAGCTGGAGTTAGATGTTGTTGCCCTTTTCAACTCGGTTGTGACTGTCATATTTTCTTTGAAACAAGGCAAATGGCTTGCCATTTGTTTAATTAAGAGTGAAATATTGTAACAAATCCCAACCAAGGGAAATAACATCACTCTCACCGGCTCCTTGAGCTCACTGTGCATTACAAATCCCAAGTGATTAGCCCCCACTAGCACCCACAAACTTATTTTGAACTAGCACACCAAATGGGCTGTAAATTTTCATAAGAAAGGCTGCATGACCATGACAGATTTGGATTCTGACATTTGGGACCCACGAGGAAAAAGCCTATCCAAGGTGGTGTCGACTTACTAGGTAGTCAACAAACGATTCCGCCTACCAGCTGTTGGATTGACATCCAACATCTGTCGTGTATCTTCTATCTCTTGTCTTCTTCCTCCAGCCGCCCAAACCAAACCACCTTGTCGATTCCGCCTGCTCCCGCCTCCCATGGCTGGTTGTGCCTCTGCCGCCTTACCGTACCATCCAATGTTGGCCAGTCCCTCCCTCTGTTCCCCCACACGTCCTATTATTCTCCGGCAATGTCAGCCCCAACACGCACCTGCACCCGAACCAGTCAACCCTCGTACTCCCCTCCGCCTGCGACTGGACCGACGCATCTTCCACAGCTCCTGTTCGTTCTGTCCGGGGCCTCGCCATCGTCCTCCGCCTTGGTTCACTTGCCGTGCATGGTGCGCTGCCCTCTTGCGTTGTCAACGTCATCAACAACCGAGAGGAACAAAGAGATGACTATATGTGAAGAGGATGACAGTAGAGACCCACCAGGGTCATGGCAGTATGCAAGCAAGTGCCTCGTTATTACAAGCCCGAAAAATGGTTCCTCCTAATGGTTGGACATCTAGGGCCCATGCCATTGTCAACGTAGTCAATAAACGAGAGAATTACACAATGAGCGACTGCCACCAGGGACCCAGCAGGTCGCGCAGATGTTATTTCCTTTTTTTCGAGGAACAAGCAGTTGTTATTTATACTAGTTTTAGAGATGGATCAGGGTGACAACGGGGTTGTGCGGGGGCTGTAGCCCGTCTAGCCAGGGTTTTATTCATGTTTACCACATCATGAGCCCACTTGTGTTTTTTTTCTTGCTGAAAATGGCTAGCCTAGTTCTACTTTTTTTAAAGAAATTCCCAACCGAGGCCTACATGCTTTGTCAGCCCTGGTGGGCTGCAAATCTTTCAAGATGCGGAGAGTTTCATTCGGCTTGCCTAGAAAATGGGCCATAAGTAATGAGAAATGGTCTGTACATTTTTAAAACCCATCAAACCGGGAATTAGTTTCAATTTTTTTCATTTCAAGATTTTAAACTCCATTGATTTTTATGCGTGGACAATTATTTGGATTTTATATTTATATAAATTTATTTTTCAAATTAGTTTGAATGTGACTCGAAATTTCGGGATTGAAAATAGTTGACCGCACCGAAATGTGCAAAATTTCGTATATTTTTTAACCGTGGCCACAGTATGGGTTGTAATGCTAACAAAAAGAATATAAGCTCCAAAAAAATCCTTAAGAATTAGCAAATGGGTTGTAAATTATTAGAAATAATGGCAGATGGGTTGTATGCTATTTTCCACACATTTGAGGCTGACTTGTGCGCCTACTATAGGTTCACGCGTACACTTTCCTAAAAAAGGTTGACGCACACGCAACACCGTGTCAACTTAGTCAACACACAAGAGCAGTGACTGTTGGATGTCCATCCAACGGCTGTCATGCTTCTTCAATCTCTGCTCTTCTTGCTCCAGCTGCTCAAACAAGCGCCGACGGGAATGCCTGCTCCCTCCTCCCGCGGCCGGCTGTGCTGCCGCGCAGGCCTCACCGCCCCACCGTACTCCCATTGCTGGCCTAGCCATCCCTCTACTCACCCACACCTGCTGTTATTCTCCGGCGATGGCAGACGGACCAATAAATCCTCGTACTCCCCTCCACGTGGGAAACAACTGCCGAGTCTTCCCTGGCTCCGTGTCGTTCCCTTCCTAGGCCTTGCCGTCGTCCACCGCCCTGGTTCTCTCGGCGCGGCGTTGTGAACGTGGTCAACGAACGACATCCATCGGAAGTGGACTGTATGTGGAGAGGCTGACAGCTGGGACCACGGCTGCACGCAAGGAAATGCCTCCTTATTACATGCAGAATAATGATTCCCCCACCTGACAGCTAGGACCCACCGGAAGGGCCTCTGTATTTCGCGAAATAAACGTCCCCCCCCCCCGCGCTGATAGCTCGGACCCACCAACTTTATCTTCGCACGCAAGGAAGTGCCTCCTTATTATGCACAAAAAAATGAATACCCCCTGCTAGCTGGGACCCACCGTAATGGGAGGCTGACTTGTGGGCCTACTAAGTTGACGCGGACGGATGGCTTTGTCAACTTAGTCAATATGAACGATTCTAGCTCCAGTGACCGTACAATGTCCATCCAACGGCTGTAGTGGTTCTTCAACCTCTGGTCTTCTTGCTCCAACCGCCCAAACCAGCGCCAGTCGTGTCGCCTGCTCCTACATCCTATGGCCGGCTCAGCTGCCGCGCAGGCCTAACCGCCCCACCCTACTCCAACCTTTGGCCAGGTCATCCTTCTACTCACCCACAACCCCTGTTATTCTGCGGCGATGGCAGCCTCACACCGAAGCCGAACCAGTCAACCCTCGTACTCCTCTCCACGTGGGCATCCACTATCGCGTCTTCCCCGGCTCCGCGTCGTCCCCTTCCTAGGCCTCGCCGTCGTCCACCGCCTGGGTGCTCTCGGCCCGCGTGGTCAATGTGGTCAAGGAACGACTTCCATCGGAAGAGTACTGTACGTGGAGAGGCTGATAGCTGGGTCCACGGCCGCAGCAAGGAAGTGCCTCATTACGCACAAAATAATGATTCCTCCACCTGACAACAGGGACCCACCGGATGGGTCACCGTATTTCGTGAAAAAAATGTTTCCCCCTGACTACTAGGACCCACCAGCTACATCTTCGCATGCAAGGAAGTGTGTCCATATTACGGGCAAAAAAATATGATTCTCCCCCTGACAGCTGGGACCCACCAGCTATTTCTTCGCACACAAGGAAGTGCCTCTATACCTCCCTTACAGGTGGGACCCACCCGGTCGAACCGTACGTAGGGTTGTCTGTCTGGTCGCGAACGTGTACGTACATACTGGTCGATCGGTCTGTCTCCAGGCTGCATCGATGAACCGTGGCTGAGTAAAGAAGGGCACATGTCGTAGTAGAGGCACGGACGTAGCATGTCACGCAGTCCCGTGTATATCGTGTACATGTAGGTACAGCCATGGTGCAAGAAAGTAAATACGGCCACGTACGTACATACGGGCGGGGTCTCGAACGCCTACTCGCGCATACGTACGACCATGGCTTGTGTACATGGATAGGCAGCATAGAGCAGCGACGACGTCTTGTTCATCGGCAACCAACCAGCTTGGTCGGAACGGAGAAACTGCGTCTTGTTCATCAGGAGGCAACAGAATGCGTCCTGTTCATCGGGAGCCAACCGGCTTGGACGGAACAGCCGAGACGAGGCCTGGCGTACCGCAAAACGGAGGGAACGGCCTTCTGTTCGACCGCCTACGGTCGAAACGGGATCCTGTTCACTGGGAGGGGTCTGGCGTACCGCAAAATGGAGGAAACAGACTTCTCTTTGGCCTCCTACGGTCGGGACGGGGTCCTATTTATCGGGAGGGGTGTGGCGTACCGCAAAACGGAGGAAATGGACTTCTCTTCGACCTCCTATGTTCGAAACGGGGTCCTGTTCATCGGGAGGGTTGTGGCGTACCGCAAAATGGGACTCCACGGGCTACTGTTCATCCACCATCTACTGCCTCGCTCCAGCCTCCACGGGCTACTATTCATCCACCGTCGACCTCCTCCAGCCTCCACCTGTGACTGTTCATCCACGACGTCTCCCTCCTGCCTCCACCTGCTACTGTTCATCCACAAGCTCCTGTTCATCTAGCCTCCACCGGCTCCTGTTGAACCAGCCCTCCATGGGGTCCTGTTCATCCAGCCTCCACCGGCTACTGTTCAACCAACCCTCCACGTGGTCCTGTTCATCCACCCGTAACCGGCTCGATCGGGGTCCTGTTCATCCAACGACAACGACCTCTCCTACCACGGGGTCCTGTTCATCCAACCCCCACCGGGAACTTGTAATCCAACCCCCAACAACATTCACTGTTCATCAAGAGGCAGCAGGTTCGATCGGCTTCAGTTGGCAGCAGTTGCGAAGGAATCACTCGGGTTCAGTTAACAACCAAGGGATCGATCGCTCGGGTTCAGTAACGTAGCTAGTGCAATCGCTCGGGTTTAGTAAGCGAACGCCTCGCTCGGGTTCAGTTAGAGCCCAACGTCTCGCACACATGCACGTACGTATATGAGAGAAACACGTAAAACCTCCGTGCATTGCTCGGCCCCGACCACCCACCGTAACCGGGAACTCCCCGATATTTTCCTCACCCTCGCTTCTACCATGGTTTTTTCCGTCATGGACGGCCCAAAGAATGTCATGCAGCTGCGTCTCCGGCCCGCCCAGGATGAAAAGCCCATTTTCTATCATGATTTTGTCATAGAAGTAGGAGCCCACCATATCTATGATGATATCGGGTTTTGTCACAATCCTTGTCATAGAAGTGTCATAAGCATGCCAACATTTTTTTCGGTCGGCCCAAAATGTCACGGATGTGTCTTTTTTGTAGTGCTTCCTCCTCCGCCGCTATTAGTAAGGAGGGAGCTCCACACGTCTCCTCCCGAGACACCCAATTCAATGGCCTAGAGCTCGCTCTCGTCACCCGCAGCCCTCCGGACGAATCCCGGCACCTCCGTCGTGTCCCTCTGCGTCCCCGTAGTCGACTACGCCGTCTTCTTACACAACATGACCAAGGGACGCAAGCCAACATCGCCGTCGATGTCTTCTCCTCCCCTGCTACCTCTGCTTCACGGACTCAAGGATGTCACCCCGATCAGCGCCTTGCCTCTTCCTTTGCATCGCGTCTCCAGCCTCCTCTTCGTGTGTCATCAGAGCCCAGTGAGCAGCTGCATTTCCCAGATCCTTTTCCCCCATCAATTTCATCCTCTATTGTCAATTCCTCGCATGCCCGAGAGGTACTCCGCCTCGACCACGTCACTGATGTCTACGACACAACCTTCTTCTTGTAGACTCGTGTTGGGCCTCCAAGCGCAGAGTTTTGTAGGACAGTAGCAAATTTCCCTCAAGTGGATGACCTAAGGTTTATCAATTCGTGGGAAGCGTAGGATGAAGATGGTCTCTCTCAAACAACCCTGCAACCAAATAACAAAGAGTCTCTTGTGTCCCCAACACACCCAATACAATGGTAAATTGTATAGGTGCACTAGTTCGGCGAAGAGATGGTGATACAAGTGAAATATGGATGGTAGATATAGGTTCTGAAAATATAAAAACAACAAGGTAACTAGTAACAAAAGTGAGCAAAAACGGTATTGCAATGCTTGGAAAAAAGGCCTAGGGTTCATACTTTCACTAGTGCAAGTTCTCTCAACAATGATAACATAATTAAATCATATGGCAATCCCTCAACATGCAACAAAAGTCACTCCAAAGTTCCTATCGCGGAGAACATAAGATGAAATTGCTTATAGGGTATGAAACCACCTCAAATTTATTCTTTCCAATCAATCCATTGAGCTATTCCTACAAGTGTCACAAACAACCCTAGAGTTCATAGTGAAATAACACCATATGACACACATCAATCAACCCTAATGGCACCTGGATACTCCAATGTCTCCACAAGTACCCGTGGGTCAATTATACGATATGCATCAAACAACTTTAGATTCATAATATTCAATCCAACACAAAGAACCTCAAAGAGTGCCCAGGGATTCCTACCGGAGAAACAAGGACGAAAACGTGCATCAACCCCTATGCATAGATTACCCCAATGTCACCTCGGGAATCTGCGAGTTGAGTGCCAAAACGTACGTCAAGTGAATCAATAGAGCACCCTATTGTCACCATGGGTATCCCACGCAAGACATACATCAAGTGTTCTCAAATCCATAAAAGTATTCAATCCGATAATAGTGAAACCTCAAAGGAAAAACTCAATTCATCACAAGAAGGTAGAGGGGGAAAAACACCATATGATTCAACTATAGTAACAGAATTTTTGATGTGGAATGCTACCTAACATATTTATCAATGTAATCTTCCCTATTGTGGCAAGAATATTCAGATCCATAAGATTCATAACAAAAGTTTAATATTGACATAAAAACAATAATACTTCAAGCATACTAATAATGCAATCATGTATTCTCAAAATAACATGGCCAAAGAAAGTTATCCCTACAAAATCATATAGTTTAGCTATGCTCCATCTTGATCACAAAAAGTATTAAATCATGCACAACTTGGATGACAAACCAAGCAATTGTTTCATACTTTTGATGTTTTCAAACTTTTTCAACTTTCACGCAATACATGTGGGGACCCCGACTCATAAGTCGTGATCACCGAATGCATGTGCACAGTGATCCCAGAGATCAATGCACACTGAACACACATAAGCTGAATAACAAGAGTCTTACATCCATACATACCATCTTACACAAGTAGGACTATTATGGTCAAGTCTTGAGTATATCATCGCAGCGGAAATCTTCAATGATAGCGTGAACCCATGCCATCTACCTTAACCCTACAAGCATTTTGACTGGGAAGCATCCTAGCTCGCATGTTCGTCACCAAGGTACTCTTCATTATATCCTGTTCTTTCATGCCTGGCCAATAAAATAACCAGTGGCAAGCCAATGAGTACTTTGAATGTACTCGCAAGCAACTCATGTTGCGGAACAAGGTACAAAAATGCATCATATGGGTAAATTTTTGCAGAAAGCTAGTTTTGAGTGCTATGACATGTTCAACAATTCGTAAAGCATGCATCATAAGAATTTAAGTAACCATGAGGACATGTTACAGATATCAACCTAAACAGAGTTTGGATCAACTCCAGCTTAATCAACATGTCACCTCTTTTGACTTGACCCAAGTAGTTCTTTCCACTCATCCATACACACACACACACCAGGTTTCGCAAACATTTGGACGTAGCCCAACATCAGTTACCCAACTGTCCTTGACCATGGACACGACTATTCTAATAGTTTGACACTCTGCAGAGGTTGCACACTTTACCCACAAGATCCGGGAAGCTTTCATGTCATCCACGATCCCGCAGTACCTCAAGTACTCGGGAGAAGCACCTGATCACTACCTTTCCCTAGCCGTGACTAACAAGGAGTCCAATCAATTGGTAGCAGCCCCCAAGCCAAACATTGTCACATAATAAATCTTTGTGGAGCCACGCTCCCATATTCATCATGTAGTACAAGCACGGGGTACCAACGGTGTGTCTGGTGCCCTGTAAAAACAGTCATGGTCGCCCTACCTGGCATGACCCGTCCCGAGAGTGACCATGCCACTCCTGTCACTAGTAATGCGGGCATCCATGTTAGCACGAACTAGGTAATCAATAATGCCCTTTTCCATATAAGGGTAGAGTGGTTGCACATGTAAGGTCGGTGTAACGGTCGCAACTTAAACCGATCCGTTTTCGAAAACAACACACTCACTTGCCTTGGTAGACCACTTCTTTATCAAGTGGTTACCTACCTCAACATCTCCCTCGGGCATTAGTGGCACCCGACGGGGTTTTTGAAAAAAGTCTTTGAAAATGCCTTTGTCCCCAACACCATGCATATACCATGTCCCACGTGCTTAGCAACTACTTTAGCATCCTGTCTACTCCCACCCACATAACCCTCATAGGAAGGTAGGGTCATGCACAATGCAAGTATCAATGAGGTAGTAACGGAGGCAACCCACTAGAGTGGTTACCATCTCATCATGATTCCGATGCAACAATGATAAGGTGCTATATGAAATGCATAAAAAAAGGTTTCATAGGCATGGTCAAAGGGCTGCTTGCCTGGCTCAGCAAAGTCTTCAACTCCTCTGGTCCACCTCCAAGTATTCCGTCTACTTCGTCAACTAACTTCGGAAACAATCACAATAAGCAACACATCAAGGCAAAAATAAAAGTGCTCTAAAAATATGAATTTGACTTTTCTTGGACATCTCTGGTTATATGAAAAATAACCAGAGTGGTTTCATTGGAACTGGATCAGTGGATGTTTTGGAACATTTCAATATGAGGGATTCAAGGGATTTATGGATTTGCAAGAAGCATATAGAAATATTATTTTGAAAAATGGGCAAAGGCACCCATTTAACAAGGAATGAATTTAGAAGCAGCTAGGAGTTGGTTTCACTTGATTTGGAGTTCAAATGATTTTTGTATGAATTTGCAAAGTTGGCAATATATGGAGAAATTGACCAATATTTCATGGGGCAATAAAAGTATTGGGAAAATGTTCAAAAACTAAGTTATTAACATATAAGTATCTAGGAATTTGAATCATGGCATTTGGATAAAAAATGGTCGCTCTGTGATTTTCTAAAGTTTATTACAGAAATGGGAAAATGTGATTCCATAAATATTTGTGAAGGAGAGGATTCTAGAAAAATGTGCAAATAGCACCATGTGATAGATCATGAATTAAGGAACTACTAGAAATTTGAATTATCAAATTTGGAGTCCATTTGAATATTTGGGAGATTTTACAAACTTATAAAAAAAAGAAAAAGAAAAGGCTTTACCTAAATGGGCTGGATCTGGGCAGTAGCAGCGCGCACAGGGCAGGGTTTACCGGCAGGACACCACTGGGCCGGCCCAGCGGCTCGGCCGCACGCGCGAAGGGGCCACATCGGAGGCGGCTTCGAGGGAATACGTCTTCGCGCGAGGGAGGCGGTTAAGGCTGGAGCCGTCTCCACTTAAACGCGTCGGGCCCGACCCCTGGGTCACTGACTTGTGGGTCCCACCCGCATGGTCATCCCCTTCCTCCCATGCCCGTGACAGTGGGGATAGAGGCCTCGGTTGCGAGCCGGCAGGCGCTTGCAGCGGCGGCACAGGCCACCCCCAGCCAAGCTCCGGCCACCGGAGGGGTCGCCGGGGAGCGGCGCGTCAAGGGGAGCCCTTAGGGACGGCAGGGGGTGGCCGTGGCGGGCGGCCCCGTCGGGCGGTGGTGGCGCCAGCAGCATCGGGTACGAGAAGAGGCAGCGAGGAGCGGGGGAGATCCTTTGCCCTCCAGCGTTTCTCCTGGAGGTCGAAGGAGAGGCGGAGAGGCTCTGGTTTGCCGGAGCCGAGTGGAGGCCGACGGCAAACATGGCGGCTTTGGAGAGGGCTAGAGGGCACGAGGGGGAGAGAGGGAGTGTCGGAGAGGTTCACTAGAGTGAGGGGGATCCAGTAGAGGCGAGGGAGAGCTCAGGGGAAGGCTCTATATAGAGTGGCACCGGTGCACCTTATTGGCGCGGTCCAGGCCGCGCTCGGGTGAGCTCTATGATGAGTGAGGAGAGAGGTTCAGGAGGGGGCTGGCAGCTTGCCATGTCTCGGACGCTGAGGCAGCCTTAGGGGACACGAGGGGGAGGCCCTAGGTTGTCGGGTGGCTTGGGCAAAGAGCGGCTACAGTGCGAGGGCACACTGTAGCATGCTCCAGAGTGTGCATATGGCCGGCACGACGATTTTAAAAGGCCAGGGGCATGTCCTCTTGTGTCTTGGAGCTTCCTTGGATGCTCTAGGACAGGAACTAGGTGGGGTGCTGCATATAGAAATGGGAGAGAGAGGAGGTGTTGCCATGGGTGAACACAGAGAGAAAGAGGTGGCTTTTATCCCCAAATAATTGAGCTGTTGAAGGAGGAGAGTTACTGGAGGTAGGATGTGACCTGGGGCAGCTGTGGTAAAAATTTGGACTAAAGGGGAATTCATTTGGGGCTCCAAACAGTGATCACAAAAATGTGGTAGAAGGTGTTCGATAGAGTTTTGGGCTAGCAAATGGACTCTCTTTGACTTGAGAATTAACAGGATCAAATAGCCCAAGAAATAAGGCTGATCACCAATTTTTAGTCCATTTGAAGAAAGTTGACAATGTAACTTGGGTAAACCCTAGAAATCAACATAAATGGGTTGTCCAAGATTTAGTCATGCAAAGCTACTCTCCTTGATCCACCACTTGGTGTAGTGTTATTATTTGGAGATTTGAGCATGTCCACAAAAGTTGGGATGAAAAGGAGAAAGTTAGCTATGTAGAGTTGTTCAAATTTGGTTCTGGACAAAGAGGGTTTTGGGGCACTCTGATCAAGATTTCCTTCTCTCCAACTTGTGCCATTTGGTCTAGACGCATGATTAGACCATTTGATCATTTGCACCAAGTTTGAGATCATTTAGGCATATTTGGCAATGTAAAGTTGCTCAAACTTCAAAATGGGCAGAAGTAGTTTTGAGGGGGTTTTGGTGATGTTATCTTGTTCTCCAAGACATGTGACTTGGCAAGATCACCAAATAGGGCATTTGTGAGATGCTAGAATTTTCTTGGAATTTACAGAGAATATTTCGTTTGTAAATATTTCAAAAGCTTGAAATATCCAGAAAGGGTTTTTGAGGGATTTGACCAATATGGTTTTTGAGGGATTTGACCAATATTTTGAACATGACCATGTGTTGAAAGTCATATATATGGACAATATATGTCCATTGAGATTCCTTAAATTTTCTCAAATATTTTTGAAACATTAAATAATTTTAACCTATTAAAGACCATTTTTGGCCTTAAGAAAAAGCCTTTAAATAAAATAGAAAAATAACTTTGAAAATAATATTTTTGTGGTTTTTGGGAGTCCTATATCTAATAGTATTCAAATATAATTTTTGAAATATTTTTCACACCCTTAATTAAGTACTTGTAGTTCAAGTCTCAATTCAGGGGTTTTTAGAAAACCTAATTTATATAATACTTTTTGGCCAAATTATTTTTGTAAGAAAATACTATTATTTCCTATACACATGGCATGATCATTAGGAAAAGTTTTGGATCAAGGAGAAGAAGTATAGGAGTTGGAGGATTTATTTGATTTTTAGAGCACTTGCAAACAATTGACAAAATATCAAATCAAGCAAAGGCCAAAACACTCAAAAGTTTTTGTCAAACCACATTTTGTCATGACTTATTAGCTTAAGTGTCGTGGTATGAAAATCAGGGTGTGACATACCTACCCCCACCTTACAAGAATCTTGTCCCCGAGATTCCTAGCCTAGGCGCGGAAAGGAATACAGAAACTCGGATCTGGGGTAGTCTTCACGTCATCATGCTGCTTCTTCTTCGCGTGGTTGCTCCGCTGAACCTTGAAGTACTTGATGGTGCGGCTTTGAGTAAGACATGCCACTTGATCTAGGTTGCAAATGGGTCTCTCGCGGTAGGTCAGATCGGTCTGGAGGTCGATGGCTCGGTGACCGATGTTCTTGTAGAGATCGGGCTAGTTAGGAAGTAGGAAACACTTTCGGGGTTGTGTTGTGTGGAAAACGTTGAGCACATCAGCTAGCTCTGGTGGCAACTCCAGCTAGTAGTTGTATGCTCTTCGTCTTGCAGTGATCTTGAAGGGGGTCGATGAATCTTTGTGTGACCTTCCCTTTGTCATGGAAATGCTTGGTTCCTTAGAGAGGAGTGCACTACAAAAAAAATACACCTCCGTGATGATACGTGTTTATCACAGTAGGTCACATTTTCTATCATGCATGTACATCCATGACGATTTTATGATAGAATCAAGATAGTCATACATGTGTTGTCGTAGAAGTGTTCCATGACATTACCAAAATTATCATCACGGAAGTGTCCACTTCCATGACGATAAATTGCGCGTCATAGAAGTGCTTTCGTCAAGGGCGACCGACACGTGGCATCCACCATAACGGCTCGCCGCTAAGCTATCGGGTCCGGTTTTGGATCCGATAACCCATTAACAGCCACGACCAATGGGGATTTTCCACGTGTAAAATCATCATTGGCTGGAGGAAACACGTGTCGGCTCACCGTTGGGACAGATGTCATCCTCACATTGGACCGAAGGTGCCTATGATACGTCGACACGTGGCACGGCCCAACAGAGGCATATTCTTGTGAAAAGGCCGGCCCGTTTGACTTGGGAAAAAGGTGGCGGGCCGGCCCACGGAAAGTCTGTTAATGGCCTGTTCGCATATAGCCCATTTACAGCCCGCTAACCCAGGGCCCGTTACGACCTATCCGAATTAGGCCCAGTAGCGTCATCTGGGCCGTCTAATATGATTCCAGCCCATTTTAGCTTCCGGCCCATGTATGGCCCATGACGTCTTTCGGCCCATATGAGGCCCTTTGTAAATCTTGGCCCATTAATGGCCCGTGGTGAAACTGGCCCGTAATGAACAGTGTATCACTTTATACCCATTAACGGCCCATTATTCCATTGGGCCATTTCCAGCCCATGTTATCTTTCGGCCTTCTCAGGGCCCATTTATTCTTGGGCTCATTTCTAGCATCCGTTTACTTACAGCCCGTTACTTTCATTTTCTGCTTGTGGGCCAAATTTAGCTCGTGGTTACAGTCAGCCCGTTTGTGGCCCGTTAATACGTTGGGCTGTTTTCATAGCGTCATCAAATATGACCGATTAACGACGACCCATTATGGTCGGCCCATGAACAGACGATTCCAGGTCTAGCCCGCTTACGGCCATAATGCGGTCTGTTATTGGCCCATGTTTGGCCAATCGATCATACGGCCCGTAGAAGGCCCATTAATGATACGACCCGTAGAAGGCCCATTGTGTCTATGGCCCGTAGAAGGCCCATTGTTTCTATAGCCCTTAGAAGGCCCATTGTTTCTACGACCCGTAGGAGGCCCATGGTAACTACAGTAAATACGTAGCCCATGGTTATTCTGGCCTAGTTTTAAAAAATAGGTTATTGCGGCCACTAGCAAACCGCGGAAAAAGAACTGCACTGACTACAAGCAAACAAATAAACAAGACAATAAGGAAATAAATAAGCAAGCAACTTACGCTAGGCTATCACGGCTATTACACATATTACATCCACTGGGCATCAAAGTTCGCCACCAGTGCAAATATAGGGAACAAAGCAGCATATCATATACACTGGTTGTTAAAGTTGGTGACTAGTGCAAATAAACACCGCAGCAAAACAAGTCCAGAACTGAAACCACTTCAGAAGAGCTCAAGAAACAATATCCTGGGTACCCATAATGCTGGCAAGATGCTTAGCAAGCTTATTAACTTCCTCTTGTTTGGCGCTTAAATCCTCCAGCACTTGCCGTTGCACCAGAAAGTATGCATCTGAATTCTGCAGGGACTTCCTCAGTCCTTCGGCTTCCTATCGCATAACATCTAATCGATGTCTTTCAACATGAAGTTGAGACTCAAGAAGCCGAATTGATTCAGGCAGCGAGTTCGAAGAGCTGGTGCCAGCAGTAGTAGCCAGTAACTCGAACACTACATCAAGACAGGACTTTGGGGTTGTCTCAGTGTCTTCAGTATAGTTTTTATCAGCTTTCTTGGAGACCAACAGGGATGTCTCACTATCTTGAACCTTATCTGCATTACTTTCTTTACCATTGCATAACGGGGTACTCTTCTCCAATATTTTATCCGCGTTCTAAAAGAGAAACAAACAAACACATCACAAGTTTACAATGTAGTATATGAAACTCATTTTGGTAAACCAGTTCAGTAGTAAGGTGGACATGATAATAGCATGAAACAAACATATATCTATGTAGTATGGTCACTGTATGTTCTATATCATTCGAGTTTATGTTGCCAAATCAAGATAGATACAGTTCGAATCATATCTATTTAAGACAAAGCAGCATAGACAGAATATAAGTGTGGGAAACTACACAGCAATAACAACACTTGTAATGTGCATGGCATGAGAACATAACTGTTTATTCAATTGAAACTGAATCAACATAGAGCAAGTTACAACAGCAAACACGTTAAAGAAACAGGTTTAAAACATACCTGTTGCACCATTGGAGTTTCAATTGCATCCTTCAAATTTGAAATTAGTTGGTATGAGTAAATACAGTGATGCAAGGGCAAAGTAGTATGAACCCTAGCTACGGAACCTGACCTGAGTACAATTCTTCTTCTGCTTTAAGCATTGACTTGGGGTTCGGAGTGGTGGTCCTCGTGCTTTGGGCACTGCAGTTGCCTTACTAACTGCTCGTGTTTGGGTGCTCTGTGGTGGAGACGGTGCTGTGTCAACTGGTACTGGGTTACTACCTGCTGGGGTTGGGGTTAGAAGGGGTGTAGCTGGTTCTCTGTCCAACTGGGTAGGGGTACAATCTACGTGAGTCTGGGTTATGTGTGGTGGGGCTGGTTCTTGGGCAAGTACAACCGTGGGTCTATCTGCATCGACATGTAGCACGATCTTTTCTGAAGACCGTGTTTTTACACCCATAGATACTGCCATCACCCCCTCCAATTGAAATGGCTGATAAACAAGAAAATTAATTGAATGTACAGACATTGTAAGATAGACAGGTGCAATGGGTAGTAGGAAAGAAAACAGGGCATGAAATAATTCACATTTATGTTGTCTAACCAAACAGAATAGCATGACATAATTTCACATATATGACGGCTAATTAAACAGGATAGCATGGCACAATTTCACATGTACGATGGCTAACTAAAAAGGATAGAATGACATACTTCAAAATATGATGACTATGTAAACAGGATGACATGATATAACTATACGATGTGTCTACTAAAGTGGTTGGCATGCCATAAATCAAAAACATGCCGTCGATGGAAACATGATGTGATGCGGAGCATCCTACGATCATCCCCATGGACCTACCATCGTCTCATCAAGATCTAAGAGGACCCATGACACGAGCACGAGCTAGAGCTCTTGAGAACGAGGTGACTTCCTTCCTTAGTGATATCACATATGATCCACTCGAGACATGTCTACTACCTAAGTCCGATATGCTATGCATGATCAGGTGTCAAGAGGACCCTCACGAAGATGCACGTGAAGATGGACAAGCCGCCAAGTCCATGGATGAAGAGAACCAACGGAAACGGGCAAGTTCACCTTCCAGGCCCCGGACATCCGGCCAAGGCCCCGGACATCCGGCCCCTGAAGATGCCAACAATAGCAGCAGCCCAGCCGTCGAAGTGCTACAGGGCCCGGACATCCGGCCCCGTGCCCCGGACATCCGGCTCCTCCCAAAAGCCCGGAAATCCGGCCCCTTCGCCGGACATCCGACCCCGCCTATCCAGAGACTACAAAAGTTTTGCACCGCCAGTCCGGACATCCGGCCCCTCGTGAAGCCCCGGACATCCGGCCGACGCCCGGACATCCGGCTCCGCCTGTCTGCGCACAGTAAAGGGCCGAAGCCCATGTACCTCTTCGCCCCCCTAGACTATATATACTCCATCCCGTTCCTCTTTCTAGGGTTAGCATTGGTTTAGCTCATAGTTGAGATAGAGCTTTGCTCATCCATTACGGATCTCGTCCTCGAGAGAGACTGCAGCCCCTCTTCAGAGAAGATCACCTTGGATTCAAGACCCCCTCTTGGGTGGCCCCCATCAAGACCTCCTCACGGAGAAGAACCGGTTACCGCTTGTATCTTCCTTTGTTGGATTTGGATCTTGTATCTTACCTTTGTGTTCATCGATCTAGCGCATGTGTGATCTATTCTTGTTGGTTGAGTGATTTCTCTCGTGTTCCTCTCGTGTTTCCCTCGTGTTTTCCCCTCGTGTTCATCACGTTCTTCGTAGGGATCCGCTCCTTTCGTGAAAGATCGGGCACCTAGGATTCCGCCCTACATCATCTTGGTATCATGAGCCACGTTGATCACGATTTCGGAGCCCCCTCTCTTTGTTTTCTAGCTAGATTTTGTTGTTTTTCGTCCTAATCCAAAAATTGCCCCACAAAAATAGCCCAATTTTTTTTTGTGATGAAGTTTTGTTGGATTTGATCCGCGGATTTCGTGTGTTGCAGGTAGATCTAGCTTTTCCCCATCTTTTTCCCAAATTCCATCCACAAAATCTTTCGAATTTTGACCCGGATTTGACCTCTCCACGCGGTGTTCTTCGAGTTCGTCCACGGATCCCGAGCCCGGACATCCGGCCCAACAGCCCGGACATCCGGCCCGCCCCGGACATCCGGCCCCTGACAGCAAAATTTCCATCCTCCACTCCGTTTACCGCCTAACCCTCGCCAAATTTTGTCCCGGTGCCCACATACACTTCCGCATACCACCACCACTTCCGCATAGCACCACCATAGCCTTTCCCGCTACCAACTCCGACAATTTTTGACTCGTTTTGCTTTGAGAATTTGAGTTGTGGTTTCCGTGTCCTATTGTGTTTTGGCTATCTAGGTACGGTTCGGCATCAACATCACCACCGCTCATGTTCGCCAAGGACTACTACGAACGGCTACATCACTTTGGTATCACTTTCACTTGCTATCATCTTGGTATCATGATATCATCATACTCTCTTGCATTTGCATTGATAACCCCATGGCCTTACTTTTGCGTAGCTTACCCATCGAAACTGGCCTTTGAGTATTGCCGGCAACGTGACTTGTGCACATTAGTGATCATACTTCCCATAGCATACATACCATCATCGTGTTGCATATCTTGGTATCATCTCTTGTGTCACAAAGTTGTCCTCGCATACACAATTGCTATCTTGGTTCGTGAAGCATTGCATGAAAAAAGAGCTCCAACAACAAAGAGCAAAACAAGCTTTTAAGCAAAAGGGAAAGATAAGCAAAGAGCTTATAAGCAAGAACCATAGCATCATAGAACATTAAGATTGTCATACTCGATCATCTTGGATCAAAAGCATAGAAACATCATACATATAGCATACTTGGGATAGAAGTTGTTGCATTTTTGCTTAGTAGGTTGTGCACAAGTTCGTATCCGCCTATTGTGCAATCGTGCTAGCGTCTCTCTAGTGTTGTGCAACAGGAGCATCTTGGTGGATTCCACATTTTGGCTCATCCTTGGTTGCCTAGCCCCACTTATCTATTTGCGTGTGTGTTTCCGTGTACCATATCTAGCTATTGGTCTACTTGTTGCATTTACAAGTCGTGAATCTTTTCCAACATTATTGACTCTCACTTACAATTGCATCAAATTTTTGTGCCACCATCCTAACCAAGCTCCACCATAAGCTTTTACTTGTGTAGGTGTGAGAACCGACAAGAATTGGTACCAATTGTGCTATTTCTTTGCCACACATTGGAGTGATCTTTGATCCATTTTCAACATCGGTCAAGGTACATTTGGTATTGGTTCTTCTCTTTCTCCCACTCACATATTTTTGTTTGGAATGATGGATAGGACAAGTACTTCTACCAACCCACTCTTCTTGGAGGAAGACGATGACATGTCATCCTACGTCACCAAGACTCAACTATTTGGTGCACATCGGGCTTTGCATCAAGAACAACTTGCTTTGGGCGACCGCATTGACAATCTCGCCATCGACCTACGACAATCCGAGCAACGTACAAGAGACTACTTCGACACTCCATGAGTTCCCTCAAAGAAGATATCCGAACCATGATGGTCCGCTCTTT
This sequence comes from Aegilops tauschii subsp. strangulata, assembly GCF_002575655.3. Classification (NCBI taxonomy): domain Eukaryota; kingdom Viridiplantae; phylum Streptophyta; class Magnoliopsida; order Poales; family Poaceae; genus Aegilops; species Aegilops tauschii. The sequence goes on from NC_053036.3 coordinate 283,444,310, forward strand.
TACAACTTCGTCCTCTTCAAGACAGAGCCGCTCAAGTCGACATTCCGAAGACACCCTCTCCGGTTCAAGTACACCGACATCGAACACTCTTCGTCGTGCCGCGCGTCAAGGCCGTCAAGCTAACCGCAATCCTCCACACAACATCGACTCTCAAGAGCATCGACATCGTCAAAACCAAGCTGCTTTCGCACAAGCACAAGAACGGCAACGCCAACGACAACAAGAACAAGAGGAGCGAGCGCGACAACATCAAGATGCACAAGACGCCGAGGCGCAACGTCAAGAACAACAACTACTGAAGCTCAAGCACTTGAGGCGCAACGTGCCCTTCAAGATTCAAGTCGTGCCGTAGCCAATCGAGGCCGACAAGCTCGACTACATCAAGAAGCACTTCGCGACGAAGCTCAAGAAAGGATTTACCAAGCACGTGTGCATCGACAAGCTCCTCGTCAAGATAGACAAGCTCCTACTCAAGCGAGACAAGAACGTCAAGTCCATCGAGAGCAAGAAAACAATGGACCCCCTCCTCGCCAAGAGCAACATGAGGTCGACAACCCTCCTCGCCAAGAGCAACATGAGGAAGACAACCCTCCTCGTCAAGAGCAACATGAGATTGTCAATCCTCACCGACATGGGCGTCATCATCCCCGACCCCAACACAATGAAGAGCAACGATATGGCAAGCTAAAGTTCACCACGCCCAAGTTTACCAGAAGCAATGACCCCGAAGAATACATATCATGGGCATTGAAGATTGACAAAATCTTCCGCTTGCACAACTACGAAGAAGAGAAGAAGATCGCAATGGCATCCCTCGAATTCCAAGACTACGTCCTCATTTGGTGGGAACAAGTCATTGAGCGCCAAGCGGCAAGAGGTGAACCACCCATCACCACTTGGGCACAAATGAAGGATGTCATGAGAGCACGATTCATGCCAAACTACTACAACCGCGACCTCTTCAAGAAACTCCAACAACTCAAGCAAGGAACCAAGAGCGTTGAAGAATACTACAAGGAAATGGAGATTGCCATGATACGAGCCAATGTCAAAGAAGATGATGAGCAAACTATGGCGCGTTTCTTGAAGGGACTCAATCACCCTATCAAGAAGATTGCCGACTTCCAACCATACTCGAACCTCATCGAGCTAGTTCATCAAGCTACGAAAGAGGAACGGCAAGTCCAAGACGACTTCAAGTATGCCAAGTTCTCATCCAAGTCCTACGGCTTCTCCAACAATCAAGCTTCGACGACTCCCACTACAAGCAATGGCGACAAGTCAAGTTACAAGAAAACATCGACAAGCTCAAGTCGTCCTCCTACTACAAGCAACTTCAAGTCGAAAGCTTCATCATCATCTACTCCAACCGATGAGACCATAAAGACAAGTTCCATCAAATGTTTCACATGCGGAGGCCGAGGCCACAAGTCCTTCGAGTGCACAAACAAGCGCACCATGATCCTCAACGACGACGGAACCTATGACTCCATGAGTGAAGGAGAAATGGAAGCCCTTGAGCAAGTGGCCATGCACCGACAAGTGAACAATGAAGAAGAAGATGATCACATCTTTTGTGACGAAGACTCAAGTCCCGCTCTTGTTGTCTCCAAGGTCTTGACTCTTCAACATCAACAAGACGAAGATCAAAGATGCAATATCTTCCACACAAAGGCCGGCAACAATGGACGGTCCGTCAAGGTCATCATCGATGGAGGTAGTTGCCATAACTTGCCAAGTGAAGAACTATGCTCCAAACTTCAATTGGTCAAGATGAAGCACCCTCACCCCTACAAGGTTCAATGGCTAAGCGACACCGGCACCATCCAAGTAGAGCATAGAGTACAAGTCTCTTTCAAGATCGGCGCCTATGAAGACATTTTGGAGTGTGATGTCCTTCCGATGACCGTGTGCCACCTCCTTCTTGGACGGCCATGGCAATTTGACCGACGTGTCATTCACAATGGGCGTACAAATCACTATAGCTTCAAGATGAAAGGGAAAGAGTTTGTGCTACGTCCTATGTCTCCAAGCCAAGTGCTCGCCGACAAGCAAAACACCCATCATGGAGAGAATAGTGAGAGAGCGAACCACCAAAAAGAGAGTGAGCGCCACAATACCAAATTGAGTGCCTCCACGATGAGCGACAGGAAAACCTTAGTTCTCTTTGCCACCAAACGTGAGATGAGGGAAGTGTGTGAGAACCCATCAACTGTCCTACACTATGTCCTATTGTGCAAGGACGAGGCACCAAAAACAAACAACTCTCACAATCTTCCTCTAGTGTTATCTTCTTTATTGCAGGAATTCCAAGATGTTTTTCCCGATGAGCTACCTCCGGGTCTACCTCCACTACGAGGCATTGAGCACCAAATCGATCTCATCCCCGGAGCGCTGCTTCCAAACAAAGCTCCCTACCGCGTCAACCCCGAAGAAACCATCTCATAGACCATGGTCATGTATGTGAAAGTTTGAATCCTTGTGCCGTACTGGTCATTCTTGTGCCAAAACGAGACGGTAGCTTTCGCATGTGTTCCGATTGTAGACCTATCAATGCTATCACTGTTCATTATAGGTACCCCATTCCACGACTTGATGATATGCTTGATGAACTTTGTGGTGCCACGATGTTTTCCAAAATTGATCTTAAAAGTGGTTACTATCAAATCCGCATACAAGAGGGTGATGAATGGACAACCGCTTTCAAAACAAAGTTTGGTCTATATGAGTGGTTAGTCATGCCTATGGGTTTATCGGAAGCACCCGGTACATTCATGCGTCTTATGCATTATGTGTTTCGCCCTTACATTGGTGAATTTGTTGTTGTCTACTTTGATGACATCCTCGTTTTTAGCAAATCTCTCACAGAGCATGTCACCCACCTTCGCACCGTGCTACAAACTCTTCGAAAAGAGCAACTTTATGCTAATATGGAAAAATGCCTTTTTGGTGTTGATAAGCTTGTTTTCTTCGGTTTCATAGTATCTTCTAAGGGTGTTCATGTTGATGAATCTAAGATCAATGCTATTAAAACTTGGCCCCAACCAACCAATTTGCAACAAGTGTGTAGTTTTCTTGGTTTAGCCGGTTTCTACCGTAGATTCGTGAAGGATTTTAGCACCATTGCTTCCCCTTTGCATGCTTTGAGTAAGAAAAATGCACCGTTTGTTTGGGGAACATCCAAAGACATCGCCTTCAATGAGCTTAAGAATTTGCTTACTCATGCTCCCGTGCTTGCATTACCCAATTTTGACAAACCTTTTGAAATTCATTGCGATGCTAGTGGTAATGGCATAGGAGGTGTGTTAACGCAAGAGAAGCGCCCCATTGCATACTTTAGTGAGAAACTCTCCGGAGTGCAACTCAACTATCCCATCTATGACAAAGAGCTATATGCTTTAGTGTGAGTTTTGCATGAATGGGAACATTACCTTCGCCCTCATGAGTTCATCATCCATACCGACCTTAAACGCTTAAATACCTTAAGGGTCAAACTAAGTTGAACAAGCGTCATGCTAAATGGAGTGAGTTTACTAAGTCATTTCCTTATGTCATCAAGTATATTAAAGGTAAGGAAAATGTTGTGGCAGATGCACTTTCCCGTATATGCATGCTTGTCACTCAACTTGAGTTAAATGTCATTGGTTTTGAGCACATAAAAGACTTGTATGAGCATGATCCTACATTTGCTATTCCTTATGCCAACTGTTTGATGCATACTTCTTGGGATCGATACTACATCAAAGATGGATATCTTATGAGAGCTAACAAACTTTGCATTCCCGAGTCCTCTCTTCGCTTGTTGCTTTTGCAGGAATCTCATGGAGGCGGACTCATGGGACACTTTGGACGCGACAAGACATTTGCTACGCTCTCCAAGAACTACTTTTGGCCCAAGATGTTTCGCGACGTCAATCACTTCACCAACCGATGCTCTACATGTCGCAAAGCTAATTCTAAAGCCCACTCTCATGGCCTCTATATGCCACTTCCAATTCCATATCAACCATGGGAAGATATTAGCATGGACTTTGTGCTTGGTTTGCCTAGAACTCGAAATGGCAAGGATTCCGTTTTTGTTGTTGTGGACCGATTCTCCAAAATGGCTCATTTCATTCCTTGCAACAAGATAGACGATGCTTCACATGCTTCACATGTTGCAAATTTGTTTTGTAGGGAAATCTTGCGACTTCATGGAGTGCCAAAGACGATTGTCTCGGACCGTGACGTCAAGTTCTTGAGTTACTTTTGGAAGACCTTGTGCGCCAAGCTCGGAATCAAGCTTTTGTTCTCTTCGGCATACCATCCACAAACCGATGGCCAAACGGAGGTGACGAACCGCACGCTCCCCACTCTACTACGCGTGTTGATAAAGAAGAACATCAAGGATTGGGAGGAGTGCCTACCTATCACCGAGTACGCCTACAACCGTGCAAGACATTCGACTACCGGCAAGTCCCCCTTCGAGGTCGTCTATGGCTTCAACCCATTGTCACCATTGGACATTCTACCTCTACCGCTACAAGAGCACACAAACATGGACGCGAGTGCCCGAGTCAACTTCCTCAAGAAGATGCATGAAGATACAAGGAACACCATCGAGCGCCAAGTACAACGACTCGCGACCAAGCTCAACGTCAACAAGCATCCCATGATCTTCAATGTTGGAGATCTTCTGTGGCTACACCTTCGCAAGGATCGTTTCCCCAATGAACGCAAGTCCAAGCTACTACCCCGAGCCGATGGACCCTTAAAGGTGCTTGCACGCTACAACAACAACGCATACAAGATCGACATCCCACGCGACAAGTACTCCGTGAGCGACATCTTCAACATCAAAGATCTCTCCCCGTACCATGGTGATGAGGATTTCGAACCGAGGTCGGATCTTTCCCAAGGGAGGGGAGATGATGCGGAGCATCCTACGATCATCCCCATGGACCTAACATCGTCTCATCAAGAGCCAAGAGGACCCATGACACGAGCATGAGCTAGAGCTCTCGAGAACAAGGTGACTTCCTTCCTTAGTGATATCACATATGATCCACTCGAGACATGGCTACTACCTAAGTCCGATATGCTATGCATGATCAGGTGTCAAGAGGACCCTCACGAAGATGCACGTGAAGACGGACAAGACGCCAAGTCCATGGATGAAGAGAACCAACGGAAATGGGCAAGTTCACCTTCCAGGCCCCGAACATCCGGCCAAGGCCCCGGACATCCGGCCCCTGAAGATGCCAACAACAGCAGGATCCCAGCCGTCGAAGTGCTACAGGGCCCGGACATCCGGCCCCGTGCCCCGGACATCCAGCTCCTCCCGAAAGCCCGGAAATCCGGCCCCTTCGCCGGACATCCGACCCCGCCTATCCAGAGACTACAGAAGTTTTGCACCGCCAGCCCGGACATCCGGCCCGTCCTGAAGCCCCGGACATCCGGCCCGACGCCCGGACATCCGGCTCCGCCTGTCTACGCACAGTAAAGGGCCAAAGCCCATGTACCTCTTCGCCCCCTAGACTATATATACTCCATCCCCTTCCTCTTTCTAGGGTTAGCATTGGTTTAGCTCATAGTTGAGATAGAGCTTTGCTCATCCATTACGGATCTCCTCCTCGAGAGAGACTGCGGCCCCTCTTCGGAGAAGATCACCTTGGATTCAAGACCCCCTCTTGGGTGGCCCCCATCAAGACCTCCTCACGGAGAAGAACCGGTTACCGCTTGTATCGTCCTTTGTTGGATTTGGATCTTGTATCTTACCTTTGTGTTCATCGATCTAGCGCATGTGTGATCTATTCTTGTTGGTTGAGTGATTTCTCTCGTGTTCCTCTCATGTTTCCCTCGTGTTTTCCCCTCGTGTTCATCACGTTCTTCGTAGGGATCCGCTCCTTTCATGAAAGATCGACCACCTAGGGTTCCGCCCTACATCATGATGGCATAATATAATTCACGAATGGAATGACATAATTCAAAATATGATGACTATGTAAACATGATGAGATGATATAACTATATTATGTCTTTAGAAAATGGGTTGGCATGCCATAATTCAGATACATGCTGTCTATGTAAACATCATGGCATGATATAATTCAAATATATGATTTATATACTAAGCAAGTGAGCAGAGGGCAATCGCATATATGATGTGTCAACTAAGGAGATGGCATTCAATATTGTGTATATGATGTAAATATTAAGCATTGCAATACAACATATGCATGATATGAGTAATATAACCCTGCCAAGTTTGAGCATGCACCTCAGGGGGATAATAGGACTGGTCATCTGCCTCTGAATCCTCCTCTAAAGAGCTATATGTAACCAGCAAGATATCTGCTTCAGCAGGTAGCATTGTCTGCTCTGAAGGCCTTGTTTTCACTCCAGATTTCTCCATCACCAATTCAAATGGCGGATGCACAGGAAGAGCAGTTGAATATACAAACATTGTCGACAAATGCAACGAGAAATACAAAAAAAGGACGGCATGATATAATTCACATATATGACGCTTGGCTAAACAGCATGGCATTGCATAATTCACATATATAATGCCTTGCAACAATATAGCATTGCATAATTCACATATATAATGTCTTGCAACAAGATGGCATTGCATAATTCACATATATGGTAATTAGACACTAAACAGGTGGCATTCACACAAAGCATGTATAAACTAAGCAAATGACATAGCAATGCAAGATACCATATGCACGATATGAGCAACATAACCCTGCCAAGTTAGAGCATGCACCTCGGGAGGGGGGGGATAGGACTGGTCATCTGTCTCTGAATCCTCCTCTGAGGAGCTATCCGTAACCAGCAAGACATGCACTTCGTCAGATAGCATTGTCTGCTCTGAAGACCTTGTTTCCACTCCAGATTTTTTCCATGACCGTGCCGAATGGCTGATGCACAGGAAGAGTAATTGAATGTACTAAAATTGTTTACAAATTTAACACGTAATAAAAAAATGATGGCATGATATAATTCACATATAAGATGACTGGCTAACCAGGGTGGCATTGCAAAATTCACATATATGATGCCTGGCTAAACAAGATGGCATTGCATGATTCACATATACGATAAGAAACTAAACAGATGGCATTAACACAAAGCATGACTAAACCAAGCAGATGACATATTTGATGTATACAATAAGCAATGCAAGGCACCATATGCATGATATTACCAACATCAGCATGCCAAGTTAGAGCGAAGACCTCAGGGGGTAAATAGGAGTGGTCTTCTCCTTTTGAATCCCCCTCAAAACAGTTATCTTCGTGTTGATTACGATTCGAAATGGGTGGAGGGGGGCTGCCTTTGCGCCCACCATGGAGCGACGTCTGCATGAAATTTTATTGCCACGCAAGGCTCATCTCTTTTTCTCTACATGTTCAGGTCCATTGTGTATAATAACTGACATGCATAGGAATAAAACATAGTGAGATTATGTAAGGAGTGCATGCACAAATCCAGAGTGATGGTAGCAAACTTTGGATAGACCCAAAACCAACGATAGCAGGCAGATAATAGCTTTAGTTAAAAAATACAGATAATGGCTCCTTTAATGTTTGTTTGGACCCAACATGAAACTCATAGTAGACACCCGAGATTAACCAGATAGTAGACACATAGTACTGATTGCTTCCCCAATATGTACCCCACAACCATTTAAAAACTCAAGTTTCAACATTAGTTTGGACCTGACTCGGAGTCTAATAGGTGAACACGACGATAAAGTAGCATGCCATCATATTAAGCGATGCATAACGTAAGCAGACATGGAAGAGTGCGACCTCTCTTGCGGACCCGTGTAGTCCTCAAGGTCATCTGCTCAGTTGATGATGGTAATGCAGTTGTCGTGGCTGCCAGCGGCGGGAAAGAAGATCTGAGGTGGCAAAAGACAATCTGGAAAGTGGATCCCTGCTGTGGTGAACCCTTCCATCGTTGGAGCAGCTGAGCTGGCGTGGAACATAGCGCAGCAGGAGCAGGACAAACCACACAAGGTTTTCTTTGACACATATCTGTAACAGAAGTAATTGTGTAAGGGCTTGTTTGAATTTGAGGATTCTAACAATGCAGGGATAGGAAATAGACAGGAATAAGATAGGAATGCAGGTGCAAAACAGAGAATTTAAAAACACAGGATTTCTGCCAATCTGGGTGTTTGATTCATAAGAATTGGAAGATCACAGGATGCAAAGAAGCATGGTGAGATTAAGTCAAACCACAAGAAAATGTACAGTTATAATGCTATTATGCTACTATCTCTTAGTCTTGTGCTTCATGAATAGGAATTTGAAAAGGGGGAGAAGTGGAAATTAAAATTCCTACGGTTTTTCTTTCAAGGAGACACTTAAGGAACAAATCCTACAATTTTACTTTGCTCCATTCCTTTGAACCAAATTCATGAATAGTAGTACCATAGGAAACTTTCCAATTCCTATGTTTTTCCTTCACCTTTCCTTTCAAGCACTGGCGATCCTAGTAGGCAGGCTTGAGCAAGGAAAATCCTACACTCAAAAATGTTTTTGTGCTACTTCTATTACTTTGGACCCAGGCCACTGCCCTACTAGCTCAACTCCCAGGCCCATCGACAAATGCACAGATCAAACGCGTAGAGAAAATAATCATGGCGTTCAAGTGAGTCCATCACGGATAGCTAAGTTGTCTGGTACCTCACTGCTTGTCATATAGTAGGATAAAATAATCGTATTTCACGTTACTATGTGTGCTCAGTGGACAATATATATAACATGTAGAGTAAAAAAGAGATGCAACAAGTGTACAACCTCTTTGGCGAAGCCATGTCGATCTCAGCGTGATTGGGTTGATCGGTGAGGATGCTCCGGCTGACTTGGCTGTCGGAGGAGGGGAAGAAGATCTTAGGCGTCTGGAGATGGAGCCCGGGGTACTGCTCCACCGTGATGGAGGGTTTCGTCATTGGAGCAGCTCCGGTGAGTTGTACGACGCCGAGGCTGAAGCAGGACAAGAGAGACGACGTTAACCTGAGTGGAATTCTAATAGCATCTCCAATAGATGACGTAAAATACATAACCACAAAGTGCTAGATGTAAAATACATCAGCCGCTCATCTCTGAACTTAACTGTCGAAACTGAATTTAACTGTCAAAACTGAACTTAACTATCGAAACCTAATTTTGCTATCGAAACTGAATTGTACTGTCGAAACTGAACGCACTAGTAGCAGAAAAGCAGTACTAGCAGCAGCAGCGCGTGTGAGAGCCGGGGCAGCTGGTCGTGTAGCAGCATCAGGTGAGGCTACACGTCAGTCGACTGACTTGTTCATCTCTGGTCAGTCGATTTTCCAGCCGTTGGATACGAAATCAAGGGCCTGAGTTCATCTTCAACCTCCACCCCCTTGAGCCGCCAGCCACCACCAGCCAAACAACCCCCCACCCCGCCCCCCCGGCCGCCCGCGGCCGGCGGTGTGCTGCCCCGAAACCACACCCACCGCCGGTCCGCCGCCACCCCAGCCATCCCTCTAGGCCCCCCGTGCCGAGCTTTTTCTCCAGCGATCCCCACGCCACCGACCCACCACCGCCGGCGACCACCGCCCCACCCTGAACCCTAAGATAGATAGTGGGGTACCTCTCCGGCGAGCCCCCCTCCCCGCTGTGGCTGGTTCTTCCTTAACTCCGGCGAGCCCCCCCCCCCACCCCGTGAAAATCGACTGACCCAAAAGTCGATTCAGTCGACTAAAGTGTAGCTAAATCGGAGCAGCATCGCAAGGAAGAGCAAGAGCGAGAGCAGCAGCGCGAGCAAGAGCAAGAGCAATAGCAAAGAGCAGACCAGGTAGGGGACCGAGAGCAAGAGCACAGCAGCAGCGCGAGCGAGAGCTAAAGCAGTAGCAACTCCTACTGATGTGGACGTCGCCGCCGAGGGAGCGACGCCGTGGAGGAAGTGGCCGGTGACGCCGCCGTGGATGGAGCCACGCCATGTCGGCTCGGGACCGATCGCCGGCAGCACCATGAGATCGAATCAAGAAGAAAATGAGGCGATTAGTGTACAACCTCTTTGGTGGCACCGATTAGGCCACAGCTTCATCCGAGGAAACGGTGATGATGCTGCTCTTGCGGTGGTGCAGGTGAAGACGGTGGTGTGGGAATGGCGGTGGCACGAAAGACGAGGGGAACATCGGGGCAACTCCTTGGAGGTGGAGGACGGGGTGGCTGAACCGGTGGGACGACGAGATCGACAACGGATCCTCATCCGGTACGGTGGATGAGGGACGTCGAGGTGTTGCTGTGGACGAGTCGTCGGGGAAGAGGCTCCGGCTGGGTGGCGGACGGAGGAGGGTGTGGGGCTTCGCGGGTTTTTGCAGCCTCGGTGTACGAATGGGTGGGCGGATGGGATGGGAGTGGGGAACCATGGCTTCGGGACGCGCTTGTCCAAAATGTGGGGTAAGTTACGAAAGTACCCCCATCGATTTGAGCTAGGCGGTTCTTTCGGTTCAGGGGTATCACGGGCATTTCGCCTGTCGGGATTTCACATGAGGTGGGAGTTTTCGCGTGCGTTGTAATTTTGGAATAGCAAGGCGCAGGTTGAGATGGAGGGAGTTGTCGGAGGACAATGAGACAAAGATATATCTTAAATATTTCGGGGTAAGAAGGCGCGGGTTGAAGAGGCGGGAGTTTCGCAGCACGATAGACAAAGACACTAGCTTGGAATTTCGGCATAACAAGGCGTGGCTTGAAATTTCGGGAGAACAAGCTTAACGTGTACCAAAAAAAGACAATTCGCACCTGAGAGCCATGTCCTGTTTTACTATATTACTAGAAATGCATTCAAATACAACAAAAAAAATAAAAAAATCGGGACAAGAAACATAACGTGTACAGTACCAAAACAATTTGCACTTCCCTCAACAATAAAAAACAATGTGTGTTGTCTAGCATATGGACTAAATTTGAGTACATTTTCCCTATTTGAATGGGATTTTACTCGGGTTAGTGTCACGCCCAAGATGCAACCCTATCCTAAAGGAACTCGAAGGTCCCACCAAGGATACAAGCGCATCTTGAAGACACTTTTGCAAGGTGGATATCATTACATCAACATTACATAATAGATGGGGATACATACAAGGCATACAAATGCCGCAAGAATACATCAATATACATCATACATAAGATCAACATCCGACTACGGATGAAACACAAATAGAAGCTCAAACGACATCCACCCTGCTAGTCCAGGCTGCCGACCTGGAACCTATCCCCTGATCGAAGAAGAAGCAGAAGACGAAGTCCAAAACAAGTAACATCGCTCTCACGTCATGATCATCGCAAAGCCTGTACCTGCAACTGGGGTTGTAGTAATCTGTGAGCCATGAGGACTCAGGAATCCCATTACCATGGGTATAAGGACTAGCAAAGCTTAATGGGTATGGAAAGGATAAGTGGTGAGGTTGCAGCAGCGACTAAGCATGTATGGTGGCTAACATACGCAAATAAGAGCGAGAAGAGAAGCAACGGAACGGTCGTGAAACTAGCAATGATCAAGAAGTGATCCTGAACTCCTACTTACGTCAAACATAACCCAGAAACCATGTTTACTTCCCGGACTCCGCCGAAAAGAGACCATCACGGCTACACAGGCGGTTGATGCGTTTTATTTAAATCGAGTGTCAAGTTCTCTACAACCGGACATTAACAAATTCCCATCTGCCACATAACCGCGGGCACGGCTTTCAAAAGGTAATACCCTGCAGGGGTGTCCCAACTTAGCCCATTATAAGCTCTCACGGTCAACGAAGGATATACCTTCTCCCGGGAAGACCCGATCAGTCTCGGAATCCCGGTTTACAAGACATTTCGACAATGGTAAAACAAGACTAGCAAAGCCGCCCGATGTGTCGACAATCCCGATAGAAGTCGCACGTATCTCGTTCTTAGGACACATCGGATGAGCTGGACGTTGGGTTGGCATAGACCCTGGTTGCCCAGGGGGCGCCGGACATCGCTCGGTTTGGACCAGCACTTGGAGAAGCACTGGCCCGGGGGGTTAAAATAAAGATGACCCTCGGGATGCGCGACTCCCAAGGGAAAAAGGCTAGGTGAGGCAAATGTAAAACCAAGGTTGGGCCTTGCTGGAGGAGTTTTATTCAAAGCGAACTGTCAAGGGGGTCCCATAAATCACCCAACCGCGTAAGGGATGCAAAATCAAGGAACATAACATCGGTATGACGGAAACTAGGGCGGCAAGAGTGGAACAAAACACCAGGCATAAGGCTGAGCCTTCCACCCTTTACCAAGTATATAGATGCATTAATTTAATAAGAGATATTGTGATATCCCAACATAAACATAATCCAACATGGAGCAATCTTCATCTTCACCTAAAACTAGCAACGCTATAAGAGGGGCTGAGCAAAGCGGTAACATAGCCAAACAACGGTTTCCTAGGAAGGGTGAAAAAGGTTGGAGTTTCATGGCATTTTGGGAGGCTTGAGGAGCAAATGATAGGTAGCGCAGCATAGCGATAGAACGAAGCAACTAGCATAGCAATGATAGTAATGAGATCCAAGGTGACAGTCATCTTGCCTGAAATCCCGCTAGGAAGAAGAACGAGTCCATGAAGAAGATGAAGCCACGAAGACGAATGAATCCTCACGATCGCAACAAAACAGGAACTAACGGGAAGGAGCACAACCGGAAAGAAGCAAACAATACGGTAAACACTCAACACATAAACAAGACATGATGCTCAACCAAGTATGATGCATGACGAGGCTACATGAAGCTACTCATGGAAAGAGATGATGCATACAAGAAGAACACATCAAAGCAAGTTTAAATGAGGCTGGAAACAACATATGACAATTCCGGTAAGTCCTCATATGCAAATTTTGAAATTGGTCCAGATCTGAATAAACCTTATGTTGAAGTTGTTCAACAGCAAGTTAAAATGCACCAAGATGATCTACACGAAATTCTAGTCAAGTTACATATAAAGTTCATTTGATTCGGAGCTACGGCCTAGAAGATATGAGCAAAACAAGTTAAACATGGCATTGATGCAAAATGCATTCAAACATCAAGCAAACACACTCAAAAACAAGGATGAAACATGATAATATGAAACTACATGCAATTCTAAGCAAGTTTCATATAGAGCACACTTAAAACGGAGCAACGGTTCAACACATACACTCCAAACAAGATATAACAACACTGTCCAAAACAGCAACTAGGCATCTTGCAAGCATCAAAACAACATGCTACAGAATCCTAACATGAGAGAAAAAGGCATGGACATGTTTTACAGGTAAAGCACAACAAAACATGAACACTGAGCTATCTCCAGGAATCACTAGAACATGCTCAAAAGGACATGGCAAGATTGCAAATAATAACAGATTCACAGACTTGGCAGAATTTCAGGACATGGTAGAAATAACATCAGGTTGCAAAGTTTAGAGCTATCAAACAACATGCTACAGGAACTTATCATAGCAAACAAAGGCATGGCATGAATCTACTAATTGCATAAAACAAAAGTCCCTTAATGGTCTATTTCCAAAGATAAACAGAAAACATGGCAGCATCCATGCAAACATGGCAAATGATATGACAGATTCAGACTTAGTGAAAATAACAGTACATGGCAGAAACAACGATAAGTAGGCATGTTGGTGAGCTTGAACCACTCACCAACATGCCTACTTATCGTTGTTTCTGCCATGTACTGTTACTCACCACAGAGCAATACATGGCATGAAAAGGTAACCAACAGTAATATGGAATAAATAAAAAGCTAAGCATGGCAATAGCATAGTCATAGGGTACATGCATCACTAGCAAAACACATGGCAATAACGAACTTCATGTTAACAGGCTGACAACAACATTATTTAGCAAGTTTGGAGCAAGTTTGCGACAAGCTACAGCAGGCTATAAATGCAACCAAGGGCACGGATGGAGACATCATAACATGTATAACAAAACATCCTTAGTGAACATCTCCAGATTATGCATAGAACTCATGGTGACAGCAGGTTTACATGGCATCACAATGTTACAGCTACAGACTTGGCAGAAATGACTCACATAAATGAGCAACATCATGGAGGCTACTTTGCATGCTTGTGATAGTCACCACATAGATCACAAAAATACAAGACAAGTACTTCTGTAAATATGGCATGATGTAGTTCAAAACACATATAGAGCTCATGCTCATAGGATGCACACACAAAATGCAAGGAAAAAGACAAATCACCAAGTTCTGTAAACAGATAGCAGTTAACATCATATAGCACTCCTGCAACGATGATTAAGGCATCAATATGGACTCAAACAAACATGGCACAATGGAACAAAGTGAAGAACATCTCATGATGAACATTTTGATATAACAGACACGCAAAACGGAGCTACATGCATGAAGATATGGCATGTCAAAGATGCACACATGATGCTAACAGATTAAGGACTTGGCCGATTTTTCAGAAAAAACATGTGAGCGTCGATAAGATAAGCGGCGCACAGGGCGGGGAATAGAGGGCATCTCACCACGGGCCTGGCCCAGCTCGGGGGAGGACGAGGCGGGCCGGTGGAGCAGCAGGCCGGGGCTGGGCCTGACGCGGGGCCCATGGGGCCGGACGGGGTCAACGCGGCGGTGACGGGATCGGGGCTCCTCCCAATCCACCTGGAGGGCGGCGGCGGCATGCAGGCTGCGGGGCGGCGGCGGCATGCAGGCTGCGGGGCGGCGGCGCCGGTGTCGCGAAGGCGGGGGGAGGTCGGGCAGACAGATCCGGCCACCTGGGCACCGGATCTGGCAGGAGACGGGCACGGGAGGTCGGCGGCGAGCTCCTGGGCGGCGGCGCTTCCTGAAGAGAGGGAGAGAGCTGGTGAGGGAGAGGGAGAGCAGAGGAGAGGGAGAAGAAGGCGGGGCAGCGCCGGCTCACCGGGGCGGCGACGAGCTACGGCCGGCGGGGACTAGGAGGCGCGGGACGCCGGAGGGGCGCGGCGGCGAGGTCCGGCGACCCGGGCGGTGGAGAGGGACTCGGGCGCCTGCGGGGCGGGGAGCGAGAGGCGGGCGCAGGCTCGTCCGGGCCCAGATCTGGCCCGGGGCGGCCCGTGATGGGCTCCGGCGGGCCCTGCGGGAGGAGGGAGGCAGGGCGACGTGGAGGCTTCCCACTGACCGGGGCGGCGGCTGGGCCAACCGGGGCGCGCCAAGTGGCGGTGAAGGGGTTGGCCGGCACCGGGCTTCGAGGAGAGGAGGTGGGAGGCGGCTGGCTGATGATTGGGGGCCGCGGGTTTCGAGGAGGAGGGAGGAGAAGGCCAAAAATGGCAAGGGGGCTGCTATATATAGCAGTTTTGCTAGGGTTTGGGTCTAGGGGTGGATTTGGAGCCTCCGATCGCGATCCGACGGATCCGTGAGAGGGGGGGGGTTATGTAGGCCTAGGTGGGCTAACTAGTGGGCTGCGAAGAGGGGTTGGGCTGAGAGGAAAGAGGAGGAATGCAGCCCGGCAATGGTTTTCGGAGACCGAAAACGTCCGACGTTTAAACCGACTATAATGCGGCTGTATGTATAATGGTTGGGCTATCAAATGAACTCCGAATGCGACGAAACTTGACAGGCGGTCTACCTACACTATAATAAGACCGCCCACCGACTTTCATCCCATTCCGAGAACATTTTCCGGCCACTTATAAAATAATATTTCGGAGGTGCTGCGGGCGCGTGCGAGTGTGTCTGTGCTCAGAACGGACAACGGAGAGAACCGGCGGAACCCGAATGGATGCAAGTTTTGGAAAAACATGTAGATGAAATGCAGATGATGACATGGCAAAAATGCAACACGCAGGCACACGACATGGCAAGGACGGCGAATAACTGGCAGACACCTCGCGCATCGGATCCGGGGCGTTACAGTTAGTTATACAACCATCTAAATATTATCTTCACAACACATGACATGAATATAGGAGAAGTAAATTCCTATATAAATACGAACTACATGTACATACAATCTCAAATTCAAATATATGTATCCATTTTATGTTGAATTCAAATCATAGTACATGTATGCTCTAGGTAGATGTTCAGAATCTAAACCATGTATGATATACTACGTACAATGTGTTTAACACGCACAACACACACACAAACACCATTTAGACTAGTAAGGTACACGTGCATTGCACGCATGAGATTTCGCAACCAAATTATGAATAAATACCACATTATATCATGTAAGGTTTGAGTCATATATGCATGATGCAGATGTTCATTTAATTCTTATAGTTCATTTCATTCAAAATCATCTAGTTTTTATAAGAAAGCTAATCTATTTTAAGATTCATGGAATTGTGCGTTCTAAGGCATAAAGTAAAAAACAAATAATGGCAAATCATGTAGAAAAACATTTGGGCAATTCTGATACGGAAGTTTCTAGAACAAAGAAGAAGTGCTTGTGTTTTGAGGTTTGTGCATTATGCTTAAGTTCAACCATGGAGTCGTCTAGATTTTACACATGGCAAAATCTGGTGGAATCTAGATGATATCCAACGGCCAGTAGTGCTCAAATTTGCCATCTCTGCACCATCGGATTGGCCTCATCCAACGACCATCTTTCAAAGTTAAAGTTATCCGCACACTATATAAAAATATAATATATAATATATATAGGGGTATAGATATAGATATGTGATGCGAAAGCCACCCATCATCTCCAATTAGAATTGTGTGTCCATGCACGGATGCAATGTGGCCAAACGATGTCTGCCATCGGTATCTCAAATTCAATCAGTCTGACCTTGTTCAATGTGTATACAATACAACATGCTCATTTCCAAACCACACCGCGCATATCTCAGTTATATTCATGCATGCATGTGTTTCAAACATCATGATCTCGTATTCAAATATTTGAATTCAACTTTACATTGATTATGACCTCACCTAGTCTTTTACACCCACACAGTCGTCTTCTCTTTATAATTGTACCACTAACTTTCTCTCGTACATGCATGCACACACTCTACCAGTCGGCATTATCCATCGCACACATGCAATCTTTTTCTTCAGGTCGGTCTCCCATGCATGCACACACACACACACACACACACCTCCCCTTCTCCATCATATCGGGCATTCTTTATCTCTCACATGCATGCGCAACGATCGATGTTCCTCTACGTGTGTGTATATATAGCTAGGTCTTTCACAGTTTTCCACACAAACCGATCAATCTATATATCTAGTGAGGTCTCACCCTCTTTCCCACGTCCACAACGATCAATCTATACCTGTCTATATAGGATTACATAGCTAATACACCCACATTAATTGTATATTCAACGTCCCCCTCTCATCATCCATGCCTTCCACTTCATCTCTCAGACGCGCGCACAGTGGCGAAGACAGGGGGCAGCAAGGGCCCTGCCCCCTAACATAGCTATATATCAAGGCTAATATGAATGTGATCATTAGACAATTGCTGGTAAAATGGTTTAAGTTGATGAATTGGCCCTCCTCGTAAAGGATTAGCAATGCTTGGCCCTCTATCTCATTTTTTTATGGCTCCGCCACTGTGTGCAATAGGGCACGTTCTCGCCCCCTCTCTTTAAATAGCAATCTCGCACTTGTGCACTCCTTCATAGTCTCCCTCCACTTGGCCCCTCGCACCATCTTCTAGCCTCCCACCGGATTTTGCCACATGTACAATCTAGCAGACTCCATGATTGAACTTAAGCATAATGCACAAACCTCAAAACACAAGTGCTTCTCCTTTGTTCTACAATCTTCCGTATCATAACTGCCCAAACTTTTTTTCTAGTTGAATTGCCATTATTTGTTTTTACTTTATGCTTTACAATGCACAATTCCATGAATTATAAAATAGATTAAGTGCTTCTTTGATTCAAAGGATTCTCAAAGGAATTTTGGAGGATTCTAATCCTTAGGAATTTTTCCTATCTTGGTTGTTTGATTCATAGGATTGTAAACCATAGGAATCCATAGGATTCATTTGCACTAGATTTCATAGGAAACATCCCATCCACTCAAACCTCTTTGAAAGAATCCTGCGTTTTTTCTATGCACAATCAAACACTCGTACAATCCTGTAGGATTCAAGACGACATTCCACTCTAATCCCATGTTTTTCCTATTCCCGGGTTTTGGAAATCCTACGAATCAAAGAGGCCCTAGCTTTTTTTATAAAAACTAATTGATTTTGAATGAGATGAACTATAAGAATTAAACGAAGGTCTACATCAGGCATATATGACTCAGAGCTTAGATGCTATAGTGTGGTATTTGTTCATAATTTGGTTGCCAAATCTAATGCGTGCAATGCACGTGTACCTTACTAGTACTTCGAGTATGTGCAAAACACGTAAATTAGAATTCCAATGGCACGCTACACAGTGTCTCTCTTATAGTTCACGAAGCCACGTGGCACATGTGGAGGCATTGTCGTGACCTCCTTGTGTGGATTGATCACAGTGACGTGCTGATGGTTCCAGAAGAATGTACTCATCCTCTCTAAGACACACTGGCAGTACATGCATGAAGCGAAGATGTGCACGCACGCCACGCACGCACTCATTCCCTCGCACGCACACGCGGGTACACGGGCGGACGCATTTTTGTACGAAGATCCACCCCATGTGATAATTTGACGCGTGTAAAGTCCTTCACTTCATTGATGTTCAATTAGTACAGCGCATACAAATTGAGTGGACGTGAGGGCGGAAGAAAGACATTACTACTCCACTGCGCACATGCGAGTAGTTAAATCATGGGTTGCTAGTACTTCCATTGGTCTCCTTCGTATTTTGTGCCAATTTTTGACCATATTTGTAAGTAACATAATATTTATGCATGTCATAAAAAGTGGCACAAAAAAAGGGGGCCAATAAACCAAGATGCAGGCAGCATGATCAATTTTTGCCAGGGCTACTATTGGTGGCCTTTGTATTTAAATATGGATGGAGTGGAGTAGTACTATCTTTATCTTAGCCTCGTAGGGCTCTCCCAGCGCCTAGGCTCGCCTCCCCGCCTCGCCCACCGGATCTCGCCATGGATAATCCCATAGATCCCAGGTTCCCGCGGGTTTCCCTCTCGCTGCGGCCCGCAGCACTACCGCCTTTGAGCGAAACCCACATGTGTTTTAGAGGGGATCCATTGCTCTGGAATCACAGATCAGTGGAGCCGGAGGACATGCCAGGGCTGCATTTTAGGTGGTGGGCAGCAAGGGCAAATTGGATCGAGGTAGTGTCGCATCGATTGGAGAGAAGTTCCAAGGAGCTGCGCTGGCGCAGCACAAGGCGGAGGCGCAAGTCGATCTCAGGGGAGAGATGCTGATGGATGTCAGCATCTGGCAGCATTGCATTGATTTCGAGCTAGGGCTAATGGCAGAGATCATATTCACGGAGTCGAATGCGGAGGAAAGAACGCGCATGCCTGCGCAATGGGATGAGCAGCCGGTGCAACTGTTCAAATGGGAGGTAGGAGAAGCCAAATCCCGGGACCAATTGCGGCGGCGCCGCTGGGCATGCATCGTAGGCGAGGTGAGCTGCCCACCTTCCCCGCCAGCGATGCAGTGACCTAGTCGGTTGCTGCTGCAGTGAACTTGCAACGCCATGTCAGTTTGCAACCTTGACAATCACTCCATCTATATGTACTGTATTCCTCTGAAAATACTTGGTCGTTTGGAAAAAGATGGTAATTGATTTATCACTAGTTTTAGAATGCTTGGTCGTGACAATCAACCAAAGCCACAACCAGAAGTCTCCATCACGTATTACTTTACCGTCGGTCGCACCAACAGACGGTCGGTCGGACCCGCGTCTCACCGAAGGGACACGCATCGGCTTGGTCTGACATGTACGACCAGTTACATCACTGACTTGTGCGACCACATTTGAGCAGTGTAGTACTCCCTCTATCTCAGTTTACAAGTCTTGCATGTGTACCTAGGTCGTTAATTTGACCAACTTAATAAGAGGCATAGAATAGGAAAAATATATAATTACAAACTTCAAATATTCTATTTTTAATGATATATTTTTTATGTTAAACAATTTATTTTATATAAGTTACAATGACGACCTAGATACACGTGTAAGCCTTGTAAACTAAGATGGAGGGAGTACTTGAAATTTATGTTGCACTAAACTCATCGGGAGCAGTTTCGCGCCTCGAAACCAAAACCATCAATTAATCTTTACCTTGTTCCCATCACATTCGAATGTACTAGTGCTACAATTAAGTGCAAGCCTGCTCACACCTACTAGTACGTACCAAACCTGAATGTGTTGCCACTATGTAGGTTTTAGTACTAGTGCTAGTACTTAGGTTATAAAAAGGGGAACTACCTAACCGAAAATTACTCTACCTTCCTCCTCATAAGTCCTTCTTCATCCTTCCTTGCCATGGACGGTGTGCAGAGCTCTAGGTCGAGAACTACTCGTAACAAGGGAGCGGCAACCAAGGCTGCGGGAAAAAAAGAGAAAGAGAGGGCTCGCCGCCACCCGGAGACCTCGAAAGATCTCTCATGGGTAGGCGATGCCTCCCAGGAGCACCCTAGCCGTGGAGGCGAACATGCTGAGCTGGCGGCGCTGGAGTCGTTATCCCTCGATGGCATGCCCGATCAGCTCAAGAAGCAGAAGGAGTTCATCCACGGCTTGGTGGAGCTACTGAAGGAGAGCCTCGACGACATGTCCGCTGAGCTCAATGAGCAGGGGGAGTTGACCGCCGGCTTGGTGATGCTGCTGAAGAAGAGAATTGCCTCGGAGAAGAAGGCGACCGGCGAAATCCTGCAACTTCAGGAGGACAAGGCGAAGCTCTGCCACGAGCTCGACCTGCTGAAGGAGGAGAACGCCGGCTGGAAGAAGCTGCATGAGAATAGTAGTTCCTCGATGAAGATGCTGCAGACCCTCGTCATGGAACAGAAGGAGGAGTTGGCGAAGCTCCGCATCGAGCACCCGACTGCTGTCAAGGTATGTAATGCGGCCGTGGAACAGATGATGAAGGCTTGCGTCAAGAAATCCCGCGTCATGGACAGAATGAAGAAGATCCCGGAGGAGACGCGCAAGGAGATGGAGGTCGTGGAGGCGATGAAGAAGCAGTTACGACTCCGCGGCCAGCAACCCTTCATGTAGTGAGAGCAGCGGCCCAGACTTGTGTGTGTGTCTTCCTTCTTTTTTTTGGGTGATAATCTTCCTTCTTCTTTTGCTCCTGTGTTTCTTCTTTTGCTTCGGGTGTTTTGCCGCACGTGTCACGTTCTCTACGAGGCGTGAATAAAACAATGCTAACAATGAGATGACTAGCAAATTAAATCATTTTTTATCTCCATATGGCACTGGGCTACCATGTTTCGTGCTCCTCCGTCGTACTCTAGTGGAAAACTTGAGTATACCGCACGGTTCCTTGCTCCTCCTCAAGTCGTCGGCACATTTATACGAGCAGTCAAATCACAAGGCCCCGCCTTCAAGCAGTAATGAGTCGTCAAATCACAAAGGCCTCGCCTCTCGTGAAACCGACCAAGCTAGACTGCCCCGCCCTCTAGCCTTTTAAAAAATGTATACTTTTGTACAGTAGTAGTATCGATGGATTGCGCCATGGAGCAAAACTAACAAGATGAAACTAAAGAAAAAATGTGGTACATATAGAGAGTGCTCGTCGCCAAATTATGCATATAGTACTATTAAAAAAGCTAGTACGTGCTTAAAGGGGTGCTAAATTCTATTAAAGAAATTAGCATACCTATTTAATTGTTGGGTTCTTATTATTTATGCCACTAGTTGTGTATCACTACTCAGTTTTGCCATTAGAAGGTACAACTACTCAAAAATGCCATCGATCCATTAGATGCCTGCTCAAAAATGCAATTAGATATCTCAAAAATGCCATCGTTAAGTTAGATGTTTGCTAAAAAATGCCATTAGACATTGTTATTTTCATGTCAAACCCGTTGACCATGTTACATGACAAAAATAAGCCGATTCTCACAATGATTAGTGTGGCCCCGCTTGTCAGGTGTAACCAAGCGAATAATTTTATAGGAAAATAAGAACGCTCTTGAGATCAAGTAGGCCCCACACTTTATTTTACTGTAGTGAGATAGAGGGAGAGCTGGCATGTTGGTCCATCGGTATTTATGTCATTATAACATGGCAAAAGAGATTTGAGTCACAATAATGTGTCCAGCACAACACACCCCTCAAATAAAACTAAGCACCCTGAAATTCTTTGACAAAACTAAGCACCCTGAAATTCTTTGACAACTAAACTACTGGCTATATGATGTTGGCCATATATATTGTACGTATATAATGTGAACAAACGAGTGGTAGTACTATACCAACTAAAATATGAACTGTAAGAAATACTAGTATGTACGTACTGAAGAGTTAAAGTAACAAGAGGAAACATAACATAGTTCTGCTGGGGGCTCAGCACAACACACCCCTCAAATAAAACTAAGCACACCTGAAATTAAACTAAGCAACTAATCCGGTAGACACTGCATCAGGACCACCATTAGCAACGACACTGCCACCTTACTCGGAGTCCTCGTCCACGTCCTCGACTTCGTCCTTGTCCCTCTTCCTCTTGGCCGATACTTCTTTGCTTGAACCGCACACATGGCTCTTGCTCTTCATCCAACCCTTGTAGATATTGAAAAAAAGGTAGCCATCCATTGCAACGTAGTGGATGTGGTCTATATCTAGTACATTCCACTTCCATGCATGATGAAACGTGTGTGGAGGTTTCTTCAGTTTACCGTACGAAGGATGAACCATGGCTCCTGCCAGGGTCAGCATTGAAGGCTGGTCATGGGAGGGCACCAACCCATTCTTCTGGTGGTCGAAGGGGTTGCCTACAACAAGGCCTATCCGATCGAGGACTCTTCTGTCATTCATAAAGTCTACAGTAACAAATTTTACTCGGCCGCCCTTGAGGAAGTTCTTAAATTCCTCGCACTCAATGCCGGCATGGCATATGTGGTAGACCAAGCATAAGTAGATTCTTCTCTTTGTCCAGGGTTGTGGTTTACTCAACATCTAGCCCAGCGACCCACTCATCATTTGAGTTTTCGAACATGTGTCTAAAGCGAGCAAGGCATCCTTTCACCGTCGTGGAAGAACGGGTGTAGATGACGTCGAACTCATCACCGGTGATGGTTCTAACCTTGTACTCACCGCTGATCATGGAGATTTAGGACGCCATGGATTTGGGAGGAGGGTTAGGATTAGTGGAACTGCCGTAGTGTGAAAGGACGGGACGACTAGGGGCGAACTGCCGTAATGTTAAAGGACGTCCGGGGATGAGTAGGAGCGAACTGCCAGCGGCTTTTCGATTGTAAAAATGCTGAGTGGGCGTGCGAACGACAGGGTAGTGGCTTGCCTGGTGGATAAATGGATTCATGCACAGTACTATGGGGGCCCAATTAGATGTCATGTCTACTCGACGCCCAATTAAATGGCTTTCGATGTCATGTCAAGCGTTTGGAAAATTACAGGTGATATGAAGCTTTCCATTCTCCCATGATACGAGCTTCTGAGAGCCCTTGGATCTGAGATCGAATGGTTGCATGGCGTGATTCTAGACCTATGGGTGAATATCCTATCCTGGAGGGTTATTCTGCAAATTTTCAGCAACTTAGCATGCGACCGTTCGATCTCAGATCCAAGGGCTGCCAGCAGCCTGTATCATGGTCGCGCCTACCATGACTGTCGCCTCGCTCGCGCGGTCGCACCCTTGGAGATTTAACATGGTGCGTTAGGCTATCTGATGTTGGCATGTCATACATAATCATCACTTAGTCACTCATACTACAACAAGGTTAGCTATAAGGTTGGCTATAAGAGTATTTTTTTACTTCTCTCTATCTCTTTCTTCATAGTATTTATTGCATTTGCCAAGGAGTGACCTCTTCCAATGAAATGGTGCTTAGATGAGGTGCTGAGGGAATTAAATGGCTTAGCAACCCAAGTCCCCAATGCATAGGTGCTTAGTTTTTTGTTGCTAAGTTTGCTTCATTTAATTAGCTATAGAATCAAAATTGTCTTTTCACCTAGGTACACGCGCTTAGCACTGTTTCTTCCTGGGGTCACCAAACTGGTCTCTCTCTTCTTAATTAACTTGCCACATCAGACTTTATGCCTATGTGGCAGGCTTAGCACATGTAGGAGCAAGTACAATAGTGGGCTATAAGCCCGCTTTATATGGCATTTTTGCATATATGGAGGAAAGAGGCAAGGAAAAAGTGGAGGAGTGGGCTCTCATGCAAGAGCTAGCCTCTACATGGTGGAGCATTGGGAGAGGCATCTGTATGGAGGTGGTCAGGAATCGGGAGACTCACGCCGATCGTAGCGCCGTAGTTAAAATGATAATGGCAAGTCAAATCACGAGGGCCCACCCGTCCAGCAGTAACTCGCTATCAAATCACACAGCCCTACATTTGCGGCAGCCTACTCCCTCATCTTCTCGCATCTCTATCGAACCGACTAGGCGGAACTGCCCCGCCTACCACGCGGTAAAAGCCCCACCCACAACTTTTAAATAGTACAATATACTAATTTTGTATCCATGGATTGCGCCATGGAGCAAAGCCTTAAGAAAATGGCGGTACACATGTACGAAGTATACAGCACGCCCGTCGCGTTTGCGTCGCACCCAGACGGCCGGTCGGTCTTGCACGCCGCTCTCCGAATGGAACGCGCGTCATATTGCGTTTGCACACACATGTGGGATAGCAATTGAGAACTGACCATAGGCACACTCCCCGGCCCTGCAAGTCGGGTAAGTTAATAGAAGAGACAGACGAGCGATAGTACTAGAGAAGTGTTGTACAGACATTGGTGCCTGGACGATCCCTGCAAGACACAGAAGATCAGTCCGTCCATGCATGTGACCAGACTTCAGCAGACACGCATGGATTGGCTATCGTCTACATATCATGCAGGCTATGTTGTACAGGGCTGTAGTTTTGGTGAGAAATCTAAAAAAGGTTTCTTGTCATCTCACAAAAATAGGTGTCATGTGCTTCAGATCAATGCGAGGGTTAAACAGTGACAACTAAAGTCCTCCAAGGGGCTAGTCATTGGGGGCACATGCACGAAGACTACTCGGCTGCCATCTAGGTCAAGCCGACTATGTTAATTAGGACATCTATTGATGGACCCCTTTTCTATGAGTTTATCTTTAATTCGAGCTTTGATCCTCTTCTAGTTTGTCCGTTGGGATTCATGTTGTCTCCTTTGGGCAGTGAGGTTATTGTTTCTTGTCATGTGGCATTTTTTCGTGTTATATGTTATAATCCGGTGCTTTAGATCAAAATGACGACAACTGCGCCTCCAGGGCAAGTGCATGAAGACTTCTCGACAGTCATTGACGAGGTCAAGCCGGCTCCCGTAGACAAAAGAAAACTAGTACTGCACTATATAGGCAGGAGCCTCCGCGCTTGCTTGCTAGTGTTGCTCTCTTCACACTGTCTCGTCCTGTCCAGATCTAAACACGACAGCAGTGGCCACACTCTCTCTGCTCATCGCTGGTCACAGATCCAGCCGGATCCTCTCTGTCAGGGAAGGTGAGAAGGTGCAACATTCACGCGGTCGTCCTCGGCGACGGCTCTTACCCACTGCCGGCGCGTCCCGATCAGCATGCCTTGCCGTTCTCTCCCAAGCACCGTTGGCTAGGGAGGGCCTCCGACCCCTTCTTCCTCGCTGCCGTAGTGTGGGCAGATCCGGCCTCCCGCCGCCCACCTAGCAACATCCCGGCAACCCTCAGGTATAACTTCCTTCGAAACCGGCCTTGCTCTACTTCCCGAGCTCCTGACGTCGCTGCATTTGTATCTTTTACTATTTCTCAGGCCCCCTCATAGATAGGATCGATCGGCTGTTCGAAAGCCACCTAAATTTTTACTGTTAAGTGGTAAAACTAGTTCATGCACTCGAATCTAGTACTACTTGGTTCAAACATGGAAGAAAGGGGTGGGGTGGAGGAAGATTTGTTACCTGAATCTAGGACTTGGTCGAAAGAGGAAATAATGGGGGCGAAAAGTAGCGGAGACTGGCTATCCAACTGGTCTCTAGGTCTAATAGGGAAATAAAGGGAAACGCAGTACAAACTCAATATAAACCGGATCTATTGGTTGAAAAAGGAAAGAAAGTGGGGACTGGGGGACAAGTCAATAGAGTATGTCCAGCACTAGATTTCTAGCCTCACACAGTATAAGGTGGCTATACCGAACAAAAATGGGACCAACCCAGATATCCTGTTCTGATGTTTGTTGCCCCGAGCCACTCTTATGTAATGCCACTGGTAAAATCTAGCAATCGCACTGTTAAAAGTAAGGACACATTAAACCAATGTTGTTTACAATGTAATGCCTCTAGTAGTATGAATCAATGGCACTTTTTTTCATGTCATGCTAAATTGCCCATTAGGATAAGTTGCTTCTTTTCGTTAGAAATGCAACTGTCCTGGTCCGCCTACTCTCATGTGCCCAAATACCGACTCTGTAGCAGCTGTTAATGTAATGTTGCTGGTAAAACGAAGCAATGGCACCATTAAAGTAATGTCGTATTTAACGGTTGCCATAGTTAATCCTAAGGCCACACTAATATCTAGCAATGCTGCTGCTTTAGAAATTGCTACGGTCCTTGTAGGATTGCCATTCAGATAAGGAACATGCTTCTTTTCATTTGATGTATGTTCCATCACTTGTTAGTCACCCTCCTTTCCACCTTTTTTGTGCAAACCGAGATATACATTTCACTCTTGATCTTAGTTGAACTGCACAAATGATATCCAAATTATAGTTGAACATTCCAGGAGCTTCACAACCAATGTTGATGTTTCTCAATTTATTGCAACTAATGAAGAAGAAGCTCTGTGGGTTTCGTTTTCTGATGGAAATGGAACCGGGGCTGGAGCCCTTTTTCTTAAAAAAGAAGAAGAAGCTGCTAGCTCATGGGACATTGCTTCATTTTAGGTGAACTACACCAAAAGGTCCCATGAATTGAATCATCCATGTTGGTGACTGGTGTCATCCCTTCTACGATAGCGTTGACTGCAGATATGGTTCCCATCACGAGGTATGTTCCTTTTTGGTCTGGCCGTTTGCCAAAGATCCTGCATGTTGAGTCTGCTCTTGTGCTACTGTTTTGGCACTGCCATGATAAAGCAGTAATGTTATTATTTTGCACCTTAATCTAGTGGCACTATTAATTTGAGGCAATGTTTTGGCACCGCTAGTGCCACTGATTTTTTTATATATCGAAAGAGGGGGTTTCCTCCGATTTTATTAAAGAAACCCAACCATAGAGAACCATTATCCGACAACATCTCAGTGTAAACGGGCAGTTATGCAACTACTACTAGAACGGACTGAGTACTAGCAGGAGACAAGTTCGCCGCATAAGCTAGGCAGGTAGGGGGACGCAACACCAGCTCGGCCAAGTTTGGATTACAACCCAAATGCTATCATAGAAACATCAGGGGGGAAGATAGGGACAGAAAGAGCCAGCTTCAGCATCCCAGTCTAAGCACCCCCGGCCTCCATCCTTGCGATGCACGGTACACCTCGTTTGCCACCTGCTCGACCCTAGTGTCACTGATAAAATGAAGTAATAATACAGTTAAAATAGAGGGAGTGTCCTCTCTATCATTTCATTTCCAATGTAGATAAAGAAAGTACTTCTCTTTGTTAGTATATGTTTCATCAACTAGTCCCATTGTTAATGTTTAAGCGTTTCTGCAAACTGGGGTGCTTAATTTTAGTTGATCTGCACAAAAATAGAGATTGGACTGTCTCAAGGCCCCTCCTTGTACTACTGTTGTACACTGATGTTCATCACTGGTAGAAGGTGTATCGGGGAGACTTGGGTCGATTTCCAGTATGAGGCGTACCGTATGAGGCATTGCAGGGCCCATCTCGCCCTCGCAGCATGGTATACTATGATACTATCGCAATATTTTCTTCTATTTATTAGTGTATGTGTCATCAACTAGTGCCACTATAATGTAATCACGCTTTTTCATTATCTGTGCAAACAGGGTTATTCAGCTGCATTTTGGTGGAACTGCACAAATGTACGGATGGAACCGGCATATATGCAGAGTGCGAGGTGTGACAAGTAAAAATTGCCGACACCAACCATGCTCCATGCACGCATTGGCATCCACCACCACCGGTGGGATGTGTGGCGCTCTCTATGGACGGATCTTTCTCGGCAGCAAATCCTCTAACAAAATACTAGTAGCTTATATTGGCAGTTTTCTAGGGAGTACTCTTTTCTGAAAGAAGCACCAATCTATTGTTCTTTATTTGTACACAGTGTCACAACTTTGACCCAAAGGTCCAGAGCTATTTTAGGGTGATTGGCGTAGTACTCGGAGACTGATTCTAAGCATGATTTTCATTAGCTGTCACACTGATTGTAAGCATGAGCAGATGGAAGATTAGGTTAGTGCAAAGCTTACCTTAAACTCTACCGCCGCCGTTGAAACGAGGCGAGCATTGAGGGAACCGTGGAGAACGGCGGGGAAGCGACATCGCGCCATCCGGCCTCCTCTTGCGGTGGGAGAACAAATACTCCAGTGGCTCCGGCTAGCTCTGCACCCTCACGAATGGACACCGTACTCGATCAATTCGTTATCCTCTGGGTGCTCGACCTTCGACCTGTACGCCCACCACCTCCGCCTGACTTTCGCCTCGGGAGAATCTCTCAACTCCATCGCCCAGAGGAGATACTCGATGAACTCGAAGGACTGCGGCGTGACTGCCGCCGAGGAGTACATCACCGCCGTCTCGCTCTTTCGCATACATTGCACATGGACCTCACCGTCCTTGTAATCTCCCACTCATTGTCAAACCAAGTAAGGATCTCCTTCAACCTGGCTAACTTTGCCTGGTCGCCGCCGGCGATCTATCTGATTCGCTGCTGCATCCTCTCCATAGATGTCCTTCTGAGTGGTCCAGTGCTAGCTTTGGAAGATGGGAGGAGAGACGGTGGTCTTGCAATTGAGAAGAGGGAGAGGCGAGACGGTGGTTTTGGAATGGAGATGATGGAGAGGAGAGGGGGTGGTTTTGCAATGGAGAAGAGGGAGAGGCGAGACGGTGGTTTTGGAATGGAGATGATGGAGAGGAGAGGAGGTGGTTTTGCAATGGAGAAGAGGGAGAGGAGTGTGCGGCAGCGATTTAGGATTGGATGAGAGGGTCGGCGCGTTGTGACTGGATCAAAATCAAAATCAATTTACCCTTCAATTAAGAAAGAAGCGACCCCACATTAACTAGTCTCCCTTTTATTCTGGGTCATAATTGACCACGATTTTCACAAATAAAATATATGTTATACGTTGCAAAAATAATGTAATTTGAAAGTACATTCAGATACGAACCAAACGATACAATTTTTTCTGACATGCATTCACATTTTGCTTGTCAAATACAGTACGTGGTCAAACTTTGACCCAAAATACGCAAAACAAAAAAATACTTCCAAGACCAGCGCCGCTCCTGTCCTCTTAAACCACCATCGCTCCTCTCCTGTTCCAATGTAAATCCAACGCCGCTCCTCTCCTCTTCCATTTCAAAACCACCGCCCCTCCTCTCCTGTTCCAATCCAAAACCAGCGTCGCTCCTCTCCCGTTCTAATCCAAAACTAGTGCTGCTCCTCTCCTCTTCCATTCAAAAACCACCGCCGGCGAGTGAAGGTGTTGTGGAGAAGTAGATCGATGGAGGAGTACAACCGATACGTGAGGATCGCAAATGGCGACCTTGTGAATCTAGCTAGGATGTTGGAGATACAGTCTTGGTTTGACAACAAGGACCAACTAGCGGCGACGGCGACATCCATGGCCAAATATCTGCAATAGAGAGAAAAGGCGGCGATACTCCCGAAGGGAGTCATGCGGGAGTACATAGAGCTGCTCCTCTAAGCCATGGAGCAAACAGATTCACCGAATCTGATCGTGCGGGAGCGGTGGTGGGAGTATTGATCCCAGATGGAGCATCCACCAGAGATTGAAGGATCGCGCATCTACAGGGTGCCGTTTGTGAGGGTGTCGTGCCAGAGCGAGCCGGTGGAGTCTTCATCGACCGAACCCAACTACACGAGGAGAAAAGCAGTTGGCCCGACGACGCTTCCCCGCCATCCTCTCCCTCGTCGTTCACAACGTCTCATGGGGCGGCTGTCTGCCGTCGAGGAATAGGAGGGGACTGCCCCCAGCCCAATAGTCGGGCAGGTTGTCAATTGTCAGGAGGAGCTTAGGGTTGTTAGTATTTGCAGGTTGTGAATTGTGTTTTGTGTTGTGTATTTTGAGAGTACTTTCAGATATGAATGTCCTTTGAATTTCACATTTGCAGTATTGAGCATATGAAGTATTTTATGAATTCTAGAGATCTATTTTTAGCACTTAAAAAAATGTAGTTTCATAGGAGTATAAAAGTGTAGACAATGTGATTCTCAGATAAGAAACTGCAAGTTTCAGTTTCAGATAAGAAACTGTAAGTTCAGTTTCAGATAAGAAACTGCTACTTTCAGAGGCAGAGCATTTATTTAACACGGCATTTTCAAACGGGGTTAACATCATGTTGGAATTTTTATTCATGGTCGAAAATGGAACTACCAGCTAGTTAACATCAAGCTGATCAACATTCATGCATAGCACATCTTCATATAATGCACAGTCAAAAAGATATGCTATTTTCAAAATGCCCACACAATGTCGAGTGTGCGAAAAATAGAGAAAATGAGGGACGAAGTTTTGGCAAGTGTTGGATGTGGTGTGCGTAGATCACAATGGGGACCCATATGTCAATAATGGCAGAGGCAAAAAATTTGGAGATATTTTCCCTGCATCAGGTGGAATCGAACCCAGGCGGAACAACTGTCGGGTAGTGTCACTTGGCCACTGGGCTAGTTCAGTACTTTGGTTACAAATAATGCACTGCCTCAGGTGGTCCGATCACCTACTGCTCCTTTGTGCGCTCGCCGCGGCGCCGCTGTCTGCCGATGTGAACATGCTGGACAAACGAGAGGAATCGGGATAGGACTGTACGTGGAGAGGCGGGTAGTCGGGACCCACGAGGTCTATGGCCGTACGCAAGCAAGTGCCTCATCGAAAAAAATACTTCCTCCTAATGCTATACTGACGTTGGGGCCCACAGGTTTGTCAACATAGTTACATTTTTTAGGTGCTTCAACATAGTTACTATAGGAGATAAATTCACACTGAAGCCGGGGAGCTGTCAGGTATCATTTATTATCACTGGGGCAGCAAGTATCACCTGGGTTTTGGGCTGCCCCGTCTAGGCTTTCTTTTTTAACATGCGCAACCCACGACATGCCGGTTTGTATGTTCTTGAGGGCCGTCTTGTATCGACCGGCCTATGGACCTCCCATCCGAGGTTTTATTTTTCCAGAAACATCGGCCACCCAATTTATGTATTTTTTAAAGAAAACGCAGAGGTCTGTTCTATTTTTCTATATAAGAATAGGAACGCCTGGTCCAACTTATGTTTCCCTTATAACTATATTATATATATTTAAATTATTTTATATGTTATTATATATTATTGTTATTGTCATCATATATTTAACAGATACTTACATATGTAAGAAAACAATATCCTACATCTCATTAACTTATAAAAACAATTTCTTAATAATAAAATCCTGGATTTTTTTGGCAACGAAAATCCTGGTGATTGTGTACAAAAGCTTGGTAAGATTTAAGGACCAATGTAATAATAAATCACTTATTATTTAAATATATTTATAACAAAATGCTCAGGTCATGTTTAGTTTTTGATAACATTGCTGCGCCCAACCCAACATTATAATTAGAATCGGCCCAGCAAAATCATGTATTTCGAGAAAGTGCAAATGGCCTGTAATTTTTTAGGAAAAAATAAATGGGCCGCATGGACGCTACATTATTTGTTCACCCAGCCCAGCTAATGGACTGTAATTCTAAAAAAAGGAGATCAAATTGACTGTAAATTCTGAAAAAAATGGGTTGAATACGTGCCACATTTTTGGAGGCTGTAATGTGGGCCAATAGGTCGAAGCCAACAAAAGTCGTTGTCAACTTAGTCAACAAATGATTCTGACATTGTTAGCCGTTCGATTTACATCCAACGACTGGCATCCATCTTCAATCTCTCGTCTTCTTCCTCCAGCGCTGCCGGGACCACCTGCTCCCGCCTCCTGCTGCTAGCAGCTCTGCTTAGCACGCTTCGCTGTGAAGCGCTACCCCACCGTTGGCCAGGCAATCCCTCCACCCCTCCTGTTCTTCTCCATTGATTGCCGAACCACACCGCACCAGAACCAGTTAACCCTTGTACACCTCTCCGTCTGCGACTCTACTCCCGCGTCTTCTCATCTCCGGCTCGTTGCTGACCGGGGGCCCGCCGTCGTCCACCACCTTGGATGCGCTCGGCGCGGAGTGGTCAACGTGGTCAACGAACGACATCCGTCGGAAGTAGACTGTGCGTGGAGAGGCTGACAACTGGTTCCACGGCCGCACGCAAGGAAATGCCTCCTTATTACGCGCAAAATAATGATTCCTCCACCTGACAGTAGGGACCACCAGAAGGGCCTCTATATTTTGCGAAAAAAGTCCCCCCCCGCTGACAGGTCGAACCCAGCAGCTATATCTTCGCACGCAAGGAAGTGCCTCCTTATTACGCACAAAAAAATGAATACCCCCTGCTAGCTGGGACCCACCATAGTGGGAGGCTCACTTGTGGGCTTACTAAGTTGGCGGGGACAAACGGCTTTGTCAACTTAGTCAATATGAATGAATCTAGCTCCAGTGACTGTACGATGTCCATCCAACGGCCGTAGTGCTTCTTCAACCTCTGGTCTTCTTGCTCCAGCCACCCAAAGCAGCGCCGGTCATGCCGCCTGCTCCTGCCTCCCGCGGAGGCCTCACCGCCCCCTACTACTCCCACCGCTAGCCAGGCCCTGCAGCGACGGCAACCTAACACCGCAGCCGAACCAGTGAACCCTCGTACTCCTCTCCACGTGGGCATCCACTGCCGCGTCTTCCCCGGCTCCGCGTCGTCCCCTTCCTAGGCCTCGCCGTCGTCCACCGCCTTGGTGCTCTCGGCGCGGTGTGGTTAATATGGTCAACGTCCGACTTCCATCGGAAGAGTACTGTATGTGGAGAGGCTGACAGCTGGGTCCACGGCCGCACACAAGGAATTGCCTCCTTATTACGCGCAAAATAATGATTCCTCCACCTGACAGCAGGGACCCATCAGACGGGCCACCGTATTTCGTGAGAAAAACGTTTCCCCCCTGACTGCTGGGACCCACCAGCTACATCTTCGCACGCAAGGAAGTGCCTGACAGTTGGGACCCACCTGGTCGAAGCGTACATAGTGTTGTCATTCTGGTCGCGAACGTGTACGTACATACGATCGGTCTATCTGCAGGCTGCAGCGATGAACCATGGCCGAGTAAGGAAGGGCATGTGTCGTAGTAGAGGCGCGCACGTGTCGTAGTTGAGGCACACACGTAGCATGTACACATACGTACAGTGGCCAGGGTGCAAGTAAGTAAATACGGCCACGTACGTACATACGGGCGTGGTCTCGTACGCCTACTCGCGCATACGTACGGCCAGGGCTTGTGTACATGGCTGGGTCAGAACGGAGAAACTGCGTCATCGTCGTGTTCATGGGGAGGCAACGGAGTGCATCGTGTTCATCAGGAGGCAATGGAACGCGTGCTGTTCATTGGGAGCCAGCCGGCTTGGACGAAACAACCGATGGAAAGGAGGCTTGGCGTACCGCAGAACGGAGGAAATGGCCTTGTGTTTGATCGGCCACTGTCAAAACGGGATCCTGTTCATCGGGAGGGGTCTGGAGTACCGCAAAACGGAGGAAACAGACCTCCTACGGTCGAAATGGGGGCATGTTGATCGGCAGGGGTGTGGCGTACCGCAAAATGGAGGAAACGGACTTGTGTTGGAGCGCTACAGTCGAAACGGGGGTCCTGTTCATCAGGAGGGGTGTGGCGTACTGCAATACGGACTCGACGGGATACTGTTCATCTCCACGTCGACCTCCTCCAGCCTCCACGGGCTACTGTTCATCCACTGTCGACCTCCTCCAGCCTCCACCTGCGACTGTTCATCCATGGGCTCCTGTTCATCCAGCCTCCACCGTGCGCTCCTCTACCGGCTACTGTTCAACCAGCCCTCTCCACGGGGTCCTGTTCAACCACCCCTCCACGGGCTACTGTTCATCCAGCCCTCCACCCGTTTCTGTTCAACCAGGCCTGGACGGGGTCGTCCTGTTCATCCAGCCCTCCACGGGGTCATGTTCATCCACCCCTCCACAGGGTCCTGTTCATCCACCGGCTCGATCAATCGGGGTCATGTTCATCCAGCGGCAATGGCCTCTACTACCACGGAGTCCTATTCATCCAACCCCCCACCGGGAACTGTTCATCCAACCCCCCCCCCCAAAACAACACTCATTGTTCTTCCAGAGGCAATAGGTTCGATCGGCTTCAGTTAGCAGCAGTAACGAAGGAATCACTCGGGTTCAGTTAACAGCAAGGGATCGATCGATCACTCGGGTTCAGTAATGCGTAGCCTGCAGTGCAATCGCTCGGGTTCAGTTAGAGCCCAACGCCTCGCTCGGATTCATTTAGAGCCCAACGCCTCGCGCGGGTTTAGTTAGAGCCCAATGCCTCACACCCACGCGCGTACGTGTACGCGAGAAACACGCATCGCTCGGCCGCCGACCACCCACCATAACCGGGAACTCCCCGATATTTTTCTCGCCCTCGCTTCTACCATGGCTTTTTCCATCATGGACGGCCCAAAGAATGTCATGCAGCTGCGTCTCCGGACCGCCTAGGACGAAAAGCCCATTTTCTGTCATGATTTTTTGTCATAGAAGTAGGAGCCCACCACATCTATGATGATACCGGGTTTTGTCACAATTATCGTCATAGAAGTGTCATAAGTATGACAGAAAAAAAATTCGTCCGGCCCAAAATGTCACGGATGTGTCTTGTTTTTGTAGTGGTGGTTTGCAAATACACATGGTCTTCGACGCGAAAGTTCACTTCTTGACGACGGTGGTTGGTATAGTTCTTCCTTCTTGACATGGCGGTCTTTAGATGTCCTCTAACCAGCTAAACAGCTCTTCTTCTATCTTCGGGTACACAAGCATGTCACCAAATAAACATGACAACCAACTTGTCCAAGTACTCCATGAAGACTTTGTTCACGGGGTACATTAAGTAGGCTGGGGTATTGGTGGTGGTCACGGTTGAGTGTTGGCCAAGATCTTCTTGACCTAGAGCCAAGGCCCATGGTCATAATCCAACCATGTTGTGGCTTGGTAGGTCTTAAGGGTTTCAAGGATTCTAGAGTGCGTGTGAACGTTTATCATCTTATCTTAAGCACAGTTTCTGAGATGCCAATAGTTCTACCTTGTCTCCCAAACAAATAACCTTATACCACCTAGAGCATTATCTCGTATAGGCCAACTCCAGTCATCACTCATGCTATTCATATCCTCATGACTCCCAAGAGGAGTTCTAACAAAACCATAC
Organism: Aegilops tauschii subsp. strangulata; assembly: GCF_002575655.3. Classification (NCBI taxonomy): domain Eukaryota; kingdom Viridiplantae; phylum Streptophyta; class Magnoliopsida; order Poales; family Poaceae; genus Aegilops; species Aegilops tauschii. Next base: position 283,479,886 of record NC_053036.3, read on the forward strand.
ATGTCAACTATCCCCAAACTCATATCTATGCAAAAAATCCATGGGTAGAACATACAAGCTGCTAAGCTTGAATTAAACATCACAATCCAAGTACTCAGCTTATTCTTCGAAGGTCCAAGATAGTGCATCTCTATCCTAAGGAAACAGGTCGTATTCCATTCCAAGATCATGTTTCCCTCCTATGTATCAACTCCAATGGCCCATTAACTACACCAATCACTACATGATCCACTAGTCCTGCAAATCCAATATCTATGGCGTCCCACATGATCTTCTAAAGTCCCTATAACTCCCAAATCCTTGAAAGGCTATCCTTACTATAGTCGGTCCACCAATTTCCATTATCGTGATCTGATAAACTCCAATGTCAAGCTCATACAGACCCCTAAATCAATTCTGATAATTAATCTAATCTCCTAGTTCATCGTCCACCGAGAAACATGGTATCATGATCGAGATCATCAGTCTAAATCCAATTTACTCCGAACCATGTAGACTTACTCAACATTAATACTCCACTAGGATCACCTATTTAATCCAAATCTTATGTCCTACGAGAATTTCCTACATGTTTCCCCAAGTCATCATCGTAATGTCAACTATCTTCTATGAATATCCCCTGGCTAAGTCAAATCCTTGCACCTCCAAGAATTTTAGCTTGCGATCATAATTGTCCTACTAAATCCAATTTACTCCTGGGTAATAAAAGTTATGACACTCTATTACCATGATCCCACCAAGTTCATCTACTATCATGAAAGTCTCGTATTCCACCAAGGAGTCTCGGATATTTCCTCAAGGTTATTAGTATAGCCTCATCACATCATTCGTCCTCTATTCCTATATCCTCAATTTGGTCTTGTCAGATTTCGGGCTCCGCAGACCCTTGGGAGGTTCGAACTCTGGGGTGCGTGTGAAGAACTCAACCTCCCCAGTCTGCTTACTCGCCAATCACACAGCCTAGCTCGACGAACAGGAAGGAAATGGGACACAACAGTTTACCCCAGGTTCAGGCCACATTGCGGTGTAAAACCCTACTCCTACTTTGTGGTGGATTGGCCTCGATGGGCTGATGATGAACTAGTACAGTGGAAGAATGACCTCAGGAGGTGTGTTCTTGAGCTAGTGTGGGAGAGGATGATCTGAATGATCTGTCCCCTTCTATGGTGGTGGCTAGGTCCTGGTTATAGTGGCCTTGGTCCTCTTCCCAAATGAAGGTGGGAAGGGATCCCACAACCGCCAAATTCGAAGGGCGACAACTAGTACATCTTATCCTGACAAAAGTAGTCTTTGCCTGCAAAGCCTTTGGTTGTGACGCCGTGGTGGGCTCGGCAATGACCTCCGTCATGCCGTCCTGGCGGTCTTGGTCTTGTTGCACGGGAATGAAAACCTTTGGCTGATTCCTCGGGACTTCACGCCTGCGCTTGCCTCCTTTGCACCAAAGAGGAAACTGCTGTCCTGCGCCCACATGCACCCGCCTAGCCTTGGTCGCCATGGCTCATGTCATCCGAACCTCGCGAGGTGAGGCTTGCATAGGAATCTCCACTCCTCAGGAGCCAGTCTAAGGAGGCCGCTCCTACTGGAGGTCTTGGTGTCGTCCGCCTCGCGAGGCTTGGCCCCTCGCGAGGGTCTTGAGTTTTTTATGCTGAAGGCGGGCCATGCCAGGCCGTCAATAGAGTCACGCCGTGGGCCGCAGGCAGGCAAGTCTGGGTTCCCCAGTTCCCAGAATGCCGATAGTAGCCCCCGGGCTCAAGGCACACTCGAACTTGGCTTCGAGGCAAAGCTAAAGGGCAAGTGCGGAGCGCAGGGGGCCCTAACCGCCTGCGGCCTTGGTCGACGCATGGCGATTGATGGGACGTGGGCGTCTCCGCTTCCCCATGCTGCCTCGGCAACCGTTCAACTTGACAAGAGCCTACTGCATGCAGAGAAAGATCACCATTGCGTGGGATCGTGGAGGCCGGCAGTTGGCCTCCCTTCGGCTATAAATGAGGGGAGGGGCAGAGCCCCCTTGCTCATCTCCATCTTCTCGCCGCTCGCTCTTCCTTCTTCTTCCTTGTCTCCCTGTCATGCCGTAGCATCCATGGCACCGACAAGGAGGTTCTCCGCTGCCAAAAAGGGGAAGGCCCCCAAGGAGGGGTCGGGCTCACCGTCGTAGGCAATGTGTCCTTGACCCACGATTGACAGGTGTTTGCCCGCGCGTGGGGCCTGAGCGGGAGGTGCACCCTCCGCTTCTGGTACGACGACCTTGAGACTCTCTATGTGAGGGTGTTCAGGGAAGATGGCCGTAGTATGGGGTGCTGTCTGGAAGACGGCAGCGACGACAACGAGCTTGCCTTTGGCGACGGCCGCAACGACGACGAGGCTAAGCTTGCCATTGGCGGCGGCCGCGCCTCCTCCAGCAGCGGCGGCTCCTCCTCTGGTGAGAGCACCAGCGGCGGTGGCTACGACCAGACACCCCGCCGCGGGGCTCAGATCGAAGAAGGCGACAAGCCGTCTTGCCGCCTCGCTCCAGTGCAGCGGGAGGAAGACTCAGGCTGAGCTCGGGCACCGCTGGAGCCTGGCCTCAGGAGCTGTCGCAGCCGTACGACCCGCTTTTGTTTAACCTTTCCTTTCTCCTGCATTTAAAAAAAAGTAGAGGGCCCTGCTAGGGTGTGTAATGAATCAAGGCACTTATGCCACAATGATATGTTAATTATTTTGATTATGCCGTGATACCCATGTTCCAAGGAGGTGTGGTTAGGGTAACTTCGCTTGATATGCTTGCGCTGCCTCGCGAGGGCGCGCCTTTCCAGCTACATCTGGCGAAGTTCTCCTCCTGATGACTCAGGAGCCATCGGGCCTCAGGAGACCTTATAGAGTTGTAGGGTTGTTAGAAAGCTTGACGGGGCATCTCATCCTTCCTCGCGTGAGCCCCCGGGCGTGGGTTGGCTGTGGCTAGCACACCGCGTCACACTTCCCGGGGCACGGACTTAGGAGGGTCCGCATGCCCATGAGCTCATTCGAGAGCGTCCCGCGAGGATTAAGCAAGCCGAAGCCCTGGGGCAACGAGGCTTCGGCGAGGTGTGTTTGCGGTGCGGGCGAGCCCAAGCGTACACACCTGCCTAGCCCCCGCGCGCGGGATGCGCAAGGAGGAGCGACGGGCAACTGCCGCTCTTCCTGAGACAAGACTGGAGAGGCGAGCGAAGCAAGAAGAAAGGAAATTCCCACTCTGGCAAATGAGAAACGCAAAAAACTCCAAATTCCATTAAGAAGTCGCAAACCAGCTACATAAAGCAAGCAAAAGAACAGCCGCGTCCGGCACCTGGGATAGTCTTCTCACCAGCGCGGAGCTAAGTGCTGCCACTAGGACGTGGGTGGGAGCCCCCATGAGGCCCGCGGGCGGCACTAAGGACACTCCGGGGCGTGTACAGCCCCAACTCATTATTACGTGGGAGTGTCATGAGCGGAGACCTTCACAGGCATGGGGCCTTGCTTCATGGGTAGAACTTCCGGAGGTGCTGGATGTTCCAGGCGTTCTGGATGGGGATCCCATCCTGCATCTCCAGGCGCACGGCGCCAGGCCTGGAGACACGGGCGATCCTGAATGGGCCCTCCCACATGGGTGAGAGCTTATGCAGCCCTTCCCTAGAGAGCACCCGCCTTAGAATGAGATCACCCACCTCGAGCGTCCTAGAGCGATCGCTGCAGCAGTGGTACTGCCGCATCGCCTGCTGGCACCTTGGTGCTCGGAGCGAGTCTTGGCGGCGACGTTCCTCGCCCAGCACGAGGTCAATCCCCCGTGTGGCGTCCTGGCGTGCATTGTCAAACGCCAAGACCCACGTGGAGCGATGCTTGACCTCGTGAGGGAGAATCGCTTCAGCTCCGTAGACGAGGAAGAACGGAGTCTTGCCCGTCGGCTTGGTCGCGGTGGTGTGGATGGACCACAGCACGGACTGGAGCTCATCGAGCCAGTGCCTGCCACTGGCCTCGAGCTTCTTCTTGAAGGTCCTTGCCTTGAGGCCTCTGAGGACCTATGCATTGGCGCGTTCGGCCTAGCCATTGCGCCTGGGGTGTGCCACCGAAGCATAGCATATCTGCGTTCCAAGGTTAGCACAATATGTTTCGAAAAGGTTGCTGGTGAACTGCGAGCCATTGTCGATGATGATGCGATTAGGAACCCCGAACCGGCTCACGAGGCCCTTGATGAACTTGACGGCCGAGCCGGGCGGGATGGTACAGATGGCTTCCACCTCCGCCCACTTGGTGAACTTGTCGATGGCGATGTAGAGGTAGCGGTAGCCCCGGGAGCTCGAGGGAATGGCCCCAAGATGTCCAGCCCCCAGACCGCAAATGACCATGAGAGCGGTATGGTATAGAGGCCCTCAGCGGGCTCATGGATCTGCTTGGCATGGAACTGGCAGGCTTCACAGGATCTTACCAGCTCGGTGACATCATTGAGCACCGTGGGCCAGTAGAATTCGCTGCGGAACGCCTTGCCCATGAGGGTGCGCGATGAAGAGTGATTCCCGCAGTCCCTGCCGTGTATGTCGACCAGAAGCTCATGTCACTGCTCCCTGGAGATGCATCGTAAAGAAACATTGTTCGGACATTTACGGTACAGCTCACCGTCCCGGATGCAGTACGCGCTGGCCTGGCGGGCCACACGCTCTGCGTCTTCCTCCTTCTCCGGCAGGGCACCCTGGAGCAGGTACGCCTTGAACTCATCGATCTAGCACCCCTCCTGAGGCTAGAGGGCGAGGAGCAGGCGAGCTCCCGAGGTCGGGCCGCAGGCTGGGGCGCCCGTCGTGGGGGCTCGTGGGAGGTCCTCCTGAGGTGGTGCTGATTCCGCAGCGGAGGGAGCTGCTGATGGCTTGAAGAGCCGTTTCTCCATGACGCCAGGCTCCTGAGGCAGTCGCCGGGACGCCCTCTTGGCGATATTGTCCGCCTCCTTGTTTGGGCCATGCGGCACGTGCTGCAATTCCAAGCCTAAGAATCGCTTCTCCATTTTGCGTACCTCCTCAAGGTATGCTTCCATGTGCTCGTCCTTCGGTGTGTACTCCTTCTTGGAGAAGTTGACGAGGAGCTGGGAGTCGCCCCTGAGGGTGAGGCGCTTCACCCCCAATGCTGCAGCAGCCTTGAGGCCGGCAATCGGGCCTTCGTATTCCGCGATGTTGTTGGGACCTTTTCGCCTTGCTGGAAGCAGAGCTGCACGGCGTAGTAGAGCTTGTCCTGGGTGGGCGAGATGAGCACGGCTCCAGCCCCCATGCCCTGGCACGCGAATGCACCGTCGAAGTACATGAACCAACCGTCCGGTGCTTAATCTCCGAGCGAGAGGGAGCGGTCCTCGCCTACTTCACGGCCAGGATCTTCGGTCCATTCTGACATGAAGTCCGCGAGGGTCGCGCCCTTGATGACCCTCGTGGTGCTGAACTCTAGATGGAATGCTTGCAGATCGATGTTCCACTCTGCGACTCTTCCCACGGAGTTGGGGCTCCGGAGCACCCTCTCCAGTGGGTAAGCTGAGACAACCTTGATGGGGTGGCCTTGGAAGTAGTGGCGCAACTTCCGAGAGGCGACGAGGAGCGCGAGCAAGAGCTTTTGTGGCATGGGATAGTGCGCCCGCGCCTCACGTAGCACCGTGCTGACGAAGTACACCAGGTGCTCGACGAGGGAGGAGGCATCGGTGAGGTCTTGTACCTCCTGAGTCTCTGGGCCCTCAAGAGTCTTGTCATTTGTCATGACAGCCGTGGCCTCAGGAGCACCGTTCTCAGGAGCCCCGCTGCCTGGGGTGTTGGCCAAGGTCTCAGGAGCGTCGCCCTGAGGTTGTGGTCCCCCCACGGGGTCCGAGGTGCCCCGCCGCGAGCCTTTGGTCGGGCACTCTTCCCGCACCGCCACCAGCGCCGCACTGGCAAAATGAGGCGTGGCGGCCAGGTAGAGCACCAAGGGCTCAAGTGGACGTGGCACTACCATCACCAGCCGGCTAGTGAGGTGCCTCTTGAGGTCTTGGAAGGCCGCGTCAGCCTTAGGAGTCCACTCGAATGGTCTTTTCTTCTTCATCAGCTTGAAGAATGGGAAGGCGCGTTCTCCCAACTTGGAGATGAAGCGCCCCAGCGAGGTCACGTAGCCCGCCAGCTTCTGCATCTCCTTGAGGGTTTGTGGCGAGCTCATCCTTTCTATGGCCTTGACCTTCTGCGGGTTGGCCTCGATCCCTCTGTGCGACACCAGAAAGCCTAGCAGCTTGCTAGAGGGGACGCTAAACACACATTTCTCTGGGTTGAGTCGCAGATCCACCTTGCGCAGGCTGGCAAATGATTCCTCCAGGTCTTCAATGAGGGTCCTTGCCTCCCGAGACTTCACCACTATGTCATCAACGTAGGCCTCGGCATTCCTCCCGAGCTGCGTGCCCGGAGCGATGTGCATCAGTCGCTGGAAGGTTGCTCCGGCGTTGCGCAGCCCAAACGGCATGTAGGTGCAAAAGTACACCCTGCACGGGGTCAGGAAGGCCGTCTTCTCAACATCCTGGACCAACATCTTTATTTGGTGATAGCCCAAGAAGGCGTCCAGAAAACACAGCAGGTCACACTCGGCGGTGGACTCGACGATCTGATCGATGCATGGGAGCGGAAAGGGGTCTTGAGGGCAAGCCTTGTTTGAGGTTGGTGAAATCGACGCACATGCGCTCCTTTTCGCCTTTCTTGGGGACAATAACCGGGTTTGCCAGCCACTCCGGGTACCGCACCTCCCGAATGACACCAGCCTCTTGTAGTTTGCGGGTCTCTTGGATGATGAACGACTGCTTCTCTGTGGACTGCCGCCGCGCCTTCTGTTTCACTGAGCGCGCATTGGGGCATACCCTCAGGTGATGCTCGATTACTCCCCTCGGGATCCCAACCAGATCCTAGGGCTCCCATGCGAACACATCCTTGTTCATGCACAAGAAGCTGACCAACGCCTCTTCTTGACTAGGAGGAAGGCCGGCGCCTATGGTGAAGGTGGCAGCTGATGCCCCGTCTTCATCAACTGGCACCTGCTTCGTCTCGGCATGATCTTGGGAGAACAACTGCTTCTTCTTTACTGGCATGGCCCCCGGAGCCTTCGGGGCTCCTTCCTCACTTGACCGTGCATCTACCGCGGCCCTGAAGGTGAGCTTGAGGGCCAGTAGTGCGTCCTTGGTGTCCCCTGCCACCATGAGGACGCCGCTGCTTCCCGTCATCTTCTTGAGGTTGTAGGCAGGGTGAGTTGCTGCCATGAACTTGGCCAGGGCCGGTACCCGAGAATGGCATTGTACGGGAGGCCGATGTGGGTGATGTCAAAGTCGATGAGCTCGGTGCGATAGTTGTCGCAGGTGCCGAAGGTGACGGGGAGGCGAATCTGCCCTAGGGGGTAGGTGGAGCCGTCGATGACCCCAGGGAAGGGCTTGGTGGGGCAGAGCTGGCCATGGGGCACATGGAGCAAGCCGAATGCCTCCATTGAAAGCACATTGAGGCCGGCTCCGCCGTCAATGAGGGTCTTGATGACCGCCACATGGCAGATGGTGGGGGTGTAGAGCATCGGGAGTGCGCCGGCGCCTGCGGTGGTCGCGGGATGGTCCCCCGAGTCGAAGGTGAGGTCGGCCTTAGGCGCCGCCCAGCCCGGAGGAGCTCCCCGCTGCACGTGGGCGGGACCCACCTGGTGAAAGAATTGCTTGACGTGGCGGTCCGAGGGCGGCACTTGTGAATGTCCGAGGAGGGCTGCGACAGCGTGGGGTGCCGATGCTGCAAAGCACGCGATGAAGAGGCCACACAACTCCTCCTAGGAGGCCACTGAGGACTCCGGCATGCTGAAGAGCCAGGCGCACGGCGCACCGGCGAGGGCCATGGGAAGCCAGTTTGCCATAACCTTGTCATCGCCACCGGCTACCAAAACAACCTCCTCGTATGCTCGGAGAAAACCTGTCGGGTCCGCCGCACCATCGTATCGGGACGGCAGCTCTGGCCTAAACTTGGGTGGCCACTGCACCCGCTGCAGGGCTGGGGTGAAAGCCCGGAGGCCCACAGCTCCCCCGAAAGCACGCGTCAGTCTGGTCCATGGAGCAGCGCCCGCCATGAGAGTTGAATAGCAGAGCGCAGCGGACCAAGAGGTGGATCTTCGACGCACCCCTACCTCCGGGCTGTTGTTGCTGAGAGTCATTGGTGTTGTGGCTGTCCACATTGTGGAAGACGTAGAACGAGCGGCTGCCCTTGGATGACTCTGGGTGATCGCAGCCGCGCTTCATCTTTGGTTCTGCCGAGAGCACGGCCAGTCCCTTGCGCTTCACGTCCTTGGCCTTGGCCTTTTTCTCTTTTGTGTCAGCCTCCGGAAGTTCCAGAAGGGAGAGGCGACCTTCCTCAGCTCTCGCACACTTGGTTGCCATGTTGAACATCTCCAGAGCCGTGCACAGGTCCTCGTGTATGGCGAGCTCCTCCTTCATCTTGACGTCACAGACGCCATCAGTGAACGCCGAGATGATGCCCTCATCCGACACCTTGGGGATCTTGAGTCGAACACTATTGAAGCCCTGGATGTACTTCTGCAAGGTCTCTCCCGGCTGCTGCTTGATGCGCCGCAAGTCACCAGCGGCTGGTGGACGGTCGCGAGTGCCCTGGAAGGTCGCAAGCTAGGAGGGGATCGATCCCACGGGGAGGTTCAGGAGCCACGAGTGCATGCCATCCTTAAGGGCCATGGGAAACTAGTTCGCCATGACCTTCTCGTCGCCATTGGCCGCCTCGGTGCTCAGCTCATAGAGCTGCAGGAAGTCGGCAGGGTCGGTGGGCCGTCATAGCGTGGAGGCAGGTCGGGCTTGAACTTCCCTGGCCAGATGACGCTGCGCAGGAGTGAATGCGTGGCACCCTGCTGTGGTCATGGGATCCCACCGTAGAGGTGGATCCTGGTCTTGGTGCTCGCACACCAACATCGCGGGCAGCGCATGGTCTTGACGTGGCGGTGCTGGGAGTGCATGCGCCTCTCCTTGCGGCCGCTGCACCACCTGGCAGCTTGCCTCGTCGTGCGCGGGCGCCCTGCGTTGCGGAACGCGCTGAGGGGCTGATAGAGCCGAGGGTGTCCTGATGTTTCGATGAGATACCTATCGTTTTCTGTGGGAGTCGACCTTGATGATCTGAATACAAACGTGCACGACGTTTCGCCTTAGCAATCGCTAAACCAATCTCCTGAGGTTACCGACGATGCTGGAAGCACGATCAGCCTGACCACGAAGGTCTATTCCTGCATGCAATCGAAGAACAAGCAAGAATATGATAATGCAATGTGAATATTGCGAATATAGATGAAGTATTGATAAATGTGGGGATCCGAAAGCGGTCTTGGTCTGGTCGTTGGACACAAACGAAGTACACGAAGTTGCGTTGGCTAACTTTTAACTAAACAAATCCCCAGGAAAAAGCTACTAGATGGATCTACTTATATAGGAGCAAGGGGTGGCGGCCAAGGACGTGGGAGGACGTCCCAAGGCAGCCTAAAACTAACCCTTGGTCGTACAAGGCCCATGGGCCCAAGTGGAGGTGATGCAACACCTTTGGACTTGCAGTTTGACTCAGATTCTGTTGCAGCGTCATATTGTTTCATCGATAACTCAAAGCTTCGGATGAATTTAAATGTGAATCCAATTGGGGTGGAAAGAGCACGGAATCTACTTTCCAACAAAAAAAGAATCACCCAATTCGGAGTCGTATGAAAGAGTTCTTGGTGTTTTGAGTTAGGTATGTCTGTGCGGTCCGAATCTGAATCCAGAACGTGAGAGACTGGGACTCTATCTTCTCTTGGCCCAAAAGTGACGTGAGAGGACTTTTTGAACGTCACCTAAACTTCTCTTTTCTCCTTATCTTCATATGTGGATTGTACAAATGTCCCATACACCTGCAATTACACATGACACAAAAGTTTGTGAAGTATTTTTTGTCCTAGATGACATAAATAAGTTATTGAATAGTTTGCATTAGAAATCACCTCAGAAATATACATGTATGCAATATTTTTGGTTGTATCCAAGGTAGCCATGTCCTCATCAGGGGCCTCCCGCCTTGGCTCGGTGATGGCGTCCTGCCTGGGAGGTGGAGGAGGTGCTCCGTGAGCAACGTCACCCGCGGCAGACTGTGGGTGAGGCAGCGAGCGAGATGGTGTAGGAGACTCTCCGGCGGCGCTGACGAGCTTGGCGATGTGGTCCAGCCAATCCTCGTAGAGGTCATTGACCGGGTGGTAGCGCAGAAGCTCGCGTGCTATGAGCAATGCAGCCTGCACGTTCGCCGGACCTCGACGGGCATGGGAAGACGAAGAAACCAGAGTTAGCAACGGGGTGGCGGTGCGCCCGTCTCGCCGCACAGAAGGATGCAGCAACGAAGCCTGCTGCTCATGGCCCGCGGGGCCGATGGGCGCCGTTCGCCACCGCGACGGGGGACGGCGAGGGCAACCATTCCCACCGGCACTGTCTGAGCGACGCGGGCGGCGAAGGCGGCCCGACGCTCAGCACGAGCTCGACGAGCGTCAGCCATGGGAGCGGTCAAGTGGTGGCTAATCGACCGGCGGAAGAGAGGCTCCGACGGACCCCTACCTGGCGTGCCAAATGTCAGATTTCGGGCTCCGTAGACCCTTGAGAGGTTCGAACTCTAGGGTGCGTGTGAAGAACTCAACCTCCCCAGTCTGCCTACTCGCTAATCTCGTGGCCTAGCTCGATGAACAGGAAGGAAATGGGACAGAACAGTTTACCCAGGTTCGGGCTACCTTGCGGTGTAAATCCCTACTCCTGCTTTGTGGTGGATTGGCCTCGATGGGCTGAGGATGAACTAGTACGGTGGAAGAATGACCTCAGGAGGTGTGTTCTTGAACTGGTGTGGGAGAGGATGATCTGAATGATCCGTCCCCTTCTATGCTGGTGGCTAGGTCCTATTTATAGTGGCCTTGGTCCTCTTCCCAAATGAAGGCGGGAAGGGATCCCACAATGGCAAAATTCGAAGGGAGACAACTAGTACATCTTATCCTGACAAAAGTAGTCTTCGCCTGCAAAGCCTCTAGTTGTGACGCCATGGTGGGCTCGGCAATTACCTCCGTCCTGCCGTCCTGGCGGTCTTGGTCTTGTTACATGGGAATGGAAACCTTTGGCTGATTCCTCGGGACTTCACGCATGCGCTTGCCACCAAAGAGGAAACTGCTGTCCTGCGCCCGCCTGGCACCCGCTTAGCCTTGGTCGTCATGGCTCACATCATCCGAACCTCGCGAGGTGAAGCTTGCATAGGAATCTACGCTCCTCAGGAGCCAGCCTGAGGAGGCCGCTCCTCCTGGAGGTCTTGGTGTCGTCCGCCTCGCGAGGCTTGGCCCCTCATGAGGGTCATGAGTTGTTGATGCTAGAGGCGGGCCGTGATACGTCTCCAACGTATCTATAATTTTTTATTGTTCCATGCTGTTTTATTATCAATCTTGGATGTGTTATAATCATTTTATAGTCATTATATCATTTTTTGGTACTAACCTATTGACATTGTGCCAAGTGCCAGTTGCTGTTTTTCCCATGTTTTTTACATCGCAGGAAATCAATATCAAACGGAGTCCAAATGCCACGAAACTCCACGATGATTTTTTATGGGCCAGAAGGAAGGCAACGGGCCCTGGTTGCACCTGGGGGTGCCCTGAAGGGGGCACAACCCACCAGGGCGCTCCAGGAGGCCCATGCACGCCCTGGTGGGTTGTTCCCACCTCGGGTGCCCCCCGGACCGCCTCTTTGCTATATAAATACCACAATATTCCAGAAACCCTAAAAGCGTCGACGAAATATTCATCCAGCCACCGCGGAGTCCAGAACCACCAGATCCAATCTAGACACCATCACGGAGGGGTTCACCACCTCCATTGGTGCCTCTCCGATGATGCGTCAGTAGTTCCTTGTAGACCTTCGGGTCCATAGTTAGTAGCTAGATGGCTTTATCTCTCTCTCTCTCTAGCTGAATTCTCAATGTAATGGTCTCTTGGAAATCCATATGATGTAACTCTTTTGCGGTGTGTTTGTTGGGATCTGATGAACTTCGAGTTTATGATCAGTCATATCTTTTCATATCCATGAAAGTTATTTGAGTCTTTGATCTCTTATATGCATGATCGCTTATAGCCTCGTATTTCTTCTCCGACATTTGGATTTTGTTTGGCCAACTTGATCTATTTATCTTGCAATGGGAAGAGGTGCCTGGTAGTGGGTTCGATCTTACGGTGCTCGATCCCAGTGACCGAAAGGGAAACGACACGTATGTATCGTTGCTACTAAGGATAAAAATACGAGATCTATATCTACCGCCATATAGATAAACGGATCTTGTCTACATCATGTCATCGTTCTTATTGGATTACTCCTTTTTTCCATGAACTTAATACACTAGATGCATGCTGGATAGCGGTCGATGTGTGGAGTAATAGTAGTAGATGCAGGCAGTAGTCGGTCTACTAATCTTGGACGTGATGCCTATGTAATGATCATGGCCTGGATATCTTCATAATTATTTAAAGTTCTATCAATTTGCCCAACAGTAATTTGTTTACCCACTGTTTGCTATTTTTCTCGAGAGAAGCCACTAGTGAAACCTACGGCCCCCGGGCCTTCTTTCTCATATATTTGCCTTGCGATCTACTTTTCCTTTGCATTTTTATTCAGATCTATTAAACCAAAAAATACAAAAATATCTTTCTGCATTTTATCTTTATTTATTTTATTTGGCATTCGATCCATCAATCTACTAGAATTTATCTCACGTCCGCTTGCCTATCTTAAGGCGCCGTACCCCGGAAGGGATTGACAACCCCTTTAACTCGTCGGGTTGCGAGGTGTTGTTGTTTGTGTGCAGGTGTTGTTTACGTTGTGTTGCTTGGTTCTCCTACTGCTTCGATACCTTGGTTTCATAACTGAGGGAAATACCTACCTTCGCTGTGCTACATCATCCCTCCCTCTCCGGGGAAATACCGACGTAGTTGGAGCTACCATCAAGGAGAATTTCTGGCGCCGTTGCCAGGGAGGATCTTCAACATAACCAGGTTCCTAATCACAAATCTAATCTCCTTGCAATTACATTATTCGCCATCTGCCTCTCGTTTTCCTCTCCCCCACTTCACAAAAAATGCTGTTTTATTTGCCTCTCTTTTTCCGTTCGCCGTTTTCTTGCCGGGTCTGTTTTTGTGTGCGTTCTTGTTTGCGTAGTCATGATGCCTCAAAGAAAATATTATGATCTTCCTTACCCAAATATTTTTCTTGAAATTGAGAAAAGTACTAAGGAATATATGACTACACAATTTGAGCATAATAAGTATTTTACTAAAGAACTTAAGGAACACTCTGTTGTGCTAGATGCTATCACAAAACAACTTGATGATATTAGTAGAGAAGTTTGCAATCTCCAATCTAAGTATGCTTTTCCTGAAAGTTTGTTGGGAAAAATATCCGATGCACAAGCAACCTTAGTAAATCAAATGGCTGCCAAACCAATCTCATTAGAAGACAAAAAAGATGAAGATCTTAAAATGATTGGTGTATCTTCTATTGATTCCTTGTTTAGTAAAGTTAAGAATGATGAAAAAGGGACTGGAGAAGAGTCAACTTTAGGTAGAAGGCGTCCCAATATTTCGGTGGGCGAAAATCTTGTTGACAAAATTAATGAAAGTGGGTTTGGAGAGGTCAAAACTTCAACTATTGATGTGCCCACTCTTTTGGATTACGAAGACTTCAATTATGATAGTTGCTCTTTGATTGATTGTATTTATTTGTTGCCATCCATGATAAATTCACCTAATGCTTATGAACAAAACAAAGCTTTTACTAAACATATTGTTGATGCTATGCTAAAAGCTCTTGAAGAAAAATTGGAATTAGAAGTTTCAACTCCTAGAAAATTGCATGATGAATGGGAACCTACTATCAAAGTCAAGATTAAAATTTATGAGTGTTTTGCTTTGTGTGACTTGGGTGCTAGTGTTTCTACAATTCCGAAATCTTTATGTGATGTGCTTGGTCGTACTAATCTTGAAGAATGTTCCTTGAATTTGCACTTGGCGGATTCTACTATTAAAAGGCCTATGGGAAGAATTAATGATGTTCTTATTCTTGCAAATAGTAATTATGTGCCCATAGATTTTATTGTTCTTGATATTGATTGCAATCCGTCTTGTCCAATTATTCTTGGTAGACTGTTTTTACGCACTATCGGTGCCGTGATTGATATGAAAGAAGGAAATATTAAGTTCCAATTTCCTTTGAGGAAAGGTACATAACAATTTCCTAGAACTAGAATTAAGCCACCTTATGAATCAATCATGAGGGCATCTTATGGATCTCGAACCAAATATGACAAAACCTAGATCCTTGCTTTATGCCTAGCTAAGGGCATAAAACTATAGCGCTTGTTGGGAGGCAACCCAATGAATAAAATTTATTTTTGCTTTTTGCTTCCTGTTCTTGTGTGTTAGCACAATATGCTACTGTTATGATTGTGTTTTTTGTGTTTTAATTAGTGTTTGTGCCAAGTAAGGATCTTCTTGGATGATAGTTGTTTGATCTTGCTGAAAAAGACAGAAACTTTGCGCTCACGAAAATAATTTTCATAAATCACAGAAAAGAGATTTTGCCCTGGTTCTTTTTGAAGAAGATTAATATACAAATTACCCTGGTTGTCCTATTTTGGTAAAAAAATTGGAGTTCCAGAAGTATTCGCAAAAGTCAGATTGCTACAGACTGTTCTGTTTTGACAGATTCTGTTTTCTTTGTGTTGTGTGCTTATTTTGATGTCTCTATGGCTTTCTTTGATGAGTTTTTGCCATAGAAAAGTTGGAATACATTAGATATAATACAAAAACAAAATAAGAATTGGTTTGATACATCACTTATAGTAGTGGTTTATTTTTCTTACACTAACGGATCTCACGAAGGTTTTGTTGAGTTTTGTGTGATTGAAGTTTTCAAGTTTTGAGTTATCTTACGATGGATGAAGGAAGGATGTAAGAGCCTAAGCTTGGGGATGCCCCGGCATCCCAAGCTATTATCCAAGAATGAGCAACCAACTAAGCTTGGGGATGCCCCGAGTGGCATCCCCGCTTTCTTCCAACTACTATTGGTATTTTATTCGAGGCTATATTTTTATTCGTCACATGATATGTGTTTTGCTTGGAGCGTCTTGTATGATATGTGTCTTTGCTTGTTTTATTTTTTGTTTTAAGTCATCAATCCTTGCTGGACACACCTATTTGAGAGAGACAAAATTATATCATGACTTGTTAGAATTGCTCTCTATGCTTCACTTCAATATTTTATGAGCTAGGACTTTCTCTAGTGCTTCACTTATATCTTTTTGAG
This sequence comes from Aegilops tauschii subsp. strangulata, assembly GCF_002575655.3. Taxonomy (NCBI): domain Eukaryota; kingdom Viridiplantae; phylum Streptophyta; class Magnoliopsida; order Poales; family Poaceae; genus Aegilops; species Aegilops tauschii. The sequence continues at coordinate 283,495,217 of NC_053036.3, forward strand.
CACGGTGTGCTTAATATTTTTGAAGAAATGCTCTCTTTCTTCACTTAGATTTATTTGAGAGTTAGTAAAATTTTGAAGAAATTCTCTCTTGCTTCACTTAAATTATTTTGAGAGAAAGAAAATTTGTTATGCTCATGATCTTCACTTATATTTGTTTGAGCTTATGAAAAGCAACACATAAAAATTAGTCCCAAGGTGATAGATATCCAAGAAGGATAAAGAAAAGGAAAATGTCATGAAGATCATTGGACAAAATAAACTTGATTCTTAGTAATAGTTTTGAGATATGATGATGTGATATGTGAGTTATGTTGATGAGTAATTGTGCTCTAGTAAGAATATTGGTGTTAGATTTGTGATTCCCTATTGTAACGCCACGAGTCCAGTTATTCGCCGTCGTTGCCATGTCATTCGCTTGCGTGTTCCATCGTACCATGTCATCATGTGCATTGAATCATCATGTTTTTCAGAACATGCATCTGGTCGCTTTCTCCGTTGCCCGTTTCGCATTCCGACACTCTCACATGCACCCGTTGCTCCTCTTAGACCTTGTTTCGTGAGTGGGATAAAAATGTTCTCGGAATGGGCCGAGATTTGTCAAGTTGTCTTGGTATATCACCGGTAGGCCGCCTGTCAAATTTCGTTCCATTTGGCGGTCGTTTGATGCCCCAACGGTTAATCGTGTAACCGTGAAAGCCCCTCTCTCTTTGCAGCCCAGCTCCCGTCCAAAACAGCCACTAGCCCATCTAAACCCCCTCTATGCTCTCTGTCATTGGATCACGGTCGTGTGGGCGAAAACCGCACCTCATTTGGACTCTCCTAGCTCCCTCTACCTACAAATAGACCCCCCCCCTCCGAAATTTCGGGTCCAAACCCTAGCTCTCTTCCTCCTCAAGCTGCCGGACATGTCCACCGCTATCAGCCACGTCGTCCGGACCAATCCCGTGGCGCCACGTCACCTCCGCCGCCGCCACATGCCCCCCAGCACCCCACTTTGTCGCGGGCCTTCCGAGCCCATCTAAGGCCCGCACAGGCTCAGATCTCCGGCCGCTGCTCGGATCTCGCCAGGCCGCCCCGCGCCCGACGTCGTCGTCCACCGCGCCGTCTCCCCCGGCACGCCGGGGCCCAGGCGGGGCCCGCCCGGCCCGGCCCGGTCCGCCGCCGCCACCACCTGCGGGTGCCCCCGCGCCTGAGCTCGCGGCTCCGCCCGCTGGCGCCGTTGACCTTCTCCGGCCATCCTCGTTTTCCGTGCCGCAGACGAACCCTAGATCTGCGAGGTGATTTTCGCATTATGTGCACCTCTTCATGATGTCATATCTCCATGCTTATTGCTCCGATTGGTGCATATGATATGTCGAAATGTTTGCCTCGTGATGCTCTTCATGTTAGTGTCATTTGCATGGATGTTACTGCTCATATTGATGGCCTAATCCTCATTGCAAAGTGCTATATGATGTTGTCTGCCGGAATTCATCATAACTTGCTGATTTGTCATTTTCATTACATTTTGTGTGTGCATCCTTTGAGTATCATGTCTAAACGTTTTAGGAGCATCTCCATGCGCTCTTTAAAGTGGTGCAATCCATGTATTTTTATGTTCCTTGTGGTGAGTGCATAAAGCTTGCAAAGTGTGCTACTTGTTGTTGCTGATTTCCAAGACAGTGATTTTGCTAAGTCTGTAACTGTTACAATATGTTGCCTTGTTCACTTGAAGCTACCATATATTCCATGCATAATTTGGAGATGCCTAGTTGACACTTTTTGATGTCCATGTTGTGCTATATCATTCCATGCCTTTTGATTCCTCATACATGTCCTGTAGCATCTGTTTTCATTGCCATGAATATGCGTAAATGATGTTCCAGTTTTCTGTTAACTTCATGATGCCATGTTGTGAGTTGTTATTGATTGATCTATGCCTCTTTTGGAGTTGTTCCAATTACGTGAATTGTATTAGGCTATGAGTAATCTATTCACGTGCCAAGTTTGTTAATTTTGGACTTCATATGACCTCTGTTCCAAACTTGCAAACATGCTATGCTGCTGTTGCTGTTTTACACTTGCTGAAACTGTTACAACATTCAAATTTGTCTTGTTGGTTCCCACTAGTACTTAATCCATATGATTACGATGCCTCGATGTTATTTGCTTTTTGTTATGTGTAATTTACTCCCATGTCCTTGGGTGCTATATAACTTGATGTAGTTTGACTCTTTCTTGCTCTCAAGTTGCCATCATGCTAAATCTGTCAACCTGTTGACAACATGTTCCATTTTGCAAGCACCTTAGTTATTACTCCATGCTTCATATGAACTTGTGCCCATGGACTAAGTTGAATTATATCATGTCTACCACATGCCCATGTATTTTCATGTTATTAAAGTTGCTATGGTTGCTGTTATGTGCCTCCAAACTCAGCATCATAATATTGTGCTTTGCATTCCCAGATTTCCTCCAAGTCTGAGAATCAGCTTATATCTTGTTGCATCTTGTCTTGTTGATTGCCATTGATCTATGGGTCATATGGAGATGCTTAGTAATAATGTTTTGCCATGTTTACCCTGTACTTTAATGCCATGATTTTGTTTGCCATGATCTTGCACTATATCATCTTTGTTTCATGCCTCCAACATGTCAACTTGTTATTCCTGCTCACATGTATGCTCTGTTTTTCACTAAGTCATAATATGTGTTACTAAGTTGCTTTTTGCTTTGATCATCTTGGATTAATCCTGATTCCTATGAACTTGAACCTTAATGATATTTGAAGCATGTTGTCTGTAATTTGAGTGCATATCATTTTTATGCCCATATGGTTCCTATAGAATGTTGTTTCCTTGATTGCAAAGTGTTTAGTCGCTGTTTTGGGCAGATCATGTTTGAAACTTGTATGGAGTGTATGTGTTGAACCGTGACTCCGTTTTGAGCGTGCTCTACATGAAACTTGCTTGGTTTTGCATTTAGTTTCATCATGCCATGTTTCATCCTTGTTTTTGGAGTTTTTGTGATGTTGTTTTGCTTGCTTTTGCATCAATGTCATGTTCAACTTGTTTTGCTCATATCTTCTAGGCCGTAGCTCCGAATTAAACGAACTTTATATGTAACTTGACTAGAAAACCATGTAGATCATCTTGGTGCATTTTAAGTTGGTGTTTAACAACTTCAACATTGTGTTTTAATCAGATCTGAACTAATTTCGAAATTTGCATATGAGGACTTACCGGAATTGTTCTATGTTGTTTCCGGCCTCATTTAAACTTGCTTGGATGTTTTGCTCTTGTATGCATCATCTCTTGCCATGAGTAGCATCTTGTAGCCTTGTCATGCATCATACTTGGTTGAGCATCATATCATGTTTATGTGTTGTGTGTTTACCTTGTGGTTTGCTTCTTTCCGGTTGTGCTCCTTCTCGATAGTTCCTGTTTCGTTGCGATTGTGAGGATTCGTTCGTCTTCGTGGCTTCGTCTTCTTCATGGACTCGTTCTTCTTCCTAGCGGGATTTCAGGCAAGATGACTGTCACCTTGGATTTCACTACTATCTTTGCTATGCTAGTTGTCTCGATGCTATCGCTATGTCGCGCTACCTACCACTTGTTTATCAAGCCTCCCAAATTTCCATGATAGCCTCTAACCTTTTCACCCCTCCTAGCAAACCGTTGTTTGGCTATGTTACCGCTTTGCTCAGCCCCTCTTTTAGCGTTGCTAGTTGCAGGTTGTTCCATGTTGGGACATGGATATCATGGGATATCACATTATCTCTTATTTAATTAATGCATCTACATACTTGGTAAAGGGTGGAAGGCTCGGCCTTATGCCTGGTGTTTTGTTCCACTCTTGTCGCCCTAGATTCCGTCATACCGGTGTTATGTTCCTTGATTTTGCGTCCCTAACACGGTGAGGTGTATGGGGCCCTTTTGATAGTTCGCTTTGAATAAAACTCTTCCAACAAGGCTCAACATTGGTTTTACCATTTTCCCAACATAATAACTAAACCTGATAATTAATTAATTTGCATAGGGGGTCGCGTCCCCGAGGATTCTTTCAACATAACACAGGGAGGGGCAAGTGCTGATGGTGTTGGTCCCAAACGGGTAGACTGCGGGGCCACCTCGGGGAAACTCGAGGGCTGGTTTTACTCGTAGGATGTCCCATTCGGACGTGGCCTGAGATGAGATACGCACGGCTACTATCAGGGTGTCGGCATGCCAGGAGGTCTTGCTGGACTTGTTCTACCATTGTTGAAATGTCTTGTGCACCAGGATTCCGAGTCTGATCGGGTGTCCCGCGATGAAGGATTGTCTCCGCGGATCGTGAGCTTGTCATGGGCTAAGTTGGGACACCCCTGCAGGGTTTAAACTTTCAAAAGTCGTGCCCGCGGTTATGTGGCAGATGGGAATTTGTTAATATCCGGTTGTAGAGGACTTGAAGTAAACTCAATTAGAACATACCAACCGCGTGCGTAACCGTGATTGTCTCTTTTCGGGGAGTTCGAGAGGAGAACACGGTTGGGTTATGTTTGAACGTAAGTATTTCAGGATCACTTAGTGATCATTACTAGTTTGCGACCGTTTGCGTAGATTCTCGTCTTACTCTTGTACTAGTAAGTTAGCCACCATACATTGCTTAGTCCCTGCTGCAACCTCACCACTTATCCACTCCATACCCATTAAGCTTTGCTAGTCTTGATACCCATGGTAATGGGATTGCTGAGTCCTCGTGGCTCACAGTTTACTACACCAACAGTTGCAGGTACAGGTATTGCGATGATAATGACGTGAGAGCGATGTTTACTTGTTTTGGAGTTCTTCTTCTTCTTCATCGTTCTTGGGATAAGTTCCTGGTCGGTAGCCTGGGCTAGCAGGGTGGATGTCGTTTGAGTTTCTGTTTGTGATTCATCCGTAGTCGGATGTTGTTCTCATGTATGATGTTTGTTGTATTCATGTGGCATTTGTATGCCTTGTATGTATCCCCAACTATTATGCAATCGTACGATGTAATGATATCCACCTTGCAAAAGCGTGTCAATATGCGGTTTTATCATTGGTGGGACCTTCGAGCTCCTTTAGGATAGCGTCGCATATTGGGCGTGACACATATGCATGCACGAAAGTCAATAGTCATGCAATGAAAATTATATCCTACTTGTGGTGCATTATTCGGTGTTAATTATGCTTAATGCTTATTGATGAGATTATTCGTTTCTTGGTTGGTCGCTTCCCAATCTTTTCCTAGCCTTCATTTTGCACTAAGTATGACCTCTACTTGTGTATCCAAGATCCTTTAAACCAGTTTTGCCACATGAGTCCACTATATCTACCTATATGTGGTATTCTTTTGCCGTTCTAAGCAAATTTGCATGTGCCATCTCTAATTTTCAAAATAAATTTCTCTTTTGTGTGTTTGTTTCGCTCACGGAACGGTAACAGGTGGCTAATATTTTCCATGCTAGATGTGTTATTCTCAAGATGAGTGTTTATTCACTTGTGATTGCACGACAGTAAGGCAAAGGTCTTAGGGATGCCTAGTGCCGAAATGCAAAAATGAATTTACTTTATGTTGTCAAATAATAAATTCTTTGGAAAGTGTTGGTATGGAGGGCACCCGTGGATACGGCTAGCCATGGAAAGTGAAAGAATGGTGGAAAAAGGAATAAACTTTATTTTCTGTTTGGGAACCGCCTATGGCATATCTAGCATGGAAAGTGTTCATAGCTCTGAGTCGTTTTTGTTGGTGGGATGGATACACCTCCCAAAATGTTTTTATCTCAAATTTTTCGCTTTGAGCTCTGCACTACAAATCCTTACTTCCCTCTGTGAATGGCCTTTATTTTACTTTATGCAATTTTTATTTTGAAATTTGAGTCTCCATCTTCTCTCATAAAAAGCACCAACTAGGAGGCAATATGATCGTGCTCAAGTATTGGGTGTAGTTAATATTCGAGTGTGTTTCATGAATGGATCAATTTTTTAGCATGATGGGCTAGGGATAACTTTTTTTAGCGTTGATATTTTGAAAGACATGGTTGTTGTTGATATGCTTGAGTATCTAAATTATTATGTCAAAACTAGACTATTGCTTTAAATCACATAAAAGTCCAAATGTCCCTGCTATAAAGAAAAAGTATATGATATGACTTGATGAACAGCACTCCACATAAACTTTTTTGTTTTTATCACCTACCTACTCAAGGACGAGTAGGAGTTAAGCTTGGGGATGCTGATACGTCTCCAACGTATCTATAATTTTTGATTGTTCCATGCTGTTTTATTATCAATCTTGGATGTTTTATAATCATTTTATAGTCATTTTATATCATTTTTTGGTACAAACCTATTGACATAGTGCCAAGTGCCAGTTGCTGTTTTTTCCATGTTTTTTACATCACAGGAAATCAATATCAAATGGAGTCCAAATGTCACGAAACTCCACGATGATTTTTTATGGGCCAGAAGGAAGGCAACGGGCCCTGGTTGCACCTGGGGGTGCCCCGAGGGGGCACAACCCACAAGGGCGCGCCAGGAGGCCCAGGCGTGCCCTGGTGGGTTGTGCCCACCTCGGGTGCCCCCCGGACCGCCTCTTTGCTCAATAAATACCAAAATATTCCAGGAAACCTAAAAGCGTCGGCGAAATATTCATCCAGCCGTTGTAGAGTCCAGAACCACCAGATCCAATCTAGACACCATCACGGAGGGGTTCACCACTTCCATTGGTGCCTCTCCGATGATGCGTGAGTAGTTCCTTGTAGACCTTCGGGTCCGTAGTTAGTAGCTAGATGGCTTTCTCTCTCTCTCTCTCCCTGAATTCTCAATACAATGGTCTCTTGGAGATCCATATGATGTAACTCTTTTGCGGTGTGTTTCTTAGGATCTGATGAACTTCGAGTTTATGACCAGTCATATCTTTTTATATCCATGAAAGTTATTTGAGTTTCTTTGATCTCTTATATGCATGATCTCTTATAGCCTCGAATTTCTTCTCCGATATTTGGGTTTTGTTTGGCCAACTTGATCTATTTATCTTGCAATGGGAAGAGGTGCCCGGTAGTGGGTTCGATCTTACGGTGCTCGATCCCAGTGACAGAAAGGGAAATGGCACGTATGTATCGTTGCTACTAAGGATAAAAAGACGAGATCTATATCTACCGCCATATAGATAAATGGATCTTGTCTACATCATGTCATCGTTCTTATTGCATTACTCCGTTTTTCCATGAACTTAATACACTAGATGCATGCTGGATAGCGGTCGATGTGTGGACTAATAGTAGTAGATGCAAGCAGGAGTCGGTCTACTAATCTTGGAGGTGATGCCTATGTAATGATAATTGCCTGGATATCGTCATAATTATTTGAAGTTCTATCAATTTCCCAATAGTAATTTGTTTACCCACCGTATGCTATTTTTCTCGAGAGAAGCCACTAGTGAAACCTACGCTGCCGGGTCTTCTTTCCCATATATTTGCCTTGCGATCTACTTTTCCTTTGCATTTTTATTCAGATCTATTAAACCAAAAAATACAAAAATACCTTGCTGCGTTTTATCTTTATTTATTTTATTTGGCACTTGATCTATCAATCTACTACAATTTATCTCACGTCCGCTGGCCTATCTTGAGGTGCTGTACCCCGGAAGGGATTGACAACCCCTTTAACTCGTCGGGTTGCGAGGTGTTGTTGTTTGTGTGCAGGTGTTGTTTATGTTGTGTTGCTTGGTTCTCCTACTCGTTTGATACCTTGGTTTCATAACTGAGGGAAATACCTACCGTCGTTGTGCTACATCATCCCTCCCTCTCCGGGGAAATACCGACGTAGTTGCAGCTACCATCAGGCCGTACCAGGCCGTCAATGGAGCCATGTCGTGGGCGGCAGGCAGGCAGGTCTGGGTACCCTTTCTCAGAATGCCGACAGGTCTTCCCTGTGGCAGCGACAGCTTTGGTGCTATCCTAAGATGATAACGGGCTCGTTCACTATGTCCACTCGTTCCATAATGAACCCAGTGTTGTGCAAGGTTATGGAGGCTTAACTAGTTCTCTTGCAATTTTGTGGGTTAAGCACATGGTTAAGATTCGAGCTGGGGTATCTCATGGAGTCTCGAAGGGTCTAGGGATGGGTTTCCAGTCTGGAGGGTTAAACATAACTCTACGGGGTTGCACTTGGTCGAGGAGGCTGTAGCGAAAGTCCTCAGTGCTAGTTGGTTCCAAAGTAGAACCCTTGGTGTATCTTGTCTTGCCGGTCTTCAGTTGATGAGAGAGATGAGAGGGAAAAGTAGCTTAGGGGGTGCCTAAAAGGGGGTTCTATAGTGCAAGTGTAAACAAAGAAATGCCGAAAGGGCCAAACACAAGCATTAAGATAAGGAAGGTGATATAGTCGCATATTTGTTGCCTAGGGCAAAAGTGTGACTTATATCAAGGCATAAACAAATAAAACAAGCAACACACAATCATGGTTCTATTTGAACCATCACATGGACTCGACTTCGCATATGGGGTACACGACTCATCCTACCCTATGGGTTCTCGGACTCAGTAGTCATGCTTGCTTCGTGTATCAGAAAGGAGGGTGTGTAGTCTTCTGGGTCTTCCTCATGTGTCCTACGTCTCTTGTAGTTGTTCGATGAAACGATCCGGGTTGGGCCAGAAGAATCCTTGACAACTTCTCAAGATGAGCTGATGGGGTGAAGGTGATTCCTCATAGCCGACATTGACTCGGTCTTCTGTTATCTTCTTAATCATGATGATCCCTTTTGTCTTCTAAGACGTCGATGGTACCAGGTAGGTAATCCTTTATGTAGTGACATTAACAAGGCATAGTAGAGGTCCAACCTATCGGTTATGTTGATGACAACATCGACACCAAGAGCGGGGGATGAAAAGAACTGTTTCCCTGCTTACTCTAGTGAGGAGGACCAAATGGTGAGGTTCTCATCCACCGGTGGTTGCCGATACAACAACGGTAGTGACAGGGTTACTCTATTAGCGATGTATATCATTGTCTTGCATATCCTATGCCTTGATCATCGTAGGCTAAGGTTGCATCATATTGGGCAACGTCAAAGGTGTCACCATCCTCTGGGTCTTCATGTCCTCATTCCTCGAGACGGTTTGTTCTGTCGGTATTGTCTCATCATGGTGTCGCCAAACTTGTGTTCCAAAGTTGTGGGTGAGTGTCCGGGAAGGCGTCTTCCGCCTAGATTATCCACAAGGATTACAAGGAATCCCCTGGTCAGGGGCATAAGGGTACTAGTGACCATTTACATAAGTTTTTAAGGGGGAGAGGCTGATAAGGAAAATACATCTTAGTTTTCGAAAAACTCAGAAGGGAAGAGAAGTATAGATAGTTTTGAAAATTAGTGATAGTTTTGAAAATAGTTTTACCCTAACTAACGACCATGTTAACTAAGGCTTCCTACAGTCAGGATGGCTCTGATACCAGCTCTGTGGAGACCCCGACTCATAAGTCGTGATCACCGATTGCATGTGTACAGTGATCCCAGAGATCAATGCTCACTGAACACACAGAAGCTGAATAACAAGATTCTTACATCCATACATACGGTCTTATACAAGTAGGACCATTATGGTCAAATCTTGAGTATATCATCGCAGCGGAAATCTTCAATGGTAGCGTGAATCCATGCCATCTGCCTTAACCCTACAGGCATTCTGACTGGGAAGCGTCCTAGCTCGCATGTTTGTCACCAAGGTACTCTTCATTATATCCTGTTCTTTCATGCCTGGTCAATAAAATAACCAGTGGCAAGCCAATGAGTACTTTGAATGTACTCGCAAGCAACCCATGTTGTGGAACAAGGTACAACAATGCATCATATGGGTAAATTTTTGCAGAAAGCTAGTTTTGAGTGCTATGACATGTTCAACAATTCGTAAAGCATGCATCATAAGAATTTAAGTAACCTTGAGGACATGTTACAGATATCAACCTAAACAAAGTTTCGATCAACTCCAGCTTAATCAACATGTTAAGTCTTTGGACTTGACCCAATTAGTTCTTTCCGCTCATCCACACACACACACCAGGTTTTGCAAACATTTGGATGTAGCCCAAGAGCGGTTACCCAACTGTCCTTGACCGTGGACACGGCTATTCGAATAGTTTGACACTCTGCAGAGGTTGCACACTTTACCCACAAGATCCGGGAAGCTTTCGTGTCATCCACGATCCCGCAATACCTCAAGTACTCGGGGGAAGCACCCGATCACTACCATTCCCTAGCCGTGACTAACAAGGAGTCCACTTAATTGGTAGCAACCCCCATGCCAAACATTGTCACATAGTAAATCTTTGTGGAGCCACACTCCCATATGCATCATGTAACACAAGCACGGGGTACCAACAGTGCGTCCGGTGCCATGTAAAAATAGTCATGGCCGCCCTACCTGGCACGACCCCGTCCCGAGAGTGACGACGCCACTCCCGTCACTAGTAATGCGGGCATCCATGTTAGCACAAACTAGGTAATCAATAATGCCCTTTCCCATATAAGGGTAGAGCGGTTGCACATGTAAGGTTGGACTAACGGTCGCAACTTAAACCAATCCATTTCTGAAAACAACACACTCACTTGCCTTGGTACACCACTTCTTTATCAAGTGGTTACCTACCTCAATATCTCCCTCGGGAATTAGTGGCACCCGACGGGGTTTACGAAAAAAGTCTTTGAAAATACCTTTGTCCCCAACACCATGCATATACCATGTCCCACTTGCTTAGCAACTACTTTAGCATCCTATCTACTCCCACCCGCATAACCCTCATAGGAAGGTAGGGTCATGCACAATGCAAGTATCAACGAGGTAGTAATGGAGGCAACCCACTAGAGTGGTTACCATCTCATCATGATTCCGATGCAACAATGATAAGGTGCTATATGAAATGCATAAAAGGGTTTCATAGGCATGGTCAAAGGGCTACTTTCCTGGCTTAGCAAAGTCTTCAACTCCTCTGGTCCACCTCCAATTATTCTGTCTACTTCGTCAACTAACATCGGAAACAATCACAATAAGCAATACATAACCACAAAAATAAAAGTGCTATAAAAATATGAATTTGACTTTTCTTGGACATCTCTGGTTATATAAAAATAACCAGAGTGGTTTCATTGGAATTGGATCAGTGGATATTTTGGAACATTTCAATATGAGGGATTCAAGGGATTTATGGATTTGCAAGAAGTATACAGAAATATTGTTTTGAAAAATGAGCAAAGACGCCCATTTAACAAGGAATTATTTTAGAAGCAGCTAGGAGTTGGTTTCACTTGATTTGGAGTTCAAATGATTTTTCTACGAATTTGCAAAGTTGGCAATATACAGAGAAATGGACCAATATTTCATGGGGCATTGAAATTATTGGGAAAAATGTTCAAAAACTATGTTATGAACATATAAGTATCTAGGAGTTTGAATCATGGCTTTGGATCAAAAATGGCCTCTTTGTGATTTTCTAAAGTATATTACAGAAATGGAAAAATGTGATTCCATAAATATTTGTGAAGGAGAGGTTTCTAGAAAAATGTGCAAATAGCACCATGTGATACATAATGAATTTAGGAACTACTAGGAATTTGAATTATCAAATTTGGAGTCCATTTGAATATTTGGGAGATTTTACAAACTTACAGAAATAAGAAAAAGAAAAGGCTTTACCTAAATGGGCTGGATCTGGGCAGCGGTAGCGCACACAGGGAGGGGTTTAGCGGCAGGACACCACTGGACCGGCCCAACGGCTCGGCCGCACGTGCAAAGGGGCCTCGTCGGAGGCGGCTTCGAGGGAATACGTCTTTGCACGGGGGAGGCGGTTAAGGCTGGAGCCGTCTCCACTTAAACACGTCGGGCCCGCCCCCTGGGTCACTGACCTGCGGGTGTAGGGTGGAACCCTAAACGGCCGATCTTTCACGAAAGGAGCGGATCCCAACTAAGAAGACGAAGAACACGAGGGGAAAACGAGGGAGAACACAAGAGGATCTCTCAAACTAACAAGATATAGTCACACATATGCTAGATCCGAGTACACATAGAGATCACACGGTCGAAAACCAACAAAGGACGATACATATGGTAACCGGTTCTTCTCCATGATGAGGTTTTGATGGGGCCACCCAAGAGGGAGTCTTGAATCCAACATGGATCTTCTCCGAAGAGGGGCCGCGGTCTCTCTCGAGGAGTAGATCCGTATGGATGAGCAAAGCTATCCTCACATATGAGCTAAACCAATGCTAACCCTAGAAAGAGGTGGTGGAGTCCTATATACAGAAGTTGGGGGGCGAAGGGGTACATGGGCCTCGGCCCAACATCATGCACGCAGGCACTGTCCGGATGACCCGGATGATGGTCCGGATGATCCGGGCTTTGGGGGTCCGGATGATCCGGGTCGGCGTCCGGATGGTCCGGCTGTGTCATGGGCACCGCGGGAGGTCCGGATGTCTGGGTCCTAGTCCGGACGTCCGGGTATGGCCAGATGATCCGGGGCTGGGTCTGGATGATCCGGCTTCGTGGTGAAGCTTCGGGTGTCCTCGGGCGGGTTAGCCGGATCGTCCGGGCCGGGGTCCGGATCGTCCGGGCGGCGGTCCGGATCGTCCGGGCTTCTGCTGATTTTGTCATACTTCTTCTCTATCTTCACGTCCATCTTCCTCTTCTGATTCTCCTTGCTCCTTAGCGTCTCCATGTCTAACTCCTTGATACCTGAGTATGCACAATGTTTCCATTTGAGGTAGTAGCCATGTCTCATGTTCATCGAAGTGGAATTGTGAGAGGAGAGATGTCACCTCGGTTTCGAGAGCTCTTGCACGTGCTCGAGTCGTGGGTCCACTAGGAACTTGGTGAGATGATGGTAGGTCCATGTGGATGACCTTGAGATGTTCCGCATCATCTCCCCTCCCTTGGGAAAGATCCGACCTCGGATCAAAATCTTCATCACCATGGTAGGGCGAGAGATCTTTGACGTTGAAGACGTCGCACACGTTGTACTTGCCGCGTGGGAGGTCGATCTTGTAAGTGTTGAGCGTGCTAGCACCTTGAAGAGTCCATCGGCTCTTGGTAGAAGTTTGGACTTGCTTTCGTTGGCGAAGCGGTCTTTGCGAAGGTGTAGCTACACAAGATCTCCGATGTTGAATATCATGGGTTGCTTGTTGTTGTTGAGCTTGGTCGCGAGTCGTTGTACTTGGCACTCGATGGTGTGCCTTGTATCTTCATGCATCTTCTTGAGGTAATTCACTCGGGCACTCGCGTCCGTGTTGGTGCGCTCTTGTAGTGGTAGAGGAAGAATGTCCAATGGTGACAATGGGTTGAAGCCATAGACGACCTCGAAAGGGGACTTGCCGGTTGTTGAGTGTCTTGCGCGGTTGTAGGCGTACTCGGCGATAGGTAGGCACTCCTCCCACTCCTTGATGTTCTTCGTTATCAACACACGTAGTAGAGTGGAGAGCGTATGGTTTGTCACCTCTGTTTGGCCGTTGGTTTGTGGATGATATGCCATGGAGAATAGTAGCTTGATTCCGAGCTTGGCGCATAAGGTCTTCCAAAAGTAACTCAAGAACTTGACGTCGCGGTCCGAGACAATCGTCTTCGGCACTCCATGTAGACGCAATATTTCCCTACAAAAGAGATTGGCAACATGTGAAGCATCGTCTAGCTTATTGCAAGGAATGAAATGAGCCATTTTGGAGAATCGGTCCACAACAACAAAAACAAAATCCTTGCCATTTCTAGTTCAAGGCAAACCAAGCACAAAATCCATGCTAATATCTTCCCATGGTTGATACGAAATTGGAAGAGGCATATATAGGCCATGAGATTGAGCTTTAGACTTAGCTTTGCGACATGTAGAGCATCGGTTGGTGAATAGGTTGACGTCGCGGAACATCTTGGGCCAAAAATAGTTCTTGGAGAGCATAGCAAGGGTCTTATCGCATCCAAAATCTCCCATTAGTCCACCTCCATGAGATTCTTGCAAAAGCAACAGATGACGAGAAGACTCGAGGATGCAAAGTTTGTTAGCTCTCATAAGATAACCATCCTTGATGTAATAGCGTTCCCAAGATGGATGCGTCAAGCACTTTGCATAAGGAATAGCAAAATTAGGATCATGCGCATATAAGTCTTTTATGTGCTCAAAGCCAATGACATTCAATTCAAGTTGAGTAACAAGCATGCATATACGGGAAAGCGCATCCGCCACAACATTTTCCTTGCCTTTAATGTACTTGATGACATAAGGAAATGACTCAATAAATTCACTCCAATTAGCATGACGCTTGTTCAACTTAGTTTGACCCTTAAGGTATTTAAGTGTTTCATGATCGGTATGGATGATGAATTCATGAGGGCGGAGATAATGTTCCCATTCACGCAAAAATCGCACTAAAGCATATAGCTCTTTGTCATAGTGGGGTAATTGAGTTGCGCTCCGGAAAGTTTCTCACTAAAATATGCTATGGGGCGCTTCTCTTGCGTTAAAACACCTCCTATGCCATTACCGCTAGCATCGCAATGAATTTCAAAAGGTTTGTCAAAGTTCGGTAATGCAAGCACGGTAGCATGAGTAAGCAAATTCTTACGCTCATTGAATGCGCTATCTTGAGACGGTCCCCAAACAAAGGGTGCATTCTTCTGGTTCAAAGCATGTAAAGGAGACACAATAGTGCTAAAATCCTTCACAAATCTACGGTAGAAACCGGCTAAACCAAGGAAACTACACACTTGTTGCAAATTGGTTGGTTGGGGCCAAGTTTTAATAGCATTGATCTTAGATTCATCAACATGAACACCCTTAGAAGATACTACAAAACCCAAGAAAACGAGCTTATCAACGCCAAAAAGGCATTTTTCCATATGAGCATAAAGTTGCTCTTTTCGAAGAATTTGTAGCACGGTTCGAAGGTGGGTGACATGCTCTTTGAGAGATTTGCTAAAAACAAGGATATCATCAAAGTAGACAACAACAAATTCACCAATATAAGGGCGAAACGCATAATGCATAAGACACATGAAAGTACCCGGTGCTTCCGATAAACCCATAGGCATGACTAACCACTCATACAAACCAAACTTTGTTTTGAAAGCGGTTTTCCATTCATCACCCTCTTGTATGTGTATTTGATAGTAACCACTTTTTAGATCAATTAATAGTGGCACCGCTAAGTTCATCTAGCATATCATCAAGGCGTGGAATGGGGTACCTATAGCGAACGGTGATAGCATTGATGGGTCTACAATCGGAACACATGCGAAAGCTACCGTCTCTTTTTGGCACAAGAATGACCGGTATGGCACAAGGACTCAAACTTTCACACACATGTCCTTGGTCTATGAGATGCTTTACTTGCCGTTGTATTTCTTTGGTTTCTTCGGGGTTGACGAGGTATGGGGCCTTTGTTTGGAAGAGGTGCTCCGGGGATGAGGTCGATGCGGTGCTCGATGCCGCGTAGTGGGGGTAGACCTGGAGGTAGCTCGTTGGGGAAAACATCTTGGAATTCCTGCAATAGGGAAGACAACACTAAAGGTAGATTGTGAGAGATGTTAGCCTTTGGTTCCTCGTCCTTGCACAATAGGACATAGTGTAGGACACGTGATGGGTTCTCACACACTTCTCTCATCTCATGTTTGGTGGCAAATAGAACTATGTTTTTCTTGTTGCTCATCATGGAGGCACTCAATTTTGGCTTGTGGCGCTCACTCTCTTTTTGGTGGTTCGCTCTCTCACTATTCCCTCCACGATGGGTGGCTTGCTTGTCGGCGATCACTTGGCTTGGAGACATAGGTCGTAGCACATACTCCTTTCCTTTCATCTTGAAGCTATAGTGGTTTGTATGCCCGTTGTGGATGACGCCTCGGTTATATTGCCATGGTCGTCCAAGAAGGAGGTGGCAAAAGGTCATCGGGAGGACATCACACTCCAATGTGTCTTAGTAAGCTCCGATCTTGAAAGAAACTTGTACTCTATGCTCGACTTGGATGGTGCCGTTGTCGCCTAGCCATTGAACCTTGTAGTGGTGTGGGTGTTTCATCTTGACCAATTGGAGCTTGGAGCATAGTTCTTCACTTGCGAGGTTATGGCAACTCCCTCCATCGATGATGACCTTGACGGACCTTCCATTGATGCCGGCCTTGGTGTGGATGATATGGCATCTTTGGTCTTCGTCTTGTTGATGTTGAAGAGTCAAGACCTTGGAGACAACAAGAGCAGGGCTCAAATATTCGTCACAAAAGACTTGATCATCTTCATCGTCGTTGTTCACTTGCTGGTGCATGGCCACTTGCTCAAGTGCTTCCATTTCTCCTTCACTCATTGAGTCATAGGTTCCGTCGTCATTGAGGATCATGGTGCGCTTGTTTGTGCACTCGAAGGACTTGTGGCCTCGACCGCCGCATGTGAAGCATTTGAAGGGACTTGTCTTGATGGTCTCATCGGTTGGGGTAGATGATGATGAATCTCTCGGCTTGAAGTTGCTTGTAGTAGGAGGACGACTTGAGGTTGTCGAAGTTCTCTCGTAACTTGACTTGTCGCCGGTGCTTGTAGATGGCTTGGTTGAGGTAGAAGTTGTTGGAGTTGTTGAAGCTTGATTGTAGGAGAGGCCATAGGACTTTCATGAGAAATTGGCGTACTTGAAGTCATCTTGCACTTGGCGTTCCGCTTTGGTGGCTTGGTGCACTAGCTCGATGAGGTTCGAGTATGGTTGGAAGTCGGCGATCTTCTTGATAGGATGATTGAGTCCATTCAAGAAACGTGCCATAGTTTGCTCATCATCTTCCATGACATTGGCTCTTATCATGGCAATCTCCATTTCCTTGTAGTACTCTTCAACGCTCTTGGTTCCTTGCTTGAGGAGTTGGAGTTTCTTGAAGAGGTCGCGGTTGTAGTAGTTGGGCACGAATCATGCTCTCATGACATCCTTCATTTGCGCCCAAGTAGTGATGGGTGGTTCACCTTTGGCCTCTTGGCGCTCAATGACTTGTTCCCACCAAATGAGGACGTAGTCTTGGAATTCAAGCGATGCCATCGCTATCTTCTTCTCTTCTTCATAGTTGTGCAAGCGGAATATTTTGTCAACCTTCAATGCCCATGATATGTACTCTTTGGGGTCATTGCTTCCGGTGAACTTGGGCATGGTGAACTTTAGCTTGCCGTATTGTTGCTCTTCATTCTGTTGGGGTCGGGGATGATGACGCCCATGTCGTTGAGATTGATAAACTCGTGTTGCTCTTGGCGAGGAGGGTTGTCAACCTCATGTTGCTCTTTTCTTGGAGGATTTCCATTGTCTTCATGCTCTTAATGAACTTGATGTTCTTGTCTAGCTTGAGGAGGCACTTGTCGATCTTGACGAGGAACTTGACGATGCACACGTGATTGATAAATCCTTTCTTGAACTTCATCGCGAAGCGCTTCTTGTTGCTCACGAGCTTGCCGGTTGCGTGTGGCTACGACTCGACTTGAATCTCGGAGGGCATGTTGTGCCTCAAGTGCTTGAGCTTCACGGAGTTCTTGTTCTTGGCGTTGTGCCTCGGCACCTTGTGCATCTTGGTGTTGGCACGCTCGACCCTCTTGTTCTTGTTGGCGTTGATGTTGCCGTTCTTGTGCTTGCGCGAATGTAGCTTGGTTTTGACGATGTCGATGCTCTTGAGAGTCGGTGTTGTGTAGAGTATTGCGGTTGGCTTGACGGTCTTCACGCACGACACGACGAAGAGTATTCGATGTCGGGGTACTTGAGCCGGAGATAGTGTCGTCGGAGTGTCGACTCGAGCGGCTCCGTCTGGAGTAGGACGAAGTGGTAGAAGAGCGGTTGACCAACAAGGCACGAATCTCGTCCATTCTTGCGTCATTCTCGTGCTTGTGTTCATCGAGCTTGTGGTTGAAGTAGTCTCTTGTATGTTGCTCGGAGAGTCGCAAGTCGGTGGCGAGGTTGTCGATGCGGTCGCTCATTGCTAATTGCTCTTCATGCGAGGCGCGTTGCGTTCGAAATAGGTGCAGCTTGGTGACGTAGTTGTTCGGATCATCGTCTTGCTCAAGGAAGAGTGGGTTGGTAGAAGTACTTGGCCTATCCATCATTGCAACAAATATGTGAGTGGGAGAAAAAGAAGAACTTATACCAAATGTACCTTGACCGATGTTGAAGATGGATCAATGATCACCCCAATGTATAACAAGGAAATAACACAATTGGTACCAATTCTTGTTGGTTTCTCACACCTACACAAGTAAAAGCTTATGGTGGAGCTCGGTTAGGATGGTGGCACAAAATTTGATGTGAATGTAAGCAAGACTCAATAATGTTGGAAAAGATTCACAAATTCGCAAATGCAACAATTAGACCAATAGCAAGGTAGGTACACGAAAACACACACGCAAATAGATAAGTGGGGTCGTGCAACCAAGGGATGAGCCAAAATGTGGAGTCCACGAAAATTATTTTGTTGCACAACACTAGAGAGACGCTAGCAGGATT
The DNA here is from genome assembly GCF_002575655.3 of Aegilops tauschii subsp. strangulata. NCBI lineage: Eukaryota > Viridiplantae > Streptophyta > Magnoliopsida > Poales > Poaceae > Aegilops > Aegilops tauschii. The sequence goes on from NC_053036.3 coordinate 283,513,676, forward strand.
GCACAAAAGGCGGATACGAACTTGTGCACAACCTACTAAGCAAAAATGCAATGACTTCTATCCCAAGTATGCTATATGTATGGTGTTCCGATGATATGATCCAAGATGATCGGATATGACAATCTTAATGTTGTATGATGCTATGGTTCTTGCTTATAAGCTCTTTGCTTATCTTTCCCTTTTGCTTAAAAGCTTGTTTGGCTCTTGCTCTTTGAGCTCTTTTCTCATGCAATGTTTCACGAACCAAGATAGCAATTGTGTATGCGAAGACAACTTTGTGACACAAGAGATGATACCAAGATATGCAACACGATGATATGGTATATATGCTATGGAAAGTATGATCACTAATGTGCACAAGTCACGTTGCCGGCAATACTCAAAGGCTAGTCTCGATGGGTAAGTGGCGCAAAAGTAAGGATATGGGGTTATCAATGCAACAACAACAACAAAGCCTTTAGTCCCAAACAAGTTGGGCTAGGCTAGAGGTGAAACCCATAAGATCTCGCAACCAACTCATGGCTCTGGCACATGGATAGCAAGCTTCCACGCACCCCTGTCCATAGCTAGCTCATTGGTGATACTCCAATCCTTCAGGTCTCTCTTAACGGACTCCTCTCATGTCAAATTCGGTCTACCCCGCCCTCTCTTGACATTCTCCGTGCGCTTTAGCCGTCCGCTATGCACTGGAGCTTTTGGAGGCCTGCGTTGAATATGCCCAAACCATCTCAGACGATGTTGGACAAGCTTCTCTTCAATTGGTGCTACCCCAACTCTATCTCGTATATCATCATTCTGGACTCGATCCTTCCTCGTGTGGCCACACATCCATCTCAACATATGCATCTCCGCCACACCTAACTGTTGAACATGTCGCCTTTTAGTCGGCCAACACTCAGCACCATACAACATTGCAGGTCGAACTGCGTCCTGTAGAACCTGCCTTTTAGCTTTTGTGGCACTCTCTTGTCACAGAGAATGCCAGAAGCTTGGCGCCACTTCATCCACCTGGCTTTGATTCGGTGGTTCACATCTTCATCAATACCCCCATCCTCCTGCAGCATTGACCCCAAATACCGAAAGGTGTCCTTCTGGTGTACCACCTGGCCATCAAGGCTAACCTCCTCCTCCTCACACCTAGTAGTACTGAAACCGCACGTCATGTACTCGGTTTTAGTTCTACTAAGCCTAAACCCTTTCGATTCCAAGGTTTGTCTCCATAACTCTAACTTCCTATTTACCCCTGTCCGACTATCGTCAACTAGCACCACATCATCCGCAAAGAGCATACACCATGGGATATCTCCTTGTATATCCCTTGTGACCTCATCTATCACCAATGCAAAAAGATAAGGGCTCAAAGCTGACCCCTGGTGCGGTCCTATCTTAATCGGGAAGTCATCAGTGTCGGCATCACTTGTTCGAACACTTGTCACAACATTGTCGTACATGTCCTTGATGAGGGTAATGTACTTTGCTGGGACTTTGTGTTTCTCCAAGGCCCACCACATGACATTCCGTGGTATCTTATCATAGGCCTTCTTCAAGTCAATGAACACCATATGCAAGTCCTTCTTTTGCTCCCTATATCTCCATAAGTTGTCGTACCAAGAAAATGGCTTCCATGGTTGACCTCCCAGGCATGAAACCAAACTGATTTTTTGTCACGCTTGTCATTCTTCTTAAGCGGTGCTCAATGACTCTCTCCCAAAGCTTCATTGTATGGCTCATCAGCTTAATTCCACGGTAATTAGTACAACTCTGAACATCCCCCTTGTTCTTGAAGATTGGTACTAATATACTCCGTCTCCATTCTTCTGGCATCTTGTTTGCCTGAAAAATGAGGTTGAAAAGCTTGGTTAGCCATACTATCGCTATGTCCCCGAGACCTTTCCACACCTCAATGGGGATACAATCAGGGCCCATCACCTTGCCTCCTTTCATCCTTTTTAAAGCCTCCTTGACCTCAGACTCCTGGATTCGGCGCACAAAACGCGTGCTGGTCTCATCAAAGGAGTCATCTAGTTCAATGGTAGAACTCTCATTCTCCCCATTGAAGAGCTTGTCGAAGTACTCCTGCCATCTATGCTTAATCTCCTCGTCCTTCACCAAGTGTTGGCCTGCTCCGTCCTTGATGCATTTGACTTGGCCAATATCCCTCGTCTTCCTCTCTCGGATCTTGGCCATCTTATAGATATCCCTTTCGCCTTCCTTCGTGCCTAACCGTTGGTAGAGGTCCTCATATGCCCGACCCCTTGCTTCACCAACAGCTCGCTTTGTGGCCTTCTTCGCCATCTTGTACTTCTCTATGTTGTCTGCACTCCTATCCAGATATAGGCGTCTGAAACAACCTTTCTTCTCTTTAATCGCCTTCTGGACATCATCCTTCCACCACCAGGTATCCTTATCTTCGCTTCTCCTTCCCCTGGACACTCCAAACTCCTCCGAGGCTTTGGGTTTCATCTCCATAAGAGTGGCTGAGTTTTTACGTTGGCTCGCCAGGCCTATCACAACCCTCCTCCTTTACCAGGGCTTGGGACCGGCTATGCTGAGACAGCATAGGCGGAGTTATGGGGGGGGGTTTAACAATGCAAATGCAAGAAAGTATGATGATATCATGATACCAAGATGAGGTTGATACCAAAATGATGTAGCAGTTCATAGTAGTCCTTGGCAAAGATGAGCGGTGGTGATGTTGATGTCGAACCGTCCCTAAGTAACCGAAACACGTTAAGAAACGGTGAACCGCAACTCAAATTCTCAAAACCAAATGCGGCAAAATGTGTCGGAGTTGGTAGCTATAAAGTGGTGGTAGGATTTGGTGTATCGAATGGGTTTACGGAAGTTATGTGGTGGTGGGTATGCGGAGGCGTAGGTGGCGGTGGATAAAACTGCAGGAAATGCAGTTTCGGCAGAGGAAGCCGGAAGATCCGGGCCAGGAGCCGGATGATCCGGGCGGATCCGGATGATCCGGGTCAGAAGCCGGATGATCCGAGCGGGTCAACTGCGCTTGGGGATGGCTCGGGATGAACTCGAACTCGGGGTCAAATTCGATGATTTCATGGATTTTGGATGGATTGCGAGGTGGAGATGGTGGGGAAAGGTAAGATCCACTTGCAACACAACAAATTCACGCACCAAAACCAACAAAAATTCATCAAAACTCACAAATCAGAAGAAATTTTTTTGGGGCTATTTTTGTGGGTATTTTCGGATTAGGAAGAAAAACAACAAATCAAGCTAGAAAATGAAGAGGGGAGGCTCCGAAATCGTGATCAACGTGGCTCATGATACCAAGATGATGTAGGGTGGAACCCTAAACGGCCGATCTTTCACGAAAGGAGCGAATCCCAACTAAGAACACGAAGAACACGAGGGGAAAACGAGGGAGAACACAAGAGGATCTCTCAAACCAACAAGATATAGTCACACATATGCTAGATCCGAGTACATATAGAGATCACACGGTCCAAAACCAACAAAGGACGATACATAGGGTAACCGGTTATTCTCCATGAGGAGGTCTTTATGGGGCCACCCAAGAGGGGGTCTTGAATCCAACGTGGATCTTCTCCGAAGAGGGGTCGCGGTCTCTCTCAAGGAGTAGATCCGTATGGATGAGCAAAGCTATCCTCACATATGAGCTAAACCAATGCTAACCCTAGAAAGAGGTGGTGGAGTCCTATCTATAGAAGTTGGGGCCGAAGGGGTACATGGGCCTCGGCCCAACATCATGCACGCAGGCACTGTCCGTATGATCCGGATGTTGGTCCGGATGATCCGGGCTTTGGGGGTCCGGATGATCCGGGTCGGCGTCCGGATGGTCCGGCTGTGTCGTGGGCGTCGTAGGAGGTCCAGATGTCTGGGTCCTGGTCGAGACGGTCCGGCTGTGTCATGGGCGTCGCGGGAGGTCCGGATGTCCGGGTCCTGGTCCAGACGTCCGTGCATGGCCGGATGATCCGGGGCTAGGTCCGGATGATCCGACTTCGTGGTGAAACTTCGGGTGTCCTCGGCGGGTTAGCCGGACTGTCCGGGCCAGGGTCCAGATCGTCCGGGCTGGGGCCGGATCGTCCGGACGGCGGTCCGGATCGTCCGGGCTTCTACTGATTTTGCCCTACTTCTTCTCCATCTTCACGTCCATCTTCCTCTTCTGATTCTCCTTGCTCCTTAGCGTCTCCATGTCTAACTCCTTGATACCTGAGTATGCACAATGTCTCCGTTTGAGATAGTAGCCATGTCTCATGTTCATCGAAGTGGAATTGTGAGAGGAGAGATGTCACCTCAGTTTCTAGAGCTCTTGCACGTGCTCGAGTCATGGGTCCACTAGGCACTTGGTGAGACGATGGTAGGTCCATGGGGATGACCTTGGGATGCTCCGCATCAGGGTAGTCCCCTTCCTCCCACGCCCATGATAAAGGGGATCGAGGCGTCAGCTGCGCGCCGGCCGGCGCTTTCCCCCACGGCACAGGCCACCCCCAGCCAAGCTCCGGCCACCGGAGGGGTCACCGTGGAGCGGCGCTTCAGGGGGAGCCCTCGGGAACAGCATGGAACGGTCGAGGCGCGTCCGACACCGGCCGTGGCGGACGGCCCCGTCGGGCAATGGTGGCGCCAGCAGCATCGGGTACAGGAAGAGGCAGCGAGGAGCAGGGGAGATCCTTTGCCCTCCGGCAGTTCTCTCGGAGGTCGAAGGAGAGGCGGAGAGGCTCTGGTTCGCCGGAGCTGAGCGGAGGCCGACGGCAAACATGGCGGCCATGGAGAGGGCTAGAGGGCACGAGGGGGCGAGAGGGAGTGTCTGAGAGGTTCTCGGGAGTGAGGGGGATCTAGCAGAGGCGACGGAGAGCTCGGGGGAAGGCTCTATATAGGGGGGCACCGGTGCACCATGGGCACGGTCCACGCCGCGCTCGGGTGAGCTCTAGAAGGAGTGAGGAGAGAGGTTCAGGAGGGGCCGGCAGCTTGCTGTGTCCCGGACGCCGAGGCGGCCTCGGGGGACACGAGGGGGAGGCCCTAGGTCGTAAGGTGGCTTGGGCAGAGAGCGGCTACAGTGCGAGGGCGCACTGTAGTGCGCTCCAGATCGTGCATATGGCCGGCATGGCGATTTTAAAAGGCCAGGGGCATGTCCTCTTGTGTCTTGGAGCTTCCTTGGATTCTCTAGAGTGGACAGGAACTAGGTGGGGTGCTGCATATAGAAATGTGTGAGAGAGGAGGTGTTGCCATGGGTGAACACAAAGAGCAAGAAGTGGGTTTTACCCCCAAATAATTGAATTGTTGAAGGAGGAGAGTTACTGGAGGTAGGAGGTGACCTGGGGCAGCTGTGGTAAAAATTTGAACTAAAGGAGAATTCATTTGGGGCTCCAAATAGTGATCAAAAAAATGTGGCAGAAGGTGTTTGATAGAGTTTTGGGCAAGAAAATGGACTCTCTTTGACTTGAGAATTAACCGGATCAAATAGCCCAGGAAAATAAGGCCAATCACCAATTTTTATTCCATTTGAAGAAAGTTGACAATGTAACTTGGGTAAACCCTAGAAATCAACAGAAATGTGTTTTCCAATATTTAGTCATGCGAAGCTACTCTCCTTGATGCACCACTTGGTGTAGTGTCATTATTTGGAGATTTGAGCATGTCCACAAAAGTTGGGATGAAAAGGAGAAAGTTAGCTATGTAGAGTTGTTTAAATTTGGTTCTGGACGAAGAGGGTTTTGGGGCACTATCATCAATATTTCCTTCTCTCCAACTTGTGGCATTTGGTCTAGATGAATGATTATACCATTTGAGCATGTGCACCAAGTTTGAGATCATTTGGGCATGTTTGGCAATGTAAAGTTGATCAAACTTCAAAATGGGCAGAAGTAGTTTTGAGGGGGTTTTGGTGATGTTATCTTGTTCTCCAAGACATGATATTTGGCAAGATGACCAAATAGGGCATTTGTGAGATGCTAGAATTTTCTTGGAATTTACAGAGAATATTTCCTTTGTAGATATTTCAAAAGCTTGAAATATCCAGAAAGGGGTTTTAAGGGATTTGACCAATATTTTGAACATGACCATGTGTTGAAACTCATATATATGGACAATATATGTCCACTAAGCTTCCCTAAATTTTCTCAAGTATTTTTGAAACATTAAAGTAATTTTAACATATTAAAGACCACTTCTGGCCTTAAGAAAAAGCTTTTAAACAAAATAGAAAAATAACTTTGAAAATAATTTTTTCGTGGTTTTTGGGAGTCCTATATCTAATAGTATTCAAATATAATTTTTGAAAGATTTTTCACACCCTTAATTAATTACTTGTAGTTCAAGTCTCAATTCAGGGCTTTTTAGAAAACCTAATTTATAAAATACTTTTTGGCCAATTTTTTTTGTAAGAAAATACTATTCTGTCCTATATACATGGCATGATTATTAGGCAAAGTTTTGGATCAAGGAGAAGAAGTATAGGAGTTGGAGGATTTATTTGATTTTTAGAGCACTTGCAAACAATACACAAAAAATCAAATCAAGTAAAGACCAAAACACTCAAAAGTTTTTGTCAAACCACATTTTGTCATGACTTATTATCTTAAGTGTTGTGGCATGAAAATCAGGGTGTGACAATACATGAGCATGAGCCATGGATATAGCACTATAGATGGAACAGAATATGGTGGTTGTGGAGAAGACAAAAAGAAGGAGATAGTCTCACATGAAGTAGGCATATTAATGGGCTATGGAGATGCCCATCAATAGATATCAATGTGAGTGAGTAGGGATTGCCATGCAACGGATGCACTAGAGCTATAAGTTTATGAAAGCTCAAAAATAAACTAAGTGGGTGTGCATCCAACTTGCTTGCTCACGAAGACCTAGGAAAATTTGAGGAAGCCCATCATCGGAATATACAAGCCAAGTTCTATAATGAAATATTCCCACTAGTATATGAAAGTGACAACATAGGAGACTCTCTATCATGAAGATCGTGGTGCTACTTTGAAGCACAAGTGTGGTAAAAGGATAGGAGCATTGCCCCTTCTCTCTTTTCTCTCCTTATTTTTTATTTTGGGCTCTTTAGCCTCTCTCTCTCTTTTTCTCCCCTTTTCTCCCTTTTTTTCTTTTTTTCGTCCGGAGTCTCATCCCGACTTATGGGGGAATCATAGTCTCCATCATCCTTTCCTCACATGGGAAAATGCTCTAAGAATGATGATCATCACACTTTTATTTACTTTACAACTCAAGAATTAAAACTCGATTCTAGAACAAATATATGACTCTATAAGAATGCCTCCGGCGGTGTACCGGGATGTGCAATGACTCAAGAGTGACATGTATAAAAATTATGAATGGTGGCTTTGCCACAAATACTATGTCAACTGCATGATCATGCAAAGCAATATGACAATGATGGAGCGTGTCATAATAAATGAAACGGTGGAAGTTGCATGGAAATATATCTAAGAATGGCTATGGAAATGCCATAATAGGTAGGCATGGTGGCTATTTTGTGGAAGGTATAAGGTGGGTGTAAGGTACCGGCGAAAGTTGAACGGTACTAGAGAGGCTAGCAATGGTGGAAGGGTGAGAGTGCGTATAATCCATGAAATCAACATTAGTCATAAAGAACTCACATACTTATTGCAAAAACCTATTAGTCATTGAAAAAAGTACTACACACATGCTCCTAGGGGGGTAGATTGGTAGGAAAAGACCATCGCTCGTCCCCGACCGCCACTCATAAGGAAGATAATCAATAAATAAATTATGCTCCAACTTCGTTACATAACGGTTCACCATACGTGCATTCTATGGGAATCACAAAATTTAACAATCACTCACTAGCATGACTCTAATATCACCATCTTTATATCTCAAAACAATCATAAGGAATCAAACTTCACATAGTATTCAATACACTTTCTATGAAACTTTTATTATATCCCTCTTGGATGCCCATCATATTAGGACTAAATTCATAACCTAAGCAAATTACCTTGCTGTTTAGAGACTCTCAAAATAATATAAGTGAAGCATGAGAGTTTGTCAATTTATTCAAAATAAAACCACCGCCGTGCTCTAAAAAGATATAAGTGAAGTACTAGAGCACGTACCCAGCTCAAAAGATATAAGTGAAGCACATAGGGTATTCTAATAAATTAACGATTAATGTGTGTCCCTCTCAAAAGGTGTGTACATCAAGGAATATTGTGGCAAACTAAAAAGCAAAGACCCATATCATACAAGAGGCTCCAAGCAAAACACATATCATGTGGTCAATAAAAATATAGCCTCAAGTAAATTTACCGATGGATTGATGACGAAAGAGGGGATGCCATCCGAGGCATCCCCAAGATTAGATGCTTGGTTGTCCTTGAATATTACCTTGGGGTGCCTTGGGAATCCCCAAGCTTAGGCTCTTGCCACTCCTTATTCCATAGTCCATCAAAACTTTACCCACAACTTGAAAACTGCACAACACAAAATTCAACAGAAAACTCGTAAGCTCCATTAGTATAATAAAGCAAATCACCACTTAGGTACTGTTGTGAACTCATTACAATTTTATATTGATGTTATATCTACTGTGTTCCAACTTCTGCATGGTTCATACCCTCCGATACTACCCATTGATTCATCAAAATAAGCAAACAACACAACGAAAACAGAATCTGTCAAAAAACCGAACAGTCTGTAGTAATCTGGAAACTTTTCATTCTTCTGTAACTCCAAAAATTCTCAACAATTAGGAAAATATAGGAAATTTTTATACCAATCTTGTGTGAAAAATTCAGATCAAAAGCATGTTCCAGTGAAATTTCGAAATTCCTGGACTGAGAGAAATTTTTTATGTTTTTGCACAGAATCAAGTCAACTATCACCATAGACCATCCCAAAGGTCTTACTTGGCACTTTATCGAAACAAAAGCTATAAAACATGATTACTACAGTAGCATAATCATGTGAACACACAAAAAACAGTAGGTATAAGTATTGGGTTGTCTCCCAAGAAGCGCTTTTCTTTAATGCCTTTCTAGCTAGGCATGATGATTTCAATGATGCTCACATAAAAGATAAGAATTGAAACATAATGGGAGCATCATGAAGAATATGACTCGCACATTTAAGTCTAACCCACTTCCTAAGCATAGGGATTTTGTGAGCAAACAATTTATGGCAACAAGAATCAACTAGCATAGGAAGGCAAAACAAGCATAACTTCAAGATTTTCAACACCTAGAGAGGAGACTTGATATTATTGCAATATGTAAAAGCATATGTTCCTCTCTTATAATAATTTTCAGTAGCATCATGAATGAATTAGCATGAGATACATAATCTAATTGAAAAGTAAAATCATGATGACAAGTTTCATGGTTATCATTATTCGTTATAGCATACATGTCATCACAATAATCATCATAGATAGCAATTTTGTTCACATAATCAATTGGAACCTCTTCCAAAATAGTGGATTCATCAGTAAATAAAGCCGTGACCTTCCAAATCCACTTCCATAAATATAATCATCATAAATAGGAGGCATGCTATCATCATAATAAATTTGCTCATCAAAATTTGGGGGACAAAAAATATCATCTTCATCAAACATAGCATCCCCAAGCTTATGGCTTTGCATATCATTAGCATCATGGATATTCAAAGAATTCATACCAACAACATTGGAACCATGCTCATGATTCAAAGATTTTATACCAAATATTTTATTTATTTCTTCTTCTAACATTTTGGCACAATTTTCCTTTTCATCATTTTCACGAAAGACATTAAAAAGATGAAGCATATGCCTCAATTCCATTTTTTTGTAGTTTTCTTTTACAGACTAAACTAGTGATAAAACAAGAAACTAAAATATTCAATTGCAATATCTAAAGATATACCTTCAAGCACTAACCTCCCCGGAAACGGCGCTAGAAAAGAGCTTGATGTCTACTACGCAAACTTCTTCTTGTAGACTCGTGTTGGGCCTCCAAGCGCAGAGTTTTGTAGGACAGTACCAAATTTCCCTCAATTGGATGACCTAAGGTTTATCAATCCATGGGAGGCGTAGGATGAAGATGGTCTCTCTCAAACAAACCTGCAACCAAATAACAAAGAGTCTCTTATGTCTCCAACACACCCAATACAATTGTAAATTGTATAGGTGCACTAGTTTGGTGAAGAGATGGTGATACAAGTGCAATATGGATGGTAGATATAGGTTTTTGTAATCTGAAAATGTAACAACAGCAAGGTAACTAGTAACAAAAGTGAGCGAAAACGGTATTGCAATGCTTGGAAACAAGGCCTAGGTTTCATACTTTCACTAGTGCAAGTTCTCTCAACAATGATAACATAATTAAATCATATGGCAATCCCTCAACGTGCAACAAAAGTCACTCCAAAGTTCCTATCGCGGAGAACATAAGGTGAAATGCTTGTAGGGTACGAGACCACCTCAAAGTTATTCCTTCCGATCAATCCATTGAGCTATTCCTATAAGTGTCACAAACAGCCCTAGAGTTCGTAGTAAAATAACACCAGATGACACACATCAACCAACCCTAACATCGATGCAAAAAAAACCAACCCTAATGTCACCTAGATACTCCAAGGTCACCACAAGTATCCGTGGGTCAATTATACGATATGCATCAAACAACTTCAGATTCATAATATTCAATCCAACACAAAGAACCTCAAAGAGTGCCCCAAGATTCCTTCCGGAGAAACAAGGACGAAAACGTGCATCAACCCCTATGCATAGATTACCCCAATGTCACCTCGGGAATCCGCAAGTTGAGTGCCAAAACATACATTAAGTGAATCAATAGATCACACCATTGTCACCATCAAGTGTTCTCAAATCCATAATAGTATTCAATCCAATAATAGTGAAACCTCAAGGGTAAAACTCAATTCATCACTAGAAGGTAGATGGAGGGAAACACCATATGATTCAACTATAGTAAAAAAGCTCGCAGTATATCAAGATTGTGTTGTATCAAGAACACAAGAGAGAGAGAGAGAGAGAGAGAGATCAAACACATAGCTACTCATACCCTCAGCCCCGAGGGTGAACTACTCCCTCCTCGTCATGGAGACCGCTGGGATGACGAAGATGGCCACCGGCGATGGTTTCCCCCTCCGGTAGGGTGCCGGAACGGGCTCCCGATTTGTTTTTTGTGGCTACAGAGGCTTGCGGCAGCGGAACTCCCGAACTAGGTTTATTTCTGGAGGTTCTAGGATTTATAGGTATTTTTGGCGTCGGTTTCATGTCAGGGGGGTCCACGAGGCAGTGGCAAGGCAGGGGGCGCGCCCTCCACCCTTGTCGTTGCCTCGGGACTCTTCTGGCCCAACTCTTGTGCTTCGGGGGCTTCTTCTGGTCCAGAAAAATCACCGTAAATTTTCAACTCGTTTGGACTCCGTTTGATATTCCTTTTATGCAAAAACAAGGAAAAAACAGAAACTGGCACTGGGCTCTAGGTTAATATGTTAGTCCCAAAAATAATATAAAATAGCATATTAATGCATATAAAACATCCAAAATAGCTAATATAATAGCATGGAACAATCAAAAATTATAGATATGCTGGAGGCGTATTAGTCGTCAGCCTCATTCCGGTGACCTCTGGTTCGACCTTTTTTGCATCTTTGCACGCGCTCCGTCGAGATGAACATCTATGCCCTGTTTGTTTTCTCTTTGGGCACTGCATGTTCATGTCCATTCCCATCTGACGCACATCTCCGCTGCCGCTCATCGGCGGTTTTGTTTCCATCGACGCCTGGAGATGGATGGCACGTGCAGAGGTGCGGATTCACACGCCAAGCACAACCCGCACACCCTTGCATCTCGAGCACGTCGAAAAGCAAGTCCGGCGAGGTGACTCTGCCTCCTCTGTTTCTTTGCACGCATGCACCTGAAGCCAGCAGCTCTCGCACGCGACTGAAGCCTCGCTCATCGCCTTGCATGCCTCTGCAGCCGCCGTGCCTGAAGCGAGCACGAGCTCGTACTCGAGATCCCGCACATCCGAGCCTTTGGATGAGCCCGCCGATGTCTTCTAGCCGTAGATGCCGCCGAGTTTTGCTCGCCGCCATCACCTCCAGGCATCTCCATGTGTTTGCTGGAGTAGAAGGCCATGCCTTCATGCGCCATTAGGGCAGCGCCCTCCTTCAGTTCAAACAAGCAGCGGCAGCAAAGTGGTTGGCGCCTCGCCCTTGTAAGTAGGAGATCCTGGGTTCGAACCCCAGGGACACCCCAATTCTGCCACTTTGTTTTTCTTTTGCACACACCTGCATGGGCCAAATTTAGAGTTGGGCCACGTTTTGACCACCCCAATTCTGCCACTTTGTTTTCTTTTGCACACACCTGCATGTGCCAAATTCAGCGCTGGGCCGCGTTTTGACCAGGGATTCGATCTAGTGCTTCCCCTGATGCTTTATTTCTTTTATCCTATGCCCACTTATGCTAAGACTTTCATGCATTTTGAGATGTTCATATCTTTTAATTGGTTAACCCAAATAAAACATGTCATATATGCATAGTCCTTAGAATTTCATGTAGCTTCATAATATCGAACTTTCATGCATGATAAAAATGTTTAAATGTGTTGTTTGAATTAATTTGCATAAATAACATGTTGAAATTGTTTATTTCATAACTAGATACACGTAGCTCCGAATTAAATAAAATTTATATGTAAATGGGGTACAAAAATGTGTAGCGTAACATGGTTCACTTACTTTGCATGTTAAACAACATTAAAATTGTTTTATAGGCAGAACAGTACCATATTCAAAAATTGTATATGGGGATTTTTCGGAATTGTTGTTTGTTGTTTCTGGCCTCATTTAAACCTAACTTGATGTGGTGTTCTTTCATGCATCATCTCTTGCCATGAGTAACAACATTTAATCCGGTCATGCATCATAGTTGATTGTGCATCATGTTCTGTTTATGCTTGTGTGTTTACCGTGTTGCTTGCTTCTTTTTGGTTGTGGTTCTTCTCTATAGTTTCGGTTCCGTTGCGATTCTGAGGACGCATTCATACGTTGGTTCATCGACTTCATCGACTCGATCTTTTTCCGAGCGGGATTTTAGGCAAGATGACCATTACCTTGGATACCACTACTATCTTTGCTATACTAGTTGTCTCGATGCTATCGCTATGTCGCCCTACCTACCACTTGTTTGTCAAGCCTCACAAATTGCTATGATATAGCCTCTAACCTTTTCCAACATCCCAGCAAACTATTGTTTGGCTATGTTACCGCTTGCTCAGCCCCTCTTATAGCGTTGCTAGTTGCAGGTGCAGTGCAGGTTGTTCCATGTTGGGACATGGATATCATGGGATATCATAATATCTCTTACTTAATCAATGCATCTGTATACTTAGTAAAAGGTGGAGGCTCGGCCTTTTGCCTGGTGTTTTGTTCCCTCCTGCCGCCCTAGTTTCCGTTATACCGGTGTTATGTTCCTTGACGAGCCCTCCTAAAACATGTGGGTGTATGGGAACCCCCTGACCAATCGCTTAGTAAAGAAGTCTTCCAGCAAGGCCCAACATTGATTTTAAAATTTGTCAACATAATAATATTGATAATCAATTAATTAGCATAGGGAGTTAGCGCTACCCGAGGATTTTTAATTCAACATAATACAGGGGGCAGTGCTGATGGTGCTGGTCCAAAACAGAGCACCTTGCAGCGCCCCCTTGGAAACTTGGGTCTCAGCCAATCGTAAGCTTAGCTCATCCACCGTGGCCTGAGAACGAGATATGTGGATCCTATCGGGGTTGTTGGCACGTCGGGCGGTTTTGCTGGTTTAGTTTTTACCTTTGACGAGAGGTAGGTCCACCGGAATTCCTTACCGTAAGCATCATGTTCTTCATGGTGTGAGGATGTTCCATCGGATGCGCGTGGTAATTTATAATGGACCACTTGGAGCACCCCTGCAGGGTTAAATATTTTCGAAAGCCGTGCCCGCAGTTATGTGGCAACTTGGAAATTTATAATATCTGGTTGTAGAGAACTTGACACTAAACCCAAATTAAAATACACCAACCACGGGTGTAACTGTGACCGTCTCTTTTCGAAGGAGTTCAGGAAATGAACATGGTGGGGTTATGTTTGACTCGTAAGTAGTTTAGGATCACTTATTGATCATTACTAGTTTGCGATCGTCATGCGTAGTTACTCTTCTTACTCTTGTACTCGTAAGTTAGCCACCATACAATGCTTAGTGCTGCTGCAACCTCACCACTTATCCCTTCCATACCATTTAAGCTTTGCTAGTCTTGATACCCATGGTAATGGGATTGCGGAGTCCTCGTGACTCACAGATTACTACAACAACAGTTGCAGGTACAGGTAATGTGATGTTATGATGTGAGAGTGATGCTTGCTTGTATTGGAGTTCTTCTGCTTCTTCTTCTTCGATCGAGTGATAGGTGCCTAGTTGGAAGCCTGGGCTAGCAGGGTGGATGTCTTCTTTTTCATTTGATTTCATCCATAGTCGGATGCTGCTCTTCTATATGATGTTTGAGGTATTCATGTGGCGATTGTATACCTTTGTATGTATCCCCATTTGTGTTGTATATGGTACGATGTAATGATGTCCACCTTGCAAAAGCGTCTTCAATATGTGCTTCTATCGTTGGTGGAACCTTCGAGTTCCTCTCAAATAGGATTGCATATTGGGCGTGACAATGAGCCCGCAGGCACACCCCTGCCCCGCCCTGCCCCTGCAGCGAGGAAATCAACCGGCAGGACGACGCGGCTGGAGACGATATGATGGTAATCCCTCTACCAAGCCAAGCTCATGCCGTCGTCCTCTCGAGAAGAGCTTTCCGGGGAGGGCGAGGCTTCTCACCCATGAAGCCCGTTGCCGCCAACCGTCAAGAGGGCTAGGGATACTCCCCCACCCCCTGAATACAAGATGAGCGTCCTCCTCGAATTCGATGACGAGGATGAGTGAGTACTCATTGTCTTCTTCCTACCAAACTTTGGTTTACTTGACTGTTGTTCTGTTCTGATTTCTTCTTGTCTTTCAAAGATGAGGAGACGCTGATGCAGCGGGCGAAGCGTGCCAAGACTTCAGAGGGGCAAAGCTCCCCAACAAGCACCAAGCAAGGGGTGCCGTCGGCCCGATGCTGTGACCATTAGCCCCTAGTCCAACCCTGCATGGGAAACCACACCTCCTGTCCCGCCATCTGGCGCCGGCACCGTGGTTTCTCCTCCTGGGTCCGACAAGGAGATGGGAGAGGCCCATCAAGAAGATGAGTGACAAAGAGGCAGATCCCGTCATGGGGTCCCCTTGAACCATCATCCTGGAAAGCACCACCCCGATAAAGGCCTCCACCGACGATCCTGCCCGCGCTGTCCCTGTCCCGCCAGTGATGACTGCTGTGGGCAACATGTCGGCAACCCAGGCTGCCGAGGGAGGGGATGCCCCCCACAACAAGTACCAACGGGTAATCCCTCCATCGCTCTCTACCTTCTAGTAGAATTATGGCCGTCTGAACCCGTAGTTGAATCTTGATTTTGTTTCGATCTGCAGCCCCAATTTCTCCATGGGGAGTGAAGTCTTTGAGGCAGTGTATGATATCGCCAAGGCTGCTGCTGAGGAGGCCACCAAAATTGCCGCGGTGGAGGAAGCCAAGCAGGTTGTCGGGGATCTCACGAAGCCCCCACAGCGCCAGAGGAGCCCCACGGCGGCGAGCCTAATCCTGCTGAGATGGACGTGGATGAGACACCTGCCGTGATCATCACCCCACGTCCAGCCAAGCAAACACCGGCAGCCCCCACCCTGCAGATCCCGTCAAGCGAGACTGAGTCGGGCGTGCCTGAGTAGGGACTCGGAGCCCCCAGCTCATCTGGAACTGCCGGGCAGGACTTTGATGAAGAAATCACGTGGATCTTGCTCCCCTTGGGCCAAAAATTCACAGATGTCGATGACATTGCCAATGAACAAGAAGACTTTTCCTTCTTGCAGGCTATGGCCGTTGGCTTCAAGGAAGTCCAAGACAGGTATGGTAAGATATGGGAGCAAGCCCATACTGAACGCAAGTCATTGGACGTTGCTAAACGACAGTTGAAGGAGAAGGCTGAGGAGCTGCGCACATGGTATAACGACCGTTCCTGCGAGCTCAAGCACCAGGAGGAGAATCTAGCTGCTGCCAGAGAGATGGCATCGGCCCGCAACGGCAAGTTGATGAAGCGCAAGGCGCCGCTCAACGCCAAAGAAGGAACTTGCCGCCCGGGAACAAACCATTGCCTCTACCTAGCAGAGCAAAGACGCAAAACTTGAAGAGCTTGTGAAGCAGTGGACCCAGAAGCTGGTGGACGACCACAAAGAAGCCATGTAGGTCCAGATTTCAGATACCGCCACCAAGCTGAAGGAAGTTGCTGACGAGGCCATGACTGTTGCTTCCGCCAAGGCAGATCTGGAGGCCCAAGCGGGCAAGTTGAAGGAAGAGCTCGTCGCCAGCGGCAAGGAGGTCGAGGCCCTCAAGGCCGAGGCACAGAAAACAACCCTCGCTCTAGAAGGGCTGCAGACGCAGCTCTCGTCCAACGGCCAGGAACTTGCCACTGCCAACGATGCAATCCA
The DNA here is from genome assembly GCF_002575655.3 of Aegilops tauschii subsp. strangulata. Taxonomy (NCBI): domain Eukaryota; kingdom Viridiplantae; phylum Streptophyta; class Magnoliopsida; order Poales; family Poaceae; genus Aegilops; species Aegilops tauschii. The sequence continues at coordinate 283,530,252 of NC_053036.3, forward strand.
GGATCTAAAGTCAAAACTTGCCGGCCTCTGGATGGGTAAACTGGTTAATATAGAAGAGCGTTTAACATAGTAGAGCATTTCACTTTGCAGCTCAAGGAAATGGACATGAGGAGTTGGAGCTTCCCCACTACTGAGCATGAGGTCGCCAGTGTCAGATTGACCAAGTTTTTGATTGTTTGATCGAAGCACTAAAGACATATCACGAAGACTGGAACGCTTCCTTCACCAATGAGTCCCGGCAATTCGCTCGTGACGTGTTCTACACCGCGATGGTCAGCCTCGTCCACCACAATCCGGGCCTTGACGTCTCCAAGGCCTTCAAGAAGTTGCCGGTGAACACCGACGACACCGTTGCTGACAGGGTCCTCAAGGTTCCCAGGACCCAGGGTGACCGCACCAACTGAGCCAGTCATCATATCCATCATTGCGCCGCCATGTGAAAGAATTATTTGTCCTTATGTTAGGCCCGCGCTACTTTCGTGATGCAATATGACTCTGAATCGTATGCATGGACGTAGGCTATCCCTTTAATTTATTCTGCTTTTTGTTCTTGTATAATTGGGCACCCTATGCATGCTGGAATCTTGCCGGGGAAAATACTAGTCGCGAGCGCTTTGGGGACGGATTCCTAGCAGCCTGCTGGTTGAACTGCGACCGACAAGTCATCCTTCGATGTTCCCAATGAAGCCACCTGAACTATTGAGCAGACTCGAAATAGACAAGGGCGCGAATGATTACAGAAGGGTTCCTTCGCGTGCAGGTTTCTTATACGAACATAGAGCCCAAATAAGGGAATCACATAGAAATAATTAGGGAAATGGAGCTGAGAGATTTTGCAACTTAGCTTTTCCTTTCAGCCACAATTTTCGCTGCTAGGAATGGGATGTTCTTCTCCTTGTTCCCCCGAAAATCTTGCATGCGCGAAACTCTTTTGACGGCAAATTGGGCACGTATGGAGAGCCACGACGCGTCAAAAATCCTGTCGGGAAAGGTGGAGTGAACATTTCTTGCCGCATCCTCGCTATGACTTGAGGCTGCCGGCTTGGGCGACTTCCCAATGGACTTGCCGCGGTCTGCGATGTTGCTGGGCACTCGATCCCCGTCAGCGGGTGCCCGCGACATCGGGCGCAGGCTCGTCAACAACTGGGTTGGTCACGTGTGTCTTGTCACCGAGGATGCTTCCCAATCGTGGGATTCACTTTCAAGGACAGCGCGTTCGCTGCCTCCGCCGCCTACTTCTGCTGCCGTGGGCACGGCGACCGCACCGCCTATGCTGGATGCGCCCTTTGCAGCGTCTGCACCGTCCGTGGCGGTGGTGCCACCTGAGCCGCTCGCGACGCGGACGGTGGGAGCTTGGATGCCGATGGCTTCAACATCATGGAGCCCTTCTTTTTGGGCGCCATGAAAGACGAAGGAGATGTTGAGCTTGATGAAGTCGATGTGCAATTCACCGGCTTGATTCACACCAGTGCATCTCCTCTACCTGGCGTGCAAAAGATGTCGGCATGGAGCTGGCGATCTATGGGACAGGGCTGCCCCTTTGCTAGTTCGGTGAGGGGGTGCGTGCGATGCAAAGAGTAAGACGGCAAGAGAGACGATGGTTTTATCAGGGTTCGGGCCGCTGAGAAACGTAAAACCCGACTCCTGCTTTTAGTTTATTGATGAGGTGTACGCGCAAGCATGCGGAGCACTCTCCCCCTGTTGGAAATATGCCCTAGAGGCAATAATAAATGGTTATTATTATATTTCTTTGTTCATGGTAATTGTCTATTATTCATGCTATAATTGTATTGTCCGGAAATCGTAATACATGTGTGAATACATAGACCACAACATGTCCCTAGTAAGCCTCTAGTTGACTAGCTCGTTGATCAACAGATAGTCATGGTTTCCTGACTATGGACATTGGATGTCATTGATAACGGGATCACATCATTAGGAGAATGATGTGATGGACAGGACCCAATCCTAAGCATAGCATAAAAGATCGTGTAGTTTCGTTTGCTAGAGCTTTTCCAATGTCAAGTATCTTTTCCTTAGACCATGAGATCGTGCAACTCCCGGATACCGTAGGAGTGCTTTGGGTGTGCCAAACGTCACAACGTAACTGGGTGACTATAAAGGTGCACTACGGGTATCTCCGAAAGTGTTTGTTGGGTTGGCACGGATCGTGACTGGGATTTGTCACTCCGTGTGACGGAGAGGTATCTCTGGGCCCACTCGGTAATGCATCATCATAATGAGCTCAATGTGACTAAGGCGTTAGTCACGGGATCATGCATTGCGGTACGAGTAAAGAGACTTGCCAGTAACGAGATTGAACAAGGTATTGGGATACCGACGATCGAATCTCGGGCAAGTAACATACCGATTAACAAAGGGAATTGCATACGGGATTGATTGAATCCTCGACACCGTGGTTCATCCGATGAGATCAACGTGGAACATGTGGGAGCCAACATGGGTATCCAGATCCCGCTGTTGGTTATTGACCGGAGAGGCGTCTCGGTCATGTCTGCATGTCTCCCGAACCCGTAGGGTCTACACACTTAAGGTTCGGTGACGCTAGGGTTGTAGAGATATGTGTCTGCGGAAACCCGAAAGTTTTTCGGAGTCCCGGATGAGATCCCGGACGTCACGAGAGGTTCCGGAATGGTCCGGAGGTGAAGAATTATATATAGGAAGTCAAGTTTCGGCCACCGGGAAAGTTTCGGGGGTTACCGGTATTCTATCGGGACCACCGGAAGGGTCCCGGGGGTCCACCGGGTGGGGCCACCTATCCCGGAGGGCCCCGTGGGCTGAAGTGGGAAGGGAACCAGCCCCTAGTGGGCTGGGCGCCCCCCCATGGGCCTCCCCCCATGCGCCTAGGGTTGGGAACCCTAGGGTGGGGGGGGGGGCTTCCCACTTGCCTTGGGGGGCAAGGCACCCCCTTTCCCCCTTTGGCCCCGCCCCCCTTGAGATCCCATCTCCAGGGCCGCCCCCCCCAGGGGGCCTATATAAAAGGGGGGGAGGAAGGGCAGCAACGGGACAGCCTTGGGCGCCTCCCTCCTCCCCTGCTACACCTCTTCGTCTCGCAGAAGCTCGGCGAAGCCCTGCCGAGACCCGCTACATCCAGCACCACGCCGTCGTGCTGCTGGATCTCCATCAACCTCTCCTTCCCCCTTGCTGGATCAAGAAGGAGGAGACGTCGCTGCACCGTACGTGTGTTGAACGCGGAGGTGCCGTCCGTTCGGCACTCGGTCATCGGTGATTTGGATCACGGCGAGTACGACTCCGTCATCCACGTTCATTGGAACGCTTCCGCTCGCGATCTACAAGGGTATGTAGATGCACTCCTTTCCCCTCGTTGCTAGTATACTCCATAGATGCATCTTGGTGAGCGTAGGAAAATTTTAAAATTATGCTACGATTCCTACAGTGGCATCATGAGCCAGGCCTATGCGTAGTTACTATGCACGAGTAGAACACAAAGCAGTTGTGGGCGTTGAGTTTGCCAATTCTTCTTGCCGCTACTAGTCTTTTCTTGTTTCGGCGGCATTGTAGGATGAAGCGGCCCGGACCGACCTTACACGTACGCTTACGTGAGACAGGTTCCACCGAATGACATGCACTAGATGCATAAGGTGGCTAGTGGGTGTCTGTATCTCCTACTTTAGTCGGAACGGATTCGATGAAAAGGGTCCTTATGAAGGGTAAATAGAAATTGGCAAATCACGTTGTGGTCATACGTAGGTAAGAAACGTTCTTGCTAGAAACCTACAAACCACGTAAAAACTTGCAACAACAATTAGAGGACGTCTAACTTGTTTTTGCAGCAAGTGCTATGTGATGTGATATGGCCAGAAGATGTGATGAATGATATATGTGATGTATGAGATTGATCATATTCTTGTAATAGGAATCACGACTTGCATGTCGATGAGTATGACAACCGGCAGGAGCCATAGGAGTTGTCTTTATTATTTTGTATGACCTGCGTGTCATTGAATAACGCCATGTAAATTACTTTACTTTGTTGCTAAACGCGTTAGCCATAGAAGTAGAAGTAATCGTTGGCGTAACGACTTCATGAAGACACAATGATGGAGATCATGATGATGGAGATCATGGTGTCATGCCGGTGACGAAGATGATCATGGTGCCCCGAAGATGGAGATCAAAGGAGCATAATGATATTGGCCATATCATGTCACTATTTGATTGCATGTGATGTTTATCATGTTTTTGCATCTTATTTGCTTAGAACGACGGTAGTAAGTAAGATGATCCCTTATAATAATTTCAAGAAAGTGTTCACCCTAACTGTGCACCATTGCGAAGGTTCGTTGTTTCGAAGCACCACGTGATGATCGGGTGTGATAGATTCTAACGTTCGAATACAACGGGTGTTGACGAGCCTAGCATGTACAGACATGGCCTCGGAACACACGCAATACACTTAGGTTGACTTGACGAGCCTAGCATGTACAGACATGGCCTCGGAACACGGAGGACCGAAAGGTCGAGCATGAGTCGTATAGAAGATACGATCAACATGGAGATGTTCACCGATCTTGACTAGTCCGTCTCACGTGATGATCGGACACGGCCTAGTTAAACTCGGATCATGTATCACTTAGATGACTAGAGGGATGTCCATCTGAGTGGGAGTTCATTAAATAATTTGATTAGATGAACTTAATTATCATGAACTTAGTCTAAAATCTTTACACTATGTCTTGTAGATCAAATGGCCAACGTTGTCCTCAATTTCAACGCGTTCCTAGAGAAAACCAAGCTGAAAGATTATGGCAGCAACTATACGGACTGGGTCCAGAACCTGAGGATCATCCTCATAGTAGCCAAGAAAGATTATGTCCTAGAAGCACCGCCAGGTGAAGCACCAATCCCACAAAACCAAGACGTTATGAACGCTTGGCAGTAGCATGCTGATGATTACTCCCTCGTTCAGTGCGGCATGCTTTACAGCCTAGAACCGGGTCTCCAAAAGCGTTTTAAGAAACATGGAGCATATGAGATGTTCGAGGAGCTGAAATTGGTTTTCCAAGCTCATGCCCGGGTCGAGATATATGATGTCTCCGACAAGTTCTTCAGCTGTAAAATGGAGGAGAACAGTTCTGTTAGTGAGCACATACTCAGAATATCTGGGTTGCATAACCGCTTGTCTCAGCTGGGAGTCAATCTCCCGGATGACGCGGTCATTGACAGAATCCTCCAGTCGCTTCCACCAAGCTACAAGAGCTTTGTGATGAACTTCAATATGCAGGGGATGGAAAAGACCATTCCTGAGGTATATTCAATGCTGAAATCAGCTGAGGTAGAGATCAGAAAAGAACATCAAGTGTTGATGGTGAATAAAACCACTAAGTTCAAAAGGGGCAAGGGTAAGAAGAACTTCAAGAAGGACGGCAAGGGAGTTGCCGCGCCCGGTAAGCCAGTTGCCGGGAAGAAGTCAAAGAATGGACCCAAGCCTGAAACTGAGTGCTTTTATTGCAAGGGAAGTGGTCACTAGAAGCGGAACTGCCCCAAATACTTAGCGGACAAGAAGAAGGCCGGCAACACCAAAGGTATATGTGATATACATGTAATTGATGTGTACCTTACCAGTACTCGTAGTAGCTCCTGGGTATTTGATACCGGTGCGGTTGCTCATATTTGTAACTCAAAACAGGAACTACGGAATAAACGGAGACTGGCAAAGGACGAGGTGACGATGCGCGTCGGGAATGGTTCCAAGGTCGATGTGATCGCCGTCGGCACGCTACCTCTGCATCTCCCTACGGGATTAGTTTTAAACCTCAATAATTGTTATTTAGTGCCAGCTTGGAGCATGAACATTGTATCTGGATCTCGTTTAATTCGAGATGGCTACTCATTTAAAGCCGAGAATAATGGTTGTTCTATTTATTTGAGAGATATGTTTTATGGTCATGCCCCGTTGGTCAATGGTTTATTCTTGATGAATCTCGAACGTGATGTTACACATGTTCATAGTGTGAATACCAAAAGATGTAAAGTTGATAACGATAGTCCCACATATCTGTGGCACTGCCGCCTTGGTCACATTGGTGTCAAGCGCATGAAGAAGCTCCATGCAGATGGACTTTTGGAGTCTCTTGATTACGAATCATTTGACACGTGCGAACCATGCCTCATGGGTAAGATGACCAAGATTCCGTTCTCCGGAACAATGGAGCGAGCAACCAACTTATTGGAAATCATACATACAGATGTGTGCGGTCCAATGAGTGTTGAGGCTCGCGGAGGATATCGTTATGTTCTCACTCTCACTGATGACTTAAGTAGATATGGGTATGTCTACCTAATGAAACACAAGTCTGAAACCTTTGAAAAGTTCAAGGAATTTCAGAGTGAAGTTGAGAATCAACGTGACAGGAGAATAAAATTCTTACGATCAGATCGTGGTGGAGAATATTTAAGTCACGAGTTTGGTGCACACTTAAGGAAATGTGGAATAGTTTCACAACTCACGCCGCCTGGAACACCTCAGAGAAATGGTGTGTCCGAACGTCGTAATCGCACTCTATTGGATATGGTGCGATCTATGATGTCTCTTACCGATTTACCGCTCTCGTTTTGGGGCTATGCTTTAGAGACTGCCGCATTCACTTTAAATAGGGCTCCGTCGAAATCCGTTGAGATGACACCGTATGAATTATGGTTTGGGCAGAAACCTAAGCTGCCGTTTCTAAAAGTTTGGGGATGCGATGCTTATGTCAAGAAACTTCAACCTGAAAAGCTCGAACCCAAGTCGGAAAAATGCATCTTCATAGGATACCCTAAGGAAACTATTGGGTATACCTTCTACCTCAGATCCGAAGGCAAGATCTTCGTTGCCAAGAATGGGTCCTTTCCGGAGAAGGAGTTTCTCTCGAAAGAATTGAGTGGGAGGAAAGTGGAACCTGATGAGGTGATAGTCACCCCTCCCTTGCCGGAAAGTAGCGCATCGCGGGAAGATGTTCCTGTGGTGCCTACACCGACTGGGGAGGAAGTTAATGATGATGATCATGAAGCTTCGGATCAAGTTACTGAACTTCGTAGGTCCACAAGGACACGTTCCGCACCAGAGTGGTACGGCAACCCTGTCCTGGAAATCATGTTGTTAGACAACGGTGAACCTTCGAACTATGAAGAAGCGATGGCGGGCCCGGATTTCGACAAATGGCTAGAAGCCATGAAATCCGAGATAGGATCCATGTATGAAAACGAAGTATGGACTTTGACTGACTTGCCCGATGAGCGGCAAGCCATAGAAAACAAATGGATCTTTAAGAAGAAGACGGACGCGGATGGTAATGTGACCATCTACAAAGCTCGACTTGTCGCTAAGGGTTATCGACAAGTTCAAGGGGTTGACTACGATGAGACTTTCTCACCCGTAGCGAAGCTGAAGTCCGTCCGAATCATGTTAGCAATTGCCGCATACTATGATTATGAGATATGGCAGATGGACGTCAAAACGGCATTCCTTAACGGCTTCCTTAAGGAAGAGTTGTATATGATGCAGCCGGAAGGTTTTGTCGATCCTAAGAATGCTAACAAAGTATGCAAGCTCCAGCGCTCAATCTATGGGTTGGTGCAAGCATCTCGGAGTTGGAACATTCGCTTGGATGAGATGATCAAAGCGTTTGGGTTTACACAGACTTATGGAGAAGCCTGTGTTTACAAGAAAGTGAGTGGGAGCTCTGTAGCATTTCTCATATTATATGTGGATGACATACTATTGATGGGAAATGATATAGAATTCTTGGAAAGTATAAAGGCCTATTTGAATAAGTGTTTTTCAATGAAGGACCTTGGAGAAGCTGCTTATATATTAGGCATCAAGATCTATAGAGATAGATCAAGACGCCTCATTGGTCTTTCACAGAGTACATACCTTGACAAGATATTGAAGAAGTTCAATATGGATCAGTCCAAGAAGGGGTTCTTGCCTGTATTGCAAGGTGTGCAGTTGAGCACGGCTCAATGTCCGACCACGACAGAAGATAGAGAAAAGATGAGTGTCATCCCCTATGCCTCGGCCATAGGGTCTATTATGTATGCCATGCTGTGTACCAGACCTGATATAAACCTTGCCGTAAGTTTGGTAGGAAGGTACCAAAGTAATCCCGGCATGGAACACTGGACAGTGGTCAAGAATATCCTGAAGTACCTAAAGAGGACTAAGGATATGTTTCTCGTTTATGGAGGTGACGAAGAGCTCGTCGTAAAGGCTTACGTCGACGCTAGCTTCGACACAGATCTGGATGACTCGAAGTCACAAACCGGATACGTGTATATTTTGAATGGAGGAGCAGTAAGCTGGTGCAGTTGCAAGCAAAGCGTCGTGGCGGGATCTACATGTGAAGCGGAGTACATGGCAGCCTCGGAGGTAGCACAGGAAGCAGTCTGGATGAAGGAGTTCATTACCGACCTAGGGGTGATTCCCAATGCGTCGGGCCCGATGACTCTCTTCTGTGACAACACTGGAGCCATTGCCCTTGCGAAGGAGCCCAGGTTTCACAGGAAGACCAGGCATATCAAGCGTCGCTTCAACTCCATTCGTGAAAGTGTTCAAAATGGAGACATAGATATTTGTAAAGTACATACAGACCTGAATGTAGCAGATCCGTTGACTAAACCTCTCCCTAGAGCAAAACATGATCAACACCAGGACGCAATGGGTGTTCGATTCATCACAATGTAACTAGATTATTGACTCTAGTGCAAGTGGGAGACTGTTGGAAATATGCCCTAGAGGCAATAATAAATGGTTATTATTATATTTCTTTGTTCATGGTAATTGTCTATTATTCATGCTATAATTGTATTGTCCGGAAATCGTAATACATGTGTGAATACATAGACCACAACGTGTCCCTAGTAAGCCTCTAGTTGACTAGCTCGTTGATCAACAGATAGTCATGGTTTCCTGACTATGGACATTGGATGTCATTGATAACGGGATCACATCATTAGGAGAATGATGTGATGGACAGGACCCAATCCTAAGCATAGCATAAAAGATCGTGTAGTTTCGTTTGCTAGAGCTTTTCCAATGTCAAGTATCTTTTCCTTAGACCATGAGATCGTGCAACTCCCGGATACCGTAGGAGTGCTTTGGGTGTGCCAAACGTCACAACGTAACTGGGTGACTATAAAGGTGCACTACGGGTATCTCCGAAAGTGTTTGTTGGGTTGGCACGGATCGTGACTGGGATTTGTCACTCCGTGTGACGGAGAGGTATCTCTAGGCCCACTCGGTAATGCATCATCATAATGAGCTCAATGTGACTAAGGCGTTAGTCACGGGATCATGCATTACGGTACGAGTAAAGAGACTTGCCGGTAACGAGATTGAACAAGGTATTGGGATACCGACGATCGAATCTCGGGCAAGTAACATACCGATTAACAAAGGGAATTGCATACGGGATTGATTGAATCCTCGACACCGTGGTTCATCCGATGAGATCATCGTGGAACATGTGGGAGCCAACATGGGTATCCAGATCCCGCTGTTGGTTATTGACCGGAGAGGCATCTCGGTCATGTCTGCATGTCTCCCGAACCCATAGGGTCTACACACTTAAGGTTCGGTGACGCTAGGGTTGTAGAGATATGTGTATGCGGAAACCCGAAAGTTGTTCGGAGTCCCGGATGAGATCCCGGACATCATGAGAGGTTCCGGAATGGTCCAGAGGTGAAGAATTATATATAGGAAGTCAAGTTTCGGCCACCGGGAAAGTTTCGGGGGTTACCGGTATTGTACCGGGACCACCGGAAGGGTACCGGGGGTCCACCGGGTGGGGCCACCTATCCCGGAGGGCCCCGTGGGCTGAAGTGGGAAGGGAACCAGCCCCTAGTGGGCTGGGCGCCCCCCCATGGGCCTCCCCCCATGCGCCTAGGGTTGGGAACCCTAGGGTGGGGGGGCTTCCCACTTGCCTTGGGGGGCAAGGCACCCCCTTTCCCCCTTTGGCCGCCCCCCCCCTTGAGATCCCATCTCCAGGGCCGGCGCCCCCCCAGGGGGCCTATATAAAGGGGGGGAGGGAGGGCAGCAACGGGACAGCCTTGGGTGCCTCCCTCCTCCCCTGCTACACCTCTCCGTCTCGCAGAAGCTCGGCGAAGCCCTGCCGAGACCCGCTACATCCACCACCACGCCGTCGTGCTGCTGGATCTCCATCAACCTCTCCTTCCCCCTTGCTGGATCAAGAAGGAGGAGACATCGCTGCACCGTACGTGTGTTGAACGCGGAGGTGCCGTCCGTTCGGCACTCGGTCATCGGTGATTTGGATCACGGCGAGTACGACTCCGTCATCCACGTTCATTGGAACGCTTCCGCTCGCGATCTACAAGGGTATGTAGATGCACTCCTTTCCCCTCGTTGCTAGTATACTCCATAGATGCATCTTGGTGAGCGTAGGAAAATTTTAAAATTATGCTACGATTCCTACACCCCCAACAAGTCACGGGGAGAGGGCAGCTGCACGAGTGCCTATGCGGGAAGTTGCGTATGGTTCGAACCCTTGTAAATGTTGCCCTGGCCCTCCTTTTACAAGGGGTTACCACAGTGGCAAAATGGTCTTTACAGGGTGATTAGATGGAAACAGATGTATCATACCTAACTCTGCTAGACAGGACGAAATGCATTAAATGCATCACTAGGTGTCATGAGGAGGAGGGGCCCCGGCAAGGTTGCCGCACCGCTTGCCCGTCTGCCTTCTATTATCTTGACACGCCATTAGGATGGGTGTCGATAAAGGTAATCTTCTCTTCAGCAGGCCACCACATGCATGATAAGCTTTACCTAACCGCCTGCGAGCTCCACACCTCACCGATGGGTGACAACCAGCTCGGTGAGGTGGAGCGCTGGTGTTCTGGTGTTGGCCGGCCGGGCCTTCATTTTTCCGGGCTCAGCTTGCCGGTAAGAGCTATCTTTAGTTTTGTCTTGGTCTTCCTAATGCGCTCCTTGATCTTACGAAGAGCTGCTCTTTAACTTGGGCTGGTCCCCGCTATGGTCTCTTGCCGGGAACGCCATAACTGTCCGTGTGTAAGTCTAGGAAACTAAGGTCCTCATCCTTAGTGCACCGACAACTAGTACATCAAAGGAGAGCCCTACACAGCAGTCCAGTGAACCAGCAGGTGATATGCTCGCAGAAAACAATGTGGTGATATGGCCATTGAAAACACGCCACCGCTTCCTCCTCTTGGTTTATCGCCATCAGTGGAGCAAGAGCATCGTCGCAGCTTAGCTAGTACTCCCTCCGTCCCATAAGTATAAGTGTGTTTTTTACACTAGTACATAGGATCGGTGTCAGTGTCAAAACCGACAAACCTCGGGGTAGGGGGTCCCGAGCTGTGGATCTTGGATTGAGGGTATAGGAATGAAGGAGACGATGTTTACCCAGTGTCGGTGTCAATACCCGCAGACCTCGGGGTAGGGGGTCCCGAGCTGTGGATCTAGGATCGATGGGGAACAAGCGACGACGAACACAGTGTTTACCTAGGTTCGGGCCCTCTCGAAGAGGTAATACACTACGTCCTGCTTGATTATATTAGATGTGTAGTATGGTTTACAGAGTAGATCTACCTCGAGGTTAGCATGAGCTAAACCCTAAGGGGATGAGGTGGTGAATATCGCCCTCCCTAAAGACTACAACCCTCGGTTTATATAGACGCTGATAGGGTTAGGGTTGCCGGAGATAGATTACAATAAGGGATAAAAAGATCCTGTGTATCCTTAACTTGGAGGACACACCTGGCTTCATAGATCTTCCATTGCTATGCGGCTTCACCAGTCCTGCCCATATTCGATGCGCCGGCGCCTCGAGGACCCCTTAGTCCATAACTCCCTCAGTAGCCCCCGAAGTTGATTGCAACACCGGGGATTGTTCTCCTGACTCTTCATATCATCGGCTTGCGAGACGAGTTCTTCCATTTGTCTATTCAGTTCGGAGCCGTACCAATTTCGCCGAACTCTATCCGGAACCCGGACTAATGTGCTCGGGCTCGGATAATTACTGAGCTCCATAGGTATCAAGATCAAGGTGGGACCATCAGAGCTTAATGCCATTTCTCGGGGCAAGAGCCTCGTGCACCTTTTCAGAATGCATGTGGCACAATGCCGACTTTCCATGGGACCGTCCTTACAGGTTCAAGGCAAGACATACATTTATAGATCCGAAAGCGCGGGGGATAATTTGCCATCCCCTTTCACACGGTTCAACCTGAAGATATTCCCCGGTGCCATGGCTGACCGCCTAGGTTCATCCTCGTGCCCACACGGTCCACTCCCAGATGATTGGTCGAGCTGTTCAGTTTCACACCTTCAGCTGAGGTGCTTGCAAACGCAGCGTTTCCTCCCTCCGGCAGATTTGGTTCCCGTCCGCGCCGGCCTCATTTCCATCGATGGTTGTGCCTTCGTAGAGAACTCCCCCGCTCCGAGTAAGGAGGAGAGGGTGTGTCTCGTGCCCTTCCTTCTAATAGATTTGGGCTTTCCTATCTGTGGAGGAAGTACTTCTGTCTCGTCCCTCGCCTCCGAGAAGGATCCATATTCGAATTGAGCGGTGCCGAAGTATGGCAGATAGCTGGGATAGGGTACCCAATTGGGACCCCCGGAAAGATCCCGAGGGGTGGACCTCGGAGTGGTTTTATATCAAAGACGTTCCCCTCACCGATCCAATTCGGCGAGGGTTGCTCGAATACTCAAACGACCCGCCTATAAAGCGGTTCAACTGGCGGCCAACAGGCCCTTCCCAACAAGACAGCGAAGAGGTGTGCACGCTGGCGGCCAAGATCAGGCTGCTAACTAGCAGTAAGCTGACCATAATCGAAGTAATGGCCATCGCCATAACTAGATGCGTGCAACCCCAGCAGCAAAGGGGTCATCCTTTATGGTGCTACAACATGACGTAACTCGCTATCAGCGACAAGGGCCAGACAATATGGTGGCTCTGGCAAAAATATTGGCCGAGCTCTTCAAGGGAGAGGAAGCAGATTTTACTCGAATGAGTATCTGGTAAGGTTGCTCCAGATACAATCCAGCGGACTGGGTAAGCCACGATCCACTGTCTTGAGCTCACAAATTACACCCGAACTCTGACTGGCTGTACTTGAACAGGGTTGGAGGTGTCAGGTTACGTGCATTAATTGCCCTCCTCCTCAACCGAAGGATCACTCTCGTGATGTCGATTGATTTTGAAGATGGGGTGTTTTATCAGGAGAGCCTTGACGGCGTTAAGGTCGCTGTGACAGCCGATCACCCCGATGCTCTTCCCGCTTCCATAGTAAGTGAAAAGAAGATCCTCTCCCGAACAGGGTGCTCATCTCGCGCTATTCCCCACGTGCTGACTTATGCTCCCAAGGGTCGTCGTACTACGCGTAAGACCGTCTTGGGAGGAGCGCGGACCGCGCCAGCTTCAGCCCCTAATGGGGGATCAAAGTAGAAAGCCTCTACCAAAGCGGAACCGGAAGCACCTGCCTCCTCAGCTCAGAGGTAACGTATTTCAGAATTACAGCGAGGGTTGCTTTTAGCACCCTTTTATTCAAGCTTGCTCAATTTTGCAGAAGGCGTATGCCTCTGCACCAATCCGAAGATTCCCCGGGTGCGCCGAATTGCTGCTCCAGTCCCAAGTCTTCGGCACAAGCTAGAGCCTTGTCCGAACATGTGGCGGCCGGCGCGCCTCCGGCGGACTCCGATGATGTTTCAGTCACCAACTCCGAAATTGAGAGCGCAATGAATCATTGCCGCCGGAGGAAGACTTTACGTCATACTGCCTTTGCCGAACCGGAGTTTAGTGCTTTTAATTCAGGGGACGCGTACCTTGAAGCGGCACGGACAGGTCTTGAAGGGATCGCCGGTCTTTTTGATGCCAAGGTGGAGGTATATAGCTTGAAAGCAGATCATGTTCCCGAACCACCTAGCCCCCAAGCCTTAATTTGGGCCGGACGACCAAGTTAAGGGTGTCTAATGATATTGTTTTGTAGGCCGCAAGAGAGCAGAACAAAAAGCTATACGAGCACCTTGAAGTGAGTCGGACACAGTTGGTCAAAACCAAGGCCGAACTGGATTCGGCTCGAAAAGCCAGCATTGAGCTGTCCGGTAAGTAGAAAAGACTGTTTCGCAGGTATACGTGGTGTTTATGCATTGACACCGTATTCTCCGTATAGCCGCAGGAGCTGGAAGCGAGTTGCGGAGTGAGCTGGAGGCTGGTAAACGAGTGCTGACGCGAAGTCAGGAGGAGAAAAATGAGCTCAAGGCAGAGAATCAACGGAAAGCCGAGGAAATTAAGAGTTTGAAAACTCAGCTGGCCCAAACTTTGCAGTCCGTGTACATTATTTGGAGGACATACCGAACAGTTCCGCCTGTAGGGGAGATTAAGATGACCTCAACCCCCAGTCCAGCTAACATCTTTGAGCCGTCGAAATACATTGTCCGGTGTGAATATGTACTGTATGCCCGGGGAAGTTCAGCCTCGGTCCATTCGGCTATGAAGTCGGCCAGCTCCTGGGATTTAATGGCTCGATGTGGCTTTTATGTTATCTCAAAGGGGAGGATCTCGATGGCCCATTTCGCGATGCGGCCCGTGGCGTCCCCGTGACCTCTGATGCCACGGTGACCGAACATTATTGAAAGTAGTGTCGTAGCTTTCGGGACTCCATAAAAACCATGTAGGCTATCTTTTGATAGTGCGGGTATCGTGATTTGCATGGCGTAAGTACGTTGGACACATAATAGACCGGCTTCTGGACTTGGAACTTGTGGCCCTCAGACTCGCGCTCCATGACAAGCACCACACTGACCACCTGATTGTTGGCTGAAATGTATAGTAGCATGGGTTCACCGACGTTGGGTGCGGGCAAGATAGGGTTTCCAGTGAGGAGTGTTTTAATCTCCTCGAGTGCCATAGTTGCTTCATCTGTCCATTGGAAGTTTTTGGTATTTTTGAGAAGCTTGTAGACTGGCAATGCCTTTCATCCGAGGCAAGATATGAAGCGGCTCAAGGCTGCTGCGCATCCTGCTAGCTTCTGGACATGCTTGAGCTCTGTTGATATTGCGAGCTGAGACAACGCTCTAATTTTGGCCGGGTTGGCCTCGATTCCTCTATGGGAAACGATGAATCCGAGTAGCTTTCCGGCAAGGACCCCGAAGACGGATTTCTCCGGGTTGAGCCGTATATCATAAGCCCGCATGTTGTCAAAGGTTTGGCATAGGTCGTCTACCAGTTGGTCTATGTGTTTGGTTTTGGCAACCGCGTCATCCACGTATGCCTCGACCGTTCTGCCAATCTAGTTTTCGAGGCATGTTTGAATCATGCGCTTGTATGTGGCTCCTGCGTTTTTTAGCCTGAACGGCATGGTGTTGAAGCAGAAAGGCCCGTAAGGGGTGATGAGTGCGGTTGCAGCCTGATCGGACTCCTTCATCTTAATCTGGTGGTATCCGGAGTATGCATCAAGGAAGCATAATGAGTCGTGTCCGGCGGTGGCGTCAATGATCTGGTCTATTCTTGGCAGGGGGAAAGGATCCTTAGGGCAGGCCTTGTTAAGGTCTTTAAAGTCGACACAGAGCCGTCGGGACTTGCGTTTCTTGGGTACCATGACCAGATTTGCTAACCACTCGGGGTGCTTAATCTCGCGGACGAATCTGGCCTCTAGCAGTTTTGTGAGTTCTTCGCCCATGGCTTGCTGTTTGGGTTCGGAAAATCGACGCAGAGTTTGTTTCACTAGCTTGAAGCCTTTTAAAATGTTGAGGTTGTGCTGTGCTAGCCTGCGTGGGATTCCTGGCATATCTGAGGGGTGCCAGGTGAATACTTCCCAGTTTTCACAAAGGAATGTCCTTAGCGCCTCGTCGACTGCGGGGTCCAACTGTGCCTCTATGGATGCCGTTTTATTGGGATCTGCTGGGTGCACTTGAAATTTTACTATTTCATCTGCTGGCTTGAATGATGTGGATTTTTGTCTTTTACTGAGAGCCACATCGTCCCTGTCGACTGTAGTGCATAGCGCTGTCAACTATTCGGCCGCGAGGGCTTCGGATAGTGCCTCTAGGGCGAGGGATGATGTCCTGTTTTCAGCTGGCAAGGCTTTGCTCGGGTCGCTTTTAAGTGAGATTACCCCGTTGGGCCTTGGCATCTTGAGTTTCATATACCCGTAATGTGGTATGGCCTGAAATCTTGAAAACGCCTCACGTCCTAGAAGGGCGTGGTATCCGCTACAGAAGGGCATGTGAAATAGCAAGGGTTCGGACCTGTAGTTATCGGGTGTGCCGAACACAATGTCCAGGGTTACACGTCCCGAGCAATGTGCCTCCCTACAGGGTATTATACCTCGGATTGTGGTATGACTGCGTTCGATGCGAGACCTGTTAAACTGCATCTTGTCGAGAGTATCCTTGTAAATGAGATTGAGGCCGCTGCCTCCGTCCGTCAACACTTTAGTCAGCCGGAAACCATCGACAATGGGGTCGAGGACCAGTGCGGCAGGTGCGTGGTTGTTACGGGGGCTTGGCTCGTCCTTTTCGTCGGAGCTGATAGGCGTGGCTGCCGATGGATGTTCGACCGTCACTTGAGCTCTCGAAGAGCCTTTTTCCTTTTATTGTTTGAGGCAAATGTCTCGTATACCGTAACGACACTGTGGTCCTGTGGTGAAGCCGCGGGCTGCTTGTCTGGTGGTGTAAGGCCCAGGATTGGCTCGCCATATTTGGCCACTTGTCCTACCACCCAACAGGCTCGAAGTCTGTGGGTTCGGTTTGCGTCTAGCAAGACCGGGTGTATTGGGCATGGTTTATCCAACAACTCGTCTAGCACTGATCTGGGCCTGGTTTTCTTTACGATAGACTCGCGCTCTGGCGACCGATTTGTGTAAGCTCGTTTAAAGTGAGACCTTTCGTGATGCGCGGCGGGCGGTGGCCCCATGTTCACATGTTGCGCCCTCCATGTGCTCTCCATGGTGCAATACTTGTGCACCAAGTCCGATAGTTTGGTGAAGCTTTTAATTCGGCGACGAGTGAGGGTGTTCAAGAGGCCCTCGTCCTTGCAGTTGAACTGGAAGGCTGTAATTATCTGTTTGTCACAGCAAGGTGCCATCATGTCCTTCACTAGGAGAAATCTAGCCCAATAGTTATGGACAATCTCGTTTGGCAGCTGTTTGATGTACATGAGATCCCATTTGTCCGGGTTCCCCGAATCCTGGGAGTATTCTGTATGGTGGGTGGGTGGGAAAAATTCCAGGATTCCCTCCTGCAGCAGACCCGGATTATCTTTAATGGTAGCCGGGTCATGTCCGGTTCTGATCGCACATGGCTCGGATCCGGACTGGTGTGCGGCTGGATAGGCTCAAGGCTGGGTCTTGAATCACGAATCAAGTCCGTACGTATATCTAGGCTGGTGTCTGACTCTGAGCTGGAGATTCGAGTGTACACTGTTCTTAGCTTGCAAGGTTGTGACCCCTCCTGGGCCTCTTCGACTGTGGCAACGAGGTGCGTGACCTGAGGGGTGTTGATTTCTCGGTCGTCGGGTTTAAGCCCGATCCGATCATATGTCGTGGGCCTGATAACAGAGATTCCCATTGCAGGGAACAGACTCGCCAAGTGGTGTGTCGGCTGGGCATATGGGGATGCCGGACACACTGGCGACTCGGCTGGAGATCTTGTGGGCGGTTCATCGGAGTCGGGCTTTAGGGCCGGACTCTGAGAGATACCGGATTTTTGTGTGTCTGCTGGTCCTGGGGTCGATGCCCCTGAAACAATGAATCCTTGAATGGGGCTGAAGCATTCGGTCTGGTCGAGGCGACTAGTGGGATCGGCAAGCACTAATATGCCACTGAAGATGAGGAGATGACCAGGGGCGGGGAAGCCCTCGCCGCGGGTGCGGTCTCCAATGACCAGTTGGGCCATCGATCCTTCTAGCAATCCAGCAGCGGAACTCTCAATGAAAGCACCAATGTCGGTGTCGAAACCGGCAGACCTCGGGGTAGGTGTCCCGAGATGTGGATCTAGGATCGATGGGGAACAAGGGACGACGAACACAGTGTTTACCCAGGTTCGGGCCCTCTCCAAGAGGTAATACCCTACGTCCTACTTGATTATATTGGATGTGTAGTATGGTTAACAGAGTAGATCTACCTCGAGATCAACATGAGCTAAACCCTAAGGGGATGAGGTGATGAATATCGCCCTCCCTAAAGACTACAACTCTCGGTTTATATAGACACCGATAGGGTTAGGGTTACCGGACATAGATTACAGTAAGGGATAAAAAGATCCTGTCTATCCTTAAGTTGGAGAACACACCACAGCTTCATAGATCTTCCGTTGCTATGCGGCTTCACCAGTCCGGCCCATATTCAATGGGTCGGCGCCCTGAGGACCCCTCAGTCCATAACTCCCTCACCCAGGTTTGGGCCCTCTTGATGGGCATAAAACCTACGTCCTGCTCTTGTTTATATTGATGAAGATGTATCAAGTACATAGTTGATCTACCTCGAGATCGTAATGTGTGGTCTGACTCTAGGGCTACGTGAATGATTTTGTGTTGATGTCTCCTCTATGGGCTAAGCACTATGGCTTATATACACGCCAGAGAGGGTATCTAAGGTTACAAGGTTGGTAGCTATGAGCTAGGTGGCGGTAGAGATATTGGAGTATACGTCAAGTCTTCGAGAGAGGCAGTCTTGAACATGCCTCCTACGTGCGGCTTCCCGAGTCCATCTTGATCATGAATGGCGGCTTCCCGGCCCAACACGAGGAGAATGGGCCGGCTAGGTTAGTACCCCCTTATTCAGGACATCGTTGGTAGCCCTCGAACTAGTCTTCTATGCCGAGGACGATCCCTGTAAAATACTCCCTCCATTTCGAAGATCTTGCCTTAGATTTGTCTAGATACGGATGTATCTCACACTAAAACATAACTAGATATCTACCTCCGTACCGGCCTATCTATCGGTTAGTTTGTACACTCTGCAGAGGTTTGCGCACTTTGCCCCACAAGACTCGATCTCCTCCGTTGTATTTCTCGCACTGCATGGTGTTTGAGAAACGGATGACTGAGACACGGTCTTTCCGAAGAGGTCCCCTTAACCGATAGATAGGCCGGTACACCTACAATCCCCTACATCTGCTAGCCTATCATGGAAAGGTTTCCCACAACTTACTCATCTATGCCAGAGCCCATAATGGCTTGTGGCTGCACACGGAAGTTTCTAGCATGAATAATCTTATGATCCCTTTGAGCCTGGGTGGCATTCCATAGGGTGATCACACGGGTACTCCGGGATCCCCTTGGGCAAGCACTGGGTTCTCCAGGTGCCCGGGCAAACCACGGGGTGCTCCAGGGTGCCCCAACCATTCCACCTAGATGTGTATTAAAGTAGCCACCTTAAGTTTCCCTTAGCTAATATAATAACTCTCACATCTTTCATGAATTCTCTCAAAACCAAACCACGTCTACGAGCATAGCATAGTCGTATAAGCATAATGTAGTAACACCCTGGGTTTGAATGCAAGACAATAGGTTCCTACCTCATCAACTACCTCCCAATACCCACATGTTATCAAATCCTAACCATGCAATGTTTGAGGGGTTGAAACTAATGCATAAAAACTAGGTAATAAAGGGATATGATCAAAGTGTGAACTTGCCTTGTACTGTTGATGAAGATGATTCGCACTCATAACTCCTAATAGTTCAACTCGTCACACTCCGTTCAATCTATCGTAACCACACATAAGCAAGCATGCAAAAGAATCAAAGAAAAGATCTCGGAAAACTTCTAAAACAAAAAATTAACTCTTGCAACAGAAAACAATTTCTAACAGTACCAAAATTAAGTGAATTTGGCCTTATCAGAAAGTTTAGGTCAAGAGCTTGAATTAGCAAAAAGAATCAATTAAATCAGAGTTATAGAACTAGAGTTATGAACAAAAGAAGTTTGAATATGAATCTGAACAAATTTCGAAATTTGAAAATTTCAAAAAGTTTATGTGACAGGTTCACAGGATAGGTGAAAACAAGACGAGACTATAGGCGCTGGTTTCATCTAATTTAGAGTTATGGCTATTTGAAAAATCAGGGCCAAGCTGTTTTACGGAAGAAAAATAGCTATGGCTAAAATAATTCTAAGTCTAATGTATAAATACAAAGACTAATTGATAATCTATTTTTCTACCGTACTAGTTTAGAAATAATAAACTACAAAACTATAAAAAAAATCAAAGAAAGATACCTTTATAAGGTAGAGAAAAGACGACTTCGGAGAGAGGAGACAACTTCAAGAAGTTCCGCCGGAGAGGAGAAAAATATATTTTTTAATGAATCTAGTCAAACCAAAATATTGATTTAACCCGAATCGGATGATTTTTAGAGGCTCTATGGGTCTATATTTATAGGTGGAAAAAAGGTTTAGGGGTTAAAGGCTAGGCAATGTGGGACTAAACGTAGACGTAAAAATCGAAAAGAGAAAAACGCACGGCTAAAGTGATCGGCCCGCCGGCGCACGCGCGATGCGGTTTTTTTTGAACTTTTTTTAAGAAAAAGAAATATTTCTGAAAATAATATTTTTTTTCTCCAAGCCTAACCGAAAAATAAATATAAACAGTTACGGGCCTGTCTGCTGAATATGTTGCGCACGTGGGCGACGGATAGTTGTAGGCCGCACACGCAGTTTGTTTTTTTAAATAGAAACAGAAAAGGAAAAAACTGAATAACGAAAATAAAGATAGAATTTTATATAGGCATATTATATATCAAAATTTTCAGAAATTGATTTTCTACAATATGAACATTTTTCTTGCGTCAAATAAAATCCGCATAAATTCAAATAAATCAAATAGTGCTACTGGCTCATGTGAAAATAAAATAAAATATTTTAAAATACCAAAATGATTTCAAACTCATTTTTCTCCACTTTTCTACTGTAGGGAACTATTTTACCCTATTTTTGCATATATTTTATTTTTGGAGAAAAATAATTTGAACAAAACCTAAATAACTTCAAATTGAAAATAATTTCAAAGGGACTTTAAATTTGATTCTTTTAAACTTCCAACTCATATTTGATATGATTTTAAGAAGTTTTATCTTCTCTCATGAAAATCATTGAGTTGCATAAAGTTTCTGAATTTGAAATAATTTCAAATAATATTCAAACCTTTTTCATTTAATTAAATGGAGGAAGTCATATCATCTTCTCTCTAGGGTTTTGTGATGAAATGAAATTTGAATTCATGGAGATCATAAATGTAAGGTGAAAGTTTGGGAAAGTCATTTCATTCCCTCTCATTCAACTTTCAAAAGTTTCAAATTTCACTCAATTTCACACAAGCAACCACACCACAATCAAACAAACAATCAAAACTATTTATTTAATATAACATTCCAAAATTTAGAATTTTGGGATGTTACAAACCTACCACCCTTAAAATGAATCTCGTCCTCAAGATTCGGAGAGGCTAGAAAGAAATAGGGTAGGTTTGGGGGTCTTCTCAAAATCCGTCGATCGTCACAGGGGGTCTGGGGTGCTACCACCCTTGGAAGTATTGTTACGGTTCCATCAAAACTCATATACTCCATCCTTATTGTTGACAGTGTCGGTCTTCTCAGATTCTCAGGAAAATTCCTACTCTGGCTCTTCTGATAGTGGCATAACCTTTTTCCTTGATTCTTCTGTCTTCTTATCTGGATACGGTTCTTCTGTGACTAGGTCTTCTTAGCTAACAGGTCTGGCGCCAATACTAAACAACTATCGATATCTCATGGTGGTCAACAATTTATGGTTTCTCCTAAAGGAAAAGGGTCGGGGCTTCGTTCTCACCGTATGACCTACGGTTGGCAACAGCTGCCTTGTTCAAGGGAAAAATTGTCATACCATTCTAAGGTTTAAACAAGGTTTTGATCGTCGTCGCTCTACTATGGGTTAGGCACTCAGATTTACCATCCCTTATAGCAAGGCGAATAATAAGAGTAAGTCAGTATGGTGATCAATCCATCCCGCACCCAAATCATTACCTTGTACATGGTTTAGTGAATCTGGCATTCTAACACTCGGTCATCCTCACAAGCATTGCATAATTTCTCTTGTCGATGAACCAAGTTCGGATAAATCCATTGATTCTGCAAGCCAAAGAAACATCTATCGTTTCTTCTCAACTCTCAGGTTTTGCGTTACTCCTATAAGATCGTCTATTGATAAAGGCATATCCTCTTCCAGGGTTTTTCCTTCAGCAAGAGTGTGCTTGCTCCTTGGTAGGTCCTGGAGCCTGTAGGTTATAGCCCATCTCATCCCTTGTAAACCTTGAACTCGTCATCGGGGCAACTGATCTTTATTCCAACATCCAGTTTCCTAGCATTCTTAAATCCATACAATGGTACTGTCTCTCTTCCCTCTATTGGTACCAAACTAAGACGGGATTACTCAGACTCATCATGGAGTTGCAATTGCTCCTTATTACCAATATTATACCTCCTTTATATCCAATAGTAATTCATCCCTTCATTTTCTTGGGATATCCCACATATCGAGATAAAACTCGTACTTATTTTGTCCAAAGTCCACTCCGTGGAATATCATAATCCTTCCTAGAGGTCAAGTGTCCTCACAGGGTATTACCACCCTTGGAATGCACAAATTCATCCATAGACCATATTTCTCATATCCTCGAAAATGGTCAAAATCTTTCTTCATAGAGTAACTACTCATAAAATCCAAATCAGTACCCACGATGCTAACTTTATTGATTTTCAAATTATTACAATCTCCTGCACTTCCATTACATGCCTCAACTCAACACCTCACTAATAAAAAGAAATGTCCCCACTACTACTACTATATTTCTCGTTGCAACTCAACTATTTATCACAAGTCTCCTTCTCCTTGGGACATTCTCTGGCAAAGTGCCCTGCTTTATCACAACGGAAACATATTACTTCTGACAAGTCTCGAGGTTTCCTTGTGATTATATAGCCTCCTGGGGTCCTCATCTTCCTTTTTGGGTAACCGTTGAAGTAGTGCCCTGACTCCTTGCACCTGAAACATGTGATATGGCTCAGGTCCTTCCTGGAATCCAATCTATTTCTCTTCCTGGACTTTTTCGTGCCAATTAGGGCTTCTATTTCCCGTGGGTCATACTCTACTTCCTCTGTCGGGAATTCTACTAGATCCCCATTCAAACAATTCTGGGAGGTGTGTTCTTCTTCTCCACATGAATAACATGACTTGGTGCAGGGTTTAATTCTGTTTCCTTTGTGTGTGTCCTCGACATCTTCCTTCATCACCAGTTCTTCTAAAATTTCCATGAGGGCTCCTTTCATTTCTTCTTTCTTCTGTTGGATGGTTCTTTGTACCATGGGGTAAATGTGACACTGAGCAGGGTAGTGGGTAGTCCCTTCACACAAGAAACAAGTGATCTGCCTAGTGGGGCATTCTTCAGCTGGGTGACTTCCTTCACAATTAGGGCATTCATCCTTGTGTTCTTTATGGTTGTGTCCTATTTCTCCACAAAACTTGCACGCACAGGGTTTCTTCATATCATTTCCATAAGGCTTCAAATTCGGGGACACAAGATGAGAATTTAGCAGAGTCAACTTAAATTCTTTCCAAGTGGTTACTCCTTGCCATCCATTGATGGTTTGGTACATCCTCCACCAAGTAGCAGCACCTCTTTCAAATCATTGAAGAGCATGTTGGGTCATATCCTTTCCAGCTATAGTGTTATTCTTCACGTGATCCTCCATGTTCTGAATCCATCGGTCCGTCTCCAATTGACTTATCGGTCTCGGAAATGTGAGTTCATCTCCAATCATCCTCTATTGGGTCCATGGGTTTTGGGGTGAGATGGGAGAGATAGAGAGGGATACACACAATACAAACAATAGTTTTGAAAAGACAGATTTTTATCTTGTGGTTGTCGGAAAAACATCAAACAAATGACAGCTCACAATCGTCGCATCTAACGTAGGTATATTACAGGGGTTTGGTCTTCTAAAGGTCAATAAATCTTCAAAGTCACCAAACTCTTCAAGTCTTGTTCATCTCTCCGATGGCTTCTTCCGATTGTGCTTGTCCTTCTCAAGTTCTTTTGCCAGATCATCTCTGTTTACGCGAAGTCTCTCGTGACGTCCTTTAAGAGTTGCGTTCCAAACTTCTGGATTTCAACATCCTTGGCATGAACCATGGTCCTACTGTCCTTCAGTTCCTGAAGAATCTCCGGTATCTCGAGGTTTGTTCCTCCAGTTTGGCTACTTCAGCTTCTGGGTCCTAAGTTCTTCACGAAATGATTTCTCGTCAAATACGGATTCCTGCAGGTCCATCTTAAAATTCTTGATGTAATACTCCAGATCCTGGTGATACACCAGCTAAGGTTAAAACTTCATCTTTTGCTGATAGGTGCTCCATCAGCCTTCTACCATCCAATCCTTTCGAAGAAATGCATGCTTAACTCAGCACGGTGACAATAGCATAAGCGGGCGATAACCTCATGGTTAGCCGTGTTTATGCCCATGTCTCTGCCATGAGCTATCAGTCCATAGTTGATATCTTCTGTCCTGGGGTTTTCTTGACTAAAACTTTAAGTGTTAATGCTCCATGTTCCGGTCTTTCTCCGAAACACCTTGATCTCGGGTATTGACAGTTTCAATAGCCTGACTAGTTCCATAAGGGTAACTTTCCTAGGTCATACCAATCTGGAAATTCTTCAGAGCCTTCAAATTCTCATAGTCTTCGGATTCTTCAACCGTTGTAGTTTCCATTATTATAATGTACGGTAAAATCCTCTTCATTCCGAAGTGGTCTTAGTTGTCCGATATCTTGTCCTTCTTGGAGTGATCTCATCAGCTAAATCATCGCGTGGTCAAAAAAGGGAAAGGGTATAGTCTAACTAAAAGGGAATATTTGATAAAGCTCAAAAAGGAAGAGAGGTAAAAGATCTTTTTGGAAAGTAAAGTTTTAGAGAAAATCTTTCCTATGGGCTTGCCAGTTTCTAGGGTCACGTCCTACATTCAACATGTGCTCTGATACCATCTTGTAGCGACCGATCCAATGGATCGAAGTCTCTGTGCTTAAGTGTCATCCCTGGATCGGTATGCTGACACACACAGTACTCTAGGATCTATAACAGAGGTAAATCACATGTATAAAGTAACGTAAATACTATTACCTCAATCCAAATAGCGGAAGTAACAACAAGGTTGTCGAATTCCCATCAACACCAATGGCAAAGTTGAGTGTAGACATCGTAACCCTAACGTATCACTTACTCGTCGTAAGAATCCCGCAACATGAGGCGTTGCAGCCATGCAGGTCAGTACATTGAATGTACTGGCAGTTTCACACTGTAGAGCAATGCTGAATAATGGCTATCACTACATGCTTATTTGGCTGGTGGAGGCTCTAAGTTTAATTTTGCATAAAGCTATTTTTCCCTACAACAAAGGAATAAATTTTATTTAACTACAAAGTTGGTTGAAATATTGAGAAGGTTCCTCCAACTCAACCCCAAAGTAATAATTATAACCCAACAAGTTCATTAAGTAATGTGATGAGATCAAATCAATAATTCAAGTACCAGATACTCAAGATGTCCATAACCGGGGACACGGCTAATCATGATTACACTACAAGAAAAAGGCTTGTTAGTGGCGCACCTAATTTTGCCATTAATGGCGCACTATAGGTGCGCCACTATTACCATGCCACTAGTAACAAATAGTAATGGCGCACGTTTGGTGCGCCATTACTATCACAGATAGTAATGGCGCCATTACTATGTCTAGAAGTGCGCCATTACTATCTGACTTAGTAATGGCGCACCACATAGAAGTGCGCCATTACTAACATTTTTTTTCAAAAAAAATTGCAGAATTTTTTTTTCAATTTTTTTTTCAAAAAAAATTGATTTTTTTTTCTTTTTTTCTTAATCTCGGGTCAATATGCTTAATCTCAAGTCAAATCACACTCCATGGTTAAACTTCCGAGAAGGTCACCCATCCTCACAGTACTCCAGCCCGAGCACGCTTAATTTCGTAGTTCTATCCAACCCCAGCACCAGCTCACTTAACAGGCACTTGTTGATATATCTACCATATCAATCCTATTAAACCTTGTTGATGTCTATGACTTTGTTCATGTTCATGAGTGTGATGAAATTTTGAAAAAATATTTCAAACTTCCCGGTCATATTATGTATCATTTTTTGAACATTTTTTCCAAAAAAAATCGAAACCAATTTTTTTTCTATTACTAGTGGCGAACCTAGCAAATGGTGCGCCATTAGTAAGTTTGATTTTTTTTTTCCATTTCCCCCCTCTAGATCTTAAAAGCCCCGTATCTTTTATTCTGTTAGGTTTTTGGGGATTCTGAAAATCTGCAACGGGGTTCCCCCGATTGAATTCGGATGTAACTTTTCGAGTACATGATTTTTCATATAAAAAACTTTTTAATCCAAGTTCGTATGCAAAAGTAGCCCATTTTACTAAATTCCAGAGAGATTTTGCAAATAAAGTCGAAATCATATTTGTAATTTTTCCCAACAACTAGACCACATATCACGTGGGAAACTTATTTTCTTTTATTTTTTTGACATTTCCATCATTTTTTAACTGAAAAGGCGGTCCACGGGGGGGGGGGGTGCATTTGGTTATGAGTTGTTAGCAGTGGCGCACCAGGGATAGTGATGGCGCACCTGTACAAAGTGCGCCATTACTATGTGTATGACTTGGTCAAACCTTGGTCAAACTTAGTAATGGCGCACTTTGCATAGGTGCGCCATTACTAAGTCAAACCAAGGTTTGACCAAGTCATACACATAGTAGTGGTGCACTTTGTACAGGTGCGCCATTACTATGTCAACTAGTAATGGCGCACTATCCCTGGTGCGCCACTGCTAACAATTTTTTTTCAAAACTATTAATGGCGCACCACACACCAGGTGCGCCATTAGTAATATGTCAATAATGGCATACCTATATCTGGTGCGCAGTGGCGCACCACATACATGGTGCGCCATTAATGTCCATATTAGCTATAGCCCTTTTCCTAGTAGTGTTAGTTTGTACACTCTGCAGAGATTTGCGCACTTTTCCCCACAAGACTCGATCTCCTCCGTTGTATTTCTCGCACTGCATGGTGTTTGAGAAACGGATGACTGAGACACGGTCTTTCCGAAGAGGTCCCCTTAACCGATAGATAGGCCGGTACACCTACAATCCCCTACATCTGCTAGCCTATCATGGAAAGGTTTCCCACAACTTACTCATCTATGCCAGAGCCCATAATGGCTTGTGGCTGCACACGGAAGTTTCTAGCCTGAATAATCTTATGATCCCTTTGAGCCTGGGTGACATTCTATAGGGTGATCACACGGGTACTCCGGGATCCCCTTGGGCAAGCACCGGATTCTCCAGGTGCCCGAACAAACCACTTGGTGCTCCAGGGTGCCCCAACCATTCCACCCAGATGTGTATTAAAGTAGCCACCTTAAGTTTCCCTTAGTTAATATAATAACTCTCACATCTTTCATGAATTCTCTCAAAACCAAACCACGTCTACGAGCATAGCATAGCCGTATAAGCATAACGTAGTAACACCCTGGGTTTGAATGCAAGACAATAGGTTCCTACCTCATCAACTACTTCCCAATACCCACATGTTATCAAATCCTAATCATGCAATGTTTGAGGGGTTGAAACTAATGCATAAAAACTGGGTAATAAAGGGATATGATCAAAGTGTGAACTTGCCTTGTACTGTTGATGAAGATGATTCGCACTCATAACTCTTGATAGTTCTACTCGTCACAGTCCGTTCAATCTATCGTAAGCAAGCAATAGTAACCACACATATGCAATCATGCAAAAGAATCAAAGAAAAGATCTCGGAAAACTTCGAAAACAAACAATTAACTCTTGCAACAGAAAACAATTTCTAACAATACCAAAATTAAGTGAATTTGGCCTTATCAGAAAGTTTAGGTCAAGAGCTTCAATTAGCAAAAAGAATCAATTAAATCGGAGTTATAGAACTCGAGTTATGAACAAAAGAAGTTTGAATATGAATCCGAACAAATTTTGAAATTTGAAATTTTGAAAAAGTTGATGTGACAGGTTCACTGGATAGTTGAAAACAAGACGAAACTATAGGCGATGGTTTCATCTAATTTAGATGAACGAGTAAAAAGTTATGGCTATTTGAAAAATCAGGGCCAAGCTGTTTTACGAAAGAAAAATAGATATGGCTAAAAGAATTCTAGGTCTAATGTATAAATACAGAGCCTAATTGATAATCTATTTATTCTACCGTACTAGTCTAGAAATAATAAACTACGAAACTACAAAAAATACGAAGAAAAATACCTTTATAAGGTAGAGAAAAGACGACTTCGGAGAGAGGAGACAACTTCCAGAAGTCCCGCTGGAGAGGAGAAAAATATTTTTTTTAATTAATCTAATCAAACCAAAATATTGATTTAATCCGAATCGAATGATTTTTGGAAGCTCAATGGGACTATATTTATAGGTGGAAAGAGGTTTAGGGGTCAAAGGCTAGGCAATGTGGCACTAAACGTAGACATAAAAATCGAAAAGAGAAAAACGCACGGCTAAAGTGTTCGGTCGGCTGGCGCACTCGCGCTGCAGTTTTTTTTACTTTTTTTTTTAAGAAAAAGAAATATTTCTGAAAATAATATTTTTTTCTCCAAGCAAACCGAAAAATAAATAAAAACAGTTACGGGCCTGTCTGCTGACTATGTTGCGCATGTAGGCGACGTATAGTTATAGGCCGCACACGCAGTTTGTTTTTTTAATAGAAACATAAAAGGAAAAAACGTAATAACGAAAATAAAGATAGAATTTTATATAGGCATATTATATACCAGAATTTTCAGAAAAAGATTTACTACAGCATGAACATTTTTCTAGCGTCAAATAATGTCCACATAAATTCAAATAAATCAAAAGTTCTACTGGCTCATTTAAAAATCAAATAAAATATTTTAAAATACCAAAATGATTTCAAACTCATTTTTCTCCACTTTTCTACTGTAGGGATCATTTTACCCTATTTTCCATATATTTTATTTTTGGAGAAAAATAATTTGAATAACACCCAAATAACTCCAAATTGCAAATAATTTCAAAGGGACTTTAAATTTGATTCTTTTAAAATTCCAACTCATACTTCATACGATTTGAATAAGTCATTTTATCTTCTCTCATGAAAATCATTGAGTTGCATAAAGTTTCTGAATTTGAAATATTTTCAAATAGAATTCAAACCTTTTACATTTAATTTAATGGAAGAAGTCATGTCATCTTCTCTCTAGGGTTTTGTGATGAAATGAAATTTGAATTCATGGAGATCATAAATGCAAGGTGAAAGTTTGGGAAAGTCATTTCATTCCGTCTTATTCAACTTTCAAAATTTCAAATTTCACTCAATTTCACACAAGCAACCACACCACAATCAAACAAGCAACCAAAACAATTTATTTAATATAACATTCCAAAATTTAGAATTTTGGGATGTTTCAGGAGGACAACACAATTGACCACGGTCCCATTTTCCCAGTCTTGCTACTTCGTCTAGCTCCAGCGCCTAGATCCGTTTCCCGCACCCTTTTCTCAAGCGAGTCTATCCTTCCCCGCCAACCATGGTCGAAGCCCTCCAAGGACACTTGGGTGGCTCCATCGTGACCGAGGAGACCATCAAGGAGCTACGCGGCGCGAGATACTTGTCCAACGACATCGCCACCCGTGCCCCCGCTGCTGGCGAGCAGGTGACCGCTCCCGATGCAGGGGAGCGGGTGATTTTCGCCCCCACCTTATCAGAGGGTTGGGGTTCCTGCTGCACCCCTTTGTGCACGTGATCATGTACTGCTACGGCCTTGACTTTGACCACCTGGCCCCGAAATCAATCCTCAATCTCACCGCCTTCATCATGGTCTACGAGGCCTTCCTCCGTTGCGAGCCACACTTCGTCCAGTGGCTCAAGATCTTCGGAATCAAGCCGAAGTCCAGTGGCTCCGACATCATGGAGTGTGGAGGGGCCATGATCAGCAAGAACCAAGGGGCCGAATGGTTCAAGGGCACCTTCATTGAAACGGTGAAGGAATGGCAGTGTGAGTGGTTCTACATCACCGAACCGCTTGTCCCTTGCTAGGCCGGAGTCCCAGCATTCTTGGTTGGGCCTCCCTAGAAGCTCAAGTCCTGGAAGGAAAAGGGCGTCACTTTGGGGAATCAGAAGGAGGGGAGACCTTCATAAACAGGGTCAAGTGGTGGTCCACCGAGGGGAAGGTCCAGCTGGCGGACGTCATCAATGTCATGCTCAACCGCCGCATGCTCCCTCTTCAACTCCGGGCCACCCCGACGTGGGCACAAAAGCCCGAGGACATGCTCCCCCCTCAGCGCCTTCTTCCACTCCACCTTGGCCGCCATGTGGACCAAGCTCATGAAGCTGGCCAAGGACAAGATCCCCAAGGAGTTTGAGGACCGCAGCATCAAGCACAGCTATGAAGCCCCCTGGTAAGCGATGTTTACCTGAGCTACTATATTTGCCCTCCGAAGAGACGATTTTAACGAATCATCATGCTTCATGCTCTTGCAGAAGTGGCTGTCCTGGATAGTGAGCATTCGGTGCCACATCATTACCATAAGAACAACAGACCCCTCTGCTGGCGGTGCTCTTAACACCGGAGCCACACGTGGTGATCCCCAAAGGGACGAAGTCCCGGAGGGGCAAGCTAACTGCTCGGACACGGGAGACTTCGGTCACCCAGTCTGACGAGGCCCACACCTTCCCTGCCCATGATGGTGATGCAGAGGTGGATGATGTGGAAGAGCTCTCTCCCCCGAAGGGGAAGAGGGCGGCGTGCAAAGACGCTGAGTCCGGTATGCAGCCCAAGGGCTCAAAGAGGCCAAGGAGAACCTCGACCAGGACCGCCAGCATACTGCAGAGACAGTCGAGCTCTCTAGCGACTCAGAAGAAGGCCTCCTCGCAATGGGAGGAAGAAACCGGTGCCTCGAGGGTAAGCCGTGATCTTTAAATTATGTCTTTGTATTTGACATGTCCTTTTTATCAAAGGAGAACTCACAAGGTATCTTTTCTTACGCAATCCGCCAAATGAGATCCCGAACGGTTCCTCGAGTGGGTTATCCTCTGCTAGCGAGACTCCGGAGGCCGCCATTCCTCCCCCAGCACATGATGGGCTAGGGGAGGCGACGTCCATCATAGCTCCCGACATTGACACAACGAGGGTCGAAGAGGTGGCCGTCATGGCCGAGGTCGATACCTTAGCCCAACAAGACTCGGGGGAAAGACTCCCCGAGGTCATCAAGGAGGGGCTGGGCCAGTCGCTGCCCCAACCAATATCTACTCCAGCTCCACCACCACTAGTGGAGCCTGCTCGGCCCGGCACGTCGGTGCCTGGGTCCGAGGTCATACCACCCCCGCCAACTGCCCTAGAGGGGCCAGCACGGGGTGGACCGAGGAGATGGAGGAGACCCTGAAGGGTTCCTCCATTAAGGAAGAGCACCATGACTTAATCGGCGTGTCGCTCCTGGGTTTTCGGTCCGCGGGGGCTGGCCTGCATGAGGGTTTCAAGAGCCTTGTGACAAGCTTTGGGGTATGCGTCTATCCCTTTATTTTGGTGCTATAAAAGATTCAAGTACTTATCCGAAGATATGTCATTACAGCATTCTAAATGGCTTAGTAAGTGAGTAGCCCCGAGCCCAAAGGTGGTTTCAAGAAACCAGCATTGGGGTCGTAAGGTTTAAAAGGAGCTTGTCATGTAACCCCCAGGTCGTTTCTTAAGGCAGTCGTCCTGGATAAGTATTTTTGACTGTGGGCGTTGTAATAAGAAGTTCTAGTGATAGGTTTCGACCTCGGCTCTGGGATCCTTCTTTGAGGAGATAGTGGAAGTTAACCCAAAGCTCGAGATGTCCTAGAAAGACCTCGACCTGGTGAACTAGAGATACGAGCATTCTCAGGGTAAGCAAGCTCTATTTAAATTTCTAGGATAAGCCTTGCTGAATAAAAACTAAGACCGAACTATGTAAATGACAACAGTGTTAGCTGAGCTTGAGAAGCTCAAGGCCAAGCTCGAAAGAGTTCGACAAGAATCGAAGCTGCAACCGTGAAGGTGGAGGAGGCCCGAGTCACGGAGAAGGTGGCCGGGGACAAAGACCGGGCGCGGGTGGTGGAGGTTGAGGAGACCCTAAAGGGCGTGTTTGAAGGACGTGACAAGCTTCAGGTGGAAGAGAAGCAAACAAAGGAGGAGCTCAAAAAGCTCTTGCCCATGCCAACCTCAACACCATGGCCCTGGCGGACCGCAAGCTGCTACAACAGTTGGAGCAAATCACCTCGGGTAACCACTACTTATTGCAGTGTGTGTTTGGCAGCAAAGGGTGCGCCGAGCTCATCCAGCTGTGGCATTGCACAGAAGTCTTCGCCGATCTCCCGTAGAGCGTGACAGATGCCATTGTGCACTTCGACCAATTGGTGGGTCATGAGGTGGAGAAGGCCTCCCGGGGACAGTTCCCGGGATCTCCAGCGGTGCAGCTTCTATGCAATCGAATGAAGCAACTGGCCAAGCTACTATGCATGGCAAGGCCGACACTTCAAGACCTATGCATCGTACTCTGGCCTCCGGACGTCCTTCCGGGTAGCCTCTTTGGCCTCGTGATGCGCCTATGTGGGGCTGTCCCGCGTGCCAATAACTGGAGGAGGTCAGCGTGCTTTGAAGGAGCACGGAGGGCGTACGCCTGCATGAAGACGCGTTGACGCAAGGTCGATGCCATGACTGTGGTCATGGGTCCTCCTACAGACAAGCCTTGAACTGCGGAGCTATTCTATGAAGAGGTGGAGGAGGGAACTCGGCTTACCGAGACCGCGTGGCCGAAAGACTCTTTGTATTATTAGGTAGGACTTCAGAATGCCAAAGTGATGGAGTGTATAAAACATTATCTTTTGCTTAAATGGCCATGTCTTTAAATTCCATATGTGTTTTTGTTTTTAATTATTTTTACCTCCCAAGTGACTTCTTAAACTGAAAGTGGCCAGTCATTAGCTTCAGCTCCCACATAGATTAATACAAAGGGTGTTCCGAGATGCAGTTTTGATCCTTAGCCAACGTCTCGGTGCCCGGAGGCGGTCTTCTGCATATAGGAACGAGGCAATCAGACTATAGTGGCTTGAGAGCTTTCAATTAGTCCTAGGATTTTGACTGTGGGGCTGATGACAAGCCCCCGGTATGGGAAGTGGTCGGCCTGGTAGGCCAAGGTCTAAGCCATGACACACTTCGGCTTGAAAGTAGAGCCCTTCATTTAACATGGGTGATCTCTATTGTCACATCGCTTAACGCGGTCTACGGATGGCCGAGCAGTTTGCACCTAGCTAGATAGTCAGTTTTCAGCTTTCTCCGCTAAGGCGATCTGCCAATTAACCTGGCGGTGCTATCGCAGTGGTTCTCCCATTACACCCTGAGCCGAATTCATCGGGAACATAAGGACTACACATAGGAGCCGGACAATCCAACTATTGACCAAAATCTAGGTTTCAAACTGTGCATATGAAGCCGAAATCCGAGACGCCGAATACGTCGAACTTGTAATACAATTATCTCTTTTTAAAGAACTTCTACGCAGCAAAGGGCCTTGTTTATAAGGAAATACGTGAAGGACCTTGAAGGGCGTGGTTTATTTGTTTCATAATTTGAAGCCTTTACATGCCCTACTGCAACAAGAGGAACTAAAATAGTACACTGTAAAGGGGAAAGGGAGGAAGAAGAAATACATGGCAGGTGCTGAGATCGGGCTTTTAGGAACCCGGGCCGCATCCTGCCGCACGTCTGTGCTTCCAGGCTGTTGACCAGCTTGTAGTCACCGAGATCGGTGTTGTAAGGAAGATTTGTGCAATCTTGGTCCTTTGTGCGCCCAGGTGTTTATGGCCGAGCCCCTTGAAGGGGTCTTGCAGGAGTCTGCTTGCGTGGTTTAAGCCACACTAACGAGGTCGTGGTTGCTGGCTCTTTGACAGAAGCCTGCTGCTGTAAGGGCTCGAAGCCACGTCGGTTCTCGGTTGAACCGTTCCGATGTGTTGGTGAGGTTTTGGCTCCTTGGTGGCCCAGGGAATTTTGAGTACGAAATTGTGCACCCTGGGGACATAGTGCCCCATCCTGAGAGGGCACGCAAGGAGCCCATATCCCTATTTAGGGTGTGGATGTATGTGGCCGAGGTCGATTTGTGCGGCCCGAGTGCGCTTTGAAGAGCTGGTAGTGCGTTTATCGTTGCGGGCTGCCTCCTCGGATGCTTGCACCTTGGCTGCAAAAGTCACGGTCTTCTCTTCAGTCTAGAGCGAGTGCTCGGTGTTACCATTGGTTGTTCTAACACCGTTGGGTCCTGGCATTTTAAGCTTTAGATAAGCATAATGCGGGACAACATTGAAGCATGCAAAGGTTGTGCGCCCTAAAAGCGCATGATACCCGCTCCCGAAGGGTATGATGTCGAAGATTAATTCTTCGCTTCGAAAGGTTTTGAGCGAGCCGAAGACTACTTCCTAGGTGAGCGTGCCAGTAATGGGCCTCAACGCCTGGGATGACACATTTAAAGGTGGTAGTGATTGGTTTGATCCGAGATGAGTCGATGCCCGTCTTCCTAACCGTGTCCTCGTAGATGAGGTTGAGGTTGCTGCCTTCGTCCATGAGGACGCGTGTCAAATGGTAACAATTGACAATTGGGTCCAGGACCAGTGCCGCCGATCCGCCGTGCCTTATGCTGGTTGGATGGTCATTCTTATGAAAGGTGATCAGACAAGCCGACCAAGGGTTGAATTTCAGGGCAACTGGGTCCATCGCGTAGACGTTCCGAAGTATTCGCTTCCTCTCCTTTTTAGGGATGTGGGTAACTTAGATCATGTTGACCTTGGTTACCTCGTTAGGAAACTTCTTTTGGCATCCATTATTGGGCCGCCAAGGTTCATCCTCCTCTTCACTTTGGTTTTGGGGTTTACCTGGACCCTCCGCCGCACCCTTACCAGTTTGTTTAAAGACCCAGCAATTCCTGTTAGTGTGGGTTGCTGGTTTGTCTTGGGTGCCATGGATTCCGCATGGGCGGTCCAAGAGTCTATCAAGTTGCCTAGGTCCATCTCTGTTCCCTTTAAATGGCTTCCTTGTGTGTCTGGAGTTAGGTCTGGTGAACCCTGCATTAACCACATCGTCCTTTGTGTCGCTTCCGTCGTTCTTATACATGTGCTTGTTTTTATTGCGCTTGAGTTTTCCATTGGCGTCACGTGTTTATGAGGTGCCTGCCTCGGTGTTGTGAGAGCTGCGGGCGAGCCATCTATCCTCTCTCATGCAGAAGTGGGTCATCAGCGAGGTGAGAGCAGCCATAGTCCTCAGTTTGTCTTGACCGAGCTATCGGGCCAACAATTCATCTCGGATATTGTTTTTGAGTGCGGCAATGGCATCGGCTTCAGAGCAGTCTATGGTTTGGTTCTTCTTGGTGATGAACCTGTTCTAGAACTTCTAGCTAATTCGCCTGGCTGCTGGTGACACGACTCAGGTCGTCGGCGTCCGGAGGCCGAACATATGCGCCCTGGAAGTTTGCTCTAAAGGCGTCTTCAAGGGCGTCCCGGCTACCAATAGATTGGGGAGGTAGGCTATTGAGCCGATTCCTCGCCGGCCCCTTTAGTTTGAGCAGCAAATATTTAATGGTGTGGAGATCAAATCCATTGGCCATGTGTATGTGAAGGAGGAAATCCTCGATCCATACTGCTGGATCGGTGGTGCCATCGTATGATTCTAGGTTGACGGGCTTGAATCCTTCGGGGAACTGATGTTCCATCACCCTGTCTATGAAGCAGATCGGGTGAGCCAGACCTCGGAACTGAGGAGCCTCTCGTCGGAGGTCGGGCGAAAGCCGTGAATAGGCCTGATCTCGGGCATGTCTATTCTTGTCCATCCAGGCATCGTAGCCATCGAGCCGTGTGGGCGCGTGTTCCGTTGATCCATAGATGGACCGAGGGGGTGCCCTATTTGCCTTGATACACATCGAACATCATGAGTGTCTAGGTAATCCGCGAGGACCTTGTCATAACGGCGTGGTGGTGGTCGGTCATCGAGGTTTTCCCGTATTGTCCTGTCTCGCCCTCTAGGGGGTCGGGCATGGTCGTCGGCGAGCTCCTCGTCGAACTCTGGTAGGAGACGCCTATGTGGGAATGATTTCGACGCGCTATGGCGCTGGTGTTCCATGTCTTGTTTAGTGGAGAGT
Organism: Aegilops tauschii subsp. strangulata; assembly: GCF_002575655.3. Lineage (NCBI taxonomy): Eukaryota > Viridiplantae > Streptophyta > Magnoliopsida > Poales > Poaceae > Aegilops > Aegilops tauschii. Next base: position 283,566,500 of record NC_053036.3, read on the forward strand.
ACTTCAACCCACTTTCGTTTAGTGTGTCAGTGTTGGCCTTCAGCTGTTGCTGCTTGCACTTCATGCTCCTGGCTGTTGCAACGAGGCACCGCCGGAAGAGCTCTTGTTTGAAGGGGTCTTCGGGGCCGACAAAGTCCTCGGTACCAAGGCTTTCGTCCTCCGGAGATTCCGGCATGTGATTGTCATCTGCCACTTTGAAGCGGTTGCCGGGATCTAAATCCCTAAGACGCCCATCGGGTGTGCCGTTGCGCCCTAGGGAAGCTTGATGGTCTCCCTCGGGGTTGTCGGTGTCACTGGCTTTTGCGTTGCCATTATCGGCGGTTGCATTATTGCCGCTAGGTTCCCCATTGTTGCCTCTTTTGCGTCTTGGGCGATGTCTTGGAAGGGTATTGGGGGTCTCCACCATGTAGACATCATAAGTAGATGTAGCAGTCCACCTGTCGGTGTTTACCAGGGGTGAGGTGTCTTCTGCGGGACCATCTGCATTTTCATCCATGTTCGAGGCCTCTCCGTAGTCTAGTACGTCGGTTAAATCTTCGACTGTGGTGACTAGGTGGGTGGTGGGTGGGACATAAATTTCCCGATCGTCAGCTTTAAGTCAAACCTGATCATAGACCGAGGCCCCACCGTCCAAGATGGACATCGCTTGGATACGATCAATCATCTCATTAAGGTGAGACAACTCTTCCGGATTCATTATTGAGTTATAGGTGAGGTTGACTCAAAGTGTGCCCGCCTAGTAACTCGACGTGTCTTCAACACAAAGGGGATCTAGGAGTGATTCCGGATTCTACGCCGAGGTCAGGTCCAACCCTGACATGATTCCCGAAGTGGGGGCCAAATCTGCATCTGGGCTGGAGATCGGAAGGGCGTCAGCCGAGGTGGTCACGTCAAGGGCCTCTAATGGTGCCGTGACGGAGATCGGTTCTGGGGTCGAACCCACGGCGCTAGATAGGTTCTCGATTCGGTCGGTGGCCCATCCTGACAAGATGAGCTAACCACAGAAGTCCGCGGTGTACTCGAGGCTGCCAAAAGCCACGATCCGACCTGGGGCATAATTCTCGACCGAGGTTAGATGACCCGTCGACTCGGCGAATAGACCATGCTGCTGAACACAGAAATCTAGCCGGGGGTGAAAGCGCTCCCGAGGCCATGGGAGCAGTTGACCCGCAGGTGAGCCATCAATCCTTGTGGTGATCTTATAGCCGAACTCAATGAAAGCACCAGTGTCGGTGTCAAAACCGTCGTACCTTGGGTAAGGGGGTCTTGAGCTGTGGATCTCGGATTGAGGGTACCATGAACAAAGGAGACGATGTTTACCCATGTTCGGATCCTCTTGATGGAGGTAAAACCCTACGTCCTGCTCTTGTTTATATTGGTGAAGATGTATCTAGTACAGAGTTGATCTACCTAGAGGTCGAAATGTGTGGTCTAACTCTAGGGCTAGGTGAATGATTTTGTGTCGATGTCTCCTCCATGGGCTAAACCCTATGGCTTATATACACGCCAGGGAGGGTATCTAGGGTTACAAGGGTCGGTAGCTATGAGCTAGGTAGCGGCAGAGATCTTGGAGTATACGTCAAGTTTTCGGGAGAGGTAGTCTTGAACACGCCTCCTACGTGCGGCTTTCAGAGTCCATCTTGATCACGAATGGCGGCTTGCCGAGCCAACCCGAGGAGAATGGGTCGGCTGGGTTAATACCCCCTTATCCAGGATACCGTCAATGGAATTCCATATGATTTTTTCTCCAACCTATTTTTACAATTCCTTTGTTTTTCATGTGGTGTTGAACACTCTTTGCTAATCCTATTGTATTTAGCACTCTAGTCCCATACTTTCCCCATTCCCGTGTTTAGGTTCGGTCATTTTTTTCAATGTATTATGTCCAAAATGTAATGAACGTGCTCCATTTTCTATGCAAATAATCTGGTTTGCAGTAATTCATTTATTTATTCTTCTGTAGGGGGTTTGCATGTAATTCGTCAGGTCTGAAATGTAAAGTACGCCGGCATGGTTGGATGGCCTGCTCCCGCATCCCTGTCCGCGGACCCGTCCATACCAGTTGGCATTCAAAGTTGGAGATGCTTCGAATCCTGCATGCGCTTTGACCCAGATGTTCTATGTCCCACATGCCGGCAAAAGGACGCGCATAGAAATAGCCGAGGAGTACATATAGGAGGAAAAATGCTTGAAAAATTATATACTATGAAGCATAGCTGCGGTTCAAAGAAGAGACCCAAAGTGATGACAGGTATAGGTTGCACGCACCCAACTAGTGGTAGTAGACGTACAAGTACTTAGTACTCCTATTCTATCAACACGAGTCCCATCTGACAACGACGTCCGTGCTACAGCTAGCTCTTCTCCCTCCTCGTTTCTCTTCTAATTCTAACTCAGCCGACACGCGGTGGGCGGGGTGGGGATTTGCCGACAGCCGGTTTGCTCAACTACGGCCCCACCTGACCGTGAAAATGCAAAGACGAAAAGTGTTCCCTAGCTTGAGCGGTATGCCAGACCGACTGTGGAGTACTCCCGACCGTGTGGGGGTGCGGTGCGAACACGGATGTCTTTACCTTTTTAATTTGTAGATAGAAAATGCCAAGCCAATGCGCGCTTAGTGGCGGGCCGGAATGATAGTGTGTGGTGCGACGCGAATGGGACAGGCATGTTGTACTTATTCCACTTTCTCGTTTTGAACTTGTGACATGTACGTAACACTTAGTTTTGAATTTACAAGTTTGATTGTCGCGCCAATATATATAGTATAGTTTGGTAGGTTGGGTCTCGTACGTAATTCTAAAGTCAAAATTTGGGATAAAACACGATGGTGACCAGTAAACCAGGACGAAGACAATGATACTACATATAATGAACGCCAAATAAGAGCAAGGGATCACACATGTCATTTAGGACTCGAATAATAATGCCATACACTAACACAATAAGGCCACGAGGCAATGCAGTGCCGGTTATAGGAGGCAAGAAGACAGATGCATCCATCGACGTACTCCTCCTCCTCAACTCAGGGCGCCGGCACATCGAACAATGGCTGAGGAGCAGCGGCTTTCGTGGCGAGGTCAACGTGCTTCTGAACAATGGCGTCCAAAGATTCCAGCCAGCCGAAGAAGGCCAACGTCTTTGTGTCGTCCCTGGCCCTGTAGTGCCCCATGTGGATGATTTCCTCATAGAAGTGGATGTGTAGGTCGATGGTTTTTTGCATGGCGAGGAGCTGCGCGGTGAGCGCGGCCTCGAGGAGGACATTCTTCATCGCGACATCTGGCACCTGTTGGGCCACCAGTGCTTGAAAGAGGTCGTCACCATGGATGCCGATGAGGGTGGCAGGCAACGAGGAGCTTAGGTGCACGGGTTGGAGGAGTATGGCAAGGTTGCCCGTGCGCTTCTTGACGGCGGTGAACTTGCAGATGGAGCGGATCATCATCTCGTCCGTGAGAGAGGCGAAGCAGGCGTCGATGAGGGCTATGACGCCGGCGACTGCCAACACCATCTGTAAACACTGCATGGTGTGGGGCCATAGGCCGACGTCTTGGATGATCTGGCACAGCCGACTGCCACTCGCGTGCATCGCCTCCATGGGTGCTTGTGGCTTTTGGTCACTTGGTCTTGGTCTTGGATTGGAGTGATTAGTGGTGCTTATGATTTGGTAGATGGATTGGAGTGGTGGGGAGGCTTCATATAAGGGTGCAAACTGCATTGCATTCACATTGTGCTAGCTCCATTGTGCTTCTCTAATTAATTCCCTTTGCATGCTAATTGAGGATGCATCATTGACCATTCAACATTTCGGGAACCGCTACCCTCTCCCTCGTTGGCAGTCAAGCCGTATCAATGTAAATGCGTGTTAAAAAGAGACTAGTCATTACTACATTGTGCACTGCGACCAAGGCAGAGGGGAAAACAAGAGAACTTAATATTTACTACCATTGCATGCTACGAACTGACCGCTGCATGCCATGCTAGGTAGTCTCAAGGCATTAGAAACATACACGACCCACATCTCTTATTGGTTGATTCCTTTATTCATGTCAAGAAACAAGAAACGAGGTCGAGTTAATCCACCACACCTGACTATTTTGGAATTATTTGATTTTTTAAGATGACTATAACTAGCAATCGCCACAATAACCGTAAGATCTGCATGCGATCACCTATTGGACGCAAACAGCAATAGAAAAGAAATGGCACAAAACTGCCACTCCACGCCCCTCCCCTACACATAAGACTGCCACGCGAGCGTGCGCAACTCCCACATTTGAGTTGTGCTTGGATCGTCACCTCTTTGAGAAGTCAAACAATGATGTTACTACTACTACAGTACCGAATCAACTGCTGCATGTCCACCACGTGGGGGGGGTGGGGAGGGCTTGTTGTAAGCAAAAGCTTCTACTCGTCCTACGAGCCACCACACACATGGGCGAGGGAGAGGGCATAGTACAGTGCTTCTCCTTGATGTACGAGTTGACGTGACACATCAAAGCAGTACACTCGATTTTCTCAAAAAGTTGTGTTTACCTATGCATTAATTACAATGCATGCATGCTATGAGTTTCCTGTTGATCCTTGCATGTGCTTATTTAATGCACCTTCAAGTATGAACATGTGATGGTAAACTTGTCACAGTGGAGAGCACCTCCAGTGTTTGGAGGCAGCACTGCCTCTAACACGAGCCCCACATGCTTGCCTCTAAACTTGGCTAAAAGACCCACAGTGTATAATATTTACTGCAGCCTCTAACATTTACCCCACCACAAGTTAAAAAAATATTCCCCTCTTGACTAGATCAACATGCAAACTTCAATCACCAGGATGATAGGTAGGGCCAGAAGATTATTTTAATCAAAAAAATGCTTGGAGATAGTCTCTTAGCATGGAGGTGACTCCAACGATTTTAAGCATAGAGGCATGGTCTGCAGTGTATGGCATCGACTTCTAATGCTTAGAGGTAGCCTCCCTAAAATACACGGTACCCTAGGCTATGTTACTACATCCATAGTGGGTAGTATAAGCGGCCCTAAAAATGGAGAATAACTTTACACTAGTAACATACACGCTATCCTAGACTATGTTACTACCTCCCGTACACATGAAACTGCCACGCGAGCGTCCGGGTTGTGCTTCGCTCTTCGCCTCTTTGGGAAGTTGAACAATGATGGTACTACTACAATATGCTTCTAGCCATTTGACACCGAATGAACTACTGCATGTGCACCACGTGCGGAGGGAGATCATGTAGCAAAAGCTTCTCCTCGTCCTGTGATGAGGACATGGCTACCATAGTTACACCCACAGCCCCTGGTGCTATACCTATTGGGCCAACTACTAGAGCTCGCACACACCAGTCATTTTATCAGGTACTTTTGTTTCTTGGTCATGTTTCTAATGTTCATGAGAATGTGATGCTGCCTAATAGTTTCTTACAGTTGAAGCACTGAGCATGGACAAGAAGAAGGAACACTCGAGCATGATCAAGTGTTGGGATGAAGGTGCGTGCAAAGGGAGCAGGAACCGTGTTGCTAGTGGAGATTTCCATACTTTGAAGCCACCATGATGACATACAAGAAGATGGACGAAATATACAAGATGATCTTTAATAAATTTCGTCCATAGCTTATTATTGGTGTTGCACCACCTTATTTGTGGGCCAGGCCCATGTAATATCAAAATACTACTTCATAGGCTATTTTTAGAGTCTGTATTATAGGGGAAATGACTCAGGAGGTGTTTTAGTCCCACCCTGCCAAGGGTGGACAAAATCCCCTCTCTTTTACCCTATAAATACAACCCTTAAGGCATCCTCCAGACTGGGGGATTTGTTTAGTTAAAATTTTGCCATTGCAACTTTGTGTACTTTGTTTATGTCCAACGACTAGACCAAGACTGCTTTCGGATCCCCACCTTTATCAATACTTCATCTATATTCGCAATATTCAGATCGCATTATCATATTCCTGCTTGTTCTTCGATTGCTTGCAGGAATAGACCTTCGTGGCCAGGTTGATCATGCTCCGGCGTCGTCAATAACCTCTCAGAGTTGGTTTAGCGATTTCTAAGGCGCAATGTTGTGCATGTTTGTAGTCGGATCGTCAAAGTCGTCTCCACCAAATCGATAGTTATCATCTCATCGAAAGATCGGGACACCCTTACTCCTAATCAAGTGGTATCAGTTTTCAGGTTTCTCCGTGAGACTTTCTAGTTATCTCTAGATTAGATTTATTTTCATGCCTATTGTCCAGAAAAAGAAGACCACAAAAAATGTTAGATCTGTTCATCCTTTGTCCAAGCGAGTCCGAGCCTTTGCAATTTTCTTTTTAGTGCTTGCATAGTTGAATTATCGGTTGCATCATCGTGTCGACTTGCTGGTCTTAGTGTCTAGTCGTTTAGAGTTTTGAGTTCTGTTCACAGTTTTCATGCCGCCGCCGCACCATCTTCATTGCCGTTTCCATATACCACCACCACATCATTATCCTTCCACTGTCCACCATCCCATCCATCTATTTCCACCACGTGCTACCCATCGTTCATTGTCATAATCACACTTGAGGTCGTTCGCATCTTCGCTTGATCCAATCTAAATCTTATCTACTTTGTTTTGGAAGGAGAGAAAAAAGTGTGAGAAAAAAGAGTGAGAAAAAAGAGAAGAGAAAAGTAAAAAAAGTGAGAGAATAAAAAGAAATATCGAATCTATCTAGACTCAATCTCATACCTCAATTCAGATTGGAATCTGTTTTCCGCAGCGTTCAGTAAAACTGTCATATCTTTTTCGTATGTAGTCCGTTTTTGGCTCAACAATTACTCAAATTAAAGCTAGCGACAAGCCGCATCTGAATAGTTGCAAAAGCAAGCTCAATATTTGGCACCTCAAAATTGGCTACAAAATAGGTCTTTTTGCCCTCCGAAGTTCAGGAATACAGCTTGTTCTGCTTGTTCTGCTTTTTCAGTAAAACCATCCTTGATGTAATAGCGGTCCCAAGATGTATGCGTCAAACATTTGGCATATGGAATAGAAAAAGTAGGATCATGCGCATACAAGTCTTTTATGTGCTCAAAGCGAATGACATTCAATTCAAGTTTAGTGACAAGCATGCATTTGCGGGAAAGCACATCCGCCACAACATTTTCCTTACCGTTCATGTACTTTATGACATACGGAAATGACTCAATGAATTCACTCCCCTTAGCATGACGCTTGTTCAACTTAGTTTGAACTTTAAGGTACTTCAGCGTTTCATGGTCGGTATGAATGACAAATTCATGAGGGCGAAGATAATGTTCCCACTCACGCAAAACTCGCACTAAAGCATATAGCTCTTTGTCATAGATGGGATAATTGAGGTGTGCTCTGGAAAGTTTCTCACTAAAGTAAGCAATTGGGCGCTTCTCTTGCATTAACACACCTCCTATGCCATTACTGCTAGCATCACAATGAACCTCAAAAGTTTTGTCAAAATTGGGCAAAGCAAGCACGGGAGCATGTGTAAGCAAATTCTTAAGATCATTAAACGCGGTGTCTTGGGATGGTCCCCAAACAAAAGGTCTATTTTTCTTACTCAAAGCATGTAAAGGGGATGCAATGGTGCTAAAATCCTTCACAAATCCACGATAGAATCCGGCTAAACCAAGAAAACTATGCACTTGTTGCAAGTTGGTTGGTTGTGGCCAAGTTTTAATAGCATTGATCTTAGATTCATCAACATGAACACCCTTAGAAGACACAACAAAACCCAAGAAAACAAGCTTATCAACAACTAAAAGGCATTTGTCCATTTTAGCATAAAGGCGCTCTTTCCTAAGGGTTTGCAACACGGTTCTAAGATGGGTGACATGATCTTTGAGCGATTTGCTAAACACAAGAATATCATCAAAATAGACCACACAAATACGCCAATGTAGGGGCGAAGAACAAAATGCATGACTCGCATGAAAGTACCGGCTGTTTCGGATAAACCCATTGGCATAACAAGCCATTCATATAAGCCAAATTTGGTCTTAAATGTGGTGTTCCATTCATCACCTTCTTGGATGCGTATTTGATAGTAGCCACTTTTAAGATCAATTTTAGGGAAAATTGTGGCTCCGCTAAGCTCATCTAGCATATCATCTAGTCGTGGAATGGGGTAACGATAACGCACGGTAATAGCATTGATAGGATGACAATCAGAACACATGTGATATGTACCATCTTTCTTGTGAACAGGGATTACCGGTACGGCACATGGGCTTAAGCTTTCTCATACATGGCCATTGCCGATGAGTTGTTGTACTTGCCATTGGATCTCCTTGGTTTCCTCGGGGTTGACGCGGTAGGGAGCCTTGTTAGGAAGGGGTGCTCCGGGGATGAGGTCGATTCGGTGTTCGATGCCTCGAAGAGGAGGTAGACCCGGAGGTAGCTCGTCGGGGAATACATCTTGGAATTCCAGCAATATAGAAGCTAACACTAAAGGTAGAGTGTGAGAGGTGTTAGTTTTGGGTGCCTCGTCCTTGCACAAAAGGATATAGTGTATGACACTTGATGGGTTCTCACACACTTCTCTCATCTTACTTTTTGTGGCAAATAGGACTAAGTTTTTCTTGTCGCTCATCGTGGAGGCACTCAATTTGGGCTTGTGGCGCTCACTCTCTTTTGGGTGGTTCGCTCTCTCACTATTCTCTCCACGATGAGTGTCTTGCTCATCGGCGATCACTTGGTTAGGAGACATAGGTCGTAGCACATACTCATTTCCTTTCATCTTGAAGCTATAGTGATTCGTACGACCGTTGTGGATGACGCCTCGGTCAAATTTCCATGGTTGTCCAAGAAGAAGGTGGCAAACGGACATCGGAACGACATCGCACTCCAAAGTGTCTTTGTATGCTCCTATTTTGGAGGAAACTTGCAGCATATGCTCGACTTGGATAGTGCTGGAGTCGCTTAGCCATTGGACCTTGTATGGATGCGGGTGCTTCATCTTGACAAATTGGAGCTTGAAGCATAGTTCTTCACTTCCCAAGTTATGGCAACTCCCTCCATTGATTATGACCTTCACGGACCTTCCATTGATGCTGGCCTTGGTGTAGAAGATATGGCATCTTTGGTCTTCAACTTCTTGATGTTGAAGTGTCAAGACCTTGGAGACAACGAGAGCAGGGCTCGAATCTTCGTCACAAAAGACTTGATCATCTTCATCTTCGTTCACGCGCCGGTGCATGGCCACTTGCCCATGGGCTTCCATCTCCTCTTCACTCATGGAGTCATATGTTCCGTCGTTGTTGAGGATCATGGTGCGCTTGTTGGTACACTCAAAGGACTTGTGGCCTCGGCTGCCGCATGTGAAGCACTTGATTCAACTTGTGTTGATGGTCTCATCGGTTGGAGTTATAGATGATGAAGCTCTCGGCTTGAAGTTGCTTGTAGTAGGAGGACAACTTGAGGTTGTCGAAGTTTTCTTATAACTTGACTTGTCGCCGTTGCTTGTAGGAGGCTTGGTTGAGGTAGAATGTGTTGGAGTCGTTGAAGCTTGGTTGTAGGAGGAGCCGTAGCTCTTGGAAGAGTACTTGGCATACTTGAAGTCATCTTGCACTTGGCGTTCCGCCTTGGTAGCTTGGTGCACTAGCTCGATGAGGTCCGAGTACGATTGGAAATCCGCAATCTTCTTGATAGGATGATTGAGTCCATTCAAGAAACTTGCCATAGTTTTCTCATCATCTTCCGTGACAATGGCTCGTATCATGGCGATCTCCATTTCCTTGTAGTATTCTTCAACGCTCTTGGTTCCTTGCTTGAGGAGTTGGAGTTTCTTGAAGAGGTCGCGTTTGTAGTATGTTGGCACAAAGCATGCTCTCATGACATCTTTCATTTGATCCCATGTGGTGATTCGTGGTTCACTTCTTGCTTCTCGGTGCTCAAGGACTTGTTCCCACCATATGATGACGTAGTCTTGCAACTCAAGGGATGCCATGGCGATCTTCTTCTCTTCCTCATAGTTGTGCAAACGAAAGATCTTGTAAACCTTCAATGCCCATGAAAGGTACTCTTTGGGATCATTGCTTTCAGTGAACTTGGGCATGGTGAACTGGAGCTTGCCGTAGCGTTGCTCTTCATTGTGTTGGGTCGGGGATGATGACGTCCTTGACGTGGAGGATTGTCAACCTCATGTTGCTCTTAGCATGGAGGGTTGTCAACCTCATGTTGCTCTTGGCGAACTTGGGGTTCTTGTCGAGCTTGTGGTTTGATAGGGGCTTGTTGTTCTTGATGAGCTTGTGGAGGAGCTAGAGGAACTTGACGACGCGCTCATGCTTGATATCTTCTTCCGTGAACTTCGTTGCGAAGTGCTTCTTCTTCTAAATGTGTTTGGCGGTTCCGGTTGGCAACGACATGATTTGTATGATGGAGGGCACGTAGTGCCTCAAGTGCTTGAGCTTCACGCCTTTCTTGTTGTTGACGTAGCGCGATGGCGTCTTGCTCATCTTGATGTTGGCATTGCCATTCTTGCAGGAGCTCTTGTTGGTGACGTTGCTCGTGTGCTTCCTCTTGTTGGCGTTGACGTTGCCTTTCTTGTGCTTGCGCAAGAGTTGCTTGATTTTGACGATGTCGATGTTCTAGTTGTCAAGTTTCTCTTGTGGAGGATTGCCGTGTAGAGTATTGCGATGTGCATGATGGTCCTGGCGCGTGGCTCGTTGATAAGTGTTGGATGTCGGTGTACTTGAGCCGGAGATTGTGTCGTGGGAGTGTCGACTCGAGCAGCTCCGTCTTGAGTAGGACGAAGTGGTAGAAGAGCGGTTGACCAACAAGGCACGAATCTCGCCCATTCTTGCATTGCTCTGTTGTTTTTGTTCGTCGAGCTTGTTGTCGAAGTAGTCTCTTGTATGTTGCATAGAGAGGCGTAAGTCGGTGGCGAGATTGTCGATGCAGTCGCTCATTGCTTGTTGTTCTTGATATAAAGCTCGTTGTGCACTGAAGAGGTGGCTCTTGGTGACGTAGGAGGTCATGGCATCGTCTTGCTCGATGAAGAGTGGGTTGGTGGAAGAACTTGTCCTATCCATCATTCCAAGCAAATATGTGAGTGGGAGAAAGAGCAGAACTATAACAAATGTACCTTGACCGATGTTGAAGATGGATCAATGATCACTCAAATGTGGAATAAGGAAATAACACAATTGGTACCAATTCTTGTCGGTTTCTCACACCTACACAAATAAAAGCTTATGGTGGAGCTCGGTTAGGATGGTGGCACAAAATTTGATGCAATTGTTAGTGAGCCTAAATAATGTTGGAAAAGATTCACAAATTTGCAAATGCAACAAGTATACCAATAGCAATATATGGTACACGAAAACACACACGCAAAAAGATAATTGGGGTCGTGTAAGAGCCAAAATGTGGAATCCACGAAAATTCTCTAGTTGCACAACACCAGAGAGACGCTAGCACGATTGCACAATAGGCGGATATGAAACTTGTGCACAACCTACTAAGAAAAATGCAATGACTTCTATCCCAAGTATGCTATTTGTATGGTATCCCTATGATATGATCCAAGATGATCGAGTATGACAATCTTAATGTAGTATGATGCTATGGTTCTTGCTTAAAAGCTCTTTGCTTATCCTTCCCTTTTGCTTAAAAGCTTGTTTGGCTCTTTCTCTTTTGAGCTCTTTTCTCATGCAAAACTTCATGAACCAAGATAGCAATTGCGTATGCTATGACAACCTTGTGACACAAGAGATGATACGAAGATATGCACCACAATGATATGGTATGTATGCTATGGGAAGTATGATCACTAATGTGCACAAGTAACGTTGCTGGCAATACTCAAAGGCTAGTCTCGATAGGTAAGGTACGCAAAATGGGCTATGGGGTTATCAATGCAATGGCAAGAATGTACAATGATGATATACCACAATACTGAGGTGATGCTGTAGAGGTTACCGGTGATGTTGGTTGTTTGTAAGCAAGACCGGTTGATGTCGATAACGAATATGAGCGGCGGTGATGTCGTCGAAGTCGAACCGTCCCTAAGTAGCCGAAATGAGTTAGGAAACGAAAACCGCAACTCATGTTCTCAAATACGCAAATGTGTCAAAATTGTCTCGGAGTGTGGGGCGTGTAAGCGATGGTGGTTGCGGAAAGCGGTGGTGGCATGCAAGTGCGTATGCGGAAGTGGGGGTAGAGTGCGTATATGGAAGTGGATGCGGATCGGTGAAGGTTACCGAACCAAAAAATTTTAGTTTAGTCAGGGATCATCGGACGTCCGATGGTGGTCGGACGACCGATAGTCGTCGGATATCCGGTCGCGGTCGGACGTCCGGTGCCTGGGCCATTTCGGGCACGGGATGAACTTGGGTTTTCGAGGTGGAGATGGCGAAATTAGTCAAATTCGGGCGATTTTGTGGAAGGAAATGGTGGAGATGATGGGGGAAAGCTAGATCCACTTGAGGAAAAGCAAATCCATGGATCAAATCCAACAAAACTTCATCACACCAACAAATGAAAAAAAATTGGGGGCTATTTTTGTGGGGAATTTTCGAATTTGGGGAAGAACACAACAAAACAAGGCTAGAAAACAAGGGTAGGGGCTCCAAAATCGTGATCAAACTTGGCTCATGATACCAAGATGATGCAGGGTAGAACCCTAGGGCCTGATCTTTCATGATTGGAGCGGATCCTACGAAGAACATGAGGGGACACACGAGGGAAAACACGAGAGAATCACTCAAACCAACAAGATTCGATTACACATGTGATGGATCCTCGAAACACAAAGAGATACACGATCCACGATCAACAAGGGACGATACAAGTAGCTACTTCTTCTCCGTGAGGAGGTCCTGAAGGTCTTCCCGTTAGGGGTCCTGAATCCAAGGTGAATCTTCTCCGTAGAGGCCGCGGTCTCTCTCGGTGGAGTAGATCCGTATGGATGAGCAAAGCTCTATTTCAAGTATGAGCTAAACCAATGCTAACCATAGAAAGAGGGAGGAGGAGGTCTATTTATAGTCTAGTGTCACGAAAGGGTACATGGGCCTCGGCCCAACACGCTGTCACCACACAGGCGTCAGACGTCCGACGGTCAGCGGTTGTCCGATGGCTCGCGAGGGTCCGGACGTCCGGTACTTGTCGGATGTCTGATGTTTTGTCTCTCGTCAGGTTTTGTCGATCGTCCGGTCGGGGCTGGACGTCCGAGACGTCGGTCGTTCGGAGGCTTCCATACTTTCGATGTTTTAGCTCGGTGATGGTGGTGTCGGCCGTCCGGTGGTGCTCGGCCGTCCGGGCGCTGGGAGGTGTCGGACGGCCGATCGGCATCGGTCGACCGATCTCTGGAGCATGCGCAGGCTGGAACTTGGCCGGCCGGTTGGAGCCTCCAGGCGTCGGACGTCCGAGAGGCGTCGGTCGTCCGAAGGCTGGGAGTTTCAAGCAGTCCTTCTTGTTCCTTGTACTTGGTGTCCTCGCTGTCTTGTCCGTTGGGTGTAGCTGATCCATGGCCTTCCTCCAAATACCTGATCACAAATAGGGTCTCCACTTGAGGTAGTAGCCATGTCTCATATGTAGAGAGTGGTAGTTCGGAGAGGAGCGAGTTCACCTTATCTTCAGCCTTTGTTGGAGCTCTTGTCATTGATCCAAGTGGTGTCGTCGGAGATGTAGGTAGGTCCATGGGGATGGCCTTGGGATGCTCTGCATCACTCGGCCCGGCTCCAGGCCGTCCTAACAGACGAGTCGGCCTGGAGCCACCCCGAGATCAGCCCCATGCATCCCATCACCATGCACCTGTCGGCGTCCTGGAGATCGCTCCGGAGCTAGTCCAGCGCGGTGTAGGCTTCCTCTAGAGCCCCGGGCCTGATAAGGGGGCCGCAGTCCGCCAACACAAGGGCCTGGAGAAGAGGCGGCACCGGCGCATGAGCTGGCGTTGCCGCAGCAGCAGGGCACTTGGGGGCTCTAGAGCCTCCGTCCCCCATGGGTGCGACGGGGATGGGCGGCTTCGGAGTCTACTAGCCCATGGAGGCAGGTTCCTCCTGAGGCTTCACCACCAAGCTTTGGGGAGCCCGTTCTGTCATAGGGGAGCCAGAGGCGATCTCCTCCGTTTGAGCCAGGGCCACCGCGGCCGTGGCGAGCGGTCGTGCCTCCAGGGTCCTGGCTTCCTCCTTCCTCTTCTTCACCACGACCTCCATCCTGGTCATCGGGAGGGGAGCATTGTGGGCATGGGATCATGGGTGGCAAACGAAAACAAGGTGAGATGCTTACTCGTCAGAAGCGATGTACGCCCTCTTCTTAGCCGGGGCCAGGGTGCCTCCAATCTTCCTAGGCGCGGACTTTGTCGCATCCTGAGGATTGGTGGGGTGCACGACGGTTGGCCTCGGTGCGGCGGCGAGGACGGCAAGGCGGAGGCGTCACCACGAGGAGGGGGTGCTGCCCCGCCCTTCTTTGGAATCGTTCGTCCTGGCCTCCGCTGGGCCGGGGAAGTGGCTCCGGACCTCGTCACAAACCCGGTGGAGCATGGAGGCTCCATGACGGGGGCTTGGCGGCGTCGTCATCATCGAAGAGGCCGCGGAGATGCTCGCCCTGAGACGGGGGAGAGATCTCCACCACATCGTCCACGGTCCCCTTCGAGTCATCCTCACCCTCTCCCCCGGAGTCATGACCAGATGCCACCGTCACAAGGGAGTTGGGGAGCTCGGGCAGCACGAGCCCCAGCTCATTGAAGATGGGCATGGTTGCCCGGCGGTACAGCGGGATGTACGCTGCTGGGAGGTTGCCTAGATTCCCCTCGAGCAGGGTGTTCATGGCCCTATCCAGCTCCTCGCCCGTCAGGCTCCCCGAGCGCAGCGATGTCGTCCCCCGCGCCCTTGAGCTCCCACATGGGACGCGTGTGTGCTTTGAGCAGGGCCAGGCACTGCGTCAGGAACTCCTTGACAAGCATGGCCCCCGTTAGCGCCCTGACCTCCATGTCCACCGTCATCATCCTCAGGACCGGTGTTGCCCGAGGGTCGGAGAGCTTCTGATGGGTGATAGAGGCGAAGGTGTCCTGTCTTTCGATGAGATGGTGGCTATCGTTTTTGGTGGAGTGGACTTTCACGATCCGACTACGAACGTGCAAGGACGTCGCACCTTAGCAATCGCTAAACCAACTCCCAGAGGTTATTGACCACGCCAGAGCAATATCAACCTGACCACGAAGGTCTATTTCCAACAAGCAAACGAAGAACAAGCAAGAAACTGAAATTCCAATCTGGATATTGTGAATATAAGAGGAAAGCTTTATTAATGAAGGTGGGGTTCTGTGACATCTTGGTCTGGTCGTTGAACACAAACGAAGTATGCGAAGTTGCAGCTATGGCGAAATTTTAATCTAAACAATACCCAAAGTCTAAACGGTGCCCTAAGGGCTGTATATATGGAGGAAGAGGGGGGTTGGATTTCGTGGCCCTTGGAGGAGGGGTCCGAAACCAACCCTATCTCTTGTTTCCCCACACATACGGACTCTAAAAACAGCCTATACTCAAGTATTACGAAATTACATGGGCCTGGGCCAATAATAAGGTGACGTAGCACCAATAATAGCCTCTAGACAAAATTTATGAAGTGGCATCTTGTATATTTCGTCCAAGACTTCATGCACTCATTATGGTGGCTTCAAAGTCCTGAAATCATCACTTGTAACTCCATTCTTGTTCCCCTTGCGCATGCCATCATCTCCATGCTTGGTCTTGCTCCAGTGTTCATCCCTCTTATCCATGCCAGGCCCTTCATTTGTAAGCAAAACAAATGTATCCAATTTAGGCAGCATCATATTATCATGAACATTAGAATCATTACCAAGAAATGAAAGTACCTGATAATATAATTGGCGTGCGCGAGCTCTAGTAATTGGTCCAGTATACGTAGCAGTAGGGGCTGTGGGTGGAAAAATGGTATTGATGTCCTCATCATCCTCCCCTTCTTGAAATGAAGTCATCCTCGATGCAAGCTCATCTTCCTCACCCAAATAAGGCTTCAAATCTGCAATGTTAAAAGTGGGACTAACCCTAAAATCCATAGGCATCTCAACTTTATATGCATTATCATTTATTTTCTCTAGCACCTTAAAAGGACCATCAGCACGTGGCATCAGCTTTGATTTTCGCAAATCAGGAAATCTATCCTAACGCAAATGTAACCAAACAAGATCTACAGGTGCGAAAACAACATGTTTTCTACCCTTATCTCCAGCAAATTTATATATAGCATTCATACGCTCAATATTTTCCTTAGTTAACTCATGCATTTTTAAGATCAATTCAGCATGTTGTTTAGCATCAAAATTAACCTTCTCCAAAGATGGAAGAGGCAACAAATCAATAGGTGCACGAGGTAGGAAACCATACACAATTTTAAAAGGGCACATCTTAGGAGTAGAATGCAATGAATGATTATAAGCAAATTCAATATGAGGCAAGCATTCTTCCCACATTTTCTTATTATTCTTCAAAACAGCCCTAAGCATAGTAGACAATGTTCTATTGACTACTTCAGTTTGACCATCAGTTTGGGGGTGATAAGTAGTACTAAAAAGCAGTTTAGTCCCCAACTTAGCCCATAAACATCTCCAAAAGTGGCTAAGAAATTTAGTATCACGATCTGAAACAATAATATTTGGCACACCATGGAAGCGAATAATTTCACGAAATTACAAATCAGCAACATTAACAGCATCATCGCTTTTATGACATGGTATAAAGTGTGCCATTTTTGAGAATCTATACACGACAACAAATATGCTATCCCTCCCCTTCTTTGTTCGAGGTAAACCTAAAACAAAGTCCATAGATATATCCTCCCAAGGAATACTAGGTACAGGCAATGACATATATAAACCATGAGGATTGAGTCATGACTTAGCTTTTTGAAATGTTGTGCAGCGAGCAACAAAACGCTCAACATCCCGTCTCATCTTTGGCCAAAAGAAATGTGTAGCAAGTACGTCCTTCGACTTCTTCATGCCAATGTGTCCCATTAATCCTCCTCCGTGCACCTCCTGCAACAACAAAAGACGAACGGAGCTAGCTGGAATGCATAACTTGTTAGCACGGGACACAAATCCATCATTAACGACGAACATGTACCATGTTCTTCCGTCTTTACAATTCTGCATTACATCTTTAAAATAAACATCATGCACATATTGTTCTTTGATGGTCTCCAAACCAAATATTTTTAAGTCAAGTTGTGAAAGCATAGTATAGCGAGGAGACAATGGATCAACAATAACATTTTCTTAACCCTTCTTGTGTTTAATGACATAAGGTGAAGTCTCAATGAATTCAACCCATTTAGCATGTCTACGATTCAGTTTAGCTTGATTTTTAATATGTTTCAAAGATTCATGATCAGAATGTATAAAAAATTCTTTGGGCCATAAATAATGTTGCCATGTCTCTAAAGTCCGAGCAAAAGCATATAATTCTTTATCATAACTAAAATAATTCAGACTAGGACCACTCAATTTTTCAGAAAAGTATGCAGCAGGTTTGCCATATTGTAATAACACACCTCCTAATCCAATTCCACTAGAATCACATTCAAGCTCAAAAGTCTTATTAAAATTAGGAAGTTGGAGTAAAGGAGCATGTGTCAACTTATCTTTCAACACCGTGAAGGCTCCTTCCTCTGCGGTACCCCAAACAAAAGGCACATCCTTCTTTGTAAGCTCGTTGAGAGGTGCACCAATGCTGCTGAAATCTCGCACGAAACGCCTATAGAAACCAGCGAGTCCAAGAAAACTCCTCACTTGTGTGACCGTTTTGGGCTGCGGCCAACTCTCAATAGCTTCAATCTTGGCTTTACCAACTTTAATTCCCTGTGGAGTAACAACATAGCCAAGACAAAAATACTCTGTCGGTGCAGAAGATGCACTTCCCAAGGTTACCAAACAAACATGCATCACGCAGAGCAATAAAAATAGCACGTAAATGTTCCAGATGTTCTTCCAAAGATTTGCTATAAATTAGTATATCACCATAATAGACCACCACAAATCGTCCAATGAAAGCATGTAAAACTTCGTTCATTAATCTCATGAAAGTACTAGGTGCATTAGTTAACCCAAAAGGCATTACTATCCACTCATATAAACCAAACTTAGTTTTAAATGCTATTTTCCATTCATCTCCCAATTTCATACGAATTTGATGCTATCCACTACGCAAATCAACTTTGGAGAATATTCTAGAGCCACTCAATTCATCAAGCATATCATCTAGCCTAGGAATAGGATGAGGATAACGAATAGTAAAATTATTAATGCCTCTACAATCAACACACATACGTGATGTACCATCGTTTTTTGGCACTAGAATAATAGGAACAGCACAAGGACTAAGGGATTCGCGTATATAACCTTTGTCGAGCAGCTCCTGGACTTGACGCATAATTTCCTTCGTCTCCTCTGGATTGGTACGGTATGGTGAATGGTTGGGTAGCGATGCACCAGAAATTAAGTCAATCTGATGCTCAATCCCACAAATAGGTGGTAATCCCAGAGGAAGAGGGTAGGGGGGGATTTCGTGGCCCTTGGAGGAGGGGTCCGAAACCAACCCTATCTCTTGTTTCCCCACACATACGGACACTAAAAATAGCCTATACTCAAGTATTTCGAAATTACATGAGGCTGGCCCAATAATAAGGTGACGCAGCACCAATAATAGCCTCTAGACGAAATTTGTGAAGTGGTATCTTGTATATTTCGTCCAAGAATTCATGCACTCATTATGGTGGCTTTAAAGACCTGAAATCATCACTTGTAACTCCGTTCTTGTTCGCCTTGCGCATGCCATCATCTCCATGCTTGGTCTTGCTCTAGTGTTCATCCCTCTTATCCATGCCAGGCCCTTCATTTGTAAGAAAAACAAATGTATCCAATTTAGGCAGCATCATATTCTCATGAACATTAGAATCATTACCAAGAAAAGAAAGTACCTGATAATTTAATTGGCGTGCGAGAGCTATAGTAATTGGTCCGGTATATGTAGTAGTAGGGGCTGTGGGTGTAACAATGGTGTTGATGTCCTCATCAATGGGAGCACCGATCAAGCTTCTCCGGCAGCTCGGTTGGCAACTCCAGCCAAGTGTGGAGGCCCCTAGTGTCCATGAAGACCCACTTGCGCCGGTAGTTCTCCACCTTCTTCCCGGACCTCATGAAAGCATTGCCCTTGTGGACCACGGCGAAGGAGATGCAGCCGGAACGCTGGGTTGGGTTGTGCATCCGGAGATAGAGGAAGTGGCGGAGGAGCGCAACGGAGGGCATCACACCCATGAACGCCTCGTAGTAGAAGGCGAAGATGGACAAGAGAAGGATGGAGTTAGGCTGAAGATGCAGGGCCTGAACCTAGTAGTGGCTGAGGATGTTGGTGAAGAACTTGGAGAAAGGCGGGACAAGCCCTGCGAAGACACTGTGGAGGAAGAAGGGATAGAACGTCCCCGCCAGGGTCCCTCGCTCGGTGGAGCCGGCCAGAAGCGCCGTCTCCTTCCACTCGTTGCCGTTGCTCGCCGTCAGCGGGAGCGCGGAGGCAAGGTGCTTCCTCTCGGTGATGGAGGACGTGCCAAGGGCCGACACAGGTGTGATGAGGAGTTTGCGGCCAGAGCGGCAGGCTTCACCTTCCCGGAAGCCATCCGCAAGACCTCAGAAGGAGAGATCCAGAAGGGAGGAGGAATTCGACCAGATCTGGAGATGCTCTCGGCAGGAAGAAAGGGGATCTAGAGCAAGGCAAAGAGAAGGCAACGAAGGCTCGGTAGCGGGCGCCAGTCTTTTGTTAGCTTGGGCAGTTGCCGAGGCAGTGTGGGAAA
Organism: Aegilops tauschii subsp. strangulata; assembly: GCF_002575655.3. Taxonomy (NCBI): domain Eukaryota; kingdom Viridiplantae; phylum Streptophyta; class Magnoliopsida; order Poales; family Poaceae; genus Aegilops; species Aegilops tauschii. Next base: position 283,586,310 of record NC_053036.3, read on the forward strand.
CTGGAGACGCCTACGTCCCATCAAGCGCCACACGTCAACTCGGTCCGCAGGCGATTGGGGCCCGCGGTGCTTCGCCGTTGCCCTTTGGCTTCGCCTTGAAGCCAAGTCTGAGCGTGCCTTGGGCCCGGGGGCTACTGTCGGCGTTTTGGGAACCAGGGTACCCAGACTTGCCTGCCTGCGGCCAACGGCGTGGTTCCATCGACGGCCTGGTACGGCCCATCTACAACACTGTCAAGACAAGACCCTCGCGAGGCGGGCGGGACCAAGATCTCTGGAGGGAGCGGCCTTCCCTGGCTGCCTCCTGAGAAGTGGAGATTTCTATGCAGGTGCCCACGTCATGAGGTTGAGGTGATGCAAGCCATGATGACCAAGGCCAGGCGGGCGCTAGCGGGCGTAGAGGAGCAGGTTTCCTCTTTGGTGCTAAGGAGGCAAGCGCAGGTGCGGGGTCCGAGGAATCAGCCAAAGGTTTCCATTCTCGTGCAACGAGACCAAGACCACCAGGACGGCAGGACGGATGTCATCATTGAACCCACCGCAGCGTCACGGCCAGAAGCTTTGCAGGCGAAGACCACCTTTCATCAGGATAAGATGTACTACTTGTCCCCTTTCAAATTGGCCACTGTGGGATCCCTTCCCGCCTTCGTTTTGAGGGAAGAGGACCGATGCCACTATAAATATAGGTTAGCCAGCACTATAGGAGGGGACATCTCTCTCGGGATCGAATTCACACCTCATCGGCTCACACACTCACTAGAGCAGACCTCACGAGGTTGTTCTTCCCTTGCACTAGTTCATCCTCAGCCCCTCGTGAGGCTAATCCTCCACAAAGCAGGAGTAGGGTCTTACACCGCAAGGTGGCCCAAACCTGGGTAAATTTCCGTGTCCATCTACATCCTTGTTCATCGAGCTAGCCCGTGGGGGTGGCGAACTGGTTGGCTGAAGAAGTTGAGTTCTTCGCACACGCCCCAGAGTTCGAACCTTTCTTGGGTCTGCGGAGCCCTGAATCCGACAGTCTGCTCCTTGGTGTGATCTTCCTTTTTTAAAGGGATCTATAAAAGGCCGGGCTTCTGGTGTGCAGTAGGCGAGGGAGCCTGCCCTGTTGGTTTGCTACTGCTCACATGCCATTGAGCATAAGTGATGTACCAAGCCGATGTGTGTCTCTTCGGTGAGCGGCGGGCCAGACATACCATTTGTTCATGCTACTGCACACATGTGGCCGCTCATGTCAGTGATTTACCAAGCCGATGTGCGTCTCTTCGGTAAGCGGTGGGCCGGATCGACCGTGTGTTGGTGCTATTGCTTACATGCGGTCGCACATGTCAGTGATGCACCAAGCCGATGCGCGTCCCTTCGTGGTGCGGCGGGCCAGACTGACCGTGTGTTGGGGTGACGCCAACGTGACGGACGTAAGTTTACCACCCAACTTAAGTTGTAAAGGGTAACACTTGCTTTGGATCCTTAACGAGATTGGTTGATAGAAATCCTCATTAGAAAGGCGAGGGCGGTGTTCTTGCAGTGCGAGAAGCGAGGGAGCTTTTATCTTTCTTTCTGAGTGTAGCGGGGGCATGCGAGTTTTCCTGACGGTTCACGTATGTTTCTCGAACACATACATGGGCCCGCATTCTCAGAGGCCATCGTGGCGGAGCCAAATGCTCGCAACATCTCGGAGCAAAAAATGGGTAGCCCGCTACTGGCTATTTCTATAACCAGTTTAGAAATTCTCAAATTCACGTGTGACAAGATATTAGCCATTCATTGATGTTGATCCAACGGTCTAAGTGCATGGGATTCACGTCTACAGTAACCTCATTGTACCCAGGAGTGTCTACGTTCTTCTGGAACCATCAGCACATCAGTGTGATCAATCCACAGAAGAAGCTGGCAAACAACTTCTCCACATGTGTCACGTGGCTTCATTGATGCGTCCCCCATCATTTTATACATAAATATATTGAATGAAAAAGAGAGACATCGCCCGAAAAAAAACTTGCTCGTATTTTGTTTCCTACTTACTTTGCACGTACTGGAAGTACTAGTGCCACGTCATCTAACAACTCTTTCAACATGCGTCTAATTATCATGAGGTCTAACTCTCCTTAGAGAAATGTGCTCCATTGTGTACCCGCGTCTGTGTATGAGAGAGGCAGTGTGTGTGTGCGTGCACCTCTTGTCTTCATATATGTCCTCCACCTAGTGGGTGTGCTAGAGAGAGAGAGAGGGAGATGGTGTGTGCGACATGCCTCTATACATATGTTTGTGTCAAAGAGAGGCTTGAATATATAGTATATGTATGTGGACGGGGGCGATATACAAGAAGAGAGGGGGAGGGATCGTTTACGCGAAATATCGACAGACATGGATAGAGGGAAGAACTTTACTAGCGTACAAGCGCGAGGAAAGAGGGGGGGGTGCATGTTGGAAGATGATGCGAGAGTCCAACTAGACGAAGACAAGGAAGGAGTACAAGTGCTAGATCGATAATTAAAGAGAGGGGATGACAACGTGCGTGGGCGCGATTGTCTGGTTGATAGATAAAGCGGAAGGCATGTATGATGAGATGGGGAGGGACAATTAATGTGTGGGTGGTAGGTGGTCCTACGTAGAGAGGTCGTGGTTCGGTCAATTTGTACGTGGGTAATGAGGGGGGGGGGACATAACTAGAGATATAGATCGGTCATTTTGTGTGGCGAAATGCAAGAGACCTGGCTACACATAGATGGAAATCGCTGGTGCACATCCATGTATGTGTCGGAGATAAAGAACACCCGGAGTGACAAATAGAGGGAGAGGTGTGTGTGTGGTGGGGGGGAGGGGGTGCAGCTAGCTTGTGACACTGTATGAGTGTGAGATGGATAACAAAAGAGGGGGCGATAGTGCCCGCGTGCCTTAGAGTTAGGGCGGGAGGCATGGATGGTGAGAGGAGGGGGGGACTATGTGTGTACATGTTTGTGTGTCGTAGACATGCCTGGCTAGCTAGAGGGGTATATCTATTGGTGTGTGTGGGAAAGAGGGAGATGGAGAGATGTAGGGAGATCATGGGAGACCGACCTAGAGAACAAGAACGTGTGTGCGCGATGTAGAGGATGTCGAGTGGTGGGAAGTGTGTGTGTGTGTGTGCATATATGCATGCATGATAGGAAAGTTATTGGTATCCACAAAGGGAGAAGGAGTGTGTGTGTGTGTGTGTGCGTGTAAAAGACTCATAGAGATGATAATCAATATAAAGTGGATTCAAATATTTGAATAATAGATCATGATGTTTGTAACTCATGCATGCATGAATATAATGGAGATATGCATGGTGTGGTCTTGAATCAAACACGCTATATACTATATATTCACATGTAACAAGGCCAAATCGATTTGAATTTGAGATACCGATGGCAGGCATCATCTGACCACATTGCATCCGTGCATGAACATAACTATTCGAATCTGAGATAATGTGTGGCTTTCGAAGCTAACATCTAAATGTTGTGTGTGTGTGCGGCAGTGGGGGGGATGCATTGTTGTGTGTGTTAGATACATTATACATATTAAAACAAGGTTTGGATTATTCCAAACGTCTGGCTACCTAGATCATGAATGTGCTATGATTTGAATTCAACACAAAATGGATACACATATTTTTGTAGTTCATATTTAAATATGATTAATACTATATGCATGTTTTCTGTTATCAAGATAATATTCAAATGATGGTATAACTTGACAACAATCATATTCAAATAGTAAAAATTTGATTCAAATTTAGTCCATATGGTAGATGACAATATATATTCATTAGATTAAGTAAAATGCTCATATAAGATGGAAGATCAAAATGTAGGACTACATCCATTATACACCACAAGATCACCTAACGATATATTCGAATTCAACATAACATTGATTCAAAATTTCAAATTCGAGATCCTAGCATTTGTAATCATATAAAAATGGGCCATGACTCTTTCTTGTGGTGTGAATTGATTTTGTTTTTGTTGTTGCTGAGGGAAGTGCGAATTGATTTGGTATTGTACACATCTTGTTGTCCCGAATTTTTTAGATTTTTCTTGTAGTTTTTGAATGGCATTTGTAGCAATATAGTAAAAGGAGACACGACTCTCTTTTGTCTACTATGAATTGTCTTTTTGTACACGTTAAGTTTGTTCTGCCAAACATGGAATCCGCGCCTTGTTATCCAATTTTTTTCAAGCTAGAGTATCTCTCGTCTCTTCTACTGCGAAAATCCCACCTCTTCAACCCGCGACGTGCCTTGTTATCCTAAAATTTCAACGCACGCAAAAACTCCCTCCCAATCCAAAATCGGCCGCGTAGCCCAGACACGCGCAATCCCCCTTCTACCCGTCAGGCGAAAATGCCGCCTTGACTTCGTGTGGTCCACACCGGTGGGGGTACTTTCGTAACTTACCCCACATTTCGGACAAGCGCGTCCCTAAGCCATGGCCCCCTCTCTCTTCCCCTTTGTCCCCCCCATTCGTAACTCGAGGCCTCCAAAACCCACGAAACCCCACGCTCCTCTGTATGCTTCTCGACCGCTGACCAGCCGGAGACTCTTCCCCGACGACATCGTCCACAACAACAGCTCGATGTCCCTCATCCACCGCACCGGATGAGGATCTGTCGTCGATCTCGTCGTTCCATCGGTTCAGCCGCAGTGTCCTTTACCTCCACGGAGCTGCCCCAACATTTGCCTCGTCTATCGTGCCACCTCCATCTCCAGAGAGCCGTCTTCACCCGCCCGACCGGAACCACAACACGCTCACCAATTCCCCCGATGAAGCTGAGGCCTACTCTGCGCCACAAGGAGGTTCTGCACTCACTGCTGCATTTTATCTTTTATTCGACCTCATGGGGCTGCTAGTGCTCAATACCGAGCAGCCATGGCGGGTCTCCATAGACGACGCCGTAAGCGGCCACTTCCTCCATGGCGTCTCTCCCCCATGTCGTTGCTCCATCGGCGGCGACGTCCACACCGGCAATAGCTGCTGCTACACCAGCTCTCGCTCGCGCTGCTGCTGCTACTCCGGCTCTCGCTCGCGCTGTTGCTGCTGCTCCCTCTCTCGCTCGTTCTACAACTCTGCTCTTCCAGTCGGCCGCGCTGCTGCTCTGCTCTTGCTCCCATTTGTGCCGCTGCTCTGCTCTACTCTTGCTATTGGTCGCGCTGCTGCTCTGCTCTTGCTCTCGATCATGCTACTGCTCTGCTCTTGCTCTGGCTCACGCTGCTGCTGCTACATGACCTGCCGCAACTATAGGAGTTGCTGCTTTAGCTCTCGCTCGCGCTGCTGCTCCAGAAGCAGCAGCAACAGCTGCTGCACAAGTTGCTCTCTCCTAGTGCATTCCCTTCTGAGATGACCTTCACGAGCTACTCTATCCTAGTGATTTAGATCACTGCTTCTCAGCTACTAGCGCTCGAGTGGCCTAAACTTCTATTGTAGTGCTCTGCTACTAGTGCAATCAATTTTGTTAGTAAAATTCAGTTTCGGCAGTAAAATTCGGTTTCATCAATTAAGTTCAGAGTCAACAGTCTTTACAACAACTTTGGAGTGGGCGAGGTCGTTGGAGGCCGTTGGATCTAGATTCGAGGGTCCAGATCACAGCAGCGTGGCTGGCAAGTGGTGCAGAGAGGCTGGCCGGCGCGGAAAACGAGGTGGTTGGCAGCGGTTGTAGGAGGAAGGAGGGTTAGGCTAGAGTTTCAACAGAAATGGAAGGGGAGGCTGTCCATTTATAGTAGGTGGGCTAGATGGAGGTGGTTTTGGACCATTTTTGGACCGTCTGATCTCGATCGGACGATCTGAAACAGAGAGGGTCTAGGCTGGGCCAGGTGGGCAGTGTAGAGGCATTGGGCTGAGAAGAGAAGGAAGTAGTGCAGCCCAACAAAGGTTTTGGAATACCAAAATGTCTGACAAATTGACCGGCTATAGTGCCGCTATAGTTAACGGCTGGGGTATCAAACGACCTCCAAATACAACGAAATTTGGCAGGCGGTGTACCTACAATGAAACAAGATTGCATGCTAGCTTTCGCCCCATTCTGAGAAGATTTTATTCCCACTCATAAAATAATATTTCGGATGTGCCGTGGGCGTGTGCGAGTGTGTTTGAACTCAGAACGGTCAACAAAGAGAACAGGGAGAATCGGCAACTACGAGCGGATGCAAGTTTTGAAAGGAATAACGATAACGAGTGCCAATGCAATGCGAATGGTTCGATGATGAATGCAACAAACAATCGGAACACACGGCGACAGCAAAAATAAATGGAAGGCATCTGGAGCATCAGTTTCGGGGTGTCACGGGTAATAACTTACCTTTCGTGAGAGGTAGAAGAGTTAAGTCAAGCGGTAGAGAATCTCGATAAACACTCTTGTATGATAGAAACTCAATGTTCTCAAAACTATGAGGCTCAATCTGTGATTCTAGCTCAATTAGACGAAGATAATCATGTCCCTACTAATGAAATTTCAACTCGTAGTGGTAAAAGAACACAAGATCCTAAAGGCACATATTGGTATGAGAAGGAGCAAGAACAAAGAAGAAGAGAAATCCAAAGTCAAACTCAATAGGACAAAGAACTTATCTTTTGTGAGGAAGAACCAGAAGAATAGGTCCATCAAGATGCTCAGGGAAATGAAGAACAAGCTGAGAAACAAGTTGACCCTGATGCTGAAATAGTAGATGGTGACAATAATGAAGAAGAAGATACTCCAAAAGCAGAAAGAGCTAAAGAACCAATGGTGGAATGGAATACCCGACCACCTTATCCCACCAGAGGAGAAAGAAACCAAGCAAGAGTAATAAATAAAGAGGTAAGGAAAAGGAGAAAGGCAAAGGTAAAGGTAAAATAAAAAAGACAATTCCTTACCCCAAAGCCATCAAACCACCTTCGAATGATGCATGTTATTCCTCATTTTTGCAAGAAATAGCTGATCTTAAAATGTTGATGCATCTAACTAACATTTTAAAGATTCATACCTTCGCCAAGTTCATGTGTGACATCGTTAATAATAATTATGAATTTAAAGGAACATGTGGCTACAATAAGGTAGTATCCCTTTGAGAACAAGATACCTGAAAAGCTGGGAGATCCCAATATAGCCACTACATCTTGCTCAATTGGTAATATTGATATAGATAATGCGCTTTGTGATGTAGGATCTGTCGTTAGTGTGACGCCTCTCACTCTTTATCATAAATTGAATTTAGTTGAATATATGCCCGCAAGCATAACCTTGCAGATGGCGGTTAAGTCCACGAAGAACCCGGTGGGAGTGGCTGAGAATGTTCCACTAAGATTAGACGGGCATATTATACCTACCGATTTTGTTATCCTTTACATGCCCGAAGATGAAAATTATCAATTATCTTTGGTAGACCATTTTTGGATACCGCAGGTGCATCACTGGATTGCTCCAAAGGGAAAGTAACCTTCCGAATTTGTGAAGAAGAAATAGTGAAATAGTTTCCAAATAAGCCAGGAGCAAAGGAGAAATATGTTCCCCCACCTAAACGAGTATGTGCAATAAGTAAAGAAAATCTCAGGCCACAAGGGACCTGATATGACACCAAGGTAAGAGGGTCAAGCTTAGTATCCTAAAAACCAGCGCTTAGTAGGAGGCAACCCTTTAGTTCATCGATTTTTTTTCTCATAAGTAACCTGACGAAAAATTCCTGAGCAGCTTGTGTTTGAATTTGTGTCATAGGAGAAACATTGAAGAAAGAAGGTGAAAGAAGGAGGCAAAAGAGAAAGAGTAAACAGGGAGTAAGACGGCATTGTCGGCGTTCTGGGAACCGGGGTACCCAGACTTGCCTACCTGCAGCCCACGACGTGGCTCCATCGAAGGCCTGGTACGGCCCACCTTCAGCACCAACAACACAAGACCCTTGCGAGGCGGACGACGCCAAGACCTCAAGAAGGAGTGGCCTCCTTAGGCTGGCTCTTGAGGAGCGGAGATTTCCATGCGAGCCCTCACCTCGTGAGGTTCGGATGACGCAAGCCATGACGACCAAGGCCCGGCGGGCGTAGTACAGCAGGTTTCCTCTTTGGTGCTAAAGAGGCAAGCGCATGCACGGAGTCCCGAGGAATCAACCAAAGGTTTCCATTTCCATGCAACAAGACCAAGACCGCCAGGACGGCAGGACGGAGGTCATCACCGAGCCCACCATGATGTCACGACCAGAAGCTTTGCAGGCGAAGACCACCTTTCGTCAGGATAAGATGTACTAGTTGTCTCCCTTCGAATTTGCCGTTGTGGGATCCCTTCCCACCATCATTGGGAAGAGGACCAAGGCCACTATAAATATAGCTTAGCCAGCAACCTAGAGGGGGATCCAGACCATCCACATCCTCACCAGCTGACACAAACACAAGAACACACCTCCTGAGGTTGTTCTTCCACTATACTAGTTCATCCTCAGCCCACCTCGAGGCTAATCCACCACAAAGCAAGAGTAGGTTATTACACCGCAAGGTGGCCCGAACCTGGGTAAATTGCCTTGTCCTGCTCTTCTTCAATTCATCGAGCTAGGCCATGAGATCGACAAGTTGGCACACTGGGAGGTTGAGTTCTTCGCATGCACCCGAGAGTTTGAATCTATCTTGGTTCCGCGGAGCCCCGAATCCGACATTTGGCGCACTAGGTAGGGGTGAGTTGGAGCCTCCCTTCCTCCGGCCGATTCGCCACCGTTTCGCCGTTCCCATGGCTGATGCTCGTCGAGCTCGTGCTGAGCGTCAGGCTGCCCTCACCACCCGTGTCACCCAAACAATGCCTGCAGGCGACGGCGCCCCCCATCATTCACCATCGCCTGCGGCCAACGCTGCCACCAGCCCCGCGGCCCATGAGCTGCAGGCTTCGTCGCTGCAGCCTTCTGTGCGGCATGACAGACGCACCGCCACTTCGTCGCTGACTCCAGCGGCTGCTTCGTCCTCTCATGCTTGTCGTGGGCTGGCGGACGCGCAGGCTGTGTTGCTCATGGCACGCGAGCTCCTGCGCTATCGCCCGACCGATGATCTCTACGAGGACTGGCTGGACCGCATCGCCGAGCTCGTCAACACCGTGGGAGAGGCCCCTGCGCCGTCCCACTTGCTGCCTCCACCGCCATCTCTTGCGGGCGACGTGGCCCACGGTGCGCCTCCTCCACCTCCCAGGCAAGATGTCGTCCTCAAACCAAGGCGTGAGGCTCCTCGGCGCGACCCACCGTGCAGGGCACCAGCGCGCAACGAGGAAAGCTGCCAAGTGGTGCAGTGGCCCCAAGGAGAGGCGCGTGCACTCCCAGCACCACCACGTCAAGACCGTGTGCCGCCCAAGGCGGTGGTGTGCGAGCACCAAGATCAGGCTCCACCTCCACGGTGGGCTTCGGTGAGTGCGACAGGCTTTCGCGCGTTCACCCCGGAGCTTCGTCGCGTCGTTTGGCCTAGGAAATTCCAGCCAGACCTGCCTCCACGCTACGACGGCACCCCCGACCCTGCCGAGTTCCTGCAACTCTATGAACTGAGCATCGAGGCGGCCCACAACGATGAGAAGGTCATGGAGAACTGGTTTCCCATGGCCCTCAAGGATGGCACGCGCTCTTGGCTCCTGAACCTCACCGCGGGATCGATCTCCTCCTGGGATGAGATGTGAGAGCGCTTCATCGCCAGCTTCCAGGGCACTCGCGACCATGCACCGGCTGCGGGTGACCTACGGCGCATCAAGCAGTAGCCAGGAGAGACCTTGCACAAATACATTCGGCGTTTCACCAACGTCCGACTCAAGATTCCCAAGGTGTTGGACGAGGCTATATTTCGGCGTTCACTAATGGCGTTCGGGATGTCAAGATGAAGGAAGAGCTCGCCATACACGAGTGTTGCAAAATGTAGCATGCAATTTCAAAAAAATTCCTATGCTCACGCAAGATCTATCTGGGAGATGCATAGCAACAAGAGGGGAAGAGTGTGTCCACGTACCCTCGTAAACCGAAAGCAGAAGCACTTGATAACACGGTTGATGTAATCGAACTTCTTCTCCTTCTGACCGATCAAGCACCGAACGTACGACACCTCCGAGTTCTGCACACGTTCAGCTCGATGATGTCCATCGAACTCTTGATCCAGCAAAGTGTCGAGAGAGTGTTCTGTCAGCACGACGGCGTGCTAACGGTGATGGTGAAGTGATCCGTGCAGGGCTTCGCCTAAGCACTACGTGAATATAACCGGAGGCGTAAACTATGGAGGAAGGTGCCGCACATGGCTAGGAATCAATGTTGTGAGTTCTAGCGGTGCCCCCCTCATATATATAGGTTGGAGGTGAGGAGACGCAGGCAAGGGAGCGCCCTAAGTAGGAGGAATCCTACTTGGGCGCCTCCCAATTCGGACTCCCCCCTTCCATATTCATTCGGAGGGGGAAGGAAGGAGGAGGGAGAAGAGAAGGAAGGGGGAGGCCGAATCCCTCCCCTTCCTTTCCCTCTTCTCCTCTTTCCTTCCCGCCTATTTCGGCCTACATGGGGCGCACCAGCCCCCTAGGGGCTGGTCTATCCCCTTCTTGGCCCATTAGGCCCATGTAGTTGCCGGGGGATGCCCGGAACCCCTTCCGGTGTCCCGATACGTACCCGGTACCCCCGGAACACTTCCGGTGTCCGAATACTATTGTCCTATATATGAATGTTTACCTCTCGACCATTTCGAGACTCCTCGTCATGTCTGTGAACTCACCCGGGACTCTGAACAACATTCGGTCACCAAATCACATAACTCATATAATACAAAATCGTCATCGAACGTTAAGCGTGCGGACCCTACGGGTTCGAGAACTATGTAGACATGACCGAGACACCTCTCCGGTCAATATCCAACAGCCGAACCTAGATGCTCATATCGGTTCCTACATATTCTACGAAGATCTTTATTGGTCGTACCGCAATAACAACATACGTAATTCCCTTTGTCATCGGTATGTTACTTGCCCGAGATTCGATCGTCGGTATCTTCATACCTAGTTCAATCTCGTTATCGGCAAGTCTCTTTACTTGTTCCATAATACATCATCCCGTAACTAACTCATTAGTCATATTGCTTGCAAGGCTTCTTATGATGTGCATTACCAAGAGGGCCCAGAGATACCTCTCTGATACTCGGAGTGACAAATTCTAATCTCGATCTATGCCAACCCAACAAACAGCTTTGGAGGTACCTGTAGAGCATCTTTATAATCACCCAGTTACGTTGTGACGTTTGATAGCACAAAAGGTATTCCTACGGTATTCGGGAGTTGCATAATTTCATAGTCAAAGGAATATGTATATGACATGAAGAAAGCAATAGCAATAAAAGTTTAACGATCATTATGCTAAGTTAATGGATGGGTTTTGTCCATCACATCATTCTCCTAATGATGTGATCCTGTTCATCAAGACAACACATGTCTATGGTTAGGAAACTTAACCATCTTTGATTAATGAGCTAGCCTAGTAGAGGCTTACTAGGGACACGGTGTTGTGTCTATGTATTCACACATGTATCAAGTTTCCGGTTAATAGAATTCTAGCATGAATAATAAACATTTATCATGATATAAGGAAATATAAATAACAACTTTATTATTTCCTCAAGGGAATATTTGCTTCAGTCTCCCACTTGCACTAAAGTCAATAATCTAGTTTACATTGTAATGATTCTAACACCCATGGAGTCTTGGTGCTGATCATGTTTTGCTCGGGGAAGAGGCTTAGTCAACGGGTCTGCCACATTCAGATCCATATGTATTTTGCAAATCTCTGTCTCGCTCCTTGACTTGATCATGGATGGAGTTGAAGCGTCTCTTGATGTGTTTGGTTCTTTTGTGAAATCTGGATTCCTTCACCAAGGCAATTGCTCCAGTATTGTCACAGAAGATTTTCATTGGACCCGATGCACTTGGTATAACACCTAGATCGGATATGAACTCCTTCATCCATACTCCTTCATTCGCTGCTTCTGAAGCAGCTATGTACTCCGCTTCACACGTAGATCCCGCCACGATGCTTTGCTTGGAACTGCACCAACTGACAGCTCCACCATTCAATATAAATACGTATCTGGTTTGTGACTTAGAGTCATCTGAATCAATGTCAAAGCTAGCATTGACGTAACCATTTACGACGAGCTCTTTATCACCTCCATAAACGAGAAACATATCCTTAGTCCTTTTCAGGTACTTCAGGATGTTCTTGACCGCTGTCCAGTGATCCACTCCTGGATTACTTTGGCACCTCCCTGCTAGACTTATAGCAAGGCACACATCAGGTCTGGTACACAGCATATCATACATGATAGAACCTATGGCTGAGGCATAGGGAATGACTTTCATTTTCTCTCTATCTTCTACAGTGCTCGGGCATTGAGTCTGACTCAACTTCACACCTTGTAACACAGGCAAGAACCCTTTCTTTGACTGATCCATTTTGAATTTCTTCAAAACTTTATCAAGGTATGTGCTTTGTGAAAGTCCAATTAAGCGTCTTGATCTATCTCTATAGATCTTGATGCCCAATATATAAGCAGCTTCACCGAGGTCTTTCATTAAAAAACTCTTATTCAAGTATCCTTTTATGCTATCCAGAAATTCTATATCATTTCCAATCAACAATATGTCATCCACATATAATATTAGAAATGCTACAGAGCTCCCACTCACTTTCTTGTAAATATAGGCTTCTCCAAAAGTCTGTTTAAAACCATATGCTTTGATCACCTCATCAAAGCGTATATTCCAACTCCGAGATGCTTGCACTAGTCTATAAATGGATTGCTGGAGCTTGCATGCTTTGTTAGCACCTTTAGGATCGAGAAAACCTTCTAGTTGCATCATATACAACTCTTCTTTGAAAAAATCCATTAAGGAATGCAGTTTTGACGTCCATTTGCCCGATTTCATAATCATAAAATGCGGCAATTGCTAACATGATTCGGACAGACTTAAGCATCGCTACAGGTGAGAATGTCTCGTCGTAGTCAACTCCTTGAACATTTCGAAAACCTTTCGCAAAAAGTCAAGCTTTGTAACATTACCATCAGCGTCAGTCTTCTTCTTGAAGATCCATTTATTCTCTATGGCTTGCCGATCATCGGGCAAGTCAACCAAAGTCCATACTTTGTTCTCATACATGGATCCCATCTCAGATTTCATGGCGTCAAGCAATTTTGCGGAATCTGGGCTCATCATAGCTTCCTCATAGTTCGTAGGTTCATCATGGTCTACTAACATGACTTCCAAGACAGGATTACCATACCACTCTGGTGCGGAACGTGCTCTGGTTGACCTACGAGGTTCGGTAGTAACTTGATCTGAAGTTACATGATCATTATCATTAGCTTCCTCTCTAGTTGGTGTAGACATCACTGGAACGGTTTTCTGTGATGAGCTACTTTCCAATTCGAGAGAAGGTACAATTACCTCATCAAGTTCAACTTTCCTCCCACTCACTTCTTTGGAGAGAAACTCCTTCTCTAGAAAGGATCCATTCTTAGCAACAAAGATCTTGCCTTCGGATCTGTGATAGAAGGTGTACCCAATAGTTTCTTTTGGGTATCCTATGAAGACGCACTTCACCAATTTGGGTTCGAGCTTATCAGGATGAAGATTTTTCACGTAAGCATCACAACCCCAAACTTTAAGAAACGACAGTTTAGGTTTCTTGCCAAACCATAGTTCATACGGTGTCGTCTCAACGGATATAGATGATGCCCTATTTAACGTGAATGCAGCTGTCTCTAATGAATAACCCCAAAACGATAGTGGTAAATCGGTAAGAGAAATCATAGAACGCACCATATCTAATAAAGTACGGTTACGATGTTCGGACACACCATTATGTTGTGGTGTTCCAGGTGGCATGAATTGTGAAACTATTCCACATTGTTTTAAATGAAGGCCAAACTCGTAACTCAAATATTCGCCTCCACGATCAGATTGTTGAAACTTTATTTTCTTTTTGCGATGATTATCCACTTCACTCTGAAATTCTTTGAACTTTTCAAATGTTTCAGACTTGTGTTTCATTAAGTAGATATACCCATATCTGCTTAAATCATCTCAGAAGGTCAGAAAATAACGATACCTGTCGCGAGCCTCCACACTCATCGGACAACATACATCGGTATGTATTATTTCCAATAAGTTAGTGGCTCGCTCTGTTGTTCCGGAGAATGGAGTTTTAGTCATCTTGCCCATGAGGCATGGTTCGCAAGCATCAAATGATTCATAATCAAGTGATTCCAAAAGTCCATCCACATGGAGTTTCTTCATGCGCTTTACACCAATATAACCTAAACGGCAATGCCACAAATATGGTGCACTATCATTATCAACTTTGCATGTTTTGGCATTAATATTATGAATATGTGTATCACCACGATCAAGATTCAACAAAAATAGACCACTCTTCAAGGGTGCATGACGATAAAAGATATTACTCATATAAACAGAACAACCATTATTCTCTGATTTGAGTGAATAACCGTCTCGCATTAAACAAGATCCAGATATAATATTCATTCTCAACGTTGGCACCAAATAACAGTTATTCAGGTCTAAAAATAATCCTGAAGGTAGATGTAGAGGTAGCGTTCCGATGGCGATCACATCGACCTTGGAACCATTCCTGACGCGCATCATCACCTCGTCCTTAGCCAATCTTCGTTTAATCCGTAGCCCCTGTTTCAAGTTACAAATATGAGCAACCGAACCGGTATCAAATACCCAGGCACTACTACGAGCATTAGTAAGGTACACATCAATAACATGTATATCAAATATACCTTTGTTCACTTTGACATCCTTCTTATCCGCCAAATACTTGGGGCAGTACCACTTCTAGTGACCAATCCCTTTGTAGTAGAAGCACTCAGTTTCAGGCTTAGGTCCAGACTTGGGCTTCTTCCCGGGAGTGGCAACTTGCCTGCCATTCTTCTTGAAGTTCCCCTTCTTTCCTTTGCCCTTTTTCTTGAAACTAGTGGTCTTGTTAACCATCAACACTTGATGCTCCTTCTTGATTTCTACCTCCGTAGCTTTGAGCATTGTGAAGAGCTCGGGAATTGTCTTTTCCATCCCTTACATATTATAGTTCATGACGAAGCCTTCATAGCTTGATGGCAGTGATTGAAGAACTCTATCAATAAGACTATCATCTGGAAGATTAACTCCTAGTTGAGCCAAGTTGTTATGATACCCAGACATTCTGGATATGTGTTCACTGACAGAACTGTTCTCCTCCATCTTGCAGCTATAGAACTTCTTGGAGACTTTATATCTCTCAACTCGGGCATTTGCTTGAAATATTAACTTCAATTCCTGTAACAAATCATATGGTCCATGACGTTCAAAATGTCGTTGAAGTCCCGATTCTAAGCCGTAAAGCATGGTACACTGAACTATCGAGTAGTCATCAGATCGAGCTTGCCAGACGTTCATAACATCGGCATCTGCTCCTGCAACAGGCCTTTCACCTAGCGGTGCATCAATGACATAATTCTTCTGTGCAGCAATGAGGATTATCCTCAAGTTATGGACCTAGTCCGTGTAGTTTCTACCATCATCTATCAACTTAGCTTTCTCTAGGAACGCATTAAAATTCAAGGGAACGGTAGCACGGGCCATTGATCTATCTACAACATAGATATGCAAAAACTATCAGGACTAAGTTCATGATAAATTAAGTTCAATTAATCATATTACTTAAGAACTCCCACTTAGATAGACATCCCTCGAGTCATCTAAATGATCACGTGATCCAAATCAACTAAACCATGTCCGATCATCACGTGAGATGGAGTAGTCTTGAATGGTGAACATCTCTATGTTGATCATATCTATTATATGATTCACGTTCGACCTTTCGGTCTCCAGTGTTCCGAGGCCATGTATGTACATGCTAGGCTCGTCAAGTTTAACCCGAGTATTCCGCATGTGCAAAACTATCTTGCACCCGTTGTATGTGAACATAGAGCCTATCACACCCGATCATCACGTGGTGTCTCAGCACGATGAACTATAGCAATGGTGCATACTCAGGGAGAACACTTATACCTTGAAATTTTTGTAAGGGGTCATCTTATAATGCTACCGCCGTACTAAGCAAAATAAGATGCATAAAAGATAAACATCACATGCAATCAAAATATCTAACATGATATGGCCATCATCATCTTGTGCCTTTGATCTGCATCTCATAAGCACTGTCATGATCTCCATTGTCACTGGCTTGATACCTTGATCTCCATCGAAGCGTCCAGGTCGTCTCGCCAACTATTGCTTCTACAACTATCACTAACGCATAGTGATAAAGTAAAGCGATTACATGGCGTTTGCATTTCATACAATAAAGCGACAACCATAAGGCTCCTGCCAGTTGCCGATAACTTTTACCAAACATGATGATCTCATAAATAACATATATCACATAATGTCTTGACCATATCACATCACAACATGCCCTTCAAAAACAAGTTAGATGTCCTCTACTTTGTTGTTGCAAGTTTTACGTGGCTGCTACAGGCTTCTAGTAAGAATCGTTGTTACCTATGCATCAAAACCACAATGATGATTTATCAAGTTTGCTGTTTTAACCTTCAATAAGGATCTGCTGCAGTAAAATTCGATCCAACTAAAGTTGGAGAAACAAACACCCGCCAGCCACCTTTATGCAAAACTAGTTGCATGTCTAACGGTGGAACCGGTCTCAGGAACGTGGTCATGTAAGGTTGGTCCGGGCTGCTTCATCCAACAATACCGCCGAATCAAAATAAGACATTGGTGGTAAGCAATATGATGATCACCGCCCACAACTCTTTGTGTTCTACTCGTGCATATCACTGTTGCGAAACGTAGCATGCAATTTCAAAAAAATTCCTACGCTCATGCAAGATCAATCGAGGAGATGCATAGCAATGAGAGGGGAAGAGTGTGTTCACGTACCCTCGTAGACCGAAAGCGGAAGCATTTGATAACGCTGTTGGTGTAGTCGAACTTCTTCTCGTTCCGACCGATCAAGCACCGAACGTACAGCACCTCTGAGTTCTACACACATTCAGCTCGATGATGTCCATCGAACTCTTGATCCAGCAAAGTGTCAAGGGAGAGTTCCATCAGCACGACGGTGTGGTGACGGTGATGGTGAAGTGATCCGCGCAGGGTTTCTCCTAAGCACTACGTGAATATGACCGGAGGCGTAAACTATGGAGGGAGGCACCGCACACGGCAGGGAATCAATGTTGTGTGTTCTAGCGGTGCCCCCTCATATATATAGCTTGGAGGGGAGAAGAGGCAGCCAAGGGGGCGCCCCAAGTAGGAGGAATCTTACTTGGGCGCCTCCCAATTCGGCCTCCCCCTTCCACATTCATCCAGAGGGGGAAGGAAGGAGGAGGGAGGAGAGAAGGAAGGGGGAGGCCGAATCCCTCCCCCTCCTTTCCCTCTTTTCCTCTTTCCTTCCCCCCTATTTTGTCCTACATGGAGCGCACCAGTGTCCTAGGGGCTGGTCTGTCCCATTCTTGGCCCATTATACCCATGTAGTTGCCGGGGGGATGCCCGGAACCCCTTCCGGTGACCCGATACGTACCTGGTACCCCTGAAACACATCCAGTGTCTGAATACTATCGTCCTATATATGAATCTTTACCTCTCGACCATTTTGAGACTCCTCGTCATCTCCGTGCTCTCATCTGGGACTCCGAACAACATTCGGTCACCAAATCACATAA
The DNA here is from genome assembly GCF_002575655.3 of Aegilops tauschii subsp. strangulata. NCBI lineage: Eukaryota > Viridiplantae > Streptophyta > Magnoliopsida > Poales > Poaceae > Aegilops > Aegilops tauschii. Next base: position 283,604,021 of record NC_053036.3, read on the forward strand.
CTCATATAATACAAAATCATCATCGAATGTTAACCGTGCGGACCCTCCGGGTTTGAGAACTATGTAGACATGACTGAGACACCTCTCCGGTCAATAACCAACAGCGGAACCTGGATGCTCATATTGGTTCCTACATATTCTACGAATATCTTTATCGGTCGTACCGCAATGACAACATACGTAATTCCCTTTGTCATTGGTATGTTACTTGCCCGAGATTCGATCGTCTGTATCTTCATACCTAGTTCAATCTCGTTACCGGCAAGTCTCTTTACTCGTTCCGTAATACATCACCCCGTAACTAACTCATTAGTCACATTGCTTTCAAGGCTTCTTATGATGTGCATTACCGAGAGGGCCCAGAGATACCTCTCCGATACTCGGAGTGACAAATCCTAATCTCGATTTATGCCAACCCAACAAACACCATCGGAGATACCTGTAGAGCATCTTTATAATCACCAAGTTACGTTGTGACGTTTTATAGCACACAAGGTATTCCTCCGATACTCGGGAGTTGCATAATCTCATAGTCAAAGGAATACGTATATGACATGAAGAAAGCAAATAGCAATAAAACTTTAACGATCATTATGCTAAGCTAACGGATGGGTCTTGTCCATCACATCATTCTCCTAATGATGTGATCCCGTTCATGAAATGACAACACATGTCTATGGTTAGGAAACTTAACCATCTTTGATTAACGAGCTAGTCTAGTAGAGGCTTACTAGGGACACGGTGTTTTGTCTATGTATTCACACACGTATCAAGTTTCCGGTTAATACAATTTAGCATGAATAATAAACATTTATCATGATATAAGTAAATGTAAATAACAACTTTATTATTGCCTCTAGGGCATATTTCCTTCAACGAGGATCTGTGCTCGGCTCTGGAGATGTTCAACATGGCAACCAGGTGCGCAAGGGCCGAGGAAGGTCGCCTCTCCCTCCTGGAGCTTCCGGAGGCTGACCTAGAAGACAAGAAGGCCAAGGCCAAGGACGTGAAGCGCAAGGGCCCAGCCGTGCTCGCGGCCGAACCTGAGATGAAGCGTGGCTATGACCACCCCGAGTCCTCCAAGGGCAGCCGCCCGTTCCGCGTCTTCCACAACATGCACAACCACAACACCAATGATTGCCAAGAGATCAGGGCCATCCGCAACGGGCGTCTCCGTCGTTGCCCCGAGCACAACGACCGAGGCTATGGCCGCGGAGGAGGCCAAGGCGGAGGACGCTGGGACAACCGCGACACCCATCAGGACTGGCGCATCAGCCTCATGCGGACCGCTGGCAGGGCCAGCCTCACGAGGGTCCCTGGAGGGATCAGCCTCGTGAGGACCGTCCTCAGGGCAACGCTGGCCTTCCTCCGCTGCCACCTCCACCAAGAAGGAATGATGACCGCCACCAAGATGATGGGGCAGGGGGTTTTCAAGAGCCTCGTGCCATCGCTTGCATCCTAGGCGGCGCTCAGGCCCCCGCCTCCCATCACATCTTCAAGCAGTTCGCTCGCGAGGCGAACGCGGCCCTCTCCAAGCTTGAGGCGACGCGTCCGCTCAGGTGGTCCAAGTACGCCATCACCTTCGACTCTACTAACCAGCTCAAGTGCGCAACCACTGCCGACGCGCTCCCGATGCTCTGCTCGCCTACCATCAGCAACGTCCTCATCACCAAGACACTCATCGATGGCGGCGCAGGGCTCAATGTTCTCTCTGTCGAGACGTTCTACAGGCTCCAGGTGACCCACGACCAGCTCCTGCCTACCAAGCCTTTCTCAGGAGTGACCGACGGCTCCACCACCCCGATAAGGCAGATCCACCTCCCTGTCACCTTCGGCAAGGGGGACAACTACCGCACTGAGCTCATCGACTTCGACGTCGCCAACATTCACCTCCCGTACAACGCCATCCTTGGGTATCCAGCCCTGGCCACGTTCATGGCTGCGACTCATCATGGCTACAATGTCGTCAAGAAGCTAGGGAGCGGAGGCATCATCATGGTCGCCTGTGACGAAAAGGACGCGGCATGCTCCCTCGAGCGTGCCTACCAGGCTGCAGCAGTCGAGAACCCAGATGACGAGGGCGCTGTCTCCCCTCCTGAGGCCGTCCCCAAGAAGAAGAAGCGGCTACTCCGCCTAGGACCTCGGGAGGATGGGGCGTCCAATGGCCGTGCTTTAGGACCTGCGCCCACTAACGGGGCGCCTTCCCCTCTCCCATAGGAAGGCGCACCCGGCGCTCCTCTCAGTCTGGGCTTGGTGTCTCTCCTCTGGAGGGCCTCTGACCTGGCCAGCGTCATGAGGGAGGCGCTCGGGCACTTTGTGGAGGCATGCTTCAACGCGCCCTTCCGCAAGGAGAGCACGGGGCGCGAGGCACGAGGCGCTCAGGAGTTCATCACCAAGGCAACCAAAGAGCTTCAGGAGGCAAGAGCCATGCAAGGCGAGCGTCGCCCTGCACCACCCAGCACGGCTCCCTCCCCTGACGAGGTAGCGAGCCGCGCGTCTGCGTCAACTTCCCAGGGCTCAACAGAGCTGCGTCTCAGGAGCTCTTCTGGCCGTCCCACGTTGGCCAGTGTGAAGGCCCCACTCACAGCTACATTCGCATGCCTTTCGATTTGCTGAACAGGGCTTCCACGCACCAGCGCCACATGCGGCGCGTCCTGGCGGCTCACGAGGCTAGGCACCAGGCGATCTATTAGAGGTGGCGTTGGATCCTCGCGAGCCTCTCGGGCCTCTAGAGCCTCACGAGGTTCAGGACCTGGACGACTCGTGAGGAGCGGCTTCTGCAGCTCGCGTCTTCAGCTACTCTAACACCTCTTCAACAATGGTGCCAGGTGACATTTTTTGGTTTGTTCAGTTGGGGGCGCCCCTAGGGCTGCATCATCCCCAAGCCGTGTGGGTTCGTCCCTGTGGCATGTATCGTTTTCCGCATGTATCAGAACTAGCCTTAATCTTTCATGAGTTGCTTTGTGATTGAGCTCTGACTCACGGCCTGCCCCGCGCACGTCACCTCACCAGGTCCTCAGTGCCTTCACCTTCTTGCGGAAAGATCAACGGGAGGAACCCCCGGAGCCAGACTACGAGCGGCTATGTGTTATGATCTCTTTCTCCGACTAACTCGCAGGAACCCCCGCAGCCAGACTACGAGCGGCCCCGCCGGCCACTCCCTTTTTGCACAATTCGGTTGCATGTTAAAGGGGGGCTCCTGAGCATTGCGCCTCAGGGGCTCCTACTGGCTCACGAGCTCTCAACCCCTAGCCTTGACCATAGCATCGCGACCTGGCATACTGGTGGCTGCTGAGCCTCGCTCAAGGGCCAAGACCCGAGGACGTAGAGCATTTATATGAGCAAAATGGGGGGATCGGCACGAGCCCTGCCTAGAAGCGCCACCACCAGGACACGGTCATCACTACTAGGAAAAGGGCTATAGATGGAATGGCCACTAATGGCGCACCAAACATGAGGTGCGCCACTCCTACATAGCAGTGGCGCACCATGTGCCGGTGCGCCATTAGTGTGAAAGACACTAATGGCGCACCAGACACACGGTGCGCCATTAGTAACAATTTTTTTCCAAACATACTAATGGCGCACCAGGGCACAGTGCGCCATTACTAGTTCTAACTAGTAATGGCGCACCAGCCACATAGTGCGCCACTACTATATATTTTTATTTTTTATTTTTTTGCAAAACTACTAATGGCGCACCAGGGAACAGTGCGCCATTACTAGTTTAAACTAGTAATGGCGCACTGTTCCACGGTGCGCCATTAGTGTATATTTCATGGACCCTTGATCTCGATCCCCCTCCATCTCGGTCGCTATCCCACCTCGCCAGGTCCGGTCCCCCTCGCCGCCGAGCACCCCCCGCACCCTCTACCCCGCTCCACCGGCCGCCGCCGCAGACCCCCCGCACCCTCCCCCGCTCCACCGCCGCCGACGACCCACCGCACCCTCCCCCGCTCCACCGCCGCCGACGACCCAGCGCACCCTAGCTCCCCTGCTCCACCGCCGCCGACGACCCACCGCACCCTCCCCGGCCCGCTCCACCGCCGCCGCCGACCCCCCACACCCTCCCCGGCCCGCTCCACCGTCAGAAATGAATGCAACTAAAATTGCAAAAAAAAACAAATTTGATTATATTTTCAAATAACAAATTTGATGATATTTTTTCATATTCATAAATATTTTCAAATAACAAATTTGATGATATTTTTTAAAAAATTATTACTGTTTTTCTAAAAAATTATTACAGTTTCATATTCATATTCATTTTCTAAAAAATTATTAGATGCAACAAAAAATAATAATAAAAAAATTACTTATGGCGCACCTCTGGGTGCGCCATTGCTATGTAAAAAAACATTCTAATGGCGCACCGCTTCGGGGTGCGCCATTAGTAAGTTTCCCCCCTTAGCTAATTCCTCCCTCTCCCTCGCCAGTCCACCCGCGCGCTCACCGGCCTGACCCACGACGCCGCCGCCCCGACCCCCGCCGCCCCCGCGCCCCCACCACTGCAGCTCCCCCGCGCCGCCGCCCCCGTGTCTACCCGCCGCCCCACCTCGTCTTCCACGCGCCAAATCGAGCGGCAGCCAGGTAAATCCCTCCTGACCCGCCGGTGTCCACCTCGACCTCCCTCCTCCCCTCCATTCCCTCCTGACTCCTCCACCTTCCCTTCTCTCTGCAGGATCGGACGAACTCCATCATCCAGCAGAACCGGGGCGAGCTCCAGCCCTACCCACCTGCGTCCAGCGCAGGTATGCTCATCCCCTTCCCGCCCCTCCGGCTGCCGGCGTCCGCCCTCCCTCTCCCCTGTCCCCCATCTCTGATTGGCAGTGGTTATGTTGATGAATATAAGTGGTGGTTATTTCAGTGTTTATTTCACTGAATATAAGTGGTTATGTTGCAAAACCTTCTACTTTGTAATAAAGCTCAAGTGTTTCCAACACATATTTTATATGAGGTTGCATCTGTGTCAACTGTCAAGTTCAGCACTTTCATATGGTATCTCCAGTTCTGAAAAGTAGATTCATATTGTATCTCAAGCAAGTCTCATTTCTCATTATCATAAGGAGTATAGGCAATATTTACTGTCCGAATCAGAACCTATAATGCCCACATCAATTTGTTAGTTTATGTTCCAGCTTGATAGTTTGTTTGCTGAAAGCAGTGATGTTGTTAGTTTAAAGGGAGCAAGCTTTGCTGCCCATGAAATCTGTTACTCTTTAGGTCCTGGCCATGTTTGGCATGAATAACCTCCAGATAATTAATTATTGTTCGAGTAATAATAAAAAGTAGAAGTGTGATTTAGAGACGAAACCTTCGAGGAGTGACAAACCTTCGAGGTCCCTGCCAAGACCTGCCAAGACACTCAGCAACATAGCATTTAACACCAGACAAAACCTTCGAGGAGTGACAAACATGGCTTGCACTGTTGCACAAGGTGGCAAACACCACTTACTAAAAATATATCAAGCAGAAAACAGTACATAGTAAAATTCATGTAGCTCCATTCAAACAAGACCCTCACTCAAAAAAGTTTCAAATGCAGCCTCTCAGATTTGCTGCATTTGTGGCATCGGTTTGGGACAGTTCATGGAGTTGTGCTGCACAATTAACTTCATGGAGAACATTAGAATTTGTGTTTAGTGAAGTAGTTAGTGTACTGTACTTGCAACAGTTTGCTTGGTCTTTCTTTGGTTTCAGTTAAGTTATTGTCAGATTTTCCTCTCCATTGCTCTGAGTGGTGCTTGTGTTTCTACTTGCAGAAATGTACCATGAGTGGTACAATCTAATTTACCACTGCTGCTATATACATCAATGCTTTACTACTAGCCCATGAGTGGTGCTTGTGTTTCTACTTGCAGAAATGTACTACTTGGGAATTTTGTCAACTTGTGATGCTGTTGCAGTACCCCGAGAGGCCCTTGAGTTTGCCGAAATGTCGATTAACTTCCGTTCCGGCAAATTCGGGTACTCCATATGTCCTATTTTCAGCAAAGGTCATGCTGAAATTTTCCATGAATTTTAGCATGACTTTGCTAAAAATAGGATATATGGGGCACTTGCGACTAATGCATGGGCCGGGGTATCTTAGTACTTAATTAAGTAGGATCAACTGCCCCTTTATTCTTGCTGCATTAAACCATAGGTGGCAATAGAGCCAAGTGATTAGGCCCAACTTAGAATTCTCCTTCCCTTTTCTTGATAGGGTGTATTATTAGAAGATACCCATATATATCAGTCAACCTAGGGTCCCTCGGCATCAATAAACCCTAAATGATGAAAACTTAACTTAGCATTTAGGGTGCCTCAGCGTCGACAAACCCTAAATGACAAACAATATTCTATTGTAAAGCTAAACAGGAAAGAGGAACCACTCATCCTAACCATTAGCTCTCAAAATTACCACTTCACTTCTTACTACTGAAAATCTTAGACCATCTCCATTCACCAATTGCTCAAACCAGTTTGAAGGGCGTGTTTTCACCACACTGTGGATTATCTTATTGGACCCAACAGAGATGATGTAGTTTTGAATTATGAACATAGGAAATGTCGTCATCGGACGACGAAAGTCTCCCGGGGGAGTGCGACTGGTGCCACGACGGTCGAGGTCTGTGCGACAGGCCTCCCTGGACGATGATCGGCGCTTCAGCATTAAGCTCGAGGAGACCTTCGACGTTGAAACGGTACGCAACGACGACAAGTGTTTTTTTCATAATTAAGCATGACTTCAACTATTTCAACGTGTAATTTCATCTTTTACAATTCGAGTATAGTTTATCCCATGCCATGCAAGACGCTATGTCTTGGAGAGGATGGATTTTGAAGATCATGAAAATTTTGAAACGAAGAAAATTCACCTAAGGACACATCATGATGTGGATTTTGAAGTAAATCTGTATAATTCTGAGAGCGTAACCCATTTTGGTTGCAAAAATTGGGAAGCATTTTGCAAGATGTATGGTTTTGATGAGGGTATGCTTGTCACCATGGATCTTGGTGATCCTGACATCGACCAAGACAATATGGACATTTGGGTCCTTGTTGATACGCCTCCAGTTCTACCGCTATGTGAGTTTCTCAAACATAGTTAATTATTAACTAATTTATATTGTTTATTTCAAAACAGTTGACAACTTATTTCCATTGACAGCTTATTTTGATTGTTCAAAAAATGTGCGGAACATGGTAGACAAAACCCACTACACCGATGGCTCCGAGTTAACTTATCAGGAGAAAAATCATCTGGTCGGATTTTGTACTGATCTTGAGAATAACAATATCTACAATCAAACTCCTCAACATTTTGGTCAATACGTGCCACTAGTGCACGTGTTGAACTACGGTAACTACCATGGAGATACCCTGGTAAGATTTTTTACTATTACGACATCCATGCATCTTTTGCATACTTCTAAAACTAGTACATCATTGCTAACTATGAAGTTATTACTATGTTTTTCAACAGAGAATCCCAGAGGATTGTGTGCCTCATTTGATGTATCAGAATGGCAGCCTTCATGTTTTGAACTTATATCCAGGTCATCCTACGAATCTCAACTGTCCATACCGGATTTCTAGAAGAAGTGGAGACATGCTAATCAGAGAATGGAAAAAATGTATGGACAGTCGTAAGGAGGTTCTTGGAAGCAAAAGGAAGCGCCGCGCAAGAATTGGAGACAGGATGATCTCCATTCTCCATAATGGAGAGTCAGGGTCTATATTGTTTTATGCTATTTTACCTTAAATAGGGTATTTAGGTCCTGCCTAATACTGATGATCATGTGCTAAGAACAATTAAGTAGGGTTGGTTCGATGACTATCAGGATGATGATCGTATGACTTGTTATTAATAACGAGTAGAAGTTGTATGATGATGATTAGTAGGACTTGTTAGGATTAGTATTACTTTCGACAAACTCGCTACTCGCGGTCTCGAGACTTGTAATGTTCTATCTTTGTTCGGTCTTTCGAATTCGGAGACTAATATGATGAATTGTATTCGGAGACTAATCTTCTATTGTATTCGATGAATCTGCTGTTGCTGTGTGGTGCTGTTTATATTCTGTCCAATAATATATTTTGTAATCTGTGCAAATATCAGAAAAGAAAAAAATCCCTAATATACATACCAATGGCGCATAAACCCAACGTGCGCCATTAGTATGCCAAAGGATACTAATGGCGCATCACCCAGCAGTGCGCCATTAGTATGGCAAAGCACATGGGTAAATATGGCCCCCTGGTAGGCATACTAATGGCGCACCGTGGCCTATACTAGTGGCGCACTGCCTGGTGCGCCATTAGTATACCAGATACTAATGGCGCACCAGTGGTGCGCCATTAGTAAAAAATACTAGTGGCGTGGTACTAGTGGCGCACCACTAGTGCGCCATTACTAGGCAAAACTGGTGCGCCACTAGTAGGCCTTTTCCTAGTAGTGCATGCGTCGCGCAAGGGAATCACCGTGGTTCGCCAAGATAAGTCGCCCCATACATATCGGTGTGAACCTCACGACCCAGTATTTTGACTCTCGCGATCTCGCTCAGGCAATGCCGCTTTCCTTTTCGGCCTTCAGGGAGCTACTTGCATGCTAAAGGGGACCTCCTGAGCATCGCGCCTCAAGGGCTCTTACCGGACCTCGCGTCGCTCACCTCCTGGCCTTGACCATGGCATCGCGACCTGGCATACCAGTGACAGCTGAAGCCTGCCTGGGACTAGGTCCTATCGGTGTAGAGCACTAAGCTACTGCGTGAAAAAAAGGAGCACCGTGCCGAAGTGAGATACGGAATTACAACATCGAACTAGGAACGATAACATTAAGACAAAAGCATTACAGTTTCTTACACACCCCCATGGGGCTCGACGCGATTCCACGCAGGGAAAACAAAAGAAGAGGACTTTGAAGAACCCCGGCCCCAGGGCGTCACCGACGACGCCAGGCGGATGCCGTCGCGGCGCTCCGGGCGCGGCGAGAGCTCGGTGGCTCATAGTTGTCGTCATCCCTGGACTCCGGAGAATCGCTAGATTCTGGGGAGTCGCTGCTGCTGCTGGAGGAGCTACTGGCAAGGCCAAGGGCAAGTTCAGCGCCCGTGGCCGCGCCGCATGGATTGCCTCTTCTGGAGTAGCACTCCAGGCACCAGCCATCTTCACCGAAGACCTTGAAGAAAAGCGTGGACGCTCCATGGTACTCGAAGTGGATGGTGAGGGCCCACTCCGGAGAGCAGGCGCAGGCGATCTCGCCCCATCCTCGAGTCATAAAGACGTCACCCGAGGGGACGACCTCGACCTCCGCTTCCGTAGCTTGGCTACAGCACCCAGCGTGCAGCAGCCACAGCTCGGCGGGCTTCCTCGGCAGTATCTCCTCAGCAAAGAACCGCGGGAGCCAGATCCACGTGCACGGCGGCATTGCCGCCCACACCACAAACTCGCATGACGTGCCCTCGGCGTGAGTTTGCAAGCCGGCTAGCTATGCAACCACAGCCTGTCCTCCGCGACCCCGACCCGCGTGGCTCTGGGCGGTGCCCCCCTGCTAAGGGCTCTGCGCGCGGGCGTACATACGGATTGGGTAGCCAGGCGGAGGCCGCTCGGGCCAAGGTCGCGTCACCTCCTGCCCCTCGACGGCATCGCGGGAGCAACCAAGACTTTTCTTCAGCGGAAGTGGCCCGTGCTCCTCCCGAGGAGCTTTTCCCTTCTCTGCCGCGGAAAACCTCCTTATCGGTGCCATGGACGCTTCTGCAAGACGGTGAGACAAGAAGGAAGAAGAAGGAGCAAGCAGCGAGAAGGCGAAGATGAGCAGGGGGTCCGCCCCTCCCCCCATTTATAGCTAGGGAGGCGAACCGCCGGCCTCCATGATCTCTGGTAATGATGATCTTTCTTGCATGCAGCAGGCCCTTGTCAAGTCGAAGGGTTGCCAAGGCAGCGTGGGGAAGCGGAGATGCCCACATCCCATCAAGCGCCACGGGTCGACCGGGGCCGCAGGCGGTTGGGGCCCATGGCGCTTCGCCCTTGCCCTTTGGCTTCGCTTCGAAGCCAAGTCCGAGCGCGCCTTCGGCTCGGGGGCTACTATCGGCGTTCTGGGAACCGGGGTACCCAGACTTGCCTGCCTGGGGCCCACGGCTTGGCTCCATCGACGGCCTGGTATGGCCCACCTTCAGCACCGACAACATAAGAGCCTCGCGAGGCAGACGACGCCAAGACCTCCAGAAGGAGTGGCCTCCTTAGGCTGGCTCCTGAGGAGCGGAGATTTCCATGCAAGCCCTCACCTCATGAGGTTCGGATGACGCAAGCCATGACGACCAAGGCCCGGCGGGCGCCAGCGGGCGCAGTACAACAGGTTTCCTCTTTGGTGCTAAAGAGGCAAGCGCCGGCGCGGAGTCTCGAGGAATCAACCTAAGGTTTCCATCTCCATGCAACAAGACCAAGACCGTCAGGACGGTCGGACGAAGGTCATCGGCGAGCCCACCACGACGTCATGACCAGAAGCTTTGCAGGCAATGACCACCTTTCGTTAGGATAAGATGTACTAGTTGTCTCCCTTCAAATTTGGCCGTTGTGGGATCCCTTCCCGCCTTCATTTGGGAAGAGGACCAAGGCCACTATAAATATAGCCTAGCCACCACCATAGAGGGGTATCCAGACCATCCAGACCCTCATCAGCTGACACAAACACAAGAACACACCTCCTGAGGTTGTTCTTCCACTGTACTAGTTCATCCTCAGCCCACCTTGACACTAATCCACCACAAAGCAGGAGTAGGGTATTACACCACAAGGTGGCCCGAACCTGGGTAAATTGCCTTGTCCCGCTCTTCTTCGGTTCATCGAGCTAGGCCGTGAGATTGATGAGTTGGCAGACTGGAGAGGTTGAGTTCTTCGCACGCACCTGAGAGTTCAAATCTCTCTTGGGTCTGTAGAGCCCCGAATCTGACAGGCGTATCAAGCGGGTGCATGCTCCCATATGCACGGTCGCATGAAAAAACTAGAGAAATGTCAAAAGGGGTTAGGGAGAACGACGGTGTGTCATACGACGGCTCGCACTCGTTTGAGTGGTCGTATAAGACCCTCGTTGAAAATCACCAAGAAGTCTAGCACAGAAGACGACATTTCACGAGGGTAAGCGCTTGCAAGTGCGGTCATTTGAGTCCTCGAGCGAAATCAACCAAGAGAACATGGCAAAAGGCGGTCTATCATACGGGTGCAAGCGATCATATCAGCACTCGTATGATGCCCTGCCTCGGATGTCTTCGACATATAGAATGAATAGTGGTGTTTCATACATGCACTCATGGCCCGTGTTTGTATGGATGTACAACCTCCCCCTGGTTGTGCATGAAGTCAAAGTACATACACATGAGCATGCTGATTCAAAGGCCAAAACAACCGGGAAATAATATTAATCTGTATCTGGGGCTACTTCAAGAGGACTTACACACGTATTTCTATATGAGAGCAAAGGCAAGTATTTCTATATGAGAGCCGCGCTGATCACGACGGTGCACGACTATCTCGGTTATGGATATGTTGCAGGCCAAGTGTGCCACAGATATTACGGATGCACGCGATGCATGGATGATACGACGTCTCAGCAGCTAACGTCACCGAAAGATGGCGGGTCTGGGAAAATCATGTACATCAGGCATGGAAGATGGCTCGAGAAGGACGACCCGTGGAAAAACCATGGAGATCTATTCAATGGTGAGGCTGAGCATCGAGGACCTCCACGTAAGCGGAGCAGCGCCAAAATCGATGAGTTGTTGAAAAACTAGGAACAGTGCCCAACGCCGGGAAAGACGATGAAAATGGCACTGGAGCCGCTGCTGAAGGTATGTAAGACGAGGTCAGTTTTCTGGGACATGGAGTACAGGCACGAACTCGACACGCCTCATTGCCTTGATCAAATGCATATCTGTAAGAATGTCCTTGAGAGCTTGCTTGTGACTGATGAACATGCTGGATAAGACCAAGGATGGGCCAAAGGAAAGAAGAGACTTGCAAGATATGAAAATCAGAGTAGATCTGCACATGCCGCCCCGTAAAAAGGCAGAGGAGACAGAGACAGAGGCACGAGAGAAGAACATCAAAAAAGTGAAGGAAGAGGATTATTGCCCCCCTTCTTGCTTCACCTTATGTCCAGCTGAGATCGATCAATTCTTCAAGTGCCTTACCGGAATCAAAGTTAGTTCCGGTTACTGTGGGAAGATAAGCAGATTTCTAGACACGAAGAAGAAAAGGTTCAGCGGGATGAAGTCCCATGACTGTCATGTGATGATGACGCAGATACTACCTATTGCCATTAGATGGATAATAGATAAGCACATCCATGACACGCTTATTTGTCTCTGCAACTTTTTCAACGTCATCTCTCAAAAGTCGATCAGTGTGAAGCAGCTCCGAAGGCTACAGGAAGAGATTGTTGTGATACTAAATGAGCTTGAGATGTACTTCCCACTCGCGTTCTTTGACATCATGGTGCATCTATGTGTCCACATTGTGGATGACATAATAGACCTGGGGCCGTCATTCTGGCACAACATGATGCCGTTCGAAAGGATGAATGGGGTCATCAAAGGATTCATTCGTAACATGTCCTGTCCAGATGGAAGCATGGTCCAGGGCTATCTGACACAAGAATGCATATCTTTCTGCGAGAATTATCTATATGGCTGAGACTGGTCTGGTGTTGATTTGCCCGTTAAGAAGCACCTTGGGAGGCTTGAAGAAGGTCACTCCAACGGTCGCAGGGAACTGCATGTGGGTTACTCGAATTGATGCTACGACTTTGACATAGCAAACTTAGTAGTGCTACATCACCTAGACATGGTAGATCCTTTTGTGACACTGCTCAAAGAAACCATCGCAAAGAACTATCGTGACCGGGGCCTATGCAGGACGAATGCCGAAGTTACTAGAGAGCACAACTCCACTTTCCTACATTGGTTCAAAGAGCATATTCTTGCTAATCCCCGGAAGAGGGCTCTAAGGACGGATTGCTCCTATACGCCTTAGCACATGGCCCCGCAGCCAACCTCACGACCTATCAGGCATATGATATCAATGGATACACGTTCTACACGGAGGCCAAAGATATAAACAGTGATTTTCAGAACTGAGGGGTGAAGATGGAATGCATGGCCGGCGACATAGCTGCAACTGAAAAATACTACGGAAGGGTTGAGGAGATCTAGGAGCTCGACTACTTTGGACTGCCCAGTGCAGCGATGTTCCGTGTCAGATGGGCTAAGAATGTCAAAAGAGAAAACCATTATTTGACTACCATGTTTATACCCGACGCCAAGAGCGCTAGCTTGACGCCATCACAAAAAAGAGCCACGGGTACACGCTAAGCACGTGTCACAATGCTTATTCATAACTGACCCGAGGAATCCTAGCCGTGTTGTTGTGAGAAGAGGCAAAAGGAACATCACTGGAGTGGATGGAGCTGCCAACGAGGAAGACTACGACCAGTATGGCAACCCGATGAGGGAAGATGACGATGAAGCATACGTCAAAAGAAGAATCAATACTACATTACCTAAGAAAGGTCGTACTCCATGGAAAAGGAAAAGTCACAACGAGGGGCTCAATTATTCGTTAACAAACAAGAAGGGAAAGCTCACTCAAAAACGAAAACGTCGACGCTGAGAAACCATGCAACATTTATATATATATATATATATTTATTTATTTATTTATTTTGTGTACGCACCTAATCGTTATCGGTGAAATGATGTGTAATATAAACTGCTGCCTGACTTATATACATTGTATCCGATCCGATCCCCTTCTTCCCGGCTCGGTCTTCTTTTGAAAAAAAAAAGAAAAAGAAAAATGAGAAAGGAAGAAATAAAATGAAAAGAAAGTTACAAGGAATAGAAAAGAAAAAGAAAAAGGAGAAAAGAAAATAAAATGAAATGAAATGAAAAAATTAAAAGAAAAGAAAAGGCAGAAAGGAAAAAAGAAAATGAAAATGGAAGGAAAAATGATAGGAATAGCAGTAGCGCGTTTTTCCTGAACGGTGCTACTGCTAAGTCAAAGTAGCAGTAGCGCGTTTCCGGATACGCTCTATAGCTAACTTAGCTACAGAGCATTTTGTCTAGACACGCGCTACTTCTAACTTAGCTATAGCGCGTACAAAAACGTGCTACTGCTACTTTGACTTAACAGCACTACGCGGGCCTCTCTGCCCCAATTCCCCCCATTTCCCCGCTTTCTTCTCCTCGCGCTGTCGCTGGAGCCCTCGTCGCCCTTGCCTCCTTGTGTTATCGCCGAAGCCCTCGCCGCGCGCCTGCCTCCTCTTCCTCGACCTCGCCGGCGCCTGCAACCTCCTGGACGTCGCCGCGCGCCTGCCTCCTCCTCTTCGACCTCGCCGGTGCCTACAGCCTCCTCGACATTGCTGTCTCCCCCGACCCCGCCTCGCCTCCAACCATCCTCGGTGCCGTCGTCTCCCCCGACCCCCTCTGTAAGACCCCACCCATCCCCCAACCTCTCCCCTCCCCTCTTCTCTGCTCTCTGCTCTCTCTCTCTCTTTATTTGTCTCTGCCATATGAACCCTAGCTAGGTTAATTTGTGCAAAATTAGTGCCATATGAACCCTAGATTAGTGCTAGGTTAGTGCTAGATTAGTGGCTATTCTTTAGTGCTAGTAAGTATGAACCTTAGGTTTCAAACTGTTGCTATTTTTTAGTTAAAGCAATTGTTGCTATTTAAACTTTTTTAGTTAAAGCAATTGTTGCTATTAAAAAGACAGAATTAGTATGAACCTTAGTTAATTAGGTAGTATGAACCCTAGTAAAAAAACCTAGGACAGATTAGTGGCTATTTTTTAGTGCTAGTTAGTATGAACCCTAGGTTTCAAATTGTTGCTATTTTTTAGTTAAAGCAATTGTTGCTATTTTTTTAGTTAAAGCAATTGTTGCTATTAAAAAATTAGAATTAGTATGAACCCTAGTTAGTATGAACCCTAGGTTTCAAATTAGGACATAAATTTAGCTAGGTTTTCAAATTAGGACATAAATTTATCTCGGTTTCAAATTAGGACAGAAATTTAGCTAGGTTTTCAAATAAGGACAGAAATTTAGGTAGGTTTGAAATTAGCACGGAAATGTAGGTAGGTTTGAAATTAGGGCAGAAATTTAGGTAGGTTTCAAATTATGACAGAAATTTGACAAGGGCTGAATTTAGTTTCAAATATTGTGAAGAAAAAAGGACTTATTGCATTTTTCATCAAGTTCTATATTTCTCTTCCTGTTATATGCAAAATTGAAGTGGACATGCGATATGTGGACATGTGATTTGGACATGTGATATTTTGGACATGTGATATTTGGAAAATGATGGTTATGTGTAGGGTAAATGATCCGAGTGGCCTATGTTTCGCTGAAATGTTGATTCATTTCCGATCGGGTGAATTTCAGGCACTCGATATGTCCAATTTTTAGCAAAGGTCATGCAGAAATTTCCCATGAATTTTGGCATCACTTGTGCTAGAAAGTAGGCATATTGAGTGCCGGGATTTGCTCCGATGGGAATGAAACAACATTCCGGCAAACCATAGACCTTTTTTATGTCACTACTCATTTTATTATAGTTTAAGAATTAAACGAGGAGACTCAATCGTAGGGAACATGTCAAACAACGAAGAAACCGGCCTTCTAAGCATGATGCAGACGAGATGGATTATGAGCGTGAACATAACTACCTCGACTGTTTAGCTACTCAGCACACTCAAGGTTTGCAGGGTGGCCTCGATGATGGTACTGACACCGATATCGATACCGATGGCACCGGCACCGATGGTGGCGCCTAGACCGGCAGGGAAGGTACTAATAACCCACAAGTGTAGGGGATCATTTGTAACCTTCTTTGATAAATAGGAGTGTCGAACCCAATGAGGAGCTAATGGCAGAACAAATATTCGCTCAAGTTCATCGACCACCGATACAACTCTATGCACACTTAACGTTTGCTTTACCTAAAACAAGTACGAAACTATTTTGCAAGAATAAAATTACGTGATGCAGAGCATCCCGCGGTCATCCCAATGGACACTACCTCAACTACCCAAGCCCCAAGTGGACCCATGACAAGAGCTCGAGCCCGTACTATTCAATCCGAGGTGACATCTCTCCTACTTGAGCTTCCCTTACATTCGAGTGAGACATGGTTGCTGCCTAAGTCAGAAACACTATGTGTAATCAGGTACGACGTACAAGCCATGGAGCCCAGAATTGAGGAAGAAGGAACAAGCGTCAACTCTCTGTTCATCCCGGAACTTCAAGCCAGAGCCCGGAACCTCCGGCCGACCCGAGCGCGGGCGTGTCAACTCTCTAGTTAGCCCGGAACCAACCTGAAACCTTGCCCGGACCTTCCAGCCCCCGGAAACCTCCGTCCTGCCCAGACCTTCCGGCCCACGGGTGCCAGCCCAGCTCCCATCGTGCCAACTCTCTGGTTAGGCCGGACCCTCCCCGGATCTTGGCCCGGAACCTCTGACGCCCGGAACTTCCGGCCCTACCTGCGCAATGACTCGGGCCGATGCCCATGTACCCTTTCCCTCCTGGACTATAAATACCCTTCTTCTAGCTGCGTTTTAGGGTTAGCAAAGTACTAGCTCGTTTGAGACAGAGCTTTGCTCTCCACTTGATCCCTTCTCCATCGGAGTTCACGACCTCTACAGAGAAGATTCCCCAAGTGGATTCAAGAGCCCTCATGGGAAGACCCCTCAAGACCTCCTCACGGAGGAGAACTTGCTGCTTGTATCGTCCTTTGTTGATCACGGATCATGTATCTCTTTGTGGTTTGAGGATCTAGCACATGTGTAATCGAATCTTGTTGGTTTGAGTGATTCCTCTCGTGTTTCCCCTCATGTTTTCCCCTCGTGTTCTTCATGTTCTTAGCGGGATCCGCTCCAATCATGAAAGATCAGGCATCTAGGGTTCTACCCTACATCACTACGAGTACTTTGCAAGAATAAAACTACGAATAAATTGCAAGGTAAGAAAAATAGATAGCTTTTGTCAACAAGAAAGACATTTGTCCCTAGGTAATCGATAACTAGACCGGTAATCATTCTTGCAATTTTACATGAGGGAGAGGCATGCGCTAACATACTTTCTCTACTTGGATCATATGCACTTATGATTGGAACTCTAGCAAGCATCCGCAACTACTAAAGATCATTAAGGTCGTGAAACCCAGCCATAGCATTAAGTATCAAGTCCTCTTTACTCCCATATGCAACGACCCACTTACCTGTGTTTAGGCTGTTGTCACCCCCGCAACCGACAATAAGTGAATCATGAACATAGTGCAACACCCAATAGTGAGGACCCCTCATGTTTGCGTGAGATGCAGCGCACCGTAGGACAGCACCATAAATAAAATATACAATCATACCAACCAAGATCACGATTAACCCACAGGACAAAACGGATCTACTCGAACATCATAGGATAACCATAGATCATTGGGAAATAATATATAGGTTGAGCACCATGTTTAAGTAGCGATTACAGCAGGGAGAAGAGGTGTTACACCACTACGTAGAGGGGGAGAAAGTTTGTGTTGGTGGTAGCAAGATTGTTGATGTAGATCGCCGTCACGATCCTTGACCCGGTGGCACTCCGGCGCCACTGGGAGAGAGGGGGAGAGAGCCCCCTCCTCCTTCTTATTCCTTGGCCTCCCCCTAGATGGGAGGAGAGTTCCCCCTCTGGTCCATGGCCTCCATGGCGGCGGAGGGGTGGAAGCCCCTCCGAGATTGGATCTCCCTCTCTGTTCTCTTCTGTTTCGCGTTCCTGTTTTCTAGCCCATCACCGTTTCTTAAATTCTCGGAGATCCGTAACTCCGATTGTGCTGAAATTTTTACACAATAGTTTTCCATAAATTATCTTTCTTGCGCCCAAAGAAGGCCCCAACCGACTTACAGGGAGGACACAACACACCAGGGCGCGCTAGGTGGTGCCCGGCGCGCCCTGGTGGGTTGTGGAGGTCATGGGCCTCCGTTAGCATTGATTCCACCTCCCAAAAATCATAAATATTCCAAAAAAATTATCGCGTTTGGACTTTGTTTGACATGGATATTCTGCAAAACAAAGAACATGCAACAAACAGGAACTGGCACTTGGCACTTGATCAATAGGTTAGTCCAATAAATCATATAAAATGTTGCCAAAAATATGTGAAAGTCGTATAATATTGGCATGAAACAATAAAAAATTATAGATACGACAAAGACGTCTCAGCATCCCCAAGCTTAATTCCTACTTGTCCTCGAGTAGGTAAATGGTAAAAAAGATAATTCTTGATGTGGAATGCTACCTAGCATAAACTTGATCATATGTCTAATCATGGCATGAATATTAAGACACGAGTGATTCAAAGGAATAGTCTATAATTTGACATAAAGACATCAAAACTCAGGCATCCCAACAAACAATCATATCTTTCAAAATATCAACGCTAAAGAAAGCTATCCCTACAAAATCATATAGTATTGTCACGCTCTGTCTTCTTAACACAAAGTATATATCATGCACAACCCCGTTGACAAGCTGAGCAATTCGTTCATACTTTTTAACACGCGTCAGCTTTTTCAACCCTCACGCAATACATGAGTGCAAGCCATGGATATAGCACTATGGGTGGAATAGAGTATGACGATAGGGGTAAATATAGAGAAGACAAAAAAGTAAGGAAGTCTCACATCGATGCGGCTAACCAACGGGTTATGGAGATGCCCATCAATTGATATCAATTCGAGGAGTAGGGATTGCCATGCAATGAATGCACTAAGAGCTATAAGTGTATGAAAGCTCAATATGAAAATTAAGTGGTGTGCATCTAACTCTATAATGAAAAATTCCCACTAGTATATGAAAGTGACAACATAGGAGACTCTCCATATGAAAAACATGGTGCTACTTTGAAGCACGAGTGTGGAACTAGCATGCCCCTTCTTTCTTTTTCTTTTCTTTTTTCGCTTTCTTTTTCCCTTTTTTCTTTTTCCCCCTTTTTCCTTTTTTGCTCTCATTTTCTAGAGTCGCATCTCGACTTGTGGGGGAATCATAGTCTCCATCATCGTTTCCTCACCGGCGCAATGCTCTAATAATGAAAATTGATGATCATCACACTTCTGTTTACTTACAACTCAATATTACAACTCGATACCTATAAAAAAATATGACTATATGAATGCCTCTCACAGTGTACCAGGATGTGCAATGATCTAGCATAACAACGATATAAAAAAAGGACAAACCATGGAAATGTCATGCTAGCTATCTTACGATCATGCAAAGCAATATAACAATGAATGCTTAAGTCATCAAAACGAAAGCGGTGGAAGTTGCATGGCAATATATCTCAGAATAGCTATGGAAAGGCCATAATAGGTAGGTATGGTGGCTGTTTTGAGGAAGATATAATAAGGCTTATGTGTGATAGAGAGAAAATCAATAATAAATCATGCTCCAACATCATAGTGTAACGAGAGACTATACGTGCATGCTTTGGGAATCAAAAACCTTAACAACAATGTTCTAACTAAACACAGCCATTTACTAGTACCTCCACATATTCCATCTCTATATCACAAAACTATTGCAAGGAATCAAACATATCATATTCAGTGATCCACAAGTTTTATGTAGGATTTTATGACTAACCATGCAATTGACCAATTCCTGTTGACTATCTAAATAGGTATAAGTGAAGCATGAGAGTTTGAGTTCTTTCTAAAAAGACCATGCTCTAATAAATATAAGTGAATCAAAAGAGCATTCTAAAAATAATGGTCTTCTAAGTGAAGAGAAACAGGCAGTCCAAACTTCAAATGATATAAGTGAAGCACATGAAGCATTCTATAAAGTCATACTCAAAAGATATAAGTGAAGTGCAATGAGTATTCCATAAATCAACCATGGACTATCTCAAACCAGCATGGTGCATAAAAGAAAAGTGAAAAATAAACACAAAATACGCTCCAAGATTTACACATATCACGTGAACGAAACAAAGACGAAAACATACCGATACTTGTTGAAGAAAGATGGGATGCCTTCCGGGGAATCCCCGAGCTTAGACGCTTGAGTCTCCTTGAATATTTACTTGGGGTGCCTTGGGCATCCCCAAGCTTGAGCTCTTTCCTCTCCTCCTTCTCCTCATATCGAGACCTCCTCGATCTTTGATCACTTCATCCACAGAAAACTGAACCGAACTTTTAGTGGCGGGGTTAGTGAATATGGCAGTCAAATCCCATCATGTATTGCTATAACATTATTTCATAATTGTAATCAAACAATATTCATTGTATGCTATCACAATTCTATGTCCCGAAGTCAACGGGGGCTCAACAAGATTTCAAACATACGCAAATAACGAAGCTATAACAATAATTTGTGAAAATAGGACAATCTGTAAAGATATGAACATTCACCATACTTCTATAACTCTAAAAATTCTAAAAATTAGGACAAAATAAACAATTTGTATAGCAATATTGTGCAAAAAGTTTCAGAAGCTTTTGACGTTCCAGAAAAAAATTAAATTCATGTGCTATAGCCAAAGTTTCTGTTTACACCGCGCATACCAACAAGCAATCTAATCATCCTAAAGGCAAATCTTGGCACATTATTTTTATAATACAATGGATTTGTACAAGGGGATAATTATTTTTGTGAGAAACTTCCATGAAAAATTTACATGGTTTCCATGAGCATGAACACAAGTGTTCAAGGTCAACCCTCACTTCGCCAATGCATAACTTCCAGTCGCTTCTCTTTTGTCGAAAAGTTTTAAGTTCCCCTCTATATTTTTTTGTTTTTAAACTTTATAAAAGCACTCAACAGAAATAAATTACTCTCTAAAACTTCCGGGTTGTCTCCATGGCAGCGTTTTCTTTCAAGCCATTAAGCTAGGCATAAAGTGCTCAAGTAATGGATCCACCTGGATCCCAAGGCATATCAAAGAAAATTTTAATTAACAATGATTTGGCATTTAGTAGTGAGCACAAAGCAACATAAATCATGCAATGACGAAGTCTAACTCTCTTCCTATGCATCGACATGTCATATAAGAACAATTCAGGAACATCAAGTAAAGACAAATACATAGCATAAACAGTTTCTTGCAATTTTATCGTGTTGGAAACATAGAGAGGCGGAGATGTAGTTCCTCTTCCATAATAATTGCAAGTAGGTGCAGCAAGAAGATGCATCTTATATTCATCAAAATCATCATGTGCAACGGTAGAAGGCAACCCATCAATGTAAACCTTAATAAGTGTGAACTTCTCCGATATAGTGTAGTTTGGAGAATTCAAAAGATAATAGGACTATCATGTGTGGGTGCAATAACAACAATTTCATTCTTAACATAAGGAACTATAGCAAGTTCATCTCCATAAGCATAATTCATATTGGCATGTTAGCTACAAGCATAGAAAGCATCAAGTTCATCAAAAAGGGATATTTCAAATGAATCAACGGGATCATAGCAATCAGCATAGCATTCATCCTTCGATAAGAACGATGGGGCATTAAACAATGTATGGGATAATCCACTCTTCCTCCTTTTGTACTCCGCTCTCCTCCTCATCTTTTTCATCCAATGAGCTCACAGTTTCATCATTTTCTTCTTCCATAGACTGTGCAAAATGTTAGTCTCTTCTTGGACAGCGGAGAAGTCCTCAATATATTCTTTAACATAAGCATTGGAAGCATAGTTTTCATAGCAATATTTAAGTATGGAAAAATTCTCAGATTTGTAAAGAGTAGCATCATACTTTTCAATCAAAGAAGCAATTTCATAAGCACCGTTAAAAGCAACAAATTCTTCAATTTGTTCAATACAAAAGTAATTATAAACACCCTTGGCATAAGAAGATAAGATTCCATTATGCTTAAACTCACATTGGAAGGGAAGGTGTTTTTTAGGGTCTTCAGAGCAACAAGTAAAATCATATATTTCGCATAAATTCAAAGCATAGCAATACAAACTATTAATATGATGCCATAAAAGTTCCTTTTTCAGATAAACGGTGTCGCACAAAATAAGCATGCTCATTTAATGATTTTCCCTCAACTAAGCTAGTTGGGTCAGCACGAGCACAAATGGATCGAAGATGATCCAAGTAAAAAACTTCAGTAGTGTGATAGATTTTGGGTGGTTCTTCAACCATTGGTTTAGTTGGTACAACTATTTTTTTGTATTTTCCATTTCCTACCCATAACTAGATATAGAAAACAAGAGCACAAAATAAAAACTACTTAGTGATAAAGCAAACAAGCACACACGAGAATATTCACCCCACGCTATTGCTCCCCGGCAACGGCGCCAAAAAAAGGTCTTGATAACCCACAAGTGTAGGGCATCATTTGTAGCCTTCTTCGATAAATAGGAGTGTCGACCTAACGAGGAGCTAAAGGTGGAACAAATATTCCCTCAAGTTCTATCGACCACCGATACAACTCTATGCACACTTAACGTTTGCTTTACGTAAAACAAGTATGAAACTATTTTGCAAGAAGAAAACTACGAGTACTTTGTGAGAATAAAACTACGAATAAATTGCAAGGTAATAAAAGTAGATAGCTTTTGTCAACAAGAAAGTGATTTGTCCCTAGGCAATCGATAACTAGACCGGTAATCATTCTCGCAATTTTACATGAGGGAGAGGAATGAGCTAACATACTTTCTCTACTTGGATCATATGCACCTATGATTGGAACTCTAGCAAGCATTCGGAACTACTAAAGATCATTAAGGTCATGAAACCCAACCATAGCATTAAGTATCAAGTCCTCTTTACTCCCATACGCAACAACCCACTTACCCGTGTATAGGCTGTTGTCATCCCCGCAACCGACAATAAGCGAATCACGAACATATTGCAACACCCTACAGCAAGGATCCCTCACGTTTGCGCGAGACGGAGGGCACCGTAGGATAGTACCATAAATAAAATATACAATCATACCAACAAAGATCACGATTAACCCACTGGACGAAACAGATCTACTCAAACATCATAGGATAATCATAGATCATTGGGAAATAATATATGGAGTTGAGCACCATGTTTAAGTAGAGATTACAGCGGGGAGAAAAGGTTTTACACCGCTGCATAGAGGGGGAGAAAGTTGGTGTTGACGGTAGCAAGATTGTTGATGTAGATCGCCATCACGATCCTTGCCCCGGTGGCACTCCCGTGCCACCAGGAGAGAGGGGGAGAGAGCCCCCCTCCTTCTTCTTCTTCCTTGGCCTCCCCCTTAGATGGAAGGAGAGTTCCCCCTCTGGTCCATGGCATCCATGGTGGCGGAGGGGCGGGAGCCCCTCCGAGATTGGATCTCCCTCTCTGTTCTCTTCTGTTTTGCATTCCTGTTTTCTGGCCCTTTGCCGTTTCTTAAATTCTCGGAGATCTATAACTCCGATTGCGCTGAAATTTTCTCACGGTTTTTTCCCATAAATTATCTTTCTTGCACCCGAAGAAGGGCCCTAACTGACTTACAGGGAGGGAAAAAGATACCTAGGTGCGTCAGGGGGTGCCCTGCGCGCCCTGGTGGGTTATGGAGGTCGTGGGCCTCCGTTTACATTGATTTCACCTCCCAAAAATCATAAATATTCCAAAATAATTCTCCGTAAATTTTTATCGTGTTTGTACTTCGTTTGATAGGATATTCCGCGAAACTAAAAACATGCAACAAACAGGAACTGGCACTGCGCATTGGATCAATAGGTTAGTCCAATAAATCATATAAAAAGTTGCCAAAAATATGTGAAAGTTGTATATAATATTGGCATTAAACAATAAAAAATTATAGATACGACAGAGACGTATCAGGTACCTGCGCCGAAGCCGCTAACGAAAAGAAGAAGCAAAAGAAGTAGAGGATACGAAAACCTAACAAACTCAGCATCGGACGACTGGTGATCACAAAGATGGCCCCTGGCAAGTTTGAGCCATTAGAGCCAGATGAACCACGCAAGTGCTACGGGAACCAACTCGGATGCATCCTATGGGAAACTACGAGCATCAATGACGATGACTTAAGGGGTAACGAACATTTGACGTGGTTGCTTCTAATGAAGCAGCACAAGAGATTCCAGTTCCCCAACTGGGATGACCGCATAGAACACCCGTGGGATGATCCAAAGATGAAAAAGATTAACAATCACGCCATGGGCATGTTCAACAATGATTTGACCTCCTAGAAAGGGAGGGTGAAATGAGCTATTGAGGCTAAGGAACCCCTGTCCCAGATTCTGAAGGAAAATCCATCACTTATAGAAGAGGAGTTCCAAAGTTCAAGGACACTTGCGCTACCGAAGCAGCCAAGGCCAAGGCTAAGAAATTCAAGGGCCTTCAGCAAAGGAACATGGGGAACCAACGCCTCAGAAGTCGTGGGTACCTTGGCAAAAGGCCCATATGGGATAAGGAGGACACGGACCGTGAAGTCACGGGGATCCCAGAGCCCTTCGCGAAGTTCACCACCCCCTTGGAGCGTGACTTCATCAGGGCCCGGAACAAGTGCGACAAGGAAAAGAAGGTTTTTTGCACACACCTGATCACGAGGAAATTGATTAGAATACTAGTAATTATTCTTTTACCACCTTACATTAGCTTCTGATCTAGTCGACTACACATTCGTAAATGGTTCACGTTCCATTTGCAAGCGAAGCAACACAGACTTGCAGCCGAAAGTGAGTCTTCGTCGATCATGTCCAAGTGGGACACATGATGCGGAGCATCCTATGGACATCACCATGTCAAGAGTCCATTTGGCAAGTGACACATGCGACATCTACTTCATACATACAAAGGTGAATCATCTCCTTTACACGTGCCCACTTGTACCTTTCGAGGATGGTATACTGTTAGGTTCTACGGTAGGGTGCGTCGACTGCAAATTAAAAAAAATCCTACACGCAGAACAACCAAGAACATGCTCTGGGAGATGGATCATAGTTCGTGACCACTAGACGCGCAGTGTCGTGCAGCGGAAGAAGAGTTGGGGCAGCGCGTCCGCGTGGTTCGTCTCCTCCTTGTCCGATCTCCCTCGAACAGCTGATAGTCCGATCCCACGTACAAGTTCGCCGGAGTGGCGCAAGTGCACCGCCTCTAACGGTATCCGCGCGTGCAGGAGGAACACCGTGCGGCGGACTGCTAGGTCCGATCACACAGTCGGCGGCGAGTGGAGGTGTCTATTCGCAACACATGAAAACCCTAGTGACAGCGCCGAAGCGATCAACCGCATGAGTGTGCTGCACCTCCACTTTATATAGGCGTCCGTCGCGGGCTCAACACTTGGGCCTCGCACGGACCCTAAAGACCATAAGTCTACTCGGTCACAATCCGAATACAGCTCGGATCACATCCGACCAGTGTCCTCGGATCCGACCTCGCAGGTTCCTTCCCTTAAGCGCGCGACCCCTTAGGTTCAAGTCGGCTTGGTCGCAGTTCGGATCACCTCCGAACTGCACGGTTGGTAGCAGCCTCTAGCAAGGCATGCCGAACACCAAGCACACTATGAAGCTGGTTAGCGAACCTGTACATCACACTTCCATTCCTTTTGCCACACGATATACGTTGTCGAGCTCAAGGCGAGTCTGTCATCCTTGTGCTAGCCCGACCTCTTTCTCGTTCCAGTGATGCCGACCACTATCCGGATTATCTCATAATCCTTGTCGCATGGCCATGCTTATCCTGGTCGGATCACATGAGGGGCCCAGAGTATATCTCTCCTGGTCGTAGGGGCAAATCCCATCTTGCTTGACCATGTCTCGCAGCATGGGTCTGGACAAGCCCGAAACCTACCTTTGTAAGTACCCAGTCACAGAGTAGCGTCTGGTCGGCCCAAAGCAGGTCTGTCATCATCCCGAGTACATGTGCCAGCTCAGGTCTTAGGACATAGAACGTATGTTGTACTAGAGACTCACAGATGACATATCGCTACGTCTCATAGTTGGGTCTGTCCGACTCGGACCTTATCTTGACTCGGATCCGACTACGTCGAATCCGACCTGACCTTTCCAAGTCCATATTATCCAGTTAGCATCCAATGCTCCATGGCTAGTGAGACCAACCCATCAACAGTGTCATATGCTAGTCTAGTCAGCTGCGCGTCCACACAACCCTTTTGACTAGGGACCTTTTAGGACAGTTATCATACAATGCATAGTCCCACAAACAAGTCACGTACTTGTTGATACACATCATTGATAATGTCCAAGGACTATCTTTATCCATAAACACATAGGAAATATCATCATACATGATTGCCTCTAGGGCATATCTCCAACATATACTACTTGACCCCTCTCTCGTGTACATACATAGGTGTGAGCGGAGCTACACATTCATCGAGGAGGAGTCCCAGAAGAAGAGAACATCTACACCATCCAAGAGGGAAGCCTGGAAGCGGAGAAGGAAGCGCCAAGAAGAAGGCAATGATACGTCTCCAACGTATCTATAATTTTTGATTGTTCCATGCTGTTATATTATCAATCTTGGATGTTTTATAATCATTTTATAGTCATTCTATATCATTTTTTGGTACTAACCTATTGACCTAGTGCCAAGTGCTAGTTGCTGTTTTTTCCATGTTTTTTACATCACAGGAAATCAATATCAGACGGAGTCCAAATGCCACGAAACTCCACGATGATTTTTATGGGCCGGAAGGAACACAACGGGCCCTGGCTGCGCCTAGGGGGTGCCCCGAGGGGGGCACAACCCACCAGGGCGCGCCCTGGTGGGTTGTCCCCACCTCGGGTGCCCCCCGGACCGCCTCTTTGCTCTATAAATACCCCAATATTCCAGAAACACAAAAGGCATCGATGAAATATTCATCCAGCCGCCGTAGAGTCCAGAAGCACCAGATCCAATCTAGACATCATCTCGTATGGGGTTCACCACCTCCATTGGTGCCTCTCCGATGATGCGTGAGTACTTCTTTGTAGACCTTCCCGTCCGTAGTTAGTATCTAGATGGCTTCCTCTCTCTCGCTGAATTCTCAATACAATGGTCTCTTAGAGATCCATATGATGTAACTCTTTTGCGGTGTGTTTGTTGGGATCTGATGAACTTCGAGCTTATGATCAGTTATATCTTTTTATATCCATGAAAGTTATTTGAGTTTCTTTGATCTCTTATATGCATGATTACTTATAGCCTCGTATTTCTTCTCTGATATTTGGGTTTTGTTTGGCCAACTTGATCTATTTATCTTGCAAAGAGGTGCTTTGTAGTGGGTTCGATCTTACGGTCCTTGATCCCTGTGACAGAAAGGGAAACGACACGTATGTATCGTTGCTACTAAGGATAAAACGATGGGGTCTATCTCTACATAGATAGATCTTGTCTACATCATGTCATCGTTCTTATTGCATTACTCTGTTTTCCAAGAACTTAATACACTAGATACATGCTCGATAGCGGTCGATGTGTGGAGTAATAGTAGTAGATGCAGGCAGGAGTCGGTCTACTAATATTGGATGTGATGCCTATGTAATGATCATTGCCTGGATATCATCATCATTATTTGAAGTTCTATCAATTGCCCAACAGTAATTTGTTTACCCACCGTTGCTATTTTTCTCGACAGAAGCCACTAGTGAAACCTACGGCCCCCGAGTCTTCTTTCTCATATATTTGCCTTTGCGATCTACTTTTCCTTTGCAGTTGTTTTCATATCTATTAAACCAAAAATATAAAAATACCATGCTTCGTTTTATTCTTATTTATTTTATTTGGCGTTCGATCTATCAATCTACTACAAATTTACCTCATGTCCTTTGCCTATCTTGTGGCACCGTACCCCGGAAGGGATTGACAACCCCTTTAACACTTCCGGTTGCGAGGATTTGTTATCTGTGTGCAGGGGCTGTTTACGTTGTGTTGCTTGGTTCTCCTACTGGTTCGATAACCTTGGTTTCATATCCAAGGGAAATACCTACCCCCGCTGTGCTGCATCATCCCTTCCTCTTTGGGTAAATACCGACGTAGCTTCAAGCAACATCGAAAGGAATTTCTGGCGCCGTTGCCGAGGAGGACCTTCAACATATACCAGGTTCCTAATCACAAATCTCATCTCCTTGCAATTTACATTATTTGCCATTTGCCTCTCGTTTTCCTCTCCCCACTTCACAAAAATTTGCCGTTTTATTCGCCTCTCTTTTTTCCATTCGCCGTTTTCTTGCCGGATCTGTTTTTGAGTCCAATCTTGTTGTGTGGTCATCATGACTCAAGAGAACACCAAATTATGTGACTTCTCAAATACCAACAACAATGATTTTATTGGCACTCCGCTTGCTCCTCCCGCCACTAGTGTGGAGACTTGTGATATTAATACTGCTTTGCTGAATCTTGTTATGAAAGATCAATTTTCCGGTACTCCTAATGAGGATGTCGCGTCCCATCTTAATACCTTCGTGGAATTATTTGATATGCAAAAGAAAAAATATGTGGACAATGATGTGGTGAAGTTGAAATTATTTCCGTTTTCTTTTCGTGATTCTGCAAAAAATTTGCTTCTCTTCTTTGCCTCGCAACAATATCGATTCTTGGAATAAGTGCAAATATGCTTTTATCACTTAGTATTTTCCTCCCGCAAAAACTATTTCCCTTAGAACCCAGATCATGAATTTCAAGCAGAGCATGTTCCACAATCTTGGGAAGGATGAAAATGATGCTAAGGAATTGCCCAACTCATGGGTTAAATCTTTGCATGATCATACAAAAAATTTATGCGGGATTGAATTTTGTTTCTCGTAATCTTTTAGACTCCGCCGCGGGTGGTAATTTTATGGAAATTACTTTGGGTGAAGCCACCAAATTGCTTGATAATATCATGGCAAATTATTCACAATGGCATACCGAAAGGGCTCCTACTAGTAAAAAAGTTAACTCGGTTGAAGAAATTTCTTCTTTGAGTGAAAAATTCAATGCTCTTATGAAATTGGTTGCTAGTAAAAGTGATCTATTGATTTTAATGATATGTCTTTG
Source organism: Aegilops tauschii subsp. strangulata (assembly GCF_002575655.3). Classification (NCBI taxonomy): domain Eukaryota; kingdom Viridiplantae; phylum Streptophyta; class Magnoliopsida; order Poales; family Poaceae; genus Aegilops; species Aegilops tauschii. The sequence goes on from NC_053036.3 coordinate 283,633,019, forward strand.
TCTACTTTGATTGAGCAAAATAGTGATGCCATAGATGTGAATTTTATCTCTCGAAATAATTACGACAACAATGCGTATAGAGGTAATTTTAATCCTAGGCCTTTTCCTAGTAATTCCTCTAATAATTAAGATAATTCCTATGAAAATCAATATTATAATAATAATAGGAACACCTCTGATCTTGAGAATAATATTAAAGAATTTATCAACACACACAAAGTTTTCAACACTTCCATAGAAAAAAAGATGAGTAAGATTGATGATTTGTCTAGAAGTGTTGATAGAATTGCTCATGATGTGGAAGATCTCAAGATGAAATTTTTTGTGCCTAAAGTAGATGAATCAATTAAAGCTCTTTATGTTTCTATGGATGAAAGTAAGAAAAGAACCGATATGCTTAGAGCTAAAAGAGAATTCTTAGAAAAGTCATTTTCTAGTGATTTCTTTCGTAAAAGTGATGAAGATCTTAAAATGATTGGTGTTTCTTCTATTGATTCCTTGTTTAGTAAAGTTAAGATTGATAAAAAAATGGACTGCAGAAGAGTCAACTTTAGGTAGAAGGCGTCCCAATATTTCGGAGGGTGAAAATCTTGTTGAGAAAATTGATGAAAGTGGGTTTGGAGAGTTCAAAACTTTAACTTGTGATGTGCCCACTCTTTTAGATTACAAAGACATTAATTATGATAGTTGCTCTTTGATTGCTTGTATTTCTTTGTTGCAATCCATGATAAATTCACCCCATGCCTATGAACAAAATAAAGCTTTTACTAAACATATTGTTGATGCTATGATGAAAGCTTTTGAAGAAAAATTGGAATTAGAAGTTTCAATTCCTAGAAAATTGCATGATGAATGGGAACCAACTATCAAAGTCAAGATTAAAAATTATGAGTGTTTTGCTTTGTGTGACTTGGGTGCTAGTGTTTCTACAATTCTGAAATCTTTATGTGATGTGCTTGGTCTTACTAATCTTGAAGAATGCTCTTTGAACTTGCACTTGGCGTATTCTACTATTAAAAAGCCTATGGGAAGAATTAATGATGTTCTTATTCTTGCAAATAGTAATTATGTGCCCATAGATTTTATTGTTCTTGATATTGATTGCAATCCGTCTTGTCCAATTATTCTTGGTAGACCGTTTTTACGCACTATCGGTGTCGTGATTGATATGAAAGAAGGCAATATTAAGTTCCAATTTCCTTTGAGGAAGGGCATGGAACACTTTCCTAGAACAAGAATTAATCCACCTTATGAATCAATCATGAGGGCATCTTATGGATCTCGAACCAAAGATGACAAAACTTAGATCCTTGCTTTATGCGTAGCTAAGGGCGTAAAACTATAGCACTTGTTGGGAGGCAACCCAATGAATAAATTTTGTTTTTTGCTTTTTTATTTCTGTTTTTTAGTGTTAGCACAATTATGCTACTATTATGATTGTGTTTTTTGTGTTTTAATTAGTTTTTGTGCCAAGTAGAACCAATAGGATCTTCTCGGGTGATAGTTGTTTGATCTTGCTGAAAAAGACAGAAACTTTGCGCTCACGAAAACAATTCTCATTTTTTATCATAAATAGCTTTTTCCTGATTCTTTTTGCAGAAGATTAATATACAAATTAACCAGGCCGTCCTAGTTTTTCAGAATTTTTGGAGTTCCAGAAGTATTCGAACAAATAAGATTGCTACACTATTTTGTTTTAACAGATTCAGTTTTCTTTGTGTTGTGTGCTTATTTTGATGGCTTTATGGTTTTCTTTGATGAGTTTTTGCCGTAGAAAAGTTGGAATACAGTAGATATAATACAAAAACAAAATATGAGTTGGTTTGATACAACACTTATAGTAGTGGTTTATTTTTCTTACACTAACGGATCTCACGAAGGTTTTGTTGAGTTTTGTGTGATTGAAGTTTTCATGTTTTGGGTTATCTTACGATGGATGAAGGAAGGATAGAAGAGCCTAAGCTTGGGGATGCCCCGGCATCCCAAGCTATTATCCAAAAATGAGCAACTGATGTAGGATAGAACCCTAGACGCCCGACCTTTCACGATTGGAGGGGATCCTACGAAGAACACGAAGAACATGAGGGGAAACACGAGAGAAATCACAAGGGGAAACGAGAGGAAACACTCAAATAGACAAGAAGCGATCACACATGTGCTAGATCCTCAAAACACAAAGAGATACACGATCCAAATCCAACAAAGGACGATACATAGGGTAACCGGTTCTTATCCGTGAGGAGGTCTTGAATCCACGAGGGGATGTTCCCGTGAGGGGTCTTGAATCCAAGGTGGATCTTCTCCGTAGAGGCCGTAGTCTCTCTCGTGGAGTAGATTCGTATGGATGAGCAAAGCTCTATCTCTAAATGAGCTAATCCTTTGCTAACCCTAACTAGGAGGAGGGGGAGTAGTATATATAGTCTAAGCCACGAAGGGGTAAGTGGGAAAGGGGATACATGGGCTCGGACCCTGCCATGCGCGTAGGCAGGCGCCGGATGTCCGGGCTGGGGGCCGGATGTCCGGCTGTTCGTGAGACGCCGGATGTCCGGGGCACTGGCCGGATGTCTGGCCTGGTGGTGGCCTAATCTGTTCTTCTCTGGATAGGCGTTGCCGGATTTCCGGGGTTGGTCGCCGGATGTCCGGGCTAGCGCCGGATGTCCGGTCGCTGAAGCTCTTGGCCTTCTGTTGGTGCAGCTCCTGGGCGGCCGCACAGGCACCGGATGTCCGGCCGCTGTAGCGTCAGCAGCTCCATCTTCTTCCGTCGTTGCTTCCAGGCTTCCCTCGCGGATGGTGTAGTTGTTCCTTGGCGCTTGCACTCCTCCTCAATGTCCGTGAAGCTCCGAAAATACCTATGCATGCACATGGGAGAAGTGTCAAGTAGTATACCATCCTTGAAGGCGTCAAGTGAGCACGTGTAAAGGAGATGATTCACCTTTGTGTATGTGAAGTAGGGGTCGCACGTGTCACTTGCCAAACGGACTCTTGACATGGTGATGTCCATAGGATGCTCCGCATCATCTCCCCCCCCCCCCTTGGGAAAGATCCGACCTCGGATCAAAAACCAAATCACCATGGGAAAGAGATGGCTTCGCCATGTAGAAGTGGACGTTCACCAAGTACTTGTCATCTTGAAGCTCGAAATGGGCACTCTCCAATGTCGCACCGTCTTGTGATTCCTTCAAAAGGAGTAAGGACAACAAACACTTGGAAAAACAAATGTGGTTAGCGTTGGTGCAAAACCAAGCATTCAAGAGGTGAGTCACCAAACAAGTGTCATCGTCATGCAAAGCATATGGTGTGACAAAGGATTGTGACATGGCATGTAAGCATATCAATCAAGCACAAGCAAAGATATCATGGGGACAAGCATGTAAATGTGAGGTAGTGATGCAAATATGTGTAACAAGAGAATAAGCATCTACCTCAAAGTCATAACAAGCATGGGCAAAGCGCTCAATGAAAGGTCTATGGTAGGCATAAGAAGCATTCACAACACCAAATAAAATGAAGTGTCTAAACACATGGGTCAAGTGCAAGACAATCCAAGCATAATGTGCATGGGGTGTAGTGAATATCGTGTGGCACTCAATACAATGGAAAGAGAAATTGTTCATCATGTGTGAGGCAATCAAGGCAAGCATGTAGCAATCAATGGAAAATGGCATATGTGAAGTGATGATCTTGTTGCAACCAAAAATATGAGAGGAGCAAGTAATCCAAGAATTGGATGCAACACACAAGGCATATATATCATAATGCATGGAACGGTGAAAATGACAAGTCGAAGCAAGATCTCTAACATGTGTGCAATCAAGTGGTCCAAGATGAAAAATAAGTCTCATGGTGCAAGCAACACAAGTAGTATGATCCGCAATATCCATGCTCAAGAAAGATGTCACCTTGAAGGTGTGTCCTTGTGCATTCTTCACAATGCCGAAGTGGTAGGAAAGGTGGTGTAGAAGCGAGTCGTGGTCGAATGTATGAGGCTCGCTCTCAAGAGCTCGAATGGTCAACTCACGTGAAGCAGAAGTCGACACAAAGTCCAAGTATCCTACACAAAACAAAACAAAACAAAGCAAAAATGTATGCGCATGGTAGATAAACACATCATCCATCATGATGGTTCTCTTCTCTTGCACATAACCATTAGAAGCACAAGTGCATGAATAATGTGATGCAACAATGGCTATATTCATGGCACTAGGTATATGGTGCAAAGAGGTAAGTGAAAGGATCAAGAAGAAGTGTCTGGGGGTGAATAGACTCTTAGTAAGAAAAGTTGCAGTTTTTAATTTCTTTAAGTTGAAGTGGAGTTTTAGCACAAGTTCACACATTCATAATACATATCAAGCAAGCATGATAGGAGTATATGAGTAGCGCAAAGTAAATCATGCAAGTTGCAAGAATGTAAAGAGATGGGATTGGAGTGTGCAAACGCAATTAGAGACACGGAGATTTTTTATCCGTGGTTCCGATAGGTGGTGCTATCATAAATCCACATTGATCGAGACTTCAACCCACGAAGGGTAACGGTTGCGCGATTCCACGGAGGGCTCCACCCATGAAGGCTCCACGAAGAAGCAACCTTGTCTATCCCACCATGGACGTCGCCCACGAAGGATTTGCCTCACTAGGGTAGATCTTCACGAAGTAGGCGATCTCCTTGCCCGTATAAACTCCTTGGTTCAACTCCACAATCTTGACGGAGGCTCCCAAGTGACACCTAACCAATCTAGGAGACACCACTCTCCAAGAGGTAATAGATGGTGTGTTGATGATGAACTCCTTGCTCTTGTGCTTCAAATGATAGTCTCCCCAACACTCAACTCTCTCTCATAGGATTGGATTTGGTGGAAAGATGATTTGAGTGGAAAGCAACTTGGGAAGGCTAGATATCAAGATTTATGTGGATGGAATGGAATATCTTGACCTCAGCACAAGTGTAGGTGGTTCTCTCTCAGAAAATGTATGTTGGAAGTGTAGGCATATTCTGATGGCTCTCTCTCCGAATGAAGAGTGGGTGGAGGGGTATATATAGCCTCCACACAAAATCTAACAGTTACACACAAATCAACAAACTCGGTGGGACCGAATTAGAAAACTCGGTCGGACCGATTTGGTTCATAATGTGACCATTAGGCATTTCGGTGGGACCAACATGATCAACTCGGTGGGACCGATGTGCTAGGGTTAGGGTAAAGCCATATCTCGGTTGGACCGATTACACAAACTCGGTGGAACCGATTTGGGTAATAAGCACAACAGAGAGTTGGCCAAGCAAACTCGGTGGTACCGATTTCATATTTCGGTGAGACCGAAATTAATGTAATAGACAACAGAGGGTTTGCAAGCCCATCTCGGTGAGACGGAGATCCCATCGGTGAGACCGAGTTGATTAGGGTTTCTGGCAGTGGCTATGTCAAGAGAACTCGGTGGCGCCGGATAGGAAGTTTCGGTGGGGCCTTGTTTGACTTTTGGTTTTGGGACACATGTGGATGTGAGAAAGTGGTTGAGGTCTTTGGAGCATATCACTAAGCACATTGAGCAAGCAAGCCATTAAGCAACACCTCATCCCCTCTTAATAGTATTGGCTTTCCTATGGACTCAATGCGATCTTGGATCACTAAAATGAAAAATGTAGAGCCCTGAGCTTTGAGCTTGAGCCAATCCTTTGTCCTTATAATCTTGAAGGGGTTCCACATCCTCTTGTCCATGCCACTCCACTGTTGGACTTATCTGAAATATGCTAGATGAAAGTATTAGCCCAACAAGAGATATGTTGACATTAATTACCAAAATCACCTAGGGAGCACTTGTGCTTTCAATCTCCCCCTTTTTGGTAATTGCTGACAACATACATCAAAGCTTTAGATAAAGATATAGAGAATAACAAGTAAAGCTTTGGAAAGACATGTAACATGCATAGGCTCCCCCTACATGTATGCAAACATGTAAATATGTAATATAGGAGCATGTGAATGCATAAGCATGACAGAGTAAGCAATGAGTTACATGTATCTTGGCTATATGCATCAGAGCAAATGGTGTGAGTATAGGAAATGTACCTTCATGCTCATGAGTCCTTCTTGCAAACAATATGTACATCAGCAAGAATTCCTCATGGACATGAGTGTGATGCATATACTTACCTTGTGGTCTTGAGCTAGCTTTGGAAGAGATGAACCTGGGTAAACAAGGTTAGATAACACAGATACATCTATTAAGCAGAGCAAGAACAACAAACCACAAGAGTACCAAGATTGGGATGACTTGTAGAGAGTGAGTACTAGGTACTCTATTGGATATAGACATGTGTCTTCTCTCCTCTTGAACACAAAGCATCTGGGGCTTTTGATGTGATTCCTCTCTCTCCATGTTGAAGAACTCTCTCCCCCTGTTGAAATGATTTAAGCTTTGATGTGATCTCTCTCTCCCCCTTTGACATCAATTTCCAAGAAGGGCTCTTCTGGATTTGTGTTTCAAATGGGTTTGGTCCTTGGGTCACAGAGCAAAGTAGCATGTTGAATGTGATGTTGGTAGAGGAAAAGAATTATTGAGTGGAGCTGGAGCAAAAAGAATGCAGGATCCAGTGGCAAGTTGTCTTTTCTGCAGTGCAATCGGTGGCACCGAGTTGTGTGCTTCGGTTGCACCGAAAGGATTTGGTTTGACCGAAAGCAACAGACCGGTGTGACCGAGTTCATCACAGAGAAAATACTTGTCACCTCAGCTCACTAGGCAAGTAAGATCTCATAAAGATTTGCAAGGAATTAAATGAAGAATTTGCAAGAAAATGGATGCAGGGAATGTAGAACAAAACAGAGAAAAGAAAATCGAGATGCAAAAGGCAAAATGCAAAAACTCAAAGAAACACTAGAGAACTTCATCTAGAATGGGGCGGTGACAAAGTCATCTATGTTAGAGTATATTTACTAAGGAGTCAAGTGAGAACACTTGATCATAAGTCATACTCATCGTTTAAGCTCAAAATGGGGTTACCATTTTCCGTTTAAGCATTTGATGTATTCACATCTTGTTGAGCTTCTTTGACCCATATCTTTGGGTAAAGCTTCTCTAAGATGGAATGACATACCTTGAGTGGTGGTGTTGATCTTGGTCATGTAGTTGAACTTGTGTGGGTTGCTCAAGGTTGATGTAGTTCATCAAGAGTTGGGAGCACCACCTGGAAGTGAGTTCATCTACCTACATGGGTTGGTTTTGCAAGGAAGAGCACTTGTGTATCCAAAATGACGATCATGAAATTTTATACATATAATTTGTCAAAGGATATGTTGAAGGGTTTCGTGCTTCCTTGACATCAACCACCGTATTGTAGAGACTTGGTGATGTAGAGATTGCTCAAGACGTGAGAGAGTTGCAATCTCATAGATTTAGATTCATCCAAGTACCTACAAGGGTTAGATAGCATGCAAGGGTGCAAATATATCCAAGACATATGAATAGCATCATGAAGGGAATATCAAGGATTAGTCATAGATTCATGCCTTGCATGTATCCAAATGGAGTTCCTACTCCAAGTTTGAAGCATCAATGATGTTCAGTTCTCCTCTCAAACGACAAAAGACTTTCTCATCAAGCGGTTTGGTGAATATATCCGCCAATTGCTTATCGGTACGAACATGCTTAAGATCAATGTCCCCTTTAGCAACATGATCTCGAATGACATGATGACGAACTTCAATATGCTTAGTTCGAGAATGTTGCACGGGGTTGTGAGCAATCTTAATAGCACTTTCATTGTCACAAAGCAATGGGATATGTTTCACATTGATCCCATAATATTTAAGAGTTTGGGTCATCCAAAGTAACTGAGCACAACATGAACCGGCGGCAATGTATTCCGCTTCGGCGGTGGATAAGGATACCGAGTTTTGTTTCTTGGAGGACCAAGACACAAGAGATCTACCAAGAAATTGACAAGTACCCGAAGTGGACTTTCTATCAACCTTGTCTCCGGCATAGTCCAAGTCGGAATAGCCAACAATATTAAAAGAAGACCTCTTAGGATACCAAATGCCAAAATTTGGTGTATGTATTAAGTATCTCACTATCCTTTTCACAGCCTTAAGATGACATTCTTTGGGGGCCGCTTGATATCGTGCACACATGCACACGCTTAGCATAATATCGGGACGAGAGGCACATAGATATAACAATGATCCAATCATAGAGCGATAAACCTTTTGATCAACCGGTTTACCATCCTTAGTCAAGTCAAGATGTCCACTATTAGGCATGGGAATTTTCATACTTTTTCTTTCTGGCATGTTGAACTTCTTGAATAAGTCCTTGGTGCACTTTGTTTGAGAAACAAAGGTGCCTTCCTTAGTTTGCTTGATTTGCAAACCAAGAAAGAACTTGAGTTCACTCATCATAGACATCTCAAACTTCTTTGACAGTAGCTTTCCAAATTTTTCACTAAAATGAGGGTTAGTTGAGCCAAATATGATATCATCAACATAAATTTGGCATACAAATAATTCACCATTAACCCTTTTAGTGAAAGGAGTAGAATCTATCTTTCCAATCTCAAAGCCTTTTTCAATAAGGAACTTGGTCAAGCATTTATACCACGCTCTAGGAGCTTGCTTAAGACCATAAAGAGCTTTGTGAAGTTTGTAAACATGATCGGGTTTCTTAGAATTTACAAAGCCGGGAGGTTGTTTAACATAAACTTCCTCCTCAATTTCATCATTTAGAAAAGCACTTTTAATGTCCATTTGGTATAAAGTGATATCATGGTGATTAGCATAGGCAAGTAAGATGCGGATGGACTCAAGTCTAGCAACTGGGGCACATGTCTCACCATAGTCCATACCTTTGACTTGAGTGTAGCCTTGGGCGACTAGACGAGCTTTGTTGCGGACAACTTGACCATCTTCATCTTGCTTGTTGCGAAACACCCATTTGGTACCGATGATGTTGTGGTTGTTGTCGGGCTTCTCGACCAACGTCCACACTTGATTTCTCCCAAAGTTCTGTAGCTCTTCATGCATGGCATTTATCCAATCCGGATCTTCCAATGCTTCTTCAACCTTCATAGGTTCAATACTAGAGATGAATGAGTAATGTTCACAAAAGTTGGCCAAACGAGTTTTAGAGCGAGTGATTCTCCCGGTTTGGATATCATTGTAGATTTGCTCGACGGGATGGTCTTTGGCGACTCTTGCTCGAACTCGTGGGAGCTTTTTCTTGGGTTGGGGTGGAACATCTTCTTCATCATCTCCTTTTTCTTCTTGGCCTTCTTCATTGTTGGCGTTGTCGTTCTCCTGTCGCGGTGGAGAAGGAGGTTGTTGATGTTCATCTTGGTGTACTTCCTCGTTTTCTTTGTCTTGGTGTGTCCCACTTGTGGATGCTTTCGTATCAACTCTTGGTTCACCTTGTCGTGAGGTAGAAGCTTCCACTTGGACGGACGAGGTACTCTCCTTCACCTCCGTTGGACGAATCTGGCCAATAGACAAGTCTTGGATTGCTTCCGAAGGATCTTTATCTCCTACATCAATTGGCAATTGCTCTACTTGCGAGCCGTTAGATCCAACAAACTTTACATCTACCTTCTCTTCAACCTTTTGGGTGAAACTGTTGTAGACACGGTAAGTGTGAGAGTTTGAGCCATAACCAAGTAGGAAACCTTCATGAGATTTAGGAGCAAATTTAGAACGACGATGCTTATCAAGAATGTAACACTTTGAGCCAAATACTCGAAAGTATCCAACTTGGGGTTTGTTACCGGTGAGAAGTTCGTATGCCATCTTGCCGAGTAGCTTGTGAAGATACAAGCGATTTGTTGCATGACAAGCCGTCTCAACCGCTTCCGCCAAAAAGTGTTTTGGAGTCTTGTACTCATCAAGCATCGTTCTTGCCATCTCAATAAGAGTCTGGTTCTTCCTCTCAACAACTCCATTTTGTTGAGGCGTGCACGTAGCCGAGAACTCGTGTGAAATCCCTTCTTCGTCAAGAAAGGTATCCACATTTGCGTTCTTGAGCTCCATTCCGTTGTCGCTCCGAACCTTCTTGATCTTCACTTCAAATTGGTTTTGGGCCTTCCTAGCAAAAAAATTTAAGATCTTTTGGACCTGCGATTTATCATCAAGAAAGAACACCCACATAAATATTGAAAAATCATCAACTATGACCAGACCAAATGAGTTACCACCGAGACTCTTGTAGGCATTGGGACCAAAGAGATCTATATGAAGTAGCTTGAGCAGTCTTCTTGTGGTCATAATGTTCTTCACGGGGTGGCTTCCTCCAACTTGTTTTCCTGCTTGACAAGCACTACAAAGTCTATCCTTGTCAAATATAACATCTTTTACTCCAAGGATATGATCACCCTTAATAAGCTTATCAAGATTTCGCATGCCCACATGACCTAACCTTCTATGCCACAACCAGCCTTTTGAGGATTTAGCAATTAGGCAAGTTCTAGGTTGAGCCTTTTTAGTGAAATCAACAATCTAAAGATCACCTCTATGGATACCGGTAAAGACCATTTTATGATTATCTCTACGAAACACTTGGCAATCTACTTCAGTAAATAGGACGTTGAAACCAAAGTCAGCAAGTCTAGATACGGAAAGTATATTGTAGCCAAGCGATTCAACGAGCATAACATTTTGTATGGAGCTGTCATGTGAGATGGCCACCTTACCAAGGCCAACCACCTTACCCTTTGAGTTATCACCGAAAGTGACATACTTTCGAAGGCCGTCGTTTTCAGCAAGCTCACGAAACATATCTCTGTCTCCGGTCATATGATCAGTACATCCACTATATATATCAAGGACCCATTCCTTTCCTCCAGCCATGTAGCCGCGAAGATTAGCCATAAGCCCAAAGTGTCTTGTGATGCCCCCGATTTGACCGTACACTAATCATGCACGCAAATGTGTACGACCAAGATCAGGGACTCACGGGAAGATATCACAACACAACTCTAAAACATAAATAAGTCATACAAGCATCATAATACAAGCCAGGGGCCTCGAGGGCTCGAATACAAATGCTCGATCACAGACGAGTCAGCGGAAGCAACAATATCTGAGTACAGACATAAGTTAAACAAGTTTGCCTTAAGAAGGCTAGCACCAACTGGGATACAGATCGAACGAGGCGCAGGCCTCCTGCCTGGGATCCTCCTAACTACTCCTGGTCGTCGTCAGCGGGCTGCACATAGTAGTAGGCACCTCCAGTGTCGTAGGTGTCGTCGTCGACGGTGGCGTCTGGCTCCTGGACTCCAGCATCTGGTTGTGACCACCAGATAGAAAAGAAAAAGGGGGAAAAGAGGGAGAGAAGCAACCGTGAGTACTCATCCAAAGTACTCGCAAGCAAGGAGCTACACTACATATGCATGGGTATATGTGTAAAGGGGCATATCAGTGGACTGAACTGCAGAATGCCAGAATAAAAGGGGGATAGCTAGTCCTGTCGAAGACTACGCTTCTGGCCATCTCCATCTTGCAGCATGTAGAAGAGAGTAGATTGAAGTCCTCCCAGTAGTATCGCATAGCATAATCCTACCCGGCGATCCCCTCCTCGTCGCCCTGTTAGAGAGCGATCACCGGGTTGTATCTGGCACTTGGAAGGGTGTATTTTATTCAGTATCCAGTTCTAGTTGTCATAAGGTCAAGGTACAACTCCGGGTCGTCCTTTTACCGAGGGACACGGCTATTCGAATAGATAAACTTCCCTGCAGGGGTGCACCACATAACCCAACATGCTCGATCCCATTTGGCCGGACACACTTTTCTGGGTCATGCCCGGCCTCGTAAGATCAATGCGTCGCAGCCCCACCTAAGCACAACAGAGCGGTCAGCACGCCGGTCTAACCCTATGCGCGCAGGGGTCTGGGCCCATCGCCCTATGCACACCTGCACATTGCGTACGCGGCCGGAAGCAGACCTAGCCTAGTGGCGTTCCAGTCCAATCCGGCGCGCGCCACTCAGTCGCTGACGTCACGAAGGCTTCGGCTGATACCACGACGCCGGGATACCCATAACTACTCCCGCGTAGATGGCTAGTGCGTATAGACCAAATGGCCAGACTCAGATCAAATACCAAGATCTCGTTAAGCGTATTAAGTATCCGCGAACGCCGACCAGGGCCAGGCCCACCTCTCTCCTAGGTGGTCTCAACCTGCCCTGTCGCTCCGCCACAAAGCAACAGTCGGGGGGCCGTCAGGAACCCAGGCCCACCTCTACCGGGGTGGAGCCACCTGTCCTTTCAGCCCCCTCATTAGAATCACTTGCGGGTACTCCTTGAGCCGACCCGACTTTAGTCACCACATGTGTCATGTATATAAAGTATATAGTATATACCCGTGATCACCTCCCGAAGTGATCACGGCCCAGTAGTATAGCATGGCAGACGGACAAGAGTGTAGGGCCACTGATGGAACACTAGCATCCTATACTAAACAGTAGGATTGCAGGTAAAGGTATCAACAGTAGAAGCAAGGGCAGGCTATGCATCAGTATAGGATTAACGGAAAGCAGTAACATGCTACACTACTCTAATGCAAGCAGTATAGAGAAGAATAGGCGATATCTGGTGATCAAGGGGGGGGCTTGCCTGGTTGCTCTGGCAAGGAGGGGGTTGTCGTCGACGTAGTCGATCACAGGGGCAGCATCGGTCTCGGGGTCTACCGGAGAGAAGAGGGGGAAGAAACAGTAAATATAAAGCAAACATAGCATCACAAAGCATAACGTGGTAATACGACGTGTCGGGTGTGACCTAACGTATGTCTACACGAATAGGTGAAGGGGGAAATTCAACCGGGAATGTTTTCCCGGTTCCGGACCTGTGCCAGACAGATGACCGGAGGGGGAAAGTTCCATGTTCAGCATGCTAGAGGCATGTGACAAACGAACGGACCGCGTATTCGGATTCGTTGGATTTTTCTGAGCAACTTTCATATAGAAAACATTTTCATCCGAGCTACAGATTATTTTATATGATTTTTGAAAGATTTAACAATATTCTGGAATTATTTATATTAACAGAAAAGGAATATGACGTCAGCATTGCGTGGGGATGACGTCAGCAGTCAACAGACTCGTTGACCAGGGTCAAACCAGACAGGTGGGTCCAGTGGAACCCACATGTCAGCCTCTGTTAATCTAACAGTAATTTAAACTAAACTAACAGTCTAATTAGAGGGGTGGGCCCCATATGTCAGTGAGTGATTAGTTAATCTAATTATTTTTATTTATAAACCAATTGTTAGACTAATTAACAGAAGGGGGGCCCGCATGTCAGTGGCTGGGGGCCGCCCAGTCAGCACGTTGACCGCGGTCAACAAGTCAAGTGGGGCCCTGGGGCCCGTGTTTAGTGGCTGTGAGATGGGGCCCGAAGGGCCACGTCGGCGGGCGGCGCCGGAGACACGCCGGCGACCATCTCCGCGGCGGAGCATCACCGGACTTCGCCGGAAAAACGCTACGGGGCACGGGGAGAGGTGCGGCTAGGCGCGTTCGATCGAGCGTCCGACGCCGCATCGATCTACGTCGGTCCCGTGGGCTAACTCGACCGGAGTGGCGCACTACATCGACGGCGGTGTCGACCGTGGCGGACGCCGGTGTTCTGGTGTCATCGCGAACAACGACAGAGGCTGCGACATGCCCAAAAGAGGGGTCCGACGGGGTCCTAGAGGTGCCCGGAGCACGACTACGAGCTCGGTTGAGCACTTTATCGTCGGTAGCGACGGCGACGAGCACCGCGGCGGAGTAAAGCTCGGGTGAAAAATGGAAGTGGCGGCTACGGGCATCTACGAGCAGCGCTGAGAGAGGGGAAAGGAGAGACTGCTCACCGGGGAGGCACACGGAGGCCAGGGTGGTGGCTTAGGAGCCGCAGGGCGTCGGCAATCGGCGGAGGAGCGCCGGCGACCGTAGGCGCGGAAGAGCTCGATTCCGGGGCTGTGGTGGCGCCGAGCTCGAACCCTTGGTCAGAGATGGAGTAGAGGAAGCAGGCGGAGCTGTTGGACTCCTCGGCGAGGCGCGGGGAGCATGGTGGCCGCGTTAATGGCGAACGGCGGCGATGATGGTGTTCGGGCGAGATGGAAAAGCGAGGGAGAGGAGCAGGCGGGGGAGAAAGATCTCGAGGGTTGTCGACGAGGCCTAGGGGACTCGTCCTTATCCCCTCGGTGATGTGGCGGCGTGGGGCGGCGAGCAGGTCAGGCGGGGGCGGCGAGGGGCGTGCGCCCTTGGTCGGTTGAACAGAAGAGGAGGGGGAAGACGACAAGGGGAGGGGGGAAGTGCTAGGCCGCTGGACCGATTCGGCCGGCTAGGGTGGGTCGACGGCCAGCTGGGCCGAGGCCCAGCGGGGAGGGGGGTTTCTTTTCCTTTTCTTTTTTTTTATTTGTAGTTTCTTTTATTTTCTTGTTTTACAAAAAATTACCACTAGTGCCTAAATTTGTATTTATCAACAAACTACTGTGAGATTAATCCTTAACCCATAATAAAATAGTTTTAGCATTTTATAAATTCAATAGGCATTTGTTTAATTGTTTTCACTATTGTTTTAATTGTTTTAGAGCCTTTAAACATTTTGTCAAAGCTTGGTTTCTCCACCATAATTGCTTACGATTTATTTGTCACTTTTAGAACATTTTAGTTTTGACATTTGAAAAGTTTTATTGTTTGCTATATTTTGAATTGATTTTTGAATCGGTTTTGAACTAACGAAGGATTAGAAACAGTAACGGAGGTGACGTGGCATCATTAGCAGAGTTTTACTGTAGCTTGATTATCCGGGCGTCACATGTCTCATAGCATCATCAAGATCATAGTCACTATCATCATCCTCATCATAGTATCCATGTTCTATATCGTCTTGTGATTGATCAACTCCTAGAGAGGGTAATTCATTATAAGTATGACCGTAACAATGTTCACCTCTATGAATTATAATGACTTCGGAAATGATATTGCTAATAATTCCAACATCTCCTTTGGCACGCATGAGATCACGAAGCTCAAATAGACAATCATCAAACTTAGGATCACTAGTACTCATCTTACTCAAGGCAATAGACTTATGAAGAATTTCTTCTAGATTTTTCAAAGAATAATTTGGGAATCGTTCCTCAAGAAATCTCCATATAGTGTAGGCATAGTCAAGAGTAGGTAAGCTAGCAATCAAATTTTTCGGCAATCCTCTAATGATAAGATTGATAGTTCCAAGATTGTGAATCATGTCAAGATCCTCATCGGGAGAGGGATGCAAGGGATCACTAGGGGAAATGCAAGGACTAGTAATGTACTTGTTCAAGTGATATTCATTGAAAATCTCAAGCATCTCATTTTTTCACTCATGAAAGAACTCTCCATCAAGTATAGGCACTCTATGTCTAAGACTCCCCAATGTAGACTCATCCATCTTCCTCCAAAGGTGTTTAAACCAAAGCAATGGAGACCAATGCTCTGGAACCAATTGAAAGGATCGAGAAAGAAGTGTCTAGATGGGGGGTGAATAGACTCTTAGTAAGAAAATTTGCAGTTTTTAATTTCTTTAAGTTGAAGTGGAGTTTTAGCACAAGTTCACACATTCATAATACATATCAAGCAACCATGATAAGAGTATATGAGCAGCGGAAAGTAAATCATCCAAGTTGCAAGAATGTAAAGAGATGGGATTGGAGTGTGCAAACGCAATTGGAGACACAGAGATTTTTTTATCCGTGGTTTCGATAGGTGGTGCTATCGTACATCCACATTTATGGAGACTTCAACCCACGAAGGGTAACGGTTGTGCGAGTCCACGGAGGGCTCCACCCACGAAGGGTCCACGAAGAAGCAACCTTGTCTATCCCACCATGGCCATCGCCCACGAAGGACTTGCCTCACTAGGGTAGATCTTCACGAAGTAGGCGATCTCCTTGCCCGTACAAACTCCTTGGTTCAACTCCACAATCTTGACGGAGGCTCCCAAGTGACACCTAACCAATCTAGGAGACACCACTCTTCAAGAGGTAATAGATGGTGTGTTGATGATGAACTCCTTCTCTTGTGCTTCAAATGATAGTCTCCCCAACACTCAACACTCTCTCATAGGATTGGATTTGGTGGAAAGATGATTTGAGTGGAAAGCAACTTGGGAAGGCTAGAGATCAAGATTTATGTGGTTGGAATGGAATATCTTGACCTCAACACAAGTGTAGGTGGTTCTCTCTCAGAAAATGTATGTTGGAAGTGTAGGCATATTCCGATGGCTCTCTCTCGGAATGAAGAGTGGGTGGAGGGGTAAATATAGCCTCCACACAAAATCTAACCATTACACACAAATCAACAAACTCGGTGGGACCGAATTAGAAAACTCGGTCAGACCGATTTGGTTCATAATGTGACCGTTAGGCATTTCGGTGGGACCGACATGATCAACTCGGTGGGACCGATGTGCTAGGGTTAGGGTAAAGCCTTATCTCGGTTGGACCGATTACAAACTCGGTGGGACCGATTTGGGTAATAAGCACAACAGTAAGTTGGCCAAGCAAACTCGATGGTACCAATTTCATATTTCGGTGAGACCGAAATTAATGCAATAGATAACAGAGAGTTTGCAAGCCCATCTCAGTGAGACCGAGATCCCATCGGTGAGACCGAATTGATTAGGGTTTCTGGCAGTGGCTATGTCAAGAGAACTCGGTGGCGCCGGATAGAAAGTTTCCGTGGGGCCGAGTTTGACTTTTGGTTTTGGGACATATGTGGATGTGAGAAAGTGGTTGAGGGCTTTGGAGCATATCACTAAGCACTTTGAGCAAGCAAGCCATTAAGCAACACCTCATCCCCTCTTAATAGTATTGGCTTTCCTATGGACTCAATGTGATCTTGGATCACTAAAATGAAAAATGTAGAGTCCTAGGATTTGAGCTTGAGCCAATCCTTTGTCCTTATCATTTTGAAGGGGTTCCACATCCTCTTGTCCATGCCACTCCACTGTTGGACTTATCTGAAATATGCTAGATGAAAGTATTAGTCCAACAAGAGATATGTTGACATTAATTACCAAAATCACCCAGGGAGCACTTGTGCTTTCAATCTCCCCCTTTTAATGGCATATGCATAGTCACTACGATGAGGTTGTAAATATGACATATGATTGATCTCATGCATAGCATATGACAAGTCAAGCGGATTGTCAAACATGATGTGACCTAGAGAATTGTCACAAGAAATCCTATGTAACATGGCATCACAACTAATAGACTCCACATGGCAATCATCAAACTCATCATAAATGGGTAAGAAATCATCACATAAGGAGGTCGCACTAGCATGAAGCATGGAAATAGGTTGATCAACATCATGCAAGCAATCAATGTCAAGAATGTACACTAGTGGGACTAGAGCATCACCTTCGCCTATGTTACCTTGTTCATTCCACTCAAGTGGTGTAGGTGAGGTGGGAAAGACCAAATGGTGGTCATCTTCATCTTCATGGAACCATGTGGGGGTGCATCATATTCCACCATGGCCATCATCTTGTCCAAAGGTAGGATGAAGTCATCAAGAATTGGCGCGTCATCATATATGGGACCTAGCACCAAATGAGAAGACACAATAGAGGTAGAGGTTAAGTCGTTAGAAATCATAGTGGCCTCACATGCCCTATCAACTATCACACTCTCTCTATGTGGTGGTTCACTCACTCCCTCAAGGTAGGTGCACTCAATCTCATGGATGGTGGAGTCACTCATCTCACTCAAGTGGTGGGGGTTGTGGCTCTCCTCACACGGGAATTGTGGCAACTCATCATATATGGGGCTAGTGGTGAAGTCACTCTCACTCTCGATATGGTAGCACAAGTCACTCAAGTCATCATACGTCGCCGTGGTCGAAGGGAAAATCCCATCCTCAACCATCTCGGCATCGTCGCCATGGATGAAGGCCGAAGATGGCACATCATCACTCTCGCCTCCTAAGATGGAATCATCATCCGTGCTCATCCCACGTCGCATGCCTCTAAAGCTTGTTCCTTGAGGGTCTCCGTAGTCGTACTCGTCACCGCACCGTCTTGAAAAAGAGTCATGGAGGACTCGACATCATTAATGCCACAAAGAGGTATGACGGTGAAGTCGAACTTGGGAGCATCGTCTTGGGGCTTGTCGGGCTTGGACATCTTGGTGGTACTATCCTCACGCTCATTCTCATGGAGCTTGGTTGTCGCGAAGTGAGCTTGGGGTGGAGAAGCCTTGGCCTTCATGAGTTCTTGTTTCGCCTTGAGAGCACCAATGTAGTTGTCGTCGAGGGACTTGTAGTTCTCGAGGAAGATCATCTTGGAGATGTCGTTGTGGAATCCCATCATGAAGTGGAACTTCATCGAAATGGGGTCGTCCACGCCGGCTCGTTGCAAGGCATGCTTCATCTCCTTGAAGTACTCGTCGATGGACCTGGATCCTTGGATGGTGTTCTCCAATTGGCGTAGAAGTTGTTCCGTGTAGGTTGGAGGCACGAACTCTTGCCGCATAGCTCTCTTCGTCTTGGGCCAACTCATGTCATAGCTTTCCAAAGGTGTGTGAAGCCACCATGTTGACACGTAGTCGTGGAAGTTTCTTGTGGCGCACTTCACTTGATCTTCAGGAGGAACTTGATGTAGCTTGAGGTAGTCGTCCATCAAACGCTCCAACTCGAGATACTCCTCGGGTTCTAGAGTCCTATAGAGAGGAATCTCATGGTCGGTGTCGAGGTCGTAGTAGCTCGTGGAAGTCGCGGACTTGAGCTTGGGGAGCTTCTCTTGAGCGTAGTCTTGAGGTGCTTGTTGGCGAAGATGCCTTGAAGTCGCTTGTCAAAGATGCCAAGGGAGATGGTGAAGTCGTTGAGCGGTTGTTGGTGTTGAGCTTTTGACCTTCACGTTCGTGGTGGTGATGGTGTCGATGCCGATGTGATCTTGTCGGAGATGGTAGCTCGGAGGCATCTGCTCTTCTGCGTCCTCTCGAAGATGAGGGTGATCTCTTGTAGGACTTGATGAGGGCTTTGATCTCCTCCATTTGAGCTTGCATCTTGGCATCGGTGGAGTTTTTCTTGGCATCGAACTCGTCGTTGTTGGTGTAGACCGAAGGTGAAATGCCTTGCGTATCCATCACAAGACTCGAGAAAATTTGAGTGGGAGAAAGAGAAGAACTAGACCAAATGTACATTAACCAATCTTGAAGATGGATCAATGATAACTCAATAATGGAACAAGGAAAATTCTCACACCTACACAAATAAGGCTTATGGTGGAGCTCGGTGAGGATAGTGGCACAAAAATTTGATGCAAAATGTTAGCAATAGTCAATAATGTTGAAAGAGATTCACAAATTCGCAAGTGTAACAAGTAGACCAATAGAAATATGTGGCACACGGAAACACACACACTGATAGATAAATGGGGTCGTGCAACCAAGGAATGAGCACAAAATGTGGAATCCATGGAAAACGCTCGTGTTGCACAACTCAAGAGAGACGCTAGCACGATTGCTTAATAGGCGGATACGACACTTGTGCACAACCTATGATATGGAAAATGTATCAAGTTCTATCCCAAGTATGCTATGTGTATGATGTTCCTGTGTTATGATCCAAGATGATCGGATATGACAATCTTATATGTAATGTGGTATGATACTATGGCTATTGCTTACAAGCTCTTTGTTCACTTTTTTTCTTTGCTTAAAAGCTTTTTTTGTATGGCCACAATGCGAAATGCACAAACCAAGATAGCAATTGTATATATGCGGGAACAAACTTGTGGCACAAGAGATGATATGATGATACCAATATGATATGGTATGTATGCAATGGAAGGTGTAGATCACTAATGTGCACAAGTAATGTTGCCGGCAATACTCAAATGGCTAGTCTCGATAGGCAAGTGACGCAAAATGGGCTAGGGGTTATCAATGCAAATACAAGGGGAATATACAATGGTGTCGTCGAGGTTACCGTTAATGATTTGACATGTGTAAGCAAGGACGGATAATGATGAAGTGGTCAATGTTGATGACGAGCTCGTGGCGATGATGAGTGGCGGTGTTGTCGATGTCGAACCGTCCCTAATTAGCCGAAACACCTTAGGGAACGGAAAAACCGCGAACTCAAAATCTCAAAGGTCAAATGTCAAAATGGTGGTAGCGAAAAAGTGGTGGTGGTTGCGGAAGTGTTGGTGGAAACCCGGCCAAAATGGGTTATGGTGAGCTATACACGGTGTCAGAGTTGAAGCACGGTTCCTAAGTAGCCTAAACACCTTAGGAGACACAAGCCACAACTCAAACAAGCTCAAACAAAAATTAGGTTAGGTTGCAGTGGCGGAAGTGTATGGTGGGCAAGCCTATGCGGAAGTTATGGTGGTGGTTGATGAAGAAGCGACCGTCCCTAATTAGCCTAAACACCTTAGGAGACTTGAATCACAACTCAAACAACCTCGAATTCTAAGGGGAACAAAATGGGTTAGGTTGTGGAAGTCGGTGGGGGTTATGCGGATGATATGGTGGAAGCCCTAGGCAAAGATGCCAAAGTGCCAAAAATTTGATGGACTCAAATGGTTTTGGAAGTATTTTTGTGGGATGGGGGATGTCAATAGCTTCAAAACGAGCTAAAGAACTTCAAAATCGGACTCCGGATGAATTAGTTATGCACGAAACGGTGAAACAACGAAGGCTGAATTCCCAGGGGTCGGACATCCGGGGTTGGGGGCTGGATAACCGGGGGCTGTCTATCCAGAGAGCACTGATTTTGCGTTCCAGGGGCCAGATGTCCGGCCGGGGACCCGGATGTCCGGCCCGATGGCCCGGATGTCCGGCCTGAGGCCCGGATGTCCAGCCCGACGATTCCAGATCGGGATTTGGACTTCGAAACTCGATTTGGGGCAGAAATTGATGATTCCGGGGTCAAATTTTGATGGATTTCATGGATCGAAAGTGGGGAAACTTGGGGATATGCTAGATCCACTTGAAACCAAGCAAATCCATGGATCAAATCCAACAAAACATCATCAAACCAACAAATCACAAAAAAAATTGGGGCTATTTTTGGTGGGGATTTTTGAAATTGGGGAAGAACACAATAAAACTATGCTAGAAAACAGGGGGTAGGGGCTCCAAATACATGATCAACGTGGCTCATGATACCAAGATGATGTAGGGTAGAACCCTAGACGCCCGATCTTTCACGATTGGAGGGGATCCTACAAAGAACACGAAGAACACGAGGCGAAACACGAGAGAAATCACGAGGGGAAACGAGAGGAAACACTCAAATAGACAAGAAGCGATCACACATGTGCTAAATTCTCGAAACACAAAGAGATACACGATCCAAATCCAACAAAGGACGATACATAGGGTAATCGGTTCTTCTCCGTGAGGAGGTCTTGAATCCACGAGAGGATCTTCCCGTGAGGGGTCTTGAACCCAAGGTGGATCTTCTCCGTAGAGGCCGCAGTCTCTCTCGTGGAGTAGATCCGTATGGATGAGCAAAGCTCTATCTCTAAATGAGCTAATCCTTTGCTAACCCTAACTAGATGGAGGGGGAGTAGTATATATAGTAAAAGTCACGAAGGGGTAAGTGGGAAAGAGGATACATGGGCCTCGGGCCCTGTCCATGCGCGTAGGCAGGCGCCGGATGTTCGGGCTAGGGGTCGGATATCCGGCTGTTCATGAGATGCCGGATGTCCGGGGCACTGGATGGATGTCCGGCCTGGCGGTGGCCGAATCTGTTCTTCTCTGGATAGGCGTCGCTGGATTTCCGGGGTTGGTCGCAGGATGTCCGGGCGTTGCTAAGGCGCCGGATGTCCGGGCTGGCGCCGGATGTCCGGACGCTGAAGCTCTTGGCCTTCTGTTGGTGCAGCTCCTGGGCAGCTGGACAGGCGCCGGATGTCCGGCCCTTGGCCCGGATGTCCGGCCGTTGTAGCATCAGCAGCTCCGTCTTCTTCCGTCTCGCTTCCAGGCTTCTGTCGCGGATGGTGTAGTTGTTCCTTGGCGCTTGCACTCCTCCTCAACATGCGTGAAGCTCCGATAATACCTATGCATGCACACGGGAGAAGTGTCAAGTAGTATACCATCCTCGAAGGGGTCAAGTGAGCACGTGTAAAGGAGATGATTCACCTTTGTGTATGTGAAGTAGAGGTCGCATGTGTGACTTGCCAAACGGACTCTTGACATGGTGATGTCCATAGGATGCTCCGCATCATCAACCAACTAAGCTTGGAGATGCCCCCGAGTGGCATCCCCGCTTTCTTCCAACAACTATCGGTATTTTACTCAAAGCTATATTTTTATTCTACACATGATATGTGTTTTGCTTGGAGCGTCTTGTATGATATGAGTCTTTGCTTGTTTTGTTTTGTGTTTTAAGTCATCAATCCTTGCTGGACACACTTATTTGAGAGAGCCAAAATTATGTCATGACTTGTTAGAATTGCTCTCTATGCTTCACTTAAATTTTTATGAGCTATGGACTTGCTCTAGTGCTTCACTTATATCTTTTTTGAGCACGGTGTGCTTAATATTTTTTTGAAGAAATGATCTCTTGCTTCACTTAGATTTACTTGAGAGTTAGTAAAATTTTCAAGAAATTCTCTCTTGCTTCACTTAAATTATGTTGAGAGAAAGAAAGAAAAATTATGCTCATGATATTCACTTATATTTGTTTGACCTTATGAAAAGCAGCACATGAAATTAGTCCCAAAGTGATAGATATCCAAGAAGGATATAATAAAAACTTTCATGAAGATCATTGGACGAAATAAACTTGATTCTTAGTAATAGTTTTGAGATACGATGATGTGATATGTGAGTTATGTTGATGAGTAATTATGCTTTAGTAAGAATATTGGTGTTAAGGTTTGTGATTCCCTATGCAAGTACGAAAGTCAATAATCATGCAATGAAATTATATCCTACTTGTGGTGCATTATTCGGTGTTATTTACGCTTAATGCTTGCTTATGAGATTATCCATTTCTTGGTTGGTCGCTTCCCAATCTTTTGCTAACCTTCATTTTGCACCAAGTATGATCTCTACTTGTGCATCCAAAATCCTTTAAACCAGTTTTGCCACATGAGTCCACTATATCTACCTATATGCGGTATTCTTCTGCCGTTCTAAGCAAATTTGCCTGTGCCATCTCTAATTTTCAAAATAAACTTCTCTTTTGTGTGTTTGTTTCGCTCACGGAGCGGTGAGGGGTGGCTAATATTTTCCATGTTGGATGTGTTATTCTCATGATGAGTGTTAATTCACTTGTCATTGCACGAGAGTAAGGCAAAGGTCTTAGGGATGCCTAGTCCCGAAATGCAAAAACGAATTTACTTTATGTTGTCAAATAATAAATTCCTTGGAAAGTGTTGGTATGGAGGGCACCCGTGGATACGGTTAGCCATGGAAAGTGAAAGTATGGTGGAAAAAGGAATAAACTTTATTTTCTGTTTGGGAACCGCCTATGGCATATCTAGCATGGAAAGTGTTGGGAACTCTAAGTCATTTTTCGTTGGTGGGATGGACACACCTCCAAAAATGTTTTTATCTCTAATTTTTCGCTTTCAGCTCTGGCACATCTAAAAATCCCTACTTCCCTCTGCGACGGGCCTTTCTTTTACTTTATGCAATTTTTATTTTTGAATTTGAGTCTCCATCTTCTCTCATAAAAAAGCACCAACTAGGAGGCAATATGACCATACTTAAGTATTGGGTGTAGCTAATATTCGAGTGTGTTTCATGAATGGATCAATGGATGAGCATGATGGGCTAGGGATAACTTATTTTAGTGTTGATATTTTGAAAGACATGATTGCTTGTTGATATGCTTGAGTATCTAAATTATTATGTCAAAACTAGACTATTGCTTTGAATCACATAAAAGTCCAATTGTCCATGCTATAAATAAAAGAATATGATATGCCATGATAGGCAGCATCCCACATCAAAAATTCTGTTTTTTATCACTTACCTACTCGAGGAGGAGTAGGAGTTAAGCTTGGGGATGCTAATACGTCTCCAACGTATCTATAATTTTTGATTATTCCATGCTGTTGTATTATCAATCTTGGATGTTTTATAATCATTTTATAGCCATTTTATATCATTTTTTGGTACTAACCTATTGACCTAGTGCCAACTGCCAGTTGCTGTTTTTTCCATATTTTTTACATCGCAGGAAATCAAAATCAGACGGAGTCCAAATGCCATGAAACTCCACGATGATTTTTCAAGGGCCAGAAGGAACACAACGGACCATGGCAGCGCCTGGGAGGTGCCCCGAGGGGGGCAGAACCCACCAGGGCGCGCCAGGAGGCCCAGGAGCGCCCTGGTGGGTTGTGCCCACCTCGGGTGCCCCCCGGGCCGCCTCTTTGCTCTATAAATACCCCAATATTCCAGAAACCCAAAAGGCATCAAAGAAATATTCATCCAGCCGCTGTAGAGTCTAGAACCACCAGATCCAATCTAGACACCATCTCTGATGGGGTTCACCACCTCCATTGGTGCCTCTCCGATGATGCGTGAGTAGTTCTTTGTAGACGTTTGAGTCCGTAGTTAGTAGCTAGATGGCTTCCTCTCTCTCGCTGAATTCTCAATACAATGGTCTCTTGGAGATCCATATGATGTAACTCTTTTGCGGTGTGTTTGTTGGGATCTGATTAACTTTGAGTTTATGATCAGTTATATCTTTTTATATCCATGAAAGTTATTTGAGTTTCTTTGATCTCTTATATGCATGATTACTTATAGCCTCGTATTTCTTCTCCGATATTTGGGTTTTGTTTGGCCAACTTGATCTATTTATCTTGCAATGGAAGAGGTGCTTTGTAGTGGGTTCGATCTTACGGTGCTTGATCCCAGTGACAGAAAGGAAAACGATACGTATGTATCCTTGCTACTAAGGATAAAACAATGGGGTCTATCTCTACATAGGTAGATCTTGTCTAAATCATGTCATCGTTCTTATTGCATTACTCCGTTTTTCCATGAACTTAATACACTAGATGCATGCTAGATAGCGGTCGATGTGTGGAGTAATAGTAGTAGATGCAGGCAGGAGTCGGTCTACTAATCTTGGACGTGGTGCCCATATAATGATCATTGCCTGGATATCATCATGATTATTTGAAGTTCTATCAATTGCCCAACAGTAATTTGTTTACCCACCGTTGCTATTTTTCTCGAGAGAAGCCACTAGTGAAACCTACGGTCCCCGGGTCTTCTTTCTCATATATTTACCTTTGCGATCTACTTTTCCTTTGCATTTATTTTCAGATCTATTAAACCAAAAATACAAAAATATCTTGTTGCGTTTCATTCTTATTTATTTTATTTGGCGTTCGATTTATCAATCTACTACAAATTTACCTCACGTCCTTTGCCTATCTTGAGGCGCCGTACCCCGGAAGGGATTGACAACCCCTTTAACATGTGGGTTGCGAGGATTTGTTATCTGTGTGTAGGGGTTACGTTGTGTTGCTTGGTTCTCCTACTGGTTCGATAACCTTGGTTTCATATCTGAGGGAAATACCTACCATCGTTGTGCTGCATCATCCCTTCCCCTTTGGGGAAATACCGACATAGCTTCAAGCGACATCAGGCAGCAGCTCACAGGCGACCCCGTGCGCACGGGCCCCTCCGACCCCGTGCCCATGGGCCTCCCAGGCTGGCGGTCCTGAAGACCCCGTGCGCACGGGCGTGTACCGTGCCCATGGGACCCCGTGTCCACGGGACTCACGGGCCCCGTGCACACGGGCTCATGCGTTAGGTCTCTGGATACCCCATGGGCACGGGCTCCAATTACCCCGTGCACACGGTGCCCCCTGAATGTTGTTGCGGGCTTTGCCATGTAATGTCCATTTCGCCCCTGCTTACCCCTTCATCCCCTGGGACTATATATACTCCTTCATCTCCTCCATTTAGACTCAGCTAAGAATAGATCTAGATACTAGAGCTTAGCTCATGTACCTCCCATTGTGGGATTCCTCCTAGGAGAAGATCCATGAGTGGATGCAAGACCTCTTAGGAGAAGATCCCCAGTGGATGCAAGACCCCCTTGGGGAGGGATCTATCTAGATCATCAAGTCCTCATCTCCTTCATATGATTTGGGATGAACTCTACCATGTACCTTATTTCCCTTTGATTGTTCATGTACCTTCTGGATCTTGTGTGGATTTGAGTCTAGTGGATGTGTGGTTGGACTTGTTCTTGAGTGTTCCTCTTGTTTCCCCCTTTGTGTGCTTCTTGTTCTTGGGGATTTCCCCTCCAATTCTTGAAAGATCTCCATCTAGGGTTCCACCCTACAACATCTTGGTATCTAGAGCCATGGTTTCTCACGAAATTGGAGCCCCCCTCTTTGTTTTCTAGCCTAATTTTGCTTGTTCTTGCCCAATTTCGAAAATCCCCACAAAAAGAGCCATACCAAATTTTTTGTGATTTGAAGTTTTTGTGAGTTTTTGTTGATTTTGATCCGTGGATCTGGTGTTTAGCAAGTAGATCCACCTTCTATTGCGTTCCCATAGCCTAATTTTTCTTTTCCCCTTCGATTTTGACCAAGAAATCACGAATTTTCCGCCACCCCCATGCCCACGGGCTCCCCAGACCCCGTGTCCACGGGCCCCCGATAGTCCCAGGTGACCGCGTGTCCTCTGTGCATGTACCATGCACATGGGACCCCGTGTCCACGGGCCTTTGACCCCGTGCGCACGACCCTCCCAGAATCAGCCGCGTGCATTTCACATTTTCGCCCATAACTTCCAGTCCCGAACTCCGATTTGGGTGTTCTTTGGCTCGTTGAAAAGCTAGTGACGTGCTAGAGCTGATAATCTTGGTTTTACCACCATTTGACTCCATAATTTTTTTCCATTTGTGCATCTTTTGCAAAGGCCTTCCGCCATACCTTCTGCACCACCGCATAAAACTTCCGCCAACTAACCCATTTTGGTTCATTTGGTATTTGTGGTTGTTTGAGTTGTGATTTGAGTCTCCTAAGGTGTTTCAGCTACTTAGGGATGGTTACATCTTCATCAACCACCAGTGACTTGTATCGTTCCATCGACTACATCCACATCGATGACGACCATCCATCCTTTGAGACCATCTTCAACCGGAAGCAAAGGTCGGTTACCCCCGACTTCGCGAAAGGTTAAGTGTGACGAAGATATCCATTCCGTCATAAACCTTTCCTTCCTTGCCATTACATCTTGATAGCTGTTGGGGATATAATTACTGGGTATAAACAGCCCAGGAGGGGCTGGGTTATACCACTGGCAGCTTACCAATGAAGATGGCGGATCATACGAGCCTGTTGACGGCCCAAGACCCATATGTGACTTAAGCCCCAGGTGGATGAACCGCCATGTATGTATGACTTGTATTGTAAGGCATGTATAGTTAGTCACCGAGCCGGACACATTGTGTATGAGCCGGCCGGGACTCCGTGAGCTGCCAGGCGTCAACCTGTGTATATAAAAAGATGACCCGACGGCGGCTTAGGGAAAGAGAGAAGAGAGAAGAGAACTAGGCAAAGCGTATTGGCTCCCTTGTAATCGAAACTGTAGCGACCAGACCTCAAACAGTCTGATCTCTGTGCATAAGTGTCATCCCTGGATCGGTAATGCTGACACACACAGTACTTGAAGGATTTATAACAGAGTAGCAATCACACACTTATTACAACAAATGTCTCAAAAGAGAACTTATTACAATAAATATGGCTTAAGGCCATCTAATTACGATAACAGCGGAAGACTTGGAAGATAAAGTGAGTCCATCAACTCCAACGGCATCACTGAGTGAAAGATCACGACCTAAGGCTCCTTGCTTGTCGTTTGAAAAGTCTGCAACATGATACGTTGCAGCCCGAAAACGGGTCAGCACATGGAATATGCTGGCAAGGTAACACAAAAGAGTAATGTACAGAATAATGCTATCACTACATGCATATTTGGCTGGTGGAGGCTGTATGGTTAATAAGTTTTGCGAAAAGCCAATTTTTCCCTACTTCAAAGGAATAAATTTTATTTAACTATCATGGTGGTTGTTAAACATTGAGAATGGTAAACCCCATCTCAATCCCAATTAAAAATAATTAATAACCCAATCAAGTTTTATTATTAAGAGTGATGAGATCCACATGATAATCCAAGAACCAGATACTCAAGATGTCCATAACCGGGGACACGGCTAACCATGATTAGTTTGTACACTCTGCAGAGGTTTGTGCACTTTTCCCCACAAGACTTGATCTCCTCCGTTGAATTTCTCGCACTGCATGATGTTTGACAACGGATGACCGAGACACAGTCTTTCCGAAGAGGTCCCCTTAACCGATAGATAGGCCGGTACACCTACAATCCCCTAGATCTGCTAGCCCATCATGGAAAGGTTTCCCACAACTTACCCAACTATGCCAGAGCCCATAATGGCATGTGGCTGCACATGGAAGTTTCTAGCATGAATAATCTTATGATCCCTTTGAGCCTGGATGGCGGTCCATAGGAGAATCACACGGTACCCCGGGATTTCCGAAAAAATACAGGCAATCACTGGGTTCCCCAGGTGCCTGAATCCACCCAGATGTGTATTAAAGTTGCCACCTTAAGTTGAACCATTAAGTAAACAATCTCACATCTGTCATGAATACTCTCAAACCCAATCCACGTCTACGAGCATAGCATGGCAATTTAAGCAACGTAGAAGTAACTCCCAAAGGTTTGATAATAAACAGGTGAATAGGTACTACCTCATCTACTTCCCAAACCCACAATTTAAATGAGATCCTAACCATGCAATTGTTTGAGGGTTGATCTAATGCAATAAAACTGGGTAGTAAAGAGGTATGATCAAAGTGTTACTTGCCTTGCTGATGATCCGCGAAACCTAGAGACTCGTAGTAGCACGCTTCGCACTCCGGGTACTCTATCGCAAACAAACAAGCATACAATAAGCAATCAAGCAAGGGCATGGGTAAAACTCAAATGAGAGATCTAACCAGAAAGTTCAACTTAAGAACTCCGGTTTGCAAAAAGAATCAAATCAAAACGAAGCAACAAAACTCAAACGGCGAAAGAAACAAGCTTCATTTACTAATCTGGGATAAAGCCAAATTTTACAGTAGCAAAATCTTGTTTAAGTTGGTTAAACAGAAAGAGGGTTTCGAGACGAAACTCTAGGCGCTTGAATCGCCTGATTTCGATAAACGAGCGAAAAGTTATACTAAAACGAAAATCGGATCAGAAATCGCGATCGAAAATAATCGCGGAAAAATCAAGAAAAAGAAAAACTGATGAACAAGCTAACGAACGAACGTTCACTGTCTGCGGCTAACGAGTGAACGCCATTCGTTAAAATGAACGTACAGACGAACGTCCGCTAAAATAAATAAACCAAAAAAACAAAACCGATCTATTCTAAAAAAACGAAAACTAGGGTTTTCTGAAAGAAAAAAACCGAATCGGTTTTCTCTCAAAAACCGGCGGCGGGGGGGCTCCGGCGAGATCCGGCGGCTCCGGCGGGGCTGCGGCGGGTTGCTCAAGCGGCGGCGGGGCGGCAACGGCAGGCAGTGGCGCTAGGCGGCAATGACGGCAACGGCAGGCGGCGGCGCTAGGCGGCAGCGGCGGCGGGGTTTGGGGGGTGGCTCGGGTGGTGGTGGTGGGGGTATTTAAGAGGAGGGGCGCGGCTGGCTTGGGGGAGGGGCCGTCTCGGGAGGCGTGCTCCTCCCGGACTCGGGCGACGGCGGCGGCTTTGCTCGGGACTCCGGTCCCGAGCCGGTGCGGGAGACGGCGGCGGCGCGGACTTGGCCCGGCTCGGCTGGCCTTCGGCCCAGTCGGGCGCGCGAACAGTTTTTTTTTTAAATAACGTTCCGCCGAAAATAAAACATAGAAAAATAAATAAAAATCTAAAAATGTCAAAACAAATTTTCGCCGTCTAAATAAAATATTTAGAACAAGATGAACATTTTCTTGGCCCTAAAATGCAATTATGAAAACGTGTAATTTTTCTAATTCAAATAAAATTGCAATAAAATCCAAATAAAATATTTATTTGGTTTTTAATATTTTTCCTCTAATATTTCATCTATTTTGGAGAAGTCATTTTATCTCCTCTCATATATTTTTATTTTTGAAATATTTGGAAGGGAAAATAATCAAAACCAAAAGATCCTCCTTTCAAAATTTGAGAAAACCCAAATATGAAAATAACGAAATCCCCAACTCTCTCCGTTGGTCCTTGAGTTGCGTAGAATTTTTAGGATCAAGCCAAAATGCAATAAAATATGATATGCAATGATGATCTAATGTATAACATTCCAAATTGAAAATTTGGGATGTTACAAACCTACCCCCCTTAAGATGAATCTCGCCCTCGAGATTCGGGTTGGCTAGAAAATAGGTGAGAGTGATCCTTCTGTAGGTCTTCTTCTCGCTCCCAGGTGGTTTCATCTTCGATATGGTGACTCCACTGAACCTTGCAGAGCTTGATTACTTTGTTACGTGTGACACGACTGGCAAAATCAAGAATCTTAACTGGCTTCTCCTCGTAGGTCAAATCACTATCCAAATGTATCGCTTCCAACAGTACTGTATCTCGCAGAGGAATATCAGCCATCTCTACGTGGCACTTCTTCAACTGAGAAACGTGGAACACATCGTGAACTCCGGACAATCTCTCGGGCAATTCCAACTTGTAAGCAACTTCTCCCATACGTTCCAAAACTCTGTATGGTCCCACAAATCATGGCGCTAACTTTCCCTTAACTCCAAAGCGCTTCACTCCTCGAAGTGGGGATACACGAAGATACACTCTGTCTCCGACTTCGTAAACTGTCTCCTTGCATTTAGAATCCGCATAACTATTCTGCCTAGACTGGGCTACCTTGAGTCTATCGCGAATCAGTTTAACCTTCTCTTCAGACTCTTTAATCAAATCTGGTCCAAACAACTGTCGGTCTCCAACTTCGTCCCACAACAACGGTGTTCTGCACCTCCTTCCGTACAAGGCTTCGAAAGGGGCCATCTTCAAACTGGCTTGATAACTGTTGTTATAAGAGAACTCTGCATAAGGCAAATTATCGTCCCAACTAGATCCATAGTCTAGCGCACAAGCTCTTAACATGTCCTCCAGAATCTGATTTACTCTCTCAGTTTGTCCATCCGTCTGCGGGTGAAAAGCTGTACTGAACTCTAGCCTGGTTCCCAAAGTTTCATGCAACTGATTCCAAAACTTTGAAGTAAACTGGGTTCCTCTATCTGATACAATGGTCCTCGGAACTCCATGCAGACATATGATCCTGGTCATGTATATCTTTGCCAACTTAGCACTGGTGTAAGTGGTCTTTACTGGGATGAAATGAGCTAATTTCGTCAAACGATCGACTACAACCCATATCGAGTCATAGCCTGAACGAGTCTTGGGTATTCCCGTGATAAAATCCATGCCTAGCTTATCCCACTTCCATTCGGGTATCGGAAATGGTTGTAGCAATCCGACTGGCTTCTGATGTTCTGCCTTCATTCTCTGACATACATCACAAACTGCTACATACTCCGCAATATCCTTCTCCATTCCGGTCCACCAGAAACTGTCCTTCAAATCCAAATACATCTTGGTATTTCCTGGGTGAATCGAATATGGCGAATCATGGGCCTCTTGCAGAATCAACTTCCTGATCTCCTGATCATTTGGCACATATACGCGGTCCTCAAACAATAAGATATCGTGCTCATCCTCACGAAATCCTTTAGCCTTTCCTTTACTCATTCTTTCCTTTATTTCGGCAATCTCCTTATTCGTCTTCTGAGCTTCTCTGATCGTATCCATTAAAGTAGACTGAATTTCCAATGCTGCTACATAACCTCTTGGAACTATTTCCAAACCTAGCTCGCGAAGATCCTCGGCTAACTCCTTGGGTAACTCTCCGGTCATGAGTGCATTGACATGACTTTTGCGGCTCAACGCATCGGCTACTACGTTAGCCTTTCCGGGATGATAATATAATCTCATATGATAATCCTTAATGAGCTCCAACCATCTCCTCTGCCTGAGATTCAACTCCTTCTGCGTGAAGATATACTTCAAACTCTTGTGATCCGTGTATACCTCACAATGGTTTCCGATGAGAAAATGGCTCCATGTCTTCAACGCATGCACTACGGCTGCTAACTCCAAATCATGCGTAGCATAGTTTAACTCATGGGGTTTAAGCTGACGTGAGGCATATGAAAAAACTCTTCCCTCCTGCATAAGTACAGCTCCAAGTCCTCGACGAGAAGCATTGCAATATACTTCATAATCTTTGCGTTGATCTGGCAGAATCAACACTAGTGATGTAACCAGGCGTCTCTTCAACTCCTGAAAACTGGCCTCACATTCCTCCATCCAATTGAATTTGGTGTCCTTCTTCAACAACTCCGTCATGGGCTTTGCAATCTTTGAGAAATTCTCAATGAACCTCCGGTAGTATCCTGCGAGTCCAAGAAAACTCCGGATCTCTCCAACTGTCGTGGGTGATTCCCAATTTGTCACAGTGACAACCTTGGTGGGGTCTACTGCTATTCCTTCTCCGGATATAACATGTCCAAGAAATCCAACTTCCTTCAGCCAAAACTCACATTTGCTGAACTTGGCGTATAACTGATGTTCTCTGAGCTTCCCAAGTACCAATCGCAAATGTTCCTCTTCGTTCTTCGAGTAGACGAGTATATCATCAATGAACACCACAACGAACTTATCCAAAAACTCCATAAACACTTTGTTCATCATATTCATAAAATAGGCAGGTGCGTTAGTCAGACCAAATGACAAAACGGTATACTCGTACAGCCCATATCTCGTGGTAAAAGTTGTCTTAGGTATATCCTGCTCTAGAATCTTCAGCTGGTGATACCCTGATCGCAAATCGATCTTGGAAAACACTTTAGCTCCTTGCAGGTGGTCAAACAAATCATTGATCATCGGCAGTGGGTACTTATTCTTGATCGTCACCTCATTCATTCCTCGATAATCAACAACCATCCTTAACGATCCATCCTTCTTCCCCACTAGAAGTACTGGTGATCCCCAAGGTGACGAACTTGGGCGAATATAACCTTTATCCAGTAACTCCTTAATCTGCTTCTTAATTTCCTCCAAATCCTTTGTGGGCATTCTGTACGGTCTCTTAGATATTGGCCCTGTGCCTGGCAAAAGTTCAATCAAAAACTC
This sequence comes from Aegilops tauschii subsp. strangulata, assembly GCF_002575655.3. Classification (NCBI taxonomy): domain Eukaryota; kingdom Viridiplantae; phylum Streptophyta; class Magnoliopsida; order Poales; family Poaceae; genus Aegilops; species Aegilops tauschii. The sequence continues at coordinate 283,666,189 of NC_053036.3, forward strand.
AATGTCTATCCGGTGGCATGCCTGGCAACTCTTCTGGAAATACATCCGAAAAATCCTTCACCCCTGGTACTTCCTCGTGTACAACTCCAGATAAGGAATTTACTTGTGTCCTATTCGAAACATGTTGGGATACATACTTGATCCTTCTTCCTTCTGGGGTGGTGAGCAAAATCGTCTTACTGGCGCAATCGATGTTTCCTCCATACATCGATAGCCAATCCATACCCAGAATCACATCCAAACCTTGCGACTCCAATATTATCATATCTGAGGGGAAAACATGCCTACCTATGGTCCATGGCATCTGAAAACATCCATGGCTTGCCATATACGCTGCTCCGACTGAGGTTACTAGCATGGGTGTCTTAAGAACTCTAGTGGGCAACTTATACTTATCCACAAATCCCCTTGATATGTATGAATGTGATGCACCAGTATCGAAAAGAGCGAGTGCAGTAAATGACTTAACCAAAAACTTACCTATTACTGCATCTGGCTGAGCTTCAACCTCCTCCATGTTAACGTGGTTCACTTGTCCCCTGTTGAAAGGGTTAGGCTTCTTCCCAGAGCTTCCATTGCCATTTCCATTATTGGCTTCAGGACATTCATTGGCGTAATGTCCGGTCTTCTGGCATTTGTAGCAAGTCACGTGGCTTAGATCCTTCTTGGCGGGTGTTGCCGGGTTGGAACGGGTCTGTCCGCTACTTCCTCCATTACCATTACCGTTCTTGGGGCCACTATGATTGTGAGAACTTCCTCCATTATGAGTGTGGCCTCCATGGTTATGAACAAGTCCTCCCGAGTTCGGGGTGAAACGGGGTCTCTGCTGGGCTCGAGAATTATACTTCCCTTGTCCATACTTCCTCTTGCGGCTGTCAATCTGCTGCTGCTTCCCTTCAAGCATGAGAGCTCTATCTACCAACTCCTGGTAGTTATTGAAATTTGCCACCATCAACTGCATGCTTAGCTCATCATTCAGTCCTTCCAGAAACTTCTCCTTCTTAGCTGCATCTGTAGCGACGTCATCTGGAGCATAACGTGCTAGCTTACTAAATTCATCCACATACTGGCCAACAGTGCGCCCTCCTTGGCGTAAGTTGCAAAACTCACGCTTCTTCATGGCCATAGCTCCTGCTGATACATGGGCAGTGCGAAAAGCCTGCCGGAACTGGTCCCATGTCATAGTGTCAATGGGGTAAGTGACTATGAAATTCTCCCACCATGATGATGCGGGTCCATCAAGCTGGTGTGCGGCAAAACGCACTCTCTCCGCATCTGTGCATCCTGCAGTGGTCAACTCCCTTTCAATCTTGCGAAGCCAATCATCTACAACAATCGGCTCGGTCCTACTGGAGAACACCGGCGGATTCAGCCTAAGAAAACGGGCTAAGTGATCAACTGGTGGTGGTGGTGGGTTGTTGTTGTTGTTGTTGTTGTTGTTCCCCTGGTTCTGATTCTGGACTAGTATCTGCATCAGGGCATTCTGCTGCTGGATCAACTGAGTGAGCTCCGGTGGGAAAGCAAATCCATTGTCGCGTCTTGGAGTCATCTGCTGGGTTTAGAAAAGATGAGAAAACAGAATAGAATGAGGTCTAGGGGGAAAACACTACCCATATGCACATGAGACAAAACACAAACATATCACTCAATCAATCAAACAAAGGGCATACAATCGGTCTAGAACTATCGTTACAAAAGTGCTTGGACTATACTATATACATGGTGGAATACTACTACTGATTTGGTGGTCTACTAGAAAAATTGCTCGGTCGAAGACTCCATGATATCTGCTCCAGCTTCATCAACATAGTCATCATCGCTATCGTCAGGATCCGAGTCGGTGTCCTCGATGATGATGTAGTTCTCCGGGCAAGTGGAATCGTCATCTTCTCCTCCTAGCGCGGGATCTCCCATGAAAACTCCTAGCTTCCTTGTCAGGTCGTCATTCTTCTCCACTAGTACGACGATTTCCTCCTCATAATCTTCGCGTGTGGCCTTGAGTTCTTCCTCCAGCTACGTGATCCTTGTCATTGCCTTCTTCAAACCTGTCATGCCTGCGCACATCTGGTTCTCCTGGCGTCGAATGTGCTGGTTTAACTCCTAGATGAAAGAGGCAATCGATCTATGCTTCCTGGTGCTGATCATCTCCCATTGCTCATCTCGGCGCCCACAAATCTGGTAGATAGTGTCCTTGAGATCATTGTGGTAAACTTCTCAATGTGTCCCATGGTAATGTGAGCTGCCATACTCTTTCCTAGACTCCAGGTTGGTGCATCAAAAGAAAACTCTATGGGCTCAGTGACTGGCGCTAACGTCCTTCCTGGAACTTGAACTTGAATTGTCCAGCGCTCCTCTTCTAGCAAAGTGGCATTGTAGGTCCCGGTGAAGCTTGGTATTCCAATGTTCAGGTACCTAGTAACTTCCTTCAAGTGGCGTCCAAAAGGGGTGTCTTCATCCGGTTGCCTGAACTTGATCCTTGCATTCGCCATCTAAAGAGTAGAAAATGGAGAGGAGTCAGAAACGAGAAGAGAGTAGTGATCTAGGGCTTTAGCTTAGTGGTTGTGTCCTACAGTCAGCGTGTGCTCTGATACCATCTTTGTAGCGACCAGACCTCAAACAGTCTGATCTCTGTGCATAAGTGTCATCCCTAGATCGGTAATGCTGACACACACAACACTTGAAGGATTTATAACAGAGTAGCAATCACACACTTATTACATCGAATGTCTCAAAAGAGAACTTATTACAATAAATATGGCTTAAGGCCATCTAATTACGATAACAGCGGAAGACTTGGAAGATAAAGTGAGTCCATCAACTCCAACGGCATCACTGAGTGAAAGATCACGATCTAAGGCTCCTTACTCGTCGTCTGAAAAGTCTGCAACATGATACGTTGCAGCCCGAAAATGGGTCAGCACATGGAATATGCTGGCAAGGTAACACAAAAGTGTAATGTACAGAATAATGCTATCACTACATGCATATTTGGCTGGTGGAGGCTGCATGGTTAATAATTTTGCGAAAAGCCAATTTTTCCCTACTGCAAAGGAATAAATTTTATTTAACTATCATGGTGGTTGTTAAACATTGAGAATGGTAAACCCCATCTCAATCCCAATTAAAAATAATTAATAACCCAATCAAGTTTTATTATTAAGAGTGATGAGATCCACATGATAATCCAAGAACCAGATACTCAAGATGTCCATAACCGGGGACACGGCTAACCATGATTAGTTTGTACACTCTGCAGAGGTTTGTGCACTTTTCCCCACAAGACTTGATCTCCTCCGTTGAATTTCTCGCACTGCATGATGTTTGACAACGGATGACCGAGACACAGTCTTTCCGAAGAGGTCCCCTTAACCGATAGATAGGCCGGTACACCTACAATCCCCTAGATCTGCTAGCCCATCATGGAAAGGTTTCCCACAACTTACCCAACTATGCCAGAGCCCATAATGGCATGTGGCTGCACATGGAAGTTTCTAGCATGAATAATCTTATGATCCCTTTGAGCCTGGATGGCGGTCCATAGGAGAATCACACGGTACCCCGGGATTTCCGAAAAAATACAGGCAATCACTGGGTTCCCCAGGTGCCTGAATCCACCCAGATGTGTATTAAAGTTGCCACCTTAAGTTGAACCATTAAGTAAACAATCTCACATCTGTCATGAATACTCTCAAACCCAATCCACATCTACGAGCATAGCTTGGCAATTTAAGCAACGTAGAAGTAACTCCCAAAGGTTTGATAATAAACAGGTGAATAGGTACTACCTCATCTACTTCCCAAACCCATAATTTAAATGAGATCCTAACCATGCAATTGTTTGAGGGTTGATCTAATGCAATAAAACTGGGTAGTAAAGAGGTATGATCAAAGTGTTACTTGCCTTGCTGATGATCCGCGAAACCTAGAGACTCGTAGTAGCACGCTTCGCACTCCGGGTACTCTATCGCAAACAAACAAGCATACAATAAGCAATCAAGCAAGGGCACGGGTAAAAATCAAATAAGAGATCTAACCAAAATGTTCAACTTAAGAACTCCGGTTTGCAAAAAGAATCAAATCAAAACGAAGCAACAAAACTCAAACGGCGAAAGAAACAAGCTTCGTTTACTAATCTGGACTAAAGTCAAATTTTACAGTAGCAAAATCTTGTTTAAGTTGGTTAAACAGAAAGAGGGTTTCGAGACGAAACTCTAGGCGCTTGAATCGCCTGATTCCGATAAACGAGCGAAAAGTTATACTAAAACGAAAATCGGATTAGAAATCACGATCGAAAATAATTGCGGGAAAATCCGAGAAAAATAAAAACTGACGAACAGGCTAATGAACGAACATTCGCTGTCTGCGGCTAACGAGTGAACACTGTTCGTTCAAACGAACGTACGGACGAACGTCCGCTAAAATAAATAAACCGAAAAAACAAAACTGATCTATTCTAAAAAACGAAAACTAGGGTTTTTTGAAGAAAAAACGAATCGGTTTTCACTCAAAAACCGGCGGCGGCGGGGCGCCTACCTCGGCGGGGCTCTGGCGAGATCCGGCGGCTCCGGCGGGGTCCAGTGGGGCTGCGGCGGGTTGCTCGAGCGGCGGCGGGGCGGCAACGACAGGCGGCGCTGGCGGCGGGGCGGCAACGGCAGGCATCGGCGGCGGCGCTAGACGGCAGCGGCGGCGGCGCTAGGCGGCGAACGGCGGCACTGGCGGCGGGGTTTGGCGGGGCGGCTAGGGTGGTGGTGGTGGGGGTCGGTGGCGGCGGTATTTAAGAGGAGGGGCGGCTGGCTTGGGGGAGGGGCCGTCTCGAGAGGCGTGCTCCTCCCGGACTCAGGCGGCGGCGGCGTCTTCGCTCGGGACTCCGGTCCCGAGCCGGTGCAGGAGACGGAGGCGGCGCGGGCTTGGCCCGGCTCGGCTGGTCCTTTGGCCCAGTCGAGCGCGCGAAACAAATTTTCGCCGTCTAAATAAAATATTTAGAACAAGATGAACATTTTCTTGGCCCTAAAATGCAATTTTGAAAACGTGCAATTTTTCTAATTCAAATAAAATTACAATAAAATCCAAATAAAATATTTATTTGGTTCTTAATTTTTTTCCTCTAATATTTCATTTATTTTGGAGAAGTCATTTTATCTCCTCTCATATATTTTTATTTTTGAAATATTAGGAAGGGAAAATAGTCAAAACCAAAAGATCCTCCTTTCAAAATTTGAGAAAACCCAAATATGAAAATAACGAAATCCCCAACTCTCTCCGTGGGTCCTTGAGTTGCGTAGAATTTCTAGGATCAAGCCAAAATGCAATAAAATATGATATGCGATGATGATCTAATGTATAACATTCCAAATTGAAAATTTGGGATGTTACAGAAACCCTAGCAATACCACCTCAAACTGGATTAGGCCTTTACCTTCACCGCAGGGGCCGAACCAGTATAAACTCTCTGTGTCCGTTGTCCCGATTAACCCCTTTAAGCTAACCTCGTTGTGATGGCTCCACAACTAAGTCCTTCTGCTAGGACATCTGTCGTGACAATTCCACGACAATTGGAGCCCACCTTGGGGCCAGCGCACGGCGGTTTCGAGTTCTTACAGGGCAGCTTTGAAGGGATCAAGGGATACGCTGTGGGCCGGATGACCAAGAGTCATCACGGTAAGCTCTACATCGACGATGCAGGTTGGAGCCCCGAGGCCGGCTCAATCGAGTACCCTTCGGCGGAATTCATGTCTTCATCGGTAAGATCGGCGAACCGGGCCCTGAGTTGGACATCTGCACCGACATCATCAAAACGGCTCAGCGTGCACGACCCGCCCGAGTTCAACCCGCCATGAAGCGTGCCTTTGTTGGTTTCATCCATGGGGCGGAAGTTGAAGAAGGGTCTAAGTCTGGCGGTGAGACGGACATCTACTCTGACGGTGAGTCGTCCACAGGCGAGACTAATTCATTGTATCAACTACCAGCCGGCCGGCTCGGGGGCTGTTCCGATGGCGACAGTATTCCGGACCCCTATGAGCCGCCAAACAGAGTTGCGATCTTCATGGCCGGTACACAACCGGCACTTGGTTCATCAACCGCCGTGGCTATGACCTCTAGCTCAATGGCTGCGGCGGCTGCTGGTGCTAGCGGCTCTACACGCCCGCCGGCTCAAGTTCTCATAGAGTTATTGCAGGCTCTGACGACTTTGATGGGGGTAGAGGTAACCCCGGACAATGAGGAACAACATAAGGTTGATGTGGCGAAGCTGCGAGATGAGATCGCTCAAGCCAAAGAAGAGCTAGTGGCTGAGAACGCTAGGATGGCTGCAGAACGGGCTGTTTTGGACGCCCAGGCACAGCTGATTCAAGCAGATTCCTTCCAGCTCACGTTGGATCAGAATGCTTCAAACGAGATCATGAGGAGAAGGCACCAGAGTCGTCTACCTCTGGTTTATGATGTAAGGAACCTCTTCGACACGCCTGGAGCAGGAACCAGTGACCCGCCGGTGGTGAACCGGGCGGTCGAAGCACCTGGGACTGGAGCGCCGGTTCAGCCGCGTGCGATGGACCCACCACGTTTGAATAATACCCCGTCTCAGCATGTTCCGATGCCTCCGTGTCGTATTCTAACCCATTGGATAATATGATTGCTGCGGCGACACGACTGGTGGCTCTACCAGTTGAAGGCGAGTCCCCAATGGCGATAGAGACACGGAGGGCCAGAGAGCTTCTTCAAACAGCTGTGGCTCAATAGGCGGCTTATTCGTAAAGCCGCGAGAGGATACACTCAACCCCCCGTCCAAGCCGGAGTTATAGCAGGCACATTGACTCACCAGCAGTTTCAAGTAGTGAACAACGCCGTAACCAGCCTCGTGGGCATGACCTGGCGCGTGATGGTGCCAATGCTCAGACTTTGGTGGATCAGGGCAGAGCGCATCGGGAGGCCGAGCTGGCGGCTCAGCAAGCGGCTCATCAGTATTCTCTGGTTTATCTGTCAGCTTCAGTGGAGGCAGGCGTAACCTCTAGGACCTTGGGGGTGCCCTGTTTAGTGTCGGCTCTGCGTAATGAGCGTTTGCCCAAGGATTTCCAGGGTCCTCGCAAGGTGCCTAATTACACAGCAAATCAACCCCCTGAAGCTTGGATTGAAAGTTATGAGATGGCCATGGAGATGCTGGATGTTAGCGATGCCGCATGTGCTAAGTATTTCAACATGATGTTGGACGGGCCTGCTCGCACTTGGTTGAAAGGGCTGCCCGCCAACTCCATTGGGTCATGGGCGAAGTTGAAGGCCCGTTCTATCCAAAATTTCAAAGACACGTGCAAGAAGCCTATGTCAATCCTGAATTTGGATTCTTGTGTCCAAGGTGAGAGCGACTCAACAACCCACTGGGTGCGCCAGATCTCAACTATTATACACTCGTCAGACAGCATCAACGTCGGCTCAGCGGTTTTGATATTGGAGAAAAATTACCGCTTCCTCCCCCTCTAGCAGAAGCTTGGACGGCTTAAGCGCCACTGCAATGACATGGGGGAGCTCATGGCGGCTCTTGTGAACTATGCCGATTCTAATAGTACCAAAGATCCTGAATCTGATGAAGAGAAGGCTGGTAAGGGGAAGAAGAGCAGTAATACAAAGGGGCAGCAGTACAATACGGCAAGCCAAGGAGGTAATGGTAAGTGTAAGGCTGACGGCAATTTAGACTTTGTGGCTAACACTGGTGTGCAGAATAATAATCAACGTCACAAAGGAAGGCCGGCCCAGCCTGGAGGATCGAATTTAACCTTGAAGCGGTGATGAATCAGCCTTGTCCAAGTCACGATACACGCGAGAAGCTGGCCGCTCATCTGTGGAAGGATTGCTTTATCATGAAGGAGTTCAAGGCTTCCAATCTTTTTAAGAACAACCATGGCCCGAACGGCGGTTCAGGATCCGGCTCTCATAGACCGGGCTTCGGTGGTGGCGGTCCAAACTCTGGATTCCAGGGTCAAGGCAATCAAGGTGGCTTTAATGCAGTCTGGCTAAGGGAATCAGCAGTAGTCTGGTTATCAGAGTAATCCAAAGCAGTTGAATGGTGGACAGTACCACGTCTTCACCACGAGTTTATGTAAGCGGGATCAGAAGCTCCATAAAAGGGCAGTAAACGTGGTTGAGCCAGCGATTCCTTGGTTATTTAAGATGGTCTGAGCAGCCTATTGTGTGGAGTCATGAGGATCACCCGCCCCAGGTTGATAATCTAGGTCATTTAGCTCTGGTGGTGGCACCTCAGGTTGGAGGGTATAGATTTACTAAGGTACTCATGGACGGGGGTAGCAGCATCAATATTCTGTATTACGAAACTTTTTGTCGCATGAGTTTGACTGACAAAGATCTCAAGCCATCAAACACAGTCTTTCACGGCGTGGTGCCTGGTAAGTCGGCGTATCCTATGGGAAAAATATCTTTGGAGGTTGCTTTTGGAGATGATTATGATTCCAGATCTGAGACATTGACTTTTGAAGTAGTTAAAATCAAGAGCCCTTACCATGCTCTGTTTAGGCGGCCGGCTTATGCCAAGTTCATGGCAAGGCCTTGTTATGTTTATTTGCAGCTTAAGATGCCGGGTCACAAGGGCACCATCACAGTGCATGGAAGCCGGAAGATAGCCTTGGAGTCCGAGGAAGGCGATGCTGCTTATGCTGAGTCTGTCTGTGCAATAGAAGAATTGAAATTTTACAAGGATAATGTTGACCCGGCGGATATGACACCTTTGAAGAAGCCAACCACAGAGCATGACCCCCTGTTGAAATTTAAGTCGACGGATGACACTAAGATGGTTGAATTCATTCCTGGCGATTCATCCAAGTAGTTCAGCATCAGTGCTAATCTGGATTAGAAATAGGAAAGCACGCTCATCGAGTTCATCCATGAGAACCAGGACATCTTTGCATGGAAACCTTCAGACATGCCAGGTGTACCGAGGGAACTCGCTGAGCACACTCTCAATATTGATCCAAAGTTTAAACCGGTCAACCAATTCCTTCTCCCTTTCAACCAAGAGAGGCATAAGGCCATTGGTGAAGAAGTGGCCCGGCTCTTGGCGGCTAGGTTCATTGTTGAAGTTTTTCATCCTGAGTGGTTGTCTAACCCGATGCTGGTACTTAAAAAAATGGCACTTGGCGCATGTGTGTGTATTATACGGATCTTAACAAGGCATGTCCGACTGATCCCTTTGCTCTTCCCCGTATTGATCAGGTTATTGATGCTATGGCCGGTTGTGAGCGTTTGAGCTTTTTGGATGCTCATTCTGGTTATCATTAGATCAAGATGGCAGTTAAGGACTAGGAGAAGACAGCCTTCATCACTCCCTTTGGATCCTTCTGTTATGTGTCTATGCCTTTTGGGATCAAGAGTGCCAAGCGACTTACCAGCGGTGTGTGCAAAATTGCCTTCATGATCAGATCGGGCGCAATGTTCATGCTTATGTGGATGATATCGTAGTGAAGTCCAGGAAGAAGGACACCTTGATAGATGATTTGAAAGAGACCTTTGATAATCTTTGGGTCTACAAGATGATGCTTAACCCGACCAAATGTGTCTTTGGTGTACCAGCATGCAAGATCTTAGGCTTTCTGGTTTCTGAACGGGGCATTGAAGCTAACCCGGAGAAAATAAAGGCCATCGCTTCCCTAGCTAAACCGGCGTGTATTAATGATGTTCAGCGTCTGGTGGGTCGTATTGCGGCCTTAAGCCAGTTCATAAGCCGGTTGGGTGAAAAAGCTATCCCTCTTTACCAGATGATAAATAAGACAGATCACTTTGTTTGGACTGATGCTGCTGATCAAGCGTTTGAAGCCTCGAAGAAACAGTTGGCTGAGCTGCCGATTCTTGCTGCTCCCATTGATAAAGAGCCTTTGTTGTTATATGTGGCTGCCAATAGTCGAGGTGTCTGCGTGGCAATTGTGGTGGAGAGGAAAGAGTAACAGGCAAGGAATATTTGGTTCAGCGGCCGGTTTACTACATCAGTGAGGTTCTCATTGAGTCCAAGCAGAGGTATCCGCATTGGCAGAAGCTTGTATATGGGGTGTTCATGGCTAGTCGAAAGCTCAAGCAATATTTCCTGGGTCATCCCATCATTGTGGTTAGTTCTGCTCCTTTAGGGGATATTATCCAAAACAGAGAAGCCACAGGTCGGGTACCCAAGTGTGTCATTGAGCTTGGACCCCATGGTTTGAAATATATGCCTCGCACAGCCATCAAATCTCAAGCGCTTGTGGACTTCATAAATGATTGGACAGAGCTACAGATGCCTGAGGAGAAGCTGGATAGCACATATTGGACTATTCACTTCGATGGATCCAGGCAGTTGGAAGGCTCGGGGGCTGGAGTTATCTTGACTTCCCTACGAGGTGATAAATTTTGTTATGTTTTAAGGTTGATGTTCCCTTGTACTAACAATGCAGCTGAATACGAAGCCTTGCTCCATGGTCTTCGGATGGCTAAAGAGATGAATTCAAGCCGGGTGAGGTGTTTCGGCGACTCAGATTTGGTAGCTCAGCAAGTTTCAGGCACTTGGGATTCTAAGGATCCACTCATGGCGGCTTATCGCCGAGAGGTTGATGCCATTGCTGGTCACTTCAAGGGCTATCAAGTGGATCATGTTGATCAAAGAAAAAATGAGGCGGCCGATGCTTTCAGCCGGTTAGGGTCCTCGCGTAAGCCGGTGCCAACTAACACTTTCCTGGATATCCTGCATAACCCTTCAGTCAAATTGCCTACAGAGGAGGATCTTGCTATTCCTTACCCGGAAGCACAATTGGTGGCGGCTCTTCATGCTATTCCAGATTGGACGGTCCCATATTTGGCTTATATGACCAGAGGCGAGCTACCTGAAGATGAAACTTTGTCCAGGCAGATAAGCTGGCGGTCTAAGTCAATGACTATCGTCAATGGAGAGTTACATCATCGCAGTGTCACAGGGGCGTTTCAACGTTGTGTTTCTCCTGAGGAAGGCTGTGAGATCTTACGAGAGATTCATGAAGGAGATTGTCGTCATCATGCCGGCTCTAAGTCTCTCGTAGCCAAGGCTTTCCGTCATGGATTTTATTGGCTGACAGCTCATGCTGATGCAGAGGATTTGGTCAGTAAATGTGATGGTTGTCAAAAATTCTCACGACGAGCTCATGTGCCGGCTCATGAATTGAGGATGATTCCAATTGCTTGGCCATTTGTGGTCTGGGGCTTCATATGGTTGGACCTTTCAAAAGGTCCAAGGATAAAAGGACCCACCTTTTGGTGGCGGTTGACAAGTTTACAAAGTGGGTTGAAGCAGAGCCGGTTAGTAAGTGTGATGCGGCGACGGCGGTTCAATTCATCAAAAAGGTGATTTTCCATTTGGGCTTTCCCCACAGCATTATAACTGATAATGACACTAATCTGTCCAAGGGTGCTATGAAAGAGTTTTGTCAACGAGAGCATATTTGACTTGATGTATCATTAGTAGCTCACCCTCAGTCCAACGGTCAAGCTGAGAGAGCCAATCAAGAAATTTTGAGAGGCATCAAGCCCTGGCTTATGGTCCCTTTGCAGAGGACGCCAGGTAGTTGGGTGGAGGAGTTACCATTAGTATTATGGAGTATCAATACTACCCCCAGATCGACGGGTTAGACGCCTTTCTTCATGGTTTGCGGAGCAGAGGTGGTTCTCCCTAGTGACATCCGTCACGACTCGCCCCGAGTGGCGGCTTATGTTGAAGCTGATAATGAAAAAGCATGTCAAGATGCACTTTGACCTATTGGATGAGGAGCGTGACCTTGCGGCGGCTTGTTCGGCGATTTACCAGCAAGATCTGCGTCGTTACCACAGCCGTCGGGTTAAAACCAGGACCTTTCAAGAAGGCGATTTGGTGCTCTGACTTATCCAGGATCAAACTGATATGCACAAGCTATCCCCACCTTGGGAAGGGCCCTTTGTGGTCAGCAAGAATCTAAACAACGGGTCATACTACCTTATCGATGTTCAAGACCACAAGGACTCATGCACGTCATAGGAGGAGACCCACCGGCCATGGAATATTGCTCATCTTCGGCCTTATTACACTTGAGCCATTGGTACTTGTGATGTACATATTTATATCAGTGTATATACTATGATGAATATAATAAAGCCGACATCCCTGATAAGTCAGGGCCTCTGTCGTTTCATTTCTAAGAATGTGAGTCTTTATTGTCACTTCATATGATCACTTGGAGGCTTGACGCCCGGTTTAAAGGGACCAAAGAGAGTCTGCTGCACAGCACGGCTCAAACATAGGTACCCGACGAGCACAGCTCCAAAATATATCTCTTGGGGGCTCCCTGTTCACAGAACATAGCTTTGATAACCCCTTCTTGGCCTGAAACGCCAGGTGTATAACACCAAAGAATTTCAGTTGATCCTGCCTTATACGTCTGCCACTCCACCCAGGAAATCCTGGAATGACCCACCAAACTCTTGACAGTCAATCTTATTAAGACCCTGAACTTGTCAAGGTTAAAACGGTGGTTGATCATGTGAGGTCCGGCTTACAAGGTTTGAAGGATTATTGGCTGTGCAAGCCCATGAAAAGCACTTGGGTTTAGGCCTGGCCGCCTATGAAAGCCTTGTTTTCTGATTTTTTTACGATTCTTTTCTGAGGTTTTTCTCTTGTGACATGTTGATACATGATTGGAAACTGATGACGGTTATTATGCCTTATGGTCTATATTGTGAACCTCTCTGGGGCTTTATTTCACCCAGCCTGGTTTTGGACTATAAGTCACCAGGATACGTTTGGAGTGTTATGCTATAGGCTATGGAATAATGTCCTTTTGCTGCACGCGGCGTTATACGGCGGTATAAATCAATTGAACATGGCGTTGTGCTCTCAATCTTTGGGTTGTAACCCTTACTGCACAGGTATGGTAAGCCGGCAGTATAAGCAAATATCACAGGTATGATATTTTGATATAATTATATAAGGTTATGATTAAACCGGCCCTGGTTATGGACAGATTTAGTCACCAGTGGTCTTTCTATGGGGTATTATGATCCGCCCTGGGGTAAACCGCTAGGGTACTTGTGATCTGTTTGTGTGCAGGAAAAATAGTAAATATAATCTACATACTTGATGATATCATGAGCATAAGTGGCAGATCTTCAATTGACGGATCATCAGTGTTATGCAAACAAAATGTGCACGATGGCACAATAGATCAAAGTTTAACTAGCCTATTACAAGGCATACGATGGCCCAAAGAGGACAAGTGTTTTTGAAATGCAAATATCAAAGTGTTATGACTGATAAGAAGGCTCATGGCTCCTGCCGGGTTGTGGCTTCCGGATCATCATGCGCCTCTTCTTCTTCTTTGGCTCCTTGATTATCCATCAGCTGGAAGTCAGGCGTAGCCCAGTTGATACCGGTCAACGCTCTAAACACAGCTTCATCATCAATAAGGTTGGATGGATCAATGTCAGGAGCGAAGGTGTGCTTACGAATCGGCGGGATGAGATCCGTCTCCTGATGAACCAGCACCTTCACCTTTTTATTATCAGCGTCATAAGCCGCCTGGTATTGAGATAAATTGGTTTCTTCAGCCAGCCGGGTTGCTAATGGACGCATTGCTCTTGCTATATCTACAAAGTCATCAGCACTGAAGGGTGACCCATCCTCTTTTAGACTTGGGCAACCATTAGCCAGGTCCTCTGGATCAAGATCTTCTTGCCACGCCTTGGCCCGGCTTAAAGCAGTTAAAGCGTCGGCTCTGGCAGAGGCTCGCTTCAATTCTTCAATCCTTTCGGGTACCACCGACAACCGTTCCAATGTCTCCTTGATAAGAGTGGGCGGCTGCTTCTTGTGCAGAGCGGCAGCAATGGTCCGTTGAGCGCTAGTGTATAATTGTTCTACAAGAGTGTAGACGGCCTTCAACCTGATGCGCATATCTGAACCCAAGTTGGCGCTCCGAGAACCTGTATCAGTAAAATTATTGATAAGTCGGCAGATAATATGTTTATTGACATACAAAGGAGTCATGTTTTTCCTACTTACCGAAGATGGCTGATGACATGTTAATGATCTGCTGCTTTAAGCCGGATAGCTCGTCAGTCACCGGTTTAAGTGCAGCTTCAGCATCTTCAGCTCTCTTTAATAGAGCCGTCTTTTCGCTCTCCTAATTGTTTTTATCAGTATTGAAGTTTCGCTTAAGCTTCTCAAGGTTTTCTAAATCAGTTTTCAGTTCTGATTTGGCCTTGGATGTCTTAGATTGCTGAGTCCTAACATTGTCCTTCATATCATTCAGCTATGCATCCTTCTCAGTCAGTTCAGCCTATGACATAAACAAACATGGAAGATATTATAATCATGGTTATTCTTGAAGTCCCAAGCACAATACAAGTATTTTCCTTGGCACTTGGGGCCTAATGTCTATTGCTCTTAAGAATTTTGGAAGTCCCAAGTGATGTCTACTACACAACCTTCTTGTAGACGTTGTTGGGCCGCCAAGTGCAGAGGTTTGTAGGACAGTAGCAAATTTCCCTCAAGTGGATGACCTAAGGTTTATCAATCCGTGGGAGGCGTAGGATGAAGATGGTCTCTCTCAAGCAACCCTGCAACCAAATAACAAAGAGTCTCTTGTGTCCCCAACACACCCAATACAATGGTAAATTGTATAGGTGCACTAGTTCGACGAAGAGATGGTGATACAAGTGCAATATTGATGGTAGATAAAGGTTTTTGTAATCTGAAATTATAAAAACAGCAAGGTAGCTAATGATAAAAGTGCGCACAAACGGTATTGCAATGATTCGAAACAAGGCCTAGGGTTCATACTTTCACTAGTGCAAGTTCTCTCAACAATAATAACATAATTGGATCATATAACTATCCCTCAACATGCAACAAAGAGTCACTCCAAAGTCACTAATAGCGGAGAACAAAAGAAGAGATTATTGTAGGGTACGAAACCACCTCAAAGTTATTCTTTCTGATCGATCTATTCAAGAGTCTGTAGTAAAATAACACGAAGCTATTCTTTCCGTTCGATCTATCGTAAAGTTCATACTAGAATAACACCTTAAGATACAAATCAACCAAAACCCTAATGTCACCTAGATACTCCAATGTCACCTCAAGTATATGTGGGTATGATTATACGATATGCATCACACAATCTCAGATTCATCTATTCAACCAACACAAAGAACTTCAAAGAGTGCCCCAAAGTTTCTGCCGGAGAGTCAAGACGAAAACGTGTGCCAACCCCTATGCATAAGTTCACGAGCGGAACCCGCAAGTTGATCACCAAAACATACATCAAGTGAATCATGTGATATCCCATTGTCACCACAGATACGCACATGCAAGACATACATCAAGTGTTCTCAAATCCTTAAAGACTCAATCCGATAAGATAACTTCAAAGGGAAAACTCAGTCCATTACAAGAGAGTAGAGGGGGAGAAACATCATAAGATCCAACTATAATTGCAAAGCTCGCGATACATCAAGATCGTACCACCTCAAGAACACGAGAGAGAGAGAGAGATCAAACACATAGCTACTGGTACATACCCTCAGCCCCGAGGGTGAACTACTCCCTCCTCGTCATGGAGAGCGCCGGGATGATGAAGATGGCCACCGGTGAGGGATCCCCCCCTCCGGCAGGGTGCCGGAACAGGGTCCCAATTGGTTTTTGTGGCTACAGAGGCTTGCGGCGGCGGAACTCCCGATCTATTCTGTTCCCCGATGTTTTTAGGGTATATGGATATATATATATAGGCGAAAGAAGTCGGTCAGGGGAGCCACGAGGGGCCCACGAGGGTGGGGGCGGGCCCAGGGGGCAGGCGCGACTCCCTGCCTCGTGGCCACCTCGAAGCTTCCCTAACGTCTAGTCCAAGTCTCCTGGATTGCTTTTGTTCCAAAAATAACTCTCCCGAAGGTTTCATTCCGTTTGGACTCTGTTTGATATTCCTTTTCTTCAAAACACTGAAATAGGAAAGAAAACAGCAATTTGGGCAGGGCCTCCGGTTAATAGGTTAGTCCTAAAAATAATATAAAAGTGTATAATAAAGCCCATAAACATCCAAAACAGATAATATAATAGCATGGAACAATCAAAAATTATAGATACGTTGGAGACGTATCAGCATCCCCAAGCTTAATTCATGCTCGTCCTCGAGTAGGTAAATGATAAAAATAGAATTTTTGATGTGGAATGCTACCTAACATATTTATCCATGTAATTGTCTTTATTGTGGCAAGAATATTCAGATCCATATGATTCAAGACAAAAGTTTAATATTGACATAAAATAATAATACTTCAAGCATACTAACAAAGTAATCATCTCTTCTCAAAATAACATGGCCAAAGAAAGCTATCCCTACAAAATCATATAGTCTGGCTATGCTCTATCTTCATCACACAAAATATTTAAATCATGCACAACCCCGATGACAAGCCAAGCAATTGTTTCATACTTTTGATGTTCTCAAACTTTTTCAATCTTCATGCAATACATGAGCGTGAGCCATGGACATAGCACTTTAGGTGGAATACAATGGTGGTTGTGGAGAAGACAAAAAGGAGAAGATAGTCTCACATCAACTAGGCATATGAAAGGATCGAGAAGAGGTGTCTAGAGGGGTGGTGAATAGACTCTAATCAAGAAAAGTTGCAGTTTTTAATTTCCTTAAGTTGATGTGGAGTTTTGGTACAAGTTTAATCATTCATAATACATATCAAGCAAGCATGACAAGAGTATATGAGCAGCAGAAAGTAAAGCATGCAAGTTGCAATAATGTAAAGTGGAGGGATTGGAGTGTGCAAATGCAATTTGGAGACACGGAGATTTTTTATCCGTGGTTACGATAGGTGGTGCTATCATACATCCATGTTGATGGAGACTTCAACCCACGAAGGGTAACGGTTGCGCGAGTCCACGGAGGGCTCCACCCACGAAGGGTCCACGAAGAAGCAACCTTGTCTATCCCACCTTGGTCGTCGCCCACGAAGGACTTGCCTCACTCGGGTAGATCTTCATAAAGTAGGCGATCTCCTGGCCCTTACAAACTCCTTGGTTCAACTCCACAATCTTGACGGAGGCTCCCAAGTGACACCTAGCCAATCTAGGAGACACCACTCTCCAAGAGGTAACAAATGGTGTGTTGATGATGAACTCTTTGCTCTTGTGCTACAAATGATAGTCTCCCCAACACTCAACTCTCTCTCATAGGATTTGGATTCGGTGGAAAGAAGATTTGAGTGGAAAGCAACTTGGGGAAGGCCAGAGATCAAGATATATGTGGTTGGAATGGAATATCTTGACCTCAACACAAGTGTAGGTGGTTCTCTCTCAGAAAATGTATGCTGGAAGTGTAGGCATGTTCTGATGGCTCTCTCCACGAATGAAGAGTGGTGGAGGGGTATATATAGGCTCCACACAAAATCTAACCGTTACACACAAATCACCAAACTCGGTGAGACCGATTCAGAGAACTCGGTCAGACCGATTTAGTTCATAATGTGACCGTTAGACATTTCGGTGGGACCGATATAATCAACTCGGTGGGACCGATGTGCTAGGGTTAGGGTAAAACCTCATCTCGGTTTGACCGATTACACAAACTCGGTGGGACTGATTTGGGTAATAAGAAAAATAGAGAGTTGGCCAAGCAAACTCGGTGGAACCGATTGCATACCTCGGTGGGACCGAAATTATTGCAATAGGCAACAGAGAGTTTGCAAGCCCATCTCAGTGAGACCGAGATCCCATCGCGGAGACCGGATTGATTAGGGTTTCTGGCAGTGGCTATGTCAAGAGAACTCGGTGGCGCCGGATAGGAAGATTCGGTGGAGCCAAGTTTGACTTTTGGTTTGGGACATATGTGGATGTGAGAAAGTGGTTGAGGGCTTTGGAGCATATCACTAAGCACTTTGAGCAAGCAAGCCATTAAGCAACGCCTCATCCCCTCTTAATAGTATTGGCTTTCCTATGGATTGAATGTGATCTTGGATCACTAAAATAGAAAATGTAGAGTCCTGAGCTTTGAGCTTGAGCCAATCCTTTGTCCTCAGCATTTTGAAGGGGTTCCACATCCTCTAGTCCATGCCACTCCATTGTTGAACTTATCTGAAACATACTAGGTAGAAGCATTAGTCCAACAAGAGATATGTTGACATTAATTACCAAAATCACCTAGGGAGCACTTGTGCTTCCAGTCTCCCCCTTTTTGGTAATTGATGACAACATACATCAAAGCTTTAGATAAGGATATAGAGAATAACAAGTAAAGCTTTTGAAAGACATGTAACATGCATAGGATCCCCCTACATGTGTGCAATCATGTAAATATGGAACATAGGAGCATGTGAATGCATAAGCATGATAGAGTAAGCAATGTGTTACATGTATCTTGGCTATATGCATCAGAGCAAATGATGAGAGTATAGGAAATGTACCTTCATGCTCATGAGTCCTTCTTGCAAACAGTATGTACATCAGCAAGAAATCCTCATGCACATGACTGTGATGCATATACTTACCTTGTGGTCTAGAGTTGGCTTAGGAAGGAATGAACCTGAGTAAACAAGGTTAGATAACACAGATACATCTACTAGCCAGAGCAAACAAAAGAAACCACAAGAGTACCAAGACTGGGATGACATGTAGAGAGTGAGTACTGAGTACTCTATTGGATATAGACATGTCCCCAAAGGTAAAGATATGCAATGAATTCAAGGATTTCCTTCCCTTAGATGTCTTGCTCCCCCTGAATCTTGCATGGGATACTGGGAGCAGATAGGGAACAGAAAATCCGAGCAAAGAAAAGAAACAGAGCTAATGCAAACAATCAAATATGAACATGTCTTTCCCCCTCTTAAAGACATGTGACTTCTCTCCTCTTGAACACCAAGCATTTGGGGTTTCTTACACTCTCCCCCTAAGTATTCTCTCCCCTTATAGAAATGATTAAGCTTTGATGTGATCTCTCTCTCTCCCTTTGACATCAATTTCCAAGAAGAGCTCTTCTGGATTTTATTACAAATGGGTTTGGTCCTTGAGTCACAGAACAAAGCAGCAAGTCGAATGTGATGCTGGTAGAGGACAGGAATCATTAAGTGGAGCTGGAGCAAAAAGAATGCAGGAACAAGTGGCAAGTTGTCTTTTCTGTAGTGAAATCAGTAGCACCGAGTTGTGTGCTTCAGTTGCACCAAAAGGATTCGGTTGGACCGAAAGAAACAAATCGGTGTGACCGAGTTCATCACAGTGAAAACACTTGTCACCTCAGCTCACTAGGCAAGTAAGATCTCACAAGGATATGCAAGGAATTAGCTGAAAGATTTGCAATGAATTGGATGCAGGGAATGCAGAACATAAAAGAAATCTATATGAAGTTTTTTTTGAAAGGGGGAACAAATATGCATGAGACAAATGCAAGAGCACGGAGAAACCGCAAGAGAACTTCATCTAGAATTGGGTGGCGACAAAGTCACCTATGTTAGAGTATATTGACTTAGAAGTCAAGTGAGGGCACTTGATCATAGGTCATACTCATCGTTTAGGCTCAAAATGGGGTTACCATTTTTCGTTTAAGCATCTTGATGTATTCTCATCTTGTTGAGTTGCTTTGACCCATGACTTGGAGTAAAGCTTCTCTAAGATGGAATAACATACCTTGGGTGGTGGTGTTGATCTTGATCATGTAGTTGACCTTGTGTGGGTTGCTCAAGGTTGACGTAGCTGATCAAGAGTTGGGAGCACCACTTGGAATTTGAGTTCATCTACCTACATGGGTTAGTCTTGCAAGGAAGAGCACTTGTGTATCCAAAATGACAATCATAACTTAATATAGAATTTGTCAAAGGATATGTTTGAAGGGTTTCGTGCTTCCTTGTCTTCAACCACCATTGTGTAGAGACTTGGTGATGTAGAAATTGCTCAAGATGTGAGTGGGTTGCAATCTCATAGATTTATATTCATCCAAGTACCTACAAGGGTTAGATAGCATGCAAGGGTGCAAATATATCCAAGACATATAAATAGCAACATGAAGGACATATCAAGAATTAGTCAAAGGCTCATGCTTTGCATGTATCCAAGTGGAGTTCCTACTCCAAGTTTGAAGCATCAATGATGTTCAATTCTCCTCTCAAACAGCAAAAGACTTTCTCATCAAGCGGTTTCGTGAATATATCCGCCAATTGCTTATCAGTACGAACATGTTTAAGATCAATGTCACCTTTAGCAACGTGATCTCGAATGAAGTGATGACGAACTTCAATGTGCTTCGTTTGAGAATGTTGCATGGGATTGTGAGCAATCTTGATAGCACTTTCATTGTCACAAAGCAATGGAACATGTTTCACATATATCCCATAGTCTTTAAGAGTTTGGGTCCAAAGTAATTGAGCACAACATGAACCAGCGGCAATGTATTCCGCTTCGGCGGTGGATAAGGATACCGAGTTTTGTTTCTTGGAGGACCATGACACAAGAGATCTACCAAGAAATTGACAAGTACCCGAAGTGGACTTTCTATCAACCTTGTCTCCGGCATAGTCCGAATCGGAGTAGCCGACAAGATCGAAAGAAGACCTCTTAGGATACCAAATGCCAAAATTTGGTGTGTGTATTAAGTATCTTACTATCCTTTTCACAGCCTTAAGATGACACTCTTTAGGGGCCGCTTGATATCGTGCACACATGCACACACTTAGCATAATATCGGGACGAGAGGCACATAGATATAACAATGAACCAATCATAGAGCGGTAAACTTTTTGATCAACCGGTTCACCGTCCTTAGTCAAGTCAAGATGTCCACTGGTAGGCATGGGTGTATTCATACCTTTGCATTCTTTCATATTGAACTTCTTGAATAAGTCCTTG
Source organism: Aegilops tauschii subsp. strangulata (assembly GCF_002575655.3). Lineage (NCBI taxonomy): Eukaryota > Viridiplantae > Streptophyta > Magnoliopsida > Poales > Poaceae > Aegilops > Aegilops tauschii. Next base: position 283,687,052 of record NC_053036.3, read on the forward strand.
GTGTACTTTTTTTTAGAAACAAAGGTACCTTCCTTAGGTTGCTTGATTTGCAAACCAAGAAAGAATTTGAGTTCACTCATCATAGACATCTCAAACTTCTCCGACATTAGTTTTCCAAACTTCTCACTAAAATGAGGGTTAGTCGAACCAAATATAATATCATCAACATAAATTTGGCACACAAATAGTTCTCCATTAACCCTTTTTGTAAAAAGAGTAGAATCTATTTTTCCAATTTCAAAGCCCTTTTCAATAAGGAACTTGGTCAAGCATTTATACCATGCTCTAGGAGCTTGTGTAAGAGCATAAAGAGCTTTGTGAAGTTTGTAAACATTATTAGGTTTCTTAGGATTGAGAAAGCCGGGAGGTTGTTTAACATAAACTTCCTCCTCAATTTCACCATTTAGAAAAGCACTTTTAATGTCCATTTTGTACAGGGTGATATCATGGTGATTAGCATAAGCAAGTAAGATGCGAATGGACTCAAGTCTAGCAACGGGAGCATATGTCTCACCATAGTCCATACATTCGACTTGAGTGTAGCCTTGGACGACTAGACGTGCTTTGTTGCGGACGACTTGACCATCTTCATCTTGCTTGTTGCGAAACACCCATTTGGTACCAATGATGTTGTGGTTGTTCTCGGGCTTCCCGACCAATGTCCACACTTGGTTTCACTCAAAGTTGTGTAGCTCTTCATGCATGGCGTTTATCCAATCCGGATCTTCCAAAGCTTCTTCAACCTTCATAGGTTCAATGCTAGAGATGAATGAATAACGTTCAGAGAAGTTAGCCAAACAAGTTTTAGAGCGAGTGATTCTCCCGGTTTGGGTATCATTATAAATTCTCGACGGGATGCTCTTTGGCGACTCTTGCTCGAACACGTGAGAGCTTTTGCTTGGCTCGGGGTGGAACATCCTCATCATCTTGTTCTCCTTCTTGGCCTTCTTCATTGTTGACGTTGTTGTTCTCTTGTCATGGTGGAGAAGGAGGTTGTTGATGTTCATCTTGGTGTACTTCCTTGTTTTCTTCAACTTGGTGTGTCCCACTTGTAGATGCTTCCGTATCAACTCTTGGTTCACCTTGTCGTGAGGTGGAGGCTTCTACTTCGACGGACGAGGTACTCTCCTTCACCTCCGTTGGATGAATTTTGCCAATAGACAAGTCTTGGATTGCTTCCGAAGGGTCTTTATCTCCTACATCAATTGGCAATTGCTCTACTTGCGAAGCTGTTAGATTCATCAAACTTCACATCTACCGTTTCTTCAACCTTTCGGGTGAAATTGTTGTAGACACGGTAAATGTGAGAGTTTGAGCCATAACCAAGTAGGAAACCTTCATGAGATTTAGGAGCAAATTTAGAATGACGATGCTTATCAAGAATGTAGCACTTTGAGCCGAATACTCGAAAGTATCCAACTTGGGGTTTGTTACCGGTGAGGAGCTCGTATGCCGTCTTGCCGAATAGCTTGTGAAGATACAAGCGATTTGTTGCATGACAAGCTATCTCAACCGCTTCCGCCCAAAAGTGTTTTGGAGTCTTGTACTCATCAAGCATCATTCTTGCCATCTCAATAAGAATTCGGTTCTTCCTCTCAACAACTCCATTTTGTTGAGGTGTGTACATAGCCGAGAACTCGTGTGAAATCCCTTCTTCATCGAGAAAGGTATCCACATTTGCGTTCTTGAACTCCGTTCCGTTGTCACTCCGAACCTTCTTGATCTTCACGTCAAATTGATTTTGGGCCTTCCTAGCGAATTTTTTGAAGATCTTTTGGACTTGCGATTTATCATCAAGAAAGAACACCCACGTAAATCTTGAAAAATCATCAACTATGACTAGACCAAATGAGTTACCACCGAGACTCTTGTAAGCATTGGGACCAAAGAGATCCATGTGAAGTAGCTCGAGCGGTCTTCTCGTGGTTATGATGTTCTTCATGGGGTGACTCCCTCCAACTTGTTTTTCCTGCCTGACAAGCACTACAAAGTATATCCTTGTCAAATATAACATCTTTTACTCCAAGGATATGATCACCTTTAATAAGCTTATCAAGATTTCGCATGCCCACGTGACCTAACCTTCTATGCCACAACCAGCCTTTAGAAGATTTAGCAATTAAGCAAGTTCAAGGTTGAGCCTTTTTAGTGAAATCAACAATGTAAAGATCACCTCTACGTATACCGGTAAAGACCATTTTATGATTGACTCTTCGAAACACTTGGCAATCTACTTCAGTAAATAGGACATTGAAACCAAAATCAGCAAGTCTAGATACTGAAAGTAAATTGTACCCAAGAGATTCAACGAGCATGACATTTTGCATGGAGCTACATGTGAGATGGCCACCTTACCGAGGCCAACCACCTTACCCTTTGAGTTATCACCAAAAGTGACATACTTTCAAGGGTCGTCATTTTCAGCAAGCTCACGAAACATATCTTTGTCTCCGGTCATATGATCGGTACATCCACTATCAAGGACCCATTCCTTTCCTCCAGCCATGTAGCCACGAAGATTAGCCATAAGACCAAAGTGTCTCATTGCATCATCAAGATCATAGTCACTATCATCATCCTCATCATAGTATCCATGTTCAACATCGTCTTGTGATTGATCAACTCCTAGAGAGGGTAATTCATTACATCATAATGGTCATCTTTATGAATTCTAATAGCTTCAGAAATGATATTGCTAATAATTCTAACATCTCCTTTGGCACGCATGAGGTCACGAAGCTCAAATAGACAATCATCAAACTTAGGATCACTAGTACTCATCTTACTCAAGGCAATAGACTTGTGGAGAATTTCGTCTAAGTTTTGCAAGGAATAGTTTGGAAATCTTTCCTCAAGAAATCTCCATATAGTGTAGGCACACTCAAGAGTAGGCAAACATCCAATCAAGTTTCTAGACAAGCCTCTAGTGATAAGATTAACAGTTCTAAGGTTGCGGATCATGTCAATAGACTCATCAAGGGTAGGATGCAAGGGATCAACATGAGGTGCACAAGGGCTAGTAATGTACTTGTTCAAATTATATTCATTGAAAATCTCAAGCATCTCATTTTTCCATTCATGGAAGAACTCTCCATCAAGAATAGGCACTCCATGTCTAAGACTCCCCAATGTAGACACATCCATCTTCATCCAATGGTGATTAAACCAAAGCAATGGAGACCAATGCTCTGATACCAATTGAAAGGATCGAGAAGAGGTGTCTAGAGGGGGGTGAATAGACTCCAATCAAGAAAAGTTGCAGTTTTTTATTTCCTTAAGTTGATGTGGAGTTTTGGTACAAGTTTAAGCATTAATAATACATATCAAGCAAGCATGACAAGAGTATATGAGCAGCGGAAAGTAAAGCATGCAAGTTGCAAGAATGTAAAGTGGAGGGATTGGAGTGTGCAAACGCAATTTGGAGACACGGAGATTTTTTATCCGTGGTTCCGATAGGTGGTTCTATCGTACATCCACATTGATGGAGACTTCAACCCACGAAGGGTAATGGTTGCACGAGTCCACGGAGGGCTCCACCCACGAAGGGTCCATGAAGAAGCAACCTTGTCTATCCCACCATGGCCGTCGCCCACGAAGGACTTGCCTCACTCGAGTAGATCTTCACGAAGTAGGCGATCTCCTTGCCCTTACAAACTCCTTGGTTCAACTCCACAATCTTGACGGAGGCTCCCAAGTGACACCTAGCCAATCTAGGAGACACCACTCTTCAAGAGGTAACAAATGGTGTGTTGATGATGAACTCCTTGCTCTTGTGCTTCAAATGATAGTCTCCCCAACACTCAACTCTCTCTCATGGGATTTGGATTTGGTGGAAAGAAGATTTGAGTGGAAAGCAACTTGGGGAAGGCTAGAGATCAAGATTTATGTGGTTGGAATGGAATATCTTGACCTCAACACAAGTGTAGGTGGTTCTCTCTCAGAAAATGTATGTTGTAAGTGTAGGCATGTTCTGATGGCTCTCTCCACGAATGAAGAGTGGGTGGAGGGGTATATATAGCCTCCACACAAAATCTAACCGTTACACACAAATCACCAAACTCGGTGAGACCGATTCAGAGAACTCGGTCAGACCGATTTAGTTCATAATGTGACCGTTAGGCATTTCGGTGGGACCGATATAATCAACTCGGTGGGACCGATGTGCTAGGGTTAGGGTAAAACCTCATCTCGGTTTGACCGATTACACAAACTCGGTGGGACCGATTTGGGTAATAAGCAAAACAGAGAGTTGGCCAAGCAAACTTGGTGGAACCGATTGCATACCTCGGTGGGACCGAAATTATTGCAATAGGCAACAGAGAGTTTGCAAGCCCATCTCGGTGAGACCGAGATCCCATCGGTGAGACCGAATTGATTAAGGTTTCTTGCAGTGGCTATGTCAAGAGAACTCGGTGGTGCCGGATAGAAAGATTCGGTGGGGCCGAGTTTGACTTTTGGTTTGGGACATATGTGGATGTGAGAAAGTGGTTGAGAGCTTTGGTGCATATCACTAAGCACTTTGAGCCAGCAAGCCATGAAGCAACACCTCATCCCCTCTTAATAGTATTGGCTTTCCTATGGACTCAATGTGATCTTGGATCACTAAAATAGAAAATGTAGAGTCCCGAGCTTTGAGCTTGAGCCAATCCTTTGTCCTCAACATTTTGAAGGGGTTCCACATCCTCTAGTCCATGCCACTCCATTGTTGAACTTATCTGAAACATAGTAGGTAGAAGCATTAGTCCAACAAGAGATATGTTGACATTAATTACCAAAATCACCCAGGGAGCACTTGTGCTTTTAGCGTATCAACGGGCTATGGAGATGCCCATCAATAGATATCAATGTGAGTGAGTAGGGATTGCCATGCAACGGATGCACTAGAGCTATAAGTGTATGAAAGCTCAAAAAGAAACTAAGTGGGTGTGCATCCAACTTGCTTGCTCACGAAGACCTATGGCAATTTGAGGAAGCCCATCATTGGAATATACAAGCCAAGTTATATAATGTAAAATTCCCACTAGTATATGAAAGTGACTACATAGGAGACTCTCTATCATGAAGATCATGGTGCTACTTTGAAGCACAAGTGTGGTAAAAGGATAGTAGCATTGTCCCTTCTCTCTTTTTCTCTAATTTTTTTAAATTTTTTTATTTGGGCCTTTTCTCTTTTTTTTATGGCCTCTTTGTTTTTTAGTCCGGAGTCTCATCCCGACTTGTGGGGGAATCATAGTCTCCATCATCCTTTCCTCATTGGGACAATGCTCTAATAATGATGATCATCACACTTTTGTTTACTTACAACTCAAGAATTACAACTCGATACTTAGAACAAAATATGACTCTATATGAATGCCTCCGGCGATGTACCGGGATGTGCAATGACTCATGAGTGACATGTATGAAAGAATTATGAACGGTGGCTTTGCCACAAATACAATGTCAACTACATGATCGTGCAAAGCAATATGACAATGATGGAGCGTGTCATAATAAACGGAACGGTGGAAAATTGCATGGCAATATATCTCGGAATGGCTATGGAAATGCCATGATAGGTAGGCATGGTGGCTGTTTTGAGGAAGGTATATGGTGGGTGTACGATACCGGCGGAAGGTGCGCGGTATTAAAGAGGCTAGCAATGGTGGAAGGGTTAGAGTGCGTATAATCCATGGACTCAACCTTAGTCATAAAGAACTCACATACTTATTGCAAAAATCTATTAGTTATCAAAACGAAGTACTACGCGCATGCTCCTAGGGGGATAGATTGGTAGGAAAAGACCATCGCTCGTCCCCGACCGCCACTCATAAGGAAGACAATCAATAAATAAATCATGCTCCGACTTCATCACATAACGGTTCACCATACGTGCATGCTACGGGAATCACAAACTTTAACACAAGTATTTCTCAAATTCACAACTACTCAACTAGCATAACTCTAATATCACCATCTTCATATCTCAAAACAATCATAAGGAATCAAACTTCACATAGTATTCAGTGCACTTTATATGAAAGTTTTTATTATATCCGTCTTGGATGCCCATCATATTAGGACTAAATTCATAACCAAAGCAAATTACCATGCTGTTCTAAAGACTCTCAAAATAATGTAAGTGAAGCATGAGAGTTCATCTATTTCTTCAAAATAAAACCACCGTAGTGCTCTAAAAAGATATAAGTGAAGAACTAGAGCAAAACTACTCCGAAATATATAAGTGAAGATCAATGAGTAGTTGAATATTTATGCAACTATGTGAAGACTCTCTAACATTTAAGAATTTAAGATATTGGTATTTTATTCAAACAGCAAGCAAAACAAAATGACTCTCCAAGCAAAACACATATCATGTGGTGAATAAAAATATAGCTCCAAATAAAGTTACCGATGAACGAAGACGAAAGAGGGGATGCCATCCGGGGCATCCCCAAGCTTAGGCTCTTGGTTGTCCTTGAATATTACCTTGGGGTGCCTTGGGTATCCCCAAGCTTAGGCTCTTGCCACTCCTTATTCCATAGTCCATCGAATCTTTACCCAAAACTTGAAAACTTCACAACACAAAACTCAACAGAAAACTCGTAAGCTCCGTTAGTATAAGAAAATAAATCACCACTTAGGTACTGTTATGAACTCATTCTAAATTCATATTGGTGTAATTCTACTGTATTCCAACTTCTCTATGGTTCATACCCTCCGATACTACTCATAGATTCATCAAAATAAGCAAACAACACATAGAAAACAGAATCTGTCAAAAACAGAACAGTCTGTAGTAATCTGTATCAAACGCAAACTTCTGTAACTCAGAAAAATCTTCCAAAATAAGAAGACCTAGATAATTTGATTATTGATCTACTGCAATTGGAACCAGTATTTTATCACTTTCTGGTGATTTTTAACAATTGTTTTCGTGTGCAGAAAGTTTCTGTCTTTTTCAGCAAGATCAAATAACTATCATCCAAGAAGATCCTATAGGTTTTACTTGGCACTTTATTGAAACAAAAGCTATAAAACATGATTACTACAGTAGCTTAATCATGTGAACACACAACAACAGTAGGGGTAAATATTGGGTTGTCTCCCAACAAGCGCTTTTCTTTAATGCCTTTCTAGCTAGGCATGATGATTTCAATGATGCTCGTATAAAAGATAAGAATTGAAACATAAAGAGAGCATCACGAAACACATGGAAGCACATTTAAGTCTAACCCACTTCCTATGCATAGGGATTTTGTGAGCAAACAACTTATGGGAATAATAATCAACTAGCATAGGAAGGCAAAACAAGCATAACTTCAAAACTTTAAGCACATCGAGAGGAAACTTGATATTATTGCAATATGTAGAAGCATATGATCCTCTCTCATAATAATTTTCAGTAGCATCATGAATGAATTCAACCATATAACCATCACATAAAGCATTCTTTTCATGATCTACTTACATAGAAATTTTACTACTCTCCACATAAGCAAATTTATTCTCATCAATAGTAGTGGGAGCAAACTCAACAAAATAACTATCATGTGAAGCATAATCCAATTGAAAATTAAAATCATGATGACAAGTTTCATGGTTATCTTTATCTTTATAGCATACGTCTCATCACAATAATCATCATAAATAGGAGGCATGCTTTCATCATAATAAATTGTCTCATCAAAACTTGGGGGACAAAAAATATCATCTTCATCAAACATAGCATCCCCAAGCTTGTGGCTTTGCATATCATTAGCATCATGGATATTCATAGAATTCATACTAACAACATTGCAATCATGCTCCTCATTTAAAGATTTAGTGCCAAACATTTTAATGCATTCTTCTTCTAACACTTTGGCACAATTATCGGAATCCTTATTTTCCCGAAAGATATTAAAAAGATGAAGCATATGAGGTAAACTCAATTCCATTTTTTTGTAATTTTGTTTTATAGACTAGACTAGTGATAAAACAAGAAACTAAAAGATTCAATTGCAAGATCTAAAGATATACCTTCAAGCACTAACCTCCCTGGCAATGGTGCCAGAAAAGAGCTTGATGTCTACTACACAACCTTCTTCTTGTAGACGTTGTTGGGCCTCCAAGTGCAGAGGTTTGTAGGATAGTAGCAAATTTCCCTCAAGTGGATGACCTAAGGTTTATCAATCTGTGGGAGGCATAGGATGAAGATGGTCTCTCTCAAGCAACCCTGCAACCAAATAACAAAGAGTCTCTTGTGTCCCCAACACACCCAATACAATGGTAAATTGTATAGGTGCACTAGTTCAGCGAAGAGATGGTGATACAAGTGCAATATTGATGGTAGATAAAGGTTTTTGTAATCTAAAATTATAAAAACAGCAAGGTAACTAATGATAAAAGTGCGCACAAATGGTATTGCAATGCTTCGAAACAAGGCCTAGGGTTCATACTTTCACTAGTGCAAGTTCTCTCAACAATAATAACATAATTGGATCATATAACTATCCCTCAAGATGCAACAAAGAGTCACTCCAAAGTCACTAATAGCGGAGAACAAACAAAGAGATTATTGTAGGGTACAAAACCACCTCAAAGTTATTCTTTCTAATCGATCTATTCAAGAGTCCGTAATAAAATAACACGAAGCTATTCTTTCTGTTCGATCTATCATAGAGTTCGTACTAGAATAACACCTTAAGACACAAATCAACCAAAACCCTAATGTCACCTAGATACTCCTATGTCACCTCAAGTATCTGTGGGTATGATTATACGATATGCATCACACAATCTCAGATTCATCTATTCAACCAACACAAAGAACTTCAAAGAGTGCCCCAAAGTTTCTGCCGGAGAGTCAAGACGAAAAAGTGTGCCAACCCCTATGCATAAGTTCACGAGCGGAACCCGCAAGTTGATCACCAAAACATACATCAAGTGAATCACGCGATATCCCTTTGTTACCACAGATACGCACATGCAAGACATACATCAAGTGTTCTCAAATCCTTAAAGACTCAATCCGATAAGATAAAGGGAAAACTCAATCCATTACAAGAGAGTAGAGGGGGAGAAACATCATAAGATCCAACTATAATAGCAAAGCTCGCGATACATCAAGATCGTACCACCTCAAGAACACGAGAGAGAGAGATCAAACACATAGCTACTGGTACATACCCTCAGCCCGACGGTGAACTACTCCCTTCTCGTCATGGAGAGCGCCGGGATGATGAACATGGCCACCGGTGAGGGACCCCCCCCCTCTGGCAGGGTGCCGGAACTTGGCCCCGATTGGTTTTTGGTGGCTACAGAGGCTTGCGGTGGCGGAACTCCCGATCTGTTCTGTTCCCCGATGTTTTTAGGGTATATGGATATATATAGGCGAAATAAGTCGGTCAGGGGAGCCACGAGGGGCCCACGAGGGTGGGGGCGCGCCCAGTGGGGCAGGCGCGCCTCCCTGCCTCGTGGCCACCTCGAAGCTTCCCTAACGTCTACTCCAAGTCTCCTGGATTGCTTCCATTCCAAAAATAACTCTCCCGAAGGTTTCATTCCGTTTGGACTCTGTTTGATATTCCTTTTCTTCGAAACATTGAAATAGGCAAGAAAACAACAATTTGGGCTGGGCCTCCGGTTAATAGGTTAGTCCCAAAAATAATATAAAAGTGTATAATAAAGCCCATAAACATCCAAAACAGATAATATAATAGCATGGAACAATAAAAAATTATAGATACGTTGGAGACGTATCACCAAGCACAATACAATTATTATCCTTGGCAGTTGGGGGCTAATGCCTGTTACTCTTTTCAAAGACGGATTTATATGATGACTCGGGTATAATGATATGACCCGGTTTACCAAGGTTATATGTTGAAGTGTTGATCTATCAATACTGATAAGTCCCGGCTTAACTCCATAATTTAAGCCGACCCTTGGGGGCTACGGATGTGAAGTTCATTACTACTACCTAAAGTCCCGGCTTAACTTGATGATTTAAGCCGGCCCTTTGGGGCTACTAATGATGATGTTCAGTTTCTTTATGGCAATTGTAAAGTCTAGAGCATATTCAATCCTATCATATCCTATAGACTTGGCGGCTGATGAACATATAATTATGAAGAAAATAGTGATTGGATTACCTCATAACGATCCTTCATCAAATTGACTAAGCCGGCTTCGAAATCACGGCTGCTGTACAGACGGTTCAAATAACCAGAGTGGATGTCTTGGGCACTGAACTGGGCGTAGCTCTCTAAGTCTACCTTCCACTTGCCTTTATCGTCAGCGGAAATTTCTTCCTTAGCGGTGTGCTTGGACAAGACAGTGGGGTTACCCGGTGCTGTATAACCAAACCTGGTGATGATGACATCGTCAGTCTTTTCTTCAGCAGGCTTAACTAGGCTTGGCGGCTTAGAAATGGCCGGTTCAACATCCATATGGTCTATGGAGACTTCATGGTCTTCTGGTGGCGGGTCATCAATGGTGGCCTCAGCAATTGGATGAGAGGATTCTGGCTGTTGTTTCTCCGGCTCAGACGGGTTGGAATCGTCAGCCGGCTTATTCAGCTTCGCCTTCTTGCTGGGCTTGGCCTGACCACTGAGAATAAGAAATACACAGATGTCATCATATTAAACAGGCAATAAGTTTTTAGTGATTGAATATATTCTTACCCAGGCACAGTCTTGAAAGCCGGGATTTGAGTTCCCGTTGAATCGCCAGAGGAAGAGTGAGATGTTCCCTGATAATTTGAATCAGACGGGTTAAGAGGTTGACGAACAAGACCCGCCTTGGGATAATCTAAGTCAGAAATTTTTGAGACCTCCTATCGACGTTTGCGAGGTGCTGGGCTATTCGGTAAGCTGGAGGATAAAACTCTACCGCCACTATTCTGGGTTGTACGGTGAGCTTCATGTTGCTACTTCTTCAAAAGAAAGTTGGGATCCAAGTGAGCTAAAGGGTGAGAAAAGATTACTTTCCAGCTTGCTTGTCGGGTTTTCTGTGTTGGCAGAGGTTCTGAGCCAGAGGAAAGAATAATTACCTCTTTATCATCTGCACGGCTGGAGTCCACGTCATCCTGATAATAGTCATTGTCAATAAGATGTACAAAAAATGAGCCAAGGGAATCAAGTTCTACCTCTGACTCATCATCATCATCTTTGTCATCCAAATTGAATAACTCAGCAGTATTGGACTTCTTCTTAGCAGGCCTTTTGGTGGCCTTGTTCTTTGTCTGGGTTTTCTTTGTTTTTTCTGGCAATTTCTTGGACCAGAAGGGTGAGTCGGCCTATAAACAATGAATGAGTACGAGCAAGCAGCAAAAATGGAAATATGAATCAAGTACGAGATGGGTTCAAAACTTACAGCTGGTGGCTCATTCAGCATACAGAAAGGGCTCAGTCCGAATTGACTGCAATCTTCCCAGCTCTCATTCAACAGAGTCTTGGTCATGTTATTGATGTCTTCCTTAGTTATTTCGATCTGACAATGGCGTTGAGGATCTGTTAGTTCGCCGGTGTACTCACACATTAAGCCGGGCCGGCGGCTTAAAGGCAAGACTCTCTAGGTGACCCAGCATCGAACTAGATCGAATCCAGTTAAGCCGTTGGCCATAAAGGCCCGGATCTTTGCAAAAGCTGACACATATTTCTTCCGTTCTATTGTGCTGATATAGTCCGGAAGGTGATGTCTGCTGCTAAGCCGGCTGGCGTGATAACCCGGCAGGGGGTTCTCTCCTTCTGGTGAGGTGTCTTGGGGTGACTGGTTCTAGTCCTTGGGGTGACTTGGCAGATTAGCAGCTGGGAAGATGGCTTCTTTTTGACATTGTATGGATATGCCGCCTAGTTCAAGGCTAGGTCCATGTAACACCCCGCATGTAACTTGCCATATTTGTAACTCCGACTCTTGCCATTTCCGGCTATGTGTTTTGTGTTTTCCTCCGTTGTCGGGTTTTGTCTTTCGTTTTGTATTTTGTCTTGTCTTGCATTTTCATATCATATCATCATGTGCATTGCATTCGCATACGTGTTCGTCTCATGCATCCGAGCATTTTTCCCGTTGTCCGTTTTCCAATCCGGCGCTCCTATCTCCTCCGGTGCACCCCTCTAGCTTTCTTTCGTGTGCGTGTGTCAAACTTTCTCGGAATGGACCGAGGCTTGTCAAGTGGTCTTAATATACCACCCGGAGACTACCGGTCAAGTTTCGTTCCATTCGGAGGTCGTTTGGTACTCCAACGGTTAACCGGGCCTCCGCAATGTCCATTTGAGTATCCAGCAAAAACCCCCTCCAAAACCAGCCCAAAGCCCACCAAACTCTCTTCCATGCTCTAGGTCGTTCGATCACGATCGTGTGGGCGAAAACCGCACCTCATTTGGAGTCTCCTAGCTCCCTCTACCTATAAATGAGTGGGCATCCCGAAAAACGAAATCTCAGACGAAACCCTAACCCTCTCCCTCCGCGCCGCGCCGGACGCGTCCGTCCGCGCCGGACACGTCCGCCGCCGCGTCCCGGCGAATCCGCCGTCGACACGTCACCATCTCTCTCTCTCTCCTCCCGCCGCCGCCGCCTCGGGCCCCGCCTCCGCGCCCGCGCCTCCCGTCGGCCGCCGCCGCCCCCGCCGGCCGGCCCAGCCGCCCGCCGCCGCCCGCCGCCGGCCTCCCCTCCGGCCACCGGCGCCGCCCGCCGCCGCCGCCCTCCGGGCCCTCCTCCACCGCCGGCGACCGCCACCGCCGGTCCCTGCCCCGCCGCCGTCGGGCTCGGGCTCGAGCTCGGGAGCCGGCCCAGATCCGATCGAGGGTACTGCCCCGTTGACTTTCTCTCGCCCTAATATTTTCTAAGTCCCAGATTTTTCTCAGCATATGCTCCTGTTCCCGATGCGATAACTTTGTGCATGTAGCTCCGATTCGCGCGTATAATATGTCAAAATGTTCGTCTCGTGATGCTCTTCATTTTGTTCAATTGCACCATTTTCATTAGAGGTCATCTTGATACCCAAATCTTCGTTGGAAGAGGGCTAGTTGCTGTTAATCTCTGGTTCTTATCAGAACTTGGAGATTTGTCATTTTTGTATCATTTATTCTGTGCATTTTTTGAGCATGAGCTCTACATGTGTTTTGAAGTATGCCATGCCACCTTTCCAGTGGTATAGCCCATGTATTTTTGTGATCTTTGTGGTGACTAGCACAAGCATGCAAAGTAGGCCCCGTAATATTTCTGATTTCAGGGACTTGGTGATTTCTCTAAGTCTTTGTCTGCTGTAATTTTGTTGCCATGTAAACTTGATGCTAGAGGGAGATCCATGCATATTTTGGAGATGTTCAGTAAGGATGTTTTGTAGCTATAGTTGTAATTGATTCATTCCTGCAATTGTTTGCAATTTTAGAGTACCATAGCATGACTCAATCTTGCTCTACTTTTGCTATAAAATATTTCTGGCAGATTCTTAACATGACATGCATTTTTGCCAAGCTTATTGTAGTTGATCCATACATGCCATGTAATTGTTCTTGCCGTGGATAGCTTCTTAAACATGCCATCTTGCTGTAGGTATGCTTGGTTTGTCATGCATTGCTCTGTAGTGAGTGCATCAAGCTCACAAAGAGGCCTACATATTAATATTTCTGCCATGCTCTGTTTTCTGCTAAGTCTGAAACCTGACAACGAAACTTGCTATGTTTACATACTTGCCATCATATCTTCTGGTCCTTTTTGGTTTATGGTCAGTAAGGGTCTTTTGTCATGTGCATTTAGTAGAACACTACCATGCCTTGTTTTGCTATGTTAAGTTTCTGTAGCATATTGATTTCGTGCTCTGAACATTGCTACCTGATGCTGATTTCTGCCATGTCCAGTTTTTCACCAAGTCTGTGAACCTGTAATCTTTTGCACTTTTTCCATGCTTGTTTGATCTGGATATGTTATGAACTAGCAGTAGCTCAGTGTTCATCTTTTGTCAAGCATCTCCTGTAGATTACTTCCATGTGCTTTGTTGCTACGTTGGGATGCTGTAGTATTGTTACTTGTTGTATTTTAAGTGCTATCTTGCTGTTTATCGCAGATTCGTGTCATTCTTGTTTTGCTTGTCATTTGCAAACCGTGCATCCGATTCCGGTGATCTTTATATCGATTTCGACCGAAATCATCTCATCTTTCCAGTGGCATGCTTGGTTTGCCAAGTTACTGCCATGTTCATCATTTCCCTTCCGGAGCACGCATATCCATCGCATATCATATCTTGCATATCACACATGTTTTGCATCATGTTGCTTGCGCATATCTCGTTGTTGATTGTGGTTCCGTTTGTTTGTGTTCTTGTTTTGGGTAGAGCCGGGAGACGAGTTCGTGAACGAGGAACCTGTCGAGTACGCTTACGAGGATCAAGCTTTCGACAACTCTGAGAATCTTGCAGGCAAGATGACCACCCCTCGAAATCACTTCTATCTTTGCTATGCTAGTTGTTTCGCTCTATTGCCATGCTCGCTACCTATCTCTTGCTATATCATGTCTCCTATTTCAGCCATGTCAGCCCCTAACCATCCTTTCCTAGCAAACCGTTGTTTGGCTATGTTATCGCTTTTGCTCAGCCCCTCTTATAGCGTTGCTAGTTGCAGGTGAAGTTGAAGTTTGTTCCAGGTCGGAACATGGATATGTTGGGATATCACAATATCTCTTATTTAATTAATGCATCTATATATTTTGGTAAAGGGTGGAAGGCTCGGCCTTATGCCTGGTGTTTTGTTCCACTCTTGCCGCCCTAGTTACTGTTATACCGGGATTATGTTCCTTGAGTTTGCGTTCCTTACACGGTCGGGTGATTTATGGGACCCCCTTGACAGTTCGCCTTGAATAAAACTCCTCCAGCATGGCCCAACCTTGGTTTTACCAGTTGCTACCTAAGCCTTTTCCCCCGGGTTTTCGCGAGCCCGAGGGTCATCTTATTTTAACCCCCCCGGGCCAGTGCTCCTTCGAGTGTTGGTCCAAACTGAGCAGACTGCGGGGCCACCTCCTGGAAACTCGAGGTCTGGTTTTACTCGTAGGATGTCTCATCCGGTGTGCCCTGAGAACGAGATATGTGCAGCTCCTATCGGGATTTGTCGGCACATTCGGGTGGCTTTGCTGGTCTTGTTTTACCATTGTCGAGATGTCTTGTAAACCGGGATTCCGAGACTGATCGGGTCTTTCCGGGAGAAGGTTTATCCTTCGTTGACCGTGAGAGCTTATGATGGGCTAAGTTGGGACACCCCTGCAGGGTAATATCTTTCGAAAGCCGTGCCCGCGGTTATGAGGCAGATGGGAATTTGTTAATGTCCGGTTTTAGACAACTTGTCACTTGACCCAATTAAAATACACCAAGTGCGTGTGTAGCCGTGATGGTCTCTTCTCGGCAGTATCCGGGAAGTGAACACGGTCTGTGTTATGTTTGACGTAAGTAGGTGTTCAGGACCTCTTCTTGGTCATCACTAGATGACGCTCGTTCCATTGCTTCTCTTCTCGCTCTCATTTGCGCAAGTTAGCCACCATATATGCTTTTGCCGCTGCAGCTCCACCTCTTTGCACCTCTTTGTCCTATAAGCTTACATAGTCTTGATCTCGCGGGTGTGAGATTGCTGAGTCCCCGTGACTCACAGATACTTCCAACACCAGTTGCAGGTGCCGACGATGCCAGTGCAGATGATGGCGTCGATCTCAAGTGGGAGTTCGACGAGGAACGTGGTCGTTACTATGTGTCTTTTCCTGATGATCAGTAGTGGTGCCCAGTTGGGACGATCGGGGATCTAGCATTTGGGGTTGTCTTATTTTCATCTGGATTTTGACCGTACTCGGTCTACATGATTGTATTTTGGATGATGTATGAATGATATTTATGTATTGTGTGAAGTGGCGATTGTAAGCCAACTCTTTATCCCATTCTTGTTCATTACATGGGATTGTGTGAAGATGACCCTTCTTGCGACAAAACCACTATGCGGTTATGCCTCTAAGTCGTGCCCCGACACGTGGGAGATATAGCCGCATCGTGGGCGTTACAGTCCATCTATGAATTCATTCTACCGATTCAAGTAGTATAACTCTCTGAATAGTTCTACGATAGGCTCCTGTTGAAGGTACACCTCACAGAACACTTGGAAATTGCATATGTTTGAGACAGAATTTGGACCGATATCTTGTGGATGAAGCCTAAAGAAGTGCAATACATCCCGAAAGAATCTTGAGCCGGGAGGACTGAAGCTCCAAACCATATGATCCATAAAAACCACGACTTCTCCGTTTTTGGGCTCAGGTCGAGTTTCATTACCCGGAGCCCTCCAATGAATGACCTCTTTTTTGGCTAAGACGCCAGTTTGAACGTATACGTTCAAGTCTTCTTGTGTGACCCGGGAAACAACCCAGTTGCAAGCAGTGACAGTCTTGACCATTTTGAAGAGCAATGTCCTAAATGAAGGAAATATTGCTGACTTAAGGTCATGCTATTAAACTGGACCATTGATTCTAAGACGAAATGATATGAACAGTTGACAGATTAAGCCGGGGAATGAACATTGAAGTATTGGCGGCTTATGTGGGGACTAATGGTACCTACTGGATTAAGAATTTGGATGTTAAGTCAGACAAAGTTTAAAAGTCAAGATACATGTTGCAGAAATTAAGCATGATCAAACCGGAGATATATTGTCGGGTCAGGCCAGTAATAAAATGTATGGTGGCGGTTTAACAAGTTTATGTCATAAGCCGCCAAGACAGTTTAGATGCTTCAGATTTACTAAGTGGCGGACAAACAGATTTTGTAAGCTAAAGCTATAATTTTGGATCTATGGCAGTTCAGAAAAGGTAGTGAAATTCTAAACCTAAGTTGGTGGCAGTGGAAAAGTTGGGGTGCTTCGGTAGAGATCATCTATGGAAGAATATTATTCTGATAATGAAAACAAGTGCTAAACTACTACCGCAAAAGGTTCGGAAGCTATTGTAGATTGAAAGTTGCTCGAGTTAAGGAACACGAGGAACAGTGAAGAACACTGACGAACAAGCCCGAACCCTAATGCAGATCTGAAGTTGAGGAAGAGGAGCACTTACAGTTGCAGATGGACTGCGGTGGCTCGCCGGAGTTTTCTGGTCCGATCAGGATGATGCAACGGCCTGTGTTGTTGCGGCGGTCGGAGGTCGCGGCGGCGGAGGTCGAGCACTGGAGCGGCTGTGCGAAGGAGGAAGATGAAGGAGGAGATGAAGGGGAAAATGATAAAGACCCCCTGTCCCTATTTATAAGGGGGTGGCTACAAGGCATGCGCGGGAATCGAGGAGGCCAAAATCATCATATGGCTATATGGACGCCTCTATTTTCGGGAGGCTCATTAAGATAAGTATCAATTAAGATGTTCTAGGCTATGTGCGAAGTTAATGCGAAGTGACGTCATGGCCGTTTAAGAAAATTCTGTGAGCTGACGTCAGGGCGGTTTACCGCAAGGTTTATCAAAAAATGCGGTGCAAAATTTTGACAAGTCAGGTATTGAAGATTGATGTGAACAAGTTCAAATCAACCTGGGGCCTAATGTTGGTATATAATTACTGGGTATGAACCGCCCAGTAGGGGCCGGGTTATACCACTGACGGCTTACCAATGAAGATGGCGGATCATACGAGCCTGTTGACGGCCCAAGACCCGGAGGTGACTTAAGGCCCACGTGGATGAACCGCCATGTATGTATGACTTATATTGTAAGGCATGTATAGTTAGTCACCGAGCCGGACACATTGTGTATGAGCCGGCCGGGACTCCATGAGCCGCCGGGCGTCAACCTGTGTATATAAAGGGACGACCCAGCGGCGGCTTAGGGCAAGAGAGAAGAGATCGAGAACTAGGTCAAGCGTATTCGCTCCGTGGTAATCGAAACCCTAGAAATACCACCTCAAACTGGATTAGGCTTTTACCTTCAGCGCAGGGGGCCGAACCAGTATAAACTCTCTGTGTCCTTTGTCCTGATTAACCCCTTTAAGCTAACCTCGTTGCGATGGCTCCACGACTAAGTCCTTCCGCTACGACATCTGCTGTGACAATTCCACGACAATAGCCCCACCATCTTTGCCAATACCTTCATATTTATTGAGACTAGCTATCCGAGTATTGCCGGGCTTCGCGAAAACTTGTGCACCATAGTGATACGATATCATATTGTTGCATCATTGGATATATCATATTGTGCAATTGCTTGCTCCCATGCATCTCTTGTGATACCTATCTCATATTTGCGGTTGATGCTCAATACGGAAAGTGGAAAGGAGGAGAAGAGCAAAAAAAGAAGCTTTTAAGCAACAAAAGAAAGATCAGAAGCTTATAAGCAAAAGAGAGTTGAGCATGAAAAGAGATACTTGTGCATGAGGATACATGGAATAGGAAACATTTATCTTGCATACATATAGGTTGGTGCCAAGTGGTGAATCGTGCCCAAGTGTGCAATCAAACTAGTGCTCTCCTAGTGTTTGTGCAACACGAGCTTAGTCTTCGTTAGGCAATTTTATATTGCTCATCCCTATCGTTGCACAAGCCCCATTATCCCACTATGTGTGTTTCTTTATTGCCATCCTCTATATTTATGATCACTTGCTTTGCATTTTGAGTCCTTTGGATTTATCTCAGCATTTACAATATCTTGGACTTCAATTTGCATGAAATTTGTGTCACTTGTCCTAACCAGGCCCCTTGATAAGCTTTTCTTTGAAGGTGTGAGTGAACAAGTCTAGTACCAATTCCACTATTCTTTCATTTCACATTGACTGACACGAGATACCTCCTCAACTTTGGGAGAAGGTAGCTTGGTATTGTTTATCCCATTTCCTACTCACCTTTGCTCAAGTCTTGTGATGGATAGGCAAAGCACATCATATCTGGTCTACAACAATGACGACGAGTTTGATGCTATGAAGAACTTCACCGACGCCAAGATCGACAAGCACATGGAGGAGCTCAAGGTCCTCATCAACAACCGCAAGCAGTCTTCCTCATCTTCGAGAAGACGCTCAAGTGCAAAGACTCTCGAGCTACCATCTCCGGCAAGTGCACACAAGCATCGACATCGACAAGACCTTGAATAGCGACCGACTGGACGAGAGTTGGTTTCTCTGTCACCCCCATGTGCCGGCATTATGGGAACGGGGGTACCCAGACTTGCCTGCCTGCGGCCCACGGCGTGGCTCCATCGACAGCCTGGTATGGCCCAGCTTTAGCAACAACGACACATGACCCTCGCGAGGGGCCAGGCCTCGCAAGGAGGACGACACCAAGACCTTCAGCAGGAGCGACCTCCTCAGGCTGGCTCCTGAGGAGTGGAGATCTGTATGAAAGCCTCACCTCGCGAGGTTCGGATGACGTGAGCCATGACGACCAAGGCCTGGTGGGCGCCAACGGGCGTAGTGTACCAGTTTCCTCTTTGGTGCTAAGGAGGCAAGCGCAAGCGCGGTGTCCCAAGGAATCAACCAAAGGTTTCCATTCCCGTGCAACAAGAACAAGACCGCCAGGACGGCATGACGAAGGTCATCACCGAGCCCACCATGGCGTAACGACTAGAGGATTTTGCAGGCGAAGACTACTTTTGTCAGGATAACATGTACTAGTTGTCCCCCTTCGGATTTGGCCATTGTGGGATCCCTTCCCGCCTTCATTTGGGAAGAGGACCAAGGCCACTATAAATAGGACTTAGCCACCACCATAGAGGGTGAGATCCATTCCATCCTCACACTCAGCAGCTCACTCGAGCCCTAGAAAACTCCTCCTCCTAATGTTGTTCTCACACTGTACAAGTTCATCCTCAGCCCCTCGAGGCCAATCCACCACAAAGCAGGAGTAGGGTTTTACACCACAAGGTCGCCCGAACCTGGGTAAACTGCCGTGTCTTCTTTCCATTGAGTTCTTTGAGCTAGGCCATGGGATCGTCGAGTGGGTAGTCTGGGGAGGTTGAGTTCTTCGCACGCACCCTAGAGTTCGAACCTCTCAAGGGTTTGCGGATCTCGAAATTCGACATTTGGCGCGCTAGGTAGGGGCCGTCGGAGCCTCTCTTCCGCCGCTCGACTCGCCACCATTCCACCGCCCCCATGGCTGACGCTCGTCGAGCTCGTGCTTAGCGCCGGGCCGCCCGTGTCGCTCAGACGGCACCGGCGGGTGACGGTTGCCCTCGCCGTCCCCCGTCGCCAGCGGCCCCACAGGCCACGAGCAGCAGGCTTCGTCGTTGCATCCTTCTGTGCGGCGAGACGGACACACCGCCACCCCGTCGCTGACCCCAGCTGCTTCGTCCTCCCACGCTCATTGCGGACCGGCGAACGCGCAGGCTGCGCTACTCATGGCGCCCGAGCTTCTGCGTTGTCGCTCGATTGACAACTTCTACGAGGACTGGCTTGGCCGCATCGCCGAGCTCGTCAGCGCCGCCGGAGAGTCTACTGCACCATCTTGCTCGCTGCCTCAACCACTGCCTGTTGCGGGCGACGTAGCCCACGGAGCACCTCCTCCACCTCCCAGATAGGACGCCATCATCGAACCAAGGCGGGAGGCTCCCAGCACGATCCACAGCGCAGGGCGCTCACGCGTGACGAGGCACGCTGCTAGGTTGTGCAGCAGCCGCAAGAAGGTGTGCGTGCGCTCCCAGCACCGCCACGTCAAGACCGCGTGCCGCCCGCGGCGGTGGTGCACGAGCGCCAGGACCAGGCTCCACCCCACGGTGGGCTCCCATGACCACATTAGGATGTCACGCGTTCACTCCGGAGCTACGCATCGTCGTTTGGCCGGGGAAGTTCAAGCCCGACCTGCCTCCACGCTATGACGGCACCCCCAACCCCACCGAGTTCCTACAGCTCTACGAGCTGAGCATCGAGGCGGCCAACGGCGATGAGAAGGTCATGGCGAACTGGTTTCCCATCGCCCTCAAGGACGGCGCGCGCTCGTGGCTCCTGAACCTCCCGGTGGGATCGATCTCCTCCTGGGACGAGATGCGAGAGCGTTTCGTCGCCAACTTCCAGGGCACTCATGACCGTCCACCAGCCGCGGGCGACTTACGACGCATCAAGCAGAAGCCGGGAGAGACCTTGAATAAGTACATTCAGCGCTTCAATAGTGTTTGACTCAAGATCCCCAAGGTGTCGGATGAGGCCAACATCTCGGCATTAACTGACGACGTCCGCGACGTCAAGATGAAAGAGGAGCTCACCATACACGAGGACCTGTGCACGGCTCTGGAGATGTTCAACATGGCAACCAAGTGCGCGAGAGCCGAAGATGGTCGCCTCTCCCTTCTGGAGCTCCCAGAGGCTGACCCAGAAGACAAGAAGGCCAAGGCCAAGGACGTGAAGCGCAAGGGACCGGCCGTGCTCGCGGCCGAACCACAGATAAGCACGGCTGCGATCACCAAGAGTCATCCAATGGCAGCCGCCCATTCTGCCTCTTCCACAACATGCACAGTCACAACACCAATGACTGTCAGGACCTCAGGGCCATCCCCGACGGGCGCCTTGGTTGTCGCCCCGAGCGCAATGACTGAGGCTACAGTCATGGAGGTGGCCGAGGTGGAGTACGTTGGGACGGTCACGACCCCCGCCAGGAATGGCGTGACCAGCCTCGTGAGGACCGTTGGCAGGGCCAACCTCGTGAGGGTCCCTGGAGGGACCAGCCTCGCGAGGATAGCCCCCAGGGCAACGCTGGCCTTCCTCCGCTGCCACCGCCGCTAAGAAGGAATGACGACCACCACCAGGACGAGGGAGCTGGGGGCTTCCAAGAGCCCCGAGCCATCCCTTGCATCCTGGGAAGCGCTCAGGCCCCTGCCTCCCATCGCATCTTCAAGCAGTTTGCTTGCGAGGTGAACGCGGCCCCCCTAGGCTCGAGGCAACGCGTCCGCTCAGGTGGTCCAAATACACCATCACCTTCGACTCCTTGGATCAGCTCAAGTGTGCGGCCATAGCCAGCGCCCTCCCGATGCTCTGCTCGCCCATCATTAGCAACGTCCTCGTCACCAAGACACTCATCGATGGCGGCTCGGGGCTCAATGTTCTCTCTATAGAGACGTTCGACAGACTCCAGGTGCCATACCACCAGCTTCAGCCTACCAAGCCCTGCTCAGGAGTGACCAACGGCTCCACCACCCTGATAGGGCAGATCTGCCTCCCTATCACCTTCGGCAAGTGCGACAACTACCGCAGAGAGCTCATCAACTTCAGCGTCGCCCACATTCGCCTCCCGTACAATGCCATCCTCGGATACCCGGCCCTGGCCAAGTTCATGGTTGTGACCCGCCATGGCTACAATGTCCTCAAGATGCCAGGGAGCTGTGGCATCATCACAATTGCTTGCGAGGAGAAGGACGTGTGTGCTCTCTCGAGCACGCCTACCAGGTTGCGACGGTCGAGATGACGAGGGCACTGTCTATCCTCCTGAGGTCGTCCCCAAGAAGAAGAAGCAGCTACTCCACCGTGGACCTCAGGAGGACGGAGCAGCCGGTGGCCCTGCCTCAGGACCTACGCCCACCAACAGGGCACCTCCCTCTCTCGCATAGGAAGGCGTGCCCGGCGCCCCTCTCAGGCTGGGCTTGGGGGCTCTCCTCTGGAGGGCCTCTAACCTAGCCAACATTATGAGGGAGGCGCTCAGGCGCCATGTGGATGCGTGCTTCAGCGCCGCTTCCGCCAGGAGGGCACAAGGCACGAGGTGCCAGGTGCACAAGAGTTCATCACTAAGACGATCGAGGAGCTTCAGGAGGTGCAAGCCATGCGTGGCGAGTGCCATCACGCACCGCCTACTGCAGTTGCTACCCCTGACGAGGGTCGCGAGCTGCGCGTCTGCGTCAACATCCCAGGTCTCAACAGGGCCGCGTCTCACGACCTTTTCTGGTCGTCCCACGTCGGCCGGTGTGAGGGACCCCCTCACAGCTACGTTCGCATGCCGTATATCTTGTTGAAGGCGGCTTCCACATTCCAATGCCACATACTGGGCGTCATGGCGGCTTGTGGGGCCAGTTATCAGGCGATCCTGCATGGGATGGTGGCGGATCCTCGTGAGCCCCCCAGGCCTCCAGAGCCTCATGAGGTTCAGGACCTGGGCGACTCATGAGGAGCGGCTTCCACAACGCACGACTTCGACTACCTCAACACTTCTTCAGCAATAGTGCCAGGTAATAATACATACTGATGTGTAACATCCCAAATTTCCAATTTGGAATGTTATACATAGGTCATTCATGCATATCATATTTTATTGCATTTTGTGTTGCGATCCTCGAAGTTCTAAGCAACTCAAGAACCCACGGAGAGAGTTGGGGATTTCACCGTTTTCATATTTGAATTTTCTCAAATATCGAAACAAGGATCATTTTGGTTTTAGTTATTTTTCTCTCCGAAAATTGTTTCAAATTAAACTATATGAGAGGAGATAATATGACTTCTCCAAAATAAATGAAATATTGGAGGAAAAATATTAAAATCAAATAAATAATTTTATTTGGATTTTATTGCTATTTTATTGGAATTATAAAAATATGCATTTTTCCAAATTGCATTATTAGGCCAAGAAGATGTTCACTTTGTTCTAGATATTTTATTTAGACGGTGAAAATTTGTTTTGGCATTTTTAGATTTTTATTTTTATTTATTTAGGATTTTTTCGGCGGAATCTGTTAAAAAAACTCTTCGCGGACCGAGCTGGGCCGAAGCCGAGCCGGCCTGGCACCGCCGCCGCCTTCCGCGCGCCCGCACGCCGTGCCCGAGCCGGACTTTGCTGGAGTCCGGGACACCGCCGCCGCCTCGGTTGCCCCCTGCCAAAGCCGAGCCCCCCTCCCCCTTTATATGCCGCCGCTGCCTCGACCCCCACCTCACCCTGCCTCCCGCAGCAGCAGCAGCACCCAGCCGCGCCCGCCACCGCACGCCACCCGCGCCCCACGCCGCACCCCCCGCCGCCCCGCAGCGCCTTGCCTCGCCGGAGTCGCCGCCGGAGCCGCCGCCGTTCTCGATCTGATCCGGATCCGCCGGCTTTTTTTCGGTTTAGGTAAAAACCGATCGGTTTTTTTAGAAACCCTAGATGCGTTTTTTTATCGGTTCAGTTTTCTCGGTTTAGTTATTTAGCGGACATTCGTCTGTTTGTTCGTTTCTACGAACGCTATTCGCCGGTTAGGTTCAGACAGCGAACGTTCGTTCATTAGTCTTTTCTTTTTATTTTATTTTCGTCCAGGGACCTACCCGCGATTACTTTTATCGCGGAATAGCCCCTGATTTTCAAACCCTCGCCGTTTCTTAACCGTTTGTCCAAATCCAGTGAAACCAACGCCAAAATCTTCGTCTCGAAACCCTCTTTATGTTTAATCAACTTGAACAAGGTTTTGATAATTTAAAATTTGGTTTCAAGCATATTTGAATTTGAAGTTCTTTTGACCGTAGTTTCAGTTCCGTAGCTCCGATTTGGTTGATTCTTTTTGCAGATCGAATCTCTTCAGTTGAGTTTTCAGATTTTATCTTCTTATTTGAGTTTTACCCGTGCATCAGTGCTTACGTATGCTATTGTTTGTTTGCGGTAGAATTCCCGGAGTGCGAAGCGTGCTACTACGAGTCACTAGGTTTTGCAGATCGTCAGCAAGGCAATTAACACATTGATCATACTCTTTTCATACCCAGTTTTTATGCATTAGTTTCAGTCCTCAAACACTGCATGATTAGGATGTGTTTAACATGTGGGTATTGGGAAGTAGATGATGAGGTAGAACCTACTGCCCTGTTTATTATCGAACCCTGGGAGTTACTTCTACGTTATGCTTATATTGCTATGCTATGCTCGTAGACGTTCTTTGGGTGAGTGAATCCATGACAGATGTGAGATTGTTAATTAATGGTTAACTTAAGGTGGCAACTTTAATACACATCTGGGTGGATTGTTGGTTTTGGGCACCTGGAGAATCCAGTGTTGTCCTAGGATATCCCGGAGTACCTGTGTGATCATCCTATGGTCTGCCACCCAGGCTCAAAGGGGTCGTAAGATTATTCATGCTAGAAACTTCCGTGTGCAGCCACAAGCTATTATGGGCTCTAGCATAGTTGAGTAGGTTGCATGACCTCTTCCAGTGGTAGGCTAGCAGATGTAGGGGATGTAGGTTGGTACTTTCTACCCAGGGTTAGAGTTAATGCTTCTTAAAGACTGTGTCTCGGTCATCCGTTTCTCAATCACCATGTAGTGCGAGAAATGCAACGGAGGAGATCGAGTCTTGAGGGGAAAAGTGCGCAAACCTGTGCAGAGTGTACAATCTAATCATGGTTAGCCGTGTCCCCGGTTATGGACAGCTTGAGTATCTGGTTCATGGATTATCATATGGATCTCATCACTCTAAACTAATTTGTTGGGTTGTTAACTACTATTTAATTGGGATTGAGTTGGAGGAACCTTCTCAATGTTGTTCAACTACCATGATAGTTAAATAAAATATATTCCTTTGATGTAGGGAAAATTGGCTTTTCGCAAAAACATATTAACCATAGAGCCTCCACCAGCCATATGCATGTAGTGATAGCATTTATTATGTTCATTGCTCTATTGTGTTACTATGCCAGCATATTCCATGTGCTGACCTATTTTTGGGCTGCAACGTATCATGTTGCAGACTTTTCAGACGAAGAGTAAGGTGCGCTAGGTCGTTGTCGTGCACTTAGCTATGCCGTTGGAGTTGATGGACTCACTTTATCTTCCAAGCCTTCCGCTGTTATGTTATTTAGATGGCCTTAAGCCATATTTATTGTAATAAGTTCTCTTTTTGAGACATTCGATGTAATAAGTGTGTGATTGCACTCTATTATAAATCCTTCGAGTACTGTGTGTGTCAGCATTACCGATCCAGGGATGACACTTATGTACAGAGACTTGACCGTCTGAGGTCGGGTCGCTACAAGATGGTATCAGAGCACACACTGAATGTGGGACACGACCACTAAGATAAGCCATAGGTCACTCCTCTCTGCTCATTTCTGACTCCTCTCCATTTTCTACTCTATAGGATGGCGGACTCAAGGAACAAGTTTGCACAACCGGATGAAGAGACACCCTTTGGACGACATTTGAAGGAAGTCACTAGGTACCTAAACATCGGAATACCAAGCTTCACCGGGACCTACACCGCCACTTTACCAGAAGAAGAGCGCTGGATGATTCGAGTTCAAGTTCCAGGAAGGACATTCACGCAAGTCACTAAGCCCATAGATTTTTCCTTTGATGCACCAACCTGGAGTCTAGGCAAGAGCATGGAAGCCCACATTGCTATGGGACGTATCGGAGAAGTCTACAAACAGGAGCTGAAGGACACTATCTACTAGATATGTGGGCGCCGAGACAAACAATGGGAGATGATCAGCACCAGGAGGGACATGTCCATTGCAGCTTTCATCCAGGAGTTAAACCAGCACATTCGACGCCAGGAGAACCAAATGTGCGCTAGCATGATAGATCTGAAGAAGATAATGACCAGGAACATGGAGCTAGAAGAGGAACTTAAGTCAACATGCGACGGATACGAGGAGGAAATCGTGATACTAGTGGAGAAGAATGACGACCTAACCAGGAAGCTAGGAGTATTCATGGGAGACCCCGCGCCAGGAGGAGATGACGACCAATCCAAGGACATTCGTTCTGAAGACTACATCATCACTGACGACACCGACTGCGACCCCGACAGTATTGATGATGATTATGAAGATGAAGCTGGAGCAGATATCATGGAGTCTTCCACCGATCAAAATTTCTAGTAGACCACCATATGATCAGGAGTATTCCCCCATGTAAAAAGTATAGTCCGAGCACTGTAACGATAGTTAGATCGATTGTATGCCCTTGCTTGATTGATTGAGTGATATGATATGAATTGATTTGTTTGTCTCATGAGCATATGGGTAGTGATTTTCCCCTTGGACCTCACTCTATTCTAATCTCTTCCCTCAAAACCCATCATATGCCTCCGAGACGTGACACCAGATTTGCCTTCCCACCGGAGCTCACTCAGTTGATCCAGCAGCAGAATTCCTTGATGCAGTTGTTAGTCCAGACCCAAGGTGTAACAGCCCCAAAATTGGGTTATCAATTTTTGTGCTGTTATTCTCTCCTGGCACTCATTTTCAAAATTTTCTCCTGAGTTTGCTGGATGACCCTGAGAAAATTTTGTCATTTCCAACCTTTCAAAATCCTGCTCATGTCTTTTTCAGTGGGCAAGACCTCATTTGCATCAGCTCAATTCCTCTTAAACCCTAATTCCAAATTTTTGGAATTTGGATATGCCCTTGTGATTACAAAGGAGCCACCATTTTCCTTGTTCTGTTGATCCTCCCAATTGATCCCAGAGATCATCCTATCTTTCTTAACCTTGGATATGCAAAAATATTGCTAAGTCCAATGCAATATTTTTGAATTATGATTTATTCCTTTTCTTGCCTTTCTGAGGAATAAAATCCAAAGGCATATCTAGCCATCTCCTAAATTCATGAGAATTGGTGGAGTTGATGCTTATGCCTAATCCAAGCTCTGGCAAGTATATTGGCCATAATTAAATAAGGAAAATTGCCTTTTCCTATTTAATGCCAATATTGCATTTCTGCCAATTTCCAAAGGAACTACTATTTTTATAGCAGAGAAATTTCCCACATAAATTGTGGAGCTTGTCCTTGCTATATAATCACTAGTTCCATCCTAATATCATGATTCCACAGTTCAAAATTTGGCACATGATCCAATGCAAGTTTTTGCCTTCTCTGAAATTTTGCAAAGGAAGTGCTTTATTGCTAAGTCCAATTGAGCTGCAATTTTGCAGGGTGTTTAACATTGTTAAATAACCCATGGATACCAAAGATGAGCTCAATCCATTCACCCTATCTCCTTGTGCAAGTTTTCATAGTTTCTGACCAGAACAGAAGTTTGTGAAGGAAGTACCTTCATAGTGTTTCCAAATGGGATGAAACTTTTCCATCCTCTCAAGTATCTCAAATAATTATCCTCCACCCAAATTCAGTTCATTTCATTGAACTATGTGAGCACAGGAGCAATTCTTGTTTTCTGTCCAAATTTTCAGTTTGTGAAGCAAGTGTATTTCATATTGCTCCATTATGGCTGATAATTTTTCCAGGCCTTCTCCTACTCATATAACCTATCTCCACAAGATTGTGGCTCATTTCACTTGACCAATTGCCCTGAGGATTTTTCTGAAGTTTTTGGACAGAAATGATAGCTGTGAAGGAAGTACCATTTTGGTGAGTCCATTTGGTATGAACTTTTTACAGCATCATGGTATGTTCAAATCATCAGGCTTTGCCAAGTTATAGCCCAATCCATCACTCCTAGTGAGTGTTTCATCATGATTAAGTTTCTGGGTCTGTTTTGGTGGTTGTACAGCAACTATGGTAAATAGTTGTCCATTTTACCTCAAAACTCCTAGGACTGTAGTCCTTTCTACCCCAAGCCTCCCGGACATCAAGTTTACCATTTACCCTCTCTGGTTTAATCTCTAAGCTGTTGCCAAGTTTGCAACAGCAAACTTGTGGAGCTTGTTTCACTCATCTCCATTTGTCTCTGCCCGATCTTTCACCATGGTAACACTCCACGCTGGAAGGACTACGCGATAGACATGAACTTACATCAGTTAAAACCCCAGAGCGTGCCATGCCAGTGGTGACCACACGTGTAACCAGCCAAAACGGTGGTCTAGCCACTGTGGTCGTCGGCATCGCTGCCCCGACCGCCTCTGGCCTCGCCATTAATGTCCAGTAGCCCCCCCTCGTCGTCGTCTTCCCTCTGGACCGCTGCCCCCCTTCATTTTCTTCTCCGGAGAGCGGTGCCAACGACCGGAATAGTGCGCTCCTGTGCACTGTCGTCTTCCTCGTCGATGTCTTCTTCCTCCGTTCGTCCGCACGCCTTCCTCGTCTCCGTGACCCTCTAGCGTTCGTCTTGATCCCCCTCGTCGCCTTCCCGTGCCTCCCCGTGAGCCTTGGCCGCGCCTGCGCCCTCGCCGGCGCACGGACACGTCGCACGCCGCGTGCCACCTCGCCCCCCCCCCCCTTCCCGAGCTCTCCCGCGGCTATAAGTAGAGCCCTCGAGCTCTTCCACAGCCACAACGCCTCTCAAAGCCTCCCCACTCGCCTCGGAGCTCCACATACCCCTCCATGGCCGAATGGCCGCCGCCGATCCCCCTCGGCCATTCTCTCTCTCCGGCCGTCCCCTGCCCAGTCTGAGCCCATGGATGGACGCGCCACTCCCCGTCGATCCTCCCTGGCTCGACGCCCCTCCGCTTCCCCCACCAGAACCACATGCCCACCAGAGCCCGAAGCCCCTCTCCGCCGCGTGCCCTGCCGCTTCTTCTCCCGCACTCCTCACCGGCAACCGAGCCCACCAGGAGATGCACCTCGTTCTCCTAAGCTCGTGGGTAGGTCGGCCGTCGCGAGAGGTGGCCGGACGCGCCGGCGATCGCCGTCGGGGCGATCCCCTCCCGCTGCCTCGCTCGACCCCGAGCGTGAGGAAGAAGAAGGCCAGGCGGGCCCCGCCCGCATTGACCCTGCCTCTAGGCCCCACCTGTCGGCGAGACGGGGAGCGCCACGTTGGATAAGTGGACGCGCCCCAGGCGCGAAGTCGTTTTCCCCACGCGAAAGCGTATTGCTGGATAATGCGCTTTCAATCACCGAAAGCGTATTCTTCCTCTTCTTCGGGTTAGAATGCGCTTTCCTTTCTGGAAAGCGTATTTCTGAGAAAGACGCGGTCTGTTTTTCTGCTAGGGCCCCGTTTGTAATGATTTTCTTTACAGATTGGTCCCTGATAGTTAAACGGTCATATCTTTTTACCCAGAACTCCAAATGAGGTGAATCCAAAGCCCACGTCTTCGTTTCGTCGAGCCCGTTCCGTTGATGTCATTTTCATAATATTTTCACACAGTGAAAATGACCTTTCTGCCCTTGCCCGTAAACAGCCCCCTCCGAGAAGGAACTGTTTCCGGCAAATCTTTTCGCGATCATTTCGTACTTCTTCCCGGAGTATTTGTCGACCCCCAGGCAAGCCAACCTCTTACCATGAGCCCCGAACTTGCATGTCGACTTTGCTTGCACCTTCTGTGTGTGTAGTTGCAGTTGTTTTATATCGTTTTCATCGGCAGTTATTTCTTTATGCCTATCTTGCATGCTTGTGTTTCATGATACCTTTGCCATGTTAATTAGAATGTTATTATTAATAATGCCATGCCACTACTCTACTTTATTTGCATGTCATCGTTATAAACTGTTATGAGGATTGTAATGCACCGTTGATATACTATTGTCGTGTCCTTTATGTTATAGTTGTGCACTTGAGGAGTTCAATATTTTGTTCGTGCATTTGTATGCGGCATGTTGCACTCATGTTAAATATGTTCATGATGATGGAGAAGGAAATAAAATGACTTAATAATAACAAACCTCCTCCGTCATCGATGGGATCGAGTCATAGTGCCGCCAAACCGAACTTTTTCAGTGCAGCCACATTTGCCTTATGGGAGGCCTTAATGCGAGCTATTGTCGTGACCTCTCGCTGGTGCCTCCCACTAGGGAAGGTTATGGGCGTGCTTACCCTGATCAGGTAAGCGGACATAACCTTGTGTGCTCGTTTTCGAGATTTTTGGTACCAGTCCCCGAGTGGGAGTGTCCCCGAGTGGGAGTTGACCACGACGGTGGTCGCGGTGTCTTTGGTAGACACGGGGCCACCCAGGACCAGCCCGTTGGGGATTGGGTCGGAGTGGCCGGGAGAGCGTCATGGCAGTAGGTTGGTTTCGTCGGAATGCCGTTGGTCCACCCGAATGGGATGACGAGGCCATGGGTTCCGTGGTGTGGGTACAGTGTGCTACCTCTGCAGAGTGTATAAAGTCTATCGATAGCAACAATTCGTAGTAGGTCCCACTATCAGGTCTTGGTCGAAATGGAGGACAAACCGAAATAATTAAGTTGGTAAATAAATATGTGATAACAAGAATATGGTAACTTTGAACTATGAGATAGTCGTGAGGAGTCACGACGATATTTTGATGATGAGATAAGTGGTTGTGATCGCCGTAAGGATCACGGGCCAAATATTTGTCGTGGTTGTGATCACCGTAAGGATCACGGTTGGAGACCAAGTGTTGGTCATGGTTGTGATCGCCGTAAGGATCACGAGTTGTTCTTGAGAAAGACCACTTTGGTGGTGTGTTTGTGATCCAGAGATGATCACAGTTGATAAGAGAGTCCGAGGGACTTGGTGCACAAGTTTGGTTGCATTGCTGGAATAATATATCATTATTTGCATTTAAAGAACCATGATAGAACAGAAGATGATTGCCTATGTCTGCATTGGATATTATTGGTAGTTTATTTTCAGCATAGTTTCTTGATGCCATGCTATGCTTTGATTGACATGTTAAGTTATGCCATGGTTTTGCTATTACAATGTTATAATCATGTTCTGATATGCCATGTCATTGCCATGTTAGTAGATGTTATGATTTTGTTCATGCTTAGTTGATTTTTATCATGCCATGTTTAGTAATTGATATGAGATAGGGTGTTGCATGCGCTCGGTTCTTGCTTTGTCTGCAGCTTGTTTGGATGCTATGTATTTGGTTGTCTTGCAAGTACATTCAATGTACTGACCTGGCGTGTCATGCCAGTTTTGTAGGCCGTACCCGATTGCTCGCTTGATCCGTCGTGCTAGGCCGTAATCTTGCCAGTCCTGTGAGTTGTGGAGCCCAGCCAGAGTTGATATGCTGCCAAACCAAGACTTCCGCTGCCATTTTTATCAGACTTCCGCTGTCATTTAATAACCTTAGGGCTATGCCAGATAATTGTATTCATCAATGATGTAATCTCATATACATGTATTTGATGAATATTTTTGTACCTGGAATGCTGTATTATGGAACTGTCGTGCGTCAGGTGTTATCCTGGGCTGACGTGCGAAGGCCCCCTGCTCCATGCGGATCGGGGTGCCACACAAGGCAACAACAACAACAACAACAACAACAACAACAACAACAACAACAACAACAACAACAACAACAACAAAAACAACAACAACAACAACAACAACCCACCGCCACCATCTCCGGTGGACAACTTAGCCCGTTTTCTATGGTTGCAGCCGCCGGTGTTTTCCAGTAGCAGCGAGCCGATAGTTGCTGATGATTGGCTACGCAGGATTGGAAGGGAGTTGACCACCGCAGGTTGCACAGATGCTAAGAAGGTGCGCTTTGCCGCACATCAATTGGATGGACCCGCAGCCTCATGGTGGGAGAATTACACAGCCACTTTCCCCATAGCCAATGTCACTTGGGACCAGTTTCAGCAAATATTCTGCACGGCACATGTCTCAACTGGAGCTATGAGTATGAAGAAGTGTGAGTTTCGCAACTTACGCCAGGGGAACCGTACTGTAGCTCAGTACATGGACGAGTTTAGCAAGTTATCTCGCTATGTCCCTGATGATGTGGCCACAGATGCCTCGAAGCAGGAGAAGTTTATGGAAGGGCTGAACGATGAGATGAGTATGCAGTTGATGGTGGCAACATTTAACAACTACCAGGAGTTGGTAGACAAGGCTCTTATGATTGAAGGAAAGCAGCAGCAGATTGAGAGCCGCAAAAGGAAGTATGGACAAGGGAAGTACAATTCAGGAGCTCAGCAGAAGCCTTGTTTTACCCCGAACTCGGGAGGATATACCCATAACCATGGAGGCAACACTCACAATGGAGGGAGTTCGCATAACCACAGTGGCCTCAAGAATGGGAATGGTAATGGAGCAAACAACAATCAAAACCGCTCCAATTCAGCCACACCCGCCAAGAAGGACCTAAGTCACATTACTTGTTTCAAGTGCGGGAAGACTGGACACTATGCCACTGAGTGTCCTGAAGCAAAGAATGGAAATGGCAATGGAAGCTCTGGGAAGAAGCCCAACCCTTTCAACAGGGGACAAGTGAACCACGTTAACGTGGAGGAGGTTGAAGAGCAGCCATACGTAGTTATCGGTAAGTTTTTGGTTAAGTCATTTACCGCTCTCGTTCCTTTTTATACTGGTGCATCACATTCATATATATCAAGGGGATTTGTGGACAAGTTTAAGTTGCCAACCCTAGCCCTTAGGACACCCATGCTAGTGAGCTCACCCGGTGCAGAGTATATGGCCAGCCGATGGTGCGACCAGTTACCCTTAACCATTGGCAGCCATGTTTTCCCCTCAGACCTAATAATCCTGGAGTCACAAGGATTGGATGTGATACTAGGAATGGATTGGCTATCGAAGTATGGAGGAAACATTGACTGCGCTAGCACGTCAATTCTGCTCACCACCCCGGAGGGAAAAAGGATCAAGTATGTATCCAAGCATACGCCAAGAAGGACTCAAGTAAATTCCCTCTCAGGAGTTGTTCAGGAGGAAGTGCCTGTAGTGAAGGATTACCCAGATGTATATCCAGAGGAATTACCAGGCATGCCGCCAGATCGAGTGTAACACCCCCAGTGTCATGCTACAGTAAACACCTGTTAATGGTGCCATGTCATCATGTTACTGTTGCTAATCTTCACTTGATCCAAATCACCATTCAAATTCAAATCCAATCTAAAGTAAAAAATTCTTATTTGTGAGACATGAAATCTAAAATGTTCATCTTGTGGCAAATAGTCATTTATTAATATTGGTGGTGAACCAACATTTTTTGCAAGGTGTTTAAATGGCCTAAACCAATTAAAACAGTGACCTAAGCAATAGATTAAATGCCTTTTTCATTTATAAAAAAATGCAAGCTATTTCAATAGCCTCACAATCTTTTTATGGCAGTGCCCAATAATTCTTTGAAATTGTTTGGCCAGTGGCATATTTTTGCAAAGTCCTTTGTGTATAAAAGAAAAAAGGGGCAAAAGCTGCAAAAAAAAGCCCTCCTCCCTGCTGGGCCTTAACCCAGATGGCCAACCGGCCCAACTGGCCAACAGACCGTCAGTCTGACCCACCCCCTGCCTAAACCTGACCCCTTCCCCGTTACCTAATTGCCGCACCCCACTCCCCACTCGCTCCTCCCATGTTCCCCTCTCTCCCTCGTCTCCTCCTCCCGTTTGGATCAAGGCAGAGGAGCCAGATCCAGGGCCGCCCCGATGCCCGTCGCCTCCTCGACCCTGACGCGCTACCTCGCCGCTAGCCGGACTGCCCCGCCGCCGCTCGGAACCCCCCTCGCCGGGCCGCCTCTCTGCCAAGTGCCTCCTCGTCCTCGACCTCCTCCCCAACGGCTCCCCGACGCCAACGCCGTTCGCCGTCGCCGCCACCTCGCCCCGTCGTCGTTCCGCCTCGCCGGACCTCCCCAGGCCTCGCCGCACCGTTCCCCGGCACCGGGGGTGAGCTCACACGCCCCGCTTCCCCCTATACCCCCTCGTCCCAAAACGTCATGGCTGTTGCCGCTCGCACCTCATGCGCGTCACCGCGCCTACCTACGCCTGCGGTCGCTCACTCGCTGCACGCCGCCGCCAGCGCCCTCCTGCTGCCGACCACGCTCGACGCTGCTCCCCGACCCGAGCACTCCAGCGCGCCCGCCCACGCACCCCTCGGCCGCCGGAATCGGCCGGCCGGCGATCCCCGTCGTGGCCTTGTGCCCGGCGTGCGCCATGGGGATGGCCTCTGCTGGCCCTGTGCGCTGTCTAGGTGCCAGTTTAATTAGTGTTTAGGGTTACTTAGGATTAACCATAGACACTGACGTGTGGCCCCCATGTTAAATAACTAGTTTAAAATAATCCTAATGCAATATGTGACAATGACAGATGGGGTCCACTGCTAAGTTAAATGCTAAATCACTGTTAAATTTACCAGTCAGAATGACATGCGGGTCCCACATATACTGTTCACCATTTGACCAAGTCAACAGTCAATGCTAAGTCAGCAATTGACTGGGTCCGTTGGACCCACCTGCCAGCCTCTTTGTTGCGGCGCTGGGCACACTTATATGTGCCCATATCAGTTTAGCTTTTTACTCATTTAAAATTTGTTAATTAAAGAAGTTCCAAAAATATGTTTTAAAAACTTTAGAAAATCATATAAAATAATCCGTAGCTCAGATTGAAAAACTTTATATATGAAAGTTGCTCAGAATGACGAGACGAACCCGAATACGCTACCCACATACCTGTCGGATGCCTCTAACTATCTGAACATAGAACATTTCCCCCTCCGGTCATCTGTCTGACACAGGTCCGGAACCGGGAAAACATTCCCGGTTGAATTCCCCCTTCACCTATATCGTGTAGCCATACGTTAGGTCACACCCGGCACAACATATTGCCATGTTATGCTTTCTGATGCTATGTTTGCTTTATATTTACTGTTTCTTCCCCCTCTTCTCCGATAGACCCCGAGACCGCTGCTGATGCCCCTGTGATCGACTATGTCACCGACGACCCCACCTTCTTGCCTGAGCAACCAGGCAAGCCCCCTCTTTGATCATCCCGATATCGCCCATTCCATTCTCTCATGCATTGCATTAGATTTTGCTACTGTTATTGTTTGCTCCTATTCTGATGCATAGCCTGCTTTTGTAACCTGCTCTTTGTTACCTACCTGCTTATCCTAAACTGCTTAGTATAGGTTGGTTAGTGATCCATCAGTGACCCCCACCTTGTCCTTGTTACCCGTGCTTCATCATTGAAGACCCGATCAACGGGATCGAAGACCAGGCCCGGCACCGCCCATCACTTTCCCCTTAGTTGCTCGACACTATTGGGTTACTATCGAGTGCCGAGGGTGAGACCTCTTCAGCACTTCTGATGTTAACCTGTAGTGTAGCTATTCGGTCGTGGTCATCGAGGGTGATTTCCTCCTTAACCACTTCCGATACGGCTCTGTCGTGCAACCCCTAAGTGTGAACCTCGAGGGTGGATCCTCTTACGTTCACCTTGATGTTTACATCGAGTGGAATTCACCGGGGGTGATTCCTCGGGTTTTCCCCTTAATGTTTGGACACATTGATACTTGGACTTTACAGCTGTTACTTGGAAAGGCGGGTCGACCCTGAGGGGTACCCGCGAGTGATGTGGAGTCGGGTTGACCTGGAAGGTGCCCACGAGATAATTACGAGGCGTGGCCGGGCATTCCTAGCCCTTGCCGCAAGTCCTCGAGACGGGGCAACGGGGTCACATCTTTCGTGAGTCTCTGCTTGTTACTGCGTGCTCCTAATCCACTACTATTTGGATATTTGATCCGAGGGGCCTCTGGCCTGATAGCACTAACCATCACGTGGGCATAGTATGGGCGTTCTGCGGCGTATACATCAGCCGAGGCTTAATAGATGTCAGCGACTGAGCGGCACGCGCCGGGTTGGACTGGTAAGCTCCTACCTTTTTTAAGGAGGTAGCTAGGTCTGCTCACTGGCCGCGTTCGCAACGTGCAGGAGTTCCCGGGGCGATGGCCCATGACCCCTGGGGGCATAGGTTTAGTCTGGCGTGCTGACCTCTCTATTAAGCCTAGGTCGGGTTGCGGCGTATTGTTTGGCCGAGGCCGGGCATGACCCAGGAAAGTGTGTCCGGCCGGAGTTAATCAAGCGTGGTGGGTAAGTTGGTGCACCCCTGCAGGGAAGAAAACATCTATCGATAGCCTGTCCTACGGTAACGGACACTTGGAGTTGTATCCCGATCGATACAACTAGAACTGGATACTTGTGATGAGAATTGGATTGTGATGAGAATTGGATAGTATGGCTCTGGGATTGCTTTCTCGCAGGGAGTCGAGAAAAGATCTCTGGCCGAGGTTGATAGCACTACTACTACTTTACTTTATGCTACTCTACTCCCTCCTGTTGCTGCAAGATGGTGGTTTCTAGAAGATGCTAGTCTTCGATAGGCTAGGCTTTCCCCTTCTCTTCTGGCATTCTGAAGTCCAGTCCACAGATACAACCCTTTTCATTGATATCGATGCATATGTAGTGTAGATCCTTGCTTGCGAGCACTTTGGATGAGTACTCACGGTTGCTTTGCTCCCTCTTCCCCCCTTTTCCATTCTTCTCGGATGACGCAACCAGATAACGGAGTCCAGGAGCCAGATGTCAGCACCGACGATTACTACTACACCGAGGGTGCCTACTACTACGTGGAGACCGCCGACGACCAGGAGTAGTTAGGAGGCTCCCAGGCAGGAGGCCTTGCCTTTTTGATCGTTGCTACTTTTGTGCTACCCTTCTTAAGGCAAACTTGCATAACTTATGTCTGTACTCAGATATTGTTGCTTCCGCTGACTCTTGTGTTTTCGAGCTTATGTATTCGAGCCCTCGAGGCCCCTGGCTTGTAATATAAAGCTTGTATTATTTTAATTTGTGTCTAGAGTTGTGTTATGATATCTTCCCATGAGTCCTTGATCTTGGTCGTACACATTTGCGTGTATGATTAGTGTATGATTGAATCGAGGGCATCACAAGTTGGTATCAGAGCCGACTGCCTGTAGGTAGCCCCCTTCCAACTCCTTGGCCGAAGTCGAGTCTAGTCATTGAAAAACTTTTACTAACATGGCTGTGTGGCTTACGGGCCGACGTCGCCATTGGGTGGTATTAGGATCTTTTATTCCTTGTCTTTGCTCTGGGATCCTGATCTCTCTCTATTCGGGTTAAAGATTTTGCTAACTCTAACACTAGGTTCTCGTAACTACTTCCTCCCGAAGAGCCCCTTCATTCCAGATGATCGCCTGTTCATGAGAAGACTTTGAAGATACTCTTCGATGTTAGCTGAGATCCTTGTGACCACCGCTTTTGCGATTCCCTTCCACCGTCAACCCCTAGGGAAAACTACATACGCTTGCCATTCATACAATCATTCCTCGTTGCTCTTATTATTACAAGATACCCCTAGGACTCTCCATTGTTTCGAGAATCCTTGTGCCTTCTGCTTTGCAGCTTCTTTTTCCACTAAGGATAATTCACTTAATCGGGGTCCGCTCATCCCCAGTTGTTCATATGCTTTTCAAAATACTTGTAAATACTATCCGATCTTCCGACAATCCTCTTCAAACTATTGCTCTACAAATACTTGTCTGCTTGCATTATGGATGCTTTCCATATGTAGCAATATTCATTAGTATCCTTTGACACCATCATTTTGATCCTATCGATTCAACATGTGTGTGAAAGCACACAATCATCAGTTGATCCTTCTAGATTATCTTTCCGGCTCAGACGTCATTTTGAACATGAGCTGGTTCTCGACCAATCTATTTGTCATCGATTGTGCCCCTAGGTCTATTCTACTTATCCATCCTTGATCAGAGCGTCTGCTTCTGATCACCCGAATTGGAAATCATAATTCCTTTGCATTTAAGCTTTGGAATTATCAGATATTTCCAAAATCCGATGCCTCTGCATTAATTCTTCTTCTGATTGAATATCGATACTCACATCAGCTCTGCTGTGGATCGCCGGATCCGTTATTGGATTATCATCCGACAGTGCCCTTCATATTCAAAGAACCTCGTGAAGTTCTTTCCCAAATACATAATGCCTTTGGTAATTGTATCCTCTCCTTTTGTCAACCATGCTCTGCTTTCGAGCTTGTGTTGTTTACTTCTGAAGTTTGTGGAATAGGTTCCTAAGATGCCCCTATGGGTTGAACCTATGCCTCCCATAATCCGTTTGAACCCGAGAGTTTTAACGAGTCTTACTCTTCTATTGTTTTGCCAGATAACATTTCAACCCTACAACTTCATTGAACGCGAGAAGTGAATGAAAGATTATGCATTGGAGAAGTGGGAGTCGACCTTGAACTTTGTGTTCATGCCCATGGACCTAATGTGGATCTTATCATGGAAGCTTCTTGTGATATAATAATCCCCTTATTATTAGTTCTTACGGTATCTATGTTTGGTCCTTGGCAACTGTGGTTCTGACCATGATTGTTTCCCTTTAATTCCATTTCTCGGACAAGTTAAAGCACTTGTCTTCTGCAGATCAATGCATCTCCGCAACCTCTATTTTGATCTTCCTTCGAGTATTACCCTCCGGTACCTCGAGAATATCAAAGAACTGTGTTGCTTCCTATGAGTCTCCATCTAGTATTGCTTCTCACCGATTTCAGATTTCCCTCGGGATCTGAGTTAATTAATCATTCGAGGACACCGATAAGTGAACGGTTGAATCGGTTCCGCACTCCGATTCTATAACTCTAAGTAATTTTCATTGCTTACGAGTTTAATAATCCTTCTAGTCATTCCTAGCCTGGCCGGCTATGTCATTATCATGCTAAATTTTAACTGTGCTACCTGGCCCTTCTTCCCGGAGCATAATTTTCGATGATAAGATAAGCTTACATCGATCTTTCTCGTCATATCATTTCACCTTGAACAGCAAGTTTGATTTTGACTTTGTGTCGTACTCATGGTTCCAATAGCCTTTCGCTTCGTCCTTCCTGTTGCTTGATGGCATCGCTCCTCGATGGCATCTTCATAGAGCCTCTCGACAAAGGTGTCGTGATCAGCATCAACATTTTGACTTCTATTGAAATGACAATTGAATTCATGGTGAGAAATACCATTCTTGACCTACGATGATTTGTGTTATCATCGACTACCCCCCTTGTCTTCTTTCCAACACACGATTGATCATGTCTTGGTTATACCTTGGACTCCTTGCTATTCCTGCAATTGTTCTTTGAGTATTTCTTGTGATCTTCAACTCCAACCCCTACTTGGAACACCATGTTAATGCTACCTCGAAGCATCACTGAGGTTTTCCGAATATCAATAAGAACATTGGAAGCACATTGTCGAATGTTTCTTGATCTATTATCCAAACACCATTGTATGGGTAATATCATGATTGTTCCCTCGCCCCCTTTATCTAAATGCTTTTGAACTTGCTGTCATATCATGTATATCCTGCTCCGCTTCCCCTTGGGAAGGATATACTCCCAATTCTGGTGTGTAAACACATTTTCCTTTCCATTGGTCTGATTAATCCGATAATTTCATTTTCCTTTCCATTGGTTTGTTTAACGTTCTTGTGATCTATATGATATAAGCCAAAATAATTCCCTACTTATAAAACGCCCCGATGTACAACCTTGTCAGTGAGACCCTGTTACTATTGTTGATGACATTCCGGTAACCACCGATGGACGCGAACCTTGCCGATTGGTCCGCCTCGTTCAACGAGCAGGAATATGGTTCTCTTTGTCCCTCGCCCTTGGTACCAACGTGGTTGCCAACATAACTGACAGACTATCCTCCGACAAAGCTTGCTATCATAGCCGTGTAACATGTCACCGCTCTTTCTACTTTTAACCCACATGGTGGGCCCATAACCCACAGTTCCACAGGATCAGAACCTGACTCGCCTGTATATCCTTTATTCCTAAGTATCATTTGCTCTTGGCTTTGTGTATTGTCACGAGCCACCGTCCGAGAGATGATCTATTCCCGATGCTCTGAACCCCCTTCTCACACTCTGTTCAGGTATCGATCGTTTGTCCATTCGCTTGAACCTCCCTATTGTACCTTCATATTTTGCTCTCGATGTTTTCTTAAGTTTCAACTCGAGATATACTTCTGCCACATTTCCTGAATTGTTCACCAGATAATTAACCCTATAAGGTTCAGTTCTCCCAAAGTTACTCTTTACTTCCGCACTTAAATCTCGGGACGAGATTTCTTGTAGTGGAGGAGATTTGTAACACCCCCAGTGTCATGCTACAGTAAACACTTGTTAATGGTGCCATGTCATCATGTTACTGTTGCTAATCTTCACTTGATCCAAATACCATTCAAATTCAAATCCAATCTAAAGTCAAAAATTCTTATTTGTGAGACATGAAATCTAAAATGTTCATCTTGTGGCAAATAGTCATTTGTTAATATTGGTGGTGAACCAACTTTTTTGCAAGGTGTTTAAATGGCCTAAACCAATTAAAACAGTGACCTAAGCAATAGATTAAATGCCTTTTTCATTTATAAAAAATGAAGCTATTTCAAAAGTCACAATCTTTTTATGGCAGTGCCCAATAATTCTTTGAAATTGTTTGGCCAGTGGCATATTTTTTCAAAGTCCTTTGTGGCTAAAAGAAAAAAAATGGCAAAAGCTGCAAAAAAAAGCCCTCCTCCCTGCTGGGCCTTGACCCAGATGGCCAACCGGCCCAACTGGCCAACTGGCCGTCAGTCCGGCCCACCCCCTGCCTACACCTAACCCCTTCCCCGTGACCTAATTGCCGCACCCCACTCCCCACTCGCTCCTCCCACGTTCCCCTCTCTCCCTCGTCTCCTTCCCCCGTCTGGATCGAGGCATAGGAGCCAGATCCCGCGCCGCCCCGATGCCCATTGCCTCCTCGACCCTGACGCGCTACCTCGCCGCTAGCCGGACTGCCCTGCCGCCGCTCGGAACCCCCCCTCGCCGGGCCGCCTCCCTGCCAAGCGCCTCCTCGTCCTCGACCTCCTCCCCAACGACTCCCCGACCCCAACGTCGTTCGCCGTCGCCGCCACCTCGCCCCGCCGCCGTTCCGCCTCGCCGGACCTCCCCAGGCCTCGCCGCACCGTTCCCCGGCACTGGGGTGAGCTCACGCGCCCCGCTTCCCCCTATTCCCACTCGTCCCGAAATGTCGTGGCCGCTGCCGCTCGCACCTCACGCGCGTCACCGTGCCTAGCTACGCCTGCGGCCGCTCACTCGCTGCACGCCGCCGCCCGCGCCCTCCTGCTGCCGACCACGCTCGACGCTGCTTGCCGACCCGAGCACTCCAGCGCGCCCGCCCACGCACCCCTCGGCCACCGGAATCGGCCGGCCGGCGATCCCCGTCGTGGCCTTGTGCCCGGCGTGCGCCATGGGGATGGCCTCTGCTGGCCCTGTGCGCTGTCTAGGGGCCAGTTTAATTAGTGTTTAGGGTTACTTAGGATTAACCATAGACACTGACGTGTGGCGCCCCTGTTAAATAACTAGTTTACAATAATCCTAATGCAATATGTGACAATGACAGATGGGGTCCACTGCTAAGTTAAGTGCTAAATCACTGTTAAATTTACCAGTGAGAATGACATGCGGGTCCCACATATACTGTTTACCATTTGACCAAGTCAACAGTCAATGCTGAGTCAGCAATTGACTGGGTCCGTTGGACCCACCTGACAGCCTCTTTGTTGCAGCGCTGGGTACACTTATATGTGCCCTTATCAGTTTAGC
The DNA here is from genome assembly GCF_002575655.3 of Aegilops tauschii subsp. strangulata. Lineage (NCBI taxonomy): Eukaryota > Viridiplantae > Streptophyta > Magnoliopsida > Poales > Poaceae > Aegilops > Aegilops tauschii. The sequence goes on from NC_053036.3 coordinate 283,729,168, forward strand.
TTTTTACTCATTTAAAATTTGTTAATTAAAGAAGTTCCAAAAATATGTTTTAGAAACTTTAGAAAATCATATAAAATAATCCGTAGCTCAGATTGAAAAACTTTATATATGAAAGTTGCTCAGAATGACGAGACGAACCCGAATACGCTACCCACATACCTGTCGGATGCCTCTAACTATCTGAACATGCAACATTTCCCCCTTCAGTCATCTGTCTGACACAGGTCCGGAACCGGGAAAACATTTCCGGTTGAATTCCCCCTTCACCTATATCGTGTAGCCATACGTTAGGTCACACCCGGCACAACATATTGCCATGTTATGCTTTCTGATGCTATGTTTGCTCTATATTTACTGTTTCTTCCCCCTCTTCTCCGATAGACCCCGAAACCGCTGCTGATGCCCCTGTGATCGACTACGTCACCGACGACCCCTCCTTCTTGCCTGAGCAACCAGGCAAGCCCCCCCTTTGATCATCCCGATATCACCCATTCCATTCTCTCATGCTTTGCATTAGATTTTGCTACTGTTATTGTTTGCTCCTATTCTGATGCATAGCCTGCTTTTGTAACCTGCTCTTTGTTACCTACCTGCTTATCCTAAACTGCTTAGTATAGGTTGGTTAGTGATCCATCAGTGACCCCCACCTTGTCCTTGTTGCCCCTGCTTCATCATTGAAGACCCGATCAACGGGATCGAAGACCAGGCCCGACACCGCACATCAATGTCCCTTTAGTTGCTCGACACTATTGGGTTACTATCGAGTGCCGAGGGTGAGACCTCTTCAGCACTTCTATTCGGTCGTGGTCATCGAGGGTGATTTCCTCCTTAACCACTTCCGATACGGCTCTGTCGTGCAACCCCTAAGTGTGAACCTCGAGAGTGGATCCTCTTACGTTCACCTTGATGATTACATCGAGTGGAATTCACAGGGGGTGATTCCTCGGGTTTTCCCCTTAATGTTTGGACACACGGATACTTGGACTTTACAGCTGTTACTTGGAAAGGCGGGTCGACCCTGAGGGGTACCCGCGAGTGATGTGGAGTCGGGTTGACCTGGAAGGTGCCCGCGAGATAATTACGAGGCGTGGCCGGGCATTCCTAGCCCTTGCCGCAAGTCCTCGAGACAGGGCAACGGGGTCACATCTTTCGTGAGTCTCTGCTTGTTACCGCGTGCTCCTAATCCACTACGATTTGGATATTTGATCCGAGGGGCCTCTGGCCTGATAGCACTAACCAACACGTGGGCATAGTATGGGCGTTCTGCGCCGTATACATCAGCCGAAGCTTAATAGACGTCAGCGATTGAGCAGCGCGCGCCGGGTTCGACTGGTAAGCTCCTACCTTTTTTAAGGAGGTTGCTAGGTCTGCTCACCGGCCGCGTTCGCAACGTGCAGGAGTTCCCGGGGCGATGGCCCATGACCCCTGGGGGCATAGGTTTAGTCCCGCGTGCTGACCTCTCTATTAAGCCTAGGTCGGGTTGCGGCGTATTGTTTGGCCGAGGCCGGGCATGACCCAGGAAAGTGTGTCCGGCCGGAGTTAATCAAGCGTGGTGGGTAAGTTGGTGCACCCCTGCAGGGAAGAAAACATCTATCGATAGCCTGTCCTACGGTAACGGACACTTGGAGTTGTATCCCGATCGATACAACTAGAACTGGATACTTGTGATGAGAATTGGATTGTGATGAGAATTGGATAGTATGGCTCTAGGATTGCTTTCTCGCAGGGAGTCGAGAAAGGATCTCTGGCCGATGTTGATAGCACTACTACTACTTTACTTTATGCTACTCTACTCCCTCCTGTTGCTGCAAGATGGTGGTTTCCAGAAGATGCTAGTCTTTGATAGGCTAGGCTTTCCCCTTCTCTTCTGGCATTCTGCAGTCCAGTTCACAAATACAACCCTTTTCATTGATATCGATGCATATGTAGTGTAGATCCTTGCTTGCGAGTACTTTGGATGAGTACTCACGGTTGCTTTGCTCCCTCTTTCCCCCCTTTTCATTCTTCTCGGATGACGCAACCAGATAACGGAGTCCAGGAGCCAGATGTCACCACCGACGATTACTACTACACTGAGGGTGCCTACTACTACGTGGAGACCGCCGACGACCAGGAGTAGTTAGGAGGCTCCCAGGCAGGAGGCCTTGCCTTTTCGATCGTTGCTACTTTTGTGCTACCCTTCTTAAGGCAAACTTGCCTAACTTATGTCTGTACTCAGATATTGTTGCTTCTGCTGACTTGTGTTTCGAGCTTATGTATTCGAGCCCTCGAGGCCCCTGGCTTGTAATATAAAGCTTATATTATTTTAATTTGTGTCTAGAGTTGTGTTGTGATATCTTCCCGTGAGTCCTTGATCTTGGTCGTACACATTTGCGTGTATGATTAGTGTACGATTGAATTGAGGGCGTCACATCGAGATATTGAGTTTTTGATAGAGTTGTTGCCAGGCACCGGACCAATATCAAAGGGACCATACCGGATGCCCGCGAATGATCTGGAAGAGATCAAAAAGCAGATTAAGGAGTTATTGGAGAAAGGTTACATATGACGAAGTTCATCACCGTGGGGAGCCCCAGTGCTCTTGGTTGAGAAGAAGGATGGATCTTTGAGGATGGTTGTTGATTATCGTGCATTGAATGAAGTGACGGTCAAGAACAAGTACCCATTGTCGATGATCAATGATTTGTTTGACCAGCTGCAAGGAGCTAAAGTTTTTTTGAAGATCGATCTGCGATCAGGATATCACCAGCTGAAGATTCGAGAACAGGATATACCTAAGACAACCTTCACCACAAGGTACGGGCTATATGAGTACACGGTTATGTCATTTGGATTGACTAACGCCCCTGCCTATTTCATGAGTATGATGAATAAGGTGTTCATGGAGTTCTTGGATAAGTTTGTTGTGGTGTTCATTGACGATATTTTGGTATACTCGAAGAATGAAGAGGAGCACAATGAACACTTGCGTTTAGTTCTCGAGAAGCTCAGGGAACATCAGTTGTATGCCAAGTTCAGCAAGTGTGAGTTTTGGTTGAAGGAAGTTGGATGCCTTGGACATGTTATATCAGGAGAAGGTATAGCAGTAGACCCCACCAAGGTTAAGTCAGTCACTGAGTGGTTGGCACCCACCTCAGTTGGAGAGATCCACAGTTTCCTTGGACTTGCGGGATATTATCATAGATTTATCGAGAATTTCTCTAAGATTGCGAAGCCCATGACGGAGCTGTTGAAGAAGGACACTAAGTTCAAATGGACGGAAGAATGTGAGGCCAGTTTTCAGGAGTTGACAAAACGTTTGACTACAGCCCCAGTGTTGATTCTACTAGATATACGCAAGGATTTCCAAGTGTATTGCGACGCTTCTCGCTTAGGACTTGGAGGTGTACTTATGCAACACGGAAGAGTTATTTCATATGCCTCACGTCAACTTCGACCGCATGAGTTGAATTATGCCACGCATGATTTGGAGTTAGCAGCCATAGTGCATGCACTCAAGACCTAGAGACATTTTCTTATTGGAAACCGTTGTGATGTGTACACGGATCACAAGAGTTTGAAGTACATTTTCACACAGAAGGAGCTGAACCTCAGGCAGAGGAGATGGTTGGAGCTTATAAAGGATTATGATATGAAGCTGCATTATCACCCAGGAAAGGCCAATGTCGTAGCAGACGCTTTGAGCTGGAAGAGTTATGTTAATACCCTCGTAAGCGGAGGATTGCCAAAGGAGTTAGCAGAGGATCTCAGGGAACTTCGTTTGGAGATTGTTCCTAGAGGTTTTGTTGCAGCGATGGAGGTTCAATCTACATTATTGGGAAAGATTCGAGAAGCTCAGAAGGATGACAAAGAGATTGCTGAGATAAAAGAGAGAATGAGTAAAGGAAAAGCCAAGGGTTTTCGTGAGGACGAGCGTGACACCTTGTGGTTTGAGGACCGTGTTTATGTGCCCAATAATGCAGAGATCAGGAAGTTGATACTACAGGAAGCACATGACTCGCCATACTCGATACACCCCGGAAACACCAAGATGTATTTGGATTTGAAGGAGCATTTCTGGTGGACTGGTATGAAGAAGGATATTGCCGAGTATGTAGCAGTATGTGATGTATGTCAGAGAGTCAAGGCATAACATCAGAAGCCAGCCGGATTACTACAGCCTATGCCGATACCCGAAAGGAAGTGGGACAAGCTTTGCATGGATTTTATCACCGGATTACCCAGTACCCGATTGGGATATGATTCTATATGGGTAGTAGTTGATCGCTTGACCAAAGTGGCTCACTTTATCCCAGAGAAAATCACCTACACAAGTGCGAAGTTGGCCAAAATATATATGACCAGGATCGTATGTTTGCATGGAGTTCTGAGGACCATCGTATCAGATAGAGGAACACAGTTCACTTCAAAGTATTGGCATCAGCTGCACCAGACTTTGGGTACAAGGCTTGAGTTCAACATAGCCTTTCATCCGCAGACAGATGGACAGACCGAGAGAGTCAATCAAATTCTGGAGGACATGTTGAGAGCTCGTGCGCTAGATTATGGATCTAGTTGGGATGACAATTTGCCTTACGCGGAGTTCTCATACAACAATAGCTACCAGGCCAGTTTGAAGATGGCACCGTTCGAAGCCCTGTATGGAAGAAGATGTTGAACACTGTTGATGTGGGATGAAGTTGAAGATCGTCAGTTGTTTGGACCAGATTTGATCAAGGAGTCTGACGAGAAGGTTAAGATGATTCGCGACAGACTGAAGGTAGCTCAGCCCAGGCAGAAGAGTTATGCAGACGCAAAACGCAAGGAGGTAGTCTATGAAATCGGAGACAGAGCATATCTTTGTGTGTCACCTCTGCGAGGAGTTAAACGTTTTGGAGTTAAGGGAAAGTTAGCCCCGAGATTTGTAGGACCATACCGAGTTTTGGAACGTATGGGAGAAGTGGCCTACAAGTTGGAGTTACCCGAAGGATTGTCAGGAGTCCATGATGTGTTTCACATTTCCCAGTTGAAGAAGTTCCATGTAGAGATGGCCGATATACCTCTGAGAGATACAGTGCCCCTGGAAGCGATTCAGTTGGACAGTGATCTGACCTATGAGGAGAAACCAGTCAAGATTCTCGAGTTTGCCAGCCGAGTCATGCGCAACAAGGTTATCAAGTTTTGCAAAGTTTAGTGGAGCCACCATACCGAGGATGAAGCCACCTGGGAACGAGAGGAAGACCTACGCAAAGACCAACCACACCTATTTTCTAGCCAACCCGAATCTCGAGGGCGAGATTCATCTTAAGGGGGCTAGGTTTTTAACATCCCAAATTTCCAATTTGGAATGTTATACATAGGTCATTCGTGCATATCATATTTTATTGCATTTTATTTTACGATCCTCGAAATTCTAAGCAACTCAAGGACCCACGGAGGGAGTTGGGGATTTCACCGTTCTCATATTCGAATTTTCTCAAATATCGAAACAAGGATCATTTTGGTTTTAGTTATTTTTCTCTCCGAAAATATTTCAAATTAAACTATATGAGAGGAGATAATATGACTTCTTCAAAATAAATGAAATATTGGAGGAAAAATATTAAAATCAAATAAATAATTTTATTTGGATTTTATTACTATTTTATTAGAATTAGAAAAATATGCATTTTTCAAAATTGCATTATTAGGCCGAGAAGATGTTCACTTTGTTCTAAATATTTTATTTCGACGGTGAAAATTTGTTTTGGCATTTTTAGATTTTTATTTTTATTTATTTAGGATTTTTTTCGGCGGAATCTGTTAAAAAAACTCTTCGCGGACCAAGCTGGGCCGAAGCCCAGCCGGCCCGGCACCGCCGCCGCCTTCCCCGCGCCCGCACGCCATGCCCGAGCCGGACTCCGCCAGAGTCCGGGACACCGCCGCCGCCTCGGTTGCCCCCTGCCCAAGCCGAGCCCCCTCCCCCTTTATATGTTGTCGCCGCCGCCTCGACCCCCACCTTGCCCGCCTCCCGCAGCAGCAGCACGCAGCAGCGCCCACCGCCGTCTGCGCCGCACCCCGCCGCCGCTCCGCAGCGCCTCGCCTCACCGAAGTCGCCGCCTCACCGCCGGAGCCGCCGGTTTTTTTTTCGGTTTAGGTAAAAACCGATCAGTTTTTTTAGAAACCCTTGATGCGTTTTTTATCGGTTCGGTTTTCTCGGTTTAATTATTTAGCGGACGTTCGTCCGTTCATTCGTTTTTATGAACTCTATTCGCCGATTAGGTTTAGACAGCGAACGTTCATTCGTTAGTCTTTTCTTTTTATTTTATTTTTGTCCAGGGACCTACCCGCGATTACTTTTATCGCAGAATAGCCCCTGATTTTCAAACCCTCGCCATTTCTTAACCATTTGTCCAAATTCAGTGAAACCAACGCCAAAATCTTCATCTCGAAACCCTCTTTCTGTTTAAACAAACAAGGTTTTGACAATTTAAAATTTGGTTTCAGGCAAATTAGAATTCGAAGTTCTTTTGACCGTAGTTTCAGTTCCGTAGCTCCGATTTGGTTGATTCTTTTTGAGAATCGAATCTCTTCAGTTGAGTTTTCAGATTTGATCTTCTTATTTGAGTTTTACCCATGCATATTTGCTTGAGTGCTTATGTATGCTATTGTTTGTTTGCGATAGAATTCCCGGAGTGCGAAGCGTGCTACTACGAGTCACTAGGTTTTGCGGATCGTCATCAAGGCAAGTAACACATTGATCATACTCTTTTCATACCCAGTTTTTATCTATTAGTTTCAATCCTCAAAAACTGCATGATTAGGATGTGTTTAACATGTGGGTATTGGGAAGTAGATGATGAGGTAGCACCTATTGCCTTGTTTATTATCAAACCCTGGGAGTTACTTCTACGTTATGCTTATATTGCTATGCTATGCTCATAGGCGTGGTTTGGGTGAGTGAATCCATGACAGATGTGAGATTGTTACTTAATGGTTAACTTAAGGTGGCAACCTTAATACACATCTGGGTGGATTGTTGGTTTTGGGCACCTGGAGAATCTCCCGGAGTACCCGTGTGATCATCCTATGGTCCGCCACCCAGACTCAAAGGGATCGTAAGATTATTCATGCTAGAAACTTCCGTGTGCAGCCACAAGCTATTATAGGCTTTAGCATAGTTGAGTAGGTTGCATGACCTCTTCCAGTGGTAGGCTACCAGATGTAGGGGATGTAGGTTGGTACTTTCTACCCAGGGTTAGAGTTAATACTTCTAAAAGACTGTGTCTCGGTCATCCGTTTCTCAAACACCATGTAGTGCGAGAAATGCAACGGAGGAGATCGAGTCTTGAGGGGAAAAGTGCGCAAACCTGTGCAGAGTGTACAATCTAATCATGGTTAGCCGTGTCCCCGGTTATGGACAGCTTGAGTATCTGGTTCATGGATTATCATATGGATCTCATCACTCTAAACTAATTTGTTGGGTTGTTAACTACTATTTAATTGGGATTGAGTTGGAGGAACCTTCTCAATGTTGTTCAACTACCATGATAGTTAAACAAAATATATTCCTTTGATGTAGGGAAAAATTGGCTTTTCGCAAAAACATATTAACCATAGAGCCTCCACCAGCCATATGCATGTAGTGATAGCATTTATTATGTTCATTGCTCTATTGTGTTACTATGCCAGCATATTCCATGTGCTGACCTATTTTTGGGCTGCAACGTATCATGTTGCAGACTTTTCAGACGAAGAGTAAGGTGCGCTAGGTCGTTGTCGTGCACTTAGCTATGCCGTTGGAGTTGATGGACTCACTTTATCTTCCAAGCCTTCCGCTGTTATCTTATTTAGATGGCCTTAAGCCATATTTATTGTAATAAGTTCTCTTTTTGAGACATTCGATGTAATAAGTGTGTGATTGCACTCTGTTATAAATCCTTCGAGTACTATGTGTGTCAGCATTACCGATCTAGGGATGACACTTATGCACAAAGACTTGACCGTCTGAGGTCGGGTCGCTACATGAAGTATGCGGTTCGATGAGTGTTGAGGCTCGCGGCGGGTATCGTTATTTTCTGACCTTCACAGATGATTTAAACAGATATGGGTATATCTACTTGATGAAACATAAGTCTGAAACATCTGAAAAGTACAAAGAATTTCAGAGTGAAGTGGAAAATCATCATAACAAGAAAATAAAGTTTCTACGATCTGATTGTGGAGGTGAATATTGAAGTTACGAGTTTGGTCTTCATTTGAAACAATGCGGAATAGTTTCACAACTCACGCCACCCGGAACACTACAGCGTAATGGTGTGTCCGAACGTCGTAACCGCACTTTATTAGATATGGTGCGATCTATGATGTCTCTTACTGATTTACCGCTATTGTTTTGGGGTTATGCTTTAGAGACGGTTGCATTCACGTTAAATAGGGCACCATCTAAATCCATTGAGACGACACCATATGAACTGTGGTTCGGCAAGAAACTGAAGTTGTCGTTTCTTAAAGTTTGGGGCTGCGATGCTTATGTGAAAAAGCTTCAACCTGATAAGCTCGAACCCAAACCGGAGAAATGTGTCTTCATAGGATACCCAAAGGACCCTGTTGGGTACACCTTCTATCACAGATCCGAAGGAAAAATATTCGTTGCTAAGAATGGATCCTTTCTAGAGAAGGAGTTTCTCTCAAAAGAAGTGAATGGGAGGAAAGTAGAACTTGATGAGGTAATTGGACCTGCTCCCTTATTGGAAAGTAGTTCATCACAGAAATCAGTTCCAGTGATTCCTACACCAATTAGTGAGGAAGCTAATGATGATGATCATGAAGCTTCTGATCAAGACACCAGAGTGGTACGGTAATCCTGTTCTGGACGTCATGTTACTTGACCATGACGAACCTACGAACTATGAGGAAGCGATGATGAGCTCAGATTCCGCGAAATGGCTTGAGGCCATGAAATCTGAGATGGGATCCATGTATAATAACAAAGTGTGGACTTTGGTTGACTTGCCCGATGATCGGCAAGCCATAGAAAATAAATGGATCTTCAAGAAGAAGACCGACGCTGACGGTAATGTTACTGCCTACAAAGCTCGACTTGTTGCAAAAGGTTTTCGACAAGTTCAAGGAGTTGACTACGATGAGACTTTCTCACCCGTAGCGATGCTTAAGTCTGTCCGAATCATGTTAGCAATTGCCGTATTTTATGATTATGAAATTTGGAAAATGGACATCAAAACTGCATTCCTGAATGGATTACTAGAAGAAGAGTTGTATATGATGCAACTAGAAGGTTTTGTCGATCCAAAGGGTGCTAACAAAGTGTGCAAGCTCCAGCGATCCATTTATGGACTGGTGCAAGCCTCTCGGAGTTGGAATAAACGTTTTGATAGTGTGATCAAAGCATATGGTTTTATACAGACTTTTGGAGAAGCCTGTATTTACAAGAAAGTGAGTGGGAGCTCTGTAGCATTTCTAATATTATATGTGGATGACATATTGTTGATTGGAAATGATATAGAATTTCTGGATAGCATAAAAGGATACTTGAATAAAGTTTTTCTATGAAAGACCTCGGTGAAGTTGCTTACATATTGGGCATCAATATCTATAGAGATAGATCAAGACGCTTAATTGGACTTTCACAAAGCACATACCTTGATAAGATTTTGAAGAAGTTCAAAATGGATCAATCAAAGAAAGGGTTCTTGCCTGTGTTACAAGGTGTGAAGTTGAGTGGGACTCAATGCCCGACCACTAAAGAAGATAGAGAGAAAATGAAAGTCATTCCCTATGCCTCAGCCATAGGTTCTATCATGTATGCAATGCTGTGTACCAGACCTGATGTGTGCCTTGCTATAAGTATAGTAGGGAGGTACCAAAGTAATCCAGGAGTGGATCACTAGACAGCGGTCAAGAACATCCTGAAATACCTGAAAAGGACTAAGGATATGTTTCTCGTTTATGGAGGTGACAAAGAGCTCATCATAAATGGTTACGTCGATGCAAGCTTAGACACTGATCCGGGTGACTCTAAATCACAAACCGGATACATGTTTATATTGAATGGTGGAGCTGTCAGTTGGTGCAGTTCCAAACAGAGCGTCGTGGCAGGATCTATCTGTGAAGCGAAGTACATAGCTGCTTTGGAAGCAGCAAATGAAGGAGTTCATATCCGATCTAGGTGTCATACCTAGTGCATCGGGTCCAATGAAAATCTTTTGTGACAATACTAGAGTAATCGCCTTGGCGAAGGAATCCAGATTTCACAAGAGAACCAAGCACATTAAGAGACGCTTCAATTCCATCCACGATCTAGTCAAGGAGGGTGACATAGAAGTTTGCAAAATACATACGGATCTGAATGTTGCAGACCCGTTGACTAAGCCTCACTCACGAGAAAAACATGATCAGCACCAAGACTCCATGGGTGTTAGAATCATTACTATGTAATCTAGATTATTAACTCCAGTGCAAGTGGGAGACTGAAGGAGATATGCCCTAGAGGCAATAATAAAGTTGTTATTTATATTTCCTTATATCATGATAAATGTTTATTATTCATGCTAGAATTGTATTAACCGGAAACTTAGTAGATGTGTGAATACATAGACAAACAGAGCCCTAGTATGCCTCTACTAGACTAGCTCGTTAATCAAAGATGGTTAAGTTTCCTAGCCATAGAAAAGAGGATAAGTGAGACAGAACCCCCGCATCGCCCCTCCTCTGGCGACTCGGGGGAACCCCGATCTAGCGCCACCGCTCCCCACCCCCTCGCCCTCCCAGTCTCGCCGCCACCCGAGGAGGCCGCCGGCGAACGCCGCGCGCGCTCCGAGGAAGGTGGCGGCGGGGCGCCTCCGCTGCATCTCGCGGCCGCTTCGCCAGAGGAGGGGCGGAGCCATCGTGTTGGATCTGGGGGTCCGTCCTCGGGGGCGTGCGAAGGCGGCTGCCTCTTCGATGTCGTGGGTGGCTCGGGGGCGTCGGCTGCTGGTGCTGCTCCCGGGCGCTCAGTTGGCTGCGGTCGGCTGAGTCGCATATGGATCTGGCTTCCAGGGGCGGCGGCCGGCGGGTCTCGGTGGGGGGAGGCTTCCCCTTGCTGAGATCTGGCAGGCGGGATCATCCAGATCCCGGCAAGGATGGCGGCGACCCGTGCACGAGAGATGGAGGTTTTCGATCAGATCTGGGTAAAAACCTGCTTTTGGCTACTGCCATGGCCGGCGATGGCGACGTTGTCTGCGTCGTTCCCTTCCTGAAGGCATCGTCGTGGAGAAGTTCAAGGCCACTCTCTGCTACCTCCGGGGGAAACCCTAGATCAGTAGATCGGATGACGGCGGCTCTCTGGTGTCGTTTTCCCCCATGGGGGCGTCATTCTTGGAGGTGCACACGGGCTCGAGGGACCAGAGGACGGCGACTTTGGTGGAGCGGTGCTTCATCTTACACATTGATGGTGGCGGATCTCGGCGGCGTGGTGCTGTTGAGACTCGGCGTCTGATGCGCGGAGATGGACTCGCGCAGGAGGAGGTTGCTGTCTGGCGTCATGGTGACGTCGATGGCAGAGTGGCCAGACAAGGTAGAAGCCTCAATATGACCTGAAGACGGACCTGTGGAAGATGGAGCGGATTGTGCCCCAGACCCAGTATGTGGCTCGGCTGGGGCTTCCGAATATGTTTCGGCTTCCGGCTTTTGATGTTAGGCTTAGGTGAGTGGTTTGGGTAGTGGCCCAGCTAGCACCCCTTCATCATTTTGGATAGGAGTAGCGGCATGTGTTGCCAAGATGGTGGATTCAGGCACATTGTTGTAATACTTTGTAAGGTCCTCGAGAATAATCAATAAAGTGGCCGTATGCATCTCCCAGATGCAGAGGCCGGGGTCATCCTCCTTTTCTAAAAAAAGCCATAGACATGTGTTGTCATTTGATGAACAGGATCACATCATTAGGGAATGATGTGATGGACAAGACCCATCCGTTAGCTTAGCACCATGATCGTTTAGTTTATTGCTATTGCTTTCTTCATGACTTATACATGTTCCTATGACTATGAGATTATGCAACTCCCGAATACCGGAGGAACACTTAGTGTGCTATCAAACGTCACAATGTAACTGGGTGATTATAAAGGTGCTCTACAGGTGTCTCCGATGGTGTTTGTTGAGTTGGCGTAGATCGAGATTAGGATTTGTCACTCCGATTGTCGGAGAGCTATCTCTGGGCCCTTTCGGTAATGCACATCACTATAAACCTTGCAAGCAATGTGACTAATGAGAGAGACTTGCCAGTAACGAGATTGAACTAGGTATGGTGATACCGACGATCGAATCTCAGGCAAGTAACATACCGATGACAAAGGGAACAACGTATGTTGTTATGCGGTTTGACCGATAAAGATCTTCGTAGAATATGTAGGAGCCAATATGAACATCTAGGTTCCGCTATTGGTTATTGTCCGGAGATGTGTCTCGGTCATGTCTACATAGTTCTCAAACTAGTAGGGTCCGCACACTTGAAGTTCGATGACGATTTATATTATGAGTTTATGTGATTTTATGACCGAAGGTTGTTCGGAGTCCCAGATGAGATCACGGACATGGCGAGGAATCTCGAAATGGTCGAGACATAAAGATTGATATATTGGACCATGTTATTCAAACACCGGAGGGGTTACCGGAACCCCCCCGGGGGAACTAATGGGCCACCATGGGCCCTTTTGGTTAGAGAGGAGGCTAGCCAGCGCAGGCCGCGCGCCCCCCATGGAGTCCGAATTGGACAGGGGAAGGGGAGGGCGGCACCCCCCTTTCGTACTCCCTCTCCCTCTCCTTCCTTCCCCCTCTTTCCCTCTTGCTGGAATCCTACTAGGACTTGGAGTCCTAGTAGGACTCCCCTCCTTGGGTGTGCCCCCTAGGGCCGGCCGGCCTCCTCCCTCCCTCCTTTATATACGTGGGGAGGGGGGAACCCTAGAACACACAAGTTGATCTTTTAGCCGTGTGCGGTGCCCCCCTCCACAGAAACACACCTCGGTCATATATTCGTAGTGCTTAGGCGAAGCCCTGCGCCGGTAACTTCATCATCTCTGCCACCACGCCATCGTGCTGGCGAAACTCTCCCTTGGCCTCAACCGGATCAAGAGTTCGAGGGACGTCACCGAGTTGAACGTGTGCAGACCGCGGAGGTGCCGTGCGTTCGGTACTTGGATCGGTTGGATCGCGAAGAGGTGCGACTACATCAACCACGTTACTAAACGCTTCCGCTTTTGGTCTACGAGGGTACGTGGACACACTCTCCCCGCTCATTGCTATGCTTCTCCTAGATAGATCTTGCGTGATCGTAGGAATTTTTTTTAAATACTATGTTCCCGAACACAGCCTTGGCCCATTAGGTGTCTTCTGGTCCATAAAAAATCTCTGTGAAGTTTCGTTGCATATGGACTCCGTTTAGTATTGGTTTCCTATGATGTAAAAAACATGCAGAAAACAGCAACTGGCACTGGCACTATGTCAATAGGTTAGTACCAAAAAATAATATAAAATGACTATACAATGATTATAAAACATCCAAAATTGATAATATAACAGCATGGAACAATCAAAAATTATAGATACGTTGGAGACGTATCAACATCCCTTAACTCCTACTCGTCCTCGAGTAGGTAAGTGATAAAAACAGAATTTTTAATGTGGAATGCTGCCTAACATGTCATATCATATTCTTTTCTTTATAGCATGGAAATTTGGACTTTTATATTGTTCAAAGCAATAGTCCAGTTTTGACATGATAACTTAAATACTCAAGCATGTCAACAAGCAACCATGTCTTTCAAAATATCAATGCTAAAATAAGTTATCCCTAGCCCATTATGCTCAATCATTGATCCATTCATGAAACACACTCGCATATTAGCTAAACCCAATACTCAAGTACGATCATATTGCCTCCTAGTTGGTGCTTTTATAAGAGAAGATGGAGACTCAAATTCAAAAATAAAAATTGCATAAAGCAAAAGAAAGGCCTTCGCAGAGGGAAGTAGGGATTTGTAGAGGTGTCAGAGCTCAAAGCGAAAATCTTAGAGATAAAAACATTTTGGGAGGTGTATCCTTCCCACCAACGAAAACGACTTAGAATTCCCAACACTTTCCATGCTAGATATATCATAGGCGGTTCCCAAACAGAAAATAAAGTTTATTCCTTTTTCAACCATACTTTCACTTTCCATGGCTAGCCGTATCCATGGTTGCCTTCCATACCAACACTTTCCAAGGAATTTATTATTTGACAACATAAAGTAAATTCATTTTTCATTTCGAGACTGGGCATCCCTAATACCTTTGCCTTACTCTCATGCAATGACAAGTGAATAAACACTCATCGTGAGAATAACACATCTAGCATGGAAAATATTAGCCACCCCTCAGTGCTCCATGAGCGGTACGAACACACAAAAGAGAAGTTTATTTTGAAAATTAAAGGTGGCACATACAAATTTTCTTATAACGGCAAAAGAATACCGCATATAGGTAGATATAGTGGACTCATGTGGCAAAACTGGTTTAAAGGATTTTGGATGCACAAGTAGAGATCATATTTAGTGCAAAATGAAGGCTAGCAAAAGATTGAGAAGCAACCAACCAAGAAACAAATAATCTCATAAGCGCGCATTAAGCATAATTAACACCGAATAATGCATCACAAGTAAGATATAATTTCATTGCATAATTATTGACTTTCGTGCTTGCATAGGGAATCACAAACCTTAACACAAATATTCTTACTAAAGCATAATTACTCATCAAGATGACTCACATATCACATCATCATATCTCAAAACTATTACTAAGAATCAAGTTTATTTTGTCCAATGATCTTCATAAAAGTTTTCATTATATCCTTCTTGGATATCTATCACTTTGGAACTAATTTTCATGTGTTGCTTTTGATAAGCTCAAACAAATATAAGTGAAGATCATGAGCATAAAATTTCTTTCTCTTAAATCAATTTAAGTGAAGTAAGAAAGAATTTCTTGAATTTTACTAACTCTCAAATAAATCTAAGTGAAGAAAGAGAGCATTTCTTCAAAAATAACTAAGCACACCGTGCTCAAAAAGATATAAGTGAAGCACTAGAGCAAGTCCATAGCTCATAAATATTTAAGTGAAGCATAGAGAGCAATTCTAACAAGTCGTGACATAATTTTGGCTCTCTCAAATAGGTGTGTCCAGCAAGGAATCAAGACTTAAAACACAAAATAAAGCAAGCAAAGACTCATATCATACAAGACGCTCCAAGCAAAACACATAGTATGTGACGAATAAAAATATAGCTTCAAGTAAAATACCGATGGTCGTTAGAAGAAAGAGGGGATGCCACTCGGGGCACCCTAAGCTTAGTTGCTTGATCTCTTTTGGATAATAGCTTGGAACGCCGGGGCATCCCCAAGCTTAGGCTCTTCTTACTCCTTATTCCTTCATCCATCATAAGATAACCCAAAACTTGAAAACTTCAATCACACAAAACTTAACAAAACCTTCGTGAGATCCGTTAGTATAAGAAAGCAAATCACTACTATAAGTATTGTTTCTACCTATTCATATTTTGTTCTTGCATTATATCTACTGTATTCTAACTTTTCTATGGCAAAAACTCATCAAAGAAAACCATAGAGCCATCAAACAAGCACACAACGCAAAGAAAACAGAATATGTCAAAAACAGAACAGTCTGTAGCAATCTGAATTGTTCGAATACTTCTGAAACTAGTAACCATGCACGTGCAATGCACGTGTCCACCAACAAATATAAAGTTGACCATACCCAAAGGAATGTAAATTTTAAATTATAGTTGAACATAATAATTCTAACATTCCTTTCAAAAATGAATAAATACATGTGGGAACATCTCCTGCAGATATGGTTCATAGACAGTTTGTGGAGGTTTCACAAAAGAAATATAACATTACAAACTATAGGCTCCTCGTAGAGAGAGATCGGATATACTGAAGAGGCATGAAATGTGAAAATTAATGAGGTTACATCTGTTTGCAACATACTATAGCTAGGCACAATCCACCAAATAGGACTACCCAACAGATTACAAATAGGTCAATCATGTCCAGCAATGACCTCACTATCCATGCCATTGTTGTCCGTGGGCACGACAAAATATCAGGTGGACCCTCTGTCACCCGTGCACCACATAATCTCTCGTGGTTTCAAGCTAAGCTAGGCTCGCCCGAATCACAATTTGGCGTAGGACATTGCTATTATCATCAGTAATGTTTGAATTGGAATTTAGGATACCCGTCTTGCAAACAGAATAATCGTCTTCTGTGTTTCCATAAACAAAAAGTAAACACAATCCATCACTGTGTAACTGCAACTATCAACACAAGTCCATAATTCTTAGATTTTGAATGCAAATTGAACTATAGATTTATTAACAAAAAAGGCTGCATCTAAAAAAACAAATATTGTACCAGAACATGCATTTGAAGAACTTGATACCATGGAAGTAAAGTATAGTGCAATGGAAATAATAATAAACTTGATCAAGAAATTTTTGATTAGCAGCGTACTTGTAAGATATTACGACTGGACCACTACTGAACCACTACCAAGATTCCAAAACACACATACCATATATATAGTTAGCAAATCCATTCAGAGTAGCATTGTTACATATGCAAATCATAATACTAATTAGAAGAGCACACCCTGCGGCCTGCGCCTCCTCGGTCATTACATCGAGCCAGTCTTCGTGGCAGCCACCTCAGCCTTGGCAGCATGCAGCCCCTGCCCCTGGTGTGTCCATGATGGTTGGGACGATTCTTCAGTCCGTGGTGCCAATCCTTGTGAACTGCCAAGTTTCAGTACCAGTGCACAAGAAGAGTAAAAATTCACATCAACCTAGTGCAAGCTGCTACCTGGCACTTGCAGCTGCCATTCAGAAAAATGTGTGTGACAAGATGGTTTTATAAGATCTTATGCAATTTCCCTATGAAAGCTCTAATGCAAACACATTAATTACACATATCTGATATGCTTGTAAAGTATAGATGACTAACTTATATCATGGTTGCCATCTTGAAAAGAAGATCTCACATATGGACTGACATATTTTAAACACAGTATTACAATCTCCATCACAACGGTTCAGAGATGGATGGTAGGAATAGAAAAGTAACTGGAAATTTCTACAACTCACGTATGACGAAACTCGATAGTCAACTTTTCACCAACAGAATAAATACATGGACCAGTGTGCAGCGCATGTAGTAATTAAACACACGGCAAAATGTCAATCTAACCTATGCAGTTTAATCCTACGCCAGTGTGACATCAACGATTAGAATCTCTACTCATCAAATTACGTTTCAGGGAATAAGAGACGGAGGAGGCACATATATCCAACCATTTGCTCCTGTGCAGATGAGTGCTGACCGGCGACGCTCGAGCGAGGTTGGCCCTCGGGTTTTAGACGTCCTCATGCGAGATCAAGGCGCCGGCACAGCGATGTGATTCAGAGGTCAAGACACCGGCCTGGTCAATCTTGTAGCCTTTTGTTGTGGTTGTAGAGATCGGGTGGCCAGCGACACCATGATGCGCTCTAGTTTGCGCACTTCCATGATTCGAGTATGGTAGGCTTGGAGATGATTCCCTTGAGCCGAGGGCGCTGCAACGCCATGATGCGTAGGGGTAGCGACACCACAATTTAGTATTTCAAATAAATGTCCTACTCAGGCAAAGTAAGAGGAAAGTACAACAAAGCACGTCTCATCTTCTATCTAATTCAAAGCAAAGAGGAAACTAAAATCTAGGACATTGGTAAACAAGGTAAAACATGAAGGTATATCAGCTAGAATCTGTACCCCCCACACTGGGACAGTGGTAAACAAGGTAAAGCATGAAGATATATCAGCTAGATTCTGTACCTCCACATTGCAGCAAAAAGTACCAACAAACAACGTAAAACATGAAGAAGATCTGCTAGAAGTTGTACCTCTGCGTCGAGATGCTGACAAAAGACTCATCAAGGGAAGTGACAAAATTAGGGACCCATGTCAAGTATGGTGATTGCACATAAGTAACACAATCAAGAGAAATTCAAACAAAATGCCAGATGTTAGTTTAGGAGTCTTCCGCCACAAATTTCCAAATTACATTGTATATCAAATAGAACAGTTTCTATTTGACTAATCCCCTCCTTCACAGGAGGCTTACCATGTCATATCTACATGCTAAAAACTAAACCAAAATAATTCTCTGCAATATATACTGTTGGTGAAGATGATTAAACTAATCTGTAGTAGTACAAAATTGAATTTCATCATTCTAGTCAGAACCAAAATTAAAGAGATATGTTGGTTATAATTTATTAAAAGATCTCATGTTTGAAGACATCCTTTGGAATCGGAATATTTGGACTAATAACACTGAGATGCAGAGAGAGTAACCTAGCAAAATTATTGTTAGCAAAGAATAATTTTGTACAATGTAAACTCGTGAGAGCGTGGATCCTCTTTTATTTGCCCATCATTAGCAAAAGTAGATCCTCTTTTAGTTGTCAACTATTAACAAAAGTATTGTTAGGCCACGAATTAAATCAGCTTAATTGTATAGCTCACAGGAAACATATTTAGTCAGCCAATTGACTACTTATTTCTCCTCAAACTGAATAAAAGGTGCACTGGTGATGGGCATATCTGTCCCCAATTGACAGGTTCAAATTATTGTCAGCGCTAGGACCATATGCAAGGGCCAATTCATGCCAGTAGCTGTGAATCAAAAAACAAAAAGAAATAGACTCACCAGCTGCAAATACTCCAGGAATAAAGGGGCAAGCATGGCACCGTACATGATTTATCTACTCAGATGATAGACTTCCAAGAAGGGGATAGACGGAGAGGAACCTATCAAGGTAGTTGACAGACAAGCCCGCAGTCAACGGCAATGAATTTGCAGATTTAATCAGCTATCACGGCACCATACATCAGGACGGTATCATCAAGCAGAAATCCGATGAGAAAACCACTAATGAAATTGATTAAAAAGGCCCATCACGTATCAGTACCATGCTAGAGAGGAACGTTTTGAATCAAATCAAGATGCGGTGGCTCACCTTCGAAATCCAATCTATGGCGTCCCTCCAGACTATGGCCAAATCCAGGCCCCTAAGCCGCCGCCATGCTAGGAAGAAGTCGAACCTGAAGAAGTGGAAGGAAGAATCATAGCTGCATGTGGCCGGCTGGTTCAGGGGACGCAGCAGGCGCGGGTGTAGGCCGGGGCGCGTGCGCGGCGACACAGCTGGTCCCTGGGTAGGATCTATCTCCTGGGCACCGGGGATCTCGCAGGACGGATGCCACACTATGAGCGGCAAAAATCGGCGACGGCGATCGTGCAGGGAGGCGACGGAGCGGTGCAGGGCGGCGAGGTCGCCGTGCAGGCAGGAGCTGCTGTTGGTGGGCGGCGTCTGGCACCAGGTCGCCGTCGTGCCAGACTGTGAGGTCAAGGTCGTGGAGTTGCCTTAGTTTGCGACCAAGTGTCCTTGATTTTATGGGACGTGGGAATGGTAGTTCCAGTACTCCTCTCCTGGTGAAGCGCGGTCAGTTATTGAAAATTGTTTGATTGTTTAATAGTAATGCAGATCCAAAAATTCTGAAAAAATAGGACGAGCTGAGCAATTTGTATATTAATCTTCTGCAAAAAGAATTAACATTTTATCACTGGTAAAAAATAAGAATTGTTTTCGTCAGGACAAAAATTTCTGCTTTTTCAGCAAGATCAAACAACTATCACCCAAAAAGATCCTATATGTTCTACTTGGTACAAACACTAATTAAAACAAAAAAACACAATTATAACAGTAGCATAATTGTGCAAACACTTAAGAACAGAAAGCAAAAAGCAAAAATAAATTTTATTCATTCGGTTGCCTCCAACAAGCGCTAGTTTTACGCCCTTAGATAGGCATAAAGCAAGGATCTAAGTTTTGTCATCCGTAGTTTTGGCAACTTTCGTAAGGGTTTTCTCAAACCCGGGAGGCTCTTTACGCTTCCCTAAATTTTCCGGAAAAGAAACCATCTTTAGATCCAAAATATCCAATCGCTTGTTGCAAAGAGTAATCAAGGTATTCATGCGATTGATACTACCATTGAGATGTTTGAGGGGTTCATTATATTTTTGTAATTCAACCACATGTTTATGCAAATCACTAAGTTTGTCTAGCATTTGAACTCCCTCTGGGGTAAAAGAAAACCCCTTCTTTTGAGGTGGAACACGCAAAATTCCTTCTAAAATCTCATAGGCAGCATTGGCATCAAGCTCAACAAAATTCCCTTCAGCGGCAAAATCTAGGAGTTGTCTATGATGCGGAGCCAAACCTATGTAAAAATTACGAAGCAAGATCTTAGTGCCCCCCCTTTAAATTGCAAATACGATAAGATTCCATAAGCCTATACCAAGCATCTTTCAAATTTTCTCCTTGTCTTTGCTTGAAGAAAAGAAGTTCAAAATCTGGTGATAAAGGAGGAGTAGGCAAGCTAGCCATTATGACTAGGAAGCAAGAACACAGATAGATCTGACGAGAAAACGACAAACGAAAAAGAAGGGCGAATAAAATGGCAAACTTTTGTGAAGTCGGGGAGAGGAAAACAAGAGGCAAATGGCAAATAATGTAAATTGCAAGGAGATGAGATTTGTGATTAGGAACCTGGTATATGTTGAAGATCCTCCCCGGCAACGGCACCAGAAATTCGTTTTGATGCGGCTCGGAGCTACGTCGGTATTTCCCCAAAAAGGAAGGGATGATGCAGCACAGCAGCGGTAGGTATTTCCCTCAGTGATGAAACCAAGGTTATCGAACCAGTAGGAGAATCTAGCAACACAACGTAAACAGCCCCTACAGACAGATAACAAATCCTCGCAACCCGACATGTTGAAGGGGTTGTCAATCCCTTTCGGGTAACGGCGCCAGAAATTGGCAAACGTACGTAACATAATTGTAGTAGATTGATAGATCTTACGCCAAATAAAATAAATAAGAATAAATTGCGGCAAGGTATTTTTGTATTTTTGGTTTAGTAGATCTGAAAATAAAAAGCAAAGGAAGATAGATCGCAAAGGCAAATAATATGAGAAAGAGACCCGGGGGGCCGTAGGTTTCACTAGTGGCTTCTCTCGAGAAAAATAGCAAACAGTGGTAAACCAATTACTATTGGGCAATTGATAGAATTTCAAATAATCATGACAATATCCAGGCAATGATCATTACATAGGCATCACGTCCGAGATTAGTAAACCGACTCCTGCCTGCATCCACTACTATTACTCCACACATCGACCGCTATCCAGCATGCATCTAGTGTATTAAGTTCATGGAGAAACGGAGTAATGCAATAAGAACGATGACATGATGTAGACAAGATCTATTTATGTAGAAATAGACCCCATCGTTTTATCCTTAGTACCAACGATACATATGTGTCGGTTCCCCTTCTCACTGGGATCAAGCACTATAAGATCGAACCCACTACAAAGCACCTCTTCCCATTACAAGATAAATAGACCAAGTTGGCCAAACAAAACCCAAATATCGGAGAAGAAATACGAGGCTATAAGCAATCATGCATATAAGAGATCAAAGAAACTCAAATAACTTTCGTGGATATAAAAAGATAGATCTGATCATAAACTCAAAGTTCATCTGATCCCAACAAACACACCGCAAAATGAGTTACATCATATGGATCTCCAAGAGACCATTGTATTGAGAATTCAGCGAGAGAGAGGAAGCTATCTAGCTACTAACTACGGACCCGGAGGTCTACAAAGAACTACTCACACATCATCGGAGAGGCACCAATGGAAGTGGTGAACCCCTCCGTGATGGTGTCTAGATTGGATCTGGTGGTTCTGGACTCTGCGGCGGCTGGAATTGATTTTTGTCGACTCCCCTAGGGGTTCTGGAATATTGGGGTATTTATAGAGCAAAGAGATGGTCTGGGGGGCACCCAAGGTGGGCGCAACCCACCAGGGCGCGCCTGGGCTTCCTGGCGTGCCCTGGTGGACTGTGCTCCCCTAGGAGCACCTCCTAGGCGCAGCCTTGGCCCATTAGGTGTCTTCTGGTCCATAAAAATATCCGTGAAGTTTCGTTGCATTTGGACTCCATTTGGTATTTTCTTGCGATGTAAAAAACATGCAGAAAACAACAACTGGCACTTGGCACTATGTTTAGTACCAAAAATGATATAAAATGACTATAAAATGATTATAAAACATCCAAGATTGATAATATAACAGCATGGAACAATCAAAAATTATAGATACGTTGGAGACGTATCAGCATCCCCAAGCTTAACTCCTACTCGTCCTCGAGTAGGTAAGTGATAAAAATAGAATTTTTGATGTGGAATGCTGCCTAACATGTCATATCATATTCTTTTCTTTATAGCATGGACATTTGGACTTTTATATTTTTCAAAGCAATAGTCCAGTTTTGACATGATAACTTAAATACTCAAGCATGTCAACAAGCAACCATGTCTTTCAAAATATCAACGCTAAAATAAGTTATCCCTAGCCCATTATGCTCAATCATTGATCCATTCATGAAACACACTCGCATATTAGCTATACCCAATACTCAAGTACGATCATATTGCCTCCTAGTTGGTGCTTTTATAAGAGAAGATGGAGACTCAAATTCAAAAATAAAAATTGCATAAAGTAAAAGAAAGGCCCTTCGCAGAGGGAAGTAGGGATTCGTAGAGGTGCCAGAGCTCAAAGCGAAAAAATTAGAGATAAAAACATTTTGGGAGGTGTATCCTTCCCACCAACGAAAACGACTTAGAGTTCCCAACATTTTCCATGCTAGATATATCATAGGCGGTTCCCAAACAGAAAATAAAGTTTATTCCTTTTTCAACCATACTTTCACTTTCCATGGCTAGCCGTATCCACGGTTGCCTTCCATACCAACACTTTCCAAGGAATTTATTAGTTGACAACATAAAGTAAATTCATTTTTCATTTCGGGACTGGGCATCCCTAATACCTTTGCCTTACTCTCGTGCAATATGACAAGTGAATAAACACTCATCCTGAGAATAACACATCTAGCATGGAAAATATTAGCCACCCCTCACCGCTCCGCGAGCGGTACGAACACACAAAAGAGAAGTTTATTTTGAAAATTAGAGATGGCACATACAAATTTGCTTAGAACGGCAAAAGAATACCGCATATAGGTAGATATATTGGACTCATGTGGCAAAACTGGTTTAAAGGATTTTGGATGCACAAGTAGAGATCATACTTAGTGCAGAATGAAGGCTAGCAAAAGATTGAGAAGCGACCAACCAAGAAACAAATAATCTCATAAGCGAGCGTTAAGCATAATTAACACTGAATAATGCACCACAAGTAGGATATAATTTCATTGCTTAATTATTGACTTTCGTGCTTGCATAGGGAATCACAAACCTTAACACAAATATTCTTACTAAAGCATAATTACTCATTAAGCATAATTACTCATTAAGCATAATTACTCATTAAGATGACTCACATATCACATCATCATATCTCAAAACTATTACTAAGAATCAAGTTTATTTTGTACAATGATCTTCATGAAAGTTTTTATTATATCCTTCTTGGATATCTATCACTTTGGAACTAATTTTCATGTGTTGCTTTTGACAAGCTCAAACAAATATAAGTGGAGATCATGAACATAAAATTTCTTTCTCTCAAATTAATTTAAGTGAAGCAAGAGAGAATTTCTTGAAAATTTTACTAACTCTCAAATAAATCTAAGTGAAGCAAGAGAGTATTTCTTCAAAAATAACTAACCACACCGTGCTCAAAAAGATATAAGTTAAGCACTAGAGCAAGTCCATAGATCATAAAAATTTAAGTGAATCATAGAGAGCAATTCTAACAAGTCATGACATAATTTTGGCTCTCTCAAATAGGTGTGTCCAGGAAGGAATCAAGACTTAAAAACAAAATAAAACAAGCAAAGACTCATATCATACAAGACGCTCCAAGCAAAACACATAGTATGTGACGAATAAAAATATAGCTTCGAGTAAAATATCGATGGTCGTTAGAAGAAAGAGGGGATGCCACTCGGGGCACCCCAAGCTTAGTTGCTTGCTCTCTTTTGGATAATAGCTTGGGATGCCGGGGCATCCCCAAGCTTAGGCTCTTCTTACTCCTTATTCCTTTATCCATCGTAAGATAACCCAAAACTTGAAAACTTCAATCACACAAAACTCAATAAAGCCTTCGTGAGATCCGTTAGTATAAGAAAACAAATCACTACTATAAGTACCGTTGCAACCTATTCATATTTTGTTCTTGCATTATATCTACTGTATTCCAACTTTTCTATGGCACGAACTCATCAAAGAAAACCACAGGGCCATCAAAACAAGCACACAAAGCAAAGAATACAGAATCTGTCAAAAACAGAACAGTCTGTAGCAATCTGAATTGTTCGAATACTTATGAAACTCTAAAAATTCTGCAAAAATAGGACGACCTGAGAAATTTGTATATTAAACTTCGGCAAAAAGAATTGGCATTTTATCACGCTCTGGTAAAAATAAGAATTGTTTTCGTGAGCACAATAGTTTCTGTTTTTTCAGCAAGATCAAACAACTATCACCTAAGAAGATCCTATAAGTTCTACTTGGTACAAAAACTAATTAAAACACAAAAATACAAATAGTAACAGTAGCGTAATTGTGCAAACACTCAAGAGATGAAAGCAAAAGGCAACAATATTTTTTTTTCATTGGGTTGCCTCCCAACAAGCGCTAGTTTTATGCCCTTAGCTACGCATAAAGCAAGGATCTAAGTTTTGTCATCCGTAGTTTTGGTAACTTTTGTAAGGGTTTTCTCAAACCCGGGAGGCTCTTTACGCTTCCCTAAATTTTCCAGAAAAGAAACCATCTTTAGATCCATAATATCCAATCGCTTGTTGCAAAGAGTAATCAAGGTATTCATGCGATTGATACTACCATTGAGATGTTTGAGGGGTTCATTATATTTTTGTAATTCAACCATATGTTTATGCAAATCACTAAGTTTGTCTAGCATTTGAATTCCCTCTGGGGTAAAAGAAATCCCCTTCATGAACCTTGCGGTGATTTTTGATTTGCTTCAGGTAGTCCTCTAGGTCAACCCGATTGAAGGGTGCAACATTGACATTAAATTCATCAAACTCTTATGCAAGAGTTGTAAAGTCTGTGATTTACCAATACACACAAAAAGGTTTAAAATACACGTAAATATGAGTAGAAAATTAAGTAGCTGGAGCGAGGAAAAGCACTAATATAGAAGACAAAAGAGCTGACCAGGTTGTTGGCCTGCCTCGACAGCTGGTTTTCCCTTGCCTGTGCAAGAGTCGAATACATTTCACTGCTTGTGAAGCAAGTTTGTGCAAGCGGCTATCAAATGACTTTCATGAACAATTGTGAAGAGTGGTTGAAAATAGAAACAAACAAAAGTACACGACTCATAAAACTTCTACGACCGTCACATCGCCGGATACACATTCGAAGCCTTTGTGTTATGAAACAAAAAGGTGGGAGGGAGCTTACTAGGTCAGATTTAAAACTTGTTCCTATTAACAGCCCTTTGAAGCTCAAAAGTGAGTACTCTTGGTCGGAAACTTGACGAGTCTCTTATGAGTTGATCCTACTTGAAAATAACAAAAGAAAAATTGATGTGTGCTGCATGAAGCAAAAATTATAAAACATTGGTTGTTTTTACAATCTGACCAACATATAGACATAGAACATGTATTTTTGATGGCCCTATTGCTTAATCCAAGAGGCACAAGGTCAAACTTCTCGATACATATCGTAGTTTCCACCATAAGAATCACCTTCCAACAACACTTACATGCTATTTTTATTTTTTCACTTTTATTTAATTTCAAAATTACCAAAAATATTTATCGCACATTATCTTTGGTAGTCTTATTATCTTTTGGTAGGATTGTTCAACTAGCAAGACTAGCAAGGATTGACACATGTGCTAGGATTTTTGAGGCACAAGAGGGTTTTATTTGTGTTATAAGACATTCAACTATTGCAAGCACTTGTATCTCCGTGATTGATACTTTGGTTTCTCATTATGGGAAGACTTCTATTGCTTGCTACAAACTCCCATACGGTGAGCCTAACATTGCACCTTTAGCAAATGTCAACAAGTTAGGTTCCCTAGGGGATATCATCAATAACAGGGATGCCACAAGCCGGATCATGAAGTAGGCTATCGAGATGCTACCTTTTGAGATCCAATACCAGCCACGCCGGTGAAAACACAAGTGGTCCCTGGGTGATTTTGGTAGTTAATGTCAACATATCTTTTGTTGGACTAATTGTTTTATCTAGTATATCTCATATAAGTTCAACAGTGGCGTGGCAAGGACAAGATGATGTGGATCCCCCTCAAAATGCTAAGGACAAGGATTGACAATAGCTCAAGACTCTTCTACATTTTTGTTTAAGTGATCCAAGATCACATTGAGTCCATAGGAAAGCCAATACTATTAAAAGGGTATGAGTGTTGCTTAATGGTCTTTTTGCTCAAGTACTTAGTGATATTGCTCCAAAACCCTCAGCCACTTTCTCTATCCAAATATGTCCAAACCCTAATTTCTAACTCGGCTCCACCGATATTTCCTACTCGAAGCCACTGAGTTCATCTGGACTTAGCCACTGCAAACACCCTAATAATTCGGTCCCACCGATATGGATCTCGGTCTCACCGAGATGGTCTTGCCAACTCTCTGTGACTTGTTGCAATCACTTTGGTCTCACCGAGATGTTGCAATCAGTCCCACCGAGATGGCTTGACTGATTCTCTGTTGCCTTGTTGCTTCACTTCGGCCCCACCGAGATGATGCGATTGGCGCCACCGAGATGAGGTTTGCCATAAGCCCTTGCACATCGGTTCCACCGAGTTGTTCCTATTGGTCCCACCGAGATTCCTAATGTTCATATTTTTGCACAGAACGCTGCCACCGAGTTTTCTGATCGGTGCCAACGAGATGGGTCAAAAGTGTGTAACGGTTGGATTTTGTGTGGAGGCTATATATACCCCTCCACCCCTTCTTCCTCATAGAGGAGAGCCATCAGAACGAGCCTACACTTCCACCATTCATTTTCTGAGAGAGAACCACCTACTCATGTGTTGAGATCAAGAGTTTCCATTCCTACCATTTGAACCTTGATTTCTAGTCTTCCCCAAGTTGCTTTTCACTCAAATCCTTCTTCCACCATAGCCAAATATATGAGAGAGAGTTGAGTGTTGGGGAGACTATCATTTGAAGCACAAGAGCAAGGAGTTCATCATCAACACACCATCTATTACCTTTTGGAGAGTGGTGTCTCCTAGATAGGTTAGGTGTCGCTTGGGAGCCTTCGACAAGATGTGGAGTTGAACCAAGAAGTTTTTAAGGGCAAGGAGATCGCCTACTTCGTGAAGATCTACCAGAGTGAGGCAAGTCCTTCCTGGGCGATGGCCATGGTGGGATAGACAAGGTTGCTTCTTTGTGGACCCTTCGTGGGTGGAGCCCTTTGTGGACTCACGCAACCGTTACCCTTCGTGGGTTGAAGTCTCCATCAACGTGGACGTACGATAACACCACCTATCGGAACCACGCCAAAAATACTCCGCGTCTCCATTGCGTTTCCACACTCCAATCCCATCCCTTTACATTCTTACACTTGCATGCTTTACCCTTTCGGCTTCTCATACTCTTGCTATGCTTGTGTAAAATGTATTATGTGCCCTTTAACATGTGCTAAACTCAACCTTAACTTGAAGAAACTAAAAACTGCCACTTTTACTTGTTAAGGGTCTAATCACCCCTCCCCCCTCTAGACCCCTCTTCTCGATGCTTTCAGTCAGGCTGTAAAGTCATAAGTCCTGGCAGATTTCATCGCTGAGGACGGAAGTCTAGCAACCAGAACAACTCATTGACTATATGCATTGGACCATGTATTTTGATGGGTCCAAGATGTTGGGCGGACGATGACATAGTCCTCATCTCACCAACTAGTGACACGATGTGTTACGTGCTCCAAATATGTATATGGATTGCAGAGTAAGAAGACATTTTGAATGGCCTTCGCACAGTTGTGGCCATGACGATCCAGAGGCTCTAGATCCAGGTGGCTCCAATATTGTGATATCGTAGATCAATGGTGCCTTCGACCCCAATGACCCATGAATGTCATCATATCGAGAGGTAGTACAACAATTATCTGGTTGGTTTGACGGACTAGAATTCCATCATGTCCAGCGGGACGATAATGCATCAGTCGACTCGCCAAGATGGGTGCACAGTGCCTCCCTGTTCCCAAGAGCTTCTTCCTCAAGAGGCTATTAAATCCATTCCTTAAATTTGCAGGTCAGACAGGAACCGGCCTCCGAGGCCAAGGGCTCAGACCCCGGCAAGGATGAAACCGGGGCTCGGATGTGGAGGTCACTTCATTGGCCCACAACATCATGGCAGTTGTCCTAGCCTGGACTGAGCCCATTATGGCATATCTTCTACGGAGTGAGTTACTAGAGGACAAGACAGTGGCCCGACGCATAGTTCGTTGTCTGCCGCTTATGCAGCACGATGGATAGCTCTATAGAAGCATCATCACTGGTGTTTTCCAACATTGCATCTCTCTGGAGGAAGATCAGTAATCCTGCTTAATATTCATGCCCGCACTTGCGGACACCATGCTGCTTCTCACACCCTAGTGAGCAAGGCCTATCAAGCAGTGTTTTATTGGCCTGCGACGAGGTAGGATGCAGGCGACATAGTCACGCACTGCGTGGGATGCCAACACTTCGCAAAAGTCATTCCGTTACTAGCCTTTTGTGGTCTAGTGGTTGGACATAGTCAAACCTCTCAAAATGTCCAAGGGAGGCTTTAGATTCCTATCACCTGGCCTTTTCTGGTCTAGGGGTTGGACATACACTACTGTAGGATGGTCCAAACATGACACTACAATTAGAGACCCTTCGATAAAACTGTGTGTGATGCATCAATCGCATCAATCGCAAATGGTGATTAAAAAAACGTCAAAAAAGATACAAAACATTTGCGATGGCGGAGACATCAAACATGATTCAGATTATAGTTGCGTGTGCGATGTGTGGCATATGGTTACTCCATAAGAACTTTTTGCGATGAGCCAGAACAATAGAAACGGGCAGCCATATGAAGGTGTGTGCGATATATGACATACAGTTCACTCGGATGAACTGTTTGCGATTAGGGAACACAATAGAAATGGTCAGCTAGATCAAGGTGTGTGCGATATACGACATATGGTTCAGTCGGATGAACTGTTTTCGATTAGGCAACACAACAAAAACGGTTCAACTTAACAACATGTGTGTGATATGCGGCATCCAGTTCACATAGATGAACAGTTTGTGATGAGCCAAGAGAACAGAAATGATTCGTGTAAGCAAGATGTGTGTGATACGCGGCAAACAGCCCACTCGGATGAACTGTTTGTGCTGAGAAAATATAACACAAACGGTTCTACGGTTAATCCTTGTGTGATTATGTGTGTAGAATTTTTTTGAAAAATGCTAACTAGTTGCTTGCGATGGCTAGGAGTATCACACACGATGTGTATGCCAGTACTCGTGTGCGATGGTTAGTAAGTTACACATATGTTTCCTTATGTTAACACGTGTGTGATAACACGTGACACCGCATATGGTTGTCGAGTTGTGTGCTCCAATTGTATCCCCGCGCTAGTGAAGGCTTCCCGCGCTCCACAGGGGTGAATTGTAAAATCCCCAAACCCCTAGTCAGCTGCTAGCTATAAATAACCACAACAATGGGCACCGACGGTGACTCGCTACTGATCCACTTGCTAGCTAGTTACCCACACATACCGGCATACCCCCAATGGCCGACGACGAGATGGAGTTGCGCGACCGAAACGGGAGCCGGAGATCATAGTTTAGGTTAATAAATTGTACCTCCAGAGCCGGATGATTTCGGCTTTGGAGGTATAATTAATTAACATAATGTGAGATCAAATAACTAAAGCTTCCCCAATGTGATCGTGCCATCCCCAACCGCTACCAGAGCGCGGGCGGACAGACGCGACCCGGCCACGCCTTGGCTCCTAAACGGCGAGCAGAGCGCGCAAAGGGACGCAACCCGAGGGCGCCTCAGCACCTAAATGGCGAGCAGAGCATGCGGAGGGACGCGAGCATAGCGCATCACGGCTGTCTAAACGGCGAGCAAGCAAATCCATAATTATTGCATATAGCAGTTGAACATAGCAGGGAATAGCAGTCCAACATTATTATTTTTGATGACATGCATTAGTATATTCTTAGTTAAATCTAAGGTCAATTTTTTGTCCTAAAAAATACGAAGGAGACCAATAAACCATGACGGAGCTATTACCTATACCAACACAGACGCCTAGTGCGGGAATTAATGATGTTATACACATGTCCATCAATCCACGCCAATGCTTCCCGCTGATATGTCTCCAACGTCTCTATAATTTTTTTATTGTTCCATGCTGTTATATTATCATTCGTGGATGTTTTACATTCATTTTATAGCAACTTTATATCATTTTTTGGGACTAACCTATTGACATAGTGCCCAGTGTAGTTGTTGTTTTTTGCTTGTTTTTTTACTTCGCAGAATATCCATATAAACGGAGTCCAAACGCAGCGAAACATTTTGGAGATTTTTTTCTGCCCAGAAGACAACTTGGGAGCCAAGGAAGTGCACAAGGGAAGGCACGTGGGGCCCACCACCCACCTAGGCGCGCCAGAGGCCCCTAGCACACCCTGATGGGTGGTGGGGCCCACGGAGGTCCTTTCCACCACCTCTTAGATCTACAAATACCCAGATATTCCAGAAACCCTAGGGGAGTCGACGAAACACAATTCCAGCCGCCGCAAGTTCCAGATCCACGAGACCCAATCTAGAGCCCTTTTCCAGCACCTTGCTGGAGGGGAACACGATCACAGAGGGGTTCATCTTCCTCATTGGTGCTCCTCCGATGATGCATGAGTAGTTTACCACAGACCTACATGTCCATAGGAAGTACCTAGATGGCTTCTTCTCTCTTTTTGATTCTCAATACAATGTTCTCCTTGATGTTCTTGGAGATCTATTTGATGTAATGACTTTTTGCGGTGTGTTTGTTGGGATCCGATGAATTGTGAGTTTATGATCAGATCTATCCATGAATATTATTTGAGTCTTATTTGATCTCTTATATGCATGATTATTATAGCCTCGTATTTCTTCTCTGAAACTTTGGTTTAGTTAGGCCAACTAGATTAATTTTTCTTGCAATAGGAAGAGGTGCTTTGTGATGGGTTCGATCTTGCGGTGTCCTCACCCAGTGACAAAAGGGGTAGTGAGTCACACATGTATCATTGTTATTAAGGATAAAAAGATAGGGCCTATTCCTACATGAATAGATCTTGTCTACATCATGTCATCGTTCTTATTGCATTACTTCGTTTCTCCATGAACTTAATACACTAGATGCATGCTGGATAGCGGTCGATGTGTGGAGTAACAGTAGTAGATGCAGGAAGGAGTCGGTCTACTACTCTTGGACGTGATGCCTATATACATGATCATTGCCTTGGATATCATCATAATTATTTGCTCTTCTAGCAATTGCCCAACTGTAATTTGTTTACCCACCGTATACTATTTTCTTAAGAGAAGCCACTAGTGAAATCTACGGCCCCCTGGTCTATTTTTTATCATATTGTTTTCAGATCTATTATTCCAAAAACCCAAAAATACCTTGCTGCACTTTTTATTTATTTATTATATTTTTTTTGTCAGATCTATTTACCAAATCTCATACAATTTAATCTACCTCAATACCGAGGAGGGATTGACAACCCGTCTTACACGTTGGGTTGTAAGTATTTGTTCTTTGTGTGCAGGTACCGTTTACATAGTGTTGCTTGGTTCTCCTACTGGATTGATAACCTTGGTTTCATAACTAAGGGAAATACTTACCGTTGTGTGCTGCATCATCCTCTCCTCTTCGGGGAAATACCAATGCAAATACAAGCAATCAGGAAGAATTTCTGGCGTCGTTGCCGGGGAGACATCATCAACATCTATCAGGTTCCTAATCACAAATCTCATCTCCTTGCAATTTACATTATTTGCCATTTTCCTCTCATTCTCATCTCCCCCACTTCTAAAACATTTTTGCGAAAAACACAAAAATATTTGCCTTTTTATTGCCTTCTTTTCCGTTTGCCCTTTTCTCGGTTGCTTGTGATCTTGCTTGTCCAACTTATTGCTATGGCTAGTTCTTCCTCTATTATGTGTACCCCAGATAACGAAGTTCTCAATTTTAAGCAAAGGGGAGGAGAGAATTTAAAAGATGATTGGTATAGGATTTACAGTGCTCATAATAGATCTATTCATAAGCAATCTACTATTATTCTTCTTCGCAGTTTTTATGTGGGCATTACCACTTGGTATAGATTTGTTCTTGACACTATCACTGGTGGGAATTTCTTGGTGTGTCCCTCTTTGGATGCTTTTAATGCTATGGGAGATTTAGTGGGTGCACCACCTATCATTGTCAATGAAACAATTTTAACTCTTGAGCATGTTATGCAAGTCTAGATGCTATTGAAAAGAAAATAGTCACCCAAGAACATATTGAAATTTTTGATAAAAGGATGCATAATCTTGCTAATAAAATTGGGTCAAAGGCGGGAGATGCTATTAAATTATTAAAATAAAAGGGACCCATAGTTAATGAAAGGATAGAAGAGAGCCCCGCTCGGATTGATAAGTTGGAAGAATTTTTTTAGCAATTTGAGCTCGCCTTTTTCTTCCGTTAAAACTATAGGAAAAAACTCCTAAGAATTGCCCTACACATGTTTCTAAAAACAAGGGTGCTGCTTCTAGTAACAACAATGAAGATCTTAAAATGATTAGTATTCACCCCAACTTTGTTGAAGTGATCAAAAGCCCTACTTGCAAGAATGAATTCTTCAATGTTATTCCTAGGAGTATTATTATTGAAAATATGCATGCTAAATCCTTGAAGAATTTTGGTTGTGTGATTGAGAGTTGGAAACTAAAGATGACAATACTTAAGTCTATGCATTATGCCTAGCTAGGGGCATAACACGATAGCGCTTGTTGGGAGGCAACCAATGAATAAAATTTATTTTTTCCTTTTTCTTTATGTTCTTGAGTGTTTTCACAATTATGCTACTGTTATGATTGTGTTTTTATGTTTTATTTAGTGTTTGTGCCAAGTAAAGCCTTTGGGATCTTGTTGGGCAATATTTGATTTGATCTTGTTGAAAAACAGAAACTTTTGTGTCCAGTAGCGGAATTTTTAAAAAATAAGAAGCGACAAAAATTCTTATTTTTTTACACAAGATTGATATAAAGACTGCCTATGTTGTTCTAATTTTCAGAATTTTTGGAGTTACAGAAGTATGGTTAGAGTCCAGATTACTACAGATTGTTCTATTTTTGACAGATTCTATTTTTGTTGCATTGTGTGCTTATTTTGATGAATCTATGGACTATATTTGAGGGTATAAGCCATGGTAAAGTTAGAATACAATAGGTATAATGCAATAATAAAATATGAATTGGTTTGCAACAGTACTTAAAGTGGTGATTTGCTTTATTATACTAACGGATCTCACGAATGTTTTGTTAAGTTTTGTGTGATTGAAGTTTTCAAATTTTGGGTGAGATCACGATGGATGAAGGAATAAGCAGTGAAAAGAGCCTAAGCTTGGGGATGCCCATGGCACCCCAAGGTAATATTCAAGGAGAACCAAGCAACTAAGCTTGGGGATGCCCCGGAAGGCATCCCCTCTTTCTTCTAACAACCATCAATAGTTTTACTTGGAGCTATATTTTTATTCGTCACATATCATGAGTTTTGCTTGGAGCGTCTTGTATTATATGAGTCTTTGCTTGTTTGGCTTTTTAGTTTGTCGCAATCATACTTGTTGGACACACCTATTTGAGACAGCCATAATTATGTTATGATTTGTTAGAATTGCTCTATATGCTTCACTTAAATTTTTTTGAGCTATGGAATTGCTCTAGTGCTTCACTTATATCTTTTTGAGCATGGTGGCGCTTTAATTTTTGAAGAAATACTCTCATGCTTCACTTAGATTAATTTGAGAGTTAGTAATTTTTTTGAAGAACTACTCTCATGCTTCACTTAGATTAATTTGAGAGTTAGTAAAAAAAAATTCTCTCATGCTTCACTTATATTAATTTGAGAGTTGAAAATTGTTATGCTCGTGTTCTTCACTTAAATTGGTTTGAGCTTGTTTTAAGCAATGGTAATATATGAAACTAGTCCCAAAGTGATAGATATTCAAGAGGGATATAATAAAAACTTTTATGAAGATCATTGGATAGTATAAACTTGATTCTTTGTAATAGTTTTGAGATATGATGATAGTAATATGTTAGTCATGTTGGTGAGTAATTATGCTTTAGTAAGAATACTAGTGTTAAGGTTTGTGATTCCCTATGCAAGCACGGAAGTCAATAGTTATGCAATGAAATTACGTCGTACTTGTGGTGCATTATTCGGTGTTAGTTATGCTTAATGCTCGTTTATGAGAATTTTTGTTTCTTGGTTGGTTGCCTCTCAATCTTTTTGCTAGCCTCGACTTGTACTAAGTACAAATACTACTTGTGCATACAAAATCCTTAAAACCAGCTATGCCATATGAGTCCACCATACCTACCTATATGCGGTATTTCCATGCCGTTCCAAGTAAATTTGTATGTGCCAACTCTAATTTTCAAAATGAATTTCCTTTTTGTGTGCCCGTACCGCTCATGAAGCTGCAAGGGGTGGCCAATATTTTTCCATGCTAGATGTGTTATTCTCAAGATGATTGTTTGCTCACTTTTCATTGCACGAGAGTGTGGCGGTAATAGGGATGCCCAATCCCGAAATGAAAAAGAAATTTACTTTATGTTTTCAAATAATAAATTCCTTGGAAAGTGTTGGTATGGAAGGCACCCGTGGATACGGCTAGCCATAGATTGTGAAAGAATGGTGGAAAAAGGAATAAACTTTATTTTATGTTTGGGAACCACCTATGATGTATCTAGCATGGAAAGTATTGGGAATTACTCGGTCATTTTCATTGACGGGAAAAGCATGCCTCTCAAAATATTTTTTATCTCTCAATTTAAGCTTTGAGCTCTGGCACCTCTATAAATCTTCGCTTCCCTCTGCGAAGGGCCTATCTATTTACTTTACGCAATTTTTATTTTTATTTGAGTCTCCATCTTCTCTTATAAATCACCAACTAGGGAGCACTATGATCATACTTGTGCATTGGATGTATCTAATATTTGAGTGTGTTTCATGAACGGATCAATGATTGAGCATGATGGGCCAGGGATAACTTTCTTTGGTGTTGATATTTCGAAAGACTTGGTTGCTTGTTGATATGCTTGAGTATTGAAGTCTTCATGTCAAATATAGACTATTGCTTTGAACAATCTAAAAGTTCAAATGTCCATGCTACAAAAGCAAAGAATATGTGATGAACATGTTAGGCAGCATGCCACATCAAAAATTCTGTTTTTATCATTTACCTACTCGAGGACGAGCAGGAATTAAGCTTGGGGATGCTAATATGTCTCCAACGTATCTATTATTTTTTATTGTTTCATGCTATTATATTATCATTCTTGGATATTTTACTTTCATTTTATAGAAACTCTATATAATTTGTTGGGACTAACCTATTGACATAGTGCCCAGTGCCAGTTGTTGTTTTTTGCTTGTTTTTTTACTTCACAGAATATCCATATCAAACGGAGTCCAAACGGAGCAAAACTTTTTGGAGATTTTTTCCTGCCCAGAAGACAACTTGGGAGCCAAGGAAGTGCACGAGGGAAGGCCCGTGGGGCCCACCACCTATCTGGGCGCGCCTTGATGGGTGGTGGGGCCCACGGAGGTCCTTTACACCGCCTCTCAGCTATATTAGTATCCGGATATTCCAGAAACCCTAGGGGAGTCGACGAAACACAATTCCAGCCACCACAAGTTCCAGAACCACGAGATCCAATCTAGAGCCCTTTTCCGGCACCTTGCCGGAGGGGAACACGATCACAAAGGGGTTCATCATCCTCATTGGTGCTCCTCCGATGATGCATGAGTAGTTTACCACAGACCTACGGGTCCATAGGCAGTAGCTAGATGGCTTCTTCTCTCTTTTTTGATTCTCAATACAATGTTCTCCTCGATGTTCTTGGAGATCTATTTGATGTAATGACATTTTGCGGTGTGTTTCTTGGGATCCGATGAATTGCGAGTTTATGATCGGATTTATCCATGAATCTTGTTTGAGTCTTCTTTGATCTCTTATATGCATGATTATTATAGCCTCGTATTTCTTCTCTGAAACTTTGGTTTAGTTAGGCCAACTAGATTTATTTTTCTTGCAATGGGAAGAGGTGCTTTGTGATGAGTTCGATCTTGCGGTGTCCCCACCCAGTGACAGAAGGGGTAGCGAGGCACGCATGTGTCGTTGCTATTAAGGATAAAAAGATGGGGTCTATTCCACCATGAATAGATCTTGTCTACATCATGTCATCGTTCTTATTGCATTACTCCGTTTCTCCATGAACTTAATACACTAGATGCATGCTGGATAGCGGTCGATGTGTGGAGTGATAGTAGTAGATGCAGGCAGGAGTCGGTCTACTAATCTTGGATGTGATGCCTATATACATGATCATTGCCTTGGATATCGTCATAATTATTTGCTCTTCTATCAGTTGCCCAATAGTAATTTGTTTACCCATCGTATGCTATTTTCTCGAGGGAAGCCACTAGTGAAATCTATGCCCCCTAGGTCTATTTTCTATCATATTGTTTTTAGATCTATCATTCCAAAAAACCAAAAATACCTTGTTGCACTTTACGTGTCATGTCATGAAACCGTGTCAAGTTTCATGATTTTTGGGCGAGCTTTGGATTTACGAGGATTTTGAAACCATGATTCTCAATGTTTCAGGACGACGAGACGTTTATAATTCGTTCTCATTCCTTCAGTGAG
Organism: Aegilops tauschii subsp. strangulata; assembly: GCF_002575655.3. Lineage (NCBI taxonomy): Eukaryota > Viridiplantae > Streptophyta > Magnoliopsida > Poales > Poaceae > Aegilops > Aegilops tauschii. The sequence goes on from NC_053036.3 coordinate 283,766,246, forward strand.
ACCTAAATATGTACCCAAGGACACATGTACGATTTTCAACCCATTTTGGTGCACTGGAGCATGTGCTTGTAGTTCAAATTTGAATTATGGACATTAAATGCCTAGAAAACTCAATTAATGTATAAAAAAGGCCAAACGAGACCTGAATAATTTCAAATTTTAGCATGAATCTCTTGTTGTCCCATGTTGATGCAGAAAAAAATACAAGGCGAGAAGAGGCAGCGGTTGTTGTTTCGCCCACAAGGCGGACACATTTCCCTATCGGAACCACGAGGGTTCTTGCGAGAAGCTCCGGTTTGTAAGAGGTTTGTTATAAAGCTTGGCCCAAATTGGACAATTTTTTTACCACGACATATATGTGCAATCTTGTGACACCATGCCAAGTTTCATGATTTTCTAGTGAATTTTGGATTTACAGGGATTTAAAAAACCGAGATTCCCAATGTTTGAGGCTAATCCGGGACGACGAGACGGTTGTAATTCATTCCCATTCCTTCAATGAGACCTACACATGCACCCAAGGACACATGTATGATTATTGTCGACATTTTGGTGCACTGGATCATGTGCTTCTAGTTCAGATTTGAATTATGGACACTGAATGCCTAGAAAACTCAATTAATGTATAAAAAGACCAAACGAGCCCTGGATAATTTCAAATTTCAGCAAGAATCTCCTGTTGTTCCATGTTGCCTGTAGAAAAAATACAAGGTGAGAAGAGCCAGCGATTATCGTTTCGCCCACAAGGGGGACGCGTTTCCCTATCGGAACCACGAGGCTTCTTGAGAGAAGATCTGGTTTATAAGAGGCTTGTAATAAAGCTTGGCCCAAATTGGACAATTTTTTTAGCACGACATATATGTGCCATGTCGTGACACCATGCCAAGTTTCATGATTTTCTGGTGAGTTTTGGATTTATGGGAATTTAAAAACCGAGATTCCCAATATTTGAGGCCGAGCCAAGACGCTGAGACGGTTGTAATTCATTCCCATTCATTGCATGGGACGTAAACATGCACCCAAGGACACATGTATGTTTTTCTAGCCATTTTGGTGCATGGGATCATGTATTTGTAGTTCAGAGTTGAATTATGGACATTAAATGCCTACAAAACTCAATTAATGTATAAAAAGGCCAAACGAACCCTGAATAATTTCAAATTTCAACATGAATCTCCTGTTGTTCCATGTTGCATGTAGACAAAAATACATGGCGAGAAGACGTGGCGATTATCGTTTCGCTCACAAGGGGGGACACGTTTCCCTATCGGAACCACAAGGGTTCTTGTGAGAAGCTCCAGTTTGTAAGAGGCTTGTAATAAAGCTTGGCCCAAATTGGACAATTTTTTTACCACGACATATATGTGCCATGTCGTGGCACCATGCCAAATTTCATGATTTTCTGGTGAATTTTGGATTTACTGGGATTTAAAAACCGAGATTCCCAATGTTTGAGGCCGAGGTAGGACGACTAGATGGTTGTAATTCATTCCCATTTCTTGCATGGGACCTAAACACGCACCGAAGGACACATGTATGATTTTTCTAGCCATTTGGGTGCGCTGGAGCATGTATTTGTAGTTCAATTTGAATTATGCACTTTAAATTAATGCTTAGAAAACTCAATTATAATGTATAAAAAAGGCCAAACGAACCCTGAATATTTAAAGCAGTTCTGGTCAACCGTCTGGCACCCGTGGGTAAGCGTTGTGCGCATGCGTCGTGCTAGCTCGCGCTTCCTTCTTTACTAAGTTATCCATATTAATGGTGTTATATACGAAAACACCACCGTTTCCTGCCACTCCTCCCATCGGTTTCCCGCCTCTTCTCCCATTGGTTTCCCGCTGCCAGTGTCAGTGCTCATAGAAGGCTAGACGGCGACACACCGGTCATGTAAATATTTCACAAAGTTTCTAAAAGCACAAACGTGTGTGATAGTAGGGAGTAGGTCCCACACGGTGACCAGCGTGCAATGCTTTAAAGGCAAGGAGTCAACTCTTATCAGCATGGGGCGGGTTCCCATCCGCTAGCCGAGTCAAATAGAATGTAGAAGTTAAGCGTGCTGGGGCTGGGGGAGTCTAAGGATGGGTGACCTGGTGAGAAGTTGCATATCTCAAGCTTCATTTAAGCGCCATGATACGGTCATTACAAACATTTAGTATCTAAATGTGTCTGTAGTGACCTGTCATGTCGATTATATAAACCTATGGATCCTTGTTTCAATAATTTGTAGAATGATGTTTTTTCATTATTTCTTGTTCTAAAAAATCGGAGAATAAATGATGTGTCTGTAGTGACCTGTCATGTCGATTATATATACCTTGGGATCCTTGTTTTGGTAATTTGTAGAATGATTTTTTTCGTTATTTATTATTCTAAAAAATCAGAGAATAAATGATTGAGATCCCACCCAATCTATCCCTTTGACCCAACGCACGAGAATAGTTTGACCATGACGGGTTCCTCATCTAACCCTTTGACCCAACGCATGAGAAGGGTTTGACCATGATGATTTCCTCTTGCTCTGTGTTCCATGTTAGACCAAATCAAGTTTGAGCACTTGCGTTGGGCGATATCCCCCTTCACCTGCCACAAAGTTGGGGAACTGGCATCGTACGTCTTGAACATGGCTTGGGGGTACGGTGTTCGGTTTGTAATGTAGTTGGTGCCCCATCGAACTTGTGCATTGGGGATTTGAACAGATCACACACCACCCATACATATTTTTGGGCCGCATGCAGGGTATAAGGGGTCTTCTGATTGGCCCCGTCTCCCTTGTGCAGTCATATAGGAGTAGGATTTTCTACAATAGCTTGCCACGAAACTAGTTAAGGATTTCGACGGTGTAAAAGTTCTCAAAAATCCTGGAAAAAAATACCAAACCAACACACCTATAATATAACATGATCCAATGGAGGGATTGAAAAAATATGGCTGCATGTGTCCTGGACAAAAAGAACAAATATTTCATATTTTTTACTTACTTTTAAACCATTAAATGTCTAGCAAGCCTTAACTAGTTCTGTGGCAAGCTATGATAGACACAGTTTTACCTACACACACACACACACACACACACACACACACACTGTAGCGATCCGACCTCAGACGGTCAAATCTCTATGTTCAGTGTCATCCCTGGATCGGTAATGCTGACACACACAGTACTCGAAGGATTTATAACAGAGTAGCAATCACACAGTTATTACATCAATGTCTCAAAAGAGAACTTATTACAATAAATATGGCTTAAGGCCATCTAAATAAGATAACAGCGGAATGCTTGGAAGATAAAGTGAGTCCATCAACTCCAACGGCATAGCTGAGTGCACGACAAACGACCTAGCGCACCTTACTCCTCGTCTGAAAAGTCTGCAACATGATACGTTGCAGCCCGAAAACGGGTCAGCACATGGAATATGCTGGCAATATAACACAGTAGAGCAATGAACAGATAAATGCTACCACTACATGCAAATATGGCTGGTGGAGGCTCTATGGTTATATTGTTTTGCGAAAAGCCAATTTTTCCCTACAACAAAGGAATATATTTTATTTAACTATCATGGTGGTTGAAACATTGAGAATGGTACCCCCATCTCAATCCCAATTAAAAAGTAATTATCAACCCAACAAATTAATTTAGAGTGATGAGATCAATCCAATAATTCAAGTACCAGATACTCAAGTTGTCCATAACCGGGGACATGGCTAACCATGATTAGTTTGTACACTCTGCAGAGGTTTGCACACTTTTCCCCACAAGACTCGATCTCCTCCATTGGATTTCTCGCATTTCATGGTGTTTGAGAAACGGATGACCGAGACACAGTCTTTCAGAAGCATTAACTCTAACCCCGGGTAGACAGTACCAACCTACATCCCCTACACATCTACTAGCCTACCACTGGAAGAGGTCATGCAACATACTCAACTATGCCCATAATAGCTTGTGGCTGCACACGGAAGTTTCTAGCACGAATAATCTTATGATCCCTTTGAGCCTGGGTGGCGGACCATAGGATGATCACATGGTATAACCCCGGGATCTCCTAGGACAACACTGGTATAACCCCAGGTGCCCAAAACCAACAATCCACCCAGATGTGTATTAAAGTTGCCACCTTAAGTTAAACCATTAAATAAACAATCTCACATCTGTCATGGATACACTCAAACCCAATCCATGTCTACGAGCATAGCATAGCAATATAAGCATAACGTAGAAGTAACTCCCAAGGGTTTGATAATAAAACAGGTAATCGGTTCTACCTCATCATCTACTTCCCAATACCCACATGTTAATCACATCCTAATTATGCAGTGTTTGAGGATTGTATCTAATGCATAAAAACTGGGTATGAATAGAGTATGATCAATGTGTTACTTGCCTTGCTGACGATCCGCAAAACCTAGTGACTCGTAGTAGCACGCTTCGCACTTCGGGAATTCTATCGCACGGGTAAAACTCAAATAAGAAGATATAACCAGAAAGTTCAACTGAAGAACTCCGGTTTGCAAAAAGAATCAAATCGAACGAAGCAACGAAACTCAAACTACGAAAGAAACAAGATTCGTTTACTAATATGGACTAAAGTCAAATTTTACAATACCAAAATCTTGTTCAAGTTGGTTAAACAGAAAGAGGGCTTCAAGACGAAGATCTAGGCACTTGTCTCACCTGATTTGGATAAACGAGCAAAAAGATAAACTAAAACGAAGATCAGGGCAGAAATCGCGATCGAAAATAATCGCGGAAAAACCCTGGAAAATAAAACGAGACGAACAGGCTAATGAACGAACGTCGCTGTCTGCGGCTATCTGACGAACAGCGTTCGTTAAAACGAATGTATGGACGAACGTCCGCTATTTAACTAAACCGAAGAAAAACCAAACAAAACCGATCTAAATAAAAAAACCGATCTAGGGTTTTTCTGAAAAAAAAGAACCGGGGTTAACCGAAGAAAATGGACCGGTCAACGGCAGGGTCAACGGTGGCAGCTGCATCGACGGCGGGCGGTGGCGCGCCGGCGGTGGCAGCGGCGGCGGCGCAAGCGAGGGCTGGCAGCGGCGGCACGACTAGGGTTTGGTGGCGGGGCGCGGCGCTGTGGTGGGCTGGGGCGGCCGGCTCGGGCTGGTTTTAATGGCCCCGGGCACGGTGTCCTGGACGGACACGGCCCGTTAGGTCGGTTCGGATTTTTTTTAAATAAATCCTGACGCAGAAAAACTAATAAAAAAACTAAACAGAGTCCAAAAATCCTGAAATAAATCTTCACGGGCTTCAAATTATATTGCGGACAAAGTGAACATCTATTTGGGCCTCTAATGCAATTTTCAAAAACGCATATTTTTCCTAATTCAAATAAAATAGCAATAAAATCCCAATAACATTATTTATTTGATTTTAACATTTTTCCTCCCATATTTCTTTTATTTTGGAGAAGTCATATTATCTCCTCTCATATATTTTAGTATGAAATATTTTTCGAAGAGAAAAATAATTAAAACCAAATGATCCCCTTTTCAAAATTTGAGAAAAACTCAAATATGAAAATAACGAAATTCCCAACTCTCTCCGTGGGTCCTTGAGTTGCTTTGAATTTCGAGGATTCGCGAAATGAAATGCGATAAAATATGATATGCATGAATGACCTATGTATAACATTCCAAATTGAAAATTTGGGATGTTACACACACACACACATAGGAAAATGGTTGTGTATTCCTGAGAGTATATACTCCCGCTCCTCATATACCACATAGATGAATCTTTTATACCTTTTATTATTTTCAATATACTTCATTAATAATTACTAGATACCCCAAAATGAGTTTCCTAAAAAAAATCATGTGTGTCTCATATTTTCGAGGTATATATCATCCCTTGGACCGATAATGAGGGGGGTTTGGCCATGAATGGATTCCTCCTAGTTCGTGTTAGGGCGGGTCACGGTGACATGTTCGAGCAAAGTTCGAGCTCATGCGTTCTCAGGATTCCCTTCCACATGCTCGAATTGGTGGGTTGGACCGACACTGTACCTTGAGTATGTCGTCCTTAATTACCTGGCTTTCATGGGGGTTGTCTGTATCGAGAGGCAGGTGCCACATCTAAATTGTACATTAACTGGTGCAGAGACATGCTATACAAATGGTTTTTACCCCCTTTCCACGACGGCGTTTTAAACCGTCACCTGTGAGTGTGTGCGTAGGGGGGTCCTTCCTACACGACCCAGAAATCGTCGTGGATAGGCCCTTCGGTCACACCGCGGGGCAAAATGAGCTCGTGTGTGATCGGGCGAGGCATCGGAGACAATTATACATGCCCAATCATTTTCGTTCGTATGTACATCCCACACAGTGAATCCCAGAAAAACATTTCCGTTTGTATGTATATCACACACACATTTTTATGTGGAAACGCTTGCGCAAGGTGGCCTAACGCAAACAGTTCTCTGGCGGAAGTCGTGTGTGATTGTTAATTGATCCAACACGCCTACTTTCTAGAAATCGTGTGGGTTGTTCGAGTTCATCGCCCACGGTGTTTTCAAAGCAACCGTCTGCAATATAGAACCCAATAAGCAGGGTAATTGGCCTATTATTGATAATCCATGTAGTAAACAAATTGACATTTCTTATAAGACACACCAGATATTTCATATCCGTATAACGGCAACCAGGATTTCATAATCGAATTACATCAGATAGCTTCAACACTCAGTTTCACCATATAGGGATATAGCTAGCTACGCCATTACCCAACAGCCCCAAGTTTCACATGCGACAATGAAAACCTTTGGAAAGTAGCATCATACACGGTAAATACACAAATAAATCTCATCGGGGAATCTGCAGAAGCGGAAGGCGAATATTGAGCCTTAAGTGATGTTGAATGTCCTTGCAACTTTAGGCCAGTGCCTACGGATAATTGCCCGCCCAACCTTCGTCCTCTTCAGGAAGACTTCAATATTGTACTATGGGTATGGAATGAATACCTTCCTTGCCTCTTGATCATGCAGGTGGTTTGAGAGGTAATCATCAGTGAACTGCTTTGGAAAGTACTGAAAACAAAGATATGCATAAATCGTTGTTACAAATTTTGAAATGGCACAAGGGGTAAAAACAAGGTAAAAGAGTTAGTACCATCCTATAGTTGACTGTTGTCTTCTTCATTATGCAAACAAAGATCTTGCTGTTATTCATCGCAAGTTTCTTTATCCTAGCAATCTTTCTTAGTTTCTTGACTTGACTAATATTCATGGACATCTCATTTCCCCATATGTAAAATGGGTCAAAAGTGGGTCTAAGCCTCTGACAGCAGGACCTACATGTGCAAGAACAAATTGTAAGAAACCTAAATATTAGAATGATTCCTGCAACTGCACAATAATGTGCTATTAGCGAAAGGACCATGCATGAGCAAACCTTGATGGTAAACCACAGTGCCTCCCATTGTTTCCCTGCAACACATATAAAGAAGATCTTGATCAGGTTAACTGAGAGTTGCCATACTATCAGTAGAATATGTATGGAGTACAGCCAAATTCGATTTATTTCTCACATGCATAACAATACAAAATTGTACCCACAACAAATGAAAATCAAATTGCAGAACTGAACCAAATAGTTAACTAGACAGCAGAACAAATGAACCAAAACAGTTAACTGAGCACGACATTGTAGAATATAACATATACTAGAAGATAAGACAGTTAACGAAACCAAGAATGGTTGAGAAGTACTCCCTCCGTCCCAAAATAAGTGTCTTATTTTGGGACAGAGGGAGTACTACGAAATGTAGCAATTGTTGGACAAAACTGTTAACTGAACATTACATTTCAGAATATCAGATTGCATATTAACATTAAAGAGGACAAATCACTAGAAGGCACTGGTGGTGGCCTCGAGAAAACAACACAAACTATATTTTAAAGTAGACAACCACATGGTGGTACCGACGGTGGCCTCGAAGACGAGGTGCTCCTCCAAGATCTGGCGGTCAGCACGCATGGCAGCCATCGCGACCTCGTCCGCGCGTGTGACCGCGATTTGCTTCTCCGCTGCGAGATGCTACTGCGCTCCATGCTATATGAGAACCCAATAGTATAGGGGATCAATTGTAGCTATTTCAATAAGTAAGAGTGTCGAACACAACGAGGAGCTAAAGGTAGAACAAATATCCCCTCAAGTTCTATCGACCACCGATACAACTCTACGCATGCTTAACGTTCGCTTTACCTAGAACAAGTATGAAACTAGAAGTACTTTGTAGGTGTGATAGGATAGGTTTGCAAGATAATAAAGAGCACATAAATAAAAACTAGGGGCTGTTTAGATAAAGAAACAACTAAGTTAGTTTAGTAGAGAGGTTTTTGTAATGCAAGAAAGTTATTTGTCCCTAGGCAATCGATAACTAGACAGGTGATCATTATTGCAATTTTATATGAGGGAGAGGCATAAGCTAACATACTTTATCTAGTTGGATCATATGCACTTATGATTGGAACTCTAGCAAACATCTGTAACTACTAAAGATCATTAAGGTAAAACCCAACCATAGCATTATAAGGTATCAAGTCCTCTTTATTACCATACGCAAACAACCTACTTACTCGGTTATGTCTTTCTATCACTCACGCCGCCCACCATAAGCAAATCATAAGCATATTGCAAACCCTACAGTGGGGATCCCTCACGCTAACGCGATATGGAGAGCACCATAGGACAACACCAATAATAAAACATACAACTCAAACCAATCATGATCATCAATCAACCCATAGGACAAAACGGATCTACTCAAACATCATAGGATAGCCATACATCATTGGGAAATAATATATAGAGTTGAGCACCATGTTTAAGTAGATATTACAGCAGGGAGAAGGGGTGTTACACCGTTGCATAGAGGGGGAGAGAGTTGGTGATGACGGCGGCGAAGTTGTTCGTGTAGATCGCCGTCATGATGATGGCCCCGGCGGCGTTTCGACGCCACCGGGGGAGAGGCGGAGAGGGCCCTCCTCCTTCTTCTTCTTCCTTGACCTCCCCCTAGATGGGAGAAGGGTTTCCCACTGGTCCATGGCCTCCATGGTGGCGGAGGGGCGAGAGCCCCTCCGAGATTGGATCTCTCTCTCTCTCTCTCTCTCTCTCTCTCTCTCTCTCTCTCTCTCTCTCTCTCTCTCTCTCTCTCTCTGTTTCCTTGTATTTCTGCACTCCCAGATTCTGGCCTTTCACCATTTCTTAAATTCGCGAAGATCCGTAACTCCGATTGGGCTAAAATTTTAACACGATTTTTATCCAGATATTAGCTTTCTTGCGGCCGAAGAAGGGCACCAACCACTTTACGGGGTGGCCACAAGGGCCTAGGGCGCGCCCTACCCCCTGGTGCACGCCCCATGCCTTGCCGCTGCCTTGGGCATTGTCTCGCGTTGATTCTTTTTTGCCAAAAATCACATATATTCCAAAAAAATATCTTTAAATTTTTATCGCGTTCGGACTCCGTTTGATATGGATTTTCCGCGAACAAAAAACATGCAACAAACAGGAACTGGCACTGGCACTGGATCAATATGTTAGTCCCAAAAATTATATAAAAAGTTGCCAAAAGTATATGAAAATTGTAGAATATTGGCATGAAACAATAAAAAATTATAGATACGATGGAGACGTATGAGCATCCCCAAGCTTAATTCCTGCTCGTCCTCAAGTAGGTAAATGATAAAAAAGATAACTTTTGATGTGGAATGCTACCTAGCATAATCTTGATCATATAATCTAATCATGGCATGAATATTAAGACACGAGTGATTCAAAGCAATAGTCTATCATTTGACATAAAGACAATAATACTTCAAGCATACTAATAAACCAATCATGTCTTCTCAAAATAACTTGGTCAAAGAAAGTTATCCCTGCAAAATCATATACTCTGGCTATGCTCCATCTTCACCACACAAAGTATTTCATCTTGCACAACCCCGATGACAAGCCAAGCAATTGTTTCATACTTTTAATGTTCTGAAGCCTTTTCAACTTTCACGCAATACATGAGCGTGAGCCATGGATATAGCACTATAGGTGGAATAGAAGGTGGTTGTGAAGAAGACAAAAAGAAGGAGATAGTCTCACATCAACTAGGCAAATTAATGGGCTATGGAGATGCCCATCAATCGATGTCGATGCAAGTGAGTAGGGATTGCCATGCAACAGATGCACTAGAGCTATAAGTGTATGAAAGCTGAAAAGGAAACTAAGTGGGTGTGCATCCAACTTGCTTGCTCATGAAGACCTAGGGCATTTGAGGAAGCCCACTGTTGGAATATACAAGCCAAGTTCTATAATGAAAAATTCCCACTAGTAAAATATGAAAGTGACAAAATAGGAGACTCTCTATCATGAAGAACATGGTACTACTTTGAAGCACAAGTGTGGAAAAGGATAGTAACATTGTCCCTTCTCTCTTTTCTATCATTTTTTTCTCTTTTTTTGGTGGGCTTCTTTGGCCTCTTTTTTTATTTGGGTTTCTTTGGCCTCTTTTATTTTGATAACCTCACATGGGACAATGTTCTAATAATGATGTTCATCACATTTTTATTTACTTACAACTCAAAACTACAACTCGATACTAGAACAAAAGTATGACTCTATATGAATGCCTCCGGCGGTGTACCGGGATGTGTAATGATCTAGCGTAGCAAATGACATCAAAAAATGGACAAGCCATGTAAACATCACGCTAGCTATCTTACAATCATGCAAAGCAATATGACAATGATGGAGCGTGTCATAATAAAACAGAACGGTGGAAGTTCCATGGCAATATATCTCGGAATGGCTATGGAAATGCCATAATAGGTAGGTATGGTGGTTGTTTTGAGGAAGGGAATATGGTGGGTTTAATGCACCGGCAAAAGTTGCACATTACTAGAGAGGCTAACAATGGTGGAAGGGTGAGAGTGCGTATAATCCATGGACTCAACATTAGTGATAAAGAACTCACATACATATTGCAAAAGTCTATTAGATATCAAAACAAAGTACTACGCGCATGCTCCTAGGGGGATAGATTGGTAGGAAAAGACCATGGCTCGTCCCCGACTGCCACTCATAAGGAAGACAATCAATAAATACCTCATGCTCCAACTTCGTTACATAACGGTTCACCATACGTGCATGCTATGGGAACCACAAACTTTCACACAAGTATTCTTACCAGTCCACAATTACTCACTAGCATGACTCTAATATCAGCATCTTTATATCGCAAAACTATTGCAAGGAATCAAACATATCATATTCAGTGATCTACAAGTTTTATGTAGGATTTTATGACTAACCATGTAATGACCAATTCCTGTTAACTCTCTAAATAGATATAAGTGAAGCAAGAGAGTTTAATACTTTCTACAAAAGATATGCCCACACTCTAACAAATATAAGTGAAGCAAAAGAGCATTCTACAAATGGTGGTTTTCTATGTGTAGAGAAACATGCAATCCAAACTTCAAATGATATGAGTGAAGCACATGAAGCATTCTATAAAGCCATAGTCAAAAGATATAAGTGAAGTGCAAAGAGCATTCTATAAATCAACCAAGGACTATCACATACCAGCATGGTGCATAAAATAAAAAGGAAAAATAAACACAAAAGACGCTCCAAGATTTACGTATATCATGTGACGAATAAAATAGCTCCAAATAAAATTATCGATGATCGTTGGAAGAAAGACGGGATGCCTTCAGGGGCATCCCCAAGCTTAGTTGCTTCATAGTCATTGAATATTACCTTGGGGTGCCTCGGGCATCCCCAAGCTTAGGCTCTTGCCACTCCTTATTCCTTCATCCATCGTGATCTCACCCAAAACTTGAAAACTTCAATCACACAAAACTTAACAAAACCCTCGTGAGATCCGCTAGTATAATAAAGCAAATCACCACTTCATGTACTGTTGCAAACCCATTCATATTTTATTTTTGCATTGTAGCTATTGTATTATAACTTCTCCATGGCTGATACCACCGATAAAATCGATAGTTTCATCAAAACTAGCAAAACAATGAATCAAAAACAGAATCTGTATTAAACAGGACAGTCTGTAGCAATCGGAACATCTACCATACTTATGTAACTCAAAAAATTAGGAAAAAATAAAACATTTGCATAGTAGTACCGTGTACAAATTTCAGAAACATTCGACGTTCCAGTAAAAAATGAAAAGTCACGCGCTACAGCCAATGTTTCTGCTTTTGCACTGCACAAACCAAACAAGCAATGTAATAATCCTAAAGGCAAATCTTGGCACATTATTTTTATAATACAAAGAATTTGTACAAGGTGATAATTATTTTTGTTGAAAAGTTTCTGTAACCGAGATTCACAAAGTTTCCATGGGCATGAACAAAGTTCAAGGACGTCCCCACTTCAACGATGCTTGTCTCTCTCACTTTCACTTTTCTTTTTGAAAAAGTTTTAGGTCCTCCAATTTTTTTTTGTTTTTAAACTTTTTAAAAGCACTCAACAAAAATAAATGACTCTCTAAAACTTCCGGGTTGTCTCCCTGACAGTGCTTTCTTTAAAGCAATTAAGCTAGGCATAAAGTGCTCAAGTAATGGATCCACCGTGATCCCAAGGTATATCAAAGCCAACTTTAATTAACAATGATTTGTGATTTAGTAGTGAGCACAAAGTAATATATATCATGCAACAATGAATTCTAACTCTCTATGCATGTCATAAAAAAAATCATGCACATCAAGTAAAGGCCAATGCATAGCATAAGCAGTTTCTTGCAAATTTATCATATAGGAAACATAGAGAGGCGAAGATGTAGTTCCTCTCTCATAATAATTGCAAGTAGGAGTAGCAAGCACATGCATATTATATCTATCAAAATCATCATGTGTAGTAGTAAAACCCAACCCATCAATATAATCCTTAATAAGCGCAAACTTCTCCGATATAGTGTAGTAGGGAGAATTCAAAAAGATAATAGGACTATCATGCGTGGGTGCAATAGCAACCATTTCTTTCATAACATAAGGAACTATAGCAAGTTCATCTCCATAAGCATCATTCATATTGGCATCATGGCCACAAGCATAGCAATCATCAATTTCATCAAAAAGGGATATTTCAAACGAATCAAAGGGATCATAGCAATCATCCTTCGGTAAGCACGAAGGGAAATTAAACAATGTATGAGTTGAAGAGTTACTCTCATTAGAAGGTGGGCACGGGTAGCTAATCCGCTCTTCCTCCTTTTGTTCTTCGCTCTCCTCATCATCTTTTTCATCTAATGAGTTCACAGTGTCATCAATTTCTTCTTCCCTAGATTGCTGCAAAATATTAGTCTCTTCATGGACAGTGGAGACTTTCTCAATAAACGCATCAATATCAGAATTATATTCATAATTCACATAGCAATATTTAAGTATAGCATAATTTTCAGGTCTGTAAACAACATCATCAAGATTTTCACACTTCTCAAACAAAGATTCAATTTCATAAGCACCCTTAAAAGCAACGAATTCTTCTATTCGTTCCACATCATAGTAATCATATATACCATTAGCATAAGAAGCCAAGGTTTTATTATCATTAAATTTACATGAAAATGGAAGGTGTGGAGCCTTCATCCTAGAGCAACAAGTATAATCATATCTCAAGCATAAATTGCGAGCATACCAATGCAACATATGAATTTGATCCCATAATAGTTTCCCTTTTTGCGTCAAGCGATAATCCCTAAAGTATTCACGTTGATCCAATGTGTCTCCCATTATATAGTTGAATGGGGTTTTCTCAGGATTATCAAAGTAGTGCATAATATCTTTCACAAAACGAGCATCGAGGGTTTTAGGAGGTTCCCCATCTCCATGAGTAGCAAGTACACCTAACTTTTTTGGTATTTCATATTCCATGTCCATAACTAAAGGTAGAGAACAACTTAGAACAGAAAATAAAATCTACTTAGTGATAAAGCAAAGTATTTTTCCTGATCAGAAAAATACATGAAAAAGAAAGGAGGTAGAATTTTTTTTGGAAAAATTCCTTTTGATCTAAGTGGAAGGATACAAGATTTTTTACTAGAAATTGCGCTCGAACAAGCACACACGAGAATATTAACCCCACGCTATTGCTCCCCGGCAACGGCGCCAGAAAAAGGTCTTGATAACCCACAAGTATAGGGGACCAGTTGTAGCCTCTTTAGATAAGTAAGAGTGTCGAACCCAACGAGGAGCTAAAGGTAGAATAAATATTCCCTCAAGTTCTATCGACCACTGCTACAACTCTACGCACGCTTAATGTTTGCTTTACCTAGAACAAGTATGAAACTAGAAGTACTTTGTAGGTGTGATAGGATAGGCGTTTGCAAGATAATAAAGAGCTAGTAAATAAAAATTAGGGGCTGTTTAAATAAAGAAACAACTAAGTTAGTTTTAGTAGAGAGATTTTTGTAACGCAAGGAAGTTATTTGTCCCTAGGCAATCGATAACTAGACCGGTGATCATTATTGCAATTTTATATGAGGGGCATGCATAAGCTAACATACTTTCTCTACTTGGATCATATGCACTTATGATTAGAACTCTAGCAAACATACGTAACTACAAAAGATCATTAAGGTGAAACCCAACCATAGCATTATAAGGTATCAAGTCCTCTTTATTCCCATACGCAAACAACCTACTTACTCGGGTCTGTGTTTCTATCACTCATGCCACCCACCATAAGCAAATCATAAGCATATTGCAAACCCTACAACGGGGATCCCTCACGCTTGCGCGACACAGAGAGCACCATAGGACAACACCAATACTAAAACATACAACTCAAACCAATCATGATCATCAATCAACCCATAGGACAAAACGGATCTACTCAAACATCATAGGATAGCCATACATCATTGGGAAATAATATATAGCGTTGAGCACCATGTTTAAGTAGAGATTACAACGGGGAGAGGGGGTGTTACACCGCTGCATAGAGGGGGAGAGAGTTGGTGATGACGGCGGCGAAGTTGTTGGTGTAGATCGCCGTCACGATGATGGCCCCAGCGGCGTTCCGGCGCCACCGGGAGAGAGGGGGAGAGAGCCCCCCTCCTTCTTCCTCCTTGACCTCCCCCTAGATCGGAGAAGGGTTTCCACTCTGGTCCATGGCCTCCATGGCTGGAGGGGCGAGAGCCCCTCTGAGATTGGATCTCTCTCTGTTTCCTTCTGTTTCTGCGCTCCCAGATTCTGGCCTTTCACCGTTTCTTAAATTCCTAGAGATCCGTCATACATCTCCAACGTATCTATAATTTATGAAGTATGCATGCTATTATATTTTCATTCAAAGGAAGACACCCAAAGGGCCAAAGCAGCATCTGGGGGGGGGCCTCGAGGGGGGCACAACCCACCAGGGCACGCCCAGGTGGGTTGTGCCCACCTCGGTGGCCTCCCGCACCCCTTCTCCGCCCTATAAATTCCCAAATATTCCAAAAACCCTCAGGGGTAAACCTAGATCAGAAGTTCCGCCGCTGCAAGGCTCTATAGCCATGAGAAACCAATCTAGACCCCGTTTCAGCACTCCGCCGGAGGGGGAAATCATCACCGGTGGCCATCTTCATCATCCCATTAGCCACCACGATGAGGAGGGAGTAGTCCACCCTCGGTGCTGAGGGTTTGTACCAGTAGATATGTGTTTCCCTCTCTCTCTCTCTCTCTCTCGTGTTCTTGAGATGTCATGATGTTGATGTATCGCGGGCTTTGTTAATATAGTCGGATCATATGGTGTTTTCCCCTCTCTATCTTGTGATGAATTGAGTTTTCCCTTTGAGATTTCATTTTATCGGATTGAATACTTTCATGGATTTGAGAGCACTTGATATATGTCTTGCAAATGAATACTCGTGGTCACAATGGGGTATCATATTGATTCACTTGATATATGTTTTGGCACTCAACTCGTGGGTTCCCGAGGTGACATTGGGGTAATCTACGCATAGGGGTTGATGCACGTTCTTGTCTTTGTTTCTCTGGTAGAGATCTTGGGGCACCCTTTGAGGTTCTTTGTGTTGGATTGAGTATTATGAATCTGAAATTATTTGGTCTTATTTCAGTACAAACTCTTGGATAGATCGATCGGAAAGAATAGCTTCGAGGTGGTTTCGTACCCTACAAACGATTTCTTCTTATGTTCTCCGCTAGATAGGAACTTTGGATTGATTCTTCATCGCACGTTGAGGGATGGTTATGTGATCCAATTATGTTAGCATTGTTGAGAGAATGCACTAGCGAAAGTACGGACCCTAGGCCTTGTTTCTAAGCATTGCAATACCGTTTTTGTGCCCGTTTACTATTTGCTACCTTGCTGTTTTTATTTATTCAGATTATAAAATATATTTCTACCATCCATATTACACTTTTATCACCATCTCTTCACCGAACTAGTGCACCTATACAATTTGCCATTGTATTGGGTGTGTTGGGGACACAAGAGACTTTTTATTATTTGGTTGCAGGGTTGTTTGAGAGAGACCATCTTCATCCTACGCCTCCCACAGATTGATAAACCTTAGGTCATCCACTTGAGGGAAAATTGCTACTGTCCTACAACAATCTGCGCTTGGAGGCCCAACATGAGTCTACAAGTATAAAGTTGCGTAGTAGACATCAAGCTCTTTTCTGGCGCTGTCGCCGGGGAGGTTAGGTAAGCGGCACTCACACCCCGTCAATGAAGCTCCTTTCTGGCGTCGTTGCCGGGGAGGTGAGTGCTTGAAGGAATATCTTTAGATCTTGCAATTGAATCTTTTAGTTTTTTGTTTTATCACTAGTTTGGTTTATAAAAGAAAACTACATAAAAAATGGAATTGGCGTTGCATCATATTCTTGATCATCTTTATAATATCCTTCTTCAAAATGATGGATCAGAAAATTGTGCTCAATTGTTAGAAGAAGAAGTCAATAAAATGTTTGGCACAAAATATTTGAATGATGAGCATGATTGCAATGTTGTTAGTATGAATTCTTTGAATATCCAAAATGCTAATGATGATTGCACAAGTCATGACAAAAATGTTTCTTATAAGCATGTCAATTTTTGTGGAGTGCATAAAGTTTGTGAAGACGTGCCTTATAGGGAAGATAGATTTTGTAAGAAGCATAAGCATGATAGAACCAATTCTTTGTTCAAAGAGATAGATGAATTTGCTACCAAATTATGTTCTCTTTGTCCTATTACTTGTGAACTTTGCAATACGGATGGTCATCTTAATTTCCAATGCATGCTTTTTCATGATCGAATCGTGTCCAAATATTGCAATAACTTGATCACCCTTGAACTTTATAATGAGCTCTGTCTATTTTTGGATAATGAAGAATTGACACATAAAAATAGTTGGTTTGAAGTATTCATTCTAATGGACGACATTGAAACTACTCTAAAAATATATGTATGTTTAGCAAGGTAAATTGCAATGAGAATGCTTATATTGCCAACTTTAGAAAGATGGGAAAACCAATGGAATATAAAAGGAATACTAATGAAAGGGTAAAGATTTCCACTTTCCCTCCTATTGTCTCTCATGATGAAATAGGTGACGAGGAGGAGCTCCCTATTCAACCAATCTCATCAATAAGAAGCTCAAAAATATTAATTAAACCCACACATGATGTGGCGAAGAAGAAGAAAAGAAGAAAGAATAGAGGTAAAAAGGTATCTCTCCCGAATAATGTTGCTCCTATTATTGTTGTGCCCCATGAAAATGAATCAAAAATAATGATATTGCTTCTTTGTCTTATGGCACAATGTCCGAGAGCACTATTGATGACGATTTTGTTATGCCTATTGCTTGTTATGCCAGTGCACGAAAGTTGGTTAAAAAACACATGTGTGTCCTTGGGTGAATTTCTAGGTCCCATGCAAGAAATGGGAATGAAATTCAAACATCTGAGCGTCGTGGCTTAGCGGGGAACATTGAGAAACTTGGTTTTAAATTCCTGTAAATCCAAAACTCGTCTGTAAATCATGAAACTTGGCATGGTGTCATGTCACGGCACCAACATGCTATGGTAAAATATTGGCCGAATTGAGAAAAGTTTTGGTATAAGCTTCTTGCAAACCGGAGCTTCTCTCAAGAAGGTTTGTGGTTCCGAGAGGGAACGTGTCACCTTTTTGTGCGAAAACGATATACGTTGCCTCCCACCCTTGATTTTTTACAGAGGCAACATAGAACTATATGAGTGCCATTTTAAAATTTGGAATTATTCTGGGTTCGTTGGGCCTTTTTTATGGATTAATTGATTTTCTGGGCATTTAATGTGCATAATTCAAATTTGAACTACAAGCACATGCTCCAGTGCACCAAAGTTTGTTGAAAAATAACATGTGTGTCCTTGGGTGAATTTCTAGGTCCCATGCAAGAAATGAGAATGGAATTCAAACATCTGCGCGTCGTGGCTCGGTAGGAAACATCGACAAACATGGTTTTTAAAATCCCGTAAACCCAAAACTTGCCTGAAAATCATGAAACTCGGCATGGTGTCATGTCATGGAACCAACATGCTGTGGTAAATTTTTTGGCCGAATTGGGACAATTTTTTGTATAAGCTTCTGGCAAACCGGAGCTTCTCTCAAGAAGGCTCGTGGGTCTGAGAGGGAACGTGTCACCTTTGTGTGCGAAAACGATATACGCTGCCTCCCCCCTTGATTTTTTAACAGAGGCAACATAGAACTATATGAGTGTCGTGTTAAAATCTGGAATTATTTCGGGTTCTTTGGCCTTTTTATGCATTTATTGAGTTTCTGGGCATTTAATGTGCATAATTAAAATTTGAACTACAAGTACATTCTCCAGTGCACCAAAGTTGGTCGAAAAATCACATGTGTGTCCTTGGGTGAATTTCTAGGTCCCATGCAAGAAATGGGAATGGAATTCAAATATCTAGGCGTCGTGGCTCGGCCGGAAACATCAAGAAACTTGGTTTTTAAATTCATGTAAATCCAAAACTCGCCTGAAAATCATGAAACTTGGCATGGTGTCATGACATGGCACCAACATGCCGTGGCAAAAAATCTGGCCGAATTGGGACAAGTTTTGGTATAAGCTTCTTGCAAACCGGAGCTTCTCTCAAGAAGGCTCGTGGTTCCGAGAGGGAACGTGTCACCTTTGTGTGCGAAAACATTATATGGTGCCTCCCCCCTTGATTTTTTACAGAGGCAACATAGAACTATATGAGTGTCGTGTTAAAATTTGGAATTATTCCGGGTTCGTTTGGCCATTTTTATGCATTAATTGAGTTTCTGGGCATTTAATGTGCAGAATTGAAATTTGAACTACAAGCACATGCTCCAGTGCACCAAAGTTGGTTGAGAAATTACATGTGTGTCCATGGGTAAATTTCTAGGTCCCATGCAAGAAATGGGAATGTAATTCAAACATCTAGGCATCGTGGCTCAGCCGGAAACATCGAGAAACTTGGTTTTTAAATTCCTGTAAATCCAAAACTCGCCTGAAAATCATGAAACTTGGCATGGTGTCATGACATGGCACAAACATGATGTGGTAATTTTTTTGTCCGATTTGCGAAAGTGCAGACATTAACAACCAATAAAGTCATTTGGGAACAAGTGCTGTCATGTTATAATCGGAAACACAAGTATTATTGAAACTGTGGGCGTTCTACTTACCATTCATGTGCCGCCACGCATCCCTTTTTTTATTGGCTCTGAGGCGCCGTGCGGGGTAGCTATTTGAGTACGGGAGGCGTGCGATCATACCCATGCGCATGCTTATCGGGAGGAGAGCCCTTTGACCTCCATCCGCCGCCCACCTCTCTCCCAACGTCCCCATTAATGGCGCCCGAGCCCCTGTTTTATGGCGTGGCTATGTCTCACTAGACTGATATTTAAGAGAGAAAAAAGAAAATTTGAAAAGAAAATTTTGCACGGATCTTGTTGTAAGATTTGACGAACCTATATAGCATCGACTGCGACTTATAGCAAGACTGATGAATATATAAGGACGACGATGGTGGATAATAATTGTCTTACCTATTTAGGAAGATAGTTTAAAAAGCCACATGTGGCAACGCCCGAAATACACAAGGGCAAAAGAAAAAGGGAGATGCGTACAACGATCTGGCTCGCTGATCTCTACTTTCTTGATGCGCTGCAGGCCGTGGAGACTAGTTCTCACGGCGAGCAGCTATGATCTTTTTCATGTCCTCAATACGCTGCTTGACAGCATCCACAGATTCCTCCACCAGCCTTTCACGCTCGATGCGGAGCATGGCATTCTCGTCCATAAGTTTCTTGATGATCACGCCCATCCTCTTCAACAAGGCAGTGGTCTCCTCGTGCTCCTTCACCCTCCCAGCGATCTTCGCCCTCAGCTGGTCGCGCTCGGTGCAGAGCTTTGCCTTGTCCTCCGCTAGTCCTCGGATGACGCCAGTAGAATTTTCAAATGAGGCATTCATCTCGTCCTGCAGCTTCATCCAGTCGGAGATCTGATCCATCAGGTCATCTAGCATAGCGCGCATGCGCCTGTGAGAGTCCTTGCTTGCCCGCGAGACATTTTCCCAGGCCACCGAGGTGCGGGAGGACCTCTCTGCTGCATTCGCGGTGGGACGGGACATCTCTTCTGCTTCCGCGGCGTGGCCGGACCATTTTGCTGCATCGACGGTGGGGCGGGACCTTTGTGTTGCTTCGGCGGCACGGCAGGGCCTCTGTGCTGCTATAGCGGTGCGGCAGGATATCTCGGCTGCTTTCGCAGCGAGGCGGGACATCTCTCGTGCTTCAACTTCCATGATCACCTCTCCCAGGTAGTAATCTCTCGACCCAGAACTCATGGAGGCCATGGCAGACGCAACGGTTTGTTCAGTTGGGGGCGCCCCTCGGGCTGCATCATCCCCAAGCCGCGTAGGTCCATCCCTGCAGCATGTATCGCTTTTGCATCCATCAGAACTAGCTCTGCCCTTTGATTATGAGTTGCTTTATGATTATCACCTGCTTGCCTGGTGCTTTATCGCCCTTCGCGGCCTCCCCGCGTTGCTGACCGGCCTCTTGCTCATCCCGCAATGATGGCTATACATGCTGGCACGACGCTTGTGGTCGGGTCCATCCTTGCAATGCTGACAAACCTGAGAGATCGAGCTCTGGCTCGCGGCCTGCCTCGCGCATGTCACCTCACTAGATCCTTAGTGTCGTCATCTTCTTGCGGGAACATCAGAGGCAGGAGAGCAAACGCGATTATGAGTTATGTTCTCCTCTCGGACTAACCCGCAGGAATCTCCGGAGCTCAACTACGGGCGGGGCCCGCCAACCGTCCCCTTTTCACGCAAATCACTTGCATGATAAAGGGGGCACCTGAGCATCGTGCCTCGGGAGCTCCTATTGGCTCTCCAGCCCTCACCCCCTGGCCTTGACCACGACATCACGACCTGCCATACCAGCGGCGGCTGAGCCTCGCTCAAGGGCCAGAACCCGAGGATGTAGAGTACCAAAATGAGTAGTGAAAAGGGAGGCCAGCGTGAGCCCTACCTAGAAGCATCACCACCAAGGCACAATCAGGCTCCACGCAAAGGAATCACCGCAGGCTTGCTAAGATAAGTCACCCATGCATATCGGCACGAACCTCGTGATCCAGTATTTCGACTTTTGCTACCTCGCTCTGGCAATGCCGCTTTCCTTTTCGGCCTTCAGGGAGTTGCTTGCACGCCTAAGGGGACCTCTTGAGCATCGCGCCTCGGGATCTCTTACCGGACCTCGGGCCGCTCACCTCCTGGCCTTGACCACAGCATCGTGACCCGGCATACCAGCAACGGCTGTAGCCTGCCTAGGGACTGGGACCTGCCGGCATAGAGCACTATGCTACCACGAGAACGACAAGGGGGGACCTTGCCGGAATGAGATACGCAAGCACAACATCATGCTAGGAATAATAAACATTGGAGCAAAAGCATTACAGTTTTTTACATAACCCCACGGGGTTTGTCACAATTCCACGCAGGGAAGCAAAAGAAGGAAACTTTAAGGGACCCCGGCTGCTAGGCATCACCGAGGACGCCGAGCGGACGCCGTTGCCGCGCTCCGGGCATGGCGAGAGCTCAGTGGCACGTAGCTGTCGTTGCTGGACTCCGTAGAATCGCTGGGCTCGGGAGAGTCGCTGGATTCCCGAGAGTCGTCGCTGCTGCTGGAGGAGCTGCCCAACGCCCATGGCCGCGCCACGCAGACTGCTTCCCCCGGGGCAGCACTCCAGACATCGGCCCTCCTCGTCGAAGACCTTGAAGAACAGCGTGGAGGCGCCATCGTACTCGAAGTGGATGGCGATTGCTCTCTCTGGACGGCAGGTGCGGGTGACCACGGCCCATCGTCGGGTCAGGAAAATGTCGCCCGGGAGAACGACCTCGACCTTCGCCCCCGTGGCCAGACTGCAGCACCTGGTGTGCTGTAGCCACAGCTCAAGCGTCCCTCTAGGCGGCATCTCTTTGGTGAAAAACCTCGGGAACCGGATCCACGTGCGCGGCGGCATCGCCGCCCACACCACGAACTCGCGCGAGGTGCCCTTGGCTTGGGTTCGCGGGCCGGCTGGCCGCGTGGCCTCGGCCTGTCCACCACGACCCTGGCCCGCGTGGCGCGGCATTGCCGCCCTGTCCAAAACCCTGCGCACGGGCGTACAAAGGGTGCGGGAAGCCATGCGGAGGCCGCTCGTACCAAGGCCGCGTCACCTCTTTCCTTTCGCCAACATCGCGAGGGCGGCCAAGACTCTTCTTCAGCGGTAGTGGCCCGGGCTCCTCCTGAGGGGTCTTTCCCTTCTCCGCCACGGAGAACCTCCTAATCGGCGCCATGGATATTGCGGCAAGACGGGGAGATAAAGAAGAAGGAGGAGGAACGGGTAGCGAGAAGACAGAGATGAGCAAGGGGCTCTGCCCCTCCCCTCATTTATAGCCGGAGGGAGGCCAACCGCCGGCCTCCATGATCCCACACAGCAGAGTCTCGTCAAGTCAAACGGTTGCCGAGGCGGCGTGTGGAAGCGAATACGCCCACGTCCAATCAATCGCCACACGTTGATCGAGGCCGCAGGCGGTTAGGGCCCGCGGCGCTCCGCACTTGCCCTTCGGCTTCGCGTTGAAGCCAAGTCCGAGCGCGCCTTGGGCCCGGGGGCTACTGTCGACGTTCTGGGAATGGGGGTACCCAGACTTGCCTGCCTGCAGCCCACGGCATGGCTCCATCGACAGCCTGGTACGACCCAGCTTCAGCAACAACGACTCATGACCCTCGTGAGGGGCCAGGCCTCGCGAGGCGGACGACACCAAGACCTTCAGCAGGAGTGGCCTCCTCAGGCTGGCTCCTGAGGAGCGGATATCTCTATGCAAGCCTCACCTCACGAGGTTCGGAAGACGTGAGCCATGACGACCAAGGCCTGGCGGGCGCCAGTGGGCGCAGTGTACCAGTTTCCTCTTCGGTGCTAAGGAGGCAAGCGGAGGCGCGGAGTCCCAAGGAATCCGCCAAAGGTTTCCATTCCCGTGCAACAAGACCAAGACTGCCAGGACGGAGGTCATCACCGAGCCCACCACGGCGTCACGACTAGAGGCTTTTGCAGGCGAAGACTACTTTTGTCAGGATAGCATGTACTAGTTGTCCCCCTTCGCATTTAGCCGTTGTGGGATCCCTTCCCGCCTTCATTTGGGAAGAGGACCAAGGCCACTATAAATAGGACTTAGCCACCACCATAGAGGGGGAGATCCATTCCATCCTCACACTCACCAGCTCACTCGAGCCCAAGAACACTCTTCCTCTTGAGGTTGTTCTCACACTGTACAAGTTCATCCTCGGCCCCTCGAGGCCAATCCACCAGAAAGCAGGAGTAGGGTTTTACACCGCAAGGTGGCCCGAACCTGGGTAAACTACCGTGTCTTCTTTCCCTTGAGTTCTTCGAGCTAGGTCGTGGGATCGTCGAGTTGGCAGTCTGGGGAGGTTGAGTTCTTCACACGCACCCTAGAGTTTGAACCTTTCAAGGGTTTGCGGATCCTGAAATCCGACACCGTGCACACGGGCCCTCGACCCCT
The DNA here is from genome assembly GCF_002575655.3 of Aegilops tauschii subsp. strangulata. NCBI lineage: Eukaryota > Viridiplantae > Streptophyta > Magnoliopsida > Poales > Poaceae > Aegilops > Aegilops tauschii. Next base: position 283,790,296 of record NC_053036.3, read on the forward strand.
GTGCACACGGCCTCCTGCACCCCCGTGCGCACGGGCTACACAGAGCCGCAACATCAACACCAATACTACAACTTCTTCAACAACATTGGCATCTTTGCCAAGTGACTTCAAGGCATCTTCGCCTTTGGATGTACGACATCTTCGCCTACTCCATGAGCTCAAGTCCACTACTTCCATGAGCTACTTCGACCTCGACACCGACCACACGATTCCTTTCTATGGGACTCAAGAACCCGAGGAGTATCTCGAGTGGGAGCACTTAATGGACGACTACCTCAAGCTACATCAAGTTCCTCCTGAAGATCAAGTGAAGTGCACCACAAGGAACTTCCACAACTACGCGTCCACATGGTGGCATCACACACCTTCGGAGAGCTATGACATGAGTTGGCCCAAGACGAAGAGAGCTATGCGGCGAGAGTTTGTGCCTCCAACCTACACGGAACAACTTCAACGCCAATTGGAGAACACCATACAAGGATCCAAGTCCCTCGACGAGTACTTCAAGGAGATTAAGAATGCCTTGCGACGAGACGGTGTGGACGACCCCATTTGGATGAAGTTCTACTTCATGATGGGATTGAACAACGACATCTCCAAGACTATCTTCCTCGAGAACTACAAGTCCATTGACGACAACTACATTGGTGCTCTCAAGGCGGAGCAAGAACTCAAGAAAGCCAAATCTACGCGACCCCGAGCTCACTTCGCACCGACCATGCTACAAGATGGCGAGAGTGATGATGTGCCATCTTCGGCCTTCATCCACGACGAGAGTGATGATGTTCCATCTTAGGCCTTCATCCACGACGAGAGTGATGATGTGCCATCTTCGGCCTTCATCCACAACGACGACTACGATATGGTTGAGCATGGGATTTTGCCTTCGACCACGACGACGCATGATGACTTGAGTGACTTTTGCCACCATATTGAGAGTGAGAGTGACTTCACCACTAGCCCCATATATGATGAGCTGCCCCAATTCTCATGTGAGTAGAGCCACCACCACCACCACTTGAGTGATTTGAGTGACTCCACCATATGCGATATTGAGTGCACCTACCTTGAGGAAGTGAGTGAGCCACCACCACATAGAGAGAGTGAGGTAGTTGATGAGGCATATGAGGCCATTTCGCTTTCTAACAACTTAACCTCTACCTCTATTATGTCTTCTCCTTTTGTGCTAGGTCCCATATATGACGACGCCACGATCCTCGACGACTACGTCCTTCCTTTGGACAACACGATGGCCATGGTGGACTATGATGCACCCCCACATGGTTCCATCACGATGATGATGACCACGAGTTGGTCTTTACCACCTCACCTACACCACACGAGTGGAATGACAAAGGTAACATAGGTGATGGTGATGCTCTTGTCCCACTAGTGGATGTTCTTGACATTGATTACTTGCATGATGTTGATCCACCTATTGCCATGCTTCATGCTAGTATGATTTACCCATGCGATGATTTACCCATTTATGATGAGTATGATGATTTCCATGAGGAGTCTAGTAGTTGTGATGCCATGTTACATAGGATTTCTTGTGATAATTCTCCTGGTCACATCATGTTTAATAATCTGCTTGAATTGTCATATGCTATGCATGAGATCAACCATATATCACATTTGCAATCTCATCGTAGTGACTATGCATATGCCATTAAAATAAACCCAATTTGCACATATGGCATAGATGACAAGCCCATGGTTATTGGCATTTGTTTTTCTTGTGATGATATTGATATGCTCCATTTGCATCCTTTATCTCATATGCCATGCCATGACCACATAGCTTCCTACATGCATTGCTTGACATGTTACCAATTTTCTCCTTATGTTGATTCCGCTATTGCTAATGAGGAGACCCCCATAGTTTCCTCATACCTATTAGGAGATTTTGATCCATCCTATGATTTGCATGATTCCCATGATTGTGTGCACCATATGCATCCCATGAATAAAAATGCTATTGTTGTGCCACACACTTGCTATAGTTTGCATCCTCATCATGTTGAACATAATAACTATCATTGCATGATGGATGACATGTTTCTTTATCGTGCCTCAAATTTCTTTGAGCGAGGCTTATCTTGTGTTAATGCCCACGTTCACATACACATCATGATGGATGGTGTGTACATTTACCATGCACACACTTTCTTTGGTTTGTGTCTCTTTTGTGTAGGTACCCATGAATACTTGTGAACCTCACAATTCCATGAGTTAACAAAACATGCTCTAGAGAGCAATGATGACTTAGCATTCCGTGGATTTTCATGCCCACCTCTCCCTTCACGCAAAGACTTCGCGCATCTCTTCTACATGGCCCTCACATGGTTATGGGTTATTTACCACTTCTCACTTTATGCCCATATTGCCATGTTCACATTGCATGATATGCTCTTTCCTATGCCTTCGCCATGCCTTTGTGACCCATTCTTTGCATTACACATGATGATTGATTCTCATACTAGTATGTGTATTTGCATGCTTGGTGGAGATATTGCTTGTTATTGCCATGTTTGCTATGTGTCCCATGCCTATGATGATACGTTGATATTGCTTTGTGTTCGTGCTTGCGATATGTCATGTGCATTGTCTATGCCTATTATTTGCTCACATGACATGATTGCCATGATTTCCTCTAGTGGGTTGCATCTTCGCTCCACTAATTTGCATGACATGATTTCTATGCTTGCTTCGTGTAATGCATCACCCATGATTCATACTTGCTCATCTCATGCGGTTGATAGTCACTATTGTCATGCTTTACACATGATTGCTATTACATGTTGTCATATGTCTCCATATGTTCTGTCTCTCATGCTAGATGAATTGCCATGTATTAAGTTGACCAATTATTCTAGTCTTGCTAATGAGATTGCTCCCATAGCATTCTTGCATATATTTGGAGATTTTGACATATTTCTTGTGAAGCATGCTTATCTTCCTTCTTTGCACCATATGCCTAGTGCCATGAGTATAGCCATTGTTGCATCATATTATTCATGCACTTGTGCTACTAATGGTTATGTGCAAGAGAAGAAAACCATCATGATGGATGATGTGTTTATCTACCATGCGCATACGTTCTTTGTTTCCTTGTGTGCATGTGTAGGATACTTGGACTTCGTGTCGACTTCCACTTCACGTGAGTTGACCATTCAAGCTCTTGAGAGCGAGCCTCATACATTTGACCACGACTCGCTTCTACACCACATTTCCTACCGCTTCGGCATTGTGCAGGACGCATAAGGACACACTTTCGAGGTGATATCCTTCTCTTTCGAGAAACACAAAACCATGAGGATGCATATTGTGGATCATACTTCATGTGTTTCTTGCACCATGACACTTTGCACACATGCTAGAGATCTTGCTTCGACTTATCATTGCCACATTGTCATGCCTCGTGACATATATGCCTTGTGTGTTGCATCCAATTCCTGGATTACTTGCTCCTATCATATGTTTGGTTGCAACAATGTCATTTCTTCACATCTGCCATGTCCCATTGCTTGTCACATGATTGACTTGATTGCCTCACACATGTTGAAGCTCTTTCCTTTGTGTTGAGTGCCACGATATCTTCACTACACCCTACGCATATTATGCTTGGTTTGTCTTGCACTTGCCCCATGTGTTTAGACATATCATTGTATTTGGTGTTGTGGATGATTCTTATGCCTACCATAGACCTTTTGTTGAGCGCTTTGCACATTCTTGCTATGACCTTGAGGTAGATGCTTGTTCACTTGTCACACACATTAGCATCTTTACCTCCCATTTGCATGCTTGTTTCCAGGATGTCCTTGATTGTGCTCAATTTATATTCTTAAATGCCATGCCACACTTCTTTGTCAAACCATATGCTATGCTTGATGAAAAAACTTGTTGGGTGAATCACCTCTTGAATGCTTGGTTTTGCTTTAATGCCAACCACATTTGTTTTTCCAAGTGCTTGTTATCTTTGCGCCTTTTGAAGGAATTACAAGACGGTGAGACATTGGAGCGTGCCCGTTTGGAACTACAAGATGATGAATGCTTGGTGATCCTCCACTTCTACATGGAGACATCATCTCTTTCCCATGGTGATTTGGATTTCGATCCGAGGTCGGATCTTTCCCAAGGGGGAGGGGATTATGTGAAGCATCCTATGGACATCACCATGTCAAGAGTCCATTTGGCAAGTGACACGTGCGACAACTACTTCATACATACAAAGGTGAATCATCTCCTTTACACGTGTCCACTTGTACCTTTCGAGTATGGTATACTACTTGACCCCTCTCTTGTGTGCATACATAGGTGTGAGCGAGCTTCACATTCATCGAGGAGGTGTCCCAGAAGAACATAACATCTACACCATCCAAGAGGGAAGCCTGGAAGCGGAGAAGGAAGCGCCAAGAAGAAGGCAGCAGCTCCGAGGCGACCCCGTGTGCACGGGCCCCTTTGATCCCGTGCCCACGGGCCTCCCAGGCTGGCTGTCCTGAAGACCCCGTGCCCACGGGCGTGTACCGTGCCCACGGGACCCCCGTGTCCACGGGCCTCACGCACCCCGTGCGCACGGGCTCATGAGTCAGGTCTCTGGATACCCTGTGCGCACGGGCTCCACTTACCCCGTGCACACGGGCCCCCCTGAATGTTGTTGCGGGCTTTGCCCATGTAATGTCTGTTTCGCCCCTACTTACCCCTTCATCCCCTAGGACTATATATACTCCTTCATCTCCTCCATTTAGACTCAGCTAAGAATATATCTAGATATTAGAGCTTAGCTCATGTACCTCCCATTGTGGGATTCCTCCTAGGAGAAGATCCACGAGTGGATGCAAGACCTCTTAGGAGAAGTTCCCTAGTGGATGCAAGACCCCCTTGGGGAAGGATCTATCTAGATCATCAAGCCCTCATCTCCTTCATAGAATTTGGGATGAACTCTACCATGTATCTTATTTTCCTTTGATTGTTCATGTACCTTGTGGATCTTGTGTGGATTTGAGTCTAGTGGATGTGTGATTGGACTTGTTCTTGAGTGTTCTGCTTGTTTCCCCCTTTGTGTGCTTCTTGTTCTTGGGGATTTCCCCTCCAATTTGTGAAAGATCTCCATCTAGGGTTCCACCCTACAACAACACGCCTCTCAACCAGGCCTTGAACAAACTAAAGGGACTCCCTTTGGACCAGCGGCCGCAATATGGACGTGTGCACGGCGCCGGAGATGGCACCGCATGGAAGGACTTTTACAGCGAGGGCCTGGAGGCCAAGAAGCAGAAAAAGAAGTTCAGTCAGGCGGACATCAATGAGAAGGTGAAGCTTGCGTTCGAAAAAGAAGAAGCTGATGATGCAAAAAAGCAGCTCAGGAGAGAAATGAGATGGTCCAGCAGACAGTTTCTGCAGCTGTAGCTGCGTGCAGAAATGACTTTGCTACTAACTTGAACCCGGCTGTCATCAACTGGATGAAGGAAAATCCAGACAAGACGGCAGATGATTTTCCCATTCCCACATCGTCGGGAGCAACTCGATCAACATCACAACCGCACCATCACCTGCTCACGCAACCGCGGCTGCTCCCGCACCCGCACCTGCACCCGCTCATAGCAGCCCGTCCTATGTCTGTGGCGCGCTAGGTGGGCCTTCATCTTTGGCTGAGCTCGACGCCCTCACGGTAATTACACGTTGCACCGACATACATCTAGAATATTCCGTTTTCGTTGCCTTTCGGATGTTTTACGCCGTAGACATGTCTTTGCAGGCTGACGAAACCCCGTGCACCATACTCTACTTGATCAAAGGCTAGAAGGTGGACGTGGGAAAGGCGGTGATACCGAAGTCCTTGGAAGTCATGTTCCATGGCTAGCCGATCCTCGGTGGCCACTTCAGGGTTACCTTGTCAAGTGTGAAATCGGGGCACGAGGGTTTGCCTCCTCTAGTACGGCTCTGGGGAGAGGAGGACGAGACCCCGACGCGGCATGGAAACTGCAAGGGTTGGATGCTGCTATGGCCAAAGAATCTTCTTTGTCTGGAGACGGCCGAGAGCACACCAATAACCACACATCAGCAAGCAGGTATGAACACCACCACCCTGCCTACGCAATTACCAGCGCTTGTAGTGCCGGGTGAGATCGGGGGACGACGCGAGGAAGGGGTCCAATAGTGGCTGATGTAATCGCCCCTGTGGAACAAAGAAGCTTCACCTGTTGTGAAAAGGGTCCCGGCATGGTCGGATGGTGTTGATGGTACATTCACCATCAGTGCCACCCTTGATGACAAATAGGAAAGCGCGCTCGTTGCCTTCCTGCGGGTGAATGTCGATGTGTTTTCTTGGCAACCATCTGACGTCCCCGGTGTTCCCAGGAAGGTAATTGAGCACCACCTTATTATCTGCCATCACGCTCGGCCGGTCAAGCAGAATGTCAGAAAGCAAGCTTTAGAGCGGCAGCAGTTCATTGCCGAGGAAATCAAGAAACTTGAAGCAGCTGGTTTGGTCAGAAGGGTGCTGCATCCAACTTGGTTAGCAAATCCAGTGGTAGTGCACAAGGAAAACAGGAAACGGAGGCTCTGCATTGACTTCACTGGATTGAACAAAGCATGTCCAAAAGACCCTTTCCCCCTGCCGCGCATTTATCAAATTGTTGATTCCACTTCCGGATGTGATTTGCTTTCCTTCTTGGATGCGTACTCCGGGTACCATCAGATATTTATGGCCAAGGAAGATGAAGAGAAAACCGCGTTCATAACTCCATGTGGCACATACTACTTTGTGCGTATGCCTTTCGGGTTAAAGAACGCCGGATCCACTTTTGCGAGGACAGTACAGATTGGTTTCGAACGCCAGCTGCACAGAAATGTGGAAGCTTATATGGATGATATAGTGGTCAAAACCAGGGATAGATCAACACTCATTCAAGACTTGGAAGAGACCTTTGCAAACTTGCGCAAGATCAATTTGAAGCTAAACCCCGAGAAATGTGTGTTTGTTGTCCCATCCGGCAAGCTCCTTGGTTTGTGTCCCAACGGGGAATAGAGGCCAATCCCGACAAGATCAGAGCAATACGAGAAAATACAAGCGCCCAAGACTATCAAGGATGTAAGGTGTTTGACTGGATGCATTGCCGAACTGAGTAGGTTCATCCCAAGTCTGTCAAGCGTGCCTTGCCTTTTTTCGAAACCTTGATAAAGGCTGGCCTGATGAAGTGGACCCCGAAAGCAGAAGCAGCGCTGCAAGACCTAAAAACTTACCTTTCCTCTGCTCCCGCCTTAGTCGCGCCAAAACCGCAAGAGCCGTTGTTGCAATACTTAGCTGCAATGAATCAAATGGTTAGTGCAGCACTGGTGGCGCAGTAACTGACCGCTCAGAAGATGGAGCCGAAGCACCCGCGGTAGGACTTGACACAAACCAGGGGGAGGGGAGGCAAGCGAGTGAAGGTAATCCCAAGACTGCGACAAAGAAGAAAGTGGTGAAGTGACCAGTGTACTTTGTCAGCTCCCTGTTACAGGGGGGCCAGGTCGAGGTACTCTGGAGTACAAAATCTGATCTTCGGCCTATACATTGCCTCGAGGAAGCTGCGCCACTACTTCCAAGCCTACGAGATCACATTTGTTACCTGTTTTCCACTACAAAGCATACTGAGGAACCCCGAAGCCACAGGCAGAATAACCGAGTGGGCACTAGAGCTGTCATGCTTTGGCTTAAAATATGAGAGCACCTCAACTATCGAGAGCAGGGCATTGGCGGAGTTCGTTGTAGGATGGACGCCCACTCTAGACGAAGAAGTACCATAGACAGTTCTCCCCGGCAAAGAAGCGCAACAAGAGTGGATCATGTATTTTGATGGTGCTTTCTCGCTATAGGCTGCCGGAGCCGGTGTTGGGGATATAGTTTCGAGGTGTTACCCACCCAGGAGGGCCCGGGTTACACCACTGGCGGCTTAACATGAAAGAAAGTACAAGGAGGCCCAAGGAGAGGTATGAAGATGGCGGCTCTAAGAGGCAGGCCTCGTAAGGGCCCAAGGCCTAGGTTTCAGACCCGCCGTAGGAAGATGATACGTCTCCCATGTACCTACTTTTCCTAATGCTTGTCCTCTTGTTTTGGACTCTAATTTGCATGACTTGAATGAAACTAACCCCGGACTGACACTGTTTTCAGCAGAACTACCATGGTGTTGTTTTTGTGCAGAAATAAAAGTTCTCGGAATGGAAGGAAACTTTGCGAGGATTTTTTATACAATAAAAGAGAATGGGTGGGGCTCATGGGTGGCACAACCCACCAGGGCCAAGAGCCACCCGAGGGGGGCACATGGGTGGGCACAACCCACCAGGGCGCGCCTGCCCCCCTCCCCAGGCGCGCCCAGTTGGGTTGTCCCCACCTGGTGGCCCCGGAGACCTTGAAACCGACACTATAAAATCCTATTTTTTCCAGAAAAAATGAGGGAGAAAGAATTATCATGTTCCATGAGACGAAGCCGCCATCACCTCCTGTTCTTCGTCGGGAGGCCAGATCTGGAGCCCATTTGGGGCTCCGGAGAGGGGCGTCTTCGTTCTTCGTCATCACCAACCCTTCTCCATCGTCAATTCCATGATGCTCCCCACCGGGAGTGAGTAATTCCTTCGTAGGCTCGCTGGTCGGTGGGGATTTGGATGAGATTCATCATGTAATAGAGTTAGTTTTGTTAGGGCTTGATCCCTAGTATCCACTATGTTCTGAGATTGATTTTTCTATGACTTTGCCATGCTTAATGCTTGTCACTTTGGGCCCGGGTGCCATGATTTCAGATCTGAACCATTTATGTTATCACCATTATATCCATGTTCTAGATCCAATCTTGCAAGTTATAGTCACCTACTACGTGTTATGATCCGGCAACCCCGGTGTGACAATAGTCGGGACCACTCCCGGTGATGACCGTAGTTTGAGGAGTTCATGTATTCATCGTGTGTTAATGCTTTGTTCCGGTTCTCTATTAAAAGGAGGCCTTAATATCCCTTAGTTTCCATTATGGACCCCGCTGCCACGGGAGGGTAGGGCAAAAGATGTCATGCAAGTTTTTTCCATAAGCACGTATGACTATTTATGGAATACATGCCTACATTATCTTTATGAACTGGAGCTAGTGCCGTATCGCCCTAGGTTATGACTGTCAGATGATGAATATCAGCCAACAAATTACCGGTCCAATGGCTACGAATTTATCTTATATTGTTCTTGCTAAGTTACTACTGCTATCGTTACTGTTGCACTTGTTACAAAAATATAGCTATCACCGTTAGCGTTATTGCTGCTACTATTATCAAAAGTATCATATTACTTTGCTACTGACCACGTTGCTGCAGATAATTAATCTCCAGGTGTGGTTGAATTGACAACTCAGCTGCTAATACCTTCAAATATTCTTTGGCTCCCCTTGTATCAAATCTGTAAATTTGGGTTGAATACTCTACCCTCGAAAACTATTGTGATGTCAGGACCCCGATTCCAAGTCACATCGATCTAGCCGGTAACACCTCATATCACTTTGCGGCCTCACGCACGGTATTCCCACGGGTGTCGCCTTACCATGGCCCGGGACCGTTTGCGTCTTTTGGCTCACGTATATGATAGTGTCGCTAGCATCCATATGACAGAGAACCCGGGCCGACATGACTAGTCGTGAACCGAAAGTGGCACTAACTTACGGGGACAGGCATACATGAATCAACATCGAGCATGTCGGTTAGCAGCGTGCGAATTCGGGCTGTAGCACTGGGCTAACAGGACTCCGGATGTCACCGCGTGACATTTCCCCGAAGGGACAGACATAGGAACGAAGTGAATCACATGCCGGCCAGTCAAGTGTTCCGGAGCAGTAGTGCTGGGCTAGCAGGACTCTGGTGAACCGGGCTGTAGCGGACTACTATGGCTCATGGAAGCACAAGACTACATTTCCCCTTAAGAGAGGCTACCAAGGATAAACAACTAGGTTGTCGGATCCCACACATACCAAGCATTTCAATCATACACACAATATGCTCGATATGTGCAAATACAACATGGCATCACAACAAGACTCTACGACTCAGAGTATTTATTCATTAGGCTCCGAAGAGCCAGATATTACAAACATGGGCCTCTCGACCCAGCATTCAGAGCATACAAGTCAAACACATGCGGAAGCTTAACATGTCTGAGTACAGACATGCTATAAATGAAAAAGGCTGAGAAGCCTGACTATCTACTAGATCCTGCCGAGGGCACAAGATCGTAGCTGAGGTAACAAGCTAAATGTCGAAGTCCATGCGGAACTACTAGTGAGACTGAAGTCTCTCTGCAAAAACATAAATTAAGCAAACGTGAGTACAAATGTACCCAGCAAGACTTACATCAGAACTAGCTACATATGCATCGGTATCAACACAGGGGGTAGTGGAGTTTAACTGCAGCAAGCCAGCTTTGACTCAGTGGCTATCCTGAACTACGACTGCAAGTAACTCCTTTGAGGTGCCGCACACGAGTCCACATATTCACCATTCAATACACCACTATGGATCTGCTCCCGTCTACCTACGAGAACGCCATCCATAGAACTCATGCTTATCTTGCGAGTTTTAGAGTATCCACTTTCACTTGTCTATGAACTATACAGGCAACCCAGAAGTCCTTTACCGCGGACACGGCTATTCGAATAGATGATGTTAACCCTGCAGGGGTGTACTTCACACACGCTCTCGCCACTTACCACCATGTACACGTCGTGTATCTCGGCAACCTTCAAGCGGAAGCCTGGCGAGGGAGTCGGCCACGACCTGACCAACCACACAAGTCTCTAGTCCAGGTTTATCGCCTATTCGGGTTCCATCCGCAAGGAGATCCGGCCGGGGTGTCGCTCACGGCCCCAAACGATGTGTACAGGGTTCCCAAGCCCACCAAATGGGCGACGCTTGGTATACCCGGCCACGGTGCCTAGTCTGTCCCAAGCCCATCTGTACCGGGTGCCACTTGGTAGACTACTAACACTACCTACAAACACCAGAAACTAGTTGCAACTCCTGGACAGAGATCAGGTTGATTAATAAGTCGAGAGGGGCACTTAAGCATTCCAATGCGTGGTAGTAGCTGTTCATGGATCACAAACACATAACTCAGTTCCTGAGGACGGTTTCAATGAGACAACCCACCATGTACTCCTACATGGCCTCTCACCGCTACCTTTACCAAATCGTGTTCACACACTTAGCTCTCAACAGTAGGACATGTTCACCACATACAATTCATCCCCGATGAATCAGACCCGACTCAACTCTAAGCAGTAGCAGGCATGACAAACAAGCGTGAATGAGTAGGCACATCAGGGCTCAAACAACTCCTACTCATGCTAGTGGGTTTCATCTATTTACTGTGGCAATGACAGGTCATGCAGAGGAAAGGGGTTCAACTACCGCAGCATGTAACAGTTGAAACGTTGTTGTCCTAATGCAGTAAAAGAGAGCAGGAGCGAGAGAGTGGGATTGTATCGGAATGAACAAGGGGGGTTTTGCTTGCCTGGCACTTCTGAAGATGATATAACTCTTCATCGGTGTCATCGGACTCATTGTCGAAACCACGTCTACCGAGGGGGAACAACACCGGCAAACAGAGAGGAAACACGATCAATGCAATGCACAATATGATGCATGATCATGACATGTCAATATGCTGTGATTTGGGCTAATGCAACTAGCAACAGGTTAAATGAAGTTGGTTTGAATCCAAGATTCAAATTCAAACTCCATATGTGGAAATTCAAATGCCATTTACATGATTTGTCCTAAACAGTAGCTATAAGTTGTTCTAACATGCATGAAAAAGGTACAGATGGATAGATTAGTTTTTTCTGATCATTTTTCATATATAATTTGTTTCATTTGGAGTTATGGTTGAATTTCTATGAATTTTTGAAGTTTGTAGTATTTTCTGGAATTTCCTGAATAAACTTAAATCCAGAAAATGCTTTGCTGCGTCAGCATGGCATAGGTGTGACATCAGCAGGTCAACTGGGTCGGCCAAGTCAAACCTGATCTGTGGGACCCATACGTCAGTGTCTCAGGCTGGTTTGGGTGGATGACAGGTGGGACCGGTCAACGTTGACTTGACCAAAGTCAAAGCTGACATGTGGGGTCCCCCCAGATTAGTACTAATCTAAACAGGACATTAGGCTATCCTAAATGGGCACGGGGCCCACATGGCAGTGGCTCTAGGAGTGTTTAGTAGGGTCATTAGAGCTAACTAAAATAGCGCCACGTCATCACGCCGGAGATCTGCCGGCGGCGACCACGAAACACGGCGGAGGCACGCCGGAGTTGCTCGGGCTTGCACTACAGGAGGCGGTTTGCGGTGGGGTTTGGCTCTACGGAGAGTTGGCATTCGCGCGCATCTGCTAGGGCAGACGGGAGGGGCTGGGACGGCCCAAGCTTGCCGGAAGCAAGCTCGCGACGGCGGACGGATTTCGGGTGTGCACGGGGTTGCGGCTACGGTGCAGGGCAGGCCTAATGGGCAGGTGATTCGAGCTCACGGAGACTCCCTGAGTGCGTTGACGTGCTCGGAGGCGAGCTTGCGCGGCCGTAGCCGCGGTGGCGGCATGGCCGGCGGCGAGGAGTTATCGGCTCCGGTGAAACTAGGGCTACGCGGCGCAAAAGAGGCGGGGAAGAGAGGGGAAACGCTCGGGGGCTCACAGCGGTGCCGTAGGGATGGCCGGCGTGCTCGGGGAAGCCCTGTGGACGACGAATCGGCGGCGACGATCTCCGGTGCCCGACGGTGAACACGACAATGCCGGCGACATTTTCGGGGCTTCTGGCGTCGGGAGGCTCGGTGAGGAAGAGGAGAGGAACGAGGCGGAGCTCGTGGGCAGCTCCGGGGGCGTGGGGGAGGCAGTGGTCATGGCTACGGCGAGCGGCGGCGGCGAACGCGCTCGGTGGTGCTGCGGGAGAGAGCAGAGGAGGGGGAGGGGGTCCAGGGAGAGAGCGAGGGGGTCGAGAGGGAGTGCGTGGCACTCGGGGCTGGCTCCAGAAGCGGCGGAAGCAGGAGGTGGCATGGCCGCGTGCCGGCGTGCGGTGAACACACGCCTCGCGTCCTTCTGGCGTGAGGTGGGAGACGACTGGCAGATGGGCCTGGTGGGCTGATACAGTGCCAGGCCGGCCAGGTAAGCGCCAGGTATTCTCTCTCTCTCTCTCTCTCTCTCTCTCTCTCTCTCTCTCTCTCTCTTTTTGTTAATGTTTTTCTATTTTTCGGTAACTTCGGGGCTTTATTAAAAATACCAAAACGTTTTCAAAAATCCTGAAAATTAATTGTGGGCTCTGTTTGGATTATTCCTAACAGCCCTCACTTAAGTTCAGAATTAATTGAGCACTTAAAATAATATACATCATTTAAATTCCCAATTGCAAATAGCATATGATTTAAATCAGTGACCTTATGTGTCCTAGAAAATTGTGCACCATTTTTGTCAGAGGTCCTAGACCAAGGTAAAGATGATGAACATTTTAGAAGGGCATTTCAGGTTCATTGAGAGAATTATTTAGTAACCCTAGTTGGTTTAGGTGGTGCTGGGGGTTTTGGATCATCCCCATTTCAAGTTTCTGGAAAAGTGAACATGATGCATCAATCAAGTGCTAGCCTAGAGCAAGGTAGAGCTAGGGATGTGACAACTCACCCCCACTAAACAAGAATCTCGTCCCGAGATTCAAGTCGTGAGGTAAGAAGACAGAGGGACACAAGCGAACACAATCTTCACGGTCCAGGTTGCACTTCATAAGAACGTTGATTCGATCATCATCTTCGTCTCAACGTCTTGCTTTGAGAACTACATCCAACATGACAACGAGTAGAAAGGGAGAATTTAAGAAGAATCGATCTTCCTGAGATTCGAGCAACTTAGGATCATCTTAATGATCACAAGATCAATTCACGGAATGAGATGTTGAACATCTCTCGAGCCAAGACACGGAACATACATCCAGAGGGATGAAGTGAAACAGAGAATGAAGATTCAAGTTGATAAGCACAATTCCACGCTGAATAAGACGGTGCATGGTTTCAAGATAACGAGGCGTTATCTGCCATCATTCCATAACGGGGCACCTTAGGGAGGGTGGCTCATAGAAATATTCCCTTAAGTGGCAAAAAGAATTACTTTTGATTCAGAGATCATTGAAACTCTTCATACCAGCGTAAGGCAATTTACAAATGATCGTTTGAAAGAATTAAAAAGAATGGCACACTCAATTTGGAAAGGAAACTATGGTTATAGAACAACTCGGCAAATGGAAGGCACATTCCAGTTGATACCAAGGATATAACCTAGTGATTGAGCATGCTTTCAAGAACTTGAGCATTTCCATATTCATCAAGGTTTTACCAACATCCGTGCCGAGGATCCCGCAACACATCATACTACCATGATGAACGGTGATGGAGGATGTAGGTGCAAAGGAGGACAACACTTTCTCAGATTTTTCCTTAGCAATGCCAAAGAAGCAAATCTGGATGATCGACCGAGAGACATTTAGCACTCCGCTTCTAATGTTCTCCTTGATGTTCTAGCTACCACGGTTATGCTAAAAAAACATCAACATGGCCACCAAGTAAAGGTCGGACTTCGGAGGCACAAAAATCCATAAGGAACAACTTGTGGGATAAGTCATATGAAATCCTCATGGGAAGTGACCAAACGGCTTAATCAAGATACTACAATAATGGTGCTTCCAGCTAGGTGCGTCCACTTCACTGGAACCTATATCATAGATCTTGGAAGAAGTTCCAACCATCATATCTGCCTGAGAATCAAATCTGGTTGGTAACAGGATAATTCAGACAACGTGTCTGGAAAAGAAGGTTTGCAACACAAACCGACGAGATGATGTTGCGAGATTCTCGGGAGATGAACTACGATAGCAAACTCCAAAACGAGCTGGTTCTGCTACAACCTGTGAACACGCTGTCCCAGACAAGCATGACAATGTAGTAGTCTTACAATACAACACTACCGAGTTCTAGTAAGGAACCATCATCGAGGATATCGAATTCCTAACATAAGTCTTGCTCTTAGGAAGGAACTTCTTCTCCTTGAACAAATCAGTCAGTGGCTTGGTGTGCTAGGGACACATATGGAATGGAGGTAGCGAGCCTATCAAACCATAGCATACTTCGCACATACATGACTGACTTGGGATGGTTCCAAACAAGACAAAAACAATCTTTCTCGGATCCACGGCGACACCTTACATCAAGTGCACGTGAATTAAAGAAAGTCACTTCTTTCATCCAAACATATCCTTCATGAGATAGCACGAAGAAAATGCTAGCACAAGTTTCCAAAACTAACTTGATGTTCAACACGAGTCATGGAGAAGATAAGAATGTTGCCGATGGGCTCAGCAACAATTTATCAAAATTCCAATGGAGATGGACTTCCACAACTATGTGGACAAGGTTATAGCATTGGTCAGACCCAAAGAATATAATGGTGTATGCTCGAGGAAACCACCACGAGTAAGACAACATTATGAATATCGTTGGCTCTGATTTGATTTAAGGATAGCCCACACTCAAATCAAAGTTTGGACGAGACGATAGATCCAACAATTGATCACGAGGATCAATCAATGAAGATATCATCTTTCTTCAACACACTCACAAAAAGATATCCCTTAAAATGAACTAAGCCAGGCAAGCTTTTATCTTCCAACTCTCCAAGTTGTTGTTTGGCTTAACCAACTAGCTCAGGGGTATCCAACACAGATTCTTGGAGAAAGGGTGGTTTACAAGAATACCAACATGATCACGAACTCAACATAACAATCAGGGCATAACCTAGTAACACTTCCGAGAAGATATTCGGAAAATCACGAACCACCGGTACGTTGCTAAGCTCGAGATCAATCTTGCTTTTCAGGGCAAGACGATGTGATCAAGAGAGTAAGGGTTTGACAAAATCCTAACTCATTGATCGAAGAGTGCACCAGAAATAAGGACTAGGTAGCACGATCAATCTTAGGATGATGATTTAATAACCGGCATACTAAGGATGAGAGTATTGTCCATTAACTACCAAGCAACGGAGTTGCTAGGAGTATTGATTTCACACATCACAATTCACTTGTCGGTATTTCGGTTATAATAACACGGGGACCGAGGAATGAACGATGATGGCGAGGAGTATCACTTAATCAAGAATTCATAAGAGGTGGTGCAATTCTCATGACACTCTTGACATAAAGACGGTAACACTCCAAGGTAGAGCAGAACAAAAACTGGATTGGCATTTTGATCTGTGGAATACAACTACTTTGACCCAATCCTAGATATGGATGAGGTACCGGAGTTTGTTTCTCCTAGTCATTCCGGAATAGAATGGCTTGACAGACCACAAGAATATGAGGTATCGACAGCGAATGCACGCATACTCTTGACTATCAATTGATAGACGAGGGCCAGAAAATAACTAAAGAGGGACAACTCAAAGGAACATATGATTTTCTGCATTGTGGATGCATGGATTAGTATGTCGAACAAATTCAACATATTTCTTCCGGATAACCCATGCAGAGGAGGAAGGACTGGTAGAATCACAATTTGGATGGAGAGCTCGTCAAGAGCACTCTGGTTGTGATCTTTTGGTTCAAGAGAACTTCTGCCATAAGCAGTTCATGGTATTTGGAAGAAGGATATACCACGGACCTCGAGGACTATCGCAAAGGTTACTAATATCCTAAAGGAACTAGCAAACACTATCAACATGAAGTAAGTAGGGTGAATCTTGGGTTCAAGAACCCAGAAATAGAATGCCTACTAACTAAGTGGCATCACGGGATGCTTTCGGGAATGATGGCCAGAATCATCACACTAGGAACACAAAACATGGCTAGATTACTAGGTGATCCTCTAAGACACCTAGGGTCATAATAATAGCTCCAACATATGTGTCGAGGCAACAGAGTACCTCAATAGACCGATTACTGTGCTTAATCCGGCCCAAAAGGATATCAGGTACGGGAGGAAGGGATTTGCAAATGCATCAGACTGTTTAGAAACCTGGGATGACTCGGATAGCATAATGACTGTAAATGCTCAAAAAAGATTTGAGACATCCTACAAAATGGTGGCATAACCACTCAACATCACAATATAAACTTCCGGGATCAATGGTCAACATACGGAAGTAGTAGGACCTGAACTGAGGCTTAAATCCATCAATCCTATGAGTCTACGGATTAGTAACACGTGATCCTGATAGATAGACGAGAAGCCTAGTTCTTAATCCCCGCAGAAAAGAAGAGGGTGACTCAGATCAGAAGGGCATAAGGTATAAGGAGTAAAAAGAGCCTTGCGTTCCCATCCACAATCAATTCCCTTATATAACTAAAGCATTTCTAGACTCAACTTCGACCAGTTTGGCTTGGTAATCCTACAGGCAGTCAGGCTCTGATACCAAACGCTGTCAGGACCCCGATTCCAAGTCACATCGATCTAGCCGGTAACACCTCATATCACTTTGCGGCCTCACGCACGGTATTCCCACGGTTGTCGCCTTACCATGGCCCGGGACCGTTTGCGTCTTTTGGCTCACGTATATGATAGTGTCGCTAGCATCCATATGACAGAGAACCCGGGCCGACATGACTAGTCGTGAACCCAAAGTGGCACTAACTTACGGGGACATGCATACATGAATCAACATCGAGCATGTCGGTCAGCAGCGTGCGAATCCGGGCTGTAGCACTGGGCTAACAGGACTCCGGATGTCACCGCGTGACATTTCCCCGAAGGGACAGACATAGGAACGAAGTGAATCACATGCCGGCCAGTCAAGTGTTCCGGAGCAGTAGTGCTGGGCTAGCAGGACTCCGGTGAACCGGGCTGTAGCGGACTACTATGGCTCATGGAAGCACAAGACTACATTTCCCCATAAGAGAGGCTACCAAGGATAAACAACTAGGTTGTCGGATCCCACACATACCAAGCATTTCAATCATACACACAATATGCTCGATATGTGCAAATACAACATCGCATCACAACAAGACTCTATGACTCGGAGTATTTATTCATTAGGCTCCGAAGAGCCAGATATTACAAACATGGGTCTCTCGACCCAGCATTCAGAGCATACAAGTCAAACACATGCGGAAGCTTAACATGTCTGAGTACAGACATGCTATAAATGAAAAAGGCTGAGAAGCCTGACTATCTACTAGATCCTGCCGAGGGCACAAGATCGTAGCTGAGGTAACAAGCTAAATGTCGAAGTCCACGCAGAACTACTAGCGAGACTGAAGTCTCTCTGCAAAAACATAATTAAGCAAAAACGAGTACAAATGTACCCAGCAAGACTTACATCAGAACTAGCTACATATGCATCGGTATCAACAAAGGGGGTAGTGGAGTTTAACTGCAGCAAGCCAGCTTTGACTCAGTGGCTATCCTGAACTACGACTGCAAGTAACTCTTTTGAGGTGGCGCACACGAGTCCACATATTCACCATTCAATACACCACTATGGATCTGCTCCCGTCTACCTACGAGAACGCCATCCATAGCACTCACGCTTATCTTGCGAGTTTTAGAGTATCCACTTTCACTTGTCTATGAACTGTACAGGCAACCCAGAAGTCCTTTACCGCGGACACGGCTATTCGAATAGAATATGTTAACCCCGCAGGGTTGTACTTCACACACGCTCTCGCCACTTACCACCATGTACACGTCGTGTATCTCGGCAACCTTCAAGCGGAAGCCTGGAGGGAGTCGGCCACGACCTGACTAACCACACAAGTCTCTAGTCCAGGTTTATCGCCTATTCGGGTTCCATCCGCAAGGAGATCCGGCCGGGGTGTCGCTCACGGCCCCAAACGATGTGTACAGGGTTCCCAAGCCCACCAAATGGGCGACACTTGGTATACCCGGCCACGGTGCCTAGTCTGTCCCAAGCCCACCTGTACCGGGTGCCACTTGGTAGACTACTAACACTACCTACAAACACCAGAAACTAGTTGCAACTCCTGGACAGAGATCAGGTTGATTAATAAGTCGAGAGCGGCACTTAAGCATTCCAATGCGTGGTAGTAGCTGTTCATGGATCACAAACACATAACTCAGTTCCTGAGGACGATTTCAATGAGACAACCCACCATGTACTCCTACATGGCCTCTCACCGCTACCTTTACCAAATCGTGTTCACACACTTAGCTCTCAACAGTAGGACATGTTCACCACATACAATTCATCCCCGATGAATCAGACCCGACTCAACTCTAAGCAGTAGCAGGCATGACAAACAAGCATGAATGAGTAGGCACATCAGGGCTCAAACAACTCCTACTCATGCTAGTGGGTTTCATCTATTTACTGTGGCAATGACAGGTCATGCAGAGGAAAGGGGTTTAACTACCGCAGCATGTAACAGTTGAAACGTTGTTGTCCTAATGCAGTAAAAGAGAGCAGGAGCGAGAGAGTGGGATTGTATCGGAATGAACAAGGGGGTTTTGCTTGCCTGGCACTTCTGAAGATGATATAACTCTTCATCGGTGTCATCGGACTCATCGTCGAAACCACGTCTACCGAGGGGGAACAACACCGGCAAACAGAGAGGAAACACGATCAATGCAATGCACAATATGATGCATGATCATGACATGTCAATATGCTGTGATTTGGGCTAATGCAACTAGCAACAGGTTAAATGAAGTTGGTTTGAATCCAAGATTCAAATTCAAACTCCATATGTGGAAATTCAAATGCCATTTACATGATTTATCCTAAACAGTATCTATAAGTTGTTCTAACATGCATGAAAAAGGTACAGATGGATAGATTGGATTTTTCTGATCATTTTTCATATATAATTTGTTTCATTTGGAGTTTGGTTGAATTTCTATGAATTTTTGAAGTTTGTAGTATTTTCTGGAATTTCCTGAATAAACTTAAATCCAGAAAACGCTTTGCTGCGTGAGCATGGCATAGGTGTGACGTCAGCAGGTCAACTGGGTCGGCCACGTCAAACCTGACCTGTGGGACCCATACGTCAGTGTCTCAGGCTGGTTTGGGTGGATGACAGGTGGGACCGGTCAACGTTGACTTGACCAAAGTCAAAGCTGACATGTGGGGTCCCCCCAGATTAGTACTAATCTAAACAGGACATTAGGCTATCCTAAACGGGCACGGGGCCCACATGGCAGTGGCTCTAGGAGTGTTTAGCAAGGTCATTAGAGCTAACTGAAACAGCGCCACGTCATCACGCCGGAGATCTGCCGGCGACGATCACGGAACACGGCGGAGGCACGCCGGAGTTGCTCGGGCTCGCACTACAGGCAGCGGTTTGCGGCGGGGTTTGGCTCTACGGAGAGCTGGTGTTCGCGCGCATCTGCTAGGGCAGAGGGGAGGGGCTGGGACGGCCCAAGCTTGCCGGAAGCGAGCTCGCGGCGGCGGATGGATTTCGGGTGTGCACGGGGTTGCGGCTACGGTGCAGGGCAGGCCTAACGGGCGGGTGATTCGAGCTCACGGAGACTCCCTGAGTGCGTTGAAGTGCTCGGAGGCGACCTTGCGCGGCCGTAGCCGCGGTGGCGGCATGGCCGGCGGCGAGGAGTTATCGGCTCCGGTGAAACTACGGCTACGCGGCGCAAAAGAGGCGGGAAAGAGAGGGGAAATGCTCGGGGGCTCACAGCGGTGCCGTAGGGATGGCCGGCGTGCTCGGGGAAGCCCCGTGGACGACGAATCGGCGGCGACGATCTACGGTGCCCGACGGTGAACACGACGATGCCGGCGACATTTTCGGGGCTTCTGGCGTCGGGAGGCTCGGTGAGGAGGAGGAGAGGAACGAGGCGGAGCTCGTGGGCAGCTCCAGGGGGCGTGGGGGAGGCAGTGGTCATGGCTACGGCGAGCGGCGGCGGCGAACGCGCTCGGTGGTGCTGCGGGAGAGAGCAGAGGAGGGGGAGGGGGTCCAGGGAGAGAGCGAGGGGGCCGAGAGGGAGTGCGTGGCACTCGGGGCTGGCTCCAGAAGCGGCGGAAGCAAGAGGTGGCACGGGCGCGTGCCGGCGTGCGGCGAACACACGCCTCGCGTCCTTCTGGCGCGAGGTGGGAGACGACTGGCAGATGGGCCTGGTGGGCTGCTACAGTGCCAGGCCGGCCAGGTATTCTCTCTCTCTCTTTTTGTTATTGTTTTTCTATTTTTCTGTAACCTCAGGGCTTTATTAAAAATACCAAAACATTTTCAAAAATCCTGAAAATTAATTGTGGGCTCTGTTTGGATTATTCCTAACAGCCCTCACTTAAGTTCAGAATTAATTGAGCACTTAAAATAATATGCAGCATTTAAATGCCCAATTGCAAATAGCATATGATTTAAATCAGTGACCTTATGTGTCCTAGAAAATTGTGCACCATTTTTGTCAGAGGTCCTAGACCAAGGTAAAGATGATGAACATTTTAGAAGGGCATTTCAGGTTCATTGAGAGAATTATTTAGTAACCCTAGTTGGTTTAGGTGGTGCTGGGGGTTTTGGATCATCCCCATTTCAAGTTTCTGGAAAAGTGAACATGATGCATCAATCAAGTGCTAGCCTAGAGCAAGGTAGAGCTAGGGATGTGACATGTGATCCCCTATACTTGTGGGTTATCAAGAACTTTTTCTGGCGCCGTTGCCGGGGAGCATAGCTATATTTGTAGACTCAGTTGGGATTATTATCATATTATCACTATGAGGAATCTGAAGGATGGTAAGACTAAGATTTATCCCTCTAAGATGAGGGCGGGTACGGAACTGCCATCCATTTCTGCTTTAGATTCACCTTTTGTTATAAGTAAACTTGCAACACCACCACATGCTGTTAATCCTGATATGTCGCGAGTTATTGATGATGCTACTTCTACTATGAATGATGCTTATGATGATGCTAGTACCTTTCTTGATGATAATGATGTGCCACTTGGTGACTTTCTTGATGAACAAATTGCTAGATTAATACAACATGATGTTGCTGAATCTCATGATGAGCTTGAAACTGAAACTCCTGAAACACCTGCTAGAACTAGCCTTCCTAGATATGAATTGCCTAAGGTACCGGAAGGTTATGTTATGAATGAGGAGACAACTAGAGATATTCTTGCTTGTAAGGATAGAGATGATCTAGAGAAATTATTATGCAACTATAAAGAAAAATCTCTGAATGCTAGAATGCAATATGATCCTAAGTTTACTACCTCACCTATCTTTATTGATGATAAGGATTATGAATTCTCTGTCGACCCAGAGTTAATTACCTTGGTTGAATTTGATCCTTTCCATGGTTATGAAAATGAAACTGTTGTAGCACATCTTACTAAGTTGAATGACATAGCCACCCTTTTTACTCATGATGAGAAGACTCGCTATTACTTTATTCTCAAATTATTTCCGTTCTCATTAAAGGATGATGCTAAAGCTTGGTACAATACTCTTGCTCCTGGTTGTGTGCGTAGTCCCCAGGATATGATTTATTACTTCTCTGAAAAATATTTTCCTGCTCATAAGAAACAAGCTGCCTTACAGGAAATATTTAACTTTGTGCAAACTAAACAAGAGAGTCTCCCACAAGCTTGGGGGAGGCTTTGCCAGTTACTTAATGCTTTGCCTAATCATCCTCTTAAGAAAAATGAAATACTTCATATCTTCTATAATGGACTAATCGATGCTTCTAGGGATTTTCTAGATAGTTGTGCTGGTTGTGTTTTCAAGGAACGAACTGTTGGACAAGCTGAAGAATTATTGAATAACATATTGAAAAACTATGATGATTGGACTATCCCTGAACCACCGCCTAAACCCACTCCGAAGAAGAGGGGTATATTATATCTCAGTCCCGAAGATACGCAAGAGGCAAAGAAATCTATGAAGGAAAAATGTATTAAAGCTGAGGATGTTAAAAAATTACCTCCTATTGAAGAAATACATGGGCTTAATACACCACCACTGCCTAAGGTGGTAGACGTAAATTCTATAATGAAGTTCAATGATAATAACAATCCTCACAACTTGCACCCTAGCCAATGCCTTTATGAGTTTCAAAATTACATTAGAAAACAAGATCACTTCAATGCAAATGTTATGAAACTATTGAAATACAATTCTGATATGATTGCTCGCTTGAGTGACTTGTTATTTATAATCTCAAATGATGTTAGAGGTGTTGGAAAACATGCTTCTATGGTACAAACCCAGTTAGAACAAGTTGCTAAATCACAAAAAGAATTGCTTGATGAAATGAACAACCAACATACATGACTTTGCTGTTAGAGTTGCAACTAGGGGAGGTAAAATGACTCAGGAACCACTTTATCCTAAGGGACACCCAAAAATAATTGAACAAGATTCACAAAGGAACAACATCACTGCACTTAGTCCTTCTAAAAAGAAGAAGAAAAGGAAAAATGACAGGACTTTATATGCTACTAGTGAACCTGAAGTAGAAAAACCTCCTGATAATGATGTTTCTATTTCTGATGCTGAAACTCAATTTGGTAATGAACATTCACCTAGTGATAATGAAAAATATAATGTTGATGTTCATGAAGAAACTCAACCAAACAATGAAAAAGAACCAGATAATGATGTTGAGATAGAACCTCCAGTTGATCTTGATAACCCACAACCTAAGAATAAACGATATGATAAAAGAGACTTCATTGCTAGAAAACACGGTAAAGAAAGAGAACCGTGGGTTCAAAAACCTATGCCCTTTCCTCCCAAGTCAACTAAAAAGAAAGATGATGAAGAATTTGAACGCTTTGATGAAATGCCGAGGCCAGCCTTTTTGCGCACTCGCTTGACTGACATCCTTAAAATGCCTCCTTATGCAAAGTACAAGAAAGACATCATCACCAATAAGAGAAAAATACCGGAAGCTGAAATCTCCACTATGCTTGCTAATTATACTTTTAAAGATGGAGTACCTAAAAAACTTGGAGATCCGGGGATACCAACTATACCTTGCTCCATCAAAAAGAATTATGTGAAAACTGCTTTGTGTGATTTAGGAGCTGGTGTTAGTGTTATGCCTTTCTCTTTATATAAAATACTTGATTTGAATAAACTCACACCTACTGAAATATCTTTGCAAATGGCTGACAAATCAACTTCCATACCTATTTGTATCTGTGAGGATGTGCCCGTTGTTTTTGCTAATGTTACTATTTTGAGTGAATTTGTTATACTTGAGATGCCCGAGGACGACAACATGTCGATTATCCTTGGTAGACCCTTCTTGAATACTGCAGGGGCTGTTGTTGATTGCAACAAAAGCAAGGTCACTTTTTATATCAATGGTAATAAGCATACGGTGAACTTTCCGAAGAAACAATTCCAAGTGAATGGTATTAATGTTATTGAAAAATCTCCGACAATCACTATTGGATGTTTTCAACTACCTCTACCTACTGTCAAAAAGAAATATGAAATGCTTATTGTTGGGGACATTCATATCCCCGTTGAGGTAACTTAGTGATTTATGAAAGTTCTTCGGTTTCATGCTAATTGAAAGTGGTTGTTAATAAGACTTGATCAACCTTATTAATGGATCATTTTTGAGAGGTATGAAGTTGATAAATTTAGTAAGCACTACCTTTTGTTCCTACTCTAGTTAGATAAAATAAAAGGCCATGTTTTATCTGTTTTCTGAATTTCCCGTGCAATAAAAAATGCCCAAAAATAAAAGTTCTCATAATGCCCTGAAAATTTAATACGATTTTTTCTGAATATTTGAGAATTTCTGGTGCAAATAATATCAGAGGGGGTGCACCAGGTGGGCACAACCCGCCTGGGCGCGCCATGACCCCCAGGCGCGCCCTGGTGGGTTGTGGTCCCCACATGGGCCCCCTCGCTTATCCCTTCACACCACATCATCACCTACCTCTAGAAAAAAATGACCATTGCTCTCAAACCCGCGGATTTTGATCTCTTTGCTCGAAGCTCCATTTACGAAACTGTTTCGGGGGATTGTTGCTTGGTAAGTGACTCCACTGTTTGTCCAATTAGTTTTTATTTTAGTGGTTTATATTTTGAATAATTAGCTACTCGTGGTGCTGCTGTAGATGAGCTTGCATGTTGAATTCTTAGAGTTCTAAGTAGTTTGAATGCTTGCTTTGGCCTCTATGTATCCCTATGAGTAGTTGCTATCAATTTTGCAAAGTTTTGTTGAGAAAATTTTCTGGACTAAAAATTTCAGAATTTTTGCTCTTAGGAAAAGGATGAATATCTTTAGGAAGTTTGCTTCTAAGAAGAACTCCAAGGGAGTTATTCGGGAGTCGTCTGACAGTGATCTCCATCCTCGGAGGTTGGCGGAAGTACGGCCGTGCGAATGGCCGCATACCCCGTTCATGGAAGAGGCTGGAGTCCTTCAGGAGTTTACACAATATGCTGCTAATGCCGGACTCACCGGCTTCATCGCAGCTGAATGTGAACAGTATCATCTCCTCACAAACATCTTTGTTCAAAGTTTTAATTTTCTCCCTAGGAATAATCCACCTAAGGTGCAGTTTAATTTATACTCCGATTTCCATCAGATACCGCTTACTGAGGTTTTTTGAAATATGCTTGCTTCCTACTAATGGTGGTTTGTAGAGCCTAGGCCAGCACAGTTTGAGGCCTTTTATCGTACCTTAACAGTGGGAGATGAGAGAGGGGTGTCGGGTATCACTGTCGCTGGCTTGCATTTTCCTGCTGTTTATTACTTTGCTATTTTCATTGCAAAATGCTTGCTTGCTAGAGAGAAGGTGGGTGCACTCAGTTCATCAGACCTTGCTATTTTACGTCGTGCACTTGAGGGCGACAACACTTATAGCTTGGGAGCTATTGTGGCACGTCGCCTCCATAATAATAAGTCCAAGGGTAAAATACATGGTGGTATTCTCACTACTCGATTGGCAACTCGCTTTAATGTTGAGATATGCCTTCATGATTACCCTCTGACCAAAGTTTACCTAGATCGCGCGGCCATGGAACACCACCATTTTATTGCACGAGATTACCCTAACATTCCTATTCCGTATAACTTGGTTTTCAGTGTGAGCACTCGTGATATTATTCCATTGCCTGCTCCTGCTTTGTTTGATCCTATTGCCAGGGGCGGATATAGGATTATGCCTGCAGATATCATCGCCTACCGGAACGACCAGGCTATAGCCGAGGAGGAGCCTCAGCAGTGGGATGTGTGGATGCCTGTTCCTCAGCACCCCGACTACTATCCAGGCTACTGAGTGCTTACCAAGTTAGGCCAAAAGCCGATGCTTGGGGGAGTACGTGTTTCTCACCGACATTACATTCATGTTCACACTTTTTCATTGTATTATCCATGTTAAATTTATTTTCTTGCTTTCTTCTTGTGTGTTTGAAAAACTTTGAGAAAATCCAAAAATATTTCTTGCTTCTTTTTGATTTTTTCTTTCTAGAGTAGTTAGCTATAGCACTAAAAGAAAACCCAAAAAGATTTCTTTGTTCTTCTTTTGCTTGTTGGGAGTTTTCCCGTGTAAATAGTTTTTCTTGTTTTTGCTTTTCCCTTTTATTTGCTTGTTCAAGAAAACCAAAAACTCCAAAAATATTTCGGTGTGTTTCTCTGAATTTCTTTTCTTTTTATTCGAGTCGTACCAAGGAGAAGACCGTGATGAAAATGTTGAGTAGCTCTCTTTTGCATAATTGTTGGTCTAACAAAGAGCCCATTTTACCTTGTCTTCTCCTGTTGAATAAAATGTTTGCAGATTCCAGCTTAGTTCATGGCACTCTTGCACAATTATTATTTTCACATCATTCGGTCGTGCAAGTGAAAGGCAATAATGACGATATTCGATGAACTAGCCGTGGCAGAGAGAAACTGGTATGAACTCGACTTGTTCTGTTTGTGTAAATATGTTTAACCTAGTATCCATGATTCAACCCATTATGATTAAACATATTTGCAATGACAATTAGAGATTATAGTTTCTCATGCCATGCATAAGTAGCTGGGAGTGGATAATGATTTATCTTGGATGTCAACATTGCGTTAAAATGATTGTGATGTAGTATGATGCTATGGTATCCGCCTCTGAATGTTCGAGTGGCTTGACTTGGCACATGTTCATGCATGTAGTTGAATCAAAACCAACATAGCCTCTATGATATTTATGTTCATGGTGTTCATATCCTACTCATGCTAGTGTCCAATGTTACTTATGCATAATGCATGTTCATGACCATTGTTGCTCTCTACCTGGCCGCTTCTCAACCTAATTGCTAGCCTTCCGCCTATACTAAATTGGAATGCTACTTGTACATCAAAAACCTTGAACCCAAGTTATTCCAGATGAGTCCACCATACCTACCTATATGCGGTATTACCCTGTCGTCCTAAGTAAATTTGCATGTGCCACCTCTAAAAACTTCAAATAAATATCCCTTTTCTGTGCCTGGATCGTCCATGAGGTGGCCGGTATCTTCCATGCTAAGTGGGTTATTCTCAGGTTGAGTGTTTATTCACTCACCATCTCACGAGAAAAGGGCGGTAATAGGGATTCCCAGTCCCGAACTAAAAAATGCAAATAATTAAACAAAACTCCCCCAGGACTGTTGTTGGTATGGACGACACCCGTTGTTTCGGACAAGCCGTGGAGTGTGATTGATGGTGGAGGGGAGTAACCCTTTACTTTTATCGCTTGGGAACCACCACTAGCGTGCTTAGCATGGAAGATATTGATAACTGATGGTCGTGAAGTCAATGAGAAGGGTGCATGTCTCAAAATATCAATTATCTTTGTTTTAAAAACTAGAGCTCTACCACCTCCGCAAATCACTGCTTCCCTCTGTGAACGGACTTTCTATTTACTTTTATGTTGTGTCATCAACCTCTAAAATAAGTGCCAGAACCTGAGAGCATTGTTGTCATGCTGATGCATTGTGTGTAGCTAATGTTGGGTGCATCATGACTGGATCTATTCTACCATGAATTACAATGTTTAGTCGCTACTTGAACTTTGGAGGTGCTCTGCATTTATGTTTTGCGGTCTCAGAAAGGGATAGCGAGATACTACTATTATCGTATTATATCATGGTTGTTTTGACAACGTTTTGCTGTTTGAGATATCTTATTACTGCTCGCTAGCTGATTATGTCAATGATATGAGTTAATATAATATTTAAGAGTTATTGTCGACATGGTTAGTTATAATAATTGGCTGAAAACCTGGGTGATTAAGCTTATTTATGCAAACAAGAGCAAAAGAGTTTGTAAAAGTTTTTATTTTTCACTTTTAGTTTATCAACTGAATTGCTTGAGGACAACCAAAGGTTTAAGCTTGGGGGAGTTGATACGTCTCCAACGTATCTACTTTTCCTAACGCTTTTCCTCTTGTTTTGGACTCTAATTTGCATGATGTGAATGAAACTAACCTCGGACTGACGTTGTTTTCAGCAGACCTACCATGGTGTTGTTTTTGTGCAGAAATAAAAGTTCTCGGAATGGAACGAAAGTTTGCGAGGAATTTTTATACAATAAAAGAGAATTTCTGGAGCCAAGAGCCACCTGAGGGGGCACCTGGGTGGGCACAACCCACGAGGGCGCGCCTGACCCCCCTAGGCGCGCCCAGGTGGGTTGTCCCCACCTGGTGGCCCCTCAGACCCTGAAACCGACGCTATAAAATCCTATTTTTCCAGAAAAAAATGAGGGAGAAAGAATTATCATGTTTCATGAGACGAGCCGTCGTCACCTCCTGTTCTTCATCGGGAGGCCAGATTTGGAGTCCGTTTGGGGCTCCAGAGAGGGGGATCTTCGTTCTTTGTCATCACCAACCCTTCTCCATCGCCAATTCCATGACGCTCCCCACTAGGAGTGAGTAATTTCTTCGTAGGCTCGCTGGTCCGTGAGGAGTTGGTTGAGATTCATCATGTAATCGAGTTAGTTTTGTTAGTGCATGATCCCTAGTATCCACTTGTAACAGCCCCAAAGTTGGGTTATCAATTTTTGTGCTGTTATTCTTTCCTGGCAATCATTTTTCAAATTTTCTCCTGAGTTTGCTGGATGACTCTGAGAATTCTTGCCATTTCCAACCTTTCAAAACCTTGCTCATGTCTTTGTCAGTGGGCAAGACCTCATTTGCATCATCGCAACCCTCTCAAACCCTAATTCCAAATTTTTGGAATTTGAATGTGGCCTTTGTGATTACAAAGGAGCCATCATTTTCTTTGATCTGTTGATCATCCCATTTGTTCCCAGTGCCGTCCTACCCTTTCAAATCTTGGATATGCAAAAATATTTTTAAGTCCTATGCAATATTTTTCATTTGTGATTTATTCCTTTTCTTATCTTTCTGAGGAATAAAATCATGTAAGTGCATCTAGTGCCCCTTAGTGATTTTGGTGTATTGAAGACTTATAGGTTAAGGGACTAATGTGTTTATGAGTGTACACAGGTCTATAAGTCTATGAGGAGTTTGATATTTACAGAGAAAGTCGACCCCTAAAAATGAAGTTCTTCGACTGAAGACTTTGGATTTCTGAAGACTTTGAAAGTGAAGAAATTGGTGTGACCTTGAAGACTTGGTATTCATTTGAGGAACATGAAGCGTGAACACTTTTGTGTTCGTAGTTTCATTTTCCCTTTGTTGAGTCATAGGAAACACCGTACTGTTAAAGGGGGTCGAGGAAATACTAAGGAAAAATTTCCATGTGATGCTCAACTCAAAATCCTACACCTACCAATCCCTTCGAGTGAAGCCATTGGAAATCTCATACAGTTCAGTCATATTCTTCAGTGACAGAGACGAAGTTCTTCTGGTCTCTGAGGAATTTGTTCTGACTGAGGAGTTAGGAATTCGCCAGTGCGGATTGCCTACACAGTGAGGAACATGATAGCCCTGAGGAATTTGATACTCAAATTTCCGACCGTTGCTGTGCTATGCGCCAGCTGTCCCAAAATATCCACCCACCTAACGGTCATATCATTGAAGGGCATTTATGTCTTATCATGTCGGGCTGCTCCCTAGGCTATAAATAGCCGCCCCCTACAAGCACTAGCTGGTTGGCTGCTCCGAGAGAAACTAACACTTGTCATTTGAGAGCATCCCATCCTCCGAGGACTTTGAGCGAAAATCATCGAGTGAGGAAAACCCAAACCCAAACACCTACAAACCCAAAGTGATTGAGCATCACTGAAGAGATTGATCCTGCGTGGATCCGACGCTTGTTACCTTTGAAGACTGTGCTTCTTCCAGACGGTTAGGCGTCATGGTCTAGAGCATCCAAGAGGAAACTGTGGATCGCCGAGTGACCGAGTTTGTGAAGGTTCGGAAGTCACCTGAAGACTTACCACGAGTGATTGGGCGAGGTCTGTGTGACCTTAGCTCAAGGAGAATACGGTGAGGACTGTGTGTCCGGGACTATGTGTCCTCAGGTTTAAATACCTAGCCGCTCCAACCAGATGTACAACTGAGACAGCAGTTGGAACTGGTCTACCAAATCATTGTCTTCACCAAGCCTACTGGTTCTATTTCCTCAACTCTTTCAGTTCCTCATAACTGTGTTGTGTACTTGTTCATATCTGTGTTTGAAGACTTTGGTTGAAGACTTTCTCAATTTCCTCAGTTCAAATTCTTCAGGCTGTTTGTCTTCATCCTGTGTTTACGCTTTCTATACTCTGTGCTTGTCTTCATTTCATCATGATGACCATGCTTGTGATCTGCTATGCATACTTTTGAGTACTTATTCCGTTGCAAGTAGTTCTTCGCTAAGGAATTTCCTCACTGGCAAATTCCTCAGTGAAGAATTCATAAAAATCGCCTATTCACCCCCCGTCTAGTCGATATAACGCACTTTCAATTGGTATCAGAGCAAGGTACTCCCTTGTTCTGTGTGATTTTGGTTTAACCGCCTGGAGTTTTAGTTATGTCGATCGCAGGTATGAAGAAAGTGACAAGCCCCATCTTTGACGGTCACGAGTAACCCAAGTGGAAGGCCATGATGAAGAAGCGCCTCATGGCGATGAACAGTGAACTGTGGACCGTCACTGAGATTGGTCTTACCGATCTGTGCAAGACGGTGGAAGTTGATGACATTCGCAAGTACACTCTTCTCAACCTCACGGCGAAGGACGTCATCTGCTCATGTCTGTCTCAAAATCAGTTCAGGAACATCATGCATCTTAATCATGCGAAGCTTATCTGGGACCGTCTCTCTGAGGTCTATGAAGGTCATCGAACCCGTCATGATCCTTGGTTTGAGGACTTCAAGGAATCTCTCAAAGCGATGACATTCAAACCAGAATCATCATCCTCTTCATCATGCCTTATGGCAAAAAGTGCTGAGGTAACTGAATGCTACCTATCCGAGTCAAGTGATGATGAATCTGGTGATGAATTTGGACCCAGCTATGTCAAACTTGCTTCCCTTGCCACTAAACAACAAAGAGCTTTGGAAAAAAGTTCAATACATGCTAAATAAGAGTGATGATATGTTGGGTGAAGAAATGGATCAGTCAAAAGCTTTGGCTGAAAGTCTTCAGAGACTTCATACTAAGTATGACACCCTTCAAGATCAACATAACACTCTCTTATCTGATCATGAGAAGCTTTCTTATGAATTTCTTCAAAGAAAGCAAGATCTTGAGAAGCTAAGAGTGAGTTATGAAGATCTTCAGAAGGAGCGCGATTCATTACTTGCTCAACAAATCAGCGCTGCTCAGGAAGAATTTGTTCCTCCATGTTTGAAATGCATTGAACGTGAATCTGCTAATTCTTCACCTGAATGCTCAAATGCTTCTAATGCTACAAATTCTTCAACTGTCTCTGCTATCACTAATTCCTCATCTGAGGACATTGCTAGTATCACTGACAATTACATGACAGGCATGTACAAAAGCCTCAAAGGGCATCAGACTCTCTGTGATGTGCTTAAAAAGCAGATCCTCAACAGGAACCCTAGGAAAGAGGGTATTGCCTTTGAGAGGAAACTCAATGCTGATGGTACATATTGGAAGCCTGAGCAGTACCCCAAAACCTCATGGGTTGCTGCAAAGGGACCTCCAGTTGATCCATCTAATTTATCTGGCTTTACATGTGAATCTTCTCATTCTTCTGATGAGTCATTTGACTCCAACTATAAACTGTTTAAAAATCAGAATGGTGAAGTATTTGCTAGATATGTTGGCACTAACTGCAGGAACGGTTCTCCTATGAAGAAAATCTGGGTTCCCAAAAGGTGCCTTGAAAGTCTTCAGGTGAATGTCCTCATGACACCACCTGTGAAGAATAGGAACCCCAGATCAAATTCTTCATATGGACCAAATTCTTCATATGGATCCAAGTCCTCATACGGATCGAATTCCTCACGTGGATCATATTCCCCAAAAGGATCAAAGTCCTCATATGAACATCATCGTGCTAACAACTCTGTTTTGCAGGGAAGAGCTAAGGGCTATGAATATGAGCATTATTCTTCTAATCATTATGTTCATAAGTCCTCGAAGAATTTCTCTGCTTATTCATATGCTTACCCTAACTCCTCTTATGTGAAACGAAATGGATTGGCTTCTATGCCACCTTTCTCGTATGGAGCTCACAGAGTGATGAACTCTTTGCCACCCCTTCAGATGTGGGGGAGAAGAAAAAGAACTAATCTTTTATGCAGGGTCAGGTCTCCATACGTACTTTAACGTCGGAAGAATTTGCTGGAGACCTGAAAAGTGCCTGAAAGGACGCAGGCTAATCATGAAGAAATGAACTTTCATTTCTCACGTCCTCATACTGTTTTTAACTGTTGCATTGCTTGATGAAATTGGTCTGATGAATTGTGATGTCGTATTCTTCACTGATGAAGTATATGAAGTTCGTAAGCTGCACTAATTCATCTATAGGATGATCAACCCAAAGCCACTGAGTGGGTCCTCGATAGTGGATGTACAAATCACATGACTGGTGACAAGAATCTATTGATGGATGCTCCCTTATCACCATCGCATCTGAAGCATATCATCTTCGCTGACAAAGGCAAAAGTCAGGTATTGGGTCTAGGTAAGGTTGCGATCACAAAGGATCGACATATGGACAAAGTCATGCTTGTCGAGTCCTTAGGATACAACCTCATGTCTGTCTCAATGCTTTGTGATCTTGATATGGTTGTTGTCTTTGGCAAGTATCGTTGTGTTGTGGTTATGGAAGCTGACAATTCCAAAGTCTTCGAAGGCTTTAGGAGAGGAAACTTGTATATTGTTGATTTCTCTACAGGACCGCAACCAGCCGTGTGCCTACTTGCAAAATTCAGAAGGCTTGCTATGGCATCGACGACTTGGTCATGCAGGCATGAGGAATTTGCACACGCTTGCGAAGAAGAAGCATGTCATTGGCATTGAGAATGTCAAATTCCTCAAGGATCACTTATGCGGAGCCTGTGAAGCTGGAAAGATGACCAAGGCTAAGCATCCAGCAAAGACTATCATGACCACTACTCGACCATTTGAATTGCTTCATATGGATCTCTTTGGTCCTAACCATTACTCAGCAGTCACAAATGATGCATCTCTCTATGGCTTTGTTATTGTTGATGATTACTCTCGATACACATGGGTACACATTGTTACTTACAAACATGAAGTGCAGGAAGTCTTCAAACGATTTTCCTCGAGGTCTTCAACCAACTTTGGTGTGAAGATCAAGCACATCAGAAGTGACAATGGAACTGAGTTCAAGAATTCTGGTCTTGATGACTATCTTGATGAACTTGGTATTACTCATGAGTTATCTGCTCCTTACACTCCTCAGCAGAATGGCGTCGTGGAGCGCAAGAACAGAACTCTTGTTGAGATGGCTCGCACTATGCTTGATGAGTACAAGACGCCTCGTCACTTCTGGATCGAGGCAATTTATACTACGTGCCACATCATCAACAGGGTATATCTTCACAAATTCTTCAAGAAGACTGCCTATGAACTCCTCACTCACAAGAAACCCAATGTGAGTTATTTCAAAGTCTTCGGTGCTAAATGTTGGATTAGAGATCCTCATCACAATGCTAAATTTGCACCGAAAGCACATGAAACGTTTTATGCTTGGTTACGGAAAGGACTCGCACACCTATAGAGTCTCTTCACAAGGTTGTTGAAACTGTAGATGTGCGGTTCGATGAAACTAATGGCTCACAAAGAGAGCACCTACCCTCTGTGATAGATGAACCAGCACCTGAGGAAACTATCAAGTTCAAGGCTACTGAGGATGTCATTCCTACCGAAGAATCTGCAGAAGAATTCATTCCAGAACATGAAGAACGTCGAGCTAATGCACCTGAAGAAAATGCTGAAGAAAATGGTGCTGAAGAAAATGCTGATCAAATTCCTCGACAACAACCTGCTCATCCTCGCGTTGCAAAAGAAGTGCAAGTTGAAAAGATCATCGATGACATTGAAGCACCAGGTCCTCTCACATGCTCAAAAGCTTCACATTTATCTAACTTTTGTGGGCACTATGCTTTTGTCTCTATCACAGAGCCCACTAAGGTAGATGAAGCATTTCTGGAGCCTGAGTGGATTCATGCCATGCAAGAAGAATTACATCAATTCGAACTCAACAACGTCTGGGAACTGGTTAAACGTCGCAAGCACAATATCATTGGCACAAAGTGGATCTACCGCAACAAGCAAGATGGAAATGGCCTTGTGGTGAGGAATAAGGCACGGCTTGTAGCTCAAGGCTACACACAGGGTGAAGGAATTGATTTCGATGAAACTTTTGCACCTGTTGCTAGACTTGAAGCTATTCGCATATGACTTGCTTATGCTAACCATCATGATATCGCTTTATATCAAATGGATGTGAAAAGTGCATTCCTCAATGGTAAGCTTGAGGAAGAAGTATATGTTGCTCAACCCCTAGGTTTTGAAGATCCAAAGCATCCTGACGTGAGGGGCGGGGAAGTCGACGTCGACCCGCATGCTGCCATTCCCGCAGCCCCTCATATGCAACCTCAGAGCCTGTGGCGGGTCAAGCTCCATATCCTGAGCGAACGGAGTAGGGAGACGAAGACGACGGCGCACTGGCCGGTGCAGCCTGATGACGAACTCACGGGGCTGGTCTCCGACGTGGCCCAACATTGGGGGAGGGGCCGCTGGCGGAGGCGAGGCCGGTGCGCCGCCCTGTCCTCCTCTTCCCCGAGCGCCACGGCGGCCTCGGCCTCGCCCCCTCCCCTTCCTCTCACGGCGGGCTCTGCCGCCACGAGCTCTTGGGAAGGAGGGGCGCGTTGTCGAGCAGAGACCCTCGTCGCCGCCATCGGAGTGCCGGCGCGCCCTCTCTCCATAGCAGAAGAAAGGAAGGAGCCAAGGTGGAAGGAGATGAATGATGAAAGATTGAGGGGTGCCATCCCCCCTTCTTATAAAGGGGCGGGGTCGGGGCTCGGCCGCCCCACTTAACCAATCCGGCCACCAGGGGCGCAGGGAATCGAGACCGACCCGCTGCTCCAATCAGCAACGACCCGGTTCCCGCCTCGTCATTTAAGGCCCGTGCCCCCCGCGTCCACCGCCTACCATCTTCGAGGCATGGGGGACACGTGGCGAGCAAGCCGAAATCGAGGAGACGAGTGAGGTAACTGTTTTCCACCCCATGATTGTGCGGCACGGGCGCCTTGAAGGCCACAACTCGAGTCCACTTAGTAAATGAGCTGCGCCCCTGTGTTTTCCTCTTTTTATGGGGAAGGCGCGAGCCGCCTCTTTACTATGATGTGACGCATGAGGGCAGCAACCACCCCACGCATGACCCCCACGTCACGCACGAACCCCACGTCGCGCATTCAACGCGGGTCGTGGGGAAGCGCAGCGAGCGAGGGAGTTACTGCGGTAAAAACTCCCCCGCACGCGCACCCGCGCACCGTTCTGGGCCTGGCCCAATAACGCCCCGCACTTATATGTGGCCCAGGCCCAGGGGCTAATGTCGGTGTACAAAAGTAGGGGTCCCTTTTTGCACCCCTTTACTTGTGTGCGGTCAGTCGTAGCCCCATGCCCCTGGCCACGCTTGGTGGGGCAGAGGAAGCAAATGCACAAGACGACTAGACCAACACCAAGCCGGAAACACAAAGAGTAGAAGGGCGAGGTGGACTCCCCCGGCAAGGCCCTTGCCGGGGCGGCCTCCATAGCCCCGGCAAGAGCCTTGCCGGGGCAACTTGCCCAACGCCAGCAGGGCTGCCACCCTTGAGCCTGAGAGTTCCGATGCCCTCAAACCACATTGGAACCAAGGCTCGGGAAGCGCCTCCATGGTGGCATGCAGATTTTTGTGAAGACCAGAAGCATACAAGACTAGATAAATAACCAGAAGATGAAGATCCTCGGCAAGATCCTTGCCAATGATACTCACGAGACCCCCGGCAAGCCCCTTGCCGGGGACGACCACGATGCCACGGCAAGACCCTTGCCGGGGCCCCGGCAAGACTCTTGCGGGAGACATCCGCAGGGCCGCAGCCAGGCCCACATCTGCCAAGACTCCGCCGCCATTCCCATGCAGCTGCCAGCCCACCAACTAGGCGAGCACCTGCGTGGTGACGTGCGGCCTCTAGGCCAACTCAGCAAGCACCTGCGTGGTGGCATGCAGATCTTCGTGAAGGCTCTGCCACCGCACCAACTCAGCAGCCAGCCAGCCAGCATGGCACTTCCCGCCTCGTCAGTTCGGACGCGCGTCGAAGCCAGGCGAGGCGGCGACCGCTGGGACGAGCTTCCTTGCCGGCCCTGATTAAGCAAGAAGGGCACGTCGGCAGCGCATTAAATGCGTTTGTCCTACGGTGCCAGAGGATAGACTCGACCACTGTATAGCTTTCCACCTCCTGTGTGCCACTGTGGCAACCCCTTTGTCTATAAAAGGAGGCCCGCGGCATACTGGGAGAGGATTCGGACTTTTTGGACCCTGCATGCCTTGTAGCTAGTCCAAGAACACCAGATAAACAGAAACCAGCAGGAGTAGGGTATTACGCATCACTTGCGGCCCGAACCTGGATAACCCCCCCCCCCCCCCCCCCCGCGTTGATCTCTCAATCCCGCTCTTTCCACAGCCCCGCGCCCGCCAAACATAGCAAAAGGGATTCCTCGTGATCCCGTAGCTGTCGTTTCCCCCGATAGTGGGGTTCTGTGATGCTTTTGTCTGGATGTTGAACGCAAACAAAGTACGCAAAGTTGCACCTATGTCGAACTTTT
Source organism: Aegilops tauschii subsp. strangulata (assembly GCF_002575655.3). Lineage (NCBI taxonomy): Eukaryota > Viridiplantae > Streptophyta > Magnoliopsida > Poales > Poaceae > Aegilops > Aegilops tauschii. The sequence continues at coordinate 283,827,466 of NC_053036.3, forward strand.
AATTGAAACAAAACCCAAAGTCTAAACGATGCCCTAAGGGTTGTATATATGGAGGAAGAGGGGGGAATTTTGTGGCCCTTGGAGGAGGGGTTCGAAACCAACCCTAACTCTTGATTCCCCACACATACGGACTCTAAAAATAGCCTATATTCAAGTATTTCGAAATTACATGGGCCTGGCCCAATAATAAGGTGATGCAGCACCTAGAATAGCCTCTGGACGAAACTTATGAAGCGGCATCTTGTATATTTCGTCCAAGGCATCATGCACTCAATATGGTGGCTTCAAAGTCCTGAAATCATCACTTGAAACTCCGTTCTTGTTTCCCTTGCACATGCCATCAACTCCATGCTTGTTTTTGCTCCAATGTTCATCCTTCTCCAAGCTAGGACCTTCATTTGTAAGCAAAACAAATGTATCCAATTTAGGCAACATCATATTCTCATGAACATTAGAATCATTACCAAGAAGCGGAAGTACCTAGTAATTTAATTGGCGTACGCAAGCTCTAGTAATCGGTCCAGCATGTATTGTTGCAGGGGCTGTGGGTGTAAAAATGGTATTGATGTCCTCATCAACCTGACCCGGCTTAGATTCATCTCTTTGGCCACCTTCAGGGCATGAAACAAGGCCTCATACTCAGCTGCATTATTAGTGCAAGGAAACATCAGCCTTAAAGCATTAAAAAAAATGTCACCTCGTGGGGAAGTCAAAATTACTCCAGCCCCCGAGCCTTCCAATTGCCTGGACCTATCAAAATGAATAGTGCAATACGTATTATCAGGCTTCTCCTCAGGCATCTGCAACTCTGTCCAGTCATTGATGAAATCCATAAGAGCTTGAGACTTGATAGGTGTCCTTGGCATATATTTCAAACCATGGGGTCCAAGCTCAATGGCCCACTTGGCCACTCGGCTAGTGGCTTCTCTGTTTTGAATAATATCCCCTAACCGAGCAGAACTGACCACAGTAATGGGATGACCAAGCAAATAATGCTTTAACTTGCGACTGGACATGAACACGCCATAGACTAGCTTCTACCAATGTGGGTACCTCTGTTTAGACTCAATTAAGACCTCACTAACATAATAAGCCAGCCTTTGAACCGGATATTCCTTACCTGTTTCCTTCCTTTCCACTACAACTGCCACGCTGAAGGCTCTGCTGTTAGCAGCCACATATAAAAGCAAGGGCTCCTTCTCAACAGGAGCTGCAAGAACCGGCGGCTCAGCTAACTGTTTTTTAAGTGCCTCAAACGCCTCATTAGCAGCATCACTCCAGACAAAGCGATATGTTTTCTTCATCATTTGGTACAGAGGAATATCCTTTTCTCCCAGGCGGCTTATAAATCGGCTTAAAGCTGCAATACAACCCGCCAGATGCTAGACATCATTAATGCACGCTGGCTTAGCCAATGAAGTGATAGCCTTGATTTTCTCCGGGTTAGCCTCAATACCTCTCTCAGAGACCAGAAAACCCAAGAGCTTGCCTGCAGGTACACCAAAAACACATTTGGCCGGGTTAAGCATCATCTTGTAGACCCAGAGGTTATCGAAGGTCTCCTTCAAATCATCTAGCAGAGTCTCCTTCTTTCTGGAATTCACAACAATATCATCCACATAAGCATGAACATTGCGTCCTATCTGGTTATGAAGACAATTCTGAACACAACGTTGATAACTCGCCTGGGCACTCTTGAGTCCAAAAGGCATAGACACATAGCAGAAAGCTCCCAAAGGCATGATAAAAGTCGTCTTCTCTTGGTCTTTAACTGCCATCTTGATCTGATGATAACCAGAATAAGCATCCAAAAGCTCAACTGCTCACAACCCGCCGTAGCATCAATGATCTCATCAATGCGGGGAAGAGCAAACGGATCAGCTGGACAAGCCTTATTAACGTCTATGTAATCCACACACATGCGCCAAGTCCCATTTTTCTTAAGTACCAGCACTGGGTTAGCCAACCACTCAGGATGAAAAACTTCAACAATGAACCCGGCTGCTAGGGCCACCTCTTCTCCAATGGCCTTGCGTCTCTCCTCATTAAAATGACGAAGGAATTGCTTGACCGGCTTAAACTTAGGATCAATATTGAGAGTGTGCTCAGCGAGTTCTCTGGTACACCCGGCATGTCTGAAGGCTTCCATGCAAAGATGTCCCAGTTCTCATGGATGAACTCGACGAGCGCGCTTTCCTATTTCGAATCCATATTGGCACTGATAGTGAACTACTGAGATGAGTCGCCAGGGACAAAGTCAACCTGCTTGGTATCATCCGCCGATTTTAACTTCAACAAAGGATCATGCTATGTGGTTGGCTTCTTCAACGGAGTCATATTAGCCGGGTCAACATTGTCCTTATAAAACTTAAGTTCCTCTGTGGCACAGGCAGACTCAGCGTAAGTAGCATCGCCTTCTTCACATTCCAAGGCTATCTTCCTATCACCATGTACCATGATGGTACCTTTGCGACCCGACATTTTAAGCTGTAAGTACACATAACACGGCCGCGCCATTAACTTGGCATAAGCCGGCCATCCAAATAGAGCATGATAGGGGCTTTTGAGTTTAACCACTTCAAAGTTCAATGTCTCAGCCCCGTAGTCGTGTTCATTGCCAAAAGCCCCTTCCAAGGCTATCTTACCCACTGGATAAGCTGACTTACCAGGCACCACTCCATGAAAGAATGTAGAGGACGACTTAAGATCTTTGTCAATCAAATTCATCCGGCGAAAAGTATCATAATAAAGGATATTGATACTGTTGCCTCCTTCCATAAGCACCTTGGTGAACTTGTAACCTCCAAACATAGGAGCTACCACCAAAGCCAGCTGACCCGGATTGTCAATCCGGGGCGGGTGATCCTCACGGCTCCATACAATTGGCTGCTCTGACCATAGTAAGTATCGAGGGACCGCCGGCTCAACCGCGCTCACCGCTCGTTTATGAACCTTCTGATCTCACTTGCATAGGCTTGTGGTGAAAACATGATATTGGCCACTATTCAGCTGCTTTGGATTACTCTGATACCAGGACTATTGTTACTGGTTACCCTGACCAGGCTGTTGACCATAACCGCCCTGATTGCTCTGACCCTGATATCCGGAAATTGAGCCGCCACCTCCAAAGCCGGGCCCGTGTGAGCCGGATCCTGACCCGCTGTGCGGGCGATTATTGTTATTGTGGTCCTCGTGAGAGCTGGAATTCTTATATTCCTTCATGATAAAACAATCTTTCCACAGGTGAGTCAAGGGTCTATCTTGGTAGCTCTGCTTTGGGCAGGGTTGGTTCAACATCGCTTCAAGGTTGAACTTTGTTCCTCCCATCCGAGGAAATGGCTTTCCCTTCCGACTCGATCGTTATTCTAGGCATTTGTATTAGCCACAAAATCTGACCCGCCGTCAGGCTGCTTGCGCTTGCCATTACTACCTTGGTTATGACTTGTCATGTTTGACTGCTGCCCCTTTCCATTGTCGTTCTTCTTCCTCTTATTGGACCTCTCCTCATCAGACCCAGGATCCTAAGTATTGTCAGAATCGAAGTATTTGATGAGAGCCGCCATGAGCTCTCCCATGTCGCTGCAATGACGTTTAAGCCGCCCTAACTTTTGCTTGAGAGGGGTGAAACGGCATTTTTTCTCCAGAATCAGAACAGCAGAGCCATCATTGATGCTATCCGATGAGTGGATAATAGCGGAAACCCATCGGACCCAATGGTGGGCCGACTCATCCTCGCGCTGGACACAAGCGTCTAGGTCGATGATTGATAGAGGCTGTTTGCACGTGTCTTTGAAATTCTGAATAAAACGCGCTTTCAGCTCCGCCCATGAGTTGATAGAATTAGGGGGCTATCCCTTCAACCAGGTTCGAGCCGGCCCATCCAACATAATGGTGAAGTACTTGGCGCACAAAGCGTCATTGACATCTAACATCTCCATAGCCAACTCGTAGCTCTCAATCCAAGCCTCAGGAGGTTGATCAGTTGTAGAATTGGCCACCTTTCGAGGACCCTTAAAATCTTTAGGCAACCGCTCATTGTGAAGAGCCGGTGCTAGACATGGCACCCCCACTATCCTAGAAGTCATCCCGTCTTCTACAAAGGCTGAAGGGTCTGGAGCTATTGATCAGCCGCTAACTGAGCTACCAGCTCCGCCTCTTGACGTGCCCTGGCCTGATCCAATAGGGCCTAAACATTGTTATCATCATGCGGCGGGTTATGCCCATGGGGCCGGTTATGGTGCCGCTTGCTGCTGGAAATCGCCGGCTATAACTTTGACTTTGGTGAGGAGTTGAATGAATTCGCTCACGGCTGTATGAGTAAGCCGCCTGCTGAGCCACCACTGTCTGAAGAAGCTCCACAGCCTTCCGGGCTTCGACCATCGTGGCAGACTCACCTTCTACTGGGAGAGCTGCCAGTCGCGAAGCCGCGGCAATCATGTTATCCAGGGGGTTGGAATAATGACCCAGCTGTGTTGACACCTGCTGAGGCGGGTTTAAATTCAAACGAGGCGGGTCTATTACACGTGGTCGAGCCGCCGTCCTGGCAACAGGTGCCTCGGCAGCCCGGGTCACACCGGGCGGGTTACTTGGTCCTGCCCTAGGTGTATTGAAAATATTCCTCGCCTCAAACTCCAAAGGGAGACGGCTCCGGTGCCTCCTTTGAAGAACAACATTTGATGCATTCTGATCCAAGCTTAATCGAAAAGTTTCTGCTTGAATCCGTTGGGACTCAGCCTCCAACGCGGCTTGCTCTGTTGCCATCCTAGCATTCTCAGTGTTAAGCTCCTCCTTGGCCTGAGGTACCTCATCCCACAGCTTTGCAACTTCCACCTTATGTTGCGCTTGAGTCGCCGGGGTTACCTCCGAAGTTAACAGAGTTGCCAAAGCATCCAGGAGCTCGGATAAGACCTGAGCCGGCGGGCGCATAGAGCCGCTCGCCCCAGCCGTAGCGGCACCCGTTGAACTAGAGGTCATAGCCGCAGCAGTTGATGAATTTAACATTTGGTGTACTAGCTATGAAAATAGCAGCCCTGCTCAGCGGCTCATAGGGGTCCGGAATACTGTCGCCTCGGAACAGCCCCCAAGCCCGCCATCTTGCAATTGATAGATCGATTCGGTTTCGCCGGTTGAGGACTCATCACCTGAGTAGATGGCTATATCTCCACCTGACATAGAACCTTCTTCGAGATCTGCCCCGTGAACAAAACCAACAAAAGCGGGCTTCCTGGCGTGTTGGATCTTGGTGGGTCGTGCGCGCTGAGCCGTCTCGATGTGTCGGTGCAGATATCCGGCTCAGGCTCCGACTCTCCAATCTTGCCGATGAAGACGTGAATTCCGCCGAAGGGGACCCGGTACCCGTACTCGATTGAGTCGGCCTCGGGACCCCAGCTAGTGCCGTCGATGTAGAGCTTTCCACGACGACTTTTGGTCATCTGGCCCACAGTATATCCCTTGATCCCTGAGAAGCTGCCCTTCAAGAACTTGAAACTACCGTGCTCTGGCCCCACGGTGGGCGCCAACTGTTGTGGATTTAACATGGAAGATGCCCTAGTGAAAGGACTTAGGTGTCGAGCCGCCGCAACTAGGTTAGCTTAAAGGGGTTGAACGGGACAAATGACACAAAGAATTTACCCAGGTTCGGCCCCTCTCAATGAGGTAAAAGCCTACGTCCTGCTTCTAGTTGTATTGCTTGAGTTTTGAATACAAGGGAGCGAATACGCTTGACCTAGTTCTCGATTGCTTGTTTCTTGAGTTAACCCGTCGGTGGGACTCAACTTTTTATACATAGGTAGAGACCCGGAGGCTTACAGAGTCCCCGCCGGCTCACACAATGTGACCGGCTCGGTTTCGAACTAGTCATGCCTTATAGCGCAAGTCTTCTGATAACCCACAAGTATAGGGGATCACAACAGTTTTCGAGGGTAGAGTATTCAATCCAAATTTATAGATTCGACACAAGGGGAGCCAAAGAATATTTGAAGGTATTAGCAGCTGAGTCATCAATTCAACCACACCTGGAGATTAATTATCTGCAGCAACGTGATCAGTAGCAAAGTAATATGATAGTATTGATAATAGTAGCAGCAGTAACAGTAACAGTGATAGTAATAGTTTTGTAACAAGTCCAGCACGATAGCAGTAGTAACTTAGCAAGAACAATATAAGAGAAATTCATAGGCATTGGATCAGTAATTTGTTGGATGATATTCATCATGTGACAGTCATAACCTAGGGCGATACGGCACTAGCTCCAGTTCATAAATATAATGTAGGCATGTATTCCGTAAATAGTCATACGTGCTTATGGAAAAACTTGCATGGCATCTTTTGTCCTACCCTCCCGTGGCAGCGGGGTCCATAATGGAAACTCAGGGATATTAAGGCCTCCTTTTAATAGAGAACCGGAACAAAGCATTAACACACGGTGAATACATGAACTCCTCAAACTACGGTCATCACCGGGAGTGGTCCCAACTATTGTCACTCCGGGGTTGCCGGATCATAACACGTAGTAGGTGACTATAACTTGCAAGATCAGATCTAGTACATGGATATAATTGTGATAACATAAACGGTTCAGATCTGAAATCATGACACCCGGGCCCAATGTGACAAGCATTAAGCATGTCAAAGTCATAGCAACATCAATCTCGAACATAGTGGTGTGGCACCCCGATCCGCATGGAGCAGGGGGCCTTTGCACGTCAGTCCAGGATAACACCTGACGCACGACAGGTCCATGATACAACATTCCAGGTACAATAATATTCATCAAATACATGTGTATAAGGTTACATCATTGATGAATACAATTATCTGGCATAGCCCTAAAGCTATTTAAATGCGGCGGAAGTCTTGGTTTGGCAGCTCATCAACTCTGGCTGGGCTCCATAACTCACAGGACTGGCAAGGTTACAGCCTAGCACGACCAATCAAGTAAACAATCCAGGCACGACCTACAAGCTGGCATGACACGCTAGGTCAGTACATTGAATGTACTTGCAAGACAACCAAATATAGAGCATCCAAACAAGCAGAAGACAAAGCAAGAACCAAGCACATGCAACAACCTATCTCATATCAATTACTAAACATGGCATGACATAGATCAACTAAGCATGAACAACATCATAGCATCTACTAACATGGCAATAACATGGCATATCAAAACATGCTTCTAACATGGTAATAGCATGGCATAGCATATCATCTCAATCATGGCATAATTTGACATATCAATAAAAGCATGGCATGGCATCATGAAACTATGCTGAATATAAACTACCAGTCATATCCAATGCAGACATACCATGTTAACTTATGCAACCATCTTCTGTTCTACCATGGTTCTTTAATGCAAATAACAACGTATTACTTATGTAATGCAACCAAACTTGTGCACCGAGTCTCTCGGACTCTCTTAGCAATGGGTTGCCACGCAATCGAACGATGATCATGACGAATCACAAACGAAACCATACTCGGTTCAACGGGTTACCTTGTAACCAAACGGTGATCACTCCGGATCACAAACGGAACCACACTTGGTTCAACACTTACCGAGACCTTGTCTCGTGATCATATCAACACCTCATCGTGATTACTCATGACTGTCTCATAGTCCAAGTCACCACGTTATTTGTTACACATTATTCATCAAATTAATTATTTCAAGTTTATCCTCTATTTCGACGAAGACCCGATAGTGTGACCTACTACGAAATGTGCTGCTATCGATAGACTTAATATACACTCTGCAGAGGTAGCGCACTGTACCCACACCATAGAATCCATGGCCTCGCACTCGCATTCTGGTGGACCAACGGCATTCCGACAAAGCCGTCCTACTGCCATGACACTCTCCCGGCCACTCCGACCAACACCCCCTTGGGGTTCAGTCCTGGGTGGCCCCGTGCCTACCAAAGACACCAACGGCCACCGTCGTGGCAAAACAAAACGGTCCCAAACGGGGACAAAAGCGCTTATCATCCAACTACGGGCACACAAGGCTTATGTCCGCCTACCTAATCAAGGTAGTGCGCGCCCATAACCTTCCCTCGTTGGAGGCACCGGCGAGAGGCATGACAATAGACCCAGCTAGGGCCTGCCCATAACAAGCAAATGTGGTTGCACTGGAAAAAGCTCGATTTGGTGGCACTATGACTCGATCCCATCGATGACGGAGGAGGTTTGTTATTAAGTCATATTATTAACTTCTCCATCATCAATCATCATGCAAGCATTTTTATCATGAATGCAACAACTAGCATCCAACATACAGATGCGGTAACAAAACATCAATCTTTTCAAATGAACGGTGATAACATGTGAAACATGGCAATACCAAGTACTAGTAATTCCACTAGTGCAACAGAATCATCATAACATCGATACTACTAACACGAAACTAAACTAGATAGAGGCATGATATAATTAGTAACAACATCCATCTATCATGTCAAATTATGAAAGCGGATGGCAAAAACATATAGCACGACTGAAATAACAGCAGACGGAACAGACAAGAAACTACTACAACTAAACACACACACGAGGCGCAAGCAAAGTCAATATGCAAGTTCGGAACTCATGATAAGAGGTTGGCTTGCCTGGGGGTCGAGGAATACTCCGTGAAAAAGTGTGAAACAATCGCGGAAAAAATTGCCGGAAACAGTTCTCTCTCGGAGGGGGCTGTTTACGGGCAAGGGCAAAATGGTCATTTTTAGAGTGTGCAAACATCAAGAAAATGGTACCAACAGAAAGACCTCGACGAATAGAGAAAGTGAGCGCGGGAATCACCTCAATCAGAGTTACGAGCGCAAAGTTGTGGCCGTTCACTTTTTAGGCAGAAAGGGCACTACAGCAATGAACGTTCACAAAACAGTGCATTCGGCCGGCGGGCTAAAAAACTAAGCGCATTTTCCGGAATACGTTTCTGCACGGGGAAAACGTATTTCAGCTCGAAGCCGCGGCAGAATACGCCTTCGCTTGGTGAAGGCGTACTACACCAAATGCGTCTCCACTTAATCCGACGTGGCAGGCTGGGCCACGCCCTTCTCTCGCCGACATGTTGGCCCCACGTCTCCTTCTCTCTCCTCCTCTTCTTCCCTCTCCTCCTCCTCTGATCCCGACGTGACGACGAGGGCTCCGGCTCCGGTGCGGCCACGACGCTCCGGTGAGCCATCGGGCCAGGGAACGGCGTGGGCGAGATCGCCGGAGAGGACCACGACTAGGGGAGGACAGCAGAGCAGCGGGGTTTGCTGGGAGGCGCGACGACGGCGGAGACAGAGGGCGGCGGGGTCGGGTGGTAGGTCAGCTCTCCTGGTGGAAAACAGCGGGCGGCAATCCAGGGAGGATCGGCGGGCTGTGGCGCATCCATCCATGGGTCGTTCGGGGCATGGGGGAGCTCGGGTGAGAGAGTAGACAGCAGAGCAGAGGGGGAAGCTCGCCGGAAATCCAAGCGCTCCGGCGAGGGATTCGGTCGTGCTCGGGCACTGGAGTGCTCTGGAGGGAGGGGGAAGGGGTTTGAGAGAGCTGGCTTGCTCGGGGAGGCCCTGGCGCTGGCTATTTATAGCCGAGGCGGGGAGCACCGAGCCGGGCACCGTCGAACGAGTCCGGCCGTGGCTCTGGTCGGCTACAGCAGTCACGGGGGCGCACGGGAAGGCGACGAGGGGGAAGCGGGCGAGCGCCAGAGGCTCACGGAGATGAGCAGCGCTCGGACATGAAAGGAGGAAGAGGACACCGGGGAGGAAGGAGACGATGGCCACGGGAGCGCACTGTTCGGTCGTTGGCACGGCTCGCCGGAGAAGAAAACGGAGGGGGAGAGCGGTCCAGAGGGAAGACGACATCTAGGGGAACTGTTGGGCATCAAGGAGGAGGCCAGAGCCGGTCAGCGCAGCGCTGCCGACGAGAACAGTGGCAAGACCACCGTTTTTGTTGGCTGCCCTCGTGGTCACCATGGACAAGGCGCGCAATGGAGTTTTTACTGATGCCAGCTCATGTCTACCGCGTAGTCCGTCAAAGATAGAGTGTTACTACGGTAAAGAAACGAGCAGAAACAAATGGATCTGAGTAAACTAAGCTTCACAAGTATGTTGTTGCAAACTTGGCCACATTCTAGAGATAAAACCAGAGAGGTTATAAGGTAAAATTGATGTCTGGTAGGCTTAGGGTAGCAAGGACTACGGTCCTGGGAATTATGAGGTTATTAGGACAAAGATTTAACATAGTTGTAGTGCAACTGCTAAATTATGCCCAGAAATAAAATGATGAAGAAGCACTCACTAGGAGTGATGGATTGGGCTAAAACTTGTCAAAGCTTGATGATTTGGACATACAATGATGCTGTAAAAATTGCATACCAAATGGGCTTGCCAAAATGGTACTTGTTTCACAAGCATCTCCTCTGTCCAGAAACTTGAGAAAATCCTCAGGACAAATGGCTTGATGAAATGAGCCAAAATCTTGTGGAGATAGGTTATATGAGTAGGAGAAGACTTGGGAAAATTTTCAGCCATAACAGAGCAAGATAAAATATAATTGCTTCACCAACTGAAAATTTGGGCAGAAAGCAAGAATTGCTCCTGTGCTCACATAGTTCAATGGAATGAGCTGAATTTTGGTGGAGGGTGGTGATATGATAATTAGTGACCGATGGAAAAGTTTCAGCTCATTTGGATCATTTATGAGGGTACTTTCTTCACAGACAAGCAATCTAAACAGAAACTTCAGAAAATTGCCAAGGAAGATTGGATACATGAATTAAGCTGATTTTTGGTATCCAGAGGTGATTTATCAATGTTAATCACCATGCCCAATTTCAGCTCAAACGGATCAAGGGTTCAAGCACTTCCTTTGCAAAAATTTCAGATAGGGCAGAAACTTGCATTGGATCATGTGCTCAAATTATGACCCTTGAAACCTGGGTTTGGATGGAAATGGTGAAGATATAGCAAGTACAAGCTCCACAAATTATTTGGGAATTTTCCTTGCTATAAAATGGTCGCTCCTTTGGAAAATGGCAGAAATACAATATTGGCTTAAAATAGGAAAAGGCAATTTTCCTTTTTTAATTTTGGCCAATATTTTTGCCAGAGCTAGGATTGGGCATAAATAGCATCTCCACCAATTTTCATGAATTTAGGAGATGACTAGTTATGCCTTTGGATTTTATTCCTCAGAAAGACAAGAAAAGGAATAAATCACAAAAAAATATTGCATAGGACTTAGCAATATTTTGGCATATCCAAGATTTGAAAGGGTAGGAGGGTCTCTGGGAACAAATGGGATGATCAACAGATCAAGGAAAATGATGCCTCCTTTGTAATCACAAAGGCCACATTCAAATTCCAAAAATTTGGAATTAGGGTTTGAGAGGGTTGCGATGATGCAAATGAGGTATTGCCCACTGACAAAGACATGAGCAAGGTTTTGAAAGGTTGGAAATGGCAAGAATTCTCAGAGTCATCCAGCAAACTCAGGAGAAAATTTGAAAAATGATTGCCAGGAAGGAATAACAGCACAAAAATTGATAACCCGATTTTGGGGTTGTTACAACTCTTCCCCCCTTAAAAGGAATATCGTCCTGGAGATTCCTAGGATTACAGCAATAATGAAAAGACAGCCACTCCCGGAAAAAACCTCTGGGTTAAGTTTTTTAACCCTTTGGTTAAATTCAAACAAGTTGGGGGCACCAGAATTGGTACACCCGGGGAGGGGTATGGCAAACCTGGTTATATCCACGGTTAGGGGCAGTCGAGATCAAACTCCCAAAAAATGCTAGATGCACCCCAATGAACAGTGGTTTCACCTGCTGACATTTGGGTCCAGGACCCACTGGCAGCCTCCTTCTTCTACCTCCAGCTTGTTGCTTCTTCTTCGTGGCTGCTCCGTGTGTGGCTTGGCGCAGCGCGCATCTAGCTCCTAGGGCGATGAGGACCTTAGTACCATAGTGCGAGGCATGCACGGTGCCGGTGCAGAGAGCACTCATGTCGCGGGCCAGCACCTTGTCGGCACTGCTCGCGGATTCGCCTCCTGGACACCGGTGATCGGGCGACGAGCGGTTCTCCTGGACCTCGCTCACCGTACACCGGAGTTGGGCTATAAAAGACGGCAACGCGGTTCTCCTCCAACGCACTAACACAATGCCGCTCTACTACCTCTTCGGTTTGGGCGAGATCGAGCCGAGCTCCTTCGGCGAGGAGGTGTTCTTGGCGGCACTGCGGTTGTTCCTCGCGGTGCTGCTGGGCACGCTGATCGGCTCATCGATCCTCCTACTGATACTCATCAGGAATGGTCGAGCTCGGGACAACACGCGCTAGGTGCGGTGGCTCGATATGCGGGAGAAGATGGTGCACTGCGTGGTCCTCCGCCACGCTTGATCCTCCGTCGCTTTGCGCCGGCGGAGTGATCGCGTGCTTCGGTGGAGCGGTGGTGTCGATCTGTCTGCGCCACGAAAGGCAAAGACGATGGTGGTGGTGGGGTCCAAATGCAGGCGAGGTGGCTGCGCCAGCTCAGGAAGCACACTGGGGTATAGAAAAGTGGATGTGAAAAGTGGGGTCCAAATTTTTCGTAAGCTTACCATTGAGGAATGCACTTTTCACATCCATTTGATATAAAGTGCTTCGGTGGAGCGGATGGAAGACCTTCGCTCGTGCCCACAGCCTCTCGGAAGGGCTCGTTCTCCACTTCAAATTAATGGAGAACGGCCTGCTCTCCGTCAAGGTCTTTGGACACTTGGGAACACGCCTAAGGTGTTGCGTGGATAGCTCCTCCGATGATGAAGACTCCTCCTCAAGCGGGAGTGACAAGGAGGACAGCGACATCGACGATGAGGGCGTCAAGAGGGAGGACGCCGACTCTGACTCTGACTCCGACTGACCGTGCCACCCTCCTCCCTCGGCCACGCGCCCTGCCAAGGGTCTTCCTCGTCAAGCTCTCCATCGGCGCGTTCCTTGTCGCCTCCTTTTTGCCTTCACCTGCCGCACGTGGGAGGAAAGGGGCAAGAACGGGGATCACGGGGCACTTACCTTTTTTAGTTTTTAAGCCTGCAGGCACTTGTTAGATTTGAACCTTATAATCCCCTTGCTCATGTTTACATTATGTACGAACTGTACCTATTTGGAACGTATTAATGAAAAAGGGTGCTTGTCGGGTTCTTCGTGCGTGAGCGAGGCCCATGCCAAGGAATGAATCCTTGTTATTTTTAAGATAAACATTGTCACCCGGCAACAGGCCTTGCCGTCCCCTCACTTTATCCACGACCATACTCACGCTCTCGGCGAAGGCAGGGGCGAAGTAGGGTTAGGCCCTTCGTTTGCTTCCTTGTCACCGCAACTACAACCAAGTTCCAGCCCAGGGAATAGTTCTTGGGCATAGGAAAGGGGGAGCACGGTGGCCCAGGAATAAATGAGGCTTCATATGTCCCAATTTCATACGGAAATGCATAACAGGGGATAAAGGACTTATCTGAATCTGCAGCCCCCGGCAACCTTGGCCTGCCGTGGTCGGGTGCTTGAATCTGCAGCCCCCGGCAATGGCTTGCCGGGGTCAGGGATGTCAATCCGTCTCCCTGCCCTTAAATGGCTTAGCAGGAATGCATGTGCAGCCTGCAAACCAAAGAAAAGACTAGAAAGGACAGAAAGACAATCACACGACCTCTATGCTAGGGGTTAGTTGCCGCCGGGCACTATCAACCCTACCAAATAGAGACTTAACCTAGCATGCATGCTAAAACTTAGGGCGCCAGCGCTTCATTTATTTATGCTCAAGGTCTGCGCCTGGCTTTGTACAAAGGGTTACATGCCTCGTCGTCAAGGCTTGTACAAAAGGTGGTTTGCCGGGAGGCCCGGCAACCGCGCCTCATGGGTAAAACTTACAAAGATGTTCGATGTTCCAGGAGTTGCTCCCTGGGACACCATCTTCGGTCTCCAGGCAGACTGCGCCAGGCCTGGTGACTCGTATTACCCGATAAGGGCCTTCCCACTTTGGTGTCAACTTGTTGGAATTCTTGGCTGACTGGACGCGCCGAAGAACAAGGTCTCCTTACTCAAGACTTCGGGCATGAACATTGCAGCTATGGTAGCGGCGCAAGGCCTGCTGGTAGCATGCAGCTCGCACAGCCGCTCGATGACGATCTTCCTCAAGGAGTGTCGCGTCATCTTGCCGCAACTGCTCTTGCTCAAGCTCATCATAAGCGAGCACTCGAGGTGACCTGTATGTGAGTTCCATGGGTAGAACTACTTCTGCCCCATATACCAGGGCAAAGGGTGTCTGGCCGGTGGCTCGATTTGGCGTCTTTCTGATCGACCAAAGAACCGTCAGCAACTCATCAATCCAGCGCCTTCCACACTTGTGCAGCCTGTCAAAAGTCTTTGTCCTCAGGCCTCGCAGTACTTCGGCATTTGCCCTCTCCGCCTGGGCATTGCTTTGTGGGTGTGCCACTGAAGCGAAATAGACCTTGCTACCGAGGTCCTAGATGTATTGCATGAAGGTGCGGCTTGTGAACTGCGTGCCGTTGTTGGTGATGACCCTGTTCGGCACACCAAAATGGCAAACTAGCCCCTTGAAGAATTTGACGGATGACTGTGCTGTCACCTTCCTCACTGCTTCCACTTCGGGCCACTTTGTGAACTTGTTGATTGCGACGTACAAATACTCAAAGCCCCCGACAGCACGGGGGAAGGGGCCCAGTATGTCGAGCCCCAGACCGAAAATGGCCAGGAGAGAGGGATTGTTTGAAGGGCTTGAGCTGGTTGATGAAGCTTCTTCGAATGGAACTGACACGCTTCACACTTGGTTACTAGCGCAACTGCATCCTGGAGGGCCGTGGGCCAGAAGAAACCTTGCCGGAACGCCTTGCCGGCAAGGGCCCTTGACCCTATGTGGGAGCCACACATACCTCATGTATCTCTGCCAACAGCTCTAGTCCATCCTCTTGAGGAATGCACTTCAGCCTGACTCCGTTTGGCCTCCTTCTGTACAGGGTATCATCCACAAACTGGTACATGTTGGACCGACGGACTACTTTCTCTGCTTCTTCCTGCTCCTCGGGGAGCTCTCCTGATTGGAGGAAACGGGCGGTGGGCTGCGCCCATGCCAGAGCCTGGGGCTCGACGGCAAGGACCAAAGGCACATGTTCGGCCGGAAGGGCAGCTGCCTCTACGGTCAGGGCCTGGGGCCCCGTCAGAGGTAGTTGCCCCTCGGCAAGCTTGGGGTACCCGGCAACCTCCTTGCCGGCGGCTCCTGGGAGCTCAGCGAGAAGGTACTTGCAGGGACTTGTCTTCCTTCGCTTGTTATGCCCTGCTGATGGCTCTACGGATGGTTGTATTAACTGAAGTACAAAAGGTACCTGGTTCCACAGGCAACTTGAGGGCAGCATGTTTTGACAGGTCGTCGGCAATGTTGTTCTCCGCTCGGGGAACATGTTCTTCCTGTAGGCCGTCGAAATGTTCTTCCAACTTCCTCACTTCATTCACATAGGCCTCCATCAACGGGCTCTGGTAATCCTTGTTGACTTGCTTGACGACGAGCTGCGAATCACCTCTGATGATGAGCTTATTGATTCCAAGGCCTGCCGCGATCCTGAGACCGGCAAGCAACCCTTCGTACTCTGCCGTATTGTTCGTTGATTTCTCCTGGGGGAAGTGCATCTGGATTACGTACTTGAGGTGCTCTTCGGTGGGTGTGGTGAGTAGCACGCCAGCACCAGCACCAGCACTTTTGAGTGAGAAAGCTCCGTCAAAGTACATAATCCACTCACTGCTCGTCTCCTTGACGGGAAGGGTGGTCTCTTGGATCTCCTCGTCGGGCGTTGCGGTCCACTCTGCTATGAACTCTGCCAAAGCTCGGCTCTTGATCATTGAAGTACTTTCAAATCTGAGGCCAAAGCTTGATAGCTCCAGTGCCCACTCCACAATCCTCCCTATCGCATCTGGGTTGTGCAAAATCCGTTGCAAAGGGAGGCGGGTGATGACGGTGATCTCATGTGCTTGGAAATAGTGGCGCAACTTTCTCGAGGCCATGAGAAGGACGAAAAGCAGCTTCTGCATTCCAGAATATATTGACCTAGCCCCCTGCAAGAGGGAACTGACAAAATACACTGGGTGCTGCACCATCTTCTTCTTCTGTCCGACTTCGCCCATCCGCTCAGGTTCTGCCTCGGTGGGTCCGGGCCTTGCCAGGGGTTCTGATTTGCCGGCGTCAGGCTCTGCGGGGGAAGACCCTGGCTCGCCATCTGATGGCTCTGCTGCAAATTCTCCCTCAAGTTCCCTCTGCGCCACCAGCGCAGCACTGACCACTTGATTTGTTGCTGCAAAGTACAGCAGCAACGGCTCCCGTGGTTTTGGCGCGAGTAGTATTGGCATGGAGGCGAGGTACCTCTCCAAATCTTGCAGTGCTGCCTCTCCCTCCGGAGTCCATTTTACTGGACCCGCCTTTTTCAAAACTTTGAAAAAGGGGAGGGCGCGCTCAGCAGATTTGGGGATGAACCTACTCTGGGCAGCAACGCAGCCGGCGAGCCTACAGACGTCTTTGACCCATTTCGGCGCCTCAATCTGCTCGATCGCTTTAATCTTGTCGGGATTTGCTTTGATTTCGCATTGAGACACAAAGAACCCGAGAAGTTTGCCGGAGGGGACACCGAACACGCACTTCTCTGGGTTGAGCTTGAGGTTGATCTTGCGCAGGTTTGCGAATGTTTCTTCTAAATCTTGCATGAGCGTGGCCCTGTCCTTGGTTTTGACCAGTATGCCATCCATATAAGCTTCCATATTTCTATGTAGCTGGGGCTCAAAACCAATATGGACTGCTCGGGCAAACGTCGAACCAGCGCTCTTCAACCCAAAAGGCATTTGTACAAAACAGTACGTACCACATGGGGTGATGAACGTGGTCTTCTCTTCGTCTTCCTTCATCATGAAGATCTGGTGGTACCCTGAATAGGCATCGAGGAATGACAGCAGGTCACACCCGGCAGTGGAGTCTACAATCTGGTCGATGCATGGCAGAGGGAAAGGATCCTTTGGACAGGCGTTATTGATGTTTGTGTAGTCAATACACAGCCTCCACTTCCCATTTTCCTTACGCACCACCACCGGATTGGCCAACCACGTGGGGTGGAGTACTCCTCTTACCAGGCCTGCCGCCTCCAACTTCCTGATCTCTTCAATGATGAACTCTTGTCGCTCCAAAGCTTGCTTCCTAACCTTCTGCTTGACGGGCCGCGCGTGAGGACAGACAGCAAGATGGTGCTCAATCTCCCTAGGAACGCCGGGGATGTCAGATGCTTGCCATGCAAATACATCGACATTCTCCCCTAGGAAGGCGACGAGCACGCTTTCCTATTTGCTATCGAGGGTGGAGCTTATAGTGAAAGCCCCGCCCGTGCCGTCCTCCTTGAGGGACACCTTCTTGGTTTCTGGTGGTGCAGCCTTGGAATTCTTTCTCTTGTCGGTGGAGCTCTCTGGCACGTCCTCAATGGGAGCACAACACTCCGAAGAGGTGCGCTTGCCGGAGTGGGTGCAAGAGGTCTTGCCGGAAAAGGTCTTGCCGGAAGGAGTCCTGCCGGCCTTCTTCCTCCCTGGAGCTTCAGCGGCAGGAGCAAGTGCCCTGGCGGCAGTTCCTGCAACTGCCTCTCGGCAGAGTTGGTCGGCGCAGATGAGCACGTCTTTCTTGTCAGAGGGGACAGTGATGATGGTCAGCGGCCCCGGCATCTTCAACATGTTGTAGGCGTAGTGGGACGCCGCCATGAACTTGGCCAGCGCTGGGCGGCCAAGGATCCCATTGTATGGCAAGGGGATCTCGGCGACATCGAAGACGATCTTCTCCGTCCTATAATTCAGCTCGCCCCCAAACATAACGGGCAGCGTGATTTTACCTTTAGGCTGGCTCCTTCCCAGGTTGACCCCTTGAAACGTGCCCGTCTCTTCGAGGTCTCCATCAGGAATCTACAGCTTCTTGATCATAGCGTGCGAGATCAAATTCAGACCGGCCCCACCGTCAACCAGCACTCTGGTCCCCTTGAGGTTGCGTATTGTTGGTGAAACCAACAACAGCAAACACCCGACCGCAGTTGTGCGGTCAGGGTGATCCTCGATGTCAAAAACGATGGGCGTGCGGGACCACCTCAGTGGCTTCTGGGCATCGAACGACGGCTCTGCCGCAGTGACCTCATGCGCCCACTGCTTCAGCTGGTGGTGTGAGGTGTGCAACGAGGCGCCACCGTCGACGCACATAGCCTCTGTAGCCTGCTAGAACTCGTGCTCGCCGGACTCGTCGTCCTCGTCATGATCATCCTCCTCCTCTTTCTTGTCACGGCCCCGAGCGGGCCTCTCTTGTTGGTTATCTTTGCCACGGAACCCCCTTGGCCGCCACGCTTCTTGCCGGATCCCTCGGCACCATCCTGACCTTTCTCCTTGTCTCGCCTTTCATATTCAGCCTTCTGCTTTTCTGCAAGCAGCTCAACTTGTCGGCAGTTCTGGAGGTCCTGGCCCTTGGTGCGGTGGATCTTGTAGTACTGCTTGTCGGAGCCTCCTGGCTTGCCGGCGGCCGCCAGGTCCAAGCAGGCGGCACACCCGGCAACCTCCTTGCCGGGGTCGTCAGCCTTGGCCTTTTTGGCGGCACCCAGCTCGCCGGATCCCTCAATGGCAAGCACAGTCTTGCCCTTGCGCTTCCTGTTGCGGCGCCGGCCCTTCTTTGTCAGGGCGGCGGTGTCTTCGTCTGTGGAGTCGGTTTCCGCACCAGTGTCCTCGCCGGGGTACTTCCTCCCCTCTTCAGCTCGAGCACATCTATCGGCCAAAATATAAAGTTCGGCCACATCTTTGACCTTGTTCATCGCTAACTCTTCACACATCTTGCGGTTGCGCACATTCTGATGGAATGCACTGATAACGGCGGCGGGATCAACATCTGGGATGTTGTACTACACCCGGTTGAACCTCTGTATGTACTTGCGCAGGTTTTCACCTTCTTTCTGGGGGATGATATGCAGATCGCTTGCCTGGCCATGAGCTTGGTGGCCTCCAGCGAAGGTGCCAACAAACTCATGACACAAATCCGACCAAGAAGAAATGGAATCCACTGGCAAGTGCATCAACCATGACATGATGTTGGGTTTGAGTGCCAACGGGAATTAATTGGCAAGCACCTTGTTGTCGTGAGCTCCAGCAGCTTGCATCGCGATGGTGTAGATGCTGAGGAACTCCGACGAGTGGGTCTTGCCGTTGTACTTCTCGCCAACATCGGGCTTGAACGTGCGGTGGGAGGGCCACTGGAACTACCGCGGCTCTCGGGTAAAGGCTGGACAACCCACCTCGTAAGGCAGGTCGCCGGGGCCCCCCGGCGCCGGGTGGTCCATAGTAGGCCCCGCACGCCGATCTGACTGATGGCGCGTCTCCCGTCGTCGCTTGATGGTATTTCGAGCATCTTCCTAGACCCATTCCCGAAGGACTTGACGTTGGTCACGGCGTGTTTGCGGGTCGGACGACGCTGTGGAAACATTGTCACCGACGTCGGGTCGTTGGGCCGGTGGCTGTTGTCGCGGCCGCGGGGGGGGGGGGGGAGTGCACCGTGGTCGCAGCGTCTTTGGTCTCCCCACCGCCGGCATGCACCGGCTCGTCAGGACACCGGTGCGAGGGTCCCGTCGGGAGCGGCTCGTCTTTGTTGGCGAAGCTGACAAGGCTTCGGATGGTGGCTCTCCACTCGTCGAGCTTCTCCGCAGTAGGGGGAAAGTCGAGGAGCAGTTGGAAGCGCGCCAGCGCTTCTGCTGGCGTAGGCGGCGGCGAGATCTGCATAGACCGTGACACGCTCTGACTTCTAACCGGGTTAGAAGGGGCTCTGTCGCTGTCTCGCGGTCGCACGCTACCTGCACCGGCGTCTGAGCACGCACGCCGGCCTGGTTCGTCCTGTGAGTGGCGCACAGGGCTCTTTCCGCGGCAGTGCCCGGGGGCTCTGGCATCGCGGTGTTGCTCATCGCACGAGGCCTGGGAAGGGCGCGGCGCGGGCGCCAGCTAGGGTGCCATAGAGGCTGCTGCGCCGCCCATGGGCAGCACGGCCCCGCCCCCGGACCCAGCGGCGCGTGGCTCGTCGTCTCGGATTTGGAGAACGCCGCCCGCCTGGCTTCGATCACTAGAATGTCGTGGATGCTCGCGGGCCACGTCTCCGGCCCCATTCGTCGGCACCCGGCCGCCTGCTCGCGCTGGCGTGGACGGGCCGGCCCTGAACGAGCCGGTCGTTGTGATCCCCTTTCTCTTGGGGGCCATGGTGATGATGAAGTCGGTGTGCTAACCTTCAAACCGGATTTTCACAGCTTGCGCTCCCCTACCTGGCGTGCCAAAGATGTCGGGGGAAACGACACCTACGGGGTCACGAGGAATCCCTTTTGCTACGGTTGGTGGGCGCGGAGCTGTGGAAAGAGGAGGATTGAGAGATCAACACGGGGGGATTATCCAGGTTCGGGCCGCAAGTGATGCGTAATACCCTACTCATGCTGGTTTCTGTTTATCTGGTGTTCTTGGACTAGCTACTAGGCGTGCAGGGTCCAAAAAGTCTGAATCCTCTCCCAGTACGCCGCGGGCCTCCTTTTATAGACAAAGGGGTTGCCACAGTGGCACACAAGAGGTGGAAAGCTATATAGTGGTCGAGTTTATCCTCTGGCACCGTAGGACAAACGCATTTAATGCGCTGCCGACGTGCCCTTCTTGCTTTATCGGGGACGGCAAGGAAGCTCGTCCTAGCTGTCGCCACCTCACCTGGCTTTGACGTTTGTCCGAACTGACGAGGTGGGTAGTGCCACGCTGGCTGGCTGGCTGCTGAGTTGGTGCGGTGGCAGAGCCTTCACGAAGATCTGCATGCCACCCCACAGGTGCTTGCTGAGTTGGCCTAGAGGCCGCACGTCGCCACGCAGGTGCTCGCCTAGTTGGTGGGCTGGCAGCTGCATGGGAACGGCGGCGGAGTCTTGGCTGATGTGGGCCTGGTTGCGGCCCTGCGGATGTCTCCGGCAAGAGTCTTGCCATGGCCCCGGCAAGGGTCTTGCCGTGGCATCGTGGTCGTCCTAGGCAAGGGGCTTGCCGGGGGTCTCGTGGGTATCCTTGGCAAGGATCTTGCCGAGGATCTTTGTCTTCTGGTTATTTATCTAGTCTTGTATGCTTCTGGTCTTCACAAAGATCTGCATGCCACCATGGAGGCGCTTCCCGAGCCTTGGTTCCAATGTGGTTTGAGGGCGTCAGAACTCTCAGGCTCAAGGGTGGCAGCCCTGCTGGCGTTGGGCAAGTTGCCCCGGCAAGGCTCTTGCCGGGGCTGTGCAGGCCGCCCCGGAAAGGTCCTTGCCGGGCGAGTCCACCTCGCCCTTCTGCTCTTTGTGTTTACGGCTTGGTGTTGGTCTAGTCGTCTTGTGCCTTTGCTTCCTCTGCCCCGCCAAGCGTGGCCAGGGGCGTGGGGTTGCGACTGACCGCGCACAAGTAAAGGGGTGCAAAATAGGACCCCTACTTTTGTACACCGACACCCACCTTCATTAATAAAGCTTTCCTCTTATATTTGCAATATCCAGATTGCAATCTCACTTTCTTGCTTGTTCTTTGTTTGCTTGCAGGAAATAGACCTTTATGGTCAGGTTGATCATGCTCCAGCATGGTCAATAACCTCTCGGAGTTGGTTTAGCGATTACTAAGGTGCGACGTCCTCGGACGTTCGTAGTTGGATCATCGAAGTCTACTCCTCCAAAACGATAATCACCATCTCATCGAAATACGGGACACCATTGCCTCTATCACAGGTGTTTTGGCGACTCAGATTTGGTGGCTCAGCAGGTTTCTTGCACTTGGGATTCTAAAGACCCACTCATGGCCGCTTATCACCGGGCGGTTGATAATATTGCTGGTCATTTCAAAGGTTATCAGGTGGAACATGTTGATCGCAGAGAGAATGAGGCGGCTGATGCTTTAAGCCGGCTAGGGTCTCAGCGTAAGCCGGTGCCACCCAATGTTTTTCTTGACGTATTGAATAACCCTTCAGTTAAGTTGCTGACAAAGGAGGACCTGGCAGTTCCCGACCCGGAGGCACAGTTGGTGGCGGCTCTTCATGCTATTCCTTATTGGACGATGGCGTACATGGCTTATATGAACCGGGGCGAGTTGCCTGAGGATGAAACTTTGGCCAGGCAGATAACCCGGTGCTCTAAGTCTATGACTGTTGTCAATGGTGAGTTACACCGGTGCAGTGTCACAGGTGTGTTCCAGCGCTGTGTTTCTCCTGAAGAGGGTTGTGAGATTCTAAGGGAGATTCATGAAGGAGATAGTGGACATCACGCCGGCTCTAAATCTCTGGTGGCTAAAGCTTTTCGTCATGGATTTTACTGGTTGGCGGCTCATGCTGATGCGGAGGATCTGGTTAGCAAGTGTGATGGCTGTCAGAACTTTTCTAGACGAGCTCATGTGCCAGCTCAAGAATTGAGGATGATTCCAATTACTTGGTCGTTTGTAGTCTGGGGACTGGATATGGTTGGACCTTACAAGAGGTCTAAGGATAAAATGACCCATCTCTTGGTGGCGGTTGACAAGTTTACCAAGTGGGTTGAGGCATAGCCGGTCAGTAAGTGTGATGCGGCAACAATGGTTCAATTCATTAAGACGACGATCTTCCGCTTTGGTTACCCTCACAGTATCATAACTGATAATGGCACTAATCTGTCTAAGGGTGCTATGAAGGAGTTTTGTCAATGAGAGCATATTCATCTTGACGTTTCTTCGATGGCTCACCCGCAGTCCAACGGTCAAGCTGAAAGGGCCAATCAAGAAATCGTGGGAGGTATAAAACCTTGGCTTATGGTCCCTTTGCAGAGGATGTCGGGTTGTTGGGTTGAGGAATTACCCTCAGTGCTTTGGAGTATCAATACCACCCGCAACACATCAACAGGTTGCACGCCCTTCTTCATGGTCTACGGGGCAGAGGCGGTTCTTCCAAGCGATATCCATCATGACTGGCCCCCGGGTGGTGGCTTATGTAGAAGTTGTTAATGAAAAAGCACGCCAGGATGCTCTTGACATGTTGGATGAGGAGTGTGACCTTGCGGCGGCTCATTCGACAATATACCAACAAGATCTGCGTCGCTATCATAGCCGCCGGGTCAAGACCTGTACCTTAAGAAGGCGACTTGGTGCTCCGGTTGATCCAAGATCAAACAAATATGCATAAGTTATCCCCGCCTTGGGAAGGACCTTTTGTGGTCAGCAAGAACCCGAACAACGGGTCATACTACCTCATTGATATTCGAGATCACAAGGACACACGCACATCGGAGGAGGAGACCCGCCGGCCTTGGAACATTGCTCATCTTCGGCCTTATTACAACTGAGCCACCGGCTCTTATGATGTACATAGTTTATTTAGTGTACATATTATGATCACTATAATAAAGACGGTATCCGTAATAATTCAGGGCCTCTGTCGTTTCAATTCTAAGTGGTTGTGCCTTTATTATTTGTTCATAAGGTCAGTTGGGGGCTTCCTGCTCAATGAGCATTGCTATGCTTACCCTCTTGATCAGGCTTACATGCCTTCTTGCGGGTCACTTGGGGGCTTCTTTCTCAATGAGCATAGCTGTGCTTACCCTCTTGATCAAGCTTACATGCCTTCTTGCAGGTCACTTGGGGGCTTCCTGCTCAAAGAGCATAACTGTGCTTAGCCTCTTGATTAGGCTTACATGCCTTCTCGCGGGTCACTTGGGGGCTTCCTGCTCAATGAGCATAGTTGTGCTTACCCTCTTGATCAGGCTTACATGCCTTCTCGCAGGTCACTTGGGGGCTTCCTGCTCAAAGAGCGTAGCTATGCTTACCCTCTTGATCGGCTTACATGCCAGGTGTAAACACCAAATTCCAGGTTATCCGGCCTGTATGTCGTTGTTACTCCGCCCAGGTAATCCTGGAATGACCCGCCGTAATCTTGACCGTCAATCTTTTAAATAAGACCCTGAACTTGTTAAAGTTAAAACGGCGGTTTGTCATGTGAGGGCCGGCTTACAGGTGTGCAGGAATTAACTCAGTGGCTGTGCGGCCCATGAAAGCACTTGAAGTTTTAGGCTTGGCGGCCTATGAAAGCCTTGATTTTCTGGATTTCTATCTGTTCTGAATTTTTTTGGATTCATATCCTTCTTCCATATTAATATATGATTCAGGCCATGTAGCCTTGATTCTATGACTTATACATAAGCATATTGGGTTAATGACACGCCCTGATAAGCAGACTTAAAGTCACCAGGATGATTCGCCTTGAATAAATTCAAGTCATGATTTTTCATGTTTACAGGTTAATACCCATGCTGAATTACAATTATTACAGCATCAATATGATATCAGTCTATAGGTATAAGTTTTCATATTTAAATGAATATTTCGGGTTTTTCTAACCTTCCCTGGTTACAGACTTTAAGTTGCCAGAGCACATTATATTGGAAATTGTGACCCACCCTGGCTTAAACCGCTAGGGTGTATGTTGTTTAGCATGTGTGCAGGAACATTGGAAATAATATTATAACTAGCAGAGATGATGATATTCCCTGCAAGCTCATCAGGGGCACATAAAATATTTCACCAGCAGTTTTAAGGCTAAACATGCACGATGGCATGACATATCATTGTTTCAACTAGCCTATTACAAGGCATTCCGAAGCCCAACGGTTTAAGAGTTTTTCAAAAGAAGCTCTACGCCATGGTCTGAGAGTCGCCCCTTGGATCAGTTGTTTTGGTCCTGGCGAGTTGAAGACTCCTGGTTATCCTGCGTCGGTTATTCTTCTTCTTCCTCCATCGTCTGGAAGTCAGGTGCGGTCCAGTCGATGCCAGTTAAAGCTTTGAACACAGCTTCATCAACTATAAGGGTGGACGGATCAACATAAGGAGCAAAAGTATGCTCACGTATTGGAGGAATGGGATCCACAATCTCATAAGCCATTGCTTTCACTTTTGAATTCTCCATTGTAAAAGCCGCCTGATACTTGGACAAGTCTGTCTCTTCAACCAAAGATGGCGGCTGTCATCTGGTTAACATGTCATTTTAAACCGGATAACTCTTCAGTCACCGGCTTAAGAGTAGCCTCGGTGTCTTCAGCTCTTTTCAACAGAGCCGCCTTTTCAGTATCCCAGCCGGCTCTTTCAGCATTGAAATCTCTTCTCAACTTTTCAGTCACTTCTAAGGCAGTTTTCAGTTCTCAATTACTTGGGATTCTTTCATACTTAATTCAGCCTGAAACACAATAGCCAAGAGCATTTTGCGGTTATGATGATCATTTTATGAAGTCCCAATCACAATACAAGTATTTTAGTTGGCACTTGGGGGCTAATGTAGGTCATTTTTTTTCCTAAAGAGTACTTAATGACCCGACCCAATTTTTCAATTTGAGCCGACCCATGGGGGCTACATATTCGGATTTCTTACAACATGGTCTTAAGTCCTGGCTTAACTATTCAGTTTAAACCGGCCCTTGGGGACTACTCATTTGGATCTAATGGAGATAAACTGGTATGGAGAAGCTACAAGATGAAGGATATCATTTAAGTCCACAACATTTTCAATTCTTTCATATCCTTTAGACTTGGCGGCTGACATATATTTATATGAGAATGATTTCAGTGTTTACCTCGAAGCGCTCCTTCATCAGACTGACCAGGCCGGCTTCCATGTCGCTACTGGTATGAAGGCGGCTTAAGTAGACCGCATGACTTTCACTGGCATTGAAGCTGACATAGCTTTCCATGTCCAATTTCCATTTGCCTTTGTCAGTAGTTAAAAATTCTTCCTTGGAGCCGTGCTTTGCTAAGACGGTGGGGTTCCTTGGCTCCGTATAGCCAGTCCCAGTGACCACAACGTCTTCAGCCTCTTCTTCCGTAGGCTTGGTGGGACTTGGCGGCTTAGCACTGGGCGGGTCAACACCCATTGGATCTAGTGTGACATAATGAGTCTCTGGTGGCGGGTCATCTGCAGCGACTTCAGGGGTTTGATGAGAAGCTTCTAATATTGTCTGCTTCTCCGGCTCAGCGGTCTTGGGGTCTTCGGCAGGCTTACTTATCTTCAACTTCTTGCTGGGCTTGGCTATACTGCTGAAAATAAGACATATAAGGATGTCAACATATCAGTGTACAAGTGTTAAAGCAAAGAAATCAAATATTCTCACCCAGGGGCAAGTTTGAAGGGAGGAATCTGGGTCCTAGTAGAGTCACCGAAGGATGAATGAGAAGTTCCCTGATAATTTGAGTCAGAAGGATTAAGCGGTTGAAAGATAAGACCTGCCTTTGGAAAAGAGAAGCTTGAGCTCTAAGGAACCTCTTTTCGGCGTTTGCAAGGGGCTGGCGTATTGGGTAAGCCAGCATGAAGATCTCCTCCCCCGCTGTTCCGGGTTGTACGCCGAGCTTCATGTTGTTGTTTCTTCAAAATAAAGTTTGGATCCAAGTAAGCTATAGTGTGGGAAAACCTTACTTTCTGGGTCACTTGCCAAACTTTCTATCTTGGTAAGGGCTCTGAGTCGGAGGAAATAATAGTTACCTCTTCAGCATCTGCTTGGCTGGTCTCCGCTTCATCCTGAGAGGGGTCAGCGTCAATAAGATGTACAAAAAAGGACCCAAGGGAATCAAGTTCTACCTCCGACTCATCATCGTTCAGTGCAAATAGCTCTGTTGTGTCTGTTTTCTTCTTGGCGGGTTTCTTGGGAGGCTTGGTCTTTCCCCTGGCCTTTTTGGCCGGTTTATCTTAAAGCTTCTTGTTCCAAAAGGGAGCGTCAGCCTGAAGAGAACAAGATAATAAGGCAAGTGCATCACATGAGAATAATTAGTAAAGTACAAAGGGTTTCAAGTACTTACATCTGGAGCCGGGTTAAGGACAGAGAAGGGGTTCAGCCCTGTCTTGTTGCAGTTCTCCAGAGACTCCCCGACCAAGGAGTTGGTCATTTCATTGATATCCTTATATTCAAGGCGTGTTGAATTAAACCGCAGAGGATCTTTGACATCACCCGTGTACGTGCACATTAAACTGGGGCGGCGGCTTAAGGGCGTTATCCTCCAAGCAACCTAGCATCGGACCAAATCAATGCCAGTTAGGCCATTAGCCATCAAGGCCCTTATCTTGCTAAAAGCAGGTCCGTATTTGACCCGTTCAGCAGGGCTGATTCGATCTGGAAGCGGATGCCTTGGGCTAAGCCGGCAGTTACAGAAACCCGGCAGGGGGTTCTCACCTGCTGGAGAAGTGTCTTGGCAATAGAACCAAGTTTGATTCCAATCTTTAGGGTGACTGGGAAGCGAGGCTACAGGAAAGATAACGTCTTTTCGCCTTTCGATAGAAATTCCGCCAAGTTTAAGGCTGGGCCCGTGTGTCATTTCTGTTTGGCGGTTCAGAGAGTAAAATTCCCTGAAAAGGTCAATGTCGGGCTCCTCTTGAAGATATAATTCACAAAAGACTTGAAAATTGTAGATGTTGGTGATTGAATTGGGTCCGATGTCTTGAGGGTGAAGGTGGTAAAAGTTCAGAACGTCGCGGAAAAACTTTGAGCCGGGTGGTGAAAAGCCTCGGAGCATGTGGTCAGAAAAAACTATGACTTCTCCCTCCTTTGGTTGAGGAGGAACCTCGGTTCTCGGAACCCACCAATGGATGACGTCTTTAGATGGCAAGACGCCCATGTTAAAAAATTCTTGGAGAGATTGTTCCGTGACCGTGGAGACAACCCAATCGTAGGAGGTGACGGTCTTAGTCATTTTGACCGGGTGAAAACCTAGAAAGGAAATCATGGCGGGTCAATTTTTTTATGATGAGCCACTTGATGCAAAATTGGTTATATGCAAGGATTGGTAAGCCGCTTAATGGTTGCAGAAAAGAAAATAGCATGGTTAAACTGGCGAGGTACGAGCCGGATAATGTCAATCCTGGATGAGTACTGGCGGCTTAAGTAGCTTATTTGGCGAGTTACAAGGTATTATTTGAGCCGCCCATACAACAGTGGTCGAGCCGATGGTCACAAGATCTGAGGATTGGATAAAATTTTCACTAAGTACTAAATAAACAAGTTTCACAGATTCTGCCTTTAATTTCGGATCTACGGCCATTACAGAAATAGGAGAAAATTACTAGCCCTAAAAACACAGGACGAACCACAAGTGTGGGGAGTGAATCCCAACAGCAGCAAGTGCATCCATATTTGGTAGCAGATATTAAAGAGGAGTAAAGCGTGACTTTAGCATCATGTTTTTGTCCTACTAAGGTGGCATGTCGATGAACTATGGACAAGGTGATGAACACCGACGAACACCGAAGAACTGCAGAAACCCTAATGCAGATATGAGGAAAAAGGAGATGGGTACCTGGCGATGTTGATGAAGAGTGGAGGGGCGCAGCCGTTTTCTGGTCAAGGTCAGGTTGATGCAGTCGACGGGGGCGGTGGAGCTCCGGAGGCGTCGGTCATCGCGAGAAAGAAGAAGAGGCAGAGGCAGGGGTAAAAAGTGAAGAAGAGGACCCCTGTCCCTATTTATAAGGAGGTGAAAAGATGGCCTGCGCGGAAATCGAGGAGGCAAAATGATTATGTAAAACGATGCTGGTCCCTCAATTCTCGGAAGGTCCATTAAGATAAATATTCATTGAGATATCCTGGGCTTTGTGCGGAATCAATGCACATGACATCATGGCGGGTTACATATTTCTGCTTATGTGATGTCATGGCGGGTTATGTCGGTCTGATGAAGATTGGGCGCTGATACATTCTGCTTAGTTAAAAAGTGGAGATTGATATGAACAAGTTCAGATCAACCTAGGGCCTAATGTTGGGGATATAACTTCGAGGTGTGATCCGCCCAGGAGGGGCCGGGTTACACCACTGGAGGCTTAACACGAAAGAAAGTCCAAGGAAGCCCAAGGAGAGGTATGAAGATGGTGGCTCTAAGAGGCAGGCCTGGTAAGGGCCCAAGTCATGGGTTTTGTGAACCGTCGTAGGAAGACTTGCTCTGTAAGGCATGACTTGTTAGGAACCGAGCTGGTCACGTTGTGTGAGCCGGCCAGGACTCTGTAAGCCTCCGGGTCTCTACCTGTGTATATAAAGGTGAGAGCTGGTGGCGGGTTAACTCAAGAAACAAGCAATCGAGAACTAGGTCAAGCGTATTCGCTCCCTTGTAATCGAAACTCAAGCAATACAAGTAGAAGCAGGACATAGGATTTTACCTCATTGAGAGGGGTCGAACTTGGGTAAATTCTTTGTGTCCTTTGTCCCGTTCAACCCCTTTAAGCTAACCTAGTTGCAATGGCTCCACACCTAAGTCCTTTCACTAGGGCATCTGCCGTGTTAGATCCACGACAGCCGGCGTGCTTCTTGTCGCGCCCACCGGAGACCATCTCAAGTATGTGGTTCAAATGCACTTTCCCCGGGAAAAGGCTACCAACAATACTACTGAGATGAGGGGCTCCTTGCGGACTCAGACATACAGCGGAGTTAGGAATCAAGAAACTGATTAGCCGTGGAGACTGAACTCGTGGTGAGGCAAGTCAACAAAGATTATCAGAGTCCGTTGATGGAGGCTTATGTGGAGGAGGTGAGAAAGCTGGAAGAGCACTTTGAGGGATTACAAGCAGAGCATGTGCCACGTGCAGAAAATAGCATCATTGATCACTTGTCAAAGTGCTCCACGCAAAAGCTCCCTGTGGAACCAGGGAATTTTGCCCTCCATCTAACTCAGCCGTAAGTGTCCCCTTCAACGATGACCACAAAAAGGAGAAATTTGAACTCCGATAGGCATTTCTCGGCAGGACTTCCCGAAACTGCTGATAGAGAGGCTGCCGGAGACAACCTTGCTTCGATTGGTGAGCAGCACCCTCCTGCAGAACCACAGGTTCTTGCGATCGAGGTGAGCGCTTCCATGAATGAGAAGGTGCCTTTAATCCTTGTTGTCCAGCCACAGGCTCCAACTTGGGCGCAACACATAGTCCATTTCCTTCAAACAGGAGAGCTTCCCGAAGGGCAATAAGAAGCTAAAAAAGTAGTCCCATGGTCCAATATGTACCAGTTTGTTGATGACACACAGTACAGAATAAGGCCAAACTGTGTGAAATTGATGGACTGAAGCTGTTGGTAGAGATACACAGCAGTGTGTGTGGCTCTCACATTGGATTGAGAGCCCTAGTCGGAAAGGTTCCGGTAGGGTTTCTATTGGCCCACAGCCCTCCAGGATGCAACTGAGCTACTCACCAAGTGTGAAGCCTGCCAAACATTCATCAACCAGCTCAAGCTCTCCAGACGATCCCTTTGTCCTAGCCATTCTCACTGTAGGGGCTCGATATCTTGGCCCCTTCCCTCGTGCTGCCGGGGGCTTTGAATTCTTGTACGTAGCAATCGACAAGTTTACAAAGTGGCCTGAGGTGGAGCCAGTAAGGAAGGTGGCCGCACAATCAGTTGTCAAGTTCTTGAAGGGATTGGTGTGCCGCTTTGGAGTACCCAACAGAGTGATTACCGATAACGACAACCAATTCACAAGCCGCACCTTTATGCAGTACATCCAAAGCCTTGGAAGCAAGGTTTCCTTTGCCTCTGTTGCTCATCTGCGGAGCAATGGGCAAGCTGAGAGGATGAATGCTGAAGTCCTGCGCGGGCTCAAAATGAGAACTTTTGATAAGTTGCAAAAATGCGGCAAGCGCTGGATTGATGAACTGTCGGTGGTTCTTTGGTTCCTCCGGACGACACCAAATCGAGCTACCAGCCAGACTCCCTTCCTGCCAGGGGGCAACAAGCCCTGGGGGCGCGCCCTAGGGGGTAGGGCGCCCCCCAGGCTTGTGGCCACCTGGTAGGTCTTCCTCTGGTATTTCTTTGCCCAATATTTTTATATATTCCAAAATTATTCTCCGTAAAGTTTTAGGACATTTGGAGCTGTGCAAAATAGGTCTCTCAGATTTGCTCCTTTCCGGTCCAGAATTTCAGCTACTGGCATTCTCCCTTTTGATGTAAATCATGTAAAATAAGAGAGAAAAGGCATATGTATTGTTCCATAATGTGAAATAATAGCCCATAATGCAATAAATATTAACATAAAAGCATGATGCAAAATGGACGTATCAACTCCCCCAAGCTTAGACCTCGCTTGTCCTCAAGCGAAATCCGAAGTCGATAATCATGACCACATGTTTAGAGATAGAGGTGTCGATAAAAATAAAAATACGAACATGAGGGCAGCATGATCCTCTTTAGAACAACAACATATTATCATATCACTTCTTATGCTAAAGTGACAATTCGTTCACAAAGTAAAGTATGAAGCAAAAAATTTATTGAAAACTAACAAACTATGATCTCAGTCATTGAAACAATTGCAATTTCAGAATATCGGAAAGAGTCAATGTAGGAGCCTTTATAGCAAGCCCACATACTCAACCATCTTTTGGTCTTTCATAATTGCTAACACTCACGCGATACTTATGATATCAACGTCTCAATCGGTCATAGAGAAAGATAGGGGATAAGTTCTGCCTCCCAGCCTTTTACCTCAAGGGTAATGTCAACAATAATACTTTATGATAACCTACATCCGAGTGGATATATATGTCTAGATCTTTCCCCAACACATAGTGCTTGCCAAAAAGAAAGGTGTAAAAAGGAATGGTGACGATCACCATGACTCTTGTATAAAGGTAGAAGGTAAAAGTAAAAGATAGGCCCCTTCGCAGAGGGAAGCAGAGCACTTTTATGGTTGGATGCACAAAGTCTTAATGCAAAAGAACGTCACTTTATATTGCCCCTTGTGATAAAGAACTTAATTATGCAGTCTGTTGCTTTTATTTCTTCCATATCACAAGTTCGACTAAAGTTTATTTTCTTCACACTAAAATATCATACATATTTAGAGAGCAATTTTATTGCTTGCACCGATGAAAACTTACTTGAAGGATCTTACTCAATCCATAGGTAGATATAGTGGACTCTCATGGCAAAACTGGGTTAATGGATATTGGATGCACAAGTAGTATCTCTACTTGGTGCACAAGATTTGGCTAGCATGGGATGAGAAGCAAGCTCAACATGTTGGAGGATCCATGACAATATAACTTCTATTCAGATATAAGAAAACATAACCCATTATGTTATCTTCCTTGTCCGACATCAACTTCCTATTAATAGCAACAATGACCAATAAAATGTTTGTCAACCCTCAAAAAAAAATATTCATCATACTCCTTATATGTGAAGTCATCACTCTCCATAAGATCATTATATAATCTTTTTACTTCTTTTTATTCTTTTCTTTTATTTTCCAAGATCAAGGCAAGAAAGCAAAGCCCTCAACTCCAGACTACTCTTTATTATATAACTCACAGACTCGATTACATAGATAGATCACAAGGTAATACTTACAAACTAGATCATACTAAAACTTTTATTCTACTAGACGATGATAAAACCAAAAGGATCGAACTAAGATAAACGGTAAAGTTGAAGATGTGATGGTGATACGATACCGGGGCACCTCCCCTAAGCTCGGCACAAACCAAGGGGAGTGCCCATACCCATGTACTCAAGTCTCCTTTGGAAGTGGTGGTGATGAGGTTGATGATGTGGAAGGCTTGTCCTCCGTATTCCAAGGCATAGGCTCACCATCGTAAAAGGATGAATGGGTCTCCGGAATCCTCAAATCTGCAGCCAAACTCATCCTCTTAAATATGTATTCATACTAACAATTTTGGTTTTGCAGGTCATAGATCTGGGTTTGGAGATGCTCCTTTTTCTCATGAAGCTTGAAGATGGCCTCTCCCATATCCTTGGTGCCTAGCCTGTGGTCATGGGGTGCATTCCGTGATCATGGAGTGGTTGGCGTTGAGTCCGCGTTCCACCATCCCCTTGAATTTCAAGACTTCCTGCTCCACTGCTTCGAGCCTGGCCTTAACACTTCCGGTCCTCCTTGGCCCTTGAACATTCCAGATGTGAAGCACCCCCTCACGCATCTCAATGGTTTGAGGGTGTTGCAGCACCTCCAGAAGGTATGGGTTGATGACCTTCTTATAGAACTTGTCCTTGGGAGCGCTTGGAGACGTCATGGCAATCTAGAGCTATCAGAAAAACATCTCAAAACAAGAGCAGAACATATTGCCATGGTATAGTGGTCAAAACCTACGGGAGATTATATAATGATTTTTTACCGTGCATAACAAGTATTCTGGGAGAAAACGGAGTCCGGATGGCACACGAGGTGGCCACAAGCCAAGGAGGCGCGCCTAGGGTGGTAGGGTGCGCCCCCACGGCTTGTCGCCTCCTCGAGCACTTTTCAGACTACTTATTTTTCTATTTTTTAAATAATCGGGAACGGAGTAAAATTGCCATTCGAAAACTTTTGGACTCGGTTTACTTACCATACCACATACCTATTCCTTTTTAGGGTTCTGGAGCGTTTTGGAAAGTTTCCCTTATGTACTCCTCCGGTGTTATGGTATGAATTATATTAGTTTCTGTTACATCCCAAAATTCTAAATTTTGGAATGTTATATTAAATAGATAGATTTGATTGATTGTTTGATTGTTGTGTGAATGATTGACTGAAAATGATTGAAATTCAAACTTTTTGAAAGTTAAATGAGATGGAATAAAAGGACTTTCCCAAACTTTCATTTTTGCATTTATGATCTTCGTGAATTCAAATTCTTTTCAAAATACAAAACCCTAGAGAGAAGATGACATGACTTCTTCCATTTAAATAAATGAAAAGGGTGTTTGAAAAATGTTTGAATTCCATTTGGAAATATTTTCCAATTCAGAAACTTTAAGCAACTCAATGATTTTCATGAGAGAAGATAAAATGACTTCTTCAAAACATATGAAATATGAGTTGGAAGTTTAAAAGGATGAAATTTAAAGTCCTTTTTAAAATTAATTTCAATTTGGATTTATTTCGTTTTTATTCAAATTATTTTTCTCCAAAAATAAAATAGATGGAAAGTAGGGTAACATGATTCCCTACATCAGAAAATTGGAGATAAATAAATTTGAAATCATTTTGGTATTTTGAAAATGATTTTTATTGGATTTTAGTAGGGCAGTAGCACTCTTTGAATTATTTGAATTTTTGTGGATTTTATTTGACATTAGAAAAATGTTCACGTTGTAGGAAATCTTTTTCTGAAAATTTTGATATATAATATGCCTATGTTATATTTTATTTTATTTGCATTTATTGTATTTCTTCTGTTTGTAAAATTATTATTTAAAAAATAATAATTCCCCGACTGGGCCGGCCCAGCCCAGCGCCAGGCCAAGCCCAGCCGCCACCGCTTTCGTCCCCGACTCCAGCGCCCCCACGACAGCGCCGCCGCCGCCGTGACCTTCGCGGACACCGCGTCGTTGCCGCCTCTCTCTGCCCCCTCCTGCACGCCACCGCGCCGTCCTCCCTCCATAAATAGCCGCGCCCCTCATCTTCTCGCGCCGCTGCCGCCTCGCGCTTTGCGCCGCCGCGCCGCCGATCGCCGCCGCCGCGTCGCTCCGCCGCTGCCGCCGCCCTCTGCCGCATCCGCGCCACGCCGCCACCGCCGCACTTCGCCGTCCGGGCGCTGCCGCTGCTGCCCCGATTCGCCAGAGCACCGCCGCCGCTGATCGATCTGCCGCTGCACCGACCGCCGCCGGTTTTCGGTGAAAACCGACCGAACCGGTATAAACTGTCGACCCCGATCCGGTTTTATTTTAAGTTTTCGATTAGTCCGGTTTATTTTTTTTAGTTAGTTTATTTAGCGAGCGTTCGTTAGTTAGGGTCTGGTAGCGAACGATTTTCGTTCGTTAGCGTTCTGTAACGAACGTTCGTTCTTTAGTTTTTACCTTTTTCTTTTTAATTTTCGGCCAGTGACCCATCTGTGAATATTTTATTTACAGATTAGTCCCTAATCTTCAAACCCTCACTACTTTTTACTCGTTTATCCAAATCCAACGAAACCAACGCCCACTTCTTCATTAAGATCCCCTCTATCCATTTAATCAACTTAAACATGTTTTTGAAAGTTTAAAATTTGATTTCAAACAGTTTTGAATTTGAACTTCGTCTGATCGTAATTTGAGTTTCGTAGCTCCGTTTGAGTTGATTCTTTTTGCAAATTAAAGCTCTTGACCTAAACTTTCTGATAAGGCCACATTCACATAATTTTGGTACTGTTAGAAATTGGTTTATGTTGCAAGAGTTGTATGCTTGGTTTTGATGTTTTCTGAATCGTATTCTTCGTTCTTTCCGGTCTTTTGAGTGATTGCTTATGTGTGGTTACTATTGCTTGCTCACGATAGATTGACCGGAGTGTGACGAGTAGAACTATCAAGAGTTACGAGTCCGAATCATCTTCATCAACAGTACAGGCAAGTTCACACTTTGATCATATCCCTTTCATACCCAGTTTTTATGCATTAGTTTCACCCTCAAACATTGCATGGTTAGGAATTGATAACATGTGGGTATTGGGAAGTAGTTGATCAGGTAGGAACCTATTGCCCTGCATTCAAACCTCGGGAGTTACTTCTACGTTATGCTTATTGCCATGCTATGCTCGTAGACGTGGATTGGGTTTGAGTGTATTCATGACAGATGTGAGATTGTTAATTAATGGTTCAACTTAAGGTGGCAACTTGAATACACATCTGGGTGGATTGAGGCACCTGGGGAATTCCAGTGATTGCCTGTATTTTTTGGAAATCCCAGGGTACCGTGTGATTCTCCTATGGACTGCCACCCAGGCTCAAAGGGATCATGAGATTATTCATACTAGAAAATTCTGTGTGCAACCACAAGCTATTATGGGCTCTAGCATAGTTGATTAAGTCGTGTGAACTCTTACAGTTGTAGACTAGCAGATGTAGGGGAAAGTAGGTGTAACTGTCTACCCATCGTAAGGTGCTAACGCTTCTAAAAAACTGTGTCTCGGTCATCCGTTTCTCAAACACCATGTAGTGCGAGAAATCAAACGGAGGAGATCGAGTCTTGTGGGGAAAAGTGCACAATCCTCTGCAGAGTGTACAAACTAATCATGATTAGCCGTGTCCCCGGTTATGGACATCTTGAGTATCTGGTTCTTGGATTATCATGTTGATCTCATCACGTTACTTAAATAATTTGTTGGGTTGTTAATGATTACTTTTAATTGGGATTGAGAGGGGGTTTACCTTCTCAATATTTTTTTTCTACAAACTTTGTAGTTAAATAAAATATATTCCTTTGCAGTAGGGAAAAATTGGCTTTTCGCAAAAACATTATAACCATAGAGCTTTTCCACCAGCCATATATGCATGTAGTGATAGCTATTATTCATCATTATCCTATGGTGTGAATTTGCCAATACATTCAATGTACTGACCCTTTGTGGTTGCAACGTCTCATGTTGCAGGATTTCTTACGACGAGTAAGTGATACGTTAGGGTTACGATTTCTACACTCAACTTTGCCATTGGTGTTGATGGGAATCCACAACCTTGTTACTTCTGCTATTTGGATTGAGGTAATAGTATTTACGTTACTTTATACATGTGATTTACCTCTGTTATAAATCCTCTAGTACTATGTGTGTCAGCATACCGATCCAGGGATGACACTTAAGCACAGAGACTTGACCGTCTGAGGTCGGGTCGCTACAAGATGGTATCAGAGCACATGTTGACTGTAGGACGTGACCCTAGAAACTAGCAAGCCCATAGGAAGGAATTTTCTCTAAAACTTTCTCTTTCAAAAAGATCTTTTACCTCTCTTCTCTTTTGAGCTTATTCAAATATTCCCTGTTAGTGAGACCATATCCCTTTCCCCTATTGACCACTCGAAGATTCGACTGATGAGACCACTCCAAGAAGTACAAGATATCGGACAACCACGACCACTACGGAATGAAGGAGATTTTACCGTGCATCTGAATAATGGAAACTACAACAGTTGAAGACTCCGAAGACTAGGCTCTCAAGAATTCCCAGATTTTTATGACCTAGGAAGGCTACCCTTATGGAACTTGGCAGACTATGGAAGCCGTCAATGCCCGAGATCAAGGTGTATCGGAGAAAGACTGGAACGTGGAGCATTAGAAAACAAAGTTTTGTCAAGGAAAACCCTAAGGCAGGAGATATCAACTATGGAGAAATGGCTCATGGAAATGACAAGAGCAGAAACACGGCTATCCATGATGTTATCGCCCGCTTATGCTATTGTCACCGTGCCGAGGTAAGCATGCATATGCATGGAAGGATTGGATAGTAGAAGGCTGATGGAGCACCTATCAGCAAGATGAAGTTTTAACCTTAGCCGGTGTATCACCAGGATCTGGAGTGTTACATCAAGAAGTTAAGATGGACCTACAAGAAGCAGTATTTTATAAGGAAGCGTTTCGTGAAGAACTCAGGACCCAGAAGTTGAAAGTAGCCAAGCTGAAGGAGCAAACCTCGAGATACAAAGATTCATCATGAACTGAAGGACAGTAGGATCATGGTCCATGTCGAGGTTGATGAAACCCAGAAGTTTGGAATGCAACTCCAGAAATATTAAAGGACGTCACGAGAGATTTCGCATCAACAGAGATGATCTAGCAAAAGAATTTTAGAAGGACAAGCATGATCGGAAGAAGCCATTGGAGGCATGAACAAGACTTGAAGAGTTTGGCGACTTTGAAGATTTATTGACCATTAGAAGCCCAAACCCCTATTATATACGCGCGTTAGATGCGACGATTGTGAGCTGTCATTTGTTTGATGTTTTTCCGACAGCCACGATAAAATATGTCTTTTCAAAACTTTTGTTTGTTTTGTGTGCATCTCTCTCTCTCTCTTATCCCACCCCTAAATCCATGGACCCAATAGAGGATGAATGGAGATGAACCCATATTTTTATGGACCGATGATTCAATTGGAGACGGACCGATGGATTCAGAACATGGAGGATCACATGGAGAATAACCCTATAGCCGGAAAGGATATGGCCCAGCATGCTCTTCAGTGCTTTGTAAGAGTTGCTGCTACTTGGTGGAGGATGTACCAAACCATCTACGGATGGCAAGGAGTAACCACTTGGAAAGAATTTAAGTTGACTTTGCCAAAGTCTTGGCTTGTGTCCCAGAAATTGAGGCCTTATGGAAAGGATATGAAGAAACCTTGTGCATACAAGCTTTGTGGAGAAATAGGACACAACCATAAAGAAAACAAGGACGAATACCCTCAAAAGCGGAGGGTTACCAAAGGAGTTAGCCGGGGATCTCAGGGAACTTTGGTTGGAGATTGTTCCCAAAGGTTTTGTTGCAGCAATGGAAGTTCAGTCTACATTGTTGAGAAAGATCCGTGAAGCTCAGAAGGATGACAAAGATTGCTGAGGTAAAAGAGAGGATGAGAAAAGGAAAGGCCAAAGGTTTTCATAAGGATGAGCACGACACCTTATGGTTCGAGGACCGTGTATATGTGCCCAATAATGCAAAGATCAGGAAGTTAATACTTCAGGAGGCTCATGACTCACCATACTCGATTCGCCCTGGAAACACCAAGATGTATTTGGATTTGAAGGAGCGTTTCTGGTGGACTGGTATGAAGAAGGATATTGCGGAGTATGTAGTCGTAGGTGATGTATGCCAGAGAGTAAAGGCAGAGCATCAGAAGCCAGCAGGATTACTACAGCCTATGCCGATACCCGAATGGAAGTGGGATAAGCTTGGCATGGATTTCATTACCGAATTTCCCAGAACCCGATCGGGATATTATTCTATCTAGGTAGTAGTTGATTCGCTTGACCAAAGTGGCTCATGTTATCCCAGTGAAAACCACCTATACAAGTGCGAAGTTGGCCAAGATATATTTGACCAGGATCGTATGTCTGCATGGAGTTCCGAGGACCATCGTATCAGATAGAGGAACACAGTTTACCTCAAAGTTTTGGAATCAGCTGCACCAGACTTTGGGTACTAGGCTAGAGTTCAGTACAGCCTTTCATCCGCAGACAGATGGATAGACCGAGAGAGTCAATCAGATTCTGGAGAACATGTGGAGAGCGCGTGCACTAGATTATGGATCTAGTAGGGATGATAATCTACCTTACGCGGAGTTCTCATACAACAACAGTTACCAAGCCAGTTTGAAGATGGCCCCTTTTGAAGCTTTGTATGGGAGAAGGAGCCAGACACCGTTGATGCGGGATGAAGTTGGAGACTGTCAGTTACTTGGACCAAATGTGATCAAGGAGTCAGAAGAGAATGTTAAGTTGATTCGAGATAGACTGGAGGTAGCTCGGTCCAGGCAGAAGAGTTATGCAGACTCAAAAATGCAAGGAGGTAGTCTATGAAATTGGAGACAGAGCATGTCTTCGTGTGTCCCCTCTGCGAGGAGTTAAACAATTTGGAGTTAAGGGAAAGTTAGCCCCGAGATTGGTAGGACCATACCGAGTTTTGGAGCGTATGGGAGAAGTGGCCAACAAGTTGGAGTCACCCGAAGGACTGTCAGGAGTTCATGATGTGTTTCACGTTTCCCAGTTGAAGAAGTACCATGCAGAGATGGCCACTATTCCCTTATAAGGACGCTTGACCCTGGAAAGGATAATGATGTTCCACGAAGTGGAGTATGGACTTCATAATTATAAGTTTTTTTATCTCGGTATGTGGAATATCCCACGAGGATGAAGAGATGAATTACTATTGGATATAAAGGAGGTATGATGTAGGAAATATGGATCAATGGAAATTCCATGATGAGTCTGAGTAATCATGTCCTAGTTTGGTGCCAATAGAAGGAAGGAAGACAGTACAACTGTATGGATTTAAGAATACAAGGAAGTTGGAAGTTGGAATAATGATCAGTTGCTCGATGATAAGTTCAAAGACTACAAGTGATGAGATGGGCCATAACCCACAGGCCCCAGGACCTGCCAAGAAGCAAGCACATTCTTGTTGAAGGAAAAACCCTGGAAGAAGTTACGATTTTATCGACAGACGATCTTATAGGAGTTACGCAAAACCTGAGAGTTGTGAAGGAACGATATATGTTTGTTTGGCTTGCAGAATCTATGGTTTTATCCGAACTTGGTTCGTCGACAGGAGAAATTCTGAATGCTTGTGAGGATGACCGAGTGTTAGAATGCGAGAATCGCTAAACCGTATACAAGGTAATGATTTGGGTGCGGGATGGATTGATCACCATACCGACTTACTCTTATTATTCGCTTTGCTATATGGGATGGTAAATCTGAGTGACTTACCTATAGTAGAGAGACGACGATCAAAACCTTGTTTAAACCTTAGAATGGTGTAAGTATTTTTTCCCCTTGTACACGACAGTTGTTGCCAACCGTAGGTTATACGTTGAGGTTCAACCCAGACCCATTTCCTGCAGGAGAAACCATAAATGGTTGACCACCATGAGATATCGATAGTTGTTTAGTATTGGCGCCAGACCCGTCAGCTAAGAAGACCCAGTCTCAGAATAACCTTACCAAGCTAGAAGGACACAAGAA
Source organism: Aegilops tauschii subsp. strangulata (assembly GCF_002575655.3). NCBI lineage: Eukaryota > Viridiplantae > Streptophyta > Magnoliopsida > Poales > Poaceae > Aegilops > Aegilops tauschii. The sequence goes on from NC_053036.3 coordinate 283,867,893, forward strand.
TTGAGGACAAGGTTATGCCATTACTGGACGAGCCCAGAGAAGGAATTATATAGAAGATCTGAGAAGACCAGCCCTGTCAACGATAAGGATGGAGTATATGAGTTTTGGTGGAACCGTAACAATGCTTCTAAGGGTGGTAGAACCCCAGACCCTCCTGAGACGGTCGATGGATTTTGAGAAGACCCCCAAACCGAACCTATTTCTTTCTAGCCTCTTCGAATCTCGAGGACGAGATTCATTTTAAGGGTGGTAGGTTTGTAACATCCCAAAATTCTAAATTTTGGAATGTTATATTAAATAGATAGATTTGATTGTTTGTTTGATTGTTGTGTGGATGATTGACTGAAAGTGATTGCTTTTTGGAAGTTAAATGAGAGGGAATAAAAGGACTATCCCAAACTTTCATTTTGGCATTTATGATCTTCGTGAATTCAAATTCTTTTCAGAATACAAAACCCTAGAGAGAAGATGACATGACTTCTTCCATTTAAATAAATGAAAAGGGTGTTTGAAAAATATTTGAATTCCATTTGGAAATATTTTCCAATTCAGAAACTTTAAGCAACTCAACGATTTTCATGAGAGAAGATAAAATGACTTCTTCAAAACATATGAAATATGAGTTGGAAGTTTAAAAGGATCAAATTTAAAGTCCTTTTTAAAATTAATTTTAATTTGGATTTATTTGGTTTTATTCAAATTATTTTTCTCCAAAAATAAAATATATGGAAAATAGGGTAACATGATTCCCTACATCAGAAAATTGGAGATAAATAAATTTGAAATCATTTTGGTATTTTTAAAATGATTTTTATTGGATTTTAGTAGGGCAGTAGCACTCTTTGAATTATTTGAATTTTCGTGGATTTTATTTGACGTTAGAAAAATGTTCACGTTGTAGGAAAACTTTTTTTGAAAATTTTGATATATAATATGCCTATGTTATATTTTATTTTATTTGCATTTATTTTATTTCTTCTGTCTGCAATTTTTTTTTTTAATTCCCCGACTGGGCCGGCCCAGCCCAGCCGCCACCGCTTTCGTCCCCGACTCCAGCACCCTCACGACAGCGCCGCCACCGACGTGACCTTCGCGGACACCGCGCCGTTGCCGCCTCTCTCTGCACCCTCCCGCACGCCACCGCGCCGCCCTCCCTCCATAAATAGCCGTGCCCCTCCTCTTCTCGTGCCGCTGCCGCCTCGCGGTTTGCGCCGCCGCGCCGCAGATCGCCGCCACCGCGTAGCTCCGCCGCTGCCGCCGCGCCGCAGCCCTCTGCCGCATCCGCGCCACGCCGCCACCGCCGCACTTCGCCGCCCGGGCGCTTCCGCTGCTGCCCCGATTCGCCGGAGCACCGCCGCCGCTGCCCGATCTGCCGCTGCCGCCGACCGCCGCCGGTTTTCGGCGAAAACCGACCGAATCGGTATAAACCGTCGACCCCGATCCGGTTTTATTTTAAGTTTTCGATTTAGTCCGGTTTATTTTTTTAGTTAGTTTATTTAGCGAGCGTTCGTTAGTTAGGGTCTGGTAGCGAACGATTTTCGTTCGTTAGCGTTCTGTAACGAACGTTCGTTCTTTAGTTTTTATCTTTTTCTTTTTAATTTTCGGCCAGGGACCCATCCGTGAATATTTTATTTACAAATTAGTCCCTAATCTTCAAACCCTCACTACTTTTTACTCGTTTATCCAAATCCAATGAAACCAACGCCTACTTCTTCATTATGATCCCCTCTATCCAGTTAATCAACTTAAACATGTTTTTGAAAGTTTAAAATTTGATTTCAAACAGTTTTGAATTTGAACTTCGTCTGATCGTAATTTGAGTTCCGTAGCTCCGTTTGAGTTGATTCTTTTTGCAAATTAAAGCTCTTGACCTAAACTTTCTGATAAGGCCACATTCACATAATTTTGGTACTGTTAGAAATTGGTTTATGTTGCAAGAGTTGTATGCTTGGTTTTGATGTTTTCTGAATCGTATTCTTCGTTCTTTCCGGTCTTTTGAGTGATTGCTTATGTGTGGTTACTATTGCTTGCTCACGATAGATTGACCGGAGTGTGACGAGTAGAACTATCAAGAGTTACGAGTCCGAATCATCTTCATCAACAGTACAGGCAAGTTCACACTTTGATCATATCCCTTTCATACCCAGTTTTTATGCATTAGTTTCACCCTCAAACATTGCATGGTTAGGAATTGATAACATGTGGGTATTGGGAAGTAGTTGATCAGGTAGGAACCTATTGCCCTGCATTCAAACCTCGGGAGTTACTTCTACGTTATGCTTATTGCCATGCTATGCTCGTAGACGTGGATTGGGTTTGAGTGTATTCATGACAGATGTGAGATTGTTAATTAATGGTTCAACTTAAGGTGGCAACTTGAATACACATCTGGGTGGATTGAGGCACCTGGGGAATTCCAGTGATTGCCTGTATTTTTTGGAAATCCCAGGGTATCGTGTGATTCTCCTATGGACTGCCACCCAGGCTTAAAGGGATCATGAGATTATTCATACTAGAAAATTCTGTGTGCAACCACAAGCTATTATGGGCTCTAGCATAGTTGATTAAGTCGTGTGAACTCTTACAGTGGTAGACTAACAGATGTAGGGGAAAGTAGGTGTAACTGTCTACCCATCGTAAGGTGCTAACGCTTCTGAAAAACTGTGTCTCGGTCATCCGTTTCTCAAACACCATGTAGTGCAAGAAATCAAACGGAGGAGATTGAGTCTTGTGGGGAAAAGTGCACAAACCTCTGCAGAGTGTACAAACTAATCATGATTAGCCGTATCCCCGGTTATGGACATCTTGAGTATCTGGTTCTTGGATTATCATGTTGATCTCATCACGTTACTTAAATAATTTGTTGGGTTGTTAATGATTACTTTTAATTGGGATTGAGAGGGGGTTTACCTTCTCAATAATTTTTTCAACAAACTTTGTAGTTAAATAAAATATATTCCTTTGAATTAGGGAAAAATTGGCTTTTCGCAAAAACATTATAACCATAGAGCTTTTCCACCAGCCATATATGCATGTAGTGATAGCTATTATTCATCATTATCCTATGGTGTGAATTTTCTAGTACATTCAATGTACTGCCCTTTGTGGCTGCAACGTCTCATGTTGCAGGATTTCTTACGACGAGTAAGTGATACGTTAGGGTTATGATTTCTACACTCAACTTTGCCGTTGGTGTTGATGGGAATCCACAACCTTGTTACTTCCGCTATTTGGATTGAGGTAATAGTATTTACGTTACTTTATACATGTGATTTACCTCTGTTATAAATCCTCTAGTATTGTGTGTGTTAGCATACCGATCCAGGGATGACACTTAAGCACAGAGACTTGACCGTCTGAGGTCGGGTCGCTACAGTTTCAACATTTATGGGAGTACTTGAGATATAATGTTTGATTCTTTGCACATTCACCACCTTCGGGTTATTGCCCTCGGCATTGTTGATCTTGATGGCTCCCGAACAATAAACTTCCTTGATAATGTAAGGCCCTTCCCATTTAGAGAGAAGTTCCTGCAAAAAAACTTAAACGAGAATTGTATAGCACGACATGGTCACCTACATTAAATTCACGCTTTTGTATCCTTTTCTCATGTCATCTTTTAACCTCTCATTAAACAATTTGGCATTTTCATAGGCTTCGGTTCTCCATTCGTCTACTGAGCTAATGTCAAACAACCTCTTCTCACCGGAAAGTTCAAAAACATAGTTGAGATCTGTAATTGCCCAATAAGCTTTAGGTTCAAGTTCGAGAGGTAAGTGACATGCTTTCCCATAAACCAATTTATATGGAGACATACCCATAGGATTTTTTATAAGCAGTTCTATAATCCCATAGTGCGTCATCAAGTTTCTTAGACCAATTCTTCCTAGATCTATTAACAGTCTTTTGCAGATCAATTTTATTTATTTGTTACATAATTCTACTTGACCACTAGACTGAGGATGATAAGGAGATGCAATTCTATGGTTAACATGATATTTAACAAGCAATTTACGGAAAGCACCATGAATAAAGTGTGAACCACCATCAGTCATTAAATATCTAGGGACTCCAAACCTTGAGAAAATAACTTCTTTAAGCATTTTAATAGAAGTGTTGTGATCAGCACTACTAGTTGGAATAGCTTCTACCCACTTAGTAATGTAATCAACAACAACCAAAATATGAGTATACCCATTGGAGGATGGAAAAGGTCCCATATAATCAAATCCCCAAACATCAAATGCTTCAATAAGAAGTGAATAATTCATAGGAATTTCCTGACGTCTACTTATATTACCAATTCTTTGACATTCATCACAAGATAAGACAAACTTACGAGCATCTTTGAAGAGAGTAGGCCAATAAAAACTAGATTGCAATACTTTGTGTGCAGTTCTGTCGCCAGCATGGTGTCTTCCGTAAGCCTCGGAGTGACACTTGCGTAGGATCTGTTCCTGTTCATACTCAGGTACACAACGTCTAATAACACCATCTACTCCTTCTTTATAAAGGTGTGGGTCATCCCAGAATTAATGTCTTAAATCATAGAAAAACTTTTTCTTTTGTTGGTATGTAAAACTATGTGGTATAAATTTAGCAACAATTAAATTAGCGTAGTCTCCATACCATGGAGTGCTACAAGAAGCGTTTACAATGACTAATTCTTCATCAGGAAAACTATCATCAATAGGTAGTGGGTCATATTTTCTAATCTAGACAAGTTATATGCTACAAGGTTCTCAGCTCCTTTCCTGTCAACAATATGTAAATCAAATTCCTGTAGCGAAAGAACCCACCTAATGAGTCTAGGTTTAGCATCTTTCTTTTCCGTAAGGTATTTCATAGCAGGATGATCAGTGCGAATAGTAACTTTGGAATCAACAATATAAGATCTGAATTTATCACAAGCAAACACAACTGCTAGAAATTCTTTTTCAGTAGTAGCAAAATTTCTTTGAGCATTGTCTAGAGATTACTAGCATAATGTATAACATTTAATTTCTTATCAACTCTTAGTCCTAGAACAACCCCAACAACACAATGACTAGCATCACACATAATTTCAAAGGGTAGGTTCCAATCAGGTGGATGAACAATAAGTGCAGAAATTAAGGTTTTCTTAAGTATTTCAAAATGCTTCTACACAATCATCATCAAAAACAAATGGAACATCTTTTGCAAGAGATTAGTGAGAGGCCTAGAATTTTTAGAGAAGTCTTCAATAAATCTCCTATAGAAACCAACATGACCAAGGAAGCTCCTTATACCTTTGATATCTTTAGGACATGGTATTTTTTCAATATCATCTAATTTAGCTTTATCAACTTTAATACCTCTTTCGGAGATTTTATGCCCCAAGACAATACCTTCATTAACCATAAAGTGGCACTTTCCCAATTTAAGACGAGATTAGTTTCTTCACATCTCTGCAAAACTCGGTTAAGGTTGCTTAAGCAATCATCAAAAGAACTTCCATAAACAGAAAAATCATCCATGAAAACCTCAACAATCTTTTCACAAAAGTCAGAGAACATAGCAGTCAAACATCTTTGAAAAGTAGCGGGTGCACTGCATAAACCAAAAGGCATACGTCTATAAGAAAGAGTACCAAAGGGGCTATCGGAGAAAATAAACCAGGGTGTATATTTTCCCCTGACTCGTGCACGGACGAGGAAACCCACAGGCATGAGAATAAGACCACAACGCCAAGGCCAGAGCAGAACACAAGGAATCAGCCTTCAAAGGACCAACACACAGTTTAAGGAGACCAAGACTAGCCAGAGAAGCAAGATGCTGCTATGGAAGAAACCTCCATTGCCGGGCAGGCGAGCTTGGCAAGGACGGGGTTACCCCCGGAAACAAGCCTCCAAGTCGTCCCGCCAGACCTGCCGGGACTCGCGAGGGCAGAACCACCTCACCACAACGCACGTCATCGATCGCTGCGGTGTCAAGCTCTAAAGTGACTAAGTGGCTGCTATTTGCCACATGGCAGCCACTTACAATAGAAAATGCCTCCAAATGACCCCCGTCCTGCGACGTGTCAAGCGAGCAGGTGCGAAGCTGGCAAAATAGCCCGGCAAGGCTTGCCGGGCAAGCTGCGATGTGACGTTCAGCGGCGCATTTAATGCGCTCTGTCAAGCCTGCAGAGTTAGGTATGATGGCATTGTTTGCTATCTAATCAGTGCATAATGACTGATTTGCCACTGTGGTGACCCCTTTGTCTATAAAAGGATGCCCGAGGCAACCGTAGAAAGGGTTGGTCGTTCGGTTGGCTTATCGACCCCCTTACACACCCATACACACGTAGTTGCTCTTGCCCCGAGGCAACCCTGACGGGCAAGTGCGCTGTGCTCATCACCATTTTTCCACCATCAATCCACCAAAGCAGGAGTAGGGTTTTACGCCTCACACCAGACCGAACCTGAGTAAAAACTGCATGTGCGATCTCTTCCGTGCTGCTCGACACTCCTCTGCTCTTTGTGCAACATGCCATCCCCCCGCCGAACCAGCAAGGGACTCTTGGTCCCATAGGTTGCCGTGGTTTCCCGCAACATCTTTCGCGCGCCAGGTAGGGGGGTCACTTGCGCGAATTTGAGAGCGCAGGAAACGTGTCATATCCATTGCATCACAGCCGAAGTTGTGGACTTCGATGGCGCCCGTGGAGATGCAAGAACAGAGCGGGGGGAGCAAGGGTCGTCCCCACACCTACTTTGTTCGTCGTCTCATCTCACTACGGTGGCAACCACGGTGAAGATTGGTGTCGGCGGGGATACACTCCTCCCAGGTGGCCTAGGCCACGCGACCGCCGCTCGGGCCCAGGTCAGGAAGAAGGCGCAAGGTGCTTGGGAACAAGGTTCCTCTTTTCCATCTCTCTCCTTCCTCGGCAATCGAGCTGATCTAGCCCTGGCATTGCCAACATTGATAAGTACCACGCGATACTCGGTTCAGCATTTACCCAGCTGGTGGAAATCCTGAGTAAAACGCTGGAACGAATCCGTTGATCAATACCCCGGCAAGTGCACTCCGGCAAGGCCATCCGCACTGGCACGATCCATGCGACAGCTGTTGGCGGGTTGCTCGAAGGAAGTAGGGGAGAGGAAGAGGGACCAGGAAGGCCCGGCACCATATTTCGCCTCCCGCTAGACACACATGACGTGTATTGGTCCCTGCCAGGAACCAGAGAAGTTATTCACTTAGCCTTTTTCTTTCCGGATATCACGAACGCGCCAAGCGTGCATGGCAGGAAAGACTGGGAGGAAGCAAGAACATAAGCTAAGTCCACAAAATCATTTCCTTCCGATGCACCTCAGATTTTTTGCATTCGTTTATCCCTTGTCTTTAGTAAGTGTTCGTACTATGAAAACCCTCGTGTGATGGAACCTTGACTAGTTTCTTTGTTTGCACCATTGTTCTGTCTCGAGCCATGCTCACAGAACGAGAGGCTGAAAACGCCAAGATGAGTGTTAAGGGCTAGACCCTTACGACAATCGCGGCAATATGATACCGGCAAGCATCTAGAACATACATAGAGACTAATCGTATGAACACAAGCGTATAATCTCAAAGGGATAAATGCGCATTAAAGGATCAACAAAAGATATCAGTTCCACGCAAGCATAAGATAGTACGGTACCTAAACACAAAGCCTACGTCATGCTTTGTTACAGGGTAACGCGGGAGCAACAACGGCTCATCACTTGGTCTGGGGCTGTGTGAAGCCGCTGAGATGTGAAGAACCTTGGCGGCTCGAGGGGCGGCTTTCTCCTTGGCAGCTGAGACGTCGGCGCCCACCGGCGGCTTCCTGAAACCATCGTCGAGGCGGCAGGCGATATTGCTCAAGACCATGAGGAGGGCGTCGTGGGCAAGCTTCCGGGACTCGGTTGCGAAGCGCCCGGCTCTCCCCTCTTCATGCACCTTAAGCTTGTTGATCAACTTGTTGAAGAAGACTCCCAGCATGATGCTAGGGAACTCATGCCTGTCGATCGAGAAAGCCGACCCATCCATGCCCATCGCTACAGTCTGGGCAGCAAGGTGCATAGCGATATCGATCAGGCTCCTGACACTACAAAAAAATAAACTTGCGTGATGATACGTGTTTGTCATAGTAGGTCATGTTTTCTATCATGCATGTCCATCCATGACGATTTTATGACAGAATCAAGATAGTCATACCTGTGCTGTCGTAGAAGTGTTCCATGACATTACCAAAATTATCATCACAGAAGTGTCGACTTCCATGACGATAAATCGCGCGTCATAGAAGTGCTTTCGTCAAGGGTGACCGACACATGGCATACACCGTAACGGCTCGTCGTTAAGCTATCGGGTTCGGTTTTGGATCCGATAACCCGTTAACAGCCCCGACCAATGGGGATTTATGATACGTCTCCAATGTATCTATAATTTTTGATTGTTCCATGCTATATTATATTCTGTTTTGGATGATTAATGGGCTTTATTATACACTTTTATATTATTTTTGGGACTAACCTATTAACCGGAGGCCCAGCCCAAATTGCTGTTTGTTTGCCTATTTCAGTGTTTCGCAGAAAAAGAATATCAAACGGAGTCCAAACGGAATGAAACCTTCGGGAACGTGATTTTCGGAACAAACGTTATCCACAGGACTTGGAGTGGACGACAAGCAACAGACGAGGAAGCCACGAGGTAGGGGGGCGCGCCCACCCCCACCAGGCGCGCCCTCCACCCTCGTGGGCCCCTCGTTGCTCCACCGACGTACTTCTTCCTCCTATATATACCCATATACCCTGGAAACATCATATACAGAGCCAAAATCCTATTTCCACCACTGCAACTTTCTGTACCCGTGAGATCCCATCTTGGGGCCTTTTGGGCATTGATCACGGAGGGCTTCTACATCAACACCATAGCCTCTCCGATGATGTGTGAGTAGTTTACCTCAGACCTTCGGGTCCATAGTTATTAGCTAGATGGCTTCTTCTCTCTCTTTGGATCTCAATACAAAGTTCTCCTCGATCTTCTTGGAGATCTATTCGATGTAATCTTCTTTTGCGGTGTGTTTGTCGAGATCCGATGAAGTGTGGGTTTATGATCAAGTTTATCTATGAACAATATTTGAATCTCCTCTAAAATCTTTTATGTATGATTGGTTATATTTGCAAGTCTCTTCGAATTATCAGTTTGGTTTGGCCTACTAGATTGATCTTTCTTGCAATGGGAGAAGTGCTTAGCAATGGGTTCAATCTTGCGGTGTCCTTTCCCAGTGACAGCAGGGGCAGCAAGGCATGTATTGTATTGTTGCCATCGAGGATAAAAAGATGGGGTTTATATCATATTGCATGAGTTTATCCTTCTACATCATCTCATCTTGCTTAAAGCATTACTCTGTTCTTATGAACTTAATACTCTAGATGCATGTTGGATAGCGGTCGATGTGTGGAGTAATAGTGGTAGATGCAGAATCGTTTCGGTCTACTTGTCACGGACGTGATGCCCATATACATGATCATACCTAGATATTCTCATAACTATGCTCAATTCTATCAATTGCTCAACAGTAATTCGTTTACCCACCGTAACACTTATGCTATCTTGAGAGAAGCCACTAGTGAAACCTATCGCCCCCGGGTCTATTTTCCATCATATTAATCTCCCGCAACAAGCTATTTCTAGCGCCGTTTATTTTACTTTGCATATTTATTTCTCTTTATCATAAAAATACCAAAAATATTATCTTATCATATATATCAGATCTCACTGTCGTAAGTGACCGTGAAGGGATTGACAACCCCTTTATCGCGTTGGTTGCGAGGTTCTTATTTGTTTGTGTAGGTGCGTGGGACTCGAGCGTGGTCTCCTACTGGATTGATACCTTGGTTCTCAAAAACTGAGGGAAATACTTACGCTACTTTACTGCATCACCCTTTCCTCTTCAAGGGAAAACGAACGCAGTGCTCAAGAGGTAGCAAGAAGGATTTCTGGCGCCGTTGCCGGGGAGTCTACGCACAAGTCAAGACATACCAAGTACCCATCACAAACTCTTATCCCTCGCATTACATTGTTTGCCATTTGCCTCTCATTTTCCTCTCCCCCACTTCACCCGTGTCGTTTTATTCGCCCTCTCTTTTCCGTTCGTCGCTTTCTTGCTTGCCTGGTCATTATGGCTAGTCCTCTATCTACTCCGTTGTCTCTCGAGTTTGAAGTTCTTCACTTCAAACAAAGACAAGGAGAAAACTTAAAAGATGCTTGGTTTAGAATGATGGAATCTTATCGTAATTGTACCCTAGAGGTGAACTTTAGAATTTTGCTTTGCAATTTTTATGTTGGACTGAATATGTCTCATAGACAACTCTTGGATTGCATTGCCAAAGGCAATTTTATCGAAATTGATCCCAGTGTTGCGCATGAAATTATAGAGTGTATAGTGGGAACACTACCTCAACAAAAGGGGCCTCATCATACCCAGGAAGAAACGCAAGTTTTTGAGAAAGTTTGCAAAGTAACAAAAATTTTACTAAAATCTCTTGAACCTCTTAAGAGTGTTAGTGGAAATCTTCACCGCATGAATATATTGATTACTCTTTGCAATAAGCGGTTGGATTCTCTAGATTTGAAAATCTCGGAATATGAAGGGAAGCATAAAGAACCTCCCGGATTCGAGCATAACTCCGCTAAAAAATTAAAGACCCAAGATGATAATACTTAGATCTATCCTCGCTTTTATGCCTAGCTAGGTGCGTTAAGCGATAGCACCTGTTGGGAGGCAACCCAATTTTATTTTAGTTTTTTGCTTTTTGCTTCTGTTTAGGAATAAATATTTGATCTAGCCTCTGGTTATATTTGTTTTTATGTTTTAATTAGTGTTTGTGCCAAGTTAAACCTATAGGATCTTCTTGGATGATAGTTATTTCATCTTGCTGAAAATTCCAGAAACTTTCTGTTCACGAAAACAATTGTTAAAAATCACCAGGACGTGATAAAATACTGATTCCAATTGCAATAGATCAATAAACAAATTATCTAGGTCTTCCTATTTTTGTAGAATTGTTTGAGTTCCACCAGTTTGCGTTAGTTACAGATTACTACAGACTGTTCGGTTTTTGACAGATTCTGTTTTTCGTGTGTTGTTTGCTTATTTTGATGAATCTATGGCTAGTAAAATAGTTTATAAACCATAGAGAAGTTGGAATAAAGTAGGTTTAACACCAATATAAATAAAGAATGAGTTCAATACAGCACCTTGAAGTGGTGTTTTGTTTTCTTTCGCTAACGGAGCTCACGAGATTTTCTGTTGAGTTTTGTGTTGTGAAGTTTTCAAGTTTTGGGTAAAGATTTGATGGATTATGGAACAAGGAGTGGCAAGAGCATAAGCTTGGGGATTACCATGGCACCCCAAGGTAATCTAAGGACACCAAAAATCCAAAGCTTGGGGTTGCCCCGGAAGGCATCCCCTCTTTCGTCTTCGTCCATCGGTAACTTTACTTGGAGCTATATTTTTATTCAGCACATGATATGTGTTTTGCTTGGAGCGTCTTGTATGATTTGAGTCTTTGCTTTTTAGTTTACCACAATCATCCTTGCTGTACACACCTTTTGAGAGAGACACACATGATTCGGAATTCATTAGAATACTCTATGTGCTTCACTTATATCTTTTGAGCTATATAGTTTTTGCTCTAGTGCTTCACTTATATCTTTTAGAGCACGGCGGTGGTTTTGTTTTATAGAAACTATTGTTCTCTCATGCTTCACTTATATCATTTTGAGAGTCCTACAAAACATCATGGTAATTTGTTTTAAATGTGAAATTAGTCCTAATATGCTAGGTATTCAAGATTAGTAAAAACTTTCTTATGAGTGTGTTGAATACTAAGAAAAGTTTGATGCTTGATGATTGTTTTGAGATATGGAGGTAGTGATATTAAAGTTGTGCTAGTTGAGTAGTTGTGAATTTGAGAAATACTTGTGTTGGAGTTTGCAAATCCCGTAGCATGCACGTATGGTAAACGTTGTGTAACAAATTTGAAACATGAGGTGTTCTTTGATTGTCCTCCTTATGAGTGGCGGCCGGGGACGAGCGATGGTATTTTCCTACCAATCTATCCCCCTAGGAGCATGCGTGTAGTACTTGGTTTTTGATGACTTGTAGATTTTTGCAATAAGTATGTGAGTTCTTTATGACCAATGTTGAGTCCATGGATTATATGCACTCTTACCCTTCCATCATTGCTAGCCTCTTCGGTACCGTGCATTGCCCTTTCTCACCTTGAGAGTTGGAGCAAACTTCGCCGGTGCATCCAAACCCCGTGATACGATGCGCTCTATCACACATAAGCCTCCTTATATCTTCCTCAAAACAGCCACCATACCTACCTATTATGGCATTTCCATAGCCATTCTGAGATATATTGCCATGCAACTTTCCACGTTCCGTTTATCATGACACATTCATCATTGTCATATTGCCTTGCATGATCATGTAGTTGACATCGTATTTGTGGCAAAGCCACCATGCATATTATTTCATACATGTCACTCTTGATTCATTTCCCGGTACACCGCCGGAGGCATTCATATAGAGTCATACTTTGTTCTAGTATCGAGTTGTAATCATTGAGTTGTAAATAAATAGAAGTGTGATGATCATCATTCATAGAGCATTGTCCCAAAAAAAGAAGAGAAAGGCCAAAAGAAAAAAAAGAAAGGCCCAAAAAAAAGAAAATAAAAAGGGGCAATGCTACTATCTTTTTTCCATACTTGTGCTTCAAAGTAGCACCATGATCTTTATGATAGAGAGTCTCTTGTTTTGTCACTTTCATATACTAGTGGGAATTTTTCGTTATAGAACTTGGCTTGTATATTCCAACAATGGGCTTCCTCAAATGCCCTAGGTCTTCGTGAGCAAGCAAGTTGGATGCACACCCACTTAGTTTCTTTTGTTGAGCTTTCATACATTTATAGCTCTAGTGCATCTGTTGCATGGCAGTCCCTACTCCTCACATTAACACCAATTGATGGGCATCTCCATAGCCCGTTGATTAGCCGCGTTGATGTGAGACTTTCTCCTTTTTTGTCTGCTCCACATAACCCCCATCATTATATTCTATTCCATCCATAGTGCTATATCCATGGCTCACGCTCATGTATTGTGTGAAAGTTGAAAAAAGTTTGAGATTACTAAAGTATGAAACAATTGCTTGGCTTTTCATCGGGGTTGTGCATGATGAGAGCATTCTTGTGTGACGAAAATGGAGCATGACCAAACTATATGATTTTGTAAGGATGGACTTTCTTTGGCCATGTTATTTTGAGAAGACATAATTGCTTAGTTAGTATGCTTCAAGTATTATTACTTTTATGTCAATATTAAACTTTTATCTTGAATCTTTCGGATCTGAATATTCATACCACAAATAAGAGAATTACATTGAAAATTATGCTAAGTAGCATTCCACATCAAAAATTATGTTTTTATCATTTACCTACTCGAGGACGAGCAGGAATTAAGCTTGGGGATGCTTGATACGTCTCCAACGTATCTATAATTTTTTATTGTTCCATGCTATATTATACTCCCTCCGTTCCTAAATATAGGGTGTATAGTTTTTGGCACGGAAATTAAAAAACGCACGTGGAGGGAAAATTTCACAAGTTTTGGGCGAGATTACACCTGACTAATTGACATGAGAAAATAGAGGAGCTTGCCTAATATAGGGAAATTTAATCAAATCCTTAAAAAAATATCCAAACGAGTGGTGCAACACAATACACCTTATATTTTGGACTTTTTCTCAAAAATCTATACACCTTATATCAAGGAACGGAGGGAGTATTCTGTTTTGGATGATTAATGGGCTTTATTATACACTTTTATATTATTTTTGGGACTAACCTATTAACCGGAGGCCCAGCCCAAATTGCTGTTTTTTTGCCTATTTCAGTGTTTCGCAGAAAAGGAATATCAAACGGAGTCCAAACGGAATGAAACCTTCAGGAACGTGATTTTCGGAACAAACGTGATCCAGAGGACTTGGAGTGGACATCAAGCAACAGACGAGGAAGCCACGAGGTAGGGGGCGCGCCCACCCCCACCAAGCGCGCCCTCCACCATCGTGGGCCCCTCGTTGCTCCACGGACGTACTTCTTCCTCCTATATATACCCATATACCCTGGAAATATCATATACGGAGCCAAAACCCTATTTCCACCGCCGCAACCTTCTGTACCCGTGAGATCCCATCTTGGGGCCTTTTTCGGCGCTCCGCCGGAGGGGGCATTGATCACGGAGGGCTTCTACATCAACACCATAGCCTCTCCGATGATGTGTGAGTAGTTTACCTCAGACCTTCGGGTCCATAGTTATTTGCTAGATGGCTTTTTCTCTCTCTTTGGATCTCAATACAAAGTTCTCCCCGATCTTCTTGGAGAACTATTCGATGTTATCTTCTTTTGCGGTGTGTTTGTCAAGATCCGATGAATTGTGGGTTTACGATCAAGTTTATCTATGAGCAATTTTTTGAATCTCCTCTGAATTCTTTTATGTATGATTGGTTATCTTTGCAAGTCTCTTCGAATTATCAGTTCGGTTTGGCCTACTATATTGATCTTTCTTGCAATGGGAGAAGTGCTTAGCTTTGGGTTCAATCTTGCGGTGTCCTTTCCCAGTGACAGCAGGGGCAGCAAGGCACGTATTGTATTGTTGCCATCGAGGATAAAAAGATGGGGTTTATATCATATTGCATGAGTTTATCCCTCTACATCATGTCATCTTGCTTAAAGCATTACTCTGTTCTTATGAACTTAATACTCTAGATGCATGCTGGATAGCGGTCGATGTGTGGAGTAATAGTAGTAGATGCAGAATCGTTTCGGTCTACTTGTCACGGACGTGATGCCTACATACATGGTCATACCTAGATATTCTCATAACTATGCTCAGTTCTATCAATTGCTCGACAGTAATTCGTTTACCCACCGTAATACTTATGCTATCTTGAGAGAAGCTACTAGTGAAACCTATGGCCCCCGGGTATATTTTCTATCATATTAATCTCCCGACAACAAGCTATTTCTGGTGCCGTTTATTTTACTTTGCATCTTTATTTCTCTTTATCATAAAAATACCAAAAATATTATCTTATCATATCTATCAGATCTCACTCTCGTAAGTGACCGTGAAGGGATTGACAACCCCTTTATCGCGTTGGCTGCGAGGTTCTTATTTGTTTGTGTGGGTGCGTGGGACTCAAGCGTGGTCTCCTACTGGATTGATACATTGGTTCTCAAAAACTGAGGGAAATACTTACTCTACTTTACCGCATCACCCTTTCCACTTCAAGGGAAAACCAACGCAGTGCTCAAGAGGTAGCAATTTACCACGTGTCAAATCATCATTGGCTGGAGGAAACACGTGTCCGCTCACCATTGGGACAGATGTCATCCACTCATTGGACCGAAGGCGCCTATAATACGTCGACACATGGCACGGCCCAACAGAGGCCCATTCCTGTGAAAAGGACGCCTGTTTGACTTGGTCAAAAGGTGGCGGGCCAGCCCACGGAAAGTCTGTTAACGACCTGTTCGCATATAGCCCATTTACAACCCGCTAACCAAGGGCCCATTACGGCATATCCGAATTAGGCGTAGTAGCGTCATCTGGGCCATCCAATATGATTCCAGCCCGTTTTAACTTCCGGCCCATGTATGGCCCATGACGTCTTTTGGCCCATATGAGGCTCTTTGTAACTCTTGGCCCATTAACGGCCTGTGGTGAAACTGGCCCGTAGTGAACAGTGTATCACTTTATACCCATTAACGGCCCATTATTCCATCGGGCCGTTTCCAGCCCATGTTATCTTTCGGCCTTCTCAGGGCCCATTTATTCTTGGGCTCATTTCCAGCATTCAGTTACTTACGGTCCGTTACTGTCATTTTTTGCTTGTGGGCCAAATTCAGCCCGTGGTTACAGTCGACCCATTTGTGGCCCGTTAATCCGTTGGGCCATTTTCATAGCGTCATCAAATACGGCGGATTAACGACGGCCTGTTATGGTCGGCCCATGAAAAGATGATTCCAACTCTAGCCCGTTTACGACCCATAATGCGGTATGTTATTGGCCCATGTTTGGCCAATCGATCATACAGCCCGTAGAAGGCCCATTGATGATACGACCCATAGAAGGCCCATTGTTTCTACGGCCCGTAGAAGGCCCATTGTTTCTACGGCCCGTAGAAGGCCCATTGTTTCTATGGCCCGTAGAAGGCCCATTGTTTCTACGGCCTGTAGAAGGCCCATTTTTTCTACAGCCCGTAGAAGGCCCATTGTTTTTATGGCCGTAGAAGGCCCATTGTTTCTACGGCCCGTAGGAGGCCCAGGGTCACTACAGTAAATATGTAGCCCATGGTTATTGTGGCCTAGTTTTAAAAAATAGGTTATTGTGGCCACAAGCAAACTGCGGAAAAAGAACTGTACTGACTACAAGCAAACAAATAAACAAGACAATAAGGAAATAAATAAGCAAGCAACTTATGCTAGGCTATCACGACTATTACACATATTACATCCACTGGGCATCAAAGTTCGCCAGCAGTGCAAATATAGGGAAGAAAGCAGCATATCACATACACTGGTAGTCAAAGTTGGCGACCAGTGCAAATAAACACCGCAACAAAACAAGTCCAGAACTGAAACCACTTCAGAAGAGCTCAAGAAACAATATCCTGGGTACCCATAATGCTGGCAAGATGCTTAGCAAGCTTATTAACTTCCTCTTGTTTGGCGCTTAAATCCTCCAGCACTTGCTGTTGCACCAGAAAGTATGCATCTGAATTCTGCAGCGACGTCCTCAATCATTCGGCTTCCTGTCGCATAACATCTGATCGATGTCTTGCAACTTGAAGTTGAGACTCAAGAAGCTGAATGGATTCAGGCAGCGAGTTTGAAGAGCTGGTGCCAGGAGTAGTAGCCAGTAACTCGAACACTACATCAAGACATGACTTTGGGGTTGTCTCGGTGTCTTCAATATAGTTTTTATCAGCTTTCTTGGAGACCAACAGGGATGTCTCACTATCTTGAACCTTATCTGGATTACTTCCTTTACCATTGCATAACGGGGTACTCTACTCCAATATTTTATCTGCGTTCTAAAAGAGAAAAAAATAAACACATCACAGGTTTACCATGTTGTATATGAAACTCATTTTGGTAACCAGTTCAGTAGTAAGGTGGACAGGATAACAACATGAAACAAACATATATCTATGTAGTATGGTCACTGTATGGTCTATATCATTCTAGTTTATGTTGCCAAATCAAGATAGAGACAATTCAAATCATATGTATTTAAGACAAAGCAGCATAGACAGAATATAAGTGTGGGAAACTACACAGCAATAACAACACTTGTAATGTGCATGGCATGAGAACACAACTGTTTATTCAATTGAAGCTGAAATCAACATAGCAAGTTACAACAACAAAAATGTTAAAGAAACATGTTTAAAACATACCTGTTGCGCCATTGGAGTTTCAGTTGCATACTTCAAATTTGAAATTAGTTGGTATGAGTAAATACAATGATGCAAGAGCAAAGTAGTATGAACCATAGCTATGGAACCTAACCTGAGAGCAATTCTTCTTCTGCTTTAAGCGTTGACTTGCGGTTCTGAGTGGTGGTCCTCATGCTTTGGGCACTGCAGTTGCCTTACTAACTGCTCGTGTTTGGGTGCTCTGTGGTGGGGACGGTGCTGTGTCAACTGGAACTAGGTTACTATCTACTGGGGTTGGGGTTAGAAGGGGTGTAGCTAGTTCTCTGTCCAACTGGGGTAGGGGTACAATCTGTGTGAGTCTGGGTTATGTGTGGTGGGGCTGGTTCTTGGGCAAGTGCAACCGTGGTTCTATCTGCATCGACAGGTAGCACGATCTTTTCTGAAGACCTTGTTTTTGCTCCCACAGATACTGCCATCACCCCCTTCAATTGAAATGGCTGATAAACAAGAAAAGTAATTGAATGTACAGACATTGTAAGATAGACAGGTGCAATGGATAGTAGGGAAGAAAACATGGCATGAAATAATTCACATTTATGTTGTCTAACCAAACAGAATAGCAGGACATAATTTCACATATATGATGTCTAATTAAACAGGATAGCATGAAACAATTTCACATGTATGATGGCTAACTAAACAGGATATAATGACATAATTCAAAATATGATGACTATGTAAACAGGGTGACATGATATAACTATACGATGTGTCTATTAAAGTGGTTGGCATGCCATAAATCACAAACATGTCGTCGATGGAAACATGATGGCATGATATAATTCACGGATAGAATGACATAACTCAAAATATGATGACTATGTAAACATGATGAGATGATATAACTATATTATGTCTTTAGAAAATGGGTTGGCATGCCATAATTCAGATACATGCTGTCTATGTAAACATCATGGCATGATATAATTCAAATATATGATTTATATACTAAGCAACTAAGCAGAGCGCAATCGCATATATGATGTGTCAACTAAGGAGATGGCATTCAATATTGTGTATATCATGTAAAAACTAAGCATTGCAATACAACATATGCATGATATGAGTAATATAACCCTACCAAGTTTGAGCATACACCTCAGGGGAATAATAGGACTGGTCATCTTCCTCTGAATCCTTCTCTGAAGAGCTATATGTAACCAGCAAGATATCTTCTTCAGCAGGTAACATTGTCTGCTCTAAAGACCTTGTTTTCACTCCAGATTTCTCCATCACCAATTCAGATGGCCGATGCACAGGAAGAGAAGTTTAATATACAAACATTGTCGACAAATGCAATGAGAAATACAAAAAAAAGGACGGCATGATATAATTCACATATATGACGCTTTTAGCATGGCATTGCATCATTCACATATATAATGCTTTGCAACAAGATAGCATTGCATAATTCACATATATAATGTCTTGCAACAAGATGGCATTGCATAATTCACATATATGGTATTTAGACACTGAACAGGTGGCATTCACACAAAGCATGTCTAAACTAAGCAAATGACATAGCAATGCCAGATAGCATACGCACGATATGAGCAGCATAACCCTGCCAAGTTAGAGCATGCACCTCGGGGGGGGGGGAATAGGACTGGTCATCTATCTCCGAATCATCCTCTAAGGAGCTATCCGTAACCAGCAAGACATGCGCTTCGTCAGATAGCATTGTCTGCTCTGAAGACCATGTTTCCACTCCAGATTTTTCCATGACCGTGCCGAATGGCTGATGCACAGGAAGAGTAATTGAATGCACTAAAATTGTTGACAAATTTAATACGTAATAAAAAATGATGGCATGATATAATTCACATATAAGATGACTGGCTAACCAGGGTTGCATTGCAAAATTCACATATATGATGCCTGGCTAAACAAGATGGCATTGCATGATTCACATATACGATAAAGAAACTAAACAGATGACATACTTGATGTATAAAGTAAGCAATGCAAGGCACCATATGCATGATATTACCAACATCAGCATGCCAAGTTAGAGCGAAGACCTCAGGGGGTAAATAGGAGTAGTCCTCTCCTTCTGAATCCCCCTCAGAACAGTTATCTTCCCCTTGATTACAATCCTAAATGGGTGGAGGGGGGATGCATTTGCGCCCACCATGGAGCGATGTCTGCATGAAATTTTATTGCCACGCAAGGCTCGTCTCTTTTGCTCTACATGTTCAGTTCCATTGTGTACAATAACTGACATGCACAGGAATAAAACATAGTGCGATTATGTAAGGAGTGCATGCACACATCCGGAGTGATGGTAGCAAACTGTGGATATACCCAAAACCAATGATACCAGGCAGATAATAGCTTTAGTTAAAAAATACAGATAATGGATCCTTGAATGTTTGTTTGCACCCAACATGAAACTCATAGTAGACACCCGAGATTAACCAGATAGTAGACAGATAGTACTGATTGCTGCCCCAATATGTACCCCACAACCATTTAAAAACTCAAGTTTCAGCATTAGTTTGCACCTGACTCGGAGTCTAATAGGTGAACACGACGATAAAGTAGCATGTCATCATATTAAGCGATACATAACGTAAGCAGACACGGAAGAGTGCGACCTCTGTTGCGGACCCGTGTAGTCCTGAAGGTCATCTAGTCAGTTGATGATGGTAATGCAGTTGTCATGGCTGCCGGCGGCGGGGAACAAGTCCTGAGGCGGCGAAAGACAGTCTAGAGAGCGGATCCCTGCTGTGGTGAACCCTTCCTTCGTTGGAGCAGCTGAGCTGGGCTGGAACACAGCGCAGCAGGAGCGGGACAAACCACACAAGGTTTTCTTTGACACATATCTGTAACAGAAGTAATTGTGTAAGGGCTTGTTTGAATTTGAGG
This sequence comes from Aegilops tauschii subsp. strangulata, assembly GCF_002575655.3. NCBI lineage: Eukaryota > Viridiplantae > Streptophyta > Magnoliopsida > Poales > Poaceae > Aegilops > Aegilops tauschii. Next base: position 283,888,295 of record NC_053036.3, read on the forward strand.
ATTCTAACAATGCAGGATAGGAAATACACATGAATGGGATAGGAATGCACGTGCAAAACAGAGAATTTAAAAACACATGATTTCTGCCAATCTGGGTGTTTGGTTCACAAGAATTGGAAGATCACATGATGCAAAGAAGCATGGCGAGACTAAGTCAAACCACAAGAAAATGTACGGTTATAATGCTATTATGCTACTATCTCTTAGTCTTGTGCTTCATGAATAGGAATTTGAAAAGGAGGACAAGTGGATATTAAAATTCCATTGGTATTTCTTTCAAGGAGACACTAAAGGAACAAATCCTACAGTTTTCCTTTGCTCCATTCCTTTGAACCAAATGCATGAATAGTAGTACCATAGGAAACTTTCCAATTCCTTTGCTTTTCCTTCACTTTTTCTTTCAAGCACTGGCGATTCTAGTAGGCAGGCTTGAGCAAGGAAAAGCCTACACTCAAAAAATGTTTTTGTGCTACTTCTACTACTTTGGACCCAGGCCACTGCCCTACTAGCTCAACTCCTAGGCCCATCGACAAATGCACAGCTCGAACGCGCAGAGATAAATAATGATGGCGTTCAAGAGAGTCCATCACGAATAGCTAAGTTGCCTGGTACCTCACTCCTTGTCATATAGTAGGAGAAACTAATCGTATTTCACGTTACTACGTGTGCTCAGTGGACAATATATATAACATGTAGAGTAAAAAAGAGATGCAACCAGTGTACAACCTCTTTGGCGAAGCCATGTCGATCTCAGCGTGATTGGGTTGGTCGGTGAGGATGCTCCGGCTGACTTGGCTGTCGGAGGAGGGGAAGAAGATCTTAGGTGTCTGGAGATGGAGCCCGAGGTATTGCTCCGTTGTGATGGAGGTTTCGTCGTTGGAGCAGCTCCGGTGAGTTGTACGATGCCGAGGCTGAAGCAGGACAAGAAGACAACGTTAACCTGAGTGGAATTCTAATAGCATCTCCAATAGATGACGTAAAATACATAACCACAAAGTGCTAGATGTAAAATACATCAGCCGCTCATCTCTGAACTTAACTGTCAAAACTGAATTTAACTATCGAAACTGAACTTGACTGTCAAAACTGAATTATGCTGTTAAAACTGAATCTTACTGTCAAAACTGAACGCACTAGTAGCAGAAAAGCAGTAGCAGCAACAATGCCCGAAGCAGCAGCGCGTGTGAGAGCCGGGGCAGCTGGTCGTGTAGCAGCATCAGGGTGAGGCTACACCTCAGTCGGCTGACTTTTTCATCTCTGGTCTGTCGATTTTCCAGCCGTTGGATATGAAATCAAGGGCATGTAGTTCATCTTCAACCTCCACCCCCTGAGCCACCAGCCACCACCGACCAAACCGCCGCCCCCGCCGCCCGTGGCCGGCGGTGCGCCGCCCCGCCCGCCTTGAAACCACTCCCCACCGCCGGTCCGCCGCTGCCCCGGCCATCCCTCTAGCCCCCCGTGCCGAGATTTTTCTCCGGCGATCCCCACGCGACCGCCCCACCACCGCCGGCGACCACCGCCCCCACCCTGAACCCTAAGATAGATAGTGGGGTACCTCTTTGGCGAGCCCCCTCCCTACTGCTGCTGGTTGTTCCTTAACTCCGGCGATCCCCCCACCCCCTGAAAATCGACTGACCCAAAAGTCGATTCAGTCGACTGAAGTGTAGCTAAATCGGAGCAGCATCACAAGCAAGAGCAAGAGCGAGAGCAGCAGCAAGAGCAAGAGCAACAGCAAGAGCAGACCAGGCGGGGGACCGAGAGCAAGAGTAGAGCAGCAGCGCGAGCAAGAGCTAAAGCAGTAGCAGCTCCTACTGGTGTGGACGTCGACGCCGAGGGAGAGACGCTGTGGAGGAAGTGGCTGGCGACGCCGCCGTGGATGGAGCCGCGCCATGTCGGCTCGGGACCGAGTGCCAGCATCATCGTGAGATCGAATCAAGAAGAAAATGCGGCGATTAGTGTACAACCTCTTTGGTGGCACCGATTAGGCCTCAGCTTCATCCGAGGAACCGGTGATGATGCTGCTCTTCCTGTGGTGCAGGTGAACACAGTGGTGTGGGAATGGAGGTGGCGCGAAAGACGAGGGGAACATCGGAGCAGCTCCTTGGAGGTGGAGGACGGGGTGGCTGAACCGGCGAGACGACGAGATCGACGATGGATCCTCATCCGGTACGGTGGATGAGGGACGTCGAGGTGTTGTTGTGGACGACATTGTCGGGGAAGAGGCTCCGGCTGGGTGGGGCGGAGGAGGGTGTGGGGCTTCGCGGGTTTTCGCGGCCTCGGTGTACGAATGGGTGGGCCGATGGGATGGCAGTGGGGAACCATGGCTTAGGGACGCGCTTGTCTGAATGTGGGGTAAGTTACGAAAGTACCCCCAACAATTTGGGTTAGGCGGTTCTTTTGCTTCAGGGGTATCATAGGCATTTCGTGTGTCGGGATTTCACAGGAGGTGGGAGTTTTCGCGCGCGTTGTAATTTTGGGATGGCAAGGCGTGGGTTGAGATGGAGGGAGTTTTTGGAGCACTACAAGACAAAGATATATCTTAAATATTTCGGGGTAACAAGGCGCGGGTTGAAGAGGCGGTAGTTTTGCAGCACGATAGACAGAGATGCTAGCTTGAAATTTCGGCATAACAAGGCGCGGCCTGAAATTTCGGGAGAACAAGCTTAACGTGTACCAAAAAAAGACAATTCGCACCTCATCACTTGAGAGAGCCATGTCTCGTTTTACTATATTACTAGAAATGCATTCAAATACAACAACTAAAAAATAAAAAAATTGGGACAACAAATATAACGTGTACAGTACCAAAACAATTTGCACTTGGGTTGGATTTTCTTACTCAGCCTTTCACAAAGGAGGAAATGGATGATACAGTCAAACATATGCCCATTGACAAAGCTCCTGGACCTGATGGTTTTAATGGATTGTTCTTTAAAAAGTGCTGCCACATCATCTATCAAGACTTTTATGAGTTGGCTGAGGCTTTTCATTCTGGAACTGCAAATTTAGAAAATATTAATGGCTCCTATATCACCTTGATCCCTAAGAAGTTGGCTCCTGAAGGGATTGGAGATTATAGGTCAATTTCTTTGACTGGGATGGGTCTTAAGTTTTTGTCTAAGATGCTGCTAATAGGTTCCAGAAGATCATCATGGCATGCATTCATAAGAATCAATATGGTTTTATTAAGAGCAGGACTATTCAGGATTGTATTGGTTGGTCTCTGGAGTATTTGCACCAATGTCACCAATCCAAGAGGCCTATAGTAATTCTTAAACTGGATTTTGAAAAGGCTTTTGATTCAATTGAACATGAAGCTATTCTGCTGGGACATCATCTGTTCTTTTAAATGGTGTGCCTGGTGGGAAGTTTCTATGTAAGAAAGGGGTTAGGCAAGGAGACTGTCTCTCACCTTTACTCTTTGTTATTGCTGCTGATCTGTTATAGTCAGTGGTAAATGATATGTTTAGGAGGGGAATTTTCCAGCTGCCTATACCATGCCATGATCAGGACTATCCAATAGTGCAATATGCTGATGATACCCTAATCATCTTACCAGCAAATGAAAATCAGCTTCTGGCTCTGAAAGACATGTTGCAAGTGTTTTCCACATCAACTGGGTTAGTTGTCAACTATCACAAGTCTTCTATGGTGCCCTTAAATGTTGATGAGGACTCTATCATTGGTTTGGCTGCTGCTTTTGGTTGTCAAGTGGGTAAAATGCCCTTCACTTATCTTGGCCTGCCTGTTGGTACTACCAGTCATAAAATGGTGGATTTTATGCCACTTGTTGACTGTATGGAAAGAAGGATGACAACTAGTTCTTCCTTTCTGAATCAAGGGGAAAGGCTTCAGTTCCTGAATTCTGCTCTGTCTTCCATGCCCATCTTTTATCTTGGTAGCTTGCTTGCTCCAGCAGGAATATTAAAACAACTGGAGAGAATTCAGAGGCAGTGTCTATGGAGAAAGCACAGGGATGAGCCATCACCATCCTTGGCAGCTTGGGATCTCATTTGTAGGCCTAAGGTGGGCTAGGAATTTTGAACTTGGGTGTTCAGAACATGGCTCTCTTGCTCAAACATTTGCACAGATTCTTAAATAGGGTTGATCTACCATGGGTCTCTCTTATTTGGGACACATACTATCACTCTTCTGTTCCTCAGGGGACTGATATTTGTGGTTCTTTTTGGTGGAAGGATATCTGTAAGTTGTTGGATCATTACAGGAACACAACTTGGATTCTCAATTCTGGACACTCTGCTCTGTTTTGGTCTGACAAGTGGAAGATTGGGTATTCAGTTGCACCTTTGCAATCAACGTTCTCTAGGCTCTTCTCTTATGTGAAAGATCCATGGATCACAGTCTTTGAGGCCTTCCAATCGCAGGATATGATTAATATGTTCCATTTACCTCTATCTGCTCAGGCATATCAGGAATTTATGATAGTACAAGATCTTATGGTCTCCTGTAGTAGAGAAGTGGAGGAAAAGGACATTTGGTTCTGGCAGGGGACATGTAATGCATTCAAGCCCAAGCTATTTTACTCTTTCATGCATTCTAACATGTCTTTTAACCCTCTACTTCTCTGGATATGGAAATCCTCCCGCACAATGAAAATCAAAGTGTTTGCCTGGATGTTAATCATGGACAGGCTCAATACCAAGGATATGGTGGAAAGAAGACATTGGCATCTGGATGATGGGGTTAACTGCCTTCTTTGTCCCTTGAGGACTAGAGAGACCAGAAATCACCTGTTTTTTGAATGCAACTTCAGTGTGAGAATATGGAACTATCTACAAATTGCATGGTCACCTAGGGATGACATGTCTGCTATTGTTATTCAAGCTAAGCAGGATTTTGCACAGCCTTTTTTTACTGAAGTTGTTTTTGTTGCTTGCTGGAACATTTGGATAATCAGGAATGCAAGAGTGTTCAGGCATGAGAGGCAGAGTTTCAATAAATGGAGAAGTGCATTTATCCATGATATTACACTCATGCAGCACAGAGTCAAGGCTAGATACAAGGAGGACCTGCTAAAGTAGATTTCCTTTCTACCCCCATGAGGTTTTTGTATTATTAGTAGTTTAGTTTCCTTTCTTTTTCATTTCTGTTTTGATTACCCCTTGTAATCTTTGTACATTGTATTCATCTCTTTTGAATAAAAGTTAAATGCTGTGGGGGGTTTTCCCTACAGTCACCAGTAAAAAAAGAAACAATTTGCACTTCCCTCAACAAGGAAAAAACAATCTGTGTTGTCTAGCATATGGACTAAATTTGAGTACATTTTCCCTGTTTGAATGGGATTGTACACGGGTTAGTTATACAACCATCTAAATATTATCTTCACAACACATGACATGAATATAGGAGAAGTAAATTCCTATATAAATACGAACTACATGTACATACGATCTCAAGTTCTAATATATGTATCCATTTTATGTTGAATTCAAATCATAGTGCATGTATGCTCTAGCTAGATGTTCGGAATCTAAACCATGTATGATACTACGTACAATGTGTTTAACACGCACAACACAGACACCCACACAAACACCATTTAGACTAGTAACGTACACATGCATTGCACGCATGAGATTTGGCAACCAAATTATGAATAAATACCACATTATAGCATGTAAGCTTTGAGTCATATATGCATGTTGTAGATGTTCGTTTATTCTTATAGTTCATTTCATTCAAAATCATCTAGTTTTTATAAGAAAGCTAATCTATTTTAAGATTCATGGAATTGTGCGTTGTAAAGCATAAAGTAAAAACAAATAATGGCAAATCATGTAGAAAAACATTTGGGCAATTCTGATACGGAAGATTCTAGAACAAAGAAGAAGTGCTTGTGTTTTGAGGTTTGTGCATTATGCTTAAGTTCAACCATGGAGTCTTCTAGATTGTACATGTGGCAAAATCTGGTGGAATCTAGATGATATCCAACGGCCAGTAGTGCTCGAATTTGCCATCTCTGCACCATCAGATTGGCTTCATCCAACGACCATCTTTCAAAGTTAAAGTTATCCGCACACTATATAAAAAATATAAAATATAATATATAGGGGGTATAGATATAGATATGTGATGCGAAAGCCACCCATCATCTCCAATTAGAATAGTGTGTCCATGCACGGATGCAATGTGGCCAAACAATGTCTGCCATCGGTATCTCAAATTCAAATCAGTCTGACCTTGTTCAGTGTGTATAGAGTACATCATGCTCGTTTCCAAACCACACCGCGCATATATCTCAGATATATTCATGCATGCATGGGTTTCAAACATCATGATCTCTTATTCAAATATTTGAATTTAACTTTACATTGATTATGACCTCACCTAGACTTCTACACCCACACAGTCGTCTTCTCTTTATAATTGTACCACTAACTTTCTCTCGTGCATATATGCATGCACACACACTACCACTCGGCATTATCCATCGTACACATGCAATCTTTTTCTTCAGGTCGGTCTCCCATGCATGCACACACACACACCTCCCCCTCTTCATCATATCGGGCATTCTTTCTCTCTCACGTGCATGCGCAATGATCCACTACAAAAAAAGACACATCCGTGACATTTTGGGCCAAACGAATTTTTTTCTGTCATACATATGACACTTCTATGACGTAATTGTGACAAAACCCGGTATCATCATAGATGTGGTGGGCTCCTACTTCTATGATAAAAAATCATGACAGAAAATGGGCATTTCGTCCTGCACGGGCCGGAGACGCAGCTGCATGACATTCTTTGGGCCGTCCATGACAGAAAAAACTGTGGTAGAAGCGAGGGGGAGGAAAATTTCGGGGAGTTCCCGGTTACGGTGGGAGGTCGGGGGCCGAGCGATGCGCGTTTCTCTCGTACTTGTACGCGCATGTGTGCGAGGCGTTGGCTCTAACTGAACCCGAGCGAGGCGTTGGGCTCTAACTGAACCCGAGCGCTTGCACTGCAGGCTACGCGTTACTGAACCCGAGCGATCGATCGATGGTTGTTAACTGAACCCGATCGAGCGATTCCTTTGCTACTGCTGCTAACTAAAGCCGATCGATTGGATGAACAGTGAGCGTTGCGGGGGGGGGGGGGGGTTGGATGAACAGTGAGCGGTGGCGTTGCCTCTGGATGAACAGGACCCCGTGGTGTGGAGGGCTGGATGAACAGTAGACGGTGGAGGGGTGCCCGTGGAGGGGTGGTTGAACAGGACCCCGTGGTGTGGAGGGCTGGATGAACAGTAGACGGTGGAGGGGTGGTTGAACAGTAGCCGGTGGAGTAGCGCGCGGTGGAGGCTGGATGAACAGGAGCCCGTGGAGGCTGGAGGAGGTCGACGGTAGCCCGTGGAGGCTGGAGGAGGTCGACGGTGGAGATGAACAGTATCCCATGGAGTCCCGTTTTGCGGTACGCCACACCCTTCCCGATGAACAGGACCCCCGTTTTGACTATAGGAGGTCCGTTTCGTCCGTTTTGCGGTACGCCACACCCCTCCCGATCAACAGGACCCCCGTTTCGACCGTAGGAAGTCCGTTTCATCCATTTTGCGGTACGCCACACCCCTCCCGATCAACAGGACCCCTGTTTCGACCGTAGGAGGTCCGTTTCGTCCGTTTTGCGGTACGCCATGCCCCTCCTGATCAACAGGACCCCCGTTTCGACCGTAGGAGGTCCATTTCCTCCGTTTTGCGGTACGCCACACCCCTCCCGATCAACAGGACCCCGTTCCGAACGTAGGAGGTCCGTTTCCTCCGTTTTGCGGTACGCCAGGCCTCGTTTCCATCGCCTGTTCCGTCCAAGCCCTCCCGATGAACACGACCACGCATTCCGTTCCGACCCAGCCGGTTGGCTCCCACGCGTTCCGTTGCCTCCCGATGAACACGACGCATTCCGTTGCCTCCCCATGAACACGACGCATTCCGTTGCCTCCCCATGAACACGACGCATTCCGTTGCCTCCCCATGAACACGACGCATTCCGTTGCCTCCCCATGAACACGACGACGACACTGTTTCTCCGTTCCGACCCAGCCATGTACACGAGCCCTGGCCGTACGGATGCGCGAGTAGGCATTCGAGACCCCGCCCGTATGTACACATACGTGGCCGTATTTTCTTTCTTGCACCCTGGCCGCTGTACGTACGTGTACATGCTACGTGCGCGCCTCTACTACGACACGTGCGCGCCTCTACTACGACACGTGCATGCCTCTACATCGACCAGTATGTACGTACACGTTCGCGACCAGAATGACAATGCTACGTACGCTTCGACCAGGTGGGTCCTGACTGCCAGGCACTTCCTTGCCTGCGAAGATGTAGCTGGTGGGTCCCAGCAGTCAGGGGGCGAATCGTTTTTTTTTTCCCGGACGCACTTCCTTGCGTGCGAAGATGTAGCCGGTGGGTCCCAGCAGTCAGGGGGGTGAATCGTTTTTTTTTGCCCGGACGCACTTCCTTGCGTGCGAAGGTGTAGCTGGTGGGTCCCAGCAGTCAGGGGGGCGAATCATTTTTTTTTGCCCGGACGCACTTCCTTGCGTGCGAAGATGAAGCTGGTGGGTCCCAGCAGTCAGGGGGAAATGTTTTTTCATGAAATACAGTGGCCCGTCCGGTGGGTCCCAGCTGTCAGGCGGAGGAATCATTATTTTCCACGTAATAAGGAGGCACTTCCTTGCTGCGGCCGTGGACCCAGCTGTCAGCCTCTCCACGTACAGTCCACGTCTGATGGAAGTCGTTCCTTGACCACGTTGACCAGGCCGCACCGAGAGCACCACGGCGGTGGACGACGGCGAGGCCTAGGAAGGGGATGACGCGGAGCCGGGGAAGACGCGGCAGTGGAAGCCCGCGCGGAGAGGAGTACGAGGGTTCACTGGTTTGGCTGCGGTGTGAGGCTGCCGTCGCCGCAGGGCCTGGCCAGCGGTGGGAATAGTAGGGGGCGGTGAGGCCTCCGCGGCAGCACAGCCAGCCACGGGAGGCTTGAGCATGCGGCACGACTGGCGGTGCTTTGGGCGGCTGGAGCAAGAAGACCAGAGGTTGAAGAAGCACTACGGCCATTGGATGGACATCGTACGGTCACTTGAGCTAGAATCGTTCATATTGACTAAGTTGACAAAGCCCTTCGTCCCCGTCAACTTAGTTGGCCCACAAGTCATCCTCCCACTATGGTGGGTCCCAGCTAGCAGGGGGGTATTCATTTTTTTGTGCGTAATAAGGAGGTACTTCCTTGCGTGCGAAGATATAGCTGGTGGGTCCGACATGTCAGCGGGGGAATGTTTTTTTCGCGAAATACAGAGGCCCTTCTGGTGGGTCCCAGCTGTCAGGTGGAGGAATCATTATTTTGCACGTACAGTCCACGGCCGATGGATGTCGTTCGTTGACCACGTTGACCAGGCCGCGCCAAGAGCACCATGGCGGTGGACGACGGCGAGGCCTAGGAAGGGAACGACACGGAGCCGGGGAAGACTCGGCAATGGTTGCCCACACGGTGTGGAGTACGAGGGTTTACTGGTCCGGCTGCCATCGCCGGAAAATAACAGGAGGTGTGGGTGAGTAGAGGAATGGCCTGCCCATTTCTTATTACTTATAGCCCATTTTCTGGGCAAAATGCATCCCTCCTCGTCTTGAAAGATTTCCGGCCCAGCAGGGCGTAGAAAAGCAAGTAGGCCTACGTTGGTTATTCTGCAAAAAACAAAATAGCTGGCTAGCCATTTTCAGAAAGGAAAAAAACAAACTGGGCTGGTCATGTGCTAAACATATGAAATAAAAGCCTGGGCTAGACGGGCCACGGGTCCCGCACATCCCAGTTGATACCCTTCTCCGTCCCGAAAAAACAAAATTACTGCGCGCGCTGCTGGGTCCCTACTGTCATCCTCACCATGTACAGTCATCTCCTTATTCCTCTCGGTTGTTGACCATGTTGACAACACCGGAGGGCGGCGGTGCAGCAAGCGAACCAAGGCGGAGGATGATGGGGAGGCCTCGGACGGGAACGAACAGGATCCGGGGAAGATCACAGCCAGCCGTGGGAGGCGGGAGCAGGCGGTCCCGCCGGTGTTGGTTTGGCTTTGGCGGCTCGAGGAAGAAGAGACTGAAGAAACGCGACAGACGTTGAATGTCAATCCAACGGTCAAGGTTGGCACAATCGTTTGTTGACTAAGCGGACACCAAGTAGCATACTTTTTTATATATAGGAAGAAAACTACGAGGAAAATGCGTTCGTCTGCCGTCCTCCTCACAGGGAACGTTCGCCACATAAGTGACTAGCACCCTTGGTTTTCAACCGAGAGGTCTTGGGTTCGAGTCCCATGAACTCTCAATTTTGTCCTCCTTCCTTCCTCGCAAAAAAGGGAAAGAAAATCAAAGACTTGGGAAGGCGTACAGAACAAGCTAGTGTACCAGTAAAGAGACGTTGCCGAGTTTTAGAAAAAAGAAAGATGTGCTCCTGTAGCTGGTTCGAATCCAAACCTAGACTATGACTATATATGGTGCTATGCTACTCTGCAAGTAATGAAACTGACATATCCAACGTTCGCTTCTCCTCTTCTCTACTTACTTTGCCTAGCATCAGAAGCTCTGGCCACAGCAACCATGTCCGCTGGCTGCTCGTCCACCTGCTCTTCAGCAGGCAACAACCAGATATGCGCCAAGTTGCCACTCGTACCATCGCCTGTGGGTCTCATCACACCCCCGCCGGCACGCGCACCGCAGCCGATTGCTCATCGCAACCCGCTGCCATTGGTGTGGTGCCACTGTTGCAAATCATGCAGAGTCATCCGTCACGTCTCAACCACAATCCGCAACCCTGGCCAAGTCTTCTACAAATGCCCGAATCATGGGGTAATAATATGTTTAAGTGTTGTTCTGCTGCTTTCAGTTGCTAATTTTTTTAATAGTTTGGTTGATGATCTTCCAATTTGATTCATGCAGAAAAGGGAAGATTCGTGTGATTTGTATTTCTGGGAAGTTGTTGATGTGGGGGAATGCAACTACGCTGATTATTTGGTTAGCCGAGGAATCCCAATACCAGCAGGTTGGGGTGTTGGACAAGTAACTGAAGGAACGGCAGAAGAGGAAGATGCAGAGCAGAAGGTTAAAGATGCAGTTCCTCTGATCATGGCCAAGCAACAGCTGCTGAACGGCCTTGACAGCAATGTGGAAATGAAAGAGCTTGTGAAGATAATGGGCAAAATCGATGTGCTCTGTAGGATGATTATCTCTTTATTTGCAGTGTATGTAGCACTCGTGATGTATTCAGTGGCTACGACATGAGCACTTTGCTGAAACTAGTAATGAATGAAACCTGTGTAGCAGGCTGGGCGTAGTGTTGTGAACATCTAATGATTTCTATTAACGGAAGTCAGGGGGTATCCGCTTTTGCTCATATAAATAAATAAATAGCAGAGGCCCTGTCGGGTCAGCTTTGTTCTCATTCGAAGACGTCGAGCAAATTGCAGTCCAACAGCAAACTATGTCATCAAATTCAAGTTTCACAGCCAAATATGAGTACAACTAAACAACAATGTCATCATGTTTTAGTTGTCATACAATCACCAAACACAAATCAGCATACATAACAAGTGATGTTCTCACAGCAAAATACTAAACAACATGTTCATCAGGTTTCAGTTGTCATAGCAACCACAATTTCACATAGTAGACAAAAAACATCTTCTGACAGGCAAATACGACAAAAGCAATGTAATCATCATCCGCAGCAGCAGCGTCAACATCTTCGCCCTGTGTATCAGTCTGAATCGTAATTCCCCACGGTGTCATCTTCTTCTTCGTCCTCAACGTCCTCGAAAGTTGGCTTCTTCTTGATCAACTCTTGTATGTCCATAGCACGACAGGCAATCTTTTCGCCGGCGTCATTGACGTGATGGTTCTCAAAGATATTAGGAACATCTGTGTTATCTTGTACATCAGGAGCAGTGTAAGCATCATCTTGTTATGCAACTTCATTAAACGAATTCCTCTGCTCAAACCTTTGCAATACTCTCCAGTCATCGCTACGTGCAAATGTGTCTTCCAAGAAAAATATTTGTGTTGCTTGATTAGCCAAAATAAAAGGCTCATTGGTCTGGTACGCCGCCTTGACATTGATGGATTTGAAATAATCATCAGCTCTGGGTTTTGCGATCCTGGAAAACAGGTTAAACGACAGCACAACAAAACCACACACCGATGATCCTCGAAACTAGAGATATACTGCAACTGAACAATGTCTGTTATGTTAGCATACATTTCAGTTGTCTCTTTGTCATACATATCCGTGCTCATGATGGCACTATTTTGTGTCTTCCTGCCTTCGTCTCGTGCAAGGGTGTTGTAGCGCACATCTCCAACAACGCAAGATTCATAATGTCTTACCCGAGTATCAGGACCCATTGCTAGTGAGTAAAGGGCATCATCAACTGGCTGCCCATCCTCCCGCATCTTCTTAACCTATGGTTAGAAAATAGACAAGCTGATCATCTTATGTACTCAATATATTAAAAAAACTGATAGTGCACTTCAAAAGCTTACATGGTTCTTGAACCATTTCGCAAATCCTGCCATAACCAGTTTGTCAATGTTTCTTGGATTTTGCGGCAGTAACTCCTCTTTGTAGATGCTGCACAACATAGTGATCGCATCAAACATCTAAATATATAAGAATGTGCTGCAAGTTTAGTAGATTACGATGTATAAGCTGCAGTACTGCACTTACTTGATATAAGGTAGTATCTCAGGACAGTTATTCAACACATACCAAACCATTTTGTCCAAATCTTTAGGTTTGTCCTCTTGTCGACTCTTCCCTGTAACTCGAATAGAATAATCGAAAACATTGAGCCCGGGATTGTCTTCACCCACCTCTTTGCTAAGCTGATAAGATGTTTCAATGTATTTTGAGCAGAACGTCAACGCTTCTGTAGCAATGTAGGCCTCTGCAATGGAACCCTCGGGTCTAGCTCTGTTCCTAACATAGCCCTGGAAAGTGCCTAGCCGCCTTTCAATAGGGTACATCCAGCCATACTGTACTGGACCTCTAAGTAGTGCCTCATCAGGTAGATGAACAACCAAATGCACCATCACATCAAAGAAGGCTGGAGGATATATCTTCTCAAGGTCGCATAGGATAGTTGGTATCTTGTCTCTAAGACTCTCCAAAGCATCTATCCTGATATTCCTACTGCAGAGTTCCCTGAAGAATTGTCCCAACTCTGCAACTGCTCTGTATAAGTCAGGGCGGCCCAATCCTCTAAGGATAACAGGTAAAACCCTTTGAAGTAGGACGTGGCAGTCATGAGTTTTCAACCCTTCTACCTTGTTTCCATCTGCACTGACTCTCCTTTCAGGGTTGGAAGCAAATCCATGTGGGAATCTCACACGTGATAGGACCTCGCAGAATTCTTTTCTTTTTACCTTGTCCAAGACGTACACAGCTGGTGCCATATCCCGTGGTTTACCTTCATCTTGCACCTGCAAATCCTTTCTGATACCCAGGTGTGTCAAATCAATCCTAGATTTTAAGGTATCTTTCGTCTTGCCTTCAATATTAAGAAGTGTGCCGATAATGCTGTCACATATATTTTTCTCGATGCGCATCACATCAAGATTATGCCGCAGATCCAAATCTTTCCAATACTCCAAGTCCCACAAAGTGGACCTGCGGGTAAACAATAATCTCTCTTCTACCCTGCCATGCTTCCTTTTCCCGCTACCATTACCAGGATGGTTTCCTGGTATAATATGCCTGACCTTCTCTAATTCCACTTGCAACTCATCGGCGGTGAGCCTCTTTGGCGCATCACGGTCTTCATGCTTTGCATTGAACACATGTCTTCGGTATTTTCTAGGATGCGGCTTGTCCTTGGCAAGGAAACGGCGGTGTCCAATGTAACAGATCTTGCTAAGTATTGTGTATGACAGCGGATTCCTATCACAGCGAACACATGCATTGTAACCATGTGTCGTTCGCCCTGACATAGTGCCCAAAGCCGGATAATCATGGATGCACCAAATTATAACATCACGCAGAAAGAAATCAGCTGGTGGGCTGCTATATAGGTCTCGAGTGAGAACACCCTTCCATAGCTGTTGAAGTTCCTCCACAAGAGGCTGCATGAACAAATCAAAATCCTTTCTAGGACTTTTTGGATCTGGGATGAGCAAGGCCATCATGTAGTTTGATTCTTTGGTGCAGACATTTGTAGGCATGTTGTAAGGGATAACAAGCACTGGCCACATGCTATATGTGGCGCTCTGGTGGCCAAATGAGTTAAATCCATCTGAAGCTAAGCCAAGTCTAATGTTTCTCGGGTCAGCATCAAACTCTTTGTGTTTATCATTGAAGCTTTTCCACTCACTACCATGAGATGGATGGCTCATTACATTCTGATCTCTGTACCCCTGGTTCCTAGAATGCCACAGTACATCCTCTCTTGTTTCAGCATCATGAAAAAACCTCTGCAATCTTGGTGTAATTGGAAAATGTCTCAGAACATTATGAGGAATCCTCTTCACAGCATCGCCATCTTTCCATCTTGATGATTTGCATTTCGGGCATTCACTTAAGTTGGCATAATCCTTCTGGAATAGAACACAATTATTCTTACAAACATGGATCATATCATATCCAATTCCAACTGCACTAAGGAAATTCTTCATTTTACTGTAGGTGTGTGGCAGCTCAGACGCATCTGGGAAAGATTTGCGGAAAGCAGCCAACATCGCATCGAATGATTTGTTGGTCATCCGCTCAGATGTCTTCACCTGAAGAAAGGTGACCATAGCTGAGAATACTGACAGCTTATTTCCTGGGGTGACAGCAACGTTGCATTGTTCGAACATGCGGGCCCACCGTTTTTCTTCTGCAGGTGAAAGTTCACGGAATGCACGAGTATTTCGTAGCATTGTTTCAATGTTGGTCAAACTCACTGGCTCCGCCACCACCACGTCCTCCTCCTCTTCCACCTGAGCATCAGGCAGATCAAGATGGTGATCTGCTGCTTCCACATAGTCAATAACATTGACGTTCACAGCTTCACCATGATGAACCCACCTAGTATATGTGACCGACATCCCATACAAGTGTAGATGATTTTGCACAGTTGACTGGGGTCTTGTAACTGAATTCATACAACTGCTACACGGGCAGAGCACATCTGATTTCGGACCACCGTACTCAGCTCTGATAAAGTTCATGAAGTTTTCAACCCCCTCGACATATGCAGCGGAGAATCTTCGAGCAGAAGTTATCCAAGTCCTGTCCATCTGTTAGACATACAAATTAGTTCTTCTACTAGATATTACAGGAAAAACATATATGCTTTTTTATGAAGTCCAGAAAAAAATACCTAGGTCGATGTCTAAAGCTATGGCAAGATATTTGGACGAGCAGATCTAAGTAACGAAATATATGTAAAGCTAATTCAGCAAACAGATTTGAGTGCCAAATTATGGCAGGCTATTTCAGCAGTCAATGAGGCCGAGCACATAGCCATCGAACTATCGAAGGCCATCCCAGCAACAAAGATCGAGTATAAAATGGTGTAAAGCTATTTCACCTAACAGATTGGCTACTAGACCATGGCAATCTACGTCACAATAAATATATGGCAGGATATTTTAGCAACTAATCAGCCTTGGCATGCCATCTCAGCTAAGCAGATTGAGTGCAGAACAGGGCAAGGAAGCTTCTTAAGCAGTGCATATTGACAGTAAACTACTTCGGCAAACAGTGAGATTAACAACGTCTATCAGCTAACATTCAACGCTACACCGACATGAACGGGGCCTCAGTCTAGAATGTGCGTACTGTGGGAGAAGCTGACCGCCGTGCGTCTCCACACGAACGTCGCCAGCGGTGGCGGCACTGACCGCCGTGCGCCTCCACAAGAACGTAGCCAGAGGTGGCGGTGCGGCTAGAGGACGGCAGTCTACGAGAGCGTACTATGGGAGCGAGAGGATCGCCGAACCGCGGCGCCGACGTATCGGTGCGGCGGGGAGGGCGGCTTTGGCGGAGCGAATGGAGTGGAGGGGGGACAGGGGGAGGGGGTTTGGGGAATATTATTGGCTAGTTGGCCGAAGGGCGGTTGAATCGGATTTGGGGGGAATTTTTGGGTGTGGGGGGGGGGAGGATTTTCGCGCGGTGGGCGGGGGGAGTTTGGCGCATGGTCGGTTTCTCCAAGTGCAGTCCCACGTGTCAGTGAAGAGGCAAGCCGAAGCGCGTTCTGTTTGCGTGAGCCGTGTGCAGGACCGAACATGTGTGGGGTGCAATGCGACCGCGACAGGAGTGCTGTGAGTGTACCGCCTTTTTACCTTTTAAACTAGGTGCTTCGTCCCCTCAAAAAAAATTGTTGCTTCGCGCGATCCATCGATACTACTACTAGTAATCCGGTAATCCCGACTAAAACGGCGCGGCCGGGTCTTTTCCCGCGCGATATGCTGGGAGGTTGGCTTAGTTGGGTTTTTAGGACGAGTAATGCTACACCTACGTAATCCCAGTTACGTAATTAACGTAATGTGAAACGTGTGAGCTGTTGATTGTAGATTTGGGGGAGGGAGGGGCCCACCACCATGAAAATCAGGGGAGGAGAGAGAGAGAGGCAATTTACGTTAACCCTTTCGTAGGTTCCCGTAGATGTAGAAAGATGTGAAATGCGTGAATGTGTAGTGGGCGTACTATTGGAGTGCCTAAGATAATTTGTGTATGTATAGACCCTATGTGTTTATTTTAGTTCGCATGTTAGATTTGTCTCGGTTCAATAAAAAGCAGAGTTGGTGATGATGGTGTGCCTGTCGTCCTGCAATATAGGCCGTCCAATCTATATCTAACGGATAGGAAGGAAACTATGACAATTTACCCGCACTCCTCTCCACACTTGCAGATAAGGCTTTCCCTCGTTCATCCTTTTCTCCCACAAGATCTTGATCTTCCGTGCAACGCACGGGCATCTTTCTAGTACTCCTACAATATGTATATTATTGTGAAAGTTCATATACACCGGCCGAGATTAATGCAAACACGGCAGATTTTCATTACATTTCGAACTTTTATAGGACAGAAAAATAAAAGAAACCCGACCCTAAACCTATTCTATGGTGGCGACCGACGTCCTCCATCTGCGATCTCTATGTACGGGGGCGGGGTTCAAGACCCGTGAAGTGAAGGTGCGGTCTCCGGCGAGGAAGAGTAGAACACGGGATACGGACCGGCCAGTTGGCACACCATGCCCTGCCGCCTCCCATGCCCTACTCATCCTCGGAGGAGTCCCCGACCTCGGTGGTGCCGGACATTGGACGGCGGCAAGTAGGACGCGTGGCTGACGGTGCTCCCGTCGTCAGCCGCCAGCGTGGCCACCGCTTGTGCGGTCGCGTCCGCGTCCGGCTACGCCGCTATTGTGTCGCGAGAGACGACTTGAGAGAGGGCGGCGACCTCGAGCTTCATCTCCGAAGACAAGCTCTCCCGCAGAGCGTTCGCACTTGCGGTCATGGCGGATGTGGTGCCAGGTAGGAGGACGATGCGCTATGGTGTGGAGGTTAGCTAGGCGTTGCCACTTTAAGTAGCGCATTCCGGTGAGGCCAAGCGTCCGGGTGCGTCATTAAGTCGCCGGAGTTGGTTCCTCGGGCACCGAGCCTCTTAACGACGACATACGAACGGACGACATGAATGTGGGCAGCTGGCGCCGGCTGGGAACGCACCGCGCGACGGTGCGAGGGACGAGGGTTTTGGTGTGCCAGGGTAGTCAGCTGCGGTCGTGGCAACGTTGGAGATGCCCTTTGCTCACGTGCGATCCCCGCATGTCATTGAAAAAGCAAGACGACCCGGCATGGTCTCAGGTCCAGAGGATGCAGTTGGCCGCGCTACACCACTCCGCGGATGCGTCGCGGCGCCCCGTGCATCCTCGAGAAGCCGGGTGTTGGGGTGTGTTTGGATTGTGGCCAAAGTGCACCTTACCAAAATTTTGGTCATGACCCAAAGATTGGTCTTTGTTTGGATGGTTGCCATTTTTTGGCATGCCAATGAACTCTAGCCAACTCTAGTTCATTTTTCTTGCCAATGTCGGCCAAATCATGGGCAACCAACACCTCAACCAAAATTTTGGTCATGACCCAAAGATTGGTCTTTGTTTGGATGGTTGCCATTTCTTTGGCATGCCAATGAACTCTAGCCAACTCTAGTTCATTTTTCTTGCCAATGTCGGCCAAATCATGGGCAACCAATACCACAACCAAAATTTTGGCTAGCCAATGCTTTGATGGGGCAACCTTGGGCACAAACCAAACATACCGTTGGTCATGCCACAGCACTAACGCCACCCTCGGCACACTGAAACCGACCGTGTCTAGCGACGATATGAGCATGTCGCTCACCGCGGTCGCCGTGTCTAGAGGCGGTGCTGGAGCTGCGCCCCGTTGTTGGCCCCAACGACCCACATGAACGGTTGTCAGTGGCGAGGAGGTCGTGGGGCAGCTCCTCCATTGGACTAGTCTGCGCTACGTCGTCCCGACGGGTGTGCCCCACATGTCGGTTTCCCTGTTTTCCCGGCCATATTCGAGCGTCAGTGCTCCGCATTGCGCATTAGGCCTTTCACTATGTAGGCCAAGCGAGAACAACTTATTGTTTATTTGAGC
Source organism: Aegilops tauschii subsp. strangulata (assembly GCF_002575655.3). NCBI lineage: Eukaryota > Viridiplantae > Streptophyta > Magnoliopsida > Poales > Poaceae > Aegilops > Aegilops tauschii. The sequence goes on from NC_053036.3 coordinate 283,906,915, forward strand.
CGTTCAAGTATAATCATGTGGCATTTGCTTATTTCTCATTCCTCTCCAACCCTCTTCTCCATCGATCATGTCGCCCTCCAGTCGAGTCCATCCTCCCGCATGCCTCATTTGAACATTCCGCCGAGTATCATTCGCATGTACCCACCCTAGTCCTCTTTCAATAGATCTCCGGACCCCGAGATGAAATCGAGAGGGAACGAGTGGGGGCACGTGATACCTAAGGCGGATTCAAAATTTTGAACCGGTGATCATAGCATCCGCAAATCATATATAAAGGGCATTCAATGTTCGTTTTGTTTTTGAACGTACAATATACTCCCCCTATCCTTTCTAGTTTACATATAAGTTTTATGTGTAGTCAAAGTATCTCTACTTTGATCAAAAAGGTATCAACATTCAACAACGCCCAATCAATATTGTTAGATTCGTACGTACTCCTAGATTTGTACTCGAGATGGTTTCCAATTTGACTATTGACAAGATTAATAGTACATGAGATGTATAATGTGAAAATTATATCATTGAAAACTCCTTTCACATACGAATTTGACCGTATGCTTTGTGTAAGTTGCATGTCATATATTATTACTCTAACATTTGGTCAAAGTTAGCCTCGAAAAACGCATTAGACCCTGTATGCTTTGTGTAAGTTGCATGTCATATATTATTACTCTAACATTTGTGTAAGTTGCATGTCATATATTATTACTCTAACATTTGGTCAAAGTAGTATAGTGGAAGTGGATCCTCTGACGTAGGTATCCCTGCCTTACCCTCCCTTTCGGTCACTTACTGGCGGACCCCATGCTTGCTAGGCCCCGCATGTCAGTTACTCAATGGGTTCGGCCACGTCAGGGGATCCTCATCCATAGTATACTCCCTCTGTTTTTATTTACTCCGCATAAAACGGAGGGAGTGGTGGTATAATAAGTGACGCGGGCGGGGGAGGGGGAGGGACGTCGATTTGCTCTCAGCTGTGGTCCCACAAGCGAGCGAAAACGCAAGACGAAGAACGTTCCATTCGGTGAGCGACGTGGAGGGTCCAGCGTGCCGGGCTGCAACGCGAACACGACAAGAGCGATGTACAGTCAAAACCGATTGACCGGTCGTCACCTAAACCACTATTCACACCAGAACCTTCGCTGCTCGGCCTACGCCAGCCACTGCCCTAAAACCACACCAAATCTCCAGCCCATTCCCCCACCTTTCGATCCCCTAGCCCGCATCAAGCGTCCCCTAGTTCGCCGGAAAGCCATGGTGCGCCGCAAGATCACTTACTACAAGATGCTGACGCCGGAGCGCCGCGCAGAAATCGCGGCAGCGGTCGGCGCCACAGACCTCCGTTCCCAAGCTCGCTTTGCAGCGGGCCAATCCCCGAGTTCTCTGGAGCCAAGCTACGAGGAGGAGGAAGCCGATCCAATGTTCATGGCGGAGGTCGCGGCGCAGAAGGCCCTCGATGGGTATGAGACGATGAACGTCGACTTCGTGCCGGCGTCCGAGTCACCCATGGTGCAGGCGGACCAGCGGTTCAACATGGCGATACTAAAGGAGGACCGGGAGGCAGAGGCTCAACTCGACGCGGAGCGCGCGCATGCCGCTGCCATCGAGGCTCTCCTGTAGGCGGAACCGGATGTCGTGGATGTGAACCGGGCGGCGGAGGCTCAACTTGAGGCGGAGCGCGCGGATGCCGCTGCCATCGAGGCCCTCCTGCAGGCGGAACCGGACGTCCTGGACTTGAACTGGGCGGCAGAGGCTCGACTCGACGCAGAGCGCGCGGATGCCGCTCTCATCGACGCCCTCCTGCAGGCGGAACTGGACGTCCTGGACTTGAACCGGGCAGCGGAGGCTCGACTCGACGCGGAGCACGCGGATGCCGCTGCCATCGAGGCCCTCCTGCAGGCGGAACCGGACGTCCACGACTTGAACCGGGCTGTGCTCTCGTCCGTGCAGAGCGCCTGCACCCTCCGCTTGAACGAGTAGCTGGAGGCCGAGGACAACCACGGTGCGGAGACACACGTCGGCAGCGACGGCTGGTTCGCGCCGGCAGCCAAAGATGACGAGGTCGTCTCTTTCCGCGAGCAGTGATAGTTTTTCTTTATGTTGTTGTTTTATGGATCTTTTGCTGTGTAAAAACATATATTTGTTATGCAAGTCGCCTGACTTGGGCCAGTCTACCATTTCAGGCGGTTGGATGAATATCCTACGTCTCCTAACCCTTCTTTCCTTCTTCCTCACCTGTTCTTCTTCCCCAACAGACCACCGCACGGGCCGTACGGATACTCCCCAACATGCGGTTGGATAAACATACTCTATGAACGAAAATTATGTGTCAGCGAAAGGATGGCTGAGTTTGGTTTGTTCACATGCGACAGCACGTGTCAGTGAGGGTGCGTTCCCTTGGTTGGGTTTGCAGCGTGCAGGAGCGACTGTGTGAGGGTGCGGTGCGACCGCGGCGTGCAGGAGCGACCATGTGAGGGTGCGGTGCGACCGCAACAGCCGTGCGCAAGTGTACCTCCTTCTCATTTTGAAAACTTTAGGCATGCTTGGCAAAAATGTGTGGCGAAGTTTGGCAATGCAAGGCCTAGACCCAAACAGGATAAGTACGTACGTACTAGGAGTACTAGTGTTAAAAAAGAAAGGCGGGGTTTTCCTTCGCGGGATTTAATCGATACAAATCCTCGTTTCATGTGTCAATTAATGCGTATTTTTTTCTCCAAAGACCAAAGAGCTAACCATCTCACTCCTCATCGCTTGATTAATGCAGCGCCATGCAAACCAACCTTCTCACTTCCGCATGCATGCAGGGGATATTAATGTCCTTGGTTGCTAACCCCATCAATTTTGCCTCGATTAGTGTTAGTGGCCCTTTGCAAATTGTAATTTTGATATACTGGCCTTGTGTACAAAAAAAATGGAGGTAGTAACTATATTTGACTTCCTTCCCCATTGCGGTGACGTCGACGATATCTTTTTTTGGTGGTTTGGCGAAGTGCGTTCGACGGAGAACACCGTTGAGGGAGACCACGGTAAGTCGTTCGCAAGTGCCGCCTGCAAGCCGAGACAACTGCCTTATTTGCATCCAGGAAGTACTTTACTAGTACTACTAGGTGTACTAGTGTGGTGAGATGGTTTCTCGAAGAAGACGATGGAGAAGCGGAGTCAGCGAAGAGTGAAATAATGGTTGCTTCGTCCGTGCTTTTGTGATTTGACGCCTCACTGCTTTGTGATTTGTGATAGAAGGGACAGGGGAGTAGACTCTGTGCTCTGTACTGTACTACATGCGTCCAAGCATGGGAGAAAGAGGAGAGACGTTGCATTTTTCTATTCCTTCAATCAATCAATCAGGGAGCTTCGGTTCCATCTTTTTGGCTTTGGCAACACCGTCCACAATGGTTCCCATGATGCCAAAAGCTATTTTCACATTTGGCTACACATTGTGGATGCCCTTAACCGTACCACTTGGTTTTGCTCCTGTGTGCTATCTATACAAATATCAATTATATTGATCTAAAAAATTATAGAATCAAGATTAGTAAAAAGGAGGTGATTTTGCCGCGCGGATGGCGGGGGAGGTTTCTTATTTGAGCAATGCTACATCCACGTAATGGTTTACGTAAAGTTACGAACTGATGTGATGTGGGACTATTTGATTGGATTAAAGGAGAGGATTAGGCCCACCCCACCTAAAAATCAGGGGGGCATATATAGATTAGATGGAAAGTATACGTAGCAGCTACGTAGCCCTTTGTAAGTCTAGGATTAGGCTTCTTATTTTCGGAGGACGTTGTCCTGGCGGTTTGCTAACATGCGGTCCCACGTGTCAGTGCTTTACCAAGCCGATCCGCGTCCCACATGAGGCAGAACAACGGCAGAAGCAACACGTGGTTAAGTTGAAGAAGATGAGGGAGAAGCGGATTCAACAACGAGTGAAATCATGTGATGGTTGCTTCGTCCCTCCAACTTAACTGCGGGAAAGGTGCAGCTTTGTGATTTGACGCCTCATTGCTCATTACTACACCGGCGCCATGACTGGGGTGCTTCACCCCGGCTGCTCTGCACTGTATTCCGGTATGGCACATGGACCCGGTAGCTTGATGTCCCACATGTCGGCGAAAGGGACTAGAAGATTTATGAAAGCGAGCGCTCCACTCTTACGACGGAGGAGTAGACGACACGACGGCCCAGTGAACTGTCACTTGTAGTACTGTATAGTACTATAGTTTTGCTGTTTTGCACGATCCATCGATACAAACCCGATTAAACAGGAAAGGGCGGGATTTTTCCCGCGCGGTAGATGATACTGGCCATACATTTCAAAGGCAATTTTAATGTATGCAAACTGAATAATTATAAGTAACAATATGATATCTAGTAAAACTAAAAACTCATATGATTTATTGTGTTAGAGTGTAGTAGTAGTAGTGTTGTATTGCATAGTTGTTAGATGTAACATGCGAGAACGTGTAGAGATGTAGTTTTGGAGGGCCTACAGAGAGAAAAGCGTAATACGGTCACCGAACTTCAGAATAAGCTGATTACGGTCACTATATACGTTTTGCGGTGATTATACGGTCACTTGCTCACAGTTCAGCATCGGATTGCACTCTGTTGACCGGCCAAATAGTCTGTGTGGTGCCATGTTGACTAGTTAAATTGACCACGTTCCTTGTGGGTCCCACCTGTCAGTTCGCATAGGTAAAAGGTCAGATAAACACAAATTTATGCAGGCGCGGCAAGGCTCCAACCCGTGCGCGGGAATCACCTGGTTGTGTATGTGTCTGTCAGGGCCTGATGTGTGCGCATGCATGTGTAGGTTGAGCACTTGAGCGTGAGAGTGTGTGTTGGTCGTGTGGTGTACTGGTGTGTGCATGCATGCGTGCGTGTGTGCGTGTGAGTGTTGCGTGCGTGTGTGGCTGCATGTGTACGTGTGAGTGTTGCGTGTGTGCGTGGGTGCATGTGTTTGTGTGAGTGTTGCGTGGATGCAGTTCATGTGCATGCGTGCGTGTGTGTATAATCACCACACCAGCTCATGTGTGTTAAAACAGACGGCTCAGCATACCAATACAAGGCCACCTTATCCGTTGTGCCCGCGGTCATGACTTCGAACCACCGTCCAAATATTTTTTTGTCGTTTGTTTTCATTCTAACTAGCAAGATGCCCGTGTGTTGCACGTAACATCAAGATGCATTTGTATGACTTGTTTATCTTGTGAGAGAAAAGGATGAACGAGGGAAGGCCTTATTTTCAAATGTGGAGAGGTGTGTGGGTACCTTTTTGCAAAATTGCCATAGTTTCTTTCCTATCCGTCAGATATAAATCGGACGGCCTATATTGCAGGATGGCAGGCACACCATCATCACCAACTCTGTTTTTTATAAGAGTGTATTTTATGTATTTTATAAGAGTGTAGATGTAGAGTAGATACAAGTCGACAGGTGGGCACGATGGTAGTGAGATAATGTGATGCACCACTAGAGGTGCCACGTGGAGCGTTTAACTGGTCAACTAGTCATGTCATGAGCAAATACAGAGTTGTACGGTAAGCCCGTGACTGTATAATAACCACTAAACGTAAATGGTGACCGTAATGAGTGGATTCTGAAGTCCAATGTACGTATCGTGCTTTCGCTTCAAATACAATGATCGTCATTGCATATATCGCGAGAGAAAGATGAAACATGCGTGAATTTTCTGGGGGCTTACTCTTTTAGAGGACCTGGAGATAGTTTTGTGTGCATACGTGAAAGGGGCGTACGGGGGGGGGGGGGGGGTATGCGATGGAGAGAGAGATGCTCTTCGTTTCTCTTTATTATGACTAACTTTGTATATAGTATAAAAATATACAAATTCACAGTGCGGAATAAATATCATTGTGGGCACCATGCAATGCAAATTAGCGTTCGTACTCCTCCATATAACTTTGTAATGTTGTATATATGTAGAAACTCTAAAATAATTTTTGGCCACACTTTATTCAAAAGGAATGTTGTATGCGAAATAAACGTGAAGAGAGGGCTTTTTAGACCAATGGGGTACGTGATGTAACATGTGTGAATGTGTAGTTGATGCATTTGGCGGGGCCTAGAGAGGTATGTGTGTGTATTACGTATTCGAGAGAGGCATGGATAGAGGGGCCGACCGGGGAGGGGGGGCGTGGGAGAGATAGCACGAGAAATGAGAGTGGTCTAGAGAGAGAGACGAATATGATGTCACGACAAGAGATTCCATTCCCTTGAGTGTGTATATGCAAGGGGGGAGGGAATAGAGGCACCAGGAGAAATTTTCTGTGTGTGTGGTGTTTGTGTTGGTATATGTGGGTGTGAGAAGATAATGAGAGGTGGGGGCAGAGGGTGTGTCACCGCGTGAGGTCCGGTGGGTCGAGGTGAGGCCCTTCGTTTGGTTCCGTCCTGCGCCACATTGGTCGGCCCGTGACGCATTTAGGAAGACCCATAGATGACTAGTCGTACAAGACAAAGTAGCAGAATTGTGAAGGACTCTGTGTCCACTGACAAAGCCGGCTAGGACTTGTAACCCTAGGTTCTCGGACTAAGGTAACCCCTTTATCTCTGATATTACTATTCATCCAACCTAACTTTAAGGGGCATCCTACAGAATGCTCTGCTAGAATCATACTCGTCGATTAGGAAGAGAGGTGTGAGACAATGCGTGAGAGACATGCGTAAAGATAATGTGCGTACATGAGACACGTAGGAAGGTCCATGTATATAGAAAGGGTCAATGAGGATTGTGCGTGTGTATGTTTGCGAGAGGAAGAGTGCTTGTGATAAAGGTTAGTGAAAACATTTGTAAATGGTTATGAGAGGGAGGTAGGGTTATATCTAGAGCATGTGTGCGAGAAAGACACCTCGGGAGAGAGTGTGTGAGCATGTGTGAGAGACCACCGATGGAGAGTGAAACTACACGTAAAAGACTGCTCTACACATTGATTAAAGATATAAATTGTATCCAAATATTAGGATGGGATCATGATATTTGCAATTCGCGTAAGGAGCGGTCATTGATCCATCAGACATCTAGATTCTATCAAATTTGAGCATGTCTATGTTATTATTCGACACAATTGATCCACATAGTTAGTAGTTTGAACTCCAGACAATGCATCGCTTTAGCAATCGAATATAAACGTGAGTATAGTTCATGTTGTGTGTGTAAAGCACATTATACATACGAAAGTTACACAATGGACATTATAAATAGCTACCTATGAACTAGCATACATTTGAATTCAACTTAAGGTGGTTTAAAAAAATCGAATTCAACATGAAGTCCATTCAATTATTTGAATTTGATATCATGGCATTTGTAAACCATACCTAAATTATGGGGGCACCAATCTTTGCTCTGATTTTGTACATAATAACATATGTAGTCGTGTACAAAATAGATTCAAATTTAGCTCCTCCATTCCAAAATAATCGTAGTTATACGATTTTCAAGTGTCAAAATTTCAAAAAGAAGCGGATTATTTAATGAGGTTTTCAAACATACAAGGTCAAATATAACATTGTCTATTTAGGTCAATCCTCATAGTTCAAGAGTACTCTAAACGTGAATGCTTGTGTTTCAAAATTTCGAACGAAGCGCCAAAAGAGCCTCTACTCGCCCGAAACCGCGTGAGACCAATGTTTGGTAGTACAAGGAAATTACTTTTCTAATAACTCCGACCCGTGAAACCTACCGGCCCGACGTCCAAAGGTCTAAACCGGGGAGGTTTGTAGCTTCATCTAGACGCCACGCAACCGCATCCGAAAAACATTCATACACAATGGCCGCCTAAGCACACATGCGTGCGGCCGAAATCGCTCCCGCCCACTATTTGGGACACCTGGGATTACCATCCTACCCCCGACCCGCAGTAGATCCGAAATTTAAGAGGGGGGCAAAGTTTGTACTTTCCCCAAATTTCAAATAAGCGCGTCCTATCTTCTGTTCAAAAAAGCCAAAAACAAGCGCGTCCCAGACCGAAACATGGTTCCCCCCACCCGTCCGATTCCCCATTCGTACTCCGTGGGCGCCAAAACTACCTCTCCACCAGCCGCGAAACCCCGGCGTCCTCCGTCCGCCACCCCATCCCACCCATCAACCGCCGCCCTCCTCCATCACGCCGGAGCCGATACCCCGACGTCGTCGTCCACCGCAACCTCAACTGCAATGCCCTCCACGGCTAGTAGTTGAAGCCGAGGCCGAGCCGTCCGTACCCGAGCCAGTTCAACCACGCCGTCCTGCGCCTCACCGCTGCCGCTCCAACTTCGCCACCCTCCACCACACCGGAGTTGTTCCTGCTACGCTGTCCTTCGCCGCCTCGGATCTGCTTCCCCTCCGCCGACATACGGCCACGGCAACACAGTCAACAATTTGGCCATGGGTTCGTCCAAGCCTGCACCCTCCAGAACATCGGTTTCCCCGGTAAAAAGAAGAAGACCGGCGCGACATGTGGAGGTGACCACACCGGCAACCGAATAAGGTACTCCTCTTCCCTTATTCATGCAAATCTTACGTCTCAGCTTGCACGGTATTCATTCCACAGAAGACACTAGTTGACCGCTTCTTCTTGATACTAGATGTTCCTAGTAACTCGCGATGCACAAGGTTTCTCCTCATATACTATTTCACCTTAGCTAGAGGTCCGTTGCCCCCCTGAATTTCAATTTCTGGCTAGTTGATTCCCAATTAACGGAAGCATTCCCCGGCGTAACAGGTGCTAGTACGCCTATTACACCGGGGAAGCAGCGTCTTGGTGTTTATCTTAGGGGCGTGTGCGGCCTAGAGCTACTGGCGCCTGATCTGGAGGTCGGCCGGGATTAAAGGGATGGCCTGGGGGCGCTGCCAAGCACGGCAGTGGTGTGAGGTCGATGGGAGGGCGGGGCGGCGGAGGCAGGGGTCTGGGCCGGTGGTCGCTGGCGGTTCCAGAAAGATCGTCAACAGTGACTGGCGGGAGGTAGACGAAGGCCATCTGCCCGTTCCTTATAGATTGGACGGTTCATTAAAAAAATCGACTGACCTATTTATTTTCAGTCGACTGTTATCTTAGATATGACCACATGTGGTGGTGTGCTGGAGGAGTACCTGCATTTCCTGTGCTCATATATTACAAAATCATACGGAGTAGAATCTAATTTTGTTTGCCATGCAATGTTGTAGAGCTATCATATGTCTCCTGTCATTTATTTTTCAGCCACCTGCTATCTGCTACTTTTACAGTGCACTAGTTCTGCACACACTTCACCCTTACTCTCACTATTGTGTTTTTATGCAAGGGTATTTCAGACTCTGCTGCCATGAGAGAAGCCAAAAAGAAAAGAGAGAAGTCACTTCAGCTTCGTCTGCGGGTAGGCAAGACACGTTACTGCGCTATAAAGGGTGCAGTGTCAGCAGATGGAGATGGTAAACGTAGATCTGGAGTTGATGACCTCGCTCGCAATGAACCACCATCCCAGGTGCTTGCTTTAACTTCGTGGTGTCATATGTGGTTGCATGTTCCATATGGTGTCTAGCTTGTATTCGAAAGGCCGAAGTCGGTAAGATAAGGAAAGATATTTTTTTACATGAACCACCATCCCGTGAGCACCAGAAGACAAATAGCTAGTCAGGGCACTGGCCGAGCCAGTGACAAGCCCAGCAAAGATAGGCATCACCTGGAAGCCAACTAAAAAGATGCGATGGTGGCGAAGCAGCCCGCCTCCCACCAGGCTCTCAGGTCCTAGATGATCATGCTCACCACTCCAGCCGGATGTCTAGCTTGTATTGCTTCCAATTTGGTTAAATTGCATCTGCTTAGCTTACACATTATACCTTTGAATATGACATACCTTTCTGTTTTTGGTTCATACTAGTACATCTGTGTATTAACCATGTTCTTACATCAAACTAATGTTCTTATGTATCCCTCATCAATCACTTATGACAAGGCAGGCAGGCAAGGGGACTACTCCTCATTTAAAGAATGCAGCGTCAGCCTCCCGACATGATTCTCAAGAAACAGAAATGCTAGATGAAGATAGTGAATGTAGCTCTGTAGTTGATTACAGCATTTCCCCTACACTAGCATCGCAGGTGCTTGCTCTAACTTGGCAGCGTGATATGTGGTTGCATGTTGCATATGGTGTCTAGATTGTAATTCTTCCAATCTGGTTAAACTGCATGTGCTAGTCTGCTTAGCTTATACATTATACCTGTTAATGTGACATGCCTTCCTGTATTTAGTACATAGTACATCTGTCTATTAAGCATGTCCTTACATAAAACTATTGTTTTTTTGTATCCCGCATCAATCAACATGACGAGACACCTTTAGTATATGGAGTGCGATATCAGTTGCATCTTTCATATGATTTATAGAATGCGCTGCTTCTAATTTGTTGAAATTCCATTTATGATGGGACGCTTTTAACTTGGCAGAGTCATATTGGTTGCATCTTTCATGTGGTGTCTAGCTTGCATTGCTTCTTATTTGCTGGAATGGTTTCTGCTTAGTTTACACAAACAGTTGTGAACATGCCATGCCGTCCTGTTTTTCGTACATATTCCATCCTGGCATCATGTGTTTGCCTTACATCAAAGTAGTGATTGTCAGTATCATGCATGAATGAGTTCTGAAGAGAGAATTTTATTGCTTTTTCTTTTCGGTTTTACTTGACAATTCAAAACCAATAAAGCGGAAGGAAGTTAGCAAGGCAGCAGATAAAGGTGCTCCTTCCGAACGGATGGCCTCTACAGTTTCTACTCCTCCACACCCCCAAGATGATTTCCAAGACAACACATGCATAGACACTCAACAAAGTTGTGTTTATGATGAGCACGTCTCCCCTAGTGCAGCATCACCGGTGCTCCCTCTAACTTGGCATTGTTATATGTGGTTGCATGTTATGTGTGATGTCTAGCTTGTATTGCTTCTAATTTTGTTGAATTCCATCTGCTTACTTTACACATTATACTTGAATAAGACACGTGTTCCTGTTTCTAGAACATACAATATCTGTCTATCACACCATGTTCTTACATCAAATTACTACTATTGTGTAACCTGCAATAATCACTTATCATAAGACACGTTTGACTTCGGAGTGTGATATAGGTTACATCTCACATTCTTTTCTAGCTTGTACTACTAATTTGTTGAAATGGCACTTATGACGAGACAGTTTTAACTTGGTAGAGTGATATTCGTTGCATCTTTCATATGGTGTCTAGCTTTCATTGCTTCTAATTTGTTGAAATGCCTTCTCCTTAGTTTACACATCATAAGCTGTGAATATGCAATGGCACTAATGACGAGAGACCTCTAACATGGTAGTGTGATGTTGTTTGCATCTTGCATATGATTTATTTCTTGTACTGCTTCACATTTGTTTAAACGCCATTTATGATGAGACACTGTTAACTTGGCAGAGCGATATTTGTAGCATCTTTCATATGGTGTCTACCTTCCATTGCATTGCTTCTAATTTGGTGAAATGTCTTCTTCTTAGTTTACACATCATAGTTCTGGTTATCTCTTCCGTCCTGTTTTTCATACATATTACATCCTCCTATCATGTGGTTGTCTAACATCAAAGTTCAGTTCGTCTACATCACGCATCAATTTGTTCTGAAGAACTAAATTGTTATTCGTTTTTCTTGTCGGCTTGACTTAACATGGCACAGAGAAAGAGGAAGAAACACAGAATGGCAGGGAATGAGAAGCGGATGAATCCTGCAGATTCTGCTGGTACTGATGGTGCAATAGAAGGTCAAAGTCCAGCGGAAAATTCTACAAACACGGCATCCCATGCTACACGAGTTGCAAAAAAAGCCAAACAGAAACAAATAGCTGCCACCAAACAAGCAGAGACAGCCATAGTTCTTGCAACACCTACCACAGTACTACCAGCTGCACGACTTACTCGTGCGTCAACTGAGCTAGCAGCACGTTCCCAAGCTCCCTTGGCACCTGACACTACTTCCCAAGCACTCTTGACACAAGACGAGTTGGCAATATCAGATGAACCTTGTGAGCTTCAATAGCAAGAAGGTAGTTGCTGGAGTCAAGTTACAGTTGCATGCTTCTTTATATGTAGTCTCACAGTTTGATGTACACTAACACTTCCTATGTTCGTTGTTGGACTAGCACCTAGGCGCAAGAGGAAACAAACATCAGGGATAATGCTCGATAGGTTAACTAAATCTAGAGGAGGAAGAATGGAGATCCGTTTTGAGGCAGGTTTAAAAAGGCCACGTGATGCTACAGAGTCAGCCAAGTTAGTATCAGAGGCAGCGGTTGCCGTTAGGTGTCATGTACGTATCCTCCCAACATGGATTCAGTACAGGAATGACAAAGACGAAACCCAGTTCAACACCTTCCTCGACCATTTATCCATAAGTATGGTTATGTATGGAAACTAGTAATATCGTCTTGCTCTGTCCCATACTTTCTAGGTTGCTGATAATGAGACTCCCATAATTTTCAACAGATGAGGTTCAAGTTGGATAGCCAAGATGATGCAACCAGACAAGCTTGCACCCATGTTTTCAAGTCTTCTCTGCGACAGTATCGGTATAACTTGAGGAAAACTCACTTTGAAGGCAAGGCTAACAGTGAACTTTCCCAAACATCTCCAGTGGAAAATATATCGGATGAAGACTGGAGGGGCCTTGTTAAACACTGGTCTGATCTGAAGTATCAGGTACATTATATATATGTGATCAGATCACATGTTGAAGTCCTATTTATGCATGTGCCACACAAATCTATCTTCTTGTAGGTGAACTGTTCAAAGAACAAGGCCAACCGTACGAAAGTGAAATTCCAACAGACGACAGGATCTCGTAGCTATATTGCACACTGCGAGGCTCTTGTAATTAGCTGTTGTTTCACTCTTTTCGCTGTACCATATTATCATATCTATATTGACTTGTTCGAAATGCATAGGAAAGCCCGCAAGGACCAAAAAGTACCTGAACCAAATGCTGTGGAAATCTTCAAGGACTGTCACACCAGCATGTAGAAGGGCATGACTACACCAGTCAAAGCCGCTGTTGTAAGTCCTTAATCCTCATGCCTTTTAACTACTACTTACTCTGACTTGTGCCTTGAACTGCATGGTTTGCAGCCAATGTCTATTACTCTTTTCAATTTTATACACAATTGTCTTAGCGTATCATTGCACCTTATAAGGTTTAAAAGAGAGGAGTGATGTTCCTTTGATCTTGACCCGTAATCTAGTTCCGTGCTGGACTTGCCCACACAACGTTACAATTGCCTGTTTGTCTGTTCTCAGTTGTTTCGTGATATGAATGATGTCATACTATGCTTACTGTATTATAAACTTCGTCTCTTTATCTGTAGCCCTCAATACAATGTGAAGAAATAGACAATACATTAGCGATGGTACATGGTCATATGTTTGGAACCTGGTTTTATTATGTACTTTGCAATAAAATACAACTAATATTTTACATGGGTTCACAAGAATAAGTTCTGTATATAGACTAAAGCTATTTTGTTTGGTTTTGCTATCTCCTTAATATCTTCTGTTCTGGTACTACTAATGTAAAACCTCAACTTTTCAGCGAGCTATGGAAAAAATGGTGGAACCGCCACCTTCTGAAGGTGGCGAGGCAACTATAACCGCAATGTCAGCTCTTGCTGCAGTGGTTCAGTACCTGTCCACTAACAGTGCCAAAAACACGTTCCTGCATAATACTGGGTTGGTTGTTAAGGCAATATCGTCCAAATTGCCTCATGATCAAGATATGCAAGCTCAAAGCAATGTTGTATCTGCTCTCCAGACACAAGTCCATTCCCTAACAGAGACCCTTTGTGAAACAAGGAGAAACATTGCTCAATGTCGTCAAGATATGCATGGTTTTGAAACCAGACTATCAGACATTTGCTATGTTGTTCAGGAGCCTAGGGGAAATGAAGGTGAGGGTTATGGTGCTCCATCGGACAATACAGCATAAAACGTAACAGTCAGGTCAAATGAACTGAGCTTCTGAACTTCTGGTGGTGCATTTATCTGCTAGACTGTTAAGTTTTATGCCAACCTTCCTTTTGTTATATAGTTGTAATTTGTTTTGGTGCGATACAAAATTTATTCTTAACGTGCAGCCACCGGCTGAAGAAAACAGCAAGCCATTTTTGTATAGTCTAGGGTGTTCCCTATATTTGCACTGGTGGCGATCTTTGATGCCGAGTGGATGTAATCTGTGCAATCGCCTTAATAGCCTAGCATTAGTTTCGGCCTTATTTATTTCCTAGTCTTCTTTTCCCCTGGTTTGCTAGTGGCCGCAACTACCATGGGCCATATACGGGCCGTAGGATCCGTGGGTCTCCTACGGGCCGTTGATAAATGGGCCTGTAATCGATGGGCCTCGGGCCGTCGGATAAATGGGTCTACATGGGCCGTAATCGGGCGTAATTGGTACCGGCCCAGCACGGTAACAGGCCGTTAACAGGCCGTAGGACAGCAAATGCTTAATTCTGTCACAGGCATAACGGGTCGTTAATGGGACAGAATATAGGACGGGCTGGAAACGGCGCAACGGGTTAACAGGCCAGAAACGGGCCGACTCTTGCCATGGGCCGAATTTGGCCCATTAGAGTAACAGGCCAGTAACGAGCCGACTCTTGCCATGGGCCGAATTTGGCCCATTAGGGGAACATGCCAGTAACGGCCCGACTCTTGCCATGGGCCGAATTTGGCCCATTAGGGGAACATGCCAGTAATGGGCCGGAAGTAATCGAGGGCCGAAAAGGAGCCCAAGAACGTATGGCCATCAATAGGCCGAAAGCTAACACGGGCTGGAAACGGCCCATGTAAATCACGGGCCGTTAACGGGTATAAAGAAAATTACTGTTCATTCTGGGCTAGAGTCACCATGGGCCTGTAAAGGGCCGAAAGATACGAAGGCCTCATATGGGCTGAAAGACGTCGTGGGCCATACATGGGCCGAAAGTGAAATGGGCTGGTGTTATATTCGACGGCCCACATGACGTTGTTGGGCCGATTTCCTTTAGGGCCTAACGGGCCATGAGTTAATGGGCCGTAAAATGGGCTATTTGCGAAGAGACCGTTTACAGGCTTTTCATGGGCCGGCCCGTTAACTTTTGACCAAGTCAAACAGGCCGGCTTTGTAAGCTAAATGGGCCAGTGGTGGGCCGTGGCACGTGTCGACATATCATAGGCGCCTATCTGACCCACTGACGAGCTGACACGTGTTTCGTCCAGCCAATAAGAATTTTACACGTGGAAATTTCCCAATGGTCGGGGCTGTTAACGGGTTATCGGATCCAAAACCCGACCCGATAGCTTAACGGCGTTCCGTTACGGTGGATGCCACGTGTCGGTCACCCTTGACGAAAGCACTTCTGTGACGCGCGATTTATCGTCATGGAAGTGGACACTTCTGTGATGATAATTTTGGTAATGTCATGGAACACTTCTACGACAGCACAGGTATGACTATCCTGATTCTGTCATAAAATCTTCATGGATGTACATGCATGACAAAAAACGCGACCTACTATGACAAGCACGTGTCATCACGGAAGTGTATTTTTTTGTAGTGATCGATGTTCCTCTATGTGTGTGTATATATAGCTAGGTCTTTCCCAGTTTTCCACACAAACCGATCAATCTATATATCTAGTGAGGTCTCACCCTCTTTCCCACATACACATCGATCAATCTATACCTCTCTATATAGGATTACATAGCTAATACACCCACATTAATTATATATCCAACATCCCCCTCTCATCATCCATGCCTTCTGCTTCATCTCTCAAACGCGCGCACAGTGGCGAAGACTGGGGCTCGCAAGGGCCCTCCCCCCCCTAACATCACTATATATTGTGGCTAATATGAATGTGACCATTAGATCAATTGTTGGTAAAATGGTTTAAGTTGATGAATTGGCCCTCCTCATAAAGGATTAGCAATGCTTGGCTCCCTAGCTCATTTATTTTTCATGGCTCCGCCACTGCACGCAACAGCGCACGTTCTCGGCCCCTCTCTTTAAATATAGATCTCGCACTTGTGCACTCCTTCATAGTCTCCCTCCACATGGCCCCTCGCACCATCTTCTAGCCCCCCACTGTATTTTTCCACATGTACAATCTAGCAGACTCCATGGTTGAACTTAAGCATAATGCACAAACCTCAAAACACAAGTGCTTCTCCTTTGTTTTAGAATCTTTTGTATCATAACTGCCAAAACTTTTTTTTCTAGTTGAATTGCCATTATTTGTTTTTACTTTATGCTTTACAACGCACAATTCCATGAATCATAAAATAGAATAAGGGCTTCTTTGATTCAAAGGATTCTCAAAGGAATTTTGGAGGATTCTAATCCTTAGGAATTTTTCCTATCTTGGTTGTTTAATTCGTAGGATTGTAAACCATAGGAATTTTTCCATAGGATTCATTTGCATTAGATTTCATAGGAAACATTCCATCCACTCAAACCTATTTGAAAGAATCCTACGTTTTTTCTATGCACAATCAAACACTCGTACAATCCTGTAGGATTTAGGACGACATTCCCTCTAATCCCATCTTTTTCCTATTCCGCATTTTCGAAATCCTACAAATCAAAGAGACCCTAGCTTTTTATAAAATCTAATTGATTTTGAATGAGATGAACTATAAGAATTAAGCAAACGTATACATCATGCATATATGACTCAAACATGCTATAGTGTGGTATTTATTCATAATTTGGTTGCCAAATCTGATGCGTGCAATGCACGTGTACCTTACTAGTACTTCGAGTATGTGCAACACACGTAAATTAGAATTCCAATGGTGCGCTACACAGTGTCTCTCTTTGAGTTCATGAAGCCACGTGGCACATGTGGAGGCGTTGTCCCGACCTCCTTGTGTGGATTGATCACAGTGATGTGTTGCTGGTTCCAGAAGAATGTACTCGTCCTCTCTGAGGCACACTGGCAGTACATGCACGAAGCAGAGATGTGCACGCACGCCGCGCACGCACTCATTCCCTCACACGCACACGTGGGTACACGGGGGGATGCGTTTTTGTATGAAGATCCACCCCATGTGATAATTTAACGCATGTAAAGTCCTTCACTTCATTGATGGTCAATTAATACAGCGCATGCAAATTGAGTGGACGTGAGGGAGGAAGTAGGAGTAATTGAGAAAGACATTACTACTCCACTGCGTGCATGCGAGTAGCTAAATCATGGGTTGCTACTTCCATTGGCCTCCTTCGTATTTTGTGCCAAATTTTGACCATATTTTAAAGTAACATAATATTTATGCATGTCATAAAAAGTGGCACAAAAAAGGGGGCCAATAAACCAGGACACAGGCAGCATGATCAAGTTTTGCCAGGGCTACTGTTGGTAGCCTTTGTATTTAAATATGGACGGAGTGGAGTAGTACTATCTTTATCTTAGCCTTGTAGGGCTCTCCCAGCGCCTAGGCTCGCCTCCCCGCCTTGCCCACTGGATCCCGCCATGGATAATCCCTTAGATCCGAGGATCCCGCGGGCTGCCCTCTCGCTGCGGCCCGCAGCACTACCGCCTTTGAGCGAAACCCACATGTGTTTTAGAGGGGATCCATTGCTTTGGAATCACAGATCGGTGGCGCCGGAGGACATGCCAGGGCTGCATTTCAGGTGGTGGGCAGCAAGGGCAAATTGGATCGAGGAAGCGTCCCATCAATTGGAGAGAAGTTCCAAGGAGCTACGCCTGGTGCAGCACAAGGCGGAGGCGCAAGTCGATCTCAGGGAAGAGATGTCGAGGGATGTCAGCATCTGGCAGCGTCGCATTGATTTCAAGCTAGGGTTAATGGCAGAGATCATATTCAACTACGGAGGAAAGAACGCGCATGCTTGCGGAATGGCATGAGCAGCCGGTGCAACTATTCAAATGGGCGGTAGGAGAAGCCAAATCGTGGGACAAGCTGCGGCGGCGCCGCTGGGCATGCATCGCAGGCGAGGTGAGCTTCCCTCCTTCCCTGTCGGCGCTGCAGTGACCTGCTCGGTTGCTGCTACATTGAACTTGCGGTGCCATGGCGGTTTGCAACCATGACAATCACTCCATCTATATGTATTGTATTCCTGTGAAAATACTTGGTCATTTGGAAAAAGATGGTAATTGATTTATCACTAGTTTTTGAATGCTTGGTCGTGACAATCACCCGAAGCCACAACCAGAAGTCTCCATCGTGTAATACTTAGGGTCGGTCGCACCAATAGACGGTCAGTCTGACCCGCGACACGCATCGGCTTGGTCTGACATGTACGACCAGTTATACATCACTGACTGTGCGACTGTATTTGACCAGTAGTACTTGAAATTTGTGTTCCAGGAAACTCATCGGGAGCCGTTTCGGGCCTCGAAACCAAAACCATCAATTAATCTTTAGCTTGTTCCCATCACATTCTGAAGTGTACAGTATAATTAAGTGCAAACCTTCTCACACCCTAGTAGTACGTATCAAACCTGAACGTGTTCCCACTTCCCACTATGTAGGTTTTAGTACTAGTGCTAGTACTAGGTTATAAAAAGGGGAACTAGTACCTAGCCGAAAATCACTCTACCTCTTCCTCCTCATAAGTCTTTCTTGTTCTTCCGTCCTTGCCATGGCCGGTGTGCAGAGCTCTAGGTCGAGAACTACTCATAACAAGGGAGCGGCAACCAAGGCCACGAAAAAAAGAGGGCTCGCCGCCTCACAGAGACCTCGAAAGATCTCTCATGGGAAGGCGAGGACTCCTAGGAGCGCCCTAGCCACAGAGGCGAGTGCTCCCAGGAGCGCCCTAGCCGCGGAGGCGAGGGCTCCAAGGAGCGCCCTTGCCGCAGAGGTGAACATGCCGAGCTGGCGGCGCTGGAGTCATTATCCCTCGACGACATGCCCAATCAGCTCAATAAGCAGGAGGAGTTCATCAACGGCTTGGTGGAGCTGCTGAAGGAGAGCCTCGATGACATGCCCGCTGAGCTCAGTGAGCAGGGGGAGTTGACCGCCGGCTAGGTGATGCTGCTGAAGAAGAGCATTGCCTCGGATAAGAAGGCGACCTGCGAAATCCCGCAACTTCAGGAGGACAAGGCGAAGCTCTGCCACGAGCTCGACCTGCTGTGGGAGGAGAACGCCGGATGGAAGAAGCTGCATGAGAAGAGTAGTTCCTCGATGAAGATGTTGCAGGCCCTCGTCATGGAACAGAAGGAGGAGTTGGCGAAGCTCCGCATCGAGCACCCGGCTGCTGTCAAGGTACGTAATGCGGCCGTGGAACAGATGATGAAGGCTCGCGTCGAGAAATCCCGCGTCATGGACAGAATGATGAAGATGGCAAAGGAGATGCGCAAGGATATGCAGGGCGTGAAGGCGATGAAGAAGCAGTTACGACTCCGCGGCCAGCAACCCTTCGTGTAGTAGAGAGCAACGCCCTAGACTTGTGTGTGCGTCTTCCTTCTTTTTTGGGGTGATAATCTTCCTTCTTCTTTTGCTCCTGTGTTTCTTCTTTTGCTTCGTGTGTTTTGCCGCACGTGTCACGTTCTCTACGAGGCATGAATAGAACAATGCTAATGATGAGCGGTGTCGTGGGATCGATGACTAGCAAATTAGATCATTTTTATCGCCATATGGCACTGGGTTGCCGTGTTTCCTTCTCCTCCGTCGTACTAGTACTCCAGTGGAAAACTTGAGTATACCGCACGGTTCTTTGCTCCTCCTCAGGTCGTCGGCAACATTTATGCGAGCAGTCAAATCACAAGGCCCCGCCTTCCAGCAGTAATGAGCCGTCAAATCACAAAGGCCCTCGCCTCTTGTGAAACTGACCATGCGAGACTGCCCCGCCCTCTAGCCTTTTAAAAAAGTATACTTTTATACTGTAGTAGTATCGATGGATTGCGCCATGGAGCAAAACTAACAAGATGAAATTAAAGAAAAAAAGGTGGTACCTATAGAGAGCGCTCGTCGCCAAATTGTGCATATAGTACTATTTAAAAAGCTAGTACGTGCTGAAACGGGGTGCTAAATTCTATTAAAGAAATTAGCATACCTATTTAACTCTTGGGGTCTTATTATTTATGCCACTAGTTGTGTATCACTACTCAGTTTTGCAATTAGAAGTTACAACTACTCAAAAATGCCATCGACCCGTGAGATGCTTGCTCAAAAATGCAATTTGATATCTCAAAAATGCCATCGTTACATTAGATGCTTGCTCAAAATGCCATTAGACATTGTTATTTTCACGCCAAACCCGTTGACCATGTTATATGACAAAAATAAGCCGATTCTTTCTATCTCACAACGATAAGTGTGGCCCCGCTTGTCAGGAGTAACCAAGCGAATAATTTTACAGGAAAATAAGAACGTTGTTGGGATCAAGTAGGCCCCACACTTTATTGTACTATAGTGAGATAGAGGGAGAGGTGGCATGTTGGTCCATAGGTATTTATGTCATTATAACATGGCAAAAGAGATTTGAGTCACAATAATGGTGTCGAGGACAACACACCCCTCAAATAAAACTAAGCACCCTGAAATTCTTTGACAACTAAACTGTTGGCTATATGATGTTGGCCATATATATTGTACGTATATAATGTGAAGAAATGAGTGGTGGTACTACCAACTAAAAGATGAATTGTATGAAATACTAGTATGTACGTACTGAAGAGTTAAAGTAACGAGAAGGGACATAACATAGTTCTGCTGGGGGCTCGGCACAACACACCCCTCAAATAAAACAAAGTACCCCTGAAATTAAACTAAGCAACTAATCCGGTAGACACTGCATTAGAACCACCATGAGCAAGGACACTGCCACCTTACTCAGACTCCTCGTCCACGTGCTCGACTTCGTCCTTGTCCCTCTTCCTCTTGGCGATACTTCTTTGCTCGAACTGCACACTTGGCTCTTGCTCTTCATCCAACCCTTGTAGATATTGACACAAAGGTAGGCATCCATTCTAGCGTACTGGATGTGGTCTATATCTAGTAATTTCCACTGCCATGCATGACGATGAAACTTGGGCGAAGGTTTATTTAGTTTGTCGTACGAAGGATGAACCATGGCTCCTGCCAGGGTCAGCATTGAAGGCTGATCACGGGAGGGCACTGATACGTCTCCAACGTATCTACATTTCCAAACACTTTTGCCCTTGTTTTGGACTCTAACTTGCATGATTTGAATGGAACTAACCCGGACTGACGCTGTTTCCAGCAGAATTGCCATGGTGTTATTTTTGTGCAGAAATAGAAGTTCTCGGAATGACCAGAAAATCCAATGAGACACATTTTGGAATTAATAAAAACTACTGGCGAAAGAATCAGCATCAGGGGGGCCACACCCTGTCCACGAGGTTGCAGGGCGCGCCCCCTGCCTCGTGGGCCCCCTGAGACTCCACCGACCTCAACTCCAACTCCATATATTCACGTTCGGGGAGAAAAAAATCAGAGAGAAGGATTCATCGCATTTTACGATACAGAGCCGCCGCCAAGCCCTAATCTCTCTCGGGAGGGCTGATCTGGAAGCCGTTCGGGGCTCCGGAGAGGGGAATCCGTCACCAACGTCATCATCAACCTTCCTCCATCACCAATTTCATGAAGCTCACCTCCGTGCGTGAGTAATCCAATTGTAGGCTTGCTGGACGGTGATGGGTTGGATGAGATTTACCATGTAATCGAGTTAGTTTTGTTAGGGTTTGATCCATAGTATCCATTATGTTCTAAGATTGATGTTGCTATGACTTTGCTATGCTTAATGCTTGTCACTTGCGCCCGAGTGCCATGATTTCAGATGTGACCTATTATGTTTTCATGAATATATGTGAGTTCTTGATCCTATCTTGCAAGTCAATAGTCACCTACTATGTGTTATGATCCGGCAACCCCGAAGTGACAATAATCGGGACCACTCCCGGTGATGACCGTAGTTTGAGGAGTTCATGTGTTCACTAAGTGTTAATGCTTTGGTCCGGTACTCTATTAAAAGGAGGCCTTAATATCCCTTAGTTTCCAATAGGACCCCGCTGCCACGGGAGGGTAGGACAAAAGATGTCATGCAAGTTCTTTTCCATAAGCACGTATGACTATATTCGGAATACATGCCTACATTACATTGATGAACTGGAGCTAGTTCTGTGTCACCCTATGTTATAACTGTTGCATGAGGAATCGCATCCGACATAATTATCCATCATTGATCCATTGCCTACGAGCTTTTCAAATATTGATCTTTGCTTAGTTACTATTCCGTTGCCACTGTTACGATTGCTACAAAACTACTACTCTTACTTTTGCCACCATTACCGTGACTTCCATACTACTTTGCTACTAAATACTTTGCTGCAGATATTAAGTCTTTCAGGTGTGGTTGATTTGACAACTCAACTGCTAATACTTGAGAATATTCTTTGGCTCCCTTTGTGTCAAATCAATAAATTTGGGTTGAATACTCTACCCTCAAAAACGGTTGCGATCCCCTATACTTGTGGGTTATCAAGACTACTTATGATGAAACTACTTCTATGTGATATGTCTCCGTCATATCTATAATTTTTGATTGTTCCATGCCAATATTATACAACTTTCATATACTTTCGGCAACTTTTTATACTATTTTTGGGACTAACATATTGATCCAGTGCCTAGTGCCAGTTCCTGTTTGGTGCATGTTTTTTGTTTCGTAGAAAATCCATATCAAACGGAGTCCAAACGGGATAAAACTTACGGAGATTTTTTTGGAATATATGTTAATTTTGGGAAGTGGAATCAACGTGAGACGATGCCCGAGGGGGCCACGAGGCAGGGGGCCGCGCCCCGGACCCTTGTGGACACCCTGTAAGGCGGTTGTTGCCCTTCTTTTGCCGAAAGAAAGCTAATATCCGGATAAAAATCGTGTTCAAATTTCAATCCAATCGGAATCACGGATCTCCGGGAATATAAGAAACGGTGAAAGGCCAGAATCTGGAGCGCAGAAACAAAGAGAGACAGAGAGACAGATCCAATCTCGGAGGGGTTCTCACCCCTCCCATGCCATGGAGACCAAGGACCAGAGCGGAAACCCTTGTCCCATCTAGGGAGAAGGTCAAGGAAGAAGAAGAAGAAGGGGGGCCCTCTCCCCCTCTCTTCCGGTGGCGCCGGAACACCGTTGGGGCCATCATCATCACCGCAATCTACACCAACAACTTCACCGCCCTCATCACCAACTCTTCCCCCCTCTATGCAGCGGTGTAACCCCTCTTTTACCCACTGTAATCTCTACTTAAACATGGTGCTCAACGCTATATATTATTTCCCTATGATGTATGGCTATCCTATGATGTTTGAGTAGATCCGTTTTGTCCTATGGGTTAATTGATGATCGTGATTGGTTTGAGTTGCATGTTTTATTATTGGTGCTGTCCTATGGTGCTCTCCGGGTCGCACAAGCGTGAGGGATTCCCGCTGTAGGGTGTTGCAATACATTCATGATTCGCTTATAGTGGGTTGCTTGAGTGACAGAAGCATAAACCCGAGTAAGGGGGTTGTTGCGTATGGGATAAAGATGACTTGATGCTTTAATGCTATGGTTGGGTTTTACCTTAATGATCTTTATTAGTTGCGGATGCTTGCTAGAGTTCCAATCATAAGTGCATATGATCCAAGAAGACAAATTATGTTAGCTTATACCTCTCCCTCAAACAAAATTGCAATAATTATTACCGGTCTAGTTATCGATTGCCTAGGGACAAATAACTTTCTCTTGACAAAAAGCTCTCTACTAAAACTAACTTAGTTATTTCTTTATCTAAACAGCCCCTAGTTTTTATTTACGCACTCTTTGTTATCTTGAAAACTTATACAACAACACCTACAAAGTACTCCTAGTTTCATACTTGTTCTAGGTAAAGCAAACGTTAAGCGTGCGTAGAGTTGTATCGGTTGTCGATAGAACTTGAGGGAATATTTGTTCTACCTTTAGCTCCTCGTTGGGTTCGACACTCTTACTTGTCGAAAGAGGCTACAATTGATCCCCTATAATTGTGGGTTATCAAGACCTTTTTCTGGCGCCGTTGCCGGGGAGTTATAGCGTGGGGTGAATATTCTCGTGTGTGCTTGTTTCCATTATCACTAAGTAGTTTTTATTTGTTGTTCCAAGTTGTTCTCTATCTTTAGTTATGGATATGGAACACAAAATACAAAAAAAATAGGTGTACTTGCTACTCATGGAGATGGGGAACCTCCTAAAACCCTCGATGCTCATTATGTGAAAGATATTATGTACTACTGTGATAATCCAGAGAAAACCCCATTCAACTTTGTAATGGGAGACACGTTGGATCAACATGAATACTTTAGGGATTATCGCTTGACTCAAAAAGGGAAACTATTATGGGATCAAATTTATATGTTGCATTGGTATGCTCGGCAACTATGCTTGAGATATGATTATACTTGTTGCTCTAGGATGAAGGCTCCACACCTTCCCTTTTCATGTGAATTTAATGATAATGGAACCTTAGCTTCTTATGCTAATGGTATATATGATTACTATGATGTGGAACAAATAGAAGAGTTCGTTGCTTTTATGGGTGCTTATGAAATTGAATCTTTGTTTAAAGAGTTTGAAGATTTCGATGATTCAGTTTATAGACCTGAAATTTTTTCTATACTTAAATATTGCTATGAGAATTATGAATTCAATTCCGATATTGATGATTTTATTGATAGAGTCTCCACTTTCCAAGAAGAGACTAATATTTTGCAGCAGTCTATGGAAGAAGAAATTAATGACATTGTGAGCTCATTGGATGAAAAAGATGAGGAGGAGAGCGAAGAACAAAAGGAGGAAGAGCGGATTGATCGCCCATGCCCACCTTCTAATGAGAGTAACTCTTCAACTCATACATTGTTTAATTTCCCTTCGTGCTTACCGAAGGATGATTGTTATGATCCCGTTGATTCTTTTGAAATATCCCTTTTTGATGATGCTTGCTATGCTTGTGGCCAAGATGCCAATATGAATTATTATTATGGAGATTAACTTGCTATAGTTCCTTATGTTAAACATGAAATTGTTGCTATTGCACCCACACGTGATAGTCCTATTATCTTTTTGAATTCTCCCGACTACACTATATCGGAGAAGTTTGCCCTTATTAAGGATTATATTGATGGGTTGCGTTTTACTATTACACATGATGATTTCGATAGATATAATATGCATGTGCTTGCTGCTCCTACTTGCAATTATTATGAGAGAGGAACTATATCTCCACCTCTCTATGTTTCCCACACGATAAAATTGCAAGAAACTGCTTATGCTATGCATTGGTCTTTATGTGATGTGCATGAATTGTTCTTGTATGACATGCCGATGCATAGGAAGAGAGTTAGACTTCGTCATTACATGATATATGTTACTTTGTGCTCACTACTAAATTACAAATCATTGTTAATTAAAATTGGCTTTGATATACCTTGGGATCCGGGTGGATTCACTACTTGAGCACTATATGCCTAGCTTAATGGCTTTAAAGAAAGCGCTGCCAGGGAGACAACCCGGAAGTTTTAGAGAGTCATTTATTTCTATTGAGTGCTTTTATATAGTTTAAAAACAAAAAAATAAAGAGGGGTACCTAGAACTTTTCAAAAAGGAAAGTGAAAGTAAGAGAGACAAGCATTGTTGAAGTGGGGGAGCTCCTTGAACTTTGTTCATGCTCACGGAAACTTTGTGAATCTTGATTACAGAAACTTTTCAACAAAAATAATTATCCCCTTGTACAATTCCATTGTATTATAAAAATAATGTGACAAGGTTTGCCTTTAGGATGTTTACATTGTTTGTTGGTTTGTGCGGTGCAGAACAGAAACTTTGGCTGTAGTGCGCGATTTTACGTTTTTTAATGGAACGTCAAACAGTTCTGAAACTTCTTTCACTGTATTTCTATACAATTTTTTTATTTTTCCTAATTATTTCAGAATTTTTGGAGTACCAGAAGTATTGTGAATGTTCAGATTATTACAGACTGTCCTGTTTAAGACAGATTCTGTTTTTGATGCATAGTTTGCTTGTTTTGATGAAACTATCAATTTCTATCAGTGGATTAAGCCATGGAAAAGTTATAATACAGTAGCTACAATGCAAAAACAAAATATGAATTGGTTTGCAATAGTACTTTGAGTAGTGATTTGTTTTATTATACTAACGGATCTTACCGAGCTTTCTGTTGAGTTTTGCATGGATGAAGTGTTCGAAGATCGAGGAGGTCTCGATATGAGGAAAAGGAGGAGAGGAAAGAGCTCAAGCTTGGGGATGCCCAAGGCACCCCAAGTGAATATTCAAGGAGACTCAAGCGTCTAAGCTTGGGGATGCCCCAGAAGGCATCCCATCTTTCTTCAACAAGTATCGGTATGTTTTCGGATTCGTTTCGTTCATGTGATATGTGCAAATCTTGGAGCATCTTTTGCATTTAGTTTTCACTTTTATTTTATGAACCATGCTGGTATGAGATAGTCCATGGTTGATTTATAGAATGCTCTTTGCACTTCACTTATATCCTTTGAGTACGGCTTTATAGAATGCTTCCTGTGCTTCGCTTATATCATTTGAAGTTTGGATTGCCTGTTTCTCTTCACATAGAAAACCGCCATTTGTAGAATGCTCTTTTGCTTCACTTATATTTGTTAGAGCGTGGGCATATATTTTGTAGAAAGAATTAAACTCTCTTGCTTAACTTATATCTATTTAGAGAGATGACATGAATTGGTCATTCACATGGTTAGTCATAAAATCCTACATAAAACTTGTAGAACACTGAATATGATATGTTTGATTCCTTGCAATAGTTTTGCGATATAAAGATGGTGATATTAGAGTCATGCTAGTGGGTAGTTGTGGACTGTATAAATACTTGTGTTGAAGTTTGTGGTTCCCGTAGCATGCACGTATGGTGAACCATTATGTAACGAAGTTGGAGCATGAGGTATTTATTGATTGTCTTCCTTATGAGTGGCGGTCGGGGACGATCGATGGTCTTTTCCTACCAATCTATCCCCCTAGGAGCATGCACATAGTACTTTGTTTCAATGACTAATAGATTTTTGCAATAAGTATGTGAGTTCTTTATGACTAATGTTGAGTCCATGGATTATACGAACTCTCACCCTTCCATCATTGGTAGCCTCTTCGGTACCGTGCATTGCCCTCTCTCACCTCGAGAGTTGGTGCAAACGTCGCCAGTGCATCCAAACCCCGTGATATGATACGCTCTATCACACATAAGCCTCCTTATATCTTCCTCAAAACAGCCACCATACCTACCTATCATGGCATTTCCACAGCCATTTCGAGATATATTGACATGCAACTTCCATCATCATCATGTACATGACTTGAGCATTCATTGTCATATTGCTTTGCATGATCGTAAGATAGCTAGCATGATATTTTCATGGCTTGTCCGTTTTTTATATCTTTGCTATGCTAGATCATTGCACATCCCGGTACACCACCGGAGGCATTCATATTGAGTCATATCTTTGTTCTAGTATTGAGTTGTAGTATTGAGTTGTAAGTAAATAAAAGTTTGATGATCATCATTATTAGAACATTGTCCCATGTGAGGTTATCAAAATAAAAGAGTCCAAAGAAGCCCAAATAAAAAAAGAGGCCAAAGAAGCCCACCCAAAAAAACAAAAAAAGAAAAAGAAAAAAATGAGAGAAAAAGAGAGAAGGGACAATGTTACTATCCTTTTACCACACTTGTGCTTCAGAGCAGCGCCATGTTCTTCATATAGAGAGTCTCTTGAGTTATCACTTTCATATACTAGTGGGAATTTTCATTATAGAACTTGGCTTGTATATTCCGATGATGGGCTTCCTCAAATGCCCGAGGTCTTCATGAGCAAGCAAGTTGGATGCACACCCGCTTAGTTTACGGTTTGAGCTTTCATACACTTATAGCTCTTAGTGCATCCGTTGCATGGCAATCCCTACTCCTCAGATTGACATCACTTGATGGGCATCTCCATAGCCTGTTGATTAGGCGCGTCGATGTGAGTCTTTCTCCTTTTTGTCTTCTCCACACAACCTCCATCATCATATTCTATTCCACCTATAGTGCTATATGTCCATGGCTCACGCTCATGTATTGCGTGAAAGTTGAAAAGGTTTGAGAACGTTAAAAGTATGAAACAATTGCTTGGCTTGTCATCGGGGTTGTGCATGATTTGAATATTTTGTGTGGTGAAGATGGAGTATAGCGAGACCATATGATTTTGTATGGATAACCTTCTTTGGCCATTTTATTTTGAAAAGACATGATTGTTTTAGTAGTATGCTTGAAGTATTATTGTCTTAATGTCAAATGAT
Source organism: Aegilops tauschii subsp. strangulata (assembly GCF_002575655.3). Lineage (NCBI taxonomy): Eukaryota > Viridiplantae > Streptophyta > Magnoliopsida > Poales > Poaceae > Aegilops > Aegilops tauschii. Next base: position 283,935,248 of record NC_053036.3, read on the forward strand.
AGACTATTGCTTTGAATCACTCGTGTCTTAATATTCATGCCATGATTAGATTGCATGATCAAGATTATGCTAGGTAGCATTCCACATCAAAAAGTATCTTTTTATCATTTACCTACTCGAGGACGAGCAGGAATTAAGCTTGGGGATGCGGATACGTCTCTGTCGTATCTATAATTTTTGATTGTTCCATGCCAATATTATACAACTTTCATATACTTTCAGCAACTTTTTATAGTATTTTTGGGACTAATATATTGATCCAGTGCCTAGTGCCAGTTCCACTTTGTTGCATGTTTTTTGTTTCACAGAAAATCCATATCAAACGGAGTCCAAACGGGATAAAAACTGACGGAGATTTTTTTGGAATATATGTGAATTTTGGGAAGTGGAATCAACGCGAGACGATGCCCGAGGGGGGCACGAGGCAGGGGGGCGCCCCTGACCCTCGTGGACACCCCATAAGGCGGTTGTTGCCCTTCTTTCGCCGCAAGAAAGCTAATATCCGGATAAAAATCGTGTTCAAATTTCAATTCAATCGGAATTACGGATCTCCGGGAATATAAGAAACGGTGAAAGGCCAGAATCTGGAGCGCAGAAACAGAGAGAGACAGGGAGTAAGATCCAATCTCGGAGGGCTCTAGCCCCTCCCATGCCATGGATACCAAGAACCAGAGGGGAAACCCTTCTCCCATCTAGGGAGAAGGTCAAGGAAGAAGAAGAAGAAGGGGGACCCTCTCCCCCTCTCTTCCGGTGGCGCCGGAACGCCGCCGGGGCCATCATCATCATCGCAATCTACACCAACAACTTCACCGCCCTCATCACCAACTCTTCCCCCCTCTATGCAGCGGTGTAACCCCTCTTTTACCCGCTATAATATCTACTTAAACATGGTGCTCAACTCTATATTATTTCCCAATGATGTATGGCTATCCTATGATGTTTGACTAGATCTGTTTTGTCCTATGGGTTAATTGATGATCGTGATTGGTTTGAGTTGCATGTTTTATTATTGGTGCTGTCGTATGGTGCTCTCCATGTCGCGCAAGCATGAGGGATTCCCGTTGTAGGGTGTTGCAATACGTTCATGATTCGCTTATACTGGGTTGCTTGAGTGACAGAAGCATAAACCCGAGTAAGGGGGTTGTTGCGTATGGGATAAAGAGGACTTGATGCTTTAATGCTATGGTTGGGTTTTACCTTAATGATCTTTAGTAGTTGCGGATGCTTGCTAGAGTTCCAATCATAAGTGCATATGATCCAAGAAGAGAAAGTATGTTAGCTTATGCCTCTCCCTCAAATAAAATTGCAATAATGATTACCGGTCTAGTTATCGATTGCCTAGGGACAAATAACTTTCTCGTGACAAAAAGCTCTCTAGTAAAACTAACTTAGTTATTTCTTTATCTAAACAGCCCCTAGTTTTTATTTACGCGCTCTTTATTATCATGCAAACTTATCCAACAACACCTACAAAGTACTCCTAGTTTCATACTTGTTCTAGGTAAAGCAAACGTTAAGCGTGCGTAGAGTTCTATCGGTGGTCGATAGAGCTTGAGGGAATATTTGTTCTACCTTTAGCTCCTCATTGGGTTCGACACTCTTACTTATCAAAAGAGGCTACAATTGATCCCCTATACTTGTGGGTTATCACTATGCTTGATAATACTGTGCCATTAGGTGAATTTCTTGATGAACAACTTGCTAGGGTTAGAGAGAATGAAATTATTGAAAGTGATAATATTGATGAAAGTGATGATGAAGATTCTCCCCCTAGATATGAATTGCCTGATGTGCCTGAGGGTTATGTTATGGATGTAGAAACTGCTAGAGACTTTTTTGCTTGCAAAGATAGATATGATCTTAAGAAATTGTTAGCTAAGATGAAAGAAAAATCTCTGAATGCTAGAATGAAATATGACCCTCTTTTGCTACTTCACCTATCTGTATTGCTGATAAGGATTATGATTTCTCTGTCGATCCTGAGTTAATTACTTTGGTTGAATCTAATCCTTTTTATAGCTATGAATCTGAAACTGTTGTGGCACATCTTACTAAATTCAATGATATAGCCACCCTATTCACTCATGAGGAAAAAATTCGTTACTACTATATCCTCAAGTTATTTCCATTCTCATTAAAGGGTGATGCTAAAACATGGTTTAATTCTCTTGCTCCTGGTTGTGTGCGTAGTCCCCAGGATATGATTTATTACTTCTCTGGTAAATATTTCCCCGCTCATAAGAAACAAGCTGCCTTAAGGGAAATATATAATTTTGTGCAAATTGAAGAAGAGAGTCTCCCACAAGCTTGGGGGAGGCTTCTCCAATTACTTAATGCTTTGCCTGATCATCTTCTCAAGAAAAATGAAATACTTGATATCTTTTATAATGGACTAACCGATGCTTCCAGAGACCACCTGAATAGTTGTGCTGGTTGTGTTTTCAGGGAAAGAACCATTGAGCAAGCTGAATTGCTGTTGAATAATATATTGAGTAATGATAATGATTGGACACTTCCTGAACCAACTCCTAAGCCAACTCCGAAGAAAAGGGGTATTCTATTTCTCAGTCCTAAAGATATGCAAGAGGCAAAGAAATCTATGAAAGAAAAGGGTATTAAAGCTGGAGATGTTAAGAGTTTACCACCTATTGAAGAGATACATGGTCTTGATAACCCGACACAGGTAGTAGAGGTAAATTCTCTCTATAGATTTGATAAGGGTGAAATCCCATCTACTAAGTTTGCTAGCTAATGCTTGGATGAGTTTGATAATTTTATTGTGAAACAAGAAAACTTCAATGTTTATGTTGGTAGACAATTGAAGCGTAATGCTTATATGATTGAGCACTTGAGTGATTATATGTCTAGAGTAAAAGGTGACCTTAAACTTATTAGTAAACATGCTTCTATGGTTACCACTCAAGTAGAACAAGTGCTTAAACTCAAAATGATTTGCTCAGTGAATTAAATAATAAGAAAAATGATAATGCTCTTAGAGTTAGGACTAGAGGGTGTAAAATGACTCAGGAACATTTGTATCCTGAGGGCCACCCTAAGAGAGTTGAGCAAGATTCTCAGAGAACTAATGTTGATGCACCTAGTCCTTCTAAGAGGAAGAAAAAGAAAAATGATAGGACTCTGCATGCTTCTAGTGAACCTGTTGTTGACACAGCTGAGAATCCCAATGATATTTCTATTTCTGATGCTGAAACACAATCTGGTGATGAACATGAACCTACGATAATGTTAATGATGATGTTCATGTTGATGCTCAACCTAGCAATAACAATGATGTAGAGATTGAACCTGCTGTTGATCTTGATAACCCACAATCAAAGAATTAACGTTATGATAGGAGAGACTTCGTTGCTAGGAAGCACGGTAAAGAAAGAGAACCATGGGTTCAGAAACCCATGCCTTTTCCTCCTAAACCATCCAAGCAAAAGGATGATGAGGATTTTGAGCGCTTTGCTGAAATGATTAGACCTATCTTTTTGCGTATGCGTTTAACTGATATGCTTAAAATAAATCCTTATGCTAAGTATATGAAAGATATTGTTACAAATAAAAGAAAGATACCAGAAGCTGAAATTTCCACCATGCTTGCTAATTATACTTTTAATGGTGGAATACCTAAGAAACTAGGAGATCTAGGAGTACCAACTATACCATGCTCCATTAAAAGAAACTATGTTAAAACTGCTTTATGTGATCTTGGAGCCGGTGTTAGTGTTATGCCTCTCTCTTTATATCGTAGACTTGATTTGAATAAGTTTACACCTAGTGAAATATCTTTGCAAATGGCCGATAAATCAAATGCTTTACCTGTAGGTATTTGTGAGGATGTGCTTGTTGTGGTTGCGAACGTTACTATTTTAACGGGCTTTGTTATTCTTGATATTCCTGAGGACGATAGTATGTCGATTATCCTTGGTAGACCCTTTTCGAATACTGCAGGGGCTATTATTGATTGCAACAAAGGCAATGTCACTTTTCATGTTAATGGTAATGAGCATATGGTACACTTTCCGAGGAAACAACCTCAAGTCCATAGTATCAATTCTATTGGAAAAATTTCAACGATTATTATTGGAGGTTTTGGATTTCCTCTTCCTACTGTCAAGAAGAAATATGATATTCTTATTGTTGGGGACATGCATATCCCATTGAGGTAACTTAGTGTTATTTGAAAATTCTCCGGTTTTATGCGATTCGGAAAGAGTTTGTTAACAAGACTTGATCAACCTTGTTAGTGGATTCCTTTTTGATGAGCATGAGATGGATGAAGTTAGAAAGCACAACTCTCTGTACCCTCCTTTTACTTTCTGTTATTTAGATTAAATAAAGCAAAAATAGTATTTTCTGTCTGTTTTCTGAATTATCCTTGCAATAAAAAATACCCCAAAAATAAAAGTTCTCCAAACGTCCTGAAAATGAAATATGAATTTTTGTAGAATATTTAAGAATTACTGGCACTAAGAACACACTAGAGGGGGCCACCACCTGGCCACGAGGGCACATGGCGCGCCCACCCCCTGGGGCGCGCCCCTGCCTCGTGGGCCCCACGTGGACCCCCTCCACTTATTCCAGCACTCACTCACTTCGTCTTCCTCCAGAAAAAATCCTCCCATAGCTCAAACCCGTGTTCTAGCTCATCTTGCTGCCATTTTCGATCTCCTTGCTCAAAGCTTCATTCACAAAACTGTTTTGGGGCATTGTTCTTCGGTATGTGACTCCTCCAATGGTCCAATTAGTTTTTGTTCTACTGCTTTATTTATTGCAAATTTTTGCTGCTAAGGTGACCCTGTTCTTGGGCTTGCACGTAAAATTTATATGGTCCAAAGTAGTTTTAATGCCTGATATAGCCTCTAGACACTTGTGGGAGTAGTTGCTATCAATCTTGTTGAGTTCGGTTCACTTTTTATTTTGAGTCACTAAATTTTTTAGAAGTTTTCAGAGGGAGAAAATTTTGAAGAGGTTGTTGAGAGGTTCTTCGAGCCGAAGCTCGAAGGATAAGCAAAATGAAGAGAATAAAAAGCCCTAATATAATCTTCCTCGCACTGCGGAGGTTCGAATGGCCTTGTGATGAGTTCTTGAGAGCCGCCGGAATTTATGATGACTTTTATTACATGGCTGAGAAGGCAGGCCTCACCGACTTCCTCCACAACCAGCGCAAACAGTATCTCCTACTCACTAATATTTTCGTGCAATTTTTTTATTTCCATGCTAAGAAATCACCACCTTCAGTGGAGTTTCACATATATGATGAGGTTAAGGAGATGTCACTCCATGATTTTTGTTGGGTCTGCAAGATACCCTTTGTAGGCAGCATCGAGGAACCACACCGTAGTGATGTGGATGGATTTATTGATAGAATTGTTGTAGGGAAACGAGAAAAGTTTCCGATGCGAGAATTACTAGTATACATTTTCCTGTTCTACGTTACTTTGCAATATTTGCTTGTAGATGCTTAATTGGTCGCGGGAACAGTGGAAATCTTAGTGCTCCTGATCCAGTCATTTTGCGCCATGCTTTGTTTCATGATACAACTTTTAGCTTAGGCGCTATCATTGCTAAATGATTAATTTTGAACAGTACAAAAGGCCCCATCTTCGGAGGCATCTTTGCTTCACGTCTTGCTGCACACTTTGAGATACCTATTAGGCACTATGAGAAAGAGGAAAAGTTGTTGCCCCCTATTTTTCAAGATTATAAGAGTATGGTAGCACATGGCTTTATTGTTAAAAATAAGAAGAAGATGTTTCAGTACAATTTGATATTTGATAAAACTCATTGTGAGACAATTATCTTGCCTGCACCCTCTTTGTTTAACCTACTTTTAGGCACGTACCTCATCTTGCCCGAGGACATTTATGCATACTGGAGGCTGACACAAGTTCCAGAGCCTGAGCCGGAGCCACCGCTTGACCCTTATCGACAGTCGGTTTATCAGTGGGATCCGGAGGAGATCGCCAACCAGTGGCACCCTGAGGACACTCCTCCGTACACCGGAGAGAGTAGCTTCGATCCGTGGGCATAGACCAACTTAGGCCAAAAGCCTAATCTTGGGGGAGTACGTATTTCTCACCGACATTACATTCATGTTCACACACTCATGCTAGTTGTCGGTGCTCATACTTTTTCATTGTACTATCCATGCTAGTTTATTTTTTGTTTTAAGCCTTCTTCTTGTGTGTTTGAAAAACCTTAAGAAAAACCAAAAAAAATAGTTGTGGCTTTTAGCTAGTTTACTTTCCATGCCCGTAGTAGTAGTAATTAAAGGAAAACCCAAAAGAATTTCTCGTTCTTCTTTTGTTTGTTGGGAGCTTTCCCGTGTAAATAGTTTTAATTTATTTCTTTTCTTTGGGGGTCAAGACGAGAAGACCATGATGAAAATGTTGAGTGGCTCTCATACGCATTATTGTTGATTTAACCAAGAGCCCATATTACTTTGTCTTCTCCCTTGTATTAAATGCCCGCAGATTCTAGCTTAGTCCAATGCACGTGCACTATTATTATTATCCACACCGTTTGGTCGTGCAAGTGAAAGGCAATAATGACGATATATGATGGACTGATTGAGATGAGAGAAGCTGGTATGAACTCGACCTATCTTGTTTTTGTAAATATGATTAGTTCATCGTTCCTGATTCAGCCTATTATGAATGAAACATGTTTGCAATAACAATTAGAGATTATAGTTGCTCATGCCATGCTTAATTAGCTAGGAGTTTATAATGGTTTACCTTGCGAGCCAACATGCTATTAAAATAGTTGTGATGTGGTATGATAGGGTGGTATCCTCCTTTGAACGATTCAAGTGGTTTGACTTGGCACATGTTCACGCATGTAGTTGAAACAAAATCAACATAGCCTCCACGATATTTATGTTCATGGTGAATTATATCCTACTCATGCTTGCACTCAGTGTTGATTAATTTTAATGCATGTTCATGACTGTTGTCGCTCTCTAGTTGGTCGCTTCCCAGTCTCTTTCTAGCCTTCACTTGTACTAAGCGGGAATACTGCTTGTGCATCCACTTCCGTAAACCCCAAAGATATCCCATATGAGTCCACCATACCTTCCTATATGCGGTATTTACCTGCCGTTCCAAGTAAATTTGTATGTGCCAAACTCTAAACCTTCAAATGAAATTCTGTTTTGTATGCTTGAATAGCTCATGTATCAACTAGGGTTGTCTATATCTTCCATGCTAGGTGGGTTATTCTCACGATGAGTGGACTCCGCTCATCACTCAAGAGAAAATGGCCGGTAACCGGGATGCCCAGTCCCATGCTCAAATCAACATAATTGCAAACAAAACTCCCCCAGGACTGTTGTTAGTTGGAGGCACCCGTTGTTTCGGGCAAGTCATGGATTGATGCTTGTTGGTGGTGGGGGAGTATAAACTTTACCATTCTGTTTGGGAACCGCCTATAATGTGTGTAGCATGGAAGATATCGAGATCTCTTGGTTGTTATGTTGACAATGAAAGTATGCCACTCAAAATATTATTTATCTCTATGTGAAAACTCGAGCTCTGGCACCTCTACAAATCCCTGCTTCCCTCTGCGAAGGGCCTATCTCTTTACTTTTATATTGAGCCATCATCCTCTTATTAAAAAGCACCAGTTGGAGAGCACCGCTGTCATTTTCATGCATTGCTATTAATTTACATTGAGTATGACTATGACTGGATCTCTTTTACCATGAATTACAATGTCTAGTCAGTCCTTGATCTTCAGGGGTGCTCTGCATTATGTTTTGCGGTCTCAGAAAGGGCTAGCGAGATACCATCTTGTTATATCATGTTATGATTGTTTTGAGAAAGTGTTTTCATCCGAGATTTATTATTATTGCTCGCTAGTTGATTATGTCATTGATATGAGTAAACATGAGACCTAAATGTTATTGTGAATATGGTTAGTTCATAATCTTTGCCCAAAACTTGAATTCTGGCTTTACATATTTGCAACAACAAGATCAAACAGAGTTTGTAAAAGTTCTCTTTATCACTTTCACTTTGTCAACTGAATTGCTTGAGGACAAGCAAAGGTTTAAGCTTGGGGGAGTTGATACGTCTCCAACGTATCTACTTTTCCAAACACTTTTCCCTTGTTTTGGACTCTAACTTGCATGATTTGAATGGAACTAACCCGGACTAACGCTGTTTTCAGCAGACTTGCCATGGTGTTATTTTTGTGCAGAAACCTGAAAATCCACGGAGACACGTTTGGAATTAATAAAAAATATTGGCCAAAGAATCAGCATCAGGGGGCCCACACCCTGTCCACGAGGGTGCAGGGCGCGCCCCTGCCTCGTGGGACCCCTGAGACTCCACCGACCTCAACTCCAGCTCTATATATTCATGTTCGGGGAGAAAAAAAATCAGAGAGAAGGATTCATCACGTTTTATGATACGGAGCCGCCGCCAAGCCCTAATCTCTCTCAGGAGGGCTGATCTGGAGTCCGTTCGGGGCTCTGGAGAGGGGAATCCGACGCCATCATCATCATCATCAACCTTCCTCCATCACCAATTTCATGAAGCTCACCGCCGTGCGTGAGTAATCCCATCGTAGGCTTGCCGGACGGTGATGGGTTAGATGAGATTTACCATGTAATCGAGTTAGTTTTGTTAGGGTTTGATCCCTAGTATCCATTATGTTCTAAGATTGTTGTTGCTATGACTTTGCTATGCTTAATGCTTGTCACTAGGGCCCGAGTGCCATGATTTCAGACCTGAACCTATTATGTTTTCATGAATATGTGTGAGTTCTTGATCCTATCTTGCAAGTCAATAGTCACCTACTATGTGTTATGATCCGGCAACCCCGAAGTGACAATAATCGGGACCACTCCCGGTGATGACCGTAGTTTGAGGAGTTCATGTATTCACTAAGTGTTAATGCTTTGGTCTGGTACTCTATTAAAAGGAGGCCTTAATATGCCTTAGTTTCCAATAGGACCCCGCTGCTACGGGAGGGTAGGACAAAAGATGTCATGCAAGTTCTTTTCCATAAGCACGTATGACTATATTCGGAATACATGCCTACATTACATTGATGAACTAGATCTCGTTTTGTGTCACCCTATGTTATAACTGTTGCATGAGGAATCGCATCCGACATAATTATCCATCATTGATCCATTGCCTACGAGCTTTTCACATATTGATATTTGCTTAGTTACTTTTCCGTTGCCACTGTTACAATTGCTACAAAACTGCTACTGTTACTTTTGCCACCGTTACCGTTACTTCCATACTACTTTGCTACTAAATACTTTGCTGCAGATATTAAGTCTTTCAGGTGTGGTTGAATTGACAACTCAACTGCTAATACTTGAAATATTCTTTGGCTCCCCTTGTGTCAAATCAATAAATTTGGGTTGAATACTCTACCCTCGAAAACTGTTGCGATCCCCTATACTTGTGGGTTATCAGGCACCAGCTCATTCTTTGGGAGGTCGAAGGGCTCGCCTACAACGAGGCCTATCCGACCCAGGACTCTTCTGTCGGTCATAAAGTCTACAATAACGAATTTGACTAGGCCGCCCGCGAGGAACTTCTTAAATTCCTCGCACTCAACATCGGCATGGCATATGTGGTAGACCAAGCACAAGTTATGCATGCAAACCTGGATCACGACGGGCTTCATCTTCTCTTCCTCCTTTAGATTCTTTTGTTTGTCCAGGGTTGTGGTGTACTCAACATCTAGCCCAGTGACCCACTCATCATTTGATTTTTCTAACATGCGTCTCAAGCGAGCAAGGCATCCTTTCACCGTCGCGGAAGAATGGGTGTAGATGACGTCGAACTCATCGCCGGTGATGGTTCTAACCTTGTACTCACCGCCGATCATGGAGATTTGGGATGCCATGGATTTGGGAGGAGGGTTAAGATTAGTGGAACTGCCGTAATGTGAAAGGACATGACGACTAGGAGCGAACTGCCGTAATGTTAAAGGACGCCCGGGGACGAGTAGGAGCGAACTGCTAGCGGTTTTTCGATTGTAAAAATGCTAACTGGGGCATGCGAACGGCAGGGTAGTGGGTTGCCTGGTGGATAAATGGATTCATGCACAGTACTATGGGGGCCCAATTGGATTTCATACCTACTCGACGCCCAATTAAATGGCTTTCGATGTCATGTCAAGCGTCGGGAAAATTACAGGTGATACGAAGCTTTCCATTCTCCCATGATACGGGCTTCCGAGAGCCCTTGGATCTGAGATTGAATGGTTGCATGGCGTGATTCTAGACCTATGGGTGAGTATCCTATCCTAGAGGGTTATTCTGCAAATTTTCAGCAACTTAGCATGCGATCATTCGATCTTAGATCCAAGGGCTGCCAGCAGCCCGTATCATAGTCGCGCCTACCACGACCGTCGCCTCACTCGCGCAGTCGCGCCCTTGGAGATTTAACATGGTGCGTTAGGCTATCTGATGTTGGCATGTCATACATAGTCATCACTTAGTCACTCATACAACAAGGTTAGCTATAAGGTTGGCTATAAGAGTATCTTTTTACTTCTCTCTATCTCTTTCTTCATAGTATTTATTGCATTCGCCAAGGAGTGACCTCTTCCAATGAGATGATGCATAGGTTCTTAGGTTTTTGTTGCTAAGTTTGCTTCATTTAATTAGCTATAGACTCAAAATTGACTTTTCACCTAGGTACACGCACTTAGCACCATTTCTTCCTGGGGTCACCAAACTAGTCTCTCTCTTCTTAATTAACTTGCCACATCAGACTTTATACCTATGTGGCAGGCTTAGCACTTGTATGAGCAAGTATAATAGTGGGCTATAAGCCGTCTTACATGGTATTTTTGCATATGTGGAGGAAAGAGGCAAGCAAAAAGTGGAGGAGTGGGCTCTCATGCAAGAGCTAGCCTCTGAATGGTGGAGCATTGAGAGAGGCACCTGTATACCATGGAGGTGGTCAGGAATCGGGAGACTCACGCCGGTCGTAGTGCCGCAGCTAAAATGTTAATGGCAAGTCAAATCACAGGGCCCCACCTGTCCAGCATTAACTCGCTGTCAAATAACATAGCACTACGTTTGCAGCAGCCTACTCCCTCATCTTCTCACGTCTCTGTCGAACCGACTAGGCAGAACTGCCCCGCCTACCACGCGGGAAAAGCCCCGCCCTCAACTTTTAAATAGTACAGTATACTAATTTTGTATCCATGGATTGCGCCATGGAGCAAAGCCTCAAGAAAACGGCGGTACACATGTACGGAGTATATAGCATGCGTGTCGCGTTCACGTCGCACCCCAGACGGTCGGTCGGTTTGGCACGCCACTCTCCGAATGGAATGCGCGTCATATTGTGTTTGCACACACATGTCGGACCGCAATTTAGAACCGACCATAGGCACACTCCCCGGCCCCGCAAGTCGAGTGAGTTAATAGAAGAGAGAGACGAGCGATAGTACTAGAGAAGTGTTGTACAAACGTTGGTGCCTGGACGATCCCTGCATGACACGAAAGATCAGTTCGTCCATGCATGTGGTCAGACTCCAGCGAACACGGCTGGATTGGCTATCATCTACATATCGTGCAGGCTGTGTTGTACAGGGCTGTAGTTCTGATGAGAAATCTCAAAAAAAGGTTTCTTGTCATCTCGCAATATTAGGTGTCATGTGCTTCGGATCACTGCAAGGGTTAAACAGCGACAACTGAGTTCCTCCAAGGCGCTGGTCATTGGGGGCACATGCACGAAGACTACTTGGCTGCCATCTAGGTCAAGCCGGCTATGTTAATTAGGACATCTATCGATGGACCCCTTTTCTACGAGTTTATCTTTAATATGAGCTTTGATCCTCGTCTAGTTTGTCCGTCGGGATTCATGTTGTCTCCTTGGGGCAGTGAGGTTATGGTTTCTTGTCATGTGGCATTTTTTTCGTGTTATATGTTATAATCCGGTGCTTCAGATGAAAATGACAACAACTGCGCTTCCAGGGCACGTGATGCAGACTTCTCGACAGTCATTGACGAGGTCAAGTCGGCTCCGGTAGACAACTACTCCACTATATAGGCAGGAGCCTCCGCGCTTGCTTGCTAGTGTTGCTCTCTTCACACTGTCTCGGCCTCTCCAGATCTAAGCACGACAGCGGTGGCCACACTCTCTCTCCGCTCACCGTTGGTCACAGATCCAGCCGAATCCTCTCCGCCGGGGAAGGTGAGAAGGTGCAATATTCACGCGGTCGTCCTCAGCGACGGCTCTTAGCCACTGCTGATGACCCACAAGTATAGGGGATCTATCGTAGTCGTTTCGATAAGTAAGAGTGTCGAACCCAACGAGGAGCAGACGGAAATGACAAGCGGTTTTCAGTAAGGTATTCTCTGCAAGTACTAAAATTATCGGCAACAGATAGTTTTGTGATAAAGTAATTCGGAACGAGTAACAAGTAACAAAAGTAAACAAGGTGCAGCAAGGTGTCCCAACCTTTTTGTAGCAAAGGACAAGCCTGGACAAACTCTTATATAAAGGAAAACGCTCCAGAGGACACATGGGAATTATCGTCAAGCTAGCTTTCATCACGCTCATATGATTGGCGTTTGTTACTTTGATAATTTGATATGTGGGTGGACCGGTGCTTGGGTACTGACCTTCCTTGGACAAGCATCCCAATTATGATTAACCCGTCTTGCAAGCATCCGCAACTACAAAAGAAGTATTAAGGTAAACCTTACCATAGCATGAAACATATGGATCCAAATCAGCCCCTTACGAAGCAACGCATAAACTAGGGTTTAAGCTTCTATCACTCTAGCAACCCATCGTCTACTTACTACTTCCCAATGCCTTCCTCTAGGCCCAAATAATGGTGAAGTGTCATGTAGTCGACGTTCACATAACACCACTAGAGGAAAGACAACATACATCTCAACAAAATATCGAACGAATACCAAATTCACATGACTACTTATAGCAAGACTTCTCCCATGTCCTCAGGAACAAACGTAACTACTCACAAATCATATTCATGTTCATAATCAGAGGGGTATAAATATGCATAAAGGATCTGAACATATGATCTTCCACCAAATAAACAAACTAGCATCAACTACAAGGAGTAATCAACACTACTAGCAACCCACAGGTAACAAGCTGAGGTTTTGAGACAAAGATTGGATACAAGAGATGAACTATGGTTTGAGATGAGATGGTGCTAGTGAAGATGTTGATGGAGATTGACCACCTCCTGATGAGAGGATCGATGGTGATGATGGTGATGATTTCCCCCTCCCGGAGGGATGTTTCCCCGGCAGAACAGCTCCGCCAGATCCCTAGATTGGTTTCGCCAGGTTCCGCCTCGAGACGGCGGCGCTTCGTCCCGAAATCTTCCTTCTGATTTTTTTCAGGGTGAAAGACTTCATATTGCCAAAGATGGGCACCGGAGGCCTGCCAGGGGGCTCACGAGGCAGGGGGCCATGCCCAGGGGGTAGGGCGCACCCCCACCCTCGTGGACGGTGGGTGGCCCCCCTCTGGTACTTTCTTTGCCCAATATTTTTTTATATTCCAAAACTAACTTTCGTGGAGTTTCAGGACTTTTGGAGTTTTGCAAAATAGGCCTCTAATATTTGCTCCTTTTCCAGCCCAGAATTCTAGTTGACGGCATTCTCCCTCTTCGTGTAAACCTTGTACAATAAGAGAGAATAGGCATAAGTATTATGACATAATGTGTAATAACAGCCCATAATGCAATAAATATCGATATAAAAGCATGATGCAAAATGGACGTATCAACTCCCCCAAGCTTAGACCTCGCTTGTCACTACAACAGGACCCCGCCTACAGCAACGCTCTTTTCCATATCTAAATGTCCATATATATGTTGCTTGTGTCTTTACCAACGGTTTGGGATCCGTTGCCTTATCCAGAGTTGCTAGTGCATAATGCAACGCTTGTACAGTCGTTGGTAAAAGGGACCGTTGCAAGAGTACAACAAATAAAACCGATTTTTACAACACTTATATACGTTGGTGGTTAATGTATTGGAATACAAATCTCATTACTTGGCAATAGAGAATTTGCAACGCTTCAGCTATTTTTACATATATAATGTGAATAATATTTTATATATACATTTATTTATTTATTGCCAGCAATTAAATTAATGCTCCACATAACGATGATAATTATGTATATGAAGTAAGGGAAAAAAGAGAGTATACTCGCCAGAGGAAGAACCCATATTTGTATAAAACTGTTGGATTAGAATAGTTGGTATTACAGGAGGAACATCATTGAAACATGATGCATAATCTAAATAATTTCTTGACAACGAAGATCAAACTGAAAGAGCATCCATCAACATCCCTACATCTTAACTAAAACTTAGCCGAGGAACATCATCCAATAGGAACAACATCCCTACTACATAACTAAAACTGAAAGCATCCATCATCTTCATCATGAACCGGAACATCGTCATCATCATTGCAGTATACTTGCCATGCACCCATATAATCATCAATATATCTTTTTAATCTACAAAGAAAATAACAAAATGAATAGTTAACACACAATGCATTGACGATAGAGGCAGGATATTACACACGTACTAAGGTTGAAGGCCATGCAATCTTTGTATTTTCTCCATTACCGAGAGTATTGTAGTTTTTGCGACTTCATACCAAATTTCACAAGTGCCATATCGACATGCACTGCCCAGAATACATTTTTTATTTTAGCACCATCAAGTTTAAATTTAGTATCACAACCTACAACTGTAGCAAGAGAAAATAAGAAGTAAGAAGTCCAGTAGCAAAGAATAAGTAAGAAACAAAGGAACAAGCTAGCACTATAGTTTGAAGACAATTTGTATGTGATTATGATAAGATACCAACATGAGTGTAGTTGTCATTGATGACTAATCCACATGCTACAATATACCATACAGTCTGCAGAACAAAATGGCTCAGTAAAATTATATGGACAATAGCTAAAGTGCTTATGTGCATTCAAGGGCAATGTGAGTGACAGTACCACTTCTCTTATTATCTCCAGTTAGTTAGCAAACTGAACCAAAACAGTTTTAGTCATCTGAAACTGAACCAAAACATTTAGCTCTAGTTGGTTTGACTCATCCAACAGGAAACAAACAAACCGACAGGTGCCCACCACGCTTTGGAACAAACCTACAATTTTTGAAAATATAAGCTTCATTATATGATGGAATAGAAGTTTAAGAAATCAGATGGGAAGGATTTATAGTTTGGTGTAGCAAAGAAAATAGGGGTCGTTAGCTTAAAGTATGACATCTGAACAAATGATGTAGTACAACATATATGATTACCTAAATGTAGGTTTCAGTTAAAAGAACCTGATGCTCCAGTTACTCATTTTGATTGAAGATCAAACAACGTTCTCTTTCTAGTATTGACACTTGGAACTAAAAGTCTAAAATACACGTTTTTTGTCAATGAGTTTCCACACCAGAACTGAATACAATTTAACAGATCAATTAGCCTTGTGGAATCTTGATCTTAAGCTAAAAAGTGAGAATCTACAAATGTGACGTTCAGACTCTCCCATGCTTGTTAAATTTTAACGTATAATTAAGTTAAGAGTATCAAATACTTTTAATATTTTAGAGAAGACATACCAGGTAGTAACCAGCAGTTTTATCCTTGCTTAGATATCAAACGAACCTGAATATGTGCTCAAAAGATAGCTCTTCAAAAAAAACTTCTCCTTACGATGAATATTGACTCCAACCTGAATATGTGCATAAGGAGCACCATTATCCATAACGTACATAAATAAAAAGGAAGGATGCAAACCTCTTATGAATTATTTACATCAGTGAAGCCAAATCTTAGCTTCTGCTGGGACATTTAGAAAGAAAACATAATTTTTTAGGTTCACAGGATCAAATTTGCAAGTCACGGTCTCTTTCCAGCTTCAGGGAGAGAATTAGTAAGTAAAAGGAGGGAAGGCATGATACGTCTCCAACGTATCTATAATTTTTGATTGCTTCATGCTATATTATCTTCTGTTTTGGACATTATTGGGCTTTATTATCCACTTTTATATTATTTTTGGGACTAACCTATTAACCGGAGGCCCAGCCCAGAATTGCTGTTTTTTGCCTATTTCAGAGTTTCGCAGAAAAAGAATATCAAACGGAGTCCAAACGGAATGAAACCTTCGGGAACGTGATTTTCGGAATGAACATGGTCCAGGAGACTTGGACCCTACATCAAGCAACCAACAGGGAAGCCACAAGGTCGGGGGGTGCGCCTACCCCCCAAGGGCGCGCCCTCCACCCTCGTGGGCCCCCTGTTGCTCCACCGACGTAGTTCTTCCTCCTATATATACCTATGTACCCCCAAACGATCAGATACGGAGCCAAAAACCTAATTCCACCGCCGCAACCTTCTGTACCCACGAGATCCCATCTTGGGGCCTGTTCCGGAGCTCCGCCGGAGGGGGCATCGATCACGGAGGGCTTCTACATCAACACCATAGCCTCTCCGATGAAGTGTGAGTAGTTTACCTCAGACCTTCGGGTCCATATATAGTTAGTAGCTAGATGGCTTTCTCTCTCTTTTTGGATCTCAATACAATGTTCTCCCCCTCTCTTGTGGAGATCTATTCGATGTAATCTTCTTTTGTGGTGTGTTTGTTGAGATCGATGAATTGTGGGTTTATGATCAAGTTTATCTATGAACAATATTTGAATCTTCTCTGAATTCTTTTATGTATGATTGGTTATCTTTGCAAGTCTCTTCAAATTATCAGTTTGGTTTGGCCTACTAGATTGATCTTTCTTGCAATGGGAGAAGTGCTTAGCTTTGGGTTCAATCTTGCGGTGTCCTTTCCCAGTGACAGTAGGGCCAGCAAGGCACGTATTGTATTGTTGCCATCGAGGATAACAAGATGGGGTTTTTTTTATCATATTGCATGAATTTATCCCTCTACATCATGTCATCTTGCTTAAGGCGTTACTCTGTTCTTATGAACTTAATACTCTAGATGCATGCTGGATAGCGGTCGATGTGTGGAGTAATAGTAGTAGATGCAGGCAGGAGTCGGTCTACTTGTCTCGGACGTGATGCCTATATACATGATCATACCTAGATATTCTCATAACTATGCTCAATTCTGTCAATTGCTCAACAATAATTTGTTCACCCACCGTAAAATACTTATGCTCTTGAGAGAAGCCACTAGTGAAACCTATGGCCCCCGGGTCTATCTTTATCATATTAATCTTCCAACACTTAGTTATTTCCGTTACTTTTTACTTTGCTTTTATTTTACTTTGCATCTTTATCATAAAAATACGAAAAATATTATCCTATCATATCTATCAGGTCTCACTCTCGTAAGTGACCGTGTAGGGATTGACAACCCCTTATCGCGTTGGTTGCGAGGATTTATTTGTTTTGTGTAGGTGCGAGGGACTCGCGCATAGCCTCCTACTGGATTGATACCTTGGTTCTCAAAAACTGAGGGAAATACTTACGCTACTTTGCTGCACCACCCTTTCCTCTTCAAGGGAAAACCAACGCAGTGCTCAAGAGGTAGCAAGAAGGATTTCTGGCGCCGTTGCCGGGGAGTCTATGCTCGCTTGGTTGAAATAGTTGAGTATTTATTCCTAAACAGAGAAGCTAAGATCTATGGATCCTCATCCACTTGCTAATGTTTTTAGGAGATCCAATTATGATGAACCAATTGCTAGTGAGTTTTGTGCACTAGATTATCTTTACGAAGTTTTGCTTGAAATTTGTGAATCTGAAAATTGTGATGAAGAAACTTATGAAGAGATTCACGATAGCTCCTTGAGTAAAAAGCATGATTGCAATAATTTTATTATAAATTCTTTTAATGTCAATTGTGCTAATATTATGCAAAACCCTAAGCTTGGGGATGCTAGTTTTGCTATGTCTACTACTTGTTGCAATGATGATGATTGGGGTGATTCTTCTTATCTTGAAAATTTATTTAATCCCCATGATGAATATGAGATTGATAATATTGTTTGCAATAATATTGAAAGTGGGTTTGGAAGAGTGTCAACTTTAGATCCCACATATTTGGAGAATATTCAATCTTATGATTTTTTTTATAAAAGTGGGTTTGGAGAGGTCATGACTTTAGTTAATGTTAATCCCACTATTTCGGAAGAGTGTCAACTTTGCATGCATGTGAATCGTGTTGAAAATATTTTATGTGATAGCCATTTTGTTGAATTTTCTTATGATCCTACATGTAATTATTATGAGAGAGGAAAATATGGTTGTAGAAATTTTCATGTTACCAAATTACCTCTCGTCATGTTGAGATTGCTATCGTCTCTTTCTTCTTCCTTGCATATGCTAGTTTTTGCTTGCTATGATCATTTGTTTGCCTATAAGATGCCTATGCATAGGAAGTATGTTAGACTTAGATGTGTTTGTCGCGTGTTTCATGATGCTCTCTTTGCGCTTCAATTCTTGTCTTTTATGCGAGCATCATTAAAATTATCAATGCCTAGCTAAAAGGCTTTAAGAAAAGTGCTTGTTGGGAGACAACCCAATATATTTACTTTATGTCGTTGAATAAATATTTGTTCTAGCCTCTGGTTAGATGTGTTTTTATGTTTTAATTAGTGTTTGTGCCAAGCTAAACCTATAGGATCTTCTTGGATGATAGTTATATGATCTTGCAGAAATTTCCAGAAACTTTCTGTTCACAAAAACAATTGTTAAAAATCACCAGCACGTGATAAAATATTGATTCCAATTGCTGCTGATCAATAAATAAATTTTCTAGGTCGTACTATTTTGGCTGATTTTTTGGAGTTCCAGAAGTTTGCGTTAGTTACAGATTACTACAGACTGTTCTGTTTTTGACAGATTCTGTTTTTCGTGTGTTGTTTGCTTATTTTGATGAATCTATGGCTAGTAAAAGAGTTTATAAACCGTAGAGAAGTTGGAATACAGTAGGTTTAACACCAATATAAATAAAGAATGAGTTCATTACAGTACCTTGAAGTGGTCTTTTGTTTTCTTTCGCTAACGGAGCTCACGAGATTTTCTGCTGAGTTTTGTGTTGTGAAGTTTTCAAGTTTTGGGTGAAAGATTTGATGGATTATGGATCAGGGAGTGGCAATAGCCTAAGCTTGGGGATTCCCATGGCACCCCCAAGATAATCTAAGGACACCAAAAAGCCAAAGCTTGGGGATGCCCTGGAAGGCATCCCCTCTTTCGTCTACTTCCATCGGTAACTTTACTTGGAGCTATATTTTTATTCACCACATGATATGTGTTTTGCTTGGAGCGTCTTGTATGATTTGAGTCTTTGCTTTTTAGTTTACCGCAATCATCCTTGCTGTACACACCTTTTGAGACAGACACACATGATTCGGAAATTACTAGAATACTCTATGTGCTTCACTTATATCTTTTGAGTTATATAGTTTTTGCTCTAGTGCTTCACTTATATCTTTTAGAGCACGGTGGTGATTTTGTTTTATAGAAACTATTGATCTCTCATGCTTCACTTAGATTACTTTGAGAGTCTTAAATAGCATGGTAATTTGCTTAAATAATCCTAATATGCTAGGTATTCAAGAATAGTAAACTTTCTTATGAGTGTGTTGAATACTATGAGAAGTTTGATGCTTGATAATTGTTTTGAGATATGAAGATGGTGATATTAGCGTCATGCTAGTTGAGTAGTTGTGAATTTGAGAAATACTTATGTTAAAGTTTGTGATTCCCGTAGCATGCACGTATGGTGAACCGTTATGTGATGAAGTCAGAGCATGATTTATTTATTTATTGTCTTCCTTATGGGTGGCGGTCGGGGACGAGCGATGGTCTTTTCCTACCAATCTATCACCCTAGGAGCATGTGCGTAATACTTTGCTTTGATAACTTGTAGATTTTTGCAATAAGTATATGAGTTCTTTATGACTAATGTTGGGTCCATGGATTACACGCACTCTCACCCTTCCACCATTGCTAGCTTCTCTAATACCGCGCACCTTTCGCCGGTATCATACACCCACCATATACCTTACTCAAAACAGACACCATACCTACCTATCATGGCATTTCCATAGCCATTCCGGGATATATTGCCATGCAACATACCACCGTTCCGTTTATTATGACACGCTCCATCATTGTCATATTGCTTTGCATGATCATGTAGTTGACATTGTATTTGTGGCAAAGCCACCGTTCATAATTCTTTCATACATGTCACTCTTGATTCATTGCATATCCTGGTACACCGCCGGAGGCATTCATATAGAGTCATATTTTGTTCTAAGTATCGAGTTGTAATTGTTGAGTTGTAAGAAAATGAAAGTGTGATGATCATCATTTTTGGAGCATTGTCCCAAGTGAGGAAAGGATGATGGAGACTATGATTCCCCCACAACTCGGGATGAGACTCCGGACGAAAAAAAAGAGGCCATAAAAAAGGGCCCAAATAAAAAAATAATGAGAGAAAATGAGAGAAGGGACAATGTTACTATCCTTTTACCACACTTGTGCTTCAAAGTAGCACCATGATCTTCATGATAGAGAGTCTCCTATGATATCACTTTCATATACTAGTGGGAATTTTTCATTATTGAACTTGGCTTGTATATTCCAATGATGGGCTTCCTCAAAATGCCCTAGGTCTTCGTGAGCAAGCGAGTTGGATGCACACCCACTTAGTTTCTTTTGTTGAGCTTTCATATACTTATAGCTCTAGTGCATCCGTTGCATGGCAATCCCTACTCACTCACATTGATATCTATTGATGGGCATCTCCATAGCCCGTTGATACGCCTAGTTGATGTGAGACTATCTTCTCCTTTTTGTCTTCTCCACAACCACCATCCTATTCCATATGTAGTGCTATGTCCATCGCTCACGCTCATGTATTGCGTGAAGATTGAAAAAGTTTGAGAACGTCAAAAGTATGAAACAATTGCTTGGCTTGTCATCGGGGTTGTGCATGATTTAAATACTTTGTGTGGTGAAGATAGAGCATAGTCAGACTATATGATTTTGTAGGGATAACTTTCTTTGGCCATGTTATTTTGAGAAGACGTAATTGCTTAGTTAGTATGCTTGAAGTATTATTATTTTTATGTCAATATGAACTTTTGTCTTGAATCTTTCGGATCTGAATATTCATACCACAATTAAGAAGAATTACATTGAAATTATGCCAAGTAGCACTCCGCATCAAAAATTCTGTTTTTTTCATTTACCTACTCGAGGACGAGCAGGAATTAAGCTTGGGGATGCTTGATACGTCTCCAACGTATCTATAATTTTTTATTGCTTCATGCTATATTATCTTCTGTTTTGGACATTATTGGGCTTTATTATCCACTTTTATATTATTTTTGGGACTAACCTATTAACCGGAGGCCCAGCCCAGAATTGCTGTTTTTTGCCTATTTCAGAGTTTCGCAGAAAAAGAATATCAAACGGAGTCCAAACGGAATGAAACCTTCGGGAACGTGATTTTCGGAACGAACATGATCCAGGAGACTTGGACCCTACGTCAAGCAACCAACAGGGAAGCCACGAGATAGGGGGCGCGCCTACCCCCCAGGGCGCGCCCTCCACCCTCGTGGGCCCCTATTGCTCCACCGACGTACTTCTTCCTCCTATATATACCTACGTACCCACAAACGATCAGATACGGAGCCAAAAACCTAATTCCATCGCCGCAACCTTCTGTACCCACGAGATCCCATCTCGTGGCCTGTTCCGGAGCTCTGCCGGAGGGGGCATCGATCATGGAGGGCTTCTACATCAACACCATAGCCTCTCCGATGAAGTGTGAGTAGTTTACCTCAGACCTTCGGGTCCATATATAGTTAGTAGCTAGATGGCTTTCTCTCTCTTTTTGGATCTCAATACAATGTTCTCCCCCTCTCTTGTGGAGATCTATTCAATGTAATCTTCTTTTGCGGTGTGTTTGTTGAGACCGATGAATTGTGGGTTTATGAGCAAGTTTATCTATGAACAATATTTGAATCTTCTCTGAATTCTTTTATTTATGATTTGTTATCTTTGCAAGTCTCTTCGAATTATGAGTTTGGTTTGGCCTACTAGATTGATCTTTCTTGCAATGGGAGAAGTGCTTAGCTTTGGGTTCAATCTTGCGGTGTCCTTTCCTAGTGACAGTAGGGGCAGCAAGGCACGTATTGTATTGTTGCCATCGAGGATAAAACGATGGGTTTTTTATCATATTGCATGAATTTATCCCTCTACATCATGTCATCTTGCTTAAGGTGTTACTCTGTTCTTATGAACTTAATACTCTAGATGCATGCTGGATAGCGGTCGATGTGTGGAGTAATAGTAGTAGATGCAGGCAGGAGTCTGTCTACTTGTCTCGGACGTGATGCCTATATACATGATCATACCTAGATATTCTCAGAACTATGCTCAATTCTGTCAATCGCTCAACAATAATTTGTTCACCCACCGTAAAATACGTATGCTCTTGAGAGAAGCCACTAGTGAAACCTATGGCCCTCGGGTCTATCTTCATCATATTAATCTTCCAACACTTAGTTATTTCCGTTGCTTTTTACTTTGCTTTTATTTTACTTTGCATCTTTATCATAAAAATACCAAAAATATTATCCTATCATATCTACCAGATCTCACTCTCGTAAGTGACCGTGTAGGGATTGACAACCCCTTATCACGTTGGTTGCGAGGATTTATTTGTTTTGTGTAGGTGCGAGGGACTCGCGCGTAGCCTCCTACTGGATTGATACCTTGGTTCTCAAAAACTGAGGGAAATACTTACACTACTTTGCTGCATCACCCTTTCCTCTTCAAGGGAAAACCAACGCAATGCTCAAGAGGTAGCAAGGCACATGATAATTAGTAGAGCAAATCAAGCATGCCATCCCCACCAAGCCACTTCTTTGCTCAGCACTTTGTTGTCACATCCTAGATGGATCTAGCTCGTTTCTGCAGGAAAACAATGTCCACTTGGATTAATATATTTCTTTTGTCACCCATAGGCCTATAGTACTGAACCGACTCTCTCGAACAAAAATCTACAATGTAACGCCTTACATTCCATTGGCTAGCACATCCAATGATTCTTTGTAACTCTCTTCTAGAATTAATATGGAGGCTCTAATAGTGCCTCTCATACAGCAAAATGGTGCAATATGCGGATACACCAAGAAAATAATAAATAAAAACAAAGAGTTCTTTCACTGAAATCATTAGCCATTACTTAAAATAGTTCAGACTTCAGACATAGAAAAAAGTAGTACTGTTGCAAATACATGTGAATTTGACAAATCTGTGCCCGTGTTGACATCTATGCTAAATATTTCTACTATAAAATCTGATTATACCAACTATGACAGTAATGAAATATTTGTAGCAGTGGAATAACTCCTAATATTCCTCGCTATTGTTGTTAATTTGGTCCTTACGGAAGGCCAAATCGGAAGATTCTGCTCCCTTGAACAGAGAAAAAACAGAACATAGGTGTCCACACCTAATTACCAATTAGATTATAGGAATTCGTCAGACTAACTATGGTGAAGATAAGCACGAAGTATGACTGGCAGGCTTAGCGCATGACATTGATCTGCCGTACAATCCCCACATGCGCCCGCTGTGCAGAACTTAAGCATGCTGAATGTCGTGGTTTTGTCATGGCAGATGTCCTAGTGTGAGGACTTAGTCGTGAGGCCAACGCTTCTATGTGGTAGGTTGAGAGGGTTGAGCGGAATCGAGAGACATAACACAAGACAAGGGTTTAGACAGCTTCGGGCCCCGGGAAACATCATCCGGTAATAGCCCTACATGCTGTTTGAGGCTAGGTCTCATTATCATCATGAGGGAGTCGCCGGTAAACCGGCTCTTTGTGTCTAGCCCTAGAGATTGTTTCTTCTTGCCTGTCCCTCTTTGGGGAGCCCTGCCCCTCCTTATATATGTTGAAGGGGCGGTTTACATGACTAGTCCTAGTTGGATTAGGACTACTCTATTACAAGTGGAGTCCTAGTCTTGCTTCCTTTGTAGGAGAATATTCCTTATGTCTTCCTCTTAAACCGGCCCACCATAACATGAGCCGGCCTTTCATGAACCGCCCGTTCGGCCACCGGTTCTTGTCGCTTCTCTGACCCGCCTGCCGGATTACCAATGAATCGTAAACTGCCAGGTTCAAGCGGGTCGCCAGTGAATCGCCAAACTCCAGCCGGATCTCAAGTAAACCGCCAAGTCCGGCCGGGTTATACTTCCAGCCGGTTTACGCTACGGGGTATATCCCCGACATTAGCCCCTAGTTTAATTTGGATTTATCCATGTTAAACTGATCCTGTAAACAAAAACAAGAACAAATTTGACAGATTATGCTCCGGGTTAAGAATTCTTGTAAACCGGCACCTGATCATCCTTAATTCCTTGTCATTTCCTCCTTCTAGAAAATCCAGGTCAATAAGCCAGCTTCATACTCAATTTGCTGACATTGGTTTCTCACAGAGACATATTGTGAAGAATGATCCACTTGAGTTGGCTTCCAAAGCGCCGGCTTAAGAAATATTGGTCTTGAAATACTCATATGATATTCAACCGGTTTGAAGATGTAGAACTTGCCGGTTTATATTACCAAAATTGCCGGTTTGTAAATACCGATGCCACCGAGTCATAATTGTTGCCGTCGCCAGGTCATAATTATTGATGACGCCGGGTCAATCTGGTTTGCTCAAAACTGAGAATTTGAAGATGTTCCTCCTTTATATGCATATTACCTGTATCCCCCAAGTCTTAAGAGGAGAACATAGTGATAGCTTAAGACTTGTTTTAATATAAATGTTGCAACCTTGAAGAAATCCGGATTGTTCATCTCAGTCACTAGTCACAACTGAATATTCCATATTATGTAGCCCCCAAGTGCTGGGTTGTCATGCTTGCAGCAACCTGGGACATGTAATTGCCTTATACTCATAAAAACTTCAACCAATGTAACCCCAAGGGCCGGGTCATTATGCAGTAATGTGCAGGGACTTTGTAGATATGATCATATAAATTTGAACATCAAC
Organism: Aegilops tauschii subsp. strangulata; assembly: GCF_002575655.3. NCBI lineage: Eukaryota > Viridiplantae > Streptophyta > Magnoliopsida > Poales > Poaceae > Aegilops > Aegilops tauschii. The sequence continues at coordinate 283,960,283 of NC_053036.3, forward strand.
GTGTAGCCCCCAAGGGCCGGCTCAGTAAGATAATATTGAGCTGGGACTTTATATATACTTCATTGAAAATAACATCATATGATGTAACTCCACCATGGGGCTTGAACCCACGTCCACAAGGTTAAGAGCTTTGTGTTTTACCAACTGAGTAGTGGACCCTTGAATATAATGGACTAAGACTTGTATACCTTGAATCATTGATAGGAACAATTGTTAGCCCCCAAGGGCCGGCTCATTATGATGTGATGAGTCAGGTCTTCAATAAGGTGATGAAAAATGACTTTGCATTAGCCCCCAAGTGCCATGGTGCATGCTGGCAGTGACATGGGACTTGCATATTTGATGTAATCTCGATTTGAATAATGTAGCCCCCAAGTGCCGGGTCGTAAGCCTGCAGCGACTCGGGACTATTTCCTCCATGGTAGAATAAATCATATCCATTGATAAAATAATAGCCATTGCGCTGAAGCGACTTTGAAAACCTCAATCATAATATTGGTTATTGATAACCGTAATAAAAATCCAGCCATGTTGGCTATTAAAGATTTGAATAATATAACGTGGTTTGAAACCGGTTCCGGCAATATAAACCAGTATATCCATGCAGATATGATATATTCTATGATGATGTAATGATGATGCAATGTATGATGCAATATATGATGATGTATGTGTATGATAATAGAATACTTCAATGAAACTAGCATGATAGCCACTGGAGTATCCTCGCTTTCTGTAAGTCGGCTCTCACATGACCCAATCGATGTTTTAACCTGGATAAGTTCAGGGTCTTGTTTAAAGATTGACTTATCGAGAGTACACGAGCTTGGAGTAGCATCATGCAAACAGGCAGGTTTAACCAAGTTTCAATGAAGGCGGCTTAGTAGCCTGGGTTCATCCTCGCTATCTGTAAGTCGTGCTCTCACATGACAAACCGGCGTTTTAACCTTAACAAGTTCAGGGTCTTGTTCTAAAGATTGACTGTTAAGAGTTCGCTGGGCCAATCAGGATTACCTGATGAAGAAGCAGCTGGCATACAGGCAGGATGACCCGGAAGGGTTATGTCCTCTTTGGTGAATACACCTATGTTTGAACAAGATAACCCCCAAGTAACCATAATAAGTTGAGCCCATAAGGCAGGATACCCATGTTTGAACCGCACATCATGGCAGCAAGTTCTCTTTGGCAACCTTAACTCGAACTTGCGAGAGATGAATTCTTTTATAACCGGATGTTAAACCGGATATTGAGAGCTTCAAAGCTTTATCGGAGAGAGATGTCTCTTGAGCTGGATTTTAAACCAGAATATCCATTTTGAGCCAGAAATTTTCTAACAGCCTTTAAACTTGAACTTGCGAGAAGTTAATTCTTTTTTGAACCGGAAATTCTTAAACCGGATTTGAGAGCTTCAGTGAGACTGACTTCCCTTGAGCCGGATTTTAAACCAGAATCTTTTCTGATGACCCAAAACTTCTTCATTGAGCCGGGATTTTGTAACTGTCATATACTTTCTAAGCCGGAAATTTTCTGATGACCTTTAAACTCGAAATTGCGAGAGATTAATTCTTTTTGAACCGGAAATTCTTAAACCGGATTGGAGAGCCTCAGAGCTTTGTGGGAGAACAGATTTCCTTTGAACCGGATTGTAAACCGGCATTCTTCATTTTGAACCGGAAATTTTCTGATGGCTTTTCAATTTTCATCAATATGGCAGTAGCCTCCAGGACCGGGTTCTTAAATTTGCTGAAACTGGCAAGATTTGCTGAGTCATGTCATCGTAGCCCCCGAGTCTCAAAGGTGACTCAAGGAGTTGGCTTGAGACTCTCCATATTTGACTGTGATATAAACCGGCATAACTTGTATATCATTGGTGCTGATAGCACGCTGTGAATCCACAGAAGGTTGAGGTGACTGCGGCGGGTTATAAATGATCCCGTATGAGCCGTGTCAGCAACTCGGCCAATGGTTCCTTCCAACTGGCGATTTGAAGTTAACAAAACTGTAGTGGCGGCGACTTGTGCGCATGTCCATTGATCCATCCAGCGCAGACGACGGATGAATGATAATTTGCCTCCAATTTGTTGGAAGAAAACCGGGCTACCCAAGCAGTGACCTGCTCATACTCAATAAATAGCTCATGCAAATAGGTGCGGCCCAGTATGTTGATGTAGACCAGGCCGCGAGAGACGGACGACAAAGACGACCACAACATCAGGGGCAGCTTGGACAGATGAGTCGACCGCGGCATTGTAAGTCGGCGCGGATGAGCGAGTTGATTCCCAGGGACGGTCCTGGTGAGTTGAAGTAGTCCGGACTGTAAGGGCGGCGGCTTGCGCGCATCCATTTACCGGGTAATGAGGCACGGACGAATACCGGGTGCAACGTTGCCAGTACGTTGATACGTCCCCAACGTATCTATACTTTTTGATTGCTCCATGCTATATTATCTTCTGTTTTGGACATTATTGGGCTTTATTATCCACTTTTATATTATTTTTTGGACTAACCTATTAACCGGAGGCCCAGCCCAGAATTGCTGTTTTTTGCCTATTTCAGAGTTTCGTAGAAAAAGAATATCAAACGGAGTCCAAACGGAATGAAACCTTCGGGAATGTGATTTTCGGAATGAACATGATCCAGGAGACTTGGACCCTACGTCAAGCAACCAACAGGGAAGCCACGAGATAGGGGGCGCGCCTACCCCCCAGGGCGCGCCCTCCATCCTCGTGGGCCCCCTATTGCTCCACCGACGTACTTCTTCCTCCTATATATACCTACGTACCCACAAATGATCAGATACGGAGCCAAAAACCTAATTCCACCGCCGCAACCTTCTGTACCCACGAGATCCCATCTTGGGGCCTGTTCCGGAGCTCCGCCGGAGGGGGCATCGATCACGGAGGGCTTCTACATCAACACCATAGCCTCTCCGATGAAGTGTGAGTAGTTTACCTCAGACCTTCGGGTCCATAGTTAGTAGCTAGATGGCTTCTTCTCTCTTTTTGGATCTCAATACAATGTTCTCCACCTCTCTCGTGGAGATCAATTCGATGTAATCTTCTTCTGCGGTGTGTTTGTTGAGACCGATGAATTGTGGGTTTATGATCAAGTTTATCTATGAATAATATTTGAATCTTCTCTGAATTCTTTTGTGTATGATTGGTCATCTTTGCAAGTCTCTTCAAATTATCAATTTGGTTTGGCCTACTAGATTGATCTTTCTTGCAATGGGAGAAGTGCTTAGCTTTGGGTTCAATCTTGCGGTGTCCTTTCCCAGTGACAGTAGGGGCAGCAAGGCACATATTGTATTGTTGCCATCGAGGATAACAAAGATGGGGTTTTTATCATATTGCATGAATTTATCCCTCTACATCATGTCATCTTGCTTAAGGTGTTACTCTATTCTTATGAACTTAATACTCTAGATGCATGCTGGATAGCGGTCGATGTGTGGAGTAATAGTAGTAGATGCAGGCAGGAGTCGGTCTACTTGTCTCGGACGTGATGCCTATATACATGATCATACCTAGATATTCTCATAACTATGCTCAATTCTGTCAATTGCTCAACAGTAATTTGTTCACCCACCGTGAAATACTTATGCTCTTGAGAGAAGCCACTAGTGAAACCTATGGCCCCCGGGTCTATCTTCATCATATTAATCTTCCAACACTTAGTTATTTCCATTGATTTTTACTTTGCTTTTATTTTACTTTGCATCTTTATCATAAAAATACCAAAAATATTATCCTATCATATCTATCAGATCTCACTCTCGTAAGTGACCGTGTAGGGATTGACAACCCCTTATCGCATTCATTGCGAGGATTTACTTGTTTTGTGTAGGTGCGAGGGATTCGCGCGTAGCCTCCTACTGGATTGATACCTTGGTTCTCAAAAACTGAGGGAAATACTTACGCTACTTTGCTGCATCACCCTTTCCTCTTCAAGGGAAAACCAACGCAGTGCTCAAGAGGTAGCAAGAAGGATTTCTGGCGCCGTTGCCGGGGAGGTCTACGCAAAAGTCAAGATACAAGGTACCCATCACAAACCCTTATGTCCCGCATTACATTATTTGCCATTTGCCTCTCGTTTTCCTCTCCCCCACTTCACCCTTGCCGTTTTATTCGCCCCCTCTTTTCCCTTTGCCTCTTTTTGCCCGTCTCTTGTTTGCTCGTGTGTTGGATTGCTTGCTTGTCACGATGGCTCAAGATAATACCAAATTATGTGACTTTACCAATACCAACAATAATGATTTCCTTAGCACTCCGATTGCTCCTCTTACCGATACTAAATCTTGTGAAATCAATGCTGCTTTGTTGAATCTTGTCAGGAAAAATCAATTCGCCGGCCTTCCTAGTGAAGATGCCGCTACTCATCTAAATAGCTTCGTTGATTTTTGTGATATGCAAAAGAAGAAAGATGTTGATAATGATATTGTTAAACTGAAGCTATTTCCTTTTTCGCTTAGAGATCGTGCTAAAGCTTGGTTTTCGTCTTTGCCTAAAAATAGTATTGATTCTTGGAATAAGTGCAAAGATGCTTTTATCTCTAAGTATTTTCTTCTCGCTAAGATTATCTCTCTTAGAAACGATATTATGAATTTTAAGCAACTTTATCATGAACATGTTGCACAAGCTTGGGAGAGGATGAAATTAATGATACATAATTGCCCTACTCATGGTTTGAATTTGTCGATGATTATACAAATTTTTTATGCCGGATTGAATTTTGCTTCTAGAAATCTTTTAGATTCAGCCGTGGGAGGCACTTTTATGGAAATCACTTTAGGAGAAGCTACTAAACTCCTAGATAATATTATGGTTAATTATTCTCAATGGCACACTGACAGATCTACTAATAAAAAAGTGCATGCGATGGAAGAAATTAATGTTTTGAGTGGAAAGATGGATGAACTTATGAAATTATTTGCTACTAAGAGTGTTTCTTCTGATCCCAATGACATGCCTTTGTCTACTTTGATTGAGAATAGTAATGAATCTATGGATGTGAATTTTGTTGGTAGGAATAATTTTGGTAACAACGCGTATAGAGGAAACTTTAATCCTAGGCCTTATCCTAGTAATTCCTCTAACAATTATGGTCATTCCTACAACAATTCTTATGGAAACTTTAATAAGATGCCCTCTGAATTTGAGACTAGTGTTAAAGAGTTTATGAATTCGCAAAAGAATTTCAATGCTTTGCTTGAAGAAAAATTGCTTAAAGTTGATGAATTGGCTAGGAACGTTGATAGAATTTCTTTTGATGTTGATTCTTTGAAACTGAGATCTATTCCTCCTAAGCATGATATCAATGAGTCCCTCAAAGCCATGAGAATTTCCATTGATGATTTCAAAGAAAGAACCGCTAGGATGCGTGCTAAGAAAGATTGCTTTATAAAAGCGTGTTCTTCTAACTTTTATGAAAACAAAGATGAAGATCTAAAAGTTATTGATGTGTCCCCTATTAAATCTTTGTTTTGCAATATGAATCTTGATAATGATGGGACTGAATATGATCCACCTTTACCTAGAAGGCGTTCCAAAAACTCGGAGTTTTTAGATCTTGATGCTAAAATTGATAAAAGTGGGATTGAAGAGAACAAAACCCTAGATATTAATAAACCCACTATTTTGGATTTCAAGGAATTTAATTATGATAATTGCTCTTTGATAGATTGTATCTCCTTGTTGCAATCCGTGCTAAATTCTCCTCATGCTTATAGTCAAAATAATGCTTTTACCAAACATATCGTTGATGCTTTGATGCAATCTTATGAAGAAAAGCTTGAGTTGGAAGTTTCTATCCCTAGAAAACTTTATGATGAGTGGGAACCTACTATTAAAATTAAGATTAAAGATCATGAATGCTATGCTTTGTGTGATTTGGGTGCTAGTGTTTCCACGATTCCAAAAACTTTGTGCGATTTGTTAGGTTTCCGTGATTTTGATGATTGCTCTTTAAACTTGCACCTTGTGGATTCCACTATTAAGAAACCTATGGGAAGAATTAATGATGTTCTTATTGTTGCAAATAGGAACTATGTGCCCGTAGATTTTATCGTTCTTGACATAGATTGCAATCCTTCATGTCCTATTATTCTTGGTAGACCTTTCCGTAGAACGATTGGTGCAATTATTGATATGAAGGAAGGGAATATTAGATTCCAATTTCCATTAAAGAAAGGCATGGAAAACTTCCCTAGGAAGAAAATAAAATTACCATATGAATCTATCATGAGAGCCACTTATGGATTGCCTACCAAAGATGGCTATACCTAGATCTATCCTTGCTTTGATGCCTAGCTAGGGGCATTAAACGATAGCGCTTGTTGGGAGGCAACCCAATTTTATTTTTAGTTTTTTTCTTTTTGCTTCTGTTTAGGAAAAAATATTTGTTCTAGCCTCTGGTTAGATGTGTTTTTATGTTTTAATTAGTGTTTGTGCCAAGTTAAACCTATAGGATCTTCTTGGATGATAGTTATTTGATCTTGCAGAAATTTCCAGAAACTTTCTGTTCACGAAAACAATTGTTAAAAATCACCAGAACGCGATAAAATATTTATTCCAATTGCTTCTGATTAATAAACAAATTGTCTAGGTTGTCCTATTTTGGCTGATTTTTTGGAGTTCCAGAAGTTTGCGTTAGTTACAGATACTACAGACTGTTCGGTTTTTGACACATTCTGTTTTTCGTGTGTTGTTTGCTTATTTTGATGAATCTATGGCTAGTAAAATAGTTTATAAACCATAGAGAAGTTGGAATACAGTAGGTTTAACACCAATATAAATAAATAATAAGTTCATTACAGTACCTTGAAGTGGTCTTTTGTCTTCTTTCGCTAACGGAGCTCACGAGATTTTCTGCTGAGTTTTGTGTTGTGAAGTTTTCAAATTTTGGGTGAAAGATTTGATGGATTATGGAACAAGGAGTTGCAAGAGCCTAAGCTTGGGGATGCCCATGATACACCCAAGATAATCTAAGGACACCAAAAAGCCAAAGCTTGGGGATGCCCTGGAAGGCATCCCCTCTTTCGTCTACTTCCATCGGTAACTTTACTTGGAGCTATATTTTTATTCACCACATGATATGTGTTTTGCTTGGAGCGTCTTGTATGATTTTAGTCTTTGCTTTTTAGTTTACCACAATCATCCTTGCTGTACACACCTTTTGAGAGAGACACACATGATTCGTAAATTATTAGAATACTCTATGTGCTTCACTTATATCTTTTGAGTTATATAGTTTTTGCTCTAGTACTTCACTTATATCTGTCAAAGCACGGTGGTGGATTTGTTTTATAGAAACTATTGATCTCTCATGCTTCACTTAGATTATTTTGAGAGTCTTAAATAGCATGGTAATTTGCTTAAATAATCCTAATATGCTAGGTATTCAAGAATAGTAAAAATTCTTATGAATGTGTTGAATACTATGAGAAGTTTGATGCTTGATAATTGTTTTGAGATATGAAGATGGTGATATTAGAGTCATGCTAGTTGAGTAGTTGTGAATTTGAGAAATACTTGTGTTAAAGTTTGTGATTCCCGTAGCATGCACGTATGGTGAACCGTTATGTGAGGAAGTCGGAGCATGATTTATTTATTGATTGTCTTCCTTATGAGTGGCGGTCGGGGACGAGCGATGGTCTTTTCCTACCAATCTATCCCCCCTAGGAGCATGCGCGTAATACTTTGCTTTGATAACTTGTAGATTTTTGCAATAAGTATATGAATTCTTTATGACTAATGTTGAGTTCATGGATTATACGCACTTTTCCTCCTTCCACCATTGCTAGCCTCTCTAATACCGCGCACTTTTCGTCGGTATCATACACCCACCATATACCTTCCTCAAAACAGCCACCATACCTACCTATCATGGCATTTCCATAGCCATTCCGAGATATATTGCCATGCAACTTACCACCATTCCGTTTACTATGACACGCTCCATCATTGTCATACTGCTTTGCATGATCATGTAGTTGACAATGTATTTGTGGCAAAGCCACCGTTCATAATTCTTTCATACATGTCAGTCTTGATTCATTGCATATCCCAGTACACCGTCGGAGGCATTCATATAGAGTCATATTTTGTTCTAAGTATCGAGTTTTAATTGTTGAGTTGTAAGAAAATAAAAGTGTGATGATCATCATTTTTAGAGCATTGTCCCAAGTGAGGAAAGGATGATGGAGACTATGATTCCCCACAAGTCGGGATGAGACTCCGGACGAAAAAAAAGAGGCCATAAAAAAAGGCCCAAATAAAAAAAAGTGAGAAAAAGAGAGAAGGGACAATGTTACTATCCTTTTACCACACTTGTGCTTCAAAGTAGCACCATGATCTTCATGATAGAGAGTCTCCTATGATATCACTTTCATATACTAGTGGGAACTTTTCATTATAGAACTTGGCTTGTATATTCCAATGATGGGCTTCCTCAAAATGCCCTAGGTCTTCGTGAGCAAGCGAGTTGGATGCACACCCACTTAGTTTCTTTTGTTGAGCTTTCATATACTTATAGCTCTAGTGCATCCGTTGCATGGCAATCCCTACTCACTCACATTGATATCTATTGATGGGCATCTCCATAGCCCGTTGATACGCCTAGTTGATGTGAGACTATCTTCTCCTTTTTGTCTTCTCCACAACCACCATTCTATTCCACATATAGTGCTATGTCCATGGCTCACGCTCATGTATTGTGTGAAGATTGAAAAAGTTTGAGAACGTCAAAAGTATGAAACAAATGCTTGGCTTGTCATTGGGGTTGTGCATGATTTAAATACTTTGTGTGGTGAAGATAGAGCATAGCCAGACTATATGATTTTGTAGGGATAACTTTCTTTGGCCATGTTATTTTGAGAAGACATAATTGCTTAGTTAGTATGCTTGAAGTATTATTATTTTTATGTCAATATGAACTTTTGTCTTGAATCTTTCGGATCTGAATATTCATACCACAATTAAGAAGAATTACATTGAAATTATGCCAAGTAGCACTCCGCATCAAAAATTCTGTTTTTATCATTTACCTACTCGAGGACGAGCAGGAATTAAGCTTGGGGATGCTTGATATGTCTCCAACGTATCTATAATTTTTGATTGCTCCATGCTATATTATCTTCTGTTTTGGACATTATTGGGCTTTATTATCCACTTTTATATTAATTTTGGGACTAACCTTTAACCGGAGGCCCAGCTCAGAATTGCTGTTTTTTGCCTATTTCAGAGTTTCGCAGAAAAAGAATATCAAACGGAGTCCAAACGGAATGAAACCTTCGGGAACGTGATTTTCGGAACGAACATGATCCAGGAGACTTGGACCCTACGTCAAGCAACCAACATGGAAGCCACGAGGTAGGGGGCGCGCCTACCCCCCCAAGGCGCGCTCTCCACCCTCGTGGGCCCCCTGTTGCTCCACCGACGTACTTCTTCCTCCTATATATACCTACGTACCCCCAAATGATCAGATACGGAGCCAAAAACCTAATTCCACCGCCGCAACCTTCTGTACCCACGAGATTCCATCTTGGGGCCTGTTCCGGAGCTCCGCCAGAGGGGGCATCGATCATGGAGGGCTTCTACATAACACCATAGCCTCTCCGATGAAGTGTGAGTAGTTTACCTCAGACCTTCGGGTCCATAGTTAGTAGCTAGATGGCTTCTTCTCTCTTTTTGGATCTCAATACAATGTTCTCCCCCTCTATCGTGGAGATCTATTCAATGTAATCTTCTTTTGCGGTGTGTTTGTTGAGACCGATGAATTGTGGGTTTATGCTCAAGTTTATCTATGAATAATATTTGAATCTTCTCTGAATTCTTTTTTGTATGATTGGTTATCTTTGCAAGTCTCTTCGAATTATCAGTTTGGTTTGGCCTACTATATTGTTCTTTCTTGCAATGGGAGAAGTGCTTAGCTTTGGGTTCAATCTTGCGGTGTCCTTTCCTAGTGACAGTAGGGGCAGCAAGGCACATATTGTTGCCATCGAGGATAACAAGATGGGTTTTTTATCATATTGCATGAATTTATCCCTCTAGATCATGTCATGTTGCTTAAGGCGTTACTCTGTTCTTATGAACTTAATACTCTAGATGCATGCTGGATAGCGGTCGATGTGTGGAGTAATAGTAGTAGATGCAGGCAAGAGTCGGTCTACTTGTCTCGGACGTGATGCCTATATACATGATCATACCTAGATATTCTCATAACTATGCTCAATTCTGTCAATTGCTCAACAGTAATTTGTTCACCCATCGTGAAATACTTATGCTCTTGAGAGAAGCCACTAGTGAAACCTATGGCCCCCGGGTCTATCTTCATCATATTAATCTTCCAACACTTAGTTATTTCCGTTGCTTTTTACTTTGCTTTTATTTTACTTTGCATCTTTATCATAAAAATACCAAAAATATTATCCTATCATATCTATCAGATCTCACTCTCGTAAGTGACCGTGTAGGGATTGACAACCCCTTATCGCGTTGGTTGCGAGGATTTATTTGTTTTGTGTAGGTGCGAGGGACTCGCGCGTAGCCTCCTACTGGATTGATACCTTGGTTCTCAAAAACTGAGGGAAATACTTACACTACTTTGCTGCATCACCCTTTCCTCTTTAAGGGAAAACCAACGCAGTGCTCAAGAGGTAGCAAGAAGGATTTCTGCCCCTCGTGGCTCCCCTGACGTACTTCTTCCTCCTATATATACCAATATACCCTAAAACCTTCGGGGAACAGAATAGGGGAGTTCCGCCGCCGCAAGCCTCTGTAGCCACCAAAAACCAATCGGGACCCTGTTCCGGCACCCTGCCGGAGGGGGGGAACCCTCACCGGTGGCCATCTTCATCATCCCGGCGCTCTCCATGACGAGGAGGGAGTAGTTCACCCTCAGGGCTGAGGGTATGTACCAGTAGCTATGTGTTTGATCTCTCTCTCTCTCGTGTTCTTGATTTGGCACGATCTTGATGTATCGCGAGCTTTGCTATTATAGTTGGATCTTATGTTGCTTCTCCCCCTCTACTCTCTTGTAATGGATTGAGTTTTCCCTTTGAAGTAATCTTATCGGATTGAGTCTTTAATGATTTGAGAACAATTGATGTATGTCTTGCCGTGCGTATCTGTGGTGACAATGGGATATCACGTGATTCACTTGATGTATGTTTTGGTGATCAACTTGTGGGTTCCGCCCATGAACCTATGCATAGGGGTTGGCACACGTTTTCGTCTTGACTCTCCGGTAGAAACTTTGGGGCACTCTTTGAAGTACTTTGTGTTGGTTTGAATAGATGAATCTGAGATTGTGTGATGCATATCATATAATCATACCCATGGATACTTGAGATGACATTGGAGTATCTAGGTGACATTAGGGTTTTGGTTGATTTGTGTCTTAAGGTGTTATTCTAGTACGAACTCTATGATAGATCAATCAGAAAGAATAACTTTGAGGTGGTTTCGTACCCTGCCATAATCTCTTCGTTTGTTCTTTGCTATTAGTGACTTTGGAGTGACTCTTTCTTGCATGTCTAGGGATAGTTATATGATCCAATTATGTTATTATTGTTGAGAGAACTTGCACTAGTGAAAGTATGAACCCTAGGCCTTGTTTCCTAGCATTGCAATACCGTTTACGCTCACTTTTATCGCCTGTTACCTTGCTGTTTTTATATTTTCAGATTACAAATACCTATATCTACCATCCATATTGCACTTGTATCACCATCTCTTCGCCAAACTAGTGCACCTATACAATTTACCATTGTATTGGGTGTGTTGGGGACACAAGAGACTCTTTGTTATCTAGTTGCAGGGTTGTTTGAGAGAGACCATCTTCATCCTACGCCTCCCACGGATTGATAACCCTTAGGTCATCCACCTGAGGGAAATTTGCTACTGTCCTACAAACCTCTGCACTTGTAGGCCCAACAAAGTCTACAAGAAGAAGGTTGTGTAGTAGACATCATACGTGCTCCGTATCCGTGGTATAAACCACATTTGTAGTGAATAATTGTCCTGCGTACAAAAAAGACAGCAGGGCGGAGTAGTTGTTTGTCGAAGGAAATCAACATGTACTTAACAAAATATGTAAGATAAATATCACCTGATTTTTAGGCGACAGATGATCATTATATGGCGTCCGTAGATAACCAAGAACTTTTGTTTTGATCCTTTCAAGGGCTTTGCCAGAGTTCGCTGTAGTTTGTATAATCTTCTCTCCAAGAAATTGGGGCATATTTATCCTCGGGAGCGCCTCGTATATCTTCTGATATGATCATATTTTTTAAGCCATACCTTGACTTTTCCTTCGTTTCCTTCTTTCCATCCAGAGCAAGCGCAGAGGAAACAAGGCTCCTTCTCTGGCAGAGCGAACGATGAGAGCCCGCGGCGCCGGAACTGGTTGCGGCAGAGGCGGCCCGGGCAGAACCGTCGCGGGCGCGGGGCGGTCTAGGCCACAACAGTATGGGCAGCGAGGCCATGATGAGGCGGCAAGGTCGGTCCAAGGCGGCAGCTCAAACAAATAGGGCCTCACCGGGCTTTGACCCGGCGGCAACTCAGTGGCGACATTGAAACAACGGCCGTAACGGTGCACACCAGCAGCTTGTAGAAGATTAAGATCGAGGCGGTCGGCGGTTTGTGAGGGTAGCATGGCGACTCGGCGTGAGCTTGCAATAGGGGCGGCTCAAAATGAGGCAACGGCGGCTCAGCGTGACGCAAGGCGCGGCGGCTCAGGGAGGCCCCCAGTGAGATGGCACACGGCAGCTAGGTGGTAAGGCGGCAACAACGACAGCGTCCGGTGGTTTAGGGTGGAGGCGGCCGAACAAAGGACCACTCAAGGCCATACGAATAGAGGCGAGATCCGGCGGTACGACCTGGCGAGGCAGCAGCTGAAGCGGGATGGGACAACAAATCGGTGTCGAGCAGAGGTAACCCGGCGCGGAAATGGCTCGGCGGATCAAGGTGCAGTCTGGCGGAGGTGAGCACGACGGCGGACCGGCGCGGGGGCTGCACTAAGCATCTCTTCGGCGACGCAGGGCCGGCGGCCGGTCGATTCAAGGGCGGCATGTGGCCGCAAGCCCGGGCGACTCGGAAATGGCTCCAGGTTGGGGCCACTCAGCAGCGGTAAAACGCGGTGTAGAAAAAGCAAGGCCATAGTGGCGGCAGTCGGAGGTGCGCCTGGCGATGGTGACCCGGCGGAGGCCGGTGGGTTGTGGCAGAGATGGAGTCCAGCTGATGTGTTGAACCCTGGCCGGTTTAGTGCAGCAGAAAGACGCCCACAGTAGCGCAAAGCCGGCCACAGCGGAAGGTGTACTGCGTCCGCGGTAGGTCGAAACAGCTCGCAATCTCGAGGCTAAACCGGAGCGGCTTATAAGAAGGCCGCGGCAGCAGGCGATGCGGCGATTCAGAGTAGAGTTGACCCGGCGAGGCAGCTTCAGAGGTGGCTCAGGGAACGGTGATTTATCCATGGCGGGCTACGGCGCTTCAACAGAGCAGGGGGTGTTTCACCCAAAGTTGCCGGCGAGTTTGACGAAGGCGAAGCAAGGTTGCACGGAGACGACCCGACGGAGACGGCGGTTTAGCGGAAGCCAGTAGGAGTGGCGGTTCGAGGCCAGCAGCTTGTTCGCACACGAACACGTCACCGTGCACCTCCAACGCCGAGGGTGATGCACCGCAGCTCACGTCGAAGGAGACCCGTCCGGAAGTGCGGTATGCAGGCAATCCAGCGGGCGCTTTTGAAGACCCGAAACCCCACACGCCCGGGAGGGACCTCGTCAGGGCGCGCCGCGGCTATGGGCTGCCCTAGGTCGACCTGATCGCCCCTAGGGCCTCTAGGTTTGCCGCCCTGCAAAAGAAGAACGAACGAAGAACGAGGAAGAAGAAGAACGAGGAAGAAGAAGAACAAGGGAGGGAGATAAAAGTAAAAGTAAAAAGTGGTAGATGGATTGATCAATTGTGTGTTGTTCAATCGGCCGTCACCCCTTAGGTATATAAGAGGCGGCTAGACTTCCCGTGCAAGGAAAAGGTTTGGATTCACGTCCAAAACCCTAGTCAAATTTAGATTGGTTTTGTCCGAACTTTCCAAAACTATTCGGTCTAAAATTGGCTGCACCTTGCGGGTCTTTTTTGAGGTGGTAAACATCCTCGGATGGAAATGAGCCCAAAAGCAATCTTGACCGTTTCGACGAGACCAACAACTTCCATGTTGAACGTTTTTTGATCAGAGGTCATATCTAGGGTGTAATTGCTCGTGCAAAACAGCTAATTATTCACGCAGCTCATCACACATACCCACATATGTGTGTGGTTCCGGGCGTCATATTTTGCTCACTGGAGGGTCGCGCTGTACGGTCTCTAACTTTTGCATACGACATTGGATTGGAACGATCTTTATATCAAAATCGATCGCTTCGACGAGGCGCACAACTTTAATGTTGAAACGTTCTAAATTTTAAGCCATCCTAATGGGGTTTCTAGCCATTTTTTAATCTGGTGTCGACATGAGCATCTCTGAACTTGTCATATCTTTTGCATCCGAGCTCCGTTTTAGACCACCTTCATATTCATCTTGATCTTCTCGAAGAGAGCCATCTTATGAGGACTTTCAATAGTAACTTTGAATTAATCTTGACACAGCTTCAAGCCACTCTTTATAATCGTGCCACTTTTGAGCGTCAACACATGCCCCCCTGTTTTTCGGCAAAGCTAGCGTGCCGAAAAATAACTTGTACCAAGTTTGTTCTAAGGATGATCGCAACACTCCATCGGCCATTTATATGTTCTTAGGACGAGAAGTATATATCGGCCATGTCTTGTGTGAACTTTTTAATGCAAACTTGGGTGAAACCTTCTCAGTTTCATTAACAATCCGGCGATAAAGTTCCATAGATATGTATCTCAAGGTCATCCTCCGAACCATATTATTCACCGTTTTGCTAGGATTTTGTTGATAATCAACAATAAACTTTCTCCAATCCTTACTTTTGCCTGCATAAAAATTTCATTAGTGGCCAAAGCTGTGGACTTCAGTTCGGCCTTACCTATGTTGACGAGACTAAGCATAAGCTATTGAGAGAAATGTAATACAACATGATTAACGTAGAAGCCGGATGTTTGCTGTGCCAATTCTTTCGAATTGTCATGTCTAAATATATGAACAATTTTAAAGCAAACCAAGGTAAATTTTGCATCAAGACATACCCCAAGATAAACTATAAGTGATTCGTCAAAACATTGATAACCCTTAGATATTTGTTGCACTACTCATAACGAATCACCGAAGGCCTCAATATGTATAGCACCTATAGCAAGTAAAAAGATTCAATCCGAATGACAATCCATATTCGGCTTTGATTAATCGTGCATAAAAATATTCTAAGCGGCATGAGGCTTCAAAAAATAGTGCCATAAGGAGATATATAAACAACACCAACACTTTGGCCATTGCTACGAATTGAACCATCAAAACATAATCTCCATATTATTAGAGAGACAATGCTAACATCAATATTATGCATGTCATTAATCCAATGTTCAGTAATAAAATCAGCTATGATTTGGCCTCTTATAGATCTCAAAGATACATAAGCCAAATCATATCCAAACAAAGTATAAGCCCACTAGCCAATTCTGCAACTATGAATTGGCCTATGCAGTATATATTCAATGACATCGGTCATGATGTCTCAACTCCATTCAATCATAATATAGTCATACATATAAATTTCCATGAGCACGTACCTTATCTCGCTCTCCAATCGAACTAAGGACGATGTTAGAGTACTACACCGGCCATGCATTGACATAATCTTAGGACGATAGATAAATATCGACCATTACCATGTAAACTTCATTCAAAGCACATATAGCCGAAATAAACAAATGAAATGACAAATCAAGTATTTCGGCCCTTTGGATCAGCAACAAACTTGTAGCTAATCAAATGTATAGTGATTTGGCAATACCCTTTCATGATGTAAGAAATATATTGCATCCATGGATTAAAATAAGCCCATTGAGGGTTACCAATCATACCTGATGACGAATTCCATGGCATAAGCGTTAATGGCATAGTTGAAGAATATGGATAATGTGTAGACTGAAGATGTTGAAACCTTCTGCTTGGTCCTTCATAGTTTTCACTCTTTTTCTTCTTCACCTTCGCCGCACTTCTTGTAATGGAAGCTTGCACATAATTATTATTTTGAGTACTTCCTTTGGGAACCCATGCCATGTTCATTTCTTCAAGTTCTTGTGCACTAAGCTTTTGTAACTCCTTGTTTTGCCAATACGATAAGCCGAGTGAGCACCTCGACTGTGATTTTGTCTCAACCAATGGAAACTCTTTTTGGGCCTTGTGCACCCTCAACTTCTTTTCTTCAGATTTGGCACTGTGATTTTTATCAATTGATTGCTTCACTTGTTTGCCTTTTGTAGCCAATGTCAACACTTTAATTGGCTCTTTGTTATTTGAGATCAAATCTGAAGTAGCACACTTACGACCATCTCTTTTCATGCGGTAA
Organism: Aegilops tauschii subsp. strangulata; assembly: GCF_002575655.3. NCBI lineage: Eukaryota > Viridiplantae > Streptophyta > Magnoliopsida > Poales > Poaceae > Aegilops > Aegilops tauschii. The sequence goes on from NC_053036.3 coordinate 283,976,808, forward strand.
ACTTGCTTTACCACCTCTTTCTTCTTCCTTGAGCTCTGGACCGATTCCTTATGATTGAAACGGTCTTTGATGCGTGATTGTTCAAATGTTGATCTTCTTGGAGCTGCATAGTATTGGTGAGAAGGTCTAAAATAAGATGGAGAATGTGCCCTTGTATCATACCTGTCCCATGATGAATATGGATCTACATGAGCATAGGGAGGCATCCCCGGCATTGGCATTGGCGGCCCAAAATAAGGATATAAATATGTTGCATTGAAATTCTCACTTTGCCAATATCGATCCTCATATTTGCGCCTTGGGGGTGATCTTGGTTTCTTTGCATGATTTGGCCGATAAGCATTCTTCTCTTCACTCCTCTTTTGATATTTATCCAATAGTTCAGCAAAGGTGATTTTTGATCTCTTACACTTGCGCTTATTTCGGCCTTTGTTTTATTTTGGTTTGCTTTCATTCATCATTGGATTTGCTTGCTGCCCCCCAGTCCTTGGTGTCTCCATTGTAGCTTCGATGGAATTTTCGCCCTCAAGATTATGTTCATTATGCTCTTCAACAACTTCTTTGCTTGAAAGCTTGATCCCATCACCTGTAGTTTTTACCTTCTCTTTAAATGGACCGGCTTGAAGCAGCCGATACAAAAACTTTCTGCCATCGGGACCAATCGGAATAGACTGGTCATCTCTTGGTGTCTCAACAAATTTCAATCATTCTTTATCAATGGCCGATTTAACTATTTGACGAAACATGTTGCAATCCTCAAAATTATGCTTGGATGAATCATGCAACTTACAATACATTCGTCCCTAGACAGATGGCTGAACATGGTGATCAAGAATTCTAATATAACTATTTCTCAATAACAAATCAAATATTTGATCACACATGCTTGAATTGAAGGTAAACTTTTTATTCTCTAGCCGATCTTGCTATGAGAACGGCTTTGGAGTTAAGCAAACGAATGGTTCAGATTTTGCATCACCCCATTCGGCTATGCATTGTGTTTTGCACTCTATCTCCGATATCTTTGGATAAGAAACTATACTTGCATCGTTTTGCTGAGAAGATTTTAACCTTGGCTTTAAATTTCTGAAACAAAAATAGTTAGAACATACATGTCTCAATTGAGACCAAGTGTAAGCCAAGTAAGAAATAAGCAAAGCTACCCAATTAGATATGAGCTTTAGATAAAGCAATGGGGAAAGCCTTGGCTGCAATAATTTTTCGCTATCGGTCTTTCTGAATGGTGCAATGTGTTGACCGATATGCTTTGTGACAATCTGATTGCTAACAAATAAATACCCTTCTTCATTGGTCTCTCAAATATTTCCTATGAAGATTTTTCTAATATATGCATCAACAACTAAGTCATGACCAAATCTGAAAATAGGTAAATTAATTGCTAGACATACTGTTGGGGAACGTAGCAGAAATTCAAAATTTTCCTACGTGTCACCAAGATCAATCTAGGAGATCCTAGCAACGAGAGGGGGGAGTGCATCTACATACCCTTGTAGATCGCGAGCGGAAGCGTTCAAGAGAACGGGGTTGATGGAGTCGTACTCGTCATGATCCAAATCACCGATGATCCTAGCGCCGAACGGACGGCACCTCCGCGTTCAACACACGTACGGAGCAGCGACGTCTCCTTCTTCTTGATCCAGCAAGGGGGGAGGAGAGGTTGATGGAGATCCAGCAGCATGACGGCGTGGTGGTGGAAGTAGCGGGATCCCGGCAGGGCTTCGCCAAGCGCAAGCGGGGAGGAAGAGGTGTCACGGGAGGGAGGGAGGCGCCAGGGCTTGGGGTGCTGCTCCCATGCGCCTCCCCACTATATATAGGGGTGGAGGGGGCTGGTTTCTTGCCCTCCAAGTCCATTGGGGCGTTGGCAAAGGTGGGGGAAAGAAATCCCATCATTTCCCTTCCCCACCGATTGTTATCCCCCTTTTTTAGGGATCTTGATCTTATCCCTTCGGGATATGATCTTATTCCTTCTAAGGTGGGATCTTGGTGCACCTTGACCAGGGGTGTGGGGCCTTGCCCCCACTACCCACGTTCATGTGGGCCCCCCATGCAGGTGGGCCCCACTTCGGAACCTTCTAGAACCTTCCCGGTACAATACCGAAAAATCCCGAACATTTTCCGGTGGCCAAAATAGGACTTCCCATATATAAATATTTACCTCCGGACCATTCTGGAACTCCTCGTGACGTCCGGGATCTCATCCGGGACTCCGAACAACTTTCGGTTAACCGCATACTAATATCTCTACAAGCCTAGCGTCACCGAACCTTAAGTGTGTAGACCCTACGGATTCGGGAGACATGCAGACATGACCGAGACGACTCTCCGGTCAATAACCAACAGCGGGATCTGGATACCCATGTTGGCTCCCACATGTTCCACGATGATCTCATCGGATGAACCACGATGTCGAGGATTCAATCAATCACGTATACAATTCCCTTTGTCAATCGGTACGTTACTTGCCCGAGATTCAATCATCGGTATCCCCATACCTTGTTCAATCTCGTTACCGGCAAGTCACTTTACTCGTACCGTAATGCATGATCCCGTGACCAAACACTTGGTCACATTGAGCTCTTTATGATGATGCATTACCGAGTGGGTCCAGAGATACCTCTCTGTCATACGGAGTGACAAATCCCAGTCTCGATTCGTGCCAACCCAACAGACACTTTCGGAGATACCCGTAGTGCACCTTTATAGCCACCCAGTTACGTTGTGACGTTTGGCACACCCAAAGCACTCCTATGGTATCCGGGAGTTGCACAATCTCATGGTCTAAGGAAATGATACTTGACATTTGGAAAAGCTCTAGCAAACGAACTACACGATCTTGTGCTATGCTTAGGATTGGGTCTTGTCCATCACATCATTCTCCTAATGATGTGATCCCGTTATCAATGACATCCAATGTCCATAGTCAGGAAACCATGACTATCTTTTGATCAACGAGCTAGTCAACTAGAGGCTCACTAGGGACATGTTGTGGTCTATGTATTCACACATGTATTACGGTTTCCAGTTAATACAATTATAGCATGAACAACAGACAATTATCATGAACAAGGAAATACAATAATAACCATTTTATTATTGCCTCTAGGGCATATTTCCAACAGTCTCCCACTTGCACTAGAGTCAATAATCTAGTTCACATCGCCATGTGATTAACACTCAAAGTTCACATCGCCATGTGACTAATACCCAAGAGTTTACTAGAGTCAATAATCTAGTCCACATCACCATGTGATTAACACTCAATGAGTTCTAGGGTTCTGATCATGTTATGCTTACGAGAGAGGTTTTAGTCAACGGGTCTGCAACATTCAGATCCGTGTGTGCTTTACAAATCTCTATGTCATCTTGTAGATGTAGCTACCACGCGCCACTTGGAACTATTCCAAATAACTGCTCTACTATACGAATCTGGTTTACTACTCAGAGTCATCCGGATTAGTGTCAAAGTTTGCATCGACGTAACCCCTTACGACGAACTCTTTTACCACCTCCATAATCGAGAAAATTCCTTAGTCCACTAGATACTAAGGATAAGTTCGACCGCTGTCATGTGATCCATTCCTGGATCACTCTTGTACCCCTTGACTGACTCATGGCAAGGTACACTTCAGGTGCGGTACACTGCATAGCATACTGTAGAGCCTACGTCTAAAGCTTAGGGGACGACCTTCGTCCTTTCTCTCTCTTCTGCCGTGGTCAGGTCTTGAGTCTTACTCAATACTCACACCTTGTAACACAGCCCAGAACTCCTTCTTTGCTGATCTATTTTGAACTCCTTCAAAATCCTGTCACGGTATGTATTCATTTGAAAGTACTATTAAGCGTTTTGTATCTATCCTTATAGATCTTGATGCTCAATGTTCAAGTAGCTTAATCCAGGTTTTCCATTGAAAAACACCTTTCAAATAACCCTGGATGCTTTCCAGAAATTCTACATCATTTCTGATCAACAATATGTTAACAACATATACTCATCAAAAATTCTATAGTGCTCCCACTCACTTCTTTGGAAATACAAGTTTCTCTTAAACTTTGTATAAACCCAAAATCTTTTATCATCTCATCAAAGCGTATATTCCAACTCCGAGATGCTTACTCCAGTCCTTAGAAGGATTGCTAGAGCTTTGCATACTTGTTAGCATATTTCAGGATTGATAAAACCTTCTGGTTGTATCACATACAACCTTTCCTCAAGAAAATCGTCGAGGAAACAATGTTTTGACATCCTATCTGCAAGATTTCATAAATAATGCAGTAAATGCTAATATAATTCCAACAGACTCTTAGCATCGCTACGAGTGAGAAAGCCTCGTCGTAGTCAACTCCTTGAACTTGTCGGAAAACATCTTAACGACAAGTAGAGCTTTCTTAATGGTGACATTTACCATCATTGTCCGTCTTCCTTTTAAAATCCATCTGCACCCAACAGCCTTACGACCATCAAGTAGTTCTTCAAAGTCTACACTTTGTTTTTATACATGGATCCTCACTCAGATTTTATGGCCTTGAGCCATTCATCGGAATCCGGGCCCACCATCGCTTCTCCACAGCTCATAGGTCATCGTTGTCCAACAACAAGACTTCCAAGACAGGATTACGTACCACTCTGAAGTAGTACGCATCCTTGTCGTCCTATGAGGTTTGGTAGTGACTTGATCTGAAGTTTCATGATCACTATCATAAGCTTCCACTTCAATTGGTGTAGGTGCCACAGGAACAACTTCCTGTGCCCTGCTACACATTAGTTGAAGTGACGGTTCAAGTCTCCACCATCCTCCCACTCAATTCTTTAGAGAGAAACTTTTCCTCGGGAAAGGACCCGTTTCTAGAAACAATCACTTTTGCTTCCAGATCTGAAATAGGAGGTATACCCAACTGTTTTGGGTATTCTATGAAGATGCATTTATCCGCTTTGGGTTCGAGCTTATCAGCCCGAAACTTTTTCACATAAGCGTCGCAGCCCCAAACTTTTAAGAAACGACAGCTTAGGTTTCTCTAAACCATAGTGCATACGATGTCGTCTCAACGGAATTGCGTGGTGCCCTATTTAAAGTGAATGCGGTTGTCTCTAATGCCTAACCCATAAACGATAGTGTAATTCGATAAGAGACATCATGGTATGCACCATATCCAATAGGGTGCAGTTATGATGTGCGGACACACCATCACACTATGGTGTTCCAGGCGGTATTAGTTGTGAAACAATTTCCACAATGTCTTAATTGTGTGCCAAACTCGTAACTCAGATATTCATCTCTATGATCATATCATAGACATTTTATCCTCTTGTCACGAAGATCTTCAACTTCACTCTGAAATTACTTGAACCTTTCAATAATTCAGACTTGTGTTTCATCAAGTAAATATTCTTAGCATCTACTCAAATCATCTGTGAAGCAAGAACATAACGATATCCACTGCATGCCTCAGCACTCATTGGACTGCACACATCAAAATGTATTACATCCAACAAGTTGCTTTCTTGTTCCATCTTACTGAAAATGAGGCCTTTCAGTCATCTTGCCCATGTGGTATGATTTGCATGTCTCAAGTGATTCAAAATCAAGTGAGTCCAAACGATCCATCTGTATGGACTTTCTTCATGCATATATACTAATAGACATGGTTCGCATGTCTCAATCTTTTCAAAAATGAGTGAGTTCAAAGATCCATCAACATGGAGCTTCTTCATGCGTTTTATACCAATATGACTCAAGTGGCAGTGCCACAAGTATGTGGTACTATCATTATTATCTTATATCTTTTGGCATGAACATGTGTATCACTACGATCGAGATTCAGTAAACCATTCATTTTAGGTGCAAGACCATTGAAGGTATTATTCAAATAGACAGAGTAACCATTATTCTCCTTAAATGAATAACCGTATTGCGATAAACATAATCCAATCATGTCTATGCTCAACGCAAACACCAAATAACAATTATTTAGGTTTAACACCAATCTCGATGGTAGAGGGAGCATGCGATGCTTGATCACATCAACCTTGGAAACACTTCCAACACATGTCGTCATCTCACCTTTAGCTAGTCTCCGTTTATTCCGTAGCCTTTTATTTCAAGTTACCAACACTTAGCAACTGAACCGGTATCTAATACCCTGGTGCTACTAGGAGTACTAGTAAAGTACACATTAATATAATGTATATCCAATATACTTCTGTCGACCTTGCCTACCTTCTCATCTACCAAGTATCTAGGGTAGTTCTGCTTCAGTGACCGTTCCCCTCATTACAGAAGCACTTAGTTTCGGGTTTGGGTTCAACCTTGGGTTTCTTCACTAGAGCAGCAACTGATTTGCCGTTTCATGAAGTATCCCTTCTTTCCCTTGCCCTTCTTGAAACTAGTGGTTTTACTAACCATCAACAATTGATGCTCCTACTTGATTTCTACTTTCGCGGTGTCAAACATCGCGAGTTGCTCAAGGATCATCATGTCTATCCCTGATATGTTATAGTTCATCACGAAGCTCTAATAGCTTGATGTCAGTGACTATGGAGAACCATCACTATCTCATCTAGAAGATTAACCCCCACTCGATTCAAGCGATTGTAGTACTCAGACAATCTGAGCACATGCTCAACGATTGAGCTTTTCTCCCTTAGTTTGCAGGCTTAAGAAACTTGTCAGAGGTCTCATACCTCCTGACATGGGCACTAGTCTGAAATCCCAATTTCAGTCTTTGGAACATCTCATATGTTCTGCGACGTTTCAAAAACATCTTCGGCGCCTCAATTCTAAACCGTTAGCATTACGCACTGAACTATCACGTAGTCATCAAAACGTGTATGTCAGATGTTCGCAACATCCATAGACGACGCTCGAGGTTCAGCACACCGAGCGGTGCATTAAGGACATAAGCCTTCTCCGCAGCAATGAGGATAATCCTCAGTTTACGGACCCAGTCCGCATAATTTCTACTATCAACTTTCAACTAAATTTTCTCTAGGAACATATCTTAAATAGTAGAACTAAAGCGTAAGCTACAACATAATTTGCAAAGACCTTTTGACTATGTTCATGATAATTAAGTTCATCTAATTATTTAATGAACTCCCACTCAGATAGACATCCCTCTAGTCATCTAAGTGATACATGATCCGAGTCAACTAGGCCGTGTCCGATCATCACGTGAGACGGACTAGTCATCATCGGTGAACATCTCCATGTTGATCGTATCTACTATACGACTCATGTTCGACCTTTCGGTCTCTTGTGTTCCGAGGCCATGTCTGTACATGCTAGGCTCGTCAAGTCAACCTAAGTGTTTCGCATGTGTAAATCTGGCTTACACCCGTTGCATGCGAACATTAGAATCTATCACACCCGATCATCACGTGGTGCTTCGAAACAACGAACCTTCGCAACGGTGCACAGTTAGGGGGAACACGTCTCTTGAAATTTTAGTGAGGGATCATCTTATTTATGCTACCGTCGTTCTAAGCAAATAAGATGTAAACATGACAAACATCACATGCAAATCATAAAGTGACATGATATGGCCAATATCATCTTGCGCCTTTGATCTCCATCTTCGAGCCGCAGCATGATCACCTTCGTCACCGGCATGACACCATGATCTCCATCATCGTGTCTTCATGAAGTTGTCTCGCCAACTATTACTTCTACTACTATGGCTAACGGTTAGCAATAAAGTAAAGTAATTACATGGCGTTTTCATTGACACGCAGGTCATACAATAAATTAAGACAACTCCTATGGCTCCTGCCGGTTGTCATACTCATCGACATGCAAGTCGTGATTCCTATTACAAGAACATGATCAATCTCATACATCACATATATAATTCATCACATCCTTTTGGCCATATCACATCACATAGCATACCCTACAAAAACAAGTTAGACGTCCTCTAATTGTTGTTGCATGTTTTACGCGGCTACTATGGGTTTCTAGCAAGAACTTTTCTTACCTACGCAAAAGCCACAACGGTGATATGACAATTGCTATTTACCCTTCATAAGGACCCTCTTCATCGAATCCGATCCGACTAAAGTGGGAGAGACAGACATCCGCTAGCCACCTTATGCATCAAGTGCATGTCAGTCGGTGGAACCTGTCTCACGTAAGAGTACGTGTAAGGTCGGTCCGGGCTGCTTCATCCCACAATGCCGCCGAATCAAGATAAGACTAGTAACGGTAAGCAAATTGAACAAATCATCGCCCACAACTACTTTGTGTTCTACTCGTGCATAGAATCTACGCATAGACCTGGCTCATGATGCCACTGTTGGGGAACGTAGCAGAAATTCAAAATTTTCCTACGTGTCACCAAGATCAATCCAGGAGATGCTAGCAACGAGAGGGGAGGAGTGCATCTACATACCCTTGTAGATCGCGAGCGGAAGCATTCAAGAGAACGGGGTTGATGGAGTCATACTCGTCGTGATCCAAATCACCGATGATCCTAGCGCCGAACGGACGGCACCTCCGCGTTCAACACACGTACGGAGCAGCGACGTCTCCTCCTTCTTGATCTAGCAAGGGGGGAGGAGAGGTTGATGGAGATCGATCAGCACGACGGCGTGGTGGTGGAAGTAGCGGGGTCCCGGCAGGGCTTCGCCAAGCGCAAGCGGGGAGGAAGAGGTGTCACGGGAGGGAGGGAGGCGCCAGGGCTTGGGGTGCTGCTCCCATGCGCCTCCCCACTATATATAGGGGTGGAGGGGGCTGGTTTCTTGCCCTCCAAGTCCATTGGGGCGTTGGCAAAGGTGGGGGAAAGAAATCCCATCATTTCCCTTCCCCACCGATTGTTATCCCCCTTTTTTAGGGATCTTGATCTTATCCCTTCGGGATATGATCTTATTCCTTCTAAGGTGGGATCTTGGTGCGCCTTGACCAGGGGTGTAGGGCCTTGCCCCCACTACCCACGTTCATGTGGGTCCCCCCATGCAGGTGGGCCCCACTTCGGAACCTTCTAGAACCTTCCCGATACAATACCGAAAAATCCCGAACATTTTCCGGTGGCCAAAATAGGACTTCCCATATGTAAATCTTTACCTCCGGACCATTCCGGAACTCCTCGTGACGTCCGGGATCTCATCCGGGACTCTGAACAATTTTTAGTTAACCGCATACTAATATCTCTACAACCCTAGCGTCACCGAACCTTAAGTGTGTAGACCCTACGGGTTCGAGAGACATGCAGACATGACCGGGCGACTCTCCGGTCAATAACCAACAGCGGGATCTGGATACCCATGTTGGCTCCCACATGTTCCACGATGATCTCATCGGATGAACCACGATGTCGAGGATTCAATCAATCCCGTATACAATTCCCTTTGTCAATCGGTACGTTACTTGCCCGAGATTCGATCGTCGGTATCCCAATACCTTGTTCAATCTCGTTACCGGCAAGTCACTTTACTCGTACCGTAATGCATGATCCCGTGACCAAACACTTGGTCACATTGAGCTCATTATGATGATGCATTACCGAGTAGGCCCAGAGATACCTCTCCGTCATACGGAGTGACAAATCCCAGTCTCGATTTGTGCCAACCCAACAGACACTTTCGAAGATACCCGTAGTGCACCTTTATAGCCACCCAGTTACGTTGTGACGTTTGGCACACCCAAAGCACTCCTATGGTATCCGGGAGTTGCACAATCTCATGGTCTAAGGAAATGATACTTGACATTTGGAAAAGCTCTAGCAAACGAACTACACGATCTTGTGCTATGCTTAGGATTGGGTCTTGTCCATCACATCATTCTCCTAATGATGTGATCCCGTTATCAATGACATCCAATGTCCATAGTCAGGAAACCATGACTATCTTTTGATCAACGAGCTAGTCAACTAGAGGCTCACTAGGGACATGTTGTGGTCTATGTATTCACACATGTATTACGGTTTCCAGTTAATACAATTATAGCATGAACAACAGACAATTATCATGAACAAGGAAATACAATAATAACCATTTTATTATTGCCTCTAGGGCATATTTCCAACACATACCTCTTCAAATATGTTGGGAGAGCATGATGGTGGTGTGACTTGAAGAATATCTTGCTCCGCCGTCGTATAGCTCCCCAACGCCTTGTCATCATCTTTTTCTTGATTTTGTGCATCATTAGTTTGAAGATCTTTGTCCACCAAACTTTCTTCGGCTACTTGTTCTTGTTCTTGAAGCTCGTCAATTTCTATGGCACGAAACTCATAGGGCAGGAAGTAGGTTCCATTAACTTCAGAAAAATCAAGTATGGTTGTCTTGCTATACTTTCCATGCCCTTTCTCAACAATGTTTGCCTCTCTGGATTTGATGGATTCGGAATATATACTACTTGATTCGGCTTTTTCAACCGAAGCACTTTTAGTTTCCGAATCATCATTCTTTTCACCGGTTATATCAATTGGCAAGGCTTCTTTTCTTTGAGCAAAGTCCCTATCAACTGTCTCTTGGAGAAGTATTTGCACCCTATCACGCAAAGCTTTAACTCCCCTCTCAATTTCAGCCCACTCTAGATCTGTTTGCCCCCCAATGCTTTTAGGATCTTCCGGCAATGAATTGTTAGTGTTGCCGAAATTTTGCAATTGTGTAGCGGGTGTATAATATGTTGCGGTGCAAGGTGAAGGTGTATGCACTACTGTATAACCATATGCTCTCTCAGCAATACTATCAATTGATGAAGTTTCATCTTCCTGCAAAACTCTAGCCTTTATTGCAGCATAATCAGGAAACAACCCCTTTTCATATTGTTCAAGGCAAAGAGCACTAATTCTCTTGTTTTGTGCCAAGCTCTTTTTTAATGCAGCCACAACCGCTTCTTGAAGGGATTGCTCCACAATACTTTCAGATTCTTTCGACAATGATTCGTGAGTGTTGCCGAAATTCTTGAATTGCGTAGAGTATGCATTATATGCTACAGTATTTGATGACGACACATGTGTTCCTGTAAAATTTTCACTTATTCGGCTATGACCATGAAGATGCGGGGCCGAATAATGAACATCTACAGTTGCATACGGTGCTGAAAAATTACTAACATGAGGTGTAGCATATGATGGTTGAGAGTAACTGGCCGAATAGCTAGTAGTAGCATGGCCAATTCTCCCATCCATCTGCAAGGTTGGATCACATATTGCAAATTAGTTGCCGATGAATAAAAAGGTGAAACACTTTCTTGTATGCTATTGGAAACTTTAACATAACGTGTTTCAAATTGATTAACCAAACCCATCATGTTGTTCATCGGCATATGGATTTGTGGGGTTGCCAATGCATGATAGTTTGGATACATATGTTGTACGTTGCTAAAATCGTAAGAATTTGAAGCATGAAGATTGTTTTGCATCGGCCCTTGCGCATAATTAGATGCATGATTTATAAAACTAGGGCTAGCCGATACATTATGCTCATTAGATGATCCAGCAACAACATATGGATTATTTGCATCTACAAAGGGGAATTGAGTTTCATATTACCTTTGTAGATTGCAACAACTTGATGACGATCTCTTCGTAGCAAGAACGGGCTGGAGACCGTTCAAAGCTTCGTCCCCAGTGGAGTCGCCAAAAAGTGTGTTCGCACACGAACACGTCACCGTGCATGTGACGCCCCCGGTTTGACCGTACACTAATCATGCACGCAAATGTGTACGATCAAGGTCAGGGACTCACGGGAAGATATCACAACACAACTCTACAACATAAATAAGTCATACAAGCATCATAATACAAGCCAGGGGCCTCGAGGGCTCGAATACAATTGCTCGATCACAGACGAGTCAGCGGAAGCAACAATATCTGAGTACAGACATAAGTTAAACAAGTTTGCCTTAAGAAGGCTAGCACAAACTGGGATACAGATCGAACGAGGCGCAGGCCTCCTGCCTGGGATCCTCCTAACTACTCCTGGTCGTCGTCAGCGGCCTGCACGTAGTAGTAGGCACCTCCAGTGTCGTAGGTGTCGTCGTCGACGGTGGCGTCTGGCTCCTGGACTCCAGCATCTGGTTGTGACAACCAGATAGAAAGAAAAGGGGGAAAAGAGGGAGAGAAGCAACCGTGAGTACTCATCCAAAGTACTCGCAAGCAAGGAGCTATACTACATATGCATGGGTATATGTGTAAAGGGGCATATCAGTGGACTGAACTGCAGAGTGCCAGAATAGGAGGGGGATAGCTAATCCTGTCGAAGACTACGCTTCTGGCCATCTCCATCTTGCAGCATGTAGAAGAGAGTAGATTGAAGTCCTCCAAGTAGCATCGCATAGCATAATCCTACCCGGCGATCCCCTCCTCGTCGCCCTGTTAGAGAGCGATCACCGGGTTGTATCTGGCACTTGGAAGGGTGTATTTTATTCAGTATCCGGTTCTAGTTGTCATAAGGTCAAGGTACAACTCCGGGTCGTCCTTTTACCGAGGGACACGGCTATTCGAATAGATAAACTTCCCTGCAGGGGTGCACCACATAACCCAACACGCTCGATCCCATTTGGCCGGACACACTTTTCTGGGTCATGCCCGGCCTCGTAAGATCAACGCGTCGCAGCCCCACCTAAGCACAACAGAGCGGTCAGCACGCCGGTCTAACCCTATGCGCGCAGGGGTCTGGGCCCATCGCCCTATGCACACCTGCACGTTGCGTACGCGGCCGGAAGCAGACCTAGCCTAGTGGCGTTCCAGTCCAATCCGGCGCGCGCCACTCAGTCGCTGACGTCAAGAAGGCTTCGGCTGATACCACGACGCCGGGATACCCATAACTACTCCCGCGTAGATGGTTAGTGCGTATAGACCAATTGGCCAGACTCAGATCAAATACCAAGATCTCGTTAAGCGTGTTAAGTATCCGCGAACGCCGACCAGGGCCAGGCCCACCTCTCACCTAGGCGGTCTCAACCTGCCCTGTCGCTCCGCCACAAAGATCCACTTGCGGGTACTCCAACGAGCCGACCCGACTTTAGTTATCACATGTGTCATGTATAAAGTATATAAGTATATACCCGTGATCACCGCCCAGGTGATCACGGCCCGATAGTATAGCACAGCAGACGGGCAAGAATGTAGGGCCACTGATGGAAATCTAGCATCCTATACTAAGCATGTAGGATTGCAGGTAAAGGTAACAACAGTAGTAGCAAGGATAGGCTATGCATCATGATAGGATATCGGAAAACAGTAACATGCTACACTACTCTAATGCAAGCAGAATAGAGAAGAGTAGGCGATATCTGGTGATCAAGGGGGGGGCTTGCCTGGTTGCTCTGGCAAGTAGGAGGGGTCGTCAACTCCGTAGTCGAACTGGACAGCAGCAGTGTCGGTCTCGTAGTCTACCGGAGAGAAGAGGGGGGAAGAAACAGTAAATACAATGCAAACATAAGCATGACGATGCGTGACATGACAATGAGCGGTGCTAGGTGTGCCCTAACGCGACAGTAGGTGGTACCGGCGAAGGGGGGGAACATCCGGGAGGTATTCCCAATGTTTCGCGTTTTCGGACAGACGGACCGGAGGGGGAAAGTTGCTAGTTCGATAGGTTAGGGGGTTGTGGTGGTCGAACGGACTGCGTATTCGGATTCGTCTCGTCGTTCTGAGCAACTTTCATATAGAAAACATTTTCATCCGAGTTAGGGTTTAAAAGATATGAATTTTCAAAGTTTATTTGAATTTCTAGAATTATTTAAATTAAGCAAAAATGAATTATGATGTCAGCATGAGGCAATGCTGACGTCAGCAGGTCAACAGGTCGGCTGACCAGTCAAACCAGACAGGTGGGTCCAGTGGGACCCACATGTCAGCCTCTGTTAGTCTAATATTAATTTAAACTAAACTAACAGTCTAATTAGAGGGGTGGGCCCCATATGTCAGTGAGTGATTAGTTAATCTAATTATTTTTTATTTATAAAACATTTTTCTTTTTTTATCTTTTTTTTTAATTTTGCGGCGGGGCCCGCATGTCAGTGGCTGGGCCTGCCCAGTCAGCAGTTGACTGGGTCAACCCAGTCAACTGGGACCCACGGGGCCCACTGGCAGTGGCCCTGGGGTGGCCCCAGGCCGGCCACGTCGGCGGCCGGCGCCGGAGCAACTCCGGCGACCAAAACGGCGGCGGCCCCGCGCCGGAGTTGGCCGGAATCGCGCTACGGGGCTCGGGGAGGAGCGGGGCTAGGCCCATTCGAAAGGGCTCGCAGCGCCGCATCCAGGGGTGGCCGGGGCTTCGCCGGACTTGGCCGGAATCGGCGCCGGCGAGCGGCGGAGGCGGCGGCGCGCACGGGTGCCCGACGGAAATGAGGCTACGGCGGGCTATCGAGCAAGCGGAGGGGCTGGGGGGCATCTACGCGAGGTGGGGAGTGCAACGGGCTTGAGCCCGTGACCAACAGGTCACCGGAGCCTCGCCGGCGGCGAGCTCCGCGGCGCGGCGTTCGGGCGCGCGTGGGGAAGCAGCTAGGGGGGCGCGCGAGAGAGAAAAGACAGGGGAGGAGGGGGGAAGGCTCACCGCGCGGCACACGGAGGCCGGTGAGAGGCTTAGGAGCAGCAGGTCGGCGCCGGGGAAGAAGGGGGTCGCCGGCGTCCGAAGTTGAAGACGAGCTCGGTGTGCTCGTTGTAGGGGCTCCGGTCTCCAACGGGCTGCACCAGACGAAGCAGCGGGCGACGGCGGTCCTTGGAGACAACGTGGGGCGGCGAGGTGGGCACGGTGGCTGTGTGAACGACGGGAACGGCGGCGACCGCGTCGGGCGTGGGGAAGGAGAGAGCGGCGCGGATCTGGGGGGGGAAGAGAGAGGCGCAGGGGCCGAGAGGAGAGCGGGGCGAGTGGGAGAGAGGCCCGAGGAGGCGGGGGTGCTGGCGCCCTTATCCTCCCCGTCGCCGGCGAGGTGGTGCGGCGGGGACTGCCCCTGTTCCGACCCCGGTCGGGGGAACAGGGAGGGGGCGAGCGGGAGAGGTGGGCTGGGCCGGGGGTCGGCCCAGTCGGGCCAGGGGTCCAGTGGGGGTGGAGGGCCTTCTCCTTTTTTTCTTTTTTCTTTGTCTGTGTTCTTTTGTATTTTCTTTTTATTTGTTTATTTTCTTTTCTGTTTTATTTCATTTAAAAGTATTTAGGTATTTTATAAAAATGTGTTTTCTCCACCATAATTACCAGTGTATTATTTGGCACCCACCGAACATTTTTGTTTAAATTTTTGAAAACTTTTATTTCCCACTTTGATTTTAATTGAAGTTTGAACTAGGAGTTTGAAAAGAAATGTGATGCAATTGTGATCAAGCCCTGTTTAGCAACATGATTAGCCTAATCTCAGAGAGTTACTGTAGCATGATTCTCGGGGTGTTACAAATCTCCTCCACTACAAGAAATCTCGTCCCGAGATTTAGGAGGTAGAAGGAAACAGTGCGGGGTATTCTTCGCGCAGACGATCCTCTCGTTCCCAAGTGGCCTCATCTTCAGAATGGTGCGACCACTGGACTTTGAGAAACTTGATCGCCTTCTGACGTGTGCGGCGTTCAGCTTGGTCGAGAATGTGGACCGGATGCTCCTTATAGGAGAGGTCTTGCTGCAATTCGAGCACTTCATGATCCACAGCTCGGATTGGGTCCTTGAAGCAACGGCGGAGCTGTGACACATGGAACACATCGTGAACCTGAGAAAGGTTCGGCGGTAGCTCCAGTTGGTATGCCACTTTTCCACGCCTTTCGAGAATAGTGAATGGGCCAATATAGCGAGGAGCTAGTTTGCCCTTGATCCCGAAGCGGTGAGCACCCTTCATAGGTGTGACTCGAAGATAAGCCTTTTCGCCAGGTTGATAGACCATGTCTTTATGATGACGGTCATACTGACTCTTCTGACGTGACTGAGCAGTCTTGAGATTCTCGCGAATAATGTGGACTTGTTCTTCGGCATCTTGGATAATATCCGGGCCGAAGAGTGGACGTTCCCCAGTTTCTGACCAGTTCAGAGGGGTTCGACACTTTCGTCCATATAACACTTCGAAGGGGGCCATCTTTAGACTAGCTTGATAGCTATTATTATAAGAGAACTCAGCATACGGGAGAGATTCCTCCCATTTCTTGCCGAAGGAAATAACGCAAGCTCGTAGCATGTCTTCGAGAACTTGGTTGACGCGTTCAACTTGTCCTTGCGATTGAGGATGAAACGCAGTACTGAATGACAGATGAGTTCCCATAGCTTCTTGGAAACTTGCCCAGAATCTTGAAGTGAATAAGCTGCCACGGTCTGAGCTGATAACCAATGGAATACCGTGGAGTGAAACAATCCTGGACATATAGAGCGTTGCCAACTGGCTAGCAGTGATCGTTTCTTTGACTGCCAGAAAATGTGCAACTTTGGAAAGCCGGTCAATGACGACAAGAATAGCATCATTACCTTTCTGTGATTTGGGAAATCCAGTGACGAAGTCCATCTCAACATGGTCCCATTTCCATTCAGGAATAGAGATAGGTTGCAGAGTTCCAGCAGGCCTTTGATGTTCTGCTTTGATACGACGGCAAACGTCACACTCAGCAACATAACGAGCAATGGCTTGCTTCATATTAGACCACCAGAATCTCTGACGGATGTCTTGGTACATCTTTGTACTACCAGGATGGATACATAGAGGTGTATCATGAGCTTCTTTCATAACTTCCTGTGTCATATCCAGGTTTTTCTCTGCACATGGCACCACTAGGCGGCCCTTGAAGTATAAGGTGCCATCTTCAGCAATAGTGAAGAATGAGGGCTTTCCTTCTGCGAGGTAGCGCTTAATCTTGTGGGCTTCAGAGTCATACTTCTGTAGCCTTTTGATGCTGTCCTCGAGATCTGGTTTAGCAACTAGGGTATTGAGGGAACCCTGGGTAACAACGTGGAGGTTCACCTTGCCAAACTCCTTAGGAGGGGGAGCGAGTGCACCCAGAGGAACAATATGGAGGTTCAGCTTCCTGAATTCTTCAACAAGCGAGGGCTGAACTTTATGAACCTGGAGGTGGTTGCAGTAAGACTTGCGGCTCAAGGCATCAGCCATTACATTAGCCTTGCCTGGCGTATAGGAAATACCCAAGTCAAAGTCTGCAACAAGCTCCATCCATCTCTGTTGACGGAGGTTCAGATCTGGCTGAGTAAACAGATATTTCAGACTTTGGTGGTCAGTGAAGATCTCACAACGATTACCGAGAAGGTAATGTCGCCACTGCTTCAGCGCATGAATGACAGCAGCAAGTTCGAGGTCGTGAACTGGGTAGTTCTCTTCGTGAGGGCGCAATTGCCGAGAGGCATAAGCAATCACTTTGCGGTCTTGCATTAGGACACAGCCTAATCCTTGACGGGAAGCGTCGCAGTAAATGATAAAGTCCTTCTTAGTATCAGGTGGAGCTAGAACTGGAGTAGAAGTCAACTTGTCCTTGAGTGCCTGGAAACTTTCCTGACATTTGTCTGTCCATTGGAACTTGACACCCTTATGCAACAGGTTAGTCAGAGGCCTGGCGATCTTAGAGAAGTTCTTGACGAATCGATGGCAATAGCTGGCGAGACCGAGAAAACTTCTGACTTGCTTAACGTTCTTGGGAGGAGTCCAATCAAGAATAGCCTGAACTCGCTCGGGGTTGACGGCAATACCATCCTTAGAGATGACATGCCCAAGATAGGTTACTTCCGGTAGCCAGAATTCACATTTGGAGAACTTGGCATATAGTTGATGCTCTCGTAGCTTCTCCAGCACAAGTCGAAGATGTTCGGCATGTTCTTCTTCGTTCTTGGAAAATACTAGGATATCATCCAGATAAACCACGACGAACTTGTCGAGGTAATCCATGAATATATAGTTCATCAGACGAGAGAAGGTGGCTGGAGCATTGGTTAAACCGAAAGACATGACGGTGTACTCGTATGAACCATAGCGAGTCACGAAGGCGGTCTTTGGGATATCCTCTTCTCGAACACGGATCTGGTGGTAGCCCAACCTCAAGTCGAGCTTAGAGAACACTGACGAACCCGCCAGTTGATCATACAGATCATTGATCCGAGGAAGAGGGTACTTATTCTGAATGGTAGCTTGGTTTATAGGACGGTAGTCTTGAACTAACCGGTTTGTCCCATCCTTCTTCTTGACAAAGAGAGAAGGTGCTCCCCAAGGAGAGCAACTTGGGCGAATGATTCCTTTGCGAAGAGATTTGTCGATTTCCTCCTTAAGCTCAAGGAGTTCATGCGGCGGCATTTTGTAGGGTTGCTTGGCTATAGGAGTGGTGCCTGGTTTCAAGTCGATGATGAATTCGACAGCTCTAGCAGGGGGAATCCCTGGAAGTTCTTCAGGGAAGACGTCGAGGAATTCACGCACGACGGGAATGTTCTCAATGCCCTCGAGTGGTGCAGCGTTCAATGCATTCAATGCATAGAGCCTTGCCTCTGCATTTTGCACCAGATGAGCTTGGTAAGCAACTATTTCATCTGAAGGGTGTAGCAGATGGACGGTCTTAGTGGCGCAAACTATAGAAGCAGTATCCGCTTTCAACCAATCCATACCCAAAATGAGGTCGATGTTAGACGACTTCAGGATAATGGGAGAGGCATAGAATTCCAGCCCTTCGATTTCCACGGGGACATCGATGCCAACCAAGGAGGTTTGACACTGTCCCACGGGGGTTTTGACCAATACAGAGGTGTTCATCTCCTCACATTTAACGTCGTGCTTGTATGCAAAATCTTCTAACATGAATGAATGCGATGCACCTGTATCAAATAATACGGATGCTGGTACTGAATTTACGAGGAGTGTACCCATCACAGTAGCAGGCTGGTCTTGAGCTTCGTTGAGATCAACGTGGTTGGCATGAGCACGACCATAAGACTTAGCATTGTTGTTGCGGGGCTGATTGTTACCACGGCCAGTTGCTGGAAGGGCCAGTTGATTCTGGTTCTGGTTGCATTCTTTAGCACGGTGTCCTGGTTGACCACACCTGAAGCACAAGCCATTATTCGGAGTGGGAACAGAAGCTTGGGATGGTGGAGCTGGAAGTCTTGACTGCCTAGATGGTGGTGGAGGCAGACGAGGTGCAGCATATGTCTGCCTTGGGGCAGATGCATTTGGACGGTACATGCTGTTCGGGATCCATATCTTACGCTTCTGTGAGGGCGGGCCCGAAGATGAGCCCGTGTCACGGTTGCGCCTGTGAGAGCTCTGGTATTCCTGCAGACCAGTTTCGACATTGATGGCCTTGTTCACCAAGGTGGAGAAATCAGCAAAGTCATGCACTAGAAGTGCGAGCTTGATGTCAGCTTGAAGGCCATCACGGAACTTCTCCTGTCTGCGTGCATCATTTGCAATGTCTTCTTCAGCATAGCGGGACAAGTCCAGAAACTCCCGCTGATAAGCTTCGACAGTTTTGTTGCCTTGGGCGAGGTTGCGGAACTCACGCTTCTTCCGGTCCATGACTCCTTGAGGAATGAAGCGGGCACGGAAAGCAGCTTGGAAGTCTGGCCATGTGATGATTGTTCCAGCTGGCAGAGTACGCCTGTGGCTGTCCCACCATTGAGCTGCGGGTCCCTTCAAGAAGAAGGAAGCAAAGGTGACATAGCTGGCAGGGGCTACATCAGCAGACTCCATCTCATAGGTGATGTCACGGAGCCAGTCATCAGCATCCAGAGGCTGAGTTGAGCTGCGGTAGATGGTTGGGTTGAGGCGTATGAAATCTTGAAGAGTCACTTGAGCTGGCTGCTGGTTCATATTGGGGCGAGGAAACTGGGCCATCATATTTTCCATGAATTGGCGGTTCAGTTCAAACTGTTGGATCATACCAGCCATGTACTCAGGTGGTGGTGGGGCATCGCCACCACGACCACGACCACCTGGTCTAACCATCCTGCTAATATATAACCGGGGTAGATCAACATTGAGAATATGTGCTAAGACAAGAATCATTCATGATGAAACATGCATAACGAAAGGAGCACGATAGCTACTACATAGTAGTCGGCATAGCTTACAAAAGGGGTCATGCACAGAGTTCAGTACATAGACTAATACATCATAGGCGGCACACAGGCTCGCGGCGACTGCAACTAATACTACTAGCAAGCCTACATCAGTCCCAAGAGGTACTGTGGAGGTAATCGTAGCCCGCCAGCTGGTAGTGAGGCAACGGATAGCCCTCCACGTCAGCAGACTGGGGGTCGCGGATACTCAGGTGTAGAGCCCGACGCTCAGGTGGCAGAAGAGGACCAAGTGCGGGGGAGTAGCCTCCCACCTCTGGCTAACCGACACCATGGGGCATCACGGTCCTGGCTGGGTAGATCGCAGTACGCGGTACCTGTCCAGATCGGACAAAGGGGTGCAGCAGTGTCAGAGCACGGTAAAGGTGCTGACGGGTGGTGTACATCTCGTGGCGAAGAGCTCGGTTAGCTCAATCCAGCCCATCAGCATGCAGAACCAGGTTCTGATGGTAGAAGGGCTCTCGGGTGACAGTGGAGTAGGCAGCAGTATAGTATCCCTCCGCACCATCATCGGATGCGATAGCAATGTGCCTGAAAGGGGAGGTGTCCAACTCCCGATACTCTCCACGAAGACGTGTCAGAGCAGCATAGGCAGCATCGTGGACAGCCATATCGATGGTCACACCAACTCCATGTGCGGTGTGAAGCACAGTAGTGGAGTCATACTCCCAAGAGTAGAGGTGGACGATGGCACGGTACTGCTCCTGGTTAAAGTCCTGGTACTCCTCGTAGACGGTGTACTCAGGGTGCCAGCGATAACCCAGATAGGTCATCATCTCAGCTAGCACCGCAGGTGATCCCGAGGCACCAATGGCCGTCGTGTGGCGAACGACCTGCCTCGTGGGTTCCATCTGAAAGCAAAGACGTTTCAAAGGAGTCAAATGACAGTGTGTGAATTGTTCAAAATACTACTCTAAGAAACAACTATGGCTTATCCAACTTTGGGGTGAATGTGGTCACGGGATCCTAGTGTTAGAGTTAGTAAATTCGTTTAACCCGAGTAGAAGAGAGTTCAGAGTCCCAGAGTAAAGGTCGAGGAGTAAAAGATCCTAGTACCACCCAATGGCGACGTGGGCCCGTAAGACACACAGCCATGTTTGTAAAAGTTTTGTAATGTCTAGACTCGACTTCGGCCAAGGAGTGTGGAAAGGGGGATTCCTATAGGCAGTCGGCTCTGATACCAACTTGTGACGCCCCCGGTTTGACCGTACACTAATCATGCACGCAAATGTGTACGATCAAGGTCAGGGACTCACGAGAAGATATCACAACACAACTCTACAACATAAATAAGTCATACAAGCATCATAATACAAGCCAGGGGCCTCGAGGGCTCGAATACAATTGCTCGATCACAGACGAGTCAGCGGAAGCAACAATATCTGAGTACAGACATAAGTTAAACAAGTTTGCCTTAAGAAGGCTAGCACAAACTGGGATACAGATCGAACGAGGCGCAGGCCTTCTGCCTGGGATCCTCCTAACTACTCCTGGTCGTCGTCAGCGGCCTGCACGTAGTAGTAGGCACCTCCAGTGTCGTAGGTGTCATCGTCGATGGTGGCGTCTGGCTCTTGGACTCCAGCATCTGGTTGTGACAACCAGATAGAAAGAAAAGGGGGAAAAGAGGGAGAGAAGCAACCGTGAGTACTCATCCAAAGTACTCGCAAGCAAGGAGCTATACTACATATGCATGGGTATATGTGTAAAGGGGCATATCAGTGGACTGAACTGCAGAGTGCCAGAATAGGAGGGGGATAGCTAATCTTGTCGAAGACTACGCTTCTGGCCATCTCCATCTTGCAGCATGTAGAAGAGAGTAGATTGAAGTCCTCCAAGTAGCATCGCATAGCATAATCCTACCCGGCGATCCCCTCCTCGTCGCCCTGTTAGAGAGCGATCACCGGGTTGCATCTGGCACTTGGAAGGGTGTACTTTATTCAGTATCCGGTTCTAGTTGTCATAAGGTCAAGGTACAACTCCGGGTCGTCCTTTTACCGAGGGACACGGCTATTCGAATAGATAAACTTCCCTGCAGGGGTGCACCACATAACCCAACACGCTCGATCCCATTTGGCCGGACACACTTTTCTGGGTCATGCCCGGCCTCGTAAGATCAACGCGTCGCAGCCCCACCTAAGCACAACAGAGCGGTCAGCACGCCGGTCTAACCCTATGCGCGCAGGGGTCTGGGCCCATCGCCCTATGCACACCTGCACGTTGCGTACGCGGCCGGAAGCAGACCTAGCCTAGTGGCGTTCCAGTCCAATCCGGCGCGCGCCACTCAGTCGCTGACGTCAAGAAGGCTTCGGCTGATACCACGACGCCGGGATACCCATAACTACTCCCGCGTAGATGGTTAGTGCGTATAGACCAATTGGCCAGACTCAGATCAAATACCAAGATCTCGTTAAGCGTGTTAAGTATCCGCGAACGCCGACCAGGGCCAGGCCCACCTCTCACCTAGGCGGTCTCAACCTGCCCTGTCGCTCCGCCACAAAGATCCACTTGCGGGTACTCCAACGAGCCGACCCGACTTTAGTTATCACATGTGTCATGTATAAAGTATATAAGTATATACCCGTGATCACCGCCCAGGTGATCACGGCCCGATAGTATAGCACAGCAGACGGGCAAGAATGTAGGGCCACTGATGGAAATCTAGCATCCTATACTAAGCATGTAGGATTGCAGGTAAAGGTAACAACAGTAGTAGCAAGGATAGGCTATGCATCATGATAGGATATCGGAAAACAGTAACATGCTACACTACTCTAATGCAAGCAGAATAGAGAAGAGTAGGCGATATCTGGTGATCAAGGGGGGGGCTTGCCTGGTTGCTCTGGCAAGTAGGAGGGGTCGTCAACTCCGTAGTCGAACTGGACAGCAGCAGTGTCGGTCTCGTAGTCTACCGGAGAGAAGAGGGGGGAAGAAACAGTAAATACAATGCAAACATAAGCATGACGATGCGTGACATGACAATGAGCGGTGCTAGGTGTGCCCTAACGCGACAGTAGGTGGTACCGGCGAAGGGGGGAACATCCGGGAGGTATTCCCAATGTTTCGCGTTTTCGGACAGACGGACCGGAGGGGGAAAGTTGCTAGTTCGATAGGTTAGGGGGTTGTGGTGGACGAACGGACTGCGTATTCGGATTCGTCTCGTCGTTCTGAGCAACTTTCATATAGAAAACATTTTCATCCGAGTTAGGGTTTAAAAGATATGAATTTTCAAAGTTTATTTGAATTTCTGGAATTATTTAAATTAAGCAAAAATGAATTATGACGTCAGCATGAGGCAATGCTGACGTCAGCAGGTCAACAGGTCGGCTGACCAGTCAAACCAGACAGGTGGGTCCAGTGGGACCCACATGTCAGCCTCTGTTAGTCTAATATTAATTTAAACTAAACTAACAGTCTAATTAGAGGGGTGGGCCCCATATGTCAGTGAGTGATTAGTTAATCTAATTATTTTTTATTTATAAAACATTTTTCTTTTTTTTTCTTTTTTTTAATTTTGCGGCGGGGCCCGCATGTCAGTGGCTGGGCCTGCCCAGTCAGCAGTTGACTGGGTCAACCCAGTCAACTGGGACCCACGGGGCCCACTGGCAGTGGCCCTGGGGTGGCCCCAGGCCGGCCACGTCGGCGGCCGGCGCCGGAGCAACTCCGGCGACCAAAACGGCGGCGGCCCCTCGCCGGAGTTGGCCGGAATCGCGCTACGGGGCTCGGGAAGGAGCGGGGCTAGGCCCATTCGAAAGGGCTCGCAGCGCCGCATCCAGGGGTGGCCGGGGCTTCGCCGGACTTGGCCGGAATCGGCGCCGGCGAGCGGCGGAGGCGGCGGCGCGCACGGGTGCCCGACGGAAACGAGGCTACGGCGGGCTATCGAGCAAGCGGAGGGGCTGGGGGGCATCTACGCGAGGTGGAGAGTGCAACGGGCTTGAGCCCGTGACCAACAGGTCACCGGAGCCTCGCCGGCGGCGAGCTCCGCGGCGCGGCGTTCGGGCGCGCGTGGGGAAGCAGCTAGGGGGGCGCGCGAGAGAGAAAAGACAGGGGAGGAGGGGGGAAGGCTCACCGCGCGGCACACGGAGGCCGGTGAGAGGCTTAGGAGCAGCAGGTCGGCGCCGGGGAAGAAGGGGGTCGCCGGCGTCCGAAGTTGAAGACGAGCTCGGTGTGCTCGTTGTAGGGGCTCCGGTCTCCAACGGGCTGCACCAGACGAAGCAGCGGGCGACGGCGGTCCTTGGAGACAACGTGGGGCGGCGAGGTGGGCACGGTGGCCGTGTGAACGACGGGAACGGCGGCGACCGCGTCGGGCGTGGGGAAGGAGAGAGCGGCGCGGATCTGGGGGGGAAAGAGAGAGGCGCAGGGGCCGAGAGGAGAGCGGGGCGAGTGGGAGAGAGGCCCGAGGAGGCGGGGGTGCTGGCGCCCTTATCCTCCCCGTCGCCGGCGAGGTGGTGCGGCGGGGACTGCCCCTGTTCCGACCCCGGTCGGGGGAACAGGGAGGGGGCGAGCGGGAGAGGTGGGCTGGGCCGAGGGTCGGCCCAGTCGGGCCAGGGGTCCAGTGGGGGGGAGGGCCTTCTCGTTTTTTTCTTTTTTCTTTGTCTGTGTTCTTTTGTATTTTCTTTTTATTTGTTTATTTTCTTTTCTGTTTTATTTCATTTAAAAGTATTTAGGTATTTTATAAAAATGTGTTTTCTCCACCATAATTACCAGTGTATTATTTGGCACCCACTGAACATTTTTGTTTAAATTTTTGAAATTTTTTATTTTCCACTTTGATTTTAATTGAAGTTTGAACTAGGAGTTTGAAAAGAAATGTGATGCAATTGTGATCAAGCCCTGTTTAGCAACATGATTAGCCTAATCTCAGAGAGTTACTGTAGCATGATTCTCGGGGTGTTACAGTGCACCTCCAACGCCGAGGGTGATGCACCGCAGCTCACGTCGAAGGAGACCCGTCCGGAAGCGCGGTATGCAGGCAATCCGGCGGGCGCTTTTGAAGACCCGAAACCCCACACGCCCGGGAGGGACCCCGTCAGGGCGCACGGAGGCTATGGGCTACCCTAGGTCGACCTGATCGCTCCTAGGGCCTCGAGGTTCGCCGCCCTGCAAAAGAAGAATGAACGAAGAACGAGGAAGAAGAAGAACAAGGGAGAGAGATAAAAGTAAAAGTAAAAAGTGGTAGATGGATTAATCGATTGTGTGTTCTTCAATCGGTCGTCACCCCTTAGCTATATAAGAGGCGGCTGTACTTCCCGTGCAAGGAAAAGGTTTAGATTCACGTCCAAAACCCTAGTCAAATTTAGATTGGTTTTGTCCGAACTTTCCAAAACTGTTCGGTCTAAAATTGGCTGCACCTTGCGGGTCTTCTTTGAGGTGGTAAACGACCTCGGATGGAAACGAGCCCAAAAGCAATCTTAACCGTTTCGACGAGACGAACAACTTTCATGTTGAACGTTTTTTGATCAGAGGTCATCTCTAGGGTGTAATCGCTCACGTAAAACAGCTAATTATTCACGCAGCTCATCACACATACCCACATATGTGTCTTGTTCCGGGCGTCATATTTTGCTCACTGGAGGGTCGCGCTGTACAGTCTCTAACTTTTGCATACGACCTCGGATTGGGACGATCTTTATATCAAAATCGATCGCTTCGACGAGGCGCACAACTTTAATGTTGAAACGTTCTCAATTTTAAGCCATCCTAATGGGGTTTCTAGCCATTTTTTAATCTGGTGTCGACATGAGCATCTCTGAACTTATCTTTTGCATCGAGCTCCGTTTTAGACCACCTTCATATTCATCTTGATCTTCTCGAAGAGAGCCATCTCATGGGGACTTTCAATAGTAAGTTTGAATTAATCTTGACACAGCTTCAAGCCACTCTTTATAATCGTGCCACTTTTGAGCGTCAACACAGCTCTAGCCGCAGTCCACTGCGGCGGATGATTCCGGGCTGCTCGTGGTAGAGGCAGCCGGCGGCTCGAACAGGCCATGGATGGCTTCTCAACTGTGGCGGTTGACTATGAAGGCGACTCAAAGGCAGAGACGGGACTGATTCGGTCACCACGGGGACGGAGCACGGCCAGGGCGGCTCAAGGTGCGGTGAGTCCGAAGCCGCGGCGGATGACACCCTGTGGCGGCGAGTCCGGGTTGTTGTTGTCTCTGTTTCCGGGTCGTAGCTCGGCGAGTCCGATCCCGGCGGTTCAGCGGTATTGCAGTTCTAACACAAAGTCAACAGCGACTTCAAGTGAATCCCATTGGAAATTGACGCTGCTGATGATTTTCACGTGGAGTATGATGTCTCATTAGAGATTGTGCCATTGTGTATTGCAATTAGTACTAGTTTTTGAGGAAACTGCCACCGAGACACTTGATCGTGGCCATACTGCCGTCGTTTTATTTATTTGTCTCATCTGCTACTCCGTACTAACCCGCAATGGAAAAAGGAGACACAGCGGACAGAGTTCGAATTGCAACGGAAGTTGATCTTTCTTCAGACTAGATGAGTCGCTCGTCATTGCGTACGGCCGATCTCGCCGATTCTTTTTCCAGTCCAATCCTGGACTCTGCTTGGCCAAAATTACTCAATGTATCATTGTAGTGGTTTGTGCGCCTGATCTGATGGTTCGTTGGACTTGACATCGTAGATGAGAAAAACGTGGCCATATTTTCTTGACAGGTCATACGCAGCCACGGCGAGGTTCGCCTCTGATCCGGAAAACAAAACGTCTTCAGTAGATTTTCTGCAGCGGTGCGAAGGGAAGTTTTCTGTCCGTCTAGGCGACTTCATAAAACAGCGGAAACCGATCCACACAGATTCGCCTGGTCGTGTGCAGCCACGCACACAACCCTAAATATTTTTATCCGGAAATTTTCGAACTTCTCGATTCCTGAGAGATCCCTTCAAGAACTCAACACCACCATGCGCGGCCCCATGGTGGGTGCCAACTGTCGTGGTTTTGTCACGGCAGATGTCCTAGTGTGAGGACTTAGTCGTGAGGCCAACGCATCTAAGTGGTAGCTTGAGAGGGGTTGAGGGGAATCGAGAGACGTAACACAAGACAAGGGTTTAGACAGCTTCGGGCCCCGGGAAACATCATCCGGTAATAGCCCTACATGTTGTTTGAGGCTAGGTCTCATTATCATCATGAGGGAGTCGCCGGTAAACCAGCTCTTTGTGTCTAGCCCTAGAGATTGTTTCTTCTTGCCTGTCCCTCTTTGGGGAGCCCTGCCCCTCCTTATATATGTTGAAGGGGTGGTTTACATGACTAGTCCTAGTTGGATTAGGACTACTCTATTAAAAGTGGAGTCCTAGTCTTGCTTCCTTTGTAGGAGAATATTCCTTATGTCTTCCTCTTAAACCGGCCCACCATAACATGAGCCGGCCTTTCATGAACCGCCCATTGGGCCACCGGTTCTTGTCGCTCCTCTGACCCGCCTGCCGGATGACCAATGAATCGTAAACCGCCAGGTTCAAGCGGGTCGCCAGTGAATCGCCAAACTCCAGCCGGATCTCAAGTAAACCGCCAAGTCCGGCCGGGTTATACTTCCGGCCGGTTTACGCTGCGGGGTATATCCCCGACACTGAAGCTATATTGGTGTCGTAATGTTGGTGCGTCCTATTTGGATTTATTGTTTTATCCTTACCTGGGTTAAATAATATCCATGAAGCTATGTTGGTCCTTATGGTTATGAGGGCACCTCCATGGCGATGAAGACGTACCATATTAATGAACCAAAGAAAACCTAGCTGGGTGTGTCTATTGACTAAGCAACGCAAGGAGGGAGTTACGAAGCGCCGGTCTTAACTGCAGCAGATCGAGGACTTGGGAGCATAGAGGAGTGGAACAACGCACCTGAAACCAGAGGAGAACGATGAGAAAGCTCCATGGCTGCTTCGCCCGAGCAGCAGCAAGGCTATCCACTAGTCGTTCCTCCCTGCACGTCTACAGGAGAAGAGAAAAACATAGGTTAGAGAAAGGGGGGAGAGAGAGAGGACGAAGCCAGGGAGGGTATGTACTCACCGGATGAGAGGATGACGACATAGCCACTGGCGCCAGAGCCCATGACGGAAAACCTAGCCATGGAGGAGGTTCGCGGGTGGGCTTTGGTGGCCGCGAGCGCCGGATCTAGCCGATGGAAGGGCGCCGTGGTGCGAGGTAACCTCAGGCTATGCTTCGCGATGGTGGGATTCGCCGGACGTCACCTGACTCAGCCGCCGTAGGTGGCGCAGCAGGGAGCCGCGTGAAGAGAGAGAGACATGGGATGCGAGAGGGGATGGGTAGTGGGGGATGCGGCAGGTCCGGCAGCCTCCAGAGCTGCAAGGTGGGAGGAGGGTAGGGGGAAGGCCGGCGGCGAGTTGGATCAGAGGAGGGAGACAAGGCGGTGGGTGGCGACGATTTGGGGGAGATGAGGGGAGAATCGGGGGCTCTGTTTCTTGTGCGCCCCTTTCTCCTTTCCTCTGTTTTTTTTCATATGTACCACGATAGGGTCATGAGCTGCAAACTTGCAACGCATATGCTACAACTTTAATATGCGTATCTACAGTGAATTTTGCAACATATAGTCAAAATGTTGTACAACTTGTGTTGCTTTATAGAGGGTATCCTTGTAGTGTGTCCTCAAGCGGAAGCCGATAATGAAAAATATGTCCACATGTTTAGAGATAGAGGTGTCGATAAAATAAAATACGGACATGAGGGCATCATGATCATTCTTATAACAGCAACATCTATATATTGTCATATGATTTCTTATGCTAAAGTAACAATCTATTCACAATGTCAAGTATGAATCAGAAACTTCATTGAAAACTAAGAAACTATGATCTCGGTCATTGAAGCAATTGCAATTTATCATAACATCGGAAAGAGTCAATATAAGAGCTTTTCAGCAAGTCCACATACTCAACTATCATTTAGTCTTTCACAATTGCTAACACTCACACAATACTTATGGGTATGGAGTTTTAATCAGACACAGAGAAAGATAGGGGCTTATAGTGTTGCCTCCCAACCTTTTACCTCAAGGGTAATGTCAACAATAATAGTTCATGATAACTTACATCCAATTGGATATATATATATCAGGATCTTTCCAACACAATGTGCTTGCCAAAGGATAAAGTGTAAAAAGGAAAGGTGAAGATCACCGCGACTCTGGCATAAGACATAAGACAAAAATAAAAGATAGGCCTTTCACAGAGGGAAGCAAAGGTTGTCATGTGCTTTTATGGTTGGATGCACAAAATCTTAATGCGAAAGAACGTCACTTTATATTGCCACTTGTGATAGGGACCTTTATTATGTAGTTCATTGCTTTTATTGCTTCCGTATCACAAGATCGTATAAAGCTTATTTTCTCCACACTAATAGATCATACATATTTAGAGATCAATTTTTATTGCATGCAACAATGACAACTTACTTGAAGGATCTTACTCAATCCATAGGTAGATATGGTGGACTCTCATGGCAAAACTGGGTTTAAGGATATTTGGAAGCACAAGTAGTATCTCTACTTGGTGCAAAGAATTTGGCTAGCATGAGGGGAAAGGCAAGCTCAACATGTTGGATGATCCATGACAATATACTTTATTTCGGATATAAGAAAACATAACCCATTACGTTGTCTTCCTTGTCCAACATCAACTTTTTAGCATGTCATATTTTAATGAGTGCTCACAATCATAAAAGATGTCAAAGATAGTATATTTATATGTGAGAACCTCTCTTTCTTTATTACTTCCTATTAATTGCAACGATGACCAAAACTATGTTTGTCAACTCTCAACAACTTTTATTCATCATACTCTTTATATGTGAAGTCATTACTCTCCACAAGATCAATATGATCTCTTTAATTATTTTTATTCTTTCTCTTCTCTTTTATTTTTATTCCCTCAAGATCATACCAAGATAATCAAGCCCTTGACTCAAAACTAATCTTTACTATATATAGCTCACGGACTCGATTACATAGAAGGATCATAAAGCATAATTCAAAACTAGATCATACTAAAACTTTATTCTACTAGATCAAGATATTACCAAGAGGATCGAACTAAGAAAAACGATAAAGATAGGAGTGTGATGGTGATACGATACCGGGGCACCTCTGCCAAGCTTGGCAGTTGCCAAGGGGAGTGCCCATACCCATGTATTTATGTCTCTTTCCTCGCAGGTGGTGATGATGGAGTTGTTAATGATGTAGGCTTGTCATCCATCTTCCAAGGCATAGGCTCACCATCATAGAAAGATGATCGAGTCTCCGGGATCCTCAAATCTGCAGCCAAACTCATCCTCTTGAATCTATATTCATACTCACAGTTTTGGTTTTGCAGGTCATAGATCTGGGCTTGGAGGTGCTCGATTTTCTCATGAAGCTTGAAGATGGCCTCCCCAATGTTCTTGGCATCCAGCTTGTTGTTGTTGGTGAACTCCGCGATCATCATGTGGTTGGTGTCGAGTCCGTGTTCCACCATCCCTTGGCACTTGAAAACTTGCTGCTCCATTGCTTCGAGTCTTGTCTCCACGCTTCTGGTCCTCCTTGGTCCCTCAACATCGCGGATGTGCAGCACCCCCTCATGCATCTCAATGGTTTGAGGGTGTTGCAGCACCTCTGCGAGGTAGGGGTTGATGACCTTCTCGAAAAACTTGTCCTTGGGTGCGCTCGAAGACGTCATGATGATCTAGATCTGTCAGAAAAACAGCTCTAAACAAAAACAGGAGATATTTGCGTGGTAGGTTGGTCAAGACCTTCGGGATATTATATAATGAATTTTTACCAACCAAAAGAAGTATCGTGCAAGAAAACAGAGTCCGGAGGGCGCACGAGGTGCCCACGAGGCAGGGGGCGCGCCCTCCACCCTCGTGGACGCCTCGTGTCCTTCCCGGAGTACTTATTATTTTCCTATTTTCTTAAATATTTCAAAACGGAGAAAAATTGCCATTAGAACTGTTTTGGAGTCGATTTACTTACTGTACCACATACCTATCCTTTTCGGAATCTAAAACGTTCTGGAAAGTGTCCCTTATGTACTCCTCCAGGGTTACGGTCTCATTAACATTAGTTTTAACATCTATTGGATTACCTGAGATATAATGCTTGATTCTTTGATCATTCACCACCTTTGGATTTGTGCCTTTGAAGTTGCTGATTTTTATGGCACCGGAACGATAGACCTCCTCGATAACGTAAGGGCCTTCCCATTTAGAGAGAAGTTTTCCTGCAAAAAATCTTAAACGGGAGTTGTATAACAAAACATAATCACCTATGTTAAACTCACGCTTTTGTATCCTTTTGTCATGCCATCTTTTAACTTTTTCTTTCAACAGTTTAGCATTCTCATAGGCTAGGTTCTTTTAACATCTCTCCGACACCCACATATGATGAGATGTCCGGATTCCCATGTGAGGAGAGCCACCACCACATGAGTTACATGAGTGACTCCACCATACATGACATTGAGAGCATTTCCTATGAGAGGACGAGTGTGACCACCACTAGCCCCACACATGAGAGCATGCCACACATCCTATGTGAGGTTGAGAGCCATTTGATTGACTCCACCAACCATACGAGTGAGAGCATCCTTGAGGGAGTGAGTGAGCCACAACACTTAGTGAGTGAGGTAGTTGACACGGCACGTGAGGCCACTATGATTTCTAACGACTTACCCTCTACTCCAAGTGTGTTTTCCTTTTTGGTGCTAGGTCTCCTACATGACGACATGCCTATCCTCGACGAGTCCATACCTCCAATGGAGACGACGATGGCCATGGTGGAAGAAGATGCACCCCCCACATGGTACCATCAAGTTGCAACCTCACCTACAACACATGAGCGACGCTCCAAAGGTAACATA
This sequence comes from Aegilops tauschii subsp. strangulata, assembly GCF_002575655.3. Classification (NCBI taxonomy): domain Eukaryota; kingdom Viridiplantae; phylum Streptophyta; class Magnoliopsida; order Poales; family Poaceae; genus Aegilops; species Aegilops tauschii. The sequence continues at coordinate 284,008,663 of NC_053036.3, forward strand.
GGTGACGATGCTTCTCTTGTCCCACTAGTGGACTATCTCACCAATGATTGCTTGCATGATGTTGATCCACCTATTCCCATGCTTCATGCTAGTGCGACTTCCTCATGTCAAGACTTACCAATTTATGATGAATATGATGATGAGCATGTTGAGTTGCCTAGTTGTGATGCTATGCTCCATAGGATATCATGTGAAAATTCTTTTGGTCACATCATGCTCGAAAACCCTTTAAACTTGTCATATGCTATGAGTGAGATCTCCCATATTGCATCATTACAATCTCAACATAGTAACTGTGCATGCCCCATTAAAATAAATCCCATTTGCACAAAGGGCATAGATGACGAGATGATGGTCATTGGCTTTTGTTTTTCTTGTGATGATATTGCTACGCTTCCTCTACATGATTTGCGCAATTCATCTACTATGCCATGCCATGATCACATTGTTCCAAATATGCATTGTTTTGGATGTTGTCAATATTCTCCATGTGATGTTTCCACTAATGCTCATGAGGAGACCCCCATAGTTCCCTCATACATATTAGGAGATTTTGATGCATTCCATACTTTGCATGATTCCCATAATTGTGTGCACCATATGCATTCCATGAATCATAATGCTCTACATATTTCTCGTGGTGCTTTACACAATTTGAGTCTCCATTATGCTATACATAATAACAAACCTCTCATGATGGATGACATGTTTCTACATCACGCATCTCATTTATTCGAGCATCGGATATTTTGTGCTAACCGACACAAGCACGTTGCATCATAATGGATGATGTGTACATATACCACGCACACACACTTTTCCATTTGTCTTTGTTTTGTGTAGGTACTCACGTATACTCGTCAACCTCTCAATCCCAAGAATTGACGAAACGAGATCTTGAGAGCAACGATGATTTGGGATCTCGTGGATTATCATTCCCACCATTCCCTTCCTGCAAGGACTACACGCATCTCTTTTACTTGGCTCTCACACGGATATGGGCTATATATCACTTGTTACCTTATGCCCATTGTATCTTGCTCACTTTGCATGTTATGTCTCTTTACATGATTTTGCCATGCAATTGTGACCCTTGCTTGCATCTACCCATGATTCACAATTATACCACTTCTATGTGTATTTGCATGCTTCGTGGAGATCCTTGTTGCTATTACCATCTTTTCCTTGTGCCACCTGCTATTGATGCTTGTTTTGTTGGGAGAGTCAGGATGTCCCATTGCTATTTACATATGGCCTCTCCCCAACACATTGATGATATTTTGCTCATATCTTGCCTTCATGCTTGTGATATGTCTTGTGCATTATTCATGACCACCATTTGCACACATGACATTCTTGACATGATTCCTTCTAGTACGTTGCATCTTCGCACTACTAGCTTGGTTGACTTGATCACTATGATTGCTTGCTTTGTCGCATCACCCATGTTCCACTCTTACTCGCTTTCTTGGGTTGATGACATATACGTTCATGCCTCTCACTTGATTTGTCTTTATCATTGTCTCTTGTCTCCATTAGTTGCATCTCTCATATCCCCTTGTATAGAGTGCCAACTTTCTATGCTTATTGATCGTGGAGACTTGGACATATTACTTGTGATGCATGCTTGTTTGATTGAGCCTATTGTATTCGGTTGTTCTCGCATCATGTGCCTCCATACTATGAAATACTCCCTTGTCCTTTCTTATGATGAGCATGATGAATACACTTGTATGGTATCTTACCACACGAATGATAGGTTTTGCACTTCCGCTAACCTCATTTGTTTTTCCAAGTGTTTGTCATGTTGTTTCGTTTTGAAGGATTCACAAGGCGGTATCATCATGCGACAACTTGGTCATGTAAAGGAGTACACGATGCGCGACACTAACATTTTCGACATCCTCATAAAGGTGAACTCCTTCCCTTTGAGCCATCCTCAAGTACGCATATTGGATGGGTCATTCTTTCATTGTGGTTTCCTTCTTGTTGTCTACATGATACATCTTGCGAACGGAGGAGTGGCTTTTATGGACCTTCAAATTGAGGAACGCTCGGACTTATTGGATGCACCTTCGAACCTCCACTCATGCCACGACATCGAGCATTGGTACATCAACACTCCTTTGACACATTGCACCAACACCTCCATATTTGTTGATTGTGCACACACATGTCATGCTCGATGGACATATCATACTCACGACAAGTTTGCACCCTATGCATGGATTGACTCACATTATGATTGCCTTGTTGCATCTTGTATTCCCATGTCATCCATGATATCTAATCTTGTGCATTTTCTTAGCAAATTTGTTGTGATCTTCCTTCATGGGATATTCATACATAATGATCACATTGCCCACTATCAATTGCATGATAACATAATCACATTGAGCACCAATTACCATGTTCATGGTTTTGATACACCATCACATTGTGACATCATTTTGCACGATGGTAGAATTTTGCAACATGACAATTACCACGCCATTATGTGCACTACAAATGCTTTTGCTCCCATGAATGCTTTGCATATCATTCTATATCATCTTGATAAGATTCATACGCTTTTTCACGAACAATCTTGCCGAACGGACTTATTCTTACATGATGGACACTTTGTGTGTGCTAACCATTGTATTTGCGAGTGTAATTTGTGTCTGCTCTTTTTGCATGTATACTCCTCCGGCGACACCTTGGAGTACTTGGATCACGCCATGACTTCCACTTCGTCCAACTACAAGTCCATCCACGACAACCGTTTCCATGGTGATGAGGATCACGATCCGAGGTCAGATCTTTCCCAAGGGGGGGGGAGATGATGCGGAGCATCCTACGATCATCACCATGTACACTATGTCTACTCTCCAAGACCCAAGAGGACATATGATGAGACCTTGAACATACGCCATTGGACACAAGGTGAACTCGCTCCTCTCCGAACCTTCACTTTCTACATATGAGACATAGCTACTACCTCAAACCTATATGCTATGCATGACCAGGAACCAAGAGGGGGGCCATGGATCAGCTAGGAGCATTGGACAAGACGGCGAGGACACCAAGCGCGAGGAGCAAGGGAAAAGGGCTGACAGCAAGTCACAGCCACCGGACGACCGATCCTTACCGCACTTCCGACGCCTGGAGGTTCAGCCTGCCAGAATAGCTACAGCCGAGGGACTCTACAGCGCCCGGACGATCGCCAGATAACGGACGTGCGACGTCCATCAGCCACCGGACAACCGAGCCCGTCCGGATATACGGTGCCACATGACCAGAGAGGAAATGAAGTCTGAAGACTTCCGGATGACCGGACGGCCGGAACCCACCGGACGTCCCGTACCTGTCTGCGCACAGTGTTGCGGGCCAAGGCCCATGTACCCCTTCACTTCACCTCAATTGAACTATCACTGTAAATAGGACACCCCCTCCTCCTAGTTAGGGTTAGCATAGGTTTTAGCTCATTTGAGATAGAGCTTTGCTCATCCATACAGATCTACTCCATGAGAGAGACCGCGGCCTCTACGGAGAAGATCGATCTTGGATTCAAGACCCCTCACGGGAAGACCCATTGTGGGCTCAAGACCTCCTCACAGAGATGAACTAGTTACCACTTGTATCGTGCTTTCTTGATCGTGGATCGTGTATCTCTTTGTGTTCATGGATTTAGCACATGTGTGATTGCTTCTTGTCTATTTGAGTGTTTCCCCTCGTGATTTCCCTCGCGTCTCCCCTGGTGTTCTTCATGATCTTCGTAGGATCCCCTCCATTTCGTGAAAGATCAGCCACTAGGGTTCTACCCTACATCATATTTGGTCCACATACAAGTGTGTTCGTGTTCTGACCTTTCCCGCGTCATTTTTGCCAAATTTATGAACATTAGACAAGTCGGATGACGCAACAGACACAGTTCACTCCCACTAACCGTGTGACACGCCGGTGCCCCTGTCATGCACATCAGCACAATACATTGGGCTCCACGAGGCTTCCCCTCTCAAAAATATCTACCCGCCTGCAGGTTTTTTCTGTTAGATAACACACTGTTATTATGTTTCGACCGTGTGTGATGTCTGTTGTTCCCGCTCCCGCCTGCATCCCTCGAAAATATTTGCCCAGCTCAAGGGTTTTTCTGTTTCATAACACATGACTGTTATTTCCGGACCATGTGCGATGCACCACCATCCAAATTTTCAATAGCCCCGGCATTTCACTCCCGCATTTGACTCCCATGTAGTAAAATTTTCAGTAGTCACGTCATTTCCTTAAATAGCCACCGCCCTCCACACACACACACCCTAAAAGCTCCTCGGGCGCGCACGCGCGAGCACACACACACCCGCCCCACCACCACAACCCCACCCTCGCTCGAAACCCTAGCAAGGTCACCGCCGCCGCAAGGCCTCCATTGTCAACATACCCAGGCTGCCCTGAGTTTCTTAGATGACGCCTGCCAAACACCCCCTTTCCCACAGATCCCCATCCACATCCCCCAGTCCAGAGCGTCGTAGCCTAAGCCCGGCTACGCTTCCCATGGAGCTCGAGGAGCGACTGGCCCAAAAGAGGTATATCGCGGCCTCTTCGCCCGACGTCGCCGAGGTGGCCGCCGAGGAAGATGACGACCATTACTGGCCGCAGGCACTCAATCAGCGGGCTAGAGTATGCGAGTATGTCATGGACGCCGACTACGCCATTGAGCTCGTCGACAGCGACGGCCTGACACGGGCTATGTCATAGGTTAAGTGGCCCACACCCAACCCCTTGGGTACAACCGCCGTCGATCTCATCCATGGCCCCGCCGCTGATCTCGTATGGCTCGCTGTCAAGAATTTGCCATCCTACATCGCCATAGAGCCCCTTTTGTCATTTCTAAAGAACACGTTCTGCGACGCTGGCTTGGGATCCATAGCTTCCAAGTCAGACCTCATCAACGGCGACCACGAGGCGGGCACTCTCTCCGGCTCTTCCAAGGGGAAAGAGCCCATCTGCTCTTCCAAGGGGAAAGAGCTCATCTGCGACATCAGGGAGGGCACCCTACAGCCGTGCTCTTCCAAGGGGAAGGAGCCCATCTGCGATAACATGGAGCGCACCCTGGGTCCGTGCTCTTCCCATGGGAATGAGCCCATCTGTGACAAGTGAGGAAACACATGATTTGTTTTGCCATGCCTCTTCACCGGGGGGAACCCATGATTTGTTTTGTCGACTCCCTTTTGTAGTGTAGTGAGAATATGTCCAGTTTTAATTGCTATATTTGGTTGTTTGCGGTATGCCTTGTTTATTTCAGTTGTTCACAATGTGATGCTCTATATGTGCAACTATTTAATATGCAGTACATTTTCGTCAATACCAGTTTTAAACATACCGATAGGAATGCATATATTTGCTTATTGTTAAACTTGTTATAGCTAGCATATGCCTCTTTTAAAGGTCTTTGGTTGTTCGGTTGTTTGTAGTTAGCATATGTCCATTTTCAAATGCTATCTTTGGTTATTCGTAGTATGCCTTATTTATTGCAGTTATTCACAACGTGATATGTGCAAGTATGAACTGTGCAGTTCAATTTCATCAATACCAGTTTCAACAATACCATTATGAATGACTACATTTGGTTGCTGCATGTTCTAGTTAACACGCTTTTCCATTTTTATTTAACAGTAACTAGTGTACTTAGACCGGCACAATACTAGTTTGACTGACTATGTTTGCTTGTTGTTAAATGCTAGGCAAGTTGCAGTTAACACACCTTTCCACTTGTTTTGCTTAACTAACATGTTTAAACCTGCACACTGAAGCTATCTTTTGGAGATTATTTTGTTTGCCATGGATATATTTGGTTGATGTTTAGCCTTTTGTGCTTAACATGCCTCTCGATGTACTTACACAGGACAATTTTGGGAATGATTGTTGTTTTCCATCGAGGTTAGTTTCATCCCGTGGCTTATATATACTCACTATTCAGGATATCGGTAGCTAGTACCATATATGTTGGGGGTGATAAGGGACTAATAGGTGAATCAGAATTTTAACTGAATATATCTGTAACCCATTTATCGTTAGGTTAACTAGGGCCATATGTAATATGTCTGAGGCTACATAGCAACATGCACTGTACTGAATGTCTAAATATGCAATCCTAGGCTACATAGCAACAAGGAAGAGTATTACCTTAATGTTCTGATGATGTCGAGATATACGTAGAAGAGCAGCAGCAACAACCACAACGACACAGCAGTAGGTAATTAGCCGATAATTTGTAAAAATTCGATAAACTCCCTCTGGCCCATAATATAAGATGTTAATTCATCCAATATTTGAGTATATTGGATGTTATAAGATACTATATAATGGGACGGAGGGAGTGTTGTACTACATCATTGTGCAATTGTTGTTTAGCTTCTAATATTAACTTGGTGCTTTTTGGTACACATATCATTGGTAAGGATCCGTGCTTCCACCCTTATGGGGCAATAAGATATTGATGAACCAGCATCAAGTGAGGAAGCTGATAAAGATTGTGAGTAAAATGGGTCAAAAGATGGCAATTAAACTATTTGTTTATACTTTATCCAAGACAATAGCAAACTGATGGTAAGTAAGAACTCTGGAGCCTTATTTTTACTGCCCATAATGAGTGGTGTTAGATGACAATGTCTGAATCTTTTTTCCTTTGCAGTGGTTCCCAAAGCAGTTTACTCAAGATTGCCTCTCAAACTACATGATAGGTGGGCATGAAAGGTTAAAGTATTTCTACCAGAACACGATGATTATCTAGATGTTTTCATGAAGACGGTGAAGGATGGGCGGCCGGCCATCACAAAGGGTTGGACTAGAGTCGTGCGTGCCTTCTGCATGGAGGAGGGCAAAATATAGGCATTCCGCTTCACCTTGTTCAGCAACCAGAATGTATTTCGCCTCTTTCTTTACCGTCTTTAATAGTACAAGTATACAACTGTGGTTCATCATTCTTTTTCTGGTGCTTATGTAATTCCTGAACATATGTACATGTGAATCGAATAATGCATTGGTTGTTTGAACCTGATGCATATGAATAAAGCTATAGCATACTTTCAAATTCAAATCCGGTACAATTTGAAATAGCGGCAATTAAATTACGGTGAAATTACGCTCTGCATGTCATTGCGATGCACACGGTCGGTAAAACACAAATGTTTGTGATATACACCATAATCCGACATGGTTCACAAAGAGGAAACGTGTGCGAGCATGCACACAGTTGCTGTTTGTAAACCGTGTGTGATGTCAGACAATATCACAAAAGGTGCGGGCAAACTAAACGTTTGTGATAGTTGCCTTATCGTACACAATTCGCAACCATGAACTATTTCTGATGTGGTACGCATCGTAAACGTTGCACCACAGAATAGAGTGTGTGATAGTTATCATGTATGACAATGTTACGACGGTCCGAGGTTTCGTAATCCTATCCGACACTCTATCAAAACCCTAGAATAATGCTTGTAATTAGTGGCATTGCATCCATGCATCATGTCTAAATTCTGAAAGTTGAACTAAGGAAATTTGAAAGCCTCAAAAATTAAATTAAAAGAAGGGCAAATAACCCTTGAAAATGCATCCAATGTTTCCAAAATGGTCTTCAATGATGTTTGATAATTTTGGAAAGGGTTTTGATCAAAACCAAAAATATAGAACATTTTTGAGGAATTATTTTGGACATTTGGTTTTAACTCAATAAATATTTGAGTTGGATTTAATTCTTCTATAAAAGAATTACAAGTCCAATAATTCTAGAAACCTGTGAGTGGCTCTAAATATATCCTAACAGACCACATATGAATTTTCAGAAGTATATAAAATAGTTTGGTTTTGAAAACAAAATTCAAACAGAGTTGCAAAATTGAAAACAGAAACAAAACCGAAGAAAAATAGAAGGACAAAAGAACTACCTGGCTTACCTGGCAGCCCAACGACTGGCCTAGCCCACCCCTGCAGCGCCACTCGTCCCCAACCTCCTGCCAGGAGGACTGGGGCGCGTGCTCGCTCCGCGCTGGCCATGCGTCGCGGCACCTCCTGCTTCCTGCCGCTACCCTGACGGGCCTGGAGACGCCATGCAAGCCCCCAAACCCTCTGGCCTATCGACTCCTCCGCTATCTCCTCGCAGTGCACCCGAGCACGCTAATTGCCGCCGCTCGCTGCTGTCATGGCCATGGCCACCACCTCGCCTCTCCGACGCATCCTCGAGCTCTGCAGTGCCGCCCTCATCCTCTTCATCGTCCACGCGACCGGAAGAGCCCCACGTGTAGCCATCGTCGTCATCATCACCGACAGCCACCGAAGAGCGCCACCGTCGCTCCATCGACCCCAACGCCTTCCTCGAGCTGCAGAGCCCACCATCAGACGCGCTGTGAGCTCTTGGTCACCTTCCCCCTCACCCCGTGGCCTATCCCTCTCCGTAGACGCTGATTGGAAGAAGATCGAAACTCGCCGCCACCGTGGTTCCTCACCGCTGTGGTCTGAGCCAGCGCAGCTCGCATCCGCACGTGTCACCATGCTGAGAAGCTCCACAGGAAGCCAACGCTACCTTCAGCTGCTTTCCCAGCGCACCGCAGCCTCGCGCCCGCTCGATCCTGAGCTCCGGCAGCCGCCGTGAGCAAGGTTCCGGTGAGCCCAGAGCACTTCTCGCCAGCCGACTACTCCCCTGGATCCACATGTGCGCGGCCTACCTCCAGGTTGTCTCTACGCATCCAGGCGCCCCTTGTAGCGTCGTCCCGAGCAACTCCGGCGTGCCACCGCCGTGTGTTTTGGTCCGGCGCTTAATCTGGCGATGCTGACGTGGCCCAATTAGTTTAGCATTAATGATGCATTAGTTAACACCGAGTGACACTGACAGTGGACCCCACCACGTTAACTAACCACAGGTTTATTTCTTGTTAGGATTAGATTAAACCCAGTGGGCCCCGCTTGTCAGGTTTGACCTGCCTAGTCAGCGTTGACCTGGCCCACTGGTCAGCCTCTGTAGTTGATTACGTTGACTACCGGACATCACTTTTGACGAGGATGATGTCATAAACGTTTTCTGGATTTTAAATAAATCAGAAATGATTTATTAATTTCAAAAAATGTTCTAAACTTCTAAAAATCATAGAAATTCAAACGTAACTCAGAATGAAATAATTTATATATGAAAAATTATCAGAAAAATCCAATCTATCAATTTATGCTAGTTTCATGCATGTTCAAACAATTTATACCCACTGTATAAATGAAAACATGATAATGGCATTTTAAATGCTTAATATGGAGTTTGCATATGAACCCTTGGTTCATATGGACTTCATTTAAATTGTTGCTAGATGCATTAGTGCAAATGATAACATTCTTGCCATGTCATGATCATGCATCAAATTGTTGCATTGCATTGATTGTGTTCCCTCTTGTTTGCCGGTGTTTGTTCCCTCTCAGTAGACGTTGTTTCGGTGATGTGATCGTTGACACCGATGAAGAGGTTTGCTGTCTTCAGAAGTGCCAGACAAGCAAACCCCCATTGAGCATTCCGATACAATCCCACTCTCTTGCTACTGCTCTCTTTTACTGCATTAGGACAACAATGATTCAACTGTTACATGTTGCGGGAGTTGAACCCCCATTCCTTTGCATGACCTGTCTTTGCCACAGTAAATAGTTGAAACCCACTAGCATGAGTAGGACTTGCTTGAGCCATGATGTGCCTACTCATTCATGCTTGTTTGTCATGCCTGCTATTGCTTAGAGTTGTGTCAGGTCTGATTCATCGGGGATGAATTGGAATGTTGTGAACATGTCCTACTATTGAGAGCTAAGTGTGTGAACACGATTTGGTAAAGGTAGCGGTGAGAGGCCATGTAGGAGTACATGGCGGGTTGTCTCATTGAAACCGTCCTCAGGAACTGAGTTTCATGTTTGTGATCCAAGACAGTTACTACCACACATTGGGTTCCGGTAACTCGGCCCATCTCGGCTTATTAATCACCCCGATCTCTTTCTAGGAGTTGCAACTAGTTTCTGGTGTTTGTAGGTTGTGTTAGTAGTCTAACAAGTGGCACCCGGCCAAGTGGGCTTGGGACACACTAGGCATAGTGGCATGGTGTACCAATGTCACCCGGATGGTGGGCTTGGGAACCCTGCTCACATCATTTGGGGCCGTGACGGAAACTTCGGCCGGACTTCCTTTGTGGGTTCAGCCTCGGATAGGCGATAAACCTGGACTAGATACTTGCGTGGTTAGTCAGGTCGTGGCCGACACCCTCGCTGGGCTTCCGCTTGAAGGTTGCCGAGTACATGTCGTGTAAACGGCGATAAGTGGTGAGAGAGTGTGTGAAGAAGTACACCCCTGCAGGGTAATATGATCTATTCGAATAGCCGCATCCGCGGTAAGGGACTACTGGGTTGCTTTTGCAGTTCATAGACAAGTGAAAGTGGATACTCTAAAATGCGCAAGATAAGCGTGAGTGCTATGTATGGCCTTCTCCTAGGAAGATGGGAGCGGATCCATAGTGGTGTATTGATATGGTGAATATGTGGAATCGTGTGCGCCACCTCAAAAGAGTTACCAGCAGTCGTAGTACATGATAGCCACTGAGTCAAAGCTGGCTTGCAGCAGTCAAAGTCCACCACCCCTTTGTTGAAACTAATGCATATGTAGCTAGTTCTGATGTAAGTCTTACTGGGTACATTTGTACTCACGTTTGCTTAATTTATGTTTTGGAGAGGAGACTTTAGTCTCACTAGTAGTTCCGCGTGGACTTCGATGTTTAGCTTGTTACCTCAGCTACGATCTTGTACCCTTGCACTACAAAAAAATACACTTTCGTGATGATACGTGTTTGTTATAGTAGGTCACATTTTTTGTCATGCATGTACATCCATGACGATTTTGTGACAGAATTAAGATAGTCATACCTGTGCTGTCGTAGAAGTGTTCCATGACATTACCAAAATTATCATCACGGATGTGTCCACTTCCACGATGATAAATCGTGCATCATAGAAGTGCTTTCATCAAGGGTGACCGACATGTGGCATCCACCGTAACGGGTCACCGTGAAGCTATCGGGTTCCGGTTTGGATCCGCTAACCCGTTAACAGCCCCAACCAATGGGGATTTTCCACGTGTAAAATTCTCATTCGCCGGATAATGCACATGTCAGCGCATCGTTGGGGCAGATGTCATCCCTACAATGGACGGAAGACGCCTATGATATGTCAACACGTGGCACAACCCAACAGTGGCCCATTTAAGGTAAAAAGGCCAGCCTAGCTAAAGGCCCACCATATTTTTTCAGACACTAGTGGGCTGGCCCGTTAACAGCCTGCCATGTTTTGGGTCAAATTGAGGCCCATATCAGATCAGGCCCGTTCACAGCCAGCTGTGTTTTGGGAAAAATTACGGCCCATATTGGATCAGGCCCGTTAGCAAGCCACTGTTCTTTTGGGCCCATTCTAAACCAGGTTTGTATTTCAGCCTGTTAAATGCCCGTTTACCAGTTCGGGCCGATAATAGTTTCGGCCTGTTAGTGGCCCGTGGTGCATCTGGGACGTTGTCGGCCTGGTTTAACATTAGGCCAATTAACGGCCCATGCAGAAACTGGGTTATTTCTTGTCCAAAGTAACTTTAGGCCTCTTAACGGTCCGTAGTCTTCGTGGATAAATTTCAGCCCAACTAGCCTATCGGCCTGTTAATGGCCCGCGTAACAGTTGGGCCTAATTATAGCCCTTGTTGAATCCATCCTGCTTACAGCCATCTGATAATGGCTCGTGACACTTTTGGGCCTATGGCCCGCGTGGATGACGGCCTGCTTAATGCCCATAATTTTATTGGGCCAAACAGGCCCGAGATATATTTTGGCCTGTTAACGGCTCGTCCTATTTGGGCCAAACATGGGCCTTAGGCAGTTCCGCCTGTATTGGCCCATGAATTTTTCAGCTCAACGCTAGCCCAATCTAGGGTTTAGCCTGTTAAAAGCCCATGGTGTTCTCTGGCCCAGCTGGCCAGAACTTTACTCGGCCTGTTAAAAGCGGAAAACTACTATACGTTTAGACCTGCTAATGGACCAAGATGACTATAGGCCCACGTTTTGGCCCATATGAGTAACGGGCCGGCCTGAAGACCGACAACACTGAGATCCATTGAACCTTCCGGCCTAAATTACAGCATACCGATGATAGAGGCAAAGGTGTCCCGTCTTTCGATGAGATGATGAATATCGCTTTGATGGAAGTCGACTTTGACGATCCGACTACGAACGTGCGAGGACGTCGCGCCTTAGCAATCGCTAAACCAACTCCGAGAGGTTATCGACCACGCCGGAGCACGATCAACCTGACCACGAGGGTCTGTTTCCTGCGAGCAAACGAAGAACAGGCAAGAAACTGAGATTGCAATCTGGATATTGCGAATATAAGATGAAAGCTTTATTGATCAAGGTGGGGTTCTGTGACGCCTTTGTCTGGTCGCTGAACACAAACGAAGTACGCGAAGTTGCAGCTATGGCGAACTTTTAATCTAAACAAAACCCAAAGTCTAAACGACGCCCTAAGGGCTGTATATATGGAGGAAGGGGGGGGGAATTTCGTGGCCCTTGAGGAAGGGGTCCGAAACCAACCCTATCTCTTGTTTCCCCACACATACGGACTCTAAAAACAGACTATACTTATGTATTTCGAAATTACATGGGCCTGGCCCAATAATAAGGTGACGCAGCACCTAGAATAGCCTCTGGACGAAAGTTATGAAGTAGCATCTTGTATATTTCGTCCAAGGCTTCATGCACGCATTATGGTGGCTTCAACGTCCTGAAATCATCACTTGTAACTCCGTTCTTGTTCCCCATGCGCATGCCATCATCTCCATGCTTGTTCTTGCTCCAATGTTCATCCTTCTCAAAGCTAGGCCCTTCATTTGTAAGCAAAACAAATGTATCCAATTTAGGCAGCATCATATTCTCATGAACATTAGAATCATTAGCAAGAAACGAAAGTACCTGGTAATTTAATTGGCGTGCGCGAGCTCTAGTAATTGGTCCAGTATGTATAGCAGCAGGGACTGTGGGTGTAATAATTGTATTGATGTCCTCATCATCCTCCCCTTCTTGAAATGAAGTCGTCCTCGACGGAAGCTCATCTTCCTCACCCAAATAAGGCTTCAAATCTGCAATATTAAAAGTGGGACTAACCCCAAAATCTGCAGGCAGCTCAAGTTTATATGCATTATCATTTATTTTCTCTAACACCTTAAAAGGACCATCAGCACGTGGCATTAGCTTTGATTTGCGCAAATCAGGAAATCTATCCTTACGCAAATGTAACCAAACAAGATCTCCAGGTGCAAACACAACATGTTTTCTACCCTTATCTCCAGCAAGTTTATATTTAGCATTCATACGCTCAATGTTTTCCTTAGTTAACTCATGCATTTTTAAGATCAATTCAGCACGTTGTTTAGCATCAAAATTAACCTTCTCCGAAGATGGAAGAGGCAACAAATCAATAGGTGCACGAGGTAGGAAACCATACACAATTTCAAAAGGGCACATCTTAGTAGTAGAATGCAATGAACGATTATAAGCAAACTCAATATGAGGCAAGCAGTCTTCCCACATTTTCTTATTATTCTTCAAAACAGCCCTAAGCATAGTAGACAATGTTCTATTGACTACTTCAGTTTGTCCATCAGTTTGGGGGTGACAAGTAGTACTAAAAAGCAGTTTAGTCCCCAACTTAGCCCATAAACATCTCCAAAAGTGGCTAAGAAATTTAGTATCACGATCTGAAACAATAGTATTTGGCACACCATGCAAGCGAATAATTTCACGAAAGAACAAATCAGCAACATTAACAGCATCATCGCTTTTATGACATGGTATAAAGTGCGCCATTTTCGAGAATCTATCCACGACAACAAATATGCTATCCCTCCCCTTCTTTGTTCGAGGTAAACCTAAAACAAAGTCCATAGATATATCCTCCCAAGGAACACTAGGTACAGGCAAAGGCATATATAAACCATGAGGATTGAGTCGTGACTTAGCTTTTTGACATGTAGTGCAGCGAGCAACAAAACGCTCAACATCCCGTCTCATCTTTGGCCAAAAGAAATGTGTAGCAAGTACGTCCTCCGTCTTCTTCACGCCAAAGTGTCCCATTAATCCTCCTCCATGCGCCTCCTGCAACAACAAAAGACGAAGAGAGCTAGCTGGAATGCATAGCTTGTTAGCACGGAACACAAATCCATCATTAACGACAAACTTGTTCCAGGTTCTTCCTTCTTTACAATTCTGCAATACATCTTTAAAATCAGCATCATGCACATATTGATCTTTGATGGTCTCCAAACCAAATATTTTGAAGTCAAGTTGTGAAAGCATAGTATAGCGACGAGACAATGCATCAGCAATAACATTTTCTTTACCCTTCTTGTGTTTAATGACATAAGGGAAAGTTTCAATGAATTCAACCCATTTAGCATGTCTACGATTCAGTTTAGCTTGACTTTTAATATGTTTCAAAGATTCATGATCAGAATGTATAACAAATTCTTTGGGCCATAAATAATGTTGCCATGTTTCTAAAGTCCGAACAAGAGCATATAGTTCTTTATCATAAGTAGAATAATTCAGACTAGGCCCACTCAATTTTTCAGAAAAGTATGCAACAGGTTTGCCATCTTGTAATAACACACCTCCTAATCCAATGCCACTAGCATCACATTCAAGCTCAAAAGTCTTATTAAAATCAGGAAGTTGGAGTAAAGGAGCATGTGTCAACTTATCTTTCAATACCGTGAAGGCTTCTTCCTGTGCGGTACCCCAAACAAAAGGCACATCCTTCTTTGTAAGCTCGTTGAGAGGTGCAGCAATGGTGCTAAAATCTCTCACAAAACGCCTATAGAAACCAGCGAGTCCAAGAAAACTCCGCACTTGTGTGACCGTTTTGGGCTGCGGCCAACTCTGAATAGCTTCAATCTTGGCTTTATCAACTTCAATTCCCTGTGGAGTAACAACATAGCCAAGAAAAGATACTCGGTCGGTGCAAAAGGTGCACTTCCCAAGGTTACCAAACAAACGTGCATCACGTAGAGCAATAAAAACAGCACGTAAATGTTCCAAATGTTCTTCCAAAGATTTGCTATAAATCAGTATATCATCAAAATAGACCACCACAAATCGTCCAATGAAAGCACGTAAAACTTCGTTCATTAGTCTCATGAAAGTACTAGGTGCATTAGTTAACCCAAAAGGCATGACTAACCACTCATATAAACCAAACTTAGTTTTAAATGCAGTTTTCCATTCATCTCCCAATTTCATACGAATTTGATGGTATCCACTACGCAAATCAACTTTGGAGAATATTGTAGAGCCACTCAATTCATCAAGCATATCATCGAGCCTAGGAATAGGATGACGATAACGAATAGTAATATTATTAATGCCTCTACAATCAACACACATACGCGACGTACCATCCTTTTTAGGCACGAGTATAATAGGAACAGCACAAGGACTAAGAGATTCGCGTATATAACCTTTGTCGAGCAGCTCCTGTACTTGACGCATAATCTCCTTCGTCTCCTCTGGATTGGTACGGTATGGTGCACGGTTGGGTAGCGATGCACCGGGAATTAAGTCAATTTGATGCTCAATCCCTCGAATAGGTGGTAATCCCGGTGGCACGTCTTGTGGGAAGACGTCAGCGAACTCCTGCAAAATGTGAGTGACAGCAGGGGGCAAAGAGGAAGGCACGTCCTCGAATGAAAATAATGCCTCTTTGCACACAAAAGCATAGCAAACAGATTTGCTGAAATCTAGTTCATCAATATCAGATTTTGTGGCAAGTAAACATGCACTTTTCAATTTAATTTCA
Source organism: Aegilops tauschii subsp. strangulata (assembly GCF_002575655.3). NCBI lineage: Eukaryota > Viridiplantae > Streptophyta > Magnoliopsida > Poales > Poaceae > Aegilops > Aegilops tauschii. Next base: position 284,024,542 of record NC_053036.3, read on the forward strand.
GAAACAACACTAGATGGTTTATTATTAGGTTTCATTTGTTGCTCAAATTCCTTTGCCACAATCTGATTTTCACTCTTATTTTTCTCCTGTTTTGCTTTATTAGCTCTATTAATGTCATCTTTCAAAATGGAATCAGGAGTCATAGGAAGCAAAGTAATATTTTTATCCTTATGAACAAGAGTATACTGATTGTTTCTACCATGGTGTACAGAATTTTTATCAAATTGCCATGGTCTACCTAGTAATAAGGAACATGCTTGCATGGGTACCACATCACAATCAACATAATCAGCATATGTAGAGATACTAAAATGCACACGAACAGTACGTGTTACCTTAACCTTGCCGCTGTTGTTGAACCATTGGATGTAGTAAGGATGTGGATGTGGTCTTGTGGTGAGAGATAGCTTCTCCACCATCTCCATGCTAGCCAAGTTGTTACAGCTCCCTCCATCTATGATGACGCGAACAAAACGTTCCTTCACAACTCCCTTTGTATGGAACAAATTATGCCTCTGATTTTGCTCTGCTTGTGTGACCTGCACACTCAAAACACGTTGAGCAACTAAACATTCATACCTGTCAGCGTCTTCAGGAGCCATGTATTGCGTCTCATTTTCAGAATCATCTCCACCATGTTCTTCACGTGTAATAAGAGCCAAAGTCTCCTCATCATAGTCACTAGCGGACTCATACCCACCATCCTCAGTAGCAATCATGACACGCTGAGATTTGCATTCTCTCGCAAAATGTCCTCTTCCCTTACAACGACGACAAATAATATCACTTGTGTGCCCTGTCGATGCCATGGAAGAAGAAGAGCTCTGCACAGGCCCGGCAGGTGTGCTCTTGGCAGAGAGTGGTGGTTGTGCCTGCTTTCTTGTATCACGGCTGGAGGTGGCACCTGATGGAGGGGATGGTGAAGTGGAAGTAGAAGAGGCACGCGGTGTCCATGATGAAGGTCGACCTGCAGAAAAGTTAGTTCGCGCCAATGGCTGTCGATCCTGCACTTCACGTTCAGCTTTACAAGCAAGATGGAATAAACGAGTGATATTATTATAATCCTTATACTCTAGAATGGTCTGAATCTCTTTATTTAATCCACCCATAAAACGTGCAAGCATAGCTTCATTCTCCTCAACAATACCACATCTAATCATGCCAGTTTGTAATTCCTGATAATATTCTTCTACAGAATTTTTTCCTTGTCTTAAACGCTGCAATTTTTGAAGTAATTCACGTTGATAATATGGTGGAACCCAACGAGTACGCATAGCAGTTTTCAAAGCAGCCCAAGTAGCTGGAACAGGATATAATCTACAATGTTCAGACCACCAAACACATGCAAAGCTAGTGAAAGCACAAACAGCAGCAGGAACACGTCTCTCCTCAGGATATTGTAAACATGTAAATCGTTGTTCAGTTTCTAACTCCCAAGTAAGATATATATCAGGAACATATCTACCCTCAAATGGTGGAATATTCAATTTCAGTTTAGGGAGATGGTCATGATCTCGTACCTGAGGTGGTGGTGCCGGCCTACCGTTGCGAATATATACCTGAGGTCGACCTGCTGGTGGTGGTGCTGGTGGCTGCACGTAGTTCTGATTTGGATCAACCTCATCCTCATAATCGCCCGCATAATCGTCATCCTCCTCAGCCGCCGCAGGAGCAGGAGCCAAAGAAGCATCAACAGTAGGGACAGCAGCACCCGAATTTTGACCAATCTCAATTGGAACGCGCTGTGCCCGTCCCACTTGATTTGGAAGGCGGCGTTGGAGATGTGGTTGTTGTTGTTGTAGAGGTGCGACATGTGCAGCCGGTGGTGGTTGGGGAAGACGCTTTAGTAATTCAGTAAACTTGTTATCCAGCTTTGTCTCAAACGACTTCTCCACGGCATCTATCTTCTCCATAGCCTCTTCAAATCTGTTTAGCACATCTCCCACCTGGCCACTCATCATTTGCTGAAATTTATCATGCAACTCCTTGTTCGTCATGTTCGCCCAATCAGTCTCATCGGCTTGTGAACCTGCCATGGTTAGCAGCAATAGAAACACAAAAGAATATGATCCTGCAGACTACTAGAAGTGGTGGGATGGTGGTGTGTCACAAAACCTTCAAGCGAATCTCAAATTCTTACCAGTTCTTACCCAGCAGCAGGTGGTGATCGGCAACCGTTGTAGTCAAAAACTCTCAAAGCTTGGATATAGCGATTACCAGGGAGAGTCAAACGCACGATGTAGACTTATGTGGAGCTGGGAAGGCTTATAATATGGTAGCAAAATGGTAAGCAATAATCAATTCAGAGATGCAAAGTTGAATAAACGCTCAACGACGGTACTGTGCTGGTCCTAGGCTAGACCGTGCTAGAGACGCGAGCCTAGAACACTAACAAAATCACGGCGCTGCACGTAAACAAGGGAAAAGCACACTCAGGAAATTTTTTTTCGCTCTTTTTTTTTTTTTGCGCTCTTTTTTTTTTTTTTTGCGCTCCTCTTTTTTTTTTTTTTTTTGCGAAAAAATCACTATAATGGCGAGTGTCTCAAAACTCTTCCCAGGTCAAACTGACAGGATGGGCGCAAAATTTTTTGACTATTTTTTTTTTTCGGAAATCAGGGCAGCGACGACGAAAAAGTGCGACAAAAAATCACTATGATGGCGAGTGTCTCAAAACACTACCCGGGGCCTAAAAATAGGATAGGGAAAAAATATTTTGGGTTGCCGAAATTTTGGCCTAAAAACTGCCCGGGGGTCTCCAGACTTTTTTTTTTTTTTTTTTTCCGAGACCTACTCAGGCAAGGAAACACGAAACGGAAAATATATGGATCTCTAAAACAAACCGACTATGAAAAGAACTCGGATTGGTGGTGGTATATGGATACGGATTCAAAGCGGTGGCGGATAAGCAATGGTGGTAGATGGCAAGGCGATGATGATGGTGCGGCGGCGGCGTGACAACTTATGACCAGAACTCGAAACTCTAAAAGACTAGACTCTAAGACCAGCAACTTGACACGACGATGCAACCGCAAATTCAACAAAGCAAAAACCCTAAAAAGATTATGCAAAGGCTCAGATTGGTTCGGATATGATGAACTAACCCTAATTTTTTTTTGTGGCTTTTTCGTGGACTGTAGGTATGAAGAACAGACTCGATCTAAACTACGAAAAACTGTAAAATCTCACCGAGCAACCTGGAAATCTGATACCACTTGATAGAGGCAAAGGTGTCCCGTCTTTCGATGAGATGATGAATATCGCTTTGATGGAAGTCGACTTTGACGATCCGACTACGAACGTGCGAGGACGTCGCGCCTTAGCAATCGCTAAACCAACTCCGAGAGGTTATCGACCACGCCGGAGCACGATCAACCTGACCACGAGGGTCTGTTTCCTGCGAGCAAACGAAGAACAGGCAAGAAACTGAGATTGCAATCTGGATATTGCGAATATAAGATGAAAGCTTTATTGATCAAGGTGGGGTTCTGTGACGCCTTTGTCTGGTCGCTGAACACAAACGAAGTACGCGAAGTTGCAGCTATGGCGAACTTTTAATCTAAACAAAACCCAAAGTCTAAACGACGCCCTAAGGGCTGTATATATGGAGGAAGGGGGGGGGGGAATTTCGTGGCCCTTGAGGAAGGGGTCCGAAACCAACCCTATCTCTTGTTTCCCCACACATACGGACTCTAAAAACAGCCTATACTTATGTATTTCGAAATTACATGGGCCTGGCCCAATAATAAGGTGACGCAGCACCTAGAATAGCCTCTGGACGAAAGTTATGAAGTAGCATCTTGTATATTTCGTCCAAGGCTTCATGCACGCATTATGGTGGCTTCAACGTCCTGAAATCATCACTTGTAACTCCGTTCTTGTTCCCCATGCGCATGCCATCATCTCCATGCTTGTTCTTGCTCCAATGTTCATCCTTCTCAAAGCTAGGCCCTTCATTTGTAAGCAAAACAAATGTATCCAATTTAGGCAGCATCATATTCTCATGAACATTAGAATCATTAGCAAGAAACGAAAGTACCTGGTAATTTAATTGGCGTGCGCGAGCTCTAGTAATTGGTCCAGTATGTATAGCAGCAGGGACTGTGGGTGTAATAATTGTATTGATGTCCTCATCAACCGACCAAGAATAAACCTAGACTATACAATAAAGAAATTACGGCATATTACATCCACTGGGAATCAAAGTTCACCACCGGTGACAATAAATCGCAACGTGACCGCGGATTACATACACTGGGCATCAAAGGTTGCCACCAATGCATATAAACGCGCCGACAAAAGAATATACAAAACTGAGAGCACTTCAGAAGGCATTAGGCCTAGCCAGGACGGGCTCCGCAAGCAGCCGAACAAGCTGATGAGACCTCAGTTGTGTCAGTGATAGATGCTCCATCCCTAGCTTTATAGCACCATAGAGCGCAAAGCAGTCCTCTGAGATCTTCATTGCATCATTGACATCAAGTAGGAGCTGAGCTGAAGCAAGCCTTCCCGCTTTAAGTTAAGACTGAAAAAGTCAAACTGATTGAGGCAGCGACTGCACAGTGGTTGTCTCACAGCTACTGGTGAGTAGCTTCAACTCACTATCTTCATCAAGACAGGACCTTGGGGTCATCTCGCTCTCTTCAAGATGGTTTGGCTCACTATCTTCCGTAATGTTCCGCCTAGCATAAGAGATACGACTCTGAAAGAGAAAAAAGGAGACACGTAATAGGTTTCACAATTATATAAGCAAATAAATGGATCTGTTCTGCATAAGGAACATGTTTTTACAACTACAATTTAAAACTGGTAGTTATTGCAAACATCCAATCAGATGTAAACAACAAAGTAAACATCAGTGGAGGAAATGATGTCTATCCAAATCTATACTAGAACAAAGTTTGAAGGCTTGAGAAGGATGAACTTACATTACATGTTAACACGGGCTGGACAAAGCCCTTCTCCACGTCGATGGAAGGATAATTCAATAAATTCCCCAAAGAAACTTCTTTATAAGCGTTGCCATTATTCTACATTTTGCAAAGAGTAAATATAGATCAAATAATATTGGAAGAAACAGAGGATAATGAAGCTCAGGTGCAGACTGATGTACATAATCAAATAGCAATTAATTAAGTACAACGTCACAAGGCAAAAGGTACTGACAAGAGGAATGCAGACATCAATGTTTGTGATGACCCGCAAGTATATGGGATCTATCGTAGTCCTTTCGATAACTATGAGTGTCGAATCCAACGAGGAGCAGAAGAAAATGACAAGCGGTTTTCAGTAAGGTATTCTCTGCAAGCATTAAAATTATCGGTAACAGATAGTTTTGTGATAAGGTAATTTGTAACAGGTAACAAGTAACAAATGTAAACAAGGTGCCGCAAGGTGGCCCAATCCTTTTTGTAGCAAAGGACAAGCCTGGACAAACTCTTATATAAAGGGAAATGCTCCCGAGGACACATGGGAATTATCGCCAAGCTAGTTTTCATCACGCTCATATGATTCGCGTTCGTTACTTTGATAATTTGATATGTGGGTGGACCGGTGCTTAGGTACTGCCCTTCCTTGGACAAGCATCCCACTTATGATTAACCCCTCTTGGAAGCATCCACAACTACGAAAGAAGTATTAAGGTAAACCTAACCATAGCATGAAACATATGGATTCAAATCAGCCCCTTACGAAGCAACGCATAAACTAGGGTTTAAGCTTCTGTCACTCTAGCAACCCATCATCTACTTATTACTTCCCAATGCCTTCCTCTAGGCCCAAATAATGGTGAAGTGTCATGTAGTCGACGTTCACATAACACCACTAGAGGAAAGACAACATACATCTCATCAAAATATCGAACGAATACCAAATTCACATGACTACTTATAGCAAGACTTCTCCCATGTCCTCAGGAACAAAAGTAACTACTCACAAATCATATTCATGTTCATAATTAGAGGGGTATTAATATGCATAAAGGATCTGAACATATGATCTTCCACCAAATAAACCAACTAGCATTAACTACAAGGAGTAATCAACACTACTAACAACCCACAGGTACCAATCTGAAGTTTTGGGACAAAGATTGGATACAAGAGATGAACTAGGTTTTGAGATGAGATGGTGCTGGTGAAGATGTTGATGGAGATTGACCCCCTCCCGATGAGAGGATAGATGGTGATGACGATGGTGATGATTTCCCCTCCCGAAGGGATGTTTCCCCGGTAGAACAGCTCCGCCGGAGCCCTAGATTGTGTCAGTGAGAATGACACCTATGGGATCACTGGGATCCCTTCTATGGTCAGCGGGCGCGGGGTTGTGCAAAGAGCAGGTCTAGGAGCCAGCACAAAGATCGTTTACCCAGGTTCGGGCCGCGAGGATGCGTAAAACCCTAGTCTTGCTTTGGTGTATGTATTCGAGTGTTCTTGAGTTCTTGAGCTAGCTACGGTGCGTGTCTAGCTCAAAAGATCCGAATCCTTCTCCTGGTTTCCTCGGGCCTCCTTTTATAGACAAAAGGGGTTGCCACAGTGGCACACAGGAGGTGGAAAGGTCTACAGTACACAAGCTTATCGCCTGTCATTACGGGACAAGACGCATTAAATGTGCCCCTTAGGTGTCCCGTTGCTTTACTGGGGATGGCAACGAGGCCCGTCCCGTCCGTCGCCGCCCCGCCTTGCTCCGACACGCGTCCAGGCCAACGATGCATGCAGTGCCATGTAGGCTGGCAGGCTGCTGAGATGGCGTGGTGGTAGGGTCTTCACGAAGATTTGCATGCCACCACGTAGGTGTTTGCTGAGCTGGCCTGGAAGCTGCATGTCGCCACGCAGGTGCCTGCCTAGCTGGTCGGGCTGGCAACAGCATGGGAATGGCGGTGGAGTCTTGGCTGACGTGGGCCTGGCTGCGGCCCCGTAGGTGTCTTCAGCAAGGGCCTTGCCGGGGCCCCGGCAAGGGTCTTGCTGTGGCATTGTGGTCATCCCCAACAAGCATCTTGCCGGGGGTCTCGTAGATTTCCTCGGCTAGGATCCCGCCGAGGACCGTCGTCTTCTGGTCCTCATCTGATCTCATGTGCTTGTGATCTTGACAAAGATCTGCATGCCACCATGGAGGCGCCTCCCGAGCCTTTGTTCCAGTGTGGTTGATGGTGTTGGAACCCTTGGGCTCAAGGGTGGCGCACTCTGTTGGTATCGGGCAAGTTGCCCCGGCAAGGGTCTTGCCGGGGGAGTCCACCTAGCCCTCTTGCTCTTTGTGCTCTCTGGTCTTGGCGTTGCTCTGATTGCCTTGTGCTCCGTCTCCCCTCTTCTGCCCTGCTTAGTGTGGCCGTGGGCGCGGCTCCGACTGCCCGTCCACAAGTAAAGGGGTCAAAAGGAGAGCCCCTACTTTTGTACACCGATAGGAGCCCCCGGGCCTAGGCCATACATAAGCGCGACGCGTTGTTGGGCCAGGCCCAGAACGGTGCGCGGGCAGGCGGGGCAGATTTTTACCGCGGTAACTTTTTCATTCACTGTGCTTCCCCACGACCCGCGTTGAATGCGTGTCCTGGAGGGTCGTGCGTGACGTGGGGGTCATGCGTGGGACGGTTCCCGCACGCATGCATCACATCACAGTAAAGAGGCGGCTCGAGCCTTCCCCATAAAAAAGAGAAAAACGCAGAGGCGCGGCCCATTTACTGAGTGGACTTGGGTCGTGGTCTTCAAGGCGCCCGCGCCCCATGATCACGGGGTGGAGAACGGTCGCCTCACCCGTCCCCTCGATTTCTGCTCGCCCGCCACGTGTCCCCCATGCCCCTAAGGTGGCAGGCGGTGGAGGCGGGAAACTGGGTCGTCGCTGATTGGAGCAGCGGGTCGGTCTCGATTCCCAGCGCCCCCGACGGCCGGATTGGTTGAGTGGGACGGCCGAGCCCCGACCCCGCCCCTTTATAAGAAGGGATAATTAGATTATGCCCCTAGTTGTGTCCCACTCGTCTGTTTACCCCTAATTCCCAAAAGTCACCGGTTCTGTCCAAGTCACTTTGCTCCTCTTATGCTTTTGCCCTTTGACCGTTTGACCGTCAGTTTGAAAACTTCATAACTAATTCATACTGAATCAGAAAAATGCAAATAAGATAGCAAAATGTTCAGAAAAACATCACCTATATGTCAGTGTCATTTGCATTCATGAGAAAAGTGTTGGAAAGTGCACATCCGAGTTTTATCTCTTTTGATACCACCATGAATACTGAACTCTAAAAAATTCAAAAAAAATCAAAAAAATATGGTGGCGAAGAACAACAAAAGTTCTAAGTGCTTGCCAAGTTTCATTAGGGAACGACATTCGTGGAAGTCGTGGCAAAAAATTAATCTATTTTGGAGTGATGATTGTTTTTTTGCCACGGCACCCATGAATGTTATTCCCTGATGAAACTTGGCAGGCACTTAAAACATCTGTCATTCTTTGCCACCAATTATTTTTTGAACTTTTTTAGATTTTACTATTCATGGTGGTAGCATAAGAGCTAAAACTCGGATGGGCACTTTCCAACACTTTTTTCATGAATGCAAATGACACTGACATATAGGTGATGTTTTTCTGAACATTTTGGTATCTTATTTGCATTTTTCTGATTTAGTATGAATTAGTTATGAAGTTTTCAAACTGATGGTCAAATGGTCAAAGGGCAAAAGCATAATAGGAGCAAAGTGACTTGGACAGAACCAGTGACTTTTGGGAATTAGGGGTAAAACAGACGAGTGGGACACAACTAGGGGCATAAATCTGATTATCCCTTATAAGAAAGGGGAGGGTATGGCATCGCACATTCTTTCATCATCCATCTCCTTCCACCTCATTTCCTTCCTTCCATCTGCCATGGCGAGAGGGGGCGCCGGCCCTTCGACGGTGGCGGCGAGGGTCTCTGCTCGACAGCGCGTCCCTCCTTCCCAAGAGCTTGCAGCGACGGAGCCGGCTACGAGAGGAAGGGGGAGGGGGCGAGGCCGAGGTCGCCTTGGCGCTCGGGGAAGAGGGGGACAGGGCGGTGCACCGGTCTTGCCTCCGTCGGCGATGCCTCCTCCAATGGAGGGCCACGTCGGGGACCAGCCCCGTGAGTTCTTCATCAAGATGCGCCGGCCATCGTGTCACCGTCTTCGTCTCCCCACTCCCTTCGCTCGGGAGATGGAGCTCGACCCGCCACAGACCCTCAGGTTGCATATGAGGGGCTGCGGGAACGGCGGCACGCAGGTCGACGTCGACTTTCCTGCTCCTCACGTCATGTACCTTCGTCGCGGATGGAAGACTTTCGCTCATGTCCACAGCCTGACGGCGGGGCTCGTTCTCTACTTCAAATTAATGGAGAACGGCCTGGTCTCCGTCAAGGTCTTCGGGGACCTTGGAACTCGCCTAAAGTGCTGCGTGGAGAGCTCCTCTGATATGAAGGCTCCTCCTCGAGTGGGAGTGACGAGGAGGACAGCGATAGCAACGACGAGGGCGTCGAGCGGGGGGACGCCGACCTCGACTGACCACGTCGCCCCTCCCTCAGCCTCGCGCCCTACCGAGGGCCTTCCTCGTCAAGCTCTCCATCGGCGCGTTCCCCGTCGCCTCCTTGGGCGGCTGGCGTAGGAAGGCCGGAGAAGACGAAGAAGATGGGTGGCGGGCCGTCAAGTCGGAGTCGCGGGCACCGACGCCTTCGTCGCGTATTGTCGGCCCGCTGCCTCATCTTTCAGCTCCTCTCCCGGCGTCTTCTGCTGCTTGTAACTCGCCTAGATGTTCTTTTTGCCCTCCTGCTACCTCGTTCTACCTTTTGAGGAGAGGGACAAGAAAGGGATTACGGGCGTCTTATCTCTTTTTAGTTTGTAAGCCTGCGGGCATTTGTTAAATTTAGAACTTGTAATCCCCTTGCTCATGTTTTTCATTCCGTATGAGCTGTACCTGTATGGGATGTTTTTAATGAAAAAGGGTGCTTGCAGAGTTCTTTGTGCGTGGGCGAGGCCCATGCCAAGGAGTGAATCCTTGTTATTTTTAAGATAAACATTGTCGCCCACCAGCAGGCCTTGCCGTCCCCTTACTTCATCGGACCATTCTCACGCTCTTGGCGGAGGCAGGGGTGGAGTAGAGTTAGGCCCATCGTTCATTTCCTCGTTACCGCGTCTACGACCAAGTTCCGACCCAGGGAATGGTTCTTGGGTACAGGAAAAAGGGGGAGCATGGTGGGCTAGGAATAAAACGAGGTTTCCTACGTCCCAACTCCATACGGAATGCACAATAAGGGATAAAATCTTATCTAGATCTGCAGCCCCCGGCAGCCTTGGCTTGCCATGGTTGGATTCTCGTGTCTGCAGCCCCTGGCGACCTTGGCTTGCCGGGGCCAGAGCGCCGGCTTGTTCTCTTTCTTCCAAAACGGCTCAGCAGAACCGTCCATGTACCCTGTGAACCAAAAAGGATGGAAAGGAACAAAGAGATGCACACTCGACCTCTATGCTAGGGGTTAGTCACCGCTAAGCACTATCAACCCTAACCGAGGGAGAGACTTGAGCTAGCATGCATGCTAAAACTGAGGGTGTCAGCGCTTCGTTTATTTATGCTCAGGGTCTGCGCCTGGCTTTGTACACAAGGTTACATGCCTTGCCGGCAAGGCTTGTACAAAAGGTGGTTTGCCGGGGGGGCGGCAACCGCGCCTTATGGGTAAAACTTGCGAAGATGTTCAATGTTCCAGGAGTTGCTCACTAGAATAGCATCTTCGGTCTGCAGGCGGACTGCACCAGGCGTGGTGAATTGTATTACCCGATAAGGGCCTTCCCACTTTGGCGTCAACTTGTTGGAACTCTTGGCCGATCGAACAAGCCGAAGAACAAGGTCGCCTTCCTCAAAGCTTCGATCATGAACCTTGCGGCTATGGTAGCGGCGCAAGGCTTGCTGATAACACGCTGCTCTCACAGCCGCCCGAAGACGATCTTCCTCAAGGAGCGTTGCATCATCTTGCCGCATTTGCTCTTGCTCAAGCTCGTCATAAGCGAGCACTCGAGGTGACCCGTAAGTGAGTTCCGTGGGGAGAGTCGTTTCTGCCTCGTATAACAGGGCAAAGGGTGTCTGGCCGGTGCCTCGATTTGGCGTCGTTCTGATTGACCAAAGAACCGCCTGCAACTCATCAATCCAGCGCCTTCCGCTCTTGTGTGGCCTGTCAAAAGTCTTTGTCCTCAGGCCTCGCAGTACTTCAGCATTTGCCCTCTCCGCCACGCCGTTGCTCTGTGGGTGCGCCATGGAAGCGAAACAGACCTTGCTGCTATGGTCTTGGATGTATTGCATGAAGGTGTGGCTTGTGAACTGCGTGCCGTTGTCGGTGATGACTTTGTTTCGCAGACCAAAACGGCAGACTAGCCCCTTGAAGAACTTGACGGCTGACTGCGCTGTCACCTTCCTCACTGCTTCCACCTCCGGCCACTTTGTGAACTTGTCGATTGCAATGTACAAGTACTCAAAGCCCCCGACAGCGCGGGGGAAAGGGCCCAGTATGTCGAGCCCCCAGACCGAAAACGGCCAGGAGAGAGGAATTGTTTGAAGGGCTTGAGCTGGTTGATGAAGCTTCTTCAAATGGAATTGACACGCTTCACACTTGGTTACTAGTGCCATTGTATCCTGGAGGGCAGTGGGCCAGAAGAAACCTTGCCGGAATGCCTTGCCGACAAGGGCCCTTGACCCCATGTGGGAACCACATACGCCTCCGTGTATCTCTGCCAACAGCTCCAGTCCTTCCTCCCGGGGAATGCACTTCAATTTCACACCGTTCGGTCTCTGTCTGTACAGGACGTAGTCGATGAACTGATACATGGCAGACCGACGGGCTACTTTCTCCGCTTCTTCCTGCTCCTCAGGGAGTTCCCCTATTTGGAGGAATCGGACGGTATGTTGTGCCCATGCCGGAGCCTGGGGCTCGACGGCAAGGACTAAAGGCATTTCCTCTGCCATAGGAGCGTCCGTCTCTACAGCCAGGGCTTGACGCCCTGCCGGAGTCGGTTGCCCCTCGGCAGGCTCAGTGTCCACGGCAACATCCTTGCCGGCGGCTCCTGGGGGCTCGGCGGGAAAGTACTTGCTGGGACCTGATTTCCTTCGCTTATTCTGCTCTGTTGATGGTTCAACGGATGGTTGAGTTAACCGAAGCACAAAAGTACCTGGTTCCATAGGTAGTTTGAAAGCAGCGCGCTTCGACAGGTAGTCGGCGATGTCGTTCTCCACTCGGGGAACATGCTCTGCCTGTATGCCATCAAAGCGCTCCTCCAGCTTCCTCACCTCATCTACGTAGGCCTCCATCAACGGGCTCTGATAATCTCTATTGACTTGCCTGACGACAAGCTGTGAATCACCCCTGACGATGAGCTTCTTGACCCCGAGGTCTGCCGCGATCCTGAGACCGGCAAGCAGCCCCTCGTATTCAGCCGTGTTGTTTGTGGACATCTCCCTGGGGAAGTGCATCTGGATTACATACTTGAGGTGCTCTCCGGTGGGCGCAACGAGCAGCACACCAGCACCGGCGCCTTATAGCGAGAAAGCCCCGTCAAAGTACATAATCCAGTTGCGACTTGCTTCCTTGCCGGGGAGAGTAGTCTCCTGGATCTCTTCGTCAGGCGTTGGGGTCCATTCCGCAATGAACTCTGCCAAGACTCTGCTCTAGATTGTCGAAGTACTTTCAAACTTCAAACCAAAGCTCGACAATTCCAAGGCCCACTCCACGATCCTCCCGGTCGCGTCTGGGTTATGCAGTATCCGTTGCAACGGGAGGCGGGTGACGACGGTGATTTCGTGGGCTTGGAAGTAATGACGCAGCTTCCTCGAGGCCATAAGGAGGCCGAAGAGCAATTTCTTCACACCGGAGTACCTTGATCTAGCCCCCTGCAAGAGGGAGCTGACAAAGTAGACCGGGTGCTGCATCATCTTCTTCTTCTGCACCACTTCATTTGGTTGCACGGGCCCCGCCCCGATGGCGTCAGATTCTGCCGGGGCCTTGCCTTGCCGGCACGAGGCCCTGCCGGGGGGAGCTTTGGCTCGCCATCCGCCAGCCCTGCCGTTGCTACTGCCTCTTCATCGACCTCCCTCTGCGCCACTAGCGTGGCGCTGATCACCTGATTCGTTGCCGCTAGATACAACAGCAATGGCTCTTGTGGCTTAGGCGCAACTAGTATCGGCGTAGAGGAGAGGTATTTCTTCAAATCATGCAGCGCCGCTTCGGCCTCTGGAATGATATGCAAATCACTTGCCTGGCCATGAGCTTGGTGGCCTCCAGTGAAGGCACCAACGAATTCATGACACAGATCCGACCAAGAAGAAATGGAATCCGCCGGCAAGTGCATCAACCACGACATAAAATTGGGTTTTAGTGCCAACGGGAAGTAATTGGCAAGCACCTTGTCATCGCGAGCTCCAGCGGCTTGCATCGTGATGGTGTAGATGCTGAGGAACTCCGACGGGTGGGTCTTGCCGTTGTACTTCTCGCCGACGTCGAGCTTGAACGTGCGGTGGGACGGCCAGTGGAACTGCCGCAACTCACGGGTAAAGGTTGGCAACCCACCTCGTAGGGTAGGCCACCGGAGCCTCCCGGTGCTGGGTGGTCCATAGTGGACCCTGCCCGCCTATCTAACTGGTGGCGTGCATCGCGCTGGCGCTCGATGGTGGTTCGAGCGTCTTCATGGGCTCGCTCCCGAAGAACTTGGCGCTGATCGCGATGGGTCCGTGGGTCGGACAACGCTATGGAAATGTTATCACAAGTGTATCACGACGGATCGACACCCGCGGTGGCTGGCGTGGAGGAGGAGAGTGCACCGTGGACGCAGCACCCCCGGTCCTTCCATCGCTGGCGTGCGGTGGCTCGACGGAGCGCCGGCCTGAGCGCCCAGCTGGTCGTGGCTCATCTTTGTTGGCGACGCCGACGAGGCTCCGGATGGTGGCTCTCCATTAGTCGAGTTTTTCCGCAGCAGGAGGAAAGTCGAGGAGCAACTGCGCGCCCGCCAAAGCTTCTGCTGGCGTGGGCGGCGGCGAAAGCTGCGTGGACCGTGACGCGCTCCGAATTCTAACCACGTTAGAAGGAGCTCTATCACGGCATGGCGGCTGTGCGCCATTTTCGCCAGCGTCTCAGCGTGCATGCTGGCCTTCTACGCCCTGCGAATGAGGTGTGGGACTCTTCCCACGGCGGCGCCCAGGGTCACCGGCGTGGTGACGCTGCTCATCGCGCACAACCTGGGAGGAGCGCGTCGTGGGCGCCGGCGTAGGCGTCTTGGAAGTTGCCGCGCCGCCCGTAGGCGGCACGACGCTGCCCTGGAGGGCCCCGCGCCGCCTGCGCGGGGCCCTGCTCTGTCTTTGGATCTGGCGGCGTGCGGCTCGTCATCTCGCGCACGAACGACGCCACTCGCCCGACTTTGACTGCCTCGGCTTTCGTCCGCGACCGCCCCGCCGCTCGCCCGCACTGGAACGGTCCGTTCGGCTCCCGACGAACCGATCGCCATGATCGTCTTCTTCTTGAGAGCCATGGCGATGAAGAACTGCTAAACTAGCTGCTAGACTGGATTTTCACAACCGCGCCCCCTACCTGGCACGCCAAAGATGTCGGTGAGAACGACACCTATGGGATCACTGGGATCCCTTCTACGGTCGGCGGGCACGGGGTTGTGCAAAGAGCAGGTCTAGGAGCCAGCACAAAGATCGTTTACCCAGGTTCGGGCCGCGAGGATGCGTAAAACCCTAGTCCTGCTTTGGTGTATGTCTTCGAGTGTTCTTGAGTTCTTGAGCTAGCTACGGTGCGTGTCTAGCTCAAAAGATCCGAATCCTTCTCCTGGTCGCCTCGGGCCTCCTTTTATAGACAAAAGGGGTTGCCACAGTGGCACACAGGAGGTGGTAAGGTCTACAGCACACAAGCTTATCGCCTGTCATTACGGGACAAGACACATTAAATGCGCCCCCTTAGGTGTCCCTGATGACGGGAAAATGGCAGGCGTGAGAACACGCGTCCACGTCATTGATACAGAATGAATAATTTAAATGCATAAATGAATAGAATAAAAATAGGATCAAACATTGCAGGTACTTTATTTCCAGAACTCTTACATTTACATAAAAGATCTGTTAATTACATCTCCGTAGAGAAAACCCCTGATTAAGAATTCCAACTATCCTATTACATAGAATTGCATCACACGAGTACTACAAAATGTAGTAATAAAAGAAGACTACAAAATGTAGAAATAAAAATCCTCCTCGCTGTCTTCGACGTCGGCGTGCTCGGGGGAGCATTCTTGATCTTCTTCAAGTTATCATGTGTCTTGTTCATTTATATTTTTACCCTTGTACTATTATGAGTAGTACGTAGAGTACGAGTGCAATGTGTGCTTTTTGCATCGGACACCTAATTTGTGTAGTCGACTTAACCAACATATGCTAGTATGACCATGCGGCTATCTTAATCAACTTTCAGGTCATTTCATTTTAACGAGTGATGAGTCGACTAGCAGAGTATCCACTTAATACATGCATGCTACATCTTTTATTGATGCATATATGACCATGCATGAGATGATGGTATATGATTTACTCCATGTTTGCCTCTGCGCATGCATGGAAATTTAAGAAAAGGGATAATTAGATTTATGCCCCTAGTTGTGTCACACTTGTCTGTTTTACCCCTAATTCCCAAAAGTCACTGCTTCTGTCCAAGTCACTTTGCTCCTATTATGCTTTTGCCCTTTGACCGTTTGACCATCAGTTTGAAAACTTCATAACTAATTCATACTAAATCAGAAAAATGCAAATAAGATACCAAAATGTTCAAAAAAATATCACCTATATGTCAGTGTCATTTGCATTCATGAAAAAAGTGTTGGAAAGTGCCCATCCGAGTTTTAGCTCTTATGCTACCACCATGAATAGTAAAATCTAAAAAAGTTCAAAAAAATTAAAAAAAATCGGTGGCAAAGAATGACAAATGTTTTAAGTGCCTGCCAAGTTTCATCAGGGAATAACATTCGTGGGTGCCGTGGAAAAAAACAATCAGCACTCCAAAATAGATTATTTTTTTGCCATGACTTCCACGAATGTCGTTCCCTAATGAAACTTGGCAAGCACTTAGAACATTTGTTGTTCTTCGCCACCATTTTTTTTTGAATTTTTTTGAATTTTTTTAGAGTTCACTATTCATGGTGGTATCAAAAGAGCTAAAACTCGGATGTGCACTTTCCAACACTTTTTCATGAATGCAAATAACACTGACATATAGGTGATGTTTTCTGAACATTTTGGTATCTTATTTGCATTTTTCTGATTCAGTATGAATTAGTTATGAAGTTTTCAAACTGACCGTCAAACGGTCAAAGGGCAAAAGCATAAGAGGAGCAAAGTGACTTGGACAGAACCGGTGACTTTTGGGAATTAGGGGTAAAACAGACAAGTGGGACACAACTAGGGGCATAAATCTAATTATCCCTTTAAGAAAGGGGGGGTTCCAATATCAGAACCATCCCATATGTTATCTTGTTTGATTTGATATGTTTGATGATAGCATCTACTAAGCGAATCAGTCTATTTTTCTTAGGACTAAAGCGAGCTAGATGCAATATCCTTTATTTTTTTATGGGTCACATGCATATACTCTAACCATTAGTGGACAGTATATGCGTGTTGCATAGAGTCTGTACGCTCTAGATTTCATATTTTACATATGTAGGATTATACTTTTAACTCAACCTACACGCATTCATTTCCTTTTATGGGCATATTTTATTTAAGTGTGGACTGAGACAACTAGTATTTTCATTATCTCATGTCCACACGTTGGATTTCACTTAGCACATTTTATATGCATTAGAGTATGCTCATTTAATCATCTATATGACAGATGTAAATAACATTTGTATCTTCCTGTTTGTATTACTACTGACGTGGCATAGCATGTATGTCCGCAGTGTGACCAACAAGAGGTTTTAAACATAGTTTGGCCAGCATCCAATTTATACATTTTTATGCTCCAGATTGAAGTTACACACACAATTTCCATTGTCTTGTTTTGTGCACCTCAAACAAAAGAAAAGTGCATTTTTTGTAGGCACATATTTATGTAGATGGTCATATAGGGTTTGTGTATGTTTCATATTTGTTTTCCCCTGAGCTTTACCTTTGCGTCGCTCTCATTTATGATGGAAGGGAAAATATGTCCTCCTTAGTTTGGGCTGCCATGATCAACCAAGGGGTGGAATTTATCCTCTTTGGCATAATCGCACTTTGGCTCGTATCACGATGATCAGCCAAGGCAAAAATGACAAGATGGAAATATATGTTGTATCCTCCTTGATTTGTATCATGATGATCCGCCAAGGAATATTTTTGTTGCTCTAAACATATTCGCACTTTGGCTTGTATCATGATGATCAGCCAAGGCAAAATGTCAAGATGAGAGTATATGGAGAATGCTCCTTGGTTTGTATCACAATGATCAACCAGGGACGAATTTTCTTCTCTTAAATATGAGTGCTCTTTGGCTCGTATCACGATGATCAGCCAAGGCAAAATATCAAGATGAAGATATATGGAGAATGCTCCTTGGTTTGTATCACAATGACCGATTAAGGGCAAATTTTCCTCTCCTGAACATAACTGCTCTTTCGCTCATATCACGATGATCAGCCAAGGCAGAACATCAAGATGAGGATATATGGAGAATGCTCCTTGGTTTGTATCACAATGATCAATCAAGGACAAATTTTCCTCTCCTGAACATAACTGCTCTTTGGCTCGTTTCACGATGATCAGCCAAGGCAGAATGTCAAATGAGGATACATGAGGCATACTCCTTGGTTTGTATCACAATGATCAACCAAGAAGAAATATGAATATGATGAGAGATATAGGGAGCAGCAAGAATATTAGAGGAGGATCATGATTCCCACCTGGACTACCTTCCTCACGCTCCTCGCCGGACGACGGCCTTGCAGCAGCAACGTATATGAGCCTTTTTTCTACAGCAGCAGTATATGTGTGTGGTTGAGAGCAGCAGTGGCAGCACAACAGCAGCAAGCAGCAGCACAATGGAGCGATCAGGAAAAGAGAGCCCGGAGAGCAGCCCCTGTGGTGCTATTTATAGGAGGGAGCAGCACATGGATCCACTTGGGCACGCACCCACGTTCTGGAGATCATGCAGGTTGTGGGAGGATCGTGGGATGGTGAAGCTTCCTCCCTTTTCTTTAATCTATTTCTTTAATTACCTGTTGAGTGAGATTTGGACCGGCTTGGTCTTGCGATTGGCTGCTATGGGCTAAAACTCTATTTCTTTAATCACCCATGTGGGCCTAGGCATAGTCCATTTGCATAGTTTTAATCAAGAAGTGGCCTACGTGCATGCAACCTTGTATTGGAATTATAATTACGCTTGTTTGCTAAACGTAAGCGTATTTCCAATGGGCCAGAGCCTAATTAGCTATTAACGGCTCATTAAGACTTATATATGGTGTGGGTGCATGCATTAATTATTTTCTACACGCAACTCAAAATCTAGCATCGTATGTGATTTGAGATGGATATGCTGATAGAATACGACACGTATATACTTCATTGGTGCTATACATTTTTTTATGCATCGCAATGATATTTTACAAATATGCTGATAAAATACGACACAGGTACATTTTTTTATGCATCGCGATGATGCTGATGAAATACAACATGTATATTCATTAGCACGATAAATTTTTATGCATCGCAATGATATTTTACATTATCGACGTGATGAAGCCAACATTTAGGATATGATCGATATTTTGGCAATATTAGTGCCCTTGTGACCATTTTAAGTTTGCATCGGCCAACTGTCGCCACTGGTGGCGTGCGTGCGTACTAATCATAATTTCACAAGTAAATGAAATTTGCAGCTATAAGTGACACTTTGTTTATTTATTTATTTTTTGCGACCGCTATTTCATACTGAGCGACCCAAAATTCACCATAATCATTTCCTTGGTCTATTTGGCAATTCGCCATCTTTTTATATAATTCCCCTTTATCATATTTTGATACTCCGTGTCAACAGATGCCCCTCGAGGTCTGGAAGTGAATGTTTCTATGATTCGGTTCCAGAACTCGAAAATATATATGTAGCCATATTCCATTTCATATATATATCACAAACATTTTTCTTAGTGTGGGCGACACACTTATTTTTTTTAAATATCAAGCTAGATATTTATCTAGCCCTGCCTTTTTGAAAGTTTGTTAGTCCCTTCGTTGGATAAGGACTCAATCTTGAAAATTTGTTACAAGACGCTGGCCTTCCGCCATGTAGTTGCATCCGGCCGGAGCACATACCTTTCCTTATATATATCTTCTTCCTATCGTCTGGCAAGGGGACTCTATTTACCTCACGCGTAACTCCTGCCTAAAGTCCAGTTCCTTCTTATGATTGACCTGCTATTCTTTGGACTACTAGGTACGCATTGATGTGCACTCATTGATTGTCTTTTTCTCATCATTCTCTAGGATGATTCTCATCTCTGACTCCCTTTTCTTTCTTTGTATGAATAAGATTAGCATCTGCCGTTGAAGCACAGATCTTATGTTGGTAAGTTCATTTAGATAGACATATACGTACATGATTTACGACCTCTGATTACCCCTTAATTTTTGTTCCCTCAATATTGCAGGAAGGTTTAGATACAATCTGGCAAGGCAATCATATTTTAGTTTCGGACCTATACCTGCTCTCTGCTTAGGTACTATACCTACTGTCTTTTTTTTCTTCATATACATATACCAGCATCACAGATTGGATGAATAATTTATACATGAATCCATGCACGTAGCCTGCCTTTAGGCCACGAATGATTATGCATCTTGTCCCGTATATATGCGGAAATTTTGGTCTTGCAATGACGTGCCGGCAAGTTATATACGAACTTGGTCCGACGTACAATTATAGAGATCATTTTTTTATATATTTAAAATGCTTGTTTTAAAGGTCGAACGTATACCTTTCTCACAATGGCGTGCCGGCAAGTTGATATGAACTTGGCCCGACGTACAAATTGTGAAATATGTCATACAATCAATGAAACTCCCCTTTATTCATGCGACAATTATCAACTCTTTCCAAGTTTATATAAGATGCTCGTTTAAAGATCACACGTATATCTTTTTCACAGTTGGTGTGCCGGCAAGTTTATATGAACTTGGCCCGACGTACAAACTGTGAGAACAATGTTTTATTTGTTTATTTATTTATTTAAAAGATGGTCGTTTAAAGATGCAAACTTATATCTTCCTCACAGTTGGCGTGCCGGCAAGTTTATATGAACTTGGTCCGACGTACAAACTGTAGAGCTCATTTTCAAGCTACACGCATATATCTTTCTCACAATTGACGTGCCGGCAAGTTTATATGAACTTGGTCCGACGTAAAAACTGCGAGATCAATGAAACCCCCCTTTATTTGATGCAAGAATTATCAACTCTTTCAGAGTTTTGCATATATAAACTTTTTTTCAAATTTTTGCATCTATCAACCCTTTCAAAGTTGACATTCCGGAAATCCTAGATTGGGCTTTATGCACGTATCTCTTTTTTTTTGGAGGATAATTCATTTTGCTGATATTTGACCTTTGCATAATTTTTTAGCACTAACAGTCATCATCATTTTTTTAGAGTGCAAATCCTTTCTTCTTCATCAAGGGCTGGCTTCGCTCGCGCTATCGCCTCCGTGGTAAAATTCCCATTCATTTACCATGGTTCATTTATTTTGCTGTTTTGAACACGACTTGTACTTGTACCAACACACGTATATTGTTTTCTTTTGTATAGAGATGGCGCAGAATTCGCCCACGGTTCCCTCACATCGACTATCCCTTGTCGAGCTAGCAAAGCAACAGAAACTATATGAACCTAGCTCCAATGACCAAGACTGTCCCATAGTTAAAGCTACAAGTATACCAAAGGGTGAACTCGACTACGGCCCTCGCGGTTAGCGAGCGAGACAGTCCAAACTAGCTTACTCATATTACCCGTTGGCGGCTTCACCGCGAACTGATACAGCTTTATGTCTGGGTACTAGGATGGTATCCAAAGGTCTGACTTGGGAACGTCATGATATTGAGTATATGCCCCGTCCTTCAGGCTATAATGAATGGGGGGCAAACATTTTACGGAATCATTCTTTTTCCCTAAAAGGACTTGGTGAAGGTTCAGATTACCTTTGTGGAGCTATTTATTGCTCTTTGGGTGATTATTCTATTTCCCCTGCCTTGCTAAGATCTCTGTTAGAAAAATGGAATCCAAAAACCAACACGTTCGTATTCTCATGTGGTGAACGTACTATTACACTCCTTGATATGTATCAAATGGCTAGTCTTCCTCTGGATGGAGACTTCTATGAAGAATTTATCCCACCAGAACATGCACTAGACCCCTCCCTTTGCCAATTCCCTGACTTCTTACCGGACCTATTATCCGCACATGATCAGCTTGCCAAGAACAACGGCGGCCACGTGACTTTCCAGGTCTGGTGTGACTATTTTCACAACCGGCGTGACCACTCCATTCCTTTCGCGTCTCTTCGTGAGGTCCGCTTGTATGTCGCGGCGTACATTGCTGTTTGGTTATGCTACTTTGTTGTCATTGGCGGGGGAGCCTACATTCGCGCTGGTGTCCTTGTGATGGTGTCCTGGATCACTCTAGGGCGTCGAATTTCATTAGCTCCCCCCAGCACTTTGTTCTATCTATTTTCCGCTTCGTTGCATTAGCACCCATCCTGTAGGACCCTGCTACTAGATTAGGTGATGGCCCGTCCATTTCATTATCGGCTGGATGGGGGTTTATCTGAAGAATGTATTTGGTAAACGAGCAAAAGTGAGCAAATTTCCAACTCCTAAGCTTTGTCCAGGGAAATTATCTATGGTGGGGACTATGTTTAGGATTCTACACGATTGTAGCCCTGAAAAGGCGCACGATTTCTTCGAGAAACACAAGAATATTGTGTGGTACCCCTCAAATTTCTCTAACTTGGCTAGCACTCATTGGCTGCAAAAAGCATTCACCATTTCCATTCGTAGAGGGATGCTACCATGGAGAAGGTCCTATTATGATGACGACTTGTGCATTGTTGAGCCGTACCATGCCGACCGGGTGGCTCGACAATTCAAATTGGTCAGCAAGTACCATATACTCCATTGCGTAGTTTATATATAATAGATGACATTAGTGTTGCTTATGCACACTCGTGGCATTTATTGCGCTCGAATCTGAAACAGCCTCACTATATTCCCAACAAAGATTTTGTGGGCAATTCCTCAGTGGCATGGACAAACTGGTGGACCATTTTCATCCAACCTTTCACCAGCGTTCCAGGCCAGCTTCGTCAAGGTAACATGCACGGGCGAGATTCCTATGAAGAAAGGCTTGCCAAATATGTGAATAATGGGAAGAAACATATTTTTCCTCGCAACATTTTGGAAGGGGATCTTGTCGTAGTGAAGAGGGTGTCTGCCGAACGGCAAGAGGAATATCTTGCAGCTGTTGAGGCGAGAGAAATGCCGGCAGTGAATCATTGGAGGGACATCTTAAGAGGTTACCACTTGGATAATAATGCCCTGCCACCTTTGTTGCAACAGGTAATATATATACGTATATATATTTTCTGCTGCTACTATTATGCGCCAACACCACTATCTACTAACTGTTATTATTATTTTCCTATTTTTTAGAAGCGAAAAAATAATCCAAATGATGTTGTTGCAAGTTCCTCTTCCAATCCCCGGCCACTTATAAACGTGACAGTATCAGGCACACATTTAAATGCAAGGAAGGAGGGTACGGACATTTTGGTTGATAGGAGCTCAGAGGAACCTAGTCCAAATGCAACAATCTCTTCTGGTGGAGAGGAAAGACCTGCTGTAAAAAGGAAGATTGAAATTTCTCTTGGAGAAAGCCGATGTAATCTTGACGAGTTGGTTGATTTTATGCATGAACTTGACGATATAGGGACTGATGATAATGTCATAGGTTCTGATCTATCATTTGAGGATTTTGATATATCAGAACCCTCTCTTAATCTTCCAACTCCCCCTACGTATCTATACTCAGGCGTGGCCTCGCAGGATGATATTTCAAACATTCGCCTATCTCTACGCACGGTAGCTTTATTCGTACTTTGTATCTTTTTTCTATTTATTAATTTCATTGCAATATCATTTATCTTGCCCCTCCTTCTTATCGCCAGGTGGTACGGAAGGAGCTTCTAATCTCGTGAGTGGCGAGGGAATAATAACATAGATTTCAGCGCCATCCATGGATATTTCCACTATTACCAAGCCAGTTATGGATGCTACCGATTTGTTGCTGAAGAATGCTTTTGAAGCTTTAGATGCCCCTACATTAACAGATTCTCACCGCCATGAGATTTTCCAGGCAGTTCGGTCGATGCTCCCGGTTGGTGATATTGTTCCTCAAATTGCCCCTATCCGCGCGTCTTGGGAAAAATTTGTCTCGATCTCAGATACAGTGCAAGAAGCCCATAGAACCATTGAGGATCAGTCAAAGCAAAAGTCTGAATTTGTTACTGCAGCAGAGAGGAGGGCTGAATCCATTGAAGCGTCTCTGAAAACTTCAGCGGAATAGATGTCATCCATGCTGGAGAAACAAGCTGAGAAGAAGGAATGTGTGGAGGCCCTCTCTGCTCAACTACAAGAAGCTACTGCTGAGTTGTGTATAGCTGAAGAAAGGGTCAAGCAACTGGAGTCAGACCGTTCCGCCAAGCAAGCTGAAGCTAGGAAGTTGTATGAAGATTTCCTCGAAGCTAATGTGCAAGCTTCCGAGGAATTGGAGGCTCTTAAAGGGAAGACATCGACGCTGGAGGACGAAGCCAAGTCTATTATTAGAAGTCTGGAGGACTGGCGCTCCATGTCCAACTGAGTTTTTTTGTTCTTAATAAATCAGACATGCTGTCTATTTACATTTTTTTACTCGGACTTGCATAAGGCGGCCAATCAGCAAACCCATTTTCTTGTGTCTTCTCGCATGCCAGTAGCACCATTCGTGTATGTTTGCATGGGATTTATTCATGTGTACTGATGGACTATGCAATGTTATTCGCATAGCCCTGCTTTCTGTGTGGAATGGATACTCCGTGCTAATTGCATGAACTAGCTTGGGTAACCCCTTCAATTATTTACATTTTTTTGCTTGAAGCTTTATTACTTTATTTCATTGCTCATTTTTTATCTTTTACAAATTTATTTATATTTTTATATACACTGCCCTTTTGTACCACAGTTTAAGCTTATGAGAATTTGGAGTCATTTTCTTTACGCCATAGTTTAGACTCATAGGATATCGGAGTAAAATTTTACGTGCCCCAGTTTATACTCTTAAGGGTATAGAGTACGCTTGATGATTTCTTTTCTTTGCATCACAGTTTATACTCCTAAGTCGTTGGAGTAACTATTATTTTGTGGTGTGCCCCAGTTTATATCCTTGAGGGTTTGGAGTACGCTTGATGGTTTCTTTTCTTTGCATCACAGTTTATACTCGTAAGTCGTTGGAGTAACTATTTTTTTGTGGTGTGCCCCAGTTTATACTCTTGAGGGTTTGGAGTACGCTTGATGGTTTCTTTTCTTTGCATCACAGTTTATACTCGTAAGTCATTGGAGTAATTATTTTTTTGTGGTGTGCCCCAGTTTATACTCTTGAGGGTTTGGAGTACGCTTGATGGTTTCTTTTCTTTGCATCACAGTTTATACTCGTAAGTCGTTGGAGTAATTATTTTCTTGTGCCCCAGTTTAGACTCGTGAGGGTATGGAGTATATTTTTTTATGTGCCTCAGTTTAGACTCGTGAGGGTATGGAGTGTATTTTTTTCTTATGTGCCCCAGTTTAGACTCGTGAGGGTATGGAGTATATGTTTTTCTTATGTGCCCCAGTTTAGACTCGTGAGGGCATGGAGTGTATTTTTTTA
Organism: Aegilops tauschii subsp. strangulata; assembly: GCF_002575655.3. Classification (NCBI taxonomy): domain Eukaryota; kingdom Viridiplantae; phylum Streptophyta; class Magnoliopsida; order Poales; family Poaceae; genus Aegilops; species Aegilops tauschii. Next base: position 284,049,481 of record NC_053036.3, read on the forward strand.
TGCATAGTAACGCTTAAGGAATTTCCCATTTACCGGTGCCGGCGAGTATTTCCCATCTGGTGATATGATTCTATACGCGCCGCTAGAATAAACCTCTTTTATGACGAAGGGACCTTCCCATTTTGGTTCAAAATTTTCCTTTCATCCGTCGCGTGATATTCATGGGACGAATGATAGCCAGAACTAAATCTCCTTGTTTGAACGACCTTCGTTTGACTCGTTTGTCGAATGCTCGTGACATCCTAGCTTGGTATGCCTCAAGATTTTGCAAAGCTTGAAGTCGTCTACCTTCTAGTCTTTCTAATTCGTCGAGACGTAATTGTACCGATTTTTCTTCCGACAAATTTTCATGTGTAGCGACTCTCAATGACGTGATCTGTACCTCCAAAGGTAGAACGGCTTCTCCTCCAAATACTAAGGAATAAGGTGTCATTCATGTCAGCGTGCGTGTTGTGGTTCTATAATCTCTCAAGGCTTCGAGAAGCTTTTCATGCCAGTCACGTTTATTTTTTGACACAACTTTCTTTAGTAACTTGCAAAGAGTTTTGTTGAAAGCTTCTGCTTGTCCATTGGCAGCTGGATTATATGCCGTGGAATAATGATGGTCTATTTTAAATTTTGAGCATAATCTCTCCACTTGTTTATTTTTTAAAGGAGTTCCATTATCAGACATAATCCGAGAAGGAACACCAAAGCAATAAATGAGTTGTGTTCTTATAAAATGTTCTACATTCTCCGCTTTGTCTTCCTTTAGTGGTGTAAGTTCAGCCCACTTGGAGAAATAGTCTGTTGCTGCTAAAATGAATTTGTGACCTTTGGACGATGGTGGATGAATTGGCCCGACTATATCCATTCCCCACATTTCAAAAGGCCAAGACATATTTGTCGCATGGAGTGGTTCGTGCAGCTGATGTATAAAGTCAGCATGCACTTGGCATTCATGGCATTTCTTTGCAAATTTAGTGGCGTCTTCTAACATTGTGGGCCAGTAGTAACCTAGATGCCTTAATTGGCAGTGCAATTTAGGACCTGATTGGTGCGAGCCACATATTCCAGCATGCACCTCGTTTAAGGCCTTCATAATTTCATTTCCAGCAAGGCAGCGCAATAATATGCCATCATGGGAACGCCTATAGAATATGTCGTTGATGCATGTGTAATGGATTGATCTTTTGCGGATTCTAGATCTTTCGCTAATATCGAGAGGTAGGTATCCATGAAGTAGATATTCGAGGAATGGAGCTCGCCAATCCCCTACCTCAATTTCACATATATCAGCTGTCATTGCAGAAGATATTACCATTTCTTCTTCTTCAACAAATATTTGCAATAACCTTCGTTCCTCTATGTGTACGTCCATCATTTCATGTGAGTCTAGTGACATACTTGCAGCTAAACCGGCTAAAGCGTCAGCCTTTTTGTTTTGATTTCTAACTATGTGTTGAATATTTAGATCTTTGAACATAGCTAGGAGCTCTTTTGCCCTTTTGAAATATGGCAACAATTCTTGTTTCTTTACCAGGTAGGTCCCCATCAGTTGATTAATCACTAATTGTGAGTCCCCATAAATAGAGAGCGTATCGAGCCCCATGTTTATTGCTATTTCAAGCCCAATGATAAGAGCTTCATATTCGGCTGAATTATTTGACACCGTCGAAGTTAGGGTAAATGAGTACGGAATCACCCCTTCATTAGGTGTAATGAAAACGACTCCGGCGCCTGACCCAGATTGCCGGCAAGCGCCATCAAAGTACATTTGCCATGTTGATTTTGTAACGGTCGTGGCGAATACATCCTTATCTGGCAAGTCATCATCTATAGGAAAATCATCTGGGATCGGATGTGCCGCAAGGAAGTTAGCCAAAGCTTGGCCTTTTACGACCTTTTGCAGTATATATGTGATGTCAAATTGTGACAAAAGCATCGCCCATTTAGCTAGTCTCCCTGAGAGTACTATTTTACTTAAGATATATCTGAGTGGGTCTGCTGTTGAGACTAAATGTATAGTGTGTTCTAACATGTAGTGTCGCAATTTTTGTGCAGCGAACACCAGTGCGAGACATATTTTTTCCATGTCTGGATAGTTGCACTCGGCCCCTACCAAGGTGCGGCTAAGATAATACAGGGACGTTTCCTTTCCTGCATCATTATTTTGTGCCAGGAGTGCACCTAGTGAAGTAGGCATTGCAACAGTATAGAGAATGAATGGTCGGTCTTTAATCGGTGCGCCTAAAACAGGAGGATTTATCAAATATTTCTTAATTTCTAGGAATGCGTTTTGGCATGCTTGATCCCATTCAAAAGGGACTCCATTCTTCATAAGTCGCGAGAAAGGTTTGCATCTCCCAGATAAATTTGAGATAAACCTCCTAATATATGCTAGGTGGCCTTGGAAACTCTTCAGTTCATATAATTAAGTTAGTGGGTGGTGGCATCTTAACAATCGCCTTGATTTTACTTGGGTCGATCTGAATACCATTTTTTGTAACCACAAAACCAAGAAATTTTCCAGAGGAAACTCCGAACGCGCACTTCATGGGGTTCATTTTTAGATTATGTTGCCTAAGACGCTCAAAAACCATTTCAAGGTGTTTCAAGTGGTCTTGTTCATGCTTTGATTTCACAACTATGTCATCTATATAGCATTCAACAATCACATATAACAACCCGTCTAAGATGATTGTCATTGCTCATTGATATGTCGCCCCAGCATTTTTTAATCCGAAAGGCATGACTTTATAACAATATATGCCTTTAGGTGTGCGGAATGCTGTTAACTCTTCATCTTCAGGTGCCATTTTAATTTGATTATAGCCGGAACAACCATCCATGAAAGAAAATATTTCATGCCCCATAGTAGCATCGACTAGTATTTCAGAGATGGGTATTGGGAAATCATCTTTGGGACATGCTTTATTCATATCCCTAAAATCTACACATATGCGTGTTTGACCATTCTTCTTTTTAACGGGTACAATACTAGAGACCCATATGGGGTATTTGACTTCTCTAATGAACCCTGCGGCTATGAGTTTGTCGACCTCGGCTTCTATTTGTGGAAGTATTTCAGGCCGCTACTTTCTTTGAGCTTGCTTCACTGGTGTGGCGTCATCTCGCACAGCAAGGCGCTGGACGGCTATGTTTGGGTCCAACCCAGGCATTTCTTCATAAGTCCAAGCGAATACATCTGTATTTGCATGCAGGAACTCATGATATTTTAGTTTATTTTCTTGGGACAAATGTTTGCTAATAAAAATTGGACGAGGATCATCAGCCGTACCAATGTTTATTTCTTCCAAGTCATCCACGGTGCATTGGTTGCCATCCTCCATTTCTGGAGATGCTTCCGTCATGTCCGTATACTCAGTCAAAGCCATACAAACCTCATATCCTAACCCATGCTTCATTTCTTTTAAAACATGGTCTTCGTGCAGAGCTTCGATTTGTTCTTGAGATAACACCTTTTCGAATGGTGCTAGTTGTCCCCGGCCATCACATTGGGACGGGCCAGTGGCGATGTCATAACCCATTTGCTGCATCATGTACAAGACCCTGTTATCATACAAAGAAATGGGTAAAGATTCATCATCTTTGTTAAGCACAGATATTTGTGTTGTATTTTTATTTTCACTTTCGCCAACGTTTGAACGACGCGGCTCTTTTTGGGATTGTTTTATTCTATATTGTACCAAAGGAGGTAAAGGCGTAGGGAAATTAGTACCTTTCATGTCATGGGATTTGTCTATGACACGAAATATTGGGTCACCCTTCTTCCTTTGGTTGCTTGGTATATACTAATAGGTCTTTTTCTTTGACGAGGATTCTGCGACCTCTTGTTCTACCACATTTGACTCGAGTATTTTCCAGGATTTTGGCTTTTGCACCTTATCAATAGGCTCGAAGTAGAACTTTGCATCAGTATAGAAAGATTCAGCTATTGTGAATGGCTTCTTATCAGCAAATATTCTAACTGTATCACCTGTCCGATCTATATATTTGATACACTGATGTAAAGTGGATGGCACAACTTGATTCTCATGTAACCATGGACGTCCAAGCAATGCATTATATGATGTGGCCGCATCAATCACGTGGAACTTCACGTATGTGAATAGTGTATCAAAACCAAAGAAATGGTACCCATAGCTTCTTGCCCTGATTGGTTAAATCCATGTATAACCACGTTAGACTTGCTCAAATCTCCCTTGGAATATCCAATATTTTTGAGTGTACGCAATGGTAGCAGATTTATAGCTGACCCACCATCTATCATTATGCGATTTATCGGCAATACATCAATTTCGCCAAACATGAGAAGAGGTCTGTTGTGCTTCTTGGGGCCTAACAACATATCCTCATCTGTGAACGTCATATTTAGGACTTCAGATTCTTCTACCTCAGTTTGAGATACTTCTACTCTGTAGTGTTCTGGAAACGTGAGTGCCGTGACAAGAGCTTTACGCATATCAGACGAAAGACACAAAAGCATCATACACAGAAAGCATAGCTGGTATTTTCTTCAAAAGTGCGATTACATCATAATTGACTGGCACCCTACAGGCAGGGTCCGTCGAATCATTTGGAACTGCATCCTTGCTTTTTGGTTCCTTTCTAGGTGGAGGATGAGGGTCTGCTAATTGACGACCTGATCTAAGATGAACCTGATCAACTTCTAATGGTTCTTCGTCAGGGAAGCATAGAGACTCGCCATCATCCTCGAACACACCAATAGTGAGAACGTTGAATTCTTCACTTGGTATTCTCATGCGCTTCATGGTGTGCTGATATATCTTCGGTGCGAAGCGCAGAGGAGGAGCTTCTTCCATCACTGGGGGTAGTACACGGTGTTTTGACCGCCGTGGCCCCCAACCTTGGGCTGCGCCATTGTTGAAGGGAATGTAAGCCTCTCCTTTATGCTGATCTTGTGATTTGGCAAGGCCTGGAATTATCATAGGAGAACATCCATATTTGGAAATTAGTACTGCATCATCATAAGTACCCTTCATATTTGAAGACGCAGAACTCACCGCATCATCCTGGAGGGTGGCAACATTTGCTGAAGCCTTTTTCCTTCCCTTTGTCATGCTTTTGAGGAGATCTGCATCAATAGTCCCCTCATCGATCATTTTCTGGATGATATTCTTCACAACAAAGCAGTCTTTGAGTGTATGGCCCAAAATGCGATCGTAGTGACAGAAATTTGGTTCATTAAATTTTGAAGCTTCTTCTGGCCTTTTGGGCCTGGGAAGTTCTATTAGACTCAACTCCTTTAAACCAGTGAAAAGGTCATCAATTTCTTCTACAGGAAAAGAATACTCCCTGTTTTGCCGTTCGCTAAGAGTTGGCCTCCTACCAACCTGTGCATCTTGCTGCCCTTGATTCCCTATAGGTGCTCTTCCGGGCTGAAACTGAGGTTTTACCGCCGTTGTCTCCATGGCTTGTGCAGACTTGGGTTTCATCTGCAACTTTTCATGCTGACCACCTTTGTCTGTAGGCTTGTTGAACGTCGTTTTTGTTCGATGAGCGACAAGTTGCATAAAATTTTCTATATCCATGGATTTTGAAGCTAACTCTTCAAATGTGAGGGGTCTCACTCCTTGTAACTGGACAGCCACTTCCGAGCGGAGATTGTTCATGCACATGCACACTGCTTCTGGCTCAGTGATTGGCTGTGGGCAATGAAGACTTAGGTTTCTCCATCTATTTATGAAATCAGCCGCCCTCTCGTTGAACCCTTGTTCAGTTTGGGTCAACTCAGTTATGCCCACCGTCCTCTGCATGCTATAAAACTGCTCGAGGAATGAGTTTTGCATTTGTTCCCACGTTTTTATAGAGCATGGAGGTAGCTTGCTGTACCAGGTGAAGGCAGGCGTAGACAATGTTTGTACAAACTGCCTTAGGAGAAGTGCTCCGTTGTTAGCTGTATCCTGACAAGCAGCATGGAAGTGTGCTATGTGCTCATGGGGAGATCCACTCCCGTTGAACTTACTAAACTTCGGCTGCCTGTAATTTGTTGGGAAAGGAACTAAGTCCACATAAGGTGGGTATGGCTTAACATACCCTGGCCGCATCGAGTACTGAGTTTGCATCAACTACGACTTTACCCCTTCAGCGATTATTCTTTGGATCGCCTCAAGGTTAAGCCCTGCTCCTCCATGTTGGCTGCTAGCACTTGCGCCACCATCCCCTTCATTTCCTTTATTCTAGTTATTGCTCATCTGAATTCAAAGGGCTGCGAGCTCGTCTTCCTTTTGCTGAAGTGCTGCCGTAAGGTTGGCTAATTGCTCTTCAACCGAACGAGTTTCATTCGCGACTAGGACTTGTTCTGTATGCTCTGCACCATGGTGGAGTTCTATCTCATTTTCAGAAGGACAAGGGGTACTGTCCGATAGGGGATTATAAGACCCACCACAGCTGGACCCAAGTTCTTCATAATCTGAACCTTTTTGGCTTCGTGCCTTACGACGAGGACCTTCTACGACAGTTTTGCGTGCCTTCTTCCTCTTGAAATGTGTTGATGTGGAGGATGTTTCGCTGGTCTTGTTCGACGCCGCCCTGACACCAATTGGCATTGCTTGGAACACTTCGAATGATTTATTCTTGGTCTGCTTATGAGAGGTCCATGGAGACAAGCTCGTGGCCACCTCATTTGATGGATTTGATAGCCACTTGTTCACTTTAGCCCGACTGTCCTCATCTGATGGAGCGTGTTCTGCCCCTTGGACTCTGCTTGACCCAGACCTCGCCCTTACTACCCTTTCTCTTTTTTGTACGCCGCCCTTCTTGAACGGACATGAGCAGCTTGGTTCACATACTCTTGATGTTCAGGATGTTGCTGAATGAACTCTTGGTACTCGGGTCGTTGGGACAGGGCCTCCGCCAGTCGCATGATGGCATATTTTGTGATGTGGTTGCACCGGGAAGCTATGACCTTATTGCTTGACATATGCATCTAACAACATATGAGTCATCTGTATTCTGAACTTGGATCTTTGGATGAGTGTTTTTCCATCTCCCCTTGACAGACTTTCTCACATGAGAACGGTGTTGGCTTGCCGCATCTTGATCTACGGCAGCTGGAAGATCAATCCAAGATCGACGGACATTTCTCTGTCGCCGTTGATGTCGCACTGGATCAAACGAACCTTCAAAGGATTCTCGTAAGATGGGTGCTTCTTCAAACAGAGGAACTGATGGTGCAGATGTTGGATCTATGTGGCCTGTTTTGAGGTCACCAGATGTAAGGCACACTCCCTTCCATTCTAGGGAACATTTTTGCATTATTCCCAAGCGTTCCCCAGTAGGTTTATGCGCTAGTGAGGGGACAAACTCAGGAGCATTGACTCGAAGTATATTCCGAGTGCTGGTGGGCCTTCTCGTTTAAGACGACGCTGACGGCAATATGACTGCAACGCCGCCTCTTTTCCCAGGTAGCTTGGAGTTGAGTGTCTCCACCATCTTCTCTTTTCCCTTGTAAACAAGTGGCGGAAACTCGAATTTCTCAAACACCAATTTCTTTCCCTTGTCCTTGGACTGCTGGCGGTCGGATGGTTCTGCCTCGACTATCTTTCCTTTCATTACTGACACTGGAGCATGAGTAACCCCTCTTGCAGAACTCTGAGCAACCCTCTTTCTAGTAGCCCTCATTTGCTCTTTGCAGACTTTGACAAAACAGGTGTGAACCCCTCCATTGGTGGAGAAGTAACTTCTTCTTGATCTGGTACAACTGGAGATGCAGCAGTAGTCTTCCAACTTTCACTTAGTGAGGTCACGATAGGACCAATTGGCACATCAAGCCAAAGGTCACCGAAGCGAAGGGTCACAAACTGCTGCACTTGGCCCTCCATACCTTCAAAATAAAGAAAACCATATATTAGTTTTCTTGACTCTCTTTTTTTGTATATGGGTACATAATGTTTTATGCTTTATGTACTATGGGAATTCATATGTTGCAATCCTATGTTGGAATTCAAAGATGAGGGGAGAAATAAGTCCCACTGTGAAAGATCGTGGATGTCGCCTAGAGGGGGGGTGAATAGGTGATTTAAAATAATTACGGTTTAGGCTTGAACAAATGCGGAATAAACCTAGCGGTTAATTTGTCAAGCACAAAACCTACAACAACTAGGCTCACCTATGTGCACCAACAACTTATGCTAAGCAAGATAAACAACTAGGTGATAGCAAGATATATGACAAGAAACAATAAGGCTATAACAAAGTAAAGTGCATAAGTAAAGGGCTCGGGTAAGAGATAACCGAGGCACGCGGAGACGATGATGTATCCCGAAGTTCACACCCTTGCGGATGCTAATCTCCGTTTGGAGCGGTGTGGAGGCACAATGCTCCCCAAGAAGCCACTAGGGCCACCGTAATCTCCTCACGCCCTCGCACAATGCAAGATGCCGTGATTCCACTAAGGGACCCTTGAGGGCGGCCACCGAACCCGTACAAATGGCAACCCTTGGGGGCGGTCACCGAACCCGTACACTTTGGCAACCCTTGGGGGCGGTCACCGGACCCGTACACTTTGGCAACCCTTGGGGGCGGTCACCGGAACCCGTCAAATTGCTCGGGGCGATCTCCACAACCTAATTGGAGACCCCGACGCTTGCCCGGAGCTTTACACCACAATGATTGAGCTCCGAACACCACCAACCGTCTAGGGCGCCCAAGCACCCAAGAGGAACAAGCTCAAGGGTACAAAGCACCCAAGAGTAATAAGCTTCTCAACTTGTAACTTCCACGTATCACCGTGGAGAACTCAAACCGATGCACCAAATGCAATGGCAAGGGCACACGGAGTGCCCAAGTCCTTCTCTCTCAAATCCCACCGAAGCAACTAATGCTAGGGAGGAAAAAGAGAGGAAGAACAAGAAGGAGAACACCAAGAACTCCAAGATCTAGATCCAAGGGGTTCCCCTCACATAGAGGAGAAAGTGATTGGTGGAAATGTGGATCTAGATCTCCTCTCTCTTTTCCCTCAAAAACTAGCAAGAATCCATGGAGGGATTGAGAGTTAGCAAGCTCGAAGAAGGTCAACAATGGGGGAAGAACACGAGCTCAAAGGATAAGGTTCATTGGGGAAGAATACCCCCTTTTATAGTGGGGGGAACAATCCAACCGTTACCCCCAAAACAGCCCCGCAGAGGGCGGTACTACCGCATAAGGCAGCGGTAGTACCGCTGAGAACAGCGGTACTACCGCTCCCCCGGGCGGTACTACCGTGGAGTTAGGAGGGCAGGAGAGATACGGACTCGAGCGGTACTACTGCGATGGTAGTGCGGTACTACCGCTCATGAGCGGCACTGCCGCTCTACTGTCGCTGCGGAGTACCGCACAATCCGACACGAAAAATGACCCCTCGAGTCGACGCGGTAGGGGCCTGGTACCGCAGTGGTACTACTGCTGAGGACCCACCGGCGGTACTACCGCTGCGGAGCGGTACTGCCGCCTGTGACTCCTAAGCGGTACTACCGCTGGCGCCATCCTAAAGCCACTACCACGAAAACAAGTATACTCCACGGGAAACCAAAACTGCCATAACTTCTGCAAATGAGCTCCGAATTGAGCAAACTCAAGCTTGTTGGATAGAGGAAGACGAGTAGCATCAAAACAGCGACAGGGGAGGTATGCCAACAAATAGAGGAGTGAAACCTCCAACCGAGAAGAACCGGCATAACCTCCAACATCGAAAACATCATAGAAGATGCGAGTGAACTCCGTTTTCAATGAACTCGAGCTTGTCATCAAGATGACCATAAGCTCCAAAACTCACGAAGAGAAGAACCAAACAAGAACCAATAAAGATGATGCAAGGATGCAATGGTTTGAGCTCTCTATGAACGATACGATCAAGCTACTCATCGAGAGCCCCCCTTGATAGTACGGCAATCGATCCTATAACCCGGTCTCCCAACTACCATCATGAGACCGGTAAAATAGAAAACCTATCAAGAGCAAACCTTTGCCTTGCACATGGTCCACTTGAGCTAGATGATGACGATCTTGACTCCTAAAGATGGACCACCTTTCTTGATTGCGTTGCCTCGATGAAGACTAGTTGATTGCTCCCCCATACTCCACTATGGGTGAGCCACCCTTCCGCACATCTTCACAAGTCCATTGTCACCACAATGGCTTCAAGCATTTGATCTCTTCGTGATGCTTTACTTGAACTTGCCCGCTTCACTTGAACTTGCACACCGCAACCTAACCCCACAAAGAACTCTCACAAAGACCATGGGTTAGTACACAAAGCGTAATTGACAATGCTTACCATACCATGGGATCGCTTGATCCCTCGGTACATCTTGTGCGCTTTGTGTGTTGATCAACTTGATTCACTCTTGACTTAGTCTTGATCAACCTTGACTCTTTCCAACTCTCTTCATTTGGATGATGTCTTGAAGGTAAACATGAATGATCACACAATCTTCTTCTTCAAGACATGCTTGCAATAAGCTCAACTCTCACATGACCAATCTTTGGATAATTCCTTAATAACACCTTGGTCACCACATAAACTCCTTGAAACCAACACATGAACTTCAAGAAATGCCTATGGATAAATCCTTCAAATATAACTCAAGGCAACCATTAGTCCATAGAGATTGTCATCAATTACCAAAACCAAACATGGGGGCACCGCATGTTCTTCCACACTGGGCGTGCCAGAATCTGATGACGGGAAAATGGCAGGCATGAGAACACGCGTCCACGTCATTGATACAGAATGAATAATTTAAATGCATAAATGCATAGAATAAAAATAGGATCAAACATTGCAGGTACTTTATTTCCAGAACTCTCACATTTACATAAAAGATCTGTTAATTACATCTCCGTAGAGAAAATCCCTGATTAAGAATTCCAACTATCCTATTACATAGAATTGCATCACATGAGTAATACAAAATGTAGAAATAAAAGAAGACTACAACATGTAGAAATAAAAATCCTCCTCGCTGCCTTCGACGTCGGCGTGCTCGGGGGAGCATCCTTGATCTTCTTCAAGTTATCATGTGTCTTGTTCATTTATATTTTTACCCCTGTACTATTATGAGTAGTACGTAGAGTACGAGTGCAATGTGTGCTTTTTGCATTGGACACCTAATTTGTGTAGTCGACTTAACCAACATATGCTAGTATGACCATGCGGCTATCTTAATCAACTTTCAGGTCATTTCATTTAACGAGTGATGAGTCGACTAGCAGAGTATCCACTTAATACATGCATGCTACATCTTTTATTGATGCATATATGACCATGCATGAGATGATGGTATATGATTTACTCCATGTTAGCCTGTGCGCATGCATGGAAATTTAAGAAAAAGGGGGTTCCAATATCAGAACCATCCCATATGTTATCTTGTTTGATTTGATATGTTTGATGATAGCATCTACTAAGCGAATCAGTCTGTTTTTGTTAGGACTAAAGCGAGCTAGATGCAATATCCTTTATTGTTTTTATGGGTCACATGCATATACTCTAACCATCAGTGGACAGTATATGCGTGTTGCATAGAGTCTGTATGCTCTAGATTTCATATTTTAGATATGTAGGATTATACTTTTAACTCAACCTACACGCATTCATTTCCTTTTATGGGCATATTTTATTTAAGTGTGGACCGAGACAACTAATATTGTCATTATCTCATGTCTACACGTTGGATTTCACTTAGCACATTTTATATGCATTAGAGTATGCTCATTTAATCATCTATATGACAGATGTAAATAACATTTGTATCTTCCTTTTTGTATTACTACTGACGTGGCATAGCATGTATGTCCGCAGCGTGACCAACAAGAGGTTTTAAACATAATTTGGCCAGCATCCAATTTATACATTTTCATGCTCCAGATTGAAGGTACACACACAATTTACATTGTCTTGTTTTGTGCACCTCAAACAAAAGAAAAAGTGCATTTTTTGTAGGCACATATTTATGTAGATGGTCATATAGGGTTTGTGTATGTTTCATATTTGTTTTCCCCCGAGCTTTACCTTTGCGTCGCTCTCATTTATGATGGAAGGGAAAATATGTCCTCCTTAGTTTGGGCCGCCATGATCAACCAAGGGGTGGAATTTATCCTCTTTGACATAATCGCACTTTGTCTCGTATCACGATGATCAGCCAAGGCAAAAATGACAAGATGGAAATATATGTTGTATGCTCCTTGATTTGTATCGTGATGATCCACCAAGGAGTATTTTCGTTGCTCTAAACATATTCGCACTTTGGCTTGTGTCATGATGATCAGCCAAGGCAAAATGTCAAGATGAGAGTATATGGAGAATGCTCCTTGGTTTGTATCATAATGATCAACCAAGGACGAATTTTCTTCTCTTAAATATGAGTGCTCTTTGGCTCGTATCACGATAATCAGCGAAGGCAAAATATCAAGATGAAGATATATGGAGAATGCTCCTTGGTTTGTATCACAATGACCAATCAAGGGCAAATTTTCCTCTCCTGAACTTAACTGCTATTTGGCTCATATCACGATGATCAGCCAAGGCAGAATGTCAAGATGAGGATATATGGAGAATGCTCCTTGGTTTTTATCACAATGACCAATCAAGGACAAATTTTCCTCTCCTGAACATAACTGCTCTTTGACTCGTATCACGATGATCAGCCAAGGCAGAATGTCAAATGAGGATACATGAGGCATACTCCTTGGTTTGTATCACAATGATCAACCAAGAAGAAGTATGAATATGATGAGAGATATAGGGAGCAGCAAGAATATTAGAGGAGGATCATGATTCCCACCTGGACTACCGTCCTCACGCTCCTCGCCGGATGACGGCCCTGCAGTAGCAACGTATATGAGCCTTTTTTCTACAGCAGCAGTATATGTGTGTGGTTGAGAGAAGCAGTGGCAGCACAACAGCAGCAAGCAGCAGCACAATGGAGCGATCAGGAAAAGAGAGCCCGGAGAGCAGCCCCTGTGGTGCTATTTATAGGAGGGAGCAGCACATGGATCCACTTGGGCACGCACCCACATTCTGGAGATCATGAAGATTGTGGGAGCATCGTGGGATGGTGGAGCTTCCACCCTTTTTTAATCTATTTCTTTAATTACCTGTTGACTGAGATTTGGACCGGCTTGGTCTTGCGATTGGCCGCTATGGGCTAAAACTCTATTTCTTTAATCACCCATGTGGGCCTAGGAATAGTCCATTTGCATGCTTTTATTCAAGAAGTGGCCTACGTGCATGCAGCCTTGTATTGGAATTATAATTACGCTTGTTTGCTAAACGTAAGCATATTTCCAATGGGCTAGAGCCTAATTAGCTATTAATGGCTCATTAAGACTTATATATGGTGTGGGTGCATGCATTAATTATTTTCTACACGCAACTCAAAATCTAGCATCGTATGTGATTTGAGATGGATATGCTGATAGAATACGACACGTATATACTTCATTGGTGCTATACAGTTTTTTATGCATCGCAATGATATTTTACAAAATATGCTGATAAAATACGACACAGGTACATTTTTTTATGCATCGCGATGATGCTGATGAAATACAACATGTATATTCATTAGCACGATACATTTTTATGCATCGCAATGACATTTTACATTATCGACGTGATGAAGCCAACATTTAGGATATGATCGATATTTTGGCAATATTAGTGCCCTTGTGACCATTTTAAGTTTGCATCGGCCAACTGCCGCCACTGGTGGCGTGCGTGCGTACTAATCATAATTTCACAAGTAAATGAATTTTGCAGCTATAAGTGACACTTTGTTTATTTATTTATTTTTTGCGACCGCTATTTCATACTGAGCAACCCAAAATTCACCATAATCATTTCCTTGGTCTATTTGGCAATTCGCCATCTTTTTATATAATTTTACTTCGGCGAAATTCCGTGTCAGCAGTCCCGTTGCTTTACTGGGGATGGCAACGAGGCTCGTCCCGTCCGTCGCCGCCCCGCCTTACTCCGACACGCGTCCAGGCCAACGATGCATGCAACGCCATGTAGGCTGGCAAGCTGCTGAGATGGCGTGGTGGTAGGGTCTTCACGAAGATGTGCATGCCACCACGTAGGTGTTTGCTGAGCTGGCCTGGAAGCTGCATGTCGCCACGCAGGTGCCTGCTCAGCTGGTCGGGTTGGCAGCTGCATGGGAATAGCGGTGGAGTCTTGGTCGACGCGAGCCTGGCTGCGGCACCGTAGGGGTCTTCGGCAAGGGCCTTGCCGGGGCCCCGGCAAGGGTCTTGCCGTGGCATCGTGGTCATCCCCGGCAAGCGTCTTGCTGGGGGTCTCGTGGATTTCCTCGGCTAGGATCCTGCCGAGGACCGTCGTCTTCTGGTCCTCATCTGATCCCGTGTGCTTATGATCTTGACAAAGATCTGCATGCCACCATGGAGGTGCCTCCCGAGCCTTAGTTCCAGTGTGGTTGATGGTGTTGGAACCCTTGGGCTCAAGGGTGGTGCACTCTGTTGGTATCGGGCAAGTTGCCCCGGCAAGGATCTTGCTGGTGCTGCGGAGGCCGCCCCAGCAAGGGTCATGCCGGGGGAGTCCACCCCGCCCTCTTGCTCTTCGTGCTCTCTGGTCTTGGCGTTGCTCTGATTGCCTTGTGCTCCGGCTCCCCTCTTCTGCCCTGCTTAGTGTGGCCGCAGGCGCGTCTCCGACTGCCTGTGCACAAGTAAAGGGGTCAAAAGGAGAGCCCCTACTTTTTTACACCGACAGATTGGTTTCACCAGGTTCCGCCTCGAGACGGCGGCGCTTCATCCCAAAAGCTTCCTTCTCATTTTTTTAGGGCGAAAGACTTCATATAGCAAAAGATGGCCACCGGAGGCCTGCCAGGGGGCCCACGAGGCAGGGGGCTCCCAAGGGAGTAGGGCGCGCCCCCCACCCTCATGGATGGTCAGTGGCCCCCCTCTGATGCTTTCTTATATATTCCAAAACTGACTTTCGTGGAGTTTCAAGACTTTTGGAGTTGTGCAGAATAAGTCTCTAATATTTGCTCCTTTTCCAGCCCAGAATTCAAGCTGCCGGCATTCTCCCTCTTCATGTAAACCTTGTAAAATAAGAGAGAAAAGGCATAAGTATTGTGACATAATATGTAGTAACAGCCTATAATGCTATAAATATCGATATAAAAGCATGATGCAAAATGGACGTATCAACTCCCCCAAGCTTAGACCTCGCTTGTCCTCAAGCGGAAGCCGATAACGAAAAATATGTCCACGTGTTTAGAGATAGAGGTGTCGATAAAAAAATAAAATACGGACATGAGGGCATCATGATCATTCTTATAAGAGCAACATATATATATATATGTATATATATTGTCATAGATTTCTTATGCTAAAGTAACAATCTATTCACAATGTCAAGTATGAATCAAAAACTTCATTGAAAACTAACAAACTATGATCTCGGTCATTGAAGCAATTGCAATTTATCATAACATCGGAAAGAGTCAATATAAGAGCTTTTCAGCAAGTCCACATACTCAACTATCATTTAGTCTTTCACAATTGCTAACACTCACGCAATACTTATGGGTATGGAGTTTTAATTGGACATAGAGAAAGATAGGGGCTTATAGTGTTGCCTCCCAACCTTTTACCTCAAGGGTAATGTCAACAATAATAGTTCATGATAACTTACATCCAATTGGATATATATATATCAGGATCTTTCCAACACAATGTGCTTGCCAAAGGATAAAATGTAAAAGGGAAAGGTGAAGATCACCGTGACTCTTGCATAAGACATAAAGCAAAAATAAAAGATAGGCCCTTCGCAGAGGGAAGCAGAGGTTGTCAAGTGCTTTTATGGTTGTATGCACAAAATCTTAATGTGAAAGAACGTCACTTTATATTGCCACTTGTGATAGGGACCTTTATTATGCAGTCCGTTGCTTTTATTGCTTCCATATCACAAGATCGTATAAAGCTTATTTTCTCCACACTAATAGATCATACATATTTAGAGAGCAATTTTTATTGCATGCAACAATGACAACTTACTTGAAGGATCTTACTCAATCCATAGGTAGGTATGGTGGACACTCATGGCAAAACTGGGTTTAAGGATATTCGGAAGCACAAGTAGTATCTCTACTTGGTGCAAGGAATTTGGCTAGCATGAGGGGGAAAGGCAAGCTCAACATGTTGGATGATCCATGACAATATAATTTATTTCGGATATAAGCAAACATAACCCATTACGTTGTCTTCCTTGTCCAACATCAACTTTTTAGCATGTCATATTTTAATGAGTGCTCACAATCATAAAAGATGTCCAAGACAGTATATTTATATGTGAGAACCTCTCTTTCTTTATTACTTCCTATTAATTGCAACGATGAACAAACTATGTTTATCAACTCTCAACAACTTTTATTCATCATACTCTTTTATATGTGAAGTCATTACTCTCCATAAGATCTATATGATCTCTTTAATTCTTTTTATTCTTTCTTTTATTCCCTCAAGATCATAGCAAGATAACCAAGCCCTCGACTCAAAACTAATCTTTATTATGTATAGCTCACGGACTCGATTACATAGAAGGATCATAAATCAAAACTCAAAACTAAATCATACTAAAACTTTATTCTACTAGATCAAGATATTACCAAAAGGATCGAACTAAGAAAAACGGTAAAGATATGAGTGTGATGGTGATACGATACCGGGGCACCTCCCCCAAGCTTAGCAGTTGCCAAGGGGAGTGCCCATACCCATGTATTTATGTCTCTTTCTTCGGAGGGGAAGAGGATGGTGATGATGAAGATAACTGTGCCTTCAGCTTTTTCATATTGTAATTGAGAAGAGAAATTTCCTCCTTTAAATCATCGACCTCCGATTCCAGCTTCAAGATCTTGTCACATAAATCCCCTTTGCTTTTTTGCTGAAAACGAGAAGGAATAGATCGGTTGTTAGACAGTTTAGCCCTCTTAGGGAGACTAGACTTCTTGAACTTCACGTGCAGATCCCCAGGTTGAGGTAGAGGAACATCCTTCTCCTCTGAGCTTGAATCATTGATCCTCCTCAAATGAGCATCCTCCTCATCATCCATAGTTCGACCACAAGGAGATAGGTCCCCATAGGTCTTTGGGCCAGCAATGAGATGTGAGACATAGCTCTCTCCGTTGGAGTTCTGAGATTACATCTTACTCTAAATCTGCTATAGAAACAGCTCGAAACAAAAATAGAGGATATCTGCGTGGTACGGTGGTCAAAACCTTCGGGAGATTATATAATGAATTTTTATCGACCAAAAGAAGTATCGTGCAAGAAAACGGAGTCCGGAGAGCACACGAGGTGCTCACGAGGCAGGGGGCGCACCCTCCACCGTCATGGATGCCTCGAGTCCCTTTCGGACTACTTCTTATTTTCCTATTTTCTTAAATATTCCAAAACGGAGAAAAATTGCCATTAGAACTGTTTTGGAGTCAGTTTACTTACCGTACCACATACCTATTCCTTTTCGGAGTCTAAAACATTCTGGAAAGTGTCCCTTATGTATTCCTCCGGGGTTACGGTTTCAATAACATTAGTTTCAACATTTATTGGATTACCTGAGATATAATGTTTGATTCTTGGACCGTTCACCACCTTCGGATTTGTGCCTTCGAAGTTGTTGATTTTTATGGCACCGGAACGATAGACCTCCTCGATAACGTAAGGACCTTCCCATTTAGAGAGGAGTTTACCTGCAAAAAATCTTAAACGAGAGTTGTATAGCAAAACATAATCACCTACATTAAACTCACGCTTTTGTATCCTTTTATCATGCCATCTTTTAACTTTTTTTTAAACAGTTTGGCATTCTCATAGGCTTGGGTTCTCCACTCATCAAGTGAGCTAATGTCAAATAGTCTCTTCTCATCGGCAAGTTTGAAATCATAATTGAGCTCTTTAATGGCCCAATATTCCTTATGTTCTAGTTCGAGAGGTAAGTGACATGCTTTTCCATAAACCATTTTATATGGAGACATACCCATAGGATTTTTATATGCAGTTCTAGAGGCCCATAATGCATCATCAAGTTTTTTGGACCAATTCTTTCTAGATCTATTAACAGTCTTTTGCAAAATTAATTTAATCTCCCTATTACTTAGTTCTACTTGGTCACTAGATTGTGGATGATATGGAGATGCAATTCTATGATTAACATCATACTTAGCAAGCATTTTACGAAAAGCACCATGAATAAAATGTGAACCACCATTAGTCATTAAATATCTAGGGACTCCAAACCTCAGAAAAATAACTTCTTTAAGCATCTTAATAGAGGTGTTATGATCAGCACTACTAGTTGTAATAGCTTCTACCCACTTAGTAACGTTATCAACAGCAACTAAAATATGTGTATACCCATTAGAGGAAGGAAAACAGTCCCATATAATCAAAGCCCCAAACATCAAATGGTTCAATAACAAGTGAACAGTGCCATATTACCAATTCTTTGACATTCATCACAAGACGAGACAAACTTACGGGCGTCCTTGAGAAGAGTAGGCCAATAAAAACCGGATTGCAATACCTTATGTGCAGTTATATCTCCAGCGTGGTGTCCTCCATAAGCCTCGGAGTGACACTTGCGTAGGATCTGTTCCTGTTCATGCTCAGGTACACAACGTCTAATAACACCATCTACTCCTTCTTTATAAAGGTGTGGGTCATCCCAGAAGTAATGTCTTAAATCATAGAAAAACTTTTTATTTTGCTGGTATGTGAAACTAGGTGGTATAAATTTAGCAACAATGTAATTAGCATAATCAGCACATGGGGCAGTATGAGAAGCATTTATGACAGCTAATTGTTCATTAGGAAAGCTATCATCAATAGGTAGTGGGTCATCAAGAACATGCTCTAACCTAGACAAGTTGTCTGCAACGGGGTTCTCAACTCCCTTTCTATCAATAATATGCAAATCAAATTCTTGTAGCAAGAGAACCCATCTAATAAGTCTAGGTTTAGCATCTCTCTTTTCCATAAGATATTTAATAGCAGCATGATTAGTGTGAACAGTTACTTTAGAATCAACAATATAAGGTCTGAACTTATCACAAGCAAATACAACTGCTAAAAATTCTTTTTCAGTAGTAGCATAATTTCTTTGGGCACTGTCTAGAGTTTTACTAGCATATTGGATAACATTTAATTTCTTATCAACTCTTTGTCCTAGAACAACACCTACAACATAATCACTAGCATCACACATAATTTCAAAGGGTAAATTCCAATCAGGTGGCTGAACAATAGGTGCAGAAATCAAGGCTTTCTTAAGTATTTCAAATGCTTCTACACAATCATCATCAAAGACAAAAGGAACATCTTTTTGTAAGATATTAGTCAGAGGCCTAGAAATTTTTGAGAAGTCTTTAATGAACCTCCTATAAAAACTGGCATGACCAAGGAAACTTCTCATACCTTTAATGTCCTTAGGACACTGCATCTTTTCAATAGCATCAACTTTAGCTTTTTCAAATTCAATACCTCTTTCAGAAATTTCATGTCCCAAGACAATACCTTCATTAACCATAAAGTGGCACTTCTCCCAATTCAAGACAAGATTAGTTTCTTCACATCTCTGCAAAACTCGATCAAGGTTGCTTAAGCAATCATCAAAAGAAGTTCCATAAATAGAGAAATCATCCATGAAAACCTCAACAATCTTTTCACAAAAGTCAGAGAATATAGCAGTCATACATCTTTGAAAGGTAGCAGGTGCATTACATAAACCAAAGGGCATACGTCTGTAAGCAAAGGTACCAAAAGGGCAAGTAAAAGTGGTCTTTTCTTGGTCCTCTTTTAACACAGGAGTTTGAGAGAAACCAGAATAACCGTCTAGAAAGCAAAAATGTGTATGTTTGGATAATCTTTCTAGCATTTGATCAATAAAAGGTAAAGGGTAATGATCCTTTTTAGTAGCTTTATTTAGTTTGCGGAAAGCAATTACCATTCTATAGCCTGTAACAATTCTTTGTGGAATCAATTCATCTTTATCATTAGGAAAAACAGTAATACCTCCCTTCTTAGGGACACAATGGACAAGACTTACCCACCGACTATCGGCGACAGGATAAATTATACCTGCCTCCAGAAGCTTTAGTGTTTCTTTTCTTACCACTTCTTTCATCTTAGGATTTAACCGTCGTTGGTGATCAACAACCGGTTTAGTGTCTTTCTCCAATTTTATTTTGTGCTGGCATAGAGTGGGACTAATGCCCTTAAGATAATCAAGAGTATATCCAATAGCAGCATGGTGCTTCTTCAGATTTTTCAATAATTTCTCTTCTTCTTGCTCTAAAAGGTTGGCACTAATAATGACAGGGTATATCTTCTTTTCATCAAGATAAGCATATTTAAGAGTATCCGGTAATGGTTTAAGCTCAAACACGGGATCACCCTTGGGTGGAGGAGGATCCCCTAGAATTTCAACAGGCAAATTGTGTTTCAAAATAGGTCCCTGCTTGAAGAATACTTCATCTATTTCCCTTCTTTCATTCATAAACATATCATTTTCATGGTCTAGCAAATATTGTTCTAAAGGATCATTAGGAGGCACGGCAATTGAAGCAAGACCAATAATTTCATCTTTACTAGGCAATTCTTTATCATGGGGTTGTCTACAAAATTTAGCAAAATTAAAATCATGAGACATATCCCCTAATCCAACAGAAACAATGTCCTTTTTGCAATCTATCTTAGCATTAACAATATTCAAGAAGGGTCTACCAAATATAATGGAACAAAAGTCATCTTGTGGGGAACCAAGAACAAGAAAATCAGTAGGATATTTAACTTTCCCGCACAAGACTTCAACATCTCTAATAATCCCAACTAGTGAAATAGTATCTCTATTGGCAAGCTTAATAGTAACATCAATATCTTCTATCTCAGCAGGTGCAATATCATACATAATTTCTTCGTATAAAGAATGAGGTATTGCACTCGCACTAGCACCCATATCACATAAGCCATGATAACAATGATCTCCTATTTTAACAGAAATAATAGGCATGCCTACAACAGGTCTATGTTTATTTTTAGTATCGGGTCTAGCAATTCTAGCAGCTTCAACACAAAAGTAAATAATGTGCCCATCAATATTATCGACCAAGAGATCTCTAACCATAGCAATACTAGGTTCAACTTTAATTTGCTCGGAGGGTGTGGGTGTTCTAATATTACTTTTGTTGACCACAGTTGAAGCTTTAGCATGATCCTTTATTCTAACAGGGAAAGGTGGTTTCTCAATATAAGCGGTAGGAACAATAGGATCCACATTATAAGTGATAGTCTTTTCTTCAACTTTAATAGGTTCAACTACTTTTACTTCAATGGGAGGATGATATTTAAACCACTTGTCCTTAGGGAGATCAACATGAGTAGCAAAGGATTCACAGAAAGAAGCTACTATCTCAGAGTCAAGTCCATATTTAGTGCTAAATTCACAAAAAACATCGGTATCAATAAAAGATTTAACACAATCAAACTTAGGTGTTATACCTGATGATGTCTACTATGCAACTTTCTTCTTGTAGACGTTGTTGGGCCTCCAAGTGTAGAGGTTTGTAGGACAGTAGCAAATTTCCCTCAGGTGGATGACCTAAGGGTTATCAATCCGTGGGAGGCGTAGGATGAAGATGGTCTCTCTCAAACAACCCTGCAACCAGATAACAAAGAGTCTCTTGTGTCCCCAACACACCCAATACAATGGTAAATTGTATAGGTGCACTAGTTTGGCGAAGAGATGGTGATACAAGTGCAATATGGATGGTAGATATAGGTATTTGTAATCTGAAAATATAAAAACAGCAAGGTAACAAGCGATAAAAGTGAGCGTAAACGGTATTGCAATGCTAGGAAACAAGGCCTAGGGTTCATACTTTCACTAGTGCAAGTTCTCTCAACAATAATAACATAATTGGATCATATAACTATCCCTCGACATGCAAGAAAGAGTCACTCCAAAGTCACTAATAGCAAAGAACAAACGAAGAGATTATGGCAGGGTACGAAACCACCTCAAAGTTATTCTTTCTGATTGATCTATCATAGAGTTCGTACTAGAATAACACCTTAAGACACAAATCAACCAAAACCCTAATGTCACCTAGATACTCCAATGTCACCTCAAGTATCCATGGGTATGATTATATGATATGCATCACACAATCTCAGATTCATCTATTCAAACCAACACAAAGTACTTCAAAGAGTGCCCCAAAGTTTCTACCGGAGAGTCAAGACGAAAACGTGTGCCAACCCCTATGCATAAGTTCACGAGGTCACGGAACCCGCAAGGTGATCACCAAAACATACATCAAGTAGATCACGTGATATCCCATTGTCACCAAAGATAAGCACATGCAAGACATACATCAAGTGTTCTCAAATCCTTAAATACTCAATCTGATAAGATAACTTCAAAGGGAAAACTCAATCCATTACAAGAGAGTAGAGGGGGAGAAACATCATAAGATCCAACTATAATAGCAAAGCTCGCGGTACATCAAGATCCTGCCACCGCAAGAACACGAGAGAGAGAGAGATCAAACACATAGCTACTGGTACATACCCTCAGCCCCAAGGGTTAAGTACTCCCTCCTTGTCATGGAGAGCGCTAGGATGATGAAGATGGCCACCGGAGAGGGATTCCTCCCTCCGGCAGGGTGCCAGAACGGGTCTAGATTGGTTTTCGGTGGCTACAGAGGCTTGCGGCGGCGGAACTCCCAATCTAGGTTATGTTTTGGGGGTTTCTGTATATATAAGAGGTTTTGGCGTCGGGAACAAGTCAAGGGGGTCCCCGAGGCGGCCACGAGGTAGGGGGCGCGCCCCCACCCTCGTGGGTGCCTCAGGAACCTTCTGGCCCATCTCTGATTCTCCGTGGGCTTCTTCTGGTCCAAAAATAATCTCCGTGAAATTTCTGGTCAATTGGACTCCGTTTGGTTTTCCTTTTCTGCGATACTCAAAATCAAGGAAAAAACAGAAACTGGCAATGGCCTCTAGGTTAATAGGTTAGTCCCAAAAATCATATGAAATAGCATATAAATGCATATAAAACATCCTAGATGGATAATATAATAGCATGGAACAATCAAAAATTATAGATACGTTGGAGACGTATCAAGCATCCCCAAGCCTAATTCCTGCTCGTCCTCGAGTAGGTAAATGATAAAAACAGAATTTTTCATGTGGAATGCTATCTAACATGTTTATCAATGTAATCTTCTTTATTGTGGCAAGAATATTCAGATCCATAAGATTCAAAACAAAAGTTTAATACTGACATGAAAACAATAATATTTCAAGCATACTAACAGAGCAATCATGTCTTCTCAAAATAACATGGCCAAAGAAAGTTATCCCTACAAAATCATATAGTCTGGCTATGCTCTATCTTCATCACACAAAATATTTAAATCATGCACAACCCCGATGACAAGCCAAGCAATTGTTTCATACTTTTGATGTTCTCAAACTTTTTCAATCTTCACGCAATACATGAGCGTGAGCCATGGACATAACACTATAGGTGGAATAGAATGGTGGTTGTGGAGAAGACAAAAAAGGACAAGATAGTCTCACATCAACTAGGCGTATCAATGGACTATGGAGATGCCCATCAATAGATATCAATGTGAGTGAGTAGGGATTGCCATGCAATGGATGCACTGGAGCTATAAGTGTATGAAAGCTCAACAAAAGAAACTAAGTGGGTGTGCATCCAACTCGCTTGCTCACGAAGACCTAGGGCATTTTGAGGAAGCCCGTCATTGGAATATACAAGCCAAGTTCTATAATGAAATATTGCCACTACTATATGAAAGTGACAACATAGGAGACTCTCTATCATGAAGATCATGGTGCTACTTTGAAGCACAAGTGTGGTAAAAGGATAGTAGCATGGCCCCTTCTCTCTTTTTCTCTAATTTTTTCTTGTTTTTGTTTTTTTGGGCCTTCTCTTTTTTTGGCCTCTTTTTTCTTTTTTTATTTGGGCTTCTTTGGCCTCTTTTATTTATTTTTTTGTCCGGAGTCTCATCTCGACTTGTGGGGGCATCATAGTCTCCATCATCCTTTCCTCACTGGGACAATGCTCTACTAATGATGATCATCACACTTTTATTTACTTACAACTCAATACTTAGAACAAAATATGACTCTATGTGAATGCCTCCGGCGGTGTACCGGGATATGCAATGAATCAAGAGTGACATGTATGAAAGAATTATAAAGGTGGCTTTGCCACAAATATGATGTCAACTACATGATCATGCAAAGAAATATGACAATGATGGAGCGTGTCATAATAAACGGAACGGTGGAAAGTTGCATGGAAATATATCTCGGAATGGCTATGGAAATGCCATAATAGGTAGGTATGGTGGCTGTTTTGAGGAAGGTATATGGTGGGTGTATGATACCGGCGAAAGGTGCGCGGTATTAGAGAAGCTAGCAATGGTGGAAGGGTGAGAGTGCGTAATCCATGGACTCAACATTAGTCATAAAGAACTCACATACTTATTGCAAAAATCTATTAGTTATCGAAACGAAGTACTACGCGCATGCTCCTAGGGGGTAGATTGGTAGGAAAAGACCATCGCTCGTCCCCAACTGCCACTCATAAGGAGGGCAATCAATAAATAAATCATGCTCTGACTTCATCACATAACGGTTCACCATACGTGCATGCTACGGGAACAACAAACTTTAACACAAGTATCTCTCAAATTCACAACTACTCAACTAGCACGATTCTAATATCACCATCTTCATATCTCAAAACAATCATAAGGAATCAAACTTCTCATAGTATTCAATGCACTTTATATGAAAGTTTATTTTATCCCTCTTGGATGCCCATCATACTAGGACTAAATTCAAAACCAAAGAAAATTACCATGCTGTTTAAGACTCTCAAAATAATATAAGTGAAGCATGAGAGTTCATCTATTTCTTCAAAATAAAACCACCGTCGTGCTCTAAAAAGATATAAGTGAAGCACTAGAGCAAATGACAAACTACTCCAAAAGATATAAATGAAGATCAATGAGTAGTTGAATAATTATGTAACTATGTGAAGACTCTCTAACATTTAAGAATTTCAGATCTTAGGATTTTATTCAAACAGCAAGCAAAACAAAATAAAATAAAATGACGCTCCAAGCAAAACACATATCATGTGGTGAATAAAAATATAGCTCCAAGTAAAGTTACCGATGAACGAAGACGAAAGAGGGGATGCCTACCGGGGCATCCCCAAGCTTAGGATCTTGGTTGTCCTTGAATATTACCTTGGGGTGCCTTGGGCATCCCCAAGCTTAGGATCTTGTCACTCCTTATACCATAGTCCATCGAATCTTTACCCAAAACTTGAAAACTTCACAACACAAAACTTAACAGAAAGCTCGTAAGCTCCGTTAGTATAAGAAAATAAATCACCACGTAGGTACTGTTGTGAACTCATTCTAAATTCATATTGGTGTAATATCTACTGTATTCCAACTTCTCTATGGTTTATACCCTCCGATAATACTCATAGATTCATCAAAATAAGCAAACAACACAATGAAAACAGAATCTGTCAAAAACAGAACAGTCTGTAGTAATCTGTATCAAACATATACTTCTGGAACTCCAAACATTCTGAAATAAATTGGTGGACCTGATGAGTGTCTATTGATCACCTGCAAAAAGAATCAACCTAAAATCACTCTCCAGTAAAAATCGGCAGCTAATCTCGTGAGCGTGAAAGTTTCTGTTTTTTACAGCAAGATCGCAAAGACTTCACCCAAGTCTTCCCAAAGGTTCTACTTGGCACAAACACTAATTAAAACATAAAACCACATCTAAACAGTGGCTAGATGAATTATTTATTACTAAACAGGAGCAAAAGGCAACGAACAAAAATAAAATTGGGTTGCCTCCCAACAAGCGCTAACGTTTAACGCCCCTAGCTAGGCATGATGATTTCAATGATGCTCACATAAAAGATAAGAACTGAAACATAAAGAGAGCATCATGAAGAATATGACTAGCACATTTAAGTCTAACCCACTTCCTATGCATAGGGATTTTGTGAGCAAACAATTTATGGGAGCAAGAATTAACTAGCATAGGAAAGCAAAACAAGCATAACTTCAAGATTTTAAGCACATAGAGAGGAAATTTGATATTATTGCAATTCCTACAAGCATATATTCCTCCCTCATAATAATTTTCAGTAGCATCATGAATAATTTCAACAATATAACCATCACCTAAAGCATTCTTCTCATGATCTACAAGCATAGAAATTTTATTACTCTCCACATAAGCAAAATTCTTCTCATTCGGAATAGTGGGAGTATCATAAGAGACTCGAATACTATAAATTGTTTCCACATTAAAAGAGTAATGTTCAAAAAAGGGTAATCATAATCATGACAAGTTTTATAACTATAATCATCACTACTTTTTATAGGATAAGTGTCATCACAATAATCATCATAAATAGGAGGCATGCTATCATCATAATAAATTTGCTCATCAAAACTTGGGAGGCTAAAAATATCATCTTCATTAAACATAGCATCCCCAAGCTTGGGACAAACATTAATTGCAGCAAATATATTCTGAAACATGTCATTCTCATCAAACATAGCATCCCCAAGCTTGGTCCTTTTCATATCATAAGCATAATCACTCTCATCATTAATAATATGGATAACACCAATAGTATAGCAATTATCATCATCACAATGAGTAATAGGAGCAACATCATTTGGGAGGGATACCTTTCTACCTTTGCTTCTCCGTATTTTCTTTTTCTTCTTCACATCATGTGTGGGTTTAACCCTCTTTTTTGAGCTCCTTATTAATGTGATTGGTTGAATAGAAAGATCCTCCTCGTTACCTGATTCATCATAAGAAATAATAGGAGGATATTGGGAAGTCTCTTCCCTTTCATTAGTATTCTCTTCATCTTCTATTTGTTTTCTTGTCTTTGTGCAATTGGCAATATAAGGATTTTCAATGCAATTCACCGCACAATACATATAAATTTCCTCTAGATCAAAATCAAGAACTTTATCAAGGACAAATTCTGGCATATCCTTAGTTATACGTTTCATTTCTTCATAACCCACAAGAAAACTAAGTTCATTATGATGCGCAAGGGAAATCAAGTCATCACAATTTTTGGACATGATACGATCATGAAACAATTTGCATTGGATATTTAAATGACCACGTTCATTGCAAAGTTCACAAGGATGGCTAAGAAAATTTAAATTTTCAGCACAAACATCTAGCCTTTCTTGCAACCATTTAGTTTCTAAATACTTGTGCCTCTTGCAAAATCTATCTTCCCTATTTGGTGTGTACTTGCAAACTCTATGCACTCCACAAAAATTGACATGCTTATAAGAGACATTTTCATCATGACTAGTGCAATCATCATTAGTACTATGGATATTCAAGGAATTCATACTAACAAAATTGCAATCATGCTCATCATTCAAATATTTAGTGCCAAACATTCTAATGCATTCTTCTTCTAACACTTTGGCACAATTATCTAAATCCTTATTTCCATGAAAGACATTAAAAAGATGAAGCATATGAGGCACCCTCAATTCCATTTTTTGTAGTTTTCTTTTATAAACTAAACTAGTGATAAAACAAGAAACTAAAAGATTCGATTGCAAGATCTAAAGATATACCTTCAAGCACTCACCTCCCCGGCAACGGCGCCAGAAACTGCTCAATGTCTACTACGCAACCTTCTTCTTGTAGACGTTGTTGGACCTCCAAGTGCAGAGGTTTGTAGGACAGTAGCAAATTTCCCTCAAGTGGATGACCTAAGGTTTATCAATCCGTGGGAGGTGTAGGATGAAGATGGTCTCTCTCAAACAACCCTGCAACCAAATAACAAAGAGTCTCTTGTGTCCCCAACACACCCAATACAATGGTACATTGTATAGGTGCACTAGTTCGGAGAAGAGATGGTGATACAAGTGCAATATGGATGGTAGATATAGGTATTTATAATCTGAAAATATAAAAACAGCAAGGTAAAGAGCGATAAAAGTGAGCGTAAACAGTATTGCAATGCTAGGAAACAAGGCCTAGGGTTCATACTTCCACTAGTGCAAGTTCTCTCAACAATAATAACATAATTGGATCATATAACTATCCCTCAACATGCAACAAAGCGTCACTCCAAAGTCACTAATAGCGGAGAACAAACGGAGAGATTATGGTAGGGTACGAAACCACCTCAAAGTTATTCTTGCTGATCGATTTATCATAGAGTTCGTACTAGAATAACACCTTAAGACACAAATCAACCAAAACCCTAATGTCACCTAGATAGTCCAATGTCACCTCAAGTATCCATGGGTATGATTATACGATATGCATCACACAATCTCATATTCATATATTCAAACCAACACAAAGTACTTCAAAGAGTGCCCCAAAGTTTCTACCGGAGAGTCAAGACGAAAACGTGTGCCAACCCCTATGCATAAGTTCACAAGGTCACGGAACCCGCAAGTTGATCACCAAAACATACATCAAGTAGATCACGTGATATCCCAATGTCACCACAGATAAGCACATGCAAGACATACATCATGTGTTCTCAAATCCTTAAAGACTCAATCCGATAAGGTAACTTCACAGGGAAAACTCAATCCATTACAAGAGCGTAGAGGGGGAGAAACATCATAAGATCCAACTATAATAGCAAAGCTCGTGATACATCAAGAGCGTGCCACCTCAAGAACACGAGAGAGAGAGACAGATCAAACACATAGCTACTGGTACATACCCTCGCCCCAAGGGTGAACTACTCCCTCCTCGTCATGGAGAGCGTCGGGATGATGAAGATGGCCACCGGAGAGGGATCCCCTCCTCCGGCAGGGTGCCGTAACGGGTCTAGATTGGTTTTCGGTGGCTACAGAGGCTTGCGGTGGCGGAACCCCCAATCTAGGTTATGTTCTGGGAGTTCCTGTATATATAAGAGGTTCTGGCGTCGGGAACAAGTCAGGGGGTCCCCGAGGCGGCCACGAGGTAGGGGGCCGCGCCCAGGGGGTAGGGCGCGCCCCCACCCTCGTGGGTGCCTCGAGAACCTTCTGGCCCATTTCTGATACTCCGTGGGCTTCTTCTAGTCCAAAAATAATCTCCGTGAAATTTCAGGTCAATCGGACTCCGTTTGGTTTTCCTTTTCTGCGATACTCAAAAACAAGGAAAAAACAGAAACTGGCATTGGGCTCTAGGTTAATAGGTTAGTCCCAAAAATCATATAAAATAGCATATAAATGCATATAAACATCCTAGATGGATAATATAATAGCATGGAACAATGAAAAATTATAGATACGTTGGAGACGTATCACCTGACTCCTTACCTTCGTCGAGTTCCCAATCTTCAGAGGTGCGTTTAATTCTTTCCAATAAATCCCATTTGAATTCAATAGTCTTCATCATAAAAGAACCAGTGCAAGAAGTATCGAGCATGGAGCTATTATTGAGAGAAAGCGGAGCATAAATTTTTTGAATAATAATTTCTCTTGAGAGCTCATGATTGGGGCATGAATATAACATTGACTTAAGCCTCCCCCAAGCTTGAGCGATGCTTTCTCCTTCGCGAGGAAAAAATTATATATATAATTACAATCACGATGAACCAGATGCATAGGATAAAACTTCTAATGAAATTCCAATTTCAATCGGTATTAGTTCCATGATCCAATATCATCACATAGCCTAATCCATGTCAATGCCTTTCCCTTCAAAGATAAAGGGAAGAGCTTCTTCTTGATAACATCCTCGGGCATGCCTGCAAGCTTAAATAATCCACAAACTTCATCCACATAGATTAGGTGCAAATCGGGATGCAATGTTCTATCTCCTGTAAGAGGATTAGCTAGCAGTTTCTCTATCATACCCACTGAAATTATCGGTAACAGATAGTTTTGTGATAAGGTAATTTGTGATGGGTAACAAGTAATAAAAGTAAACAAGGTGCAGCAAGGTGGCCCAATCCTTTTTATAGCAAAGGACAAGCCTGGAAAAACTCTTATATGAAGGAAAGCGCTCCCGAGGACACATGGGAATTATCGTCAAGCTAGTTTTCATCACGCTCATATGATTCGCGCTCGTTACTTTGATAATTTGATATGTGGGTGGACCGGTGCTTGGGTACTGCCCTTCCTTGGACAAGCATCCCACTTATGATTAACCCCTCTTCTAAGCATCCGCAACTACAAAAGAAGTATTAAGGTAAACCTAACCATAGCATGAAACATATGGATCCAAATCAGCCCCTTACGAAGCAACGCATAAACTAGGGTTTAAGCTTCTGTCACTCTAGCAACCCATAATCTACTTATTACTTCCTAATGCCTTCCTCTAGGCCCAAATAATGGTGAAGTGTCATGTAGTCGACGTTCACATAACACTACTAGAGGAAAGACAACATACATCTCATCAAAATATCGAACGAATACCAAATTCACATGACTACTTATAGCAAGACTTCTCCCATGTCCTCGGGAACAAATGTAACTACTCACAAATAATATTCATGTTCATAATCAGAGGGGTATTAATATGCATAAAGGATCTGAACATATGATCTTCCACCAAATAAACCAACTAGCATCAACTACAAGGAGTAACCAACACTACTAGCAACCCACAGGTACCAATCTGAGATTTTGAGACAAAGATTGGATACAAGAGATGAACTAGGGTTTGAGGATCGATGGTGATGACGATGGTGATGATTTCCCCCTCCCGGAGGATGTTTCCCCGGCAGAACAGCTCCGCCAGAGCCCTAGATTGGTTTCGCCAGGTTCCGCCGTGAGACGGCGGCGCTTCGTCCCGAAAGCTTCCTTCTCATTTTTTCAGGGCGAAAGACTTCATATAGCCAAAGATGGGCATCGGAGGCCTACCAGGGGCCCCACGAGGCAGGGGGTGCGCCCAGGGGGGTAGGGCGCGCCCCCACCCTCGTGGATGGTGGGTGGCCCCCCTCTAATGCTTTCTTCGCCCAATATTTATTATGTATTCCAAAACCGACTTTCGTGGAGTTTCAGGACTTTTGGAGTTGTGCAGAATAAGTCTCTAATATTTGCTCCTTTTCCAGCCCAGGATTCCAGCTGCCGGCATTCTCCCTCTTCATGTAAACCTTGTAAAATAAGAGAGAAAAGGAATAAGTATTGTGACATAATGTGTAGTAACAGCCTATAATGCAATAAATATCGATATAAAAGCATGATGCAAAATGGACGTATCAGTTTGCAGTGGCATTGGCTTTATTCAACATTTTGGTAAGAGTAAATGTAGATATGATAATTTGGAGAAAGTAGAGGGCAGGGCAGATAAGATGCAGAGTAATGCTAGACAATCCACTATCTCGTGATGCAAGTACAGTAATACCACCACCGCCCGTTTTTACTTGTCGCTCAAATGGATGTATCTAGCACTATTAAGTTCTAAATACATCCAATTGATCAATAATTAATTCGATACAGAGGGAGTTCATGACAACAGGTACTTACATGAGCAATCCAAAACTTCATAACCATTGTGTTAGTTCTACATTTATCTAATAGTAAATATAGATCTTATAATTTCGAGCAAAGGAAGGATAAAGAAGCGAACATTTACAATGCCACATAATCAAACAGCAATGAGTGTAAGTATGCTGACAAAGGGCAAGAGGTACTGATAAGAGCAATGCAGTGCCCAGTATTGTAGTGAGATCCTATGATCCTTTGAGCAAGGATATTCATCTGAAATTAGTTTTCATACAAGAGAGAAGGTAAGGCACATGCAAAACTTTAGGAGTTCAAATTTTGAATTGATATCATAGACACTACCTGACACTTGGCTCTCAGCAGTTCTAATAGGGGTTTGGCCAGTGGAGTAGGGGTAAAGTGTGGTATAGTTGGGCCTGTGTTTTCTGTGGCTACTGATCTATCTAATTTAACAGGTATCACTACCTTTTCCAAATACCTAGTTTGTACTCCTTGATGATCTGCACTCACCCTCTTCCTTTTGGACATCTATTACGAAAGAACAACATTTGACTGGAAATACATAGTATGAAGACACATGGAATAGGTACAGAAAATGGATAGGTATGGCATATACTCATATATGATGCTTAAACTAAGCAGATGGTGGTGTAACAAAGTAGAAGTAATGCAAGATGTCATATGCAAAATATGTGCGACCAATACAACCTTGCCAAGTTAGAGCAAGCACCTTGATGGGTGAATAAGATAGGCCATCCTCCACCATGCCAAGTTTGCTAGCCAGTGGATTGTTCCGCAATATTCCTCTCGTGCGCCCATTCTCATATTCATTTTGATCATGTTCAATACCTAACATGTATGAAAACATAAAAACAAGTGAGATTATCTTTGTAATGCAGAAGTGATTCAAATCCAATACTGCCTCCATGTAAACCCCTTTGTGCTATCTCTGCAATTCTTCTGAGAGATGCCATGCATGATGTAATTTGGTGTGTGCATTAATATAATGTGGCCTACTACCCAAAATATGAGAGCTCCAGAAGTGATGATACTTCGCAGATGACAGCTTCAACATATAGTAAAGAAGAACAAGTCGACCTGACCTGACAGATTCAAAATATACTAAGGGAGAACAACTCGACCTGACCAGTCGACCGCAAATGTCTTTGCTACTCTTCCCAACAAGGAACATACTTATTAAAGAAGAGAATAAGATCATGTTAAAGAAGAGTAGAAGAGCAAGAAGATTGAAGATATTATAAGTCTTTCTATACAATGTCTGTTGCCCACCCATGATGAACCAGAGCGCACAGAGAAATACTATTCCTTTTGGTCTCTCCATATGTGGCTCACATGCATTTCAAAACTAAAGTAGGAACATTTAGCTGACCAATTAAACATGTCTCAGTTTACTAATATCAGCATAATATCATATTTGAATTTGTACAACTAAGCTTCTTTAGCTCGATAGGTGGAGCAGTGCTATTATGACACGAACGACGTAGGTTGATCGTGCTCATCATAAAATGGGGAAGCCGTAAGCATGATGAGTATAGTGTTGACCGTGGCAGTGGGATGGCAGATCTGAAGCTGCAAACCGCACAAAGGGTAGTTAGCAACCAATGTTTTCTTTGAAATAACAACTAAGATTTGGTATGTACAAGAAAGTACAGTCAACAAGTGACAAAGAAATGCAATTCTGCTATCTCTCTATATGTCGTGACATACAAAACTCAAGTGGGACCTTTAGCTAACCAATTAAATGTGTCTGTTAACTAATATCAGTATCATATCACAATCATATTTGAACAACTAAACTTTGGAATTATGAGTGTTGTGTTATTTAGCTTGAAGGATGGAGTACTGCTAGTACGACAGAAAGCACCTACGCAGATCATAGTAGAGTAGATAAAAGGGGAAAACCCTAAGCATCAAGAGTAAAATCAGGATAGTGGAACTAGCTGGACTAGTGGGTCGCGCACATGCTTTTCGAAACGAATATAGGAACATTAGGTGACCAATTAAATGTTCTATGTTTTAGTAATATGAGCATCATATCAGATTCGTATTTCAACAACTAAGCTTTCGAATTATGAGTGGCATGTTGTTTCGCTTGATGGGTCGAGGTCTTGAGGAGCAGTGCTAGCACGAGACGAAGCACCTACGATGATGGTAGTGAATATAAAGGAGGGAAACCATAAGCTTTACGAGTATAGTGACCGCGCCATGGCGGATCTGAAGGTGGAAACCGGACAAAGCTACTTCGCAACCAATGTTTGCTTTCAACTAGCCACTACAATTTTGTACGGACAAGAAAAGTATAGTAAACAATTTACGATCTATTTTTCGGGTGAGATCAATAACTTGAGCAGATATGAAAGAGTACCACCTCTCTTGCGACGCCATGTAGGCCCTGCTGATATGTTGAGGGTGCTACGGGTGCGATGGCTGTCGGCAGCGCGGAAGAAGACTTTAGACGGCAGACGGCCGGGTCGAGAGAT
The DNA here is from genome assembly GCF_002575655.3 of Aegilops tauschii subsp. strangulata. Classification (NCBI taxonomy): domain Eukaryota; kingdom Viridiplantae; phylum Streptophyta; class Magnoliopsida; order Poales; family Poaceae; genus Aegilops; species Aegilops tauschii. Next base: position 284,083,517 of record NC_053036.3, read on the forward strand.
AAGTCCTGTTGCCGTGGACGAGGCGGTCGTAGGAGCGACAACGGCAAGGTGGACGATGACGCTGATGAAGCGATAGGACGCGATGAAAGTATCCTGGTACGACGCCGTGGATGAGAGACGTCCATCTCTTGAAGTGGACGATGGGGTAGGGGTAGCGGCTCCGGCAAGGTGGAGGATGGGGTGGCGGACGGAGGAGGTTGGCTACAGTGGGTAGGTTGTTGTGGCGCCGAAGGTGTATGAATGGGGAAATGGAGGGGAAGGAGGGATCTCAAACTTTGGGACGCGCTTGTCTGAAATGTGGGAAAGTTACGAACTTAACCCCCGTTTAAAATTTCGGACATCTCATCGGTTGGGGATAGGACGGTAATCTCGCATCTCCCCAATATTTTCCGATAGCGATTTTGGGCGAGGAGAGGGTGTTTTGCCACCCACGGTTGGCGCCCACGGTGTATGAACAGGGCTGACAGGTAGGGCGGTTGTGTCACGTTTGAGGGAAGTTACATATCTGCCCCTATTTAAAATATTTTCCTACATCGATTTCGGACGAGGAGAGTTTGTTTTGCCGCCCACCGTGTATGAATGGGGAAATGGAGGGAGAGATACATGTCTTTCGGACAAGCTTGAATCAAATGAGTTTTTCTGCCCACGTTTGGCGCCCACCATGTCTGAATGGGCTCAGAGGCGATCGTGTCACGTCTGATTGAAGTTACTAGTCTACCCCTATCGACAGGAGTGTAAATCCGGTCGATTAGGATGTCAAGTGTCAGGGGTAGACAGTAATTTCCATCTCGCAAACACTTGCTTCGGGCAGCCTATAAATGATAGTGGGTGTTTAGCCGCTTCGTTCAAAACTTGGGAGAATTAGCATTCACATTTACCCTGGGCCCTGGCAACTAAATTCAAATCCAATTTGTATTCGATTATGAATATCCATACATAATTCTACGTTTTGTTATTTATTTCTTCAAAACCACGACAAAGATTTATTCCAACTTTATATATGATTATGATTTAGAAATGCCGTTATCTTCAAATTCAGTAGGTTGGATACACTTTGAGTCAAACAGTTATTTCTTCCAATACAATATGCTCACACGAAAAACAGTTCACCTTATGTCAAACATACAAGTACTGAGGATTACCGCACCTAAAAAATTCGGATCATTACAACACATGCACAACATAGGGGGTCTTACAACATAATCCATTCAGAGACATGACACAACGTGCAAGTATAATAATCTAATGAAAATTTCAACTGGTATCTAAAGAAGAACTGGGATTACCCCGGGCTTCAGATAGTAGAAGCAGCAGGACCTCCTCCGTCTTCAAATGCAACATTCTTACTTCCTCCAATTCTTGGGTTGCTTGCATAATGCATGCAGATAATTGCATAATTTCCAGCCTCAAGATCAAGATTACCTCATTCACGGCAGCCACACCATCTCTTTCTACCTCCAGTAGAGCCTCAAGAACTATAATATATGTGCTCAGACTGCTCTCCGGTGGTGTTGCCTCTGAACTACTACCATCTTGTAACATGGATGGTGCACTGCTTCCACAAATAGATTTTGGGGTTGTACATTGTGTCCTAGTGTGAACGTCATCCTGGAAGGTTTCCGCTGGACATAAGTAAGAGATAGTTATCGCATGATCCAAGCAGTAAGCTTACATGGTAAACGACATCAGAATTATTGCCGAGCATGGCAAGCTATATTTAAATGGTTCGAAGCAGCATCAGCCGAAAAGAAATTAAAATGGTAAGATGAAACTAGGGATGTAAGTGGCAAATAAACGACACCGCCAGTCCCATCTAGTTAGTTTTTGCTAGCTCCCTAGTTAACTTTCCTCAAAAAAACAAAAAACTCTTTTGAACTATCATACCACTAGTGGACTTTAATCGGGATTAAACGGGGCCCAGTTAACATCTCTAGTTGAAAGGGAGTGTACCATCGCTATATTTTAGTTGCCAAGGCATCTAAGCAGGTGAAATAATCTGAGAAAGCACTTAACAGTGTGGCCTCATATAAACTACGAAGACATTCTTGCGATGAAGTTCATAGGAAAAGTTAAGGACTCAAATGAACTAGGCATGCATTTCTTTACGATAGTACAGCAGGCACTGCTGACATTGTAACACCCTGGATTTTGCCATTTTCTTTTTCTGATGATTTTAATGGATTTATTGATTTGATTTGCTTTTCTGTGGCTATGTGGTTCTGAAACTTGGGAAGATCATGTCTTCCTAGGTTTTATAGTGGCTTGTCATCCTCATCATCATCCCTAGATCATGTTATTTTCACCCCTGACCACTCCAACGCGTTCCCCTACTCCTGTAGAGCCGCCCCACCCCCTTGCCCCCTTGTCGAAGCCCCTGCTTCACCGAGTACCTCCACCGCCCGAGCTCTCTGTAGCCTCCCCGGTCACCGCGCCTCACCGCCTCTCCACCACTCTTCGGCGCCTCCTTTGCCTCTGAATGGGTGCAGTGCTCCGCCCTGAAGCCGCCGGTGCCCGCGCCTTGGCTTGAGGTGGCCGAAGCAGTCCGCTCCATCGCCATCGCCCGCCCCCTGTTCTTCTCTATTGCCAACCACCACCACAGCTCTAGGCCTCCCCCGCGCCTCTTCTATCTTGGAGCAGGTGTGCTGTGGCCCTGCGCACCCGCCGGTCTACTCGGCCGGGCCGGAGCTGGTCTGAGCCGGCCGCCCCATTGCCGCCCCCTCCCCTACTTCACTCCCCTCTCTCTGACCGGGGAGGCAGGAGGAGGAAGACGACGATGCGCTGGTCCCCCCCTTGCGCACGGCACCCGCATGTAAGTGGCCTAAGGCCAAGGTCCATGTGGATAAGTGGAGGCACGTTTCCTCCTTTGCGCTTTTCTCTCCTGAAAGCGTATTCCGCGAAATACGTTTTCCGTTTGAGGAAACGTACTTTGGTTGTTCTTCGGCTGAAAATACGTTTTCTTTTGCAAAAGGTGTAATCTGTCCGAAGGCGCTTTCAGTTTTTCCCAGGGGCCTGTTTGTAGAAGTTTTATTCAAAGATTGGTCCCTGATCTTCATCTCCTCATAGCTCCGCAACCGTAACTCCGATTGAGGTGAAACTGACGCTCACTTCTTCGTCTCGTCGAGATATTTCTGTTGGTGTCATTTTCACTAGGTGGTCCCATAGTGAAAATGACCATTTTGCCCTTGTCTCTAATCAGCCCCCTTCGAGAGAGAACCGTCCGGCATTTCATTCCGCGGCTTCACCGCACTTCTTCCCGGAATCTCTGTCACCCCCAGGCAAGCCACAACAACCACTTGTATGATAGCCATGCAGTAGCCATGGTTTCTACTTGAATATTTAATAAAAGTTTTCCCGTTATCTACGTGCTTGTTTGCTACTACTGTCGTTGTTTCGGTTTTGTTCGTGGATTCACGGTCACCTTCATGCTTTGTTCTGATGCATCTTGTTATCTTGTACTACTTGCTAGTATCATGTTCATATGTCTTGCTTGGTAGTAGTAGTACATGCTGGTAGTAGTGATGTTCAGTCCGATGCATGTTTACCGTTTGTTATCTAGTACCGCTGCTATGCATGTTACTTTGCATCTAGTTGGTTACATGCTTACTTGGTAGTGTTCTTGCTATGAGCATGGTATTTAAGTATGATGCTCGTAATCATGCTATGCTCATGTGTAGTGTTATGCTTATACTCATCATATGCCATGCTCAATTGGGTATATGTTTCATTGTGGTTATGCTCGATGATTATGTTGCACCTCCATGCTTATGTTGATATCATGCTCATGCATTGTAGTTGCATCACATGATTTTAATATGGCTCAGCCTATTGCATTCAAGTTTAACCGGATAATAATGAACTTGAACAACTGTTGGCTGAGTCATGGTGCCACTGAATCAAACTGACCAATGCAACCACACTTGCCTTTATGGGAAGGACCTAACTGGATCTATTGCCATGCCTCTCTCTAGTGCCTCGAACGACGGAAGGTTATGGGCGCGCGTTACCTTGATCAGGTAGGCAGCCATAAACCTTGTGTGCCTGTTGTTGATGTAAGGATCCTTGTCCCCGTTTGGGACCGTTTATGTTTTGCCACGACGGTGGCCATTGATGCCTTTGGTAGGCACGGGGCCACTCATGACTTAGCCCAAATGGGAGTTGGTCGGAGTGGCCGAGAGAGTGTCATGGCAGTAGATCGGTTTTGTTAGAATGCCGTTGGTCCACACGTATGGGAGTGCGAGGCCATGGGTTCCGTGGTGTGGGTACAGTGTGCTAACCTGTGCAGAGTGTGTGTTTAAATCTATCGATAGCCGCACATGTGGATATGGGCCCAGTTCGTAGTCGGTCACACTATGAGCCAACAATAATAATAACTTGATTAATAATAACCCCAGTTCGATGATGAGAAAGAGGTTGGTTGTGATCGCGAGATGATCACGGAGGTATCATGGATACCGATGTTGGTAAGTTGATGCATGAGATGGTTACGAGGTAACCGCCGAATAAGAGTAAGTTGGTGCATGCGAATGTTAACTTGTTGCATGTAGTATCATCATGTTCATATGCTCATGCTATGCTAAAGTTGTACTAGCTGCATCATGTTCAGTTGTGCATGCCATGTTGTTCTGTTAGTATCATGTTCATGATTGATTTAACTTGCTAATGCCATGTTGTTGTTTGTCTTGATTGCTTTTGGTTAATTGTGAGCTTGCAAGTACATTCAATGTACTGATCTGGCGTGTCATGCCAGTTTGTAGGTCGTGCCTGATTGCTTGCTTGTTTGGTGTGGTTCCTATGTTCGCGAGATCGGATAAACGTTCCAGCCAGAGTCCCTGCGAATTGGGGTCCATCATCGTTGTTCGTTGTTCCGCTGCCAGTAGAGGTTCCGCTGCCTCAAGTTGTTATGATCCTTGCATAGAGCAACTGTGGTTGGCATAGCATCGCCGTGCCGGTGTTATTCATTGTAATCTGGAGACCTTGTATTCATATCCGTGTTGTAATAGAGAGCCGGTTTGTTCTATGCTAAGCAGTGCCGTATTCCAGAAGACTTCACCTCGATCTCTGGCTGGAATACGGGGCGTTCCGGTTTCTCTGAGCCGGGGTGCCATAGACATATTCGCCAACTCAGGTATAGCCTAAGTAACAAACAAGCATTCGAATCAAGCAATACAGCAAAGCAGACAACTGAACTATTTGTAATTTTTTAGGATTACAGGTTGAGGGCACAAGCCAAGAAAGGAGCCCACACGCATTACATTTCACATGTACTAAAACACACTGGCTTACCATATGTTGCTGTGAATCCTCGCTGCTGTTGCAATGTTCTTTGAAGATATCGTCAGCATCCTGTGGTTGCAAATCTAGTTGTTGTACTTTATTCTACACCCTCTATTTAGGTAAAATTAATTTTAACTGCATGCACTAGTTTGAATTGATCATCAATGGTTCATCTAAACTAATGAAAGAAGGGTGTGTGCTTACACGACGATATATGTGCTTCACTCTATTTTTATGCTTGTTCGAGGTGCTAGCCCCAAAAGAACAAATATTTTGCTTGATGGGGTTGGCAGCTCCATAATTAATAGAAGCATCAAATTAGTCATGCAACTTGGGAAGATCAAGAACGCACAAAAAAGTAATGAATAGAGGCTCAGAGCAGTAATCTAATAGCTAGCATAAAAAATGTAGGGTAAAACAAACAAAAAGCAGTGGAACCACATGCTAGTTTGCTGATGTGTAATTAAGCATAGAGAACATGCAGCAGTGTGATGGAACCAACAGGTGGCATCAGAACAACACCATTATTATAAATATAGCATGTAAGAAGTAAAATAGTAGGCAGTGATATATAGGAAGTACAGTAATACTTAGGACAAAACTAAAGCATTGTAACTATATGTGCACTGGTATGTAATTTAGCACATGTAACGTGTTCACTGCCAGAAGTATGGCCCTACGGTTCAAGCAGAATTACGCATCTCATGAAAAATTGAATGATGCCCTAAAGAAATTCAAAGGTGCAGTACTTATGCTAAGAAAGTGAACGTAGGCGCCAGGCGTTGGATAATAGTACCTGATTCTCGGCGGCGTATGGGTATCGTTGTCATACTTGATAGCTAAGGATCGTCGATGGTGCTCGTGTTGTAGTTGAGTTTGGGTCAGATGTCACCATTGCTGAAGCGGCTCCGGTGCTTCGGTTGCGGCGCCTGTCGACATACAAGAAAGCTCATCTATGGTAAGTGAACAGTTCCACGATAAAGAAGAGAAACACCGAAGGAGTACAAATCGAAATAACCTGATGAGGCTACGGCATTAGTAAAGCAGGGCCAGTGGAGTTGAATATGGCCCGTGGAGGGGGTCTGGTGCAGTGGACGAAGGCCTCGGTGAAGCACATCTGGCGCGGTGAACAGTGCTTTCGGTGAGGCGGATCTGTTGCGGCGGCCGAGGGCTTGTATGAAGGGCCGGCGATGGGGCGGACGAGGGAGTCAGTGAAGGGCCTACACTGTGGTGGATGAGGGCGCCGGTTAAGCAGATCTGGTGCGGTGGACCATGATGGCGGTCAAGGAGATCCGGAGGGGTGTTCAAGCCAGTCGATGAAGCGGCTCCGGTGAAGTGCAGAGTTGGGGTTGGGGGTTCCAAGGTGCGGAAGGTAGATCCGGCGGGGTGTGAGGTCCACCGCTGCGGCGGAGGATTAGATTCGGCAGCTTGGCGTGGTTGAGGGGGGGAGGGGAAGGGGAGGGGCTCTGGGGAAGAATGTTGGGGGCAAAGAGGGGAACACAATGGAGTTACCAAAGCATCCCTTTTCCGTTCATGTGGCAGGGGTAAAACAGGAATATCATAGGGCTAAACTTTCGGGCACGAGATATTTCAATGTGAGCAGGAAGTTTGAAAGCTTTTGGTGCCTAAAATTAAGTGTTCTGCTCTTGTATTGCCGACTATGATATCATGGCCGAGAATTTATTTGTTTTGCACGCAAAAAAAAGTGCAAGTTTCGAAAATCAATGTCTCCAACTCGAAACTTAGAATGTCCATTCAGTTCAAATATGGACCATTGAGCTAGTACAAGCAAATACCATCATACGGTCCAATTCAAATGAAATTCCAAATGTGTTTATCCAAAATATGATGACAAAAGCAAAAATGTGTAAGTGTATGAATAAAGTGGATGATTATAAAGTTTGGACATGCTCGTATGTGTATATCTCTAGGTTTGATATATGAATTTGAAATCATGAAATCTCGGCTTAGAAAATGTACCTCCGTTTAAATGAATTACAAAAGCTAGTGATGGAGTCGAACTCCAAAATTCCACTCTTAGGTTTGTAATTCTGGTACTTCAAGGTATATCACGCATGTTCAAAAGTATCGTTCTCTCATAGTCCAAACTGTTAAACAAATTGATCAACCATGAGTGCACACACTATTGACCATATATATCTCACTTACGCTAAAGTCCCTGAAATATAGACACCTCACTCTTTATCTGAAGCCACCCCCACATACACACACAAGTCATTCTCTCCCCCGGACACGAACACACGAGAACATTAACACCCCCCTCTCTTCTAACGTCCGGACCCCAATATAGGTGAAAGTGCAAGTATCACTTAGATTATATTTTGGTGTGATGACAATGTGGTTAGTGGAACTAATGTTGGTTGCTAAAGTTTATCTCAGGACATTGGTTCCAAGGTGTCCATTGATGGAGGTGTGCGACCCCCCAGTCCAAAAAGATCAAAGGCGTGGTTACCGGCGACTCGAAGGTTTTTCGTTTTGGTTCGATTTGAGTCGTAGGTAAAACCGCACTATCAAGAGGGGTCTTCGTGGAATTAGTGTCGTGTGGGAATGCCTCCAAGACAGATACACTAGCCCTCCTACACCTCCTCAGATATTCCACTTGTTGTGTGCTTTGCCGTGGTGTCATGTGATGTTTTCATCAGAAATCTTCTGGACACCCCGTGTGCACGGGGTCTCTGACCCCCGTGCGCACGGGGTAGTCAGAATATTTCTGGACACCCCGTGCGCACGGGGCTGACTTGGCCCGTGCGCACGGGGTACCTCGAAACTCACTGGACACCCCGTGCGCACGGGGCTGACTTGGCCCGTGCGCACGGGGTACCTCGCATCTCACTGGACGCCCCGTGCGCACGGGGCTGACTTGGCCCGTGCGCACGGGGTCCAACGGGCAGAAACCCCCTCCCGGCCAAGAACACTATAAAAGCCCCCTTCTTCCTCCTCCATCCCTTAACCCTAATGTCTTGTTGAGCTCCTCCATTGCTACACCCTATTTTGCTCACTACTCTCAATCCCTCCACCCAATCTTGTTGAAACTTTGGGGATTGGGAGAGCAAGACCCGATCTACACTTTGACCAAACCAAATCGCATTCCCCGCAACATTCATCCACCATGACTTGTTACTCTTGGAGCTTGGGCTCCTAGGCGGTTAGAGGTTCCTCCGGAAGCTTACTTGCTTGTGGTGTGCTCCAGAGAAGTTTGTAAAGGTGTGGTGGTCGCCTTCAAGACCAACCCCGAGTGATTCGAGGCTCATCCGTTGGGGGTGACTCGAAGGAGATTACGGTGAGCCTTCGGTGGCGTTCCGCAAGCTTTGGCTCCGGCACCGCTCCAAACGGAGAGTAGCTCTTCCCCAAGGAAGAGTGAACTTCGGGATAAAATCCGCGTCCTCGTCTCACTTGTGGTTAATCCTTTCCCGCACTTTACTTAGCCTTGTATGCTTGTTGGCTTGCTAATTAGTTTGTTGCCTAGCATACTTAGCTTAGAACTTGCTTGTCATATAGGTTGTGTTCACCTAGTTGCATATCTAGGGAACCCTTTTATCCGCTAAGCCTTAAAATTGACAAGAAAGAGTAAAATTTGTAGTCTCCTATTCACCCCCCCTCTAGTCGACCGTATCGATCCTTTCAATTGGTATCAGAGCCTCGTGCTCTAATATAAGGTTTTACAACCTTAGAGGATATGGCCAATCTAGGGAATGAGGGAGGTGTCGCACCACTTGCGGAGGATGGTCAAAACCTACCCCCCGCCGCGGCCGACGCACTTGTTGCTCCGGCCGTTGCTCCCGTCGCCCCCATTAACCCGGCTGCCCCGTTGACCGCGGCCGATATTCTTTCAATGTTTGCGGACCTCAAAACTTCTATGTTGAAAGAAGTTCGCTCCTCGGTCAAGGAGGAAATTGATGCTCGCTTAAAGCCCTCGACATCCGCCTCAAACTCATTTGATCCAAATGCGGTTCATGATGCGGATGATTCGAGAGAACCTCTTGCATCCCCGGCTCGCACTCAAGTTCCCAAGTACAATGCCGTGGAACCGTTTTACTCATCACAACCCTTGCAGCACCCTCGCATTAATCCTGTGGGGCCTCCGCCCCCTTTGAAAGCTAACGCGTTTGCTAAGTGGAAGCTAGATATGGAGTCTCATATTCGCAGTGCATCTACACAACTATGGTGGATTGTGGTCAATGGTTTCAACCCCAAGGATCCCATGAATCTCACTCCAAGAGAAGCAGTTGATGATCAACTCAATGCTACCGCCCACCACATGTTGCGCACCGCGGTGACCGATGACTATAGTGACTCCATTGCTCTCCTCAAGACCACCAAGGAAATTTGGGATTGCCTTGAGGAGGCCCTCGAAGGTGATGAAGCAATTCGAAGATCTCGGTTGGCTTTTCTCAAGCAAGAAGTCAACCTATTTGTGAGAATGAGGGTGAGTCCGCGGAAGAGGTATATCGAAGGTTGAAGTCTCTTGTGCTCAATTTGAGAACCTTTGGGTGCACTTGGGCGAATGATGATTTCATTAAGGACAAGTTCATTGATGCTATGGTTCTCACGGAACATACCATGGTGATGATGATACATCAACGCCCGGACTATCAAAAGTTGACTGCGGCACAAGTTGTATCCACCTTCTCAACTCATGTTCTTTTGGAGACCAAGTCCAAGAAGACCTTTGCCATAGCTCAAGCCACCAAGAACTCAAATCTTGCATTGAAGGCCAAGAAAGTAGTTGCCCAACCCTCAAGGGATGAAGAAGTTGTTGAAGAGACTTGTGAGGAAGATGTTGACACCTCATGCCCGGCAAATGACTTTGCGGAAGACTTGGCTCTCTTGGTCAAGAAATATTCCGGGACCATGGCAAACAAAGGGAAGAATCTGCAAGGAAGATCGTTTGGATGAATAAAATGCTAAAATTGTGATAGCCCAAGACATTTTGTGCATGATTGTCCTTATGAGAGACGTGAAGACAAGTCCGAGAAGCTTGTGCTCAAGAAGAAGAAGTTCACCAAGTTTTCCAAGAGGAAAGATGACAAGGCTCTTGTTCATGAGGAGTACATGTCCGGAGATGAAGATGACGGTGATGATGATTATGTGGGCACGGCCGCCATTGCCATGCATGCCACTACCTCCTCCTCCACCACCGGCCTCTTCGACTCTCCCAACGAGGACAAGCCGTTCACTCATCATTGCCTCATGGCCAAAGAGGTAAAAACAAAGTCCAACTCTCAAAAACCCTTCATCCACACTCCCAATGTTTCATGTGAGATAGTGGAGGATGAGTGTGATGATGGTGTGGATAATGATGAGGAATCCTTGATGGCTTTCATGAACACTCTTCATGGTGAAGCTTGTGCTCATTTTAGTGATCTCCTTAGATCACTCGCCGAACGCGATGATTTTATTGAGAACGTTGAAAACCTCCTCATAGAGGAAAAAGAGAGAGTCGAACTCCTCGAGCACGAGCTATATGAAGAGAGTGTCATGAGAGCATCACTTGAGGAAGCCTTGTCTTCTCATAAAATTAATTTCGTTAAAACCGATGATGCGTTGCAACTTGCTCTTGAGAACAACGATGCCCTTAAAGTAAGGGTTGAAAAGCTTCTAGTTGATCACACGAGACTTGTTGAGGAACATGAGCTCCTTGTGACTAGTTCCAAGGTTGTCAAAGGTGAGCTCATTGCTCTCACCGAGTCGTATGCTCAACTTAAAGCTACAACCATTAAGGCTCTTACTTCTGTCCCTCATATTGATTTAAATGATGAATCTTGTACGGCTAACTTTGCTCATGATTGCACCTCTCTCCAAGAGGAGAATAAGAAGTTAAAAGCCCAAATTGAGAAAGGGCTTGTGTCGTGCATTCAAGGGGAGAAAAACCTCAATGACCTCTTGAGCAACCAAAAGGAGTGTGTTGCCAAGGAGGGAATTGGGTTTGACCCCTCTTCTAAGAAGAAGAAGACCAAGAAGAAGAGCAACAAGAAGAAGATCGGTCCTACTTCTCCTCCCCAACAAAAGATAGCATTTGTTCATGAAGGACACAAGGAGAAGGAGAAGGAAAAAGGGAATGTCGGGGATGGCAAGGTCACTAGGGACAAGGCCATTCCCAAAGAGTTTGCCGGCAAGAACAACCCATCTTATGTCCTCATGAGAGGAAATGATGGTCATACCTTTGCTAAATTTGTTGGCACTAACTATGATGATTATGCTTGGACTATTTGGGTTCCTAAGACCCTTATTGCTAACTCTCTAGGACCCATTGCAAAATGGGGACCTAAAATCAAAGCTTGATTCTTGTAGGACTATACCTCCGGTGGAACACAATGGGTGATCGATAGTGGTTGCACCAATCATATGACCGGAGAGAGGGAGATGCTTGTGGAGTTCATTGATTCGGTCAAGGCCACTTCAAACATCTCTTTTGGTGACAATAGCAAGGGCAAGGTATTGGGTTTGGGCAAGGTGGTAATCTCTAGTGATGCATCACTTAAGAATGTCATGCTTGTTCAATCTCTTCACTACAATTTACTTTGTCTGATTCAATTGGCTCGTGCCGGTTCTGATTCTCATTTCGGTGAATTTCATGTGACCGTCTTTAAGAGAAGCAATCTCAAAGTGGTCTTTGTTGGGCATGTTGAAGACAACCTTTACGTGGTTGATTTCTCAAATGAGAAAACTTATCTTGCAACATGTCTAATGGCCAAGGCTGACGTGGGGTGGCTTTGGCATCACCGACTAGCGCACGTTGGCATGAGAAATTTACAAGCTCTCTTAAAGGGGGAGCACATCCTTGGACTAACCAATGTGTCTTTTGCCAAAGATCGTCCTTGTAGTGCGTGCATTGCCGGAAAACTTCATGAAAAAGCTCATAAGGTGTCAACTATCATTACCACTTTGAGGCCTCTCGAGCTCATTCACTTGGATCTCTTTGGGCATCCATCTTATGATAGTTTGGGAGGGAGGAGGTATTGCCTTGTCACTGTCGATGACTATACAAGATATACATGGGTGTTCCTCCTCAAGTCTAAAGATGAAACTCAAGACACCTTCATCAACTTTGCCAAAGAAGCTCAACGTCAACATAATTGTGAGATCAAGGCAATTCGAAGTGACAACGGCACCGAGTTCAAAAATTACACTATGAACGAGTACTTGAGCGATGAGGGGATCAAGCATCAATATGCCGCGCCATACACTCCCGAACAAAATGGTGTTGCGGAAAGGAAGAACCGGACTCTCATTGAGATGGCAAGGACCATGCTTGACGAGTACAAGTCTCCATACAAGCTTTGGGCCGAAGCCATCAACACCGCGTGCCATGCTACAAACCGGCTTTATCTTCGTAAGCTCAATAACAAGACTCCCTACGAACTCCTAATCGGGAGAAAGCCTAACGTCAAATACTTTCGAGTATTCGGTTGTAAGTGTTTCATTCTAAATAAGAAATCCCGTTTAGCTAAGTTTGCGCCTAAAACTTATGAGGGCATATTTGTTGGATATGCATCAAACTCGCATGCTTACCGTGTTCTCAACAAATCCACCGAATGTATTGAGGAAACGGTAAATGTGGAGTTTGATGAAGATAATGGTTCCCGTGCGGAGCAAATTGTTCCTAGTGTTGTAGGTGATGAGGCTCCTTCACAAGCTATAAGGACTATGGGGATAGGCCACATTCGTCCACAAGAAACACCCCAAGTCCAAGTAGAAGAAGAAGGAGTAAGAGCCCCTCTTGTGGATTCTCCACAAGGGAAGTCATCACCGCCACCACAAGGTCAAGATGCTATGGAAAATCATGAACCTATCCAAGAACAAGATCAAGTCCCTCATGTTCCCGAGCAAGATCAAGGGCAAGCCCAACCAAATGACGAAGAACCAATCCGTGAGGCCCAAGGTCAAGCTCTTGATCAAGATCAAGATCAAGATCAATCCCAACCTCAAGTGTCTTCCACATCATCACATCCAAGTGATCAAGAACTAGAGGTTGTGAAGAGAAGGGTGTCTCCAAGGCTAAAGCATTCTCAAGGCCAAGCTTCTTCCACAAGTTCAAAACCAAGTGAAGAAGAGCTCACCCTCAAAGTGCAAAAAGCGGCCGCCAAGTTAAAGCATCTTCAACATCTCACCGACAACATTTATGGAAGCATCAACAAAGGGGTAACTACTCGTAGACGTTTGGCAAACTTTTGTGAACATCACTCGTTTGTCTCTTGTGTTGAGCCCCTTAAGGTTGAAGATGCACTTGACGACCCGGATTGGGTAAATGCCATGCATGAAGAACTCAACAACTTCACCCGCAACAAAGTATGGACTCTTGTGAAGAGACCCAAAGAACATCATAATGTCATTGGAACAAAGTGGATCTTTAAGAACAAACAAGATGAGCATGGACAAGTCACTAGAAACAAGGCAAGGTTAGTGGCACAAGGGTTCACCCAAGTTGAAGGTTTGGACTTCAGTGAAACCTTTGCCCCCGTTGCCCGTCTTGAGTCCATTCGTATCTTGCTTGCATATGCTTCACATCATGATTTCAAATTGTATCAAATGGATGTGAAGAGTGCATTTCTTAATGGTCCTCTTAAGGAGTTGGTGTATGTCAAACAACCTCCCGGTTTCGAAGACCCCGATCACCCCTCTCACGTTTATGAACTCCATAAGGCGCTCTATGGACTTAAACAAGCACCTCGTGCTTGGTATGATCACCTTACGGCGTTCTTAAGCGAGAAGGGGTTCCAGATCGGGTTAATAGATTCCACTCTCTTCACGAAGAGGGTAAAAGGAGAATTGTTTGTGTGCCAAATATATGTTGATGATATTCTTTTTGGTTCCACTAACCATGCTATTAACGTTGAGTTTGAGAATCTTATGACCAAGGAATTTGCCATGAGCATGATGGGAGAGTTGAAGTTTTTCCTCGGATTTCAAGTGAAGCAATTGAGAGGAGGAACCTTCATCAACCAAGCACTTTATATTCAAGACATGCTCAAGAGGTTCAAAATGCAAGATGTCAAGCCCATGAAGACGCCCATGCCCACAAATGGCCAACTTAATCTTGATCCCAATGGTAAAGATGTGGATCAAAAGGTATATCGCTCTATGATCGGTTCTTTGCTTTACCTTTGTGCATCTAGGCCGGATATTATGTTGAGTGTGTGTATGTGTGCAAGATTTCAATCCGCTCCCAAGGAGAGCCATTTTTCGGCAGTGAAAAGAATCCTTCGATATTTGGTTCATACCCCAAACTTGGGCCTTTGGTACCCCAAAGGAGCAACTTTCAAGCTATTAGGATATTCGGATTCGGATTGGGCCGGAGACAAGGTAGACCGCAAGTCCACTTCCGGGTCTTGTTAATTCCTAGGGAGGCCATTGGTAAGTTGGTCTTCAAAGAAGCAGAATTGTGTGTCCCTTTCAACCGCCGAGGCCGAGTACATTGCTGCAGGAAGTTGTTGTGCACAATTATTATGGATGAGGCAAACTTTGATGGATTATGGTGTCAAATGTGACAAAGTGCCTCTATTTTGTGACAATGAAAGTCCAATCAAGATCGCCGACAATCCAGTGCAACATAGCCGAACCAAACATATCGAGATTCGTCATCACTTCATTCGAGATCATGTGGCCAAGGGAGACATTGATTTATTCCATGTCAACACCGAGAAGCAACTTGCCGACATTTTTACCAAGCCACTTGATGAAGCAAGATTCCGCGAGTTAAGGCATGAGCTGAATATCGTGGATATAAGTAACTTGGATTGAGGTTCTTGCATACACACACATACTCTACTAGTATCTTGTTGTAGATGTAGGCACCTAAGTAGGGGGAGCTAGCTCAACTAATGAGCTATCTTATCCTACTAGTGCATAAATTGATCAAAATCTTTCACATTAGCCATTTGAAGATGGCATTTGTGCTTCAAAGATGAGTATTGGTCTTGGACCCAAGGTTCATATCTTCGCGGTGCCATACCAAACAAACTCAAACGGTGGCTTCGGCCACCGCCCTCCGTTGGAGGTTGGATCGTTTTTGTCTTTTGTTTGTGTGGTTCTTCTTGTCCTTGTGTTCGTGTTTCTGTGAGTGTGTGTTTTCTCGAGTCTCTTCCAGTGCAAGTGCTACACATACTCCTTTCTAGTAGTGTTGGATTTCCTCTGCGACGTGTTCAGAAGTGAGGCGGGAATGCTCTTGGGGTCTTGGTAAGAATTTGCATTCAGCCATAACCCAACAAGCTTCCTCCTGTCAAAATCCTCTGGATACCCCGTGCCCACGGCCCTTGCACCGTGCGCACGGGGACCCCGTGCCCACGGCCCTTGTACCGTGCGCACGGGCCCCCGTGCGCACGGGGCCTTTAGCCCGTGTACACGGGGTCTGCGGTTTCTGGCCCTGAAGAGGTGGGACGTGGGGGGTTTGGGTTCATTCCCACCCAGTCGCCCCCCTCCACGCCCCAGATCGCCTCCAGGCCGCCGCCGTCGCCTCCTTCTCGCCGGTGCTCCTCCGTGCGCCGTGGGACTTCGCTGCTCCGTGGAGATCTTCCGGGATGGGGTCCTCCTCTGGTATCTCCCTCCCCTTGTTCTTCTTTTTCCTCCTTTGGATCCGTTTTAGTCTAGGGTTTCCTCCTCTACTAGTCTAGGCCAGTCATTCTCGTGTGGTAGACTAGGGGCGGATGGGCATTACTGTGGCAGTTCTCCCTGCCGCACTCACTCCCGGATTTCGATCTGGAAGTGGTTGCCGCTGGGCGAACCCCGTGTCCACGGGCCTTGTACCGTGCGCACGGGGCCCTCGTGTCCACGGGCCTTGTACCGTGCGCACGGGACCCCATGTCCACGATGGTCAGACCCCCGTGTGCACGGGGTACACAGTGGTGCCAGTCCTCCTTCTTCTCTATCTTCCATCCCTCGCCAGCTTCTCGAGCACTTGTACTTATTTGTGTCTCTCGTGTTTGTTGTGCTTTGTTGCTGTTGTGTTTCAGACTCTGCTGACAAGAGGTCCGAGCTCTGTCGCAAGCGCACCAAGGCAGGTTCCAGGGAATTCTCTTTGGCTCCTTGTCAGCCGTCCGAAGGAAGTGGTCAGGGCTCTGAGATGGGCCGTGTTCGCCGTACCGCCTCCAAGCAGCCAGTGATTGAAGCCTCCGAGGATTCAGAAGAGGAGTATGATTCGCAGGAAGATGCTCACTATGAGAACCCCGCAGATGCAGAGATAGAAGATGAGGATGATTCTGCTGATGATGTTGATGAGGAGGAAGGAGAGGAACATGTGCTCCCAGGAGGTCGGAATGTCAAGAATCTTCCTCTCTCTAAGTGGACCAAGCCAGAGCTTTGGGCTTGCAGGCAGGATTTCCCCTATGTGCCAAACACTGATGCAGGGGTTGACCCAAGATTCAAGAATGATTTTCAACACCGGGTGTTCTCTGAGCTGATCATGACCAAGAAAAACAAGTTTGCCCCCCACAAGCAAATCAATGTGGAGGCTCTTCGGGACAATGATCATACCTATCCCGGTGTGTACAGTGCTCTTGGGAGGCTTGGCTTGATCCCATTCGTCGCCTTCCACCATATGTTCAGTGAAGATCTTGTGATGCAGTTCTTTGCCACCGTATACTTCCACAGTGATGAGGCTCACACTATGACTTGGATGTCTGGCACATATGAGTGTGAGGCCTCCATGGCCAAGTTCTCTGACATCATTCCGTATTGGTTCTTTGCTGAGGAGCATCCTGAGTATGGCCGTGTTCGTGAGACAGGTAGAGACAAGGATGAGATTGCTTTTGCTTACAAGCCAGACAAGGCCTTCACCACCGGTTCTATCAAACATTTGAAGCCAACCTATGATACTATGCGTCACATTCTTAGGTACACGCTTAATCCTAAGACCGGGGACTCTCACAATCTGAGGAGCTCCATGTTGGATATCTTTGTCTACCTTCATAACAAGAAGAAAGTGGATGTTCTGGACTTCATGTTCTTTGAGATCAGGCAGTGTGTTCAGGAGAACAAGTCATGCATCTATGCTCCATTCATCCAAGCTTTGATTGAGTCCGTCTGTCCCGCCAGGTACATTGCCAAGTACCGCACCTCCTTTCCGAAGCGTGATTCCAACTGGCTTCCGGCTGCTCCTCCACCATATGTGCCTCCCAAGAAGGGGCGCAACCCCAGGCCTGAGGATCGTGCTACCTACACTGAGGGATGTTCATCCTATGTGCGGATTCCGCGTAGCAAAGGGAAGCAAGTTGCTACTGATGCCAGTTTCACCAGAGAGGAGAAGAAGTCTCTTCTGAAGACCGTGAGCAACATGTTCAAAATGTGTCAGTCCATTTAGCGCCGTCAGGTCAAGGAGATCAACAAGGGCAAGCTGGTGAGGCGTTAGGAGAAGGCTGAGCGTGCTGCAGCTGGTGAGCAGGTTGGTCCAGGGTCTGAGGACATCGACAATGTGGCCACAGCTCGTTCTTTTCCCTTGGGGGGATGGCACTTTGATGATGATGATGATGCTTCGAGCGCACCTCCTCTTGTCTAGAGTCTTGTTAGCATCGCCTTTTCCCTTTTTGTTGTCTTGATGACAAAGGGGGAGAAGTGTTCTATTAGGGGCGTTTGCAGTTGGTTTCAGTTGCGTGAGATCTCAAGGCCTCGTTTCTCGTTTGTTTTGGTTGTGTTTATTTGGCTTGAGATACTCTTATTTACTTGCTTTCGCGGTGTGGTCGTGAGCTACCTAGTCTATGTGAGAGACTATCTACTTTATGGAATTTATCTATGCTTATGTTGATATATCTTGTGGAGTATGATCAAGCTTCTATATGTTAGTCTCACGTTTTCTGCTCACCACACTTGCATGTGATCTAGGCACCGTGTTGGGTTTTATTATGTTGATCACATGCCTTGACAATGTGGATCTAGGGGGAGCCTCATATGTGTGTGCTTGATGCATAATCAAGCAATTTTTTTCTTGCACATATATAGGGGGAGCTCCTTTGATCAACTATTGTCGCATGGCTGTTTACTTAAGTTGTATCCTATATGCCATGTCCTAACCATGTTGTCATCAATGCACCAAAAAGGGGGAGATTGAAAGTGCAAGTATCACTTAGATTATATTTTGGTGTGATGACAATGTGGTTAGTGGAACTAATGTTGGTTGCTAAAGTTTATCTCAGGACATTGGTTCCAAGGTGTCCATTGATGGAGGTGTGTGACCCCCTAGTCCAAAAAGATCAAAGGCGTGGTTACCGGCGACTCGAAGGTTTTTCGTTTTGGTTCGATTTGAGTCGTAGGTAAAACCGCACTATCAAGAGGGGTCTTCGTGGAATTAGTTTCATGTGGGAATGCCTCCAAGACAGATACACCAGCCCTCCTACACCTCCTCAGATATTCCACTTGTTGTGTGCTTTGCCGTGGTGTCCTGTGATGTTTTCATCAGAAATCTTCTGGACACCCCGTGTGCACGGGGTCTCTGACCCCCGTGCGCACGGGGTAGTCAGAATATTTCTGGATACCCCGTGCGCACGGGGTACCTCGAAACTCACTGGACACCCCGTGCGCACGGGGCTGACTTGGCCCGTGCGCACGGGGTACCTCGCATCTCACTGGACACCCCGTGCGCACGGGGCTGACTTGGCCCGTGCGCACGGGGTCCAACGGGCAGAAACCCCCTCCCGGCCAAGAACACTATAAAAGCCCCCTTCTTCCTCCTCCATCCCTTAACCCTAATGTCTTGTTGAGCTCCTCCATTGCTACACCCCATTTTGCTCACTACTCTCAATCCCTCCACCCAATCTTGTTGAAACTTTGGGGATTGGGAGAGCAAGACCCGATCTACACTTTGACCAAACCAAATCGCATTCCCCGCAACATTCATCCACCATGACTTGTTACTCTTGGAGCTTGGGCTCCTAGGAGGTTAGAGGTTCCTCCGGAAGCTTCCTTGCTTGTGGTGTGCTCCAGAGAAGTTTGTAAAGGTGTGGTGGTCGCCTTCAAGACCAACCCCGAGTGATTCGAGGCTCATCCGTTGGGGGTGACTCGAAGGAGATTACGGTGAGCCTTCGGTGGCGTTCCGCAAGCTTTGGCTCCGGCACCGCTCCAAACGGAGAGTAGCTCTTCCCCAAGGATGAGTGAACTTCGGGATAAAATCCGCGTCCTCGTCTCACTTGTGGTTAATCCTTTCCCGCACTTTACTTAGCCTTGTATGCTTGTTGGCTTGCTAATTAGTTTGTTGCCTAGCATACTTAGCTTAGAACTTGCTTGTCATATAGGTTGTGTTCACCTAGTTGCATATCTAGGGAACCCTTTTATCCGCTAAGCCTTAAAATTGACAAGAAAGAGTAAAATTTGTAGTCTCCTATTCACCCCCCCTCTAGTCGACCGTATCGATCCTTTCAATAGGTCTCTATCACTTTGTCTCTCGGGCATGCATGCATCTCTTCCCCCACTCTCTAGGTCTCCGAACATATCTCTTTCCCAAGCGCACGCACTATATAGAGTGTATCTTTCCCATACACACGAAACGTCACCCCAAACATCTATCTTCCTAGTTATGTGGTTCTCGCACACTCACCTCACACACCACCCCCACTGCAAACAAGCACACTTTGTCTCCTTGTGCACCACTCTCCTCTTTCTATCTCTCCCACATGCGGACCCGCCCCAGCTCCTTCCCTGTATACATATATGTCGTGACTCTTTCCGTAGCTCCCTAATGCATCATCGTTCTCAATCTCGCACGTTGTTCTCTACACCATCTATTCTAGATCTCTGATGAAGTCCCTATCACACACACGATGACTCGCTTCCCTTGCGTCTCCGTACATAGGCCACTTTCGAACAACATCAAGATTGTCTCCCTATCTATACGCCACTTCTACACACAAACTACCCCTCTCTCCCCCTCTCTTCCTCTCTCTCTCCCTCGCTAGATCTCTCTCTCGCTCTCATACCCATCTCCCACACACACTCGATGTCTGTTCCAAATAGTCTGCTCTCCGCCCGCACCCATGCTATCCCGCTACTACACATGCCTTTGTCTCTCTTTGACACAAATGTCACACCATTCCCCCTTCCCTATACTAGGTTTATATCATTAGTGGTCTCTCTTCTCCACATACACACACTCCCTCTCACACACACATGCACGCACAAACACACACAGACACGCTCAAACACCATCTATCTGGATCCTTCTTTTAAGAAACACACCCTTGCATATTCTCCCCAACTCTAGGTATGTATATACCCCCCTCTCTAGCTTAGATGCACACCAAAATTCTCCATCTCTCTAACTCACACATCTCTCCCCATGTCCGCATGTGTATCTCACACACTCACTCTCTGATTATGTCTATGTGTCTCCACGTTACACAACACAAAGCCCCATGCACATGTCTCTCTCTACCCTCCACACACAGACACAAAGAATATCTTATCATTGCCTCAGTCTCTACACATATCACACATGCACGCTGTCTCTCTCTCGCACACACGCTCAACAAAGGTTTTCCCGTGAATAACTTACCGTCTATTCATCAACACTCGTGGTAGTACGACGAACATGAGACGTGAAAAAGAATAAATCTACACGTGCGCACACCACCTAGTATGACTACTAGGACTAGAGAAAGCCGAAAGCACGCTGCCGTCACCCCTCCTTATCGGCGACGGGAAAACCTTTGTCTTACACAGTCGAGAAGTCATTGTGCTAAGGCCCGACATGCTGAGCCGTTGAATAGAATGTAGATCCAAGTTTACGGAAACAAGTATCAATAATAGGTTTGTATCTCCATACTTATATTTCTTCTCTTATAAAAAAACTGAGTTGGTGATGATGGTATGCCTGTCATCTTGCAATATAGACCGTCCGATCTATATCTGACGGATAGAAATTAAATTAAAAGATACCCGCACCTCCCTCCACATTTGTAGACAAGGCCTTCCCTATATCCCTAAACTAGTAAGTTAAGCTAAATAACAACTTGGAGAGTTGGAGGATAAAAGCTTGCCTGACTTAGTTCATTCCAAAGGGATATCTTTGTGTTTGTGTGTGTGTGTGTTAAAGGAAGGTGATATCTTCATCGATTGGTCCTCGTGATCAGTTGTTGGATCTATAGTCCTGTCAAAACTTTGGTTTGAGTGTGGGATATCATCAAATCAAATCAGAACCAACGATGTTCGTAATGTTGTCTAATTCATGGTTGATCCCTCGAGCATGCACCATTATATCTTTTGGTTTGACCAATGCTATCGCTTTGTTCACGTAGTTCTGGGATTCCATCTACATGGAAATCTGGATGACTTGTTGTTGAGCCCATCGGGAATATTTTCATCCTGTCCATGATCCATGTTGCACATTAAGCTAGTGTTGGAAATTTTGAAAGCATTTCTTATTGCTAGCTCATGAAGCGTATGTTTGGATGAAAGAAGTGACTTTCTATAATTCATGTGCATTTGATGCAAGTTGCCAACGTGAATTTGGGAAAGCTTGTTTTTGTTTCCTCTGGAATCATCCCAAGTCAGTCATGCATGTGCGAGGTATTCTATGGTTTGGTAAATTAATTACCTCCATTCCATATGTATTCCCTAGCATACCAAGCCACTGATTGATTTGTTCTAGGAGAAGAAGCTCCTTCTTAAGAGCTAATCTGGACTTATGTAAGTACTTCGATATCCTCATTAATGGTTCCCAACCAAAACTCGGTAGTGTTTTGTTGTAAGACTTTTGTGGTCATGCTTCTCCCACACAGCATGTTCATGTGGGTCTTGCAAACCAGCTCATGTTTTGGAGCTTGCCGCTGTAGTTCATTTCATGATAGTCTCGCAATGTCATCTCGTCGGTTTGTGTTGCAAACTTTATTTCCAGTCATGCTGTCAGAAAGATCCTGTTACCAACCTGATCTGAATCTCAGGCAGATATGATGGTTGGAACTTTTCCAAGATCTATGATGTACCCCCCGATAAGGTTGATGTTCTGGCCGACACACCTAGCCGGAAGGTCTATTATCGTAGTATCTTGAATGAGAAATGTGTCCATCTTTTCCATGAGGATTTCGTGCGAGTTATTCTAGAAGTTGTTCCTTATGGATTTTGGGCTTCCGAAGTCCGACCTATACTTGATGGCCATGTTAATGCTTTTAAGCATGAACGTGATATCTAGTACATCAAGGAGAACATTAGAAGCGGAGTGCTAAATGTCTCTCGGTCGATCATCCAGGTTTTGTTCCTTGGCATTGCTGAGGACACATCTGAGAAAGTGTTGTCTTCCTTTGCATCTGCATCGTCCATCACTATTCATCATGGTAGTATGATGTGTTGCCAGGATCCTCGCTACGGATGCTGGTAAGACCTTGATGAGTAAGGAAATGCTCAAGTTCTTCAGAGCACGCTCAGTCACTGGGTTATATCCTCGACATCATCTGGAATGTGCTTTCGGTTTGCTGAGTTGTCTTATAACTCTAGTTTTCTTTCCAAACTGAGTATGCCATTTCTCCGAACTCCTTGAAACGATCGTTTGTGATTTTCCTTGGGATGGTTTAGAGAGTTTCAATGATTTCTATATCAAAAGTAATTCTTTATGCCACTTAAAAATTATTCTACGAGTCACCTTTCCTAAGGTGCCCGTTATGGAATCATGGCAATTATCTCTTCACTAGTTTGAAACCAATGCACCATCGTACTCAAGCGCGAAATTGTTGCCTGCCAAATTGAACCCTTGTCATCTGCTTCTTTTCATTGCTCTTGATGTGTGTTTTGTGTCCCAACTCAAGGGATGTTTCTATGTCTCATTCTGTGAGTTGATCTTGTGATCATTTGAGATGATCCATTTTGGTAGAGTTTTCATGCTCCTTTTGTCATCGTGTTTGAATGAAGATCCCGAAAGCAAAGACGTCAAGATCAAGTCGAGGCCATGAATCAACGTTCTTAAGAAGGGCAATTGGATCATGAATATTGTGTTGGCTTTGTGTCCCCTCTCTCTTCTTACCTCACATCTTGAATCACGGGACGAGATTCTTGTTAGTGGGGGTGAGTTGTCACAACCCGGAATAATGCTTGTAATTAGTGGCATTGCATCAATGCATCGTGTCTAAATTCTAAAAGTTGAACTAAGGAAATTTGGAAGCCTCAAAAATTTAGTTAAAAGAAGGGCAAATAACCCTGGAAAATGCATCCAATGTTTCCAAAATGGTCTTCAATGATGTTTGATAATTTTGGAAAGGTTTTGATCCAAACCAAAAATATGGAACATTTTTGAGGAATTATTTTGGACATTTGGATTTAACTCAATAAATATTTGAGTTGGATTTAATTCTTCTATAAAAGTTCTGGAAACCTGTGACTTCTTCTAAATATATCCTAACAGACCACATATGAATTTCCAGAAGTATATAAAATAGTTTGGTTTTGAAAACCAAATTCAAACAAAGTTGCAAAATTGAAAACAGAAACAAAACATAAGAAAAATAGAAGGATAGAAGACCTACCTGGCTTACCTGGCAGCCCAACGACCGGCCCAGCCCACCCCTGCAGTGCTAGTCGTCCCTAACCTCTTGCTAGGAGGACTGCGGCGCGTGCTCGCTGCGCTGGCCACGGGCCGCGCCACCTTCTGCTTCCCGCCGCTACCCCGACGTGCCTGGAGATGCCACGCAAGCCCCCGACCCCTAGCGTATCCACTCCTCTCCCCTCCTCTTCTCTCTCTCCTCAGCGCACCCGAGCGCGCTCGTTGTCGCCGCTCGCTGCTGTCCCGGCCACGGTCACCACCTCGCCTCTACGACGCGTCCCCGAGCTCCGCCGTGCCGCCCTCGTCCTCTCCGTCGTCTCACGCGACCGGAAGAGCCCCGACGCGTCGCCATCGTCATCATCATCACCGACGGCCACCAAAGATCACCACCATCGCTCCATCGACCCTGACGCCTTCCCCGAGCTGTCGAGCCCTCCATCAAACGCGCTGTGAGCTCCCGTTCACCTTCCCCCTCACCCAGCGGCCTATCCCTCACCGTAGACGCTGATTCGAAGAAGACAGAAACTCGCCGCCGCCGTGGTTCCTCACCGCCGTGGTCTCAGCCACCGCAGCTTGAATCCGCGCGCATCACCATGCTCAGAAGCTCCGTAGGAAGCCAATGCCACCTTTAGCTGCTTTCTCAGCGCATCGCAGCATCGCGCCCTCTCGAGCCCGAGCTCCGGCAGCCACCGCGAGCATGGTTCCGGCGAGGCCCGGGCACTTCTCGCCCAGCCGCCTACTCCCCTAGATCTGCACGTGTGCGGCCTACCTCCAAGTTGTCTCTGCACATCCAGCCGCCCCTTGTAGCGCCATCCCGAGCAACTTCGGCGTGCCACCGCCGTGTGTTTTCGTCGCCGGCGCTTAATCCGGTGACGCTGATGTGGCCTGATTAGTTTAGCGTTAATGATGCATTAGTTAACGCCCAGTGACACTGACAGCGGACCCCACCACGTTAACTAACAACGGGTTTTTATTGGGTTAGGATTAGATAAAACCCAGTGGGCCCCGGTTGTTAGGTTTGACCTGCCCAGTCAGCATTGACCGGGCCCCACTTCTCAGCCTTTGTAGTTGACTACATTGACTTGCTGATGTCACTTTTGATGAGGATGACGTCATAAACATTTTCTGGACTTTAAATAAATAAGAATTAATTTATTAATTTCATAAAATGTCCTAAACTTCTAAAAATCATAGAAATTCAACCGTAACTCAGAATGAAATAAGTTATATATGAAAAATTATCAGAAAACCCCAATCTATCCGCTTATGCTACTTTCATGCATGTTCAACCTAATTAGCCAATATATAAATGAAAACATGATAATGGCATTTTAAATGCTTAATATGGAGTTTGCATATGAACCTTTGGTTCATATGGACTACATTTAAATTGTTGCTAGATCCATTAGTGCAAATCATAACATTCTTGCCATGTCATGAGCATGTATCATATTGTTGCATTGCATTGATTGTGTTCCCTCTTGTTTGCCGGTGTTTGTTCCCTCTCAGTAGACGTTGTTCCGGCGATGTGATTGTTGACGCCGATGAAGAGTTTTGCTATCTTCAGAAGTGCCAGGCAAGCAAACCCCCATTGAGCATTCTGATACAATCCCACTCTCTCGCTCCTGCTCACTTTTACTGCATTAGGACAACAATGATTCAACTATTACATGTTGCGGTAGTTGAACGTCCATTCCTTTGCATGACCTGTCTTTGCCAAAGTAAATAGTTGAAACCCACTAGCATGAGTAGGAGTTGCTTGAGCCATGATGTGCCTACTCATTCATGCTTGTTTGTCATGCCTGCTATTGCTTAAAGTTGTGTCGGGTCTGATTCGTTGGGGATGAATTGGAATGTTGTGAGCATGTCCTACTGTTGAGAGCAAAGTGTGTGAACACAATTTGGTAAAGGTAGCGGTGAGAGGCCATGTAGGAGTACATGGTGGGTTGCCTCATTGAAACCATCCTCAGGAACTGAGTTCCGTGTTTGTGATCCAAGACAGTTACTACCACACACTGGGTTCGGGTAACTCGGCCCCTCTCGGCTTATTAATCACCCCGAACTCTTTCCAGGAGTTGCAACTAGTTTCTGGTGTTTGTAGGTTGTGTTAGTAGTCTACCAAGTGGCACCCGGCTAGGTGGGCTCGGGACAGACTAGGCACAGTGGCACGATGTACCAAGTGGCACCCGGATGGTGGGCTTGGGAACCCTGCTCACATCGTTTGGCGCCGTGATGGAAACTTCGGCCGGACTTCCTTTTCGGGTTCAGCCTCGGATAGGCGATAAACCTAGACTAGAGACTTGCGTGGTTAGTCAGGTCGTGGCCGACACCCTCGTTGGGCTTCCGCTTGAAGGTTGCGGAGTACATGTAGTGTAAACGGCGATAAGTGGTGAGAGAATGTGTGAAGAAGTACACCCCTGCTGGGTAATATGATCTATTCGAATAGCCGCTACCGCTGTAATGGACTACTGGGTTGCTTATGTAGGTCATAGACAAGTGAAAGTGGATACTATAAAATGTGCAAGATAAGCGTGAGTGCTATGGATGGCCTTCTCGTAGGGAGACGGGAGCGGATCCATAGTGGTGTATTGATATGGTGAATATGTGGACTCATGTCGCCACCTCAAAAGAGTTACCAGCAGTCGTAGTACATGATAGCCACTGAGCCAAAGCTGGCTTGCTGTAGTCAAACTCCACCACCCCTTTGTTGACACTAATGCATATGTAGCTAGTTCTGATGTAAGTCTTGTTTGGTACATTTGTACTCACGTTTGCTTAATTTATGATTTGCAGAGGAGACTTCAGTCTCACTAGTAGTTCCGCGTGGACTTCGACGTTTAGCTTGTTATCTCAGCTACGATCTTGTACCCTTGGAAGGGTCTTGTAGATAGTCAGGCTTCCTAGCCTTTTTATTTTGTAGTTGTCTCTCCTCAGACATATTATGCTTCCGTTGCTTGTATGCTCTGTATGTTGGGTCATGTGACCCGTATTTGTAATAAATACTATTT
Source organism: Aegilops tauschii subsp. strangulata (assembly GCF_002575655.3). NCBI lineage: Eukaryota > Viridiplantae > Streptophyta > Magnoliopsida > Poales > Poaceae > Aegilops > Aegilops tauschii. The sequence goes on from NC_053036.3 coordinate 284,110,271, forward strand.
GGCTCTTTTGGGCCTTTATCTATATGAGTTGTTGAGTTATGTTGTGATGCCATGTTGTACATCACATACTTGCATGCTATGCGTGCATGTAACGTGTATTGCTGTGTGTGGGATCCGACACCTAGTTGTTTATTCTTGGTAGCCTCTCTTATGGGGAAATGTCTCCTAGTGCTTTCACTGAGCCATTGTAGCTTGCTACCGCTCAGGAACACATGGGATGATCGGCATGTGTCCTTCTTTGCTCCTGTGTCTGTCCCTACGAGGAAATGTCATGCAGTGCTTACCGGGGTCCTGCTTGCTTGCTATAGCCCGGTTCCACTCGCTGCTGACCGACACGTGCATTGTTGGGTCATGTATGCCTGTCCTTGTAGGTTTGTGCCACCTTGGGTTTACGACTAGTCATGTCAGCCAGGGTTCTCTGTCATATGGATGCTAGCTACACTATCATATACGTGAGCCAAAAGGCGCAAACGGTCCCAGGCCAGGTAAGGTGGCACCCGTGGGAATACTATGTGTGAGGTTGCTAAGTGATATCATGTGTTAAATGCTAGATCGATGTGACTGAGGATCGGGGTCCCGATAGCTTTGGTATCAGAGCCTAGTTTCCTGTAGGATTACCAAGCCAAACTGGTCTAAGTCGTGTCTAGAAATGCTTTAGTTATATAAGGGAATTGATTGCGGAAGGGAACGTAAGGCTCTTTTTACTCCTTTACCTTATGCCCTTCTGATCTGAGTCAACCTCTTCTTTTCTATGGGGATTAAGAACTAGGCTTCTCTTTCTTCTATCAGGATCACGTGTTACTAATCCATAGACTTATAGGATTGATGAATTCAAGCCTCAGTTCAGTTTCTACTACTTCCGTGTGTTGACAGTTGGTCTCGGAACCTTGATATTGTGATGACTGAGTAGTTATGCCACAATTTTGCAGCATGTCTCAAATCATTCTGAGCATTTACAGTCGTTATGCTGTCAGAGTCATCCCAGGTTTCTAAATAGTCGGATGCATTTGTAAATCCCTTCTTCTCATTCCCGATGTTCCTTTGGGCCGGATTAACCACACTAATCAGTGTGTTGAGGTACTTCATTGCCTCGACATATATGCTGAAGCTATGATTATGACACTAGGATAATTTATAGAACCATCTATTACTCTAGCTTGTCTTTGTATTCTAAGTGTGATAATTCTGGCCGTCATCCTCAAAAGCATCCCGTGATGCCATTTAGTTAGTAGGTATTTCATCTTTGGGTTCTTGAACCCGAGATTCGCCCTAGTTACTTTCTGTTGATAGTGTTGCTTGTTCCTTTAGGATAATAGTAACCTTTGCGATAGTCCTCATGGTCTGTGGTATATCGTTCTTCCAATACCATGAACCATCATGGCAGAAGTTCTTTTGAACCAAAATATCACAACCAGGGTGCTCTCGAGTAGTACTCCATTCATATTTGTGACTCTGCCAGTCCTTCCCTTCCGCATGGGTTATCTGGAAGAAACATGTCGAACTTTGCTTTGACATCCTAATCTATGCGTCCATAACTCGGGAGATCATATGTTCCTTTGAGTTGTCCCTCTTTATTCGTTTTCTGACCTTCGTCTACCAATTGATAGCCAAGAGTATGTCTGCATTCATGTTCATCGGTGCCTATTATTTTTGTGGTCCGTCAAGCCATTCTACTTCGGAATTACTAGGAGAAACAGACTCCAGTACCTTGTCCATTTCTAGGATTGGGTCAAAGTAGTTGTATTCCGCAGATCAAAATGCCAACACAGTTTTTGTTCTGTTCTACCCTGGAGTATCACCCCCTTTATGTCAAGATTGTAATGAGAATTGCACCATCTCTTATGAATTCTTGATGCAGTGATACTTCTTGCCATCATTATTCATTCCTCGGTTCCGTGTTCTTGCAACCGGAAAGCCGACAAGTGAACTGTGATGTGTGAGATCAATACTCCTAGCAAACCCCGTCGCTTGGTGGTTAATGGACGATAATATCATTCTTAGTGTATTGGTTATGGAATCATCATTCTAAGATTGATCGTGCTACCTACTCCATTTTCCTGGTGCACTCCTCGATCGATGGGTTAGGATTTGTCAAACCCTTGCCCATTTGATCATATCGTCTTGCCTGAAAAGCAAGATTCTCCGAGTTTAATAACATATCGGTGGTTCGTGATTTTCCGAATATCTTCTTGGAAGTATTACCAGGGTGTGCCCTGACCGTTATGTTGAGTTCGTGATCAAGTTGGTTTTCTTATAAACCACCCCTTCTCCAAAAATCCGTGTGGGATATCCCTGAACTAGTAAGTTAAGCTAAACAACAACTTGGAGAGTTGGAGGATAAAATCTTGCCTGACTTAGTTCATTTCAAAGGGATATCTTTGTGTTTGTGTGTGTGTGTGTTCAAAGGAAGGTGATATCTTCATCGATTTGTCCTCATGATCTGTTGTTGGATCTATAGCCTGTCAAAACTTTGGTTTGAGTGTGGGCTATCGTCAAATCAAATCAGAACCAACGATGTTCGTAATGTTGTCTTATTCGTGGTTGATCCCTCGAGCATGCACCATTATATCTTTTGGTCTGACCAATGCTATCGCTTTGTTCACATAGTTGTGGAATTCCATCTACTTGGAAATCTGGATGACTTATTATTGAGCCCATCGACAATATTTTCATCTTGTCCATGATTCATGTTTAACATTATGCTAGTGTTGGAAACTTTGAAAGCATTTCTTAATGCTAGTTCATGAAGCATATGTTTTGGATGAAAGAAGTGACTTTCTCTAATTCATTTGCATTTTATGCAAGTTGCCGACGTGAATTTGTGAAAGCTTGTTTTTGTTTCCTCTACAATCATCCCAAGTCAGTCATGCATGTGCGAAGTATTCTATGGTTTGGTAGATTAACTACCTCCATTCCATATGTATTCCCTAGCATACCAAGCAACTGATTGATTTGTTCAAGGAGAACAAGTTCCTTCTTAAGGGCTAATCCGGACTTATGTAAGGACTTCGATATCCTCGTTAATGGTTCCCAACCAGAACTCGGTAGTGTTTTGTTGTAAGACTTTTGTGGTCATGCTTCTCCCACACAACATGTTCACGTGTGGCTTGCGAATCAGCTCATGTTTTGGAGCTTGCCACTGTAGTTCATTTCCTGAGAATCTCGCAACGTCATCTCGTCTATTTGTGTTCCTCACTGCCCACTCACCCCGTGGCCTATCCCTCACCGTAGACGCTAATTTGAAGAAGACCGAAACTCGCCACCGCCGTGGTTCCTCACTGTCGTGGTCTCAGCCACCGCAGCTCGCATCCGCACGTGCCACCGTCCTCAGAAGCTCTGCAGGAAGCTAACGCCACCTTCATCTGCTTTCCTAGCGCACTGCAGCATCGCCACCACTTGAACCCGAGCTCCGGCAGCCACCGCGAGCAAGGTTCCGGTGAGCCCCGGGCACTTCTCGCCCAGCCGCCTGCTCCCCTGGATCCGCACATGCATGGCCTACGTCCAGGTTGTCTCTGCGCATCCAGCCACCCCTTGTAGCGTCGTCCTGAGCAACTCCGACGTGCCACCGCCGTGTGTTTTGGTCGCCGGCGCTTAATCCGGCGACGCTGACATGGCCTGATTAGTTTAGCGTTAATGACGCAATAGTAAACGCCCAGTGACACTGACAATGGACCCCACCACGTTAACTAAACACATGTTTTATTTTTGGTTAGGATTAGATTAAACCAAGTGGGCCCCGGTTGTCAGGTTTGACCTGCCCAGTCAACGGTGACCTGGCCCCACTGGTCAGCCTCTGTAGTTGACTATTTTAACTTGTGGATGTCACTTTTGACGAGGATGACGCCATAAACATTTTCTAGATTTCAAATAAATCACAAAAGGATTTATTAATTTCAAAAAATGTCGTAAACTTCTAAAAATCATAGAAATTCAAGCGTAACTCAGAATGAAATAAGTTATATATGAAAAATTATCAGAAAAATCCAATATATCCATTTATGCTACTTTCATGCATATTCAAAAATATATACCCACTGTATAAATGAAAACATGATAATGGCATTTTAAATGCTTAATATGGAGTTTGCATATGAACCATTGGTTCATATGGACTTCATTTAAATTGTTGCAAGATGCGTTAGTGCAAATCATAATATTCTTCCCATGTCATGATCATGCATCGTAGTGTTGCATTGCACTGATTGTGTTCCCTCTTGTCTGTCGGTGTTTTTCAACTCAGTAGACGTTGTTCCGGCGATGTGATCGTTGACACCGATGAATAGTTTTGCTATCTTCGGAAGTGCCAGGCAATCAAACCCCCATTGAGCATTCTGATACAATCCCACTCTCTCGCTCCTGCTCACTTTTACTGCATTAGGACAGCAATGGTTCAACTATTACATGTTGTGGTAGTTGAATGTCCATTCCTTTGCATGACCTGTCTTGCCACAGTAAATAGTTGAAACCCACTAGCATGAGTAGGAGTTGCTTGGTCCATGATGTGCCTATTCATTCATGCTTGTTTGTCATGCCTGCCATTGCTTAGAGTTGTGTCAGGTCTGATTTATCGGGGATGAATTGGAATATTGTGAACATGTCCTACTGTTGAGAGCTAAGTGTGTGAACACGATTTGGTAAAGGTAGCGGTGAGAGGCCATGTAGGAGTACATGGTTAGTTGTCTCATTGAAACCATCCTTAGGAACTCAGTTCCGTGTTTGTGATCCAAGACAGTTACTACCACACATTAGGTTCCGGTAACTCGGCCCCTCTCGGCTTATTAATCACCCTGATCTCTGTCCAGGAGTTGCAACTAGTTTCTGGTGTTTGTAGGTTGTGTTAGTAGTCTACCAAGTGGCACCCGGCCAGGTGGGCTTGGGACAGACTAGGCACAGTGGCACGATGTACCAAGTGGCACCCGGATGGTGGGCTTGGGAACCCTGCTCACATCGTTTGGGGCCATGATGGAAACTTCGGTCGGACTTTCTTTATGGTTTCGGCCTCGGATAGGCGATAAACCAGGACAAGAGACTTGCGTGGTTAGTCAGGTCATGGCCGACACCCTTGGTGGCCTTCTGCTTGAAGGTTGCCGAGTACATGTCGTGTAAACAACGATAAGTGGTGAGAGCGTGTGTGAAGAAGTACACCCCTGCAGGGTAATACGATCTATTCGAATATCCGCATCCGCGGTAATGGACTACTGGGTTGCTTATGCAGTTCATAGACAAGTGAAAGTGGATACTCTAAAATGCGCAAGATAATTGTGAGTGCTATGGATGGCCTTCTCGTAGGGAGACGGGAGCAGATCCATAGTGGTGTATTCATATGGTGAATATGTGGACTCATCTGCGCCACCTCAAAAGAGTTACCAGCAGTCGTAGTACAGGATAGCCACTGAGTCAAAGCTGGCTTGCTGCAGTAAAAATCCACCACCCCTTTGTTGACACTAATGCATATGTAGCTAGTTCTGATGTAAGTCTTGCTGGGTACATTTGCACTCACGTTTGCTTAATTTATATTTTGCAGAGGAGAATTCAGTCTCACTAGTAGTTTCGCGTGGACTTCGAAGTTTAGCTTGTTACCTCAGCTACGATCTTGTACCCTTGGGAGGGTCTTGTAGATAGTTAGGCTTCCTAGCCTTTTTATTTTGTAGTTGTCTATACTCAGACATATTATGCTTCCGTTGCTTGTATGCTCTGTATGTTGGGTCATGTGACCCCTGTTTGTAATAATACAATGTGGCTCTTCTGGGCCTTTATCTACATGAGTTGTTGAGTTATGTTGTGATGCCATGTTGTACAACACATACTTGCATGTTATGTGTACGTGTAACGTGTATTGCTATGTGTGGGATCCGACACCTAGTTGTTTATTCTTGGTAGCCTCTCTTATGGGGAAATGTCTCCTAGTGCTTCAACTGAGCCATGGTAGCTTGCTAGTGCTCCGGAACACATGAGATGATCGGCATGTGTCCTTCTTTGCTATTGTGTCTGTCCCTACGGGGAAATTTCACGTGGTGCTTATCGGAGTCCTGCTAGCTTGCTACAGTGTGAGAGCCTGGATTTTGCCCTCTCTCTTTTTTCACACTTGATTTGCCCTTGTTTTGAATTTGGGTTTTTGAATCAATTCAAATGGACTTAAGCACTCAGACATGTCCTTGATTTTCACCCATGTGACCCATCCATCTCTCATCCTACTTTCTTCCTCTGAAAAATCCCATAATAGCCCAAGGAATATTTTCATAAAAGAAAAATATTCAAATTCTTTTCAGAAACTTGTGCTCCAAAGTAACCCTCATTTTTCTTGCTTCCAAAAATCTGAGAAAATTCCCAAATATTCTTTGAACCTTGACCCACCTGCCTGTGCAAAAATATTGCATACTTATTTGGTATATTTTTGCTACAGAAAATCATTTCTGTTCTGGCCTCAAAATTCAGTTTCTACAGCAAGTGCATTTTTCCTTGATCATATGAGGCTGAATTTTCTTGAGCTTGGTTACCTTCCTAGATAAACCTTAACTCTAGAAGCTTAGCCCTAATCACCTTCTAGAAGACCTCCAAACTTGGCAACCAAGTTTCTGACCAGAAACTTGCCAACCATCTCAAGTCCAATCTGGTCGGCCTGGCAGTGTGTGATCAACTATCCTAGACTAAACACTGCAAGGACAACATGAGGGACAAGGTTTGGCAAAGAGCGGGCGTTGTTTTGACCATGCCAGCGTGGTGATCGCGTGAGGACACGGACCTAGCATCGCGTCCAACGCACTCTGCGCGGCGCCACTGTCTCTGTTTCGCGTGTGATCGAGCCAGAGCTCGCCGACTACTGCCGCACCATGCCACCCCCTCCGTCTCTTCACCCTTGACCGCTCCCTGGCGCTCGCCGACGCCGGAGACACCGCAGAGAGCATGGGCGCTTCGCGGCCAAAAGCCACAGTGCGCCTCATGCCGCTGTCTTCTTCATCCACCGCCTCCTGTGCTCGTCCGCACGTTGCACAACCCCCCTGTGAGTGCTGCACCCCTCCAGCGCTCGCTGACGCTGTTCGTCGTCGCTCATCGGCTTCCAGAGAGCTCCGACGGAGCCACATACCCACTTCCCCTCCGGCTATAAATCTGAGCCCCTCCCTCCGCTCTGAGCATCCCAAACCCATCACACAACCTCCACAAAGCCATAGGATAGCCGTAGCCCGGCCGGCCAGGCCTCTGGTCGCCGTCCCAAACCCGAGCTTGCCGGCGATCCCCCGCATCCATCCACCTTGCTCCGGTGCCTCTCGAGCTCAAGCAACTGCTCAGGCGACTCCTTGCAGGTCCACTAGTGCCGTCTGGACGCGTTGCAGCCCCTAGGACCGCCCCAACCCATCGTCTTCTTCCTCTCCGGCGAGAGCCGACAGCAGCCGCTGCTCGCGAGCTTAGTTGCGAGCTTCTCCGGCCACCTCTCATCGAGCCACGGGTACAGGCCGGTGTGCCTCGACCCCCTCTCTCTTTCTGTCCCTCTGGTTTCGCCCAAGGACGCGTCCTCGCCGGCGTAAGCTCCAGCGAAGCCTCGTCGTCGCTCTGTTTCTTCCCCCCTCTCTCTCTCCACCTGACCAGGGGGCCCACTGTCAGCCTCTCCACTCGCGCCCGAAGCAGTACTATGGAGGTGTATTCTGATAATACGTCTTCGACGTCACCCCCCTGGTTTTCTGTTTATTCAAATTTAATTTAAAAAATTGACCAGCACTTTGACCAGCCATAACTCCTAAACTACAAGTCCAAATGAGTTGATTCTTTTTGGATTGTGTTTGTTTTGAAAAGTTCTAGCAGCACCCCAAAGTTGAGATTTTTCCTTGCTGTCTAGAATTTCTGGTAATTTTCAGAGTGGTTCTTGATATTTTATTTTGCTGTTTTTAAATATTTTCAGAGGGATAAGCTTGTCTTGAAGATCACCAGGAGGAGTGTGAACCTCAACTGCACTAAGGCAAGCCACACCAACATTTGGATGGTGTCATCTCAATATCTATGATTTTCCAACTTGAATATGAGTTATTTGCATGCATTTAAATCATTTAAATAAATATTGCTTAGTGCTAGTTACTTTACCATGCTTGAATTGCTTTAGTGTGGTACTGGTTGAATGCTTGAGCTAGTTTAAGTCAATAGAAGAAATTTTCATCAAAATGTTTATGCTTGCATGAATAATGGTAGTTTCTTTTTGCGATAAAATCATTTTAATATATTATGAGATAATTAAAATGATGAATGTTAATAACCAGTATAGTTGAACCAGTAAGTTTAGTTGATGAGTAGTGCAAGTAAGGTATTTTGATGATGCCGATTTGTCGCTTTGAGTGATATGTTTTGCATGTCTAGTAGTTGTATGATCATGGCATATGATCACTCGAGTTATTTTATTTTCAAGATTAACCTGATGTTAATCCAATTTGAACATAACATTGATCGAGTCATGGTGCCACTGAATCGGGTTTTTTCCAGTGCGACCACATTTACCTTTATGGGCAGGTCTTGATTCGGTCCGTTGCCGTGCCTCTGGTCGGTACCTCCAACGAGGGAAGGTTATGGGCGTGCGGTACCCTGGCCCGGTAAGAAGACCTAACCTTGTGTGAATGTTTGTTGTTATGGTACCTTGTCCCCGTTTGGGACCGTTTTTGCCACGACGGTGGCCGTTCATGCCTTTGGTAGGCACCGGGCCACCCATGACTTAGCCCAGTGGGGAGTTGGTCAGAGTGGCCGGGAGAGTGTCATGGAAATGGGAGGGTTTCGTCGGAATGTCGTTGGTCCACCCGAATGGATGACGAGGCCATGGATTCCGTGGTGTGGGTAAAGTGTGCTACCTCTACAGAGTGTATTTAATCTATCGATAGCCGCGTCCGCGGTTATGGACATAGCTCGTGAGTATGTCACACCATGGATCAACATTAATAAATAAAATTGCACACTAAAATTTTATTGTTGGCACTGGTTATGTTATGATTTGTGGGATCATGAATATGATCGTGGCGAGAAACAAAGTGTTGGTTTCGTTTGTGATCCAGGTATGATCACCGTCCGGTTACGAGGTAACTCTTCTGGTAAGAGAGTCCGAGTGACTCAGTACACATGTTGATTTCACCGCATCCGTAGTATCATGTTGCATTGTATTAACCTGATTAATTGTCATGATATTGTTTGCCATTATTCTTACGCTTGTTGTGAGCTTGCAAGTACATTCAATGTACTGACCTGGTGTGTCATGCCAGATTTCAGGCAAGTCATTTCGGATCGGAGAGCTTCCAACGTCTAGATCGTGTCCACTTCGGTGTCCCTGTGCTATGGAGTTCCACTTCGTCGTCATTCCGCAGCCACGTAGTTATTGTGATCGAGGCCCCTTCATGTTCATTAAATAATGTACATACTGTTCAGCCGCGTGTGTGCCGCTTGGCCTTTCTACTTGATGTAATATCAGACCTATGTTCCGCTAGTATCAATAAAGCGGTTGTTTTCTGTACCAAGTTGGTGTGTGTTGCCAGAAGACTCGATCTCTGGGCTGGCAATTTAAGGTAAACTGGTTGCTCTGAGCCGGGGTGCCACAACGCTTGGTATCAGAGCCGCGCTGACTGTAGGACACGCTAGACCATCGATGCGCTAGATAAACGGTAGTTAGCTTAGTCTGAGTGCCGGTAGTAATAGAAATTGATTGTTGCATTGCATGCATTTTATTTGTTGTTATTGCTAACCACTTGATGATTGTGCGTGTAGATGGCTCCAGTTCCGATCATGTACCAATCTGAGCCAGCGCTGTACACATCACCGCACCTGCTTCAGAATGTGTGGCGACGAATCTACCCAGAGGGTGCTGATCCAGTGTATCAGGAGCATCTAGCCGCATCACTGTACAAGTACTATGCAGGGGTCACTCTACAACACAGCTCACCTTCCGGTGCTTACACCCGCTCTTCTAAGGGTGGTTTCGCTTCCACGCCGTCTCAGGCTATTCAGTTTTCTGCACTCGAGGCTCTTGTAGACTTGCGCTACAACGAGGTTCACATGCAGACACACCCAGGTTTCTTTTTCTACGCGTCTCTGCACAAGAACGGGCATATCCACTTCCGTTTTATTGATCCAGCGTGCGATCGTCCTGCGAGCCACCTTTCTCGCTATATCACTGCCAGTTATCTCTTGATCTATGAGTTAGCCTGAGAGCTGACCCGAGCCCGCATCCCTCTTGCCGCTGCTCGTAATAGGAATCCTCCACCTACTGTCAGCTTCACTCCGTTTGTTCATCCAGTCTCTGTTACCCCGGTTACTTCGGTGACCACTCAGGGTACCACCAACCCTTTATCAGTGACCCCTCGCAGTGCCCCTGCTGCGTGGGCTTCCCCTGTCGCTACTCCTGCAGCCCCTATGCTCAGATCTCATCCCACACCTGCCCCTGAGGGAGAGTCCTCGAGGCAGTGCCGTCGTGTCACTTTTAACCCGGAGGTATCCACTATCAGCTCAGGATCTGAGTCTGACTCAGGAAAGGAGCCCGCCGTAGCGACAGCTGAGCACTAGATCGTTAGATATCGCGGTCATCATGAGGTTGATGTACAGATGTAGTCGTACGTGTCATGATGCTTAGTTTCATGTATGTGGGTAGTCGAACCCGTCATGATGTTATCATTCATGTATGAGTCTATGTATAATTATGCTGGAACCTTTTTATTCGCCCTGATTTCTTTTCGCTACTTTCTTCTGGGTTTGTCGCTGGCTTTCATTACCATTTCGGATATTTCTCATCTCGGTTGCTTTATATTGGGAAAACAAATAATAGGATGATGCAGGGAGGCAGCAGCAGCCACGCTTGTCAGGATGTTCTTGTTCGTCGCTCCGCAAGACAGGCAAGGCATTCCCCGAGCCATATCAGCCACCACCGCCTCCACCGCCACGTATGCCCTCCACTGAGCAAATCATGCGTATGTTTGAAGAAAGAGGGAACAACAATCTGATCGAATTGTTGAAAAGTGTGCAAGCTATGGTTGGGCAGAATGGAAAACAAAATGGTCACCACTCCAAGGTGCCAGATTTTCAGATGAGCAAGCCCCCCAGTTTCAGTCAAGTTATCGATCCTTTGGAAGTCGATGATTGGTTAAGAACTATTGAAAAAAGCTTGAGATTGCTCGCACTGAAGAAGCTGACAAGGTTCCGTTCGCTACACATTATCTTGAAGGAGCTGCCGCTATATGGTGGGATAATGCTAAGGCTATGTGGCCCGCGGACGAAGAAATTACTTGGACTAAATTGAAGGATCATTTCCGGAAGTATCATATTCCAACTGGGATTATGAAGGTCAAGGAGTGCGAATTCCTCGCCCTCACCTAAGGAAGCCCGTCAGTAAGTGAATATCTGCACAAGTTCAACCATTTGGCCCGCTATTATCTTTATGATGTGGCCACAGAAGAAAGGAAGGTCGACAGATTTCTTGGAGGACTGAACCAACACCTCAGATGTACTCTCAGTATGTTTGATTTCCCAAATTTCCAAACCCTGCCCAACAAAGCTCTCATCGCAGAAAGGGAACATAAGCTCGTGCAAGACAACAGGCCTGCTAATAATGACCACAAGCGTAAATTCGAGCCTAAGAAGGATGGACAGCCAGTATAGAAGGCTCGTACTTGGTAGCAGACTCAGATTGGGTACAAACCCAATTGGTAGCAGAATCTTAACAAGACCACTACCCAAGTCAAGAATGTCGTGAGCAGCCCGGTGCGCGAAGAATGCCAGCGCAACAATTCCTGCTTTAATTGTGGTCAGACCGGACATTATGCCAGACAGTGCCCCAAGAACGGCAAGCCAACCGCCCCATTTAGGCCACAAGTCAATCATCTGGAGCCCTATTCGGCCTCAAGGGCCATCCAAGGGCAAATTCACCACCTCTCCACCGACGAAGCCCAAGAGGACCCAGAAGTCGTCATTGGTATGTTTCCTGTTCATAACATACCTACAATAATTTTATTTGACTCTAGGGCTTCCCACTCTGTTATTTCGTGGAGTTTTTCTGCCCAAAACAAATTTCCTTGCTCGATTCTGGGAAAGAATATGATGGTACAATCCCCGGGATCCTTACTCAGAAGTAATCTGGTCTGCCGAAATTTGGAAATTGTTATCAAAGGAGTCAGCTTTCCAACATCCTTGATTGTCATCGAGTCTGCCAAATTGGATATCATTTTGGGAATGAATTGGTTAACCCAATATCAAGTACGCATCACCTGTGCGACCAGAGAAGTCACCTTGACCAGTCAGGAAGGTCGAACCACGAAGTTCTATGCCAGGAGAAGCATACCCAAGAAAGAAATGGTTTTCACGGCCGTGGCTGAAGAATTGGAATTAATTCCTATGGTCAGTGAGTTTCTAGATGTATTTCTGGAGGAATTACCAGGCATGCCACCAGATAGGGAGCTAGAGTTTGCAATTGATCTGGTGCCTGGAACCGCACCGTTATACAAGAAGTATTATTGGATGCCCTCGTCAGAAGTAGTGGAATTAAAGAAACAACTTGATGAGATTCTTCAGAAGGGATACATCCGTCCGAGCTCTTCACCATGGGGATGACCCACGATATTTGTGGACAAGACGGACGGCAGTCTTCGGATGTGTGTAGATTACCGTCAGCTGAATGATGTCACCATCAAGAACAAATATCCACTACCAAGGATTGATGATTTGTTTGATCAACCCAGTGGGGCAAAAGTATTCTCCAAGGTTGATTTGAGGACCGGATATCACCAGCTCAAAATAAAGAAGGAAGATATTCCCAAGACCGCATTCACTACTCGATACGGTCTTTATGAATATACAGTCATGCCTTTTGGTCTCACCAATGCCCCTGCCTTTTTCATGCATATGATGAATAAGGTATTTATGGATTTCTTGGATAAGTTTGTGGTGGTCTTTATCGATGACATCCTCATTTACTCAAAGAGTGAAGAAGAACACAACAAACACCTCAGAGCAGTTTTGCAAAGACTCCATGACCATCAGCTACATCCGAAGTTCAGCAAATGCGAGTTCTGGCTCAAGCAAGTTGGATTTTTGGGGCATGTGCTTTCTGCAGAAGGGATAGCCGTGGACCCAAGTAAGGTGAAAGATGTGTTTAATTGGACTGCACCCACGAAAGTGTCAGAAATCTGGAGTTCCCTTGGATTAGCTGGATACTATCGCCGCTTTATCGAGGGATTATCTAAGATTGCAAGCCTATGACGGAGTTCCTCAAGAAGGACAAGAAGTTTGAATGGACCGAGGATTGCGAAAGGAGCTTCACTGAGCTAAAAACCAGACTGACAACAGCACCAGTATTGACTCTGACAGACATCTACTGCAGCTTTGATGTATATTGCGACGCATCCAGAAAAGGCCTTGGATGTGTACTCATGCAAGACGGCAAGGTTGTGGCCTATGCATCTCAACAGTTACGGGCGCATGAAGGAAACTATCCCACGCATGATTTGGAGTTGGCCGCTGTTGTGCATGCTTTGAAAATTTGGAGACACTATCTCATTGGAAAAAGGTGCCAAATTTTCAGCGACCACAAGAGTCTCAAATATATATCCACTCAACTGGACCTGAACCTTCGACAGCGAAGATGGCTTGAGTTGGTCAAGGATTATGAGCTCTGGATAAATTACCATCTGGGTAAAGCCAATGTGGTTGCCAATGCCCTCAGCCGCAAGCCTGCCAGCCTGAATGTTTTAATGGATTCCTTGCCTCCAGAACTTCAAGACGAGATCGCTCAGCTAAATTTGGTAATAGTTGATGCCAGTCTTGCCAATATATTGGAAGTTGCTGCTACCCTTGAGGATGAGATTCGCAGAGCCCAGGCAGATGACGTATTGCTGCAATTCCATGCCCAGCGTATGCAAGAAGGAAGGACTCAGGATTTCTCTAAGGATCAACAAGGTACGCTAAGGTTTCAAGGAAGGATTTGCGTACCCGAGCAAGCAGATCTGAGAAATGAGATCTTGGCAGAAGCGCACGAATCTTCATATTCAATTCATCCAGGAGGTACCAAAATGTACGAAGACCTCCGTCAAATATGTTGGTGCGATGGAATGAAGAAAGATATTGCATATTTTGTCGCCTGCTGTGATATATGCAACAAAGTAAAGGCGGAACACCAATAACCCGCCGAACTCCTTCAACCTCTACCCGTCTCGCAATGGAAATGGGATGATGTCTGGATGGATTTCATCACCGGTCCACCAAGGACTCAGCACGGCAATGACGCAGTATGGGTCATAGTGGACACGTTAACAAAGGTGGTTCGCTTCATTCCCATCTGGACCACCTACCGAGCTAATCAACTTGCATAGTTGTATGTGTCCAGAATCGTCAGCTTGCATGGAGTGCCAAAAACAATTACTTCAGACCGAGGATCCCTTTCCACCTCAGCATTTTGGTCACGTCTCCACCAAGCTTTGGGGACTGGCTTAAAATACAGCACAACCTATCATCCGCAGGCAGACGATCAGACTGAGCAAGTAAATCAGATACTCGAAGATATGCTCCGAGCTTGCGCTTTAGCCCAAGGATCCAAGTGGGAAGATTGTCTGCCGTATGCCGAGTTCTCCTACAACAACAGTTTTCAGACCAGCTTGAAGATGTCACCTTATGAGGCTCTGTATGGTTGTAAGTGCCGCACTCCGCTAAACTGATCTCAAACCGGAGACGGCCACATTTTCGGAACTGATTTGATGATGGAGGCTGAAAAACAAGTCATGGAGATCCGAGATAGATTGCAGTTGGCCAGGTCACGACAGAAGAGTTATTATGATGCAAAGCACCGTCAGATCAGTTTTGAACCCAGAGAACACGTGTATCTCCGAGTCACACCCATGAAAGGAGTCAAGAGATTTCAGACTAGAAGAAAACTGGCACCCAGATATATTGGTCCATTCCCAGTCATGTCCAGAGTTGGAACGGTTGCTTATCAGCTGGAATTGCCACCAGAATTGTCAGAAGTGCATAATGTGTTCCATGTCTCGCGGTTAAGGAGGTGTATCCCGCCACTGGAAAAAAGACTGACATGGCAGAGATAGAACTGGCTAAGGATTTAACCTATGAGGAGAGACTGATCAGAATCTTGGATGAGACAGAAAGGGTCACTCGCAGCAAAGTGATAAAGTTTTATAAGGTTCAGTGGGAGCACCACACCGAAGAAGAAGCAACCTGGGAAAGAGAGGAATTTTTAAGGACAGCCTACCCAGAATTGTTTTCCCGAGCAACCGAATCTCGAGGACAAGATTCATCCTAAGTGGGGGAGGTTTGTGACAGCCTGGATTTTGCCCTCTCTCTTTTTCCGGACTTCATTTGCCCTTGTTTTGAATTTGGGTTTTTGAATAAGTTCAAATGGACTTAAGCACTTGGGCATGTCCTTGATTTTCACCCAAGTGACGCATCCATCTCTCATTCAACTTTCTTTCTCTGAAAAAGCCCAAAATAGCCCAAGGAATATTTTTCATAAAAGAAAAATATTCAAATTCTTTTCTGAAACTCAATTCAGAAACTTGTACTCCAAAGCAACCCTCATTTTTCTTGCTTCCAAAAATCTGAGAAAATTCCCAAATATTCTTTGAACGTTGGCCCACCTCCCTATGCAAAAATATTGCATACTTATTTGGAATATTTTTTCTACAGAAAATCATTGCTGTTCTGGCCTCAAAATTCAGTTTCTACAGCAAGTGCATTTTTCCTTGATCATATGAGACTGAATTTTCTTGAGCTTGCTTACCTTCCTAGATAAACCTTAACTCCAGAAGCTTAGCCCTAATCACCTTCTAGAAGACCTCCAAACATGGCGACCAAGTTTCTGACCAGAAACTTGCCAACCATCTCAAGTCCAATCTGGTCGGCCTGGCAGTGTGTGATCAACTTTCCTAGAGTAAACACTCCAAGGACAACATGAGGGACAAGGTTTGGCAACGAGCGGGCATCGTTTTGACCATGCCAGCGTGGTGACCACGTGAGGACACAACCCTGGCATCGCGTCGGGCGCTCTCTGCGCGGCGCCACCGTCTCTGTTTCGCGTGTGATCGAGCCAGAGCTCGCCGACGACTGTCGCACCGCGCCACCCCCTCCGTCTCTTCACCCTTGACCGCTCCTTGGCGTTCGCCGATGCCGGAGATGCCGCAGCGAGCACAGACGCGTCGCGACGAAAAGCCACAGTGCGCCCTGTGCCCCTGTCTTCTTCCTCCACTACCTCATGTGCTCGTCCGCATGTTGCACAGCCCTGGCGTGAGTGTTGCACCCCTTCAGCCCTCGCTGACGCCGTTCCTCATTGCTCGTCGGCTTCCAGAGAGCTCCAGCAGAGCCACATACCCCCTTCCCCTCCGGCTATAAATCCTAGCCCCTCCCTCCGCTCTGAGCATCCCAAACCCTCCACACAACCTCCACAAAGCCATAGGATAGCCGTAGCCCGGCCGGGCAGGCCTCTGGCCGCCGTCCCTGAACCGAGCTCGCCGGCGATCTCCCGCAGCCATCCAACTGCTAGGGCGACTCCTTGGAGGTCCACTGGTGCCGTCTGGACGCGTTGCAGCCCCTAGGACCGCCCCAACCCGTCGTCTTCTTCCTCTCCGGCGAGACCTGACCGCAGCAGCCGCTCGCGAGCTTAGTTGCGAGCTGCTCCGGCCACCTCCCGTCGAGCCACGGGTACAGGCCGGTGCGCCTCGACCCCCTCTCTCTTTCTATCCCTCTGGTTTCGCCCAAGGACCCCTCCTCGCCGGCGTAAGCTCCAGCAAAGCCTCGTCATCGCTCTGTTTCTTCCCCTCTCTCTCTCCACCTGATCAGCGGGGCCCACTGTCAGCCTCTCCACTCGCGCCCGAAGCGGTACAAGTGGAGGCTTATTCTAAGAATACATCTTCGACGTCACCCCCTGGTTTTCTGTTTATTCAAATTTAATTTAAAAAATTTGACCAGCACTTTGACCAGCCATACCTCCTAAACTACAAGTCCAAATGAGTTGCTTCTTTTTGCATTGTCTTTGTTTTGAAAAGTTCTAGCAACACCCCAAAGTTGAGATTTTTTTCCTTGTTTTCTAGAATTTCTGGTAATTTTCAGAGTGGTTCTTGATATTTTATTTTGTTGTTTTTAAATATTTTCAGAGTGAGAAGCTTGTCTTGAAAAATACCAGGAGGAGTGTGAACCTCCTCTGCACTAAGGCAAGCCACACCAACATTTGGATGGTGTCATCTCAATATCTATGATTTTTCCAACTTGAATATGAGTTATTTGCATGCATTTAAATTATTTAAATAAATATTGCTTAGTGCTAGTTACTTTACCATGCTTGAATTGCTTTAGTGTGGTACTGGTTTAATGCTTGAGATAGTTTAAGTCAGTAGAAGAAATTCTCATTGAAATGTTTATGCTTGCATGAATAATGGTAGTTTCTTTTTGTGATAAAATGGTTTTAATATAATATGAGATAATTAAAATGATGAATGTTAATAACCAATATAGTTGAACTAGTAAGTTTAGTTGATTAGTAGTGCAAGTAAGATATTTTGATGATGTTGATTTGTCGCTTTGAGTGATATGTTTTGCATGTCTAGTAGTTGCATGATCATGGCATATGATGACTCGAGTTATTTTATTTTCAAGATTAACCTGATGTTAATCCAACTTGAACATAACGTTGATCGAGTCATGTTTCCACTGAATCAGGTTTTTTGCTAGTGCGACCACATTTACCTTTATGGGGAGGTCTTGATTCGGTCCGTTGTCGTGCCTCTGGTCGGTACCTCCAACGAGGGAAGGTTATGGGTGTGCGGTACCCTGGCCCGGTAAGCAGACATAACCTTGTATGCATGTTTTTTGTTAGGGTACCTTGTCCCCGTTTGGGACCGCTTTTGCCATGCCGGTAGCCGTTGATGCCTTTGGTAGGCACGGGGCCACCCATGACTTAGCCAAGTGGGGAGTTGGTCGGAGTGGCCGGGAGAGTGTCATGGCAATGGGAGGGTTTCGTCGGAATGCCGTTGGTCCACAAGAATGGGATGACGAGGCCATGGATTCCGTGGTGTGGGTAAAGTGTGCTACCTCTGCAGAGTGTATTTAATCTATCGATAGCCGCGTCCTCGCTTACGGACATAGCTCGTGAGTAAGTCACACCATGGATCAACATTAATAAATAAACTTGCACACTAAAATTTTATTGTTGGGACTGGTTATGTGATTATTTGTTGGATCATGCATATGATCGTGGTGAGAACCAAAGTGTTGGTTTCGTTAGGTATGATCACCGTTCGGTTACGAGGTAACCCGTCTGGTAAGAGAGTCCGAGTGACTCAGTACAAATGTTGATTTCACCGCATCCGTAGTATCATGTTGCATTGTATTAACCTGATTAATTATCATGATATTGTTTGCCATTATGCTTATGGTTGTTGTGAGCTTGCAAGTACATTCAATGTACCGACCTGGCGTGTCATGCCAGATTTCAGGCAAGTCATTTCGGATTGGAGAGGTTCCCGCGTCTATATCGTGTCCACATCAGTGTCCCTGTGCTATGGAGTTCGACTTCGTCGTCGTTCCACTGCCGCGTAGTTATCGTGATCGAGGCCCCTTCATGTTCATTAAATAATGTACATACTCTTCAGCCGCATCGTGTGTGCCGCTTGTCCTTGCTACTTGATGTAATATCAGACCTATGTTCCGCTAGTATCAATAAAGCGGGGTTTTCTGTACCAAGTTGTTGTGTGTTGCCAGAAGAGTCGATCTCTGGGCTGGCAATGCAAGGTAAACCGGTTACTCTGAGCCGGGGTGCCACATACAGCCTGGTTCCACTCGCTGCTAGCCGACACATGCATTGCTGGGTCATGTATGCATGTCCCTGTAAGTTCGTGCCACCTTGGGTTTACGACTAGTCATGTCAGCCCGGGTTCTCTATCATATGGATGCTAGCGACACTATCATATACGTGAGCCAAAAGGTGCAAACGGTCCCGAACCAGGTAAGGTGGTACCCGTGGGAATACCGTGCCTGAGGCCGCAAAGTGATATGATCTGTTACATACTAGATCAGTGTGACTTAGGATCGGGGTCCCGACATACTCGTACGATGATTAGCTAATCTTCTTAATTAGTTATTGATACGTCTCCAACGTATCTATAATTTTTGATTATTCCATGCTATTATATTATCCATCTAGGATGGTTTATATGCATTTATATGCTAATTTATATGATTTTTGGGACTAACCTATTAACCTAGAGCCCAGTGCCAATTTCTGTTTTTTCCTTGTTTTTGAGTCTTGCAGAAAAGGAAAACCAAATGGAGTCCAATTGAGCTGAAATTTGACGGAGATCATTTTTGGACCAGAAGAAGCCCACGGAGTACCGGAGGTGGGCCAGAAGAGTCCCGAGGCTACCATGAGGGTGGGGGGCGCGCCCTACCCCCCTGGGCGCGCCTCCTACCTCGTGGCCGCCTCGGGGACCCCCTGACTTGTTCCCCACTCCAACACCTCTTATAAAACCCCAAACTTCCAGAAAGAAGCCTAGATCGGGAGTTCCGCCGCCGCAAGCCTCTGTAGCCACCAAAAACCAATCAGGGCCCTGTTCCAGCACCCTGCCGGAGGGGGAATCCATCTTCATCATCCCGGCGCTCTCCATGACGAGGAGGGAGTAGTTCACCCTCGGGGTTGAGGGTATGTACCAGTAGCTATGTGTTTGATCTCTCTCTCTCTTGTGTTCTTGATTCGGCACGATCTTGATGTATCGCGAGCTTTGCTATTATAGTTGGATCTTATGATGTTTCTCCCCCTCTACTCTCTTGTAATGGATTGAGTTTTCCCTTTGAAGTTATCTTATCGGATCGAGTCCTTAAGGATTTGAGAACACTTTTTGTATGTCTTGCATGTCCTTATCTATGGTGACAATGGGATATTCACGTGATCCACTTGATGTATGTTTTGGTGATCAACTTGCGAGTTTCGTAACCTCGTGAACTTATGCATAGGGGTTGGCACACGTTTTCGTATTGACTCTCCTGAGATTGTATGATGCATATCGTATAATCATACCCACGGATACATGAGGTGAGATTGGAGCATCTTGGTTACATTAGGGTTTTGGTTGATTTGTGTCTTAAGGTGTTATTCTAGTACGAACTCTAGGATAGATTGAACGGAAAGAATAGCTTCGGGGTTATTTTACTACGGACTCTTGAATAGATCGATCAGGAAGTATAACTTTGAGGTGGTTTCGTACCCTACCATAATCTCTTCGTTTGTTCTCCGCTATTAGTGACTTTGGAGTGACTCTTTGTTGCATGTTGAGGGATAGTTATATGATCCAATTATGTTATTATTGTTGAGAGAACTTGCACTAGTGAAAGTATGAACCTTAGGCCCTGTTTCCTAGCATTGCAATACCGTTTACGCTCACTTTTATCGCTTGCTACCTTGCTGTTTTATATTTTCATATTGCAAATACCCATATCTACCATCCATATTGCACTTGTATCACCATCTCTTCGCTGAACTAGTGCACCTATACAATTTACCATTGTATTGGGTGTGTTGGGGACACAAGAGACTCTTTGTTATTTGGTTGCAGGGTTGTTTGAGAGAGACCATCTTCATCCTATGCCTCCCACGGATTGATAAACCTGAGGTCATCCACTTGAGGGAAATTTGCTACTGTCCAACAAACCACTGCACTTGGAGGCCTAACAACGTCTACAAGAAGAAGGTTGTGTAGTAGACATCAAGCAGTTTCTAGCGCCGTTGCCGGGGAGGTGAGTGCTTGAAGGTATATCTTTAGATCTTGCAATTGAATCTTTTCGTTTCTTGTTTTATCACTAGTTTAGTATATAAAAGAAAACTACAAAAAAATGGAATTAAGGGTGCCTCATATGCTTCATCTTTTTAATGTCTTGGGTGAAAATGATGGAAAGGAAAATTTTGCTCAAGTGCTAGAAGAAGAATGCATTAGAATGTTTGGCACTAAATATTTGAATGATGAGCATGATTGCAATGTTGTTAGTATGAATTCCTTGAATATCCATCATGCTAATGATATGCAAATTTATTATGATGATAGCATGCCTCCTATTTATGATGATTATACTTATGAAAGTGGGTTTGGAAGAGTGTCAACTTTAGGAAGTAATCATCCCACTATTTTGGAGGGTGTTGAATCTTATTGTGATAATTATGAAAGTGGATTTGGAGAGGTCATGACTTTATTTAGTGATGAATCCGCTATTTCGGAAGAGGTTCCAATTGATTATGAGAACAAAGTTGTTATCTATGATGATTATTGTGCTGACTTGTATGCTATTAAGAATAATGATAACCCTGAAACTTGTCATCATGACTTTAGTTTTCAATTGGATTATGCCTCACATGATAATTATTTTGTTGAGTTTGCTCCCAGTATTATTCATGAGAAGAAATTCGCTTATTTGGAGAGTAATAAAAATTATATGCTTATGCATCATGAAAAGAGTGCTTTATGTGATGATTATATTGTTGAATTCATTTATGATGCTACTGAAAATTATTATGAGGGAGGAACATATGCTTGTAGGAATTGCAATAATATCAAGTTTCCTCTCTATGTGCTTAAAGTTTTGAAGTTATGCTTGTTTTGCCATCCTATGCTAGTTGATTATTTTTCCCATAAATTGTTTGCTCACAAAATCCCTATGCATAGGAAGTGGGTTAGACTTAAATATGCTAGGCATATTCTTCATGATGCTCTATTTATGTTTCAATTCTTATCTTTTATGTGAGCATCATTGAAATCATCATGCCTAGCTAGGGGCGTTAAACGTTAGCGCTTGTTGGGAGGCAACCCAATTTTATTTTTGTTCCTTGACTTTTGTTCCTATTTAGTAATAAATAATTCATGTAGCCTCTGGTTAGATGTGTTTTTATGTTTTAATTAGTGTTTGTTCCAAGTAGAACCTTTGGGAAGACTTGGTTGAAGTCTTTGTGATCTTGCTGTAAAAACATAAACTTTAGCGCTCACGAGATTACCTCCTATTTTTTACTGGAGAGTGATTTTAGGTTGATTATTTTTGCAGATGATCAATAGATAAATTACTCACGTCAACCAATTTATTTCATAATTTGTGGAGTTACAGAAGTATTCGAATGATACAGATTACTACAGACTGTTCTGTTTTTGACAGATTCTGTTTTCTATGTGTTGTTTGCTTATTTTGATGAATCTATGAGTAGTATCGGAGGGTATGAACCATAGAGAAGTTGGCATACAGTAGATATTACACCCATATGAATTTATAATGAGTTCACAACAGTACCTAAGTGGTGGTTTTATTTTCTTATACTAATGGAGCTTACGAGTTTTCTGTTGAGTTTTGTGTTGTGAAGTTTTCAAGTTTTTGGGTAAAGATTCGATGGACTATGGAATAAGGAGTGGCAAGAGCCTAAGCTTGGGGATGCCCAAGCCACCCCAAGGTAATATTCAAGGACAACCAAGAGCCTAAGCTTGGGGATGCCCCGGATGGCATCCCCTCTTTCGTCTTCGTTCATCGGTAACTTTACTTGGAGCTATATTTTTATTCACCACATAATATGTGTTTTGCTTGGAGCGTCATTTTATTTTCTTTTGTTTTGCTTGCTGTTTGAATAAAATACCAAGATCTGAAATTATTAAATGTTAGAGAGTCTTCACATAGTTGCATAATTATTCGACTACTCATTGATCTTCACTTATATCTTTCGAAGTAGTTTGTCGTTTGCTCTAGTGCTTCACTTATATCCTTTTGGAGCACGGCAGTGGTTTTATTTTGAACAAATAGATGAACTCTCATGGTTTACTTATATTATTTTGAGAGTCTTTTAGAACAGCATGGTAATTTGCTTTTGTTATGAATTTGGTCCTAATATGATAGGCATCCAAGAGGGATATAATAAAAACTTTCATATAGAGTGCATTGAATACTATCAGAAGTTTGATACTTGATGATTGTTTTGAGATATGAAGATGGTGATATTAGAGTTGTGCTAGTTGAGTAATTGTGAAATTGAGAAATACTTGTGTTGAAGTTTGCAAGTCCCGCAACATGCATGTATGGTAACCGTTGTGTGACAAATTTGAAACATGAGGTGTTCTTTGATTGTCATCCTTATGAGTGGCGGTCGGGGACGAGCGATGGTCTTTTCCTACCAATCTATCTAGGGGTGGGCATAAAAAATGACGAACCGGAAACCGGACCGAAACCGTAACCGAAAAGACCGAATTTTCGGTTTTTATCATTTGTGCAGACAAATTCGGTTTTTATACTCAATAACCGAATTAATTCGGTTGGTTCAGTTTTTATTACGGTTGACCGAATGGAAACCGAACTGCACGTACCTGAGTCTTTCAGCCTGCTACACGTCTCTTCAGATGCTCGCGCGCGCGACCAAGGCAGCATCGATCCCGTGGGTGGACCACATGCATGCAAGGCCCAGCACCAACATAAATTTCCCATGTATGTAAGGCCCAAAAGCCAGCCACGTGAGCAACTAGGAGGAAGTGACTCGCCTGGGCTTTCCAGTGAAATGCTGAGCGGCAGTCCAGCAACGGAAGAAAACAAGTGCTTGCTATTTAGTCCCACCTCGCCGGTCTAAGCAGGAGGAGGCAGCAGCTTTGCTATATAAAGACGCTAGGTTGTGAGCAGGGGAGGTTAGGAGCGCAAAGCTAAACTATTCATTCCTCCATATATCGGTGTAAACGGAAAACCAAACCAAAATTTTTGGTTAACCAAAACTTCGGTTAGCTCTTTGGGGTTCACATTTTTGGTTTTCATTTTTGTTAACCGAATTCACAAAAAGACCAAACAGTAGAAACCGAATTTTCGGTTTCTACTGAACGCGCAGGCCTAAATCTATCCCCCTTGGAGCATGCGCGTAGTGCTTGGTGTTTGATGACTTGTAGATTTTTTGCAATAAGTATGTGAGTTCTTTATGACTAATGTTGAGTCAATGGATTATACGCACTCTCACCCTTCCATCATTGCTAGCCTCTTCGGTACCGTGCATTGCCCTTTCTCACCTCGAGAGTTGGTGCAAACTTCGCCGGTGCATCCAAACCCCGTGATATGATACGCTCTATCACACATAAGCCTCCTTATATCTTCCTCAAAACAGCCACCATACAACTTTCCACCGTTCCATTTATTATGACACGCTTCATCATTGTCATATTGCCTTGCATGATCATGTAGTTGACATCGTATTTGTGGCAAAGCCACCATGCATAATTTTTCATACATGTCACTCTTGATTCATTGCCCATCCCGGTACAACGCCGGAGGCATTCATATAGAGTCATATTTTGTTCTAGTATCAAGTTGTAATCATTGACTTGTAAATAAATAGAAGTGTGATGATCATCATTAATAGAGAATTGTCCCAAAAAAGAAAAGAAAAAGGCAAAAAAAGGCAAAAAAAGGGGGAGGCCCAAAAAAAGGGAAAAAGAGGGGACAATGCTACTATCCTTTTTCCACACTTGTGCTTCAAAGTAGCACCATGATCTTCATGATAGAGAGTCTCTTATTTTGTCACTTTCATATACTAGTGGAATTTTTCATTATAGAACTTGGCTTGTATATTCCAACGATGGGCTTCCTCAAATGCCCCAGGTCTTCGTGAGCAAGCAAGTTGGATGCACACCCACTTAGTTTCTTTTGTTGAGCTTTCATATATTTATAGCTCTAGTGCATCCGTTGCATGGCAATCCCTACTCCTTGCATTGACATCAATTGATGGGCATCTCCCTAGCCCGTTGATTATCCGCGTCAATGTGAGACTTTCTCCTTTTTTGTCTGCTCCACATAACCCCCATCATTATATTCTATTCCACCCATAGTGCTATATCCATGGCTCACGCTCATGTATTGCGTGAAAGTTGAAAAAAGCTTGAGATTACCAAAGTATGAAACAATTGCTTGGCTTGTCATTGGGGTTGTGCATGATGAGAGCATTCTTGTGTGACGAAAATGGAGCATGAACAAACTATATGATTTTGTAGGGATAAACTTTCTTTGGCCATGTTATTTTGAGAAGACATGATTGCTTAGTTAGTATGCTTGAAGTATTATTATTTTTATGTCAACATTAAAGTTTTATCTTGAATCTTTCGGATCTGAACATTCATGCCACAATAAAAAAATACATACAAAAATATGCTAGGTAGCATTCCACATCAAAAATTCTATTTTTATCATTTACCTACTCGAGGACGAGCAGGAATTAAGCTTGGGGATGCTTGATACGTCTCCAATGTATCTATAATTTTTTATTGTTCCATGCTATTATATTATCCATCTAGGATGTTTTATATGCATTTATATGCTATTTTAT
Organism: Aegilops tauschii subsp. strangulata; assembly: GCF_002575655.3. NCBI lineage: Eukaryota > Viridiplantae > Streptophyta > Magnoliopsida > Poales > Poaceae > Aegilops > Aegilops tauschii. The sequence continues at coordinate 284,135,589 of NC_053036.3, forward strand.
ATGATTTTTAGGACTAACCTATTAACCTAGAGCCCAGTGCCAATTTCTGTTTTTTCCTTGTTTTTGAGTCTTGCAGAAAAGGAAAACCAAACGGAGTCCAATTGAACTGAAATTTGACGGAGATCATTTTTGGACCAGAAGAAGCCCACGGAGTACCAGAGGTGGGCCAGAAGAGTCCCGAGGCCACCACGAGGGTGGGGGCGCGCCCTACCCCCTGGGCGCGCCCCCCTACCTCGTGGCTGCCTCAGGGACCCCCTGACTAGTTCCCCACTCCAACACCTCTTATATAAGCCCAAACTTCCAAAAAGAAACCTAGATCAGGAGTTCTGCTGCCGCAAGCCTCTGTAGCCACCAAAAACCAATCGGGACCCTGTTCCGGCACCTGCCAGAGGGGGAATCCATCTTCATCATCCCGGCGCTCTCCATGACGAGGAGGGAGTAGTTCACCCTCGGGCTGAGGGTATGTACTAGTAGCTATGTGTTTGATCTCTCTCTCTTGTGTTCTTGATTCGGCACGATCTTGATGTATCGCGAGCTTTGCTATTATAGTTGGATCTTATGATGTTTCTCCCCCTCTACTCTCTTTTAATGGATTGAGTTTTCCCTTTGAAGTTATCTTATCGGATCGAGTCCTTAAGGATTTGAGAACACTTTATGTATGTCTTGCATGTGCTTATCTGTGGTGACAATGGGATATTCACGTGATCCACTTGATGTATGTTTTGGTGATCAACTTGCAAGTTCCGTAACCTCGTGAACTTATGCATAGGGGTTGGCGCACGTTTTCGTCTTGACTCTCCGGTAGAAACTTTGGGGCACTCTTTGAAGTTCTTTGTGTTGGTTGAATAGATGAATCTGGGATTGTGTGATGCATATCGTATAATCATACCCACAGATACTTGAGGTGACATTGGAGTATTTAGGTGACATTAGGGTTTTGGTTGGTTTGTGTCTTAAGGTGGTATTCTAGTACGAACTCTAGGATAGATTGAACAGAAAGAGTAGCTTCGTGTTACTTTACTACGGACTCTTGAATATCGATCAGAAAGAATAACTTTGAGGTGGTTTCGTACCCTACCATAATCTCTTCGTTTGTTCTCCGCTATTAGTGACTTTGGAGTGACTCTTTGTTGCATGTTGAGGGATAGTTATATGATCCAATTATGTTATTATTGTTGAGAGAACTTGCACTAGTGAAAGTATGAACCTTAGGCCTTGTTTCCTAGCATTGCAATACCGTTTACGATCACTTTTATCGCTTGATACCTTGCTGTTTTTATATTTTCAGATTACAAATACCCATATCTACCATCCATATTGCACTTGTATCACCATCTCTTCGCTGAACTAGTGCACCTATACAATTTACCATTGTATTGGGTGTGTTGGGGACACAAGAGACTCTTTGTTATTTGGTTGCAGGGTTGTTTGAGAGAGACCATCCTCATCCTATGCCTCCCACGGATTGATAAACCTTAGGTCATCCACTTGAGGGATATTTGCTACTGTCCTACAAACCTCGGCACTTGGAGGCCCAACAACGTCTACAAGAAGAAGGTTGTGTAGTAGACATCAGTTATCGCATACGGTTCGGGAAAAGTGAATGTGTGTGATTGTCTGCTTACCATACTCGTTCTATAATCGTGAACCGTTTGTGATGGGCCGCGCATCGTAAACGTAGCACCACAAAATACCGACTATGATGGCAATGCGAGCACAAACGAGTAGCAAGGATGAAGCATTTGGGATATTCGAGATATCAGAAACAGTTTTATAGGGGCAACTGTATGCATCAAGGCTCCCTATCCCCGGCGGTTTCTGGGTCATGTGGGAAGGACCCCCGTATTGCACACACTCACTTGGCGACAGTTTAAAATGCCATCGCAGAAAGGGGTTAAAAACTGTTTGTATAGCACCTTGATGTACCAGTGATATCATATTCATATTTCAACAACTAAGCTTTGGAATTATGAGTGGCATGTTTTTTCGCTTGATGGGTTGAGGTCTTGAGGAGCAGTGTTAGGACAACATCAAGAAACTAGGAAGATGGTAGTGAATATAAAAGGGGGAACCATAAGCATTGCGAGTATAGTGACCGTGCCATGGTGGATCTAAAGGTGCAAATCGGACAAAGACTACTTCGCAACCAATGTTTGCTTTGAACTAACCACTAAGATTTGGTATCGACAAGAAAAGTACAGTAAACAAGTAACGATCTACTTTTCAGGTGAGATCAATAACTTAAGCAGATATGAAAGAGTACCACCTCTCTTGCGATGGCGTGTAGGCCCCTGCTGATATGTTGAGGGTGCTGCGGGTGCGATGGTTGTCGGCGGCGCGAAAGAAGACTTGAGACGGCAGACGGCGGCATCGGGGGATAAGTCATGTTTTCATGGACGAGGAGGTCGTAGGAGCGCCCACGGCAAGGTGGACGACGGCGCCAGTGAAGCGACAGGACGCGATGAAAGGAACCTGGTCCGGCGCCGTGGATGATAGACGTCCATCACATGAAGTGGACGACGGGGTAGGGGTAGTGACTCCGGCAAGGTGGAGGATGGGGTGGCGGACGAAGGAGGCTGGCCAGTGTGGGGAGGGTGTTTTGGCGCCGATGGTGTATGAATGGGGAAATGGAGAGGGAAGGGAGGGGGAGGGGATCTCAAACTTTGGGACGCACTTGTCTGAAATGTGGGGAAGTTACGAACTTAGCCCCCATTTAAAATTTCGGACATCTTGTCGGTTGGGGATAGGAAGGTAATCTCGCATCTCCCCAATATTTGTCGAGAGCGATTTCGGGCAAGGAGAGGGTGTGTTGCCTCCCACGGTTGGAGGCCAAGGTGTATGAACGGGGCGGACAGGTAGGGCGGTTGTGTCACGTATGAGTGAAGTTACACACCTGCCCCTATTTAAAATATTTTCCTACAGCAATTTTGGACGAGGAGTGCTTTTTTTGTCACCCACGTGTATGAATGGGAAAATGGACGGAGAGAGAGAGGTCCTGCGGATGAGTTTGAATCAAATGTGTTTTTGCCTCCCATATTTGGCTCCCACCATGTCTGAATGGGGTGAGATGCGTACAATTCATGTCTGATTGAAGTTACTAACTTACCCCTATTGAGAGAAGTGGAAATCAGGTCGATAGGATGTAAACTGTCAATGGTAGACAGTAATTTCCATCTCACGAACACTGGCTTCGGGTAGCTGACAAAACAAAGTGGGTGTTTTACCGCTTCGTTCAAAATTTGGGAGAATTAGCATTCATGTTTACCAATGTGGCAACTAAATTCAAATCCATTTTGTATTCGATTATGAATATTCATACATCATTCTATGTTTTTTATATATTATCTTCAAAACCACAACAAAGATTTATTCCACCTTTATATATGAATATGATTTGGAAATGTCGTGATCTTCGAATTCAGTAGGTTGGATACACTTTGAGTCAAACATTTATTTCAACCAATAAAATCTGCTCACACGAAAAACAGTTCACCATATGTCCAATCATACAAGTACTGAGGATTACCTCACCTAAAAAATCAGATCATCACAGCACATGCACAACAAATATGTGGTCTTACAACATAATCTAGTCACACAGATGACACAACATGCAAGTATACTAATCTAATGACAATTTTAACCGATACCTAGACAAGAACTGGGATAACCCTGGGCTTCAGATAGCAGAAGCAACGAGACCTCCTCCGTCTTGAAATGCATCATTCTTACTTCCTCTAATTCTTGGTTTGCTTGCATAATGCGTGCAGCTAATTGCATAATTTCCAGCCTCAAGATTAGGAATACCTCATTCATGGCACTCACACCATCTCTTTCTGCCTCTAGTAGTGCCACAAGAACTATAATATTTGTGCTCTCCAAGGGTGTTGCCCCTGAACTGCTACCATCTTATAACATGGATAGTGCATTCCTTCCAAAAATAGATCCCAGGGGTCTACATTCTGTCCTAGTTTGAACTGCATCCTCAAAGGTTTTCATTGTATATAAGTAAGAGATAGTTATCAAAAGATCCAGGCAGTAAGCTTACATGGTAAACGACATACGAATTATTGCCGACCATGCGACACTATATTTAAATGGTTCAGAGTTGCATAAGCTGAAAACAAATTAAAATGGTAAGATGAAAGGCAGTGTATCATCGCTATATTTAAGTTGCCCAGGCAAATAAGTAGTTGAAATAATCTGAGAAAGCACTTAAATAGTGTGACCTCATATAAACTACGAAGACACTCTTGTGATGAAGTTCATAGAAAAGTTAAGGAGTCAAATGAATTAGGCATGCATTTCTTTACGATAGTATGGCAGGCACTGCTAACACATTGGCCAACTCAGGTGTAGCCTAACAAGTAACAAACAAGCATTTGAATCAAGCAATACAGCAAAGCAGGCAACTCAACTATATGCAACTCTATTGGATTACTGGTTGAGGGCACAAGCGAAGAAACCAGCCCACACGCATGACATTTCACATGTACTAAAACACACTGGCTTACCATATGTTGTTGTGAAGCGTCATTGGTGTTGTAATGTTCTTTGAAGATGTCGCCAGCATCCCGTGGTTGCAAATCTAGTCGTTGTAGTTCATTATTCCCCCTCTATTTAGGTAAAAACTATTTTAATCACATGCACCGGTTCAAATTGATCATCAATGGTTTATCTAAACTAATTAAACAAGGGTGTGTGTTTACACGACAATATATGTGCTTCACTCCATTTTTATGCTTGTTCGAGGTGCCAGCCCTAAAAGAAAAAGCATTTTGCTTGATGGGGTTGGCAGCTGCATAATGAATAGAAGCATCAAATTAGTCATGCAACTTGGGGAGATCAAGAACGCACAAAAAAGTAATGAACAAAGGCTCGGAGGAGTGTTGTAATAGCTAGCATCAAAAAATGTAGGTTAAAACGAACCAAAAGCAGCGGAACCACAAACTAGTTTGTTGCTGTGTAATTAAGCATAAAGAACATAGAAGTAGTCCAGTACAATAATTGTAACCAACAGGTGGCATCAGAACAACACCATTATCTTTAATATAGCATGCAAGAAGTAAAATAGTAGGCAGTGATATCTAGGAAGTACAGTAATTAATACTTAGGACAAAACAAAAGCATTGTATGCACTGATTTGTATTTCAGCACATCTAACATGTTCACTCCCACACGTATGGACCTACAGGTGCAAGCAGAATAATGCCTCTCATGAAAAATTGATTGATGCGCTGAAGATATTCGAAGGTGCAGTGCTTATGCTAAGAAAGTGAACGTAGGCACCGGCCGTTGGAGCATAGTACCTGATTCCTGGTGGCGTATGGGCATCGTTGTCATACGTGAAACCTAAGTATCATCGATGGTGATCGTGTTGCAATTGAGTTTGGGCCGGCTGTCACGTTGATGAAGAGGCTCCGGTGCTTTAGCTGCGGCACCTGTCGACATCCAAGAAAGCTGATGTGCGGTAAGTGAACTGTTGGATAATAAAGAAGAGAAAACCCAAAGGATTACAAATCGAAATAACCTGATGAGGCGGCGGTGGCAGCAAAGTAGGGTCGATGGATTTGAATATGGCGTCCATGGAGCGGGGCCGGTGTAGGGGATGAAGGCGTCGGCGAAGCACATCCGGTGCAGTGCACAGTGCTTTTGGTGAGGCGGACGAGGGTTTGTATGAAGGGCCAGCGATATGGCGGACGAGGTAGTCAATGAAGCGCATACACTGTGGTGGACGAGGGCGCTGGTGAAGCAGATCTGGTGCAGTGGACCATGATGGCGGTCAAGGAGATATGGAGCGGTGGACAAGCCAGTCGCTGAAGTGGCTCCAGTGCAGTGGCGAGTTGCTAGTTAGGGGTTCCAAGGTGCGGAACATAGATCTGGCTGGGTGTAAGGTCCTTCGCTGCGGCTGAGGACTAGATTCTGTGGCTTAGAGGTGTTGGGGAGGCAGGGACGGGAAGGGGAGGGGTTCTGGGGAAGAATGTTAGGGGCAAAGAGGGGAAAATAATGGACTTACTGATAGAGGCAAGGGTGTCCCGATGTTTCGGTGAGATAGCTATTGTTTTCTGTGGGAGTCGACCTTGACGATCTGACTACGAACGTGCGAGACGTTGCGCCTTAGCAATCTCTAAACCAACTTCCGTGGGGTTATTGACAACGCCGGAGCACGATCAACCTGACCACGAGGGTCTATTTCCTGCAATCAAATGAAGAACAAGCAAGAAACTAAGATTGCAATCTGGATATTGTGAATATAATATGAAAACTTTATTGATCAAGGTGGGGTTCTGTGACGTCTTTGTTTGGTCGTTGAACACAAACGAAGTACGCGAAGTTGCAGCTATGGCGAACTCTTAATCTAAACAGAACCCGAAGTCTAAACGATGCCCTAAGGGCTGTATATATGGAGGAAGAGGGGGGAATTTCGTGGCCCTTGGGGAAGGGGTCCGAAACCAACCCTATCTCTTGTTTCCCCACACATATAGACTCTAAAAACAGCCTATACTTATGTATTTTGAAATTACATGGGCCTGGCCCAATAATAAGGTGACGCGGCACCTATAATAGCCTCTGGACGAAATTTGTGAACTGGCATCTTGTATATTTCGTCCAAGACTTCATGCACTCATTGCGGTGGCTTCAAAGTCCTGAAATCATCACTTGAAACTCCATTCTTGTTTCCCTTGTGCATGCCATCATCTCCATGCTTGTTCTTTCTCCAATGTTCATCCTTCTCCAAGCTAGGCCCTTCACTTGTAAGCAAAACAAATGTATCCAATTTAGGCAACATCATATTCTCATGAACATTAGAATTATTACCAAGAAATGAAAGTACCTGGCAATTTAATTGGCGTGCACGAGCTCTAGTAATTGGTCCAGTATGTATAGTAGCAGGGGCTGTGGGTGTAACAATGGTATTGATGTCCTCATCATCCTCCCCTTCTTGAAATGAAGTCATCCTTGACGGAAGCTCATCTTCCTCGCCCAAATAAGGCTTCAAAGCTGCAATGTTAAAAGTGGGACTAACTCCAAAATCTGTAGGCAACTCAAGTTTATATGCAGTATCATTTATTTTCTCGAACACCTTAAAAGAACCATCAGCACGTGGCATTAGCTTTGGTTTGCGTAAATGAGGAAATCTATCCTTACGCAAATGTAACCAAACAAGATCTCCAGGTGCAAACACAACATGTTTTCTACCCTTACCTCCAGCAAGTTTATATTTAGCATTCATACGCTCAATGTTTTCCTTAAACTCATGCATTTCTAAAATCAATTCAGCACGTTGTTTCGCATCAAAATTAACTTTCTCCGAAGATGGAAGAGGCAACAAATCAATAAGTGCACGAGGTAGGAAACCATACACAATTTCAAAAGGGCACATCTTAGTAGTAGAATTCAATGAACGATTATAAGCAAATTCAATATGAGGCAAGCATTCTTCCTACATTTTCTTATTATTCTTCAAAACATCCCTAAGCATAGTAGACAATGTTCTATTCACTACTTCTGTGTGTCCATCAATTTGGGGGTGACAAGTAGTACTAAAAAGAAGTTTAGTCCCCAACTTTGCCCATAAACATCTCCAAAAGTTTCTAAGAAATTTAGTATCACGATCTGAAACAATAGTATTTGGCACACCATGCAAGAAAATAATTTCACGAAAGAACAAATCAGCAACATTAACAGCATCATCGCTTTTATGACCTGGTATAAAGTGTGCCATTTTGGAGAATCTGTCCATGACAACAAATATGATATCCCTCCCCTTCTTTGTTCAAGGTAAACCTAAACAAAGTCCATAGATATATCCTCCCAAGGAACACTAGGTATAGGCAAAGGCATATATAAACCACGAGGATTGAGTCGTGACTTAGCTTTTTGACATGTAGTGCAGCGAGCGACAAAACGCTCAACATCCCGTCTCATCTTTGGCCAAAAGAAATGTGTAGCAAGTACGTCCTCCGTCTTCTTCGCGCCAAAGTGTCCCATTAATCCTCCTCCATGCGCCTCCTGCAACAACAAAAGACGAACGAAGCTAGCTGGAATGCATAGCTTGTTAGCACGGAACACAATCCATCATTAATGACGAACTTGTTCCATGTTCTTCCGTCTTTACAATTCTGCATTACATCTTTAAAATCAGCATCATGCACATACTGATCTTTGATGGTCTCCCAACCAAATATTTTGAAGCCAAGTTGTGAAAGCATAGTATAGGGACGAGACAATGCATCAACAATAACATTTTCTTTACCCTTCTTCTGTTTAATGACATAAGGGAAAGTCTCAATGAATTCAACCCATTTAGCATGTCTACGATTCAACCCATTTAATAACTTTTAGAATGTATACCAAATTCTTTGGGCCATAAATAATGTTGCCATGTTTCTAAAGTCCGAACAAGAGCATATAATTCTTTATCATAAGTGGAATAATTAAGACTAGGCCCACTCAATTTTTTAGAAAAGTACGCAACAGGTTTGCCATCTTGTAATAACACACCTCCTAATCCAATTCCACTAGCATCACATTCAAGCTCAAAAGTCTTATTAAAATCAGGAAGTTGGAGTAAAGGAGCATGTGTCAACTTATCTTTCAATACCGTGAAGGCTTCTTCCTGTGTGGTACCCCAAACAAAAGGCACATCCTTCTTTGTCAGCTCATTCAGAGGTACATCAATGGTGCTGAAATCTCTCACAAAACGCCTATAGAATCCAGCGAGGCCAAGAAAACTCCTCATTTGTGTGACCGTTTTGGGTTGTGGCCAACTCTCAATAGCTTCAATCTTGGCTTTATCAACTTCAATTCCTTCTGGAGTAACAACAAAGCCAAGAAAAGATACTAGGTCGATGCAAAAGGTGCACTTCCCAAGGTTACCAAACAAACGTGCATCACGTAGAGCAATAAAAATAGCATGTAAATATTCCGAATGTTCCTCCAAAGATCTGCTATAAATTAGTATATCATCAAAATAGACTACCACAAATCGTCCAATGAAAGCACGTAAAACTTCGTTCATTAATCTCATGAAAGTACTAGGTGCATTAGTTAACCCAAAAGGCATGACTAACCACTCATATAATCCAAACTTAGTTTTAAATGTTGTTTTCCATTCATCTCCCAATTTCATATGAATTTGATGGTATCCACTACGCAAATCAACTTTGGAGAATATTGTAGAGCCACTCAATTCATCAAGCATGTCATCTAGCCTAGGAATAGGATGATGATAACAAATAGTAATATTATTAATGCCTCTACAATCAACACACATACGCGACGTACCATCCTCTTTTGGCACTAGTATAATAGTTACAGCACAAGGACTAAGAGATTCACGTATATAACCTTTGTCGAGCAGCTCCTGTACTTGACGCATAATCTCCTTCGTCTCCTCTGGATTGGTACGGTATGGCGCACGGTTTGGCAGCGAAGCACCAGGAATTAAGTCAATTTCGTGCTCAATCCCTCGAATAGGTGGTAATCCCGGTGGCACGTCTTGTGGAAAGACGTCAGCAAACTCTTGCAAAATGTTAGTGACAGCAGGAGGCAAAGAGGAAGGTACATCCGTGAAAGAAAATAATGCCTCTTTGCACACAAAAGCATAGCAAACAGCTGTGCTGAAATCTGGATCATCAATATCAGATTTGGTGGCAAGTAAATATGCACTTTTCAATTTAATTCCAAAAGCAACACTAGATGGTTTATTATTAGGCTTCATTTGTTGCTCAAATTCTTTTGCCACAATATTATTTTCACTCTTATTTTTCTCCTATTTTGCTTTATTAGCTCTATTATTATCAGCTTTCAAAACGGAATCAGGAGTCATAGGAAGCAAAGTAATATTTTTATCCTTGTGAACAAGAGTATACTGATTGTTTCTACCATGGTGTATAGAATTTTTATCAAATTGCCATGGTCTACCAAGTAATAAGGAACATGCTTGCATAGGTACCACATCACAATCAACATAATCAGCATATGTAGAGATACTAAAATGCACATGAATAGTACGTGTTACCTTAAGCTTGTCGTTGTTGTTGAACCATTGGATGTATTAAGGATGTGGATGTGGTCTTGTGGTGAGAGATAGCTTGTCCACCATCTCCATGCTAGCCAAGTTGTTGCAGCTCCCTCCATCTATGATGACGCGAACAGAACATTCCTTCACAACTCCCTTTGTATGGAACAAATTATGCCTCTAATTTAGCTCAGCTTGTGTGAACTGCACTGTCAAAACACGTTGAGCAACTAAACATTCATACCTGTCAGCGTCTTCAGGAGCCATGTATTGCGTCTCATGATCTGAATCATCTCCACCGTGTTCTTCACTTGCAATAAGAGCCAAAGTCTCCTCATCATCGTCACTAGCGGACTCATACCCACCATCCTCAGTAGCAATCATCACACGCTTAGATGGGCATTCTCTCGCATAATGACCTCCACCCTTGCAACGACGACAAATAATATCATGTGTTTGCCCTGTTGATGCCATGGATGAAGAAGAGCTCTGTGCGGAACTGGAAGGTGTACTCCTGGCAGATGGTGGTGGTGGTGCATGTTTTCTTGTATCTCAGTTGGAATTGGCGGCTGAAGTCTGTGGTGCTGCAGTAGGACGTGTGGGGGTAGAGGATGCACGCGGTGTCCATGACGAAGGTCGACCTGCAGAAAAGTTAGTTCGCGCCAATGCCTACCGATCCTACACTTCACGTTCAGCTTTGCAAGCAAGATGGAATAAACGAGTGATATTATTGTAATTCTTATACTCTAGAATGGCCTAAATCTCTTTATTTAATCCACCCGTAAAATGTGCAAGCATAGCTTCATTATCCTCAACAATACCACATCTAATCATTCCAGTTTGTAATTCCCGATAATATTCTTCTACAAAATTTTCTTCAACGCTGCAATTTTTGAAGTAATTCACATTGATAATATGGTGGAACCCAACGAGTACGCGTACAAGTTTTCAAAGCAGCCCAAGTATCTGGAATAGGATACAATCGACAATGTTCTGACCACCAAACACATGCAAAACTAGTGAAAGCACAAACAGCAGCAGGAACACGTCTCTCCTCAGGATATTGTAAACATGTAAAACGTTGTTCAGTTTCTAACTCCCAATTAAGATATATATCAGGAACATGTCTACCCTCAAATGGTGGAATATTCAATTTTAGTTTAGGAAGATGGTCATGATGATGCGAAGCATCCTATGGACATCACCATGTCAAGAGTCTGTTTGGCAAGTGACACGTGCGACCTCTACTTCACATACACAAAGGTGAATCATCTCCTTTACACGTGCTCACTTGACCCCTTCGAGGATGGTATACTACTTGGCACTTCTCTCGTGTGCATGCATAGGTATTGTCGGAGCTTCACGGATGTTGAGGAGGAGTGCAAGTGCCAAGGAACAACTACACCATCCGTGAGGGAAGCCTGGAAGCGACGACGGAAGAAGACGGCGCTGCTGACGCTACAGCGGCCGGACATCCGGCGCCTGTGCAGCCGCCCAGGAGCTGCACCAACAGAAGGCCAAGAGCTTCAGCGGCCGAACATCCGGCACCTCAGCAACGCCCGGACATCCGGCGACCAACCCCGGAAATCCGGCGACGCCTATCCAGAGAAGAACAGATTTTGTCACCGCAAAGTCGGACATCCGGCCAGTGCCCCAGACATCCGGCGTCTCGCGAACAGCCGGACATCCGGCCCCCAGCCCGGACATCCGACGCCTGCCTGCGCGCATGGACAGGGCCCAAGGCCCATGTATCCCCTTTCCCACTTACCCCTTCGTGGCTTAGACTATATATACTACTCCCCTCCTCCTAGTTAGGGTTAGCAAAGGATTAGCTCATTCAGAGATAGAGCTTTGCTCATCCATACAGATCTACTCCACGAGAGAGACCGCAGCCTCTACGGAGAAGATCCACCTCGGATTCAAGACCCCTCACGGGAAGATCCCCTCGTGGATTCAAGACGTCCTCACGGAGATGAACTAGTTACCCTATGTATCATCCTTTGTTGGATTTGGATCGTTTATCTCTTTGTGTTTCGAGGATCTAGCACATGTGTGATCACTTCTTGTCTATTTGGGTGTTTCCTCTCGTTTCCCCTCGTGATTTCCCTCGCGTTTCCCCTCGTGTTCTTCGTAGGATCCCCTCCAATCGTGAAAGATCGGGCTTCTAGGGTTCCACCCTACATCATCTTGGTATCATGAGCCATGTTGATCACGAATTTGGAGCCCCTACCCCCTGTTTTCTAGCTTGATTTTGTTGTGTTCCTCCCCAATTTCGAAAATCCCCACCAAAAATAGCCCCAATTTTTTTTGTCATTTGTTGGTTTGATGATGTTTTGTTGGACTTGATCCATGTATTTGCTTGGTTTCAAGTGGATCTAGCATATCCCCAAGTTTCCCCACTTTCCATCCACGAAATCTCTCCAATTTGGCCCTTGAAATCATTAATTTCTGCCCCCAATTCAAAAATTTCCGCCCCGAACGAGATCTGGAATCGTCGGGCCGGACATCCGGGCCATCGGGCCGGACATCCGGGTCCCCAGCCGGACATCTGGCACCTGGAATGCTAAATCGGTGCTCTCTAGATAGACAGCCCCCAGATATCCGGCCCCGACCCCGGATGTCGGACCCCTGGGAATTCAGCCTTCGTTGTTTCACCGTTTCGTGCATAACTAATTCATCCCGAGTCCGATTTTGACATTCTTTATCTAGTTTTGAAGCTATTGACATCCCCCATCCCAAAAAAATACTTCCAAAACCATTTGACTCCATCAAATTTTTGGCACTTTGGCATCTTTGCCTAGGGCTTCCACCATATCATCCGCATAACCACCACCGACTTCCGCAACCTAACCCACTTTGTTCCCCATTGCATTTGAGGTTGTTTGAGTTGTGCTTCGAGTCTCCTAACGTGTTTAGGCTACTTAGGGACCATTGCTTCAACTCTGAAACCATGTATAGCCCATCATACACCTCCGCCACCTTAACCCATTTTGACCGGGTTTCCACCAACACTTCTGCAATCACCACCGCTTTTCCGCTACCACCATTTTGACATTTGACCTTCGAGATTTTGAGTTCCTGGTTTTCCGTTTCCTAAGGTGTTTCGGATAATTAGGGACCGTTCAACATCGACGACACCGCCACTCATCATCTCCACGAGGTCGTCATCGACATTGACCACTTCATCATTATCCGTCCTTGCTTACACATGCCAAATCATTGACGGTAACCTCGACGACACCATTGTATATTCCCCTTGCAATTGCATTGATAACCCCTAGCCCATTTTGCGTCACTTGCCTATCGAGACTAGCCTTTGAGTATTGCCGGCAACGTTACTTGTGCACATTAGTGATCATCGATCTACACATCCCATTGCATACATTCCATATCATATCATCTCTTGTGTCACAAGATTGTTCCCGCATATACACATTTTCTATCTTGGTTTGTGCATCGTGGCCATACAAAAAAAAGAAAGAATAGGCTTTTAAGCAAAGAAAAAGAGTGAACAAAGAGCTTGTAAGCAATACCATAGCATCATACCACATTGCATAAGATTGTCATATCCGATCATCTTGGATCATCTTGAGAGAAACACCGGGACCATACATACATAGCATACTTGGGTTAGAAAGTTTATCAATTTTGCATCTTATAGGTTGTGCACAAGTGTAGTATCCGCCTATTGGGCAATCGTGCTAGCGTCTCTCTTGAGTTTTGCAACACGAGTGTTTTCCGTGGATTCCACATTTTGTGCTCATTCCTTGGTTGCACAGCCCCATTTATCTATCCGTGTGTGTGTTTCCGTGTGCCATCCATTGCTATTGGTCTACTTGTTTCACTTGCGAATTTGTGAATCGCTTTCAACATTATTGACACTTGCTAACATTTTGCATTAAATTTTTGTCCCACTATACTCACCGAGCTCCACCATAAGCCTTACTTGTGTAGGTGTGAGAGTTGACAAGATCCGGTACCAATTGCGCTATTTCCTTGTTACATTATTGAGTGATCATTGATCCATCTTCAAAATTAGTTAAGGTACATTTGGTCTAGTTCTTCTCTTTCTCCCACTCACATTTGCTCGAGTCTTATTATGGATAGGCAAGACATTTCACCTTCGGTCTACACCAACAAAGACGAGTTCGATGCCAAGAAAAACTCCACTGACGCCAAGATGCAAGCTCAAATGGAGGAGATCAAAGCCCTCATGATGTAGGGTGGAACCCTAGACGCCCGATCTTTCATGATTGGAGGGGATCCTACGAAGAACATGAAGAACACGACGAGAAACGCGAGGGAAATCACGAGGGGAAACGAGAGGAAACACTCAAATAGACAAGAAGCGACCACACATGTGCTAGATCCTCGAAACACAAAGAGATACACGATCCGAATCCAACAAAGGACGATACATAGGGTAACTAGTTCATCTCCGTGAGAAGGTCTTGAATCCACGAGGGGATCTTCCCGTGAGGGGTCTTGAATCCAAGGTGGATCTTCTCCTTAGAGGCCGCGGTCTCTCTCGTGGAGTAGATCCGTATGGATGAGCAAAGCTCTATCTCTAAATGATCTAGTCCTTTGCTAACCCTAACTAGGAGGTGGAGGTGGAGTATATATAGTCAAGCCACGAAGGGGTAAGCGAGGAGGGGATACATGGGCCTCGGGCCCTGTCCATGCGCGCAGGCAGGCGCCGGATGTCCGGGCTGGGGGCCGGATGTCCGGCTGTTCGCGAGACGCCGGATGTCCGGCCTGGCGTTGGCCGTGTTCTTCCTGGATAGGCGTCGCCGGATTTCCGGGGTTGGTCGCCGGATGTCCGGGCATTGCTGAGGCGTCGGGTGTCCGGGCTGGCGCCGGATGTCCGGCCGCTGAAGCTCTTGACCTTCTGATGGTGCAGCTCCTGGGCGGCTGCACAGGCGCGGAATGTTCGGCCCTTGGCACGGATGTCCGGCCACTGTAGCGTCAGCAGCTCCGTCTTCTTCCGTCGTCGCTTCTAGGCTTCCCTCGCGGATGGTGTAGTTATTCTTGGCGCTTGCACTCCTCCTCAACATCCATGAAGCTCCGACAATACCTACGCATGCATACGGGAGAAGTGTCAAGTAGTATACCATCCTCGAAGGGGTCAAGTGAGCACGTGTAAAGGAGATGATTCACCTTTGTGTATCTGAGTAGAGGTCGCACGTGTCACCTGCCAAACGGATTCTTGACATGGTGATGTCCATAGGATGCTCCGTATCATCTCCCCCCTTGGGAAAGATTCGACCTCGGATCGAAAACCAAATCACCATGGGAAAGAGATGGCTTCGCCGTGTAGAAGTGGACGTTCACCAAGTACTTGTCATCTTGAAGCTCGAAATGGGCACTCTCCAATGTCGCACCATCTTGTGATTCCTTCAAAAGGAGTAAGGACAACAAACACTTTGAAAAACAAATGTGGTTAGAGTTAGTGCAAAACCAAGCATTCAAGAGGTGAGTCACCAAACAAGTGTCGTCATCATGCAAAGCGTATGGTGTGACAAAGGATTGTGACATGGCATCACTACAAAAAATATACACTTCCGTGATGATACGTGTTTGTCACAGTAGGTCGCGTTTTTTTTCATGCATGTACATCCATGACAAATTTATGACAGAATCAAGATAGTCATACCTGTGATGTCGTAGAAGTGTTCCATGACATTACCAAAATTATCATCACGGAAGTGTCCACTTCCATGACGATAAATCGCGCGTCACAGAAGTGCTTTCGTCAAGGGTGACTGACACATGGCATCCACCGTAACGGAACGCCGTTAAGCTATCGGGTCGGTTTTTGGATCCGATAACCCGTTAACAGCCCCGACCAATGGGTTCCACGTGTAAAATCATCATTGGCTAGAGGAAACACGTGTCGGCTCATCGTTGGGACAGATGTCATCCACTCACTGGACAGAAGGCGCCTGTGATACATCGACACGTGGCACGACCCAACAGTGGCCCATTCCTGTGAAAAGGCCGGCCCATTTGACTTGGTCAAAAGCTGGCGGGCCGGCCCATGGAAAGCTTGTTAACGGCCTGTTCGCATATAGCCCATTTATAGCCCGCTAACCCAAGGCCCGTTACGCCCTATCCGAATTAGGCCCAGTAGCGTCATCTGGGCCATCCAATATGATTCCAGCCCGTTTTCACTTCTAGCCCATGACGTCTTTCGGCCCATATGAGGCCCTTTGTAACTCTTGGCCCATTAGCGGCCCGTGCTGAAACTGGCCCATAATAAACAATGTATTACTTTACACCCATTAACGGCCCGTGGTGAAACTGGCCCGTAATGAACAGTGTATCACTTTATACCCATTAACGGCCCGTTATTCCGTTGGGCCGTTTCCAGCCCAAGTTAACTTTCGGCCTTCTGAGGGCCCATTTATTCTTGGGCTCATTTGCAGCATTCGGTTACTTACGGCCCGTTACTGTCATTTTCTGCTTGTGGGCCAAATTCAGCCCGTCGTTACAGTCGGCCCGTTTGTGGACCGTTAGTCTGTTGGGCCATTTTCATAGCATCACCAAATACGGCCTATTAACGATGCCCCGTTATGGTTGGCCCATGAACGGACGATTCCAACTCTAGCCCGTTTACAACCATAATGCGGTCTGTTTGGCCCATGTTTGGCCAATCGATCATACGGCCCGTATAAGGCCCATTGATGATGCGACCCGCAGAAGGCCCATTATTTCTACGGCTCGTAGAAGGCCCATTGTTTCTACGGCCCGTAGAAGGCCCACTGTTTCTACGGCCAGTAGGAGGCCCAGTGTCACTACAGTAAATATTAGCCCATGGTTATTGTGGCCTAGTTTTAAAAAATAGGTTATTGTAGCCACTAGCTAACCGCGGAAAAAGAACTGCAATGACTACAAGCAAACAAATAAACAAGACAACAAGGAAATAAATAAGCAGGCAACTAACGCTAGGCTATCACGGCTATATTACATCCACTGGGCATCAAAGTTCGCCACCAGTGCAAATATAGGGAACAAAGCAGCATATCATATACACTGGTTGTCAAAGTTGGCGACCAGCGCAAATAAACGCCGCAGCAAAACAAATCCAGAACTGAAACCACTTCAGAAGATCTCAAGAAACAATATCCTGGGTACCCATAATGCTGGCAAGATGCTTAGCAAGCTTATTAACTTTCTCTTGTTTGGCACTTAAATCCTCCAGCGCTTGCTGTTGCACCAGAAAATATGCATCTGAATTCTGCAGGGACTTCCTCAGTCCTTCAGCTTCCTGTCGCAGCACATCTGATCGATGTCTTTCAACTTGAAGTTGACACTCAAGAAGACGAACTGATTCAGGCAGCGAGTTCGAAGAGCTTGTGCCAGCAGTAGTGGCCAGTAACTTGAACACTACATCAAGACAGGACTTTTGGGTTCCCTCACTGTCATCAAGATAGTTTTTATCAGCTTTCTTGGAGACCAACAAGGATGTTTCACTATCTTGAACCTTATCTGCATTACTTCCTTTACCATTGGATAACGCGGTACTGTTCTCCAATATTTTGTCCGCATTCTAAAAGAGAAACAAGCAGACACATCACATGTTTACCATGTTGTATATGAAACTCATTTTGGTAAATGAGTTCAGTAGTAAAGTGGATAGGATAACAACATGAAATAAACATATATCTATGTACCATGGTCACTTTATGGTCTATATCATTCTAGTTTTTGTTGTCAAATCAAGATAGAGACACAGTTCAAATAATATTTGTTCAAGACAAAGCAGAATAGACAGAATATAAGTGTGGGTAACTATAGAGCAATAACAACACTTGTAGTGTGCATGACATGAGAACATAACTGTTTATTCAATTGAAACTGAAATCAACATAGAGTAGGTTACAACAGCAAACCAGTTAAAGAAACAGGTTTAAAACATACCTGTTGCGCCGTTGGAGTTTCAATTCCATCCTTCAAATTTGAAAATAGTTGGTATGAGTAAATACAGTAATGCAAGAGCAAAGGAGTATGAACCATAGCTACAGAACCTGACCTGAGAACAAATCTTCTTCTCCTTTAAGCGTTGAGTTGGGATTCGGAGTGGTGGTCCTCGTGCTTTGGGCACTGCAGTTCCCTTACTAACTGCTCGTGTTTGGGTGCTCTGTGGTGGAGGCGGTGCTGTGTCAACTGGAAATGGGTTACTATCTGCCGGGGTTGGGGTTAGAAGGGGTGTAGCCGGTTCTCTGTCCAACTGGGTAGGGGTACAATCTGCGAGAGTCTGGGTTATGTGTGGTGGATCTGGTCCTTGGGCAAGTACAACCGTGGTTCTATCTGCATCAACTGGTAGCACTATCTTTTCTGAAGACCGTGTTGTTACTCCCTTAGATACTGCCATCACGCTCTCCAATTCAAATGGCTGATAAACAAGAAAAGTAATTGAAAGTATAGACATTGTATGATAGACAGGTGCAATGGATAGTGGGGAATAAAAGAGGGCATGAAATAATTCATATTTATGTTGTCTAACCAAACAGGATAGCATGACACAATTTCACATATATGATGGTTAACTAAACAGGATAGCATGACACAATTTCACATTATGATGGCTAACTAAAAAAGATGGAAAGACATAGTTCAAAATATGAGACTATGTAAACAGGATGACATGACATAACTATATAATGTGTTTATTAAATAGGTTGGCATGCCATAATTCACATACATTCACGGATAGAATGCCATAATTCAAAATATGATGACTGTAAACACTAAACAGGATGAGATGATATAACTATATGATGTCTTTATTAAATGGGTTGCCATGCCATAATTCAGATAGATGATGTGTATGTACTATGTAAACATGATGGCATGATATAATTCAAATATATGATTTATATAGTAAGCAAGTAAGCAGATGGCAATCCGTATATGATGTAAAAACTAAGCAATGCAAGACAACATGCATGACATGGGTAATATAACCCTGCCAAGTTTGAGCATAGACCTCAGGGGGGAAATAGGACTGGTCATCAGTCTCTGAATCCTCCTCTGAGGAGCTCTCTGTAACCAGCAAGATGTCTGCTTCAGCAGGTAGCATTGTCTGCTCTGAATACCTTGATTTCACTCCAGATACTTCCATCACCGCTTCAAATGGCCGATGCACAGGAAGAGTAGTTGAATATACAAACGTTGTCGACAAATGGAACACGTAATACAAAAAAATGATAGCATGATATAATTTACATACATGATGATTGGCTAAACAGCATGGCATTGCATAATTCACATATATAATGCCTTTGCAACAAGATAGCATTGTATAATTCACATATATAATGTCTTGCAACAAGATGGCAATGCATAATTCACATATATGGTAATTAGACACTGAACAGGTGGCATTTACACAAAGCATGTCTAAACTAATCAAATGACATAGCAATGCGAGACACCATACGCACGATATGAGCAACATAACCCTGCCAAGTTATAGCATACACCTCGGGGGGGCATAGGACTGGTCATCTGTCTCTGAATCCTCCTCTGAGGAGCTATCCGTAAGCAGCGAGATATGCGCTTCGTCAGATAGCATAGTCTGCTCTGAAGACCTTGTTTTCACTCCAGAATTTGCCATCACCTTGTCAAATGGCTGATGCACACGAAGAGCAGTTGAATGTACTAACATTGTTGACAAATGTAATATGTAACGAAAAAAAGGATGGCCTGATATAATTTACATATAAGATGACTGGCTAAGTAGGATGGCATTGCAAATTTCACATATATGATGCCTGGCTAAACAAGATGGAGTTCCATAATTCACATAAACGATGAATAAACTAAACAGATGGCATTCGCACAAAGGATGTCTAAACTAAGCAGATGAAATATTTGATGTATAAAGTAAGCAATGCAAGACACCATATGCAGGATATAACCAACATCAGCATGCCAAGTTAGAGCGAAGACCTCAGGGGGTAAAGAGGAGTTGTCTTCTCCTTCTGAATCCCCCTCAGAACAGATATCTTCCTCTCGATTACAATCCGAAATGTGTGGAGGGGGGCTGCCTTTGCGCCTACCATGGAGCGACGTCTGCATGAAATTTTATTGCCACGCAAGGCTCGTCTCTTTTGCTCTACATGTTCAGTTCCATTGTTTACAATAACTGTCATGCATAGGAATAAAACATAGTGAGATTATGTAAGGAGTGCATGCACAAATCTGGAGTGATGGTAGCAAACTGTGGATATACCCAAAACCAATGATACCAGGCAGATAATAGCTTTAGTTAAAAAATACAGATAATGGCTCCTTGAATGTTAATGCATAACGTAAGCAGACACGAAAGAGTGCGACCTCTCTTGCAGACCTGTGTAGTCCTCGAGGTCATCTGCTCGGTTGATGATGGTAATGCAGTTTTCATGGCTGCCAGCGGCGGGGAAGAAGATCTGAGGTGGCGAAAGATAGTCTGGAGGCCAGATCCCGGTTGTGCTAGACCCTTCTCTCGTTGGAGCAGCTGAGCTAGGGTGGACGACGGTGCAGCAGGAGCGGGACAAACCACGCAAGGTTTTCTTTGACAACTATCTGTAAGAGAAGTAATTCTGTAAGGGCTCGTTTGAATTGGAGGATTCCAACAATGCAGGGATAGGAAATAGACAGGAATAGGATAGGAATGCACGTGCAAAACAGAGAATTTAAAAACACAGGATTTCTGCCAATCTGGGTGTTTGATTCACAACAATTGGAAGATCACAGGATGCAAAGAAGCACGGTGAGATTAAGTCAAACCACAAGAAAATGTACGGTTATAATGCTATTATGCTACTATCTCTTAGTCTTGTGCTTCATGAATAGGAATTTGAAAAGGAGGACAAGTGAAAATTAAAATTCCTATGTTTTTTCTTTCAAGGAGACACTAAAGGAACAAATCCGTGTGCTCAGTGGACAATTTATATAACATGTAGAGTAAAAAAGAGATGCAACAAGTGTACAACCTCTTTGGCGAAGCTATGTCGATCTCAGCGTGATTGGGTTGGCCGGTGAGGATGCTCCGGCTGACTTTGCTGTCGGAGGAGGGGAAGAAGATCTTAGGCGTCTGGAGATGGAGCCCGAGGTACTGCTCCGCTGTGATGGAGGGTTTCGTCGTTGGAGTAGCTCCGGTGAGTTGTACGACGCTGAGGCTGAAGCAGGACAAGAGAGACAACGAACAACGTTAACCTGAGTGGAATTCTAATAGCATCTCCAATACATGATGTAAAATACATAACCACAAAGTGCTAGATGTAAAATACATCAGCCGCTCATCTCTGAACTTAACTGTCGAAACTGAACTTAACTGTCGAAACTGAACTTAACTGTCGAAACTGAACTCAACTGTCGAAACTGAATTTTGCTGTCGAAACTGAATTTTGCTGTCAAAACTGAATGCACTAGCAAGGTGAGGCTACACGTCGGTCGACTGACTTTTTCATCTCTGGTTAGTCGATTTTGCAGCCGTTGGATACGAAATCAAGGGCCTGCGGTTCATCTTCAACCTCCACCCCCCTGAGCCGCCAGCCACCACCGGCCAAACTGTGACGCCCGGATAATTAGGCTACAGTAATCCCACGTTAATGATGCCACGTCACCTCGATTACTGTTGCTAATCTCGCGTTAGTTCGAAACCGGTTCGAGTTCAAATTCAAAATCAAGCAAACAATAAAATATTTTCAAATATTAAAACTGTAATGTTGGGGTGTTGCCGAATAATTCATGAGTAATAATGGTGGAGAAACCAACATTTCTTATAATATTTAAATTCACTAAAATAACCAAAGCTTAGGGCAAAACAATTAATTTAATTCCTTTTATAAAGTTATAATAATATAACTAAATTACTAGTGTGCCAAAATAACTATGGCAGTGGCCTAATTAGTAATACTAATTTAGGTGCTAACTATATGATTTACAAAACTAAAACGATTTGAAAGATTAAAAAAACAGAATATAAAAATGTAAAAAAACAAGAAAACGAACCCCCGGGCCAACCGGCCCAGTTAGCCAACTGGCCGGCCCAGTCGGCCAGCCCATCCCGGCCGGCCCACCTCTCCCCGCTTAAACCCCCACGCCTCCTCGAACCCAAGCCCGATCCACCACCACACCCCCACTTCCACCACTCACTCCCCCCACTCCCCTCGATCTCACCCACCTCTCTCTCCCTCCCCCGCGCGGATCCCGTCGGTGGCAAGCGCCGCCCCCGATGCCTTGCACCCGCGCCGCCGCCGGTCCTCACCGGACGTCATCGCCCCTCTCCTTCGCCCCCTCGTTCTAGATCGGGACCCCGCCTCCCCGACGGCGTGACGTCGCCGGATCACCGAGGCCACCTCGCCCCGATGTTGTCCCGCCGCCTCGTCCTCATCACTCGCGCCGTCCTCGACCTCCTCCTCAACCGCGGCTCCACCGAGCCTCGCCAGTGTTCCCCTGCAACGGGGGTGAGCCGCCGTCCGTCCTCCTCTTCCCTCTCCTCGATTCACCGGCTTAGGCTGTTGTCCACGCCGCCCGTTCTTCTCACCGACGCCGCACTCGTCGTGCGCCCTCGTCGCGGTCGTCGCGACCATTGACACGCCCCCATGCGCCCGTGGCCCCACTTGTCCGTGCACCGGCTACGCCTGGGCTGCGCCCCGTGCGTGCGCCCGCCCCTACCGGCGATGCTGCCCGCTGCCGCCCTGCTGCTCCTCGCCACCTACTGCTGCCCGCGGGCCTCCTCCACGCCGCGCCTCCCGCGCTTGCCCTGGCCGGTGCCTCGGCGGCCTTCGCCCGCGCGCCTGGGTTCGTCCCTTCGGGCGCCCGCAACCAGTGCCCGCCCCGCTAAGGCCTTTGTGACACTGTCGAACGGGCCCCACGCCAAAAAAAGAGAACAGAAAATGTATAAATAATAATTACTTAATTAATTAACTTAATTTAATTTAGGCTTAACTAGGTAACCTAATGTGTATTTTACATACGGGCCCTGCTGCTAACTAAAAGATGTTAAAACTGATATAACACATGTGACATTGACATGCGGGACCCGCATGCACTATTCACTCTGTTGACCAGTCTTTGTTGACTGGGTCAACTGGGCCACCTGACCCACCTGTCAGTCCCTGGTGCACTGCTGGGTGCACTGCACCGGGTGCACCCAGCTCTTTTATGTTTATTTTTTTGGAATTAGTTATTTAATAATTTCAGAACATGGCTAAATCTTTGGAAATTAATATAAAATAAACCGTAGGTCAGACGAAAATACTTTGTACATGAAAGTTGCTCAGAACGACGAGACGAATCTGAATACGCGGTCCGTTCATCCACCACACGTCCCTAGCATAGCGAACCTGCAACCGTCCCCCTCCGGTTCGTCTGTCCGAAAATGCCAAACTTTAGGAAAGCATTCCCGGATGTTATCCCCCTTCGTCGGTATCATGTAGCACCGCGTTAGAACACGTCTAGCTCTGCCTATTGTCCTGTTATGCTCTTGCTTGCTATGTATTTACTTATTCTTCCCCCTCTTCTCTCCGGTAGACCCCGAGACCACTGTTGATCTCCCTGTGATCGACTACGTCACCGACGACCCTTCTTCCCTTTCAGCGGAGCTTCCAGGCAAGCCCCCCCCCCCTTGATCATCAGATATCGCCTATTCTTCTCTATACTGCTTGCATTAGAGTAGTGTAGCATGTTACTGCTTTCCGTTAATCCTATACTGATGCATAGCCTGCCCTT
This sequence comes from Aegilops tauschii subsp. strangulata, assembly GCF_002575655.3. Classification (NCBI taxonomy): domain Eukaryota; kingdom Viridiplantae; phylum Streptophyta; class Magnoliopsida; order Poales; family Poaceae; genus Aegilops; species Aegilops tauschii. Next base: position 284,159,335 of record NC_053036.3, read on the forward strand.
GCTTCTACTGTTGATACCTTTACCTGCAATCCTACTGCTTAGTATAGGATGCTAGTGTTCCATCAGTGGCCCTACACTCTTGTCCGTCTGCCATGCTATACTACTGGGCCGTGATCACTTCGGGAGGTGATCACGGGTATATACTATATACTTCATATACATGACACATGTGGTGACTAAAGTCGGGTCGGCTCGTTGAGTACCCGCAAGTGATGCTGATGAGGGGGCTGAAAGGACAGCTGGCTCCACCCCGGTAGAGGTGGGCCTGGGTTCCTGACGGCCCCCGACTGTTACTTTGTGGCGGAGCGACAGGGCAGGATGAGACCACCTAGGAGAGAGGTGGGCCTGGCCCTGGTCGGCGTTCGCGGATACTTAACACGCTTAACGAGTTCTTGGTATTTGATCTGAGTCTGGCCATTTGGTCTATACGCACTAACCATCTACGTGGGAGTAGTTATGGGTATCCCGACGTCGTGGTATCAGCCGAAGCTCTTTTGACGTCAGCAACTGAGTGGCGCGCGCCGCATTGGACCGTAAGCTCGCGCTTGTATTAAGGGGGCTAGGTCTGCTTCCGGCCGCGTACGCAACGTGCAGGTGTGCATAGGGCGATGGGCCCAGACCCCTGCGCGCATAGGTTTAGACTGGCGTGCTGACCTCTCTGTTGGGCCTAGGTGGGGCTGCGACGTGTTGATCTTACGAGGCCGGGCATGACCCAGGAAAGTGTGTCCGGCCAAATGGGATCGAGCGTGTTGGGTTATGTGGTGCACCCCTGCAGGGAAGTTTATCTATTCGAATAGCCGTGTCCCTCGGTAAAAGGACGACCCGGAGTTGTACCTTGACCTTATGACAACTAGAACTGGATACTTAATAAAACACACCCTTTCAAGTGCCAGATATAACCCGGTGGTCGCTCTCTAACAGGGTGACGAGGAGGGGATCGCCGGGTAGGATTATGCTATGCGATGCTACTTGGAGGACTTCAATCTACTCTCTTCTACATGCTGCAAGATGGAGATGACCAGAAGCGTAGTCTTCGACAGGACTAGCTATCCCCCTTTTATTCTGGCATTCTGCAGTTCAGTCCACTGATATGCCCCTTTACACATATACCCATGCATATGTAGTGTAGCTCCTTGCTTGCGAGTACTTTGGATGAGTACTCACGGTTGCCTCTCTCCCTCTTTTCCCCCTTTCCTTTCTATCTGGTTGTCGCAACCAGATGTTGGAGTCCAGGAGCCAGACGCCACCGTCGACGACGACACCTACGACACTGGAGGTGCCTACTACTACGTGCAGGCCGCTGACGACGACCAGGAGTAGTTAGGAGGTCCCAGGCAGGAGGCCTTGCCTTTTCGATCATTGCTACTTTTGTGCTAGCCTTCTTAAGGCAAACTTGTTTAACTTATGTCTGTACTCAGATATTGTTGCTTCCGCTGACTCGTCTATGATCGAGCAATTGTATTCGAGCCCTCGAGGCCCCTGGCTTGTATTATGATGCTTGTATGACTTATTTATGTTTTAGAGTTGTGTTGTGATATCTTCCCGTGAGTCCCTGATCTTGATCGTACACGTTTGCGTGCATGATTAGTTTACGGTCAAATCGGGGGCGTCACACAAACAGCAGCCCCCCGCCGCCCGCGGTCGGCAGTGCGCCGCCCCGCCCGCCCCGAAAACACTCCCCACCGCCGGTCCGCCGCCGCCCTGACCATCCCTCTAGGCCCCCCGTGCCGAGCTTTTTCTCCGGCGATCCCCACGCCACCGCCCCGCCAACGCCCCGCCACCGCCGGCGACTACCGCCCCCATCCTGAACCCTAAGATAGATAGTGGGGTACCTCTCCGGCGAGCCCCCCTCCCCGCTGCGGCTGGTTCTTCCTTCACCCCGGCGAGCCCCCCCCCTGAAAATCGACTGACCCAATAGTCGATTCAGTCGACTGAAGTGTAGCTAAATCGGAGCAGCATCGCAAGCAAGAGCAAGAGCGAGAGCAGCTGCGCGAGCAAGAGCAATAGCAAGAGCAGACCAGGCAGGGGACCGAGAGCAAGAGCAGAGCAGCAGCAGCTCCTACTAATGTGGACGTCGCCGCCGAGGGAGCGACGTCGTGGAGGAAGTGGCCGGCGACGCTGCCGTGGATGGAGCCGCGCCGTGTCGGCTCGGGACCGAGCGCTGGCAGCACCGTGAGATCGAATCAAGAAGAAAATGCGGCGATTAGTGTACAACCTCTTTGGTGGCGCCGATTAGGCCGCAGCTTCATCCGAGGAAACGGTGATGATGATGCTCTTCCGGTGGTGCAGGTGAATACGGCGGTGTGGGAATGGAGGTGGCGCAAAAGACGAGGGGAACGTCGGGGCAGCTCCTTGGAGGTGGAGGACGGGGTGGCTGAACCGGTGGGACGATGAGATCGACGACGGATCCTCATCCGGTACGGTGGATGAGGGACGTCGAGGTGTTGCTGTGGACGACGTCGTCAGGGAAGAGGCTCCGGCTGGGTGGCGGACGGAGCAGGGTGTGGGGTTTCGTCGCGGGTTTTCGCAGCCTCGGTGTATGAATGGGTGGGCGGATGGGATGGCAGTGGGGAACCATGGCTTAGAGACGCGCTTGTCCGAAATGTGGGGTAAGTTACGAAAGTACCCCCACCGATTTGAGGCGGTTCTTTCAGTTCAGGGGTACCACGGGCATTTCGCGTGTCGGGATTTCATAGGAGGTGGGAGTTTTCACGCGCGTTGTAATTTCGGAATAGCAAGGCGCGGGTTGAGATGGAGGGAGTTGTCGGAGCACAACGAGACAAAGATATATCTTAAATATTTCGGGCTAACAAGGCGCGGGTTGAAATTTCTGGAGAAGGCTAACGTGTACTGTACCAAATCAATGCGCACTACAAATGTCATTCAAAACTTTGAATTCATGTTATGTTCAATTAAAATATTTCGCTACGTGTATAATGCATGCAACCTACTACTCAAATGAACGTTTTAGTGCATTCCAAACGTATATACTACCGCTTCAATATGAACTAAATTTGAATTCATTTCTCTATTTGAATAAGATCTACAGTAATGATTGTTGTGAAGTCAAAGCATTTGAATTCGTTTCTCTTTTTTAATAAGATCTACAATCATCATTATTGTCAAGTTAAACCATCGTTTGTGTATTATCTTCACAGCACACCACATGATTAGTCTCGAGTTACATATGAACTATGTGTACTATATGAACTCGAACTAGATTTTTTGAATCCACTTTATTTTGATTTCAAATCACATTACATTTCTAGCTCTAGCTAGATCTTCATAATCTAAACCATGTCTCATATGTATAATGTGTTTATCACATTATGTATGGTGCCCCGCCCCCTACGCCTACAAGTATTTAGATGTGAGTTGCAAACACCACACATTACCACAAATTCAAATAAAATGTGAGAATGTTTGATATATAGTATTGTTTAGATTGTTCGATATTTAGTTGTAAGCTGCAAATGCCACACATTATCACAAATTCAAATAAAATGTGAGATTGTTTGATGTATAGTATGGTTTAGATTGTTCGGCATTTAGCTGTGAGTTGCAAACGCCATGCATTATCACATTATGGTATAACATGTGCACAGCACGTGTATCACCGCTATATTCATGCATGCAATGTTTAAAACACTATGATCTCCTATTCAAATATATTAATCCGCTTTCATATCAAATTATGATCTTTGTTAGTCTCTTACACCCACACAATCCTCTAACCTTTGTAGCTACCACTAACTTTCTCTCGTGCATGCACACGCCCTCCTCGCCCTCCCCCTCCCTCGGCATTCTATCCACCGGGCACATTCATTTTTTGTTTAGGTCATTCTCCCAGAGTCTCCACAACTCCTTTCCGACACACACCGATCGATAAACCTCTCCAGCGATGCCTGCCTACAACATACACACACACCTTCAATCTCCTCCTTTATGTGTCCTTGCCTCGTGTCTCTCATACGGTCAGACACACGTGTAAACTCTCGCCCCTCTTTTCATGGATCTCACAACCGCACACTCCTCCCCCTATCTAGCTAGTAGTTGGGCCTCTCGCACCACCTCCTAGCTCCATTCTCTCTGTCTATCCGTCTCGCTGGGCCTTATTTGCCTCTAACAAATGGACGTACACCGACCGATCTCTCGCTATACATATAGGTAGCTAGGTCCTTATAACTCATTTTTACCCACACGTCAATCGATCTACCTCATTAGTTGTGTCTCTCCCTTCCTCCGACAAACAACAATTGATCTACCGATCTAGTTAGGTTTGCTTACCAAACACATGGTTCCCCTTCATCATCCATGGATGCGTCCCGACAGATCTATCACGCACAGGCACACACAGAAACACATCCCCACTCTTATTGATAACATTGCAGTTCCACCCTCAGTTTGTCTAGTAGGCCTCTCCCACCATCTTCGAGAAGCAACTCCATCACCCATCCAGCACTCTACCCCTCTCCCTCCCTCTCCCTCCCTCTCTCTCTCCTCTCTCTCTGTCCCATCATATTTCCCGTCCTTCAGTTATGTATGGATGTCGACCGATCTCCCTCAAGACATAGCTGGGTCTCTCCTTCTCAACACATATACGAGTTGTTCTACCTCTATAGTTAGGCCTCTGCCTATCCCTGCCCCCACCCCCCTCCCCCGCCACACACACCGATACATCGAGCGCTCTAGTCATGTCTCCTTGCCACACACAAACTTGACATGTGCCCTCTAACGTTCCGGTAGGCCAGTCGCCCTATATCTTTGACTTGCACACACACACACACACACACACAATTTCGATGGCTCTCTTCATCGATCTCGCACCCACCCACTTGATCCTCTCTTCGACTCTATCGATAGCTATGACCGCTCCCTCTCTTCTCGTGGATTGCCCGACCCTCTATGTATGATATGGATAGGCCTCCATTTCACACACATTGCATGAAAAATTTTGTTTGAGATGCCATCGACACATATTCCCACAAATAATTCACGAAATCAACCCCCACCCCATCCCCACCCCAAAACAAAAACCACTCACGAACGCGGTTTGTATCTCTCTCACACACCCACGTAGATGGGGGACGTGCACGAAGAGAAGAGGTGCATGCACGGCGCACGTACTCCCGTCTCTTTCCCAACCACACCCGCGCGGGTACACGGTGGAGCTCATTTCTGTACGAAAAAGGCAGCCCACGTGGTAATTTGGCACGTGTACTGGTTGTCCACTTGGTGGAGGGAGGATCGTCTACCACGGGTGAACAAACAAATTGCGACTTGACGTGTTATGTTAAAAAAAGAGGCAAACCATATGGGGCCTACCTTAGAGGCAAGGCTCTATACACTGGAGTACTTTTGATGTATCCCGTCAACTCGCAGAACGAGGAGAAGCTTGCTTAGTACGCCGTCTCCCCCGCCCACGGGCGCGGTGGCTCGCAGGATGAGGTGAAGCTTGCTCCGCCTTACGCCCGCTCCCTCGCCCATGCGCGCGGTGGCTCGCAGGACGAGGAGAAAAATTTACTACTCCCTCCGTTTACTCCTCGTCCCTACTACCTTGGTTATAGAGATTATATCATATTGTTTGGAATATATATGTCCTTTAGTAGATTTCAATATGAACTACTAGTACATACTCCAAACACTGATGTATATAGACGTATTTTAGAGTGTAGATTCACTCATTTTGCTCCGTATGTAGCACTCTCCCTCGCCCATCGACCCTCGCCCACGTGGTGGACGTGCAGCAATTCATTCGGTCTCATATAGCCAGAACGATATATACTGCACTACCATTATTGCTCGACTTCCTCAAGAGGCGAAGAGCCAATCACAAGGTTAATATTTTGGAGATGCCAAGTGCAAGGTTATAGGAGAACGAGTAGTAGGTGCCGCGTCATTTATAAATAAAGTTTGTTTTTCTTTAGTGGCACGTACGCAATATGATAGGTTCATATGGAGAGAAAAGGAAACCGCTCCACTATATACATAGTCAGGACGGGCTAGCCTACATGGTTGCTTGCTGGGGTTGCTCTCTCACACTCTCTCGCACAAAACGACTGTGGCCACATCTCTAACATCCCGGCGGATCACGTCCGCTTGGGGAAGGGGTGGATGCTTAGTGTAGATGCGGTGGCCGTCGCCGACGGTGAAAACCCACTGTCGGCAAGTCCCGATCAGGGGTCCCCGCCGTTCTCTCTCACAAAGCCGGTGAGGTTGCCTTCGTCCCTTGCTCACTGCCGCGACGTGGGCAGTTGCCGCCTCCCGCCGCCCTCCTCAAGGTTGAGCTACGTCCCTCAGGTACAACTCCCTTTACAGCCGGCTTGCACCACTGCTCCAGCTGCCCACATCACTCCCTGTGGATATTTCTCTACTTCTTTGCCCCGCACATACCTCTACTGGCTTCTACGTACTGTATTTGTGATGAGTTTATGTCTCATCAACTAGTCCCAGCAATCTTATTCTAATCACGCTTCTTCAATTTCTTTGCCACACGGATGCTCATCTCGATTTTGGTGAAACTGCACAAAATGATCCGATGGTCAAAAGGTTGCAAACTTCATTTATTAGGAAGCTCGAACGTTGCCAGCAAATTGAAGCCTGGTCAGGGTTCACGGTTCAAGGGGTAGGGACTGCATGGATCGTTTTTTTCTTTAGCTGACTCTGTTCCAAAATAAGTGTCAACTTTAGTAGTAGTACAACTTTGTACTAAAGTTTGCACAAAGTTGAGACACTTATTTTGGAACGGAGGGAGTACATATTTTCTATGATCTGTCAATCATTGAGATGCAATAGCATGCATGTTAGTCTCGTTTGTATTTGATGAAATGTTGCAACGGGCAACCTTGGATGCAAGATACATGTAACAGAAGCTGGAAGCTTCATAGCATCGTACAAATTTATCTCACTGATAAATTACAGTACGTACTATACTAGTACTTCATCCGTTCCTAAATATAAGTCTTTGTAGAGATTTCACCATGAACCACATGCGGATGTATATAGATGCATTTTAAGTGTAGATTCATTCATTTTGTTCCGTATGTAGTGGAATCTCTACAAAGACTTATCTACTAGTAATAGCTAGCCCCCACTACTAGGAATTCTCTATCCTCTCCTTGAGCCACATCATCAAAATTGATGTAGCCGTTAGATGAAGTAAATCAGTCCATAATAGCCGTCTGATCTAGACGTTGAGAGGCTCCGCACTAAGCCACATGCAAGCATGCAGAAATACCGTGGCACATGCATGTGAGTGGGTTTTAAATGAAATCAACATGTCTGCATGCAAGCATGCACCGGTAGCATGCATGTAAGTGAGCTTTTAAGTCCCATTAACATGTCAAAAAGAAAAATATAATCCCATTATGCACTAGGAGTTGGCTGATCTTTTTTCCTTACGTGGGATGATCTAAATGATGATGGGAGTTTATTTAGTTTGGCTGCCACATTTGTCATGCGGTTATAGAGTTTTTTTTAGTTCTATGAAATCGATAATTTTGCGCAGAGAGATATACCGCTGTTCCGCGGCAACGCGCGGGGACTCATCTAGTAATATTTAGGAACGGAGGGAGTACTATGTAAAGAGTTAGGTGTCGCACGGTGATAGTGCGAGGTGGGCCATGCAATCACTGAGCCTGCGTGTTTTCACTGCTCTTGCACGCCTCCACTGTAAGAATGGAGAAAATTGTAATCTAGTAGTAGTACCTCCTTTCGCCGAAAGCGTTGGACATCCAGCAGTCCTACCACCTCAGTAATAAAGACCAATGAGCCGTCAAATCACATAGACCCAGCAGTAAGTTGGACGGACGAAGCAACCATCACTCTTGCGCCAGTGAGAGGTCGCGTCCGCTCTGCCCGGGCATGAATGCAGCACTGATTCTTTGGAGCGGCGCTGACTGTTTCGGGCGGGAAGCGCGCGCGGGCGATGGAGGGGCTTTGGGTGGGCCAGGCTGGTCAGGAGCGGGCGTGGCAGCTGTCCGCATGTCCCTACCGAACACGCCCGGAAACGAGAGGATGCACCGACTCTCGCGGCTAAAATCGTACACTACACAACATCTCTCTGTAGGAGTAGGTCGATCTGTCGCTCTCTCTAACACACACATGATGTTAAACACACACACACACACACACACACACACACGCACGCACGCACGCACCTTGGTCCCGTTGCACCTTCTGACGTGACTTATTACACCTGGACGGAGGGAGTAGTAAGTATATGAGATACGGTGGCACACTGACTTAAGTCGAATACAAGTGCCCAAAATTTGTGTGCATGTTATAATAAGGATTCACTTAAAATAGTACGTGAGCGAACAGAGGGATCAATTGGACAGTGTTCCCGAGCAGTAGCGAGATGTGTGAGGTAAGATACACCGCTGGCGCTTTTAGTTTTTCTTATTAATTTGTTTGTTTCACCCTCTGACTGGTGGGACCCAACATACTACATGGAGAGAGGTAAGGTGACTAAGGCTGCATTATTTCTGCACCACTGTGGATAGTCTTACCACCAAAGCCACATGACACGATTATGATTGAAATCCCAATGACTCCCACACACACAAAAAAACACGGCATGCTTGTCACACGAATGCAGGAATGTATAAAAGGTTATTTCCCTCTCGTTGAACATAACGGGAGGGTTGTGTAGCTGGTTAGCCTGTTCGCTCATCAAACTTGAGGTCTCGGGTTCGATAACTACACTTGAGCATAATTTGTGCCAAGAGGATTCTTTGACTGGTCAAAATGTTTTCTAGGGTTTGCACGCTTCACACTCTCTCTCCAGTATATATATACACGCTGGAGCCTCAACGCTTGTAGTTGCTCTCTTCACACTCTCTCGCCCTCTCCTGCTGGAGCCTCAGCGCTTGTAGTTGCTCTCTTCGCACTCTCTCGCCCTCTCCAGATCTAAACAAGACTTCGTTGGCCTCTCTCTCCCCTCACTGCTACTCAAAGAGCCGGCAGGATCCGTCTGCCGGGAAGGGAAGGAGGCTTAACGCTGTCGCCGTCGGCGAGGGACTACCGGCGCAGCTGTTCACTTTCCACCCAGCGGCGGCGCGGGAGGGCCTCTGACCCCTTCTTCTTCACCGTCGTCCCGTCGCCCACCGAACCACGCCCCAAGAACCTTAAGGTATAATTTACTTACTCCACATGCATTGCTCTAGCTGCATGTATACCATGAATCTAGGACGTGGTTCAAAGAGGAAATGAGTGGGGGAAAGTAGTGGGAAAAGTTGTATATAGCATGAATCTAGGACGTGGTTCAAAGAGGAAATGAAGGGGGAAAGTTGTATAGCATGAATCTAGGACGTGGTTCAAAGAGGAAAGGAATGGGGGAAAGTAGTGGGGAAAGTTGTATCGCATAAATCTAGGACGTGGTTCAAAGAGGAAAGGAAGGGGCGAAAGTACTAGTTCAAAAAGGAAAGGAAGGGACAAGGCTGTAGAGTTTGAGCAGGACTAGATTTGCTGCGCTCACATAGGGAAAGGTTTCTAAAGATAACAAAACTAGGGCCAACACAAATATGCTCCTTGGTTGTTTGTTCTTTGTTGCAACAGACTGTGCATGACCACAGTACATCGGTAGATGCACCTGGTGCTGGTGCGTCCACTGTCCCGTGCAACTCATTAGCTGTTGTTAATCTACGGTCCTGTTTGGTTAAAAACTCCCTAGTCCCTACCTGCTTGGTTCCAGGGACTAAACTTGGACTAGAGGTTATTAAATGACATGCTAAAAGACCATGTTACCCCTAGTAATGAACTAATAGAGACAAGGTGCGATGCGTGGCAGGGGCAACTGTTGGAAAAAGTCCCAAAAAGACTCCGTCGGGGTCTTCTTTCTTTAGTCCCAAATGCCCACTTTTAGTCCCTAAAAGTCCCTCCTGTTTGGTTTAGATGGGACTGACACGGAGTTTTTTTAGTCCCTACACCAAAATGTCCCTGTAACAAACACCCTCTAATAATGCCGCTGGAAAATTGATGCAATGCCATAATTAAAAGCAAATTACATGTTTAACGAATTTTATTGTTAATATAATCTCTATGTAAATATTAATCAATGCCACCGTTTGAGAAATGCTACTGTCTTGCTTTCTTTCCCATTTAGATAAGGTAGATGCTTCTATTTGTTGGCTTTTGTGTCATCCACCATTATTGACCACTAATTGTTTCCTTTGCACCTATGTGTAAACAGGGTTATCTACTTCACCTCGTTGCCATTGTGACCTTTTGTTGCACTGCACAAAACACTTTTGTTTTAAGAGTGTTTTGTGCAGTTCAGCCAAAATGTCACACCGACAACGTTGCTTGATTGCTTGATCTTAGTGGAACTGCACAAGAGGAGATCTTACTTCCTATCCGTTAAGGCAAATTTGGTTCAGATCTTCTTCTTGTGAGTTGTTTGAATTCCGCATCATGAGAGGTCAGTACTAGCCTTCTTTCACATGATTCTGCAGTGTGCTTTCATATGTTGTGCTACTTGTACGATAATTTTGCTTGAATTTAGTGAACTACACAAATGGAGACAAGACTTCCAATCTGTATGTGCACCGTAATATCCCATTGATGTAAGATAAGGATATTTCACAACTCCTGGCCTGTATTTTGCCACTTTCATCAGAAAGTTAAGTTTAGTACTATACTTGTGCTCCCTAATTGACATGCCAAATCTTACACTGAAGGCGAAGCTTGTCTGTTATTGAACCAAGTGATGAAGGGGAAGAACAAGCGGAAGAAAAACAAAAATCAACTCCCGGTGCTGTAATATAGCACTAGAACTGTGATGACACAAGTAATGATATAGTTTTGCATCTTAATTTATTGCTATGGCTGGAACGAGCAATTGTTTTGCCACTGATTTGATGCCACTCTTAATGTAATATGTAATTATCTCTACTTGTGCAAACAGGGATCTTCTTTGAAGATACCATATATTTTAGTGGAACCGCACAAGAAGATGTTGGAAACATTAAACTAGTCGAGGAGTATATAGTAAGCATGGCCACCACCGTAGATAGCAACGGATGGTTCCGGAGAAGTGCTTCATCTGTATGCTCTACACAATAAGCCTCCTGACAAAGGTTGGTACTCGCCCACTGATTTCATCCATATGATTGAGCTTTGTCATCTCTATTGGTGTTGTGCTACTGTTTAGATACTGTCATGAAAAACTGGTATTGTCCTTGAGAAGTGCTTCATCTGTGTTGTTTTAAATATTTCCTTTCCTTTTTTTCGAGCAAACAGGAATGCTAGCATTTAGTAGTCCTCTTGTCTTTGCACAACAGGATCATCTTCCTCCGAAGAAGAATATGGAGTACGTGAAGTGACTAGTTCCAATTATGCCAGGATGAAGAAGCCCTGTCTATCTTCTCATTAGAAGGAGCAGTTGAAGGATGGTTACATTACTCCCCACAATACCAAACTAACTTCAGCTCAGAAGGACTGACAAATCTCCATTTTTTTGCTGTGATGCGCGAGTACACTGTTTTCTAGGATTCTTTCTGGTGAGTTCCATTTTTCTAAAAGTGTGCTCTACATGGACCATGTATGTGCCTGTTGAAACTGTCAATTCATAGTACAGTTTGCTTTATACTAATCACTTTTTTGTATTTGTGCAAACAGGGGTGCTCAGCTTGATTTCGATGGGAACTGCACAAAATGTTCATGAATACATCGAATCATTCATTTCCACCACAGGAAAGGAGGTGCCGATAAGTTCAAGGCGTTGCAACATATAAGGGCGAAATCATACAAGCTACGCGCGAATTTGGTTGATTTTGGTGGAACTGCACAAAAAGAACAGCTGGTTTATTTAGCACGAGGTGCCATGTCAATGTCCGAACTGATGGCAAACCCTGCCCATTCCACAATCGTAGGCATTTGATATTTTGGAATGGGACAACCTTGTCAAATTTTGCTCATTGATTTTAGCAAGACATGTGTTTGATATTTTCGAATGGGACGCCCTTTGCTGTCAGCAGCGTCGATCAATTTTTTCTTTATTCTTTAGTTGCGAAGTAAATATTGCCTCTGACATGTGAGTCGCTGAGATGCATAATCATCGATTGTTTTCAATGTTCTCTATGAATTGCCAGGTCTGTGTGTTTGATTGCAATGTATAGAAATGCTAAAAAGCTGCTCAAACTCTTTGTACTCCTTTTGTTCCTTTTTACTTTGCACATTGTGAAAGTGCATACTTTTTTGTATAAGATTGGTCAAAGTAGAGATACTTTGACTGCAGACAAAACTTGTATGCACGACTAGAAAGGACCGGAGGGAGTACATGTGAAACTGCTGCAAACGAGGTGATCACCCTGGGAATAATGCTAGTACGTATTGTTTTGCATGTTCATCCAATGCCAGTGATACAGGAATTCGAACTAATCGAAATAAATTCATTCATACACGGTCAGATTTCATATAAACATGCCGGATTTCATTACATTTCATACATTCTTCAACTAAAAAGGGGTGCGCTAGAGGTATAATTAATTAACCGAAGCTACCCACCTGTGTCCCGCTGAGCCGAACAGAAGCTTCAGTGACTTAACTGCAGGTGCAGTTGCATAACTGACATGTGGCCTGTTGGGCCCATGTGCCAGTCAGCCAATTGCACCAGTAGTTAAGTAGAAGCAGCGTTCTTCTCCAGCGCAGCTCTCCGACTCCACGTCGCCGCCAAGAAGCTAACCGGCCGTCAATGGTCAACCCGCCTAGCTTGGCTTCAACCAGAGGGTAGCAGCGGTGGCCTTACTTGGACCCGAGCGGCGGCGACCTACCGTGTTCTACTCTTCCTCGTTTTCTGTGTGGCGCGGCCTCGTTGGCAGTGGGGCGGGGCCTCGGCGGAGCCGGCGATGTCCTCTGTCTCGTTGCCGGCGGGCGGCGCCTCAGCGGAGCGGTGGAAATCCTCCCCCACGTTGCCGGCAGGGTGGGGCCTCAGCTGAGCCGGTGATGTCCTCTGCCTCATTGTTGGCGGGGTGGGGCCTCGGCGGAGCCGGCGGTGTCCTCTGCCTCGTTGTTGGCACCACGGGGCCTCGGCGGAGCAGGGCCTCGTCGACGCTAGCGGAGTGGGGACTCGTCGGAGTCGGCATTGTCCTCTGCCTCGTCCTCGGTCTCGCCAAACAGCGCCTCGCCCGCTTCATCGCCCTCTTTGCTAGCCTCTTTGTAGGCGGCCGCAGCCTCCGCCACCCGCATGCGGTACCGCCAGCGCTCGAGGCGGCCCTTGCGGGCGGAGCGGTACGAGTCGAGCAGCGCCTCCTGCTCCGCCCGCTCCGTGGTGATCTGCTCCTCCGCCTGCAGGTGCTCCTGCAGGAGATGGTGGTTGTAGGCGGTGTCGGCCTGCGCCTCCCGGAACTGCTCCTCACGCATCTGCCTCACCTTGTCCATATATTGGGCACGGGCCTCGCCGATGGTCATGGTGCAATGCACCGGCGAGGATGGCGCGGAGGAGGGGGTTGGCGCCGGATTGTCGACTACCATGTTCTCCATTGGGACGTCGTCGTCCTCCGGCTGCCTGCCGGCCAGCCGATCGGCAGCAATGGCTGCCATCTCCTTGTGGTCCGTCGTCCGCCCGTCCCGAAGAGCGCTGGAGCGCGAGGAAGCCATGGTGGGCAGTAGTGGTGTGGACAGGAGAAAGGGAACGGATGCGGATGACTGCGGCTATGGCCGGCGCAGCAGTTTATATAGCAATAGTGGGCGGGCGGAGGGACGGACGTGTGGCACCGGAGTAGCCGCCTCGGCAACCGTGTATCATTAATGTGGGCGGCAGATGGACGGACGAACGGCACTTGTGTCGTTTGAAGGCGGAGCAATCGCCTGCACCGGGAAGCCGGGCGGGCGGCGCTGACTATTTCGGGCGGAAAGCGCGCGCGGGCGAGGAGATGACTTTACTTGGAGAGGATGACAATGGGGACCCACCAGGTCCATAGCCTCACGTACGCAAGTGCCTCCTTATTATATATATATATATATATATATATAAAATTTATTTTGCTTCCTCCTAGTTTCCTGACATCACGGTCCCACACCATTGTCAACCTATGTAGTAGTCAATAAACGAGAGAATTGCACAAGAAGCGGCCGACGGCTGGGACCAAGCAGCTCGAGCAGTATTTGTGTTTTTGAGGTGTGAGCAGTGCAGAGTTTTTCGATGTTTAGCCCAGATATTAATTTTTCTCCTCTGAACAACAACGAAAACATCGCTGCAGGTATTAACTGGGCGGGCTGTGGCCCGTCTAGCCTAGGCCAGATATCCAGCCCAGATATTAATTTTTTTCAAGCTGAAAATGGCTAGCCCATCTATACTTTTTTTAGGAATACCCAGGCAAGGTCAAGTTGTTATTCTCCGCCCCGCTGAGCTGCAAATCTTTCCTAGGAGGGATGCATTAGGCTTAACAAGAAAATGGGCTTTAAGAAATAATAAATGGGATGTAATTATAAAAACTGGGCAGTAACTATAAAAAAATGCACCAAATACGTGATTACTTTATAAAATATTATTTTTGGATATTGAAAATTTTAATTTCATTAATTGTTGCGAGCGCAATGTTTCGTTGGATTTTTACGTAATATAAATTTATATTGAAATTGTATTTAATCTGACTAGAAATTTCGGGATAAAAATATTTCGGATCCCATCAAAATGCGGGATATTTTATTGAATTCTGTTTTGAACAGTTGGTTGAAATGGGCTGTACTTTTAACAAACTGTAAATGGGCTGTAGTAAATTCCATTAGAATTCAAAAATGGGCAACACATTCTTACAAATCTCAAATGGGCTATAAGTTCTCTGCCACACACTTCTGGCCTTACTAAGTTGACGCGTCCCCTAAAAAAACAGAGTTGACGCGTATGCAAGGATTTGTCAACTTATAGTCAACACACGGTTCTAGCAGCAGTGGCCGTTGGATGTCCATCCAACGGATGCCGTGCTTCTTCTTCAATCTCGGATATTCTAGCTTCACCCGCCCAAAAAATGATTCCTCCCCCTAACATCTGGGGCGCACCGTTTCGGAAGCTGACCTGTGGGCCTACTAAGTTGACGTACCAAGGGCTATGTCAACTTAGTCAATATAAATGATTCTAGCTGCAGTGACCGTACGATGTCCATCCAACGGCCGTCGTGCTTCTTCAACCTCTGGTCTTCTTGCTCCAGCCACCCAAAGCAGCGCCGGTCGTGCCGCATGCTCCTGCCTCCCGTGGCCGGCTGTGCTGCCGCGGAGGCCTCACCGCCCCCTACTACTCCCACCGCTGGCCGGGCCATCCCTCCACTCACCCACACCCCCTGTTATTCTGCAGCGACGGCAACGCAGCCGAACTAGTGAACCCTCGTACTCCTCTCCGCGTGTGCATCCACTGCCGCGTCTTCCCCGACTCCGCGTCGTCCCTTTCCTAGGCCTCGCCGTCGTCCATCGCCCTGGTGCTCTCGGCGCAGCGTGGTCAACGTGGTCATGGAACGACTTCCATCGGACGTGGACTTTACGTGCAGAGGCTGACAGCTGGGTCCACGGCAGCCGCAAGGAAGTGCCTCCTTATTACGCGCAAAATAATTATTCCTCCACCTGACAGCGGGGACCCATCGGACGGGCCACCGTATTTCGCGAAAAAAATGATTCGCCCCTGACTGCTGGGACCCACGAGCTACATCTTCGCACGCAAGGAAGTGCGTCCAAAAAAACGATTCGCCCCCCTGACTGCTCGGACCCACCAGCTACATCTTCGCACGCAAGGAAGTGCGTCCGAAAAAAATGATTCGCCCCCCGACTGCTGGGACCCACCAGCTACACCTTCGCACGCAAGGAAGTGCGTCCGGGCAAAAAAAATGATTCGCCCCCCTGACTGCTGGGACCCAGCAGCTACACCTTCGCATGCAAGGAAGTGCGTCCGGGCAAAAAAAAACAAAATGATTCGCCCCCCTGACTGCTGGGACCCACCAGCTACATCTTCGCAGGCAAGGAAGTGCCTGACAGTCGGGACCCACCTGGTCGAAGCGTACGTAGCGTTGTCATTCTGGTCGCGAACGTGTACGTACATACTAGTCGATGTAGAGGCGCGCACGTGTCGTAGTAGAGGCGCGCACGTGTCGTAGTAGAGGCGCGCACCTAGCATGTACACGTACGTACAGCGGCCAGGGTGCAAGAAAGAAAGTACGGCCACGTATGTGTACATACGGGCAGGGTCTCGAACGCCTACTCGCGCATACGTACGGCCAGGGCTCGTGTACATGGCTGGGTCGGAACGGAGAAACAGCATCGTCGTCGTGTTCATGGGGAGGCAATGGAATGCGTCGTGTTCATGGGGAGGCAACGGAATGCGTCGTGTTCATGGGGAGGCAACGGAATGCGTCGTGTTCATGGGGAGGCAACGGAATGCGTCGTGTTCATCGGAAGGCAACGGAATGCGTCGTGTTCATCGGGAGGTAACGGAACACGTGGGAGCCAACCGGCTAGGTCGGAACGGAATGCGTGGTCGTGTTCATCGGGAGGTCTTGGACGGAACAGGCGATGGAAATAAGGCCTGGCGTACCGCACGGAGGAAACGGACCTCCTACATTTGGAACGGGGTCCTGTTGATCGGGAGGGGTGTGGCGTACCGCAAAACGGAGGAAACGGACCTCCTACGGTCGAAACGGGGGTCCTGTTGATCGGGAGGGGTGTGGCGTACCCCAAAACGGACGAAACGGACCTCCTACGGTCGAAACAGGGATCCTTTTGATCGGGAGGGGTGTGGCGTACCGCAAAACGGACGAAACGGACCTCCTACGGTCGAAACGGGGGTCCTGTTGATCGGGAGGGGTGTGGCGTACCACAAAACGGACGAAACGGACCTCCTACGGTCGAAACGGGGGTCCTGTTCATCGGGAGGGGTGTGGCGTACCGTAAAACGGGACTCCACGGGATACTGTTCATCTCCACCGTCGACGTCCTCCAGCTTCCACGGGCTACCGTCGACCTCCTCCAGCCTCCATGGCCTCCTGTTCATCCAGCCTCCACCGCCCGCTACTCCACCGGCTACTGTTCAACCACCCCTCCACGGGCACCCCTCCACCGTCTACTGTTCATCCAACCCTCCACACCACGGGGTCCTGTTCAACCACCCCTCCAAGGGCACCCCTCCAACGTCTACTGTTTATCCAGCACTCCACCACACCACGGGGTCCTGTTCATCCAGAGGCAACGCCACCGCTCACTGTTCATCCAACCCCCCCCCCCCCCCCCCCCCGCAACGCTCACTGTTCATCCAATCGATCAGCTTCAGTTAGCAGCAGTAGCGAAGGAATCGCTCGATCGGGTTCAGTTAACAGCCATCGATCGATCGCTCGGGTTCAGTAATGCGTAGCCTGCAGTGCAATCGCTCGGGTTCAGTTAGAGCCCAACGCCTCGCTCGGGTTCAGTTAGAGCCAACGCCTCGCACACACGCGCATACGTGTATGAGAGAAACGCGCATCGCTCGGCCCCCAACCTCCCACCGTAACCGGGAACTCCCCGAAATTTTCCTCCCCCTCGCTTCTACCACGGTTTTTTCGTCATGGACGGCCCAAAGATTGTCATGCAGCTGCGTCTCCGGC
This sequence comes from Aegilops tauschii subsp. strangulata, assembly GCF_002575655.3. NCBI lineage: Eukaryota > Viridiplantae > Streptophyta > Magnoliopsida > Poales > Poaceae > Aegilops > Aegilops tauschii. The sequence goes on from NC_053036.3 coordinate 284,176,896, forward strand.
CCGCCCAGGACGAAAAGCCCATTTTCTGTCATGATTTTTTGTCATAGAAGTAGGAGCCCACCACATCTATGATGATACCGGGTTTTGTCACAATTATCGTCATAGAAGTGTCATATGTATGACAGAAAAAAAATTCGTTCGGCCCAAAATGTCACGGATGTGTCTTTTTTTGTAGTGCATGTAAGCATATCAATCGAGCACAAGCAAATATATCACCGGGACAAGCATGTAAATGTGAGGTAGTGACGCAAATATGTGTAACAAGAGAGTAAGCATCTACCTCAAAGTCATAGCAAGCATGGGCAAAGCGGTCAATGAAAGGTCTATGGTAGGCATAAGAAGCATTCACAACACCAAATAAAATGAAGTGTCTAAACACATGGATCAAGTGCAAGACAATCCAAGCATAATGTGCATGGGGTGTAGTGAATATCGTGTGGCACTCAATACAATGGAAAGAGCAATTGTTCATCATGTGTGAGGCAATCAAGGCAAGCATGTAGCAATCAAGGGGACATGGCATATGTGAAGTGATGACATTGTTGCAACCAAAAATATGAGAGGAGCAAGTAATCTAAGAATTGGATGCAACACACAAGGCATATATTTCATGATGCATGGAACAATGAAAATGACAAGTCGAAGCAAGATCTCTAACATGTTTGCAATCAAGTAGTCCAAGATGAGCAATAAGTCTCATGGTGCAAGCAACACAAGTAGTATGATCCGCAATATCCATGCTCAAGAAAGATGTCACCTTAAAGGTGTGTCCTTGTGTATTCTTCAAAAGGCCGAAGTGGTAGGAAAGGTGGTGTAGAAGTGAGTCGTGGTCGAATGTATGAGGCTCGCTCTCAAGAGCTTGAATGGTCAACTCACGTGAAGCGGAAGTCGACACAAAGTCCAACTATCCTACACATGCACAAAAGAAAGCAAAGCATGTATGCGCATGGTAGATAAACACATCATCCATCATGATGGTTCTCTTCTCTTGCACATAACCATTAGAAGCACAAGTGCATGAATAATATGATGCAACAATGGCTATATTCATGGCACTAGGTATGTGATGCAAAGTGGTAAGACAAGCATGCTTCACAAGGAATATGTCAAAATTTTGAAATATATATGAGAATGCTATGGGGGCAATCTCATTAGCAAGACTAAAGGCATAGTTGCACTCAATACCTGGAAAATCATCTAGCATGAGAGAGGCAACATATGGAGAGATATGACAAGAAGCAATTGCAATCATGTCCAAATCATGGAAATGGTTGTCGTCAACCGCATGAAATGAGCAAGTATGAATCATTGGTGATGCAACATAAGCAATCGTAGTAATCAAGTCATGCAAGCTAGTAGTGTGAAGATGCAACATATTAGAGGAAATCATGGCAATCATGTCATGTGAGCTAATAATAGGCATAGGCAATGCACGTGACATATCGCAAGCACAAACACAAAGCAAGATCATAGTATCATTATAGGAATGGGTCATAGGATGAACATGGCAATAACAAGCAATATCTCCACCAAGCTTGCAAATACACATACAAGTACTAGAATCTATCATCATGTGTAATGCAAAGCATGGGTCACAAATGCATGGCAAAGGCATAGGAATGGGCATATCATGCAAAGTGAACATGGCAAGATGGGCATAGAATATATATTGGACAACAACCCATAGCCAAGTGAGGGCCATGTAGAAGAAATGCGCGAAGTCCTTGCGCGAAGAGAGCGATGGGAAAGACAATCCATGGGATCCCAAGTCATCATTGCTCTCTAGAGCTCATTTTGTCAACTCGTGGGATTGTGAGGTTGACAAGTATTCATGGGTACTTACACAACGAATAAACAAACGAAAGAAATTGTGTGTGTGGTAAATGTACACATCATCCAACTTGATGTGTATGTGTACGTGTGAGTTAGTACAAGATAAGCATCGCTCAAAGAAATTTGATGCATGGTAAACAACATGTCATCCATCATGAAAGAATAGTTATTGTGTATAACATGATGGGGACACAAATTGAGAATGCAAGTATATGGCACATCAATAGCATGTTTATTCATAGGAAGCATATTGTGCACACAAGTATTGGGATCATGCAATGGATGGGATTGATCAAAATCTCCTAACATGTATGAGGAAACTATGGGGGTCTCCTCATGAGCAATATTGGAAACATCATATGGAGAATATGGGAAACATCCAAAACAACGCATATCCGGAGCTAGGTGGTCATGGCATGGCATATGAGATAAATGATGCAATGGGAGCATATCAAGATCATCACAAGAAAAACAAATGCCAATAACCATGGGCTTGTCATCTATGCCATATGTGCAAATTGTTTTAATTTTAATGGCATATGCATAGTCACTACAATGAGATTGTAAATATGACATATGATTGATCTCATGCATAGCATATGAAAAGTCAAGCGGATTGTCAAACATGATGTGACCTAGAGAATTGTCACAAGAAATCCTATGTAACATGGCATCACAAATAATGGACTCCACATGGCAATCATGAAACTCATCATAAATGGGTAAGAAATCATCACATAAGGAGGTCGCACTAGCATGAAGCAAGGAAATAGGTTGATCAACATCATGCAAGCAATCAATGTCAAGAATGTCCACTAGTGGGACTAGAGCATCACCTTCATCTATGTTACCTTGTTAATTCCACTCAAGTGGTGTAGGTGAGGTGGGAAGGACCAAATGGTGGTCATCTTCATCTTGATGGAACCATGTGGGGGTGCATCATATTCCACCATGGCCATCGTCTTGTCCAAAGGTAGGACGAAGTCATCAAGAATCGGCGCGTCATCATATATGGGACCTATCATCAAATGAGAAGACACAATAGAGGTAGAGGTTAAGTCGTTAGAAATCATAGTGGCCTCACATGCCCTATCAACTATCACACTCTCTCTATGTGGTGGTTAACTCACTCCCTCAAGGTAGGTGCACTCAATCTCACGGATGGTGGAGTCACTCATCTCAGTCAAGTGGTGGGGGTTGTGGCTCTCCTCACATGGGAATTGTGGCAACTCATCATATATGGGGCTAGTGGTGAAGTCACTCTCACTCTCGATATGGTGGCACAAGTCACTCAAGTCATCGTACGTCGCCATGGTCGAAGGGAAAATCCCATCCTCAACCATCTCGTCATCGTTGACATGGATGAAGGCCGAAGATGGCACATCATCACTTTCGCCTCCTAAGATGGAAGCATCATCCTTGCTCGTCACCATGTCGCTCGCCTCCAAAGCATGTTCCTTGATTGGCTCCATAGTCGTAGTCGTCGCCACACCATCTTGAAAAGGAGTCAAAGTAGACTCGGCACCATCAATGCCACAAAGAGGGATGGCGGTGAAGTCGAACTTGGGAGCATTGTCTTGGAGCTCGTCGGGCTTGGACATCATGGTGGTACTAGCCTCATGCTCGTTCTCATGGAGCTTGGTCGTCGTGAAGTGAGCTTGGGGTGGAGAAGCCTTGGCCTTCATGAGTTCTTGTTCCTCCTTGAGAGCACCAATGTAGTTGTCGTCGAGGGATTTGTAGTTCTCGGGGAAGATCGTCTTGGAGATGTCGTTGTGCAATCCCATCATGAAGTGGAACTTCATTGAAATGGGGTCGTCCACGCCAGCTCATCGCAAGGCATGCTTCATATCCTTGAAGTACTCGTCGATGGACTTGGATCCTTTGGGTGGTGTTCTCCAATTGGCGTAGAAGTTGTTCCGTGTAGGTTGGAGGCACAAACTCTCACCGCATAGCTCTCTTCGTCTTGGGCCAACTCATGTCATAGGTCTCCGAAGGTGTGTGAAGCCACCATGTGGACGCGTAGTCGTGGAAGTTCCTTGTGGCGCACTTCACTTGATCTTCGGGAGGAACTTGATGTAGCTTGAGGTAGTCGTCCATCAAATGCTCCCACTCGAGATACTCCTCGGGTTCTAGAGTCCCATAGAAAGGAATCTCATGGTCGGTGTCGAGGTCATAGTAGCTCGTGGAAGTCGCAGACTTGAGCTTGGGGAGCTTCTCTTGAGCGTAGTCTTGAGGTGCTTGTTGGCGAAAATGCCGTATATCCGAGGGTGAAGATGCCTTGAAGTCGCTTGGCGAAGATGCCAAGGGAGATGGTGAAGTCGTTGAGCAGTTGTTGGTGTTGAGCTCTTGACCTTCACATTCATGGTGGTGATGGTGTCGATGCCGACGTGACCTTGCCGGAGATGGTAGCTTGGAAAGCATGTGTACTTGAGCGTCTTCTCGAAGATTAGGAAGATCGCTTGTAGGACTTGATGAGGGCTTTGATCTCCTCCATTTGAACTTGCATCTTGGCATCGGTGGAGTTTTTCTTGGCATCGAACTCGTCGTTGTACCAAAGGTGAAATGTCTTGCCTATCCATCACAAGACTAGAGCAAATGTGAGTGGGAGAAAGAGAAGAACTAGACCAAATGTACCTTAACCAATGTTGAAGATGCATCAATGATCACTCAATAATGTAACAAGGAAATAGCACAATTGGTACCGGATCTTGTCAACTCTCACACCTACACAAGTAAAGCTTATGGTGGAGCTCGGTGAGGATAGTGGCACAAAAACTTAATGCAAAATGTTAGCAAGAGCCAATAATGTTGAAAGAGATTCACAAATTTGCAAGTGAAACAAGTAGACCAATAGCAATGAATGGCACACGGAAACACACACACGGATAGATAAATGGGGTCATGCAACCATGGAATGAGCACAAAATGTGGAATCCACGAAAAACGCTCGTGTTGCACAACTCAAGAGAGACGCTAGCACGATTGCTCAATAGGCGGATACGACACTTGTGCACAACCTATAAGATGCAAAATGGATAAACTTTCTAACCCAAGTATGCCATCTATGTATGGTTCCCGGTGTTTCTCTCAAGATGATCCAAGATGATCGGATATGACAATCTTATGCAATGTGGTGTGATGCTATGGCTATTGCTTACAAGCTCTTTGTTCACTCTTTTTCTTTGCTTAAGAGCTTATTCTTTTTTCTTTTTTTGTATGGCCACGATGCACAAACCAAGATAGCAAATGTGTATATGCGGGAACAATCTTGTGACACAAGAGATGATATGATATGAAGATACCAATATGATATGGTATGTATGCAATGGGACGTGTAGATCGATGATCACTAATGTGCACAAGTAACGTTGCCGGCAATACTCAAAGGCTAGTCTCGATAGGCAAGTGATGCAAAATGGGCTAGGGGTTATCAATGCAATTGCAAGGGGAATATACAATGGCGTCGTCGAGGTTACCGTCAATGATTTGTCATGTGTAAGCAAGGACGAATAATGATGAAGTGGTCAATGTCGATGACGACCTCGTGGAGATGATGAGTGGCGGTGTCGTTGATTTTGAATGGTCCCTAATTATCTGAAACACCTTAGGAAACGGAAAACCACGAACTCAAAATCTCAAAGGTCAAATGTCAAAATGGTGGTAGCGGAAAAGCAGTGGTGGTTGCGGAAGTGTTGGTGGAAACCCGGTCAAAATGGGTTATGGTGGTGGAAGGGTATGATGGGCTATACATGGTGTCAGAGTTGAAAGCACGGTCCCTAAGTAGCCTAAACACCTTAGGAGACACAAGCCACAACTCAAACAAGCTCAAACAAAATTGGGTTAAGTTGGGGTGGTGGAAGTGTATGGTGGGTAAGCCTATGCGGAAGTTATGGTGGTAGTTGATGAAGAAGCAATCGTCCCTAGGTAGCCTAAACACCTTAGGAGACTCGAATCATAACTCAAACAACCACAAATGCGATGGGGAACAAAATGGGTTAGGTTGTGGAAGTCGGTGGTGGTTATGCGGATGATATGGTGGAAGCCCTAGGCAAAGATGCCAAAGTACCAAAAATTTGCTGGAGTCAAATGGTTTTGGAAGTATTTTTGTGGGATGGGGGATTTAAATAGCTTAAAGAACGTCAAAATCGGACTCCGGATGAATTAATTATGCATGAAACGGTGAAACAACGAAGGCTGAATTCCCAGGGGTCCGACATCCGGGGTCGGGGCCGGATATCCGGGGGCTGTCTATCCACAGAGCACTAATTTTGCGTTCTAGGTGCCAGATGTTCGGCCGGGGACCCGGATGTTCGGCCCGATGGCCCGGATGTCCGGCCCAACGATTCCAGATCTTCTTTGGGGCGGAAATTTTTGAATTGGAGGTGGAAATTGATGATTTCAAGGGCAAAATTGGAGAGATTTCGTGGATGGAAAGTGGGGAAACTTGGGGATATGCTAGATCCACTTGAAACCAATCAAATCCATGGATCAAATCCAACAAAACATCATCAAACCAACAAATCACAAAAAAATTGGGGCTATTTTTGGTGGGGATTTTCGAAATTGGGGAGGAACACAACAAAATCAAGCTAGAAAACAGGGGGTAGGGGCTCCAAATTCATGATCAATGTGGCTCATGATACCAAGATGATGTAGGGTGGAACCATAGACGCCCGATCTTTCACGATTGGAGGGCATCCTACAAAGAACACGAAGAACACGAGGGGAAACGCGTGGGAAATCACGAGGGGAAACTAGAGGAAACACTCAAATAGACAAGAAGCGATCACACATGTGCTAGATCCTTGAAACACACAGAGATACATGATCCGAATCCAACAAAGGACGATACATAGGGTAACTAGTTCATCTCCATGAGGATGTCTTGAATCCACGAGGGGATCTTCCCGTGAGGGGTCTTGAATCCAAGGTGGATCTTCTCCGTAGAGGCTGAGGTCTCTCTCGTGGAGTATATCCGTATGGATGAGCAAAGCACTATCTCTAAATGAGCTAATCCTTTGCTAACCCTAACTAGGAGGTGGAGTTGGAGTATATATAGTCTAAGCCACGAAGGGGTAAGTGAGGAGGGGATACATGGGCCTCGGGCCCTGTCCATGCGAGCAGGCAGGCGCCGGATGTCCGGGCTGGGGGCCGGATGTCCGGCTATTCATGAGATGCCGGATGTCCGGGGCACTGGCCGGATGTCCGGCCTGGCGGTGGCCGAATCTGTTCTTCTCTGGATAGGCGTCGCTGGATTTCCGAGATTGGTCGCCGGATGTCTGGGCGTTGCTGCGGCGCCGGATGTCCGGGCTGGCGCTGGATGTCCGGCCGCTGAAGCTCTTGGCCTTCTGTTGGTGCAGCTCCTGGGCGGCTGCACAGGCGCCGGATGTCCGGCCCTTGGCCCGGATGTCCGGCCGCTGTAGCGTCAGCAGCGCCGTCTTCTTCTGTCGTCGCTTCCAGGCTTCCCTCGCGGATGGTGTAGTTGTTCCTTGGCGCTTGCACTCCTCCTCAACATCCGTGAAGCTCCGACAATACCTATGCATGCACACGGGAGAAGTGTCAATTAGTATACCATCCTCGAAGGGGTCGAGTGAGCACGTGTAAAGGATATGATTCACCTTTGTGTATGTGAAGTAGAGGTTGCACATGTCACTTGCCAAACGGACTCCTGACATGGTGATGTCCATAGGATGCTCCACCTCACCTCATCAAGTCCTACAAGCGATCTTCCTCATCTTCGAGAAGACACTCAAGTATACAGGCTTCCAAGCTACCATCTCAGGCAAGGTCACACCAGCATCGACACCATCACCACCACGAACGTGAAGGTCAAGAGCTTAACACTAACAACCGCTCAACGACTTCACCATCTCCCTTGGCATCTTCACCAAGCGACTTCAAGGCATCTTCCCCTTCGGGTATACAGCATCTTCGCCAACAAGCACCTCAAGAATACGCTCTAGAGAAGCTCCACAAGCTCAAGTCCGCGACTTCCACGAGCTACTATGACCTCAACACCGACCATGAGATTCCTTTCTATGGGACTCTAGAACACGAGGAGTATCTCGAGTGGGAGCGTTTGATGGACGACTACCTCAAGCTACATCAAGTTCCTCCCGAAGATCAGGTGAAGTGCGCCACAAGGAACTTCCACGACTACGCGTCCACATGGTGGCTTCACACACCTTCGGAGACCTACGACATGAGTTGGCCCAAGACGAACAGAGCTATGCGGCGAGAGTTCGTGCCTCCAACCTACACGGAACAACTTCTACGCCAATTGGAGAACACCACCCGAGGATCCAAGTACGTCGACGAGTACTTCAAGGAGATGAAGCATGCCTTGTGACGAGCCGGCGTGGACGACCCCATTTCAATGAAGTTCCACTTCATGATGGGATTGCACAATGACATCCCCAAGACGATCTTCCTCGAGAATTGCAAATCCCTCGACGACAACTACATTGGTGCTCTCAAGGCGGAACAAGAACTCATGAAGGCCAAGGCTTCTCCACCCCAAGCTCACTTCGCAACGACCAAGCTCCATGAGAACGAGCATGAGGCTAGTACCACCATGATGTCCAAGCCCGACGAGCTCCAAGACAATGCTCCCAAGTTCGACTTCACCGCCATCCCTCTTTGTGGCATTGATGGTGCCGAGTCTACTTTGACTCTTTTTCAAGACGGTGTGGCGACGACTACGACTATGGAGCCAATCAAGGAACATGCTTTTGAGGTGAGCGACATGGTGACGAGCAAGGATGATGCTTCCATCTTAGGAGGCGAGAGTGATGATGTGCCATCTTCGGCCTTCATCCATGGCGACGATGACCAGATGGTTGAGCATGGGATTTTCCCTTCGACCACGGCGACGTATGATGACTTGACTGACTTGTGCCACCATATATAGAGTGAGAGTGACTTCACCACTAGCCCCATATATGATGAGTTGCCACAATTCCCATGTGAGGAGAGCCACAACCCCCACCACTTGAGTGAGGTGAGTGACTCCACCATCCGTGAATTGAGTGCACCTACCTTGAGGGGTGAGTGAACCACCACATAGAGAGAGTGTGATAGTTGATAGGGCATGTGAGGCCATTATGATTTCTAACGACTTAACATCTACCTCTATTGTGTCTTCTCATTTGGTTCTAGATCCCATATATGATGACGCGCCGATTCTTGATGACTTCGTCCTACCTTTGGACAAGACGATGGCCATGGTGGAATATGATGCACCCCCCACATGGTTCCATCAAGATGAAGATGGCCACCATTTGGTCTTTCCCACCTCACCTACACCACTTGAGTGGAATTAACAAGGTAACATAGGTGAAGGTGATGCTCTAGTCCCACTAGTGGACAATCTTGACATTGATTGCTTGCATGATGTTGATCAACCTATTTCCATGCTTCATGCTGGTGCGACCTCCTTATGTCATGATTTCTTACCCATTTATGATGAGTTTCATGATTGCCATGTGGAGTCTATTAGTTGTGATGCCACGTTACATAGGATTTCTTGTGACAATTCTCTAGGTCACATCATGTTTGACAATCCGCTTGACTTGTCATATGCTATGCATGAGATCAATCATATGTCATATTTACAATCTCATCGTAGTGACTATGCATATGCCATGAAAATTAAACCAATTTGCACATATGGCATACATGAAAAGCCCATGGTTATTGGCATTTTTTCTCTTGTGATGATATTGATATGCTCCCTTTGCATCATTTATCTCATATGCCATGCCATGACCACCTAGCTTCGGATATGCATTGTTTTGGATGTTGTCCATTTTCTCCATATGATGTTTCCATTATTGCTCATGAGGAGACCCCCGTAGTTTCCTCATACATGTTCGGAAATTTTGTTCAATCCCATCCATTGCATGATCCCAATACTTGTGTGCACAATATGCTTCCCATGAACAAACATGCTATTAATGGGCCATATACTTGCATTCTTAATTTGTGTCCCCATCATGTTATACGCAATAACTATTCTTTCATGATGGATGACATGTTCCTATACCATGCATCAAATTTCTTTGAGCAATGCTTATCTTGTGCTAACTCTCACGTGCACATACACATCAAGATGGATGATGTGTACATTTATCAGCCACACAATTTCTTTGGTTTGTGTCTCTTTTGTGTAGGTACCCATGAATACTTGTCAACCTCACAATCCCATGAGTTGACGAAATGAGCTCTAGAGAGCAATGATGACTTGGGATCCCATGGATTGCCTTTCCAACCGCTCTCTTCGCGCATTTCTTCTACATGGCCCTCACTTGGCTATGGGTTATTGTCCATTACATATTATATGCCCATCTTGCCATGTTCACTTTGCATGATATGCTCAGACCTATGCCATTGCCATGCATTTGTGACCCATGCTTTGCATTACACATGATGATTGATTCCAATACTTGTATGTGTATTTGCAAGCTTGGTGGAGATATTGCTTGTTATTGCCATGTTTGCTTTGTGCCCCGTGCCTATGATGATACTATGATCTTGCTTTGTGTTCGTGCTTGCGATATGTCATGTGCATTGCCCATGCCTATTATTTGCTCACATGACATGATTGCCATGATTTCCTCTAGTATGTTGCATCTTCGCACTACTAGCTTGCACGACTCGATTACTATAATTGCTTACCTTGTTGCGTCACCGATGATTCATACTTGTTCATTTCATGCGGTTGATGACAACCATCTACATGCTTTGCACATGATTATTATTGCTTCTTGTCATATATCTCCATATGTTGCCTCTCGCATGCTAGATGATTTGCCATGTATTGAGTGCAACGATGCATTTAGCCTTGCTCATGAGATTGCCCCCATAGCATTCTCACATATATTTGGAGATTTTGACATATTTCTTGTGAAGCATGCTTGTCTTACCTCTTTGCATCATATACCTAGTGCCATGAATATAGCCATTGTTGCATCATATTATTCATCCACTTGTGCTTCTAATGGTTATGTGCAAGAGAAGAGAACCATCATGATGGTTGATGTGTTTATCTACCATGCGCATACATTCTTTGCTTTCTTTTGTGCATGTGTAGGATACTTGGACTTTGTGTCGACTTCCGCTTCACATGAGTTGACCATTCGAGCTCTTGAGAGCAATCCTCATACATTCGACCACGACTTGCTTCTACACCAACTTTCCTACCACTTCGGCATTGTGAAGAATGCACAAGGACACACCTTCAAGGTGACATCTTTCTTGAGCATGGATATTGCGGATCATACTACTTGTGTTGTTTGCACCATGAGACTTATTGTTCATCTTGGACCACTTGATTGCACACATGTTAGAGATCTTGCTTCGACTTGTCATTTTCACCGTTCCATGCATCATGATATATATGCCTTGTGTGTTGCATCCAATTCTTGGATTACTTGCTCCTCTCATATGTTCGGTTGCAACAATGTCATCACTTCACATATGCCATGTTCCATTGATTGCTACATGCTTGCCTTGATTGCCTCACACATGATGAACAATTTCTCTTTCCATTGTGTTGAGTGCCACGCGATATTCACTACACCCCATGCACAGTATGCTTGGATTTTCTTGCACTTCACCCATGTGTTTAGACACTTCATTTTATTTGGTGTTGTGAATGCTTCTTATGCCTACCATAGACCTTTCATTGAGCGCTTTGCCCATGCTTGCACATATTTGCATCACTACCTCACATTTACATGCTTGTCCCCATGATATATTTGATTGTGCTCGATTGATATGCTTACAAGCCATGTCAGAATCCTTTGTCACACCATATGCTTTGCATAATGATGACACTTGTTTGGTGACTCACCTCTTGAATGCTTGGTTTTGCACTAATGCGAACCACATATGTTTTTCCAAGTGTTTGTTGTCCTTACTCCTTTTGAAGGAATCACAAGATGGTGCGACATTGGAGAGTGCCCATTTCAAGCTTCAAGATGACAAGTACTTGGTGAACGTCCACTTCTACACGACGAAGCCATCTCTTTCCCATGGTGATTTGGTTTTCGATCCGAGGTCGGATCTTTCCCAAGGAGGGGGAGATGATGCGGAGCATCCTATGGACATCACCATGTCAAGAGTCCATTTGGCAAGTGACACGTGCGACCTCTACTTCACATACGCAAAGGTGAATCATCTCCTTTACACGTGCTCACTTGACCTCTTCGAGGTTGGTATACTACTTGACACTTCTCCTGTGTGCATGCATAAGCATTGTCGGAGCTTCACGAAAGTTGAGGAGGAGTGCAAGCGCCAAGGAATAACTACACCATCCGCGAGGGAAGCCTGGAAGCGAAGACGGAAGAAGATGCAGCTGCTGACGCTATAGCAGCCGGACATCCGGGCCAACGGCCGGACTTCCGGTGCCTATGCAGTCGCCCAGGAGCTGCACCAACAGAAGGCCAAGAGCTTCAGCGGCCGGACATCCGGCGCCTCTGCAATTCCCGGACATCCGGTGACCAACCCTGGAAATCTGGCGACGCCTATCCAGAGAAGAACAGATTCGGCCACCGCCAGGCCGGACATCCGGCGTCTCGCGAACAGTCGGACATCCGGTGCCTGCCTGCGCGCATGGACAGGGCCCGAGGCCCATGTATCCCCATTCCCACTTACCCCTTCGTGGCTTAGACTATATATACTACTCCCCTCCTCCTAGTTTGGGTTAGCAAAGTATTAGCTCATTTAGAGATAGAGCTTTGCTCATTCATACGGATCTACTCCACGAGAGAGACCGCGACCTCTACGGAGAAGATCCACCTTGGATTGAAGACCCGTCACGGGAAGATCCCCTCGTGGATTCAAGACCTCCTCATGGAGATGAACTAGTTACCCTATGTATCGTCCTTTGTTGGATTCGGATCATGTACCTCTTTGTGTTTCGAGGATCTAGCACATGTGTGATTGCTTCTTGTCTATTTGAGTGTTTCCTCTCATTTCTCCTCATGATTTCCCTCGCATTTCCCCTCGTGTTATTCGTGTTCTTCGTAGGATCCCCTCCAATCATGAAAGATTGGGCGTCTAGGGTTCCACCCTACATCACATGATCTCGTACCTCGGGTGGTGGTGCAGCCCTACCGTTGCGATGATATGCATGAGGACGACCTGGTGGTGATGGTGTTGGTGGTTGTACGTAGTTCTGATTTTGATCAACCTCATCCTCGTAATGGTCCTCCACCTTTGCAGTAGCAGCAGGAGCTACAGAAGCATCAACAGTAGGTACAGCGGCACCAGAATTTTGACCAGGCTCAAGGGGAACGCGCAGTGCTCGTCCCACTTGATTTGGAAGGCGATGTTGTTGTTGTTGCTGTTGTTGTTGTTGTTGTTGGTGGTGGTGGTGGTGGTGGTGGTGTTGTTGCTGTAGAGGTGCGATAGGTGCAGCGGGAGGTGGTTGTGGAAGACGCATGAGCAATTCATTAAACTTGGTATCGAGCTTTGTTTCGAACGCCTTCTCAATGCTATCTATCTTCTCCACCTCTTCAAATCTGTTTAGCACATCTTCCACTTGTCCACTCACCATTTGCTGAAACTTATCATGTAACTCTTTGTTCGTCATGTTCTCCCTGTCAGTCTCGTCGGCTTGTGATCCTGCCATGGTTAGCAGTAAGAGAAAAACACAAGAATATGATCCTATAGACTACTAGGAAGTGGCTGTGGTGTTGTGGAAAGTCACAAATCCGTCAAGCGAATCTCAAAGTCTTACCAGTTCTTACCAAGCAGCAGGTGGTGATTGGCAACCGTTGTAGTCAAAACTTTCAAAGCTTGGATAGAGCGATTGCCAAGGAGAGTCAAACGCATGACGTAGATGTATGTGGAGCTAGGAATGCTTATAATATGGTAGCAAAAAGGGTCAGCACTAATCAATTCAGAGATGCAAAGTTGAATAAACGCTCAACGATGGTACTGTGCTGGTCCTAGGCTAGACCGTTCTAGAGACGCGAGCCTAGAACACTAACAAAATCGTGGTGCGGCACAGAAGCAAGGGAAAAGCCCACTCTAGAAAAAAACGCTCTCTTTTTTTGCGCTCCTTTTTTTTGTGAAAAATCACTATAATGGCGAGTGTCTCAAAACACTCCCAAGTCAAATTAACAGGATAGGCATAAAAAAAATTTGTCTAAACTTTTTTTAGAAATCAGGGCAGCGACGACGAAAAGGTGCGACAAAAAATCACTATGATGGCGAGTGTCTCAAGACTCAGAAAATCCTAAAAATAGGATAGGGAAAATTATTTTCGCCTGCCGAAATTTTGGCCTAAAAACTGCCCGGGGGTCTCCAGACTCTTTTTTTTTGGAAACCTACTCAGGCAAGGAAGCACGAATCAGAAAATAGATGGATCTCAAAAACAAACCTAATATGAAAAGAACTCGGATTGGTGGTGGACAGGCGGATGTATATGTGGACTCGGATTGGTGGTTGACAGGCGGATGTATATGTGGACTTGAATTGGTGGTGGACAGGCGGATGTATATGGCAACGGTAAGGAATATGTTGGTGGTGGTGGTATATGGCAGGAGCGATGAGGACGGTGCGGCGGTGTAACATCCCAAATTTTCAATTTGGAATATTATACATTAGATCATCATGCATATCATATTTTATTGCATTTCGGTTTGCGATCCTCGAAATTCTAAGCAACTCAAGGACCCACGAAGAGAGTTGGGGATTTCATGATTTTCATATTTGAATTGTATCAAATATCGAAACGAGGATAATTTGTTTTAATTATTTTCTCTCCGAAAATATTTCATATCAAAATACATGAGAGGAGATAATATGACTTCTCTAAAAATAATGAAATATTGGAGGAAAAATATTAAAAACAAATATTTGATTTTATTCGGATTTTATTTCTATTTTATTTGCCTAGGAAAAATATGCGTTTTTCAAAATTGATTTTTAGGCCCAAATAACTGTTCATCTTGTCCGGCTTATTTTTAGAGGATAGGGAAAATTTATTTCGGGTTTTTTGGAGTCCGTTTAGTATTTCTTTTCTTTCTTTTTCTGCACGTCCGAATTTTTTTTTTAAAAAGTCAAACCGACTCGAGCCGTAACCGGCCAGGACTCCGCCCAGCCGGCCCTCTTAAATAGCGCCGCCCCGAGCCCCAGCCCACCGAAGCCCGCCGCCACCTAAACCCTAACCCTAGCCTGACCCCGCCGCCGCCGCCGCCGAGTCCCGCCGCCGCCGCCGGAGCCGCCGCCGCCCCGTTCCGCCACCCTGCCGCCGATCCCCCATGCCACCGGAGCCTCCATCCACCGCCGCCCGCCGAGGTAGCCGCCGCCGCCGGGGGTTTTCTTCAGAAAACCACCCGGTGTTTTTTATAAAAACCGCGGTTTATTTTTTTTATAGATTGGTTCGGTTTTTCCGGTTTAGTTATTTTGCAGTCGTTCGTCCGTACGTTTGCTTTAACGAACGGTTTTCGTCGTTTAACCGCAGACAGCGAACGTTCTTCGTTAGCCTGTTCGTTAGTTTTTCTTTTTCTCGGATTTTTCGCGAATATTTTCGATCACGATTTCTGATCCGATTTTCGTTTTAGTATAACTTTTCGCTCGTTTATCGGAATCAGGCGATTCAAGCACCTAGAGTTTCGTCTCGAAACCCTCTTTCCGTTTAACCAACTTAAACAAGTTTTTGCTACTGTAAAATTTGACTTAAGTCCAGATTAGTAAACGGAGCTTGTTTCTTTCGCAGTTTGAGTTTCATTGCTTCGTTCGATTTGATTCTTTTTGCAAACCGGAGCTCTTAAATTGAACTTTCTGGTTAGATCTCTTACTTTGCGTTTTACCCGTGCACCCTTGCTTGATTTCTTATGTATGTTATTGTTTGTTTGCGATAGAGTACCCGGAGTGCGAAGCGTGCTACTACGAGTCTCTAGGTTTCACGGATCATCAGCAAGGCAAGTAACACTTTGATCATACCTCTTTACCTCCCAGTTTTATTGCATTAGATCAACCCTCAAACTATTGCATGGTTAGGAACTGATTTAAATTGTGGGTTTGGGAAGTAGATAAGGTAGTACCTATTGCCCTGTTTATTATCAAACCATTGGGAGTTACTTCTACGTTGCTTATATTGCTATGCTATGCTAGTAGACGTGGATTGGGTTTGAGTGATTACATGACAGATGTGAGGATGTTAATTAATGGTTCAACTTAAAGTGGCTACTTAAATACACATCTGGGTGGATTGAGGCACCTGGGGAACCCAGTGTTGCCTCTTTTTTTTGGAAATCCCGGGGTACCGTGTGATTCTCCTATGGACCGCCACCCAGGCTCAAAGGGATCATGAGATTATTCATGCTAGAAACTTCTGTGTGCAGCCACAAGCTTTTATGGGCTCTAGCATAGTTGATTAAGTCGTGTGAACTCTTATAGTGGTAGACTAGCAGATGTAGGGGAATGTAGGTGTAACTGTCTACCCATCGTAAGGTGCTAACGCTTCTGAAAGACTGTGTCTCGGTCATCCGTTTCTCAAACACCATGTAGTGCGAGAAATCAAATGGAGGAGATCGAGTCTTGTGGGGAAAAGTGCGCAACCCTCTGCAGAGTGTACAATCTAATCATGGTTAGCCGTGTCCCCGGTTATGGACATCTTGAGTATCTAGTTCTTGGATTATCATGTGAATCTCATCATGTTACTTAATTAAATTTGTTGGGTTTAATGAAGATTGCTTAATTGGGATTGAGTTGGGTGAACCTTCTCAATGTTTAACAACCACCATGATAGTTAAATAAAATTTATTCCTTTGTTGTAGGGAAAAATTGGCTTTTCGCAAAATTGTAACCATAGAGCTTTCCACCAGCCAAATATGCATGTAGTGTTAGCATTATTCTGCTCATTACTCTCTATGTGTTACTTTGCCAGCATATTCCATGTGCTGGCCCGTTTTCGGGCTGCAACGTATCATGTTGCAGACTTTTCAGACGACGATTAAGGTGCCATAGGTCGTGGTCTTATACTCAGTGATGCCGTTGGAGTTGATGGACTCACTTTATCTTCCAAGTCTTCCGCTGTTATCGTTTTAGATGGCCTTAAGCCATATTTATTGTAATAAGTTCTCTTTTGAGACATTCGATGTAATAAGTGTGTGATTGCTACTCTGTTATAAATCCTCCAAGTACTGTGTGTGTCAGCATTACCGATCCAGGGATGACACTTATGCACAGAGATCAGACTATTTGAGGTCTGGTCGCTACAAAGATGGTATCAGAACACACGCTGACTGTAGGACACGACCACTAAGCTAAAGCCCTAGATCACTACTCTCTTCTCATTTCTGACTCCTCTCCTTTCTTCCACTCTTTTAGGATGGCGGATGCAAGGAAGAAGTTCGCGCAACCGGATGAGGATACACCTTTTGGACGACACTTGAAGGAAGTTACTAGGTACCTGAACATCGGAATACCAAGCTTCACCGGGACCTACAACGCCACTTTACTAGAAGAGGAGCGTTGGATGATTCAAGTTCAAGTTCCAGGAAGGACGTTCACGCCAGTCACTGAGCCCATAGAGTTTTCTTTCGATGCACCAACCTGGAGTCTAGGAAAGAGCATGGCAGCCCACATCACCATGGGACGCATTGGAGAAGTGTACCACAATGATCTCAAGGATACTATCCATCAGATTTGTGGGCGCCAAGACAAGCAATGGGAGATGATCAGCACCAGGAAGGATAGATCTATTGCAGCATTCATTCAGGAGTTAAACCAGCACATTCGACGCCAGGAGAACCAGATGTGCGCAGGCATGGCGGATTTGAAGAAAGCAATGACAAGGATTACGGAGCTGGAGGAAGAACTCAAGGCTACACACGAAGATTATATGGAGGAAATCGTCGCACTAGTAGAGAAGAATGGTGACCTGACAAAGAAGCTAGGAGTTTTCATGGGAGACCATGCGCCAGGAGGAGAAGATGACAGTTCCACTTGCCCGGAGAACTATATCATCATCGACGACACCGACTCGGACCCTGACGATAGTGATGATGACTATGTTGATGAAGCTGTTGCAGATATCATGGAGTCTTCGACCGATCAATTTTTCTAATCGACCACCATATCAGTAGTAGTATTCCACCATGTATATAGTATAGTCCAAGCACTTTGTAACGATAGTTAGATCGATTGTATGCCTTGTTTGAATTGATTGGAGTGATATGATTGTGTTTGTCTCATGTGCATATGGGTAGTGTTTTCCCTCTAGATCTTATTCTATCCTATTTTCTCATCTTTTCTAAACCCATCAGATGCCTCCGAGACGCGACACCGGATTTGTTTTCCCACCGGAGATCACTCAGTTGATTCAGCAGCAGAATGCCCTGATGCAAGTGCTAGTTCAGAACCAAGGAAACAACAACAACAACAACAACAACAACAACAACCCACCACCACCACCACCAGTTGGCCACTTAGCCCGTTTTCTTAGGCTGAATCCGCCGGTGTTTTCTAGCAGCACCGAGCCGATTGTTGCAGATGATTGGCTTCGCAAGATTGATAGGGAGTTGACCACTGCAGGATGCACAGATGCGGAGAGAGTGCGTTTTGCCGCACATCAGCTTGATGGACCCGCAGCATCATGGTGGGAGAATTACACAGCCACACACCCCATTGACACTGTGACATGGGACCAGTTTCAGCAAGCTTTCCGTACTGCCCATGTTTCAGCAGGAGCTATGGCCATGAAGAAGCGTGAGTTTCGCAACTTACGCCAAGGATGACGTACCGTTGGCCAATACGTGGAGGATTTCAGTAAGTTAGCACGTTATGCCCCAGATGACGTTGCTACGGATGCAGCTAAGCAGGAGAAGTTTCTGGAAGGACTGAATGATGAGCTGAGCATGCAGTTGGTGGTGGCAACTTTTAACAACTACCAGGAGTTCGTAGACAGAGCTCTCATGATTGAAGGGAAGCAGCAGCAGATTGAGAGCCGTAAGAGGAAGTATGGACAAGGAAAGTACAGTACAGGAGCTCATCAGAAGCCTTGTTTTACCCTGAACTCGGGAGGACACCTTCAGCATAACCACGGAGGTCATAATCACAATGGAGGGAGCTCACACAATCATAGTGGCCCCAAGAATGGGTATGGTAATGGAGGAAGCAATGGACGGAACCGTTCCAACCCATAACCCCAGCCAAGAAGGATCTGAGCCACGTCACTTGCTACAAATGCCAGAAGACTGGACATTATGCAAATGAATGTCCTGAAGCTAAGAATGGCAATGGCAATGGAAGGTCGGGGAAGAAGCCGAACCCTTTCAACAGAGGACAAGTGAACCACGTTAACGTGGAGGAGGTAGAAGCCCAGCCTGATGTAGTAATAGGTAAGTTTTTGGTTAAGTCATTTACTGCAATCGTTCTTTTTGATACTGGTGCATCACATTCATACATATCAAGGGGATTTGTGGATAAGTATAAGTTGCCCACCAAAGTTCTTAGAACACCTATGTTAGTAACCTCGCCAGGAGCAGAGTATATGGCAAGCCAAGGATGTTTTCAGATGCCATTGGCCATATGTAGGCATGTTTTCCCCTCAGACCTAATAGTTTCGGAGTCGCAAGGTTTGGATGTGATTTTCGGAATGGATTGGCTATCGATGTATGGAGGAAACATCGATTGCGCCAGTAAGACGATTTTGCTTACCACCCTAGAAGGAAGAAGGATTAAGTATGTATCCCGGCATGTGCCGAAGAGGACTCAAGTAAATTCCTTATCAAGAGTTGTACAGGAGGAAGTACCAGTAGTGAAGGATTTCCCTAACGTATTTCCAGAGGAGTTGCCAGGCATGCCACCGGATAGAGACATTGAGTTTTTGATTGAGCTTTTGCCAGGCACAGGGCCGATATCTAAGAGACCGTACAGGATGCCCGCTAAGGATTTGGAAGAAATTAAGAAGAAGATTAAGGAGTTACTGGATAAGGGATATATTCGCCCAAGTTCGTCACCTTGGGGATCACCAGTACTTCTAGTGGAGAAGAAAGATGGATCGTTGAGGATGGTTGTTGATTATCGTGGATTGAATGAAGTAACAATCAAGAACAAGTACCCACTGCCGATGATCAATGATCTGTTTGACCGACTACAAGGAGCTAAAGTATTTTCCAAGATTTATTTGCAATCAGGATACCACCAGTTGAAGAATCGAGAGCAGGGTATACCCAAGACAACTTTTACCACAAGGTATGGGCTATATGAGTACACCGTTATGTCATTTGGCCTGACTAACGCACCTGCCTATTTCATGAACATGATGAACAATGTGTTTATGGAGTTTTTGGATAAGTTTGTCGTAGTGTTCATTGATGATATTCTGGTCTATTCGAAGAATGAAGAAGAGCATAAGGATCATTTGCGTTTGGTACTTGGAAAGCTCAGAGAACATCAGTTATATGCCAAGTTCAACAAGTGCGAGTTTTGGTTAAAGGAAGTTGGATTCCTTGGACATGTTATATCCGGAGAAGGAATAGCAGTAGATCCCACCGAGGTTAACACTGTGACAAGTTGGGAATCACCCACGTCAGTTGGAGAGATCCGGAGTTTCCTTGGACTCGCAGGATACTACCGGAGGTTCATTGAGAATTTCTCAAAGATTGCAAAGCCTATGACGGAATTGTTGAAGAAGGACACCAAATTCAATTGGACGGAGGAATGTGAGGCCGGTTTTCAGGAGTTGAAAAGACGCTTGGTTACATCACCAGTGTTGATTCTACCAGATCAACGCAAAGATTATGAAGTGTATTGCGACGCTTCTCGTCGAGGACTTGGAGCAGTGCTTATGCAGGAGGGAAGAGTTGTTTCATATGCCTCACGACAGCTTAAACCCCATGAGTTGAATTATGCTACACATGATTTGGAGTTAGCAGTCGTAGTGCATGCGTTGAAGTCATGGAGACATTTTCTCATCAGAAACCATTGTGAGTTGTACACGGATCACAAGAGTTTGAAGTACATTTTCACGCAGAAGGAGCTGAATCTCAGACAGAGGAGATGGCTAGAGCTCATTAAGGATTATGATATGAGATTGCATTATCCCCAGGAAAGGCTAACGTAGTAGCTGATGCGTTGAGCCGCAAGAGTCATGTAAATACCCTCATGACCGGAGAGTTACCCAAGGAGTTAGCAGAAGACCTTTGCGAGCTGCGTTTGGAGATAGTTCCAAGAGGTTATGTAGCAGCGTTGGAAATTCAGTCTACTTTGATGGATAAGATCAGAGAAGCTCAGAAGACGGACAAGGAGATTGCCGAGATAAAGGAAAGGATGAGTAAAGGAAAAGCCAAGGGATTTCGTGAGGATGAGCACGATACCTTATGGTTTGAGGACCGCGTATATGTGCCCAATGATCAGGAGATCAGGAAGTTGATTCTGCAAGAGGCCCATGATTCACCATATTCGATCCACCCAGGAAATACCAAGATGTACCTGGATTTAAAGGACAGTTTCTGGTGGACCGGAATGAAGAAGGATATTGCGGAGTATGTAGCAGTTTGTGATGTATGTCAGAGAGTGAAGGCAGAGCATCAGAAGCCAGCAGGATTGCTACAACCATTGTCGATACCCAAATGGAAGTGGGATAAGCTAGGCATGGATTTTATCACGGGATTGCCCAGGACTCGTTCAGGCTATGACTCGATATGGGTTGTAGTCGATCATTTGACGAAGGTAGCTCATTTCATCCCCGTGAAGACCACTTACACTAGTGCTAAGTTGGCAAAGATATACATGACCAGGATCGTATGTCTGCATGGAGTTCTGAGGACCATTGTATCAGATAGAGGAACCCAGTTTACCTCAAAGTTCTGTCATCAGTTGCACGAGACTTTGGGTACCAGGCTAGAGTTCAGTATAGCCTTTCATCCGCAGGCAGATGGACAGACCGAGAGAGTCAATCAGATTTTGGAAGACATGCTGAGAGCTTGTGCGCTAGATTATGGATCCAGCTGGGATGATAATTTGCCTTATGCAGAGTTCTCTTACAACAACAGTTATCAATCCAGTTTGAAGATGGCCCCTTTAGAAGCTCTGTACGGAAGGAGGTGCAGGACACCGTTGTTGTGGATGAAGTTGGAGACCGCCAGTTGTTTGGACTAGATTTGATTAAAGAGTGTGAATAGAAGGTTAAGTTGATTCGCGATAGGCTCAAGGTAGCCCAGTCTAGGCAGAAGAGCTATGCAGATTCTAAACGCAAGGAGACAGTTTACGAAGTCGGAGACCGAGTTTATCTTCGGGTGTCGCCGCTTCGAGGAGTTAAGCGTTTTGGAGTTAAGGGAAAGTTAGCGCCACGTTTTGTAGGACCATACAAAGTTTTGGAGCGTATGGGAGAAGTTGCTTACAAGTTGGAATTGCCCGAAGGATTGTCAGGAGTTCACGATGTATTCCATGTTTCTCAGTTGAAGAAGTGCCACGCGGAGATGGCTGATATACCTTTGAGAGATACAGTGCCACTGGAAGCGATTCAGTTGGATAGTGATTTGACCTATGAGGAGAAACCAGTTAAGATTCTCGAGTTTGCCAGCCGAGTCACCCGCAGCAAGGTTATCAAGTTTTGCAAAGTTCAGTGGAGCCACCATACTGAAGATGAAGCCACTTGGGAGCGAGAGGAAGACTTACGGAAGGACCACCCTCACCTATTTTTTAGCCAACCCGAATCTCGAGGGCGAGATTCATCTTAAGGGGGGTAGGTTTGTAACATCCCAAATTTTCAATTTGGAATGTTATACATTAGATCATCATGCATATCAAATTTTATTGCATTTCGGTTTGCGATCCTCGAAATTCTAAGCAACTCAAGGACCCACGGAGAGAGTTGGGGATTTCACGATTTTCATATTTGAATTTTATCAAATATCGAAACGAGGATCATTTGTTTTAATTATTTTCTCTCTGAAAATATTTCATATCAAAATACATGAGAGGGGATAATATGACTTCTCCAAAAATAATGAATATTGGAGGAAAAATATTAAAAACAAATATTTGATTTTATTTCTATTTTATTTGCCTAGGAAAAATATGCGGTTTTCAAAATTGCATTTTAGGCCCAAATAAATGTTCATCTTGTCCGGCTTATTTTTAGAGGACAAGGAAAATTTATTTCGGGATTTTTGGAGTCCGTTTAGTATTTCTTTTCTTTTTTTGTGCATGTCCGATTTTTTTTTTAAAGTCAAACCGACTCGGGCCGTAACCGGCCAGGACTCCGCCCAGCCGGCCCTCTTAAATAGCGCCGGCCCGAGCCCCAGCCCACCGAAGCCCGTCGCCACCTAAACCCTAACCCTAGGCCGACCCCCCGCCGCCGCCAGCCGCCGCCGAGCCCCGCCCGGAGCCGCCGCCGCCCCGTTCCGCCACCCCGCCGCCGATCCCCCTCGCCGCCGTAGCCGCCGCCGCCCGCCGAGGTAGCCGCCGGAGTTCACCGCCGCCGTCGGCGGTTTTCTTCAGAAAACCGCCCTTTTTTTATAAAAACCGTGGTTTATTTTTTTATAGATTTGTTCGGTTTTTCCGGTTTAGTTATTTTGCGGTCGTTCGTCCGTACGTTCATTTTAACGAACGGTTTTCATCGTTTAACCGCAGACAGCGAACGTTCGTTCGTTAGCCTGTTCGTCAGTTTTTCTTTTTCTCGGATTTTTCGCGAATATTTTCGATCGCGATTTCTGATCCGATTTTCGTTTTAGTATAACTTTTCGCTCGTTTATCGGAATGAGGCGATTCAAGCGCCTAGAGTTTCGTCTCAAAACCCTCTTTCTGTTTAACCAACTTAAACAAGTTTTTGCTACTGTAAAATTTGACTTAAGTCCATATTAGTAAACGGAGCTTGTTTCTTTCGCAGTTTGAGTTTCGTTGCTTCGTTCGATTTGATTCTTTTTGCAAACCGGAGTTCTTAAGTTGAACTTTCTTGTTAGATCTCTTATCTTGAGTTTTACCCGTGCACCCTTGCTTGATTGCTTATGTATGTTATTGTTTGTTTGCGATAGAGTACCCGGAGTGCGAAGCGTGCTACTACGAGTCTCTAGGTTTCACGGATCATCAGCAAGGCAAGTAACACTTTGATCATACCTCTTTACCTCCCAGGTTTATTGCATTAGATCAACCCTCAAACTATTGCATGGTTAGGAACTGATTTAAATTGTGGGTTTGGGAAGTAGATGAGGTAGTACCTATTGCCCTGTTTATTATCAAACCTTTGGGAGTTACTTCTACGTTGCTTATAGCGCTATGCTATGCTAGTAGACGTGGATTGGGTTTGAGTGATTACATGACAGATGTGAGGATGTTAATTAATGGTTCAACTTAAGGTGGCTACTTAAATACACATCTGGGTGGATTGAGGCACCTGGGGAACCCAGTGTTGCCTGTTTTTTTTGGAAATGCCGGGGTACCATGTGATTCTCCTATGGACCGCCACCCAGGCTCAAAGGGATCATGAGATTATTCATGCTAGAAACTTCCGTGTGCAGCCACAAGCTATTATGGGCTCTAGCATAGTTGATTAAGTCATGTGAACTCTTACAGTGGTAGACTAGCAGATGTAGGGAAAGGAGGTGTAACTGTCTACCCATCGTAAGGTGCTAACGCTTCTGAAAGACTGTGTCTCGGTCATCCGTTTCTCAAACACCATGTAGTGCGAGAAATCAAACGGAGGTGATCGAGTCTTGTGGGGAAAAGTGCGCAAACCTTTGCAGAGTGTACAATCTAATCATGGTTAGTCGTGTCCCCGGTTATGGACATCTTGAGTATCTAGTTCTTGGATTATCATGTGAATCTCATCATGTTACTTAATTAAATTTGTTGGGTTTAATGAAGATTGCTTAATTGGGATTGAGTTGGGTGAACCTTCTCAATGTTTAACAACCACCATGATAGCTAAATAAAATTTATTCCTTTGTTGTAGGGAAAAATTGGCTTTTCGCAAAATTGTAACCATAGAGCTTTCCACCAGCCAAATATGCATGTAGTGTTAGCATTATTCTGCTCATTACTCTCTATGTGTTACTTTGCCAGCATATTCCATGTGCTGACCCGTTTTCGTGTTGCAACGTATCATGTTGCAGACTTTTCAGACGACGATTAAGGTGCCATAGGTCGTGGTCTTATACTCAGTGATGCCGTTGGAGTTGATGGACTCACTTTATCTTCCAAGCCTTCCACTGTTATCGTTTTAGATGGCCTTAAGCCATATTTATTATAATAAGTTCTCTTTTGAGACATTCGATGTAATAAGTGTGTGATTGCTACTCTGTTATAAATCCTCCAAGTACTGTGTGTGTCAGCATTACCGATCCAGGGATGACACTTATGCACAAAGATCAGACTGTTTGAGGTCTGGTAGCTACAGGCAGCGGCGTGACAACTTGTGAACAGAACTCGAAACTCTAGGGGAAACTAGACGCTAACAGCAGCAACTTGACATGATTATGCAACCGAAAATTCAACAAAGCAAATACAGAAAAGATTATGTAATGGCTCAGATTGGTTTTGATATGATGAACTAACCCTAAATTTTTTTGGCTTTTTCGTGGATTGTAGGTATGAAGAACAGACTCGATCTAAACTACGAAAAACTGTAAAATCTCACCGAGCAACCTGGAAATCTGATACCACTTGATAGAGGCGAGGGTGTCCCGATATTTCGATGAGATAGCTATTGTTTTTTGTGGGAGTCGACCTTGACGATCCGGCTACGAACGTGCGAGACGTCGCACCTTAGCAATCGCTAAACCAACTTCCGAGGGTTATTGACCACGCTGGAGCACGATCAACCTGACCACGAGGGTCTATTTCCTGCAAGCAAACAAAGAACAAGCAAGAAACTAAGATTGCAATCTGGATATTGCGAATATAAGATGAAAGCTTTATTGATCAAGGTGGGGTTCGGGGACGTCTTTGTCTGGTCGTTGAACACAAACGAAGTACGCAAAGTTGCAGCTATGGCGAACTTTTAATCTAAACAAAACCCAAAGTATAAACGATGCCCTAAGGGCTGTATATATGGAGGAAGACGGGGGAATTTCGTGGCCCTTGGGGAAGGGGTCCGAAACCAACCCTATCTCTTGTTTTCGTACACATACGGACTCTAAAAACATCCTATACTTACGTATTTCGAAATTATACGGTCCTAGCCCAATAATAAGGTGACGCAGCACCTATAATAGCCTCTGGACGAAATTTGTGAAGTGGCATCTTGTATATTTTGTCTAAGACTCCATGCACTCATTATGGTGGCTTCAAAGTCCTGAAATCATCACTTGAAACTCCGTTCTTGTTTCCCTTGCGCATGCCATCATCTCCATGCTTGTTCTTGCTCCAATGTTCATCCTTCTCCAAGCTAGGCCCTTCATTTGTAAGCAAAACAAATGTATCCAATTTAGGCAGCATCATATTCTCATGAACATTAGAATCATTACCAAGAAACGAAAGTACCTGGTAATTTAATTGGCGTGCACGAACTCTAGTAATTGGTCCAGTATGTATAGTAGCAGGGGATGTGGGTGTAACAATGCTATTGATGTCCACATCACTTACCAAAGCAGCCCTTTTCTGTTGATGTGGCAGGGGCAAAAGAAGAATATGGCAGGGCTAAACTTTTGGGCGCGAGATATTTTGATGTGAGCGGGAAGTTTGAAAGCTTTTGGCGGCTGAAATTAAGTGTTCTGCTCTTGTACGGCCGACTATGATATCATGGCCGAGTATTTATTTGTTGTGGATGCAAAAATTGCAAGTTTCAAAAAATCAATGTCTCCAACTCGAAACTTAGATTGTCCATTCAATTCAAATAGGGATCATTGAGCTAGTGGAAGCAAATACCATCATATGGTCTAATTAAAATGGAATTTCGAATGTGTTAATCCTCAATACGATGACAAAAATAAATCAGGGGTGGACCTAAAGAGAAAATGACCAGGTGTCCTAGCATACAATCACTCATATTTTTCATCTAAAGATGGGGTGTCATACACTATATTTTGCATGAAACTTACAAAGAAAACATCATGCACCCGGTGTCATGTGCACCCGGTAGCTCAAATTGGGTATTCCCCTGCAAAAGTGTACGTGTATGAATAAAGTGGATGATTATAAGGTTTGAACACAACCGTATGTGTATATCTCTAGGTTTGATATATGAATTTGAAACCACGAATACCGGGTTAGAAATTTACCCACGTTTAAATGAATTACACAAGCTAATAATGGAGTTGAATTCAAAATTTCCAATCTTAGGTTTGTAATTCCGGTACTTCAAAGTATACCACGCATGTTCAAAAGTATCGCTATCTCATAGTCCGAACTATGAGAAAAATTGATGAAGCATGACTGCACACACTCTTTCTCGGTGAAACAAACCTTCACGTATGTTGCCCGAACTGTACACAGGCGCAATGACAAGGATACAACTTCACAAACATCCAAGCCAGAGAAGCAACTCTTTGAGAGATCAAAGGGCGGATCAAGAAGACCAAGACAAGCCAAGGTAACAAGATATCACTTTGGGAAAGCCTCCCTTGCCAGGCAGGAGAGCCTGGTCAGGTCGAGGCCGCTCCGAAGACAAGTCCAAGGTTTCCCCGGCAGGCTTGCCGGGGCAACCAAGGGCAAATCTCCCCGCCAAGGTTCCACCGCTCCACCGCACCGCGACGCCAATCACCTGTAATGCGGTGTCGAGCCCCGAGATGATTAAGTGGCTTCTCCTAAACACGTGCTAGACATTTGGAAGGCAGATTACCTCTATGTGACACCCATCCAGAGGCGTGCCAAGCAGATAGGCAGAAGATGATTAAGCGGTGCGGTAGGCTTGCCGGGCTGCATCCTTGATACGACACCTCGCAGCACCTAGCAGTGCATTTAATGCACTCTGTCCTAACTGCCGGAGTTAGGTATGATAGCACTGTTAGCTATCTAATCACTAGATAATGACTGTTTTGCCACTGTGGTTACCCCTTAGCCTATAAAAGGAGGGCCCTGGCAAACCAGAGAGGGATTCGAACCCTGGCACATTTGTACGCGTGTAGCTGCTCTCCCCGAGGATAGCCCTATATGCAAAAAAGAGGTAGAAAGGAAACAATTACTGGCTATTAACAATTGATGACAAAAACGATGACAAAAAACAAGTATATTCCTTATTCTAAGGGAAGATAACAGCATGGTTGTTTATCTAAAATGGTGTGAGGACGAGATTGCAATATGGAAAGTATGCCGGACGGGCTACATTTTGGGCAAATAACTAGGGAAGATCCACATGCAGCGACGTGGGAAGATGGGCAGTGGAGCAAGCCAAAGCGGAGGAAGCTGTACCTGGGGGTCATCGGGATGTAACTAGGAGGGCGGTGGCGGGTGGGATCTGCCCATACTGCGGCAGCGAGCAAGTTGCAAAGGCCCTAACGCACCTGAGCTTGATCAGAGAGAACGGCGGGCACCGCAGATCGGGACGTGCTGCCTCGACGACGTCGAACAGAGAAATGATGCATATCCTCCCTTTCCTCCGGCGGACGGGATGCGGCCGGATCAGTGACCAACGGTGAGAGAGAGAGAGAGGCCGCCGCCGCCTTGTGTGAGATGGTGTGACGAGAGACAAACCTGGGCAGGCAGGTTCCATTATATATAGTGGAGCGGATTTCTTTTTTCTCGATGACAATCCTTTTATATTTTGTATGTGCCATTGAGGAATATAACGTCATTTAATACTAACGCGTCAAGTCGAACTTTGTTTTGTGTACGCGTGGTACACGACCCTACTTCAAGTAAACAACCGCTACACGCGTCAAATTATCACATGGGCTGCCTTTTCGTACAGAAATGAGCTCCACCGAGTACCCGTGCGGGTGTGGCCGGGAACGAGACGTGAGTATGTTCGTCATGCGTGCACCTCTTCTTCACGTGCAGGTACGTACGTGGGTGTGTGTGAGAGAGATAGTTTGTGCGAAACAGAGGCAATGTGTCGATGATATCTCAAAAAAATGGAAGTGTGTGAAACAGAGGCCTAGATATATCATATATAGAGGGAGAGATCCACGAGAAGAGAGTGGAGGGATCATCAGTGTGAGATATCGATAGAATCGACAATAGGGATGAAGTGTGTGGGTGCGCGATCGATATAGAGTGCCATCGAATTTGTGTTTTCCCACGTCAAAGATACAGGGTTGCTGGCCTACTGGAATGTGAGAGGGCAGAGGTGCAGTTTGTCTCAGTGGCATGGATACCTACCTACAGCGTTCGACTACCGGTGTGTGTGTGGGTGGGGGGCAGAGACCTAACTACATAGGTAGAATGGCTGGTAATGGAGGAGGAGAGAGACCTACCTTATGTATTGAGGGAGATCGATCGGCATCCATGCATATGTGTAGGAGAGGAATAAGGTCGGGAGAGAGACAATGCTAGAGTGTCGGAGGGGTTGGTGGTGGAGTTGCTTCTCACAAATGGTGGGAGAGGCCTGCTACACAAACGGAGGGCACGCCTGCAATATCAAAGAGAGGGGATGCATGCCTGTCTGTGCATGTTCGTGTGAGAGATGGGTTAGGAGGCATGCACAAATGATGAGGGGGCGATATGGCTGTCATAAGCAGACGTAACTACATAGGAAGATCAATCATCCTTTGTCGGAGAAAGGGATAGACATAACTTGTGAGGTACGTCGATCGATGCATGGGGAAAAAGAGTTATAGTCAACATAGGTATATGTAGTGAGATCGATAAGTATACATGCATGCATGTGTTAGAAGCAAATAAGGCCCGGAGAGAATCATAGAGATTGGGATGCAGGTAGGAGGTGGTGTGAGAGGCCTACTATATCTAGGGGGAAGGAGTGTGCGAGTATGAGATCGATGAAAAGAGAGGCAGGAGTGTGCACGTGCGTGGAACCGTATTAGAGAGAGGGGGCATGGACGGTGAGAATAGAAGAGGGAAAGCTTGTGTTTGTGGTAGGCACACCTGGCTAGAGAGGTATATCGATCGGTGTGTGCCAGAAAGAAGGAGCTGGGGGGCCTACATACACCATGGGTGAACGACATAAAGAGAAATGAAGAATGTGCGCGATGGAGCTAGAGAATGTTGAGGGAGGGTGAGAGGGAGGCGGGCGTGTGCATGCAAGAGAGAAAGTTAGTGCTAGCTACAAAGATAAGAGGATTGTGTGGGTGTAAAAGATGAATAGAGATCATAATTCATTATAAAAGTTGATTCGGATATTTCTAGAAGATATCATAGTGTTTTGAACCGACGCATGCATGAATGAATATATATAATGGTGATACGCATGGTGTGGTTATGAACATGTTATACCACATATAATATATAGAACATTTACTTTAATTTGTGATAATGTGTGGCTTTTGCACGTGAGGGCTAAATACTTGTCAAAATGTAGGGGGTGGGGCACTATACTTTGTGTGATAAACACAGTGTACGTATGGAACATGGTTTAGATTATGAATATCTAGTTAGCACATCAAATGTACTATTATTTGGAATCAACATCAAGTGTATTAAAATTTTGAATTCGAGTTCATATAGTACACATAGTTCATATCTATCTCTATAGTAATCATGTGGTGTGTTGTTAAGATAATATACGAATGATGGTTTAACTTGGCAACAATCATGATTGTAGGTTCTTATTCAAATAGAGAAACGAATTCAAATTTAGTTCGAATTGCAGCGGTAGTATAGACATTTGGAATGCACTAAAATGTTGTATGAGTAGGTTACATGCATTATACAGCCAGCGAAAAAAATTAATTGGACATAACATGGATTCATAGCTTTGAATAGCATTTGTACAGTAAAACAGGACAAGACTCTCTCCTTGTGTGGTGCGGATATTTTTATTTTTTTCGTTTTTTCGTTGAGGGAAGTGCAAATTGATTTGGTACGTGCATTATTACATGTTAGGCTTGTCCCTAAAATTCAACCCGCGCCTTGTTATCCCAAAATTCAGATATCGTGCTCCCAAAACTCGCACCTTCACAACCCGTGCCTTGCTATCCCAAAATTACAACACGCGCGAAAACTCCCTCCAGCTGCCAAATCCCAACACACGAAAATCCCCTTCTAACCCTGAGCCGAAAGGGCCACTAGTTCAAATCGGTGGGGGTACTTTTGTAACACACCCTACATTTTGGACAAGTGCGTCCCTAAGTCATGGTTCCCCCCTCCCATCACCTTCGTTTCTCCATTCGAAATGCTAGGCCGCCATAACCTCTCTGCTCCAGCCGCGAAAGCCCACCCTCCTCCGTCCGCCATCCAACCACTGCCCAGTGGGAGCCTGTTCACCAACGACGCCGTCCACCGCAACAGCTCGACGTCCCTCATCCACCTCCCCGGATGAGCATCCGTCGTCAATCTCGTCGTCGTGCCGGTTCAGCCGCCCCGTCCTCCACCTCCAAGGAGCTGCTCCGACGATCGCCTCATCTACCGCGGCTGATCATCCCCACAGCGCCGCCTTAACCTACTCCACCGAAACCGCAGCATCCTCACCGACTCCTCGGACGAAGCCGAGGCCTACTCGGGGCCACCAAAGAGGTTGTACACTCATCACATCGCACCTTCTCCTTAACTCGACCTCCCGGCACCAACGGTTGTCGGTGCAACAAACCTTGGGTCCGTTGCCCAGACTGTGCACAGGCCTAAATACAAGATTAAAGCACCCAAGATCAGACCAAGCACAAGAGGTCAGTTCTTTGAAGGATCAAAGTGCAGATCAAGAAGACCAAGACGAGCCAGAGAAGCAAGATATCACTAAGGGAAAAACTTCCCTTGCCGGGCAGGCAAGCCTGGTGAGGACAAGGATTGCCCCCCGAAGACAATCTACCAGACCGCCCCGACAGGCTTGCCGGGCACAACAAGGGTTGACTGCCCCGCCAAAGCTTCAGCGCTCCACATCACAGCGACACAAGTCGTCGATCAATGCGGTGTCAAGCCCCTAAGTGACTATGTGGCTGCTTCCTGCCACATGGCAGCCACTTTCTACGGAAAACACCTCTAGATGACACCCGTTGATGCGGAGCATCCTACGATCATCCCCATGTACACTCGAGCCTACGCCATTGGACCTAAGGTGAACCTGCTCCTAAATGCTTCTCCTTTCCATTCATGTGAGACATGGTTGCTACCTAATGCAAGGACACTACACATGCCTAGGTACCAAGGAGACCCTCTCGGAGATGCACGGAATGATGGACAAGTCCCCAAGTACAAGGATGAAGGAGCACGACGAGAGGAACCGGAGAAAGGCTACAGGACCCGGACATCCGGCCAGGCCCCAGACATCCGGCCCCTCCCGCAAGCCCGGACATCCGGCACCAGCCCGGAAATCCGGCGCCCATCACAGAAGGCACCCGAAGCTGAACCACGTCAGCCCGGACATCCGGCCAGAGGCCCGGACATCCGGCTCTTCCCGAGCCGCCGGACATCCGGCCCCCAGCCCGGACATCCGACCCCGCCTATCCAGAGACTACAGAAGTTTGCACCGCCAGCCCGGACATCCGGCCCCCAGCCCGGACATCCGGCCCTCCTGAAGCCCCGGACATCCGGCCCGTCGCCCGGACATCCGGCTCCGTCTGTCTGCGCACAGTAAAGGGCCGAGTCCCGTGTACCCCTTCGACCCCCTAGACTATATATACTCCTTCTCCTCCATCTTTCTAGGGTTAGCATTAGTTTAGCTCATTTAGAGATAGAGCTTTGTGTTGGGGAACGTAGTAATTTCAAAAAAATTCCTACGCACACGCAAGATCATGGTGATGCATAGCAACGAGAGGGGAGAGTGTTGTCCACGTACTCTCGTAGACCGACAGCGGAAGCGTTATCACAACGCGGTTGATGTAGTCGTACGTCTTCACGATCTGACCGATCAAGTACCGTACGCACGGCACCTCCGAGTTCTACACACGTTCAGCTCGATGACGTCCCTCGAACTCTGATCCAGCCGAGTGTTGAGGGAGAGTTTCGTCAGCACGACGGCGTGGTGACGATGATGATGTTCCACCGACGCAGGGCTTCGCCTAAGCTCCGCAACGGTATTATCGAGGTGTAATATGGTGGAGGGGGCACCGCAAACGGCTAAGAGATCTCAAGGATCAATTGTTGTGTCTCTGGGGTGCCCCCTGCCCCCGTATATAAAGGAGCAAGGGGGAGGCAGCCGGCCAAGGGGAGAGGCGCGCCAAAGGGGGGAGTCCTACTCCCACCGGGAGTAGGACTCCTCCTTTCCTTGTGGGAGTAGGAGAAGGGAAGGGGGAAGGAGAAAGAAGGAAGGGGGGCGCCCCCCTCCCTAGTCCAATTCGGACTAGCCCATGGGGAGGGGTGCGGCCACCCTTTGGGGTCTTTCTCTCCTTTCCCGTATGGCCCATTAAGGCCCAATACGAATTCCCGTAACTCTCCGGTACTCCGAAAAATAACCGAATCACTCGGAACCTTTCCGAAGTCCGAATATAGTCGTCCAATATATCGATCTTTACGTCTCAACCATTTCGAGACTCCTCGTCATATCCCCGATCTCATCCGGGACTCCGAACTCCTTCGGTACATCAAAACTCAATTAAACTATCATCGTAACGATAAGCGTGCGGACCCTCCGGGTTCGAGAACTATGTAGACATGACCGAGACACCTCTCCGGTCAATAACCAATAGCGGGACCTGGATGCCCATATTGGCTCCCACATATTCTATGAAGATCTTTATCGGTCAGACCGCATAACAACATACGTTGTTCCCTTTGTCATCGGTATGTTACTTGCCCGAGATTCGATCGTCGGTATCTCGATACCTAGTTCAATCTCGTTACCGGCAAGTCTCTTTACTCGTTCCGTAATACATCATCCCGCAACTAACTCATTAGTCACAATGCTTGCAAGGCTTTATAGTGATGTGCATTACCGAGTGGGCCCAGAGATACCTCTCCGACAATCGGAGTGACAAATTCTAATCTTGAAATATGCCAACCCAACAAGTACCTTTGGAGACACCTGTAGAGCACCTTTATAATCACCCATTTATGTTGTGACGTTTGGTAGCACACAAAGTGTTCCTCCGGTAAACGGGAGT
Organism: Aegilops tauschii subsp. strangulata; assembly: GCF_002575655.3. Classification (NCBI taxonomy): domain Eukaryota; kingdom Viridiplantae; phylum Streptophyta; class Magnoliopsida; order Poales; family Poaceae; genus Aegilops; species Aegilops tauschii. The sequence goes on from NC_053036.3 coordinate 284,210,777, forward strand.
TGCATAATCTCATAGTCATAGGAACATGTATAAGTCATGAAGAAAGCAATAGCAACATACTAAACGATCGGGTGCTAAGCTAACGGAATGGGTCAAGTCAATCACGTCATTCTCCTAATGAGGTGATCCCGTTAATCAAATGACAACTCATGTCTATGGCTTGGAAACATAACCATCTTTGATTAACGAGCTAGTCAAGTAGAGGCATACTAGTGACACTCTGTTTGTCTATGTATTCACACATGTATTATGTTTCCGGTTAATACAATTCTAGCATGAATAATAAACATTTATCATGATATAAGGAAATAAATAATACTTTATTATTGCCTCTAGGGCATATTTCCTTCACTTTGCTCATCCATATCGGATCTACTCCACGAGAGAGACCACGGCCCCTCTACGGAGACGATCCACCTTGGATTCAAGACCTCCTCACGGAGAAGACCCCCATCAAGACCTCCTCACGGAGAAGAACCGGTTACCCTTTGTATCGTCCGTTGTTGACTTTGGATCTTGTATCTCACCTATGTGTTCATCGATCTAGCGCATGTGTGATCTATTCTTGTTGGTTGAGTGATTTCTCTTGTGTTCCTCTCGTGTTTCCCTCGTGTTTCCCCTCGTGTTCATCACGTTCTTCGTAGGGATCCGCTCCTTTCGTGAAAGATCGGCCATCTAGGGTTCCGCCCTACATCACCCGTCCTGAGACGTGTCAAGCAAGCAAGCGTGAAGCTGGAAAAACATCCCGACAAGGTTTGGTGGGCATACTATGATGTGACACTGAGCGGCGCATTTAATGCGCTCTGTCCGCCTGCAGAGTTAGGTATGATAGCACTGTTTGCTATCTAATCAGTGTGTAAAAGACTGATTTGCCATTGTGGTGACCCCTTTATCTATAAAAGGAGGCCCATGGCAACTGTAGAGAAGATTCGGACCCTTGCAACTCATACGCGCGTGGCCACACTCGCCCCGAGGCAACCCTGCCGGGCAAGAGCGTCGCGTTCTCCACCATCAATCCACCAAAGCAGGAGTAGGGTTTTACGCCTCACGGTGGCCCGAACCTGGGTAAAAACTGCCCGTGTGATCTCTGTCGTGTTGTGTTACGCTTCTCCGCTCTTTGTGCAACGTGCCCATCCCCCCGCCGAACGAAAAGGGGCTCCTGGCCCCATAGGTGGTCGTGGTTTCCCACGACATCTTTGGCGCGCCAGGTAGGGGGAGTCACTTGCGCGAACCCGAGAGTGTAAGCAGCGCATCATCTTCATCGCCATTTTCATCATCAACGGCTCCATCAACTATGGAACCCAAGAAGAAGCCTAGTGCCGCAGCTCACCCGTCCACCTTGAAGGCCCCGCCGCCTGCGACCGCCGACGCCGTGGGGAATGCGGGGATGCATGAGATTGTGGACGCTACGGGGGACGTGGTCGGGGCAGGCAGCATTATTACCACCTCCCCCACGGTTGAAGTAGGAGCAGGAGGCACCAGAGAAGGACAGCACCAACAACATCCTGATGACGACGCTCCGCCATAGTGGTGACGCCCACCCTGAGGCGGGTCGCAATCCTCCGGCCGCCCCAGTCACGGGCGCTATCGCACGACATGCGCCACCCCTGGAGCAAACTAGCCCAGCCAATGCTCTGAACGGGGTCATTAGTGCACACGTGCCACCACCTCGTCACCACGCCATCCAAGCAACTGGCTCCTGATGGCGGGAGCCTGGCGCAACCACTACCGGCACCGTCAGGAGCAGGGCGACACTGCGGTCTGCATCATCCTCACCTATGCCATGTTTCGCTTCGGAGGCCATGGCGCGGGCCCAGCTGCTGCTGAGATTTCCGACGGCAGCTGATTAGACGGATGCATGGAGAGCCACCATTCAGAGCCTGATTGGCTTTGCCAAGGTTGGAGGCTCACAGCAAGCTGGCCCGCCATGGCCTCCCCAGACGACGACAGCAGCCCACGCTGCTGGCCGTGCGGAAGGGGCCACCCCCACAATGCAATCCCCACCACGGCAACCAGCACGAGGGCCGCGTGAACAAGTGCTTGATGATGTCTCGATGGCTTCATCCGATCCTCGAGCATGTCAAGGCCGACGGCAAGCCCCGGAGGACGGGCAGAGGAAGGGCGCGCGCGTCACCATCGAGTGACGCCGCGACAACCACCACCAGTCTGATGGGCGTGATGGCCCCAATGTCGACGAGCCTGTGCTCGGCGGAGGCAGGTATCTGCATTTCAAGGCTGGGTGTCCTGCATTCACCCGTGAGCTGCGGCAAGTTCGTTGGTCGTCCGCTCGCACATTCAAGCCAGAGATACGAGAGAAGTATGATGGGAGACTGGATCCGACAGAGTTCTTGAGCATCTACACCATAGTTGTTCAAGCTGCCGGGGGAAGAGATGAGAAGGTTTTTGCCAACTACTTCCCTTTGGCGCTCAAGCCAAACGTGAGGTCTTGGCTGATGCACCTGCCGGAGAACTCCATCTCGACCTGGGCTGACCTGTGCCATGAGTTCGTTGGCGCCTTCACGGGCGGCCATCAAGAACCAGGGCGACCCAGCGATTTGCAGCTTCTCCCGCAGAAGGAAGGAGAGACTCTGCGGAAGTACATGCAGAGGTTTAGCCGAGTCCACAGAAATATTCTAGACATCCACCCGGCAGCTGTGATCATTTTGTTCCGATACAACGTGCGCAACCGTTGAATATGTTCCAAGATGAACGTTCGATTGCCCAAGTCTGTGAAGGAGCTTTACGGCTTGGTGGACAAGTGTGCTTAGGTGGAGGAGGGGAGGAAACTCCCTGGAGAGGAAGATGGCATCGACATCAACTCAGAGGATGACGATGAGGCCACTAGTCAAAAGAAGAAGAACAAGAAGCGCAACAAGAGGCGCAAGGATGAGGCAGCAATGACCGTTGAGGGATCGGGCACGCCTAGTACCGGCAAGAAGGCTAAGGTCGAAGCCCCCGGCAAGGAAGTTGCCACGTGCACTGATTGCCGGGAGGCTGCGTCTGCTGAGAAGGCTGGGAAAGGTGATGGGCCGTACTGCAAGATTCATCGGACAAAGGGCCACGATCTCTAGGAGTGCCATCAAGTTAAACAGCTCGTCAAGAAGCAGAGGGCATAGTATGAGAAGCGTGATAAGGAGAAAGGTCAAAATGGCGCTGGCGGTAAGGGCCGAGGTAGCGAAGCAAGCCGCAACGGCAAGGATCCTCGGAATTAAGGAAAAAACACTAGAGGTCGTGAGAAGGAAGATTGCAATGATGAAAGTGATGGAGGGATGAAGAGGAAACCAGTAAGCAGGAATTCGAGAAGGCCACTGATGCCCTGTGCATTGACGGGGGTGCATCTCTGCACTCCTCTCATCGCCAGCTTAAAGAGTGGGCACGTGAGGTCAATGTCGTGGAGCCAAGGGCAGACTCTCGAAAGCTGCTCAAGTGGTTACGCACGTCCATCATTTTTGACGAAGAGGGCCACCCTGACCGCACCACCACGGTAGGGTGCTTGCCGTTGTTGGTCTCACCAACAATACGCAACCTCAAAGTCAAAAAGATATTGGTTGATGGAGGGGCTGGGTTGAATCTGATTTCCCCAAAGGTCATCAACAAACTTCAGATAGCAGAGGAAGAGGTCAAGATCACGAGCATGTTTCAAGGAATCAACCCCGACATGAGTCGTCCTAAGGGAAAGATCACATTGCCGGTGACATTCGGGGGAGAGTTGAATTACCAGACTGAGAAGGTTGTGTTTGATGTGGTCGACCTCCCCCTGCCATACAACGGAATCCTTGGATGCCCAGCTCTGGACAAATTCATGGCAGCATCCCACTAAGCCTACAAGACCTTGAAGATGCCAGGGCCGGTGGGTGTCATTTCCATTTCGTCAAGACGAGAAGGATGCAATTATTTGCATGGATAAGATGTACCGGGACATAGTAGCGGCAGAGGCCGCTGAAGCCGTAGTTCCCTCCAAGGAAAGCAAAGGAAAGAAGAAGGCTAGCAGGGACACCAGCAAGGAGTCCGGGAAGCGTACCTGCTCGGAGTATGCTGCACCTGTTTATGACATGCCGGAGAGTTCCAATAGCAAGAGGTCCAAGGGTGTTGTAGCCCATGTGGAAAAGGTATCGGCTGGGCTGGCAGGCATTGATGGTACTTTCACTATCAGCGCCATCCTTGATGAAAAATAGGAAAGCACGCTCGTTGCCTTCCTGCGGGCGAATATCGATGTTTTGCCTGGGAACCAACTGATATCCCTGGTGTTCCCAGGGAGGTAATCGAGCACCACCTAGCTGTCTGCCCACATCCCCGACCCGTCAAGCAGAATGTTCGAAAGCAACCCTTGGAGCGGCAACAGTTCATTGCCGAGGAAATCAAGAAACTTGAGGCAGCTGGTTTGGTCAGAGGAGTACTACATCCAACGTGGTTAGCAAACCCAGTGGTCGTATGCAAGGCTAATGGGAAATGGAGGCTTTGCATAGATTTCATGGATCTTAACAAAGCATGTCCGAAGGACCCATTCCCCTTGCCACGCATCGACCAGATTGTGGATTCCACTTCCGGGTGTGATTTTCTCTCCTTTCTGGATGCATACTCTGGACATCATCAAATCTTTATGTCCAAGGAAGACGAAGAGAAGGCCTCACTCATCACCCCATGTGGCACATACTGCTTTGTATGAATGCCTTTCAGGTTGAAGAGTGTCGCATCCACTTTTGCAAGAGCAGTCCAGATTGGTTTTGAGTCACAGTTGCACAGGAACATTGAAGCTTATATGGATGATATTGTGGTCAAGACCAAGGACAGATCGACCCTCATCCAGGACTTAGAAGAGATGTTTGCTAATCTACACAAGATCAACTTGAAGCTGAAGCCGGAGAAGTGTGTGTTTGGTATTCCCTCCAGCAAGCTACTTGGTTTCTTTATTTCCCATCACGGGATAGAGGCCAACCCCGATAAGATCAAGGCTATCGAGCAGATTCAGGCACCTAAAACAGTTAAGGATGTGAGGCGTTTGACATGGTGCGTTGCCGCACTTGGCAGATTCATCTCCAAGTCTGCCGAGCGCGCCTTGTCGTTCTTCAAAATCTTGAAGAAGGCAGGACCCATGAGGTGGACTCCGGAAGCAGATGCAGCACTGCAAGATTTGAAGACCTACTTGTCTTTTGTGCCCACTTTGGTTGCTCCCAAACCACAAGAGCCGTTGCTGCTATACCTGGTGGAAACTAATCAAGTGGTTAGTGCAGCACTAGTGGCGCAGCGGGAAGTGGAGGAAGCAGGAGCCTCAGCTAGTGTCCCTTTCGGGGGAGAGAATGAGCACAACCCGGCAAGGACAGACGTGGATCAGGATAGAGAAGAGCACGACAACAGAGGCAACCCCAAGGACACGGCAAGGAAGAAAGTGGTGCAGTGCCTAGTATACTTTGTTAGCTCTCTATTGCAGGGGGCTAGATCCAGGTATTCTGGCATGCAAAATTTGATTTTTGGCCTAGTCATGGCCTCAAGGAAACTACGCCACTACTTCCACGCCCATGAGATCATGGTTGTCACCCGCTTCCCTTTGTAAAGGATACTCCGAAACCCTGAGGCTACCGGCAGAATAGTGGAGTGGGCATTGTAGTTATCCAACTTTGGCTTAAAGTTTGAAAGAACATCAACAATTCAGAGCAGAGCACTGGTAGAGTTTATTGCAGAATGGACGCCAACCCCTGATGAAGAGGTACTAGAGACAGTTATTCCCAGCAAGGAAGCACCCCAAGAATGGATCATGTATTTCAATGGAGCCTTCTCCATACAAGGTGCGGGGGTTGGCGTGCTTCTCATTGTTCCCACTGGAGAGCACCTGAAGTACGTCGTCCAAATGCATTTTCCTCGGGAGGAGGCGACCAACAATACTGCAGAGTATGAAGGGCTCCTTGCCGGGCTCAGGATTGCCACGGAATTTGGGATCAAGAAGCTGGTCATTCAAGGAGATTCACAACTTGTGGTGAGACAAGTCAACAAGTATTACCGAAGTCCATTGATGGAGGCATATGTTGAGGAAGTGAGAAGGCTGGAGGAGTGCTTTGACGGATTGCAAACAGAGCATGTACCCAGTGCAGAAAACAGCATTGCTAATCATCTGTCAAAGTGCGTTGTGCAGAAGCTTCCTGTGGAACCAGAAACTTTTGTTCTCCATCTTACTCAGCCCTCCGTATCCCCGGCAACAATGGCCCGGAAGAGGAGGAAACTCGACTTCGGCAAGTCTCTCCCGGTAGAGCCTCCCGGGGCTCCTAGCTGAGAGCTTGACGGGAACAACTCCCCTTCAGCTTCTGAGCTACCCCCTCCCACCAGACCACCAGTCCTCGTGGTCGAGGGGTGCGCTCCGACGAAAGAGGAGGTGCCGCTAGTCCTCGTTGTCGAGCCGCAGGCTCCAACTTCAGCACGGACATAGTTCATTTCCTTCAAACCGGAGAACATCCCGAAGAGCAAGAAGAAGCTGAAAGAGTAGCCCGGAGGGCCAGTATGTATCAGTTCGTCGATGACACACTATCCAGAAGAAGGCCCAACAGTGTGAAATTGAAGTGCATTTGCCAGGAAGAAGGAAAGGAACTGTTGGCAGAAATACACAAAGGCATGTGCGGCTCCCACATTGGATCGAGGGCTTTGGTTGGGAAAGCATTCCGGTAAGGATTCTATTGGCTAACAGCCCTCCAAGATGCGGTCGAGCTAGTCACTAAATGTGAAACCTGCCAGTTCCATTCCAAGAATATCCATCTGACTGCCCAAGCTCTTCAAACAATCCCTTTGTCATGGCTGTTTTTGGTATGGGGGCTTGATATCCTCGGCCCTTTCCCCCGTGCTGCCGGGGACTTTGAATTCATGTTCGTTACAATCGATAAGTTTACAAAGTGGCCGGAAGTAGAAGCCGTGAGAAAAGTGACTGCTCAGTCAGCTATCAAGTTCTTGAAAGGATTGGTGTGCCGCTTCGGGATCCCTGCCCGGATCATCACTGATAACGGCACCCAATTCACGAGCCGCGCCTTCATGCAATATGTTCATGCCCTCGGAAGCAAGATCTCATTTGCCTCTATTGCACATCCCAGAAGCAATGGGCAAGCTGAGAGGACGAACACTGATGTGTTGCGAGGACTCAAGACAAGAACATTTGATAAGCTGCAGAAGTGCGGGAGGCGATGGTTCGACGAGTTGCCGGTGGTTCTTTGGTCCCTCAGAATGAAACCAAATCGAGCTACTGGGTAGACTCCCTTCTCCCTACTCTATGGGGCAGAAGCGGTTATCCCCACGGAACTCATTTACGGGTCACCTCGAGTGCTTGCCTACGATGAAGTAGCGCAGGAACAGCACCGGCGTGACGACACTGTGCTTCTCGAGGACAACCATCTCTGGGCTGCTACGCGTGCTGCATGCTACCAGCAAGCCCTGCGTCGCTATCACAACCGTAGGGTTCATGCCCGGTGTTTTGAGGAAGGCGGCCTTGTCCTTAGGCGTGTTCTGTCCGCCAAGGGTAAAAACAAGTTGATGTTGAAGTGGGAAGGCCCTGACCGGGTAGTACGAGTCACCAGACCTGGCGCAGTCCGTCTGGAGATAGGAGATGGCATTCAATTGCAGAACTCATGGAATATTGAGCATCTCCGCAAGTTCTACCCGTAAGGCGCGGCTGTCGAGCCCTGCCCGGCAGCCACCCTATTGTACAGGCCTTGCCTCAGCTGCATGTAACCCCTTTTACAAAGCCAGGCGCAGACCCTAAGCAATAGAGAAATAAATGAAGCACTGGGGGGCCCCCGACAAGTTGCATTCATGCATAAGCATATCATGAGCATCGCATGTTCATGTAGATAAGATCGCATCTCGCATCATTTTCATCTGCATAAAGCCATAAACTACAGGTTCCTACTGTGGACTTAGTCCCCAAGAGGAGATGAGAAGACAAGCCTACGTTGTGATCCCAGGAAAGCCAAAGAGATAAGTTCCTTCTCTTATCCATACGTGTTCTGTAAGTATGGACTTGTCCATAAGAAAACCTCAGTGCCTTTCGAAACTTAGGTGCTCCCATCCTTTGAATCGAACGTTGCTTCGGTCAGGATGGTCGTAGTGGCCTTTGGCGAAAAAGGACTGGTGGGGGGCTGGTCCCTCTTCATGATTTGTGTCCGGTAGGCGTAACTCCGCGGCCACAAAACTGAAGGTACCGGCAGGATAGCCTGCCGGGGGAAACTTGTTTACTTAAAAAGTATAAAGGCATCCTACCTCTACATGGACATATTACATGCACGAGTCCCCGACAAGGTTTATCTTCTTCATTAATATGCTGATCAAACAAGTACAGACCTTACAGGACACAAACATGGATTAAAGAGATTACATAATTTGAACTAAAAATTGGTAAGTGCCTATAGATTTAAGATTGAAAAAATATAAAATGCCCTTGATGCCTTCACTTTTTCCTCTCCTTCTTCGAAACTATAGGGAGAGACGAAGGAGGCGGAGGGAAGGCCTGCCTGGGATTTGGCGCCTCCCCAGGATCAGGATAGCATCGTTCCCAGGCTATGAGGAAGAAACCAGATGGCAGGTGCGGATGGTGACGTTGCCAGGAAGCCCAGACGGAGACGATGGTGTCGCCGGCAAACACGACTCATCGGAGCGGTCGCCCCCATTCTTGACGCGTCATGGGTTGCCGCCACCTTCCGTACCACTGTCACTCGAACTTCCCACCATGCCAGCCAAAGCGGATGCCATGCGCTCCGGGTAACTCCATAGAGAGCATGGTCGTCTCCGACGGCCCGAAGATCAGGAGCCACCGCCCGTTAAGTAAGCATGTATGAGGACAAGGGGATCTCCCATACGTCGGACATGCATTACCCTGGGAGGTAGGGTCCTCCTTCGCCGTTGGCGAACCACTTATGCAACCTCCCTTTGACGCTGCACGAAGAGGGGGAATAGGCCACGATCGACTACCACGCCATGTGTCTGTTACGGGCCTCGGCATGGTGTCATTTGCGTTGCCCCTCACTTAAATTGAAGCCACGGGCGGCCCGGCGACAAGCACACCAGAGTCGCTACCTCCAGTGCTACAGCCGCGCCGCCCGCGCACCCTCCTGAGGCTCGCATGAAGATGAGAGAGGAATCCCGCCCCAACAAAGGCGTGACCATATCCTCCTTTCACTCCCCAAGCATCAGCACAAGCATTCGGCATCACCAACCCAAGCTAGGGCCCGAGGCCTGGCCCCGGGCTCTCCCTTTCAGCATACCCATAAGAAAGCGGAGGATGGAGGAGGAGAGGTATATGGATGAGTACTCCAACTCCACCCTCACCCCTCCTTTTGTAGGCGGGTTAGGGCTGGGGGCTGATCCCCCGACGGGTAACCGCCGTCCTCCTCCACCAATCCAAGAAGACCAGGCCCCTGCTTTGATGCTCTCCCTCACCACGTGCCTCCATTACCTACCCAACTCAATGCATGCAGCATACATGGCCAAGGATAAGGGCGTGGTGGGAAGAGTGAATTGGCAGTTACTCACCCGTGCGTTAAAGTCATTCACGGGCCATTACAAGAGTAGCCCCACTACAATTGGCGTTACGCAACGCACGGGAGAACCGGAAATTGACCTGGGCTCAGGTTAATGAAGAGGAAAATAAAATCTCAAAGGGCGAGCCACCACTACGCTCCTCCCAGTGCACTGGTTAGGGCCTACCCCGACGACGCCCGGCAGCACGTTCGGGCCAGGCCCGAGCGCTCCTGTCGGTGCAAGAAACCTTGGGTCCGTTGCCCAGACTGTGCATAGGCCTAAAGACAAGATTGCAGCACCCAAGATTAGACCAAGCACAAGAGATTAGTTCTTTGAAGGATCAAAGTGTAGATCAAGAAGACCAAGACAAGCCAGAGAAGCAAGAGATCACTAAGGGAAAAACCTCCCTTGCCGGGAAGGCGAGCCTGGCAAGGCCGAGGATTGCCCCGAAGACAAGCCACCTGACCGCCCCGACAGGCTTGCCGGGCACAGCAAGGGCAGACTGCCCTGCCAAAGCTTCATCGCTCCACCTCACAGTGACGCAAGTCGTCGATCAATGCGGTGTCAAGCCCCTAAGTGACTAAGTGGCTGCTTCCTGCCACATGGCAGCCACTTTCTATGGAGGACACCTCCAGATGACACCCGTCCTAAGACGTGTCAAGCAAGCAGGCATGAAGCTGGCAAAACAGCCCAGCAAGGCTTGCCGGGCATACTATGATGTGACACTGAGCACGCATTTAATGCGCTCTCTCCGCCTGCAGAGTTAGGTGTGATAGCACTATTTGCTATCGAATTAGTGTGTAAAAGACTGATTTGCCACTATGGTGACCCCTTTATCTATAAAAGGAGACCCATGGCAACCATAGAGACGATTCGGACCCTCGTACATTCATACGCGCGTTGCCAATCTCACCCCGAGGCAACCCTGCCAGGCAAGAGCGCCGCGTTCTCCACCATTATCCACCGTCAATCCACCAAAGCAGGAGTAGGATTTTTCGCGTCTCGGCGGCCCGAACCTGGGTAAAAACTGCCCGTGTGATCTCTGTCGTGATGTGTTATGCTTCTCCGCTCTTTGTGCAACATGCGCATTCCCTCGCCGAACCAAAAGGGGATCATGGCCCCATAGGTGGTCGTGGTTTCCCATGACAATGGTGCTTGATCCCACACCCCCATGGCACGGCTACCTCGAAGCCGGCGAGGCTCCCTCGGCGGCGACGTCCATACCAACCGGATCTGCTGCTACTGCTGCTCTGGCTCTCGCTTGCTCGCGCTGTTACTGCTCTGGCTCTCGCTCGTCGTGTTGATGCGCTACTCTTCCCCTCACTTGTGTTGTTGCTCTACTCTTGCTCTTGCTCGCGCTGCTGATGCTGGTACACGGGTTGTTGCAGCTACACGAGTTGCTGCTCTGGCTCTAGTTCGCACTGCTCCTCCAGGCGCTGCTGCTCCCTATCGATCGCCTGCTGATTTAGATCATTGTTTCCTAATACTAGTGCTCGAGCGGCTTAACTACATGTGAAGTGCCTCTCTGTTACCAGTGCATTCAGTTTCGACAGTAACATTCAGATTCCACAATAAATTTCAGTTTCGATAGTTAATTCAGAGTCAACAGTTTTTACCTCATCTGTTGCAGTCAGGTGTCTTTTGATGATGTATTTTACATCTATCACTTTTTGGTAATGTATTTTACATCATCTATTGGAGATGTTATTATAATCCCACTTGAGATTAATGATGTCTGCCTTGTACTACTTTAGCCTCGACGTGTTACGGCTGGCCGGAGCTGCTCCAACGACGAAACCATCCATCACAATAGAGGAGTGCCCTGGACGCCGTCTACAGATGCCTCAAATCTTCCTCCACACCTCTGACAGCCACCTCTACCGCAACTTCTTCAGCGACCAACCCAATGATTGTGAGGTTGACACGGCTACGCCAAAGAGGTTGTACACTTGTCGCATCACTTATTACTCTACATTCATGTCGATCCATTAGGGCTATTTTGGTTCAAAGGAAAAAGTGAATGAAAAACATAGCAATCGAAAATTTTCCTATGGCACTCTACTATTCAATTATTCATGCATTTCATTGAAAGGAATGGAGCAAAACATCCACCTAGACCTACTTTTCAAAATCCTATGCATGAAAACAAGACCAAGTGCATTAGTGGCACAATAACATTCTTACTATACACACTCTCATATGGTTTCACTTTAATTTGACCATGTTTCTTTGCATTCCTCTGCTCTTCCAATTCATGTGAACCAAACACCCAAGTTGACAAAAATCATGTGCTTACAAATGCTCTCCTTCCCACGTGCATTCCTATCCTATTCCGGTGTTTTTCCTATCCCTACGTTTTTAGAATCATGCAAGCCAAAGGAGCCCTTATAGAATTACTTCAGTTACAGATAGGTGTCAAAGAAAACTTTGTGTGGTTTGTCCTGCTCCTGCCGCGACGTCATCCACCTCACCTAAGCTGCTCCGTCGACAGAAGCATCCACCATACCAGACATCACGACTCCTGACGGTCTTTCGCCGCCTCAAATATCCTTCCCTGCCGCCGTCACCCACCGCAACTGCATCACCATCATCGACTCAATAGATGAACTTGAGGAGTACACGAGTCCACAAGAGAGGTCACACTCTTTTGTTTCTGCTTATATAATGCATTGCTTAATATTACCTGCTACTTTATCATCCTGTTCACATCTTAGACTCCAAGTCAGGTCCAAATTAATGTTCAAACTTGAGTTTTAAAATTACTTATGGGGCACATATCGAGGCAACAATGAATAGTATCTCTGTCTATTATCTGGTTCACCTATGGTATGCCTATGTTGTTCATGTTGGGTGGGAAACAAATAGTAAAGCAATCATCATCTGTCTTTTTATTAAATTAAATCTATCATCAGCCTGCTATCATTATTTTTGGATCCATCCACTGGTTGTTACCATCACTCTAGATTTTTGCATGTTCTCCTTACATAATCTCACTATTTTTTCGTATGATGTTAGATATTGTACACAGTCATGCTGAACATGTAGCAAAAAAGAGAAGAGTTTTGCGTGGAAATACAATGTCATGCAGACATCACTCCATGGTGGGTTCAATGGCAAACCCTCCTCCCCCCCTCCAGATTGTAATCCAGAGGAAGATATCTGTTCTGAGGCGGATTCAGACGCAGCTGACCACTCCTATTTACCCCCCGACGTGTTTGCTCTAACTTGGCATGATGATGTTGGTCATATCATGCATATGTTGCCTTGTAGTGCCTACTTTCGACATCATATATGTCATCTGTTTAGTTTAGACATGTTTTGTAATGCCACATGTTCAGTTTCTATATCATATATGAGAATTATGCAATGTCATCTCTTTTAGCCAGCCATAATATATGTGAAATATGCAATGCCATCCTGTTTAACTAGGCATCATATATTTGAATAATATCTAGCCAATCCTTTTCTTCATTACATTTCCATTTGTCGACAATGTTTGTACATTCAACTACTCTTCCTATGAATCAACCATTTGAGTGGGTGATGGAAAAATCTAGAGTGAAAACAAGGTCTTAAGAGTAGACATATGTTGCTCGAATGTTGGCGTCGTGCTTTCTGCTTGACAGGAGGAGCGTTGGGGCACACCGCCAAATGTTGCTCGATCACTTGCCTCGGGACGCCGGACAGATCAAACGCTTTCTAGGCAAACATGTCCTTGTTCGTCCGGAGGAAAGCAACGAGTGCGCCTTCCTGCTCAGGGGAAAGACCAGCGCCGATGGTGAAGGTAAGACTCGTGCCGCTGCCGTCAACCGATACCTTCTTTGTTTCGGCACGGTCCTGATAGAATAGTGGCTTCTTCCTTGCATGAGCGACCTCCCAAGGCTCGGCCCTGTCTTTGGTGCTCGGGCGCGAAGCCGCTGCGGCCCCTTAGGCGCGCTTGAGGGTTTAGACTGCATCCTCCTTTCTCCCAACGATAGTAATGACACCTCGGCTGCGGGGCATCTTGACGATGTTGTAGCTAGGGTGGGTTGCTGCCATGAACTTGGCGAGCGCGGGGAACCCTAGGATGGCATTGTACCGAAGGCTAATGTAGTCCACGTCGAAGTCAATGAGCTCGGTGTGGTAATTGTCGCGGGTGCCGAAGGTGAAGCGGAGGCGCATCTGCCCCGAGGGAGTAGTGGAGCCGTCAGTTAACCCCGAGAAGGGCCTGGTGGGCGTCAACTGGTCGTAGGGCACCTGGAGCATTCCAAAGGTCTCAACGGAGATCACGTTGAGGCCTGGGCCGCCATCGATGAGGGTCTTGGTGACCGTGGCGTTGTTGATGGTGGGAGTGCACAGCATGGGGAGCGTGCCGACGGGGGCTGCGGCCTTGCGGTGGTCTCGGGAATCAAAGGTGATGACGCACTCGAGCTGTTCTTGAGGTCGCGGCGCCTCGGTTTGGGGTCACGCGGCGTTCACCCCGCGAAAGAGCTGCTTGGAGTGGCGATTGGACACAGGCGCCTGGGACCCGCCGAGGATACACACGACCGTGTGGGCCCCTGGAAAGTGAAACGCACGATGAACAGACTGCACAGCTCGCTCCAGGAGGAGATCGAAGCTTCAGGGAGGCCGAGGAGCCAGGAGCATGGGGCGCCCAAAAGGGCTATAGGAAACCAGTTCGCCATGGCCTTCCCGCCCCCGCCCACTACCAGGATGCTCTGGGCCTAGAGCCAGTGAAACTCCTCGGGGTCAGTAGCACCAACGTAGTGTGGGGGCAGCACCGGCCTAAACCTCACCGGCCAACTCACTTGGTGAAGGTCGGTGGTGAAAGTCGGGTAGCTTGCGACATTCAAGCAAGCGATGGGGTAGACGGTGATGTGTGCCGGCTCGGGGAAGAGGCGACGACTGCCGCTCCCAGCGGGCGCCGTCCCGGTGAAGCAAGCCGCTCGGCACTCGGAACGAACACGACGAGGGTCGGCCATGGAGATGGTGGACCAAGAACTGGGGCAGAGCGGAAGAGCTTCGCGCCGAGCCTCTACCTGGCGCGCCAAATGTCGGAATCGGGGCTCCGCGGACCTGGGAAAGGTTCGAACTCTGGGGTGTGCTCACAGAACTCCACTAAGCTCCAGCTCACTGCCCACTACCTCACGGCGATGCTCCGGCGCGCTCGAGCGAAAGGGAAGAACACAGACAGGACAGTTTACCCAGGTTTGGGCCACCTTGTGGTGTAAGACTCTACTCCTGCTTTGTGGATGGATATCCTCGCGAGGGAGGATGAGTATGTGAGTACAAGTGACCTCGGGAGGCTTTCAAGGGGTCTGGATCGAATCCCCTCTGAGGTGGCTCCCTAGCTATACTTATACTGGCCCCGGTCCTCTTCCCCCAAAAGACTAGGCGGGAAGGGTTGCCACAACAACCGATTTCAATGGGGGACAGTGGTATGACCCACAAGTATAGGGGATCTATCGTAGTCCTTTCGATAAGTAAGATGTCGAACCCAACGAGGAGCAGAAGGAAACGATAAGCGGTTTTCAGTAAGTTATTCTCTGCAAGCACTGAAATTATCGGAAATAGATAGTTTTGTGATAAGGTAATTTGTACGGGCAACAAGTAATGAAAGTAAATAAGTTGCAGCAAGATGGACCAATCCTTTTTGTAGCAAAGGACAAGCCTGGACAAACTCTTATATAGAGAAAAGCGCTCCCGAGGACACATGGGAATTATCGTCAAGCTAGTTTTCATCACGCTCATATGATCCGCGTTCGTTACTTTGATAATTTGGTATGTGGGTGGACCGGTACTTGGGTGCTGTCCTTTCTTGGACAAGCATCCCACTTATGATTAACCCCTATTGCAAGCATCCGCAACTACAAAAGAAGTATTAAGGTAAACTTAACCATAGCATGAAACATATGGATCCAAATCAGCCCCTTACGAAGCAACTCATAAACTAGGGTTTAAGCTTCTGTCACTCTAGCAACCCATCATCTACTTATTACTTCCCAATGCCTTCCTCTAGGCCCAAACAATGGTGAAGTGTCATGTAGTCGACGTTCACATAACACCACTAGAGGAAAGACAACATACATCTCATCAAAATATCGAACGAATACCAAATTCACATGACTACTTATAGCAAGACTTCTCCCATGTCCTCAGGAACAAACGTAACTACTCACAAATCATATTCATGTTCATAATTAGAGGGTATTAATATGCATAAAGGATCTGAACATATGATCTTCCACCAAATAAACCAACTAGCATCAACTACAAGGAGTAATCAACACTACTAGCAACCCACAGGTACCAATCTGAGGCTTTGGGACAAAGATTGGATACAAGAGATGAACTAGGGTTTTAGAGGAGATGGTGCTGGTGAAGATGTTGATGGAGATTGACCCCCTCCCGATGAGAGGATCATTGGTGATGATGGTGGCGATGATTTCCCCCTCCCGAAGGGAAGTTTCCCCGGCAGAACAGCTCCGCCGGAGCCCTAGATTGGTTCCGCCAAGGTTCTGCCTCGTGGCGGCGGAGTTTCTTGCCGAAAGCTTGCTTATGATTTTTTCCAGGGTAAAATACTTCATATAGCAGAAGATGGGCACCGGAGGCTTGCCAGGGGGCCCACAAGGCAGGGGGGCGCGCCCCCCACCCTCGTGCATGGTGGGTGGCCCCCCTCTGGTACTTTCTTCGCTCAGTATTTTTTATTAATTCCAAAAATAACTTCCATGGAGTTTCAGCACTTTTGGAGTTGTGCAGAATAGGTCTCTACTATTTGCTCCTTTTCCAACCTAGAATTCCAGCTGCCGGCATTCTCCCTCTTCATGTAAACCTTGTAAAATAAGAGAGAATAGGCATAAGTATTGTGACAAGTATGAATCAGAAACTTCATTGAGAACTAACAAACTATGATCTCGGTCATTGAAGCAATTGCAATTTATCATAACATCGGAAAGAGTCAATATAAGAGCTTTTCAGCAAGTCCACATACTCAACTATCATTTAGTCTTTCACGATTCCTAACACTCACGCAATACTTATGGGTATGGAGTTTTAATTGGACACAAAGAAAGATAGGGGCTTATAGTGTT
This sequence comes from Aegilops tauschii subsp. strangulata, assembly GCF_002575655.3. Classification (NCBI taxonomy): domain Eukaryota; kingdom Viridiplantae; phylum Streptophyta; class Magnoliopsida; order Poales; family Poaceae; genus Aegilops; species Aegilops tauschii. Next base: position 284,227,336 of record NC_053036.3, read on the forward strand.
GCCTCCCAACCTTTTACCTCAAGGGTAATGTCAACAATAATAGTTCATGATGACTTACATCCAATTGGATATATATATATCAGGATCTTTCCAACAGAAGGTGCTTGCCAAAGGATAAAATGTAAAAAGGAAAGGTGAAGATCACCATGACTCTTGTATAAGGTATAAGACAAGAATAAAAGATAGGCCCTTCGCAGAGAGAAGCAGAGGTTGTCATGTGCTTTTAGGGTTGGATGCACGAAATCTTAATGCAAAAGAACGTCGCTTTATATTGCCACTTGTGATATGGACCTTTATTATGCAGTCCGTCGCTTTTATTGCTTCCATATCACAAGATCGTATAAAGTTTATTTTCTCCACACTAATAAATCATACATATTTAGAGAGCAATTTTTATTGCATGCAACATGACAACTTACTTGAAGGATCTTACTCAATCCATAGGTAGATATGGTGGACACTCATGGCAAAACTGGGTTTAAGGGTATTCATAAGCACAAGTAGTATCTCTACTTGGTGCAAAGAATTTGGCTAGCATGAGGGGGGAAGCCAAGCTCAACATGTTGGATGATCCATGACAATATACTTTATTTCAGATATAAGAAAACATAACCCATTACATTGTCTTCCTTGTCCAACATCAACTCTTTAGCATGTCATATTTTAATGAGTGCTCACAATCATAAAAGATGTCCAAGATAGTATATTTATATGTGAAAACCTCTCTTTCTTTATTACTTCCTATTAATTGCAACGATGACCAAACTATGTTTGTCAACTCTCAACAACTTTTATTCATCATACTCTTTATATGTGAAGTCATGACTCTACATAAGATCAATATGATCTCTTTATTTCTTTTTATTCTTTCTCTTTTCTTTTATTCCCTCACGATCATAGCAAGATAATCAAGCCCTTGACTCAACACTAATCTTTATTATATATAGCTCACGGACTCGATTACATAGAAGGATCATAAAGCAAAACTCAAAACTAAATCATACTAAAACTTTATTCTACTAGATCAAGATATTACCAAAAGGATCGAACTAAGAAAAATGGTAAAGATAGGAGTGTGATGGTGATACGATACAGAGGCACCTCCCCCAAGCTTCGCAGTTGCCAAGGGGAGTGCCCATACCCATGTGATTATATCTCTTTCCTCGGAAGTGGTGGCGATGGGGTTCTTGATGATGTAGGCTTGTCGTCCATCTTCCAAGGCATAGGCTCACCATCATAGAAGGATGATCGAGTCTCCGAGATCCTTAAATCTGCAGCCAAACTCATCCTCTTGAATCTATATTCATACTCACAGTTTTGGTTTTGCAGGTCATAGATCTGGGCTTGGAGGCGCTCGATTTTCTCGTGAAGCTTGAAGATGGCCTCCCCAATGTCCTTGGCGTCCAGCTTGCGGTTGTTGGTGAACTCCGTGATCATTATGTGATTGGTGTTGAGTCCACGCTCCACCATCTCCTGACACTCTAAAACTTGTTGCTCCATTGCTTCAAGCCTTGTCTCCATGCTTCCGGTCCTCCTTGGTCCCTCAACATCGCAGATGTGCAGCACCCCCTCATGCATCTGAATGGTTTGAGGGTGTTGCAGCACTTCTGCGAGGTAGGGGTTGATGACCTTCTTGAAGAAGTTGTCCTTGGGGGAACTTGGAGACGTCATGGCGATCTAGATCTGTCAGAAAAACAGCTCGAAAAAAAACCGAGGATAATTGCGTGATACGGTGGTCAAAACCTTTGGGAGATTATATAATGAATTTTTACCGACCAAAAGAAGTATCATGCAAGAAACGGAGTCCGGAGAGCACACGAGGTGCCCACGAGGGAGGGGGCGCCCAGGGGGTAGGGCGTGCCCTCCACCCTCGTGGATGCCTCGTGTTCCTTTCGGACTACTTATTTTCCTATTTTCTTAAATATTCCAAAACAGAGAAAAATTGCTATTAGAACTGTTTTGGAGTCAGTTTACGTACCGTACCACATACCTATTCCTTTTCGGAGTCTGAAACGTTCTGGAAAGTGTCCCTTATGTATTCCTCCGGGGTTACGGTTTCAATAACATTAGTTTCAACATTTATAGGATTACCTGACATATAATGTTTGATTCTTTGACCGTTCACCACCTTCGGATTTGTGCCTTCGAAGTTGTTGATTTTTATGGCACCGGAACGATAGACCTCCTCGATAATGTAAGGACCTTCCCATTTAGAGAGAAGTTTTCCTGCAAAAGATCTTAAACGAGAGTTGAATAGCAACACATAATCAGCTACATTAAACTCATGCTTTTGTATCCTTTTGTCATGCCATGTTTCAACTTTTTCTTTAAATAGTTTGGCATTCTCATAGGCCTGAGTTCTCCATTCATCAAGTGAGCTAATGTCAAATAGCCTCTTCTCACCAGCAAGTTTGAAATCATAATTGAGCTCTTTAATGGCCCAATATGCCTTATGTTCTAGTTCGAGAGGTAAGTGACAAGATTTTCCATAAACCATTTTATACGGAGACATACCCATAGGATTTTTATATGCAGTTCTATAGGCCCATAATGCATCATCAAGTTTCTTGGACCAATTCTTTCTAGATCTATTAACAGCCTTTTGCAAAATTAATTTGAGCTCTCTATTACTAAGTTTTACTTGTCCACTAGACTGCGGGTGCTATGGAGATGCAATTCTATGATTAACATCATACTTAGCAAGCATTTTACCGAAAGCACCATGAATAAAATGTGAACCACCATCAGTCATTAAATATCTAGGGACTCCAAACCTCGGAAAAATAACTTCTTTAAGCATCTTAATATAGGTGTTATGATCAGCACTACTAGTTGGAATAGCTTCTACCCACTTAGTAACATAATCAACAGCAACTAAAATATGTGTATACCCATTAGAGGAAGGAAACGATCCCATATAATCAAAGCCCCAAACATCAAATGGTTCAATAACGAGTGAATAATTCATAGGCATTTCTTGACGTCTACTAATATTACCAATTCTTTGACATTCATCACAAGATAAGACAAACTTATGGGCATCTTTGAAGAGAGTAGGCCAACAAAAACGGATTGCAATACCTTATGTGCAGTTCTATCTCCAGCGTGGTGTCCTCCATAAGCTTCGGAGTGACACTTGCGTAGGATCTGTTCCTGTTCATGCTCAGGTATACAACGTCTAATAACACCATCTACTCCTTATTTATAAAGGTGTGGGTCATCCCAGAAGTAATGTCTTAAATCATAGAAAACTTTTTCTTTTGCTGGTATGTGAAACTAGGTGGTATAAATTTAGCAACAATATAATTAGCATAATCAGCATACCATGCAGTAGTACGAGAAGCATTTATGACAGCTAATTGTTCATCAGGAAAGCTATCATCAATAGGTAGTGGGTCATCAAGAACATTCTCTAACCTAGACAAGTTGTCTGCAATGGGGTTCTCAGCTCCCTTTCTATCAATAATATGCAAATCAAATTCTTGTAGCAAGAGAACCCATCTAATAAGTCTAGGTTTAGCATCTTTCTTTTCCATAAGGTATTTAATAGCAGCATGATCAGTGTGAACAGTTACTTTAGAATCAACAATATAAGGTCTGAACTTATCACAAGCAAACACAACTGCTAAAAATTCTTTTTCAATAGTAGCATAATTTCTCTGGGCATTGTCTAGAGTTTTACTAGCATATTGGATAGCATTTAATTTCTTATCAACTCTTTGTCCTAGAACAACACCTACAGCATAATCACTAGCATCACACATAATTTCAAAGGGTAAATTCCAATCAGGTGGCTGAACAATAGGTGCAGAAATCAAAGCTTTCTTAAGTATTTCAAATGCTTCTACACAATCATCATCAAAGACAAAAGGAATATCTTTTTGTAAGAGATTAGTCAGAGGCCTGGAGATTTTAGAGAAGTCCTTAATGAACCTCCTATAAAAACCGGCATGACCAAGGAAACTTATTATACCTTTAATGTCCTTGGGACACGGCATCTTTTCAATAGCATCAACTTTAGCTTTATCAACTTCAATACCTCTTTCAGAAATTTTATGCCCCAAGACAATACCTTCATTAAACATGAAGTGGCACTTCTCCCAATTCAAGACAAGGTTAGCTTTTTCACATCTCTGCAAAACTCGATCAAGGTTGCTCAAGAAATCATCAAAAGAAGTTCCATATATGGAGAAATCATCCATGAAAACCTCACCAATCTTTTCACAAAAATTAGAGAATATAGCCATCATGCATCTTTGAAAGGTAGCAGGTGCATTACATAAACGAAAAGGCATATGTCTATAAGCAAAGGTACCAAAAGGGCAAGTAAAAGTGGTCTTTTCTTGATCCTCTTTTGACACAGGTATTTGAGAGAAACCAGAATAACCATCTAGAAAGCAAAAATGTGTATGTTTGGACAATCTTTCTAGCATTTGATCAATAAAAGGTAAAGGGTAATGATCCTTTTTAGTAGCTTTATTTAATTTGCGGAAATCAATTACCATTCTATAACCTGTAATAATTCTTTGTGGGGTCAATTCATCTTTATCATTAGGAACAACAGTAATACCTCCCTTCTTAGGGACACAATGGACATGACTTACCCACTGACTATCAGCAACGGGATAAATTATACCTGCCTCCAGAAGCTTTAGTATTTCTTTTCTTACCACTTCTTTCATCTTAGGATTTAACCGTCGTTGGTGATCAACAACTGGTTTAGCATATTTCTCCAATTCTTTTTGTGCTGGCATAGAGTGGGACTAATGCCCTTAAGATCATCAAGAGTATATGCAATAGCAGCACGGTGCTTCTTCAGAGTTTTCAATAATTTCTTTTCTTCATGCTCTGAAAGGTTAGCACTAATAATAACAGGATATATCTTCTTCTCATCAAGATAAGAATATTTAAGAGTATAAGGTAATGGTTTAAGCTCAAACACGGGATCACCCTTGGGTGGAGGAGGATCCCCTAGCACTACTAGGAAAATTCTTATAGGTAGACATTTAGCAGTAGCGTTGGTTAGAGACCCCACGCTACTGCTATTTAGCAGTAGCGTCGGACAACACCAGCGCTGCAAGCGCACGTTAGCAGTAGCGCGGGATTTCCCGGCCAGCGCTGCTGTTGATGGGCCACGCTCTCGGCCCCTAGTTGCAGCTTTAGCTATAGCGCTGGCCTCCTCCCCCGCGCTACCGCTAAGCCCACCTCTGCTTCCTCCCGCGCCGGCCCGTGCGCCCCTCCCCTCTCACTCACTCACACTCACACGCTCACACTCACAGATCGAATCCCTTAATCCCCCGATCCGGCCGCCGCTCCCACGTCCTACCCTGGCCGCCCTCCCCGTGCGGGCCCTCTTCCCCCGTCGGCCGCCCTTCCCCGCGCCGGCCCTCCTCCTCCCCCCCCCCCCCCGCACCGGCCATCCTCCCCCGTCGGTCGCCCCCCGCGCCGGCCCTCCTCCACCGAGAGGTACTCCTCCCTCCTTCCTCCTCCTCCCTCCCTAGTTATAGTTATTAGAGAGTAGTTATTTTGAATCCTATATAGTTGAAAAAAATGTAGGTTCTTAGAATAATGTAGGTTATGATCGAACCCTAGCTAGGACAGATTAGGTATGAACCCTAGTTAATTCGTATGAACCCTAGGTTTTTAAATTTAGCTAGGTTTTAAAGTTAGGACAGAAATTTAGCTAGGTTTTTAATTAGGTGTAGTTAATAGAATTTAGGTGTTTTAGGTGTAGTTAACAGAATTTTAGGTGTTTTAGGTGTAGTTAACAGAATTTTAGGTGTTTTAGTTGTTTTAGGTGTAGTTAACAGAATTCTAGGTATTTTTTTAGTTAAAGAAATTGTTGTTATTTTTTTTAGTTAAAGCAATTTTTCCTGTTATATGCAAATTTGTAGTGGACATGTCATATTTTGAACATGTCACATTTTGGACATGTCATATTTTTCCGAGTGGCCTATGTTTTGCCAGAAATGTCGATTTGTTTACGTTCTGGCAAATTTCAGGCACTCGATATGTCCTGCTTTTAGCAAAGGTCATGCCGAATTTTGCTAAGTGTTTATTAATTTTGTTTTCATAATTAAGCATTTTGTTCTCGACGTCGATGATGCATATCCCGCATCCTCATCGTCGGCTCGGCGGAGGACTCCTGCTTGAGCCGAGGGGCCATGTCCGGGACTGGGCTCCGCCGGGCTGGTACTGGGTTGTGCTACCTTCTGGTGAGCGCAACCACTACTAGGAAAAGGGCTATAGCTAATATGGACATTAATGGCGCACCATGTATGTGGTGCGCCACTGCTATATAGCAGTGGCGCACTAGATACAGGTGTGCCATTAGTGTCCTCATTACTAATGGCGCACCACACACATGGTGCGCCACTACTAACAATTTTTTTTATTTTTCCAAAACTAGTAATGGCGCACCACACACTCTGTGCGCAACTACTAACAATTTGTTTTTACTTTTTTTTCAAAACTAGTAATGGCGCACCAGGGTACAGTGCGCCATTACTAGTTCAAACTAGTAATGGCGCACCACAACAACGGTGCGCCACTACTAACAATTATATATTTTTTTTGCAAAACTAGTGATGGCGCACCACGTAACAGGTGCGCCATTAGTAACCAGGGTTACTAATGGCGCATTATTAGGTGGTGCGCTATTGGTAACCTGAGAGCAGCTAGATATTTTGGACAGCCACCTACCACAGTCACTTTCCCCACTTCATTCTCTCCACCTCCTCCTCTAAGCTTGTCTCGGCTGCCTCCTCCTCCTCACCTCATTTGCACCATAGATTCACCCAAATTAAGTGGTTAAATTTCCTTTTTTGATAGGTAAGTAAGGGGAAAGCTTCTTTATGTTGTAGATCTACTTTTTTTCTCGCTCCAACAACGTGCACATGCACTTTTTATGGCCTAGATCTACGTATGTTTGTGGTGTTGCATATGTTTGTGGTGTTGCATATGTTTGTGGTGTTGCATATGTTTGTGTTTGCAGGTACCGGTATTTGAAATGCGATAGTTGCCAATATTTTGCCGGAATGTTGATTCATTTCCGTTTCAGCGAGAATTTGGCACTATGCATTCTTTTTGGTCCTATTTTTAGGCAAAGTCATGCCAATTTTTTTTCTTGGTTCTAAAATATCGTTTTGCTCTACCCCGCAGGCGACCATGGTCCGCACGATGACCGAAGGCATCGTGAATAGGTTTTTGAGCTCCGCGAAGGCCGAGATGCTTCAAAAGAACGAGACGGAGATAAGATGTCTGTGTCAAAGATGCAAGCTGAAAAGCCTTATTACGGACCCGGATTCCGTACAGGTGCGGGACCACCTGCTCTTGCGTGGTTTCATGGATGGCTATCTGTGGCAAGGTGATGAAGATGACTATGAAGTCGTCCATGGGGGCCGGGCAAGAAATGAGAAAGGGCAGCAAGACAATCGCGGCGAGGGCGGGCGAGAAGACGAAGAATCTCTAGGACATGATCACGACGGTGATGCAGTACACAGTCATCATGTAGAAGATGCCAGACATGATGATGAGGAAGATAAAGACGAAGGGCATGATCATGAAGATGAAGATGCCGGAGCAGACGACGATGGACCATCGATGGGCTGGGTGCAAGACCCTCATATTCAAGAGCTGCTTCTCAAGCAGACGGATAACGCAAGAGCTGCCGCCTAAGAGAAAGCCAAGCTGGATCAACTGGAGATAGACGCGGTTACTCCATTGTATGAAGGATGCAGGCCCGAGGATACCCTCCTGAAAGTAACGCACATGGCTCTGGAGATGAAGGTAAAACACAAAATGACCGACGCATGCTTCGACGAGAACATGTCACTCTGGCACGAACGTCTTCCCAAGGGGAACAAGTGCCCGGCCAGTTTTGAGGAGGCGAAGAAAATCGTGTGTCCTCTGGATTTACCGCACGTGAAATACCATGTGTGCATGAACAATTGCATCATTTATCGGGACGAGCACGCGGAGTCTACCATATGTCCGGTGTGCGGCATCACTCGATACAAGAAGAGGAAGAAAGCTCCTCGAAAAGTGGTGTGGTACTTTCCGATCACTCCTCGTCTGCAGCGGTATTTCGCGGACCCTGAGCTAGCAAAGCTCCTGCGTTGGCACGCAGATAGGGAGGAGAAGAAGCGAGAAGATGACGGAAATGATCCGGAGATAAATAAAAAAGACGAGATGCTGAGTCACCCTAAGGATGCGAGCCAGTGGCAAGCGTTGAACTTCGAACACCCAGAATTTGGGGACGATCCAAGGAACATCATGCTGGGCGCGAGCACCGATGGAGTCAATCCGTTTGGCAGCCAGAGAAGCACACATAGCACCTGGCCTGTGTTTGTGTGTATGTACAACCTTCCCCCTGGTTGTGCATGAAGAGGAAGTACATTCACATGAGTATGCTAATTGAAGGGCCGAAACAACCAGGGAACGACATCAATCTGTATCTGGGGCTGCTGAAAGAGGAGCTAGACACGCTGTGGAAAACGCCAGCCAATACGTGGGACGCCACAGAGAAAGAATATTTCCCTATGAGAGCCGCACTGCTCACGACGGTGCACGACTATCTCGGTTACGGATATGTTGCGGGGCAGGTGGTCCACGGATTTTCTGGATGCGTCAGGTGCATGGATGACACAACGTATCGCCAGCTAGATAGAGATCCCGGGTCTTCGACAACCGTGTTCATGGGACATCGAAGGTGGCTTCACGACGATGACTCATGGAGAAAACGCAAGGATCTGTTTGATGGTGAAACCGAACCCCGAAGACGCCCGCGTAAGAGGAGCGGCGAGGAAATAGACGAGCTGTTAAATTGGAAAGATTGCCCACTGCCCGGAAAGAAGCAAAAGTCGCCAGAGCCGGGAAGAAGCGAAAGGCGCCAGAGCTGCGGCTGAAGGTATGGAAAACGAGGTCCGTTTTCTGGGACTTGCCGTACTGGAAGATCCTCCGTGTGCCTCACAGCCTTAATGTCATGCATATCACGAAGAACGTGTGCGAGAGTCTGCTTGGTACCCTGCTCAACATGCCAGAGAGGACCAAAGATGGGCCGAAAGCAAGGGCAGACTTGAAATCAATGGGCATCAGGGAGGAGCTTCACGCTAATGATGATGATGATGATGAGGCGAAGCAGGACATGGAAAGTCATCGCAAAGGCAAAAAGGCCAAGAAGATTGGAAATGACTACCCTCCCGTGTGCTTCACTCTAAGTCGGGAGGAGATCGAGCAGTTTTTCACCTGCCTCGTAGGAGTAAAACTTCCTTACGGTTACGTGGGAAAGATAAGCAGATACCTAGACTCAGCGAAGCAGAAGTTGAGCGGGATGAAGTCTCACGACTGTCACGTGCTGATGACGCAGATACTTCCGGTTGCAATACGTGGGATCATGGACGTGCACGTTCGTGAAACGCTATTTGGCCTATGCAAATTTTTCGACGTCATCTCTCGGAAGTCGGTTGGCGTGAGGCAACTCAGAAGGCTACAGGAAGAGATCGTGGTGATACTATGTGAGCTTGAGATGTACTTCCCGCCCGCATTCTTCGATGTTATGGTGCATCTGCTGGTCCATATCGTGGAGGATATCATCCAAATCGGGCCGACGTTCCTGCACAGCATGATGCCATTCGAAAGGATGAATGGTGTCATCAAAGGATATGTTCACAACATGTCACGTCCAGAGGGAAGCATAGCCAGGGGCTTTCTGACCGAAGAGTGCATCTCCTACTGCACGAATTATCTAGGCATCGAGAACCCCGTTGGTCTGCCCGTCAACAGGCACCTCGGCAGGCTCGCTGGATGGGGTCACCGCGATGGTTGCCGCGAAATGCATGTCGACTTCGAGGGTCGACTCACCGACTTTGAAAGAGCAAACCTAGTCGCGCTACAACACATAGACGTGGTCGATCCTTAGGTGGTAGAGCACAAAGCCTTTATTGATAAGACGTACAATGATCGAGGCCAACAGAGGACGGACGAAGATATAATCAAAGAGCACAACTCATGTTTCACGCGTTGGTTCAAGGAGAAGCTTCTGTCGTACCCTTTACATGAGGATTCTTCCGCAGAAGAAAAACTCATATTCGCCTTGTCACAGGGCGCCGAGCACAACCTGATGACCTATGAGGCATACGATATCAACGGCTACACATTCTACACCGAGGACAAGGACATGAAGAGCGATGGTTATCAGAACTCCGGGGTAACGATGGAATCCTACACCGGTAACGACAAGGACAGATACTATGGAAGGATCGAGGAGATCTGGGAGCTGAGCTACGCCGGAGAGAAGGTCCCGATGTTCCGTGTCACATGGTCCAAGAGCGTCCTAAAAGAAGACCGGTATTTCACCACCATGGTTATACCCGAAGCCAAATCCAAGACCGCGGGCGCAAACGTCACCGCGAAAAATGAGCCATGGGTACTGGCTTCCCAAGTGGACCAATGCTTCTTCATTACCAACCCGTCAAAGCCCAGTCGCGTTGTCGTGAGGAGAGGCAAAAGGAAGATCATCGGAATGGATGGAGTCGCCAATGAGCAAGACTTCGACAAGTACGGCGACCCGGAGATGGAACATGACGACGACGATGAAGTGTCGTACACCACAAGAAGAAGCAGGACCACCCTACCTAAAGGACGTCCGTTCAACAGAAGAACTCCATTTGCGAAAAAGAAGGGCAAGAAGATTGTGAAAAGATAGCTAGCTAAGATCGATTGTATTTAAATTGTAGTCTTCATTTCTCGATTGTATTTCGACATATTGAAATGATATTTCTTCTGTTCTAGTCCTCATGAATATTTATTTATGTTTATTCTGGTATTGAATTTCTAACTCACAAAAAGTATTGAATTTGTTAATATTTTTTGAACTCATGAATATTTTTAAATTTCATGGGCACTTTTTGAATTCATGATTTTTTTTCAAATTTGATGATATTTTTTCATATTCATAAATGTTTTCTAAAAAATTATTAGATGCAACTAAAAATCCAAAAAAAAATTCAAATAACAAATTTGATGATATTTTTTCATATTCATAAATATTTTCAAATAACAAATTTGATGATATTTTTTCACATTCATAAATGTTTTCAAATTTGATCGTCATTTTCTAATAAATTATTAGATGCAACTAAAAATCCAAAAAAAAGTTACTAATGGCGCACCAGGAGAAGGTGCGCCATTGCTATCAAGGTATTTATGGTGCACCCCCAGGAGGTGCGCCATTGATATACCAATTTTTATTTATGTTTATTTGTTAACAATTTTTGAACTCATGAATATTTTTAAATTTCAAAATATAAAAATTATTACATGCAACTAAAAATTATTAACAAACTCATGAATTTGTTAATATTCTTTGAACTCATGAATATTTTTAAACATTTTTCTAACTCACAAAAAGTAATAACTACTTATATCGTAGCATTTAAAAATTTATGGTCATTTTCTAAAAAATTAATACATGCAACTAAAAATCCAAAAAAAAAAAGTTAGTAATGGCGCATCCCTGGGTGGTGCGCCATTGGTATACGTATGTTTATGGCGCACCCCTAAGAGGTGCGCCATTGCTAACCCTCCCCCCACTCCACTTGCTCCCCTCTCCCTCTGGCCTCTCTCCCTCCCTCGCCAAATCCACCTCGCCCCACACCTAACCCGACGCCGTCCACCCGCGCCCGCTCCACCGCCGCCGTCCGCCCGCGCCCGCTCCACCGCCGCCGCCCTGTCTCCTCGAGCCGGGCAGCCACACGCGCCCAGCCTCCGCGGCCCCGCCTCCGGCACCGCAGTGCCTCCCTCCCCGTCCCTGGAGCAGCCGCCCCGCCCAGCAACGCCGCCGCCCGGAGCTACGCCCTATTGATCCCCTCCCCAAATCCAGCGAGCGGGCTAGGGTTCCTCGCCGCCCGCCCCACCCGTCCTCTCCTCCCTCCGACGAGCGACGGCCAGCGAGCGCGGACGCGACGCGCCCTACCGTCCTCCGCCCGGCCTCCTCCTACCCAGGTCAGGTCTTCACCCTCGTCGCCGCCACCAGCAAGATGGAGGGCCCAACTCGGGCGGGGACCTCGCAACCAACGATCCCGACCGCGCAACAAGGAAAGGTACCCCTAATTTCCTTCCCTCCTCCTCCTATCTTGCCCTCGAGTATCATTGGTGGATGGCCGGCGCCGCTGCTATCTCATCCCCACTGCTACTGTCCATCCGGCCATCCCTGATGGCTTGACCCCTCCGTCACTCCCTCCCATGAATCCATGATGCAGATTTTAGAGATTGGACACATTGCAGATTGTAGAATCCCTCAAAACACTAAATCTGCAGTGACTGAGAACACTGCGGATTTGGGCATTGTCTAGTGCCACTAGTTGTCGGTGCAATTTTGTCTAGTGCCACTAGTTGTAGATGACCATAGGATGATTGTAGGAAGGAAAATAGTAATTAATTATGCTGTTTTGGGCTACTGCATTGGATGCTTTGCATGCATGTCGATCCGGTCTAGAATAAGAAAATGAGGGTACGAGTTCCTAGGCTACGGTTGTGGAGTGGGGTAGTAATAGCACTAACTATTTTAAACGATGAAATTTGAGAGAACTCTTGACACTACACATTTGATTATCCATTGAGGAGCAAGTCGCCAGGTTCTTAGCCAATAACCATAACTGGGCACAACCTTTGGTTTCACACCGAGAGTGAGTGCCTGTTCTGTTTTGCTTCTTTCGGGTTGAAATTTTAATGTCAAGAGTTGAAACTTTTTTAAAATGGTCTTATTGAATGGAAATTTGAGTGCTTGCACGTTTTGATATCTAATCGGACTGTAAAAGAAGGGTCATGTGCTATGTTCCCGATGAGCCCATGTCCAGGCTCCCCTGTTTGGCCACCAGAGATGAGCACGCACCACAGAGAGAAGTAGGCAACCCTCACATTCTAATTGTAAATGTTTACACTGTCTGTGTTATTTAGACTTATGTTGGGCAGAAAAATAGTGAGAATATAGGTGTGCTATTAGTTTGCTTCCATCTTTGTGCCCACTCTGAAGAGTATTCGTATATGCTTGGAATTAAACAGAATTATACAATGAACTTCTGCAGGCTGATCTGAGTTGGACCATCCTCTGCTACCAACTTCTCTTCGGCAAGAGGAAGAAAGGAGAATCAGGGTAGGGTTTCATGGCTAGAAGATATATTGTTGTACAATAATTTGTTACAAATTGCATTTATTTACAAATAAAATGAAATGAACTGTGTTTTTACAACATGCTGATGCTGATGGTCACAATAGACATTGCTGTCAAACTAAACCTGAGTCAAGGTTAACTATGATGTACAGTTTACAGCAGGTTAGTGGATTGGTTAGCGGATCTGAAGGTCAGTGGATTCCGAGCAACCAGATCAAAGGTAACTGAAGAAAACACCATTGCTCTGTTATGCTTGTGATGGCCTGAATGATGGTGTAGAGGTGTTCTTTTGATTTTTGTGATGGTCAGATTTGTTACATCAGATCAACTAGACATGATTTGTTACATAGTTGTAGACATGTTCTGTTGATACTTGTGATGGTCTGATAGTTGTAGACATTGAGAAAGACTTGTAAAGATGATGATCATCTTTTACAGAAAACAATTTTTGTAAACACGTCAGTAACTTTGCTAGTTTGCTGGGTTTTGTCTCCGACCATCGTGTCGTGATGATTTTGCAGGTACCCCGAGAGGCCCTTGAGTTTGCCGCAATGTCGATTAACTTCCGTTCCGGCAAATTCGGGTACTCCATATGTCCTATTTTCAGCAAAGGTCATGCTGAAATTTTCCGTGGATTTTAGCATGACTTTGCTAAAAATAGGACATACGGGGTACTTGCGACTAATGCATGGGCCGAGGTATCTTAGTACTTAATTAAGTAGGATCAACTACCCCTTTATTCTTGCTGCATTAAACACACATGCTGAATTCATGTGTGGACAGACGAAACCATGAGTCGTTTATAGTTCAGGAAAAGAATGTTATCATTATTGTTTGGGGGTTGAAATAATCTGTTTGTTGCACTTTGTGCACTTTCTAGTTGAAAACTGTTAAATGGAGATACTAGATTAGCTTTTTGAGGTATCCCATTAAATATTATTCATTACTGCACACTCTTAAATTTTTTTGCACAACTAATATGCAACTGCCATAGCTGGCAATAGAGCCAAGTGATTAGGCCCAACTTAGAATTCTCCTTCCCTTTTCTTGATAGGGTATTATTAGAAGATACCCATATATATCAGTCAACCCAGGGTGCCTCGGCATCGATAAACCCTAAATGATGAAAACTTAACTTAGCATTTAGGGTGCCTCAGCGTCGACAAACCCAAAATGATAAAACCTTGGCTTTTAGGGTGCCTCGGTGTCGATAAAAACCTAAATGATGAAAGCTTAGGCTTTTAGGGTGCCTCGGCGTCGACAAACCCTAAATGATAAAAGCTTAGCTTTTAGGATGCATTGGTGTCGACAAACCCTAAATGATGAGACCATGATAATTCCTCACAAACCAACCCTTAAATAGCACTGAGCCATTATGCCGTCACCCTTGAAGCCTTGCGGGCATTTGCAGCCCTTAGCTTGTTCATTCTGTAGATTTCCAAAATTTAGTTTTGTACCTTGCTTGCCATGTGTGTGAGAGAGATAGTGAGAGGAGACAAGAAGAAGGGGGTTAGGAAGGGACTTGGACCTTAGCAACAACACAGTAACAGGTTCCATCCCAAAACACCTAGGCAATATCACAAACATCTCTCAATTATTCCTTGACAATAACCAACTTTTTGGCAACATTCCTCAAGAATTAGGTTATTTGGTCAACTTAGAGATCTTGTTCCTTGACAATAACCAACTTTTGACCAAACTTTTTTCCTATTTAGAGCGAAACATGGCCCACAATGATGAGGCCGACGGTTCGGGCAAGGCATTCTGGGAGCTGTCCCAGGAGATGGAGGAAGAACCTCACCGCTATGAGGACGCCGCGGAAGACACCGATCCTGACTACACAAACCCTAGTGGCATCGGGGATGACACCACTGATGGTGCCGCCGAGGATGCCACCACCGATGATGGCAGCGCACGCACAGATGGCAGCCAACCGAAGAGGCAACGGAAGGACCGGCGCCCGAACGTGCTCGACACCGTCAAAGAGGAATTTACTGAAGTGTCCTCTGAGGGGCATCCAACGGCGCCCAAAGAATTAGTCAAGGGGTACGCGGGACAGCTCGGGTGCATTCTCCGGAGCACCGTCTCGATCAACACCGAGAACCTAAGGCATCGTGACCGATGGAATTTGCGCAACCTCCTCTTCACGAAGCTGCACGAACGATTCAAGTTCCCCGGTGACTTCGCAAACACACGCCTCTCAGGGAATAAAGTGAACAGTGCCACCCTCACGAAGATGAGCACGGCCCTGGCTACTTGGAGAGCCACGGTGAATAGTAGGATTTAAAAAGGTGATAGTTATGAGAAGATTAAGGAGAAAAATACTTCGATCAGCGAAGCTGACTACCTGGAGTTCAAGATCAAGTGCCAGAGCAATGCAACCACGGAATCAAGTCAGTGGGGGTAAAGATATGCGGGACTTGAACTTAGGGGTACACAAACTCGGTCCCGGCAGTTACAGAGTGGCAGAACCTATATGGGACAAGGAGGACGCGGAACGTGCCGAGCAAGGCCTACCGCCCCTCTTCGATAAATACCGTGACAAGCAGACAAGGAACTATGTCAGGGCTCGGTACAAGATTGACCCGGTAACAAAGGAGCTTACCACGGATCCGAAGACCAAGGCGCTTGAGCTTGTTCTGGTAAGGAATACACCCCCGCGTAATTAGCTCCATATGATTGCATTCTAATTAATGAAGCCAAATTTCTAAATGGTTCACGTTCCTTCCGTAGGACACTGAAAGTAGTAGCGCGGGGTCGTCTAAGAGCTCCCCTTGGGACACCCCTTTAAATAGGGTGTTGAACGTAATGAAAAACAAGGATAAGCTCAGTAAGCCGTCGTCAGCTGGTCGTGTGGCCGGCAAAGTCCTATCCACGAAATGGTCGGAATACTATACCGCTGGGCGAAAGGAGAGAAAGACCAGCTCGGAAAGCCAGGAGCGCGAGGTTCAAGAACTCAAGGCAAAAGTGGCACGGATTCTGGAGATAGTCGAAGAGCAAGTGTGAGACCAACTGGGAGCGACGATCACCGCCATTGTGCCTACCTTGATTGAGGGGCTGCAGGCGTGGATTGCGGGCGGCCAACAGGGGCCGGCCCCGATTCCCAGCTTCACGGGCAGCAACTCGCGCAACACGCCGGTGACGCCATTGGTGTCTCCGGCGGAGGCGGCATTGGTGTCTCCCGCGGCGGCGCCGTCATTGCAGCTTAATGCACCCGGGTGTGGGAAGAATACGCCGGCCGGCACCTCGACAGCAAGCGGCCCCTCCGTCACTTGCACGCCCGCCGTTGGCGGTGCCTCGACATTAGCCGAGCTCGACGCCATCACGGTAACTAATTTAGCCTCTCGGCCGATGACTTCATCTCCTTGCCTTTGACTGGGCATCCCTGATGCCCTACATGTTTTTGCAGGGCGTCGCCGACGTTCCATGCACTCTCCTGCACTTCGTGGACAGCGAGTTGATCGATGTCGCCAAGGCCAGAATCGTTCAACCGGGCAGCCGCGTGTTCCACGGTAATCCGATGCCACCCACCGTGTATAGGGTTCAACTAGTTCGGGTGCTGCGGGGCTGCGACGACTTGTTACCTCCGTTTCGACCCCCTGGGGCCGACGAAGATGATGTGATGACCCTCAGCGCCTGCTTAAGCTGGCCCCTGCTTTGGCCGAAGAGCCAGATTCGTTTGGGGGCGGGGGACACCACCCCACAGACAACACCGCCAGTCGTGCCGGCGCCAAGCCATGGCAAAACCGCCGCAACGCTACCGGACATGCCGGACATGCATATGGCACAGGATCCGGACGATGATGGTACATTTACCAACATCGATAAGTACTTCAACGAACATGGGTACGGTTACGAATTCTTGGGTCCTCCTTCTCAAGAACCCAACCCTGCAAAAGACGATCGCGATCTAGCTGGTACCACGGAGAAACCCAATTGCAACAGGCATCGTCTGGCGTTCAGTTCTCAGGAGATGCCTCCAGCTGCCGCCTTCACCGAGCCTCAGATAGCCGAGGTGCGAAATATTATCAGCCCCAACACACTCAAGAAGGCGGTCTCTGAGCAGAACTCGATCCCATTACAGCAGAAGAAGAAGGGACGGAAAAGAAAGAATAACAAGGGTGCGAGCCAGCCGGCACCGAGTACGATCCGTGCTCAGGACGGGCCACCTTCACCTAAGGATATCTCGAGGAGGGTGCATGTGGCGGGTAGGCCGATGCTACCGACTAATCTGCTCAATGCTGCAACCGGTGCTATGCGGAGTCTGCATGACAGTGTTCTTTCTTTGGAGAAGCGGCGTCTCTCCGAGAATGATGTGGCATACCCGGTTTTTGTGGCCAAGGTTCCAGAGGGCAAGGGCTTTGTGTATAGCGCCATCGGGGGTATGATCGTCCTGCGGTTTGCTGACATCTTCGCTATGTTTAACCTTCATCCGCTGCACTACACCTTCGTTCGGCTATTTTCGCTGAGTATGGAGATGCGGATCATTAGAGACAAGACCCCGGACATCGTGATAGTCGACCCCTTCTACATGCCTACCAAGATCTTGGGCAGAGCTGGGGACCGGCAAGTCGCGAGTTCATACCTCGAAGGTGTCATTCTGGAAAACCCAGATAAGGATAACTTCCTCGTGCCTTACTTTTCCAAGTCATCCCCTCACCGCCCGTAACATATGATTTCTTAGATTTCGATTGTTCTTTTTTTTCTAACATTCCGTGTTCTGTGCAGTGACACACATTGCACACTCATCCTCTTAAGCCCGAAATATTCCATGGCCACGTATTTCGACTCGGACCGTCAGTCGAAGAAAGACTACAGAAATATCAAGAAAGTTCTTGATGATGTTCTCCCCGGCTACGCCAGATCTGGAGGCACCTTCAGCAGGCCAATTCGTAGGTACGGCAAGCACGTGTTCACCCACAATACGACGTTCCCTTGCGTCAAGCAGCCGCCTGGCGGTCAGAAGGATGCCTACTACGCCCTCCATCACATGCGGGCGATCGTACGGGACCATAATCACCTTCTGCTACCAAATAATCTCAAAGATTGGGCCGCACGCTTGTCGGCAATCCAGGACGCGGACATCAGACAAGAATTCTTTCACATCCAGTCGGAGTTTGCGGAAATCATCCATCAAGATGTCCTTCGTACCTCGGGGCAGTTCTACCTCAGATATCAACCGTCCAACAGTGAGATAGAAACAACGCTACAAATGCAGGCTAACAACGCCCGCGATTTCATGACCATCACGACAGACGGCGGCTTCATCCACGCTCCGGTCCCCAAGTCGAGTCGAAAGTAGTGATGCTATGTAGTTCTGAAATATCGATTAGCTCATGTTGTAATTAAACTTTAATGAATTTGTATGTCTCTTTAGTTTGGACAGTCGTTCAACTTATATGTAATCGATGCTATTTATTAGTAGGACCATGAATCGTGCTATTAATGTGTTGCTTTTCTCTTCCGATCCTTTTGTTGCATACTTATATATTGCTTATGTATTGTCTGTGAATTGCTACTAACGTTTTGTTTGTCTAGTGCATAGAGATGCCGTCGTATGTCGTGTACAAGGGTAAGGTTCCCGGAGTCTACGACGACTGGGAGGAGTGTCGGAGACAGGTTCACCGTTTCAGCGGTAACAGTTACAAAGGGTACACCACTAGGGCGGAGGCAGGAGCTAGATACGCACGCTATCTAGCGGGAGAGAGGAGGGAGCGGAGGAGGAACCGGATGAAGACCAGTTTCATCGCGATGATGCTCATCGTGATGACTGCAGCTCTCTTCTATGTGATGGTAGTTTAGATGATCGATGTCGACTTGTAATGTGAAGACAAACTCGCTACTCGCAGTCTCCAGACTTGTAATGTTCTAACTTTGTTTGGTCTTTTGAATTCGGAGACTAATATGATGAATTGTATTCGGAGACTAATCTTCTATTGTATTCCATAAATCTGTTGTTTATATGTTGTGCTGTCTATATTCTCTGCAGTAATATATTTTGTAACCTGTGCAAATATCAGAAAAGAAAAAAATTCCTAATATTCATACTAGTGGCGCACCACACTGCACTTTAGTGGCGCACTGCAATAAACACACTAGTGGCGCATTATCTAGAAGTGCGCCATTAGTAACCCAGAGCACAAGGTAAATATGGCCCCCTGGGAGGCATAGTAATGGCGCACCGTTTGACATACTAATGGCGCACTCCCAAGTGCGCCACTATTGTCTGGTATACTAATGGCGCACCAGGGGTGCGCCATTAGTACTAGTTACTAGTGGCGTGATGATAGTGGCGCACCTGTAGTGCGCCATTAATGGCCAAAACAGGTGCGCCACTAATTAGCCTTTTCCTAGTAGTGAGCTTAGTGAGGAGCCAGCCCGTCGTCGACCCGGAGCTTCTTTGGTGGCGGTAACGTGGGCCTGCATCGGTGCAGAGGTTTGAGTCCCCCGCGCAGGTGGTACATCACCATGTCACGGAGGAGGACACACACGTCCAGCGCTACATGGTTGCGTTGGCGGACGGCAGGTTCTCCAATACCTGGCAGATTCTTTGGGGATCTCACCGGAGCTATGATCATATGATGGTTCCTTCTCTTTGGGTGTCCACCGCAGCCCACTGAACCTAGAGGAGCTATTATTCGAGATGTATTAGTGATATTATATGATGATCTTTGCTACAAACTACTATATGTGTATTCGATGATGGATTATTAATTACCTATTAGTTATTTGCTTATTGAATGCAAAAGATGAGCGCGGTTTGTGCTACAAACTACTATATATGTATTCGATGATGGATTATATGATGATCTTGCTACAAACTAGGTTCGATGATGATCTTTGCTACAAACTACTACAAACTACAAATTTTAGGTGTTTAAGTTGTTATATGACGATCTTTGCTACAAACTACTATATATGTATTCGATGATGGATTATTAATTACCTATTAGGAAATGTCTAACGACGAAAGGGAATTCGCTATGTGCGAGTACTGCGAAGATGAGCGCGGTCTGTGCGACAGGCCTCACCTGGTAGAAGGTCGGCGCTTCAGCATCAAGCTCCAAGAGACCTTCGATGTTGAAACGGTACGCAACGACGACAAGTGTTTTTTGTTATTTTTTGCACGACTTCTCTGCTTCTTCAACGTGTAATTTCTGTCTTTTACAATTCGACTAGCTTATCCCATGCCATGCAAGACTCTATGCCTTGGAGAAGATGGGTTTTGAAGATCATGAAAGCATGGAGACAAAGATAATTCAACTAAGGACCCATCATGGTTATAATTTTGCTGTAAATCTATACAATTCTGTGAACTCATCCAATTTTGGTTGCCTGAATTGGGAAGCCCTTTGCAAGGCGTACGATTTTCATGAGGGTATGCTTCTCACCTTCGATCTTGGTGATCCTGACATCGACGAAAAGAATATGACCATTTGGGTCCTTGTTGACACGCTTCCAGTTCTACCGCTGTGTGAGTTTCTCAAACATATTTATTAAGTATTGTTTATTTCAAAATATTTGACAGCTTATTTTCATTCTTCAAAAAATGTATGGAAAATGGTAGACAGAACCTACTACTACAATGATGAAGCACAATTAACTTATAAGGAGAAAGATGGTCTTATCGCATTCTTTACTGATCTTGAGAATTACAATAGCTATTATCAAACTCCTCCACATTATGGTCAATACGTGCCACTAGTGCACGTGTTGAACTACGGCAACATCAATGGAGATAGCATGGTAACATTTTCTACTATTACGACATCCGTGCATCTTTTGCATAAATTCTTCTAAAACTAAACTACATTGCTAACTACAAAGTTATTACTATGTTTTTGAACAGAAAATCCCGATGGATTGTGTGCCTCATCTGATGTTGCCGAGAGGTCGCGTTGATGTTATGAGCTTACGGCCACCACGACTAGGTCAGCCGCAGTATCCACATCACTCCTGTCCATACCGGATTTCTAAAAGCGAGGAAGCCATGATAATAAATGATTTCAAAAAATGTTTCGACCATCGTAGAGAGCTACATGGAAGCAACATTCTGCGTAGGCCAAAACTTGGAGACAGGATGATCTCCGTTCTTTATTATGGAGAGTCAATTTTCCTTAATGGAGAGTCAATGCCTATCTTGTTTTATGATATTTTACCTAAGAGAGGGTAGAGTAGGTCCTATGAGAGGAGTAGGTCGTAGCTAGAATGTGTTATTATGTGCTACAATGTGTTAGAGTTGATGATGAGGAGGAGGAGTTGTGATTATGACTAGTGACCAACTTGTTATATGATGTCTCATTGACGAACATTGTTTGGTGGTGATGACAAGTGGTAATGAATATGCTATTTAAATAGACTAGTTCATGATGAGTTGTTATTGTATAAAAGATATATCAGTTTAAACATGTACAACGCCAAAATGCGAAAAAAACATAAATTTTAGCAGTGGCGCGGGCCAAAATATTACCAGCAGCGCTCATTTACCAGTAGCGCTTTCCAGTGTCCCGCTACTAGTATCTGAACTTACCAGTAGCGTTGGCCTAAACAAGCGCTACTGCTACAAAATAGCTGTAGCGTCGTAGCAGTAGCGCTGGCGCCCGCGCTACTGGTAGCTCAAAAACCAGCGCTACTGGTAAGGTTTTCCCTAGTAGTGTAGGATTTCAACAAGCAAGTTATGTTTCAAAATAGGTCCCTGTTTAAAGAATACTTCATCTATTTCCCTTCTTTCATTCATAAACATATCGTTTTCATGGTCTAGCAAATATTGTTCTAAAGGGTCATTAGGAGGCACGGCAATAGAAGCAAGACCAATAATTTCATCTTTACTAGGCAATTCCTCATCACGGGGTTGGCTACGAAATTTAGCAAAGTTAAACTCATGAGACATATCCCCCAAACCAATAGTAACAACATCCTTTTCGCAGTCTATCCTAGCATTAACAGTATTCAAGAAGGGTCTACCAAATATGATGGAACAAAAGCTATCTTGTGGGGAACCAAGAACAAGAAAATCAGCAGGATATTTAACTTTCCCACACAAGATTTCAACATCCCTAACAATCCCAACTGGTGAAATAGTGTCTCTATTGGCAAGCTTAATTGTAACATCAATTTTCTCTAACTCAGCAGGTACAATATCATGCATAATTTCTTTGTATAAAGAGTTAGGTATTGCACTTGCACTAGCACCCATATCACATAAGCCATGATAAAAATGATCTCCTATCTTAGCAGAAATAACAGGCATGCCTACAACAGGTCTATGTTTATTTTTAGCATCAGGTCTAGCAATTCTAGCAGCTTCATTGCAGAAGTAAATAACATGCCCATCAATATTATTAGCCAAGAGATCTTTAACCATAGCAACACTAGGTTCAACTTTAATTTGCTCAGGGGGTTTGGGTGTCTTAATGTTACTTTTATTGACCACAGTTGAAGCTTTAGCATGATCCTTTATTCTAACAGGGAAAGGTGCTTTCTCAATATAAGCAGTAGGAACGACAGGATCATCATAAGTGATAGTATTTTCTTCAACTTTAATAGGTGCAACTACTTTTACTTCAATGGGAGGATTATATTCAAACCACTTCTCCTTAGGGAGATCAACATGAGTATCAAAGGATTCACAAAATAAAGCTACTATCTCAGAGTCAAGTCCATATTTAGTGCTAAATTCACGGAAAACATCGGTATCCATAAAAGGTTTAACACAATCAAACTTAGGTGTTATACCTGACTCCTTACCTTTGTCGAGATCCCAATCTTCAGAGTTGCTTTAATTCTTTCCAATAAATCCCATTTGAATTCAATAGTCTTCATCATAAAAGAGCCAGTACAAGAAGTATCGAGCATGGAGTGATTATTGAGAGAAAGCCGAGCATGAAATTTTTGAATAATCATTTCTCTTGAAAGCTCATGATTGGGAGATGAATATAACATTGACTTAAGCCTCCCCCAAGCTTGAGCGATGCTTTCTCCTTCGCGAGGCCAAAATTATATATATAATTACGATCACGATGAACAAGATGCATAGGATAAAACTTCTGATGAAATTCCAATTTCAATCGGTTGTAGTTCCATGATCCCATATCATCACATAGCCTAAACCATGCCAATGCCTCTCCCTTCAAAGATAAAGGGAAGACCTTCTTCTTGATAACATCCTCGGGCATACCTACAAGCTTAAATAATCCACAAACTTCATCCACATAGATTAGGTGCAAATCGGGATGTAATGTTCCATCTCCTGTAAAAGGATTAGCTAGCAGTTTCTCTATCATACTCGAAGGAATTTCAAAGTAAACATTTTCAGTAGGTTCAGTAGGTTGAGGAGCAACTCGTTGCTCTACTGGTCGGGGTGAAGATACTCCGAACAAGCCCCTCAGAGGATTACTTTCCATAGTAACAAGTGACAGTAAATATCAGCACCCTATATAAATTTTTCCTTACCAAATTCCACCTACCAAAGGCGCTTCACTCCCCGGCAACGGCACCAGAAAAGAGTCTTGATGACCCACAAGTATAGGGGATCTATCGTAGTCCTTTTGATAAGTAAGAGTGTCAAACCTAACGAGCAGCAGAAGGAAATGATAAGCGGTTTTCAGTAAGGTATTCTCTGCAAGCACTGAAATTATCGGTAACAGATAGTTTTGTGATAAGGTAATTTGTAGCGGGCAACAAGTACTGAAAGTAAATAAGGTGCAGCAAGATGGACCAATCCTTTTAGTAGCAAAGGACAAGCCTGGATAAACTCTTATATAGAGAAAAGCACTCCCGAGGACACATGGGAATTATCGTCAAGCTAGTTTTCATCACGCTCATATGATTCGCGTTCGTTACTTTGATAATTTGGTATGTGGATGGACCAGTGCTTGGGTGCTGTCCTTACTTGGACAAGCATCCCACTTATGATTAACCCCTATTGCAAGCATCCGCAACTACAAAAGAAGTATTAAGGTAAACCTAACCATAGCATGAAACATATGGATCCAAATCAGCCCCTTACGAAGCAACTCATAAACTAGGGCTTAAGCTTCTGTCACTCTAGCAACCCATCATCTACTTATTACTTATCAATGCCTTCCTCTAGGCCCAAACAATGGTGAAGTGTCATGTAGTCGACGTTCACGTAACACCACTAGAGGAAAGACAACATACATCTCATCAAAATATCGAACGAATACCAAATTCACATGACTACTTATAGCAAGACTTCTCCCATGTCCTCGGGAACAAATGTAACTACTCACAAATCATATTCATGTTCATAATCAGAGGGGTATTAATATGCATAAAGGATCTGAACATATGATCTTCCACCAAATAAACCAACTAGCATCAACTACAAGGAGTAATCAACACTACTAGCAACCCACAGGTACCAATCTGAGGCTTTGGGACAAAGATTGGATACTAGAGATGAACTAGGGTTTTAGAGGAGATGGTGCTGGTGAAGATGTTGATGGAGATTGACCCCTCCCGATGAGAGGATCGTTGGTGACGACGGTGGCGATGATTTCCCCCTCCCGGAGGGAAGTTTCCCCAGCAGAACAGCTCCGCCGGAGCCCTAGATTGGTTCCCCCAAGGTTCCGCCTCGTGGCGGCGGAGTTTCTTACCGAAAGCTTGCTTATGATTTTTTCCAGGGTAAAAGACTTCATATAGCAGAAGATGGGTACCGGAGGCTTGCCAGGGGGCCCACGAGGCAGGGGGCGCGCCCAGGGGGGTAGGGCGTGCCCCCCACTATCATGGATGGTGGGTGGCCCCCCTCTGGTACTTTCTTCGCTCAGTATTTTTTATTAATTCCAAAAATAACTTCCGTGGAGTTTCAGGACTTTTGGAGTTGTGCAGAATAGGTCTCTAATATTTGCTCCTTTTCCAGCCCAGAATTCCAGCTGCCGGCATTCTCCCTCTTCATGTAAACCTTGTAAAATAAGAGAGAATAGGCATAAGTATTGTGACATAACGTGTAATAACAGTCCATAATGCAATACATGTCGATATAAAAGCATGATGCAAATTGGACGTATCATGGTACAACTTATCCTGACTAAAGATGGTCTTTGCCTGCTAAAGTTCCCTGCCATGACGCGTCGGTGGGCTCGATGGTGACCTCCGTCCTGGAGAGTCGCCGTCCTGGTCTTCTTGCACCAAAATGGAAACCTTTGGGGATTGCTTCGGGAACTGGCATGCTGTCCTTGCTCCCTTAGCACGAAAGAGGAAAACATCTTTATCCGCGCCTGCTGGCGCCCTTCTGGCTCCGCTCATCGTGGCTCGCGTCACCCATGTGCAGTGCAAGGTGGGGCTTGGCGAGCCTAGATATATCCGCCCCGCGAGGGGCCTCGGGAGGTAGCTTCGAGAGGCTACACTATGTGAGGCCCTTGGGGAGCTCTTGACGACACTTGCTGACATACACCTCGCGAGGCGGGGGCCCTCACGAGGGTCCTGCTCTTGGAGCCTTGAAGATGGGTCATGTTGGGCCCACAGCATGCATCATGCCTTGGGCCGCAGGCAGCCGGGCCTGGGTACCCCCAGTCCCACGGGCCCGACAGACACGAGCCCTTTGACTTCCATGGCCGCCCGCCTCGCTCCTAACCTCTCCATTAATGCTGCTCGAGCCACCGTTTAATACGGACGGCCTTACTCTTCGCCTCCCATTCCCCTCCCGTAGTCCTCCACCAATGCCATGGCGCTGAAGGATCATCTGCCACTAGTCTTGCAGTTTGGTGAAGTCGACTCCGAGCTAGACAAGATAGAAAATAAGGATGAATGGGGCCTCATGGACATGATCGTGAACAAGTTGGCCATGGCGGTTGCTGTCCCAGCTCCCATCCCCGCGCCCGCTCCAGCGAGTATACCTGTAGCATTGACAGGCTGGTCGCGGAGGACTATCACAGCGCTGAAATCACGAGCGTCAGCGAGGTCCCCGCGGTCCCACGCGAGCTCGTGTACATGCCAGTGCCAGTGCCCCCGCCCATGCCCGTGCGCACCCGTGCACCCAACGTGGCACCAGCCCCCATGTATTTGCCTGCACCCGCCACGCCCGTGCCCGTGCACACGCCCCCCTCAGCGTCATGGGACGCCGTCGTCGACCACTACCTCACAGCGACGAGAGCTGCCGTCCTCCTGCGCACCGATCGTCAATCGTGCAAACATTCTGTGCTCCCTTGAAGACTTCAACGATGGCGTTCCGGAGAACGACAACGGCAACGCTGTCGCGGCACACCACCTCAGCCGCTGCCGCAATTAGTTTTTTGGGTTTAATATTGTATCTCAATCGTATGAATATACAGCCACAGTGTGACTAAATGAAACCTATGGTTTGAACAAACTTGCGTTTTTCTCTCTGAATGCACAGACTTATCAAACGATTTTTTTTAATAAAAAACATCAATGATAATTTAAAACACTCATCGCAAACGTTTTAGATAGAACACCCGTATGCAAACCGAGAGCTTCCCCAATAAGCCAAGGGAAAATGTGCCACGCAGGATTCGTGCATCTCTTCATCGCAAACGTTTTAGATAGAACACCCGTATGCAAAGCGAGAGCTATGGTCCTTCCCCAGTAAGCCAAGGGAAAATTTGCCGCACGGGATTTGGGCATCTCTTCATCGCAAACAGTTCAGATTGAACACGGTATGCAAAGCTAGAGCCATAGTTCCTTCGCCACTAAGCCAAGAGAAAATCTGGCGCGCAGGATTTGTACATCCCTTCAATGCAAATGATTGTTTCTGATGACCCGTGTGCAACCACGTACAAACAATTTGGTAAGATTTGCATCTTTCATATTGGGTATATCGCCATTTGTCAAACTGGAAAGATTGGCATTTTTTGATCTAGTAACATTGCCCTTTTTCAAACTTGTAGCACTACATTTGTCAAAATTTGCAGCTAAAAATCGCTAGCACTATCTAATTTTGCAACTGAAATTCATTAAGCATAGATTTCATTCAAAGATTAAGCAGTCAGGTCTTTATACAAATAGTTCAACTTGACAGCTGAACCGACCAAACTTTCCCTAATTGTTCCCAACCACGTACTGAAATAACTAGTTCAACTATATATACTAGCTAATTTTATGTATGTAGTATAGTTCAACCATATCTATAGTCAGATGACCTGAACAAAATAGCCCCCAAATACTACTACAGAGGGCCTTTGTACTACTTCCAGCAGCCTCTCCTTTGCCGAGTGCACTCAGTAAGAGGCAGAGGAGGAGAAGCCTACCGACGAGTTGGACAACTAGAATCCAGTGCCTGTAGGCGCTCCTCCTCCTCCCGCAGGAATTTGATTTAGCGCGCAAGCTCGCTGACGCACATGTAGGGCTCCACTTCCCTCTCACCTTCGGGCAGCGGTGGAGGAGCGGGTGATGACCTCGGTGGTCGACGGTGGGCTGGTGGCCACGGTGGCTGACGGTGGGGTGGTGATACGTCTCCAACATATCTACAATTTTTGTTTGTTCCATGTTGTCTTATTATCAATCTTGAATGTTTTATAATCGATTTATAGTCATTTTATATCATTTTTTGGTACTAACCTATTGACATAGTGCCAAGTGCCAGTTGCTGTTTTTTCCATGTTTTTTACATCACAGGAAATCAATATCAAACGGAGTCCAAATGCCACGAAACTCCACGATGATTTTTTATGGGCCAGAAGGAAGGCAATGGGCCCTGGTTGCACCTGCGGGGTGCCCCAAGGGGGGCACAACCCACCAGGGCGCGCCAGGAGGCCCAGGCGCGCCCCGGTGGGTTGTGCCCACCTCGGGTGCCCCCCGGACTGCCTTTTGCTTTATAAATACCACAATATTGCAGAAACCCTAAAAGCGTTGACGAAATATTCATCCATCCGCCGCAGATTCCAGAACCACCAAATCCAATCTAGACACCATCACGGAGGGGTTCACCACTTCCATTGGTGCCTCTCCGATGATGAGTGAGTAGTACCTTGTAGACCTTCAGGTCCGTAGTTAGTAGCTAGATGGCTTTCTCTCTCTCTCGCTGAATTCTCAATACAATGGTCTCTTGGAGATCCATATGATGTAATTCTTTTGTGGTGTGTTTGTTGGGATCTGATGAACTTCGAGTTTATGATCAGTCATATCTTTTTATATCCATGAAAGTTATTTGAGTTTCTTTGATCTCTTATATGCATGACCTCTTATAGTGTGACGCCCCGAGACTGATGCTCCAGTGCCTTCCATTTATTGTAGTTGTTGTCGTGTGTTTATTGTGTTTGTTACACCATCATAATTGTTTTGCATATTTCATTCATATATGTTTATGCCATGATCATGTTGAGTGCATTGTCATATTGTGCTTCTTGCATCATGTTCATTATTAATTATATTTTACCATCCTTGTTGTTGCCATGATCATCTTGCTTTGTTATATGTTTCATTGTGCCTCTTGCCATTTCATTGTATTGCATCATGGTCATCTTGTGGTTGCATTTCTATGTGCATGTGATATTGTGTGCATTCCATCTCCCCTCTTTCACAAGTTTGTTTTCCTGGTCCCAATTCACCTCAACACCCAAACCTAGCCATGCACCACCACCTTCTTCTTCCTCTTCTTTTACTTCTTTATGCAAGTCCCTGCCCCCATTAATGTTCATTCTTTTCCTGATGCTAGTTCTCCATGCCTACACCCTCTCTGCCAATTTTCAGATCATTTGGAAATGTTTTGGTTGGACTTTCAATTTATTCAAGTATGAATTATTTTCAAACTTGCTTGAATTATCAGTCTCTAAAAATTCCCAGAGAATTTTATTTAAAATGTGCATAAATCAAGGATCTCAGATATATATGTATCTCATCCTACACCTTTGCCAAACTCTCTGTGCTTTTCTCTTTGTTTTTCTGCCTGAAGAAATAAGAAAGAGAAAAGAAATAGGAGAGAGAGAAGCCCAGCGCAGCCCACTTGGCAAGTCCAAGCCCACAGCGCCACAGCCTACCTCACTTACCCATTCAGGCAGCCCACCAATGCCGATCCTCCTCTGTTCTTCTTCTTCCTGTTGTACGGCAGCGCATCAACAGTAGCCACGTCGACCATGCCCTTGATTTGACGGCCGGGACAACCCCACTTCCGCCTTATATAGCACCCCAAGCCTAGCCCTAGGTCTCCGCTCTCCATTCTGTCCTTCTCCCCTCCTTGCCGCCGCCAGGTGAGGCCTCTCCACGCCATAGCCGTCGCCAACGCCATGACCGAGCTCTACTCCGGCGCGATCAAGCTCGACGCCGTCGTCTTCTTCCTCGGGGAGCGACGCCCGCATCTCCTTCTTCTTTCTCGACCTCGCAAGCGCCCATTCGAGCCACGGATCGACCTCCTCCTTGACGTCTTCTTCCCCTGCTTCCTCTGCTTCATGGACCCGAAGCCCCGCCAAGTCCACCGCCGCCGTTCAGCGCACTTCCCCGCCGTCTCCACTGCGTTCCGGTTGAACTACGACGTCGCCGAAACCCGTGGTGAGCTCATGCTCCTCCCGGTCTTTGTCCCCTTGTTGATTCCGTCCACGAAGCCGGCGTCTGTGCATATCCGAGGCCTTGATCGCTGGAAATCTTCGCAACCTCTGCTGTACACGCTCGAGCTCGCCCACGTACACGCTCCCGTAGCCCCCGCATGCATCTGCAGCCCCGCGCGCACCCTGCCTGCTTGCCGCTCGCTCGCCGCGCCATGCTCGCCTCTGCCGCACTTGCTCGCCGACGCCCGAGACGAGCACGGCCTCATGCTCGAGCCAATCTCCCGCAGCTGCTCCGCACGCACGCACGCATCCATACCCCATTCCCGCAGGCCCGCCGGTGCTCTGCATCGCGAGCCGCCGCCTCCTAGCTCGTCAATGCCAGCTCCGTTGATCTCTGTGCAGCCATGGCCAAAGGTTCGGCCTTCTTGTTATGAGTCAAGAAGAATCAGGCGCATTGAATTTCATAAGTGCACATGCAGCGTAGTGATCAGCGACTTTTCTGTATACCGAGAGGTCCTGGGATCAAATCCCAGGGAGCCTCAATTCCTTTTTCCCCGGTGTATTGTTTTTTTCCTTCCAACCGTGCACACACAGCCACTTGGGCCTCATTCACTCTCGGGCCGCGGTACTGTGTTGCTTCTGGCCCGCCTATGTTTTTTTCTCTGCTCTGTGATTTTAGCATTTTCCAGTGCATGCATATTTACAGGAAATGCCACTGTTTTGCATTGTTAATAGCTAAATAAGCATGCATCCAAATTAAACAAACTATATATGCAAAATGCTTAGAATTTTATCTAGTTTCACAATATTCAACTTTCATCCATGTTAACATTTTCCAGTGCATGCATATTTACAGGAAATGCCACTGTTTTGCATTGTTAATAGCTAAATAAGCATGCATCCAAATTAAACAAACTATATATGCAAAATGCTTAGAATTTTATCTAGTTTCACAATATTCAACTTTCATCCATGTTAAAATATTTAAAATTGCTGTTTGCATTAATTTGCATAAATGACATGCTAAAATGGTTATTTCATATCTAATTAACTGTGGCTCTGTTTTAAATAAACTTTATATGTAAATGGGGTGGAAAAAATGCATGGTTTAACATGGTGCATTTTAACTTGCTGTTTGAAAATTTTAACATAATGTTTTATTCAGATTTGTACCAAATTCTAAATTTGCACATGAGGATTTTTTGGATTTGTTGTTTGTTATATCCGGTCCCATTTAAATTGCCTAGATAGGTAGTTTTATTATGCTTCACCCCTTGCCATGTTTAATAACATTTAATATTGTTGGATACATAAACGAGAGCGAACTAAATAATTCGAATGTGGTGTTTCGTCAATATGCAACTCGTTGCATATTGGCTCCACTTAATTTGTAGTATTTGATTGTTGCACCTTGCCATGCCATGCCTCATTAAAATGGCCATGCATCATATTTGTTTGGGCATCATGCCATGATTATGCTTGTTTGTTTACTATGTTGTTTGTTTGTTTCTGGTTGTGGTTCTTCTCGATAGTTCTCGGTTTCGTTGCGATTGTGAGGATTCGTTCGACTACGTTGGTTCGTCTACTTCATGAATCCAGTCTTCTTCCTAGCGGGATTTCAGGCAAGATGACCGTCACCTTGGATCTCACTACTATCTTTGCTATGCTAGTTGTCTCGATGCTATCGCTATGTCGCGCTACCTACCACCTGTTTATCAAGCCTCCCAAATCGCCATGATACCGCTTTGCTCAGCCCCTCTTATAGCGTTGCTAGTTGCAGGTGCAGTTGCAGGTTGTTCCATGTTGGGACATGGATATCATGGGATATCATAATATCTCTTATTTACTTAATGCACCTATATACTTGGTAAAGGGTGGAAGGCTCGGCCTTATGCCTGGTGTTTTGTTCCACTCCTGCTGCCCTAGTTTCTGTCATACTGGTGTTATGTTCCTTGATTTTGCGTCCCTAACACGATGAGGGGTATGGGGCCCTCTTGACAGTTCGCTTTGAATAAAACTCTTCCAGCAAGGCCCAACATTGGTTTTAACATTTGCCATAATAATACTTGAACCTAATAATTAATTGGCATAGGGCGTCATGAACCCGAGGATTCTTTTCTACATACAGGGAGGGGCCAGTGCTGATGGTGTTGGCCCCAAACGGGCAGACTGCGGGGCCGCCTCAGGGAAACTCGAGGTATTTGGTATATACCTGTAGGCTGACCCATCCGGTTGTGTCCTGAGATGAGATACGCGCGGCTACTATCAGGGTGTTGACACACCGGGAGGCTTTGCTGGATTAGTTTTACCATTGTCGAAATGTCTTGTGCACCGGGATTCCGAGTCTGATCGGAGGGTCCTGCGATGGAGGACTGTCTCCGAGGATCGTGAGCTTGTCATGGGCTAAGTTGGGACACCCCTGAAGGGTTTAATCTTTTGAAAGCCGTGCTCGTGGTTATGTGGCAGATGGGAATTTGTTAATATCCGGTCGTAGAGGACTTGAAGTAAACTCAATTAAAATACACCAACCGCGTGCGTAACCGTGACTGTCTTTTTTCGGGGAAGTTCGAGAGGAGAACACGGTTGGGTTATGTTTGAACGTAAATAGTTTAGGATCACTTATTGATCATTACTAGTTTGCGACCTTGCGTAGTTCTCATCTTACTCTTGTACTCGTAAGTTAGCTACCATACATTGCTTAGTTGTTGCTGCAACCTCACCACTTATCCATCCCATACCCATTAAGCTTTGCTAGTCTTGATACCCATGGTAATGGGATTGTTGAGTCCTCGTGGCTCACAGATTACGACAACCACAGTTGCATGTGCAGGTAATGCAATGATCATGACGTGAGAGCGATGTTTACATGTTTTGGAGTTCTTCTTCTTCGTCAATCTTGGGATAGGTTCCTGGTCGGCAGCCTGGACTAGCAGGGTGGATGTCGTTTGAGTTTTTGTTTTTGTTTCATCCGTAGTCGGATGTTGTTCTCATGTATGATGTTTGATGTATTCATGTGACATTTGTGTGCCTTTGTATGTATCCCCAACTATTATGTAATGATACGATGTAATGATATCCACCTTGCAAAAGCATGTCAATATGCGGTTCTATCCTTGGTGGGACCTTTGAGTTCCTTTAGGATAGAGTCGCATATTGGGCGCGACATATAGCCTCATATTTATTCTCCGATATTTGGGTTTTGTTTGGCCAACTTGATCTATTTATCTTGCAATGGGAAGAGGAGCCCGGTAGTGGGTTCAATCTTACAACGCTCGATCCCAGTGACAGAAAGGGAAACGACACGTATTTATCGTTGCTACTAAGGATCAAAAGATGAGATCTATATCTACCGCCATATAGATAAACCGATCTTGTCTACATCATGTCATCGTTCTTATTGCATTACTCCGTTTTTCCATGAACTTAATACACTAGATGCATGCTGGATAGCAGTCGATGTGTGGGGTAATAGTAGTAGATGCAGGCAGGAGTCGATCTACTAATCTTGGACGTGATGCCTATGTAATGATCATTGTCTGGATATCGGCATAATTATTTGAAGTTCTATCAATTGCCCAACAATAATTTGTTTACCCACTGTTTGCTATTTTTCTCGAGGGAAGCCACTAGTGAAACCTACGGCCCCCGGGTCTTCTTTCTCATATATTTGCCTTGCGATCTACTTTTCCTTTGCATTTTTATTCAGATATATTAAACCAAAAAATACAAAAATACCTTGCTGCGTTTTAGCTTTATTTATTTTATTTGGCGTTCGATCTATCAATCTACTACATTTTATCTCACGTCCGCTCGCCTATCTTGAGGCACCGTACTCCGGAAGGGATTGACAACCCCTTTAACTCGTCGGTTTGCGAGGTGTTGTTGTTTGTGTGCAGGTGTTGTTTACGTTGTGTTGCTTCGTTCTCCTACTGGTTTGATACCTTGGTTTCATAACCGAGGGAAATTGTAACGCCCACGATGCGGCTATATCTCCCACGTGTCGAGGCACGACTTAGAGGCATAACCGCATAGTGGTTTTGTCGCAAGAAGGGTCATCTTCACACAATCCCATGTAATGAACAAGAATGGGATAAAGAGTTGGCTTACAATCGCCACTTCACACAATACATAAATTATCATCATACATCATCCAAAATACAATCATATAGACCGACTACGGTCAAAATCCAGATGAAAATAAGACAACCCCAAATGCCAGATCCCCGATCGTCCCAACTGGGCTCCACTACTGATCATCAGGAAAAGACACATAGTAACGACCACGTTCCTCGTCGAACTCCCACTTGAGATCGACGCCATCATTTGCACTGGCATCGTCGGCACCTGCAACTATTTTGGTAGAATCTGTGAGCCACGAGGACTCAGCAATCTCACACCCGCGAGATCAAGACTATTTAAGCTTATAGGAAAAGGAGGTGCAAAGAGGTGGAGCTGCAGCGGAAAAAGCATATATGGTGGCTAACTTGCGCAAATGAGAGCGAGAAGAGAAGCAACGGAACGGACGTCATATAGCAATGACCAGGAAGTGATCCTGAACACCTACTTACGTCATACATAACACAGACCGTGTTCACTTCCCGGACTCCGCCGAGAAGAGACCATCACGGCTACACACGCAGTTGATGTGTTTTACTTGGGTCAAGTGACAAGTTATCTACAACCGGTCATTAACAAATTCCCATCTGCCTCATAACCGCGGGCACGACTTTCGAAAGATAATACCCTGCAGGGGTGTCCCAACTTAGCCCATCATAAGCTCTCACGGTCAACGAAGGATAAACCTTCTCCTGGAAAAACCCGATCAGTCTCGGAATCCCGGTTTACAAGACATCTCGACAATGGTAAAATAAGACCAGCAAAGCCGCCCGAATGTGCCAACAAATCCCGATAGGAGCTGCACATATCTCGTTCTCAGGGCACACCGGATAAGTCAAGCTACGAATAAAACCAGACCTCGAGTTTCCCCGAGGTGGCCCCGCAGGCTGCTCGGTTTGGACCAACACTCGAAGGAGCACTGGCCCGGGGGGGGGGGGGGGTTAAAATAAGATGACCCTCGGGCTCGCGAAAACCCGGGGGAAAAGGCTTAGGTAGCAACTGGTAAAACCAAGGTTGGGCCTTGCTGGAGGAGTTTTATTCAAGGCGAACTGTCAAGGGGGTCCCATAAATCACCCGACCGCGTAAGGAACGCAAACTCAAGGAACATAAACCCGGTATAACAGTAACTAGGGCGGCAAGAGTGGAACAAAACACCAGGCATAAGGCCGAGCCTTCCACCCTTTACCAAATATATAGATGCATTACTTAAATAAGAGATATTGTGATATCCCAACATATCCATGTTCCGACATGGAACAACTTCAACTTCACCTGCAACTATCAACGCTATAAGAGGGGCTGAGCAAAAGCGGTAACATAGCCAAACAACGGTTTGCTAGGAAAGGATGGTTAGGGGCTGACATGGCTGAAATAGGAGACATGATATAGCAAGTGATAGGTAGCGGAGCATGGCGATAGAGCGAACAACTAGCATAGCAAAGATAGAAGTGATTTCGAGGGGTGGTCATCTTGCCTGCAAGATTCTCAGAGTTGTCGAAAGCTTGATCCTCGTAAGCGTACTCGACAGGTTCCTCGTTCACGAACTCGTCTCCCGGCTCTACCCAAGACAAGAACACAAACAAACGGAACCACAATCAACAACGAGAAATGCGCAAGCAACATGATGCAAAACATGTATGATATGCAAGATGATATGCGATGCATATGCGTGCTCCGGAAGGAAAAAGATGAACATGGCAGTAACTTGGCAAACCAAGCATGCCACTGGAAAGATGAGGTGATTTCGGTCGAAATCGATATAAAGATCACCGGAATCGGATGCATGGTTTGCAAATGACAAGCAAAACAAGAATGACACTAATCTGCGATAAACAGCAAGATAGCACTTAAAATGCAAAAAGTAACAATGCTACAGCACCCCAACATAGCAACAAAGCACATGGAAGTAATCTACAGGACATGCTTGACAAAAGAGGAACACTGAGCTACTGCTAGTTCTCAACATATCAAGCTCAAACAAGCATGGCAAAAGTGCAAAAGATTACAGGTTCACAGACTTGGTGAAAAAACTGGACATGGCAGAAAACAGCATCAGGTAGCAATGTTCAGAGCACGAAATCAACATGCTACAGGAACTTAACATAGCAAAACAAGGCACGGTAGTGTTCTACTAAATGCACATGACAAAAGTCCCTTACTGAACATAAGCCAAAAAGGACCAGAAGATATGATGGCAAGCATGTAAACATAGAAAGTTTCGTTATCAGGTTCCAGACTTAGGCAGAAAAACAGAGCATGGCAGAAATATTAATATGTAGGCCTCTTTGTGAGCTTGATGCACTCACTACAGAGAAATGCATGACAAACCAAGCATACCTACAGCAAGATAGAATGTTTACGAAGCTATCCATGGCAAGAATAATTACATAGCATGTATGGATCAACTACAATAAGCTTGGCAAAAATGCATATCATGTTAAGAATCTGCCAGAAATATTTTATAGCAAAAGTAGAGCAAGATTGAGTCATGCTATGGCACTCCATAATTGCAAACAATTGCAGGAATGGATCAATTACAACTATAGCTACAAAACATCCTTACTAAACATCTCCAAAATATGCATGGATCTCTCTGTAGCATCAAGTTTACATGGCAACAAAATTACAGCAGACAAAGACTTGAGAAATCACTAAGTCCCTGAAATCAGAAATATTACGGGGCCTACTTTGCATGCTTGTGCTAGTCACCACAGAGATCACAAAAATACATGGACTACACCACTGGAAAGATGGTATGGCATACTTCAAAACACATGTAGAGCTCATGCTCAAAAGATGCACAGATTTAATGATACAAAAATGACAAATCTCCAAGTTCTGATAAGAACCAGAGATTAACAGCAACTAGCCCTCTTCCAACGAAGATTTGGGCATCAAGATGACCTCTAATGAACATGGTGCAATTGAACAAAATGAAGATCATCGCGAGACGAACAATTTGACATATTATACGCGCGAATCGGAGCTACATGCACAGAGTTATAGCATCGGGAACAGAGCAAGATGCTAATGAAATTCTAGGACTTGGAAGAAATAACGGGATCTCGGGGGAAAAAGTCAACGGGCCTCACCACAGAGAGATCGATCCACATCCCGATCGGGGCTGGGTCGCCGGCGGGAGGAAGAGGCGCCGGAGGGCGACGGCGAGGCAGGGGCCGGCGGGCCTGGCCGGAGGAGGGCGCCGGCGGCGGAGGAGGGGCGCCGGAGGTGGGGGTCGCCGGTGGGGGCGGCGAGCGCCGGCGGAGGCGCGGCGGCGGGGGCTGGTGGCGGCGGCGGCGGCCGGCCGGCAGGGAGGCCGCGGCGGCGCGGGCCCGAGGCGGCGGACGGGGCGCGGGGAGGCGGCGCGGTGGAGCGGGCCGAGGGGGCCGGAGACGGGCCTGCGGGCCGGCGACGGCGGAGGACAGGTGGCGGGCACTGGTTCGCCGGGCGCGGCGGCGCGTTTGTCCGATGGGCGCTGGACGCGTCCGCCCGCGGAGAGGGGAATTTAGGGTTACGGGAGACTGCGATTTCGTTTTTCGGGATGCCCACATATAAATAGGTAGAGGGAGTTAGGAGACTCCAAATGAGGTGCGGTTTTCGCCCACACGATCGTGATCGAACGACCTAGAGCATGGAAGAGTGTTTGGTGGGTTTTGGGCTGGTTTTGGAGGGGGTTTTTGCTGGACACTCAAATGGACTTTGCGGATGCCCGGTTAACCGATGGAGTACCAAACGACCTCCGAATGGAACGAAACTTGACCGGTAGTCTTCGGGTGGTATATTAAGACCACTTAACAAGCCTCGGTCCATTCCGAGAAAGTTAGACACACGCACACGAAAGAAAACAAGAGGGGTGCACCGGAGGAGATAGGAGCGCCGGATTGGAAAACGGACAACGGGGAAAATGCTCGGATGCATGAGACGAACACGTATGCGAATGCAATGCACATGATGACATGATATGAAAATGCATGACATGACAAAATACAAAACGAAAAACAAAACCCGACAACGGAGGGAAAAACATAACACCTAGCCGGAAATGGCAAGAGTCGGAGTTACAAATATGGCAAGTTACATGCGGGGTGTTACAGAAATACCTACCGTTCTCATGAACGAGTTACAAATATGGCAAGAGTCGGAGTTACAAATATGGCAATCCACACTCATCCTACTTTGCAAAGATTGTTTTTTGAGCATCCCGAAATAAAGAATCCTAGAGCCGAAAAGTTGGCCACTCTCGTTCTCATGAACGAGTTTGACTACATAATTCGGGAAGCTAGGGAAATCTTTGACTTTTATGGCATGAATCATGAAAAACCCGTGATTAATGAAATTCTTTACAATAGTGACTATGCACTAAGGCATTTTCTTGGGGATAATAAGATCTTTGATGAGAATCTTAAAAAGGAGGTCCCCGTTCTAGATATAATCCAACAAGTTTTTAATAATGTTAATCAACACTATTCTTGGATTGTAGCGGGAAATCAAAGGGGTTATGATGAAAATCAACTAAGGAATGCTAAAGTTTCTATGGATAATATGTTTTATGTTGTGTCTACAAAACCTCCTGATAAAAACACCCCCAAGAAAATTAAGAAGAAGAAGGATGACAAAACTTAGATCCTTGCTTTATGCCTAGCTAAGGGCGTAAAACTATAGCGCTTGTTGGGAGGCAACCCAACGAATAAAATTTATTTTTCTTTCTGTTCTTGAGTGTTAGCACAATTATGCTACTGTTATGATTGTGTTTTAATTAGTGTTTGTGCCAAGTAAAGCCTATAGGATCTTCTTGGGTGATAGTTGTTTGATCTTGCTGAAAAAGACAGAAACTTTGCGCTCACAAAAATGATTTTTATAAATCACAGGAAAAAGCTTTTGCTCTGATTCTTTTTTTCATAAGATTAATATACAAATTACGCTGGTCGTCCTATTTTGGTAGAATTTTTTGAGTTCAAGAAGTATTTGCGAAAGTCAGATTGCTAAAGACTGTTCTGTTTAGACAGATTCTGTTTTCTTTGTGTTGTGTGCTTATTTTGATGGCTCTATGGCTTTCTTTGATGAGTTTTTGCCATATAAAAGTTGGAATACAGTAGATATAATACAAAAACAAAATAATAATTGGTTTGATACAGCACTTATAGTAGTGGTTTATTTTTCTTACACTAACGGATCTCACGAAGGTTCTGTTGAGTTTTGTGTGATTTAAGTTATCAAGTTTTGAGTTATCTTACGATGGATGAAGGAAGGATGTAAGAGCCTAAGCTTGGGGATGCCCCGGCATCCCAAGCTATTATCCAAGAATTAGCAACCAACTAAGCTTGGGGATGCCCCCGGGTGGCATCCCCGCTTTCTTCCAACAACTATCGGTATTTTACTCGAGGCTATATTTTTATTCGTCAAATGATATGTGTTTTGCTTGGAGCGTCTTGTATGATATGTGTCTTTGCTTGTTTTATTTTGTGTTTTAAGTCATCAATCCTTGCTGGACACACCTATTTGAGAGAGCCAAAATTATATCATGACTTGTTAGAATTGCTCTCTATGCTTCACTTAAATCTTTTATGAGCTAGGACTTGCTCTAGTGCTTCACTTATATCTTTTTGAGCATGGTGTGCTTAATATTTTTGAAGAAATGCTCTCTTGCTTCACTTAGATTTATTTGAGAGTTAGTAAAATTTTGAAGAAATTCTCTCTTGCTTCTCTTAAATTATTTTGAGAGAAAGAAAATTTGTTATGCTCATGATCTTCACTTATATTTGTTTGAGCTTATGAAAAGCAACACATAAAATTTAGTCCCAAAGTGATAGATATCCAAGAAGGATAAAGAAAAGGAAAATGTCATGAAGATCATTGGACAATATAATCTTGATTCTTAGTAATAGTTTTGAGATATGATGATGTGATATGTGAGTTATGTTGATGAGTAATTGTGCTCTAGTAAGAATATTGGTGTTAAGGTTTGTGATTCCCTATGCATGCACGAAAGTCAATAATCATGCCATGAAAATTATATCCTACTTGTGGTGAATTATTCGGTGTTAATTATGCTTAATGCTTGCTTATGAGATTATTCGTTTCTTGGTTGGTCGCTTCCCAATCTTTTGCTCGCCTTCATTTTGCACTAAGTATGACCTCTACTTGTGCATCCAAAATCCTTTAAACCAGTTTTGCCACATGAGTCCACTATATCTACCTATATGCGGTATTCTTTTGCTGTTCTAAGCAAATTTGCATGTGCCATCTCTAATTTTCAAAATAAACTTCTCTTTTGTGTGTTTGTTTCGCTCACGGAACGGTAACGGGTGGCTAATATTTTCCATGCTAGATGTGTTATTATCAAGATGAGTGTTTATTCACTTGTCATTGCATGAGAGTAAGGCAAAGGGCTTAGGGATGCCCAGTCCCGAAATGCAAAAATGAATTTACTTTATGTTGTCAAATAATAAATTCCTTGGAAAGTGTTGGTATGGAGGGCACCCGTGGATACGGCTAGCCATGGAAAGTGAACGAATGGTGGAAAAGGAATAAACTTTATTTTCTGTTTGGGAACCGCCTATGGCATATCTAGCATGGAAAGTGTTCGTAACTCTGAGTCGTTTTCGTTGGTGGGATGGATACACCTCCCAAAATGTTTTTATCTCAAATTTTTTGCTTTGAGCTCTGGCACCTCTACAAATCCCTACTTCCCTCTGCGAAGGGCCTTTCTTTTACTTTATGCAACTTTTATTTTGAAATTTGAGTGTCCATCTTTTCTCATAAAAAGCACAACTAGGAGGCAATATGATCGTGCTTAAGTATTGGGTGTAGTTAATATTCGAGTGTGTTTCATGAATGGATCAATGTTTGAGCATGATGGGATAGGGATAACTTATTTTAGTGTTGATATTTTGAAAGACATGGTTGCTTGTTGATATGCTTGAGTATCTAAATTATTATGTCAAAACTAGACTATTGCTTTGAATCACATAAAAGTCCAAATGTCCATGCTATAAAGAAAAAGAATATGATATGACTTGATGAACAACACTCCACATCAAAAATTCTGTTTTTATCACTTACCTACTCGAGGACGAGTAGGAGTTAAGCTTGGGGATGCTAATACGTCTCCAACGTATCTATAATTTTTGATTGTTCCATGCTGTTTTATTATCAATCTTGGATGTTTTATAATCATTTTATATCATTTTTTGGTACTAACCTATTCACATAGTGCCAAGTGCCAGTTGCTGTTTTTTCCATGTTTTTTACATCGCAGGAAATCAATATCAAACGGAGTCCAAATGCCACAAAACTCCATGATGATTTTTTATGGGCCAGAAGGAAGGCAATGGGCCCTGGTTGCACCTGGGGGGTGCCCCGAGGGGGGCACAACCCACCAGGGCGCGCCAGGAGGCCCAGGTGCACCCTGGTGGGTTGTGCCCACCTCGGGTGCCCCCCGACCGCCTCTTTGCTCTATAAATACCACAATATTCCAGAAAGCCTAAAAGCATCGACGAATTATTCATCCAGCCGCCGCAGAGTCCAGAACCACCAGACCCAATCTAGACACCATCACGGAGGGGTTCACCACTTCCATTGGTTCCTCTCCGATGATGCGTGAGTAGTTCCTTGTAGACCTTCGGGTCCGTAGTTAGTAGCTAGATGGCTTTCTCTCTCTCGCTGAATTCTCAATACAATGGTCTCTTGGAGATCCATATGATGTAACTCTTTTGCGGTGTGTTTGTTGGGATCTGATGAACTTCGAGTTTATGATCAGTCATATCTTTTTATATCCATGAAAGTTATTTGAGTTTCTTTGATCTCTTATATGCATGATCTCTTATAGCCTCGTATTTCTTCTTCGATATTTGGGTTTTGTTTGGCCAACTTGATCTATTTATCTTGCAATGGGAAGAGGTGCCCGGTAGTGGGTTCGATCTTACGGTGCTCGATCCTAGTGACAGAAAGGGAAACGACACGTATGTATCATTGCTA
Source organism: Aegilops tauschii subsp. strangulata (assembly GCF_002575655.3). NCBI lineage: Eukaryota > Viridiplantae > Streptophyta > Magnoliopsida > Poales > Poaceae > Aegilops > Aegilops tauschii. The sequence goes on from NC_053036.3 coordinate 284,269,060, forward strand.
CTAAGGATAAAAAGACGAGATCTATATCTACCGCCATATAGATAAACGGATCTTGTCTGCATCATGTCATCGTTCTTATTGCATTACTCCATTTTTCCATGAACTTAATACACCAGATGCATGCTGGATAGTAGTCGATGTGTGGAGTAATAGTAGTAGATGCAGGCAGGAGTCGGTCTACTAATCTTGGACATGATGCCTATGTAATGATCATTGCCTGGATATCGTGATGTAGGGTGGAACCCTATATGGCCGATCTTTCACGAAAGGAGCGGATCCCAACTAAGAACACGAAGAACACGAGGGGAAACACAAGAGAATCACTCAAACCAACAAGATTCGATTACACATGCGCTAGATCCAAGAATACAAAGGGGGATACACGATCCACGATCAACAAAGGACGATAGAAAGGGTAACCGGTTCTTCTCCGTGAGGAGGTCTTGATGGGGGCCACCCAAGAGGGGGTCTTGAATCCAACATGGATCGTCTCCGAAGAGGGGCCGCAGTCTCTCTCGAGGAGGAGATCCGTATGGATGAGCAATGCTCGATCTCACATATGAGCTAAACCAATGCTAACCCTAGAAAGATGGGGGAGAAGGAGTATATATAGTCTAGAGGGTCGAAGGGGTACACGGGCTTCGGCCCTTTACTGTGCGCAGACAGAGGGTGCCGGATGTCCGGGCGACGGGCCGGATGTCCGGGCCTTCCCGAGGGGCCGGATGTCCGGGCTTTGCGGCCGGATGTCCGGGCTGGAGGGTTCAGCTATTGTAGTCTCTGTCGCGTGGCGCCGGATTTCTGGGCGATGGGCCGGATTTCCGAGGCTTCGGGAGAGGCCGGATGTCCGGGCTGGGGGCCGGATGTCCGGGCTGGAGGGCAAAACTTCTGGATGTTCTGTAGCATGGCGCCGGATGTCCGGGCTTTTGGCTGGATTTCCGGGCTGGGGCCGGATGTCCGGGCTGGGCGCCGGATGTCCGGGCCCTGTAGGCTTGGGTGTCTGGGCTGCTGCTGCTGTGGATGCTCCAGGGGCCGGATGTCCGGGGCCTGGAAAGTGAACTTGCCCGTTTCCGTTGGTTCTCTTCATCCATGGACTTGGCGGCTTGTCCGTCTTCACGTGCATCCTCAGGAGGCTCCTCTTGACACCTAATCATGCATAGCATATCGGACTTAGGTAGTAGCCATGTCTCGAGTGGATCATATGTGATATCACTAAGGAAGGAAGTCACCTCGTTCTCGAGAGCTCTAGCTCGTGCTCCTGTCATAGGTCCTCTTGGCTCTTGATGAGACGATGGTAGGTCCATGGGGATGACTGTAGGATGCTCCGCATCATCTCCCCTCCCTCGGGAAAGATCCGACCTCGGATCGAAATCCTCATCACCATGGTACGGGGATAGATCTTTGATGTTGAAGATGTCACTCACGGAGTACTTGGCGCGTGGGATATCGATCTTGTATGTGTGGTTGTTGTAGCGTGCAAGCACCTTGAAGGGTCCATCCACTCGGGGTAGTAGCTTGGACTTGCGTTCCTTGGGGAAGCGATCCTTGCGAAGGTGTAGCCACACAAGATCTCCAACATTGAACATCATGGGTTGCTTGTTGACGTTGAGCTTGGTCGCGAGTCATTGTACTTGGCGCTCGATGGTGTTTCTTGTATCTTCGTGCATCTTCTTGAGGAAGTTGACTCGGGCACTCGCGTCCATGTTTGTGCGCTCTTGTAGCGATAGAGGTAGAATGTCCAATGGAGACAATGGGTTGAAGCCATAGACGACCTCGAAGGGGGACTTGCCGGTAGTCGAATGTCTTGCACGATTGTAGGCGTACTCGGCGATGGGTAGGCACTCCTCCCACTCCTTGATGTTCTTCTTTATCAACACGCGTAGTAGAGTGGAGAGCGTGCGGTTGGTCACCTCCGTTTGGCCGTCGGTTTGTGGATGGTATGCCGAAGAGAACAAAAGCTTGATTCCGAGCTTGGCGCACAATGTATTCCAAAAGTAACTCAAGAACTTGACGTCGCGGTCTAAGACAATCGTCTTTGGCACTCCATGAAGGCGCAAGATTTCCCTACAAAACAAATTTGCAACATGTGAAGCATCATCTATCTTGTTGCAAGGAATGAAATGTGCCATTTTGGAGAATCGGTCCACAACAACAAAAACGGAATCTTTGCCATTTCGAGTTCTAGGCAAACCAAGTACAAAGTCCATGCTAATGTCTTCCCATGGGTGATATGGAATTGGAAGTGGCATATAGAGGCCATGAGATTGAGCTTTGGACTTAGCTTTGCGACATGTAGAGCATCGGTTGGTGAAGCGATTGACGTCGCGGAACATCTTGGGCCAAAAGTAGTTCTTGGAGAGCGTAGCAAATGTCTTGTCGCGTCCAAAGTGTCCCATGAGTCCGCCTCCATGAGATTCCTGCAAAAGCAACAAGCAAAGAGAGGACTCGGGGATGCAAAGTTTGTTAGCTCTCATAAGATATCCATCTTTGATGTAGTATCGATCCCAAGAAGTATGCGTCAAACTCTTGGCATAAGGAATAGAAAATGTAGGATCATGCTCATACAAGTCTTTTATATGCTCAAATCCAATGACATTTAACCCAAGTTGATTAACAAGCATGCATATACGGGAAAGTGCATCCGCCACAACATTTTCCTTACCTTTAATATACTTGATGACATAAGGAAACGACTCAATGAACTCACTCCATTTAGCATGACGCTTGTTCAACTTAGTTTGACCCTTAAGGTATTTGAGCGTTTCATGGTCGGTATGGATGATGAACTCATGAGGGCGTAGGTAATGTTCCCATTCAGGCAAAACTCACACCAAAGCATATAGCTCTTTGTCATAGATAGGGTAATTGAGTTGCGCTCCGGAGAGTTTCTCACTAAAATAAGCAATTGTGCGCTTCTCTTGCGTTAACACACCTCCTATGCCATTACCACTAGCATCGCAATGAATTTCGAAAGGTTTGTCAAAGTTGGGTAATGCAAGCACGAGAGCATGAGTAAGCAAATTCTTAAGCTCATTGAAAGCGATACCTTGAGATGTTCCCCAAACAAACGGTGCATTTTTCTTACTCAAAGCATGCAAAGGTGAAGCAATGGTGCAAAAATCCTTCACAAATCTGCGATAGCAACCGGCTAAACCAAGAAAACTACGCACTTGTTGCAAATTGGTTGGTTGGGGCCAAGTTTTAATAGCATTGATCTTAGATTCATCAACATGAACACCCTTAGAAGATACTACGAAACCCAAGAAAACAAGCTTATCAACACCAAATAGGCATTTTTCCATATTAGCATAAAGTTGCTCTTTTCGAAGAGTTTGTAGCACGGTGCGAAGGTGGGTGACATGCTCTTTGAGAGATCTGCTAAACACAAGGATATCATCAAAGTAGACAACAACAAATTCACCAATGTAAGGGCGAAACACGTAATGCATAAGACGCATGAAAGTACCGGGTGCTTCCGGTAAACCCATAGGCATGACTAACCACTCATATAGACCAAACTTTGTTTTGAAAGCGGTTTTCCATTCATCACCCTCTTGTATGCGGATTTGATAGTAACCACTTTTAAGATCAATTTTGGAAAAGATAGTGGCACCGCAAAGTTCATCAAGCATATCATCAAGGAGTGGAATAGGATACCTATAACGAACGGTGATAGCATTGATAGGTCTACAATCAGAACACATGCGAAAGCTACCATCTCGTTTTGGCACAAGAATGACCGGTAGGGCACAAGGACTCAAACTTTCACGCACATGTCCATGGTCTATGAGATGCTTTACTTGCCTTTGAATTTCTTTGGTTTCTTCGGGGTTGACGCGGTAGGGCGCTTTGTTTGGAAGCGGCGCTCCGGGGATGAGATCAATTCGGTGCTCAATGCCTCGTAGTGGAGGTAGACCCGGAGGTAGCTCATCGGGGAAAACATCTTGGAATTCCTGCAATAAAGAAGATAACACCAAAGGTAGATCGTGAGAGTTGTTAGTTTTTGGTGCCTCATCCTTGCACAATAGGACATAGTGTAGGACACTTGACGGGTTCTCACACACTTCTCTCATCTCACGTTTGGTGGGAAATAGGACTAAATTTTTCTTGTCGCTCATCGTGGAGGCACTCAATTTGGGCTTGTGGCTCACTCTCTTTTTGGTGGTTCACTCTCTCACTATTCTCTCCATGATGGGTGTTTTGCTTGTCGGCGAGCACTTGGCTTGGAGACATAGGACGTAGCACAAACTCTTTCCCTTTCATCTTGAAACTATAGTGATTTGTACGCCCGTTGTGAATGACACCTCGGTCAAATTGCCATGGCCGTCCAAGAAGGAGGTGGCACACGGTCATCGGAAGGACATCACACTCCAAAGTGTCTTCATAGGCGCCGATCTTGAAAGAGACTTGTACTCTTTGCTCTACTTGTATAGTGCCGGTGTTGCTTAGCCATTGAACCTTGTAGGGGTGCGGGTGCTTCATCTTGACCAAATGGAGTTTGGAGCATAGTTCTTCACTTGCCAAGTTATGGTAACTCCCTCCATCGATGATGACGTTGACGGACCGTCCATTGATGCCGGCCTTTGTGTGGAAGATATGGCATCTTTGATCTTCGTCTTGTTGATGTTGAAGAGTCAAGACCTTGGAGACAACAAGAGTGGGACTTGAGTCTTCGTCACAAAAGATGTGATCATCTTCTTCTTCATTGTTCACTTGTCGGTGCATGGCCACTTGCTCAAGAGCTTCCATTTCTCCTTCACTCATGGAGTCGTAGGTGCCGTCGTCTTTGAGGATCATGGTGCGCTTGTTTGTGCACTCGAAGGACTTGTGGCCTCGGCCTCCGCATGTGAAACATTTGATGGAACTTGTCTTGATGGTCTCATCGGTTGGAGTAGATGATGACGAAGCTTTCGGCTTGAAGTTGCTTGTAGCAGGAGGACGACTTGAGCTTGTCGAAGCTTTATTGTAACTTGACTTGTCGCCATTGCTCTTGGTGGGAGTCGTCGAAGCTTGATTGTTGGAGAGGCCATAGGACTTGGATGAGAACTTGGCATACTTGAAGTCGTCTTGTACTTGCCGTTCCGCTTTGGTAGCTTGATGCACTAGCTCGATGAGGTTCGAGTATGGTTGGAAGTCGGCAATCTTCTTGATAGGGTGATTGAGCCCATTCATGAAACGTGCCATAGTTTGCTCATCATCTTCTTTGACATTGGCTCGTATCATGGCAATCTCCATTTCCTTGTAGTACTCTTCAACACTCTTGGTTCCTTGCTTGAGTTGTTGGAGTTTCTTGAAGAGGTCGCGGTTGTAGTAGTTTGGCACAAAACGTGCTCTCATGACATCCTTCATTTGTGCCCAAGTGGTGATGGGTGGTTCACCTCTTGCCGTTCGGCGCTCAATGACTTGTTCCCACCAAATGAGGACGTAGTCTTGGAATTCGAGGGATGCCATTGCGATCTTCTTCTCTTCTTCGTAGTTGTGCAAGCGGAAGATTTTGTCAACCTTCAATGCCCATGATATGTACTCTTCGGGGTCATTGCTTCCGGTAAACTTGGGCATGGTGAACTTTAGCTTGCCATATCGTTGCTCTTCATTGTGTTGGGGTCGGGGATGATGACGCCCATGTCGGTGAGGATTGGCAATCTTATGTCGCTCTTGGCGAGGAGGGTTGTCTTCCTCATGTTGCTCTTGGTGAGGAGGGTTGTCTTCCTCATGATGCCCTTGGCGAGGAGGTGGTCCATTGTCTTCTTGCTCTCGATGGACTTGACGTTCTTGTCTTGCTGGAGGAGAAACTTGTCTATCTTGACGAGGAGCTTGTCGATCTTGACGAGGGGCTTGACGATGCACACGTGCTTCGTAAATACTTTCTTGAGCTTCGTCGCGAAGTGCTTCTTGATGTAGTCGAGCTTGTCGGCCTCGATTGGCTACAGCACGACTTGAGTCGTGAAGAGCACGTTGCGCCTCAAGTGCTTTAGCTTCACGTAGTTGTCGTTCTTGACGTTGCGCCTCGGCGTCTTGTGCATCTTGATGTTGTCGCGCTCGCTCCTCTTGTTCTTGTTGTCGTTGGCGTTGCCGTTCTTGTGCTTGTGGGAAAGCAGCTTGGTTATGAAGATGTCGATGCTCTTGAGAGTCGGTGTCGTGTAGAGGATTGCGGTTAGCTTCACGGTCTTGACGCGCGGCACGACGAAGAGTGTTCGATGTCGGTGTACTTGAACCGGAGATGGTGTCGTCGTAGTGTCGACTTGAGCGGCTCTGTCTTGACGAGGACAAAGTTGTAGAAGAGCCGGCCATCATGGTTCGGATATCTTCTTTGAGGGAACTCATGGATGTGTCGAAGTAGTCTCTTATACGTTGCTCAGATTGTCGTAGATCGGTGGCGAGGTTGTCGATGCGATCGCCCAAAGCAATTTGTTCTTGATGCAAAGCTTGGTGTGCACCAAATAGTTGAGTCTTGGTGACGTAGGATGACATGTCATCGTCTTTCTCCAAGAAGAGTGGATTGGTAGAAGTACTTGGCCTATCCATCATTCCAAACAAAGATATGTGAGTGGGAGAAAGAGAAGAACCAATACCAAATGTACCTTGACCGATGTTGAAAATGGATCAAAGATCACTCCAATGTGTAGCAAGGAAATAGCACAATTGGTACCGTTTCTTGTCGGTTCTCACACCTACACAAGTAAAAGCTTATGGTGGAGCTTGGTTAGGATGGTGGCACAAAATTTGATGCAATATGTAAGTGAGACTCAATAATGTTGGAAAAGATTCACAAATTTGCAAATGCAACAAGTAGACCAATAGCAAGATATGGTACACAGAAACACACACACAAATAGATAAGTGGGGTTGGGCAACCAAGGGTGAGCCAAAATGTGGAATCCACCAAGATGCTCTTGTTGCACAACACTAGAGAGACGCTATCACGATTGCACAATAGGCGGATACGAACTTGTGCACAACCTACTAAGCAAAAATGCAACGACTTCTATCCCAAGTATGCTATATGTATGATGTTTCTATGCTTTGATCCAAGATGATCGAGTATGACAATCTTAATGTTGTATGATGCTATGGTTCTTGCTTATAAGCTCTTTGCTTATCTTTCTCCTTTTGCTTAAAAGCTTGTTTGGCTCTTTGTTGTTTGAGCTCTTTTCTCATGCAATGCTTCACGAACCAAGGTAGCAATTGTGTATGCGAAGACAACTTTTGTGACACAAGAGATGATACCAAGATATGCAACTCAATGATGGTATGTATGCTATGTGAAGTATGAACACTAATGTGCACAAGTCACGTTGCCGGCAATACTCAAAGGCTAGTCTCGATGGGTAAGCTACGCAAAAGTAAGGCCATGGGTTTATCAATGCAAATGCAAGAGAGTATGATGATATCGCTATACCAAGATGATATGAAGGTGAAGGTGATACCAATGTAGCCGTTCGTAGTAGTCCTTGGCGAAGATGAGCGGTGGTGATGTTGTTGCCGAACCGTACCTAGATAGCCGAAACACAATAGGATACGGAAACCACAACTCAAATTCTCAAAACAAAATGGGTCAAAATTGTCAGAGTTGGTAGCGGGAAAGGCTATGGTGGTGCTATGCGGAAGTGGTGGTGGTATGCGGAAGTGTATGTGGGCTCCAGGACAAAATTGGACGAAAGTTAGGCGGTAAACGGAGTGGATGATGGAGTTGATGCTGTCAGGGGCCGGATGTCCGGGCTGGTCGGGCCGGATGTCCGGGCTCGGGATCCGTGGATGAACACCGCGTGGAGAGGTCAAATTCGGGGCAAAATTTGGAAGATTTTGTGGATGGAAATTGGGGAAAAGATGGGGAAAAGCTAGATCTACCTGCAACACACGAAATCCGCGGATCAAATCCAACAAAACTTCATCACACCAACAAATCACAAAAAAAATTTGGGGCTATTTTTGTGGGGCAATTTTTGGGTTAGGAAACAAAGAGAGGGGGCTCCGAAATCGTGATCAACGTGGCTCATGATACCAAGATGATGTAGGGTGGAACCCTATATGGCCGATCCTTCACGAAAGGAGCGGATCCCAACTAAGAACACGAAGAACACGAGGGGAAACACGAGGGGAAACACAAGAGAATCACTCAAACCAACAAGATTCGATTACACATGCGCTAGATCCAAGAATACAAAGGGAGATACACGATCCACAATCAACAAAGGACGATACAAAGGGTAACCGGTTCTTCTCCGTGAGGAGGTCTTGATGGGGGCCACCCAAGAGGGGGTCTTGAATCCAACGTGGATCGTCTCCGAAGAGGGGCCGCAGTCTCTCTCTCGGAGGAGATCCGTATGGATGAGCAATGCTCTATCTCACATATGAGCTAAACCAATGCTAACCCTAGAAAGATGGGGGAGAAGGAGTATATATAGTCTAGAGGGTTGAAGGGGTACACGGGCTTCGGCCCTTTACTGTGCGCAGATAGAGCGGGCCGGATGTCCGGGCGACGGGCCGGATGTCCGGGCCTTCTAGAGGGGCCGGATGTCCGGGCTTGGCGGCCGGATGTCCGGGCTGGAGGGTTCAGCTACTGTAGTCTCTGTCGCGTGGCGCCGGATGTCCGGGCGATGGGCCGGATTTCCGGGGCTTCGGGAGACGCCGGATGTCCGGGCTGGGGGCCGGATGTTCGGGCTGGAGGGCAAAACTTCTGGATGTTCTGTAGCGTGGCGCCGGATGTCCGGGCTTTTGGCCGGATTGCCGGGCTGGGGCCGGATGTCCGGGCTGGATGCCGGATGTCCGGGCCCTGTAGGCTTGGGCGTCTGGGCTGCTGCTGCTGTGGATGCTCCAGGGGCCGGATGTCCGGGGTCATGGCCGGATGTCCGGGGCCTGGAAAGTGAACTTGCCCGTTTCCGTTGGTTCTCTTCATCCATGGACTTGGCGGCTTGTCCGTCTTCACGTGCATCCTCGGGAGGCTCCTCTTGACACCTAATCATGCATAGCATGTCGGACTTAGGAAGTAGCCATGTCTCGAGTGGATCATATGTGATATCACTAAGGAAGGAAGTCACCTCGTTCTCGAGAGCTCTAGCTCGTGCTCGTGTCATAGGTCCTCTTGGCTCTTGATGAGACGATGGTAGGTCCATGGGGATGACCGTAGGATGCTCCGCATCATATCGTCATAATTATTTGAAGTTCTATCAATTGCCCAACAGTAATTTGTTTACCCATCGTTTGCTATTTTTCTCGAGAGAAGCCACTAGTGAAACCTACGGCCCCGGGTCTTCTTTCTCATATATTTTCCTTGCGATCTACTTTTCCTTTGCATTTTTATTCAGATCTATTGAACCAAAAAAAATACAAAAATACCTTGCTGCGTATTATCTTTATTTATTTTATTTGGCATTCAATCTATCGATCTACTACAATTTATCTCACGTCTGCTTGCCTATCTTGAGGCGTCGTACCCCGGAAGGGATTGACAACCCCTTTAACTCGTCGGGTTGCGAGGTGTTGTTTTTTTATGTGCAGGTGCTATTTACGTTCTGTTGCTTGGTTCTCCTACTGGTTCGATACCTTGGTTTCATTACTGAGGGAAATACCTACCATCGCTGTGCTACATCATCCCTCCCTCTCCGGGGAAATACCGACGTAGTTGCAGCTACCATCAGGTGGCGGCCACGACGGCCACCTCCCGCCTTCGGGCTGCGGTGGCGAAGCGGTGATGGCCACGGTGGCCAATAGTGGGGTGGCAGCCATGAAGGCCACCTCTCGCCTTCGGGCCACGGTAGCGGAGCGGGTGATGGCCCTGGCTTTCGACGGTGTTGTGGCGGCCATGGCGGCAGGCATTGGGTGGCGGCAACGGACGCCATCAATAGCTGCCGATGGGTAGTGATACGTCTCCAACGTATCTATAATTTTTTATTGTTCCATGCTATTATATTATCTGTTTTGGATGTTTTATATGCATTAATATGCTATTTTATATTATTTTTGGGACTAACTTATAAACATAGCCCAGTGCCAGTTTCTGTTTTTCCTTGTTTTTGAGTTTACAGAAAAGGAATATCAAACGGAGTCCAAACGGAATGAAACTTTCGCGATGATTTTTCTTGGACCAGAAGACACACGTAGGACTTGGAGATGAAGTCAGAAGAGTCCCGAGGAGGCCACAAGCCTTTTGAGCGCGCCCTAGGGGGGCGCCCCTGGCTTGTGGGCACCTCGGAGCTCTTCTTACCCTAATTCTTGGCCTATAAATTCCCAAATATTCCCAAATGACCAGAAGCGTCCACCAAAATACTTTTCTGCCGCCGTAACATTATGTTCCCGTGAGATCCCATCTTGGGGCCTTTTCTCGCATCCTGCCGGAGGGGTATTCGATCACGGAGGGCATCTACATCAACTCTATTGCCCCTCCGTTGAAGCGTGAGTAGTTTACCAAAGACCTACAGGTCCATAGCTAGTAGCTAGATGGATTCTTCACTCTCTTTGATCTTCAATACAATGTTCTCCTCGATGTTCTTGGAGATCTATCCAATGTAATCTTCTTTTGTGGTGTGTTTGTCGAGATCGATGAATTGTGGATTTATGATAAGATTATCTATGATTATTATTTGAATCTTCTCTGAATTCTTATATGCATGATTTAATATCTTTGTATTTCTCTTTGAATTATTGGTTTGGTTTGGTCAACTAGATTGGTTTTTCTTGCAACGGGAGAGGTCCTTAGTTTTGGGTTCAATCTTGCGGTGTCCTCACCTAGTGACAAAGTAGGGGTAGCGAGGCACGTATTTGTATTTTGGCCATCAAGGGTAAAAAGATGGGGTTTTCATCATATTGCTTGAGTTTATCCCTCTACATCATGTCATCTTGCTCAAGGCGTTACTCCGTTCTTATGAACTTAATACTCTAGATGCACGCTGGATAGCGGCCGATGTGTAGAGTAATAGTAGTAATGCAGGTAGGAGTCGGTCTACTTGACACGGACGTGATGCCTATATTCATAATCATTGCCTTGGATATCGTCATAACTTTGCGCTTTTCTATCCATTGCTCGACAGCAATTTGTTCACCCAATCTATTATTTGCCTTCAAGAGCGAAGCCTCTAGTGAAACCTATGGCCCCCAGGTCTATTTTCCATCATATATTTTCAGATCTATATACCAAAAATACCAAAAATATTTCACTGCAATTTATTTACTTTTATTTTGTTTTACGTTTTAGTGATCTTTTATATCTATCTCTACTAGATCTCACCTTTGCAAGTGACCGAGAAGGGATTGACAACCCCTTTATCGCGTTGGGTGCAAGTGTTTGATTGTTTGTGCAGATGCATAGATTGGGGACTTGCTTGTTTCTCCTACTGGATTGATACCTTGGTTTTCAACTGAGGGAAATACTTATCTCTCTTTGCTGTATCACCCTTTCCTCTTCAAGGGAAAAACCAACGCAAGCTGAAGAAGTAGAAGGAAGAATTTATCGCGCCATTGCCTGGGAGATCTTCAAGCCTACCAAGTACCCACCATAAACTCTCATCTCTTGCATTATATTATTTGCCATTGGCCTCTCGTTTTCCTCTCCCCCACTTCTAAAATGATTTCAGAAAAATACAAAAAGATTTGCCTTTTTATTCGCCCTTCTTTCGTTCGTCTTTTCGTTTGCCTCTTTGTTGCTCATGTGCTAGATCGCTTAATTTACTTTCATGGCTAGTCCTTATACCTTGCCTAGTACTCCCAAAAACGAGGTTCTAAATTTTTAAGCAAAAGGAGGGAGAAAATTTAAAAGATGCTTGGTATAGAATTTGCTATGCTCAAAATAGATCTAATCGTAAGCAATCTACTACCGTTCTCCTTCGTAATTTTTATGTGGGTGTTACTCCTTGGAATAGATATGTTCTAGATACCATTACCGGGGGAATTTCTTGGGGAGACACACTTTGGATGCTTATAATGCTATGATAGATTTGGTAGGCTCGCCACCTCTTATGGTCAATGAAACTGTTTTAACTTTGGAACGTGTGATGCAAAGACTTGATATTATTGAGAATAAAATTGCTACTGTAGATCTCATTGAAAACCTGGATAAAAAGATTCATAATCATATTGCTCAATATGGTTCAAAGGTAGGAGTTACTTTTAAAATTTTAAAGGAAAAATAACCCATAGTTAATGAAAAGATAGATCAAGGGTCTACTAGAATTGTAAGTTAGAAAATATTATTACCAACTTGGGTTCCGCCTTTGCCTCTATTAAAACTACTCCAAATTTCCCTTCCACAAAGGAAGCCAAGTGTATTTATGTTCCTAAAAATAAAGGGGGATCATCTAGTGGGGAGAACGAAGATCTTAAGATGATAAGTGTCCACCCTAGCTTTATCAATATTGTGAAGGAACCTTTTGTTACAAATGAATTTCTTGATTTCCTACCAAGGAGTGTGATTATCGATAAGATTAAAGAACCTCCTACAAGGCCCAAAGGTGCAATTAAGGAATCGCATACCAAAGATGACAGTACCTAGATCTATGTTTTATGCCTAGCTAGGGGCGTTAAACAATAGCGCTTGTTGGGAGGCAACCCAATTTTATTTTTGTTCTTGCTTTTTTGCTCCTGTTTTTGAATAATTTTGTCATCTAGCCTCTGGTTAGATGTGTTTGGGTGTTTTCATTTAGTGTTTGAGCCAAGCAAGACCTTTGGAATGGTCTACGATGATAGTTGATTTGATCTTGCTGAAAAACAGAAACTTTTGCTCCCAGTCACAGAATTATTAAAATTCACAGAAGCGTGGAAAAACTATGATTTTTTTACAAAAGATTGATATACAAATTGCCCACATTGTCCTAATTTTTCAGAAAGTTACAGAAGTATTCGAAGCATTCTGATTGCTACAGACTGTTCTGTTTTTGACACATTATGTTTTCTATGTGTTGTTTGCTTATTTTTGATGATCTATGGGTTGTATCAGGGGGTATGAACCATGGAGAAGTTGGAATACAGTATATATTACACCAATATAAATAAATAATGAGTTCACAACAGTACCAAAAAGTGGTGATTTAGTTTCTTATACTAACGGATCTCAAGAGTTTTCTTGTTGAGTTTTGTGTTGTGAAGTTTTCAAGTTTTGGGTAAAGATTTGATGGACTATGGAATAAGGAGTGGAAAGAGCCTAAGCTTGGGGATGCCCAATTGAAAGGATCGAGAAGCGGTGTCTAGAGGGGGGTGATTAGACCCTCAACAAAGAAAAGTAGCAATTTTTAATTACTTCAAGTTAAGGTGGAGTTTTTAGCACAAGTTTAAACATACACAATACATTTCAAGCAAGCATGGCAAGGGTATATGAGCAGCGGAAAGTAAAGCATGCACTTTGCAATAAAGTAAAGGGATGGGATTGTAGTATGCAAACGCAATTGAAGACACGAAGATTTTTTTTCTGTGGTTCCGATAGGTGGTGCTATCGTATATCCACATTGATGGAGACTTCAACCCACGAAGGGTAACGGTTGCGCGAGTCACGGAGGGATCCACCCATGAAGGGTCCGCGAAGAAGCAACCTTGTCTATCCCACCATGGCCATCGCCCATGAAGGACTTGCCTCACTCGGGTAGATCTTCACGAAGTAGGCGATCTCCTTGCCCTTACAAAGTCCTTGGTTCAACTCCATAATCTTGACGGAGGCTCCCAAGTGACACCTAACCAATCTAGGAGACACCACTCTCCAAAAGGTAATAGATGGTGTGTTGATGATGAACTCCTTGCTCTTGTGCTTCAAATGATAGTCTCCCCAACATTCAATTCTCTCTCACAGATTTGGATTTGGTGGAAAGATGATTTGAGTGGAAAGCAACTTGGGGAAGGCTAGAGATCAAGATTCTTGTGGTTGGATTGGAATATCTTGGTCTCAACACATGAGTAGGTGGTTCTCTCTCAGAAAAGTAGAAGTGTAGGCACGTTCTGATGGCTCTCCTCACGAATGAAGAATGGGTGGAGGGGTATATATAGCCTCCACACAAAATCTAACCGTTACACACAATTTACCAAACTCGGTAAGACCGATTTAGTTCAAAATGTGAATGTTAGGCTTTTCGGTGGGACCGATATGATCAACTCGGTGGGACCGATGTGCTAGGGTTAGGGTAAAACCTCAACTCGGTTTGACCGATTACACAAACCGGTGAGACCAATTTTGGTAATAAGCAAAACAGAGAGTTGGTCAAGCAAACTCGGTGGGACCGATCGCATACCTCTGTGAGACCGAAATGATTGCAACATGCAACAGAGAGTTTGCATGCCCATCTCGGTGAGACCGAGATCCCATCGGTGAGACAGAACTGATTAGGGTTTCTGGCAGTGGCTATGTCAAGTAAACTCGGTGGCGCCGGATAGATCAAATCGGTGGGGCCGAGTTTGTCTTTTGGTTTGGGACATATGTGGAAGTGAGAAAGTGGTTGAGGGCTTATCACTAAGCACATTGAGCAAGCAAGCCATTAAGCAACACCTCATCCCCTTTTAATAGTATTGGCTTTCCTATGGACTCAATGTGATCTTGGATCACTAAAATGGAAATGTAGAGTCTTGAGCTTTTGAGCTTTTGCTAATCTTCTGTCCTTAGCATCTTGAAGGGGTTCCACATTCTCTTGTCCATGCCACTCCACTGTTGAACTCATCTGAAATATACTAGGTGAAAATATTAGTCCAACAAGAGATATGTTGACATTAATTACCAAAATCACCCAGGGAGCACTTGTGCTTTCAATCTGCCCCTTTTTGGTAATTGATGACAACATACATCAAAGCTTTAGATAATGATATAAAGCATAACAAGTAATGCTTTGGAAATACATGTAACATGCATAGGCTCCCCCTACATGTATGCAATCATGTAAATGAATATAGGAGCATGTGAACACATAAGCATGACAGAGCAACCAATTAGTTACATGTATCTTGGCTATATGCATCAGAGCAAATGGTGTGGATATAGGATGTGTACCTTCATGTTCATGAGTCCTTCTTGCAAACAATATGTACATCAGCAAGAGATCATCATGCACATGAGTGTGATGCATATACTTACCTTGTGGTCTTGAGCTGGCTTTGGAAGAGATGAACCTGAGTAAACAAGGTTAGATAACACAGAAACATCTACTAAGCAGAGCAAATAGCAAACCACAAGAGTACCAAGATTGGGATGGCATGTAGAGAATGAGTACTAGGTACTCTATTTGATATAGACATGTCCCCAAAGGTAAAGATATGCAATGAATTTGAAGATTTCCTTCCCTTAGATGTCTTTCTCCCCCTGAATCTTATATTGGACAATGGGAGAAGATAGGGAAAAGATAATCAGAGCAAAACAAGAAAATCAGCACAAAACAATCATAACATATACATGTCTTTTCCCCTCTTAAATACATGTGACTTCTCTCCTCTTGAATACCAAGCATCTGGGGTCTCTCTCTCCCTTTGTTGTGATAAAGCTTTGATGTGATCTCTCTCCCCCTTTGATATCAATTTCCAAGAAGGGATCTTCTGGAGTGCGAGTCGAATAGGTTTGGTCCTTGAGTCACATGACAAAGCAGCATATAGAATGTGATGCAGGTAGAGGACAAGAATCATCGAGTGGAACTGGAACAAATATGCAGGATGCAAATGGCAAATTGTTTTCTCAGTATTGGAATCGGTAACACCGAGTTGTTTTCTTCGGTGGCACCGAAATGATTCGGTTTGACCGAAAGAGATAAACCGGTGTGTCTGAGTTCAACACAGAGAGAACATTTGTCATCTCAACTCACTAGGCAAATAATATCTCACAAAGATTTGCAAGGAATTAACTGAAGGATTTGCAATGAATTGGATGCAGGGAATGCAGAACAAAACAGAGAAAAAAAAGAGATCTAGATGAAGTTTTTTATTAAAGAAGGGGAACAAATATGCAAGAAACAAATGCTAGAACACAGAGAAACACTAGAGAACTTCATCTAGAATTGGTCGGCGACAAAGTCACCTATGTTAGAGCATATTGACTGAGGAGTCAAGTGATTACATTTGATCGTAGGTCATACTCATCGTTTAAGCTCAAAATTGGGTTTCCATTTTTCGTTTAAGCATTTTGATGTATTCGCATCTTGTTGAGCTGCTTTGACCCATGACTTGGGGTAAAGCTTCTCTAAGATGGAATATCATACCTTGGGTGGTGGTGTTGATCTTGCTCATGTAGTTGAACTTGTGTGGGATGCTCAAGGTTGATGTAGCTCATCAAGGAGTTGGGAGCACCACTTGTAGTTTGAGTTCATCTACCTACATGGGTTAGTCTTGCAAGGAAGAGCACTTGTGTATCCAAAATGACAATCATGAAATTTGATACCAAATGAAATTTGATATAAAGAAATTGTCAAAGGATATGTTGAAAGGTTTCATGCTTCCTTGACTTCAACCACCATATTGTAGAGACTTGGTGATGTAGAGATTGCTCAAAATGTGAGTGATTTGCAATCTCATAGATTTTGATTCATCCAAGTACCTACAAGGGTTAGATAGCATGCAAGGGTGCAAATATATCCAAGACATATAATTATCATCATAAGAGAAATATCAAGGATTAGTCAAAGGCTCATGCCTTGCATGTATCCAAATGGAGTATCTACTCCAAGTTTGAAGCATCAATGATGTTCAATTCACCTCTCAAACGGAAAAATACTTTCTCATCAAGCAGTTTGGTGAATATATCCGCCAATTGCTTATCGGTACAAACATGCTTAAGATCAATCTCCCCCTTGGCAACATGATCTCGAATGAAATGATGACGAACTTCAATATGCTTAGTTCGAGAATGTTGCATGGGATTGTGAGCAATCTTAATAGCACTTTCATTGTCACAAAGCAATGGAACATGTTTCACATTGATCCCATAATATTTAAGAGCTTGGGTCATCCAAAGTAATTGAGCACAACATGAACCGGCGGCAATGTATTCCGCTTCGGCGGTGGATAAGGATACCGTGTTTTGTTTCTTGGAGGACCAAGACACAAGAGATCTACCAAGAAATTGACACGTACCTGAAGTGGACTTTCTATCAACCTTGTCACCGGCATAGTCCGAATCGGAGTAGCCAACGAGATCAAAAGAAGACCTCTTAGGATACCAAATGCCAAAATTTGGTGTATGAATTAAGTATCTCACTATCCTTTTCACAGCCTTAAGATGACATTCTTTGGGGGCCGCTTGATATCGTGCACACATGCACACACTTAGCATAATATCGGGACGGGAGGCACATAGATATAACAATGAACCAATCATAGAGCGGTAAACCTTTTGGTCAACCGATTTGCCATCTTTAGTCAAGTCAAGATGTCCACTAGTAGGCATGGGCATTTTCATACCTTTGCTTTCTTGCATGTTGAACTTCTTGAATAAGTCCTTGGTGTACTTTGTTTGAGAAACAAACGTGCCTTCTTGAAAGGATCGAGATGGACCTAGAGGGGGGGTGAATAGGTACAATTACAAATTTTAATTATTACTTAGCAATTTTAGGCAATAATGCGGAATATGAAAGTGAGCCTAACAATTGCAAGTGTGATGCTAAGGGCTAAGCAAGATAAACAAGTAACACAAGTATGTAAGTAAGCAAGTACAATATGACATAAGTAAGACCTAAGAGACAAGTAACCAAAAGTAGAGAGTTAGGGTTAGGGATAACCGCAACTCCGGGAGACGAGGATGTATGCCGATGTTCACTTCCTTGGAGGGAAGCTATGTCACCGTTAGAGAGGTGGATGTTACCATGAAGGCACACCAACGCCACGAAGGCTCACCCTATTCTCCCTTTGAGACAACACCACGGAGACGTTTCTCAACCACTAGTGGTAGACCTTGGGGTGGTCTCCAAACCCTCACAAACTTTTTCGAGGGTAATCACAAAGGTCGATTCCTCTCCGAAAGACTCCTACCACCTAGGAGTCTCCAACCTCCAAGAGTAACAAGAACGATGGGGAAAAAGCTCAAGACTTGCTCAAATCACGAATTCCTTTGGTGCGAAGAAGGGAAAGGAGTGGATCTATCACTTGATCGGACAACTTCTCTCAAAAGCTCTCAAATCCCTTGGGGATCTAAGATTTGGTGTGGAGAAGTGAGAGAGAGAGTGAAATGTGTTCTAGGGTTTGTTCAAAGTGAATGGTCAGTCCTCTCCCGTGGGGAAGAAGGGCTATATATAGTGTGAGCACAAATATGGCCCTTGTAGTGTAAGCGAATGGGCAGGCCAGACATCCGGGCTAGG
The DNA here is from genome assembly GCF_002575655.3 of Aegilops tauschii subsp. strangulata. NCBI lineage: Eukaryota > Viridiplantae > Streptophyta > Magnoliopsida > Poales > Poaceae > Aegilops > Aegilops tauschii. The sequence goes on from NC_053036.3 coordinate 284,287,299, forward strand.
GGCCGGACTCCGGCCTGGCAATGTATGAGGAACAAAGTAGAAGTAGAACAGAAAACAGAGGGGTCGGACATCCGGGGGCCAAGCCCGGAGATCCGGCGTATCAGGAAGCCCCGGACATCCGGCAGATGGCCGGACATCCGGCGCGATCACTAAAAAGTTACAGTACCTCAGCTATTCCACGGGTAGTAGAGGCCGGACATCCGGGATAGGGCCCGGACATCCGGCGTATCAGGAAGGCCCGGACATCCGGGGAAAACCCGGACATCCGGCATGGAACCAGAAACCTTCTGGATATGAAGAGGGCTAAGCCCGGACATCCGAGGCACAAGCCGGATATCCGGGGAGCAGCCCGAACATCCGACATGAGGTCCGGACATCCGGCACTCCCAGGGGCAGAATAAGCCAGAGAGTAGTGATAGATCAAATGAGTTATGGAAAGGAGATATCATGGCAAGAGCAAGTCTTTTACTAACCCTATCGATCCCCTCATAATAGTGCGGGATCCTATACTCAAGGAAACAAAATATGAAATCATTTTAATACTTCATCCTTGAGTGAAACCACTTCGTATGCTCTTGATCCACACACTTTGATGAACCGGGGACCAACACCTGAGATTTACTTGACAGCCATTGTTAGTCCCCTACATGTATATTGTCATCAACATCAAAACATGATGTAAGGGCATGATTGCTCTTTCAATCTCCCCCTTTTTGTTTGTTGATGACAATCACACATGTAGTATCATAGATGCAATAAATAATCTTAGCATTGACAAACATGAGAGCAAAAGTACAAAATATGTTGATGTTTCTATTTGCATTTAGCTCCCCCTCATTGTGAGCATGAGATGAATACGTTAGGACGCACAACACAAATTTTGTACGGTAGCATATGTAGCTCCAGGAGATATATATGTGAGAGACATGCACATATGAAACCACCATAACACATAGACTAAAAACATTTCATAGCCACAAGATAATAACATAGTCTCACATGATCAAGATAATAACATAGGTAGCAACATTACAAGCTTGAATAATTGTAGCTAACACAAATAGCCAACACATCATAGCATGACCATACTAAGATACTACTTCTCCCCCTTTGACAGCAACAAGTAAAAAGGGGCAAAGAACTAAACGGACTCGGTCACTCCTAGCGGATGTCATCATCATCAACAAAGAACTCGGGATACTCGTCATGAGACGGGAAACCGAAAGTGGAAGTGGACGGAGCCGCGGGAATAGGATCATCATCACTCACGGGACTCCCACGGTCACGGAGGCGCTGCTTGAGCTGATTCTTGGAGATGATGAGGCGCTTCTGAACATCATGATTCTGCTGATAGCTGAAAGTGATTGCCTTCATGATAGCAGATTGAGCCTTGCCTAAGAATGAGGCAAGGCGTCCACGAGGAGCAGACGAGGAAGATGGAACAGAGGAACCAGTGGGCTGAGTCCCACTAGCAGACCTCCTAGGCTGAGTAGGAGCAACAGTCTGAGCACTAGCCACCACGCGCATATGAGGAGGAGGCGTCCAAATGGAGTGCACAGCAGTCTTAACCACCTCAAAGGGAGCAGTGTGATCAATTAGAGCCTGAATAAATGGAGCATGAGGGAACTGGCGCGACTAAATGAAGCTGCAAAGACGGATCTCATGCCAAATGAAATGGGCTGTGTCCAGAGGCAGAGTGGGTTCGTCATGCATACGAACCATCAAGTCAATACAGTAGTTGCGAGCCCTTGAGCGATCTCCCTTCTTAGGATAGAGGGTGCGAAGCACACACTGATAGAGGATGTAGTAAGGAGCACGGAAGATGGATACCTCATTGAGTGGATATCCACGTTCCTCTTCAGTGAGCTGAGAGGTAGGCTTCACAAGAGGCAAGCAAGCATCAATCCCTTTGGGCTTATACTCTGGATCCATACTGTGAATGCAATGTCCAACTCCAGAGAGGCCCAAAATCTAAACAAACCAATCACAGGTGATACTCAGTGTAGTGTCATCGGTCATCCATGTGAGAGTGTTGTCCGGACCAAAGAAACAGGTGGCATAGAACTGAAGAATGGCAGCTTCATTCCAATCACACCTGAAGGTCATTGCAGGACCTAGAGTCATATCGTCAATGATCTTGACCGGGTTGTTAGGGAACATGGCAGGATGATCACGCAGGAATTTGAGATCCAAGTATTTGTGATGAGCAAGTCCTCGCCCATGGACGAAACTGGAATAGAGATCCTGCTGCATACGAGTCTGGAAACGAGGATCCTCGGCATCAGTCACCATCTCATATTGATTGACATCCCGACGGAACACAAGATATTGACCTGCCCCCACAGTTGTGAAGTCGTGAGTGGGGCGATCCCCGCTGTCAGGAAGCTCCATGGAGATGCGACGACCATGGACAACGGGCATGGCAGAACCACATACTTGAGGCACCGGCACCCTCCTAGTACCAAGCTTGGACTGCCCAACGGAATGTCTTGGCGCAATGTCATCCTCTTCCTCCCCAACATAGTTTGCATCATCTGGATCCGAGGCCGATGGACTTGTGGATGGTGCCCGCTTCTTCTTCTTGGTGGTGGTCTTCTTCTTCTTAGGCTGAGCATGCTCATCGGAGTCGGTTGAGCCTTGTCGGTGAACGACTGAAATGTATAATGATAGGTCCCGATGATAAGGAGCCAACAAGTATGAACAAGGATGAAACAAATTAAACAATGGGACGAACATTTTCGATCATGACCATAGAACAAGTCCAAGTGGTAGATCAAAAATTGCAACATGCCCATGATTTAAGTTGATTAGCCGAGTACATAGAGAGATTTTTAGGCTTAGGCAAGAGACACCAAAACTCTAGAGAGATATAGATGCCAAGATATACATGAGAGATAATGAAGCCCTAAGATGATTCGGTCACCATAAAAGTAGAATGCAAGAGATATAGCATCCATACCCCGGGAAGAAGGCTCGGGGTGATTGGGACGCTGTTCTTGGTACGCGCCATGAGGAACTCCGGCAGTGAGCCCCACAAAACACTGTTCCCTCCCGAGAGATTCACACCACAACCCACAAAATGGATTGGATAGAACGGTAGATCGGGAGGAGGAGGAGCCGTGAGCAGGAGATCGGGGCCTGAGGATGGAGGAGAGGGCCGGGGCAGCGCCAAAGCACGGCCCGACGGCGGCGGCTGTGTGGTGAGATGGGGATAGGAACGGGAGGAACTGCCCCCAAATCCCAAGCCCCGCCCCTGTTATATGTGGTTGTGGGCTACGGGCCGGACATCCGGGGCCTGGCCCGGATATCTGGCGAGCGGAGGTCAGAGAGCAGAGAAACAGGGACCAACGGGCCTGACATCCGGGGATAAGCCCGGATATCCGGCGTGTGGGGGTCAAGGAGCAATAGGTTCAGGGCCCGGATGTCCGGCCACTGAAAGTGCACGATTGCAGTTTGAGCAACAAAAGAATTTGCTCCAGGGCCCGGATGTCCGGCTGAGGAGCCGGATGTCCGGCCACTGGACAACAAGACCACGCAGGGGAGAGATTTGGAAGGGGCCAACAAATATGATTTGATATAGACTCCGCCAAGTAGTTTTGAGAGAATTATAGGGGTGAAAACTCGAGTAATCTAAGGCCATACTAAGATGTAATAACAACCCAACCAAAATAAGTAAAGAAAGGTCCACACAAGCAATGTACAAGCGGTGACCGAGGTCACCATGTTTGAGCATATGGAACATAGTACCGCAAAGATGTAGACTTTGGGCACATAGTCACGACTCCATCATGTTAAAGCACCATAGTTCGAGAACCATGATAACTTTGAGAGTGTTTGTTCTATTTATGCATTATGTAGGGTGAGAATACTCATGAATTGAATGTCTCCCCCTAAATATATGCCTACATCAAGAGAAGACATTAAGTTCATGCATGAATGGGTACTAGATTTCACGTAATATTGTCAAGCTCCAAGATACCAAGTTCACGCCTAAGTTGACAAAACCTTGCTTCGTCCAATGGCTTGGTGAAAATATCTGCAAGTTGCATAACTGTGCCAACATGAGCAATGTCAATATCACCCTTCTCCACATGATCTCTCAATAAGTGATACCTAATATCAATATGATTGGTGCGGGTATGATCTTTGGGGTTCTCGGCAATATTGATGGCACTTTCATTATCACATAGAAGAGGCACATGTCTATAGGTGATACCGTAATCCTTCAAAGTTTGCCTCATCCATAGTAATTGAGTGGCACAACTGGCGGTTGCAATGTATTCAGCTTCTGCGGTGGAGAGGGCAACACAATTTTGTTTCTTCGAGGATCAACTTACCAAGGAGCGTCCAAGAAACTGACATGCGCCGGAGGTGGACTTACGATCCACTTTGTCACCAGCCCAATCCGCATCCGTGTACCCAATGAGATCAAACTTAGCATCCTTGGGGTACCATAGACCCAACTTTGGGGTGTGAACAAGGTATCTAAGAATGTGCTTAACCGCCTTCTGATGGCTTTCCCTAGGGGAAGCTTGGAATCTAGCACACATGCATACACTAAACATGATGTCTGGTCTAGATGCACAAAGATAAAGCAGTGAAACAATCATAGAGTGGTAAATAGATGGGTCGAAAGGAATACCATTTGTGTCTTCAGTGAGTACAATTTTGGTTGGCATGGGTGTCGTACATGGACTAGCATCAGACATGCCAAACTTCTCTAGGATATCCTTGAGGTATTTGGCTTGAGACAAGAAAATTCCTTCATGAAATTGTTGAATTTGAAATCCGAGGAAGAACTTCAAATCCACATTGAGTGACATTTCAAAATTCTTGGTCATGGAAGCCGCAAACTTGTTGCACAAATGAATGTTAGGAGGACCAAAAATGATATCATCTACATAGATTTGGCATAAGATCAAATCACCCTTGTCCCTCTTAGTAAAAAGAGTGGGATCGATTACCCCTCTCACAAAACCATCATCGAGTAAAAACTTCTTAAGATGATCATACCAAGCACGAGGTGCTTGTTTGAGGCCATACAAAGCCTTATGAAGTTTATACACATAGTCTTTGTGATCGGGATCAACGAACCCAGGTGGTTGTGATACATATACTTCTTCTTGTAGAGGACCGTTAAAGAAAGCACTCTTCACATCCATTTGATGTAATGTAAAACCATTGAAAGCAGCATAAGCAAGTAAGATGCGAATGGATTCAAGACGGCAATGGGGGCAAAGGTCTCACCAAAGTCGAAACCTTCAACTTGTGAGTACCCTTGTGCCACTAACCTTGCCTTGTTATGGATGATTACACCATTCTCATCTTGCTTGTTCTTGAAAATCCACTTTGTTCCAATGACGTTGTGCTCGGTAGTTGGCCTCTTGACTAATGACCACACTTGGTTGCGTTGAAAACTATTCAACTCTTCTTGCATAGCAACGAGCCAATCGTTGTCCATCAATGCATCTTGTACCTTGAGAGTCTCAACACTAGACACAAACGAGAAGTGAGCACAAAATTCTGTCGAATGTTTACGAGTGACTCTACCTTCCGATATGCCGGTGAGAATTTTGTCAACATCAACACGACCGGCCACACAAGGCATGATGGAGGTAAGAGTTTCACGAGGTTCAACTTCATGTCCATCATCCACGTCCTCAACATATGGATTAGTAATGTGTGGTGGAAGATCTTCTTCTTCATCTTGCATTTGTTGAGGTTCATTGTCAATGATTGCACTTTCTTGTTCTTGCCCTTGAGGATGATCTTGTTCTTGATGATTATCATGAAGAGGAACTTGATCATCATCTTGTACTTGGTCTATGGGCATTTGTTGAGCAATTGGAGCTTGTGATGGTATGGGTGTTGAAGTAGTTTGATGATGCGGGAAGCTTCCATCATCTTCTTCATCATCATGAGGTTCTTATTCCATTGGAAGAAGTGCACCAACACCCATGGTCAAGATATCTTGAGAAGAATCTTCTTCACCAACATCACTTAGATCAACTTGCTCCCCATGGGAGTCATTGAATTCATCAAACACCACGTCACAAGTTTCTACAACACATCCATTGGATTTGTTGTAGACTCTATAGGCGTGAGAGTTTGATCCGTAGCCAACAAATATGCCCTCAGTGGTTTTGGATTGAAATTTTCCTAACCATTCTCTTTTGTTGAAGATGAAACATTTGCACCCAAATATACGAAAGTACTTAACATCCGGCTTGTTCCCAGTTAGGAGCTCATATGGAGTCTTTTCCAATATAGTGTGGAGAAAGAGCTGGTTTGATGCATGGCATGCGGTGTTGACAGCCTCGGCCCAAAAACTATGTGGCGACTTGTATTCATCCAACATGGACCTTGTCGTCTCCAAAAGTGTGTGTTTCTTCCTTTCTGGTACATCATTTGGTTGGGGAGTGTACGGAGCTGAATATTGATGCTCAATCCCTTTATCACTAAGAAACTCTTCCAAGGTGTAGTTCTTGAACTCAGAGCCATTATCACTTCTTATTGCCAAGATTTCTTTGTCAAACTTGCGTTGTGCTTGCTTGTCAAAATAAATGAAGGTGATCTTCGTCTCGTCCTTGGATTTGAGGAAGAAGACCCATGTATATCTTGAGTAATCATCAACAATGACAAGTCCATACTTTTTCCCACCAAGACTATCCGATGAAGGAGGCCCAAAAAGATCCACATGAAGGAGCTTCAAAGGCCTTGAAGTAGACACAATATTCTTGGGTGGGTGCTTTGATTGATGTTGCTTCCCGGCTATGCATGCACTACACACACGATCTTTCTCAAAAAAGACATTGGTTAGTCCAAGCATGTGATTACCCTTTAAGAGGTCTTGAAGATTTCTCATGCCGATATGGGCTAGCCGGCGATGCCATAGCCACCCCTTGTCGGCCTTGGCCATTAGACAAGTTGCATGGAATGTGCTCTCTTTTGAGAAATCAACCGTGTAAAGGTTTCCATCCAACTCTCCAACAAAGGCCACTTCGAGAGTATCTCTCTTAAAGACTTTCACATCCGTTAGTCCAAAGAGTGAATCATTACCAACAAAAGCCAATTGGCGAACAGAAAGCAAATGATATTTAAGGGATTGGACAAGCATGACATTTGCAAGAGACATGTCATTTGTGATAGCCACCTTGCCCAACCCGAGTACTTGTCCTTTTGATCCTCCACCAAACATAATGCTCATAAATGGTTGAATAGCTTCCATGAAATCGTAGAGCAATTTGCTATCTCCGGTCATATGATTGGTACATCCACTATCAATCACCCATTTTACTCCACCGGAGAAGGCAACCTACACACAATTATTACTTGGTTAGAGGCACCCATTTTGCAATGGGACCTCTCAAGGGTACCCAGATAGCATAAAACCGAAATGCATTTCGAGGACCAACAAACTTTGCATAAACTTATCCATCCTTAGTCTTACGAAGTACATAGGATGGAGGCATGAACTCTTTTGGCTTGTTGAGAGTGGGCATGCCCCTTGTGGCCTTCCCACCAACAACCTTACCTTTCTCCTTGTGCCCTTCTCGTACAAAAGTTTCTTTTAGAGGGGTGGTGCACTTTTGAGAAGACGTCTTCTTCTTGCTTGCGCTTGGGTCAAACCTGAGCCCCTCTTTGGCAAACACCTCATTGTGTTGCCTCAATACCTCATTAAGATTCTTTTGCCCTTGAGCACATGTCATGAGACCTTTCTCGATTTGAGCCTTGAGAAAGCGATTCTCCTCAAGAATAGATGCTAGATCACTACTAGAGTTAGTAGTACATGCATCAACATTGATAATAGGAGAAGAGTAAGCCTTGGCTACAGTTTCAAGATAAGTAAGCTTGAGCGACTCAAAACTCTTTTTAAGAAGGGTGAGCTCTTCTTCCTTAGTTTTGAGGGACACGGATAGGAGCTCACAATCCTTAGAGAGAGAAGCATTAGACTTCACAAGCTTACTTTTGTCATTCATCAACTCTTCGCAAGAGTCAATAGCCTTTTTCAAGGAGGCAAGATCTTTAGTATGAACATCAATGTTTGCACCAATTTTCAAGCATAGTTCATCATTTCGTGATTCCTCATATTGGACTTTCCGCTCAAGGATTTCATATTTTTCCTTTTCCTCGGTAACGAGGGTTTAGAGTTCCTTAATGGTGATGGTGTGCTTACTCACCATATCCATAAGCATACGAAACATAGTGAGCTTATTTCCTTTGAGGGATCACATGAACTTATTTAGTTTAGCAAGCCATAGGATCATCTATATCATCATCCTCATAACTATCCTCCGCATCAAGATACTCATCACTAGGAGTAGGAGGAGTGAAAAGAGGAGGGTTTGATCGTGGGGTTACCTTGACCTTGTCAGGAGAGCTTTGGTCCTCTCCATCTTCTATCACGGCCTTTGCCATTAGGCGCTTGTGAGTGTTGCCCTTGTAGTCCTTCATGTAGTTGTAGGTGACAACATCACCACTCTTGTTGACTAGCCTCAACGTGTTTTGAGAATCTTGAGAAACTCCGGCAACACCACTAACATCATCCGGATCGGATTCTTCTTGAGCAACCATTGCTTTCCCATCTCTCTTCTTGAGCTTGGAGTTCAAAGGATTTGGCAACTTATTCTTGGGAAAGGTCTTGGGAAACCTTGGTTTATCTTCTCTCTTCTCATAAAGACACTCGTTGGAGAAGTGGTTGGTTTCTTCACAGTTGTAGCATTTTCTCACTTTCTTCTTCTGGAATCTTCCTTGGGGAAGAAGGGCTATATATAGTGTGAGCACAAATATGGCCGTTGTAGTGTAAGTGGATGGGCAGGCCGGACATCCGGGCTAGGGTCCGGACATCCGGCCTGGCAAGGTACGAGGAACAAAGCAGAAGCAGAACAGAAAACAGAGGGGCCGGACATCCGGGGGTCAAGCCTGGACATCCGGCATATCAGGAAGGCTCGGACATCCGGTAGATGGCCGGACATCCGGCGCGATCACTAAAAAGTTACAGAAACTCAGCTATTCCACGGGTAGTAGAGGCCGGACATCTGGGATAGGGCCCGGACATCCGGCATATCAGGAAGGCCCGGACATCCGGGGAAAACCCGGACATCCGGCGTGGAACCAGAAACCTTCTAGGTATGAAGAGGGCTAAGCCCGGACATCCGGGGCATGAGCCGGATATCCGGGGAGCAGCCCGGACATCCGGCATGAGGCCCGGACATCCGGCACTCCCAGGGGCAGAATAAGCCAGAGAGTAGTGATAGATCAAATGAGTTATAGAAAGGAGATATCATGGCAAGAGCAAGTCTTTTACTAACCCTATCGATCCCCTCTTAATAGTGCGGGATCCGATACTCAAGGAAACAAAATATGAAATCATTTTAATACTTCATCCTTGAGTGAAACCACTTCGTATGCTCTTGATCCACACACTTTGATGAACCGGGGACCAACACCTGAGATTTACTTGACAACCGTTGTTAGTCCCCTACATGTATATTGTCATCAACATCAAAACATGATGTAAGGGCACACTACAAAAAAAAGACACACCCGTTATATTTTGGGCCGAACGAATTTTTTTTCTGTCATACATATGGCACTTCTATGACGATAATTGTGACAAAACCCGGTATCATCATAGATGTGGTGGGCTCCTACTTCTATAACAAAAAATCATGACAGAAAATGGGCTTTTCATCCTGGGCGGGCCGGAGACGCAGCTGCATGACATTCTTTGGGCCGTCCATGACGGAAAAAAACGTGGTAGAAGCTAGGGGGAGGAAAATTTCGGGTAGTTCCCGGTTACGGTGGGAGGTCGGGGGCCGAGCGATGCGTTGGGCTCTAACTAAACCCGAGCGATTGCACTGCAGGCTACGCGTTACTGAACCCGAGCGATCGATCGATGGCTGTTAACAGAACCCGATCGAGCGATTCCTTCGCTACTGCTGCTAACTGAAGCCGATCGATTGGATGAATAGTGAGCATTGCGGGGGGGGGGGGGGGGTTGGATGAACAGTGAGCGGTGGCGTTGCCTCTGGATGAACAGGACCCCATGGTGTGGAGGGCTGGAAGAACAGTAGACGGTGGAGGGGTGCCCGTGGAGGGGTGGTTGAACAGGACCCCGTGGTGTGGAGGGCTGGATGAACAGTAGACGGTGGAGGGGTGCTCGTGGAGGGGTGGTTGAACAGTAGCCGGTGGAGTAGCGCGCGGTGGAGGCTGGATGAACAGGAGCCCGTGGAGGCTGGAGAAGGTCGACGGTAGCCCGTGGAGGCTGGAGGAGGTTGACGGTGGAGATGAACAGTATCTCGTGGAGTCCCGTTTTGCGGTACGCCACACCCCTCCCGATGAACAGGACCCCCGTTTCGACCATAGGAGGTCTGTTTCGTCCGTTTTGCGGTACGCCACACCCCTTCCGATCAACAGGACCCCCGTTTCGACTGTAGGAGGTCCGTTTCGTCCGTTTTGTGGTACGCCACACCCCTCCTGATCAACAGGACCCCCGTTTCGACCGTAGGAGGTCCGTTTCCTCCGTTTTGCGGTACGCCAGACCCCTCCCGATGAACAGGATCCCGTTTCAAACGTGGCCGGTCGAACACAAGGCCGTTTCCTCCGTTTTGCGGTACGCCAGGCCTCGTTTCCATCGCCTGTTCCGTCCAAGCCCTCCCGATGAACACGACCAGGCATTCTGTTCCGACCCAGCCGGTTGGCTCCCATGCGTTCCATTGCCTCCCGATGAACACGAGGCATTCCGTTGCCTCCCCATGAACACGACGCATTCCGTTGCCTTCCCATGAACACGACGACGACACTGTTTCTCCGTTCTGACCCAGCCATGTACACGAGCCCTGGCCGTACGTATGCGCGAGTAGGCGTTCGAGACCCTGCCCGTATGTACGTACGTGGCCGTATTTTCTTTCTTGCACCCTGGCCGTTGTACGTACGTGTACATGCTATGTGCGCGCCTCTACTATGACACGTACGCGCCTCTACTACGAGACGTGCGCGCCTCTACATTGACCAGTATATATGTACGTACACGTTCGCGACCAGAATGACAACGCTACGTACGCTTCGACCAGGTGGGTCCCGACTGTCAGGCACTTCCTTGCCTGCGAAGATGTAGCTGGTGGGTCCCAGCAGTCAGGGGGGCAAATCGTTTTTTTCGGACGCACTTCCTTGCCTGCGAAGATGTAGCTGGTGGGTCCCAGCAGTCAGGGGGGCGAATTGCTTTTTTCGGACGCACTTCCTTGCGTGCGAAGATGTAACTGGTGGGTCCCAGCAGTCAGGGGGAAACATTTTTTCGCGAAATACGGTGGCCCGTCCGATGGGTCCCCGCTATCAGGTGGAGGAATAATTACTTTGCACGTAATAAGGAGGCACTTCCTTGCTGCGGCCGTGGACCCAGCTGTCAGCCTCTCCACGTACAGTCCACGTCCGATGGAAGCCATTCCTTGACCATGTTGACCACGCCGCGCCGAGAGCACCAGGGCGGTGGACGACGGCGAGGCCTAGGAAGGGGACGACGCGGAGCCGGGGAAGACGCGGCAGTGGATGCCCACGCGTAGAGGAGTATGAGGGTTCACTCGTTCGGCTGCGGTGTGAGGCTGCCGTCGCCGCAGAATAACAGGGGTGTGGGTGCGTAGAGGGATGGCCTGGCCAGCGGTGGGAGTAGTAGGGGGCGGTGAGGCCTCCGCGGCATCACAGCCGGCCACGGGCGGCAGGAGCAGGCGGCACAACCGGCGCTGCTTTGGGCGGCTGGAGCAAGAAGACCAGAGGTTGAAGAAGCACTACGGCCGTTGGATGGACATCGTACGGTCACTGGAGCTAGAATCGTTCATATATTGACTAAAGTTGATAAAGGCCTCCGTCCCAGTAAACTTAGTAGGCCCACAAGTCAGCCTCCCACCAAGGTGGGTCCCAGCTAGCAGGGGGTATTCATTTTTTTGTGCGTAATAAGGAGGCACTTCCGGTGGGTCCGAGCTGACAGCGGGGGGAACGTTTTTTTTTTGCGAAATACGGTGGCCTGTCCTGTGGGTCCCATCAGTCAGGGGGAAACATTTTTTTCACGAAATACTGGTGGCCCGTCCGGTGGCCCTGCTGTCAGGTGGAGGAATAATTATTTTCCGCGTAATAAGGAGGCACTTCCTTGCGGCTGCCGTGGACCCAGCTGTCAGCCTCTCCACGTACAGTACTCTTCCGATGGAAGTCGGTCGTTGACCACATTGACCACTCCGCGCCGAGAGCACCACGGCGGTGGACGACGGCGAGGCCTAGGAAGGGGACGACGTGGAGCCGGGGAAGACGCGGCAGTGGAAGCCCGCGCGGAGAGGAGTACGAGGGTTCACCGGTTCGGCTGCGGTGTGAGGCTGCCGTCGCCGCAGAATAACAGGGGGTGTGGGTGAGTAGAGGGATGCCCTGGCCAGTGGTGGGAGTAGTAGGGGGCGCTGAGGCTTGCGTAGCAGCACAGCCGGCCACGGGAGGCGGGAGTAGGCGGTCCCGCCGGCGCTGCTTTGGCGGCTGGAGCAAGAAGATCAGAGATTGAAGAAACACGACGGCCGTTGGATTGACATCCAGCGGTTACGTCTGCTAGAATCGTTTGTTGACGTATATAATAACTAAAAAAATCTTGCATACGCGTCAACTAAACAGGCCCACAAGTCAGACCACTCCCTCTTTTTTTTAATAATTTATATATAGCTCATGGCAACTTCTTATGCAATTTATTGCAGTCATTTTTTTGGTTGGCCAGGGCCAATTTCGCATATTTCTGTGGGTTCCAAACTATTTTTAATACCGAAATGTCGAGCCAGATTTAAAGTACTTCGAAGATATATTTAAAGTAGGTTAATGCCGAGTGAAATAGGAATCTGAAAATGTGAAAAAATTCAGAAATTATAAAGTAATTGCTAATTTGTCATCTATTTTTATATTTACAACCCATTTCATATTACTTTCAAGATTTGCAGGCGTCTTGAAAGAGTTGCAGCCCATCAGGGCGTAGAAAAATAAGTAGGACTGGATTGGGTATTCTTCAGAAAAAATAAACTGGGCGCATTTTCACAAAGAAAAAATAGTTGGGTTGGTCACATGGTGAACATAAAAATACAAGCCTGGGCTAGACGGGCCACAGCCCAGTTCAAACCCTGCTCTGTCTCAACAATACCAAACAAAAAAAATACTACTCGAGTAGCTACGTCCCAGGTGTCAGCCGATCTTGTGCTGTTCTCTTGTCTATTGACTATATACGCTCACAATGTCGTGGGTCCCAGATGTCAGGAAAACACTAGGAGGAAGCATTTTATTTTTCCATACGCTGACGTGGTGGGCCCCTACTGTCATCCTCTCCACGTACTTCTGCCGATTCCTGTTGTTTGTTGACCATGTTGACAACGCGAGAGGGCGGCGCCACGGCGAGCGCACCAAAGCGCGCGGAGGATGTCGGCGTTAACGATTTAGGAGACGGTGGGGCGGCGATGCGTGCGCTGAGGCGCAGCCAGCCGTGGGAGGCGGAAGCAGGCGGCCCCGCCGGCGCTGGATTGGTTTTGGCGGCTGGAGGAAGACAAGACTGAAGAAACACGACAGACTGTAAAAGCAGCAGGAGTACTTAACAACCTTAAGTGAAACCAGCAAGGGCACTTAACAACCAAAGCTGAAAGCAGTATGAGTACTTATACAGGTTCAACCGTACAAAGCACGCCTCGAACAGTGCTACTTTGCCTATAGTTAACCAAGGGTGAGGCCGCCAAGCCCCAGGACAAGGCCCAGGCGCCACCCCGCGCATCCACAACCTTCTGAAAGCGGCTTCATCTCGCAACATGGTCAATAAACAGGATATTCGCTTTAGAGCCAGGGAAAAGCATGAACATAATCTTCTATCCTATTCTCCAAGATGGACGGGCCTTCATTATTTGAGACCACCCATGAATAAGTATCTTTTCACCTCCAAGGGGAATTGAGTAGGTCGACATAAACATCATGTTGTGACCAAGCGCAAGTCTGACCCGACCATGGTCAGGCATCTGTATAGGAACAATAGAACTTGGCAGTTCCTGTTTCAAGAAGATCACAGCTGTAAAACTGTGTATAAGAAATAGTTTATGAACAACATATATAACAGAAAACAGCTCGTACCATAAGTTTCTCGACACAGTTGGACCTGTTCAACGAGTGCAGCAGTGGCACACATATCCCACGTGGCCTTCCACCATTGAAACACCCCACAAGGACCTCAAGACGATCAATAAAGTGTAGGAACTTGTGGATGTCGATCCAGTCAACTTCAGTGCCATTAGTAATAGCCGAGTTATTACAGAGTAACAAACGAGCAGACTGCTTACCTCTGAAAAAACCTACACGTGCCACCAATTACAAGAAAATATTAGTTAGAAGTAGCATCTTCGTGAGAGATTCGTTGCTACTTCTAAAGTTAAATTGTGATTAGTTAGACAGAATAGGTGGATTAAGAAGTAATCAAGGCAACAAGCAAGAACCAGATACAAAACTAACATGGATGAACAATTGGAACGACGTCGGGGTGGAAGATCGCAGTGAAGATGAGACCAGGTTCTGCTATTTCCATCAATATTCGTGTGCCAACTTTCAGTCCGTAACACTTGAGAAAGTTTATCCAAGTTCGGCCATAAAAAAAGCAGTGATCTTCTTGGTTCATGAACCCAACTCGGAACTTATATCCATGGCTTGTCTTCACTATGACCATTAAACTAGTGTATTCATTTATGGCAAGGCCGAGCATCTTGAGTACATGTGTTCTGGCAGAGCAAATAATACACTGCAGGAAAAATAATATGAGAACACAGCATGTTCAAAAAACCCCCACCCTCCCGGATAGAAAAGAGGATTCTAGGAACATACTGTGCGCGTTTCAAAATGTTGTGTTAGGATGAGAAGGAACAAGTGTGGCGTCTCGCCGAGGGTGCAGAAACCTGTAGGGTACTCGCACTTTGGGCACTGCAAATGAAACACACTAGATTCAGTAGGAAGAAAAATGCATGAACGGCGGCGGCTGCCATCCTAGGATTACCTGCGACCAAGGGACTTGGATTTATCGGGGATGGATGAAGAATTCGTACCTGGTTCTCCATGAGAAAACCCTATGCAATCGCCGAGAGGGGTTTTTCTCTGAACAAGCAGACGAGGGAGAAGGGGATTCAGGCCTAGTGAAATATTGCCGCTTCGTCCGTCCAGCTTACTGCTAAAGCTGGAAAGGGGGGTTGTGATTTGACGGCTCATTGGGCATTACTGCGGCGCTACGACCGGGGTGTGTCTACCGTGAAGTTGTGCACTCTAATTTTTGCATATGGCACGTGGACCCCGTTGCCGGTTGCCCCACGTATCAGCGAAAGGAAGTAGAAAGACAGGAGTAACTAGTTACACATAAATATATTTTTTGACAGAGAGATACTCCCTCTGTAAAGAAATATACAAATCTTTTATATCACAGGCTCACCTTGTCGAGAAATATAGTCCCTCTGCAACGCACGGGCATTATGGGGGTTCAGCTTTTTTTATGGGGGTTCAGCTGAGAATATAATACTCAGATAGGCTCACGGTTCTGGACATTGGGCCGCAGGCCGACCCTGCATGTTTGGGGGCCCATGTGTTCTACCTCAGCGCTTTTCATGTTGCAAGCGATCGGTACGACGCTGGTTTTAGATGCTGTCGCAAGGCGAATACATAAAATTGAATAAAGCACGGCAGCTGTTGGAATGAAATCGAACGACAGTTCCTAACCAGCAATCAGAGTTGCAATTCTATCAACGATATACCATGTGATAAATAATAATGTCGTACTACGTATACACACAGGACACTTGTTTCACCATGCCAGATTATTACATCAAAATCTCTCGGAGGATAGATCAGTTCGGCAGTTGCGTGCTGCTACTGAAGAATTTCAAAGTTGATTTGGACCAGCTCTCCTTGCCGAGAAAGTTTGATTTTGACATCATCCCCTACCACAAGATATGATTTAGATTTGAACCTTGACCATCCTTTAGCATCAATCATCATGCGACCATCCTTTGTACTTACGGTATATTGAGCAGGTTCATTCACACCAAGGCTGCGCATGGTAAGAGAAACTTGGCCGCGGTCGCCCGGATTGTTGAACGACTCCCTCGTTGCTCTAGGAATTCTCTGTTTGCAAACAAGAAGACATACCCAAACAGTTAGATCAACACAGTGAATCATGTGAAACAACATCGAAAGAAAAAAGAACGAAGCACTTGGGCGGCCAATGCTTACCAAGAAGGTGGACATGTCGGTTTTTGTAAGGACTTTGGTATATGAAGTGCGAATTGCAGCCCAGTCTGTTGCTGGTGCAACTGCACGGGCCAGAGCACATGCAAGTGCAAGTGTTGGTGCAGGTGCCGAAGCCGCTGCTGCTGCCGGAGATGGTGCTCCTTGTAGACCTGGTGCCGGTGTCAGAGCAGGTGCCGGTATCGATGCCCGATCCTCCGGTAGATCAGACTGATCCGCTGACACGGTCGGTGCCCAATCCTCAGCTGGATCAGACCGAGCTGCTGTCGCTGTCAGTGCTAGAGCAACTGCCGGTGCTCGATCTATGCGAGAAGCGGCGATCGTGTCTGGTCTGCTATGATCAACTTTCTAACTTGACTAGGATCCGTGACCGTGATCCATTTTTTTCTTCATTTCTTTTAAACGCGAGAAGGACTAATTGTGGCGTTTTTGTTAAACCAAACTGCAGTTCATCATAGGGATTCAGCTTGTACTCAGACAACAGACTGATCCAATTTTTTTCCAGTAATATAAGTGATGGACAGTGCCTTCGTTACTGACACGACATAAGAAGTGAAACCTGCAAAAATAGCCATCGTAGAGCAAACCAAACGGTTTATTCTGTGATGAATGTCACATGGCAAAACCTGCATCGTAAAATTGCAAGAAAAGAAAGAAAACATGACATTAAATCAATAAGATTTAGATAGTAAATCAATAAGATTTACTTGATGTGACACGAGTGAATCCTTACCAGGAAATCACTATGTTGAAGTACTAAACAGAAGATTGATCGTCCAACTACGCGTGGCATGTAGGGGCCCCGCCTACTCCCACAAGGAGGACAGTCCAAAGGTCGTGACAAATCGTATGGACTGAACATCCATGGGACTGGAAATCCTGGTGGGTGCGATAAACCCTGCAATGCATACAGATATTGGAGTGTGACCATATTTGATAAACCGTCCTCACAAAAAATATGATCTGGATACTTCAAAATATACAGACTGAATTGAGTGGACAGACATTAACATAGACATTAACATAGACCGTTCACAGACCAAAAGCGGCAGTACTAATAAACAATACAGGGTTCACAAACACAAATCATGTACTGAACAATAGTACTTACTACAGACAAGCAAAGTTGCACTAACTAAACTCTGCAGACTATTTCTTGCCACCGACCTACGGGATGAACCCCGCATAACTGACTAGGCCATGGACTTTGTGTGAGATGTCTACATGCACCATCACCATCTTGTCAACCTTGGAGAACCTAACAGAGTGGTCTTTCCACTCATAAACATGATGATGAAGACAGGCCGCATCAGATTTGTTGGGAAGCTTTACAAGAACCACACCCTTCGTAATCGAAGGCACAGCCAGGAAATTGTTGTGGTCAAGTACAGCCTCGAGAACACGCCTGACAACAATGATACAGGAAAACGCTAGTTCAGGACACGTGGCGACAAGGACACAACAGCTGTATAGTTCAGCAGTAGAACTCATCATCAGGTCTTCCAGTTCACACGGCATGACTTTGTGAACTTCATCTCCACCGCGGACCTGGTTCTAATTCAAACAGAAACCATATTTTATTACTACCTCCGTTCAGAAATATAAGATGATTTTCGATATTATACTCCATATATGACTACATATACGCACAGAAATGAGTGAACAAAGACACTAGAACATGTCTTCAAAGGCATGAGAGCAGAGGGATTACATGCAATATCCATAACACAAGTTACTGAGGCAAATATATCCTCTTAAAAGGTAGCATTGATGTTCATAAAGTACTCCCTTCGTCCCAAAATTCTTGTCTTAGATTTGTCTAGATACGGATGTATCAAGTCACATTTTAGTATTAGATACATCCATATCTAGACAAATCTAAAACAAGAAATTTGGGACAGAGGGAGTAGTTGAAAGTAATCTATAAGAAATCAGTGTCAACCTCTCGCATGTTTCGGTCAAAAGAGGAATTTAGAACCGTCATTTGGCACACTAAAATCACATGCAAGATCACCCAGAAAGTTGTACTACCAGTACTAGTACTGCGTGTTAGATGAAAAAAGACGATCAAGATCGAGAAAAAGATCATCAACAAGAGACATTACCTGGACTTGCTTAATGAGGGACCCCGGAGAGGGGGGCTTGGACAGGGCGATGGCTTTGTGCTTCTCTGCGGTAGTCTCGGCGGGGTGCTTGCGCTTCTTCGTACCATGAGCCTCAACGGTTTTGGCCAGAGCCATAGACATCACGTCGGCCGGTGCTCCGGCATCCATCCAAGAGAGGAAGCTGAGAGAGAAGAGTGAAAGGAGGAACGAGATGAGGGAGAAGAGAAGCAAGTGGGGGTTTTCTTCAAGAGAGGAAGCTAAGAGAGAAGAGTGAAATGATGGTTGCTTCGTCCGTCCAACTTACTGCTGGAAAGGAGGGGGTTTTGTGATTTGATGGCTCATTGGGCATTACTGCGGCGGCTCGATCGGGGTAGTCTACCGTCACTCTACTACGGAGTAATTTAGTGCATGGCTGGTGGACCCAAGTGCTGGCTGTCCCACACGTTAGCGAAAGTGAGTAATTTAGTGCATGGCTGGAGGAGGATCCGCACGGTAGAGCGTGTCCACAGTTTTTTTGAAGAAAAAAATGATTACAGCAAGCGTTTCCACTCTTACGACGGAGGAGTGCGAAACACGGCAGCCACTTGAACATACACAGTGCTCCTACTA
Organism: Aegilops tauschii subsp. strangulata; assembly: GCF_002575655.3. Lineage (NCBI taxonomy): Eukaryota > Viridiplantae > Streptophyta > Magnoliopsida > Poales > Poaceae > Aegilops > Aegilops tauschii. The sequence goes on from NC_053036.3 coordinate 284,306,288, forward strand.
CTAGGCATGTGCAGTGGTTCATACGTCAGTACTACACAATCTTGTTGCTAGTGTAGTAAGATATGACGATAACAAATGATGTTGTGCGCATGTCAACTACTCCTATATGTAACATAGTACCGCTTTTTCGACTGTCCGGTCGAGAATGAACGGTGAGATCAATGTTAACAGAACTAGGTCCACAGCGCACGGAGAGTACGGTGCTATAGTACTCCACGAAACATGAACCATATGAAGCACGAATAGTGTTAGGCAGGGTGTATGAAGGGTGCACAGGATGGGAGCAAAAGTTCCCTTCTCGACCCACTTTTGGGTGTTTGGCAGAGTGCATGAAGGGTGCATGAGTCCACACTAGTAGGTTGACAAAAATACACGAAGAGGAAACAACTATATTGAGATGAGAATGCAACCAAACACACCCACACGCTTTGTGCTACAGTGACTGATTTGCACCGTCTGAGTTTGATCCAACGGTCATGTTGCGCCGAGACATGGACATGCCCATGAAGAGGGCGCCTAAACACCACCGAAGTCCCTCTGCTTCTCGAGGGAAACGACGTTGGTGATGCAGGGTGCAACCGCCCACAGAGCCCGCTCCCGGTCGACGGGAGCCAGCTCGTCAAAGACGGCGTCCAATGGCACGAATGGATTCCGGTGACGGAGCCCTGAAAGGACTCGACCGGCAACGGCGACGGCAGCCCGCAACCCCTCCTTGTCCAGCTCAGCCCCCACCATCGCGCGGAGACGGCTCAGCTCCTCGGAGATATAGGTGAAGAAGGAGACCAGGTCAGGAAGCCGCAGCTCGTTGAAGTCGACCAGGTGGTCGAACGGGTTTAGCCCGACGGCCGGCGTCGTCGCACGGGCACGACGGTAGGCATCGCGCAGCCGCAACACGTGCATGGCAACTTGGTTCACCAAGTGGCTGAGGCGATCCCGGACCTCGTCACGATCGGCCTGCTCGCGCTCCAGCCGGCTCCCCTCATGGCCTATCGTATCTCCCGCTTTCTGCAGCAACGCCGCCGACGCCTCGAGCATCTTTGTGGTGGACGCCTGCTGCTTTTGAAGCGCCGTGAGCTCTCGCACATAACGGAGGAGCATGGCACTCCTCTCCTCCTTGAGCTCATGGAGCTCCACGTCCTTGGCCCTGAGCTCCGCATCCTTGGCATGGAGCTCCTGTGTCAGGCGCCTCACCTCGGACTCCGTGATCTGCTGTGCCGCCATGGCACCAGGTAGAAGCAATGGGGAGAGGAAGCAAAGGGGGCGAAACGGCTGAAAGGCAATGCAATCTACGGGAAGGCAGAGGGAGCGGGGAATCTTTTGGTTTTCACCACGGTAAAACACCAGTCGACGACTTCTCACATCAGGGAGCAGTGAGTTTTTACAGGCGGAGTCATCGTGACTAATTGCTGTCGCGCCTGCTCCTGTCAATCAAAAAATTAAAAATCCTGCCGCGCCTGCTCCCGTCAATAAAAAAATTAAAAATCCTGCCGCACCCAAACACCAAAGCAACGCCGCGATGGATATTTAAATTTACCTGCCGGCAAGTAGATAAAAAAAGGGGTGAAAAAACAAATGTGGCGGCGGCCTAGCTAATCGGTCGAACTAGCCCAACTAGCTAGCCACCGTGCTTCACCGATGTACTCGGCGGGAAAGGTGGTCTTTCGTGATTTGACGACTCATTTACTTGCTTCGGCGCTACGACCGAGGAGGAACCAGAAAACGCGCGGTAGAGCGTCCCACCTCAGGAAGAATATACGCGTGCACCACCCGGGAGGACCCCAAAACCGCGCGGTAGGGTGTGCCACGTCTCGGCACGGAGGAAAAATGTGCGTGTAAAAATATACTGTATCAGACGTAGTACCTATGGTTCAACCTTGGGACCCAGCCAGTCGGTCGAAAACACCCCACTAGCCACACAGCTTCATCATGCAAACGTGGCACGGAGGATAGATGTGGTTAGCTCCGTCTCGACCAGCCACAACGTCTCTTGTTCTAGGCGATTCTTCTATTTTCCAAGCTTTTTTTTAGTTGTAATAACACCACGGCAAGCTAGCGCCGCTCTTCGTGTCTGCCCGTGCAAAGGTTAGACGATGGAGAGAAGAGAGATTGAGATCGCAGACCTGGGACCCACCAGTAAGTGAGACAATGGTCATGCACGTGTTGACGAGGCACTCCCTCTACTCTACTCAACACAAGTACTATATAAAATCAAGTTATGGGACAAAGCCAACAACCGTTCTTTTTTTCAGGCTATCGACTTATGCTTTGTAGTCCAGGTTGCCAGTTCGAATCTCGTCTTTCAGATTTGTTAGCTTTAGGTCCAAATTTGATTAATGACAAGTGGGAACCCCGTGTGTTGTTCCGATATTTCAGTGTAGGATGGTTTTTTTGAACAAACACTTTGCGCGGTTAGACAAGTAACGGCACGAGTTACACGTATTTTGCAAGTTTACGAACAAAAATGACAGTGGCATAGAATATCACATCCACCCCGCAGCTTAGATACTATGGTGATACGAGTTTTTACACGGTTGGAAGTGAGATCCAATGGCTTGGGAGTAGTCTTTGTAATTATGCGCAATTTCCAAACTCTCCAAGGGTTTTTTGCGAATAAAACATTCAGGCCTCGTGTGTGCCGCTGCATCTTCGATCCAACGGCTCCCCGGTGCTCATATTAGGTGCTCCCCGTAGCTTAATTACCCGCTACGGTGATATGAGCATCTAGGTCGTATGATCAGTGATCAGATGGCACATGCGTAGTACTTGTACTTTCTGCGCATTTCCCAAACTCTATCAGCCGTATATTGCAAAAACATTCAAACCTCCTACTGTGGGACGTTAGATCTCAGTGAACTCGTATCACCATAGAATCTACGGTGCGGGAGCACCTCATACTCTCCCGTGCGAGAAAACATAAGGTGCTATCGCAGCTTGGATGCTACGGTGATACGAGCTTGGAGGTCGTTTGATCTGAGATCCAATGGCATCTGAGCAGTCTTTGTGCTTGTAAGCAGTGGCCGAACTCTTTTGGGGCTTTTCTGCAAAAAACCATTCGAACCACCGAGGAGGTGTTGGGTCACAAATCCAACGCCTCCGAAGAGCTTGTATCACCAAAGCATCTAAGGTGTGGTAGCACATGATATTCTTACATACAGGAGAATATGATGTCCTCCTTCATCTTAGATGCTACGGTGATACGAGCATCGAGGTCGTTGGATATGGGATCAAAGGGCATCTAAGTAGTTTTTGTACAAATTGTGTGCAATTCTCAAACTCATCAAGGTTTCCTGCAAAAATATTAAGACACATCATGTGAGCTGCTATATCTCAGATCTACAAGCTCCAAGCAACTCGTATCGGCATATAGCATCTAAGGTATGGGGGCACATGATATTCTCCCGGGGAGGAGGGGTGGGGGGTGCACAACCAATCGGTGGTTGGGAGGGTGGGGACAAATATAATCTAAACAACCCTAAACAGAGCTCCACAATTTTATCTAAGGTCGAGGGGTTGACCCCCGACAATCATAGCTCCGCCTAAACACAACATTTGCATGTACTGTAGTACTAGACTTAATATTCATGTTTCAGTTTCATGTTCATTTTAAATATTGAACTGAGGACCATGGATGTCTTACATTTTACTCCCTTCGTTCCTAAATATTAGTCTTTTTAGAGGCTTCAAATGGACTGGCACATACGGATGTATATAGACATATTTTAGAGTCTAGATTCACTCATTTTGTTCCGTATGTAGTCACTTGTTGAACTCTCTAAAAGACTAATATTTAGGAATAGAAGGAGTATTTTTGAATTCGTGTCATACATGCATGGTTTGGAAAAATAGATGCACTATACTTATTGGATTGTTGTTGTGTTCGTGCGTGTGTGTCTGTGTGTGTGTGTGGTCATATGCTTGATACATACAAAGTTTTCTCACCTACATATTGTTCATCTTTTAAATTTGAATTTGCATTCAAAAACTTACTAGGGATACCATGAAATGTGAAATCCACGTTGAGATCACTATATCACAAACTCACTCTAATTCAACAACTCGTCATAAATCAATTACCACGTTGAGATTAGTATTTGCAAGGAAAATACGGGTATTGTAATACACATAGATTTGTTCGGCAATTTAAAAGGTTCCTTTCGTATTCTCGAATGGTAGGACCCAACGGCGTACCAGCCAGACCTTGGCTCGTGTTGATCCTAAAAAAACCGGGCTCGTGTCCTTCGGTGGCGTGCGTGGTACGCACATTAGGCAACCCCAACCAGTCGAGCCTCCGCGTTTCAAGTCGAAATATCTAGCGGCCAGAATTCCAGCCCTAGGAAATTCCCCTCATGTCCCCGGTCCATAATGACTACCGATGAACAACAGAGGGATGCCTTAGTAACTAGACAACGTTACCTACCGTGCCAAGCACGGTTCAATTCCCTCGGTCGCCGCTCGTCAAGGTCACCCGTCAACTGCATTGCCTAGTACTACTACTACTACACCAGGATGAGCACAGAATTGAGCCCGTTTGTTCATGCCTAGTACTTGAGTTAATATATCAGGAATGCACTAGTACGGAGGGATTATCCTTTTACTCTGCATATATAACTTGTCTGAAGTCTAACTAAGCAAAATGTTTGACCAAATCCTTTCTTAAGAAATATAACAGGATAGATGTACGGCTTGAAAATTTATTGCATGATGCAGGTTATGATATTGTTTTGAATCCTGGATCTTAAATTTCAGAAAATCCAAAAGTGAGCATAAATTCTTGAAACTAAGCATGGTCACGTGATATGGCACAAATATTACTTCGTAAGTTTTTTCTTCAATTTGAGACAAACTACTTATGACAAGTTGCACAAATGAAGAGCCAAGGTATTTTGGAACAAAGACCTGTCACGTTAAGGCGAACGCTTTCACTATTGAAACCGTGGGCGTTTACGTCCGCCACGAGTCCCCGCTTCTCATCGGCAGGTGCTGTCCGAGCAAGCATGTGAGTCGACGGGAGGCGTGCGAGCAGACTGCTGCGCTGGCTATCAGGAAGGCGTGCGAGCAGACCGCTGTGCAGGCTCACCGGGAGGCGAGCCCTTTGACCAGGCTCCGCCGCCCACCGTCATCCCAACTGCTCCCACTTTTAATGTCGTTGGCGCCACAGTTTAAAATCAACCCCGCACTACCCGGTATCGCTACAATCCTCTCTCTTCCTCTCCGATTCTCCTGTCGTCTACCTCCAACTAGCCTGACCTAAACATACGCCATGCCGCATCACGATGGTCTGCCCTTAGTGTTCCCGTTTCTTGAGGAAGACACCCAGCCGGAGTCTCAAGAACATAAGGCGCTTTGGGACGAGCTTGAACTGCCCTTGCGGGAAGACGACGCGCCTGTCCCCGCTCCCGTTCCGGCTCCCGTCGCCCCGACTGCGCCAGCGCCCATCCCCGTGCCATTGATGGGCTGGGAGCCGCACATTGTCGCCGAGCTTGATCCCACGGGGTTCCACAAGGTCCCCGCCGACTTTCACGCGCCCGTGCACCTGCCAGCGCATGCGCCTGCGCGTGCACTGATGCGCACGCCCGTGCCGGTGCCCATGCACCTGCCAGCGCATGCGCCTGCGCGTGCACTGACGTGCGCGCCCGTGCCGGTGCTCGTGCACATGAATGTCTCCGCCGCGCCGTTGACAGCGCTTGACCGCGCGGGTGCCAGTGCCCCCCTCAGCGGCATGGATGGCCGCCGTCGACCGCTTCCTTGCACCAACGCCAGTCGCCTCCTCCCGCCAGTTGACTCGCTCCGAAGTCCAGAACATTTTGGCCTTCCTTGAAGCTAGGCCAACGTCCAGGAGTACGCCAACAACGGCGCAAGATGCCGCCGTCGCCGTCGGTCAGTGGCCCGACGACACACAGAGCACGGCAGAGGAGCCGCTTCCCACCGCGAGACGCCGCCGCCGCCTCCGCGTAATCTAAATTTGCCATGAAAAACGTTCGGATTGCCATGCTTAAAATCCGAACGTTTATCATTTCCGTTTATTTCATATCGATCGTCGTATAATTTGAAGTCGGAGTCAGACTGAACGAAATGTATGGTTTGATCGATTGAATGTTCTGCTAGAGCCGTATCAAATTAAATATAAAACGTCATCAAGTCACATGTATTCCTTGTCATCCAACGACCTAGACTGCTTCAATGTCGAGCGCTCAACACGTTTAGCGTGCAGTTAATCTCATGCCAAAAATAGTGCTAATCACATGAGAACACGCAAATAATATCCTAGTAGTTAATATCCGCATGCACTTAATATACTTCCAAATTAACAAGCATTGCACGTACACACTGACTAGTGCTACTAGTACGTCAAACTTGTGCCGTGACTTGTGAATGCGTCCAGATATGGTCAACGGCAACATCGCCCGCGAGTTCTTCCTGTTTGCCCGTGCGTCTAAACGCAGAAGGGGAGGAGAGAGAGAGAGAGCACACATGGAACCCACCAGTAAGTGAAGGCGAATAGTACTAAAATAATATTACATGTTATCCATTAATTAGGCTATGGTAATATAAAAACATTATGTGAACAAAGGGGGTACAACAAACATTTCTATTCTACGTATGTTGCCTATTATTGTGCGGCTTGAAGGCCCGATCGCATGTTCGATCCTCGTCCTTTATATTTTAATTTGTATATGGGTCCAAATTTGTTTCATGACATGTGGGCCCCTCGGTGTGTAGTTTGTAGCACTTTAATTTGTGGGTCGAAATTTTTTCCATTCCAAGTGGACTATCGGTGTGTAGTTTTGTAGCTTATTTATAATAATTAAAGAGAACAACATAGTTTTTTCAATAATACCATGGTGCGACGTTGAAGGCGAGAAAGGACGTGCGAGAGAGCGATGACCGAGCCAGAGGGAAATCAACTAGGGGAGTTGCGTGGGTTGCAATGGTGTTTGGAGTAGTTGTGGGCCGAATGCTATGAAAATATAATCTAAACCGACTGGAATAAATGCCTACACAAATTAATCCAAGGTTGGAGTGCCCCTCACAATGTAAATAGCTCTGGCTTTGCGAGGGATGGAGAGGTGGTAGCTTCAACGCGTGGAAGATATGGTGTGAGAAAGCGAGGTCAATCAAAAGACATATAGATAGAGAGACAAAGTGAGTGTGGTCCGACATTCATTGACCAAATATATATGCTCTGGAGAGATATTGTCCGATTGAGCTTTTTGGCAAGGGTGAGGACTGTAAGATAGAGCTTGAGAGATGATCCAGTCACAGACGTGTAGATATATTTTGTGCGTGGGAGGAAGCAAGGCCAACCGATCACATAGGGTCGCCGTGCGATCGAAAGAGTGAGACGGGTTGGAGAGAGTGACCTAGATAGACGATGTGCGTGAGAGAGTATACAATGTGAATAGGTCGAATTGGGCTCAAACATGGTGATATATCGTTTTTGTCCGAGAAAGAGCGAGGTCAATCGAGACATACGGAGAGAGAGAGAGAGAGAGAGGGAGATTGAGTGAGCGTGGCCCACCATGAGGTCGAAAGAGTGGCGGCGGCTTGGATGGACTGACCTAGATAGACAATCTACGTGAGAGAGTATAGAGTGTGTCGATCGAGGCCCGAACAGGGAGATATATCATTTGTGTGTGAAAGAAAACGAGGTTAAACAAGACTCAGATAAAGAGAGCGAGGTTGAGCGAGTGTGGCCCGCCATGCGGAAGAAAGAGTGAGACAGTCTCGAGGGAGTGACCTAGATATACAACGTGCGTGCGTGCGCACGAGAGGTTGGGGGGATAGATAGGCAATGCATGTATTTAGCACGAGAGGGTGAGAGGGAGAGGGGGGAGAGAGAGAGAGCTCGGCATGGGGTGCAATGGCGGGTGTGTGAGGTAAATACATTTGGTAACAGAGTGGAAAAAGGGGTTGTGTAGTTGAGAGACTTAGAGATCGAAACATGGAGTGAAAGAATGAACGTGTGTTGGAAACCGATAGCTTCCTAAGGTGGTTACGAGAGGAAGATTGACCGATACAGGAAGTATGTGGCGTTTGTGCGGGGGGGGGGGGGGCTAAAAACAACATTTGAATGTACATAGTACGAGACTTAATATCGATGTTTCAATTCGGTGTACATTGTAAGATTTGAACCGAGGACCAAGCATATGGGTAATTATTTCGAATTCGTGCCATACTAAGTTTCAAAAAGTTGACATTGACTCAGTTTGTTGTGCTATTTTGTAGGTCATATGTTTGAATCCATCCAAAAGTTTTCTCACTACCATGGTGTTCATCATATACATATGAATTTGTATTAAAAAAGTAGCGTGGATACAGTGAAATGCGAAATCCACGTTAGAATTGGAGATCACTACGTGACACACACTCTAATTCAAATAACTAACTACGTGACACACACTCTAATTCAAATAACTAATTATGTGACACACACTCTAATCCACGTTAGCGTGGGTACCGTTTCGATTTTTTTCAAATAACTCCTCATTAATTAATTTATAGTACTCCCTCTGTTCACTTTTATAAGACCTTGAAGACATTTCAGACAATGTGCAAAACAGTTCATTTTAAGTTGTCTGAAACGACTTACAAAAGTGAATGGATGGAGTATCTCGTTTCGAAGGACTAATTATTGCAAGGAAAACACGGGCATGGTAATACATACAGATTCGTTTGCAAATGAAAGAAGATTCGTTTGCATTCTCAAATGTAGGCGCACCAGGCAGACCAGGGTCATGTCGGGGTGGACGCTGCTTCGGTGCCTTAAAGGCAACTGCCTTTGGGTCACTGACATGTGGGCTAGCCACCTGTTGGGCCCACATGTCATGGACACAAAGGTAGGTGCCTTAAGGCACCGAAGCATAGTCCTATCGGGGTGGTCACGTGTGTCGGACGGACGCGTAGGACCCAGCCACCCACCCCCCTCCCCCCCCAAAAAAGGACGACGACAATATAAGTTCGCGCTTCCACGTTTCGGATTGAAATATCTGGCGGCCCCAATTCCAGCCCTGCAAAATCTCTCTTCTCCACCGTCCCCTTCCGCGCCCAGATTGCTCAAATCACTAATTCGCCGCCAACCCTCGAATCGCCCCTCGTCTTGTCTCTTTCCCCACCGTTCCCCACCTCTGTGCCGGACGACGACGACGAAGACGACGGTCGCGCTTCACCACCGCACCGGAGCTACCTCATATACGCCCTCGTCCGCCGCACCGGGTGGTCCACCGACAACGTCGGCCGCCGCAACCGACGTGCCTCACAGACACCAAGTTCCACCGCATCAGGTGCACTTCACCGACGCCGTCTCCCAGCTCACCGGGGCTACTTCACCGAGCACATCGTCGCACCTCCGCCCCCCGAGGCCGTTGGGGATTCACCAACGGTCTCGTCCACCGCATCGTAGCGCTCCGCTGCCACTCAAGATCTGCATCCGTGTGCAGCCAGCCAACGCCAGCGCATCACCCTCAACGGCTCTGAAGTGACCCGCACTCTAGCTAGGCGAGCATGCCCAAACGCCGGCCCGAACTAGGTATCCACACATCACTCCCTTGTGCACTGTTCCGACGATGTTTGGATATCCTTTCACTACTCTCTTAGCATACACGCCTATGCAACTCTGACTTTAACTCTTATTTCTTCTGGAGATATCATCTGAAACAAGCAAATCCATTTTTTAGCGAAGCATGACGGCGCTATGGGATCTGGTACACATCCTACACACCCGTATAACCTTGTAAGTATCTGTCCTCCGGTACAACATCAAGGTCGATTCCTCTTATTTGATCAACCATTCGCCGTGTCAAAAATGCAGAGGGGGATGCAAGGAGCACAAGGCCTGCACATCCAAGAAAGTGGTAACATGGACTTGTACATGGAACATCCCAAGCGCAAGCAGAGCTGTAGTGAGCCTGTACAACGAGCTAGCGTAAGTCCCTGCATTTCATTTAATTCGTACTGGCATTCGTGTATGATTTGTGTGCGGTGGCTGATCCACGAATTCAAGTTACCAGGGGCGAACATTTAACTTAAAAAATACGAAAGCACTTGCACTCCGGAAATCAACATAACTTGAGAAATGTGAAGCTACATGCACTTTGAAAACCAGCTAATGATCCAAAGTAGTTCAGATTATAAACACTAAATGATGCAAGCACCAAAAAACACAAAATGCAACATGGTGTACAAGGACTACAAACATGGTCTGTACCTGCTTGAATTATTCGTTCTCTGGCTGAAAATATCGAAGTGTGATTGCACGTATAACCAGTGCGCAAACTGCATATCAATATATCTATCCTGCACAAGTATGCCAATAGTTTCAAACAACAGATTAGAAAAGTATTTATGCTATGTTGTCATGATACGGGGACTTTCTGGTAGATGGCCTCGACGTTTCCTCAAGCTATGAAAATGCACTATAATTTGCTTGTCATGAATGCCTGCAAATCTCTGACTCTCTCAACATAGTAGATCATCATTAGACACTAAATCCTTCAATGAGCTTGCAAAATGCTTGCATTAGATCCCTCATTAGACACTATATGTTCATCACCAGGAGCATGTAAAATGTTTGCATCAAATCCTTCATTAGCAGTCTGTTCATTAGACACTTCAGGCTCAAGAACAACATGAGCTTGTATGTTTGCACCGGAAACTTTATTAGATACATCGGATTCAGTCAGTTCAGTATTGATTGGGGGAGTTATAAAATAAGTAGAAATTGGTTTTATTTTCTCATAGATTCCCTACATACAAGCAGTTTTACAACACCGTCAGGTTTAACTATTGGCCAGAAATTGAAGAGTTGAATTAGATATAATCAGGGATGTGATGTACCTGCTCGTTGCGCATGCTACTCTTGCAAGTTGTGACTGTCCGTTTGCGCAAGCTCGATGCCATGCCCGTGATGCCGCCGTTGCCTCCCACGCAGGCTACACCCAAGGTTGGATCTTCATCTTCTTGTCCTTTCGTTCGCTTGAAGCCCGGCGACCGCCCTCCAACGAGGGCGCGAGGAAGTGCTGTGTCGATCTGTCCAGCGGCGGCTAGGTTAGGAGCGAACCAGACTGGAGGCTGGAGCGAATGAATTGGGATTTTTCCTGCTGTCGATCGATATGGGAGGCGCTCGTTTGGGCCGCGAGCCTGCTATAGGGTCTGCCTTGCACTTATGTTATTGGCCCATCCAAATTGAATCATTTTTCTTCATTTTTTACATTGCCTGCTCGTGCGTTGGGACGAACAAAACTAGCGTGGGCCAACCTGGACGACTCAAACTAGGTGCACACTTTCCAGCCACCTGAGGCGGCCGCCCATACCAGCCCCTATGGTGGCGTCGCCCCTTTTTGCGTGTATGATTGGATAGTGAAAAATATTCCAGTGGCACTTTTGATTTACCCACAGAATGGTTGAATTGCTTGTTTCTATGATCTGAGTTCACCAATAATGTGAAGGATGCCAGTCTTTTCATCCTATTGTAGATTGCTTAGATCTCGATATGCCAAAAGTAATCGCATGAAATATACAGTAAAAGCCAGTGTGATGTGTTTGGCTACAACTAGTCTGACTACACGTCCTCATATAACATATCAAGGACGCACCATCTTACCAGATTAACCATTTGACTTACCCATGCAGTGTGGGAAGAAAGAAGTATTGGGACTGCGTATCCAAGCAATTGATGCCATGGACTCCTTCGTACAACCTTGTAAGCGAAAAAGAAGTTGCAGTGTGCCTGTACAAAGAACTAGCGTAAGTTCAGTTACCTGCTTCTCGGAATTTTAGTTAGCCACTTATTGCAAAATTGTTCAATTATGTTGCTTGGCTTAATTTAGTTTGCTACTGATTACATAATGGCACAGCCTATTAATCATATTGTAGACTGCGCCTATCTATGTGTTTGATACTTACTGTTAAGAATTACCTATTTGCCTTAACTTAAATATCTACTTGTTTGTTTAACTGCTTTGCTGCTGCAACAGCAGTTTACAATGATGCTAATAACTACTTTTTAGCATCCAATTGAAACTCTTTAATTCCTTGTTTGTTTAACTGGTTTGCTGTTATAACTCCCAGTTGAGATGTTTTGCTAACTTCAACTTTTCTGAATCCAATCGGAACTTTAATGGCAAAACAGGTTAGCCCAAGATCAAAGAGCGAGGTCCCCATGGACGTTGCATCATCCCACAACAGTGGCACCGGCCCAATCGTGCATTATGAATTGCCAACTGCTGATGCTCTAGAGGCTAAACTAGTGGTAGAAAGAGATTCTGCTTCTGCACTTAGAGATGAAGTTGACATGTTGAGGAAGCAAACAGCACAATCACAAGCAGTACTCAAGACAACCATTAAATATTTGGTGGATTTCAAAACGAAGCAAGCTGAGACTGACCAGATTGTTAAGGTCCTGAAGGAAAAAGGAAATTAAATTCCTACTTGGTAAATCATAGGTGAAATGTTCTTTCCATAGTTGAATAACCTTTGTGTTGTCTGTTCATGTAATCAATCAAACCATTTGTTTTAGAGATCATGTAATAACTGTTTTTTTGGTTTGTAATTTTATTTGAGCACAAGTCTGTATTAATTGATAAGACTCAGAGACATTTCATTTGGATTTCTATGCCAGACCTACAAATATGCCAATCAGGCTGAATGTGCATTCAGCAATAGTAGTAGTATAGATGGACCATAAGTGGCACGCATCGGAAAGGGCCAAGATGCTGTCTAAAAAAAGGATGTTGTTGTAGCCAAAAAAAAAGTACAGCGGCCTGGCTTATGTAAGTTAGTTGATATTATTGATCCATATACTCTATAAGTGTTTATATGTCTGTTAGTTCTGTACATTCTTGGTTGATTGACAAGGTATTTGAATCTTGATACATCGCTTGTGTACATATCTAAATGGGAGTACACATTATGTTGCGTGTGACATTTGAGTTGGACATGAAGTGTTCCAAATATTCGAATTCACCTTAAACTGGATTCTAGTTTCTGAATTTGAGTATCGGCATTTGTAAACCATATTCATATATGACAGTGGAATACATGTTTGTCGTCCTTTTGAAGATATATAAAAACACATAGAATGATTTATAAAGATTCATATAGGAATACAAAATGGATTCGAATTTAGTTGCCAGGGTAAATGTGGATGCTTATTGTCCCAAAACTCGAAAGAAGCAGCAAAATGTCCACTCCCACGTCGGCTGCCCGAAGCCAAGTGTTTGGGAGATGGAAATTACTGTCTACCCATTACACGGACAATCCATCGGCCCGATTTCCACTGCTCTAAATAGGGGTAGGTTAGTAACTTCAATTAGACGTGACACGGCCGCCTCTGAGCCCATTCCGACACCGTGGGCGTCAAACATGGGCGGCAAAACTCATTTGATTCAAGCTCGTCCGAAAGACCTCTGTTTCTCCCTCCATTCCCCATTCATACACGGTGGGCGGCAAAACAAACTCGACTCGGCCGAAATCGATGTAGGCAAATATTTTCAATAGGGGCATGTTTGTAACTTCACTCAGACGTGACACAACCGCCCTACCTGTCAGCCCCGTTCATACACCGTGGGCGCCAACCATGGGCGCCAACCACCCTCCTCGCCCGAAATCGCTCTGGGCAAATATTGGCGAGATGCGAGATTACCGTCCTATCCCCAACCGACGAGACGTCCAAATTTTAAACGGGGGCTAAGTTCGTAACTTTCCCATATTTCAGACAGGCGCGTCCCAAAAACATGGTTCCCCGTACCTCTCCCTCCATTTTCCCATTCATACACCGTCCGCGCTAGAACACCCCATCCCCACACCAGCCTCCGTCCGCCACCCTTTCCATCGCCGCCGTCCTCCACCACATCCATCGCCACCGTCCTCCACCATGCCGGAGCGCCTACCAAGGCCGTGTCGTCCACTGCTAGAGATGGACGTTTCTCATCCATGGCGACGGACCAATAGCCTTGCATCGCGTCCTCTCGCTTCATCGGCGCCGTCGTCCTCTTTGCCGAGGCCGCTCACATGACCTTCTCTTCCACCGCAACGGGACTTATCCCCCGATGCACCCGTCTACCGTCGCAGATCTGCTTCAACGCCACCGACATCCATCGCACCCCCGATGCCTACACGGCGCCGCAAGAGAGGTGGTACTTCATATCTCCTCAACTTTTTGATCTCAACCAGAAAATAGATCTTAACTTGGTTACTCTACTTTCTTTTCAGCTCTTAGAATTTAGTTCTTAGTTCGAAGCAAACAATGGATGCTAAATATCATTTCTCCGGTTTGCAGCTTCAAATCTGCCATGGCACAGCCATAATACGGTTTAATTGATCATGCTTAGGGTTTAATTGATCATGTTGGTTCTGTGGTGGTTTCTTTAATAGAAATCGGAGGGGAAACCCTCTTTTGCTAAAAAAATATGCTTAGAGTTTCCCCCTTTTATGATCACTATACGATCAGAATACGTGCTTCGTGTCATAATAACACTGCTCCACCCATCAAGCTAAACAAGCTTAGTTGTTCAAATACGAATCTGATATTATTAAAACAGAGTTGTTTAATTGGTCAGCTAAATGTTCCTAAATTAGTTTCAAAAATGCATGTTCGCCGCTCGGGTGTGTATCTCTACAGGGTGCCCATGGTGGGCCGGCCCACCCTGGGATTTTGGGTCGTCCCAGGCCCCGATTCCCCTCTGTTCTGCTACGCGCTTCCGATCTGTACTCGCCCCCAGCCGCCTGCCTCGCCGGCGACTTGCCGTCCCCGGACGGCCTGACTCTTTGAGGAGACGCTGGACTAACAGGAGGCCAGGAGCTACTCGCCCAACAACGTCACCGCTGCCCGGGCGCGCCGCCGTGCTTACCTTCCCAGTCCATTCAGGGCTCAGGCGTGCAGCACCCACCAATCCAACCCGATTTATCCTGAGATATGTCCTCAACACTCAGCAGCCACTCCTCATCACCCATTTTCTAATTGATTCATTACTCATTAGGCAGGACTGTCATTAGGGTTTGTTGTGTGCTCAGTGCTACCTACACTTAATGGTTCAGATGTATTTCGGTAATCTTTAGTACCTCTAAAGTTCACAGGGTTTTCAAAATTCCGGCCCTCGGAACAGAAACTAGTCATTTTGGATTGTTGGTCGTAGTGACATTGACCCAGATTACTACTGCAAGCCAGGTTTGTTGACAATTTTACTTGTCTTTCTTACTCATTTGATATAATATCCAATTATTCACGTCGATTAGTTGCAAACAATAAGTGCTAGACAAACTTCTTCATTCAGATTTTGGACGGTCTCTTACTGCAGTTACAATTCTGCATACTTGTCCTAGTAAGCTCACAAGTAAATGATTGATTCACTACATCTATGCTTGCCTTGTCATATTTGTTTCAATATTCTTTTAGGGTGGACCACCCTATTTCTAAATACTGGAACCGTAGACATGAGTGAATATTATTTCTCTATGTGATCTCTTCCATCATGTGTGGGTAACGAACACTGCATTGTATAGAAAGAAAGTGTCATTTCCAGCTTTTACATAGGTTTCGATCTTTTACATGGAATACAATCTGCCTACTTGCTTTGTGTCGCACTACCAACACTCCACCCTTGAAGCTAAACATTACGCCACTCATAATTGCTTAGTTTATTTGTTCAAATACGAATTTCATATGATTCTAATGTTCCTACTTCAGTTTTGAAATGTGTGCCTGCCTGTTATAGAGACATAAGGGGTTTGTATTTCTGTGTGTGGTCTGGTCAACACGGTTGGGGAGGTGAACTTTGCATATGCAGGGGTTTATAGGGAGACACTCTCCGAGTTGAATCCGCAATGCATTCCATAGATAATCTGACTACTTTTTATGTTTTCATGAATCTTAGATTCTGAACATCATCATAATGATTATGAGCTTGTGCGCATGAAAAGAATAAAGCAGAACAATGCCATGGCTGTCAAACTTGGCATTAAGGGACTGAAATCAAGTCTGGATGCAATGCAATGCAAACGCTCTCCACCTACAGATTCATGCTCAGAATATGATCCTAACAGTGATTCTGAGCTAGAGGGAGACCTAAGTCAATGTAGCTCCCTAGTGGAGGAGTTAGAGGAAGATGCCCTATCTTATTCACCCATCAAGGTACTTGCTCTAACTTTCCAAGGTTACATTGCTCGCACATATCTTGCAACTGATGCTTTGCATTGCTTCTACTTTGTTGAACTGCCATTAGCTTAGTTTACACATCGTGTATGTGAATACGCCCTGCCTATCCATTTTCAGTACATATTCCATCTGTCATCATACCATATTTATCCATTCAAATGCTGTTCTTGTGTATCAGACGTTCAAAAGGAAGAGGGCGATTGCTGATCGTGGAGGAGCACAAGCAAAGTATTTGGAAAAGGTAGTGGCACCTGATAAATCAAATAGCCCATTAGGTGTAGTTGCAATATCACCTGACCCACAAAATACCCCAACTCTAGCAGACTCTAGCCCTACTACACTGGTCATTTCTGATGCCCAACTCAGCAGACCCCAACTGCAGCAAACAGTATGATTATGCCAGTTGACATAGCACCAGCTGTACGACGCAAAACCCCCATTCCAGCAAAGAGTACACCAAATTCAGTTGCCAAATCCCTTTTCGAACCAGCGAGAGCCCCAATTGCAGCAAATAGGACCCCTGTTCTATTTCTTCCCAGTTTAGAAGACGAAGCTTATGTTGTTGTCAGGAACTTTGTGCGCATCTTTCCTTCAAGGAAAGATTATACCGCAGACACAGAACAATTTCCAGTCTTCCTCCACAACTTACGCGTAAGTAATGTACTAATGTTATTCATGGTCATTACTGCATATGTTTCTGCTGACAGAAGACACAAGATTTCATTCTTTTAAATAGGCGAGGAGCAAACTGGATTTTGATGACGAGCAAGGGTTGGTTGCGCTTTTCAAACACTCGTTGATGAAGTATCGTTCCTACCTGAGGCAAGCGCACTTCGATGGCAAGCCTCTGAACGAAATTTCTGTAAAGTCTCCGGTGCTACATTTATCTGACGGTGACTGGAATAATCTTGTTACACATTGGTCTCGGCTGCAGCATAAGGTACTGTCTATGATATCACATCACAATTTGAACTACATTTCTGCATTTGCCTTAATGTCTCACTTGTACGAAAAATATTAGCAGAAGAACATTCATTCTCAAGGGACCACAGAATCTGGCAACTATACTGCACACTGCATTGCTCTTGTGAGTACCTCTTGCCCTGTATGACCATACTTACTTTCATAGCTGTTTGATTATGTAGCATCACTTCACATGTTAGCCTCGTAATCGTCCATTTGGTGGACATTATAAGATCCGTATGGACTCTTACATAAATTTAGAATCGACCCAATGCTTTTGAAGAGGTTTAGCTCTGCAGTCCTCTTGTAAGGACTGAACGTGGTCTATCACTGTACTTACATTAACAGCTACTCCCTCCGTCCCATAATATAAGAACGTTTTGTACAGTACACCAGTGTTCAAAACACTCTTGTATTATGGGAAGAGGGATTGGTTCATTTTATAGCATTCTGCATCTTATCTCCCTCGCCCTCCATTTACTAAAAAAGATCAGATCTATATTTAATCTTACCAACAAGTAGAATACACAGACAATGCCAGTGCACAAGTGTAGCCCATTGCTCTTGTCAGTACATTTTGTCCTGTAACGCTTGTACTTCTAGGGATTGGCAGTTGATTATGTAGCATCAATCTGCATCTTATCTTCATTATCCTCTATCCCTTCCAGTATTATCATATCTATAATTACTCTCTACAAAATGTAGAGTACAGGCAATACTTATGAAGAAGATTCTGTGCTGAAATTCTTGAGTTATCCTTCCCTTGACATGGAGAAGGGCATTATAAAGCCGGTGTTAACTGTTAATGTAAGTCAGTCCTTCTAAAGCCTTTATCCTCAACTGCTGTTTAATTTGCTCATACTCCCTATTGTTTACTGCTGTTTAGTTTACTGTTTCTACCAAAATGCATGTTCGTAAGAACCGTAAGTTCTAAGTTTTACTTGTAAAACCAAATTCCTTATTCATACCATGCACATTACTTAATACTCCCTATATGTATGCTTGTTTTTGTGGATCTATAATCCAGTGTGTGCTGAAGCAGCCCACGTTTGCACCTTGTCATCTCTTGTTTTATCTTACTGAGGTGGCTGATGATATGAACAACATGCCATGCACATTATCCAAAATAGATACAATGATTTTCTTTGCCCTTCATCTATGCTTGTTATGTTGACATGGTAATCCAGTAGTGTGGTGAAGCTCCCCGCATTATGAACAATGCCAAATTATGCTATTGATAGTTTGAACTTACTCTTTATTTTCTAATTTGAAATTGGATAGAATTGACAGAACAGTTATCATCTTTGTTTATACACGTGCAAAACCTGTCATCTCTCTGCTTTGTTTCAGGGTGATATGCCTGATGGCATTCACAAGTCTGCTGAAGGCTGTGAGACAAACCCAACATATATTGCAGCAAAGAAGGCAAAACATCTTGAAGATAGCGAGACAACCCCAAAGTCTTGTCTTGATGCAGTGTTCAAGTTACTTGAGACTAACAGTCAGACAAGCTCACAGAATTCGTTGTCTGAATCAGTTCGACTTCTTCAGTCCCAAGTTCTAGCAGAAAGGCATTCTGCAACTCAACTTCGACTTGAAGTCCTATCTCTAAGAAAGATTGCGGAGAACACCAATGAGAACCTCATCGCTAAACAGCTACACCTGGAAGCTATGACCGACATGCTAGGCCGGTCTCACAGCCTTGCTCAGCAGCTTGCGCAGCAGTTCCCCCGCAAGGCTAACCTTTCTTGAACTGTCTTGGAAGTGGTCTCGGTTTAGTATTATTTTGTTACGCTGCAATGGTGCCCAGTTTTTGTAATCTGCTTCTTCATTGCGCTTTATGATCACTGGTGGCGAACTTCGATGCCCAGTGGATGTAATATACCTTAAATCCTTTATTGTATAGTGTAGGTTTATTCTTAGTTACTATGCCGTAATTTCTTTATTGTATAGAGTAGGTTTGTTCTTAATTCCTACTAGTTACTGCCATCATTCGCTATCTGAAAAAAAATCAGATGTAGTCAACCGGACCGAAACATTCGACTCTAACTGGCCAGGTTTTTAGCGGGCCACAATTGGGCCGGCCTGCGTCTTACTTGGGCCCGAATGATTGGGGCCTTCACACATTGCGCCAGGCCCAAACTTACACCGGCCTATATTTTAGTTGGGCCTTTTGTTGACCCAGCGCTTAGTTTGGCCCAGGTAGCGTTGGGCCATTAACAGGCTGAATATTGTACTGACCTGTTACGGGCGAGATGAAACCACAGGCCTATAGCAGGCCAAAATGCATGTTGGGCCTCAATTTTCACTAGTCGTCGATGGGCCTTCAGCAGGCCATAATGTAGACCGGGTCGTTTTCGGCCCAGTTAGCTCACGGGCCGTTACTAGGCCGAAACATATCTCGGGCCTTAGTTGGCCCACTGATATCATGGGCCTTTAAGAGGCCAAAAGCTTAGCACAGGCATCAACGGGCCGAATTACGCGACAGGCCTTTAACAGGCCCAAAGTCACTTTGGGCTTAACTGTTGCCACCTTTAGCACGGGCCGTTAGTGGGCCCGATGTCCCGTCGGACCATATATGGCCCATGGGCAGTACGGGCCATTCCCAGGCCGAAAGTCACACCGGGCTGAAATGGGCCCGTATCTACATCAGGCCTCTAACAGGCCGAAAGTCACTGGGCTGTAGTTGGGCCCAAATATTCGGCGAACAATTAACGGGCCAGATCTGGCTTCGGGCCGCAAATGGGCCCAAATATTGGGCGAACAATTAACGGGCCAGATCTGGCTTCGGGCCGTAAATGGGCCCAAATATTGGGCGAACAATTAACGGGCTAGATCTGGCTTCGGGCCGTAAATGGGCCTTTATTAAGCAGGCCGTTATTGGGCTGGCCCACTAGTACCTGATTAAGTTCTACGGGCCTTTGATTGGGCCGGCCTTTTTAACCTATATGGGCCTCTATTGGGCCCAGCCACGTGTCGACGTATCATAGGCATGTCTCCTCCAATGGACGGGAGACATCTGGCCCACTGACGAGCTGACAGGTGTTCCCTTCGGCCAATCAGAATTTTACACGTGGAAATTTCCCATTGGTCAGGGCTGTTAACGGGTTATCGGATCCAAAATCCGACCCGATAGCTTAATGGCGTTCCGTTACGGTGGATGCCACGTGTCGGTCACCCTTGACGAAAGCACTTCTGTGACGCGTGATTTATCGTCATGGAAGTGGACACTTCCGTGATGATAATTTTGGTAATGTCATGGAACACTTCTACGACAGCACAGGTATGACTATCTTGATTCTGTCTTAAATTTTTCATGGATGTACATGCATGGCAAAAAACGCGACCTACTGTGACAAACACGTATCATCACGGAAGTGTATTTTTTTGTAGTGGCATGATTGCTCTTTCACTTCCTTAGTTTGCTTGATTTGCAAACCAAGAAAGAACTTGAGTTCACACATCATAGACATCTCAAACTTCTTCGACATTAGCTTCCCAAACTTTTCACTAAAATGAGGGTTAGTCGAACCAAATATGATATCATCAACATAAATTTGGCACACAAATAATTCTCCGTTAACCCTTTTAGTAAATAGAGTAGAATTAGTTTTTCCAATCTCAAAGCCTTTTTCAATAAGGAACTTGGTCAAGCATTTATACCATGCTCTAGGAGCTTGTTTAAGACCATAAAGATCTTTGTGAAGTTTGTAAACATGGTCGGGTTTCTTAGCATTAACAAACCCGGGAGGTTGTTTAACATAAACTTCTTCCTCAATTTCACCATTTAGAAAAGCACTTTTAATGTCCATTTGGTATAAGGTGTTATCATGGTGATTAGCATAGGCAAGTAAGATGTGGATGGACTCAAGTCTAGCAACGGGGGCATATGTCTCACCATAGTCCATACCTTTGACTTGAGTGTAGCCTTGGGAAACGAGACATGCTTTGTTGCGAATGACTTGTCCATCTTCGTCTTGCTTGTTGCGAAACACCCATTTGGTACCAATGATGTTGTGGTTGTTGTCGGGCTTCTCGAGCAATGTCCACACTTGGTTTCTCTCAAAGTTGTGTAGCTCTTCATGCATGGCATTTATCCAATCCGGATCTTCCAATGCTTCTTCAACCTTCATAGGTTCAATGCTAGAGATTAATGAATAATGTCCACAAAAATTGGCCAAACGAGTTTTAGAGCGAGTGATTCTCCCGTTTGGATATCACTGAAGATTTGTTTGACGGGATGGTCTCTTGAGACTCTTGCTCGAACTCGTGAGAGAATTTGCTTAGGTCCGGGTGGAACATCTTCTTCATCATCTTGTTGTTCCTCTTGGCCTTCTTCATTGTTGACGTTGTCGTTCTCTTGTTGAGGTGGAGAGGGAGGTTGATGAGGTTCATCTTGGTGTACTTCCTCATTTTCTTCATCTTGGTGTGTCCCACTTGTGGATGCTTCCGTGTCAACTCTTGGTTCACCTTGTCGTGAGGTAGAAGCTTCCACTTGGACGGACGAGGTACTCTCCTTCACCTCCGTTGGACGAATCTTGCCAATAGACAAGTCTTGGATTGCTTCCGAAGGGTCTTTGTCTCCTACATCAATTGGCAATTGCTCTACTTGTGAGCCGTTAGATTCATCAAACTTCACATCTACTGTCTCTTCAACCTTTCGGATGAAACTGTTGTATTCACGGTAAGTGTGAGAGTTTGAGCCATAACCAAGTAGGAAACCCTCATGAGATTTAGGAGCAAATTCAGAACGACGATGCTTATCAAGAATATAGCACTTTGAGACGAATACTCGAAAGTATCCAACTTGGGGTTTGTTACGGTGAGAAGCTCGTATGCCGTCTTGCCGAGTAGCTTGTGAAGATACAAGCGATTTGTTGCATGACAAGCTGTCTCAACCGCTTCCACGCAAAAGTGTTTTGGCTTCTTGTACTCATCAAGCATCGTTCTTGCCATCTCAATAAGAGTCTGGTTCTGTCTCTCAACAACTCCATTTTGTTGAGGCATGTACATAGCCGAGAACTCGTGTGAATTCCCTTCTTCGTCAAGAAAGGTATCCACATTTGCGTTCTGGAACTTCATTCCATTGTCGCTGCGAACCTTCTTGATCTTCACTTCAAATTGATTTTGGGCCTTCCTAGCGAAGTTCTTGAAGATCTTTTGGACCTGCGATTTATCATCAAGAAAGAATACCCCATGTAAATCTTGAAAAATCATCGACTATGACTAGACCAAATGAGTTTCCACCGAGACTTTTGTAGGCATTGGGACCAAAGAGATCCATATGAAGTAGCTCGAGCGGTCTTCTCGTGGTCATGATGTTCTTCATGGGGTGGCTTCCTCCAACCTATTTTCCTTCTTGACAAGCACTGCACAACCTATCCTTGTCAAATATAACATCTTTCACTTCAAGGATATGATCACCTTTATAAGCTTATCAAGATTTCGCATGCCCACATGACCTAATCTTCTATGCCACAACCAACCTTTAGAAGATTTAGCAATTAAGCAAGTTCTAGGTTGAGCCTTTTTAGTGAAATCAACAATTTAAAGATCACCTCTACATATACCGGTAAAGACCATTTTATGATTATCTCTTCGAAACACTTGGCAATCCACTTGAGTGAATAGAACATTGAAGCCAAAGTCAGCAAGTCTAGATACGGAAAGTAAATTGTAGCCAAGAGATTCAACGAGCATAACATTTTGTATGGAGCTATCATGTGAGATGGCCACCTTACCAAGGCCAACCACATTACCCTTTGAGTTATCACCAAAGGTGACATACTTCCGAGGGCCGTTGTTTTCAGCAAGCTCACGAAACATATCCTTGTCTCCGGTCATGTGATCAGTACATACACTATCAAGAACCCATTCCTTTCCTCCAGTCATGTAGCCGTGAAGGTTAGCCATAAGACCAAAGTGTCTCATAGACTCGTCGAGATCAAAGTCACTATCATAATCCTCATCATAGTATCCATGTTCAACATCGTCTTGTGATGGATCAATTCCTAGAGAGAGTGATTCATTAGATAATTGATCATCAGCATATTCATCTTTCTGAATTCTAATGGCTTCGGAGATGATATTGCTAATGATTCCAACATCTCCTTTGGCACGCATGAGGTTAGTAAGCTCAAATAGACAATCACCAAACTTAGGATCATTGGAATTCATCTTACTCAAGGCAATAGACTTATGAAGAATCACATCTAGATTTTGCAAGGAATAGTTTGGAAATCGTTCCTCAAGAAATCTCCATATAGTGTAGGCATAATCAAGAGTAGGCAAGCAACCAATCAAATTTCTAGGCAAACCTCTAGTAATAAGTAACAGTCACTGGTACACGTCGGTCCTATACAAACGGTTTTTAACCCCTTTCCGCGACGGCATTTGGAACCGTCGCCTAGAGAGTGACGACGATAGGGGGACCTTCCCACATGACCAAGAAACCGTCGGGGATAGGGACCCTACGGTACTCCTACCGTTTCTGCTCGCATTGTCATCGCAGTCGGTATTCTGTGGTGCTACGTTTATGATGCGCGGCCCACACAAATGATTCACTATTATAGAACGTATATGATGCGCGGCCTATCACAAACGGTTCACTATTAAGAAGATTAGCTAATCGTTGTATGAGTGTCGGACAGGATTACGAAACGTCGGACCATCGTAACATCGTCGTACACGACAACTATTGCACACGCTATTCTGTGGTGCAACGTTTACGATGCATAATTCATCAGAAACAGTTCATGGTTGCGAATCATGCACGATAAGGCAACTAACACAAACATTTAGTTTGCCTGCACCGTTTGTGATATTGTCTGACATCGCACACGCTTTGCAAACGACAACTGTGTGCATGCTTGCACACGTTTCCTCTTTGTGAACCGTCTCGGATTATGGTGTATATCGCAAACGTTTGTGTTTTACCAACCGTGTGTGCCGTAACAACCTGGAGAGCGTAATTTCACCGTAATTTAATTGCTGCTATTTCAAATTGTACCAGATTTGAATTTGAATTTGAATATATGCTACAGCTTTATTCATATCCATCAGGTTCAAACAACCAATGCATTATTCGATTCATAGGTACATATGTTCAAGAATTACATAAGAACCAAATAAAGAATGATGAACCACAGTTGTATACTTGTACTATTAAAGATAGTAAAGAAAGAGGCGATATATATTCTGGTTGCTGAACAAGGTGAAGAGGAATGCCCATATTGTGCCCTCCTCCATGCAGAAGGCAAGCACGACTTTAGTCCAACCCCTTGTGATGGCCGACCGCCCATCCTTCACGGTCTTCATGAAAACATCTAGATAATCATCATGTTCTGGTAGAAATACTTTAACCTTTGCATGCCCACCAATCATGTAGTTTGAGAGGTAATCTTGAGTAAACTGCTTTGGCAACCACTGCAAAGGAGAAAGATTCAGACATTGTCATCTAACACAACTCATTATGGGCAGTAAAAAGAAGGCTGCAGAGTTCTTACTTACCATCCTGTAGTTCGCTGTTGTCTTGGATAAAGTGCAAACAAATAGTTTAATTGCCATCTTTGGACCCATTTTACTAACAATCTTTATCAGCCTCCTCACTTGATGCTGGTTCATCGATATCTCATTGCCCCATATGCAGAAAGGGTCGAAGCGCGGATCTTTACCAATGACATATGTACCTAAAAGCACCAAGTTAATATTAGAAGCTAAACAGCAATTGCACAATGATGTAATACAACACTCTTTTATAATATGTCTATATACATCCGTATGTGGTAGTCCATTTGAAATCTCTAAAAAGAAAAATATTTAGGAATGGAGGGAGTATCTTATAACATCCAATATACTCACATATTAGATGAATTAACATCTTATATTATTGGCCGGAAGGAGTTTAGTGCATTCTTACAAATTATCGGCTGATTAACTGCTGCTGGATCCATGGGTTACAGTTAGTTTGAGCTAGTTCGGGCTCAAATATCCCTAAAGTATATCTAAACATGAGGGCTAGTTTGAGCTTGTTGCATCTATAACCCACCCAAAAAACACTATCCAACCCAAGAGGTGCTAATTGGAGCCGGTTCTCCTAGTGCATTTATTGTCAATCTAACCCTGCCATCCAAACAACTCTTTGGATGGAGTTAGTTCAGGGTTAGTCATGAGCTAGAAACTAACTCTAACTTCTAGCTAAGTTGAGTATCCAAACAGGGCTGTTGTTGTTGTTGTTGCTGCTGCTGCTGCTGCTCTTCTACGTATATCTAAACATCATTAGAACATTAATGTGACACTCTTCCTTGTTTCTATGTAGCCTAGGATTGTGTATTTAGACATTAAGAACAGTGCATGTTGCTATGTAGCCTCAGATATATTACATATGTCCCTAGTTAACCTATCGATAAATGGGTTGCAGATATATTCAGTTAAAAGTCTGATTCACCGATTAGTCCCTTATCAGCCGCCAGCCTATATGGTACCAGCTACCGATATCCTGAACAGTGAGCAAATATAAGCCATGGGATGAAACTATCCTCGATGGAAAATAACAGTCGTTCCCAAAATTGTCCTGTGTAGGTACATCGAGAAGCATGTTAAGCACAACAGGCTAAACATCAACCAAAATTATCCATGGCAGACAAAATAATCTCCAAAAGATAGCTTCAGTGTACAGGTTTAAGCACGCTAGTAAAGCAAAACAAGTGGAAAGGTGTGCTAACTGTAACAGGCGTAACATTTAACAACAAGCAAACATAGTCATTCAAACTGGTAGTGTGCCGGTCTAAGTACACTGGTTATTGTTAAATAAAAATGGAAAGGCGTGTTAACTACAAGATGCAGCAACCAAATGTAGTCATTCATAGTGGTATTGTCGAAACTGGTACTCATGAAATTGAACTGCACAGTTCACACTTGCACATATAGAACATCACGTTGTGAATAACTAGAATAAACAAGGCATACTACGAACAACCAAAGATAGCATTTGAAACTGGACATATGCTAACTACAAACAACCGAACAATCAAAAAACTTTAAAATAGGCATATGCTAGCTATAACAGGCTTAACAGCAAGCAAATATATGCATTCCTATCGGTATGTTTAAAACTGGATTGATGAAATGTACTGCACAATAAATAATTGCACATATAGAGCATCACATTGTGAACAACTGAAATAAACAAGGCATACTACAAACAACCAGATATAGCAATTAAAACTAGACATATTCTCACTACACTACAAAAGGGACTCAACAAAAAAAATCATGGGTTTCCCCTGTGAAGAGGCACGACAAAACAAATCATGGGTTTCCTCACTTGTCACAGATGGGTTCCCGTAGGAAGAGCACGGACCCTGGATGCGCTCCATGTTGCCGTAGATGGGCTCCTTCCCCATGGAAGAGCACGGCTGTAGGGTGCCCTCTCTGATGTCGCAGACGGGCGCTTTCCCCTTGGAAGAGCAGATGGGCGCTTTCCCCTTGGAAGAGCCAGAGAGGGTTCCCTCCTCGTGGTCGCCATCGATGAGGTCTAACTTGGAAGCTGTGGATCCCAAGCTAGCCTTGCAGAACGTGTCCTTCAGAAATGACAAAAGGGGCTCGATGGCGATGTAGAATGGCAAATTGTTGACAGCGAGCCAGAGGAGATCAGCGGCGGGGCCATGGATGAGATCGACGGCGGTTGAACCCGAGGGGTTGGGGGTGGGTCACTTAACCTATGACATAGCCCGCCTCAGACCCTCGTTGTCGATGACCTCGATGTCGTAGCCGGCGGCCGAGACATGGCCGCATACTCTAGCCTGCTACTTTTATGCCTGCTGCCAGTAATGGTCGTCAGCTTCCTCGGCGACGTCGGGCGAAGAGACCGCTATACACCTCTTTTCAGCCAGTCGCTCCTCGAGCTCCACAGGAAGCATAGCCGGGCTTAGGTTGCGACGCTCTGGAGTGGGGGATGGGGATCTGTGGGAAAGGGGGCGTTTGGCAGGCGTCATCTAAGAAACTCAGGGCAGCCTGGGTATGGAGATCGGTGGGTAAGCTGCATGGACAAACCGGCAGATGTTGACAATGGAGGCCTTGCGGCGGCAGCGGCGGCGGCGATGGCGGGGACCTTGCTAGGGTTTCGAGCGTGGGAGGGGGTGTGTGTGCGCGCGCACACACGAGGAGGTTTTGGTGTGTGTGTGTGTGTGTGTGGAGGGGGGCGGGGGTGTTTGAGGAAATGACGCGGGTACTGAAAATTTTACTACGCGGGAGTGAAATGCCGGGGCTATTGAAAATTTTGATGATAGTGCATCACACACGGTCCGGAGATAACAATCGTGTGTTATGAAACAGAAAAACCCTTGAGGCGGGCAGATATTTTCTAGGGATGCAGGCGGGATTGGGAACAAGAAACATCGCACACGGTCCGGAGATAACAACCGTGTGTTATGAAACAGAAAAACCCTCGAGGCGGGTAGATATTTTCTAGGGAAGTAGGCGGGATTGGGGACAAGAAACATCGCACACGGTCCGGAGATAACAACCGTGTTTTATGAAACAGAAAAACCCTCGAGGTGGGCAGATATTTTTGAGAGGGGGAGCCTCATGGAGCCCAATGTACTATGCGGATGTGTGCGTGAAAGGGGCACCGGTGTGGCACACAGTTAGTTTGAGTGAGCCGTGTCTGTTGCGTCATCCGACTTGTCTAATGTTCATAAATTTGGCGAAAAATTATGCGGGAGAGAGTCATAACACGAACACACTTGCATGTGCACCAAATTTATGTATGAAAGGGATGGTTTGATTTTCAAATACCAAATGCAACTTCGATGTGGCACCTCTCCCGCAAAGCGCACTGTATTGCTTGCCCCCACCCCCCCTCGTGTCGGCACGAAGAGAATCCTAAGCTATGAAAGCATGCCCCCTCCCCCCCCAACCGAGGTTCACCTAGCGAAATGCGAAGTAGCTAGCAGCCCCCTCCTCCCTCGTGTCGGCACGAAGGGAATCCTAAGCTATGAATGCATGCCCCCCCAACCGAGGCTCACCTAGCAAAGTGCGAAGTAGCTAGCAGCCCCCTCCCTCGTGTTGACACGAAAGGAATCCTAAGCTATTCGCATGCCCCCCCAACCGAGGTTCACCTAGCAAAGTGTGAAGTAGCTAGCAGCCCCCCACCATCGTGTCGGCATGAAGGAAATCCTAAGCTATGAATGCATGCCCCCCAACCGAGGTTCACCTAGCAAAGTGCGAAGTAGCTAGCAGCCCTCTCCTTCCTCGTGTCGGCGCAAAGGGAATCCGAAGCTATGAATGCATGCCCCCCCAACCGAGGTTCACCTAGCAAAGTGCGAATTAGCTAGCAGCCCTCCCTCCCTCGCGTCGGCACGAAGGGAATCCTAAGCAATGAATGCATGCCCCCAACCGAGGTTCACCCTAGCAAAGTTCGAAGTAGCTAGCAGCCCCCCTCCCTCCTGTTGGCACGAAGGGAATCCTAAGCTATGAATGCATGCCCCCCCAACCGAGGTTCACCTAGCAAAGTGTCAAGTATCTAGCAGCCCCCCATGTCGGCACGAAGGGAATCCTAAGCTATGAATGCATGCCCCCCCAACCGAGGTTCACCTAGCAAAGTGCGAAGTACTTAGCAGGCCCCCCTCGTGTCGCCACGAAGGGAATCCTAAGCTATGGATGCATGCCCCCCCAACCGAGGTTCACCTAGCAAAGTGCGAAGTAGCTAGCAGCCCCCTCGTGTCGCCACGAAGGGAATCCTAAGCTATGAATGCATGCCCCCCAACCGAAGGTTACCTAGCAAAGTGCGAAGTAGCAACCCCCCCCCCCCACACACACACACACTTTCAGTCGGCGGGCCAGAGAGGCATATCTCACCAAGATGGATCATAAAACAGACCAAGAATAATCCACCTTGGTCCTACAACCTCTCTCTTGTTGTTGGTCAAAGTGATGGATGTCCATGCGACCCTCGAGATGGGCTAGCTCGCCAATAATCACACAAGTAGCTAGTCCCCGAAGACAACCACTGTATGCGTGTGGCTCAAACATATGTATGGAGAGGTGTGTTTTTGAGTAACAATGGAACAACTTTGATGTGGCACCATGATTTCGAACTAGAAATCCCCACACTGAGTGAGGGTTAGGTTAACGATGCATATGTATGTTACACCATAGTTCAAGCCAACGACAGGGATTCATGCATGCATGCGTGCATAGTATATGCGCTCAAACTTAAGGTCTAAATCTCACCATGACCTATACTACGATAACATGAACCAAATGAAGAATCCGCCATGGTAACCTATCTTGTTGTTGGTCAAGGTGATCATGGATGTCCAAGCGGGCCCACGAATATATAGGCTTGTCGCCGATAACCATGCGAGGGAGTGTACCGTTCGAAGGCAACCACTACATGCATAAGTATGGAGGTGATGCGTGCATGCATGTTTGAATACCATTTCACAACATTGATGTGGTGCGTGCGTCAAAAATCGTACACTAGCTCCCCACACAGAGCAAGATTGGTTCATGACGTGTCATTGTACTAGCCACTTCAACTCGATGGGAGGGATTCATGCATACACATGCATGTGTGTGTGCTCAAACTGTATCATGCATGTCATCCCAGAGCATGACCTATATATATATACCGTATTACAAGCAAAAATAATAATCCCCTCCTAAGTCAAATTAACCTCTCTTATTGTCAGGCAAAAAGTAGTGATGGACCAAGTGGGCCCACAGATGGAAAGCATCGATATTGCTGATAACCGCTTAAGTGGGTGCGAGAGGACAACCACCACCGCTTTCCATTGGGCTAAACATATATATGTTGAATACCCAAAATGCACAACTTTGATGTGCCACATGCCTCAAAAACCGTAAACCATGCACCCAAACAGAGCGAGGTTCATGAAGCGTACTACATATGATGGTCCCCTTCCCCCCTCTTCACCGCATACTATATGCTCCTGCCGTAATATGTACAACCCAAAAGAATCCTCGTCGATGGTGAAATTAATTAACCTCTATCGATGTAGGTCAAAGTGATGCATGCATGCATCGACGATGGCCTCGTGGGCCCACAGATGGAAGCGTCACACGTGAGTGTCCTAGCTAGGATACCCACCGCGTGCATGCATGTGGCCCAAAAAGTTGTTGTGTGACGTTTGAATAGCCAATTTCACAATTTTGATGTGGCACGTGCCTCGGAAACCAAAAAGTCCCGACACTGAGTGAGGTGTACTTGTTCACGGACGCGTACGTATAGTATATATGCTAGTCCCCTCCCACCTCTTCGACGCATACTATATACCACCATAACACAAACAAAAAAGATTCTACCTTGCTGGTCAAATT
The DNA here is from genome assembly GCF_002575655.3 of Aegilops tauschii subsp. strangulata. NCBI lineage: Eukaryota > Viridiplantae > Streptophyta > Magnoliopsida > Poales > Poaceae > Aegilops > Aegilops tauschii. The sequence continues at coordinate 284,336,745 of NC_053036.3, forward strand.
AACCTCACTACCGACTGTTCGTCAAAGTGATGGACGACGACCTCCCGGGCCCACAGAAAGCATCAGACGCGAGTATCGAGTGTTGTGTAGGAGAACCATCGACTGCATGTGGCCAAAACATGTATGTAACACCTTGAGAATCATGCCATAGTAATCTCCCACCAATCATGCCATGTCCTCATGATTACCTCGCTAATTGCCACCTGTCCAAAACATCAAGTTCAAAATCAAATTTAAATTGCAAGGCAAACATTTATTTCTCCAAACAGAGAAACTAAAATGTTCATCCTGTGCCAAATAATCCATAACCAATTTTGGTAGTGAACCAACTTTTTGTCAAAGTGTTTAAGTGCACTAAACTATTTAAAATAGTGGCTTAAACAATAGATTAAATGCCTTTTTAATTTATAAAAATTGCAAACTATTTCAAAAGCCTCACAATCTTTTTTGTGGCAGTGCCAACTATTGCAATGGAATTATGTGGCCAAATCTCACATTTTTCAGTATACTTTTCGGCAGCTCAAATATTGCAAAGCAATTTCTGTAAAAAGAAAAGAGCAAAAGTATATGAAAAAGGGAAAATGAGAAAGAGGCCCCCTCCCCCTACTGGGCCTTAACCCACCCCAGCTGGCCGGCCCAGCCTAACCCCCCGGGTCATCTTCCCTATTTGACCGACCCGTCGCTACAGGGGCGCGGTCGCCCCGGACCGCCTCGTCGTCAACGACGAGGGAGGGGATGAGAGCGCCCCTCCGGCTCCTCGAGTCCTCCCCCACCTACCTCCACCCACTCCTCTCCCCCTCTCCTCGTAGCCCCCCTCTAAGATCCCCCTTCCTCTGGCCTCTCCATCTCGCTCGGGTGCCCGCCCAACTTAGCCGTCGCCGCCGCCCTTCATCATCTCCGCAGCCACCGTGCCTCCCACGCGGCCTGGCCGTGCTCGTCGGCGCCACCGTGGACCACCACGACCTCTAGTGCCTCTGGTGGAGCCGGGAAGCTGCACATCGAGTAGATCGAGCCGCCCCCTCTCTTCTTGGGCTCCGGCGATCTTCTCCGTCTCCGGCGGCCTCTGCTGCTCCTAAACTGTCGCCGGCATTTCGTTGCCGCTCGGTGACCCTCCACGTTGCTCCCTTCCCTCTCTTTCACACTCTAGCACGCTCGGTCGCCATCCCCGCGAAGCTTAGCTTGCCGCCGCCCCGCTCCGTCGCCGCCGTGGCCATCGCTGCCGCAGCCCGCGCCCGAGGCCACCATCGTGCTCCTGGTGCTCCCAGGAGCCCAACGCACACACGCACCCCCCCTCACGTGCCCCCTAGCGCCGCCCCGACGAGTCCCGATGCCGGCTACGGCTCGCGATCTCGCCGCCGTCGCCATAGTGCCCCTCCGCGGCCGTCACCACCACCAGTCGTCGCTGCTCAACTCGCATGTCCGAACGCACCATCGCACGCACTCTCTGGTGCCTCGTAGCGCGATCCCGACAAGGCCCCAAACGCCGCCTCCGCCCGTGCTCGCCACCTCCGTCGATCCCGTCCTCCCCTGCTCGCGCAACGACCGCCGCCCGATGCGCGTTGCCGCGGGCGTTTGAGCGCACCTGGCCGGATGTCAAACGGAGCCCTGTGCTCGTTTTTCGGCCGTCTCCGGCGAAGAGCCGCCGTGGGAGAGGCTCGCCGGAGCTCTCTCCGGCGCCCCGCCTACGTGGCACCGCCCAGGGCCGCCCCCGCAGTTGCTGACTGTGGCCCCCAGTGGACCCGTTGACCCCCGTTGACTGGTTTGACCAGTCAACCGTGCTGACTGGGCAACCCCCAATCGCTGACATGTGGCCCCCCATGTTTAATTGAACTAATTTAATTTAAACTGTTCTGCTAATTAGTTTAGTCGCTGATAGATGGGCCCCCCCTGCTAATTAACCTAATTATTTGAATTTAACTCTCAGGTTAACTCACTTTGAATGAGATGTGGGACCCTGATGTCAGGTTTGACCTGAGTTAGCTGGGTTGACTGTTGACCTCATGCTGATGTCATGCTGTTGCAATAAACTCTTTTTCTGTATTAGTTTAAATCTGTTAATTTCATAATATAGTTAAAACTTTGAAAAATGGTAGATAAAAAACCGTAACTCGGATGAAAATGTTTTCTACATGAAAGTTGCTCAGAAAAATGAGACGAATCCGAACACGCGGTCTGTTGACCTGTCAGATGCCTCTAACTATCTGAACATGGAACATTTTCCCCTTCGGTCATTTGTCTGACACAGGTCCGGAACCTGGAAAACATTCCCAGTTGATTTCCCCCTTCACCTTATCGTGTAGCCATACGTTAGGTTACACCCGGCACAACATATTGCCATGTTATGCTTTGTGATGCTTTGTTTACTTTATATTTATTGTTTCTTCCCCCTCTTCTCTCCGGTAGACCCCTAGACCGATGCCGCCCCTATGATCGACTACTTCGACAACGACCCTTCTTCCCTTTCAGCAGAGCTTCCAGGCAAGCCCCCCCTTTGATCATCCCGATATTGCCCATTCCATTCTCTCATGCTTGCATTAGATTTTGCTACTGTAATTGTTTGCTCCTATTCTGATGCATAGCCTACTTTTGTACATGTTGTTGTACCTTACCTGCTTATCCTAAACTGCTTAGTATAGGTTGGTTAGTGATCCATCAGTGACCCCCACCTTGTCCTTGTTGCCCATGCTTCATCATCGAAGACCCGATCAACGGGATCGAAGACCAGGCCCCGGCACCGCACGTCACTTTCCCATAGTTGCTAGACACTACTGGGTTACTATCAAGTGCCGAGGGTGGGACCTCATCAACACTTCTGATGTTAACCCTGTAGTGTAGCTATTCGGTCGTGGTCATCGAGGGTGTTTTCACCTTAACCACTTCTGATACGACTCCGTCGTGCAACCCCTCAAGTGTGAACCTCGAGGGTGGTTCCTCTTACGTTCACCTTGATGATTACATCGAGTGGAATCCATCGAGGGTGGTTCCTTAGGGTTCCCCTTGGTGTTAGACACACAGTTACTATGGTTACTACGACTTTACACTGAACCATGTTACTAAAGACGGGTCGGCCCTAAGGGGTACCCGCGAGAGCTTAATTGCGAGTGATGTGGAGTCGGGTTGACCTGGAAGGTGCCGCCGAGATAATTACGAGGCGTGGCTGGGCATTCTTAGCCCTTGCCGCAAGTCCTCGAGACGGGGCAACGGGATCACATCGATCGTGAGTCTCTGCTCGTTACCGCGTGCTCCTAATCCACCATGATTTGGATATTTGATCCGAGGGGCCTCTGGCCTGATAGCACTAACCATCACGTGGGCATAGTATGGGCGTTCTGCGTCGTATACATCAGCCGAAGCTTAATAGATGTCAGCGACTGAGCGGCGCGCGCCGGGTTGGACTACGTAAGCACCTGCCTTTTTTAAGGAGGTAGCTAGGTCTGCTCACCGGCCGCGTTCGCGACGTGTAGGAGTTCCCGGGGCGATGGCCCATGACCCCTGGGGGCATAGGTTTCATCCGGCATGCTGACCTCTCTATTAAGCCTAGGTCGTGTTGCGGCATATCGTTTGGCCGGGCCCGGGCATGACCCGGGAAAGTGTGTCCGGCCGGAGTTAATCAAGCGTGGTGGGTAAGTTGGTGCACCCCTGCAGGGAAGAAAACATCTATCGATAGCCTGTGCTATGGTAACGGACACTTGGAGTTGTATCCCGATCGATACAACTAGAACTGGATACTTGAGGTGATAACTGGATAGTATGGTTCTGGGATTGCTTTCTTGCAGGGAGTCGAGAAAGGATCTCTGGCCGAGGTTGATAACACTACTACTACTTTACTTTATGCTACTCTTATCTCTTCTGATGCTGCAAGATGCTTGGAGCTGCTTGAAGATGCTAGTCTTCGATATTCTAGGCTTTCCCCTTCTCTTCTGGCATTCTGCAGTTCAGTCCACATATACTACCCTTTTCATTGACACCGATGCATATGTAGTGTAGATCCTTTCTTGCGAGTACTTTGGATGAGTACTCACGGTTGCTTTGCTCCCCCTTTTTCCCCCTTTCCATTCTTCTCGGATGTCACAACCAGATGGTGGAGCCCAGGATCCAGACGACCCCACCGACGACTACTACTACCCCGAGGGTGCCTACTATTACGTGGAGACCGCTGACCAGGAGTAGTTAGGAGGCTCCCAGGCAGGAGGCCTTGCCTTTTTGATCAATGTTGCTTTTGTGCTAACCTTCTTAAGGCAAACTTGTCTAACTTATGTCTGTACTCAGATATTGTTGCTTCCGCTGACTCTTGTGTATTCGAGCTTATGTATTCGAGCCCTCGAGGCCCCTGGCTTGTAATATAAAGCTTGTATTATTTTAATTTGTGTCTAGAGTTGTGTTGTGATATCTTCCCGTGAGTCCCTGATCTTGATCGTACACATTTGCATGTATGATTAGTGTACGATTGAATCGGAAGCGTCACAATGTATGTATGAAAGGGTTGTGTAATGTTTTAAATAATGATTTCATGACTCTGATGTGGCACCGGCCTGCCTAACAAAACGGCCAACCCACACAGTGGCTCACAACTCGTAGTGTACTGCGAGCCACTTGCCACCCCCAGACGCACACACACACATACACCGCGAATCCACCGCAACTACGATGCATGTTAAATTAATTATCCCGCGGTGAACATATGTTACCAAAGGAGGGACGTTTTAATTTTGAAAAAATCACAGAGATCATTAAGACGTTTTAGTACATTAATTGATTGATTTTCTATGGGTATAATGTGCAAAAATGAAATTTGACCTACATGCACACATGACAGTGCACCTAAATGGATTGCAAAAACACATGTGTCTCACTGGGTGCATGTTTACTCCCCGTGCAAAAAATTTCAAACATTGAGAATCTTGATATTTAAATTCTAGTACATCCAAAACTTATTTTTCATGAAACTTATCGTGTTGTCATATGGACACCAATGCAAAGTGGCATTGTACTTATTTTGTCAAATTTGAGACCAGTTTTGATGTAATCTTTATCTAATTACAAAAGGGAGATTATTAATAATTGGGAACCATATCCCAAACGGACTATTTATTCGAACCGTGACATGCTTCGGTTAAGCAATAAAGCGGCAGCATTAATCATCCAAATAGAAAAACAGTATACGTGCCACCGCGCGACCCGTGTGCCGTGCGAGCAGGCGTGAGTTGGCGGGACGCATGCGAGCAGTCCGCCGTGCAGGAAGACGGGGAGACGTGCGTGCAGGTGTGTGAATTGACAGAGGCGTTCTCGCTGCGTAGTGTCATCCTAGCTGTGTGAAACTTTGGTAGGCATGCCAGCAGTCTGGTGCGCAGGCTCACCGGGAGGTGAGCCATCGGTTTGACCGCCGCCCGCCTCTCTCCCACAACTCCATATTAATGGTGCGCCCGAGCGGCCGCACCCCCCATCCTCGCCACACACACAGAATCCTCTCTCTTCGCTTGCATCCTCGACGCCGCTGTCAGTCCTCAAAGCCGTCAGTGTATGAGGATGCCGCCGAAGCACCCCATCGGAGGGAGTGGCGACGCCGGGGCTGCTAAAGCACCCGAGCACGGCGTGGAGATGGACAAAGAGGTTGCCGTCACCGCCGGCGGGTTATCTCTGCACCCTGACATCGTCGACGGTGTTGAGCTTGCACAGCCAGAGGCGGAGTTCCACAACGACTCTAGTGACGACTCCGACGACCACTCCGGCGACGACTCCGACGACGACGGATAGCTTGTTTGTCATCTATACCCATTTATGTGTCAAATAGATCATAGGCTTTCTCTGGTTACTCCTGCCTCCCCCTTTTTGGAATAGAAATCATATGGTTATGTTCTCCCAATCCATGAAATCTGAGTAAGTTTCGTTAGATCCGTGTAGTGTATTGATTGTTTGAATGGTACACATGATAAGTGATTAGTTGTTTCATCTGTGCAAATGATTTCTGCTAGTAATCCAACTAGGGTTAGTGTTCGTGTTAATAATTCCTAGCCAGGACTTGACAATTGATTTTGAATGGCCTACATATGTTTGTGCCATTATTTTCTTCAAGATTGGTCTGTACATAGACGACTGTGCTTAAAAATCGAACCATAATCTCTGGATATGTATAAATAAATACCCATATATTCCTAATCCTACTTCACGCCATGTAATCATTGATTTGATGCCAAATTTGTTTTACTATTGGTATATGTGCTGTCTGACGATGTGGACAGTGAGGATGAAGATGGCCAGAGTAGGTACAAGAGGCAAATCCTGAGGGAGCTTTATGCGGGAATGCATAACAGGCATATTAGGACCTGGAACGGTGGCTATCGATGCCCATTTTGCAACCACAATCTTCATGACGCGTATCTAAGTGTTCTGGCGCATGCAAGAGGACGGACCGTTGGCTCCTTCAAGCAGAAGTATTCTCGGAGGGTGGCACACGACGCGTACGCCGAGTACCTAGAGAAGCTTCAGGATCGTGGCGGCCTGTGAGATGAGATGTGGGATGGATCGAACTATGTAGGCTTGAGTATGCTTAATGATGGTTGAACTATGTACTTATGGTTGAATTATGCTTATGTTCGTGCACGCTTATTATCTATGTCTGAGTATGTTAAATATTTTTTCAAAATTACAAAGGGGGACCAATAAACCATGACGGAGGTAGTACGTCAATCACACATGGTTCCCAAAATTGGAACCGTGTGCAATGACTTTCATTTTGCCTGTTGCGTCAATGACACACGGTTCGCTCTAGCAAACCGTCGCCCCCAAAATTCTTTGTGGGACAGAAAACCCTCACCAGCCAATTCAAAAAAGAAAAAAGAAAACCCTCACCCAGCCCGCCACCCCCTCCAGTACGGTCCCCATTCACACCTGCACAAGCTCCTCTGTGTCTATGCCATGGCACCGCCTATCGCGGCGATAAACACTTAGCTCGACGCATGCCGCCGCCGCCAGGCTGCTGACAAAGCCCACCGCATATCGCCACTTCCGCTTGCCGCCTATCACCATCGACTTTCTCGACGCTGCTCGCGGTCGACCCAGCTCCACTCGGTTGGGGAATCTGCCGTACTTAGGGTTCTTTCTCATGGACGACAAGGTACCTAATTTAATGACATATTATCTCATTTCTTATCCCAGTTCATCTGCCTCCTTTAATCACCTGGCGGAAATCACCGTGAATTCATTTTTATTCGAGCTGATTTGAGGGTTTTCTTTCATTCATAGAATGTACAGTGCGCCGACACTTCAGGACCTTGCGACCTCCTCCAGAGATTCCATCTCACCGTACCAGATAACTTGAGGACGCACGCGGTATGTTCAATCTCACCCTAAATTGGTTAGCATGGCCTACTTTCTTGAACATATTCTAAATATTGCTACATTTGGATAAAAGGTGCCACATGCACCATATACGTCAAAGGGGATTTTCCCCATCTTCTTTCTATATTAGGAAAATTAATGATGTATTGTTCTTTCGATTACTCTCATATTCCCATGACATCATGTTTACCCTATCTATTTAATTATACATTTTTGACCTTCGATTTCAATTGCTGTACAGTTCTTTCAATTTGGGCCCATATTTGCATGTTACCATATTTTCTTTAACAATCCTACCATTTTCTGCAACACATCCCTTGCTATGCAACAGATTATGTAGTGCACAATTTTTCCCTTTACATAGATCAAGGCTCCACGGATGTCATACTGCACACAAACCATGGGTTTACAATCGTTGCTACTGTAAGACTTGATGAACGTGGTGACTCCTATTTTTGCACTGGATTTTGGAAAGAAATTTCTAAGTTTTATGTACTGAAAGTTGGCACTAAAATTGCACTGCACATAAAAGGGCCTGGTCATGAGATATATGCTAACTTCCCCGACAAAATCATACATCCAGACTTTGTTCGAAGTAAGTTTTCTTTTTAACTATCTACATGGTGACTTACCCAGCAATGTCAAATGAATTGTGTAGTATTTAAGCAACCAATTGTTATTCCCTTTTCTTACTATATTCCTACCTAATAACTTCTAGTTACCAATACACTTTTCTATTGCCCTGTTTTAACTAAATATGCCCTGTACTCCCATTTGTATCAGAAAGCGCCGCCGACAAGGAGACTCCAGAGGTGGAGAACGGGGCTGCCAACAAGCAGAGTCGGGGCAAGCTAGAACCGCAAGCGACTCCAGCAGGCCTAGACTTCATCAGCAGCCTCCCCGATGATATGTTGACAATCATCATCTCCCTCCTCCCAATCAAATATGGGGCGCGGACAACCGTCCTTTCCCGGCAGTGGCGCCCCCTATGGAACTCCAGCCCTCTCGACCTCATCGACACCCACGAGCTCTGCCATGGCTATCGCAAAAGCTTGGATGCGTTCTCCAAGATCCTCGGCAGTCACCTTGGCCCAACCAGAGGCCTTAGAATGGGCAAGTTCGTTCCGACGGCAAGGACGAGCCAAGCTTGACGACTGGTTCAGATCCCCCGCCCTAGATCAACTCGAGGAGCTCACTTTTGATGATGGGCATATGCGGTCGCTGCCAACGTCCGCACTCCGCCTCGCGCCCATGCTGCGCGTCGCCAAGTTCAGGAACTACCATCCCCCCTAATGACGCGCCCGCTCTTATTCTACCACGACTGAAGCACCTCGAGCTTGTTGCCGTCTGCCTCTCAAACGGTGACATGGAGTGCCTGCTCCGTGGCTGTACTGCACTCGAGTACCTTCGCCTTCAGGCGATCAATGGGTTGAGTACCTTCCACATCACCTCCATGACTCTTCGGATTATTTATGTGTGTTGCTGGTGCGGCAGGAAGACATCACAATATGTGTACCACGGTATGGTCATTGAGGACACACCTGCACTTGAGAGATTACTTGTAGTTGATCAAGAAGGTCCAACAAGAATCAATGTCATTTCTACGCCGAAATTGACAGTGGTGGGCTACTCATCTCACAAATACTCCGAACTTGTTATCGGATCCACACCCGTTTAGGTACAACAGCCGCCTTCTACCTCTACTTCTACAAATTAACATTATTTCTAATTTTGAAGATGTTTCTTCGTCTGTCATTCAAAAAATAATTCAGACAAGCTTGACCCTGAAACTGCGCACAGTGAAGGTCTTGGCACTAGAATCTATCGGCCCCAACCTGGAGCAAGTTGTCAATTTCCTGAGATGCTTTCCGTGCCGGGAGAAGCTATATATCGAGGTGATGTTCCTTTCCTGTTAAATGTTAACCATAAGGGAGTTCAATTTGTGACACCTTTTTCCTTGTTTACAATGACAATGTACTACGATTTCTGAAGGTTCTTTTGGAGGATTTCAGTACATACATGCCCCCCCATATTGGTTGCTTGATCCATATGGTTACAATCAATAAACATTTCTCCTTTGGATTCATCTGTACTAATTTTCTTAGGGAACTTTTCATCCACTCCAACCTCTTGTGAAGAAGGCTACATTTTTCTAGAATGTAATCAAATGCCCATGTTAATCATGTCAGATCAAAGATGGCATGTTAGTGCATTTTACAAATCCTGCAAACCAAATAGGCATGTAGTAATGTTCAAAACTGCATGTAGGCACTAACACGTTTTCTTCTTTTGCAGATAAGATTAGGCCCATTGGTGGATAATGTGATACAATATAATAATCACGTTGAATGCCTAGATCTGCATCTCTCAGAAATTAGTTTGAACTCCTACCGAGGGACCTTACCGGAGATTATATTCGCCAGGTTCTTTGTTCTCAGAGCAAGGGTGCTGAAGGAAATGAGGTTTGCCCTACATTTATTTCGCAAAAATGAATGGCTTGTTGATCAGCGCCTGCGCCCGTGGCAGAATGGAATAGGCTCCAAAAATGCTGAATTTCATTTTGGAACTTCAGATGACAGAGTAGTCAGAAGTCATCGTGTCAACCCCATACATGACTTCTCAGTGGCTGACCCCTTTTTAAAAATTGCGAGGTTTCGAAACCAGACTTAGAAGCGGTGATATTAGTTTGAACCTCTATGATATCCATGTTCAGCGGATCAGCGCGAGCATTTGCAGCTGATGAGCCGAATTTCATTTCTAATATTAGTTTGAACCTTGTAATCTTTGAATTTGAGCCATATAACTCTGGAATTTGAACCTTGTAATATTTCGAGCTTTTGTGGTACAATTGTTGAAATAGCATCGTATGAGACTCGTATATTGCTAGCACTATTTTGACCTTAATATGCAATGGTCTTAGATTTTATTAACCATTCTCGAATCTGTTTACCTTGTTGATCTCACAGCACACGATCTGTATAGCTAACTCGACTGCGATCTTTGACATTATTGCACACAGTTGGTTTCTTCCACCGTGTGCACTCTAGAGCGCAGAATTAATTATCGCACTCGAGTGTCCATCATCACCCTTCTGTGTAAATTTTACCTCATCGCCCACGGGTAAACTTATGACGGAAGTCATTCCACACACTTCGTTTTTACAAAGCCTTTTGCCAATAAACGCCCATGATTTGTCCCTCTTCTAGCCGGCATGTGGCCAAACTAGCCGGGCGGGAAGCTTGCACGGTAAATAGCGCGGTAGCACGGGAAACAAGCTCACCGACGGTACATTTGGCGCCTCTTCGAGCCCACGCGTGGGGTGCGGTGTTGTCAAGCGTGCACTAGAATACTCCGCTATGAACGCCGTGACAAGACGTGATGATTACAGGCCGGCCGCCCCCCATTTATTACAGCGTCCATTTAACCCTTGTGTCTCTTAAACCTTTCGATCACGCCCCACCATTGCAATAAGCACACCCACCATGAGAAATTCTTAGAGGGTATCCTCCATGGCTCCAATGGCGCTCCGAGCGGCTGCCGACGTCGAGCAGCAGTTCACCATGCGTGCCGTGGTGGACACCCATAGAAGGTTCATGGACCTCTTGGTGGTGTATACCAACGACCCGGTCTGGGTGGAGCACTCCATCCACATCATGGAGCTGTTGCTTGCCGAGGAGAAGTACAAGGTGGTCGGGTTCGACCTCGAGTACACCCGCGCTCGTGCCGGGTCTCATCCCAAGGTCGCCGTCACCCAGATGTGCGTGCGCCACCACGTCCTTGTCTACCACTACTGCCTGGCCACAAGGCCTTGCGAGCGTTTCGCTAGGTTTGTCAACAACCCCCATTACATGTTCGCTACGGTGGACATCACCAATGATGTAAAGGTGCTCGAGAATTCGGGCATCGCCTGCCAGAATCTTGTCGACATCCAGCGCCAATACAAGATCTAGGGCAGCAAGGAGCATGAGAAGGACTCTATGGTTCACCTCGCCGAGGCCATCATCGACCCCTACTACAGAGACATGAAGGATTCGTGCAACAAAGGCAAGCGTGCCTGGCACTCGGCCTGGATGGACAAACTCGACAAAGCTCACGTCGTGTACGCGGCCAAGGAGGCACACACGAGCTACGACATATACAGGCGGATCGTTGACATGAGGAAGTGCCTCCTTCCCCAAAACGGCCAGGGATCCAGCCAGAAGCAGAGCAATGGCAAGCGTCGTTGCAACAATAAGTAGATGATTAGATCCTCATTTCTCCTACTTTAGTATGCATGTAATTGCTTATTTTGGTGTGTGGAAATGTTATGTATGTAGTCACTTGTGTAATTGTATGCTTAATTTGGTTATGCAATGCTGTCTTTTTAAGTATATATGTTGATGCTCTGTAGACAGAGCGTAGATGTTGTGCGGACAAAGAAAATCACATTGCGCACGGACTAAACAATGGAACCCGTCGATGATGTTTTCATCAATCACTCACAATTGTATACCAGCAATCGTTTGCTCACAACACACACGGCTTGTTAGCAGTAATCGTCTGTGTTGTTATTGGCCTTCGCACACGTTTCCGATTACAGACCTGTTTGCTGCGTATCACACACATCTTGATATATTGAACCATTTCTGTTCTCTTATCTCAATGCAAACAATTCATCCGACTGAACCGCATGCCGTATATTGCACACACCTTGATCTGGCTGACCGTTTCTTTTGCGTTGCCTAATCACAAACAGTTCATCCGAGTGAACCGTAAGCCGTATGTCGCACACGCCTTCATCTGGCTGCCCGTTTCTTTTGTTCTTCCACATCGCAATTGAACTGAACCGTATGCCTAGCATCACACACGCAACTAAAATCTGAACCATGTTCGATGCATCCTCCATTGCAAACGTTTTGCACCTTTTTTACGGTTTTTTACACCACTGATTGTGATTATTGCATCGCACACAGTTTCGTCGAAGGGTCTCTTATTGTATTGTCGCGTTAGCAGCAATCTGCAGTAGTGAGTTCTAAGGTTGCGGATCATGTCAATAGACTCATCAAGGGTAGGATGCAAAGGATCAACATGGGGTGCACAAGGGCTAGTAATGTACTTGTTCAAATGATATTCATTGAAAATCACAAGCATCTCATTTTTCCACTCATGAAAGAACTCTCCATCAAGTATAGGCACTCTACGTCTAAGACTCCCCAACGTAGACTCATCCATCTTCCTCCAAAGGTGATTAAACCAAAGCAATGGAGACCAATGCTCTGATACCAATTGAAAGGATCGAGAAGAGATGTCTAGACGGGGGTGATTAGACCCTCAACAAACAAAAGTAGTAGTTTTTAATTACTTCAAGTTAAGATGGGGTTTTTAGCACAACTTTAAACATACACAATACATTTCAAGCAAGCATGGTAAGAGTATATGAGCAGCGGTAAGTAAAGCATGTACTTTGCAAGAAAGTAAAGGGATGGGATTGGAGTATGCAAATGCAATTGGAGACACGAAGAATTTTTTCGTGGTTTCGATAGGTGGTGCTATCATACATCCACGTTGATGGAGACATCAACCCACGAAGGGTAACGGTTGCGCGAGTCCACGGAGGGCTCCACCCATGAAGGGTCCACGAAGAAGCAACCTTGTCTATCCCACCATGGCCATCGCACATGAAGGACTTGCCTCACTTGGGTAGATCTTCACGAAGTAGGCGATCTCCTTGCCCTTACAAACTCCTTGGTTCAACTCCACAATCTTGACGGAGGATCCCAAGTGACACCTAACCAATCTAGGAGACACCACTCTCCAAAAGGAAATAGATGGTGTGTTGATGATGAACTCCTTGCTCTTGTGCTTCAAATGATAGTCTCCCCAACACTCAACTCTCTCTCATAGATTTGGATTTGGTGGAAAGATGATTTGAGTAGAAAGCAACTTGGGGAAGGGTAGAGATCAAGATTCTTGTGGTTGGATTGGACTGTCTTGGTTTCAACACATGAGTAGGTGGTTCTCTCTCAGAAAATGAATGGTACAAGTGTAGGCACGTTCTGATGGCTCTCCTCAGGAATGAAGAATGGGTGGAGGGGTATATATAGCTGAGGGAGTCCTCGATTAAGGGGTCCTAAGATGGTTAGGCTATGTGACGTGGGCCGGACTAATGGGCCGTGAAGGTACAATATAGAAGACCTTTCCCCGTGTCCGGATGATGCTCTCCTTGGCGTGGATAGCAAGCTTGGCGGCTAGTCATATAGTTTCCTTTCTCTATAAACCGACTTTGTACAACCCTAGCCCTCTCCGGTGTCTATATAAATTGAAGGGTTTAGTCCGTAGAGGCGAACACAATCATAAAGGCTAGACATCTAGGGTTTAGCCATTACGATCTCGAGGTAGATCAACTCTTGTAACCCCTATACTCATCATAGTTAATCAAGTAGGAATTAGGGTATTACCTCCATTAAGAGGGCTCGAACCTGGGTAAACATCGTGTCCCCCGCGTCCTGTTACCTTCGATCCACAAACGCATAGTTTGGGACCCCCTACCCGAGATCGGCCAGTTTTGACACCAACATTGGTGCTTTCATTTGAGAGTTCCTCTGTGTTGTCGATAGAAGGATGATGGCTTGCCTTGTCGTCAATGACAAAATCAGCTCTAGAAGGGCCCTAGTTCCTCGGCAGATCCTCCAGGTCGGCAGTTTCACCATGGGCGCCCGTCCGGCTGTTAATCCCAAGGCGGTCCCACAGATTGCCAAAATCATCTCCGCATCAACCCCGAAAGCATCGATAAGATGGATTCGCTAGATCGCATCGCAATCGTGGGGGTCGCAACAGATTATGATCTGATTGGGCTTAAACCCGATCAGAGGGAAATCAGGTCCCCACCTGTCACTCACCTGGTGACTGTCGTGGAAGGGCAAGTTGAGGATACCGCTCCTCCTATGCCAAAAACAAACTATGTTCGGATCTCCGAGCCTTGCGAGCCGGACACCCATCTTCGAGAAGAGACCATCTATCCTCCGAACATGGAATCAGGCATTGAGCCTAAAAACCCCAAGGACACTCCGGATCCTGGGCCAGTGAACTCAGAAATTTTTCAAAATCCGGATTCCACAGTGGGTCAGGGTTCAGATTTAAGCCCACCCGCCCACCACAATCAATATTCTCCAAGCAATTCCGGTCCCACGGACATATGCGATTTAATGTATATAGGGCAGCAACCTTAGGAAACATTCCATCACTTTTGGGCTAGATTCCTACTTGTTAAAAACAAGATTAAAGATTGTTGCGACGACGATGCGGTATCAGTCTTTTGCCGCAACTGTACGGATGAGGGGATCCTCAATGCCCTCAACCGACGCTGCATACTACACTTTACAGATTTGGCACACATAGTACAAAAGTATTGCACAATGGAAAGCGCCTGGAAAGCCCAGGCAGCTCGGTGGGAACCACCGGCCTTTAAGCCACACACCGGTCGGGCAAAAAGCATGCACCCTCGCGGGGCACCAGATCATCACTTCACGGACAAAAAAATTAAGCCCTTAACGGGACATAGAACCGTCCTTGATGAATGGCTCGACAAGCCTTGTCAGATACACACGATGCCGAATTCCGAACCGACACATAGCCTTTGGGCATGTTGGATACTCTGGCAGGTGGCTAAGAGCGGTGAGGCCATCCTCACCAACACTACCCCAGAGAAGTACTCCTCGGAGGATAACGATCTCAATGTATTTACGGTCTTCGAGACCTTTTCTTCAAATAATTGGCATAAAAGGGTGCTCGCGACCTCGCCGAAGTCAACCAAGTAGCCGCAATCAATCCCTGGAATAACATGGCGATAACCTTCAACGCTGCTGACGAACCACGGGCCCGATCAGTCCGAGCACCAGACGCTTTAGTTCTAAACCCAGATGTGGATGGCTTTCGGCTCACCAAAGTGCTCATGGATGGGGGCAGCGGATTGAACCTCATCTATGAGGACACGCTCGACAAAATCAAAATGGACAAGAGCCGCATCGACCAAGGCAGTACAACCTTTCGAGGTATTATCCTTAGTCGAGAAGCGTGATGTTCGGGAAAAATAAAACTTGATGTGGTATTCGGCACGCCTGAGAACGACAGGTCCGAAGAGTTAATCTTCCAGGTGGCACCTTTCAACAGTGGATATCATGCCCTATTGGGGCGAGATGCATTCACACGCTTTCAAGCCATCCCTCATTACGGGTACATGAAGCTCAAAATGCCCTGGCCCAACGGAGTTATCACTATCGCCAGTGATCCGGACATAGCACTCCGCTCTGAAACAAAACCGCATCCCTGGCCGTCGCGGCACTATCCGAGGCCCTTGCAGCCGAGCAGCTCACCACTCTGCGTTCCACAGTGGATAGAGATGACGTAATCCTTGACAAAAGGCCTAAATCCACTTCTTTCAAACCAGCAGACGAAATAGTCAAATTCCAAGTTCACCCGACGGATCCTAATAAAACAGCAGCCAATGTTAGGTACGTTGAAGCAGGCTATATAGCGGCAGCGCCTTCTCTCCCAATCTGGAGATAAAGCGGCTCAAGGCTGCCGCTATATAGCCTGCTTCAACGTACCTAACTGGACGGATGCGGCAACAGCCGGGTTGGAAGAAATAAAAACTCTGCTAGCAAACAACCCAATCCTTGCCGCACCTAACATCGGCGAACCTATGCTACTGTATATATCTGTAACTCGCTAGGTGGTGAGCGCAGTACTCGTCGTCGAACGAGAAGAAGAGGGACATAAATTCCCACTCCAAAAACCCGTATACTACGTATCGGCGGTTCTCACACAATGCAAATCCCAATACCCACACTATCAAAAGATATTATATGCGGTTTTCATGGCATCTCGAAAGCTGCGACACTACTTTCAAGAGTGATCGATCACGGTGGCCTCCGAGGTACCACTCAATGACATCATAAACAATCGAGACGCCACCGGCCGCATTGCAAAATGGGCCATCGAGCTCCTGCCATTTGAAATAACGTACAAACCACGCCGAGCCATTAAATCTCAGGTGTTGGTCGACTTCGTCGCCGAATGGACAGAAGCCGGACTCCCTAAAGAGTACGGCACATACCCCAACTGGGTGATGTACTTCGATGGCTCTAAAATGTTAGCCGGATTGGGGGCCGGTGTCATCCTAACATCCCCTATAGGGGACACAGTCCGTTACGTATTGCAAATCATGTATACGGACTCCAATAACGCAGCCGAATATGAGGCACTCACATTTAGCCTTTCTTGCAACCATTTAGTTTCTAAATGCTTATGCCTCTTGCAATATCTATCTTCCCTATTTGGTATGTACTTGCAAACCCAATGCACTCCGCAAAAATTGACATGTTTATAGGAGACATTTTCATCATAACTAGTGCAATTATCATTAGTACTATGGATATTCAAGGAGTTCATACTAACAACATTGCAATCATGCTCATCATTCAAAGACTTAGTGCCAAACATTTTAATGCATTCTTCTTCTAACACTTTGGCACAATTTTCCTTTCCATCATACTCACGAAAGATATTAAAAAGATAAAGCATATGAGGTAAACTCAATTCCATTTTTTTGTAGTTTTCTTTTATAAACTAAACTAGTGCTGAAACAAGAAACAAAAAGATTTGATTGGAAGATCTAAAGATATACCTTTAAGCACTCACCTCCCTGGCAACGGCGCCAGAAAAGAGCTTAGTTGGCGGGGTGTGAGTGCCGCTTACCTAGCCTCCCCGGCAACGGCGCCAGAAAAGAGCTTGATGTCTACTACGCAACCTTCTCCTTGTAGACGTTGTTGGGCCTCCAAGTGCAGAGGTTTGTAGGACAGTAGCAAATTTCACTCAAGTGGATGACCTAAGGTTTATCAATCCGTGGGAGGCGTAGGATGAAGATGGTCTGTCTCAAGCAACCCTGCAACCAAATAACAAAGAGTCTCTTGTGTCCCCAACACACACAATACAATGGTAAATTGTATAGGTGCACTAGTTCAGCGAAGAGATGGTGATACAAGTGCAATATGGATGGTAGATATAGGTTTTTGTAATCTGAAAATATAAAAACAGCAAGGTAACTAATGATAAAAGTGGTAACCAAATAACAAAGAGTCTCTTGTGTCCCCAACACACCCAATACAATGGTAAATTGTATAGGTGCACTAGTTCAGCGAAGAGATGGTGATACAAGTGCAATATGGATGGTAGATATAGGTTTTTGTAATCTGAAAATATA
The DNA here is from genome assembly GCF_002575655.3 of Aegilops tauschii subsp. strangulata. Lineage (NCBI taxonomy): Eukaryota > Viridiplantae > Streptophyta > Magnoliopsida > Poales > Poaceae > Aegilops > Aegilops tauschii. The sequence continues at coordinate 284,354,323 of NC_053036.3, forward strand.
AAAACAGCAAGGTAACTAATGATAAAAGTGAGCACAAACGGTATTGCAATGCTAGGAAACAAGGCCTAGGGTTCATACTTTCACTAGTGAAAGTTCTCTCAACAATAATAACATAATTGGATCATATAACTATCCCTCAACATGCAACAAAGAGTCACTCCAAAGTCACTAATAGCAGAGAACAAACGAAGAGATTATGGTAGGGTACGAAACCACCTCAAAGTTATTCTTTCTGCTCGATCTATTCAAGAGTCCGTAGTAAAATAACACGAAGCTATTCTTTCCGTTCAATCTATCATAGAGTTCGTACTAGAATAACACCTTAAGACACAAATCAACCAAAACCCTAATGTCACCTAGATACTCCAATGTCACCTCAAGTATCCGTGGGTATGATTATACGATATGCATCACACAATCTCAGATTCATCTATTTAAACCAATCACAAAGTACTTCAAAGAGTGCCCCAAAGTTTCTACCGGAGAGTCAAGACGAAAACGTGTGCCAACCCCTATGCATAGGTTCATGGGCGGAACCCGCAAGTTGATCACCAAAACATACATCAAGTGGATCACGTGATATCCCATTGTCACCACAGATAAGCACGACAAGACATACATCAAGTGTTCTCAAATCCTTAAAGACTCAATCCGATAAGATAACTTCAAAGGGAAAACTCAATCCATTACAAGAGAGTAGAGGGGGAGAAACATCATAAGATCCAACTATAATAGCAAAACTCGCGATACATCAAGATCGTATCACCTCAAGAACACGAGAGAGAGAGATCAAACACATAGCTACTGGTACATACCCTTAGCCCCGAGGGTGAACTACTCCCTCCTCGTCATGGAGAGAGCCAGGATGATGAAGATGCTACCGGTGAGGGATCCCCCCTCCGGCAGGGTGCCGGAACAGGGTCCTGATTGGTTTTTGGTGGCTACAGAGGCTTGCGGCGGTGGAACTCCCGATCTATTATGTTCCCCGAAGGTTTTAGGGTATATGGGAATATATAGGCGAAAGAAGTCAGTAAGGGGAGCCACGAGGGGCCCACGAGGGTGGAGGGTGCGCCCCCTGGCTTGTGCTCTCCTCGTTGGTCCCCTGACGTGCACTCCAAGTCTCCCGTATTGCTTTCTTTCAAAAAATAACTTTTCCGAAGGTTTCATTCCGTTTGGACTCCGTTTGATATTCCTTTTCAGCGAAACACTGAAACAAGGAGAAAAACATAAACTGGCACTGGGCTCTGGGTTAATAGGTTAGTCCCAAAAATAATATAAAAGTGTTTAATAAAGCCCATAAACATCCAAACAGATAATATAATAGCATGGAACAATAAAAAATTATAGATACGTTGGAGACATATCACGGACATCCTTGCTCGAATGGGCGCTAAACGTGACCCCATCCCGCCTAACACCTTCGTGGAAAGGCTCTTTAAGCCATCCGTGGTATGGCAGGACGAGAGCGGAAATACCAGTCCGGCGCCGATCACGCCCCCAGATGCCGAACACAATTCAGACATCATCGGGGGCTCGGGCACAAAACCAATGCCTTCCGCCCATGTAATCATGGCGGTAATCGCTCCATGGACCGAACCCTTCCTGGCCTACCTTAATAGGCGGGAGCTCCCTGAGGACCAGAATGAGGCTCGTTGCATCGTTCGACGCTCGAAAGCCTACAAGGTTCATGAAGGAGAACTCTACAAGAAAAGTACTACCGGAGTCCTTCAAAGTTGTATCTCCGAAGAGGAGAGGCGGCAGCTCTTGGCCGAAATCCATGCTGGTCTTGGTGGCCACCACACCGCAGCTCGGCCCCTTGTAAGTAAGGCCTTCCGTACTGGTTTTTTCTGGCCCACGACCCGAGCAGATGCACAGGCCCTCGTCCAACGTTGTGTCGGATGCCAGCTTTTTGCTAATCAAAGCCATATGCCGCCTACTGCCCTATGAACAATCCCCATTACTTGGCCTTTTGCATTCTGGGGGCTGGACATGGTCGGACCCCTTAAAGGGGGAAGCCATAAGAAAAAATACTTGCTGGTTATGGTAGATAAATTCACTAAGTGGATAGAAGCCAAACCAGTTAAAACGGCTGAAGCTAGACCAGTGATAGATTTCATATCCGGTGTTGTACACCGTTATAGTGTCCCACATAGCATCATCACTGACAACGGCTCTAACTTTACAGCCGACGAGGTAAAAACTTGGTGTGCTAATCTGGGCATCAAACTAGATTACGCCTCCATATATTACCCTCAAACAAATGGTCAAGTCGAACAGGACAATGGCCTGATAATGAGCGGCATTATACCCAGACTAGTGCGATCCTTAAAGGAGTCGGATAAACATTGGGTTGAGGAGCTCGACTCCGTACTCTGGGGTCTACGGACCACACCGAATCGCAAGACCGGATACACACCGTTCTTCATGGTGTACGGCGTAGAGGTTGTCTTGCCCTCCGATATTATTCATGACTCACCTCGAGTGCGCATGTAGGAGGAGAGAGAGGCCGAGCTCGATCGGCAGGACGACTTAGACGGCCTGGAGGAGGAGCGCGACGTCACAAAAGCCCGTTCCGCATTCTATCAACAACAAGCTCAAAGATACCAAAGCAGAGAAGTGCGGGCTAAGACTTATAATGTCAGTGAACTCGTTCTACGCCTACCAGAGAAGAAAAAGGACAAGCTCAAGCCCAAGTGGGAGGGTCCCTTCATTATGGATGAAGTTCTCACTGGAAGAGCCTATCGCCTTCGCAATGCATCGGACAAACGCTTGGAGCCGAACCCATGGAACGGTGCCAGACTCCAAAGATTCTACATCTAAGTCCGGACACATTGTTCGTTACCTTTTTCTCCTTTTTCTTTTTTCCCTTTTTCTTTTTGTTTCTTTTACGACTTCTAGTGTGTGTTCGGGTAAGCCGCACACTTGAGGGGTACACATCCTTAAATGTACATACCCCACCATAACCGGGGGCTTCCTTCAATAGAAGCCTAGTATTATTTCAAGCATAAAGCTCACCATATATATGTGTATTGTTTACTCATATACGTCTTGTCTTCGCCATTATAAGCATCTCTATGACTTAAGTTTTTGCCAAGCTGGGTTGCCTGGCTCCTTTGCTTATGCCCTACTTTCCCGCTTGTTCGGCTAGGGCATAAAGGGAGCACCTCTGCGATTGTTACAACCGGGTCATTCGGGCATGTACCTCAGACGGGTGAAGCCGAAAGCTAGCGTTCTTAAGGGAATAATTGGTCGGCGGACAAAATGACGAACTACCTTCGTAGCAATATAAACTACCAAAAATACAAAGACTCCTGTGATTCTTTCGCACCACAGCTTAGTCATGCATAAACGCATGCCGACCCAGGGAGAGGAACCCTTAACGGAACTATTCTTCCTGGAAGATGTTTCTTACATTCAAAAGTAATATAACATAACTCCCCGAATACAGCTTGTTTGTCAATCATTATGACCGGATCGCCTGTTTTCCGAACATACTTGGTGTTTTCCACCGGTATAGTATTCGGAAACACTCCACCCTTGGGTTTCGGAGGCTGAAGCGGAAAGTCTGCCATGACAATCTTTTAAAATTCGGCCAGAGATAAGTTTGCTGATAAAGTGTATTGTCACATAAAATCGCACGCCTACTCTTTATCTATGCCATCTATCAGGCTGTCTAGTTTACAGTCTTGCTGTGAAAATTTGGCGGCTATCTTTACTTGATCATACACCAAGATAACCGGAATTTCTTGTCCGTCCGGTCCCCGAGGTCCGACCCGGGCCATATGATTCGGATCAAGTCTGGTATACCATGTTTTCACCATGGGCCAGGCCTCTCGTGCACCCTCTCGACATGCCGATGCCTTCCACAACTCAAAACGAAGATGACCTCCTCTGAACAGCTCTGCGAGCTCCCCCATTAGTCCCGGAGGAGAATCGGATGGCCATAAAGCCTTAGCCATATTCCTCATTGCTTTCCGAGCTCGCTCATGCACTTTGGATAACAGTTGTAGTAAGTCGCCTTGAAATCCGAACACTTCTCCTTCAGGCCGCCTAGTTAACAAACCTACAAGAACAAATCTTGTAAAAATTCTCCATCAAGGGATCTTATGAAGGTAAGGTTCAGGACATACTAAATATGCCGCCTTTCAGCTTTTGGTTCTCCTTCAAAGCATCCGACAGTTGGGCTCTTCTGTCCTTTAGCTCCTCGGCTTGCTTGATGTTGGTATCATGTAGTTTGTTCTTCTTATTAATGGTCCATGTTAATACACGTTGACCAGCAGCTTCTTGCCCTTCGGGATGTTGCTTGTCCGCCTGAGCGGCCTTTAGCCTCTCCTCCAACTGATCTGCCGATCCTGCTGCCGTAAATAAAAAAATGAATATTTAAAAATCCTTGTAAGCACAGGATCGTATTTTCCAGACACTGTTGTGCTTACCATCCGAAGCCTTCTGGGATTTCTTCAAATCTTCTAGTTCGGCAGTGGCAACAGCTAGCTTGGTCCGACATTCTTCAAGCTCCTAAGACAGCGTGTTATTTTTCGCCGTGAGTACCTGATAACATTAAATGACCCTTAAATCGGTTGGGTCAACTGCTTCAAGTCTCGGGGGCTACTGGCATATGATTATTGAATCCACACTAAGTTTTTACCCGCATATCTTTTGAAAGTTGGTGAGTGGCTCCGGCAAGTCCATCCCGAGCAGCTCGGATGTATGCATCCGCTGAGCTGAGGGCATTGAATGCCTCTTTCGGTGAAACTTGGGTCGCGCATGGCCTCTTTCCTCCGCCGATGATTCATCGCGCTCTCCACTTCGGAATTGGTGACGGATACATTATCTGAATCCTCTTGGAGATGACAATCCGACATTTTACCCGTATCGACCCTAGTCCTTATGGCAGGGTCTGGGGCTGGATTGGTCTATGCACGGCCGGCGAGGTCCCCGGATATAGTCCGGCGTTTGCTCTTCCTGCGAGATAGCCCAAAGAAAAATGTCACGATTCGATCTGTCCACCGGGTACGTGTTAAAAACTATACCTCTTCGATGACAGCGAGGGCTCAGTAGTATCACCATCGGCCTTTCTTTTCAAAGACTCGCCCCGCGCAGGTGTCGCCTTCTTAGAAGACACCTTTGATACAGCTCGGCGAGACAAGCGTCGCCCCTTTGGAGCACGAGACAGTGCGGTGGGTGAGGCACAATGTGAAAACTCTTTTGGAGGAGACGTCTCCTGGGTACTTTACATGGGAGGAACGGAGAAGGCCGGGGTAATCGGTTGTAATGGCTACTTCCGTGCCGTCATAGCTCGCCTGATAAAAAACTCCCTCCTTAAGATCTATAAATATGTCCGGATCTTCTTCATATCCGGGATCTAAGTCCCGAATATGGTCCTCTGGCTGCGTAGCAGGGCTGTAGATCCCCTCGATGATCTTTCTCCATTCCTGTCAAAAAGCAGCCAGATTAAATTCGGCTAGCATAGATCCTGGAGAAAGGTTGAGTAAAGCCAATAATTGAAAAACTCACCCAGGGGATGGGGTTGTACATGGAAAAGCCTTCCCGACATGTTAAATGAGCGAAGTCTTCATTCTCCCCTTTGTACAGATCAACTAAGATGGCGGCCAGGGTGGAAAAATTATCTGGACCTTTGCGTAGACAACGGGACGCATCGTCCTCTCCATTATAATTCCACGTGGGGAGACCTCTAGATTGGAGCGGCTGAACGCATCGGGTTGCGGAAATTGCCATTACCTCAATTATAGACAGCCTGGAGTTGGCAAGTACTCTGATCTTGCTTGCTAGCCTCGAAACCTCCGCACTATCTTCTTCGAGGCTTAGGGGACGCCAGCTGGCGTGCTTCTTTAAAGGAGCGCTGGAGAATTCGGGAAGACCGCGACGGATTGGGTCCGGAAGAATGACGTCTTCAATATAAAACCACTTCGAGGGCCACTCTTCGGATGCCTTCTTCGGAGTGCCGGATAGGTATCCAGTCCCGGCTATGCACCATACTTCAGCGCCGCCCACCTTGAATATGGATCCCTTTGGGGAGCGGGGGACAAGGCAGAAAAATTTCCGCCATAGCTTGAAATGGGCCTCGCAGCCTAGGAATAGCTCGCAAAGAGCAACGAAGCCCGCGATATGCAGGATGGAGCCCGGCGTCAGATTGTGCAGTTGAAGGCCGTAATACTCCAGTAGACCTCTGAGGAAAGGATGAATAGGAAATCCTGCGCCTCTCAATTGGAAGGAAACAAAGCACACCCGCTCCTCTTTAGAAGGATTGGGGAAATTCTCCGCCAAGGCTTCGCCGTCGATGGAAGTTACTCCAGCCCGAACGGAGACTAGATCCGCGGGAGGAAGGTACCCCTGCATCTGAAGTTTGCTCAGATGGGCATGGGATACCGAACAACTTTCCCAGTTGCCTTTTTGAGGGTCATTGGGGCGCGAGGAGGAGCTAGGAGCGTTAGCCATGTGTGGGCGATTTCCTATGGCAAGCTCTAAGGATTTCCGCGTGGTGGGGAATGGTTGCTGAGATCCAATCTCTTTATATAGGCGCCTTTCCCGCCTGGTCGAGGGGTTATTTGTAAAAACACCTAGACTGTTCACATTCATTTGACATGTGGAAGCCGAGGCGACGGCAGTGAAGAAACGGTATTTAATGGGCAGCCGAACTATCCTCAATCTGAAGTACAATGGAGAACCCGCCTTGTAAAGCCGAAGACATAAAGCCGGATACTACATCATCATTGAAGGCAAGTTCGGGGGCTACTGAGGGAGTCCTGGATTAAGGGGTCCTCGGATGGTCAGACTATGTGACGTGGGCCGGACTAATGGGCCGTGAAGGTACAAGATAGAAGGCCTTTCCCCGTGTCCGGATGGGGCTCTCCTTGGCGTGGATAAGAAGCTCGGCGGCTAGTCGTATAGTTTCCATTTTCTGTAAACCGACTTTGTACAACCCTGGCCCTCTCCGGTGTCTATATAAACCGGAGGGTTTAGTCCGTAGAGGCGAACACAATCATACAGGCTAGACATCTAGGGTTTAGCCATTATGATCTCGAGGTAGATCAACTCTTGTAACCCCTATACTCATCATAGTTAATCAAGCAGGAAGTAGGGTATTACCTCCATTAAGAGGGCCCGAACCTTGGTAAACATCGTGTCCCCCGCGGGCCCCCTACCCGAGATCGGCCGGTTTTGACACCGACAATAGCCTCCAAACAAAATCTATCCATTCCACACAATTTACCAAGCTCGGTGGGACCGAATCATGAAACTCGGTCAGACCGGTTTAGTTCAAAATGAGAACGTTAGGCTTTTCGGTGGGACCGATATGATCAACTCGGTGGGACCGATGTGCTAGGGTTAGGGTAAAACCTCAACTCGATTTGACTGATTACACAAACTCGGTGAGACCGATTTTGGTAAGAAGCAAAACAGAGAGTTGGTCATGCAAACTTGGTGGGACCGATTGCATATCTCGGTGAGACCGAAATGATTGCAACAGGCAGCAGAGAGTTTGCACGCCCATCTCGGTGAGACCGAGATCCCGTCGGTGAGACCGAACTGATTAGGGTTTCTGGCAGTGGCTATGTCAAGTAAACTCGGTGGCGCCGGATAGATCAAATCAGTGTGGCCGAGTTTGACTTTTGGTTTGGGACATATGTGGAAATGAGAAAGTGGTTGAGGGCTTTGGAGCATATCACTAAGCACTTTGAGCAAGCAAGCCATTAAGCAACACCTCATCCCCTTTTAATAGTATTGGATTTCCTATGGACTCAATGTGATCTTGGATCACTAAAATGGAAATGTAGAGTCTTGAGCTTTTGAGCTTTTGCCAATCTTCTGTCCTTAGCATCTTGAAGGGGTTCCACATCCTCTTGTCCATGCCACTCCACTGTTGAACTCACCTGAAATATACTAGGTGAAAATATTAGTCCAACAAGAGATATATTGACATTAATTACCAAAATCACCTAGGGAGCACTTGTGCTTTGACCAATGCACCCCAAGGTAATATTCAAGGACAACCAAGCATCTAAGCTTGGGGATGCCCCGGATGGCATCCTCTCTTTCGTCTTCGTCTATCGATAAATTTACTTGAGGCTATATTTTTATTCACCACATGATATGGGTTTTGCTTGGAGCGTCTTGTATGATATGAGTCTTTGCTTTTTAGTTTGCCACAATCATCCTTGCTGTACACACCTTTTGAGAGGGACACACATGAATTGTGAATTTATTAGAATACTCTATGTGCTTCACTTATATCTTTTGAGCTAGGCAATTTGCTCTAGTACTTCACTTATATCTTTTTTAGAGCACAGTGGTGGCTTTATTTTATACAAATTGTTGAACTCTCATGCTTCACTTATATTATTTCGAGAATCTCTAAACAGCATGGTAATTTGCTTTGGTTATGAATTTAGTCCTAATATGATGGGCATCCAAGAGAGATATAATAAAAACTTTCATATAAAGAGCGTTGAATGCTATGTGAAGTTTGATTCCTTATGATTGTTTTGAGATATGAAGATGGTGATATTAGAGTCATGCTAGTGAGTAATTGTGGATTGGTAGAAATACTTGTGTTAAAGTTTGTGATTCCCGTGGCATGCACGTATGGTGAACCGTTATGTGATGAAGTCGGAGCATGATTTATTTATTGATTGTCTAATGAGTGGCGGTCGGGGACGAGCGATGGTCTTTTCCTACCAATCTATCCCCCTAGGAGCATGCGTGTAGTACTTTGTTTTGACGACTAATAGATTTTTGCAATAAGTATGTGAGTTCTTTATGACTAATGTTGAGTCCGTGGATTATACGCACTCTCGCCCTTCCACCATTGCTAACCTCTCTAGCACCGCGCAACTTTCGCCGGTGCATTAAACCCACCATATACCCTTCCTCAAAACATCCACCATACCTAACTATTATGGCATTTCCATGGCCATTTCGAGATATATTGCCATGCAACTTCCACCGTTCCGTTTTATTATGACACGCACCATCATTGTCATATTGCTTTGCATGATCATAAGATAGCTAGCTTGATGTTTTGATGTTATTGCTATGCTAGATCATTGCACATCCCTGTACACCGCCGGAGGCATTTATATAGAGTCATACATTGTTCTACGTATCGAGTTGTAATTCTTGAGTTGTAAGTAAATAAAAGTGTGATGATCATCATTATTAGAGCATTGTCCCATGTGAGGAAAGGATGATGGAAGCTATGATTCCCTAACAAGTTGGGATGAGTCTCCGGACTTTATAAAAAATAATGAGGCCAAAGAATCCCACAAAAAATAAAAGAGGCCAAAGAAGCCCACAAAAAATGAGAGAAAAGAGAGAAGGGACAATGTTACTATTCTTTTTCCACACTTGTGCTTCAAAGTGGCACCATGATCATCATGATAGAGAGTCTCCTATATTGTCACTTCCATATACTACTGGGAATTTTTCGTTTTATAACTTGGCTTGTGTATTCCAATGAGGGTCTTCCTCAATTGCCCTAGGTCTTCATGAGCAAGCGAGTTGGATGTAGAACCCACTTAGTTTCTTTTTTAGCTTTATACACTTATAGATCTAGTGCATCTGTTGCATGGCAATCCCTACTCACTCACATTGATATCTATTGATGGTTATCACCATAGCCCATTGATACGCCTAGTTGATGTGATACTATCTCCTTCTTTTTGTCTTCTCCACAACCACCATATTCTATTCCACCTATAGAGCTATATCCATGGCTCACGCTCGTGTATTGCGTGAGAGTTGAAAAGGTTTGAAAACATAAAAAGTATGAAACAATTGCTTGGCTTGTCATCGGGGTTGTGCATGATTTAATACTTTGTGTGATGAACATGGAGCATATCCAGACTATATGGTTTTGTAGGGATAACTTTCTTTGGCCATATTATTTTGAGAAAACATGATTTCTTTATTAGTATGCTTGAAGTATTATTGTTTTTATGTCAATATTAAACTTTTGTTTTGAATCTTATGGATCTGAATATTCATGCCAAAATAAAGAAAATTGCATGGATAATTATGTTAGGTAGCATTCCACATCAAAAAATTTGTTTTTACCATTTACCTACTTGAGGACGAGCAGGAATTAAGCTTGGGGATGCTTGATACGTCTCCAACATATCTATAATTTTTGATTGTTCCATGCTATTATATTATCAATTTTAGATGTTTTATATGGATTAATATGCTATTTTATATTATTTCTGGGACTAACTTATTAACCTAGATCCCAGTGCCATTTTCTTTTTTCCCTTGTTTTTAAGTTTTACAGAAAAGGAATATCAAACGGATTCCAAACAGAATAAACCTTTCGCGATGATTTTTCTTGGACCAGAAGACACACGTAGGACTTGGAGATGAAGTCAGAAGAGTCCCGAGGAGGCCACAAGCCTTCAGGGCGCGACCTAGCGGGGGCCCTGGCTTGTGGGCCCCTCGGAGCTCTTCCAACCCTAGTTCTTGGCCTATACATTCCCAAATATTCCCAAACGACCAGAAGCATCCACCAAAATACTGTTCCGCCGCCATAACCTTCTGTTCCTGTGAGAACCCATCTTGGGGCCTTTTCCGGCATCCTGCCGGAGGGGGATTCGATCACGAAGGGCATCTACATCAACTCTATTGCCCCTCCGATGAAGCGTGAGTAGTTTACCACAGACCTACGGGTCCATAGCTAGTAGCTAGATTGCTTCTTCTCTCTCTTTGATCTTCAATACAGTGTTGTTCTCGATGTTCTTGGAGATCTGTCCGATGTAATCTTCTTTTGTGGTGTGTTTGTCGAGATCGACGAATTGTGGATTTATGATCAGATTATCTATGAATCTTCTCTGAATTCTTATATATGCATGATTTAACATCTTTGTGTTTCTCTTCAAATCATCGGTTTGGTTTGGCCAACTAGATTGTTTTTTTTGCAGTGGGAGAGTTGCTTAGTTTTGGGTTCAATCTTGCGGTGTCCTCACCCAGTGACAAAGTAGGGGTAGCGAGGCACGTATATGTATTTCTTGCCATCAAGGGTAAAAACATGGGGTTTTCATCATATTGCTTGAGTTTATCCCTCTACATCATGTCATCTTGCTGAAGGCATTACTCCGTTCTTATGAACGTAATACTCTAGATGCATGCTGGATAGCGGTCGATGTGTGGAATAATAGTAGTAGATGCAGACAGGAGTCGGTCTACTAGAAACAGACGTGATGCCTATATTCATAATCATTGCCTTGGATATTGTCATAACTTTGCGCTTTTCTATCAATTGCTCGACAGTAATTTGTTCACCCACTGTATTATTTACCTTCAAGAGAGAAGCGCCTAGTGAAACCTATGGCCACCGGGTCTATTTTCCATCATATATTTTTAGATATATATACCAAAAATACCAAAAATATCTCACTGCAATTTATTTACTTTTATTTTGTTTTACGTTTTAGTGATCTTTAATATCTATCTCTATCAGATCTCACCTTTGCAACTGACCGAGAAGGGATTGACAACCCCTTTCTCGTGTTGGGTGCAAGTGTTTGATTGTTTGTGCAGGTGTATAGATTGGGGACTTGCTTGTTTCTCCTACTGGATTGATACCTTGGTTCTCAACTGAGGGAAATACTTATCTCTACTTTGCTGCATCACCCTTTCCTCTTCAAGGGAAAAACCAACGCAAGCTCAAGAAGTAGCAAGTAGCGGTGGCGGAGCGTGTGGTGGGGGTTGTGTGCACACCCAACATGGAGGCCACACGCACTACACCATGACGGGGACTGCACCGCCGCCGTGGTGTAGCCTCCCAGCTGGAGCTCTCCACTGATGACGGCAGAGTGGCTGAGCGACAACGACGGACCGGTGCCATTGGCAATTGTTGGAGAAGCTAAAGATAAGCTACAGGGAGGGAGGGGAAAATGTGATGCAGAACTCGCCGGTTGTAAGGGTTTATATAGCGGGCCGGTAAGCATTGGGATTTTGGGGGATTTCGCCAAGTCGGGCAAGAAGCTTGCATGGCTATCCAGGGGAACCTGCGCGGTTGCACGGGAACAGGCTCACTGACGATTCATTGGCGCCACTTCGAGCCATCGTTTGGCCAAAAGAACGCAAGCGCGGTGCTCAAGCTTGCGCTCGAAGCCGTCTGCGGCAGCGGGGTGACAAGACGTGCGAGAGGAGGACAAAACGACATGTACACATACAGTTAATAAAAAAATGTTTGCAATTTTATTACCTACTACCGTCATCCTGGTTTATAAGCCCTCTCTGCATTTTTGTGCCAAATTTTGACTGGAGATTTAACTAATAAAATACGAATGCTTGTCACCAAAGATTATATTGTTAGATTCATATTTCAACATAGTTTCCAATTATATTATTTTTTATAACATGCATTAATATTTTGTTAGTAAAATTTAAGGTCAAAATATGGCATCGAATATAAAGGGGGCTAATAAACCAAGACGGAGGTAGTAGCACACGGCCGTGATAACCCACAAGTATAGGGGATCGTTTGTAGCCTTCTTCAATAAATAAGAGTGTCGAACCCAACGAGGAGATAAAGGTTGAACAAATATTCCCTCAAGTTCTATCGACCACCGATACAACTCTATGCACACTTGACATTTGCTTTACCTAAAACAAGTATGAAACTATTTTGCAAGGATAAACTACGAGTACTTTGTGAGAATAAAACTATGAATAAATTGCAAGGTAATAAAAGTGGATAGCTTTTGCCAACAAGAAAGTTATTTTTCCCTAGGCAATCTATAACAAATACCGGTAATCATTCTTATAATTCTATATGATGGAGAGGCATGAGCTAACATACTTTCTCTACTTGGATCATATGCACTTATGATTGGACCCCTAGCAAGCATCCGCAACTACTAAAGATCATTAAGGTCGTGAAACCCAACCATAGCATTAAGTATCAAGTCCTCTTTACTCCCATACGCCATAACCTACTTATCCGCGTTTAGGCTGTTGTCATCCCCCGCAACACTGACAATAAGCAAACCATGAACATATTGCAACACCCTACAGCGGGGGCCCCTCATGTTTACGCGATACGGAGGGCACTGTAGGACACCACCATAAATAGAATATACAATCATACCAACCAAGATCACGATTAACCCATAGGACAAAACAGATCTACTCAAACATCATAGGATAGCCAAATATCATTGGGAAATAATATATGGAGTTGCGCACCATGTTTAAGTAGAGATTACAGCGGGGAGAAGGGGTGTTACACCGATGCATAGAGGGGGAGAGAGTTGGTGTTGACAGTAGCAAGATTGTTGATGTAGATCGTCGTCGCGATCCTAGCTCCGGCGGCACTCCGGCGCTACCGGGAGAGAGGGGGAGAGAGCTGTCGGTGTCAAAACCGGCGGATCTCGGGTAGGGGGTCCCGAACTGTGTGTCTAAGGTCGATGGTAACAGGAGACAGGGGACATGATGTTTACCCAGGTTCGGGCCCTCTCTATGGAGGTAATACCCTACTTCCCGCTTGATTGATCTTGATGAATATGAGTATTACAAGAGTTGATCTACCACGGGATCGTAATAGCTAAACCCTAGAAGTCTAGCCTGTATGACTATGGTAATGAGTCTCTCCTTTCCGGACTAAGTCCTCCGGTTTATATAGGCACCGGGAGGATCTAGGGTTACACAAGGTCGGTTACAAAGGAAAATAATCCACATATTCGGTCGCCAAGCTTGCCTTCCACGCCAAGGAGAGTCCCATCCAGACACGGGTGCAGTCTTCGGCCTTCGTATCTTCACAGCCCATCAGTCCGGCCCATGGCTATCAGGCCGGACGCCCGAGGAACCCTTAGTCCAGGACTCCCTCAGTAGCCCCTGAACCTGGCTTCAATGACGACGAGTCCGGCGCGCAGATTTGTCTTCGGCATTGCAAGGCGGGTTCCCTTCTTTCCGAACCCCAAGATAGTCTCCGGACGTGATGATTGTATCCAGACCTGTAACACACACCACACACAACCACAGAGAGAATATAATATTACACGAGTCCAATCCGCTGACAACTTTTTATAACATGACGTCGTATCTATTCGGTCGTAATTTCGAACCGTTTTTCGTATGCCGCTCCACATTTCGAGACGCGGTTGTCATTGGCACGTCTTGTCAAAGCAGAGATTGTGTCCCCTTATTGTGGGATTCTCATCAATACGGGCGTGGGTAACCCAACCGTGCCGTTTACACAGCCCTTGGGAATAGGCAAGTTTTAGGGCGAGTGGGGAGGCGTTCGACGTTTGCGGCCTTTATAAGGGGATAAGGATTCATCCTCATCCACCTACGCCTTCTCCTTCCTCCGCCCATCCATTCTTGAGCTCTAGAGCCCAAGCTCTAGCTTTCCCCGCCCGAGAAAGCACTCCAACCATGTCCGGATCTGGAGCTAGAGGCAAGTGGATGGCCTCTTCCGTTAAGAAGAGAGATATCAAGGAACTCCGAGAGGCCAGATACCTAGCCAAGGAGATCGTTCACCGACTCCCGGCCAAAGGGCAGATCATCCCTACCCTCGAGCCTCATGAGAGGGTGGTGTTCCTCGCGCATTTCGTCCGCGGGCTGGGATTCCCTCTCCACCCGTTTGTCCGCGGACTGATGTTTTACTATGGGCTAGACTTCCATGATCTAGCCCCCAACTTTATCCTCAACATCTCGGCATTTATAGTCGTGTGCGAGGCCTTTCTCCGCATCCCACCTCACTTCGGCCTGTGGCTGAAGACCTTCAATGTGAAGTCGAAGGTGGTGAGCGGTCAACAAGGAGAGTGCGGAGGTGCCATGGTGGGCAAGATGCCCAATGCCACCTGGCTCGAAGGCTCCTTTGTGGAGACGGTGAAGGGGTGGCAGTCGGGGTGGTTCTACATCACCGAGCCGCGCGATACCAACTGGGCGGCTGCCCCCGAATTCCGATCCGGAGTTCCGATGCGGCTCACCTCCTGGCAAGAGAAGGGCCTAACCTGGGGTTCTTCGAACGAGCTGACTAGGCTCCAGACGTGCGTCCAGAACATGATAACTAAGAAGATCAAATTTGTCAATGTGATCCAGGTCATGCTTATTCGCCGGATCCTTCCGTGCCAACGCCGGACCTGCTATTTGTGGGAGTTCGATCCGGCCACGCACTAGACGCTGCTAGAGCTCTTCGGTACGACGCACGAAGACATCTGGAAAGTGCTCTTCAAGGCCGGCGAGACACCACTGCCTACGACCGAGGATCGTGGGCTTAGCTTAAAGCGCCAGGCTAACTCGGTAAGCTCTTTCATGTTTTCAAGGTATGGCCTTTACGGGCATATTTTGAGAAAAGAGTCTAAGCCTTCTTATCAATTTCTTTTAGGCCTGGACCGACGTAGCGGGGCGGATTAATTTTTCAGCTAAGCTACCCGAAGATGAGCAGACCCCCTCCTGACGAAGATGCTGTTTCCGGCGCCTTATGATGTGCCGGAGAAGAAGGTCAAGAAGATGGCCAAAGGGACCAGGAGTGGCCTTCCCTGAAAGGGTGCTTCGGACATGTCGTCCGAAGACGAGACTGACTCTTCGGCCACCGAAGACGACGACGAGGAGGAGGAAGAAAGCGGTTCCCCCCTGAGGGGGGAAGGAAGAAAAGGGGGGCCGCCACAAATCTGGAGGCAAAGGCGCCCAAGAGGAGAAAGGACTCCCTTGCGGATAACTCTGCGTGGGATGTCGATAGCAGTCCGGAGCGAATGCCCCAGACCAAGCCTCGGGCCGCCTCGTAAGTACCCCAAATCTTATGCACATCAGATGCCTGGCCTTTCCGCTTTGTAATATTAATATGTTTAAATTGTGCCATTGCAGTCCGGCCCGCAATAGCTCCCCGCGATCCTCAACAGAGGGTTCGCTAGACTCAAAGGAGATGGCTAGCATGTCACCGCCGCCCGCCCACTCTGTCTCGCCCAAGGGTAATGAGGTGGCGTCCCAAAGGACCTTCTCAGACCGAGGGGAGGTTCCGGAGATCGTCAGGGTGGCGCCCCAGGATGACCCCTCGGCCGTCGGACACATGGTGGAAAAAGCCCCCATGGGGACTGGTGATGGGGGCCAAGTTCCATTCGGCCCTCAGCCGGATGCCATTCCGGAGACCTTTACGGCTCCGGAGTTCAGCGAACAACCTTCCCTGAAAGGAGGAGGTGTGCCTGTTGTGCTGGTGACCTCTGTCCAACTGGAGGCACCGGATAATCTGCTGGAAGCACTGCGAGGCGCCTCCATTGCGGATGAACACCGTTCCCTTATGGGTACGGACATTGAAAAGGTTCAGTCCACCAAGAGCGAACTGACCGAGGCCTGCGCTAGCCTTTTATCAGGTTTTGAGGTAATAATCGTAGAAAGAATATCACAGTGTAGACAGTAGCCCCTGATGCTCTGTGCGGTGTTCGGAAAGAAAAAGCCGAGCAGAGGATCAAAACAATTTTTGCAGGCGTCTAACATAATATGTCTATGTAAAGAAGCAGGCGGCGCTGCTGGCTGCTGCCGCTCATACTGCGGAGGTCCCCGGCCTGAAGCAGAGCCTGGAGCGGGCCAATGAAGAGCTCGGCCTCGCAAAGAAGCAGCTTGAGGACAGCCAAGGTATGCAGTAACCTGCGCGTATATTTTAGGAAGAATGAATGTTTTGTGCGGACTAAAGCGTCATGAACTTTGTTAGGGGCTACGACCGAGGTGGTGGCCCTCAAGAAGGCGTTAGCCGAGGCCGAGGACAAAGCAGCCAAGGAGCGGGCCGCACGCGTGAAGCACGAGGCCCGGGTCGGCGAGGTCCAGCAAGAGCTCCAGGACGTCGTCAAGAAGTACGATTCATTGGAGCGTGATTCTAAGATCCAAGCGTCCGAACTTGCGAAGGCCCGCCAGAGCACACGAGATGCCCGAGCCGAAGCCCAGAGCGCCGTCCAGGAAATCCAGGCGGCCAAGAAGATCGCGGCGGGTAAGGCTTTCATTATGCAAAGCAAGTCTGTGAAGGAAACGTTCCTTTTACTTACCCGAATTTGGAGCTCTCCAGGGGCGTTTACGGATTTGCCGCGCAGCATATCGGATGCTGCCGAGTTCTATCGAGCCAAAGAAGGGAGTTCTTCGGAGAAACTATTCTGATCTCAATACTTCGGACCAGAACATCCGGTGCCCTTCAGCGACCAGCTGAAACAGCTGGTCGAGCTGCACAAGGCGGCCAAGCTAGCCATGAAGGACCTAATAGTCCGGCTATGGCCTGCCGAGCCTATGCCCATCAACTACATTGGACTTATGAAGCGGCCTGTTAGTGCCTGCCCACGGCTTGAAGTCATAAAGCGGTCGGTCTACATTGAAGGTGCACGGATGGCCTTTGCCCGCGTCAAGATGCACTGCGTGAAGATGGATGCCAAGAAGCTGATGACCGAGGGGCCGCCTGAGGGCAAGGAGCACCACCGACCCGAGCTATATTTTGATGGTGTCCTAGGGGGATCCCGCCTTGTGGCGGAGCAATGTGCGAAGGATGTCATATTCCCGTGAAAACATTCATGTTATCCTGTCTTGTAACATGAAACAAGTCGTTATGTGATATAATGCTTGTGACTCTTAAAATTTGACATCCTGTGCGGCAGTTTATATAATCTGAGGGTTAACCAGTCATCGGCTTCTGCCCCCACGTAGATACTACGGGGGTGTTCGGGATAAATGTAAACACTCTTTACTCCACATTCGGCTCCTTAAAGGAGGTGTTTAGCGCAACGAACGAGGCAATCGGACTATACGGCTTTTATCGCCCTCACGTAGCCATAGGGGTTTGACAATAAGAATCTTGGCGAAGCCCCTGGTACTCGGAAGACCGAGCTAGGGGCGCTATACACGCCTGGTCGGATAAAAATCGATTCCTCACATAAAGCGGAAAAAATATCTAAGGATTTGAAACCTCTCGAACAGCTGACCAGCTCTCGCTGCATCATGACAGTCAGTTTTCAGCTTTCTCTACTGAGGTGCTCGTCCAGAAGAACTGGGACACAATCGCAGTAGTTCTCCCTTTACTACCCTAGCCGATATAGCGGAACGTAAGGTAGTAAGCACAGGAGCCGGGCAACCCAACTATTGACCAAAGACATGATTCGGAGCCGATGCATATAATGCTATAAGTTCGGCGTGCCGAACTGCACTGAAAAGGGTGTTCAGAATTTATTGCGGAGCGCGAAAGCCCCTGGTGAAGTAAAATGTACCAGAGTGTATGGGTTCGATGAGTAATAAATACAAAGGCAAGGAGGAAATCAAGTAATAAGCCGATGCTACCATTTATTTACTATTGTAATGTAATTAATACGTTGAGTCGTACTTGTACAAGAAATGCGATAAGCAAATAAGGCTATTTTAACATGCCGTGACCAAGAGCGAGCTGCGTGCGGGTATGTAAAACAGGTATAGCAATCGTTAGCAGAGACCGCCTGGAGATTCCCTTGTACGCCAAAGCTCCTTGCCTCCTTGGTGTGTCCGACGAACGGGTCGTTAGAAGAAACCTCGAAAAGAGAAAAACCCGAAATGAAACGGAAAGGTGAAGGTGTGCGGATCCGAGGGTCGGTCAAGACGTACTGTGGATCGCGAGCTAGCCATGCCTCCGTCAATACCCATGGGATTTTGAGTGCGTAGTTATGTACGGGCGGTACGAATGCCACTACCTGATCAGGGCTGGGACGGAGGCCAAATTGCTAGTCGAGCTCTTGATGAGTCGCTCTGTCCTGCTGCAGCGTAGTTTGGACCCTCTTTACGATGTCTAGGGGCTCGGCAGCCGGGTTACGGTTCTGCTTGAGAAGGCCGCTCTGTACTTCTGCTGCTAGGGCGGCGGTGTGCTCCTTTGTACGAAGGGAGCGTTCCGTGTTTCATTTGACCGTTTTGATGCCGCGTGGACCGGGCATCTTAAGCTTAAGATAAGCATAGTGCGGCACCGCGTTGAATCGAGCGAATGCCGTCCTTCCGAGCAGTGCGTCATAACCACTGCGGAATGGGACGATGTCGAAGATTAGCTCCTCGTTTCGGAAGTTGTCGGGGGATCCAAAGACAACCTCTAGTGTGATTGATCCCGTACAGCGGGCCTCTACACCTGGTATGACTCCTTTGAAGGTAGTCTTCGTTGGCTTGATCCTTGATGGATTAATGCCCATTTTGCGCACTGTGTGTTGATAGAGAAGATTGAGGCTGCTACCACCGTCCATTAGGACTCTCGTTAGGTGGAATCCATCAATGATTGGGTCCAGGACTAGTGCGGCTGATCCGCCATGCCGGATACTGGTCGGATGATCCCAACGATCAAAAGTAATCGGGCATGATGACCATGGATTGAATTTGGGGACGACTGGCTCTATCGCATAGACGTCCCTTAGTGTGCGTTTGCGCTCCCTTTTGGGGATGTGTGTGACGTATATCATGTTCACCGTTTTCACTTGAGGGGGAAACTTCTTCTGTCCCCCTATGTTCGGTTGCTGGTACTCCTCGTCCTCGTCCTCGCTTTGTGATCCCTTTTCCCTGTTCTCGGCGTTGTGCCGGCCTGTTTAAAAACCCAGCAATCTCTATTGGTATGATTTGCTAGTTTGTGCGGGGTGCCATGAATTTGGCATGGACGGTCAAGTATGCGGTCCATGCTAGATGGTCCCTGATTATTTCTTTGATACGGCTTTTTCCGCTGACCGAACTTGGAGCCGCTGAATCCGGCGTTTACAGTAGTTTCATCGGTGCTATCGCCATTGCTTCGGCGTTTGTGCCTGCTGCGTTGGGGCTTGCTGTTGCTGTTTTTGGCCTCGGAGGGGCCTGCCTCGCTGGCCGTATTTTTGCTACAAGCCAGCCAGCCGTCCTCACCCGCACAAAAGCGGGTCATGATGGCCGTGAGGGCGGCCATAGATTTCGGCCTTTCTTGGCCGAGGTGGCGGGTGAGCCATTCATCGCGGATGCTATGTTTAAAGGCCTCTAGGGCTTCTGCATCCGGACAATCGACGATTTGGTTCTTTTTAGTTAGGAACCTAGTCCAGAATTTCCTGGCTGACTCCCCGGGCTGTTGAACTATGTGACTTAAGTCATCGGTGTCTGGAGGCTGGACGTATGTACCTTGGAAGTTGTCAAGAAAGGCTTCTTCCAAGTCCTCCCAGCTACCGATGGAATTTTCAGGCAGGCTGTTTAACCAGTGCCGAGCTGTCCCTTTGAGTTTTAGTGGGAGGTACTTGATAGTATGGAGGTCATCTCCGCGGGCCATGTGAATGTGGAGAATAAAGTCCTCGATCCATACCGTGGGATCGGTTGTTCCGTCGTATGATTCAATATTGAGGGGTTTGAACCCTTCGGGGAATTCATGGTCCATTACCTCATCACTGAAGCAAAGAGGGTGTGCGGCGCCTCTATATCGGGCCGCGTCGCGACGTAGCTCTGATGGAGTCCGTCTATGGTTATCGGCTCGAGCGTGACTAGGTTTGTCACGTCCAAATACGTAGTCATCGTCATGTGTCGAGGCATGTCCTCGCGATCCGTAGATCGATCTTGTATGTCCTGCTCTACTACCCAGGGTTTGCCGGAGGTCGTATGTATGACCCCGAACTGTTTTGTCTCTATTTTTCCGTGGCGGTGGGGCGGGCTGTTCGGCTTGAATTGCCGCTCTATCCCGACCACGAGGTGGTCGATCCGCCGCACTGTCCTGACCGCGTAGTGTTCGGTCGGCCGCGTTACGCGAGGGAGGTATGAGCTCCGACGCCTCTTCATCAAACTGAGGTAGCAACCTTCGCTTTGGGTAACTCTTGGCTAGGTGTCTGAGGCCGTATTCTTCGGCTGCCAGGACATCAGTCCATCTGTCGACGAGCAGATCTTGGTCAGCTTGAATCTGCTACTGTTTCTTTTTCAGGCTCCTTGCAGTGGCTATTAGCTGGCGCTTAAAGCGCTCCTACTCCAGAGGCTCCTCAGGCACGATGAAGTCCTCGTTGCCGAGGCTTGCCTCCTCCTCGGAGGGCGTATGGTAACTGCCATCCTCCGAGTCTTCTTCCGTTTCCTGTTCGTCAGGGCTAACTTGCCCATCTTCCCGATGGTCTTGTTCAGCAGTTTGTTCATCGGGCTCTTCTGTGTCTTCGGCACCATCCGGAGTGTTATCGTTTCCTGTGTCGGTGTTGTTGTCCCGGCTGCGACGGGATTTAGAGCGACATCGCTGACGCCGGCGCTTTGGTTGTGTTTTAGGAGGGTCCTCCTTTGTGGGGTTTTCCTTGTCATCGCCGCTATTATTCTTCGACGTATCTACCATGTATACGTCATATGAGGAAGTGGCCGTCCATCATCCAGTGAACGTTGGGTTTTGGGCCTCCTCGTCTCCGGCATCGTCGTCCATACCGTCGATGTCTTCGGAGTCATAGTCAAGAGCGTCGGTTAAGTCTTCGACAGTGGATATGAAGTGGGTGGTGGGTGGGAAGCGAAATTCTCCTTCATCATCAGCCCCCAGTTCGAACCGGACATAATTCGGCTGTGAGTCCCCCGCCAAGGACAGATTTCTCAATGAATTTAGCACATCGCCCAAGGGCGAGTGTTGGAAGATGTCTGCGACGCTGAATTCGAAGATCGATAAACGATCAAGTTCGGCGTCCGCGGGTTCACCTGGTTCGGAACTTATAACCAGAGACGAGTCCGGAATTCTGGTGACATAGATATTGTGTGAGGTTAAGTCCATGTGCGGCTCCAACGCCGGGGCGTCTGTGGCCTCCGTGGTGGGGTCGAGCCTCTGATCCTTGAATGCCACAGTGTGCTCTGGATCTAAAGCCAGAGGGGTTACAGGAGCTATCTCCTGGATGCGGTCTGATGACAGATTTAGGTCATGTCCGTCAAGGTGACCAGGAGCGATCACCACGATCTTGAATCCAGCAAAGATCAAATCTCCACGGATGTCCGCAACATAATTCAATCTCCCAAATCTGACTTGATGGCCAGGGGCGTAGCTATCAGTCTGCTCCAGGTGGCCAAACGAGTTGGCCCGCAGTGCGAAGCCGCCGAACATGAAGATTTGTCCGGGGAGGAAGGTTTCGCCTTGGACAGCTTCATTGTTAACAATTGAAGGGGCCATCAAACCTTTTGGGGACGGCACAGTGGAACTCTCAATGAAAGCACCAATGTCGGTGTCAAAACAAGCGGATCTCGGGTAGGGGGTCCCGAACTGTGCGTCTAAGGTCGATGGTAAAAGGAGACAGGGGACACGATGCTTACCCAGGTTCAGGCCCTCTCTATGGAGGTAATACTCTACTTCCTGCTTGATTGATCTTGATGAATATGAGTATTACAAGAGTTGATCTACCACGAGATCGTAATAGCTAAACCCTAGAAGTCTAGCCTGTATGACTAAGGTAATGAGTGTCTCCTTTCCGGACTAAGTCCTCCGGTTTATATAGGCATCGGGAGGATCTAGGGTTACACAAGGTTGGTTACAAAGGAAAAGAATCTACATATTCAATCGCCAAGCTTGCCTTCCACGCCAAGGAGAGTCCCATCCAGACACGGGTGCAGTCTTCGTCCTTCGTATCTTCACAGCCCATCAGTCCGGCCCATGGCTATCAGGCCGGACGCCCGAGGACCCCTTAGTCCAGGACTCCCTCAAGAGCCCCCCTCCTTCTTCTTCTTCCTTGGCCTCCCCTAGATGGGAGGAGAGTTCCCCCTCTGGTCCATGGCTTCCATGGCGGCGGAGGGGCGGGAGCCCCTCCGAGATTGGATCTCCCTCTCTGTTCTCTTCTGTTTCGTGTTCCCCAGATCTGTCCCTTCACCATTTCTTAAATTCCCGGAGATCCGTAACTCCGATTGCGCTGACATGTTTACATGATTGTTTTCCATAAATTATCTTTCTTGCGCCAGAAGAGGGGCCCCAACCGCCTTATGAGGAGGGCATAAGACACCTGGGCGCGCCTGGCACCCCCTGGCACGCCCTGGTGTATCTTGGGAGCTGTGGGCCCCCGTTTGCGTTGATTCCACCTCCCAAAGATCACATATATTCCAAAATAATTCTCCGTATATTTTTATCGCGTTTGGACTTCATTTGATATGGATTTTCTGCGAAACAAAAAACATGCAACAAACAGTAACTAGCACTGGGCCCTGGATCAATAGGTTTGTCTAATAAATCATATAAATTGTTGCCAAAAATATGTAGAAGTTATATAATAATGGCATGGAAAAATCAGAAATTATAGATACGATCGAGACATATCAGGCCGCTCCCTGCGCAGTGTCGTGAATGATGGTTCGACCACCTTTTGATGTGGAACGAGATCATGCTGCCGGCTCGCAACTGTCGGCTGGCTTTTAGACGACCATTCCCTACATGTTCAACTGCTCTATGCGTGTGGTTGCTCGCGGTTGAGGCGGCCGCAGCGTACTCTGCTCGTGTCCCACCACGCGCGCTCAGCTCTCGCGTCCCTTCGTGCACGCTTCCAGTGTTTCAGGCCGGCACAAGATCATGTACATTCGTGATGTCATTATGCATGCGGTCGCGCCGGGCGTGGCGCCATTATGCAGTTACCCGCTGCAAATATGCCATGTAGACGTGCCGAGAATCCATGCCGCCCAGCCCCCATTTATTCCCGCGGCAATTTACCTTAATCTCTCACGCTACATGACACAATAAGCACACCCATGATGACACATACAGAGAGGATATCCAGCGGCTCCAATGGCGCTCCCCGTGGCTCCAATGGCGCTCCCAGCGGCTAACGACGACAACAGGCGGCAGTTCACCATGCATCACATAGTGGACACCCATGTGAGGGGGAAGGACCTCTCGGTGGTGTACGTGAATGAGCTGGTCTCGGTGGAGAGCTCCATCCAAACTATGGAGTAGCTGCTTGCTGAGGACAAGTACCAAGTGGTCGGACCTTGAGTTCACCGGCGATCGTGTCGGGCATGATCAAAAGGTTGTTGTCGCCCAGTTGTGTGTGCACCATGACGTCCGCGTCTACCTCTACCACCTGGCCACAAGGCCTTGCGAGCGTTTTGCCGGTTTATCAACAGTCTTGACTACAATTTCGCTATGGTGGATACCACCAACGATCTAAAAGCGCTCGAGGTTTTGGGCTTGGCTTGTCGGAATCTTGTCAACATCCGTGACCACTATAAGATCTGGGGCAGCACCAAAAACAATCAGAATTCCCTGGTTGACCTCGCCTCAGCCATCATCGACCCCTACTACATGAAGATGAAGGATGAGATCAAGAAGGATAGGATCGCCTGGCAGAGTGCCTGGGAGCAGAGACTAGATGAAGAACACGTCAAGTACGCGGCCAAGGATGCATACACAAACTATGAGATGCACATTGTATCGTTGACATGAGGAAGTGTCTTTGTCCTGCCCCAGACGAGGGATCGAGCCAAAGAGCAGTGGTGGCAGCGTCACAAGAAGTAGATGATTAGATGATCGTTTCTCCTAGTTTAGAATGCATGTAATTGTTTATTAAGGTGTGTGCGAATGATTTGTATAGTCACTCATGTAATTGGATGTTTATTTTGGTTATATATGTTGTTCTTCTGTAGACAAAGGAAATCACATCGCAGACAGGCTAAACTAGGGAACCCGTCGGTGATGATTTCATCAATTGCTGATAATTGTATACCAGCAATCGTTTACCCACAATACACACACGGCTTATTAGCAACAATCGTCTGTGTTATTATCAGTCTTCGGACGCATTTCTGATTACGAACCTGTTTGCCGTGTATCAGACACATCTTGTTCAGTTGAACCATTTCTGTTGTCTTGGCTCATCGCAAACAGTTCATATGAGTGAACTGTATGCCCTCTATCACACACACCTTGATCTGGTTGACCGTTTCTGTTTTGTTGCCTAATCACAGACAGTTCATCCGAGTGAACTGTATGTTGTATATCACACACACCCTCATTTGGCTGACTGTGTCTATTGTTATGCTCATCTCAAACAGTTCGTATGGACCAACCGTATGCCACATATCACACACGCAACTCTGATCTGAATCGTGTTTGATGTCTGCGCCATCGCAAACAGTTTGTATCATTTTTGACGGCTTTCTTACACCATCGTTTGCGATTAATGCATCACACACAGTTTCATCGAAGGGTCTCTAATTGTATTGTCGCGTTAGGACCATCCTGCAGTAGTGACACAGACTCCCTTTCACACACGCGCGCGCCCACACAAACAGACACACACACACCACCCCATCTATCTGCATTCTTCTTTTAAGACACACACCATTGTATATTATCTCCAGCTCTAGGTATCTCTCTCTCCATCTCTCTAAATCACACCTCTCCCCTATGTCCGCATGTGTATCTCACATACTCACTCTGTGATTATGTCTATTTGTCTCCACGTTACACAACACAAAGCCCCATGTGCATGTCTCTCTCTATCCTCCACACACACACACACACAAAGAATATCTTATCTCTACTATAGTCTCTCCATATCACACACACTTTGTATCTCTCTCTCGCACACATGCTCAAACAAGGTTTTCTTGCGATAAACTTACCATCTATTCATCAACAGTCGTGGCAGTACGATGAACACAAGATATGAAAAGGAATACATCTACACGTCCGTAGACCACCTAGTTTGACTACGAGCTCTAGAGCGAGCCAAAGGCGTGCCGCCGTCATCCCCCTACTTATCAGAGATGGGAAAACCTTGTTTTACACACTCAGGAAGTCATCGTGCTAAGGCCCACATGCTCAGCCTATGAATAGAATGTAGATCCAAGTTTATGGAAACAAGTATCAATAATATGCTTGTATTTCCATAGTTTTGAGTTTTCCATCAAGATATTAGTCACTCATGGTCAATATTTGGTTTGAATTATGTACACATAGTTACCATCTAACTAGCCGTGCTTATTGGCTTCCAAAGCTTAACTTTTATTCCCACTTACAATACGTAGAGTATTTAACAATAAACTACCATTTTCAACCAGCCCTAGCAAGAAAACATAGCCAAAAAACTACTACCAAGTGACGACTAGGCTCGTTTAAACCCATCTAGGACAGGGTTGGCCCACGCGTCCGTGCTGACGAGGCACCTTAAGTCAACATTGTCTGTTTGACCGTTGTGTTGACCGTTACGATAGGTGGGGCCCACATGTGACCATCTATCCTCTTCTTCCTCCTCCAACCATTTATTTTTCCTGAACATTACTTGAAACAGTTTGTATGCATGTTCATCGGTGGTGCGGGTGATGCGTGAGCCGGTTGCCGCTCCGTCGGACGGGCCAGACGCCACGCTGGCCTCCGTAGGGTTGGTTCGCTAGCCCGAGCGCGGCTCACGTGCGATCAAGCCGCCGCGCTGGCCTTCGCTCGAGCTAGATGGTTCATCTTTGTGCGGCACGCAGGAGCAAGCCACTGTGCCAACCTAGCTAGCAAACCATGCACACAAGCAGCTTGATGCATCTAGCAAGGTGTGTGCTAGCTTGGCTAGCTAGCAGCCCCAAGCGCCGCGTGTAGCTGGCCTCAGGGCTGTCGCAAGATGGGCTCCGCACCGCCGGCGCTTTTGACCTTGCCTTCTACCGGTGATGGTGGCTTCCTCCCAAGGCCGAGGATAACTAGGTCGACGAGCCGGAGGTAGGAGGTGACTCGGGGATTTTTGTCCAGACTAACATGTAGGTCCCACAAGTCGTAACGCCTAACTTGCCGGTGAAATAGACGTCTTTGACTTAATGTGCCACATGGGTTTAAACATGCCTAATCGGCACTTGGTAGTTTATTGCGACGGATTAAGAAATTTTTGGTACGTTTTTGCTAATTTTTGTAGAGTAGTGGTTTCTTGGTAGGTCTGGTTGGAAAGTGGTAGTTTTTTCTAAATACTCCAATATGTATAAGGAATAATGTACTAGCGACAAATAGTGATTCTGTGTCATGTTTTACTACTAGTGGTCACGGGAGTACAACATGTTTTGTGGGTTCGATCCCTGCCGAACCCACGGTGGCCTTTTTTAAATATTTTATTAACCTCGCTGCAAGCCAATATTGTATCATACTACTCGAAAAAAACTCTACAAATTCTACCTCCTACGTGAGTGCTGATACGTCTCCAACGTATCTATAATTTATGAAGTATTCATGCCATGTTTACAATAATTTTATATGGTTTTCGTATGATTTGCATGGAACTAACCCGGACTGATGTTGTTTTCAGCAGAACTACCGTCGTGTTGTTTTTTGTGCAGAAATGAAAGTTCTCCAAATGAGCTGAAACTTTTTGATATTTTTTTGGAACAAAAGAGACCCCCGAAGCTTCGTAGGAGGGCCAGAAGAGCCATGAGGAGGGCACAACCCACCAGGGGGCGTCTGAGGGGTCCGGCTTGCCCCGGTGGGTTGTGCTCACCTCGAGGCCCATCTTCACGTGAAACTGACGCCAAAAAATCCTATCAATAGAGAAACCATCAGAAATAACGCTAGATCAGAAGTTCCGCCGCTTCAAGCCTCTGTGGCCACGAAAAATCAATCTAGACCCCGTTTCGGCACTCCGCCGGAGGGGGAAATCATCACCGGTGGCCATCTTCATCATCTCAGCGGCCACCATGATGAGGAGGGAGTAGTCCACCCTCGGGGTTGAGGGTTTGCACTAGTAGCTATGTGTTTAATCTATCTCCCTCTTGTGTACTTGAGATGTCACGATCTTGATGTATCGCGGGCTTTCTTAATATAGTCGGATCATATGGTGTATTCCCCTCTCTATCTTGTTGTGAATTGAGTTTTCCCTTTGAGATTTCTATCGGATTGAATACTTTTATGGATTTGAGAGCACTTGATGTATGTCTAGCTATGAATACCCATGGTGACAATGGGTATCATATTGATTCACTTGATATGTGTTTTGGCACTCAACTCACGGATTCCAGAGGTGACATTGGGGTAATCTATGCATAGGGATTGATGCACATTCTCGTCTTTTGTTTCTCCGGTAGAAATCTTGGGGCACTCTTCGAGGTTCTTTGTGTTGGATTGAGTATTATGAATCTGAATTTGCTTTGGTGTTATTTTAGTACGAACTCTTAATAGATCGATCGGAAAGAATAACTTAGTGTTATTTTAGTACGAACTCTTGATAGATCGATCGGAAAGAATAACTTCGTGTTATTTTAGTACGAACTCTTGGATAGATCGATCGAAAAGAATATCTACAAACAATTTCTTCTTATGTTCTCCGCTAGATGGGAACTTTGGAGTGATTCTTCATCGCACGTGAGGGATGGTTATATGATCCAATTATATTAGCATTGTTGAGAGATTGCACTAGCGAAAGTACGGACCCTAGGCTTCATTTTCAAGCATTGCAATACCGTTTGTGCTCCGTTTTACCAATTGCTACCTTGCTGTTTTTTTTATTTTCAGATTATAAAAATATATTTCTACCATCCATATTACACTTTTATCACCATCTCTTCGCCGAATTAGTGCACCTATACAATTTATCAATGTATTTGGTGTGTTGGGGACACAAGAGACTTTTTATTATTTGGTTGCAGGGTTGTTTGGGAGAGACCATCTTCATCATATGCCTCCCACAGATTGATAAACCTTAGGTCATCCACTTGAGGGAAAATTGCTACTGTCCTACAAAACACTGCGCTTGGAGGCCCAACACGAATCTACAAGAATAAAGTTGCGTAGTAGACATCAAGTGTGTTTGTTTCTACTCCGCCTACTGGAGCAAACTTTTCGAGAAAACTGAAGATAACTGTACATGCACATAAAGCATTCAGAATATTAAATACAATTCTAGAAACAAACAAGTCAAATTACATTTTGAATATGGCACATTTATAACTGCGTGTTAAATTTTGTCCATTAGCAAAATCAGTGGTAATCATATTCTTTTTGTTTCTCATGCTTCAATTCAAACATATTTTTCTTTCTTGTGGCATGGTTGAAATATACATTAAATTAGTTTGATTTTGTATTAAGAAAACTTTCTTTGTACACTGGTAGTCTGACTTTTGAAGTCCGACGCACGTGTCGCACCACAACCTCGGTGCACCGGATAGACCTGCCACATGCACGAGTTTTCGCTCCTGTATATTTTGCGCGCGCCATCATCACAACAACGTTTCTCGCCTGCGTGCTCGCCCTAGCCGCCCCTTGCTTGTTGCTTCCTCAGCTACCATCTTTAAACTAGCGCCTCCCAATTAAGCCCGGTGAGCCGGAAAAGCCAGGTGCCGCATTGGGAACTACACAATATAGCTCTGGACATAAAGTACTACTCTGTAGCTCTTGGTGTTGCATGCCTTGACTTCGCTCCTTTATCGGCTCTAAACTCTACTCGTTAGTTGCACGTGCTTTGCACGTTAATACTTAGTCATGCACAACAATAATGAATAACTCAGCATGGCACGGCTCTCGGAACATTTTCCATTTTTCAATGAGCATTGCAAAAAATAGTGTCCATGAATGTTATAAATAAAGCATATCATAGGATGGACGATATCATCGACAAATTAATTACTAATGTTTTAAGTGAAGCTGATAAATAATCAATTCAAAGATTTTGGTATACATCAGTTGCAAGAAAATTGAAAATGAGACCAGTCGATTTAACCTAGCGTTTGATGCCGAGACAGGTGTTATGGTGAGGCTGATCTAGGAGTGACCCGGGGCCGGGGACTATGCGGCAACACCATTGTCGGTGGAGGGGAGTCATAGATTGATGGGTTTGGGTGCAATGGGGGTGCAGGGAGCTCGCCGGCGATAGAATCTTGCAAGGTTTAGAGGGAGGCCGAGGGGGCAAAGGAGGTGGAGTCGAGCAGGGCAGAGGGCGGGGTGGTCCGATGTAGGCCGGCGTCGGGCAATGGTTCTAGAAAGAAGAAGAAGAACACCAAAATGAGGAGGAATTTGAAGTTGTGGCCGCTGAACCTGAATCGGACTGCGGACAGAACTTAATGAAATAAATTTTGTGTAGGCACATGAATGTAGGTGGCTCCTTAATTCAACATTTAAGGGAGTTGTTAAATTTATTTTTTCTTGTCTTTTATCTAGACATTTTTTCCACATGCCCTTTACCCCATTTAGTGCACAATGTCAATAAAAACCTGAAATAAATCATTCGTGACTATCCGTTCATAAAGATTTAAAACATGTAAAGTTGATTCTCATGTCCCCATACAATGGATGATGCGAAGGTACAGGGTGCAGCATAACAAAGTGTTAACAATATTTAGAGAAATTTTCGTAAATATTAAAATAATCACAACTCACTCATCTTTAATGTGAACATGAAAATGATGATAAATTATTTTGGGACGTTCTCAAATATGTGGTTAACATTTTATCTAAGACACGTGTGTTCCTTTATGAAATAATTGTATCATCAACATAAATCTTTTCAATTATTGATTTTTATAATACTGAAGATAATCTATTCACATTATGTCCATATGATTTATGTAGTTGGGAAGGTATGAAATGTAAATATTTTTTGGTGGAAATAATACGTATTTAACTCTATGCAAATATTGCTTTAAATAAACATCGATAAGTACTGTAATAGAAGAAATAATAATATTTACTTTAGAGAAGTACATAATAATCCAAACAAATAAGAAATGAAAAATTAAATTGGCAGGTGGACCAGCAGGTCGCTTTTTTTTCTAGGAGAACACATCAACATAGATTGGTCTCTATTTTGTACTATTATCCAGCCAAATCGTGGAGACTTGAAGCATTTGAGGTTGACTTTTCTTCTGGAGGTTTGTACCGAGCTGGCCTTCCTTTTAGAGTAGCTGCCATTTTTTTTTATAAAAGAATCCTCTGGATTTTACTGGAACGATGTAGGATGGACCCTGTATGTCACATGCTCAGTACCAGTCCGAAGGATGCCATGTGCGCATGCAGGAGCCAGGCTGCACCATGGCGAATCCCTGGAATAACAGGATTTTCTTATCCAACAGTATGTATTGCACCAGAATCCAAGCAAACAAATGTGAGCCATTCGATTGAAACTATCCAACGGTCCATATTGTGAGTTACTCGAACACTATATAGGAGTATAGATATAGATAAAAATTCCTCTTGACGCGATTTTTTTAAACAGAGGCAAAAGCTTTGCCTCTTCTCATTAATAAAGAAGGAAGGACCAACAAACAAAAATCAACGACATCCATTACACCTCCACAAATGAAAAAGAAAAAGCCTAGTCTCACGGTATCAAAGAACTCAAATGTTCTGCCCCCGCGCTAACGGTTGCTGATAAACAGGCTGCTCGTGTGTGCGTGAGAGGAGCGGCTGAGTAGGCCAGCTATGCGATGGAATAGAGCAGGGAGAGAACGCAGGTGCACTTTCCATGCATGGGTAGTACACCGATGGTTCTAGAGAACAGTAGTATCTCCACTTGCAACTGTAGCTCCTTGGCCTTGAGATTTAAGAGTTCAAAACGGGTGCACTACAGAAGTATAGAAAGTACTACTACTATAGTACTAGTAAACAATAACCGCACCATTGCACTACCACTAATGCATGCCCGCATAATTTCCTTAATGAAGGGACGAGGCCCTGCGGTTACCCTCTTATCTCCTCCTTGCTAGTTCCCCTCCCCCCGAAGAGACCAAGGCAGTTCGTCGCTCCTGCCATGGATTCGCCAGGTGGTTCTCCTCCTCGTCGGGGCTAGGAGACCTTGGATGATGATCTTCTGGGAGAAATCGCACGCCGCTCCGGCTTCCTCACTACCGCAAGACTCGGTGCTTCCTGCACGAACTATTTTAAGACGGTGCGTAAACAGGCTTGGGGCAAGGCCATGCTTGTTGGTCTTCCATGCATCCTTGAGGAGAAGGTTATTCAATGGGACAATCCATTGAATAATCCACCGCAACGTGGCCATGGTTGCACGTCGACTCCGCTAGAGTTGCCGACGTTGAGAGGTAGTCGGATTTTGTCCAATGAGCAGGTCAGTCATGCAGTTTGATCATATAGGTTTGGGTTGGTGCTAACGAGATTGGCTTGCATACCTCCGGCTAGATGCCACCATCATTTTGTACATCATCCACAGCAGTGCGGCCGTTCCCATAGACCCCTTCTCCACCATCAGGATCGACCTTCCGGACTGGCTAGGCTTGAATACGTATGATGATGCCACCATGAGATTGAAGAAGATAGCAATTGTGGACCCGCCGACAAAGCACCGCAACTATGATGATTACTATCTCATCACGGTGTTCGACATAAGGATTGCCATCAATACAAATGGTCGTAACGGGAGAGGCTGGCACATGTTAGTTGCAGCATATTTGTACCCCTACACGTTCGAAGACGTTGTGTGCCATGTAGACTGCATCTTTGCAGTAACAAGCCAGGGGACTTGGTTCATATGGATGCCATCATACGGTACGGGAGATAACAAATGGAATGCACAAACCATCATTTGCATCCCTAATGGTACTCCATTATTTTGCAGGGACCAAGAATCCCCTGGTCAAAATCAGACCGCTGATCCTGGATGTGCATTTTCATCCATGATTCAGTCTAACATGAAACCTTGTAGCTAACTTTGGCAAATTGGGATCAACTATCTTAGCAGTCGTTACCCGTGGTACCATTGATTGGCAACAAGGTGACACGATCGGACCGTCACCATCTACCTAGGTATTCCATTCTCTCATTGTTGTGTGTTAGAGTAGTAGTACTTGTTAGTTCTTTTCTTTTGTTGACTGGGACATGTTTACTACTAGTACAATTTAGTATTAGATTTTTCTTAACCCTGTCGCCTTCTCTTTCATTGTACTAGTAGTAGTAGTAGTACTACTACTACTAGTATGTCGAATGGATCATTAGAGAGTGGTACTTTTTACCCAGGAGGGCGCGTATAGCTAAGCTCTTGAAGACTTGAGCCCACTAGATCCCATCATTTTTTTTCATGTCTTACTATCTCATCCATGTAGCAAAGAGTGGCTATATAGAATAAGCTGGTTATTGTACTTCCTCTATACTGGAGTAGTATTATAGTAGTACTACTTGCTGCACAATATTATTGAGCACCATATTTGAGCACAACATAATCTTGCATGGACCTTGACCATGTACGTCACCATGTGTCCAGATTTGAGATGACGCGTGTACTAGATGAATGGTGCCGAGTTCGACCCCCGTGATGCTATGTTGGAGCCGAGGAAAACTCTTGGAGAGTACTCGCTTTTCATTTGGGAAAGCTACCCCATTGTGAAACAGATGCCACCTTCTATGCACGACACCGAAGGCCTGCCGTTCATGAAGCATGGTTGTGTCTTCAGTGCGCACCACCGGATGAACAACATGCTGGGACATGCTATCCCTAATTTATGCCGCTTTAGCTTAGATGAGTGGAGATGAAGTAGAGATGAACTTGTGTGGCATGTTGGCATTTGTGCTTTAGAACTTACTAGTAAATGTGTTATGTGTACGTGTAACTGGTGTGGCTGTTGCAC
Source organism: Aegilops tauschii subsp. strangulata (assembly GCF_002575655.3). Classification (NCBI taxonomy): domain Eukaryota; kingdom Viridiplantae; phylum Streptophyta; class Magnoliopsida; order Poales; family Poaceae; genus Aegilops; species Aegilops tauschii. The sequence goes on from NC_053036.3 coordinate 284,387,719, forward strand.
GAGCTCCAACACGCTTTGTGAGAAAAAAAAGGTGGCACGGCTTTGGCTATATGTGACGTGGCACCATCATAGAGTAGCGATTGTTTGCTATAGTAGTACTACTAGGACGACAACTCGTACTCCTATAAACCTTGCGCTTATCTCTTCACCTCTTTGGGCAAGGGAGAGGGCATAGGCGTACGTAGTAAGCAAGCTTCTCATCGTCATGTGAGCCACCACACACGTGGGCGAGAGAGAGGGCGTAGTAAGAAAGCTTCTCCTTGTTCTGTGAGTTGATGGGACAAATCAAAGTAGTAGTCCATACTGCGTCCTTTCCGGTTAATATGGCTTAATTTGAAACAAGATAGATACACTGGCGGTCAACGTATTTGTAACAATATGGTCACTATATAGCTTTGCGGTGACTATACAGTCGCTAGCTCACCGTAGAGCGATGTATTGCACCCTGTTAACTGACCAAATAGTCTACGTGGCACTTTGTTGACTGGTTAAATTGGCACGTGGTTTCTGGGTCCCACCTGTGAGTGGGCAGAGCAAAGAAATAAGTTAAATAAAAATTTACGTAGGCGCGACAGGAGTCCAACCCTTGCACACGAACCACCCTGGTTTTGTATGTGTGTGGATGCACGTGTAGGTTGAGCACTTGAGCGTGAGTGTGTGTGTTGCGTCTTGTGTTGTGTGTCGCATGGATGTGTGCGTGCATGTGTACGTGTGAGTGTTGCATGCATGCATGAGGCTTCTACTCCCTCCCATAGACATGTTCATATTTAAAGCTTCATTAAAACGTTGCATGCAAGAATTAAGAGAAAACTCACCAATGCATGTAAAAGTTCTGGTCTTTTGTTGTTCACGTATACACGCATGCATTGCAATTAATACGTTCGTAAACACAATTTCCTTGAGGAAGAAGAGCCCATTATTTAGTACTTTTGGAAAAAAATCTTCGGGCACTCATCATCTACTACTACCTTGGTTGATGATTTTTTTATTGACCTGTATATAAACCGGAAGGAGGGAGTAGGTAGTACTAGTAGTACTCCTACATAATTGGCGCTGGGTGCCTAGGCTAATTGTTCTTGTTGTTGGATAGATGAGAGTAGAGGCATGGATAGATAGGAAGTCTTGACGATCCATTATTCCCCATCATGGTCAGAGAGAACGATTCAACTAGTCTTCACAATGAAGTAACAATACACGTTGTAGCAGATGGGACACTTAATTAATAAGTTGAACCAGCGTGCTGGTGTTGCTAAATCAGCCTTACCCTGTACTACCATCATGTTTGCCAGTGGAGCACACTTCGGCAAATACGCCTACGCACCTCTCTCTTCCATTAACTGACATATGGACCCTCTTGAGGTAGACCCACATGGCATCGTCTTAACTATTTACACTTTGAAGGACGGTATATCCTAGTAGTAGTACTAGTAGAATTGAGATTGAATCCACCTTCTTGCCCATTTTTCCCTCTTCTTCCTCCTCGCTTCTTCCTCCTCTCTTCCCCATCATCGGCTGCACACCATTTCCCCCCACTCACTGCTCACCCGCTCATGTCATCTTCCTCGGTAGCATGCACGTACCATATCCCCCTGCTCACTGCTCGGCCACACACCCCATCTTCTTCTCTCGTCCGCTCGCATCAACTTCCCCGCTAGCTCATAGGCACCGAAAGCCCCAATCACTCAGCGCCCTAAAAATCCTACGGCAGAACCGACTGACACGCAGAGCCACAATTGGAATTCCCTCCATGATGTTCTCTTGGAGCATATTTGTAATCGTATGGACCTTCTCAGCACCATGCGTCTACCGCATGCTCGGTGTCTATGTACCATGTACTCGTGTGCAGCCCACCGGCCCTTTTCAAGACACCTTGCTTGCTGATGCTCGATCCTTGCAGGTGGCCTTGACACCAAATTGATGATCCTATGGAGGTTGTCGTCATGCCCCTCGAGATGCTACCACTGCCCGCCCACATGTCCTTCATGCGCGGCCACTACTGGGCAGGCGTGAAGGCCAACTAGATCGTCCTCATCCACCAATCCAGTAGTCTATGGCGTCGCGTCGATATCTACACCCAGCATGAAATCACCCTTCCATCATTGGATTCCGCTGGTATCGAGCCTCGTGGCCCTCCAGACACTCCGGCCTACTACACACGAGATGCCTCGAGCTTTTGGTTCAACCTCCGTTTGCTAAAGGTTGTAATCTACGAAGTGCCCACACTATCAGAAAACTACATGGATTAGAAACTCATTGACTTATTCGACGAGGGATTAGCCTATCTAGAATCCGGTTGCCATACCTGGTTATGGCTCATCAACAATCATGGTTACCCTCCATTTCTGTCTCATGCTATAGCGCACCATGGCATCGTTTACGCGGTCGACGCACAGATTGATTGTATATACCAGTGGAATCTATCGTCGTGTAATTGTTCTATCCCATCTCATCTTTACCTTGTGAATATGACTGCATGTTGATTGTTACAAATTTAGAATAGATAGTATGACTATAACCACATCATTTCTATATGTTCCTCTCATTTCCTAAATTTTATGACCACACAGGTTATTGTTATAGTTGATATGAGAACAATTGGCATCTAATGATTCTTAGAATGGATATTATGAGTATAACCTCATGATTTCTATATGTTACTCTCATTTCCCAGATTTTTATAACCATGCTTATTATTTTTAGAGTTGATATGAGAACAATTGGCATAGTTGTTTTCCTCTCATTTTTAACTGATGTTTGAACCATGACATATTGCTAGAATATGAAAGTCATTGGCTTATTTTAAAAAAAAAATTGGGGTATGATTATGACCACTGCATTGCAATTCTCTGGCTATGATCTGTGTCACTGTTATAATAATCTTAATTCCACACATACTCTGAACATGGTTGTATATTTTTGTCCTTTTGGTTTCCAATTTGATTTGTTGTCGCAGACGCAAATGCGTTGGCCTGTATAATTCTAGGACCTAGAAATATACAAGTCAATGGGTGGTGGTTTATCACTCGTTCAACTGATGGTGGGCATTTGATGCTCATTCACACGTACCGAAGTGACCGAACCATTTCATCAAACCAGATGCAGTACAATGCGTGGGGCATTCGTGACTCTGATGGCTATGGTTGCTTCATGTTTAAGAAAGATCCCAGCTCCGATGGGCTAGGCGTATTCAACTAGATGAGGAATTATAGCCTCGGTAACCACTCCCTGTTCCTCGGGCTCAAATATTTCGATCATCCAACCAATCATCGATCATATCACCAGCAATGATTACCATGCTATGCAACTTCCATTTGCCAGGGGGACTGTGTGTACACATCATACCATGGGTTTCATGAATCACCATATCCAGAGATTCATCGACACAGCTTGTTGCCAGATGATCTTCAGTGCGTGGAAGGCGTTAAGCTTCCAAGCAATGAATGACTTTTTCAAACCCGACATGCGGCGATGTGGTTCATGCCAACAGCAAATATGCACAACTTGATTCGTACTGATATCTAGACTGAGCCATGTATCCTACTATTGTAGCATGACCCTCTTTTGTTGGATATTATGTACTGTAGTTAGTTTGAAGGATAGATACCATTCTGGGATCAAGTGCATCCTGACTCACCTACGTATCATGTACTGATAATGATGATGGAAATGTTGTGCAGAAGCCATATATATAAATCAGGCTTCAAGTGCGTAGTTGTTGGTGGAAGTGTTGTCCAATTGGAATAATATATTTTATTACTCATGTAGCCTACAAAGTCTGTCGCACAGCCTTGTAACTTTGTACGCACATGTTTTTAAGCTTGTTATAAACACTCTTGCGTAATGCCCTTAAAACTAAGCCTTTAGCAATTCCCCTCTAATATTATTTAAAGCAATATGGAAGCAACCTAGAGATTGGATGAATGTACTCCATTTCTAAATTTGTAGTACTAGTAGCCCTCTATACCATGTATCGCGCTACTCGTACTAGTAAGTACTACTTGTACGACTAGTAAGTAGTACTACCTCTGTCCTGGTTTATTGGTCCCCTTTGTAATTTGTGCGAATTTTTTACCAAAGATTTAACTTACAAATTGTTAATGCATGTCAACAAAAATTATATCATTGTATTCGTATTTGAACATAGTTTTCAATGATATAATATTTGGTGACATGCACGAACATTTTGTTAGTTAAATCTCTGGTCAAAATTTGGCATAAAATACAATAGGGACCAATAAACCAGGATGGAGGTAGTAGTACTAGTATACGTAAGTCAAATTATTCATCATGTCCTCACATTGAATTGAGGTGACAACACGCTGTGCGTGAGGTGACACAAGCGTCCCCGCAGTGTGTTCGGTTCACCAAAGTGAGCCTCAACCCTCTGGTAGTACAACAACACCTCCCATTCTCTCTCGGTCTCCCCGCCTCCCAACCGCCACCTTGTTCTGATCCAGTTGGTATGATGAGCGATGAGCTACTGGAGTGATTGCTTGTAATTTGTGTTGGTAATTCCCCGAAGAGGAGAGGATGATGCAGCACATCATAGATAAGTATTTCCCTCAGTTATGAAACCAAGGTTATCAATCCAGTAGGAGAACTAAGCAACACTATGTAAACATCACCTACACACAAACAACAAAAACTTGCAACCCAACACGTAAGAGGGGTTGTCAATCCCTCAACGGTATTGAGATAGATTAAATTGTATAGGTTTTGATAATGATCTAACAAACATACAAAATAAACCAAATAAAGAAAAATTGCAGCAAGGTATTTTGGATTTAATAGATGATAGGAAATAGACCCGGGGCCATAGTTTTCACTAGAGGCTTCTCTCGAGAAAATAGCATACGGTGGGTAAACAAACTACTGTTGGGCAATTGATAGAAAAGTGAATAATCATGACGATATCCAAGGCAATGATCATGTATATAGGCATCACATCCAAGATTAGTAGACCGACTCCTACCAGCGTCTATTACTATTACTCCACACATCGACCGCTATCCAGCATGCATCTAGTGTATTAAGTTCATAGAAAACGGAGTAATGCAATAAGAACAATGACATGATCTAGACAAGATCAACTGACGTATGAATAAACCCCTTCTTATTTCCCTTAATACAATTGATACATGCGTGTCATGTCTCTTTCTATAACTGATATTGAGCACCGCAAGATTGAACCCGTCATAAAGCACCTCTTCCCATGGCAAGAAAAATCAATCTAGTTGGCCAAACCAAACCGAAAATTTGGAGAAGAAATACGAGGCTATAACAATCATGCATAAAAGAGTTCAGCAAAGACTCAAATAATATTCATGGATAGAACTGATCATAAACTCACAATTCATCGGATCCCAACAAACACACCACAAAAAAAGAGTTACATCAAATAGATCTCCAAGAACATCGAGGAGAACATTGTATTGAAAATCAAAAAGAGAGAACAAGCCATCGAGCTACTAACTACAGATCCGTAGGTATGTGGTAAACTACTCACGCATCATCGGAGGGGCAACAAGGATGACGAAGAACCCCTCCATGCTTGTTGCCCCCTCCGGCAGACTGCCAGAAAAGGCCTCTAGGTTGGATCTCGTGGTTCTGGAACTTGCGGTGGTGGAAAAAGTATTTCCTCTGCTCCCCTAGGGTTTTGAGAATTTAGAGTATTTATAGAGGCGGAAGTAGGACAAAAAGGTTCACGTGGACTCCACTACCCACCATGGCGCGCTGGAGGCCCCTGGAGCGCCCTAGTGTCTAGTGGGCCCCATGAGCCTCCTCCCGTGTTCTCCTTTAGCTCCCAAGGTCTCTTATGGCCAGAAAAATTCTCCAAAAAGTTTCGTGGCATTTGGAGTTCGTTTCGTATTGATATTCTACAAAGTAAAAAACAAGCAGAAAACAGGAACTGGCTGGCACTATGTCAATAGGTTAGTCCCAAAAATGATATAAAGATGCTAGTAAATGAATATAAAACATCCAAGATTGTTAATGTAACAGCATGGAACAATCAAAAATTCTTGATACGTTGGAGACATATCAACATCCCCAAGCTTAATTCCTGCTCGTCCTCAAGTAGGTAAATGATAAAAATAGAATTTTGTATGTGGAATGCTGCCTAACATGTCCATCACATATTCTTTTCCTTTGTAGCATGGACATCTGGACTTTTAGATGATTCAAAGCAATAGTCTACAATTGACATGAGGACATCAATACTCAAGCATATCAATAAGCAACCGTGTCTTTCAAAATATCAAATCTAAAGAAAGCTATCCCTAGCCCATTAGGCTCAATCATTGATCCATTCATGAAGCACACTCAAATATTAGCTACATCCAATGCACAAGTATGATAATAGTGTTCCCTAGTTGGTGCTTTATAAGAGAAGATAGACTCAATAAAAATAAAAATTGCATAAAATAAATAGATAGACCCTTCGCAGAGAGAAGCAGAGATTTGTAGAGGTGCCAGAGCTCATAGCTTAAATTGAGAGATAAAAATGTTTTGAGAGGCATGTTTTTCCTGTCAACAAAAACAACCAAGAATTCTTAATATCTTCCATGTTATATAAATCATAGACGGTTCCCAAACATGAAATATAGTTTATTTCCTTTTCCACTATTCTTTCACAATCCATGGCTAGCTGTATCCACGGGTGCCTTTCATACCAACACTTTCCAAGGAATTTATTATTGACAACATATAAATAAAAAAATTCATTTTGGGACTACGCATCCCTATTGTCTGCCACAGTCTCGTGCAATGACAAGTGAATAAACACTCATCTTGAGAATAACATATCTAGCATGGAAAATATTGGCCACCCCCTGTCGCTTCATGAGCGGTAAGTGCACACAAAAAGGAAATTCATTTTGAAAATTAGAGTTGGCACACACAAATTTACTTGGAATGGCATGGAAATACCGCATATAGGTAGGTATTGTGCACTCATTTGGCACAACTGGGTTTAGGATTTGGATGCACAAGCAATATTCCCGCTTATTAAAAGGAAATGCTAGCAAATAGATTGAGAAGCAACCAACTAAAAAAGAAAACGACCATAAACAAGCATTAAACATAACTAACACCGAATAATGCACCACAATTAGGATGTAACCTCATTGCATAACTATTGACTTTCGTGCTTGCATAGGGAATCACAAACCTGAACACCAATATTCTTACTAAGCATAATTACTCACCAACATGACTCACATATTACTATCTCCATATCGCAAAACTATTAGAAGGACTCAAGTTTATAATATCCAATGATCTTCATGAAAGTTTCTATTATATCCCTCTTGAATATCTAACACTTTGGGACTAAATTCATAAATTATCATTGCTACTAACTAGCTCTCAAACAAATTTAAGTGAAGCACGAGAGCATAAATTTCTTCAAAATAATTTCCTTTTTCAACTCTCAAAATAATATAAGTGAAGCATGAGAGCATATTTCTTCAAAATGTACTAAATCTCAAAATAATCTAAGTGAAGCATGAGAGCATTTCTTCAAAAATTTAAACCACACACCGTGCTAAAAAGATATAAGTGAAGTACTAGAGCAATTCCCTAGCTAAAAAAATTTAAGTGAAGTACATAGACCAATTCTAACAAATCATAGCATCATTATGGCTCTCTCAAATAGGTGTGTCCAGCAAGGATGATTGTGAAAGAAAAACAAGCAAAGACTCATATAACACACGATGCTCCAAGCAAAACTCATGATATGTGACGAAAAAATATAGCTCTAAGTAAAATTACCGATGGTCGTTAGAAGAAAGAGGGGATGCCTTCCGGGGCATCCCCAAGCTTAGTTGCTTGGGAGTCCTTGAATATTTCCTTGGGGTGCCATGGGCATCCCCAAGATTAGGCTCTTTCCGCTCCTTGTTCCTTCATCCATCATGATCTCACCCAAAACTTGAAAACTTCAATCACACAAAATTTAACAAAACCTTCATGAGATCCGTTAATATAATAAAGCAAATCACCACTTTAAGTATTGTTGCAAACCCATTCATATTTTATTATTGCATTATACCTACTGTATTCTAGCTTTACCATGGCTTATACTCCCCGATACAATCCATAGATTCATCAAAATAAGCACATAATGCAACGAAAACAGAATTTGTCAAAAACAAAACAGTCTATAGTAATCTGTACTTTAACCATACTTTTGTAATTCCAAAAATTTCTGAAAACTTAGGACAGCATAGGAAATTTGTATATCAATCATGTGTAAAAAATTCATAGTTTTTCGTCGCTCCAGTGATTTTTAACAATTCTGCTATTGGACGTAAAAGTTTGTGTTTTCCAACATGATCAAATCAACTATCACCCAAGCCATCCTAAATGCATTACTTGGCACAAACACTAACTAAAACATAAAAAGCAAAATCTAACATAAGCATAATTGTGTAATTGTTGAAATACAGAAAAGAAACGAAAATTTAAAGGATAACTATTGGGTTACCTCCCAACAAGCGCTATTGTTTACGCCCCTAGCTAGGCATAAGTCATAGGTTCAAGTATTGTCACCTTTAGTTTTTATCCATATGTTGCCTCATGATTGACTCATATGGTGGCTTAGTTCTAGTTCTAGGGAAGTGTTCCATGCCCTTTCTTAACAGAAACTGAAATTTAATATCCCCTTCTTTCATATCAATCACGACACCTATAGTTCATAAAAATGGTCTACCAAGTATTATGGGACAAGATGGATTGCAATCAATATCAAGAACAATAAAATATATGGGCACATAGTTCCTATTTGCAAGAATAAGAACAACATTAATCCTTCCCAAAGGCTTTTTAATAGTGGAATCAGCCAAGTGCAAATTAAGAGAACATTCTTCCATTAAAACCTAGCACATCCCATAGAGATTTCGGAATTGTGGAAACACTAGCACCCAAATTACATAAAGCATTGCACTCATAATTTTTTATCTTGACTTTAATGGTGGGTTCCCATTCATCATATAATTTTCGAGGAGTTCAAATCTCTAATTCTAGCCGTTCTTCTAAAGCTTTCATCATCGCTTCTACAATATGTTTAGTAAAAGCTTTATTTTGTTCATATGCATTGGGTGAATTTATCATGGATTACAATAAAGAAATACACTCAATCAAAGAACAACTATCATAATTAAAATCTTTGTAATCCAAAAGAGTGGGCACATCACTAGTTAAAGTTTTTACCTCTCCAAACCCACTTTTATCCATTTTTCAACAAGATTTTCACCCTCCTAATTATGAAGACGCCTTCTAGCTAAAGTTGAGTCTTCTTCAGTCCTCTTATCATCAATTTTAATATTACCAAACAAGGAATCAATAGAAGAAACGCCAATCATTTTAACATCTTCATCATTACTACGAAAGCAATCGGGAGAAAATGCTTTTCTAAAAATTCTCTTTTAGCTCTTTGCATAGTGATTCTCTTCTTACTCTCATCCATGGAAACATATAAAGCTTTAATTGATTCATTAACATCAACTATGGGTGGAAAATTTTTAATCTTGAGATTTTCTACATCACGTGTAATTCTATTAATGCTCCTAGACATATCATCAATCTTATTCCATTTTTATTCTACCATAGTGTTGAAAACCTTTTGAGCATTGATAAACTATTGAATATTACTCTCAAGATCAGAGGGAATCCTATTATTATTATAAGAATTACCATAGGAATTTCCATAATTATTAGAGGAATTTCCAGGAAACGGCCTAGGACTAAACTTACCCCTATAAGCATGGTTATTAAAATTGTTTCATGGGACAAAATTTACATCTACGGGATCATTATTTTGCTCAATCAAAGTAGAGAAAGGCACATCATTAAGATCAATAGGAGCATTTTTACTAGCAACCAATTTCATAAGTGCATAACTTTTTCACTCAAAGTCTGAATCTCTTCAGCAGAATTAACATTTTTACTAGTAGAAGCTCTTTCGGTATGCCATTGTGAATACATTTCCATGATGTTATCAAGTAATTTAGTGGCTTCACCCAAAGTAATCTCCATAAAAGTACCACCCGCGGTGGAATCTAAAAGATTTCTAGAAACAAAATTCAATCCCGCATAATTTTTTTATAATCATCCGTAGAGTTAAACCATGAGTAGCACAATTTCTTAGCATTAACTTCATTCTTTCCCAAGATTACGCAACACATTCATGCTCAAGTTGCCTGAAATTCATAATTTGGTTTCTAAGGGAAATAATTTTCATGGGAAGAATAAAGGCATCTTTGCACTTATCCCAAGAATCAATACTATTTCGTGGCAAAGATGGAAACCAAAAAATTTCCATGATCCCACAAAGAGAAAGGAAACAGTTTTAATTTCACAATATCATTGTCCACATCTTTTTTTCTTTTCCATATCACACAATTCTACAAAGTGTTTAGATGGGACGCGGCATCCTCGTTAGGCTTACCAGAAAATTTCTCTTTCATAATAAGATTCAACAAAGCGGCATTAATATCATAAGACCCCGCACTAGCGGTGGGAGGAGCAATCAGAGTACTAATAAAATCATTATTATTAGTATTGGAAAAATCACACAATTTTGTATCTTCTTGAGACATAGTGACTACGCAAACAAGATCACAAGCAAACAAAAGATCAGACAAGAAAAAGGCAAATGAAAAATATTTTTGTATTTTTGCAAAAACTTTTTAGAAGTTGGGGAGATGAAAATGAGAGGCAAATGGCAAATGAATTAATTGCAAGGAGATGAGAGTTTATGCATAGGTACTTGATAGATGTTGATGATGTCTCTCCGGCAACGGCGCTAGAAATTCTTCCTGGTTGCTTGTAAGCTGCGTTCGTAATTCCCCGAAGAGGAGAGGATGATGCGGCACAGTAGAGGTAAGTATTTCCCTCAGTTATGAAACCAAGGTTATCAATCCAGTAGGAGGACCAAGTAACACTATGTAAACAACACCTGCACACGAACAACAAAAACTTGCAACCCAACGCATAAGAGGGGTTGTCAATCCCTCAACAATATTGAGATAGATTAAATTGTATAGGTTTTGATAAATAGGTCTAACGAAAATAAAATAAACAAAGAAAAATTGCAGCAAGATATTTTATATTTAGTGTATGATAGGAAATAGACTAAAGGCCATAGTTTTCAGTAGAGGCATCTCTTGAGAAAATAGCATACGGTGGGTAAACAAATTACTGTTGGGTAATTGATAGAAAAGAGAATAATCATGATGATATCCAAGGCAATGATCATGTATATAGGCATCACATCCAAGACTAGAAGACCGACTCCTGCCTGCATCTACTACTATTACTCCACACATCGATCGCTATCCAGCATGCATCTAGTGTATTAAGTTCATGGAAAAATGGAGTAATGCAATAAGAACGATGACATGATGTAGACAAGATAAACTCACGTATGAATAAACCCCATCTTGTTACCCTTAATAGCAACGATACATGCGTGTCATGTCTCTTGCTGTCACGGAGATTGAGCACCGCAAGATCAAACCCATCACAAAGCACCTCTTCCCATGGCAAGACAAATCAATCTAGTTGGCCAAACCAAACCGAAAATTCGGAGAAGAAATACAAGGTATAACAATCATGCGTAAAAGAGTTCAGCAAAGACTCAAATAATATTCATGGATAGAACTGATCATAAACTCACAATTCATCGGATCCCAACAAACACACCGCAAAAAAAGAGTTACATCAAATAGATCTCCAAGAACATCGAGGAGAACATTGTATTGAATATCAAAAAGAGAGAACAAGCCATCTAGCTACTAACTACAGACATGTAGGTCTGTGGTAAACTACTCACACATCATCGGAGGGGCAACAAGGATGATGAAGAACCCCTCCGTGATTGTTGCCCCCTCCGACAGAGTGTCAAAAAAGGCCTCTAGATTGGATCTCGTGGTTCTGGAACTTGTGGCGGAAGAAAAAGTATTTCCTCTACTCCCCTGGGGTTTTGGGATTTTAGAGTACTTACAGAGGGGTAAGTAGTTCAAGAGGGTCCCCGTTGGCTCCACTACTCACCAGGACGCGCCGGAGGCTCCTGGCGTGCCCTGGTGTCTAGTGAGCCCCACGGGCCTCCTCCCTTGTGCTCCTTTAGCTCCCAGGATCTCTTATGGCCAGAAAAAATCTCCAAAAGTTTTGTGGCATTTGGACTCCGTTTGGTATTGATATTCTGCAAAGTAAAAAACAAGCAAAAAACAACAACTGGCACTGGGCACTATGTCCATAGGTTAGTCCCAAAAATGATATAAAGTTGCTAGTAAATGAATATAATACATCCAGGATTGATAATATAATAGCGTGGAACAATGAAAAATTATAGATACGTTGGAGACGTATCATGGAGCAGCTATACCTCATTGCAAGTAGTCAAAAGGAAGACGCTGAAAAAGTTGATCTCAACAAGGATGCTCTTCAAGCTAGCCGCATGAAGGAAGGAACCAGCGAGGCCGCTCCTGTGAGTATTCCTACCATTGCCCCGTGTGATGATTTCGATCTTTATGGGGGTTTTCGAGTCATTAGAGTATGCATGTAGTAATGAAGCCAGGACCCCAGTTTGTTCGGGTATCGTGGACTTTAGATTTGGAGTAGCACTTATCTGTCGAAATGTTTCATCATCTACTTAAACAGTTGATTGATCATACATGTAGTACCATTTAAATGGAATTAACCAATGCAAGTCCAAGAAGGATTGGCCGATGCTGCCGGCTGGCGTCAAGTTCGATCCCACGGATCAGCAGGTGATCGAGCACCTTGAGGCCAAAGTGAGTGCTGAAAGCGTGAGATATCACCCTCTCATCGATTTTTTCATACCGACCATCGACAGCGAGCACGACATGTGCTACACCCATCCCGAGAAACGTCCAGGTGAGACACCAATCGGCCGTCTGTTTGCAAAACTATATTCCTTGGTTTATACCTCTATTTTTCTTTTTAGACGCAGACTTAGTGAAGCAATTTACAATTTGACAATAAATAAAAATTGAAGCAACTGACTGCAACATGCCAAAGATATTCTAAAATGCGAACTACCCTAAAACTTGTATTTGCCAGTACTGCATGTATCACACTGAGTGACCTAAGCAAGCAATTCTTCCAGCGCAACTCCAGGGCGTTCAAAAGGGGCATGCGGACACATCGCAAGATGCAGTCAGAGTGCGGCATGCACACGATGTGGCACAAGACCGGCAATACCATGTCGATGCTGGTTAATAGACAGGAAAAAGGTTCTAGTGCTGCACACCAACAAGAGCTTCGACCAGTAGAGGACCAACTAGGTGATGCACCAGTACCACCTCGGGGACCTGGAGCAACAGAAGGAGTGCGAGCTGGACGTCTGCAAGATTTTCTACCAGACGAACACTAGGGCCAGGACTAAAAAGATTATAAGTTAGTTTGGTATTGGCTGGTCATTTGCAAGTTGGTATTGTTGTTAAGGATCTTTCGGTATGAACTTGGCATTTTCTTCCAACCATCACGTCGAGGGTCGGCGTGGATATAAAGTTGAATTATTTGTTGCGAAACAAATTTTTAGGCACCTGATTTTTTATGGGTAGCATAAGCACATGTCGTTTGAATTCCCAGTTAAGTGCCGGGACCTCGATCGCCTGAAGTGCCTCCCATGGACTCAAAAAAGGCCTGGTCAGTTATAATTAGTTGAAATATGTAAAATGTTCCATAATAAAAAATAAATATGTAAAATGCAATGAATTTGGTCTGATTTCAATGAAAATCATCTGATTTGCATGAAATTCGTCTGTGGAACCACAAGACGGCTGTTCATACAAAGCCTAACCGTACGGATCCAGTAGGTCCATGGTCGTTCTCAAGCAAGTGCACGCACTTATTATCACGATGGGAAAATAATGCTCACATCTGAGACAATGAAATCCATGAAATTTTTGTTGGGTAACGTAGTATTTCCAAAAATTTCCTAGAATCACGCAAGATCTATCTAGGAGAAGCATATCAACGAGCGGGGAGAGCGTGTCTACGTACCCTCGTAGACCGAAAGCGGAAGCGTTTAGTAACGCGGTTGATGTAGTCGAACGTCTTCGCGATCCAACCGATCAAGTACCAAACGCACGGCACCTCCGCGATCTGCACACGTTCAGCTCGGTGACATCCCTTGAACTCTAGATCCAGCTGAGGCCGAGGGAGAGTTTCGTCAGCATGACGGCGTGGTGACGGTGATGATGAAGTTACCGACGCAGCGCTTCGCCTAAGCACTACGACAATATGACCGAGGTGGAAAATTGTGGAGGGGGGCACCGCACACGGCTAAAGACCAACTTGTATGTCTATGGGGTGCCCCCTCCCCCGTATATAAAGGAGGGGAGGAGGAGGCCGGCCGGCCACAAGGGGCGCGCCCAAGGGGGGAATCCTACTCCAAGTAGGAATAGGTTCCCACCTTTCCTAGTCCAAGTAGGAGTAGAAGGAAGGAGAGGGAGAGGGAGAGGGAAAGAGGGGCCGCACCCCCTCCCCTTGTCCTATTCGGACTCCCCTTGGGGGGGGCGCCACCTCTTGGCTACGGCCCTCTCTCTCCCCTAAGGCCCACTGAGGCCCATAACTTCCCGGGGAGGGTTCCGGTAACCCTCCGGCACTCCGGTTTTATCCGAAACACTTCCGGTGTCCGAACAACATGGTCCAATATATCAATCTTTATGTCTCGACCATTTTGAGACTCCTCGTCATGTCCGTGATCTCATCCGGAACTCCGAACAAACTTCGGTACATCAAATCACATAAACTCATAATACGAATCATCATCGAACGTTAAGCGTGCGGACCCTACGGGTTCGAGAACTATGTAGACATGACCGAGACACATCTCCGGTCAATAACCAATAGCGGAACATGGATGCTCATATTGGCTCCTACTTATTCTATGAAGATCTTTATCGGTCAAACCGCACAACAACATACGTTGTTCCCTTTGTCATCGGTATGTTACTTGCCCGAGATTCGATCGTCGCTATCCTCATACCTAGTTCAATCTCGTTTCCCGCAAGTCTCTTTACTCGTTTCGTAATGCATCATCCCGCAACTAACTCACTAGTCACATTTCTTGCAAGGCTTATAGTAATGTGCATTACCGAGAGGGCCTAGGGATACCTCTCCGACAATCGGAGTGACAAATCCTAATCTCGATATATGCCAACTCAACAAACACCATTGGAGACACCTGTAGATCATCTTTATAATCACCCAGTTACGTTGTGACGTTTGATAGCACACTAAGTGTTCCTTCGATGTTCGGGAGTTTCATAATCTCATAGTCATAGGAACATGTATATGTCATGAAGAAAGCAATAGCAATAAACTAAACGATCATAGTGCAAAGCTAACGGATGGGTCTTGGCCATCACATCATTCTCTAATGTTGTGATCCCGTTCATCAAATGACAACACACGTCTATGGCTAGGAAACTTAACCATCTTTGATTAACGAGTTAGTCTAGTAGAGGCATACTAGGGACACTCTGTTTGTCAATGTATTCACACATGTACTAAGTTTTCGGTTAATACAATTCTAGCATGAATAATAAACATTTATCATGATATAAGGAAACATAAATAACAACTTTATAATAGCCTCTAGTGCATATTTCCTTCAGTATCCCACTTGCACTGGAGTCAATAATCTAGATTACATAGTAATGATTCTAACACCCATGGAGTCTTGGTGTTGATCATGTTTTGCTCGTGAGATAGGCTTAGTCAACGGGTCTGCAACATTCAGATCCGTATGTATCTTGCAAATCTCTATGTATCCCTCCTTGACTTGATCACGGATGGAATTGAAGCGTCTCTTGATGTGCTTGGTTCTCTTGTGAAATCTGGATTCCTTTGCCAAGGCAATTGCACCAGTATTGTCACAAAAGATTTTCATTGGACCCGATGCACTAGGTATGACACCTAGATCGGATATGAACTCCTTCATCCAGACTCCTTCATTTGCTGCTTTCGAAGCAGCTATGTATTCTGCTTCACACGTAGATCCTGCCACGACGCTCTGCTTGGAACTGCACCAACTTACAGCTCCACCATTCAATATAAATATGTATCCGATTTGTGACTTAGAGTCATCCGGATTAGTGTCAAAGCTTGCATCGACGTAACCATTTACGACGAGCTCTTTATCACCTCCATAAATGAGAAACATATCCTTAGTCCTTTTCAGGTATTTCAGGATGTTCTTGACCGCTGTCCAGTGATCCACTCCTGGATTACTTTGGTACCTCCCTGCTAAACTAATAGCAAGGCACACATCAGGTCTGGTACACAACATTGCATACATGATAGAACCTATGGCTGAAGCATAGGGAATGACTTTCATTTTCTCTCTATCTTCTGCAGTGGTCAGGCATTGAGTCTGACTCAACTTCACACCTTCTAACACAGGAAACAACCCTTTCTTTGCTTGATCCATTTTGAACTTCTTAAAAACTTTATCAAGGTATGTGCTTTGTGAAAGTCCAATTAAGCATCTTGATCTTCTCTATAGATCTTGACGCCCAATATATAAGCAGCTTCACCGAGGTCTTTCATTGAAAAACTCTTATTCAAGTATCCTTTTATGCTATCCAGAAATTCTATATCATTTCCAATCAAGAATATGTCATCCACATATAATATTAGAAATGCTACAGAGCTCCCACTCACTTTCTTGTAAATACAGGCTTCTCCAAAAGTTTGTGTAAAACCATATGCTTTGATCACACTATCAAAACGTTTATTCCAACTTCGAGATGCTTGCACCAGTCCATAAATGGATCGCTGGAGCTTGCACACTTTGTTAGCATCCTTTGGATCGACAAAACCTACTGGTTGCATCATATACAACTCTTCTTCCAGAAATCCATTCAGGAATGCAGTTTTGACATCTATTTGCCAAATTTCATTCATAAAATGCGACAATTGCTAACATGATTCAGACGGACTTAAGCATCGCTACGGGTGAGAAGGTCTCATCATAGTCAACTCCTTGAACTTGTCAAAACCTTTTGCAACAAGTCGAGCTTCGTAGACAGTAACATTACCGTCGGTGTCAGTCTTCTTCTTGAAGATCCATTTATTCTCTATGGCTTGCTGATCATCGAGCAAGTTAACCAAAGTCCATACTTTGTTCAAATAAATGGATCCCATCTCAGATTCCATGGCCTCAAGCCATTTCGCGGAATCTGGACTCATCATCGCTTCCTCATAGTTTGTAGGTTCGTCATGGTCAAGTAACATGACTTCCAGAACAGGATTACCGTACCACTCTGGTGCGGATCTTACTCTGGTTGACCTACAAGGTTCGGTGGTAACTTGATCAGACGTTTCATGATCATCATCATTAGCTTCCTCACTAATTGGTGTAGGAATCACTGGAACTGATTTCTATGATGAACTACTTTCCCATAAGGGAGCAGGTACAGTTACCTCATCAAGTTCTACTTTCCTCCCACTCACTTCTTTCGAGAGAAACTCCTTCTCTAGAAAGGATCCATTCTTAGCAATGAATATCTTGCCTTCAGATCTGTGATAGAAGGTGTACCCAACAGTCTCCTTTGGGTATCCTATGAAGACACATTTCTTTGATTTGGGTTCGAGCTTATCAGGTTGAAGTTTTTTCACATAAGCATCACAGCCCCAAACTTTAAGAAACGACAACTTGGGTTTCTTGCCAAACCACAGTTCATATGGTGTCATCTCAAGATTTAGATGGTGCCCTATTTAACATGAATGCAGCCGTCTCTAAAGCATAACCCCAAAACGATAGCAGTAAATCAGTAAGAGACATCATAGATCGCACCATATCTAATAAAGTGCGGTTACAACGTTCGGACACACCATTACGCTGTGGTGTTCCGAGTGGCGTGAGTTGCGAAACTATTCCGCATTGTTTCAAATGAAGACCAAACTGGTAACTCAAATATTCACCTCCACGATCAGATCGTAGAAACTTTATTTTCTTGTTACGATGATTTTACACTTCACTCCAAAATTCTTTGAACATTTCAAATGTTTCAGACTTATCTTCCATCAAGTAGATATACCCATATCTACTCAAATCATCTGTGAAGGTCAGAAAATAACGATACCCGCCGCGAGCATCAACACTCATCGGACCGCATACATCAGTATGTATTATTTCCAACAAGTCTGTTGCTCGCTCCATTGTTCCGGAGAACAGAGTCTTAGTCATCTTGCCCATGAGGCATGGTTCGCGACCATCAAGTGATTCATAATCAAGTGATTCCAAAAGCCCATCAGCATGGAGTTTCTTTATGCGCTTTACGCCAATATGACCTAAACGACAGTGCCACAAATAAGTTGCACTATCATTATTAAACTTATATCTTTTGGCTTCAATACTATGAATATGTGTATCACTACTATCGAGATTCAGTAAAACTAGACCACTCATCAAGGGTGCATGACCATAAAAGATATTACTCATATAAATAGAACAACCATTATTCTCTGATTTAAATCAATAACCGTCTCGCATCAAACAAGATCCAGATATAATGTTCATGCTTAACGCTGGCACCAAATAACAATTATTCAGGTCTAAAACTAATCCCGAAGGTAGATGTAGAGGTAGCGGGCCGACGGCGATCACATCGACTTTGGAACCATTTCCCACGCGCATCGTCACCAGCCAATCTTCGTTTAAACCGTAGCCCCTGCTTTGAGTTGCAAATATGAGCAACAGAACCAGTATCAAATACCCAGGCGCTACTACGAGCATTAGTAAGGTACACATCAATAACATGTATATCAAATATACCTTTCACTTTTCCATCCTTCTAATCCGCCAAATACTTGGGGCAGTTCCGCTTCCAGTGACCAGTCCATTTGTAGTGGAAGCACTCAGTCTCAGGCTTAGGTCCAGACTTGGGCTTCTTCACTTGAGAAGCAACTTGCTTGCCGTTATTCTTGAAGTTCCCCTTCTTCCCTTTGCCCTTTTCCTTGAAACTAGTGGTCTTGTTGACCATCAACACTTGATGCCCCTTCTTGATTTCTACCTCCGCAACCTTTATCATTGCGAAGAGCTCGGGAATTGTCTTATCCATCCCTTGCATATTATAGTTCATCACGAAGCTTTTGTAGCTTGGTGGCAGTGATTGAAGAACTCTGTCAATGACACTATCAACCGTAAGATTAACTCCCATCTAAGTCAAGTGATGGTGGTACCCAGACATTCTGAGTATATGTTCACTGACAGAACTATTCTCCTCCATTTTGCACATGTAGAACTTATTGGAGACTTCATATCTCTCAATCCGGGCATTTGCTTGAAATATTAACTTCAACTCCTGGAGCATGTGATATGCTCCATGAAGTTTGATATGTCCATTTTGCATCATGCTTTTATATCGATATTTATTGCATTATGGGTTGTTATTACACATTATGTCACAATACTTATGCCTATTCTCTCTTATTCTACAAGGTTTACATAAAGAGGGAGAATGCCGGCAGCTGGAATTCTAGGCTGGAAAAGGAGCAAATATTAGGGACCTATTCTGTACAACTCCAAACGTCCTGAAACTCCACGGAAGTTATTTTTGGAAATAATAAAAAATACTGAGCGAAGAAAATACCAGAGGGGGCCCACTATAACATCCCAAATTTTCAATTTGGGATGTTATACATAGGTCATTCATGCATAGCATAATTTATTTGCATTTCGTTTCTCAATCCTCGAAATTCTAAGAACCTCAAGGACCCTCGGAGAGAGTTGGGGATTTCACTGTTTTCATATTTGAATTTTATAAAATATCGAAACGAGGATTATTTGTTTTAATTATTTTTCTCTCCGAAAATATTTCATATTAAAATATTTGAGAGGGGATAATATCACTTCTCCAAAATAAATGAAATATTGGAGGAAAAATATTAAAATCAAATATTTGTTTTATTTGGATTTTATTGCTATTTTATTTGCATAGGAAAAATTGCATGTTTTCAAAATTGCATTTTTAGGGCCAAAAAATGTTCATCTTGTTCTAAATATTTTATTTAGACGGTGAAAATTTGTTTTGGCATTTTTAGATTTTTATTTATTTTTCTAGGATTTATTTTTGGCGGAATCTGTTAAAAAAACTTCCGTGCCCGACTGGGCGAAGGCCCAGCCGAGCCAGGCCGGCCCGCGCCGCGCCACCGCCTCCGCTGTGCCCGAGTCCGGCCAGGACTCGGCAGCCGCCGCCGTCGCCGCTCGGGACACCTCCCGCCCCCTCCCGCAAGCCACCCTCCCATCCCCTTTATAAGCCGCCGCCCCCGCCCCCGAATCGCCACCCCGCCGCCGCAAACAGCAGCAGCAGCAGCCGCCGCCGCGTGCCGCGCCTCGCCTTGCCGCCAGCTGCCGCCGCCCGCCTCGCCACCGCACCACCCGCGCCACACCGTCGTCGCCCACGCTGCCGCCCCGCTCGCCGGAAGCCTCCGGAGCCGCGCCGGAGTTTGCATATCTCGCCGTCTGGTTATTTTTCGGTTTAGGTAAAACCGTCGGGTTTTTTTAAAACCCTAGTTACGTTTTTCTTCGGTTCGCCGGTTTTCTCGGTTTAGTTTATTTAGCGGACGTTCGTCCATACGTTCGTTTTAACGAACGGTTTTCGCCCGTTAGTCCAATTAAGCGAACGTTCGTTCGTTAGCCTGTTCGTCAGTTTTTCTTTTTCTCGGATTTTTCGCGATTATTTTCAATCGCGATTTCTGATCCGATTTTCGTTTTAGTTTATATTCTCGCTCGTTTATCGGAATTAGGCGATTCAAGCGCCTAAATCTTCGTCTCGAAACCCTCTTTCTGTTTAACCAACTTGAACAAGATTTTGGTACTGTAAAATTTGACTTTAGTCCAGATTAGTAATCGAATCTTGTTTCTTTCGCAGTTTGAGTTTCGTTGCTCCGTTTGATTTGATTCTTTTTGCAAATCGGAGTTCTTAAGTTGAACTTTCTGGTTAGATCTTCTTATTTGAGATTTACCCGTGCATCTTTGCTCTATTGCTTATGTATGCTATTGTTTGTTTGCGATAGAATTCCCGGAGTGTGAAGCGTGCTACTACGAGTCTATAGGTTTTGCGGATCGTCAGCAAGGCAAGTAACACATTGATCATACTCTTTTCATACCCAGTTTTTATGCATTAGTTCCAATCCTCAAACACTGCATGATTAGGATGTGATTAACTTGTGGGTATTGGGAAGTAGTTGATGAGGTAGAACCTATTGCCCTGTTATTATCAAACCCTTGGGAGTTACTTCTACGTATTGCTTATATTGCTATGCTATGCTCGTAGACGTGGTTTGGGTGAGTGAATCCATGACAGATGTGAGATGGTTAATTAATGGTTCAACTTAAGGTGGCAACTTCAATACACATCTGGGTGGATTGCTTATCGGGCACCTGGAGAATCCAATGTTGTCCTAGGATATCCCGGAGTACCCGTGTGATAATCCTAAGGTCCGCCACCCAGGCTCAAAGGGAACTGAGATATTTCATGCTAGAAACTTCCGTGTGCAGCCACAAGCTATTATGGGCTCTAGCATAGTTGAGTAAGTTGCATGACCTCTTCCAGTGGTAGGCTAGCAGATGTAGAGGGATGTAGGTTGGTACTGTCTACCCGGGGTTAGAGTTAATGATTCTGAAAGACTGTGTCTCGGTCATCTGTTTCTCAAACACCATGTAGTGCGAGAAATTCAACGGAGGCGATCGAGTCTTATGGGGAAAAGTGCGCAAACCTATGCAGAGTGTACAATCTAATCATGGTTAGCCGTGTCCCCGGTTATGGACATCTTGAGTATCTAGTACTTGGATTATCATATGTATCTCATCACTCTAATCTAATATGTTGGGTTGATAATTACTTTAATTGGGATTGAGTTGGAGGAACCTTCTCAATGATGTTTCAACTACCATGATAGTTAAAATAAAATTTATTCCTTTGTTGTAGGGAAAAATTGGCTTTTCGCAAAACTGTAACCATAGAGCTTTCCACCAGCCAAATATGCATGTAGTGATAGCATTATTCTGTTCTTGCTCTACTGTGTTATATTGCCAGCATATTCCATGTGCTGACCCATTTTCGGGCTGCAACGTATTATGTTGCAGACTTTTCAGACAAGGAGTAAGGTTCGGTAGGTCGTTGCCGTGCAGCTCAGCTATGTCGTTGGAGTTGATGGACTCACTTTATCTTCCAAGCCTTCCGCTGTTATCGTTTTAGATGGCCTTATGGCATATTTATTGTAATAAGTTCTCTTTTGAGACATTCGATGTAATAAGTGTGTGATTTCTACTCTGTTATAAATCCTTCGAGTACTGTGTGTGTCACCATTACGCACAGAGACTTGATCGTTTGAGGTCGGGTCGATACAAGATGGTATCAGAGCACACGCTGAGTGTAGGATACGACCACTAAGACAAGCCATAGGTCACTCTTGTCTACTCATTTCTGACTCCTCTCCATTTTCTACTCTTAGGATGGCAGATTCGAGGAACAAGTTTGCACAACCGGATGAAGACACACCCTTTGGAAGCCACTTGAAGGAAGTCACTAGGTACTTGAACATCGGAATACGAAGCTTCACCGGGACCTACAACGCCACTTTACCAGAAGAGGAGCGCTGGATGATTCGAGTTCAAGTTCCTGGAAGGATGTTCGCCCCAACCACTGAGCCCATAGAGTTTTCCTTTGAAGCACCAACCTGGAGTCTAGGCAAGAGCATGGCAGCCCACATTGCTATGGGACGTATTGGAGAAGTCTACAGCAAGGATCTCAAGGACACTATCTACCAGATATGTGGGCGCCGAGATGAGCAATGGGAGATGATCAGCACCAAGAAGGATAGATCCATTGCAGCTTTCATCTAGGAGTTAAACCAGCACATTCAACGCCAGGAGAATCAGATGTGTGCAGACATGATAGATTTGAAGAAGGCGAAGACAAGGATCACCGAGCTGGAAGAAGAACTTAAGTCTACACGCGATGGATATGAGGAGGAAATTGCAACACTACTGGAGAAGAATGACGACCTGATAAAGAAGAATGGAGTATTCATGGGAGACCCCGCGCTAGCAGGAAAGGACGACGATTCCACTTGCCCGGAGAACTACATCATCATCGACGACACCGACTCCGACCCCAGTGAAGATGACTTTGAAGACGAAGCTGGAGCAGACATCATGGAGTCATCCACCGATCAAAATTTCTAGTAGACCACCAAATGATTAGTAGTATTTCCCCCATGTATATAGTAGTAATTGAGCACTTTTAATGATAGTTCTAGACCGTTTGTATGCCCTTGCTTGATTGATTGAGTGATATGATTGTGTTTGTCTCATGTGCATATGGGTAGTGCTTTCTCACTAGACCCCTTTTCTATTCTAATCTCTTCCCTCTAAACCCATCAAATGCCTCCGAGACGTGACACCAGATTTGCCTTCCCGCCAGAGCTCACTCAGTTGATCCATCAGTAGAATGCCTTGATGCAATTGTTAGTCCAGAACCAAGGCAACAACAACAACAACAACCCGCCTCCAGTTGACAACTTAGCTCGCTTTCTGAGATTGCAGCCGCCGGTGTTTTCTAGTAGCACCGAGCCTATAGTTGCTGATGATTGGCTACGCCGTATTGGAAGGGAGTTGACCACCGCAGGCTGCACAGATGCTGAGAACGTGCGCTTTGCCACACATCAATTGGATGGACCAGCAGCCTCATGGTGGGAGAATTACACAGCCACTTTCCCCATAGCCAACATCACTTGGGATCAGTTTCAGCAAGTTGTCCACACAGCCCACGTCTCAACTGGAGCTATGAGCATGAAGAAGCATGAGTTTCGCAACTTACGCCAGGGGAACCGTACTGTAGCTCAGTACGTGGATGAGTTTAGGAAGTTATCTCGCTATGCCCCTGACGATGTGGCCACAGATGCCGCGAAGCAGGAGAAGTTTATGGAAGGGCTGAACGATGAGATGAGCATGCAGTTGATGGTGGCAACATTCAACAACTACTAGGAGTTGGTAGATAAGGCTCTTATGATTGAAGGGAAGCAGCAGCAGATTGAGAACCGTAAGAGGAAGTATGGACAAGGAAGGTACAATTCAGGGGCTCAGCAGAAGCCTCGTTTAACCCCGAACTCGGGAGGACTTGTCCATAACCATGGAGGTCACACTCACAATGGAGGGAGTTCACACAACCACAATGGTTCCAAGAATGGGACTGGGAACGGAACAAGCAACAATCAGAACCGCTCCAATCCAGCCACACCCGCCAAGAGACACCTAAGTCACATTACTTGCTTCAAGTGCGGGGAGACTGGACACTATGCCACGAAGTGCCCTGAAGCGAAGAATGGAAACGGTAACGGGAGCGCTGGGAAGAAACCCAATCCATTCAACAAAGGACAAGTGAACCACGTAAACGTGGAGGAGGTTGAAGGGCAGCCAGACGCAGTTATCGGTAAGTTTTTGGTTAAGTCTTTTACCGCCCTTGTTCTTTTTGATACCGGTCCATCACATTCATACATATCAAGGGGATTCGTGGATAAGTTTAAACTACCAACACAAGCCCTTAGGACCCCTCTGTTAGTAAGTTCACCTGGAGCAGAGTATATGGCTAGCCGATGGTGCGACCGGATACCTTTAACCATTGGTAGCCATGTTTTCCCGTCCGACCTAATAATTTTGGAGTCACAAGGATTGGATGTGATATTAGGCATGGACTGGATGTCAAAGTATGGAGGAAGCATTGACTATGCTAGTAAGTCAATTTATCTCACCACCCCGGAGGGAAAAAGGATCAAGTATGTATCCAGGCATACGACAAGGAGAACCCAAGTAAATTCCCTCTCAGGAGTTGTTCAGGAGGAAGTGCCCGTCGTAAAGGATTACCCAGATGTATTTCCAGAGGAATTACCAGGCATGCCGCCAGATCGAGACATCAAGTTTTTGATAGAACTGTTGCCAGGCACCGGGCCCATATCGAAGAGACCATACTGGATGCCCGCAAATGATCTGGAGGAGATTAAGAAGCAGATCAAGGAGTTATTGGAGAAAGGTTACATTCGACGAAGTTCATCACCGTGGGGAGCCCCAGTGTTCTTGGTTGAGAAGAAGGATGGATCATTGAGGATGGTTGTTGATTATCGGGCGTTGAATGAGGTGACGATCAGGAACAAATACCCTTTGCCGATGATCAATGATTTGTTTGACCAGCTGCAAGGAGCTAAAGTGTTTTCCAAGATCGATCTACGATCAGGATATCACCAGCTAAAAATTCTAGAGAAGGATATACCAAAGACCGCATTTACCACAAGGTACGTGTTATATGAGTATACGGTCATGTCATTTGGACTGACTAACGCCCCTGCCTATTTCATGAGCATGATGAATAAGGTGTTCATGGAATGTTTGGATAAGTTTCTTGTGGTGTTCATTGATGATATAATGGTATACTCGAAGAATGAAGAGGAGCACAAGGAGCATTTGCGATTAGTTCTCGAGAAACTCAGGGAACATCAGTTGTATGCCAAGTTCAGCAAATGTGAGTTTTGGTTGAAAGAAGTTGGATTCCTTGGACATGTTATATTAGGAGAAGGTATAGCAGTAGACCCCACCAAGGTTCAGTCAGTCACTGAATGGTTGGCACCCACTTCAGTTAGCGAGATCCGCAGTTTTCTTGGACTCGCAGGATACTATCGGAGATTCATTGAGAATTTTTCCAAGATTGCGAAGCCAATGATGGAGTTATTGAAGAAGGATACCAAATTTAAATGGACGGAGGAATGTGAGGCGAGTTTTCAGGAGTTAAAGAAATGTCTGACTACAGCCCCAGTGTTGATTCTGCCGGATATACGCAAGGATTTCCAAGTGTATTGCGATGCCTCTCGCTTAGGACTTGGAAGTGTGCTTATGCAGGACGGACGAGTTGTTTCGTATGCCTCACGAAAACTAAAACCTCATGAATTGAATTATGCCATGCATGATTTGGAGTTAGCAGCTATAGTGCATGCGCTCAAGACTTGGAGACATTACCTTATTGGAAACCGTTGTGATGTGTACACTGGTCATAAGAGTTTGAAGTACATTCTCACACAGAAGGAGTTGAACCTTAGGTAGAGGAGATGGTAGGAGCTTATAAAGGATTATGACATGAAGCTTCACTATCATCCAGGCAAGGCCAATGTCATAGCAGACACTTTGAGCCGAAAGAGTTATGCTAACACCCTCGTAAGCACAGGATTGCCAAAGGAGTTAGCAGAGAACTCAGGGAACTTTGATTGGAGATTGTTCCTAGAGGTTTTGTTGCAACAATGGAAGTTCAGTCTACATTGTTAGCAAAGATTCGAGAAGCTCAGAAGGATGACAAAGAGATTGCCGAGATAAAAGAGAAAATGAGCAAAGGAAAGGCCAAAGGTTTTCGTGAGGATGAGCACGACACCTTATGGTTTGAGGACCGTGTTTATGTGCCCAATAACACAGAGATTAGGAAGTTAATACTTCAGGAGGCTCATGATACGTCTCCAACGTATCTATAATTTTTGATTTCTCCATGCTATATTATCTTCTGTTTTGGACATTATTGGGCTTTATTATCCACTTTTATATTATTTTTGGGACTAACCTATTAACCGGAGGCCCAGCCCAGAATTGCTGTTTTTTTGCCTATTTCAGAGTTTCGCAGAAAAAGAATATCAAACGGAGTCCAAAGGGAATGAAACCTTCGGGAACGTGATTTTCGGAACGAACATGATCCAGGAGACTTGGACCCTATGTAAATCAATCAATAGGGAAGCCACGTGGTAGGGGCGCGCCTACCCCTCCAGGGCGCGCCCTCCACCCTCGTGGGCCCCTGTTGCTCCACCGACGTACTTCTTCCTCCTATATATACCTACGTACCCCCAAACGATCAGATACGGAGCCAAAAACCTAATTCCACCGCCGCAACCTTCTGTACCCATGAGATCCCATCTTGGGGCTTGTTCCGGAGCTCCGGCGGAGGGGGCATCCATCACGGAGGGCTTCTACATCAACACCATAGCCTCTCCGATGAAGTGTGAGTAGTTTACCTTAGACCTTCGAGTCCATAGTTAGTAGCTAGATGGCTTTCTCTCTCTTTTTTGATATCAATACAATGTTCTCCCCCTCTCTCGTGGAGATCTATTCGATGTAATCTTCTTTTTGCGGTGTGTTTGTTGAGACCGATGAATTGTGGGTTTATGATCAAGTTTATCTATGAACAATATTTGAATCTTCTGAATTCTTTTATGTATGATTGGTTATCTTTGCAAGTCTCTTCGAATTATCAGTTTGGTTTGGCCTACTAGATTGATCTTTCTGGAAATGGGAGAAGTGCTTAGCTTTGGGTTCAATCTTGCGGTGTCCTTTCCCAGTGATAGTAGGGGCAGCAAGGCACGTATAGTATTGTTGCCATCGAGGATAACAAGATGGGGTTTTTATCATATTGCATGAATTTATCCCTCTACATCATGTCATCTTGCTTAAGCCGTTACTCTGTTCTTATGAACTTAATACTCTAGATGCATGCTGGATAGCGGTCGATGTGTGGAGTAATAGTAGTAGATGCAGGCAGGAGTCGGTCTACTTGTCTCGAACGTGATGCATATATACATGATCATACCTAGATATTCTCATAACTATGCTCAATTCTGTCAATTGCTCAATAGTAATTTGTTCACCCACCATAAAATACTTATGCTCTTGAGAGAAGCCACTAGTGAAACCTATGGCCCCCGGGTCTATCTTCATCATATTAATCTTCCAACAGTTAGTTATTTCCATTGCTTTTTTACTTTGCTTTTATTTTACTTTGCATCTTTATCATAAAAATACCAAAAATATTATCCTACCATATCTATCAGATCTCACTCTCGTAAGTGACCGTGTAGGGATTGACAACCCCTTATCGCGTTGGTTGCAAGGATTTATTTGTTTTGTGTAGGTATGAGGGACTCGCGCGTAGCCTCCTACTGGATTGATACCTTGGTTCTCAAAAACTGAGGGAAATACTTACGCTACTTTGCTGCATCACCCTTTCCTCTTCAAGGGAAAACCAACGCAGTGCTCAAGAGGTAGCAAGAAGGATTTCTGGCGCCGTTGTCCGGGAGGCTTACGCGAAGTCAAGTCAAGATTTGGACTCCCGACAACGAGCCATTTCTGGCGCCGTTGCCGGGGAGGTCTACGCAAAAGTCAACATACCAAGTACCCATCACAAACCCTTATCTCCCGCATTACATTATTTGCCATTTGCCTCTCGTTTTCCTCTCCCCCACTTCACCCTTGCCGTTTTATTAGCCCTCTCTTTTTCGTTCGCCTCTTTTTCGCTTGCTTTTTGTCTGCTCGTGTGTTGGATTGCTTGTTTGTCACGATGGCTCAAGATAATACCAAATTGTGTGACTTTACCAATACCAACAATAATGATTTCCTTAGCACTCCGATTGCTCCTCTTACCAATACTGAATCTTGTGAAATCAATGCTGCTTTGTTGAATCTTGTCATGAAAGATCAATTCACCGGCCTTCCTAGCGAAGATGCCGCTACTCATCTAAATAGCTTCATTGATTTGTGTGATATGCAAAAGAAGAAAGATGTTGATAATGATATTGTTAAATTGAAGCTATTTCCTTTTTCGCTTAGAGATCGTGCTAAAGCTTGGTTTTCATCTTTGCCTAAAAATAGTATTGATTCTTGGAATAAGTGCAAAGATGATTTTATCTCTAAGTATTTTCCTCCCGCTAAGATCCTCTCTCTTAGAAACGATATTATGAATTTTAAGCAACTTGATCATGAACATGTTGCACAAGCTTGGGAGATGATGAAACTAATGATACGTAATTGCCCTACGCATGGTTTGAATTTGTGGATGATTATACAAAAATTTTATGCCGGATTGAATTTTGCTTCTAGAAAACTTTTCGATTCGGCCGTGGGAGGCACTTTATGGAAATCACTTTAGGAGAATCTACTAAACTCCTAGATAATATTATGGTTAATTATTCTCAATGGCACACTGAAAGATCTACTAATAAAAAAGTGCATGCGATAGAAGAAATTAATGTTTTGAGTGGAAAGATGGATAAACTTATGAAATTATTTGCTACTAAGAGTGTTTCTTCTGATCCCAATGATATGCCTTTGTCTACTTTCATTGAGAATAATAATGAATCTATGGATGTGAATTTTGTTGGTAGGAATAATTTTGGTAACAACGCGTATAGAGGAAACTTTAATCCTAGGCCTTATCCTAGTAATTCCTCTAATAATTATGGCAATTCCTACAACAACTCTTATGGAAATTTTAATAAGATGCCCTCTGAATTTGAGACTAGTGTTAAGGAATTTATGAATTCGCAAAAGAATTTCAATGCCTTGCTTGAAGAAAAATTACTTAAAGTTGATGAATTGGCTAGGAACGTTGATAGAATTTCTCTTGATGTTGATTCTTTGAAACTGAGATATATTCCTCCTAAGCATGATATCAATGAGTCTCTCAAAGCCATGATAATTTCCATTGATGAGTGCAAAGAAAGAACCGCTAGGATGCGTGCTAAGAAAGATTGCTTTATAAAAGCGTGTTCTTCAAATTTCTATGAAAATAAAGATGAAGATCTAAAAGTTATTGATGTGTCCCCTATTAAATCTTTGTTTTACAATATGAATCTTGATAATGATGGGACTGAATTTGATCCACCTTTACCTAGAAGGCGTTCCAAAAATTCGGAGTTTTTAGATCTTGATGCTAAAATTGATAAAAGTGGGATTGAAAAGAAGAAAACCCTAGATATTAATAAACCCACTATTTTGGACTTCAAGGAATTTAATTATGATAATTGCTCTTTGATAGATTGTATTTCCTTGTTGCAATCCGTGCTAAATTCTCCTCATGCTTATAGTCAAAATAAAGCTTTTACCAAACATATCATTGATGCTTTGATGCAATCTTATGAAGAAAAACTTGAGTTGGAAGTTTCTATCCCTAGAAAACTTTATGATGAGTGGGAACCCACTATTAAAATTAAGATGAAAGATCATGAATGCTATGCTTTGTGCGATTTGGGTGCTAGTGTTTCCACGATTCCAAAAACTTTGTGTGATTTGCTAGGTTTCCATGATTTTGATGATTGCTCTTTAAACTTGCACCTTGCGGATTCCACTATTAAGAAACCTATGGGAAGAATTAATGATGTTCTTATTGTTGCAAACAGGAACTATGTGCCCATAGATTTTATTGTGCTTGATATAGATTGCAATCCTTCATCTCCTATTATTCTTGGTAGACCTTTCCTTAGAACGATTGGTGCAATTATTGATACGAAGGAAGGGAATATTAGATTCCAATTTCCATTAAAGAAAGGCATGGAACACTTCCCTAGGAAGAAAATAAAACTACCATATGAATCTATCATGAGAGCCACTTATGGATTACCTACCAAAGATGGCACTACCTAGATCTATCCTTGCTTTTATGCCTAGCTAGGGGCGTTAAACGATAGCGCTTGTTGGGAGGCAACCCAATTTTATTTTTAGTTTTTTGCTTTTTTCTTCTGTTTAGGAATAAATATTTGATCTAGCCTCTGGTTAGATGTGTTTTTATGTTTTAATTAGTGTTTTTGCCAAGTTAAACCTATATGATCTTCTTGGATGATAGTTATTTGATCTTGCTGTAATTTCTAGAAACTTTCTGTTCACGAAAATAATTCTTAAAAATCACCAGAACGTGATAAAATATTGATTCCAATTTCTGCTGATCAATAAACAAATTGTCTAGGTCTTCCTATTTTGGCTGATTTGTTGGAGTTCCAGAAGTTTGCGTTAGTTACAGATTACTACAGACTGTTCTGTTTTTGACAGATTCTGTTTTTCGTGTGTTGTTTGCTTATTTTGATGAATCTATGGCTAGTAAAATAGTTTATAAACCATAGAGAAGTTGGAATACAGTAGCTTTAACACCAATATAAATAAATAATGAGTTCATTACAGTACCTTGAAGTGGTCTTTTGTTTTCTTTCGCTAACGGAGCTCACGAGATTTTCTGCTAAGTTTTGTGTTGTGAAGTTTTCAAGTTTTGGGTGAAAGATTTGATGGATTATGGAACAAGGAGTGGCAAGAGCCTAAGCTTGGGGATGCCTATGGCACCCCCAAGATAATCTAAGGACACCAAAATGCCAAAGCTTGGGGATGCCCCGGAAGGCATCCCCTCTTTCGTCTACCTCCATCGGTAACTTTACTTGGAGCTATATTTTTATTCACCACATGATATGTGTTTTGCTTGGAGCGTCTTGTATGATTTGAGTCTTTGCTTTTTAGTTTACCACAGTCATCCTTGCTGTACACACCTTTTGAGAGAGACACACATGATTCGGAAATTATTAGAATACTCTATGTGCTTCACTTATATCTTTTGAGTTATATAGTTTTTGCTCTAGTACTTCACTTATATCTTTTAGAGCATGGTGGTGGATTTGTTTTATAGAAACTATTGATCTCTCATGCTTCACATAGATTATTTTGAGAGTCTTAAATAGCATGGTAATTTTCTCAATTAATCCTAATATGCTATGTATTCAAGATAGTAAAAACTTTCTTATGAGTGCGTTGACTACTAAGAGAAGTTTGATGCTTGATGATTGTTTTGAGACATGGAGGTAGTGATATAAAGTCGTGCTAGTTGAGTAGTTGTGAATTTGAGAAATACTTGTGTTGAAGTTTGCAAGTCCCGTAGCATGCACGTATGGTAAACGTTATGTAACAAATTTGAAACATGAGGTGTTCTTTGATTGTCTTCCTTATGAGTGGCGGTCGGGGACGAGCGATGGTCTTTTCCTACCAATCTATCCCCCTAGGAGCATGCGCGTAGTGCTTGGTTTTTGATGACTTGTAGATTTTTGCAATAAGTATGTGAGTTCTTTATGACTAATGTTGAGTCCATGGATTATACGCACTCTCACCTTTCCACCATTGCTAGCCTCTTCGGTACCGTGCATTGCCCTTTCTCACATTGAGATTTGGTGCAAACTTCGCCGGTGCATCCAAACCCCGTGATATGATACGCTCTTTCCCACATAAACCTCCTTATATCTTCCTCAAAACAGCCACCATACCTACCTATTATGGCATTTCCCTAGCCATTCCGACATATATTGTCATGCAACTTTCCACCATCCAGTTTATCATGACACGTTCATCATTGTCATATTGCTTTTCATGATCATGTAGTTGACATAGTATTCGTGGCAAAGCCACCGTTCATAATTCTTTCATACATGTCACTCTTGGTTCATTGCATATCCCGGTACACCGCCGGAGGCATTCATATAGAGTCATACTTTGTTCTAGTATCGAGTTGTAATCATTGAGTTGTAAATAAATAGAAGTGTGATGATCATCATTTTCTAGAGCATTGTCCCAAGTGAGGAATAAAAAAAAGAGAGAAAGGCCATAAAAAAATAGAAGGCCCAAAAAAAGAGAGAAAAAGAGAGAAGGGACAATGTTACTATCCTTTTACCACACTTGTGCTTCAAAGTAGCACCATAATCTTCATGATAGAGAGTCTCTTGTTTTGTCACTTTCATATACTAGTGGGAATTTTTCATTATAGAACTTGGCTTGTATATTCCAACAATGGGCCTCCTCAAGTGCCCTAGGTCTTCGTGAGCAAGCAAGTTGGATGCACACCCACTTAGTTTATTTTGTTGAGCTTTCATATATTTATAGCTCTAGTGCATCTGTTGCATGGCAATCCCTACTCCTTGCATTAACATCAATCGATGGGCATCTCCATAGCTCATTGATTAGCCTCGTTGATGTGAGACTTTCTCCCTTTTTTCTTCTCCACATAACCCCCATCATCATATTCTATTCCACCCATAGTGCTATGTCCATGGCTCGCGCTCATGTATTGCGTGAAGGTTTATAAGTTTGAGATTACTAAAGTATGAAACAATTGCTTGGCTTGTCATCGGGGTTGTGCATGATGAGAGCATTCTTGTGTGACGAAGATGGAGCATGACTAAACTATATGATTTTGTAGGGATGAACTTTCTTTGGCCATGTTATTTTGAGAGGACATAATGGCTTAGTTAGTATGCTTGAAGTATTATTATGTCAATATGAACTTTTATCTTGAATCTTTCGGATCTGAATATTCATACCACAATTAAGAAGAATTACATTGAAATTATGCCAAGTAGCACTCCGCATCAAAAATTTTGTTTTTATCATTTACCTACTCGAGGACGAGCAGGAATTAAGCTTGGGGATGCTTGATACGTCTCCAACGTATCTATAATTTTTGATTGCTCCATGCTATATTATCTTCTGTTTTGGAAATTATTGGGCTTTATTATCCACTTTTATATTATTTTTGGGACTAACCTATTAACCGGAGGTCCAGCCCAGAATTGCTGTTTCTTGCCTATTTCAGAGTTTCGCAGAAAAAGAATATCAAACGGAGTCCAAACGGAATGAAACCTTCGGGAACATGATTTTCGGAACGAACATGATCCAGGAGACTTGGACCCTACGTCAAGCAATCAATAGGGAAGCCACGAGGTAGGGGGGCGCCTACTCCCCCTAGGGCGCTCCCTCCACCCTCGTGGGCCCCCTGTTGCTCCACCGACGTACTTCTTCCTCCTATATATACCTACGTACCCCCAAATGATCAAATACGGAGCCAAAAACCTAATTCCACCGCGGCAACCTTATGTACCCACGAGATCCCATCTTGGGGCATGTTCCGGAGCTCCGCCGGAGGGGGCATCCATCACGGAGGGCTTCTACATCAACACCATAGCCTCTCCGATGAAGTGTGAGTAGTTTACCTTAGACCTTCGGGTCCATAGTTAGTAGCTAGATGGCTTTCTCTCTCTTTTTGGGTCTCAATACAATGTTCTCCCCCTCTCTCGTGGAGATCTATTCGATGTAATCTTCTTTTTGCGGTGTGTTGTTGAGACCGATGAATTGTGGGTTTATGATCAAGTTTATCTATGAACAATATTTGAATCTTCTGAATTCTTTTATGTATGATTGGTTATCTTTGCAAGTCTCTTCGAATTATCAGTTTGGTTTGGCCTACTAGATTGATCTTTCTTGCAATGGGAGAAGTGCTTAGCTTTGGGTTCAATCTTGCGGTGTCCTTTCCCAATGATAGTAGGGGCAGCAAGGCACGTATAGTATTGTTGCCATCGAGGATAACAAGATGGGGTTTTTATCATATTGCATGAATTTATCCCTCTACATCATGTCATCTTGCTTAAGGCGTTACTCTGTTCTTATGAACTTAATACTCTAGATGCATGCTGGATAGCGGTCGATGTGTGGAGTAATAGTAGTAGATGCAGGCAGGAGTCGGTCTACTTGTCTCGGACGTGATGCCTATATACATGATCATACCTAGATATTCTCATAACTATGCTCAATTATATCAATTGCTCAACAGTAATTTGTTCACCCACCGTAAAATACTTATGCTCTTGAGAGAAGCCACTAGTGAAACCTATGGCCCCCTGGTCTATCTTCATCATATTAATCTTCCAACAGTTAGTTATTTCCGTTGCTTTTTACTTTGCTTTTATTTTACTTTGCATCTTTATCATAAAAATACCAAAAATATTATCCTATCATATCTATGAGATCTCACTCTCGTAAGTGACCGTGTAGGGATTGACAACCCCTTATCGCGTTGGTTGCGAGGATTTATTTGTTTTGTGTAGGTACGAGGGACTCGCGCGTAGCCTCCTACTGGATTGATACCTTGGTTCTCAAAAACTGAGGGAAATACTTACGCTACTTTGCTGCATCACCCTTTCCTCTTCAAGGGAAAACCAACGCAGTGCTCAAGAGGTAGCAGCTCATGACTCACCATACTCGATACACCCCGGAAACACCAAGATGTATTTGGATTTGAAGGAACGTTTCTGGTGGACTGGTATGAAGAAGGATATCGCCGAGTATGTAGCCGTATGTGATGTATGTCAGAGAGTGAAGGCAGAACATCAAAAGCCAGCAGGATTGCTACAGCCTATGCCGATACCCGAATGGAAGAGGGATAAGCTTGGCATGGATTTTATCACCAGATTGCCCAGGACCAAATCAGGATATGATTATATATGGGTAGTAGTTGATCGCTTGACCAAAGTGGCTCACTTTATCCCAGTGAAAACCACCTATACAAGCGCGAAGTTGGCCAAGATATACATGACCAGGATCGTATGTCTACATGGAGTTCCAAGGACCATCGTATCAGATAGAGGAACACAGTTTACCTCAAAGTTTTGGCATCAATTGCACCAGAGTTTGGGTACAAGGCTAGAGTTCAGTACAACATTCCATCCGCAGACAGATGGACAGACCGAGAGAGCCAACCAGATTCTTGAGGATATGTTGAGAGCTTGTGCACTAGATTATGGATCTAGTTGGGATGACAATTTGCCCTACGCGGAGTTCTCATACAACAATAGCTATCAAGCCAGTTTGAAGATGGCACCGTTCGAAGCCCTGTATGGATGAAGGTGCAGAACACCGTTGATGTGGGATGAAGTTGGAGACCGACAGTTGTTTGGACCAGATTTGATCAAGGAGTCTGAAGAGAAGGTTAAGTTGATTCGCGATAGACTGAAGGTAGCTCAGTCCAGGCAGAAGAGTTATGCAGATTCGAAACGCAAGGAAGTAACCTATGAAATTGGAGACAGAGCATATCTGCGAGTGTCACCTCTGCGAGAAGTGAAACGTTTTGGAGTCAAGGGAAAGTTAGCCCCAAGATTTGTAGGACCGTACCGAATTTTGGAACGTATGGGAGAGGTTGCCTACAAGTTGGAGTTACCTGAAGGACTGTCAGGAGTTCATGATGTGTTTCATGTTTCCCAGTTGAAGAAGTGTCATGCGGAGATGGCCGATATACCACTAAGAGATACAGTGCCCTTGGAAGCAATTCAGTTGGACAGTGATCTGACCTATGAGGAGAAGCCAGTCAGGATTCTTGAATTTGCCAGCCGAGTCACCCGCAGCAAGGTTATCAAGTTTTGCAAAGTTCAGTGGAGCCACCACACCAAGGATGAAGCCACCTGGAACGAGAGGATGATCTTCGCAAAGACCACCCGCACCTATTCTCTAGCCAACCCGAATCTCGAGGGCGAGATTCATCTTAAGGGGGGTAGGTTTGTAACATCCCAAATTTTCAATTTGGAATGTTATACATAGGTCATTCATGCATAGCATAATTTATTTGCATTTCGTTTCGCAATCCTCGAAATTCTAAGCAACTCAAGGACCCTCGGAGAGAGTTGGGGATTTCACTGTTTTCATATTTGAATTTTATCAAATATCGAAACGACGATTATTTGTTTTAATTATTTTTCTCTTCAAAAATATTTCATATTAAAAATATATGAGAGGGGATAATATGACTTCTCCAACATAAATGAAATATTGGAGGAAAAATATTAAAATCAAATATTTGTTTTATTTGTATTTTATTGCTATTTTATTTTCATAGGAAAAATTGCAAGTTTTCAAAATTGCATTTTAGGGCCAAAAAATGTTCATCTTGTTCTAAATATTTTATTTAGACGGTGAAAATTTGTTTTGGCATTTTTAGATTTTTATTTATTTTTCTAGGATTTATTTTTGGCAGAATCTGTTTAAAAAAAACTTCGCGCCCGACTGGGCCAAGGCCCAGCCGAGCCAGGCCAGCCCGCGCCGCGCCACCGCCTCCGCCATGCCCGAGTCCGGCCAGGACTCGGCAGCCGCCAACGTCGCCGCCTAGGACACCTCCCGCCCCCTCCCACAAGCCACCCGCCCCCTCCCCTTTATAAGCCGCCGCCCCCGCCCCCGAATCGCCACCCCGCTGTCGCCCGCGCCGCCGCCCCGCTCGCCGGAAGCCACCGAAGCCGCGCGGGGTTCGCAAATCTCGCCGTACGGTTTTTTTTCGGTTTAGGTAGAACCGTCGGTTTTTTTAAAAAAAACCCTAGTTACGTTTTTCTTCGGTTCGCCGGTTTTCTCAGTTTAGTTTATTTAGCGGACGTACGTCCGTACGTTCGTTTTAACGAACGGTTTTCGCCCGTTAGTCACAGACAGCGAACGTTCGTTCGTTAGCCTGTTCATCAGTTTTTCTTTTTCTCGGGTTTTTCGCGATTATTTTCGATCGCGATTTCTGATCCGATTTTCGTTTTAGTTTATCTTCTCGCTCGTTTATCGGAATCAGGCGATTCAAGCGCCTAGATCTTTTTCTCGAAACCCTCTTTCTGTTTAACCAACTTGAACAAGATTTTGGTACTGTAAAATTTGACTTTAGTCCAGATTAGTAATTGAATCTTGTTTCTTTCGCAGTTTGAGTTTCGTTGCTCCGTTTGATTTGATTCTTTTTGCAAACTGGAGTTCTTAAGTTGAACTTTCTGGTTAGATCTTCTTATTTGAGATTTACCCGTGCATCTTTGCTTTATTGCTTATGTATGCTATTGTTTGGTTGCGATAGAATTCCCGTAGTGCGAAGCGTGCTACTACGAGTCTCTAGGTTTTGCGGATCGTCAGCAAGGCAAGTAACACATTGATCATACTCTTTTCATACCCAGTTTTTATGCATTAGCTCCAATCCTCAAACACTGCATGATTAGGATGTGATTAACTTCTGGGTATTGGGAAGTAGTTGATCAGGTAGAACCTATTGCCCTGTTATTATCAAACCCTTGGGAGTTACTTCTACGTATTGCTTATATTGCTATGCTATGCTCGTAGACGTGGTTTGGGTGAGTGAATCCATGACAGATGTGAGATGGTTAATTAATGGTTCAACTTAAGGTGGCAACTTTAATACACATCTGGGTGGATTGCTTGTCGGGCACCTGGAGAATCCAGTGTTGTCCTAGGATATCCCGGAGTACCCGTGTGATAATCCTAAGGTCCGCCACCCAGGCTCAAAGGGAATTGAGATATTTCATGCTAGAAACTTCCGTGTGCAGCCACAAGCTATTATGGGCTCTAGCATAGTTGAGTAAGTTGCATGACCTCTTCCAGTGGTAGGCTCGCAGATGTAGAGGGATGTAGGTTGGTACAGTCTACCCGGGGTTAGAGTTAATGCTTCTGAAAGACTGTGTCTCAGTCATCCGTTTCTCAAACACCATGTAGTGTGAGAAATTCAACGGAGGCGATCGAGTCTTGTGGGGAAAAGTGTGCAAACCTCTGCAGAGTGTACAATCTAATCATGGTTAGCCGTGTCCCCGGTTATGGACATCTTGAGTATCTAGTACTTGGATTATCATATGTATCTCATCACTCTAATCTAATATGTTGGGTTGATAATTACTTTAATTGGGATTGAGTTGGAGGAACCTTCTCAATGATGTTTCAACTACCATGAAGTTAAAATAAAATTTATTCCTTTGTTGTAGGGAAAAATTGGCTTTTCGCAAAACTGTAACCATAGAGCTTTCCACCAGCCAAATATGCATGTAGTGATAGCATTATTCTGTTCTTGCTCTACTGTGTTATATTGCTAGCATATTCCATGTGCTGACCCGTTTTCGGGCTGCAACGTATTATGCTGCAGACTTTTCAGACGAGGAGTAAGGTTCGTTAGGTCGTTGCCGTGCAGCTCAGCTATGCCGTTGGAGTTGATGGACTCACTTTATCTTCCAAGCCTTCCGATGTTATCCTTTTGGACAACCTTATGCCATATTTATTGTAATAAGTTCTCTTTTGAGACATTCGATGTAATAAGTGTGTGATTGCTACTCTGTTATAAATCCTTCGAGTACTGTGTGTGTCAGCACTACCGATCCAGGGATGACACTGAAGCACAGAGACTTGACCGTTTGAGGTCGGGTCGCTACACCCACACCCTGGCCACGAGGGTGGGGGCGCCCCTACCCCCCTGGGCGCGCCCCTGCCTCGTGGGCCCCCTCGTGGCCCTCCGGTGCCCATCTTCTGCTATATGAAGTCTTTCGTCCGAGAAAAAATCATAAGCAAGCTTACGGGACAAAACTCCGCCGCCATGAGGCGGAACCTTGGCGGAACCAATCTAGGGCTCCGGCGGAGCTGTTCTGCCGGGGAAACTTCCCTCCAGGAGGGGGAAATCATCGCCATCATCATCACCAATGATCCTCTCATCGGGAGGGGGTCAATCTCCATCAACATCTTCACCAGCACCATCTC
The DNA here is from genome assembly GCF_002575655.3 of Aegilops tauschii subsp. strangulata. NCBI lineage: Eukaryota > Viridiplantae > Streptophyta > Magnoliopsida > Poales > Poaceae > Aegilops > Aegilops tauschii. Next base: position 284,426,894 of record NC_053036.3, read on the forward strand.
CTCTCAAATCTTAGTTCACCTCTTGTATCCAATCTTTGTCCCAAAGCCTCAGATTGGTACTTGTGGGTTGCTAGTAGTGTTGATTACTCCTTGTAGTTGATGCTAGTTGGTTTATTTGGTGGAAGATCATATGTTCATATCCATTGTGCATATTAATACCCCTCTGATTATGAACATGAATATGATTTGTGAGTAGTTACGTTTGTTCCTGAGGACATGGGAGAAGTCTTGCTATTAGTAGTCATGTGAATTTGGTATTCGTTCGATATTTTGATGAGATGTATGTTGTCTCCCCTCTAGTGGTGTCATGTGAACGTTGACTGCATGACACTTCACCATTGTTTGGGCCTAGAGGAAGGCATTGGGAAGTAATAAGTAGATGATGGGTTGCTAGTGTGACAGAAGCTTAAACCCTAGTTTATGCGTTGCTTCATAAGGGGCTGATTTGGATCCATATGTTTCATGCTATGGTTAGGTTTACCTTAATACTTCTTTTGTAGTTGCGGATGCTTGCAATAGGGGTTAATCATAAGTGGGATGCTTGTCCAAGTAAGGGCAGCACCCAAGCACCGGTCCACCCACATATCAAATTATCAAAGTACCGAACGCGAATCATATGAGCGTGATGAAAACTAGCTTGACAATAATTCCCATGTGTCCTCGGGAGCGCTTCCCTTCATATAAGAAATTGTCCATGCTTGTCCTTTGCTACAAAAAGGATTGGGCCACCTTGCTGCACTTTATTTACACTTGTTACTTGTTACTCGTTACAAATTACCTTATCACAAAACTATCTGTTACCGATAATTTCAGTGCTTGCAGAGAATACCTTGCTGAAAACCGCTTATCATTTCCTTCTGCTCCTCGTTGGGTTCGACACTCTTACTTATCGAAAGGATTACGATAGATCCCCTATACTTGTGGGTCATCAAGAATCTTTTCTGGCGCTGTTGCCGGGGAGTGAAGCAGCTTTGGTAGGTGGAATTTGGTAAGGAAAAATTTATATAGTGTGCTGAAATTTACTGTCACTTGTTACTATGGAAAGTAATCCTTTGAGGGGCTTGTTCGGGGTATCTTCACCCTGACCAGTAGAGCAAATAGTTGCTCCTCAACCTACTGAACCTATTGAAAATGTTTACTTTGAAATTCCTTCGGGTATGATAGAGAAACTGCTAGCTAATCCGTTTGCAGGAGATGGAACATTGCATCCCGATTTACACTTAATCTATGTGGATGAAGTTTGTGGATTATTTAAGCTTGCAGGTATGCCCGATGATGTTATCAAGAAGAAGGTCTTCCCTTTATCTTTGAAGGGATATGCATTGACATGGTATAGGCTATGTGATGATATGGGATCATGGGACTACAAGCGATTGAAATTGGAATTTCATCAGAAGTTTTATCCTATGCATCTTATTCATCGTGATCGTAATTATATATATAATTTTTGGCCTCGCGAAGGAGAAAGCATCGCTCAAGCTTGGGGGAGGCTTAAGTCAATGTTATATTCATGCCCCAATCACGAGCTCTCAAGAGAAATGATTATTCAAAAAATTTATGCTCGGCTTTCTAACAACAATCGCTCCATGCTCGATACTTCTTGTACTGGCTCTTTTATGATGAAGACTATTGAATTCAGGTGGGATTTATTGGAGAGAATTAAACGCAACTCTGAAGATTGGGATCTCGACGAAGGTAAGGAGTCAGGTATAACACCTAAGTTTGACTGTGTTAGATATTTTATGGATACCGATGTTTTCCGTAAATTTAGCACTAAATATGGACTTGACTCTGAGATAGTAGCTTCTTTTTGTGAATCTTTTGCTGCTCACGTTGATCTCCCTCAGGAGAAGTGGTTTAAATATCATCCTCCCATAGAAGTTAAAGTAGTTGAACCTATTAAAGTTGAAGAAAAGACTATCACTTATAATGATCCTATTGTTCCTACTGCTTATGTTGAGAAACCACCTTTCCCTGTTAGAATAAAGGATCATGCTAAAGCTTCAACTGTGGTTCGTAAAAGCAATATTAGAACTTACACCTCCTGAGCAAGTTAAAGTTGAACCTAATATTGCTATTGTTAAAGATCTCTTGGCTGATAATATCGATGGGCATGTTATTTACTTCTGTGATGAGACTGCTAGAATTGCTAAACCTGGTGCTAAAGATAAACAATACCTGTTGTAGGCATGCCTGTTATTTCTGTTAAAATAGGAGATCATTGTTATCATGGCTTATGTGATATGGGTGCTAGTGCTAGTGCAATACCTATTTCTTTATATCAAGAAATTATGCATGATATTGCACCCGCTGAGTTGGAAGATATCGATGTTACCATTAAACTTGCCAATAGAGATACTATTTCACCGATTGGGATTGTTAGAGATGTTGAAGTCTTGTGTGGGAAGGTTAAATATCCTGCTTATTTTCTTGTTCTTGGTTCCCCACAAGATAGCTTTTGTCCCATTATATTTGGTAGACCCTTCTTGAACACTGTTAATGCTAAGATAGACTGCGAAAAGGATGTTGTTACTATTGGTTTGGGTGATATGTCTCATGAGTTTAATTTTTCTAAATTTCGTAGACAACCCCGTGATGAGGAATTGCCTAGTAAGGATGAAATTATTGGTCTTGCTTCTATTGTCGTGCCTCCTAATGATCCATTAGAACAATATTTGCTAGACCATGAAAATGATATGTTTATGAATGAAAGAAGGGAAATAGATGAAGTATTCTTTAAACAGGGACCTATTCTGAAATACAACTTGCCTATTGAAATCCTAGGGGATCCTCCTCCACCCAAGGGTGATCCCGTGTTTGAGCTTAAACCATTACCTGATACTCTTAAATATGCTTATCTTGATGAAAAGAAGATATATCCTGTTATTATTAGTGCTAACCTTTCAGAGAAGGAGGAAGAAAAATTATTGAAAACTCTGAAGAAGCACCGTGTTGCTATTGGATATACTCTTGATGATCTTAAGGGCATTAGTCCCACTCTATGTCAACACAAAATAAATTTGGAGAAAGATGCCAAACCAGTTATTGATCACCAACGATGGATGAATCCTAAGATGAAAGAAGTGGTAAGAAAGGAAACATTAAAGCTCCTTGAGGCAGGTATAATTTATCCCGTTGCTGATAGTCAGTGGGTAAGTCATGTCCATTGTGTCCCCAAGAAGGAAGGTATTACTGTCGTTCCTAACGATAAAGATGAATTGATTCCGCAAAGAATTATTACAGGTTATTAGATGGTAATTGATTTCCGTAAATTAAATAAAGCTACTAAAAAATATCGTTATCCCTTGCCTTTTATTGATCAAATGCTAGAAAGATTATCCAAACACACACATTTTTGCTTTCTAGATGGTTACTCTGGCTTCTCTCAAATACCTGTGTCAGCTGATGATCAAGCAAAGACCACTTTTACTTGCCCTTTCGGTACTTTTGCTTATAGACGTATGCCTTTTGGTTTATGTAATGCACCTGCTACCTTTCAAAGATGCATGATGGCTATATTCTCTGATTTTTGTGAAAAGATTTGTGAGGTTTTCATGGGCGATTTCTTCGTTTATGGATCCTCTATTGATGATTGCTTGAGCAACCTTGATCGAGTTTTGCAGAGATGTGAAGAAACTAACCTTGTCTTGAATTGGGAGAAGTGCCACTTTATGGTTAATGAAGGTATTGTCTTGGGTCATAAAATTTCTGAAAGAGGCATTGAAGTTGATAAAGCTAAAGTTAATGCTATAGAAAAGATGCCATGTCCCAAGGACATCAAAGGTAGAAGAAGTTTCCTTGGTCATGCCGGTTTTTACAGGAGGTTCATTAAGGACTTCTCAAAAATTTCTCGGCCTCTGACTAATCTATTACAAAAAGATATTCCTTTTGTCTTTGATGATGATTGTGTAGAAGCATTTGAAATACTTAAGAAAGCATTGATTTCTACACCTATTGTTCAGCCTCCTGATTGGAATTTACCCTTTGAAATTATGTGCGATGCTAGTGATTATGTTGTAGGTGCTGTTCTGGGACAAAGGGTTGATAAGAAATTAAATTTTATTAAATATGCTAGTAAAACTCTAGATAGTGCCCAGAGAAATTATGCTACTACTGAAAAAGAATTCTTGGCAGATGTATTTGCTTGTGATAAGTTCAGACCTTATATTGTTGATTCTAAAGTAACTATTCACACTGATCATGCTGCTATTAAATATCTTATGGAAAAGAAAAATGCTAAACCTAGACTTATTAGATCGGTTCTTCTACTACAAGAATTTGATTTGCATATTATTGATAGAAAGGGAGCTGAGAACCCTGTTGCAGACAACTTGTCTAGGTTAGAGAATGTTCTGGATGACCCACTACCTATTGATGATAGCTTTCCTGATGAACAATTAGCTGTCATAAATGCTTCTCGTACTGCTCCATGGTATGCTGATTATGCTAATTACATTGTTGCTAAATTTATACCACCTAGTTTCACATACCAGCAAAAGAAAAAGTTTTTCTATGATTTGAGACATTACTTTTGGGATGACCCACATCTTTATAAAGAAGGAGTAGATGGTGTTATTAGACGTTGTATACCTGAGCATGAACAGGAACAGATCCTACGCAAGTGTCACTCCGAGGCCTATGGAGGGCACCATGCTGGAGATAGAACTGCACATAAGGTATTGCAATCTGGTTTTTATTGGCCTACTCTCTTCAAGGATGCTCGTAAGTTTGTCTTGTCTTGTGATGAGTGTCAAAGAATTGGTAATATCAGTAGACGTCGGGAAATGCCTATGAATTATTCACTTGTTATTGAACCATTTGATGTTTGGGGCTTTGATTATATGGGACCGTTTCCTTCCTCTAATGGGTATACACATATTTTAGTTGCTGTTGATTACGTTACTAAGTGGGTAGAAGCTATTCCAACTAGTAGTGCTGATCATAACACCTCTATTAAGATGCTTAAAGAAGTTATTTTTCCGAGGTTTGGAGTCCCTAGATATTTAATGACTGATGGTGGTTCACATTTTATTCATGGTGCCTTTCGTAAAATGCTTGCCAAGTATGATGTTAATCATAGAATTGCATCTCCATATCACCCACAGTCTAGTGGTCAAGTAGAATTGAGCAATAGAGAGCTCAAATTAATTTTGCAAAAGATTGTTAATAGATCTAGAAAGAATTGGTCCAAGAAACTTGATGATGCATTATGGGCCTATAGAACTGCATATAAAAATCCTATGGGTATGTCTCCGTATAAAATGGTTTACGGAAAAGCATGTCACTTACCCCTCGAGCTAGAACATGAGGCATATTGGGCTATTAAAGAAATCAATTATGATTTCAAACTTGCCGGTGAGAAGAGGTTATTTGACATTAGCTCACCTGATGAATAGAGAAACCAAGCCTATGAGAATGCCAAGTTGTTTAAAGAAAAAGTTAAAAGAGGCATGACAAAAGGATACAAAAGCGCGAATTTAATGTAGGAGATTATGTGTTGCTATACAACTCTCGTTTAAGATTTTTTGCAGGAAAACTTCTCTGTAAATGGGAAGGTCCTTACGTTATCGAGGAGGTCTATCGTTCCGGTGCCATAAAAATCAACAACTTCGAAGGCACAAATCCGAAGGTGGTGAACGGTCAAAGAATCAAACATTATATCTCAGGTAATCCTATAAATGTTGAAACTAATGTTATTGAAACCATAACACCAGAGGAATACATAAGGGACACTTTCTAGAACGCTTCAGACTCCGAAAAGGAATAGGTATGTGGTACGGTAAGTAAACCGACTCCAAAACAGTTCTAATGGCAAATTTTCTCCGTTTTGGAATATTTGGAAAAATAGGAAAATAAGAAGCAGTCCGGGAAGGACACGAGGGTGGGAGGCGCGCCCTACCCCCCTGGGCGCGCCCCCTACCTCGTGGGCACCTCGTGTGCTCTCCGGACTCCGTTTTCTTGCACGATACTTCTTTCGGTCGGTAAAAATTCATTATATAAACTCCCGATGGTTTTGACCACCGTATCATGCAAATATCCTCTGTTTTTGTTTTGAGCTGTTTCTGTGGCAGATTTGGAGGAAGATGTCATCTCAGGATTCCGACGGAGAGAGCTATGTCTCACACCTCATTGCTGACCCAAAGACCTATGGGGATCTATCTCCTTGTGGTCGAACTACGGATGAGGAGGAGGATGCTCATTTGATGAGGATCAATGATTCAAGTTCGGAGGAGGAGGATGTCCCTCTACCTCAACCTGGGGATATGCACGTGAAGTTCAAGAAATCTAGTCTCCCTAAGAGGGCTAAACTATCTAACAACCGATCTATCCTTCTCATTTTCGGTAGAAAAGCAAAGGAGATTTATGTGACAAGATCTTGAAGCTGGAATCGGAGGTCGATGATTTAAAGGAGGAAATTGCTCTTCTCAATTACAGTATGAAGAAGCTAAAGACACAATTGTCATCATCAACAACTCCATCATCACCTCCTCCGAAAAAGGAAAACTATGTATCTGGTATGGGCACTCCCCTTGGCAACTGCCAAGCTTGGGGGAGGTGCCCCGGTATCGTATCACCATCACACTCCTATATTTACCGTTTTTCTTAATTCGTTCCTTTTAGTAATATCTTGATCTAGTAGAATAGTTTTAGTATGATTTGGTTTTGAGTTTTGCCTGATGATCCCTTCTATGTAATCGAGTCCGTGAGATATATATAATAAAGATTAGTGTTGAGTCAAGGGCTTGATTATCTTGCTATGATCTTGAGGGAACAAAAAGAAACTAAGAGATCATATTGATCTTATGGAGAGTAATGACTTCACATATAAAGAGTATGATGATTAAAAATTGTTGAGGGTTGACAAGCATAGTTTTGGTCATCATTGCAATTAGTAGGAAGTAATAAGGAAAGAGAGGTTTCACATATAAATATACTATCTTAGACATCTTTTATGATTGTGAGCACTCATTAAAATATGACATGCTAAAGAGTTGATGTTGGACAAGGAAGACAACGTAATGGGTTATGTTTTCTTATACCTGAAATAAAGTATATTGTCATGGATCATCCAACATGTCAAGCTTGCCTTTCCTTCTCATGCTAGCCAAATTCTTTGCACTAAGTAGAGATACTACTTGTGCTTCCAAATACCCTTAAACCCAGTTTTGCCATGAGAGTCCACCATATCTACCTATGGATTGAGCAAGATCCTTCAAGTAAGTTGTCATCGGTGCAAGCAATAAAAATTGCTCTCTAAATATGTATGATTTATTAGTGTGGAGAAAATAAGCTTTATACGATCTTGTGATGTGGAAGAAATAAAAGCGATGGACTGCATAATAAAGGTCCCTATCACAAGTGGCAATATAAAGTGACGTTCTTTTGCATTAAGATCTTGTGCATCCAACCATGAAAGCGCTTGACAACCTCTGCTTCCCTCTGCGAAGAGCCTATCTTTCACTTTTATCTTTCACCCTTATGCAAGTGTCATGGTGATCTTCACCTTTCCTTTTTACATTTTATCCTTTGGCAAGCACCTTGTGTTGGAAAGATCCTGATATATATATATATATATATATATATATATATATATATATATATATATATATATATATATATATATATATATATATCAAATTGGATGTAAGTTAGCATGAACCATTATTGTTGACATTACCCTTGAGGTAAAAGGTTGGGAGGCAAAACTATAAGCCCCTATCTTTCTCTGTGTCCGATTAAAACTCCGTAACCACAAGTATTGCGTGAGTGTTAACAATTGTGAAAGACTAAATGATAGTTGAGTATGTGGACTTGCTGAAAAGCTCTTACATAGACTCTTTCCTATGTTATGATAAATTGCAATTGTTTCAATGACTGAGATTATAGTTTGTTAGTTTTCAATGAAGTTTCTGATTCATACTTGACATTGTGAATAGATTATTACTTGAGCATAAGAAATCATATGACAATATATATATATATGTTGCTGTTATAAGAATCATCATGATGCCCTCATGTCCGTATTTTATTTTATCAACACCTCTATCTCTAAACATGTGGACATATTTATCGTTATCGGCTTCCGCTTGAGGACAAGCGAGGTCTAAGCTTGGGGGAGTTGATACCTCCATTTTGCATTATGCTTTTATATCGATATTTATTGCATTATGGGATGTTATTACACATTATGTCACAATACTTATGCCTATTCTCTCTTAGTTTACAAGGTTTACATAAAGAGGGAGAATGCCGGCAGCTGGAATTCTGGGCTAGAAAAGGAGCAAATAATAGAGACCTATTCTGCACAACTCCAAAAGTCCTGAAACTCCACGGAAGTTATTTTTGGAAATAATAAAAAATACTGAGCGAAGAAAATACCAGAGGGGGCCCACACCCTGGCCACGAGGGTGGGGACGCGCCCCTTGCCTCGTGGGCTCCCTGGTGGCCCTCCGGTGCCCATCTTCTGCTATATGAAGTCTTTCGTCCGAGAAAAAATAATAAGCAAGCTTACGGGATGAAACTCCGCCGCCACGAGGCGGAACCTTGGCGGAACCAATCTAGGGCTCCGGCGGAGCTGTTCTGCCGGGGAAACTTCCCTCCGGGAGGGGGAAATCATCGCCATCATCATCACCAATGATCCTCTCATCGGGAGGGGGTCAATCTCCATCAACATCTTCACCAGCACCATCTCCTCTCAACCCTAGTTCATCTCTTGTATCCAATCTTTGTCCCAAAGCCTCAGATTGGTACCTGTGGGTTGTTAGTAGTGTTGATTACTCCTTGTAGTTGATGCTAGTTGGTTTATTTGGTGGAAGATCATATGTTCAGATCCATTATGCATATTAATACCCCTCTGATTATGAACATGAATATGATTTGTGAGTAGTTACGTTTGTTCCTGAGGACATGGGAGAAGTCTTGCTATTAGTAGTCATGTGAATTTGGTATTCGTTTGATATTTTGATGAGATGTATGTTGTCTCCCCTCTAGTGGTTTCATGTGAACGTCGACTACATGACACTTCACCATTGTTTGGGCCTAGAGGAAGGCATTGGGAAGTAATAAGTAGATGATGGGTTGCTAGAGTGACAGAAGCTTAAACCCTAGTTTATGCGTTGCTTCGTAAGGGGCTGATTTGGATCCATATGTTTCATGCTATGGTTAGGTTTACCTCAATACTTCTTTTGTAGTTGTGGATGCTTGCAATAGGGGTTAATCATAAGTGGGATGCTTGTCCAAGTAAGGGCAGCACCCAAGCACCGGTCCACCCACATATCAAATTATCAAAGTACCGAACGCGAATCATATGAGCGTGATGAAAACTAGCTTGACGATAATTCCCATGTGTCCTCGGGGGCGCTTCCCTTCATATAAGAAATTGTCCAGGCTTGTCCTTTGCTACAAAAAGGATTGGTCCACCTTGCTGCACTTTATTTACACTTGTTACTTGTTACTCGTTACAAATTACCTTATCACAAAACCATCCGTTACCGATAATTTCAGTGCTTGCAGAGAATACCTTGCTGAAAACCGCTTATCATTTCCTTCTGCTCCTCGTTGGGTTCGACACTCTTACTTATCGAAAGGACTACGATAGATCCCCTATACTTGTGGGTCATCAACGTTCAAAACGTCGTTGAAGTCCCGGTTCTAAGCCGTAAAGCATGGCACACTAAACTATCGAGTAGTCATCAGCCTTTCTCTGCCAGGCGTTCACAACGTCCGGCGTTGCTCCTACAGCGGGTCTTGCACCTAGCGGTGCTTCGAGGACGCAATTCTTCTGTGCAGCAATGAGGATAATCCTCAAGTTACGGACCCAGTCCGTGTAGTTGCTACCATCATCTTTCAACTTAGCTTTCTCTAGGAACACATTAAAATTCAACGGAACAGTAGCACGGGCCATTTATCTACAACAACATAGACATGCAAAATACTATCAGGTACTAAGTTCATGATAAATTAAAGTTCAAACTTAAGAACTCCCACTTAGATAGACATCCCTCTAATCATCTAAGTGATCACGTGATCCATATCAACTAAACCATGTCCAATCATCACGTGCGATGGAGTAGTTTTCAATGGTGAACATCACTATGTTGATCATATCTACTATATGATTCACGCTCGACCTTTCGGTCTCAGTGTTCCGAGGCCATATCTGCATATGCTAGGCTCGTCAAGTTTAACCCGGCTATTCAGTGTGTGCAAAACTGGCTTGCACCTGTTGTATGTGAACGTAGAGCTTTCACACCCGATCATCACATGGTGTCTCGGCACGACGAACTGTCGCAATAGTGCATACTCACGGAGAACACTTGTACCTTGAAATTTAGTGAGAGGTCATCTTATAATGCTACCACCGTACTAAGCAAAATAAGATGCATAAAAAGATAAACATCACATGCAATCAATATAAGTGATATGATATGGCCATCATCATCTTGTGCCTTTGATATCCATCTCCAAAGCACCGTCATGATCACCATCGTCACCGGCTTGACACCTTGATCTCCATCGAAGCATCGTTGTCGTCTCGCCAACTATTGCTACTACGACTATCGCTACCGCTTAGTGATAAAGTAAAGCAATTACATGGCGATTGCATTTCATACAATAAAGTGACAACCATATGGCTCCTGCCAGTTGCCGATAACTCGGTTACAAAACATGGTCATCTCATACAACAATTTATATATCATCACGTCTTGACCATATCACATCACAGCAAGCCCTGCAAAAACAAGTTAGACGTCCTCTACTTTGTTGTTGCAAGTTTTACGTGGCTGCTACGGGCTTCTAGCAAGAACCGTTCTTACCTACGCATCAAAACCACAACGATTTTTCGTCAAGTGTGCTGTTTTAACCTTCAACAAGGACCGGGCGTTGTCACACTCGATTCGACTAAAGTTGGAAAAACTGACACCCACTAGCCACCTGTGTGCGAAGCACGACGGTAGAACCAGTCTCATGAACGCGGTCATGTAATGTCGGTCTGGGCCGCTTCATCCAACAATACTGCCGAATCAAAGTATGACATGTTGATAAGCAGTATGACTATTATCACCCACAACTCCTTGTGTTCTACTAGTGCATATAACATCCACGCATAGACCTGGCTCAGATACCACTGTTGGGTAACGTAGTATTTCAAAACATTGATTACGATCACGCTAGATCTATCTAGGAGAAGCATAGCAATGAGCGGGGACAGTGTGTCCATGTACCCTTGTAGACCGAAAGCCGAAGCGTTTAGTAACGCGGTTGATGTAGTCGAACGTCTTCGCGATCCAACTGATCAAGTACTGAACGCACGGCACCTCCGCGATCTGCACACGTTCAGCTCGGTGACATCCCTCGAACTCTAGATCCAACTGAGGCCGAGGGAGAGTTTCGTCAGCACGACGGCGTGAGGACGGTGATGATGAAGTTAACGACGCAGGGCTTTGCCTAAGCACTATGACAATATGACCGAGGTGGAAAACTGTGGAGGGGGGCACCGCACATGGCTAACGATCAACTTGTGTGTCTATGGGGTGCCCCCCTCCCCCGTATATAAAGGAGGGGAGGAGGAGGAGGCCGGCCGGCCACAAGGGGCGCGTCCAAGGGGGGAATCCTACTCCAAGTAGGAATAGGTTCCCCCCTTTCCTAGTCCAACTAGGAGAAGAAGGAAGGAGAGGGGGAGGGAGAGGGAAAGAGGGGGCGCGCCCCCCTCCCCTTGTCCTATTCGGACTCCCCTTGGGGGGCGCCACCTCTTGGCTATGGCCCTCTCTCTCCCCTAAGGCCCACTAAGGCCCATAACTTTCCGGGGAGGGTTCCGGTAACCCTCCGGCACTCCGGTTTTAGCCAAAACTATCCGGAACACTTTCAGTGTCCGAACAACATGGTCCAATATATCAATCTTTATGTCTCGACCATTTCGAGACTCCTCGCCATGTCTGTGATCTCATCCGGAACTCCGAACAACCTTCGGTACATCAAATCACATAAACTCATAATACGAATCGTCATCGAATGTTAAGCGTGCGGACCCTACGGGTTCGAGAACTATGTAGACATGACCGAGACACATCTCCGGTCAATAACAAATAGCAGAACCTGGATGCTCATATTGGCTCCTACATATTCTACGAAGATCTTTATCGGTCAAACCACACAACAACATACGTTGTTCCCTTTGTCATCGGTATGTTACTTGCCCGAGATTCGATCGCCGGTATCCTCATACCTATTTCAATCTTGTTACCGGCAAGTCTCTTTACTCGTTCCGTAATGCATCACCCCGCAACTAACTCATTAGTCACATTGCTTGCAAGGCTTATAGTGATGTGCATTACCGAGAGGGCCCAAAGATACCTCTTCGACAATCGGAGTGACAAATCCTAATCTCGATCTATGCCAACTCAACAAACAACATCGGAGACACCTATAGAGCATCTTTATAATCACCCAGTTACATTGTGACGTTTGATTGCACACTAAGTGTTCCTCCGGTGTTCGGGAGTTGCATAATCTCATAGTCATAGGAACATATATAAGTCATGAAGAAAGCAATAGCAATAAACTAAACGATCATAGTGTTAAGCTAACGGATGGGTCTTGTCCATCACATCATTCTCTAATGATGTGATCCCCTTCATCAAATGATAACACATGTCTATGGCTAGGAAACTTAACCATCTTTGATTAACGAGCTAGTCTAGTAGAGGCATACTAGGGACACTCTATTTGTCTATGTATTCACACATGTACTAAGTTTCCGGTTAATACAATTCTAGCATGAATAATAAACATTTATCATGATATAAGGAAATATAAATAACAACTTTATTATTGCCTCTAGGGCATATTTCCTTCAATTTTCAATGTAGTCAATAAACGAGAGAATTCCATGGCGGGGTGCCATAGGCAACAAGTGATTGTGGATCTTTCTGGTGGAGGGATATATGCAAGGTAATGCAAACTTCAGGGACTCTTCATGGGTCCAGATTAATGAGGGGGATACTACTCTTTTTTGGTCTGATCACTGGAAAATTGGTGAGGAAGTTACTACCCTGCAGACCAGGTATCCTAGGCTGTTTTCCTATGCTAAGGATCCTTGGATCACTGTCAAAGAGGTTTTTGAGAATCAAGATCTTTTTGGAAATTTTCACCTTCCACTGTGAGAACAGGCTTATGAGGACCTTATCATTTTGCAGTCTCTGATGGAGAGTCATGATAGAGTGGCAGGATTAAAGGATGTATGGTCTTGGCAAGGGTCTAGAAAGGAGTACAAACCCAAGAAGTTTTACTCTCAAACTTATCTATCTCAATCCTTAAATCCCTTGCTCACTTGGATATGGAAATCTGCCTGCACCATGAAAATAAAAATGTTTGCTTGGATGCTCATTATGGATAGATTAAACACTAAAGATATGGTGGAAAGGAGGCATTGGCATATGGAAGATGGAGTGAATTGTGTGCTCTGCCCTGTGCAGACCAGAGAGACAAGGGACCATCTATTCTTCAACTGCAATTTTAGTGTGAGGGTGTGGATCTATCTTCAAATAGATTGGTCATCTGGTGATTCAATGAATGAGCTGGTTATTCAGGCCAGGAGAAGTTTTGACAAGCCTTTCTTCACTTAAGTGATTTTCATTGCTTGCTGGAATATTTGGATTATTAGAAATGGCAGAGTGTTCATGAATGACAGGGCCATGTTTAATAAATGGAGAAGTGCCTTCATTCATGATATCACCCTTATGCAGTACAGAATTAAGTTTGCTATCAAGGATGAACTCTTGAGATGGATATCTTTTCTGCCTCCTTGAGGTTCTTTGTTGTTTTGTTCTTTTTTTCTAGTTCCATAGATTAGTCCCCCTGGTCACAACTTGTAATCCTTGTATTTGTATTTGTAATTCCTTTTTATTAATAAAGCTTTTGATATGCTGTGGGGGTGTTGCCCCATAGTTTCCAGTCAAAAAAATAAACGAGAGAATTCTACAAGTACAGACTGACAACTGGGGTCTAGCAGGTATTTTTTTTAGGTCGAGCAACTATCAACTGGGTTGTAGACTGCCCAGGCTAGGTTTTGTTTTTAACAGACCCAGCCCATGACGAGAATGGGGCACAAAGATCCAGCAGGTATCAACTGGCCTCTAGTCCACCAGCCTTACTTATATTTTCTCTTAGAACATCCGCATGCCAATTTTTTTACTGAAGAAAACGCATAGCCCAGTTCTATTTTCCTCTAAAAACACCATGTCCTACTTCCGTTTTCCGATCTTTACCTATAGTTTTCTGGAAAAAAATTGTTTCTGCCACTCTAGATTTTGCCAACTTTCCTTATGCCACTCTAGATTTTGACATTTCACTTTTGCCACTCCTAGTTTTTGATAATTATCACAATTTCCATTTAGTGGCAGAAGCAAAATAATTTTATTTTGTTTTTGCCACTCTTAGCTTTTGACAATTATCACAATTGCCACTCAGAAAATTTTGCTTTTGCCACAGGAATGGCAATTGTGATAATTGTGAAAAACTAAGAGTGGCAAAAGTGAAATGTCAAGATCTAGAGTGGCATAAGGAAAATTGGCAAAATCTAGAGTGGCAAAAACAAAATTTTCCCTGTATGAGTTTTATTAGTTCATATACATATATTATTATATTGAAAATAAGGAAAGTTCCCTTCTCACCTTTACATCCTTATTTTTTGTTCTTGTTTTCCCTCCCAATGCTGATTTTTTACCACTGGTTTTCCCTAAAACCAACTCAAATGTCCCACGTCTTATTAGCTTATGAAAATAAAACAATATTTTATTTGGCAAACCAATAAGTTCTTACAAAATAAATGTTTATCATTATAAGTTGGCATGTTAATCATGCTAATTACATTCAAAAATCACTACAAAACATGTTAAGATTTTACGGACCAATGTAATCATAGACGTGCAATGACATCTCAATGTACTAGCATGTTTATGCTCCCGTCGCAACTCACGCGCATATTATCTACCTTCATAATAAACTACCCAAACCAGGTTTATTTTAGCATTACTCGGTCTAGCCGTGCTTGGCTGCAAATCATTTTTTCTTTTTATTTTTTGCAAATTGCTGGGCTGCAAATCTTTCAAGACATGGATGGATCCATTCGACTTGCCTAGAAAATGCGCTCTAATAAGTAATATGAAATGGATTGTAATAAGAATTAACAAATGGGTTGTAAATATAAAAGCAGCAAACTAGTAATTACCCCTTAAAACCAATCTCGCAATTATTTTCAAATTTTGGTTTTTTCTTCCAATTTTCAGATTTTAAATATCATTAGATTTTAAGCTATTTTTATCTAGTTTTTTCCCTCACTCAAAATTTCTGGATTAAAATAGTTCGGACTCCACCGAAATAGCAAAATTAGGTTGAACTTTTTCACCGTGGTCCTGGGTAGAAAATGGGCTGTAATAAATTCCTTCAGAATTAGCAAATGTTCTGAAAATTATCAAAAAAATAGAAAATGGTTTGTATGTTGTCTGCTACAGATTTGGAGGCTGACTTGTGGCCCTACTAAGTTGATGCGTACACAAGGTTTCTCAAAAAAATAAACTTTGTCAACAATCGACTCTACCAGCGTGAGACCGTTAGATGTCAATCCAATGGCAGTCGTGTTTCTTCAATCTCTGATCTTCCTCCTCCAGCCACCCAAACCAGCGCCGGTGGAACCGCCTGCTCCCGCCTCCCGTGGCGGGCTGTGCTGCCGGGCAAGCCTCACTGCACCATCCTACTTGCATCGCTGGCCTGGCCATCCCTCGACTCACTCACACCTCATGTTATTCTCTGGCGACGGCAGCCTCACACTACAGCCGAACCAGTAAACCCTCGCACTCCCCTCTGCATGGGGAACAACTGTCGAGTCTTCCTCGGCTCCGGGTTGTTCCCTTCCTAGGCCTCGCCATCGTCCACCGCCTTGGTGCTCTCGGCGCGGTGGGTCAACGTGGTCAATGAACGACATCCATTAGAAGAGGACTGTACGTGGAGAGGTTAACAGGTGGGTCAATGGCCGCGCGCAAGGAAGTGCCTCCTTATTATGCGCAAAATATTGATTACTCCACCTGACAGCGGGGACCCACTGGAAGGGCCTCTGTATTTTGCGAAAAAATGTTCCCCCGACTAACAGCTGGGACCCACCAGCTATATCTTCGCAAGAAAGGAAATGCCTCCTTATTACGCGCAAAAATATGATTCCTCCCCTTGCTAGCTGGGACCCACCAGATTTGGAGGCAGACTTGTGGGTCTACTAGGTTGACGTGGACGCAGGGCTTTGTCAACTTAGTAAATATAAATGGCTCTAGCTATAGTGACCGTAGGATGTTAATCCAATGGTCGTGTTGTTTCTTCAACCTCTGGTCTTCTTGCACCAGCCGCCCAAACCAGCATCGGCCGTACCACCTGATCCTGCCTCTCGTGGCCGATTGTGCTATCGCACAGGCATCACCCCCCGCCCCCACCCTACTCCCATCACTGGCCTGGCCATCCCTCTACTCACCCACACCTCGTGTTATTCCCAGTGACGGCAGACGAACCAATAAACCCTCATACTCCCCTCTGTCTGGGAAACAACTTCCGAGCCTTCCCTAGCTCCATGTCGTTCCCATCCTAGGCCTCGTCGTCATCCATCGCCTTGGTGCTCTCGGCGCGGTGTAGTCAACGTGGTCAACGAACAACATCCATCGGAAGAGGACTGAACATGGAGAGGCTAACAGCTGGATCCACGGTCGCACGCAAGTAAGTGCCTCCTTATTACGCGCAAAATAATGAATCCTCCACCTGACAGCAGGGACCCACCAGAAGGGCCACTGTATTTCACGAAAAAATTTCCCCCTAATAGCTGGGACCCACTAGCTACATCTTCGCTTGGAAGGAAGTGCCTCCTTATCCCCTGACAGCTGGGACCCACCAGGTCGAAGCGTATGTAGCGTTATCTGTCTGGTCGCGAACGGGTACATACGTAGTGGTCGATCAGTCTCTATGCAGCAATGAACCGTGGCCAAGTAAGGAGCGGCGCATGTCGTAGTAGAACCGCCGGCGTAGTCCCGTCTAGATCGTGTACACGTACGTACAGCCACGCTGCAAGAAAGTAAATACGGCTACATACATACATACGGGCGGGTCTCGAATGCCCAAAGCGACGGTGTCCTATTCATCGGCAGCCAACCGGCTGTGTCAGAATGGAGGAAATAGCATCGTGTTCATCGGGAGGCAACCGACTGTGTCGGAATACGTCATGTTCATCGGGAGCCAACTGGCTTGGACAGAACAGCCAAAACAAGGTCTGACGTACTACAGAACGGAGGAAACAGCCTTTTGTTCGATGGGAAGGATCTGGCGTATCGCAAAACGGAGGAAATGGACTTGTCGCCAAACTGCCTACGGTTGAAACAAGGTCCTGTTGATTGAGAGGGGTGTGGCATATCGCAAAACGGAGGAAATGGACTTCCGTTCGAGCGCCTACAGTCAAAATGGGGTCGTGTTCATTGGGACGTGTCCGGCGTACCACAAAACGGGACTCCACGGGCTACTGTTCATCCACCATCTACTGCCTCGCTCCAGCCTCCACGGGCTACTGTTCATCCACCGTCAACTTCCTCCAGCCTCCACCTGTTACTGTTCATCCACCGTCGACTTCCTCCATCCTCCACCTGTTACTGTTCATCCACCGTCGACTCCCTCCAGCCTCCACCTGCTACTATTCATCCACCGCGACTTCCTCCAGCCTCCACCGGCTACTGTTCATCCACGGGCTACTGTTCATCTAGCCTCCACCAGCTAATGTTCATCAAGCCTCCACGAGGTCCTGTTCGTCCACCCCTAACCTACTGGGGTATGGCAGCCTCCTCGAGGTCCTATTCATCCAGCGGCAACCACGGGGTCCTATTCATCCAACCCCCACCGAGAACTATTCATCCACAACCAACCAACCGGCTAGGTCGACTCACCATGTCTCGACTCATTCTACATATCGCGCGCGCGGCAGCAACACGCACTGTTCATCGAGAGGCAACCCAACACACAGGCTGGCTATGTCTCGCACGAGCGCTCGATTGGCTTCAGTGAGCAGCGAGAAGGATCGATCGATAGGGTTCAGTTAGCAGCAAAGGACTCCGTCGTGTTTAGTTAGCAGCGAAGGAATCGCTCGAGTTCAGTTAGGAGCAAAGGGATCAGTCGATCAGCTTCAATATGTAGTGGGATCGATCGCTCGTGTTTAATACGTAGCTAGTGCAATCGTTCAGGTTCAGTAGGCGAACGCCTCGCTCGGGTTCAGTTAGCGAGCGCCTCAAACACATGCGCGTACGAGAGAAACGCGCAAACCACACTGCATCGCTCGGCCCCGACCACCCACCGTAACCAGGAACTCCCCGAAATTTTCCTCGCACTCACTTCTACCATGTCTTTTTATGTCATGGACGGCCCAAATAATGCCATGTTGGTGCATCTCCGGCCCGCCCAAGACGAAAAGCCCATTTTCTGTCATGTTTTTTTGTCATAGAAGTAGGAGCCCACCACATCTATGATGATACGTGTTTTTGTCACAACTATCGTCATAGAAGTGTCATAACATGATAGATTTTTTTCGTTCGGGCCATAATGTCACGGATGTGTCTTTTTTTTGTAGTGAGGCCTTGTTTCTAAGCATTTATATATAATTTTGCTCGTTGTTTTCTACTTGTTACCTTGCTGTTTTTATTATTTTGGATTACAAAAACCTACATCTACTATCCATACTACATTTGTATCACCATCTCTTCGCCGAACTAGTGCACCTATACAATTTACCATTGTATTGGGTTTGTTGGGGACACAAAATATTTCTTGTATTTCGTTGTAGGGTTGTTTGAGAGAGACCATCTTTATCCTACACCTCCCAAGATTGATAAACCTTAGGTCATCCACTTGAGGGAAATTTTTTGTTGTCCTACAAAACTCTGCGCTTGGAGGCCCAACAGAGTCTAAAAGAATAAAAGTTGCATAGTAGAGATCACCGTACTCATAGACATGCAAGTCGTGAACCAAACATGATCATCTCATACATCAACATATATCACATCACGTTTTAGCCATACCACATCACAACATGCCTTGCAAAAACAAGTTAGACGTCCTCTACTTTGTTGTTGCATTTTTTACGTGGATGTTAGGGCAAACTATAATAACTGCTCTTATCTGTGCAAAACCACAACGATGATATACAAGTTGCCTTTTAACCTTCTACAAGGAAAGGCATTGTCAAACCAGATTCAACTAAGGTGGGAGAGACAGACACCCGCCAGCCACTTTTATGCAATACAAGTTGCATGTCAATTAGTGGAACCGGTCTCTTGTGCAAGGACAAGTATGGTTCGTCTGAGCCGCTAAATCCCGCAATACCGCCGAATCCAAAATTACAACAGAAATAAGCAATTTGAACATCAACACCCACAACTTCTTTGTGTTTGACTCATGCATACACATCTACGCATAGACCTAGCTCATGATGCCACTGATGGGGAACGTTGCATGGAAAACAAAAAAATCCTACGTAACACCCAAAGACCTAGCTATGGAGATGCTAGCAACGAGTGGGGAGTGTGTGTCTACATACCCTTGTAGACCGAAAGCGTTAACAATCTAAAGATCACGGTTGACGTAGTCGTACTCACGTCGCAATCCAATCCGATCCAAGCATCGCACGTGCGGCACCTCCGAGATTAGCACATGTTCGGCTAGGTGGCGTCCTCTCCTTTTTGATCCAGAAAGCGAGGGAGAGGAGGTAGATGAGATCTGAACCAACACGGTGGCATGGTGGTGGTGGCAGCAGCAAAACTGCAGCAGGGCTTCGCCAAGCGTCTCCGTGAGGTGGAGGAGGTGTAACGGGAGGGAGACAGGCAAGTGTAGAAGGGTGGTTGCGCCCAACGCCTCCCCAACTTTATATAGGCATGGAGGGGGCTGGTGACTTTCCCTCCAAGCCCCTAGGGTCATTGGCCAATGGGGAGGAAAGAAATCCCTCCTTTCCTCCCCCACCGGTTGCTATCCCCCCTTATAAAGGATCTCGATCTTATCCCTTCGGGATATGATCCTATTCCTTTTAGCGGAGGATCTTGGTGCACCTAGACAAGAGGTGTGGGACCTTACCCCACTACCCACGTCCATGTGAGCCTCCCATGTAGGTGGGTGATATGTCTCCATCGTATTTACTTTCCCAAACACTTTTGCTCTTGTTTTGGACTCTAATTTGCATGATTTGAATGAAACTAAGTCTGAGTGGGTTGTTTTCAGCACAACTACCATGGTGTTGTTTTTGTGTAGAAATAGAAGTTCTCGGAACTAGACGAAAAATTTTGGAGATTTTTTATGGAATAAATAAAAAATACTACAGCAAAGACCCACTGGAGGGGCCCCACCTGCTGCCCACGAGGCACCAGGGCGTGCCCTGGTGACTGGTCGGGCCCACGAGGCTCCGCTGATCCTAATCTCCGCACTATAAATTCCTAATTTCCGAGAAAAAATAAGAGAGGAAGTTTCATCGCGTTTTATGATATGGAGCCGCCGCCACCTCATGTTCTTCATCGGGATGCCAGATCTGGAGTCCGTTCGGGGCTCCGGAGAGGGGAATCCTTCGTCTTCATCATCATCAACCATCCTCCATCACCAATTTCATGATGCTCGCCGCCGGGAGTGAGTAATTCCTTCGTAGGCTTGCTGCACGGTGATGGGTTGGATGATATTTATCATGTAATCGAGTTAGTTTTGTTAGGGCTTGGTCCCTATTATCCACTATGTTCTGAGATTGATGTTGTTATGACTTTGCTATGCTTAATGCTTGTCACTAGGGCCCGAGTACCACGATTTCAGATCTGAACCCTTTATGTTTTCATAAATATATTTGTGTTCTTGGTCCTATCTTGCAAGTTATATGCACCTGCTACGTGTTATCATCCGCATACCCCAACACGACAATAATTGGGATTCTTTTCGGTGATTACCATAGTTTGAGGAGTTCATATATTCACTATGTGTTAATACTTTGTTTTGGTTCTCTATTAAAAGGCCTTAGTTTCCTTATGGACCCCACTACCACGGGAGGGTAGTACAAAATATATCATAGAAGTTCTTATCACAAGCACGTATGACTATATACGGAATACATGCCTACATTACATTGACGAATTCGAGCTAGTTCTGTGTCGCCCTAGGTTATAATTGTTACATGATGAATGTCATCCAGCATAATTATCCATCACTGATCCAATGCCTATGAGCTTTCCACATATTGATCTTTGCTAAGTTACTACTGCTATTGCTACTGTCACAATTGATACAAAACTATTACTGCTACCGTTACTGTTGCTATCACTACTACCGCTATCAAACTATCATATTACTGTGCTACTGATCACTCTACTGCAGATATTTAGTCTCAGGTGTGGTTGAATTGACAACTCAAGTACTAATACTTGCAAATATTCCTTGGCTCCCCTTGTGTCGGAACAATAAATTTGGGTTGAATCTCTACCCTCGAAAACTATTGTGATCCTCTATACTTCTAGGTTTTCAAGACCTTTTTCTGGCGCCGTTGCCGGGGAGCATAGCTCTATTTGCTGAGTCACTTCGGATTTATATTTATTGATCACTATGAAGAATCTGAAGTATGATAGAACCAAGATTGTTCCCTCTAGGACGAGGGGAGGAAAGGAACTGTTATCTAGCTCTGCACTTGATTCACCTTCGGTTTCAAGTAAGCTTGCAAGACCACCACCTGTTATTAATTCTAATATGCCGCAAGTAATTGATGATGCTACTTTTGCTATGAATGATGCTATTGTTGATGCTAGTGCTTAGCTTCATGAAACTGTGCCACTAGCTGAATATCTTGATGAACAACTTGCTAAAGCTAATGAATTTGAGAATACTAAAACTTATGAAATTACTGAAACTATAAATTATGAAACACCCATTTGACCTAGCTCTCCTAGATATGAATTGCCTAAGATACCTGAGGGCAATGCTATGGATGGAGAGATAGCAAGAGAATTTCTTCCTTGCAATGATAGAGATGATCTTAAGAAATTACTATGTAAGCTGAAAGAACAATCTTTGAATGCTAGAATGAAATACGATCCTAAGTTTGCTACTTCACCTATCTTTGTTACTGATAAGGATTATGAATTCTCTGTCGATCCTGAGTTAATTACTTTGGTTGAATCTAATCCTTTCCATGGTTATGAAATTGAAACCGTTGCGGCACATCTTACTGAATTAAATGATATAGCCACCCTATTTGCTCATGAGAAAAAAATTTGCAATTACTATATCCTCAAGGTTATTTCCTTTCTCGTTAAAGGGTGATGCTAAGATATGGTTTAATACTCTTGCTCCTGGTTGTGTTCTTAGTCCCCAGGATATGATATATTACTTCTCTGGAAAAAATTCCTGCTCATAAGAAATTAGCTGCCTTACAGAAAATATTTAACTTTGTGCAAATTGAAGAAGAGAATCTCCCTCAAGCTTGGGGGAGGCTTCTCCAATTACTCAATGCTTTGCCTAATCATCCTCTTAAGAAAATACTTGATATATTTTTAATGGACTAACTGATGCTTCTTGGGACTACCTAGATAGTTGTGTTGGTTGTATTTTCTGGGAACGGACTATTGAACAAGCTGAAGAACTATTGAATAATATATTGAAGAATGATAATGATTGGACACTTCCTGAACCACCACCTAAACCAACTCCGAAAAAGAGAGGTATTCTACATTTCAGTCTTGAAGATATACAAGAGGCAAAGAATTATATGAAATAAAAAGGTATTAAAGCCGAAGATGTTAAGAATTTAACGCCTATTGAAGAATTACATGGCCTTGACACACCGACACAGGTAGTAGAGGTAAATTCTCTTATAAAGTTTGATGATGGTGATATTCCTTATAATAAACCTCCTAGTCAATGCTTGTATAAATTTGATAATTACATTATTAAGCAAGATCATTTCAATGCAAATGTTATGAAACAATTGAAACATAATGCCTACATGATTAATTGCTTGAGTGACTTGTTGTTTAGAGTTGCTAATGATGTCAAAGGTGTAGGTAAACATGCATCCATGGTCCAAACCTAGTTAGAACAAGTTGCTAAATCTCAAAATGATTGCTCACCAAAATGAATAACAATATGAATGATCATGCTGTTAGGGTAACGACTAGAGGGGGTAGAATGACTCAGGAGCCTCTTTATCCTGAAGGCCACCCAAAAAGAATTGAACAAGACTCTCAAAGAATTAACGTTGATGCACCTAGTCCATCTAAAAAGAAAAGAAACAAGAAATGATAGGACTTTGCATACTTCTAGTGAACCTGAGGTTAGGGGTGGGCATAAAAACCGACGAACCGAAGACCGAACCGATACCGAAACCGAATAAACCGAATTTTTGGTTTTTTTCATTAGTAGAGAAAAATTCGGTTTGTACCTCCACTAACCGAACTCAGTTCGGTAGGTCCGGTTTCTGCATCGGTTAGCCGGACAAAAAACCGATTAAACAGCCAGCGCCGTACCCACATCCTGCCGCTAGCGTGCGCGGTGTGCTACGCGTGTGCGACAGGTACATGGGCCTAGGCAACCACATGCATGCAATGAGTGCAAGGCCCTTTTGAAAAAAATAAATGATCCAAGGCCCAAATTTACTTGGGCTATTAGCTGAAGCGCGTAGCCGTAACAGTGCACAGTTCTAACTTTTGACGTTGTTGATTAATCCCACCTCGCTCCGCTAGCAAAAGGAGTCGGGGAGCTCAGCTATATAAGAGGAGGGGTGTGAGACGTGAGGCACATAGCAGATATTTATTCTTCGGTATGAAACCGAATACTGAACCGAAGTTACGGTTAACCAAATTTTTGGTTTCTGATTTTTAAGTCTCATTTTCGGTTAGCAATTATGACCACCGAATTGAAAAAAATACTGAACTTTATTAACCAAAATTTCGGTTAATACCGAATGCCCAGGCCTACCTGAGGTAGAGAAACCTTCCGAGGATAATAATGATGTTTATATTTCTGATGCTGAGACACAATCTAGTAATGAACATTCACCTGGTGATAATGATAATGACAATGATGATGTTCATGTAGATGCTCAACCAGACAATGATAAAGAACCTGATAATGATGTATAAATAGAACCTGTTGTTGATCTTGATAACCCACCTCCTAAAAATAAATGTTATGATAAAAGAGATTTCGTTGCTAGAAAACATGGTAAAGAAAGAGAACCATGGGTTCAGAAACCCATGCCCTTTCCTCCTAAACCATCTAAGAATAAGGATGAGGAAGAATTTGAATGCTTTGCTGAAATGCTTAGGCCAGTCTTTTTGCGTACTCGTTTGACTAATATTTTGAAGATGGTCCCATATGCTAAATATATGAAAGACTTGTCACTAATAAAATAAAAATACCTAAAGCTGAAATCTCCACCATGCTTGCAAACTATTCTTAAGTATGGAGTACCTAAGGAACTAGGATATCCAGGAATACCAACTCTACCATGCTCCATTAAAAGAATTTATGTGAAAACTGCTTTATGTGATCTAGGAGCCGTTGTTAGTGTTATGTCTTTCACTTTATATAAAAGACTTGATTTGAATAAACTCACTCCCACTAAAATATCATTGCAAATGGCTGACAAATCAACTTCCATACCTATCGGTGTTTGTGAGGATGTGCCTGTTGTAGTTGCAAATGTTACTATCTTAATAGACTTTATTATACTTGATATGCCCGAGGAGGACAACATGTCGATTATCCTTGGTAGACCCTTCTTGAATACTGCAGGGGCTGTTATTGATTGAACAAAGCAAGGTCACTTTTCATATCAATGGTAATGAGCATACGATGCACTTTCCGAAGAAACAATTTCACGTAAATGGTATTCATGTTATTGAAAAGACTCCAACAATTACTATTGGAAGTTTCCAGCTCCCTCTTCCTACTGTCAAAAAAAATATGAAACTCTTATTATTGGAAAGATGCATATCCCCATTGAGGTAACCTAGTTTATACAAAGATTCTTCAGTTTCATGTTAATCAAAAATAGTTTGTTAATAAGACTTGATCAACCTTATTAATGGATTCTTTTTGAGAGGCATGTGGTTGATGAATTTAGTAAGCACACCCTTCTATACTCACTTTTTGCTCTCTGTTATTTTTAGTTAAATACAATAAAATGACATGATTATCCTGCTTTCTGAATTATCTATGCAATAAAAAATAGCCCAAAAATAAAAGTGCTCAAAAAGATCTGAAAGTTTTACATTATTTTTTATAGAATATTTAAGAATTTCTGGTACTGAAAACCTCCTAGGGGGATGCCCCAGGTGCCCACGAGGCACCAGGGCATGCCCACCCCCCCCTGTGCGTGCCCTGGTGGCTGGTGGGCCCCACATGGACCCCCTCATTTATTCCTTCAGCCCAGCGTCTCTTACCTCTAGAAAAAATTCCTAGTAGCTCTCTCTCTCTCATGTTCTTGCTGCCAAACCTAAGATTTTGATCTCTTTGCTTGGAGCTCTATTTCCGAAACTCTTTTGGGGGATTGCTACTTGGTATGTGACTCCTCCATTGCTCCAATTAGTTTTTGCTCTAGCGGATTATATTTTGCATAATTATCTGCTCTTGGTGCTACTGAAAATGAGCTTGCATGGTGAATTCTTTGAGTTCCAAGTAGTTTGAATGCTTGATATAGCCTCTAGACATTCATATGAGTAGTTGCTATCAATCTTGTGAAGTTTTATTGACATCATTTTGTGGCTCAAAAATTTCATAAATTTGTTCACAAGGAAAGATGAACTTCTTCTGGAGGAGCTCCTCGAAACAAAACACTAAGGGGGTCATTGGGGACTCCTCTGGCAGCGACCTCAACACTCCGCGTAGGATGGAGGTCCGGCCGTGCGAATGGCCGCATAATGCCTTCATGAACGAAGCCGGATTCCATCCAGAGTTTGCACAATTCATTGCAAATGCTAGATTGGCCGACTTCTTTGCAGAGAGCGTGATTAGCACCGCATCCTTACGAATTCCTTTGTACAAAAATTTCATTTATTGAATAGGCTCGAACCTCCCATGGTGTGTTTTGATTTATATGTTGAACATCATCAGATACCACTTGCTGAATTTTGTGAGATATGCTTGATTCCCTTTGATAGGGAAATAAGAGAGCCTCGACCGGAGGAGTTTTGTGGGATTCCTCCACACTCTAACTATGGGTGGGGAAAGGGGCGTGTCGCAGGCCCGAGCCACTAGCTTTCAATTTCCTGTTGTGCACTACTTTGATTTATTCATAGGGAAATGCTTGACTGGTAGAGGGCAAGGTGGCGCACTATGGACCCCTGACTTTGTCGTTTTACACCATGCTCTTCATAATGATAAGACTTATAGCCTTGGAGCTACCGTTGCACGCGCCTGCGCACTAACAGGACTAAGGGTAAAATTCATGGTGGTATTTATGATACTCGCTTAGTGAGACATATTAATGTTAACATACGCCCTCATGATTACTTGCTGCCTAGAGTTCACTTAGATCACCAGTCTATGCAGGATCACCACTTCTTTGATGCCCCTGAGCATCCTCACCACATTCATTATAACTTGGTTTTTAGTGAGAGCGCTCGTGATATTATTCCATTGCCTGCACCTGCTTTGTTTGACTCTCATGCCAGGAATGGATACACCGTCCTACTAGCGGTCATCGTTGCTTACTGGAACGGGTTGACAACGGCAGAGGATGAGGTCCAGGAGTGGGACACTCAAGTGTCGCCACCTCAGCACTTCCACATGTGACCAGATGGCTACTATGGATGGTGATTACCAAGATAGGCAAAAGCCTAAGCTTGGGGAAGTACGTTTTCTCACCAACATTACATTCATGTTCACACATTTCATTCCAGTTGTCTGTGTTCATCCTCTTTCATTGTATAATCCATGTTAGTTTCATTTTCTTGTTTTCTTTTCGTGTGTTTGAAAAACTTTCAGAAAATCCAAAAATATTTCTCGCTTCTTTTCGGTTTTTCTCTCTAGTTTAATTAGTTGTTGTAGTATTAAAAGAAAACCCAACAAGATTTCTCGTTTCTCATTTTTCTTGTTGGGAGCTTTCCCGCGTAAATAGTTTTTCTTGTTTTTTTTCTTCATTAATTTGCTTCCTTTAAGAAAAATCAAAAACACCAAAAATATTTCAGTGTGTTTCGCTGAAATCATTTTCTTTTATTGAGTCGTTGTAAGGAGAAGACCAGGATGAAAATGTCGAGTGGCTCTCATATGCATTATTGTTGATCTGACAAAGAGCCCATAATACCTTGCTTTCTCCTTTGAATAAATGTTTGCAGATTCCATCTTAGTCCACGACACTCTTCCACTATTATTATTTTCATATCATTCTGTCATGCAAGTGAAAGGCAATAATGATGATAATTTGATGATGTGAATGTGGCAAGCAAAAGCGGGTATGAACTCAACTTGTTTTTGTTTTTGTAAATATGTTTAACTTAGTATCCATGATTCAGCATATTATGATTAAACATGTTTATGATGAAAATTAGAGATTATAGTTGCTCATGCCATGCTTAAGTAGCTAGGAGTGGATAATGATTTATCTTGGGAGTCAACATGCATTAAAATTTGTGATGTAGTATGATGCTATGGTATCCTCCTTCGAATTTTTCGAGTGGCTTGACTTGGCACATGTTCACGCATGTAGTTGATTCAAAACCATCATAGCCTCCACGATATTTATGTTCATCGTGCCTATATCCTATTCATGCTAGTATTCAATGTTAACTATTCACAATGCAGGATTATGACCATTTTTGCTCTCTAGCTGGTCGCTTCTCAATGTATTTGCTAGCCTTCGCCTGTACTAAGCGGGAATACTACTTGTGCATCCAAACTTTTAAACCAATTTTTTTTCCAGATGAGTCCACTATATTTACCTATGTGTGGTATTACTCTGTCGTTCCATGTAAATTTGCATGTGCCACCTCTAAATATTCAAATGAACATCTGTTTTGTGTGCCCATCCCGCTCATGGAGTGACAGGGGGCGGTCAGTATATTCCATGCAAAGTGGGTTATTCTCATGATAAGTGTTTATTCACGTGTCCACGCACGAGAGGGGCTAGTAGTCGGGATGCCCGGTTGTAACGCCCGGATAATTAAGCTACAGTAATGTGATAGTCTGGCTTATTAGGGATGATAGACCACTCATATCAATAAGGAATTCCTTCTTTTCCGAAAGCCCATTCAGACAGAACTCCAAAGTTAAGCGTGCTCAGCTTGGAGTAATTTCAGGATGGGTGACCGACCGGGAAGTTGCTCCCGAGTGCGCACAAGTGAGGACAAAGTGCGCAGAAAAGACTAGTATTGATCTGTGGGGTCAGTCTAGATCCCGCCAGGAGTAACGACCACCGGCGGGGGTGTCCGGGGTGTTACAAGTTGGTATCAGAGCCGACCCTCGCGGTTACACAGATGTTTGCGGACAGGTGTGTGGTCATTTTGTGCATGACATTTGGGACCCATCGTGGCAGACGGCATGGCATATGTGCCGGACTGGATGCACAGACGTATGTGCGAAGAGGGAACGTTCCTGTGGCCCGACGAGGACGTCGGATCCTCTGAGTGGGCGTGTATGTGATAGACTGGCTTATTAAGGATGATAGACTACTCATATCAATAAGGAATTCCTTCTTTTCCGGTAGCCCATTCGGAAAGAACTCAAAAGTTAACCGTGCTCAGCTTGGAGTAATTTCAGAATGGGTGACCGGCCGGGAAGTTGCTCCCGGGTGCGCACGAGTGAGGACAAAGTGCGCAGAAAAGACTAGTATTGATCTGTGGGGCCAGTATAGATCTGCCAGGAGTAACGACCACCGGCGGGGGTGTCCGGGGTGTTACAAGTAATCCCATGTTAATGGTGCCATGTCATCGTTTTCACTGTTGCTAAATCCCCCTTTGATTCCATCTGGTTCAAATTCAAATTTAAATTAAAGTCAAAATTTAATTTTTCAAAATGTCAAAACTAAAATGCTCATAATGTTGCAAATATTCCATAACTAATTATGGTGGAGAAACCACACTTTTATAAAATATTTAATTGCACTAAAATAATTAAAAGAATAGCTTAAACGATTAATTAAATGCCTTTTAAATAATATAAATATGCAAGGTATGTTATTATTGCACCAAACTTTTTGTGGCAGTAAAGTATTTAGTAATACTTCTTTAGGAACTATTTTTGTATTTTATAAAACTAAAATAAAATGAAACTTAAATAGAAAACAATAAATAGAAAATAGATAAAAGAAAAAACAACAGGAGCCCCCCCCTCACTGGGCCTCTGCCCGGCTGGACCGCCAGGCCAGCCCAGGCGCACTGCCTCCCCCTCCCTATTCATAGCGGGGTCGTGGGCAACGCCGATGCCTGCCAAGGCACCGGCCGTCGCCGTGGCAGCCCCTCGACGACCCCCGGCGCCTATAAGGCCGCCCCGCCCCAAACCCTAGCCGGCTTCCCCCTTCTCTCCCTCGCGCCCCCATCCCCTTTTCCCCGCTGGTCGCTCATCGACGACGCGTTCGAGGTCGCCAACCATCGCCCTGCCACCGTAAGGTCGCCGCTGCTCGTTGTCGCCTTCCGTCGTCGAACTCGTCCTCCTCCTTGCGGGCTTCAATGAGCCTCGTCGCCCCGTATATCGACGTCGCACGTGAGGCCCCCTTTTCCCCCTTCCCCTTCTGTCACCGGAGCGTCCGCGCGCAGCGCACGCCCTCGCCTCTCTCCCAACGCATGCCCTCGCGGCGACCACGCCCGCCCACGCCTGGTCGCAGCCCCGCTCGCGCCCTGGCCAGCGCATGGCCGTGCTCACTCCGCCAAGGCCACGCTCCTGTAGCCTCCTAGCCGCGCCTTAGCGCGCGCCCGCTGCCACCCTGCCTGCCTCGCCCGTGAGCTCAGTTGGATGGGGTCACACCTACGTGTGCCCCCGCGATCCCATACGTGCTCGCGTGCCTCCACCCGTGCCTCACCCTGGCCGCCCCTAGGCGCCACACCCGTGCGTCGCTGCCGCCGTTGCTGCTTGCTACTAACTGTTGCCGCTGCTTCTTGCTCGCCTCGCTGCTGCTGCTACGGGACGCCGCAGTCCGCCGCTCGCCCCGTCGTAGCTGCTAGTGCAACCCGCGCCGCTGCTACCCACGCATCTGCAACCCCTCCACCCACTACCGCCCGTGCTTGCACGCTCGTTCGCCGCTGCGCCTCCGGCCACACCGGCCAGCAGCCACCGCAGCCAGCTGCTCCTCGCGCGCCCCTCACCCATCCTGCGGCTCCATCCGCCGCTAGCTGCCGCACCCTGCACCCGCCGCCAGCCGATGCCCCTGCGCCCGCCTCCGCCTGCCGCGGCCGGCCGGTGCGCCTCACCGTGGCCACGGCCTCGCCCCGCGCCCCGGGCGGGTTACGGCGCCCGCCCAGTATGCCCGCACCTGCTACGCCGCCCGGGGTGGCCTAATGGCCACTGACTGTGGTCCGCCCCCTTTAAAAATAATAAAATCAATTAATAAATTAACTTAATTAATCTTCTTTAAATAAAGTAAACCTAATTAGCTTAATTAATTTAGTTAGTTAATCAGACAGTCAATGACAGGGAGGCCCCTCCCCCTGTTGACCAGTCAAACATTGACTGGTCAACTCGGACCCCCTAGACCCACTGTCAGCCTCATATGTACACTATTGGGTACATTTCTGGGTACCCCTAGCATTTAACTATTTAATTTTCGAATTTATAATAATTTCAGAAATTGCTAAAACTTTAATAATTCATAGAAAAATAACCGTAGCTCAGATGGAAAATGATTTCTACATGAAAGTTGCTCAAAAAAATGTGACGAGTCTCAATACGCACTCCGTTCGTCTACCACACATTCCTAGCACAGTGAACATGGAACCGCTGACCTCCGTTTCATATGTCCGAAAATTACAAATTTCAGGAAAACATTCCCGGATGTTTTCCCCCTTCACCGGTATCGTGTAAGATCGCGTTAGAACACCCCTAGCTCTGCCTTTTGTCATGTCAGGCATCTGTTTGCTTTATATTTACTGTTTCTTCCCACGCTTCTCTCCGGTAGACCCGAGACCACTACTGATGCCACTATGATCGACTACGTCATTGACGACTCTTCTTCCTTTTCAGCACAGCTTCTAGGCAAGCAAACCCCCCTTGATCATTCCGATATCGCCCATTCCATTCTCTCTCATGCTTGCATTAGACTTTGCTACTGTAATTGAGTGCTCCTATATCAGATGCATAGCGTGCTTTTGTAACCTGCTCATTGTACCTTACATGCGTATCCTAAACTGCTTAGTATAGGTTGGTTAGTGATCCATCAGTGACCCCTCACCTTGTCCCAGTTGCCCCGGCTTGATAACCGATGACTAGATCAACGTGATCGATGACCAGAGTTGGACACATCACCTCAACCCCTTTAGTTGTACGACTCTGCAGAGCTACTATCGCATACCGAGGGTGATACCTCGTATAGCACTCCTAATCATAACTCTGTAGTGTAGCAAATCGGTCGTGATCTGTCAAGGGTGATTCCTCCTTCACCACTCCCGATGATGACTCTATCATGCAACACCTCAAGTGTGAACCTCGAGGGTGATTCGTCATATGTTCACCTTGATGACTACATCGAGGGTGATTCCTTAGGGTTTTCCCCCTTGATGTTTGGACACACGGTTACCTTGACTTTACTTCATACCTTTGTTAAAGTCGGGCGGGCCTAGTGAGCACCGGCGAGAGATACCGATGAAAGTCGGGCGGGCCCAGAGAGCACCCGCGAGAGTTATGGTGACGACTGGTTGTTTAGCAGTATCACCCGGGAGGTGGTGGTAACTCCGGACTTGTGCCGACAGCCGTCACTTCTTCCGCCGTCGTCCTCATCCTCCTCCTTACGGACTTCAGTGAGCCTCGCCACCCCATACATCGACGCCGCACATGAGGCCCCCTTTTCCCCTTTCCCCTTCTGTCCTCAGCGCCGTCCGCGCCCAGCGCCCGCCCTCGCCCCTCTCCCAGTGCACGCCCTCGCGGTGACCACGCCCGCCCACGCCTGGTCGCAGCCCCGCTCGTGCCCTGGCCTGCGCATGGCCGCGCTCAGTGCGCCAAGGCCACGCCCCCGCAGCCGCCCAGCCGCGCCTTAGCGCGCGCACCCGATGCCGCCCTGCCTACCTCGCCCCTGAGCTCCGTTGGACGGGGTCGCACCTACGCGTGCCCCCACGGTCCCGTACGCGCTCGCGCGCCTCCACCCGTGCCTCACGCTGACCGCCCTTAGGCACCACACCCGTGAGCCGCTGCTGCCATTGCTGCTTGCTCCTAGCAGTTGCCGCTGCTTCTTGCTCGCCTCGTTGTTGCTGCTGCTACTGGACGCCGCACTCCGTCGCTCGCCTCGCCGTTGCTGCTAGCGCCGCCCACGACGCTGCTACCACACGCGTCTACAGCCCGTCCGCCCACTGTCGCCCGCGCCCACACGCTCATTCACCGTCGCGCCTCCGGCCACGCCCACCTATAGCCGCCGCGGCCAGCTACTCCTCGTGCGCCGCTCGCCCATCCTGCGACTCCGTCAACCGCTAGCCGCCGCACCCTGCACCCGCCGCCAGCCGCCGCCCCTACACCCGCCTCCACCTGACACAGCCGGCCGGTGCGCCTCGCCGTGGCCATGGCCTCGCCCCGCGCCCCGGGCGGGTTACGGCCTCCGCCGGCGCCCACCCCTAAGCCCGCACCCGCTACGCCGCCTCGGGTGGCCTAATGGTCACTGACTGTGGCTCGCCCCTTAAAAAATAAAAAATATTAATAATAAAAATAAATAAATAAATAACTTAATTAATCTTGTTTAATTAAGCAAAACCTAATTAGCTTAATTAATTCAGTTAGTTAATCAGACAGTCAAAGAGAGGGGGCCCCACCCCCTGTTGACTAGTCAAACGTTGACTGGTCAACTGGGACCCCTGGACCCACTACCGGCCTCATATGTACACTGTTGGATACATTTCTAGGTACCCTTAGCATTTAACTATTTAATTTTTGAATTAGTAATAATTTCAGAAAAATTGCTAAAACTTTAATAATTCATAGAAAAATAACTGTAGCTCGGATGTAAAAGTTTTCTACATGAAAGTTGCTTAGAAAAACGTGATGAATCTGAATACCCAAACCATTCGTCTGCCACACGTCCCTAGCATAGCGAACATGGAACAGTCGCCCTCCGTTTGATTTGTCCAAAAATGCCAAACTTCAGGAAAACATTCCTGGATGTTTTCCCCCTTTGCCGGTATCGTGTAACACCGCGTTATATTTACTGTTTCTTCCCCTCTTCTCTCCGGTAGACCCCGAGACCACTACTGATGCCACTATGATCGACTACGTCACCGACGACTCTTCTTCCTTTTCAGCAGAGCTTCCAGGCAAGCAAACCCCACTTGATCATTCTGATATCGCCCATTCCATTATCTCTCATGCTTGCATTAGATTTTGCTACTGTAATTGATTGCTCCTATATCTGATGCATAGCCTGCTTTTGTAACCAGCTCATTGTACCTTACCTGCTTATCGTAAACTGCTTAGAATAGGTTGGTTAGTGATCCATCAGTGACCCCTCACCTTGTCCCAGTTGCCCCGGCTTGATGACAGATGACTCGATCAACATGGTCGACGACCAGAGCCTGACACATCACCTCATCCCCTTAAGTTGTACAACTCTGTAGAGCTACTATTGCGTGTCGAGGGTGATACCTCGTATAGCACTCCTGATGATAACTCTGTAGTGTAGCTAATCGGTCGTGGTCTGTCGAGGGTGACTCCTCCTTCACCACTCCTGATGACGACTCTGTTGTGCAACACCTCAAGTGTGAACAAATTTACTCATCAAATCTTGGGGGACTAAAAATATCATCTTCATCAAACATAGCATCCCCAAGCTTATGGATTTGCATATCATTAGCATCATGGATATTCAAAGAATTCATACTAACAACATTGCAATCATGCTCATCATTTATACCAAACATTCTATTGAATTCTTCTTCTATCAATTGAGCACAATTTTCCTTTCCATCATTTTTCACGAAATACATTATAAAGATGAATAATATGATGCAACCTCAATTCCATTTTTTTGTAGTTTTCTTTTATAAACCAAACTAGTGATAAACAAGAAACTAAAAGATTCGATTGCAAGATCTAAAGATATACCTTCAAGCACTCACCTCCGTGGAAATGGCTCCAGAAAAGAGCTTGATGTCTACTACACAACCCGCGATACATCAAGATCGTGACATCTCAAGAACACGAGAGAGAGAGAGAGAGAGAGATTTAACACATAGCTACTGGTATAAACCCTCAGCCCCGAGGGTGGACTACTCCCTCCTCATCATGGTGGCCGCCGGGATGATGAAGATGGCCACCAGTGATGATTTCCCCCTCCAGCAGAGTGCTAACGGGGTCTAGATTGGTTTTTCGTGGCTACAGAGGCTTGCGGCGGCGGAACTTCTAATATAGGGTTATTTCTGATGGTTTCTCTATTTATAGGATTTTTTGGCATCGGTTTCACGCGAAGATGGGCCTTGAGGTGAGCACAACCCACCGGGGCGGGCCTGGGCCCCCTGGCGCGCCCCGGTGTCTTGTGCCCTACTCCTTCACCTTCTGGTCCTTCCACGAAGCTTCGGGGGTCTCTTTTGTTCCAAAAAATTGTTAAAAAGTTTCAGCTCATTTGGAGAACTTTCATTTCTGCACAAAAAACAACACCATTGTAGTTCTGCTGAAAACAGCGTCAGTCCGGGTTACTTCCATGCAAATCATACCAAAACCATATATTTTTTTGTAAAGATGGCATGAATACTTCATAAATTATAGATACGTTGGAGGCGTACCAGCATGCCCGAGCTTAATTCCTACTCGTCCTCGAGTAGGTAAATGATAAAAGAAATAATTTATGAAGTGTGAATGCTAGCATAGTGCATAAGTTTGATCAATGATAATTTCAATCACTTTTCCTAGCATCATAACAGCAACTCTTTCTCATAAAACTCATCATGACAAAGTAGCAGCCAATTCACATGTTAAGGTTCAATCAATGAATTCTCTTGAAACTCAACAACCTATATCCTTAGTCACCAAACAATTGCAATTCAACTTATTCAACAGAGTCTAAGTAAGAGCTCCACATACTCAATCATCATATAGTCTTCCATGATTGCTACTACTCAAAGCATATTCTTAGAACAAATGGCATCTATCGAACACAGATAAAGATAGGGGCTTAATATTTTTACCTCCCAACTCATTTATCATAGAGATAATTGTCAACAATAATAAATCATGATCAAATATATTTGACTGGTCATATGTGCCTAGATCTTTCCCCACCACATGATGCTTTCCAACTAGAGAGTAATTGAGGTTGAAATGAGAACTCATACTATTGACTCTTTGCATAAAAGTAAACACTAAAAAGTAAAAGATAGGCCCTTCGCAGAGGGAAGCAAAGGTTGCCATGCGCTTTTTATTTGGATGCCCAAGCTCTTAATGCAAAGGAACGTCACGTTATATTGCCCCTTATGATAGCAACCTTTATTATGCAGTCCGTCGCTTTTATTACTTCGCCATCACAAGTTCGTACAACGCTCAATTTTCCCTTACAATAAAAGATCAAACATATTTAGGAGCAATTTTTATTGCTTTATGCACCGATGACAACTTACTTGAAGGATCATATTCAATCCATAGGTAGGTATGGTGGACACTCATGGCAAGAAACTGGGTTCAAGGGTTTTTGGATGCACAAGTAGTATCTCTACTTAGTACGAATTTTTTGGCTAGCAAAAGATCATAGGCAAATACCACATGTTGGAGGATCCATGACAATATAACTTCTATGCAAATATACCCAAACATAACTCATTACGTTGTCTTCCTTGTCCAATTTCAACTAATTTGCTCAAGTTTGAAAATAATTAATGGGTGTTCACAATCATAGAAGATGTCCAAGATAATATATTTGTATGTGGAAGTTCTCTTCCTTATACCAATCATTCATGAATTGCTTGTATGACCAATATTGTGATTGTCAAGCTTAAGATTTCAGTTTCTAAACCCAATGTGAAGCTACTACTAGGCATGATATGAACATATAATTTCAACTTCATGATATTCAATTCATTCAACAATTTAATCATAGGATGTAAGTGAAGCACAAGAGCAAAAGACAAACTACTCCAAAAAGATATAAGTGAAGATCAAGCGAGTAGTTAAGTGAAGGGGTAGCTATGTGAGGACTCTCTTTTATTTAAAAACTTTCAAGTCTAAGTATTTTATTAAAACAACAAGCTAAACAAAAAAAGGACATTCCAAGAATAGCACAACTCATGTGAAGAAGCAAAAACTTAGGCTCAACCAATACTAACCGATAATTGTTGAAGATGAAAGGTGGGATGCCTACTGGGGCATCCCCAAGCTTAGATGTTTGAGACTTCTTGGAATATTAACTTGGGATGCCTTGGGCATCCCCAAGCTTGAACTCTTGTGTCTTCTTCATCCTTCTCATAACACGGTTTCCCTAATTCTTAAAAACTTCATCCACACAAAACTCAACATTAACTCATGAACTTGTGCCATGGCTTGTGTTTGTGGGGGAGTAACCTTTACATTTCCACTTGGGAACAACAACTAATTTGTTTAACATGGAAGATATTGAAAATTCTCGGTCATGACGTTGACAGGAAAGGCATACCTTCCAAAATTATATTTATCTCTGATTTAAGCTTTGAGCTTTGGCACCTCTGCAAATCCCTACTTCCCTCTGTGAAGGGCCTATCTATTTACTTTTATGTTATTTCAATTTTATTGTTGAGTCGTCACCTTCTCAAACAAGCACCAGTCCTGAGAGCACTATTGTCATTCTAATGTATTGTGTATAGTTAATATTGTGTGCACCATGGCTGGATCTTTTCTACCATGAATTACAATGTCTAGTTGATGCTTGAACTTTGGAGGTGCTCTGCATTTACGTTTTGCGGTCTCAGAAAGGGCTAGAGAGATACCATGTTGTCATATCATATCATGATTGTTTTTACAAAGTGTTGGCATTTAAGATATTTTATTATGCCATTGATATGAGTGAATATAATTTCTAAGAGTTATCATTTGCATGGTTAGTTATGATCTTTGCTGAAAACCTGGGTATTATTTAAGCATACATATAGATACAAGAACAAAAGAGTTCGCAAAAGTTTTTCTTTATCACTTTCAGTTTATCAACTTAATTGCTTGAGGACAAGCAATGAGTTAAGCTTGGGGGAGTTGATACATGTCCGTTGTATCTACTTTTTCAAACACTTTTGCTCTTGTTTTGGAATCTAATTTGCATGATTTGAATGAAACTAACCCGGACCGACGCTGTTGATACGTCTCCAACGTATCTATAATTTTTGATTGTTCCATGCTGTTATATTATCAATCTTGGATGTTTTATAATCATTTTATAGTCATTTTATATCTTTTTTGGTACTAACCTATTGACATAGTGACAAGTGCCAGTTGCTGTTTTCTGCATGTTTTTTACATCGCAGGAAATCAATATCAGACGGAGTCCAAACTCAACGACACTCCACGGATATTTTTTTAGACCAGAAGGAACACAATGGGCCCTGGCTACGCCTAGGGGGTGCTGTGAGGAGAGCACAACCCACCAGGGCGCGCTAGGAGGCCCAGGCGCGCCCTGGTGGGTTGTGCCCACCTCGGGTGCCCCCCGGACCGCCTCTTTGCTCTATAAATACCCCAATATTCCCAAAACCCTAGGGGAGTCGTCGAAATATTCATCCAGCCACCGCAGAGTCCAGAATCACCAGATCCAATCTAGACACCATCTCGGATGGGGTTCACCACCTCCATTGGTGCCTCTCCGATGATGCGTGAGTAGTTCTTTATAGACCTTCGGGTCCGTAGTTAGTAGCTAGGTGGCTTCATCTGTCTCTCTCTGAATTCTCAATACGATGGTCTCTTGGAGATCCATATGATGTAACTCTTTTGTGGTGTGTTTGTTGGGATCGATGAACTTTGAGTTTATGATCAGATCTATCTTTTTATATCCATGAAAGGATTTGAGTTTCTTTGATCTCTTTTATGCATGATCTCTTATAGCCTCGTATTTCTTCTCTGATATTTGGGTTTTGTTTGGCCAACTTGATATATTTATCTTGCAATGGGAAGAGGTGCTTTGTAGTGACTTCGATCTTACGGTGCTTGATCCCAGTGATAGAAGGGGAACCGACACGTATGTATCGTTGCTACTAAGGATAAAACAATGGGGTCTATCTCTAAATAGATAGATCTTGTCTACATCATGCCATCATTCTTATTGCATTACTCCGTTCTTCCATGAACTTAATACACTAGATGCATGCTGGATAGCGGTCGATGTGTGGAGTAATAGTAGTAGATGCAGGCAAGAGTCGGTCTACTAATCTTGGACGTGATGCCTATATAATGATCATTGCCTGGATATCGTCATGAGTATTTGAAGTTCTATCAATTGCCCAACAGTAATTTGTTCACCCACCGTTTGCTATTTTCCTCGAGAGAAGCCACTAGTGAAACCTACGGCCCCCGGGTCTCTTTCTCATATATTTGCCTTTGCGATCTACTTTTTCCTTGCATTTATTTTCAAATCTATTAAACCAAAAATACAAAAATACCTTGCTGCCTTTTATTCTTAGTTATTTTATTTGGCGTTTGATCTATCAATCACTACAATTTTATCTCACGTCTGTTTGCCTATCTTGAGGCGTCGTGCCCGGAAGGGATTGACAACCCCTTTAACACGTCGGGTTGCGAGGATTTGTTATCTATGTGCAGGGGCTATTTATGTTGTGTTGCTTGGTTCTCCTACTGGTTCGATAACCTTCATTTCATATCTGAGGGAAATACCTACTGCCGCTGTGCTGCATCATCCCTTCCTCTTTGGGGAAATACCGACGTAGCTTCAAGCGACATCAAAAGAATTTCTGGCGCCGTTGCTGGGGAGGATCTTCAACATATACCAGGTTCCTAATCACAAATCTCATCTCCTCGCAATTTACATTATTTGCCATTTGCCTCTCGTTTTCCTCTCCCCCACTTCACAAAAATTTGTCGTTTTATTCGCCTCACTTTTTCGTTCGCCCTTTTCTCGTTAGATCTATCCTTTGCTTGCAATCATAAGTGATTTCTGTATGGCACCAACAGATGATGGCCTAACTCCTAAGATTGGACGTACGGGCAATCTGGATGCTAAAACTTTTATCTTGGGGCAAGGGAATGTTATGGGAAAAGAACGTATCCAAGAATTTTTCAATTGTATTGGGAATCTAAGTCTTGATGATGCTCCTATACTTAAAACTACTAGATCTTATGCGGATGATATTTCAGCACTAGTTCTAAAACTTGAAAGTAAATTTATTCGTACCCATCCTACTTTGCAAAGATTGTTTTTTGAGCTTCCCGTTATAAAGAATCCTAGGGCCAAAAAGTTGGCCACTCTCGTTCTTAGGAATGAGTTTGACAACATAATACGGGAAATTAGGGAAATATTTGATTTTTATGGTATGCATCATGAAAAACCTGCAATAGATGAAATTCTTTATAATAGTGACTATGCTTTAAGACATCTGCTTGGGGATAATGATGAAAATCTTAAAAAGTAAGTCCCCGTTTTAGATATAATCCAACATGTTTTCAATAATGTTAATCAACATTACTCTTGGATAGTTGCCGGAAAACAAAGGGGTTATGATGAAAACCAACTTAGGAATGCTAAGGTTTCTATGGATAATATGTTTTATGTTGTGTTTACAAAACCCCATGATGAAAATACCTCTAAGAAAATTAAGAAGAAAGATGACAAAACTTAGATACTTGCTTTATGCCTAGCTAAGGGCGTAAAACTATAGCGCTTGTTGGGAGGCAACCCGATGAATAAAATTTATTTTTGCTTTTTGCTTCCTGTTCTTGAGTGTTAGCACAATTATGCTACTGTTATGATTGTGTTTTTTGTGTTTTAATTAGTGTTTGTGCCAAGTAGAACCGATAGGATCTTCTTGGGTGATAGTTGTTTGATCTTGCTGGAAAAAATAGAAACTTTTGCGCTAACGAAAACAATTCTTATTTTTTACCAGAGTGTGATAAAATGACGATTCTTTTTGCAGAAGATTAATATACAAATTACCTAGGCCTTCCTAGTTTTTCAGAATTTTTGGAGTTCCAGAAGTTTTTGAAATAGTCAGATTGCTACAGACTGTTCTGTTTTGACACATTCTGTTTTCCTTGCGTTGTGTGCTTATTTTGATGGCTCTATGGTTTTCTTTGATGAGTTTTTGCCATAAAAAAGTTGGAGTACAGTAGATATAATGAAAAAACAAAATATGAATTGGTTTTGTACAGTACTTATAGTAGTGATTTGCTTTCTTTTACTAACGGATCTCATGAAGGTTTTGTTGAGCTTTGTGTGATTGAAGTTTTTAAGTTTGGGTTATCTTACGATGGATGAAGGAATAAGGAGTAGAAGAGCCTAAGCTTGGGGATGCACCGGCATCCCAAGCTATTATCCAAAAATGAGCAACCAACTAAGCTTGGGGATGCCCCCGAGTGGCATCCCCTCTTTCTTCTAACAACCATCGGTATTTTACTCGAAGCTATATTTTTATTCGTCACATGATATGTGTTTTGCTTGGAGCGTCTTGTATGATATGAGTCTTTCCTTGTTTTATTTTGTGTTTTAAGTCTTGATCCCTTTCTGGATACACCTATTTGGGAGAACCAAAATTATGTCATGACTTGTTAGAATTGCTCTCTATGCTTCACTTAAATTTTTATGAGCTATGGACTTGCTCTAGTGCTTCACTTATATCTTTTTGAGCATGGTGTGCTTAGTATTTTTGAATAAATGCTATCTTGACTCACTTAGATTTATTTGAGAGTTAGTAAAATTTTCAAGAAATTCTCTCTTGCTTCACTTAAATTATTTTGAGAGAAAGAAAAAAAATTATGCTCATGATCTTCACTTATATTTGTTTGAGCTTATGAAAAGCAACACATGAAAATTAGTCCCAAAGTGATAGATATCCAAGAAGGATATAATAAAAAGTTTCATGAAGATCATTGGACAAAATAAACTTGATTCTTAGTAATTGTTTTGAGATATGATGATGTGATATGTAAGTTATGTTGATGAAGTAATTATGCTTTAGTAAGAATATTGGTGTTAAGGTTTGTGATTCCCTTTGCAAGCACGAAAGTCAATAGTCATGCAATGAAATTATATCCTACTTGTGGTGCATTATTAGGTGTTATTTATGATTAATGCTTGCTTATGAGATTATCCATTTCTTGGTTGGTCACTTCTCAATTTTTTGCTAGCCTTCATTTTGCACTAAGTATGATCTCTACTTGTGCATCTAAAAACATTTAAACCAGTTTTGCCACATGAGTCCACTATATCTACCTATATGTGGTATTCTTTTGCCGTTCTAAGAAAATGTATGTGACATCTCTAATTTTCAAAATAAACTTCTCTTTTGTGTGTTCGTTTCACTCGCGGGGCGGTGAGGGGTGGCTAATATTTTCCATGCTAGATGTGTTATTTCTCATGATGAGTGTTTATTCACTTGTCATTGCACGAGAGTAAGGCAAAGGTATTAGGGATGCCCAGTCCCAAAATGAAAAATGAATTTACTTTATGTTGTCAAATAATAAACTTCCTTGGAAAGTGTTGGTATGGAGGGCAACCGTGGATACGGCTAGCCATGGAAAGTGAAAGTATGGTGGAAAAAGGAATAAACTTTATTTTCTGTTTGGGAACCACCTATGATATATCTAGCATGGAAAGTGTTGGGAACTCCAAGTCGTTTTCGTTGGTGGGATGGATACACCTCCCAAAATGTTTTATCTTTAATTTTTTTCACTTTGAGCTCTGGCACCTCTACAAATCCCTAATTCCCTCTGCGAAGGGCCCTTCTTTTACTTTATGCAATTTTTATTTTGAATTTGAGTCTCCATCTTCTCTTACAAAAGCACCAACTAGGAGGCAATATGATCGTACTTAAGTATTGGGTGTAACTAATATGCGAGTGTGTTTCATGAATGGATCAATGGTTGAGCATGATGGGCTAGGGATAACTTATTTTAGCGTTGATATTTTGAAAGACATCGTTGCTTGTTGATATGCTTAAGTATTTAAATTATCATGTCAAAACTAGACTATTGCTTTGAATCACATAAAAGTTCAAATGTCCATGCTATAAAGAAAAGAATATGATATGACATGATAGGCAGGATTCCACATCAAAAATTCTGTTTTTATCGCTTACCTACTCAAGGACGAGTAGGAGTTAAGCTTGGGGATGTTGATACGTCTCCAACGTATATATAATTTTTTATTGTTCCATGCTGTTATATTATCAATCTTGGATGTTTTATAATCATTTTATAGTCATTTTATATCATTTTTTGGTACTAACCTATTGACATAGTGCCAAGTGCCAGTTGTTGTTTTCTGCATGTTTTTTACATCGCAGGAAATCAATATCAGCCGGAGTCCAAACGAAACGAAACTCCACGGAGATTTTTTTGGACCAGAAGGAACACAATGGGCCCTGGCTG
The DNA here is from genome assembly GCF_002575655.3 of Aegilops tauschii subsp. strangulata. NCBI lineage: Eukaryota > Viridiplantae > Streptophyta > Magnoliopsida > Poales > Poaceae > Aegilops > Aegilops tauschii. The sequence continues at coordinate 284,469,593 of NC_053036.3, forward strand.
CGCCTGGGGGTGCTCCGAGGAGAGCACAACCCACCAGGGCGCGCCAGGAGGCCCAGGCGCGCCCTGGTGGGTTGTGCCCACCTGGGGTGCCCCCGGACAACCTCTTTGCTCTATAAATACCCCAATATTCCCAACACCCTAGGGGAGTCGTCGAAATATTCATCCAGACGCCATAGAGTCCAGAATCACCATATCCAATCTAGACACCATCTCGGATGGGGTTCACCACCTCCATTGGTGCCTCTCCAATGATGCGTGAGTAGTTCTTTCTAGACCTTCGGGTCCGTAGTTAGTAGCTAGATGGCTTCATCTCTCTCTCTCTCTGAATTCTCATTCAATGGTCTCTTGGAGATCCATATGATGTAACTCTTTTGCGGTGCGTTTGTTGGGATCGATGAACTTTGAGTTTATGACCAGATCTATCTTTTTATATCCATGAAAGTATTTGAGTTTCTTTGATCTCTTTTATGCATGATCTCTTATAGCCTCATATTTCTTCTCTGATATTTGGGTTTTGTTTGGCCAACTTGATCTATTTATCTTGCAATGGGAAGAGGTGCTTTGTAGTGGGTTCGATCTTACGGTGCTTGATCCCAGTGACAAAAGGGGAACTGACATGTATGTATCGTTGCTAATAAGGATAAAACGATGGGGTCTAGCTCTACATAGATAGATCTTGTCTACATCATGTCATCGTTCTTATTACATTACTCCATTTTTCCATGAACTTAATACACTACATGCATGCTGGATAGCGGTCGATGTGTGGAGTAATAGTAGTAGATCCAGGTAGAAGTCGGTCTACTAATCTTGGACGTGATGCCTATATAATGATCATTGCTTGGATATCGTCATGAGTATTTGAAGTTCTATCAATTGCCCAACAGTAATTTGTTCACCCACCGTTTGCTATTTTTCTGAGAGAAACCACTAGTGAAACCTACGGCCCCCGTGTCTCTTTCTCATATATTTGCCTTTGCGATCTACTTTTTCCTTGCATTTATTTTCAGATTTATTAAACCAAAAATACAAAAATACCTTGCTGCGTTTTATTCTTATTTATTTTATTTGGCGTTCGATCTATCAATCTACTACAATTTTATCTCACGTCTGTTTGCCTATCTTGAGGCGCCGTACCCAGAAGGGATTGACAACCCTTTTAACACGTCGGGTTGCGAGGATTTGTTATCTGTGTGCAGGGGCTGTTTACGTTGTGTTGCTTGGTTCTCCTACTGGTTCGATAACCTTGGTTTCATATCTGAGGGAAATACCTACCGCCGTTGTGCTGCATCATCCCTTCCTCTTTGGGGAAATACCGACGTAGCTTCAAGCGACATTAGTTGTTTTCAGCAGAACTACCATGATGTTGTTTTTGTGCAGAAATAAAAGTTCTCGTAATTGGACGAAACTTTTTGGATATTTTTAATGGAACAAATAAAAATACTAGAGCAAAGACCCACTTGAGGGAGGCCACCTGCTGCCCATGAGGCACCTGGGTGCTCCCTGGTGGCTGGTGGGGCCACGAGGCTCCGTTGACCCTAATCTTAGCACTATAAATTCCTAATTGCTGAGGAAAAATTAAGAGAGGAAGTTTCATCGCGTTTTATGATACGGAGCCGCCGCCACCTCCTATTCTTCATCAGGAGGCCGGATCTAGAGTCTGTTCTAGGCTCTGGAAAGGGGAATCCTTCGTCTTTGTCATCATCAACCATCCTCCATCACCAATTTCATGATGCTCACCACCAAGAGTGAGTAATTCCTTCATAGGCTTGCTGGACGGTGATGGGTTGGATGAGATTTATCATGTAATCGAGTTAGTTTTGGTAGGGCTTGATCCCTAGTATCCACTATGTTCTGAGATTGATGTTGATATGACTTTGCTATGCTTAATGCTTGTCACTAGGGCCCGGGTGCCATGATTTCAGATCTGAACCCTTTATGTTTTCATGAATATATTTGTGTTCTTGATCCTATCTTGCAAGTTATATGCACCAGCGATGTGTTATGATCTGCATATTCCAAGGTGACAATAATTGGGATTCTTTCCGGTGATTACTGTAGTTTGAGGAGTTCATGTATGCACTATGTGTTAATGCTTTGTTCTGGTTCTCTATTAAAAGGAGGCCTTAATATCCCTTAGTTTCCTTGTGGACCCCGCAGCCACGGGCGGGTAGGGCAAAAGATGGCATGCAAGTTCTTATCGCAAGCATGTATGCCTATATACGGAATACATGCCTACATTACATTGACGAATTGGAGCTAGTTCTGTGTCACCCTAGGTTATAACTATTACATGACGAATGTCATCCAGCATAATTATCCATTATCGATCAAATGCCTATGAGCTTCTCACATATTGATCTTTGCTAAGTTACTACTGTTGTTTCTACTGTCACAATTATTTAACTGCTACTGCTGCTGTTACTGTTGTTATCGCTACTACCGCTATCAGACTATCATATTACTGTGCTACTGATCACTCTGCTGCATATATTTAGTCTCCATGTGTGGTTGATTGACAGCTCAACAGCTAATACTTGCAAATATTCTTTGGCTCCCCTTGTGTCAACTCAATAAATTTGGGTTGAATACACTAACCTCGAAAACTATTGTGATCCCCTGCCTTTTGTTCCCCATGGTTTCAACATCCTCAACGTCGAAGGCCATAATGGAGTGGCCAGAGTGATCGTCCCTCACCGTCAGAAGCGCCACGAAGACTGGGACATCGTCACCATTGAGCCACTTCCTGATGAGATACTTTTCCCTAATGTGCAAGAAGTTCTAGATGAGTTCTTTGCGGATGTTCAGCAAGTTCAGATCAGAGAAATGCAACGCTGCCCGTTGGGGGAGGCATATGCGTGTTTTGTTAATCCTAGAGACAGAGATAGATTGGTACTGCAGAGTCCGCACCAGTTTGGCGATGTTTTCATCACTTTCCACAATCATGATAATGGCCGCAACTGCAGAAGAACTCAGTTTAATAGAACTGTTTGGCTGCTCATTCTTGTTGTTCCGTTTGATTTCCGTAATTCAGAAGATATTGCTAGGGCCATCAGTCATTTTGGGAGATTAGTATCATGGGAAAATGATCCTCTCCACATGGGCAGAGTCATTGCAAAAGCAAAAGTCAGAGACTTGGATTCCATCCCAAAAAGTGTCAGGTGGTCTGAAGGTGAAGTGTTTGATGAAGATGCCTGGTCCTCCTCAGTGGAAATTCTTCTTCAGCAGATGATGGGAGGGGCTCCTACAGATGAGGACCCAATCCCACCTGACAATGTGGACACTCATCCATTGCCTGGCAACAATAATGCCTTCCCTGGATTTCACCATAACCCTCAGCCTGCTCAGCAAGATGACATGGATGCAGATGATGGGCACTGGGCTCTGCAGCCTCCAGCTGCTAATAATGTTGTTGAGGATGAATTTGATTTTCTCCAGGGTGTTCAACAGGAAGAAATTGCTTGGGATGATGGTGAGGAACTCCCACCTCCTTTGGAAGGCCACAATAGCATTACAACCACTGTTTCCTTGTTAGAGGGGCTCTCATCTCATGCAAGTGAGGAAGTTAATCAAAATCCACCTCTGCAGCAATTATTGGGCAATGGTCTGGAGCTTCTGATGCAGGATTATCAGGAGGAGGATCAAGATGTACCTGCACTTCTAGTTCTTCAGGTTCCTGTAGATGTGGCTGTTCCCCAAGATGATGTGATACCTGCAATTGTTGTGGCTGAGCCACAGTTACAGCCAGTTTTGGAGGAAGATAATCCTACTGAGCAAATCATTCAGACAAATCAAATTTCTGAGCCAGTTACTGGACTCAGTTCTAATGTGCATGAGGGTCTGACTCTGGACTCTAACCGAGTTTTAGCTGTTATTAAGGAGGCAGCTGGTCAAGACAAGGAGCCCTTTCATTCTGACTCTACAACATTGGATGGGGTAGCAGGTGTCAGCTCCCCAAGAGGAAGCCCAAATCTTTTGGCAAATACTGGGGTGACTGGAGCAAATAACAAAGGTAATTGGATTGACCAAATTGAAGAGCACTTTGAGTTTCCTCCTTCTCTACTAGGTTTGAAATCTATCCAGTTAAAGGCTGCAGCTAATAAAGATACTATTTTGTCAGAACAAGGGCTTGTGATTTGGAAGGAGAACTTTGCACAAAAACCTTTGGAGGGTGCTCCTTCACTCTCTGTTAAAATCCCAGTAAGTTGGTTCAACTTTATTGTGCATCTTCTAATGACACCAGACAAGTTTAAATGGACTCTCAATATTCTCAAATCTCCTTTATGGGAATTACTTGCTGAAGTAGAAGGCACTGAGGATTCTTATCTTTTTCACATTCCTGACAAATGTTTAGCTACTAAGGCTCCTATTTGCCAACAGATCTTGGTTGAGTCACAGCAACAGGACACAAACAAGGAAAATGCTAGTGATTCTTCCAACCAGCAGGACTTGGACTCTTTGGCCCTTCTTCAACCTTTTGGGGCTGAAAACTCCAAAAAAAGAAGGGGAGGAAAGACACCTCTTATAGAAACAGAGGTAAGGAGTAATAGAACTAAAAAAGATAATGCTGGTTTTAAAAGAGGCTCTTGCTCTAATAATAAGTGTCTGCCATGTAATGCTGCCCCCCCCCCCCATTGCTCAGAAATCAGTGGTTAAAAATCTCACAACCTCTTTTTGCAAGGTGGCTGATCAGGACTTGGAGGGAAAGATCTCTAAGAAGCCCAGGAGGAAGGTGGGAGAGGATTTGGCTGGGATGCTCCCATCCAATGAGGACAGGCAGGACCCCCCATGTGTTTAGATGATCAAACTCTGTGCTTTTGTAGTGGTGAGAGAGGGATTTAAAGTGTTGGCATGTATCCCTATTCCTTTTGGTTGTACCTGCAATATATGGGCCCTATGGACTAGTTGTGCTAGTTCCTGTTCTACTGTCAGTGCACTTTGCTACATTAATGCCTTCTGGGAAATTATCTCTTTTGCTATCTTGTGGATGATGTGGTTGTTGTATCTGCTGACTTTGCTTGCTCTGCTGTCCTGTTTGTTATTCATTCTTTGGTACTGGTCAAGTGATGGTGCTTGGTCTCTGATTTCACTTCTAAATTGTGTCCATGAATAATCAAAACAGAAGCTGGAATATTTTGAACTGGAACATCAGAGGGATTAACTCACCTGATAAGTGGCTTGCTCTAGGGCAAAAAAATGAGGAAAGTTCCTGTGCCATCCTTTGTCTTCAAGAAACCAAGAGGGAACATTTGGATGCTGCTTACATCAGGAACTTCTGTCCTAACAGGCTCAATAAATTTGCTTTTCTCCCTTCAATTGGTGCATCTGGAGGGCTTTTAATCACCTGGAATGGTTCCCTCTTTGAGGCAGAGGTCATCTTCCAAAATAGATTCTCTCTCTCAATCAGTTTCACTAGTCTTTTGTCTAATCAATCATGGATCCTCAAAAACATCTATGGCCTTGTGAACAAGCAGACAAAGTTGAATTTATCAATTGGTTTTCAAACATTCATATGCCACTGGACACTAGTTGGATTCTAGTTGGAGATTTCAACTTTATTAGAGCCCCTTCTGACAGAAACAGACCTGGTGGGGATGTTAATGAAATGCTTCTCTTTAATGAAGCCATCAGTAATCTTGGATTAATTGAGCTTCCACTTCATGGCAGAAAATACAGCTGGAGTAATATGCAATAGAGCCCTTTGTTGGAAAAACTGGACTGGTTCTTTACCTCTGCTTCATGGATGACTGCTTTTCCTGATACAATTGCTATACCGCTTTCCAGGCCTATATCAGATCATCTTCCATGTGTCATCAAAATTGGAACTGCTATTCCCAAGGCCAAGGTTTTTAGATTTGAAAATTACTGGTTAAAGCACTCTGACTTTAAAGAGGTAGTCTCTGCAGCCTGGAGTATACCTGTAGGTAATCTTGATGCAGCAAAAAGCTTGAATGCCAAGTTCAAAAACCTGAGAAGGGCTCTCAAACTTTGGCCCAAAAATTTGTCTTGCCTTAAAGCCAAAATTGCAGCAATTAATGAGGTTATTTTCTTGTTTGATTTGTTTGAGGAATTCAGAGACCTAGGTGATTTTGAATGGAACTGCAGGGTGATTCTAAAGGAGCATTTGCTCATTTTGCTTAAAAACCAAAAGATCTATTGGAAGCAGAGAGGAAAGATCAAGGGTGTCAAATTTGGTGATGAAAACACAAAATTCTTTCATACAAAGGCATCTATAAACTACAGGCATAATCACATTGCAATGTTGAAAAATGAGGATCAAGTGGAAATAACAGACCATGCAGGAAAAGCAACTCTTCTGTGGAATGCTTTCGGGAACAGATTAGGGAAATCTTAGCACACCACAATGCGCTTTGATTTAAATTCACTACTGCAACATCAAGCAGTCCTTCAGACTTTGAGCAACTGGAAATTCCTTTCACTGAGGAAGAAATCAATGAGGTAGTCAAACACTTGCCATCAGACAAGTCTCTTGGTCCTGATGGTTTTAACAATGAGTTCTTTAAGAGCTGTTGGGACATTATAAAGCCTGATGTCACTAGACTGATACATGAGTTCTATGCTGGGAAACTTTCACTAGAGAGTATCAACACCTCTTTCATCACTTTAGTTCCCAAGGGGCCCACTCCAACTACTGGAAATGATTTCAGGCCTATTTCTTTGCTAAACTGATGTCTCAAGCTCATCACTAAATTGCTAGCAAACAGGTTGCAAAAAGTGATCCTCAAAATGGTTCGTATTAATCAGTATGGTTTCCTAAAGGAAAGAGCTATCCATGACTGTCTTGGCTGGGCCTATGAGTACTTGCATCAATGCCACAAGTCCAAGGAGGAAATTGTGGTGCTGAAATTAGACTTTGAAAATGCATTTGACCTCACTGAACACTCTACAATCATTGATATCCTCAAAGCAAAGGGATTTGGAGAAAGATGGATTGGCTGGATTAAAATGCTATTTACATCAGCCTCATCACAAGTGCTTCTCAATGGCATTCCTGGGAAAAAGTTCTACTGTCTCAAAGGAGTAAGGCAAGGCGACCCCCTCTCTCCCCTCCTTTTTGTGCTTGCTGCTGACCTCCTACGGTCAATCATGAATAGAGCTATGAACCTGGGTCTTCTTACACCTCCTTTGCAAGTGCGGTCATGTCCAGATTTTCCCATAGTGCAGTATGCAGATGATACTTTGATTCTCATGCAAGCTGATGCCACACAACTCCACTGTCTTAAAGCTCTACTGCACACTTTTGCAGATGCCACTGGTTTAAAGGTCAACTACAACAAATCAAACCTCATACCAATCAATGTGAGTGATGATAAAATGGAAATTTTGACTGGTACTTTGAACTACAAGAAGGGATCATTCCCTTTCACTTACCTGGGCATGCCTCTAGGGACCTTAAAACTAACAGTGGAACAATGTTTTCCTTTAGTGAGAAGAATTGCCAAAAAACTAGTGGGTCTATCTTCTTTTATGACTCTTGCTGGCACGTTGCTTCTGGTCAAGTCAGTGCTAAATTCTCTTATTATATTTTCATGGGCTGCCTTGATGTGCCTGTAACCATCAAAAAGCAGGTTAACAAATACTTGAGTCATGGTCTTTGGAGGGAACCGGATTTGGAGGACCACGGACCTGCTATGGTAGCATGGTCCACTGTTTGTAGACCCGAAAATCAGGGTGGCCTTGGAGTGATGAACATCTTTGTGCAAAATCAAGCTCTTCTGCTCAAAAACCTTCACAAATTTTACAATAGGGAAAATATCCCATGGGTCAACCTCATTTGGGAGGCTTACTATGACAATGGCATCCTGCCAGGGCAAAAATGGGAAGGATCTTTCTGGTGGAAGTGTAATTTGAGGCTAATTGACAGCTATAAATCCATGGCAAGATGCACAATTGGTGATGGTAAATCTGCTCTTTTTTGGTCTGACCTCTGGCACTCTGCTTGTCTGAATCAACTTTTGCCTCATCTTTACTCCTTTGTAAAAGATCAGAACCTTTCAGTGCAAAGGGTACTTCAGTTTGAATACTTGGAAGACTTATTTCACCTGCCACTTACTCAAGAAACTTTCATGGAATTTGAGCTGATGGAGGAGGTTTGTGACACTTTAAGAGGATCTGCATTTAGAGAGCACCTGGACTCATGGAGTTATATGTGGGGAACTAATACTTTTTCTGTGGCCAAAGCTTACAAAATTTTGATAGGAGTCAAAATTGTTCCAGCACAGTTCAACTGGATTTGGAAGAGTTCTTGCCAGCCAAAACACAAGGTCTTCTTTTGGAGGCTTCTGCATGATAGACTCAATACCAGGAATTTGGTCAGGAGGAAAAAATTTCATCTTGACAACTACAATTGTGCTACTCTTAGCTGGCAGCAAGAAGAAACTTTACAACACCTGTTTTGGACTTGTCCTTTTGCTTCTGCTTGTTGGGACATCCTATGCCCCAACAGACAAAGACATCTCACCATCATGGAAGCTCTTCCAGACTTAAGGGGTAATCTACAGCAACCTTTTTCTATGGAGATCATTATCATTGCTTCATGGGCCATTTGGATTATCAGGAATGATAAGATATTCAAAAAGATCCCCACCAGCATTGACGGATGGAAATTCATCTTCCTCTCAGAGCTCCACCTGCTCAAATTCAGAATTAAGTTGAAGTTTGCATCCTCTTTCATTTCTTGGTTGGACAGTCTTGTCTTGTAATTTATTGTAATTTTCTTTTTTGGACTAGTTGGTCTAGTTTTTTGTTTCTTTTGGGCTTATCTCAAGCCTTGTATGTTTGTACTCTCCTTGTTTTATTATTATTATAAAAATTGCAGTGGGGTTTTGCCCTACTGTGTATAGTCAAAAAAACTATTGTGATCCCCTATACTTGTGGGTTATCGGTGGGCCCCACTCTGGAACCATCTAAAACCTTCCGCTACAATACCGGAAAAAACCGAACATATTCTTGAACCCTAAATATGACTTCCCATATATAAATCATTACCTCCGGACCATTTTGGAGCTCCTAGTGATGTCCCAGAACCCATCTGGGACTCCTAACTACTTTCGGACTTTGCAATATGAATATCTCAATACTACCCTAGCACTACTAAACGTTAAGTGTGCGACCCTACGGGTTCGAGAACATGCAGACATGACCCAGACTCCTCTCCAGTCAGTAATCAATAGCGGGACCTGGATGCCCATGTTGAATCCCACATATTCAATGAAGATCTTTATCGATTGAACCACAGTGTCAAGGATTCAGTTAATCTCGTATGCAATTCCCTTTGTCCGACGATATGTTACTTGCCCGAGATTCGTTCATGGGTATCTCCATACCTAGTTCAATCTTGTTACTAGCAAGTCTCTTTACTCATTCTGTAATACAAGATCCCATGATTATACTCATTAGTCACATCCTTGCAAGTTGATAAATCGTGCATCGATCAGAGCCATACCACCTTTAAAGGTATAATACCGGGGAAAGAACTTTGCAGCGGAAAAATCACCTTGGATGTGGTCTTCGGAACTCCCGATAATTACCGATCCGAAGAAATAACGTTCCATATTGCCCCGTTCAAAAGTGAGTATCACGCCCTGCTCGGGCAGGACGCCTTTTCAAGGTTCCAAGTAGTCCCACACTACGGCTACATGATGCTCAAAATGTTCGGCCCTAATGGGATCATGACCATCTCCAGTGACCCCGACAGAGTATTCAAGGCCGAAAACAAAACGGTGTCACACGCCCTAGAATCTCTATCTGAAGCCCTCACGACCGAGGAACTTACGTCACTACGAGCCGAAGTCGACCGGGACAATGTCATCCTGGACAAACGGCCGAAGTCAACCTTGTTCAAGCTGCCCGACAAAATAGTGAAATATCATGTACACCCCATGGACCCAAATAAAACGGCGTCAATTGGGACAAACCTCGAGCCAGAGATTGACGAGGCCCTACACAGTTTCCTTAGGGAAAATTGGGATATATTTGCCTGGCATCCTTCGTATATGCCAGGAATACCCCGCATGCTCTCTGAGCACACCTTGAATATCTTAAACGGCCATAAGCCCATCAAGCAAGCACTCCGGCGTTTCTCCGAACCCAAGCGCCAAGCAATGGGTGAGGAACTGGCCAAACTCCTTGAGGTCGGATTCATATGAGACATCAAACACCCCGACTGGCTCGTCAATCTAGTCATGGTACCAAAGAAGGATACGTCCTGGCGCCTGTGCATCAATTTCAAAGACCTTAATAAGGCTTGCCCCAAGGACCCCTTCCGATACCATGCATTGATCAGATCGTGGATGCCATAGCCGGACATGATTAATTGTGCTTTCTAGATGCCTACTCAGGATACATCAAATAAAGATGAAGGACTCCAACCAGGCTGCCACGGCGTTCATCGCGCCCTATGGGCCGTTTTGCTTCAACACAATGCCTTCTGGGCTGAAGAACGCTAGTGCTACATACCAGCGCATGATTCAATCATGCCTCGGAAAACACATCAAAAAAATGATCGAGGCCTATGTCAACGATGTGGTTGTCAAAACCAAACACGTCAGACAATTGGTCGACAACCTCCGCGATACATTTGCCAGCCTATGGGAATACAAAATTAAACTCAACCTGGAGAAATGTGTCTTCGGGGTACCAACGGGCAAGCTCCTCGTCTTCATCATATCTAGCCAAGGAATCAAAGCCAACCCGGAAAAAATATGAGCCTTGGACCGATTAGAGGTGCCAACCGAGCTCAAGCATATTCAGAAACTAGCAAGTGTGTGGTGGCACTAACTCGCTTCATCTCAAGACTTGGGGAAAAAGCCTTACCTTTGTATAGGCTGCTGAAACAAACAAAGACTTCCAAATGGACTGAGGAGGCAGCGGCAAGGTTGTCAGAAACGCGATTTTGAATCGGATCGGAGCTTCGATGGTAGGATCGCAAATCATAGAATATTCACTATCAGGATCGTAGAAACATAGATTCTAAGAACTAAAATCGTAGAATCATAGGGGTTAGTTTGGATCGTAAAGTCGTAGAATCGTATAACAGAATCGCGATTCTGACAACCTTGGGCAGCGGCGTCCTTAGAAGACATTAAAGCCCTCCTTGCCACAAACCCCATCTTGGCAGCATCAGGCATGTGTGAGCCGATGATATTGTACATCTCGTCCACGGACCAGGTGGTTAGCGCGGTACTCGTGGTCAAACGAGACATGGATGGCCACAAGTTCCAAGTCCAAAAGCCCATTTACTAAGTCTCCGAGGTCTTAACCCCATGCAAGACACGATACCCTCACTATCAAAAGATAGCCTACACTGTTTTCATGGCGTCACGAAAACTACAGACTACTTCCAAGAGTGCTCGGTGGCATCCGACGTCCCCTTAAGCGACATAATTAATAATTGGGATGCGATGGGGCGTATAGCCAAGTGGGCCATAGAGCTCATACCCTTTGAAATAACCTATCGTCCACGCCAAGCTATTAAATATCAGGTGCTGGCAGACTTCGTAGCCGAATGGAAAGAGCCCGAACTCCCCAGAGAATACATCACATACTCACATTGGACTATATATTTTGACGGTTCAAAAATGCTTGTTGGGCTAGGGGCTGGAGTGGTGCTTACATCGCCAACTGGCAATAGCATTTGATGCATGTTACAAATCTTGTACATAGACTCCAACAATGCGGTCAACTATGAAGCCCTCTTACATGAACTCTGGATAGAGGTCTCAATGGGCAATTCCAACCTCAAGGTATGAGGAGATTCCAACCTCATCATCTCCCAGGTAAACGGCGAGTTCGACGCAAAGGACTCGAATATGACAGGATACAGGAATGTTGTCCTAAAAATCTCAGCCAGGTTCAAGGGGCTTGAATTTCATCATATACCCCGAGATAGCAACCAGGCTGCCAATATCCTTGCCCGAATGGGCGCCAAACAGGATAAAGTCCTCGAAAACACCTTCCTCGAACGGCTCTTTAAGCCATCCATAGTCCGGCAGGAGGAAAAACAAACATCAGAGTCAAACGATGTAGGGAAATTATCCCCACCCGAGGATGACATGGAAGAAGACATAAGGGGGTGGATCGATCGTCCAGAAAACGACCTTGGATCACGAGGTCATGGCAGTCATTGCACCCTGGACCGAGCCACTCCTAGCATACTTACTCTGCAAGGAGCTCCCCGAAGACCAAACCGACGCACGTTGGATCATAAGGCAGACTAAGGCCTATAAGGTCTAGGAGGGTGAGCTCTATAAGCTAAGTACCATGGGGGTCCTCCAGCAATGTATACCCAAAGAGGAAGGGAGATCGCTGCTTCAAGAAATACACGCTGGCATGAGCGAACATCACACTGCTACTTGGACCTTGGTTAGCAAGGCTTTCCGAGCTGAGTTTTACTGGTCGATAACAGGGGCTGAGCAATAGCATTAGTACAATGTTGCCCTGGCTATCAGGTGTTCACCAAACAAAGCCACATGCCCCCCACAGTCCACCACACTATCCTGATCACTTGTCCGTTCACGGTATGGGGGATGGACATGGTTGGCCCTCTTAAAGGAGGTTCACGTAAAAACAAATATTTACTCGTCATGGTAGATAAGTTTACCAAATGGATCAAAGCAAAACCTGTTACCTCAGCCAAAGTATTTCCAGTAATCGAGTTCATCTCTGGGACAGTACACCGTTACGGTATCCCCCACAGTCTTATAACAAACAATGGGACAAACACTGCCAAGGAGATCAAAGTTTGGTGTGCCAAGATTGGCATAAAGCTCGACGTCTATCATCCACAGTCAAACGGATAGGTAGAACGAGCCAATGAACAAATACTCAGCGGTATCGAACCAAGGCTAGCTAGTATGCTCCCTTAAGAAGTAGACTGCAAATGGGTAGAGGAACTCGATTCCGTACTATGGGGGTTCTGCACCACACCGAATCGATCCACTGGATATACTCCATTCTTTATGGTATACGGCACCGAGCCGGCACTCCCTTGTGATATAATCCATGACACACCTCGGGTATGTCTGTACGAGGAATGAGAGGCCGAGCTAGATCGGCAGGATGCCTTGGACGCCTTGGAGAAGGAACTTAACATAGCCCAGGCTCGTTCTGCAATTTATCAGCAGCAAGCAAGACATTATCATAGCAGGGAGGTCTGCGCAAAGGAATTCGGCGTAGGAGATCTGGTCATGAGACTACATCCGGAGAAGCAGAGTAACAAGCTCTCACCTAAATGGGATTGGCCATTCATCAAACACCAGGTTCTCATTGGGCCCCTATCAAATCCGAGATCCAACGGACGGGCGACTAGAACCCAATCCTTGGAATGTCGCACTGCTCCGACGTTTCTACGGCTAACCCCGAGCGCCCTCTTCCTATGTAAATACCTTTTTCTTTCCTTTTTTATATTTAGCATTACTTTGTGTTTTCAGCCACCTCCGGGGCATCTTTCATATGTCTTCCCTTGAGGGCCATAACGAAATAAAGAATGTTCTTTTCAAAATGTGTGTTGATCCCATGTCTTATACCTATTTTCACTAAAGCCAAAATATGCATCAATTTGACTTAAGATTTGGCCAAGCTGGGTTGCCCGGCTCTTGTGCTTTCCCCTTACATTCCCGATTATTCGGCTAAGAGGCAAAGGGAGCACCCTGTGATTGTTACTCCCGCGTAATCTGGAGCAGTACCTCAGACAGATGAAGCTGAAAGATAGCAATCTTAAGTTTTCAAATTGGTCGGCCATGACATATATAGGAATAGAATGGAGGGGGTCTTTCAAACCCCGACTAGGGGCTTTAACCCCCGAGGTCACCCGTCTTCGGACAAAAGTGCTCGGCACAATAACCCGAGGAAAGGAACTGTTGGAAGGACTATGTTTCTTGGAAAATATTTCTTACATTAAAAAGTAATATAACATAACTTTCTGACCCACTCTTGTCTTTCGAACCATATAGCCGGATTGCCTTGTCCCTGAAACATCTGGATCGATTACTTCGGCCAATAGTAATGGACACTCCTCGGCCACTAGATGGGGAGGTAGAAGCCGATGGCTGGTTGACAGAGTTCGGATGAGCAGATTGATTAATGACGTGAAGTACTTTAATACAGAGTCATACAGAAACAATCAGTTACACCTGGTCTAGCCCATCTATTAAAACATCTAAGGCGCAGTCTTTCTGCGAAAAGTGAGCGGCAGGCATGACATTTTCGTACACAAGGCTTGTGGGTATTTCTTCCCCATTGGGCCCCATGGGCCCTACCTCATCCAGATGTGTGGTGTCCACGCCGGTGTACCAAGTTTTGACCATGGCCCAGGCCTCCCTCACTCCCTCGCGGCATGCCGATATCTTCCAAGCTCGAATCCGGCGCTAAGCTCTTTTAAGACGCTTGGCAAGGACCACCATGTCTTCAGGAACATGTTGTTCCTCGGGCCATAAAGCCTTGAATACTCCCTTCATTGCCTTCCGAGCATCCTCATGCACCACGGCCAGATGAGTCATGGTGTCCACGGACAATGGTTCATTAGCCTCAAGAGGGCTGACTTACTAGGGAAACTGACAGGAAAACGCATGTTAGTCCATCATTTATATTTTGCGATACCACAACCGAGAAACCATCTTAAAATGGATACAGAAGGTTACCAAAAATTACTTGACCCATTTGTCGCTCTTTTGCTTGGGCAGCGGCCAGTTGAGCTTTTAGATCTCAATCTCTTGCGCTTGTTGAGCATTTTCAGCTCTAAACACGCTCATGTCTTCCCTTCTTCGGGTTAACACATGTTGGCCAGCTTGCCGCTGCAATTCCGCATAATGCAACTCTTCACGGCCCTGTTTAAGATCCCTTTCGAGGTGACCAAGGGCTTGAGATGCTGAAATACACCATGTAAAGGTGAAGCAGAGAGACTTACCATGTGTTTCTCGGGTAAATTCCTTTACACGCTCTACTTTAGCTAGAGCAGTGTTCAGCTTCCCCTTTATGTAGTCAAGTACCTCGGCGAGTTGATTATTTTTCTCCCGAGCTCCCTATAAAAGCCATCGTCTTCACTTAGTATCAAGCCTTCATACGGTCACAAGTGCCCATACCAAGCCTTCGGGGCTACAGCCAGCCTGGGCAGTTTAAGTCTGCCTTTAAGCAAACAAATTACGACCAACACAAGATATGACGAAATAATGTGGCTTCGGATAAAACCTTACCTGCAAGCCTTGTGATAAAATGCCCACTACCTTCTCAAAGACAGAGCGGGTCACTCCAAGGTAGGCTTCCACCGAGCTAAGAGCATTAAACTCTTCGCTAGTAAAGGCGGAATCCCTCAAAGAGGCTTTCCGTCATCGGTGGCTCATGGTGCTCTGGACCTCGGAGGTGGTGGCCAAACAGGTCCCCGAATCCGCTGGCTTAGGTACCTCGGGAGCGGCTCCCGAGGTAGGAAGGGGTCCCGCGCCACTATTCGGAGCCGATGTCCTGTCGACTATTTTTCCCTCCTTTATCGGAGGAACAATGGGCCGTCTGCGACAGGATTGGAAGAATTAAGATCCATGATAAGTTATTCTCAAAAACACAGTGAAATTACCTGTGAGATGTGGAAGTATTTTGGCTCGCCTCCATGGCCCTCGTGTGCTCCTGAGCTCCCGGCGTCTCCTATAGTGGGCTCCTTTGAGGGGTCGGTTCTCCACGCGGACGCTTTGTGTGTCGACCCTTTGGAGTATAAGTCATGGGACTAGGGGCTTCGGGACAAGAGGCTATCTTTTGAGTAGAGGAGGGAGGCTTTACCGAGGAGGCCGGCCGTGTTCCTGGCACATCTGGAGTGATGGCATCCCTTGAGCCGTCAAGGATCTCTAGATAGAATTTCCCCTCTTCATATATGAGGGACAGTTCTTCATCCTCGTTGAACAGAGGGTCATCCGCCCGGCGATGTGTCTCCGGTTTAGGCGAAGGGCTGCTTAGTGTCTCGACCTAGCGCCTCCATCTCTGTCCAGGTTCAATAAAGGGTCGGTCAGGGGAATTAACCATAAAACAACTTGGATGAATAAGAAGGGCAGAGGAAACTTACTATCTCTGCAAGATTGTAATAAGACAGCCCATCTCTGAACTGCCGTCTCGCGAACTCCTCTGCCGATCCTTGATAAATGCTGGCTAGAGCGGACCCGAAGACCATTGGGTCATCAAGGTTTGCTCGGTCGGATCGGGAGGTGTCATCGGTTCCATTGTACATGCACAGCAAG
This sequence comes from Aegilops tauschii subsp. strangulata, assembly GCF_002575655.3. NCBI lineage: Eukaryota > Viridiplantae > Streptophyta > Magnoliopsida > Poales > Poaceae > Aegilops > Aegilops tauschii. The sequence continues at coordinate 284,485,831 of NC_053036.3, forward strand.
CGCGTGCGTTGCCGAAGTGGTTGCACTCTTCGACTGATTATCGTGGCCATTACATATATAATGGTGAGGCTAGTATTTGTCAATAGCTTTACTTGGGCTGCCAGGCTGATTACATTGGTGTCATCCTCCTGAGCTGCAATCTGTGGTCTCCAGCTGTAGGGCTTCTTCGGGGGTTCCAAGGTGAAAGCAGGGAGCCCGGGCCGAACTGATTCATATAGTGTGATGTCGTGTATATAAAACCACTCAGATGACCAAGTTGATATCCTCCTGAGGAATACCTAGAGGGTAGTCGGTCCCTTCAATTTTGCAAACCTCGGCAGCTCCCACCTTGTACAACACCCCGGCTGGGGAGCAGGTGATGTGGAACATCCTACGGTCATCCCCATGGACCTACCATCATATCATCAAGAGCCAAGAGGACCCATGACACGAGCACGAGCTAGAACTCTCGAGACCGAGGTGACTTCCTTCCTTAGTGATATCACCTATGATCCACTCGAGACATGGATACTACCTAAGTCTGGAATGTTGTGCATGATCAGGTACCAAGAGGACCCTCCCGAAGATGCATGTGAAGACGGACAAGTCACCAAGTTCATGGATGAGGAGAACCAACGGAAGGAGTCAAGAACAGCTCCCAGGACCCGGACATCCGGCCACGACCCCGGACATCCGGCCCCTGGAAGCGTCACCGGCATCAAGGAGCCAACGACCAAGTCTACAGGGCCCAGACATCCGGTGACCAGCCCGGACATCCGGCCTCCGGCCCGGAAATCCGGCCTTCTCCCCGGACATCCGGACAAGAACATCCAGAGAACAGAAGACCTAGCCCTTCAGCCCGGACATCCGGCCCGTCCCGAGCTCCCGGACATCCGGCCCATCGCCCGGACATCCGAACGCCATCTATCCAAAGAACACGGAGGCTGACCACACCAGCCCGGACATCCGGCCCCCTGCCCGGACATCCGGCTCCTCCTGAACGCCCGGACATCCGGCCTCCCCTGTCTGCGCATAGTGTAAGGGCCGAGGCCCATGTACCCCTTCGTCCCCCTAGACTATATATACTCCTCCTTCTCCCTCTTTCTAGGGTTAGCGTTGTGATAGCTCATATGTGAGATAGAGCTTCGCTCATCCCTACGGATCTACTCCTTGAGAGAGACCGTGGCCCCTCTTCGGAGAAGATCCACGTTGGATTCAAGACCCCCTCTTGGGTGGCCCCATCAAGACCTCCTCACAGAGAAGAACCGGTTACCTTTGTATCGTCCTTTGTTGATCGTGGATCTTGTATCTCCACTCGTATTTCGAGGATCTAGCATATGTGTGACTATATCATGTTGGTTTGAGTGATTCTCTCGTGTTTCCCCTCGTGTTCTTCGTCTTCTTAGTTGGGATCCGCTCCTTTTGTGATAGATCGGCCGTATAGGGTTCCACCCTACATCATCTTGGTATCATGAGCCACGTTGATCACGATTTCGGAGCCCCCCTCTTTGTTTTCTAGCCTTGTTTTGTTGATTTTGTTCGTAATTCCAAAATTCCCCACAAAAATAGCCCCCCAAATTTATTTGTGATTTGCTGGTGTGATGAAGTTTTGTTGGATTTGATCCGCGGATTTCGTGTGTTGCAGGTAGATCTAGCTTTCCACCATCTTTTCCCCAATTTCCATCCACAGAATCTTCCGAATTTTGCCCCGGATTTGACCTCTCCAAGCGGAGTTCCTCGAGTTCGTCCATGGATCCAGAGCCCCGACAGCCCGGACATCCGGCCATCCAGCCTGGACATCCGGCCCCTGACAGCAGCACTCCCATCCACCGCTCCGTTTCCCGCCTAACTTTCGTCAAATTTTGACCCGGTGTCCACTTCCACTTCCGCATACCACCACCTCTTCCGCATAGCACCACCATAGCCTTCCCGCTACCACCTCCGATGATTTTGACACGTTTTGCTTTGAGAATTTGAGTTGCAGTTCCCGTGTCCTATTGTGTTTCGGCTATTTAGGTACGGTTCGACATCTACATCACCGCCGCTCATCTTCGCCACGGATTCGTCATCAACAATGACAACTCCACCATTTTGCCACCATACCATGATTGGTAACTTCATCTTGGTATAGTGATATCTCATCATTGTACATTCTTGCAATTGCATTGATAACCACCATAGACCATTTTGCGTAGCTTACCCATCGAGACTAGCCTTTGAGTATTGCCAGCAACGTGACTTGTGCACATTAGTGATCATACTTCCCATAGCATACATACCATATCATCGTGGTGCATATCTTGGTATTATCTCGAGTGTCACAAAGTTGTCATCGCATATACTCAATTGCTATCTTGGTTCGTGAAGCATTGCATGAGACAAGAGCTCAAACACAAAGAGCCAATCAACCTTTTAAGGACAAGGGAAAGATAAGCAAAGAGCTTATAAGCAAGAACCATAGCATCATACTACATTAAGATTGTCATACTCGATCATCGGAATACCATACATATAGCATACTTGGGATAGAAGTCGTTGCATTTTTGCTTAGTAGGTTGTGCACAAGTTTTGTATCCGCCTATTGTGCAATCGTGCTAGCGTCTCTCTAGTGTTGTGCAACAAGAGCATTTTCGTGGATTCCACATTTTGGCTCATCCCTTGGTTGCACGACCCCACTTATCTATATGTGTGTGTGTTTCCGCGTACCATATCTTGCTATTGGTCTACTTGTTGCATTTGCAAATTTGTGAATCTTTTCCAACATTATTGAGTCTCACTAACAATTGCATCAAATTTTGTGCCACCATCCTAACCAAGCTCCACCATAAGCTTTTACTTGTGTAGGTGTCAGAAACCGACAAGAATTGGTACCAATTGTGCTATTTCCTTGTTCCACATTGGAGTGATCATTGATCCATCTTCAACATCGGTCAAGGTACATTTGGTATAAGTCCTTCTCTTTCTCCCACTCACATATTTGTTTGGAATGATGGATAGGCAAAGTACTTCTGCCAACCCACTCTTCATCGAGCAAGATGACGACATATCTTCCTACGTCACAAAGAGCCACCTCTTTGGCGCACAACGAGCTTTGCATCAAGAGCAACAAGCAATGAGCGACCGCATCGACCATCTCGCCACCGACTTGCGACTATCCGAGCAACATACAAGAGACTACGTCGACAACAAGCTCGACGAACACAAACAAGAGAATGACGCAAGAATGGACGAGATTCGTTCCTTGTTGGTCAACCGCTCTTCTACCACTTCGTCCTACTCAAGACGGAGCCGCTCGAGTCAACACTCCGACGACACTATCTCCGGCTCAAGTACCCCGACATCGAACACTCTTTGTCGTGCCACGCGTCAAGACCGTCACGCCAACCGCAACCCTCTACACGACACTGACTCTCAAGAGCAAGCTCGCGCGCAAGAACATCGACACCGTCAAAATCAAGCTACTTCGCGCAAGCACAAGAACGGCAACGCCTACGCCAACAACAAGAGGAAGAGCGAGTGCAACAACACCAAGATGCACAAGATGCCGAGGCACAACGCCAAGAACAACAACTGCGATAACCTCAAGCACTTGAGGCGCAACGTGCCCTTCGAGATTCAAGTCGAGCCGTAGCCACGTGCAACCGACAAGCTCGTGAGCAACAAGAAGCACTTCGTGATGAAGTTCAAGAACGAATATATCAAGCTCGTGTGCATCGTCAAGCTCGACAAGCTCCTCCACAAGCTCGCCAAGAACATCAAGTTCAACAAGAGCAAGACGACAATGGAAATCCTCCAAGACAAGAGCAACATGAGGTCGACAACCCTCCTCGCCAAGAGCAACATGAGTTTGTCAATCCTCAACGACATGGGCGTCATCATCCTCGACCCCAACACAATGAAGAACAATGCTATGGCAAGCTCAAGTTCACCATGTCCAAGTTCACCGGAAGCAATGACCCCGAAGAGTACATATCATGGGCATTGAAGGTCGACAAGATCTTTCACTTGCACAACTATGAAGAAGAGAAGAAGATCGCGATGGCATCCCTTGAGTTCCAAGACTACGTCCTCATTTGGTGAGAACAAGTCATTGAGCGCCGAGCGGCAAGAGGTGAACCACCCATCACTACTTGGGCACAAATGAAGGATGTCATGAGAGCCCGCTTCAAGAAACTCCAACTACTCAAGCAAGGAACCAAGAGCGTTGAAGAGTACTACAAGGAAATGGAGATTGCCATGATACGAGCCAATGTCACGGAAGACGATGAGCAAACTATGGCACGTTTCTTGAATGGGCTAAATCATCCTATCAAGAAGATCGCTGACTTCCAACCATACTCGAACCTCATCGAGCTAGTGCATCAAGCTACCAAGGCGGAACGTCAAGTGCAAGATGATTTCAAGTATGCCAAGTTCTCATCCAAGTCCTATGGCTTCTCCAACACCCAAGCTTCAATGACTCCAACACCTTATACTTCAACCAAGCCATCTACAAGCAACGGCGACAAGTCAAGTTACAAGAAAACTTCGACAACCTCAAGTCGTCCTCCTACTACAAGCAACTTCAAGCCGAGAGCTTCATCATCATCTACCCCAACCGATGAGACCATCAAGACAAGTTCCTTCAAATGTTTCACATGCGGCGGCCGAGGCCACAAGTCCTTTGAGTGTACAAACAAGCGCACCATGATCCTCAACGACGACGGAACCTATGACTCCATGAGTGAAGGAGAAATGGAAGCCCTTGAGCAAGTGGCCATGCACCGGCAAGTGAACGACGATAAAGATGATCAGGTCTTTTGTGACGAAGATTGAGCCCCGCTCTCGTTGTCTCCAAGGTCTTGACTCTTCAACATCAACAAGACGAAGACCAAAGATGCCATATCTTCCACACCAAGGCCGGCATCAAGGGAAGGTCCGTCAAGGTCATCATCGATGGAGGGAGTTGCCATAACCTAGCAAGTGAGGAACTATGCTCCAAGCTCCAATTGGCCAAGATGAAGCACCCACACCCTACAAAGTTCAATGGCTAAGCGACTCCGGCACTCTCCAAGTCGAGCATAGGGTACAAGTCTCCTTCAAGATCGGAGCATACGAAGACACTTTGGAGTGTGATATTGTTCCTATGACCGTTTGCCACCTCCTTCTTGGACGGCCATGGAAATTCGACCGAGGTGTCATCCACAACGGGCGTACAAATCACTATAGCTTCAAGTTGAAAGGAAAGGAGTTTGTGCTACGACCTATGTCTCCAAGCCAAGTGATCGCCGACAAGCAAGCCACCCATCGTGGAGAGAATAGTGAGAGAGCGCACCACCAAAAAGAGAGTGAGCACCACAAGCCAAAATTGAGTGCCTCCATGATGAGCGACAAGAAAAACTTAGTCCTATTTGCCACCAAACGTGAGATGAGAGAAGTGTGTGAGAACCCATCAAGTGTTATGCACTATGTCCTATTGTGCAAAGACGAGGCACCAAAAGCTAACACCTCTCACAATCTACCTTTAGTGTTATCTTCTCTATTACAGGAATTCCAAGATGTTTTCCCCGACGAGCTACTTCCGGGTCTACCTCCACTACGAGGCATCGAGCTTCGCATCGACCTCATCCCCGGAGCACCACTTCCGAACAAGACTCCATATCGGGTCAACCCCGAAGAAACCAAAGAAATACGAAGGCAAGTAAAACATCTCATAGACCATGGACATGTGCGTGAAAGTTTGAGTCCTTGTGCCGTACCGGTCATTCTTGTGCCAAAAAGAGACGGTAGCTTCCGCACGTGTTCCGATTGTAGACCTATCAATGATATCACCGTTCGCTATAGGTACCCCATTCCACGCCTTGATGATATGCTAGATGAACTTAGCGGTGCCACTATTTTCTCCAAAATTGATCTCAAAAGTGGTTACTATCAAATACGCATACAAGAGGGTGATGAAAGGAAAACCGCTTTCAAAACAAAGTTTGGTTTGTATGAGTGGTTAGTTATGCCTATGGGTTTATCGGAAGCACCCGGTACTTTCATGCATCTTATGCATTATGTGTTTCGCCCTTACATTGGTGAGTTCGTTGTGGTCTACTTCGACGATATCCTTGTTTTTAGCAAATCTCTCAAAGATCATGTCACCCACCTTCGAGCCGTGTTGCAAACTCTTTGAAAAGAGCGTCTCTATGCGAATATGGACAAATGCTTTTTTGGCGTCGATAAGCTTGTTTTCTTGGGTTTTGTAGTATCTTCTAAGGGTGTTTATGTTGATGAATCTAAGATCAATGCTATTAAAACTTGGCCCCAACCAACCAATTTGCAACAAGTGCGTAGTTTTCTTGGTTTAGCCGGCTTCTACCGTAGATTTGTGAAGGACTTTAGCACTATTGTGTCTCCTTTACATGCTTTGAGCAAGAAGAATGCACCCTTTATTTGGGGACCATCTCAAGATAGTGCATTCAATGAGCTTAAGAATTTGCTTACTCATGCTCCCGTGCTTGCATTACCCAACTTAACAAACCCTTTGAAATTCATTGCGATGCTAGCGGTAATGGCATAGGAGGTGTGTTAACACAAGAGAAGCGCCCAATTGCTTACTTTAGTGAGAAACTTTCCGGAGCGCAACTCAATTACCCCATCTATGACAAAGAGTTATATGCTTTAGTGCGAGTTTTGCGTGAATGGGAACATTATCTTCGCCCTCATGAATTTATAATTCATACCGATCATGAAACGCTTAAATATCTTAAGGGTCAAACTAAATTGAACAAGCGTCATGCTAAGTGGAGTGAATTTATAGAGTCATTTCCTTATGTCATCAAGTATATCAAAGGCAAGGAAAATGTTGTGGCGGATGCACTTTCCCGTATATGAATGCTAGTTACTAAACTAGAATTAAATGTCATTGGCTTTGAGCACATAAAAGACTTGTATGCGCATGACCCTACTGTTGCTATTCCTTATGCCAAATGTTTGACGCATACATCTTGGGAACGCTATTACATCAAAGATGGTTATCTTATGAGAGCTAACAAACTTTGCATCCCCGAGTCTTCTCTTCATTTGTTGCTTTTGCAAGAATCCCATGGAGGAGGACTAATGGGACACTTTGGACGCGACAAGACATTTGCTACGCTCTCCAAGAACTATTTTTGGCCCAAGATGTCTCACGACATCAACCGCTTCACCAACCGATGCTGTACATGTTGCAAAGCTAAGTCTAAAGCTCAATCTCATGGACTCTATATTCCTCTTACAATTCCGTACCAACCATGGGAAGATATTAGCATGGATTTTGTACCTGGTTTGCCTAGAACTAGAAATGGAAAGGATTCCGTGTTTGTTGTTGTGGACCGATTCTCTAAAATGGCACATTTCATACCATGCAACAAGATAGATGATGCTTCACATGTTGCAAATCTTTTTTGTAGGGAAATCTTGAGCCTACACGGAGTGCCAAAGACGATTGTCTCGGACCGCGACGTCAAGTTCTTGAGTTACTTTTGGAAGACCTTATGCGCCAAGCTCGGAATCAAGCTCTTGTTCTCTTCGGCATACCATCCCCAAACCGACGGCCAAACGGAGGTGACAAACCGTACACTCTCCACTCTACTATGCGTGTTGATAAAGAAGAACATCAAGGAGTGGAAGGAGTGCCTACCTATCGCCGAGTATGCCTACAATCGTGCAAGACATTCGACTACCGGCAAGTCCCCTTTCGAGGTCATCTACGGCTTCAAGCCGTTGTCCCCATTGGACATTCTTCCTCTACCACTACAAGAGCGCACCAACATGGACGCGAGTGCACGAGTGAACTTCCTCAAGAAGATGCATGAAGATACAAGGCACACCATCGAGCGCCAAGTACAACGACTCACGACCAAGCTCAACGACAACAAGGAACCCATGATATTCAACATCGGAGATCTTGTGTGGCTACATCTTCGCAAGGACCGCTTCCCCAATGAATGCAAGTCCAAACTCCTACCACGAGCCGATGGACCCTTCAAGGTGCTTGCACGCTACAACAACAATGCCTACAAAATCGACATCCCACGTGACAAGTACTCCATGAGCGACATCTTCAACATCAAAGATCTCTCCCCGTACCATGGTGATGAGGATTTTGATCCGAGGTCGGATCTTTCCCAAGGGAGGGGAGATGATGTGGAGCATCCTATGGTCATCCCCATGGACCTACCATCGTCTCATCAAGAGCCAAGAGGACCCATGACACGAGAACGAGCTAGAGCTCTCGCGACCGAGGTGACTTCCTTCCTTAGTGATATCACATATGATCCACTCGAGACATGGCTACTACCTAAGTCCGGAATGTTGTGCATGATCAGGTACCAAGAGGACCCTCCGGAAGATCCACGTGAACACGGACAAGTCACCAAGTTCATGGATGAGGAGAACCAACGGAAGGAGTCAAGAACAGCTCCCAGGACCCAGACATCCAGCCACGACCCCGGACATCCGGCCCCTAGAAGCGTCACCAGCATCAAGGAGCCAGTGACCAAGTCTACATGGCCCGAACATCCGGCGACCAGCCCGGACATCCGGCCTCCGGCCCGAAAATCCGGCCTTCTCCCCGGACATCCGGACAAGACCATCCAGAGAACAGGAGACCTGGCCCTTCAGCCCGAACATCCGGCCAAAGGCCCGGACATCCGTCCCGTCCCAAACTCTCAGACATCTGGCCAATCTCCCGGACATCCGGACCCCATCTATCCAGAGAGCAGCAAGGCTGACCACACCAGCCCAGACATCCGGCCCCCTGCCCAGACATCCGGCTCCTCCTGAAGGTCCGGACATCTGGCCCGACGCCCGGACATCCGGCCTCCCCTGTCTGCGCACAGTGTAAGGGCCGAGGCCCATGTAACCCTTCATCCCCCTAGACTATATATACTCCTCCTTCTCCCTCTTTCTAGGGTTAGCGTTGTGATAGCTCATATGTGAGATAGAGCTTCGCTCATCCATACAGATCTACTCCTTGAGAGAGACCGGGGCCCCTCTTCGGAGAAGATCCACGTTGGATTCAAGACCCCCTCTTGGGTGGCCCCATCAACACCTCCTCACGGAGAAGAACCGGTTACCTTTGTATCGTCCTTTGTTCATCGTGGATCTTGTATCTCCTCTCGTGTTTCGAGGATCTAGCATATGTGTGACTATATCTTGTTGGTTTGAGTGATTCTCTCATGTTTCCCCTCGTGTTCTTCGTGTTCTTAGTTGGGATCCGCTCCTTTCGTGAAAGATCGGCCGTATAGGGTTCCACCCTACATCAGCAGGGCATTATGCAAAAATACCTCCTCCAGAGCCCGAAGTGTGCCTCGCATCCGAGGTGCATCTCGCAAAGGGCAACGAACCCAGCGATATGTAAGATTGAGTTGGGAGTGAGGTGGTGGAGTTGGAGCCCATAGAACTCAAGCAAACTCCGGAGGAAGGGGTGAACTGGAAATCGCAGCCCGCGGAGAAGTAAGGGAACGAGGCATACCCATTCGCCCTCGCATGGGGATGGATGGCTTTCTGCGTGTGCTTGTCCATTCATGCACATTAATCCCGGGCGAGTGGAGGCTAGATCTGAATCTGGCAAATAGCCCTAGGTGGCCAGGTGCTCTAGTTGGAGACGACGGATGGAGCAGCTCCCCCAGTCACCCTTGACGGGACCATGAGGTCGCCTCGAGGAACCAGTGTTGCTCGCCATTGTTGAGACTCTCAGGGTTGGACCTGGGAGAGGAGGAGAAAGTACACGAGGATTGGTGAGGATGGGGTCGAGATGCGCTCTATTCTAACCCTAGATTATGTGGTTATAAATAAGGGCGAAAAGGGGATGACGCTTTGCTCTCCCGCCATAAAGCGACTCAGTTTCCCCAAAACGCACGACGATCGAGGTCAGGGAGTTTGCACCATGTGTAGTGGGACCGGGCCTCGAGGAAAACCGCCTATAAGACCGAAGACCCCAAAGCCAAGATGAAGAAGGTACTAAGAAGGAACTCACCTATCGAGCCAAGACTTTGGAACCGAAGTTCGAGAATATTGTCCTCAGTGTCGAAGACCGGTTCAGGTCTACAGACGGTGTCCTAGATATAAGGGGGCTAACCCAACCGGCCCGCAGTCCTCAGATGGGCCGGTGGGCCCTCGTTCTCTTTGAGGTGGACTCCAAAAGCTACGTACCTAGGCGTGATCAGGACTGCCTCTGCCGAAGACTTGACATATACTCCAAGACATCTCCTGCCACCTCCATGCGATCCCCATGGATACCGACCATGTAAACCTAGATGCCCTACCTGGCATGTATGTAAGCCAAGGGGTTTAGCCTGCAGAGGGGACCGAATCAAAATTACATCCACCTAGCCCGAACACAACTTACGACCTCGAGGTAGATCAAGCTTGTACTCGATACATCTCCATCAATATAAACAAAAGCTGGACGTAGGGTTTTACCTCCATCAAGAGGGCCCAAACTTGGGTAAACATCGTCTCCTTTGTTCGTGTTACCACCGATCCGAGATCCATAGCTTGGGACCCCCTACCTCAAGTCTGCTGAATTTTACACCGACACTAATGATGTGATCCCGTTATCAAATGACAACCCGTGTCTATGGTTAGGAAACCATAACCACCTTTGGTCAACGTGCTAGTCTAGTAGAGGCTTACTAGGGACACCATATTGTTTATGTATTCGCACATGTATTTAAGTTTCCACTCAATACAATTCTAGCATGAATAATGAACATTTATCATGAACAATAAAATATGATAATAACCAATTTATTATTGCCTCTAGGGAATATTTCCAATAGGATAGTGACTCCAATTTGGTGGACGACATTGGAGATTCCCTTAAAGCATGTACAATGGTGCTATCTTAGCACATAGGATAAACATTAAGGTCGAGGAGAACCATAAGAAAACACGGGTGCAGCGACCTGCTAACGTGACACATGAATCAGAGACCCATCGACCAAACTGTGTGCAATGCATGCATCACAAAAAGTGTCGTAATAAAACTGTCGCCAATAAGACGAACTGTGTGTGATGGCGGAGACATCAAGCATGATTCAGATTAGAGTTGTGTGTGTGATACATGGCATGTAGTTGATCCATATGAACTGTTTGTCATGACCAGAACAACAAAAAATGGTCAGCCAGATCAAGGTGTGTGTGATATACAATATATAGTTCACTCGGATGAACTGTTTTCATTAGGCAACAACAAAAACGGTTGGCCGGACAAAGGTGTGTGCGATAGATGCCATACAGTTCACTCGGATGAACTGTTTGCAATGAGCAAAAAAAAACAAAAACGGTTCAACTTATCAAGATGTGTGTGATCCGTGGCAAACAGGTCCGTAATCAAAAATGTGTGCGAAACAGCCAGTTGAGTCATGCGGCACATTTTCCCCTCGCTCCCCGTAGCTTATCTCGTCTGCTTCTCCCACAATCGCCAATGGCACCAGTCTGTTGTCGTTGCTGAGCCACTCTGCCATCATCAGAGGACAGCTCCAGCTGAGAGGCTACACCACGACAGCGGTGCAGTCCCCGGTGTCATGTACTGCGCGTGGCATCCGTGTTGGGTGAGCGCACAACACCCACCACACGCTCTGCCACCGCTGCCCGTCGATAGTTGTTGCCGACCGTCGTTGTTGCCACCCCCCCTCCTGGTTGGTCACCGTGGCCGCCACACCATCGTTGAAAGCCATGGCCATCGCCTGCTCCACTACCGCGGCCCAAAGGCGGGAGGTGGCCGTCGTGACCGCCACCCCACAGTGCGCCGTCGTGGCCATCACTCGCTCTCTGCCACCATGGCCCGACGGTGGGAGGTGTCCGTCATGGCCGCCACCCCACCATCGGTCGCCGTGGCCGCCGCCCCATCATCGACCCTCGAAGTCATCACCCGCTCTGCCACCACCGCCCGAAGGCGGGAGGTGGTAGTGGAGCCCCGAATGTGCGTCAGCGACCTTGCGCGCCACATCGAGTTCCTCCGGGAGGAGGAGGAGTGCCTGGTCGAGCATGCAAAGAGTCTTACCACAGTCGTGGCCACAACACATGCCGCTGCAGGGTTGCAGGATGCGGAGATCTACAAGGAGTCCCGCCGCTTCCAGAGGGATCGTTTAGAGTGGCAGAGGGTGTTCGAGGTGGGCGTCGCTAAAGGTACAGTAGCGGCAGGCGCCAGGTTCCAGTTCTCTAGCTCGTCGGTAGACTCCTCCTTCTCTGTCTCTTACTCAGCGCGCTCCGCAAAGGAGAGGTTGCTGGAGGTAGTACAAAGCCCTCCGTAGTAGTAGTATTTAGGGGCTATTTGTTCAGTTCATCTGACTATAGATATGGTTGAGTTGTACTACGTACTTAAAATTAGCTAGTATATATAGTTGAACTAGCTATTTCAGTACGTGATTGGAAACAATTGGGGAAAAGTTTGTTCGCTTCAGCTCCCGAGTTGAACTGTTTGTATAAAGAACGACTGCTTAATATAAGAATGAAATCTATGCTTACTTAATTTCAGTTGCAAAATTAGACAGTGCTAGTGATTTTTAGCTGCGAATTTTGACAAATGGCAGTGTTACAAGGTTGACAAATGGCAATGTTACTAGAGACAAATTCCAATGTTTCCAGTTTGACAAATGGCAATATACCCAATATGACAGATGCAAATCTTACCAAATTGTCTGTACGCGGTTACACATGTGTCATCATAAAAAAATCGTTTGTGATGAAGAGATGTACAAATTCTACGCGCCAGATTTCTCTTGGCTTAGTGGTGAAGGAACCATAGCTCTCACTTTGCATACGGTGTTCAATCTGAACTGTTTGCGATGAAGAGATACACAAATCCTGCGCGGCAAAGTTTCCCTTGTCATTTTGGGAAGGAACCATAGCTTTCGCTTTGAATACGGGTGTTCTATCTAAAACGTTTGCGATGAGTGTTTTATTCAGAGAAGACATTGATGTTTTTCTAAAAAAATATCTTTGATCAGTCTGTACATTCAGATAAAAAACGCAAATTTGTTCGAAGCATAGGTTTCATTCAGTCACATTGTGACTTTACATTCATACGATCGAGATACAATATTAGACCCAAAAAACTAACTGTGGCGGCGGAGGAGGCGACGTGCTATGCTGGCATTATCGTCCTCCGGGACGCCATTGTTCAAGTGTTCAAGCCAGCCCAGAATGTTCTTGACATGGAAATCAAAGACCCGGTCGTCACGCGATTGACAGGCGGGGCGCGGGAGGACGGCGACTCGCGGCGCTGCGAGGTAGCGGTCGACGAGGGCGTCCCATGACACTGAGGGTGACGCGGCGGGTGCATGCGCGTGCACGGGCACGGGCGTGGCAGGTGCAGGCAAACGGACGAGGATCGACGCCGCTGTGGGTGCAGGGGCGTGCACGGGCACAAGCGGGGGCGCTAACATGTACACGACCTCGAGAGGGTCCGCGGGGACCTCGCTGACGCCCGCGGCTTCCAGTGTTGTGATGGTGCTCGGCGACCAGCCCGTCAATGCCACGGGGATGGTCGCTGGCGCGGAACGGGGATGGGAGCTGGGACGGGCGTGGGGGCAGCATCCGCCACGGCCAGCTCGTTCAGGGCCATGTCCATGAGGCCCCATTCCTCCTTATTTTCTATCTCCTTCGGCTCGGAGTCAACTTCACCAAACTGGAGGACTAGTGGCAGATGATCCTTCTGTGCCATGGCGTTGGTGGAGGTCTACGAGAGGGGAATGGAAGGCGAAGAGTAAGGCTGCCTATATTAAACAGCGGCTCAGGCACCATTAATGGAGAGGTTGGGAGTGAGGAGGGCGGTGATGGAGGTCAAAGGGCTGGCTTCCCAGTGAGCCTGCTCAGCGTATAGCTCGCATATTTCCGATGAGCCTGCGCAGCAGAGGACTGCTCGCACGCCTCCCGGCCAGCCTGCGTAGTAGACTGCACTCGCACGCCTCCTGTCTACTCAAGCAGGTGCCCGCACGGTACCTCCTAGCCAATAAAAGTGTGACGCGTAGCGTCACATGAATGGTTAGCAAAACGCCCGCGATTTAAATTATACAAACGTTTGAGATGACAATGTGTCACCTATTTGTTTCAAAATGCCTCTGTTAGCTGTTAATTCGTACGCCTTCTCTCAAATTGGACACGAAAAATACCACAGCATGTTGGTGCCATTTCATAATAGCATGCCAAGTTTCATGAATTTCAGATGAGTTTTGGATTTACAGAAATTTAAAAACCAAGTTTCTTAATGTTTGTGGCCGAGCCACAAAGTTGAGGTGTTTGAAATTCATTCTCATTTCTTGCATGGGACCTAAACATGCACACAAGGACACATATATGATTTTTCTACCTTTTTTGGTGCACTGGAGCATGTGCCTGTAGTTCAAATTTGCATTATGCACATAAATGCTTAGAAAACTCAGTTAATGTATAACATGTCCAAACGAACCCCGAATAATTTCAAATTTTAACAAGACACTCCTATTGGTCTATGTTGCCTCTAGAAAAAATTCAAGGCAAGAAGAGGTGACGAATGTCATTCGGTCCACAAAGGTGACATGTTCCCTATCGAAACCACGAGGGCTTCATGTGAGAAGCTTATACCAAAACCTGCCCCCAAATGGGACAAAAAATTTACCACAACATGTTGGTGCCATTTCATGATACAATGCCAAGTTTCATGAATTTCAGATGAATTTTGGATTTACTAGAATTTTGAAACCAGGTATCTCAAAGTTTGCAGCCGAGCCACGGTTCCGAGGTGTTTGAAATTCATTCCCATTTGTTGCATGGGACCTAAGCATGCACCCAATGAAACGTATATAATTCTTCAACCCATTTTGGTGCACTGGAGCATATGCCTATAATTCATATTTGAACTATGCACAAAAAATGCCTAGAAAACTCAGTTAATGTATAAAATGTTCAAACGAACCCCAAATAATTCCAAAATTTAACACGACACTCCTATTGGTCTATGTTGGCTCTAGAAAAAAATTCAAGGCAAGAAGAGGCAACGAATGTCATTTGGTCCACAAAGGTGACATGTTCCCTACCGGAACCACGAGGCTTCTTGTGAGAAGCTCTGGTTTGTGAGGAGCGTATACCAAAACATGCCTCAAATGGGACAAATTTTTTACCACAACATGTTGGTGCCATTTCATGATAGCATGCCAAGTTTCATGAATTTTAGACGAGTTTTGGATTTACAGGAATTTAAAAACCAAGTTTCTTAATGTTTGTGGTCGAGCCACAAAGTTGAGGTGTTTGAAATTCATTCTAATTTCTTGCATGGGACCTAAACATGCACACAAGGACACATATATGATTTTTCTACCTTTTTTGGTGCACTGGAGCATGTGCCTGTAGTTCAAATTTGCATTATGCACATAAATGCTTAGAAAACTCAGTTAATGTATAAAATGTCCAAACGAACCCCGAATGATTTCAAATTTTAACAAGAACTCCTACTGGTCTATGTTGCCTCTAGAAAAAATTCAAGGCAAGAAGAGGTGACGAATGTCATTTGGTCCACAAAGGTGACATGTTCCCTATCGAAACCACAAGGGCTTCATGTGAGAAGCTATGGTTTGTGAGAAGCTTATACCAAAACCTGCCCCCAAATGGGACAAAAAATTTACAACAACATGTTGGTGCCATTCCATGATACAATGCCAAGTTTTATGAATTTCAGATGAGTTTTGGATTTACTAGAATTTTGAAACCAAGTATCTCAATGTTTGCAACCGAGCCACGGTTCCGAGGTGTTTGAAATTCATTCCCATTTCTTGCATGGGACCTAAGCATGCACCCAATGACACGTATATAATTTTTCAACCCATTTTGGTGCACTGGAGCATATGCCTATAGTTCATATTTGAACTATGCACAAAAAATGCCTAGAAAACTCAGTTAATGTATAAAATGTTCAAAGAACCCCAAATAATTCCAAAATTTAAAACGACACTCCTATTGGTCTATGTTGGCTCTAGCAAAAAATTCAAGGCAAGAAGAGGCAACGAATGTCATTTCATCCACAAAGGTGACATCTTCCCTACCGGAACCACGAGGCTTCTTATGAGAAGCTCTACTTTGTGAGGAGCGTATACCAAAACATGCTCCAAATGGGACAATTTTTTTACCACAACATGTTGGTGCCATTTCATGACAGCATGCCAAGTTTCATGAATTTCAGACGAGTTTTGGATTTACAGGAATTTAAAAACCAAGTTTCTTAATGTTCGTGGCCGAGCCACAAAGTTGAGGTGTTTGAAATTCATTCTCATTTCTTGCATGGGACCTAAACATGCACACAAGGACACATATATGATTTTTCTACCTTTTTTGGTGCACTCGAGCATGTGCCTGTAGTTCAAATTTGCATTATGCACATAAATGCTTAGAAAACTCAGTTAATGTATAAAATGTTTAAACGAACCCCAAATTTTTTTACCACGGCATGTTGGTGCCATTCCATGATAGCATGCCAACTTTCATGAATTTCAGACGAGTTATGGATTTACTATAATTTAAAAACCAATTATCTCAATGTTTGCGGCCGAGCCACGATGTCGAGATGTTTGAAATTCATTCCCATTTCTTGCATGGACCTAAGCATGCACCCATGGACACATATATCATTTTACAACCCATTTTGGTGCACCGGAGCATGTGCATGTAGTTCAAATTTGAATTATGCACCTTAAATGCCTAGAAAACTCAGTTAATGTATAAAAATGTCCAAAAGAACCCTGGATAATTCCAGTTTTTTCAAGACACTCCTATAGTTGCATGTTCACTGCAGATAAACGTTTTAGCAGTTCAAACACCGTCCTCTACCACTGTGACCCCATCATGTATTTCAAATCAAAACGAAAAATCAAGTACACCACACACAGTTTATTATCACGAACCGTGTGAGATGCACTACAAAATATCTAGGATGATAAAGCACAAACTAGCGAGATGCTAATTCGCGCGTGTAGATGGCCCGATCTTTCACGATGATGCTTGATCAACAATCCATCCCCCTGTTCCTCCTTGCAACCTCCAAGATAATTTTCACCCTCGTATCAAAATACGTGAAAAAAAATAATGACCCCCTTGGATCAACACGTAGGTGTCGATGTGATGATCAACCCTCCGTCGCTAGTCAATTTCCACAATGAGAAAATCACAGATGGTACACAAGATATGGCCACCCAAAACCTGGACGTTTTCCTGTGTTGTTCATAACTCCAAAACTAAACTCAAAACTGATCTGATCGTACATGGGGCGGAGTTATATAGCCGGCCCTTGCACTACTACATGGAAAAGGATTAAACTAACTTAGAAAAAAATATCTTAGGTCAGCAACCAAATCTCAAAGTTATAATTCCTGTGGATTCTATACAAGTTGTACCAAACTAAAGCGGACTCAATTCAAAGGATTAAAAAATTAAGTAAGTAATCTCGAAAGAGAAATCTCCTAGTGTAACACACGAAGGAGGAGTCCTAAAATTTGGTGCCACCTTGTCACGTGCATGCTCCTTCTGTATCTCTTGCTTCCTCCCTTGATGTGCATTCATTAGTTGATACGATGTCCTTTTATGATTAAAACATACTTGATCCCTTGCCTTACCATACCATGTTAATCCTTCCTGGCTTCCTATTTTTCTTTGGACCAAACGAGGTCGTGCACCTTCAGAATACACGCATACAGGATTATGCACTGACGTGTCAACCACAACACTTGAACCCATGATGCGTGTCACATAATTGGTTTCTTCTCTACTAATTATAGAACTGATTGTCGGCCCACATAGCTAATGCACGCGACCGTCGTTTCCTCGGTGTAGTTTCTTTATAACTCTGATATGCTTAACCGGTTTTTCTTGGGTAGCACTATCACCGGACGGATGATATGTGTGGCGATACTGTGTGTATCATCCTCCCTCCCTTGAAGCGAAACCGTCTTCGGTTTCAAGTTATTCTTTGACACGACCTTCCTTTGCGGAATTTGTTGTTCTCTAGTGATTGCACTATCCAACATTGGCTTTAGGGCGTGCTTCCTCCCATCATGCATGAATGTGTACGTATTTGATCTCCCAGCATGCACTACATCATGATCGTACTGCCACGGTCTCCCTAATAGCAACTCACAAGCGTTCATCGGCAAGACATCACAATCCACCTTGTCAATATAGTCTCCAACAGCAAATGACACACGTACCTTGTGTTTAATTCTTAATTTTCCAGAGTTGTATAACCACTCCATGTAGTACGGTTGTGGGTGCCGCCACATGGACAAACCCAAAGCTCGCATGAGATCTTTGCTAACGGCATTAGTAAAACTGCCACCGTCAATAATCATCTTACATGCACGACCCTTGATCATGCACTGTGTTTTAAAAACACTCCAATGCTGCCCTTTAGGATCACCATTCTCCTGCACCTTCTTCACTAAGAGATTCAGACCCTTCATCAGTGCATCAACTTCTTCTTTTATTTCTTCTACCTCTTCTCTTCTTTTTCGCAAACGATCTTTCCAATCAGCAGCGAACACATCCGTTGGCATGGGAATAAAACAAATTTGTTTGCTGTTCCATGATAAAGAATAACTATTTTTCTTGACATCCCAAACAGCCCCAACATGCTTGCACCATGGGTCCCCAAATAGCAGATTGCACGACACCACGGATACAGGACAAACATGAAAAAAATTGCACAACAATATTTTCGCAGATCCAAAATTAACAAAATCCGATGATTAATTTTGATTTCACCTTCGAACCACTTCAGTGTATACGGTCTTTCAAGAGGTGCCATCTTCAGCCCCAATTTTTTCACCACCTCGATGCTCGCCATGTTGACTGCAGTAATCTCATCGATCGTTAGGTTGACATGTCGTTCCTTCATGATGCAACGAGTGTGAAAAAGAACGACCTCGCCAATGCCTTCCTCCTCCATCAATATGTTCCTGCTCAACGCCTTGATGCTTGGCTCCCCAGACGACATTGCCAATTGATCGCCATGACCAACCATAGCTTTGAATACCACTTGCTGGAGCACAAACTAGCGAGATGCTAATTCGCGCGTGTAGATGGCCTGATCTTTCAGGACGATGCTTGATCAACAATCCGTCCCCCTGTTCCTCATTGCAACCTCCAAGATAATTTTCACCCGCGTATCAAAATAAGTGAATAAAAACAATGACCCCCTTGGATCAGCACGTACGTGTCGATGTGATGATCAACCCTCCGTCGCTAGTAAATTTCCACAATGGGAAAATCACAGATGGTACACAAGATATGGCCGCCCAAAACCTGGATGTTTTACTGTGTTATTCATAACTCCAAAACTAAACTCAAAACTGATCTGATCATACATGGGCAGGAGTTATATAGCCGGCCCTTGCACTACTACATGGATAAGGACTAAACTAACTTAGAAAAAAACTCTTAGGTCAACAACCAAATCTCACGGTTATAATTCCCGTGGATTCTGTACAAGTTGTACCAAACTAAAGTGGACTCAATTCAAAGGATTAAAAAATTAATTAAGTAATCTGGAAAGAGAAAGCTCCTAGTGTAACACACGAAGGAGGAGTCCTAAAATTTGATGCCACCTTGTCACGTGCATGCTCCTTCCATATCTCTTGCTTCCTCCCTTGATGTACATTCATTAGTTGATACGATGTCCTTTTATGATTAAATCATACTTGATCCCTTGCCTTACCATACCATGTTAATCCTTCCCGGCTTCCTATTTTTCTTTGGACCAAACGAGGTTGTGCACCTCCAAAATACACGCATACAGGATTATGCACTGACGTGTCAACCACAACACTTGAACCCAGTGTACGTGTCATGTAATTGTTTTCTGCTCTACTAATTATAGAACTGATTGTCAGCCCACATAGCTGACGCCCGCGACCGTCGTTTCCTCGGTGTAGTTTCTTTATCACTCTGATATGCTTAACCGTTTTGCTTGGGTAGCACTATCACCGGACGATACGTGTGGCGATACTGTGTGTGTATCATAGGAGCACCGTCTTATATGGCTTACGGAATAAGGTTCGTCCGCTAAAGTCCACAACCAGCGCATCTGTGACGCCTTGATTCAATCGTACACTAATTATACACGCAAATGTGTACGATCAAAATCAAGGACTCACGAGAAGATATCACAACACAACTCTAGACACAAATAAATAATACAAGCTTTATATTACAAGCCATGGGCCTCGAGGCTCGAATACATAAGCTCAAGTACAAAAGAGTCAGCGGAAGCAACAATATTTGAGTACAGACATAAATTAGACAAGTTTGCCTTAAGAAGGCCAGCGCAAAATCATCTACGATCGAAAAGGCAAGGCCTCCTGCCTGGGAGCCTCCTAACTACTCCTGGTCGTCGGCGATCTCCACGTAGTAGAAGGCATCGACGGTGGCATCTGGCTCCTGGGCTCCGACATCTGGTTGCATCAACCGGAAAGAAGAAGAAAGGGGGAGCAAAGCAACCGTGAGTACTCATCCAAAGTACTCGCAAGCAAGAATCTACACTACATATGCATCTGTATCAATGAAATGGGTTGTATCTGTGGACTGCAGAATGCCAAAAGAGAAGGGGAAAGCCTAGCCTATCGAAGACTAGCATCTTCTGGGAACCACCATCTTGCAGCAACAGGAGGGAGTAGAGTAGCATAAAGTAAAGTAGTAGAAGTGTTATCAACCTTGGCCAGAGATCCTTTCTCGACTCCCTGCGAGAAAGTAATCCCAGAGCCATACTATCCATTTCTCATATCCATGTCTCATCTCAAGTATCCAGTTCTAGTTGTATCGATCGGGATACAACTCCGAGTGTCTGTTACCGTAGTACAGGCTATCGACAGATGTTTTCTTCCCTGCAGGGGTGCACCAACTTACCCACCACGCTCGATTAACATCGGCCGGACACACTTTCCTGGGTCATGCCCGGCCTCGGCCAAACAATACGCTGCAACCCGATCTAAGCTTAATAGAGAGGTCAGCACGCCGGACTAAACCTATGCCCCCAGGGGCCATGGGCCATCGCTCCTGGAACTCCTGCATGTTGCGTGGGCGGCCGGTGAGCAGACCTAGCTACCTCCTTAAAAAAGGCAGGATCTTACCAGTCCAACACGGCGCGCGCCGCTCAGTCGCTGACGTCTAATAAGCTTCGGCTGATGCATACGACGCAGAACGCCCATACAATGCCCATGTGATGGTTAGTGCTATCAGGCCAGAGGCCCCTCGGATCAAATATCCAAACCGTTAGTGGATTAGGAACGTGCGGTAACAAGCAGAGACTCACGAAAGACGTGACCCCGTTGCCTCATCTCGAGGACTTGCGGCAAGGGCTAGGAATGCCCGGCCACGCCTCGTAATTATCTCGCGGGCACCCTCCAGGTCAACCCATCTCCACATCACTCGCGGGTACCCCTCAGGGTCGACCCGCCTTTCCAAGTAATAGCTATAAAGTTCACGTATCCGTGTGTCCAAACATCAAGGGGAAAACCCGAGGAATCACCCCCGGTGAATTCCACTCGATGTAATCATCAAGGTGAACGTAAGAGGAACCACCCCCGAGGTTCACACTTGAGGGGTTGCACGACAGAGTCGTGTCGGAAGTGGTTAAGGCGGAATCACCCCCGATGACTGCTACCTCTTGAGCACTGCGTTGGTTTTCCCTTGAAGAGGAAAGGGTGATGCAGCAAAGTAGCGTAAGTATTTCCCTCAGTTTTTGAGAACCAAGGTATCAATCCAGTAGGAGGCCACGCACGAGTCCCTCACACCTACACAAACAAATAAATCCTCACAACCAACGCGATAAGGGGTTGTCAATCCCTTCACGGTCACTTACGAGAGTGAGATCTGATAGATATGATAGGATAGTATTTTTGGTATTTTTATGATAAAGATGCAAAGTAAAGAAAGTAAAATAAAAACGGCGCCAGAAATAGCTTGTTGTCGGGAGATTTAATATGATGGAAAATAGACCCGGGGGCCATAGGTTTCACTAGTGGCTTCTCTCAAGAGCATAAGTATTTACGGTGGGTGAACAAATTAATGTTGAGCAATTGACAGAATTGAGCATAGTTATGAGAATATCTAGGTATGATCATGTATATAGGCATCACGTCCGAGACAAGTAGACCGACTCCTGCCTGCATCTACTACTATTACTCCACACATCGACCGCTATCCAGCATGCATCTAGAGTATTAGGTTCATAAGAACAGAGTAACGCTTTAAGCAAGATGGCATGATGTAGAGGGATAAACTCATGCAATATGATGTAAACCCCATCTTGTTATCCTCGATGGCAACAATACAATACGTGCCTTGCTGCCCCTACTGTCACTAGGAAAGGACACCGCAAGATTGAACCCAAAGCTAAGCACTTCTTCCATTGCAAGAAAGATCAATCTAGTAGGCCAAACCAAACTGATAATTCGAAGAGACTTGCAAAGATAACCAATCATACATAAAAGAATTCAGAAGATTCAAATATAATTCATAGATAAACTTGATCATAAACCCACAATTCCTCGGTCTCAACAAACACACCGCAAAAGAAGATTACATCGAATAGATCTCCACGAGAGAGGGGGAGAACATTGTATTGAGATCCAAAAAGAGAGAAGAAGCCATCTAGCTAATAACTATGGACCCGAAGGTCTGAGGTAAACTACTCACACATCATCGGAGAGGCTATGGTGTTGATGTAGAAGCCCTCCATGATCGATGCCCCCTCCGGCGGAGCTCCGGAACAGGCCCCAAGATGGGATCTCACGGGTACAGAAGGTTGCGGCGGTGGAATTAGGTTTTTGGCTCCGTATCTGGTAGTTTGTGGGTACGTAGGTATATATAGGAGGAAGGAGTACGTCGGTGGAGCAACGTGGGGCCCACGAGGGTGGAGGCGCGCCCAGGGGGTAGGCGCGCCCCACTACCTCGTGGCTTCCTGGTTGATGTCTTGACGTAGGGTCCAAGTCCTCTGGATCACGTTCGTTCCGAAAATCACATTCCCGAAGGTTTCATTCCGTTTGGACTCCGTTTGATATTCTTTTTCTGCGAAACTCTGAAATAGGCAAAAAAACAGCAATTCTGGGCTGGGCCTCCGGTTAATAGGTTAGTCCCAAAAGTAATATAAAAGTGTATAATAAAGCCCAATAATGTCCAAAACAGAATATAATATAGCATGGAGCAATCAAAAATTATAGATACGTTGGAGACGTATCAAGCATCCCCAAGCTTAATTCCTGCTCGTCCTCGAGTAGGTAAATGATAAAAACAGAATTTTTGATGTGGAATGCTATTTGGCATAATTTCAATGTAATTCTTCTTAATTGTGGTATGAATATTCAGATCCGAAAGATTCAAGATAAAAGTTCAATATTGACATAAAAATAATAATCCTTCAAGCATACTAACTAAGCAATTATGTCCTCTCAAAATAACATGGCCAAAGAAAGTTCATCCCTACAAAATCATATAGTTTAGTCAAGCTCCATTTTCATCACACAAGAATGCTCTCATCATGCACAACCCCGATGACAAGCCAAGCAATTGTTTCATACTTTAGTAATCTCAAACTTTTTCAACCTTCACGCAATACATGAGCGTGAGCCATGGATATAGCACTATGGGTGGAATAGAATATAATGATGGGGGTTATGTGGAGAAGACAAAAAAGGAGAAAGTCTCACATCAATGAGGCTAATCAATGAGCTATGGAGATGCCCATCGATTGATGTTAATGCAATGAGTAGGGATTGCCATGCAACGGATGCACTAGAGCTATAAATATATGAAAGCTCAACAAAAGAAACTAAGTGGGTGTGCATCCAACTTGCTTGCTCACGAAGACCTAGGGCATTTGAGGAAGCCCATTGTTGGAATATACAAGCCAAGTTCTATAATGAAAAGTTCCCACTAGTATATGAAAGTGACAAAACAAGAGACTCTCTATCATGAAGATTATGGTGCTACTTTGAAGCACAAGTGTGGTAAAAAGGATAGTAACATTGTCCCTTCTCTATTTTTCTCTCATTTTTTTGGGCCTTCTCTTTTCTTTTATGGCCTTTCTCTTTTTTTTACATCACTTGGGACAATGCTCTAGAAAATGATGGTCATCACACTTCTATTTATTTACAACTCAATGATTACAACTCGATACTAGAACAAAGTATGACTCTATATGAATGCCTCCGGCGGTGTACCGGGATATGCAATGAACCAAGAGTGACATGTATGAAAGAATTATGAATGGTGGCTTTGCCACAAGTACGATGTCAACTACATGATCATGCAAAGCAATATGACAATGATGAACGTGTCATGATAAACGGAACAGTGGAAAGTTGCATGGCAATATATCTCGAAATGGCTATGGAAATGCCATAATAGGTAGGTATGGTGGCTGTTTTGAGGAAGATATAAGGAGGTTTATGTGTGAAAGAGCGTATCATATCACGGGGTTTGGATGCACCGGCGAAGTTTGCACCAACTCTCAATGTGAGAAAGGGCAATGCACGGTACCGAAGAGGCTAGCAATGATGGAAAGGTGAGAGTGCGTATAATCCATGGACTCAACATTAGTCATAAAGAACTCACATACTTATTGCAAAAATCTAGAAGTCATCAAAAACCAAGCACTACGCACATGCTCCTAGGGGGATAGATTGGTAGGAAAAGACCATCGCTCGTCCCCGACCGCCACTCATAAGGAGGACAATCAAAGAACACCTCATGTTTCAAATTTGTTACATAACGTTTACCATACGTGCATGCTGCGGGACGTGCAAACTTCAACACAAGTATTTCTCAAATTATCAACTACTCAACTAGCACAACTTTAATATCACTACCTCCATATCTCAAAACAATCATCAAGCATCAAACTTTTCTTAGTATTCAACACACTCATAAGAAAGTTTTTACTAGTCTTGAATACCTAGCATATTAGGATTATTTAAGCAAATTACCATGCTATTTAAGACTCTCAAAATAATCTAAGTGAAGCATGAGAGAATAATAGTTTCTATAAAACAAAAGTTACCACCGTGCTCTAAAAGATATAAGTGAAGTACTAGAGCAAAAACTATATAGCTCAAAAGATATAAGTGAAGCACATAGAGTATTCTAACAATTTCTTAATCAAGTGTGTCTCTATCAAAAGGTGTGTACATCAAGGATGATTGTTGTAAACTAAAAAGCAAAGACTCAAATCATACAAGACGCTCCAAGCAAAACACATATCATGTGGTGAATAAAAATATAGCTCCAAGTAAAGTTACCGATGGAAGTAGACGAAAGAGGGGATGCCTTTCGGGGCATCCCCAAGCTTTGGCTTTTTGGTGTCCTTATATTATCTTGGGGTGCCACGGGCATCCCCAAGCTTAGGCTCTTGCCACTCCTTGTTCCATAATCCATCAAATCTTTTCACCCAAAACTTGAAAACTTCACAACACAAAACTTAACAGAAAATCTCGTGAGCTCCGTTAGCGAAAGAAAACAAAACACCACTTCACGGTACTGTAATGAACTCATTATTTATTTATATTGGTGTTAAACCTACTGTATTCCAACTTCTCTATGGTTTATAAACTATTTTACTAGCCATAGATTCATCAAAATAAGCAAACAACACACGAAAAATAGAATCTGTCAAAAACAGAACAGTCTGTAGTAATCTGTAACTAACGCAAACTTCTGGAACTCCAAAAATTCAGCCAAAATAGGAAGACCTATAAAATTTGTTTATTGATCAGCAGCAATTGGAATCAATATTTTATCACGTTCTGGTGATTTTTAACAATTATTTCGTGAACAGAAAGTTTCTGGAATTTTCTGCAAGATCAAATAACTATCATCCAAGAAGATCCTATAGGTTTAACTTGGCACAAACACTAATTAAAACATAAAAACAAGTCTAACCAGAGGCTAGATCAAAAATTTATTCCTAAACAGAAGCAAAAAGCAAGAAAAAAATAAAAAAAATTGGGTTGCCTCCCAACAAGCGCTATCGTTTAACGCCCCTAGCTAGGCATTGATAATTTTAATGATGCTCACATGAAAGACAAGAATTGAAGCACAAAAGGAGCATCATAAAGCATGTGACAAACTCATCTAAGTCTAACATACTTCCTATGCATAGGCATTTTATAAGCAAACAAATTATCATAGCAAGCAAAAACTAGCATATGGAAGGAAGAAGAAAGAGACGATAGCAATCTCAACATGACGAGAGGTAATATAGTAACATGAAATTTCTACAATCATATTTTCCTCTCTCATAATAATTACATGTAGGATCATAAGCAAATTCAACAATATAGCTATCACAAAACATATGCTTAACACGATCCACATGTATGCAAAGTTGACACTCTTCCGAAATAGTGGGATTAACATTAGCTAAAGTCATGACCTCTCCAAACCCACTTTTATCAAAAATACCATAAGATTGAACATTCTCCAAATATGTGGGATCTAAAGTTGACACTCTTCCAAACCCACTTTCAATATTATTGCAAACACTATTATCAATCTCATATTCATCATGGGGCTTAAATAAATTTTCAAGATCATAAGAAGAATCACCCCAATCATGATCATTGCAACAAGTAGTAGACATAGCAAAACTAGCATCCCCAAGCTTAGGGTTTTGCATATTATTAGCACAATTGACATCAAGAAAATTTATAGTAAAATCATTGCAATCATGCTTTTCATCGAAGGAACTACCAAGTATGGGTGTAATAGCAACGATCTCATGTTTAACATAACGAACTATAGCAAATTCATCTTCATAAATATTGGCATCATGGCCACAAGAATAGCAAACATCATATTCATCAAGGGATATTTCAATCAAATCATCGGAATCATCATTATCTATAGATTCATGCGTATCATTATTTTCTTCCAAAGCAACGGTCATTCTCTCAATAAATTCTTTGACATAGGCATTATGAGCATAGTTTTCATGGCAATATTTAAGTATGTAAAAAAATTCAGATTCGTAGAGAGTAATATCATACTTTTCAATCAAAGAAGCAACTTCATAAGCACCCTTAAAAGCAACAAATTCTTCAATTTGTTCGATATCATAGTAACTATAAACACCCTTTGCATAAGAAGATAAGATTTCATTTTCATTAAACTCACAAAGGTAGGGAAGGTGTTTTTTAGGGTTCTTAGAGCAACAAGTAAAACCACAAATTTCATACAGATTCCAAGCATAACACAGCAATATGTTTATTTGATTCCATAAGAGTCTCCCTTTTTCAGACAAACGGTGATGCACAAAATGAGCATGCTCATCTAAAGATTTCCCATCAACTAGGCTAGTTGGGGTTTTAGCACGAGCGCATAAGGATCGAAGATGATCCAAGTAGAACACTTTAAGTGGATCCATATCAATAGATTTTCAGCAAGCGAAGATGCAAGCATATAGAAGGCACATGGCAACACGAGCAAACAAAAGGACGAACGGAAAAGAGAGGGCAAATAAAACGGCAAGGGTGAAGTGGGGGAGAGGAAAACGAGAGGAAAATGGCAAATAATGTAATGCGGGAGATAAGGGTTTGTGACGGGTACTTGGTATGTTGAATTTTGCGTAGACTCCCCGGCAACGGTGCCAGAAAACCTTCTTGCTACCTCTTGAGCACTGCGTTGGTTTTCCCTTGAAGAGGAAAGGGTGATGCAGCAAAGTAGCGTAAGTATTTCCCTCAGTTTTTGAGAACCAAGGTATCAATCCAGTAGGAGGCCACGCACGAGTCCCTCGCACCTACACAAACAAATAAATCCTCGCAACCAACGCGATAAGGGGTTGTCAATCCCTTCACGGTCACCTACGAGAGTGAGATCTGATAGATATGATAGGATAATATTTTTGGTATTTTTATGATAAAGATGCAAAGTAAAGAAAGTAAAATAAAAACGGCGCCAGAAATAGCTTGTTGTCGGGAGATTTAATATGATGGAAAATAGCCCCGGGGGCCATAGGTTTCACTAGTGGCTTCTCTCAAGAGCATAAGTATTTACGGTGGGTGAACAAATTAATGTTGAGCAATTGACAGAATTGAGCATAGTTATGAGAATATCTAGGTATGATCATGTATATAGGCATCATGTCCGAGACAAGTAGACCGACTCCTGCCTGCATCTACTACTATTACTCCACACCTCGACCGCTATCCAGCATGCATCTAGAGTATTAAGTTCATAAGAACAGAGGAACGCTTTAAGCAAGATGACATGATGTAGAGGGATAAACTCATGCAATATGATGTAAACCCCATCTTGTTATCCTCGATGGCAACAATACAATACGTGCCTTGCTGCCCCTACTGTCACTCGGAAAGGACACCGCAAGATTGAACCCAAAGCTAAGCACTTCTTCCATTGCAAGAAAGATCAATCTAGTAGGCCAAACCAAACTGATAATTCGAAGAGACTTGCAAAGATAACCAATCATACATAAAAGAATTCAGAAGATTCAAATATTGTTCATAGATAAACTTGATCATAAACCCACAATTCATCGGTCTCAACAAACACACCGCAAAAGAAGATTACATCGAATAGATCTCCACGAGAGAGGGGGAGAACATTGTATTGAGATCCAAAAAGAGAGAAGAAGCCATCTAGCTAATAACTATGGACCCGAAGGTCTGAGGTAAACTACTCACACATCATCGGAGAGGCTATGGTGTTGATGTAGAAGCCCTCCATGCTCGATGCCCCCTCCGGCGGAGCTCCGGAACAGGCCCCAAGATGGGATCTCACGGGTACAGAAGGTTGCGGCGGTGGAATTAGGTTTTTGGCTCCGTATCTGGTAGTTTGGGGGTACGTAGGTATATATAGGAGGAAGGAGTACGTCGGTGGAGCAACGTGGGTCCCATGAGGGTGGAGGGCGCGCCCAGGGGGGTAGGCGCGCCCCCTACCTCGTGGCTTCCTGGTTGATGTCTTGACGTAGGGTCCAAGTCCTCTGGATCACGTTCGTTCCGAAAATCACGTTCCCGAAGGTTTCATTCCGTTTGGACTCCGTTTGATATTCTTTTTCTGCGAAACTCTGAAATAGGCAAAAAAATAGCAATTATGGGCTGGGCCTCCGGTTAATAGGTTAGTCCCAAAAATAATATAAAAGTGTATAATAAAGCCCAATAATGTCCAAAACAGAATATAATATAACATGGAGCAATAAAAAATTATAGATACGTTGGAGACGTATCAATGACCACGACCGAATAGCTACACTACAGGGTTAACATCAGAAGTGCTGTAGAGGTCTCACCCTCGGCACTCGATAGTAACCCAGTAGTGTCGAGCAACTAAGGGGAAAGTGATGTGCGGTGTCGGGGCCTGGTCTTCGATCCCGTTGATCGGGTCTTCAATGATGAAGGAGGGGCAACAAGGACAAGGTGGGAGTCACTGATGGATCACTAACCAACCTATACTAAGCAGTTTAGGATAAGCAGGTAGGTAACAATGAGCAGGTTACAAAAGCAGGCTATGCATTAGAATAGGAGCAAACAATAACAGTAGCAAAATCTAATGCAAGCATGAGAGAATGGAATGGGCAATATCGGGATGATCAAGGGGGGGGGGGCTTGCCTGGTTGCTCTGGCAAGAAGGAGGGGTCGTCAACACCGTAGTCGATCGGGCCAGGAGCGGCGTCAGTCTCGTAGTCTACCGGAGAGAAGAGGGGGAAGAAACAATGAATACAATGCAAACAGAGCATCACAAAACATAACCTGACAAAACACGGTGCTAGGTGTGCCCTAACGCGGTAGTAGGTGCTACTGGCGAAGGGGGAAAACATCCGGGAAAGTTTTCCCGGTTTCGGACCTGTGTCAGACAGATGACCGGAGGGGGGAAAGTTCCATGCTCAGATAGTTATAGTCATCTGACAGGTAAACGGACCGTGTGCTCGGATTCGTCTCCTTGTTCTGAGCAACTTTCATGTTCAAAGTAATTTCATCCGAGGTACGGTTTATTTTATATTATTTTTCAAAGTTTTAATAGATATTCTGAAATTCTGGAATTATTATTAATTCGAAATTAATAGTCAAATGTTATGTGCACACACTGAGGTGTACACAGGAGGGTCTACATAGGCTGACATATGGGGCATGTTGATTGGGTTGACCCAGTCAGCATCTAACTGGTCAAAGGGTGAATAGTGCAATGGGTCCCACGTGTCATGGAGAGTAGTTGTATTTAGATTTTTCTTTTAACTAAATGGGACCCGCATGTCAATGGGCCATTAGGATAACCTAACCACTAATTAATCTAACTAACGTTAATTAGCAATACTAACTGGGCCGGCCCTAACACACACGTACGTACACAAACAGCACCACGCACACACTAGGCCATGGCCATTAGCAGTAGCAGCCGGCGGTAGCATGCACCAAAAACATAGCAGCGATATCAGCAGCCGCACGCAGTAGCAGCAAGAATATCAAGCAGCAGCAACCAGCAGGAGCGCCAGCAGGCAACAGGGAGCAGCAGCAGCAGCTAGGCATTGCAGTGGTGGCAGCAGTAAGCAGCAGGCATCAGTGGCACGAGCAACAGTAGCGCAAGTGGCCAGGAGCAGCAGCTGCGGGCGCGAGAGGCAGCCGTGCTAGGCGGGGCAGGGGCGCGGCGACCGGCCGACGCGCAGGAAGGCGCGCTGGTGGACGCGGCCGTGGCGTGGCACGCGGGGCAAGGCGAAGCCAGGGGAGCCTAGGGTGCAGGCTGGGCGCAGCGAGCGCGGGCGCGACAGTAGCGGCGCTAAACGACGATAAAGTAGACGGGAACAAAGGGGAATCGGACGAGGGCCTCACAGCGGTCCTCGATGACGTGCTCAGGAGGCCGGGGGAGCGCCGGAAGGAGATCCGGGACGAGGAAGCGGCGACCGGACGCGGGGAAGACGCCAGATGGCGAGCGCTCGGGGCCTCCTAGCTTGAGTCGATGCTCGTAGTCGAAGCAGGGGAAGGTGGCGCAGCTTCTGGACGCCTTGGCGCGACGAGGGGAGGCCGGTGGCTGCGGGATCGGCGCGGCGCGACCATGGATGCAGACGGTCGAGATCGGGATCGAGTGTGGGGGACGATGTAGAAGAGGGGAAGTGGCTAGGGTTCGGCAGGGGGAGGAGGGCGTCGGGGCGTCCTCTTATCCACAGGGAGAGAGCGGGGATGGCCGCCACGGGACCAGGGGCGCCATGGGATGGCCGCCACGACCCCCCCCCCCCCCCGCCTCCTGTAGCGAGGTTGGGGATGAGGTGGAGGTGGGCTGGCCCAATGTTGTTAGATGGGCCAAAGTGCACAATGGCACTAGAGCCCATTAACACATAGTAGTTAGGCCTTTCCCTTTTATTTTATTGTTACACTGATTGCAGAATATGTTTGCAATATTTTGAGCTGTCAATTGGTCTTTGTAAAAATGTGGAACTTGGCCACATAAATACATTACAATATTTGGCACTACCACAAAAAGTTTGGGAGGAGTTTGAATTGATTTGGATTTTTCTCAAATGGAAAAGCATTTAAAAAATGCTGATTTGGAACTGCTTTAATTCCCAGGGGAAATTAGCTATCTCAAATGATGTTGACTCACTCATGACATTTAGTTAGTGAATATTTGCAACCCAGCGAACATTTTTGTTTTACTGTTTGGAGAATTAATTTATTTGACTTTATTTTAAAATTGAATTTGAATTGGTTTTGAATCAAAGTGAGATTAGCAACAGTAACAGTGATGACTTGGCATCGTTAGTAGGGGATTACTATAGCTTGATTATCCGGGCATTACAAATCTCCTCCACTACAAGAAATCTCGTCCCGAGATTTAAGAGGTGGAGTAAGGGGGAAGCTATAAGGACAAATGTCTGAAAGGATCAGCATCCGGTAGTTATCTCAAGGAAGGAGACTTTAGAAGCACCAGGACGTATCGAGAGTGCTATACAGAGATTCAACAAGTTTTAACCAGGTAGGCATCCAGCTGATGCCTAAAATAGGTGATGAAGGGGTTCAGAGCAAAGAAGAATAATGTTGCCTCTGATACCGAAATGAAACATGGTGAGGAAGTTAGCTCGTGTATTACATACGAAGCCGAGTGCCAAGAATAATTCGGAATCAAGGTTGTACAGGATAGTCAGGTTTCGATCCTCTGAAACTGTGGGTTATGGGCCCACCATGTGGGTTGAAAGTAGGAAGGGCGCTGACATCTTACACGGTCATGATAGCAAGGCAGGTCAGAGGATAGCCTGTCAGTTATGTTGGCAACAACATTGGTACCAAGGGCGAGGGACGAAGAGAACCATTTTCCTGCTCGTTAAGACGAGGCGGACCAATAGGCAAAGTTCTCATCCATCGGTGGTTACCGGAATGTCATCAACAATAGTAACAAGGTCTTGCTGACAGAGCTTGTACAGCAAGGTGTTTACATGAGCAGGGAATTATTTCTGCTTATAACATATATAGATCACAAGAAGGTTAAACAAACCAATGGAAAGGAAAAATGAAATTATCGGATTAATCAGACCAATGGAAAGGAAAATGTGTTTACACACAAGAATTGGGAGTATATCCTTCCCAAGGGGAAGCGGAGCAGGATATACATGATATGACAGCAAGTTCAAAAGCATTTAGATAAAGGGGCGAGGGAAGAATCATGATATTACCCGTACAACGGTGTTTGGACAATAGATCAAGAAACATTCGACAATGTGCTTCCAATGTTCTTGTTGATATCCGGAATACCTCAGTCATGCTTCGAGGTAGAATTAACATGGTGTTCCAAGTAGGGGTTGGAGTTGAAGATCACAAGAAATACTCAAGGATCAATTGCAGGAATAGCAAGGAGTCCAAGGTATAACCAAGACATGATCAAACATTTCTTGGAAAGAAGACAAGGGGGTTGTCGATGATAACTCAAATCATCGAAGGTCAAGGATGGTATTTCTCACCATGAATTCAATTGTCATCTCAACAGAAGTCAAAATGTTGATGTTGATCACGACGCATTCGTCAAGAGGCTCTATGAAGATGCCATCGAGAAGCGATGCCATCAAGCAACAAGAAGGATGAAGTGAAAGGCTATTGGAACCACGGATACGACACAAGCTCGAAATCAAGCTTCTTGTTCGAGGTGAAATGATAAGATGAAGAAGATCGACCTAAGCTTAGCTTGTCGTCGGAATTTGCTCTGGGAAGAAGGACCGGGTAGCACAGTTAAAAATTTGCTAGATAATGATATAGCCGATCCGGATAGGAATGATGTGATGGAGTATCATTCCAATGAGAATTTACAAGAGGTAGTGCAATGACACAATATCCTCGAGATAACAGGGGGCACTACTCGAGGTAGATCAAAATAGAGGTTGGACAGATGAAATGATGTGCAGAAGACAAGTGTTTTAACTTGTCCGGGAAATGGAATCATGGAGAAAATATGGTCGGAACCACGATTGCAAAGAATCAATTTAAAGATGCAAGAGGAGCTTATACCAAGGGAACATTTGATTATAAGAGAAGCTTCCATGATAAGATCTACATCGTGTCAATGGGCATGAACACAAAGTTCAAGGTCGACTCCCATTTCTTCAATGCATAACCTCTCATTTACTTCTCGCTTTTGATGAAGTTGTAGTGTAGAAATTTTTATCCGGCGTAACACCAGTAGAGTATGACCCATAGAAATTTCCGGGTTCACACAAATTAGGGAAAGCAATAGTTCAACCCGTCGGGGCATCTTAGGAACATTTGCAAAACTTCAGAGGTAATTAACTCAAGCTCGGAAGCAGAGCATGGTTGACAAAGCAGAGAATACAATTTACCAAAGGCAATATGTATCAGGGGAAGAGCGCACAAAATTTTGAATATGAAGGAAACTGTCGGATAATAATCCAACAAAGGATTCAGCGGTCCTTAATGGATCTGATGTAAGTATCAGTACTCAATCACAAGAAGGAAGGAATGCAAAGGCATTGGATTATATAAACATCTGAATAATTCGATGCTTGAGTACAAAGGATTTATGATTTCAAGTCGAAGGATCAGAAGCAGAGGCTCTGATCAAAAGATGAGTAAGTTGAATATACTTAAAGGTGCACCCGATCAAATCTTGATTGGGCAAGAACCAGCTCATAACCGGAGCGATGTTGAAGCCGGAAAGAAAATTTCCAAGGATTAATTGATGATTGCGATTATTCGCTCACACGTTGAATCCATAGGAACAGAATGACAACCACAAAGAATTTTAAAGAATATTGCTAGACATATGGAATTAATCCTAATGCAAGCAGGCAAGGAGAATCAAGAGCAATAGGCTGCAGAGGATTTTCGGAAGATCGCATAATATTTCCAAGTATTTTGGAAAGCATATGAACAACTGGGGATGAACGGGTTCAGCGAATTATCCATAGTGCAAAAAGAAGCCGCAAAGCAGAAGGCACAAAGGATTCTTGAAACAACAGAGAGTACATCTTGTAATAATAGGAGCAACTGGGTATGAAGGTACAAGCGGCAAGGATGTTATTCACGGGGATTATCTGTGGTCAGGAACTGCAAGGCAGTGGGCACAGGGTCTCGAGAAACATCGAGGAGTATCTGCAGAATCTTCTGGCGAAGCAAGCGATCATCGGTAATGTCGGGGCTCTCCGAGAGGAAGTGGGTACGAGAACCTAATGTCAGAGTTAGTAAAATGTTTAACCCGAATATAAGAGAGATCAGAATCCCAGAGTATAGATGAGGAGTAAAAGATCCTAATACCACCCATATGGCGACGTGGGCCCGTAAGCCACACATCCATGTTAGTAAAAGTTTTTGTAGTGACTAGACTCAACTTCGGCCAAGGAGTTGGAAAGGAGGCTACCTACAGGCAGTCGGCTCTGATACCAACTTGTGACGCCCTTGATTCAATCGTACACTAATTATACACGCAAATGTGTACGATCAAGATCAAGGACTCACGGGAAGATATCACAACACAACTCTAGACACAAATAAATAATACAAGCTTTATATTACAAGCCATGGGCCTCGAGGGCTCGAATACATAAGCTCGAATACACAAGAGTCAGCAGAAGCAATAATATCTGAGTACAGACATAAGTTAGACAAGTTTGCCTTAAGAAGGCCAGCACAAAAGCATCTACGATCGAAAAGGCAAGGCCTCTTGCCTGGGAGCCTCCTAACTACTCCTGATCGTCGGCGATCTCCACGTAGTAGAAGGCATCGACGGTGGCATCTGGCTCCTGGGCTCCGAAATCTGGTTGCATCAACTGGAAAGAAGAAGAAAGGGGGAAACGGGGGAGCAAAGCAACCGTGAGTACTCATCCAAAGTACTCGCAAGCAAGGATCTACACTACATATGCATCTGTATCAATGAAATGGGTTGTATCTGTGGACTAGGCTGCAGAATGCCAAAAGATAAGGGGAAAGCCTAGCCTATCGAAGACTAGCATCTTCTGGGAACCACCATCTTGCAGCAACAGGAGGGAGTAGAGTAGCATAAAGTAAAGTAGTAGAAGTGTTATCAACCTTGGCCAGAGATCCTTTCTCGACTCCCTGCGAGAAAGCAATCCTAGAGCCATACTATTCATTTCTCATATCCATGTCTCATCTCAAGTATCCAGTTCTAGTTGTATCGATCGGGATACAACTCCGATTGTCCGTTACCGTAGGACAGGCTATCGATAGATGTTTTCTTCCCTGCAGGGATGCACCAACTTACCCACCACGCTCGATTAACTCCGGTCGGACACACTTTCCTGGGTCATGCCCGGCCTCGGCCAAACAATACGCCGCAACCCGACCTAGGCTTAATTGAGAGGTCAGCAAGCCAGACTAAACCTATGCCCCCTGGGGTCATGGGCCATTGCCCCGGGAACTCCTACACGTTGCGTGGGCGGCCGATGAGCAGACCTAGCTACCTCCTTAAAAAAGGCAAGAGCTTACCAGTCCAACCCGGCGCGCGCCGCTCAGTCGCTGACGTCTAATAAGCTTCGGCTGATGCATACGACGCAGTACGCCCATACAATGCCCACGTGATGGTTAGTGCTATCAGGCCAGAGGCCCCTCGGATCAAATATCCAAACCATTAGTGGATTAGGAACGTGCGGTAACAAGCAAAGACTCACGAAAGATGTGACCCCGTTGCCCCGTCTCGAGGACTTGCGGCAAGGGCTAGGAATGCCCGGCCACGCCTCGTAATTATCTCGCGGGCACCCTCCAGGTCAACCCGTCTCCACATCACTCACGGGTACCCCTTAGGGTCGACCCGCCTTTCCAAGTAACAGCTGTAAAGTTCAAGTATCTGTGTGTCCAAACATCAAGGGGAAAACCCGAGGAATCACCCCCGGTGAATTCCACTCGATGTAATCATCAAGGTGAACGTAAGAGGAACCACTCCCGAGGTTCACACTTGTGGGGTTGCACGACAGAGTCGTATCGGAAGTGGTTAAGGCGGAGTCACCCCCGATGACCACGACCGAATAGCTACACTACAGGGTTAACATCAGAAGTGTTGTAGAGGTCTCACCCTTGGCACTCGATAGTAACCTAGTAGTGTCGAGCAACTAAGGGGAAAGTGATGTGCGGTGCCGGGGCCTGGTCTTCGATCCCGTTGATCGGGTCTTCAATGATGAAGCAGGGGCAACAAGGACAAGGTGGGGGTCACTGATGGATCACTAACCAACCTATACTAAGCAGTTTAGGATAAGTAGGTAGGTAACAATGAGCAGGTTACAAAAGCAGGCTATGCATCAGAATAGGAGCAAACAATAATAGTAGCAAAATCTAATGCAAGCATGAGAGAATGGAATGGGCGATATCGGGATGATCAAAGGGGGGGCTTGCCTGGTTGCTCTAGCAAGAAGGAGGGGTCGTCAACACCGTAGTCGATCGGGGCAGCAGCGGCGTCAGTCTCGTAGTCTACCGGAGAGAAGAGGGGGAAGAAACAATGAATACAATGCAAACAAAGCATCACAAAACATAACATGACAAAACGCGGTGCTAGGTGTGCCCTAACGCGGTAGTAGGTGCTACTGGCGAAGGGGGAAAACATCCGAGAAAGTTTTCCCGGTTCCGGACCTGTGTCAGACAGATGACCGGAGGGGGAAAGTTCCATGTTCAGATAGTTAGAGGCATCTAACAGGTAAATGGACCGCATGTTCGGATTCGTCTCGTCGTTCTGAGCAACTTTCATGTTCAAAGTAATTTCATCCGAGGTAGGGTTTGTTTTATATTATTTTTCAAAGTTTTAATAGATATTCTGAAATTCTGGAATTATTATTAATTGAAAAAAGTCCATTTTACTACCATGAACAAGGTTGGTGGTTCACATTACCCCCTGATCTATTTTTCGGTTCCCTTATCCCCTAAACAATCCCATACCGGACAAAAAAACCCTGGGTGGTATGTCTTGACTTGCAGCTGACGTGGCGCTGGTCAATGGTGGTTTTGACCTGTGGGTGGGGCCATGATGATTAACTTAATCCAAACAGAAAATTAGCCCTGTGATTAATTAGGCAGTGGGACCTGCTTCGCAGTGACTCAAGGGGTGGATTAACTAAGTGCTAACGATAGGTTTAGCCGGTGGCTAACCGGGGCACATCGGACATCGCCGGCCGGTCGATTCCGGCGGAGGATGGATGCGCGCATGGGCTCTGTGTGACCAGCGCGACGAGGCGCGTTGGCTGGTTGTAGCAGCGGGTGCTGGGGTGGCTGGTGCTGGCGACGGAAGCGAGCTGGGCGGCGGCGGCGCTCAGTGCATGCGGGCAACTGTGATGGAGCATGCAGACGAGCAAGATGAGTAGCGGGGTGGCAACCACGGGGTAGCATAAGCTTGTTGGACAACACATGGCGGCTGGGAGAGCTTGGCAGCGACGAGCTCATCGGCAATGGCGGACGGCGGCTTCGGTCATGGCGGCTACCTTAGTTGGAGGACCAAATCGACGAAGGGGGAAGAAGGTAAATGCGTAGGAACTCATAGTGAAGTCGTAGGGCATCTTTTCTGGCTCGGGGAGGCTCTGAAGTGCCCGAATCGACAACGGCGATCTTCGGATGCCAACGAGGAAGAAGATGGCGGTTAGCGTGATGCAGTGTGTCCGAGCTCAAGTTCTTCTACGGAGATGTTCAAGGCGTCTAGGCGGAGCTCCTGGACATGTTGGTATGTCAAGAGGTGGCTGGTGGACACGAGGACAGAGGGCGGCGGCGATGGTTTCTCTTGGAGACACTCGGGAGAGAGAGCTAGAGAAGGGCAGAGGAAGCTGCGAAAGAGGGAAGAGGTAGAGGAGGCCGTGCACGTCTCTATGGCGCGAAGAAAGGCCCGGGGACGCGTGGGACAGTGTGAAGCATGAGGTGGCCGTCGACGCACGAACGCCAACAACGCAACGTCCTCCTGGCGAGGGGTTGAAGACGCCCCTGCCATAGTGGGACCCACCCGTAGGTCAAATACCACCTTTGACTGTGTCCATGTCAGCATCCGGTATAGGAAAACCACCCAGGGTTTTTTTTGTCCGGTATGGGATTGTTTAGGGGGTAAGGGAACCAAAAAATAGATCAAGGGGTAATGTGAACCAGCAACTTTGTTCAGGGTAGTAAAATGGACTTTTTTCGTATTAATTCGAAATTAATAGTCAAATGTTATGTGCACACACTAAGGTGTACACAGGAGGGTCTACATAGGCTGACATGTGGGGCATGTTGATTGGGTTGACCCAGTCAGCATCTAACTGGTCAAAGGGTGAATAGTGCAATGGGTCCCACGTGTCATGGAGAGTAGTTGTATTTAGATTTTTCTTTTAACTAAATGGGACCCGCATGTCAATGGGCCATTAGGATAACCTAACCACTAATTACTCTAACTAACATTAATTAGCACTACTAACTGGGACGGTCCTAACACACACGTACGCACACAAACAGCACCACGCACACACTTGGCCGTGGCCATTAGCAGTAGCAGTCGGCGGTAGCATGCACCAAAAACAGAGTGGCGATAGCAGCAGCCGCACGCAGTAGCAGCAAGAACATCAAGCAGCAGCAACCAGCAGGAGCGCCAGCAGGCAACAGGGAGCAGCAGCAGCAGCTAGGCATTGCAGCGGTGGCAGCAGTAAGCAGTAGGCATCCGTGGCACGAGCAACAGCAGCGCAAGCGGCCAGGAGCAGCAGCTGCGAGCGCGCTAAGGCAAGGCGCGAGAGGCAGCCTCGCTAGGCGGGGCAGGGGCGCGGCGACCGGCCGACGCGCGGGAAGGCACGCTGGTGGACGCGGCCGTGGCGTGGCACGCGGGGCAAGGCGAAGCCAGGGGAGCCTAGGGCGCAGGCTGGGCGCAACGAGCGTGGGCGCGACAGTAGCGGCGCCAAACGATGGTAAAGTAGACGGGAACAAAGGGGAATCGGACGAGGGCCTCACAGCGGTCCTCGATGACGTGCTCGGGAGGCCGGGGGAGCGCCGAGGAAGGAGATACGGGACGAGGAAGCGGCGACCGGACGCGGGGAAGACGCCCGGGCGAGCGCTCGGGGCCTCCTAGCTTGAGCCGATGCTCGTAGTCGAAGCAGGGGAAGGTGGCGCAGCTTCTGGACGCCTTGGCGCGACGAGGGGAGGCCGGTGGCTACGGGATCGACGCGGCGCGACCATGGATGCAGACGGTCGAGATCGGGATCGAGTGTGGGGGACGATGTAGAAGAGGGGAAGTGGCTAGGGTTCGGCAGGGGCGAGGAGGGCGTCGGGGCGTCCTCTTATCCACAGGAAGAGAGCGGGGATGGCCGCCACGGGACCAGGGGCGCCATGGGATGGCCGCCGCGATCCCCCCCCCCCCCCGGCCTCCTGTAGCGAGGTTGGGGATGAGGTGGAGGTGGGCTGGCCCAATGTTGTTAGACGGGCCAAAGTGCAGAATGGCACTAGAGCCCATTAACACATAGTAATTAGGCCTTTCCCTTTTATTTTATTGTTACACTGATTGCAGAATCTGTTTGCAATATTTTGAGCTGTCAATTGGTCTTTGTAAAAATGTGGAACTTGGCCACATAAATACATTACAATATTTGGCACTACCACAAAAAGTTTGGGAGGAGTTTGAATTGATTTGGATTTTTCTCAAATGGAAAAGCATTTAAAAAATGCTGATTTGGAACTGCTTTAATTCCCAGGGGAAATTAGCTATCTCAAATGATGTTGAATCACTCATGACATTTAGTTAGTGAATATTTGCAACACAGCGAACATTTTTGTTTTACTGTTTGGAGAATTAATTTATTTGACTTTATTTTAAAATTGAATTTGAATTGGTTTTTAATCAAAGTGAGATTAGCAACAGTAACAGTGATGACTTGGCATCGTTAGTAGGGGATTACTGTAGCTTGATTATCCCGGCGTTACAGCATCAAACACACTAGCTCCCCAAATATCATTTTACTGTTTAATCGTCGTCGGTCAAAGATGGGGACGTGGACCTGCGTCGTGAGTCAACTCCGATGGCCCACGCCGGCGCGAGCGCGGCCGCAGCCGCCATGAGCGCGCTCACAACCTGCATTAGCGCAGCCGCAATCTGCGATCGGGCGGCTGCGGCTACTAAAACGGTAGCTGTTGCAGCTCAGATGGGGGCAGCAACATCTGCAACAGGGATAGCAAATGGCGTGAGCAGCACCGCAGCTATCCGTTCCGCGGAGGCTGCCTTAGCCCTGATGGAAGCCACCCACGCCCATGTCAAGGCCGGCCACGCCCAGCTCCTAGTGGTCACCACAAAAATCGCACGAACCTTCTCCGACAATGGTCCGCAACCCACGGTCGAAGAGGTGGCAATCGCCGAGAGCGTTCGAGCAGTCGTCCGTTCGTTTGCGACATACCTTGCCCAAACAGAGCCCGTCCAAGCCCAGCTCACGGCCTCCCACGCCTAGCTCGTGGCGGCCTTTTCTGAAGAGATGGCGGACGTGGATGACGAGATGCTTGTCGAGTATGTTGTGATGGATGCCATGGAGCCCCTTCCCCAGGAGATCGTCGGGCGCGAGCTAGACATGGATGATGCGGCGGAGATCGACGAGCGCCAGCCGGAGTAGTGGTCTTTGTTTAGAGTGACGCTCTTTTGTTAGATTAATGTTTAGGTCAGCTAGCTCTGTTTAATTGCTGAAATTGCTCGATTAAGAAGTGTGCGTGTGATGTAGGCTCTTTTGTGTACCCAAATTATGCAATGACGTGGATGACCACTGTAACCAGGGAAATTCGGACCAAAATTTGCACGTTCAAACTCATCACACACGGAATAAGCTATATGAATCGTTTGTGATGTTCACATATCGTACACAGTGCTGAATAAGGGACCGTGTCTGATGACACTTTGCACGCTAGTTTTTCACTGCAGCGAGCAAAAATATTCAGATTCCGTGGAAATATCTACCTCCCGGCTCCTCCTGACCAAAAGCCACATTTCCCCTGTTTCCGCCTTCCTTTTCAAGTTCAAACCTTCACTGGTTGCTTGCAGCGCCGCCTCCTCACCGGCGACGCTCATTCTCGCTGCTCGGCCTCGTCGATCTAGGTAGGTAATCCACACCAGACCACCATCATCCTCCTCCTTCTACATCCCACATACCCCGACCGCTGGTGCAATACCTTCCACCCAAATCACCGACCCCTCCTGCAAATAAGTGCCGCCCTAAGCCATGGTGCACGCAGTATAGCCAGGAGCTCGAGGAGCATTTGGCAGCGGAGAAGAAAATTGTGGTCGAATGCATGGATGAGGTCGCCATGGCTGCCATTCGTGCCGACCCCCAGATCTTGGAGGAGCACCTCGACGTCGAGCCACCATCGACGCCTCACGCACCGACGCCGCTACGCGGTTGGCTGCTTTAAATGATAGTTCGTGGCGTTTTCTCGAGGCCATCGTCGGTGCCTTCGACAAAGACCACGAGGTGTTTTCTCAGCGTGCCCGGGCTTACCTCAACTCTAGATCCAGCAGGTTGTTGCCCGGAGCGGCTCAGGCGACTCACCACTACAAGGAGGGCACCCATGATATGGAGGCCTTGCCCTCTTCCAAGTATAAGGAGATAATCATCATCGGTATCTCCGAGGATGATGAGTAGCTTGTCTTTTTAGCTCACTATAAGGACGTATGTTCAGCTAGCTAGCTACGCCAGTTAAGCATGTTCGGTTTACCTTTTGGATGTGCTCCTCCTGCCTATCCTTTACAAATTCTAATGAATTGTCCTATGTACTATTACTATGCAATCTGATCCTCTAGTATATATGTTCTATATATCGTGCAATGTGGTGCTCAGTTAACTGTTTGGTTAATTTGTTGTCGTGTTCAGTTAATTGTTTGGTTCAATTATGCAATATGATGTTCAATTCTTGTGGTTGCAATTTTGTATTGTCTTGCATGTGATAAATAAATCGAATTTGGTTGTACAAAATACATGAGAAACAATTACAATTGCTATATTTTGAAGTTGTTAAGCATGCTTGGTTTGGTTAACTGTCTGATCTTATAGTATGTTATATTTTGCAATGTGGTGCTCAGTTAATGTTTGGTTCATTTGTTGTGATGTTTAGTTAACTGTTTGGTTCAATTCTGCAATGCGATGTTCAATTGTTGTGGGTGCAATTTTGTATTGCCTTGCATGTGAGAAATAAATCGAATTTGGCTATACAAAATACATGAGAAACAAATATAATTGTTATATTTCCAAGTTGTTAAGCATGCTTAGTTTGGTTAACTATCTGATCTTCTAGTATGTTATATTGTGCAATGTGGTGCTCAGTTAATGTTTGGTTAATTTGTTGTGGTGTTTAGTTAACTGTTTGGTTCAATTCTGCAATGCGATGTTCAGTTTTTTTTTTTGAGAAAAACACCCACTTTATTAATTGGAAATAATGGTTACATCGTCCGTAAGAAGAGGTTACAACATTCTCCATAGGCTCCTCAAACCAATCTTACAAAAAATCGCTAGCCTAGCATGTTCATGAGCAACTTTATTAGCCACCCTATTACAATGTTCAAATCTAGTCAAAGGAAAATCACATGCCATGAAGTAGCAATCATCGAAGACTGCCGCCGCCACTCCCACAGATTGCCCTCCATTCTTCATTCTGCAATG
This sequence comes from Aegilops tauschii subsp. strangulata, assembly GCF_002575655.3. Taxonomy (NCBI): domain Eukaryota; kingdom Viridiplantae; phylum Streptophyta; class Magnoliopsida; order Poales; family Poaceae; genus Aegilops; species Aegilops tauschii. The sequence continues at coordinate 284,528,861 of NC_053036.3, forward strand.
CGGTCTTCAATTGTTGTGGGTACAATTTTGTACTGTTGTGCATGTGCGGAATAAATATAATTTGGTTATACTAAATACATGAGAAACATATACAATTGCTATATTTCCTAGTTCTTAAGCATGCTTGGTTTGGATAAATGGCTTTTTCATGTGGCTCGAATTAATCCGCTGAATCTGCAATGTGTTTATTTTTCATCAACATATTTTACTGATAGTATGCTAACACTCACTTAACCTGATCAATAACTATCTTATATGTGTTGCAGTGAAACAATGAGAGGCACTGAGGTTTACCATCAAGGTTTGCACATGGATGGTCCTTTGTGTAATAGCATATTATTGTGCAATTGTAGGAACCATTCTAATATTTAGGTTTTTAACAATTTGGTCTTGCACATGTAGGTCCTGCTGTCAGAGGTTTTGACCCATTGTTCGACCCATTTTGCATATGGGGAAATGAGATGTCCATGAATATCAGTCAATTCAAGAAACTCGGAAAGATTGTTAGGATAAAGAAACTAGCGACAAAAAACAACAAGATCTTTATCTGCACAATGAAGAAGATATCAGTGAACTACAGGATGGTACTAACTCTTATACCTTGTCTTTTTTATTCTTTTGCGCCATTTCAAAATTTAGAGAAGATATTTATGTATATCTTTGTTTTTAGGCCTTTCCAAAGTAGTTCATTGATGATTACCTCTCAAACCATCTATATGGTCGAGAGGTGAGGAAGGTATTCATATAACACCCACGGTACAATATTGAACTCTTCCTCAAGAGGATGAAGGATGGACGGTCAATCATCCACAGGCACTGGCCTAAAGTTGCAAGGACCTTCAACATCATTGAAGGCTCAATATTCGCCTTCCGCTTCAGCTATTTTCCAGATGAGATTCATCTATCTATCTACCGTATATGATGCTAATTTTCAAAGATTATAGATGTTGCGTGTGAAACTTGGTGTTGGTGCTGTTGTGTAATGCGGTAGCTAGCTATATGCATATATGGTGTAACTGAGTGTTGAAGCTATATGATGGTACTTTGATGTATTTCAATTATGAAATCCTGGTTCCGTAATACGAAAATGAAATATATTGTGTGCTTAATATGAAATGTCAATTTAATTACTAAACCGATTAATAATAACAGGCCAATTAGCCTGCTTATTCGGTTTTTCTATTGCAGACGGTTATTGAGACAACACTATGGGCGATGACCTCAGACAACCCATACAGTTTCTAGGAAGTAAATGTGTTGGATCAATGAACAATTACACACGACTTCCTCTGAAAAATTGTTTGCGTTGAGCCACCTTGCGCAAATGTTTTTAAGTGTGTGTGATGGACAACCTATGCCACACAATTTCTTCTAGGCACCATGTGTGATGCATTTAATAACGCAAACGATAAAATTTATTAATATCATCTGCAATGGCAATGCTATCACAGACGATTTGATGGGAAAGATTGTGTGTGATGTACGTGCGAACGGAAACGTTTGTCTGGAATTCACTATGTGGGATGTACATACGAACGGAAATGTATTTCTTGAATTCACTAAGTGGGATGTATATACGAACAAAAACGTATGTCCTGGATTCACTGTGTGGGATGTACATACGAACAGAAGCGATTGGGCCTGCACTAGTGAAAGGCTTGTCTTCTCTTATTTAAGATATGCTCTTAGCACAAGATGTCTCACCATGTTTTAGGAATAACTAGTTATTGACGATAAAACTAAGATATAATTCATTGTAAACATGTTTTTATTATCATCTCTAAATTACATGCAAGACTTAAAGACTTAAAGATAAAACTGCCTTATCAACCACTATACATGCCCTTAGTCAACTTTCTTTAAGTGTTTTTCTGAAAGAACAAAACCATGTCAAGACATCCCTGAGTGCATAAAGTTGGTTTGTGATGCGGAGCATCCTACAGTCATCCCACATAAACATGCCATCAGCACCCAATCACCAAGAGGACCGGTAATAAGAGCTCGTGCAAGAGCTATCGAAACCAAGATTAACTCTCTCGTTGTTGAACTTCCCTTTGACCCACATGAGACATGGCTACTACCTCAAACGAAGACACTAACAAGATAATTATGTCTTCTCAAAATAACATGGCCAAAGAAAGTTTATCCCTAAATAATCATATAGTATGGCTATGCTCCATCTTCATCACACAAAATATTTAAATCATGCACAACCCCGATGACAAGCCAAGCAATTGTTTCATACTTTTGATGTTCTCAAACATTTTCAACTTTCACGCAATACTTTGTGTGCTTAGGTACCAACGAATCAAATAAGGAGAAGATAAGGAGCAAGGCCAAACCACGGTGGAAGATGGACCCCGACAACATGGAATGGATTGTGCTCAACCCAGGAAAAACGGTACAACCGCTCAGAAAGAGCGGTGCAACCGCCCCAACTACCGATCCGCCTGGGCTCCTTTCGGATATTGAAGCGGAACAAGTCGTTACCACTCCGGTTATCCCGGTGACCACAAACCAACCGATACAACCGGTACTGCCGCCACGACTTCAACGCGTACCATCAGCCTGGGGTGAGAGGTATAACCACCCAGAACAAGCAATACAACCGGTGGACCGATACAACCGCCCCAGCTACCACTCCAACTACCGCCAGCCTGGGCTCCTTTCGGTTCCTCCCGTGACTACAAGCCACCCAATACAGCCGTACATCCGACCGGTACAACCACCCTGCTTGTGCACAATGAAAGGACCACGACCCATGTATCACTAACTTACCCCTTGAAGTATAAGTACTCGTCTCCTAGCTTCGAATTAGGGTTAGCAAAGTGCTCATATCTAGTAGAGCTTTGCTCCTTACCACCTACTCCCATGGAGATGAAGACCTCCATGTGAGAAGATCCCTAGAGGATTCAAGGCCCCTCCTAAGGAAGATCTATCTTGGATTCAAGACCTCCTTCTCCATGAGACTGGATTCAAGACCCCCTTCTCCATGAGATTGGGATGAACTAGCTACATATTTGCCCTCCTTTGTTGGATTTGGATCTTGTATATCTCATATGTAGATTTAGTACATGTGTGATTGGATCTTTTTCATTTATAAGTGTTCTTGTGTTCTTCTCTTTGATTTCCCTTTTCGTCACCTCAAGTGTGAAAGATCATAAACTAGGCTTCCACCCTACATCAGTTAGATTCCGACCTACAATCTTCACTGTAAAGCAACTCACCACTACTCTGGTCGTACTTTTTTGGATTTGAGGTCCTTCTCGCCGAAGCTTTCTTTTGCTGTCTTGATTACTTTATTTCTTTGCCCAATACTTTTCGTCTTACATAAGAGACATCCACAAGGATAGATGATGTGGTATGCTCGTAAACAAAATTTGGACAGCGCGCCAGGTTAGGATACCTACGCGTTAATTAGAAGGTATACGACCCAATCGAATCAAGATCACGAAATCTTGGACAAGAGGAACAGACCATTTAAACTCTTCTGATTGCTGGAGCTACAAATCACTGCATGAATCGCTATTCGCTAAGCACTTACATGCTTAAATTTCAACAATTATACCACGCCTCTTCCTGATTCATTTCCCATGGCACTCTCTAGCAGCCTAACACAATCTCAACATATCAAGACTCCAATCAATCTACGGAGCACCTTCATGTTTATTTTTAGAATTCTGCAGCCAAGCTGTTGTCAATAATGGTATCAAATCTTTAACTCGGAGAGGAGCAAATTCGACGAGTTTCATTGCTTTATCAAACAGCAGATCACATACAACATCAGTATGGATGGTAACTGCAATAACAATAGATCACATTAGCAGATAGTCATAGGATAAACAATATACTTCTATTGACAATAAATTGCTCGTAAGCAAGGTTCCTTCCCATCACAGCATGAAGTGAAAGGACCACTGTGTTTGAGAATGCCGTGCACGCATATGTGAACAAATAAAACTGAACTCACCATGAAAAACATGGACGCAATACACCTCATTGACAACCACTCATTCTGGCCCAATCCACAAATTGCATTCCTCCATAGACATTATTTGCAAAGCGCACGCTGACAGTGAATGCCAAAGAAGCAGCTGGGACACGCTTGCCAAGAGGCGAAGCCTCAACCAAGCGCTCAAGACCATTAATTACCTGATAACGGGTGTTGGACGAGACACCAAGGAACACACCTGAAACAATCAGGAAGATTATATTTACGTAGCTTCATTTGATGCAATTTAGCAGGACACATGTTTTACAGAAATAAATAGATAAAATTATTTGCATCATGCATTTGGCTATGATGTTGATATATCCAACTAGCATGGATTAGATTAAAAAAAGTAATTTACTACCAAAATATTGCTAAGTAATTACATGATGATACGTGCTATCCAGCTCAAGTTGCTGTTACCATAATTACTGTAGCTTTAATTTAATTTTTTGAGCGAAACTACTATGGTTTTCACTAGCAAAAGCATGTTACTAATTGTAAACATAGAAATTGTACCCTCACATCATGTGTTTAAAATAACTTCACATAAACAAGCACATCAAATACTTCCTCCATTCCAAATTAATTGAGGTTCTAGATTTGTACTAAGTCGAACTTCTTTAAGTTTGTAGAAAAATAGTATATCATGTTGATATATTTTCTACAGATTTGGTCAAACTTAAAGAAGTTTAACTTAGGACAAAGCTAGAACTTCAATTGACTTGCAATGGAGGGAGTAATTATGTATAATATTTGTACAATTATTTTAAGAGATGCTCAAATCAAAGACACAATACATAGTAATCAGCTTTGAAGATTCCAAATCACCTATTGACAGTAACAGTACATTCAACCACAAGACCTAGGAAGTGCATAGTATTCATCAAAGTAAAAGATGCATTCAAATTCTTCTCTTTGTTGTCCATTTTTGCCAAAAGTTGCCTTGATCCAACAAATGGTTATAAGTAAATAAACTCTCATGTGTGATCTATTTTCATTATATTATCGATCTTCTATTTAGCAAAATACATCCTTTAAAAAACTTCTGTATTTCAGTATACAGCACCGTAATAGAGGATTATATATACACTAATACTTCCTTTGTTCCAAAATAACTGAAGTTTCTAGGTTTGTCCTAAGTCAAACTTGTTTAAGTGTAAACAAGTTTATATAAAAACATCTAGAACACCAAATAGTCTCATGAGATTCTTTATAAAATATATTTTCGTACTATGAGTATTTGGTGTTATAGATCCTAGCACATTTTTCTATAGAGTTGGTTAAACTTACACCAGCTTGACTAGGACAAACCTAGAACTTCGATTATTTTGGAACAGAGGAAGTAAAACAGGATATCCTATCCCCAAACTGTACAAAATCGTTTATTCTCTGAGATGGTTATGAGAGTGATATTGCCATGTGGAGTGATGTGGCATGTGCCAGGTTACTCAGCAAATAGACAAAATAAAACTAATAATACAGGGGAGAGGCACTTGTCGGTGAGTCTATTCCTCATTACCCCTAGATCAAATTACTGGTTCTTTAGTTCAAATTACTTGTCGGCGTCGAGCAAAACTGGTTCTTTCTCTACCACATTTTCTTTGGTACTGTTTCTGCTGTGATATTCATTGCTATGTTCATCTGTGAATCTGTTAGCATTCTCATCTGTACTGCAATATGTTTGTTTTTGTTTTTCATCTTGCTGTACTGAATGTAATTTGTCTCTATGTTCGTATGTTCTTCATCAATTGTTACTTAGTCATCCTTCTAGCTTTAGTTCTGATGACTATCTCACAGTAGTCTACTCCCTCCGTTCCAAAAATAAGTGTCGTGGCTTTAGTTCGGGTGGAGTATCTTAGTTATCCCTCGTAATCATTTATTTCAGTAGTTTACCTTCAGTAGAACTGTATCTGTTTAAGTTTTTCTGTTGTGCTGTGCTGAGAGATTTGAGTTCTTCGAAAGAAAAATTGAATGTCCCATTCACCCTCCTCTGGTCGACATACTTAGATCCTACAGTAATATTCCTTAAGATAGGGTATCCGATTTTAACCTTCAGGGGGTTAAGGCCATCTCTAGTGTGAGGAAAAAGCGATCCGAAGACGAGAATTGGTTCCATACAATGGAGCGTGCCAATCTTGTTAGAGTTGTATATATTTAGTCGTGTACCACTTTGTATTTTCCCTGCATATTGTACCGCCCATGTACGTGATATATACTGGCCTATGGCCACCTTGAAATACAAGTTGCATATTTCCTAACATGGTATTAGAGGCGCGGGAATTTTTTTCGCATGCACAACTCATGCTCCTGTCTATCCAATCTCGCGTCGCCGCCTTCCTCCTTTTGGTCTGACGCTGCTCGCGCTACCGCACTTCTCTGGCTGGTAGTTGTTGCCTCCCCTGTCCACACATGCCTGCATCTTCCACAACGTGTTGCCGCTATTGTTCTTCTGGGTCAACACCGACCAAGGTTGCTAGGCCCCGCGTGCTCCCTCGTGCAACCGCCTGCCCATCTATTGTTCTTCAGGGTCAACGCCGACCCAGGTTGCTGGCCCCGTGTGCTCCCCCACTACCGCCCGCCCGTCCACGCCTGATCCACTGGTTCCTGCGAGCTCCAGGTCGCCAACCACCCTACGTTTCCTGCCTTGACGATTCGCTCGGCCTACAGGTGAGCAAGTCAACAACCATCTATCCGGGCCGTATCCCGTGTCCCGTGTGGCTGCGCTGCCTGCTATAGCACGGCTCTCTCCAGCCAGCCAGCCCACCGCCCTATCTCTTGTGTGGCTTCCCTACAGCTCTCTGTGGATGCGCTGCCTGCTGTAGCACCAACCGGCCATCGTTCTTGAGACTCTCCCCCGAGCAGCCCACGTCGTGGTGGGATAGAACTTCTCCGAGGTTGATTCCGCTGGGTTGACCACTAGAAAAGAAAAACGGGCAAGATGTTTTCGTCGGATACACATCTCCCTTGCTGCCCGCTGATTTTTGACGGTGTTCCCTACACTGCTCCTGTCTCAAACATGTGTCGTCTCGCAGTGCTTGGTGCTTGTCTGCCTGTGACGTCGTCCCCTTCGACGTCTTTTGCAAATTTTGTTGGTCGTTCTACACCGACTTCTACAGGAGGTCGTCATGGTCGCTCTTCTGCGACTGCTCTCGTGACCTCCGCGCATGGTGACTGTCGCTCTACACCGACTCCTCCCGCGAATTTTACTGGCAGTGTTGGTTCATACGGCTCCATTGACTACGCTTCGACAGCGCCTTCCCTTGGCGCTTGGTACTTGTCTACATGTGACATCGTCTCCTCCATCAACTTCTGCAGACAATACTTGTCATACAACACCAACTCCTCTAGCAGTTGCCTCTTCTAGCAGCTTCCACAGGTGGTGGTGGTCGCTCCTCTTCACTTGATGCCTAGGTCAACTACTTCAGTTATGTCCTTCACTGATCAGGAGATTGCGTGCCTTCACGATTTGGTGATTGTCTCTGGTTCTCCACTGTCGGGTGCATCTATGTCGCCGTCTTTACTTGAGCCCCATACTGAGCAGGAGATTACGTAACTTTGATACCTGCTACCTGCATCCTATGGTTCTCCAAGGACAGGTTCCACTGGTTCTGCTACCGACACTTCTGGCATTGTGAGGACCACCCTCTATAGAAGCAGGTACGTCCGCTGGATTCTTGATGCTGGAGCATTTTTTCATATGACTCATGATTCATCCACTCCGTCATCTATTCGACCTCTTCACTCTTCAGTTCATGTTCTTACTGCTGATGTACCTCCCTCCCAGTTCATGGCCAAGGCATTCTTAGCACTTCATCTTTTCATGTTCCTGATGTAGCTCATGTTCCTCGACTTACCATGCAGCTTATTTCTGGTGGTCAGACTGTTGACTCTGGTTATAGGGTCATTCTCGACTTCGACTCATGTTCTGTCTGGATGGTCACACCGGTGCTCTCCTTGGTGCTAGCCCCCGGCTCCGTGACTCCCAGGGCCTCTGGAAGCATGACTGGCTTCACCTTCCTCTGTTGCCACCATCGCCAGTCTCTCCGCCTCTGTTGCCTTGTCTACCAGCTCTTTTCAGCAGTGGCATCATCGCCTTGGTCACTTGTGTGGCTCTCGTCTCTCATTCTTAGTTAGGCGTGGTCTTCTTGGATCAGCCCCCGGCCGTGTGCCCTTAGACTGTCAAGGTTGTCGGCTCGGTAAACAGATACAGTTACCTTATCCTCATAGTGATACTGTGTCTCAGCGTCCTTTCGACCTTGTTCACTTCGATATCTAGGGTCAAGCTCTCTTTGCCTCAAAAGGAGATCATCGCTACTAATATTATCTTTATATATGATTTCTCTCAACATAATGGATATAATTTATGTCTTCTCGTAGTGAGGTCTTATCTACTATATAAGCGCTTTGCTACCATGGTTCACACTAAGTTCTCTACGCCTATTCGGGTGTTCCGTGCTGACTCTGCTAGAGAGTATACCTGCAAGATGTTGGAGTTCTTGCTGAGCAGGGCACTCTTGCTCGGTTCTCTTGTCCTGGTGCTCATGCTAAGAATGGCGTGGTTGAGCGCAAGCATGGTCACCTTCTTGAGATGGCTCATGCGTTGATGATTGCCACCTCTCTTCCACCTCACTTTTGGGCCGAGGTTGTATCCACCTATCTCATCAACCTTCAGCCATCCACTGTTATGTTCTGCAGGGTGGCGTTGCTTTCGTGCGTCTTTTTCTTAGTTCTCTTGATTAATCAGCGCTTCCTCTGTTTGGTTGTGTTTGCTATGTTCTTCTTGCCCCTCGTGAACACACCACACCAAACTGACCCTCGATTTGTCAAGTGGTCTTCTTACGGTACAGTGATGAGCATAAGGGCTATCGTTGTTCGGATCCTGTCAGTCGTCGGATGCGTATTTGTCGGGATGTAACTTCTGATGGGTCTCATCCCTTCTACCCGCGTCCATCTTCATCAGCCTTTCTAGTGGAGGATATCTCTTTTCTCACTTTTCCCGACACTCCTACCACTCTTGTTGAGCCCTTTGTCCATCCGCCCTACTGCTCCTACTTCTCCGACTATTGCAGATCCGACACCATCTCCTATGGTTTCCTCACCTCACTTATCACAAGATCCTATACCTTCATCACGAGTAGCTTCCCCATCTCCATCACCTGAGTTTATCCCGGTGATTCCTCCTTTTCTTCCATCTTTTCCTCACTCTTATACTCGTAGTCCACGTATTGTGGATGCGTCTACTGATGCGCCCTCTACTTCTGATGTGTCATCTTCCTTGTCTTAGCTTACTTATGGCTTGCATCCTCATCTGATTCGGTCTGTTGATCGCCTTGGTTTTCCAAACACTGGCGTTGCTGTTCTTGAGCCGACTTCTTATCATGATGTTTGTTGTTCATCCCGAACGGCAACTTGTGATGGCAGGAGAGCTTGTTGCTCTTGAGCGCACCAACACGTGGGATCTTGTTTCTCTTCCTCCATGTGCCAACACTTTTAAGTGGGTCTACAAGGTTAAGACTCACTCATATGGTTCTCTTGAGCACTACAAAAGCTCATCTTGTGGCTCGAGCTTTCAGCAGAAGCATGGTTGTGATTACGATGAGACTTTTGCTCATGTGGCCATGTGATCACTATTAGCACACTTCTTGTTGTGGCCTGTGTTCACCACTAGTCTGTCTCAGCTTGATGTTAAGAATGCCTTTCTTATGTGGCCATTTGACCACTATAAGCACACTTCTTGTCATGGCCTCTGTTTGCCACTAGTCTGTCTCAGCTTGATGTTAAGAATGCCTTTCTTAGTAGTGAGTTGTGTGAGGAGGTTTACATGCAGCCACCACTTTGGTAGTTTGTTCCTAACGACATGGTCTGTCATCTTCGTCGCTCTCTCTACGGCCTTAAGCAAGCACCTCGCACCTGGTTTCAGCGTTTTGCCTCTATGGTGACTACCGCTGGTTTCTCAGCAAGTGCTCATGTTCCCGCGTTGTTTATCCGCCTTTCTACTCATGGTCGGACTCTTCTTTATATGCTGATGACATGATCATCACTGGCGACGATCCTGAGTACATTGCCTTTGTGAAGGCACGTCTTCTAAAAAGCACGGACACGGGGACGGAAAGACGGGGATACGCATACGGGGACACGGGATACGACATTTTTCAAAAACAGCCATTCGGGGATACGGTGGGGTATATAAATATGTAGAAAAAATACTAGCATGTAATAAAGATTTAATGATAATTTTTAGATCAGAGATTTTGTACTGGATATATGTTTTTTGTAAAGGAGTTTCTGGATATATGTTTGCCTCATTTCTATTGATAAAAGACTTTGGGGCAGCCCATTGTCCATACGAACAATACATCAGGCCCATGTAGCTCTCCACTCAGAGCCCATATAAGGTCCAGTTCCTGAAACCCTAGACTAGTCAGCTCCTCTAGCCGGTCTCTTCTCGTTTCCTCCAGCCGCCTGAGAGCTGCAGAGCAGCAGAGAGCAGAAGAAATGACTGCGCTGCCGCTTATATCTTCTTCCTCTCTGCTGGCTGCAGTCCCTATCTTTCTCCGCCTCCTTGTCCTCGAACGCCTTGCCATCTTCCTCTCTGCTTGATGGATGTTCTTCGTCGGGGGAACAGCTGGGCTTGGGGGAAGCAGCGGCAGTGGCGGCGAGCCGGCGACCAGAGAAGCGAGTTCAGGCAGCTGCAGTCTCGAGCCTAGGCTGCAGCGGCGAGGCTGGCTCCCGAGTCCCCACCGTGTCCACACCGTATCTGCCGTATCTGGACTCCTTTCCCCTTTTTTAAGTTCGGAAAAGATGGGATACTGCAGGATACGTGTATCCCGGCATATCCGCGCGTGTCCCCGTATCCCCCCGTACTAGGACGGCAATTCGGCAGTTTCTGCCGTATCCATGCTTTGTAGCACGTCTTAGTGGGCAGTTTCTTATGTCTGATTTAGGCCCTCTTCGCTACTTTCTTGGGATTGAGGCCTCTTCGACATCTGATGGCTTTTTTATTTCCAAAGAGAAGTATATCCAGGATCTTCTTGTTTGTGTTGTTCTTACTGATGTTCACCTCCATGCTACTGACGATGACCCCTTGTCTGATCTAACGCGTTATCATGATTTGTTGGGAGTCTTGTCTATCTAGTTGTCACTTGTCCGGATATCTATCATGTACATATTTCGAGTTAGTTTGTCTCTCCTTCCACTTCGGTTCACTATAGTCACCTTCTTCGTGTTCTCCGATATCTTCGTGGCACAATCTCTCACCGTCTGTTTTTTCCTCGTTCCAGTCCATTACAGCTTCAAGCCTATTCAGATGCTACGTGGGACAGTGATCCCTCGGATCACCATTCACTTTCTGTTTACTGTATTTTTCTTGGTGGCTCTCTCATTACGTGGAAGATGAAGAAACAAACTGCAGTGTCTCGTTCGAGTGCAGAGGCTGAATTATGAGCTATGGCTCTTTTGACTGGAAAGGTGACTTGGTTATGGTGGTTACTTCAGGAGTTTGGTGTTTGTGTCACTACACCTACTATGCTATTGTGTACATGTGTTATAAGTATTGCACACGACCCTGTGAAGCATGAGCTCACCAAACATATTGGTGTTGATGCTTCTTTTGTGCGTGCTAGTGTGCACGATCATGTTATTGCTCTTCACTGCGTCTTCCGAGTTACAGTTGGCGGATTTCTTTACGAAGGCCCAGATTAGAGCACAACACGGCTTCTATCTCTCCGAACTCAGTATTGTTGATCCACCATGAGTTTAAGAGGGGGTGGTCTTAGCGTCGTATATATTTATCCGTGTACCACTTTTTATTTTCCCCGTTCTATAAGGGGTTTTCTGCATATTGTACCACACATGTACATGTATATATACTGGTCTATGGCCACCTGAAAATACAAGTTCATACTCCCTTCGTCCCAAAATAAGTGTCTTAAGCTTAGTACAATTTTATACTAAAGCTAGTACAAAGTTAAGACACTTATTTTGGGACGGAGGGAGTATTTCCTAACAGACCCAATGTGTTAGAAGTACAAAGCGAACCAAGAAGTTGGTTCGGTTCTTATCTATTTAAATAATGTTTGTGTGACAAGGTACAAAAACCTGACCAGAGGATCACGATGGCCATGCAAAACAGTTCGCACTAGCAGGAAACAGAAAATTGTTTATTTTTGTTGTAGGTCCCATCGTTGGTTGAATAGCACATCTATACATTGGAGAGAAAACTCAACCATTGGTAAATCAGCCTTTTCTCCTCAAACCGGCGCTACATGAGACATGGCCTAAATAGTCAAGTGGTCAAACCTCACGGAGTATGTGAACTTTATTTCAATATTCAATGTATAATCTGGCTAAGGTAAAACATCACTTACCCCACAAAGCAGAAGTTTTTAGAAGAGGTGGAACAGGTACGTCATTCTCTGACTTCTTCACACTCCTGCATTACAAATTTGAAGGAAATAGTAAGTTCTGAGATGCATAAACAAAAACGTGGATGTATTATGCTGATGTTCTCAGGAAAGTACTCTTATCAGATAATACACTAATACAAATAAAAACAGATTGTGTTTTGTTGTACGTAAATTATAATTATATCATGCACAGAAATACATTCAAAATCAGGACTAAGATGGAGCAAACAGCGTTTGGAAAATATCTGCTTAACATAGATTGTGGAGTATAATGGCAACATATTTTATAACCAGTATTGTAACATCATGCTTGTTTCATCTAAGAACTTCATCTCAACTAGTAACTGCATAGATTAGCAATCTCTGCGAAAAATTAGTCACTCACTTAGGCACGCCCGGGCGTGCTGATTAGAGGCAAAATGCCTCGCTTTGGCCCTGAGGGAGGTGGGTTAGGCAGCCAGCGAGGTACTCTGGTGGCAAGAACGGCTGGAGAGGAGAAGTGGAGCAGGGAAGGAGGGGGGAAGGAGAAGCGGAGCAGGGAAGGGAGCAAGGGAGAGAAAGAGATAGAGGAGAGCAGATGGACAGTTTGGATTAGGACATATAGACGTTTTAGACTAGGTTGGCAAGCTAGGGTTCCATAATGGGCCTTATTGGGCTAGTTAAGTTGCAAGAAGGAGAGGAGAAGTGACGTGAAGCATCCCATGGACATCACCATGGAGGCATGGATCCCCCATCAAATCCAAGTAGACCAATTACAAGAGAACGTGCATGAGCTATACAAACCAAGGTTACCTCACTCCTCTTCGAGCTCCATATTCACTCATGTGAGACATGGCTACTACCTCAATCTGAGACCCTTTGCATACTCGGGCAGAAGGGTACCTAGTGCGAAGGAACAAGGAAGGCCAAACCACAGAAGAGGAACAAGAAGAACAAGTAGAGAAGAAGAGGCTCCTCCCGCCAGGAGGCCAGACAATCTGGCCACATTAAGGCTGGACAGTCCAGGGCCAACCGAGTGCACCCGGACAACCCGGCACCTGTCTGATTCAAACCGAGCGCAACAAGACATCTGGCCGGACAGTCCGGCACCTTTCCATTCCCTAGAGACCTACTTCACCCTCTACGTGTTATAGTTACTCCTTGCATCTCCCGTGATAATTGTCCCACATATTTGGTCGAGGCTCAAAGAGAAGTGGTGAAAAGGAAGAAAAAGTACACAAAAGGAGAAAGAAAAGGGTACAAAGAACTTATAAGCAAAAGAGTTAGAGCAGCAAATACTTGTGCAAAGGATGTATCAGATAGGAACATGTTACGCTTGTCATCGAAGGTTGGTGCCAAGTTTCCCGTATATGGCCCAAACATGCAATCAAGCTTTTTTTTTACGGGAAGGCCTACATGGCTAGCTTTATTTATCAATGACTGGTACATCGTCCACAAGAAGATTTACAATAAAATTCGGTGGTGCATCAACCCACACAGACGGATTGTTTACACTCCCCCACCTAGCTAGCTCATGAGCAACTGCATTTGACTCACGATTACAATGCTCTATGGAAACCTTCCCAAAATCTTGCAAGAGGGTCATGCACTCCTCCAGAATAGGTGCCACTACCATGCCTTGGCCTTCATTATCCTTTATGGCATCTGTAACAATAATATTGTCCATCCTTACTAACACATTGTTGCATCCCAAATTCTGGAGGAACTTGAGGCCTTCTCTCAGTGCAGCCGCCTCTGCGCAAACCACATCAGCTACATGAGTTAGTTTTGCCGTGGCTGCTCCAATGAAGTTACCGCGGTTGTCTCGCACTATGGCTCCACATCCTCCTGATTGTTCGCCCACATATGACGCATCCACATTCAGGACCTATTGATTTGCAAGAACCACCGGCCACTTATTCAGTCTACGGGAGCTCTTCGTTTTCCCAGCAGCACGGACGAAGTTCAGAGTTACAGCTGTTGGAAAACTTGTAATCCTGTCGCACCTCTTGTCACGTAGTTTTTGCTTTCTGCAAATAAACCTGACCATGCAGCGTGAGCGTGTTCACGTCCTGGTCAGAGTAGTAGCTAGGTAGGCTTGCACGTTGCTACATCTAGCTCGTGGGATGGCACGAGCAACGGCTGTAACGGCGGAGCCTTGTGCGTGGTCAAGGGACGTGGGATGGCACGTCCGCATAGCTTGGTCATGGCGCAAGATTAGGATCAATCTGTTAGTCTGTTGAGCTGTTAATAAAAGGAGAAAACCAGAAAAGCTGCATAAGTTGCACGCAGCGCAAAACTCTCTTTCTCTCTCGTGTGTGTGTGTGAGTTCATCGTCTGAATTCTTCCCTGGTTCAGCTACAACAAGTGGTATCAGCGCGCCCGCACGCAGAGCCGCGGGCGGAGCCCCGTGCGGCATGGAGGACGCGCTGTGGTCGTTCGGGAGAGCACCAGGGAGGTCGGCGGCGGCGACGTCGTCTGGCCCATGCTGACGCGGACCAACTATGCCCAGTGGTCCGTGGTCATGATGGTGAACCTGCAGGCGAAGATGCTCTGGGACGCGGTCGCGACGGGGGATGCCCCGGTCCGCGAGGATCGCAGTGCGTTGGCGGCGATACTGCGCTCCACGCCGGAGGAGATGCACGCGTCGCTCGCCACCAAGGAGACGGCGAAGATGGCGTGGGACACCATCAAGATTCAGCGCGTCGGCGTTGAGCGCGTCCGCGAGGCGAACGCGCAGAAGCTCCGCAAGGAGTTTGAGGCCATGTCGTTCCGGGATGGCGAGACGGTGGACAAGTTCTCCATGCGCATCTCAGGGCTCGCCGGTTCTCTCCGCTCGCTCGGGGACACACTTGAAGAGGTAAAAGTCGTTCGCAAGTTCCTGCGTGTTGTTCCTGCCAAGTACTCTCAGGTGGCCATCACCATCGAGACCATGCTCGACGTCACGACCATGTCGGTGGATGAGCTCACCGGCCGGCTGCGCGTCGTCGAGGATCGCCTGGAGGAGGACAACAACGACGGCGGCTCGGGTGGCCGTCTACTTCTCACTGAAGAGGAGTGGTACGCCCGTCTGAAGGACAAGGAGCAGGGCGGCAGCTCCTCCGGTGGGAACGGCGGACGTGGCCGTGGCCGTGGCGGTGGGCGCAACAACAGCGGGCGAGACAAGGCGCCGAAGCGCAATGGCAAGTGCCACAACTGCGGCGTGTGGGGGCACTTCGCCCGCGAGTGTTACAAGCCGCGCCAGGAGCGGCGTGAAGGCGGCAAGGAGGCCCACCTCGCCCAAGGAGAAGACGACCAGCCGGCAATCCTGCTGGCTCAGGTGTGCGACGAGGTCGTGCATGACGCGGCGCCGGAGGAGAACGGCGGGCGCGATGACGCCCCAACAGGCGTGGCATTGGCGCCGAGCGGCAGCCGCGGCAACAGTCCGGGCGCGACTGAGGTGGTGAACCTCAACGAGGAGCGCGTCGTGCCGGTGGACGCGGGCGCCGGGGTGTGGTACTTCGACACCGGCGCGAGCAACCACATGACCGGCGACAAGGAGCTGTTCGCCACGCTTGACGAATCGATCAAGGGCAAGGTCAAGTTCGGGGACGGATCGCTCGTCAGCATCTGTGGGCGCGGCACGATCGTCTTCGAGTGCCGCCAGAAGGGTCACCGCGCGCTCACGGACGTATACCTGATCCCGAGGCTGCGCAGCAACATCATAAGCCTCGGCCAGTTGGACGAGCTCGGCTGCAAGACGGTGGTCGAGGGCGGCGTGTTGGAGCTGTTCGACCGCGACCGTGCGCTGCTCGCGCGGGTGGCGCTCCAAAAACAGGCTGTACACCATCAGGCTGAAGATGGCGGCGCCCGTGTGCCTCCTGTCCGTCATGCAGGACGAGGCCTGGCTGTGGCATGGACGCTACGGTCACCTGAACTTCCGCTCTCTCCGCGCTCTCGCTGAGAAGGGCATGGCGGAGGGCGTGCCGTCGATCGAGCGCGTCGAAGAATTCTGCGACGGGTGCGCTCTTGGGAAGCAGCACCGTGTCCCGTTCCCGCAGGCGTCCAAGTATCACGCCGAGCGTGGGCTCGAACTGGTCCACAACGACTTGTGCGGGCCGATCAAGCCAGCCACGGCGGGCGGCAACAGGTACTTCTTGTTAATGGTTGATGATCATAGCCGTTTCATGTGGATCGAGGTGATCAAGTCCAAGGATGAGGCGTTCAAGCGCTTCAAGCGGGTCAAGGCGCTCGCGGAGGCGACGCCGGGCAGGAAGCTCCTGGCGTTTCACTCCGATCGCGGTGGCGAGTTCAACTCCGCCGTGTTCCGGGAGTACTGCGACGAGCACGGCATCAAACACTGCACCACCGCCCCTTACACACCACAGCAAAACGGCGTCGTCGAGCGCCGCAATCAGACGGTGGTGGAGATGGCGCGCTGTCTTCTGAAGAGCATGGGCGTGTCGACGATCTTCTGGGGCGAGGCCGTGCGCACCGCGGTCTATCTGCTGAACCGCGCGCCCACACACAGCCTGGACGGACGAACTCCGTACGAGCCGTGGCACAACCGGAAGCCCAAGGTACATCATCTTCGTGTATTTGGATGCGTAGCACATGTGAAGCGCCTCGGCTCCGGCATCGACAAGTTGGCCGATCGCTCGACGCCCATGGTCTTCGTCGGCTACGAGGACGGCGCCAAGGCCTATCGGGTGTACGACCCGGCGACGAAGCAGCTGCGCGTCACGCGCGACGTGGTGTTCGAGGAGCACCGGAGATGGGACTGGAGCGGCGGCGCTGACGCGACGCCTACGTCGTGCGCCACATTTGAGGTGGTGTACCGTGACCTGCCGACCGGCGGCACCACGATCTGGGCGCAACACCGCAGCTCGGCACGCCCGAAGGGCCGGGCCTGGACAGCTCACCGCAGGCAACGCCGGACATGCCGGCCCCGCGCGCCCACAACTGGGCGACGCCACCGTCGTGTGACACAGGACGGCATGACGCGGCGACCGGCGCTGCGCTGCGGTACAGGCGCATGGCCAGCATCGAGCAAGAGCTCGACGACGCCTGGGAGGAGGAGCAGGTGGAGGTGAACCACCTCTGCTTGCTAGCCGCGGAGGAACCAGGCGGCGTTGAGGAGGCAAGAAGGGATCCCAGCTGGAGGCGCGCGATGGAGGATGAACTGGACGCGATCAGGAGCAATGGCACCTGGGAGCTCGCCGCGCTCCCGCCTGGTCACGTCGCCATTGGCCTCAAGTGGGTGTTTAAGGTCAAAAAGGATCCAGCTGGCAACATTATGAAGCATAAGGCGAGGCTTGTCGCGAAAGGATATGTGCAGCGGCAGGGGGTGGACTTCGACGAGGTCTTCGCTCCAGTGGCGCGCATGGAGACCGTGCGCGTCCTGCTCGCGCTCGCCGCGCACTCCGGGTGGCAAGTCCACCACATGGACGTCAAGTCCGCGTTTTTGAATGGCGAGCTGGTCGAAGAAGTGTACGTGCACTAGCCCCCCGGCTTCATCGACTCCGACAACGAGAACAGGGTGCTCAGGTTGCGCAAGGCGCTCTACGGGCTGCGCCAGGCTCCGCGCGCCTGGAACGCCAAGCTCGACGGCGAGCTCACCAACCTAGGCTTCGAACGAAGCCCCCTGGAGCACGCCGTGTACCGAAGGACAACTGAAGCGGGCGTCTTGCTTGTCGGCGTGTACGTCGACGATCTGGTGATCACCGGCACTGACGAGGAGATCGAGAACTTCAAGGAGCAGATGCACCAGCTGTTCGACATGAGCGACCTTGGTCTCCTGAGTTATTACTTGGGGATCGAGGTTAAACAGCGTGAGGGCATGATCACGTTGTGTCAAAGCACCTATGCAGAGAAGGTGCTGGAGCAGGCAGGTATGAAAGACTGCAACCCGAGCCACACGCCCATGGAGCACCGGCTGCAGCTGATCAAGGGCGACACCGGCGGCGGCATCGACGTCACCAAGTACCAGAGTGTTGTTGGGAGCCTATGCTACCTCTGCAACACTAGGCCGAACATCACACACGCCGTCGGCATCGTCAGCCGGCACATGGAGGCGCCGGGCGCGCCGCACTGGGCGGCGGTGAAGCAGATCCTCCGCTACGTCCGAGGGACCTCTGGCTATGGATGCTGCTACAGAAGGACCATGGAGGAAGCCGAGCTGGTGGGGTACAGCGACAGTGACCTCGCCGGCGACGTCAACGATCGCATGAGTACAACTGGGGTGGTGTTCTTCCTCAATGGCAGCCCGATCACATGGACATCATAGAAGCAGAAAGTTGTCGCCCTCTCCTCTTGTGAAGCAGAGTACATGGCGGCGGCGTGCCAGGGCATCTGGCTGAGGCGTCTCTACGGCGAGCTTGCCGGGCATGACCCCATGATGGTGAAGCTGTTCATCGACAACAAGTCAGCGATCGCGCTGAGCAAGAACCCGGTGCATCACGATCGGAGTAAGCACATTGACATACGTTTCATTTCATTCGTGAATGCATCGAGGATGGAAAGGTGCAGGTCGAGCATGTTGGGACTGAAAGACAACTTGCTGATCTGCTCACCAAGGCACTAGGGCGCGTCAGATTCAGCTTGCTGCGTCAGTGGCTTGGTGTCGTCGAAGTGAAGGGATCTTAGGCAACAGGATTAGGTGATGATTTGTTGGAAAACTTGTAATCCTGTCGCACCTCTTGTCACGTAGTTTTTGCTTTCTGCAAATAAACCTGACCATGCAGCGTGAGCGTGTTCACGTCCTGGTCAGAGTAGTAGCTAGGTAGGCTTGCACGTTGCTACATCTAGCTCGTGGGATGGCACGAGCAACGGCTGTAACGGCGGAGCCTTGTGCGTGGTCAAGGGACGTGGGATGGCACGTCCGCATAGCTTGGTCATGGCGCAAGATTAGGATTGTCTAATGCCCCTAGCACCTCATGCACTTGATGAAATTATGTGCTTAGGCATCTCATTAGCAAATTTTTTGTTGGTTACTTTGATGATCATCCCATTCATGTTTCCGAAGTACTTGAAGTGCTAAGAAATGAGAAACTTCTGCCAATCTTGAAAAGTGCACATTTTGCACCACTCACTCACTTTTCTTGAGCTTCATTGTTTCTTCTCATGGCATTGAAGTAGATTAATCTAAGAACGACGAGATTCAAAATTGGCCACAACCCACGAATTTGATGCAAGTCTGTAGTTTTCTTGGGTTAACCAAATTTGATCGACGTTTTGTCAAGGATTTTAGCACTATTGCTTCACCATTGGATGCTCTTTCCAAAGACGGTACGTGTTTTACTTGGGGTCCTTCGTAAAACAAAGCTTTTCTTAAACTTAAGCATCGCTTGGCTCATACCTCATTGCTTGTTTTGCCGGATTTTGCAAAAACATTTGAGATTTGAGTGTGACGCTAGTGGTACCAACATAGGAGGCATGCTTATGCAAGAGCGTAGACCAGTAGCTTATTTTAAAGAAAAACTAGCCAGCGCGCCATTAAACTATCCCATTTATGACAAGGTACTGTATGCTTTGGTTCGTGTCTTGCAAATTTATCCATTCCGATCACGGATCGCTCAAGTACTTTAGAGCCAAGCCAAACTAAACCGTGGACATGCTAAATGGAGTGATACACTGAGCCTTTTCCCTATGTCATCATGTGCATGAATGGCAAAGAAAATGTAGTAGCGGATGCTCTTTCCCGCAAAATCATGTTGTTACAAAAATTTGAGATTAATGTCACGTGATTTAACCACATCAAAGATTTGTATGCCATTGACCCTTTCTTTGCTAAGCCTTTTGCTCATGCCAAGAAGGCACTCGTTGGATATCTTATGCACGTTAACAAACTTTGTGTTCCCTAAAGTTTTTTGCATTTGCTCCTTTTGCATGAATCGCATGGTGGTGGACTCATGGGACATTTCGAACGCGAAAGACTTATGCTATGCTCGCCAACAAGTTCTTTTGGCCAAGAATGTCTCGAGGCGTTGGGGAATTTATCCGTCGGCGCATCACATGTCGCAAAGCTAACTCTAAAACTCTTTCCCATGGTATTTATACACCTTCGCCCATTCCACATGCACCTTGGGAAGACATTGAGTGAATTGCAAAAAACCACCACATTGACGCATAGGTTTGCAGAAAACACTAGTTTACGAATTTGGGCCAGAAAGCACTGACTTTTGGCCTAATCTTTTGCAGAAAACACTGATCGGTCTCTTTGAGCATTTAAACCAAGATTATGACATGTGGGTCCTGCAAAATCTGATGTGGCATAATTGTTGGTCCCTGGTATTTTTGCATAGGCACCCTTGGGGGGGGAATCCAAAACTCAATCAGCTCCTCGGTCAAGCGTGCGGCTGCTGCTTGCTTGCGCTCCACCGCACGGCTGCTGCTTGTTCCGCTGCAGCTGCTTGCACGCCCACTGCTGCTTGCTCCGCCTCCGTTGTTGCTGCTCCGCTACTGCTGCTTGCGCACCGCCGCGATGCTGCTGCTTGCTCCGATGCTGCCGCTTGCGCGCCGCCGCGTCACTGCTGCTGCTTCCGCGCCGCCACGCCGTTGTTGCTTGCTCCGCTGCTGCTGCTGCTCCCGCGCCGCCGCGCTGCTGCTGCTTCCGCGCCGTTGTTGCTTGCGCGCGGCTGCTTACTCGAGTGCTCCGCGTCGCCGCGCCGTTGCTCGCGTCCGTGCTGCGCGCCGCCGCCGCTGCTTGCTCTGGTGCAGGTCGTGGATCCCGACGACCACGGCACCGAGCACTTGCGGCAGAGGCTGGACCTCGCCGGCGTCTAGGGCGCACCTCCTCTTCTCTCCAGATCGGGGTGGGGAGGAAGAGTTGTTTTTGGGAGGGAGGTTTTTTTTGGAAAAGGACCAGTCATTAAATGTGGGACCCACATGTCATAATTGTCATTAAAATGGTCTAAGTCATCAATCAGTGTTTTTTGCAAAAGATAAAGTCAAGAATCAGTGGTTTCTGGCCCAAATTCGTAAACTAGTGTTTTCTGCAAACCTATGCGCTAATGTGGTGGTTTTTTGCAATTCACTCGAAGACATTAGAATGGACTTTGTGTTTGGGTTACCTAGTAGAACTAAAAAGGGGAAGTATTCTACCTTTGTGGTTGTTGATCACTTTTTTAAATGGCGCATTTCATTCCTTGCAACGAGAGAGACGATGCTTCACATGTTGCAACATTGTTTTTTAGGGAAATCTTGTGCCTAAAGGAGTACCCAAGTTCGTCGTCTCCGACCGCGACATCAAGGTCATAAGCTATTTTGGAAGACATTGTGCGCCAAGCTCGGCGTCAAATTGCTCTTCTCATCGGCATACGTCCACAGACGAAGGTGGTCAATCGCACATTGTCTACCCTCCTTTACGTGCTCATCAAGAGGAATCTTCGAGAGTTGAAGGATTGCTTGCCGATAGCCGAGTTTGCCAACAACCGCGCTCAAACTCGAAGACACTTGAGTCCCGATCGAAGTCGTCTATGGCTTCAACCCTCTTTCGCCATTAGATATTCTTTCGCTACATCTCCAAAGAGCGAACAAACATGGACGCAAGTACAAGTGCCAAGTTCATGAAGAGGATGCACGAGAAAACAAGGCTCACCATTGAGCCCAATTTCAACGACGCGCCGACAACGGTCTTCCAACCCTGGCAACCATGTGTGTGTGCATCTTCGCAAGGATCGTTTCGTAGAAGAGCGCAAGCCCAGCTACTTCCCCGAGCCGATGGTCCATTCAAGGTCATCCAAAGGAACAATGACAACGCCTATAAGGTCGACATACCTATGGACATGTCCTCGGTGAGCAATACCTTCAACTTCACCAACCTTGCCCCCTTTCATGGTGATGAGGACCTTTATACGAGGACAGATCTTCCGCGGTGGGAGGGAGGGGAATGGTGCGGAGCATCCCTTGGACATCACCATGGATGCCCTGTCAAGTCCAAGTAGACCAATGACAAGAGCACATGCACGAGCCATACAAACCGAGGTGACCTCACTCTGCTTCAAGCTCCCTATCCATACTAACTCAATCTAAGAAATGGCTACTACCTCAATCCGAGACCCATTGCATACTTAGGTACAAGGGCACTGCTAAGGAACAACAAGGCGGGCCAAAGCACGGACGAGGAGCAACAGAGAAGAGGCTGCTCCAGCCAGACGGTCCAGCAAGATTCAGGCCGGATAATCCATGGCCAAAGGAGCGCAACTAGATAGCAGCCAGACAGTCCGCTACCTTTCTGGGTAAAACCGAACCCACCGGGACACTTGGCTGGACAATCTGGCACCTGCGTGAACTCTAGAGACCTGATTCTTTGCCAGCCACCGACCGACCGGACTGCCGGGGTGCGCCAGCGGTCAAACGCACGCACCCGCCCGAACCCGAGTTAGCGCCCAGGGTTGAACTATCCAGGCTAAATGGAGTCAGTTTGATTGACCAGCTGCTTGCGCGCTATCAAAGGAACACCGACCATGTATATCTCTCTCTCCCACCCACCCCTTCGTCCCTATACTATATATATTGTACTCCTCAGATCTAGGGTTAGCAAAATATAGACCATCAACTTGAGATCTTTGCGCAATCTACCTTCCTCGAGGTGGTCAAGGCCTCCATCTTGGAGAAGAATCCTTTAGGATTACAAGGCCTCCCACGTGAAGAATCCCTCCTAATTTCAAACCCTCCTCCATCGGATTGGGGAAGAACCATCTTTCAAGACCTCTATCCCTCTTTGGGGTCTGGGGATGAACCATCTTATGTTTCCTTATTGCCTTAGCTTGCTTATTGGATCTAAATTGGACCTCATGTATTGCCTTGTGTGTGTTTCCTCTTGTGATTTTCTTTTGTTTCCCCTTTGCTTTTCGTGTTCATTTATGAATCGACCTTCAATCGTGGAGATCGAGCCACCCCTACGGTTTGCCCTGTATCAAGAAGCATAATGCCAGTTATGCCCAGACCTCGAATTGCCGCCCCCGCTCTTAGACCCTTCGGTGTGACCTCCGAGTCTCACCACTCATCTTTTGTGCGCCTCCTCTGCTCCTACACTGTGACCTCTCACCCTTCAACACTTCTTTCTTGGCTCTTTCGTACAGCTGTATGGGAAGCCCAGGTGCCGCTTCAGCGAACTATTTACTAGGCAGAGGCAAAACGCCCACCTAATGCCTTGATATTATCGGGTCCTTGGGCAACTCATCAATGAAATTACAGCACAAATTGTTTCATAGGAATATTTCTTATGACTTGAACCTCTTGGAAAGATTCCTATGTTTTTCTAAAATGTAAAGAATCAAACACCCATTGGTGCAAATTATATAAGATTCAAAAAGGCATGACATCATTGTCCAATGATTTTCATGTTCGCGTGGCTTTTAAATCATGCAAAACAAAGACCTTGGCATTTGCACATGCCCCCCCCCAATTCCTAAATAAATGGTGTATTTTGATAGTTCCAAAAGCAAGTTTTGCCATGATTACTTGTACAGTATATTGTTAATGGTCACGGTCACGAAAACACAATAATGATTGAAGGTGTTGTTGAAGATGAGTCCGATTACATTGGTGTAATAACCAACATAATATTGGATTAGTTCTTGGTCAAAGTTTGTATTGGGGAAGCCAAAGTATGCCTTACATACAGGAACTGAGGAAGTGTTTTTCTTTCTTTATTTCTTTGATGAAGCATAAAACACGGTTATAACGAACTAACTACCAAAGGTGATCCATGCACAACTATGGTTATTCCATGTTGTAATCAACAACAAAAACAAAGCTTTTTAGTCCCAAAAATGTTGGGGTAGGCTAGAGTTGAAACCCATAAGATCTCAAAACCAAGTCATGGTTCTGGCACCTGGATAGCCAACTTCCACGCACCCCTCTCCATGGCTAGTTCTTGGTGGCATTCTAGTCATTTAGATCCCTCTTTATGGACTCCTCCATCTGAAGTTTGGTCCAACCGACCTCTCTGGACATTATCGGCACACTTTGATCGTCCTCTATGCATTGGTGCTTCAGGAGGCATGCGTTGTATATGCCAAACCATCTTAGACGATCTTGGAGAAGCTTCTCTTCAATTGGTGCTACCCCAACTCTATCACGTATATCATCATTCCGAACTTGGTCCTTTCTTGTGTGGCCATATATCCATCTCGACATGCAAATCTCACCTAACTGTTGGACATGTTGCCTTTTAATTGGCTAACATTATGCGCCATACAACATCACAAGGTCGAATCGCAGAACTGGCCTTTTATCTTTTGTGGCACTATCTCGTCACAGAGGATGCCAAAAGCTTGGCGCCACTTCACTCATCCAGTTTTGATTTGATGGCTCACATCTTCATCGATATCACCATCCTTTTGCGGCATTGACCCCAAATATCGAAAGATGTCCTTCTAAGGTACCACTTGCCCATCAAGGCTAACCTCCTCCTCCCCGTGCCTAGTAGTACTGAAGTGTACTTAGTTTTAGTTCTACCAAGCCTAAAAACTTTCCATTCCAAAGTTTGTTTCCACGGCTCTAACTTTCTATTAACCCCCCCCCCCCCCCCCCCGACTATCGTCGACTAGCACAACATCATCCGCAAAGAGCATACACCATGGGATATCTCCTTGTATATCCCTTGTGACCTCATCCATCACCAAAGCAAAAAAGATAAGGGCTCAAAGTTAGACCGTTTGTGCAGTCCTATTTTAACTGTGGCTAAGAATTTGTTGATTTAACCTTACACAATGCGGTAGTAATTGTGTGGCAAACTAGTGCAAGGTTGGCACTCAAGCAAACAAGGCTTATTTTTACAATCATAAGTTGTATGGTAATTTTCCTTGTTTCCTTAACATTTCTTGATCATTCATGAACCAAAATGGGTTCCAAAAGTACCCGAGCTCTCTAAGAAGCTGCTTAATGAGATATAATATCTCATGCTAATACTATTATCTCATGCTAATACTATTTGTTATTATATGGCCTATCGGAATATAAGTATATCATAGGAAGAAAAGTAGTCAAATATGCCGATAAACTGACTACAGATTGGTGACAATATTAACTTTAACATAACAAGAAGTACAATACCGCTTTGCAGTCATTATCAAGTTTGCAATGCCTTGGCCAACAAGACCACAAGAAAATCCAACTGCACCATATAAAAGTCCCTGTTCTCAACATAGGGTATTTGAGATATTAGAAGAGGTAATAGCGGTTGTAACATTTCTGGGTCACAATAAGTATCGCACTGAACAAAAAAATTACCTTGAGAAGGTATGATCCAAGCCGTTGTTGAATGGAAAAACTGTATCCTGGCCTTTCAGCTTCAAAAACACTACATGAGTTCAGATCTCATCAGCGTTACACAGGATGAACAGTTGGATGCATTAGAAACAGTAATGAAGAACAATGCCAGCCAATTATAGTAGCACAAAGTGCACTGAGATTAACATGCAACAAGCAAGGGAAATGGGAAATAAGGCTAAAATGACAAGATAGTAGTACTTAACCCAATAATCATCTGATGGCATGTTTTTATGGAAAGGGAAGTATGCATCCAGCAATATTATGGTTCGAATCTGATCAATAACCAGGATTACTGTTACAGTTTACAGTTAGAGATTATTTACCTTTAGTCAGTTTATTAAGCATTGGTGACTCAACCGGATAAGATTTATACAAACAAACCTTGCCCTTTTTACAGTTTTTCACTCATTAAGAACTATGCACTGACAAACCTTGCTTTTTCTAGGGATGTAACTGGCCTTACTTTGTGGCTTGATTTATGGATAAAAGACAAATAACCTAGATTGCAGAAAAATTAGGCTAAAAGCTTTAATGGAACGGGAAGACAGTAATACACCTGTTCCCACTAAAGAACTTACACATAGAACTATAAGTACATAGAAATATTAAATGACATGCACCTAGAGACACAACGAGAAGTCACTTGCAATTAACACAAAATATTGCTTCCATTTTTTACTCCCACAGAATTGTTAGCATAGTTGATAACTCACCTGCTCGGGAGAGCATCATAAGCATGCCTAACACGCCCAAGAATACCTGCTGATGCAGACCCCCCACGGAATCGAGCATATGGTGCTAACATGCCAACTAAAGCAACATTAACAACTACGCCTACCAACATATCTGCTGCATACAACTCGAACTCTGACCAGAACTCATCGCCCCTCTTCTGAACCTCCGCAAAAGTCGCGCAACATGTGTCAATAACTATCTGCAAAACGTTCCACCAAAACGATCAATTAATAATCCTACCAATGAACACTTACCAGTGTGCAATTCTGCCTAAGATAAGAACCGAACCTACCTCCGTCCCAATTTTGAAGAGGAACACAGGATCAACCAGCATCCTATTCCGGAGAAGCCCACAGGATCTAATGGCAGGACCCAAGGGCCAAGCTGAGGCCTAGAACATGCAAACAGCAAAATAACTCCGAGTCAGCCACATAGCAATCCCAAAAGACGCATAAGAACGAGAGCACTTTACAACACCTGCATGTCCAAGTATCTCAGCAGCAGCAGCTTCTGAATCCCGATGCTCTTCGCTGCCTCGATCATATCGGCTGGCAAGCTGGACAAGCTAACCCCTTGCTTCTCCACCTCCTGGACTACCTGTTCGAAGCTAAGGATCGGCCCAAACTCATCATCCCCCTCATTGTGGCCATCCCCACCATCGCCACCCCCACCACTATCCCCACCTCCACCACCGCCGCCACCAGGCCGGAACTTCGCATTCCCACCCGACCCACTAACGTCAGCAACCTCCGCGCCCTTCTCTTGAAGCGCAGTCGGCTGGGTAACCGCGCCGACGTCCTCGGCAGAACCAGCAACCTTCCCCGCCTCTCGGGCGACCACAGCTGCGCCGGAGGTGGTGGCCGCGCTCCCATCCGCACTGGCCTGCGGCGGCAGCTGGCAACGGATTCCTCTAGCGATCCGCCTCCTTCCAGTCGGGTACGAACAGCCGCTCGGCCTAGCTAGAACGGCCCGGCACTTGACGGTGCCGACGCGGCCGTGCAGGCGAACGCTCGCGCACGAGAAGGCCATGCTCATGCTCCCTCGCAGCACTTACACAGCTGCGACCGCAACGCACACGCAGATATTGTCAGATTGAAATGAGCAACAACGAACCAAATCCCAACAATTAACAAGGGGAAATCGGATAAGCGCTTGCCTGCAGAATCAAGAGACTGGGTGATTTTTGGGCGGGCGGATTCGATTTGGACTGGATGCAGAGAGACCAGAGGAGTATGGTGGGTTGGTGGCGGCGGCGGCGGCGTCGGCGCGGCGCGAGGAAGAAGCGTGCACGGTGTGGGCAGTCTCTCAGATTCGGCTATTGGCAGTTTTTTTTTTTAGAAAAATTTACTATATGTCATATTATTTGCACTGGCGCCAGACTTACAAATACCCGAAATACAGTCACCAAACTTGCTCTAGGAGGTCATCTACGGTCCATTGTACGATTTGCTATACGTATTCACTGATTTGGCAGCTGACTGGGTGTCCACACGTGCGCTAACTGCCAAGTCATCACCACCTGGTCGGACGAAATCAAATACGCGTGGAACCGGAGTTTGTTTTGTAAAATTGCCAGAGATAAATCAATCCCCCCGTCGGATCCCTCTCGCTCCCCTGTTCCTCGCTTGCAGTGCAGTGCGAGTGCGTGCTCGGCGCCGCCCCCAACCCCACGTCCGTCCTGCCGGCCGCTGCATGTGGGAGCGGGAGGCCGCACTGCCGTGAGAGGATTTGGGGATTAATTGTGAACAGAAGCAGCAGGAAGCCGAGGGAAGTGCACCTCCAGCGCCGCCATCACGTTCATCGCCTTCCCCACGCTGCCCTGCACCTCTGCCTCGTGGTGTAGAGGCGAGGGCACTGCAGCCGCGATGCCAACATCAGCAGCCCGCCCACGGCGCTGGCCAGGATGCCACTGAGGATGGAGACGGCGCTGGCCGTGCACACCCCCGCGGGCCGAGGAAAGAGACGATGGCGAGGTGGGGGAGAAGGCACACCACGTACCGCCTCGCCACCACTGCGATGTCAGGCTGCTGGCCAAGGAGCACGGTGTCAACGCGGAGCCGGAGGAGCGCGATGGACAGGAAGGCGGTGACCATGAGCAGCGTGCGGCGGAGCAGCGCCACGTTGCCTATCTCGTGCGCCTGGCCGCGGATGGGGTCCCCGCCCGCTGCAGCGCAGCACGTCGGACCCGCACCGCAGAGCTGCCCCCCGAGCGACTCCGGCGAGGCGGCGCCACGTCACGCCCCAAGAGGCTCCTCCGGTTTGGGTGGCTCATCCTCCTCGTCCCGAGCGTCTTCGAAGAAGCTCTCGTCGATACTATCCTCGTCGGTTGCTGCCACCATCGTCGTCCCATGAGCGATCGCGTTGCGGCCTGTCCGAGACGGCGGTGACCGCCCGCGTGCGCCGGCAGGGGACGGCATTGCATCACTTCTTCGGTCATTTTGCTCTGCTCTGTCACATTGCTCTTCTCGCACTGAGCATTCTGCATGGAACAAAGTTAATCTCCTTTTGCTAACCTGGCCTTGGAATTCTAATAGTATGTTTCATATCACTGAAGATCAAATCTGCTGACAACCTGACCTTGGAATTCTAATTGTATGTTTCATATCACTGAAGATCAAATCTGTTAACAATGTATCCAGTCATAATTTTTTCCTGGCAATGGTGAGCCATGTCACCCCATAAAAAGTAAACCAAGAGTACTGCCCATATGGTACCAAGAGTACTGGCGAATGTTCGTCAATAAGAATCTTACTATGTCTAATCGTAGCTCTATGGCTGCCAAAGCTTCGCGGCTTCAAGCATGATGAAACCAGGGGAATTCATGAGCAGGTTAGCTTCTTGGTAAGTGATTTGTCGATCAAACCTAAAAACAATTAGGTCTCCAAGAGGAAATGTATCGTCATCATAATTTTCAGTTCACAGTTCACACGATACAATGCAGTAGCTTACTGATAAGCTACAGCATGACAAAATTTATAGCCATCAGAACTACCTGAAAAGAAAACTACTCTACTACGATCAGACATCCGCTTTGCCTTGCC
Source organism: Aegilops tauschii subsp. strangulata (assembly GCF_002575655.3). NCBI lineage: Eukaryota > Viridiplantae > Streptophyta > Magnoliopsida > Poales > Poaceae > Aegilops > Aegilops tauschii. Next base: position 284,558,275 of record NC_053036.3, read on the forward strand.
CTGTATGAAAACTACAGAATACAGAATGGTGGACGAACTGCACACTGATTGCAAGCACAGATGATCGGTGATCACAACCACGGGAGGGAACAGATGATCGACATTCATTTCCTTGATTTGATGGTCGAGGTAACTCAACATATCACCGCAACAAGCATAAGACCACATATCAAACTGCCAAATTGAAGATCACAGTGGCCATTTATGTTGTTCTATTAGCCCAAGTGATGCACCATACTTCTTCAATCCAATTCATCTATGTACAAATCAGGTTCTGTGGTTTATTTACAGACATACCAGGACCTCATTCCACACAATTTAGTAAGTAATATGATCCAAAAATTCCCATTCATTCACGGGTGAGAAAAAGACCAATTATCACCGAGAATTTGCAATCGCCTCATCTCATACTCAATTAATCATCCAGTACATTCATATGCCATATGCAGGAACTCTCGAACAAGATAGTAGTAAGACATTGGGTCCCTAAATTCATGCATATGGTCCAATCAGTAAACACAAGAACAACCAAGCCTCGACCCTCACCTCACATGAGCTCCTCCTCCTTGCGGAGGTACTCGTCGTCGTCGGACTGGTGGAGCACCACCACGGCGTTGGTGTCGGCCTTCCTGCAGTCCTGCGCGCCCCTAGCGGCGACCTCAAACCTGAGCGGCACGTCGGCCATGGACATTGATACGTCCATTTTGCATCATGCTTTTATATCGACATTTATTGCATTATGGGCTGTTATTACACGTTATGTCACAATACTTATGCCTATTCTCTCTTATTTTACAAGGTTTACATAAGGAGGGAGAATGCCGGCAGCTTGAATTCTGGGCTAGAAAAGGAGCAAATATTAGAGACCTATTCTGCACAACTCCAAAAGTCTTGAAACCCCACGGAAGTTGTTTTTGGAAATAATAAAAAATACTGAGCGGAAGAAATACCAGAGGGGGCCCACACCCTGCCCACGAGGGTGGGGGGCGCGCCCTACCCCCTGGGCGCGCCCCTGCCTCGTGGGCCCCCTGTTGGCCCCCCGGTGCCCATCTTCTGCTATATGAAGTCTTTCGTCCGAAGAAAAATAAGAAGCAAGCTTTTGGGACGAGACTCCGCCGCTACGAGGCGGAACCTTGGCGGAACCAATCTAGGGCTCCGGCAGAGCTGTTCTGCCGGCGAAACTTCCCTCCGGGAGGGGGAAATCATCGCCATCGTCATCACCAACGCTCCTCTCATCGGGAGGGGGCCAATCTCCATCAACATCTTCACCAGTACCATCTCCTCTCAAACCCTATTTCATCTCTTGTATCCAATTCTTGTCTCTAAGTCTGGGATTGGTACCTGTAGGTTGCTAGTAGTGTTGATTACTCCTTGTAGTTGATGCTAGTTGGTTTATTCGGTGGAAGATAATATGTTCATGTCCTATATGCATATTAATACCCCTCTGATTATGAACATGAATATGCTTTGTGAGTAGTTACGTTTGTTCCTGAGGACATGGGAGAAGTCTTGCTATTAGTAGTCATGTGAATTTGGTATTCGTTCGATATTTTGATGAGATGTATGTTGTCTATCCTCTAGTGGTGTTATGTGAACGTCGACTACATGACACTTCACCATTGTTTGGGCCTAGAGGAAGGTATTGGGAAGTAATAAGTAGATGATGGGTTGCTAGAGTGACAGAAGCTTAAACCCTAGTTTATGTGTTGCTTCGTAAGCGGCTGATTTGGATCCATATGTTTCATGATATGGTTAGGTTTACCTTAATACTTCTTTAGTAGTTGCGGGTGCTTGCAATAGGGGTTAATCATAAGTGGGATGCTTGTCCAAGTAAGGACAGCACCCAAGCACCGGTCCACCCACATATCAAATTATCAAAGTACTGAACGCGAATCATATGAACGTGATGAAAACTAGCTTGACGATAATTCCCATGTGTCCTCGGGAGCGCTTTTCTCTATATAAAAGTTTGTCCAGGCTTGTCCTTTGCTACAAAAAGGATTGGGCCACCTTGCTGCACTTTATTTACTTTTGTTACTTGTTGCTCGTTGCAAATTATCTTATCACAAAACTATCTGTTACCTATAATTTCAGTGCTTGCAGAGAATACCTTGCTGAAAACCGCTTATCGTTTCCTTCTGCTACTCGTTGGGTTCGACACTCTTACTTATCGAAAGGACTATGATAGATCCCCTATACTTGTGGGTCATCAGACATGACCGCGACTTGGTGTTCTCGGTGATGCGCGCGAGCGCGGACTTGGGCACGGAGTTGCCGAAGAGGAACGAGCGCTCCGTGTCGGGCTTCAGCCAGATGCGGCAGCACGCATGGGCGGCGAGGAGGTCGAGCGCGTGGATGGTGAGGTGGATGTAACGCCCACGATGCGGTTATATCTCCCACGTGTCGAGGCACGACTTAGAGGCATAACCGCATTGTGGTATTGTCGCAAGAAGGGTTATCTTCACACAATCCCATGTAATGAACAAGAATGGGATAACGAGAGTTGGCTTACAATCGCCACTTCACACAATACATAAATTAATTCATACAACATCCAAAATCCACACATAGACCGACTACGGTCAAATCCAAATGAAAATAAGATAACCCCAAAAGTTAGATCCCCGATCGTCCCAACTGGGCTCCACTACTGATCATCAGTAAAAGAAACATAGTAACGACCACGTTCCTCGTCGAACTCCCACTTGAGCTCGGTTGCGTCATCTGCACTGGTACCGTCGGCACCTGCAACTGTTTTGGTAGAATCTGTGAGTCACGAGGACTCAGCAATCTCACACCCGCGAGATCAAGACTATTTAAGCTTATAGGAAAAGATGGGGTAATGAGGTGGAGCTGCAGCAAGCACTAAGCATATATGGTGGCTAACATACGCAGAAGAGAGCGAGAAGAGAAGCAACGCAACGGTCGCGAAGCTAGAAATGATCAAGAAGTGATCCTGAAACTACTTACGTTCATGCATAACTCAAACCGTGTTCCCTTCCCGGACTCCGCCGAAAAGAGACCATCACGGCTACACACACGGTTGATGTATTTTAATTAAGTCAAGTGACAAGTTCTCTACAACCGGACATTAACAAATTCCCATCTGCCTCATAACCGCGGGCACGGCTTTCGAAAGATAATACCCTGCAGGGGTGTCCCAACTTAGCCCATTATAAGCTCTCATGGTCAACGAAGGGTAAACCTTCTCCCGGGAAGACCCGATCAGTCTCGGAATCCCGGTTTACAAGACATTTCGACAATGGTAAAACAAGACCAGCAAAGCCGCCCGATGTGCCGACAAATCCCGATAGGAGCTGCACATATCTCGTTCTCAGGGCACACCGGATGAGACAGGCTATGAGTAAAACCAGACTTCGAGTTTCCCCGAGGTGGCCCCGCAGGCGGCTCGGTTCGGACCAACACTCGAAGGAGCACTGGCCCCGGGGGGGGTGTCGTGGAATTGTCACGGCAGATGTCCTCAAGCTAGGACTTAGTCGCGGGGCCATCGCCGCTAGGAAGCTTGAAGGGGTTAAACGGGACAAGGAACACGAGGGTTTATACTGGTTCGGCCCCTTACGGTGAAGGTAAAAGCCTACGTCCAGTTGAGGTGGTATTGATTAAGGTTTTGATGACAAGGGATCTTAACTGCTATGCCTGGCTCTCGACGAGATCTTTCTTACCCTAAACCGCTGTCGGGTCGTCCCTTTTTATAGAGAGGTTGACGCCCAGCAGCTTCTGAGAGTCCCGGCCGGCTCATAAGAGTGTCCGGCTCGGACTCTCAACTATTCTTGCCTTACACTACAAGTTCTACCATAATGACGGTTGTAACCACGGGCCTTAAGCCATCTCCGGGTCTTAAGCCCATCTTTGGCCCACCGTCTTTAATCTTGGCGCCGGGCTTCAGGTGATGATCCTTATGTGTAACCCGGCCCCGCCGGGCGGGTGACCCTAAGGGTTATATCCTCAACAGGGGGGTTAAATAAAGATGACCCTCGGGCTCGCGAAAACCCAAGGGAAAAAGGCTTAGGTGGCAAATGGTAAAACCAAGGTTGGGCCTTGCTGGAGGAGTTTTATTCAAGGCGAACTGTCAAGGGGGTCCCATAAATCACCCAACCGCGTAAGGAACGCAAACTCAAGGAACATAATACCGGTATGACGGAAACTAGGGCGGCAAGAGTGGAACAAAACACCAGGCATAAGGCCGAGCCTTCCACCCTTTACCAAATATATAGATGCATTAATTAAATAAGAGATATTGTGATATGCCAAAATATCCATGTTCCCACATGGAACCAACTTCAACTTCACCTGCAACTAGCAACGCTATAAGAAGGGCTGAGCAAAAGCGGTAACTTAGCCAAACAACGGTTTGCTAGGAAAGGATGGTTAGAGGCTTGACATGGCAATATGGGAGGCATGATATAGCAAGTGGTAGGTAACGCAGCATGACAATAGAACGAACAACTAGCAAAGCAAAGATAGAAGTGATTTCGAGGGTATGGTCATCTTGCCTGCAAGGTTCTCAGAGTTGTCGAAAGCTTGATCCTCGTAAGCGTACTCAACAGGTTCCTCATTCACGAACTCTTCTTCCGGCTCTACCCACAGCAAGAACACAAGCAATGGAACCACAATCAATCACGGGAAAAGCACAAGCAACATGATGCAATACATGCATGATATGCGAGATGATATGCGATGCGTATGCGTGCTCCGGAAGAAAAAAGATGAACAAGGAAGTAACTTGGCAAACCAAGTATGCCACTAGAAAGATGAGATGATTTCGGTCGAAATCGATATAAAGATCACCGGAAACGGATGCACGGTTTGCAAATGGCAAGCAAAACAAGAATGACACGATTCTGCGATTAACAGCATGATAGCACTTAGAATACATCAAGTAACTATGCTACAGAAACCCAACATAGCAATAAAGCATATGGAAGTAATCTACAGAAGATTCTTGACAAAAGATGAACATTGAGCTACGGCTAGATCACACCATAACAGGTTCAAACAAGCATGGCAAAAGTGCAAAAGATATCAGCTTAACAGACTTGGAGAAAATACTGGACATGGCTGAAACAGCATCAGGTAGCAATGTTCAGAGCAAGCAATGAACATGCTACAGAAACTTAACATAGAAAAACAAGGCATGGAATGAATCTACTAAATGCATAGAGAAACATTCCCTTACTGGCCATGAGCCAAAAAGGATCAGAAGATATGATGGCACCCATGTAAACATAGCAAGTTCCGTTAACAAGTTTCAGACTTAGCAGAAAACAGAGCATGGCATTAACAGCATTATGAAGGCATCTTGGTGAGCTTGATTCACTCATTACAAAGCAATGCATGACAAAACAAGCATACCTACAGCAATATAGCATGTTTATGAAGCTATCCATGGCAAGATCAAGTACATAGCATGTATGGATCAACTACAACAACCTTGGCAAAATTGAATATCATGTTAATATTCTGCCAGAAATATTTTATAGCAAAAGTAGAGCAAGATTAAGACATGCTATGGCACTCTATAATTGCAAACAGGGGCATGGATGGATATAGCACAACTATATCTACAAAATATCCTTACTGAACATACCCAAAAGAAGTATGGATCGCACTGTAGACACATGGATACATGGCAACAAAATAACAGCACTAACAGACTTAGCAAAATTCTGTCCTTAAAAACAGAAATATCATGAAGCCTAGTTTGCATGCTTGTGCTAGTCACCACATAGATCACAAAAATGCATGGTATACACCTCTATAAAGATGGCATGGCATATATCAAAACACCTGTAGAGCTCATGCCCATAAGATGCACACATCAAATGCAACAAAAATAACAAAACCTCAAGTTCTAATAAGTAACAGCAGTAAACATCATATAGCACTCTTGCACCAGAGATTTGGGCATCAATATGGACTCAAACGGGCATGGCACAATGGAACAAAATGAGGAGCATCTCGAGGCGAAAATTTTGACATATCATGCACGCAAAACAGAGTAGTATGCAAAGAGTTATGAGGTGATGAACAGAGCAACATATGGTGAAAATTTCGGGACTTGGCAGAAAATGAGGGGGGAAAGTCAACCTCTAGATCTGGATCGGGGTCCGCACGGAAGCCGAGGCGGTCGGCTCGCCGGAGTTCGTCGCGGGGAGGGAGGAGGAGGCGCCGGCGGGGACGAGGACGAGGCGCGGAGGCGCTGGAGACGGGGGGCGGAGCGGCGGATGACGGTCGTCGGCGGGGAGCGGACGGCGGTCGGCGGGCGGCGGCGCCGGCGGCGAACAGGCGGCGGGGCTTGTCGCGGGCACGGGCGGAGGAGCGGAGGCGCGGGGACGCGCGCGGGGGCGGATGGCGGCGTACGGGCCCGCGGGCTCGCGATGGGCTTTGCGGGCCGGCGGCGGTGACAGGTGGCGGCGTCTGATTGGGCGAGGGCGGCGGCGGACGTGTCCGGCGGTGGGGAAGTTTTGTCCGGCGCGCGGAGGAGGAAGAGGCTAGAGTTTTGACACAAATTTCGGAGGGGGAGGTGTTTATACAGGCATAAGGAGCTAGGAGAGTCCAAATGAGGCACGGTTTTCGTCCACACGATCGTGATCGAACGACCGAGAGCATGGAAGTGACTTAGATGGGTTATTGGGCTGTTTGGAAGGGGGGTTTGCTGCAACACCCAAAAGACCTTTGCGGTTACCCGGTTAACCGTTGGAGCGTCAAACGACCTCCAAATGGAACGAAACTTGACAGGTGATATACCAAGGCCACTTGGCAAACCTCGGTCCATTCCGAAAACGTTTAACACCCGCTCACGAAAAAAACAAGAGGGGTGCGCCGGTGCATGTGGGAGTGTCGGATTGCAAAACGGACAACGGGGAAAATGTTCGGATACATGAGACGAACATGTATGCAAATGAGATGCAGATGATGACATGATAAGAGATGCATGACATGAACCAAATGCAAAACGAAAAAAAAAACCCGACCACGAAGGGAATATCATAACACATAGCCGAAAATGGCAAGAGTTGGAGTTACAAATATGAAAAGTTACATCCGGGGTGTTACAGTGGAAAGCGCCGCCATGGGTGAACTTGCCGATCGATGGGCGTGCCGACCTCGGCGAGGCGCGACGGACGAGCGACTTAAAGGCATAGAAGACGCGGTTCTTGTGGAGGCGGAGGCAGTAGCTGCCGGGCTCCGCGTCGGGGCCCTCCGCGGAGGGCCGCTCCAGGAGGTGCTTCAGGTTGGGGCCGGTGAACTTGAAGAGCTTCTCCAAGACCATCGTGGTCTCCTTCTCGTCGAGCGGACGCATGGCGGAGGCGGATGCGGAGGCGGCGGCGGGGTTTGGGGGATCTTTTAATAATTGGCAGTTTTGCAAAAAAAAACTGCGTGCATGCGTATTCGAGCGAGCTGGGCACATGTGGCAGTCAATGCACACTTGGTATCGCTTGACTAGAGCCAGCTCAGCATATACGTACACAAAACCGTATAATGAACCGTAGATGACCCCCTAGAGTAAGTTTGGTGACTGTATTTCCGGTATTTGTAACCACAGGGACTAAAGCTAACGCCTCTTTTTTTAATCCATTAAGCAGTTTTTTTATCCATTAAGTAGTTTTTTTAATCCATTCTCTCCTCTCCTCTCCTCCTTTGCCGAGTTGAGAGTCCCCTTCTTCCCGTTGCCGCCCCTTCCCTTCCTTCCTTCCGGCGGCCCTGGTGGCCGGCAGGAGGATGGTGTAGGTGGTCGTGCTCTTCTTGTACATATTAGGTCTAGGTTTAGTTCATGTCTTCGGCTATATGCTAGTCTTTGGCTACATGCCGGTCATCGGCTCTATGTCGGGAGGGAGATGCCAGGTCTAGGGGCCCGGATCTGGTATTGCTTTGTCTCTCTGCTCCTTGTTGCGGCGCTCCCATGGACGGAGCCAGAGGTGATGAGGAGGAGAGCACCTGAAACCTCCAATAATAAAAAGGTTGTTGTGGTGGAGCTTGGGTTCTGGGTGCCTCTCCGCGATCTCGTCGTCGCGGTGGCGGAAGATGGAGAGGGGTGGTCGAATATGAGTTGGAGATCACCACATGACAGCCACGATCTGCCGCCATGACCTTTGGCTGAGAAGGCGGCCTTTCCAGACGCCTTTGAGAGCGTCATCTCAACCTCCTCCAAGACGGAGGCCCTCTGTGGGATTCCCAGCGGCGCGCAGCGGCCTTCCTCTCCCATGTGGTTTCGTCCCCGGCGAGAAGGAGGACGGTCGGCGGTGGAGTCCCTGTTGTTGTGGTGGAGAAGGACTTGATTGCTTTTCGATGTTACTTTTTAGGGTCCTTTGTGTTAATTTCCAGGACTGTTGTGTAACTTCTAGTTCTTTCGGGATCCTGTTTGTGTATTGTACTCCACCGACGATGAACGAAAGACAGCACTAGGCCCTTCTGGGCCTTTCCCCTGTTCAAAAAAAAAGATTCGGCTATTGTATCGGCTGGGCTTTGTTTACACTGGCACGTGGGGTTGTGCGACCCTGCGTACGATCCTTTTCTTTTTGGCGAGTAGTAGGCGCCGGTAGATCGGCCAATATCTTTTAAAACTCTAAGCTCCCTTGACGGGGAGGCTCCTAGTTGAGCGAGGGGTGTGGCCTGCAGGGTGGATTTTCTTTGTAAGTGTATTCGCTGGCTCGCTGGTCTCGCTTTGTCGGTTGGCTTGTATATATTCGTGGCGCTTGTGTACGCGCCCGCGTGTAGGTGGCGTTTTTCCTTTTACTGCTACGAGGGTCGTCGTCCTTCCTTTTATCCTTTGGACTTGGCGGCGGTGGTGTGTTTGGTGAGCGGGGTGTTTGGTGGTCTTCGGCTCCGTGTTCGGTGCCTGCCTCTTTGGAGGGAGGGGGTCAGATGCCTGCCTCTTCGCCAGGGGTGGGCGGCGGGTCTGCTGTTGCCGGTTTCTTCTTCCTCTGCATCAATTTCTTGCGAGGGATGTTCTGGGGTGCGTCTGATGGTTGGTTTGCGTTTCCGTCGTCCTTCTTCTTCTGTCGGCTTGGTGGTTTGTGATTTCTGTAGTTCTTTTTTAGCGTTGCTGTTGTACAGGTAAATGACTCCGGTGCGTGGGGATACATGGCGGTCGCTATGCGCACTGCACAAGGGATGCTGGTCAGTATTAGTTTGTGAGTCCATTCATCCTACCATTCAATTCAGATGCGTGATTTGGTCCTTTTAGGATTTTTCAGCAAAAAAAGGATTATGAGATACCGTTGATTATTATGGCTTCAATTTGATTTGATTTTCCTAATTTGAACCGTGAAAAAGTTAGTTTTTTGCTATTAGAAAGTGGGTTGTGTTTATTTCATGCCTTGTTTACCATGGTCTGTCCAGCTCATTCTTTGGCTTCAGATAGATGACATTCTGACAACATAGAGTGTAGTTGTTTTAGGGGTTTTCAGCAAGTAATTTCTATTGATTTAATAGACCTGTTTTTATAGATGGGTGTTTTCCCATTTTGTTGTTTATTGGGAAGAAAGCAAGGTCTTTATACAAGTTTGCATCTTCCTATGTTAGGATGCCTCTGTTCGTGGTGCAAAGCAGTGTTGTCTTTCTAAAAAGGGCATGTTTCATCAGCAGCTTTGCTAAAGACATATGTAGACGTTGTTGATGTGTGCAAGGAGCGTGGCCAGCCCCAGGCATGTGCGTTGGTTGTTTGGGACCCTGCGTGGAGTGCTATGCTTGGTGATGTACAGAATACAGTCAAGAAAAACTGCAAAAGTGTACATCTACTGTTGATTTATGCATATAGCTGATATTATCAGACATAGGCCTTCTTTATTATCATGATCTATGCATCATGGCTACGTGCATCTCTCATTTAGTTGGTTCCTTTTTGGTAGGTCTCAATGCGATTCAATTCAGTAAAACAAATGTGCTCTACGACATTGTTTCCATGCGACAGAACAACATTCAAGAGGATCGGAGCTGGACTGCTGATAGGTATTTATACGATTCTTCAGATTATGTTACCCTTTGATATGATCCTCCATGGAGCGAAATTTATCTCCATAGGTCACAAAAAGCAGATTTGATTGGTTCTAATGAGGTTGCTGCTATGAGTGGTCTCTTCAAAGGTAAGTGTTGTGATTTTGTGGCGGATGTTTGCAGGACTGAAGGAGGTTTGATGAATCGATTCCTTACATTAAAAAATGTTGACTTATTACTATCACGCTTTTAATTGATCTATTTTAGCATAGGAAGGTTCATCTGTTTTTGCAAGAAAGGTTCATTGGTTGCTCATGGTTTTGTATGGTTGGGCTCGCTCAAGCAATAGGAAGCACATTGTCTTGGTAGTGAATCCCACAGTTGTCAGCAATGATTTACAACAGGCTATCGTCGAACCCAAAAAAGTAGTGTAAGGATGCCAGGTTGATGATTTTCTGCCATAAATAGGTAAAATTACTGTTCATACGAATGTATACACAGATTATTTTTATTACTGAATACAATGTCGGATTCTCTTTTAATTTGGTGTTTTTCTTGCAGACACTCTTCCCTCTAGACCATCTCAGGATTGAATAAATGTTCGCTATGTTTTCTGAGGAATAAATGACATCCCTATTGCGCTTCTTCTCATATGTGTTTCCTTTATTATTACAGTAGTCTGTTAGTATGGAAACGATTTGTTGTTTGGTTTATCTTAATACTCCCTCCGTCCGGAAATACTCGTCGGAGGAATGGATGTATCTAGATGTATTTTAGTTATAGATACATTCATTTTTATGCATTTTTCCGACAAGTATTTCTGGACGGAGGGAGTATAAGAGAACGTGGTTGCCAATTCTTTTAAAGAATGGACAATCGTGGTGCGCTTATGAGTTGCGATATATGGTAAAATGTGTATCCTCTGTAACAAAGTATTATGTGTAGTTTGCCCTTTTTTTCCGACCGCTCTGTTGTGCAAACAAAATGCAGCTAGAAGAGAAATGCTTGACATGGTTAGCGAGGTTCGCCTATCGAGTTGGGCGACATGTTCTTTGGCATTTGCAAGGGCCAGCCGAATTGCCTTTTATTTTTTTATTTTGAGGTTCAACGCATCACGCGATGCAATTACACACGCAACGACGGAGTTTATCTTCTTCTTTTTTTCAGAATCTCAGGAGACACAATCAATCGCCAAACCGTCGACAACCAATGGCAGCCCACCTGATTGATGACTCGCTCAAAAACTGTCATCCCTACAAGGAAAGAGAAAGAGCAAAAGAACTTATAAAAAGCAACTTCCAGAAGCAGCACCCACCCGATGGTAGCAAGAAAAACACACCGTCTGCTCAGCCGTTCTAATAGTACCCACCATTAGACAACAACGTGTAACCCCCCCACAAAAACGCACATATTAGGTATACATTCACTACAAACTTCTAACCAAGTCACAAATCGAACCAACTCGAAACCATACCCACCCCACAAAAAAAACCAACAAAACCAACCAAAAAATACAGTACAAAAAGAAAAAAAGAATGAAAAAACACCAAAAAGAAGACTCGCGCAGCAAGGTGCGGGAACCATCTAGTTCGGGTATTATTTTTACTAAATGACCCTTGGAGGTCCTTATTTTGCCCGCTCACCCCCTTTTGTGTCGGACCGAAAAGCGTCTTAGTTGCACGCGGCGGCGCTACTCGCGAAGGCGCCTTTGACCGACACCGACGATCGGTCGCCAGTGTGGCAGCCGTCAAATGCGTCGAACCAGAAGGCGTTGCTAGACATGACACACCTGATAATCTAGTGTTTAACCACAATCATAGAAACACATATTAATACGGCGTGTCGTTGTTTACGGCGGCCGAGGTTTTGCTTAGGCATGTATATAACCATAGCAGAGACGTCTGGGCACGAGGCGTATTCATAACTCATAGTGCCTTCTCGTTTGTCGCTACTGATTGCTAGGTAAAATTAAAATATCCACCTTTCGTTACTTTGGTCTTTGGGCACGGCAGGGTCTGAATCTGGCATTTAAACCTGCTAATGTGAAAGGGCATGGACTGGGGAAAACCAAAAGATTTAGATTGGTCTTCGCTCTATCAGCAGGAGGCGACCTCTAGGATCAGGCAGCGGACCTCCATCTTCATGCTCTGTCTCCCTTCGCCATAGATAGCTTAGCCCTCCTGCTTGCCTTTCCCATTCCTTCGACCAGTTTCCATGGGGGCACACGAGGTCACCGTGTTTGAGGTGAGGTGCCTGAGAGAGGAGCTCGAGTCGAAGGATGCGCAACTCAGGGCCAAGGACATGGAGCTCCATGAGCCCAGGGAGGAGAAGAGTGACTTGTTCCTCCGTCATGAGCGGCATTTCATGGAGCTTCAGGAGCGGCAGGAGTCCACCACTAAGATGTTGCAGGCATCATCGGTGTGGTTGCAGGAAGCGGCAGTCGCGCTGGAGTGCGAGCAAGCCGATCGTGAGGATGTCTAGGGTCGCTTGGACCGCTTGCCGGACCATGTTACCACGCAAGTGGTGAGGCTTCGCGACGCATACCATCATGCCAGCGCGACCATGCCGGTCATCGGGCTAAACCCGTTTGATCACCCCATCGACTTCTACGAGCTGCGGCTTCCTGACCTGGTCTCCTTCTTCAGCTATCTCTCTGAGGAGCTGAACTGTCTCCGCACGGTGGTGGGGGAGGCGCTGGACAAGGAGAGGGGGGGGGTCGGGGGTACCGTCGTCGTTGCCGGTAGAATCCTCTCCGGGCTTCATCACTGAAATCCATTCATGCCATTAGATGTTGTCTTCGACGAGCTGGCTCCCGTCGACCGGGAGCGGGCTCTGCGGGCGGTGGCGCCCTGCATCACCACCGTCGTGCGCCTGGAGAAGCAGAGAACTTCGGTGGTTTGGTATGACTGTTGATTGACGTGACTGGTTTTAGCATCAGTTTGTTCGTGTCGTTCGGAGCTTCTGAAGAACTAAAGAAGGTTTGGTATGGCTATTGATTGGCTTGATTTGTTTTAACATCGTTTTGTACATGCCGTTCGAAGCATCTGAAGAACCGAAGAAGTCGCAGAACAAGTGAAGCCTAGTCAGGTATGCTGATTAGGTATACATTCAACATATAAGTTAGCGATTTATCAATGTTGCTTTTGTTGCTTAGGTATGATTTGAACTTGGGTTTGTGGCTTTGGTATGCAATGAACAAGTTATCAATGTTGCTTTTGTTGCTTTGCTATTTGATTAAATCTGAACACTTATACAAATTAAGTTAACTAAGACAAATTCAGTTAAATTTGAACACCAGCACATATTTAGTTAACCTAAACATTTTGTTAACAATTGACACCAGTACAAATTCAGTTAACCTAAAAAAATCAGTTAACTTTGAACACCAGGGCAGATTCAGTTAATTGAAAATTTTAGTTAAATTTGAACACCAGGACAGTTTCAGTTAACTGAAACATCCAGTTAAAATTGACACTAGGACAAATTAAGTTAACCCAAAAAATCCAGTTAACTTTGAACACCAGGATAGATTCAGATAAATGGAAAATTCAGTTAACAATTGAAACAAATTCAGTAACTTTTAACACGAGGACAGATTCAGTTAACTGAAAAATTCAGTAAACTTTTAACACCCGGACAGATTCAGTGAACTAGAAAGATTCATTTAAATTTCAACACTTACAAAAATTCAGTTAACTTTTAACACCAGGACGGATTCAGTTAGCTGTAAAGATGCATTTGTATTTGAACACTAGGACAAAATTCAGTTAACTTCAAAGATTCAGATAATTGCAAAGATTGAGTTAACTGCAAAGATTAAGTTAGATTTCAACAATGAGAGAAATTCAGTTAATTGCAAAGATTCAGATAACTTTTAACACCGGGATAGTTCAGTTAACTTTCAACACTAGGACAAATTCAGTAAACGCTTAAACCATAGTGGTCGATGCTCTAAACTTAGTTTACAACCACATTCTTGATGGGTTGCTCGACGAGTATTTCCTCATTCTCCTTCTTCATCCCCTCCACGAACGCCATCTCCTCTTGCCTCTCCTCCGCCATCTTCTTCATTGCGTTCATGGCCTTAGCGTTCTCGACGCAAGCTTCCATGATCTCTTTGATGTCTTCACGACATTGCTTTAGAGTAGTCATGGATTCATCCATCAATAGGTCGCGCTCAATGCCGATCTTCTCTTTCTCATCCATCAGTTCGATGATGACGGCGGCCGCCTCCTGCAGTAAGGCCTTTCTCTCCTCGTGTAGCTTTGCCGACTGATGACCCACAAGTATAGGGGATCTATCATAGTCCTTTTGATAAGTAAGAGTGTCGAACCCAACGAGGAGCAGAAGGAAATGACAAGCGGTTTTCAGTAAGGTATTCTCTGCAAGCACTGAAATTATCGGTAACAGACAGTTTTGTGATAAGGTAATTTGTAACGGGTAACAAGTAACAAAAGTAAACAAGATGCAGCAAGGTGGCCCAATCCTTTTTTAGTAAAGGACAAGCCTGGACAAACTCTTATATAAAGGAAAGCGCTCCCGAGGAAACATGGGAATTATCGTCAAGCTAGTTTTCATCATGCTCATATGATTCGCGTTCGTTACTTTGATAATTTGATATGTGGGTGGACCGGTGCTTGGGTACTGCCCTTCCTTGGACAAGCATCCCACTTATGATTAACCCCTCTTGCAAGCATCCGCAACTACAAAAAAAGTATTAAAGTAAACCTAACCATAGCATGAAACATATGGATCCAAATCCGCCCCTTACGAAGCAACGCATAAACTAGGGTTTAAGCTTCTGTCACTCTAGCAATCCATCATCTACTTATTACTTCCCAATGCCTTCCCCTAGGCCCAAACAATGGTGAAGTGTCATGTAGTCGACGTTCACATAACACCACTAGAGGAAAGGCAACATACATCTCATCAAGATATCGAACGAATACCAAATTCACATGACTACTTACAGCAAGAGACCTCCCATGTTCTCAGGAACAAACGCAACTACTCACAAATCATATTCATGTTCATAATCAGAGGGGTATTAATATGCATAAAGGATCTGAACATATGATCTTCCACCAAATAAAACAACTAGCATCAACTACAAGGAGTAATAAACACTACTAGCAACCCACAGGTACCATTCTGAGGTTTTGAGACAAAGATCGGATACAAGAGATGAAGTAGGGTTTGAGATGAGATGGTGCTGGTGAAGATGTTGAGGGAGATTGACCCCCTCCCGATGAGAGGATCGATGGGTGATGACGATGGTGATGATTTCCCCCTTCCGGAGGGATGTTTCCACGGCAGAACAGCTCCGCCGGAGCCCTAGCTTGGTTTCGCCAGGTTCCGCCTCGAGACAGTGGCGCTTCGTCCCGAAAGCTTCCTCCTGATTTTTTCCAGGGCAAAAGACTTCATATAGCAAAAGATGGGCGCCGGAGGCCCGCCAGGGGGCCCACGAGGCAGGAGCGTGCCCAGGGGGGTAGGGCGCGCCCCCACCCTCGTGGACAGGGTGTGGCCCCCCTCTGGTGCTTTCTTCGCCCAATATTTTTAATATATTCCAAAACTGACTTTCCTGGAGTTTCAGGACTTTTGGAGTTGTGCAGAATAGGTCCCTAATATTTGCTCCTTTTCCAGCCCAGAATTCCAGCTGCCGACATTCTCCCTCTTCGTGTAAACCTTGTAAAATAAGAGAGAATATGCATAAGTATTGTGACATAATGTGTAATAACAGCCCATAATGCAACAAATATCGATAGAAAAGCATGATGCAAAATGGACCTATCAACTCCCCCAAGCTTAGACCTCGCTTGTCCTCAAGCGGAAGCCAATAACGAAAAATATGTCCACATGTTTAGAGATAGAGGTGTCGATAAAATAAAATACGGACATGAGGGCATCATGATCATTCTTATAACAACAATATATATATATATATATATATATATATATATATATATATATATTGTCATATGATTTCTTATGCTAAAGTAACAATCTATTCACAATGTCAAGTATGAATCAGAAACTTCATTGAAAACTAACAAACTATGATCTCTGTCATTGAAGCAATTGTAATTTATCATAACATCGGAAAGAGTCAATATAAGAGCTTTTCAGCAAGTCCACATACTCAACTATCATTTAGTCTTTCACAATTGCCAACACTCACGCAATACTTATGGGTATGGAGTTTTAATCGGACATAGAGAAAGATAGGAGCTTATAGTGTTGCCTCCCAACCTTTTACCTCGAGGGTAATGTAACGCCCACGATGCGGCTATATCTCCCACGTGTCGAGGCACGACTTAGAGGCATAACCGCATAGTGGTTTTGTCGCAAGTAGGGTCATCTTCACATAATCCCATGTAATGAACAAGAATGGGATAAAGAGTTGGCTTACAATCGCCACTTCACACAATACATAAATATAATTCATACATCAACCAAAATACAAACATATAGACCGACTACGGTCAAGATCCAAATGAAGATAAGACAACCCCAAATGCTAGATCCCCGATCGTCCCAACTGGGCTCCACTACTGATCATCAGGAAAAGACACATAGTAACGACCACGTTCCTCGTCGAACTCCCACTTGAGATCGACCCCATCATCTGCACTGGCATCGTCGGCACCTGCAAATCTGTGAGTCACGAGGACTCAGCAATCTCACACCCGCGAGATCAAGACTATTTAAGCTTAAAGGAAAGGATGGTGTAATGAGGTGGAGCTGCAGCGGCAATGAGCATATATAGTGGCTAACATACGCAAGAGAGAGCGAGAAGAGAAGCAACAGAACGGTTGTCATCTAGCAATGACCAAGAAGTGGTCCTGAACTCCTACTTACGTCAAACATAACTCAGACCGTGTTCGCTTCCCGGACTCCGCCGAGAAGAGACCATCACGGCTACACACGCAGTTGATGTATTTTAATTGGGTCAAGTGACAAGTTATCTACAACCGGACATTAACAAATTCCCATCTGCCTCATAACCGCGGGCACGGCTTTTGAAAGATAATACCCTGCAGGGGTGTCCCAACTTAGCCCATCATAAGCTCTCACGGTCAACGAAGGATAAACCTTCTCCCGGAAAGACCCGATCAGTCTCGGAATCCCGGTTTACAAGACATTTCGACAATGGTAAAACAAGACCAGCAAAGCCGCCCGAATGTGCCGACAAATCCCGATAGGAGCTGCACATATCTCGTTCTCAGGGCACACCGAATGAGCAGTCCGTACAACTAAAACCAATCCTCGAGTTTCCCCAAGGTGGCGCTGCAAAGGGCTCTAGTTTGGACCAGCACTCAGAGGAACACTGGCCCGGGGGGTTTAAAATAAAGATGACCCTCGGGCTCTAGAAAACCCGGGGGAAAAAGGCTTAGGTGGCAAATGGTAAAACCAAGGTTGGGCCTTGCTGGAGGAGTTTTATTCAAGGCGAACTGTCAAGGGGGTCCCATAAATCACCCGACCGCGTAAGGAACACAAACTCAAGGAACATAATCCCGGTATAACAGAAACTAGGGCGGCAAGAGTGGAACAAAACACAAGGCATAAGGCCGAGCCTTCCACCCTTTACCAAATATATATAGATGCATTAATTAAATAAGAGATATTGTGATATCCCAACATATCCATGTTCCGACATGGAACAAACTTCAACTTCACCTGCAACTAGCAACGCTATAAGAAGGACTGAGCAAAAGCGGTAACTTAGCCAAACAACGGTTTGCTAGGAAAGGTGGTTAGGGGCTGACATGGAAAAATGGGAGACATGATATAGCAAGTGATAGGTAGCGCATCATGGCAATAGAGCGAACAACTAGCAAAGCAAAGATAGAAGTGATTTCGAGGGGTGGTCATCTTGCCTGCAAGGTTCTCAGAGTTGTCGAAAGCTTGATCCTCGTAAGCGTACTCAACAGGTGCCTCGTTCACGAACTCGTCTCCCGGCTCTACCCAAGACAAGAACACAAACAAACGGAACCACAATCAACCACGAGAAATGCACAAGCATCATGATGCAAAAACATGTATGATATGCAAGATATCATATGCGATGCATATGCGTGCTCCGGAAGGAAAATGATGAACATGGCAGTAACTTGGCAAACCAAGCATGCCACTGGAAATATGAGATGATTTCGGTCGAAATCGATATAAATATCACCGCAAACGGATGCACGGTTTGCAAATGGCAAGCAAAACAAGAATGACACGAATCTGCGAATAACAACATGATAGCACTTAAAATGCAACAAGCAACAATGCTACAGCACTCCAACATAGCAACAAAGCATATGGCAGTAATCTACAGGAGATGCTTGACAAAAGATGAACACTTAGCTACGGCTAGTTCACAACATATCAAGCTCAAACAAGCATGGCAAAAGTGCAAAAGATATCAGGTTAACAGACTTGGTGAAAAACTAGACATGGCAGAAAACAGCATCAGGTAGCAATGTTCAGAGCACGAAATCAACATGCTACAGGAACTTAACTTGGCAAAACAAGGCATGGCAGTGTTCTACTAAATGCATATGACAAAAGTCCCTTACTGACCATAAGCCAAAAAGGATCAAAAGATATGATGGCAAGCATGTAAACATAGCAAGTTTCGTTATCAGGTTTCAGACTTGGCAGAAAACAGAGCATGTCAGAAACAATAATATGTAGGCCTCTTTGTGAGCTTGATGCACTCACTACAGAGCAATGCATTACAAACCAAGCATACCTACAGCAAGATGGCATGTTTATGAAGCTATCAATGGCAAGAACAAAAGCATAGCATGTATGGATCAACTACAATAAACTTGGCAAAAATGAATATCATGTTAAGAATCTGCCAGAAATATTTTATAGCAAAAGTAGAGCAAGATTGAGTCATGCTATGGCACTCCATAATTGCAAACAAGGGCGGGAATGGATCAATTACAATAATAACTACAAAACATCCTTACTGAACATCTCCAAAATATGCATGGATCTCTCTGTAGCATCAAGTTTACATGGCAACAAAATAACAGCAGACAAGTACTTAGAAATCACCAAGTCCCTGAAATCAGAAACATTACGGAGCCTACTTTGCATGCTTGTGCTAGTCACCATAGAGATCACAAAAATACATGGCATACACCACTGGAAAGGTGGCATGGCATAAAACAAAACACATGTAGAGCTCATGTGCATAAGATGCATAGATAAAATGATACAAAAATGACAAATCTCCAAATTCTGATAAGAACCAGCAGATAACAGCAACTAGCCCTCTTGCAACAGAGATTTGGGCATCAAGATGACCTCTAATGAACATGGTGCAATTGAACGAAATGTAGAGCATCACGAGACTAACAATTTGACATATTACACACATGAAACGGAGCTATATGCAAGGAGTTATGCATCAATGAACAAGGATATATGCTATATAATTCGAATGACAGGATTTTCGGGGGTGAGGGAAAAAGTCAACGTACGCAGCTCTCCAGATCGGATCGAACCCTGGGCTCCCGAGCGGCGGCGCTACCCGTCGGAGAGGAGGCCGGAGAGCGGGAGGAGGACGCCGGCGAGAGCGAGAGGCGGCGGAGGAGGAGGCGAGGCCGGAGGGCGGCGGGGCACGGCGCGCCGGCGGCGGAGGATGGCCGCGGCGGGCGGCGGCGGCGGCGCGGGTGGCCGGGGCCGGCGGACGGGAGGGCGCGGGCGCGAGGGAGGCCGGGCCCCGCGGGCCGCGCGGGCCGGCGGCGCTGGAGCGGCGGCGGGACAGGTGGCGGCCCCCGATTCGTCGGGCGGAGGCGGCGGACACGTCCGGCGGCGGGGAAAATTGTCCGGGCGCGAGGTGGAAGAGGGCTAGGGTTTCATCTGCGTGCGTTTTTCGGGGGAGAAGCATATTTATAGGTAGAGGGAGCTAGGAGACTCCAAATGAGGTGCGGTTTTCGCCCACACGATCGTGATCGAACGACCTAGAGCATGGAAGAGAGTTTGGTGGGTTTTGGGCTGGTTTTTAGGGTTTTTTTTGCTGCACACATAAATGGACTTTGCGGATGCCCGGTTAACCGTTGGAGTACCAAACGACCTCCAAATGGAACGAAACTTGACCGGTGGTCTTCGGGTGGTATATTAAGGCCACTTGACAAGCCTCGGTCCATTCCGAGAATGTTTGACACCCGCACACGAAAGAAAACAAGAGGGGTGCACCGGAGGAGATAGGAGCGCCGGATTGCAAAACGGACAACGGGAAAAATGTTCGGATGCAAGAGACGAACACGTATGCAAATGCAATGCACATGATGACATGATATGAAATGCATGACATGAACAAAATGCAAAACGAAAAACAAAACCCGACCACGAAGGGAATATCACATCACATAGGCGAAAATGGCAAGAGTCGGAGTTACAAATATGGCAAGTTACATGCGGGGTGTTACAACACTCCACCACTACGAGAGGATCTCGTCCCGAGATCTAGGACTGAAAGAACTCCGGATATTCGGAACGGAGATGGTCCTCGCGTTCCCAGGTGGCTTCCCGGTCGGAATGGTGTGACCACTTCACTTTCAGGAATTTGATTGACTTGTTGCGAGTCTTGCGCTCAGTTTCTTCAAGAATAGCCACGGGGTGCTCATGATAAGACAAATCTTCTTGGAGGTCAATCTCTTCGAAGTTGATAGTGCGCTCAGGCGTCTTGAAGCACTTGCGGAGCTGTGACACGTGGAACACATCGTGCACGTTCGCGAAGTTGGAAGGAAGCTCAAGTTGAAAGGCGAGGTCGCCTCTTTTGCCAATGATCTTGAAAGGACCCACGTATCTAGGGGCAAGCTTCCCTTTAATACCGAAGCGACGAGTGCTTTTCATTGGAGAGACACGGAGGTAGACATGGTCTCCGATCTCAAAAGCCACATCACGGTGCTTACTATCATAGTAACTCTTCTGGCGCGATTGCGCGACTTTGAGATTATCACGGATGACTTTACACATTTCTTCAGCTTCAGTGGTTAAGTCATTGCCAAGAAGTTGGTGTTCACCAGTCTCTGACCAATTGAGAGGAGTACGACACTTTCTGCCATAGAGAATCTCGAATGGGGCCTTGCCCGAACTCGCTTGAAAGCTGTTGTTGTAGGAGAATTCAGCATATGGAAGACAATCTTCCCATTTCATGCCAAAGGAAATGACACAAGCCCTGAGCATATCTTCAAGAATTTGATTGACTCGCTCGACTTGGCCACTAGTTTGAGGATGGAAAGCTGTGCTGAAGCGAATGTTTGTGCCCATGGCCTTCTGGAAGGAGTCCCAGAACTTAGAGGTGAAGATGCTTCCACGATCTGAAGAAATCAATTGTGGAATGCCGTGCAAAGAGACAATTTTGGAGGTGTAAAGCTCTGCCAGCTGAGCTGCTGTGATGGATTCTTTGATTGGAAGGAAATGAGCCACTTTAGAAAGCTTGTCAATGACAACGAAGATAGCATCATTTCCACGCTTGGACTTTGGAAAACCAGTCACGAAGTCCATTTCGATATGATCAAACTTCCATTCTGGGATAGCAAGAGGTTGGAGGAGACCAGCTGGTCGTTGGTGTTCTGCTTTCACTCTTCGACAGACATCACATTCATTCACGAATTGAGCAATTTCTCGCTTCATTCGAGTCCACCAATACGACTGCTTGAGGTCATGATACATCTTCGTACTTCCATGATGAATGGATAGGAGAGAATTGTGCGCCTCGTTTATTATGACTTTCCTTAGATCACCTTTAGGAACCACAATCCGGTCCTCGAAAAACAAAGTGTCTCTGTCATCAATGCGATAGCACTTGTATTTGGAAAGACCCTTGTCGATACCACGTTTCACCTTCTTCACCATGGCATCAGGGAGTTGTGCCTCACGAATTTGATCTTCCAAAGTAGGAGATACTATGAGGTTGGCAAGAAAGCCTTGAGGAACAACTTGGAGATTCAGCTTGCGGAAAGCTTCACAAAGATCCAGTTGGAAAGGTTTGAGAATTAAGCTGTTGCAATACGCCTTCCTGCTTAAAGCATCTGCAATGACATTGGCCTTGCCTGGAGTATATTCAATACTCGGATTGTACTCTTGAATCATTTCGACCCATCGAGTCTGCCTGAGGTTGAGGTTGGGCTGAGTGAAGATGTACTTGAGACTCTTGTGATTGGTGAATATGTCCACTTTTCTTCCCAACAAGAGATGTCTCCACGTTATTAATGCATGGACAACTGCCGCCAACTCAAGATCGTGAGTGGGGTAGTTCTTCTCGTTGGGCTTCAACTGACGAGAGGTATAGGCCACAACTTTCTTCTCTTGCATTAACACAGCACCGAGACCTTGGAGAGAAGCATCACAGAAAACTTCAAATGGCTTTGATTCATCAGGAGGTGTTAAGACAGGAGCTGTGACAAGTTTCTCTTTGAGAGTGTTGAAAGCAACGTCACACTCAGGAGACCAGACATACTTCACATGCTTCTGGAGGAGGTTGGAAAGAGGCTTTGCAATCTTGGAGAAATTCTCAACGAATCTTCGGCAATAGCTTGCAAGACCAAGAAAACTGCGGAGCTGCTTGACATTCTGAGGAGGTTCCCAATTCACAATTGCGGACACCTTCTCGGGGTTAATAGCGTTGCCATTGGCAGAGATGATGTGACCAAGGAAAAGAACTTCATCGAGCCAAAACTCACATTTGGAGAACTTCGCATAGAATTGATACTCTCTGAGCTTGTCGAGCACCAATCGCAAATGTTTGGCATGATCCTTCTTATTCTTGGAGAAGACCAAGATATCATCGAGATACACCAGGACGAATTCATTGGTATAGGGGTTGAAGATGAGATTCATCATCCGAGAGAATACTGAAGGAGCATTGACAAGGCCGAAAGACACGACAGTATATTCATAAGAACCAAAGCTTGTTCTGGATGCTGTCTTGGGAATATCTTCTTCACGAATGCGAATCTGATGATAACCCATACGAAGGTCAAGCTTGGAGAATACTTTACCACCTTTGAGTTGCTCAAATAGCTCATTGATGTTGGGAAGTGGATACTTGTTCTTGATTGTCTACTTGTTCAATGGACGGTAGTCGACACAAAGTCGGTGCGTGCCATCCTTCTTCTTGACAAAAAGAACACCACAACCCCATGGAGAAGAACTCGGTCTGATCAAACCCAGACACTCTTGTTCATCGAGCTGTTTCTTCAATTCCTTCAGCTCATTGGGTCCAAGCTTGTATGGACGCTTGCAAACGGGTTCAGTGTCTGGCTCAAGTTCGATAACGAACTCAACTGGCCGGTGAGGAGGCATACCCGGAAGCTCTTTTGGAAAGACATCTTGATACTCACAAACGACTGGAATTTGAGAGATGGCATTCAATTCGCCCTTCTCATCGAGAGAAAATAACCGAATGGTTTCATCACGAGCGGCATAAATAATCACATCCTCAGAAGAGTGTGTCAATTGAATTTCCCTGGCAGCACAATCAAGTTGAGCTTTGTGCTTAGAAAGCCAGTCCATCCCGAGAATAAGATCAATATCCGAGTCGCCAAGAACAATTGGAGAAGACATAAATTCATAGTCGCCCATCTTGATTGCGGAATCCCGAACGAATGCTCGAGAAGTCAGTTATCGAGCCGGAGAAACAATAGACAAAGGACTCGGCAATACTTCAGTAACCAGATCATGCATAGCCACAAAAGGTCTAGAAATGAAAGAATGCGATGCACCAGTATCAAAAAGAACTTTTGCAGGAATATCATTAACAGGAAGATTACCCATTATCACATCAGTAGATTCCTCCGCTTGAGCTGCATTCATCATGTTCACCTTAGCAGACTTTGGATTATGCTTGACCACTGCATTGCTGGAAGATCTGACAGGAGGAGGAGCAGGCAGACGCCTTTGGTTGAAGCATTTGTTAGCATAGTGACCTTTCTGCTGACACTTGTTGCAAGTCACCTCTGAGAGTGGACGGTGATAAGGAGCATTGTACTTTGGAGCTTGATTCTGAGACTTGTTCTGATAGCCAGAGTTGGAAGAGTTGGAAGAACCATGGCCACCTTTGTTCTTCTGCTGGTAAGGCTGACGA
The DNA here is from genome assembly GCF_002575655.3 of Aegilops tauschii subsp. strangulata. NCBI lineage: Eukaryota > Viridiplantae > Streptophyta > Magnoliopsida > Poales > Poaceae > Aegilops > Aegilops tauschii. The sequence goes on from NC_053036.3 coordinate 284,582,327, forward strand.
AACGGAGGAGGAGGAGGCAACCAGAACTTCTGTTGCTTAGCAGTCACAAGTGAGGAAGAAGAAGACTGAACTGCGTCCCTGACTCTTTTCTTAGAAGCCTCACACTTGAGCTGAGCAGCCTCTTACTTCAGTGCCATATTATATAATTGATCAAACTTAGTAGGCTCAACAAGAACGAGAGCTAACTGCAGATCCTCTTTAAGACCACCTCTGAAGTGATAGATCATGCTCTTTTCATCAGGAACGTCTTGTTTAGCGAAGCGAGCAAGTTTCTGAAACTGGATGTTGTATTGATACACAGACATGTTGCCTTGCTTGAGATTGCGGAACTCCTCACGCTTGCTCTCAACAACACTTTGTGGAATGTGGTGCGCTTTGAAATCCCGACAGAAGTCAGTCCAAGTGATCACACGACCTCCTCTGGAATCTTTGTATTGTTGATACCAATCAGCAGCTTGGTCCTTGAGCTGGAAAGAAGCAAACTTGACATAGTCCTCAGGCCTGACATTGCTACATTCAAAATGCTTGTTGATGTCCACGAGCCAATCATCGGCATCCGTGGCCTCGGCATAGTAGCTGAAAGACCTGGGCTGATTTGCGAGAAACTGGTTGAGAGTGGCAAAGTGAAGCTGATTGTTGCCTTGACCTTGATTGCCTTGCCCTTGGGTGCGTTCTTGCAAGAGTTGCAGAATCATCTGAGCATTGGCGTTGGTGGCTGCCATGATAGCTTGCCATGCCTCCGGAGGTGGAGGTGGTGGCGGAGGGTTCGCTTGACTCCCTTCATTGCGTTCCAGATTCTGACGCGTTGGCGGAGCCATCCTGAAGAGGGTGACATCCGTTAGCATCTTGATAGATAAATAGATAAGTAGAATCAACGGATAGAAATTGCAACATATAGTCTTCACAATAAACATTCGAACGAAGATGAACGAATGAATTCCGTAGTAAATAATCACACTTCCATAAGTTGAAAAGCCACTTGAAAAAGATATGGAATCAACATATGACTTTGAAGCAACTCGAATACCACAATCGAAAACAACACAAAGTATTGACTTGCAGAATAAGCCGGAACAAACATATGATAGATATTTCGTCCGAAGTTTTCGTGGTGGGGCCCACACGGGCTCAATCGTATAACACCATCATGTACAAGGCTGTGCACATGACATACGAAGCGTCCCCGAGTCGGCATAGCCAAGGACTCTTTAAGACACTACGAGACCACTGTAAAACCAACCGTGTACAGGCGGACCACTAGACATCGAACCCCAATCTCATATCATGCGTCTGTCGGAAAGATATCCTAAGGCTACTAGAATTCCCACTTATAAACTCCCGAAACTTTCTGGTTATGCAATCTGGTCCCATAAATCACCCGACCGCGTAAGGAACGCAAACTCAAGGAACATAATCCCGGTATAACAGAAACTAGGGCGGCAAGAGTGGAACAAAACACCAGGCATAAGGCCGAGCCTTCCACCCTTTACCAAACATATATATAGATGCATTAATTAAATAAGAGATATTGTGATATCCCAACATATCCATGTTCCGACATGGAACAAACTTCAACTTCACCTGCAACTAGCAACGCTATAAGAAGGACTGAGCAAAAGCGGTAACTTAGCCAAACAACGGTTTGCTAGGAAAGGATGGTTAGGGGCTGACATGGCAAAATGGGAGAAATGATATAGCAAGTGATAGGTAGCGCAACATGGCAATAGAGCGAACAACTAGCAAAGCAAAGATAGAAGTGATTTCGAGGGGTGGTCATCTTGCCTGCAAGGTTCTCAGAGTTGTCGAAAGCTTGATCCTCGTAAGCGTACTCAACAGGTGCCTCGTTCACGAACTCGTCTCCCGGCTCTACCCAAGACAAGAACACAAACAAACGGAACCACAATCAACCACGAGAAATGCACAAGCAACATGATGCAAAAACATGTATGATATGCAAGATATGATATGCGATGCATATGCGTGCTCCGGAAGGAAAATGATGAACATGGCAGTAACTTGGAAAACCAAGCATGCCACTGGAAAGATGAGATGATTTCGGTCGAAATCGATATAAAGATCACCGGAAACGGATGCATGGTTTGCAAATGGCAAGCAAAACAAGAATGACACGAATCTGCGAATAACAACATGATAGCACTTAAAATGCAACAAGCAACAATGCTACAGCACTCCAACATAGCAACAAAGCATATGGCAGTAATCTACAGGAGATGCTTGACAAAAGATGAACACTTAGCTACGGCTAGTTCACAACATATCAAGCTCAAACAAGCATGGCAAAAGTGCAAAAGATATCAGGTTCACAGACTTGGTGAAAAACTGGACATGGCAGAAAACAGCATCAGGTAGCAATGTTCAGAGCACGAAATCAACATGCTACAGGAACTTAACGTGGCAAAACAAGGCATGGCAGTGTTATACTAAATGCATATGACAAAAGTCCCTTACTGACCATAAGCCAAAAAGGACCAAAAGATATGATGGCAAGCATGTAAACATAGCAAGTTTCGTTATCAGGTTTCAGACTTAGCAGAAAACAGAGCATGTCAGAAACAATAATATGTAGGCCTTTTTGTGAGCTTGATGCACTCACTACAGAGCAATGCATAACAAACCAAGCATACCTACAGCAAGATGGCATGTTTATGAAGCTATCCGTGGCAAGAACAAAAGCATAGCATGTATGGATCAACTACAATAAGCTTGGGCTCCCGATCGGCGGCGCTACCCGTCGGAGAGGAGGCCGGAGAGCGGGAGGAGGACGCCGGCGAGAGCGAGAGGCGGCGGAGGAGGAGGCGAGGCCGGAGGGCGGCGGGGCACGGCGCGCCGGCGGCGGAGGATGGCCGCGGCGGGCGGCGGCGGCGGCGCGGGTGGCCGGGGCCGGCGGACGGGAGGGCGCGGGCGCGAGGGAGACCGGGCCCCGCGGGCCGCGCGGGCCGGCGGCGCTGGAGCGGCGGCGGGACAGGTGGCGGCCCCCGATTCGTCGGGCGGAGGCGGCGGACACGTCCGGCGGCGGGGAAAATTGTCCGGGCGCGAGGTGGAAGAGGGCTAGGGTTTCATCTGCGTGCGTTTTTCGGGGGAGAAGCATATTTATAGGTAGAGGGAGCTAGGAGACTCCAAATGAGGTGCGGTTTTCGCCCACACGATCGTGATCGAACGACCTAGAGCATGGAAGAGAGTTTGGTGGGTTTTGGGCTGGTTTTTAGGGGTTTTTTTGCTGCACACACAAATGGACTTTGCGGATGCCCGGTTAACCGTTGGAGTACCAAACGACCTCCAAATGGAACGAAACTTGACCGGTGGTCTCCGGGTGGTATATTAAGGCCACTTGACAAGCCTCGGTCCATTCCGAGAATGTTTGACACCCGCACACGAAAGAAAACAAGAGGGGTGCACCGGAGGAGATAGGAGCGCCGGATTGCAAAACGGACAACGGGGAAAATGTTCGGATGCAAGAGACGAACACGTATGCAAATGCAATGCACATGATGACATGATATGAAATGCATGACATGAACAAAATGCAAAAACGAAAAACAAAACCCGACCACGAAGGGAATATCACATCACATAGCCGAAAATGGCAAGAGTCGGAGTTACAAATATGGCAAGTTACATGCGGGGTGTTGCAGGTAATGTCAACAGTAATAGTTTATGATAACTTACATCCAATTCAATATATATATATATATATATATATATATATCAGGATCTTTCCAACACAATGTGCTTGCCAAAGGATAAAGTGTAAAAAGGAAAGGTGAAGATCACCGCGACTCTTGCATAAGGCATAAGACAAAAATAAGAGATAGGCCCTTGGCAGAGGGAAGCAGAGGTTGTCATGTGCTTTTATGGTTGGATGCACGAAATCTCAATGCAAACGAACGTCACTTTATATTGCCACTTGTGATAGGGACCTTTATTATGCAATCCGTCGCTTTTATTTCTTCCATATCACAAGATCGTATAAAGCTTATTTTCTCCACACTAATAGATCATACATATTTGGAGAGCAATTTTTATTGCATGCAACAATGACAACTTACTTGAAGGATCTTACTCAATCCATAGGTAGGCATGGTGGACACTCATGGCAAAACTGGGTTTAAGGATATTCGGAAGCACAAGTAGTATCTCTACTTGGTGCAGAGAATTTGGCTAGCATGAGGGGGAAAGGCAAGCTCAACATGTTGGATGATCCATGACAATATACTTCATTTCGTATATAAGAAAACATAACCCATTACGTTGTCTTCCTTGTCCAACATCAACTTTTTAGCATGTCATATTTTAATGAGTGCTCACAATCATAAAAGATGTCCAAGATAGTATATTTATATGTGAAAACCTCTCTTTCTTTATTACTTCCTATTAATTGCATCAATGACCAAAACTATGTTTGTAAACTCTCAACAATGTTTATTCACCATACTCTTTATATGTGAAGTCATTACTCTCCATAAAATCAATACGATCCCTTTATTTCTTTTTATTCTTTCTTTTATTCCCTCAAGATCATAGCAAGATAGCAAAGCCCTCGACTCAAGACTAATCTTTATTATATATATCTCACGTACTCGATTACATAGAAGGATCATAAAGCAAAACTCAAAACTAGATCATACTAAAACTTTATTCTACTAGATCAAGATATTACCAAAAGGATCGAACTAAGAAAAACGGTAAAGATAGAAGTGTGATGGTGATACGATACCGGGGCACCTCCCCCAAGCTTGGTAGTTGCCAAGGGGAGTGCCCATACCCATGTATTTATGTCTCCTTCTTTGGAGGTGGTGATGATGGTGATGATGATGACAATTGTGCCTTCAACTTTTTCATATTGTAATTGAGAAGAGAAATTTCCTCCTTTAAATCGTCGGCCTCCGATTCCAGCTTCAAGATCTTGTCACATAAATCTCCTTTGCTTTTCTGCCGAAAACAAGAAGGGATAGATCGGTTGTTAGACAGTTTAGCCCTGTTAGGGAGACTAGACTTCTTGAACTTCACGTGCATATCCCTAGGTTGAGGTAGAGGAACATCCTCCTCCTCCGAACTTGAATCATTGATCCTCATCAAATGAGCATCCTCCTCATCATCCGTAGTTCGACCACAAGGAGATAGGTCCCCATAGGTCTTTGGGTCAGCAATGAGATGTGAGACATAGCTCTCTCCGTCGGAGTCTTGAGATGACATCTTGCTCTAAATCTGCTATAGAAACAGCTCGAAACAAAAACAAAGGATATTTGCATGGTACGGTGGTCAAAACCTTCGGGAGATTATATAGTGAATTTTTACCAACCAAAAGAAGTATCATGCAAGAAGACGGAGTCCGGAGGGCACACGAGGTGCCCACGAGGCAGGGGGCGCGCCCAGGGGGGTAGGACGCGCCCTCCACCCTCGTGGATGCCTCGTGTACCTTTCGGACTACTTCTTATTTTCCTATTTTCTTAAATATTCCAAAATGGAGAAAATTCCTATTAGGACTGTTTTGGAGTCGGTTTACTTACCGTACCACATACCTATTCCGTTCTGGAGTCTGAAACGTTCAGGAAAGCGTCCCTTATGTACTCCTCCGGGGTTACGGTGTCAATAACATTGGTTTCAACATTTATGGGATTACCTGAGATATAATGTTTGATTCTTTGACCGTTCACCACCTTTGGATTTGTGCCTTCGAAGTTGTTGATTTCTATGGCACCGGAACGATAGACCTCCTCGATAACGTAAGGACCTTCCCATTTACAGAGGAGTTTTCCTGCAAAAAATCTTAAATGAGAGTTGTATAGCAAAACATAATCACCTACATTAAACTCACGCTTTTGTATCCTTTTGTCATGCCATCTTTTAACTTTTTCTTTAAACAGTTTGGCATTCTCATAGGCCTGGGTTCTCCACTCATCAAGTGAGCTAATGTCAAATAGTCTCTTCTCACCGGCAAGTTTGAAGTCATAGTTGAGCTCTTTAATGGCCCAGTATGCCTTATGTTCTAGTTCGAGAGGTAAGTGACATGCTTTTCCATAAACCATTTTATACGGAGACATACCCATAGGATTTTTATATGCAGTTCTATAGGCCCATAATGCATCATCAAGTTTCTTGGACCAATTCTTTCTAGATCTATTAACAGTCTTTTGCAAAATTAATTTGAGCTCTCTATTACTCAATTCTACTTGACCACTAGACTATGGGTGATAAGGAGATGCAATTCTATGATTAACATCATACTTAGCAAGCATTTTACGGAAAGCACCATGAATAAAATGTGAACCACCATCAGTTATTAAATATCTAGGGACTCCAAACCTCGGAAAAATAACTTCCTTAAGCATCTTAATAGAAGTGTTATGATCAGCACTACTAGTTGGAATAGCTTCTACCCACTTAGTAACGTAATCAACAGCAACCAAAATATGTGTATACCCATTAGAGGAAGGAAACGTTCCCATATAATCAAAGCCCCAAACATAAAATGGTTCAATAACAAGTGAATAGTTCATAGGCATTTCTTGACGTCTACTAATATTACCAATTCTTTGACATTCATCACAAGACAAGACAAACTTACGGGCATCTTTGAAGAGAGTAGGCGAATAAAAACCGGATTGCAATACCTTATATGCAGTTCTATCTCCAGCGTGGTGTCCTCCATAAGCCTCAGAGTGACACTTGCGTAGGATCTGTTCCTGTTCATGCTCAGGTACACAACGTCTAATAATACCATCTACTCCTTCTTTATAAAGGTGTGGGTCATCCCAGAAGTAATGTCTTAAATCATAGAAAAACTTTTTCTTTTGCTGGTATGTGAAACTAGGTGGTATAAATTTAGCAACAATGTAATTATCATAATCAGCATACCATGGAGCAGTACGAGAAGCATTTATGACAGCTAATTGTTCATCAGGAAAGCTATCATCAATAGGTAGTGGGTCATCAAGAACATTCTCTAACCTAGATAAGTTGTCTGCAACGGGGTTCTCAACTCCCTTTCTATCAATAATATGCAAATCAAATTCTTGTAGCAAGAGAACCCATCTAATAAGTCTAGGTTTAGCATCTTTCTTTTCCATAAGATATTTAATAGCAGCGTGATCAGTGTGAACAGTTACTTTAGAATCAATAATATAAGGTCTGAACTTATCACAAGCAAATACAACTGCTAAAAATTCCTTTTTAGTAGTAGCATAATTTCTCTGGGCACTATTTAGAGTTTTACTAGCATATTGAATAACATTTAATTTCTTATCAACTCTTTGTCCTAGAACAACACATACAGCATAATCGCTAGCATCACACATAATTTCAAAGGGTAAATTCCAATCAGGTGGCTGAACAATAGGTGCAGAAATTAAGGCTTTCTTAAGTATTTCAAATGCTTCTACACAATCATCATCAAAGACAAAAGGAACATCTTTTTTGTAAGAGATTAGTCAGAGGCCTAGAAATTTTTGAGAAGTCTTTAATGAACCTCCTATAAAAACCGGCATGACCAAGGAAACTTCTTATACCTTTAATGTCCTAAGGACACGACATCTTTTCAATAGCATCAACTTTAGCTTTATCAACTTCAATACCTCTTTAAGAAAAAAATTTATGCCCCAAGACAATACCTTTATTAACCATAAAGTGGTACTTATCCAATTCAAGACAAGATTAGTTTCTTCACATCTCTGTAAAACTCGATCAAGGTTGCTTAAGCAATCATCAAAAGAAGTTCCATACACGGAGAAATCATCCATGAAAACCTCAACAATCTTTTCACAAAAGTCAGAGAATATAGCAGCCATACATCTTTGAAAGGTAGCAGGTGCATTGCATAAACCAAAAGGCATACGTCTATAAGCAAAGGTACCGAAAGGGCAAGTAAAAGTGGTCTTTTCTTGATCCTCTTTTGACACAGGTATTTGAGAGAAACCAGAATAACCGTCTAGAAAGCAAAAATGTGTATGTTTGGATAATCTTTCTAGCATTTGATCAATAAAAGGTAAAGGGTAATGATCCTTTTTAGTAGCTTTATTTAGTTTGCGAAAATCAATTACCATTCTATAACCTGTAACAATTCTTTGTGGAATCAATTCATCTTTATCATTAGGAACAACAGTAATACCTCCCTTCTTAGGGACACAATGGACAGGACTTACCCACTGACTATCGGCGACATGATAAATTATACCTGCCTCCGGAAGCTTTAGTATTTCCTTTCTTACCACTTCTTTCATCTTAGGATTTAATCGTCGTTGGTGATCAACAACCGGTTTAGCGTCTTTCTCCAATTTTATTTTGTGCTGGCATAGAGTGGGACTAATGCCCTTAAGATCATCGAGAGTATATCCAATAGCAGCACGGTGCTTCTTCAGAGTTTTCAATAATTTCTCTTCTTCCTGCTCTGAAAGGTTAGCACTAATAATAACAGGATATATCTTCTTTTCATCAAAATAAGCATATTTAAGAGTATCAGGTAATAGTTTTAGCTCAAACACGGGATCACCCTTGGGTGGAGGAGGATCCCCTAGAATTTCGACAGGCAAGTTGTGTTTCAAAATAGGTCCCTGTTTAAAGAATACTTCATCTATTTCCCTTCTTTCATTCATAAACATATCATTTTCATGGTCTAGCAAATATTGTTCTAAAGGATCATTAGGAGGCACGGCAATAGAAGCAAGGCCAATAATTTCACCTTTACTAGGAAATTCTTTATCATGGGGTTGTCTACGAAATTTAGCAAAATTAACATCATGAGACATATCCCCTAAACCAATAGTAACAACATCCTTTTTGCAATCTATCTTAGCATTAACAGTATTCAAGAAGGGTCTACCAAATATAATGGGGCAAAAGTCATCTTGTGGGGAACCAAGAACAAGAAAATCAGTAGGATATTTAACTTTCCCACACAAGACTTCAACATCTCTAACAATCCCAACTGGTGAAATAGTATCTCTATTGGCAAGCTTAATTGTAACATCAATACCTTCTAACTCAGCAGGTGCAATATCATGCATAATTTCTTCGTATAAAGAATGAGGCATTGCACTCGCACTAGCACCCATATCAAATAAGCCATGATAACAATGATCTCCTATTTTAACAGAAATAACAAGCATGCCTACAGCAGGTCTATGTTTATTTTTAGCATCGGGTCTAGCAATTCTAGTAGCTTCATCATAGAAGTAAATAACATGCCCATCAATATTATCGGCCAAGAGATCTTTAACCATAGCAATACTAGGTTCAACTTTAATTTGCTCAGGGGGTGTAGGTGTTCTAGTATTACTCTTACGAACCACAGTTGAAGCTTTAGCATGATCCTTTATTCTAACAGGGAAAGGTGGTTTCTCAATATAAGCGGTAGGAACAATAGGATCAACATTATAAGTGATAGTCTTTTCCTCAACTTTAATAGGTTCAACTACTTTTACTTCAATAGGAGGATGATATTTAAACCACTTCTCCTTAGGGAGATCAACATGAGTAGCAAAGGATTCACAGAAAGAAGCTACTATCTCAGAGTCAAGTCCATATTTAGTGCTAAATTCACGTAAAGCATCAGTATCCATAAAAGATTTAACACAATCAAACTTAGGTGTTATACCTGACTCCTTACCTTCATCGAATTCCCAATCTTCAGAGTTGCATTTAATTCTTTCCAATAAATCCCATTTGAATTCAATAGTCTTCATCATAAAAGAACCAGTACAAGAAGTATCGAGCATGGAGCGATTATTGAGAGAAACCCGAGCATAAATTTTTTGAATAATAATTTCTCTTGAGAGCTCATGATTGGGGCATGAATATAACATTGACTTAAGCCTACACCAAGCTTGAGCGATGCTTTCTCCTTCGCGGGGCCAAAAATTATATATATAATTACGATCACGATGAACCAGATGCATAGGATAAAACTTCTGGTGAAGTTCCAATTTCAATCGGTTGTAGTTCCATGATCCAATATCATCGGATAGCCTAAACCATGTCAATGCCTTTCCCTTCAAAGATAAAGGGAAGACCTTCTTCTTGATAACATCCTCGGGCATACCTGCAAGCTTAAATAATCCACAAACTTCATCCACATAGATTTGGTGCAAATCGGGATGCAATGTTCCATCTCCTGTAAAAGGATTAGCTAGTAGTTTCTCTATCCTACCCGAAGGAATTTCAAAGTAAACATTTTCAGTAGGTTTAGTAGGTCGATGAGAAACTCTTTGCTCTACTGGTCGGGGTGAAGATACACCGAACAAGCCCCTAAAAGGATTACTTTCCATAGTAACAAGTGACAGTAAATTTCAGCACACTATATAAATTTTTCCTTACCAAAGGCGCTTCACTCCCCGGCAACGGCGCCAGAAAAGAGTCTTGATGACCCACAAGTATAGGGGATCTATTGTAGTCCTTTCGATAAGTAAGAGTGTCGAACCCAACGAGGAGCAGAAGGAAATGACAAGCGGTTTTCAGTAAGGTATTCTCTACAAGCACTGAAATTATCGATAACAGATAGTTTTGTGATAAGGTAATTTGTAACGGGTAAAAAGTAACAAAAGTAAACAAGGTGCAGCAAGGTGGCCCAATCCTTTTTGTAGCAAAGGACAAGTCTGGACAAACTCTTATATAAAGGAAAGCGCTCCCGAGGACACATGGGAATTATCTCAAGCTAGTTTTCATCATGCTCATATGATTCGCGTTCCTTACTTTGATAATTTGATATGTGGGTGGACCGATGCTTGGGTACTGCCCTTCCTTGGACAAGCATCCCACTTATGATTAACCCTTCTTGCAAGCATCCACAACTACAAAAGAAGTATTAAGGTAAACCTAACCATAGCATGAAACATATGGATCCAAATCAGCCCCTTATGAAGCAACGCATAAACTAGGGTTTAAGCTTCTGTCACTCTAGCAACCCATAATCTACTTATTACTTCCTAATGCCTTCCTCTAGGCCCAAATAATGGTGAAGTGTCATGTAGTCGACGTTCACATAACACTACTAGAGGAAAGACAACATACATCTCATCAAAATATCGAACGAATACAAAATTCACATGACTACTTATAGCAAGACTTCTCCCATGTCCTCAGGAACAAACGTAACTACTCACAAATAATATTCATGTTCATAATCAGAGGGGTATTAATATGCATAAAGGATCTGAACATATGATCTTCCACCAAATAAACCAACTAGCATCAACTACAAGGAGTAATCAACACTACTAGCAACCCACAGGTACCAATCTGAGGCTTTGAGACAAAGATCGGATACAAGAGATGAACTAGGGTTTGAGATGAGATGGTGCTGGTGATGACGTTGATGGAGATTGACCCCCTCCCGATGAGAGGATCGATGGTGATGACGATGGTGATGATTTCCCCCTCCCGGAGGGATGTTTCCCCGGCAGAACAGCTCCGCGGGAGCCCTAGATTGGTTTCGCCAGGTTCCGCCTCGAGACGGCGACGCTTCGTCCTGTAAGCTTCCTCCTGATTTTTTCCAGGGCAAAAGACTTCATATAGCAAAAGATGGGCGCCGGAGGCCTGCCAGGGGGCCCACAAGGCAGGAGGGCGCGCCCAGGGGTAGGGCGTGCCCCCACCCTCGTGGACAGGGTGTGGCCCCCCTCTGGTGCTTTCTTCGCCCAATATTTTTAATATATCCAAAACTGACTTTCGTGGAGTTTTAGGACTTTTGTAGTTGTGCAGAATAGGTCTCTAATATTTGCTCCTTTTCCAGCCCAGAATTCCAGTTGCCGGCATTCTCCCTCTTCGTGTAAACCTTGTAAAATAAGATAGAATAGGCATAAGTATTGTGACATAATGTGTAATAACAGCCCATAGTGCAATAAATGTCGATATAAAAGCATGATGCAAAATGGACGTATCACCGACCCGGTGATCTCCTCCTTCTGCAGGTCTCGCTAGATGCAGAGATTCTCCTTCTCATACATAAGTTTCACGTTGAGAGCGGTCACCTTCTCCTTTCCATCCATAAGTTTCTCGATATGGGAGCAGTCGCCTTGTCCAGTGCGATATTGCTCAGCTTTGCCCAGTCGGCGATCTCCTTAGTGGGTATGTCATCGCGGGCGAAGGATTGTTCGCCTCTGCAGAGAATGCACTTGTCAAAGCCCTCGCCTGCCCGCTCGCCCCCGCGACGAGTCTACTTGTCAGAGCCCTCGCCTGCCTGCTCGCCCTCAGGACGAGTGCGCTTGTTAGAGCCCTCGCCTGCCTGCTCACCCCGGGGGCGAGTGTGCTTCTTAGAGCCCTCGCCTGCCCCTGTGGTCGTCGCAAGGCGTCGGGACCTCTCTTTTGCTTCCGCAACCTTGGTCAATGCTCCATGGTTATTTCTCTACCTAGAGCTCCCCCATGGGCCATGGCAGAGACGCAAGCAACGATGAAGAAGAAAAGCTTGTTCTTTTGGTGACAACTGTGTATGATGAGGATGAAAGTGTTGTGATTCCCGATCACACGGAGGTACCATTTTATAGACACCTTGGCGATTCATTTGCTCTAGCCGCATATTTTGATTTGGCGTGTATGCCAACGAGAGGACGGCTGACCATTAGGCGTTTCGACGGAGACTTGGGAAATGGAAGTTGTGCATGCGGGCTTTGATGAGTGTGATTTCGTGGTGACCTGGAGTTGTAAACTTGAAGTGGTCAACACACGTGGGGTAGTTGCTGCCACATTTAAGTACATAGTGGGCAACCAAAAAAAGTATAAAGGCGCCTTCTCATGAGGCGTGTTATAATCAAACTTTCGTAGCATCTATTTTGTTTGGTAGAACGCCAGTTAAACAGGTGTCTATGGAGTACCAATGTTTACATAAGTTGCAGTTGCAGCGTCTTTCTTGAAGGCACGAAGGTAGGTAACAAGAACCTAAGTTTGTCACTTTCTCCTTACATGACATGCTCGACTTCATTGTTCCAGACCCAGCAGTTTCTCATAGATGGCACGATCCACGATGGTGGGCTGCGGGAATATCTTTCGTAACTGCTTAGTCTCATACCCCATGAAGAAGTCTCATCGAAGCTGAAGCGGCATAAATCAGACAGATGGTCGCCGCAGGTTTCTTTCCGGCGGTGCATTGCGAATACACACCCATGCTTCATGAACGGCAAGCCCTCGCCATCATGCACTGAAGGTGACATCATTTTGACTATTGGGTAATTGTCCCCAACGAAAATAGAGTGTTCGCCAAGATTGTTTGTTGGTTCCCAGATAGCATCACGGAGGTCTATCGCGTTGCCATCCATCTGGTATAGCTCACATAGCGTACCTTAACACAAAATGTCACATACGTCTAGTCGATTTGAGGTTTGATGCATTGCATCTTTTGAGGGGTCGATCCTGAAGCAATACCTGGGTGCATCATCAGGGTTCGATCGGAGTAGTGGTAAGACCTGCACCGGGACTGTTGACACGGACTAATAAGATATTACGACCCAAGCGTCGAGCGTCAGTTACAAGGTTCCATGTAATAACATGTACAATCACAATATCAGGCAGAGCGATTCTGATAGGGGGGTGGCTCTCGCTCCTGCAAAACATGTGATACCGGACGTAACCCATACGAAGCAACTCCCTGGTTTGTTACCGCGAAGACCCGTCCTGCATGGTACGCGGTGTCTTCGTACCTGTATGGGTACAAGCTTGTCGCAGGCAACACGTACCAACCATTCCCGTCTACCTGAGGCTGCATCATAGCTATACTGATGTCGAACACGGCAATGAGACGAAAGTCAGTGTAAGCGTGCAACCTTGTGGGGGGTTTCGCGAGTGCTATCTTCTTCAAAGTTACGGTGGCGCCATGGTAACGCACGTACCGGTTTTGCAAATTAGCACGGTCGAACCCGACGGTGGACATCGGGGCAACGACAATGTCGACACAGGTGTAGATATTGTGAAGCTTCTCCTCGGTATCCTCCGTTATGTAAACAACCCAATCGCCGTTTGCGCCAACCCAAACCTACGCATGATCAAACAAGTATATTCAGAAACTATGTGCGTTCGAATAGAAACTTATGCATGATTGAACAAGTAAGTATATTCAGAAAGTATGTGCGTTCGCAGGTAAATATACGCATGATTGAACAACTAGGTACTTTCAGGAAGCATGTGCCTTCAAGGTTGAAACCTAGTCTTGGTTTACCAACTAAGTACATTCAGAAAGCAGACAATCCAACAGCATATCACACTGACCTCATCCTTGGACAAAATCCCCACACTGTCTTGATCCATGGACAAAATCCTAGTGTCTTCCAGTTCTTGGCCTGTGCCTTCCAAGGTAGGGCACTCTATAGGCGTAATTGTGCATCTTCGTCCATGCTGCCTTGGACCGGCCCACTAGAAAACGTGTTCCTCAAAGACGTGTGGAAGATCAACTATCATCAGCTTGTCGCTGGCATGTTTACACACAAGTGTCCTAAAGAAGTTGGTGCAGGAACCGCCAAGTCTTGCGGCGGTGTGGAAGTCCGTTCGATTTACAATCTATCCCAGAGAATCGCCGTCGATGGTCTCCCAGCCACGCCAAGGACGATCACGCAGCGACGCATCCATGGCAGCGATGGTGTGTGTGGGGAAGGAAGGGAAGCCACGGAATAGATTATAACTGAAGGGGGCGGCCCTGGGGAACTGGAAGTTTTGGAGGCGTGATTTTGTGGTGACCTGGTAGTTGTAAAACTTGTTGTTTAGTGTGGGAGGTGCACGCTTACGCGATGCCAACACCCATGGATAGTTGCCAGTTTGCCATATCAGTACATGCCAGTTTGCTAGGTTACATTATGGCTTTCATGGCATGCGCGCATGTACGGGTCAGGTGCAACACAAGTTAACCTGGCGTGTGTTAATATCTTATTAAATTTCAATCGAGGTTTCCCCTTCGCTATATATGTTGTTTTCCCTATGAAACCTTCGGAAACCTCCAGTAATGGTAGTCTAGTACTCTAGTCGGTCACTTAACTCTAAGGCAGGATGGATCATGCAGCTCTATGTTCGATGGTTGTCTTGGGATCT
Source organism: Aegilops tauschii subsp. strangulata (assembly GCF_002575655.3). Classification (NCBI taxonomy): domain Eukaryota; kingdom Viridiplantae; phylum Streptophyta; class Magnoliopsida; order Poales; family Poaceae; genus Aegilops; species Aegilops tauschii. The sequence continues at coordinate 284,597,345 of NC_053036.3, forward strand.
TGCTCCCACCAGACTCTGGAGCGGCCGGAAGAGCTTTGGCGGCGCCGCATCGAGGTCGAGATAGACGGCTGGATAGTGTGTTGCAAAGAGACTGTTAGAGCAGAGAGGGATTTTTCGTGCTATCTTGACATTTCCACTTTGCTATACGTTGCGCAAGAAGAGATTGACCTTGCCGTCGACAAAATGGAAGAGATTCTTTGGTGTAGGCGGAGGAAGTGAAGCTCAAACACATGTTGGCTATGAAGATCTTCACATCTACATGTATTGAAGAATTAGATGAGCTGGATTTTGACAGTCCTAGGCAGATCATAGGCTAGGCAATAAATCAAGGAATGTCATCCAGACCTGCTCGAGATGCTCGCTGGCATTTCGTACGCAAAGAAGAGCATGTTCTCATGTACTGGGTTGGATCGTGTGATTTTGCACTATGACCCCACCAACAGTAGTATAGATTAGTGTAGTATTAGTTCATTGGAAGCTTTATTCTACTTTTCCCGATTTATAACCAGCGCCTATATGTATTATTAATCCTAACTTGTATCTTTAATGAGCCATGGTCGCTCATCACATCCAATGTATACACGCCTAATAAGTCCTATACTATACCTATGGGAACATCCAACGTTCTTAACCTGTGCGTCTCACCTATCTCGGCTATTCGCCTGGCGCGACATGAATCTCAAAGATATTATTATTTGGTGGACCGCACCTTCCTCTATTTGAATGACAGGTGGGACCAAGAGATTGTTGGACCCACCTGTCATGCACCAAAAGGCAGGTGAAGTAAGTTACTGAAGATGCATCCAGTCGCTTCGGTCGGTCTGGCTCATCAATAAACCTAAACTAGTGGCCATCCCCCCCCCCCCACCGAAAAGCCCCCAACCCTATCTCATCTCTTTCGTTGGGCGTGGAAGCTCTCTCGCATTCGAGCTCCCCCCATGCTACTTGTGAGCTGCGCTAGAATTTCCCCGAAGAGGAGAGGAGATCGATACAATAGAGATAAGTATCCCCCTCAGTTAAGAACCAAGGTTATCAAGCCAGTAGGAGAATCACACAAAGCCTCATGAACAGCACCTGCACACACAAAAACAAATACTTGCACTCAACACAAACAAGAGGGTTGTCAATCCTCTTGGCGATTATTTGCAAGGATTAAATCTTGTAGTGGTAGATAGATAAATTGCAAAGTGTTGGGGAACGTAGTAATTTCAAAAAAATTCCTATGCACACGCAAGATCATGGTGATGCATAGCAACGAGAGGGGAGAGTGTTGTCCACGTACCCTCGTAGACCGAAAGCGGAAGTGTTATGACAATGCGGTTGATGTAGTCGTACGTCTTCACGATCGACCGATCCTAGTACCGAACATACGGCACCTCCTCGATCTGCACACGTTCAGCTCGGTGACGTCCCACGAACTCACGATCCAGTAGAGCTTCGAGGGAGAGCTTCGTTAGCACGACGGCGTGATGACGGTGATGATGAAACTACCAACGCAGGGCTTCGCCTAAGCACCGCTACGATATGACCGAGGTGGATTATGGTGGAGGGGGGCACAGCACACAACTAAAAGATCAATGATCAACTTGTGTGTCTATGGGGTGCCCCCCTCCCTCGTATATAAATGAGTGGAGGAGGGGGAGGGCCGGCCCTCTACTATGGCGCGCCCTGGGGAGTCCTACTCCCACCGGGAGTAGGATTCCCCCCTTCCAAGTAGTAGGAGTAGGAGAGAAGGAGGGGGAAGAGAGAAGAGAAGGAAGGAGGGGGCGCCGCCCCTCCCCCTAGTCTAATTCAGACTAGGCTTTGCGGGGGCGTGCGGCCTGCCCTAGGCAGCCCCTCTCTCTCCCCCCTAAAGCCCAATAAGGCCCATATACTCCCCGGCGAATTCCCGTAACTCTCCGGTACTCCGATAAATACCCGAACCACTCAGAACCTTTCCGATGTCCGAATATAGCCTTCCAATATATCGATCTTTACGTCTCGAACATTTCGAGACTCCTCGTCATGTCCGTGATTATATCCGGGACTCCGAACTATCCAGGACTCCGAACTACCTTTGGTACATCAAAACACATAAACTCATAATACCGATCGTCACCGAACGTTAAGCGTGCGGACCCTACGGGTTCGAGAACTATGTAGACATGACCGAGACACGTCTCCGGTAAATAACCAATAGCGGAACCTGGATGCTCATATTGGTTCCTACATATTCTACGAAAATCTTTATCGGTCAAACCACATAACAACATACGTTGTTCCCTTTGTCATCGTTATGTTACTTGCCCGAGATTCGATCGTTGGTATCTCAATACCTAGTTCAATCTCGTCACCGGCAAGTCTCTTTACTCGTTCCGTAATGCATCATCCTGCAACTAACTCATTAGTTACATTGCTTGCAAGGCTTATAGTGATGTGCATTATCGAGAGGGCCCAGAGATACCTCTCCGACAATCGGAGTGACAAATCCTAATCTCGATCTATGCCAACTCAACAAGTACCATCGGAGACACCTGTAGAGCACCTTCATAATCACCCAGTTACGTTGTGACGTTTGGTAGCACACAAAGTGTTCCTCCGGTATTCGGGAGTTGCATAATCTCATAGTCATAGGAACATGTATAAGTCATGAAGAAAGCAATAGCAATATACTAAACGATCAAATGCTAAGCTAACGAAATGGGTCAAGTCAATCACATCATTCTCTAATGATGTGATCCCGTTAATCAAATGACAACTCATGTCTATGGTTAGGAAACTTAACCATCTTTGATTCAACGAGCTAGTCAAGTAGAGGCATACTAGTGACACTCTGTTTGTCTATGTATTCACACATGTACTAAGTTCCGGTTAATACAATTCTAGCATGAATAATAAACATTTATCATGATATAAGGAAATATAAATAACAACTTTATTATTGCCTCCAGGGCATATTTCCTTCAGTCTCCCACTTGCACTAGAGTCAATAATCTAGATTACATAGTAATGATTCTAACACCCATGGAGTCTTGGTGCTGATCATGTTTTGCTCGTGAGAGAGGCTTAGTCAATGGGTCTGCAACATTCAGATCCATATGTATCTTGCAAATCTCTATGTCTCCCTCCTTGACTTGATCGCAGATGGAATTGAAGCGTCTCTTGATGTGCTTGGTTCTCTTGTGAAATCTGGATTCCTTTGCCAAGGCAATTGCACCAGTATTGTCACAAAAGATATTCATTGGACCCGATGCACTAGGTATGACACCTAGATCGGATATGAACTCCTTCATCCAGACTCCTTCATTTGCTGCTTCCGAAGCAGCTATGTACTCTGCTTCGCACGTAGATCCCGCCACGACGCTTTGCTTAGAACTGCACCAACTGACAGCTCCACCGTTCAATATAAACACGTATCCGGTTTGTGACTTAGAGTCATCCAGATCAGTGTCAAAGCTTGCATCGACGTAACCATTTACGATGAGCTCTTTGTCACCTCCATAAACGAGAAACTTATCCTTAGTCCTTTTCAGGTATTTCAGGATGTTCTCGACCGCTGTCCAGTGATCCACTCCTGGATTACTTTGGTACCTCCCTGCTAAACTAATATCAAGGCACACATCAAGTCTAGTACACAACATTGGATACATGATAGAGCCTATGGCTGAAGCATAGGGAACACCTTTCATTTTCTCTCTATCTTCTGCAGTGGTCGGGCATTGAGTCTGACTCAACTTGACACCTTGTAACACAGGCAAGAACCCTTTCTTTGCTTGATCCATTTTGAACTTCTTCAAAACTTTATCAAGGTATGTGCTTTGTGAAAGTCCAATTAAGCGTCTTGATCTATCTCTATAGATCTTGATGCCCAATATATAAGCAGCTTCACCGAGGTATTTCATTGAAAAACTCTTATTCAAGTATCCTTTTATGCTATCCAGAAATTCTATATCATTTCCAATCAACAATATGTCATCCACATATAATATTAGAAATGCTATAGAGCTCCCACTCACTTTCTTGTAAATACAGGCTTCTCCAAAAGTCTGTATAAAACCATATGCTTTGATCACACTATCAAAACGTTTATTCCAACTCCGAGATGCTTGCACCAGTCCATAGATGGATCGCTGGAGCTTGCACACTTTGTTAGCATCCTTTGGATCGATAAAACCTTCAGGTTGCATCATATACAACTCTTCTTCCAGAAATCCATTCAGGAATGCAGTCTTTACATCCATTTGCCAAATTTCATAATCATAAAATGCTGCAATTGCTAACATGATTCGGACGGACTTAAGCATCGCTACGGGTGAGAATGTCTAATTGCAGTCAACTCCTTGAACTTGTCGAAAACCTTTCGCAACAAGTCAAGCTTTGTAGACAGTAACATTATCGTCAGCGTCTGTCTTCTTCTTGAAGATCCATTTATTCTCGATGGCTTGCCGATCATCGGGCAATTCAACCGAAGTCCATACTTTGTTCTCATACATGCATCCCATCTCAGATTTCATGGCCTCAAGCCGTTTCGCGGAATCTGGGCTCATCATCGCTTCCTCATAGTTCGTAGGTTCATCATGGTCAAGTAACATAACCTCCAGAACAGGATTACCGTACCACTCTGGTGCAAATCTTAATCTGCTTGACCTACGAGGTTCGGTAGTAACTTGATGCAGTTTGGACTCCTGCACCAGTAAGAATGGAACTGGAATAAAAAGTCGGGGTAGCTAGTCACTCCGTTACTGAGGAAAGAGAGGATGGCATTTCCATAAGTAGACTCTCTTAAGCCGTTGTTCCCATTTCCTCGCTGACCCATCATGCGAAAGTTACGTCTAAAGCCTATCATATCAACTTACTTATACGGAATGGAATGAATTTCACTCCCACCGAGTCCCTTGTGATTGCTGCTGAGAAGAAGCTCCTGGAACTGGTGGTGGCCATGGCTGGCAAGCAGCCGGACATGTCCCCAGAACCCAAAGAGTCAGAGACCCAGGGCTCCTTCAAGCCGGCCAAAGAAACAAAGAAGATTCCCTTGGACCCTGAGCACCCGGAGAGGCACGTTGTCGTAGGGTACCAACCTTGACAGCAAATAGGAAAGCGAGCTCATCGATTTCCTCCGTGAGAATGGGGACATCTTTGCATGGTCTCCCAAAGACATGCCGGGTGTTCCGACGGATTTGGCCGAGCACAAACTACATGTTAGAGCAGACGCCAAACCAGTCAAACAGCCCCTTCGCCGACTGTCTGAGGAGAAGAGAAGAATTGTTAAGAGATCGCCCGCCTGTTGGCAGCCGGCTTCATCATGGAAGTTTTCTTCCCAAAATGGCTTGGCCACCCAGTCCTTGTACTGAACAAGAACAACAAGTGGCGCATGTGCATTGATTACACTAGTCTCAACAAAGCCTGCCCCAAGGATCCATTCGCACTACCCCGGATTGACCAAGTGATAGACTCCACAGCCGGATGCGAGCTGTTGAGTTTCTTGGATGCCTACTCAGGTTACCACCAGATAAGTTGAACCCGGCAGACCGCCTGAAGACTGCCTTCATCACACCATTCGGAGCCTTCTGCTACCTGACCATGACATTCGGCCTGAGAAATGCCGGTGCCATGTTTCAGCGTTGCATGCAGAAGTGCCTCCTCAAGCAGCTCGGCAGGAATGCCCACGTCTATGTAGACGATATTGTGGTGAAGACGGAGAAGCGCGGTACCCTCTTGGAAGACCTCAAGGAAACTTTTGAAAATCTACGCCGGTTTCAGATCAAGCTCAACCCAGAGAAATGCGTCTTTGGAGTACCAGCCGGCCAGCTCCTTGGCTTCCTGGTCTCAGAGCGCGGCATAGAGTGCAACCCTGTGAAGAGCAAGGTCATCGAGAGGATGGAGAAGCCACCCGACTGAGAGACGTCCAGAAGTTCACCGGCTGTTTGGCATCCATCAGCCGTTTCATCAGTCGGCTGGGCGAGAAGGCTCTTCCCCCGTACCCGCTCATGAAGAAGACCACTCATTTCGAGTGGAATGACAAGGCGGAAGAAGCTCTTCTCCAGTTAAAGAAGATGTTGACCACGCCGCCTGTCCTGGCGGCTCCGACTGCTAAAGAGCCCATGTACCTCTACATCGCCGCCACCAGCTGGGTGGTCAGCATAGTCATGGTGGTAGAGTGCCCAGAAGACGGCAGAGCACAGCCAGTCCAGAGGCCTGTGTACTATTTGAGCGAGGTGTTGTCCACCTCGAAGCAGAACTACCCTCACTACTAGAAGATGTGCTATAACATGCACTTTGCCGCCAAGAAGCTAAAGCCATACTTTCAAGAGCACCCAATCACGGTTGTCTGCACTGCCCCACTTGCAGAGATCATTGGCAACAGAGATGCATCTGGCCGAGTGGCCAAATGGGCCATCGAGTTGGCCCCCTACACCATCTTCTACCAGCCGCGCACCGCCATCAAGTACCAAGCACTGGCCGACTTCCTTGTCGACTGGGCCGAGACCCAGTACCTGCCGCCAGCTTCGGACTCCACTCATTGGCGAATGCACTTTGACGGCTCGAAGATGCGCACCGGTTTGGGAGCCGGCGTTGTTCTCACCTCTCCCAAAGGCGACAAGCTCAGATACACATTGCAAATCCACTTTGCCGCCTCCAACAATGTAGCCGAATATGAAGCAGTAATACACGGCCTCCGGTTAGCCAAAGAGATAGGAATCCGCCGGATCCTATGCTACGGCGATTCCGACTTGGTGGTCCAACAGTCATCTGGCAACTCGGACGCCAAGGATGCAAACATGGCGAGCTACCGCTTCCTCGTCCAGCAACTCAGCGGATACTTTGAAGGGTGTGAGTTCCTCCACGTGCCAAGAAACGACAATGAGCAGGCAGATGCCTTGGCACGGATCGGCTCCACCCGTCAAGCAATACCAACCGGCGTTTCACTTCAGTGCCTCCACAAGCCGTCAATCAAGCCTTCCCCAGAATCTGAGTCCATCTTCGTGCCAGCTCCTCCCGAAGCAGTCGGATCTGACTCGGGGGCTGCAGCAGCCGGCCCCGGGACTTCAGCAGGCAGCGCGGGGACTACGGTAGTCGCACCCGGCCTGGGGACTTCACAACCCGGCCCGGGGGCTGCAGCACTCGGCCCGGGGACTTCACCAAGCGGCTCGGAGACTACAGCAGTCGCACCCGGCCTAGGGAATTCACAACCCGGCCCGGGGAATTCACAACCCGGCCCGGGTGCTGCAACAGTTGGCCCGGGGACTTCAGCAACGCGCCAAACGGCAATCAATTCCAACCCGCCGCCTCCCAGCCCAACCGCCCTCGTACAAGTGCCCGTAGTGGCAGTAGAAGAAATTCAAGCACCATCATGGGCAGAGCCCATCCTCAAGTTTCTGGTTAATAGAGAGCTGCTGGCCGATGAGATCTCGGCCCAGCAAGTGCAGCGCCGAGTAGGAGCCTACACGATAGTAAACCGAGAGCTTGTGAGACACAGTGTGACTGGAGTCTTCCAGCGCTGCGTAGAACTAGAGAAGGGCCAAGCAATCCTCAAAGACATCCACCAAGGTGAGTGCGGATACCACGCGGCTTCCAGATCTCTTGTCGCCAAAGCTTTCCGCCATGGTTTCTTTTGGCCGACTGCTTTGGAGGACGCCAAGGAGTTGGTCAAGCATTGCAAAGGGTGTCAAAAGTTCAGCTCCCAGCAGCATCTACCGGCCTCTGCACTCAAGACCATCCCCCTGGCTTGGCCTTTTGCCGTCTGGGGGCTGGACATGGTGGGACCATTCAAGACAGCACGCAGCGGCATGACCCATCTGCTCGTCGTCGTGGACAAGTTCACCAAGTGGATTGAAGCAAAGCCAATCAAGAAGTTGAATGGTCCGACTGCCGTGACCTTCGTCGTAGACATCACCACCCGGTATGAAGTACCGCACAACATCGTCACCGACAATGGCACAAACTTTGCCAAAGGAGCCTTGGCCCGTTTCTGCGCGACACAGGGCATCCGACTGGACTTAGCGTCCGTTGCCCATCCGCAGTCAAACGGCCAAGTCGAGCGAGCAAACGGCCTCATCCTCTCCGGCATCAAGCCCCGACTGGTCGAACCACTGGAGCGGTCGGCCGGCTGCCGGATCGACGAGCTGCCGGCCGTCCTTTGGAGCCTCCGCACCACTCCGAACAAATCAACCGGCTTCACTCCATTATTCCTCGTGTACGGTGCCGAGGCCGTCATCCCAACTGACATTGAGTTTGACTTACCTCGCATCACCATGTACACGGAGGTGGAGGCGAAAGAAGCGTGAGAAGACGGCGTCGATCTGCTGGAAGAGGGCCGGCTGTTGGCACTCAGCCGGTCCGCCATCTACCAGCAGAGCATGCGCCGCTACCACAGTCGGAAGGTCAAGCCAAGATCCTTCCAAGAGGGCGACCTTGTGCTCCGACTGATCCAGCGAACAGCCGGCCAACACAAGCTCTCAGCCCCTTGGGAAGGCCCCTTAATCATCAGCAAGGCATTGGACAACGACTCCTACTACCTCATCAACGCGCAGAAGCCCAGAGCACACAAGAGTGATGATTCGGGCAAGGAGTCGGAGCGCCCATGGAACGCAAACCTCCTCCGAAGATTTTACAGTTGATTAAGTATGTACCACGCTACCTTTTGTACTAAGTACAAGACATCTGTTCCCTCGAGCCCTTTTATCTATATGATAAGTTCTATGCCTATGAATATGTTATTTATTATTCCTCCTGGCACCGGGTTCGACCAGTCGGCCCGGGGGATTGCCGCCTTGTACTATGTGAATGCTACCTGCAGTCGGACAAGTAGTATGCCGACACCTAAGCCCTCTCTTGCCACAAGCCACAGCTCGCAGAGCGACTGACCAGCCGGCAAGGGCCAAAGGCAGGAAACAATGTCCACATGAAAAATGGCTAAGGACTAAAGCATTTTCATAGGCCGAGCCGGCTCCTCGCCTCGCCGACCGACTGCTGAGCAGCCGGCCGGTTGGTTTCTAACTTAAATTTGCTACACTCTACCAACGGCTAAAGTACTTGCCTTCCCAAAAACGGCCAAGTACTTGACCCAGCCACAGAGCGCAGAGCGGCTGTCCGGCTGGCAAGACGACAACCAATGGAAGGCAGCAAAGGAAAAAGCCAAAAGAGTAGAAAAGCAAGACAAGTCGGAAATCGGCAAAAGACAATTTTTTAAAGCAAAAGGCCCTTGGCCAGCATTCAACGGAGTTTGAATACACCCCCAGCGGGTGGAACTGCGCGGACTTAACAATCTTTGTTCAAGCGGTTACAAAACAGGAAAAGGAAAGATAACTTGGCCGCCTAGGCCAGAGGAGCAGCAGCCGGATCGGAGGGGCCGGCGGAGGTAGAGGCTCCGGGTGGTGGAGCGGCCGCCTGGTTGATCTCGGCCTTGTCAGCGTCGGCAGCAGTCAGCTCGCTGGTGCTTCGCCCGTTGGTCGAGACTTGGTCAGGTTGAGACTGGCCATCGTCTTCACCATCCGGCGCATCGTCTTCGCCGTCCTCATCCTCATCCTCCTCCTCCTTGCCCTCATCGCTGGAGGCGATCTCCTCCATCGAGTCCTCGCCGCCTTCTGGGTTCAGCCCGAACCAGTTGGGCAGCGCCTAGGCGCCCGCTTCGTCTAGCTCGGGGAGGAAGACGCTGGTGTCCATGTACTCAGCAATCGCCGCGGCGCGGTGATAGAGCTGGGGCGCCACCGCCTCCAACTCCTCGCCGGCTTCAGCACGACGAGTGGCCAGCTGGTCCAGGTTCAGCCCAGGGTACCACCCCTTGATGAACTCCAGAGCTCGCCGTGCACCTGCCCGGACGGAGGAGCCTTTCCACGCCTCAAAGCGGCCAATGGCCACCTCCAACCAGTCAAAGGTCCGGCTGGCGGTGCGCAGAATGGGAGTGCCCGGCCAGAGGGCGGAGACCACCTGGGCTCCAGCACGCTGAAGACGGCGGAGAGCCCGATGCGCCGGCTCGAGATGAGCCTGGATGGCGAGCATCTGCTCGGCAAGGGTCCGAGGGGCGTTGGGCGCGATTGTCGCGCCAACCAGCCTCCGCTCATCACGATGAGCCTCGACAGCTTGGCTGGCGGCAACAGAGTAGCCAGGGAAATACTCTGCTCAAGGGAAGAGGAAAAAAGTGAGAAGTCAGAGGCCGGCTCGCAAGAAAAACCGGCAGGAAGAAGAAGGAAAAGAGCAACTCACCATCGAGCATGTCCTCGACCTCGCCGTAGCCGGAAGACAAGGCCTTCTCCTTCTCAACCCAGTTCGAGTGCTGAGTCTCAAACTCGGCTTGAAGGGCCTCCTCCGCATCCTTGAGCTTCTGCAGCTCCGCCTGGTGCTTGTCCACCTGGTCAGCCAGCTGCTTGGCCAGACAGTCTCGCTCCTACTCCATCTTGAGGCGCTCCTCCTCCTTGGCGTGCAGCGCGGTCTGAGCTTCGCCCATTTGCTGCCGCAAGGTGGCATTGGCTCCTGCAGAAGACAAGGATGAGAAAAGGTCAGCGAATCAACAAGGAAAGAAGTAGTTGCCGGAAGATCCGACCCGACTGCTCAGCAGTCGGCCCGAATCTCGGGGGCTATACCCAGCGGGTGCGCTGGTGCGCCCCCGCGAGACTAAGGATTGAACAATTCAACAAAGAAATAAGAAGAAGTTGTTGCCGGAAGATCCGGCCCGACTGCTCAGCAGTCGGCCCGAATCTCCGGGGCTACACCCCGGGGGTGCGCTGGCGCGCCCCCGCGAAAATAAAAGAGCGGAGTACTTACTCTGGCTGTCGGTCAGCTCGGCGGTTTGCTTGGCCAGCTCTTGGACGTGGGAGTTGTAGCGGCCGCACGAATGTTGTGGTAGTCCTGCAACAGAATCAACAGAATGGAAGAAAGTGTCAGCACTCGGAATTTGCCTTTAAGTTCCGAGCCGCCTGCTCAGCAGCCGGTCCGGAACTCGGGGGCTACACCCAGTGGGTGCGCTGGCGCGCCCCCACAGAATATTGCAAGAAATTGAAAGCGAAGCACAAGGAGCATACCCGGACGACAGCTCGCGATGTAGTCCTTGAGGGCGTCGCCTTGGGCCTGAAGCAGGGAGTGGACCTCGTGCGCAGCCTTGTTCAGGACGCTCGTCCCGCCCCCAGTCGTCCACTCCCGCAGGACGGAGCTAGTGGCCTCCGCTTCCGGGGCCGACGAGCTCGAGGCTCCGATCTCATGAGGACGTGGCGCCGAAATCGCCTTCGCCGCACGCCGACGCACCGGAGTGCGGTCCACGGGGGTCGCCCCCACCACCAACCCGCCACCGACTTTAGGCGATGGCGCATTAGGCCGACTTCCCTGGGTCTCGGCAGCCGGCTTCTGCTGAGGCACCTCCGCCCTGGGAACGACGGCTTCGCCGCCCTCCCTCTCCATGACCGGCTGGTCGTTGCCGGCCGCTCTAGTCGGCGCTAAGATCTTTGACGCCGGCGGCATGGAGCGCAGCGGGATGACCAGCTGTGGAGCCTGGCCATCCGCGGCTCCTCCTGCTTGTGCCTTGGCGGCCGCGTCCGCCTGGGCCTTGGTCGCCTCCTCCTCCTGGGCCTTGGCCGCGGCATCGGCCTGGGCCTTGGTCGCCGCGTCCGCCTCCTCCTGCGCCGCCTTGGCTGCGTCCGCCTTCGCCTGCTCCGCCCTCTCCTTCTCCTCGCGTGCCTCCCGCGCGTTCTTCTTCGTCGCCTCCCGGAGGTCGACGAGCTGGTCTATGCGGCGGGTGTTGGCAGAGCCCTCCATCCCCCCGATGATGGAGGCAGAGGTCGACCGCTCAAGAGAGAGCGGGGCTCTGATTCGAGCAAGACCAGAAAAATTCAGAAAGAAGTTTGCGAAAAAGTAACAAAGGAAAACACCAGGAAAGATGTACTCTTACGCGGACACGGTCGGCGGCTGCTTCGGGGCCCTCTGGTACCGGGCTGCCTTCGCGGTGGCCTCCTCCCGCCTGGTCGCCGCGGCCGAGCCCTTGGGCTTCTTCGGCTGGCCGCCGTGCAGCTGCGTGCCGGCTCGGCGCTTCTGTGTGCCGCCTGGTGCAGGTGGCGCCACTGAGGAGCTCGCCCCGCCCTGTTGGCAACCGGCTGGCGGCGTGGCTCGGCCTCCTCCTCGTCGTTGTCTGGCCACGTCTCAACGCCGCCTCCTCCACTAAAGCCGCTTGCCCCGTCGCCACCGCCAGTGGCGTCGTCTTCCAAGGCGGCCACCCCCAAGTCGGGGTCGTCCGCATCGCTCACCGCTCGGTCCGGTAGGTACTCCTGGCCTTGCGCCAGGGCGTCGGCTGCCTACTCGGTCGTGAGGAACCGCGACACGTCCGACTGATCAGTCGGCAAAGCAGAACTCGGCAGAAGAAGAAAGACCAAGAAAGAAAGAAGAGTCGGGAGCTTACGGCCGGAGACGGATGCGCGCGAGAGTACGGCTGCTTGCCGAACCGCCAGTCCGACTCCGAGAGCTTGAGGTTCGCGATCTCATTGACCATGCGGGCCACCTCCGCGACCGGCATCTCATGGGTGGACAGCCGGCATGGGTCTCGGTGCCCACTCATCTGACTGATCATGTGAGGCCGGCCCTGGAGAGGGAGAACCCGACACACCACGAAGGCCGTCAACAAGTCGGACACCTGGAGGCCCTCCAAGTCTGTCATCTCCTTGAGCCTGGCAATGGCGGCGGTGGAGGCGGGCGACAGGTGCTTCGGCTTGAAGGCCTAGTTGGTGCGCGGCTCGGCTGGTGGGCCGGCTTCGTAGTCCGGCAGGTTGACGAAGTCCAGCGCCGGGTTGACGTTCTTCACGTAGAAGTATGACTTCTGCCACAGCTTGACGGACTGGGTCAAGGTGATGGATGGGAAGCGGTTGCCGGATCCTGGGCGCCGTACCGCGACGAAGGCGCCGCACTGAGTCGCCTCCTCCTTGGCGGAGATGCCGAGCTTGGTGTAGAAGAACTCCCCCCACAGCTCGAGTGTGGGGAGGACGCCGAGGTAGCCTTCGCACAGTGTGACGAAGACCGACAGCAGCACCACCGTGTTTGGTGTGAGGTGGTGCGGCTGGAGATGGTAGAATTGGAGAAAGGAGTGGAGGAAGCCGCTCGCCGGTAGGCCGAAGCCCCGAAGTGCGAGCGAAAGATGACGCGCTTGCCTTCCTCCGGCACCGGCGAGATCTCCTTCTCCGACGGGACGTGCGCCTTGACGTAGCCCTCGCCCGGCAGCCGCCGTGTGTTGCAGAGGTAGGTGATGTGGTCCTCAATGACGTTTGAGCCGTCCCAGTCGCCGGCTCGCGCTCGCGCCATGGAAGCCCGAGGTTGACGGACCAACGGCGTGGCGGGAAGGCTGGGCTCGGTGAAGACGGGCCACGGCGGCACTTCGGCATGTTGCGGGAATGCGGCGGCGGCAGAAAGAGAGAAGAGGAAGAGTAGAGTGAAGGGAGAGGAGGGCGCGCGAGCCAGAGCCGCCCCCCCTCCTCCCCCTATTTATAGCCCTGGGCTGCGAAGCCGAGGGGACGGGGCGTGGGGATCATGGGATTAACTGTGCCCACGACCCCACGACTCCTCATTTACCGTGTAGTAATGGCGTGGAGTAATCACGCCACAGAACCCCAACCGTCTGCCTCGGCCGCAGCGGATCCGCGCGCGTGCCGAGGCCCGATAGTGGTGGGCCCCGGCCTGCAGCGATGTCCCATCACGTGCGTGGGCTGGCAGGCGGCCTGGCCAGCTAGCGCCACGTGGCGCACATATAGCTGGCGGCAAGCCTGGCACCTGGCTGGCGCGCCACCTGGCTGCCGCCACAACGTTTCAAGAACCACCAGGCAGCCGCCTGGTCCTGTCCGGCTCCTAGCAGTTGGCGCGCCGGAAGACGGACGGAGCAAGATCAAATGAAGCACTTGGAGTAGGAAGCTGCCGAGGCTCCTTCCTTTCACCAGCCGCGGAGCCTCATCAGCTTCAAGGACTACTGTCGGAGTAATTAGCCACGGGTAGCCTCATCGGCCCCCCATGGCGCTTCAAGACATCGGGGCCGGCTGCGCCCCTCAAAAACCAAAGACCAAAGTGCCGCCTTCTCGTAGCCGACTGGTCCAAGCGGCCGCCTGCCAGAAGACGGCAAGGCTCAGCAGGCGGCCACGAGGTGGGCCGGCTCCTAGCAGGCGGCCTCCAGAGAGGCCGGCTCCTCAGAGTCTGCGCCCACATAAATATGATGAGACAGGGCGTGGCTATAGCACGCCCTGATACCCCCAAATCCAGGGCCAAGCATGGCCACAGTGCCCCGTACCGGACGAAGATCTCCCGTCCGGTGCGACACTGTTGCCACTCCACCCACGACGTCACCTATGGCAGAGAAGGCCATGCTTCCAGTACGGGCTGTCGGTACGGCCCATAGGCGGTGGGCTTTACCTGTCAGTGAGAAGCCAGAAGGCGGTGGGCACGGACCAGCCGGCATGAGGGGAGGCCGACTCCTACCAGGCGGCCCTCCCCCTCCCTCAAAGTCCGTGCGCTATTAATTAGAAGAGATGGGGGATGGCTGCAGTGATCGCCCGCCAGGTGGCGACACTGTAGCCACGCCTCCCCCGACAAAGCACGCGTCATTACCAGCATCGCTACAGTACTGAGCAGCCGGCCAGACCCGCAACGGCGGGCACGGCCTGTCGGCCAAGTACGAGACAGCCAGCGGGGCCCACTAGGCGGTGGGCCCCATCAGCTAGCGGAGAAGCCGGCGACCAGAGACACTGACAGCCGTGTCCTACACCCGGCCAGATTACCTTTGTACCCCTGGGGGGTAGGCCTATATAAACCCCCAGGGCACCCATGCAAAGGGTTCAGACCTTAGTTCATTTCACCCACACATACATAGAGAGGAAGCTAGGGCTAGCCTTGTTCTTCTTCCCCCTCTAGAGAAACAGCTCAAGGAGCAATCCTGTAGCAACTCTTGTTGCTTTAGTGATCATGCAGAGACCCCGCAGAGCAGGACTAGGGGTGTTATCTCCTAGGAGAGCCCCGAACCTAGGTAAGATTCGCCGGTGTGCATGCCTTCGCCTCATCCCGTTTCCTGGCACCGGTGACGTCTTATTAGCCCCCTCCATGATAAGCCATCCTTTGTCATATGTCGCACGACACCCCCGACACCGACTGGTGGAAGCCAGCTAGCAGCGCGACCAGGTGTTCGCAGACAATAGCCAGCTCCAGGCCGAGGTGGAGCGGCTGAAGGAGGAGGCCGCCAAGGCGGCGGAGGCCCACCAGGCGGAGCTTGTCTGGCTTGGGGACGAGCGCGATAAGGCGGCCAACGCAAGGGGCGATGAGCTGAAGGCGGCCGTTGACAAGGTCGCCGAGCTCGAGAGGGCGCTCGAAGCCAACGGTCGCGCCGGAAACTTGGAGCGGCACGGTATGTTGTGCGAGGCGCAACATCTGGATGAGCTCCTTGTCAGTAAGTGTATCTCTGTTGATTTCGCCGGGATGCGAGCCTGCTGAGCTTTTTCATGGCTGACCGTTTTCCTTCTTCACTTGACAGAGTACTTCCCGAAGGCGCAGGAGACGGCAGAGGAGGCCGTGCTTGCCCACCAGTTGAACCAGGCGGACGCGGGCGCCGGACTTGATCCAAATGTCGCTTGGAGCTTCTCGGAGATGATGCACGCCGCCAAGGCCCTCCTGAGGGTCCTGGACAAATAGACGGCATGGTTGTCCGAGGCCGTGGTGAGGATGGTGGCGGCCCTCTTGCCTGGCGCCATTGAGCCCAACAGCTTTACACGGTTGGCGTGGTGGCTGGAAGCCGGACCGACACGGCTTCATGCGTGGCGTGTCTCCGCCGCTAGTGCCAACGCTGACTTGGCACTGTGGTTCATCATGTCTTGGTATCCAGGCTTGAACCTGAACCAGTTGGCGGCCCGGTGGGCCGACGCGGAGGCCCAACTGGAGGAGGAGGCGGGCCAGATTGCCACGCTGGCCAGCTACCTTGCCTCGTTCGCGTCGCACGACGAGTTCCAAGTGGACTGGACCGAAGACGGCGGGGAGGTGCCACCTTACACCTTCGGCTTGGCGCTTGATGATCCGGCGAGCAGCTCCGAGGAGTCAGCCCCCTATGCGGACGACGACACTGGGTTGGACGACACCGGTGCCTCGCAGAACCCGGAGGTCACCGCAGAGGAGCCGGCGGTCGCGCAACCCGATCCGAGAGCTGCCTGAAGCCGTCCTGCTTTACTTTTATCGCATTTTGTTAAGTGACAAGTCCACCAACTCACTGGGGTGTATGGTGATTGTAATGAACTCCGGCCGTGGGCCATTATTTTTGTAATGTAAATATTTTTGCAGGTGTTTGCACTTTTGTTCTTTGTTCTTGAGCTTTCTTCTTGCTCACTCCTTCTTTAGGTCCCCCCCCCCCCCCCCCCCGTGAGTCAGACAGCCGGGTTTCGTTCTGTGACAAGGAGTTCGGCCTTGGGAAAGAGCGCGCAGTACTTAGGCCTTTCAAACGTTGAGCGCGAGCGAAACACCCATTGGGCCGGCTGGCGCGTAGCTAGTCATGCGGAAACTTAGTGTGGTGAGTCCGGATTGACCGAGCCAGCGAATCCAACTTAGCATTTTTCGGCGTACCAGCGCTTTGTCCCGTGGTTCTTGCCGGCCAGCAGCCGAAGCCAGACTGCGGCTTAGAGCGAAGTGGAGGGCCTCGGCAACTCGGACATGCCGATATGTACTAAGGGGGATGGTGGGTTGCGCTCAAGCCGGCTAGCCCCTGAGCCCCCGAGTCGGATAGGCCGACCCGGCAGTGGAGGGCAAAAAATCATGAGGATGTGCGGGACACAATAATTTTGATAGGAAAAGGTAGCCCCCAAGATTCGTTCGGGGGTCCTGTTGTATTTCATTGAACTTCAAAAGGTAGTGATACATACATGCATACAGCTAACTGTAAAACGGGTGGAGGAGCTCTGCATTCCAAGGTTGGCTTGTTTCTTCACCGGCGTATTTCTCTTGCGCCTGTTCGACTTGTGGGTGTCGATGAGGTAGTAGGCGTTGCGGTCACACAGGGCTTTGCTGACGATGAAAGGGCACTCCCATGGGGAGGCCAACTTGTGCTGGCCGGCTTGCTGCTGGACAAGCCGGAGGATGAGGTCTCCTCACGAAACGTGAGGGGCTTGATCTTCTTGTTTTGGTAGTGCCTCGGGCTTTGCTGGTAGATGGCTGATCGGCTGAGGGCCAATAGGCGTGCTTCTTCGAGTAGGTTGACGCCATCTTCACGGGCTTCCTTGGCTTACGCTTTTGTGTACATTGTGACTCGTGGCGAGTCGAACTCGATGTCGGTCGGGATAACAGCCTCGGATCCGTAGACAAGGAAGAACGAGGTGAACCCGGTCGACTGGTTTGGCGTCTTTTGGAGACTCCAAAGGACGGCCTGCAGCACGTCAAGCCAGCTGCCGGGTGAGCGGATGAGGGGCTCGACGAGTCATAGCTTGATGCCAGACAAGATCAGGCCATTGGCCCACTCGACCTGGCCGTTGGATTGAGGATGAGCGACGAAGGCCAAGTCAAGCTGGATGCTGGAGACGGAGCAGTACTGAGCCAGAGCGCTCTTGGCCAGGTAGGTGCCGTTATTTGTGATGATGCATGATACGTCTCCAACGTATCTATAACTTTTGATTGCTCCATGCTATATTATCTTCTGTTTTGGACATTATTGGGCTTTATTATTCACTTTTATATTATTTTTGGGACTAACCTATTAACCGGAGGCCCAGCCCAGAATTGCTGTTTTTTGCCTATTTCAGAGTTTCGCAGAAAAAGAATATCAAACGGAGTCCAAACGGAATGAAACCTTCGGGAACGTGATTTTCAGAACGAACATGATCCAGGAGACTTGGACCCTACGTCAAGAAAGCTACCAGGAAGCCACGAGGTAGGGGGGCGCGCCTACCCTCCCAGGTGCGCCCTCCACCCTCGTGGGCCCCACGTTGCTCCACCGACGTACTCCTTCCTCCTATATATACCTACGTACCCCCAAACGATCAGATACGGAGCCAAAAATCTAATTCCACCACCGCAACCTTCTGTACCCACGAGATCCCATCTTGGGGCCTGTTCCGAAGCTCGCCGGAGGGGGCATCGATCACGGAGGGCTTCTACATCAACACCATAGCCTTTCCGATGAAGTGTGAGTAGTTTTCCTCAGACCTTCGGGTCCATAGTTATTAGCTAGATGGCTTCCTCTCTCTTTTTGGATCTCAATACAATGTTCTCCCCCTTTCTTGTGGAGATCTATTCGATGTAATCTTCTTTTGCGGTGTGTTTGTTGAGACCGATGAATTGTGGGTTTATGATCAAGTTTATCTATGAACAATATTTGAATCTTCTGAATTCTTTTATGTATGATTGGTTATCTTTGCAAGTCTCTTCGAATTATCAGTTTGGTTTGGCCTACTAGATTGATCTTTCTTACAATGGGAGAAGTGCTTAGCTTTGGGTTCAATCTTGCGGTGTCCTTTCCCAGTGACAGTAGGGGCAGCAAGGCACGTATTGTATTGTTGCCATCGAGGATAACAATATGTTTTTTTATCATATTGCATGAATTTATCCCTCTACATCATGTCATCTTGCTTAAGGCGTTACTCTGTTCTTATGAACTTAATACTCTAGATGCATACTGGATAGCGGTCGATGTGTGGAGTAATAGTAGAATATGCAGGCAGGAGTCGGTCTACTTGTCTCGGACGTGATGCCTATATACATGATCATACCTAGATATTCTCATAACTATGCTCAATTCTGTCAATTGCTCAACAGTAATTTGTTCACCCACCGTAAAATACTTATGCTCTTGAGAGAAACCACTAGTGAAACCTATGGCCCCGTCTATTTTCCATCATATTAATCTTCCAGCACTTAGTTATTTCCGTTGGTTTTATTTTACTTTGCATCTTTATCATAAAAATACCAAAAATATTATCTTATCATATCTATCAGATCTCACTCTCGTAAGTGACCGTGTAGGGATTGACAACCCCTTATCGCGTTGGTTGCGAGGATTTATTTGTTTTGTGTAGGTGCGAGGGACTCGCGCGTAGCCTCCTACTGGATTGATACCTTGCTTCTCAAAAACTGAGGGAAATACTTACGCTACTTTGCTGCATCACCCTTTCCTCTTCAAGGGAAAACCAACGCAGTGCTCAAGAGGTAGCAAGAAGGATTTCTGGCGCCGTTGCCGGGGAGGTCTACGCAAAAGTCAACATACCAAGTACCCATCACAAACCCTTATCTCCCGCATTACATTATTTGCCATTTGCCTCCCGTTTTCCTCTCCCCACTTCACCCTTGCCGTTTTATTCGCCCTCTCTTTTCCGTTCGCCTTCTTTTTTCATTTTTGCCCCTCGCTCTTTCTGCCGTTATGTCTGAAATTTGGGAAATTATTGTCGATATGGACAATAATAGTATCATGGAAAATTCTGATGCTCCTGCTGAAGAACCCCCTACCTTGCATATAAAAAGATTTCGAATTAGTAGTGGTAATATTATTGGAAAAGGAGTTATTCAAGATTTCTTTACTTTTGCCGGTGCTTTGCCTTCTATGGGTAGTTCCATTCTTCATAGAACTAGTAGTCTTGCGGACGCTATTGCCATGCTTATAGTTGAACTTGAAAGGCAATTTATGCACTTGCACCCTTGTATACAAAGGATTTTCCTAGAATTTTCTAATATAGAGCATTCTTCTGTTAAGCGTGCCGCTACTACCTTTTTGGCTTATGAGTTCAGATTTATAATAAAAGAGGCCAAAGTAATCTTTGCGCATTATAGGGTGGACGCTGGACGTCCTCCCATAGAGGCTATCCTCTTTGATCAAGAAGAAATAATGCGTTTTCAATCTCTAGACTACGTTGCTTTCAATGAAAACCTCAGAAAAAAGGTCCTTACCAATGTTCTAGTTGATAGAATTTCTGAACTTAATGATGATTTGGCTATTCGAAATAATGAGCTAGGATATTCTCTCGAGTATAGGCTCACAAAGTTCTGTCAAAAGAATGCTTATAATAATGAATTGGTTGTGCAATACGAAGGGCCGAAGGAGGAACCTATACCTCCTAAAATTGATCTTGGGGACTTTTGTCCCATTAAATTTAGCCCTTTTGATTACTTCTGCTTGCCTCAAAGGAAACTTGCTGCTGAACGTAGAGAATACGAAATGAGTTTTAATGATCTATCCTATTACTATGGCAATACCTAAATCTATCCTTGCTTTTATGCCTAGCTAGGGGCGTTAAACGATAGCGCTTGTTGGGAGGCAACCCAATTTTATTTTTAGTTTTTTGCTTTTTGCTTCTGTTTAGGAATAAATATTTGTTCTAGCCTCTGGTTAGATGTGTTTTTATGTTTTAATTAGTGTTTGTGCCAAGTTAAACCTATAGGATCTTCTTGGATGATAGTTATTTGATCTTGCAGAAATTTCCAGAAACTTTCTGTTCACGAAAATAATTGTTAAAAATCACCAGAACGTGATAAAATATTGGTTCCAATTGCTGTTGATCAATAAACAAATTGTCTAGGTCATCCTATTTTGGCTGATTTTTTGGAGTTCCAGAAGTTTCCGTTAGTTACAGATTACTACAGACTGTTATGTTTTTGACAGATTCTGTTTTTCGTGTGTTGTTTGCTTATTTTGATGAATCTATGGCTAGTAAAATAGTTTATAAACCATAGAGAAGTTGGAATACAGTAGGTTTAACACCAATCTCTACTCTAATGGACGACTTGGTGAATAGTCTCCGCAGTTTAATTTCGCTGAGTTTTTTCGTCATCCTCCCATCTCCGGTTTTTTTCGTCATCCTCCCACCTCCGTTAACTCGCAACCCTCATGCACGAACCACTCCCCTCCCTCTCCTCGCGCAAGCATCCTCTCCTCGTACCCTCGCACGCGCTAGGGTTCCTGCGCCGCCGCCACACGGGAGCTTGTCGACCAGCCCAGCGTCCTCCGGATCGCCGCCGTCACCGCCCCAGATCGCCACTTTCGCCGTCGGAATCGCTGCCAACGTCTCGTCGCCCCGGATCGTCGCCGTCCGGATCGCCGCCGTCGCCGGGCCATGGCGGTGGAGGTCGACGGCACCCGGAGGCGCGGGGCGGCGGCCTTCCTGGACGACCCCTTCGAGGTGTTGCAGGCGAAGCGGGGCCGGTGCTCACCGTCCGCCACCGCGGCCTCGGTCGCCGACCTCGGCATCAACATGGAGTTCGACCCCATCGAGGCGGTCCAGTCCGTCTTCCCCAGCGCCGATCCGCAGGTACCCCCGCCGCCGCTCCGTGCCTCTTTCTTTCGCTTCTTGTTCTTTCGGTTGATTGGTAGATCGTGCGCAGACGTGTAGTAGAGCCTGCCGATTCAGTTCATCACAAGAACCAATCGAACTTGGTTACACCGCAAGAAAGATTGTGCCTTGAATCTTGGAACAAATTTTCTGTTGTCGATTCATATCCCCTTTCTTGAATTAGAATAGACTAAGAGTTCAGAGATTGATGGAATTGGAAATCAAAAGTTCGGAAGAATCATCCACCACGATTTCTCTCTTGCGTGTGCCAAGCGCTTCGTGTATAAACCGTTACAGGGAAGCATGGTAGGAATCACCCATGAGGATTATTCCTCTGCTGATCAATTATCGTACACGCCTTCGACCCGACATGATCGCCTGCCCTCCCGCCACTTTGAATTCTTCTCACATATGATGGCTAAATTTAGGATTGAGAAGTAAACTGTCTGAACTAAATAACTGAAAACAAATAGTTTGCACATCTGTTCTATCCTTGTGCACAGAAGTTCTGCCATGGTTTTCTGAAATCCTGGTATAGCTTTGGTTTATGCCACAACAGTGGACTTGAGAACCCCAATTTGTACCGTCTTGCTCTGTACATGTCTAATGGGTAATTTTGGGGAATTTCTAGCTTCTGCGGGGCTATCTCAAAGCGTCGGGAAATGTCTTGGATGCTGCCATCAGAAGCTTCAGGGATTATTTGGCATCGGATTCAGCAACGACCAATGCTGGTGCCTCCTCATCTGGAGGTATGGCTGACATGACTGAAAAATAACCCTGACTGCTTCTTTCTCTTGTTGCCTGATAGTTATAGTAATGTCTAGAGATGTATATTTTTTATAAACAGCACCATTCGTACAATTTGCATCTTGTCTAACTCTTGAACGATTGTTAATCGCAGTGGCATCTGATGTGCCGGTGATGAATACTCCAGCCAACAGGACTGAATGGGCGGAGCTAATTGTCAAGGAGATGTCGTCCGCTTCAGATCCGAATGACACCAGGAATCGAGTCTTCAGGATACTTGAAATGTTCGACAAATGTGCCGCAAACTGCAGTACTCCTGATGAGGCGCATAAAATGCGTGAGGTAACTAATGCATCCGCAGTTGCTTCATCCCTCCGTTCAAAAACATTACATATCATAATCGTCTGAGTTCAGACATTGACAGTGCCATAGTCAGAAAATCACAACATGAGGCACAAAGCTAATGATATCAAATTTGTGCCGCCATAAAGTATGTGTTATTAGATTAATCGTTGATTAGTGCTTGAGCCTAGAAAATCAAAATACACTTTATATTTCTGGAAAGGGGGTAGTTGATACTGCCAAATGGCCGGTTACTTCTGAGATGTGTTTCTGGAAATTTTGATGTGCTCACCTGTCCGGGCGCCGCAACCCCATAGAATGAAGCTTGATGCATGTGCAGAATCATTAATTATCTTATATTTGTGCAGATGATTATAGCAACTATTTTGGGCTGACCTCTTGCTGTTCTAGCAAAAAAAATTAGTATTTTGTTTTTCTCTACGAAAGATCAGGTAATCTGATATCGAGCTCCTTATTTTAAAGTAATTGAATTTTGGGTTTGTAATGATTGTTCATGACTAATAGAAAATATATATTGTAAAATTCCAGGACCGAATGGATTTTTGGTCTATATTGCAAATATGTATAATGGATTATTGGTGAGCTCGGTATTGGTGGTCTACTCCCTTTCATCCCTGTATTTCTAAGAAAACCAAACTAATATGCATCCATGTATTTTTTTAATTCAAGTTCTTTCATATGGGTTACGTAAAAAGCAAATGTTGCTTCTTTTTATTCAGATGCTTTGAGAACCAAGTCTACCTGGTTCTCTTCCTTTCATCCATGTATTTTAATGTGCAGTGTACAATGTGTAGAATGAGCAAACTTGTGAATCTAGAGCACAAACTCATGATTGATCAAGGGAGTGGCACTGCCGGCTGGGTTAGAGTATAATCAACTGTACTTGGAGTTTTTTTGTGATACGTGTAGCTTTCAGCTTGCGAGCCTTTCAAATATGCAAGTGTCCGATGCCATAGGCTACTATGGAAGTTGTGAATGCTATGTAGTTTCCCGTACTACTTGCATTCAGAAATGAACTAATTCAGGCTGGCCATCTAAGTTTTACATTCCGTATGTATAGAGAGATCAAATTTATTTGTTCTAGGGACATTTCTGAACATGCGTATGGAATAAGATCATGAACACGTATATGGATTATGAATTTAGTTTTTTTTTTGAGAAGTGAATTTACTTTTATCTATTGATAAAAAAATATTTTTGTTGTCAGACGAAGGGCACGACGGATGGCGGCGGCGGGAAGGTGAGCAGCGGTGGAGATAAGCGAGGAAAGGAGTAGTGTGAGGCGGTTGGCGGTGTTGAAGAGGATGAGAGGGCCGCACACTCGGTGCCATGCTACTGGAGGGCCCGCTGCTGGAGGCAGTCCTAGGGATTTTTGGATCAATGACAGTAACGTTGGCGACCCAGTTATCTTCTTCCATCTCTGGATCCTGAATCTACAGCTCTCTAATCTGCAAATACACGCAGTAGCGACGGGTACAATTGCATGGTTGTGACTGCCGACCAGTACACGAGTGGGGCTGCCGTTCTCCTACCGGTAATCAGCTGCTCCAGTGCCACCGCATATATACTCCGATGAGTATCCTTGATATCTTCCCTCCACATTGCATCTAATGACACACTAACACATTGCATCTGATGACACACTTCCAACTGGAATATATCAATTACATACCACGGTCATAAGTGTCACACTTCCAACTTAGGACATGTCATGATGATGTGCTTTTTGGTTATCCTAGGACTTACAAAAACATGTCATCTGATCTGTTCCCCTTCGGTACATTAGAGGTTATAGGTCATTTGTTGAGCGGTTATAATGACTTTTTCTTTGGGTAAGTCTATGCTAAAATATATGCAGATTTCCTCTCAAAACTATCTACCAGTCATATTGTTAAGGGAGGATCCAATCTATTACTTTGAATTTAAGCTATCACATTTATCATATAGTATTTAATATTGGTAGAAGATTAAATTATTGACATGACTTTAATTGAAATTTTTAGGTGAAATTTGAAACTTCCCTTGAGAGATGCTAAAGTACTATTTATTTGACCGGCTTGGTGTACATTGACCTTTACCGCCTGAATGTTATGAATTATATTCATGGTGGATGATATGAATGTCGGGGAGGTGATGGAGAAGTATGACGAGGAACTTGTGAAGGCTGAGGGCATGGAGAAGAAGGGGAGAATCTAAGTGGGAGGCTGACATTGGCGAAGGAGAAGGCTAGATGAGTGTTGGCATTGGCAGACAACGGGTCATTGCAGATGGCATTCACTGAATTATTCAAGGAATTGAAGCTCCCAAAATGATCAAATAAATAAGATAGCAATGAGACATAGAATGTCGTGTTATTAATTATCTTTTTCCTCAAAAAGGATGTCGTGATAGTAGTCGTGCTTTGCATATAAGTTGCTTCAACAACTATATTCTTGAAATGATGTGCCATAGGTAGGTGGAAAAACTAAGAAATACAAGCATTACTCTGTGTGTGTGAGAGAGTGCTCTACACGCTGCCTTTACGGATTAAACCGGTGCTCTAATTAAATGATAAATTGAGTGTACTTTTTTTTTCTTTGACCGTTATATGACAAAATGAATGAACACGTGAGTGCTATCCAGATTATCCATGAAGTGCCCTGACATATGCTATAAAGAGATCGTGTGAAAACAAAGCTGAAGTTGTTGCCCAGGATGAGAAGGAAAGTGGTCTTCCAGCAACACTAAACATGGTCATGTATTACACATACATATGATGATGTATGTAATGCGTCCGATCATTGTTGTTTTTTATTTCAAGTTTATTTGTGTTGGATTATGATGGTCCATGTAAAAATACTTGGATGAGTTGCCAACCTAGTAAGAAGTTTGCTTTAATTTTGTTGCTCCTGCTTGCTTTTTTGATGCATTTCATGGGGATGACTCGTGTACTCATTTTGTTTCTTACTGAAATGGAAAAGAAAACAACAAAGATTAGTATTTGTTTGCTTTAAGTCGTCAAATATTTTTTCATTGTGATTTGTAATTCATTTTTTTATTAAATGCATGTTGAGCTAGCATTATCTTTGTTGCCTAGAAAATTTGCTATAGGCCGTAGCGAATAACATCTGAAGGCGGTTGTCGCCCTTTTCCCTTGCTGCTGGCGTTTTTGCTTGGTTTTATGGTTCTTAGAATGTCGTTGTACTACTCCCTCCATCCGATAATATAGGATGTTTTTGCAAGCTAACATAGCTTGCAAAAACATCTTACATTGTGGGACAGAGGGGGTATGTTTTAGGCTAAGAAGAAGCGGCGCTGACACTGAAGAACATCATTTTATCTTTAGAGATCTCAAAATTTTTGGAGAGTCTGATGTGTTACAAATTAATATTGTATATAAGGAGAATAGTAGGAGAAGATCAACAGTTGTGTATGTGTAAGTTTTACTGAGGTATTTTTTTCTTGCAAGATCCTAACCATTTATCCATTTGCTCCCTAGATTCGTTTACTGATTGTAAATTGCTTAATTTCCTTGCACATAAAAAGAAAATATGCTTGGATTTGTGAAACAACCATATTTTTGTGTACAATGGTGAAAGAGCAACATTGTTATATTGCTCCCTGGTTCAATTTCCTCTATTTCATTGGTGAAAGGAAACGTGAACACTACACTAAAACTCTTTAGGCTTGCCAAAATATAAGGATGATCATGTTGTCATGAGTAAAACTGGATGTACCCGGTAAGGATGGAGGCAAGATTACCTCTCCGACAAGGCCCCGGAACAGTTAGCATCCCGGTTAAAGAGCACCGGCAATTTGGAGAGGGCCCCACCGCCTTTTGCGCGGGAAGGAGCAGACCTCAGCCGCGGTCAACAATTATGGCCACTTAAAGAGCGAGGTGAGTATGATTGGCCAAATTAACTTAACTCGGCTATTTTTTGGTACTGCTCAAGAAGGTCATTGATCTTCTTAGCTGACAATACCAATTAGACTAATTTATTGTAGTTTTATGAACATGGAGTTTGTTAATCACCTCTGTGTTTTATTGAAGATTAAGAAGTGTATAGTATATATGCAATGTTTTTTTCCTGGACATTTAACAAAATATGAAATAAGCAAACATATAGTGGTCCAAGTTGACGAAGTAGAGTTGATGGCCCTTTGGTTTTTGATCAATGTATATATCTTTGTTATCCTGTGGCAATGCATGGCAAACGTACATATCTTAAACAACAATTTATGACCTTTCATTTTCGTTCTTATGATATAATATAAAGTTCAGTGTTACTTTCATTCTATTTTATGGTAATGATGCATTGGATATATTTTAGTGTACACCCCATAGCCTCAACATTTGCACCGTAGCTTCACACCACCGTCTCACCGTGCTTACCGGAGCCCGGCATCTCTCCTTCTTCCCGTGCACAACTGAAGCTTCATTGGCCTACATACACTTCGCTAGACAATCTAAACTGCATGCATCACTAAAAACAAACATGTAGAAACATTGAAATCAAGATTAAGTCCCAACTGCCCGCCCGGACATGACGGCAACGGCGGCCAGGCCGGGGTTGCGCCAGCTACGACGGCTGGCATCCCACAACTAGGCTAGACAGCATGCGGCTGTGGCGGCGTCCATCTTGCTCGCCCGCCTACCCGCAGGCTAGCACGCTCGCTCGCCGACGGCCAACACACTAGCCAGCACAAGGCTGCGGTGACCTGTCAGCGCGCCCATGGTTGCATGCGGCTTTGGCCAGCAGGTACATGTGGTGGTCGCGCGAGGTCGTTAGGCGCCTCCCCTAGGTCGGCGCCTCCCCCACCATCGTCCACGCTGTCAGCAGCCTCCTCTGCTCACCTCATCATCGTCGCGAGCCACCTCCTCCCCTGCGCTGGCATCGTTCCATGCTCCACGTGAGAGAGGCGAGAAAGAAAGATTGGGTGGTTGCAGGTGGGCCGAGCGGGTACCCGGGCGTGACCGCAGCCCATCCTGCCCCTAGATTTGAGATGGGTCTAAGGTATATCGGCCAGTCCAGACATTTAGGGATAAAGTGAGGGTCTGGTTGGGTCACTCATTTTTGACCGGGCACTGATCGGGGCGGACGTTTCAGACGTTTAGGGAGAAAGTAGGGGGGTCGGCAGTAGATTCTGTAAGTTATTAAGAAGCTAAGAATTTGATAGATCAGTCTATGGCCCTATTGTTGAGGAGGTAAAGGAGTCCATGCGATCAACAGAGGAGTTCTGTGTGGCACGGGTGAGATGCTCGGCTAATGGAGCTGCTCATTGGCTAGCGAAGGAGGCTTGTGCGAATAGTTTTATTTTATTTGACTCAAAACATGTTGAGATGAATGAATACAACACAACCCACTTCACCTAAGAAAAACTTTAGTTAGAATGGGTTTTGTTTTATTCATTCATCTATCTGAGACCAAAACGTCACAAATACAATCTAGATAACATTATTGTGTTTGACAGTAGATGTGTGTTAGCTGATTATTAAAAAATATGTTAGCTGAGATGACATTGTTCTTAGTTATTTAGCTCCGTGAGTAGAATCTTAAATTTTATCAAAAGCCCGTGGCAACGCACGGGCGTTCTACTAGTATAAATAAAGAATGAGTTCATTAAAGTACCTTGAAGTGGTCTTTTGTTTTCTTTCGCTAATGGAGCTCACGAGATTTTCTGTTAAGTTTTGTGTTGTGAAGTTTTCAAGTTTTGGGTGAAAGATTTGATGGATTATGGAACAAGGAGTGGCAAGAGCCTAAGCTTGGGGATGCCCATGGCACCCCCAAGATAATCTAAGGACACCAAAAAGCCAAAGCTTGGGGATGCCCCGGAAGGCATCCCCTCTTTCGTCTACTTCCATCAGTAACTTTACTTGGAGCTATATTTTTATTCACCACATGATATGTGTTTTGCTTGGAGCGTCTTGTATGATTTGAGTCTTTGCTTTTTAGTTTACCACAATCATCCTTGCTGTACACACCTTTTGAGAGAGACACACATGATTCGGAAATTATTAGAATACTCTATGTGCTTCACTTATATCTTTTGAGTTATATAGTTTTGCTCTAGTACTTCACTTATATATTTTAGAGCACGGTGGTGGATTTGTTTTATAGAAACTATTGATCTCTCATGCTTCACTTAGATTATTTTGAGAGTCTTAAATAGCATGGTAATTTTCTTAAATAATCCTAATATGCTTGGTATTCAAGATTAGTAAAAACTTTCTTATGAGTGTGTTGAATACTAAGAGAAGTTTGATGCTTGATGATTGTTTTGAGATATGAAGATGGTGATATTAGAGTCATGCTAGTTGAGTAGTTTTGAATTTGAGAAATACTTGTGTTAAAGTTTGTGATTCCCGTAGCATGCACGTATGGTGAACCGTTATGTGATGAAGTCGGAGCATGATTTATTTATTGATTGTCTTCCTTATGAGTGGCGGTCGGGGACGAGCGATGGTCTTTTCCTACCAATCTATCCCCCTAGGAGCATGCGCGTAATACTTTGCTTTGATAACTTGTAGATTTTTGCAATAAGTATATGAGTTCTTTATGACTAATGTTGAGTCCATGGATTATACACACTTTCTTCCTTCCACCATTGCTAGCCTCTCTAATACCGCGCACTTTTCGCCAGTATCATACACCCACCATAAACCTTCCTCAAAACAGCCACCATACCTACCTATCATGGCATTTCCATAGCCATTCCGAGATATATTGCCATGCAACTTACCACCGTTCCGATTATTATGACACGCTCCATCATTGTCATATTGCTTTGCATGATCATGTAGTTGACATCGTATTTGTGGCAAAGCCACCGTTCATAATTCCTTCATACATGTCACTCTTGATTCAGTGCATATCCCGGTACACCGCCGGAGGCATTCACATAGAGTCATATTTTTTTCTAAGTATTGAGTTGTAATTGCTGAAGTTGTAAGTAAATAAAAGTGTGATGATCATCATTTTTAGAGCATTGTCCCAAGTGAGGAAAGGATGATGGAGACTATGAGTCCCCCACAAGTCGGGATGAGACTCCGGACAAAAAAAAGAGGCCATAAAAGAAGAAGAAGAAAAGGCCCAAATAAAAAAAATATTATGAGAGAAAAAGAGAGAAGGGACAATGTTACTATCCTTTTACCACACTTGTGCTTCAAAGTAGCACCAAGATCTTCATGATAGAGAGTCTCTCATTTTATCACTTTCATATACTAGTAGGAATTTTTCATTATAGAACTTGGCTTGTATATTCCAATGATGGGCTTCCTCAAAATGCCCTAGGTCTTCGTGAGAAAGTGAGTTGGATGCACACCCACTTAGTTTCTTTTGTTGAGCTTTCATATACTTATAGCTCTAGTGCATCTGTTGCATGGCAATCCCTACTCACTCACATTGATATCTATTGATGGGCATCTCCATAGCCCGTTGATACGCCTAGTTGATGTGAGACTATCTTCTCCTTTTTGTCTTCTCCACAACCACCATTCTATTCCACATATAGTGCTATGTCCATGGTTCACGCTCATGTATTGCGTGAAGATTGAAAAAGTTTGAGAACGTCAAAAGTATGAAACAATTGCTTGGCTTGTAATCGGGGTTGTGCATGATTTAAATACTTTGTGTGGTGAAGATAGAGCATAGCCAGACTATATGATTTTGTAGGGATAACTTTCTTTGGCCATGTTATTTTGAGAAGACATAATTGCTTAGTAAGTATGCTTGAAGTATTATTATTTTTATGTCAATATTAAACTTTTGTCTTGAATCTTTCGGATCTGAATATTCATACCACAATTAAGAATAATTACATTGAAATTATGCCTAGTAGCATTCCACATCAAAAATTCTGTTTTATCATTTACCAACTCGAGGACGAGCAGGAATTAAGCTTGGGGATGCTTGATACGTCTCCAACGTATCTATAATTTTTGATTGCTCCATGCTATATTATCTTCTGTTTTGGACATTGTTGGGCTTTATTATTCACTTTTATATTATTTTTGGGACTAACCTATTAACCGGAGGCCCAACCCAGAATTGTTGTTTTTTTTGCCTATTTCAGAGTTTCGCAGAAAAAGAATATCAAACGGAGTCCAAACGGAATGAAACCTTCGGGAACGTGATTTTCAGAACGAACATGATCCAGCAGACTTGGACCCTACGTCAAGAAAGCTACCAGGAAGCCACGAGGTAGGGGGGCGCGCCCTCCACCCTCGTGGGCCCCACGTTGCTCCATCGACGTACTCCTTCCTCCTATATATACCTACGTACCCCAAAACGATCAGATACGGAGCCAAAAACCTAATTCCACCGCCGCAACCTTCTGTACCCATGAGATCCCATCTTGGGGCCTGTTCCGGAGCTCCGCCGGAGGGGGCATCGATCACGGAGGGCTTCTACATCAACACCATAGCCTCTCCGATGAAGTGTGAGTAGTTTACCTCAGACCTTCGGGTCCATAGTTATTAGCTAGATGGCTTCCTCTCTCTTTTTGGATCTCAATACAATGTTCTCCCCCTCTCTTGTGGAGATCTATTTGATGCAATCTTCTTTTGCGGTGTGTTTGTTGAGATCGATGAATTGTGGGTTTATGATCAAGTTTATCTATGAACAATATTTGAATCTTCTGAATTCTTTAATGTATGATTGGTTATCTTTGCAAGTCTCTTCGAATTATCAGTTTGGTTTGGCCTACTACATTGATCTTTCTTGCAATGGGAGAAGTGCTTAGCTTTGGGTTCAATCTTGCGGTGTCCTTTCCCAGTGACAGTAGGGGCAACAAGGAACGTATTGTATTGTTGCCATCGAGGATAACAAGATGGCATTTTTTATCATATTGCATGAATTTATCCCTCTACATCATGTCATCTTGCTTAAGGCGTTACTCTGTTCTTATGCACTTAATACTCTAGATGCATGCTGGATAGCGGTCGATGTGTGGAGTAATAGTAGTAGATGCAGGCAGGAGTCGGTCTACTTGTCTCGGACGTGATGCCTATATGCATGATCATACCTAGATATTCTCATAACTATGCTCAATTTTGTCAATTGCTCAACAGTAATTTGTTCACCCACCGTAAAATACTTATGCTCTTGAGAGAAGCCACTAGTGAAACCTATGGCCCCCGGGTCTATTTTCCATCATATTAATCTTCGAGCACTTAGTTATTTCTGTTGCTTTTATTTTACTTTGCATCTTTATCATAAAAATACCAAAAATATTATCTTATCATATCTATCAGATCTCACTCTCGTAAGTGATCGTGTAGGGATTGACAATCCCTTATCGCGTTGGTTGCGAGGATTTTTTGTGTGTAGGTGCGAGGGACTCGCGCGTAGCCTCCTACTGGATTGATACCTTGGTTCTCAAAAATTGAGGGAAATACTTACGCTACTTTGCTGCATCACCCTTTCCTCTTCAAGGGAAAACCAACGTAGTGCTCAAGAGGTAGCAATGCAGTGCAGGATGCCATAGCAAACCACGGTGTCCTTGACGAACCGGACGGCTATTGGCCCATCCAGCTTCTTGATCGACCGTGCCTTGATCCACTTGGTAAACTTGTCGACTGCCACCAGCAGGTGCGTCATGCCACCTCGAGCGGTCTTGAAGGCCCCACCATGTCCAGCCCCAAGACGGCAAAAGGCCAAGTGATCGGGATGGTCTGGAGGGCTGAAACTGGCTGGTGCCTGCGCTTGCTGAAGCCTTGGCAACCCTCGCACTTGAGGACGAGTGACTCGGTGTCTTTGAGGGCCATGGACGGTAGAACCATGGTGGAAGGCCTTGTCCACCAGGGACCTGGAGGCGGTGTGGTGCCCGCACTCGCCCTGATGTATGTCGAGGAGGATCTGTATGCCCTTGTGTTTCTCGACGCAGCGCTGGAATACGCCCATCGCGCTGCGCTTGACGAGCTCGTTGTTGATGATGCTGTAGGCGGACGCCCAGCGCTGCACTTGCCGGGCTTCGGTCTCGTCCATGGGGACTACTTCGCTCTCCAAGAAGGCTAGGATTGGTTGGGCCCATGACGGAGCCGTCACCACGGTGAAGTCGGTCGGCAAGACGGCCTCCGGGGCGGCAGCCCCTAAGCCGGAGCCAGCAGCCCCCGGATCAGGGACAGTGGTGGCCGAGTTGTGGGCAGCAGCCTCCGGGTTGGGTTCAGCAGTCCCTGAGTCGGGGTCGATGGTCGTCGGTTTGGAGACGGCAGCCCCCGGGCCGGGTTAAGAAGTCCTTGGGCCAGGATCCGCAGCCCCCGGGACTGGGTTGGGGACAGCAACCCCCGGGTCCGGGTTGGGGAGGGGTGCTGCAGGGTTGTCTGGGATGAAGATGGGCTCGAAATCCGGAGACGGCTTGGCAGATGGCTTGCGCAAGTGCTCAAGGGAGACGCCGGATGGGATGGATTGCCGAGAGGAGCCAATCTTTGCTAGCGTGTCAGCGGCTTCGTTCTCCACGCGCGGGACATGGAGGAACTCGCAGCCATCGAAGTTGCCGGAGAGCTGCTAGACCAGGAAGCGATAGCTGGCCATGTTGGCATCCCAGGCGTCCCACTCGTCAGAAAACTGCTGTACCACCAGATCCGAGTCACCATAGCATAGGATGCGCCGGACGCCGTGTTCCTTGGCAAGCCGGAGGCCGTGCACAAGGGCCTCGTACTCGGCGGCATTTTTGGAGGCGGTGAAGTGGATCTGGAGTGCGTACCACAGTCAAACGCCCTTCGGGGAAGACCAAACAATGTCGGCTCCCAAGCCGGAGCGCATCTTGGAGCCGTCAAAGTGCATGCGCTAGTGCGTTGAATCCGGCGGCGGCGGCAGATACTGGGTCTCCATCCAGTTGACGAGGAAGTCGGTGAGCGCCTGTGACTTAATTTTAGCGCGGGGCTCGTAGAGGATGGTATGGCCGGCCAGCTCGATGGCCCACTTGGCTACCCGGTCGGAGGCACCCTGACATCCCATGATCTCTCTGATTGGGGCCATGCTGACCACGGTGATGACATGCTCTTGAAAGTACTACTTCAGCTTCTTAGCGGTGAGGTACACGCTGTAGCACATCTTCTGGTAGTGCGGGAAATTCTGCTTGGAGGCGGAAAGCAGCTCGCTCAGGTAGTAGACCGGGCGCTGGACGGACTGGATCTTACCCTTCTCTGGTCGCTCGACCACCAACACCGTGCTGACCGACCGCGAGGTGAGGCTGTGTATAGCAACAGTGACTCCTTGTCGGCCAGCATGGCCAGGATGGGTGTGGTGGAGAGCATGCGCTTGAGATCCCGGATGCTTCATTCGCCTGGTCGTTCCACTAGAACGGCGACGTCTTCTTCATCAGCTGATATAGGGGCAAGGCCCACTCGCCCAGCCGGCTGAAAAATCGGCTGACCGAGGCCACGCGGCCGGTGAACTTCTACACATCACGCAAACGGGTTGGCTTGCGTATAAGCTCGATGGCCTTGATCTTCTCTGGGTTCGCCTCAATGCCGCACTCCGAGACAAGGAAACCGAGCAACTTACGGTCGGCACGCCAAACACGCACTTCTCCAGGTTGAGCTTGATCCGGAAATAGCGCAGATTGGTGAAAGTTTCCTTTCGGTCATCAAGGAGCGTGATGTGCTGCTTGGTCTTCACCATGATGTCCTCGACGTAGATGTGGATGTTGCGGCTGAGTTGCGTCAGCAGACATTTCTGCATGCAGCACTGGAAGGTGGAGCCGGCATTCTTCAAGCCGAATGACATGGTGATGTAGCAGTACGCCCCACAGGGCGTGATGAAGGACGTCTTCAAGGCGTTGGCCGGGCATCTTGATCTGATGATAGCCGGAGTAAGCATCCAGGAAGGACAAGAGCTCACAGCTGTAACAACCTGATTTTTGGCCCTTTCTTTTTATTTTGATTTTTCTTGGGTTTTTGCCTGGGTTTTCTTTTTCCGTGGCTATGTCGTCTCGAAACTGAAGAAGAAGAACTCTTCTTTGCTTCCAGAGTGGCTTGTCATACCCAAATCCTTCCCTAGGCCTTTCCATTTTCATCCTAGACCAAATCCCAATATTATTTTCCTTAGGAGTATTCCTTTTTCTATTAAAGGAATAACCCTTTTTGCCTAGGTTGTGAAGCAACCTATATTTCCATCACTCCTAAAATCCCCAAATAATTCTCATAAATTGTTTGGGTCATATCTCCCTCAAATATGGCAAAATATTTCATTGACCATGTTTCCCATCATGCTCAATAAATTCATTTCCTATTCTGTCCTGGATGGCAGATTGTGAAGCAAGTGCCATCTACCTTTGCCCAATTGACCCCCAACTTCCTGGACACCTTTTCATGTCCAAATAATTGCTTCATGCCAAAATTCAACTTAATTTGCCTAGTAAATATTCCTGAGCAATTTTTCAAAGTTCCTATCTGAGGGAATTGGTCGTGAAGGAAGTACTAGCTAGGTTAATACAATTGAGTTGAATTTTTGCATGGTATTTCATATGATCAAATTAAAGCCCTCCTCAAGATTTGAGCTCATGCAATGCATCCATGTGAGCTGAGCATCAATTCTTTGGTTCTGTCCAAATTTTCAGTTAATGAAGCAAGTATATTTTATCTTGCTCAATTATGTCCGAAAATTTTTCTAGGCCTTCTCCTATTTATATAAACTATCTCCACCAAATTTGGGCTAATTTCATCTAGCCATTTTCCCTCAGGATTTTCCCAGTTTTTTGGACAGAGAGGATAGCTATGAAGGAAGTACCATATTGGCTTGGCCAAATGGCATGAAAATTTTATAGCACTCTCATATGATCAAATCACACTGCCATGTCCAGTTTTAGCTTAATTCATCACTCCTAGTGAGTGCTTCTTCCAATTTTTCATTCTGGACCAAGTTAAGCAGTTGTGAAGCAACTCTATTAAATCTTGGTCCATTTCCTTTCAAACTTCACAGGACTGTAGTCCTTCCTAATCTAAACCTCCTAGACATCAAGCTTAGTCCTTAATCCCACTAGCTTGATCACCAAGATGAGGCCAAGTTTGCAACAGCAAACTTGGCGAGCTTGTATCCCTCTGCTCACGACACTTCTGCTCGTGCCATCTCCTCATTCTTAATGAGCCTTGGAGGGACTCCACTGCTGACAAGGTTTGGAACTAAGTAGGAAGCCAGAGCGCGTGTTGTCGGTGGTGACCATGGGCAATGTCGGCCCAAAACGGTGGTCTCGCCACTGTTGGCAACAGTAGCGCCGCTCCGGCCGGTTCTGGCTTGTCCCCGAGTGTCATGCAGCTCAGCATCGTCGTCCTCTTCCCTCTGCACCGCTTGCCCCCTTCGTTTGCTTCCCCGGTGACCCGTCCCCATCGAGAAACAGAGCGCGCTCGTGACCGCACCGTCTTCCACCTCCGTGTCTTCTTCCTCTCTTGTCCCCGAGCGCTGCCTCGTCTTCGTGAGCTCTGCGCCTCGTCCGCGCCCTCCCCCGTCGCCTTTCGGTGCCCTCCCGTGATCGCTGCCGTCGCCAGAGCCTTGGCCGGACCTCCCGTGGTGGCACCCGAGCTCAACTGCCTCGGCCTCGGCTATATAAGCCCCTCCCCTCGCCTCCCGACCGCACCAGCAGCTCCCCCTCACTCCCAAACCCCTCCCTAGCTAGTCTCCCGAGCCCGGGAGCCCCTCCTCGCCCCAGTAGGCCGCCATGGCCGCCCAAGCCCTCCCCCTCCTTCCTGACCTCACTGGAAGATCACCTGAAGTCCTGCGATCCCCCCATGCCCTCGCCCACTCCTCCGATGGCCTGTGGCCATGAGCACAGCTCCACCCGAAGCCCTGCTCCGCCGCTTCTGGTGCCCTGCTCCTTCCTGCCCTCCTCGACGTCCGTGCCCTTCGGGGACGGGTTCGCCTCGGTCTCCTCTATGCATGGGTGGTCCGGGCGCTCCGAACGGTGGCCGGAGCTGCCCACGAGCCTCGCTGGAGCGCGTCGTTCCTCCCCTGCATCGGGCGCGAGCGGGAGGAAGAAGGCGTTGACCCCGGCCAGGCGGGCCCCTCCTTTCGACCCCACCTGGCAGCCACTCCGGCCTGGCCCCGCCTCTGTGTGCGTTGACCCGGACGGCCAACGTGGATAAGTGACGGGCCCCACCCCATGGGACCCGCACGTCAGTGAGACAAGCCGCGGCCCTGCCACTGCCACGTCGTTAAGTGGAGCCGTAGCTACTAGATTACGTTTTCTGTGAATGAAAGCGTACTTCGGTTTGTCTTCTGCTCAGAATACACCTTCTCTTCAACAGAAACATATTTCTCAAAATGCGCTTTCTCTTTTTCAGCTCAGCCGGCCGAAGTGGTTATTTTGTGAACGTTCACTGTTTTAGCACTTTTCTGCCTAAAAGGTGAACGGCCACAACTTCTCACTCATAACTCGGTTTGAGGTGAATCCAAAGCCTACTTCTTCGTCTCGTCGAACCCGTTCTATTGGTACCATTTTCACTATGGTTTGACATACTGGAAATGACCATTTTGCCCTTGCCCCTAATCAGCCCCCTCCGAGAGAGAACCCTTTCCAGCGATTCTTTCCGCGGCTTCACCGCACACCTCCCCGGAGCCTTCTTCATCCCCAGGCAAGCCACAACCACCATTTTCATGATAGCCATGCAGTAGCATTGGTTTTCAACTTGAATCTTTAATAACTTTCTGTTCATTTTGCTACTGCTGTCGTTATTTCGATTATGCTTATGGATCGGTGTTTATCGTCACGCTGTTATTATGTTCTTCATGCTAGTATTACTTTAATATTGGCCATGCTTGGTAGTAGTACATGTTGGTGATGGTCTTCGGTGCATGACTATTGTCTGTTTCGAGTACCGTTGTTATACATGTTCTTTTGCACCCAGTTGGTTAAATGCTTGCATGGTAGTTTTATCGTTATGTTATTGCATGGTATTTATTGTTGATGCTAGTGGTCATTTTATGCTATGAGTAGTATTCTAGTTGTGATATCCATGCTCGTCAGTATGCCATGCTCATCTGGATAAATGGTTAAATGTTGTTATGCTCGTTGATTGGGATGCACCCCCATGCTTATGTTAATATCATGTTCATGCATTGTAGTTGCATCATGTCATTTTTATCATGACTCAGCATATTGCATTCAAGATTAACCGGATTAAATTGTACTTGAACAACTGTTGGCTGAGTCATGGTGCCACCATATCGAGCTGGCCAGTGCAACCACGCTTACCTCATGGGGGGTCCTAGCTGGGTCTATTGTCATGCCTCTCGCCGGTGCCTCCTGCGAGGGAAGGTTATGCGCGGGCGCTACCTTGGCCGGGTAGGACGGCATAAGCCTTGTGTGCCCGTTGTTTTTGTAAGGATCCTTGTCCCCGTTTGGGACCGTTTTGCCACAACGGTGGCCGTTGGTGCCTTTGGTAGGCACGGGGCCACCCAGGACTTAGCCCAAAGGGGAGTTGGTCGGAGTGGCCGGGAGAGTGTCATGGTAGTAGGGCGGTTTTATCGGAACGCCGTTGGTCCACCCGGATGGGAGTGCGAGGCCACGGGTTCCATGGTGTGGGTACAGTGTGCTAACCTCTGCAGAGTGTGTGTGTTAAATCTATCGATAGCCGTGCCCGCGGATATGGGCCCAGTCCATAGTTAGTCACACTATGGGTCAACAGTAATAATAATAATTTGCTTAATAACAACCCCGGTTCGATGATGAAAGAAGTTGGTTGATATTTATGTGATCATGAGAGGATCACTGTGGTATCGTGGATACCGAGTTGATGGATATTTGTGATGTTATGCGAGAGTCAAGGGTAAAGGTCAAGCTCCTTGTGGTCATAAATGATTACTACGGTATTGTTAATACCAAGCTTGATTGGATCCTGAGATGATCGTGTGATGTCCGTGATGGTAAGTGATGCATGTGATGGTTACGATGTAACCCGAGCAGAGTAAGTTGGTGCATGATAGTTTCATCTTGTTACATGCTAGTCTCATCATGTTCATATGTTTATGCCATGCTCGTATTGTTCTAGTTGTATCATGTTGTACATGTTATGTTGTTCTGATAGTATCATGTTCATCATTAATTAATAATCTGTAATTGCCATGCTATTGTTTGTCTTGATTGCTTTGGTTGCTGTGAGCTTGCAAGTACATTCAATGTACTGACGTGGCATGTCATGCCAGTTTGCAGGTCATGCCGGATATGATTGCTTGTTTGCCGTGGATTCCTTGTTTGCGAGCTAAGATAAGCGTTCTAGCCAGAGTCCCCGCGGAGTTGAGTTCACCACCGCCGTTGTTGTTCCGCTGCCAGTATTCATTCTACTGCGTCGAGTGGTTCTGCTGCTTGCATAGAGCAACCATGGCATGTGTAGTGTCGCCGTGCCGATGTAACCCCTTGTACCAAGTATAGATTGTAATAAAGAGCTGAGTTGTTCTATGCTAAGCCGTGCCGTATTCCAGAAGACTTCTCCTCGGTCTCTGGGCTGGAATACGGGGCATTCCGGTTTCTCTGAGCCGGGGTGCCAGAGGCTTGGTATCAGAGCAGGTCTGGCTGTAGGATGCCCTAGCCCACGCGAATGTTAGAATGCGGTAGTATAGAGCCCAGTTGGCTTGTTGCACTTGATTGCTGCATTTGTTTGTTGCATAGCATGCATATAGATTGTTATCTTGTCGCTAACGGTTAATCTTGTGAGTGTAGATGGTATCGGTCTCGATCAACTACCTGCACCCTCCTTCTTAGCATGCCTGCTCTTCGGTATGATGCAACCACATCATCATCCAAGCCCTCCATCTCGTTCCTTTGGCAATCCTTGCTGATCTTTGTTATCAGAAAAGGGCAATGCCATTAAACCCAGTCTTCCACTGTTATCTTGCCTTGTCATTTCATTCTTTGGACGGGTACGATTCCCTTCGTTCGCTTGATGATGAGTTAGTCGTGACCTCCGTGTCTTGCTGCATGATCGCCAAGTCCGTCCTCGCCTCCGTATCCATCCAGATCCAGTCGGTGTTCAGCCAGCGCTTGGTGTAGCCTTGGTTACGCCAACTCTTTCCACACACAGACTCATTTTCATGCACACCGCCACAACATATTAGACCATAGTACCAGAGCTTCAGCGACTATTGTGTGCTTAGGTGTGCATGCATATTATTGTATGAGTAGCAGTAATATGTGCTGATTGCTTTATATTATTAGTATGCTTGTGCGCTTTTGTTTTCGTCGTTTCTTTTGTTTCTTTCTTTGGGCCTTTGGTGTTACAAATTTCCCCTTATTAAAGTTGCTCGTCAACCGACACCGGACCTGAAGAGTCAGCAAGGAATGCATATATTTGGAAACTCGGCTAAACAGAATGGAATTATCAGCAGACTGCAGTGAAATTGGAATATCTTGTCTGAATGCGAAAGAAATCCTGGATGGACTGTCAGTATCAAGTTTGCATCAGTATGGAATTCTTAGCCGACTGCATTGAGATCTGGGGATATCTGATCGTGATATGGATAATCAGGTTTGCCTTAGTGTACACACTTCATAGCAGAAATGATCATGAAGATAAGCTATGTGCAAGATTGACAGTATACGGCAGTACATCTCAAGAATCAAATCTGCAAAAGTTCAGTCAGAAAGCAAGTATGCCTCGGGAATCAGATTTTCATATATAAGCGGCCAGCATACCACCAAGGTCTTGCAAGTCACTCGAAAGCAGATTTGACAGGCACAGGAGGATTGTTAAAAGAAGGAAGCTAGCTATACACCACAGTGTGACAAACGAATGAGCTCAGTACAAGTACCTGTGAGCCTGGAAGATGATCCTGATGAGCCCTTGTCTTCTTTCTCCAGTAACAGCACCACGCCTGTGATCTGAGCCGTTTTTAGCTATCCGGGGTGGATACCGATTTTTATTTCTCTCTTCAACGATTGTCATGTGTTCTGAGCTGCTTTTTGGCCGTCTCATACAGCTGTTGAGTTTCTTTTTGTGACAGTAGCCCTATAGCTGCTTTTGGCTATTTTAGGGAGCTGCCACTTTCTTCTTATCGACCCGGTCTCATGCTCTGAGCTGCTTTTCAGCCGTCCTGAGCCGTGGTTGAGTTATCTCAATAATGTCCCAGATCTGAGTTGTAAAGACCGTTCTGGTGGCTACTAATTTATTTGCCGATTTCTTGCAAGGGTTCGGATGATCATTTTTCTACGGCCATAACTTGAGAGGTGATGAATCGACAATTTGAATAATGCTACCATATTAGGAAATGAGGATAAGAGTACACATGTCAGAATATTGCACCCGAAGGAATCCATGGTCACCCGAAGAAGCAATATGACCGAGCTCTTTCAGCCAAGGATCCAGGCAAGAAAAACAGTAATGGAGTAGCAAGACCGGTGATGCAGGTATGAAAATGGTTGCAAGACCCACATGGTGCAGATACCCGGACAGTCTGAGTCAGTATGGATCACCATGGATATCCACCTAAGGTGGGTCTGCTCAATTTTGGTAAGGGATTCATATCTAGACGATCCGCTCAGTTAACAGTATCTGCTCAGAGTTGTCAGTATCAAATATCCGAATCTGCGAAGTCGAACCAAAGGTCAAATCAACACTGTGACTCCAGAAACTGTGGTAAAGCATCGCACAACCTACTATCCCCCTGGATATGCTGACAGAATTAATACTCAGGATGTCGAGTAACAGTCTTGAGGCATGTGCCCTCACTTATGAGGATTATCAAAGGATAGCCTGTCGTGAGCCAAATTCTTCTGCCAGAACCACCGTCAGTCGAGTCTGCAGATATTATCATGAAAGATCGTACCCCTTCATGCTGGCCTCGGCAAGCGACAGTCAAATATTTGGAACATATCTGATACTCCAGAAGGTGGAGCCAGTTAAGATGATTCAGAAACTTCTGCGATGGGTCAGAATCTGTCAGGAAACGGTTATGCCTCAACTCACAA
The DNA here is from genome assembly GCF_002575655.3 of Aegilops tauschii subsp. strangulata. Lineage (NCBI taxonomy): Eukaryota > Viridiplantae > Streptophyta > Magnoliopsida > Poales > Poaceae > Aegilops > Aegilops tauschii. The sequence goes on from NC_053036.3 coordinate 284,638,552, forward strand.
TTTGGAACCCAAAGGACCTGCATTCAGTGAAGAAACCCAATGCAAGGAGTCAGAGCTTGGGTGTTCACCAGGAAAATGTGGCCACAACTTCATGAAAGGTTCTCAGTGCTGGATGACGCACCCATCGGAAATCACTCTCGGATTGGTGAGACAGACACATATTCAGTCATGGAATCTCAGCTAAGTCAGCGGATATGAAAATAATTGGAGCCAGTATAAGCATGAACAAGCCAGGTAAGATCTGTCAGAATATGGATACAGTGAATCAGACCACCCAGAGCCAGTCAGGTAAAAATTTAGTGGGAACAACAATAAAGGAAAATGGATACCCGAGTTGGAAACGGTTTCCTTAAGTCAGTATATTCATACTTGTTCCCTGAGCAACCAAATCTCGAGGACGAGATTTCTTTAAGGGGGTAAGGTTTGTAACAGCCTGATTTTTGGCCCTTTTTTAATTTTGATTTTCTGAGGTTTTTGCCTGGGTTTTCTTTCTGGAAACTGAATAAGAAGAACTCTTCTTTGCTTCCAGAGTGGCTTGTCATACCCAAATCCTTCCCTAGGCCTCTCCATTTTCATCCTAGACCAAATCCCAATATTATTTTCCTTAGGAATATTCCTTTTTGTATTAAAGGAATAACCCTTTTTGCCCTAGGTTGTGAAGCAACCTATATTTCCATCACTCCTAGAATCCCAAAATAATTATCATAAATTGTTTAGGTCATATCTTCCTCAAATATAGCAAAATATTTCATTGACCATGTTTCCCATCATGCTCAATAAATTCATTTCCTATTCTGTCCTGGATGGCAGATTGTGAAGCAAGTGCCATCTACCTTTGCCCAATTGACCCCAAACTTCTTGGACACCTTTTCATGTCCAAATAATTGCTTCATGCCAAAATTTAACTTAATTTGCTGAGTAAATATTCTTGAGGAATTTTTCAAAGTTCATGTCTGAGGGAATTGGTTGTGAAGGAAGTACTAGCTAAGTTAATCCAATTGAGTTGAATTTATCCATGGCCTTTCATATCATCAAATTAAAGCCCTCCTCAAGATTTGAGCTCATGCAATGCATCCATGTGAGCTGAGCATCAATTCTTTGGTTCTGTCCAAATTTTCAGTTAATGAAGCAAGTATATTTTATCTTGCTCCATTATGTCTGAAATTTTTTCTAGGCCTTCTCCTATTTATATAAAATATCACCACCAAATTTGGGCTCATTTCATCTAGCCATTTTCCCTCAGGATTTTTCCCAATTTTCTGGACAGAGAGGATAGCTATGAAGGAAGTACCATTTTGGCTTGGCCAAATGGCTTGAAATTTTTATAGCACTCTCATATGATCAAATCACACTGCCATGTCCAGTTTTAGCTTAATTCATCACTCCTAGTGAGTGCTTCTTCCAATTTTTCATTCTGGACCAAGTTAAGCAGTTGTGAAGCAACTCTATTAAATCTTGGTCCATTTCCTTTCAAACTTCACAAGACTGTAGTCCTTCCTAATCTAAACCTCCTAGACATCAAGCTTAGTCCTTAATCCCACTAGCTTGATCACCAAGATGAGGCCAAGTTTGCAACAGCAAACTTGGCGAGCTTGTATCCCTCTGCTCACGACACTTCTGCTCGTGCCATCTCCTCATTCTTAATGAGCCTTGGAGGGACTCCACTGCTGACAAGGTTTGGCACTAAGTAGGAAGCCAGAGCGCGTGTTGTCGGTGGTGACCATGGGCAATGCCGGCCCAAAACGGTGGTCTCGCCACTGTTGGCAATAGTAGCGCCGCTCCGGCCGGTTCTGGCTTGTCCCCGAGTGTCACACAGCTCAGCATCATCGTCCTCTTCCCTCTGGACCGCTTGCCCCTTCGTTTGCTTCCCCAGCGACCCGTCCCCGTCGAGAAACAGAGCGCGCTCGTGACCGCGTCGTCTTCCACCTCCGTGTCTTCTTCCTCCCTTGTCCCCGAGCGCCGCCTTGTCTCCGTTAGCTCTGCGCCTCGTCCGCGCCCTCCCTCGTTGCCTTTCGGTGCCCTCCCGTGTTCGCTGCTGTCGCCAGAGCCTTGGCCGAACCTCCCGTGGTGGCACCCGAGCTCAACCGCCTCGACCTCAGCTATATAAGCCCCTCCCCTCGCCTCCCGACCGCACCAGCAGCTCCCCCTCACTCCCAAACCCCTCCCTAGCTAGTCTCCCGAGCCCCGGAGCCCCTCCTCGCCGCAGTAGGCCGCCATGGCCGCCGCACGGCCTCGGCTAAATCTGCCCGAACCTAGCCCTGCCCCTCCTTCCTGACCTCACCTGAAGATCACCCGAAGTCCTGCGATCCTCCCCATGCCCTCGCCCACTCCTCCGGTGGCCCGTGGCCGCGAGCCCAGCTCCACCCGAAGCCCTCCTCCGCTGCTTCTGGTGCCCTGCTCCTTCTCGCCCTCCTCGATGTTCGTCCCCTTCGGGGACGGGTTCGCCTCGGTCTCCTCTATGCGTGGGTGGTCTGGGTGCTCTGAACGGTGGCCGGAGCTGCCCAGGAGCCTCACCGGAGCGCGCCGTTCCTCCCCTGCATCGGGCGCGAGCGGGAGGAAGAAGGCGTTGACCCCGGCCAGGCGGGCCCCCTCCTTTCCCGACCACAACTGGCAGGCACTCCGGCCTGGCCCCGCCTCTGCGTGCATTGACCCGGATAGCCAGCATGGATAAGTGACGGGCCCCACCCCATGGGACCCGCACGTCAGTGAGACAAGCCGCGGCCCCGCCACTGCCACGTCGTTAAGTGGAGGCGTAGCTGCTAGATTACGTTTTCTGTGAATGAAAGCGTACTTTGGTTTGTCTTCTGCTCAGAATACGCCTTCACTTCAACAGAAACGTATTTCTCAAAATGCGTTTTCTCTTTTTCAGCTCAGCCGGCTGAAGTGGTTATTTTGTGAACGTTCACTGTTTTAGCACTTGTCTATCTAAAAAGTGAATGGCCACAACTTCTCACTCGTAACTCCGATTGAGGTGAATCCAAAGCCTACTTCTTTGTCTCGTCGAGCCCATTATGTTGGTACCATTTTCAGTATGGTTTGACATACTGGAAATGACCATTTTGCCCTTGCCCCTAATCAGCCCCCTCCGAGAGAGAACCCTTTCCAGCGATTCTTTCCGCGGCTTCACCGCACACCTCCCCGGAGCCTTCTTCATCCCCAGGCAAGCCACAACCACCATTTGCATGATAGCCATGCAGTAGCATTGGTTTTCAACTTGAATCTTTAATAATTGTCTGTTCGTTTTGCTACTGTTGTCGTTATTTCGATTATGCTTATGGATCGGTGTTTACCGTCATGCTATGTTTTCATGCACGCTGTTATTATGTTCTTCATGCTAGTACTACTTTAATATTTGGCATGCTTGGTAGTAGTACATGTTGGTGATGGTCTTCGGTGCATGACTATTGTCTGTTCCGAGTACCGTTGTTATACATGTTCTTTTGCACCCAGTTGGTTAAATGCTTGCATGGTAGTTTTATCGTTATGTTATTGCATGGTATTTATTGTTGATGCTAGTGGTCATTTTATGCTATGAGTAGTATTCTAGTTGTGATATCCATGCTCGCCTGTATGCCATGCTCATCTGGATAAATGGTTAAATGTTGTTATGCTCGTTGATTGGGATGCACCCCCATGCTTATGTTAATATCATGTTCATGCATTATAGTTGCATCATATCATTTTTATCATGACTCAGCATACTGCATTCAAGATTAACCGGATTAAATTGAACTTGAACAACTGTTGGCTGAGTCATGGTGCCACCATATCGGGCTGACCAGTGCAACCACGCTTACCTCATGGGGGGTCCTAGTTGGGTCTATTGTCATGCCTCTCGCCGGTGCCTCCTGCGAGGGAAGGTTATGCGCGGGCGCTACCTTGGACGGGTACGACGGCATAAGCCTTGTGTGCCCGTTGTTTTTGTAAGGATCCTTGTCCCCGTTTGGGACCGTTTTGCCACAACGGTGGCCGTTGGTGCCTTTGGTAGGCACGGGGCCACCCAGGACTTAGCCCAAAGGGGAGTTGGTCGGAGTGGCCGGGAGAGTGTCATGGTAGTAGGGCGGTTTTATCGGAACGCCGTTGGTCCACCCGGATGGGAGTGCGAGGCCACGGGTTCCATGGTGTGGGTACAGTGTGCTAACCTCTGCAGGGTGTGTGTGCTAAATCTATCCATAGCCGCGCCCGCGGATATGGGCCCAGTTCGTAGTTGGTCACACTATGGGTCAACAGTAATAATTATAATTTGCTTAATAACAACCCCGGTTCGATGATGAAAGAAGTTGGTTGATATTTATGTGATCGCGAGAGGATCACTGTGGTATCGTGGATACCGAGTTGATGGATATTTGTGATGTTATGCGAGAGTCAAGGGTAAAGGTCAAGCTCCTTGTGGTCATAAATGATTACTACGGTATTGTTAATACCAAGCTTGATTGGATCCTGAGATGATCGTGTGATGTCCGTGATGGTAAGTGATGCATGTGATGGTTACGATGTAACCCGAGCAGAGTAAGTTGGTGCATGATAGTTTCATCTTGTTACATGCTAGTCTCATCATGTTCATATGTTTATGCCATGCTCGTATTGTTCTAGCTGTATCATGTTGTACATGCTATGTTGTTCTGATAGTATCATGTTCATCATTGCTTAATAATCTGTAATTGCCATGCTATTGTTTGTCTTGATTGCTTTGGTTGCTGTGAGCTTGCAAGTACATTCAATGTACTGACCTGGCGTGTCATGCCAGTTTGCAGGTCATGCTAGATATGATTGCTTGTTTGCCGTGGATTCCTTGTTTGCGACCTAGGATAAGCGTTCCAGCCAGAGTCCCTGCGGAGTTGAGTTCACCACCGTCGTTGTTCCGCTGCCAGTATTCATTCCGCTGCGTCGAGTTGTTCTGCTGCTTGCATAGAGCAACCGTGGCATGCGTAGTGTCGCCGTGCCGATGTAACCCCTTGTACCCAGTATAGATTGTAATAAAGAGCTGAGTTGTTCTATGCTAAGCAGTGTCGTATTCCATAAGACTTCTTCTCGATCTCTGGGCTGGAATACGGGGCGTTCTGGTTTTTCTGAGCCGGGGTGCCACAACAGCCGGCTGTGGAGTCGATCACTTGATCTATCCGTGGGAGAGCAAAAGGATCCTTGGGGCGGGCCTTGTTCAGGCTGGTGTAGTCTATGCACATGCGACAGGTGTGGTTTTTCTTCAGGACGAGGACCGGGTTGGCCAACCACTCGGGGTGAAATACTTCCATGACGAAGCCGGCTGCGAGCAGCTAGGTGACTTCTCACCAATGGTTGTTCTCTTCTCTTCTGAAAAGCGACGTAGGGTTGACGAAAAGGCTTGGCGTCCTTGCGGACGTGTAGTTTGTGCTCGTCGTACTTCCTCGGAACTCCTGGCATGTCCTTTGGGGAACATGCAAAGATATCCTGATTCTCACGGAGGAAGTCGACGAGCTCGCCTTCCTATTTTTGTCGAGGCGGGTGCCCACGACAACGTACTTGCTGCAGCTGGGGTCTTCTGGGTTCAGCTTGACATTCTTGGTGTCCTTGGACAGCTGGAACGAGGCCACGCCAGCCGAGTCCTTGGCCGAAGCCGGCACAGCCGGCTGCTTGCCAGCCAGTGCGACGATCCGGTCGAGTTGGCGCCGCTCCTCAGCTATGACTAGCGATTCAGCCAACTTGGAGCCGGCTTGGGCGCACTCCATGGACTTTTTGTAGTCACCGGCAATGGTGATGATGCCCTTGGAACCCAACATCTTCATCTTTAGGTAGGCGTAGTGGGGGACCTCATGAACTTGCCGAGCATAGGCCTGCCCAGCAACTCGTGGTACGCGCTGGACAGGTCCAGCACCTTGAACAAGACAGGCTCATGCCGAAAATGATCGCTCATGCCGAACAGGACATCAAGTTGGATCCGGCCGATGGGAGAGCAGGAGAGACCCGGGACAATGTCGTGGAACACCATCCGGGATGGCTCCAAATGCTTGGCCTCGATGCCGAGCTTGGCCATGGTGTCGCGATAGAGGATGTTGATGCTGCTGCCACCATCAATGAGGACTCACGAGAACTTGCAGGTGCGCTTGGCAGCAACGATGATGGGGTCGAGGACGAGGGCGTAGCCACCCGGGTTTGGCATGACGGCCGGGTGGTCTTTTTGGGTCCAGTTGATCGGGCGCTACGACTAGTGCATACATTCCGGCACGGCCGGGATGACGGTGTTCACCTCCTACCGGAGCAGGCGCTTGCTACGCTTGTCGTCACCAAAGCTGGTGAAGAAGACGTAGCTCGCGTTCTTGTTGGGGTAGACTTCATCGCACCTCGCGCCGTTTGCTGGGGGCAGGGGAGGAGGCGGAGGTGGCTGCCCCGCACCTGGTGCCGGAGGCGGAGGCGGCGAGATGTCGCCCCTCATGATGAACTTGGTGATGGCGCACTGCCGAGGCATGTGCGTGGACGGCCTTGCGCCGCTGTGCTGCTTGCAGGGGGCATCGAGCATCTCCTTGAAGCTCATGGCGGGTTGTCATGCCATCTTGCCAGTTCGCGGGCGCTTGCCTTCCGGCTCGATCGCGGGCGCTTGATCGGAGGTCGCGACGAGGCGGTTGTCGTAGCGGGGGGCCTGCTGATCGGCCTTGCGCTTGTTGTTCTGTTGGTTGTTCTGCTGGCAGCGGCTCTTGCCAGCCGGCTTGGTGGGTGGTGCTGGAAACGCCTTGCCGGCTTCGTCCACCACCACTTGGATCTTCATGGCGGAGTCGGCCATGGCGTACTTGTCCGCCGTGACCATTAGCACAACCATGGTGGTCGGCTCAGAGTGCAAGAGCTTGTGCTTGAGGAGGGTGCCATCCCGACAACCACTCACAAAGTACTGGATGGCTTGGACTTCATGGACCCCCTCACAGCTATTCCGGAAGTCAGTCTAGTGTGGGAGGTACTCGCGGCCGGTTTCGTTTGGCCCCTGAACGCACATGGAGAACTGATTGGGATGGTGGGACGCTTGTAGGTGACGGTGAAGTTGCGGACGAAGGCCTGCTCGAAGTCAACCCGCGAGTTGACGCTGCCAGCCGGCAGGCTGTTCAACCACGTCCGGGCTGAGCCTTGGAGCATGAGAGGGTGTAGCGCACGGCAAGGCGCCGGTTGCCGCCGGCGATGCCGATGGCGGTGGTGTAGTCGATGAGCCAGTCCTCCGGCTTGACGGTCCCATTGTACTTGGGGGTGTCATGGGGAAGCGTGGACCCTTTGGCGAAGGGCTAATCCCGGATGAGGGGGCCGAAGCAAGCCGGACCGACCGCGTTGTCCTCCTCCAGCTCGATGGCGCGCGGGCCCAGCCGCCTTGCGACCGGGCCACGGAGAACCGAATTGCAGAAGCTGGACGGGCACGTCGATCAGATCGTGCAGGAAGGTCTTGCTGGCGGCGGTCTCCTGGAGCCAGCTCGTTGCTCAGGTCATCTCCGGCAGTCAGGGCGCGATTGCGCCGGGCTCGGTTACGGCTGGAATGAGCTTCGCTGGGGTTCGGTGAGGACGCCGTGTTCGGCTGCTCGGGGTCTTTGGTGCGGCGTGAGATGGATCCCGCAGGGCGGCCAAGGCGGTCCCGTGGCATATTCGCAGCACCGAGAAGCTCAGTCATGCGCTGCACGCGCTCCTGCGGCTCCTCACCATGCAGCCGCTCCATGCCGACAGCGGCCGCCTGCGCGGCGTGCATGACGGGGGTGTCATAGATGGGCGGAATCGCGCCCAGTGCATGGCCGATGGCGGCAACACGGGTCCGCACCTGGGCAACCCGGCTGGGCTCAACCGCGGCCGGCGTGAGGCCGTACGTGGCGTTGCGTTCCTGCTGAAAAAATCCTGCATAGCAGCAAGTGCCTCGGCCTCGTCCAGCAGGCACTTGCACTCCTCCTCGAGCTAGGCCCGGGCCTGGGCAGCATTGGTGGTGTTAATGTCGGTGGCAATGGGAACACTAAGGTGCTGCATCATGGCGCGCAGCGGGTCGACCGCGCTGGCGCACTCCGCTGCGACATTGGCGGCAGCGGCCTTCTTCGTGACGCTAGACGAAGTGGAGTCGTAGTCGGTGACGAGAACCTCTACCAAGAGACAGAGATCTACCATGTCGGCGAAGATGTCTTCGCCGAGGGGGACGGGTGAGTCGGTGACGTCGAGCACCCCACTAGGGTACTCATCAGGGGCGCAGCGCGCCAAAGGGAGCGTCGAATGGAGCAGCGAAACCGGCCAGCGCCGTGCCGGGCGCAGGGACCAGGCCGTGCATGCTGAGCTCGCAAGAGTAGATGAAGGGCCCTGTCTGGAACGTGTATCTGGCCGGCACCTCAAGCTGCCCCACAGTGGGTGCCAACTGTGGTGGCGGGCGCACGTCAGATGCCACGGGGTGGCTAAAGAGAGGGATAGGCAAGAGGAAACCGATGGGCTCCAGAGGCGAGGTTGGTAGGAGCGAGCTGAAGACGCAAGATGCACCCATGTTCGGGGCTCTCTGGAGAGATAACACCCCTAGTCCTGCCGAGTGTGGTTTATATGAAGATGGTACAAGCTTGCTCCTAGAGCTGTTTTGGGGAGGAAGGAAGGCAGGCCAGTGCATAGGCTGCTCCTTCTCCATGTGGTGGATGTAAGTGTGTGTGTGGCTAAAGGAATCAACCCTCTGCATGGAGGAGCACCGGGGGGTCTTATAGGCTGCCCCCCAGGGTTACAATGGTAAAGTTACATGGGCATGGGGCCGGGTTGTTAGTGTCTTGGAGCCGGCAGCGGGGTGCCGGGTTCGCCGGGTCCGTCGGGTGCGGGTACGGGTGGCTGCTGGGTACTGTAGGCACGCCGTGTTGGTCGCAATGGGACGGCTGTGCCGTCTTGATACAGGGTCATGCCTCCAAGACGCCGCCCACCCCAGGCGGGGGCTTGGTCGACACGGCAGCCGCGCCCGTCGGGGCTGGCGTAAAGGGGGTGCATTGTAGCCACGCTAGTTTGTTGTTGAAGGTTTGACTTGCGGGGACCGGCCCGCATGCGCCAGCCGGCTTGGCCGGGTTGCACTGGGAAGCCGGCCAAGGGCAAGCCGGATTGTGGGGCGTTGCCAGCCCCGATGTTTTTGATAGGGATCCGCGTTCCGTTGCCTGCCCGGGGTCCATCCCCCGACACTTGGGCATCTCCAAGCTTGAACTCTTGCCTCTCCTTATTCTCCTCATATCGATACCCCTCCTCGATATTCGAACACTTCATCCACACAAAACTTAACCGAACTTTTTATTAGAGGGGTTAGTACATATAACATCAAATCCCATCATTTTGTGCTTTAACATTATTTTTATAATTATAATCAAACATTACCCACTGGATGCTATCACAATTCTATGGCTCCCAAGTCAACGAGACTCAACAAAATTTCAAACATGAGCAAATAACAAAACTATAAAACAATTTGTGAAAACAGGACAGTTTGTAAAGATGCATATGTCACATATACTTTTGTAACTTAAAAATTCTGAAAATCAGGAAAAAAATAAAAAAATATATGCATAGCAGTACTGTATAAAAAATTCATATTTTTTCACGTTACAGTAAATAATGATAATTCACGCACTACAACAAAAGTTTCTGTTTTTGTACTGCACACACCAAACAAGCAATTTAAACATCCTAAAGTCAAATGTTGGCACATTATTTTTATAATACTATGGATTTTTACAAGAGGATAATTATTGTTGTTGAAAAGTTTCTGTAATTCAAGATTCACAAAGTTTCCATGGGCATGAACAAAGTTCAAGGCATGCTCCCGCTTCCACGGTGCTCGTCTTTCTCACTTTCACTTTTATCTTTGTAAAGTTTTAGGCTCCCCTCTATATTTTTGTTTTTATACTTTTCTAAAAGCACACAACATAAATAAATGACTCTCTAAAACTTCCGGGTTGTCTCCTGCCAGCTCTTTCTTTAAAGCCATTAAGCTAGGCATATAGTACTCAAGTAATTGATCCACCCGGATCCCAAGGTATAACAAAGCCAATTTTAGTTAACAATGATTTGTAATTTAGTAGTGAGCACAAATAAATAAATATCATGTAACAATGGAGCCTAAGTCTTTTCCTAGGCATCGACATGTAATAAAAGAAGAATTCATGCACAAATAGTAAAGGCCGATACATAGCATAAGTAGTTTGTTGCAATTTTGTTGTGTTGGAAACATAGAGACGCGGAGATGTAGTTCCTCTCTCATAATAATTGCAAGTAGGAGCAGCAAGCACATGCATATTATATCCATAAAAATAATCATGTGCAATGGTAAAACGCAACCCATCAATATAATCCTTAACAAGCGCAAATTTCTCCGATATAGTGTAGTTGGGAGAATTCAAAATGATAATAGGAGTATCATGTGTGGGTGCAATAGCAAAAGTTTCATGTTTAGCATAAGGAACTATATCAAGTTCATCTCCATAAGAATAATTCATATTGGCATCATGTCCACAAGCATAGAAAGCACCAATTTCATCAAAAAGGGATATTTCAAATGTATCAATGTCATCATAGCAATCATCATAGCATTCATCCTTCGGTAAGCATGAAGGGAAATCAAATAATGTATGAGTAGAAGAGTTAGTCTCATTAGAAGGTTGGCACGGGTAGTGTCGTGGTTTTGTCACGGTAGATGTCCTCCAGAAAGGACTTAGTTGTGAGGCCATTGCAGCTAGGTAGTAGCTTGAACGGGGTTGATCGGAACCGAGAGACACGGGTTTACCCAGGTTCGACCCCTCACAACGGAGGTAATAGCCTACTTCCTGCTTGTTTGTGTGGCACCCCGGCTCAGAGAGGCCGGAATAACACGTATTCCAGGCCAGAGATCAAGTCTTCAAGAATATGACACTGCTTGGCATAGAACAAATTAACTCTCTATTACAGTTGATATGGATATAAGGTTTCCGATATCACAAGGAATTACATCGGCACGACGACACTACGCGTGCTCAGGTTGCTCTATGCTAGCAGCAGAACAACTCATAGCAGCGGAAAATCTTCTAGCAGCGAAACAACGACGACAACGAAGGACTCCACTCTGCAGGGACTCTGGCTGGAACGCGTATCCTAGCTCGCAAACTCGGGATCCTTGCCAATCAAATAATCACGACATGACCTGCAAACTGGCCTGACACGCCAGGTGAGTACTTTGAATGTACTCGCAAGCTCACAACAACCAAAGCAATCAAGACAAACAACAACATGGCATTTACAGGTTAAAGATCATCGATGAACATGATATCAGTAGAACAACATAAGCATGGCATGAGCATATGAACATGATGATACTAGCATGTAGCATGTTTAAACTATCATGCACCAACTCACTCTGTTCGCAGGTAACCTCGCAACCACCACATGTATTAACTTACCATCGTCGGCATCACACGATCACCTTAGGACCAACCAAGCTTGATATTAACAATACCATAGTGATCACCTGACCACAAGGAGCTTGATCTTTACCCGGCATCATCATGTAACACTATAAACACCAACCAACTTCGGTATCCACAATACCACTGTGATCCTCTCACAATCACATAAAGATCAACCAACTTCTTTCCTCATCAAACCAGGGTTGTTTATTAATCAAGTTATCATTACTGTTGATCCATAGTGCGACCTACTACGAACTGGGCCCGTATCCGCCGGCACGGCTATTGATAGATTATACACTCTGTAGAGGTAAGTACACTATACCCACACTATAGAACCCAAGGCCTCATGCTCCCATTCGGGTGGACCTATGACGTTCCAAAAAAACTGTTCTATTTCGTGACACTCTTCCGGCCACTCCGACAAACTCCGCTTTCGGGCTAAGTCATGGGTGGCCCCGATGTCACCGCGTGACATCCACCACCTATGAGGCTGGCCACCGTCGTGGCAAAACAAAAACAGTCCCAAACAGGGACAACCTGGGTACAACACAACTTGGGCACACAAGGCTTATGGCCGCCCACCTGGTCAGGGTAGTGGACGCACATAACCTTCCCTAGTTGGTGGCACCGGCGAGAGGCATGACAATAGACCAAGCCAGGGCCTCCCATAAGACAAGTGTGGCTGCACTGGTCAGCTCAATCCGATGGCACTATGACTCGGCCAACAGATGTTCAAATTCGATTAAAGTCCGCTTTAACTTGAATGGTGATGAGCTGAGCCATAAGAAAACATCATGATAAAATAACAATGCATTTTGAGCATGAATGGGAAGCATAACCATTACCCATATCAACAATAATAAATAATTTATTCTACTAATGCAAATGAGCATGGCATATCGATGACCTTGAATATCACAAGTATAACCAATCATAACACTTCATATGAGCATATCATGGACACTAGCATCAAAATAATTATCAGAAAAGAACATGATGATACTATTAGCAAGTAATCATTTAACCAACTCGATGCTAATGATCATGGCATAAATATAGGCAGAGATTCACAAACACATATATAGTATTCACAAAATAATAACATGCACAACACATTTAAATATTCAAGTTGACAACCATGGCTACTGCAAGGCCATCATGCAAGTGGCTGCCGTGGCTTGCCTGAGGATGAAGGATTCTCCGGGAAGAAGTGCGATGAACTCGCGGAAAGATTCGTCGAAAAAGTTTCTCTCCCAAAGGGGGCTGATTAGGGGAAGGAAAAAATGGTCATTTTTAGTATATGGCAACATAGTGAAAATGGTACCAACAGAACGGGCTGGACGAGACGAAGATGTGGGCTTTGGAATCACCTGATTCAGAGTTACGGTTGCGGAGATATCGTTAGTTGAATGGCAGGGACTAATCTGTAAAATAAATGTTCACAAACAAACCCCTAGCTGTTTAAACAGAAAGCATCTTCTGAGAAAATATACTTTCCTGCAGACAAAACGTATTTGAGTTCTATACTGCGGTGAAATACGCTTTCATCAATAGAAAACGTAAAACACAAACTACACTTTCACTTATCCACGTCATCAGGCCGGTTCAATGCATGTGCGGCTCACATGCGGGGTCCGCTGGGCGGTGGGGCCCGCCTGGCCTTCGTCTTCTTCTTCAAGCTCTCCCCCGCACGCGGCCGAGGGAGCAGCGGACTCCGGCGAGGCTTGCCGGCGGCTCCGAGCACCGTTTTCCATGCTTCGACCACCGGCGTGTTCAGGGAAGCGAGGTGCCTCCGCTGGTGCACACCACGGCTGCCGGAGAGCCCGAGAGCGAGCGGGGACTTGACCACGCCAGACGGCGGCGTCGGGCATGATTGGGCAGAGGGTTGCAGGCTGCCATCAATCTAGGCGAGGGGCTGGGGAGATCCGCCGGGGTCTGGTGTTTCATGTAGTGGTGGAAGAAGGGAGAGAGAGGCTCGGCGTCGAGCTAATTTAGGAGGAGGACAGAGGCATCCACGACGACCATGGGAGGGCAGTAGAGCATTTCGAGCTCACTGGAGTGGCTGGTGAGGGCTAGAGGAGTGTGGCGATGCTCGTGGTGAGCTCGGGAGGGCTCGGGCACGACTTAAATAGCCGGGGCATGGCGCCCGTTCCCGGATGCCGCCGCGAGATTCCGGCCAGAGCTTTGGCAAGGATAGGGTTCACGGGAGGGCGCGGAGGTGACGGGAGAGGCAGAGGAGCACCAGAGTATCAGATGAGCAGATTAGCAGACGCGGGAGGGGCGACGTCCGGTCGGCCACAGTGCCATGGGCAGGGTCGCCGTGGCGCGCTGGGGAGGAAATAGGGGGGGGGGAGGGGTCCAGGGCGTCGACATGGATGCCATGGAGCTCTGAGACATGCTGGGGCGCGCGACTATGATGAGCAGGGGAGGGGCCGGAGCAAAACGACGCTCGGAGCACGACCAAATGACACAGAGCGTGCATCTGGCATGCCAGACCGTGTGATCACCGCGTGCATTGACGCATGCAAGGTGACTCAGCGCGGCCGACCATGTCCAGCGTGTAGTCCATCCAAGATAGGTTATCTCTAAGGTGATGGCTCGATGAAAGACACTGTAGTCATATGGGAAGGGTCCTCTGAAGTTTGCCGTAGCAAACTTGGGACAAATGCTGTGGTGACATGAGATGATTAAAGGGACAAAATTGATGTCTAGGTGGTTCAAGATAGGAAGGACTTCAGTCCTGTGAAGTTTGGATGGATTTGGACCAAGATTTAACATGGTTGCCTTGCAACTGCAAATTTGGTCCAGAAAAGAGATGATGCACTCACATGGAGTGTTGAATTACGCTGAAACTTGGCAAGTCATAATGATTTGGACATATAAAGACGCTTCGAAAATTTCATACCATTTGGACTTACCAAAATAGTACTTGCTTCACAGTGATTTTCATTGTCCACAAACTTGAGAAAGTTCTAGAGGGAGGATGGCTTTATCAAATAAGCCCAAATTTGGTAGAGAGGGCTTATGTGGATAGGACCATATTTTGGTAAATTTTCAGCCATAATGAAGCAATATATAATATAGTTGCTTGACAAACTGAAAATCTGACCAGAAAAAAAGATTTGATGATGAGCTCATAAGGAGTGATGTATGAAGTTCAAAATTGTAAGAGAGCCTATATGGAGGTTGTGACAAAATTTCAACTCTTTTGGATTTGCCTAGCCTGCACTTCCTTCACAAGGCCTCTGTTTGAACATAAACTTTGGAAAATAGCTGAGGAATATTTACTAGGCAAATTGAGTTGAATTTTGGCATGAGGCAATGATATGGATAGGATAGAGTGCCCAAAAATTTGGGGGCAAACACGCAAAGATAAATAGCACTTCCTTCTCAAAGTGCCACTTAGGGCAGAATAGGAAAAGGAATATTTGTGAATTATTTTTGAACTGGAGAAGGATGTTTTTGACATATCTGTGGAAGATATGTCCCAAAGGATTTATGAGAATTTTATGGGACACCAAGGCAAGACATAAAGATAGGTTGCTTCACAACCTAGGGAAATAGGGTTATTCCTTTAATAGAAAAAGGAATATCCCAAGTAAAAGAATTTTGGGATTGGTCCAAGATGGGAAATGACATGATCTTGGGATGGTTTTGAGGATGGCAAGCCACTTTGGAGACTGAGAAGAGATGATTTTCCCAAGTTTCCAGACCACAGAGCCACATAAAAAGAAATCCACAACAAAATCCAAAGGAATTTAAAATAAAAATAAAGCGCCAAAATCTAGGTTGTTTCAAACCTCCCCCCCTTAAAGAAATCGCATCCTCGAGATTTGGTTGCTCAGGGAACAAGTATGAATATTCTGACTTAAGGAAACCGTTTCCAACTCGGGTATCCTTTTTCTTTATATGATGTTCCCATTGAATTTCATATGACTTGACTGTCTCGCTCTGGGGTGGTTTGCTTCACTGTATCCTTATTCTAACGGATATTACCTCACATGTTCATGCTTACACTGGCTCCAATTTCTTTCATATCTGCTGACTTAGCTGGGATGCGAAAGATTATCATGACGGGAATATATGCCCTTCTCACTAGTCCGAGAGTGATTTCTGAGGGATGTGTCACACTGACCACATTCCATGGAGTTGTGAACAAACTTTCTTGGTGGACACCAAATATTTTACTCCTTGCCTTGGGTTGCTCAAATAGTTGCATGTCCTCCGGGTTCAACACGGTGTTGTGAATTATAACTGTTCTCCTGGCAGAATCTGACTCCGTGTAGGTATTCCTGGATCACATTAGCTGGCTCCACTGTCTTGAGTATCAAATCCATACCAACAATTTGATTATCGCCTATCGTGACCAGTATAAAGGGTACGACTTTATTTCAATAGTATCCACGGACTTGGCTGACGGTGGTTCTGGCAGAAGAATCTCGTTCACGGGAGCCTATGCTTTAACTGATTCCCCTATGTGAGGGCACATGCTTCGAGACTGTTGTTCAATATTCTGATGACTTATTCTACCGGCATATCCATGTGGATTGTAGTCTGTGTGATGCTTTTACCACGGTTGCTGGAGTCAAATGGTGGACTGGCCTTGGGTCTGTCATGACAGACATGGATACTTGATACTGGAAATTCTGAGCATATACAACTGTATTGCCGGTCTTGCTCCTTCATTATTGTTCTCTTACTAAAGAGCTTGGCCATATTACTTCCTCGGGTGACCATAGATACAGTCGGGTGTAATATTCCGGCAATCATACTTATCCTCGTTCATGTCTCGTGACATAAGAAATATACGAGGTTCACATGTGCTTGTGCGGAGCTCATTGTTGTCATGATCGTGACAAAGTTTAATGACATCACTTTGTCGGGTGTGAGGAAGCTGCCCTTGATAAGTACTGCCAAAATTGTTGTCCCATGTTGTCTTTCTTCAAACTTTATCGGTCCTTTGCATCACCCAATGAGGTGTATAACTGGCTTTCCTCCTCTTGCATAACTGGTGAGGTTGTCGGGTTCTTACCTTGACTTCATCATCATACCAGTGACTTGCAATAACTTGGCAACATGTTCATAATATATGAAAGTAGTTGATTCTCGAGGCGGACTTGTGTTCTGACTGATTCTTGCTTCTGACCAAACTGTTGTGAAACTAATTTTTGGGATGCACTGCCACATGCTGCCATCTCACTATGTAATATCTTGCAATAGTGTCGTACTGAGGAAGATTGGACAGCTTGTGTTGGAAACCATCGAGAGTATCCTGCCGAGGAAGACCAAATAGCTTGTGCTTGAAGCTTTCATCGGGGCAGTGTCGGGGCACCCAAACAGGGGTGTATGTTTCCCCTCAATGGTGCATGGACAGTGAGCCTCCGACCCTAGCAGCCAAAGCTCGGCAAAGGAAGCAAACTTCACCAAGCACCCAAGTCAAAACCAAGCCACACACACAATTCTTTGAGGGATCAAAGGGCGGATCAAGAAGACCAAGACAAGCCAAAGCGGCAAGACATCACTAAGGGAAAGGCTCCTTTGACGGGCAGGCGAGCCTAGTCAGGTCGAGGCCTCCCCAAGGACGAATCCAAGATTTCCCCGGCAGGCTTGCCGGGGCCGCTAAAGGCGAGTCTCCCTGCCAAGACTCCACCACACCGCAACGCAAGTAATCTATCTGTGCGGTGTCAAGCCCCCAAGTGATTAAGTGGCCGTCGTTTGGCACGTGGCGGCCATTTGGAAGGAAGATTACCCCTATATGACACCCGTCCACATGTGTGTCAAGAAGACAGGTAGAAGATGACTGAGCGGCGCGGAATGCTTGTCGGGCTGCATCCTCAGCATGACACCTAGCAGTG
The DNA here is from genome assembly GCF_002575655.3 of Aegilops tauschii subsp. strangulata. Lineage (NCBI taxonomy): Eukaryota > Viridiplantae > Streptophyta > Magnoliopsida > Poales > Poaceae > Aegilops > Aegilops tauschii. Next base: position 284,655,785 of record NC_053036.3, read on the forward strand.
CATTTAATGCACTTTGTCCTAACTACCAGAGTTAGGTATGATAGCAGTATTACCTATCTAATCACTAGATAATGATTGTTTTGCCACTTGGTTACCCCTTAGCCTATAAATGGAGGGCCATGGCAACCTAGAAAAGGATTTGGGACCCTTGTATACTCATACCCACGTAGCTGCTCTCCCCGAGGCGACCTTGCCGGGCTTGAGCGCAGCGTGTCCACTGTGGTCCCCCCCTCAATCCAGCAAAGCAGGAGTAGGGTTTTACGCTTTCCAGTGGCCCGAACCTGGGTAAAAACCACCAGTGTCAACTCTGTCGTGTTGTTTCATGGCTTCTACTATTTGTGCAACATGACCCTCCCCTTGACGAACCACAAGGGGCTGATGGCCCCATAGGTGATTGTGTTCCACCACGACATCTTTGGCGGGCCAGATAGGGGGAGCGCGTGCATGAATCCGATGTTGTGGGCAACGCGTCAGGCTACATCATCATTTCCGCGAATCCCCTCTTCATCAGCGGCTACGGAGAAGAAGGACGATGTTGCTTCCTCGCTTGGTCCTATCCAGATTCCTTTGCCCATCGCCGCCACAACCGCGATGGCGATGGGAGCGAAAGGCGATGGAGATACGACGACCACAGGCAGCTTGAGCGGCATACCCACCTCGCTACCTACATCAAAAACAGAAGCAAGGCGAGCGGCAACATCACCCTCCTTGCGAACTCAAGGCAGGGATATCTGATGCCGAAAGGTGTCGTATGGGAAAATTTAAGGAGAGGAATGGTAAGCGGATGACCCCTTCTTCCCATCCCACTCAACAATGGTCGAGCAATGCAGCGGTAGCATCGTCAGCGTTGATGAGCCCATGGGGAACTCAGTGCAACATTTATCCCGCTAAGGGTAAATCCTGAGTGGAATGTTGGTGCGGTCCGCGGGTCGATGCCCCTGCAAGCGAGCTCTGGCAAAAGGCCTTCTACATCAGCGTGGCCTTTTGTACCCGCTGCCATGGGATCATTAAAAAATATGAGGAAGGGGAGAGAGGAGCTGACCCTTCTTTTCTACAATATCTCATCAGCTGCAAGCATATAAATAAGCCCTACTGGCTCTTGCCGGGGATGATCGCATAACTAATAAACCGCCAAGTCTATCCCTTGCTCGCCTTCTCGTTCGTTGTTCTTTCAGAACAAGGATGGATACCCGAATGGGAGGAACAATCGTAGGTGGAGAAGAGAGCATTGTACATTACAAAATGTACGACCGATGAAGAAGAGGAGCATGAATAAAAGCTAAGTTAACACACTCATCGGCTTTTTCTTCAGAGTTTTTGCGTCGTTATCCCTTGGAACCCCAGGAGTTTCATATGACAAACCTTTTCGTATGATGGTACCTTGCTGTACTTGACTGTGCCCCTACTTTGTTTCGAGCCTGCTCAACAAGGTGGGCGGTTGCGTCGAGGACAAATAATGGAAAAACCTGCTGGGGCATATCCTCACCAGTTGAATGCTAAGGACCTGTTCCTCGCAGCAATCACGGCAGTACGCTACTGGTGGGCAACCGAAGTATGCAAAAGAAACTAACCATATGAACATCAATCGGTAAACAAAAGAGGGTTAGCGTGCGTAGACATATTTAAACATCAGTTCAACAAGTGCGGAATCAGAAATGGTACGGGGCCTAAGCACAAGACACATGATTGTTTTTGTTGTAGGACACCATAGCAATGAAAATGGTTTAAGGCTGAGCTTGTCGGCCTTCAGGAACCCTGGGGATGGAGAGAACCTTGTTGGCAAAGGGACCAGGCTTCTCCTCAGCGGTAGAAATGTCGACGCCCGGCGGCAGCCTCCTGAAGCCTTCACCAAGGTCGAGGTATGGGTGGCGATAAGCAAGGTTGCTCAAAGCCATGAAGAGAGCCTCACGGGCAAGCTTCCGGGACTTGTTTGCAAAACAAACAGCCCTTTCGTCCTAATACGTCTTCAGCCCTTCATGGTTGCAACTTCGTGGTTGTTGACAGAGAAAGCCCAGCTCTTCATGTCCATCTTCGAGATCTGGGCAGTGAGGGGCTCAGTGATATCAACCAAGCTCTTGATCCAGAGATTGCGCTGCTCAACTTGGTTCTGCAATTTATCCTCCACGTCTTTCCGGATGGCTCACGCATTATCCAAGTCCTTCATCAACTGATTCTCATGAGCTCCGACAGACTCAATCGCACTCTCTAAAGTTCCAAGTCTTGCCTTCATGTCAGTAATGACGCCGTTGGCAGTATTGAGGTCCTGGCTCTTGGAGGAAAGCTGCGATTGCACCTCCTTCAGAAGGGTTTCTACTTTCTGCACTTCCTCTTTGAGAGCCACGATTTCCTTGGCGCTCCCAGCAAGGTCCTCTATCAACTTGGCCACCTGTTGATCAATATCAGCCTTGGCAGTAGATGCAACGACAAGTTCATCAGCATTCTTCTTCAGTTGGGTAGCAAAATCAAGGGTCAGCGTGTCAAGAGCCGCCTTGTGCCTGTCCTCCAAATCCTTGGTGCTCTGCTGGACAAGAGCTTCCAGCTCTCCATCCTTGTTGTGGAGGGCGGCCTCAAGGTTCCCTTCCCGGGAAGAGATGTCTTTTTCCTTGGCGTTCAGAAGCGCTTCGCGCTCCTCCAGGCGGACCTCCCAGGTAGCGACATCCTCTTTGGCCATAGTTATCACCTCCTATTGCCGTTGGAAGGATTGGAACTATTTGCTATGCCACTCACGCAGTTCGCTGCCGTTGTCCCTCAGTTTCTGATCCATGAGGCCGGCGGAGTCGCGCTGCTCCTACATCGTCTGCCACTTCAAGCTGTACCTGCCCTGCATATCCTTGATGCCTGTTGCCACGGACTCCAGGAAGGACAGGTCCATAGCCGCACCAACAGGATCATCTATCTCTGCAGCTCGCTGGGGCAAAGGTGCTAGGATGCGCTGGATCTCTCCGTCAAAATCTGCACCCACAACAACAGATGATCCGGGGGCTCCAAGCCTAGGTTGGGCAAGGACCAACGCCAGCTTGCTTGAGGGTGGCTGTGGGGCTCCGGCTGATGTCCCAAATGGAGGGAAAGGCCCCATGGTTTGAAGAGGGATCTTCTCCTCCACAACTGTGTCCTGGCCAGGTGTGCTGCCCTTGGCTTTCTCTGCCCCCCCGGGAAATTCTTGTATAGCCCCGGCAGCCTGGTCCTAGCCTTCTGCAGCAACAATCTTGGTGGCTTCCTCGGTGGCGTCTTTTCCAATGCTGGCCACTTCTTCCAGTAGCTTAGGTTCCTCGCCTAACGAAGCTACAAGTAGATTTGACAAGCAATGATAAAGAGATACTACAAAGCACTGGGTCGAGGGCCAGAAAATAAGGTAATCCAAATAAGAAGAAACAAGAGCAAGCAGATTACCCGATGGCGCTTGCCGCGGAAGGATGTCGGTCTCCCCGGCAACATCAGTTGCCGTGGCGCGGTCCATGTGTTGGAAATATGCCCTAGAGGCAATAATAAATGGTTATTATTATATTTCTTTGTTCATGATAATTGTCTATTATTCATGCTATAATTGTATTGTCCAGAAATCGTAATACATGTGTGAATACATAGACCACAACGTGTCCCTAGTAAGCCTCTAGTTGACTAGCTCGTTGATCAACAGATAGTCATGGTTTCCTGACTATGGACATTGGATGTCATTGATAACGGGATCACATCATTAGGAGAATGATGTGATGGACAAGACCCAACTTAAGCATAGCATAAAAGATCGTGTAGTTTCGTTTGCTAGAGCTTTTCCAATGTCAAGTATCTTTTCCTTAGACCATGAGATCGTGCAACTCCCGGATACCGTAGGAGTGCTTTGGGTGTGCCAAACGTCACAACGTAACTGGGTGACTATGAAGGTGCACTACGGGTATCTCCGAAAGTGTCTGTTGGGTTGGCACGGATTGAGACTGGGATTTGTCACTCCGTGTGACGGAGAGGTATCTCTGGGCCCACTCGGTAATGCATCATCATAATGAGCTCAATGTGACTAAGGCGTTAGTCACGGGATCATGCATTGCAGTACGAGTAAAGAGACTTGCCGGTAACGAGATTGAACAAGGTATTGGGATACCGACGATCGAATCTCGGGCAAGTAACATACCGATTGACAAAGGGAATTGCATACAGATTGATTGAATCCTCGACACCGTGGTTCATCCGATGAGATCATCGTGGAGCATGTGGGAGCCAACATGGGTATCCAGATCCCGCTGTTGGTTATTGACCGGAGAGGCGTCTCGGTCATGTCTGCATGTCTCCCGAACCCGTAGGGTCTACACACTTAAGGTCCGGTGACGCTAGGGTTGTAGAGATATATGTATGCGGAAACCCGAAAGTTGTTCGGAGTCCCGGATGAGATCCCGGACGTCACGAGAGGTTCCGGAATGGTCCGGAGGTGAAGAATTATATATAGGAAGTCCAGTTCGGCCACCGGGAAAGTTTCGGGGGTTACCGGTATTGTACCGGGACCACCGGAAGGGTCCCGGGGGTCCACCGGGTGGGGCCACCTGTCCCGGAGGGCCCCGTGGGCTGAAAGTGGAAGGGAACCAGCCCCTAGTGGGCTGGGGCGCCCCCCTTGGGCCTCCCCCCTGCGCCTAGGGTTGGGAACCCTAAAGGGGGGGAGTTCCCCCTTGCCTTGGGGGGCAAGGCAACCCCTTCCCCCCTTGTGGCCGCCGCCCCCCTTGAGATCCCATCTCTTGGGGCTGGCGCACCCCCCCAGGGGCCTATATAATGGGGGGGGGGGAGGGAGGGCAGCACATAACAGCCTTGGGCGCCTCCCTCCTCCCCTGCAACACCTCTCTCTCTCTCGTAGAAGCTCGGCGAAGCCCTGCACGAGACCCGCTACATCCACCACCACGCCGTCGTGCTGCTGGATCTCCATCAACCTCTCCTTCCCCCTTGCTGGATCAAGAAGGAGGAGACATCGCTGCACCGTACGTGTGTTGAGCGCGGAGGTGCCGTCCGTTCGGCACTCGGTCATCGGTGATTTGGATCACGGCGAGTACGACTCCGTCATCCACGTTCATTGGAACGCTTCCGCTCGCGATCTACAAGGGTATGTAGATGCACTCCCTTCCCCTCATTGCTAGTATACTCCATAGATGCATCTTGGTGAACGTAGGAAAATTTTAAAATTATGCTACGATTCCCAATAGTGGCATCATGAGCCAGGCCTATGCGTAGTTACTATGCACGAGTAGAACACAAAGCAGTTGTGGGCGTTGAGTTTGCCAATTCTTCTTGCCGCTACTAGTCGTTTCTTGTTTCGGCGGCATTGTAGGATGAAGCGGCCCGGACCGACCTTACACGTACGCTTACGTGAGACTGGTTCCACCGACTGACATGCACAAGTTGCATAAGGTGGCTAGCGGGTGTCTGTCTCTCCTACTTTAGTCGGAACGGATTCGATGAAAAGGGTCCTTATGAAGGGTAAATAGAAATTGGCAAATCACGTTGTGGTCATACGTAGGTAAGAAAACGTTCTTGATAGAAACCTACAAACCACGTAAAAACTTGCAACAACAATTAGAGGACGTCTAACTTGTTTTTGCAGCAAGTGATATATGTGATATGATATGGCCAGAAGATGTGATGAATGATATATGTGATGTATGAGATTGATCATATTCTTGTAATAGGAATCACGACTTGCATGTCGATGAGTATGACAACCGGCAGGAGCCATAGGAGTTGTCTTTATTATTTTGTATGACCTGCGTGTCATTGAATAACGCCATGTAAATTACTTTACTTTGTTGCTAAACACGTTAGCCATAGAAGTAGAAGTAATCGTTGGCGTGACGACTTCATGAAGACACAATGATGGAGATCATGATGATGGAGATCATGGTGTCATGCCGGTGACAAAGATGATCATGGTGCCCCGAAGATGGAGATCAAAGGAGCATGATGATATTGGCCATATCATGTCACTATTTGATTGCATGTGATGTTTATCATGTTTTTGCATCTTATTTGCTTAGAACGACGGTAGCAAGTAGGATGATCCCTTACAATAATTTCAAGAAAGTGTTCACCCTAACTGTGCACCGTTGCGAAGGTTCGTTGTTTCGAAGCACCACGTGATGATCGGGTGTGATAGATTCTAACGTTCGAATACAACGGGTGTTGACGAGCCTAGCATGTACAGACATGGCCTCGAAACACACGCAACACACTTAGGTTCACTTGACGAGCCTAGCATGTACAGACATGGCCTCGGAACACGGAGGACCGAAAGGTCGAGCATGAGTCGTATAGAAGATACGATCAACATGGAGATGTTCACCGATCTTGACTAAGTCCGTCTCACGTGATGATCGGACACGGCCTAGTCGAATTCGGATCATGTTTCACTTAGATGACTAGAGGGATGTCTATCTGAGTGGGAGTTCATTAAATAATTTGATTATATGAACTTAATTATCATGAACTTAGTCTAAAATCTTTACACTATGTATTGTAGATCAAATGGCCCACGTTGTCCTCAATTTCAATGCGTTCCTAGAGAAAACCAAGCTGAAAGACGATGGCAGCAACTATACGGACTGGGTCCGGAACCTGAGGATCATCCTCATAGCAGCCAAGAAAGATTATGTCTTAGAAGCACCGCTAGGTGAAGCACCAATCCCTGAGAACCAAGACGTTATGAACGCTTGGCAGCAGCGTGCTGATGATTACTCCCTCGTTCAGTGCGGCATGCTTTACAGCTTAGAACCGGGTCTCCAAAAGCGTTTTGAGAAACATGGAGCATATGAGATGTTCGAGGAGCTGAAACTGGTTTTTCAAGCTCATGCCCGGGTCGAGAGATATGATGTCTCCGACAAGTTCTTCAGCTGTAAAATGGAGGAGAACAGTTCTGTTAGTGAGCACATACTCAGAATGTCTGGGCTGCACAACCGCTTGTCTCAGCTGGGAGTTAATCTCCCGGATGACGCGGTCATTGACAGAATCCTCCAGTCGCTTCCACCAAGCTACAAGAGCTTTGTGATGAACTATAATATGCAGGGGATGGAAAAGACCATTCTCAAGGTATATTCAATGCTGAAATCAGCTGAGGTAGAGATCAGAAAAGAACATCAAGTGTTGATGGTGAATAAAACCACTAAGTTCAAGAAGGGCAAGGGTAAGAAGAACTTCAAGAAGGACGGCAAGGGAGTTTCCGCGCCCGGTAAGCCAGTTACCGGGAAGAAGTCAAAGAATGGACCCAAGCCCGAGACTGAGTGCTTTTATTGCAAGGGAAGTGGTCACTGGAAGCGGAACTGCCCCAAATATTTAGCGGACAAGAAGAAGGCCGGCAACACCCAAGGTATATGTGATATACAAGTAATTGATGTGTACCTTACCAGTACTCGTAGTAGCTCCTGGGTATTTGATACCGGTGCGGTTGCTCATATTTGTAACTCAAAGCAGGAACTACGGAATAAACGGAGACTGGCAAAGGACGAGGTGACGATGCGCGTCGGGAATGGTTCCAAGGTCGATGTGATCGCCGTTGGCACGCTACCTCTGCATCTACCCACGGGATTAGTTTTAAACCTCAATAATTGTTATTTAGTGCCAGCTTTGAGCATGAACATTGTATCTGGATCTCGTTTAATTCGAGATGGCTACTCATTTAAATCTAAGAATAATGGTTGTTCTATTTATTTGAGAGATATGTTTTATGGTCATGCCCCGCTGGTCAATGGTTTATTTTTGATGAATCTCGAACGTGATGTTACACATGTTCATGGTGTGAATACCAAAAGATGTAAAGTTGATAATGATAGTCCCACATACTTGTGGCACTGCCGCCTTGGTCACATTGGTGTCAAGCGCATGAAGAAGCTCCATGCAGATGGACTTTTGGAGTCTCTTGATTACGAATCATTTGACACGTGCGAACCATGCCTCATGGGTAAGATGACCAAGACTCCGTTCTCCGGAACAATGGAGCGAGCAACCAACTTATTGGAAATCATACATACCGATGTGTGTGGTCCAATGAGTGTTGAGGCTCGCGGAGGATATCGTTATGTTCTCACTCTCACTGATGATTTAAGTAGATATGGGTATGTCTACCTAATGAAACACAAGTCTGAAACCTTTGAAAAGTTCAAGGAATTTCAGAGTGAAGTCGAGAATCAACGTGACAGGAAAATAAAATTCTTACGATCAGATCATGGTGGAGAATATTTAAGTCACGAATTTGGTACACACTTAAGGAAATGTGGAATAGTTTCACAACTCACGCCGCCTGGAACACCTCAGAGAAATGGTGTGTCCGAACGTCGTAATCGCACTCTATTGGATATGGTGCGATCTATGATGTCCCTTACCGATTTACCGCTCTCATTTTGGGGTTATGCTTTAGAGACTGCCGCATTCACTTTAAATAGGGCACCGTCTAAATCCGTTGAGACGACACCGTATGAATTATGGTTTGGGAAGAAACCTAAGCTGTCGTTTCTAAAAGTTTGGGGATGCGATGCTTATGTCAAGAAACTTCAACCTGAAAAGCTCGAACCCAAATCGGAAAAATGCGTCTTCATAGGATACCCTAAGGAAACTATTGGGTATACCTTCTACCTCAGATCCGAAGGAAAGATCTTCGTTGCCAAGAACGGGTCCTTTCTAGAGAAGGAGTTTCTCTCGAAAGAATTGAGTGGGAGGAAAGTGGAACTTGATGAGGTGATAGTCACCCCTTCCGAACCGGAAAGTAGCGCAGCGCGGGAAAATGTTCCTGTGGTGCCTACACCGACTGGGGAGGAAGTTAATGATGATGATCATGAAGCTTCAGATCAAGTTGCTGAACTTCGTAGGTCCACAAGGACACGTTCCTCACCAGAGTGGTACGGCAACCCTGTCCTGGAAATCATGTTGTTAGACAACGGTGAACCTTCGAACTATGAAGAAGCGATGGCGGGCCCGGATTCCGACAAATGGCTAGAAGCCATGAAATCCGAGATAGAATCCATGTATGAGAACAAAGTATGGACTTTGACTGACTTGCCCGATGAGCGGCGAGCCATAGAAAACAAATGGATCTTTAAGAAGAAGACGGACGCAGATGGTAATGTGACCATCTACAAAGCTCGACTTGTCGCTAAGGGTTATCGACAAGTTCAAGGGGTTGACTACGATGAGACTTTCTCACCCGTAGCGAAGCTGAAGTCCGTCCGAATCATGTTAGCAATTGCCGCATACTATGATTATGAGATATGGCAGATGGACGTCAAAACGGCATTCCTTAACGGCTTCCTTAAGGAAGAGTTGTATATGATGCAGCCGGAAGGTTTTGTCGATCCTAAGAATGCTAACAAAGTATGCAAGTTCCAACGCTCGATCTATGGGCTGGTGCAAGCATCTCGGAGTTGGAACATTCGCTTTGATGAGATGATCAAAGCGTTTGGGTTTACACAGACTTATGGAGAAGCCTGTGTTTACAAGAAAGTGAGTGGGAGCTCTGTAGCATTTCTCATATTATATGTGGATGACATACTATTGATGGGAAATGATATAGAATTCTTGGAAAGTAAAAAGGCCTATTTGAATAAGTGTTTTTCAATGAAGGACCTTGGAGAAGCTGCTTATATATTAGGCATCAAGATCTATAGAGATAGATCAAGACGCCTCATTGGTCTTTCACAGAGTACATACCTTGACAAGATATTGAAGAAGTTCAGTATGGATCAGTCCAAGAAGGGGTTCTTGCCTGTATTGCAAGGTGTACAATTGAGCACGGCTCAATGCCCGACCACGGCAGAAGATATAGAACAGATGAGTGTCATCCCCTATGCCTCGGCCATAGGGTCTATTATGTATGCCATGTTGTGTACCAGACCTGATATAAACCTTGCCGTAAGTTTGGTAGGAAGGTACCAAAGTAATCCCGGCAAGGAACACTGGACAGCGGTCAAGAATATCCTGAAGTACCTGAAGAGGACTAAGGATATGTTTCTCGTTTATGGAGGTGACGAAGAGCTCGTCGTAAAGGGTTACGTCGACGCTAGCTTCGACACAGATCTGGATGACTCGAAGTCACAGACCGGATACGTGTATATTTTGAATAGAGGAGCAGTAAGCTGGTGCAGTTGCAAGCAAAGCGTCGTGGCGGGATCTACATGTGAAGCGGAGTACATGGCAGCCTCAGAGGCAGCACAGGAAGCAGTCTGGATGAAGGAGTTCATTACCGACCTAGGGGTGATTCCCAATGCGTCGGGCCCAATGACTCTCTTCTGTGACAACACTGGAGCTATTGCCCTTGCGAAGGAGCCCAGGTTTCACAGGAAGACCAGGCATATCAAGCGTCGCTTCAACTCCATTCGTGAAAGTGTTCAAAATGGAGACATAGATATTTGTAAAGTACACACGGACCTGAATGTAGCAGATCCGTTGACTAAACCTCTCCCTAGGGCAAAACATGATCAACACCAGGACGCAATGGGTGTTCGATTCATCACAATGTAACTAGATTATTGACTCTAGTGCAAGTGGGAGACTGTTGGAAATATGCCCTAGAGGCAATAATAAATGGTTATTATTATATTTCTTTGTTCATGATAATTGTCTATTATTCATGCTATAATTGTATTGTCCGGAAATCGTAATACATGTGTGAATACATAGACCACAACGTGTCCCTAGTAAGCCTCTAGTTGACTAGCTCGTTGATCAACAGATAGTCATGGTTTCCTGACTATGGACATTGGATGTCATTGATAACGGGATCACATCATTAGGAGAATGATGTGATGGACAAGACCCAACTTAAGCATAGCATAAAAGATCGTGTAGTTTCGTTTGCTAGAGCTTTTCCAATGTCAAGTATCTTTTCCTTAGACCATGAGATCGTGCAACTCCCGGATACCGTAGGAGTGCTTTGGTTGTGCCAAACGTCACAACGTAACTGGGTGACTATGAAGGTGCACTACGGGTATCTCCGAAAGTGTCTGTTGGGTTGGCACGGATTGAGACTGGGATTTGTCACTCCGTGTGACGGAGAGGTATCTCTGGGCCCACTCGGTAATGCATCATCATAATGAGCTCAATGTGACTAAGGCGTTAGTCACGGGATCATGCATTGCGGTACGAGTAAAGAGACTTGCCGGTAACAAGATTGAACAAGGTATTGGGATACCGACGATCGAATCTCGGGCAAGTAACATACCGATTGACAAAGGGAATTGCATCTGGATTGATTGAATCCTCGACACCGTGGTTCATCCGATGAGATCATCGTGGAGCATGTGGGAGCCAACATGGGTATCCAGATCCCGCTGTTGGTTATTGACCGGAGAGGCGTCTCGGTCATGTCTGCATGTCTCCCGAACCCGTAGGGTCTACACACTTAAGGTCCGGTGACGCTAGGGTTGTAGAGATATATGTATGCGGAAACCCGAAAGTTGTTCGGAGTCCCGGATGAGATCCCGGACGTCACGAGAGGTTCCGGAATGGTCCGGAGGTGAAGAATTATATATAGGAAGTCCAGTTCGGCCACCGGGAAAGTTTCGGGGGTTACCGGTATTGTACCGGGACCACCGGAAGGGTCCCGGGGGTCCACCGGGTGGGGCCACCTGTCCCGGAGGGCCCCGTGGGCTGAAAGTGGAAGGGAACCAGCCCCTAGTGGGCTGGGGCGCCCCCCTTGGGCCTCCCCCCCTGCGCCTAGGGTTGGGAACCCTAAAGGGGGGGAGTTCCCCCTTGCCTTGGGGGGCAAGGCAACCCCTTCCCCCCCTTGTGGCCGCCGCCCCCCTTGAGATCCCATCTCTTGGGGCTGGCACACCCCCCCAGGGGCCTATATAAAGGGGGGGGGAGGGAGGGCAGCACATAACAGCCTTGGGCGCCTCCCTCCTCCCCTGCAACACCTCTCTCTCTCTCGTAGAAGCTCGGCGAAGCCCTGCACGAGACCCGCTACATCCACCACCACGCCGTCGTGCTGCTGGATCTCCATCAACCTCTCCTTCCCCCTTGCTGGATCAAGAAGGAGGAGACATCGCTGCACCGTACGTGTGTTGAGCGCGGAGGTGCCGTCCGTTCGGCACTCTGTCATCGGTGATTTGGATCACGGCGAGTACGACTCCGTCATCCACGTTCATTGGAACGCTTCCGCTCGCGATCTACAAGGGTATGTAGATGCACTCCCTTCCCCTCATTGCTAGTATACTCCATAGATGCATCTTGGTGAACGTAGGAAAATTTTAAAATTATGCTACGATTCCCAACACCATGTCCCCTTCCTCGGTAACCATGACCTCAACATGGGCCGACCCTTCGGTGGAGCCCCTCTCTGGTGATTTCCCTGCTTGCATAACGGATGGGGTGGGGCCCTCATAGTGGGCCCCGCCCTGGTGGGCCTCCTCTCCTTCCTTGGCGGGGGACGAAGCACGGTCTACCGCGTCTCTCCAGCCGGGCGAACTTGCTCCATACTTTTGCACCGGGGGCTGGGCCAGGGGCTAGGAACACGATCATCTGTGTTATCCCCCGCCAGGCCCATGTCCGCCAAAGGCCCCGGTGGCGCCACCTATTTGGTTCTCTTGGCTCGGTGGATGAGGGGTTCTTCATCCTTGACAAGTCAATAAGCAAGATTAAGATAAGCGAACATCAAAGTGCATATTTTTCTCAAGCAAGAAAAGTCAGTAATCTCCTTTCTCTGGATCGATGAGCATGGAGCCCAGTGCATACCCCATGGGTGGGGGTCGCCCTGCTCCTCCTCAGGGTCGGAGGAATAGAGCTTCCCGACAACTTCGAGCTCTTGGGTGGGACTAGGGGCTCCACCGGAGTCGAGCTACTCGAGGAAGCCGAACTTGACTGGGGGCTGGGATCAACCCCAGTGACTGTTCGTTGCTTGGCAGGAGGGGTTTTTGCCTCAGAAAGATGGGAGGAATGGCGATGTACGACATCTTGCTTGTCGCTTTTGGAGGCGAACTTCTTCACCCTCTTAGTGGCTGGCACAGGAACATGGGCCGCTACCCCCCGGCTGGCCCGCCTACAAGGTCGCTGGTCCAGGTCCGGCTCTGGAGCTTGCGGGCCCACGGCAAGCCATTCCTCCCCAGGCTTCTCTGCTTCTTCGACCCCGCCTCCTCCTTGGGCCTCTATTGCCACGCCCTAAATAATTTCGGCCTTGGCAACATCAATCCCGGCAACCTCCTCTGCAGCATGCTCTTCAGTCTTTTCATATGAGGAGCCTTCGCCTTCAGCCTCCACTTCTTCCTCCTCCTCCTCCTCCTCTTCTCTGGGCCTTGCCTTCCCGATAGCCCTGAGCGTTTTGTCTTCTTCAAATTGCCTCCTAATAAATTCTACCTCTGCCGTGGAGGTGCGCTTGAACATATTACCCTCCACCCTGGTAGCCCTTTCTTCCAGGCTGGAGACCCACTCGATCTCTGCATCTAGCTCAGGCATTTGCCAATCGGCCTCAACCCCTAAGCATTGCAGAGGCATCCACTTCAGAATTTGGTCCCTGGCGGAATTGATGTGCAGTGGGACGACCCTTCCTGGTAGGCGGAATGGCCCAAGGCTGCCGAACAGCTGCTCACACAGCCAACCATGGCCGTATATCGACAGGTTATTGGCGAGGCCTGGATACAGGCGCATCCTATCAGCAGCATATCCTTACTCCCAGGTGCATCTGTCCCTCTTCTGAAGTGGTGCGATACGGCGTAGGAGGAAATCAGCCCCCACTTGTTCTGTGGTCGGCCTGGCAGCTCTGAGACGGGCGATCTTGTTCAGTGCTGGGCGAAGCCTGTCATTGCTGAGACCTGGTTTGCCCCATTCGCTGCCGCGCACGACACATTCCATCCGTGCCCTCCAGTTCTGCGGGGCATCCGCGTCCTGGATCCTGCACCAGTCTGCCCTCCACTCCTCCCATCTGCCGTGCTGCTGGCCGGGGAGGTAATCCCAGATCTTCTTCTTCCCTTGAGGAATCCAACTTATATTCCCCAAGCGATGGGTTTTATCTTCAACTCGCGGGACGAAGAAGTGCCTGAACAAATCCACATTGGGGACCACTCCAGCGAAATTCTCACACAGATGAGCGAAGATCGCCATGCACGCCATTGCATTGGGTGTGAAATCCAGAAGGTGGAATCCATACACCACCATCATCGCCTCGAAGAAATCTAAGAAGGGGGAGGAGAGGTTACAGAGGAAGTATGCACAGAATAAGCGGTACGAGTCCGGCCGAGCCTCGTCCCCATCCGGCAGGACCACGGGCTCTACATGCCCCTTTGGGACTTCCCTCCCCCACATGTATGCACACTTCACGAGCAAGGCGTTCTTATCCAAGCTTGACAGAAAGAAGAACACGTCTTCCTGCCGCTTCCTGTCCAACTCCGCTGCCCTCTTCTACTTCCCTTCCATTGCGGTCTCCTTTGCGGTGGTCGCCCACTTCCCCCTCGCGACAACAGCTTTATTCCCCATCCTTCGGGATCGGCTAAAGAACGGAAGAATTGGCAGAGCAATGGAGGTGGGTGTTGGCTTGGGGGCAGTTGCTTGGCTTGAGTTAGAAGATGATGAAGAGGGGAAAAGATGCCAACAAGCAGCACCCCTTCACGTTTCTCTTTTATTTGAGGACAGGTGTGGGAGGGGGGGGGGCACTTCGCTATCCTTTTCTCAGGAAGTTACCATTTACAGGCGCGCTACCCATTAACTGCTACAGTCCCACGACCCCGCAACCTGCGGTAATTACGTGGAGTGGACATTGGATTGACTGTTCATCATGACAACCATTGCATGTGCAACACTTTTTCGACATGTGTCCGCGCACAATTTGGGGCCTAACCCAACGTGCCCGGCGTCATGTATGGCTCAAGCCCGGGGGATTCTGTCGGGGTACTCAAACAGGGGTGTATGTTTCCCCTAACTGGTGCATGGACAGTGAGCCTCCGACCCCGACAGCCAAAGCTCGACAAAGGAAGCAAACTTCACCAAGCACCCAAGTCAAAACCAAGCCAGACAAACAACTCTTTGAGGGATCAAATGGTGGATCAAGAAGACCAAGACAAGCCAAAGCAGCAAGAAATCACTAAGGGAAAGCCTCCCTTGCCAGCCAGGTGAACCTGGTCAGGTTGAGGCCTCCCCAAGGACTAATCAAAGATTTCCCCGGCAGGCTTGCCGGGGCCGCTAAAGGCGAGTCTCCCTGCCAAGACTCCAACGCTCCACCGCTCCATCTCACTGCGGCGCAAGTCATCTATCAGTGCCGTGTCAAGCCCCCAAGTGATTAAGTGGCCGTCGTTTGGCACGTGGCGGCCATTTGGAAGGAAGATTACCCCTATATGACACCCGTCCAAAGGCGTGTCAAGAAGACAGGTAGAAGATGACTGAGCGGCGTGGCAGGCTTGCCGGGCTGCAACCTTAGGGTGACACCTAGCAGTGCATTTAATGCACTTTGTCCTAACTACCAGAGTTAGGTATGATAGCACTGTTAGCTATCTAATCACTAGATAATGACTGTTTTTCCACTGTGGTTAACCCCTAGCCTATAAAAGGAGGGCCATGGCAACCTAGAAAGGATTCGGGACCCTTGTATACTCATACGCGTGTAGCTGCTCTACCCGAGGTGACCTTGCTGGGCTTGAGCGCATCATGTTCACCGTGGTCCTCCCCTCAATCCACCAAAGAAGGAGTAAGGTTTTACGCTTGCCAATGGCCCGGACCTGGGTAAAAACCACCAGTGTCACCTCTGTCGTGTTGTTTCATGGCTTCTGCCCTTTGTGCACCGTGATCCTCCCCCTTGCCGAACCACAAGGGGCTGATGGCCCCATAGGTGATCGTGTTCCACCATGACAGGCAGCTTGTTGAGGAAGACTAGGTACCATACTTCACAAGCTCCCCCCTTAAAGACTTGCTGGGGAAGACTCGGTACCTTATGCAGGAAGCTTTTGCAGTAGCTTACGGAAGAAGCCTGAGTATCTTGCATGGGAAGTCATCCACGTACCGTATTGAGGAAGATAGAGGAATCTTGCATTGGAAGCTTCTCAGGTAGCTTGCAGAGAAAAATTGGAGTTTCTGATACCAGAAAATTCTCTCTGTGATATGCAGACTGAATACCATATTTATACCTTTTACTATTCCGGCTTCTGAATACTTGAAAAAGGTTGTTTGATTATCCTCCTTGCTGAGTACTGAATTCATAGCATATTCTGACTGGCTTCCGGGGTATATCATGTTTCAAATCGTACTCATAGCAGAATCTAACCTTGTATATGAACCATACCTTTGACTGATAATATACTGTTGGTCTTGCACACCACTTGTCTTCCGGCTGATTTCCTCATTACTGTTGTGAAGATTGCCTCACTTATGTAAACTTGATGTTGATAATCACTCCAGAATATTATATGCATTCAGACTAGGTATTCCCAATATAATGTAGTCGGCTGGGAATTCCATAATGTTTAGCTGAGCTTCCAAATATTTGATATCCTCACAGATTCTTCGTGTGAGGTGTTGGTTGATGAGAAACTTCCATAAAGGGAAATTAGGTAACACCGAAGGCCCAAAGAAATAAGCAAAAGAACACACAAAAGCACACAAGGTAATAATCAACATCACATATTACTGCTACTCACAAGAATAATATGCATGCATACTTAAGCACACAGATCTCGCAGGAACTCCGGTATTACGATTTAACATGTTGTGGTGGTGTGCATGAAAGTGAATCCACGTGTGGAAAGTGTTGGTGTAAACAAAGCTACACCAAATGCTGCTTAACACCGGTTGCATCTGGAATAACACAGAAGTGAGGACGAACTTGGTGATCATGTAGCGGAACACTGAGGTCATGACCACATCACCATCAAGCGGATGGAAACCGTACACGTCCAAGGAATGGGTGATAACGGAGGATAATGGTGAAAACAGGGCCTACTGGCATTGCCCTTTACTGACAACAAATCAGTAAGAGTTGCCAAAGTGGCAAGATGGACTGTACGATTCGGGATAGAAACATGTCTATCACCGAAACGATAGGGATGGCTGGCAGAAAGATATCGGCCCAATATGTACCTAAGTATAAATCCTGCAAATGGTGTCTGGAACACTAGGTACCTCGGCATCACTTCGCTATGACAGAGAAGACGCCAAACACCGAAGAGCATGGATGCAAAACTTAAGGGTACAGGTAGTGGATCGAAACCGATGCCACCTACACCCACAAGATCAACCATTGGCGATGAAATAATAAGTCTATATGCATGATGTGCAACAACCAAATGTAGCAGACCGACTAGACTTTATACTACCGCTTTCTAACGCTCGCGCGGAGTAGGGCGTCCTACAGCCAGACCTGCTTGATACCAACCGTTGTGGCACCCTGGCAAAGAGAGGCCAGAACACCCCGTATTCCATCCTAGAGATCAAGTCTTCTGGAATACGACACTGCTTGGCATAGAACAAATCAGCTCTCTATTACAATTGATATGGATACAAGGGTTCCGATATCACAAGGAATTACATCGGTACGGAGACACTACGCCTGCTCAGGTTGCTCTATGCCAGCAGCAGAACAACTCATAGCAGCAGAAAATCTTCTAGTAGCGGAACAACGACGGCATCAATGGATTCCACTCCATAGGGACTCTGGCTGGAACGCGTATCCTAACTTGAAAACTCGGGATCCACTACAAAAAAAGACACATCCATGACATTTTGGGCCGAACGAATTTTTTCTGTCATACTTATGACACTTCTATGACAATAATTGTGACAAAACACGGTAACATCATAGATGTGGTGGGGTCCTACTTCTATGACAAAAAATCATGACAGAAAATGGGCTTTTCGTCCTGGGCGGGCCGGAGACGCAGCTGCATGACATTCTTTGGGCCGTCCATGACGAAAAAACTGTGGTAGAAGCGAGGGCGAGGAAAATATCGGGGTGTTCCCGGTTAGGGTGGGTGGTCGGGGCCGAGCGATGCGCGTTTCTCTCGTACACGCACGCGCGTGGGTGCGAGGGGTTGGGCTCTAACTGAACCCGAGCGAGGCGTTGGGCTCTAACTGAACCCGAGCGATTGCACTGCAGGCTACGCGTTACTGAACCCAAGCGATCGATCGATGGCTGTTAACAGAACCCGATCGAGCTATTCCTTCGCTACTGCTGCTAACTGAAGCCGATCGATGCTGCCTCTGGATGAATAGTGAGTGCTGCTAGGGGGGTTTGGATGAACAGTTCCCGGTGGGGGTGGATGAACAGGACCCCGTGGTGTTGCCTCTGGATGAACAGGACCCCGATCGATCGAGCCGGTTGGGGCTGGATGAACAGGACCCCGTGGAGGGCAGGATGAACAGGACCACCCCGTGGAGGGCAGGATGAATAGTAGACGGTGGAGGGGTGGTTGAACAGTAGCCCGCGGAGAGGGATGGTTGAACAATAGCCTGTGGAGTAGCACGCGGTGGAGGCTGGATGAACAGGAGCCCGTGGATGAACAGTCGCAGGTGGAGGCTAGAGGAGGTCGACGGTGGATGAACAGTAGCCCATGGAGGCTGGAGGGGGTCGACGGTGGAGATGAACAGTATCCTGTGGAGTCCCGTTTTGCGGTACGCCACACCCCTCCCGATGAACAGGACCCCCGTTTCGACCGTAGCGCTCCAACACAAGTCCGTTTCCTCCGTTTTGCGGTACGCCACACCCCTCCCGATCAACAGGACCCCCGTTTCGACCGTAGGAGGTCCGTTTCCTCCGTTTTGCGGTACGCCAGACCCCTCCCGATGAACAGGACCCTGTTTCGAACGTGGCCGGTCGAACACAAGGCCGTTTCCTCCGTTCTGCGGTACGCCAGGCCTCGTTTCCATCGGCTGTTCCATCCAAGCCCTCCCGATGAACACGACGACGCATTCCGTTCCAGCCCAGCCGGTTGGCTCCCCATGAACACGACGACGTTGTTTCTCTGTTCCGACCCAGCCATGTACACGAGCCCTGGCCATACGCACGCGCGAGTAGGCGTTCGAGACCCCGCCCGTATGTACGTACGTGGCCGTATTTACTTTCTTGCACCTGGCCGCTGTACGTACGTGTACATGCTACGTGCGCGCCTCTACTACGACACGTGCGCGCCTCTACATCGACCAGTATGTACGTACACGTTCGCGACCAGAATGACAGCGCTACGTACGCTTCGAACAGGTGGGTCCTGACTGTCAGGCACTTCCTTGCGTGCGAAGATGTAGCTGGTGGGTCCCAACAGTTAGGGGGGCGAATTGTTTTTTTTGCCCGGACGCACTTCCTTGCGTGCGAAGATGTAGCTGGTGGGTCCCAGCAGTCAGGGGGAAACGTTTTTTTCATGAAATACGGTGGCCCGTTCGGTGGGTCCCCGCTGTCAGGTGGAGGAATAATTATTTTGCGCGTAATAAGGAGGCACTTCCTGGCTGTGGCCGTGGACCCAGCTGTCAGCCTCTCCACGTACAGTCCACGTCCAATGGAAGCCGTTCCTTGACCACGTTGACCACACCGCGCCGAGAGCACCAGGGCGGTGGACGATGGTGAGGCCTAGGAAGGGGACGACGCGGAGCCGGGGAAGACGCGGCAGTGGAAGCCCATGCGGAGAGGAGTACGAGGGTTCACTGGTTCGGCTGCGGTGTGAGGCTGCCGTCGCCGCAGGGCCTGGCCAGCGGTGGGAATAGTAGGGGGCGGTGAGGCCTCCGTGGCAGCACAGCCGGCCACGGGAGGCAGGAGCATGCGGCACGACCGGCGCTGCTTTGGGCGGCTGGAGCAACAAGACCAGAGGTTGAAGAAGCACTACAACCATTGGATGGACATCGTACGGTCACTGGAGCTAGAATCGTTCATATTGACTAAGTTGACAAAGCACTCCGTCCCCGTCAACTTAGTAGGCCCACAAGTCAGCCTCCCACCAAGGTGGGTCCCAACCAACAGGGGGAGTATTCATTTTTTTGTGCGTAATAAGGAGGCACTTCCGGTGGGTCCGAGCTGACAGTGGGGGAACATTTTTTTCGCGCAATACGGTGGCCCGTCCGGTGGGTCCCAACCTTTAGGGGGGAAACATTTTTTTCACGAAATACGGTGGCCCGTCCGATGGGTCCCTGCTGTCAGGTGGAGGAATCATTATTTTTCGCGTAATAAGGAGGCACTTCCTTGCTGCCGTCGTGGACCCAGCTGTCAGCCTCTCCATGTACAGTCCACGTCCGATGGAAGCCGTTCCTTGACCACGTTGACCATGCCGCGCCGAGAGCACCAGGGCGGTGGACGACGGCGAGGCCTAGGAAGGGGACGACGCGGAGCCGGGGAAGACGCAGCAGTGGAAGCCCGCGCGGAGAGGAGTACGAGGGTTCACTGGTTCAGCTACGGTGTGAGGCTGCCATCGCCGCAGGGCCTGGCCAGCGTGGGAATAGTAGGGGGCGGTGAGGCCTCTGCGGCAGCACAGCCGACCACGGGAGGCAGGGGCATGTGGCACGACCAGCGTTGCTTTGGGCGGCTGGAGCAACAAGACCAGAGGTTGAAGAAGCACTACGGCCGTTGGATGGACATCGTACGGTCACTGCAGCTAGAATCGTTTATATTGGCTAAGTTGACAAAGCCCTTGGTACGCGTCAACTTAGTAGGCCCACAGGTCAGCTTCCAAAACGGTGCGCCCCAGATGTCAGGGGGAGGAATCATTTTTTGGGCGGGTGAAGCTAGAATATCTAAGATTGAAGAAGAAGCACGGCATCCGTTGGATGGACATCCAACAGCCACTGCTGCTAGAACCGTGTGTTGATTATAAGTTGACAAAGCCTTGCATACGCGTCAACTCTCTTTTTTTTTGAGGGGACGCGTCAACTTAGTAAGGCCACAAGTGTGTGGCAGAGAACTTATAGCCCATTTGTGATTTGTAAGAATGTGCAACCAATTTTTGAATTCTAATGGAATTTACTACAGCCCATTTAAAGTTTGTGAAAAGTACAGCCCATTTCAACCAACCGTTCAAAACAGAATTCAATAAAATTTCCCACATTTTGATGGGATCCGAAATATTTTTATCCCGAAATTTCTAGTCAGATTAAATACAATTTCAATATAAATTTATATTACGTAAAAATCCAATGAAACATTGCGCTCGCAACAATTAATGAAATTAAAATTTTCAATATCCAAAAATAATATTTTATAAAGTAATTACGTGTTTGGTGCATTTTTTATAGTTACTGCCCAGTTTTTATAATTACATCCCATTTATTATTTCTTAAAGCTCATTTTCTTGTTAAGCCTAATGTATCCCTCCTAGGAAAGATTTGCAGCCCAGCGGGGCGGAGAATAACAACTTGACCTTGCCTGGGTATTCCTAAAAAAAGTATAGCTATGCTAGCCATTTTCAGCTTGAAAAAAAATTAATATCTGGGTTGGATATCTGGCCTGGGCTAGACGGGCCACAGCCCGCCCAGTTAATAGCTGCAGCGATGTTTCCGTTGTTGTTCAGAGGAGAGAAATTAATATCTGGGCTAAACATCGCTCAAGAAAAACTCTGCAGTGCTCACACCTCAAAAACACAAATACTGCTCGAGCTGCTTGGTCCCAGCTGTCGGCCGCTTCTTGTGCAATTCTCTCGTTTATTGACTACATAGGTTGACAATGGTGTGGGACCGTGATGTCAGGAAACCAGGAGGAAGCAAAAAAAAAGTTTTATATACTAATAAGGAGGCACTTGCTGTCATCCTCTCCAAGTAAAGTCATCTCCTCATCCTCATGTCCGTTGACCATGTTGACAACGTGAGACGGCGGCGCCACGGCGAGCGCAACAACTCGAAGGACGACGGAGAGGGCCTCGCGTGCCCTATGGATGGTCTGATACAGCGCCCGCTGCTCATTCGGGAAGCCAGGATCATAGGGCCACATGTCTGCGACGGCATTGTCGTTCGCTTGTTCATCGGTGCTCGTTGAGGAGACGTTGGTTGCAGCGCAGGTCCTCCTGCGCTGGTAGCTCTTCCGCCATTAGGGCATCGAAGTGCGGCGGCACCTGCTCTATGGTGAACACGGCATGAACCGGCTTGGACAGTGGCGCCGGCTCCTGGTCGGAAGCTACGTCCATCGTCTGATTGTCGTCGCTCAGCTCGGCGAGGTAGCTGGCGAGCCAGCATGTCCGGCTGCGGGACCGACCTGCTGCCAAGCACGAGTCTGACTGCCCTGGCCCACCTAGACCGCCTCCCTCGCCCGCGCGCGCTTTCCGCCCGAAACGGTCAGCGCCGCCCGCCCCGCTTCCCGATGCATGCGATTGCTCCGCCTTCAAACGACACAAGTGTCGTCCGTCCGTCCTTCTGCCGCCCACATTAATGATACGCGGTTGCCGAGGCGGCTACTCCGGCGCCACACGTCCGTCCCTCTGCCGCCCACCATTGCTATATAAACTGCTGCGCCGGCCATAGCCGCAGTCATCCGCATCCGTTCCTATTCTCCTGTCCACACCACTACTGCCCACCATGGCTTCCTCGCGCTCCAGCGCTCTTCGGGACGGGCGGACGACGGACCACAAGGAGATGGCAGCCATTGCTGCCGACTGGCTGGCCGGCAGGCAACCGGTGGACGACGACGTCCCAATGGAGAACATGGTAGTCGATGATCCGGCGCCAACCCCCTCCTCCGCGCCATCCTCGCCGGTGCATTGCACCATGACCATCGGCGAGGCCCGTGCCCATTATATGGAGACGGTGAGGCAGAAGCGTGAGGAGCAGTTCCGGGAGGCGCAGGCCGACACCGCCTACAACCACCATCTCCTACAGGGGCACCTGTAGGCGGAGGAGCAGATCGCCGCGGAGCAGGCGGAGCAGGAGGGGTTGCTCGACTCGTACCGCTGCGCCCGCGAGGGCCGCCTCGAGTGCTGGCGGTACCGCATGCGGGTGGCGGAGGCTGCGTCCGCCTACAAAGAGGGCGATGAAGCGGCCGAGGCGTTGTTTGGCGAGACCGAGGACGAGGTAGAGGACAATGCTGTCGCCGACGAGTCCCCGCTCCGCTGGCGTCGACGAGACCCTGCTCCGCCGAGGCCCCGCGGAGCCAACAACGAGGCAGAGGACACCGCCGGCTCCGCCGAGGCCCCACCCTGTCGGCAATGAGGGGGAGGATTTTCCCCTGCTCCACCGAGGCGCCGCCCACCGACAACGAGATAGAGGACATTGCCGGCTCCGCCGAGGCCCCGCCCTGCTGCCAACGAGGCCGCGCCACACAGAAAACGAGGAAGAGTAGAACACGGTAGGTCGCCGCCGCTCGGGTCAAGTAAGGCCACCGCTGCTACCCTTCGGTTGCTGGCACTGAGCTGTACATCATGGAGCAATTCTATGATTACAGGATGATTGAAGAGCGCTCCATGGTTGAGCAAGCTCATGAGATACAGTCATTTGCTAGAGAACTTGAGCACTTCAGTTGTATGCTACCAGACAAGTTTGTTGCCGGAGGTATCATCACTAAGCTTCCTCTTTCATGGATCTCATTGGAACTCTTGATGTGGAAGAAAAGGCGAGAGCAAAGGACACACATGCTCGAGGAATTGAGGGGGGATCTAGTGCCAATCTGGTACAGAAGAAGAACCTGCAGACCCACAAGTTCAAGAACAAGGGCAAGTTTGATGGTAAAGCAAAGTTTGATGGGAAGAACAAGGCTGTGCAACACACGAACTTCGAGAAGAAGAATGACAAGAAGAAAGGTGTTTGTCATGTGGGGATCCTGATCATTGGGCTCCTAGTTACCCTAATCGCTATGACAAGCTACGCGGGTTGACCACTGACGGCCGGTTAACTTCTTGGCGGCGACGTGGAGTCGGAGAGCTATGTTGGAGAAGGGCTTCTACTTAACTGCTGGTGCAGTTGGCTGACTGACACGTGGGCCCAACAGGCATCTGGGCCACATGTCAGTTACGCAACTGCACCTGCAGTTAAGTCACTGAAGCTTCTGTTCGGCTCAGCCGGACACAGGTGGGTAGCTTCGGTTAATTAATTATACCTCCAGCGCACCCCTTTTTAGTTAAAGAATGTATGAAATGTAATGAAATCCAGCATGTTTATATGAAATTCGACCGTGTATGAATGAATTTATTTCGATTAGTTCGAATTCTTGTATCACTGGCATTGGATGAACATGCAAAACAATACGTACTAGCATTATTCCCAGGGTGATCACCTCATTTGCAGCAGTTTCACATGTACTCCCTCCGGTCCTTTCTAGTCTGCATACAAGTTTTGTCTGCAGTCAAAGTATCTCTACTTTGACCAATCTTATAGAAAAAAGTATGCACTTTCACAATGTGCGAAGTAAAAAGGAACAGAAGGAGTACAAAGAGTTTGACCAGCTTTTTAGCGTTCCTGTACATTGCAATCGCAGCGATTCACATGTCATAGAGAACATTCAAAACAATCGATGATTATGCATCTCAGTGATTCACATGTCAGAGCCAATATTTACTTCACAACTAAAGAATAAAGAAAAAAATGGATCGACGCTGCTGACAGCAAAGGGCGTCCCATTCGAAAATATCAAACGCATGTCTTCTTGCTAAAATCAATGAGGAAAATTTGACAAGGTTCCCATTCCAAAATATCAAATGCCTACGATTGTGGAATGGGCAGGGTTTGCCATTAGTTCGGACATTGACATGGCACCTCGTGCTAAATAAACCGGTTGTTCTTTTTGTGCAGTTCCACAAAATCAACCAAATTCGCGCGTAGCTTGTATGATTTCACCCTTATATGTTGCAACGCCTTGAACTTATCGGCACCTCCTTTCTTGTGGTGGAAATGAATGATTCGATGTATTCATGAACATTTTGTGCAGTTCCCATTGAAATCAAGCTGAGCACCCCTGTTTGCACAAATACAAAAAAAGTGATTAGTATAAAGCAAACTGTACTATGAATTGACAGTTTAAACAGGCACCTACATGGTCCATGTAGAGCACAGTTTTACAAAAATGGAACTCACCGGAAAGAATCCTAGAACAACATTGTACTCGCGCATCACAGCAAGAAAATAGAGATTTGTTAGTCCTTCTGAGCTGAAGTTAGTTTGGTCTTGTGGGGGGTAATGTAACCATCCTTCAACTGCTCCTTCTGATGAGAAGATAGACAGGGCTTCTTCATCCTGGCATAATCGGAACTAGTCACTTCACGTACACCATATTCTTCTTCAGAGGAGGATGATCCTGTTGTGCAAAGACAAGAGGATAACTAAATGCTAGCATCCCTGTTTGCTCGAAAAAAAGGAAAGGAAATATTTAAAACAACACAGATGAAGCACTTCTCAAGGACAATACCACTTTTTGATGACAGTATCTAAACAGTAGCACAACACCAATAGAGATGACAAAGCTCAATCATATGGATGAAATCAGTGGGCGAGTACCAACCTTTGTCAGGAGGCTTATTGTGTAGAGCATACAGATGAAGCACTTCTCCGGAACCATCTGTTGCTATCTACTGTGGTGGCCATGCTTACTATATACTCCTCGATTAGATTAATGTTTCCAACATCTTCTTGTGCAGTTCCACTAAAATATATGGTATCTTCAAAGAAGATCCCTGTTTGCACAATTAGAGATAATTACGTATTACATTAAGAGTGGCATCAAATCAGTGGCAAACAATTGCTCGTTCCAGCCATAGCAATAAATTAAGATGCAAAACTATATCATTACTTGTGTTATCATAGTTCCAGTGCTTCATTACAGCACCAGGAGTTGATTTTTGTTTTTCTTCCGCTTGTTCTTCCCCTTCATCACTTGGTTCAATAATAGACAAGCTTCACCTTCAATGTAAGATTTGGCATGTCAATTAGGTTGCACAAGTATAGCACTAAACAATGACATTAATTTTCTGATGAAAGTGGCAAAATATAGGCCAACAGTTGTGAAATACCCTTATCTTACCTCAATGGGATAGTACGGTGCACATACAGATTGGAAGTCTTGTCTCCATTTGTGCAGTTCACTAAAATCAAGCAACATTACCGTACAAGTAGCACAACATATGAAAGCACACTGCAGAATCATGTGACAGAAGGCTAGTACTAACCTCTCATGACGCGGAATTCAAACAACTCACAATAAGAAGATCTGAACCAAATTTGCCTACACGGATAGGAAGTAAGATCTCCTCTTGTGCAGTTCCACTAAGATCAAGCAATCAAGCAACGTTGTCGGTGTGACATTTTGGTTGAACTGCACAAAACACTCTTAAAACAAAAGTGTTTTGAGCAGTGCAACAAAAGGTCACAATGGCAATGAGGTGAAGTAGATAACCATGTTTACACAGAGGTGCAAAGGAAACAAGTAGTGGTTAATAACGGTGGATGACACAGAAGCCAACAAAAAGAAGCATCTACCTTATCTAAATGGGAAAGAAAGCAAGACAGTAGCATTTCTCAAACGGTGGCATTGATTTATATTAATAGAGAGATTATATTAACAATAAAATTTGTTAAACATGTAATTTGCTTTTAACTGTGGCATTGCATCAATTTTCCAGCGGCATTATTAGAGGGTGTTTGTTTACCGGGATAGCCAGTCTGTACTAGTACTTTCCCCACTTCCTTTCCTATGTGAACCACGTCCTAGATTTATGCTATACAACTTTCCCCACTACTTTCCCCCATTCCTGTCCTCTTTGAACCACGTCTTAGATTCATGCGATACAACTTTCCCCACTACTTTCCCCCTTCCTTTCCTTTTTGAACCACGTCCTAGATTCATGCTATACAACTTTTCCCACTACTTTCCCCCATTCCTTTCCTCTTTGAACCACGTCCTAGATTCATGGTATACAACTTTCCCCACTACTTTCCTGTTTGATCCAACACCTAGATTCGAGTGCAGAAGCGGAAAAAGCCCACATGCAGCTAGAGCAATGCATGTGGAATAAGTAAATTATACCTTAAGGTTCTTGGGGTGTGGTTCGGTGGGCGACCAGAGGCCGTTCGACCCACACTATGTACGGCGGCGAAGAAGAAGGGGTCGGAGGCCCTCCCGCGCCGCCGCTGGGTGAAAGTGAACAACTGCGCCGGTAGTGGATTCCCTCCCTTGCCGATGGCGACAGCGTTAAGCCTCCTTCCCTTCCCGGCGGACGGATCCTGCCGGCTCTTTGACCAGCAGTGAGGGGAGAGAGAGAGGCCAGCAAAGTCTTGTTCAGATCTTGTAGCGACCAGACCTCAAACAGTCTGATCTCTATGCATAAGTGTCATCCCTGGATCGGTAATGCTAACACACACAGTACTTGGAGGATTTATAACAGAGTAGCAATCACACACTTATTACATCGAATGTCTCAAAAGAGAACTTATTACAATAAATATGGCTTAAGGCCATCTAAAACGATAACAGCGGAAGGCTTGGAAGATAAAGTGAGTCCATCAACTCCAACGGGATCACTGAGTGAAAGACCACGACCTAAGGCTCCTTACTCGTCGTCTGAAAAGTCTGCAACATGATACGTTGCAGCCCGAAAATGGGTCAGCACATGGAATATGCTGGCAATGTAACACAAAGGATAAAGAACAGAATAATGCTATCACTACATGCATATATGGCTGGTGGAGGCTGTAGGGTTAATATGTTTTGCGAAAAGCCAATTTTTCCCTACCGCAAAGGAATAAGTTTTATTTAACTACAAAGTTTGTTGAAAAATATTGAGAAGGTAAACCCCCTCTCAATCCCAATTAAAAGTAATCATTAACAACCCAATCAAATTAATTAAGTAGTGATGAGATCAACATGATAATCCAAGAACCAGATACTCAAGATGTCCATAACCGGGGACACGACTAACCATGATTAGTTTATACACTCTGCAGAGGTTTGCGCACTTTTCCCCACAAGACTCGATCTCCTCCGTTTGGTTTCTCGCACTACAAGATGTTTGAGAAACGGATGACCGAGACATAGTCTTTCAGAAGCGTTAGCACCTTATGATGGGTAGACCGTACCACCTACATCTGCTAGTCTACCACTGTAAGAGTTCACACGACTTAATCAACTATGCTAGAGCCCATAATAGCTTGTGGCTGCACACAGAAGTTTCTAGTATGAATAATCTCATGATCCCTTTGAGCCTGGGTGGCAGTCCATAGGAGAATCACACAGTACCACGGGATTTCCAAAAAAAACAGGCAATCACTGGATTCCCCAGGTGCCTCAATCCACCCAGATGTGTATTTAAGTTGCCACCTTAAGTTGAACCATTAATTAACAATCTCACATCTGTCATGGAAACACTCAAACTCAATCCACGTCTACGAGCATAGCATAGCAATATAAGCCTAGCGTAGAAGTAACTCCCAAGGTTTGATAATAAACAGGTGAATAGGTACTACCTCATCTACTTCCCAAACCCACAATTTAATTCAGATCCTAACCATGCAATTGTTTGAAGATTGATCTAATGCAAAAAAACTGGGTAGTACGAGGTATGATCAAAGTGTTACTTGCCTTGCTGATGATCCGCGAAACCTAGAGACTCGTAGTAGCACGCTTCGCACTCCGGGTACTCTATCGCAAAAAAACAAGCATACAATAAGCAATCAAGCAAGAGCACAGGTAAAACTCAAATAAAAGATCTAACCAGAAAGTTCAACTTAAGAACTCCGGTTTGCAAAAAGAATCAAATCAAACGAAACAACAAAACTCAAACGACGAAAAAAACAAGCTTCGTTTACTAATTTTAACTAAAGTCAAATTTTACAGTAGAAAAATCTTGTTCAAGTTGGTTAAACAGAAAGAGGATTTCGAGACGAAACTCTAGGCGCTTGAATCGCCTGATTCCGATAAACGAGCGAAAAGTTACACTAGAACGAAAATCGGATCAGAAATCGCGATCGAAAATAATCGCGGAAAATCTGAGAAAAAGAAAAACTGACGAACAGGCTAACGAACGAGCGTTCGCTGTCAGCGGTTAAACGGTGAAAACCGTTCATTAAAACAAACGAACGAACGAGCGTTCGCTATATAACTAAACCGAAAAAAACGATCTAAAAAAATAAACCGCGGTTCTTAAAAAAACCGTACGGTTTTCTGAAGAAAACCGGTGGCGGCGCGGCTACCTCAGGCGGCTCCGGCGACGGCGGTGGCGGCGGGCGGCTCCGGCGAGGCGGCACGGGCGGCGGGTCGGCGGCGGCGGCGGGCGGCGGCTAGGGTTAGGGTTTCGGGCGCGGGGCGGGCTGGCGGCGCTGGTGGGCTTCGGCGGCTCGGGGCGGGGCGGCTTATAAAGGCCCCCGGGCGGAGTCCCGCTCGGGTACGGCCCGGAGTCGGTTTGAGTTTTTTTAAATAATTCCGACGTGCAGAAAAAGAAAGAAAAGAAATACTAAACGGACTCCAAAAATCCCGAAATAAGTTTTCCCCGTATTCTAAAAATAAGCCGGCAAGGTGAACATTTATTTAGGCCTAAAATGCAATTTTGAAAAACGCATATTTTTCCTAATTCAAATAAAATAGCGATAAAACTCCGAATAAAAATCTTATTTGATTTTAATATTAAATCTCTGATATTTCTTTATTTGAGGAAGTCATTTTATCCTCTCTCTTTTAGTTTTTTATGAAAGAAATATTTCAGAGAAAAATCATTAAAATCAAACGATCCCCTTTTTTCAAAAATTCGAGAAAAACTCGAATATGAAATAAATTGAAATCCCCAACTCTCTCCGTGGGTCCTTGAGTTGCGTGGAATTTCTAGGACGTCCGGTAGGGACAGGCGGACAGCCGCCACGCCCGCTCCTGACCAGCCTGGCCCACCCAAAGCCCCTCCATCGCCCGCGCGCGCTTCCCGCCCGAAACGTTCAGCGCCGCTCCAAAGAATCGGTGCCGCATTCATGCCCGGGCAGAGCGGACGCGACCTCTCACTGGCGCCTGCGTTGAAGGGAGAAGCGGATTCAAGAGTGATGGTTGCTTCGTCCGTCCAACTTACTGCTGGGTCTATGTGATTTGACGGCTCATTGGTCATTATTACTGAGGTGGTAGGACTGCTGGATGTCCCATGTTTTGGGCGAAAGGAGGTACTACTAGATTACAATTTTCTCCATTCTTACGGCGGAGGAGTGCAAGAGCAGTGAAAACACGCAGGCTCAGTGATTACATGGCCCACCTCACACTATCACCATATTTTCTGGACACCGTGCGACACCTAACTCTTTACATAGTACTCCCTCCGTTCCTAAATATAAGTCTTTGTAGAGATTCCACTAGGTGGACTACATACGGAACAAAATGAATGAGTCTACACTTAAAATGCATCTATATACATCTGTATGTGGTTCATGGTGAAATCTCCAAAGACTTATATTTAGGAACCGAGGAAGTACTTGTGTAGTACGTACTGTAATTTATCAGCGAGATAGTACAATGCTATGAAGCTTCCAGCTTCTGTTACATGTATCTTGCGTCCAAGGTTGCCCGTTGCAACATTTCATCAAATACAAAGGAGACTAACATGCGTGCTATTGCATCTCAATGATTGACAGATCATAGCAAATATGTACTCCCTCCATTCCAAAATAAGTGTCTCAACTTTATGCTACATACGGAGCAAAATGAGTGAATCTACACTCTAAAATACGTCTATATACATCAGTGTTTGGAGTATGTACTAGTAGTTCATATTGAAATCTACTAAAGGACATATATATTCCAAACAATATGGTAATCTCTCTAACCAAGGTAGTAGGGACGATGAGTAAACGGAGGGAGTAGTAAACTTTTCTCCTCGTCCTGCGAGCCACCGCGCGCGTGGGCGAGGGAGCGGGCGTAAGGCGTACAGTACTACTACTACTCATGCAGTCCCTAGCCATTGAAACAGAGACAGCTAAAGAAAAAAAGACCCATGCAGTCCCTAGCCCTTGAACCGTAAACCCTAACAGGGCTTTAATTTGCTGGCAACGTCGGCGCTTCCTAAGAAATGAAGTTTGCAACCCTTCGACCATCGGATCATTTTGTGCAGTTTCACCAAAATTGAGATGAGCATCCCTGTGGCAAAGAAATTGAAGAAGCGTGATTAGAATAAGATTACTGGGACTAGTTGATGAGACATAAACTCATCACAAATACAGTACGTAGAAGCCAGTAGAGGTATGTGCGGGGCAAAGAAGTAGAGAAATATCCACATGGAGTGATGTGGGCAGCTGGAGCAGTGGTGCAAGCCGGCTGTAAAGGGAGTTGTACCTGAGGGATGTCGGGACGTAGCTCAACCTAGAGGAGGGCGGCGGGAGGAGGCAACTACCCACGTTGCGGCAGTGAGCAATGGACGAAGGCAACCTCACCGGCTTTGTGAGAGAGAATGGCGGGGACCCCTGATCGGAACGTGCCGACAGTGGGTTTTCGCCGTCGGCGACGGCGACCGCATCTACACTAAGCATCCACCCCTTCCCCCGGCGGACGTGATCCGCCGGGATGTTAGAGATGTGGCCACAGTGGTTTTGTGCGAGAGAGTGTGAAAACAGAAGAGAGCAACCCTAGCAAGCAACCGTGTAGGCTCGTCCTGCCTATGTATATAGTGGAGCGGTTTCCTTTTCTCTCCATATGAACCTATTTATATTGCGTACGTGCCACTGAAGAAAAAAACTTTATTTATAAATGACGCGGCACCTACTACTCGTTCTCCTATAAACCTTGCGCTTGGCATCTCCAAACTATTAACCTCGCGATTGGCTCTTCGCCTCTTTGGGAAGTCGAGCAATAATGGTACTGCAGTATATATCGTTCTGGCTATATGAGACCGAATGAATTGCTGCACGTCCACCACGTGGCAAGGGTCGAGGGGCGAGGGAGAGTGCGTACTATTATGTCCGTTTCAATATGGACTACATACGGAGCAAAATGAGTGAATCTACACTCTAAAATACGTCTATATACATCAGTGTTTGGAGTATGTACTAGTAGTTCATATTGAAATCTACTAAAGGACATATATTCCAAACAATATGATAATCTCTCTAACCAAGGTAGGGACGAGGAGTAAACGGAGGGAATACTAGTAAAATTTTCTCCTCGTCCTGCGACCACCATGCGCGTGGGCGAGGGAGCAGGCGTAAGGCGTAGTAAGCAAGCTTCACCCATCATGCGAGCCACCGCGCTCGTGGGCGGGGGAGACGGCGTACTAAGCAAGCTTCTCCTTGTTCTGTGAGTTGACGGGACACATCAAAAGTACTCCAGTGTATAGAGCCTTGCCTCTAAGGTAGGCCCCACATGGTTTGCCTCTTTTTTAACATAACGCGTCAAGTCGCAATTTGTTTGTTTACCCGTGGTAGACGATCCTCCCTCCATCTAGTGGACAACCAGTACACGTGTCAAGTTACCACGTGGGTTGCCTTTTCGTACAGAAATGAGCTCCACCCTGTACCCGCGCGGGTGTGGTTGGGAAAGAGATGGGAGTACGTGCGCCGTGCACCTCTTCTCTTCGTGCACGTCCCCCACCTACGTGGGTGTGTGTGAGAGATACAAACCTAGACAAATGGCTTGTGCGTTCGTGAGTGTTTTTTGTTTGGGGGGAGGTTGATTTCGTGAATGTATTTGTGGGAATTTGTGTCGATGACATCTCAAACAAAATTTTGCATGCAATGTGTGTGAAATGGAGGCCTATCCATATCATATATAGAGGGTTGGGCGATCCACGAGAAGAGAGGGAGGGGTCATAGATATCGATAGAGTCAAAGAGAGGATCAAGTGGGTAGGTGCGAGATCGATGAAGAGAGACATCAAAATTGTGTGTGTGTGCAAGTCAAAGATATAGGGCGACTGACCTAGCTACCGGAACGTCAGAGGGCACAGGTCAAGTTTGTGTGTGGCAGGGAGACATGACTAGAGCGCTCAATGTGTCGGTGTGTGTGTGTGTGTGTGTGTGTGTGTGTGTGTGTGTGTGTGTGCACGCGCGCGAGGGGGTGGGAGGGGTAGGCAGAGGCCTAACTATAGAGGTAGAACGACTTGTATATGTGTTGAGAAGGAGAGACCCAGCTATGTCTTGAGGGAGATCGGTCGGCATCCATACATAACTGAAGGACGGGAAATAGGATGGGACAGAGAGAGAGGAGAGAGAGAGGGAGGGAGAGGGGTAGAGTGCTGGATGGGTGATGGAGTTGCTTCTCGAAGATGGTGGGAGAGGCCTACTAGACAAACTGAGGGTGGAACTGCAATATTATCAATAAGAGTGGGGATGTGTTTCTGTGTGTGCCTGTGCGTGATAGATCCGTCGGGACACATCCATGGATGATGAAGGGGAACCATGTGTTTGGTAAGCAAACCTAACTAGATCGGTAGATCAGTTGTTGTTTGTTGGAGGAAGGGAGAGACATAACTAATGAGGTAGATCGATCGACGTGTGGGGAAAAACGAGTTATAAGGACCTAGCTAGCTATATGTATAGCGGGAGATCGGTCGGTGTACGTCCATTTGTTAGAGGCAAATAAGGCTCGGCGAGACGGATAGACAGAGAGAATGGAGCTAGGAGGTGGTGCGAGATGCCCAACTACTAGCTAGATAGGGGGAGGAGTGTGCGGTTGTGAGATCGATGAAAAGAGGGGCGAGAGTTTACATGTGTGTGGGACCGTATGAGAGACACCAGGCAAGGACACATAAAGGAGGAGATTGAAGGTGCGTGTGTATGTTGTAGGCAGACATCGCTGGAGAGGTTTATCGATCGGTGTGTGTCGGAAAGGAGTTGTGGAGACTGTGGGAGAACGACCTAAAGAAAAAAAAAAGAATGTGCGTGATGGATAGAATGCTGAGGGAGGGGGAGGGCGAGGAGGGCATGTGCATGCACGAGAGAAAGTTAGTGGTAGCTACAAAGGTTAGAGGATTGTGTGGGTGTAAGAGACTAACAAAGATCATAATTTGATATGAAAGTGGATTCATATATTTGAATAGGAGATCATAGTGTTTTAAACATATGCATGCATGAATATAGTGGTGATACGCGTGTTGTGGTTTTGCACATGTTATACCATAATGTGATAATGCATGGCGTTTGCAACTCACAACTAAATGTCGAACAATCTAAACCATACTATACATCGAACAATCTCACATTTTATTTGAATTTGTGATAATGTGTGGCGTTTGCAGCTTACAACTAAATATCGAACAATCTAAACAATACTATATATCGAACATTCTCACATTTTATTTGAATTTGTGGTAATGTGTGGTGTTTGCAACTCACATCTAAATACTTGTAGGCGTAGGGGGCAGGGCACCATACATAATGTGATAAACACATTATACATATGAGACATGGTTTAGTTTGTGAAGATCTAGCTAGAGCTTGAAATGTACTATGATTTGAAATCAACATAAAGTGGATTCAAAAAATCGAGTTCGAGTTCATATAGTACACATAGTTCATATGTAACTCGAGACTAATCATGTGGTGTGCTGTGAAGATAATACACAAACGCTGGTTTAACTTGACAATAATGACGATTGTAGATCTTATTAAAATAGAGAAACGAATTCAAACGCTTTGACTTCACAACAATCATTATTGTAGATCTTATTCAAATAAATAAACGAATTCAAATTTAGTTCATATTGAAGCGGTAGTATATACGTTTGGAATGCACTAAAACGTTCATTTGAGTACTAGGTTGCATGCATTATACACGTAGCGAAATATTTTAATTGAACATAACATGAATTCAAAGTTTTGAATAACATTTGTAGTGCGAATTGATTTGGTACAGTACACGTTTGGCTTGTCCGGAAATTTCAACCCGCGCCTTGTTAGCCCGAAATATTTAAGATATATCTTTGTCTTGTTGTGCTCCGACAACTCCCTCCATCTCAACCCGCGCCTTGCTATTCCAAAATTACAACGCGCGCGAAAACTCCCACCTCCTGTGAAATCCCGACATGCGAAATGCCCGTGATACCCCTGAACCGAAAGAACCGCCTCAAATCGGTGGGGGTACTTTCGTAACTTACCCCACATTTTGGACAAGCGCGTCCCTAAGCCATGGTTCCCCACTCCCATCCCATCCGCCCACCCATTCGTACACCGAGGCTGGGAAAACCCGCGAAGCCCCACACCCTCCTCCACCCGCCACCCAGCCGGAGCCTCTTCCCCGACGACGTCGTCCACAACAACACCTTGATGTCCCTCATCCACCGTACCGGATGAGGATCCGTCATCGATCTGGTCGTCCCGCCGGTTCAGCCACCCCATCCTCCACCTCCAAGGAGCTGCCCCGACGTTCCCCTCATCTTTCGCGCCACCTCCATTCCCACACCATCGTCTTCACCTGCACCACCGGAAGAGGATCAGCATCACCGTTTCCTCGGATGAAGCTGCAGCCTAATCGGCGCCACCAAAGAGGTTGTACACTAATTGCCACATTTTCTTCTTGATTCGATCTCACGGTGCTGCCGGCGCTCGATCCCGAGCCGACATGGCGCGGCTCCATCCACCGCGGCGTCGCCGGCCACTTCCTCCACGGCGTCGCTCCCTCGGCGGCGACGTCCACATCAGTAGGAGCTGCTGCTGCTTTAGCTCTCGCTCGCGCTGCTGCTCTGCTCTTGCTCTCCGTCCCCTGCCTGGTCTGCTCTTGCTCTTGCTCTTGCTACTGATCTCACTCTTGCTCTTGCTTGCGATGCTGGTACGATTTAGCTACACTTCAGTCGACTGAATCGACTTTTGGGTCAGTCGATTTTCAGGGGGTGGGGGGCTCGCCGGAGTTAAGGAAGAACCAGCCGCAGCGGGGAGGGGGGCTCGCTGGAGAAGTACCCTACTATCTATCTTAGGGTTCAGGGTGGGGGCAGTGGTCGCCGGTGGTGGTGGGGCGTTGGTATGGGGATCGCCGGAGAAAAAGCTCAGCACGGGGGGGGGGGGCTAGAGGGATGGCCGGGGCGGTGGCGGACCGGCGGTGGGGAGTGTTTTCGGGGCGGGCGGGGCGGCGGGGGGCGGCTGTTTGGCCGGTGGTGGCTGGCGGCTCAGGGGGTGGAGGTTGAAGATAAACTGGAGGCCCTTGATTTCGTATCCAACGGCTGCAAAATCGACTGACCAGAGATGAAAAAGTCAGTCGACTGACATGTAGCCTCACCTCTAGTGCGTTCAGTTTCGACAGTAAAATTCAGTTTCGACAGCAAAATTCAGTTTTGACAGTTAAGTTCAGTTTCGACAGTTAATTTCAGTTTCGACAGTTAAGTTCATAGATGAGCGGCTGATTTATACATCTAGCACTTTGTGGTTATGTATTTTACGTCATCTATTGGAGATGCTATTAGAATTCCACTCAGGTTAACGTTGTCTCTCTTGTCCTGCTTCAGCCTCGGTGTCGTACAACTCACCGGAGCTGCTCCAACGACGAAACCCTCCATCACAGCGGAGCAGTACCTCGGGCTCCATCTCCAGACGCCTAAGATCTTCTTCCCCTCCTCCGACAGCCAAGTCAGCCGGAGCATCCTCACCGGCCAACCCAATCACGTTGAGATCGACATGGCTTCGCCAAAGAGGTTGTACACTTCTTGTGGTTTGACTTAATCTCACCATGCTTCTTTGCATCCTGTGATCTTCCAATTCTTGTGAACCAAACACCCAGATTAGTAGAAATCCCGCGTTTTTAAATTCTCTGTTTGGCACGTGCATTCCTATCCCATTCCTGTCTATTTCCTATCCCTGCATTGTTAGAATCCTCAAATTCAAACAAGCCCTTACACAATTACTTCTGTTACAAATATGTGTCAAAGAAAACCTTGTGTGGTTTGTCCTGCTCCTGCGGTGCTGTGTTCCACCCCAGCTCAGCTGCCCCAACGACGGAACGGTTCACCACAGCAGGGATGCGCTCTCCAGACTGTCTTTCGCCGCCTCAGATCTTCTTCCCCGCCGCCGGCAGCCACGACAACTGCATTACCATCATCAACTGAGCAGATGACCTTGAGGACTACACGGGTCCGCAAGAGAGGTCGCACTCTTCCGTGTATGCTTACGTTATGCATCGCTTAATATGATGCCATGCTACTTTATCGTCGTGTTCACCTATTAGACTCCGACTCAGGTCCAAACTTATGCTGAAACTTGAGTTTTTAAATGGTTGTGGGGTACATATTGGGGCAGCAATCAGTACTATCTGTCTACTATCTGGTTAATCTCGGGTGTCTACTATGAGTTTCATGTTGGGTGCAAACAAACATTAAAGGAGCCATTATCTGTATTTTTTAACTAAAGCTATTATCTGCGTGGTATCATTGGTTTTGGGTCTATCCACAGTTTGCTACCATCACTCTGGATTTGTGCATGCACTCCTTACATAATCTCACTATGTTCTATTCCTATGCATGTCAGTTATTGTACACAATGGAACTGAACATGTAGAGCAAAAGAGACGAGCCTTGCGTGGCAATAAAATTTCATGCAGACATCACTCCATGGTGGGCGCAAAGGCAGCCCCCCTCCACCCATTTCGGATCGTAATCAAGAGGAAGATAACTGTTCTGAGGGGGATTCAGAAGCAGAAGACCACTCCTATTTACCCCATGAGGTCTTCGCTCTAACTTGGCATACTGATGTTGGTTATATCATGCAGATGGTGCCTTGCATTGCTTACTTTATACATCAAATATGTCAACTGCTTAGTTTAGACATGCTTTGTGTGAATGCCATCTGTTTAGTTTATTCATCGTTTATGTGAATTATGCAATGTCATCTTGTTTAGCAGGCATCATATATGTGAATTTTGCAATGCCATCCTACTTAGCCAGTCATCTTATATGTGAATTATATCAGGCCATCCTTTTTTTCGTTACGTATTACATTTGTCAACAATGTTAGTACATTCAACTACTCTTCGTGTGCATTAGCCATTTGACACGGTGATGGAAAATTCTGGAGTGAAAACAAGGTCTTCAGAGCAGACTATGCTATCTGACGAAGCGCATATCTCGCTGGTTACGGATAGCTCCTCGGAGGAGGATTCAGAGACAGATGACCAATCCTATTCCCCCCCGAGGTGCATGCTCTAACTTGGCAGGGTTATGTTGCTCATATCGTGCGTATGGTATCTTGCATTTCTATGTCATTTGCTTAGTTTAGACATGATTTGTGTGAATTCCACCTATTTAGTGTCTAATTACCATATATGTGAATTATGCAATGCCATCTTTTTGCAGGACATTATATATGTGAATTATGCAATGCTATCTTGTTGCAAGGCATTATATATGTGAATTATGCAATGCCATGCTGTTTAGCCAAGCGTCATATATGTGAATTATATCATGCCGTCCTTTTTTTTGTATTTCTCATTGCTTTTGTCGACAATGTTTGTATATTCAACTGCTCTTCCTGTGCATCAGCCATTTGAATTGGTGATGGAGAAATCTGGAGTGAAAACAAGGTCTTCAGAGTAGACAATGCTACCTGGTGAAGCAGATATGTTGCTGGTTACAGATAGCTCTTCAGAGGAGGATTCAGAGGCAGATGACCAGTCCTATTATCCCCCTGAGGTGTATGCTCAAACTTGGCAGGGTTATATTACTCATATCATGCATATGTTGTATTGCAATGCTTAGTTTTTACATCATATACACGACATTGAATGCCATCTCCTTAGTTAACACATCATATATGCGATTGCCCTCTGCTCACTTCCTTAGTATATAAATCATATATTTGAATTATATCATGCCATGATGTTTACATAGACAACATGTATCTGAATTATGGCATGCTAACCCATTTTCTAAAGACATAATATAGTTATATCATCTCATCCTGTTCACATAGTCATCGAATTATGTCATTCTATCCGTGAATTATATCATGCCATCATGTTTCCATCGACGGCATGTTTGTGATTTATGGCATGCCAACCACTTTAATAGACACATCGTATAGTTATATCGTGTCATCCTGTTTACATAGTCATCATATTTTGAAGTATGTCATTCTATCCTGTTTAGTTAGCCATCATACATGTGAAATTGTGTCATGCTATCCGGTTTAATTAGCCATCATATATTTGAAATTATGTCCTGCTATTCTGTTTGGTTAGACAACATAAATGTGAATTATTTCATGCCCTGTTTTCTTCCCTACTATCCATTGCACCTGTCTATCTTACAATGTCTGTACATTCAATTACTTTTCTTGTTTATCAACCATTTCAATTGGAGGGGGTGATGGCAGTATCTGTGGGAGTAAAAACACGGTCTTCAGAAAAGATCGTGCTACCTGTCGATGGGGATAGAACCACGGTTGTACTTGCCCAAGAACCAGCCCCACCACACATAACCCAGACTCACGCAGATTGTACCCCTACCCAGTTGGACAGAGAACCAGCTACACCCCTTCTAACCCCAAACCCAGCAGATAGTAACCCAGTTCCCGTTGACACAACACCGTCTCCACCACAAAGCACCCAAACACGAGCAGTTAGTAAGGCAACTGCAGTGCCCAAAGCACGAGGACCACCACTCCGAACCCCAAGTCAACGCTTAAAGCAGAAGAAGAATTGTTCTCTGGTCAGGTTCCGTAGCTATGGTTCATACTACTTTGCTCTTGCATCACTGTATTTACTCATACCAACTAATTTCAAATTTGAAGGATGCAATTGAAACTCCAATGGCGCAACAGGTATGTTTTAAACCTGTTTCTTTAACGTGTTTGCTGTTGTAACTTGCTCTATGTTGATTTTAGTTTCAATTGAATAAACAGTTATGTTCTCATGCCATGCACATTACAAGTGTTGTTATTGCCGTGTAGTTTCCCACACTTATATTCTGTCTATGCTGCTTTGTCTTAAATAGATATGATTCGAACTGTATCTATCTTGATTTGGCAACATAAACTAGAATGATATAGACCATACAGTGACCATACTACATAGATATATGTTTGTTTCATGCTGTTATCCTATCCACCTTACTACTGAACTGGTTTACCAAAATGAGTTTCATATACTACATTGTAAACCTGTGATGTGTTTGTTTGTTTCTCCTTTAGAACACGGATAAAAAATTGGAGAAGAGTACCCCGTTATGCAATGGTAAAGGAAGTAATGCAGATCAGGTTCAAGATAGTGAGACATCCCTATTGTTCTCCAAGAAAGCTGATAAAAACTATATTGAAGACGCTGAGACAACCCCAATGTCTTGTCTTGATGTAGTGTTCGAGTTACTGGCTACTACTGCTGGCACCAGCTCTTCGTACTCGCTGCCTGAATCAGTTCGGCTTCTTGAGTCTCAACTTCAAGTTGAAAGACATCGATCAGATGTTATGCGACAGGAAGCCGAAGGACTGAGGAAGTCCCTGCAGAATTC
This sequence comes from Aegilops tauschii subsp. strangulata, assembly GCF_002575655.3. Taxonomy (NCBI): domain Eukaryota; kingdom Viridiplantae; phylum Streptophyta; class Magnoliopsida; order Poales; family Poaceae; genus Aegilops; species Aegilops tauschii. The sequence continues at coordinate 284,695,986 of NC_053036.3, forward strand.
AGATGCATACTTTCTGGTGCAACAGCAAGTGCTGGAGGATTTAAGCGCCAAACAAGAGAAAGTTAATAAGCTTGCTAAGCATCTTGCCAGCATTATGGGTACCCAGGATATTGTTTCTTGAGCACTTCTGAAGTGGTTTCAGTTCTGGACTTGTTTTTCTGCGGCGTTTATATGCTGCTTTGTTCCCTATATTTGCACTTGTGGCGAACTTTGATGCCCAGTGGATGTAATATGTGTAATAGCTGTGATAGCCTAGCATAAGTTGCTTGCTTATTTATTTCTGTTGTCTTGTTTATTTGTTTTCTTGTAGTCAGTGCAGTTCTTTTTCCGCGGTTCGCTAGTGGCTGGAATAACCTATTTTTTAAAACTGGGCCACATTAACAATGGGCTACATATTTACTGTAGTTAACATGGGCATCCTACGGGCCATAGAAACAACGGGCCTTCTAAGGGTCGTAAAAACAATGGGCCTTCTACAGGGCGTAGACACAATGGGCCTTCTACGGGGCATAGACACAATGGGCCTTCTACGGGCCGTATCATCAATGGGCCTTCTACGGGCCGTATGATCGGTTGGCCAAACATGGGCCAATAATAGACCACATTATGGCCGTAAATGGGCTAGAGTTGAAATCGTCAGTTCATGGGCCGACCATAACGGGCCGTCGTTAATAGGCTGTATTTGATGACGCTATGAAAACGACCCAACGTATTAACGGGCCGACTGTAACCACGGGCTGTATTTGGCCCACAAGCAGAAAATGAAGTAATGGGCCGAAAGTAAACGAATGCGGGAAGTGAGCCCAAGAATAAATGGGCCCTAAGAAGGCCGAAAGATAACATGGGCTGGAAATGGCCCAACGGAATAATGGGCCGTTAATGGGTATAAAGTGATACACTGTTCATTACGGGCTAGTTTTACCACGGGCCGTTAATGGGCCGAGGGTTACTAAGGGCCTCATATGGGCCAAAAGACGTCATGGGCCATACATGGGCCGGAAGTTAAAACGGGCTGGAATTATATTGGACGGCCCAGATGACGCTACTGGGCCTAATTCGGATAGGCCGTAAACGGGCCCTGGGTTAGCGGGCTGTAAATGGGCTATATGCGAACAGGCCGTTAACAGGCTTGCCGTGGGCCGGCCCGCCACCTTTTGACCAAGTCAAATAGGCCGGCCTTTTCACATGAATGGGGCTCTGTTGGGTCGTGCCACGTGTCGACGTATCATAGGCGCTTTGGGTCTAATGAGTGGATGACGTCTGTCCCAACGGTGAGCTGACACGTGTTTCCTCCAGCCAATGATGATTTTACACGTGGAAAATCCCCATTGGTCGGGGCTATTAACGGGTTATCGGATCCAAAACCGGACCCGGTAGCTTAACGGCGTTCCATTACGGTGGATGCCACGTGTCGGTCAGCCTTGACGAAAGCACTTCTATGACGCGCGATTTATCGTCATGGAAGGGGACACTTCCGTGATGATAATTTTGGTAATGTCATGGAACACTTCTACGACAGCACAGGTATGACTATCTTGATTCTGTCATAAATTTGTCATGGATGTACATGCATGACAGAAAACGTGACATACTGTGACAAACACGTATCATCACGGAAGTGTATTTTTTTGTAGTGATCCTCGGCAATCAATCAATCACGGCATGACCTGCAAACTGGCATGACACACCAGGTGAGTACTTTGAATGTACTCGCAAGCTCACAACAACCAAAGCAATCAAGACAAACAACAACATGGCATTTATAGGTTAAAGATCATTGATGAACATGATATCAGTAGAACAACATAAGCATAGCATGTACATATGAACATGATGATACTAGCATGCAGCATGTTTAAACTATCATGCACCAACTGACTTTGTTCGCAGGTTACCTCGCAACCACCACATGTCTTAACTTACCATCGTCGGCATCACACGATGACCTCAGGACCAACCAAGCTTGGTATTAACAATACCGTAGTGATCACCTGAGCACAAGGAGCTTGATCTTTACCCGGGACATCACATGACACTATAAACACCAACCAACTGCGGTATCCACAATACCACTGTGATCCCCTCACGATCACATAAAGACCAACCAACTTCTTTCCTCATCGAACCAGGGTTGTTTAGTAATCAGGTTATCATTACTGTTGACCCATATATAGTGTGACCTACTACGAACTGGGCCCATATCCATGGGCGCGACTATCGATAGATTATGCACACTGTAGAGGTTAGTACACTGTACCCACACTACGGAACCCAAGGCCTCATGCTCCCATTCGGGTGGACCAACGATGTTCCAACAAAACCAATCAATTGCATGACACTCTCCCGGCCACTCCGACAAACTCCCCTTTTGGGCTAAGTCATGGGTGGCCCCGATGTCACGACGTGACATCCGCCACCTACATGGCCGGCCACCGTCATGGCAAAATAAAAACGATCCCAAACGGGGACAACCCGGGTACAACACAACTTGGGCACACAAGGCTTATGGCCGCCTACCTGATCAGGGTAGCTCACACACATAACCTTCCCTATTTGGAGGCACTGGCGAGAGGCATGACAATAGACCAAGTCAGGGCGTCCCATAAGACAAGTGTGGCCACACTGGTCAGCTCGATTCGATGGCACTATGACTCAGCCAAACGATGTTCAAGTTCGATTAAAGTCCGATTTAACTTGAATGGTGATGAGCTGAGCCATGATAAAATAGCATGATAAAATAATAATACATATGATCATGATATCAACATGAGCATGAATGGGAAGCATAACCATTACCCATATCAACAATAGTAAATAATTTATTCTACTAATGCAAATGAGCATGGCATATCGATGATCTTGAATATCACATGTATAACCAATCATAACACTTCATATGAGCATACCATGGCCACTAGCATCAAAATAATTATCAGAAAAGAACATGATGATACTATTACCAAGTAATCATTTAACCAACTAGATGCAAAAGATCATGGCATAAAGACAGGCATAGATTCACAAACACATATATAGTATTCACAAAATAATAACAAGCACAATATATTTAAATATTCAAGGAAAACCTTGGCTAATGCAAGGCCATCATGCATGTGGCTGTCGTGGCTTGCCTTGGGTTGGAGGATTCTCCTAGAAGAAGTGCGATGAACTCACGAAAAGATTCGCCGAACAAGTTACTCTCTCGGAGGGGGCTGATAAGGGGCAAGGGCAAAATGGTCATTTTCAGTACATGGCAACATAGTGAAAAGGGCATCAACATAACAGGCTCGACGAGACGAAGACGTGGGCTTTGGAATCACCTGATTCAGAGTTACGGTCACGGAGATATCGTCAGTTGAATGCCAGGGACTAATGTGTAAAAGAAATGTTCACAAACAAGCCCCTGGCTGTTTAAATAGAACCCGTCTTTTGAGAAAATACGGTTTCCTGTAGACAAAACATATTTTCAGTTATAAACCACAGGGATATACGCTTTCACTTCTCCACGTCATCAGGCCCGGTCAACGCATGTGCGGCTGACATGCGGGGTCCGCTGGGCGGTGGGGCCCACCTGACCTTCGTCTTCTTCGTCAAGCTCTCGCCCGCGCATGACCGAGGGAGCAGCAGACTTCGACGAGGCTTACCGGCAGCTCTGGCCACTATTTGCCGCGCTTCGACAACCGGCATGCTCAGGGGAGCGAGGTGCCTCCGTTGGTGCATAACACGGCTGCCGCGGAGCCAGGGAGTGAGCGGGGACTTGACCACGATGGATGGCGGCGTCGGGCATGATTGGGCAGAGGGTTGCGGGCCGCCGTCGATCAAGGTGAGGGGCTGGGGAGATCCTCTGGGGTCTGGTTGTTCGTCTAGTAGTGGAAGAAGGGAAAGAGAGGCTCGGTGTCGAGCTAATTTAGGAGGAGGACAGAGGTAGCCACGGCGGCCATGGGAGGGCAGTAGAGCATCTTGAGCTCAACGGAGTGGCTGGGGAGGGCTAGAGTAGTGTGACGATGATGGTGGTGAGCTCGGGAGGGCTCGGGGCATGGCGCTCGTGACCAGATGCCGCCGCGAGAATCCGACTATTGCTCTGGCAAGGATAGGGTTCACGGGAGGGCGCGGAGGTGACCGGAGAGGCAGAGGAGCAGACACGGGAGGGGCGAAGTCTGGTCGGCCAAAGTGCCGTGGGCAGGGTCGCTGTTGCGCACCGAGGAGGAAAGAGGAGGGGAGAGGGGTCCAGGGCAATGGCATGGATGCCACGGAGTTCTGAGACATGCTGGGGCACGCGAGTATGACAAGCAGGGGAGGGGCCGTAGCAAAACGATGCTCTGAGCATGGCCAAACGACGCAGAGCATGCGTCTAGCATGCTAGATCGTGTGATCACCACGTGCATTGATGCGTGCAAGGTGACTCAGTGCGGCCGGCCGTGTCCAGCGTGTAGTCCATCCAAGATAGGTTATCGCTGAGGTGATGGCTCGATGAAAGACAATGTGTTTAGATGGGAAGGGTCCTCTGAAGTTTGTTGTAGCAAACTTGGGATAGATGTTGTGGTGACATGAGATGAGTAAAGGGACAAAATTGCTGTCTAGGAGGTTCAAGATAGGAAGGACTACAGTTGTGCGAAGTTTGTATGGATTTGGACCAAGATTTAACATGGTTTCCTTGCAACTGCAAATTTGGTCTAGAAAATAGAAATGGATGATGCACTCACATGGAGTGTTGAATTAAACTGAAACTTGTCAAGGCATAATGATTTGGACCTATGAAGATTCTGTAAAAATTTCATACCATTTGGACTTACCAAAATAGTACTTGCTTCATAGTGATCTTCATTGTCCACAAACTTGAGAAAGTTCTAGAGGGAGGATGTCTTTATGAAATATGCCCAAATTTGGTAGAGAGGGCTTATGTGGATAGGACCATGTTTTGGTAAATTTTCAGCCATAATGAAGCAATATAAAATATAGTTGCTTCACAAACTGAAAATCTAACGAAAACCAAGATTTGATGATGAGCTCACAAGGAGTGATGGATGAAGGTCAAAATTGTAGGAGAGCCATTATTTGAGTATACGGAGGTTGTGACAAAATTTCAACTCTTTTGGATTGCCTAGCTTGCACTTCCTTCACAAGGCCTCTGTTTGAACAAAAACTTTGGAAAATAGCTGAGGAATATTTACTAGGAAAATTGAGTTGAATTTTGGCATGAGGCAATGATATGGATAGGAAAGAGTGCCCAAAAATTTGGGGGGCAAAAACGTAAAGATAAATAGCACTTCCTTCTCAAAGTGCCACTTAGGGCAGAATAGGAAAAGGAATATTTGTGAATTATTTTTGAACTGGGCAAGTATGGGTTTTGACATATCTATGGAAGATATGTCCCTAAGGACTTACGAGAATTTCATGGGACACCAAGGCAAGACATAAAGATAGGTTGCTTCACAACCCAGTGCAAACAGGGTTATTCCTTTAATAGAAAAGGAATATTCCCAAGTAAAAGAATTTTGGGATTGGTCCAAGATGGGAAATGACATGATCTTGGGATGGTTTTCAGGATGACAAGCCACTTTAGAGACTTAGAAGAGATGATCTTCCTAAGTTTCCAGACCACAGAACCACATAAAAAGAAATCCACGGCAAAATCCAAAGGAAATTAAAAGAAAAAGAAAGGGCCAAAATCCAGGTGTTACAGTTTGATTATTGCTTGGGATCTCGATTACAAGGGTGTGATACGTGTTCAACGTATCTATAATTTTTGATTGTTCCATGCTGTTATATTATCAATCTTGGATTTATATTCATTTGCTAGCAACTTTATATAATTTTTGTCGGCGTTCTGGGAACGGGGGTCCCCAGACTTACCTGCCTGCAGCCCACGGCGTGGCTCTGCACGGGGGCCCGTCGGGCCATCTTCATCAACAAGGCATTCAAGACCCTCGCGAGGGGCCAAGCCTCGCGAGGCGGACGACACAAGACCTCCTCAGGGGCGGCCTCACCAGGTTGGCTCGTGAGGGCCGTAGAGATCAAGGCAAGGAAAACCTCGCGAGGTTCTCATGACGTGAGCCATGACGATCAAGATCAGGCGGGCGCCAGCACGCGCAGTGTCCTTGTTTCCCCTTTGGTGCTAAGGAAGCGAGCGGAGGCGCAGAGTACCAAGGTGTCAAGCAAAGGTTTCCATATCGGTGCAACGAGACCAAGACCAGCAGGACGGCAAGACGGAGGTCATCATGGAGCCCAAGGCGGCGTCACCACTAGAGCCTTTTGCAGGCGAAGACCGCTTTTGTCAGGATAAGCTGTACTAGTTGTCCCCTTTCAAATTGGCCGTTGTTGGCTCCCTTCCCACTCAATATTTGGGGAGAGGACCGGGGCCTATATAAGTAGAACTAGCCACCACCGTAGGCAACAACTCATTCAGAGGCATCTCATCTGATCTTGAGTGATCCTCATCCACACACAGAGCGCAAGAACACCTCAACCTCAGGAGGCTGTTCTTCCCCTTGTACTGTTCATCATTAGCCCAAGAGGCAATCCACCACCACCACACTGGAGTAGGGTATTGCACCACAACGGTGGCCCGAACCAGTATAAACCCTGTGTCCTTTGTGTTGCGAGTTTGTCGAGTTCGTTCGTGAGATCTTAGCAAGCTAGGACGTGGATCGGTAGGGGGAGAACTTCGCGCGCACCCCAGAGTTCGAACCTTAAGGGTTTTGCCGAAACCCGTGATCCAACATTTGGCGCGCCAGGTAGGGATGCGTCGAAGCTTCCCTTCCGTCGCTCCGCGTCACGTCGCTTCACGGTCCTCATGGCGGACGCGTGCCGCGCCCGCGCCGAGCGCTGGGCTGCCCTCGCCACCCGCGTTGCTCAGACGGCCCCTGTCGGCAGGCCACCCCATCGCTCTCCGTCGCCTGCCGCCAACGCCGCCACCGGCCCAGTGGGAAATGAGCAGCAAGCGTCCTCGTTGCACCCCTCGGTGCAACAGGACGGCCGCACCGTCACTCCATCGCCGACTCCCGCTGGTTCGTCGTCTCACGCTCGTCGCGCTTCCATGGACGCACGGGCCGCGCTCCTCATGGCGCACGAGCTCCTGCGCTACCGCCCGGTCGACGACCTCTACGAGGACTGGCTCGACCGCATCGCCGAGCTTGTCAGCGCCGCAGGGGGCTCCTCTGCACCGTCCCTCTCACTGCCTCGCCCTCCGCCAGCTTTGGGCGACGTAGCTCATGGAGCACCTCCACCACCTCTGCACCAAGACGGCGCCCTGGCGCCAAGGCGTGCAGCTCCACGGCACGACCCACCGCGTCCGGCGCCCGCGCGTGAAGAAAGAAGCTGTCAAGAAGTCCCTCGACCGCAAGAGAATGCTCCACCACTCCTCACACCGCCGCGCCAGGATCGTTTGCCGCGGCAAGGCCCCGCGCCGCTCGCCGTAGCGGCGCGCGGGCGCCATGACCAGGCTCCACCTCCAAGACGGGCCCCGGTGACCACGGCCGGCTGCCGCACCTTCATCCCCGAGCAGCGTAGCGTCGCCTGGCCGGGCAAGTTCAAGCCGGATCTGCCTCCTCGCTACGACGGCGCCCCCGACCCCGCGGAGTTCCTACAGCTCTATGAGCTGAGCATCGAGGCGGCCAACGGCGACGAGAAAGTCATGGCGAACTGGTTCCCCATGGCGCTCAAAGACGGCGCTCGTTCGTGGCTCCTGAACCTGCCTCCAGGCTCGATGTCCTCCTGGGACGAGATGCGCGACCGCTTCGTCGCCAACTTCCAGGGCACTCGCGACCGCCCACTGGCCGCGGGTGACCTGCGTCGCGTTAAGCAACAACCAAGAAAGACCCTCCAGAAGTACATCTGTAACGACCCGAATCTGATAAGATTCGATGTCTCTGTGCTCACTATGCTAGTCCCTTGATCGACTCGCTAGGACACACAGTACATATGAATATCAAATAACAAGTGCATCATTTACTACAACATATGATCCATAATTCATAAAGTATTACAAACTGAGTAGCACATAGCTAACTTTATTCAATAATAACAGCGAAAAGGTAGCATAATAAACGATGAGTCCATCAATGTCCACTGGAGAACATGTTGAGTGAAGGCTCGTGACCCTACTGTATCTCACTGATCATCTGAAAATCCGGCAACATGATAAGTTGCAGCCACAAAGGGTCAATACATTGAATGTATTGGCAAATCACACAATATGATATAGCAAACCTACATCCACAAAGCAATGCATGACAAACAAAACACGCAAGTTAGTTTGGAGAAGAATGTCTTCACCTACCTCCACTACTTGAACTCACAACTGTCTCTAATTTACTCGCCCAAGATAACCCAGAGATTCTAAATAAACATGACAAGAATTTCAGAAGTATGTCTCAAGTGCGCTCTGTCAGTGGCGCATTCTCTAGGAACAATAGAGCGCTCTGCCAAGGACGCATTCGCCTGATTTATGTTCCGAAAACTATACCTCGCCTCAAGTGTGCTCTGTCAATGGCGCATTCTCTAGGGACAATAGAGCGCTCTGCCAGTGACGCATTCACCTGGTTAATAATCCCGAGCCTACGACTATAAACACTCACCACTTTCATGGATCACTCACACATGCCCGCGTCTACTATAGCAATAAGTTGATCACACCATCACATAACACAATCAATACCAACACAGAATACACATATCAGGCCAAACATATATCACAGCATAAAAACCACACATGCATAGCAGAATATAGGATGAGCAAAATCAAAAGTGCAAACTTGCCTTGAACGGTGTTGAAGTACTCTAACGCTTAATTCTGATCCGCTTCGTACTCTGGACAATCTATATGATTAATGAAGGCACCGATAAATAAACCGTACGCACATAACACCACAATAAAGTAAACAACAATGAATTCAAATAAAAACTTAAATAACAGAGAATATCAGTAGGTATATAATATTTACACATGCTAGTAGGATCACAATGCAAAAAGAATCAACTAAATTGGATAAGCGGTTTGAAAAATATGGCCTCCGGATGTTTGAATTCAAATTTAAACAAATTCAAATTTGAATAGTTCAAAAATGTGAAATTTTGGTTCTGCAGTATTCTCCTGGTCTCTACGAGTACACAGGAAAAGGAATCGGTGAATTTGGACATTCTGATCTCAAGATATACCTAAATGAACATTTGATATGGAATCTACAAAGAAAAATTATGCCATAAAAGCGTTCTGGGAAGAACTGCGGCGGAACTGTGGATGTGCCACGTGGCGCATGCTGATTGGATGGAGGTTGTTTGCTGCAGTGGCTAACCGACGGACGGCCGCAGTTTAAAGGAAAACGTTTCAAAGAAGAAGAAAAAACAGCAGAGATCTAATCGTAGCCGTCCAACGGAGATCGAACGGATGGGGGCGACTCACCGGAGAACAGAGGAGCTGCGCACTGGACTTGAAGAAGAAGGCCCTGGCCGGCTCGGACTTGGAGCGTGCGGACTCTGGGGAAACCTCCTGAGCTCGGGGAAAATGGAACGAGGTGAGGAGAGACGCGACAAACTCTAAAACGTCCTTAGGGAAGACCGGGCCTTGTTCCCGCGACGATGGTGACCGGCTGGAGCGGCGGCGGCGGAGTTGAGCTTCGGGTCGAAGTCAGTACGGTCGTTTAGATGTGTCCCTGGACGAACTAGGAGTCAGGGAGAAGGAGAAGACCATCTCGAAGTTAATAGAGCATGAGGAGGGGCTGGAATCCTACAGAGGCGATGAAACGCGCCGGCGGAAAGCTTCTGGACGGTGGCGGACTCCGGCGAGATGGCGACGGCTCTCTAGGTCACGGGAGATCTTGATTTTGGCGAAAAATCGGACGAGGATAGGGTGATGAGTATTTATATTGAGTTGAGCGTGCGGGAGGAGCAGCGGATCGATCAAATCGATCGAAGAAATCAGATCGGACTCGTTGTCCAGGAAGAACACGGCAAGGATAGAGATGACAGGTGGGTCCTGGTGGTCAGCGAAAGAGAAGAAAAAAATAGAAAGGGAAGAGGGTTGCGGTGCTGGGCTGGTTGCTCAGCGGAACTGGGCCTCCGGCCTGCTGGTGCTGCGTTGCTGCTTAGCGCGTGTGGGGGTGAGGAAAAGAACTTGGGCTGCAGCTTTGCTGCCCGACTGCAAAGTGCACGTATTGCCTTTTTTTAAACATTTGCTACAGGAATTAAGTAAAGCTAAATAAATAGGAATTTAAATCCTAGAAAATATACAGAACACAAAATAAAACATTACTTCTACTTTACAAAATAGTGAACATTTTTAGCAACACAAATGCATTTTTGGAAAATAGTTTTATGCAACAAAAGCACATAAAGAGCAGTATAATAACAACTATCAAATAATCTGAGTTTCTAAAATTCCCAAAATAGTTTTCTGTAAATTCCAAATAATATTATTAACATTCTCCAAATATAATTAATAGGGGAGAAGTCATATTATCTCCACTCCAAATATATTGCCTTGAGTTGAAAAACTCTTTAAATAATCAGAACATTCAAATATGCACATAAATCATGATGAAAAGTAATGATCCTATTAACATTCCAAATTTTGAAAATTTAGGATGTTACAAATCTACCACCCTTAAAATGAATCTCGTCCTCGAGATTCGAAAAGGCTAGAAAAAAAGATTAGGGTTGGGGTCTCCTTGAATATCCATTTGTTCGTCCGAGAGTGTGGGGTACTACCACCCTTAGAATAAGAGTCACCGGTCTTCAAAAGTCTTACTTCATCGAGGAAATCCTTCAGACATATGTCTTAACTCCTCTGAAATTATGAATCCCTTATCAAAAGAGCAGTCTTCCATAAACTGAAACTTCATGGCTCACAGGTTTTGCGCCAATGCTAAACAAATATCGATGCTCTCATGGTGGTCATCAAGAATGGTTCCTACAAAAAAGAGTTTTGGTTTATTCTCAGCGTATAACCTACTATTGGCAACGGTTGCCTTTACAAGGGATCAAATATCATACCATTCTAAGGTTCAGGCTTGACAACGTCGTCACTCTACTATAGGTAAGTCACTCTAGATTACCATCCCATATAACAAAAGCGAATAATAAGAGTAAGTCGGCATGGTGATCAATCCATTCCGCACCCAAATCATTACCTTGTATATGGTTTAGAAAATCTCGTATTCTAACACTCGGACATCCTCACAAGCATTGCAGAAATTTCTCTTGTTCATGAACTAGGTTCGGATTAATCCATCCATTATGCATGCCAAACAAAACAACTATCGTTCCTGTCAACTATTAGGTTTACGTCAACTACTGCAAAACATATACTAATGAACTATAGCTTCCTCACTGGGTTGCAGCGTGTATTAGGATATAGACAGAATAAAGACCTAAGGGGAAAACACTACCCATATGCTCATGCTAGCAATAAAACTCTCAAATCAAACAAATCGAACAATTCACACAACACAAGCAAAACCTACAGGTAAGGTCATATCCGCAAGAGATACGATCTCATCATACTACCGCAAATCGTTTATCGAACTCAACTTAGTAATGGTGGTCTGCAACTAAAACACCTCACAATATACTAATATAAGTAAAGGGCCATCTACAATGAAAAGAGAAGATATGAGTATGAGAGTGAGGACTAACAAGTAGACAGAAAGTTGGAAAGCAAGTTTTTCACTCCTATGGCTTCTCTAATCCATTTTCTAGGGTCACGACCAACAGTCAACACACTGCTCTGATACCATCTGTAACGACCCGAATCTGATAAGATTCGATGTCTCTGTGCTCACTGTGCTAGTCCCTGGATCGACTCACTAGCACACAAAGTACATATGAATATCAAATAACAAGTGCATCATTTACTACAACGTATGATCCAGAATTCATAAAGTATTACAAACTGAGTAGCACATAGCTAACTTTATTCAATAATAACAGCGGAAAGGTAGCATAATAACGATGAGTCCATCAATGCCCACTGGAGAACATGTTGAGTGAAGGTTCGCGACCCTACTGTATCTCACTGATCATCTGAAAATCCTGCAACATGATAAGTTGCAGCCACAAAGGGTCAATACATTGAATGTATTGGTAAATCACACAATATGATATAGCAAACCTACATCCACAAATCAATGTATGACAAACAAAACACACAAGTTAGTTTGGAGAAGAATGTCTTCACCTACCTCCACTACCTCAACTCACAACCGTCTCTAATTTACTCGCCCAACCCTCTTCTTCTCCTTCTTCTCCTTCTCCTTCTTCTGCTTCTCCTGCTTCTGCTTCTCCTTCTCCTCCTCCTCCTTCTCCTCCTTCTCCTCCTCCTCCTCTTCTTCTTCTTCTTCTTCTTCTTCTTCCCCCTTCTACTTATTCTACTTTTCTTCTTCTTTTTTCTGTTTCCTTTTTTCTTCTTCTTCATTTTTCTATGTTTTCTCCTCCTAGTCCTTTTAGGTCTTCTTTTCTTTCTTTCTTTCTTCTCTTTTCTTGTTCGTAATTAACCTAAAAAACTAACTAAGTAATTAACCTAAAAAATAACTAACTAACTAATTAACCAATGTACAGTAGGGTAAAACAACTAACTAATTAACCTAAATCAAAAAACAATAACAAAAAAGACAGAAAAAAGGAAAGAAACCTCACCACGGGGCGGAGCGGCGACGGGCGGCGGGCCGTTGAGGCGGCAGGCGGCCTGAGCGGCGGGGCGCCGGGGCGCTAGGGCGGCGGGGGGTCGGGGTCGCGGGGCGGAGCGGCGGGCGGCGGGGGACGGAGCGGCGACGGGCGGCCTGAGCGGTGGGGCGCCGGGGCAGCGGGGGTCGGGGGCGTCGGGGGTGCGGGGCGGTGGGGGGTCGGGGGCGTCGGGGGTGGTGGGGGTCGGGGGCGGTGGTGTTCGGCGGCGGGGCCGGCGGGCAAGGGGGCGGCGGGGGTGACGTGAGGGAGAGAGAGAGAGAGAGGGGTGGGGCGCGGGGCCAACCGTTTTTTAGTTAGGTTTCATTTCTTTGCTGTCTGCTAGCAGATGGTAAAGAGCGTAGCTAGTGGGGTGGGGCCGGGGAGAAACGGCCGTTAGGTTGGCTACTCCCTTTGCCGTCTGCTTGCGGACGGAAAAGAAGCAAAGAAAGTGGCCGTTAGGTGGTTCTCGTTAGTGGGCCACCCTCCCTCCTTGCCGTCCGCTAGTAGATGGCAAAGCTTCTATTCCATCTACTAGCAGCTGACAAAGACCTGGCTGACGGCAAACATGGTCTTTGCCGTCAGCTCTTTCTTTGTTGTCAGCTTTCTTTAAGTTGATGGCAAAGACCTTCTTTGCCGTCAGCTAGCAGACGGCAAAAAGCTGGCTGATGGCAAAGATCCTGATTCCAGTAGTGCATGTGCCTTCTACTTGCTTGCATCTTCGCTTGCTAAAAATATATTGATATTGATCCTCATCCAGTTAGTAATCTTTTTAAAAGGCCATATTATGATGAACCAATTGCTAGTGAGTTGAGTGCACTAGATTATCTTTATGAAGTTTTTCTTGAAATTCGTGAATCTGTAAATTGTAATGAAGTGTTAAAAGAAGAAAATTATAAAGTGGTTCACAATAGCTCCTTGAATGAAAAGCATGATGGCAATGATGTTATTATGTATTCTATTAATGTTAATTGTGTTTATAATATGCAAAACCTCAAGCTTCGGGATGCTAATTTTTCTATGTCCACTACTTATTGTAATGATCATGATTGGGGTGATTCTTCTTATGATCTTGAAAATTTATTTAAGCCTTATGATGAATATGATATTGATAATAGTGTTTGGAATAATATCGAAAGTGGGCCTGGAAGAGTTTCAACTCAAGGTAATAATGATCCCACTACTTTGGAGAGTGTTCAATCTTATGAATTTTTTGATAAAGGTGGGTTTGAAGAGGTCATGACTTTAGTTGATGTTAGTCCCACTATCTTGGAAGATTATAAAACTTTTATGCATGTGGATCATGAAGAGAAAATTTTATATGATAGCTATGTTATTGAATTTGATTATGATCCTACATGTAATTATTAAGAGATAGGAATATATGGTTGTAGAAATTTTCATGTTACTAAACTACCTCTCGTTATGTTGAGATTGCTATTGTTTCTTTCTTCTTCCTTGCATATGCTAGTTTTTGCTTGCCTTGATAATTTGCTTGCCTATGAAATTCCTATGCATGAGAAGTATGTTAGACTTAAACTTGTTTTTGACATGCTATATGATACTATTTTTGTGCTTCAATTTTTTTTCTTTCATGTGAGCATCATTAAAATTATGAATGCCTAGCTAAAAGGCTTTAAACAAATGTTGGGAGGCAACCTAACGATTATCCTTTAAATTTTTGTTTTATTTCTGTTTTTCAATAAATACACAATTATGCCTTTGTTATTCTTGTGCTTTTTATGTTTAGTTAGTGTTTGTGCTAAGTAATGCCTTTAGGATGGCTTGGGTGATAGTTGATTTAATCCTGTTGGAAAACACAAACTTTTATGTCCATTAGAAGAATTGTTAAAAATCACCGGAGCAATGAACAACCCTGATTTTTTACACAAGATTGATATGCAAATTGCCTCTATTGTCCTAAATTTTCATAATTTTTGGAGTTACATAAGTATGTGAAAATTTTGAGTCTTTACACACTATTCTGTTTTTGATAGATTCCGTTTTCATTGCATTGTGTGATTATTTTGATGAATCTATGGACTATATCGGGAGGTATTCGCCATGTTAAAGTTATAATACAGTAGGTACAATGCAATAAAAAATATGAATGGGTTCGTGAGAGTACTTAAAGTAAAGATTGGTTTTCTTATACTAACGGATCTCACAAAGGTTTTTGATAAGTTTTGTGTGATTGAAGTTTTCAAGTTTTGGGTGAAATCACGATGGATGAAGGAATAAGGTGTGAAAAGATCCTAAGCTTGGGGATTCCCATGGCACACCAAGTTAATATTCAAGGAGAACCAAGCAACTAAGCTTGGGGATGCCCCGAAAGGCATCCCCTCTTTCTTCTAACGACCATAGGTAATTTTACTTGGAGCAATATTTTTATTCGTCACATATCATGAATTTTGCTTGGAGCGTCTTGTATTATATGAGTCTTTGCTTGTTTTTGCTTTTCAGTTTGTTACAATCATCCTTGCTGGACACACCTATTTTAGAGAGCCATAATTATGCCATGATTTGTTAGAATTGCTCTAAGTGATTCACTTTAAAAAATTGAGCTATGGAATTGCTCTAGTGCTTCACTTATATCTTTTTGAGCATGGTGGTAGTTTTATTTTTGAAGAAATACTCTGATGCTTCACTTAGATTATTTTGAGAGTTAGTAAAATTTTGAAGAAATATCCTCTCAGTGCTTCACTTATATTATTTTGAGAGATGAAAATTGTTTTGAAGAAATATGTGCTCTCATGATTCACTTAAATTTATTTGAGAGCTTTGTTAGTAGCAATGGTAAAATATGAAATTAGTCCCAAAGTGATAGATATTCAAGGGGGATATAATAAAAAATTCATGAAGATCATTGGATATTATAAACTTGATTCCTTGTAATAGTTTTGAGGTATAGAGATAGTAATATGTGAGTCATGTTGGTGAGTAATTATGCTTTAGTAACAATATTGGTGTTAAGGCTTGTGATTCCCAATGCAAGCATGAAAGTCAATAGTTATGCAATTAAGTTACATCCTACTTGTGGTGCATTATTCAGTGTTAGTTATGTTTAATGCTCATTTATGATCGTTTTTGGTTTTTGGTTGGTTGCTTCTCAATCTATTTGCTACCTTTCCTTGTACTAAGTGGGAATACTACTTGTGCATCCAAACTCCCTAAACTAAGTTATGCCAAATGAGTCCACCATACCTACCTATATGCGGTATTTCCTTGCCATTCCAAGTAAATTTGTATGTGCCAACTCTAATTTTCAAAATGAATTTCCTTTTTGTGTGTCCATACCGCTCATGAAGCGGCAGGTGGTGGCCAATATTTTCCATGCTGGATATTTTATTCTCAAGATGAGTGTTTATTCACTTGTCATTGCACAAGAGTGTGGGAAGGTAATTGGGATGCCCAGTCCCAAAATGAAAAAAATTTATTTATGTTGTTAATAATAAATTCCTTGGAAAGTGTTGGTATGGAAGGCACCCGTGGATACGGCTAGCCATGATTGTGAAAGAATGATGGAAAAATGAACACACTTTATTTTATGTTTGGGAACCGCCTATGATCTATCTAGCATGGTAAGTATTGGGAATTCCCGGTCATTTTCGTTGACAGGAAAAGCATGCCTCTCAAAACAATTTTATCTCTCAATTTAAGCTCTGAGCTCTAGCTCCTGTACAAATCTCTACTTCCCTCTGCGAAGGGCCTATATATTTACACTTATGCAATTTTTATTTTTATTGAGTCTCCATCTTCTCTTGTAAAGCACCAACTAGGGAACACTATTACCATACTTGTGCATTGGGCATAGTTAATATTTGAGTGTGTTTCATGAATGGATCAATGATTGAGCATAATGGGCTAGGGATAGCTTTCTTTAGTGTTGATATTTTGAAAGACATGGTTGCTTGTTGATATGATTGAGTATTGATGTCCTCATGTCAAATATAGACTATTTATTTGAATCATATAAAAGTCGAAATGTCCATGCTACAAAAGAAAAGAATATGTGATAAGCATGTTAGGCAGCATTCCACATCAAAAATTCTGTTTTTATCATTTACCTACTTGAGGACGAGCAGGAATTAAGCTTGGGGATGCTGATACGTCTCCAACGTATCTATAATTTTTTATTGTTCCATGTTGTTATATTATCAATCTTGCATGTTTTATATTCATTTACTAGCAACTTTATATCATTTTTTGGGACTAACCTATTGACATAGTGCCCAGTGCCAGTTGATGTTTCTTGCTTGTTTTTTTACTTCATGGAATATCAATACCAAACGGAGTCAAAATGCCACGAAAGTTTTTGGAGAATTTTTCTGCCCACAAGACACCCAGAAGGCCAAAGAAGTGCACGGGAGGAGGCCCATGGGGCCCACTAGGCACTAGGGCGCTCCAGAAGGCCCAAGTGCGCCATGGTGGGTAGTGGGCACCACGTGAAGCTTCTCCACCACCTATCATCTCTGTAAATACTCTAAAATTCCAAAAACCCTAGGGGAATCGAGAGAAAACAGTTTCTGTCACCGCAAGTTCCAGAACCACGAGATCCAATCTAGAGGCCTTTTTCGGCACTATGCCGGAGGGGTCAATGATCACGGAGGGGTTCTTCATCAACACCCATGCCCCTCCGATGACGCGTGAGTAGTCTACTACAGATCAACAGGTCTGTTGGTAGTAGCTAGATGGCTTCTTCTCTCCTTTTGACCTTGAATACAATGTTCTCCTCGAAGTTCTTGGAGATCTATTTGATGTAACGACTTTTTGCGGTGTGTTTGTTGGGATCCGATGAATTGTGAGTTTATGATTAGTTCTATCTATGAATATTATTTGAGTTTTCTCTGAACTCTTTCATGCATTATTGTTATAGCCTCGTATTTCTTCTCCGAAACTTTGATTTGGTTTGGCCAACTAGATTGATTTTTCTTGCCAATGGAAGAAGTGCTTTGTGATGGGTTCCATCTTGCGGTGCTCAATCTTAGTGACAAAAGGAGACATGACACACATGTATTGTTGACATTAAGGATAAAAAGATGGGGTCTATTCCTACATGAATAGATCTTGTCTACATCATGTCATTGTTCTTATTGCATTACTCCATTTCTTCATGAACTTAATACACTAGATGCATGCTGGATAGTGGTCGATATGAGGAGTAATAGTAGTAGATGCAGGGAGGAGTCGGTCTACTAATCTTTGACGTGATGCCTATATACACGATCATTGCCTTGGATATCATCATGATTATTCACTTTTTTATCAATTGCCCAACAGTAATTTGTTTTCCCACAGTATGCTATTTTCTCGAGAGAAGCCTCTAGTGAAATCTACGGCCCCCGAGTCTATTTCCTATCATATTAAAACCCAAAATACCTTTCTGCACTTTTTGAGTGTGTTTTTGTTAGATCTATTTATCAAATCTCATACAATTTAATCTGTCTCAATACCGAGGAGGGATTGATAACCCCTCCTTCGCGTTGGGTTGCAAGTATTTGTTATTTGTGTGCAGGGGTTTACATAGTGTGGGTCAATCCTCCTATTAGATTGATAACCTTGGTTTCATAACTGAGGAAAATACTTACTGTTGCTGTGCTGCATCATCCTCTCATCTTCGGGGAAATACCAACGAAGATACAAGCAATCAGGGTGCGACTTGGGTAACCTAGTACTCAAGAGCTTGTAACTTGGTCCTTTCTACCTCAGGGGCTGTCCTTTATATATAGGTCGAGGCCCTAAGTTTACAACAGAATCTGGGTCGTAGTCCAACCCATGCCATAATTTGTTTCATACGTATATTACTTCCCAAGTAAGGGAGTTTCCTTTGTCTCCTTGTCAAGCCGGCCTGCTCCATGGCTCGTGTCCTCATCCTTGAACTTCATTGTCCTTATGGCCCACACAGCTGGCCCGATGACAACCCGCCATCGGATGCCGGGTCATTCCAGGCCGGGTGATACTCTGGCGTAAATCCCCAACATTAGCCCCCAGGTTAACTTGGATTCATCCATGTTAAACTTCATACTGATAATAAGTCCGGATCTTCTTTCTCGGAGCCAGAATCTCTCTTGCTTATTGAGCTTGTTTTGAGGCCGGGTCGTGGGATATTGCCGGCTTGTGGCACTTTTACACTTAACATTTCTTGCTTCTTTATGCCGTGGCATCATCGTCCAAAATTATGGAGTTTGGGTGTGACGTCACAATGAATCTTTTAATCATATCAGTCAGGCGCGA
The DNA here is from genome assembly GCF_002575655.3 of Aegilops tauschii subsp. strangulata. Classification (NCBI taxonomy): domain Eukaryota; kingdom Viridiplantae; phylum Streptophyta; class Magnoliopsida; order Poales; family Poaceae; genus Aegilops; species Aegilops tauschii. The sequence continues at coordinate 284,714,874 of NC_053036.3, forward strand.
GAATCAAGGCGCCCCTTACCACGACTCCTCTTTTTTCACAGTTGCCTTTCCGCCTTCTTACCATCTTATAAATACACACGAGGGGCTTCGGGTTCCATTTTACTGCTTCCACCTCCTCGCTTCATCTTCTTCCTTGCGCCCGTGCCTTCTTGCGATCGGAGCATCACCCTGCCTCCTCTAGCTCTATGATTGTCTTGACTGCGACCTCAAGGCCGTCCAAGTCATCACCGGAGCTCGCCATGAACGCTCTGGCCACTTTCTGCCGCACTCAAGTATGCCGAAATCCTTTTCGTTAGATCTGTAGCACTCCCATTATCTTTCTTAGTTCATTGTAGCTCATCGGTGTTCATCACCATCCTTCGCTAGAAGATCTAGATTCATTTGAATGACCCAAGGAATACCCTGGTTGCTGCTGTAATACTATTTTTGTGTCTTGAATCTTTGCACTGCACTCAAACCCCATTAACAGACTAGCTTGCATATCCGCTTCACGTTTAGGTCTTTTAAACCTGTTCTTTTTAGGAAAAAAATTAGATTCGTAATTGTAGCCGCTCCATTGGAATCTTGTTTACAGCCAACTCAACACAAGCAGAACACAAGAAAACCACAGAATAGCTAGCGCTGACTTATGATTGTGCTGGCTTAACACTACTTTCCATATCTTGCATAATCTTGATAGTCATAGCTTGAATAGACATAGCTGCTCTTTAATTTGCTGGCTCATAATTTTGAGTAGCCTGGCAACTTACCACCCATGGACATACGTGTCAGCTTATCCACAATCATAGCAGCCTCATTATTTTGCCGGCTTGTAACTTGAATAACCTGGCGACTTATCGCCCATGAATATAACGTACCGGCTCACCATTATTATCTTTACTTCGCAGTTTCAACCTTAGGCAAATTATCATTGGCTAAGACTGACAAGGCCTGCAACTGGGTTAGATCCCACGTCTCAACTCTCATGTTGACCGACCTTGTGGGGCAAGGACTCTTGCCGGCTTAGGAAATGATTAGTTGGCGGGCACCTGCAAAGGAGAGTTCCCCCCAGCCTCAACAAGAAGAAGTGTTCATCTTTGTAGATCATCTTCAGAGGGTATTTTTGTCCACCTCGGTCAAAATTCTTCCGTGACGTGCTCAACTTCTTTGACCTCCGACCCTAGGATCTTGGCCCAACTCAGTCACCAACCTCTAGCAATTTCAAGTGTTTTGTGAAGTATATCTTCAGGCAGAGCCAACGGTCCTTCTCTTTCGAGAATTCTTTTATATCAGCCACCAGACCGAGTTCAAGGATAGTCCTAGCATAGAACCTGGTGGCACTTCCGTTCAAAGACAGAAGAACATTCCTTCTATAGAAGGCAAGATGGCGAGTCAGCCCAAGGGATGGAACATGACTTGGTTCTAATGCAAGAACACTGCTCCTGAAGGTGAAAACCCCTTGCTGGGTTACAAATCGGACTGACTCAAGGCATCGATTGCTTTTCGGGGTTGGCCGTCAGATGAGGAGCGGAAACGAGTTGCTCCTTTTTATTATAAGTTATGAGCTCTGATGGCTAATGGCCTCACCGGGATCGATTGGACCCGATGTTGGATAAGCTGCAAATCCAGCCCCTTAGACAGAGGGGTGACTTGATGTGCAATTATACTGGTGAGCTGGAAGATCCACAACGCTTCAGTAGAGCCAATCTTTCTAAAGATAAAATTAACAAATGTCATTGAAAATTCGTATAGTAGCCCCAAGGGTCGGGTCGTAAGGAAAATAACAAGTCGGTTCTTCAAAAATATAATCTTAGTCAATCACTTGCAAAAAGAGCGACCTGTAGCCCCCAAAGGCCGGCTCTTCTCTGTGAGATAGCCGGGTCTTTCCCTTGTGTAGGCATGAAAAAAGTGACTTGCATTAGCCCCCAAGTGCCATGTAGGATGCTTGCAACTGCTTGGGACTTGATTAGATAGCAATTTTTGCCTGTTGTAGCCCCCAAGTGCTGGATCGTCAGCCTACGGCAGCTTGGGGCTTGCAAACGATCTTGAAACTAAGCATTGTATCTGTTGTGATAGGATATGGTGCAATTGGCCGAGTTAAAGGTGACTGGCTTGCAAGAAGAGTTGAGGACAGAGAAAAAACTTTGTGAGAAACCGGAGGCATCCTCCTCGTTTTTTTGCAAAAGCCTGTTTTGATTGCCTTAGAGAACTGGCACTATTGAAAGCCGCTCATGAGCAAGAAAAAGCAACACTACTGAAGTGTGCTAACGAGGCAGAGAGCCAGCTTGAGCAGGTAATGGAGGAACTGTACGCCTTGAAGTGCCACATCACCAACATTACAGTGGGTATCTTCGGTAAGTATTATTGTGTCTGTAGTCAAAATTAGGGTTATCTGTGTGACCGGATCATTGATAAGCTTCATTGTGTAGGGAGGAGGAACGACAATGCTGTCCAACTGCCATTGATAAAATTGAAGGCAGTATACACTTATCTGGAGCAATTGTATACTCGCGGTATGTATGCAATAATGGCAGTAAAAGACACTGCAAACCCCCCTCAGAGGATCAAGGCTATGCTCAACGACTTATCAATAGTGTCGGTGTACAAAAGTAGGGGCACTCTTTTGTACCCCTTTACTTGTGCACGGGCAGTCGGAGCCGCGCGCCGCGGCCACACTAAGCAGGGCAGAGAAGGGGAGCCGGAGAGAAGCCAAAGGCACAAGACGATCAGAGGCAACGCCAAGACCAGAAGCACAAGACAGCAAAGGGGCAAGGTGGACTCCCCCGGCAAGGCCCTTGCCGGGGCGTCCTCCGCGGCCCTGGCAAGAGCCTTGCCGGGGCAACTTGCGCAAACACCAACAGAGCGAGCCACCCTTGAGCCCACGGGGACCCAACCAACTATGTTGGAACCCAGGCTCGGGAGGCACCTCCGTGGTGGCATGCAGATCTTTGTCAAGACCATAGACATGTGAGGTTAGATGAGGACCAGAAGACGGCAACCCTCGGCGGGATCCCAGCCGAGGGAACCCACAAGACCCCCGGCAAGCGCCTTGCCGGGAACGACTGCAACGCCATGGCAAGACCCTTGCTGAGCCCCCGGCAAGGCCCTTGCCGAAGACATTAGCGAGGCCACAGCCAGGCCCGCGTCGACCAGGACTCCACTGCCGTCTGCATGCAGCTGCCAGCCCAACCAGCTGGGCAGGCACCTGCGTGGCAACATGCAGCTTCCAGGCCAAATCAGCAAGCTCCTACGTGATGGCATGCAGATCTTCGTGAAGACCCTACCACCGCGCCACCTCAGCTGCCTGCCTGCCTACATGGCACCGCACGCATCGCTGGCCAGGGCGCGTGTCGGAGCAAGGAGGAGCGGCGACGGACGGGACGGGCCTCACTCCCGTCCCCGATAAAGCTAAGGGACACCTAAGCGATGCATTAAATGCGCCTTGTCCTGTAATACGGGCGATAAGCTCGCAGTACTGTAGACCTTTCCACCTCCTATGTGCCACTATGGCAGCCGCTTTCGACTATAAAAGGAGGCCCATGGCGTACTGGAGAGGGATTCGGCTCTTTGGAACGACTCAGCGACCGTAGCTAGTTCGAAAGCTCAAGAACACTCAATACATCCAGCAAAGCAGGACTAGGGTTTTACGCATCCTCGCGGCCCGAACCTGGGTAAACAATCCGTGTGCTTCCTGTTAGACCTGCTCTTCTCACAACCCCGCGCCCGGCCAACCATAGTAGGGATTCTTGTGATCCCATAGGTGTCGTTTTCCACCGACAAATAGTGCCTCAACGGGTTCTAGAGTTAAAGAAGTCGGTGGCTCGTGCTGGCACCGGCATGGTCCTTGCTCGTGCAAAAGCTTTCCTGCCTGAGATGGACCCTTGAGAGATGGTTGGTGGCTTTCCTCAATTTAATATTGATGACACATAATTCTCTCTAGAGGATTTTGCATGCTGTGTGAAGGAAACACGGGTAGCGGCGACTCAAACGGTAGAAGAGCTATACTTGGTGAAATATTAACCTGGCTACTCTGTGGATAACAAGCGCATTCACCTGCCCAAGTTTAAGTTACATGTGCTGACTGTGGCTCATCGTAAGCAAACTTTCGATCTTGATGTTGACTCCTCTGCTATAATCACAAATGACTCAATGTTCCGAGCTTTTTCCACTATCCAGTGCGCTCCAAGGGACCTCCAGACCGAGTAGGATGAGTCAGTGTAAGCTAACCCGACGGCGACTGATGCGGAAGGCCAACACAAAGACGTCAACCCAGCGACCTCTCAGGCAGGTTTGAACGAGTAGCCGCCTTGAACATTTTGCTTGATATTAGCCTGGCTTGGGCTTGTAATAGTGTAGAAGAATACTTGCTTTATCTGTCACTGGTACAGTGAGGTGCGATACAAATGGTTTTTAACCCCTTTTTGCGACGGCATTTGGAACCGTCGCCAAGTGAGTGACTGCGATAGGGGGGTCCTTCCCACACGACCCAGAAACCACCGGGGATAGGGAGCCTTGATGCATATACAGTACTTCCTACTTGTTTGTGCTCGCATTGCCATCACAGTTGGAATTCTGTGGTGCTACGTTTACGATGCGCGGCCCATCACAAGCGGTTCACGATTATAGAATGTGTATGATAAGCAGACAATCACACACATTCGCTTTTCCTAAACCGTATGCGATAACTAATCAAGAAGATTAGCTAATCGTCGTACGAGTGTCGGACAGGATTATGAAACGTCGGGCCGTCGTAACATCATCATACACGACAACTATCGCAGGCGCTATTTTGTGGTGCAACGTTTATGATGCATACCACATCAGAAACAATTCATGGTTGCGAATCATGTACGATAAGGCAACTATCACAAATGTTTAGTTTTCCCACGCCATTTGTCATATTGTCTAACATCGCACACGCTTTGCAAAGGGCAACTGTGTGCATGCTTGCACACTTTTCCTCTCTGTGAACCATGTCAGATTATGGTGTATATCGCAAACATTTGTGTTTTACCAACCGCGTGTGCCATAACGACTGGAGAGCATAATTTCACTGTAATTTAATTGCTGCTATTTCAAATTGTACCGGATTTGAATTTGAATGTACGATATAGCTTTATTCATATCCATCAGGTTCAAACAACCAATGCATTATTCGATTCATAGTTACATATGTTCAATAATTACGTAAGAACCAAATAAAGAATGATGAACCACAGTTGTATACTTGTACTATTAAAGGCAGTAAAGAAAGAGGCAAAATACATTCTGGTTACTGAACATGGTGAGGCGGAATGCCCATATTGTCCCCTCCTCCATGCAGAAGGCACGCACGACGTCCAACCCCTTATGATGGCCAACAGCCCATCCTTCACGGTCTTCATGAAAACATCTATATAATCATCATGTTCTGGTAGAAATACTTTAACCTTTGTATGTCCACCAATCATGTAGTTTGAGAGGTAATCTTGAGTAAATTGCTTTGGGAACCACTGCAACGGAAAAAGATTCAGACATTGTCATCTAACATAACTCATTATGGGCAGTAAAAAGAAGGCTGCATAACATCCTGCAGTTCGCTGTTGTCTTGGATAAAGTGTAAACAAATAGTTTAATTGCCATCTTTTGACCCATTTTACTAACAATTTTTATTAGCTTCCTCACTTGATGCTGGTTCATCGATATCTCATTGCCCCATACGCAGAAAGGGTCGAAGCGCGGATCTTTACCAATGACATATGTACCTAAAAGCACCAAGTTAATATTAGAAGCTAAACAACAATTGCACAATGATGTAGTACAACACTCTTTTATAATATCTTATAACATCCAATATACTCACATATTAGATGAGTTAACATCTTATATTATGGACCGGAAGGAGTTTATTTCATTTTTACAAATTATCGGCTGATTAACTGCTGATGTATCCATGGGTTAGAGTTAGTTTGAGCTAGTTTGGGCTCAAATAGCCCTAAAGTATATCCAAACATGAGGGCTAGGTTGATCTAGTTGCATCTAACCCACCCAAAAAAACATCCCACCAAAGAGGTGCTAATTGGAGCTAGTTCTCCTAGTGCATTTACTGTCAATCTAACCTTGTCATCCAAACACCGCTTTGGATGGAGTTAGTTCAGGGTTAGTCATGAGCTAGAAACTAATTCTAACCTCTAGCTAAGTTGAGTATCCAAGCAGGGCTGTGTTGTTGTTGTTGTTGTTGCTGCTCTTCTACGTATATCTAGACATCATCAGAACATTAAGGTAACACTCTTCCTTGTTGCTATGTAGCCTAGGATTGCATATTTAGACATTAAGTACAGTGCATGTTGCTATGTAGCCTCAAATATATTACATATGGACCTAGTTAACCTAGCGATAAATGGGTTACTGATATATTCAGTTAAAAGTCTAATTCACCCATTACTCCCTTATCAGCCCCTAGCCTATATGGTACCAACTACCGATATCCTGAACAATGAGTATATATAAGCCATGGGTTGAAACTAACCTCGATTGAAAATAGCTGCCATTCCCAAAATTGTCCTGTGTAGGTACATTGAGAGGCATGTTAAGCACAACAGGCTAAACATGAACCAAATATATCCATGGCAGACAAAATAATCTCCAAAAGATAGCTTTAGTGTGCAGGTTTAAGCATGCTAGTAAAGCAAAACAAGTGGAACGGTGTGTTAACTGCAACAGGCCTAACATTTAACAACAAGCAAACACAGTCATTCAAACTGGTATTTTGTCGGTCTAAGTACACTGGTTATTGTTAAATAAAAATGGAAAGGCGTGTGAACTACAAGATGCAGCAACCAAATGTAGTCATTCATAGTGGTATTGTTGAAACTGGTATTGATGTAATTGAACTGCACAGTTCATACTTGCACATATAGAACATCACGTTGTGAATAACTGGAATAAACAAGGCATACTACGAACAACCAAAGATAGCATTTGAAACTGGACATATGCTTACTACAAACAACCGAACAATCAAAAAACTTTAAAAGAGGCATATGCTAGCTATAACAGGCTTAACATCAAGCAAATATATGCATTCCTATCGGTATGTTTAAAACTGGATTGATGAAATGTACTGCATAGTAAAAAATTGCACATATAGAGCATCACATTGTGAACAACAGAAATAAACAAGGCATACTGCAAACAACCAAATATAGCAATTAAAACTAGACATATTCTCACTACACTACAAAAGGGACTGGACAAAAAAATCATGGGTTCCCCCTGTGAAGAGGCACGACAAAACAAATCATGGATTTCCTCACATGCCACGGACCCTGGATGCGCTCCATGTTGTCGCAGATGGGCTCCTTCCCCTTGGAAGAGCACAACTGTAGGATGCCCTCCCTGATGTCGCAGACGGGCTCTTTCCCCCTGGAAGAGCAGATGGGCTCTTTCCCCTTGGAAGAGCCGGAGAGGGTGCCCTCCTCGTGGTCGCCGTTGATGAGGTCTGACTTGGAAGTTGTGAATCCCAAGCCAGCATTGCAGAACGTGTCCTTTCGAAATGACAAAAGGGGCTCGATGGCGATGTAGGATGGCAAATTCTTGATAGCGAGCCAGAGGAGATCAACTGCGGGGGCATGGACGAGATCGACGGCGGTTGAACCCGAGGGGTTGGGGGTGGGCCACTTAACCTGTGACATAGCCCGCGTTAGGCCGTCGCTATCGACGGCCTCAATGTCGTAGCCAGCGTCCGCGACACACCCGCATACTCTAGCCCGCTAATTGAGTGCCTGTGGCCATTAATGGTCGTCAGCTTCCTCGGCAACGTCGGGCAAAGAGATCACGATACACCTCTTTTGGGCCAGTCACTCCTCGAGCTCCATGGTAAGCGTAGCCAGGCTTAGGCTGCGATGCTCTGGAGTGGGGGATGGGGATCTGTGGGAAAGGGGGCGTTTGGTAGGCGTTATCTAAGAAACTCAGGGCCGCCTGGGTATGGAGATTGGTGGGTAAGCTGCCCGGGCAAACCGGCAGATGTTGACAATGGAGCCTTGCAGCGGCGGTTGCGACCTTACAAGGGTTTCGAGCAAGGGAGGGTGTGTGTGTGTGTGCGCGCGCGCGTGCGCGCGTGCCCGAGGAGGTTTTGGTGTGTGTGCGTGCAAAGGGGGGTGTGTGTTTGAGGAAATGACGCGGCTACTGAAAATTTTACTACGCGGGAGTCAAACGCGGGAGTGAAATGCCGGGGCTATTGAAAATTTGGATGATGGTGAATTGCACATGGTCTGGAAATAACAACCGTGGGTTATGAAACAGAAAAATCCTCGAGGCGGGCAGATATTTTCGAGGGATGCAGGCGGGAGCGGGAACAAGGAACATCACACACGGTTGAAACATAATAACCGTGTGTTATTAAATAGAAAAAGTTGCAGGTGGGTAGATATTTTTGAGAGGGGAAGCCTTGTGGATCCCAATGTACTGTGCGGATGGGCGTGACAGGGGCACCGACGTGGCACACGGTTAGTGTGAGTGAACCGTGTCTGTTGCATCATCCGACTTGTCTAATGTTCATAAATTTGGCGAAAAATGACGCGGGAGAGGGTTAGAACACGAACACACTTGCATGTGGACCAAATATAGGTATGAAAAGGGTGGTTTGATGTTCAAATACCAAATGCAACTTCGGTATGGCACCTATCTCGCAAAGCACATGGTATTGCTTGCCCCCCTTGTGTCGGCAGGAAGGGAATCCTAAGCTATGAATGCATGCCCCCCCATGGAGGTTCACCAAGCAAAGTGCGAAGTAGCAGCCCCCCCACACACACCCACTTTCAGTCGGCGGGCTAGAGAGGCATATCACCAAGATGGATCGTAAAATGTACCAAGAATAGTCCACCTCGGTCGTACAATCTCTTTCTTGTTGTTGGTCAAAGTGATGGTCATCCATGCGACCCCGGAGATGGGCTAGCTCGCCAATAATCACACAAGTAGCTAGTCCCCGAAGACAACCACTGCCTGCGTATGGCCCAAACATATGTATGGAGAGGTGTGTTTGAATACACAATGGAACCACTTTGATGTGGCACCATGCTTTCGAACCAGAAATCCCCACACTGAGTGAGGGTTAGTTGAGGATGCCTATGTATGTCACACCACACTTCAAGCCGATGACGGGGATTCATGCATGCATGCGTGCATAGTATGCGCTCAAACTTAATAAGGTCTAAACTCATTATGACCTATACTACGATAACATGAACCAAAGGAAGAATCCGCCATGGTAACCTATCTTGTTGTCGGTCAAGGCGATCATGGATGTGCACGCGGGCCCACGAATATATAGGCTTGATGTAACAACCTGGATTTTGCCCTTTTCTTTTTCTCATGATTTTATTGGATTTATTGATTTGATTTGCTTTTCTGTGGCTATGTGGTTCTGAATCTTGGGAAGATCATGTCTTCCTAGGTTTTATAGTGGCTTGTCATCCTCCTCATCATCCCTCGATCATGTCATTTTAACCCTTGACCTAATCCAATATTGTTTTTCTAGGGAATATTCCTTTTCTACCCTTAAATCCCTAGGTTGTGAAGCAACCTGCATTTTTGTCACTCCCGAAATTCCCAAATAATTCTCATAAATTGTTTGGGTCATATATTCCTCAAATATGTCAAAATCCTTCCTTGGCATCATCAAAGATAATTCACAAATATTCCTTTTTGGATTTTGCCCTAAGTGGTGGTTTGAGAAGGAAGTGTCATTTATCTTTGCTTGATTGACCCCAAACTTTTTGGACATCTTTTCCTGTCCATATAATTGCATCATGCCAAAATCCAACTCAATTTGCCTAGTAAATATTCTTGAGCAATTTTTCAAAGTTCCTGTCCGAGGGAACTCATTGTGAAGGAAATATAAGCCAGGCATATCCGAATGAGTTGAAATTTTGCAAGATCCTCCATATGATCAAATCATCACTCTCCATTAAATATGTGCTCATGTAAATCATCTATGTGAGCCCAGCTCCAAATCCTGGTTTCTGGTTAGATTTTCAGTTTGTGAAGAAACTATATTTTATATTGCTTCATTTAAGCTGAAAATTTTTCAGGGCATTCTCCTATCCATATCAAATCCCTCCACCAAGTTTTGGCTCAGTCCATTACTCCATTTCCCCTGTGCAATTTTTCCAAAATTATGTCCAGAGAGATGCTTTGTGAAGCAAGTGCTATTTTCGTTCATCCAAATGGCATGAAACTTCTTGAGCATCTTCATATCTTCAAATAATTGGGCCATGCCCAATTTCAGCTCAACTTGCATCTTCATGTGAGTGCATCATCCAAATATCTAATTCTAGTCATTATGGTGGTTTCTACAGCAACCCCCATCTAAACTCCTCCTATTGAGCTGATTTTTGGTGATCAGCATCACCTTAATATGTGATAATCACCAGACAAATCACTTCCTTCGTTCCTATGCTTGTGTTCCCTCTGGACATCACAAGCAGGTTGCTACTGATCTGCTTTGGCTCCTCCTACTTTTCTCTTCTTTGCCCCTGGACCGAGTTGTTACCGCCTTTGAACTCAGGGTATCATGGCCATTCTACTAGAAACGGTTGGTCCGGCCAAAACGAGCTATTTGCTCCAGTGCGCGTGGTGATCACGCTTGCGTCATGCCTAATCGCGTGCTCTGGCTCGTTCTTGCCCCTATTCCCGTCGTCTCCCATGTCATCTCGACCTCAAGCCATATCCAGTAGCTAGCCCGTGCTCAACTGCGTCTCCCTGCGTCGCTGCCCCTCCCAGAATCTTTGCGGTGTGGTCTCCGTCGCCGTTCCCGTGCCGCGTCCAGCCACTGTCCACCATTAGTGCACTGCTTGAGCTCGCCCGTGAGCTCTCGAAGCCTCCTCCGCGGCCTATATAAGGACCTCCGAGGTGTTCCGCGGCTCCCAAGCCTCTCGCGGTTCCTCATTTGCCCCCGGAGTCGCCAAATCTCGCCGGAGTTCGTCGCCGTCCACCATTGCCGCCTCGGCCTCGGCTTGGTTCCGATCACCTCGAGCCTCCTCTCCTCCTCCTACCTTGTCCACCGAGTCCTCCTAGTTCCACTCAGCTGCCCCACCCACTTGCCCCCTCGCCGGAGCAGCCGCATCGCCGGAGAACCCCGCCACCCGAAGCTTCCTGTGCTCCCCATGGCGTTGCCCCTCCCCTCCTCCCCGCGCCTCACCGGTGGCCGTACTCCCTCCGGATGTGTGCGGTTGGCCGCTGCGGTCCCGCGGGTGGCCGCACCATGGCCGGAAGCCACCGGAGCTGGCCGGCCCCATGGCCTCTTCCTTCCCTGCCGCTACTCTGCTTCACGCGAGGCACATGCGCGGGAGGAAGGAGACGAGCGCCCGTGCTCCCCCCTGCCCGTGGGACCCCCCTGCAAGCCTCTCCTGCCCCGGGCCCAGGTACGTTAAATGGAGACGGTTTTTGCTCGTATACGTCTTCGAAGTCAGAAGGCGTATTATGTTTCTATTGCAGCTCAAAATATGTTTCTCTGTGCAGAAAACGTAATCTGCCCGAAGGCGTTTTCTATTTTCAGCCGCCAGGGACTTGTTGGTAATGAAAATATTCATAGATAGGTCCTAATCTTCTATGGTTATGCTCGATGATTATGTTGCACCTCCATGCTTATGTTGATATCATGCTCATGCATTGTAGTTCCATCATGTTATTTTATTATGACTCAGCTTATTGCATTCAAGTTTAACCGGATAATAATGAACTTGAACAGCCGTTGGTTGAGTCATGGTGCCACTGAATCAAGGTGACCAGTGCAACCACACTTGCCTTTATGGGAAGGACGTAACTAGGTCTATTGTCATGCCTCTTGCCGGTGCCTCCAACGAGGGAAGGTTATGGGCGCGCGCTACCCTGATCAGGTAGGCGGACATAAACCTTGTGTGCCCGTTGTTGATGTAAGGATCCTTGTCCCTATTTGGGACCGTTTATGTTTTGCCACGACGGTGGCCGTTGATGCCTTCGGTAGGCACGGGGCCACCCATGACTTAGCCCAAAGGGGAGTTGGTCGGAGTGGCCAGGAGAGTGTCATGGCAGTAGATTGGTTTTGTCGAAACACTGTTGGTCCACACGTATGGGAGTGCGAGGCCATGGGTTCCGTGGTGTGGGTATAGTGTGCTAACCTCTGCAGAGTGTGTGTTTAAATCTATCGATAGTCGCGCCCGCGGATATGGTCCCAGTTCGTAGTCGGTCACACTATGAGCCAACAATAATAATAAACTGATTAATAATAACCCCGGTTCGATGATGAGAAAATGGTTGGTTGTGGTCGTGAGAGGATCACGAAGGTATCGTGGATACCGAAGTTGATTGATATTTATGTGATTGCGAGATGATCACAGAGCTATCGTGGATACCGATGTTGGTAAGTTGATGCATGAGATGGTTACGAGGTAACTGCGAGCAAGAGTAAGTTGGTGCATGCGAATGTTAACTTGTTGCATGTAGTATCATCATGTTCATTTGCTCGTGCCATGCTAAAGTTGTATCATGTTCACCTTGTGCATGCCATGTTGTTATCTTAATGTCATGCTCATGATTGCTTTAACCTGCTAATGCCATGTTGTTGTTTGTCTTGATTGCTTTCGGTTATTGTGAGATTCCAAGTACATTCAATGTACTGACCTAGCGTGTCATGCCAGTTTGCAGGTCGTGCCTAATTGCTTGCTTGTTTGGTGTGGTTCCTGTGTTCGCGAGCTAGGATAAACGTTCCAGCCAGAGTCTCTGTGGATTGGAGTCCATCATCGTCGTTCGTTGTTGCACTGCCAGTAGAGGTTCTGGTGCCTCAAGTTGTTATGCTGCTTGCATCGAGCAACTATGGTTGGCGTAGCGTTGCCGTGCCAGTGTTATTCATTGTAATCCGGAGACCTTGTATTCCTATTCGTGTTGTAATAGAGAGCTGGTTTGTTCTACGCTAATCAGTGCCGTATTCCAGAAGACTTCACATCGATCTCTAGGCTGGAATACGGGGCGTTCCGGTTTCTCTGAGCCGGGGTGCCACACTTGACGCCGATAACCAAGCGAGGGAGTGTACTGTTCGAAGACAACCACTACATGCATATGTATGGAGGTGATGCGTGCATGCATGTTTGAATACCATTTCACAACATTGATGTGGCGTGTGCATAAAAAATCGTACAGTCCCCACACAGAGCGAGATCGGTTCATGACATGACGTGGTACTAGCCACGTCGACTCGATGGGAGGGATTCATGCGTACACATGCATGTGTGTGCTCAACTGTATCATGTCATCCCAGAGCATGAGCTATATATATATACATACATATATACTGTCGGGAATCGTAGCATAATTTAAAAAATTTCTACGCTCACCAAGATGCATCTATGGAGTGTACTAGCAACGAGGGGAAGGGAGTGCATCTACATACCCTTGTAGATCACGAGCGGAAGCGTTCCAATGAACGTGGATGACGGAGTCGTACTCGCCGTGATCCAAATCACCGATGACCGAGTGCCGAACGGACGGCACCTCCGCGTTCAACACACGTACGGTGCAGCGACGTCTCCTCCTTCTTGATCCAGCAAGGGGGAAGGAGAGGTTGATGGAGATCCAACAGCACGACGGCGTGGTGGTGGATGTAGCGGGTCTCCGGCAGGGCTTCGCCGAGCTTCTGCGAGAGAGAGAGAGAGAGGTGTTGCAGGGGAGGAGGGAGGCGCCCAAGGCTATAGGTTGCTGCCCTCCCTCCCCCCTTTTATATAGGCCCCCTGGGGGGGGGGGGGGCGCCGGCCCTGGAGATGGGATCTCATGGGGGGGGGGGGGCGGCGGCCAAAGGGGGGAAGGGGTTGCCTTGCCCCCCAAGGCAAGGGGGAAGCCCCCCACCCTAGGGTTCCCAACCCTAGGCGCATGGGGGGAGGCCCAAGGGGGGCGCCCCAGCCCACTAAGGGCTGGTTCCCTTCCACTTTCAGCCCACGGGGCCCTCCGGGATAGGTGGCCCCACCCGGTGGACCCCCGGGACCCTTCCGGTGGTCCCGGTACAATACCGGTAACCCTCGAAACTTTCCCGGTGGCCGAAACTTGACTTCCTATATATAATTCTTCACCTACGGACCATTCCGGAACCTCTCGTGACGTCCGGGATCTCATCCGGGACTCCGAACAACTTTCGGGTTTCCGCATACACATATCTCTACAACCCTAGCGTCATCGAACCTTAAGTGTGTAGACCCTACGGGTTCGGGAGACATGCAGACATGACCGAGACGCCTCTCCGGTCAATAACCAACAGCGGGATCTAGATACCCATGTTGGCTCCCACATGTTCCACGATGATCTCATCGGATGAACCACGGTGTCGAGGATTCAATCAATCCCGTATGCAATTCCCTTTGTCAATCGGTATGTTACTTGCCCGAGATTCGATCGTCGGTATCCCAATACCTTGTTCAATCTCGTTACCGGCAAGTCTCTTTACTCGTACCGCAATGCATGATCCCGTGACTAACGCCTTAGTCACATTGAGCTCATTATGATGATGCATTACCGAGTGGGCCCAGAGATACCTCTCCGTCACACGGAGTGACAAATCCCAGTCTCGATCCGTGCCAACCCAACAGACACTTTCGGAGATACCCGTAGTGCACCTTTATAGTCACCCAGTTACGTTGTGACGTTTGGCACACCCAAAGCACTCCTACGGTATCCGGGAGTTGCACGATCTCATGGTCTAAGGAAAAGATACTTGACATTGGAAAAGCTCTAGCGAACGAAACTACACGATCTTTTATGCTATGCTTAGGATTGGGTCTTGTCCATCACATCATTCTCCTAATGATGTGATCCCGTTATCAACGACATCCAATGTCCATAGTCAGGAAACCATGACTATCTGTTGATCAACGAGCTAGTCAACTAGAGGCTTACTAGGGACACATTGTGGTCTATGCATTCACACATGTATTACGATTTCCGGACAATACAATTATAGCATGAATAATAGACGATTATCATGAACAAAGAAATATAATAATAACCATTTATTATTGCCTCTAGGGCATATTTCCAACAGTCTCCCACTTGCACTAGAGTCAATAATCTAGTTACATTGTGATGAATCGAACACCCATTGCGTCCTGGTGTTGATCATGTTTTGCTCTAGGGAGAGGTTTAGTCAACGGATCTGCTACATTCAGGTCCGTATGTACTTTACAAATATCTATGTCTCCATTTTGAACACTTTCACGAATGGAGTTGAAGCGACGCTTGATATGCCTGGTCTTCCTGTGAAACCTGGGCTCCTTCGCAAGGGCAATAGCTCCAGTGTTGTCACAGAAGAGAGTCATCGGGCCCAACGCATTGGGAATCACCCCTAGGTCGGTAATGAACTCCTTCATCCAGACTGCTTCCTGTGCTGCCTCCGAGGCTGCCATGTTCTCCGCTTCACATGTAGATCCCGCCACGACGCTTTGCTTGCAACTGCACCAGCTTACTGCTCCTCCATTCAAAATATACACGTATCCGGTTTGTGACTTCGAGTCATCCAGATCTGTGTCGAAGCTAGCGTCGACGTAACCCTTTACGACGAGCTCTTCGTCACCTTCATAAACGAGAAACATATCCTTAGTCCTCTTCAGGTACTTCAGGATATTCTTGACCGCTGTCCAGTGTTCCATGCCGGGATTACTTTGGTACCTTCCTACCAAACTTACGACAAGGTTTACATCAGGTCTGGTACACAGCATGGCATACATAATAGACCCTATGGCCGAGGCATAGGGGATGACACTCATCTTTTCTATATCTTCTGCCGTGGTCGGGCATTGAGCCGTGCTCAATTGCACACCTTGTAATATAGGCAAGAACCCCTTCTTGGACTGATCCATACTGAACTTCTTCAATATCTTGTCAAGGTATGTACTTTGTGAAAGACCAATGAGGCGTCTTGATCTATCTCTATAGATCTTGATGCCTAATATATAAGCAGCTTCTCCAAGGTCCTTCATTGAAAAACACTTATTCAAATAGGCCTTTATACTTTCCAAGAATTCTATATCATTTCCCATCAATAGTATGTCATCCACATATAATATGAGAAATGCTACAGAGCTCCCACTCACTTTCTTGTAAACACAGGCTTCTCCATAAGTCTGTGTAAACCCAAACGCTTTGATCATCTCATCAAAGCGAATGTTCCAACTCCGAGATGCTTGCACCAGCCCATAGATTGAGCGCTGGAGCTTGCATACTTTGTTAGCATTCTTAGGATCGACAAAACCTTCCGGCTGCATCATATACAACTCTTCCTTAAGGAAGCCATTAAGGAATGCCGTTTTGACGTCCATCTGCCATATCTCATAATCATAGTATGCGGCAATTGCTAACATGATTCGGACGGACTTCAGCTTCGCTACGGGTGAGAAAGTCTCATCGTAGTCAACCCCTTGAACTTGTCGATAACCCTTAGCGACAAGTCGAGCTTTGTAGATGGTCACATTACCATCTGCGTCCGTCTTCTTCTTAAAGATCCATTTGTTTTCTATGGCTCGCCGCTCATCGGGCAAGTCAGTCAAAGTCCATACTTTGTTTTCATACATGGATTCTATCTCGGATTTCATGGCTTCTAGCCGTTTGTCGGAATCCGGGCCCGCCATCGCTTCTTCATAGTTCGAAGGTTCACCGTTGTCTAACAACATGATTTCCAGGACAGGGTTGCCGTACCACTCTGGTGCGGAACGTGTCCTTGTGGACCTACGAAGTTCAGTAACTTGATCCGAAGCTTCATGATCATCATCATTAACTTCCTCCCCAGTCGGTGTAGGCATCACAGGAACATTTTCCCGCGCTGCGCTACTTTCCGGTTCGGAAGGGGTGACTATCACTTCATCAAGTTCCACTTTCCTCCCACTCAATTCTTTCGAGAGAAACTCCTTCTCCAGAAAGGACCCGTTCTTGGCAACGAAGATCTTGCCTTCGGATCTGAGGTAGAAGGTATACCCAATAGTTTCCTTAGGGTATCCTATGAAGACGCATTTTTCCGACTTGGGTTCGAGCTTTTTAGGTTGAAGTTTCTTGACATAAGCATCGCATCCCCAAACTTTTAGAAACGACAGCTTAGGTTTCTTCCCAAACCATAATTCATACGGTGTCGTCTCAACGGATTTAGACGGAGCCCTATTTAAAGTGAATGCTGCAGTCTCTAAAGCATAGCCCCAAAATGAGAGCGGTAAATCGGTAAGAGACATCATAGATCGCACCATATCCAATAGAGTGCGATTACAACGTTCGGACACACCATTTCTCTGAGGTGTTCCAGGCGGCGTGAGTTGTGAAACTATTCCACATTTCCTTAAGTGTGTACCAAATTCGTGACTTAAATATTCTCCACCACGATCTGATCGTAAGAGTTTTATTTTCCTGTCACGTTGATTCTCAACTTCACTCTGAAATTCCTTGAACTTTTCAAAGGTTTCAGACTTGTGTTTCATTAGGTAGACATGCCCATATCTACTTAAATCATCAGTGAGAGTGAGAACATAACGATATCCTCCGCGAGCCTCAACACTCATTGGACCACACACATCGGTATGTATGATTTCCAATAAGTTGGTTGCTCGCTCCATTGTTCCGGAGAACGGAGTCTTGGTCATCTGACCCATGAGGCATGGTTCGCATGTGTCAAATGATTCGTAATCAAGAGACTCCAAAAGTCCATCTGCATGGAGCTTCTTCATGCGCTTGACACCAATGTGACCAAGGCGGCAGTGCCACAAGTATGTGGGACTATCGTTATCAACTTTACATCTTTTGGTATTCACACGATGAACATGTGTAACATCACGTTCGAGATTCATCAAAAATAAACCATTGACCAGCGGGGCATGACCATAAAACATATCTCTCAAATAAATAGAACAACCATTATTCTCGGATTTAAATGAGTAGCCATCTCGAATTAAATGAGATCCAGATACAATGTTCATGCTCAAAGCTGGCACTAAATAACAATTATTGAGGTTTAAAACTAATCCTGTGGGTAGATGCAGAGGTAGCGTGCCGACGGAGATCACATCGACCTTGGAACCATTCCCGACGCGCATCGTCACCTCGTCCTTCGCCAGTCTCCGTTTATTCCGTAGTTCCTGTTTTGAGTTACAAATATGAGCAACCGCACCGGTATCAAATACCCAGGAGCTACTACGAGTACTGGTAAGGTACACATCAATAACTTGTATATCACATATACCTTTGGTGTTGCCGGCCTTCTTCTTGTCCGCTAAGTATTTGGGGCAGTTCCGCTTCTAGTGACCACTTCCCTTGCAATAAAAGCACTCAGTCTCGGGCTTGGGTCCATTCTTTGACTTCTTCCCAGTAACTGGTTTACCGGGCGCGGCAACTCCCTTGCCGTCCTTCTTGAAGTTCTTCTTACCCTTGCCCTTCTTGAACTTAGTGGTTTTATTCACCATCAACACTTGATGTTCTTTTCTGATCTCTACCTCAGCTGATTTCAGCATTGAATATACCTCAGGAATGGTCTTTTCCATCCCCTGCATATTGTAGTTCATCACAAAGCTCTTGAAGCTTGGTGGAAGCGACTGAAGGATTCTGTCAATGACTGCGTCATCCGGGAGATTAACTCCCAGCTGAGTCAAGCGGTTGTGCAACCCAGACATTCTGAGTATGTGCTCACTAACAGAACTATTCTCCTCCATTTTACAGCTGAAGAACTTGTCGGAGACTTCATATCTCTCGACCCGGGCATGAGCTTGAAAAACCAGTTTCAGCTCCTCGAACATCTCATATGCTCCATGTTTCTCAAAACGCTTTTGGAGACCTGGTTCTAAGCTGTAAAGCATGCCGCACTGAACGAGGGAGTAATCATCAGCACGCTGCTGCCAAGCGTTCATAACGTCTTGGTTCTCAGGGATTGGTGCATCACCTAGCGGTGCTTCTAAGACATAATCTTTCTTGGCTACTATGAGGATGAGCCTCAGGTTCCGGACCCAGTCCGTATAGTTGCTGCCATCATCTTTCAGCTTGGTTTTCTCTAGGAACGCGTTGAAATTGAGGACAACGTTGGCCATTTGATCTACAATACATAGTGTAAAGATTTTAGACTAAGTTCATGATAATTAAGTTCATCTAATCAAATTATTTAATGAACTCCCACTCAGATAGACATCCCTCTAGTCATCTAAGTGAAACATGATCCGAGTTAACTAGGCCGTGTCCAATCATCACGTGAGACGGACTAGTCAAGATCGGTGAACATCTCCATGTTGATCGTATCTTCTATACGACTCATGCTCGAACTTTCAGTCCTCCGTGTTCCGAGGCCATGTCTGTACATGCTAGGCTCGTCAAGTCAACCTAAGTGTATTGCATGTGTTCCGAGGCCATGTCTGTACATGCTAGGCTCGTCAACACCCGTTGTATTCGAACGTTAGAATCTATCACACCCGATCATCACGTGGTGCTTCGAAACAACGAACCTTCGCAACGGTGCACAGTTAGGGTGAACACTTTCTTGAAATTATTATAAGGGATCATCTTACTTACTACCGCCGTTCTAAGCAAATAAGATGCAAAAACATGATAAACATCACATGCAATCAAATAGTGACATGATATGGCCAATATCATCATGCTCCTTTGATCTCCATCTTTGGGGCACCATGATCATCTTCGTCACCGGCATGACACCATGATCTCCATCATTATGTCTTCATGAAGTCGTCACGCCAACGATTACTTCTACTTCTATGGCTAACGCGTTTAGCAACAAAGTAAAGTAATTTACATGGCGTTATTCAATGACACACAGGTCATACAAAATAATAAAGACAACTCCTATGGCTCCTGCCGGTTGTGATACTCATCGACATGCAAGTCGTGATTCCTATTACAAGAATATGATCAATCTCATACATCACATATATCATTCATCACATATATCATTCATCACATATATCATTCATCACATCTTCTGGCCATATCACATCACATAGCACTTGCTGCAAAAACAAGTTAGACGTCCTCTAATTGTTGTTGCAAGTTTTTACGTGGTTTGTAGGTTTCTAGCAAGAACGTTTCTTACCTACGTATGACCACAACGTGATTTGCCAATTTCTATTTACCCTTCATAAGGACCCTTTTCATCGAATCCGTTCCGACTAAAGTAGGAGAGACAGACACCCGCTAGCCACCTTATGCAACTAGTGCATGTCAATCGGTGGAACTTGTCTCACGTAAGCGTACGTGTAAGGTCGGTCCGGGCCGCTTCATCGTACAATGCCGCCGAAACAAGAAAAGACTAGTAGCGGCAAGAAGAATTGGCAAATTCAACGCCCACAACTGCTTTGTGTTCTACTCGTGCATAGTAACTACGCATAGGCCTGGCTCATGATGCCACTGTCGGGAATCGTAGCATAATTTAAAATTTTTCTACGCTCACCAAGATGCATCTATGGAGTGTACTAGCAATGAGGGGAAGGGAGTGCATCTACATACCCTTGTAGATCGCGAGCGGAAGCGTTCCAATGAACGTGGATGACGGAGTCGTACTCGCCGTGATCCAAATCACCGATGACCGAGTGCCGAACGGACGGCACCTCCGTGTTCAACACACGTACGGTGCAGCGACGTCTCCTCCTTCTTGATCTGGCAAGGGGGAAGGAGAGGTTGATGGAGATCCAACAGCACGACGGCGTGGTGGTGGATGTAGCGGGTCTCCGGCAGGGCTTCGCCGAGCTTCTAGGAGAGAGAGAGAGAGGTGTTGCAGGGGAGGAGGGAGGCGCCCAAGGCTGCAGGTTGCTGCCCTCCCTCCCCCCCTTTTATATAGGCCCCCTGGGGGGGGGGCGCCGGCCCTGGAGATGGGATCTCATGGGGGGGCGGCGGCCAAAGGGGGGAAGGGGTTGCCTTGCCCCCCAAGGCAAGGGGGAAGCCCCCCACCCTAGGGTTCCCAACCCTAGGCGCATGGGGGGAGGCCCAAGGGGGGCGCCCCAGCCCACTAAGGGCTGGTTCCCTTCCACTTTCAGCCCACGGGGCCCTCCGGGATAGGTGGCCCCACCCGGTGGACCCCCGGGACCCTTCCGGTGGTCCCGGTACAATACCGGTAACCCTCGAAACTTTCCCGGTGGCCGAAACTTGACTTCCTATATATAATTCTTCACCTACGGACCATTCCGGAACCTCTCGTGACGTCCGGGATCTCATCCGGGACTCCGAACAACTTTCGGGTTTCCGCATACACATATCTCTACAACCCTAGCGTCACCGAACCTTAAGTGTGTAGACCCTACGGGTTCGGGAGACATGCAGACATGACCGAGACGCCTCTCCGGTCAATAACCAACAACGGGATCTGGATACCCATGTTGGCTCCCACATGTTCCACGATGATCTCATCGGATGAACCACGGTATCGAGGATTCAATCAATCCCGTATGCAATTCCCTTTGTCAATCGGTATGTTACTTGCCCGAGATTCGATCGTCGGTATCCCAATACCTTGTTCAATCTTGTTACCGGCAAGTCTCTTTACTCGTACCGCAATGCATGATCCCGTGACTAACGCCTTAGTCACATTGAGCTCATTATGATGATGCATTACCGAGTGGGCCCAGAGATACCTCTCCGTCACACGGAGTGACAAATCCCAGTCTCGATCCGTGCCAACCCAACAGACACTTTCGGAGATACCCGTAGTGCACCTTTATAGTCACCTAGTTACGTTGTGACGTTTGGCACACCCAAAGCACTCCTACGGTATCCGGGAGTTGCATGATCTCATGGTCTAAGGAAAAGATACTTGACATTGGAAAAGCTCTAGCAAACGAAACTACACGATCTTTTATGCTATGCTTAGGATTGGGTCTTGTCCATCACATCATTCTCCTAATGATGTGATCCCGTTATGAACGACATCCAATGTCCATAGTCAGGAAACCATGACTATCTGTTGATCAACGAGCTAGTCAACTAGAGGCTTACTAGGGACACGTTGTGGTCTATGCATTCACACATGTATTACGATTTCCGGACAATACAATTATAGCATGAATAATAGACGATTATCATGAACAAAGAAATATAATAATAACCATTTATTATTGCCTCTAGGGCATATTTCCAACATATACCATATTACAAACAAAAAATAATCGCCTCCAAAATCAAATTAGCCTCTCTCATTGTCAGGCAAAGTAGAGATGGACCAAGCGGGCCCACAGATGGAAAGCATCGATATCACTGATAACAGCTTAAGTGGGTGTGAGAGGACAACCAACATCGCTTTGCATGTGGGCCAAACATATGTTGAATACCCAAAATGCACAACTTTGATGTGGCACATGCCTCGAAAACCGTAAAGTCCCCACACAGAGCGAGGTTCATGAAGCGTACTACATTTGATGGTCCCCTTCCCCCTCTTTGATGCATACTATATGCTCCTACCGTAGTACAACCCAAAAATAATCCTCCTTGATGGTGAAATTAATTAACCTTTCCCGATGTAGGCCAAAGTGATGCATGCATAGACGATGGCCTCGTGGGCCCACAGATGGAAGCTTCACATGTGAGTGTCCTAGGATAACCACCTCCTGCATGCATGTGGCCCAAAGAGGTGTTGTGTGATGTTTGAATAGCCAATTTCACAACTTTGATGTGGCACGTGCCTCGGAAACCGAAAAGTCCCGACACTGAGTGAGGTGTACTTCTTCACAGACGCGTACGTATAGTATATATGCTAGTCCCCTTCCACCTCTTCGACGCGTACTATATACTCCCACCATAACACAAACAAAGAAGATTCTACCTTGCTGGTCAAATTAACCTCTCTGCCGGTGATACGTCCATTTTGCATCATGCTTTTATATTGATATTTATTGCATTATGGGCTATTATTACACATTATAGCACAATACTTATGCCTTTTCTCTCTTTTTACAAGGTTTACATGAAGAGGGAGAATGCCGACAGCTGGAATTCTGGACTAGAAAAGGAGCAAATCTGATAGACCTATTCTACACAAATCCAAAAGTCCTGAAAATTTACGGAGAATTATTTTGGAATATAAAAAATATTGGGAGAAGAAAGCACCAGAGGGGACCCACTAGGCATCCATAAGGGTGGGGGTGCGCCCTACCCCCCGGGCACGCCCCCCTGCCTTGTGGGCCCCTGGCAAGCCCCCGGTGCCCATCTTCTGCTATATGAAGGGTTTTTACCTAAAAAAAACAAGAGGAAGCTTTCGGGATGAAGCGCCGCCGTCTCAAGGCGGAAATTGGGCAGAACAAATCTAGGGCTCCGGCAGAGCTGTTCTGCCGGGGAAACTTCCCTCCCGCAGGGGGAAATCAAAGCCATCATCATCACTAACGATCCTCTTATCGAGAGGGGGTCAATCTCCATCAACATATTCACCAGCACCATCTCCTCTCAAACCCTAGTAAATCTCTTGTATCCGATCTTTGTCTCAAAACCTCAGATTGGTACCTGTGGGTTGCTAGTAGTTTTGATTACTCCTTGTAGTTCATGCTAATTGGTTTATTTGGTGCAAGATCATATGTTCAGAGCCTTAATGATAATTAATACTCCTCTGATTATGAACATGAATATGGTTTGTGAGTAGTTACGTTTGTTCCCGAGGACATGGGAGAAGTCTTGTTATAAGTAATCATGTGAATTTGTGATACGTCTCCAACGTATCTATAATTTTTGATTGTTCCATCCTATTATATTATCTGTTTTGGATGTTTAATGGGCTTTAATATGCTCTTTTATATTATTTTTGGGACTAACCTATTAACCAAAGGCCCAGTGCAAATTGTTGTTTTTTGCCTATTTCAGTGTTTCGCAGAAAAGGAATATCAAACGGAGTCCAAACGGAACGAAACCTTCGCGAGGATCTTTTTTGGAACAAACGCAATCCAGGAGACTTGGAGTGGACGTCAAGGAAGCAACAAGGCGGCCATGAGGTAGGAGGGCGCGCCCAGGGGGGTAGGCGTGCCCCCACCCTCGTAGGCCCCTCGCAACTCCACCGACCTACTTCTTTTGCCTATATATACTCTTATACCATGAAAACATCAAGGGGAGCCACGAAACCACTTTTCCACCGCCGCAACCTTCTGTACACGTGAGATCCCATCTTGGGGCCTTCTCCGGCGCTCCGCCGGAGGGGGGTCCGATCACGGAGGGCTTCTACATCAACACCATAGACGCACCAATGATGTGTGAGTAGTTTACCACAGACCTTCGGGTCCATAGTTATTAGCTAGATGACTTCTTCTCTCTCTTTGGATCTCGATACAAAGTTCTCCTCGATCTTCTTGGAGATCTATTCGATGTAATTCTTTTTGCGGTGTGTTTGTCGAGATCCGATGAATTGTGGGTTTATGATCAAGATTATCTATGAACAATATTTGATTCTTCTCTGAATTCTTATATGCATAATTTAATATCTTTGCAAGTCTCTTCGAATTATCAGTTTGGTTTGGCCTACTAGATTGATCTTTCTTGCAATGGGAGAAGTGCATAGCTTTGGGTTCAATCTTGCGGTGCTCGATCCCAGTGATAGAAAGGGAAACGACATGTATTGTATTATTGCCATCGAGGATAAAAAGATGGGGTTTATATCATATTGCTTGAGTTTATCCCTCTACATCATGTCATCTTGCCTAATGCGTTACTCTGTTCTTATGAACTTAATACTCTAGATGCATGCTGGATAGCGGTCGATGTGTGGAGTAATAGTAGTAGATGCAGAATCGTTTCGGTCTACTTTACACGGACGTGATGCCTATGTTTATGATCATGCCTAGATATTCTCATAACTATGCGCTTTTCTATCAATTGCTCGACAGTAATTTGTTCACGCACCGTAATATATGCTATCTTGAGAGAAGCCACTAGTGAAACCTATGGCCCCTGGGTCTACTTTACATCAGATAAGTTTCCATTCTACAATTCTAGTTTACTATTTATTTTGCAATCTTTATTTTCCAATCTATACAACAAAAATACCAAAAAAATATTTATCTTATTATCTATATCAGATCTCACTTTTGCAAGTGGCCATGAAGGGATTGACAACCCCTTTATCGCGTTGGTTGCAAGGTTCTTGATTGTTTATGCAGGTACTGGGCGATTTGCGTGTATTCTCCTACTGGATTGATACCTTGGTTCTCAAAAACTGAGGGAAATACTTACGCTACTTTGCTGCATCACCCTTTCCTCTTCAAGGGAAAACAAACGCATGCTCAAGAGGTAGCAAGAAGGAGTTCCGGCGTCGTTGCCGGGGAGATCTACGCACAAGTCAAGACATACCAAGTACCCGTCACAAACTCTTCTCCCTCGCATTACATTATTTGCCATTTGCCTCTCGTTTTCTTCTCTCCCACTTCACCCTTGCCGTTTTATTCGCCCTTTTTCCGTCCGCTTCTTTCCGCTTGCTTCTTGTTAGTCTGTGTGTTAGTTCATTTGTTTTTCCGTTGTGGCCAGTCCTTCTATCGTTGTTAGTACTCCCGATCATGAAGTCCTTAATTTTAAACAAAGGGAGGGAGAAAATCTAAAAGATGCTTGGTATAGAATTTGCAATGCCCAGAATAGATCCACTAGGAAGCAATCTACTTTCATTCTTCTTCGCAATTTTTATGTAGGCATCACTCCTTGGAACAGATATATTCTTGACACCATTACCGGAGGAAATTTCTTGGGTAGCCATACATTTGATTCTTATAATGCTATGATAGATTTGTTTGGCCCGCCCCCTCTTTTGGTTAATGGAACTATTTTAACTTTGGAACATGTGATGCAAAGGCTTGAAATTATTGAAAATAAAGTTGCCACTGTAGAGTTGATTGAGAATTTGGATAAAAAGATCAACAACCAAATTACCCAATATGGATCTAAGGTAGGAGTTATTCTGAAATTTTTTCGAGAAAAAGAACACATAGTTAATGAAAAGATAGATCAAGATTCCACTAGAATTGATAAACTTGAGGATATTATTACCATCTAAGGGTCCGCCTTTTCTGCCGTGAGAAACACTTCAAATCCTCCTACTACTAAATTTGCCAAATTTATGTATGTTCCTAAAAATAAAGGTGAATCTTCTAGTAAGGAAAATGAGGATCTCAAATCAATAAGTGTTCACCCCAACTTTTTCGCTATCATTAAGGAACCTTTTGTTACAAATGAATTTCTTGATTTCTTGCCTAGGAGTTTTATCATTAATAAAAATAAGGAAACTCCTAAGGGTTATAAGTGTTCAATTGAAGAATTGCATACCAAAGATGACAATACGTAGATCTATTCTTGTTTTTATGCCTAGCTAGGGGTGTTAAACGATAGCGCTTGTTGGGAGGCAACCCAATTTTATTTTTTTGTTCCTTGCTTTTTGTTCTTGTTTAGTAATAAATAATTCATCTAGCCTCTGTTTAGATGTGTTTTTATGTTTTAATTAGTGTTTGTGCCAAGTAGAACCAATAGGATCTTCTTGGGTGATAGTTGTTTGATCTTGCTGAAAAAGACAGAAATTTTGCGCTCACGAAAGCAATTGTTAAAATTCACCAGAAGGTGATAAAATACTAATTCTTTTTGCAGTAGATAAATATACAAATTATCCAGGTTGTCCTAGTTTTTCAGAATTTTTGGATTTCCATAAGTATTCGAACAAATCATATTGCTACAGACTGTTCTGTTTTTGACAGATTCTGTTTTTCGTGTGTTGTTTGCTTATTTTAATGAATCGATGTCTAGTATCGGGGGGTATGAACCATAGAGAAGTTGGAATACAGTAGGTTTAACACCAATATAAATAAATAATGGGTTCATTACAGTACCTTAAAGTTGTGGTTTGTTTTCTTATACTAACGGAGCTCATGAGATTTTCTGTTGAGTTTTGTGTTGTGAAGTTTTCAAGTTTTTTGGTAAAGATTTGATGGATTTTGGAATATGGATTGGCAAGAGCCTAAGCTTGGGGATGCCCAAGGCACCCCAAGGTAAAATTGAAGGACAACCAAAAGCCTAAGCTTGGGGATGCCCCGGAAGGCATCCCCTCTTTCATCTTCGTCTATCGGTAACTTTACTTGAGGCTATATTTTTATTCACCACATGATAGGTGTTTTGCTTGGAGCGTCTTGTATGATTTGAGACTTTGCTTTTTAGTTTACCACAATCATCCTTGCTGTACACACCTTTTGGAGAGACACACATGAATCGGAACTTATTAGAATACTCTATGTGCTTCACTTATATCTTTTGAGCTAGATAATTTTGCTCTAGTGCTTCACTTATATCTTTTAGAGCACGGTGGTGGTTTTATTTTATAGAAATTATTGATCTCTCATGCTTCACTAATATTATTTTGAGAGTCCTTTAGAACAGCATGGTAATTTGCTTTGGCTATAAAATTAGTCTTAATATGATAGGCATCCAAGATGGGTATAATAAAAACTTCCATATAGAGTGCATTGAATGTGATGAGAAGTTTGATACTTGATGATTGTTTTGAGATATGAAGATGTTAATATTAGAGTCATGCTAGTTGAGTAATTGTGAATTTGAGAAATACTTGTGTTGGAGTTTTCAAGTCCCGTAGCAAGCACGTATGGTAAACTTTGTGTGACAAATTTCAAGCATGAGGTGTTTCTTTGATTGTCCTCCTTATGAGTGGCGGTCGGGGATGAGCGATGGTCTTTTCCTACCAATCTATCCCCCTAGGAGCATGCGCGTACTGCTTGGTTTTTGATGACTTGTAGATTTTTGCAATAAGTATGTGAGTTCTTTATGACTAGTGTTGAGTCCATGGATTATACGCACTCTCACCTTTCCATCATTACTAGCCTCTTCGGTACCGTGCATTGCCCTTTCTCACCTTGAGAGTTGGTGCAAACTTTGCCGGTGCATCCAACCCCTGTGATATGATACGCTCTGTCACACATAAACCTCCTTATATCTTCCTCAAAACAGCCACCATACCTACCTATTATGGCATTTCCATAGCCATTTCGAGATATATTGCCATGCAACTTTCCACCGTTCCGTTTAATATGACACACTTCATCATTGTCATATTGCCTTGCATGATCATGTAGTTGACATCGTATATGTGGCAAGGCCACCATGCATATTTTCATACATGTCACTCTTGTTTGATTGCCCATCCCGGTACACCGCCGGAGGCATTCATATAGAGTCATACTTTGTTCTAGTATCGAGTTGTAATCTTTGAGTTGTAAATAAATAGAAGTGTGATGATCATCATTAATAGAGCATTGTCCCATAACAAAGAAAAAAAAGAAATAAAAGGGACAATGCTACTATCCTTTTTCCACACTTGTGCTTCAAAGTAGCACCATGATCTTCATGATAGAGAGTCTCTTATATTGTCACTTTCATATACTAGTGGGAATTTTTGGTTATAGAGCTTGGCTTGTATATTCCAACAATGGACTTCCTCAAATGCCCTAGGTCTTCGTGAGCAAGCAAGTTGGATGCACACCCACTTAGTTTCTTTTGTTGAGCTTTCATACATTTATAGCTCTAGTGCATCCATTGCATGGCAATCCCTACTCCTTGCATTGACATCAATTGATGGGAATCTCCACAGCCCGTTGATTAGCCGCGTCAATGTGAGACATTTTCTTTTTTGTCTTCTCCACACAACCCCATCATTATATTCTATTCCACCCATAGTGCTATGTCCATGGCTCACGCTCATGTATTGCGTGAAAGTTGAAAAAAGTTTGAGAATACTAAAGTATGAAACAATTCTTGGCTTGTCATCGGGGTTGTGCATGATGAGAGCATTTTGTGTGACGAAAATGAAGCATAGCCGAACTATATGATTTTGTAGGGATAAGCTTTCTTTGGCCATGTTATTTTGAGAAGACATAATTGCTTAGTTAGTATGCTTGAAGTATTATTATTTTTATGTCAATATTAAACTTTTGTCTTGAATCTTTCGGATCTGAACATTCATGCCACAATAAAGAAAATTACATTGAAAATTATGTTAGGTAGCATTCCACATCAAAAATTCTGTTTTTAACATTTACCTACTCGAGGACGAGCAGGAATTAAGCTTGGGGATGCTTGATACGTCTCCAACGTATTTATAATTTTTGATTGTTCCATGCTATTATATTATCTGTTTTCGATGTTTAATGGGCTTTAATATGCTATTTATATTATTTTTGGGACTAACCTATTAACAGAAGGCCCAGTGCAAATTGTTGTTTTTTTTGCCTATTTTAGTGTTTCACAGAAAAGGAATATCAAACGGAGTCCAAACAGAACGAAACCTTCGCGAGGAACTTTTTTTTGGAACAAACGCAATCCAGGAGACTTGGAGTGGATGTCAAGGAAGCAACAAGGCGGCCACGAGGTAGGAGAGCACGCCCAGGGGGGTAGGCGCGCCCCCACCCTCGTAGGCCCCTCGCAGCTCCATCAACCTACTTCTTTCGCCTATATATATACTCTTATACCCTGAAAACATCAAGAGGAGCCACGAAACCACTTTTCCACCGCCGCAACCTTCCGTACCCGTGAGATCCCATCTTGGGGCCTTTTTCGGTGCTCCGCCGGAGGGGGATTCGATCACGGAGGGCTTCTACATCAACACCATAGCCTCTCGGATGATGTGTGAGTAGTTTACAACAGACCTTTGGGTCCATAGTTATTAGCTAGATGGCTTCTTCTCTCTGTTTGGATCTCAATAGAAAGTTCTCCTCGATCTTCTCGGAGATCTATTTGATGTAATTCTTTTTGCGGTGTGTTTGTCGAGATCCGATGAATTGTGGGTTTATGATCAAGATTATCTATGAACAATATTTGATTCTTCTCTGAATTCTTATATGCATGATTTAATATCTTTGCAAGTCTCTTCGAATTATCAGTTTGGTTTGGCCTACTAGATTGATCTTTCTTGCAATGGGAGAAGTGCTTAGCTTTGGGTTCAATCTTGCGGTGCTCGATCCCAGTGACAGAAAGGGAAATGACACGTATTGTATTGTTGCCATCGAGGACAAAAAGATGGGGTTTATATCATATTGCTTGAGTTTATCCCTCTACATCATGTCATCATGCCTAATTCGTTACTCTGTTCTTATGAACTTAATACTCTAGATGCATGCTAGATAGCGGTCGATGTGTGGAGTAATAGTAGTAGATGCAGAATCGTTTCGGTCTACTTGACACGGATGTGATGCCTATGTTCATGATCATGCCTAGATATTCTCATAACTATGCGCTTTTCTATCAATTGCTCGACGGTAATTTGTTCACCCACCGTAATATATGCTATCTTGGGAGAAGCCACTAGTGAAACCTATGGCCCCTGGGTCTACTTTACATCATATAAGTTTCCAATCTACAATTCTAGTTTACTATTTATTTTGCAATCTTTATTTTCCAATCTATACAACAAAAATACCAAAAAAATATTTATCTTATTATCTTTATCAGATCTCACTTTTGCAAGTGGCCGTGAAGGGATTGACAACCCCTTTATCTCGTTGGTTGCAAGGTTTTTCATTGTTTGTGCAGGTACTAGGCGATTTGCGTGTAGTCTCCTACTAGATTGATACCTTGGTTCTCAAAAACTGAGGGAAATACTTACGCTACTTTGCCGCATCACCCATTCCTCTTCAAGGAAAAAACAACGCATGCTCAAGAGGTAGCAATTTGGTATTCGTTCGATATTTTGATGGGATGTATGTTGTCTCTCCTCTAGTGGTGTTATGTGAACGTCGACTACATGACACTTCACCATGATTTGGGCCTAGGGGAAGGCATTGGGAAGTAATAAGTAGATGATGGGTTGCTAGAGTGACAGAAGCTTAAACCCTAGTTTATGCGTTGCTTTGTAAGGGGCTGATTTGGATCCATATGTTTCATGCTATGGTTAGATTTATCTTAATTCTTCTTTTGTAGTTGCAAATGCTTGCGAGAGGGGTTAATCATAAGTGGGAGGCTTGTCTAGGTAAGGACAACACCCAAGCACCGGTCTACCCACATATCAAATTATCAAAGTAACGAACGCGAATCATATGAGCATGACAAAAACTAACTTGACAGCAATTCCCATGTGTCCCCGGGAGCGCTTTGCTTTATATAAGAGTTCGTCCAGGCTTGTCCTTTGCTACAAAAAGGATTGGGCCACCATGTCGCTGTCGGTGTTCTGGGAACCAGGGTACCCAGACTTGCCTGCCTGCGGCCCATGGAGTGGCCCCGACGACGGCCTGGTATGGCCCATCTTCAGCATCGACAAAGCAAGACCCTTGCGGGGGCCAAGCCTCGCGAGGCGACCGACGCCAAGACCTCCAGAGGGAGCGACCTCCCTCGGCCGAGTCCTGAGGAGTGGAGATTACTATACAGGTGCTCACCTCATGAGCTTAAGGTGACGTAAGCCATGACGACCAAGGCCAGGCGGGCGCCAGCGGGCGCAATATAGCAGGTTTCCTCTTTGGTGCTAAGGAGGCAAGCGCAGGCGTGGAGTCCCGAGGAATCAGCCAAAGGTTTCCATTCCCGTGCTACAACACCAAGACTGCCGGGACGGAGGTCATCGCCGAGCCCACCACGACGTCATGACCAGAAGCTTTGCAGGCGAAGACCACCTTTCGTCAGGATAAGATGTACTATTTGTCTTCCTTCGAACTTGGTCGTTGTGGGATCCCTTCCAGCCTTCATTTTCAAGGAAGAGGACCAAGGCCACTATGAGTATAGGCTAACCACCACTATAGAAGGGAGGGATCCGATCCGAACCCCCACCAGCTCACACCAACACAAGAACAGACCTCCTGAGGTAGTTCTTCCCCTGTACTAGTTCATCCCCAGCCCACCGCGAAGCCAATCCACCCCAAAGCAGGAGTAGGGTATTACACCGCAAGGTGGCCCGAACCTGGGTAAACTGTTGTGCCCCTTTCCTTTCCCGTTCATCGAGCTAGGCTATGAGAGTGTCTAGTTGGTAGGCTGGGGAGATTGAGTTCTTCGCACGCCCCCCATAGTTCAAATCTTTCTTGGGTCTGCGGAGCCCCAAATCCGACATTTGGCGCGTCACGTAGGGGTGCGTGGGAGCCTCTCTCCCGCCGGTTGATTCGCCACCGCTCCGCCATTCTCATGGCTGATGCTCGTCGAGTTCGTGCTGAGCGCCGGGCTGCCCTCGCCGCCTGCGTCACCCAGACAGCACCTGCGGGCGATGGCGCCCCCTATCGTTCCCCATCGCCTGCGGCAAACACCGCCACTGGCCCCGCGGCCCATGAGCAGCAGGCTTCGTCGCTGCAGTCTTCTGTGCATCGTGATGGACGCACCGCCACTCCATCGCTGACTCCAGCGGCTGCTTCATCCTCCCCTGCTCGTCGTGGGCCGGCGAACACGCATGCTACGTTGCTCATGGCACGCGAGCTTCTGCGCTATCGCCCGAGCGATGACCTCTATGAGGACTGGCTGGAACGCATCACCGAGCTTGTCAGTGCCGCTGGAGAGGCCCCTGCACTGTCTCGCCCGCTGCCTCCCCCTCCGCCTCTTGCGGGCGACGTGGCCCACGGTGCGCCTCCTCCACCTCCCAGGCAAGATGCCATCCTCGAGCCAAGGCGTGAGGCCCCTCGGTGCGACCTGCCTCATAGGATGCCGACGCGTGACAAAGAAAGCTGTCAAGTGGTGCAGCAGCCCCAAGGAGAGGTGCGTGCGCTCCCAGCACCGCCATGTCAAGACCGCGTGCTGCCCGAGGCAGCGGTGAGCGAGTGCCAAGACCAGGCTCCCCCTCTACGGCGGGCTCCCATGAGCGCGGTGGGCTGTCATGCCTCAAGATTCCCAAGGTGTCGGATGAGGCCATCAGTTCGGCGTTCACTGATGGCGTCCAGGATGTCAAGATGAAGGACGAGCTCGCCATACACGAGGACTTGTGCTCGGGTCTGAAGATGTTCAACATGGCAACTAGATGCGCGAGAGCCGAGGAAGGTCGCCTCTCCCTCCTTGAGCTCCCGGATGCCGATCCAGAAGATAAGAAGGCCAAGGCCAAGGACGTGAAGCGCAAGAGCCCAGCTGTGCTCGTGGCCGAACCTGAGATGAAGCGCGGCTGCGACCACCCAGAGTCCTCCAAGGGCATCCGCCCGTTCTACGTCTTCCACAACGTACACAGCCACAACACCAACGACTGCCAAGAGATCAGGGCCATCCGGGACGGGCGCCTTGGCCGCTACCCCGAGCGCAACGACCGCGGCTATGGCCGTGGAGGAGGCCGAGGTGGGGGACGTTGGGACAACTGCGACCCCACCAGGACTGGCACGATCAACCTCGTGAGGATTGCTGGCAGGGCCAGCCTCGCGAGGGCCCCTGGAGGGATCAGCTTCGTGAGGACTGTCCTCAGGGCAATGTTGGCCTTCCTCCGCTGCCGCCGCCAAGGAGGAATGACGACCACCACAAAGATGATGGGTCGGGTGCTTCCAAGAGCCTCGTGCCATTGCTTGCATCCTAGGCGACGCTCAGGCTCCCGCCTCCCATCGCATCTTCTAGCAGTTCGCTCGCGAGGTGAACGCGTCCGTCCCCAAGCTCGAGGCGTTATGTCCACTCAGGTGGTCTAAGTACGTCATCACCTTCGACTCTGCTGACTAGCTCAAGTGCGCAGCCACAGCCGGCGCACTCCCGATGCTCTGCTCGCCCACCATCAGCAACATCCTCGTCACCAAGACAATTATCGATGGCGGTGCAGGGCTCAATGTCCTCTCTGTCGAGATGTTTGACACGCTCCAGGTGCCGTACGACCAGCTTCAGCCTAACAAGCCCTTCTCAAGGGTGACCGACGGCTCCACCGTCCCCATAGGGCAGATCCGCCTCCACGTCACCTTCGGCAAGCGCGACAACTACCACACTGAGCTCATCGACTTTGACGTCGCCCACATTCGCCTCACGTACAACACCATACTTGGATATCCAGCCCTGGCCAAGTTCATGGCCGTGACTCACCACGGCTACAATGTCTTAATGATGCCAGGGAGCGGAGGCATCATCACGGTCGCCTGTGACGAAAAGGATGCAGTGTTCTCCCTCGAGCGCGCCTACCAGGATGCGGCAGTCGAGAACCCAGATGACGAAGGCGCCGTCTACCGCCCGGAGGTCATCCCCAAGAAGAAGAAGCAGCTGCTCCACCGAGGACCTCAAGAGGATGGGGCGTCCGACGATCGTGCGTCAGGCCTCGCGCCCACTGATGGGCCGCCTTCCCCTCTCGCATAGGAAGGCGCGCCCGGCGCCCCTCTTAGGTTGGGCTCGGGGGCTCTCCTCTGGAGGGCCTCTGCCCTGGCCAGCATCGCGAGGGAGGCGTTCGGGCACCATGTGGAGGCGTGCGTCAATGCGCGCTTCCGTGAGAGAAGTGCAGGGAGCGAGATGCCAGGTGCTCAGGAGTTCATCACCAAGGCAATCAAGGAGCTTCAGGAGGCGAGAGCCATGCGAGAGCATCGCCCCGCACCACCCAGCACAGCTCCCGCCCCTGACAAGGGTAGTGAGCTACGCGTCTGCGTCAACATCCGAGGGCTCAACCGAGTCGCGTCCCAGGAGCTCTTCTAGCCATCCCACATCGGCCGGTGCGAGGGCCCCCCTCACAGCTATGTTCGCCTGCCATTCGGTCGGCCGAGCGTGGCTGCTGCGCACCAGTGCCATATGCGGGCCGTCCTAGTGGCTCACGAGGCCAGGCGTAGGGTGGTCCAGATGGAGGTGATGGACCCTAGCGAGCCCCCCGGGCCTCCGGAGCCTCACGGGGTTCAGGAGCCGGACGCCTCGTGAGGAGCGACTTCTGCGGCACGCGTCTTCAGCTACCCCAACAGTTCTTCAGCGACGGTGCCAGGTAACACTTTTTGGCTTGTTCAGATTAGGGGAGCCCCTCGGGTGACATTGCCCCCAAGATGTATGGGTCCGTCCCTATGGCCTGTGTCATCTTGCGCTTATTTCAGAACTAGCCTTACCCTCTCATGTGTTGCTCCATGTTATCACCTGCCTGTCCGGTGCTTCGTCGCCATGAACGTCGTATGCCCTCACAAACCCGCCCGCGATAGCCTCATGATTAAGAACTAGCACGACGTCTGTGCTCGGGTCCGTCCTTGCAGCGTCGCTAAACCCAAGTGGCTGAGCTCTGTCTCGCGGGCCAGCTCCCGTGCACGTCACCTCCCATGGTCCTTGGTGCCTTGTTCTCGCATGAGCTAATAAAGAGAGGATAAGTTAGGGTACACGACCCGGTGCCTCGCCGTCGTGGGAGCCGCGTGCAGGTTGTCTTTCTTCAGGATCTTCACATGAGAAGACTGGCACGACGTCTGTGCTCGGGTCCGTCCCTGCAGCGTCGACAAACCCAACGGCTGAGCTCTATCTGGCCGGCTGGCCCCGTTCATGTCACCTCCTGGGGTCTATGGTGTTTGGCCTTCCGATGCGATATCCTCCGGAGATTCACTCAGTGCAGGCTACCTAACCATCTCGCAGGACCCTTCCAAAT
Source organism: Aegilops tauschii subsp. strangulata (assembly GCF_002575655.3). Lineage (NCBI taxonomy): Eukaryota > Viridiplantae > Streptophyta > Magnoliopsida > Poales > Poaceae > Aegilops > Aegilops tauschii. The sequence continues at coordinate 284,750,296 of NC_053036.3, forward strand.
GTTCCGAACCAAAATTCAGGCGCAACCCGCCTTGAGGTAGGGCCTCGTGAGTCTCGCGCTAGCTCACAAATGCCCATACACACCTCCTCCAGTCCTGCCGTGCCAGCCACGTGCCAGGACGGGGCTGTACACGCCCCGGAGTCTCCCCTCAGAGGGAGGTCCTACCCATGTACCAGTGGAAGCCCCATCCTCCAAGCTGGCGGACGACATGGTCGAGGAGCGGCTATGCTCGTGCAAGAGCGGAAGCATTATACTCCGCGCTGGTGAATAAACATCTGAGGGCAGCCTAGCGGTTGCAGTAACCTCAGGAGAGCCGCCAGGCTCGCTTCTCAGCCTCACTGCACTGCTTCCCTTGGAAGGATCATGCGAGGGGGCTGGGCACGGGGGCTACACTTAGGTCATGCCTGGCGTATACCGCCTCACCAGGTCCCTCGGACCTGGTCTTCTTGCGTCCCTCCCGAGCGAAAGCCCGACGAGGGAAGGTATGGAGAGCTGTTCATACGTCAAGGGGGACCCCTGAGCATCATGACTCAGGGGCCTCACTGGTCACGTAGCCCCTCACCCCTTGGTCTTGTCCTGGTGATCCGGATGCCCCAACAGCGGCTAAGGTATGAGCGGGGCCGGGCCCTGCCCACGCAGAACGCTAAAAACGATGCTCACGTCTCCTTCCTGAGGGTTGTTCGTACGTCAAGGGGGACCCCTGAGCATCGTGACTCAGGGGCCTCACTTGTCACGTAGCCCCTCACCCCTTGGTCTCGTCCTGGTGATCCGGACGCCCCAACGGCGGCTGAGGTATGCGTGGGGCCGGGCCCTGCCGACGTAGAATACTAAAGCAAACGGGAAGGAAATCGCGAAATCCTAGCAAATTATTACAAAACATATTGTCTCTTAAAACTCAAAGAAGAAGTTCTCACGCCTCCACGAGGCAGGTAAATGTCGCAGGGTTAAAACAGGAGGAAGCGCTGCCTTCGAACCTCTTCTTCAGCCTTGGACGTCGCCGTCGCTCGCCTGGGGGGGGGGGCATCGTTGACAACGTTGCCGCCATCCTCGCCACTGGCCCCGGTCATGGGGTCGACACAGAGGAACTTCTGCAGCAGGGCCTCCACCTGCTTCCCCACGGCCTTGGCGGCAACATCGTGGAACTCAGGGGCCACAGGTTCGAGCAGCGCGCCAAGGTCGAAGCTTGGGTCCCAAAGGTGGAGGTGGCTGAAGATGCACGCCGCGGCCGAGGTAAAAAGTGCGCGAGTCTCCCCCTCCACCATGGTGCCCACTCCGGTGACGATGCCCTCGAGCGACGCGGCAAGCTTGGGGAGTAGCCCGGCGAGGCCCTCCTCCGGAGTCGCCAGCAGTTCCTTGTACCCTTCCCCATAAAGGGTCTGCATCGCCGTGCGGGACCTCAACTTGAGGGAGAGGAAGGCATCACGCCCCGCGGCGGCCGCTTTCTCAGCTGCGGCGAGGGACTTCTCCCTGGCCTCCAGCTGGGCTTTCTCCTTGGAGATAAGCTTGGTGTGAGACGCCTGGGCCGTCTCCGTCTCTTCTTTCAGCGTCCTCAGGCAGTTCCGCACCGTGGCCTGTTCCCAGGCTGCCTGCTCCAGCTCGGCATCGCAGTCGGCGAGCGCAGTCTCCCGAGCCTTGAGATCCTCCTCCTACTCCTCAAGCCGACGGGTGTGGGCGGCCTGCTCATCATGGAGGGCCATCAGCTCTGCCTCCACCGTGCAGAAGCGCTCCTTGGCAGACGCTGCATCGGTCAGTGCTACGTCATGAGCCGCTGTGGCCTCACCGGCCTCCTTCCTACCCGGAGCCACGGCCCGCCAGTGTGAGGACATGGGAAGGAGGTGGCACCGGCGCCTGGACTGGCGCCGCTACAGCAGCAAGGGCGGTAGGGGGCTCCAGAGCCCTCGAACTCCCCGCGAGTGCGCCGGAGAAGGGCACCCCTGGAGTCTGCTTGGCCGCGGAGGCGGTCTCCTCCTGAGGCTTGGCCATCGAGCTTCGAGGGGCTCGCTTCATCGCGGGTGAACGCGAGGCAGCCTCCCGCCCGCGCTGGGGTCGCCGCGGCCACGGTAGGTCATGTGGCCTCGGAGGCGCTGGCCTCCTCCTTCTTCCTCTTCACCACCGGCTTCAGCCTGGCCACCAGGAGGAGAATATCGTGAGCACGACATCAAGGATGGAAAGCAAAAACAATGTAAAGTACTTACTCGTCAGCAGCTACGTACGCCCTCTTCTTGGCTAGGAGCGCGGTGCCCCCGGGCTTCTTGAGCACGGGCTTTGCCGCGCCCTTAGGATCGGCCGGGCGCATGACGGTCGGCTCTGGAATGGAGACGACGGGCGACAAGGCGGGGGCGTCGCCCTGGGGAAGCGCCACCGCCTCGCCCTTCTTCGGGGTCCCTCGCTTCAGCCTCCGCAGAGGGGTGCCCCCGGACCTTGTGACAACCCCAGTGGAGCGCGGGGACCCCTCGACCAAGTGCTCGTCGGCGTCATCATCGTCGGAGAGATCGCGGAGGAGCTCGCTCTGTAATGGAGGGGAAGTCTCCCCCACCTCCTCCACGGTCGCTTCCGAGTCCTCCCCCTCCTTATCGGAGCTCTCACCGAAGGACACTGGTACCGGGGAGTTGGGGAGCTTGGGCGGCACAAACCAGCTCGTTGAAGACAGGCATGGCGGTGGCCACCTCCGCCCAATTATCGCGGCGGTACAGCGGGAGGTAGGCCTACGGGAGGCCGCCCGCGTCCTTCTCAAGCAAGGTGCGCACGACCTTACTCAGCTCCTCATCCGTCAAGCTTTCCGGGCGCAGCCGGAGGTCTCTTCCACGCCCTTGAGATCCCACAAGGGGCGCGAGTGCACCTGGAGCAGAGCCAAACGCTGCGTTAGGAACTCCTTGACGAGCATGGCCCCCGTCAACTTCTCCGCCTCCAGATCCGCTGTCATCTTCTTCAGGACCGGCGCCGCCTGGGGGTTGGTGATCTTCTCGTCAGCCCACCGGTCCAGCTTCGCCGGCATCGCGGTCGGTAGCTCCAGCCGAGCATGGAGGCGCTTGGCGTCCATGATGATCCACTTGATCCGGAAGTCCGCGTGGAGTCCCGAGGAATCAACCAAAGGTTTCCAACCCATGCTACAAGACCAAGACCGCCAGGACGGTAGGACGGAGGTCATCGCCGAGCCCACCACGACGTCACGACCAGAAGCTTTGCAAGCAAAGACCACCTTTCGTCATGATAAGATGTACTATTTCTCTTCCTTCTAACTTGGCCGTTTTGGGATCCCTTCCCGCCTTCATTTTAGAGGAAGAGGACCAAGGCCACCATAAATATAGGCTAGCCACCACCATAGAAGGGAGGGATCCGATCCGAACCCCCACCAGCTCACACCAACACAAGAACAGACCTCCTGAGGTAGTTCTTCCCCTGTACTAGTTCATTCTCAGCCCACCGCGAGGCGAATCCACCCCAAAGCAGGAGTAGGGTATTACACCGCAAGGTGGCCCGAACCTGGGTAAACTGTCGTGTCCCTTTCCTTTCCCGTTCATCGAGCTAGGCTGTGAGATCGTCGAGTTGGTAGGCTGGGGAGATTGAGTTATTCGCACGCACCCCAGAGTTCAAATCTTTCTTCGGTCTGCGGAGCCCCAAATCTGACAGCTGCACCTTAGTTACTCTTGTTACTTGTTATCCATTACGAATTATCTTATCACAAAACTATCTGTTACCGATAATTTCAGTGCTGGCAGAGAATACCTTGCTGAAAACCGCTTGTCATTTCCTTCTGCTCCTCGTTGGGTTCGACACTCTTACTTATCGAAAGGACTATGATAGAACCCCTATACATGTGGGTCATCAAGACTCTTTTCTGGCGCATTGCTGGGGAGTGAAGCGCCTTTGGTAAGTGGAATTTGGTAAGGAATCATTTATATTACGTGCTAAAATTTACTGTCACCTGTCACTATGGAAAGTAATCCTTTGATGGGCTTGTTCGGGGTATCTTCACCTCGACCGGTAGAGCAAAGAGTTGCTCCTCAACCTACTGAAAATATTTATTATGAAATTCCTTCGGGTATGAAAGAGAAACTGCTAGCTAATCCTTATGCAGGAGATGGAACACTACATCCTAATATGCATCTAATCTATGTGGATGAAGTTTGTGGATTATTTAAGCTTGCAGGTTTGCCCGAGGATGATGTCAAGAAGAAGGTCTTCCTTTATCTTTGAAGGGAAAGGCATTGACATGGTATAAGCTATGTGATGATATTGGATAAACTACAACCAATTTAAATTGGAATTTCATCAGAAGTTTTGTCCTATGCATCTAGTTCATCGTGATCGGAATTATATATAATTTTTTGGCCTCGTGAAGGAGAAAGTATCACTCAAGCTTGGGGGAGGCTTAAGTCAATGTTATATTCATGCCCCAATCATGAGCTCTAAAGAGAAATTATTATTCAGAATTTTTATGCTCGGCTTTCTCGTAATAATCAATCCATGCTCGATACTTCTTGTACTGGTTCCTTTATGAAGGAGAATATTGAATTCAAATGGGATTTATTGGAAAGAATTAAATGCAACTCTAAAGATTGGGAACTCGAAGAAGGTAAGGAGCCAGGTATAAACCTTAAGTTTGATTGTGTTAAATCTCTCATGGATACCGATGCTTTTCGTGAATTTAGCACTAAATATGGACTTGACTCTGAGATAGTAGCTTCTTTCTGTGAATCATATGCTACTCATGTTGATCTCCCTAAGGAGAAGTGGTTTAAATATGATCCTACCATTGAAGTAAATGTAGTAGAACCTATTAAAGTTGAAGAAGAAACTATTCCTTATAATGTTGATCCTATTTTTCCTACTGTTTATATTGAGAAACCACGTTTTCCTGTTAGGATAAAGGATCATGCTAAAGCTTCAGCTATGGTTCGTAAGAGTTATACTAGAACACCTACACGCCCTGAACAAATTAAAGTTGAAACTAGTATTGCTATGGTTAAAGATTTCTTGGTTGATAATATTGATGGGCATGTTATTTATTTCCGTGATGAAGTTGCTAGAGTTGCTAAACCCGATATTAAAGATAAACATAGACCTATTGTTTGCATGCCTGTTGTTTCTGTCAAAATAGGAGATCATTGTTATCATGGCTTATGTGATGTGGGTGCTAGTGTGAGTGAAATTCCTTTTACTTTATATCAAGAAATTATGAATGATATTGCACCTGCTGAGGTAGAAGATGTTGATGTTACTATTAAGCTTGCCAACAGAGATACTATATCACCAATTGGGATTGTTAGAGATGTTGAAGTCTTGTGTGGGAAAATAAAATACCCTACTGATTTTCTTGTTCTTGGTTCCCCACAAGATGACTTTTGTCCCATTATATTTGGTAGACCTTTCTTCAACACTGTCGATGCTAAGATAGACTGTGAGAAAGAAGTTGTTACTGTAAGTTTTGGGGATGTGTCTCATATTTTAATTTCTCTAAATTTTGTAGACAACCCCATGATAAAGAATTGCCTAGTAAGGATGAAATTATTTGTCTTGCTTCTATTGCCATGCCTCCTACTGATCCTTTAGAACAATATTTGCTAGACCATGAAAATGATATGTTTATGAATGAAAGAAAGGAATTAGCTAAAATATTCTTCAACCAAATGCCTATTTTGAAACATAATTTGCGTGTTCAAATCCTTGGAGAACCTCCTCCACCCAAGGTTGATCCCGTGTTTGAGCTTAAACAATTACCCGATACTTTGAAATATGCTTATCTTGATGAAAATAAGATATGTCCTGTTATTATTAGTGCTAACCTTTCAGTGCATGAAGAAAAGAAATTATTGAAAACTCTAAAGAAGCATCGTGCCGCTATTGGATATACTCTTGATGATCTTCAGGGCATTAGTCCCACTCTATGTCAGCACAAAATTAATATGGAGCCTTATGCTAAATCGGTTGTTGACCATCAACGACGGTTAAATCCTAAGATGAAAGAAGTGGTAAGAAATGAAATACTAAAGCTTCTGGAGGCAGGTATAATTTATCCCATTGCTGATAGTAGATGGGTGAGTCATGTTCATTGTGTCCCTAAGAAGGGAGGTATTACTGTTGTTCCCAATGATAAGAATGAATTGATTCCACAAAGAATTGTTATAGGTTATAGAATGGTAACTGATTTTATAAAATTAAGCAAAGCGACTAGAAAAGATCATTACCCTCTACCTTTTGTTGATCAAATGCTAGAAAGAGTGTCCAAACATACACATTTTTGCTTTCTAGATGGTTATTCGGGTTTTTTTTCAAATACCTGTGTCAAAAGAGGATCAAGAAAAGACCACTTTTACTTGCCCTTTCGGTACTTTTGCTTATAGACGTATGCCTTTTGGTTTATGCAATGCACCTGCTACCTTTCAAAGATGTATGCCTACTATATTCTCGGACTTTTGTGAAAAGATTGTTGAGGTTTTCATGGATGATTTCTCCGTTTATGAACTTCTTTTAATGATTTGTTAAGAAACCTTGATTGAGTTTTGTGGAGATGGGAAGAAACTAATCTTGTATTGAATTGGGAGAAGTGCCACTTTATGGTTAATGTAGGTATTGTCTTGGGGCATAAAATCTCTGAAAGAGGTACTGAAGTTGATAAAGCTAAAGTAGATGCTATTGAAAAGATGTTGTGCCCTAAAGATATCAAAGGTATAAGAAGTTTCCTTCGTCATGCAGGTTCCTATAGGAGGTTTATTAAAGACTTCTCTAAAATTTCTAGGCCTCTCACTAATATCTTGCAAAGGATCTTCCTTTTGTTTTTGATGATGATTGTGTAGAATCATTTGAAATACTTAAGAAACCCTTGATTTCTGCACCTATTGTTCAACCACCTGATTGGAATTTACCCTTTGAAATTATGTGTGATGCTAGTGATTATGCTGTTGGTGCTGTTCTAGGGAAAAGAGTTGATAAGAAATTGGATGTTATTCATTATGCTAGTAAAACTCTAGACAATGCCCAGAGAAATTATGCTACTACTGGAAAACAAAATCATAGCAGCTTTTTTTGCTTGTGACAAGTTTAGGTCTTATATGGTTCATTCCAAAGTAACTGTTCACACTGATCATGTTGCTATTAAATACCTTATGGAAAAGAAAGATGCTAGACCTAGACTTATTAGATGGGCTCTCTTGCTGCAAGAATTTGATTTGCATATTATTGATAGGAAGGAGGATGAGAACCTTGTCGCAGACAACTTGTCTAGGTTTGAAAATGTTTTTGATGACCCACTACCTATTGATGATAGCTTTCCGGATTAGCAATTAGCTGTCATAAATGCTTCTGTAATACTCCTTGGTATGCTGATTATGCTAATTACATTGTTGCTAAATTTATACCACCTAGTTTCACATACCAGCAAAAGAAAAAGTTTTTCTATGATTTAAGACATTACTTTTGGGAAGACCAACATGTTTATAAAGGAGTAGATGGTGTTATTAGACATTGTGTACCTGAGCATGAATAGGAATAGATCCTATGCGAGTGTCCCTCCAAGGCCTACGGAGGACACCGCGCTGGTGATAGAACTGCACACAAGGTATTACAATCTGGTTTTTATTGACCTACTCTCTTCAAGCATGCTCGTAAGTTTGTCTTGTCTTGTGATGAATGCCAGAGAATTGGCAATATCAATAGACATTAGGAAATGCCTATGAATTATTTACTTGTTATTGAACCATTTGATATTTGGGGCTTTGATTACATTGGACCTTTTCCTTCCTCTAATGGGTATATAAATATTTTAGTTGCTGTTGATTATGTTACTAAGTGGGTAGAAGCTATTCCAACTAGTAGTGCTGATCATAACACTTCTATTAAGATGCTTAAAGAAGTTATTTTTCTGAAGTTTGGAGTCCCTAGATATTTGATGATTGATGGTGGTTCACATTTATTCATGGTGCTTTCCATAAAATGCTTGCTAAATATGATGTCAACCATAGAATTGCATCTCCATATCACCCTTAGTCTAGTGGTCAAGTAGAATTGAGCAATAGAGAGATTAAATTGATTTTGCAAAAGACTGTTAATAGATCTAGAAATAATTGGTCTAACAAACTTGATGATGCATTATGGGATTATAGAACTGCTTATAAGAACCCTATGGGTATGTCTCCGTATAAAATGGTTTATGGAAAATCATGTCACTTACCTCTTGAACTAGAACATAAAGCTTATTGGGCAATCAAAGAGCTCAACTATGATTTCAAACTTGCCAGTGAGAAGAGGTTCTTTGACATAAGCTCGCTTGATGAATGGAGAACCCAAGCCTATGAGAATGCCAAGTTGTTTAAGGAAAAGGTTAAAAGATGGCATGACAAAAGGATACAAAAGCGTGAGTTTAATGTAGGTGATCATGTTTTGCTATACAACTCTCGTTTAAGATTTTTTGCAGGAAAGCTTCTCTCTAAATGGGAAGGTCCTTACATTATCAAGGAGGTCTATCGTTCCAGTGCCATCAAAATCCACAACGCAGAAGCCACCAACCCGAAGGTGGTAAATGGTCAAAGAATCAAACATAATATTTCATGTACTCCCATAAATGTTGAGACCAATATAATTAATACCATAACACCGGAGGAGTACATATGGGATACCTTCCAGAATGTTTCAGACTCTGAAAATGAATAGGTATGTGTTAAGGTAAGTAAACCGACTCCAAAACGTTTCCAATGGCAATTTTTCTCTGTTTTGGAATATTTAAAAAAAATTAGGAAAATTAAAAGTTGTCCGACGAGCGCACGAGGAAGCGGCAAGGCAGGCGGGCGTGCCTTACCCCCTGGGCATGCCCATGTGCCTTGCCGCCACGTCGTGTGCCCTTCGGACTCTGTTTTCTTGCACAATACTTCTTTCGGTCGGTAAAAAATTCATTATATAATCTCCCAAAGGTTTTTACCACCGTACCACGGCAAAATCCTCTGTTCTTTTGTCGAGATGTTTTTCTGACAGATCTAGATCACCGTGCCGTCTCTAAGCGCCCCCAAGGACAAGTTTTTCGAGATGGTCATCAACCCCTACCTTATGGATGTGCTGTAACACCCTCAAACCATCGAGATGCATGAGGGGGTGCTGCACATCTGCGATGTTCAAGGCCCAAGGAAGACCGGAAGCGTGGAGACAAGGCTCGAAGCAATGTAGCAGCAAGTCTTCAAGTGCCAAGGGATGGTGGAGCGTGGACTCAACGCCAATCACTCCATGATCGCGGAATTTACTCGTGACCACAAGTAGAACGCCAAGGATATCGGAGATAACATCTTCAAGCTTCACGAGAAAATCGAGCATCTCCAAGCCCAGATCTATGACCTACAAAACCAAAACTGTGAGTATGAATACAGATTTAAGACGATGAGTTTGGCTGCAGATTTGAGGATCCCTGAGACTCGTTCATCTTTCTATGATGCTGAGCCTATTCCCTAGAAGATGGAGGAGAAGCCTACAAAATCATCAACTCCATCATCACCATCTCCGAAGAAAGAGATCTAAATACATGGGTATGGGCACTCCCCTTGGCAACTGCCAAGCATGGGCGACGTGCCCCGGTATTGTATCACCATGATATCTTTACCTTTATCATTTTTTAGTTCGATCCTTTTGATTATATCTTGATCTAGTAGAATAAAAGTTTTTACTATGATCTAGCTTTGAGTTTTGTTTTGAGATCTATCTATGTAATCGAGTCCGTGAGTTATATAATTAAGAGTAATTTTGAGTTGAGGGCTTTGCTTTCTCACTTTGATCCTGAGGGAAAAGAAAGAATAAAAAGAAATAAAAATATCATATAATGATCTTATGGAGAGTGATGAATTCACATATAACGAGTATGATGAATTAAATTTGTTGGGAGTTGACAAACATAGTTTTGCTCATTGTTCCAATTAATTGGAAGTAATAAAGAAAGAGAGGCTTCACGAATAAATATACTATCTTGGACATCCTTTGTAATTGTGAGCACTCATTAAAATATTAAATGCTAAATAGTTGATGTTGGACAAGGAAGACAACATAATGGGTTATGTTTTCTTATAGCCGAATAGAAGTTATATTGTCATGGATCCTCCAACATGTTGAGCTTGCTTCTCACCCCTTGCTAGCCAAATCTTTTGCACCAAGTAGAGATACTACTTGTGCATCCAAACATCCCTTAAGCCGGTTTTGCCATGAGAGTCCACTATACCTACCTATGGATTGAGTAAGATCCTTCAAGTAAGTTGTCATCGGTGCAAGCAATAAAAATTGCTCTCCAAATATGTATGATCTTTTAGTGTGGAGAAAATAAGCTTTATACGAACTTGTGATATGGAAGAAATAAAAGCGACAGACTACATAATAAAATTCTGTATCACAAACGGCAATATAAAGTGACGTTCTTTTGCATTAAGATTTTGTACATCCAACCATAAAAGCGCATGACAACCTCTGCTTCCCTATGTGAAGGGCCTATCATTTACTTTTATCTTCTACCCTTATACAAGAGTCACGGTGATCTTCAACTTTCCTTTTTACACTTTTTCTTTTTGGCAAGCACTATGTGTTGGAGAAAGATCTAGATATATATCCACTCAGATGTAGATTATCATTATATAATCTCCCGAAGGTTTTGACCACCGTACCACGGCAAAATCCTCTGTTCTTGTTTCGAGCTGTTTTTTTGACAGATCTAGATCACCATAACGTCTCCAAGCGCCCCCGAGGACAAGTTTTTCGAGAAGGTCATCAACCCCTACCTTGCGGAGGTGCTGCAACACCCTCAAACCATTGAGATGCGTGAGGGGGTGATGCACATCCGCGATGTTGAAGGGCCAAAGAAGACCGGGAGCGTGGAGACAAGACTCGAAGCAATGGAGCAGCACATTTTCAAGTGTCAAGGGATGGTGGAACATGGACTCAATGTTGATCACTTGATGATCGCGGAATTTACCAATAATCACAAGATGGATGGCAAGAACATTGGGGTAGCCATCTTCAAGCTTCACAAGAAAATCGAGCATCTCCAAGCCCCAATCTATGACCTGCAAAACCAAAACTGTAAGTATGAATACAGATTTAAGAGGATGAGTTTGGCTGCAGATTTGAGGATCCCGGAGACTCGTTCATCCTTCTATGATGGTGAGCCTATGCCCTGGAAGATGAATGACAAGCCTACAACATCAACAACTCCATCATCACCACCTCCGAAGAAAGAGACCTAAATACATGGGTATGGGCACTCCCCTTGGCAACTGCCAAGCTTCGGGGAGGTGCCCCGGTATCATATCACCATAACACCTTTACCTTTATCTTTTTCTTAGTTCGATCCTTTTGGTTATATGTTTATCTAGTAGAATAAAGTTTTTAGTATGATCTAGCTCTGAGTTTTGTTTTAAGATCTACCTATGTAATCAAGTCCTTGAGTTATATATAATAAAGAGTAGTTTTGAGTTGAGGGCTTTGCTTTCTTGCTATGATCTTTAGGGAATAATAAAATAAGAGAAGAATAAAAAGAAATAAAAAGATCATATAATGATCTTATGGAGAGTGATAACTTCACATATAAAGAGTATGATGAATAAAATTTGTTGAGAGTTGACAAACATAATTTTGGTCAGTGTTCTAATTAGTAGGAAGTAATAAAGAAAGAGACGCTTCACATATAAATATACTATCTTGGATATCTTTTGTAATTGTGAACACTCATTAAACTATGACATGCTAAAAAGTTGATGTTGGACAAGGAAGACAACATAATGGGTTATGTTTTCTTGTATCCGAATAGAAGTTATATTGTCATGGATCCTCCAACATGTTGAGCTTGCTTTTCCCTCTTATGGTAGCCAAATCCTTTGCACCAAGTAGAGATACTACTTGTGCATCCAAACATCCCTTAAACCAGTTTTGCCATGAGAGTCCACCATACCTACCTATGGATTGAGCAAGATCCTTAAAGTAAGTTGTCATCGATGCAAGCAATAAAAATTGCTCTCTAAATATGTATGATCTTTTAGTGTGGAGAAAATAAGCTTTATAGGAGCTTGTGATATGGAAGAAATAAAAGCGACAGACTGCATAATAAAGTTCTGTATCACAAGCGGCAATATAAAGTGACGTTCTTTTGCATTAAATTTTGTGCATCCAAACATAAAAGCGCATGAGAACCTCTGCTTCCCTCTGCGAAGGGCCTATCTTTTACTTTTATCTTCTACCCTTATACAAGATTCATGGTGATCTTCACCTTTACTTTTTACACTTTTTTTGTTTTTGGCAAGCACTATGTGTTGTAGAAAGATCCATATATATATATCCACTCGGATGTAGGTTATCATAAAATATTATTGTTGACATTACTCTTGAGGTAAAAGGTTCGAAGGTGAAACTATAAGCCCCCATCTTTCTCTGTATCCTACTGAAGCTTTGAACCCATAAGTATCGCGTGAGTGTTAGCAATTGTGAAATACTAGAAGAGAGTTGAGTATGTGGACTTGCAAGTGAACTCCGTTTTCGATGAACTCGAGCTTGTCAACAAGATGACCAAAAGATCCAAAACTCACAAAGAGAAGCAAACAAGAACCAAGAAAGATGATGCAAGGATGCAATGGTTTGAGCTCTCTACGAATGATACGATCAAGCTACTCATCGAGAGCCCCCCTTGATAGTACGACAATCGATCCTATAACTCGGTCTCCCAACTACCATCACGAGACCAGTAAAATAGAAAACCTATCAAGGGCAAACCTTTGCCTTGCACATGGTCCACTTGAACTACATGATGACAATCTTGACTCCCTCAAGTTGGACCACCTTTCTTGGTTGCGTTGGCTCGATGAAGACTAGTTGATTGCTCCCCCATACTCCACTATGGGTGAGCCACTCTTCCGCACATCTTCACAAGTCCATTGTCACCACAATGGACGACAAGCTTCAAGCATTTGATCTCTTCATGATGCTTCACTTGAACTTGCACACCGCGACATCTTCACAAGTCCATTGTCACCACAATGGACGGCAAGCTTCAAGCATTTGATCTCTTTCATGATGCTTCACTTGAACTTGCACACCGCAACCTAACCCCACAAAGAACTCTCACGAAGATCACGGGTTAGTACACAAAGCGTAATTGACAATGCTTACCACACCATGGGATCGCTTGATCCCTCTCGGTACATCTTCTACGCTTTGTGAGTTGATCAAGTTGATTCACTCTTGACTTAGTCTTGATCAACCTTGAATCTTTTCAACTCTCTTCTTTTGGATAATGTCTTGAAGATATACATGAATGATCACACAATCTTCTTCTCCAAGACATGCTTGCAATAAGCTCAACTCTCACATGACCAATCTTTGGATAATTCCTTAATAACACCTTGATCACCACATAAACTCCTTGAGACCAACACATGAACTTCAAGAAATGCCTATGGACAAATCCTTCAAATATAACTCAAGGCGAGCATTAGGCCATAGAGATTGTCATCAATTACCAAAACCAAACATGGGGGCACCGCATGTTCTTTCACACCGCTTATCGCGGCGGCAACCACTTAGCTCGACGCCTACCGCCGCCACCTGGCTGCCGGCAAACCCCACCGCATTTCACCACTTCCGCTTGCTGCCGCCTATTGCCATCGAATTTCTCAACTCTGCTTGTGGTCGACCAGCTCCGCTCAGTTGGGGAATCCGTCGTACTAAGGTTTTCTTCTCATGGACAACAAGGTAACTAATTTAAGATATTATCTCATCTCTTATCCCAGTTCATCCGCCTCCTTTAATCACCCGGCCGAAATCGCCGTGAATTCATTTTTATTTGAGCTGATTTGAGGGTTTTCTTTCATTCATAGAGTGTATAGTGCGCGGACACATCAGGACTTTGCGTCCTCAGCCAGACATCCATGGAGTTCCATCTCACCATACCAGATGACTTGAGGATGCGCGCGGTATGTTCAATCTCACCCTAAATCGGTTGGCATGGCCTACTTTCCAGAACATATATTGCTACATTTGTATAAAAGGTGCCACATGCACCATATACATGAACCATATATAAAAGGTGCCACATGGTCATTAAGGACACACCTTCACTTGAGAGATTACTTGTAGTTCATCAAGAAGGTCCAACAAGAATCAATGTCATTTCTGCGCCGAAATTGACAGTGGTGGGCTACTGAAAGGTTTGAGAAGAGGTGTCTAGAGGGGGGGGGGTGATTAGACCCTCAACAAGTAAAAGCGGCAGTTTTCAAATTCTTCAAGTTGAAGTGGATTTTGGCACAAGTTTAAACATTCACAATACATTTCAAGCAAGCATGGCAAGAGTATATGAGCAGTGGAAAGTAAAGCATGCAAGTTGCAAGAAAGTAAAGGTATGGGGTTGGAGTGTGCAAACGCAATTGGAGACACGGAGATTTTTGCAGTGGTTCTGATAGGTGGTGCTACCTTACATCCACGTTGGTGGAGACTTCAACCCATGAAGGGTAACGGTTGCGCGAGTCCACGGAAGGCTCCACCCACGAAGGGTCCACGAAGAAGCAACCTTGTCTCTCCCACCATGGCCATCGCCCACGAAGGACTTGCCTCACTTGGGTAGATCTTCACGAAGTAGACGATCTCCTTGCCCTTACAAACTCCTTGGTTCAACTCCACAATCTTGACGGAGGCTCCCAAGTGACACCTAACCAATCTAGGAGACACCCCTCTTGTGCTTCAAAATGATATCTCCCCAACACTCAACTCTCTCACACAATTTGGCTATGGTGGAAAGATGATTTGAGTGGAAAGCAACTTGGGGAAGGCTAGAGATCAAGATTCTTGTGGTTGGATTGGAATGTCTTAGTCTCAACACATGAGTAGGTGGTTCTCTCTCAGAAAATGAATGCTGGAAGCGTAGGCATGTTCTCATGGCTCTCTCACAAATGGAGAAGGGGTGGAGGGGCATATATAGCCTCCACACAAAATCTAGCTGTTACACACATTTGACCCAACTCGGTCAGACCGGACTCAATGTGATCTTGGATCACTAAAATAGAAATGAAGAGTCTTGAGCTCTTGCCAATCTTCTCTCCTTAGCATTTTGAAGGGGTTCCACATCCTCTTGTCCATGCCACGCCTTTGTTGAACTTTCTGAAATATACTAGATGAAAATATTAGTCCAACAAGAGAGATATGTTGACATTAATTACGAAAATCACCCAGGGAGCACTTGTGCTTTCAATCTCCCCCTTTTTGGTAATTGATGACAACATACATCAAAGCTTTAGATAAAGATATGAAGAATAACAAGTAAAGCTTTGGAAGGACATGTAAGATGCATAGGCTCCCCCTACATGTATGCAGTCATGTAAAGATTGTATGTAGGAGCATGTGAATGCATAAGCATGTCAGAGCAAGAAATGAGTTACATGTATCTTGGCTATATGCAACAGAGCAAATGATGTGAATACAGGAAATGTACCTTCATGTTCATGATTCCTTCTTGCAAACAATATGTACATCAGCAAGAGATCATCACGCACATGAGTGTGATGCATATACTTACCTTGTGGTCTTGAGTTGCCTTTGGAGAAGGTGAATCTTGAGAAAACAGGGTTAGATAACACAAGAACACCTACTAAAAAGAGCAAGTTGAGATAACCACAAGAGTACCAAGATTGGGATGACATGTAAAAAGTGAGTACTTAGTACTCTATTTGGATATAGACATGTCCCCAAAGAATAAAGATATGCAATGAATTCCAAAGATTTTCTTCCCTTAGATATGAACTCTTTCTCCCCCTGAATCCGATATTGGATAATGGGAGAAGATAGGGTAAGAGAAATTTAGAACAAAGCAACATATCATTTACTTAACATGTCTTTCCCCTCTTAAAGACATGTGACTTCTCTCCTCTATGGTTAATAAGCATCTGGAGAAGCTAAGATGTGCTTTCTCTCTTATGTGACAAGCTTTGATGTGCTCTCTCTCCCCCTTTGACATCAATTTCCAAGAAGGGATCTTCTGGTGCATGAGTCATAATGGTTTGGTCCTTGAGTCACATTACAAAGCAACATGTAATTTAACATGCTAGTAGAGGACAAGAATCATCGAGTGGAGTTGGAGAAGGACTAACATTGTAATGGAAAAATGGTTTCTCAGTATTGAAATCGGTAACGTCGATTTATTTTCATCAGTGACACCGAGTTAGCAGTGTCATAGAGGATGCATATCGGTCAGACCGAGTTTGTCCTTGTCAGTTGTGCCGATGAACAATCTACAATGCAGGATTGCAGTTCGGTCTAGCCGATAGGC
Source organism: Aegilops tauschii subsp. strangulata (assembly GCF_002575655.3). Classification (NCBI taxonomy): domain Eukaryota; kingdom Viridiplantae; phylum Streptophyta; class Magnoliopsida; order Poales; family Poaceae; genus Aegilops; species Aegilops tauschii. The sequence continues at coordinate 284,766,566 of NC_053036.3, forward strand.
ATAAATCGGTGAGACCGAGTTCAGTTCAGAGGAAATATTTTTTTCATCTCAGCTCACTTGGAAAATAAGATCTCAGAAAGAATTGCAGGCAATCAACTGAAATATTTGCAATGAATTAAATGCAGGAAATGCAGAACATAACCGACAAAGAAATGAAGTCTAGATGAAGTTTTTTGAAAGGGGGCCAAACAAGCAAGAAACAAATGCAAGAACACAAAGAAACACTAGAGAACTTCATCTACAATTAGTCGGCGACAAAGTCACATATGTTAGAGTATATTGACTTAGGAGTGAGGTGAGGTTACTTGATCATAGGTCATACTCATCGTTTAAGCTCAAAATGGGGTTACCATTTTTTCGTTTAAGCATTTTGATGTATTCTCATCTTGTTGAGCTGCTTTGACCCATGTCTTGGGGTAAAGCTTCTCTAAGATGGAATGACATACCTTGGGTGGTGGTGTTGATCTTGAGCATGTAGTTGAGCTTGTGTAGGATGCTCAAGGTTGATGTAGTTCATCAAGAGTTGGGAGCACCACTTGTAGTTTGAGTTCATCTACCTACATGGGTTAGATTTGCAAGGAAGAGCACTTGTGTATCCAAAATGACAATCATGAAATTTGATATATTGAAATTGTCAAAGGATATGTTGAAAAGATTCATGCTTCCTTGACTTCAACCACCATATTGTAGAGACTTGGTGATGTAGAGATTGCTCATGATGTGAGTGAGTTGCAATCTCATAGATTTGGATTCATCCAAGTACCCACAAGGGTTAGACGACATGCAAGGGTACAAATATTGATCCAAGACATATGATCATTGCTACCTCTTGAGCATGTGTTGGTTTTCCCTTGAAGAGGAAAGGGTGATGCAGCAAAGTAGCTTAAGTATTTCCCTCAGTTTTTGAGAACCAAGGTATCAATCCAGTAGGAGACTACACGCAAGTCGCCTAGTACCTGCACAAACAATCAAGAACCTTGCAACCAACGCGATAAAGGGGTTGTCAATCCCTTCACGGCCACTTGCGAAAGTGAGATCTAATAAAGATAATAAGATAAATATTTTAGGTATTTTTGTTGTATAGATTGGAAAGTAAAGATTGTAAAATAAACGGCGACAGAAATTGGCAAGTTGACGATAAACTAATATGATGTAAAATAGACCCGGGGGCCATAGGTTTCACTAGTGGCTTCTCTCAAGATAGCATATATTACGGTGGGTGAACAAATTACTGCTGAGCAATTGATAGAAAAGCACATAGTTATGAGAATATCTAGGCATGATCATGAACATAGGCATCACGTCCGTGTCAACTAGACCGAAATGATTCTGCATCTACTACTATTACTCCACACATCGACCGCTATCCAGCATGCATCTAGAGTATTAAGTTCATAAGAACAGAGTAACGCATTAGGCAAGATGACATGATGTAGAGGGATAAACTCAAGCAATATGATATAAACCCCATCTTTTTATCATCGATGACAACAATACAATACGTGCCTTGCTGCCCCTGCTGTCACTGGGAAAGGACACCGCAAGATTGAACCCAAAGCTAAGCACTTCTCCCATTGCAATAAAGATCAATCTAGTAGGCCAAACTAAACTGATAATTCAAAGAGACTTGCAAAGATATCAAATCATGCATATAAGAATTCATAGAAGAATCAAATATTGTTCATAGATAATCTTTATCATAAACCCACAATTCATCGGATCTCGGCAAACACACCGCAAAAAGTATTACATCGAATAGATCTCCAAGAACATTGAGGAGAACTTTGTATTGAGACCCAAACAGAGAGAAGAAGCCATCTAGCTAATAACTATGGACCCGAAGGTCTGTGGTAAACTACTCACACATCATCAGAGAGGCTATGGTGTTGATGTAGAAGCCCTCCGTGATCGAATCCCCCTCCGGCAGATCGCCGGAAAAGGCCGCAAGATGGGATCTCACGGGTACAGAAGGTTGCGGTGGTGGAAAAGTGGTTTCATGGCTCCCCTGGATGTTTTCAGGGTATAAGAGTATATATAGGCGAAAGAAGTAGGTCGGTGGAGCTACGAGGGGCCCACGAGGGTGGGGGCACGCCTACCCCCCGGGGCGCGCCCTCCTGCCTCGTGGCCGCCTCGTTGCGTCTCTGACTTCCACTCCAAGTCTTCTAGATTGCGTTTGTTCCAAGAAAGATCCTCGCGAAGGTTTCGTTCCGTTTGGATTCCATTTGATATTCCTTTTCTGCGAAACACTGAAATAGGCAAAAAAATAGCAACTGGCACTGGGCCTCCGGTTAATAGGTTAGTCCCAAAAATAATATGAAAGAGCATATTAAAGCCCATTAAACATCCAAAACAGATAATATAATAGCATGGAATGATAAAAAATTATAGATATGTTGGAGACGTATCAATCATCATCATAAGAGAAATATCAAGGATTAGTCAAAGGCTCATGCCTTGCATGTATCCGAATGGAGTTTCTACTCCAAGTTTGAGGCATCAATGATGTTCAATTCACCTCTCAAACGACAAAACACTTCATCATCAAGCGGGTTGGCGAATATATCGGCCAATTGCTTATCGGTACGAACATGCTTAAGATCAATGTCTCCTTTAGCAACATGATCTCGAATGAAATGATGAAGAACTCCAATATGCTTAGTTCGAGAATGTTGCACGGGATTGTGAGCAATCTTAATATCACTTTCATTATCACAAAGCAATGGAACATGTTTCACATATATCCCATAATCTTTAAGAGTTTGGGTCATCCAAAGTAATTGAGCACAACATGAACCGGCGGCAATGTATTGCGCTTCGGCGGTGGATAAGGATACCGAGTTTTGTTTCTTGGATGACCAAGACACAGGAGATCTGCCAAGAAATTGACATGTTCCTGAAGGAATTTCTATCAACCTTGTCACCGGCATAATCCGAATCGGAGTAGCAAACAAGACCAAAAGAAGACCTCTTAGGATACCAAATGCCAAAGTTTGGTGTATGAATTAAGTATCTCACTATCCTTTTCACAGCCTTAAGATGGCATTCCTTAGGGGCCGCTTGATATCGTGCACACATGCGCACACTTAGCATAATATCGGGACGGGAGGCACATAGATATAACAAGGAACCAATCATAGAGCGATAAAACCTTTCGGTCAACCGGTTTGCCATCTTTGTCAAGTCAAGATGTCCACTAGTAGTCATGGGTGTTTTCATACCTTTGCTTTCTTGCATGTTGAACTTCTTGAATTAAGTCCTTGGTATACTTTGTTTGGGAAACAAAGGTACCCTCCTTAGTTTGCTTGATTTGCAAACCAAGAAAGAACTTGAATTCACTCATCATAGACATCTCAAACTTCTCTGACATTAGCCTTCCAAACTTTTCACTAAAATGAGGGTTAGTTGAACCAAATATGATATCATCCACATAAATTTGGCACACAAATAATTCACCATTAACCCTTTTAATAAAAAGTGTAGAATCAAATTTTCCAATCTCAAAGCCTTTTTCAATAAGGAACTTGGTCAAGCATTTATACCACGCTCTAGGAGCTTGTTTAAGACCATAAAGAGCTTTGTGAAGTTTGTAAACATGATCGGGTTTCTTAGGGTTAACAAAGCCAGGAGGTTGTTTAACATAAACTTCCTCCTCAATTTCACCATTTAGAAAATCACTTTTAATGTCCATTTGATACAAAGTAATGTCATGATGATTGGCATAAGCAAGTAAGATGCGTATAGACTCAAGTCTAGAAATGGGGGCATATGTCTCACCATAGCCCATACCTTCGACTTGAGTGTAGCCTTGGGCGACAAGACGGGCTTTGTTGCGTACAACTTGTCCATCTTCATCTTGCTTGTTCCGAAACACCCATTTGGTTCCAATGACATTTTGGTTGTTGTCCGGCTTCTCTACCAATGTCCAAACTTGGTTCCTCTCAAAGTTGTGTAGATCTTTGTGCATAGCGTTCACCCAATCCGGATCATCAAGCGGTTCTTCAACCTTCATAGGTTCAATACTAGAGATGAATGAATAATGTTCGCAAAAATTAGCCAAACGAATTTTAGAGCGAGTAATTCTCCCGGTTTGGATATCATCAAAGATTTGTCTGACGGGATGATCTCTCGAAACTCTTGCTCTAACACATGAGAGATTTTGTTTGGGTCTGGGTGGAACATCCTCTTCATCATCTTGTTCTTCCTCTTGGCCTTCTTCATTGTGGTGTTGTTATTCGCTTGTGGAGGTGGAGAAGGAGGTTGATGAGGTTCGTCTTGTTGTACATCCTCGTTTCCTTCATCTTGGCGTGTCCCACTTGTGGATGCCTCCGGGTCAACTCGTGGTTCTCCTGTCGTGAGGTAGAGGCTTCCACTTGAACGAACGAGGTACTCTCCTTCACCTCCGTTGGGCGAATCTTGCCAATAGACAAGTCTTGGATTGCTTCCGAAGGGTCTTTGTCTCCTACATCAATTGGCAATTTCTCTACTTGTGAGCCATTAGATTCATCAAACTTCACATCTACCGTCTCTTCAACCTTTCGGGTGAAATTGTTGTAGACACGGTATGTGTGAGAGTTTGAGCCATAACCGAGTAGGAAACCGTCATGAGATTTAAGAGCAAATTTCAAACGACAATGCTTATCAAGAATATAGCACTTTGAGCCGAATACTCGAAAGTATCCAACTTGGGGTTTGTTACCGGTGAGAAGCTCGTATACCGTCTTGCCGAGTAGCTTGTGAAGATATAGATGATCTATGGCATGACAAGCTATCTCAACCGCTTCTGCCCAAAAGTGTTTTGGCGTCTTGTACTCATCAAGCATCGTTCTCATCATCTCAATAAGAGTCTGGTTCTTCCTCTCAACAACTCCAGTTTGTTGAGGTGTGTACGTAGCCGAGAACTCGTGTGAAATCGCTTCTTCGTCAAGAAAGGTGTCCACATTGGCGTTCTTGAACTCCGTTCCGTTATCGCTGCAAACCTTCTTGATCTTCACTTCAAATTGATTTTGGGCCTTCCTAGCGAAGTTCTTGAAGATCTTTTGGACCTGCGATTTATCATCAAGAAAAACACCCACGTAAATCTTGAGAAGTCATCGACAATGACTAAACCGAACGAGTTACCACCGAGACTTGTAGGCGTTAGTACCAAAAATATCCATATGAAGCAGCTCGAGCGGTCTTCTCGTTGTCATGATATTTTTCACGGGGTGGCTTCCTCCAACCTGTTTTCCTGCTTGACAAGCACTGCAAAGTCTATCCTTGTCAAATATAACGTCTTTAACTCCAAGGATATGATCACCTTTAATAAGCTTATCAAGATTTCGCATGCCCACGTGGTCTAACCTTCTATGCCACAACCAACCTTTAGAAGATTTAGCAATCAAGCAAGTTCTAGGTTGAGCCTTTTTAGCGAAATCAATAATGTATAGATCACCTCTACGTATACGGGTAAAGACCATATTATGATCATCTCTCCGAAACACTTGGCAATCTACTTCAGTAAATAGGACATTGAAACCAAAATCAACTAGTCTAGATACGGAAAGTAAATTGTAGCCAAGATATTCTACGAGCATAACATTTTGGATGGAGCTGTCATGTGAGATGGCCACCTTACCAAGGCCAACCACCTTACCTTTCGAGTTATCACCAAAAGTGACATACTTTAGAGGGCCGTCATTTTCAGCAAGCTCACGAAACATATCCTTGTCTCCGGTCATGTGATCGGTACATCCACTATCCAGAACCCATTCCTTTCCTCCAGCCATGTAGCCACGAAGATTAGCCATAAGACCAAAGTGTCTCATAGACTCATCAAGATCAAAGTCACTATCATCATCCTCATCATAGTATCCATGTTCAACATCATCTTGTGATTGTTCATCTTTATGAATTCTAATGACATCCGAGATGATGTTACTAATGATTCCAACATCTCCTTTGGCACGCATAAGTTCACGAAGCTCAAATAAACAATCACCAAACTTAGGATCATTAGGATTCATCTTATTCAAAGCAATGGACTTTTGAAGAATCACATCTAGATTTTTCAAGGAATAATTTTGAAATCGTTCCTCAAGAAATCTCCATATGGTGTAAGCACATTCAAGAGTAGGCAAGCATACAATCAAATTTCTAGGCAATCCTCTAATGATAAGATTGATAGTTCTAAGATTGCGGATCATGTCAAGAGACTCATCGGGGGTAGGATGCAAGGGGTCAACAAGGGGCGCACAAAGGCTAGTAATGTACTTGTTCAAGTGATATTCATTGAAAATCTCAAGCATCTCATTTTTCCAAGAATTAAAGAACTCTCCATCAAGCATAGGCACTCTATGTCTAAAACTCCCCATCGTAGACTCATCCATCTTCCTCCAATGGTGATTAAACCAAAGCAATGGAGACCTGTAACACCCCAGATGTAAAACTTCCATATTTGGCAATGTATCCAACCTTGTTGGTTTAATCAACCCCAAGTGTTCTCCCCCTTGTTGGTTTCATTTGGGGTTTTGATTTGTTTCATATTGCTTTGTCTTGTTATTTCTTTGTTTTATTTCTTTTGCCATCCATGTGTGCATCATGATCTTGCTAAGTGTTGTGTGTGCTTGGGTCATTTTGCATCTCCATCATCATGTGCATCATGGTAATTTTAGTGTGGAGCATAAAGAAGTCATGGCGTCATCATTATTCCCCTCTTCTCTCCACCTATTTCTTTTCCCTATGTTGGCAAGCAACATTATTTGGCCTTAATTAATGTCGAACTTTTCCCCAATAATCTAGCACCATGCCCTAGACCTCTCTGTCAAATCTCAACCTGATCTAAGTTTGTTTTGGTTAGGGTTTAAAGTGATTCAAGTTTGAATATAATTCAAACTTGAATTATTTTTGTTCCTTTAAAAATGTCCAAACCAATTTTATTTAAATAGAGCACAATTCCAGGAGCTTGGGGATATTTTTATATCTGCCAAATACCTCTCCTATCCCCCTGGCCTTTTCCTTTTCTTTCATGTGTTTATTTCAATCAGCAAAGAGTAGTAAAAGGACAAGGGCTCACCTGGGCCTCGGTCTCCCAGTGCGCCAGCCACCGCAGCCCAGCAACCGGCCCAGCAACCCCGCGCTAGCTAGCCCAGCAGCCTGCCTCGCGCCCTCCTTCCTCCTTTTCTCACCGAAACGGCGCGCACCCCTCTCTCCATCTCGCTCCACGTGGCCGCGTCGGTCCCACTGGTCAGCGACCGTGCCCACGCCCTCACCCACCTTTTCTTCCACCTTGGTCCCCCACACGAGCACGCACATGGCGTGGCCGAGCGCTTCGCCGTGCTTCGCCCGCTCGCCCTAGCCCCTATATTATCCCCTCTCCATGTCCCCCCGCCTCTCTAGGGTTTCCCTCATCCGCCACCGCCGCCGCCTAGTAAGAGAAGCCACCAGATCTACCGCTAGAACCCCATCCCAAGCACACTCGAGCGTGCGTCGTCGTCGCCAGTGTGCTCCCCGTCGACCTCCGCCCTGCCGGTCGTGTCCTTCTTCCCTGACATAATCTTCGTCCACGACGTCGACTATGGTGCCCTGAACGCCAAGTCCCTCGTTGTCCTCTACGTTCTCTCCGTCACGGTCAGGTTTTCCGCTGAGGTTCAGAGCTTCCCTCCATCGTCTGCGGAGAGTCTCCGTCGTCGTCTCCGTGTCCTAGGGTGAGCTCGGTATACCCGCTTCCCTGGTCTGTTCTCCTGCAGTAAATTGATCGCCGTAGACGTCCCTAGGATCGGTCTCGCGTCGCGCCCTCGCAGCTCCGGCGTTCTCTGAATCTTCCTCAGGCTCTAGTAGCACGCTCTCTGCATCCCGCACATCCTGAGACCCAGCTGGCCCCGTAGACGTCACACTGGCCTCGCGCCTTCCCCCGCATCGTCCGTAGCTTAGCACCGGCTCGCCGTGCCCTGCTGCTGCCGCCGCCACAACTTTCCATGGCCCGGATCGAGCACGAGCTCGGGTCCGAGGGCCCCGGCCTCTTCGTGCTAACCGCACGCTTGCACCCACACCAGCTCCCAATCCCGCATGCCCGCTGTGCCCTTTCAGGCCCCGCCATCGCCGCGGCTGCCCACGCCGGCGTCGTCGTCGTCTTCTCTGTCTGAACAAAGGAGCTCGACCCTGGGCCATCTCTTAAGGAGACGAGCCCCTCTCCTATCAGCCGCCTCGCCGTAGCCCAGCGGTTCGATCCCCCGCGGGCGCAAAATTCCCCCCTTTTTGGTTATTTCAGAAGTCACTGACAGGTGGACCCCAACTGTCATACTCACCTTCTAGTAGAGCCCACATGTCAGCCTATCCCTCTCCTTTTTCTTTTCTTTTATATCTATTCTAGGGAATATTCCGAATCAGGCATCGGGCCCTTTCCAAATTGGGCAAGTCCATTTCTGGATGTTTCCAAATATGGAAATTTCCATTCCTGTCATATTCCTTTTTAGGTAGGTTCTTATATTGTGCATTTGAGGAGTTTTTCATATGGAGACCCCAACATATTATATAGGTTTTTGGGGTAGAATAATCCCACCAATCCAGTGATGGCATTAATTTTTGCATTTGAGCAAGTTCATGACCATGTCATTTTACATCATGTTACTGTTTTGACTTTTATGTGTATATTTATGCAAACATGTTATGTGGAGTTTTGGCACATGTGTAGCTTCCTTTTCATGTCTACTCCATGATAGAATTTATTTCATGCCTTATAGTGCACTAAGATGAGTGCCACAAGTCTGGAACCTGTTCATGTCACTTGCCATGTTTGCATTGATGCTATCATCTTTTCTATAGCTCTTTGGGACAAGTTCATTAAGGGAGTTCTGTGAAGTGCATTTAGGGCTAGCATGCCATGCTCAAGTTTGCCATGATGTGTCCATGTAGCATGTAGTTTACTAGCTCTAAACATTACTACCTGATGCTGTTTCTGTCATGCTCAGTGAATTTCTGCCAAGTCTGTTAAACTGTTGTCATTTGCATTTTTGCCATGCTGTTTTAGACCTGTTCTAGTGAGTTATAGCAGTAGCTCAGTGTTCATGATTTGTAGAGCTTCACCTGTACTTCACTACCATGTATTGTGTTTTCATGTTTTGGTGTTGTAGCATACTTAAACCTTGCATCTAAGTGACCATGTTGCTGTGTTAAGCAGATCACATCATATCATGTTTTGCTTGTAATTTTCAAACCGTGCATCCGTTTCCGGTGATCTTCATATCGTTTTCGGCCGAAATCTACCAACCTATCCAGCGGCATGCTTGGTTTGCCAAGTTAATGCCATGATCATCTTTCCTCTTCCGGAGTACCCATACACTTTGCACATCACATATGCATCCCATGCCATGTCTTGCATTATGTTGCTTGCGCATTACACCGTGATTTACTGTTCTTCCGTTGCTTGTGTTCTTGCCTTGGGTAGAGCCGGGAGTCGAGTTCGTGAACGAGGATACTGTCGAGTACGTTTACAAGGAGCAAGCTTTCGACAACCTGAGAACATTGCAGGCAAGATGATCATTACCCCCGATGTCACTTCTATCTTTGCTTGCTAGTTGTTCGTTCTATCGCTATGTCGCACTACCTACCACTTGTTTATCAAGCCTCCCATATTGCCATGTCAAGCCTCTAACCCACCTTCCTAGCAAACCCTTGTTTGGCTATGTTACCGCTTTCGATCAGCCCCTCTTATAGCGTTGCTAGTTGCAGGTGCAGTGCAGGTTGTTCCATTTTGGAACAAGGATATGTCGGGATATCAAAATATCTCTTATTTAATTAATTCACCTATATACTTGGTAAATGGTGGAAGGCTTGGCCTTTTGCTCGGTGTTTTGTTCCACTCTTGCCGCCCTAGTTTCCATCATACCGGTGTTATGTTCCTTGAATTTTGCGTTCCTAACATGGTCAAGGTGTTATTGGGCCCCCTTGTCTCTTCGCCTAAAGTAAAGCTTTCTCGAGGAGATCCAACATTGGTTTTACCATTTGCCTAATAACAACTAAAATTTTGCATAGGTCCACCTACCTAGCAGTCGGCGGTGCCGCCCTTTGGCTATCGTCCACTTTGCATAGACGGATGAGTCCGTAGATAGAGAGCGCGCGGCTCTGGACACGGATCTGACTCACCGGGAGATCTCCTTGGGATAGTTTTCCTTTATCGAAGAGCTTGTGCACCGGGATTCCGAGAATACTCAGGGTGTCCCGCGATGGAGGATTTTGTCTCCGCGGATCGTGAGCTTGTCATAGGCTAAGTTGGGACACCCCTGCAGGGTTTTTATCTTTCGAAAGTTGTGCCCGCGGTTATGTGGCAGATGGGTGTTTTTAATATCCGGTTGTAGCGAACTTGAAACCAGACTCAATTAAAATACACCAACCGCGTGTGTAACCGTGATGGTCTCTTTTCGACGAGGTTCGGGAAGAGAACACGGTGGGGTTATGTTTGAACGTAAGTAGTTCAGGATCACTTCTTGGTCACTTCAAGTTTGTGACCGTTGCGTAGTTTCTCACCTTAATCTTGTATTCGTAAGCTAGCCACCATACAATGCTTAGTGCTTGCTGCAACTCCACCATGTACCCATACTTTTCCTATGAGCTTAAATAGTCTTGCTATCGTGGGTTTTGAGATTGCTGAGTCCTCGTGACTCACCAGATACTACAAACACAGTTGCAAGTTCTGACGAGATTGATGCAGGTGATGCCACTGAACTCAAGTGGGAGTTCGATGAGGACCGTCGCCGTTACTACGTTTCCTTTCCGGATGATCAGTAGTGGTGCCCAGTAGGGTCGATCAGGACTTAGCATGGGTGGTTTCCTTTTATTCGTTTGATTTCGTCTGTAGCCGGACTTTGTGTTCATCTTGAATGGTTGTATAACTTGATGATATTGTGTGACATTGTGGCGATTGTAAGCCAAAGCTCATATTCTATCTATTTAGTACATGAGATGAACAAAGATACAACCACTCTTGCGACCATACCAATATGCGCTTATGCCCCAAGTCGTGCCTCCACACATATGGAGTATATTCGCATATTTGGTGTTACAAGTTGGTAATCAGAGCCATCCCGACTTAGGAGCCCCTGCTTGATCGGACCGCTGACGTTGTTGAGTCTAGAACAAAACTATTTTGAGTCTTAGGAATATATATATCGGAGAGTAGGATTCTTTTTACTCCTCAGCCCCTTCGTCGCTCTGGTGAGGACTCCTGATGTAGATGTTTTGACTTCCCTCTCCTCATTTTTCACTAAATTTTTTTTAGGATCACGTGGGTATCTTTGGATCGTTCCGATATTGTTGTGACGAGAACATTGTTCTTGGTGCCTCCTAACATTTAGGGGTTGTGGCAGTGTCCCAGGGAGTCAAGTTCCGAGGTGTTGCCATCATAATTTTATCGTTGCAGTTCTGGTATACCTGAGCCGACATCGAAAATCTCTTTTATGCAGTTAGTGGTGATATAACCTCGATGCCACCCAGTACTGGGGAGGGAGTTCGGGACTATTGACATAGCTAGTATAACGGATGCTTTCCTAAGGTCGAGGTACACGATTCCCGAAGTTTTCTTGGTTATGTGTTGATGGATGGATACAGTGGAGCGTAGGGCTTGTTAGTTGTGTGATATATATTGTGCCTCCCTGTATCCCCGACACCAGATTGCATAACCATAAAGTTTTGGGAGTTAATAGGTGGGAATTCAAGTAGCTCTTAGTTATTCTTTCGGCAGATAATTGGTATGGGATTGGGTGATCCTTACCACTTATTTGTTCCAGTCATACCTTGTTGTTTTATTCATCAACCCTTGTCTAAGTGGCTTGTCACCTTAATGGTCATGTAATGTTAACTTTGGAATGCATTCGTTCAATATCTGTTTGAATGTTTATCCTGAAGACTATATGCTGCACACATCTATCCGTTGATTCAGCTTGTCTATCATAGTATGACGGATGTCACCTTCTTCAGGATGGCTCCCCCAACGCGTCTGAATCCGCAACGTACCGATGGAGAGCAGTCGAACCCTCCACCTCCGCTACCTCCTCCTCCTCCGGAGGCATGGCAAGCTGTGATGGTGGCCACCAACGCCAATACCCAGATGCTTTTGCAGCTCTTGCAAGAGCGGAATCAAGGCCAAGGCAACCAAGGTCAAGGGCAATTCAACAATCAGCCTCAGTTTGCTACCCTCAACCAGTTTCTAGCAAATCAGCCAAAGTCTTTTAGTGCTTGTGCTGAAGCCATGGACCCTAATGATTGGATCATGGACATCAACAAGCATTTTGAATGCAGCAATTTCAGGCCTGAGGACTACGTTAAGTTCGCCTCTTTTCAGCTCAAGGACCAAGCAGCTGATTGGTATCAGCAGTACAAAGATTCTAGAGGGGGTCGAGTGATTACCTGGACTGACTTCTGCCGGGACTTTCGAGTTCATCACATTCCAACAAGTGTTGTCGAGAGCAAGCATGAGGAATTCCGCAATCTCAAGCAAGGAAGCATGTCCGTGTATCAATACAATGTCAAGTTTCAGAATCTTGCTCGCTTCGCAAGGCAAGACGTTCCTGATGAAAAGAGCATGATCTATCACTTCAGGGGTGGGCTTAGAGAGGATCTGCTTTTAGCTCTCGTTCTTGTTGAGCCAACTCAGTTCGATCAGTTCAATAACATGGCCCTCAAGCAAGAAGCTGCTCAGCTCAGGTGTGATGCTTCCAAGAAGAGACTCACGGATGCAGTACACTCGTCTTCTTCCTCTCAAGTGGCCGCAAAGCAACAGAAGTTCTAGCTTCCTCCACCTCCTCCATTTCGTCAGACTTATCAACAGAAGCAATCAGGTGGTCGTGGATCTTCCCACCCACCCAACCCAGGCTATTAGAACAAGTCCTAGTCTCAGGCCCCGAGGACAGGTGGTCCTCCTCCTCCACCTTTCCGTCCGATTTCAGTGGTCACTTATCACAGGTGTGGTTTGAAAGGGCATTACTCAAACAAGTGCACCCAGAAGCGCCTTCTGCCTCCTCCTCTTGTCAGGTCAGCAAGCAATGCAGTTGTCAAGCACAATCCAAAGTTTGCAAAGGTGAACATGTTGAATGCAGCTCAAGCAGAGGATTCTTCACATGTGATCATGGGTAACCTCTCAGTTAACTCTATTCCTGCCAAAGTATTGTTTGATTGGGGTGCATCGCATTCTTTCATTTCCTTGGCATTCACTGAGAAGCATGATTTGTGCCCCATAAATATCCCAAGGCCACTATCAATAGTCTCCCCGGGAAAGGTGATGACCTCTCGTATGATTGTTTCAAATGTTTGTATCAAGATGGGTAATTATAAATTCCTGGCTTCCCCAATTGTTCTCGGCAATTTCGATATTTATTTCATTCTTGGCATAGATTGGCTTTCTCAGCACAAGGCTTTTCTTGATTGTGCTGCCAAGGAGATTAAATTGACGCACCCTTCTGAGGATGAGATTATATTTGCCGCTAGTGATGAAACCGTTCGGTTGTTCTCTCTCAATGGCGAGTTAGACGCTATTTCTCAGATTCCAGTTGTTTGTGAGTATCAAGATGTCTTTCCTGAAGAGCTTCCGGGTATGCCTCCTCACTGGCCAGTCGAGTTCGTTATTGATCTTGAGCCCGGTACAGAGCCCGTTTGCAAGCGCCCCTACAAGCTTGGGCCAAAAGAGCTGAAAGAATTGAAGAAATAGCTCGATGAACAAGAGCGTCTGGGTCTGATCAGACCAAGTTCATCTCTGTGGGGTTGTGGTGTTGTTTTTGTCCAGAAGAAGGATGGCACAGACCGACTTTGCGTCGATTACCGCCCATTGAACAAGAAGATAATCAAGAATAAATACCCACTTCCCAATATCAATGAAGTATTCGAGCAACTCAAAGGTGCAAAGGTGTTTTCCAAGCTTGACCTCCGAATGGGGTATCACCAGATTCGTATTCGTGAGGAAGATATCCCAAAGACAGCATTCAGAACAAGCTTTGGTTCTTATGAATATACTGTCATGTCTTTCGGGCTTGCGAATGCCCCTCCAACATTCTTTTGCATGATGAACTTCATCTTCAACCCCTACACCATTGTATTCGTCCTGGTGTATCTCGACGATATCCTAGTTTTCTCCAAGAATAAGAAGGATCATGCCAAGCATTTGCGGTTGGTGCTCGACAAGCTCAGAGAGTATCAATTCTACGCAAAGTTCTCCAAATGTGAGTTTTGGCTAGATGAAGTTCTTTACCTTGGCCACATCATCTCCGCCAAGGGCATTTCTGTTAATCCGGAGAAGGTTTCTGCAATTGTCAATTGGGAGCCTCCTCAGAATGTCAAGCAGCTCCGCAGTTTCCTTGGGCTTGCAAGCTATTGCCGAAGATTTGTCGAAAACTTCTCAAGGATTGCTAAGCCTCTATCCAACCTCCTCCAGAAGCATGTCAAGTATTCCTGGACTCCTGAGTGTGACCTTGCTTTCAAAACTCTCAAAGAGCAACTCATCACAGCTCCAGTCCTAACTCCTCCTGATGAGTCCAAGCCATACGAAGTTTTCTGTGATGCCTCGTTGCAAGGTCTCGGTGCTGTGTTAATGCAAGAGAAGAAAGTTGTGGCCTATACTTCTCGTTAGCTGAAGCCAAACGAGAGAAACTACACCACTCACGATCTTGAGTTGGCGGCAGTTGTCCATGCATTAATAACATGGAGACATCTTTTGTTGGGAAGGCAAGTGGACATTTTCACCGATCACAAGAGCCTCAAATATATCTTCACTCAACCCAACCTCAACCTCCGGCAAACTCGTTGGGTCAAAATGATTCAAGAGTACAATCCAAGCATTGAGTACACTCCAGGCAAGGCAAATGTGATTGCAGATGCCTTGAGCAGAGAGGCTTATTGCAACAGCTTAATCCTCAAGCCATTCCAACCTGATCTTTGTGAAGCTTTCCGCAAGCTCAACCTCCAAATTGTTCCTCAAGGTTTTATTGCCAACCTTCAAGTCACTCCAACTTTGGAAGACCAAATTCGTGAGGCACAACTACTTGATACCATGGTGAAGAAGGTGAAACATGGTGTTGCCAAGGGCCTTCCCAAATACAAGTGCTATCGCATTGATGACAAGGACACCTTATTCTTCGAGGACCGGATTGTGGTTCCAAAAGGTGATCTAAGGAAGGTCATAATGAATGAAGTGCACAATTCTCTTCTTTCCATCCACTCGGGCAGTTCGAAGATGTACCATGACCTCAAGCAGTCGTATTGGTGGACTCGCATGAAGCGAGAGATTGCTCAATTCGTGAATGAATATGATGTTTGTCGAAGGGTGAAAGCAGAACATCAACGACCAGCTGGTCTCCTCCAACCTCTTGCTATTCCAGAGTGGAAGTTTGATCATATCGAAATGGACTTTGTCACTGGCTTTCCCAAGTCCAAGCGTGGGAATGATGCTATCTTCGTTGTCATTGACAAGCTTACAAAAGTGGCTCATTTCCTTCCAATCAAAGAACCTATCATGGCAGCTCAGTTGGCAGAGCTATACACCTCCAAAATTGTCTCGTTGCACGGAATTCCGCAATTGATCTCTTCAGACCGCGGAAGCATTTTCACTTCCAAGTTCTGGGACTCTTTCCAGAAGGCCATGGGCACCAACATTCGTTTCAGCACGGCTTTTCATCCTCAAACAAGTGGCCATGTCGAGAGACTCAATCAAATCCTCGAGGACATGCTCAGAGCTTGTGTCATCTCCTTTGGTATGAAGTGGGAAGATAGCCTCCCATATGCCGAGTTCTCCTACAACAACAGCTACCAAGCAAGTTCGGGCAAGGCCCCTTTTGAAATTCTTTATGGCAAAAAGTGATGTACTCCTCTCAACTGGTGAACGCCAACTTCTTGGCAACGACTTGATCACAGAAGCTGAAGAAATGTGTAAAGTCATCCGTGAAAATCTCAAAGCTGCACAGGCCAGAAGAGTTACTATGATGGGAAACACCGTGACTTGGCTTTTGAGATGGAGACCATGTCTATCTCCGCGTCTCTCCCATGAAAGGCGCTCAACGCTTCGGTATCAAAGGGAAGCTTGCCCCGAGATACGTGGGTCCTTTCAAGATCATTGGAAAAAGAGGCGACCTTACTTATCAGCTTGAGCTTCCGTCCAACTTCTCAAATGTGCACGATGTGTTTCACGTGTCACAACTTCGAACTTCAAGACGCCCGAGCGCACAATCAACTTCGAAGAAATTGACCTCCAAGTAGACTTGTCTTATCATGAGCATCCTGTTGTCATTCTTGAAGAAACCAAGCGAAAAACTCGCAACAAGTCAATCAAATTCCTCAAAATTAAGTGGTCTCACCATTCTGACTGAGAAGCTACTTGGGAGCACGAGGATCACCTTCGTTCTGAATATCCGGAGTTCTTTTAGTCCTAGATCTCGGGACGAGATCCTCTTGTAGTGGAGGAGAGTTGTAACACCCCAGATGTAAAACTTCCATATTTGGCAATGTATCCAACCTTGTCATGATCAATCCCAAGTGTTCTCCCCCTTGTTGGTTTTATTTGGGGTTTTTCTTTGTTTCATATTGCTTTGTCTTGTTATTTCTTTGTTTTATTTCTTTTGCCATCCATGGGTGCATCATGATCTTGCTAAGTGTTGTGTGTACTTGGGTCATTTTGCATCTCCATCATCAGGTGCATCATGGTCATTTTAGCCTAGAGCATAAACAAGTCATGGCATCATCATTATTCCCCTCTTCTCTCGACCTATTTCTTTTCCCTATGTTGGCAAGCAACATTATTTGGCCTTAATTAATGTCCAACTTTTCCCCAATAATCTAGAACCATGCCCTAGACCTCTGTGTCAAATCTCAGCCTTATCTAAGTTGTTTTGGTTAGGGTTTAAAGTGATTCAAGTTTGAATTTAATTCAAACTTGAATTATTTTAGTTCCGCTAAAAATGTCCAAACCAATTTTATTTAAATAGAGCACAATTCCAGGAGCTTGGGGATATTTTTATATCTGCCAAATACCTCTCCTATCCCCCTGGCCTTTTCCTTTTCTTTCATCTGTTTATTTCAATCAGGAAAGAGTAGTAAAAGGACAAGGGCTCACCTGGGCCTCGGTCTCCCAGCGCGCCAGCCACCGCAGCCCAGCAACCGGCCCAGCAACCCCGCGCCAGCTAGCCCAGCAGCCTGCCTCGCGCCCTCCTTCCTCCTATTCTCACCGAAACGGCGCGCACCCCTCTCTCCGTCTCGCTCCATGTGCCGCGTCGGTCCCACTGGTCAGCGACCGTGCCCACGCCCTCACCCACCTTTTCTTCCACCTTGGTCCCCCACACGAGCACGCACATGGCGCGGCCGAGCGCTTCGCCGTGCTTCGCCCGCTCGCCCTAGCCCCTATATTATCCCCTCCTTGTCCCCCCGCCTCTCTAGGGTTTCCCTCATCCGCCGCCACCGCCGCCTAGTAAGAGAAGCCACCAGATCCACCACTAGAACACCATCCCAAGCACACTGGAGCACGCGTCGTCGTCGTCGGCGTGCTCCCCGTCGACCTCCGCCCCGCCGGTTGTGTCCTTCTTCTTCCCCGACATCGTCTTCGTCCACGACGTCGACTACGGTGCCCTGAACGCCAAGTCCCTCGACATCCTCTGCGTTCTCTCCCTCACGGTCAGGTTTTCCGCCGAGGTTCAGAGCTTCCCTCCGTCGTCTCCAGCGAGTCTCCGCCGCTCTCCGTGTCCTAGGGTGAGCTAGGTATACCTGCTTCCCCCGTCTCTTCTCCTGCAGTAAATCGATCGCCGTAGACGTCCTAGGATCGGTCTCGCATCGCGCCCTCGCAGCTCCGGCGTTCTCTGAATCTTCCTCAACCTCCAGTAGCATGCTCTCTGCATCCCGCGCTTCCCGAGGCCCAGTTGGCCCCGTAGACGTCCCACTGGCCTCGTGCCTTCCCCTGCATCGTCCGGAGCTTAGTGCCGGCTTGCCGTGCCCTGCTGCCATCGCCGCCGCAACTTGCCATGGCCCGGATCGAGCACGAGCTCGGGTCCGAGCGCCCCGGCCTCTCCGTGCTAACCGCGCGCTTGCACCCACACCGGCTCCCAATCCCGCATGCCCGCTGCGCCCTTTCAGGCCCCGCCATCGCCGTGGCCGCCCTCGTCGGCGCCGTCGTCGTCTTCTCTATCTGAATAGAGGAGCTCGAACCTGGGCCATCTCTAAAGGAGATGAGCCCCTCTCATATCAGCCGCCTCGCCGTAGCCCCGCGGTTGACCTCCCACGCCCGCACCGGGAAGACTCGCGTTCGATCCCTCGCGGGCGCACTAATTTCCCCCTTTTTGGTTATTTCAGTAGAGTCACTCACAGGTGGACCCCAACTGTCATACTCACCTTCTAGTAGAGCCCACATGTCAGCCTCCCCCTCTCTTTTTTCTTTTCTTTTATATCTATTCCAGGGAATATTCCGAATCAGGCATCGGGCCCTTTCCAAATCGGGAAGTCCATTTCTGGACGTTTCCAAATATGGAAATAGCCATTCCTGTCATATTCCTTTTTAGGCAGGTTCTTATATTGTGCATTTGAGGAGTTTTTCATATGGAGACCCCAACATATTATATATGTTTTTGGGGTAGAAAAATCCCACCAATCCAGTGGTTGCATTAGTTTTTTCATTTGAGCAAGTTCATGACCATGTCATTTTACATCATGTTACTATTTTGTCTTTTCTGTGTATATTTATGCAAACATGCTATGTGGAGTTTTGGCACATGTGTTGCTTCCTTTTCATGTCTACTCCATGATAGAATTCATTTCATGCCGTATAGTGCACTGGGATGAGTGCCACGGGCTTCCAAAGTTGCTATCATGAATCTGTTTCTGTCATGCATGAAGTTCCTCCCAAGTCTGAAACCTGTTCATGTCACTTGCCATGTTTGCATTGATACTATCATATTTTCTGTAGTTCTTTGGGACAAGTTCAGTAAGTGAGTTTTGTTAAGTGCATTTAGGGCTAGCATTCCGTGCTCAAGTTTGCCATGATGTGTCCCTGTAGCATGTAATATACTTGCTCTAAACATTGCTACCTGATGTTGTTTCTATCATGCTCAGTGAATTTCTGCCAAGTTTGTTAAACTGTTGTCATTTGCATTTTTGCCATGCTATTTTAGACCTGTTCTAGTGAGTCCTAGCAGTAGCTCAGTGTTTATGATTTGTAGAGCTTCACCTTTACTTCACTACTCCCTCCGTCCCATAATATAAGAACGTTTTTGACACTAGTGTAGTGTTAAAAACGTTCTTATATTTTGGGACAGAGGGAGTACCATTTATTGGGTTTTCATGTTTGGGTGTTGTAGCATATTTAAACCTTGCATCTAAGTGACCATGTTGCTGTGTTAAGCAGATTGCATCATATCTTGTTTTGCTTGTAATTTGCAAACCGTGCATCCGTTTTCGGTGATCTTCATATCGTTTTTGACCGAAATCTCCCAACCTATCCAGTGGCATGCTTAGTTTGCCAAGTTAATGCCATGATCATCTTTCCACTTCCGGAGTACCCATACGCTTTGCACATCACATATTGCATCCCATGCCATGTCTTGCATCATGTTGCTTGCGCATTGCACCGTGATTGATTGTTGTTCCGTTGATTGTATTTTTTGCCTTGGGTAGAGCCGGGAGACAAGTTTGTGAACGAGGATCCTGTCGAGTACCTTTATGAGGAGCAAGATTTCGACAACCATGAGAACATTGCAGGCAAGATGATCATTACCCCCGATATCACTTCTATCTTTGCTTGCTAGTTTTTCGTTCTATCGCTATGTCGCGCTACCTACCACTTGTTTATCAAGCCTCCCATATTGCCATGTCAAGCCTCTAACCCACCTTCCTAGCAAACCGTTGTTTGGCTATGTTACCGCTTTCGCTCAGCCCCTCTTATTGCGTTGCTAGTTGCAGGTGCAGTGCAGGTTGTTTCATGTTGGAACATGGATACGTTGGGATATCACAATAGCTCTTATTTAATTAATGCATCTATATACTTGGTAAAGGGTGGAAGGCTTGGCCTTTTGCTCGGTGTTTTGTTCCACTCTTGCCGCCCTAGTTTCTCTCATACCGGTGTTATGTTCCTTGAATTTTGCGTTCCTAGCACGGTCGGGGTGTTATGGGCCCCCCTTGTCTCTTCGCCTAAAGTAAAGCTTTCCCGAGGAGATCCAACATTGGTTTTACCATTTCCTTAATAACAACTAAAATTTTGTATAGGGAGTAATTAACCCGAGGACTCTTAATCAACCCCCGGGCCAGTGCTTGACATGAGTGTTGGTCCAACTACCTAGCAGTCGGCGGTGCCGCCCTTTGGCTATCGTCCACTTCGCATAGACGGATGAGTCCGTAGATAGAGAGCACGCGGCTCTGGACACGGATCTGACTCACCAGGAGATCTCCTTGGGATAGTTTTCCTTTCTTCGAAGAGCTTGTGCACCGGGATTTCGAGAATACTCGGGGTGTCCCGCGATGGAGGATTTTGTCTCCGCGGATCGGGAGCTTGTCATGGGCTAAGTTGGGACACCCCTGTAGGGTTTTTATCTTTTGAAAGTTGTGCCCGCGGTTATGTGGCAGATGGGTGTTTTTAATATCCGGTTGTAGCGAACTTGAAACCAGACTCGATTAAAATACACCAACCGCGTGTGTAACCGTGATGGTCTCTTTTCGACGAGGTTCGGGAAGAGAACACAGTGGGGTTATGTTTGAACGTAAGTAGTTCAGGATCACTTCTTGGTCACTTCAAGTTTGCGACCATTGCGTAGTTTCTCACCTTATTCTTGTATTCGTAAGCTAGCCACCATACAATGCTTAGTGCTTGCTGCAACTCCACCATATACCCATACTTTTCCTATGAGCTTAAATAGTCTTGCTATCATGGGTTTTGAGATTGTTGAGTCCTCATGACTCACTAGATACTACAAACACAGTTGCAGGTTCCGACGAGATTGATGCAGGTGATGCCACTGAACTCAAGTGGGAGTTCGACGAGGACCATGGCCGTTACTATGTTTCCTTTCCGGATGATCAGTAGTGGTGCCAAGTAGGGTCGATCGGGACTTAGCATGGGTGGTTTTATTTTATTCGTTTGATTTCGTCCGTAGTCGGACTTTGTGTTCATCTTGAATGGTCTAACTTGATGATATTGTGTGACATTGTGGCGATTGTAAGCCAAAGTTCGTATTCTATCTATTCAGTACATAGGATGAGCAAAGATACAACCACTCTTGCGACCATACCAATATGCGCTTATGCCCCAAATCGTGCCTCGACACGTATGGAGTATAGTCGCATATTGGGCGTTACAAGACCAATTCTCTGATACCAATTGAAAGGATCGAGAAGAGGTGTCTAGAGGGGGGTGATTCTACCCTCAACAAGTAAAAGTGGCAGTTTTCAAATTCTTCAAGTTGAAGTGGAATTTTGGCACAAGTTTAAACATTCACAATACATTTCAAGCAAGAATGGCAAAAGTATATGAGCAGGTGAAAGTAAAACATGCAAGTTGCAAGAAAGTAAAGGGATGGGATTGGAGTGTGCAAACGCAATTGGAGACACGGAGATTTTTGGCGTGGTTCCGATAGGTGGTGCTATCGAACATCCACGTTGGTGGAAACTTCAACCCACGAAGGGTAACTATTGCGCAAGTCCACGGAGGGCTCCACCCATGAAGGGTCCACGAAGAAGCAACCTTGTCTATACCACCATGGCCGTCGCCCACGAAGGACTTGCCTCACTTGGGTAGATCTTCACGAAGTAGACGATCTCCTTGCCCTTACAACCTCCTTGGTTCAACTCCACAATCTTGACGGAGGCTCCCAAGTGAGACCTAACCAATCTAGGAGACACCACTCTCCAAAAGGTAATAGATGGTGTGTTGATGATGAACTCCTTGCTCTTGTGCTTCAAATGATAGTCTCCCCAACACTCAACTCTCTCTCACAGATTTGGCTATGGTGGAAAGATGATTTGAGTGGAAAGCAACTTGGGGAAGGCTAGAGATCAAGATTCTTGTGGTTGGGTTGGAATGTCTTGGTCTCAACACATGAGTAGGTTGTTCTCTCTCAGAAAATGAATGTTGGAAGTGTAGGCACATTCTGATGGCTCTCTCACAAATGGAGAAGGGGTGGAGGGGTATATATAGCCTCCACACAAAATCTAGCTGTTACACACATTTGACCCAACTCGGCCAGATCGAATATATGAACTCGGTGAGACTGATTTAGTCCAAAATGTGAACGTTAGACTTTTCGGTGGGACCGACATGATCAACTCGATGGGACCGATGTGCTATGGTTAGGGAAAACCTCATCTCGGTTTGACCGATTACACAAACTTGGTGCGACCGATTTTAGTAATAAGCAAACAGAGAGTTGGTCAAGCAAACTCGGTGGGGCCGACTGCCTATTTCGCTGAGACCGAAATAGTTGCAACAGGCAATAGAGAGTTTGCAAGCCCATCTCGGTGAGACCAAGATCCCATCAGTGAGATCGAACTGATTAGGGTGTCTGCCAGTGGCTATGTCAAATGAACTCGGTAGCGCCGGATGAATCAAATCGGTGGGGCCGAGTTTGACTTTAGGTTTTGGACATATTTTGATTTGGGAAAGTGGTTGAGGGTTTTGGAGCATATCACTAAGCACTTTGAGCAAGTAGATCATTAAGCAACACCTCATCCCCTTTTAATAGTATTGGCTTTCCTATGGACTCGATGTGATCTTGGATCACTAAAATAGAAATGAAGAGTCTTGAGCTTTTGCCAATCTTCTGTCCTTAGCATTTGATGGGGTCCCACATCCTCTTGCCCATGCCATGCCTTTGTTGAACTTTCTGTAATATACTAGATGGAAATATTAGTCCAACAAGAGATATGTTGACATTAATTACCAAAATCACCCGGGGAGCACTTGTGCTTTCAGCTACTCGTTTGAAAAATACTTCGAACTTGTTATTGTATCTACGCTCGTTCAGGTACAACATCCGCCTTCTACCTCTCCTTCTACAAATTAACATTATTTCTAATTTTGAAGATGTATGTTCGTCTGTCATCTAGAAAATGATTCCGACAAGCTTGACCCCGAAATTGCGCACAGTGAAGGCCTTGGCACTAGAATCTATCGACCCCAACCTGGAGCAAGTTGTTAGTTTCCTAAGATGCTTTCCATGCCTGGAGAAGCTATATATCGAGGTGATGTTCCTTTCCTGTTAAATGTTAACCATAAGGGAGTTCAATTTGTGACACCTTTTTCCAAGTTTACAATGACAATGTACTACGATTTCTGAAGGATTTTTTTGGAGGATTTCAGTACATACATGTCCCCCCCATACTGGTTGCTTGATCCATATGGTTACAGTCCATAAGCATTTCTCCTTTGGATTCATCTGTACTAGTTTTCTTAGGGAACTTTTCATCCACTCCAACCTCTTGTGAAGAAGGCTACATTTTTATAGATTGTAATCAAATGCCCATGTTAATCATGTTGGATCGAAGATGGCCAGTTAGTGCATTTTACAAATCCCGCAAACCAAATAGGCCGGTAGTAGTGTTCAAAACTACATGTAGGCATTAACACGTTTTCTTCTTTTGCAAACAAGATTAGGCCTGGTGCTGGATGTGATACAATATAACAATCACATCGAATGCCTAGATCTGCATCTCTCAGAAATTACTTTGAACTCCTACCGAGGGACCTTACCGAAGATTATATTTGCTAGGTTCTTTGTTATCAGAGCAAGGGTGCTGAAGGTAATGAGGTTTTCCCTACATTTATTTCCAAAAAATGAATGGTTTGTTGATCAGCGCCGGCAGCTACGGCAGAATGGAATAGGCTCTGAAAATGCTGAATTTCATTTTGGAACTTCAGATGACAGAGTAGTCGAAAGTCATCGTGTCAACCCCATACATGAATTCTCAGTGGCTGACCCCTTTGCAAAAATTATGACGTTTCGAAACCAGACTTACAAGTGGTAATATTAGTTTGAATCTCTCTGATATCCATGCGAGCACGAGCGTTTGCAGCTGATGAGCTGAATTTCATTTCTAATAACCTTGTAATCTTCAAATTTGAGGCATATAACTCTGGAATTTGAACCTTGTAATATTTCGAGCTTTTGTGGTACAATCGTTGAAATGGCATCGTATGAGACTTGTATATTGGTAGCACTATTTTGACCTTAAATATGCAATGGACTTAGATTTTATTAACCATTCTCGAATCTGTTTACCTTGTCGATCTCATAGCACACGATCTGTATAGCTAACTCGACTGCGATCTTCGACATTATTGCACACAGTTGGTTTCTTCAACTGTGTGCCCTGTAGAGCGCAGAATTAATTATCGCACTCGAGTGTCCATCATCACCCTTTTGTGTAACTTTGACCTCATCGCCCAGGGGTAAACTTATGACCGAAGTCATTCCCAACACTTCGTTTTTACAAAGCTTTTTGCCAATAAACGCCCATGATTTGTCCCTCTTCTAGCCGACGCATGGCCAAACTAGCCGGTCGGGAAGCTTGCGCGGTAAACTGGGAGGTAGCGCAGGAACAGGCTCACCGACGATACATTTGGCGCCTCTTTGAGCCCATGCATGGTCAGACGAAACGCGTGCGGTGCAGTGTTGTCAAGCGTGCACTGGAATCATGTGCTATGAATGCGGTGACAAGGCGTGACAATTACAGGCCGGTCGGCCCCCATTTATTACAACGACCATTTAACCCTTGTGTCTCTTCAACCTTTCGATCGCGCCCCACCATTTCAAGAAGCACACCCACGATGACAAATTCTTAGAGGGTATCCTGCGCTGCTCCAATGGCATTCCGAGCGGCTGTGGATGACGATCAGCAGTTCACCATGCATGCCGTGGTGGACACCCACAGAAGGCCTTGCGAGCATTTCCCTAGGTTTGTTTACATCCCCCACTACATGTTACCTATGCTGGACATCACCAACGATGTAAAGGTGCTCAAGAATTTGGGCATCGCCTACCAGAATCTTGTCGACATCCAGGGCCAATACAAGATATGGGGCAGTAAGGAGCAAGAGAAGGGCTCACTGGTTCACCTAGCCGAGGCCATCGTCGACCCCTACTATAGAGACATGAAAGTTTCCTGCAACAGGGACAAGCGTGCCTAGCAATCGGCCTGGATGGAGAAACTCGACAAAGCTCACGTCGTGTACGTGGACAAGGAGGCATACACGAGCTACGAGATGTATAGGTGGATCGCTGACATGAGGAAGTGCCTCCTTCCCCAAAACGACCAGGGATCCTGCCGGAAGTAGGGCAATGGCAAGCATCGACGCAACAATAAGTAGATGATTAGATCCTTGTTTCTCCTAGCTTAGTATGCATGTAATTGCTTACTTTCGTGTGTGGAAATGTTATGTGTGTAGTCACTAGTGTAATTGTATGCTTAATTTGGTATTGTAATACTGTCCTTTTAAGTATACATGTTGATGCTTTGTAGACAGAGCAAATCACATCGCACACGGACTAAACAATGGAACCCCTCGGTGATGATTTCAATAATCATTGACAATTGTATACCAACAATCGTTTGCTCACAACACACATGGCTTGTTAACATGAATCGTCTATGTTGTTATCGTTCTTCCCACACATTTCTGATTACATACCTGTTTGCTGCGTATCACAAAGTTGAACCATTTCTGTTCTCTTGGCTCAAAGCAAACAGTTCATCCGAGTGAACTGTATGCCATATATCGCACACACCTTCATCTGGTTACACGTTTCTGTTGTTCCGCCTCATCACAAACAGTTTATCCGAGTGAACCGTATGCCGTATATCGCACACGCCTTCATCTGGCTGCCCGTTTGTTTTGTTCTGCCTCATCGCAAACAGTTCATTGAACTGACCCGTATGCCCCTAATCGCACATGCAACTAAAATTTGAACCGTGTTTGATGTATCCTTCATCGCAAATGTTTTGCATCTTTTTTGATGATTATTTTACATCACCGTTTGCGATTAATGCACCGCACACAGTTTCGTCAAAGGGTCTCTGATCATAGTGTCGCGTTAGCAGCATCCTGCAGTAGTGTGTGGTGCCATCGTGCACTTGATACTCTGTGAATATGTGGCAGAAAATATTGACACGGTGTGGTGTTTGGTAACTCGTCATTTGTCTTTAATACTTGTAGTATTTTTCTGCTTGTAACAATGAGGCGTCATTCAAATGATAGCCCGGGTCATATATTCTTGACCCGGGAACTCCGGTTGTCATTATAATCTTCGAGCAAAATAACCCGGTGTGCTATTGACCCGGCAACTCTTGGTCAATATACGCTCAATCTTGATCAAAATAATCCTATGTGTTGTTGATCCAGTGACTCATTAGTCGATAATAACTGATCAAGGAGCAAAAGATCATGTAAAACAGAATAAAACTCAAAGACATATAATGATAAGTGCTAAGTCGGCTTTCGAGGCATGACAAAAAGACTGGCTTTCGAAGCTCAAGTCTTGCTTCAATGAAGCTCGCGTGATAGCCCATGGTTCAGGCTAGCTTTCTGTAGGCCGACTCTCACGTGACTTAAGCCGGCATTTTAACCTTGACAAGTTTGGGGTCATTATAGATTGACTTGTCAAGAGTACACCGGGTCACCTTGGCGGAGTAGCATCGAGCACACATGCCAGTTTAACCAAAGATTCATGATGTGCCAGGTCAAGAGGGATGTTAAGAGCTAAACTCGATGAGTTGAAAGCCCCCATGTGACCTATGTTCAGAAAATAAAGACTGATCCACAATATATGAGACGAAACGACAAATGCCCCGAGTTTTGGGGATGCCGGCTTTATTTTAATAATCATAAAGTTATATACAAAGGTAATTTATAATAACTTGGAGCCAGTGGCTCTAATTATAATAAGTCTGAAGATGAGAAATATTCCAAGGCCTGTTGGTCTCTTCTTCAGAGGTACATGACTTATGGTGTTCATGTATGTCAATCAGGTAATATGACCCATTGTTGAGGTTCTTGCTGACGAGAAAGGGACCTTCCCATGGAGGTGAGAGCTTATGCATACCTCTCTGTTCTTGTATCAGAAGGAGCACTAGGTCACCCTCCTGGAAAGTACGGCTACAAACCCTACTGTTGTGATAACGACGTAGGTGTCAGGACCCCGATTCCAAGTCACACCGATCTAGCCTGTAACACCTCATATCACATTGCGGCCTCACGCATGGTACTCCCACGGGTGTCACCTTACCATGGCCCGGGACCGTTTGCGCCTTTTGGCTCACGTATATGACAATGTCGCTAGCATCCATATGACAGAGAACCCGGGCCGACATGGCTAGTCGTGAACCCAAAGCGGCACTAACGTATGGGGACAGGCATACATGAATCAACATCGAACATGTCGGTCAGCAGCGTGTGAATCCGGGCTGTAGCACTGGGCTAACAGGACTCCGGGAACCCGGGCTGTAGCAGGCTAGGCAGGACTCCGGATGTCACCGTGTGACATTTCCCCGAAGGGACAGACACAGGAACGATATGACTCACATGCCGGCCAGTCAAGTGTCCAGAGCAGTAGTGCTGGGCTAGCAGGACTCCGGTGAACCGGGCTGTAGCGGACTACTATGGCTCAAGGAGGCACCAGACTACATTTCCCCATAAGAGAGGCTGCTAAAGATAGACAACTAGATTGTCGGATCCCACACATACCAAGCATTCCAAACATACACACAATATGCTCGATATGCGCGAATACAACATGGCATCACAACAAAACTCTACAACTCAAGTACTGTATTTAAGGGGCTCCGGAGAGCCTTACATAACTTGTTCATACAGATAGGGGTCACATGACCCAACACTCAACTCATACAATCATACAAGCACATGCGGAAGCAAACTGTCTGGGTACAGACACTAGAAGAAAGAAGGCTTGACGAAGCCTGTCTATCTACATAGGCCCTTCACAAGCCTAGATCACCACCTGGGTGGCAAGTCACTCGTCGTCGTTGAGTTCTACGTAGAACCCGTCAGAAGGGGCGGTGTTGTCGTCTGAAAACAGTAATTAAAGCAACATGAGTACAAAGGTACTCAGCAAGTCTTACAACAGATCCTACTATACATGTTCATTCTCAAGAAGGTAGTGGGGTTATTGCAGCAAGCCAGCTTTGACTCTTGGCTAAGCTATCCTACGATACACCACTTGTGAAATAGTTTTCTCACACGAGTCCACTAATCACCAACTCAATACTCCACCGTGGATCCTCCCTCGTCATCCAACGAGAGGGCCATCCGCGGTACTCACACTTATCTTGAGGCTTTTAGTAGTATCCATTTACTTGTCTATGAACTGCATAAGCGACCAAGTAGTCCTTTACCGCGGACGCGGCTATTCGAATAGTTTCATACCCTGCAGGGGTGTACTTTGTCACACACGCTCTCACCACTTATCGTCGCTACACGACGTGTACTCGGCAACCTTCAAGCGGAAGCCCAACGTGGGTGTCGGCCACAGCCTACCTAAACACTCGAGTCTCTAGTCCAGGTTTATCGCCTATTCAGGTTCCATCCGCAGGGAGTCCGGCCGAGGTTTCCACATACGGCCCCGAACGATGTGTGCAGGGTTCCCGGACACCAAACGGGCGACTCGGTACACCGTGCCACGAGCCTACCGCATCACAGCCCACCCCTTGGTCAGCGCTGTCCACGGCCTCCAGCTTACTACAAACACCAGAAACTACGTGCAACTCCTGGACAGAGGACAAGGGTGAATAAGAAGCCGAGGGGGTCCATTGGTTTCGGGCCCAATGTGTGGTAGTAGCTGAATCTTAAATCACGCATACAGATCTCAGTTCTTAGGGACGGTCTCAATGAAACAACCCACCATGTACTCCTACATGGCCTCCCATCGATACCTTTACCAAATCGTATTCCACACTTCACTCTCATTACCGACACACGCACTTTCACTCTAGTTCATCACCCTGATGAGCCAGACCTGACACAACTCTAAGCGTAGCAAGCATAGCATTGTAGGAACACAACATGGCTCAATCAACTCCTACACATGCTAGTGGGTTTCATCTAGTTACTGTGGCAATGACAGGTCATGCAGAGGAAAGTGGATTCAACTACCGCAACACACACAGCAGTTTGAATCGCGTTGTCTTAATGCAGTAAACGAGAGCAGAAGCGAGAAGATGGGTTTGTATCGAAATGATCAATGGGTTGCTTGCCTGACAGAGTGGTGGTGGGATACTGCCCTTCAGTTGGATACCCGTGAATATCCTCGGCGGCAGGACCTACCACGATGAGCATACCGAAGCACAATCAACACCAAGCAAGTGCAACAATATGATGCATGCATGAGACATGGAAAAATGGATGTATTGGGCTAATGCAACTAAGGCCAGAAAGGTTTGGACTAATTTGAATCAAAGATTCAAATTCCAAGTTCATAAATGGCCCATAATAATGCCTTATCTTGTTCTGTATAAAACAGTAGGTTAACTTGCTTAATCATGCATGAAACCAGTACAGATGGATAGAATGGATTTTTCTGATCATTTTTCATATATAAATCTTTTCATTCTGAGCTATAGATTATTTTCTATGATTTTTTGAAGTTTGTGATAATTTCTGGAATTTCCAATATAAGAATAATTCCAGTAAATGTTTTATTGCGCCAGCCTGACGTCAGTGTGACGTCAGCGGGTCAGCGGGGTCGTCCAGGTCAAACCTGACGGGTGGGTCCCCTGTGTCAGTGTCACGGTTAGGTAATTAGTTAATTAGGATTAGTTTTAACTTTAACACAGATTTAATTAGCAGGCGGGCCCCACTTGTCAGTGACCCTGGGGGGTCAAACCGTGGTCAAACCACGCTGACTCGCCGGCGTTTAGCCGCCGGCGACGTCCAGACGCGGCGGTGGTGTGCGGGTTCGCTCCTCCGGCGACCAAAAGGACGGCGGAGAGCACCTACGTGTAGCTGGGGGCGAACCGCGTCGACTGGTGGTGGTAGTGGAGCTCGGGGTCGCCGGAATCGACGCCGGCGACGAGCCGTGCGGCTGCCGGAGTACGGGCGTGGTTGAAACCGTAGCTAGAGAGCACGGCGAGGGACATGCGATGGCGCTACGGGTTCCTGGCGTTGCGGTGAAGCTAATGGCTACGGTGGTGCGGCCGTTGGATGGCCGGAGCCTCGTCGGCGACGAGCTCGTACGGCGGCGCGTTCGGGTGAGCTTCGTGCGGTGGCTACAGAGCTCGAGAGAGAGAGAGAGGGGAGGATGGGAAGGTGGCCATGCTCACGGCGGTTGCGACGGAGCAGGCGGCGGGGTCGGAGACGAGCTGTAGCAGTGGCGACGGCGGAGGGGATCTCCGACGGGGAGCGGCGAAGGCGAGGTCGGTGGCGGAGCTTCGGGGCAAACGAGCGCTCGGGGCTCGGCTTGCTCGAAGGAGTGGGCGACGGCAGAGCTGTAGGACACAGTGGAATGGCGCGAGGTCGACGGTGGCCACGGTTACTCCGGTGAGGTGTCTGCGGCGGCGTCGGCCATGGTGGGGAAAGGGCGAGGGAGAGGCGACGGGGGAGAGTGACGATGTCCAGGGGCTCGGGGCGCGTCGAGGAAGGTCGTCCAGCTCGTCCGCGGCGAGGGCGGCAAGCAGCTGGCGCGGTGGCGAGCTCGCGCTCGCCGCGTCACCTGTCTGCCTGCTCTGGCGAGAGCAAGCAGCTCGCTGGCGCGGGCCAGCACAGTGCTGGGCCGCCAGGTGGGCTGCCAGGTAAGTTTCTGCTTTCTGTTTTCTTTCTCCTTTTTTGATTATTTCTGTACTGTGTTTTGAAATAGTAAAAATACTATTTCATTTGGAAAAATCCTGAAAATATTCTGAGGCACCTTTGAGATTATTCCCAACAGCCTAAAAATACTTTCAAAATTATTTGGGCATTTAAAAATATTTATAGCATTTAAAATGCCCAAATGCAAATACTTATGGCTTGTGCAAAAATCCAAAATGGCCTCCAAAAATATGAAACCATTTTTGGCAGAGGTTTTAGCCAAGACCAAAGATGGTGAACATTTATGGAGGGCATTTCAGGTTCATTGAAAAGAATTTTAGTAAACCCTAGTTGTTCCAGGGGGGGTGCTGGGGGTTTCTGGCATTCCCCATTTCAGGTTTCTGTGAAATGTAGACATGATGCAACACTCTAATGCATGAACTAGCTAGGATGTGACAACTCACCCCCACTCAAAAGAATCTCGTCCCGAGATTTAGGATCCGTTGGGAAGAAGGTGGGGTACTCAAGTCGAAGACGATCCTCCCTTTCCCAAGTAGGTTCTTTCTCGGAATGGTGTGACCATTGAACCTTGAGAAACTTGATGTTTTGGCGTCGAGTGGTACGCTCGGCTTGATCAAGGATTCGAACGGGATACTCCCGGTATGTGAGATTATCTTGGAGATCAAGCGTTTCGTGGTCCACTCCACGGATAGGATCCGAGAAGCAACGCCTGAGTTGGGAAACGTGGAAGACGTCATGAACCTTGGAAAGATGCGGAGGTAGTTCCAATTGGTAGGCAACTTCTCCTCGCTTGGCGAGAATGCGAAAGGGTCCAATGTAACGAGGAGCCAATTTGCCTTTGATACCGAATCGAATGGTTCCCTTTAAAGGAGTCACCTGAAGGTAAGCCTTCTCGTCAACCTCAAAAGTCATAGCCTTATGTTTGCGATCATAATGGCTCTTTTGGCGAGATTGGGCTGTTTTCAATTTCTCACGAATAATGCGAACCTGCTCTTCTGCTTCCTGAATCATATCCGGGCCAAAGAGTTGTCTTTCCCCGGTTTCTGACCAGTTAAGAGGCGTTCGACATTTTCGTCCATAGAGAACCTCGAAAGGGGCTTTGCCCAAGCTAGCTTGGTAACTATTGTTATAAGCGAACTCGGCGAATGGAAGGCATTTCTCCCAATCCATGCCGAAGGAGATGACAGAAGCTCGGAGCATATCCTCCAGAATTTGATTAACTCGTTCTACCTGACCACTTAATTGAGGGTGAAAAGCGGTGCTAAAAGAGAGACGAGTTCCCATTGCATTTTGGAAGCTTTCCCAAAATCGAGAGGTGAAGAGACTTCCGCGGTCTGAGTTAATTTCCAATGGAACACCATGAAGAGACACTATTTGGGAGATGTACAAGTCTGCTAGCTGGCTAGCGGTTATACTCTCACGAACAGGTAGGAAGTGGGCTACTTTGGAAAGACGATCGACAACAACGAAGATAGCATTATTCCCTCTCTTGGTCCTCGGGAACCCGGTAATGAAATCCATACCGATTTTATCCCATTTCCATTCAGGAATAGCCAGAGGCTGAAGGGTGCCAGCAGGCCGTTGATGCTCTGCTTTAACACGACGGCAGACGTCGCAATTAGCAATGTATTGAGCAATTTCTCTCTTCATCCTAGTCCACCAAAACCTCTGGCGTAGGTCCTGATACATTTTAGTACTACCGGGATGAATGGTGAGAGGAGATTCATGAGCTTCCTTAAGGATCAATCGCCTCAGGTTGCGTACCTTGGGAACCACTAGGCGGTCTCCAAAGAACACAACACCTTGGTCATCAACGGAGAAACAATCCGCAACTCCTTTCTTGATGTTTCTCTTAATACGGGAGATCCCTGGATCTACCTTCTGAGCTTGGATGATCTGATCCGTAAGGGTAGGTTTCGCCACCAGGGTAGATAGAAATCCTTGAGGAACAAGGTGAAGGTTAAGCTTACAGAATTCCTCGTGGAGAAGTGGTTGGCTTTGTTGTAACATCAAGTTGTTACAATAGGATTTACGGCTTAGCGCATCAGCCATGACGTTGGCTTTGCCCGGGGTGTAAGTTATTTCTAAGTCGTAGTCTGAGATCAACTCGACCCAACGTCTTTGCCTGAGATTCAAATCCGGTTGGGTGAAAATGTATTTCAGACTCTGATGGTCGGTGAAAATCTCGCAACGGTTACCGAGAAGGTAATGTCGCCATGTTTTGAGTGCATGGACTACGGCTGCAAGCTCTAGATCATGTGTGGGATAATTATCCTCATGTGGACGCAACTGTCGGGAAGCCTAGGCAATCACATGACGGTCTTGCATGAGTATGCAACCTAGTCCTTGTCGCGAGGCGTCGCAATAAATAACAAAGTCTTTAGAAAAATCTGGTGGTACGAGTACGGGGGCAGACGTCAGGCGTCTTTTCAGTTCCTGAAAGCTGAACTCGCACTGTGGGGTCCACTCGAACTTCTTATCTTTCTTGAGGAGTTCGGTTAGAGGTTTAGCAACCTTGGAGAAATTCTCGACGAAGCGACGGCAGTAGCTCGCTAAGCCAAGGAAACTCCGAACTTGTTTAACCGTTTCAGGGGGAGTCCAGTCAAGGATGGCTTGAACTCGCTCGGGATTGACAGCAATACCTTTACCAGAGATCACGTGGCCTAGGTAGGTCACTTCTGGCAACCAGAATTCACACTTGGAGAATTTAGCATAAAGGCGATGCTCTCGAAGTTTCGTTAGTACTAGCCTTAGATGCTCGGCATGTTCTGCCTCGTTCTTGGAGTAGATGAGTATATCATCGAGGTATACTACGACGAATTTATCCAAATACTCCATGAAGATTGAGTTCATTAACCGAGAGAAAGTGGCTGGAGCATTGGTTAACCCGAAGGACATGACTGTTTACTCGTATTGGCCATAACGAGTAACAAAGGCCGTTTTAGGAATGTCCCCGTTCTTGATTTTGATTTGATGGTAGCCCAACCTCAAATCCATCTTAGAGAAGACTGAGGATCCAGCGAGCTGATCATACAGGTCGTTGATCCTGGGAAGCGGATACTTGTTCTTGATTGTGACTAGGTTGACGGGTCGGTAATCTACAACCATCCGATCCGTACCATCCTTCTTCTTGACGAAGAGGACGGGGCAAGCCCACGGAGAAGAACTAGGACGGATGAAACCCTTTTTCAAGGACTCATCGAGTTGTTTCTTAAGCTCGGC
Organism: Aegilops tauschii subsp. strangulata; assembly: GCF_002575655.3. Taxonomy (NCBI): domain Eukaryota; kingdom Viridiplantae; phylum Streptophyta; class Magnoliopsida; order Poales; family Poaceae; genus Aegilops; species Aegilops tauschii. The sequence goes on from NC_053036.3 coordinate 284,800,524, forward strand.
TAGCTCTAGGGGTGCCATCTTATAGAGTCTTCTAGAGATTGGGACGGTTCCTGGAACAAGGTCTATCACGAACTCAACATCTCTGTCAGGTGGAATACCTGGCAGTTCTTCAGGGAAGACATCCGGGAAGTCACAGACTACCGGCACATCTTCGAGGTCTGGAAGAGGGTTGGCATTTAATGAGTAGAGCTGACGTTTAGACACTCGGGTCAAAACATTGACTGTCTTGCCCGACGGATGGGTGAGTTGAACAGTTCTAGTAGAGCAATCAATCTTAGCATAATGAGCTGACATCCAGTCCATACCCAAGATGATGTTTATGTCCGAGGACTTGAGAGCTATTAGTGACGCAAGGAGGACCAATCTGTCAACAAGAATTTCATTGCCATGGCTTATCTTAGAGGTTTGCCACTTAGAACCAGGGGTTTGGATTACCATGGAAGTGGGCATGTCGCAGAATGTGGTGTTGTGTAATCGAGCATAGCTCTCAGAGATAAATGAATGAGATGCTCCAGTATCGAAAAGAACAGTTGCCGGATGGCAATTAACAAGGAGCGTACCAAGGACGACGTTGGGATCCTCATGAGTTTCTTCAGCTGAAACATAGTTGACATGGCCACGTGCTGTGGTGGCTGGCTTGGTGTAGTAAGTCTTTCCTGCTGGCTTACCATGGCCAACAGACTGTCCAGGTTGATTGAGGTTGTTTCGGGGGCACTCGCGCTGATAGTGACCCGTTTCTCCACACTTGAAGCATGTCACAATATTGGGGCGTGGAGCAGCATTAGCAGTGGGGCCACCATAGACTTTGGGCGGTGCATGCTGCTGGTTGGGGCGAGGCGCCTCGAAGGATGGCCTCGGAGTGAACCTGGGTGGTAGAGCAGTATTTGGAATCCAGACCCGGCGCTTCTGGGATCCGGAGCCAGATAGGAACCAAAGTCACGAGAGTGCTTGCGTGTAGCGTCATAGTCAGTTTGTCCTGTCTCGGCACTGATGGCCTTATTGACCAACTTTTGGAAATAGGTACACTCATGCAGACGGAGATCACGGCGAAGCTCGGGGCTAAGTCCCTTGCGGAACCTTGCCTGCTTCTTGGCGTCGGTGGATACCTCTTCAGGAGCATAGCGTGCTAGATTTCCAAACTCACGGCTGTATGCATCCACGGTCAGTCTGCCTTGGGTGAAGTTGCAGAATTCTTCGCGCTTGCGATCTATGAGACCCTCCGGGATGTGATGCTCACGGAAAGCCTCACTGAATTCAGCCCAAGTAGTGATTTGGCCAGCTGGGCGCATAGCCTCAAAGTTCTCCCACCAAAGGCTAGCAGGGCCTTCGAGGTGATAGGCAGCGTAGGTAACCTTATCAGCTTCGGCTACGTTGGCAGAACGTAGCTTATGGGTGATGCTACGAAGCCAGTCATCCGCATCAAGGGGCTTGACGGAATGATTGAACTTCGGTGGGTACAACTTGATAAAGTCATTGAGGGACACCAGGTCGTTCCTCTGGTGACGTGCAGTATTCTGCTCAATTCGCTCTAGCAAGCGGTTAGTCTCACGCTTGTTTCTTTCTGCCTCCAGCATAACTTCGGCCAGTGAAGGCGGTTGGGGCAGATCCTCCGCCCTGGCTGCATTGGCTTCATCCTGCGCCTGGACAGCAGGGTTGTTGCGGGTGTTAACCATCCTAGGAGAAACAAGGCAACGATTTAGACGAGGATGGCTGAATCTTGATAGGGAAAAGCGGAATGTAATGGATAACGCGGAATGCAGAGATGACCATCAGTATGACATGGTAACATAGCAACATACATATACCAACGGTCATACACGCCATACATAGTTTAGTACAAGCCCAGGCTAAGGTACAACTACGATGAAAGACGATACATCTCATCAGAGGCATTCCAAGCTCCTATACATTATTTTTCTACACCTCCGGAACGTGATACACACCAAGTTGTATTCCACAAGACACGCAGGACTGTGGAGATTACAACTGTTACAATACTAGTAGATCTACTGCCAACTCAGACGTCTCCGTAGTAATCCTCATAGAAGTCACCACCATATCCTGGAAGCTGAACATGATCATCCGGAAACAGACGGTCCTGTGGAGCCTGCGGTCCATAGGGACTCGGGTGTGGCCTTGGTCCAACAAACGGTGGCAGGCGGGGTCCACGAGGAGGGGTGATGCCTCCTACATCACACCATTCCATACATTCTGGCAGACCAGATTGCACGGGGTATAAGTCCCTCATGTCCATGAACCCAGCTTGCACGGCAGGTGCAAACCGTGTCAGAGTGGCCCAGTGATCAGCACGAGCATTAAAGAGCTCCATTCGCAAGGCACGATTCTCACGGTCCTTGTCCTCAAGCATCTCAGTGGTGGTGCGGAGTAGTGAGTCCTCATGGGTAGAATCACAGTAAGTAGCCTGATAGTACCCCTGTGCCCCAGGGAGTGCTGCTGGCATGTAGCGGTAGTCGGTGTTCTGAAGCAAAGCAGTTTTGGCTCGCATGATAGTCATCATTGAGTAAGCTGCGTCCTGCACAGACATCTCGATAGTAACCCCAAGTCCATAAGAGCAATGGAGGGGTTCAGTGGCTCCGGGATAGGATGGATAAATCCTGACGGTGCAAAGATATTGACTTTGGTTAAAGTCTCGGAACTGCTCCTCGATGGTATACTCGGGATACCAACGATAGCCTGTCTCAACCATCACTCGGACCAACATGGCCGTGTGACCAGGTACGCCGATGCACCGGGTCAGACGAACCACTTGGTTCTGGGAACGGGTGGCCATCTGAAAGCACGAAATGATGCAAGGCATTAGTATTACTAGGAGAATTCGGACAGCATAACGGCTGTAAATGCTCGAAAAAGGATTTGAGACATTCGCAACAGTTTTGCAATACCACTCAACAACATCATGTCAAGGTTCTGGTTCAACCGACAACATACTAGGGTAGTAGAAACTGAACCGAAGCATGGAACCAACAATCCTATAAGTTACTACGGATTAGTAACACGTGAACCTGATAGAGAGGAGAGAGCCTAGTCCTTAACCCACGTAGAATGAGAAGAGAATGACTCAGATCAGAGGGCATGAGGTAAAGGAGTAAAAGCACCTTACGTTCCCTCCCACAATCAATTCCCCTACATATAACTAAAGCATTTCTAGACTCGACATCGACCAGTTTGGCTTATCGCACCTACAGGCAGTCCGGCTCTGATGCCAACGCTGTCAGGACCCCGATTCCAAGTCACACCGATCTAGCCTGTAACACCTCATATCACATTGCGGCCTCACGCACGGTACTCCCACGGGTGTCGCCTTACCATGGCCCGGGACCGTTTGCGCCTTTTGGCTCACGTATATGACAATGTCGCTAGCATCCATATGACAGAGAACCCGGGCCGACATGGCTAGTCGTGAACCCAAAGCGGCACTAACGTATGGGGACAGGCATACATGAATCAACATCGAACATGTCGGTCAGCAGCGTGTGAATCCGGGCTGTAGCACTGGGCTAACAGGACTCCGGGAACCCGGGCTGTAGCAGGCTAGGCAGGACTCCGGATGTCACCGTGTGACATTTCCCCGAAGGGACAGACACAGGAACGATATGACTCACATGCCGGCCAGTCAAGTGTCCAGAGCAGTAGTGTTGGGCTAGCAGGACTCCGGTGAACCGGGCTGTAGCGGACTACTATGGCTCAAGGAGGCACCAGACTACATTTCCCCATAAGAGAGGCTGCTAAAGATAGACAACTAGATTGTCGGATCCCACACATACCAAGCATTCCAAACATACACACAATATGCTCGATATGCGCGAATACAACATGGCATCACAACAAAACTCTACAACTCAAGTACTGTATTTAAGGTCTCCGGAGAGCCTTACATAACTTGTTCATACAGATAGGGGTCGCATGACCAAACACTCAAGTCATACAATCATACAAGCACATGCGGAAGCAAACTGTCTGGGTACAGACACTAGAAGAAAGAAGGCTTGACGAAGCCTGTCTATATACATAGGCCCTTCACAAGCCTAGATCACCACCTGGGTGGCAAGTCACTCGTCGTCGTTGAGTTCTACGTAGAACCCGTCAGAAGGGGCGGTGTTGTCGTCTGAAAACAGTAATTAAAGCAACATGAGTACAAAGGTACTCAGCAAGTCTTACAACAGATCCTACTATACATGTTCATTCTCAAGAAGGTAGTGGGGTTATTGCAGCAAGCCAGCTTTGACTCTTGGCTAAGCTATCCTACGATACACCACTTGTGAAATAGTTTTCTCACACGAGTCCACTAATCACCAACTCAATACTCCACCGTGGATCCTCCCTCGTCATCCAACGAGAGGGCCATCCGCGGTACTCACACTTATCTTGAGGCTTTTAGTAGTATCCATTTACTTGTCTATGAACTGCATAAGCGACCAAGTAGTCCTTTACCGCGGACGCGGCTATTCGAATAGTTTCATACCCTGCAGGGGTGTACTTCGTCACACACGCTCTCACCACTTATCGTCGCTACACGACGTGTACTCGGCAACCTTCAAGCGGAAGCCCAACGTGGGTGTCGGCCACAGCCTACCTAAACACTCGAGTCTCTAGTCCAGGTTTATCGCCTATTCAGGTTCCATCCGCAAGGAGTCCGGCCGAGGTTTCCACATACGGCCCCAAACGATGTGTGCAGGGTTCCCGGACACCAAACGGGCGACTCGGTACACCGTGCCACGAGCCTACCGCATCACAGCCCACCCCTTGGTCAGCGCTGTCCACGGCCTCCAGCTTACTACAAACACCAGAAACTACGTGCAACTCCTGGACAGAGGACAAGGGTGAATAAGAAGCCGAGGGGGTCCATTGGTTTCGGGCCCAATGTGTGGTAGTAGCTGAATCTTAAATCACGCATACAGATCTCAGTTCTTAGGGACGGTCTCAATGAAACAACCCACCATGTACTCCTACATGGCCTCCCATCGATACCTTTACCAAATCGTATTCCACACTTCACTCTCATTACCGACACACGCACTTTCACTCTAGTTCATCACCCTGATGAGCCAGACCTGACACAACTCTAAGCGTAGCAAGCATAGCATTGTAGGAACACAACATGGCTCAATCAACTCCTACACATGCTAGTGGGTTTCATCTAGTTACTGTGGCAATGACAGGTCATGCAGAGGAAAGTGGGTTCAACTACCGCAACACACACAGCAGTTTGAATCGCGTTGTCTTAATGCAGTAAACGAGAGCAGAAGCGAGAAGATGGGTTTGTATCGAAATGATCAATGGGTTGCTTGCCTGACAGAGTGGTGGTGGGATACTGCCCTTCAGTTGGATACCCGTGAATATCCTCGGCGGCAGGACCTACCACGATGAGCATACCGAAGCACAATCAACACCAAGCAAGTGCAACAATATGATGCATGCATGAGACATGGCAAAATGGATGTATTGGGCTAATGCAACTAAGGCCAGAAAGGTTTGGACTAATTTGAATCAAAGATTCAAATTCCAAGTTCATAAATGGCCCATAATAATGCCTTATCTTGTTCTGTATAAAACAGTAGGTTAACTTGCTTAATCATGCATGAAACCAGTACAGATGGATAGAATGGATTTTTCTGATCATTTTTCATATATAAATCTTTTCATTCTGAGCTATAGATTATTTTCTATGATTTTTTGAAGTTTGTGATAATTTCTGGAATTTCCAATATAAGAATAATTCCAGTAAATGTTTTATTGCGCCAGCCTGACGTCAGTGTGACGTCAGCGGGTCAGCGGGGTCGTCCAGGTCAAACCTGACGGGTGGGTCCCCTGTGTCAGTGTCACGGTTAGGTAATTAGTTAATTAGGATTAGTTTTAACTTTAACCCAGATTTAATTAGCAGGCGGGCCCCACTTGTCAGTGACCCTGGGGGGTCAAACCGTGGTCAAACCACGCTGACTCGCCGGCGTTTAGCCGCCGGCGACGTCCAGACGCGGCGGTGGTGTGCGGGTTTGCTCCTCCGGCGACCAAAAGGACGGCGGAGAGCACCTACGTGTAGCTGGGGGCGAACCGCGTCGACTGGTGGTGGTAGTGGAGCTCGGGGTCGCCGGAATCGACGCCGGCGACGAGCCGTGCGGCTGCCGGAGTACGGGCGTGGTTGAAACCGTAGCTAGAGAGCACGGCGAGGGACATGCGATGGCGCTACGGGTTCCTGGCGTTGCGGTGAAGCTAATGGCTACGGTGGTGCGGCCGTTGGATGGCCGGAGCCTCGTCGGCGACGAGCTCGTACGGCGGCGCGTTCGGGTGAGCTTCGTGCGGTGGCTACAGAGCTCGAGAGAGAGAGAGAGAGAGGGGAGGATGGGAAGGTGGCCATGCTCACGGCGGTTGCGACGGAGCAGGCGGCGGGGTCGGAGACGAGCTGTAGCAGTGGCGACGGCGGAGGGGATCTCCGACGGGGAGCGGCGAAGGCGAGGTCGGTGGCGGAGCTTCGGGGCAAACGAGCGCTCGGGGCTCGGCTTGCTCGAAGGAATGGGCGACGGCAGAGCTGTAGGACACAGTGGAATGGCGCGAGGTCGACGGTGGCCACGGTTACTCCGGTGAGGTGTCTGCGGCGGCGTCGGCCATGGTGGGGAAAGGGCGAGGGAGAGGCGACGGGGGAGAGTGACGATGTCCAGGGGCTCGGGGCGCGTCGAGGAAGGTCGTCCAGCTCGTCCGCGGCGAGGGCGGCAAGCAGCTGGCGCGGTGGCGAGCTCGCGCTCGCCGCGTCACCTGTCTGCCTGCTCTGGCGAGAGCAAGCAGCTCGCTGGCGCGGGCCAGCACAGTGCTGGGCCGCCAGGTGGGCTGCCAGGTAAGTTTCTGCTTTCTGTTTTCTTTCTCCTTTTTTGATTATTTCTGTACTGTGTTTTGAAATAGTAAAAATACTATTTCATTTGGAAAAATCCTGAAAATATTCTGAGGCACCTTTGAGATTATTCCCAACAGCCTAAAAATACTTTCAAAATTATTTGGGCATTTAAAAATATTTATAGCATTTAAAATGCCCAAATGCAAATACTTATGGCTTGTGCAAAAATCCAAAATGGCCTCCAAAAATATGAAACCATTTTTGGCAGAGGTTTTAGCCAAGACCAAAGATGGTGAACATTTATGGAGGGCATTTCAGGTTCATTGAAAAGAATTTTAGTAAACCCTAGTTGTTCCAGGGGGGTGCTGGGGGTTTCTGGCATTCCCCATTTCAGGTTTCTGTGAAATGTAGACATGATGCAACACTCTAATGCATGAACTAGCTAGGATGTGACAGTAGGTCTTGCTAATAAATTGTAGATCATGCTGCGGCGAAGTCACATTCTTCCTCCAAGGCATCCAACGAATCCTGACAAGCCCGTTCATTATCTGCTTCGACATAGGCTACAACTCTTGGAGTATTATGAAGGATGTCACTGGGTAACACGGCTTCTACACCATAGACCATGAAGAAAGGCATATAGCATGTTGATTTTTTCGAGGTGGTTTTCATACGGTCCAAAGGACTGAGGGGAGCTCCTCAACCCAACAACCCAGAGTGCACTCAAGAGGAACCATAAGTCTTGGCTTCATACCTCGTAAAATCTCCTAGTTAGAACGTTCTGCTTGGCCATTGGACTGAGGATGTGCTACTGATGCTACATCAAGCCGGATATGATCCTTTTGATAGAATTGCTTCATAGCCCCTTTAAAAAATTAGTGCCATTATCAATGATGATGCTATGTGGATAACCAAAGCAAAAAACTCAACTTTTTCAAGAATTTGACTGTTGTGGCTGTATCACAATTGCTGATCAGCTCAGCTTCGACCCACTTGGTGAATTTATCAACAACAACCAAAAGGTGGGTCTTCTTGTCCTTGGACGGTTTGAACAGATCCACCATATCAAGCCCCCAAATTGCAAAAGGCCATGTGATGGGAATCATCCGCAGCTCTTGAGCTGGCACATGAGCCTGACGTGCAAACTTCTGGCAGCCATCACACCTGCGTACGATATCCTCAGCATCTACATGAGTCGTGAGCAGATAAAGATGATGGCGGAGAGCCTTTACCACTAGGGATCTTGAGCCAGCATGATGACTACAATCACCAAAGTGAATTTCATTGAGGTTCTATCACCCTTCATCAGGGGAAACAGATCGTTGGAAAACACCGGTTATGCTTCTTCTATGCAACTCGCCATTGACAATAGTCTTAGACTTGGAGCGCCGGACAATTTGACGAGCAATGAATTCATCCTCAGAGAGCTCGCCTCGAGTCAGATAAGCCAGATAAGAAACCATCCAATCTGGGGATAGCATGAAGACCAGCAGCCAACTGTGCCTCCGGGTCAGGTATAGCGAGATCGTCCTCTGACGGCAGCTTGACAAAAGGATTGTGGAGAACATCAAAGAACACATTGGGAGGGACCGACTAATGCTGAGAGCCGAGCCATAACTAAGCATCAGTCGCCTCATTGAGCCGCTGATCTATGTGATCAACCTAATAACCTTTAAAATGTCCCGCGATAATAGTCACCGCTTGCTGATAAGCCGCCATGAGGGGGTCCTTCGAATCCCACTTTCCAGAAACTGGCCGAGCGACCAAATCAGAGTCGCCCATGCATCTGGCCCAGCTAAGATTCATCTCCTTAGCCATACGGAGACCATGGAGGAGAGCCTCATACTCAGCTGCATTGTTAGTACAGGGAAACATGATCCTCAGAACATAACAAAATTAGTCACCTCGTGGAGAAGCTATTATGACTCCAGCCCCCGAGCATTCCAATTTCCTAGAACCATCGAATTCGATCGTCCAATACGTGTTGTCTGGCTTAGCCGTGGGAACTTGAAGTTCAGTCCAATCGTTGATGAAATCCACCAATGCTGGAGACTTGATAGCCGTCCGGGGCACATATTTCAGATGATGCGACCCAATCTGGATCGCCCACATTGCAATCCGGCCCGTGGCCTCCATGTTCTGGCTAATGTCTCCTAGAGGGGTTGAGCTGACCAAGGTGATAGGATGTTCCTGGAAGTAATGCTTTAGCTTGCAACTAGCCATGAAAACGCAAAAACGAACTTCTACCAATGTGGATATCTCTGTTTGGACTCGGTCAAAACCTCACTGACATAATAAACTAGCCTTTGGACTAGATATTCCCTTTCCTGCCTCCTTGCGCTCTACGAAGATTGCCACACTTACTGCTTTGTTATTGGTAGCAATGTACAGTAGCATAAGCTCTTTGTCAGTAGGAGCAGCAAGGACGAGTGGCTCAGCCAATTGCTTCTTGAGATCATCAAAAGCCTTATCTGTAGCGTCACTCCAGATGAAGTTATCAGTCTTCTTCATCATCTAATATAGTGGAATCGCCTTCTTGCCAAGGCGTCTTATAAACCGGCTCAAAGTCGCGATCCGACCCGCCATGCGTTGGACGTCATTGATATTGGTCGGCTTAGCGAGTGAAGTTACTGCTTTGATCTTGTCCGGGTTAGCCTCAATGCCCCGTCCTGACACCACGAAACCTAGCAACTTGGCTGCATGAACACCCACTTGGCCTGGTTGAGTTTCATTTGGTAAAATCAGAGGTTGTCGATAGTCTCCTTGAGGCCATTCAATAAGGTTTCCTTCTTCTGAGATTTGACCACAATATCATCAACGTAAGCGTGAACATTGCGTCCAATCTGCTTGTGAAAGCAATTTTGTACACAACGTTGATAAGTAGCCCCCACGCTCTTAAGCCCAAAAGGCATAGAGACATAGAAGAAAGCCCCAAAGGGTGTGATAAAGGCTGTTTTCTCCTGATCTTTGATGGACATCTTAATCTGATGATAGCCGGAGTAAGGATCCAGGAAACATAAGCACTCACAACCAGCAGTAGAATCGATGATCTGATCAATGCGGGGGAGGGGAAACGGGTCATTGGGGCAAGCCTTGTTAAGATCTGTGTAATCCACACACATACGCCATGTGCCGTTTTTCTTCAAAACAAGCACAGGATTTGCCAGCAACTCAGGGTGAAATACTTCAATGATGAACCCGGCAACTAGGAGCTGGGCCACTTCTTCCCCAATAGCTCTGCATCTCTCCTCGTTAAAGCGACAGAGGTATTATCTTATAGGTTTCATCTTCGGATCCACATTGAGATGGTGCTAAGTGAGCTCTCTCGGTACACCTGGCATGTCAGAAGGTTTCCATGCGAAAAATGTCCCAATGCTCACGGATGAACTCGATACCACACTTTCCTATTTGGGATCTGATACGTCTCCAATGTGTCTATAATTTTTGATTGTTCCATCCTATTATATTATCTATTTTGGATGTTTTATATGCATTATTATGCTATTCTATATTATTTTTGGGACTAACTTATTAACCTAGAGCCCAGTGCCAATTTCTGTTTTTTTCATTATTGTTGAGTTTTACAAAAAAGGAATATCAAACGGAATCCAATTGGAATAAAACTTTACGATGATTTTTCTTGGACCCGAAGACACACGTAGGACATGGAGACGAAGGCAGAAGAGTCCCTAGGGCTCCACAAGCCCTCAGGGCGCGCCCTAGGGGGCATCCCCCAACTTGTGGGCCCCACGGGAGTCCTCCAACCCTAATCTTTGGCCTATAAATTCACAAATATTCCCAAACCAACAAAGGCGTCCACCAAAATACTTTTCCGCCGCCGCAAGCCTCTGTTCCCGCGAGATCCCATCTCGGGGCCTTTTCCGGCATCCTGCTGGAGGGGGATTCGATCAAGGAGGGCATCTACATCAACCCTATTGCCTTTCTGATGAAGCGAGGGTAGTTTACCACAGACCTACGGGTCCATATCTAGTAGCTAGATGGTTTCTTCTCTCTCTTTGATCTTCAATACAATGTTCTCCTCGATGTTCTTGGAGATCTATCCGATGTAATCTTCTTTCGCGGTGTGTTTGTTGAGATCGATGAATTGTGGATTTATGGTCAGATTATCTATGAATATTATTTGAATATTCTCTAAATTCTTATATGCATGGTTTGATATCTTTGTATTTCTCTTCGAATTATCGGTTTGGTTTGGCCAACTAGATTGGTTTTTCTTACAATGGGAGAGGTGCTTAGTTTTGGGTTCAATCTTGAAGTGTCCTCAACCAGTGACAAAGTAGGGGTAGCGAGGCACTTATTTGTATTGTTGCCATCAAGGGTAAAACGACGGGGTTTTCATCATATTGCCTTATTTTATCCCTCTACATCATGTCATCTTACTTAAGGCGTTACTCCGTTCTTATGAACTTAATACTCTAAATGCATGCTGGATAGCGGTCGATGTGTGGAGTAATAGTAGTAGATGCAGGCAGGAGTCGGTCTACTTGACACGGACATGATGCCTATATTCATAATCATTGTCTTGGATATCATCATAACTTTGCGCGTTTCTATCAATTGCTCGACAGTAATTTGTTCACCCATCGTATTATTTTCCTTCAGGAGAGAAGCCCCTAGTGAAACCTATGGCCCCCGGGTCTATTTTCCATCATATATTTTCAGAACTATAAACCAAAAATACCTTGCTGCAATTTATTTACTTTTATTTTTGTTTTACGTTTTAGTAATCTTTTATATCTATCTCTATCATATCTCACCTTTGCAAGTGACTGTGAAGGGATTGACAACCCCTTTATCGCGCTGGGTGCAAGTGTTTGATTGTTCGTGTAGGTGCATAGATTGGAGACTTGCGTGTATCTCCTACTGGATTGATACCTTGGTTCTTAACTGAGGGAAATACTTATCTCTACTTTGCTGCATCACCCTTTCCTCTTCAAGAGAAAAACCAATGCAAGCTTAAGAAGTAGCAGGAAGAATTTCTGGTGCCGTTGCCGGGGAGATCTACATCAAGCCTACCAAGTACCCACCATAAACTCTCATCTCTTGCATTACATTATTTGCCATTTGCCTCTCATTTTCCTCTCCCCCTTTCTAAAACGTTTTCAGAAAAACAAAAAAATATTTGCCTCTTTATTCGCCTTCTTTCCTTGCGATCTTTTGTTCTCTTAAACTCATCATCATGAGTGACTTCAGTATGGCAGACACAGATGATGGCCTAACTCCTAAAATTGGACGAACCGGCAATCTGGATGCTAAAACTATTCTTTTGGGGCAAGGGAATTTTATCGGAAAAGAACATATACAAGAATTTTTCAACTGTGTAGCCAATCTGCCTCTCGATGATACCCCCATACTTGAAAGAACTAAAATTTATGCGAAAGCTATTTCAGCACTAGTTCTGAAATTTGATAGTAGATTTATCCATACTCATCCTACCTTGCAAAGATTGTTTTATGAGCTACCCATTATAAAGATCCTAAGGCTAAAAAAATAGCTACCCAAGTTTTATGAAGGAATTTGAGCACATAGTGCGCGAATCTAGGGAATTTTTTGATCATTATGGTATGAGCCATGAAAAACCGGTGATAGATGAGATTCCTTACAATAGTGACTATGCTTTGAGACATTTATTCGGAAATAATCAAGTTTTCAATGAGAATCTTAAAAGGAAAATCCCCATCTTAGATATGATCCAACAAGTTTTCAATTATGTTAATCAATAGTATTCCTAGACCGTAGCCGGAAATCAAAGGGGATACGTAGATGGGCAGCTTGACAATGCTAAAATCTCTATGGATAATGTGTTCCCAGTCATCTTTGCAAAACCTTCTGACAAGAACACATCTATGGAAAAACATACCAAAGATGACAATACCTAGATCTATGATTTATACCTAGCTAGGGCGTTAAACAATAGCGCTTGTTGGGAGGCAACCCAATTTTATTTTTGTTCTTGCTTTTTTCTTCCAGTTTTTGAATAAATTTATCATCTAGCCTCTAGTTAGGTGTGTTTTTATGTTTTAATTTAGTGTTTGAGCCAAGCAAGACCTTTGGGATGATCTATGGTCATAGTTGACTTATCTTGCTGCAAAACAGAAACCTTTGTGCTCATTGCCAGAATTTCTAAAAATCACAGAAGCAAGGAAAAATTCTGATTTTTTTACAGAAGATTGATATACAAATTGCCTCTGTTGTCCTATTTTTTCAGAAGTTTCAGATTTACAGAAGTATACGAAGTTTTGAGATTGCTACAGACTGTTCTGTTTCTGATAGATTATGTTTTCTATGTGTTGTTTTCTTATTTTGATGAATCTATGGGTAGTATCGAGGGGTATGAACCATGGAGAATTTGGAATACAATAGATATTACACAAATATAAATAAATAATGAGTTCACAACAGTACCAAAAAGTGGTGATTTATTTCCTTATACTAACGGATCTCATGAGTTTTCTAGTTGTGTTTTGTGTTGTGAAGTTTTCAAGTTTTGGCTAAAGATTTGATGGACTATGGAATAAGGAGTGGCGAGAGCCTAAGCTTGGGGATTCCCAAGGCATCCCAATGTAATATTCAAGGACAACCAAGCATCTAAGCTTGGGGATGCCCCGGATGGCATCCCCGCTTTCGTCTTCGTCTATCGGTAAATTTACTTGAGGCTATATTTTTATTCACCTAATGATACGTGTTTGGGTTGGAGCGTCTTGTATGATATGAGTCTTTGATTTTTAGTTTGCCACAATCATCCTTTCTGTACACACCTTTTTGAGAGAGTCACGCATGAATCGTGAATTTATTAGAATACTCTATGTGCTTCACTTGTATTTTTTGAGCTAGGCAATTGCTCTAGTGCTTCACTTATACCTTTTGAGAGCACGGTGGTGATTTTATTTTATTGAAATTGTTGAACTCTCATGCTTCACTTATATTATTTTGAGAGTCTCTCTAAACAGCATGGTAATTTGCTTTGGTTATGAATTTAGTCCTAACATGATGGGCATCCAAGAGGGATATAATAAGAACTTTCATATAAAGAGTGTTGAATACTATGTGAAGTTTGATTCCTTATGATTGTATTGAGATATAAAGATGGTGATATTAGAGTCATGCTAGTGAGTAATTCTGGATTGGTAGAAATACTTGTGTTAAAGTTTGTGATTCCCGTAGCATGCACGTATGGTGAACCGTTATGTGATGAAGTCGGAGCATGATTTATTTATTGATTGTCTTCCTTATGAGTGGCGGTCGGGGACAAGCGATGGTCTTTTCCTACCAATCTATCCCCCTAGGAGCATGCGTGTAGTACTTTGTTTCGATGGCTAATAGATTTTCGCAATAAGTATGTGAGTTCTTTATGACTAATGTTGAGTCCATGGATTATACACACTCTCACCCTTCCACCATTGCTAGCCTCCCTAGCACGGCGCAACTTTCGCCGATGCATTAAACCCACCATTTATCCTTTGTCAAAACAGCCACCCTACCTACCTATTATGGCATTTCCATAGCCATTCCGAGATATATTTCCATGCAACTTCCACCGTTCCGTTTTATTATGACACACACCATCATTGTCGTGTTGCTTTGCATGATCATAAGATAGCTAGCGTGATGTTTTGATGTTATTGCTACGCTAGAGCATTGCACATCCCAGTACACTGCCGGAGGCATTCATATAGAGTCATATTTTGTTCTAAGTATCGATTTGTAGTTCTTGAGTTGTAAGTAAATAAAAGTGTGATGATCATCATTATTAGAGCATTGTCCCATGTGAGGAAAGCATGATGGAAGCTATGATTCCCTCACAAGTGGGATGAGTCTCCGGACATTATAAAAAATAAATGTAACACCCACGATGCGGCTATATCTCTCACGTGTCGAGGCACGACTTAGAGGCATAACCGCATTGTGGTTTTGTCGCAAGAAGGGTCATCTTCACACAATCCCATGTAATGAACAAGAATGGGATAAAGAGTTGGCTTACAATCGCCACTTCACACAATACATAAATAAATCATACATCAATAAGAGTACACACATAGGTCCGACTACGGAACCAAAAGAAAAGAAGACAACCCCAAATGCTAGATCCCCGATTGTCCCAACTGGGCTCCACTATTGATCATCAGGAAACAAAACATAGTAACGACCAAGGTCTTCGTCGAACTCCCACTTGAGTTCGGTAGCATCGCCTGCACTGGTATCCTCAGCACCTGCAACTGTTTTGGTAGAATCTGTGAGTCACGATGACTCAGCAATCTCACACCCGCGAGATCAAGACTATTTAAGCTAATAGGAAGGATGGGGTAATGAGGTGGAGTTGCAGCAAGCACTAAGCATATATGGTGGCTAACATACGCAAATGAGAGCGAGAAGAGAAGCAACGGAACGGTCGTGAAGCTAGCAATGATCAAGAAGTGATCCTGAACTCCTACTTACGTCAAACATAACCCAAAACCGTGTTCACTTCCCGGACTCCACCGAAAAGAGACCATCATGGTTACACACATGGTTGATGCATTTTAATTAAGTCGAGTGTCAAGTTCTCTACAACCGGATATTAACAAATTCCCATCTGCCACATAACCGCGGGCACGGCTCTCGAAAGTTTATACCCTGCAGGGTGTCCCAACTTAGCCCATTATAAGCTCTCACGGTCAACGAAGGATGTTCCTTCTCCCGGGAAGACCCGATCAGTCTCGGAATCCCGGTTTACAAGACATTTCGACAATGGTAAAACAAGACCAGCAAAGCCACCCGAATGTGCCGACAAATCCCGATAGGAGCTGCACATATCTCGTTCTCAGGGCACACCGGATGAGCAAGACGTCGGGTTGGCATAGACCCTGGTTGCCAGGGGGCGCAGGACATCGCTCGGTTTAGACCAGCACTCGAAGGAGCACTGGCCCCGGGGGGGGGGGGTAAATAAAGATGACCCTTGAGTATGCAGAACCCAAGGGAAAAAGGCTTAGGTGGCAAATGTTAAAACCAAGGTTGGGCCTTGCTGGAGGAGTTTTATTCAAAGCAAACTGTCAAAGGGGTCCCATAAATCACCCAACCGCGTTAGGAACGCAAATCAAGGAACATAACACCGGTATGACGGAAACTAGGGAGGCAAGAGTGGAACAAAACACCAGGCATAAGGCCGAGCCTTCCACCCTTTACCAAGTATATAGATGCATTAATTAAATAAGAGATATTGTGATATCCCAACATAATTATGTTCCAACAAGGAGCAATCTTCAACTTCACCTGCAACTAACAACGCTATAAGAGGGGCTGAGCAAAAGCGGTAACATAGCCAAACAACGGTTTGCTAGGAAAGGTGGGTTAGAGGCTTGACATGGCAATATGGGAGGCATGATATAGCAAGTGGTAGGTAGCGAGGCATAGCAATAGAGCGAACAACTAGCAAACAAAGATAGAAGTGATTTCGAGGGTATGGTCATCTTGCCTGAGATCCCGCAAGGAAGAAGAACAAGTCCATGAAGAAGACAAACGGACGTAGTCGAACGAATCCTCACAACTCCGGAGCGAAACCGAAGCTAAGGAGAGAAGCAACCCAGAAAGAAACAAACAACATAGTAAACAACTATCACATAAACATGGCATGATGCACAAACAAGTATGATGCATGTCCGGTTTAAAGAGGCATGGCATGGCAAAGTGCAACAAACAATACTACAAATTAAGTGGAGCTCAAATTGCAACGAGTTGCATATAGACGAAACACCACATTCGAGTAATTTAGTTCGCTCTCATTAAGGTACACAACAATATTAAATGTTTTTAAACATGGCAAGAGGTGAAGCATATGAAAACTACCTATCTAGGCAAGTTTAAATGAGGCCGGAACAACAAACAACAATTCCGGAAAAATCCCCATATGCATATTTTGATTTGGTACTGTTCTGCCCTAAACACGATTTTAATGTTTTTAAACAGCAAAATAAAGTGCACTATGTTAAACTAGGCATTTTTCTACCCCATTTACATATAAAGTTTATTAAATTCTGAGTTACGGTTATTTAGTTATGAAATAAATCATTTTAACATGCTATTTATGCAAATTAATTCAAACAACACATTTAAACATCTTAAACATGGATGAAAGTTGCATAATGTGAAACTAGATGAAATTCTAAGCATTTTACATATATAATTCATTTTAATCCGATGCACGGTTGTGGAGTTATTAAATGCATGATCATGAGGGTTTTTCTGCAAAACAGTAAATCACTGGATAATTGGCAAAATTCGCAGGACCAGGAAAAAAACATATCGGGCCGAATCTGCACTTGGGCCAACAGTGGAAGGGGCACAACGCTGGCTCACCATGGGCTGAGGCCCAGGTCGGTGGAGAGGGCGCTGGCTGGGCCGGATCTGGAGGCAACGACGCGGACAACGGGCGCTGCGGGACTTGGCGCTGGTCGTCCTCCTCGCACGCAGAAGCAGGGGAACAGCGCGACGAAGAGGTCAGGCACGCCGGCGTGATGCAGAGGAGGCAGCGGGTGGCGGGGCGCGAGGAGACCGGGCGGAGCTCGTCGTGGACGCCGAGAGGAAACGGATCCGGCGGCGAGTTGAGGCCAGGGCAGCGGGGTCGATGCGGATGAGCGAGATGAGCGCTCTGGCTCATTACAGAGGAGGAAAACCGACAGGTTCAGGGGATGATGCCTTGCAGGTGCGAGAGAGCGTCGAGGGGTTCCAGCAACGCGTGAAGGACGAGGTCGCCGGAGGGTGGCAAGGATGGGGCCTTGGGCGACGACTTGGCGGCAGGGACGAGGTGCTCGGGGAGCCCCTCAGGCGCGAGAGGAGGCTGGCGTCCCGGCGCTCGCGGGCACTGGGGCGCACGAAGGAGGAGGACGAGGTGGCTGGTTGCATCGGGAGGATGGATCTCGGGCGCGCTGAGGGAGATGGACGTGGGTGAAGCTCCAAGGCCATGGCCTTCCTGTGAACCAGAGAAGAGGAAGACAGTGTGGTCAGGGGAGAGAAGAACCAGGGGAAGGGAGAGAAAGGAAAAGAAGGGGGCGCGTGGCTCATCTTGAACGAAGCTCGTCGGCGGCGCGGAGACGAGGTGGCGTCCGGCACTGCTCGCTGCTCCACGGGGACGAGAAGGAGCTGCTGGTTCGCTCGGGGCTGAAAACGAGAGGAGGTAGTGGATCGGGAGGGATCCCGATGGAGAGAGTGGCGGCTGGTGGATGGGTAGGCGGGTGAGATCCCGAGGAAGGAGGAGAGAATGGACAGGGGTGGCGGCGGCTAGGAGGAATTTTAGGGAGTTGGTCTAGGGTTTGTCCAAATAGGCATGTGGGTGAACTATATATAGGGAAGGGGGAGAGTTTGGACCTTCCGATCGAAAACCGACAAACGGGAATAAATAGGCTAGGGAGTCCAATAAAGAAAACGGAGATGTTTTATAGATGTTTGGGGCTGATCTGAATCCAACGGTCACGACCGAGCGGGTCGGGTTCGGGTCAGGTTTCGGACGCGCGCGAGAAGGTGTTTTGTGCATTGTGCAGAGAGTCTCAGACGGTCGGACAACAAAAGAACGGTTGGTCTCGAAGGGACAACGAAGGCAACAGGGAGAAGCGGGAACTATGAACGGACCACGAGTTTAAGGAAACATGCGGATGCAATGCGGATGATGTGATGATGAATGCAACAAATAAATAAATAACACGCGGCAACAATGCAAAACATGGAAAGCGTCTGGAGCGTCGGTCTCGGGGCGTTACAACACTCCACCACTACAAGAGGATCTCGTCCCGAGATTTGGGATGGCACCGGAGAAAAGAGGAAGGGGAAGAGGTAAAACGAAGTTGCTTCTTTGACAAACAAGTGAAACCACGAACCTTGAGAGGTTAAACAATTTTGAGAAAAGAATACAACAAAGATGAACGAGATACAAACACTCCGTTAGAAAAGGGGAACAAGGAACATTATGAGAACCTTGTGGGTTGAAAGACATGAAACAAGGGCTTAACGAACCAAAAGAATATGAAACCACACCGGTATAACGAGATAGCCAAGTAACAAGAATGACATATGACAGCACTCCGGTTGAAAAGAGAAGGAAAACTTGATAAGATGAAAAGAAATTGAGGAGATGACACAACACTCCGGTTAAATGGATAAGCACGAAAAGAACACGATCTTCACAATTCGAGATGATAAGCGAAGAGAGCAACATCACCATGCCTCCGGAAGAAATAAGTAAAAGAAGATAGATCCTTGGAATAACGAATGGAGAAGAAAATGACAACTTCTGCCACAAATGAGCTTGGAAAGCACCCTTCCAAGAAGGTTATAACGGAGTTGTTGGAAAATCAACAACGAAAAGAACAAGCTTGTTGAGGTCTTATGGAACACATCTCAAAATTATGAGGTGACAACCCACCACTAATGGAAACAGTTGATTGGATTGAGATCAACAAGGAGATGAAAACTTCTTCACCAAGATGAGAAGGAGAAAACTTGATCATTGATAAACACCACAAATAGCTACATTCTTTAGGGAAAGCTATAGGTGAAATATAACCCAATACAACTCCAACAAAAAGATTGATTGGTTGAAAAGATCTCTTGAACGAAGATAAAATGATGGATTTAAATATGTCACTCTTGAAAACTTTGTGAATCATGAAACATAAAGAAATTTTCAGAAATGACATAACGCCATCTCGAAAGATAAGGTAGAAAGAATTGCACTTTGGAATGTGAGATGAAGAATGCTTGAACTCCTCAAAACAAACATGTGTTGAGCACCATGTTTATTTTGAAGTATGGCTTGACGGATCATAACTTCGAGAGAATTCTTGAAGAACAATTGAAGAATGAAAGGAATCCTTGATGAGCCACCATGTTGATCCTCCATGAAGAACTACGATAATAAAAGAATGATCAAACGAAAGGGAAAGTTGAAAAGAACTCCGGTAGAAGCCTTGCAATGATTGGATGAAGCTTTGAAATGATATAATTGAAATAACTTGGAGCTCCGGAAAGAAAAGATGAACAACTTGGAACCGAGAATTTGATATCATGAACGAACTCCAGAAGAAGGAATTAATCACTTGGATGAAAAATAATAAGAATTACGTTATGCGTATCCTTCACCAATTTAAATTGATGACAAGCAACGGATTTGGCATACTACTTATTCTCGTAGAAAGGATTAAGATAGATATGGCGCAAACTTCAATAAGGTCTTGATGAAACCACCGGTGGGATTTGGAAACAAGGAATGAATTAATATGATAACCAAGAAAGAGAACTCTTGAACGAACCACCGTAAGAATTGGAAATAATTGAAGAAAAGAGGACGAAACACCGTAAGAATTAAAGAATGCACAAAAATACTCGAGGGAATTTAGATACATGAGAACGAATAGATCACGAGCTGACTAGAGGATACTTGAACGATGCACCGGGAGAATATGGAGATGAACGAAGAGACATCAATTTAGAATAATTGGAGAACGAAGCTGAAAACTTAGAACGAAGAAATCTTCTGAAATGATGGCCTTTGGATGATCAAGAAATGAAACAACTCATGAAATGCTCCGGATGGGTAAGAAAAGAATTGCGCGATTGGAAACAATTATGAGAGGATGGCATAAGCTAGAACTATGAATTTTTAAGAGAGCGGACCAAGATTTAGGAGAAATCCTTCTTCGGTCTTCAAATGTTGAGAATCATGATGAGAAACACCACCATGAATTATTGAGGCACTCCGGAACAATGGATAATAGAAATGATGAACCAACGATGAAAGAATTTGAAAGATCTTGGAGAAAGACATATGACTGATGAAAACTCATTCTTACGTCAAACTTTGAAATGAATTTGAGAATAACTCCAGAAAATTAGAAGAGTCAGGTAAGATCCTGGAAAAGACCTGTGGGTTAGGGCCCACTCAAAAGATACACCGTTGAATGATTACTTGAAAAGGAGATTGCACCGGTTGAATTAAATGGCTTGAATGAGATAACAACCTCAAAAGAACTTGAGTGAATTGAGAATGGAAACTTGAATCTACTGAGATATCTTCATCACTCCGGAACAATTGAATTGCGAGAAGTGGATGATTAAGAGGTGCACCGGTACGAGAAAAACATTTGAAACGAGGAAAAGACATGATCGACAAAGCTTCAATTTAATCCACTGGAGAAGAAAAAGAATGAATAATGATGAAGTTAAGGCTCCGTTAGTATCTTCATGGGAAATCACCGGATAAGAACATTGAAAGAAAAGAATGAAGAGACTTCGCATCAACAAAAAGGATACTTGATTAAGAAATCTGAGTCCTTGAAGAAAAGAGGGTGGGAGGGCGGGAAAAACAAAGGCAACTTGGGGCATATGGAATAAACACCGTTGAGAAAAACTTATAATTGATCTTGCGGATGGGGAGAATGATGGTATCATCTCGAAGAGAAACGCACCGGCTGGAAATAGAATTAAGATGGCAATCTCGATGATCAAGAAGGATTAGTATCCCCATAGAAATATGAGAACACCGCTTAGAATAAGGTATGGAATCCACACCTAACAATGAAGCAACTCGAATACCACAACTTAAAACAAAACAAAGGATTGGCTTGCAGAATAAGCCGGAAACAAACATATGATAGATCCCATATCGTATCATGTGTGTGTTGGAAAGATATCCTACGAGATACTTGAATTCCCACTTATAAACTCCCGAAACTTTCTGGTTATGCAATCTGGTGTTGGGGATACAGGGGACACAAAATATATCACCCAAACTAACAATACCTAGATCCAGCTGTATCCATCCTTCAACACATAACCAAGAAACCTTCGGAAATCATTTACCTCAACCTTCGAAAAGCATCTGTTATACGAGTTATGGCAATACTCCCGAACTCCCACCCCAGTACTGGGTGGCGTCGAGGTGATCTAACCAACAACTGCATAAAAGAGATTTTCGATGTCGGCGAAACTCAGGTATTCCAGAACTGCAACGATAAAATTGTGACGACAACACCTCGGAGCTCAACTCCCCGGGACACTGCCACAACCCCTAAATGTCAGGAGGCACCAAGAACAATGTTCTCGTCACAAAACCATCGGAACGATTCCAAGATACCCGCGTGATCCTAAATTTTTTTTTAGTGAAATTTGAGGAGAGGAAAGTCAAAACTTCTACGTCAGGAGGCCTCACCAGAGCGACGAAGGGACTGAGGAGTAAAAAGAATCCTACTCTCCGAGCTCCTAAGTCCGGGATGGCTCTGATTACCAACTTGTAACACCCACGATGCGGCTATATCTCCCACGTGTCGAGGCACGACTTAGAGGCATAACCGCATTGTGGTTTTGTCGCAAGAAGGGTCATCTTCACACAATCCCATGTAATGAACAGGAATGGGATAAAGAGTTGGCTTACAATCACCACTTCACACAATACATAAATAAATCGTACATCAATAAGAGTACACACATAGGTCCGACTACGGAACCAAAAGAAAAGAAGACAACCCCAAATGCTAGATCCCCGATCGTCCCAACTGGGCTCCACTACTGATCATCAGGAAACGAAACATAGTAACGACCAAGGTCTTCGTCGAACTCCCACTTGAGTTCGGTAGAATCGCCTGCACTGGTATCCTCGGCACCTGCAACTGTTTTGGTAGAATCTGTGAGTCACGAGGACTCAGCGATCTCACACCCGCGAGATCAAGACTATTTAAGCTAATAGGAAGGATGGGGTAATGAGGTGGAGCTGCAGCGAGCACTAAGCATATATGGTGGCTAACATATGCAAATGAGAGCGAGAAGAGAAGCAACGGAACGGTCGTGAAGCTAGCAATGATCAAGAAGTGATCCTGAACTCCTACTTACGTCAAACATAACCCAAAACCGTGTTCACTTCCCGGACTCCGCCGAAAAGAGACCATCATGGTTACACACACGGTTGATGCATTTTAATTAAGTCGAGTGTCAAGTTCTCTACAACCGGATATTAACAAATTCCCATCTGCCACATAACCGTGGGCACGGCTCTCGAAAGTTTATACCCTGCAGGGGTGTCCCAACTTAGCCCATTATAAGCTCTCACGGTCAACGAAGGATGTTCCTTCTCCCGGGAAGACCCGATCAGTCTCGGAATCCCGGTTTACAAGACATTTCGACAATGGTAAAATAAGACCAGCAAAGCCGCCCGAATGTGCCGACAAATCCCGATAGGAGCTGCACATATCTCGTTCTCAGGGCACACCGGATGAGCAAGACGTCAGGTTGGCATAGACCCTGGTTGCCTAGGGGGCGCCGGACATCGCTCGGTTTAGACCAGCACTCGAAGGAGCACTGGCCCGGGGGGGGGGGTAAATAAAGATGACCCTTGAGGCTGCAGAACCCAAGGGAAAAAGGCTTAGGTGGCAAATGTTAAAACCAAGGTTGGGCCATGCTGGAGGAGTTTTATTCAAAGCGAACTGTCAAGGGGGTCCCATAAATCACCCAACCGCGTTAGGAACGCAAAATCAAGGAACGTAACACCGGTATGACGGAAACTAGGGAGGCAAGAGTGGAACAAAACACCAGGCATAAGGCCGAGCCTTCCACCCTTTACCAAGTATATAGATGCATTAATTAAATAAGAGATATTGTGATATCCCAACATAATTATGTTCCAACAAGGAGCAATCTTCAACTTCACCTGCAACTAACAACGCTATAAGAGGGGCTGAGCAAAAGCGGTAACATAGCCAAACAACGGTTTGCTAGGAAAGGTGGGTTAGAGGCTTGACATGGCAATATGGGAGGCATGATATAGCAAGTGGTAGTTAGCAAGGCATAGCAATAGAGCGAACAACTAGCAAACAAAGATAGAAGTGATTTCGAGGGTATGGTCATCTTGCCTGAGATCCCGCAAGGAAGAAGAACAAGTCCATGAAGAAGACAAACGGACGTAGTCGAACGAATCCTCACAACTCCGGAGCGAAACCGAAGCTAACGAGAGAAGCAACCCGGAAAGAAACAAACAACATAGTAAACAACTATCACATAAACATGGCATGATGCACAAACAAGTATGATGCATGTCCGGTTTAAAGAGGCATGGCATGGCAAAGTGCAACAAACAATACTACAAATTAAGTGGAGCTCAAATTGCAACGAGTTGCATATAGATGAAACACCACATTCGAGTTATTTAGTTCGCTCTCATTAAGGTACACAACAATATTAAATGTTTTGAAACATGGCAAGAGGTGAAGCATATGAAAACTACCTATCTAGGCAAGTTTAAATGAGGCCGGAACAACAAACAACAATTTCGGAAAAATCCCCATATGCATATTTTGATTTGGTACCGTTCTGCCCTAAACACGATTTTAATGTTGTTAAACAGCAAAATAAAGTGCACTATGTTAAACTAGGCATTTTTCTACCCCATTTACATATAAAGTTTATTAAATTCTGAGTTACGGTTATTTAGTTATGAAATAAATCATTTTAACATGCTATTTATGCAAATTAATTCAAACAACACATTTAAACATCTTAAACATGGATGAAAGTTGCATAATGTGAAACTAGATGAAATTCTAAGCATTTTACATATATAATTCATTTTAATCCGATGCACGGTTGTGGAGTTATTAAATGCATGATCATGAGGGTTTTTCTGCAAAACAGTAAATCACTGGATAATTGGCAAAATTCGCAGGACCAAGAAAAAAACATATCGGGCCGAATCTGCACTTGGGCCAACAGTGGAAGGGGCGCAACGCTGGCTCACCATGGGCTGAGGCCCAGGTCGGTGGAGAGGGCGCTGGCTGGGCCGGATCTGGAGGCAACGACGCGGTCAACGGGCGCTGCGGGACTTGGCGCTGGTCGTCCTCCTCGCACGCAGAAGCAGGGGAACATCATGATGAAGAGGTCAGGCGCGCCGGCGTGATGCAGAGGAGGCAGCGGGTGGCGGGGCGCGAGGAGACCGGGCGGAGCTCGTCGTGGACGCCGAGGGGAAACGGATCCGGCGGCGAGTTGAGGCCAGGGCCGCGGGGTCGATGCGGATGAGCGAGACGAGCGCTCCGGCTCGTTGCAGAGGAGGAAAACCGACAGGTTCAGGGGACGATGCCTTGCAGGTGCGAGAGAGCGTCGAGGGGTTCCAGCAACACGTGAAGGACGAGGTCGCCGGAGGGTGGCAAGGACGGGGCCTTGGGCGACGACTTGGCGGCGGGGACGAGGTGCTCGGGGAGCCCCTCGGGTGCGAGAGGAGGCTGGCGTCCCGGCGCTCGCGGGCACTGGGGCGCACGAAGGAGGAGGACGAGGTGGCTGGTTGCATCGGGAGGATGGATCTCGGGCGCGCTGAGGGAGATGGACGTGGGTGAAGCTCCATGGCCATGGCCTTCCTGTGAACCAGAGAAGAGGAAGACAGTGCGGTCAGGGGAGAGAAGAACCAGGGGAAGGGAGAGAAAGGAAAAGAAGGGGGCACGTGGCTCATCTTGAACGAAGCTCGTCGGCGGCGCGGAGACGAGGCGGAGTCAGGCACTGCTCGCTGCTCCACGGGGACGAGAAGGAGCTGCTGGTTCGCTTGGGGCTGAAAACGAGGGGAGGTAGTTGATCGGGAGGGATCCTGATGGAGAGGGTGGCGGCTGGTGGATGGGTAGGCGGGTGAGATCCCGAGGAAGGAGGAGAGAATGGACAGGGGTGGCGGCGGCTAGGAGGAATTTTAGGGAGTTGGTCTAGGGTTTGTCCAAATAGGCATGTGGGTGAACTATATATAGGGAAGGGGGAGAGTTTGGACCTTCCGATCGAAAACCGACGGACGGGAATAAATAGGCTAGGGAGTCCAATAAAGAAAACAGAGACGTTTTATAGATGTTTGGGGATGATCTGAATCCAACGGTCACGACCGAGCGGGTCGGGTTCGGGACAGGTTTCGGACGCGCGCGAGAAGGGGTTTTGTGCATTGTGCAGAGAGGCTCAGACGGTCGGACAACAAAAGAACGGTTGGTCTCGAAGGGACAACGAAGGCAACAGGGAGAAGCAGGAACTACGAACGGACCACGAGTTTAAGATAACATGCGGATGCAATGCAGATGATGTCATGATGAGTGCAACAAATAAATAAATAACACGCGGCAACAATGCAAAACATGGAAAGCGTATGGAGCGTCGGTCTCGGGGCGTTACAATAAAAGAGGCCAAAGAAGCCCACAAAAAAAGAGGCCAAAGAAGCCCACCAAAAAATGAGAGCAAAGAGAAAAGGGACAATGTTACTATCCTTTTTCCACACTTGTGCTTCGAAGTAGCACCATGATCTTCATGATAGAGAGTCTCCTATGTTGTCACTTTCATATACTAGTGGGAATTCTTCATTATAGAATTTGGCTTGTATATTCCAATGATGGGATTCCTCAAATTGCCCTAGGTCTTCGTGAGCAAGCGAGTTGGATGCACACCCACTTAGTTTCTTTTTGAGCTTTCATACACTTATAGCTCTAGTGCATCCGTTGCATGGCAATTCCTACTCACTCACATTGATATCTATTGGGCATCTCCATAGCATGTTAATATGCCTAGTTGATGTGAGACTATCTCCTTATTTTTTGTCTTCTCCACAACCACCATATTCTATTCCACCTATAGTGTTATATCCATGGCTCACGCTCATGTATTGCGTGAAAGTTGAAAAAGTTTGAGAACATCAAAAGTATGAAACAATTGCTTGGCTTGTCATCGGGGTTGTGCATGATTTAATAGTGTGTGTGATGAAGATGGAGCATAGCCAGACTATATCATTTTGTAGGGATAACTTTCTTTGGCCATGTTATTTTGAGAAGACATGATTGCTTTATTAGTATGCTTGAAGTATTATTGTTTTTATGTCACTAATAAACCTTTGTTTTGAATCTTATGGATCTGAACATTCATGCCACAATAAAGAAAATTACGTGGATAAATAGGTTAGGTAGCATTGCACATCAAAAATTCTGTTTTTATCATTTACCTACTCGAGGACGAGCATGAATTAAGCTTGGGGATGCTTGATACGTCTCCAATGTATCTAAATTTTTTGATTGTTACATGCTATTATATTATCTGTTTTGGATGTTTTATATGCATTATTATGCTATTTTATATTATTTTTGGGACTAACTTATTAACCTAGAACCCAGTGCCAGTTTCTGTTTTTCCTTGTTTTTGAGTTTTACAGAAAAGGAATATCAAACGAAGTCCAAACGGAATAAAACATTACGATGATTTTTCTTGGACTAGAAGACAAACATAGGACTTGGAGACGAAGGCAAAAGAGTCCCGAGGGCTCCGCAAGCCCTCAGGGCGCGCACTAGGGGGGGCCCTTGCTTGTGGGACCCACGGGAGTCCTCCAACCCTAATCTTTGGCCTATAAATTCCCAAATATTCCCAAACCAACGGAGGCGTCCACCAAAATACTTTTTCGCCGCCGCAAGCCTCTGTTTCCGCGAGATGCCATCTTGGGGCCTTTTCTGGCATCCTGCCGGAGGAGGATTGAATCACGGAGGGCATCTACATCAAACCTATTGCCCTTCCGATGAAGCGTGAGTAGTTTACCACAGACCAACGGGTCCATAGCTAGTAGCTAGATGGCTTCTTCTCTCTCTTTGATCTTCAATACAATGTTCTCCTCGATGTTCTTGGAGATCTATCCGATGTAATCTTCTTTTGCAGTGTTTTTGTCGACATCGATGAATTGTGGATTGATGATCAGATTATTTATGAATATTATTTGAATCTTATCTGAATTCTTATATGCATGATTTGATATCTTTGTATATCTCTTCGAATTACCGGTTTGGTCTGGCCAACTAGATTGGTTTTTCTTGCAATGGGAGAGGTGCTTTGTCTTCGGTTCAATCTTGCGGTTTCCTCACCCAGTGACAAAGTAGGGGTAGCGAGGTACTTTTTTTGTATTGTTGCCATCAAGAGTAAAAAGATGGGGTTTTCATCGTATTGCTTCAGTTCATCCCTCTACATCATGTCATCTTACTTAAGGCGTTACTCCGTTCTTATGAACTTAATACTCTAGATGCATGTTGGATAGCGGTCGACGTGTGGAGTAATAGTAGTAGATGCAGGCAGGAGTTGGTCTACTTGACACGGACATGATGCCTATATTCATAACCATTGCCTTGGATATTGTCATAACTTTGCGCTTTTCCATCAATTGCTCGACAGTAATTTGTTCACCCATCGTATTATTTTCCTTCAAGAGAGAAGCCCCTAGTGAAACCGATGGCCACTGGGTTTACTTTCCATCATATATTTCCAGATCTATAAAGCAAAAATACCTTGCTGCAATTTATTTACTTTTATTTTGTTTTATGTTTTTGTAATCTTTTATATCTATCTCTATCAGATCTCACATTTGCAAGTAGTCGTGAAGGGATTGACAACCCCTTTATCTCGTTGGGTGCAAGTGTTTGATTGTTTGTGTGGGTGCATAGATTGGGGACTTGCGTGTATCTCCTACTGGATTGATACCTTGGTTCTTAACTGAGGAAACTACTTATCTCTACTTTGCTGCATCACCCTTTCCTCTTCAAAGGGAAAACCAACGCAAACTCAAGAAGTAGCAGGATCCATGCCAGTCCCAATGGTGAACTACAGGGATGAGTCGCCAGGAGTGATATCAACCTATTTCGTGCCTTCCGCCGACTTTAACTTGGTGGGCTTCTTCAAAGGTGTCCTGTCGACCAGGTCAACATTGGATGTGTAGAACTTGAGCTCTTCTACTACACAGGCCGACTCATCATAAGCCGCATCCCCTTCCTCACACTCATGTGTGATTTTCCTGTTACGATCGACCATGATAGTGCCCACTGGCCCAAGCATCTTGAGCTTGAGATAAACATAACAAGGCCCGGCCATGAAACGAGCATAACACGGCCGGCTGAAGAGGGCATGATATTGACTCTTGATTTTAACCATGTCAAATGCAAAAACTCTTATCTGTCATTATACTCATTGCCAAACCCAACTTCCAGCTTGATCTGTCCAATAGGATAAGCTGATTTTCTAGGAACAATCCCGTGAAAGACGGTTGAGGAAGGCTATAGTTGCTTTTCGGACATGTTGATGCATCTGAAGGTATCATAATACAGGATGTTGATGCTGCTTCCCCTGTCTATAAGTACTTTTGTGAGCTTATGACAATTGACTTGAGGTGCCACCAGCAAGGCTAGACAACCCGAATTCTCAACCCGGGGAGGATGATGCTCCCTACTCTAGGTGACTAGTTGCTCCGACCAATTTAAGTATTCAGGAACAACCAGCTCAACCATGTTGACAACACGTTTCTGGAGCTTGCGACCCCGTTTGCAAGTGCTAGTCGTGAAAACGTGGTACTACCCACTATTCAACTACTTGGGGTTGCTACGAAAACCTGACTGGTTGCCCTATTGTTTAATGCCTTGACTACATCGCTGATTCCCTCCATTATTGCCATACCCTTGATAGCTGTTGGCACGCGAAATCGCCGTGCAACACCAAGATAACCGTCGTACTTTCGTGATGACGAACGATTGCTTTCCGAGCAAAGCAACAAAGATCCCCTCGCTTTCGTAGAGGAGGTACGGCCGCTTTTTAGCGCAAAACGGCAAAGATGAACCAAACCCTAGGGCTGCTAGGGATCAGTAGGAAAAGAACAATAGATAAAACATAGGCGAAAAAGTAGATTGGTTTTGTTGAATAGATTGATTGTTGTCTTTTCAATCGGCCACGGCCTTACATATATATGGCATGCTGGACTTGGCGTATAAGATTACAACTCTGAAGCTAAAACCGATCAGGACTAGCCTTTCTTGATTCGGTTACCATGTAGCATACGTCTACAAAAAATATACTTGCCAATCTAAGTACGTAGCAAATCTAGGCAATATCCACGTACATGCACTCTTGTATATATGAATAAAGTATTCCGGCCACGTCGCCATCACACTAAATATAGTGGCTAAGCATATGTATAAATACCTTGAGCCCACAAAGAAAATATTAAATATTCCGGCAACGTCGCAAATCAAACTGAATAATGGCCATCGGGACTAAGCATACTTCTTCATATACATAGATATATATCACTTGCATGCATCACACCCATGGTCCAGTATAGCATATGATTCTTCTTAGGACTTGTATCTCCACCTTCCATGAAATTTCCTGTGGCAATACTTCAACAATGCATTAACCGATCGGCCTGATAAATCATTGATTTAATTTGGCTCATCACATACAATGTAGCCAAATTATACCATCAACACATGCCCCCTGTTTTTGGTACAATTGCATTGACCAAAAATACTATAGGAGTTGCCGTAGGATGAAGTCGATCACTTATCATATCATTACTCAGGGCGATGTCCAACGATACATCGGCCAAATTTTCTTAGGGCGATATCTCAAATAATATATCGGCCAAATTTGCTCAGGGCGATACGTGAAATAACCTATCGGCCACAACATGTTCAGGCCTCCTGCCACATGCTAGGATAGTAGTTCTTCAAATATTTTCCGTTAAGAGCTTTGGACAACTTCTCTCCCGACTTTCGGCGTCGAGCAAATGATGGCTTAAGTATGCAATGGTGTATTCTTTCCCGCTGTCCTCTTGAATGAGCACCGCACCGATCACCCTATCTTGTGTAGCAATGTACAACCTGAACAGTACACCGGACTTTGGCGCCCGCAATATTGGAGGATTTGACAAGCATCGCTTTATATCATTGAAAGCATATCGTTGTTCTGCCCCCAAGTAAATTCGGCTTCATTCTTTAGCCGAAGTAGAGGAATAAATGATTCAATTTTCCCTTACTTTTCTGATCGGCTTTCAAGCTAGCTTTGATAAATGTAGGCCTCGGAATACTTCCATCACCAATATCAATTTCTTCAAGTGGATCAGCCGATGAGAATCCCTGTCCAAGCTTTTCCATGTTACCAAAATCTTCAATAGTTTCATGCATATCGTTCTTTCCGGAACGATACTCCTCCGTGCGTCTCTGCAGCCACTTAATACTGTCGTCTTTATCCTCATTTATATAGATAAATCATTAAGCCGAGCTATGTTAGCCGGTTGTGCATTTATAGGTACAAAACCATCTCTAACAATACTGATATAATCATAGTCCGATAAATCCTACCGGTCAAACATCGCATCTCACCATGTTGCCAATCAACCGGCGCGTCCATCAAAGCAATGCATGAAGAATTATCGGCCTCAATCACCTCCAAATCATCATTAACCCACTGAATTAAGCACTGGTGTAAGGTAGAAGGGATGCAACAATTAGCATGAATCCAGTCATGTCCCAATAGAATATTATACCGGCCTTTGACATCAACAACAAAAAACGCAGTCGGCAACATTTTGCTTCCGACTGTGAGCTCCATAGAAATAACACCCTTAGCCTCGGACAATTCCCTTGAGAATCCACTAAGTCCCATATTGGTCTTCATTAACTCACTCTATTTCGGTTCAGCTTAGAAAATACCGAAAAGGGCATAATATTAACACCTGCACCGCCATCAACAAGCATGCGACCAATAGGCTTACCATTAATGTGACCTCTGATAAATAATGGCTTTAGGTGCTGCCCATGCTTCTCTAGTTTCTCAAATGTAGCATTCTTTGGGCCAAGAACAAGTTCAGCAATTTCAGCCTCAGGCCTGCGAAATTCAACAGGCAACGCGAACACCATATTAACATCCATATCAGTTGGTACATCTTTATCATTCTCTGAATTTTCTGCAACAATGGTGTCATCTGTTTTTTTATTTTCCTCCGCTGCGATGCGCTTCTCCTTCCAAGTCTTTGTATGCACCATTGGTTTATCCTGATTGAACCATCTATCGTGCTTCTTTTCAGCTATCTCTTCCTTTATTTCCAATGTCCGCAGTCGCTGTACACGACGTTTCTAAGTGTGAGCAAGTCCATTCGGGCACCACTGAGGTGCTGGTTTAGTCCCTGGCGCGATTGACTTAATTTGGCTGCCCCCCGGGTAGTTTGGCCTGTACTGGCGTCCTTTTGTTTTTCTGGCTAACATTTTATCTCTGGCCAAAAAACTTCTCTGCTGATCATATACGGTACTGGCATTAAACCCCTAGCCGCGTACATTGCCTGAGCCCCAACGTGTAAATGTACTAGTATTAGACTTGAAACTCCTTGGAGGCAAACTCTTGGACGTTCCTGTGCAACAATTCTTTATGACCAAATCAGCTTGTGTGCTAGCCGATTTAGGCTCCTGAATAGTACGTGAGGATATAGCATCTGGCCGTGCATGCGGGTCATGCCCAGAATTAGTTTGCTTTTCAAATTGATTAGACTGGCCAGCTTGCCGCAACTTTACGCCATTGCTTTTCTCCTCTGTACCTAGAGCTTCTTTTGAGACATGGCTTGTTCCTGTACAATTGACAACACCTTCATCTGACTGGTGTTCCGCTATTTTTAGACCATGAGCAGCATCTAAATCATCTGCACTTTTTCTGGGTTTAGGATCCGCACATTTCACCGGCATCCATACTCGCTTGTAGTCGCCCTTATAGTTGTTGCGCTCTGCACTGCGTACCGGTGATCGACCTCCTCGAATATCGATGGCGTTATGTGATCTAGCCACCTCATTGAAACGAGCCCTTTTCTCATGTACGTTTGGTCTGAACATAGGCCTCGGCGGGATCCATCCCGGCTGAAAATAACCTGCTGGCCCTGTAGGATATGGCGTCCAAGGATTAAACCCCCATGGAGGAAACTGCGGATACATAAGAGGTGCACAACCCCAATATATCGGTTCCATTGCGAAACACGGCTGTTGGTCATACGCACTTCCTTGCCATTGCTCATGACTGCGGGGTCCAGAAGGAGATCTTGGACGCTTATTACCTCCGAGCCGATTAAACACATTGCTGGTCTTGCGTGAGGTATATTTTCCCAACAACATGCTAACTGTCGGCTTTGGCCTTGGAGCTTGTTTTCTTCTGCCATTAACTTTCCATACTCCCAGTTCTGGATTTTTTGGTTTGATCATCCTTGGAGGAGCATTGTTATCAACAACATTTTTCTCTCTTGCGGATTCAGTCTGATCCGATCGAATAAGCATTTTTTACTCTCAAGCTCGACCACATTGATAGGAAAAGGGTCACTGTCGAGCTTCATCTTAGAACCTTCTGTAAACGTCAATCGTCCTTCATTGATGGCCGATTGTACGTGTCGACGAAACACGTTACAATCATTAGTAGCATGAGAAAAAGAATTGTGCCACTTACAATAAGCTCTTCTACCCAATTCTTTTGGAGGTGGAATTACATGACCTTCTCTCACTCTAATTAATTTATTCTGCAGTAACATATCAAAAATTATATCACACTTGCTAACATCAAAAGTGTATTTAATTTCATCTCTTCTAGCAGGTGTAGGTTTCAAAGCAGAACATGCAAATGGTTTTGACGTTGGTGCTTGAGCCCATTCGGCTACACATATGTTAACATCATCCTCACTAGCCAAATCACTATCATAATTTAAGGCATTAACCACATGGTTATCCTTCTCTTTATTTCTATTTTCCTTAAACCAGCTGTATGTTTAATTTCCTTAGCCCGGTTTCCTGCGCCAAAGCCTTATGCAAAACTTGATTAACATCTAAAAATTCTTGCCCTTTGATAACCCACAAGTATAGGGGATCGCAACAGTTTTCGAGGGTAGAGTATTCAACCCAAATTTATTGATTCGACATAAGGGGAGCCAAAGAACATTCTCAAGTATTAGCAGTTGAGTTGTCAATTCAACCACACCTGGATAACTTAGTATCAGCAGCAAAGTATTTAGTAGCAAAGTAATATGGAAGTAACGGTAACGATAGCAAAAGTAATATTTTTGGGTTTTGTAGTGATTGTAATAATAGCAACGGAAAAGTAAATAAGCGAAGAACAATATGTGAAAAGCTCGTAGGCATTGGATCGGTGATGGAGAATTATGCCAGATGCGGTTCATCATGTAACAATCATAACATAGAGTGACACAGAACTAGCTCCAATTCATCAATGTAATGTAGGCATGTATTCCGAATATAGTCATACGTGCTTATGGAAAAGAACTTGCATGAAATCTTTTGTCCTACCCTCCCGTGGCAGCGGGGTCCTAATGGAAAGTAAGGGATATTAAGGCCTCCTTTTAATAGAGTACCAGAACAAAGCATTAACACATAGTGAATACATGAACTCCTCAAACTATGGTCATCACCGGGAGTGGTCCTTATTACTGTCACTTCGGGGTTGCCGGATCATAACACATAGTAGGTGA
This sequence comes from Aegilops tauschii subsp. strangulata, assembly GCF_002575655.3. Lineage (NCBI taxonomy): Eukaryota > Viridiplantae > Streptophyta > Magnoliopsida > Poales > Poaceae > Aegilops > Aegilops tauschii. The sequence goes on from NC_053036.3 coordinate 284,834,666, forward strand.
CTATAGACTTGCAAGATAGGATCAAGAACTCACATATATTCATGAAAACATAATAGGTTCAGATCTGAAATCATGGCACTCAGGCCCTAGTGACAAGCATTAAGCATAGCAAAGTCATAGCAACATCAATCTCAGAACATAGTGGATACTAGGGATCAAACCCTAACAAAACTAACTCGATTACATGATAAATCTCATCCAACCCATCACCGTCCAGCAAGCCTACGATGGAATTACTCACGCACGGCGGTGAGCATCATGAAATTGGTGATGGAGGATGGTTGATGATGACAATGGCGACGGAATCCCCTCTCCGAAGCCCCGAACGGACTCCGGATCAGCCCTCCCAAGAGGTTTTAGGGCTTGGCGGCGGGTCCGTATCGTAAAACGCGATGAATCCTTCTCTCTGATTTTTTCCCCCGAACACAAATATATGGAGTTGGAGTTGAGGTCGGTGGAGCATCAGGGGGCCCACGAGGCAGGGGGCGCGCCCAGGGGGGCAGGCGCGCCCCCCACCCTCGTGGACAGGGTGTGGGCCCCCTGATGTGGATTCTTCTTCCATTATTTTTTATATTTTCCAAAAATACGTTCTGTGGAGTTTCAGGTCATTCCGAGAACTTTTGTTTCTGCACATAAATAACACCATGGAAAGTCTGCTGAAAACAGCGCCAGTCCGGGTTAGTTCCATTCAAATCATGCAAGTTAGAGTCCAATACAAGGGCAAAAGTGGTTGGAAAAGTAGATACGAGAGAGACGTATCAACTCCCCCAAGCTTAACCCTTTGCTTGTCCTCAAGAAATTCAGTTGATAAACTGAAAGTGATAAAGAAAAACTTTTACAAACTCGGTTTTCTCTTGTTGTTGTAAATATGTAAAGCCAACATTTAAGTTTTCAGCAAAGATTATGACTAACCATATTCACAATAACCATTAGGTCTCATGTTGACTCATGTCAATGGCATAATCAACTAGCGAGCAATAATAATAAATCTCGGATGACAACACTTTCTCAAAACAATCATGATATGATATAACAAGATGGTATCTTGCTAGCCCTTTCTGAGACAGAAAAACATAAATGCAGAGCACCTTTAAAGATCAAGGACTGACTAGACATTGTAATTCATGGTAAAAGAGATCCAATCATAGTCATACCCAATATAAATTAATAGTAATGGATGCAAAGGACAGCCGTGCTCTCCAGCTAGTGCTTTTTAATAAGAGGGTGATGACTCAACATGAAAGTAAATAGATAGGCGCTTCGCAGAGGGAAGCAGGGATTTGTAGAGGTGCCAGAGCTCGGTTTTGAAATCGAGATAAATAATATTTTGAGCGGCATACTTTCATTGTCAACATAACAACCAAGAGATGGCGATATCTTCCATGCTACACACATTATAGGCGGTTCCCAAACAGAATGGTAAAGTTTATACTCCCCCTCCACCAACAAGCATCAATCCATGGCTTGCTCGAAACAACGAGTGCCTCCAACTAGCAACAGTCCCAGGGGGAGTTTTGTTTGCAATTATTTTGATTTAGTTTGCATAAATCATGGGACTGGGCATCCCGGTGACCAGCCATTTTCTCGTGAGTGAGGAGCGGAGTCCACTCCTCTTGAGAATAACCCGCCTAGCATGGAAGATACGGATAGCCCTAGTTGATACATGAGCTATTCGAGCATACAAAACAGAATTTCATTTGAAGGTTTAGAGTTTGGCACATACAAATTTACTTGGAACGGTAGGTAGATACCGCATATAGGAAGGTATAGTGGACTCATATGACATAACTTTGGGGTTTAAGGGATTGGATGCACAAGCAGTATTCCCGCTTAGTACAAGTGAAGGCTAGCAAAAGACTGGGAAGCGACCAACTAGAGAGCGACAACAGTCATGAACATGCATTAAAATTAATAAACATTGAGTGCAAGCATGAGTAGGATATAATCCACCATGAACATAAATATCGTGAAGGCTATGTTTGTTTCAACTACATGTGTGAACATGTGCCAAGTCGAGTCACTTAAATCATTCAAAGGAGGATGCCACCCCATCATACCACATCACAACCATTTTAATAGCATGTTGGCACGTAAGGTAAACCATTATAACTCATAGCTAATCAAGCATGGCACAAGTAACTATAATCTCTAATTGTCATTGCAAACATGTTTATTCATAATGGGCTGAATCAGGAACGATGAACTAATCATATTTACAAAAACAAGAGAGGTCGAGTTCATACCAGCTTCTCTCATCTCAATCAGTCCATCATATATCGTCATAATTGCCTTTCACTTGCACGACCGAACAATGTGAAAATAATAAGAGTGCACGTGCATTGGACTAAGCTGGAATCTGCGAGCATTCAATAAACAGGAGAAGACAAGGCAATATGGGCTCTTGGTTAAATCAACAATAATGCATATAAGAGCCACTTCAACAATTTCATTATGGTCTTCTCCTATCGACCCCCAAAGAAAAGAAAAGAAATAAAACTATTTACACGGGAAAGCTCCCAACAAGCAAAAGAAGAACGGGAAATCTTTTTGGGTTTTCTTTTAGTTATTACTACTACAGCAAGAAAAGTAAACTAGCTAAAAGCTACTACTAATTTTTTTGGTTTTTCTTAAGGTTTATCAAACACACAAGAAGAAAGCAAGAAAAGAAAAATAAACTAACATGGATAATATAATGAAAGAGTATGAGCACCAACATCTAGCAATGAGTGTGTGTGAACATAAATGTAATGTCGGTGGGAAATATGTACTCCCCCAAGCTTAGGCTTTTGGCCTAAGTTGGTTTATTGCCACGGATGGCCTGGCGGATATCCATAGTTGTAGCTGGGGTCGTACTGAGATGCAGCGGCTATTACCTCCTGGGCTGCAGCGTGGCGGCGAGCTGCCTCCGCCCTCCTCTCATACTCATCTGCCTCCTCTCTGGTAATAAAATGTCTTCCTTTTGCCTGATAATCAAAGAAGGCAGGAGCAGGGAGAGTAATATTGACAGGGCGACGCCTGTCAAAGATTAGTCAGTACTGGAGAGGTGGTTCATTCCTCTCGACAAACTGGTGGTGAAGCATAGCATCAAAGTCTAGATAAGTAGGAGGCAATTCAATATCATCATCACGTATGTTTACACCAAGAAAATCAGCTAAGCGGGTTGCATAAATTCCACTGAAGAAATCTCCATTAAATCTATTATGATGCAACCTACGTGCAACAATGGCTCCCAAATTATAAGATTTGTCTCCTAACACAGCACTCCTAAGAATACTGAGGTCAGGACACACATATGACATGCTTCATCTTTACCATTTATGCACCTACCTATGAACAGAGCAAAATAATGTATAGCAGGAAAATGAATGCTCCCTATGGTACCTTGTGTTATATCTCTAGATTCCCCCACAATTATACTAGCAATAAAATTTCTAAATTCAGATTTGCGAGGTTCACTTGCACTACCCCATTGTGGAAGTTTGCAAGCAGTGGTAAAATCCTCTAAGTCCATTGTATAAGATTTTTCATAAAGATCAAACAGGACAGTTAGAGAATTGCGTGAAGATGAAAATTCAAACATACTCACAAAGGAACTAGTGAGATAGTGGTACTGGCGGCACTTTTCTTCCTCGAAGCTCACCAGATCAGCGTTACGCAAATATGCGTTAAATTCTTCCTTGATTCCCGCTCGATCCATAAAGTTTTCTGAAGGCCATTCACAAGGCCGCACTGGTGCGTCCCTTGGTGGCTCATCGTCAGCATCACGCATTGCAATCCTGGGTCCTTGCTTCCTTGAAGAACCACCTTGGTACATTTTCCTAAGCACATTTCTTCCTCTGAAAAATTTCTGAATTTTTTAGTAACTTCCAATAAAAGTAAACCAAGCTCAACAAAATTGATAGCAACTACTCCTATAAGTGCCTAGAGCCTATAACATGCATTAGAACTACTTGGAACCATATAAATTTCACATGCAAGCTCAAGAACATGGTCACCTAGGCAGCACAAATTTGCAATGAATAAAACACTAGAACAAAAACTAATTGGACCAATGGAGGAGTCACATACCAAGGAACAACCCCCCAAGCAGTTTTGTGAGAGGTGCTTTGAGCAAGGAGATCGAAAATCGTAGAAAAATGAGCTAGAACTCGTGCTTGAGCTGGATGGTGATTTTTTTGGGAGGAAGAAGAAGTGTGTGGGTGTAGGAATAAGTGGAGGGGAGCCACCGTGGGCCCACGAGGCAGGGGGCGTGCCCTGGACCCTCGTGGCCAGGTGCTTGTTCCCCCTGCTGCGTTCTCAGTGCCAGATATTCTCAAATATTCCAGAAAAATCATATTAAATTGGCAGGGCATTTGGAGAACTTTTCTTTTCGGGGTATTTTTTTAATGCACGGATAAATCAGAAATCAGACAGGAAAATACTATTTTTACTTTATTTCAACTAAATAACAGCAAGTAGAGAGAGGGTACAGAAGGTTGTGCCTTCTAGTTTCATCCATCTCATCCTCATCAAAAGGAATCCACTAACAAGGTTGATCAAGTCCTGTTAACAAACTCATCCCGAATAACATGGAACCGGAGAAATTTCGAATAACACTAGGTTACCTCAACGGGGATATGAACATCCCCAATAATAAGAATATCATATTTCTTCTTGACAGTAGGAAGAGGAAATTCAAAACCTCCAAAAATAATCGATGGAATTTTTCCAATAGAGTTGATGCTATGAACTTGAGGTTGTTTCCTCGGAAAGTGTACCGTATGCTCATTACCATTAACATGAAAAGTGACATTGCCTTTGTTGCAATCAATAACAGCCCCTGTAGTATTCAAAAAGGGTCTTCCAAGAATAATAGACATACTATCGTCCTCGGGAATATCAAGAATAAAAAAGTCCGTTAAAATAGTAACGTTAGCAACCACAACAGGCACATCCTCACAAATACCGACAGGTATAGCAGTTGATTTATCAGCCATTTGCAAAGATATTTCAGTAGGTGTCAACTTATCCAAATCAAGTCTACGGTATAAAGAAAGAGGCATAACACTAACACCGGCTCCAAGATCACATAAAGCAGTTTTAACATAGTTTCTTTTAATGGAGCATGGTATAGTGGGTACTCCTGGATCTCCTAGTTTCTTAGGTATTCCACCCTTAAAAGTATAATTAGCAAGCATGGTAGAAATTTCAGGTTCCGGTATCTTTCTTTTATTAGTAACAATTTCTTTCATATACTTAGCATAAGGATTCATTTTGAGCATATCAGTTAATCGCATACGCAAAAAGATAGGTCTAATCATTTCAGCAAAGCGCTCAAAATCCTCATCATCCTTTTTCTTCGATGGTTTGGGAGGAAAAGGCATGGGTTTCTGAACCCATGGTTCTCTTTCTTTACCGTGGTTCCTAGCAACAAAGTCTCTCTTATCATAACGTTGATACTTTGATTGTGGGTTATCAAGATCAACAGCAGGTTCAATTTCTACATCATTGTCATTACTAGGTTGAGCATCATCATGAACATTATCATTAAAATTTTCATTAGGTTCATGTTCATTACCAGATTGTGTTTCAGCATCAGAAATAGAAATATCATTTGGATTCTCAGGTGGTTCAGCAACAGGTTCACTAGAAGCATGCAAAGTCCTATCATTTTTCTTTTTCTTCCTTTTAGAAGGACTAGGTGCATCAATATTATTTCTCTGAGAATCTTGTTCAATTCTCTTAGGGTGGCCTTCAGGATACAAAGGTTCCCGAGTCATTTTACCAGCTCTAGTAGCCACTCTAACAACGTAGTCATTATTCTTACTATTCAATTCATTGAGCAAATCATTTTGAGCTTTAAGTACTTGTTCTACTTGAGTGGTAACCATAGAAGCATGTTTACTAATGAGTTTAAATTCACCCTTAACATTAGCCATGTAATTACTCAAGTGTTCGAGCATATTTGAGTTGTATTTCAATTGTCTACCAAAATAAGCATTAAAATCTTCTTGCTTAACCATAAAGTTATCAAATTCATCCAAACATTGGCTAGCAATTTTAGTAGGAGGGATTTCAGCTTTATCATATCTATAGAGAGAATTTACCTTTACTACCTGTGTCGAGTTATCAAGACCATGAGTTTCTTCAATAGGTGATGAATTAAGATCATATGTTTCTTCAACATTCAGTAAATTTAGACCATGTATTTCCTCAATAGTAGGTAAATTCTTAACATCTTCAGCTTTAATACCCTTTTCTTTCATAGATTTCTTTGCCTCTTGCATATCTTCAGGACTGAGAAATAGAACACCCCTCTTCTTCGGAGTTGGTTTAGGAATAGGCTCAGGAGCTGGCTCAGGAAGTGTCCAATTATTTTCATTTGTCAACATATTATTCAATAGAATTTCAGCTTCATCCGGTGTTCTTTCCCTGAAAACAGAACCAGCACAACTATCCAGGTAATCTCTGGAAGCATCGGTTAGTCCATTATAGAAGATATCAAGTATTTCATTTTTCTTAAGAGGATGATCAGGCAAAGCATTAAGTAATTGGAGAAGCCTCCCCCAAGCTTGTGGGAGACTCTCTTCTTCAATTTGCACAAAATTATATATTTCCCTTAAAGCAGCTTGTTTCTTATGAGCGGGGAAATATTTAGCAGAGAAGTAATAAATCATATCCTAGGGACTATGCACACAACCAGGATCAAGAGAATTAAACCATATCTTAGCATCACCCTTTAATGAGAACGGGAAATATTTTAAGGATATAAAGGTAGCGAGATTTCTCATCATTAGTGAACAGGGTGGCTATATCATTTAATTTAGTAAGATGTGCCACAACAGTCTCAGATTCATAGCCATAAAAAGGATCAGATTCAACCAAAGTAATTATATCAGGATCAACAGAGAATTCATAATCCTTATCAGTAACACAGATAGGTGAAGTAGCAAAAGCAGGGTCAGGTTTCATTCTAGCATTAAGAGATTGCTGCTTCCATTTAGCTAATAACCTCTTTAGATCATATCTATCATTGCAAGCTAAAATAGCTCTAGCAGCTTCTTCATCCATAACATAACCCTCAGGAACAACAGGCAATTCATATTTATTAGGGGGAGAGTCTTCATCATCACTATCTTCAATATTATCAGTTTCAATAATTCATTCTCTCTAGCCCTAGCAAGTTGTTCATTAAGAAATTTACCAAGTGGCACAGTAGTATCAAGCATAGAAGTAGTTTCATCATAAGTATCATGCATAGAAGAAGTGGCATCATCAATAACATGCGACATATCAGAGTGAATAGCAGAAGCAGGTTTAGGTGTCGCAAGCTTACTCAAAACAGAAGGTGAATCAACTGCAGAGCTAGATGGCAGTTCCTTACATCCCCTCGTAGTTGAGGGATAAATTTTTGTTTTTGCGTCTTTCAAGTTCTTCATAGTGACCAACAGATATAAATCCCAAGAGACTCAAAGAATAGAGCTATGCTCCCCGGCAACGGCGCCAGAAAATAGTCTTGATAACCCACAAGTATAGGGGATCGCAACAGTTTTCGAGGGTAGAGTATTCAACCCAAATTTATTGATTCGACACAAGGGGAGCCAAAGAATATTCTCAAGTATTAGCAGTTGAGTTGTCAATTCAACCACACCTGGATAACTTAGTATCTGCAGCAAAGTATTTAGTAGCAAAGTAATATGGAAGTAACGGTAACGATAGCAAAAGTAATATTTTTGGGTTTTGTAGTGATTGTAATAGTAGCAACGGAAAACTAAATAAGCGAAGAACAATATGTGAAAAGCTCGTAGGCATTGGATCGGTGATGGAGAATTATGCCGGATGCGGTTCATCATGTAACAATCATAACATAGGGTGACACAGAACTAGCTCCAATTCATCAATGTAATGTAGGCATGTATTCCGAATATAGTCATACGTGCTTATGGAAAAGAACTTGCATGAAATCTTTTGTCCTACCCTCCCGTGGCAGCGGGGTCCTAATGGAAACTAAGGGATATTAAGGCCTCCTTTTAATAGAGTACCGGAAGAAAGCATTAACACATAGTGAATACATGAACTCCTCAAACTATGGTCATCACCAGGAGTGGTCCCAATTATTGTTACTTCGGGGTTGCCGGATCATAACACATAGTAGGTGACTATAGACTTGCAATATAGGACAAGAACCCACATATATTCATGAAAACATAATAGGTTCAGATCTGAAATCATGGCACTCGGGCCCTAGTGACAAGCATTAATCATAGCAAAGTCATAGCAACATCAATCTCAGAACATAGTGGATACTAGGGATCAAACCCTAACAAAACTAACTCGATTACATGATAAATCTCATCCAACCCATCACCGTCCAGCAAGCCTATGATGGAATTACTCACGCACGACGGTGAGCATCATGAAATTGGTGATGGAGGATGGTTGATGATGACGATGGCGACGGATTCCCCTCTCGGAAGCCTCGAGCGGACTCCAGATCAGCCCTCCCGAGAGGTTTTAGGGCTTGGCGGCGGCTCCGTATCGTAAAACGCAATGAATCCTTCTCTCTGATTTTTTTTCTCCCCGAACACGAATATATGGAGTTGGAGTTGAGGTCGCTGGAGCGTTAGGGGGCCCACGAGGCAGGGGGCGCGCCCAGGGGGGCAGGCGCGCCCCCACCCTCGTGGCAGGGTGTGGGCCCCCTGACGTGGATTCTTCTTCCAGTATTTTTAATATTTTCCAAAAATACGTTCCGTGGAGTTTCAGGTCATTCCGAGAACTTTTGTTTCTGCACATAAATTACACCATGGAAAGTCTGCTGAAAACAGCGTCAGTCCGGGTTAGTTCCATTCAAATCATGCAAGTTAGAGTCCAAAACAAGGGCAAAAGTGTTTGGAAAAGTAGACGGAGATGTATCACCCTTCTAGTTTATCCTTAATATGAGTAAGTAGACCCGAAAAGGCAAGATCGGCTAAATCCTTTTCGGTTATGTTCAAGCTGAAACATCGGTTTTGACATCCCTAAACCTCCTAATATAATCATGAACATGCTCATTATATTTCTACCTAACCATAGTTAAATCTGAAAGCCGAAGTTCTGTTTCACCGCTATAAAAATACTCATGAAATTTTTGCTCCAATTGTGCCCATGTTGAAATAGAATTAGGAGCAAGCGATGTAAACCAAGTAAATGCAGTACCGGATAAAGATAAAGGAAATAGTTTTAATATAAAAACATCCGATGTGCCGACCTCGCTGCATTGTGCTAAAAATTGTCCTACATGCTCAAAAGTGGATCTACCATCTTCCCCCGTAAATTTAACAAAATATGGAATTCTAAAACCACGAGGATATGGTGTCGAGTCAAAGTAACCAGGGTATGGTTTTTTATATGCACGTGCTCTACCCTTAGGTTCTAAACCAAATTCTCTAAGTATATTAGCAAGCTGATCCTTAAAATTATTATTGGGCTGTAGAGAACTGGCTCGTGGAGTAGACGGAACACCATCATGTGGTGGAAATTCCGGCAAAGAAATTGGAGCATGCGAAGTTTGCAACGGAGACCCACTAAAATATGAATCAGGTACCGGCCCATACGGAACCCCGGTACCGACAGGCGGCAGTGGTGGCGTACTATATGCCATTGTCCGATAACTAGGCTGCTGCATATTAGAATTAAACCCAAAACTTCGGTTATTGCTATTGTGATTTTCTTGAACCGAAGTCGAAACAATAGGAGCAGTAGTACTAGGAACACAATTATTAGCCGAACTACCAACATAGTCCCGGCCATCCAGATTATTGTTTAAAGGGACGTGAGGCTGCATAGCATTAGCCGATGCACTAGGCGTATGTATATTACCTGGCAAATTGTTAAATCTGCTACTATCTGGTGGCATCGGTCTTTTTCCAGAATACTCATCATTGACTTGCAGCACTAATGACCGTACATGACCAGGTAGACAATTTGCAAGATCTTTATTAAACTACACCTTTAATTCTTCAATTCTATTAGCTACTGCTCGAGTAATTGTACATGTCGTATTTTCCATATCAGAACCATATTTACTAGCTAAGTACACATCAATTAGATGAGCAATTTCTTCAGTTGAGTTTTTTACCTGAGCAACGGGGCTCGGAACTACCCTTTTGACGACGCCATTCCGCGTCTTCGCATATCCAGCCAACTTCAGCTTCAACCTCTCAACCTTTTCTTTCTCAAGCTCATCTTCAAGCTGGCGCCGAACATCTTCTGACAGATCGTCGAGTGTGACGGTGATGACGTTCTCCGGGTCGATGTCGCTCCCGTTCTTGGACTCGGTACTCATCGTGTAGCTCTTCTTCTTCTCGTCCCCAGGGAGTCGCCAATTGTGTTGGCACGCAAAATCGCCGCGCAACACCAGGATATTTGTCGTGCTTTCGTGACGACGAACAATTGCTTTCCAGGCAAAGCAACAAAGAATCCCCTCACTTTCGTAGAGGAGGTACGGCCGCTTTTCAGCCCAAAACGACAAAGATGAACCAAACCCTGGGGCTGCTAGGGCTCAGTAGGAAAAGAACAATAGATAAAACATAGGTGAAAAAGTAGATTGGTTTTGTTGAATAGATCGATTGTTGTCTTTTCAATCGGCCACGGCCTTACATATATATGGCACACTGGACTTGGCGTATAAGATTACAACTCTGAAGTTAAAACCGATCAGGACTAGCCTTTCTTGATTTCGTTACCATGTAGCATACATCTACAAAAAATATACTTGTCAATCTAAGTACGTAGCAAATCTAGGCAATATCCACGTACATGCACTCTTGTATATATGAATAAAGTATTCCGGCCACGTCGCCATCACACTAAATATAGTGGCTAAGCATATGTATAAATACCTTGAGCCCACAAAGAAAATATTAAATATTTCGGCAACATCGCAAATCAAACTGAATAATGGCCATCGGGACTAAGCATACTTCTTCATATACGTAGATATATATCACTTGCATGCATCACGCCCATGGTCCAGTATAGCATATGATTCTTCTTAGGACTTGTATCTGCACCTTCCATGAAATTTCCTGTGGCAATACTTCAACAATGCATTAACCGATCAGCCTGATAAATCATTGATTTAATTTGGCTCATCACATACAATTTAGCCAAATTATACCATCAACAATAGCCAGATCCTGGGCTGCAAGAGCCCTGATAACCACCAGACGAGCCGGCTCCTGGGAAACTAGGCACCGAGTCGCCTGCTCCAGGCTGCCCTGGGTTTCCGCCGCCACCACCTTGATGATTCTGATATGTGTGATTGCAGAAAGCTGGCATGATGAAGCAATTTCCCCGTGAATGATTTGCCGGCTTATCAGGAACGCTATGTTTGCGACATGGGACTTTGAGGGCTTCCTCGAAATTACAAGCTTTATTTCCACCGAAAGATCGCCCTGAGTTGTTCTATCTCTGACCCTTGAAGCCAGTGTTGGTGTTAGCAACAAAATCTGAGCCACCCTCTAGGTGTTTGCACTTTCCACCATTGCCTTGATTGCCATGGTTGCCCTTGTACCCGGGGTTATTCTGCTGTTGTCCATTGCCACCACCATTTTTCTTGCCCTTGCATGACATGTCATCATCCGAACGAGGATCTTTCGTGCCATCTGACTCGGCATACCTGGTGAGGACATCCATAAGGTCACCCATGTCCTGGACCTTTCACTTAAGTCGCTTTAGCTTCTGGACTAGGGGATCAAAGTGACAATTCTTCTCCAGGATCAAGACGGCTTGAGCATATGTATGCTATCGCAGGAGTGAATAATGTCAGCAACTTGGTGAGCCCAATGATTAGCCGATTCACCCTCGCGCTGGATGCAATGTTGTAGATCAACAATCGTCATTGGGCGCTTGCAAGTCCCGTGGAAGTTTTTGATGAAGCGATCCTTCAATTTTGCCCAAGTGTTGATGGTGTTGGGGGCATGTTCTTCAGCCAAGTACGAGCTGGCCCCTCCAACATCATAGTTAGATACTTGGTACAAACTGCATTGCTAATGTCCAACATGTCCATGGCGACCTCATAGCTCTTAATCCAAGCCGCCGGCTCAAGATCAGCCGTGTAATTGGGAACAGTCCGAGGGCCTTTAACATCCTTAGGCATGCGCTCACTGCGTAAAGCCGGCACCAGGCATGGAAACCCAATGGTTCTGGTACTCGATCCAGCACCTTGCCAAGCCAAAGGGGTTATACTAGGTGACGGCTAGGTAGCCCCATTGGCTGTATCTGCTTCTCGCCGAGCCCGGGCCGTGTCGGCAATCTCCTGGGCGTCTAGGGCTCCATGCAGAAGTGGGTCATGCAGCTGTTCGCGTCGCCGATGAGAGCTGCTAGAGATTGCTGGCGACTCAACATGGCGGCTCCTGCTGCGGCTTGGATGCGGGGTGGAGTGGAGTGGCTGCTGACTATAGGAGTAGTTTGCTTGCTGGGTGACCGCAGTTTCCAACATCTCTGTCGGATTCAGGGCTCCGCAGACCCAAGAAGGTTAGAGCTCTAGGACGTGTGCAAAGATCTCAACCTCTCAAGTATCAAGCTCGTTGCCCTACAACCTAGCCTCGTCGGGTGCACGCTCGAGCGGGGAAGAAGATGAACACGACAGTTTACCTAGGTTTGGGCCACCTTGCGGTGTAAAACCCTACTCCTGCTTTGTGGTGGATTGCCCTCACGAGGGGCTGGGAATGAACAAGTATAGAGGATGAACAGCCTCGCGAGGGCTATGGTTGTGAGAGTAGAAGGGATCAGATCCGGGGACCCCTCTACGGTGGTGGCTAACATATATTTATAGTGGCCTCGGTCCTCTTCCCTCAAAACTTAGGCGGGAAGGGATCCCACAACGGCCAATTTGAAAGGGGACAAGAAGTATATCTAATCCTTATGAAAGGTGGTCTTCGCCTGCAAAGCTTCTGGTCGTGACGTAGCGGTGGGCTCGGTGATGACATCTGTCCTGCTGAGCTTGTGGTCTTGGTATTTTAGCGCCGGAATGGAAACCATTGGGGGAATCCTCGGGAACCCGCGCTCACCCTTGCTCCCTTAGCAACGAAAGAAAAGCTACTTCCTCTGCGCCCGCTGGCGCCCGCCTGGCCATGGTCGTCATGGCCCACATCATCGCAGCCTCGTGAGGCTGGGTACCTACATAGAAATCTCTTCTCCTGAGGAGGCCGCCTGGCGAGGCCGCCTCTATGGAGGTCTTGGCATCGTTCTCCTTGCGAGGGTCTTGTCTTGGAGGCCTTATAGCTAGGCCGTACCACGCCATCGAGGGAGCCATGCCGTGGGCCGCAAGCAGGCAGGTCTGGGTACCCTTGTTCCCAGAACGCCGACAGTAGCCCCCGGGCCCAAGGCGCACCCGAGCTGGCTTCCAGGAGAAGCCATGGGGCAGGGTCAAAGCACCGCGGGCCCTAACCGCCTGCGGGCACGGGCTGGCACGTGGCGCTTGACGAGACGCGGACGCCTCCACTTCCCCATGTCCCCTAGGTAACCGCCCTGGCTGAGAAGGGACTAGCGCACGCCCGCATGGTATTGCACAAACGCGAAGGGACGCCCATTGTCCTCCAACCTCCTGTAAGAGGGCGAGGGGCGGAGCCCCCTGCCCGTCTTCATCTTCTTGCTCCTCATTCTTCTTCTTGCTTCAGCTTCCATGGCACCAGTGAGGAGGTTCTCTGCCGCTGAGAAGGGGAAAACCCCCCGAGGAAGGGCTAGGCTCGCCGCCTCCAAAGAGGGGGCGCGGCCGTCCCCGCAAGACCAACGCGACGCCGGCGGCGGTCTCCCAGGGGCGCGGGCATACACCCACGGGTGCCCAGATTGCCTCCAGCGGTCGTTGAAAGGCTCTCTCTCGAGGGGGCCGCAGCGGAAGCCGTAGCGGCCGCGGTCGAGGTGGAGGGCTTGCGTTGGCCGCCCGACCACCACGCCCGCGATCCCACATGGCCGACGTGACCCGGGAGTTCGTGGTGTGGGTGGAGAGGCCGGAGGGCCTCTGGATCCACCTACCACGCTTCTTCGCGGAGGAGCTACCGTCCGGAGGGCCCGGTGGCCTGTGGCTGCAAGCCGACGGGTGTTGCAGCAAGGCCTCGTGGGTGGAGGTCGAGGTCGCCCCGGCGGGCAACATGTTCCTGAATCGCGGGTGCCAAACCTTCGCCCGCGCCCGCGGCCTTCAGGGGAGGCGTACCCTCCACTTCAAGTATCATGGAGTAGTGACGCTTTTCGTCAAGGTCTTCAGGGAAGACGGCTAGCTCTTGGGGTGTTGCCCGAAAGGCGACGACAGCGACAGCGAACACCTCTCCGACGGCGGTCGCCTTGGAAGTGGCGCCCTCCACGGTGAATTTTCCCTTGGCGAAGGCCGCGACGCCTCCAGCGGTGGCGGCGCCTCCTCTGGGAGGAGCATGAGCGACGACGACTACGACGAGCCGCCACGCCCGTACCAAGGAGGAATGTGACGTGCCACACCACTGGGCCCCCATGAAGGAAGAGGAGGACTCCGACTGATCGCGGGTAGCTCCAGAGCCGGGCCTTGGGAATAGCGGCCCTCCGGAGGCCACTCCTTTTGTTTGTTTTTGTTTCCTGCACCAAAAACCATGAAGGGACCTGCTGGGCGTGTAATGAACTGCAGTGCTTGCACCTTTATTTTATCTTTTCTTGTGCCTATCATAGTATCTGTGTAGCTATCAATTGAAAGGTTCCTGTCCGACGTGATTAGGATAACTTAGCTTGATGTGCTTGGGACCTCTCCGTCGTCGGAGCGCGCCCCACTGGAGCCTTAACTCAGGGTACGCCCATGGGTCCTGGTGAGGGCCCCCTCCTCCGGGGCCGGACCGCTCCAGGGTCTGGAGGGGCCTATGTGGGCGTTCTAGGAACGGGGGTCCCCAGACTTGCCTCCCTGCGGCCCACAGCGTGGCTAAGCTAGCAGGCCGTACGTCCCATCTTCATCAACAAGGCATCCAAGACCCTCGCGAGGGTCGAAGCCTTGCGAGGCGGACGACGCAAGACCTCCTCTGGAGTGGCCTAGCCAGGCAGGCTCACGAGGAGCGGAGATATCAAGGCGGGACAAACCTCATGAGGCTCTCGTGACGTGAGCCATGACGAACGACACCAGGCGGGCGCCAGGCGAGCGCCAGCGCGCGCAGCGTCCTTATTCCCTCTTTGGTGCTAAGGAGGCCAGCGCAGGTGAAGAGTACCGAGGCATCAGGCAAAGGTTGCTATATTGGTGCAACGAGACCAAGACCAGGAGGACGGCAAGACAGAGGTCATCGTGGAGCCCAAGACGGCGTCACCACCAGATCTTTTCACAGGCGAAGACCACTTTTGTCAGGATAGCTTGTACTAGCTGTCCCCCTTCAAATTTGCCCGCCGTTATTGGCTCCCTTCCTGCTCGATATTTGGGAAGAGGACCAGGGCCTATATAAGTAGAGCTAGCCACCATAGTAAAGGCATCAGATCTTAGCTCGATCCAACCCGATCAAGATCCTACCCTAGCCACAAGAACACATCAACCTCAGGAGGCTGTTCTTCCCTTGTACTATTCATCATCAGCCCTAGAGGCAATCCACCACCACCACACTGGAGTAGGGTATTACACCACAACGGTGGCCCGAACCAGTATAAACCTCGTGTCTTTCTGTGTTGCGAGTTCATCGAGTCCGTCCACGAGATCTTAGCAAGCCAGGGCGTAGATCGGTAGGAGGGAAAGATTTCACGCACACCCCAGTGTTCGAACCTTAAGGGTTTGCCGGAGCCCCACATCCGACATTTGGCGCGCCAGGTAGGGGTGCGCCGGAGCTTCTTCTCCACCAACCAGCTCGCCGACGCTCCCCAGCCACGATGTCGGGCGACTCAAGGGCCGGCTCTGACCGCTTGGCAGCCTGGCCAGCCCGGACGGCGCCGCGTGCCCATGAAGATCTCGACCCCGCACTCCAGGCGGCGCGAGCGCCGCCAAACTCCACCGGGCGCGGGCAGCGCGGCCAGGTGTCGTCCACCCTCACCCCGCGGCAAGTACGGGCAGCCGCAAGAGCAGCGAGCCATGCCGCAGTGACGGTGCCGCACTCACGGCGGGAGCAAGCAAACATACGGGCAGTGCTCATCGTGGCAAGGGAGCTGTTGCGATACAGGCTGATGGAAAGCGGCCAGGATACACTGCTGGAGCGTGTTGCCGAGCTGTTGGATGCAGCGGTGTCGGGAGCACCACCCTTCTGCTATCAATTTCCTCCTCAGGCCACTGCACGGCCGCGCGGTGAACCTCACCACATCCGCGCGCCATCAACTACGCCCGGGGGCTTCATAACCATCAGCACGGCCAGCGGCGTAGGGGGCTCCGACGCCCCCATGCTGCCCGTGACAAGAACGAGCGCAAGCGTCGCCCTCCATGGTCCCAGCCGGATGCCACACTACCATCCTCAGGACGCCACCCTGGGCCGAGCAACATGGAGCGTGGGGCACCACGGCGAGGTGTTCGGGGTTACGGCCCCGGAAGCCTACGTGCCCCGCATGATGGACCAAGAGTACGCACTAGAGGACGACCCCGGCTCATT
This sequence comes from Aegilops tauschii subsp. strangulata, assembly GCF_002575655.3. Taxonomy (NCBI): domain Eukaryota; kingdom Viridiplantae; phylum Streptophyta; class Magnoliopsida; order Poales; family Poaceae; genus Aegilops; species Aegilops tauschii. The sequence goes on from NC_053036.3 coordinate 284,851,195, forward strand.
CATTGGAGAAGACTAGGGAGAGGGGGCGCTAGGAGCCGAAGCTTTCCAAGAACCAACGGAGAACCACGACGATCGCGCCGGCAACGGCAACTACAGGGTACCGCTAATCTCTCAGGAACAGGCTTATGCTAACCATGGGCTGCAGATGAATCAGGTTGCAGCGTCGATCGACAACCCTGGCATGGCAGCACCCGTTCCAACAAGGGAGACACGTTGGGGGGCACCGGGAGGGAGCCAGGAGCAAGGCCCCTCCCCGCGGCGCGCGACGCCTGGCAACACCCGGAGGTAGGCCCTCTGCCAGGGAGGCCTCGACAACCCTTCCCCTGGCAGAGGACCTGTGGTCGCCGGGGGCACCGCTGGCGTCCTCTTTCCCTCCTTTGTGTCATCCCGGTGACCGGTCGGCTCTAAGGAGGTCAAGGGTGGCGCAAGGCGGGGCCCTCGTCTGGCGATATGAAGCAAGGCCGGTACCTGTGAAGAAGGCCCAGTGCCTGTGAAGCTCGCCACCCGTGACACTCTCACATAATAATGAGTTGGGGCTGTACACGCCCTGGAGTCTCAGGGGTGCTGGCCTCAGGCCCTGGGGCTCCCCACGCCTAGTGGCAGCACTTAGCTCTACGCTGGTGAGAAGACTTGAAGACCAGAAGACTAGACTAGGTGCCGGACGCGGCCTTTTGCTTTGGATCTCTCTCTCTCTCTGTAGCTTTGCTTTCTGGATCTGGATTTGAGTTGAAGCTAAGTTTTTATCGATGCGCGCGGGGGGAGCCTTTTCTCGTTCGAGCAATTTCTTGCCTTCTGGATCTCATTTTGTCTGGGACTCATGTCCGTCGCCTTCCCCTCACGAGCTCCTCGCGAGTGGGACAGCACGAAGCGCGCACGCCAAGTGCGTGCTAGCACTACAACTGGTGCTCACCTCAAGTGGGGCCCCTTCTGACGGGGCGACGAGCTCCGTAGGGTTCTCAGAAACTCGATGCGTCGCAAAGCTGGCGCTGACTAAGGTAAACCACGACAGAGAACTCGCATCCAGATTCACGAGTTCACGAGGACACAAACTCACATCGCATAGGAAAGTAAAAACTGCAATTTGCTTACATGAGGGGCTCCCCCTCCCAAAATGCTCTTACAAGTTTTCCAAGGGCCATGCCCGAGCTTCGTGTGTAGGATGAAACGACAGGAGAACATGGGATCATCCAGAAATGTCGCTTGCTACATCACCCGCGGATCCGTCACTCGCGTCATCATCGTCTTCATCGGCAACGTCGCCACCGCCGGCGACGCCCCCGACGCCGTCGTCAACCACGTCGCCTACGTCTGCGGCGACCACCACCCCGTCATCTTCCGAAGTGAAGGCACTGAACAACGCGTTCACGTTGTCTTCAACCCAACGCGGCAAGTCATCCCGGACGACCGTTGGAACGGGGGCGATGGCGGCGTCGAAATCAAAGTTGGGGTCGGCATTCAGAAGGTGGCTAAAGACACGGGAGAAAGCGCGCTCAAGCAGGCCACGCCCCTTTCCTCCACAAGCTGGCGAGCTCTGGCAGATCGAGCCTCCAGGCGCGTCACCACCTCAGTGAAGAAGATCAGATGGCTGGCATAGTCATTCGAGTGAGGGGCCGGCACCTCCACGTTGCAAATATGGCCCAGGGCGGTGTTGGCCCTGTTCCTAAGATCCTGAAGCATAGGAGCATGCTCGCGCTCCAGCGTTCGTCGTTGGAGCACTTCCTCCGTGTTCTGCCGTGCAACGGCCTCAGCGTCATCAACCCGCCTATGAAGGGAGCGTAGCTCGGCGCGGGCGGCGGCCAAGTCCGCCTGCGCCGTAACCAGGGCGGCGGCCGTGGCCTCCGCGCGCCTCTCAGCCTCATCCAACCTGGGCCTGAGGGCAGCGGCCTTACCCGCATCCTCCGTACCCGCGAGCTTCAGCTTCAGTTCGTACCTACCCTCCTGGTCCGCGCGAACCTCGGCCACACGGCGATTCACCTCCTCATCAACTCCGGCCTCGTGAGCCCCGACGGCATCTTCTGCTTGAGCAACTTGACGCTCCCTCGTCTCAAGTCGCTCGAGCTCGAGGCTGCGCTCCACGGCTTCCAGGGCCAGCCTCTCACCGCGCTTCCAGACCTCCTCATCCTACGCGGGCGTCCCCCTCAGCGATGCAAGAGCGGCCCTGCGCGCCTCCACCTGCTGCTCAAGGGATGCGCTCCAGGCCGGGAGCTCCCACGCGCATTCCTCCGCAGCCTCGCGACGGCGGTCAGCCTCGCAAGCCTCTTCCAAGGCTCGCGAGCGGGCTTCATGGGCGATCTTGAGGGACGCCTCGGCCTTCGCATTCTCAAGGTTGCGTTGATAGCGATCGAGGTTGATGGCCACCCTCAGCTTGCGCCGCTCCTCCACCAGACGGAGACCTTCGGCCTCAAGGTGCGAGTCAACACCCGCGAGCTCTTCACCAAGTCGGCTCATCGCGCCCATCGCCTCCTGGAAGAGCTCGTGACGAACCATGCTCCGCCCGCGCTCGAGCTCGAACGCTCGACCCTCCTCGTCCTCCATCTCGAGGGCTGCGAGCGGGGCCCAAGCGGCGTGCCACCCCCCGGCAGGGGGCTGGGGGCTGACGCCGCACCTGACGCTAGCCCGTCCTCGCGAGAAGCCCAAGCCGGCTGAGGCTTGCTGCTTGAAGATGAACCAAAGATCAAAGCTAGCCAGCTGCTGCCCATGAGCGAAGGAGGAGCCTTGGGCACGCCCGCCAAGCTCCACACCAGACCGTGGGGGAGGGATGGCCAAGCCGCGGGCTCAGCGCGCCGCGAAGGCAGAGATGCTCCCCCGACCGACCCAGCTCCAAGGGCGGTAGGAAGACCAGGAACGCTCAAGGCGGATGGGGGAGTTGATGAAGGAGGAGGCCGCTTCTCGGGAGACGCAGCAGCTTCAACAGAAGGAGCCCTGGAGAACTGATGCCAGGATAAGGAGGCTACACGCAGGAAGCCGTGACAACAAGGTACTTACGTGTCAATGGTGATGTACTTTCGCCGCTTCAACGGCCCGAAGATGTTGCTGCCGCTAGGGTATCCTTTCCTCTTGCGGAGCTCCTCGAAGTCCACACAAAGACGACCGAAACGCTGGACGTGACGGCCGGTGCGCAGCGGGGCCGAAGAAGAGCCTGGATGGATATCTTCAGGGGTGCCCGGTTGCAGCAAACAGCCGGGCACTGTCTCACCACAACCTCCCGAGGCTCCTGGAGCCTTGGCCTCGGGAGCCGCATCCTGCACCTCATCAATAATCGGCGCCTCAGGAGGGGGGTCGCAGGCCCCCGAAGACGACGCCCCAGGATCACCATTCGGCATGTGTTCCTCAGGACTCGAGCCACCGGCCCCCATCAGAGCTCGCTCTCCCGCACCTTCACCTGGGGCGAGCCTGGCACCGGCGACGAAGAAGGGAACCATGACAACGGGGTTCTCGCGGGGCCCCACCAGTCCGATCGGCCGCAGCCCCCATTCGTCGAAGGAAGGCATGCTCGCTGCAAACTCATCCTTGTTCTTGCAGCGATACAGCAGGCAATTCTTCCCAGGCATTTCGGCCGGCAAAGGGACACCCGTCAGGACCTTGAGCACTGTTTGCCGCATCCCAAGAGGGATCCCAGACTCCTGGAACCTCATGTGGTCCTGACTGTTGAGCAAGGTCCACATTGGGCGAGAGTGGCGCTGAAGCGGAGCAACCCGGCGTTTGACGAACTCCTTCACCACCATCGGCGCGGTCACGCCGCGGTCCTTCACCAGCCTCAGCCTGGCCTAGACGAGAACAAGGCGGGGCTCGAGAGCTCCTGGTGGCTCCAGCCAGAGTTGGGAACAGCACGCCCCTTCGGGAGACGAAGCAAGGGGCTGAGCACGCCGGCATCGACAAACACCCATCACGCACGAAACTCGCTCGTGGATGAAGGGATCTCGAAGTCAATCCCCGCGCCCGTGGTCGCAGCCACGGCCTGGAAGCTCACACACCCCAAGCATTGCTAAGGGTCGGCCAGGTTCAATGAGAAGAAGTGACGGAGGAGGGCCACCGAAGGAGCGATGCCCACCATGGCTTCGCACACGAAGGCGAAGGCAGCATGAAGAGTCACCGATTGTTGGTCAAGATGCCACATGTGGATCTGGTAATGCTCTAGCACCGCATTGAGGAAGGCAGAGAAGGGAGGAATCAGGCCAGCCCAGAGGCATCTATGAAGATTGGGACCTCGGTGGCTGCCCGAGCCATGCAAGTGCGAGACGCAGGCCAATCCACTGTCTCTCCCCACTCGTTGAAGCTGGAAGCGAGCATCGGACGCACCTTGTCCATCGCCTCGTCGTTGAGCACCCGGGATCGGCCTAGCGCCGGCTCGACAGCTGGAGGTGCGCCTGACGGAGGCGTTGGCTTCTTCCCCTTGTCCGCTTGTTTGGGCGCCATGGCAACGAAGCAGGGGGAGGGAAGGTCAGATCGGAGAAGGGAAGTAGAGTCTCAAGGAAGCAGGGGGATTGGGGAAGTGAGGCGCAGGCGACGGAGGAATAATTGTGTAGGCCGCGGGGGCCGCATAGCTAGGCGGATTCAAAGGCAGCATGGGGAAGTGGAGGCGCCCACGTCCAATCAACCGCCACGCGTCAACCGAGGCCGCGGGCTTTTGGGGCCCATGGTGCTCCGAACTTGACCCTTGGCCTCGCCGCGAAGCCAAGCCCGAGCGCACCTTGGGCCCAGGGGCTACTGTCGGTGTTCTGGGAATGGGGGTCCCAGACTTGCCTGCCTGCGGCCCACAGCGTGGCTAAGCCAGCAGGCCGTACGGCCCATCTTCATCAACATGGCATCCAAGACCCTCGCGAGGGTCCAAGCCTCGCGAGCCGGACGACGCAAGACCTCCTCTGGAGTGGCCTAGCCAGGCAGGCTCACGAGGAGAGGACATATCAAGGCGGGGCAAACCTCACGAGGCTCTCGTGACGTGAGCCATGACGAACGACACCTTGGCTCCCTTCCCGCTCGATATTTGGGAAGAGGACCAGGGCCTATATAAGTAGAGCTAGCCACCATAGTAAAGGCATCGGATCTTAGCTCGATCCAACCCAATCGAGAGCCTACCCTAGCCACAAGAACACCTCAACCTCAGGAGGCTGTTCTACCCTTGTACTGTTCATCATCAGCCCTAGAGGCAATCCACCACCACCACACTGGAGTAGGGTATTACACCACAACGGTGGCCCGAACCAGTATAAACCTCGTGTCTTTCTGTGTTGCGAGTTCGTCGAGTTCGTCCACGAGATCTTAGCGAGCCTGGGCGTAGATCGGTAGGAGGAAAAAACTTCGCGCGCACCCCAGTGTTCGAACCTTAAGGGTTTGCCGGAACCCCACATCCGATAGCCTACACCTCGCAGGGTCCCTGGGGGACTCACGAGGTTCCGGGGCCTCCAGAGGCACCTCCGCAAGGTGCCCGACCTCCCGTAGGTCCAGGCAGCACTTGTCGTGAGGTTCCTCTAAGGACGGGCCAAGCTGCGGCTGCTCTTTCTCCAGCCATCCTCTCTTAGTGCCCATCCCGTTTCCGAGCCCCCGAGTGAGGGTCGATCCTCGCTGGTATGCCAGGTCATGATGCCCGACAAGGCCATGAGGTGGCTAGGAACCACACTTGCCTATTGGCTCACCCAGGAGCATCGCGCGAGGGTCCGGATGCCAAGGCCTTAGCTAGGTGTGCATGTGGGCGGGTCGACAGCCATTGTGACAATGTTGATGGGTTTGCCTCGAGTGCAACACCGTGCCCAGCCCCCGCTGACAAGACGCGAGGGACGGAGCAATGGGCCATTGTTACCTCCTCCAAAAACAAGTTTGGAAAGGGAAAACGCCGCAAGAATAAAAAATCCTAACCCCCAGTCAAATAGAGACCTAGAAACTTCAAATTTTATTTCAAGAAATAGCAAATTTTGGTTACAAGAGAAAGCAAAGAACAGCCGCGTCCGGCACCTATGCTAGTCTTCCCACTAGCGCGGAGCATGGGGCCTCGACTTGGCGTGGGCATAGTCGTTATTTGATCGTGTCGTCCGCCAGCACGGAGCATGGGGCTTCCACTTGGGCGTGGGTGGGAGCCCCCGTGAGGCCCAGGGGCGGCACTCAGGAGACTCCGAGGCGTGTATGGCCCCACTCATTATTATGTGAGAGTGTCACGGGTAGAACTTCCGAAGATGCTAGATGTTCCAAGCATTCTGGATGGGAACCCCCTCCTAGGTGTCCAGGCGTACGGAGCCAGGCCTAGAGACGCGTGCGATCCTGAACGGGCCCTCCCACATGCGTGAGATCTTGTGAAGACCCTCCCAGGAAAGGACCCGCCTCAGGACGAGGTCTCCCACCTCAAGGGTCCGGGAGCGGACACTATGGCAGTGGGAACGCCGCAACGCCTGCTAGTACCTTGCTACGCGGAGCGAGGCTTGGCGACAGGCTTCCTCCCCGAGCACGAGATTCGTTCGCTGCAAGGCATCCCGACACGCCTCGTCGAACGCAAGGACCCACAGGGAGTGATGCTTGACCTCGTGCGGGAGGACCGCCTCAGCCTCGTAGACGAGGAAGAACGGGGTCTCGCCGGTGGGCTTAGTCACTGTGGTGCGGATGGACCACAACACGGACTGAAGCTCACCGAGCGAACCCCTGCCACTGGCTTCAAGCTTCTTCCTGGAGCTCCTTGCCTTGAGGCCCCTCAAGACCTCCATGTTGGCGCGCTCAGCCTAGCCGTTGGTCAATGGGTGCGCCACCGAAGCGTAGCATATCTGCGTTCCAAGGTTAGTGCAATACGTCCTGAAGAGGTTGCTTGTGAATTGGGAGCCATTGTTAGTACTGATACGGTTGGGGATACCGAAACGGCTCACAAGGCCCTTGATGAACTTGACGGCTCAGCCAGCGGGGATGGTGCGCACGGGCTCCACCTCTGCCCACTTGGTGAACTTGTCGATGGCCACGTAAAGGTAGCGGTATCCTCTGGCTGCTCGAGGGAACGGGCCCAGGATATCCACCCCAAGATTGCAAACGGCCACAAGAGTGGAATGGTCTGGAGACCTTGCGCGAGCTGATGGATCTGCTTGGCATGGAACTGGCAGGCCTCGCAGGATCGCACCAGCTCGATGGCGTCGTTGAGCGCCGTAGGCCATCAGAACCCTGTATGGAACACCTTGCCCATGAGGGTGCACGATGAGGAGTTGTGCCCGCAGTCCCCGCCGTGGATATCGGCCAGCAACTCGGGCCCCTGTCCTTCGGATATGCACCATAGCGAGACGTCGTTGGGGCGTCGCCGGTACAACTCACCGTCCTGCAAGCAATAAGCTGTGGCCTGGCGAACCACGCGCTCTGTGCCTTCCTCCTTCTCCGGTAAGGTGCCATGGAGCAGGTACGCCTTGAGCTCCTCGGTCCAGCAGCCTACCTGAGGTTCCAGCACGAGGAGTAGGTGGGCTCCCGAAGTCGGATCACAAGTCGGGGCTCCTGAGGCCGGGGCCGGCGGTGGCTCCTCCCTAAGCAACGCCGGGCCCACGGCCGAGGGTGTCACTGTTGGCTTGAAGAGCCTCTCCTCGAAGACGCCAGGCTTCTGAGGCTCGCGACGGGACGCCCTCTTGGCGAGGTCGTCTGCTTCCTTGTTCGCACTGCGTGGGACGTGCTGCAATTCCGAGCCTAGGAAACGCTTTTCGATTTTACGTACCTCTTCCAGGTAAGCCACCATGTGCTCGTCCTTTGGTTTATACTCTTTGTTGGAGAAGTTGACGAGGAGCTGGGAGTCGCCCTCGATGGTGAGGCACTTGATCCCCAGGTCGGCCGCGGCCCTGAGGCCAGCAATTAGGCCCTTGTACTCTGTAATGTTGTTGGAGACCTTCTCGCCACGCTGGAAGTAAAGTTGCACTACATAGTAGAGCTTGTCCTCAGTGGGTGAGATGAGCACGACTCTAGCCCCTGTGCCCTGCCGTGCGAACGCTCCATCGAAGTGCATGACCCAGCCATCAGGTGCTTCGCTGCCAGGCGTGAGGGACTGGCCCGCATCCATCCCGAGGTCTGGAGCATAGGTCCACTCCGCCATGAAATCATCCAGGGGCGCTCCCTTGATGACCCTGGTTGTGCTGAACTCCAGCTGTAAAGCCTGAAACTTGATGTTCCACTTTGCAACCCTCCTTGCGGCGTTGGGGCTACACAACACCATCTCCAGGGGGTACGCCGAGACGACCTTTATGGGGTGGCCTTGGAAATAGTGGCGCAGCTTCCTTGAGGCGACTAGGAGTGCGAGCAAAAGCTTTTGCTGCATATGGTAGCGCGCGCATGCATCGCGCAACACTGTGTTGACGAAGTACACCATATGCTCGACGAGGGTCAGGGCCTCGGGGACGCCTCGCTCTGCGGGGGACGCGAGGGACTCAGGAGGCCCGCAGGTCGGTGAAGCAATGGGATCCTCAGGAGCGCCGTCCTGAGGCAGTAAAGGTTGCGCGACTTCTTGTGGGCCACCTTGCTTCGCGCTTGCGCCGGCGTGCTCTTCTGGGACCGCCACAAGTGTTGCACTGGCTGAGTGGGGAGTGGCCGCCAAGTAAAGTACCAGGGGCCCGCACAGACGAGGCGCCACCATGACGGGTGGGCTCGTGAGGTATCGCTTGAGGTCTTCAAAGGCCGCCTCACCTTCCGTGGTCCATTCTAATGGGCCCTTCCTCTTCATTAGCTTGACGAAAGGGAGGGCGCGCTCGCTAAGCTTGGAGATGAAGTGGCCCAAGGAGGTCACACACTCTGCAAGCTTCTGCATCTCCTTGAGAGTCTGAGGCGGGCTCATCCTCTCTATTGCCTTCACCTTCTCAGGGTTGGCCTCGATCCCCGCGACACTAGGAAACCCAGCAGCTTGCCGGACGGAACCCCGAATGCACACTTCTCTGGGTTGAGCTTCAGGTTTATGCTGTGCAGGTTAGCAAATGTCTCCTCTAGGTCTTTGATCAGGGTCCTTGCCTCCCGCAGCTCATCGATGTATGCCTTTGCATTCCTTCCCAGTTGCGGCCCAAGCGCGATGTGCATTAGCCGCTTGAAGGTTGCACCAGCGTTCCACAACCCGAAAGGCATGCAGGTGTAGCAGTATACGCCGCATGGGGAGATGAAAGCTGTTTTGTTGATGTCCTTTGTCGCCATCTTGATTTGATGATACCCTGAGAAAGCATCCACAAAGCACAGTAGGTCGCACTCGGCAGTGCAATCCACGATCTGGTCAATGCGCAGGAGCGGGAAAGGGTCCTGAGGGCAAGCTTTGTCGAGGCTCGTGAAGTCGACGCACATGCGCTCCTTTCCTCCTTTCTTAGGGACAATCACTCGGTTGGCCAACCAATCCGGGCGCCCCACTTCTTGAATGACACTGGCCTCTTGCAAAGTTATGGACCTCTTGGACGAATTTGCTTCTCCTACGCTTGACGCCATGCTTTTTCCTTTATTGGGCGCGCACCGGGGCATACCATCAAGTGGTCCTCGATCACCTCCCTCTGGACGCCAACCAAGTCTGACGCATCCCATGCGAATACATCCTTGTTGGCCCTCAGGAAGCCAACTAACGCCTCCTCCTAGTCCGGGGGAAGGCCGATGCCAATGGTGAAGGTGGGGCCCGAGCCCCCGATATCGACAGGCGCCTGCTTGGTCTCGGCCCGGTCCTAAGAGAACAATTGCTTTTTCTTTGCGGGCACAGCCGCCTGAGTCTCCACGGCGCTCCCGGCATCAGGGCACGAGGCTGCCGCAGCCCTGTAGGCGAGCTTCAGGGCCCGGACCGCGTCTTTTGTATCGCCGACCACTGTGATAATGCCGCTACTTCCCGGCATCTTGATGACGTTGTATCCCAGATGGGTCGCCGCCATGAACTTGGCGAGGGCTGGGTACCCCAGGATGGTGTTGTACGGGAGGCCGATGCGGGCCACGTGGAAGTCGATCAGCTTGGTGAGGTAGTTGTCGCACGTGCCGAAGGTGACGGGGAGGCATATCTGCCCCAGGGGGTGACCGAGCCCGTGACCACCCCTGAGAAAGGCTTGGTGGGGGTGAGCTGGTCGTACGGCACCTGAAGCATGTTGAAGGTTTCCACGGAGAGGACGTCCAAGCCGGCGCCGCCGTCGATGAGGGTCTTGGTTACCGCGACGTTGCTGATGGTGGGCGTGCATAGCATGGGGAGGGCACCCACACCCGTCGTGGTCTTGGGATGATCTTTGGAATCGAAGGTGATGTCGGCCTCAGGCCCGACGCGGCCCCGCACAGCCTTGCGCCCCGGTCGAGTAGCGCTTACTGATACATCCATTTTGCATCATGTTTACCTACTATTATTTACTATGTTTTTATGCCTAATAATGACTTTTGGATTAATTCTAATGCAATTTCTCTCATAGTATGCAAGGTTTACAGAAAGAGGGAGAATACCGGCAGCTGGAATACTGGACCTGGAAAATCTACGTCAGAGTTACCTATTCTGCACATCTCCAAATGAGCTGAAAATTTACGGAGAATTTCTTTGGAATATATGAGGAATATTGGAGCAAATAACCACCAGAGGGGGCCCACTAGGTGGGCACAACCCACCTGGGCGCGCCAGGGAGCCCAGGGGCGCCCTGGTGGGTTGTGCCCTCGTCGGACCACCTCTGGTGCCCCTCTTCTAGTATATAAGTCATTTTGACCTAAAAAAATAGGGGGAGGACTTTGAGGACGAAGCGCCGCCGTCTCGAGGTGGAACTTGCACTATAAAAAAAGACACATCCGTGACATTTTGGGTCGAACGATTTTTTTCTGTCATGCTTATGACACTTCTATCCCGATAATTATGACAAAACCCGGTATCATCATAGGTGTGGTGGGCTCCTACTTCTTTGACAAAAAATCATGAGAGAAAATTGGCTTTTCGTCCTGGGCGGGCCGGAGACGCAGCTGCATGACATTCTTTGGGTCGTCCATGACGGAAAAACCGTGGTAGAAGCGAGGGCGAGGAAAATATCACGGAGTTCCCGGTTACGGTGGGTGGTTGGGGCCGAGCGATGCACTGTGGTTTGCGCATTTCTCTCGTGTACGCGCGCATGTGCGAGGCATAGGCTAACTGAACCCGGAGCGATCGCACGTTACTGAACCCGAGCGATCGATCCCTTGGCTTTTAACTGAACCCGAGTGATTCATTCGCTGCTGACTGAACCCGAGCAATTCCTTCGCTGCTACTGCTAACTGAACCCGAGCGATCGATCACTACTGCTGCTTACTGAAGCCGATCGAGCCCCTGTGCGAGACGTAGCCAGCCGGTGTTGGGTTGCCTCTCGATGAACAGTGACCATTGCTACCGTGCGCGCTGTACGTAGAACGAGTCAAGACGTGGTGAGTCGAGCCGGTTGGTTGGCTGTGGATGAACAGTTCCCGGTGGGGGTTGGATGAATAGGACCCCGTGGTGGTAGGCCGTTGCCGCTGGACGAACAGGACCCCGAGGAGGCCGCCGCACCCTAGCTGGTTGGGGTGGATGAACAGGACCCAGTGGAGGCTCTATGAACAACAGCCGGTGGAGGATGGATGAATAGTAGTCGTGGATGATAAGTAGCCCGTGGAGGCTGGAGGAGGTCGACGGTGTGGATGAATAGTAGCCCGTGGAGGCTGGAGCGAGGCAGTAGATGGTGGATGAACAGGAACCCATTTCGACCGTAGGTGCTCCAACACAAGTCTGTTTCCTCCATTTTGCGGTATGCCACACCCCTCCCGATCATCAGGGCCCCGTTTCGACCATAGGCACTCGAACACAAGTCTGTTTCCTCCGTTTTGCGGTACGCCAGACCCCTCCCGATGAACAGGATTATGTTTCGACCATGGCAAATCGAACAGAAGGTTGTTTCCTCTGTTTTGCGGTACGCCAGACCCCGTTTCAGCTGTTCCGTCCAAGCCGGTTGCCTCCCGTTGAAAAGGATGCATTCCGACCCAGTCGGTTGCCTCCCGATGAACAGGATGCTGTTTCTCCGTTCCGACCCAGCTGGTTCGGTGCCCGATGAACAGGACGCTGTTGCTGCCGTACATTGCCTCTCCATGTACACAAGTCCTGGCCATCCGTATATATGCACGAGTACGCGCTCGAGACCCCACCCGTATGTACGTACGTGGCCCTATTTTTTGTGCTGTGGCTATACGTACATGTACATGACTTAGACGGGACTGCGTGAACTGCTATGTCGAGTGCTCTACAACGACACTTGCTGCTACTTACTCGGCCACGGTTCATACTTGCAGAGAGACCGATTGACCAGTATGACGTACACGTTCGCGAGTAGACCGACAATGCATCCCAGCAGTCAGGGAGGATAAGGAAGCACTTCCTTCCGTGCGAAGATATAGCTGGTCGGTCCCAGCTGTCAGGGGGAGGAATCGTTTTTATTTTGCGAGTTATAAGGAGGCACTTCCTTGTGTTTGAAGATGTAGCTGGTGGGTCCAGCTGTCAGCCTCACTGCTTAAAGTTCTCTTCCGATGGATATCCTCCGTTGACCACGTCGACCACGCCGCGCCGAGAGCTCCAAGGCGGTGGACGACGGCGAGGCCTAGGAAGGTGTCGCGGAAACGACACCTATGAGACCACGGGGATCCCTTCTACGGTTTGGCGGGGAACAGGGGCTAAGCAAAGAGCAGACCTAGTGATCAACACCAGGGTCTTACCCAGGTTCGGGCCGCTGAGATACGTAAAACCCTAGTCCTGCTTGATTGTGTATTGAGTGTTCTTGAGCTTCGGCTCATTCCTACGCATGCAAGCTGGGCCGAGAGGTCCAAAAAGCCGAATCCTCCTCGAGTACGCCGTGGGCCTCCTTTTATATGACCAAAGGGGCTGCCATAGTGGCATACATGCGGTGTAAAGTAACTACAGTGTATGCAGGAGCTGTAAACTGCTACAGTACACATGCTTATCTTGGTCATCTAAGGACAAACACATTAAATGTGCCTCTTACGTGCCCTCTAGCTTTGTCGGGGACGGGAAGAGAGCCTGCCCCGTCCGTTGCCGCCCCGCCCCATCTTGGCACGCGTCCATGCCGATGGGGCATGCAGTGCCAAGTTGGTTGGACAGCTGCTGCGCTGGAGAGATGGCAGGGTCTTCACAAAGATCTGCATGCCTCCACGCAGGCGCCTGCCAGGCTGGCAGGTCAGCGCCCGCACTGGAGTGGTGACTGGGCGGCCGAGTCTAGTCACGGTCTTGCCGATGTCCTTGGCAAGGATCTTGCTGGGCCTCGTGGGTGTCCTCGGCAAGGATCTTGCCGGGGCTTTGTGGGCGCCCTTGACAAGGATCTTGCGGGGGCCTTGTGGGCGTCCTCGACAAGGATTCTTGCTGGCGTCTCGTCTTCTGGCCTTCACAAAGAAGTGCATGCCACTATGCGCGCGCCCTTGGATTCTGGCCTTAACGTTGTTGATGGTGTCAGAGCTCTCAACCACAAGGGTGGTGCTCTGGTTGGTGCTCTGTAAGTCGTCCCGGCAAGGACCTTGTCGGGGTCTCGCAAGCCACCTCAGCAAGAGCCGTGCCAGGGATCCAGCTCGTCCTCTGTTCTCCATCTTGACTGTTCTTCTTTGTCTTGTATCAGTCCCCAATCATCCTCTTCGTGCTTTGCCACGCGTGGGGTTACGACTGCCCGTGCACAAGTATGGGGTGCTAAAGGCCCAAACTTTACTACACCGACAGGAGCCCCCTGGCCTGGGCCACACACAAGTGCGAAGTGTCATTAGGCTAGGCCCAAACAGTGCGTGGGCACGCGTGGAAGGGGATAACTGGTATAATCTTCTCGTCCGCTATGCTTGCCCATGATCTGCTTTGAGTGCACAGCGTGGGGGTCGTGCGTGGAACGGTTGCAGCACGCCTGCGTCTGCGTCAATGCCTCTGCATCGAAAAGTAAAGAGGCGGCCCCGCGCCTTCCCCATAAAAAGAGGAATCCACAGGGGCGCTGCTCATTTACCCCATTTTCTTCCCCCAATCTAGGATCCACTGCCTCCTTCTTCTTCCTTGAGCCTAGGCTAGAGCTTCTTCCTCCGTCTGCCGCCGCCGTGCCCCCCACTGCCCCCAATCCCCCGCCCTTTCCCAGCGGCTATTGTCAGGACCCCAATTCTAAGTCACACCGATCTAGCATGTAACACATGATATAACTTTGCGGCCTCACGCATGGTATTCCCACGGGTGCCACCTTACCTGGCCCGGCACCGTTTGCGCCTTTTGGCTCACGTATATGATAGTGTCGCTAGCATCCATATGACAGAGAACCCGCGCCGACATGACTAGTCGTAAACCAAAAGTGGCACTAACTTACAGGGACAGGCATACATGACCCAGCAACGAACGTGTCGGTAATCAACATATGAACCCAAGTCGTAGCAAGCTACAAGGATTTAAAGGAACAACGCGTGAAATTTCCCTGTAGGGAAAAACACATGAACGAAGAAGGACACATGCCGGCCAGCCTAAGTGTTCCGGAGCAGTAGCAAGCTACCATGGCTCAGTGGAAGTACTAGGAGACATTTCCCGGTAAGAGAGGCTACCAAGAATTAACAACTAGGTTGTCGGATCCCACACATACCAAGCATTTAAATAACATACACACGCCCGATATGTGCAAATACAACGTGGCATCACAACAAAACTCTATGACTCAAAGTATTTATTCATAAGACTCCGAAGAGTCAGATATTACAAACATGGTTCACATGACCCAACATACAGAGCATACAGGCAACGGAAGCATAACATGTCTGAGTATAGACAACTACAAATGGAAAAGGTTGAGAAGCCTGACTATCTACACGACCCTCCCAAGGGTACAAGATCGTAGCTGAGGTAACAAGCTAAACGTCGAAGTCCACACGGATCTGCTAGTGAGACTGAAGTCTCTCTACAAAAACATAAATTAAGCAAACGTGAGTACAAATGTACCCAGCAAGACTTACATCAGAACTAGCTACATATGCATCAGTATCAACAAAGGGATGGTGGGGTTTAACTGCAGCAAGCCATCTTTGACTCAGTGGCTATCCAGAACTACGTCTGCAAGTAACTCTTTTGAGGTGGCGCAGACGAGTCCACATATTCACCAAATCAATACACCACTATGGATCCGCTCCCGTCTCCCTACGACAACGCCATCCATAGCATTCACGCTTATCTTGCGCATTTTAGAGTATCCACTTTCACTTGTCTATGAACTGTATTGGCAACCCAGAAGTCCTTTACCGCGGACGCGGCTATTCGAATAGATCGTTTATAACCCTGCATGGGTGTACTTCTTCACACATGCTCTCGCCACATACCACCATGTACACGTCGTGTATCTCAGCAACCTTCAAGCGGAAGCCTGGCGAGGGAGTCGGCCACAACCTGACTAACCACACAAGTCTCTAGTCCAGGTTTATCGCCTATTCGGGTTCCATCCGAAAGGAGATCCTGCCGGGGTTTCACTCACGGCCTGAAACGATGAGAGCAGGGTTCCCGAGGCACCAAACGGGCGGCTCGGTACACCGTGCATCGTGTCTCTACCGCATCATAGCCCACCCCTAGGGTCAGTGCTACGCACAACCCCCAACACATATCCTACAAACACCAGAAACTAGTTGCAACTCCTGGACAGAGATCGAGGCGATTAATAAGCCGAGAGGGGTTGATTACCGGAACCCAATGTGTGGTAGTAACTGTTCATGGATCACAAACACAGAACTCAGTTCCTGAGGACGGTTTCAATGAGACCATCCACCATGTACTCCTACATAGCCTCTCGCCGCTACCTTTACCAAATCGTGTTCACACACTTAGCTCTCAACAGTAGGACATGTTCACCACCTTCCAATTCATCCCTGATGAATCAGACCTGACTCAACTCTAAGCAGTAGCAGGCATGACAACGAGCATGAATGAGTAGGGACATCAGGGCTCAAACAACTCCTACTCATGCTAGTGGGTTTCATCTATTTACTGTGGCAATGACAGGTCATGCAGAGGAAAGGGGTTCAACTACCGCAGCATGTAACAGATGAATCGTTATTTTCCTAATGCAGTAAAAGAGAGCAGGAGCGACAAAGTGGGATTGTATCAGAATGAACAAGGGGGTTTTTCTTGCCTGGCAATTCTGAAGATAGCAATAGCTCTTCATCGGTGTCAAAAACCACAACGTCAAAACAACGTCCACTGAGAGGGAACAAACATCGGCAAACAAGAGGGAACACAATCAATGCAATGCAACAATATGATGCATGAATGTGACATGGCAATATGAGTGTGTTGAGCTAATGCAACTAAGAACAGAAGGGTTTGAGTCAATTTGAACCAAGGCTTCAAATTCCAACTCAAGTTATGAATTAATAAAGTGCATTATCATGTTTTGATCTAAACAGCAAGGTTAAGTTGCTTTGTCATGCATGAAACCAGTACCAATGGATAGATTGGATTTTTATAATTTTTCATATATAAATTATTTCATTTGGAGTTACGGTTGAATTTCTATGATTTTTGGAAGTTTAGGACATTTTCTGGAATTTCCTCAATTAGTAAATGCCAGAAAAGCTTTACGGCGTCAGCAAAGTCAACATTGACGTCAGCAGGTCAACTGACCCGGTCCAGGTCAAACCTGTCCGGTGGAACCCATATGTCAATGACACAGTGGCTAACAGGGTTTAGTTAAATCCTAACTAAAGTAATTAGAAGGCCCTGGGCCCACTGTCAGCTTCTGGGGGTTAATTAGCCAGGGTAATTAGACTTAAGCTAAACTTCCATGTCTTCCCGCCGGAATTATGCCGGCGATGACCAACCGAGTGGCGGTGGCTCACCGGAGTGGTGCCAGGGGCAGCGGCTGGGGCGAGCAGAGGCACCAGGAGGGAGCCCGTGATCCCGCGCATCCAGCGGATGCAGCAGCAGGTCGCGGGGTGGTCTGTAGCGGCGGAGGCGGCGAGTGAGGCAGCGGCCGGAGTGCGGTGGTGACGCGAGCGCGGGGTTAGAGCAAGCATTCGAGCAAAATGAGCAGCAGAGCAGCAACTGCGGTGCTCCAGGAGCACGATGGTGCAACGCATTCGAGCAGAGAGGCTCGAGAGCGTCGAGCTCGTCGGCAATGGCGGACGGCGGCAAACGAGGAAATTGAGGTGGGGGATCGAGGCGTGGGCTCACACAGGTTGCAGTGAAGATGTCGGCGAGCTCGAGGAGGGCTGGGGATGGCGTGGGTCGCCGGCGATCTCCGCGGTCGTAGGAGGAAGAAGGGGTCGGAGACGACGCGTCGGGGCTCTTCCGGTCACTTGAGCAGACGGAGAGGACGAGGGCGGCTTGGCACAGCTCAGGGGCATGTCAGAGAGGCGAGGGGGTGGCTCTGGCTACTGCTACGAGGAGCGGCGACGACGAGGTCGCTCGGTGGAGCTCGGCACAGAGGGATGGAAGAGCCGGTAGACACGGGAAAGAGGGGGAGTGAGTCGGGGCGGCTTGGGCATCTCCGTGGCGTCATCTAGGCGCGTCGAGGAGGAGCCAGGTAGGCAGGGAGGAAGGAGGTGGCCGGCGCGCTCCGGGCACATGCCCTCGCATCCTTCTGGCAGGAGGTGGGAGGAGGCGGCGCTGTGGCTGGTGGGCTGGGCCAGCGCAGTGCTGGGCCAGCTGGGCTGGACAGGTAAGCCAGGTACAGTAGTCTCTCTCTCTCTCTCTTTTATTTTCTGTTTTCTATTTTCTGCAATTGTTTTGGCTTTATTAAAAATGCCAGAGCATTTTCAAAAATCCTGAAAATATTTGTGGGCACTATTTGGATTATTTCCAACAGCCCTCATTTACCTTCAAGATTATTTGGACATTTAAAATTATTTATAGCATTTAAATGTCCAAGAACAAATACTCGATGATTTAATTCAATAACCCAGAGTGTCCTAGAAAAGTGTGCACCATTTTTGGCAGAGGTTCTGGACGAAAACAAAAATGATGCACATTTATGAAAGCAATTTCAGGTTCATTGAAAATATTTTTATGTTGAACCAATTTAATTCCATTTGATGCTAGGGTTTGAACATCCCCAATTCAAATTTCTTGAATTTAAACATGATGACATGAATGCTTTCATGCAATTAGTTACAAACAATTTTAGGGCTGCGACAACTCACCCCCACTAAACAAGAATCTCGTCCCGAGATTCAAGACATGAGGTAAGAAGACAGGGGACACAAAGCTAACACAATCTTCATGATCCATTGCTTCAAATTGATCTTAGCGTCTTTTCTTTCGAGATCTTCATCCAGCACGATGATGACAGACAGAAACTCTACAGGAATCGATCTCCTCGAAGATCGAGTACTCAAGATCAACTCATGGAGTGAGACGTAGGAACATCTCTTGAGCTAAGACGCAAAACACACATCGAGAGAGATGGAAGAAACAGATGACAGAGGTTCAATTTGGTAGGCAACATTCCATGCTGAAAGAAGATGGTGGGCGGGGTCAAGTTAGCGAGGAGCTAATTGCCCTGATTCCATAGTGAGGCACCCCAGGGAAGGTGACTCATAGAGTTTTTTCCTTAAGTGGCAAAAAGAATTACTTTTGATATAGAGACCATTGAAACTATCTATACCAAGCTAGGGCAATTCGCAATCGATCGTTTGAAAGAGTTCGATAGAATGGCATACTTGGTGAAAGGACCGATATAGTTGACTAGAGGGGGGCGGTGAATAGGCAACTAACAATTTTTAGCTTTTCTTTACCAATATAAACTTTGCATCAAAGTAGGTTGTCTAGATATGCAACTAAGTGAGCAACCTATATGATGCAATGACAACAAGCACACAAGCAAGCAAGGGATTTAAGACAAGTACGCTTGCGAAAGTAAAGGGACGAGATAACCAAGAGTGGAGCCGGTGAAGACGAGGATGTGTTACCGAAGTTCCTTCCTTTTGAGGGGAAGTACATCTCCCTTGGAGCGGTGTGGAGGCACACAATGCTCCCCAAGAAGCCACTAGGGCCACCGTATTCTCCTCACGCCCTCACACAATGCGAGATGCCGTGATTCCACTATTGGTGCCCTTAAAGGCGGCGACCGGACCTTTACAAACAAGGTTGGGGCAATCTCCACAACTTAATTGGAGGCTCCCAACGACACCACAAAGCTTCACCACAATGGACTATGGCTCCGTGGTGACCTCAACCGTCTAGGGTGCTCAAGCACCCAAGAGTAAAAAGATCCGCTAGGGATTAGTGGGGGGAATCAAATTTCTCTTGGTGGAAGTGTAGATCGGGGCTTCTTAACCAATCCCGAGCAAATCAACAAGTTTGATTGGCTAGGGAGAGAGATCGGGCGAAAATGGAGCTTGGAGCAACAATGGAGCTTTTTGGGGGAAGAGGTGAGTCAACTTAGGGAAGAAGACCTCCTTATATAGTGGGGGGAACAATCCAACCGTTACCCCCAAAACAGCCCCGCAGAGGGCGGTACTACCGCAGGAGGCAGCGGCACTACCACTGAGCACAGCGGTACTACCGCTCCCCCGGGCGGTACTACCGTGAAGTTTGGAGGGCAGGAGAGAGACGGACCCGAGCGGTACTGCCGCGGTGGTAGGGCGGTACTGCCGCTCATGAGCGGCACTGCCGCTCTACTGCCTCTGCAAAGTACCGCACAATCCGACACGAGAAATGACCCCTCGAGTCGACGCGGTAGGGGCCTGGTACCGCAGCGGTACTACTGCTGAGGACCCACCGGCGGTACTACCGCTGCGGAGCGGTACTGCCGCCTGTGACCCCTAAGCGGTACTACCGCTGGGTACCGCGGTACTACCGCTGAGACTAGACACAGCCCAAAGAAAGGGGAAAGAGATCTCCATTGAAGCGGAAAGGCTCAGAGGGTGTAAAAGGATGTGTACGTGTTGATTCCACCCTAGCCTTACCAAAGCGGACGCCCTCTTGATAGAACGGTGACTCCTATGAAACTAGTCCACCAAAAAGAAGCGAAAGAGCTACACCGTCTTGAATGACACTCCGAGGGGAAAGTAATCGTCTCGTGCCAAAGGATGAATCTGTGAAATGCTCAAAGCACACGATTAGTCCGCAAACATGTTGTCATCAATCACCAAAACTACATCTAGAGAGATATGCCTTAACAATCTCCCCCTTTTTGGTGGATTGATGACAACCAGGGATTTGCACAAGGATATATCATGAAAGTAAAGATACTTAGAACTACAAAATATAGACGGGCTCCACCTGAATGTGTGCACCTAGTTAGTAGTACCTTTGGAATGTAGGACACACACATTAAGATCAACACTCCCCCTATATTTTATAGTCCAACAACCTAAGCATAGGATACATGAGAGCAGGTAATATAACAGGATAGACAAGCAACTCATAAGATACCAAAGTACTAGAAAGACATAGATAAAGATAAGGTAGCATATGTCTTACACCATATGTCTGGAACTTAGGTCTCACTGGCACAAAACCAAACAAAGCAAATGGCGAGAAAACACAACGACACTACAAAGAAAACAACAAAATGACGACACCATAAAGCACAAATCCCTAAGCTCTCTCCCCCTTTGGCATCGAGACACAAAAAGGGCAAAGAGCGATGCTACGGCTCCAGGTGAAAGCAAACTGAGGAGCTCTCTCATCACATCCTGGCAGGGTCATCTGCACTGCCATCCTCAGTCGGAAACTGCTCGGTGTCGGAATCGGTCCACGGACAGTGCTGCTGAATCCACTCCTCTTCCTCAGTGATCTGGCTCTCAGAACCACTGACAACGGTCGCACCCAGCTGACGCATGAGCTCCTTGTGACGCCCCCTGGCCTTCTTCTCAGCCACATGAGTCATGTACTGACCATGAGACTCCATGCAGAAGAGCTTCTTCATCTTGCGCTTGAGCTTCTTTGCCCAAGAGGGCTCTGACCCAGAAGGCTCATAATCCTCATCGTCATCATCGGCCTCAGCCCCGTCCTCGGTCTCCATGTCAGCAGCAGTAGATGGACCCCCGGATTTAGGGGCTGGGGTGCCGCAATTGTCCTTCTTCCTCAGACGCTTGATCTCATGAGAAACCAATTCTCCAGTTTCCAGCATCACCTGGGGATAGACACGTGCCCAGGCCTTCTCAATGAGCAGCATGATGAACGGACCATAGATTGGGCACTTGCGCTTAGAAATGGCAGTAAGAAGTTCAGACCACATAACATGAGAAATGTCCAGGGACTCGCCAGTGTTTGCTTCCTTCTCATGCTGGCAGAAGAGGAGCATATCCACGAGATAGGAGTGGACCATATCCAGATTCCCGATGCGAGGGAAGAGGGTCTCCCGAAAGACACGATGAAGGATGTCCTTTCTTCATCAGTTCCAAGATGGACAGTAGCATAGAATTGAGCCACCAAATCTGCATCAAAGTCCTTGTTGAACTGCATGATTTTGAGAATGTTTAGCTGAGAACACATCTGAAGAGCTTCACCAAAGTACTCAGGATCCTTCTCCATGGCATCCGTGTCGATGGAGCGAACATCAACATAGAGATTCTTCTTGGCCTTGATCACATACAAGTAGATGGCAAACTGAAAGCGGTTCCAGAACGGGCGGTTGACCAAATTGGGTTCTTGGTCTTTCGCATAGGGGTTGCGGCGACGCCTTTCCCAGAACTCCTTGGCAGACAACTCAGTCACAGTCTTGCCCCTTGGCTTCGGCCTGTTGGCAGGTTTCTTCTGGAGTTGAGGCAGAGGTGCCGCACTTGAGGAAGCACCTGCTGACTCAGAGGTGCGGTAGCGCTTTGATGTTGCATGTCCGGGGTTGACACGACAGACTTGCTGCTCAGGATGTTCATCACCTAGAACCAAACACACGAATAGAAGAACCAACACGAAAGAAAGAGCATAAGCTTCCAAACAAAACAACATGGATCAAACAGTGGGAGGAAAATGATGGAATCTGGCAAGCAGCGGTAGTACTGCTGGCCATAGGCGGTAGTACCGCTCAAGCGATAGTACCGCTCCAGTGGGAGCGGTAGTACCGCTCAAGACTGGGAAACGGCGGTTCCAACTGCCATGGTCAGATCCGGCAGTACCGGACTGCCAAATTCAAAAATACTCCTACCAAAACTTAATCCACACAGTCTAGACGCCTTCTCCAAACTACTCAAGCCGAGACTTAGCCAAAAATCGAGAGATGCAACCACTATTGCCCCAAAGACGCTAGATATGAGAACTAGACAAAAAGAGAGGAGGAACTAGGGCAATACCGGCATCCATGGCAAGAGGACGAGGTGGGGATCGAATCCACCAAAGGGAATGGAGAGGGATGGCCCGGAGACGGCGGCCCGCCGGAGCCCTCCCACGGCGAGGCGACGCTGGAGAGAGGAAGAGGAACGAGGGGGCGGTGCGAATGGTTATGGGGGAGGAGAAACCTCCCCCTGCCCCGACATAACCCCTGGTCCCGCCCCCCAACGGTAGTACCGCTCGGGTGGGCGGTAGTACCGCTTGTCAACATAAGCGGTAGTACCGCGCACCACCAGCAGTAGTACCGCCCAGCGAGATGCAACTACTAGACAGGAAGGCTTGGCTCAAAAAGGAACGAAAAACAAACGGCAAGAAGAGGAGACTAAGAAAAGGCACAGAGAAAGGCAAGAGACAACGGGAACCAACCACAAGACACAACCTCTCCAAGGAGAGGGCGGTGGCCGCAGCCACCTATGTTTGAGTCAATTGGTATGGCACCGCGAAGAATTATCCTTGGGCCCATGAGCAAAACTCGTCTTTGAAGCACAAGTACCATCAAAAATGGCTAATGGGAAAGAGTTGATCAATTTATGCATAATAAGGGGAGGAAGAGTTCATTGAGAGAACAACACTCCCCCTATGTCCATGCCTACACCTAAACAAGATAACAAGTTGAGTATGGTGGGGAGTGCAAGTGTTCAAGCAACATTGCTCGAATCAATGATATTTAGCTGATGCCTTAACTCACGAAATCTTGCTTCATCCAACGGCTTCGTGAAAATATCTGCAAGGTTTCATGAGTGTTGACATAGTTGAGCTCGATCTCCCCTCGCCTAATATGATCCCGGATGAAGTGATACCGAATCTCAATATGCTTCGTCTTGAAGTGTTGCACCGGGTTGAGAGAAATCTTGATGGCACTTTCATTGTCAAACCAAAGAGGCACTTTGTCACAAATGACACCGTAATCCTTTAAAGTTTGCCTCATCCATAAGAGTTGTGCACAACAACTGTCGGCCGCCACATACTCCGCTTCGGTGGACGAGAGAGACACACAACTTTGCTTTTTAGAAGACCAACTTACCAAAGAGCAACCAAGGAATTGGCACCCTCCGAAAGTGGACTTCCTATCCACTCTGTCTCCCGCCCAATCGGAGTCCGAATACCCTACAAGCTTGGAGTTTGCTCCTGTTGGGTACCATAAGCCAAAGTTTGGGGTATGAGCCAAATATCGAAAGATTCGCTTGACCGCCACAAAGTGGCTTTCCTTAGGTGCGGCTTGAAAACGTGCACAAATTCCCACACTCAACATGATATCCGGTCTAGATGCACAAAGGTAAAGTAAGGAACCAATCATGGAGCGATATACCTTTTGATCCACCGCTTTACCATTGGGATCGATGTCAAGTTGGCACTTGGTGGGCATTGGAGTGGACCCCGGCTTGACATCACTTAGCTTGAATCTCTTGAGCATGTCTCGAGTGTATTTGGCTTGGTTGATGAAGGTTCCTTCTCTTCTTTGCTTTACTTCGAAACCGAGAAAGAACTTCAACTCTCCCATGGAAGACATCTTGAACTTTGAGGTCATGAGTGCGGCAAATTCCTCATTGAAAGCTTTGTTAGGGGAACCAAAGATAATGTCATCAACATATAGTTGGCACACAAACAACTCCCCTTTGACCTTCTTCGTAAAAAGAGTGGGGTCGATTAGCCCAACTTCAAACCCATGATCATGTAACAACTCGGTAAGGTGGTCGTACCACGCACGTGGGGCTTGTTTAAGGCCATAGAGTGCCTTATCGAGTTGATACACATGATCGGGAAAGTAGGGATCCTCGAACCCGGGGGGTTGCTTGACATAAACCAACTCATTAATAGGACCATTAAGAAAAGCACTCTTCACATCCATTTGTTGCAACTTAAAGTTGTGAGGAGAAGCATAAGCAATCAACAAACAAAAAGATTCAAGGCGAGCAACGGGGGCAAAGGTTTCACCGTAGTCGATACCCTCGACTTGGGAGTAGCCTTGTGCCACCAATCGTGCCTTGTTGCGGATGATGGTCTCATGAGCATCTTGCTTGTTCTTGAATATCCACTTGGTTCCAATGACATTGTGGTTCCCCGTTGGCCTTGGCACTAATCTCCACACCTTGTTGTACTATAAGTTGTTGAGTTCTTCATGCATGGCATTAAGCCAATCTGGATCTTCGAGTGCTTCATATACCTTTTGGGGTTCCACACAAGAGACAAACGCGTGATGTTCACAATAGTTTGCCAATTGTCTACGAGTGCTTACCCCCTTTTGAATGCTTCCAAGCACATTCTTCATGAGATGACCCTTGGTGGAGAGCTTGGAAGCAATCTTGGCGGCACGACGCTCCAATTCCTCCTCGGTGGTGAGTTGAGGAGCGGTAACTTGATCATCTTGAGCGCCGTCTTGAGCTTGTTCTTGATCTTGAACTTGCTCGGAGGAGATAACTTGACCTTGGGCATCACTTGGTGTGTCACCACCGTCTTGAGCATGATCTTGCCCTTGGTCTTGTTCATGAGGTTGAGGGCCTTCACTTTGTTCTTTGGAAGCGTGTGGGCCTTGGGTTGGTGATGGCTCCACTTGAGTGGAGCATTGTCCTTCTCCTTCGGCCACAAGGGGTTCCTCAATGGGTAGGATAAAACCAACACCCATTCTTCTTATGGCTTGAGGAGGAATTTCAGCACCTACATCACAAGTGCCACTTTGCTCCACTTGGGAGCCGTTATTCTCATCAAACTCCACGTTATACGTCTCCTCAATAAGTCCCGTGGATTTATTGAGGACACGGTAAGCATAAGAGTTTGTAGCATAACCAACAAATATGCCCTCATAAGCTCTAGCCTCAAATTTAGACAACCGAACACCTTTCTTGAGAATGAAACACTTACACCCGAACACCCGAAAGTACTTGAGGTTGGGCTTGTTACCGGTGAGTATCTCATATGGAGTCTTGTTCAAGCCCTTGCGGAGGTAGAGCCGATTGGATGCATGACACGCGGTGTTGATGGCTTCGGCCCAAAAGTTGTATGGAGACTTGGACTCCGCCATCATGGTCCTTGCAGCATCCATCAACGTCCGGTTCTTCCTCTCCGCAACACCGTTTTGTTGAGGGGTGTAAGGTGCAGAATATTGATGCTTGATCCCCTCATCACTAAGAAACTCATCCAAGGTGTAGTTCTTGAACTCGGTGCCGTTGTCACTTCTTATTGTCAAGATCTTTGCACTGTGTTGACGTTGGGCTTCATTTGCAAAGTCAATGACGGTTTGTTGTGTCTCACTCTTCCTCTTGAAGAAATACACCCAAGTGTATCTTGAATAGTCATCCACAATCACCAAGCAATACTTCCTACCCCCAAGACTATCAAAGGATGGAGGCCCAAAGAGATCCAAATGAAGGAGCTCCAAAGGCCTCTTCGAGTAAATGAGAGTCGTGGGAGGGTGAGCCTTCTCATGAAGCTTTCCTTCGATACAAGCACTGCAAGCACGATCTTTAGCAAAACTAACATTCGTTAGTCCACGGACATGGTCCCCCTTGAGAAGACTTTGCAAAGATCTCATATTGACATGGGCTAAACAGTGATGCCAAAGCCATCCCACGTCAACTTTAGCCATTAGGCATGTCGCGGTCTTAGTGGGTCGCTCCGAAAAGTTAATCACATAGAGACCGTTCTCGACATGCCCAACAAAGGCTACTTTAAGAGTCTTGCTCCACAAGAGGGCCACGGTATCAATATCAAAGAAGGTGGCAAAACCCATGATTGCATGTTGACGAACAGAAAGTAAATTGTATGCAAGGGACTCAACAAGCATGACTTTCTCGATCGTGAGATCATGAGAAATGACAACTTTCCCGAGTCCCAATACCTTAGAAGACGAGGCATCACCCCACTCGGCATTGGTGGGCATAGATGGAATCTTGTGCACGTCCACCACCAAGTCCTTGCTTCCGGTCATATGATTTGTAGCTCCACCATCGAGCAACCATGATCCCCCACCGGAAGCAAACACCTACAAGAGATCAATGCTTGGTCTTAGGCACCCATTTTGTAATGGGTCATTTGATGTTAGTAACAAGGGTCTTAGGAACCCAAATAGACCATTCAATATACTCATGAGGAGAACCAACAAATTTGGCATAAACATGCCCATCACTAGCACGGCATAGCACATAAGAAGGATTAAAGTCGCCGGCTTTGTTGGAAGGGGTGGCATTGCCCTTCTTGACACCGCCACCCTTTGCATTGTTCTTCTTCTCCTTGGAAGCACCCTCTCCCTCCTTCACAAAAGTTTGCTTGAGAGGAGGAGGTCGTTTGGTCTTGTCATTCTTCTTCTTGTTCTTGGGCTTGGGTGCGAACCCAATCCCCTCCTTTGCCACAACTTCCTTTTGATTGCTCAAAAGGTCGTTGAGGTTCTTCTCACCTTGTATGCATGACACAAGGCCTTTCTCAAGTTGCTCCTTCAACTTAGCATTCTCCTCAACAAGATGCACATGCTCACAACAAGGGTTAGTAGCATTTGCATTATCAATTAACACCATATGAGGAAAGGTGGCTTTCTCCTTAGTTAGCTTCACTTGGAGTTGATCATGAGACTCCTTGAGGCTAGCATGAACACCCTTCAAGACTTTGTGAGCCTTGTCGAGAATGTCAAACTCCTCTTTGAGTCTAGAAAGATCAACCCCAAGCTTTGCCTTCTCGGAGTTTAGCACACGAGACACAACAAGAGCATGATCAAGATCTTTCTTTAAGTTAGCATGATCATCATTGTATGACTCCTCAAGAGCCAAACGAAGACCACGCTCTTCGTCAAGAGCATTGGAAAGATCCAAAATCTCATCGGCATAGTCACGACTATGCCCTTGCATCTTAGAGATGGTATCTTCGTGAGCCTCGATCATGTCATTGGCTTCACCAAGTTGTTCCAAGAGAGCAACGAAGTGCTTCTTGGATTTACCCTTGAGTTTACCCATAAAGGTCTCAAACTCATTTTTCTCCACATTTGTCCCCTCATGTTCATCAATGCTATCCGTCGACGAAGGATGATTAATGATGGTAGTTTTGATGTTGGGGGTTACCTTGTTGGTGGCTTTAGCCATGAGACACTTGGCGGTGATGTTCTCATTGGGTGAGTCAAAGAGAGACATCCGTGGAGTCATCGCAATGGCAACGGAGGCCATGGCAACCGACTCACCATCTTCATCATCCTCATCATCCTCATTGTACTCTTCTTGTACCACCAATGCCTTGGGAGGAGTCTTCTTGGTGAAGTTGCTCTTGTTGGGGAACGACTTGGCCTTGTCCTTTCGGATGAGCTTGCCACCATTGTCTTCCCTTCTCTCGTAAGGGCACTCCGCAACAAAGTGGCTCACATTGCCACAATTGAAGCAAGTCCTCAATCGTTGCTTGCCCTTTACGCCACTTGAATTGTTCTTGTTGAAGTTTGGCCTTGTCTTCTTCTTGCTCCAAAATTGCCTTGAAGCAAGAGCCATGTGTTCATGATAGGCATACTTCGTATCTTCGAGGTTGCTCTCCTCTTCTTCCCCTTCATCCTCTTCCTCCATAATAACCTTGGCCTTTAGAGCAAGGTTGGGCTTATTTACTCTTTGAGAGCGAAGAACCGCATTGTCGGCGGTCTTGTCCAAGATGCTCATAGCAACGAACTCATCCAACACTTCACTTGAGGACAAGGTGTGGAAGTCCGGCCTTTGACAAATGACGGAGGACATGGCTTTGTGGTAGGGAATCATTGCCTTGAGGAATTTGCGCTTGATCCAATTGTCATCCGTGTCCTTACTTCCATGATCTCGGAGAGACACCGCGAGTTTGGTTACTCTCCGAAAAAGCTCACGAGGTTCTTCATCTTCTTTCATTGCAAACTCATCGGCTTCATCTTGCACCACTTCATAGTTGGAGCGTTGAATGCTTGCGCTTCCCCGATAGAGGGAAACCACTTGGAGCCAAGCATCTTTGGCCACGGTGTAGGGCCGGAGATGAGGAAGATCTTCGGGTGGGATTGCTTCTTGGATGATGAAGAGAGCATTCTCATTGAATTGATGATCCAGGACTTCTCTAGGAGTGAAGTTACTTCGGTCATGTGGATAGAAACCTTCTTCAATGATTCTCCAAAGTGTAGTGTTCACATGATTTAAATGACGCTTAAAACAATAGACCCAAGAATCAAAATCTACATTCTTCTCAATCTTAGGGGCCGGGCCGGCATGATTCAAATGAGTGGAAGGAAGCGGTCCACCATAGACAAGTGGAGGTTCCACATGGGCAAAGATGCCGGTGCCATTTTTACCACTAGAAGAAGGAGCTTTCTCGCTAGTAGCTTCCCCCTTGTCGGAGGTAGCATCCGTCACCTTGTTGGCGGGATCACCCACTTTCAATGGTGCGGTGGAAAGTTTAAGCCCTTCTAAGAATTTATTAAACATGCTTTCAACCTCGGTAGTCATGGAGGTTTTCAATGTGTCCAACGCCACATTGAATTCCTCACGAGAGACCGCGGTTCCCCCATCTCCTGTAGCCGAGACCGGATTCACACCGGAGTGCTCCTCCACACCGTCTACGACGTCAACCATACTCTTCGGACGGTAAAGTCCTTAATAAAGAGACGAGGCTCTGATACCAATTGAAAGGGTCGATATAGTTGACTAGAGGGGGGGTGAATAGGCAACTAACAATTTTTAGCTTTTCTTTACCAATTTAAACTTTGCATCAAAGTAGGTTGTCTAGATATGCAACTAAGTGAGCAACCTATATGATGCAATGACAACAAGCACACAAGCAAGCAAGGGATTTAACACAAGTACGCTTGTGAAAGTAAAGGGACGAGATAACCAAGAGTGGAGCCGGTGAAGATGAGGATGTGTTACCGAAGTTCCTTCCTTTTGAGGGGAAGTACGTCTCCGTTGGAGCGGTGTGGAGGCACAATGCTCCCCAAGAAGCCACTAGGGCCACCGTATTCTCCTCACGCCCTCACACCATGCGAGATGCCGTGATTCCACTATTGGTGCCCTTGAAGGCGGCGACCGGACCTTTACAAACAAGGTTGGGGCAATCTCCACAACTTAATTGGAGGCTCCCAACGACACCACAAAGCTTCACCACAATGGACTATGGCTCCGTGGTGACCTCAACCGTCTAGGGTGCTCAAGCACCCAAGAGTAACAAGATCTGCTAGAGATTAGTGGGGGGAGTCAAATTTCTCTTGGTGGAAGTGTAGATCGGGGCCTTCTCAACCAATCCTGAGCAAATCAACAAGTTTGATTGGCTAGGGAGAGAGATTGGGTGAAAATGGAGCTTGGAGCAACAATGGAGCTTTTTGGGGGAAGAGGTGAGTCAACTTAGGGAAGAAGACCTCCTTATATAGTGGGGGGACAATCCAACCGTTACCCCCAAAACATCCCCGCAGAGGACGGTACTACCGCAGGAGGCAGCGGCACTACCGCTGAGCACAGCGGTACTACCGCTCCCCCGGACGGTACTACCATGTAGTTTGGAGGGCAGGAGAGTGACGGACCCGAGCGGTACTGCCGCGGTGGTAGGGCGGTACTACCGCTCATGAGCGGCACTGCCGCTCTACTGCCGCTGCAAAGTACCGCACAATCCGACACGAGAAATGACCCCTCGAGTCGACGTGGTAGGGGCCTGGTACCGTACCGATACTACTGCTGAGGACCCACCGGCGGTACTACCGCTGCGGAGCGGTACTGCCGCCTGTGGCCCCTAAGCGGTACTACCGCTGGGTACCGCGATACTACCGCTGAGACCATACACAGCCCAAAGAAAGGGGAAAGAGATCTCCATTGAAGCAGAAAGGCTCAGAGGGTGTAAAAGGATATGTACGTGTTGATTCCACCCTAGCCTTACCAAAGCGGACCCCCTCTTGATAGAACGGTGACTCCTACGAAACTAGTCCACCAAAAAGAAGCGAAAGAGCTACACCGTCTTGAATGACACTCCGAGGGGAAAGTAATCGTTTTGTGCCAAAGGATGAATCTCTGAAATGCTCAAAGCACACGATTAGTCCGCAAACATGTTGTCATCAATCACCAAAACTACATCTAGAGAGATATGCCTTAACAATCTCCCCCTTTTTGGTGGATTGATGACAACCAGGGATTTGCACAAGGATATATCATGAAAGTAAAGATACTTAGAACTACAAAATATAGACGGGCTCCCCCTGAATGTGTGCACCTAGTTAGTAGTGCCTTTGGAATGTAGGACACACACATTAGGATCAACACTCCCCCTATATTTTATAGTCCAACAACCTAAGCATAGGATACATGAGAGCAGGTAATGTAATAGGATAGACAAGCAACTCATAAGATACCAAAGTACTAGAAAGACATAGATAAAGATAAGGTAGCATATGTCTTGCACCATATGTCTGGAACTTAGGTCTCACTGGCACAAAACCAAACAAAGTAAATGGCGAGAAAACACAACGACACTACAAAGAAAACGACGAAACGACGACACCATAAAGCACACCATAAAGGACAAATCCCTAAGCTCTCTCCCCCTTTGGCATCGAGACACCAAAAGGGCAAAGAGCGACGCTACGGCTCCAGGTGAAAGCAAACTGAGGAGCTGTCTCATCACATCCTGGCAGGGTCATCTGCACTGCCATCCTCAGTCGGAAACTACTCGGTGTCGGAATCGGTCCACGGACAGTGCTGCTGAATCCACTCCTCTTCCTCAGTGATCTGGCCCTCAGACCCACTGACAACGGTCGCACCCAGCTGACGCATGAGCTCCTTGTGATGCCCCCTATCCTTCTTCTCAGCCACATGAGTCATGTACTGACCATGAGACTCCATGCAGAAGAGCTTCTTCATCTTGCGCTTGAGCTTCTTTGCCCAAGAGGGCTCTGACCCAGAAGGCTCATAATCCTCATCGTCATCATCGGCCTCAGCCCCGTCCTCGGTCTCCATGTCAGCAGCAGTAGATGGACCCCCGGATTTAGGGGCTGGGTGCCCCAATTGTCCTTCTTCCTCAGATGCTTGATCTCATGAGAAACCAATTCTCCAGTTTCCAGCATCACCTCGGGATAGACACATGCCCAGGCCTTCTCAATGAGCAGCATGATGAACGGACCATAGATCGGGCACTTGCGCTCAGAAATGGCAGTAAGAAGTTCAGACAAGATAACATGAGAAATGTCCAGGGACTCGCCAGTGTTTGCCTCCTTCTCATGCTGGCAGAAGAGAAGCATATCCACGAGATAGGAGTGGACCATATCCAGAGTCCCGATGCGAGGGAAGAGGGTCTCCCGAAAGACACGATGAAGGATGTCCAGGAAGGTAGACAGCTCATAGGTTTCCTTCTTAGTCACAGGGTGAACCTTCACAGTGCAGTAGGGCCAGAGGGCTTGCTTGTGAGTGGAGTTGACATTGCGGTGACGGCGAAAGCCGACAGGAGTCTCAAGCCCGTGATCTTCCACCTCAAGTAACCCCATGAAGGCCTTCCACTTGACAGACAGCAACTTGCCATTTGTCATCCAGGTCAGAGTCCTTTCTTCATCAGTTCCAAGATGGACAGTAGCATAGAATTGAGCCACCAAATCTGCATCAAAGTCCTTGTTGAACCGCATGATTTTGAGAATGTTTAGCTAAGAACACATCTGAAGAGCTTCACCAAAGTACTCAGGATCCTTCTCCATGGCATCCGTATCGATGGAGCGACCATCAACATAGAGATTCTTCTTGGCCTTGATCACATCAAAGTAGATGGCAAACTGAAAGCGGTTCCAGAATGGGCGGTTGACCAAATTGGGTTCTTGGTCTTCCGCATAGGGGTTGCGTCGACGCCTTTCCCAGAACTCCTTGGCAGACAACTCAGTCACAGTCTTGCCCCTTGGCTTCGGCCTGTTGGCAGGTTTCTTCTGGAGTTGAGGCGGAGGTGCCGCACTTGAGGAAGCACCTGCTGACTTAGAGGTGCGGTAGCGCTTTGATGTTGCACGTCCGGGGTTGACATGGCGGACTTGCTGCTCAGGATGTTCATCACCTGGAACCAAACACACGAACAGAAGAACCAACACGAAATAAAGAGCATAAGCTTCCAAACAAAACAACATGGATCAAATAGTGGTAGGAAAAAGATGGAATCTGGCAAGCAGTGGTAGTACCGCTGGCCATAAGCGGCAGTACTGCTCAAGCGGTAGTACCACTCTAGTGGGAGCAGTAGTACGGCTCAAGACTGGGCAACGGCGGTTCCTACTGCCGTGGTCAGATCCAGCACTACCGGACTGCCAAATTCAAAAATACTCCTACCAAAACTTAATCCACATAGTCTAGACGCCTTCTCCAAACTACTCAAGCCGAGATTTAGCCAAAAATCGAGAGATGCAACCACTATTGCCCCAAAGACGCTAGATCATAGAACTAGGCAAAAAGAGAGGAGGAACTAGGGCAATACCGGCATCCATGGCAAGAGGACGAGGTGGGGATCGACTCCACCAAAGGGAATGGAGAGGGATGGCCCGAAGACGGCGGCCCGCCGGAGCCCTTCCGCGGTGAGGCAACGCTGGAGAGAGGAAGAGGAACGAGGGGGCAGTGCGAATGGGTATGGGAGAGGAGAAACCTCCCCCTGCCCCGACATAACCCCTGGTCCCGCCCCCCAACGGTAGTTGTAACGCCCCGAGACCGACGCTTCAGAAGACTTCCTTATTTCGTGATCGCCGTGTGTTCCTTTTGGTGCTTGCTCTTTTATTTTTTGCATTGCTTCATGTCATCATGCCATCATGTCATTAAATCTTTGCATAAAAACCCAACTAAATAAATTGCATGGATCTTCGATCCATTTAAATCGAGGGAAATGCACATGGTGATTTTCTCTTTATAACATATCCTCCTAATACTTATGGAGCTATTATAAATATTCCATTAATTGGAGTCCACCTTAACACACGTGCAAAATTAATCCTATGCCTTTTCTGCTTTGCGTCGATCTCTCTAACCTTGCCTATATTTCTTTTCCCATTTATCGAGGCTCTTCCTAATTTCCCAACATTTTTGGACTCCTCAATGCCTTGAACTCTTTCAAACCATTTGAATTAAATTCAAATGAGTTTGAATTTAAATCTTCCAATCAGGCCACCTCTATTTTTCCGGGAACGAGCATATTTTTGTGAGTCCGGGAAAATTACCCGCATGTGCAAATTCTTTCCCTAACCCTATCTTTCTTTTTCTTCTCTCTATTACTTTTCTGCTAAAAGAGAAATAAGAGAGAGGGAGAAGAGGAGCCCAGCAGCCGCATCCCACTAGGCCAGGCCTCTGGTCAATTTTTTCCTCTCCACTGGGCCGGCCTCTAAGGCCCAGCCGCCCTCACCAGCTTCCTAACCCTAGCCCTCACCACGCTCTGGCCCGATCCCCTCTCTCCTCTTCGTTCTCCTCCTGCCGCCGCACACACACGCACGCATCGAGCAGAGCCCGCTCGATCCCCTCGCCTCCATCCTCCACGAGCCGGTCTCCCCGCCTCTGGCAACGGCCGCCGTCCCGTGCCCAAGCTCCGCCGCTCGCGAGCCTCCCCTTCTGCTCGCACCCTCCAGGGCGCTGCCTTGCTGCTCCCTCGCGCCGCCATCTTCCTCACTCGATCTCTCCCTCGCGCCCGACGTCCTGCAGCACCAGGCCGGAGCCCCGTCGGCCTCCTCGCCGCCGTCGCGCCCCTTCCATCTCCAGCCACTCCTCTGCAGCTCCTTCCTCCACCACCGCGTCTTGGCCCTGCCCTCGCCGCGCCCTGCTCCCTTCTGCAGGTGTTGCTCCGCCCTGAGCTGCGGTGCGACTAACTCCGGCGGCCCCGTCGCTTCTGCGGGCGAGCGCCGCGCGCCCAACCTCCTGCTTCGCCTGTCCTCTGCTCCGCCTCCATCGCCGGCGACCACGACCAACACCCTCTCGTCGGTGAACCTCCGCCGCACGCTTCCCTCCGTCCCGGCCATCACCTCCCCGACGCCCTTGCTGCTGCTGCTAGACCACCGTCGCCTCCTTGCTGCTGGCATCCCGAGGCCTTGTGATGTTTTGTGTTGCTTCGTTTTGGATGCGCCAAGCTCCTCTCCGAACATGTACGACTACACCTGCTGATGCGTCAAGTACCTTGGAACGTCTACGACTACGCGGACTCGCCAAGTACCACGACGACCGTGTACCACTACCGTCGCCGTGTGCCACTACTTCCACTACCGTCACCGAAGACCCGTGTAACGGAACCGTCAAGTTCGACTACCTCCGCGTGTACCGCTACTTCTAATACCGCCCCCGTGAACAACTACTTCCACTTCGAACGCGTTCCGCCCCGAATGCACGCTTCGAAGGTATAACCCCGAGACGACGTCCGTGGACCGAATGCATGTGTGTTGTATGAGATGCTCGTGTTTGCACCGTTTCCGAGAGAGGTCTTTGCACGTTCCTCGTTTCCATACCACTAACCCGTGGGAGCCCGGAATCCGGGAGCACCCCACCATCCTTGCGCGACACGCTCACGCCCATTTCTTTTGCACCGGTATCTCCGTGAGCTACCGGAACCGATATGTTGCCGTGGAATCATTTTCGGATTCGTTGCCGTGGCACCCCTTTCTTCCACCACGGCGACAAATGCTCCTAATCATCTTCATGTCAACATTTTCATAAAATTGCATATAACTTACATCTGTCATTCGCATCATGATAACAACATTTAAAATGTCTAAAATTGCATTTGTATTAAATTGCTAAATGACATGAGGATTTTCCGGAATTGTTGTTTGTTGTTCCGGCCTCATTTAAACTTGCCTAGCTAGGTAGTCTTCATATGCTTCACCTCTTGCCATGGTAATCAACATTTAATATGGTCGAGTACATAATGAGAGAGAACTAAATAATTGATGTGGTGTTTCGTCAATATGCAACTCGTTGCATATTGAGCTCCATTTAATTTGTAGTTTTCTTTGTTGCATTTTCCCATGCCATGCCTCATTTAAACCGGACATGCATCATACTTGACTGTGCATCATGCCATGTGTATGTGGTGGTTGTTTACTATGTTGTTTGTTTCTTTCCGGGTTGCTTCTCTCGTTAGCTTCGGTTTCGTTCCGGAGTTGTGAGGATTCGTTCGACTACATCCGTTTTTCTTCTTCATGGACTCGTTCTTCTTCCTTGCGGGATCTCAGGCAAGATGACCATACCCTCGAAATCACTTCTATCTTTGCTTGCTAGTTGTTCACTCTATTGCTATGCTGCGCTACCTACCACTTGCTATATCATGCCTCCCAAATTGCCATGAACCTCTAACCTTTGTCACCCTTCTTAGCAAACCGTTGTTTGGCTATGTTACCGCTTTTGCTCAGCCCCTCTTATAGCGTTGCTAGTTGCAGGTGAAGTTGAAGATTGCTCCATGTTGGAACATGTTTATGTTGGGATATCACAATATCTCTTATCTTAATTAATGCATCTATATACTTGGTAAAGGGTGGAAGGCTCGGCCTTATGCCTGGTGTTTTGTTCCACTCTTGCTGCCCCTAGTTTCCGTCATACCGGTGTTATGTTCCTTGATTTTGCGTTCCTTACGCGGTTGGGTGATTTATGGGACCCCCTTGACAGTTCGCTTTGAATAAAACTCCTCCAGCAAGGCCCAACCTTGGTTTTACCATTTGCTACCACCTATCCCCTTTTCCCTTGGGTTCTGCAGACTCAAGGGTCATCTTTATTTTAACGCCCCCCCCCGGCCAGTGCTCCTTCGAGTGTTGGTCCGAAACGAGTAGACTGCGGGGCCACCTTGGGGAAACTTGAGGTCTGGTTTTACTCGTAGGATGTCTCATCCGGTGTTGCCCTGAGAACGAGATATGTGCAGCTCCTATCGGGATTTGTCGGCACATCGGGCGGCTTTGCTGGTCTTGTTTTACCATTGTCGAAATGTCTTGTAACCGGGATTCCTACACTGATCGGGTCTTCCTGGGAGAAGGAATATCCTTCGTTGACCGTGAGAGCTTATAATGGGCTAAGTTGGGACACCCCTGCAGGGTATTATCTTTCGAAAGCCGTGCCCGCGGTTATGTGGCAGATGGGAATTTGTTAATATCCGGTTGTAGAGAACTTGACACTTGACCTTAATTAAAACGCATCAACCGCGTGTGTAGCTGTGATGGTCTCTTCTCGGTGGAGTCCGGGAAGTGAACACGGTTTCTGGGTTATGTTTGACGTAAGTAGGAGTTCAGGATCACTTCTTGATCATTGCTAGTTCACGACCGTTCCGTTGCTTCTCTTCTCACTCTCCTTTGCGTATGTTAGCCACCATATATGCTTAGTGCTTGCTGCAGCTCCACCTCATTACCCCATCCTTTCCTTTAAGCTTAAATAGTCTTGATCTCGCGGGTGTGAGATTGCTGAGTCCTCGTGACTCACAGATACTTCCAAAACAGTTGCAGGTGCCGAGGATACCAGTGCAGGTGACGCAACTGAGCTCAAGTGGGAGTTCGATGAGGAACGTGGTCGTTACTATGTTTCTTTTCCAGATGATCAGTAGTGGAGCCCAGTTGGGACGATCGGGGATCTAGCAGTTGGGTTGTCTTCTTTTATTTTGGTTCCGTAGTCGGACCTATGTGTGTATCTCTGAATGATGTATGATTTATTTATGTATTGTGTGAAGTGGCGATTGTAAGCCAACTCTTTATCCCATTCTTGTTCATTACATGGGATTGTGTGAAGATGACCCTTCTTGCGACAAAACCACAATGCGGTTATGCCTCTAAGTCGTGCCTCGACACGTGGGAGATATAGCCGCATCGTGGGCGTTACAAGTTGGTATCAGAGCCATCCCCGACTTAGGAGCCCATGCTTGATCGAATCGCTGGCATTGTTGAGTCTAGAACAAAAATGTTTTGAGTCTTAGGATTATATATATCGGAGAGTAGGATTCTTTTTACTCCTCAGTCCCTTCGTCGCTCTGGTGAGGTCTCCTGACGTAGAAGTTTTGACTTTTCTCTCCTCAAATTTCACTAAAAAAAATTTAGGATCACGCGGGTATCTTGGAATCGTTCCGATGGTTTTGTGACGAGAACATTGTTCTTGGTGCCTCCTGACATTTAGGGGTTGTGGCAGTGTCCCGGGGAGTTGAGCTCCGAGGTGTTGTCGTCACAATTTTATCGTTGCAGTTCTGGAATACCTGAGTTTCGCCGACATCGAAATCTCTTTTATGCAGTTGTTGGTGAGATCACCTCGACGCCACCCAGTACTGGGGCGGGAGTTCGGGAGTATTGCCATAACTCGTATAACGGATGCTTTTCGAAGGTTGAGGTACACGATTTCTGAAGATTTCTTGGTTATGTGTTGACGGATGGATACAACTGGATCTAGGTATTGTTAGTTTGGGTGATATATTTTGTGTCCCCTGTATCCCCAACACCTGATTGCATAAACAGAAAGTTTCGGGAGTTTATAAGTGGGAATTCAAGTAGCTCTTAGGATATCTTTCCGACAGACGCATGATATGAGATTGGGGTTTGACGTCTAGTGGTCCGCCTGTACACGGTTGGTTTTACAGTGGTCTCGTAGTGTCTTAAAGAGTCCTTGGCTATGCCGACTCAGGGACGCTTCGTATGTCATGTGCACAGCCTTGTACATGATGGTGCTGTACGATCGAGCCCGTGTGGGCCCCACCACAAAAACTTTGGACGAAATCTCTATCATATGTTTGTTCCGGCTTATTTGCAAGCCAATCCTTTGTTTTGTTTTGTTTTGTGGTATTCGAGTTGCTTCGAAGTCAAATATTGAATCCATACCTTCCCAAAACGGTGTTCTCATATTGCTATGTGAATACTAATCCTTCTTGATCATCGAGATCGTCATGTTAATTCTTTTCCAACCGGCGTGTTTCTCTTCAAGTGCATCCAGTCATTCCAACGTTCGCAAGATCAATTCTAAGCTTTTCTCAACGGTGTTCGTTTCATCCGACCCAAGTTGTCTTTGTTTTCCCACCCTCCCACCCTTTTTCTTTAAGGACTCAGATTTCTTAATCAAGTATCCTTTTTATTGATGCGAAGTCCCTTCATTCTTTTCAATCAATGTTCTTACCCGGTGGTTCTCATGAAGATGTTCTTCAAGTTTTTCATTCTTCATTCTTTTTCTTCTCCGGTGGACTAAATTCAAGCCTTCAATGTTGGTCACATTCCTTTCCCTGTTTCAAATGTTTTCTCATGCCGGTGTATCTCTTAATCATCCACCTCTTGCTATTCATGTTATTTGAAGTGCTGAAGATATCTCAGGAGACTCGCTTTTCCATTCCCAATCCGTTCAAGCTATCTCGAGGTTGTTATCTCTTTTGAGCCATTTAATTCAACCGGTGCAATGTCCTTTTCAAGTAATCATTTCAACGGTGTTTCTTTTGAGTGGGCCCTAACCCACAGGTTATTTTCCCAGGATCTTACCTGACTCTTCTAATTTTTCTGGAGTTATTCTCAAATTCATTTCAAAGTTTGACGTAAGAATGAGTTATCATCAGTCATATTTCTTCCCCAATATCGCTTTCAAATTCTTTTCATCGTTGGTTCAACCTTTCTAATTTTTCATTCCAGAGTGCCTCAATAATTCTTGGTGGTGTTTCGCATCATCATTCTCAACATTTGAAGACCGAAGAAGTATTTCTCCTAAATCTTGGTCCGTTCTCTTGAAGATTCATAGTTCTAGCTTATGCCATCCTCTCATAATTGTTTTCGATTGTGAGAATTATTTTCACCCACCCGGAGCATTTCACAAGTCTTTTCAGTTTGATTCTTCGGAGCCCATCACCTCAGAATTATTCATTCAAGCTTTCAGCTCTCGTTCTCCAAATCATACTGGTGCATCACTCAAATATCCTCTAATCAGTTCATGATCTCTTCGTTCTCGTGTATCTAAATTCTGTCAAGTATCTTCATTCATTTTCTAATTCTTTCCGTTGAATTGTGCCTTTGCTACTTTCATTTTCAATTCTCGCGGTGGTTCGTTCAAGATTTTCTCTTCCTTCGTTATCATATCAATTTATTCGTTGTTTCAATCCTACCGGTGTTTCGATGAAGACCTTCACAAGTTTGTGTTATATCTCTCTTAATCCTTTCTACGAGAATAAGTAGTATGACAAATCCATTGCTTGTCATCAATTAATTGGTGAAGGATGAGCATAATGTAATTCTTATTCTTGTTTCATCGAGTAAATTCAATTCCTTATTCCGGAGGTTCATCAAAATTCTTGATTTTATTTGTTTATCTTTCTTTCCGGAGTTCCAAGTTTTCTCGGTTATATCATTTCAAAGTTTCATTTTATCACTTCAAGGTTTCACCTTGTGTTTTCAACTCCTCTTTCTTTTATCATCCTTTTATTACCGGAGTTCTTCATGGAGGATCTACATGGTGCTTCATCAAGGATTCTTTTCATTCTTCAATTGTTCGTCAAGAATTCTCTCGGAGTTAAGATCCGCCAAGCTATACTCTAAAATAAACATGGTGTTCAACACATGTTTTGTTTTGTGGAGTCCAAGCATTCTTCATCTTGCATTCTGAAGTGCAATTCTTCCTACCTTATCATTTGAGGTGGTGTTATGTCATTCTTGACAATTTGAGTTCGCGTTTCATGATTTACATGTTGTCAAGAAGGAGATATTTTAAATCCACCAATCTCTTCGTTGGATTTATCTTGTGTCATGCTTCACCTAAAGCCTTCCCTAAGGAATGTTGCTATTATGGTGCTTATCAATGATCCAAGTTTTTCTCCTATCCTCTTGGTGAAAGAAGTTTTTCATTGCCTTGGTGCTCTCACTCAAACCAATGGCTTCCTTTAGTGGCCGTTTGTCACCTCATAATGTTGAGATGTTTCCATAAGCCCACTACAAGCTTTTTCTTTTCGTTGTTGGTTTTCCAACAACTCCGTTCAATCCTACTTCATAAAGATGCTCCTTAAAATTCATTTATGGTAGGAGATGTTGGTTTTAGTCTTTGTTCTATTCACTCCAACTATCTATCTATCATGCTTTGTTTTCGGAGGCGTTGTGATGTTGCTCTTTTCGACCAATCATCTTGTTTTGTCAAGATCATGTAATTTTTCTTTTCTTATCCGTTTAGCCGGAGCGTCGTGCCCTCTTTTCAAGTTCTTCCCATTCTGTCAAATTTTAACTCCCTTCTCAACTGGAGTGCTGTCTGAAATCTTTCTTACCCCTTGTGCCATTCTTTCATTAGTTCCGGAGGTAATGTGTTGTTGATTTCATCGAGTATCCTCTCATCTTGTCAAGATCATGTTCAATTCCTTCCATTTACAGTCGGAGTGCTGCCCAAATTATATCATTCTTATTCCTTCCTATCTTGTTTTAACTGGAGTGGTTTAAATATTTATCGTGTCAATTAACCTCAAGGTTCACATGGTGTTCCTTGTCTCTCTTTTCTACCGGTGTGCTTTCATATTCCTTTTGATCCGTTAAGCTCTTGTTTCATATTCTTCAACCTACAAAGGTTCTCGCAATGTTCCTTGTTCCTCTTGCTGAACGGAGTGTTGTAAATTTTGTTCACCTCCGTCGTGTCATTTCTTCAAGCTTTGCGATCTCTCAAGGTTCTTTGGTTTCACTCGTTTGTCAAAGAAGCAATTTGTTTTACCTCTTCCTCTACCGCTTTTCTCCGGTGCTGTCCTACATCTCGGGACGAGATCCTCTTGTAGTGGTGGAGTGTTGTAACGCCCCGAGACCGACGCTTCAGAAGACTTCCTTATTTCGTGATCGCCGTGTGTTCCTTTTGGTGCTTGCTCTTTTATTTTTTGCATTGCTTCATGTCATCATGCCATCATGTCATTAAATCTTTGCATAAAAACCCAACTAAATAAATTGCATGGATCTTCGATCCATTTAAATCGAGGGAAATGCACATGGTGATTTTCTCTTTATAACATATCCTCCTAATACTTATGGAGCTATTATAAATATTCCATTAATTGGAGTCCACCTTAACACACGTGCAAAATTAATCCTATGCCTTTTCTGCTTTGCGTCGATCTCTCTAACCTTGCCTATATTTCTTTTCCCATTTATCGAGGCTCTTCCTAATTTCCCAACATTTTTGGACTCCTCAATGCCTTGAACTCTTTCAAACCATTTGAATTAAATTCAAATGAGTTTGAATTTAAATCTTCCAATCAGGCCACCTCTATTTTTCCTGGAACGAGCATATTTTTGTGAGTCCGGGAAAATTACCCGCATGTGCAAATTCTTTCCCTAACCCTATCTTTCTTTTTCTTCTCTCTATTACTTTTCTGCTAAAAGAGAAATAAGAGAGAGGGAGAAGAGGAGCCCAGCAGCCGCATCCCACTAGGCCAGGCCTCTGGTCAATTTTTTCCTCTCCACTGGGCCGGCCTCTAAGGCCCAGCCGCCCTCACCAGCTTCCTAACCCTAGCCCTCACCACGCTCTGGCCCGATCCCCTCTCTCCTCTTCGTTCTCCTCCTGCCGCCGCACACACACGCACGCATCGAGCAGAGCCCGCTCGATCCCCTCGCCTCCATCCTCCACGAGCCGGTCTCCCCGCCTCTGGCAACGGCCGCCGTCCCGTGCCCAAGCTCCGCCGCTCGCGAGCCTCCCCTTCTGCTCGCACCCTCCAGGGCGCTGCCTTGCTGCTCCCTCGCGCCGCCATCTTCCTCACTCGATCTCTCCCTCGCGCCCGACGTCCTGCAGCACCAGGCCGGAGCCCCGTCGGCCTCCTCGCCGCCGTCGCGCCCCTTCCATCTCCAGCCACTCCTCTGCAGCTCCTTCCTCCACCACCGCGTCTTGGCCCTGCCCTCGCCGCGCCCTGCTCCCTTCTGCAGGTGTTGCTCCGCCCTGAGCTGCGGTGTGACTAACTCCGGCGGCCCCGTCGCTTCTGCGGGCGAGCGCCGCGCGCCCAACCTCCTGCTTCGCCTGTCCTCTGCTCCGCCTCCATCGCCGGCGACCACGACCAGCACCCTCTCGTCGGTGAACCTCCGCCGCACGCTTCCCTCCGTCCCGGCCATCACCTCCCCGACGCCCTTGCTGCTGCTGCTAGACCACCGTCGCCTCCTTGCTGCTGGCATCCCGAGGCCTTGTGATGTTTTGTGTTGCTTCGTTTTGGATGCGCCAAGCTCCTCTCCGAACATGTACGACTACACCTGCTGATGCGTCAAGTACCTTGGAACGTCTACGACTACGCGGACTCGCCAAGTACCACGACGACCGTGTACCACTACCGTCGCCGTGTGCCACTACTTCCACTACCGTCACCGAAGACCCGTGTAACGGAACCGTCAAGTTCGACTACCTCCGCGTGTACCGCTACTTCTAATACCGCCCCCGTGAACAACTACTTCCACTTCGAACGCGTTCCGCCCCGAATGCACGCTTCGAAGGTATAACCCCGAGACGACGTCCGTGGACCGAATGCATGTGTGTTGTATGAGATGCTCGTGTTTGCACCGTTTCCGAGAGAGGTCTTTGCACGTTCCTCGTTTCCATACCACTAACCCGTGGGAGCCCGGAATCCGGGAGCACCCCACCATCCTTGCGCGACACGCTCACGCCCATTTCTTTTGCACCGGTATCTCCGTGAGCTACCGGAACCGATATGTTGCCGTGGAATCATTTTCGGATTCGTTGCCGTGGCACCCCTTTCTTCCACCACGGCGACAAATGCTCCTAATCATCTTCATGTCAACATTTTCATAAAATTGCATATAACTTACATCTGTCATTCGCATCATGATAACAACATTTAAAATGTCTAAAATTGCATTTGTATTAAATTGCTAAATGACATGAGGATTTTCCGGAATTGTTGTTTGTTGTTCCGGCCTCATTTAAACTTGCCTAGCTAGGTAGTCTTCATATGCTTCACCTCTTGCCATGGTAATCAACATTTAATATGGTCGAGTACATAATGAGAGAGAACTAAATAATTGATGTGGTGTTTCGTCAATATGCAACTCGTTGCATATTGAGCTCCATTTAATTTGTAGTTTTCTTTGTTGCATTTTCCCATGCCATGCCTCATTTAAACCGGACATGCATCATACTTGACTGTGCATCATGCCATGTGTATGTGGTGGTTGTTTACTATGTTGTTTGTTTCTTTCCGGGTTGCTTCTCTCGTTAGCTTCGGTTTCGTTCCGGAGTTGTGAGGATTCGTTCGACTACATCCGTTTTTCTTCTTCATGGACTCGTTCTTCTTCCTTGCGGGATCTCAGGCAAGATGACCATACCCTCGAAATCACTTCTATCTTTGCTTGCTAGTTGTTCACTCTATTGCTATGCTGCGCTACCTACCACTTGCTATATCATGCCTCCCAAATTGCCATGAACCTCTAACCTTTGTCACCCTTCTTAGCAAACCGTTGTTTGGCTATGTTACCGCTTTTGCTCAGCCCCTCTTATAGCGTTGCTAGTTGCAGGTGAAGTTGAAGATTGCTCCATGTTGGAACATGTTTATGTTGGGATATCACAATATCTCTTATCTTAATTAATGCATCTATATACTTGGTAAAGGGTGGAAGGCTCGGCCTTATGCCTGGTGTTTTGTTCCACTCTTGCTGCCCCTAGTTTCCGTCATACCGGTGTTATGTTCCTTGATT
Source organism: Aegilops tauschii subsp. strangulata (assembly GCF_002575655.3). Taxonomy (NCBI): domain Eukaryota; kingdom Viridiplantae; phylum Streptophyta; class Magnoliopsida; order Poales; family Poaceae; genus Aegilops; species Aegilops tauschii. The sequence continues at coordinate 284,894,928 of NC_053036.3, forward strand.
TTGCGTTCCTTACGCGGTTGGGTGATTTATGGGACCCCCTTGACAGTTCGCTTTGAATAAAACTCCTCCAGCAAGGCCCAACCTTGGTTTTACCATTTGCTACCACCTATCCCCTTTTCCCTTGGGTTCTGCAGACTCAAGGGTCATCTTTATTTTAACGCCCCCCCCGGCCAGTGCTCCTTCGAGTGTTGGTCCGAAACGAGTAGACTGCGGGGCCACCTTGGGGAAACTTGAGGTCTGGTTTTACTCGTAGGATGTCTCATCCGGTGTTGCCCTGAGAACGAGATATGTGCAGCTCCTATCGGGATTTGTCGGCACATCGGGCGGCTTTGCTGGTCTTGTTTTACCATTGTCGAAATGTCTTGTAACCGGGATTCCTACACTGATCGGGTCTTCCTGGGAGAAGGAATATCCTTCGTTGACCGTGAGAGCTTATAATGGGCTAAGTTGGGACACCCCTGCAGGGTATTATCTTTCGAAAGCCGTGCCCGCGGTTATGTGGCAGATGGGAATTTGTTAATATCCGGTTGTAGAGAACTTGACACTTGACCTTAATTAAAACGCATCAACCGCGTGTGTAGCTGTGATGGTCTCTTCTCGGTGGAGTCCGGGAAGTGAACACGGTTTCTGGGTTATGTTTGACGTAAGTAGGAGTTCAGGATCACTTCTTGATCATTGCTAGTTCACGACCGTTCCGTTGCTTCTCTTCTCACTCTCCTTTGCGTATGTTAGCCACCATATATGCTTAGTGCTTGCTGCAGCTCCACCTCATTACCCCATCCTTTCCTTTAAGCTTAAATAGTCTTGATCTCGCGGGTGTGAGATTGCTGAGTCCTCGTGACTCACAGATACTTCCAAAACAGTTGCAGGTGCCGAGGATACCAGTGCAGGTGACGCAACTGAGCTCAAGTGGGAGTTCGATGAGGAACGTGGTCGTTACTATGTTTCTTTTCCAGATGATCAGTAGTGGAGCCCAGTTGGGACGATCGGGGATCTAGCAGTTGGGTTGTCTTCTTTTATTTTGGTTCCGTAGTCGGACCTATGTGTGTATCTCTGAATGATGTATGATTTATTTATGTATTGTGTGAAGTGGCGATTGTAAGCCAACTCTTTATCCCATTCTTGTTCATTACATGGGATTGTGTGAAGATGACCCTTCTTGCGACAAAACCACAATGCGGTTATGCCTCTAAGTCGTGCCTCGACACGTGGGAGATATAGCCGCATCGTGGGCGTTACAAGTTGGTATCAGAGCCATCCCCGACTTAGGAGCCCATGCTTGATCGAATCGCTGGCATTGTTGAGTCTAGAACAAAAATGTTTTGAGTCTTAGGATTATATATATCGGAGAGTAGGATTCTTTTTACTCCTCAGTCCCTTCGTCGCTCTGGTGAGGTCTCCTGACGTAGAAGTTTTGACTTTTCTCTCCTCAAATTTCACTAAAAAAAATTTAGGATCACGCGGGTATCTTGGAATCGTTCCGATGGTTTTGTGACGAGAACATTGTTCTTGGTGCCTCCTGACATTTAGGGGTTGTGGCAGTGTCCCGGGGAGTTGAGCTCCGAGGTGTTGTCGTCACAATTTTATCGTTGCAGTTCTGGAATACCTGAGTTTCGCCGACATCGAAATCTCTTTTATGCAGTTGTTGGTGAGATCACCTCGACGCCACCCAGTACTGGGGCGGGAGTTCGGGAGTATTGCCATAACTCGTATAACGGATGCTTTTCGAAGGTTGAGGTACACGATTTCTGAAGATTTCTTGGTTATGTGTTGACGGATGGATACAACTGGATCTAGGTATTGTTAGTTTGGGTGATATATTTTGTGTCCCCTGTATCCCCAACACCTGATTGCATAAACAGAAAGTTTCGGGAGTTTATAAGTGGGAATTCAAGTAGCTCTTAGGATATCTTTCCGACAGACGCATGATATGAGATTGGGGTTTGACGTCTAGTGGTCCGCCTGTACACGGTTGGTTTTACAGTGGTCTCGTAGTGTCTTAAAGAGTCCTTGGCTATGCCGACTCAGGGACGCTTCGTATGTCATGTGCACAGCCTTGTACATGATGGTGCTGTACGATCGAGCCCGTGTGGGCCCCACCACAAAAACTTTGGACGAAATCTCTATCATATGTTTGTTCCGGCTTATTTTGCAAGCCAATCCTTTGTTTTGTTTTGTTTTGTGGTATTCGAGTTGCTTCGAAGTCAAATATTGAATCCATACCTTCCCAAAACGGTGTTCTCATATTGCTATGTGAATACTAATCCTTCTTGATCATCGAGATCGTCATGTTAATTCTTTTCCAACCGGCGTGTTTCTCTTCAAGTGCATCCAGTCATTCCAACGTTCGCAAGATCAATTCTAAGCTTTTCTCAACGGTGTTCGTTTCATCCGACCCAAGTTGTCTTTGTTTTCCCACCCTCCCACCCTTTTTCTTTAAGGACTCAGATTTCTTAATCAAGTATCCTTTTTATTGATGCGAAGTCCCTTCATTCTTTTCAATCAATGTTCTTACCCGGTGGTTCTCATGAAGATGTTCTTCAAGTTTTTCATTCTTCATTCTTTTTCTTCTCCGGTGGACTAAATTCAAGCCTTCAATGTTGGTCACATTCCTTTCCCTGTTTCAAATGTTTTCTCATGCCGGTGTATCTCTTAATCATCCACCTCTTGCTATTCATGTTATTTGAAGTGCTGAAGATATCTCAGGAGACTCGCTTTTCCATTCCCAATCCGTTCAAGCTATCTCGAGGTTGTTATCTCTTTTGAGCCATTTAATTCAACCGGTGCAATGTCCTTTTCAAGTAATCATTTCAACGGTGTTTCTTTTGAGTGGGCCCTAACCCACAGGTTATTTTCCCAGGATCTTACCTGACTCTTCTAATTTTTCTGGAGTTATTCTCAAATTCATTTCAAAGTTTGACGTAAGAATGAGTTATCATCAGTCATATTTCTTCCCCAATATCGCTTTCAAATTCTTTTCATCGTTGGTTCAACCTTTCTAATTTTTCATTCCAGAGTGCCTCAATAATTCTTGGTGGTGTTTCGCATCATCATTCTCAACATTTGAAGACCGAAGAAGTATTTCTCCTAAATCTTGGTCCGTTCTCTTGAAGATTCATAGTTCTAGCTTATGCCATCCTCTCATAATTGTTTTCGATTGTGAGAATTATTTTCACCCACCCGGAGCATTTCACAAGTCTTTTCAGTTTGATTCTTCGGAGCCCATCACCTCAGAATTATTCATTCAAGCTTTCAGCTCTCGTTCTCCAAATCATACTGGTGCATCACTCAAATATCCTCTAATCAGTTCATGATCTCTTCGTTCTCGTGTATCTAAATTCTGTCAAGTATCTTCATTCATTTTCTAATTCTTTCCGTTGAATTGTGCCTTTGCTACTTTCATTTTCAATTCTCGCGGTGGTTCGTTCAAGATTTTCTCTTCCTTCGTTATCATATCAATTTATTCGTTGTTTCAATCCTACCGGTGTTTCGATGAAGACCTTCACAAGTTTGTGTTATATCTCTCTTAATCCTTTCTACGAGAATAAGTAGTATGACAAATCCATTGCTTGTCATCAATTAATTGGTGAAGGATGAGCATAATGTAATTCTTATTCTTGTTTCATCGAGTAAATTCAATTCCTTATTCCGGAGGTTCATCAAAATTCTTGATTTTATTTGTTTATCTTTCTTTCCGGAGTTCCAAGTTTTCTCGGTTATATCATTTCAAAGTTTCATTTTATCACTTCAAGGTTTCACCTTGTGTTTTCAACTCCTCTTTCTTTTATCATCCTTTTATTACCGGAGTTCTTCATGGAGGATCTACATGGTGCTTCATCAAGGATTCTTTTCATTCTTCAATTGTTCGTCAAGAATTCTCTCGGAGTTAAGATCCGCCAAGCTATACTCTAAAATAAACATGGTGTTCAACACATGTTTTGTTTTGTGGAGTCCAAGCATTCTTCATCTTGCATTCTGAAGTGCAATTCTTCCTACCTTATCATTTGAGGTGGTGTTATGTCATTCTTGACAATTTGAGTTCGCGTTTCATGATTTACATGTTGTCAAGAAGGAGATATTTTAAATCCACCAATCTCTTCGTTGGATTTATCTTGTGTCATGCTTCACCTAAAGCCTTCCCTAAGGAATGTTGCTATTATGGTGCTTATCAATGATCCAAGTTTTTCTCCTATCCTCTTGGTGAAAGAAGTTTTTCATTGCCTTGGTGCTCTCACTCAAACCAATGGCTTCCTTTAGTGGCCGTTTGTCACCTCATAATGTTGAGATGTTTCCATAAGCCCACTACAAGCTTTTTCTTTTCGTTGTTGGTTTTCCAACAACTCCGTTCAATCCTACTTCATAAAGATGCTCCTTAAAATTCATTTATGGTAGGAGATGTTGGTTTTAGTCTTTGTTCTATTCACTCCAACTATCTATCTATCATGCTTTGTTTTCGGAGGCGTTGTGATGTTGCTCTTTTCGACCAATCATCTTGTTTTGTCAAGATCATGTAATTTTTCTTTTCTTATCCGTTTAGCCGGAGCGTCGTGCCCTCTTTTCAAGTTCTTCCCATTCTGTCAAATTTTAACTCCCTTCTCAACTGGAGTGCTGTCTGAAATCTTTCTTACCCCTTGTGCCATTCTTTCATTAGTTCCGGAGGTAATGTGTTGTTGATTTCATCGAGTATCCTCTCATCTTGTCAAGATCATGTTCAATTCCTTCCATTTACAGTCGGAGTGCTGCCCAAATTATATCATTCTTATTCCTTCCTATCTTGTTTTAACTGGAGTGGTTTAAATATTTATCGTGTCAATTAACCTCAAGGTTCACATGGTGTTCCTTGTCTCTCTTTTCTACCGGTGTGCTTTCATATTCCTTTTGATCCGTTAAGCTCTTGTTTCATATTCTTCAACCTACAAAGGTTCTCGCAATGTTCCTTGTTCCTCTTGCTGAACGGAGTGTTGTAAATTTTGTTCACCTCCGTCGTGTCATTTCTTCAAGCTTTGCGATCTCTCAAGGTTCTTTGGTTTCACTCGTTTGTCAAAGAAGCAATTTGTTTTACCTCTTCCTCTACCGCTTTTCTCCGGTGCTGTCCTACATCTCGGGACGAGATCCTCTTGTAGTGGTGGAGTGTTGTAACGCCCCGAGACCGACGCTTCAGAAGACTTCCTTATTTCGTGATCGCCGTGTGTTCCTTTTGGTGCTTGCTCTTTTATTTTTTGCATTGCTTCATGTCATCATGCCATCATGTCATTAAATCTTTGCATAAAAACCCAACTAAATAAATTGCATGGATCTTCGATCCATTTAAATCGAGGGAAATGCACATGGTGATTTTCTCTTTATAACATATCCTCCTAATACTTATGGAGCTATTATAAATATTCCATTAATTGGAGTCCACCTTAACACACGTGCAAAATTAATCCTATGCCTTTTCTGCTTTGCGTCGATCTCTCTAACCTTGCCTATATTTCTTTTCCCATTTATCGAGGCTCTTCCTAATTTCCCAACATTTTTGGACTCCTCAATGCCTTGAACTCTTTCAAACCATTTGAATTAAATTCAAATGAGTTTGAATTTAAATCTTCCAATCAGGCCACCTCTATTTTTCCTGGAACGAGCATATTTTTGTGAGTCCGGGAAAATTACCCGCATGTGCAAATTCTTTCCCTAACCCTATCTTTCTTTTTCTTCTCTCTATTACTTTTCTGCTAAAAGAGAAATAAGAGAGAGGGAGAAGAGGAGCCCAGCAGCCGCATCCCACTAGGCCAGGCCTCTGGTCAATTTTTTCCTCTCCACTGGGCCGGCCTCTAAGGCCCAGCCGCCCTCACCAGCTTCCTAACCCTAGCCCTCACCACGCTCTGGCCCGATCCCCTCTCTCCTCTTCGTTCTCCTCCTGCCGCCGCACACACACGCACGCATCGAGCAGAGCCCGCTCGATCCCCTCGCCTCCATCCTCCACGAGCCGGTCTCCCCGCCTCTGGCAACGGCCGCCGTCCCGTGCCCAAGCTCCGCCGCTCGCGAGCCTCCCCTTCTGCTCGCACCCTCCAGGGCGCTGCCTTGCTGCTCCCTCGCGCCGCCATCTTCCTCACTCGATCTCTCCCTCGCGCCCGACGTCCTGCAGCACCAGGCCGGAGCCCCGTCGGCCTCCTCGCCGCCGTCGCGCCCCTTCCATCTCCAGCCACTCCTCTGCAGCTCCTTCCTCCACCACCGCGTCTTGGCCCTGCCCTCGCCGCGCCCTGCTCCCTTCTGCAGGTGTTGCTCCGCCCTGAGCTGCGGTGTGACTAACTCCGGCGGCCCCGTCGCTTCTGCGGGCGAGCGCCGCGCGCCCAACCTCCTGCTTCGCCTGTCCTCTGCTCCGCCTCCATCGCCGGCGACCACGACCAGCACCCTCTCGTCGGTGAACCTCCGCCGCACGCTTCCCTCCGTCCCGGCCATCACCTCCCCGACGCCCTTGCTGCTGCTGCTAGACCACCGTCGCCTCCTTGCTGCTGGCATCCCGAGGCCTTGTGATGTTTTGTGTTGCTTCGTTTTGGATGCGCCAAGCTCCTCTCCGAACATGTACGACTACACCTGCTGATGCGTCAAGTACCTTGGAACGTCTACGACTACGCGGACTCGCCAAGTACCACGACGACCGTGTACCACTACCGTCGCCGTGTGCCACTACTTCCACTACCGTCACCGAAGACCCGTGTAACGGAACCGTCAAGTTCGACTACCTCCGCGTGTACCGCTACTTCTAATACCGCCCCCGTGAACAACTACTTCCACTTCGAACGCGTTCCGCCCCGAATGCACGCTTCGAAGGTATAACCCCGAGACGACGTCCGTGGACCGAATGCATGTGTGTTGTATGAGATGCTCGTGTTTGCACCGTTTCCGAGAGAGGTCTTTGCACGTTCCTCGTTTCCATACCACTAACCCGTGGGAGCCCGGAATCCGGGAGCACCCCACCATCCTTGCGCGACACGCTCACGCCCATTTCTTTTGCACCGGTATCTCCGTGAGCTACCGGAACCGATATGTTGCCGTGGAATCATTTTCGGATTCGTTGCCGTGGCACCCCTTTCTTCCACCACGGCGACAAATGCTCCTAATCATCTTCATGTCAACATTTTCATAAAATTGCATATAACTTACATCTGTCATTCGCATCATGATAACAACATTTAAAATGTCTAAAATTGCATTTGTATTAAATTGCTAAATGACATGAGGATTTTCCGGAATTGTTGTTTGTTGTTCCGGCCTCATTTAAACTTGCCTAGCTAGGTAGTCTTCATATGCTTCACCTCTTGCCATGGTAATCAACATTTAATATGGTCGAGTACATAATGAGAGAGAACTAAATAATTGATGTGGTGTTTCGTCAATATGCAACTCGTTGCATATTGAGCTCCATTTAATTTGTAGTTTTCTTTGTTGCATTTTCCCATGCCATGCCTCATTTAAACCGGACATGCATCATACTTGACTGTGCATCATGCCATGTGTATGTGGTGGTTGTTTACTATGTTGTTTGTTTCTTTCCGGGTTGCTTCTCTCGTTAGCTTCGGTTTCGTTCCGGAGTTGTGAGGATTCGTTCGACTACATCCGTTTTTCTTCTTCATGGACTCGTTCTTCTTCCTTGCGGGATCTCAGGCAAGATGACCATACCCTCGAAATCACTTCTATCTTTGCTTGCTAGTTGTTCACTCTATTGCTATGCTGCGCTACCTACCACTTGCTATATCATGCCTCCCAAATTGCCATGAACCTCTAACCTTTGTCACCCTTCTTAGCAAACCGTTGTTTGGCTATGTTACCGCTTTTGCTCAGCCCCTCTTATAGCGTTGCTAGTTGCAGGTGAAGTTGAAGATTGCTCCATGTTGGAACATGTTTATGTTGGGATATCACAATATCTCTTATCTTAATTAATGCATCTATATACTTGGTAAAGGGTGGAAGGCTCGGCCTTATGCCTGGTGTTTTGTTCCACTCTTGCTGCCCCTAGTTTCCGTCATACCGGTGTTATGTTCCTTGATTTTGCGTTCCTTACGCGGTTGGGTGATTTATGGGACCCCCTTGACAGTTCGCTTTGAATAAAACTCCTCCAGCAAGGCCCAACCTTGGTTTTACCATTTGCTACCACCTATCCCCTTTTCCCTTGGGTTCTGCAGACTCAAGGGTCATCTTTATTTTAACGCCCCCCCGGCCAGTGCTCCTTCGAGTGTTGGTCCGAAACGAGTAGACTGCGGGGCCACCTTGGGGAAACTTGAGGTCTGGTTTTACTCGTAGGATGTCTCATCCGGTGTTGCCCTGAGAACGAGATATGTGCAGCTCCTATCGGGATTTGTCGGCACATCGGGCGGCTTTGCTGGTCTTGTTTTACCATTGTCGAAATGTCTTGTAACCGGGATTCCTACACTGATCGGGTCTTCCTGGGAGAAGGAATATCCTTCGTTGACCGTGAGAGCTTATAATGGGCTAAGTTGGGACACCCCTGCAGGGTATTATCTTTCGAAAGCCGTGCCCGCGGTTATGTGGCAGATGGGAATTTGTTAATATCCGGTTGTAGAGAACTTGACACTTGACCTTAATTAAAACGCATCAACCGCGTGTGTAGCTGTGATGGTCTCTTCTCGGTGGAGTCCGGGAAGTGAACACGGTTTCTGGGTTATGTTTGACGTAAGTAGGAGTTCAGGATCACTTCTTGATCATTGCTAGTTCACGACCGTTCCGTTGCTTCTCTTCTCACTCTCCTTTGCGTATGTTAGCCACCATATATGCTTAGTGCTTGCTGCAGCTCCACCTCATTACCCCATCCTTTCCTTTAAGCTTAAATAGTCTTGATCTCGCGGGTGTGAGATTGCTGAGTCCTCGTGACTCACAGATACTTCCAAAACAGTTGCAGGTGCCGAGGATACCAGTGCAGGTGACGCAACTGAGCTCAAGTGGGAGTTCGATGAGGAACGTGGTCGTTACTATGTTTCTTTTCCAGATGATCAGTAGTGGAGCCCAGTTGGGACGATCGGGGATCTAGCAGTTGGGTTGTCTTCTTTTATTTTGGTTCCGTAGTCGGACCTATGTGTGTATCTCTGAATGATGTATGATTTATTTATGTATTGTGTGAAGTGGCGATTGTAAGCCAACTCTTTATCCCATTCTTGTTCATTACATGGGATTGTGTGAAGATGACCCTTCTTGCGACAAAACCACAATGCGGTTATGCCTCTAAGTCGTGCCTCGACACGTGGGAGATATAGCCGCATCGTGGGCGTTACAAGTTGGTATCAGAGCCATCCCCGACTTAGGAGCCCATGCTTGATCGAATCGCTGGCATTGTTGAGTCTAGAACAAAAATGTTTTGAGTCTTAGGATTATATATATCGGAGAGTAGGATTCTTTTTACTCCTCAGTCCCTTCGTCGCTCTGGTGAGGTCTCCTGACGTAGAAGTTTTGACTTTTCTCTCCTCAAATTTCACTAAAAAAAATTTAGGATCACGCGGGTATCTTGGAATCGTTCCGATGGTTTTGTGACGAGAACATTGTTCTTGGTGCCTCCTGACATTTAGGGGTTGTGGCAGTGTCCCGGGGAGTTGAGCTCCGAGGTGTTGTCGTCACAATTTTATCGTTGCAGTTCTGGAATACCTGAGTTTCGCCGACATCGAAATCTCTTTTATGCAGTTGTTGGTGAGATCACCTCGACGCCACCCAGTACTGGGGCGGGAGTTCGGGAGTATTGCCATAACTCGTATAACGGATGCTTTTCGAAGGTTGAGGTACACGATTTCTGAAGATTTCTTGGTTATGTGTTGACGGATGGATACAACTGGATCTAGGTATTGTTAGTTTGGGTGATATATTTTGTGTCCCCTGTATCCCCAACACCTGATTGCATAAACAGAAAGTTTCGGGAGTTTATAAGTGGGAATTCAAGTAGCTCTTAGGATATCTTTCCGACAGACGCATGATATGAGATTGGGGTTTGACGTCTAGTGGTCCGCCTGTACACGGTTGGTTTTACAGTGGTCTCGTAGTGTCTTAAAGAGTCCTTGGCTATGCCGACTCAGGGACGCTTCGTATGTCATGTGCACAGCCTTGTACATGATGGTGCTGTACGATCGAGCCCGTGTGGGCCCCACCACAAAAACTTTGGACGAAATCTCTATCATATGTTTGTTCCGGCTTATTTTGCAAGCCAATCCTTTGTTTTGTTTTGTTTTGTGGTATTCGAGTTGCTTCGAAGTCAAATATTGAATCCATACCTTCCCAAAACGGTGTTCTCATATTGCTATGTGAATACTAATCCTTCTTGATCATCGAGATCGTCATGTTAATTCTTTTCCAACCGGCGTGTTTCTCTTCAAGTGCATCCAGTCATTCCAACGTTCGCAAGATCAATTCTAAGCTTTTCTCAACGGTGTTCGTTTCATCCGACCCAAGTTGTCTTTGTTTTCCCACCCTCCCACCCTTTTTCTTTAAGGACTCAGATTTCTTAATCAAGTATCCTTTTTATTGATGCGAAGTCCCTTCATTCTTTTCAATCAATGTTCTTACCCGGTGGTTCTCATGAAGATGTTCTTCAAGTTTTTCATTCTTCATTCTTTTTCTTCTCCGGTGGACTAAATTCAAGCCTTCAATGTTGGTCACATTCCTTTCCCTGTTTCAAATGTTTTCTCATGCCGGTGTATCTCTTAATCATCCACCTCTTGCTATTCATGTTATTTGAAGTGCTGAAGATATCTCAGGAGACTCGCTTTTCCATTCCCAATCCGTTCAAGCTATCTCGAGGTTGTTATCTCTTTTGAGCCATTTAATTCAACCGGTGCAATGTCCTTTTCAAGTAATCATTTCAACGGTGTTTCTTTTGAGTGGGCCCTAACCCACAGGTTATTTTCCCAGGATCTTACCTGACTCTTCTAATTTTTCTGGAGTTATTCTCAAATTCATTTCAAAGTTTGACGTAAGAATGAGTTATCATCAGTCATATTTCTTCCCCAATATCGCTTTCAAATTCTTTTCATCGTTGGTTCAACCTTTCTAATTTTTCATTCCAGAGTGCCTCAATAATTCTTGGTGGTGTTTCGCATCATCATTCTCAACATTTGAAGACCGAAGAAGTATTTCTCCTAAATCTTGGTCCGTTCTCTTGAAGATTCATAGTTCTAGCTTATGCCATCCTCTCATAATTGTTTTCGATTGTGAGAATTATTTTCACCCACCCGGAGCATTTCACAAGTCTTTTCAGTTTGATTCTTCGGAGCCCATCACCTCAGAATTATTCATTCAAGCTTTCAGCTCTCGTTCTCCAAATCATACTGGTGCATCACTCAAATATCCTCTAATCAGTTCATGATCTCTTCGTTCTCGTGTATCTAAATTCTGTCAAGTATCTTCATTCATTTTCTAATTCTTTCCGTTGAATTGTGCCTTTGCTACTTTCATTTTCAATTCTCGCGGTGGTTCGTTCAAGATTTTCTCTTCCTTCGTTATCATATCAATTTATTCGTTGTTTCAATCCTACCGGTGTTTCGATGAAGACCTTCACAAGTTTGTGTTATATCTCTCTTAATCCTTTCTACGAGAATAAGTAGTATGACAAATCCATTGCTTGTCATCAATTAATTGGTGAAGGATGAGCATAATGTAATTCTTATTCTTGTTTCATCGAGTAAATTCAATTCCTTATTCCGGAGGTTCATCAAAATTCTTGATTTTATTTGTTTATCTTTCTTTCCGGAGTTCCAAGTTTTCTCGGTTATATCATTTCAAAGTTTCATTTTATCACTTCAAGGTTTCACCTTGTGTTTTCAACTCCTCTTTCTTTTATCATCCTTTTATTACCGGAGTTCTTCATGGAGGATCTACATGGTGCTTCATCAAGGATTCTTTTCATTCTTCAATTGTTCGTCAAGAATTCTCTCGGAGTTAAGATCCGCCAAGCTATACTCTAAAATAAACATGGTGTTCAACACATGTTTTGTTTTGTGGAGTCCAAGCATTCTTCATCTTGCATTCTGAAGTGCAATTCTTCCTACCTTATCATTTGAGGTGGTGTTATGTCATTCTTGACAATTTGAGTTCGCGTTTCATGATTTACATGTTGTCAAGAAGGAGATATTTTAAATCCACCAATCTCTTCGTTGGATTTATCTTGTGTCATGCTTCACCTAAAGCCTTCCCTAAGGAATGTTGCTATTATGGTGCTTATCAATGATCCAAGTTTTTCTCCTATCCTCTTGGTGAAAGAAGTTTTTCATTGCCTTGGTGCTCTCACTCAAACCAATGGCTTCCTTTAGTGGCCGTTTGTCACCTCATAATGTTGAGATGTTTCCATAAGCCCACTACAAGCTTTTTCTTTTCGTTGTTGGTTTTCCAACAACTCCGTTCAATCCTACTTCATAAAGATGCTCCTTAAAATTCATTTATGGTAGGAGATGTTGGTTTTAGTCTTTGTTCTATTCACTCCAACTATCTATCTATCATGCTTTGTTTTCGGAGGCGTTGTGATGTTGCTCTTTTCGACCAATCATCTTGTTTTGTCAAGATCATGTAATTTTTCTTTTCTTATCCGTTTAGCCGGAGCGTCGTGCCCTCTTTTCAAGTTCTTCCCATTCTGTCAAATTTTAACTCCCTTCTCAACTGGAGTGCTGTCTGAAATCTTTCTTACCCCTTGTGCCATTCTTTCATTAGTTCCGGAGGTAATGTGTTGTTGATTTCATCGAGTATCCTCTCATCTTGTCAAGATCATGTTCAATTCCTTCCATTTACAGTCGGAGTGCTGCCCAAATTATATCATTCTTATTCCTTCCTATCTTGTTTTAACTGGAGTGGTTTAAATATTTATCGTGTCAATTAACCTCAAGGTTCACATGGTGTTCCTTGTCTCTCTTTTCTACCGGTGTGCTTTCATATTCCTTTTGATCCGTTAAGCTCTTGTTTCATATTCTTCAACCTACAAAGGTTCTCGCAATGTTCCTTGTTCCTCTTGCTGAACGGAGTGTTGTAAATTTTGTTCACCTCCGTCGTGTCATTTCTTCAAGCTTTGCGATCTCTCAAGGTTCTTTGGTTTCACTCGTTTGTCAAAGAAGCAATTTGTTTTACCTCTTCCTCTACCGCTTTTCTCCGGTGCTGTCCTACATCTCGGGACGAGATCCTCTTGTAGTGGTGGAGTGTTGTAACGCCCCGAGACCGACGCTTCAGAAGACTTCCTTATTTCGTGATCGCCGTGTGTTCCTTTTGGTGCTTGCTCTTTTATTTTTTGCATTGCTTCATGTCATCATGCCATCATGTCATTAAATCTTTGCATAAAAACCCAACTAAATAAATTGCATGGATCTTCGATCCATTTAAATCGAGGGAAATGCACATGGTGATTTTCTCTTTATAACATATCCTCCTAATACTTATGGAGCTATTATAAATATTCCATTAATTGGAGTCCACCTTAACACACGTGCAAAATTAATCCTATGCCTTTTCTGCTTTGCGTCGATCTCTCTAACCTTGCCTATATTTCTTTTCCCATTTATCGAGGCTCTTCCTAATTTCCCAACATTTTTGGACTCCTCAATGCCTTGAACTCTTTCAAACCATTTGAATTAAATTCAAATGAGTTTGAATTTAAATCTTCCAATCAGGCCACCTCTATTTTTCCTGGAACGAGCATATTTTTGTGAGTCCGGGAAAATTACCCGCATGTGCAAATTCTTTCCCTAACCCTATCTTTCTTTTTCTTCTCTCTATTACTTTTCTGCTAAAAGAGAAATAAGAGAGAGGGAGAAGAGGAGCCCAGCAGCCGCATCCCACTAGGCCAGGCCTCTGGTCAATTTTTTCCTCTCCACTGGGCCGGCCTCTAAGGCCCAGCCGCCCTCACCAGCTTCCTAACCCTAGCCCTCACCACGCTCTGGCCCGATCCCCTCTCTCCTCTTCGTTCTCCTCCTGCCGCCGCACACACACGCACGCATCGAGCAGAGCCCGCTCGATCCCCTCGCCTCCATCCTCCACGAGCCGGTCTCCCCGCCTCTGGCAACGGCCGCCGTCCCGTGCCCAAGCTCCGCCGCTCGCGAGCCTCCCCTTCTGCTCGCACCCTCCAGGGCGCTGCCTTGCTGCTCCCTCGCGCCGCCATCTTCCTCACTCGATCTCTCCCTCGCGCCCGACGTCCTGCAGCACCAGGCCGGAGCCCCGTCGGCCTCCTCGCCGCCGTCGCGCCCCTTCCATCTCCAGCCACTCCTCTGCAGCTCCTTCCTCCACCACCGCGTCTTGGCCCTGCCCTCGCCGCGCCCTGCTCCCTTCTGCAGGTGTTGCTCCGCCCTGAGCTGCGGTGCGACTAACTCCGGCGGCCCCGTCGCTTCTGCGGGCGAGCGCCGCGCGCCCAACCTCCTGCTTCGCCTGTCCTCTGCTCCGCCTCCATCGCCGGCGACCACGACCAGCACCCTCTCGTCGGTGAACCTCCGCCGCACGCTTCCCTCCGTCCCGGCCATCACCTCCCCGACGCCCTTGCTGCTGCTGCTAGACCACCGTCGCCTCCTTGCTGCTGGCATCCCGAGGCCTTGTGATGTTTTGTGTTGCTTCGTTTTGGATGCGCCAAGCTCCTCTCCGAACATGTACGACTACACCTGCTGATGCGTCAAGTACCTTGGAACGTCTACGACTACGCGGACTCGCCAAGTACCACGACGACCGTGTACCACTACCGTCGCCGTGTGCCACTACTTCCACTACCGTCACCGAAGACCCGTGTAACGGAACCGTCAAGTTCGACTACCTCCGCGTGTACCGCTACTTCTAATACCGCCCCCGTGAACAACTACTTCCACTTCGAACGCGTTCCGCCCCGAATGCACGCTTCGAAGGTATAACCCCGAGACGACGTCCGTGGACCGAATGCATGTGTGTTGTATGAGATGCTCGTGTTTGCACCGTTTCCGAGAGAGGTCTTTGCACGTTCCTCGTTTCCATACCACTAACCCGTGGGAGCCCGGAATCCGGGAGCACCCCACCATCCTTGCGCGACACGCTCACGCCCATTTCTTTTGCACCGGTATCTCCGTGAGCTACCGGAACCGATATGTTGCCGTGGAATCATTTTCGGATTCGTTGCCGTGGCACCCCTTTCTTCCACCACGGCGACAAATGCTCCTAATCATCTTCATGTCAACATTTTCATAAAATTGCATATAACTTACATCTGTCATTCGCATCATGATAACAACATTTAAAATGTCTAAAATTGCATTTGTATTAAATTGCTAAATGACATGAGGATTTTCCGGAATTGTTGTTTGTTGTTCCGGCCTCATTTAAACTTGCCTAGCTAGGTAGTCTTCATATGCTTCACCTCTTGCCATGGTAATCAACATTTAATATGGTCGAGTACATAATGAGAGAGAACTAAATAATTGATGTGGTGTTTCGTCAATATGCAACTCGTTGCATATTGAGCTCCATTTAATTTGTAGTTTTCTTTGTTGCATTTTCCCATGCCATGCCTCATTTAAACCGGACATGCATCATACTTGACTGTGCATCATGCCATGTGTATGTGGTGGTTGTTTACTATGTTGTTTGTTTCTTTCCGGGTTGCTTCTCTCGTTAGCTTCGGTTTCGTTCCGGAGTTGTGAGGATTCGTTCGACTACATCCGTTTTTCTTCTTCATGGACTCGTTCTTCTTCCTTGCGGGATCTCAGGCAAGATGACCATACCCTCGAAATCACTTCTATCTTTGCTTGCTAGTTGTTCACTCTATTGCTATGCTGCGCTACCTACCACTTGCTATATCATGCCTCCCAAATTGCCATGAACCTCTAACCTTTGTCACCCTTCTTAGCAAACCGTTGTTTGGCTATGTTACCGCTTTTGCTCAGCCCCTCTTATAGCGTTGCTAGTTGCAGGTGAAGTTGAAGATTGCTCCATGTTGGAACATGTTTATGTTGGGATATCACAATATCTCTTATCTTAATTAATGCATCTATATACTTGGTAAAGGGTGGAAGGCTCGGCCTTATGCCTGGTGTTTTGTTCCACTCTTGCTGCCCCTAGTTTCCGTCATACCGGTGTTATGTTCCTTGATTTTGCGTTCCTTACGCGGTTGGGTGATTTATGGGACCCCCTTGACAGTTCGCTTTGAATAAAACTCCTCCAGCAAGGCCCAACCTTGGTTTTACCATTTGCTACCACCTATCCCCTTTTCCCTTGGGTTCTGCAGACTCAAGGGTCATCTTTATTTTAACGCCCCCCCGGCCAGTGCTCCTTCGAGTGTTGGTCCGAAACGAGTAGACTGCGGGGCCACCTTGGGGAAACTTGAGGTCTGGTTTTACTCGTAGGATGTCTCATCCGGTGTTGCCCTGAGAACGAGATATGTGCAGCTCCTATCGGGATTTGTCGGCACATCGGGCGGCTTTGCTGGTCTTGTTTTACCATTGTCGAAATGTCTTGTAACCGGGATTCCTACACTGATCGGGTCTTCCTGGGAGAAGGAATATCCTTCGTTGACCGTGAGAGCTTATAATGGGCTAAGTTGGGACACCCCTGCAGGGTATTATCTTTCGAAAGCCGTGCCCGCGGTTATGTGGCAGATGGGAATTTGTTAATATCCGGTTGTAGAGAACTTGACACTTGACCTTAATTAAAACGCATCAACCGCGTGTGTAGCTGTGATGGTCTCTTCTCGGTGGAGTCCGGGAAGTGAACACGGTTTCTGGGTTATGTTTGACGTAAGTAGGAGTTCAGGATCACTTCTTGATCATTGCTAGTTCACGACCGTTCCGTTGCTTCTCTTCTCACTCTCCTTTGCGTATGTTAGCCACCATATATGCTTAGTGCTTGCTGCAGCTCCACCTCATTACCCCATCCTTTCCTTTAAGCTTAAATAGTCTTGATCTCGCGGGTGTGAGATTGCTGAGTCCTCGTGACTCACAGATACTTCCAAAACAGTTGCAGGTGCCGAGGATACCAGTGCAGGTGACGCAACTGAGCTCAAGTGGGAGTTCGATGAGGAACGTGGTCGTTACTATGTTTCTTTTCCAGATGATCAGTAGTGGAGCCCAGTTGGGACGATCGGGGATCTAGCAGTTGGGTTGTCTTCTTTTATTTTGGTTCCGTAGTCGGACCTATGTGTGTATCTCTGAATGATGTATGATTTATTTATGTATTGTGTGAAGTGGCGATTGTAAGCCAACTCTTTATCCCATTCTTGTTCATTACATGGGATTGTGTGAAGATGACCCTTCTTGCGACAAAACCACAATGCGGTTATGCCTCTAAGTCGTGCCTCGACACGTGGGAGATATAGCCGCATCGTGGGCGTTACAAGTTGGTATCAGAGCCATCCCCGACTTAGGAGCCCATGCTTGATCGAATCGCTGGCATTGTTGAGTCTAGAACAAAAATGTTTTGAGTCTTAGGATTATATATATCGGAGAGTAGGATTCTTTTTACTCCTCAGTCCCTTCGTCGCTCTGGTGAGGTCTCCTGACGTAGAAGTTTTGACTTTTCTCTCCTCAAATTTCACTAAAAAAAATTTAGGATCACGCGGGTATCTTGGAATCGTTCCGATGGTTTTGTGACGAGAACATTGTTCTTGGTGCCTCCTGACATTTAGGGGTTGTGGCAGTGTCCCGGGGAGTTGAGCTCCGAGGTGTTGTCGTCACAATTTTATCGTTGCAGTTCTGGAATACCTGAGTTTCGCCGACATCGAAATCTCTTTTATGCAGTTGTTGGTGAGATCACCTCGACGCCACCCAGTACTGGGGCGGGAGTTCGGGAGTATTGCCATAACTCGTATAACGGATGCTTTTCGAAGGTTGAGGTACACGATTTCTGAAGATTTCTTGGTTATGTGTTGACGGATGGATACAACTGGATCTAGGTATTGTTAGTTTGGGTGATATATTTTGTGTCCCCTGTATCCCCAACACCTGATTGCATAAACAGAAAGTTTCGGGAGTTTATAAGTGGGAATTCAAGTAGCTCTTAGGATATCTTTCCGACAGACGCATGATATGAGATTGGGGTTTGACGTCTAGTGGTCCGCCTGTACACGGTTGGTTTTACAGTGGTCTCGTAGTGTCTTAAAGAGTCCTTGGCTATGCCGACTCAGGGACGCTTCGTATGTCATGTGCACAGCCTTGTACATGATGGTGCTGTACGATCGAGCCCGTGTGGGCCCCACCACAAAAACTTTGGACGAAATCTCTATCATATGTTTGTTCCGGCTTATTTTGCAAGCCAATCCTTTGTTTTGTTTTGTTTTGTGGTATTCGAGTTGCTTCGAAGTCAAATATTGAATCCATACCTTCCCAAAACGGTGTTCTCATATTGCTATGTGAATACTAATCCTTCTTGATCATCGAGATCGTCATGTTAATTCTTTTCCAACCGGCGTGTTTCTCTTCAAGTGCATCCAGTCATTCCAACGTTCGCAAGATCAATTCTAAGCTTTTCTCAACGGTGTTCGTTTCATCCGACCCAAGTTGTCTTTGTTTTCCCACCCTCCCACCCTTTTTCTTTAAGGACTCAGATTTCTTAATCAAGTATCCTTTTTATTGATGCGAAGTCCCTTCATTCTTTTCAATCAATGTTCTTACCCGGTGGTTCTCATGAAGATGTTCTTCAAGTTTTTCATTCTTCATTCTTTTTCTTCTCCGGTGGACTAAATTCAAGCCTTCAATGTTGGTCACATTCCTTTCCCTGTTTCAAATGTTTTCTCATGCCGGTGTATCTCTTAATCATCCACCTCTTGCTATTCATGTTATTTGAAGTGCTGAAGATATCTCAGGAGACTCGCTTTTCCATTCCCAATCCGTTCAAGCTATCTCGAGGTTGTTATCTCTTTTGAGCCATTTAATTCAACCGGTGCAATGTCCTTTTCAAGTAATCATTTCAACGGTGTTTCTTTTGAGTGGGCCCTAACCCACAGGTTATTTTCCCAGGATCTTACCTGACTCTTCTAATTTTTCTGGAGTTATTCTCAAATTCATTTCAAAGTTTGACGTAAGAATGAGTTATCATCAGTCATATTTCTTCCCCAATATCGCTTTCAAATTCTTTTCATCGTTGGTTCAACCTTTCTAATTTTTCATTCCGGAGTGCCTCAATAATTCTTGGTGGTGTTTCGCATCATCATTCTCAACATTTGAAGACCGAAGAAGTATTTCTCCTAAATCTTGGTCCGTTCTCTTGAAGATTCATAGTTCTAGCTTATGCCATCCTCTCATAATTGTTTTCGATTGTGAGAATTATTTTCACCCACCCGGAGCATTTCACAAGTCTTTTCAGTTTGATTCTTCGGAGCCCATCACCTCAGAATTATTCATTCAAGCTTTCAGCTCTCGTTCTCCAAATCATACTGGTGCATCACTCAAATATCCTCTAATCAGTTCATGATCTCTTCGTTCTCGTGTATCTAAATTCTGTCAAGTATCTTCATTCATTTTCTAATTCTTTCCGTTGAATTGTGCCTTTGCTACTTTCATTTTCAATTCTCGCGGTGGTTCGTTCAAGATTTTCTCTTCCTTCGTTATCATATCAATTTATTCGTTGTTTCAATCCTACCGGTGTTTCGATGAAGACCTTCACAAGTTTGTGTTATATCTCTCTTAATCCTTTCTACGAGAATAAGTAGTATGACAAATCCATTGCTTGTCATCAATTAATTGGTGAAGGATGAGCATAATGTAATTCTTATTCTTGTTTCATCGAGTAAATTCAATTCCTTATTCCGGAGGTTCATCAAAATTCTTGATTTTATTTGTTTATCTTTCTTTCCGGAGTTCCAAGTTTTCTCGGTTATATCATTTCAAAGTTTCATTTTATCACTTCAAGGTTTCACCTTGTGTTTTCAACTCCTCTTTCTTTTATCATCCTTTTATTACCGGAGTTCTTCATGGAGGATCTACATGGTGCTTCATCAAGGATTCTTTTCATTCTTCAATTGTTCGTCAAGAATTCTCTCGGAGTTAAGATCCGCCAAGCTATACTCTAAAATAAACATGGTGTTCAACACATGTTTTGTTTTGTGGAGTCCAAGCATTCTTCATCTTGCATTCTGAAGTGCAATTCTTCCTACCTTATCATTTGAGGTGGTGTTATGTCATTCTTGACAATTTGAGTTCGCGTTTCATGATTTACATGTTGTCAAGAAGGAGATATTTTAAATCCACCAATCTCTTCGTTGGATTTATCTTGTGTCATGCTTCACCTAAAGCCTTCCCTAAGGAATGTTGCTATTATGGTGCTTATCAATGATCCAAGTTTTTCTCCTATCCTCTTGGTGAAAGAAGTTTTTCATTGCCTTGGTGCTCTCACTCAAACCAATGGCTTCCTTTAGTGGCCGTTTGTCACCTCATAATGTTGAGATGTTTCCATAAGCCCACTACAAGCTTTTTCTTTTCGTTGTTGGTTTTCCAACAACTCTGTTCAATCCTACTTCATAAAGATGCTCCTTAAAATTCATTTATGGTAGGAGATGTTGGTTTTAGTCTTTGTTCTATTCACTCCAACTATCTATCTATCATGCTTTGTTTTCGGAGGCGTTGTGATGTTGCTCTTTTCGACCAATCATCTTGTTTTGTCAAGATCATGTAATTTTTCTTTTCTTATCCGTTTAGCCGGAGCGTCGTGCCCTCTTTTCAAGTTCTTCCCATTCTGTCAAATTTTAACTCCCTTCTCAACTGGAGTGCTGTCTGAAATCTTTCTTACCCCTTGTGCCATTCTTTCATTAGTTCCGGAGGTAATGTGTTGTTGATTTCATCGAGTATCCTCTCATCTTGTCAAGATCATGTTCAATTCCTTCCATTTACAGTCGGAGTGCTGCCCAAATTATATCATTCTTATTCCTTCCTATCTTGTTTTAACTGGAGTGGTTTAAATATTTATCGTGTCAATTAACCTCAAGGTTCACATGGTGTTCCTTGTCTCTCTTTTCTACCGGTGTGCTTTCATATTCCTTTTGATCCGTTAAGCTCTTGTTTCATATTCTTCAACCTACAAAGGTTCTCGCAATGTTCCTTGTTCCTCTTGCTGAACGGAGTGTTGTAAATTTTGTTCACCTCCGTCGTGTCATTTCTTCAAGCTTTGCGATCTCTCAAGGTTCTTTGGTTTCACTCGTTTGTCAAAGAAGCAATTTGTTTTACCTCTTCCTCTACCGCTTTTCTCCGGTGCTGTCCTAGATCTCGGGACGAGATCCTCTTGTAGTGGTGGAGTGTTGTAACGCCCCGAGACCGACGCTTCAGAAGACTTCCTTATTTCGTGATCGCCGTGTGTTCCTTTTGGTGCTTGCTCTTTTATTTTTTGCATTGCTTCATGTCATCATGCCATCATGTCATTAAATCTTTGCATAAAAACCCAACTAAATAAATTGCATGGATCTTCGATCCATTTAAATCGAGGGAAATGCACATGGTGATTTTCTCTTTATAACATATCCTCCTAATACTTATGGAGCTATTATAAATATTCCATTAATTGGAGTCCACCTTAACACACGTGCAAAATTAATCCTATGCCTTTTCTGCTTTGCGTCGATCTCTCTAACCTTGCCTATATTTCTTTTCCCATTTATCGAGGCTCTTCCTAATTTCCCAACATTTTTGGACTCCTCAATGCCTTGAACTCTTTCAAACCATTTGAATTAAATTCAAATGAGTTTGAATTTAAATCTTCCAATCAGGCCACCTCTATTTTTCCTGGAACGAGCATATTTTTGTGAGTCCGGGAAAATTACCCGCATGTGCAAATTCTTTCCCTAACCCTATCTTTCTTTTTCTTCTCTCTATTACTTTTCTGCTAAAAGAGAAATAAGAGAGAGGGAGAAGAGAAGCCCAGCAGCCGCATCCCACTAGGCAAGGCTTTGGTCAATTTTTTCCTCTCCACTGGGCCGGCCTCTAAGGCCCAGCCGCCCTCACCAGCTTCCTAACCCTAGCCCTCACCACGCTCTGGCCCGATCCCCTCTCTCCCCTTCGTTCTCCTCCTGCCGCCGCACACACACGCACTCTTCGAGCAGAGCCCGCTCGATCCCCTCGCCTCCATCCTCCACGAGTCGGTCTCCCCGCCTCTGGCAACGGCCGCCGTCCCGTGCCCAAGCTCCGCCGCTCGCGAGCCTCCCCTTCTGCTCGCACCCTCCAGGGCGCTGCCTTGCTGCTCCCTCGCGCCACCATCTTCCTCACTCGATCTCTCCCTCGCGCCCGACGTCCTGCAGCACCAGGCCGGAGCCCCGTCGGCCTCCTCGCCGCCGTCGCGCCCCTTCCATCTCCAGCCACTCCTCTGCAGCTCCTTCCTCCACCACCGCGTCTTGGCCCTGCCCTCGCCGCGCCCTGCTCCCTTCTGCAGGTGTTGCTCCGCCCTGAGCTGCGGTGCGACTAACTCCGGCGACCCCGTCGCTTCTGCGGGCGAGCACCGCGCGCCCAACCTCCTGCTTCGCCTGTCCTCTGCTCCGCCTCCATCGCCGGCGACCACGACCAGCACCCTCTCGTCGGTGAACCTCCGCCGCACGCTTCCCTCCGTCCCGGCCATCACCTCCCCGACGCCCTTGCTGCTGCTGCTAGACCACCGTCGCCTCCTTGCTGCTGGCATCCCGAGGCCTTGTGATGTTTTGTGTTGCTTCGTTTTGGATGCGCCAAGCTCCTCTCCGAACATGTACGACTACACCTGCTGATGCGTCAAGTACCTTGGAACGTCTACGACTACGCGGACTCGCCAAGTACCACGACGACCGTGTACCACTACTGTCGCCGTGTGCCACTACTTCCACTACCGTCACCGAAGACCCGTGTAACGGAACCGTCAAGTTCGACTACCTCCGCGTGTACCGCTACTTCTAATACCGCCCCCGTGAACAACTACTTCCACTTCGAACGCGTTCCGCCCCGAATGCACGCTTCGAAGGTATAACCCCGAGACGACGTCCGTGGACCGAATGCATGTGTGTTGTATGAGATGCTCGTGTTTGCACCGTTTCCGAGAGAGGTCTTTGCACGTTCCTCGTTTCCATACCACTAACCCGTGGGAGCCCGGAATCCGGGAGCACCCCACCATCCTTGCGCGACACGCTCACGCCCATTTCTTTTGCACCGGTATCTCCGTGAGCTACCGGAACCGATATGTTGCCGTGGAATCATTTTCGGATTCGTTGCCGTGGCACCCCTTTCTTCCACCACGGCGACAAATGCTCCTAATCATCTTCATGTCAACGTTTTCATAAAATTGCATATAACTTACATCTGTCATTCGCATCATGATAACAACATTTAAAATGTCTAAAATTGCATTTGTATTAAATTGCTAAATGACATGAGGATTTTCCGGAATTGTTGTTTGTTGTTCCGGCCTCATTTAAACTTGCCTAGCTAGGTAGTCTTCATATGCTTCACCTCTTGCCATGGTAATCAACATTTAATATGGTCGAGTACATAATGAGAGAGAACTAAATAATTGATGTGGTGTTTCGTCAATATGCAACTCGTTGCATATTGAGCTCCATTTAATTTGTAGTTTTCTTTGTTGCATTTTCCCATGCCATGCCTCATTTAAACCGGACATGCATCATACTTGACTGTGCATCATGCCATGTGTATGTGGTGGTTGTTTACTATGTTGTTTGTTTCTTTCCGGGTTGCTTCTCTCGTTAGCTTCGGTTTCGTTCCGGAGTTGTGAGGATTCGTTCGACTACATCCGTTTGTCTTCTTCATAGAGTCGTTCTTCTTCCTTGCGGGATCTCAGGCAAGATGACCATACCGTCGAAATCACTTCTATCTTTGCTTGCTAGTTGTTCGCTCTATTGCTATGCTGCGCTACCTACCACTTGCTATATCATGCCTCCCAAATTGCCATGAACCTCTAACCTTTGTCACCCTTCTTAGCAAACCGTTGTTTGGCTATGTTACCGCTTTTGCTCAGCCCCTCTTATAGCGTTGCTAGTTGCAGGTGAAGTTGAAGATTGCTCCATGTTGGAACATGTTTATGTTGGGATATCACAATATCTCTTATCTTAATTAATGCATCTATATACTTGGTAAAGGGTGGAAGGCTCGGCCTTATGCCTGGTGTTTTGTTCCACTCTTGCCGCCCCTAGTTTCCGTCATACCGGTGTTATGTTCCTTGATTTTGCGTTCCTTACGCGGTTGGGTGATTTATGGGACCCCCTTGACAGTTCGCTTTGAATAAAACTCCTCCAGCAAGGCCCAACCTTGGTTTTACCATTTGCTACCACCTATCCCCTTTTCCCTTGGGTTCTGCAGACTCAAGGGTCATCTTTATTTTAACGCCCCCCCTGGCCAGTGCTCCTTCGAGTGTTGGTCCGAAACGAGTAGACTGCGGGGCCACCTTGGGGAAACTTGAGGTCTGGTTTTACTCGTAGGATGTCTCGTCCGGTGTTGCCCTAAGAACGAGATATGTGCAGCTCCTATCGGGATTTGTCGGCACATCGGGCGGCTTTGCTGGTCTTGTTTTACCATTGTCGAAATGTCTTGTAACCGGGATTCCGAGACTGATCGGGTCTTCCTGGGAGAAGGAATATCCTTCGTTGACCGTGAGAGCTTATAATGGGCTAATTTGGGACACCCCTGCAGGGTATTATCTTTCGAAAGCCGTGCCCGCGGTTATGTGGCAGATGGGAATTTGTTAATATCCGGTTGTAGAGAACTTGACACTTGACCTTAATTAAAACGCATCAACCGCGTGTGTAGCCGTGATGGTCTATTCTCGGCGGAGTCCGGGAAGTGAACACGGTTTCTGGGTTATGTTTGACGTAAGTAGGAGTTCAGGATCACTTCTTGATCATTGCTAGTTCACGACCATTCCGTTGCTTCTCTTCTCGCTCTCCTTTGCGTATGTTAGCCACCATATATGCTTAGTGCTTGCTGTAGCTCCACCTCATTACCCCATCCTTACCTTTAAGCTTAAATAGTCTTGATCTCGCGGGTGTGAGATTGCTGAGTCCTCGTGACTCACAGATACTTCCAAAACAGTTGCAGGTGCCGAGGATACCAGTGCAGGTGACGCAACTAAGCTCAAGTGGGATTTCGATGAGGAACGTGGTCGTTACTATGTTTCTTTTCCAGATGATCAGTAGTGGAGCCCAGTTGGGACGATCGGGGATCTAGCAGTTGGGTAGTCTTCTTTTATTTTGGTTCCGTAGTCGGACCTATGTGTGTATCTCTGAATGATGTATGATTTATTTATGTATTGTGTGAAGTGGCGATTGTAAGCCAACTCTTTATCCCATTCTTGTTCATTACATGGGATTGTGTGAAGATGACCCTTCTTGCGACAAAACCACAATGCGGTTATGCCTCTAAGTCGTGCCTCGACACGTGGGAGATATAGCCGCATCGTGGGCGTTACAGTAGTACCGCTCGGGTGGGCGGTAGTACCGCTTGTCAACATAAGCGGTAGTACTGCGCATCACCAGCAGTAGTACCGCCCAGTGAGATGCAACTACTAGACAAGAAGGCTTGGCTCAAAAAGGAACGAAAAACAAACGGCAAGAAGAGGAGACTAAGAAAAGGCAGAGAGAAAGGCAAGAGACAATGAGAACCAACCACAAGACACAACCTCTCCAAGGAGAGGGCGGTGGCTAGAGCCACCTATGTTTGAGTCAATTGGTATGGCACCGCGAAGAATTATCCTTGGGCCCATGACCAAAACTCGTCTTTGAAGCACAAGTACCATCAAAAATGTCTAATGGGAAAGAGTTGATCAATTTATGCATAATAAGGGGAGGAAGAGTTCATTGAGAGAACAACACTCCCCCTATGTCCATGCCTACACCTAAACAAGATAACAAGTTGAGTATGGTGGGGAGTGCAAGTGTTCAAGCAACATGGCTCGAATCAATGATATTTAGCTCATGCCTTAACTCGCGAAATCTTGCTTCATCCAACGGCTTCGTGAAAATATCTGCAAGGTTTCATGAGTGTTGACATAGTTGAGCTCGATCTTCCCTCGCCTAATATGATCCCGGATGAAGTGATACCGAATCTCAATATGCTTCGTGTTGAAGTGTTGCACCGGGTTGAGAGAAATCTTGATGGCACTTTCATTGTCACACCAAAGAGGCACTTTGTCACAAATGACACCGTAATCCTTTAAAGTTTGCCTCATCCATAAGAGTTGTGCACAACAACTGCCGGCCGCCAGATACTCCGCTTCGGTGGACGAGAGAGACACACAACTTTGCTTTTTAGAAGATGAACTTACCAAAGAGCAACCAAGGAATTGGCACCCTCCGGAAGTGGACTTCCTATCCACTTTGTCTCCCCCCCAATCGGAGTCTGAATACCCTACAAGCTTGAAGTTTGCTCCTCTTGGGTACCATAAGCCAAAGTTTGGGGTATGAGCCAAATATCGAAAGATTCGCTTGACCGCCACAAAGTGGCTTTCCTTAGGCGCGGCTTGAAAACGTGCACAAATTCCCACACTCAACATGATATCCGGTCTAGATGCACAAAGGTAAAGTAAGGAACCAATCATGGAGCGATATACCTTTTGATCCACCGCTTTACCATTGGGATCGATGTCAAGTTGGCACTTGGTCGGCATTGGAGTGGATGCCGGCTTGACATCACTTAGCTTGAATCTCTTGAGCATGTCTTGAGTGTATTTGGCTTGGTTGATGAAGGTCCCTTCTCTTCTTTGCTTTACTTCGAAACCGAGAAAGAACTTCAACTCTCCCATGGAAGACATATTGAACTTTGAGGTCATGAGTGCGGCAAATTCCTCATTGAAAGCTTTGTTAGGGGAACCAAAGATAATGTCATCAACATATAGTTGGCACACAAACAACTCCCCTTTGACCTTCTTAGTAAAAAGAGTGGGGTCGATTAGCCCAACTTCAAACCCACGATCTTGTAACAACTCGGTAAGGTGGTCATACCACGCACGTGGGGCTTGTTTAAGGCCATAGAGTGCCTTATCGAGTTGATACGCATGATCGGGAAACTAGGGATCCTCGAACCCGGGGGGTTGCATGACATAAACCAACTCATTAGTAGGACCATTAAGAAAAGCACTCTTCACATCCATTTGTTGCAACTTAAAGTTGTGATGATAAGCATAAGCAATCAACAAACGAATAGATTCAAGGCGTGCAACGGGAGCAAAGGTTTCACCGTAGTCGATACCCTCGACTTGGGAGTAGCCTTGTGCCACCAATCGTGCCTTGTTGCGGATGATGGTCCCATGAGCATCTTGCTTGTTCTTGAATATCCACTTGGTTCCAATGACATTGTGGTTCCCCGTTGGCCTTGGCACTAATCTCCACACCTTGTTGTACTCGAAGTTGTTGAGTTCTTCATGCATGGCATTAAGCCAATCCGGATCTTCGAGTGCTTCATATACCTTTTGGGGTTCCACACAAGAGACAAACGCGTGATGTTCACAATAGTTTGGTAATTGTCTACAAGTGCTTACCCCCTTTTGAATGCTTCCAAGCACATTCTTCATGAGATGACCCTTGGTGGAGAGCTTGGAAGCAATCTTGGTGGCACGACGCTCCAATTCCTCCTCGGTGGTGAGTTGAGGAGCGCTAACTTGATCATCTTGAGCGCCGTCTTGAGCTTGTTCTTGATCTTGAACTTGCTCGGAGGAGAGAACTTGACCTTGGGCATCACTTGGTGTGTCACCACCGTCTTGAGCATGATCTTGCCCTTGGTCTTGTTCATGAGGTTGAGGGCCTTCACTTTGTTCTTCGGAAGCGTGTGGGCCTTGGGTTGGTGATGGCTCCACTTGAGTGGAGCATTGTCCTTCTCCTTCGGCCACAAAGGGTTCCTCAATGGGTAGGATAAAACCAACACCCATTTTTCTTATGGCTTGAGGAGGAATTTCATCACTTTTATTCTCATCAAACTCCACGTTACACGTCTCATCAATAAGTCCTGTGGATTTATTGAGGACACGGTAAGCATGCGAGTTTGTAGCATACCCAACAAATATGCCCTCATAAGCTCTAGCCTCAAATTTAGACAACCGAACACCTTTCTTGAGAATGAAACACTTACACCCGAACACCCGAAAGTACTTGAGGTTGGGCTTGTTACCGGTGAGTATCTCATATGGAGTCTTGTTCAAGCCCTTGCGGAGGTAGAGCCGATTGGATGCATGACACGCGGTGTTGATGGCTTCGGCCCAAAAGTTGTATGGAGACTGGAACTCCGCCATCATGGTCCTTGCGGCATCCATCAACGTCCGGTTCTTCCTCTCCGCAACACCGTTTTGTTGAGGGGTGTAAGGTGCGGAATATTGATGCTTGATCCCCTCATCACTAAGAAACTCATCCAAGGTGTAGTTGTTGAACTCGGTGCCATTGTCACTTCTTACTGTCAAGATCTTTGCGTTGTGTTAACGTTGGGCTTCATTTGCAAAGTCAATGACGGTTTGTTGGGTCTCACTCTTCCTCTTGAAGAAATACACCCAAGTGTATCTTGAATAGTCATCCACAATCACCAAGCAATACTTCCTACCCCCAAGACTATCAAAGGATGGAGGCCCAAAGAGATCCAAATGAAGGAGCTCCAAAGGCCTCTTCGAGTAAATGAGAGTCGTGGGAGGGTGAGCCTTCTCATGAAGCTTTCCATCAATACAAGAACTGCAAGCACGATCTTTAGCAAAACTAACGTTCGTTAGTCCACGGACATGATCCCCCTTGAGAAGAATTTGCAAAGATCTCATATTGACATGGGCTAAATGGCGATGCCAAAGCCATCCCACGTCAACTTTAGCCATTAGGCATGTCGCGGTCTTAGTGGGTCACTCCGAAAATTTAATCACATAGAGACCGTTCTCGATCACGAGAGGGCCACGGTATCAATATCAAAGAAGGGGAAAAACCCATGATTGCAAGTTGACAAACAGAAAGTAAATTGTATGCAAGGGACTCAACAAGCATGACTTTCTCGATCGTGAGATCATGAGAAATGACAACTTTGCCGAGTCCCAATACCTTAGAAGACGAGGCATCACCCCACTCGACATTGGTGGGCATAGATGGAATCTTGTGCACATCCACCACCAAGTCCTTGCTTCCGGTCATATGATTTGTAGCTCCACAATCGAGCAACCATGATCCCCCACCGGAAGCAAACACCTACAAGAGATCAATGCTTGGTTTTAGGTACCCATTTTGTAATGGGTCCTTTGATGTTAGTAACAAGGGTCTTAGGAACCCAAATAGACCATTCAATATACTCATGAGGAGAACCAACAAATTTGGCATAAACATGCCCATCACTAGCACGACATAGCACATAAGAAGGATTAAAGTCGACGGCTTTGTTGGAAGGGGTGGCATTGCCCTTCTTGACACCGCCACCCTTCGCATTGTTCTTCTTCTCCTTGGAAGCACCCTCTACCTCCTTCACAAAAGTTTGCTTGAGAGGAGGAGGTCGTTTGGTCTTGTCATTCTTCTTCTTGTTCTTGGGCTTGGGTGCGAACCCAATCCCCTCCTTGGCCAGAACTTCCTTTTGATTGCTCAAAAGGTCGTTGAGGTTCTTCTCACCTTGTATGCATGACACAAGGCCTTTCTCAAGTTGCTCCTTCAACTTAGCATTCTTCTCAACAAGATGCACATGCTCACAACAAGGGTTAGTAGCATTTGCATTATCAATTAACACGATATGAAGAAAGGTGGCATTCTCCTTAGTTAGCTTCACTTGGAGTTGATCATGAGACTCCTTGAGGCTAGCATGAACACCCTTCAAGACTTTGTGAGCCTTGTCGAGAATGTCAAACTCCTCTTTGAGTCTAGCAAGATCAACCCCAAGCTTTGCCTTCTCGGAGTTTAGCACATGAGACACAACAAGAGCATGATCAAGATCTTTCTTTAACTTAGCATGATCATCGTTGTATGACTCCTCAAGAGCCAAACGAAGACCATGCTCTTCGTCAAGAGCACTTGAAAGATCCGAAATCTCATCGGCATAGTCACGACTATGCCCCTGCATCTTAGAGATGGTATCTTCGTGAGCCTCGATCATGTCATTGGCTTCACCAAGTTGTTCCAAGAGAGCAACGAAGTGCTTCTTGGATTTACCCTTGAGTTTACCCATGAAGGTCTCAAACTCATTTTCCTCCACATTTGTCCCCTCATGTTCATCAATGCTATCTGTCGAAGAAGGATGATTAATGATGGTAGTTTTGATGTTGGGGGTTACCTTGTTGGTGGCTTTAGCCATGAGGCACTTGGCGGTGATGTTCTCATTGGGTGAGTCGAAGAGAGACATCCGTGGAGTCATCATCATCATCATCCTCATTGTACTCTTCTTGTACCACCAATGCCTTGGGAGGAGTCTTCTTGGTGAAGTTGCTCTTGTTGGGGAATGACTTGGCCTTGTCCTTTCGGATGAGCTTGCCACCATTGTCTTCCCTCTTCTCGTAAGGGCACTCCGCAACAAAGTGGCTCACATTGCCACAATTGAAGCAAGTCCTCACTCGTTGCTTGCCCTTTATGCCACTTGAATTGTTCTTGTTGAAGTTTGGCCTTGTGTTCTTCTTGCTCCAAAATTGCCTTCAAGCAAGAGCCATGTGTTCATGATAGGCATACTTCATATCTTCGAGGTTGCTCTCCTCTTCTTCCTCTTCATCCTCTGCCTCCATAC
The DNA here is from genome assembly GCF_002575655.3 of Aegilops tauschii subsp. strangulata. Lineage (NCBI taxonomy): Eukaryota > Viridiplantae > Streptophyta > Magnoliopsida > Poales > Poaceae > Aegilops > Aegilops tauschii. The sequence goes on from NC_053036.3 coordinate 284,925,506, forward strand.
TAACCTTGGCCTTTAGAGCAAGGTTGGGCTTCTTTACTCTTTGAGAGCGAAGAACCGCATTGTCGGCGGTCTTGTCCAAGATGCTCATAGCAACGAACTCATCCAACACTTCACTTGAGGACAAGGTGTGGAAGTCCGGCCTTTGACGAATGACGGAGGACATGGCTTTGTGGTAGGGCATCATTGCCTTGAGGAATTTGCGCTTGATCCAATTGTCATCCATGTCCTTACTTCCATCATCTCGGAGAGAGACCACGAGTTTGGTTACTCTCCGAAAAAGCTCACGAGGTTCTTCATCTTCTTTCATTGCAAACTCATCGGCTTCATCTTGCACCACTTCATAGTTGGAGCGTTGAATGCTTGCGCTTCCCCGATAGAGGGAAACCACTTGGGGCCAAGCATCTCTGGCCACGGTGTAGGGCCGGAGATGAGGAAGATCTTCGGGTGGATTGCTTCTTGGATGATGAAGAGAGCATCTCATTGAATTGATGATCCACGACTTCTCTAGGAGTGATGTTACTTCGTTCATGCGGATAGAAACCTTCTTCAATGATTCTCCAAAGGTTAGTGTTCACATGATTTAAATGACGCTTAAAACGATAGACCCAAGAATCAAAATCTACATTCTTCTCAATCTTAGGGGCCGGGCCGGCATGATTCAAATGAGTGGAAGGAAGCGGTCCACCATAGACAAGTGGAGGTTCCACATGGGCAAAGATGCCGGTGCCATTTTTACCACTAGAAGAAGGAGCTTTCTCGCTAGTAGCTTCCCCTTGTCGGAGGTAGCATCCGTCACCTTGTTGGCGGGATCACCCACTTTCAACGGTGCGGTGGAAAGTTTAAGCCCTTCTAAGAATTTATTAAACATGCTTTCGACCTCGGTAGTCATGGAGGTTTTCAATGTGTCCAACGCCATATTGAATTCCTCACGAGAGACCGCGGTTCCCCCATCTCCCGTAGACGAGACCGGATTCACACCGGAGTGCTCCTCCACACCGTCTACGACGTCAACCATACTCTTCGGATGGTAAAGTCCTTAATAAAGAGACGAGGCTCTGATACCAATTGGAAGGATCGATATAGTTGACTAGAGGGGGGGTGAATAGGCAACTAACAATTTTTAGCTTTTCTTTACCAATTTAAACTTTGCATCAAAGTAGGTTGTCTAGATATGCAACTAAGTGAGCAACCTATATGATGCAATGACAGCAAGCACACAAGCAAGCAAGGGATTGAACACAAGTACGCTTGCGAAAGTAAAGGGACGAGATAACCAAGAGTGGAGCCGGTGAAGACGAGGATGTGTTACCGAAGTTCCTTCCTTTTAAGGGGAAGTAAGTCTCCGTTGGAGCGGTGTGGAGGCATAATGCTCCCCAAGAAGCCACTAGGGCCACCGTATTCTCCTCACGCCCTCACACAATGCGAGATGCCGTGATTCCACTATTGGTGCCCTTGAAGGCGGCGACCGGACCTTTACAAACAAGGTTGGGGCAATCTCCACAACTTAATTGGAGGCTCCCAACGACACCACAAAGCTTCACCACAATGGACTATGGCTCCGTGGTGACCTCAACCGTCTAGGGTGCTCAAGCACCCAAGAGTAACAAGATCTGCCAGGGATTAGTGGGGGGAATCAAATTTCTCTTGGTGGAAGTGTAGATCAGGGCCTTCTCAACCAATCCCGAGCAAATCAACAAGTTTGATTGGCTAGGGAGAGAGATCGGGCGAAAATGGAGCTTGGAGCAACAATGGAGCTTTTTGGGGGAACAGGTGAGTCAACTTAGGGAAGAAGACCTCCTTATATAGTGGGGGGAACAATCCAACCGTTACCCCCAAAACAACCCCGCAGAGGGCGGTACTACCGCAGGAGGCAGCAGCACTACCGCTGAGCATAGCGGTACTACCGCTCCCCCGGGCGGTACTACCGTGAAGTTTAGAGGGCAGGAGAGAGACAGACCCGAGCGGTACTGCCGCGGTGGTAGGGCGGTACTACCGCTCATGAGCGGCACTGCCGCTCTACTGCCACTGCAAAGTACCACACAATCCGACACGAGAAATGACCCCTCGAGTCGACGCGGTAGGGGCCTGGTACCGCAGAGGTACTACTGCTGAGGACCTACCGGCGGTACTACCGCTGCGGAGCGGTACTGCCGCCTGTGACCCCTAAGCGGTACTACTTCTGGGTACCGCGGTACTACCGCTGAGACCATACACAGCCCAAAGAAAGGGGAAAGAGATCTCCATTGAAGCGGAAAGGCTCAGAGGGTGTAAAAGGATGTGTACGTGTTGATTCCACCCTAGCCTTACCAAAGCGGACCCCCTCTTGATAGAACGGTGACTCCTACGAAACTAGTCCACCAAAAAGAAGCGAAAGAGCTACACCGTCTTGAATGACACTCCGAGGGGAAAGTAATCGTCTCGTGCCAAAGGATGAATCTCTGAAATGCTCAAAGCACACGATTTGTCCGCAAACATGTTGTCATCAATCACCAAAACTACATCTAGAGAGATATGCCTTAACACTTGGGCTAGAATGGATGATGTGAACTACCTTGTTGAAGAAAATGCAATGGATGATTTTTGCTTATCGTCGGAAATGGATGGGACCCATGGTAGGACCACTTTCGAAGATGATCCTGAACAACAATTACCGAGAAGGGCAGCCCATGGGAAAATGGCACAATGGCGGTGCAAGCTAGGAACAAAATGCAAATGTTGGAATGTTCCAACCATCATATCTGCCTGAGATTCAGATCTGGTTCGTAATACGATACTTCAGACTCAACATGTCTGAAAAGAAGAATTGCAACACAAATTGACGAGATAACGTTGCGAGATTCTCGGGAAATGAACTATGATAGCAAGCTCCAAAACATGAGCTGGTTCTGCTACATACATGTGAACACGCTGTCCAAGACAAGCATGACCACGTAGAAGTCTTACAACAAACACTACCGAGTTCTGGTTGGGAAGCATCATCAAGGAAATCGGAGTCTTGTGCATGATCTAGAATTAACACAACAAACTCCTTTTCCTTGAGCAAATCAATCAGTGGCTTGGTGTGCTAGGAAACACATATGGAGTGGAGGCGGCCAACCTATCAAACCATAGAGTACTTCGCACATATGCGTGACTAACTTGGGATGATTCCAAAGGAAGCAAAAACAAGCTTTCTCGAATTCACGACAGCAACTTACATCAAGTGCACGTGAATTAGAGGAAGTCACTTCCTTCATCTAAACGTATACCTCATGAGCGGAACATGAAGGCAATGCTTACAAAGTTTCCAATGCTAGCTTTAATGTTCATCATGAATCATGGAGGAGATAAAAATATTGCGGATGGGCTCAACAACAATTCATCCAGATTTCCATGAGAATGGAATTCCACAACTATGTGAACAATGCGATAGCATTGGTCAGAACAAAAGATATAACGGTGTATGCTCAAGGAAAAAACCACCAGTAAGACAACATTACAAACATTGTTGGTTCAGATTTGATTTGACGATAGCCCACAGTCAAATCAAAGATTAGATAAGATAATAGGTCCAACAACTGATCATGAGGACCAATCGATGAAGATAGCATCTTACTTCAACACACACAAAAAGATATCCCTTAGTGATGAACTAAGTCAGACAAGCTTCCATCTTCCAACTCTCCAAGTTGTTGTTTTGCTTAACCAACTAGCTTAGGGTATCCAGCAGAGATTCTTGGAGAAGGGGTGGTCTAGGGAAAAACCATCTTGATCACGAACTCAACATAACAGCCAGGGAACAACCTGGTGATACCTCCGAGAACATATTCGGAAAATCACGAACCACCGATATGTTATTAAGCTCGGGAGTAATCTTGCTTTCGAGACAAGATGATGTGATCAAAAGAGCAAGGGATTCAATCCTAACTCAAAGATCTAAGAGTGCACCAGAAATAAGGACAAGGTAGGACGATCAATCCTAGAATAGTGATTAGGTAACCAACACGCTAAGAATGATATTAATGTCCATTAACTACCTAGTAACATGGTTGCTAGGAGTATTGATTTCACACATCATGGTTCACTTGTCGGTATTCCGGTTGCAACAACACGGGACCGAGGAATGAATAATGATGGCGAGAAGTATCACTGTATCAAGAGTTCATAGGATGGTGTGCAATTCCCATGATATTCTTGATATAAAGATGGTAATACTCCAAGGTAGAACAGAACAAAAGCTGGATTGGCATTTTGATCTGTGACCCAATCCTAGATATGGATAAGGTACTGGAGTTTGTTTCTCCTAGTCATGCTGAAATAGAATGGCTTGACAAACCATAGGAATAATGGACACCGATGAACACAAATGCACGACATTCTCTTGACTATCAACTGATAGGCTAAGGTCGGAAAACAACTAAAGAGGGACAACTCAAAGGAACATATGATTTTCTGAGTTGTGGATGCATAGATTAGCATGTCGAACAAGTTCAACATATTTCTTCCGGATAACCCATGCAGAAAGGTAAGGTTGGCAGAGTCACGAATATAATGGAGAACTTATCAAGAGCACTTTGGTTGCGATTTTTTGGTTCAAAAGAACTTCTGCCATGTGTAGTTCATGGTATTTGGAAGAAGGAAATACCACAGACCTCGAGGACTATCGCAAAGGTTACTTATATCCTAAAGGAACTAGCAAACACTATCAACATGAATGGGTAGGGTGAAACTCGGGTTCAAGAACCCAGGAATAGAATGCCTACTAACTAAGTGGCATCACGGGATTCTTTCGAGAATGATGGCCAGAATCATCACACTAGGAACACAAAACATGGCTAGATTAGTAGGTGATCCTCTAAGACACATAGGGTCATAATAATAGCTCCAACATATATGTCGAGGCAACAGAGTACCTCAACTCACCGATTAGTGTGGTTAAACTGGCCCAAAGAAACATCGGGAACGGAAAGAAGGGATTTGCAAATGCATCAGACTATTTAGAAACCTGGGATGACTCGGATAGCATAACGGCTGTAAAAGCTCAAGATTTGAGACATCCTGCAAAAATGGTGGCATAACTACTCAACATCATAATATCACGGTTCCGATATCAACTGTCAACACACAGGAGTAGCAGGAACTGAACTGAGGCTTGAATCCAACAATCATATAAGTCTACGGATTAGTAACACGTGATCCTGATAGAAAGACGAGAAGCCTAGTTCTTAATCCCCGCAGAAAAGAAGAGGGTGACTCGGATCAGAAGGGCATAAGGTAAAGGAGTAAAAAGAGCCTTATGTTCCCTTCCACAATCAATTCCCCTATGTAACTACAACATTTTTAGACTCAACTTCGACCAGTTTGGCTTGGTAATCCTACAGGCAGTCAGGCTCTGATACAGGAATGAAGAAGGACACATGCTGGCCAGCCTAAGTGTTCCGGAGCAGTAGCAAGCTACCATGGCTCAGTGGAAGCACTAGGAGACATTTTTCCCGGTAAGAGAGGTTACCAAGAATAAAAAACTAGGTTGTTGGATCCCACACATACCAAGCATTTCAATAACATATACACAATATGCCCGATATGTGCAAATACAACGTGGCATCACAATGAAACTCTATGACTCAAAGTATTTATTCATAAGACCTCGAAGAGTCAGATATTACAAACATGGGTCACATGACCCAACATACAGAGCATACAGGCAACGGAAGCATAACATGTCTAAGTAGAAACAACTACAAATGGAAAAGGCTGAGAAGCCTGACTATCTACACGACCCTCCCAAGGGTACAAGATCGTAGCTGAGGTAACAAGCTAAACGTCGAAGTCCACACAGATCTACTAGTGAGACTGTAGTCTCTCTGCAGAAACATAAATTAAGCAAATGTGAGTACAAATGTACCCAGCAAGACTTACATCAGAACTAGCTACATATGCATCAGTATCAACAAAGGGATGGTGGGGTTTAACTGCAGCAAGCCAGCTTTGACTCAGTGGCTATCCTGAACTACGTCTGCAAGTAACTCTTTTGAGGTGGCGCACACGAGTCCACATATTCACCAAATCAATACACCACTATGGATCCGCTCCCGTCTCCCTACGAGAACGCCATCCATAGCACTCACGCTTATCTTGCGCATTTTAGAGTATCCACTTTCACTTGTATATGAACTGTATAGGCAACCCAGAAGTCCTTTACCGCGGACGCGGCTATTCGAATAGATCATTTATAACCCTGCAGGGGTGTAGTTCTTCACACACGCTGTCGCCACTTACCACCATGTACACATCGTGTACCTTGGCAACCTTCAGGCGGAAGCCTGGCAAGGGAGTCGGCCACGACCTAACTAAGCACAAAAGTCTCTAGTCTAGGTTTATCGCCTATTCGAGTTCCATCCGCAAGGAGTCTGGCCGGGGTTTCGCACACGGCCCCAAACGATGAGAGCAGGGTTCCTGAGTGTAAGTGCATCTAGTGCCCCTTAGTGATTTTGGTGTATTGAAAACTTATAGGTTAAGGAACTAATGTGTTTATGAGTGTACACAGGTCTATAAGTCTATGAGGAGTTTGATATTTACAGAGAAAGTCGACCCCTAAAAATGAAGTTCTTTGACTGAAGACTTCGGATTTCTGAAGACTTTGAAACTGAAGAAATTGGTGTGACCTTGAAGACTTGGTATTCATTCGAGGAACATGAAGCGTGAAGACTTTAGTTTTCGTAGTTTCATTTTGTCTTTCTTGAGCCATAGGAAACACCATACTGTTAAAGGGGGTCGAGGAAATACTAAGGAAAAATTTCCATGTGATGCTCAACTCAAAATCCTACACCTACCAATCCCTTCGAGTGAAGCCATTGGAAATCTCATACAGTTCAGTCAATTTCTTTAGTGACAGAGATGAAGTTCTTCTGGTCGCTGAGGAATTTGTTCTGACTAAGGAGTTAGGAATTCGCCAGTGCAGATTGCCTACACAATGAGGAACATGATAGCCCTGAGGAATTTGAGCCTCAAATTTCCGACCGTTGCTGTGCTACGCACTAGCTGTCCCAAAATATCTTATCCACCTAACGGTCATATCATTGAAGGGCATTTATGTCTTATCATGTCGGGCTGCTCCCTAGGCTATAAATAGCCGCCCCCTACAACCACTAGCTGGCTGGCTGCTCCGAGAGAAACTAACACTTGTCATTTGAGAGCATCCCATCCTCCGAGGACTTTGAGCGAAAATCATCGAGTGAGGAAAACCCAAACCCAAACACCTACAAACCCAAAGTGATTGAGCATCACTGAAGAGATTGATCCTGCGTGGATCCGACGCTTGTTACCTTTGAAGACTGTGCTTCTTCCAGACGGTTAGGCGTCATGGTCTAGAGCATCCAAGAGGAATTGTGGATCGCCGAGTGACCGAGTCTGTGAAGGTTTGGAAGTCACCTGAAGACTTACCACGAGTGATTGGGTGAGGTCTGTGTGACCTTAGCTCAAGGAGAATACGGTGAGGACTGTGTGTCCGGGACTGTGTTCCACAGGTTTAAATACCTAGCCGCTCCAACCAGACGTACAACTGAGACAGCAGTTGGAACTGGTCTACCAAATCATTGTCTTCACCAAGCTTACTGGTTCTATTTCCTCAACTCCTTCATTTCCTCATTTCAGTTGTTGTGTGCTTGTTCATATCTGCTTGAAGACTTTGACTGAAGACTTTCTCAATTTCTTCAGTTTAATTTCTTCAGTCTGTTTGTCTTCATCCTGTGTTATCCTGTGATTACGCTTTCTGTACTCTGTGATTGTCTTCATTTCATGATGATGACCATGCTTGTGTTCTGTTATGTTTACTTTTGAGTACTTATTCCGCTGCTAGTAGTTCTTCGCTAAGGAATTTTCTCACCCGCAAATTCCTGAGTGAAGAATTCATAAAAATCGCCTATTCACCCCCCTCTAGTCAATATAACACACTTTCAATTGGTATCAGAGCAAGGTACTCCCTTGTTCTGTGTGATTTTGGTTTAACCGCATGGAGTTTTAGTTATGTCGACCACAGGAATGAAGACTGTGTCATGCCCCATCTTTGACGGTCACGAGTATCCCAAGTGGAAGGCCATGATGAAGAAGCGCCTCATGGCAATGAACAGCAAGCTGTGGACCGTCACTGAGATTGGTCTGACTGATCTGTGCAAGATGGCGGAAGCTGATGACATTCGCAAGTACACTCTTCTCAACCTCACGGTGAAGGACGTCATCTGCTCCTGTCTGTCTCAAAATCAGTTCAGGAATATCATGCATCTCGATCATGCGAAGCTTATCTGGGACCGTCTCTCTAAGGTTTATGAAGGTCATCAAACCCGTCATGACCCTTGGTTTGAGGACTTCAAGGAATCTCTCAAAGCGATGACATTCGAACCAGAATCATCATCTTCTGCACCATGCCTTATGGCAAAAGATGCTAAGGTAACTGAATGCTATCTATCTGAATCCAGTCATGATGAATCTGGTGATGAATTTGGACCCAGCTATGTAAAACTTGCTTCCCTTGCCACCAAACAACAAAGAGCTTTGGAAAAAGTTCAATACATGCTAAATAAGAGTGATGATATGTTGGGTGAAGAAATGGATCAGTCGAAAGCTTTGGCTGAGAGTCTTCAGAGACTTCAGTCTAAGTTTGACAACCTTCAAGGTCATCATAACACTCTCTTATCTGATCATTAGAAGCTTTCTTATGAATTTCTTCAGAGAAAGCAAGATCTTGAGAAGCTAAGAGTGAGTTATGAAGATCTTCAGAAGGAGCGCGATTCATTACTTGCTCAACAAATCAGTGTTGCTCAGGAAGAATTTGTTCCTCCATGTTTGAAATGCATTGAACGCGAATCTGCTAATTCTTCACCTGAATGTTCAAATGCTTCTAATGCTACAAATTCTTCAACTGTCTCTGCTATCACTAATTCCTCATCTGAGGACATTGCTAGTATCACTGATGATGCAGGGCTGAAGGAATTGTACATGACAGGCATGTACAAAAGCCTCAAAGGGCATCATACTCTTTGTGATGTGCTTAAAAAGCAGATCCTCAACAGGAACCCTAGGAAAGAGGGTATTGCCTTTGAGAGGAAACTCAATGCTGATGGTACATATTGGAAGCCTGAGCAGTACCCCAAAACCTCATGGGTTGCTGCAAAGGGACCTCCAGTTGATCCATCTAATCTATCTGGCTTTACATGTGAATCTCCTCATTCTTCTGATGAGTCATTTGACTCCAACTATAAACTGTTCAAAAATCAGAATGGTGAAGTATTTGCTAGATATGTTGGCACTAACTACAGGAACGGTTCCCCTATGAAGAAAATATGGGTTCACAAAAGGTACCTTGAAAGTTTTCAGGTGAATGTCCTCATGACACCACCTGTGAAGAATAGGAACCCCAGATCAAATTCTTCATATGGACCAAATTCTTCATATGGATCCAAGTCCTCATACGGACCAAATTCCTCACGTGGATCAAATTCCTCAAAAGGATCAAAGTCCTCATATGAATATCATCGTGCTAACAACTCTGTTTCGCAGGGAAGAGCTAATGGCTATGAATATGAGCATTATTCTTCTAACCATTATGTTCATAAGTCCTCGGAGAATTTCTCTGCTTATTCATATGCTTATCCTAGCTCCTCTTATGTGGAACGAAATGGACTCGCTTCTATGCCGCCTTTCGCGTATGGAGCTCGCAGAGTGATGAACTCTTTGCCACCCCTTCAGATGTGGGTGGTGAAGAAAAAGAACTAATCTCTTATGCAGGGTTAGGTCTCCAGACGTGCGTAAACGTCTGAAGAATTTGCTGGAGACCTGAGATTGCCTGAAAGGACGCATGCTAATCATGAAGAAATGAACTTTCATTTCTCACGTCCTCATACTGCTTTATCTGTTCTATTGCTTTATGAAATTGATCTGATGAATTGATGTCATATTCTTCACCGATGAAGTATATGAGTTCGTAAGCTGCACTAATTCATCTGCAGGATGATCAACCCAAAGCCACTGAGTGGGTCCTCGATAGTGAATGTACAAATCACATGACTGGTGACAAGAATCTATTGATGGATGCTCCCTTATCTCCACCGCATATGAAGCATATCATCTTCGCTGACAAAGGCAAAAGTCAGGTATCGGGCCTAGGTAAGGTTGCGATCTCAAAGGATCGACACATGGACAAAGTCATGCTTGTCGAGTCCTTAGGATATAACCTCATGTCTGTCTCAATGCTTTGTGATCTTGATATGGTTGTTGTCTTTGGCAAGTATCGTTGTGTTGTGATCATGGAAGCTGACACTTCCAAAGTCTTCGAAGGCTTTAGGAGAGGAGACTTGTATATTGTTGATTTCTCTTCAGGACCACAACCAGCCGTGTGCCTACTTGCAAAAGCTTCAGAAGGCTGGCTATGGCATCGACAACTTGGTCATGTAGGCATGAGGAATTTGCACACGCTTGCAAAGAAGAAGCATGCCATTGGCATTGAGAATGTCAAATTCCTCAAGGATCACTTATGCGGAGCCTGTGAAGCTGGAAAGATGACCAAGGCCAAGCATCCAGCAAAGACTATCATGACTACTACTCGACCATTTGAATTGCTTCACATGGATCTTTTTGGTCCTAATCATTATGCTGCAGTTTCAAATGAAGCATCTCAATATGGCTTTGTTATTGTTGATGATTAGTCTCGTTACACATGGGTACACATTGTTACTTACAAACATGAAGTGCAGGAAGTCTTCAAACGATTTTCCTCGCGGGCTTCAACCAACTTTGGTGTGAAGATCAAGCATATCAGAAGTGACAATGGAACTGAGTTCAAGAATTCTGGTCTTGATGACTATCTTGATGAACTTGGTATTACTCATGAGTTATCTGCTCCTTATACTCCTCAGCAGAATGGCGTCGTGGAGCGCAAGAACAGGACTCTTGCTGAGATGGCTCGCACTATGCTTGATGAATACAAAACGCCTCGTCATTTCTGGATTGATGCAATTGATCCTGCGTGCCACATCATCAACAGAGTATATCTTCACAAATTCTTCAAGAAGACTGCCTATGAAGTCCTCACTGACAAGAAACCCAATGTGAGTTAATTCAAAGTCTTCGGTGCTAAATGCTGGATTAGAGATCCTCATCACAACTCTAAGTTTGCACCGAAAGCACATGAAGGTTTCATGCTTGGTTACGGAAAGGACTCACACACCTACAGAGTCTTCAACAACGTTCTTCACAAGGTTGTTGAAAGTGTAGATTTGCGGTTCGATGAAACTAATGGCTCGCAAAGAGAGCACCTACCTTCTGTGATAGATGAACCAGCACCTGAGGAATCTATCAAGTTCAAGGCTACTGAGGATGTCATTCCTACCGAAAAATCTGCTGAAGAATTCCTACTGAGAACGTGAAGAACGTCGAGCTGAGGCGCCTGAAGAAAATGGTGCTGAAGAAAATGCTGATCAAATTCCTCGACGACAACCAGCACATTCTCGCATTGCAAAAGAAGTGCAAATTGAGAAGATCATCGATGACATTGAAGCCCAGGTCCTCTCACACGCTCAAGAGCTTCACATTTATCTAACTTTTGTGGGCACTTTGCTTTTGTCTCTATCACAGAGCCCGCTAAGGTAGATGAAGCATTTCTGGAGCCTGAGTGGATTCAGGCCATGCAAGAAGAATTACATCAGTTCGAGCTCAACAACGTCTGGGAACTGGTCAAACGTCCAGATCCTCGCAAGCACAATATCATTGGCACAAAGTGGATCTACCGCAACAAGCAAGATGAAAATGGCCTTGTGGTGAGGAATAAGGCACGGCTTGTAGCTCAAGGCTACACACAGGTTGAAGGAATTGATTTCGATGAAACTTTTGCATCCTGTTGCTAGACGTGAGGCTATTCGCATATTACTTGCTTATGCTAACCATCATGATATCACCTTGTATCAAATGGATGTGAAAAGTGCATTCCTCAATGGTAAGCTTGAGGAAGAAGTATATGTTGCTCTACCCCCAGGTTTTGAAGATCCAAAGCATCCTGAAAAAGTCTTCAGACTCAATAAGGCCCTCTATGGCCTCAAGCAGGCCCCTTGGGCGTGGTATGATACTTTGAAGGAATTCCTCATGAAGAAAGGCTTCAAACCCGGTTCACTTGACCCTACTCTGTTCACTAAATCTTATGATGGTGAACTGTTTGTGTGCCAAATATATGTTGATGATATTATCTTTGGCTGTACTGACCAACGTTACACTGGCGAATTTGGTTATATGATGAGAGAGGGATATGTAATGTCCATGATGGGAGAATTGAAATTCTTCTTAGGTCTTCAAATTCGTCAACAGCGCAATGGCATATTCATATCTCAGGACAAATACCTCAAGGATGTACTGAGGAAATTCGGCATGCAAGATTGCAAAGGGGTCAAAATTCCAATGCCCACAAATGGCCATCTATGCACTGATGAAAATGGTATTGACTTCATCAAAAGGTATACCGCTCCATGATTGGTTCTTTATTGTACTTATGTGCATCTAGGCCAGATATTATGCTTAGTGTTTGCATCTGTGCCCGATTTCAACCTACACCGAAGGAATCACACCATAAGGCTGTGAAGCATATTCTTCAATATCTAGCTCACACACCAACACTTGGATTATGGTACCCCAAGGGCTCGGCTTTTGATCTCATTGGATATTCTGACTCTGACTATGCTGGTGATCGTGTGGACCGCAAGTCAACATCTGGCACATGCCATTTCCTCGGAAGATCTTTGGTCTACTGGTCCTCGAAGAAACATAACTGTGTATCACTGTCTACTGCTGAAGCTGAGTACATTGCTGCTGGTTCTTGCTATGCTCAATTGCTGTGGATGAAGCAAACTCTCAAGGACTATGGCGTCAACCTGAAGAATGTGCCTCTCTTCTATGAAAATGAGAGTGCCATCAAGATTGCTCACAACCCAGTTCAGCACTCGAAGACAAAGCACATTCAGATTCGTCATCATTTTCTTCATGATCATGTGTTGAAGGGCGACATTTCTATTGAGCATGTGAAGACCGAAGAACAGCTAGCCGATATCTTCACAAAGCCCTTGGATGAGAAGAGATTTAGCAAGTTGCGGTGTGAGCTAAATATCTTAGAATCTTCGAATGTTCTTTGAAAAGGACACTCATCCTAACACTTATGCAAAAATTGATGACTTAGATGTGCAACATATGAAGAAACGTTTTTCTTCAATCAATGAAGACTAACACTCTAAGTGTGAAGAAATTAACGAAGAATTTGATTCTCAGAGCCCTACGACAATTGTATGCGATGTCTGAAATCATCATTCTTATACAGTGGGTCACGCCACCACCAATAGTTGAAAATCTTCAATTTGAGTTTTTCCTCAGTTTTTGAAATTCCTCAGTTGTTCGTGTTCTTCAACTTTGCATTGTCTTCACTGTTTCCGTCGTTTTTCTTCATTGGGTATATACATATATGAGTTTATGTCCTCTACAGCATTCACTTATTGCTAATTCTTCAAGTTGCTATTACTGCTAAGTGAATGTGATCGGACCCTTCCCCCTCTATGCTAAACTCAACCCAATCTATTCACAAATTCTTCATGTGCGTTCTATTTGAAACTTGTTCAAAATCTTCACTGTGTCCTTGTCAGCTGAAGAATTTGCGAATGGAACTTTTTACTTATCCTATCTAAATTTTCGGCTTTGCCGCTCAAACCGTTTCGCATCCCATGAAATACTTATCTATTCACCCACGATCTCACACGATCTCCACTTCTCGGTACGTGGGTGACACATGTCAAGCGAATGAGAAGGGTCAGGGGCACATTCGTCCAAATTCTTCGGGCGAGCAATTTTTCACCGTGGCTATAAATACCCCTCCCCTTTCTCACTTCTCCTTTACTCCGCTCGACCCCACCCTAGCTCGAGCTTCTCAAACCCTAGCGCCGCCACTACTTCATCGTCGCCGGTGAGGAAGAGCTTCACTGCCTCGACCTCGTTGCCGTCGTACTCGCGCCGGCCGCGGATTTCTTCACTCCGCCGCCACCGTAGCTGTCTTCCTCAGCCGAGTTAGGGCATGGAAGATTTGCACTGACGAACTTCACATCTCCACTTCCCAGTTCGTCGTGTTCTTTGTCCAGGGCAATTAAAAGTAACTTTTACTACCCTCTTTGATTCAAATGATTACTAGAAAATCTTCAAAGGTGTTTTTTTCTTCAATTCTTCACACACTAAACACCTCATGTGTCATCTGTTCTTGATTCATTTCTCTAAGCTATATTTTTCTTCAAGATTCCTCAATTGTGTGGATTTCTGATCTGTACAACTCTGAAACCTAAGACAAAGAACGCTTAGTGAAATTCTTCAAGACTCATCTGGTCAAAATTCCTCAAACTTGTTCTTTTTGAAAAACCTTCTGAGAACGCATATGACCTCTCCAAATTCCTCGCAACTATACTCTATTCACAGGTACTCATGTCCTGTAACATCCCAAATTTTCAATTTGGAATGTTATACATAGATCATCATTTGCATATCATGTTTTGTTGCATTTTGGCAAATCCTCGATAAATCCTAAGCAACTCAAGGACCCTCGTAGAGAGTTGGGGATTTTCTCGAATTTTCTTATTGGATTTTTCAAACGAGGATTGGGATCTTAATTATTTTTCTCTCCGGAAAATATTTCATTTTAATAAACGAGAGGAGAAAATATGACTTCTCCAAAACTATTGAAATACTGGAGGAAAACTGTTAAAATCATTATTTGAAATTTATTTGGATATTATTTGCAATTTTTATTGCATTTAAAAAATGCATGTTTTAAAAATATTTATTTTTGATTTTAAAAATGTTCACCCTATTCTAGACTTTTTAACTAGACGGGAAAAATTTATTTCATATTTTTCTGATTTTTATTTATTTTTCTACGCAATATTTTCCGCGGAACTTTAAAAAAAAATACGCGCCTGCGCCAACTGGGCCGAAGGCCCAGCCGACGGCCCGCCCGCGGCCTCTCCTCCTCCCGCACGGAGCCGCGCCGCCGAGTCCGGCCGCCGCACGCCATCGCCGGCCGACCCCTTCCCCAAGTCGCCGCCGCCCCTCCCCTCTTTATATACCCCCCTCTCTTCTCTCCTCACCCGAGCCGCCGCCGCCGCCCGCATCGCCCGCCGCCGCCGCCCGCATCCCGCCGCCGCCGCCCGCCGCCGTTGCCTCGCCGCCCATCGCCGGAGTCCCGCCGCCGGAGCCCCTCGCCGCCGGAGCCCCGCACCCCGCCGCCCGAGCCCCCGCCCGTCGGAACCTCGCCTGAGTCCCGCCGAGGTACTGCTGCCGCCGGCCGTTCTCGCGTTGACCGGTTTTCTGAAAAAAAAAACCTTTTGTTTTAAAAAAACCCTAGATCGGTTTTTTTTTCGGTTTTCTTATTTCACGAGCGTTCACCGAACCGTTCGTTTTAACGAACGCGTTCGTCGGTTTTTCTGTTAACGAACGTCCGTTATTTAACCGTTCGTCCGTTTTTCTTTTTCGTCGGATTTTCTCGTTATTTTCTCAGATTCGATTTCCGATCGAATTTTCGAATCTGTTTAACTTCTCGCTCGTTTATCGGAATCAGGTGATTCAAGTGCCTAGAGTTTCGTCTCGAAATTCTCTTTCCGTTTAACCTACTCAAACAAGTTTTTGCTACAGTAAAATTTGACCTAGATCCAGATTAGCAAACGAAGTTTCTTTCTTTCGCCGTTTGACTTTCGTTGCTTCTTTCGAGTTGATTCTTTTTGCAAACCGGAGTTCTTAAGTTGAACTTTCTGGTTGGATCTTTCTTTTGAGTTTTACCTGTGCATTAGTTGAGTACTGATTGTATGCTTGTTTGTTTGCGATAGAGTACCCGGAGTGTGCCGCTTGTTACTTCGACTCGCTAGGTTTTGCGGATCATCAGCAAGGCAAGTAACACTTTGATCATACCCCGTTCATACCCAGTTTTATTGCATTAGATCTATTTCCTCAAACACATTGCATGATTAGGATCTAATTAAACTGTGGGTATTGGGAAGTAGTTGAGGTAGTACCTATTACCTATTTCATTGTCAAACCCTTGGGAGTTACTTCTACGTTGCTTTTATTATTGCCATGCTGTGCGTAGACGTGGATTGGGTTTGAGAGATATTCATGACAGATGTGAGTGTTTAATAATGGTTCAACTTAAGGTGGCAACTAAAAACTCACATCCGGGTGGATTGAGGCACCTGGAGAACCCAGTGTTGTCTGTATGTATAAGGTCCGTCACCCAGGCTCAAACGGATCATAAGATTATTCATGCTAGAAACTTCCGTGTGCAGCCGCAAGCTATTATGGGCTCTAGCATAGCTGAGTAGGTTACAGGATCTCTTGAAGAGGTGGACTAGCAGATGTAGGGGAAAGTAGGTGTACCGGTCCATCCAGAGTAGAGAGTGACTGTTTCTGAAAGACTGTGTCCCGGTCATCCGTTTCTCAAACATCATGCAGTGCGAGAATCAAGCGGAGGCGATCGAGTCTTGTGGGGAAAAGTGCACAAACCTCTGCAGAGTGTACAAACTGATCATGATTAGCCGTGTCCTCGGTTATGCACAACTTGAGTATCTAGTACCTGGATTATCATTTGTATCTCATCACCGTGATACTTTTAAATAATTTTGCTGGGTTAATGATGATACTTAATTGGGATTGAGTTGGAGGTACCTTCTCAATGTTTCAACCACCATGATAGTTAAATAAAATTTATTCCTTTGCAGTAGGATAAAATTGGCTTTTCGCAAAACTGTAACCATAGAGCCTTTCCACCAGCCATATATGCATGTAGTATAGCCTTATCATTGTTCATTATTCTCTATGTGTTACTTTGCCAGCATATTCTATGTGCTGACCCATTTCCGGGCTGCAACGTTTCATGTTGCAGACTTTTCAGACGACGACTAAGGTGCCTTAGGTCGTGGTCTTATACTCAGTGATGCCGCTGGAGTTGATGGACTCACTTTTCTTCCAAGTCTTCCGCTGTTATCGTTATTAGATGGCCTTAAGCCATGTTTATCATACTTAATCTCTTTGGAGATATTCGATGTAATAAGTGTGTGATTGCTACTCTGTTATAAATCCTCCATTTGTACTGTGCGTGTCAGCATTACTGATCCAGGGATGACACTGGTGCACAGCAGCACAGGCCATTTGAGGTCTGGTCGCTACAAAGTTGGTATCAGAGCACACGCTGACTATAGGACACGACCACTAAGCTTAAGCCCTAGAAAACTTCTCTCTTCTCATTTCTGACCCCTCTCCACTTTCTACTCTTTTAGAAATGGCGAATGCAAGGAGCAAGTTCATGCAACCAGATGAAGACACGCCGTTTGGACGACATTTGAAGGAAGTCACCAAGTACTTGAACATAGGAATACCAAGCGTCACCGGAACCTACAACGCTACATTACCCGAAGAGGAGAGCTGGAAGATTCAAGCTATCATTCCAGGAAGAACGTTTGCGCCAATTACGGAACCCATAAGATTGGTTTTCGAAGCACCAACTTGGAGTTTAGGGAAGAGCATGGCCGCACACATCGCCATGGGACGCATTGGAGAAGTCTATCACCAGGAGCTTAAGGATACAATTTATCAGATTTGTGGACGTCGAGACGCGCAATGGGAGATGATCAAGACCAAGAAGGATGGATCAATTGCAGCTTTCATCCAGGAACAGAACCAACATATTAGACGCCAGGAGAATCAGATATGCACGGACAAGGAAGAACTGAAGAAGGCATTCACGAAGATCAAGGAACTCCAAGAAGAACTCAAGACTACACGCGAAGACTATTTGGAAGAAATCAACGCACTAGTCGGGAAGATTGACGACCTGGAGAATAAGATTGGAACATTCGTGGGAAATCCAGTGCCGAAAGCAGAAGTCGACGAATGCACTTGTCCGGATAACTACATCATCATCGACGACACCGACTCGGAACCAAGTGAAGACGAATGGATTGATGAAGCTGGAGCAGACATCATGGAGTCTTCAACGGATCAGAATTTTTAGTAGACTACCATATCAGTAGTAGTTTTCCCCCATTTAGTAGTATAGCTCAAGCACTTTGTAACGCTAGTTAGACCGATTGTTTTGCCTTGCTTGGATTGATTGAGTGATATTGATTGAATTTGTCTCATGAGCATATGGGTAGTGTTTTCTCTCTAGACCTCATTCTATTCTTAATTATCATCTTTTCTAAACCTATCAGATGCCTCCGAGACGCGACCCCGGATTTATTTTTCTGCCAGAGATCACCCAGTTGATTCAGCAACAGAATGCCCTGATGCAAGTGTTAGTGCAGAACCAAGGCAACAACAACAACAACAACCCACCGCCACCACCACCTGTTGACCACTTAGCCCGTTTCTTAAGGCTAAACCCGCCGGTGTTTTCCAGTAGCACCGAGCCGATTGTAGCAGATGATTGGCTCCGCAAAGTTGGAAGGAAGTTGACCACTGCAGGATGCACAGATGCGGAAAGAGTGCGTTTTGCCGCACATCAGCTTGATGGACCCGCAGCATCATGGTGGGCGAATTATACAGCCACGCACCCTATTGACACTGTCACATGGGACCAATTTCAACAAGCTTTCCGTACAGCTCATGTTTCAGCAGGAGCTATGGCTATGAAGAAGCATGAGTTTCGCAACCTACGCCAAGGAGGACGTACCGTACGCCAGTATGTGGAGGATTTCAGTAAGTTAGCACGTTATGCACCAGATGACGTTGCTACGGATGCAGCCAAGCAGGAGAAGTTTCTGGAAGGATTGAATGATGAGCTGAGTATGCAGTTGATGGTAGCAACTTTCAACAACTACCAAGAGCTGGTAGATAGAGCTCTCATGATAGAAGGGAAGCAACAGCAGATTGAAAACCGTAAGAGGAAGTATGGACAAGGGAAGTATAATTCTGGAGCCCAGCAGAAGCCACGATTTACCCCGAAGCCGGGAGGACAGTTTCAGCATACCCATGGAGGAGGTAGTTCGCACAACCATAATGGCTCCAAGAATGGTAATGGGAATGGAGGAGGAAACGGACAGAACCGCACCAACCCATCTACCCCAACCAAGAGAGATCTAAGTCACATTACCTGTTTCAAGTGCCAGAAGACGGGACATTACGCTACTGATTGTCCCGAAGCCCAAAATGGAAACGGCAATGGAAGCTCTGGGAAGAAGCCGAACCCGTTCAACAAAGGACATGTGAACCACGTGAGCGTGGAGGAGATTGAAGCTCAGCCTGATGCAGTAATAGGTAAGTTTTTGGTTAAGCCATTTACTGCAACCGTTCTTTTCGATACTGGTGCATCGCATTCATACATATCAAGGGTATTCGTAAACAAGTTTAAGATGTCCACCCAAGTTCTCAAAAGCCCCATGTTAGTAACCTTGCCAGGAGCAGAGTATATGGCCACCCAAGGATGTTTTAAGATACCATTGGCCATTGGAAGGCATGTTTTCCCCTCAGACCTCATTGTTTTGGAATCGCAAGGGTTGGATGTGATTTTGGGAATGGACTGGCTATCGTTGTATGGAGGAAACATCGATTGTGCCAGCAAGACAATTTTGCTTACCACCCCGGAAGGAAAAAGGATCAAGTATGTATCCAGGCATATGCCGAAGAGGACTCAAGTGAATTCCTTATCAGGAGTTGTACAGGAGGAAGTACCAGTGGTGAAGGATTATCCGGATGTATTTCCAGATGAGTTGCCAGGCATGCCACCAGATAGAGACATTGAGTTCTTGATTGAACTTTTGCCAGGCACAGGGCCAATATCTAAGAGACCGTACAGGATGCCCGCAAAGGATTTGGAGGAAATTAAGAAGCAGATCAAGGAGTTACTGGATAAAGGCTATATTCGCCCAAGTTCGTCACCTTGGGGATCACCAGTACTTCTAGTAGAGAAGAAAGATGGATCGCTGAGGATGGTTGTTGATCACCGAGGATTGAATGAAGTGACCATCAAAAACAAGTACCCACTGTCGTTGATCAATGATTTGTTTGACCGCCTGCAAGGAGCTAAAGTATTTTCCAAGATCGATCTACGATCAGGGTACCATCAGTTGAAGATTCGAGAGCAGGATATACCCAAGACAGCATTTACCACCAGATATGGATTGTATGAGTATACCGTTATGTCATTTGGACTGACTAACGCACCGGCCCATTTCATGAACCTGATGACAAAGTGTTTATGGAGTTTTTGGATAAGTTCGTCGTGGTGTTCATTGATGATATTTTAATCTTTTCCAAGGATGAAGAAGAGCATGAGGAGCATTTACGATTGGTACTTGAGAAGCTCAGGGAACATCAGTTATATGCCAAGTTCAGCAAATGTGAGTTTTGGTTGAAGGAAGTTGGATTCCTTGGACATGTTATTTCTGGAGAAGGAATAGCAGTAGACCCTGCCAAGGTTGACACAGTGACCAGTTGGGAATCGCCCACTACAGTTGGAGAAATCCGGAGTTTTCTTGGACTCGCAGGATACTACCAGAGATTTATCGAGAATTTCTCAAGGATTGCTAAGCCCATGACTGAGCTATTGAAGAAGGACACCAAATTTAATTGGACTGAGGAATGTGAAGCTAGTTTCCAAGAGTTGAAGAAACGATTGGTTACCTCACCAGTGTTGATTCTGCCAGATCAACGCAAGGACTATGAAGTTTATTGCGACGCTTCTCGTCGAGGACTTGGAGCAGTGCTTATGCAGGAAGGAAGAGTTGTTTCATATGCTTCACGACAACTTAAACCCCATGAGAAGAATTATGCTACGCATGATTTGGAATTAGCAGCCGTGGTGCATGCATTGAAGACATGGAGACATTTTCTCATCGGAAACCATTGTGAAGTGTACACGGATCACAAGAGTTTGAAGTACATTTTCACGCAGAAGGAGTTAAACCTCAGACAGAGGAGATGGTTGGAGCTCATCAAAGACTATGATATGAGATTGCATTATCACCCCGGAAAGGCTAACGTAGTAGCAGACGCGCTGAGCCGCAAGAGTCATGTCAACACCATCATGACAGGAGAGTTACCTCAGGAGTTAGCCGAGGACTTACGCGAGCTATGCTTGGAGATAGTCCCTAGAGGCTATTTAGCGACATTGGAGATTCATTCTACCTTGATGGAAAGGATCAGAGAAGCTCAGAAGACAGACAAGGTGATTGAAGAGATAAAGGAGAAGATGAGCAAAGGAAAAGCCAAGGGATTTCGTGAGGATGAGCACGATACCTTATGGTTCGAGGACCGCGTATATGTGCCAAATGATCCGGAGATCAGGAAGTTGATTTTGCAAGAAGCCCATGATTCACCGTACTCGATTCACCCAGGGAATACCAAGATGTATTTGGATTTGAAAGATACTTTCTGGTGGACCGGAATGAAGAAGGATATTGCGGAGTTTGTAGCAGTTTGTGATGTATGTCAGAGAGTGAAGGCAGAGCATCAGAAGCCAGCAGGATTGTTACAGCCATTGTTGATACCCGAATGGAAGTGGGATAAAATAGGCATGGATTTTATCACAGGATTACCCAGGACTCGTTCAGGCTATGACTCGATATGGGTTGTAGTCGACCGTTTGACGAAAGTGGCTCATTTCATTCCAGTGAAGACCACTTACACCAGTGCTAGCAAAGATATACATGACCAGGATAGTATATTTGCATGGAGTTCCGAGGACCATTGTATCAGACAGAGGAACCCAATTTACCTCGAAGTTTTGGAAGCAGTTACATGAAACATTGGGAACCAGGCTGGAATTTAGTACAGCATTTCACCCGCAGACAGATGGACAGACCGAGAGAGTCAACCAGATTTTGGAGGACATGTTGAGAGCATGTGCACTAGATTATGGATCAAGTTGGGACGACAATTTGCCATATGCGGAGTTTTCTTATAACAACAGTTATCAAACCAGTTTGAAGATGGCCCCTTTCGAAGCTTTGTACGGAAGGAGGTGTAGATCATCGTTGTTGTGGGACGAAGTTGGAGACCGTCAGTTGTTTGGACCAGATTTGATTAAGGAGTCTGAACAGAAAGTGAAGTTGATTCGCGATAGGCTCAAGGTAGCCCAGTCCAGGCAGAAGAGTTATGCTGATTCTAAACGCAAGGAGACAGTTCACGAAATCGGAGACAGAGTGTATCTTCGAGTGTCACCACTTCGAGGAGTGAAGCGCTTTGGAGTTAAGGGAAAGTTAGCGCCCCATTTTATCGGACCATACAGAGTGTTGGAACGTATGGGAGAAGTTGCCTATAAGCTGGAATTGCCCGAAGGATTGTCTGAAGTTCATGATGTATTTCATGTTTCGCAGTTGAAGAAGTGCCACGCAGAAATGGCTGAGATACCACTGAGAGATACTGTGCCACTAGAAGCGATTCAGCTGGAAAGTGATTTGACCTATGAGGAGAAGCCAGTTAAGATTCTCGAGTATGCCAGCCGAGTTACCCGCAGCAAGGTTATCAAGTTTTGCAAAGTTCAGTGGAGTCACCACACAGAAGATGAGGCCACCTGGGAGCGAGAGGAAGATCTACGGAAAAACCACTCCCACCTGTTTTCTAGCCAACCCGAATCTCGAGGGCGAGATTCATCTTAAGGGGGGTAGGTTTGTAACATCCCAAATTTTCAATTTGGAATGTTATACATAGATCATCATTTGCATATCATGTTTTGTTGCATTTTGGCAAATCCTCAATAAATCCTAAGCAACTCAAGGACCCTCGGAGAGAGTTGGGGATTTTCTCGAATTTTCTTATTGGATTTTTCAAACGAGGATTGGGATCTTAATTATTTTTCTCTCCGGAAAAATATTTCATTTTAATAAACGAGAGGAGAAAATATGACTTCTCCAAAACTATTGAAATACTGGAGGAAAAATGTTAAAATCATTATTTGAAATTTATTTGGATTTTATTTGCAATTTTTATTGCATTTAAAAAAATGCATGTTTTAAAAATATTTATTTTTGATTTTAAAAATGCTCACCCTATTCTAGATTTTTTAACTAGACGGGGAAAATTTATTTCATATTTTTTTCTGATTTTTATTTATTTTTCTACGCAATATTTTCCACGGAACTTTAAAAAAAAAATACGCGCCCGCGCCGACTGGGCCGAAGGCCCAGCCGACGGCCCGCCCGCGGCCTCTCCTCCTCCCGCACGGAGCCGCGCCGCCGAGTCCGGCCGCCGCACGCCATCGCCGGCCGACCCCTTCCCCAAGTCCCCGCCGCCCCCTCCCCTCTTTATATACCCCCCCTCTCTTCTCTCCTCACCCGAGCCGCCGCCGCCGCCCGCATCGCCCGCCGCCGCCGCCCGCATCCCGCCGCCGCCGCCCGCCGCCGTTGCCTCGCCGCCCGTCGCCGGAGTCCTGCCGCCGGAGCCCCTCCCCGAGCCCCGCACCCCGCCGCCCGAGCCCCCGCCCGTCGGAGCCTCGCCTGAGTCCCGCCGAGGTACTGCTGCCGCCGGCCGTTCTCGCGTTGACCGGTTTTCTGAAAAAAAAACCTTTTGTTTTTAAAAAAAACCCTAGATCGTTTTTTTTTCGGTTTTCTTATTTCACGAGCGTTCACCGAACCGTTCGTTTTAACGAACGCGTTCGTCGGTTTTTCTCTGTTAACGAATGCCCGTTATTTAACCGTTCGTCCGTTTTTCTTTTTCGTCGGATTTTCTCGTTATTTTCTCAGATTCGATTTCCGATCGAATTTTTGAATCTGTTTAACTTCTCGCTCGTTTATCGGAATCAGGTGATTCAAGCGCCTAGAGTTTCGTCTCGAAATTCTTTTCCGTTGAACCTACTCAAACAAGTTTTTGCTACAGTAAAATTTGACCTAGATCCAGATTAGCAAACGAAGTTTCTTTCTTTCGCCGTTTGACTTTCGGTGCTTCTTTCGAGTTGATTCTTTTTGCAAACCGGAGTTCTTGAGTTGAACTTTCTGGTTGGATCTTTCTTTCGAGTTTTACCTGTGCATTAGTTGAGTACTGATTGTATGCTTGTTTGTTTGCGATAGAGTACCCGGAGTGTGCCGCTTGTTACTTCGACTCGCTAGGTTTTGCGGATCATCAGCAAGGCAAGTAACACTTTGATCATACCCCATTCATACCCAGTTTTATTGCATTAGATCTATTTCCTCAAACACATTGCATGATTAGGATCTAATTAAACTGTGGGTATTGGGAAGTAGTTGAGGTAGTACCTATTACCTGTTTCATTGTCAAACCCTTGGGAGTTACTTCTACGTTGCTTTTATTATTGCCATGCTGTGCGTAGACGTGGATTGGGTTTGAGAGATATTCATGACAGATGTGAGTGTTTAATAATGGTTCAACTTAAGGTGGCAACTAAAAACTCACATCCGGGTGGATTGAGGCACCTGGAGAACCCAGTGTTGTCTGTATGTATAAGGTCCGCCACCCAGGCTCAAAGGGATCATAAGATTATTCATGCTAGAAACTTCCGTGTGCAGCCGCAAGCTATTATGGGCTCTAGCATAGCTGAGTAGGTTACAGGATCTCTTGAAGAGGTGGACTAGCAGATGTAGGGGAAAGTAGGTGTACCGGTCCATCCAGAGTAGAGAGTGACTGTTTCTGAAAGACTGTGTCCCGGTCATCCGTTTCTCAAACATCATGCAGTGCGAGAATCAAGCGGAGGCGATCGAGTCTTGTGGGGAAAAGTGCACAAACCTCTGCAGAGTGTACAAACTGATCATGATTAGCCGTGTCCCCGGTTATGGACAACTTGAGTATCTAGTACCTGGATTATCATTTGTATCTCATCACCGTGATACTTTTAAATAATTTTGCTGGGTTAATGATGATACTTAATTGGGATTGAGTTGGAGGTACCTTCTCAATGTTTCAACCACCATGATAGTTAAATAAAATTTATTCCTTTGCAGTAGGATAAAATTGGCTTTTCGCAAAACTGTAACCATAGAGCCTTTCCACCAGCCATATATGCATGTAGTATAGCCTTATCATTGTTCATTATTCTCTATGTGTTACTTTGCCAGCATATTCTATGTGCTGACCCGTTTCCGGGCTGCAATGTTTCATGTTGCAGACTTTTCAGACGACGAGTAAGGTGCCTTAGGTCGTGGTCTTATACTCAGTGATGCCGCTGGAGTTGGTGGACTCACTTTTCTTCCAAGTCTTCTGCTGTTATTGTTATTAGATGGCCTTAAGCCATGTTTATCATACTTAATCTCTTTGGAGATATTCGATGTAATAAGTGTGTGATTGCTACTCTGTTATAAATCCTCCATTTGTACTGTGCGTGTCAGCATTACTGATCCAGGGATGACACTGGTGCACAGCAGCACAGGCCATTTGAGGTCTGGAGGATAGAAAGGAGATGGGCAAGAGAGTGGAGGGAGTACTGGTATGTAACTCCCAAGTACATGAAGAAATTCGAACTCAATCCTCCATGCCCAAGACCTCCATTGGCACCTGGCCAAGAAGCAGATCCCACTAGCCTCAAGTGCGGTGAGGATTATCCTGATGAATGGGCCAAGCGCCAGGCCAAGTTGGCTAGACAAGCCAGAGAAGCAGTGAGGAAATTCAATGAAGACTCTGCTGTTGCTGCTGCCACTGCTGAGGCCTCTGCTTGCAAGCCGAAGAAGGCCATGGCAAAGAAGCCTGCACATAAGCCAAGTGGTGCACCTTCAATGCCCTCAAGGCCGAGTTCCTCAGCAATGCCCTCACGGCCAGATTCGTCAAAGCCCTCACGGCCAACTCCTCAAACTGCTCCTGCTCCTCCAAAGTCCTCAGCTCCTCTGCCAAAGTCTTCGGCTACTCCGACCAAATCCTCTGCACCTGTGCATCTCGCCACGTGCCAAAGGACAACAGGCATCTCTATTGCCTTAGGAGCTTCTGCTAGTTCCTCAGCTGCACCAAATTCTTCAACGGGACCCTCTCTGCTGAAGACAAAGGCCCCTGCTGGACGAGGTTCTCGCCCAAGTCCTCACAAAAAGCAGGTCGCCTTCCAAGTGCCGTCTGATGAAGACGAAGCTGATGTTGATGAACTTGCAGAAATCATCAGAGATAGGCAAGTCAAGGCCGCTAGAGCCAAAGGCACGAATGTGCCTCTTCTTTTGGATCCCAAGTTGACCCTCGATTACATTGATATCTGGCACAAGGACCCCAACACTCCTATGCCTGATTTCAAGCTGACTCCTGGCCAAAGTCATATGCTGTCTGCCTTCATCCAAGAAGAAAAATGGAAATATAAGAAGGCCAGGCAGCTCAAGAAAGCACAATACAGGAAGGAGCGCTTCCTGAAGAAAAACGTTGTCTCTATGACAACTGAAGAACTTGTCACTATTCAATCTGAGACCAAGAAACTCAGTGATGAATTTGACATATACCGTGCTGACTGGCTTGGAGCCAAAGTCAGATTTGTGAAATTGACGGATAAATTCACCTCAAATGTTGCAGCCCCAATGCAACAAGAAAATCCTCAAGCTGAAGCATCTGCTCAGCCTACTGAAGAAAATGCTAGCACCGCTGATGACAATCAGGCTGCTGAAGAAAATGTAAGTTCCAGGGCCGATGACTGCATTCCAGCTGCTGAAGATATTACAAGGGCAACCTCCAGTGCTTTAGATGAAGAACAAGCCAGGCCATCTGAAGGTTCAGTTGATGTGCCTGAAGAAACTGAAATTGCCAGGGCATCCACTAGTGGTGCGCCTGAAGAAAATGAAGAAGTCAGGGCAACTGCATCAGTTGTGCCTGAAGAAATTCAACCAAATTCCTCTGCTCCTCCTACGCCTACACCAACTCCGATCCTTCCATCTGTATCAGATGTGAAGAAGACCAAGGCTACAGAGCGTGCAGCAGTGAAGAAAAGGAAAGCATCAACTTCATCAGATTCTTCAGCTCCGAAGAAGATGAAGCCTTTGACCAGCTCATTTACAAATCCCATTGATGCTATTCCTATCTCAACCATGCCATCAAAGGACCTTGTTCCTTTTGATGAAGATTATGTGATTCCAAGTGGATCTGATGAAGACATTCCCTCTGCTGCTTCCTCAGAGCAGATGGATGAAGAAATTGAAGCGGATGCATGTCGGGACCCCGATTCCAAGTCACACCGATCTAGCCTGTAACACCTCATATCACTTTGCAGCCTCACGCATGGTACTCCCACGGGTGTCGCCTTACCATGGCCCGGGACCGTTTGCGCCTTTTGGCTCACGTATATGACAATGTCGCTAGCATCCATATGACAGAGAACCCGGGCCGACATGGCTAGTCGTGAACCCAAAGCGGCACTAACGTATGGGGACAGGCATACATGAATCAACATCGAACGTGTCGGTCAGCAGCGTGCGAATCCGGGCTGTAGCACTGGTCTAACAGGACTCCGGGAACCCGGGCTGTAGCAGGCTAAGCAGGACTCCGGATGTCACCGCGTGACATTTCCCCGAAGGGACAGACACAGGAACGATATGGAACACATGCCGGCCAGTCAAGTGTCCAGAGCAGTAGTGCTGGGCTAGCAGGACTCCGGTGAACCGGGCTGTAGCGGACTACTATGGCTCAAGGAGGCACTAGACTACATTTCCCCATAAGAGAGGCTGCTAAGGATAGACAACTAGATTGTCGGATCCCACACATACCAAGCATTTCAATCATACACACAATATGCTCGATATGTGCAAATACAATATGGCATCACAACAAGACTCTACGACTCAGAGTATTTATTCATTAGGCCCCGAAGAGCCAGATATTACAAACATGGGTCTCATGACCCAACATTCAGAGCATACAAGTCAAAGCACATGCGGAAGCTTAACCTGTCTGAGTACAGACATCTATAAATGAAAAAGGCTGAGAAGCCTGACTATCTACCAGATCCTGCCGAGGGCACAAGATCGTAGCTGAGGTATCAAGCTAAACGTCGAAGTCCACACGGAGCTACTAGCGAGACTGGCGTCTCTCTGCAAAACATAAAATAGGCAAACGTGAGTACAAATGTACCCAGCAAGACTTACATCAGAACTAGCTACATATGCATCGGTATCAACAAAGGGGGGTGGTGGAGTTTGACTGCAGCAAGCCAGCTTTGACTCGGTGGCTATCCTAAACTATGACTGCAAGTAACTCTTTGAGGTGGCGCACACGAGTCCACATAATCACCATATCAATACTCCACCATGGATCTGCTCCCGTCTCCCTACGAGAACGCCATCCATAGCACTCACGCTTATCTTGCGCATTTTAGAGTATCCACTTTCACTTGTCTATGAACTGTTATAGGCAACCCAGAAGTCCATTTCCGCGGACACGGCTATTCGAATAGATGATGTTAACCCTGCAGGGGTGTACTTCGACACACACGCTCTCACCACTTACCGCCGTTTACACGACATGTACTCGGCAACCTTCAAGCGGAAGCCCAGCGAGGGTGTCGGCCACAGCCTACCTAAACACTCAAGTCTCTAGTCCAGGTTTATCGCCTATTCAGGTTCCATCCGCAGGGAGTCCGGCCGAGGTTTCCACATACGGCCCCGAACGATGTGTGCGGGGTTCCGAGACACCAAACGGGCGCCCGGCATGCCCGGCCACGTGCCTACCGCATCACAGCCCACCCCTCCGGTCAGCGCTGCCCACGGCCTCCAGCATACTACAAACACCAGAAACTACTTGCAACTCCTGGACAGAGGACAAGGGTGATTAAGAAGCCGAGAGGATCCATTGGTTTCGGGCCCAATGCATGGTAGTAACTGTATCATGGATCACAAACGCAGAACTCAGTTCCTGAGGACGGCTGCAATGAGACAACCCACCATGTACTCCTACATGGCCTCTCACCGCTACCTTTACCAAATCGTGTTCACACACTTAGCTCACACACAGTAGGACATGTTCATCACCATTCCAACTCATCCCCGATGAATCAGACCTGACACAACTCTAAGCAATAGCAGGCATGACAAACAAGCATGAATGAGTAGGCACACCAGGGCTCAAACAACTCCTACTCATGCTAGTGGGTTTCATCTATTTACTTTGGCAATGACAGGTCATGCAGAGGATAAGGGGTTCAACTACCGCAACAAGTAACAGTTGAATCATTGTTGTCCTAATGTAGTAAAAGAGAGCAGGAGCGAGAGAGTGGGATTGTATCGGAATGAACAAGGGGGTTTTGCTTGCCTGGCACTTCTGAAGATAGCATTGAGTCTTCATTAGTGTCAACGATCACAACGCCAGAACATCGTCTACCGAGAGGGGACAAATACCGGCAACAGAGAAGAAATACAATCAATGCAATGCACAATATGATGCATGATCATGACATGGCAATATGAATGTGTTTTGAGCTAATGCAACTAGCAACATATTAAATGGAGTTGGTTTGAATCCAAGATTCAAATTCAAACTCCATATGTGGAAATTCAAATGCCATTTACATGATTTGTCCTAAACAGCAAGGTTAAGTTGCTCTAACATGCATGAACCCAGTGCAGATGAATAGATTGGATTTTTCTGATCATTTTTCATATATAATTTGTTTCATTTGGTGCTACGGTTGAATTTCTATGAATTTTAGAAGTTTATACTATTTTCTAGAATTTTCTGAATAAACTTAAATCCAGATAATGCTTTACTGCGTCAGCCTGACGTCAGTGTGACGTCAGCAGGTCAACTAACCCGGTCAGGTCAAACCTAACCAGTGGGGTCCACTGGTCAGTGACTCAGTCAACTAAGAGGGTTAATTAGCACTAACTAAAAGTTAATCTAAGCTAATTAGTCCATGGACCCACACGTCAGTGGCTGTGTGTTTAAACTTAAGTTAATTTAACACTTAGCTAATTAGCAGGGGCCAGGGCCCACTAGTCAGCGGCTAACCTAACTAACCTAAATAGGATTAGCCCTAACTAACTTAGTTCGTCGGGCGGGCCCGCATGTAAGTGAGAGAGAGAGGTCAAACCTCTGGTCAGACGGGGTCAAACCCCAGGTCGAACGGGTCAAACACGCCGGCGAGTCCAGACGCGGCGGAGCACGTCGGAAATCGTCCACCGGCGACCATTTGGACAGCGGGTTGGTGCTACGCGCAGCTGAGGCTCGTGCGCAGCTAGCAGTGCAAGCGGGAGGGTCTGGGGTGGACGGAGTTGACGACGGCGGGCTCTTTGCGGCCGCCGGAGTTCGGGCAAGGTTGGGAACGGGGCTGTGGGGCACGGCGGGGCGAACGGCCGGGTGCTACGGCCTCCAGGTGATGTGCTGAGCGAGATGATGAACTCCGTTTTGAGCTCGGGTGGACGTGGCCATGGCGGCGATTTGGCCGGCGGAGCCGAGCTCTCGGCCGTGGTGGCAGGCGGTGTTAGAGAGCGACTTGGACAGTGCGTCTAGGGGTTAAAGAGAGAGGAGCTCACGGCGGTTGCGACGGTGGCCTCGGGGAGCTCGGGGAGGGGCTGACGACGACGGGAGGTCGCCGGCGATCTCGGGGCAGAGGCGGCGAAGATGGCGGTGCAGAGGGTGATGCAGAGGGTTCGGCGTCGCGCGAGTTGACGGAGAGGCGCGGAGAATGGAGGCGGAGCTCCTGGGCATGTCCAGGGGGCGAGGGGGAGGCAGTGGCCGCGGTGGTGCTTGTCGGCGGCGACGGCTACGTTCGGGTGGACGCGCGTGAGGGAGACAGAGGAGGGGATGAGCTCGAGGGAGAGGTCGAGGCATCGAGGGGGTGTCGTGGCGCCGTCTAGGTGCATCGGGGAAGAGCCAGGCGGGCTGGAGGTGGCATGCGGTGGCCGTGCGAGCGTCGGGCACGCGCTATGCGTCCGACTGGCGGGAGGAAGAAGACCTCCCTGCCCCTGGTGGGCTGGGCCGGCCAGATGGGCTGCCAGGTGAGCGCCAGGTAAGTGCGGGTAGGTTTTCTGTCCTTTTCTTTTGTTTCAGTTTTCTATTTTTGCTATTATGTTTTGATTCAGATCAAAGACCAAACCATTTTCAAAATTCATGAAAATAATTGTGTAAACCAAATGGACTTATCCAAAGCTACACAACAATTTCCAGAAGTATTGAACATATATTTATTATATAACAAATATGGATCCAATTCAAATATTTATTGGATTAATTCAAAGGCCCAAAATAAATATGTTAAACCTTCCAAAAATATTGGTTTGAATTTTATTCTTGCCAATATTTTTCAAGGTTTAACAGGAACATTTTCTTAGGCTTCTTTGAGAAGATTTTAATGTTGATCATTTTTAAAAGGTTTCTGAAGCTTTGAAAATTCCTCAATTCAAATTTCATTTGAATTTAAACATGATGCAAGATGATGATGCAATGACAAGCAAGGCCAAGGCTAGGGCTGTGACAACGCAATCCCTTCATTTCCAATTGTCTCCTCGCCCATGCCTCAGTTTACTGCTGAAGAGGCCGGTGTTGAGGAATTGGATGAACAAAATTCTGACGTGGACATTGGGAGTACTACTCCATTGATGAATGATGATTTCTGGGATAGTCAGCATCCAAACTCTCCTCTGTTCACGCCACTGCAACAAATCCCTCAGTCCCCAGCACATACTGTTCCATTGGGCTCTGAAGAAACTCACCCCACTCCGTCTGTCCATGAAGAAATTCCAGCCACCAGTGTTGAAGAAAATGAAGATGAAGAATTGAAGACCTAGGCTGTCACTGAAGAAGAAGCTGAAATTCCTCAGCCTGTGCAACCTGAGATTGCGATTCCTGAGGTGATAATGCAATTGATTGACACTCCTCAGCCCAAGCCAAAGGATCCATTCTCAAAGAAGCAGAAATTCAAGGCTGATGATTTCTTCGGCGAGCACGTGTTCTTCACTGACTACAATCCCTATGATTATGCTCGTCTTAGAAGGAAGCGCTTCTGGACCGCCAGCCAGGCTAACTTCTATTCTTCACTGCTCTTCAACAAAGATAGAGTCTTCGACCTCGAGCATATTCCTCATGTAGACATGGAATCACTGCCATGCTTCACCCCTGTTCTCAGTGTGCTTCATGACACATGGCTCCTCAACTTTTGCACAGACATAGTTGATTGGAATGAAGAACTCATTCTTCAATTCTACGCAACACTGCACATCACAGGAGATGCTGACAATGTGAACTCCTCGGTTTTGGACTGGATGACCGAAAACACTCACCACAAGGCACCGGCCTCTGAATTACTTCACGCCCTGCCCATCAGTCCTCCACCTGAAGGAGCTCGTTGCTTGTACCAAGAGCCTGAACTGACTGCCCATTATATGCAAGTTCTTATGAAGCCTCTGAAACCCGGTCAAGCCTCAAGGACCAAATTCCTCGTGAAGGAATTGCAGTATGTACCAAGAACAGTCTATCGCATTCTGACGAAGATTATGAGTCAAATCAAAGGCCACGACTCCTCTGATGAGGAAATTGTTGGCATCATGAAAAATCTGGTATTCAACATCATTCATGGCATTCATGTCAATTATCACGATTTCTTCATGAGGACTATGGCAAACATTGCACTTTCTCCGTTTGAGCTGAAGCCTTATGCACCGTGGATTATGAGATTCCTCAGAACAAGGTCTTCACTCAACTACAAGGCTGATTTTCAGAATCACCTGAGCTACTTGCCCCCAATCAAAGTCCTCAAACGGACATATTCCTCAGCTGATGAAAAGGGCAAGGCACCAGCTGTTATTGATGAAGGCATTCGTCCATTGGATGGTCAGTTTCGCAAAGCTGCATCTTATTCCACCAATGATGACTCTGCCACTCATGATTCTGCTGCCAATGCACCCAAGTCTACTCCTCAAGCCACAGCCCCCAGGGTGATGATAGACCGTGA
The DNA here is from genome assembly GCF_002575655.3 of Aegilops tauschii subsp. strangulata. Classification (NCBI taxonomy): domain Eukaryota; kingdom Viridiplantae; phylum Streptophyta; class Magnoliopsida; order Poales; family Poaceae; genus Aegilops; species Aegilops tauschii. The sequence continues at coordinate 284,958,333 of NC_053036.3, forward strand.
GCTGGTCCTTAGTCTTCACCAGAAGGTGGATCGAAACCATAAATGGGTTAAGCGTCAATTTGGTTCTATTCTTCACAACATGACTGCCACACATAATGCAGTGAAGAAAAACCATTACTACCTCCATGAAGTCTTCGGTCGCTACTGGGCTATTCTGTCACATGTATATGGTGAAGAAGATCTGAAGAACATGGGTCTCAAGGAAGATTTTGACTGGTCTGCTCCTCCACCGAAGAAATACAAGAAGGTCAAGGTTCCTTCCTTGGTGGCCAGCTCCTATTCTTCATCGCGCGAAACCGACGAGCATGAAGACTTGGACAACACTGCGGCAGGCCCTACTACGCCAAACGACCCCAACAACGCTGGCGCTCCTCCCTCAACATGATATTCTTCAGGGGCGTTAGTCCTCATTTTCAACCCTTTTGGTCATTCGATGACAAAGGGGGAGAAATTTGAGTTAGTCTTCAAGAGGGTCTACCTATATGGGCATTTTTTGCGAAGTTACAATTCTCGTTCTTCTGATGACTTTGCTGGATCGAGTTGTAAACTTAAACTCTATGGTGGCCTGATACTTTTGCTGTGATTTTTCTGCATGCTTATTCCTCATTAATGTTTATGCACGCATGCTGAATTAGATCAGTCACCATATTTCATCATGCATTTCAAATTCTTCATATTATATGTCAAATGCGTGTATGAATTACAAGATATAGGGGGAGATCTCCATGATTCTACTCTTCAAGTGTGCATTGCTTCAAAAGCAAATTCCTCACTATGCACATCTTCAGGGGGAGTACTTCTATATCTTGCAATCAAATTCATCAATATTAGTAGTTACACTTCATATGATTATCCCCGTTGAAAACTTAACCTATATTGTCATCAATCACAAAAAAGGGGGAGATTGTAAGTGCATCTAGTGCCCCTTAGTGATTTTGGTGTATTGAAGACTTATAGGTTAAGGGACTAATGTGTTTATGAGTGTACACAGGTCTATAAGTCTATGAGGAGTTTGATATTTACAGAGAAAGTCGGCCCCTCAAAATGAAGTTCTTCGACTGAAGACTTTGGATTTCTGAAGACTTTCTGAAGACTTTGAAAGTGAAGAAATTGGTGTGGCCTTGAAGACTTGGTATTCATTCGAGGAACATGAAGCGTGAAGACTTTAGTTTTCATAGTTTCATTTTGTCTTTCTTGAGCCATAGGAAACACCGTACTGTTAAAGGGGGTCGAGGAAATACTAAGGAAAAATTTCCATGTGATGCTCAACTCAAAATCCTACACCTACCAATCCCTTCGAGTGAAGCCATTGGAAATCTCATACAGTTCAGTCAATTTCTTCAGTGATAGAGACGAAGTTCTTCTGGTCGCTGAGGAATTTGTTCTGACTGAGGAGTTAGGAATTCGCCAGTGCGGATTGCCTACACAGTGAGGAACATGATAGCCCTGAGGAATTTGAGCCTCAAATTTCTGACCGTTGCTGTGCTACACGCCAGCTGTCGCAAAATATCTTATCCACCTAACGATCATATCATTGAAGAGCATTTATGTCTTATCATGTCGGGCTGCTCCCTAGGCTATAAATAGCCGCCCCCTACAACCACCAGCTGGCTGGCTGCTCCGAGAGAAACTGACACTTGTCATTTGAGAGCATCCCATCCTCCGAGGACTTTGAGCGAAAATCATCGAGTGAGGAAAACCCAAACCCAAACACCTACAAAACCAAAGTGATTGAGCATCACTGAAGAGATTGATCCTGCGTGGATCCGACGCTTGTTACCTTCGAAGACTGTGCTTCTTCCAGACGGTTAGGCGTCATGGTCTAGAGCATCCAAGAGGAATTGTGGATCGCCGAGTGACCGAGTCTGTGAAGGTTTGGAAGTCACCTAAAGACTTACCACGAGTGATTGGGTGAGGTCTGTGTGACCTTAGCTCAAGGAGAATACTGTGAGGACTGTGTGTCCTCAGGTTTAAATACCTAGCCGCTCCAACCAGACATACAACTGAGACAGCAGTTGGAACTGGTCTACCAAATCATTGTCTTCACCAAGCTTACGGGTTCTATTTCCTCAACTCACATTTCCTCATTTCAGTTGTTGTGTGCTTGTTCATATCTGTTTGAAGACTTTGACTGAAGACTTTCTCAATTTCCTCAGTTCAATTTCTTCAGTCTGTTTGTCTTCATCCTGTGTTATCCTGTGATTACGCTTTCTGTACTCTGTGATTGTCTTCATTTCATCATGATGACCATGCTTGTGTTCTGTTATGTTTACTTTTGAGTACTTATTCCGCTGCTAGTAGTTCTTCGCTAAGGAATTTCCTCACCCGCAAATATCTTAGTGAAGAATTCATAAAAATCGCCTATTCACCCCCCCTCTAGTCGATATAACGCACTTTCACCGAGGCACCAAACGGGCGTCTCGGTACACCGTGCCTCATGTCTCTACTGCATCATAACCCACCCCTAGGGTCAGCGCTACGCACGGCCCCCAACACATATCCTACAAACACCAGAAACTAGTTGCAACTCCTGGACAGAGATCGAGGCGATTAATAAGCCGAGAGGGGTCGAGTTACCAGAACCCAATGTGTGGTAGTAACTATTCATAGATCACAAACACAGAACTCAGTTCCTGAGGACGGTTTCAATGAGACAATCCACCATGTACTCCTACATGGCCTCTCACCGCAACCTTTACCAAATCGTGTTCGCACACTTAGCTCTCAAAAGTAGGACATATTCACCACCTTCCAATTTATCCCCGATGAATCAGACCTGACTCAACTCTAAGCAGTAGCAGGCATGACAACAAGCATGAATGAGTAGGCACATCAGGGCTCAAACAACTCCTACTCATGCTAGTGGGTTTCATCTATTTACTTTGGCAATGACAGGTCATGCAGAGGAAAGGGGTTCAACTACCGCAGCATGTAACTGATGAATCGTTATTGTCCTAATGTAGTAAAAGACAGCAGGAGCGATAGAGTGGGATTGTATCCGAATGAACAAGGGGGTTTTGCTTGCCTGGCACTTCTGAAGATAGAAATAGCTCTTCATCGGTGTCAACAACCACAAAGTCGGAACAACGTCCATTGAGAGGGAACAAACACCGGCAAACAAGAGGGAAAACAATCAATGCAATGCAACAATATGATGCATTAATGTGACATAGCAATATGAGTGTGTTGAGCTAATGCAACTAAGAACAGAAGGGTTTGGTCAATTTGAACCAAGGGTTCAAATTCCAACTCAAGTTATGAATTAATAAAGTGCATTATCATGTTTTGATCTAAACAGCAAGTTTAAGTTGCTTTTTCATGGATGAAACCAGTACCAATGGATAGATTGGATTTTTCTGATAATTTTTCATATATAAATAATTTCATTTGGAGTTACGGTTGAACTTCTATGATTTTTGGAAGTTTAGGACATTTTCTAGAATTTCCTGAATTAGTAAATGCCAGAAAAGCTTTACCACGTCAGCAAAGTCAACAGTGACGTGAGCAGGTCAACTGACCCGGTCCAGGTCAAACCTGACCGGTGGAACCCATATGTCAATGACACAGTGGCTAAGAGGGTTTAGTTAAATCCTGGCTAAAGTAATTAGAAGGCTCTGGGACCACTGTCAGCTTCTGGGAGTTAATTAGCCAGGGTAATTAGACTTAAGCTAAACTGCCATGTCAGCCCGCCGGAATTAAGCCGGCGACGACCAACTGAGCGGCGGTGGCTCGCCGGCGTGGCGCCAGGGGCAGCGGCTGGGGCGCGCTGAGGCACCAGAAGGGAGCCTGTGATCCCGCGCATCCAGCGGATGCAGCAGTAGGTCGCGGGGTGGTCTGTAGCAGCGGCGACGACAAGTGAGGCGGCGGCCGGAGTGCGGTGGTGACGCGAGCACAGGGTTAGAGCAAGCGGGCGAGCAAAACGAGCAGCGGAGCAGCAACTGCGGTGCTCCAGGAGCACGATGGTGCAACGCGTTCGAGCAGAGAAGCTCGAGAGTGTCGAGCACGTCGGCAATGGAGGACGGCGGCTTCGAGCGCTCGCTGGGCAGTGCTACGGCATGCAAACGAGCAAATTGAGGTGGCAGATCGAGGCGTGGGCTCATAGCGGTTGCAGTGAAGATCTCGGCGAGCTCGGGGAGGGGCTGGGGACAGCGTGGGGTCGCCGGTGATCTCCGCGGCCGTAGGAGGAAGAAGGGGTCGGGGACGACGCGTCGGGGTTCTTCCGGTCGCTTGAGCAGACAGAGAGGACGAGGGTGGCACGGCGGAGCTCGGGGGCGCGTCGGAGAGGCGAGGGGGTGGCTCTTGCTATTGCTATGAGGAGCGGCGGCGACGAGGTCGCTCGGTGGAGCTCGGCAGAGAGGGATGGAAGAGGGGATAGACAGGGGAGAGAGGGGGAGTGATTCGGGGCGGTTTGGGCATCTCCGTGGCATCATCTAGGCGCGTCGAGGAGGAGCCAGGCAGGCAGTAAGGGAGGAGGTGGCTGGCGCGCTCCGGGCACGCGCCCTCGCGTCCTTATGGCCGGAGGTGGGAGGAGGCGGCACTGTGGCTGGTGGGCTGGGCCAGCGCAGTGCTGGGCCAACTGGGCCGGACAGGTAAGCCAGGTACAGTAGTCTCTCTTTCTCTCTCTCTCTTTTATTTTCTATTTTCTATTTTCCGCAATTGTTTTGGCTTTTTAAAAAATGCCAGAGCATTTTCAAAAATCCTGAAAATATTTGTGGGCACTTTTGGATTATTTCCAACAGCCCTCATTTACCTTCAAGATTATTTGGACATTTAAAATTATTTATAGCATTTAAATGTCCAAGAACAAATACTGTATGATTTAATACAATAACCCAGTGTCCTAGAAAAGTGTGCACCATTTTTGGCAGAGGTTCTGGACCAAAACAAAAGGGATAATTAGATTTATGCCCCTAGTTGTGTCCCACTCGTCTGTTTTACCCCTAATTCCCAAAAGTCACTGGTTCTGTCCTAGTCACTTTGCTCCTATTATGCTTTTGCTCTTTGACCGTTTAACCATCAGTTTGAAAACTTCATAACTAATTCATACTAAATCAGAAAAATGCAAATAAGATACCAAAATGTTCAGAAAAACATCACCTATATGTTAGTGTCATTTGCATTAATGAAAAAAGTGTTGGAAAGTTCCCATCTGTGTTTTAGCTCTTATGCTACCACCATGAATAGTAAAATCTAAAAAAGTTCAAAAAAAATATTGGTGGCAAAGAATGACAAATGTTTTAAGTGCCTGCCAAGTTTCATCAGGGAATAACATTCATGGGTGCCGTGGCAAAAAAACAATCAGCACTCCAAAATAGATTTTTTTTGCCACGACTTCCACGAATGTCGTTCCCTAATGAAACTTGGCAAGCACTTAGAACATTTGTTGTTCTTCGCCACCATATTGTTTTTGAATTTTTTTGAATTTTTTTATAGTTCACTATTCATGGTGGTATCAAAAGAGATAAAACTCGGATGTGCACTTTCCAACACTTTTTTCATGAATGCAAATGACACTGACATATAGGTGATGTTTTTCTGAACATTTTGGTATCTTATTTGCATTTTTCTGATTCAGTATGAATTAGTTATGAAGTTTTCAAACTGACGGTCAAACGGTCAAAGGGCAAAAGCATAAGAGGAGCAAAGTGACTTGGACAGAACCGGTGACTTTTGGGAATTAGGGGTAAAACAGACGAGTGGGACACAACTAGGGGCATAAATCTAATTATTCCAAACAAAAATGATGAACATTTATGAAGGCCATTTCAGGTTCATTGGAAATATTTTTATGTTGAACCTATTTGAATTCCATTTGATGCTAGAGTTTGAACATCCCCAATTCAAATTTCTTGAATTTAAACATAATGACATGAATGCTTTCATGCAATTAGTTACAAACAATTTTAGGGCTGTGACAGCTATGGCACCCAAGAAGGGCAAGGGACAAGAAGAACCAGAGAGCAAGCTGGTGGGGATGCGGAGGAAGTACGTCTTCTTCACCCCGACGCTCGACGCGCGCGCGCTCAGGGATCGGTACCTGTGCATGTGGGGGAGGGAGACGACGGGGCATCCCGCCACCCGTGTCATCCCTGCTTCTTGCGCCAAGCCCGCCGAAGATAAATTCCCCTTCTTTGTCGATTACTTCTACTGCGGGCTCTACCCCCATTTTCCGATTTCTTCATCGACATTATGTACACCTTCGGCTTTCACCTTCTAGATTTTTTCCCGAATGCCGTGGCGTGCATGGCCATCTTTGCCCACCTCTGCAAGAACTTTGCCGGGGTGGTCCCCAACACGGCACTCTTCTGCCACTACTTTCTCCCCTGCATCCAGCCAGGAGGGGCCCTGTCTGGCTGCGTTACCTGGATCCTGAGAGCCTGGACCAAGGACACGTACCCTAGCGCGACCCAAAAGGAGAGGTGGGAGGTATGGGGAGCAAGTGGTGCTGGATCATGAGAAGGAGCCGCCACCGTTATGCACCCCTCGGCGAGCGCAAGTGGTCGGCGGCAAGAACTGGAGCGACCTTGACCCTCAAGACACGAAGCTCATAGTCGCCATCACCAGGATTCACCGTCTTAAAGCCGCCGGGCTCACGCTCGAGATGAGTGGGGCCGACTTCCTCCGCCGCCACATCGCTCCCTTGCACAACAAGGGGAGGCCGGCTTGGGATTTCTAGAATGCGGCAGACATCATGAGGCTGCGCCCTGGCTTGAACATTAATTTTACGGTGATGCAGCATGTAGCTCTTTGCCAAAGGCTGTTCCAGCTCAAGGCTGACAAGACCAGCAAGGCCGGCAAGTCTGGGAAGGCCCGCAAGGCCGAGAAGGCCGATAACCTGTTCAAGTTGCCGGTGGCTGATACGTCTCCATCGTATCTATAATTTTTGATTGTTCCATGCTATATTATATTCTGTTTTGGACATTAATGGGCTTTATTATACACTTTTATATTATTTTTGGGACTAACCTATTAACCGGAGGTCCAGTCCAGAATTGATGTTTTTTGCCTATTTCAGAGTTTCGCAGAAAAAGAATATCAAACGGAGCCCAAACGGAATGAAACCTTCGGGAACGTGATTTTCGGAACGAACGTGATCCACAGGACTTGGACCCTACGTCAAGACATCAACCAGGAGGGCATGAGGTAGGGGGCGCGCCCTCCACCCTCGTGGGCCCCACGTTGCTCCACCGACGTACTTCTTCCTCCTATATATACCTACGTACCCCCAAACTACCAGATACGGAGCGAAAAACCTAATTCCACCGCCGCAACCTTCTGTACCCGTGAGATCCCATCTTGGGGCCTTTTCCAGAGCTCCGCCGGAGGGGGCATCGATCACGGAGGGCTTCTATATCAACACCATAGCCTATCCGATGATGTGTGAGTAGTTTACCTCAGACCTTCGGGTCCATAGTTATTAGCTAGATGGCTTCTTCTCTCTTTTCGGGTCTCAATACAATGTTCTCCCCCTCTCTCATGGAGATCTATTTGATGTAATCTTCTTTTGCGGTGTGTTTGTTGAGACCGATGAATTGTGGGTTTATGATCAAGTTTATCTATGAACAATATTTGAATCTTCTTTGAATTCTTTTATGTATGATTGGTTATCTTTGCAAGTCTCTTCGAATTATCAGTTTGGTTTGGCCTACTAGATTGATCTTTCTTGCAATGGGAGAAGTGCTTAGCTTTGGGTTCAATCTTGCGGTGTCCTTTCCCAGTGACAATAGGGGCAGCAAGGCACGTATTGTATTGTTGCCATCGAGGATAACAAGATGGGGTTTATATCATATTGCATGAGTTTATCCCTCTACATCATGTCATCTTACTTAAAGCGTTACTCTGATCTTTTGAACTTAATACTCTAGATTCATGCTGGATAGCGGTCGATGTGTGGAGTAATAGTAGTAGATGCAGGCAGGAGTCGGTCTACTTGTCTCGGACGTGATGCCTATATACATGATCATACCTAGATATTCTCATAACTATGCTCAATTCTGTCAATTGCTCAATAGTAATTTGTTCACCCACCATAATATTTATGCTCTTGAGAGAAGCCACTAGTGAAACCTATGGCCCCCGGGTCTATTTTCCATCATATTAATCTTCCAACACTTAGCTATTTTCATTGCCTTTTATTTTACTTTGCATCTTTATCATAAAAATACCAAAAATATTATCTTATCATATCTATCAGATCTCACTCTCGTAAGTGACCGTGAAGGGATTGACAACCCCTTTATTGCGTTGGTTGCGAGGATTTATTTGTTTGTGTAGGTGCGAGGGACTCGTGCATGGCCTCCTACTGGATTGATACCTTGGTTCTCAAAAACTGAGGGAAATACTTACGCTACTGTGCTGCATCACCCTTTCCTCTTCAAGGGAAAACCAACGCAGTGCTCAAGAGGTAGCAGCGGCCGTGGTCCCTCTGAGCAACAATTCCGCACGGACTCCATCATCTCCATGATGCCGGCGTTCAACGCCCATGGCCTTGACCAGACCTGGGCCGAGCCAGACGAGGCGCGGGTGCAGGAGTTCTTCGACAACTTGTTGGAGAGGCTCATCCGCGATGAACCGCGGCTCATCCGCGACACCATCGATGAAGAGGTGGCGTACATCGCCACCAAGGCGGAAGAGGCAGCCCTTGCCGAGGAGGCCGGCAGCGTCGGCTTCACGGAGGACGAGGCCGGCACAGAGGAAGATCTTGTCGGGCCGGAGGGGTCCGCCAGTAAGCGCGGCGGTGCGGGCGCCGGTGGCCCTCACTCTGAGGAGGAGGACAAGGAGGCGTCCAAAGAGACGGACGAGGAGGAGGACGACGAGGAGGAGGAGGACGAGGACGAGGACGATGAGGCCGAGGAGGCCGATGAGTCGCCCCCAGCCTCCAAGAAGAAATGTGTTCCTTGGCGAGCCGTCTCCGGCGAGCCAGTTCTACAGGCCTCTTCGCAAGAGGAGGGCCCCGGCAAGGGAGCCTCCAGCAAAAACAAAGGGGTGGCCGGCAAGGCCGTGCAGCGGCAAGAAGCCTAGGCGCAACCCCTGCGCCATACGAGGGAAGCAGCAGCTGCGGCCTCTGCCTCGGCCAAGCGCCCCAGGTCTCCATCCCCACCTCTCCGCACGGACACCACAACAGAGGCTGATTACGACCTCTCTGGCATGAGCCCGAACAGGAGGGGGGCAGAGGAAGAGGACGAAGAAAGGGGCGAGTGAGTGCTCCGCCACCTTCTCCATCTCTTGAATTCCTGTTCTTGTTATCTTGCTTGATTTGACTTTGTCTTGGCTTGCTTTTGCAGGGACACGGAGACACTGGTGTAGAGGATGGCGAAGAGGGCCAAGACCTCGACGGGCGATGAGCCCCCGGCAAGCACCTCAAGCGCGCCGAAGGTGATAATGATCAGCCCGGGCCCCAGTCCACGACGCAGGCCCCGGCGTGAGTTCACCACCCACTTTCCGTTGGTGAGCGCTTGGGTGTGTCTCTTTACCATTAATCTTGCTGGGGTTGCAGGGGAGGAGCGGCAACAAGAGGAACCACCAAGGGCCACCCCCAACATGCCTCCTCCATCGACCACCACACCGCCCAGGGAGGGGTCCCCAGTAAGGGCCTCCATCAGCGAGGCCATGCTGCCAAGGGAAAAATCTCCGCCAAGGCCCTCCCCCGACGAGCCCAAGCGTGCGGAGGATGAGCCGGCAAGCACAGGTCCCGGCGGCCCTATCCCGACCACGAGTGTTGGTGGGGAGGGAACCACTCCTCCCCAACTTGTCATAGGTAAGCCGCCTACCTCCTGGTCTTGATCTGTTCTCCAGTGTAATATTTTTCTTCTTGCTTTAAACTTCGACCCTGGTTTCATCTTCTCCCCCTCCTTGGTTTTCAGACCTCTCCTCGGCGGGTCACATGGATGTCGATGGCACGGTCGAGGAGATCGCCAAGGATGCCGCCGCTCAGGCCGACGAGGTGGCCACCGACGAGGCTGCCAAGGAAGCACATGAAGAGGCCGCCAGGGGATCTGCCAGGGAGGCCAGCAAGGGGACCGGTCACCGTACTGATGACATCCCTACCTCAGGAGCGCCTGGCGCTATGTCGGTCCCGGAGCCCTCAGCTGCCGAGGCGACGGTGGTCGACGACCAACCGTCCACCTCCGAAGCCCCCCACTCGAGGAGATACATGAATATCGGCAAGGTTGTGTTCGTCACTATGGAGGGGACGGCAAGCACCGGAGCGCCTGCCAAGGGGGAGGTTTTTGACCAAGAGGTCATCGTCGCTGCCGGGCTCCAAGTTGTTGACGAGCCAAGCACCAGCAGCGGTAGTTCCAAGGAGGACCAGCTCCTCCAAGCTATTAGCGGCAGCTTCCACAAGCTTCAAGCGCTTCACCGCGCCCGCAAGGAAAAGCTAGACTCCAGAATGGCGGTTGTCGACGCAGCGGAGGCGGGCCTCCAGGAGCGTGTTGAGCAAACAAAGGTCTGGTTTACAGAGGCCCGGCAGGATTTGAAGGCCAGCCAGGAGCAGCTGGGTCAACAGTGGAACGAGCTTCTTCTGAAGCAATCAGATATCGAGAAGGCCCAGGAGGAGGACGCTGCACAAATCGCCAAGGAGGACGGTGAGCTGAGGGAGCGCCACATCTCGCTCGACACGGCAAAGAAGAAGACCTTGCTGCCCGTGAGGAAGCGCTCACCGCCATGCTCCGCGGCAAGGATGAAGAGATCAAGAAGCTCGTTCCACAACGGACCCAGGAACTGGAGCAGAAACACAAAGATGCTCTTGCCGCTCTGGTCCTGGATCACGCTCTGGTCCTGGATCCAAGGCATCAACTTGGCAAACCAAGTATGCCGCTGGAAAGATGAGATGATTTCGGTTGAAATCGATATAAGGATCACCGGAATCGGATGCACGGTTTGCAAATGACAAGCAAAACAAGGATGGCACAATTCTGCGATTAACAGCATGATGCCACTTAGTATGCAACAAGAAACTAAGCTACTGCACTCCAACATAACAACAAAGAATATGACAGTGATGTACTCAAGATGGTTGACAAAACATGAACACTGAGCTACGGCTAAATCACACCAGAGCAGGTTCAAACAAGCATGGAAAATGTGCAAAAGATATCAGCTTACAGACTTGGTGAAAATACTAACATGCCAGAAATAACATCAGGAAGCCATGTTTAGAGCAAGCAAACAACATGTTACAGGAACATATCATAGCAAATCAAGGCATGGCATGAATCTACTGAATGCATAGAACAAAAGTCCCTTACTAATCATGAGCCAGAAAGGCACAGAATATATGATGGCACCCATATAAACGTAGCAAGTTTTATTACCAGATTCAGACGAGCAGAAAACAGAGCATGGCATTAACAGAATTATGAAGGCATATTTGCGAGCTTGATTCACTCATCACAAAGAATTTCATGACAAAACAAGCATACCAACAGCAAGAATACATGCTCATGAAGCTAACCATGGCAAGAACAAGTTCATATCATGTATGGATCACTAGCAACATCCATGGCAAAATTGAATAGCATGTTAACATTCTGCCAGGAACATTTTATAGCGAAAGTAGAGTAAGATTAAGACATGCCAGGGCACTCCATAATTTCAAACAGGGGCATGGATGGATAGGGAACATCTATATGTCCAAAACATCCTTACTGGACATACTCAAAAGAAGCATGGATCTCACTGTAGCAACATGGATACATGGCATCAAAATAACAGCAGGAAAAAGACACGGCAAAATCCTAAGTCCCTGAAAACAGCAACATGACGAAGCCTAATTTACATGCTTGTGCTAGTCACCACATAGATCACAAAATTACATGGAAAGCACCTCTGTAAAGAAGACATGGCATATTTCAAATCATATGTAGAGCTAATGCTCATACGATGCACACATCAAATGCAACAAAAATAACAAAACATCATAATCTGATAAGTAATAGCAGCAAACATCATATAGCACTCTTGCAACAACGATTAAGGCATCAATATGAACTCAAACAAGCATGGCACAATGGAACGAAATGAAGAGCATCTCATGATAAACATGTTTATATATCATGGACACAAAACGGAGTAGTATGCAAGGAGACATGATGTGATGAACAGGGCAACATAATGTGAGAATTTCGGGACTTGGAGAAAAACGAGGGGGGGAGTCAACCTCAGATCTAGGGTTCGACTTTGGCACGGATGTCGAGGCGGTGGCGGATCTTGCCGGAGAACGTCGGGGACGGCGGCCGGAGCTGAGGAGGGTGGTCGCCGGGGTCGTGGTCGTCGGATCCGGAGGGAGCTCACCGGGGTGGGGCCAGTGCCGGAGCTTGCGTGGTCCGGGAAGGCGCGGGCGGCGGGGACCCGCCGGATCTGCGCGACGGGCGGAGAAGCAGGCGTCGGCGGCCGGCGAAGCGGTGAAGAGGACAGGCGGCGGAGGCGCTCGGCGCGCTCGGGCGCGGTGGCCCGCGGGCGGCGGCGGCGGGGAGACGGGCCGTGGGGGCCGACCTCGGGCCCGGGCGGGCCGGCAGCGGTTGCTGACGTGGCAGGCGGCGGTTGGACGGCGCGCGGCGGCGCGGGCGCATCCGGTCCGATCCGGACGTGTCCGGCGGCGGAGGAGGGTGGAGCTAGGGTTTTGGACCCGGAAATCTGGACGGGGTGCACATATTTATACCTAGGAGGAGGTAGGAGTGTCCAAATGGAGTGTAGTTTTCGACCCCGCGATCGTGATCCGATGACGGAGAGCATGGAGGGGGTTTAGGTGGGTTATTGGGCTGTTTTGGAGGGGTGTTGGGCTGCAACACACAAGAGGCCTTTGCGGTTACCCGGTTAACCGTTGGAGCATCAAACGGCCTCCAAATGGAACGAAACTTGACAGGTGGTCTACCGGTGGTGTACCAAGGCCACTTGGCAAATCTCGGTCCATTCCGAGAATGTTTAACACCTGCTCACGAAAAGAGACAAGAGGGGTGCGCCGGTGCATGTGGGAGTGTCGGATTGCAAAACGGACAATGGGGAAAATGCTCGGATGCAGGAGACGAACACGTATGCAAATGCGATGCACATAAAGACATGGGATGAAATGCATAACATGAACAAAATGCAAAACGAAAGACAAAAACCCAACCACAGAGGGAATATCATAACACATAGTAGAAAATGGCAAGAGTTGGAGTTACAAATATGGAAAGTCACATCCGGGGTGTTACAGATGAAGCGAGCGAGGCGCTGTTTGGCGAGACTATGACGCCAGGTGTCTCCCGTTTATTCGCCGTTGTTGCCATGTCATTAGTTTGTGTGTTGCACTTTGCCATGTCATCATCTGCATGTTTTTCAAAAACTTGCATCCGGTCACTTTCTCCGTTGTCCGTTTCGGAATCCGTCACTCTCACACGCACCCGCCGCACCTCCCAGATCTTGTTTCGTGAGCGGGAGAAAAAAACGTTCTCGGAATGGGCCGAGAGTTGACAAGCGGTCTTGGTACATTACCATTAGACCGCCTGTCGAATGTTGTTCCATTTGGAGGTCGTTTGATGCCCCAACAGTAAACAACGTTAACCGAAGCCCTCCTTCTCTTTGCAGCCTAGCACCCCTCCACAACAACCCGCTACCCCATCTAAACCCCCTCCTTGCTCTTTGCCGTTGGATCACGAACGTGTGGGCGAAAACCGCACCTCAATAGCCCTCTCCTAGCTCCCTCTACCTATAAATAAGTCCCCCCCCTCAAAATCCCGGGCAAAAACCCTAGATCCACCTCCCCTCCACGCCGGACACGTCCGCCGGTGCCGGACGCGTCCAGCCACCGCCCCGAGCCAATTAGGGCGTGCCACGTCACCCCTGCCCAGCTCCCTCCACCACCGGCCCGCGGGGCACGAGTCGGGCCCGTGTGCCCCGAAGCCGCAGTCGCCGCAGCTCGCGCGCGCCCGCGCGAGCCCGGCCCTCCCCGCCTCCCCGCGCCACTGCCTCGCCGCCCACCGGCGCCCCCGCTCGCCGACGTCCTGCCTGCGTTGCGCGCCTCGTCACCGCCGCGCCGCCTCCACCGCACCATCGCGCGCCCCCGCGCTGCCGCCTCCGCATCGCCGCACCGTCGCCTCGCGCCGGAGCTCGCCGAAGCACCACCGCCCCGGATCTGGTCAGGTGGACCAGATCCACCAGCTCGCCAACCTAACACCCCACGAGTCCCGGATCCCCTCGTTCGCGAACCAATCCGTCCAGTTTCCACGAGGTTGTTTTTCACCAAGTCCCTGAGATTTTACATCATGCATGCATCTTGTGTACCTTGTAACTTTGTGCATGTTGCTCCGTTTTGTGTGCATGATATGTCAAAATGTTCATCTTGAATGCTCTACATGTTAGTGTAATTTGCGTGCATGTTACTGCTCAGCTTGATGCCTTAATCATCGTTGCAAAAGTGCTAAGTGATATAATCTACTGAAAACTGTTTTAACTTGTCATTTTGTCTTTTTCATAGCATATTGTGTGATTTTCTTTTGAGCATCACGCCAACATGTTTTAGGAGCATGATCATGCCTTCTTTGAAGTGCTGCAATCCATTCATTTTGATATGCACTGTGGTGACTATCACAAGCTTGCAAAGTGACCTACTTGCTGTTACCGGTCTGCCAACTCTGAATCTGTTATATTATATTGCCATGTTTAGTTGACGCTACCATAAAATCTATGCAAATTTTGGAGATGTCCAGTGAGCATGTTTTGTTTTCCATCTTATGCTATATCCATCCATGCCCTCGTTTGCAATTATAACCTGATGTAGCTTGTTTGTATGGTGCCGTCAAGTTGCTAAATAATACTTCTGTCAGCCTGTTAACAGCAAGTTCAGTTTTGCTAAGTGAATAGCTAGTGTTCTAAGCATCCTATGACCATGTTCTTTACATGAGTACCTGCAAACACATGTCTTCTTCCTGTTGGTTGTATTTTAATGCCATGAAATGTTGTTTGTTGAGTTAAACAAGCTTGCAAACATGCCTACTTAAATCTGTTTCTGTCATGTCCAGTAAATTCCACTAAGTCTGTTAATATGTTATCAGTTGCAATCTTGCCATGATGTTTTGAGCATGTTCTAGTGGTATTTAGCAGTAGCTAGGTGATCTTGTTTTGTAGTGCTTGACATGTACTTCAATTCAATGCCCTTTGATGCCATGAAATTTTCGGGTAGCATTAACTTTGTTGTCTCAAAGTATGCATCATGTATCTGTTTTCAGCCTTACTCTTTTTCACAGTCTGAGAATCTGTTATAAATTGCAATCTTATCTTGATGAATGCCACTGATATAGAGGTTATATGTAGATGCTTAATAACCATGTTTTGCCATATATAACCTGTACTTTAGTGACATGTTGTTGGTTGATATGATCTTGCATTGTAACATCATTGTTTCATGCCTCCAACATGTCAACATGTTATTTCTGCTCATTTGTATACCCTGTTTTTCACCAAGTCATAATTTGTGTTATAAAGTTGCTTTTTGCATTGATCATCTTGGTTTAATCTTGAAGCCTATGAACCTGAACCTTAATGATATTTGAAGTATGTAACCTGTATTTGAAGTGCATATCAAGTTTGTGCTCTTTTGGTTCCTGTAGTGTGTTGTTTTGATGCTTGCACGGTGCCTGGTAGTTGTTTAGGCAGATTATTGTTATATCTTGTATTTAGTGTATGTGTTGAATTGTTGCTCCGTTTTGAGCATGCTCTATATGAAACTTGCTTAGCTTTGCATGTACTTTCATGTTACCTTGTTGCGTTGATGTTTTGGTGTGTTTGTGATTGGGTTTTGCTTGCATTTGCATCAATGCAATGTTTAACTTGTTTTGCTCATATCTTCTAGGCCGTAGCTCCGAATTAAATGAACATTATATGTAACTTGACTAGAAATACGTGTAGATCATCTTGTACTTTAACTTGTTGTTTAACAACTTTAAATAATGTGTTATTCAGATCTGGACCAATTTTGAAATTTGCATATGGGGACTTACCGAAATTGTTGTATGTTGATTTCGGCCTCATTAAAGTTGCTTTGATGTTTTGTTCTTGTATGCATCATACTTGGATGAGCATCATACCATGTTATGTGTGTTTACCGTGTTGTTTACTTCTTTCCGGTTGTGCTTCTTCTCGATAGTCCCGGTTTCGATGCGATTGTGAGGATTCCCTTGTTTACGCTTGGTTCGTCTACGCCCGCTCATCTTCTTCATGGACTCGTTGTTCTTCCTAGCGGAATTTCAGGCAAAATGACTGTTACCTTGGATCTCACTACTATCTTTGCTATGCTAGTTGTCTCGATGCTATCACTATGTCATGCTACCCACCACTTGTTTATCAAGCCTCCCATTATGCCATGAAACAACCTCTAACCTTTTCCACCATCCCAGCAATCCGTTGTTTAGCTGTGTTAATTAATGCATCTATATACTTGGTAAAGGGTGGAAGGCTCGGACTTTTGCCTGGTGTTTTGTTCCACTCTTGCCGCCCTAGTTTCCGTCTTACCGGTGTTATGTTCCTTGATTTTGTGTCCCTAACACAATGAGGGTTTATGGGCCCATCTTGACAGTTCGCTTTGAATAAAACTCTTCCAGCAAGGCCCATCATTGGTTTTCCATTTGCCTAATAACAGCTAAAACTTGCATAGGGACCCCCCGGGCCAATGCTCCTCATGAGTGTTGGTCCAAACCGGGCAATGTCCGGTGCCCCCTGGGTAACCAGCGTCTCAGCCAACCCGATGAGTGGCCCATCCGGTGTACCCTGAGAACGAGATACGTGCGACTCCTATCAGGCTAGATCGGTGCATTGGGCGGTCTTGTTGGTTTTGTTTTACCATTGTCGAAATGTCTTGTGCACCGGGATTCCGAGTCTGATCGGAGGGTCCCGAGATGGAGGATTGTCTCCGCGGATCATGAGCTTGTCATGGGCTAAGTTGAGACACCCCTGCAGAGTTTAAACTTTCAAGAGCCGTGCCAGCGGTTATGAGGCAGATGGGAGTTTTTAATATCCGGTTGTAGAGAACTTGACACCAGATCCGGATTAAAATATACCAACCGCGTGCGTAACCTCCTTTCGACGAAGATCAAGAAGAGAACACGGCTTGGTTATGTATGAACGTAAGTAGTTCAGGATCACTTCTTGATCATTACTAGTTTGCAACCGTTGCGTAGCTTCTCATCTTATTCTTGTACTCGTAAGTTAGCCACCATACAATGCTTAGCCGCTTGCTGCAACCTCACCACTTATCCCTTTCCTACCCATTAAGCTTTGCTAGTCTTGATACCCATGGTAATGGGATTTCTAAGTCCTCGTGGCTCACAGATTACTACAACAACAGTTGCAGGTACAGGTAATGCGATGATCCGAGGTGAGAGCGGTGCTTGCTTGTTTCCGAGTCCCTCTGCTTCTTCTTCGATCAGGGGATAGGTTCCTGGTCGGCAACCTGGGCTAGCAAGGTGGATGTCGTTTGAGTTTCTATTTGTGTTTCATTCGTAGTCAGATGTTGTTCTCATGTATAATGTTCGATGTATTATTGTGGCATTTGTATGCCTTTGTATGTATCCTCATCTATTATGCAATGGTACAATGTAATGATATCCACCTTGCAAAGCATCTTCAATATGCGGCTCTCTCCTTGGCGGGGCCTTTGAGTTCCACTCGAATAGGATCACATATTGGGCGTAACAGAGACCAACGACGAGGCGGAGGACAATGCCGGCTCTGCTGAGTCCCCGCTCTGCTGGCGTCGACGAGGCCCTGCTCAGCCGAGGCCCCGCCGCCCCAACAACGAGGTAGAGGACACCGGCAGCTCCGCCGAGGCCCCACCTCAATACCATTGTTACACCCACAGCCCCTGCTACTATACATACTGGACCAATTACTGGAGCTCGCGCACGCCAATTAAATTACCAGGTACTTTCGTTTCTTAGTAATGATTCTAATGTTCATGAGAGTATGATGCTGCCTAAATTGGATACATTTGTTTTGCTTACAAATGAAGGGCCTAGCTTGGAGAAGGACGAACATTGGAGCAAGAACAAGCATGGAGTTGATGGCATGCGCAAGGTGTCGTGGAATTGTCACGGCAGATGTCCTCAAGCTAGGACTTAGTCGTGGAGCCATCGCCGCTAGGAAGCTTGAAGGGGTTAACGGGACAAGGAACACGAGGGTTTATACTGGTTCGGCCCCTTACGGTGAAGGTAAAAGCCTACGTCCAGTTGAGGTGGTATTGATTAGGGTTTCGATGACCAGGGAGCTTAACTGATATGCCCGGCTCTCGATGAGATCTTTCTTGTCCCTAAACCGCTGCCGGGTCATCCCTTTATATAGAGAGGCTGACGCCCAACAGTTCTCAGAGTCCCGGCCGGCTCATAAGAGTGTCCGGCTCGGACTCTCAACTATTCTTGCCTTACACTAGTTCTACCATAACAATGATTGTAACTACGGGCCTTAAGCCATATCCGGGTCTTAAGCCCATCTTTGGCCCACCGTCTTCAAGCTTGGCGCCAGGCTTCTGGCGATGACCATTATGAGTAACCCGGCCCCTCCTGGCGGGTGACTCTAAGGTCTATATCCTCAACATTAGGCCCCAGATTGATTTGAGCCGGCTCATGTCAATCTTCAATTCTTTCGACAGAAAATCTCCGGCTTACAATTATGTGAAGGCCATAACCCGGCGTGACTTCATCCTCTGGACTCCGGGTAATCCGCCGTGACGTCATCTTCCATTAAGTCCATTTTTTACTCCACCAGATCCGCAACGGATCTTATCTTTACTGCCATCCCGAAAATCGAGGCGCCTCTCGGGCGAGATAACCGCGCCGTGGCCTCCTCGTTTCTCGCGCCCACTTATGAGACTGGCCTTATAAATAGCCCGACCCTCGGGTCTTCTCATTCTCCCCCTTCTGTCGTCTCCTTCCTCTCGCTGCTCCCGTGCTGCTCGAGCTCCGCCGCCGTCGCCGCCGCAACAGAGCTCCGCATCCTCGTCGTCCTTGGCTGCTGCATCACCCTGAACCGTCCAGAGAACCGCGGCGAACCCCTGCATCCGTAAGTTTCTTCCTCCTCGTAGGATAGATCTGCGTTAAGCTCCTGCTGTTCTTCCGTGTTCTTCGCCGTCGCCCATGAGTTCTTGGTAGTTTTCATTTTTACTGCCTCTTCTTGATCTTAAGATAGTATAGAACCAACGTGGTAGCTGTTTGGCACTCATTTCAAATGCAAGTAGACCTCTTTTTACTGCATAAAGGCTCCGTTCGAGCCCAAGAACTTCCTTTGCGTCTGTTTTTAGGTCTAGAAACTTTCCTTTTAGCCGACCATTTTGATCCAAATTATTTACTGCCATGTGTGAAACCTGTTTTCACCACACTTAGTAAAAAACTGCACTCGTTAAGTCATGGCGGTTTACTTTTCCGGTTTAAAGAAACCACGCACCGTAGAACCTTCCGGCTCAAAGGAGGCCATGTGCCATAAAATTTTCCGGCTCAACTGTGACAGACGTAGACAATCAAATTACTCTCAGTACCTCCAGCGGCTTAGATAACCCGATGCACTTGGATATATGTCATTAGGCCCCTCCATAAGCCGCCACTTGAAATATTGAACTGTAAATTTCCTCCGGCTTATAATTAAACCGGACGTTTCCTTTTATCATAGCCTGCCGACTTTCACCATGCCTCCCGAAGCTCCCAAAGCACCCATCACATGCAATTGGATGAGGTCCAACGTCACCGACGAGACCTTAGCAGATTTCATGAAATCGGGTTACCTGCCCAAGAAGGACGTCATGTCCTACCATGCCCCTGACCCGTCAGAGGAGAGACCACAGCCAAAGGACGGGGAGGTGGTCATTTTTGCGGATCACATGAGCCGGGGCTTCGCACCTCCCGGCTCAAAGTTCTTTAGAGACGTGCTGAATTTCTTTGACCTGCGGCCACAAGACATAGGACCCAATTATGTGTCCAATATATGCAACTTCCAAGTGTTCTGCGAAGTCTACCTTGGAGAGGAGCCCAGCCTGCTGCTCTTCAGAGAGCTCTTCTACCTGAACCGTCAGAACGAGTGCACCAACAGGCCAAGCTTGGAACTTGGCGGCATCTCCATTCAGCGACGGAGAGGCTGCCTTTTCCCTTACGCCGAGCCGCCGAGTCACCCAAAGGACTGGAACCAGACGTGGTTCTATTGCCAAGACACGTCGCCGGCTGACGAGAGTCCGTTGCCCGGCTTTCGCCCCTCGCGTCTGGAACCAACACATCCTTTGTCAAACAAACTGACTCAAGCGGAGCGCCAACCTCTGCTCCCCACCATTGACAAGATCAAGGCTCTCCTGGGCAATGGTCTCAATGGAATTGATCTGGTCCGGGTATGGATCTCGTGGCGGGTGATCCCCTTGAGCCGCCGCCCCGGCTTAATGTGTGAGTACACAGGCCAGAAAGATGACCCCCTGCGACACAGCCGCAACGATCTTCCTGAAGACGTTGCCGAGGACATGACCAAGGCTCTCTTGAACGAGAGCTTGGCAGACTGCGGGAGGACCGGCTTAAGCCCCTTCTGCAAGACCAACCCGGCCCCAGCGGTAAGCCGTTGATCTGAACATCTTATTTTCTTCTGTAAATAACTTTCATCCGAACGTTAAGAAATCGTCATTGTATTTTTCAGGCGGATGACAAATTCTGGAAAGTCAGATACGACCATGAGGCGGCCAAGAAGGCCAGGAAGGCGAAGAAAGCCACCAAGAGAGCCGCTCCCCGCAAGAAGGGAAGTAGGCCTACTGCTTCAGAGCTGATGCAACTAAGCGACAGCTCCGAGTCAGAGGTAACCCCTGAACCTGTAAGCTCTTGTTGTATGTCTTGTTTATTTCTGTCCACTTTACCAATACTGTTCATCAACAGGATGACACCGGAGCAAGTAACCCGGTGGTTGAAGAGGTAATGTCACTTTCCTCGGACTCGGAGCCCTTGCCAAGGCTGAAAGTCCGAAGGGTAACCCGGAAAGTAAGATTTTCACATCCTTTAGCTTATCAAGATCCTCAATTTCTTTTGAAGCGACAGACTCATGAGAGCCGGCGGCACACCCGGACCAACAAGGACGCTGACCTCTCCTCCGGCTTACCCGACGCATCGAGGAAACGCCGAACCGAGGTTATCTCCAACTTGTACCCTTTTCATCCTTTGGCGGGTGTTATACGTCAACCGCTCAATTCTTCGGATTCAAACTATCAGGAGACCTCACCCTCCTCTGGTGACTCAATGCAATCAAGCCTGCCGGCCTTCAAGACCGTACCCGGGTAATGATGATCATCTCTTGTTGTGCTTATCTTTGCTCATACCTTTGTACTAACCTTTTTGTCCTTTCAGTGCCCAGGCAAAGCTCACCAAGAGGGCGAAGAAGAATAAGCCGGTCGAAGAACCGGACTTGCCTGAACCGGAGGTAGCAGCTCAAGAACCACCAGCTGCCTCCGCTCCCGAAGCCACCGCTCCAACTGACAAGGCGACCGCAGAAGCTTCTGCTAACCCGGAGACCTCCGGCCCGGCTCAGCCGGTCAATGACCCGGACGTGGTAATCACCCGGACGGAGTTTGTTGAGCCGGGGAGGCCTACTGCGCTGGCCAAGTGCTCCGCCAAGGAGGAGTTGCTACAGCACCACCGGGCTAATCTGGACCTCACCGACTACGCCAATCTGAACATCGGAGAAATCGTCTCCGGCTATGTCAGCCAAGTGCACAAGAGCCGGGATGTAGAGATCGACATGGTGAACCAGATTCAGCAGAAGTCTGAGGTACCACTCTTCTTTCTTCTTGCTTACTGTATAGTTATCTTGTTATTTTTACCATGCTCTAGCCCCCAAGTCTATGACTTATGATAGAATATGTTGTAGACTTAAGTTCCGGCTTACTCACTTGAACCGGCAATTTGTAGATAGAAACGTTCGATATGCATTAGCCCCCAAGTGCCAAGTGTCTTTGCTTGGAAAGTGCTTGGGACTTTAAAATTGCATAATAACTGTTCATCCTATAACCCGGAAATTATGCAGGCTGCTTGCAAGAAGCTGGAAGCTGACATCTCCGATCTGAAGACCCGCCTAAAGACGCAAGAAACTGAGACCCGGAAGGCCAATGCCAAATTTGTGTCCAGTATTGCTGCGCAAGAAAAGCTGAAGACGGACTTTGACGCTGAACGGAAAGCCTGGGCCGAAGAGAAGGCTACTCTGGTGAACCGGGCCAAACAGGCGGAGAAGGCTCTGCCAGAGAAGACCGCCGAACTCTCCGGCTTAAAGCGCCAGGTGTCCCAGATGGTTGCCGCAATCTTCGGTAAGTCATTTCACCGGCTTTCATCAAGATTATAATCTTTATATCTCATAACTCATCCTTGTCGGCGGCTTATCTTATTCTGTGAAACAGGTCCCAGAAGCGCCAACCTCAACCAAAGTGTGGTAACCAAGTTGAAGGCCGTGTACACCCTGGTGGAGCAACTCTACACCGGGTCACAGCGTGCTTTGGCTGTGGTGGCCCTATCCAATGAGGTGCCGACTCACCTGGCAGAAGTTCTTCGCCGGCTCGCCGTTCTTCCTCAACGTGTCCAAGAGCTGCGACGGGCCTCTGCAAGAGCCGGAACCATAGCTGCTCTAAGCCGGGCCAAGGCGTTCCTTCCAGAACTAGACCCGGCGGACATCGCTCTGGGCTACCCCAGTTTGAAGGAAGACAGCACCGCCTTCGACCAAAAGGACTTCGCAGCCTGCGTGAAGATCGTACGCCCGGTGGCCACTCTGATTGGCAATGATACAGATCTGACTAAGTACCAGCCGGGTTACGATGCAGAGAATCAGAGGATCCCCACTCCGCACTATGAAGCCCTCAGCTTAATCCCGCCGACTCGTAAGCACACCTTTGCCCCGGAGATTGACCCGGCCGGGTTAATTGACGAGGAAGCTCAATTTGAAGCTCTGAGCGGCATCGACTAGAAGTCGTCAACTTTCCAGGTCTTGGGAACAGCCGGAGGAGCGGAGAGGAATGAGCCGGAGACTTCAACCCAGCAAGCATCGTAACTCTGCAGGCGGCTTATTAAACAATGCTTCACCCTTTTGGACTCGATGAGTCTTGTTGCTTTATTTAATTTTCTAAAATCAATTATCATTCTATAGCCAGTGACAATTCTTTGTGGAATGAGTTCATTTTTATCATTAGGAACACCCTTCTTAGGGACACAATGAACGGGACTTACCCATCTACTATCAGCTATGGGATAGATTGTACCTGCTTCAAGAAGCTTTAATATCTTAGTTCTTACCACTTCTTTCATTTTAGGATTCGTCGTTGGTGATGAACAACGGGTTTAGCATCAGGTTCCATATTAATGTTGTGCTGACATAGAGTGGGCTAATGCCCTTAAGATCATCAAGAGTATATCCAATAGCGGCTCGGTGCTTCTTCAGAATTTTTCGATAATCTTTCTTCTTCATGTTCTGAAAGGTTAGCACTAATAATAATAGGATATATATTTTTCTCATCAAGATAAGCATATTTCAAAGTGTCTGGCAATTGTTTTAATTCAAACACAGGATCACCCTTAGGAGGAGGAGGACCTCCTAGAGTTTCAATAGGCAAATTGTGTTTAAGCAGAGGTCGTTGTTCAAAGAATATTTTATCTATTTCATTTCTGTCGTGCATATGCATATCATTTTCGTGGTCTAGCAAATATTGTTCCAGTGGATCAGCAGGAGGAACGACAATAGAAGCAAGACCAATTATTTCATCCTTACTAGGTAATTCTTCCTTATGATGTTTTCTACTAAACTTAGAAAAATTAAACTCATGAAACACATCACCAAAACTAACACCGAGGGTTTGTTTCTCACAATCTATTTTAGCATTAACAGTGTTAAAGAAAGGTCTACCAAAGATAATGGGACAAAATTCATCTTGTGGGGAACCAAGAACAAGAAAATTAGTAGGATATTTTATTTTCCCACTCAAGACTTCAACATCTCCAACAATCCCAAGTGGTGTGATGGTGTCTCTATTAGCAAGTTTAATAGTAACATCTATGTCTTCTATTTCAGTGGGTGCTATATCATTCATAATTTCTTGGTAGAAGGTAAATGGAATAACACCCACGCTAGCACCTAAGTCACATAAACCATGATAACAGTGATCTACTATTTTGACTGAGACAACAGGCATGCCAGCAACAAGTCAATGTTTATGTTTCTCATCGGGTTTAGCAATTCTAACAGCTTCATCACAAAAGTAAATAGCATGCCCGTCTATATTTTCTACCAAGAGATCTTTAACCATAGCAACACTAGGTTCTACTTTGATTTGTTTCAATGGTTTAGGTGCTCTAATATTACTTTTGTTAACCACGGTTGAAACCTTGGCATGTTCCTTTATCCTAACAGGGAAAGGTGGTTTTTCAATATAAGCAGTAGGAACAACTGGATCAACATTGTAAATGATAGTTTCATCTTTAACCACAACCTGTTCTTTAATAGGTGGATGATATTTAAACAACTTCTCCTTTGGGAGATCAATATGATTAGCGAATGATTCACAGAAAGACGCTACTATCTCAGAGTCAAGTCCATATTTAGTGATAAACTTGTGAAAAGCATCGCTATTCATAAAAGATTTAACACAATCAAACTTAAGTTTAATACCTGACTCTTTACCTTCATCGAGTTCCCAATCTTCAGGGTTGCATTTATTTCTTTCTAAAAGATCCCACCTGAATTCAATAGTCTTCTTCATAAAAGAACCAGTATAAGAAGTATCGAGCATGGATTGATCATCATGAGCAAGCCGAGCATAAAAGTTCTGAATAATAATTTCTCTTGAGAGCTCATGATTGGGGCATGAATATAACATTGACTTAAGCCTCCCCCACACTAGAGCGGTACTTTCTCCTTCACGAGGCCAAAATTTATATATGTAATTTCGATCACGATGAACTAGATGCATATGATAATTTTTTTGGTGAAATTCCCATTTCAATCGATTCTGGTTCCAAGATCCAATATCATCGCATAGCCTATATTATGCCAATGATTTTCCCTTCAAAGATAAAGGGTAAACCTTCTTCTTAGCTTTATCTCAGGGTAAACCTGCAAGCTTAAATAATCCACAAATTTCATCTACATATATCAAGTGCATATCAGGATGTTTGGTTCTATCTCCTGCACAAGGATTAGCTAGCAGTTGTTCTAACATACCCGGAGGATTTTC
This sequence comes from Aegilops tauschii subsp. strangulata, assembly GCF_002575655.3. Classification (NCBI taxonomy): domain Eukaryota; kingdom Viridiplantae; phylum Streptophyta; class Magnoliopsida; order Poales; family Poaceae; genus Aegilops; species Aegilops tauschii. Next base: position 284,983,531 of record NC_053036.3, read on the forward strand.
ATAACCAGTATTTTCAGTAGGTGTAGTAGGTTGAGGGGCAACTAATTGTGGTTCCAGTCGAGGTCAAGATACCCCGAACAAACCCCACAAAGGATTGTTCTCCATAGTGACAAGTGACAATAAATTTCAACACGTAGTAATAATTTTTCCTTACCAATTTCCACTTACCAAGAGCGCTTCACTACCTGGCAACAGCTCCAGAAAAGAACCTTGATGACCCACAAGTATAGGGGATCAATCTTAGTCCTTTCGATAAGTAAGAGTGTCGAACCCAACGAGGAGCAGAAGGAAATAACAAGTGGTTTTCAGCAAGGTAATTTCTGCAAGCACTAAAATTGTAGGTAATAGATAGTTTGATAGCAAGATAAAACGAGCAAGTAATGGTAACAGTAAGTAAAGTGCAGCAAGGGAGCCCAATCCTTTTGTGGCAAAGGTCAGGGCAAAACGGTTTCTTATAATAGGCAAAGCGTTCTTGAGGATACACAAGAATTTCATCTAGTCACTTTCGTCATGTTGGTTCGATTTGTGTTCGCTACTTTGATAATTTGATATGTGGGTGGACCGGTGCTTAGGTGTTGTTCTAACTTGAACAAACCTCCTACTTATTATTAATCCCCTCACGAGCATCTGCAACTATGAGAAAGTATTATGATAAAATCTAACCATAGCATTAAACTTTTGGATCCAAATCGGTCCCTTACGGAATAGCGCATAAACTAGGGTTTAAGCTTCTGTCACTCTAGTAGCCCATCATCTAAGAACTACTCCACAATGCATTCCCTTAGGCCCAAATATGGTGAAGTGTCATGTAGTGGACGTTCACATGACACCACTAAGGGAATCACAACATACATACCATCAAAATATCAAACACATATCAAGTTCACACGATTACTTGCAACAAGATTTCTTTCGTGACCTCAAGAACAAAAGTAACTACTCACAAATGATAATCATGTTCAAGATCAGAGGGGTATTAAATAGCATAATGGATCTGAACATATAATCTTCCACCAAATAAACCATATAGTAATCAACTACAAGATGTAATCAACACTACTAGTCACCCACAAGCACCAATCTAAGGTTCCGGTGCAAAGATTGGACACAAGAGATGAAATAGGGTATGAGAGGAGATGGTGCTGTTGAAGATGTTGATGAAGATTGCCCTCCCCAAGATGGGAGAGTTGTTGGTGATGATGGTGACGATGATTTCCCCCTCCAGGAGGAAAGTTCCCCCTGCGGAATCGCTCCGCCGGAGTGCAAAAGTGCTCCTACCCAACACTACAAAAAAATACAATTCCGTGATGATACATGTTTGTCACAGTAGGTCATGTTTTTTGTCATGCATGTACATCCATGACGATTTTATGACAGAATCAAGATAGTCATACCTGTGCTGTCGTAAAAGTGTTCCATGACATTACAAAAATTATCATCACGGAAGTGACCACTTCCATGACGATAAATGGCACCTCATGGAAGTGCTTTCGTCAAGGGTAACCCACACTGGCATCCACCATAACGGGTGCCATTAAGCTATCGGGTCCGGTTTTGGATCCGATAACCCGTTAACAGCCGGACCAATGGGGATTTTCCACGTGTAAAATTCTCAATGGCCAGACGAACCACGTGTTGGATCACCGTTGGGACATATGTCATCCACCCATTAGACAGGAGGCGCCTATGATACGTCGACACGTGGCACGGCCCAATAGAGGCCCATTCCGGTGAAAAGGCCGGCCCGTTTGACTTTGTCAAAAGTTAGCGGGCCGGCCCACGGAAAGCCTGTTAACGGCCTGTTCGTATATAGCCCATTTACGGCCCGCTAACTCGTGGCCCGTTACGGCCTATCTAAATTAAGCCTAGTAGCTTCATCTAGGCTGTCCAATATGATTCCAACCCGTTGTAACTTCTGGCCCATGTATGGCTCATGACGTCTTTCGGACCATATGAGGCCCTTTGTAACTCTTGGCCCATTAACGGCCCGTGGTGAAACTGGCCCGTAATGAATAGTGTACCGCTTTATACCCATTAATGGCCCATTATTCCATTGGGCCGTTTCCCACCCGTGTTATATTTCGGCCTTCTCAGGGCCCATTTATTCTTGGGCACATTTCCAGCATTCGATTACTTACGACCTGTTACTGGCCTTTTCTGCTTGTGGGCCAAATTCAGCCTATGGTTACAGTCGGCCCGTTTGTGGCCCGTTAATCCATTGGGTTGTTTTCATAGCGTCATCAAATACGGCCGGTTAATGATGACCCGTTATGGTCGGCCCATGAACGGACGATTCCAACTCTAGCCTGTTTACGGCCCATAACACAGTCTGTTATTGGCCCATGTTTGGCCAATGGATCATACGACCCGTAGAGGGCCCATTGATGCTATGGCCCGTAGAAGGCCCATTGATGCTATGGCCCGTAGAAGGCCCATTGATGCTATGGTCCGTAGAAGGCCTATTGTTTCTACGGCCCGTAGAAGGCCCATCGTTTCTACGGCCCGTAGAAGGCCCATTGTTTCTTCGGCCCGTAGGAGGCCCATGGTCACTACAGTAAATATGTAGCCCATGGTTATTGTGGCCTAATTTAAAAAAATAGGTTATCGCAGCCCCTAGCAAACCGTGGAAAAAGAACTGCACTAACTACCAGAAAACAAATAAACAAGACAACAAGGAAATAAATAAGCAAGCAACTTACGCTAGGCTATCACGGCTATTACACATATTACATCCACCGGGCATCAAAGTTCGCCACCAGTGCAAATATAGGGAACAAAGCAGCATATCACATACACTGGTTGTCAAAGTTGGCGACCAGTGCAAATAAACGCCGCATCAAAACAAGTACAGAACTGAAACCACTTCAGAAGAGCTCAAGAAACAATATCCTGGGTACCCATAATGCTGGCAAGAGGCTTAGCAAGCTTATTAACTTTCTCTTGTTTGGCGCTTAAATCCTCCAGCGCTTGCTGTTGCACCAGAAAGTATGCATTTGAATTCTGCAGGGACTTCCCCAGTCCTTCGGCTTCGTGTCGGAGCACATTTGATCGATGTCTTTCAACTTGGAGTTGATACTCAAGAAGACGAACTGATTCAGGAAGCGAGTTTGAAGAGCTTGTGCTAGCAGTAGTGGCCAGTAACTCGAACACTACATCAAGACAGGACTTTTGGGATCTCTTTGGTCCCAATGCTTACAAGAGTCTCGGTGGTAACTCATTTGGTCTAGTCATAGTCGATGATTTTTCAAGATTTACGTGGGTGTTCTTTCTAGATGATAAATCGCAGGTCCAAAAGATCTTCAAAAGCTTCTCTAGGAAGGCCCAAAATCAATTTGAAGTGCAGATCAAGAAGGTTCGGAGCGACAACGGAACGGAGTTCAAGAACGCAAATGTGGATGCCTTTCTTGACGAAGAGGGGATTTCACATGAGTTCTCGGCCACGTACACACCTCAACAAAATGGAGTTGTTGAGAGGAAGAACCGAGCTCTTATTGAGATGGCAAGAACGATGCTTGATGAGTACAAGACTCCAAAACACTTTTGGGCGGAAGCAGTTGAGACAGCTTGTCATGCAACAAATCGCTTGTATCTTCACAAGCTACTCGGCAAGACGGCATACGAGCTCCTCACCGGTAACAAACCCCAAGTTGGATACTTTCGAGTATTCGGCTCAAAGTGCTACATTCTTGATAAGCATCATCGTTCTAAATTTTCTCCTAAATCTCATGAAGGTTTTCTACTTGGTTATGGCTCAAACTCTCACACTTACCGTGTCTAGAACAATTTCACCCGAAAGGTTGAAGAGGCGGTAGATGTGAAGTTTGATGAATCTAACGGCTCGCAAGGCCAATTGATGTAGGAGACAAAGACCCTTCGAAAGCAATCCAAGACTTGTTTATTGGCAAGGTTCGTCCAATGGAGGTGAAGGAGAGTACCTCGTCCGTCCAAGTGGAAGCTTCCACCTCACGACAAGGTGAACCAAGAGTCAATACGGAAGCATCCACAAGTGGGACACACCAAGATGAAGAAAACGAGGAAGTATACCAAGATGAACATCAGCAACCTCCTTCTCCACGACGACAAGAGAACGACAACATCAACAATGAAGAAGGCCAAGAAGAAGGACAAGATGAAGAAGATGTTCCACCCTGACAAAACAAAAGCTCCCACGAGTTCGAGCAAGAGTCGCCAAAGACCATCCCGTCGAGCAAATCTACAATGATATCCAAACCGGGAGAATCACTCGCTCTAAAACTCGTTTGGCTAATTTTTCTGAACATTACTCATTCATCTCTAGCATTGAACCTATGAAGGTTGAAGAAGCATTAGAAGATCCGGATTGGATAAACGCTATGCATGAAGAGCTACACAACTTTGAGAGAAATCAAGTGTGGAGATTGGTTGAAAAGCCTGACAACAACCACAACATCATCAGTACAAAATGGGTGTTTCGCAACAAGCAAGATGAAGATGGACAAGTAGTTCGCAACAAAGCATGTCTCGTCGCCCAAGGCTACACTCAAGTCGAAGGTATGGACTATGGTGAGACATATGCCCCCGTTGCTAGACTTGAGTCCATTCGCATCTCACTTGCTTATGCTAATCATCATGATATCACCTTGTACCAAATGGATATTAAAAGTGCTTTCCTAAATGGTGAAATTGAGGAGGAAGTTTATGTTAAGCAACCTCCTGGCTTTGTCAATCCTAAGAAACCTAATCATGTTTACAAACTTCACAAAGCTCTTTATGGTCTTAAACAAGCTCCTAGAGCATGGTATAAATGTTTGACCAAGTTCCTTATTGAAAAAGGCTTTGAAATTGGAAAAATTGATTCTACTCTTTTTACTAAAAGGGTTAATGGAGAACTATTTGTGTGCCAAATTTATGTTGATGATATTATATTTGGTTCGACTAACCCTCATTTTAGTGAGAAGTTTGGAAAGCTAATGTCAGAGAAGTTTGAGATGTCTATGATGAGTGAACTCAAATTCTTTCTCAGTTTGCAAATCAAGCAAACTAAGGAAGGTACCTTTGTCTCTCAAACAAAGTACACCAAGGACTTATTCAAGAAGTTCAATATGCAAGAATGCAAAGGTATGACTACACCCATGCCTACTAGTGGACATCTTGATTTGACCAAAGATGGTGAACCGGTTGATCAAAAAGTTTGCCGCTCTATGATTGGTTCATTGTTATATCTATGTGCCTCTCGTCCCGATATTATGCCAAGTGTGTGCATGTGTGCACGATATCAAGCGGCCCCTAAAGGGTGTCATCTTAAGGCCGTGAAAAGAATAGTGAGATACTTAATACATACACCAAATTTTGGCATTTGGTATCCTAAGAGATCTTCTTTCGATCTTGTTGGTTACTCCGATTAGGACTATGCCGGAGACAAGGTTGATAGAAAGTCCACTTCGGGTACATGTCAGTTTCTTGGTAGATCTCTTGTGTCTTTGTCCTCAAAGAAACAAAACTCGATATCCTTATCCACCGCCGAAGCGGAATACATTGCCACTGGTTCATGTTGTGCTCAATTACTTGGATTACCCAAACTCTTAAAGACTATGGGATATATGTGAAACATGTTCCATTGCTTTGTGACAACGAGAGGGCTATCAAGATTGCTCACAATCCCGTGCAACATTCTCGAACTAAGCATATTGAAGTTCGTCATCATTTCATTCGAGATCACGTTGCCAAAGGGGACATTGATCTTAAGCATGTTCGCACCGATAGCAATTAGCGGATATATTCACCAAGCCGCTTGATGAGAAAGTCTTTTGCCGTTTGAGAGGTGAATTGAAAATCATTGATGCTTCAAACTTGGAGTAGGAACTCCATTTGGATACATGCAAGGCATGAGCCTTTGACTAATCCTTGATATTTCTTTCTTGTTGCTACTTATATGTCTTGGATATATTCGCACCCTTGCATGCTATCTAACCCTTGTAGGTACTTGGATGAATCTAAATCTACGAGATTGCGACCCACTCACATCTTGAGCAATTTCTACATCACCAAGTCTCTACACAATGGTGGTTGAAGACAAGGAAGCACGAAACCCCTCAAACATATCCTTTGACAATTCTATATTCTTATGATTGTCATTTTGGATACACAAGTTCTCTTCCTTGCAAGACTAACCCATGTAGGTAGGTGAACTCAAATTCCAAGTGATGCTCCTAAATTTTGATGAGCTACATCAACCTTGAGCAACCCACATGAGTTCAACCACATGATCAAGATCAACACCACCACCCAAGGTATGTTATTCCATCTTAGAGAAGCTTTGCTCCAAGTCATGGGTCAAAGCAACTCAACAAGATGTGAATACATCAAGATGCTTAAACGAAAAATGGTAACCCCATTTTGAGATTAAACGATGAGTATGACAAATGATCAAGTGACCTCACTTGATTCCTAAGTCAATATACTCTAACATAGGTGACATTGTCACCGACCAATTCTAGATGAAGTTCTCTTGTGTTTCTCCGTGCTCTTGCATTTGTCTCTTGCATATTTGTTTCCCCTTTCAAAAAAACTTCATCTAGATTCCTTTTCTGTTTTTTTGTATTCCCTGCATCCGATTCTTTGCAAATCTTTCAGCTAATTCCTTGCAAATCCTTGTGAGATCGTAATTGTCTAGTGAGCTGAGGTGACAAGTGTTTTCACTGTGATGAACTCGGTCACGCCGGTTTGTTTTCTTCGGTCCAACCGAATTCTTTCGGTGCCACCGAAGCACACAACTCGGTGCTACCAATTTAAACTGCAGAAAAGATAGTTTGACACTTGTTCCTGCATTCCTTTTATTCCAGCTCCACTCAATGATACTCGTCCTCTACCAGCATCCCATTCGACTTGCTGCTTTGCTCTGTGACTCAAGGACCAAACCCATTTGAAACAAAATCCAGAAGAACCCTTCTTGGAAATTGATGTCAAAGGGGGAGAGAGAGATCACATCAAAAGCTTAATCATTCTTATAAGGGGAGAGAATACTCAGGGGGAGAGAGTAGAAACCCCAGATGCTTGGTGTTCAAGAGGAGAGTAGTCACATGTCTTTAAGAGGGGAAAGACATGTTCATATTTGATTGTTTGCATTAGCTCTATTTCTGGTCTTTGCTTTGTTTTTCTGTTCCCTATCTTCTCCCAGTATCCCATGATAGATTCAGGGGGAGCAAGACATCTAAGGGAAGGAAATTCTTGAATTCATTGCACATCTTTACCTTTGGGGACATGTCTATATCCAATAGAGTACTCAGTACTCACTCTATACATGTCATCCCAGTCTTGGTACTCTTGTGGTTTCTATTGTTTGCTCTGGCTAGTAGGTGCATCGGTGTTATCTAACCTTGTTTACTCAGGTTCACTCCTTCCTATGCCAACTCAAGACCACAAGGTAAGTGTATGCATCACAATCATGTGTATGAGGATTTCTTGCTGTTGTACATACTGTTTGCAAGAAGAACTCATGAGCATGAAGGTACATTTCCCATATTTACATCATTTGCTCTGATGCATGTAGCCAAGATACATGTAACTCATTGCTTGCTTTGTCATGATTATGCACTCATATGCTCTTATGTTCCATATTCACATGATTGCATACATGTAGGGGGAGCCTATGCATGTACATGTCCTTGCAAAGCTTTACTTGTTATTCCCTATATCTTTATCTAAAGCTTTGATGTATGTTGTCATCAATTACCAAAAAGGGGGAGATTGAAAGCACAAGTGCTCCCTGGGTGGTTTTGGTAATCAATGTCAACATATCTCTTGTTGGACTAATGCTTCTACCTAATATGTTTCAGATAAGTTCAACAATGGAGTGGCATGGACTAGAGGATGTGGAACCTCTTCAAGTTGCTGAGGACAAAGGATTGGATCAATCTCAAAGCTCAAGACTCTACCTTTTCTATTTTAGTGATCCAAGATCACATTGAGTCCATAGGAAAGCCAATACTATTAAGAGGGGATGAGGTGTTGCTTAATGGCTTGCTTGCTCAAAGTGCTTAGTGATATGCTCCAAAGCCCTCAACCACTTTCTCACATCCACATATGTCCCAAACCAAATGTCAAACTCGGCCCCACCGAAACTTTCTATCCGGCGCCACCGAGTTCAATTGACATAGCCACTGCCAGAAACCCTAGTCTTTTCAGTCTCACCGATAGGGATCTCGGTCTCACCGAGATGGTATTGTAAACTCTCTGTTGCCTATTGCAATAATTTCGGCCTCACCGAAATATGCAATCGGTCCCACCGAGATTGCAATGCAAACTCTCTGTCACCCCTTTGTAACATTTTGGTCCAACCGAGATGAGAGAATCGGTCCCACCGAGTTTGCCTGACCAACTCTCTGTTTGTCTATTACCAAAATCGGTCTCACCGAGTTTGTGTAATCCGTCTCACCGAGATTACGTTATGCCCTAACCCTAACGCAATCGGTCTCACCGAGTTGACATGTCGGTCCCACCGAAAACCCTAATGGTCACATTATGAACTAAATCGGTCTGACCGAGTTTAACGATTCGGTCCCACCGAGTTTGGTGATTTGTGTGTAACGGTTAGATTTTGTGTGGAGGCTATATATACCCCTCCACCCACTCTTCGTTCGTGGAGAGAGCCATCAGAACATGCCTACACTTCCAACATACATTTTCTGAGAGAGAACCACCTACACTTGTGTTGAGGTCAAGACATTTCATTCCAACCACATAAATCTTTATCTCTAGCCTTTCCCAGGTTACTTTCCACTCAAATCATCTTTCCACCAAATCCAATCCTATGAGAGAGAGTTGAGTGTTGGGGAGACTATCATTTGAAGCACAAGAGCAAGGAGTTCATCATTAACACACCATTTGTTACTTCTTGGAGAGTGGTGTCTCCTAGATTGGCTAGGTGTCACTTGGGAGCGTCCGTCAAGATTGTGGAGTTGAACCAAGGAGTTTGTAAGGGCAAGGAGATCGCCTACTTCATGAAGATCTACCCGAGTGAGGCAAGTCCTTTGTGGGCGACGGCCATGGTGGGATGGACAAGGTTGCTTCTTCGTGGACCCTTCGTGGGTGGAGCCCTCCGTGGACTCGCGCAACTGTTACCCTTCGTGGGTTGAAGTCTCCATCAACGTGGATGTACGATAGCACCACCTATCAGAACCACGGATAAAAAATCTCCGTGTCTCCAAATTGCGTTTGCACACTCCAATCCCTCCACTTTACATTCTTGCAACTTGCATGCTTTACTTTCCGCTGCTCATATACTCTTGTCATGCTTGCTTGATATGTATTGTGAATGTTTAAACTTGTGCCAAAACTCCACATCAACTTAAGGAAATTAGAAACTGCACCTTTTCTTGATTAGAGTCTATTCACCCCCCCTCTAGACACCTCTTCTTGATCCTTTCAATGGTCTATATCATTCTAGTTTTTGTTTCCAAATCTAGATAAAGACATAGTTCAAATAATATCTATTTAAGACAAAGCGGAATAGAAAGAATATAAGTGTGGGAAACTACAGAGCAATAACAACACTTGTAATGTGCATGACATGAGAACATAGCTATTTATTCAATTGAAACTGAAATCAACATAGAGCAAGTTACAACAGCAAACCAGTTAAAGAAACAGGTTTAAAACATACTATTGCGCCATTGGAGTTTCAATTCATTCCTTTAAATTTGAAAATAGTTGGTATTAGTAAATACAGTGATGCAAGAGCAAAGGAGCATTAACCATAGCTACAGAACCTGACCTGAGAACAATTCTTCTTCTGCTTTAAGCATTGAGTTGGGCTTCGGAGTGGTGGTCCTCGTGCTTTGGGCACCGTTGTTCCATTACTAACTGCTCGTGTTTGGATGCTCTGTGGTGGAGATAGTGTTGTGTCAACTGGAACTGGGTTACTATCTGCTGGGGTTGGGGATAGAAGGGGTGTAGCTGGTTCTCTGTCCAACTGGGAAGGGGTACAATCTGCGTGAGTTTGGGTTATGTGTGGTGGGGCTGGTTCTTGGGCAAGTACAACCGTGGTTCTATCAACATCGACTGGTAGAACTATCTTTTCTGAAGACCGTGTTGTTACTCCCTTAGATACTGCCATCACCCTCTCCAGTTCAAATGGCTGATAAACAAGAAAATTAATTGAATGTACAGACATTGTATGATAGACAGGTGCAATGGATAGTGGGGAATAAAAGAGGGCATGAAATAATTCACATTTATGTTGTCTAACCAAACAGGATAGCATGACACAAGTTCACATATATGATGGCTAACTAAACAGGATAGCATGACACAATTTCACATATATGATGGCTAACTAAAAAGGATGGGAAGACATAGTTCAAAATATGATGACTATGTAAACAGGATGACATGATATAACTATATAATGTATTTATTAAATAGGTTGGCATGCCATAATTCACATACATGCCGCCTATGGAAACATGATAGCATGATATGATTCACGGATAGAATGACATAATCCAAAATATGATGACTATAAACACTAAATAGGATGAGATGATATAACTATATGATGTCTCTATTAAATGGGTTGCCATGCCATAATTCAGATATATGTTGTCTATGTAAACATGATGGCATGATATAATTCAAATATATGATTTATATACTAAGCAAGTAAGTAGAGGGCAATCGCATATATGATGTAAAAACTAAGCAATGCAAGACAACATGCATGACATGAGTAATATAACCCTGGCAAGTTTGAGCATAGACCTCAGGGGGGAAATAGGACTGGTCATCTATCTCTGAATCCTCCTCTGAGGAGCTATCTGTAACCAGCAAGATGTCTGCTTCAGCAGGTAGCATTGTCTACTCTGAATACCTTGTTTTCACTCCAGATACTTCCATCACCGCTTCAAATGGCTGATGCACATGAAGAGTAGTTGAATATACAAATGTTGTCGACAAATGGAACATGCAATACAAAAAAGGATAGCATGATATAATTCACATATATGATGATTGGCTAAATAGCATGGCATTGCATAATTCACATATATAATGCCTTGCAACAAGATAGCATTACATAATTCGCATATATAATGTCTTGCAACAAGATGGAATTGCATAATTCACATATATGGTAATTAGACACTAAACAGGTGGCATTCACACAAAGCATTTCTAAACTAAGAAAATGGCATAGCAATGCAAGACACCATACGCACGATATGAGCAACATAACCCTGCCAAGTTAGAGCATACACCTCGGGGGGGAATAGGAGTGGTCATCTGTCTCTGAATCCTCCTCTGAGGAGCTATTCGTAACCAGCGAGATATGCGCTTCGGCAGATAGCATAGTCTGCTCTGAAGGCCTTGTTTTCACTCCAGAATTTTCCATCACCGTGTCAAATGGCTGATGCGCATGAAGAGTATTTGAATGTACTAACATTGTTGACAAATGTAATACATAATGAAAAAAAGAATGGCATGATATAATTCACATATAAGATGACTGATTAAGCAGGATGGCATTGCAAAATTCACATATATGATGCCTGGCTAAACAAGATGGCGTTGAATAAAGAAACTAAACATATGGCATTCACACAAAGCATGTCTAAACTAAGCAGATGACATATTTTATGTATAAAGTAAGCAATGCAAGGCACCATATGCATGATATTACCAACATCAGCATGCCAAGTCAGAGTGAAGACCTCAGGGGGTTTAATAGGAGTGGTCTTATCCTTCTGAATCCCCCTCAGACTAGTTATCTTCCTCTTGATTACAATCTGAAATGGGTTGAGGGGGGCTGCCTTTGCGCCCACCATGGAGCGACGTCTACATGAAATTTTATTGCCACTCAAGGCTCTTCTCTTTTGCTCTACATGTTCAGTTCCATTGTGTACAATAACTCACATGCATAGGAATCAAACATAGTGAGATTATGTAAGGAGTGCATGCAGAAATCCAGAGTGATGGTAGCAACCTGTGGATAGACCCAAAACCAATGATAGCAGGCAGATAATGGCTTCAGTTAAAAAATACAGATAATGGCTTCTTTACTGTTTGTTTCCCACCCAACATGAAACTCATAGTAGACACCAAAGATTAACCAGATAGTAGATAGATACTATTGATTGCGGCACGGATATGTACCCCACAACCATTTAAAAACTCAAGTTTGAGCATTAGTTTGGAGCTGACTCAGAGTCTAATCGGTGATCAGGACGATAAAGTAGCATGTAATATTAAGCGATGCATAACGTAAGTAGACACGAAAGAGTGCGACCTCTCTTGCAGACCCGTGTAGTCCTCGAGGTCATCTGCTCGGTTGATGATGGTATTGCAGTTGTCGTGGCTGCCGGACGCGGGGAAGAAGATCTGAGGCGGCAAAAGACAATCTGGAGGCCGGATCCCTACTGTGGTGGACCCTTCCGTCATTGGAGTAGCTGAGCTGGGGTGGACGACGGCGCAGCAGTAGAGGGACAAACCACACAAGATTTTCTTTGACACATATCTGTAACAGAAGTAATTGTGTAAGGGTCTGTTTGAATTTGAGGATTCTAACAATGCAGGGATAGGAAATACACAGGAATAGGATAGGAATGCATGTGCAAAACTGAGAATTAAAAAACATAGGATTTCTGTCAATCTAGGTGTTTGGTTCACTACAATTGGAAGATTACATGATGCAAAGAAGCCTGGTGAGATTAAGTCAAACCACAAGAAAATGTACGGTCATAATGCTATTATGCTACTATCTCTTTGTCTTGTGCTTCATGAATAGGAATTTGAAAAGGAGGACGAGTGGATATTAAAATTCCTACGGTTTTTCTTTCAAGGAGACACTAAAGGAACAAATCCTACAGTTTTCCTTTGCTCCATTCCTTTGAACCAAATGCATGAATAGTAGTACCATAGGAAACTTTCCAATTCCTATGTTTTTCCTTCACTTTTCCTTTCAAGCACTGGCGATTCTAGTAGGCAGGCTTGAGCACGAAAAGCCTACACTCAAAAAATGGTTTTGTGCTACTTCTACTACTTTGGACCCAGGCCACTGCCCTACTAGCTCAACTCCCAGGACCATCTACAAATGCACAGCTCAAACACGCAGAGATAAATAATGATGGCGTTCAAGAGAGTCCATCACGGATATCTAAGTTGCCTGGTACCTCACTGCTTGTCATATAGTAGGAGAAACTAATTGTATTTCACGTTACTACGTGTGCTCGGTGGACAATATATATAACATGTAGAGTAAAAAAGAGATGCAACAAGTGTACAACCTCTTTGGCGAAGCCATGTCGATCTCAGCGTGATTGGGTTGGTTGGTGAGGATGCTCCGACTGATTTGGCTGTCGAAGGAGGGGAAGGAGATCTTAGGCATCTCGAGATGGAGCCCGGGGTACTGCTCCGCTATGATGGAGGGTTTCATCGTTGGAGTAGCTCCGGTGAGTTGTACGACAGCGAGGCTGAAGCAGGACAAGAGAGACAACGTTAACCTGAGTGAAATTCTAATAGCATCTCCAATAGATGATGTAAAATACATAACCACAAAGTAATATGTGTAAAATACATCAGCCTCTCATCTCTGAACTTAACTCTCGAAACTGAATTTAACTATCAAAACTGAATTTAGCTGTCGAAACTGAATTTTGCTGTCGAAACTGAATTTTACTGTCGAAACAGAATGCACTAGTAGTAGAAAAGCAGTAGCAGCAGCAGCTCGTGCGAGGGCCGAGGCAGTTGGTCGTGTAGCAGCATCTCGGGTAGTAGCTGCAGGGGCTCGAGGGAGAGTAGGATCTGCTGCTCGTGCAGCTGTAGTGCGTGTAAGAGTAGAGCAGCAGTGCAAGCAAGAGCAAGAGCGAAAGCAGCAGCGCAAGCAAGAACAAGAGCGAGAGCAACAGCGCGAGCAAGAGCAAGAGCAAGAGTAGACCAGGAAGGGGACCGAGAGCAAGAGCGGAGCAGCAGCACGAGCGAGAGCCAAAGCAGCAGCAGCTCCTCCTGATGTGGACGTCGCCTCCGAGGGAGCGACGCCATGGAGAAAGTGGCCGGCGACGCCGCCATGGACGGATCCGCGCCATGTCAGCTCGGGACCGCGCGCCGGCAGCACCATGAGATCGAATCAAGAAGAAAATGAGGCGATTAGTGTAGACCTTCTTTGGTGGCGCCGATTAGGCCTCAGCTTCATCCGAGGAATCGGTGATGATGCTGCTTTTCTGGTGGTGTAGGTGAAGACGGCGGTGTGGGAATGGAGGTCGCGCGAAAGACGAGGGGAACATCGGGGCAGCTCCTTGGAGGTGGAGGATGGGGTGGCTGAACCGGCGGGACGACGAGATCGACGAAGGATCCTCATCCGGTGCGGTGGACGAGGGACGTCGAGGTGTTGCTATGGATGACATGGTCGGGAAAGAGGCTCCAGCTGGGTGGCAGACGGAGGAGGGTGTGGGGCTTCGTGGGTTTTCCCGGCCTCGGTGTACGAATGGGTGGGCGGATGGGATGGGAGGGGGAACCATGGCTTAGGGACGCGCTTGTCCGAAATGTGGGGTAAGTTATGAACGTACCCCCACCGATTTGAGCTAGGCGGTTCTTTCGGTTCAGGGGTATCACAGGCATTTCGCGTGTCGGGATTTCGTAGGAGGTGGGAGTTTTTGCGTGAGTGTAATTTTGGGATAGCAAGGCGCAAGTTGAGATGGAGGGAGTTTCGGAGCACAACGAGACAAAGATATATCTTAAATATTTCAGGGTAACAAGGCGCGGGTTGAAATTTCTGGACAAGCCTAACGTGTATTGTACCAAATCAATTCGCACTTCCCTCGATGAAAAAAAAGAAAACAATTCACACCACACAAGAGAGTCTAGTCCCGTGTACTGTACCAAATCAATTCGCACTACAAATGCCATTCAAAACTTTGATTCATGATATGCTCAATTAAAATATTTCGCTACGTGTATAATGCATGCAACCTGTTACTCAAATGAACGTTTTAGTGCATTCCAAACGTATATACTACCACTTCAATATGAACTAAATTTGAATTCATTTCTCTATTTGAATAAGATATACAATCATGTTTGTTGTCAAGTTAAACCATTTGAATTCATTTCTCTATTTTAATAAGATCTACAATCATCATTATTGTCAAGTTAAACCATCGTTTGTATATTATCTTCACAGCACACCACATGATTACTGTCGAGTTAGATATGAACTATGTGTACTATATGAAGTCAAACTCGATTTTGTGAATCTACTTTATGTTGATTTCAAATCACAGTATATTTCAAGCTCTAGCTAGATCTACATAATCTAAACCATGTCTCATATGTATAATGTGTTTATCACATAATGTATGGTGCCCCGCCTCCTATGCCTACAGGTATTTAGAAGTGAGTTGCAAACGCCACACATTATCACAAATATGGTTTAGATTGTTCGATATTTAGCTGTGAGTTGCAAATGCCACGCATTATCACATTATGGTATAACAGGTCCAAAACCACACCACACATATCACCGCTATATTCATGCATGCATATGTTTATAACACTATGATCTCCTACTCAAATATATGAATCCACTTTCATATCGAATTATGATCTTTGTTAGTCTCTTACACCCACACAATCCTCTAACCTTTGTAGCTAGCACTAAGTTTCTCTCATGCATGCACACGCGCTCCTCGCCCTCCCCTTCCCTCAGCATTCTATCCATCGCGCACATTCATTTTTTTCTTTAGGTCGTTCTCCCACGGTCTCCACAACTCCTTTCCGACACACACCGATCGATAAACCTCTCCAGCGATGTCTGCCTACGACATACACACGCACCTTCAATCTCCTCCTTTCTATGTCCATGCCTCATGTCTCTAATACGGTCCCCCACACGTGTAAACTCTCGCCCCTATTTTCATCGATCTCAGAATCGCAGACTCCTCCCCCTATCTAGCTAGTAGGCCTCTCGCACAACCTCCTAGCTCCATTCTCTCCGTCTATCCATCTCACTGGGCCTTATTTACCTCTAACAAATGGATGTACACCGACCAATCTCCCGCTATTCATATAGCTAGCTAGGTCGTTATAACTTGTTTTCCCCACGCGCTGATCGACCTACCTCATTAGTTATGTCTCTCCCTTCCTCCGACACACAACAATTGATCTACCGATCTAGTTAGGTCTACTTACCAAACACATGGTCCTCCTTCATCATCCATGCAAGCCTCCGGACACATCTATCATGCACACGCACACACAGAAACACATCCCCACTCTTATTGATAATATTGCAGTTCTACCATCATTTTGTCTAGTAGGCCTCTCCCACCATCTTCGAGAAGCAACTCCACCACCCATCCAGCACTCTACCTCTCTCCCTCTCCCTCTCCCTCTCCCTCTCCCTCTCTCTCTCTCTCCTCTCTCTCTCTCCCAACCTATTTCCCGTCCTTCACTTATGTATGGATGTCAACCGATCTCCCTCAAGACATAGCTGGGTCTCTCCTTCTCAACAGATATAAGAGTTGATCTACCTCTCTAGTTAGGTCTTTGCCTCCCCCTCCCACCCACCCACACACACCGATACATCGAGCGCTCTAGTCATGTCTCCCTGCCACACAAAAACTTGCCATGTGCCCTCTGACATTCCGGTAGGTCAGTTTCCCTATATCTTTGACTTCCACACACACAATTTCGATGGCTCTCTTCATTGATCTCGCACCCACCCACTTGACCCTCTCTTCGACTCTATAGATATCTATGACCCCTCCCTCTCTTCTCGTGGATCGCCCCCTCTATATATGATATAGATAGGCCTCTATTTCACACACATTGAATGTGTCAAAAAAAATTGGACATATCATCGACACATATTCCCACAAATACTTTCACGAAATCACCCCCCAACAAAAACACTCATGAACGCACACACCATCTGTCTAGGTTTGTATCTCTCTCTCACACACCCACGTAGGTGGGGGACGTGCACGAAGAGAAGAGGTGCACGCACGACGCACGTACTCCCGTCTCTTTCCGAACCACACCCACGCGGGTACACGGTGGAGCTCATTTCTGTACGAAAAGGCAGCCCACATGGTAATTTGACATGTGTACTGGTTGTCCACTTGATGGAGGATTGTGTACCACGGATGAACAAACAAATTGTGACTTGACGCGTTATGTTAAAAAAGAGGCAAACCATGTGGGGCCTACCTTAGAGGCAACTCTCTATACACTCGTGATGCTCTGTACGTATTACTTTCGATGTGTCCTATCAACTCACAGAACGAGGAGAAGCTTGCTTAGTACGCCGTCTCCCCCGCCCACGGGCGCGATCGCTCGCAGAGTCGTAGGACGGGAGAAGCTTGCTTACTACGCCTACGCCCGCTCCCTCGCCCACGCGCGAGGTGGCTCGCAGGACGAGGAGAAAATTTTACTACTCCCTCCATTTACTCCTCGTCCCTACCTTGGTTAGAGAGATTATCATATTGTTTGAAATATATGTCTTTTAGTATATTTTCAATATGAACTACTAGTACATACTCCAAACACTGATGTATATAGATGTATTTTGTACTGTAGATTCACTCATTTTGCTCCATATGTAGTCCGTATTGAAACGGACATACTAGTACGCACTCTCCCTCGCCCCTCGCCCCTCGACCCTCGCCCACGTGGTGGACGTGCAGCAATTCATTCGGTCTCAGATAGCCAGAACGATATACTGTAGCACCATTATTGCTTGACTTCCCGAAGAGGCGAAGAGCCAAGCGCAAGGTTAATATTTTTGAGATGCCAAGCGCAAGGTTTATAGGAGAACGAGTAGTAGTAGTACTAGTAGTACGTACCAGTGGTATGTACTGTATGAGGAAGAAGCCAATAAGATGTATGTTTTGCGTGATAGTCTCTTCTTACAGGACGTGCTAGACTTAGTGGACCTCATTGTTGCAATGGGAGTACTATCATAGATGGCACGATTCAGAGTGGTGGGCAGCGGGCATAATTCAGAGCTGCTTAGTCTTAAACCCCATGAAGAACTCCCATTGAAAGGAATAGCAATTCTCTACATGTGCTCCTATGTAAAATGAGTAAATGAGACAAAAAAAGAAAGAGGCAAAGTAAAAAAATCACTAGCCTTAGAGCCAGCCCTATTGTAGCAGTGAATGATATTTCTACGTCGTGATTGACATGGCTATATCATTAACCATGTTGCGGAGATAGAAGCAGATTTTTATTTATTTGCAGAGGTAGCAGTGGATGGGTAGTCAACGAGGAGTGAAATGATGGTTGCTTCCTCGGTCAAACATAGAGAAAGGTGGGCCTCGTGATTTGACGGCTTATTAGTCATTATTACTGCCTATACTCTTTGCCCATATAATAACCGCATGGTAGAGTAGTGGGCTATACTTTTAATAACCACTAGCAAAGTGGCCCGCTTGATGCGCGGGCTCAAAATTTATAAAGTTGATTGATGTGAACATATTAATTCAATTGTGTAAAAAAGGAATTTAATGTGATTTCAATTTGAAATATAGAACTTATGTGAACATAGTTTTATCTTTATTATGTTTGCGTTTTTACTGATATATAAATATATGTGTTATCCCTTCATCATTTACATGTAAATTATGCATGATGTACTAATTATTTTTTGTGATCAGTTCCGTTGTTCAAATCATATTTGTATATTTTTTGGCGTTTTTATCATGTCGCTTTGTTTTAATTTTTTGTAAACACAAATTTAATAGTTCTCATTGTTTCGTGTAGGAATGGGTTGTTTGCTAATGCTATGAAAGATTGTTAGGTATTTTTTTATATAGTGATTTTTGTACTGTAAATGATTTTATTTTAATTTGGTACAAAATGTTAGGGTGTATTTATATATTGTACATATCCATGAAAATTGTGCTTTAGAATTTTTCTTAACAGCCGTAATCCTATTTCAGTAGAATAAAACTTACGTTTTCCTTGAAAAAAAGACACGTCGACATAGTTTGCTCTCAGCTTGTCCACTTCCTAGAAAACATAGATCGTCCATAGTATTTTCATTAGAGAAAAAGAATTGTGCACACTACTATTACATGTACAAAACGTCATTGGTTTCATGGGTCCCATCATGCTAATTCCTTTGCTTTCCCTATTAGGTAGTCTTCTCGACTTATGAGTGTAATTTTTTTGTAGTTTTTTTTGAAAAGGTAGTACATTTTTTCTGCTGGGATATTGTGAGGGCTAGGGTTTGTATTTGGCCATCGCCATGAATTCGAGCTACAAGGGAGGGAATTACAGGAAGAATGCTCACGCAGGAGCACACACCACACACGCCACCACTAGCCATTATCCTCTTCGCTGCCTTCGTCCGTGTTGGAGCAGAGTATATGTAGTGAAGCACTCTAGGCCCATTTTGGCCCAGCTAGCCGAGCCGAACGGCGAGGCTGCCTCATGGGCCTGTCCGTCTCTTCAACTAGCTCCTGGCCCACCTCGGGATCGCTGACAATCCCACCCTCCTTAGAAACGGCTTGCCCCCAAGCCGGTGCTCGAGGAAACTTTTGCTGCAAAGTCACCTTGTCTTCCTAGGTAGCCATCTCGACAGGAGTTGCACTCCATTTAACCAGGACTTGAACAAGAGACCCGGATCCTCGACGAATCACTCTTTGATTCAAAATCTGCTCAGGAATTTGAAAATGATCATCAGGAGTAGGTAACTGAGGCAATACCTGGTGCTTAGGGTGTAACACCTTCCGAAGGAGAGACACATGAAACACTGGGTGCACTTTACTACTTGCTGGTAAATCAAGCCAATAAGCCACTGCCCCAATGCGCTCCAAAATTTCAAATGGCCCATAAAACTTGAATGCCAGCTTATGGTTGGCCCAAGGGGCAACTAATGACTGCAAGTAAGGTTGAAGCTTCAGGAAAACATGCTCTCCGACTGCAAATTCACGATCACTCCGATATTTGTCTGCTTATGTTTTCATGTGCTGTTGTGCTCGCAACAAGTGCTGTCGTGCTGACTCCAAAATGGTCTGACGGTCTGCAAGCCACTGGTGCAAGTCTTCAGACGGAATTGCATCTTATGCAGCCAACCCAAAGTGTCGCGGTGCATGTCCATATATGATTTCAAATGGAGTTTTCCTAGTAGCCGAATGCCACTTAGCGTTATACCAAAACTCACATAAGGGAATTCAGTTGGCCCATCGAGAGGGATGAGCACTGACGAAGCACCAAAGAAAACACTCGACCTACTGATTAACTCTCTTTGTCTTCCCATCAGACTGTGGGTGACGAGCTATGCTCATTCTGAGCAGAACACCACACTTCTGGAATAGTTCCTTCCAAAACTTGCTGGTAAACACTTGATCACGGTCTGAAACGATGGAGAGAGGCATGCCATGCAATTTATAAACTGTATTCAGAAACGCTTCAGCCCCAGTTTTTGCAGTAAACGGGTGATGCAGTGGAACAAAGTCACCATACTTTGACAGTTTATCGATAACCACTAGCAGACAATTGTAACGGCCAGATGTTGGTAGTCCCTCGACAAAGTCCATTGTAACCATTTCCCAAGGTGTGTTTGGAACAGGTAGAGGCTGCAGTAATCCTGGATATGGCACTCGCTCGGGCTTTGCTTGCTGACACACCAAGCAGTGTTGCACATAACCTTTCACAAACCCTCTCATACCTTTCCAGCGAAATAGCTGACGAACTCTTGTGTAAGTTACTGGGAATCCAGAGTGCCCCCCAATAGGACTGTCATGAAATGCAGCCACAATCTTGGTTTGCAGTTTAGGGCACTGGCCCACCCAAAGACATTTTCCCATCTTGAGGATCCCAGCCCAGATAGAAAACTTGTTGTCAAAGTTGGGAGCAGCAGCTAACTTTTGTAACAGTGCAGAAGCAAACTAATCAGTTCGATAACTATGCACAATCTCTTGTAACCATGCAGGTTGAACAGAAGTGACATTATGCAACTCAGGCAACACATCAGTATCAGTATGTGGCCTTCTAGAAAGAGAGTCAGCAGCACTGTTTTCAGTCCCTTTCTTGTAAGCAACAGTATATTGCAATCCCAACAACTTAGTAAGTGCTTTCTGCTGCCACTTAGTGTGTAATCGTTGCACAGTTAAACTGGCCAAGCTGCGTTGATCAGTTCTGATAACAAACTTAGAAACTTGAAGATATTGGCGCCACTGCTCAACTGCCAACAGAATAGCCAAATATTCTTTCTCATAAACTAAAAGTGTTTGGTTCCTAGGCCCCAGTGCTTCACTGACATAAGCCAGAGGGTGACCATCCTGCATAAGCACAGCACCCATACCAACATCACAAGCATTTGTTTCCACAACAAAAGTTTTGGAGAAGTCAGGCAGAGCCAAAACTGGAGCTGACACTAGAGCTTGTTTCAACAGAACAAAAGCTTGTTGTTCTACATCTGTCCAATGATATGGTACACCTTTCTTCAGGAGATTGGACAATGGTTTGCTCAACATTCCATAATGAGAGATGAATTTTCTATAGTACCCAGCTAGCCCCAAAAATCCCCTGACTTCCTTAGCAGAAACTAGAACTGGCCATTCTTTAATCGTAGAGATCTTGGCAGGGTCTGTAGCTACTCCTTCTCCACTGATAACATGCCCCAGATAACTAATTTTTGTCTGAGAAAAAGCACACTTGGAGAGTTTAACATGCCACTTGTGTTGTTCCAATAAAAATAACACTTGAGCCAGGTGTTCCAGATGCTGAGCATAAGTTTTACTGAATATGAGAATATCATCAAAGAAAACCACTCCACAAACTCTCAACACAGGTGACAGTGTGTCACACATTGCAAAGTTGAAAGTATTGGGCCCACCAGTCAGGCCCATTGAAACCACCAAGAATTCATAATGACCAGTGTGTGTCTGAAAAGCAGTTTTATACTCTTCTCCAGGGGCCAATCTTATTTGGTGATACCCAGCCCTCAAATCCAACTTAGAAAACCAACAAGATCCTGCCAACTCATCCAACAACTCATCAATGATTGGAATAGGAAATTTACTCTTAACTGACAAAGCATTGAGATGTCTGTAATCAATGGCAGGCCTCCATGTCGTGTCCTTCTTTTGCACCAAAATCATAGGAGAAGAGAATGGACTGTTGCTGTGTCTAATAATACCAGAGGTCAGCATTTCCTGAACTTGCTTTTCCAATTCATCCTTAAGAACAGGAGCCAATCTATAAGGCCTGATTGAAAAAGGTTGAGCCCCAGGAATTAAAGGAATGGTATGATCATACTTTCTCCTTGGAGGTAATCCTTTTGGAACCTCAAAAACTAAACTGAATTGTGACAACACCTGTTGAATCTCTGCAGGTAACTCAGATGGAGCTATATCAGTAACAATGAGCAGTGCAGATAAC
Source organism: Aegilops tauschii subsp. strangulata (assembly GCF_002575655.3). Classification (NCBI taxonomy): domain Eukaryota; kingdom Viridiplantae; phylum Streptophyta; class Magnoliopsida; order Poales; family Poaceae; genus Aegilops; species Aegilops tauschii. The sequence continues at coordinate 285,005,887 of NC_053036.3, forward strand.
TCAACCAGAGCAAAAACCTCAGGAGCTGCATCCTGTCCCAACAGTGTCACCAGCTCACCATGGAGCTGAAAAGAGAGCCAATGTTTAGCCCAATCCACCTACATAGGGCTATGACTTGCTAGCCAATCCAGGCCCAGTATTCCATCATAAGATCCTAGTGGAAAAACTTTAAAATCACTGACAAATTCATGTCCTGCACAATACCATTGCCCTTTTTGCAACTGTTGACTACATGGCACAAGAGATCCATTAGCCACCGTAACCATGGACATAGGCATAGGAACAACACCTTGCAGTTTACTGGCCACAGCACAATCCACAAACGAGTGTGTACTACCAGAATCCACCAAGAAAATCATCGGCTGGCCCTGCAATAGTACTTTCAGTTTTATAGTTGTAATTGCAGGTGCAGAAATTTCTCCCAGAGTAGCAGCAGAAAGGAAAATTGCATTGGCCTCACCAACAACTTCTTCTTCAGTATCACTGACATCAGATGGCATATTCTGAACATAATCGAGCATCTCCTGCACAACATGCAGCTGGACTTCCTGTTTGCAACGATGATCTCGAGCCCATCGTTCACCGAAGATGAAACAAAGCCCCTTGGACTTGCGATAAGCTCTAAGTGAAGCCCAGCGATCATCTACAGCTGTTGTTGTTCGACTGGTGTCAGATAACTTCTTCTCATCAGTGATTCGAGCTACAGTTGGACGAGTTGTTGTTGGAGCTGTCGAACGCTTACTACTGGCTATCCCGCTTCCTGTGAACAGAGATTGGTCGCCCAGTTCTTCACACAAAAGTGAAAGCGCATAAGCACAGTCCAAATCGACTGGTTGCTAAATCCCAACCAACAGACGCACCGACGGCACCAGTCCTTCCATGAAACGAGTGACATAGTGTACAACACTCCGGTTAGACTCATATGCAGTCAACTGATCATACAGTTCCCAGAAGCGCTCAACATAATCTTCCACCATGCTCGTCTGCCGGATATGAAACATCCGACGGACTAGATTCTGATTCTTATTGCGTCCAAAATGAGACTGTAACGGCCCACAAAATTCAGACCAATTGACATGAGGTGCTCGTCGCTGAACGGATTCTAACCAACAAGCTGCGGTTCCCTCAAATTGTGAAGATGCAAACGAAATCCACTGGTGCTGAGGAGTATTCCAAAACTTAAAGTAATCCTCACAACGAGACTGCCACAGTTTCGGATTAGAACCATCAAATCGCGGAAGCTCAATTCGAGGACCAAAATTCACCGCATCCGGAAGGAAGGCCCAGAAATTTTCAGCACCAGGAATCAGTTGGCGTGACGGGGCTGGATCTGTGTGCATACCTCGAACTGGTAATTGAGGGATAAATTTTTGTTTTCGCGTCTTTCAAGTTCTTCATAGTGGCCAGCAGATATAAATCCCAAGTGACTCAAAGAATAGAGCTATGCTCCCCGGCAACGGCGCCAGAAAATAGTCTTGATAACCCACAAGTATAGGGGATCGCAACAGTTTTCAAGGGTAGAGTATTCAACCCAAATTTATTGATTCGACACAAGGGGAGCCAAAGAATATTCTCAAGTATTAGCAGCTGAGTTGTCAATTCAACCACACCTGGATAACTTAATATCTGCAGCAAAGTATTTAGTAGCAAAGTAGTATGGAAGTAACGGTAACGATAGCAAAAGTAATATTTTTGGGTTTTGTAGTGATTGTAACAGTAGCAACGGAAAAGTAAATAAGCGAAGAACAATATGTGAAAAGCTCGTAGGCATTGGATCGGTGATGGAGAATTATGCCGGATGCGGTTCATCATGTAACAATCAAAACATAGGGTGACACAGAACTAGCTCCAATTCATCAATGTAATGTAGGCATGTATTCCGAATATAGTCATACGTGCTTATGGAAAAGAACTTGCATGACATCTTTTGTCCTACCCTCCCGTGGCAGCGGGGTCCTAATGGAAACTAAGGGATATTAAGGCCTCCTTTTAATAGAGTACCGGACCAAAGCATTAACACATAGTGAATACATGAACTCCTCAAACTACGGCCATCACCGGGAGTGGTCCCGATTATTGTCACTTCGGGGTTGCCGGATCATAACACATAGTAGGTGACTATAGACTTGCAAGATAGGATCAAGAACTCACATATATTCATGAAAACATAAGAGGTTCAGATCTGAAATCATGGCACCCGGGCCCTAGTGACAAGCATTAAGCATAGCAAAGTCATAGCAACATCAATCTCAGAACATAGTGGATACTAGGGATCAAACCCTAACAAAACTAACTCGATTACATGATAAATCTCATCCAACTCATCACCGTCCAGCAAGCCTATGATGGAATTAATCACGCACGGCGGTGAGCATCATGAAATTGGTGATGGAGGATGGTTGATGATGACGACAGCGACGGATTCCCCTCTCCGGAGCCCCGAACGGACTCCAGATCAGCCCTCTCAAGAGAGTTTAGGGCTTGGCGGCGGCTCCGTATCGTAAAACGCGATGAATCTTTCTCTCTGATTTTTTTCTCCCCGAACACGAATATATGGAGTTGGAGTTGAGGTCGGTGGAGCTCCAGGGGTCCCACGAGGCAGGGGGGCACCCAGGGGGGCAGGCGCGCCCCCCACCCTCGTGGCAAGGGTGTGGGCCCCCTGGCCTTGATTCTTTCGCCAATATTTTTTATTATTTCCAAAAATAATCTCCGTGGAGTTTCAGGTCATTCAGAGAACTTTTATTTCTGCACATAAATAACACCATGGCAATTCTGCTGAAAACAGCGTCAGTCCGGGTTAGTTCCATTCAAATCATGTAAGTTAGAGTCCAAAACAAGGGCAAAAGTGTTTGGAAAAGTAGATACGACGGAGACGTATCAACTCCCCAAGCTTAAACCTTTGCTTGTCCTCAAGCAATTCAGTTGATGAACTGAAAGTGATAAAGAAAAACTTTTACAAACTCTGTTTGCTCTTGTTGTTGTAAATATGTAAAGCCAGCATTCAAGTTTTCGGCAAAGATTATGAACTAACCATATTCACAAGAACACTTAGGTCTCATGTTTACTCATGTCAATGGCATAATCAACTAGCGAGCAATAATAATAAATCTCGGATGACAACACTTTCTCAAAACAATCATGATATGATATAACAAGATGGTATCTCGCTAGCCCTTTCTGAGACCGCAAAACATAAATGCAGAGCACCTTTAAAGATCAAGGACTGATTAAACATTGTAATTCATGGTAAAAGAGATCCAGTCATAGTCATACCCAATATAAATTAATAGTAATGGATGCAAATGACAGCAGTGCTCTCCAGCTGGTGCTTTTTAATAAGAGGGTGATGACTCAGCATAAAAGTAAATAGATAGGCCCTTCGCAGAGGGAAACAGGGATTTGTAGAGGTGCCAGAGCTCGATTTTAAAGCAAAGATAAATAATATTTTGAGCGGCATACTTTCATTGTCAACATAACAACCGAGAGATGGCGATATCTTCCATGCTACACACATTATAGGCGGCTCCCAAACAGAATGGTAAAGTTTATACTCCCCCTCCACCAACAAGCATCAATCCATGGCTTGCTCGAAACAACGAGTGCCTCCAACTAACAACAGTCCCGGGGGAGTTTTGTTAGCAATTATTTTGATTTGGTTTGCATAAAGCATGGGACTGGGCATCCCGGTGACTAGCCATTTTCTCGTTAGTGAGGAGCGGAGTCCACTCCTCTTGAGAATAACCCGCCTAGCATGGAAGATACAGATAGCCCTAGTTGATACATGAGCTATTCGAGCATACAAAACAGAATTTCATTTGAAGGTTTAGAGTTTGGCACATACAAATTTACTTGGAACGGCAGGTAGATACCGCATATAGGAAGGTATAGTGGACTCATATGGAATAACTTTGGGGTTTAAGGGATTGGATGCACAAGTAGTATTCCCGCTTAGTACAAGTGAAGGCTAGCAAAAGAGTGGGAAGCGACCAACTAGAGAGCGACAACAGTCATGAACATGCATTAAAATTAATATACATTGAGTGCAAGCATGAGTAGGATATAATCCACCATGAACATAAATATCATGAAGGCTATGTTGATTTTGTTTCAACTACATGTGTGAACATGTGCCAAGTCAAGTCACTTGAATCACTCAAAGGAGGATACCACCCTATCATACCACATCACAACCATTTTAATAGCATGTTGGCACGCAAGGTAACCCATTATAAACTCCTAGCTAATTAAGCATGGCATAAGTAACTATAATCTCTAATTGTCATTGCAAACATGTTTATTCATAATAGGCTGAATCAGGAACGATGAACTAATCATATTTACAAAAACAAGAGAGGTCGAGTTCATACCAGCTTCTCTTATCTCAATCAGTCCATTATATATCATCATTATTGCCTTTCACTTGCACGACCGAACGATGTGAATAATAATAATAGTGCACGTGCATTGGACTAAGCTGGAATCTGCGAGCATTCAATAAACAGGAGAAGACAAGGCAATATGGGCTCTTGGTTAAATCAACAATGATGCATATAAGAGCCACATCGACATTTTCATTATGGTCTTCTCCTATCGACCCCCAAAGAAAAGAAAAGAAATAAAACTATTTACACGGGAAAGCTCCCAACAAGCAAAAGAAGAACATGAAATCTTTTTGGGTTTTCTTTTTAATTATTACTACTACAGCAAGAAATTAACCTAGCTAAAAGCTACAACTAATTTTTTTTGTTTTTCTTAAGGTTTATCAAACACACAAGAAGAAAGCAAGAAAAAGGAAAATAAACTAGCATGGATATTACAATGAAAGAGTATGAGCACCAACAACTAGCAATGAGTGTGTGAACATGAATGTAATGTCGGTGAGAAATACGTACTCCCCCAAGCTTAGGCTTTTGGGCTAAGTTGGTTTATTGCCACGGATGGCCTGGCGGATATCCAAAGTTATAGTTGGGGTCGTACTGAGATGCAGCAGTCATTGCATCGTGGGATGCAGCTTGGAGGCGAGCTATCTCAACCCTCCTCTTATATTCTTTCGCCTCCTCTCTGGTTATAAAATATCTCCCTTTTGCCTGAAAGTCAAAGAAAGTAGAAGCAGGGAGAGCGACGTGATAGGTGCATCGTCTGTCAAAGATTAGTCGGTACTGGAGGAACTGATCGTTCCACTCAACAAAACGATGACGAACCATAGCCTCATAATCTAAATAAGTAGGAGACAACTCAATATCATCCTCACGTATGGTTACACCAAGAAAATTAGCTAAACGGGCTGCATAAATTCCACCAAAGAAATCTCCATTAAATCTATTATTATGCAACCTACGTGCAACAATGGCTCCCAAATTATACTATTTATCTCCTAACACAGCACTCCTGAGAACACTGAGGTCGGGGACACACATGTGACATGCTTCATCCTTACCATTTATGCACCTACCTATGAAGAGAGCAAAATAATGTATAGCAGGAAAATGAATGCTCCCTATGGTAGCTTGTGCTATGTCTCTAGATTCCCCCACAGTTATACTAGCAAGAAAATCTCTAAATTTAGATTTGCGAGGTTCACTAGGACTACCCCATTGTGGAAGTTTGCAAGCAGTGGTAAAATCCTCTAAGTCCATAGTATAAGAATTTTCATAAAGATCAAACAGGACAGTTTGAGAATTGCGTGAAGATGAATATTCAAACCTCCTCACAAAGAAACTAGTGAGATAGTGGTACAGACGGCACTTATCTGCCTCGAAGCTCACAAGATCAGCGTTATGCAAATATGCGTTAAATACTTCCTTGATTCTTGCTTGATCCATGAAGTCCTCGGAAGGCCATTCACAAGCCCGCACTAGAGCGTCCCTTGGTGGTTCATCATCAGCATCACGCATTGCAAGCCTGGGTCCTTGCTTCCTTGAAGAACCACCTTGGTACATTTTCCTAAACATATTTCTTCCTCTGAGAAATTTCTGAAATTTTTAGTAACTTCAAATAAAAGTGAACCAAACTCAACAAAATTGACAGCAACTACTCCTACAAGTGCCTAGAGCCTATATCATAAATTAGAACTACTTGGAACCATATAAATTTGACATGCAAGCTCAAGAACATGGTCACCTAGGCAGCACAAATTTGCAATGAATAAAGCACTAGAACAAAAACTAATTGGACCAATGGAGGAGTCACATACCAAGGAACAATCCCCCAAAGCAGTTTTGTGAGAGGTGCTTTGAGCAAGGAGATCGAAAATCGCAGCAAAATGAGCTAGAACTCGTGCTTGAGCTGGATGGTGATTTTTTTGGGAGGAAGAAGAAATGTGTGGTGGTTGGCATAAGTGGAGGGGGGCCACCGTGGGCTCACGAGGCAGGGGGCGCGCCCAGGGGGGTGGGCGTGCCCTGGACCCTCGTGGCAAGGTGCCAGCTCCCCCTGCTGTGTTCTCAGTGCCAGATATTCTCAAATATTCCAGAAAAAATCATATTAAATTGGCAGGGCATTTGCAGAACTTTTATTTTTGGGGTATTTTTATATTGCACGGATAATTCAGAAAACTGACAGAAAATACTATTTTTACTTCATTTCAACGAAATAACAGAAAGTAAAAGGAGGGTACAGAAGGTTGTGCTTTCTAACTTCATCCATCTCATGCTCATCAAAAGGAATCCACTAACAAGGTTGATCAAGTCTTGTTAACAAACTCATTCCAAATAACATGGAACCGGAGAAATTTCGAATAACACTATGTTACCTCAACGGGGATATGCACATCCCCAATAATAAGAATATCATATTTCTTCTTGACAGAAGGAAGAGGAAATTCAAAACATCCAAAAATAATCAATGGAATTTTTCCAATAGAATTGATACTGTGGACTTGAGGTTGTTTCCTCGGAAAGTGTACCGTATGCTCATTACCATTAACATGAAAAGTGACATTGCCTTTGTTGCAATCAATAATAGCCCCTGCAGTATTCAAAAAAGGTCTTCCAAGAATAGTAGACATACTATCGTCCTCAGGAATATCAAGAATAACAAAGTCCGTTAAAATAGTAACGTTTGCAACCACAACAGGCTCATCCTCACAAATACCGACAAGTATAGCAGTTGATTTATCAGCCATTTGCAGAGATATTTCAGTAGGTGTCAACTTATTCAAATCAAGTCTACGATATAAAGAGAGAGGCATAACACTAACCGGCTCCAAGATCACATAAAGCAGTTTTAACATAGTTTCTTTTAATGGAGCATGGTATAGTTGGTACTCCTGGATCTCCAAGTTTCTTTGGTATTCCACCCTTAAAAGTATAATTAGCAAGCATGGTGGAAATTTCAGCTTCCGGTATCTTTCTTTTATTTGTAACAATTTCTTTCATGTACTTAGCATAAGGATTCATTTTGAGCATATTAGTTAATCGCATACGCAAAAAGATAGATCTAATCATTTCAGCAAAGTGCTCAAAATCCTCATCATCCTTTTTCTTGGATGGTTTCGGAGGAAAAGGCATGGGTTTCTGAACCCATGGTTCCCTTTCTTTACCGTGTTTCCTAGCAACAAAGTCTCTCTTATCATAATGTTGATTCTTTGATTGTGGGTTATCAAGATCAACAGCAGGTTCATCTTCTACATCATTATCATTACTAGGTTGAGCATCAACATAAACATTATCATTAACATTATCACTAGGTTCATGTTCATTACCAGATTGTGTTTCAACATCAGAGATAGAAATATCATTTGGATTCTCAGGTGTGTCTACAACAGGTTCACTAGAAGCATGCAAAGTCCTATCATTTTTCTTTTTCTTCTTTTTAGAAGGACTAGGTGCATCTACATTATTTCTCTGAGAATCTTGCTCAATTCTCTTCGGATGGCCTTCAGGATACAAAGGTTCCTGAGTCATTTTACCCCCTCTAGTCATAACTCTAATAGCATAATCATTCTTCTTATTATTCAATTCATTGAGCAAATCATTCTGAGCTTTATGTACTTGTTCTACTTGAGTGGTAACCATAGAAGCATGTGTACTAATGAGTTTAAGTTCACCTTTAACTCTAGATATATAATCACCCAATTGTTCAAGCATATAAGAATTGCGTTTTAATTCTCTACCAAAATAAGCATTGAAGTTTTCTTGTTTAACAATAAAATTGTCAAACTCATCTAAGCACTGCCTCGCAGACTTATAGTGAGGAATATCACCTTCATCAAATCTATAGAGAGAATTTACCTTTACTACCTGTGTCGGGTTATCAAGACCATGTGTTTCTTCAATAGGTGATGAATTAAGACCATATATTTCTTCAACAGGCGGTAAATTAAGACCATGTATTTCTTCAATAGGAGGTAAATTCTTAACATCTTCAGCTTTAATACCCTTTTCTTTCATAGATTTCTTTGCCTCTTGCATATCTTCAGGACTGAGAAATAGAACACCCCTCTTCTTCGGAGTTGGCTTAGGAGTTGGTTCACGAAGTGTCCAATTATTTCCATTAGTCAACATATTATTCAATAGAATTTTAGCTTCATCTGGTGTTCTTTCCCTGAAAACAGAACCAGCACAACTATCCAGGTGGTCTCTGGAAGCATCGGTTAGTCCATTACAAAAGATATCAAGTATTTCATTTTTCTTGAGAGGATGATCAGGAAAAGCATTAAGTAATTGGAGAAGCCTCCCCCAAGCTTGTGGGAGACTCTCTTCTTCAATTTGCACAAAATTATATATTTCCCTTAAAGCAGCTTGTTTCTTATGAGCGGGGAAATATTTAGCAGAGAAGTAATAAATCATATCCTGGGGACTACGCACACAACCAGGATCAAGAGAATTAAACCATATCTTAGCATCACCCTTTAATGAGAACGGAAATATTTTAAGGATATAAAAGTAGCGAGTTCTCTCATCATTAGTGAACAGGGTGGCTATATCATTTAATTTAGTAAGATGTGCCACAACAGTTTCAGATTCATAGCCATAAAAAGGATCAGATTCAACCAAAGTAATTATATCAGGATCAGTCGAGAATTCATAATCCTTATCGGTAACAAAGATAGGTGAAGTAGCATAAGCAGGATCATATTTCATTCTAGCATTCAGAGTTTTTTGTTTAAGCTTAGCTAATAATTTCTTAAGATCACTTCTATCATTGCAAGCAAGAAAGTCTCTAGCAGTTTCTTCATCCATAACATAGCCCTCAGGCACAACAGGCAATTCATATTTATTAGAGAGTCTTCATCATCACTTTCTTCAATATTATCAGTTTCAATAATTTCATTCTCCCTAGCCCTAGCAAGTTGTTCATCAATAAATTCACCAAGTGGCACAGTAGTATCAAGCATAGAAGTAGTTTCATCATAAGTATCATGCATAGCAGAAGTGGCATCATCAATAACATGCGACATATCAGAATTAATAGCAGAAGCAGGTTTAGGTGTCGCAAGCTTACTCAAAACAGAAGGTGAATCAACTGCAGAGCTAGATAGCAGTTCCTTACCTCCCCTCGTAATTGAGGGATAAATTTTTGTTTTCACGTCTTTCAAGTTCTTCATAGTGACCAGCAGATATAAATCCCAAGTGACTCAAAGAATAGAGCTATGCTCCCCCGCAACGGCGCCAGAAAATAGTCTTGATAACCCACAAGTATAGGGGATCGCAACAGTTTTCGAGGGTCGAGTATTCAACCCAAATTAATTGATTCAACACAAGGGGAGCCAAAGAATATTCTCAAGTATTAGCAGCTGAGTTGTCAATTCAACCATGCCTGGATAACTTGATATCTGCAGCAAAGTATTTAGTAGCAAAGTAGTATGGAAGTAACGGTAACAATACCAAAAGTAATATTTTTGGGTTTTGTAGTGATTGTAACAGTAGCAACGGAAAAGTAAATAAGCGAAGAACAATATGTGAAAAGCTCGTAGGCATTGGATCGGTGATGGAGAATTATGTAGGATGCGGTTCATCATGTAACAATCATAACATAGGGTGACACAGAACTAGCTCCAATTCATCAATGTAATGTAAGCATGTATTCCGAATATAGTCATACGTGCTTATGGAAAAGAACTTGCATGACATCTTTTGTCCTACCCTCCCGTGGCAGCGGGGTCCTAATGGAAACTAAGGGATATTAAGGCCTCCTTTTAATAGAGTACCGGACCAAAGCATTAACACATAGTGAATACATGAACTCCTCAAACTACGGTCATCACCGGGAGTGGTCCCGATTATTGTCAGTTCAGGGTTGCCGGATCATAACACATAGTAGGTGACTATAGACTTGCAAGATAGGTTCAAGAACTCACATATATCCATGAAAACATAATAGGTTCATATCTGAAATCATGGCACCCGGGCCCTAGTGACAAGCACGAAGCATAGCAAAGTCATAGCAACATCAATCTCAGAACATAGTGGATACTAGGGATCAAACCCTAACAAAACTAACTCGATTACATGATAAATCTCATCCAACCCATCACCGTCCAGCAAGCCTACGATGGAATTACTCACGCACGGCGGTGAGCATCATGAAATTGGTGATGGAGGATGGTTAATGATGGCGACGGCGACGGATTCCCCTCTCCAGAGCCCCGAACGGACTCCAGATCAGCCCTCCCGAGAGAGTTTAGGGCTTGGCGGCGGCTCCGTATCGTAAAACGCGATGAATCTTTCTCTCTGATTTTTTTCTCCCCGAACACGAATATATGGAGTTGGAGTTGAGGTCGGAGGAGCTCCAGGGGGCCCACGAGGCAGGGGGCGCGCCCAGGGGGGCAGGCGCGCCCCCCACCCTCGTGGCAAGGGTGTGGGCCCCCCTGGCCTTGATTCTTTCGCCAATATTTTTTATTATTTCCAAAAATAATCTCCGTGGAGTTTCAGGTCATTCCGAGAACTTTTGTTTCTGCACATAAATAACACCATGGCAATTCTGAAAACAGCATCAGTCCGGGTTAGTTCCATTAAAATCATGTAAGTTAGAGTCCAAAACAAGGGCAAAAGTGTTTGGAAAAGTAGATACGACGGAGACGTATCAGCCCCATACCCCTCACCGTGTTAGGGACACAAAATCAAGGAACAGAACACCGGTATGAGGGAAACTAGGACGGCAAGAGTGGAACAAAACACCAGGCATAAGGCTGAGCCTTCCACCCTTTACCAAGTATAGATGTGCATTAATTAAATAAGATATATTGTGATATCCCATGATATCCATGTCCCAACATGGAACAACCTGCACTGCACCTGCAACGAGCAACGCTATAAAAGGGGCTGAGCAAAGCGGTAACAGAGCCAAACAATGGTTTGCTAGGAAGGGTAAAAAGGTTCGAGGCTATCATGGCCATTTGGGAGGCTTGATAAACAAGTGGTAGGTAGCGCGACATAGCGATAGCATCGAGACAACTAGCATAGCAAAGATAGTAGTGAGATCCAAGGTGACGGTCATATTACCTAAAATCCCGCAAGGAAGAAGGAGTCCATGAAGTAGACGAAGCCAACATAGGCGAACAGATCCTCACAATCGCAACGAAATTTGCAACGGGAAGAAGCACAACCGGAAAGGAGCAAACAACATGGTAAACAACCATCACATAAACATGGCATGATGCACAATCAAGTATGATGGATGTCCGGTTTAAATGAGGCATGGCATGGCAAAGTGCAACAAACAATTCTACAAATTAAGTGGAGATCAATATGCAGTGGAGTTGCATATTGATGAAACACCACATTCATTATTTAGTTCGCTCTCGTTTAGGTACACATCAATATTAAATGTTGGCTAACATGGCAAGAGGTGAAACATAAGTAAACTACATAGTTAGGCATTTTAAATGAGGCCGGAAACGACAACAATATTTCCGGAAAATCCCCATGTGCATTTAGCAATTTAATGCAAACTACAATTTTAAACATTTTAAATGTTGTTATCATGATGTGGAACACATATGCAAGTTTATGCAATTTTAAGAAAATGTCGACATGAGCATGTTATGAAGCATTGGGTCACCATGGCAGAACGAAAGGGGTGCCACGGCAACGATAACGGAAATGGTGTCACGGCAACATTCCGATGATCCGACAACTCATTGAGATACCGGTGCAAAAGAACAAGTGTGCGGAGTGAGTCATGCAAGGATGGTGGGGTGATCCCGGATTCCGGGTGGCCACGAGTAGGTGGCAAGGCAAACGAGGAAGGAAGGTGCAAGCGACAACTCGGGCACGGTGCAAACACGAGCATCTCATACATCACACATGCATTCGGTCCATGGGTAGTCGTCTCGGGGGTATACCTTCGAAGCGTGCGTTTTCGGGGCGGAACGAGTTCGATGCAGTGTAGAAGGAAGTAGACGTTCTCACGACGGTAGTGGAAGTAATGGTACACGTCTCGGAGAGGGACTTGACGAATCCAAGGTCGACGGTAGTTGCACACTTGGTTTTGTCGGATCCACCCACGGCGATGGTAGTCGTACACATATCGTAGAGGAACTTGGCGTATCCATGTACTTGGTGTTCCGGTGTGGTAGTCGTTCTCGAGATCGGGATCCTCATGCACTTGCCGACTCCAGAAGAGGAACTTGGCACCCACGGTTATAGTCGAACTTGGCGGGTCGTCGTGTAGTCATTCACTTGACGGTCTTGAAGGATTCAAAGGGGTACTTGCCGATCCAAAAACGCTCCTGCTCGTGATCATCGATGTTGCGTGTGTTCAACGGAGCGGGGACTTGGCGAAAACCCCGAAGGCGCTCCTCGTTGGACTTGTGACCAAGGTCAACGAAGAGGTTGAGGACTTCCTCTGGCGTGTGGCAGCTGTGGAGACGCAGGAAGGAGGACTCGGGCAGGAACTCGTCAGGCCGCACGAGAGGTGGGAAAAAAGGGGTGGAGGTGCTGCTGGAGATGGTGGCGGAGCTTGCGAGGGGCCCTGGCGGGGAGACAGAGGAGCGGAACTCCGGCGACGAGGAGGCGAAGCTCGGGCCCTGGAAGGCCGGCGACGCTGGGCAGGAGGCACGGCGAGGTCGTTGTGGGGAGCGGCAGGAGGCCAACGCGAGCACGGGATCGAGCTGGGCAGCGGCGAACTTGGCGCGGAGGCGACCTCCGGCGACACGTGGTTCGCGGGGACGATGGGATCCGACGGGAACCAAGGTGAGGCAGGGGCGCGAGTGTCCTCTTCTGCTCGACCTGAAGCAGAGCAGCAACAGCGATAGCTTGCAGGAGCCGTCGGGGATGAGGTGCAGGAGAGGAGAGGGCCTGCGAGCGGCGTAGCGAAGCAGACCCCGGCGTGGGTCTTCGGCAGCAGAAGGCGAGCTGGGCGTCGAGGCGCTGGAGACGAACCCGAAGAGGAGGAGGGGGATCGAGCAGGAGGTGTGGATGTGTGTGTGGCAGCGTGAGGGAACGAGGAGGAGGGGATCGAGGGACAGATGCTGAGGGGGTCGGGGCTAGGGTTGAGGGTACCGGAGCTGGGCCTTGGGCCAACTAGTCCGGCTGGATACAAGTGGCGGCTGGGCTTCTCTCTTCCCTCCCTTCTCTTTTCATTAACAGAGAACTAGAAGAAAGGAAAGGAGAGAAGAGAAGGTTGGAAGAAGAATTTGGGCATGCGGCTAATTTTTCCGAACTCATAAAAATGAGTTTGAACAAGGAAAAATAGAAGTGGGCATGACCGGAAGTTTAAATTCAAACTCATTTGATTTAAATTCAAATGATTTGAATAGGAAGAGAGGGTTGGGAAGGTCCAAAAATGTTCCGGATTAGGTGTTGCTCGGGGAAGGGATGAAAGAATTTAGGGCAAAGTCTGGAGACCAAACTTGAAGCAGAAAAGGCACAGAATTATTTTGCAAGTATGTTCTGATGATTCCAAAGTTAATGGAATATTTTAATATAGCTCCCTAATAATATTGGGAGACTTTTATATGTTGTAAAGAGAAATCACTATGTGCATTTCCCTCGATTTAAATAGATCAACGATCTATGCAATTTATTTAGTTGAGTTTTAAAAAGGGTTACATGATGACATGATGCAAAGCAAATGATGCAATGATGAATGCAACGAACAAAACAAATCACACGACGAATCTCGGAATCCATGGAAGGCATCTGGAGCGCCGGTCTTGGGGCATCACAACTCTCCTCCACTTACAAGATATCTCGACCCGACATCTAAGGATGGCACCGGGGAGAAACAAAAGAGGAAGAGTAAGACAAAGTTGCTTCTTTGACAAACGAGTGAAACCAATGAACCTTGAGAGGTTGAAAACTTGAAAGAGGAACACAACAGAGTTGAACACAATTGAGAGCACTCCGGTAGAAAAGAGAAACAAGGAACACCATGTGAACCTTGGAGGTTTCAAAGCTATGAATGACGAGCACAATGGACAAGAAGGAATTGAAACAACTCTGGTTGAAACGAGATAAACAAGGAACAAGGAAAAACAAATTCGAACAGCACTCCGATTGAAAGGAGATGCAATACTTATAAGATGAAAAGAACATGATCTTGACAAAACAAGAAGATGGGTCGAAGAGAGCAACATCACAATGCCTCCGGAACGAACGAAGAGTAGAATGAAAAGAACGGAGATGAGAGAACCAACATCTCTAACAACTGAACTTGAGAGAGCACTCTTATGAAGGGTTGAACGGAGTTGTTGGAAATCAACAACAAAAGATATGATTTCCAATGGTCTTAAGGAAAACATCCCCAAATTATGAGATGAAGACAAGCCACTAACGGAATCAATCAATTGGATTGAGATCAACAAGGAGATGAAAAATCCTTCATCGAGATGAGAAGCGGAAATTGGATCATAGATAAGAACCATAATGGCAACATTCCCAATGGAAGGCTTTAGGTGAAATCTATACCAAGATAACTCCAAGGAAGAAAATGATAGGTTTAAATATCTCATTCCTGACAACTTTTGAATCATTAAATATGAAGGAAATTTTCAAAAATGACATAACACCACCTCAAAAGATAATGTAAAAGAATTGCACTTTGGAATGCAAGATGAAGAATACTTGAGCTCCAACAAGAATCTTGAAGAACACTTCGAGAATGGATTAAATCTTTGATGAACCACCATGTAGAAACTCTCGAAGAACTCTGGATAGATAAAAAGATGGTCGCAAAGAAAAGAAGCTTGAAAACAATAAGATGAAGCCTTGCAATGATTTAGATGGAGCTTCGCGGCGAGTTAACTGAGAGAGCTTGGAACTCCGGAAACAAAAGACGAACAACTTAGCACCAACAAATTGATATCATGAACGAACTCCGGAAGAAAGGAATTGAATCACCTCAAGGAAACAAGAACAAGATTTACTGTATGTTTATCCTTCATCAACTTAAATTGATGACAAGCAACGGATTTGGCATACTACTTATTCTTCTTGAAAAGATTGAAGAGATATAGCCAAACTTGGGAATGTCTTCAATGAACCACCGGTAGGATTGAAAAAATGAATAATTAATATGAGAACATAGGAAGAGGAATCTTGAAAACCACCGTAAGAATTAAAAACGATTGAAGAGAAGAGAAAGAATCACCGGGAAGAATTGAAAATGAACGTAGCAAAGGCACAATTCACCGGGAAGGAATTATAAAACGAATAAACATACTTGATGGAATTTAGATACATGAGAACGAATAGATCACGAGCTAACTAGAGAATACTTGAACGATGCACCGGAACAATTGGGGAATGAGAGTTGAACGTTGAGAACAAATATATCCAAAATGACGGCCTTCGGAGAATCAAAATGAAACAACTCATGAAAAGGATTTCAGATGGTCATGAAAAGGATTCTCACAATCGAAAACAATTATGAGAGGATGGCATCAAGCTTGAACTACGAATCTTCGAGAGAGCGGAACAAGATTTAGGAAAAATTCTTCTTCGGTCTTCGAAGCTTAGAATGACGACGAGATACACCACCATGAATTGTTGGGGCACTCCAGAATGAAGAATGGAAAGGTTGAACCAACGATGAAAAGAATTTGGAAGCGGTCTTGGAGAAGGCATATGGCTAATGGAATCCATTCTTACGCCACACTTCTGAAAAGAATTTGGGAATCGATCCGAATAAATTAGAAGAGTCGGGTAAGATCCTTGGAAAAGACGTGTGGGTTAGGGCCCACTCAAAAGAAAACACCGTTGAACGATTTTAAAAGAGAGATTGCACCGGTTGAATTAAATACTCGAAAGAGATAACAACCTCGAAATAGCTTGAACGAATTAGCAACGGAAACGTGAATCTTCTGATATATCTTCAGCAGTCCGAAACAAATGAATAGCGAGAGGTGAATGATTGAGAGGTGCACCAGCTTGGGAAATCATTGGACAAATGAAAGGAATATGCTCAACACCAAATCTTGAATTAACTCCACCGAAAATGAGAACGAAGAATGATGAACTTGTAAAGCATCTTCATGAGAACCACCGGGTAAGAACATTGATTGAAAAAAATGAAGAGACTTCACATGAATAAAATGGATATTTGATTAAATGTCTCTGAGTCCTTGAAGAAAAAAGGTGGGAGGGCGGGAAAACAAAGGCAACTTGGGGACGAATGAAACGAACAACGTTGGGAAAACTGAGAGGTGATCTTGCGAATGGGGAAAATGATAGGATCATCTTGACAAGAAAGCAAACCGGTTGGAAAAGAATTGACATGACAATCTCGATAAACAAGAAGGATTAGTATCCACATAGAAATATGAGAACACTGCTTAGGAAAGGTATGGAATCAACACTTGACAATGAAGCAACTCAAATACCACAATAATAAAAAAACAAAGGATTTGGCTTGTAGAATAAGCCGGAACAAACATATGATAGACCCCATATCATATCATGTGTCTGTTGGAAAGATATCCTATGAGATACTTGAATTCCCACCTAAAAACTCCCGAAACTTTCTGGTTATGCAATCTAGTGTTGGGGATACAGGGAGGCACAATGTATATCACACAACTAACAAGCCCTATGCTCCAACTATATCCATCCGTCAACACATAACCAAGAAAACTCCGGAAATCGTGTACCTCGACCTTCGAAAAGCATCCGATATACGAGCTGTGAAAATACTCCCGAACTCCCTCCCCAGTACTGGGTGGCGTCGAGGTTATCTCACCACTAACTGCATATAAGAGATTTTTTATGTCGGCAAGCTCAGGTATACCGGAACTGCAACGATAAAATTGGGACGACAACACCTCGGAGCTCAACTCCCCGGGACACTGCCACAACCCCTAAATGTCAGGAGGCACCAAGAACAATGTTCTCAT
Organism: Aegilops tauschii subsp. strangulata; assembly: GCF_002575655.3. NCBI lineage: Eukaryota > Viridiplantae > Streptophyta > Magnoliopsida > Poales > Poaceae > Aegilops > Aegilops tauschii. The sequence continues at coordinate 285,023,159 of NC_053036.3, forward strand.
CACAACAATATCGGAATGATCCCAAGATACCCGCGTGATCCTAAAGAAAATTAGTGAAAATGAGGAGAGGAAAGTCAAAACATCTACGTCAGGAGTCCTCACTAGAGCGACGAAGGGGGCGAAGGAGTAAAAAGAATCCTACTCTCCGATATATATAATCCTAAGACTCAAAATAGTTTTCTTCTAGACTCAACAACGGCCAACTACAAACAATCAAGGGGGCTCCTATGGTCGGTCGAGGCTCTGATACCAACTTATCATGCCCAGCGACTCTATTCTAAAGGAACTCAAAGGTCCCACCAAGGATAGAAGCGCATATTGAAGACGCATTTGCAAGGTGGATATCATTACATCATACCATTACATAGTAGTTGGGGATACATACAAAAGGCATACAATGTCGCAAGAAAACATCAATACATCATACATAAGAACAACATCCGACTACGGATGAAACACAGATAGAAATTCAAACAACATCCACCCTGCTAGCCCAGGCAGCCGACCAGGAACCTAACCCAAGATCGACGAAGAAGAAGAACTACAAAACAAGCAAACATCGCTCTCATGTCACGATCATCGCATTACCTGTACCTGCAACTGTTGTTATAGTAAACTGTGAGCAACGAGGACTCAGCAATCCCATTACCATGGGTATCAAGACTAGCAAAGCTTAATGGGTATGGAAAGGATAAGTGGTGAGGTTGCAGCAGCGACTAAGCATGTATGGAGGCTAACTTACGAGTACAAGAATAAGACGAGAAAATACGCAAACGGTCGCAAACTGGTAATGATCAATAAGTGATCCTGAACTACTTACGTTCAAACATAACCCAACCGTGTTCTCCTCTGGAACTTCCCCGAAAAGAGACAGTAACGGTTACGCAACGCGGTGGGTGTATTTTAATTGAGTTTACTTCAAGTTCACTACAACCGGATATTAAAAAATTCCCATCCGCCACATAACCGCAGGCACGGCTTTCAAAAGTTTAAACCCTGCAGGGGTGTCCCAACTTAGCCCATGACAAGCTCACGATCCGCGGAGACAATCCTCCATTGCGGGACCCTCCGATCAGACTCGGAAACCCGGTGCACAAGACATTTCAACAATGGTAAAACAAATCCAGCAAAGCCTCCCGGCGTGTCGACACCCTGATAGTAGCCTCACGTATCTCGTCTCAGGCCACGTCTGGATGGGTCAGCCTATAGGTATATACCAAATACCTCGAGTTTCCCCGAGACGGCCCCGCAGTCTGCCCGTTTGGGACTAACACCATCAGCGCTGGCCCCTCCCTGTATGTAGAAAAGAATCCTCGGGTTCATGACGCCCTATGCCAATTAATTATTAGGTTCTAGTATTATTATGGCAAATGTTAAGACCAATGTTAAGAGGGCCCCATACCCCTAACCGTGTTAGGGACGCAAAATCAAGGAACAGAACACCGGTATGAGCGAAACTAGGGCGACAAGAGTGAAACAAAACACCAGGCACAAGGCCGAGACTTCCACCCTTTACCAAGTATAGATGTGCATTAATTAGATAAGATATATTGTGATATCCCATGATATCCATGTCCCAACATGGAACAACCTGCACTGCACCTACAACGAGCAACGCTATAAAAGGGGCTGAGCAAAGCGGTAACATAGCCAAACAACAGTTTGCTAGGAAGGGTAAAAAGGTTAGAGGCTATCATGGTCATTTGGGAGGCTTGATAAACAAGTGGTAGGTAGCGCGACATAGCGATAGCATCGAGACAACTAGCATAGCAAAGATAGTAGTGAGATCCAAGGTGACGGTCATCTTGCCTGAAATCCCGCAAGGAAGAAGAACGAGTCCGTGAAGTAGACGAAGCCAACGTAGTCGAATGGATCCTCACAATCGCAACGAAACAGGAACTATCGAGAACAAGCGCAACCGAAAAGAAGCAAACAACATGGTAAACAACCATCACATAAACATGGCATGATGCACAATCAAGTATGATGCATGTCCGGTTTAAATGAGGCATGGCATGGCAAAGTGCAACAAACAATTCTACAAATTAAGTGGAGATCAATATGCAACGGAGGTACACATTCATTATTTAGTTCGCTCTCGTTTAGGTACACATCAATATTAAATGTTGGCTAACATGGCAAGAGGTGAAACATAAGTAAACTACACAGTTAGGCATTTTAAATGAGGCCGGAAATGACAACAATAATTCCGGAAAATTCCCATGTGCATTTAGCAATTTAATGCAAACAACAATTTTAAACATTTTAAATGTTGTTATCATGATGCGGAAGACATATGCAAGTTTATGCAATTTTAAGAAAATGTCGACATGAGCATGTTCTGAAGCATTGGATCACCATGGCGGAACAAAAAGGGTGCCACGACAACGACAACGGAAATGGTCTCACAGCAACATTCCGATGATCCGACAACTCATTGAGATACCGGTGCAAAAGAACAAGCGTGCGGAGTGAGTGATGCAAGGATGGTGGGGTGATCCCGGATTCCGAGTGTCCCACGAGTAGGTGGCAAGGCAAACGAGGAAGGAAGGTGCAAGCGACAACTCGGGCACAGTGCATACACGAGCATCTCATACATCACACATGCATTCGGTCCATGGGTGGTCGTCTCAGGGGTATACCTTCGAAGCGTGCGTTTTCGAGGCGGAACGAGTTTGATGCGGTGTAGAAGGAAGTAGACGTTCTCGCGACGGTAGTGGAAGTAATGGTACACGTCTCGGTGAGGGACTTGACGAATCCAAGGTCGACGGTACTTGTACACTTGGTTTTGTCGGATCCACGGCGACGGTAGTCGTACACATATCATAGAGGAACTTGGCGTATCCATGTACTAGGTGTTCCGGTGTGGTAGTCGTTCTCGGGATCGGGGTCCTCGTGCACTTGCCGACTCCAGAAGAGGAACTTGGCACCCACGGTTGTAGTCAAACTTGGCGGGTCGTCGTGTAGTTGTTCACTTGACGGTCTCGAAGGATTCGAGGGGGTACTTGCCGATCCAAAAATGCTCTTGCTCGTGATCGTCGGTGTTGCGTGTGTTCAACGGAGCGGGGACTTGGCGAAAACCCCGAAGGCGCTACTCGTTGGACTTGTGACCGAGGTAAACGGAGAGGTCGAGAACTTCCTCTGGCGTGTGGTAGTGGTGGAGACGCTGGAAGGAGGTCTCGGCAGGAACTCGTCAGTCCGCACGAGAGGCAGGAGAAAAGGAGTGGAGGCGCTGCTGGAGATGGTGGCGTAGCTTGCGAGGGGCCCTAGCGGGGAGACAGAGGAGTGGAACTCCGGCGATGAGGAGGCGAAGCTCGGGCCCTGGAAGGCCGGCGGCGCTGGGCAGGAGGCGCGGCGAGGTCGTTGTGGGGAGCGGCAGGAGGCCAACGCGAGCAGGGGATCGAGCTGGGCAGCGGCGAACTTGGCGCGCAGGCGACCTCTAGCGACACGTGGTTAGCGGGGACGGCGGGACCCGCGGGAACCAAGGCGAGGCAGGGGCGCGAGCGTCCTCTTCTGCTTGACCTGAAGCAGAGTAGCGACAGCGATAGGTTGCAGGAGGCATCGGGGACGAGGTGCAGGAGAGGAGAGGGCCTGCGAGCAGTGCAGTGAAGCAGACCCCGCGCGTGGGTCTTCAGCGGCAGAAGGCGAGCTGGGCGTCGAGGCGCTGGAGACGAACCCGAAGAGGAGGAAGGGGGATCGAGCAGGAGTCGTGGATGTGCATGTGGCGGTGCGAGGGAACGAGGAGGAGGGGATCGAGGGAGAGATGCTGAGGGGATCGGGGCTAGGGTTGAGGGTGCCAGAGCTGGGCCTTGGGCCAACTGGTCCGGCTGGATACAAGTGGCGGATGGGCTTCTCTCTTCCCTCCCTGAGAACTAGAAGAAAGGAAAGGAGAGAAGAGAAGGTTGGAAGAAGAATTTGGGCATGCGGTTAATTTTTCTGGACTCATAAAAATGAGTTTGAACCAGGAAAAAGAGAAGTGGCCATGACCGAAAGTTTAAATTCAAACTCATTTGATTTAAATTCAAATGATTTGAATAGGAAGAGAGGGTTGGGAAGGTCCAAAAATGTTCCGGATTAGGTGTTGCTCGGGAAAGGGATGAAAGAATTTAGGGCAAAGTCTGGAGACCAAACTTGAAGCAGAAAAGGCACAGAATTATTTTGCAAGTATGTTCGTGTGATTCCAAAGTTATGGAATATTTTAATATAGCTCCCTAATAATATTGGGATACTTTTATATGTTGTAAAGAGAAATCACCATGTGCATTTCCCTCGATTTAAATAGATCAACGATCTATGCAATTTATTTAGTTGAATTTTAAAAAGGGTTGCATGATGACATGATGCAAAGCAAATGATGCAATGATGAATGCAACGAACAAAACAAATCACACGACGAATCTCGGAATCCATGGAAGGCATCTGGTGCGCTAGTCTTGGGGCGTCACAGTGGAGCTACGCAAGGGAGGAAGCTAGATCATCGATCTGCACGGTGTTTTTGTTGTCGGCGTCCGTGCAGGTGATGTAGTATTTACTCTTTAGTATGAGGATGCTAGAGACATTTTCTACCCCTGGAGCGCCAGCCACACAAATCCTCCAGATCGGCAACATTCTTCTAAGTTCGATCTGTAGGTCCCCTTTTTCCTTTTCCTGACTCTGTCATATATTTATTTTTCTCGTAACCGTTTCTTATGTTTGTACGATTGAACCAATATAACCTTTGAGCTTGATTAAATAGAAATGAATAAAAACATATTTTAAAGTCCTAGAAAAAAGTTCATGTAGATGTGCTTCATAAGATTAAGTTAAATGACTTTTTCATTTCAAATATTTTGGTTCAGCATGTTAGTCTTTACAACTGAAAAGCATGTTAGTCTTTTATGGGGAACATGCAAATATAAAAGAAAATTCATAATCAGGTGTTAGGATGAAGATTAACATGCAAGAAAAAATCAGGATAGTCTCAAATTTAAAGGAGGATTTTTATTTGTTTAATTCTGAATTATTTGGCTATTTGAAGCTTGGGAGCAAAAGGTATACACTTGATATTGTGTTACAATACTTTTATGGAAGATAATATAAAGAAAGTAGTAAACATACACGTATAAAGGTTCCACTACCAAAACAGCAGCTGCATCATATTTAGCATACACCTAATAAGATGGAGAAAATGGAGAACTTCTTCTTATCAAGCCTAACTTTTTTATCTGCACTATGACTTGTAACAAAAAAACTATCAGATTTTATAAAACATAAGTTAGATTAGTTTTAATCTCATGTTGTGATAGTCACCTTCTTTGAATCTATCCCTTGTCATTATGAATAATTTTGCAAGTATATTACCTCTATCCAGCCTATTTTAAGTTCCTCGACAATGTGAGCATCTATTGACTTCATTTTATCTTCAGAAGTCGACGCCTAATCCTGTTTCTTACCTCATTTTCAGTGTCATAAATGTTCAACTATGCCCAGCGTGGTCTGTCTTTACCTTCAGGTGCCTATTCTGTGGTAGTTTTGCCCATTCATTCTAAAACATAGGACCCACCACTATTGTTTTTTTCTATTTTCCCTCCCATTGTCGTGAAAGCGAACATGGAGTTGTACAATCTGATATTTTGTGTATATTTTTTTGACCTATTTCTGTTGTCTTTCCTTAGCAATTCTGCAAGGTAAGTCGGTAGCTCTCTGAATGGTGGCAAATCAACCTTTCCCCGTTGGCATCATAGTCTGAAAGATGGCATGCTTTTCACTCTACCTGAAGTTCTTTCTTCGTACCAGAAAATTGCGCCACATCGTTCACACTTGGAGCTTGGTTTTCCTATTAGTCATTTCCGATATCCTGTCCAAGTTTCTGATTTAGCATCAATTTAATATTAGCATTGTCTTGTATTGTTAATACTTCAAAAAAGCAATAGAACTTATGTATATGGTGTTTATTTCTTTCTGCTTGATATTGATGTAGCACCATTTTTCTTACTTTTAGTCATGTACATGTACATAACAGAAATATGGGGTTCACGAATGTCCAAACTTTAGATGTTGATTCTATTTTCTTGTTGCTTACCTCATAGTCTCACTAGTCTGACCGATTAGTGCCCTTTTTGTCGATTGTTCTGCAACCCTTGTGCTTTCTATTTTTATTTTCCTATGTAGTCTTGTCTCTTCAGCTTTATCCATTTTGTTAATTTCCCTTCGTAAACATAAATACCAATTAGTAGAAGTAAGAGATGGAATTTCCTTCATAAGCAATTTATTACCCGTGGTCAATGTACATTTGAACATGTGTATAAGACATTGTTCCTTGTGGGAATGGAACATTCTTTCTTCAATATTGGTTTAGACAGAGTGCATGTGTTTTATAATGATTTTTTGAAAGCATACTTCATAGGTACAGGCGGAACCAAATGTAGCATGTTTATGTGATATAATAGAGCAATTTAAATTAGCCCCGCTTGAAGATATGGAAATGCGTGTGCGGCCGGAGTTTATAACCTCTCGTTCATGGTACTATTTGTGAGATATAATTATACTACATCAAATCGTGGAGTTAATGAAGGAATATTTTATGTTTAGAAAGATTTGAGCACATAGATAGCATAGTCAATGTGCAAAGCATAAGCAAGGTACATAATGTTTACTTCATGTATACTATACTATCAGTTTTGCGTCATTACTGGTAAAGTTTAGGATCAAATTTCGGATTTCGGGCTCCGCAGATCCTGGATAGATTCGAAATCTGGGGTGCGTGCGAAGAACTCAACCTCCCCAGTCTGCCAACTCGTCGATCCCACAACCTAGCTCGATGAACGGGAAGGAAACGGGACACAACAGTTTACCCAGGTTCGGGCCATCTTGCGGTGTAAAACCCTACTCCTGCTTTCTGGTGGATTAGCCTCGCGGTGGGCTGAGGATGAACTAGTACAGTAGAAGAACAACCTCAGGAGGTGTGTTCTTGGGTGAGCTGGTGTGAGGATTGACTGGATTTCGTCCCTCTCTATGGTGGTGGCTAGGCTCTATTTATAGTGGCCTCGGTCTTCTTCCCAAACGAAGGCGGGAAGGGATCCCACAACGGCCAAATTCAAAGAGAGACAACTTGTACATCTTATCCTGACAAATGGTGGTATTCGTCGGGAAAGCTTCTGGTCGTGACGCCGTGGTGGGCTCGGCGATGACCTCCGTCCTGGCGGTCTTGGTCTTGTAGCATGGAAATAAAAACCTTTAGTTGATTCATCAGGACTCCGCGTCTACGCTTGCCTCCATAGAACCAAAGAGGAAACCTGCTGCTCTGCACCCGTAGGCGCCCGCCTGGCCTTGGTCGTCATGGCTTGCATCATCCGAACCTCACGCGGTGAGGGCTTGCATAGAAATCTTCTCTCCTCGGGAGCCAGCCTGAGGAGGCCGCTCCTTCTGGAGATCTTGACGTCGTCCGCCTCGCGAGGCTTGGCCCCTCGCGAGGGTCTTGTGTCGTTGGCACTAAAAATGGGCCGTACCAGGCCGTCGATGGAGCCACGTGATGGGCCGCAGGTAGACAAGTCTGGGTACCCTGGTTCCCAGAACACCGACACACATGGGTGATAATACACATAAAGGTAAAACTTTGTGAAGATTTTATTACTTCAAATAGATTAAAGGTTTTTCTTTTGGTGTAGTTATGTAGTGTAGGACATCCCCATGTATGATCAAAGACTCTATTTTTCTTGCCTTGCGGTTTCATTCTCCTTTCCAATCTTGCCATTATTTTGGCTCATTGTCTAGATTTGCTTCAAAAAGATAAAAAAATAAAATATTGTTTTCTGGTCCAAGCTAAAATCAATTAGGAACCTCTTGTGGCTAATTGGAAGTACTGCCTTTTTAGTAGTAACATTCTTGTGATACCAATAGAAGATTCACGATTAATAACAAATCACCTACGTACCACCGGCAGAGCTTCAGCAAGGCTGAAAGGGCCATGGCCCGCCCTTGGCTGAAGCAAATAAAGTTTTATATGAAGTCTAGCCCACAACAATATTGATTTTTACTTTGTTACTACTCTTTATACTATCCAGCCCGCCCAATATTTTTTTGGTAGCTCCGCCACTGCTTGTGTCGGTGTTCTGGGCACGGGGGTACCCTGACTTGCCTGCCTGCGGCCCACGGTGTGGCTCCATCGGCGGCTTGGTATGGCCCAACTTCAGCATCGACGACTCAAGACCCTCGCGAGGGGCCAAGACTCGTGAGGCGGGCGACAGCAAGACCTGCACGATGAGCGGCATCCTCAGGCTAGCTCCTGAGGAGTGGAGATTTCTATGCAAGCCTTCACCTCGCGAGGTTCGGATGGTGTGAGCCATGACGACCAAGGCCACGCGGGCGCTAGTGGGCACAGTGTAGCAGTTTCCCCTTTGGTGCTAAAGAAGCAAGCGCGGGCGCGGAGTCCCGAGGAATCAGCCAAAGGTTTCCATTCCCGTGCAACAAGACCAAGACCGCCAGGACGGCATGACGTAGGTCATCGCCGAGCCCACCACGGCGTCACGACCAGAGGCTTTTGTAGGCGAAGACTACTTTTGTGAGTAGTCGGAGGATCTGAGAAGGGAATTAGAGAAAAAAGTGGGAAGAGGACCAAGGCCACTACAAATAGGATCTAGCCACCACCATAGAAGGGGATGGATCATTCAGATTATCCTCTCCCACACCAGCTCAAGAACACGCCTCCTGAGGTTGCTCTTCCACTGTACTAGTTCATCCTCAACCCATCGAGGCCAATCCACCATGAAGCAGGAGTAGGGTTTTACACCGCAAGGTGGCCCAAACCTGGGTGAACTGCCGTGTCCCATTTCCTTCATGTTTGTCGAGCTAGGCCGTGAGATTGGCGAGTAGGTAGATTGGGGAAGTTGCATTCTTCGCACGCACCCCAGAGTTCGAACCTCTCAAGGGTCTGCGGAGCCCGAAATCCGACATTTGGCGCGCCAGGTAGGGGTGCGTCGGAGCCTCTCTTTCGCTGATCGATTCGCCACCGCTTCACCGCTCCCATGGCTGACGCTCGTCGAGCTCGTGCTGAGCGCCGGGCCGCCCTCGCCGCCCGCATCGCTCAGACAGCGCCGGCGGGCGATGGCTGTCCTTGTTGTCCCCCGTTGCCAGTGGCGAACGCCGCCACCGGCCTCGCAGGCCATGAGTAGCAGGCTTCATCGCTGCATCCCTTAGTGCGGCGAGACGGGCACACCGCCACCCCATCGCTGACTCCGGCTGCTTCGTCTTCCCATGCTCATCGAGGCCCGGCAAACGCGTAGGCTGCGTTGCTCATGGCACGCTGATAACCCACAAGTATAGGGGATCAATTGTAGCCTCTTTCGATAAGTAAGAGTGTCGAACCCAACGAGGAGCTAAATGTAGAACAAATATTCCCTCAAGTTCTATCGACCACCGATACAACTCTACGCACGCTTGACGTTCGCTTTACCTAGAACAAGTATGAAACTAGAAGTACTTTGTAGGTGTTTTCGGATAAGCTTGCAAGAATATAAAGAGCACGTAAATAAAAGCTAGGGGCTGCTTAGATAAAGACACAACTAAATTAGTTTTAGTAAAGAGCTTTTTGTTACGAGAAAGTTATTTGTCCCTAGGCAATCGATAACTAGACCGGTAATCACTATTGCAATTCTATATGAGGGAGAGGCATAAGCTAACATACTTTCTCTACTTGGATCATATGCACTTATGATTGGAACTCTAGCAAGCATCCGCAACTACCAAAGATCATTAAGGTAAAACCCAACCATAGCATTAAAGCATCAAGTCCTCTTTATCCCATACGCAAACAACCTACTTACTTGGGTCTGTGCTTCTGTCACTCACGCCACCCACCATAAGCAAATCATGAACATATTGCAAACCCTATAGCGGGAATCCCTCACGCTTGTGCGACACGTAGAGCACCATAGGACAGCACCAATAATAAAACATGCAACTCAAACCAATCTTGATCATCAAATAACCCATAGGACAAAACAGATCTACTCAAACATCATAGGATAGTCATACATCATTGGGAAATAATATATAGCGTTGAGCACCATGTTTAAGTAGAGATTACAATGGGTAAGATAGAGGTTACACCGCTGCATAGAGGGGGGAAGAGTTGGTGATGATGATGGTGAAGTTGTTGGTGAAGATTGCGGTGATGATGATGGCCACGGCAGCGTTCCGGCGCCACCGGAAGAGAAGGGGAGAGGGGGCCCCTTCGTCTTCTTCTTCCTTGACCTCCTCCTTAGATGGGAGAAGGGTTTCCCCTCTGGTCCTTGGCCTCCATGGCGTGGGAGGGGCGAGAGCCCCTCCGAGATTGGATCTGTCTCTCTGTCTCTCTCTGTTTTTGCGTTCTCCCCTGCTGCCCTTTCACCGTTTCGTATATATATGGAGATCCGTAACTCCGATTGGGCTGAAACCTTCGCTGTGATTTTTTTAACCAAAAATTAGCTTTCTTGCGGCCGAAGGAGGGCATCAACCGCCTTACGGGTGGCCCACGAGGGTCAGGGTCGCGCCCCCCTGCCTCGTGGCCACCTCGGGCACCGTCTCGCGTTGATTCCTCTTCCGGAATTTTCCAAATATTCCAAAAATAAGCTCCGTCCGTTTTTATCCTGTTTGGATTCCGTTTGATATGGATATTCTGCGAAACATAAAACATGCAACAAACAGGAACTGGCACTGGGCACTGGATCAATATGTTAGTCCCAAAAATAGTATAAAACGTTGCCAAAAAGTATATGAAAGTTGTATAATATTGGCATGGAACAATCAAAAATTATAGATACGACGGAGACGTATTAGCATCCCCAAGCTTAATTCCTGCTCGTCCTCGAGTAGGTAAATGATAAAAAAGATAATTTTTGATGTGGAATGCTACCTAGCATAATCTTGATCATGTATCTAATCATGGCATGAATATTAAGACACGAGTGATTCAAGCAATAGTCTATCATTTGACATAAAAGCAATAATATTTCAAGCATACCAACCAAGCAATTATGTCTTATCAAAATAACATAGCCAAAGAAAGCTCATCCCTACAAAATCATATAGTCTGGCTATGCTCCATCTTCACCACACAAAGCATTCAAATCATGCACAACCCCGATGACAAGCCGAGCAATTGGTTCATACTTTTTAACGCGCTTCAGCCTTTTCAACCCTCACGCAATACATGAGCGCAAGCCATGGATATAACACTATAGGTGGAATAGCATATGATGATGGGGGTTATCTGGAGAAGACAAAAAGGGAGAAAGTCTCACATCGACGCGGCTAATCATCGGGCTATGGAGATGCCCATCAATTGATGTCAATGCGAGAGTAGGGATTGCCATGCAACGGATGCACTAGAGCTATAAGTATATGAAAGCTCAAACTGAAACTAAGTGGGTGTGCATCCAACTTGCTTGCTCATGAAGACCTAGGGCATTTGAGGAAGCCCATCATTGAAATATACAAGCCAAGTTCTATAATGAAAATTCCCACTAGTATATGAAAGTGATAACTCAAGAGACTCTCTATATGAAGAACATGGTGCTACTTTGAAGCACAAGTGTGGTAAAAGGATAGTAACATTGCCCCTTTTTCTCTCTTTTTTGCGGGCTTCTTTGGCCCCCCCTTTTTTTATTTAGGCTTCTTTGGCCTCTGTTTTTTTTTGATGGGGCAATTCTCTAATAATGATGATCATCACACTTTTATTTACTTACAACTCAATATTACAACTTGATACTAGAACAAAGATATGACTCTATATGAATGCCTCCGGCGGTATACCGGGATGTGCAATGATCTAGCGTAGGAATGACATCAAAAAACGGACAAGCCATGAAAACATCATGCTAGCTATCTTACGATCATGCAAAGAAATATGACAATAAATGCTCAAGTCATGTATATGATGATGATGGAAGTTGCATGGCAATATATCTCGGAATGGCTATGGAAATGCCATAATAGGTAGGTATGGTGGCTATTTTGAGGAAGATATAAGGAGGTTTGTGTGTGATAGAGCGTATCATATCACGGGGTTTGGATGCACCGGCGAAGTTTGCACCAACTCTCGAGGTGAGAAAGGGCAATGCACGGTACCGAAGAGGCTAGCAATGATGGAAGGGTGAGAGTGCGTATAATCCATGGACTCACATTAGTCATAAAGAACTCATATACTTATTGCAAAAGTTTATTAGCCCTCGAAGCAAAGTACTACTACGCATGCCCCTAGGGGGATAGATTGGTAGGAAAAGACCATCGCTCGTCCCCGACCGCCACTCATAAGGAAGACAATCAATAAACACCTCATGCTCCAACTTTGTTGCATAACAGTTCACCATACGTGCATGCTACGGGACTTACAAACCTCAACACAAGTATTTCTCAATTTCACAATTATTCAACTAGCACGACTCTAATATCACCACCTTTATATCGCAATACTATTGCAAGGAATCAAACATATCATATTCAGTGATCTACAAGTTTTATGTAGGATTTTATGACTAACCATGTGAATGACCAGTTCCTGTCATCTCTCTAAATAGATATAAGTGAAGCAAGAGAGTTTAATTATTTCTACAAAAGATATGCCCAAGCTCTAACAAATATAAGTGAAGCAAAAGAGCATTCTACAAATGGCGGTTGTCTATGTAAAGAGAAACAGGCAATCCAAACTTCAAAAGATATAAGTGAAGCACATGAAGCATTCTATAAAGCCATACTCAAAAGATATAAGTGAAGTGCAATGAGCATTCTATAAATCAACCAAGGACTATCTCATACCAGCATGGTGCATAAAACAAAAATGAAAACTAAATGCAAAAGACACTCCAAGATTGCACATATCGCATGAACGAAACGAATCCGAAAACATACCGATACTTGTTGAAGAAAGAGGGGATGCCTTCCGGGGCATCCCCAAGATTAGACGCTTGAGTCTCCTTGAATATTTACTTGGGGTGCCTCGGGCATCCCCAAGCTTGAGCTCTTGCCTCTCTTCCTTCTTCTCACATCGAAACCTTCTCGATCATCGAACAATTCATCCACACAAAACTTCAACAGAAAACTCGGTAAGATCCGTTAGTATAATAAAGCAAATCGCTACTCTAAGTACTGTTGAAAACCAATTCATATTTTGTTTTTGCATTGTGTCTACTGTAATATAACTTTGTCATGGCTTAATCCACTGATATAAATTGATAGTTTCATCAAAACAAGCAAACTATGCATCAAAAACAGAATCTGTCTAAAACAGAATAGTCTGTAATAATCTGAACATTCACCATACTTCTTATACTTGAACAATTCTTCCAAAATTAAGAAAAATAAACAATTTGTATATAAAGATAGTGCAAAAATAATCAGAACCATTTGACGTTCCAGTAAAAAATGTAAAATCGCGCACTACAGCCAAAGTTTCTGTCCTGCACCGTACAAACCAACAAGCATTGTAAACATCCTAAAGGCAAACCTTGGCACATTATTTTTATAATACAATGGAATTGTACAAGGGGATAATTATTTTTATTGAAAAGTTTCTGTAATTAAGATTCACAAAGTTTCCGTGAGCATGAACAAAGTTCAAGGAGCTCTCCCACTTTAACAATGCTTGTCTTTCTCACTTTCACTTTCCTTTTTGAAAAGTTTTAGGTTCCCCTCTTTACTTATTTTTTTGTTTTTAAACTATATAAAAGCACTCAACAGAAATAAATGACTCTCTAAAAATTCCGGGTTGTCTCCCTGGCAGCTTTCTTTAAAGCCATTAAGCTAGGCATATTGTGCTCAAGTAATGGATCCACCCGGATCCCAAGGTATATCAAAGCCAATTTTAATTAACAATGATTTGTAATTTAGTAGTGAGCACAAAGTAATATATATCACGCAATGACGAAGTCTAACTCTCTTCCTATGCATCGGCATGTCATAAAAGAACAATTCATGCAGACAAAGTAAAGGCCAATGCATAGTATAAACAGTTTCTTGCAATTTTATCGTGTTGGAAACATAGAGAGGTGGAGATATAGTTCCTCTCTCATAATAATTGCAAGTAGGAGCAGCAAGCACATGCATATTATATCTATCAAAATTATCATGTGCAACGGTAAAAGGCAACCCATCTATATAATCCTAAATAAGTGCAAACTTCTCTGATATAGTGTAGTTGGGAGAATTCAAAAAGATAATAGGACTATCATGTGTGGGTGCAATAGCAACAATTTCATGTTTAACATAAGGAACTATAGCAAGTTCATATCCATAAGCATAATTCATATTGGCATCTTGGCCACAAGCATAGCAAGCATCATCAAAAAGGGATATTTCAAAAGAATCAAAGGGATCATAACAATTATCATAGCATTCATCCTTCGGTACGCACGAAGGGGAATTAAACAATGTATGAGTTGAAGAGTTACTCTCATTAGACGGTGGGCACGGGTGATCAATCCGCTCTTCCTCCTTTTGTTCTTCGCTCTCCTCCTCATCTTTTTCATCCAATGAGCTCACAGTTTCATCAACTTCTTCTTCCATAGATTCCTGCAAAATATTAGTCTCTTCTTGGACAGCGGAGACTTTCTCAATAAGTGCATTAATATCGGAATTGTATTCATAATTCTCATAGCAATATTTGAGGATAGCTAAATTTTCAGGTCTATAAACAGCATCATCAAAATCTTCAAACTCTTTAAACATAGATTCAATTTCATAAGCACCCATAAAAGCAACAAATTCTTCTATTTGTTCCACATCATAGTAATTATATATACCATTAGCATAAGAAGCTAAGGTTTTATTATCATTAAATTTGCATGAAAAGGGAAGGTGTGGAGCCTTCATCCTAGAGCAACAAGTATAATCATAACTCAAGCATACTTGCTGAGCATACCACTTCAATATATGAATTTCATCCCATAATAGTTTCCCTTTTTGTGTCAAGCGGTAATCCCTAAAGTATTCACGTTGATCCAACGTTACTCCCATTACATAATTGAATGGGGTTTTCTCAGGATTATTAAAGTAGTACATAATATCTTTCACATAACCAGCATCGAGGGTTTTAGGAGGTTCCCCATCTCCATGAGCAGAAAGTACACCTAATTTTTTCGGTATTTTGTGTTCCATATCCATAACTAAAGATAGGGAACAACTAACAACAGAAAATAAAAATTACTTAGTGATAAAGCAAACAAGCACACACAAGAATATTCACCCCACGCTATTGCTCTCTGGCAACGGCGCCAGAAAAAGGTCTTGATAACCCACAAGTATAGGGGATCAATTGTAGCCTCTTTCGATAAGTAAGAGTGTCGAACCCAACGAGGAGCTAAATGTAGAACAAATATTCCCTCAAGTTCTATCGACCACCGATACAACTCTACGCACGTTTGACGTTCGCTTTACCTAGAACAAGTATGAAACTAGAAGTACTTTGTAGGTGTTTTTGGATAAGCTTGCAAGAATATAAAGAGCACGTAAATAAAAGCTAGGGGCTGCTTAGATAAAGACACAACTAAATTAGTTTTAGTAAAGAGCTTTTTGTTACGAGAAAGTTATTTGTCCCTAGGCAATCGATAACTAGACCGGTAATCACTATTGCAATTCTATATGAGGGAGAGGCATAAGCTAACATACTTTCTCTACTTGGATCATATGCACTTATGATTGGAACTCTAGCAAGCATCCGCAACTACTAAAGATCATTAAGGTAAAATCCAACCATAGCATTAAAGCATCAAGTCCTCTTTATCCCATACGCAAACAACCTACTTACTCGGGTCTGTGCTTCTGTCACTGACGCCACCCACCATAAGAAAATCATGAACATATTGCAAACCCTACAGCGGGAATCCCTCACGCTTGCGCGACACGGAGAGCACCATAGGATAGCACCAATAATAAAACATGCAACTCAAACCAATCTTGACCATCAAATAACCCATAGGACAAAACAGATCTACTCAAACATCATAGGATAGCCATACATCATTGGGAAATAATATATAGCGTTGAGCACCATGTTTAAGTAGAGATTACAGCGGGTAAGAGAGAGGTTACATCGCTGCATAGAGGGGGGAAGAGTTGGTGATGATGATGGTGAAGTTGTTGGTGAAGATTGCGGTGATGATGATGGCCACGACAGCGTTCCGGCGCCACCGGAAGAGAAGGGGAGAGGGGGCCCCTTCGTCTTCTTCTTCCTTGACCTCCTCCCTAGATGGGATAAGGGTTTCCCCTCTAGTTCTTGGCCTCCATGGCGTGGGAGGGGCAAGAGCCCCTCCGAGATTGGATCTGTCTCTCTGTCTCTCTCTGTTTCTGCGTTCTCCCCTAGTGCCCTTTCACCGTTTCGTATATATATGGAGATCCGTAACTCCGATTGGGTTGAAACCTTCGCCGTGATTTTTTAACCAAAAATTAGCTTTCTTGCGGCCGAAGGAGGGCATCAACTGCCTTACGGGTGGCCCACGAGGGTCAGGGGCGCGCCCCCTGCCTCGTGGCCACCTCGGGCACCGTCTCGCGTTGATTCTTCTTCCGGAATTTTCCAAATATTCCAAAAATAAGCTCCGTCCGTTTTTATCCCGTTTGGATTCCATTTGATATGGATATTCTGCGAAACATAAAGCATGCAACAAACAAGAACTGGCACTGGGCACTGGATCAATATGTTAGTCCCAAAAATAGTATAAAAATTTGCCAAAAAGTATATGAAAGTTGTATAATATTGGCATGGAACAATCAAAAATTATAGATACGATGGAGACGTATCACACGCGAGCTTCTGCGCTACCGCCCGGTTGATGATCTCTATGAGGACTGGCTGGACCGCATCACCGAACTCGTCAGCGCCGCCAGGGAATCTTCTGCACCATCACGCTCGCTGCCTCACCCGCCGCCTGTTGCGGGTGACGTGGCCCATGGTGCGCCTCCTCCACCTCCCTGACAAGACGTCATCATCGAGCCAAGGGGAGGCCCCTTGGCACGATCCGCAGCGTAGAGCGCCCGCACGGCGAGGTAACCTGCCAGGTGGTGAAGTTGACCACAAGGAGAGGCGCGTGCGCTCCCAGCACCGCCACGTCAAGACCGCGCGCCACCCGCGGCGGTGGTGCGCGAGCGCCAAGACCAGGCTCCACGTCTATGGCGGGCTCCCGTGACCATAGTGGGATGTCGCGCGTTCACTCCAGAGCTGCGCAGTGTCATATGGCCTGGGAAGATCAAGCCCGACATGCCGCCGCGCTACTATGGCACTCCCGACCCTACTGAGTTCCTGCAGCTCTACGAGCTGAGCATCGAGGCGGCCAACGGCGATGAGAAGGTCATGGGGAACTAGTTTCCCAAGGACCTCAAGGATGGCGCGCGCTCATGGCTCCTGAACCTCCCCGTGGGATCGATCTCCTCCTGGAACGAGATGCAAGAGCGTTTCGTTGCCAACTTCTAGGGCACTCGCGACCATCCAGCGGCCGCGGGTGACCTGCGGCCCATCAAGCAGCAGCCAGGAGAGACCTTGCAGAAGTACATCCAGCGCTTCAACAGTGTTCGACTCAAGATCCCCAAGGTGTCGGATGAGGCCATCATCTCGGCGTTCACTGATGGCGTCTGTGACGTCAAGATAAAGGAGGAGCTCGCCATATACGAGGACCTGTGCACGGCTATGGAGATGTTCAACATGGCAACCAAGTGTGCGAGAGCTAATGAAGGTCGCCTGTGTTGGGGAACGTAGTAATTTCAAAAAAATTCCTACCCACACGCAAGATCATGGTGATGCATAGCAATGAGAGGGGAGAGTGTTGTCCACGTACCCTCGTAGACCGAAAGCGGAAGCATTAGCACAACGTGGTTGATGTAGTCGTACGTCTTCACGATCCGACCGATCAAGTACCGAACGTACGGCACCTCCGAGTTCAGCACACGTTCAGCCCGATGACGTCCCTCGAACTCCGATCCAGCCGAGTGTTGAGGGAGAGTTTCGTTAGCACGACGGCATGGTGACGATGATGATGTTCTACCGACGCAGGGCTTCGCCTAAGCACCGCTACAGTATTATCGAGGTGGACTATGGTGGAGGGGGGCACCGCACACGGCTAAAAGATCAAACGATCAACTGTTGTGTCTCTAGGGTGCCCCCTGCCCCCGTATATAAAGGAGCAAGGGGGGAGGTGCGGCCGGCCAGGAGGGGGCGTGCCTGGAGGAGTCCTACTCCCACCGGGAGTAGGCCTCCCTCCCTTTTCCTTGTTGGATTAGGAGAAGAGGGGGAAAGAGGTGGAGGAGAAGAAGGAAAGGGGGGCGCCGCCCCCCTCTCCTTGTCCTATTCGGACTAGGGGGGAGGGGCGCGCGGCCCTTGCCCTGGACGCCTCTCCTCTTCTCCACTAAGGCCCACTATGGCCCATTAACCCCCCGGGGGTTCCGGTAACCCCTCCGGTACTCCGGTAAAATCCCGATTTCACCCAGAACACTTCCGATATCCAAATATAGGCTTCCAATATATCAATCTTCATGTCTCAACCATTTCGATACTCCCCGTCATGTCCGTGATCACATCCGGGACTCCGAACAACCTTCGGTACATCAAAACATATAAACTCATAATATAACCGTCATCGAACTTTAAGCGTGCGGACCCTACGGGTTTGAGAACAATGTAGACATGACCGAGACACGTCTCTGGTCAATAACCAATAGCGGAACCTGGATGCTCATATTGGCTCCCACATATTCTACGAAGATCTTTATCGGTCAAACCGCATAACAACATACGTTGTTCCCTTTGTCATCGGTATGTTACTTGCCCGAGATTCGATCGTCGGTATCTCAATACCTAGTTCAATCTCGTTACCGGCAAGTCTCTTTACTCGTTCCGTAATACATCATCCTGCAACTAACTCATTAGTTGCAATGCTTGCAAGGCTTATAGTGATGAGCATTACAGAGTGGGCCTAGAGATACCTCTCCGACAATTAGAGTGACAAATCCTAATCTCAAAATACGCCAACCCAACAAGTACCTTCGGAGACACCTGTAGAGCACCTTTATAATCACCCAGTTACGTTGTGACGTTTGGTGGCACACAAAGTGTTCCTCCGGTAAACGGGAGTTGCATAATCTCATAGTCATAGGAACATGTATAAGTCATGAAGAAAGCAATAGCAACATACTAAACGATCGAGTGCTAGGCTAACGGAATGGGTCAAGTCAATCACATCATTCTCCTAACGATGTGATCCCGTTAATCAAATGACAACTCATGTCTATGGCTAGGAAACATAACCATCTTTGATCAACGAGCTAGTCAAGTAGAGGCATACTAGTGACACTCTGTTTGTCTATGTATTCACACATGTATCAAGTTTCCGGTTAATACAATTCTAACATGAATAATAAACATTTATCATGAAATAAGGAAATAAATAATAACTTTATTATTGCCTCTAGGGCATATTTCCTTCAGTCTCCCACTTGCACTAGAGTCAATAATCTAGTTCACATCACCATGTGATTTAACACCAATAGTTCACATCACCATGTGATTAACACCCATAGTTCACATCGTCATGTGACCAACACCCAAAGGGTTTACTAGAGTCGATAATCCAGTTCACATTGCTATGTGATTAACACCCAAAGAGTAATAAGGTGTGATCATGTTTTGCTTATGAGAGAGGTTTAGTCAACGGGTCTGTCACATTCAGATCCTTATGTATTTTGCAAATTTCTATGTCAACAATGCTCTGCACGGAGCTACTCTGGCTAATTGCTCCCACTTTCAATATGTATCCAGATTGAGACTTAGATTCATCTGGATCAGTGTCAAAACTTGCATCGACGTAACCCTTTACGACGAACCTTTTTGTCACCTCCATAATCGAGAAACATATCCTTATTCCACTAAGGATAATTTTGACCGCTGTCCAGTGATCTACTCCTAGATCACTATTGTACTCCCTTGCCAAAATCAGTGTAGGGTATACAATAGATCTGGTACACAGCATGGCATACTTTATAGTTGTTGGGGAACGTAGCAGTAATTCAAAACTTTCCTACGTGTCACCAAGATCAATCTAGGAGATGCTAGCAACGAGAGAGAGGGAGTGCATCTTCATACCCTGGAAGATCGCTAAGCGGAAGCGTTACAAGAATGCGGTTGATGGAGTCGTACTCGCAGCGATTCAAATCGCGGAAGATCTGATCTAGCGCCGAACGGACGGCGCCTTCGCGTTCAACACACGTACAGCCCGGGGACGTCTCCTCCTTCTTGATCCAGCAAGGGGAGAGGAGAAGTTGAGGTAGAACTCCAGCAGCACGACGGCGTGGTGGCAATGGAGCTTGTGGTTCTCCGGCAGAGCTTCGCTAAGCACTACGGAGGAGGAGGAGTTGGAGGAGGAGACGGCTGCGCCAGGCCACGGGTGCCGCTGCCCTCCCACCCCTCCACTATATATAGGGGCAAGGGAGAGGGGGGCCGGCTCCTTAGATCCCATCTGGTGGGAGGGGCGGCGGCCAGGGAGGGTGGCTTGCCCCCCCAAGTCAAGGGGGGCGCCCCCTCCAGGGTTTCCCCCAACCCGAGGCGCATGGGCCATAGGGGGAGGTAGGTGCCCAGCCCACTTAAGGGCTGGGTCCCTCCCACCTACAGCCCATAAGGCCCTCCGGGGCAGCTGGACCCTCCCGGTGGACCCCCGGAACCCCTTCGTTGGCCCCAGTACAATACCGACATACCCCCGAATACTTCCGGTGACCGTATGATGACTTCCCATATATAAATCTTTACCTCCGGACCATTCCGGAACTCCTCGTGACGTCCGGGATCCTATCCGGGACTCCGAACAACCTTCGGTAACCACATACTATTTCCCATAACAACTCTAGCGTCACCGAACCTTAAGTGTGTAGACCCTACGGGTTCGGGAACCATGCAGACATGACCGAGACACCTCTCCGGCCAATAACCAATAGCGGGATCTGGATACCCATATTGGCTCCCACATGTTCCACAATGATCTCATCGGATGAACCACAATGTCGGGGATTCAATCAATCCGGTATACAATTCCCTTTGTCAATCGGTATGTTACTTGCCCGAGATTCGATCGTCGGTATCCCAATACCTCGTTCAATCTCGTTACCGGCAAGTCACTTTACTCGTTCCGTAATGCATGATCCCGTGACTAACTACTTAGTCACACTGAGCTCATTATGATGATGCATTACCGAGTGGGCCCAGAGATACCTCTCCGTCATACGGAGTGATAAATCCCAGTCTCGATTCGTACCAACCCAACAGACACTTTCGGAGATACCTGTAGTGTACCTTTATAGCCACCCAGTTACGTTGTGATGTTTGGTACACCCAAAGCATTCCTACGGTATCCGGGAGTTGCACAATCTCATGGTCTAAGGAAATGATACTTTATATTAGAAAAGCTCTTAGCAAACAAACTACAGGATCTTGTGCTGTGCTTAGGATTGGGTCTTGTCCATCACATCATTCTCCTAATGATGTGACCCCGTTATCAATGACATCCAATGTCCATGGTCAGGAAACCATAACCATCTATTGATCAATGAGCTAGTCAACTAGAGGCTTACTAGGGACATGTTGTGGTCTATGTATTCACACATGTATTGCAGTTTCCAGTTAATACAATTATAGCATGAACAATAGAAAATTATCATGAACAAGGAAATATAATAATAACCATTTTATTATTGCCTCTAGGGCATATTTCCAACAGTCTCCCACTTGCACTAGAGTCAATAATCTAGTTCCCATCACTATGTGATTGCAATGAATCCAACACCCATGGTGTTTTATCATATCTCGCTTGTGAGAGAGGTTATTAGTCAACGGGTCTGAACCTTTCAGATCCGTGTGTGCTTTACAAATCTCTATGTCATCTCCCAGATGCAGCTACCATGCGCTATTTGGAACTATTCCAAATAACTGCTCTACTATACAAATCCGGTCTACTACTCAGAGTCATCCAGGTTAGTGTCAAAGTTTGCATCGGCGTAACCCTTTACGACGAACTCTTTTACCACCTCCATAATCAAGAAAATTTCCTTAGTCCACTAGTTACTAAGGATAACCTTGACCGCTGTCCTATGATCCATTCCTGGATCACTCTTGTACCCCTTGACTGACTCATGGCAAGGCACACTTCAGGTGCGGTACACATCATAGCATATTGTAGAGCCTACGTCTAAAGCATAGGGGACGACCTTCGTCCTTTCTCTCTCTTCTGCCGTGGTCAGGTCTTGAGTCTTACTCAATACTCACACCTTGTAACACAGCCAAGAACTCCTTCTTTGCTGATCTATTTTGAACTCCTTCAAAATCTTGTCAAAGTATGTATTCATTTGAAAGTACTATTAAGCGTTTTTTATCTATCCTTATAGATCTTGATGCTCAATGTTCAAGTAGCTTAATCCAGGTTTTCCATTGAAAAACACTTTTCAAATAACCCTGGATGCTTTCCAGAAATTCTACATCATTTCTGATCAACAATATGTTAGCAACATATACTCATCAAAAATTCTATAGTGATCCCACTCACTTCTTTGGAAATATAAGTTTCTCATAAACTTTGTATAAACCCAAAATCTTTGATGATCTCATCAAAGCGTACATTCAAACTCTGAGATGCTTACTCCAGTCCTTAGAAGGATTGCTGGAGCTTTGCATACTTGTTAGCATCTTTCAGGATTGACAAAACCTTCTGGTTGTATCACATACAACCTTTCCTCAAGAAAATCGTCGAGGAAACAATGTTTTGACATCCTATCTGCAAGATTTCATAAATAATGCAGTAACTGCTAATACAATTCCAACAGACTCTTAGCATCGCTACGAGTGAGAAAGTCTCATCGCAGTCAACTCCTTGAACTTGCCGGAAAACATCTTAATGACAAGTCGAGCTTTCTTAATGGTGACACTTACCATCATTGTCTGTCTTCCTTTTAAAATCCATCTACACCCAACAGCCTTACGACCATCAAGTAGTTGTTCCAAAGTCTATACTTTGTTTTTATACATGGATCCTCTCTCGGATTTTATGGCCTCGAGCCATTCGTCGGAATCCGGGCCCATCATCGCTTCTCCATAGCTCGTAGGTTCATTGTTGTCTAGCAACATGACTTCCAAGACAGGATTACGTACCACTCTGAAGTAGCATGCATCCTTGTCATCCTACGAGGTTTGGTAGTGACTTGATCCGAAGTTTCATGATCACTATCATAAGCTTCCACTTCAATTGGTGTAGGTGCCACAGGAACAACTTCCTGTGCCCTGCTACACACTAGTTGAAGTCATGGTTCAATAACCTCATCAAGTCTCCACCATCCTCCCACTCAATTCTTTCGAGAGAAACTTTTCCTCGAGAAAGGACATGTTTCTAGAAAGAATCACTTTGCTTCCGGATCTGAAATAGGAGGTATACCCAACTGTTTTGGGTATTCTATGAAGATGCATTTATCCGCTTTGGGTTCGAGCTTATCAGCCTGAAACTTTTCCACATAAGCGTCGCAGCCCCAAACTTTCAAGAAATGACAGCTTAGGTTTATCTAAACCATAGTTCATACGGTGTCGTCTCAACGGAATTGCGTGGTGCCCTATTTAAAGTGAATGCGGTTGTCTCTAATGCCTAACCCATAAACGATAGTGTAATTCGATAAGAGACATCATGGTATGCACTATATCCAATAGGGTGCAGTTATGATGTTCGGACACACCATCACACTATAGTGTTCCAGGCGGTATTAGTCGTGAAACAATTTCCACAATTTCTTAATTGTGTGCCAAATTCGCAACTCGGATATTCATCTCTGTGAACATATCACGGACATTTTATCCTCTTGTCACGACGATCTTCAACTTCACTCTGAAATTACTTGAACATTTCAATAATTCAGACTTGTGTTTCATCAAGTAAATACACTCAGCATCTACTCAAATCATTTATGAAGTAAGAACATAACAATATCCACTGCATGCCTCAACACTCATTGGACTGCGCACATCAAAATGTATTACTTCCAACAAGTTGCTTTCTTGTTCCATCTTACTGAAAACGAGGCCTTTCAGTCATCTTGTCCATGTGGTATGATTTGCATGTCTCAAGTGATTCAAAATCAAGTGAGTCCAAACGATCCATTTGTATGGACTTTCTTCATACTAATAGACATGGTTCGCATGTCTCAATCTTTTCAAAAACGAGTGAGTCCAAAGATCCATCAACATGGAGCTTCTTCATGCGTTTTATACCAATATGACTCAAGTGGCAGTGCCACAAGTATGTGGTACTATCATTACTATCTTATATCTTTTGGCATGAACATGTGTATCACTACGATCGAGATTCAATAAACCATTCATTTTAGGTGCAAGACCATTGAAGGTATTATTCAAATAGACAGAGTAACCATTATTCTCCTTAAATGAATAAATGTATTGCGATAAACATAATCCAATCATGTCTATGCTCAACGCAAACACCAAATAACAATTATTTAGGTTTAAGACCAATCTCGATGGTAGAGGGAGCATGCGATGCTTGATCACATCAACCTTGGAAACACTTCCAACACATCTCGTCATCTCACCTTTAGCTAGTCTCTGTTTATTCTGTAGCCTTTTATTTCGAGTTACCAACACTTAGCAACCGAACCGGTATCTAATACCCTGGTGCTACTAGGAGTACTAGTAAAGTACACATTAATATAATGTATATCCAATATACTTCTGTCGACCTTGCCTACCTTCTCATCTACCAAGTATCTAGGGTAGTTCTGCTTCAGTGACCGTTCCCCTCATTACAGAAGCATTTAGTCTCGGGTTTGGGTTCAACCTTGGGTTTCTTCACTAGAGCAGCAACTAATTTGCCGTTTCATGAAGTATCCCTTCTTTCCCTTGCCCTTCTTGAAACTAGTGGTTTTACTAACCATCAACAATTGATGCTCCTACTTGATTGCTACTTTCATGGTGTCAAACATCGCGAATAGCTCACGGATCATCATATCTATCCCTGATTTGTTATAGTTCATCACGAAGCTCTAGTAGCTTGGTGGCAGTGACTTTGGAGAACCATCACTATCTCATCTGGAAGATTAACTCCCACTCGATTCAAGCGATTGTAGTACTCAGACAATCTGAGCACATGCTCAACGGTTGAGCTTTTCTCCCTTAGTTTGCAGGCTTAAGAAACTTGTCAGAGGTCTCATACCTCTTGACGTGGGCACGAGCCTAAAATCCCAATTTCAGCTCTTGGAACATCTCATATGTTCCGCGACGTTTCAAAATGTATTCGGTGCCTCAATTCTAAACCGTTCAACATTACGCACTGAACTATCACGTAGTCATAAAAATGCGTATGTCAGATGTTCGCAACATCCACAAACGACGCTCGAGGTTCAGCACACCGAGCGGTGCATTAAGGACATAAGCTTTCTGTGCAGCAATGAGGACAATCCTCAGTTTACGGACCCAGTCCGCATAATTGCTACTATCAACTTTCAACTAAATTTTCTCTAGGAACATATCTTAAACAGTAGAACTAAAGCGTAAGCTACGACGTAATTTGCAAAGACCTTTTGACTATGTTCATGATAATTAAGTTCATCTGATTATTTAATGAACTCCCACTTAGATAGACATCCCTCTAGTCATCTAAGTGATACATGATCCGATTCAACTAGGCCGTGTCCGATCATCACGTGAGACGGACTAGTCATCATCGGTGAACATCTCCATGTTGATCGTATCTACTATACGACTCATGTTCGACCTTTCGGTCTCTTGTGTTCCGAGGCCATGTCTGTACATGCTAGGCTCGTCAAGTCAACCTAAGTGTTTCACATGTGTAAATCTGGCTTACACCCGTTGTATGCGAACGTTAGAATCTATCACACCCGATCATCACGTGGTGCTTCGAAACAACGAACCTTCGCAACGGTGCACAGTTAGGGGGAACACATCTCTTGAAATTTTAGTGAGGGATCATCTTATTTATGCTACCGTCGTTCTAAGCAAATAAGATGTAAACATGACAAACATCACATGCAAATCATAAAGTGACATGATATGGCCAATATCATCTTGCGCCTTTTGATCTCCATCTTCGAGGCGCGGCATGATCACCTTCGTCACCGGCATGACACCATGATCTCCATCATCATGATATCCATCATCGTGTCTTCATGAAGTTGTCTCGCCAACTATTACTTCTACTACTATGGCTAATGGTTAGCAATAAAGTAAAGTAATTACATGGCGTTTTTCATTGACACGCAGGTCATACAATAAATTAAGACAACTCCTATGGCTCCTGCCAGTTGTCATACTCATCGACATGCAAGTCGTGATTCCTATTACAAGAACATGATCAATCTCATACATCACATATATAATTCATCACATCCTTTTGGCCATATCACATCACATAGCATACCCTGCAAAAACAAGTTAGACGTCCTCTAATTGTTGTTGCATGTTTTACGTGGCTGCTATGGGTTTCTAGCAAGAACGTTTCTTACCTACGCAAAAGCCACAACGGTGATATGCCAATTGCTATTTACCCTTCATAAGGACCCTCTTCATCGAATCCGATCCGACTAAAGTGGGAGAGACAGACACCCGCTAGCCACCTTATGCATCAAGTGCATGTCAATCGGTGGAACCTGTCTCACGTAAGAGTACGTGTAAGGTCGGTCCGGGCCGCTTCATCCCACAATGCCGCCGAATCAAGATAAGACTAGTAACGGTAAGCAAATTGAACAAATCATCGCCCACAACTACTTTGTGTTCTACTCGTGCATAGAATCTACGCTTAGACCTAGCTAATGATGCCACTGTTGGGGAACGTAGCAATAATTCAAAATTTTCCTACGTGTCACCAAGATCAATCTAGGAGATGCTAGCAACGAGAGAGAGGGAGTGCATCTTCATACCCTTGAAGATCGCTAAGCGGAAGCGTTACAAGAACGCGGTTGATGGAGTCGTACTCGCAGCGATTCAAATCGCGGAAGATCCAATCTAGCGCCGAACGGACGGCGCCTCCGCGTTCAACACACGCACAGCCCGGGGACATCTCCTCCTTCTTGATCCAGCAAGGGGAGAGGAGAAGTTGAGGGAGAACTCCAGCAGCACGACGGCGTGGTGGCAATGGAGCTCGTGGTTCTCCGGCAGAGCTTCGCTAAGCACTACGGAGGAGGAGGAGGAGTTGGAGGAGGAGAGGGCTGCGCCAGGCCAGGGGTGCCGCTACCCTCCCACCCCTCCACTATATATAGGGGCAAGCGAGAGGGGGGCCGGCCCCTTAGATCCCATCTGGTGGGAGGGGCGGCGGCCAGGGAGGGTGGCTTGCCCCCCAAGTCAAGGGGGGCGCCCCCTCCAGGGTTTCCCCCAACCCTAGGCGCATGGGCCCTAGGGGGAGGTTAGTTCCCAGCCCACTTAGGGGCTGGTCCCCTTCCACCTACAGCCCATAAGGCCCTCCGAGGCAGGTGGACCCTCCCGGTGGACCCCCGGAACCCCTTCGGTGGCCCCGGTACAATACCGACATACCCCCGAATACTTCCGGTGACCGTATGATGACTTCCCATATATAAATCTTTACCTCCGGACCATTCCGGAACTCCTCGTGACGTCTGGGATCCTATCCGGGACTCCGAACAACCTTCGGTAACCACATACTATTTCCCATAACAACTCTAGCGTCACCGAACCTTAAGTGTGTAGACCCTACGGGTTCGGGAACCATGCAGACATGACCGAGACACCTCTCCGGCCAATAACCAATAGCGGGATCTGGATACCCATATTGGCTCCCACATGTTCCACGATGATCTCATCGGATGAACCACGATGTCGGGGATTCAATCAATCCCGTATACAATTCCCTTTGTCAATCGGTATGTTACTTGCCTGAGATTCGATCGTCGGTATCCCAATACCTCGTTCAATCTCGTTACCGGCAAGTCACTTTACTCATTCCGTAATGCATGATCCCATGACTAACTACTTAGTCACACTGAGCTCATTATGATGATGCATTACCGAGTGGGCCCAGAGATACCTCTCCGTCATACGGAGTGACAAATCCCAGTCTTGATTCGTACCAACCCAACAGACACTTTCGGAGATACCTGTAGTGTACCTTTATAGCCACCCAGTTACGTTGTGACGTTTGGTACACCCAAAGCATTTCTACGGTATCCGGGAGTTGCACAATCTCATGGTCTAAGGAAATGATACTTGACATTAGAAAAGCTCTTAGCAAACGAACTACACGATCTTGTGCTATGCTTAGGATTGGGTCTTGTCCATCACATCATTCTCCTAATGATGTGATCCCGTTATCAATGACATCCAATGTCCATGGTCAGGAAACCATAACCATCTATTGATCAGCGAGCTAGTCAACTAGAGGCTTACTAGGGACATGTTGTGGTCTATGTATTCACACATGTATTACGGTTTCCAGTTAATACAATTATAGCATGAACAATAGACAATTATCATGAACAAGGAAATATAATAATAACCATTTTATTATTGCCTCTAGGGCATATTTCCAACAATAGAACCTATGGCCAAGGCATAGGGAATGACTTTCATTCTCTTTCTATCTTCTGTCGTGGTCGGGCTTTGAGTCTTACTCAATTTCACACCTTGTAACATGGGCAAGAACTCTTTTTTGACTGTTCCATTTTGAACTACTTCAAAATTTTGTCAAGGTATGTACTCATTGAAAAAACTTATCAAGCGTCTTGATCTATCTCTATAGATCTTGATGCTCAATATGTAAGCAGCTTCACCGAGGTCTTTCTTTGAAAAACTCCTTTCAAACACTCCTTTATGCTTTGCAGAATAATTCTACATTATTTCCGATCAACAATATGTCATACACATATACTTATCAGAAATGCTGTAGTGCTCCCACTCACTTTCTTGTAAATACAGGCTTCACCGTAAGTCTGTATAAAACTATATCCTTTGATCAACTTATCAAAGCGTATATTCCAACTCCGAGATGCTTGCACCAGTCCATAGATGGATCACTGGAGCTTGCATATTTTAATAGCACCTTTAGGATTGATAAAACCTTCTGGTTGCATCATATACAACTCTTATTTAATAAATCCATTAAGGAATGCAGTTTTGTTTATCCATTTGCCAGATTTCATAAAATGCAGCAAGTGCTAACATGATTCGGACAGACTTAAGCATAGATACGAGTGACAAACTCTCATCGTAGTCAACACCTTGAACTTGT
The DNA here is from genome assembly GCF_002575655.3 of Aegilops tauschii subsp. strangulata. Classification (NCBI taxonomy): domain Eukaryota; kingdom Viridiplantae; phylum Streptophyta; class Magnoliopsida; order Poales; family Poaceae; genus Aegilops; species Aegilops tauschii. The sequence goes on from NC_053036.3 coordinate 285,052,390, forward strand.
CGAAAACCTTTTGCGACAATTCTAGCTTTGTAGATAGTAACACTACTATCAGCGTCCGTCTTCCTCTTGAAGATCCATTTAATCTCAATGGCTCGCCGATCATCGGGCAAGTCAATCAAAGTCCATACTTTGTTCTCATACATGGATCCCTTCTCAGATTTCATGGCCTCAAGCCATTTCGCGGAATCTGGGCTCATCATCGCTTCCTCATAGTTCGTAGGTTCGTCATGGCAAGTAACATGACCTCCAGAACAGGATTACCGTACCACTCTAGTGCGGATCTCACTCTGGTTGACCTACGAGGTTCGGTAGTAACTTGATCTGAAGTTACATGATCATCGTCATTAGCTTCCTCACTAATTGGTGTAGTAGTCACAGGAACAGATTTCTGCGATGAACTACTTTCCAATAGGGGAGCAGGTACAGTTACCTCATCAAGTTCTACTTTCCTCCCACTCACTTCTTTCGAGAGAAACTCCTTCTCTAGAAAGGATCCATTCTCAGCAATGAATATCTTGCCTTCGAATCTGTGATAGAAGGTGTACCCAACAGTTTCCTTTGGGTATCCTATGAAGACATATTTCTCCCATTTGGGTTCGAGCTTATCAGGATGAAACTATTTCTTATAAGCATCGCAACCCCAAATTTTAAGAAATGACAACTTTGATTTCTTGCCAAACCACAGTTCATACGGTGTCGTCTCAACGGATTTAGATGGTGCCCTTTTTAACGTGAATGCAGCTGTCTCTAATGCATAACCCCAAAACTATAGTTGTAAATTGGTAAGAAACATCATAGATTGCACTATATCCAATAAAGTACGGTTATGACATTCGGACACACCATTATGCTGTGGTGTTCCAGGTGGCACGAATTTGTGAAACTATTCCACATTGTTTTAATTGAAGGCCAAACTCGTAACTCAAATATTTTACCTCTGCGATCATATCGTAGAAACTTATATTTTTGTTACGATGATTCTCCACTTCACTATGAAATTCTTTGAGCTTTTCAAATGTTTCAGACTTGTGTTTCATCAAGTAGATATACCCATATCTGCTCAAATCATCTGTGAAGGTCAGAAAATAATGATACCCTCCGCAAGCCTCAACACTCATCGGATTGCATCCATCAGTATGTATTATTTCCAATAAGTCAGTTGCTTGCTCCATTGTTCCGGAGAACGGAGTTTTAGTCATCTTGCCCATAAGGCATGGTTCGCAAGCATCAAGTGATTCGAAAATTCCATCAGCATGGAGTTTCTTCATGCGCTTTACATCAATATGACCTAAACGGTAGTGCCACAAATAAGTTGCACTATCATTATTAACTTTGCATCGTTTGGCTTCAATATTATGAATATGTGTATCACTACGATCGAGATCCAACAAACCATTTTCATTGGGTGTGTGACCATAGAAGGTTTTATTCATGTAAATAGAACAACAATTATTCTCTAACTTAAATGAATAACCGTATTGCAATAAACATGATCAAATCATATTCATGCTCAACGCAAACACCAAATAACACTTATTTAGGTTCAACACTAATCCCGAAAGTGTAGGGAGCGTGCGATGATGATCATATCAACCTTGGAACCACTTCCAACACACATCGTCACTTCACCCTTAACTAGTCTCTGTTCATTCTGCAACTCCCGTTTCGAGTTACTACTCTTAGCAACTGAACCAGTATCAAATACTGAGGGGTTGCTATGAACACTAGTAAAATACACATCAATAATCTGTATATCGAATATACCTTTGTTCACTTTGCCATCCTTCTTATCCGCCAAATACTTGGGGCAGTTCTGCTTCCAGTGACCAGTCCTTTTGCAGTAGAAGCACTTAGTCTCAGACTTAGGTCCAGACTTGGGCTTCTTCACTTGAGCAGCAACTTGCTTGCTGTTCTTCTTGAAGTTGCCCTTCTTCCCTTTGCCCTTTTCTTGAAACTAGTGGTCTTGTTAACCATCAACACTTGATGTTTTTCTTGATTTCTACCTTCGTCGATTTCAGCATCACGAAGAGCTTGGGAATTACTTTCGTCATCCCTTGCATATTATAGTTCATCACGAAGTTCTACTAACTTGGTGATGGTGACTAGAGAATTCTGTCAATCACTATTTTATCTGGAAGATTAACTCCCACTTGATTCAAGCAATTGTAGTACCTAGACAATCTGAGCACATGCTCACTGGTTGAGCTATTCTCCTCCATCTTGTAGGCAAAGTACTCTCAGAGGTCTCATACCTCTCGACACGGGCATGAGTATGAAATACCAATTTCAACTCTTGGAACATCTTATATGCTCCGTGGCGTTCAAAACATTTTTGAAGTCCCGGTTCTAAGCCGTAAAGCATGGTGCACTAAACTATCAAGTAGTCATCATAACGAGCTTTTGTCAAAACGTTCATAACGTCTGCATCTGCTCCTGCAATAGGTCTGTCACCTAGCGGTGCATCAAGGACATAATACTTCTGTGCAGCAATGAGGATAATCCTCAGATCACGGATCCAATCCGCATCATTGCTACAAATATCTTTCAACTTAGTTTTCTCTAGGAACATATCAAAATAAACAGGGGAGCTAAACGCGAGCTATTGATCTACAACATAGATATGCTAATACTACCATGACTATGTTCATGATAAATTAAAGTTCAATTAATCATATTACTTAAGAACTCCCACTTAGATAGGCATCCCTCTAATCCTCTAAGTGATCACATGATCCAAATCAACTAAACCATCCGATCATCACGTGAAATGGATTAGCTTTCAATGGTGAACATCACTATGTTGATCATATCTACTATATGATTCACGCTCGACCTTTCGGTCTCAGTGTTCCGAGGCCATATCTGCATATGCTAGGCTCGTCAAGTTTAACCTGAGTATTCCGCGTGTGCAAAACTGTCTTGCACCCGTTGTAGATGGACGTAGAGCTTATCACACCCGATCATCACGTGGTGTCTGGACACGACGAACTTTGGCAACGGTGCATACTCAGGGAGAACACTTTTATCTTGAAATTTAGTGAGAGATTATCTTATAATGCTACCGTCAATCAAAGCAAGATAATATGCATAAAAGATAAACATCACATGCAATCAATATAAGTGATATGATATGGCCATCATCATCTTGTGCTTGTGATCTCCATCTCCGAAGCACCGTCATGATCACCATCGTCACCGGCGTGGCACCTTGATCTCCATCGTAGCATCGTTGTTGTCTCGCCAACTATTGCTTCTACGACTATCGCTACCGCTTAGTGATAAAGTAAAGCAATTACAGGGCGATTGCATTGCATACAATAAAGCGACAACCATATGGCTCCTGCCAGTTGCCGATAACTTGGTTACAAAACATGATCATCTCATACAATAAAATATAGCATCATGCCTTGACCATATCACATCACAACATGCCCTGCAAAAACAAGTTAGATGTCCTCTACTTTGTTGTTGCAAGTTTTACGTGGCTGCTACGGGCTGAGCAAGAACCGTTCTTACCTACGCATCAAAACCACAACGATAGTTCGTCAAGTTAGTGCTATTTTAACCTTCTCAAGGACCAGGCGTAGCCACACTCGGTTCAACTAAAGTTGGAGAAACTGACACCTGCCAGCCACCTGTGTGCAAAGCATGTCGGTAGAACCAGTCTCGCGTAAGCATACGCGTAATGTCGGTCCGGGCCGCTTCATCAACAATACCGCCGAACCAAAGTGTGACATGCTGGTAAGCAGTATGACTTGTATCGCCCAGAACTCACTTGTGTTCTACTCGTGCATATAACATCAACGCATAAAACCTGGCTCGGATGCCACTGTTGGGGAACGTAGTAATTTCAAAAAAATTCCTACGCACACGCAAGATCATGGTGATGCATAGCAACGAGAGGGGAGAGTGTTGTCCACGTACCCTCGTAGACCGAAAGCGGAAGCGTTAGCACAACGCGGTTGATGTAGTCGTACGTCTTCACGATCCGACCGATCAAGTACCGAACGTATGGCACCTCCGAGTTCAGCACACGTTCAGCCCGATGACATCCCTCGAACTCCGATCCAGTCGAGTGTTGAGTGAGAGTTTTGTCAGCATGACGGCGTGGTGACGATGATGATGTTCTACCAACGCAGGGCTTCGCCTATGCACCGCTACAGTATTATCGAGGTGGACTATGGTGGAGGGGGGCACCGCACACGGCTAAAAGATCAAACGATCAATTGTTGTGTCTCTAGGGTGCCCCCTGCCCTCGTATATAAAGGAGCAAGGGGGGAGGTGCGGCCGACCGGGAGTAGGACTCCCTCCCTTTTCCTTGTTGGATTAGGAGAAGAGGGGGAAAGAGGTGGAGGAGAAGAAGGAAAGGGGGGGCGCCGCCCCCTCTCCTTGTCCTATTCGGACTAGGGGGGAGGGGCGCGCGGCCCTTGCGCTGGCCGCCTCTCCTCTTCTCCACTAAGGCCCACTATGGCCCATTAACCCCCGGGGAGTTCCGGTAACCCCTCCGGTACTCCGGAAAAATCCCGATTTCACGCAGAACACTTCCGATATCCAAATATAGGCTTCCAATATATCAATCTTCATGTCTCGACCATTTCGAGACTCCTCGTCATGTCCGTGATCACATCCCGGACTCGAAACAACCTTCGGTACATCAAAACATATAAACTCATAATATAACCGTCATCGAACTTTAAGCGTGCGGACCCTACGGGTTCGAGAACAATGTAGACATGACCGAGACACGTCTCCGGTTAATAACCAATAGCGGAACCTAGATGCTCATATTGGCTCCCACATATTCTACGAAGATCTTTATCGGTCAAACCGCATAACAACATATGTTGTTCCCTTTGTCATCGGTATGTTACTTGCCCGAGATTCGATCGTCGGTATCTCAATACCTAGTTCAATCTCGTTACCGGCAAGTCTCTTTACTCGTTCCGTAATACATCATCCCGCAACTAACTCATTAGTTGCAATCTTGCAAGGCTTATAGTGATGAGCATTACCGAGTGGGCCCAAAGATACCTCTCCGACAATCGGAGTGACAAATCCTAATCTCGAAATATGCCAACCCAACAAGTACCTTCGGAGACACCTGTAGAGCACCTTTATAATCACCCAGTTACGTTGTGACGTTTGGTGGCACACAAAGTGTTCCTCCGGTAAACGGGAGTTGCATAATCTCATAGTCATAGGAACATGTATAAGTCATGAAGAAAGCAATAGCAACATACTAAACGATCGAGTGCTAAGCTAACAGAATGGTCAAGTCAATCACATCATTCTCCTAACGATGTGATCCCGTTAATCAAATGACAACTCATGTCTATGGCTAGGAAACATAACCATCTTTGATCAACGAGCTAGTCAAGTAGAGGCATACTAGTGACACTCTGTTTGTCTATGTATTCACACATGTATCATGTTTCCGGTTAATACAATTCTAGCATGAATAATAAACATTTATCATGAAATAAGAAAATAAACAATAACTTTATTATTGCCTCTAGGGCATATTTCCTTCAGCCTCTCTCTGCTGGAGCTTCCGGAGGCTGACCCAGAAGACAAGAAGGCCAAGGCCAAGGACATGAAGCACAAGGGACCGGCCATGCTCACTGCCGAACTAGAGATGAAGTGCGGCTGCGATCACCCACAGTCATCCAAGGGCAGTCGCCCGTTCTCCGTCTTCCACAACGTGCACAACCACAACACCAATGACTTCCAGGAGCTCAAGGCCGTCCGCGACGGGCGTGTGACGCCCCAAGACCGGCGCTTCAGATGCCTTCCATGGATTATGAGATTCGTCGTGTGATTTGTTTTGTTCGTTGCATTCATCTTTGCATCATGCGCATTGCATCATGTCATCTTGCACCCCTTTTTAAAACTCAACCAAATAAATTTCATGGATCTTCGATCCATTTAAACCGAGGGAAATGCACATGGTGATTTCTCTTTATAACATATATCCTCCCAATACTATTAGGGAGCTATAAAATAATTTTTCCATCAATTTGGAATTAACCACAACCCACTTGCATTTTAAAGTTCCTTTCATTTCCGAATATTCACATCCTTGCTCTATTCTCCTTTTGACTCCAATTCTTCTTGTGGAGCCTTGATATATTCTAGTGAGGTCGCTTGCCAAACTTCAGCTAAATTGGAATTTATTTAGACCTCCAAATAAATGCTTTGGCCCCTCTTTTCTTTTCCAATGAGAAAACCCTTTTTTTCTTTTCTTTTCTTTTCACCAGGCGACCAGGCCTCTGGTCGTTTCCCTCTCCACTGGGCTGGCCTCCTAGGCCCATCCCTAGGCCCAGCCGCGCCCCTGCTTAACCCTAGCCGCTCCCTTGCCTGATCCACCTCCCTCTCCCCTCGTTCGATCTCTTCCTCCAGCGCCGCCAGAGAGAGAGAGAGAGAACGACAGTGCATCGCTCGATCCCCTCTCTCCCCTTCGTCCTCCTCCTGCGCCGCACCCACAGATAGAGAGGAGTGAGAGCTCCTCGCGCTCAATCCCCATGGCCGCCTCGTGCAACTACTGGCCGCGCTAACCACCTACCATGATGAGTTCTGCGCCCTTCTCCTTCCGACGCGCCGCCTCCTTCTCCCTCGCGCCCTCCTCCATCAGCAAGCTGTCACTTCCTCCCTGCCATGGTTGCGTGCTTCCTGACCCGCTCCCTGCCTCTGCCTTCCCTGTTGCCCTTCCCGACGACCATGCGCTGTTGCAAGCCTCCCCTCACCTCGGCTCCTCTGCTCTGGCCACACCCTAGCACCTCGCTACTACTCCTGCTCGATGCTCCAGAGACGCCCGTGATCTTCTGCTCTGATGTGAGCATACCCAGCACCTCTGTTGCCTCTGCCGCCCCATGCTGCCGGAGCCTTGCCCTGCTGCTCCCCGTGCCGTAGCTTTGGCAAGACCATGGCCGGCCTCCTCCTTGACCACCCCCGCACCCTGCCTACTCGTCCCTTTGCCGCTGCGGGAGCTCCTCCTCCACCACCTCCTCGCTGCTACCTGTCCATCTGCAGCCATAGTTCGATAGTAGCTCCATGAACACCTCCACCGGTGCCTCCATGGACCTCCCCGAGTTTGGCCACACCACGACCCGCAGGACCGAAAATGCCAAGTACCACCAAGTTCCTGATGGATGCGCCAAGTCCCCAGCAAGACCCGTTTTCGTCATGTTCGACTACATGGCTATGACCTCGGAGTTGGACCGCAAGCGCCAACTACCCCACCGGCAAGATCACACGGACGCTCGAACGACTACGGACCGAAACGTCAAGTACCTCATCGATACGTGTACGACTACCGTCGCCGAAGACCGCGAGTACAACTACTTCCACAATGCGTCGTGTACGACTACCGTCGCTTGGGTTCGAAAAGACGCCGAGTACCACTACGTTTGCCATGTACATCTACACCAAGACCGGACCGACAAGTACCCTAAGAACGTCTATACATCTACCGTCGCCGTGGATCCGACAAAACCAAGTGTACAACTACCGGCGCCCCGAAGGCGATGGATTCGTCAAGTCCCTCTCCGAGATGTGTACCACTACTTCCACTATCGCGAGAACGTCTACCTCCAGTACTAACTCGATCCGCCCCAAAACGCACACTTCAAAGGTATAACCGTCGAGACGATGACCTGTGGACGAATGCTTTTGTTGTTTGAGATGCTCGTGTTTGCACCATGTCCGAGTTTTCATTGCGTGGTCCTCCTCGTTTGCCATGCGTCGACCCGTGGGAACCCGGTAACCCGGATCACCCCATCATCTCTAGCATGTTCCGCACATCCGCACACTTGCTTCTTTTGCACCGTATCTCAATGAATTGTCAGAACCAGAACGTTGCCGTGGCACCGTTTTCGTTATCGTCGCCATGGCACCCTTTCTTTCCACCACGGTGACAACTGCTTCTTAACATGCTCATGTTAACATTTTCTTACAATTTGCATATAACTTGCATATGTCATACGCATCATGATAATAACATTTAAAATGTTTAAAATTTGTTGTTTGCGTTAAATTACTATATGCACATGAGGATTTACCAGAATTGTTGTTTGATGTTTCGGCCTCATTTAAACTTGCCTAAATAGTTAGTTTACTTATGCCTCACCTCTTGCCATGTTAACCAACATTTAATATTGATGAGTAGCTTAAATGAGAGTGAACTAAATACTTGAATGTGGTGTTTTGTCAATATGCAACTCGTTGCATATTGAGCTCCACTTAAATTTGTAGTATTGTTTGTTGCACTTTGCCATGCCATGCCTCTTTAAATGGACATGCATCATACATGTTTGTGCATCATGCCATGCTTATGTGAAGGTTGTTTACCATGTTGTTTTCTTCTTTCCGGTTGTGCTACTTCTCGATAGTTCTCGGTATCGTTGCGAGTGTGAGGATCCGTTCGACTACATTGTTTCGTCTTCTTCATGGACTCGTTCTTCTTCCTAGCGGGATTTCAGGCAAGATGATCATTACCCTCGATATCACTTCTATCTTTGCTTGCTAGTTGTTCGTTCTATTGCTATGTCGCGCTACCTACCACTTGTTTATCAAGCCTCCCATGTTGCCATGTCAATCCTCTAACCCACCTTCCTAGCAAACCATTGTTTGGCTAAGTTACCGCTTTTTCTCAGCCCCTCTTTTAGCGTTGCTAGTTGCAGGTGCCTTGCAGGTTGTTCCATGTTGGAACATGGATATGTTGGGATATCACAATATCTCTTATTTAATTAATGCATCTATATACTTGGCAAAGGGTGGAAGGCTCGACCTTATGCCTGGTGTTTTGTTCCACTCCTGCTGCCCTAGTTTCCGTCATACCAGTGTTATGTTCCTTGATTTTGCTTTCCTTACGCGGTTGGGTTATGGGACCCCCTTGACAGTTCGCTTTGAATAAAACTCCTCCAGCAAGGCCCAACCTTGGTTTTACATTTGCCTAACAACCTATAACTTTCCCTTGGGGTTGCAAACCCAAGGGTCATCTTTATTTTAACCCCCCCGGGCCAGTGCTCCTCTGAGTGTTGGTCCGAACTGGGCGATGTCCGGCGCCCCCTGGGCAACCAGGGTCTATGCCAACCCGACGTCTTGCCCATCAGGTGTGCCCTGAGAACGAGATATGTGCAGCTCCTATCGGGATTTGTCGCCACATTCGGGCGGTCTTGCTGGTCTTGTTTTACCATTGTCGAAATGTCTTGTAACCGGGATTCCGAGACTGATCGGGTCTTTCTGGGAGAAGGAATATCCTTCATTGATCGTGAGAGCTTGTGATGGGGTAAGTTGGGACACCCCTGCAGGGTATAAACTTTCGAGAGACATGCCCGCGGTTATGTGGCAGATGGAAATTTGTTAATATCTGGTTGTAGAGAACTTGACACTTGACTTAATTAAAATGCATCAACCGCGTGTATAGCCGTGATGGTCTCTTTTCGGCGGAGTCCGGGAAGTGAACACGGTTTGGGTTATGTTTGAACGTAAGTAGTTCAGGATCACTTCTTGATCACTTCTAGCTTCACGACTGTTGCGTAGTTTCTCATCCTACTCTTGTATTGGTATGTTAGCCACCATATTTGCTTAGCGCTTGCTGCAACTCCACCTCATTACCTCATCCTACCCATAAGGTTAAATAGTCTTGATCTCACAGATTTTGAGATTGCTGAGTCCTCGTGACTCACAGATACTACAAAAATAGTTGCAGGTGCCGATGATACCAGTGCAGGTGATGCTACCGAACTCAAGTGGGAGTTCGACGAGGACCTTGGCCGTTACTACGTGTCTTTTCCTGATGATCAGTAGTGGAGCCCAGTTGGGACGATCAAGGATCTAGCATTTGGGGTTATCTTCTTTTCATTTGGATTTGACCGTAGTCGGTCTATGTGTGTACTTGGATGATGCATGATTTACTTAAATATTTATGTGAAGTGGAGATTGTAAGCCAACTCTCTTTATCCCTTTCTTGTTCATTATATGGGATTGTGTGAAGATGACCCTTCTTGCGACAAAACCACTATGCGGTTATACCTCTAAGTTGTGCCTCGACACGTGGGAGATATAACCGCATCGTGGGTGTTACAAGTTGGTAATCAGAGCCATCCCTGACTTAGGAGCCCCCTGCTTGATCGAATCGCTGACGTTTTGAGTCTAGAACAAAAATGTTTTGAGTCTTAGGATTATATATATCGGAGTGTAGGATTATTTTTACTCCTCAGTCCCTTCGTCGCTCTGGTTAGGTCTCCTGACATAGATGTTTTGTCTTTCCTCTCCTGAAATTTCACAAAAAAAAATTAGGATCACACAGGTATCTTGGGATCGTTCTGATATTCTTGTGACGAGAACATTGTTCTTGGTGCCTCCTGACATTTAGGGGTTCTGGCAGTTGGGGAGTTGAGCTCCGAGGTGTTGTCGTCACAATTTTATCGTTCTAGTTCTAGAACACCTGAGCTCGCCGACATCGAAAATCTCTTTTATGCAGCTAGTGGTGAGATAACCTCGACGCCACCTAGTACTGGGGTGGGAGTTCGGGAGTATTTCCATAGCTCATATAACGGATGCTTTTCGAAGGTTGAGGTACACGTTTTCTGGAGTTTTTCTTGGTTATGTGTTGGCGGATGGATACAGCTGGATGTAGGGATTGTTTAGTTGGGTGACATATATTGCTTCCCCTGTATCCCCAACACCAGATTGCATAACCAGAAAGTTTCGGGAGTTAATAGGTGGGAATTCAAGTAGCTCCTAGAATATCTTTCCAACAGATGCATGATATGGGATTGGGTAAATCTCTATCATATCTATTTGTTCCGGCTTATTCTGCAAGCCAAATCTTTGTTTTGTTGTGAGTTGTGGTATTCGAGTTGCTTCAATGTCAAGTGTTGATTCCATACCTTTTCCAAGTGGTGTTCTCATGTTTCTATGGGATTGCTAATCCTTCTTGGTCATCAAGAGTGTCATCCCAATTTTATTTCCAACCGGTGCGCTTCTCTTCAAGATGATCCCATCATTCCCCCATTCGTAAGATCACCCCTTAGTTTTCCCCACGTTGTTCGTTTCATCCGTCCCCAAGTTGCCTTTGTTTTTCCTGCCCTCCAACCCTTTTTCTTCAAGTACTCGGATTTCTTAATCAAGTACCCATCTTATGGATGTGAAGTCTCTTCATTATTTTCTTTCAATATTCTTATCCGGTGATTCTCAAGAAGATCGTCAGGAGTTTCAAGTTCATCATTCTTCGTTCTCTTTTCTTCTCCGTTGGATTCAATTCAAGCTTTGTTCCTTATTTCAAATGCTTATCCATGCCGGTGGACCCCCTAATCATTCACCTCTCGCTATTCATTTGTTCCGAAGCGATGAAGATATCTCGAAGATTCGTGTTTCCACTCTGCATTCATTCAAGCTCTTTCGAGGATGTTATGTCATTCAAGCCATTTAATTCAACCGGCGCAATCTCTCGTTTAAATCGTTCAACGGTGTATCTTTTGAGTGGGCCCTAACCCACATGTCTTTTCTCAGGATCTTACCTGACTATACTATTTTTTTGGAGCTATTCTCAAATCTTTTAAAGTTTGATGTAAGAATGGATTTTCATCAGTCATATGCCTTCTCCAAGGTCGCTTTCGAATTTTTTCATCTTTGGCTCAACCTTTCCTCTTTTAATCCTTCCGGAGTGTCTCAAGAATTCATGGTGGTGCTTCTTGTCGTCATTCTCGAATTTTGAAGACCGAAGAAGAGTTCCTATTAAATCCTTGTTCTTCCAGAGATTCATGGTTCTAGCTTTATACCATCCTGTCATAATTGTTTTCGATTGTGAGAATTCTTTTCACCTATCCAGAGCAATTCAGGAGTCTTTTTAGTTTGATTCTTCAGAGCCCATTATCTCAGAATTATTCATTCTCAGCGTGTAGCTATCGTTCTCCAAATCTTACCAGTGAATCATTCAAGTATCCTCTAGTCAGCTCGTGATCTATTCGTTCTCATGTATCTAAATTCTCTCAAGTATCTTCGTTCTTTTTCTAATTCTTCCCGGTGTTTCACTATCTTTTCTTTGTTCTTTTTTAATTCTTCCCGGCGATTCTTTCTCTTCTCTTCAATCGTTTTTAATTCTTATGGCGGTTTATTCAAGATTCCTCTTCCTATGTTCTCATATTAATTTATTCGTTGTTTCAATCCTACCGGTTGTTCGTTGAAGACCTTCTCAAGTTTGCGCTATATCTCTCTTAATCCTTTATACGAGAATAAGTAGTATGCCAAATCCGTTGCTTGTCATCAATTTAAGTTGATGAAGGATACGCATAATGTAATTCTTATTCTTGTTTCATCAAGTGAATTCAATTACTTATTCCAGAGGTTCATCAAAATTCTCGGTTTCAATTGTTTCATCTTTCTTTTTCCGGAGTTCCAAGTTTTCTCTGTTATATCATCACAAAGCTCCATCCAATCATTGCAAGGCTTCACCTTGTGTTTTCAACTTCTCTTTCTTTTTAGGGATAATTAGATTTATGCCCCTAGTTGTGTCCCACTCGTCTGTTTTACCCCTAATTCCCAAAAGTCACCGGTTCTGTCCAAGTCACTTTGCTCCTCTTATGCTTTTGCCCTTTGACCATTTGACCGTCAGTTTGAAAACTTCATAACTAATTCATACTAAATCAGGAAAATGCAAATAAGATACCAAATGTTCAGAAAACATCACCTATATGTTAGTGTCACTTGCATTCATGAAAAAAGTGTTGGAAAGTGCACATCCGAGTTTTAGCTCTTTTGATACCACCATGAATTGTGAACTCTAAAAAATTCAAAAAAATTCAAAAAACATATGGTGGCGAAGAACAACAAATGTTCTAAGTGCTTGCCAAGTTTCATTAGGGAACGACATTCGTGGAAGTCGTGGCAAAAAAATAATCTATTTTGGAGTGCTGATTGTTTTTTGCCGCGGCACCCACGAATGTTATTCCCTGATGAAACTTGGCAGGCAATTAAAACATTTATCATTCTTTGCCACCAATTTTTTTTTAATTTTTTTGAACTTTTTTAGATTTTACTATTCATGGTGGTAGCATAAGAGCTAAAACTCGGATGGGCACTTTCCAACACTTTTTTCATGAATGCAAATGACACTGACATATAGGTGATGTTTTTTTGAACATTTTGGTATCTTATTTGCATTTTTCTGATTTAGTATGAATTAGTTATGAAGTTTTCAAACTGATGGTCAAACGGTCAAAGGGCAAAAGTATAATAGGAGCAAAGTGACTTGGACAGAACCAGTGACTTTTGGGAATTAGGGGTAAAACAGACGAGTGGGACACAACTAGGGGCATAAATCTAATTATCCCTTCTTTTTATCATCCTTTTATTACGAGAGTTCTTCATGGAGGCTCTACATGGTGGTTCATCAAGGATTCCTTCCGTTCTTCAATTGTTCGTCAAGATTTCTCTCGGAGTTATGATCCGCCAAGCTATACTCAAAATTTAACATGGTGCTCAACACGTGTTTTGTTTTGAGGAGTTCAAGCATTCTTCATCTTGCATTCCGAAGTGCAATTGTTCTCCGTTATCTTTTGAGGTGGTGTTATGTCATTCTTGAGAATTTCCCTTCGTCTTTCATGATTCACAAGTTTTCAAGAGTGACATATTTTAAACCCATCATTTTAAATTCGTTCACGAGATCTTTTCAACCCAACAATTTCGTCGTTGGTGTTATCTTGGTATAGATTTCACTTAAAGCCTTCCCTAAGGAATGTTCCTATTATGGTGTTTATCAATGATCCAAGTTTTCTCCTATTCTCGCGGTGAAAGAAGTTTTTCCACCTCTTAGTTCCTCTCAGCTAATCAATCTTTTGGTAGTGGCTGGTTGTCACCTCATAATGTTGAGATGTCTCCATAAGCCCACGAGGATCATATCCTTTCATATTGATCTTCCAACAACTCCGTTCAATCCTTCTTTTTAAGGATGCTCTCTTAAATTCATTTCAGGCAGAACATGTTGTTTTCTTCTTCGTTCTTTCGATTCGATTCTTACATTTGTTCCGGAGGCTTTGTGATGTTGCTCTCTTCGACCCATCATCTCATTTTGTAAATATCATGTTATTTTCCTTGCTTACCCGTTTAGCCAGAGTGTTGTGTTTTCATTCAAGTTCTTTCATCTTATCAAGTCTTGCATCTCGTTTCAACCAGAGTGGTTTCATTTACTTCTTGTCCAATGTGCTCGTCATTCATAGCTTTGCAACCTCCAAGGTTCACATGGTGTTCCTTGTTTCTCTTTCTATTGGAGTGCTCTAAATTCCGTTCAACTCTGTTGTGTTATTTCCTTCAATTTGTTCAACCTCTCAAGGTCCGTTGTTTCACTCGTTTGTCAAAGAAGCAACTTGTTTTACCTCTTCCTCTTCCGTTTCCTCTTGGTACCATCCTTAGATCTTGGGTCAAGATGTCTTGTAAGTGGAGGAAAGTTGTGACGCCCCAAGACCGGTGCTTTAGATGCCTTTCATGGATTCTGAGATTCGTCGTGTGATTTGTTTTGTTCGTTGCATTCATCTTTGCATCATGTCATCTTGCACCCCTTTTTAAAACTCAACCAAATAAATTTCATGGATCTTCGATCCATTTAAACCGAGGGAAATGCACATGGTGATTTCTCTTTATAACATATATCCTCCCAATATTATTAGGGAGCTATAAAATAATTATTCCATTAATTTGGAATTAACCACAACCCACTTGCATTTTAAAGTTCCTTTCGTTTCCGAATATTCACATCCTTGCTCTATTCTCCTTTTGACTCCAATTCTTCTTGTGGAGCCTTGATATATTACAGTGAGGTCGCTTGCCAAATTTCAGCTAAATTGGGATTTATTTAGACCTCCAAATAAATCCTTTGGCTCCTCTTTTCTTTTCCAACGAGAAAACCCTTTTTTTCTTTTCTTTTCACCAGGCGACCAGGCCTATGGTCGTTTCCCTCTCCGCTGGGCCGACCTCCTAGGCCCATCCCTAGGCCTAGCCGCACCCCTGCTTAACCTTAGCCGCTCCCTTGCCCGATCCACCTCCCTCTCCCCTCGTTCGATCTCTCCCTCCAGCGCCGCCAGAGAGAGAGAGAACCACAGCGCCTCACTCGATCCCCTCTCTCCCCTTCGTCCTCCTCCTACGCCGCACCCACAGACAGAGAGGAGCGAGAGCTCCTCGCGCTCGATCCCCATGGCCGCCTCGTGCAACTACTGGCCGCGCTAACCACCTACCGCGACGAGTTCCGTGCCCTTCTCCTTACGACACGCCACCTCCTTCTCCCTCGCGCCCTCCTCCATCAGCAAGTCGTCACCGCCTCCCTGCCATGGTTGCGTGCTTCCTCGACCCACGCCCTGCCTCTGCCTTCTCTGTTGCCCTTCCCGACAACCATGCGCTGCTGCAAGCCTCCCCTCGCCTCCTCTGCTCCGGCAACACCCTAGCACCTCGCTGCTGCTCCTGCTCGATGCTCCAGAGACGCCCGTGATCTTCTGCTCTGATGTGAGTGTGCCAGCGCCTCCGTTCCCTCTGCCGCCCCTTGCTGCCGGAGCCTTGCCCTGCTGCTCCCTGTGCCGGAGCTTCGGCAAGACCATGGTCGACCTCCTCCTTGACGACCCCCGCACCCTGCCTGCTCGTCCCTTTGCCGCTTGCGGTCCAACTGCGAGGTCATGGCCGTGTAGTCGAACTTGACAAAAACGGCAAGACCACACGGACGCTCGAACGACTACACACCGAAACGTCAAGTACCTCGTCAATACGTGTACGACCACCGTCGCCGCGAAGACCACAAGTTCAACTACTTCCACAACGCGTCGTGTACGACTACCGTCACTTGGGTTCGACAAGACGTCGAGTACCACTATGTTTGCCATGTACATCTACACCAAGACCGGACCGACAAGTACCCGAGAACGTCTGTACCTCTACCGTCACCGTGGACCCGACAAAACCAAGTGTACAACTACCGGCGCCCCGAAGACGGTGGATTCGTCAAGTCCCTCTCCGAGATGTGTACCACTACTTCCACTATCACGAGAACGTCTACCTCCACTACTAACTCGATCCACCCCAAAACGCACACTTCAAAGGTATAACCATCGAGACGATGACCCGTGGACGAATGCTTTTGTTGTTTGAGATGCTTGTGTTTGCATCGTGTCCGAGTTGTCATTGCATGGTCCTCCTCCTTTGCCATGTGTCGACCTGTGGGACCCGGTAACCGGGATGACACACCATCTCTAGCATGTTCCGCACATCCACCCACTTGCTTGTTTTGCACTGATATCTCAATGAATTGTCGGAACCGAAACATTGCCGTGGCACCGTTTTCGTTATCGTCCCCGTGGCACCCTTTCTTTCCACCACGGTGACAAATGCTTTTAACATGCTCATGTTAACATTTTCTTAAAATTTGCATATAACTTGCATATCTCATCCGCATCATGATAATAACATTTAGAATGTTTAAAATTTGTTGTTTGCATTAAATTACTATATGCATATGAGGATTTACCGGAATAGTTGTTTGATGTTCCGGCCTCATTTAAACTTGCCTAAATAGTTAGTTTACTTATGCCTCACTTCCTGCCATGTTAACCAACATTTAATATTGATGAGTAGCTTAAATGAGAGTGAACTAAATACTTGAATGTGGTGTTTTGTCAATATGCAACTCGTTGCATATTGAGCTCCACTTAAATTTGTAGTATTGTTTGGTGCACTTTGCCATGCCATGCCTCTTTAAATGGACGTGCATCATACATGTTTGTGCATCATGCCATGCTTATGTGAAGGTTGTTTACCATGTTGTTTTGCCGCCCTAGTTTCCGTCATACCAGTGTTATGTTCCTTGATTTGGCGTTCCTTACGCGGTAGGGGTTATGGGACCCTCTTGACAGTTCGCTTTGAATAAAACTCCTCCAACAAGGCCCAACCCTTGTTTTACATTTGCCTAACAACCTATAGCTTTCTCTTGGGGTTGCAAACCCGAGGGTCATCTTTATTTTAACCCCCCCGGGCCAGTGCTCCTCTGTGTGTTGGTCCGAACTGGGCGATGTCCGGCGCCCCCTGGGCAACCAGGGTCTATGCCAACCCGACGTCTTGCCCATCCGGTGTGCCCTGAGAATGAGATATGTGCAGCTCCTATCGGGATTTGTTGGCACATTCGGGCGGTCTTGCTGGTCTTGTTTTACCATTGTCAAAATGTCTTGTAACCGGGATTGCAAGACTGATCGGGTCTTTCCGGGAGAAGGAATATCCTTCGTTGATCGTGAGAGCTTGTGATGGGCTAAGTTGGGACACCCCTGCAGGGTATAAACTTTCGAGAGACGTGCCCGCGGTTATGTGGCAGATGGGAATTTGTTAATATCCGGTTGTAGAGAACTCGACACTTGACTTAATTAAAATGCATCAACCGCGTGTGTAGCCGTGATGGTCTCTTTTTGGCGGAGTACGAGAAGTGAACACGGTTTGGGTTATGTTTGAACGTAAGTAGTTCAGGATCACTTCTTGATCACTTCTAGCTTCATGACCGTTGCGTAGTTTCTCATCTTACTCTTGTATTAGTATGTTAGCCACCATATTTGCTTAGCGCTTTCTGCAACTCCACCTCATTACCTCATCCTACCCATAAGCTTAAATAGTCTTGATCTCGTGGGTTTTGAGATTGTTGAGTCCTCGTGACTCATAGATACTACCAAAACAGTTGCAGGTGGCGATGATAGCAGTGCAGGTGATGCTACCGAACTCAAGTGGGAGTTCGACGAGGACCTTGGCCGTTACTACGTGTCTTTTTCTGATGATCAGTAGTGGAGCCTAGTTGGGATGATCGGGGATCTAGCATTTGGGGTTATCTTCTTTTCATTTGGATTTGACCGTAGTCGGTCTATGTGTGTACTTGGATGATGCATGATTTACTTAAGTATTTGTGTGAAGTGGCGATTGTAAGCCAACTCTCTTTATCCCTTTCTTGTTCATTACATGGGATTGTGTGAAGATGACCCTTCTTGTGACAAAACCACAATGCGGTTATGCCTCTAAGTCGTGCCTCGACACGTGGGAGATATAGCCGCATCATGGGCGTTACAGGGCGCCTTGATCGTCGCCCCGAGCGCAGTGACCAAGGCTACAACCGTGGAGGTGGCCGAGGTGGAGGACGCTGGGACGGCCGCGACCCTCGCCAGGAATGGCGTGATCAGCTCGCGGGGACCCCTGGCAGGGCCAGCCTCGCGAGGGTCTCTGGAGGGACCAGCCTCGCGAGGACCGCCCTCAGGGCAACGCTGGTCTTCCTCTGCTGCCGCCACCACCAAGAAGGAACGACGACCACCATCAGGATGAGGGGGCTGGGGGCTTCCAAGAGCCTCGTGCCATCGTTTGCATCCTAGGCGGCGCTCAGGCCCCTGCCTCCCATCGCATCTTCAAGAAGTTTGCTCGCGAGGTGAACGCGGCCCTCCGCAGGCTTGAGGCAACGCGTCCGCTCAGGTGGTCCAAGTACGCCATCACCTTCGACTCTTCAGACCAGCTCAAGTGTGCGGCCACTGCTGGCGCCCTCCCAATGCACTGCTCGCCCATCATCAGCAACGCCCTTGTCACCAAGACACTCATCGTTGGCGGTGCGGGGCTCAATGTTCTCTCCGTCGAGACGTTCGACCGACTCCAGGTGCCCTACAACCAGTTGTAGCCTATAAAGCCCTTCTCAGGAGTGACCAATGGCTCCACCACCCGATAGGGCAAATCCGCCTCCCTGTCACCTTCGGCAAGCGTGAAAACTACCGCACAGAGCTCATCGACTTCGACGTCGCCCACATTCGCCTCCTGTACAATGTCATCCTCAGATACCCGGCCCTGGCCAAGGTCATGGCTATCACCCACCATGGCTACAATGTCCTTAAGATGCCAGGGAGCTGCGGCATCATCACAGTCTCCTGCGAGGAGAAGGACGCGGTGTGCTCTCTCGAGCGCGCCTACCAGGCTGCGGCGGTCCAGAACCCAGATGGCGAGGGCGCTGTCTATCCTCCTGAGGCCGTCCCCAAGAAGAAGCAGCTACTCCACCATGGACCTCAGGGGGATGGGGCAGCCGGTGGCCCTGCCTCAGGATCTGCGCGCACCGACGGGGTGCCTCTCTCTTGCATAGGAAGGCGCGCCCGACGCCCTCCTCAGGCTAGGTGTGGGGGCTCTCCTCTGGAGGGCATCTGACCTAGCCAACGTCACGAGGGAGGCACGCGGCCACCATGTGGAGGCGTGCTTCAGCGCGTGCTTCTGCCAGGAAGGCACGAGGCACCAGGTGCTCAGGAGTTCATCACCAAGACAATCAAGGAGCTTCAGGAGGCACAAGCCATGCGTGGCGAGCGTCGTCGCACACCACCCACTGCAGCTGCTGCCCTCGACGAGGGCCGCGAGCTGCGCATCTGCATCAACATCCCTGGGCTCAACAGAGCCGCGTCTCAAGAACTCTTCTGGCCGTCCCACGTCGGCCGGTGCGAGGGACCCCCTCACAGCTACATCTGCATGCCTTTTGGCTTGTCGGACACGGCTGGCACGTTCTAGCGCCACATGCGGGGTGTCCTGGCGGCTCATGTGGCCAGGCGCCAGGCGATCCTACTGGAGATGGCGACGGATCCTCACGAGCCCCCTAGGCCTCCAGAGCCTCATGAGGTTCAGGACCTGGGCGACTCGTGAGGAGCGACTTCTGTAGCGCACGACTTCGGCTACCTCAACACTTCTTCAGCAACGGTGCTAGGTGACATGTTTTAGTTTGGTCAATTGGGGGCGCCCCTTGGGCTACATTATCCCCAAGCCGCGTGGGTCCGTCCCTACGGCATGTATCATTTTTGCATCCATCATAACTAGCTCTACCCTTTGATTATGAGTTGCTTTATGATTATCACCTGTCTGTCCGGTGCTTCGACACCATGAACCTTGTGCGCCCTTGCAAGCCCACCCTCGATTGCCTCATGATTAAGGACTGGCACGGCGTCTGTGCTTGGGTCCGTCCCTGCAGCATCGCTAAACCCAAGTGGCTGAGCTCTGGCTCGCGGGCCAGCTCCCGTGCACATCACCTCCCATGGTCCTTGGTGCCTTGTTCTCGCATGAGCTAATCGGAGGCGGGTAAGTTAGGGCACGTGACCCGGTGCCTCACCATCGTGCGAGCCGCACGCTGGTTGTCTTCTTCAGGACTTTGGCATGAGAAGACTCGGCACGGCGTCTGTGCTCGAGTCCGTCCCTGCAGCGTCGAAAAACCCAATGGCTGAGCTTTGTCTAGCGGGCCGGCCCCGTTCACGTCACCTCCTGGTGTCGTTGGTGTTTGGCCTTCTCGTGCGATAACCTTAGGAAATTCACTCGGCGCAGGTCGCCTAACCATCTCGCAGGACCATCACAAGTGTTCCGAATCAAATTCAGGAACAACCCGCCATGAGGTAGGGCCTCGTGAGTCCCGCGCTAGCTCACGGGTGCCCATACACACCTCCTCTAGCCCTGCCATGCAAGCCACATGTCAGGGTGGGGCTGTACATGCCCCGGGGTCTCCCCTCAGAAGGAGCCCCCACCCACGTACCAGTGGAAGCACCATGCTCTGTGCTGGCAGTTGACACGGTCGAGGAGCGGCTATGCCCGTGCGAGAGCGGAAGCGCCATGCTCCGCGCTGGTGATAAACAACTGAGGGTAGCCTCACGGCTGCAGTAACCTCATGTGAGCCGCTAGGCTCGGTGTTCAGCCTCACCGCGCTGCTTTCCCTTCGGGAGAGTCACGCGAGGGGGCTGAGCATGGGGGCGACGCTTAGGTCACGCCTGGCGTATTCCACCTCGCCAGGTCCATCGGACCTGGTCTTCGCGCACCCCTCCCGAGCAAGAGCCCGACGAGGAACGGAAAGGTATGGAGGTTTGTTCGTACGTCAAGGGGGACCCCTGAGCATCGCGACTCAGGAGCCTAACTGGTCACTTAGCTCCTCATCCCTTGGTCTCATCCTGGTGATCCGGATGACCCAATGGCAGCTAAGATATGCGCGGGGCCAGGTGAGGGAGTCCTGGACTAAGGGGTCCTCGGGCGTCCGGCCTGTTATCCATTGGGCCGGACTGATGGGCTGTGAGACATGAAGGCCGAAGACCGTATCCGTGTCCGGATTGGACTCTACTTGGCGTGGAAGGCAAGCTTGGCGACCGATTATGAAGATTCCTTCTTATGTAACCGACTCTATGTAAACCCTAGATCCCCCCGGTGCCTATATAAACCGGAGGGGGTAGTCCGGAAAGGATACATATACATTACCATAGTCATACAGGCTAGACTTCTAGGTTTAGCCATTACGATCTCGTGGTAGATCAACTCTTGTAACACTCATATTCATCAAGATCAATCAAGCAGGAATTAGGGTATTACCTCCATAGAGAGGGCCCGAACCAAGGTAAACATCGTGTCCCCCGTCTCCTGTTACCATCGATCCTAGATGCACAGTTCGGGACCCCCTACCCGAGATCTGCCGGTTTTGACACTAGCATTGGTGCTTTCATTGAGAGTTCCACTGTGCCGTCCACAAAAGGTTCGATGGCCCCTTCAATCGTCGATAATGACGCTGTCCAAGGAGGAACCTTCCTCCCCGGATAGATTTTTGTGTTCGGCGGCTTCGTACTGCGGGCCAACTCGCTTGGCCATCTAGAGCAGGTCGATAGCTACGGCCCTGGCCATCATGTCAGATTTGGAAGCTTGAACTATATCGCGGATATCCGTGGAGACTTGATCTTCAATGGATTTGAGACCGCTGCAATCGCTCCCCTCACTCCGATGAACATGACTTAAATATGTCATCAGATCACATCCAGGAGATGGTTCATGTTGCTGCAACGACCTTAGAACCAGAGCAGATCATGGCATCCAAAGCCATAGAGTCCGCGGCGTTGGAGCCGCACACGGACTCAACACCCTGCAATATTTGCGTCAACGGAACTTCGGACTCGTCTCCGGCTATAAGTTCCGGACCGTGTACGCCTGCGGACACTGAGCTAGATCGGTTATCGATCTTCGAATTCAGCGCCGCAGACGTTTTTCAGCACTCACCTTTGGGCGATGTGCTGAACTCTTTAAAGAATTTGTCCTTGGAGAAGGACTCGCAGCCGAACTATGTTCGGTTCGAGTTAGAGGCTGATGATGGGGAATTTTGCTTCCCACCCGCCACCCACTTCATAGCTACCGTCGAGGACTTAACCGACGAGCTCGATTATGGCTCCGAAGACATCGACGGTATGGACGACGATGCCGACAAGGAGCAAGGCCAAGACCCGCCATTCACTCGACGTTGGACGGCCACCTCTTCGTATGATGTGTACATGGTTGATACACCTAAAGGATCTGGCGACGACAAAGAAGAGCCAGATGCGAATAAACCCTCTGAGACGCAGTCCAGGCGCCGGCGCCCTAAACATCGCTCTAAGTCACGTCGCTCAAAAGACAGCAACACCGGAACCGGAGAAAATAGTACTCCTGACGATGCCGAAAACAATGAAGACACTGTTGGAGCAACATCCGAACAAGAGGAACAAGACAAGGAGCAAGTTAACCCTGATAAACAGGCCATGCCCAATGACCCGGATGATGATAGTTATCGTCCACCCTTCGGGGATGATGAGAGCCTTGGCATTGAGGACTTCATCATGCCTGAGGCACCCCTCGAGCAGGAGCGCTTTAAGCGCCAGCTCATAGCTAGTGCAAGAAGCCTAAAGAAAAAGCAACAATAGCTCCAAACGGATCAAGACTTACTCATCGATAGATGGACCGATGTCCTAGCAGCCGAAGAATACAGCCTCAAGCGCCCAGCCAAGAGTTACCCAAAATGCAGACTGCTACCTTAGTTCGATGATGAGGCACCAGATCCCATACCTCCCTCGCGCAATGCGGACCGACCACCACGTGGTCGGGATAGTGCGGCGGACGGACCACCCCGTGGTCGGGATAAAATGGCAACTCAGGCCGAACAACAGCCCGCCCCACCGCCTCGCAAACATAGGGACAGAACAGCTCGGGACCATACATACGACCTTCGGTAGGATCTGGACAGTAGAGCAGGACACACCAGATCAATCTACGAATCGCGAGGACGCTTCCCGACTCGGGATGACGGCCACCCATTCGGACGTGACGAACCTAGTCACACCCGGGCCGATAACCACAGACGGACTTCATCGGAGGTGCGCCGTGACGCGGTCCGATATAGAGGCGCCGCACACCCTCTCTGCTTCACAGATGAGGTGCTGGATCACGAATTCCCCGAGGGGTTCAAGCCCGTCAATATTGAATCATACGACGGAGCAACCAATCCCGCAGTATGGATTGAGGACTTCATTCTCCACATCCACATGGCCCGTGGAGACGACCTCCACGCCATCAAATACCTCCCACTAAAGCTCAAAGGGCCAGCTCGACACTGGCTAAATAGCCTGCCTGAAAATTCCATTGGCAGTTGGGAGGACCTGGAAGAAGCCTTCCTTGACAACTTCCAAGGTACATATGTCCGGCCACCCGATGCCGATGACTTAAGCCACATAGTTCAACAACCTGGAGAATCAGCCAGAAAATTCTGGACTAGGTTCCTAACCAAAAAGAACCAGATCGTTGACTGTCCGAATGCCGAAGCCCTAGCAGCCTTTAAACACAGCATCCGTGACGAATGGCTAGCCCGCCACCTCGGCCAAGAAAATCCGAGGTCCATGGCAGCCCTCACGACACTTATGACCCGCTTTTGCGTGGGAGAGGATAGTTGGCTGGCCCGCAGTACAAACACATCCAACGAAGCAGGCCCCTCCGAGGCCAAAAATAGCACCGGCAAGCTCCGGCGCAACAGACACAAGCGCCGAAGCAATGGCGATAACACCGATGACACTACAGTTCACGCCGGATTTAGTGGCTCCAAGTCCGGCCAGCGAAAGAAGCCCTATAAAAGGAACGTCGGAGGACCATCCAGCTTGGACCGCATACTCGATCGTCCGTGCCAGATACATGGCACCCCAGACAAATCGGCCAACCATACTAACAGAGATTGCCGAGTCTTTAAGCAAGCCAGCAAAGTAAATAGCGGAAACAAGGAAGGGGAATCGCAGAGCGAGGATGATGACGAGGAGCCCCGACAGCCGAACACTGGGGGGCAGAAGAAATTCCCGCCTCAAGTCAAAACGGTGAACATGATATATGCTACACCCATCCCCAAAAGGGAGCGCAAGCGCGCACTCAGGGATGTCTATGCGGTAGAGCCAGTCGCCCCAAAATTCAAACCATGGTCGTCATTCCCGATCACCTTTGATAGTCATGATCATCCAACTAGCATCCGTCATGGCGGTTCGGCCGCATTGGTACTCGACCTAATCATCGACGGATTTCACATGACACGAATCCTAATGGACGGTGGTAGCAGCCTCAACCTGCTCTATCAAGATATAGTACGCAAAATGGGCATTAATCCCTCATGAATCAAGCCCACGATAACTACCTTTAAAGGAGTTATACCAGGCGTAGAGGCCCGTTGTACGGGCTCAATCACGCTGGAGGTGGTCTTTGGTCCCCCGGATAACTTCCGAAGCGAAGAGCTAATCTTCGATATCGTCCCCTTCCGCAGCGGCTACCACGCACTGCTCGGACGAACCGCGTTTGCTAGATTCAACGCGGTGCCACATTATGCTTATCTCAAGCTCAAGATGCCCGGTCCACGCGGCGTCATTACAGTAAATGGAAACACGGAACGTTCCCTCCGCACAGAGGAGCATACCGCAGCCCCAGTAGCAGAAGTACAGAGCGGCCTTCTCAAGCGGCACCATAATCCGGCCTCCGAGCCCCTCGACATCGTTAAGAAGGTCCGGACTACACTGCATCAGGGCAGCTCGGTTTGTCAAGAGCTGAATTAGTAAATTCGGCCTCCGTCCCAATCCCGATGAGGAAATGGCATCTGTACCGCGCGTACATAACTACGCACTCAAAACCCCATGGGTACTGACGGAGGCATAACTCGCTCGCGATCCACAGTGCGGCTTGACTGACCCTGGGATTCGCACGCCTTTACTTTTTCCTTTTTATTACGGGTTTTTTCTCTTTTCGAGGTCTATGCGGACGACCCGCTTGCGGAACACACCAAGGAGGCAAGGAGCTCTGGCATACAAGGGAATCCCTAGGTGGTCTCTACTAAACAATTGCCATACTTGTTTTACATACCCGCACGCAGCTCGCTCTTGGTTGCGGCATGTTAAATAGCTTTACTTGCTTATCGCATTACTTGCACAAAGTACGCCCCGGCGTACTAATTACATCACAATGGTGAATAAATGGTGGTGTCAGCTTATTACTTAATTTTCCTGTGTCCTCACCTTTGTATATATTACTTATTGCACACGTACACCATGGTACGTATTACTACGCCAGGGGCTTCATTACACCCCGCATTACGGCAATGAAAGTCCGAACACTTTTCCAGTATAGTTCAGCACCCCGAACTTATAGCATTATATGCAACGGCTCTGAATCATGTCTTTGGTCAATAGTTGGGTTGCCCGGCTCCTGTGCTTACTACCTTACGTTCCGCTATATCGGCTAGGGTAGTAAAGGGAGAACTACTGCGATTGTGTCCTGGTTCTTCCAGACGAGCACCTCAGTAGAGAAAGCCGAAAGCTGGCTGTCATGATGCGGCGAGAGCTGGTAGCTATTCGAGAGGTTCCAAATCGTTAGAGATTTTTTCCGCTTCTTGCTAAGAATCGGTTCCTCCGATTAGGCGTGTACAACGCCCCTAGTTCGGCCTTCCGAATACCAGGGGCTTCGCCAACTTTCTTAATTGTAAAACTCCTATGGCTAAGTGAGGGCAGTAAAGGCTGCATAGTCTGATTGCCTTGTTCGTTGCGCTAAACACCTCCATTAAGGACCAGGATGTGGAGTAAAGAGTGTTTAGATTTATCCTGAGCACCCCCGTACTATCTACGTGGGGGCAGAAGCCGACGACTGGTCAACCCTCAGATTTCATAAACGGCTGCACAGGAGGTAAAATGTAAATCGCAAGCATTATAATACATAACATCATTGTTCCATATTACAGGACAGGATAATACAAATGTTCTCATGGGAATATGACATCCTTCGAACATTGCTCCGCCACAAGGCGAGACCCCTCCAGGACACCATCAAAATAGAGTTCGGGTCGACGATGCTCCTTGCCCTCCGGCGGCCCCTCGGTCATCAGCTTCTTGGCATCCAGCTTTGCCCAATGCATCTTGACGCGGGCAAATGCCATACCCGCACCTTCAATACATACCGACCGCTTCACGGCTTCGAGCCGCGGACAGGCACTTACAAGCCGCTTAACAAGTCTGAAGTAGCTGCTAGGTATAGGCTCGGCAGGCCACGGCTGGACTATCAGGTCCTTCATGGCTAGCTCTGTCGACCTGTGCAGCTCGACCAACTGCTTTAGCTGGTCGCTGAAGGGCACCGGATGTTCGGGTCCAAGATATTGGGACCAGAATAGCTTCTCCGTAGACATCCCTTCTTCGGCTCTATAATGCTCGGCAGCATCTGATATACTGCGCGGCAGATCCGTAAACGCCCCTGGAAAACCCAAATTAGGATAAGTACAAGGAACGTTTCCTCTACATACTTGCTTTGTATGATGAAAAACTTACCCGCCGCAATCTTCTTGGCCGCCTGAATTTCCTGGAGGGCGTTCTGGGCTTCGGCTCATGCATCCTGTGCGCTCTGGTGGGCCTTCGCCAGTTCGAACTCTTGCGCCTTACACTCGCGCTCCAAGGACTCAAATCTCTCGATCGCGCCCTGGAGCTGTTGCTGCGCCTCGCCAACCCGGGCCTCGTGCTTCTCGCGCGCGGCAGTTCCTTGGCCGCTTTGTCCTCGGCCTCGGCTAACACCTTCTTCAGGGCTGCCACCTCAGTCGTGACCCCTAAATAAAGTTTATGACACCTTAGTCTGGACGGACTATTCATTTTTTCTTAAAATGTATCCGCAGGTTACTGCATACCTTGGCTATCCTCCAGCTGCTTCCTCATGAGGCCGAGCTCCTCCTCGGCCCGCTCCGTTCCGCTTCAGTCCGGAGACCTCCGCAGCATGAGCGGTGGCAGCCTGCAGCGATACCTGCTTATTCACATAGACAACTTATGTTAGACTCCTGCGATATTTCTTCTTGATCCTCTGTTCGGCTTTTTCTTCCCGAACACCAAACAGAGCATCAGGGGCTACTGTCTATACTGTGATATTCTTCCTACAAACACATTACTTACCTCAAAGCCCGATAGAAGGCTAGTGCAGGCTTCGGTCAGTCCACTTTTGATGAACTGAACCTTCTCTATTACCGTGCCCATAAGGGCGCGATGTTCATCCACAATAGAGGTGCCTCGTAGCGCCTCCAGTAGATTATCCGGTGCCTCTGGTTGGACAGAGGTCACTGACGGAATAGGAACATTCCCTCCTTTCGGGGAATGCCGTTCGGTGGACTCCGGAGCCGCGTAGATCTCCGGAATGGTATCCGGCTCAGGTCCGAAGGGAGCTCGGCCCCCATCACCAGTCCCGATAGGGGCTTTTTCTCCCATGTGTCCGGCGACTGAGGAATCGTCCTGGGGTGCCACCCTGACGATCTCCGGAGGCTCCCTCCGGTCGGGGAAGGTCTTTTGCGACACCACCTCGTCGTCACCCCTGGGAGAGACGGAATGCGCAGGTGGCGGAGACGTGCTAGCCATCTCCTTCGAGTCTAGCGATCCCTCTGTCGAGGATCGTGGGCAGCCATCGCGTGCGGGACTGCAATGACAAGGTTTGAGACATATCAATATTACAAAGCCGGGAAAGCCAGACATTTTTGGATTCTGGTACTTACGAGGCGGGCCGAGGCTTGGTCCGGCGAGGTCGCTCCGGACTGCTATCAAAATCCCACGTGGGGTTATCCGCGAGGGAGCCTTTAACCCTCTTAGACGTTTTCGCCTCCGGGTTTGTGTGGGCCGCTCTCTTCTTCCTCCCCACTTCAGGTGGGGAGTCGTTTTCTTCTTCCTCTTCGTCGTCGTTGTCGACGGACGAAGAGGAAGTCTCGCTTTCGGACGTCACGTCCGGAGCGCCTTTTCGGCGAAGGCCCTTCTTGGCCCCTTTGGCCGCCTTCTTAGCCGTCTTCTCCGGCACCTCATAAGGTGTAGGGAAAAGCATTCTCGTCAGTAATGGGAATTCTTGGTCTTTGGGCAGCAGAGCCGGACAGTTAATCTCCTCTGCTACCTTGATCCATGCCTGAAAACAGGGGAAGGAAAGCTTAGGCTTTCTCTCAAAATATGCTAGTCGAGGGTATTCCTTGAAAACATTAAAAGAACTTACCGAGTTAGCCTGGTATTTTAAGCTAAGCCCGCGATCTTCGGTCGTAGGCGGTAGCGTCTCGCCGGCCTTGAAGAGCACTTTCCAGATTTCTTCGTGCGTCGTGCCGAAGAGCTCTAGTAGCGTCTGGTGCTTGGCGGATCAAACTCCCACAGATAGCAAGTCCGGCGTTGGCACGGAAGGACCCGACGAATGAGCATGACCTGGACCACGTTGACGAGCTTGATCTTCCTGTCTATCATATTCTGGACGCACGTCTGGAGCCCAGACAGCTCGTCCGAGGGACCCTAGGTTAGGCCCCTCTCTTTCTAGGAGGTGAGCCGCATCGGGATTCCGGGTCGGAATTCGGGGGGCCGCCGCCCAGTTGGCGTCGCGCGGCTCGGTGATATAGAACCACCCCGATTGCCACCCCTTCACTGTCTCCGTGAATGTGCCTTCGGGCCAGGTAACGTTGGGCATCTTGCCCAGCATGGCGCCTCCGCACTCTGCTTGTTGGCCGCTCACCACCTTCGGCTTCACATTGAAGGTCTTCAACCATAGGCCGAAATGAGGCGGGATGCGGAGAAAGGCCTTGCACATGACAATGAATGCCGTGATGTTGAGAATGAAGTTAGGGGCTAGGTCATGAAAATCTAGCCCATAGTAAAACATCAGTCCACGGACGAAGGGGTGAAGAGGGAAGCCCAGCCCGCGGACAAAATGTGTAAGAAACACAACCCTCTCGTGGGGCTCTAGAGTAGGGACGATATGTCCCTTGACCGGGAGTCTATGGGCGATCTCCTTGGCCAGATATCCGGCCTCCCGGAGCTCCTTGATATCCCTCTTCGTAACAGAGGAGGCCATCCACTTGCCTCCCTCCCCGGATCCGGACATCTTTGGAGTGCTTTATCGGACAAGGGAAAAGCTAAAGACTTGGGCGCTGGAGCTCAGGGACGGAAGGGCTGAGGAGGAACCGAGGTGTGGGTGAAGAAAGGGAATTCTTATCCCCTTATAAAGGCCATGAATATCAAGCGCCTCCCCACTCGCCTTAAACTCGCCTATTTCCAAGGACCGTGCGAATGGCACGGTTGGGTCACCCATGCCCGCATTGATGAGAATCCCGCAATAAGGGGACACGATCTCTGCTTCGACTGGATGTGCCAATGGCAACCGCGTCTCGAAACATGGAGCGGCAGACGAAAAATGGTTCAAAAATTGTGACCGGTCAGGCATGATGTCACGCTGCAAAAAAGTTGTCAGCGGATGGAACTCGTGTAAAAATATGTTCTCTCTGCGGTTGTGTATGGTTTGTGACAGGTCCGGATACTATCATCGCATCCGAAGACTATCTTGGAGTTCGGAAAAAGGGGAACCCGCCTTGCAATGCCGAAGACAATCTGCGCGCTGGACTCCTCATCATTGAAGCCGGGTTGAGGGGCTACTGAGGGAGTCCTGGACTAAGGGGTCCTCGGGTGTCCGGCCTGTTATCCATTGGGCCGGACTGATGGGCTGTGAAGACATGAAGGCCGAAGACCGTTCCCGTGTCCGGATTGGACTCTACTTGGCGACCGATTATGAAGATTCCTTCTTATGTAACCGACTCTATGTAAACCCTAGATCCCCCCGGTGCCTATATAAACCGGAGGGGGTAGTCTGGAAAGGATACATATACATTACCATAGTCATACAGGCTAGACTTCTAGGGTTTAGCCATTACGATCTCGTGGTAGATCAACTCTTGTAACACTCATATTCATCAAGATCAATCAAGCAGGAAGTAGGGTATTACCTCCATAGAGAGGGCCCGAACCTGGGTAAACATCGTGTCCCCTGTCTCCTGTTACCATCGATCCTAGACGCACAGTTCGGGACCCCCTACCCGAGATCTGCCGGTTTTGACACCGACACCAGGCCCTGCCGACGCAGAACGCTCAGACCTACTCTTGCATCTCCTTCCCAAGGGTTGTTTGTACGTCAAGGGGGACTCCTGAGCATCGTGACTCAGGAGCCTAAATGGTCACGTAGCCCCTCACCCTTTGGTCTCGTCCTGGTGATCCGGATGACCCAACGGCGGCTGAGGAATGCACGGGGCCGGGGGCCGCCGACGCAGAACACTAATGCAAACGGAAAGGAAATCGTAGAACCCTAGAGAATTATTACAAAACATATTGTCTCCTAAAAGTTCTGAGCATAATTTCTTACGCCTCCACGAGGCACGATGCATGTTGCAGGAATAAACAGGGGGGAGTGCCGCCATCAAGTTTCTTCTGTAGCCTTGGATGCCACCATCGCTTGCTTGGGGAGCCCCGCCATTGGCTACGTCGCCTCCGTCCTTGCCATCGGCCGTAGTCACGGGGTCGGCGGCGAGGAACTTCCGCTGCAGGGCCTCCACCTAGTCCTTCACAGCTTCTGGAGCGGCGTCTTGGAGCTCAGGGTCCATGGGTTCGAGCAAGGCGCCAAGGTCGAAGCTGGGGTCCCGAAGATGGAGGTTGCTGAAGACGCGTGTCGTGGCCGAGGCAGAAAGCGCACGAGCCTCTCCCTCCACCAGGGGACCCACTCCAACGACGATGCCCACGAGCGTCGTGGCAAGCTTGAGAAGCAGCTCGGCGGGTGAAAGAACATGTGGTGCCCCCATGTTTGGTTTTGGTAATTGATGACAATCTCTATGGACTAATGGTTGCCTTGAGTTATATTTGAAGATTTTGTCCATAGGCTTTTCTTGGAGTACATTTGTTGGTTTCAAGGAGAGTTTGTGATACCAAGGTGCTATTCAAGGAATTACCTAAAGATTGGTCTTGTGAGAGGATGATCAAGACTAAGTAAAAGAGTGAATCAAGTTGATCAACACAAAAGCGTAGAAGATGTACCGAGAGGGATCAAGCGATCCCATGGTATGGTAAGCATTGTCAATTACGCTTTGTGTACTAACCCATGATCTTCATGAGAGTTCTTTGCGGGGTTAGGTTGCGGTGTGCAAGTTCAAGGAAGCATCACGAAGAGATCAAATGCTTGAAGCTTGTCGTCCATTGTGGAGACAATGGACTTGTGAAGATGTGCGGAAGAGTGGCTCACCCATAGTGGAGTATGGGGGAGCAATCAACTAGTCTTCATCGAGCCAACGCAATCAAGAAAGGTGGTCCAACTTGAGGGAGTCAAGATGGTCTTCATCTAGCTCAAGTGGACCATGTGCAAGGCAAAGGTTGCCCTTGATAGGTTTTCTATTTTATCGGTCTCATGATGGTAGTTGGGAGACCGGGTTATAGGATCGATTGCCGTACTATCAAGGGGGGCTCTCGATGAGTAGCTTGATCGTATCATTCGTAGAGAGCTCAAACCATTGCATCCTTGCATCATCTTTCTTGGTTCTTGTTTGCTTCTCTTTGTGAGTTTTGGAGCTTTTGGTCATCTTGTTGACAAGCTCGAGTTCATCAAAAACGGAGTTCACTTGCATCTTCTATGATGTTTTTGATGTTGGAGGTTATGACGGTTCTTCTCTGTTGGAGGTTTCACTCCTCTATGTGTTAGGCATACCTCCCCTGCCTCTTCTTACTATAACCAGTCGCTGTTTTGATGCCACTCATTGTCTTGTATCCAACAAGCCTGAGTTTGCTCAATTCTGAGCTCATTTGCAGAAGTTATGGCAGTTCTGGTTTTATTGGTTCCATCTGTTGTCTTTAGCTACGTTTTGAAGGCATCCAAGTGCTAAAGCCTCTGTGGCGTGCAGTAGTACTGCTCAAGGGAGCGGTAGTACCGCAGGGGCCAGCGGTAGTACCGCTCCTGTGAGCGGTAGTACCG
The DNA here is from genome assembly GCF_002575655.3 of Aegilops tauschii subsp. strangulata. Classification (NCBI taxonomy): domain Eukaryota; kingdom Viridiplantae; phylum Streptophyta; class Magnoliopsida; order Poales; family Poaceae; genus Aegilops; species Aegilops tauschii. The sequence goes on from NC_053036.3 coordinate 285,084,472, forward strand.
CTGCCTCTAGCCCAGAACGCTGGCGCGCACGGAAGTAGGCGCAGAAGTAATTTTTTACTTCCGCGTCCTACGCGGTAGTACCGCTCCTGGTGAGCGGTAGTACCGCTGCCTCGCATCCTGTAGCTGATTGCGTGCGGTAGTAGGCGCGGATGTAATTTTTACATCCGCCCTTGCGCGGTAGTACCGCTCCCTGAGCGGTAGTACCGCGCTCCCTGTGAGCGGTAGTCCTGGGCAGAACTGCTTATGCTCGTTTCATGGCTCGACCATGTTACGTGTACCTCAAGCTCGAGATGCCTGGCCCTAGGGGTGTGATCACAGTCACTGGTAATCGGTAGCGCGCGGAAGAGTGCCTCCAAAAGGGCTCAAAGATCGCAGATGAACAAATGGCAGCAGTAGGAATGAAAGAATACTAGAAGACTGTAGATCCGAGTGATCCGAGTGATTTCAGTCGTCTTGTGAAACAAAATCAGTTCATATTCACCTGACCGATCCCAATGCTGCTCCGACTCATATCTCAACAACACTCGACAGCAAATAGGAAGAAGCGCTCATCCAGTTCCTTCGTGAGAACTGGGACATCTTTGCATAGAAACCTTCTAACATGCCAGGTGTACCCAGGGGACTGGCTGAGCACCGTTTGCGAGTCGACCCAAAGGCAAAACCTGTCAAAGAGCATCTCCGACGGTCCACCGTGGAAAAAAGAAAGTCAATCGGCGAGGAAGTGGCTCGGCTTCTGGCAGCTGAGTTCATCCGAGAGATTTACCACTTCGAGTGGCTCGCCAACGTTTTCATGGTTCCCAAGAAAGATGATTCACTCATTATGTGTATCGACTTCAAGCATATCAATCCGGCCTGCCTGAAAGATCACTTCCCTCTTCCCTGCATCGATCAGATAGTCGATTCAACTGCGGGATGTGAGCGATTGTCCTTTCTGGACGCATATTCCGGGTACCACCAGATCCGACTGTATGGACCCGACGAAATAAAAACAGCTTTCATCACCTTGTTCGGGTGCTTTTCCTATGTTACTATGCCCTTTGGTCTCAAGAATCCTGGTTCCACATTCATGCGCATGATACAGAAGTGCCTGCTCACTCAAATCAGCCGGAATGTGGAAGCATACATGGGTGACATCGTGGTTAAGTCGCGTAAAGGTTCCGACCTGCTGACTGACCTCGCTGAAACCTTTGCCAATCTGAGGAGATATGATATCAGTCTTAATCCGTCGAAGTGTACATTCGGGGTTCCAGGTGGAAAGTTCCGTACCTGATTCGCCTAAGTTTCAGAAATAAAATCCTACCGAGTGAAGAGCAACCCTCTCACTCGGGGGCTTAGCTGCAGTTCCGTACTCGCCTAAGTTTGAAATAATCCCACCGAGTGAAGAGCAACCCTCTCACTCGGGGGCTTAGCTGCAGTTCCGTACTCGCCTAAGTTTGAAAAAATCCCACAAAGTGAAGAGCAACCCTCTCACTCGGGGGCTTAGCTGCAGTTCCGTACTCGCCTAAGTTTGAAAAAATCCCACCGAGCGAAGAGCAACCCTCTCACTCGTGGGCTTAGCTGCAGTTCCGTACTCGCCTAAGTTTGAAAAAATCCCACCAAGTGAAGAGCAACCCTCTCACTCGGGGGCTTAGTTGCAGTCCCGTACTCACCTAAGTTGAAAAAAATCCCACCGAGTGAAGAGTAATCCTCCCACTGGGGGGCTTAGCTGCAGTTCCGTACTCGCCTAAGTTTGAAAAAATCCCACCGAGTGAAGAGCAACACTCTCACTCGAGGGCTTAGCTGCAGTTCCATACTCGCCTAAGTTTGAAAAAATCCCACCGAGTGAAGAGCAATTCTCTCACTCGGGGGCTTAGCTGCAGTTCCGTACTCGCCTAAGTTAAAACACGTTCCAAGTGAAGAGCAATTCTTTCACTCGGGGACTTGGCCACACGCTCCATCCTGATCCGCAAGGATGACGAGGTGCAGGTCGACTACGACCTTCTCCTCAGAGCTGCGCCACAAGTACAATGTGCACTCCATCCTGATCCGCAAGGACGACGAGGTGCAGGTCGTCCGCGACCTTCTCCTCAGAGCTGTGCCACAAGTACAACATGCGCTCCATCCCGATCCGCAAGGACGATGAGGTGCAGGTCATGCACAGTACCTAGTGCTCTTGTCCATGTCCCTCTCGACGGAGCTGTGCCACAGGTACAACGTATGCTCCATCCCGATCCACAAATACGACGAGGTGCAGGTCGTCTATGACCTACTCTTCAGGGCTGCGTCACGAATTCAAAAGTCTGTTCCGAGTGAAGAAACAGGTTCCGCTCAGGAGCAAAGACAAGCATATTCAAGGAAAAACCAAGTCTAGATAAATCCCATGAGGTTCCGAACCACAGATAAAAGTACTCGGGCATCAAGCCCGAAGGAGTTTAACGGTTACAAAATCACTCGGCATTCCGAGGCAAATTTAATCAGAGCATAAAGTTTTTCACTCCGCGGGAGGAGGGTTGGCAGGCTCGACGAACTCATCCAGGTTGATTCCGTCTGCAATGCGAGTAGCAGCAGCAATAAAGGTCTCCATGAAAGACTGGGAGTCAAGTTTCTTGGTGTTGGCAACCTTGATCGCTGCTAGTTTCTCTTCTTTGGCTTCCTTGCAATGGACGCGAACCAGGGACAGAGCTACGTCAGCGCCACATCGAGCAGATGATTTCTTCCATTCCTGCACTCGACCAGGGATCTCATTGAGTCGAGTCATCAGAGACTCGAGGTCGTTTTGGAGCGTCTCCCTTGGCCAGAGCGTCGTGTCGATCCGCGACACCGCAACCTTTAGTCGAGCGAGGTAGTCCGTGACGCTGGCGAGACGGGATTCCAGTCAAAGCACATTCATGGCAGCTTCATCTTTAACTGGGGAGTTGATGGGGTCCAAGCTTGTCTTGATTCGCCCAGTCTCTTCCTCGAAGTTTTGGTGGAATTCTGCACTCACAAAGAAATAATGATTCGACGGTTTTATGATGAATCGACGCTAGCAAATCATTCGGACAAGGAAAGGTAGCTTCAAGCATAAGGAATAACTTCTCGGCGAGCCCTCCCAGATAAACTTCCAGCTCGTTCCTTTTTCGAGTGAGATCTTCAACCTTGTCAGTCAAAGCTCCTTTGTCCTTCTTCAGCCGAGTTACCTCCTTGTTGGCCTCGTCAAGAGCAGTCTTCAGCTGGGCATTTTCTTCTTCTAACTTTCTGACTGAAGCCAGCTTCTGGTCGGCGGGTGCTATTTTCTCTTCCGCCGTTTTCTCTGCAGCCGCAAGGTCAAGATCCTTCTTCTCCAAGGCCTGCTTCATTCTTTCTAAAAAGAATAATACTCAGGTAAGGAAAAGGAGAGAAAAGGTAGAAAGAGAATCAGTCGACAAGCTAAAACCTCCCATACCAGCAGTTTCATCCTTAGCCTTCTGCAAGTTCTCCTTGGCCAACTCTAGATCAAGATTGAGCTGGATCTGTTTCTGCTCCAAGTCAGCAAACCGAGCTCCAAGTTCACAAGATCTCTGTGGTCAGAGGACAGTCAGTCGACAGAAACAAAGTTTGGTTACTTCCGAGCAATAAAATTCAAGTTTAAAGAGTCCTAAGACTACTGCCGAACCAAAACCATTCAACAGTAGACTCGGGGACTACACCCAGTGGGTGCACTAATGGTGCCCCCACTGGTTTGACTTTCCAATCGACTTGGTCCATCCAGTCGGAAAAAAAGGAGAGCGAAGCAACAGTTATCCTCAGACCACAACCGACTGCCCGTAGTGGACTGCAGTCTTGGGGACTACACCCAGTGGGTGCACTCAGCGTGCCCCCACTGGTCTGGATTTCACTCGACTAGACCTGTCTAGACCGAGTGGAAGAACTGAAAAGACACATTTTTATCAAGACCCCCGCCGAATCACACATTCGACGGCGGCCTCGGGGACTACACCCAGTGGGTGCACTCCGCGTGCCTCCACTAGTTCAAAGATACAGTCGACACGACCCAGTCGACTCAAGTGGAAGAACTACTCATCAAAGATTAAAACACCCAGTGGGTGTACAGATGCATGGTGTAGACTGACAAATAGATGCATATTAAAGGTTTTCAGGTAGCATATCCTAAGAGAACAAGCGTCAAGCTAGAAAATCAGTCAGAAATCAACTAACCTGGACATTGGCCTGGAGGGATGAGGTGGTGTCATAGGCAGCCTGACTGGCCTCGTGCACCACTTTCATCTGTTCCATCATAAGGCTTGCCTAGCGTATGGCTTCCTTGGCGGCGCTCACTTGGTCCTCTGGGACATGATGGGTGGTGAAAAGTGGAGACGGTGGATCAACCGCAGCAGCTAGAGGATCTGAGGCATGGAGTCGCACAGACGAAACAGGGACTTGTTCAGTCGACGATGAAGGACGTTCACTCGGCACTGGAACCGCAAAAGTAACAGAAGCTCGGTTGAGGTCTCCGGACTACTGGATCACTGGTTCTAACACTGGCGTTGTCTGGGGCATCTGGCCGGCTGGTACCCTCCTGCCTGAGGACCTGCCCCTCCTTCTAGTGGGCTTCGATGGGACGTCTTCGTCGTCATCCGGAAGTTCAATAACATTTTGCAAAGCTACAAAAGAATCGACTACAAAAGTTTAGTCGACAGCGAAAATAATTGGCAGAATAAAGATAGAATAGCAGGAGCCGTACGCGCTTTCGATGTGGCCGCGTCTTCCATCTCCTCGTCATCACCATCCTTGTAAATAGAAGTCACAGAAGTAGCGGCACTGCAAATTTCAGGATTCACTCGGTCAAACAGGAGAGTAAATCGACTGAAAGTCAAACTATGCAAAAGCAAAGAGATAAAGCATGATGATTACCCAGCCGCGACAGGGACGGCCACTTTGATCTTAAGCAAGGCCTTCCGAGGCTCTGGGGGCGCTACCTTGAGCTGCTTCGGAGCCTTTTCAGTCGGAGTGGGAGAAGAAGTCCGAGTGCGCTTCGAAGCATGCGTGCTTGGTGCGACCGCCTTACCGCGCCCGCCCGTCGGGTCGTGCATCTGCTTGGAGCGACGTTCGGAATGAGGCGGCGATTCTACCTCCTCACTGCTGCTCGAGTCGTCGTCGTCATCGTCGCTTTCATCTTCAGATCGGTATTCAGCACTCTCGCCTCCACTCGCCTCTCCCTCCGGGGCTTGCTCTCCATTTGGCATAGAGTACGTCTCAGTATAGATCTGCAAGGAAAAGGAATACATAAACATCAGTCAGTTCCAAGAATAATTACGAATCGAGATAGGAAGACACTCGGCATTAAAGGTCAGAGCTTGTCTGGTCCATTGGCGGCGTCGAGTGGTGGAACCCTCCTAGACCCTCCGGGGTTGTCTATGTTGCCGGTGATGCCCTGCAACCACTACGCCACGGTCTCCTCGGTAACCTCCTCCGGGTGGATCCGAGTGGTGTCTTCAATACCCGAGTACATCCAGATAGGATGATCGCGAGATTGAAGTGGCTGGATGCGTCGACCGAGAAACACCTCAAGCAAGTCCATGCCAGTCACACCGTCACGGACTAGTTGGACTACCCGATCGACTAACATATTCACCTCTACTTTCTCCTCTGGAGTGACTTTCAAAGGGGAGGGCGGTTGGACTCGGTCCATGGAGAAGGGAGGAAGTCCAGTCGACTAGCCAGGAGTCGGTTGGTCCTTATAGTAAAACCAGGTCGACGGCCACCCCCTAACTGAATCGGGAAGTGTCATGGCTGGAAAAGTGCTCCTACCCCTCGTCTGGATACCCAGACTGCCACACATCTGGATCACGTGTGCCCTCTCATCACTCAGATTAGCCTTTTTTACGGATTAGGAGCGACAAGTAAAGATGTGTTTGAAGAGACCCCAATGCGGTCGACAGCCCAGAAAATTCTCACACATGGAAACATACACAGCGAGGTATGTGATGGTGTTGGGAGAAAAGTGGTGGAGTTGAGCTCCAAAGAAGTTCAGGAAACCCCGGAAAAAGGGATGAGGAGACAGAGCAAAACAGCGGGCAACATGAGTCGCAAGGAGGACACACTCACCCTCCTGTGGCTGTGGCTCGGTCTCATTTCTTGGCAACCGCCAGGCCCCGTGGGCAATCAAGCCCCCCTCAACCAGATCCTCCATGTCCTCCTTCTGAATCATAGATCGGATCTAGTTGCCCTGGATCCAGCCAGGCGGCAGGCCAGACCTCGATGACGATCCGCCCCAACTCGACTTCTTGCCCTTTGATGCTGCCGTTGCCTTCTTCGCACGCTCCAGAGCCGTCGTCTTGTCTTTCCCCATCACAGCAGGTTGCATGCGGATGAGGCGGCGACGTCCAGGGTGAGGGCAAATGTGGTGGAGAAGCAGAGGAGGAAGAAGGGGAATGAGGCGCACTGTGCAAAATACATCGGTACGAAGACCTTATATAAGCCTACTTCCCAGTGGATGACTCGTGGACCCAAGCAATCCTGTCAAATCCCGCAAAAGTCGCGCGCTCGGTATGTGGCAAAAAAGGTGGTGCGGGAATCGAGGCATCCATGCCTAATCCGCTCCGTTTACTGCGGTCCTCTCCGCCCCGCGTGCTTCCCCAAATTTCGAATCCCGTGAGATTAGGGAACGGCAGTGCACTCAATTGCGCCGAAGATTTTATACCATATCAGCACTCGAAGCTTATCAGGAAAGTTCACTCGACAACCTCGAAATGGATCAAGGTGATTGAAAATGAGGTCGAAGTTTCTGCATGGTTCACCAATCCAAGTAAAATGCTTCCGAAGCACGAAAATTGGGTCGGAGCCATCTTCAACTCCATCTCCACTCGGACCCTGAACCATTCTGGGTATAATGACGATGACATGTACCTAGGGTAGGGTAATAGACCTGACCTAGACGCCCTTCCCAAGGACATTACCCTAAAGTCAAGGACATTCAAAGGACAACATCATCCACCGACTGAAACCGCCTCAGAGTGCATGCCACTCGGCCGACAGTTCACTCGGATAACCCAATTCCATTCGACCAAGATATAATCATTCGACCATACCAGAAATCACTCGGAGTACAGAAGATCTAATGTCCCTCAGGATGACAACGGTCAGGCATTCACTCCGTAGTCTTAATGGTCATTTATATGGCTTTATTGCTGACGTTACCAGTAACTTCTGATCTTTATGTACATTGAACCCTATGTAACGGGGGATGGCTGGGGTCCTGGCGCACTCTATATAAGCCACCCCCCTCTACTGGGACAAGGGTTCGCACCCCCTGTAACTTCACGCATAATCCAATCGACCGAGCCTCCGGGCACCGAGACGTAGGGCTATTACTTCCTCCGAGAAGGGCCTGAGCTCGTAAATCTTGCGTGCAGAACCTCATCATAGCTAGGATCTTGCCTCTTCCTACCTACCCCCCATTCTACTGTCAGACTTAGAACCACGACAGTCTCTCCCTCCCGTGCCGGGGTCGCTGCAGCCACGACATACTGCTTGGCCTCTGAGGCTTGAGCGTCCTCCTTCTTCCTCTTCTCCGCCAACATAAGCCTGGCCATCAAGATGAAGATATTGAGCACTGCGTCAAGAGCAAAGGGGAAACGCAAGGAGGTACACTTATTGGTCCTCAGCGACATAGTCCCTCTTTCTGCCCAGGAGCGCGACGCCCACAAGCTTCCTGGGCACAGGCGTCGCCGCGCTTTCAGGGGCGGACGAGTGTGCGGTCGGCTCGGCGACGGTGGCAGCCGGCGACAAAGTGGAGGCGCCGCCCCAAAGAACAACGCAGACATGTCCTTCCTCGGGGTCCCCTGCTTCGGCTTCCTCAAGGGGGTGCCCCCGGACCTCGTGGAGACCCCGGTGGAGCGCGGCGATTCCTTAACTGGGTTCTCGCTGGCGTCTTCATCATCAGAAAGGATACGGAGGAGTTCATTTTTCCGCGGGGGAGAGGTCTCCGCCACCTCCTCCAAGGTCGCCTCCGAGTCTGCCCTCTCCTCCTTCTCGAGGTCGCCGGAGGACATCAGAACCGAGGAGCCAGGGGGCTGGGAAGGCTTCAGCGGCACGAGCCCCTGCTCGCTGAAAATAGGCATGGCGGCGGCCACCTTCTCCCCGTCGTCGCAGTGGTACAACGGGAGATAGGTTTCTGGAGGGCCGCCCTGGTCCTTCTCAAGCAAGGTATGCACGGCCCTGCTCAGCTCCTCGTCAGACAGGTCCTCCGGGCACAGCCGGAGGTCGTCCTCCGCGCCCTTGAAGCTCCAAAGAGGGCACGAGCACGCTTGGAGCGGAGCCAGACGCTGCGTCAGGAACTCCTTGACGAGGATAGCCCCGGTCAGCTCCTCCGCCTTCAGGTCGGCCGTCACCTTCTCCAGCAACCGCTCCGCCCGGGGGTCAGTGAGCTTCTCGTGAGCCCATCGATCCAGCGGTGTCAGTAGCGCGGTCGGCAGCTCCATCCGAGCGTGAGAGCGCCAGGCGTCCATGAAGATCCACTTATGCCGGAAGCCCTCCACCTTCTTCCCAGACCGAGAGATCGCGTTCCTACCATTGGCCGCCATGAAGCTGGCATATCCGGAGCACAGGGGGCCACCCATCCAGAGATAGAAGAAGTGGCGGAAGAGCGCGACGGAGGGCATCACCCCCACAAATGCCTCGCAGTAGAAGGAGAAGATTGACAGAAGGAGAACGGAGTTGGGGTGAAGATGAAGGGCATGGATCTTGTAATGGTCGAGAATGACAAACAAGAAACTAGAGAAGGGAGGAACCAGCCCAGCGAAGACGCTGTGCTGGAAGAAGGGGTAAAAGTTCTCCCCCAAGGTCTCCGGCTTGGCGGAGCTAGCCTGGAGCGCCGTTTCTCCCCCCTCATTGCCACTGCTCGCCGTTAGCGGGAGCACAATGGCGAGGTGCTTCTCCTTGGTGATGGTAGACGTGCTCAGGGCAGGCTCGCACCAGGAGGCCGAGCGCTTTTTTATTAGGGTTTGCTCTCTTCACACTCTCTCTCCACTATATATACACGCTGGAGCCTCAGCGCTGGTAGTTGCTCTCTTCACACTCTCTCACCCTCTCCAGATCTAAACAAAACATCGTTGGCCTCTCTCTCTCTCCCCTCACTGTTGGTCAAAGAGCCGGCAGGATCCGCCCGCCGGGAAGGGAAGGAGGCTTAACGCTGTCGCCGTCGGCGAGGGAGCGAATCCAATACCGGCGCAGCTGTTCTCTTTCACCCAGCGGCGGCGCGGGAGGGCCTCCGACCCGTTCTTCCTTGTTGCCGTACATAGTGTGGGCAGATCGGCCTCCGGTCGCCCATTGAGCCACACCCCGAGAACCTTAAGGTACAATTTATTAATTCCACATGCATTGCTCTAGCTGCATGTGGGCTTTTTCCGCTTCTGCACTCGAATCTAGGTGTTGGATCAAACAGGAAAGTAGTGGGGAAAGTTGTATAGCATGAATCTAGGACGTGGTTCAAAGAGGAAAGGAAGGGGAAAAGTAGTACAGACTGGCTATCCAGCACCTACGTTGGTCGAAAAGGGAAAACAATGACAAACGCAATACGCACATCTGTAACAAACTGATCTTTCTGTTTTGGGGGACAAGGCTGTAGAGTTTGAGCAGGACTAGATTTGCTGCCCTCACATAGGGAAAGGTGTCTGGCCGCATGCATCTCCCAGATGCAGAGGCCGGGGGTCATCCTCCTTTTCCAAAAAAACATAGGGAAAGGTGTCTAAAGATAACAAAACTAGGACCAACACAAATATGCTCCTTGGTTGCTTGTTCTTTGTTGCAACAGACTGTGGATCACCCCTTTATACATCGGTAGATGCACGTGGTGCTGGTGCGTCCACTGTCCTGTACAACTCTTTAGCTGTTGTTAATCTAAGGCCCTGTTAGGTTAAAAAGTCCTAGGACTTCTTTTAGTCCCAACTAAAAAGTCCCAACACCCTACCTATTTGGTTCCAGGGACTAAACATGGACTAGATGTTATTAAATGACATGCTAAAAGACCATGTTACCCCTAGTAATGAACTAATAGAGATAAGGTGCGATGCAGGGCAGGGGCAACTGTTGGAAGAAGTCCCAAAAAGACTCTCCCTCAGGGTCTTCTTTCTTTAGTCCCAAATGCCACTTTTAGTCCCTAAAAGTCCCTCCTGTTTGGTTTAGATGGGAGTAAAAGGGACTTTTTTTAGTCCCTACACCAAAAAGTCCCTGTATACAAACACCCTCTATTAATGCCGCTGGAAAATTGAAGCAATGCCGAAGTTAAAAGTAAAGTACATGTTTAACGAATTTTATTGTTAATATAATCTCTCTGTTAATATGAATCAATGCCACTATTTGAGAAATGCTACCGTCTTGCTTTCTTTCCCATTTAGATAACTTAGATGCTTCTTTTTGTGAGCTTCTATGTCATCCACCTTTATTGACCAGTTGTTGTTTCCTTTGCACCTCTCTGTAAACAGGGTTATCTACTTCACCTCGTTGCTATTGCGTCCTTTTGTTGCACTGCACAAAACACTTTTGTTTTAAGAGTGTTTTGTGCAGTTCAACCAAAATGTCACACCGACAACGTTGCTTGATTGCTTGATCTTAGTGGAACTGCACAAGAGGAGATCTGACTTCCTATCTGTGTTGGCAAATTTGTTTCAGATCATCTTCTTGTGAGTTGTTTGAATTCCGAGTCATGAGTGGTCAGTACTAGCCTTCTTTCACATGATTGTGCAGTGTGCTATCATTTGTTGTGCTACTTATACGGTAATGTTGCTTGACTTTAGTGAACTGCACAAATGGAGACAAGACTTCCAATCTGTATGTGCACCATAATATTCCATTGAGTTAAGATAATGATATTTCACAACTGTTGGCCTGTATTTTGCTACTGTCATCAAAAAATTAATGTCGTTGTTTAGTGCTATACTTGTGCCCCCTAATTGACATGCCAAATCTTACATTGAAGGCGACGCTTGTCTGTTATTGAACCAAGTGATGAAGGGGAAGAACAAGCGGAAGAAAAATGAAAATCAACTCCCGGTGCTGTAATGAAGCACTTGAACTGTGATGACACAAGTAATGATATAGTTTTGCAACTTAATTTGTTGCAATGGCTAGAACGAGCAATTGTTTTGCCACTGATTTGATGCCACTCTTAATGTAATATGTAATTATCTCTACTTGTGCAAACAGGGATCTTCTTTGAAGATAACATATATTTTAGTGGAACTGCACAAGAAGATGTTGGAAACATTAAACTAATCGAGGAGTATATAGTAAGCATAGCAACCATAGTAGGTAACAACAGATGGTTCTGGAGAAGTGCTTCATCTGTATGCTCTACACAATAAGCCTCCTGACAAAGGTTGGTACTAGCCCACATATTTCATCCATATGATTGAGCTTCATCATCTCTGTTGCTGTTGTGCTACTGTTTAGATACTGTCATGAGAAAGTGGTATTGTCCTCAAGAAGTGCTTCATCTGTGCTGTTTTAATTATTTCCTTTCCTTTTTGTCGAGCAAACAGGGATGCAACATTTAGTTGTTCTCTTGCCTTTGCACAACAAGATCATCCATGTCATAACAGAAGGAAGCAGTTGAAGGATGATTACATTACTGCCCACAAGAACAAACTAACTTCATCTTAGAAGGACTCACAGATGTCCATCTTTGTTGCTGTGATGGCCAATTGTTGTTTTAGGATTCTTTCCGGTGAGTTCCATTTTTTGAATGTGTCTGCATGGATCATGTAGGTTGCCTGTTTAAACTACCAATTCATAGTACAGTTTGCTTTATACTAGTCACTTCTTTTGTATTTATGCAAACAGGGGTGCTCAGCTTGATTTCAATGGGAACTACACAAAATGTTCTCGAATACATCGAATATTCTCGAATCATTCATTTCCACCACAAGAAAGGAGGTGCGATATGTTCAAGGCGTTACAACATATAAAAGGCGAAATCATATAAGCTACGCGCGAATTTGGTTGATTTTGGTGGAACTGCACAAAAAGAACAGCTAGTTTATTTAGCACGAGGTGCCATGTCAATGTCCGAACTGATGGCAAACCCTGCCCATTCCACAATCATAGGCATTTGATATTTTGGAATGGGAAAACCTTGTCAAAGTTTGCTCACTGATGTACGCAAAACAACACGCATTTGACATTTTGGAATGGGACAACCTTGTCAAATTTTGCTCATTGATGTTAGCAAGAAGACATTCGTTTGATATTTTCGAATGGGACGCCCTTTGCTGTCAGCAGCATCGATCGATTTTTCTTTATTCTTTAGTTGTGAAGTAACTATTGGCTCTGACATGTGAATCCCTGAGATGCATAATCATCGATTGTTTTGAATGTTCTCTACGAATTGTCATGCTTGTGTGTTTGATTGCAATGTACGGGAACGCTAAAAAGCTGCTCAAACTTTTTGTACTCCCTCTGTTCCTTTTTCCTTCGCATATTAGGTTTCTTTCAAGTCAGTTGATTTTACATTATGAATGTTGATACTTTTTTTCTATAAGATTGGTCAAAGTAGAGATACTTTGACTTCAGACAAACCGTATATGCAGACTAAAAAGGACCGGAGGGAATACGTGTGAAACTGTTGCAAACAAAGTGATCACCCTGGGAATAGTAAGTATTGTTTTGCATGTTCATCCAATGCCAGTGATAAAAGAATTCGAACTAATCGAGCTAAATTCATTCATACACGGCCAAATTTCATTACATTCCATACATTCTTCAACTAAAAAGGGGTGCACTGGAGGTATAATTAATCGAAGCTACCCACCCATGTCCGGCTCAGCCGAACAGAAGCTTCAATGACTTAACTACAGTTGAACTTGGGTCACTGACATGTGGGCCAGATGCCTGTTGGGCCCACATGTCAGTGACCCAACTGCACTGCAGTTAAGTCACTGAAGCAGTGTCCTTCTCCAGCATAGCTCTCCGACTCCACGTCGCCACCAAGAAGCTAATAGGCTGTCAATGGTCAACCTGACAAGCTTGGCTTCAACCGGATGGTAGAAGCGGTGGCCTTACTTGGACCCAAGCGGCGGTGACCTACCGTGTTCTACTCTTCCCCGTTTTCTGTGTGGCGCGGCCTTGTTGGCAGTGGGGCGGGGCCTCGACGGAGCCTGCGATGTCCCCTCTGTCATTGCCGGCGGGGCGGCGCCTCGGCGGAGCGGGGGAAATCCCCCCTCGTTGCCGGCAGAGTGGGGCCTCGGTGGAGCCGGCAATGTCCTCTACCTTATTGTTGGTGGGGCGGGGCCTCGGCGGAGTAGGGACTCGCCGAAGCCGGCGAAGTCCTCCGCCTCGGTGCCGGCGTGATAGAGGCAAAGGTGTCCCATCTTTCGTTGAGATGGTGATTATCGTTTCGGAGGAGTAGACTTTCACGATCCGACTACAAACGTGCGAGGACGTCGCACCTTAGCAATCGCTAAACCAACTCCGAGAGGTTATTGACCACGCCAGAGCACGATCAACCTGACCACGAGGGTCTGTTTCCTGCGTGCAAATGAAGAACAAGCAAGAAATTGAGATTGCAATCTGGATATTGCGAATATAAGAGGAAAGCTTTATTAATGAAGGTGGAGTTCTGTGACGCCTTTGTCTCGTCGTTGAACACCAACGAAGTACGCGAAGTTGCAGCTATGGCGAACTTTTGATCTAAACAAAACCCAAAGTCTAAACGATGCCCTAAGGGCTGTATATATGGAGGAAGGGGGGGGGATTTCGTGGCCCTTGGAGGAGGGGTCCAAAACCAACCCTAACTCTTGTTTCCCCACACATACGGACTCTAAAAACAGCCTATATTCAAGTATTTCGAAATTACATGGGCCTGGCCCAATAATAAGGTGCCGCATCACCTAGAATAGCCTCTAGACGAAATTTATGAAGTGGCATCTTGTATATTTCTTCCAAGGATTCATGCACTCATTATGGTGGCTTCAAAGTCCTGAAATCATCACCGGAAACTCCGTTCTTGTTTCCCTTGCGCATGCCATCAACTCCATGCTTGTTATTGCTCCAATGTTCATCCTTCTCCAAGCTAGGCCCTTCATTTGTAGGCAAAACAAATGTATCCAATTTAGGCAGCATCATACTCTCATGAACATTAGAATCATTACTAAGAAACGAAAGTACCTAGTAATTTAATTGGCGTGCGCCAGCTCTAGTAATTGGTCCAGTATGTATAGTAGCAGGGGCTGTGGGTGTAACAATGGTATTGATGTCCTCATCATCCTCCCCTTCTTGAAATGAAGTCGTCCTCGACGGAAGCTCATCTTCCTCACCGAAATAAGGCTTCAAATCTGCAATGTTAAAAGTGGGACTAACCCCAAAATCTGCAGGCAGCTCAAGTTTATATGCATTATCATTTATTTTCTCTAACACCTTAAAAGGACCATCAGCACGTGGCATTAGCTTTGATTTGCGCAAATCAGGAAATCTATCCTTACGCAAATGTAACCAAACAAGCTCTCCAGGCGCAAACACAATATGTTTTCTACCCTTATCTCCAGCAAGTTTATATTTAGCATTCATACGCTCAATGTTTTCCTTCGTTATCTGATGCATTTTTAAGATCAATTCAGCATGTTGTTTAGCATCAAAATTAACCTTCTCCGAAGATGGAATAGGCAACAAATCAATAGGTGCACGAGGAAGGAAACCATACACAATTTCAAAAGGGCCCATCTTAGTAGTAGAGTGCAATGAACGATTATAAGCAAATTCAATATGAGGCAAGCATTCTTCCCACATTTTCTTGTTATTCTTCGAAACAGCCCTAAGCATAGTAGACAATGTTCTATTGACTACTTCAGTTTGTCCATCAGTTTGGGGGTGACATGTAGTACTAAAAAGCAGTTTAGTCCCCAATTTAGCCCATAAACATCTCCAAAAGTATTTGGCACACCATGCAAGCGAATAATTTCACGAAAGAACAAATTAGCAACATTAACAACATCATCGCTTTTATGACATGGTATAAAGTGTGCCATTTTCGAGAACCTATCCACGACAACAAATATGCTATCCCTCCCCTTCTTTGTTCGAGGTAACCCTAAAACAAAGTCCATAGATATATCCTCCCAAGGAACACTAGGTACAGGCAAAGGCATATATAAACCATGAGGATTGAGTCGTGACTTAGCTTTTTGACATGTAGTGCAGCGAGCAACAAAACGCTCAACATCCCGTCTCATCTTTGGCCAAAAGAAATGTGTCGCAAGTATATCCTCCGTCTTCTTCACGCCCAAGTGTCCCATTAATCCTCCTCCATGCGCCTCCTGCAACAACAAAAGACGAATGGAGCTAGCTGGAATGCATAGCTTGTTAGCACGAAACACAAATCCATCATTAACGATGAACTTGTTCCATTTTCTCCCTTCCTTACAATTCTGCAATACATCTTTAAATTCAGCATCATGCACATATTGATCTTCGATGGTCTCCAAACCAAATATTTTAAAGTCAAGTTGTGAAAGCATAGTATAACGACGAGACAATGCATCAGCAATAACATTTTCTTTACCCTTCTTGTGTTTAATGACATAAGGGAAAGTCTCAATGAATTCAACCCATTTAGCATGTCTACGGTTCAGTTTTGCTTGACTTTTAATATGTTTCAAAGATTCATGATCAGAATGTATAACAAATTCTTTGGGCCATAAATAATGTTGCCATGTTTCTAAGGTCCGGACAAGAGCATATAATTCTTTATCATAAGTAGAATAGTTCAGACGAGGCCCACTCAATTTTTTAGAAAAGTATGCAACAAGTCTGCCATCTTGTAATAACACACCTCCTAATCCAATTCCACTAGCAGCACATTCAAGCTCAAAGTCTTATTAAAATCAGGAAGTTGGAGTAAAGGAGCATGTGTCAACTTATCTTTCAATACCGTGAAGGCTTCTTCCTGTGCGGTGCCCCAAACAAAAGGCACATCCTTCTTTGTAAGCTCATTGAGAGGTGCAGCAATGGTGCTGAAATCTCTCACAAAACGCCTATAGAAACCAGCGAGTCCAAGAAAACTCCTCACTTGTGTGACCGTTTTGGGCTGCGGCAAACTCTCAATAGCTTCAATCTTGGCTTTATCAACTTCAATTCCCTATGGAGTAACAACATAGCCAAGAAAAGATACTCGGTCGGCGCAAAAGGTGCACTTCCCAAGGTTACCAAACAAACGTGCATCACGTAGAGCAATAAAAACAACACATAAATGTTCCAAATGTTCTTCCAAAGATTTGCTATAAATCGGTATATCATCAAAATAGACTACCACAAATCGCCCAATGAAAGCACGTAAAAACTCCGTTCATTAGTCTCATGAAAGTACTAGGTGCATTAGTTAACCCAAAAGGCATGACTAACCACTCATATAAACCAAACTTAGTTTTAAATGTTGTTTTCCATTCATCTCCCAATTTCATACGAATTTGATGGTATCCACTACGCAAATCAACTTTGGAGAATATTGTAGAGCCACTCAATTCATCAAGCATATCATCTAGCCTAGGAATAGGATGACGATACCGAATAGTAATATTATTAATGCCTCTACAATCAACACACATACGCGACGTACCATCCTTTTTTGGCACTAGTATAATAGGAAAAACACAAGGACTAAGAGATTCGCGTATATAACCTTTGTCAAGCAGCTCCTGTACTTGCCGCATAATCTCCTTCGTCTCCTCTGGATTGGTACGGTATGGCGCACGGTTTGGCAGGGAAGCACCGGGAATTAAGTCAATCTGATGCTCAATCCATCGATAGGTGGTAATCCCGGTGGCACGTCTTGTGGAAAGACGTCAGCAAACTCTTGCAAAATGTTAGTGACAGCAGGAGGCAAATAGGAGGGCACATCCTCGAATGAAAATAATGCCTCTTTGCACACAAAAGCATAGCAAACAGATTTGCTGCAATCTAGATCATCAATATCAGATTTAGTGGCAAGTAAACATGCACTTTTCAATTTAATTTCAGAAGCAACACTAGATGGTTTATTAGCAGGCTTCATTTGTTGCTCAAATTCTTTTGCCACAATCTGATTTTTTCTCTTATTTTTCTCCTGTTTTGCTTTATTAGCTCTATTAATATCATCTTTCAAAATGGAATCAGGAGACACAGGAAGCAAAGTAATATGTTTATCGTTATGAATGAGAGTATACTGATTGTTTCTACCATGGTGTACAATTTTTTTATCAAATTGCCATGGTCTACCAAGTAATAAGGAACATGCTTGAATAGGCACCACATCACAATCAACATAATCAGCATATGTAGAGATACTAAAATGCACATGAACAGTACGTGTTACCTTAACCTTGCCACTGTTGTTGAACCATTGGATGTAGTAAGGATGTGGATGTGGTCTTGTGGTGAGAGATAGTTTCTCCACCATCTCCATGCTAGCCAAGTTGTTGCACCTCCCTCCATCTATGATGACGCGAACAGAACGTTCCTTCACAACTCTCTTTGTATGGAACAAATTATGCCTCTGATTTTGCTCAGCTTGTGTGACCTGCACACTCAAAATACGTTGAGCAAATAAACATTCATACCTGTCAGCGTCTTCAGGAGCCATGTATTGCATCTCATGATCAGAATCATCTCCACCGTGTTCTTCACGTGTAATAAGAGCCAAAGTCTCCTCATCATAGTCACTAGCGGACTCATACCCACCATCCTCAGTAGCAATCATCACACGCTGAGATTTGCATTCTCTCGCGTAATGACCTCGTCCCTTACAACGGCGACAAATAATATCACTTGTGTGCCTTGTTGATGCCATGGAAGAAGAAGAACTCTGTGCAGCCCCAATAGGTGTGCTCTTGGCAGATAGTGGTGGTTGTGCCTGCTTCCTTGTATCACGGCTGGAGGGGGCAGCTAATGGAGGTGTCGGTGCAGTAGACTGTGTGGAAGTAGAGGATGCACGCGGTGTCCATGATGAAGGTCGACTTGCAGAAAAGTTAGTCCGCGCCAATGCCTGTTGATCCCGCACTTCACGTTCAGCTTTACAAGCAAGATGGAATAAACGAGTGATATTATTATACTCCTTATATTCTAGAATGGTCTGAATCTCTCTATTTAATCCACCCATAAAACATCTAATCATGCCAGTTTGTAATTCCTGATAATATTCTTCTACAGATTTTTTTCCTTGTCTTAAGCGCTGCAATTTTTAAAGTAATTCACGTTGATAATAAGGTGGATCCCAACGAGTACGCATAGCAGTTTTCAAAGCAGCCCAAGTAGCTGGAATGGGATATAATCTACAATGTTCAGACCACCAAATAGATGCAAAACTAGTGAAAGCACAAACAGCAGCAGGAACACGTCTCTCCTCAGGATATTGTAAACATGTAAACTGTTGTTCAGTTTCTAACTCCCAAGTAAGATATATATCAGGAACATATCTACCCTCAAATGGTGGAATATTCAATTTAAGTTTAGGAAGATGGTCATGAGCTTGTACCTCAGGTGGTGGTGCAGCCCTACCGTTGCGATGATATGCGTGAGGACGACCTGGTGGTGGTGGTGCTGGTGGTTGCACGTAGTTCTGATTTTGATCAACCTCATCCTCGTAATAGTCCTCCACCTCTGCAGTAGCAATAGGAGCTACAGAAGCATCAACAGTAGGTACACCGGCACCAGAAGTTTGACCAGGCTCAAGGGGAACGCGCTGTGCTCGTCCCACTTGATTTGGAAGGCGATGTTGTTGTTGTTGTTGTTGTTGTAGAGGTGCGACAGGTGCAGCGGGCGGTGGAAGACGCGCGAGCAATACATTAAACTTGTTATCGAGCTTCGTTTCGAATGCCTTCTCAATGCCATCTATCTTCTCCATGGCCTCTTCAAATCTGTTTAGCACATCTTCCACCTGTCCACTCATCATTTGCTGAAACTTATCATGAAGCTCCTTGTTCGTCATGTTCTCCCAGTCAGTCTCGTCAGCTTGTGATCCTGCCATGGTTAGCAGCAATAGAAACACACAAGAATATGATCCTACAGACTACTAGAAAGTGGCAGTGTGTCACAAATCCGTCAAGCAAATCTCAAATTCTTACCAGTTCTTACCCAGCAGGAGGAGGTGATAGGCAACCGTTGTAGTCAAAACTCTTAAAGCTTGGATAAAGCGATTACCAGGGAGAGTCAAACGCACGACGTAGATGTATGTGGAGCTGGGAAGGCTTATAATACGGTAGCAAAAAGGGTCAGCACTAATCAATTCAGAGATGCAAAGTTGAATAAACGCTCAACGACGGTACTGTGCTGGTCCTAGGCTAGACCATGCTAGAGACGCGAGCCTAGAACACTAACAAAATCACGGCGCTGCACGTAAGCAAGGAAAAAGGACACTTTGAAATTATTTTTTTGCTCTTTTTTTTGGCGCTCCTTTTTTTGCGAAAAATCACTATAACGGCGAGTGTCTCAAAACTCTTCCCAAGTCAAACTAGCAGGATAGGCACGAAAAAAAATTTGGATTTTTTTTGGAAATCAGGGCTGCGACGACGAAAAAGTGCGACAAAAAATCACTATGATGGCGAGTGTCTCAAAACACTCCCTAGGACCTAAAAATAGGATAGGGAAAAAATATTTTTGGTCGCCGAAATTTTGGCCTAAAAACTGCCCGGGGGTCTCCAGACTTCTTTTCGAGACCTACTCAGGCAAGAAAACACGAAACGGAAAAAAGATGGATCTCGATAATAAACCTAATATGAAAAGAACTCGGATTGGTGGTGGATATATGGTGGTAGGATATGGCAGCGGTGGTGGTATATGGTAGCGGTGGTGGTATATGGATACAGATCGGTGGTGGTATATGGATACGGATTGGTGGTGGTATATGGATATGGATTCAGAGCGGTGGCGGATAAGCGGTGGTGGTAGATGGCAGGAGCGATGACGATGGTGCGGCGGCGGCGTGACAACTTGTGAACAGAACTCGAAACTCTAAGGGAAACTAGACGCTAAGACCAGCAACTTGACACGACGATGCAACCGCAAATTCAACAAAGCAAAATACTGAAAAGACTATGCAAAGGCTCAGACTGGTTCGAATATGATGAACTAACCCTAATTTTTTTGGCTTTTTCGTGGACTATAGGTATGAAAAACAGACTCGATCTAAACTATGAAAAACTATAAAATCTGACCGAGCAACCTGGAAATCTGATACCACTTGATAGAGGCAAAGGTGTCCCGTCTTTGTATGAGATGGTGATTATTGTTTCGGAGGAGTAGACTTTCACGATCCGACTACGAACATGCGAGGACGTCGCGCCTTAGCAATCGCTAAACCAACTCCGAGAGGTTATTGACCACGCTGGAGCACGATCAACCTGACCTCGAGGGTCTGTTTCCTGCGTGCAAACGAAGAACAAGCAAGAAAATGAGATTGCAATCTGGATATTGCGAATATAAGAGGAAAGCTTTATTAATGAAGGTGGGGTTCTGTGACGCCTTTGTCTGGTTGTTGAACACAAACGAAGTACGCGAAGTTGCAGCTATGGTGAACTTTTGATCTAAACAAAACCCAAAGTCTAAACGATGCCCTAAGGGCTGTATATATGGAGGAAGAGGGGGGGGGGATTTCGTGGCCCTTGGAGGAGGGGTCCGAAACCAACCCTAACTCTTGTTTCCCCACACATACGGACTCTAAAAACAGCCTATATTCAAGTATTTCGAAATTACATGGACCTGGCCCAATAATAAGGTGACGCAGCACCTAGAATAGTCTCTGGACGAAATTTATGAAGTGGCATCTGGTATATTTCGTCCAAGGCTTCATGCACTCATTATGGTGGCTTCAAAGTCCTGAAATCATCACCGGAAACTCCGTTCTTGTTTCCCTTGTGTTGAGGATATAGACCTTAGAGTCACCCGCCAGGAGGGGCCGGGTTACTCATAATGGTCATCGCCAGAAGCCCGGCGCCAAGCTTGAAGACGGTGGGCCAAAGATGGGCTTAAGACCCGGATATGGCTTAAGGCCCGTAGTTACAATCATTGTTATGGTAGAACTTGTAGTGTAAGGCAAGAATAGTTGAGAGTCCGAGCCGGACACTCTTATGAGCCGGCCGGGACTCTGAGAACTGCTGGGCGTCAGCCTCTCTATATAAAGGGATGACCCGGCAGCGGTTTAGGGACAAGAAAGATCTCATCGAGAGCCGGGCATAGCAGTTAAGCTCCCTGGTCATCGAAACCCTAATCAATACCACCTGAACTGGACGTAGGCTTTTACCTTCACCGTAAGGGGCCGAACCAGTATAAACCCTCGTGTTCCTTGTCCCTTTAACCCTTTAAAGCTTCCTAGCGGCGATGGTTCCACGACTAAGTCCTAGCTTGAGGACATCTGCCGTGACAATTCCACGACAGTTGGCGCCCACCGAGGGGCAAGCGCACGGTGGATTTGAGTTCTTGAAGGGCAGCTTCGAAGGGCTCAAGGGATACGCTGTGGGCCGGATGACCAAGAGTCGTCGCGGCAAGCTCTACATCGACGATGCAAACTGGGGCCCCGACGCCGGCTCAATTGAGTACGGGTACCGGGTCCCCTTCGGCGGAATTCATGTTTTCATTGGCAAGATTGGCGAGCCGGGCCCTGAGCCGGATCTCTGCGCCGATCTCATCGAGACGGCTCAGCGCGTACGACCCGCCTGGGCCCTGCGTGCCTTAAAGCATGCTTTTGTGGGATGTATCCATGGAGGGCTCTCTGATAGATCTGGATCTGGTGATGAGACGGCCGCCGGCTCTGACGGCGAGTCGTCCACAGATGAGTCAAACTCGTTGTATCAACTTCAAGATGGCAGGCTCATGGGTTGTTCCGATGGTGACAGTATTCCGGACCCGTTTGAGCCGCCGAGCCGGGTCGGAATCTTCATGGCCAGTGCGCAGCCTGTTTAGAACCCTGCTGCTGGAGCGGGAAACCCGGTGCCCTCGTCGGCTCAGGTGCTGATGGATCTCATGGACAAGATGACGGCCCTGTTAACCGCCGCGGTTGACCCGGCGGATCAAGCTCAGCATGATGCGGAGGTGGCACAGTTAAAGTTAGATCTAGTGAAAGCTAAGGAGGATCTGGCAGCGGAAGGGATCAGGATGGCTGCTGAGAGGGCGGCTCTCGACGCTCAAACTCAGTTGATCCAGGCGCAGTCATTCCGGCTCACGATGGATCAGAACGCGTCCAATGAGGTCATGAGAAGGAGGCATCAGAAGGCCCAGTCTCGGCTCCCTTCGGTTTACGATCCTCGAAACCTCTTCAACACGCCAGGTGTAGGGTCCAGTAACCCGCCAGGGATCATAGTGCCCGGGTCTGGGACCCCTGTTCAGCCACAAGTAATGGGGCCTCCCCGGGTGAGCCCTGCCCCGCCTCAGTATGTACCGATACTGCCGGGTCATTATGCTAACCCGCTGGAGAACATGGTCGCCGCAGCAGCCCGGCTGGCGGCCCTCCCAATTGACGGCGACTCGCCAACGGCTATTGAAACCCACCGGGTCAGGGAACTCCTTCAGACAGTGCTGGCACAGCAAGAGGCATACTCCTACAGCCGGGACAGGATCCACTCGACCCCTCGTCCAGGCCGAAGCCCGAGTTATAGCAGACACATGGTCTCCGCGACGGCTCAAGTAATGTCCGACGCCATGACCCGCCCCCTGGCCATGGCCCGGCTCATAACGGAGCCTTCTACGCGGCAGACCAAGACAGAGCACGGCAAGAGGTGGAGCCGGTGCCTCAGTTGACGGCTTACCAGACCCCCCGGCTTATCCGACGGCTTCCGTCGACGTGGGTATCCCTACGAGGACCGGAGGTGTCCCGTGTTTAGTACCGGCTCTCCGCAATGAACGTCTACCCAAGGACTTCAAAGGCCCTAGGAAGGTGCCTAATTACACGGCTGACTTACAACCCGCAGCCTGGATCGAAAGTTACGACATGGCCATGGAGCTGTTGGAGGTCAGTGAAGCAGCGATGGCCAAGTACTTCACCATGATGCTAGATGGGACTGCCCGCACTTGGTTGAAAGGGCTACCGCCAAATTCCATTGGATCTTGGGCTGAGCTGAAGGCCCGGTTCATACAAAACTTCAAAGACACCTGTAGGCAGTCTATGTCAATAGTGGATCTGACTAACTATAAACAGCAGGAGGGTGAATCTACGACGCATTGGGTTCGCCGGGTCAAAGAGATCATATATTCATCAGATAAGATGGATGCCGGCTCTGCAGTCTTGATGTTGGAGCAAAATTATCGTTTTCTGCCCCTGAAGATGAAACTCGGGCGGCTTAAGCGCGACTGCAATGATATGGGTACGCTGATGGCGGCTCTCGTCAAGTACGCCGATTCTGATGGTACCAAGGACCCCGCTTCAGATGATGAAAGGACAGGGAAGGGAAAGAAGAACGGCAATGGCAAGGGTCCCCAGCATAACCCGGGGAACCAAGGAGGTGGCAAGCGTAAAGCCAACGGCAGCCTAGAGTCTGTGGCCAACGCCAGCTCACAGGGTAATAACCAGAGACGCAAGGGGAGGCCCCCTCCCTGAGCCGGCGGGTCAGGCCCGACGCTGGAGCAGCTGTTGAATGAGCCCTGTCCAAGGCATGGCTCTAGAGAGAAGCCAGCTACTCACCTGTGGAAGGATTGTGCAATCATGAAGGCCTTTAAGAATTCCAACGCCTTTAACGGCAACAATGGCCCGGGCGGTGGCTCAGGCGCCGGCGGCTTTCATGGCCCGGGCGGTGGCTCAAATTCCAACCCTCAGAACGGTCAAGGGGGCTTTAATCAACAGTCTGGCCAGGGTCATCAACAGCAGCAGGGGGTTATCAGACCAATCCAAAGCAGCTTAGCGGCGGACAGTATCATGTATTTACCACCAGTATGTGTAAGCGAGATCAGAAGCTTCATAAGAGGGCCGTAAATGCTGTTGAGCCGGCGGTTCCACGATATTTACGGTGGTCTGAGCAGCCTATAGTATGGAGTAGGGAGGATAACCCTCCCCGGGTGGATAATCCAGGTCACTTGGCCTTGGTAGTGGCTCCTCAGGTGGGAGGACATAAGTTCACTATGGTGCTCATGGATGGAGGCAGCAGCATCAACATCCTCTATTATGAGACTTTCCGTCGTATGGGGTTGATTGATAAGAACCTCAGCCAGTCAAACACTATTTTCCATGGCGTAGTGCCTGGTAAGTCGGCTTATCCAGTCGGCAAGATCGAGTTGGAAGTGGCCTTTGGAGACGAGCACAACTACAGGGTGGAAAAATTGACCTTTGAGGTGGTCAAGATAAGAAGCCCGTATCATGCCATATTTGGGCGGCCAGCTTACGCCAAGTTCATGGCACAGCCGTGTTACGTGTATTTACAGCTCAAGATGCCGGGTCTCAATGGGACCATTACGGTTCATGGCAGCCAGAAGGTGGCCTTGGAGTGTGAGGAAGGCGATGCGGCTTATGCAGAATCTGTTTGTGCAACAGAGGAGTTAAAATTTTACAAAGACAATGTTGACCCAACAGATATGACCTCTCTGAAAAAGCCGACTACGGAGCATGAGCCGGCAATGAAATTTAAGTCGGCTGATGAGACTAAACTTGTTGATTTCATTCCAGGGGATTCATCTCAGCAGTTTAGCATCAGTGCCAATCTGGACCCAAAATAGGAAAGCGCGCTCATCGAGTTCATCCGTGAGAATAGGGACATTTTTGCATGGAAGCCTTCTGACATGCCAGGTGTACCTAGAGAACTCGCTGAGCACACTCTCAATGTTGATCTGAAATTTAAGCCGGTCAGGCAATTCCTTCGGCGGTTTAATGAAGAGAGGCGGAAAGCTATTGTGAAGAGGTGGCCCGGCTCTTGGCGGCCGGGTTTATTGTTGAAGTCTTTCACCCAGAGTGGTTAGCTAACCCGGTGCTCGTGCTCAAGAAGAACGGCACCTGGCGGATGTGTGTGGATTACACAGACTTGAACAAGGCGTGTCTGGCTGATCCTTTTGCCCTTCCCCGTATTGATCAAATCATTGATGCTACGGCGGGTTGTGAGCGCTTAAGTTTCTTGGATGCTTATTCGGGATATCATCAGATTAAAATGGCAGTTAAGGACCAGGAGAAGACGGCGTTCATCACTCCCTTTGGAGCCTTCTGCTATGTGTCTATGCCCTTTGGACTCAAGAGTGCACAGGCGACTTATCAGCGTTGCGTGCAGAACTGTCTTCATAACCAGATTGGGCGCAATGTTCATGCTTATGTGGATGATATTGTGGTTAAATCTAGGAAGGAGGAAACCTTGATAGATGATCTGAGAGAGACCTTTGATAATCTCCGGGTCTACAAGATGATGCTTAACCCGGCCAAGTGTGTTTTTGGTGTTCCTGCAGGCAAGCTCTTGGGTTTCTTGGTTTCTAACAGAGGCATTGAAGCTAACCCGGAGAAGATCAAGGCCATCACCTCCCTGGCTAAACCGGCATGTATAAATGACGTCCAGCGCTTGGCGGGTCGCATCGCTGCTTTAAGCCGGTTTATAAGCCGTTTGGGTGAGAAGGCCATGCCGTTATATCAGTTGATGAAGAAAACTGATGACTTTGTCTGGAACGATGCAGCTAATATTGCTTTTGAGGATTTAAAGAGGCAGCTGGCAGAGCCCCCAGTCCTTGCTGCTCCGATTGACAAAGATCCTTTATTGTTATATGTGGTGGCTAACACACGAGCCGTCAGTGTGGCTGTGGTGGTGGAGCGCAAGGAGGAGGGTAAGGAGCATCCGGTTCAGCGGCCGGTTTATTATGTCAGTGAAGTACTCATTGAGTCCAAGCAGCGGTATCCGCATTGGCAGAAGCTTGTTTATGGTGTGTTCATGGCAAGGCGGAAGCTTAAGCATTATTTCCAGGGTCACCCCATCACTGTGGTCAGTTCTGCCCCCCTTGGAGATATCATTCAGAACAGGGAGGCCACAGGGAGAGTGGCTAAGTGGGCTATAGAGCTCGGACCTCATGGTCTGAAGTATGTGCCACGCACTGCCGTTAAATCGCAGGCTTTGGTGGATTTCATCAATGATTGGACAGAGCTACAAGTGCCCGAACAAAAGCCGGATAACACATATTGGACTATTCACTTCGATGGGTCCAGGCAGTTGGAGGGCTCGGGGGCTGGAGTCGTATTGGCTTCCCCTAAGGGTGACAAGTTCCATTATGTGCTACAGTTGATGTTTCCTTGTACCAACAATGCAGCTGAGTACGAGGCCTTGCTCCACGGTCTTCGGATGGCTAAGGAGATGAGCTTGAGCCGGGTAACGTGCTTCGGCGACTCAGACTTGGTGGCTCAACAAGTATCAGGAAAGTGGAACTCCAAGGACCCTCTCATGGCGGCTTATCGCCGCGAAGTTGATGCCATTGCTGGGCACTTCCAGGGTTACCAAGTAGAGCACATCGATCGCAGGAAGAACAAGGCGGCTGATGCTTTAAGCCGGCTGGGCTCTCAGCGAAAACCGGTGCCGCCTAATACTTCCTGGACATCCTGCATAACCCTTCGGTTAAGTTGCCCACAGAGGAAGACTTGGCTGTCCCTGACCCGGAGGCACGACTGGTGGCGGCTCTCCACATCATACCGGACTGGACAATGCCCTATCTGGCTTACATGACCCGGGGGGATTTGCCTGAGGATGAAACTTTGGCCAGACAAATAACCCGGCGGTCTAAGTCAATGATTGTTATCAATGGTGAGTTGCATCGCCGCAGTGTTACGGGAGCGTTCCAGCGTTGTGTCTCCCCTGAGGAAGGTCAAGAGATCTTGCGTGAGATTCATGAAGGGGATTGTGGCCATCACGCCGGCTCAAAGTCTCTTGTGGCCAAGGCTTTTCGTCATGGTTTTTATTTACTGACGGCTCATGCTGATGCGGAGGACTTGGTCAGTAAATGTGATGGTTGCCAAAGGTTCTCGCGACGGGCTCATGTGCCGGCTCAGGAGCTGAGGATGATCCCAATTACTTGGCCCTTTGCGGTCTGGGGGCTTGATATGGTTGGGCCTTTTAAAAGGTCCAAGGATAAGAAGACCCACCTCTTGGTGGCAGTTGACAAATTTACCAAGTGGGTTGAAGCGGAGCTAGTTAGCAAGTGTGATGCAGCCACGGCGGTTCAATTTATGAAAAAGGTGATTTTTCGCTTTGGCTTTCCGCACAGCATTATCACTGACAATGGTACCAATCTATCCAAAGGCGCCATGGAGGAGTTTTGTCAACGAGAGCATATCCGACTTGATGTTTCATCAGTGGCTCATCCTCAATCCAATGGTCAAGCTGAGAGGGCTAATCAGGAGATTCTGAAGGGCATCAAGCCTCGGCTTTTGGTCCCTTTGCAACGGACGCCGGGTTGTTGGGTGGAGGAGTTGCCCTCCGTGTTATGGAGCATCAACACTACTCCTAACAGGTCTACAGGTTTCACGCCTTTCTTCATGGTTTATGGGGCAGAAGCAGTCCTCCCCAGTGACATCCGTCATGACTCGCCTCGAGTGGCAGCTTATGTTGAGGCGGATAATGAACAGGCGCGCCAAGATGCTCTTGACTTGTTGGACGAACAGCGTGATGTGGCAGCAGCTCGCTCAGCGATTTACCAACAAGACCTGCGCCGTTATCATAGTCGCCGGGTTAAATCCCGGGTCTTCCAGGAAGGCGATCTGGTGCTCCGGCTCATCCAAGATCAAACAGATGCGCACAAGCTATCCCCGCCTTGGGAAGGGCCCTTTGTGGTCAGCAAGAATTTGCACAACGGGTCATATTACCTCATTGACGTTCGGGAGCACAAAGATTCACGTAAGTCGGAGGAGGAGACCCGTCGGCCGTGGAACATAGCTCAGCTTCGGCCTTACTACACTTGAGCCACCGGCTCTCATAATGTACATATTTCTCTAAGCCATGTATATATTATGATAAGCAATAAAGCAGGACCTCTGTCCTTTTTTCTCCTCCAAAGATGAATGTGTTGTTTTCATTACAAGATCATGTGATAACTTCAAGGAGGATCCGGCTTATGATCGTATTCGAATCTAGCCATACACAATATAGTCACTTGGGGGCTTCCTGTTCAAACATAGGTCGTATTCAAACCAAAGAGAACATAGCTGTCGATACCCATTTGATTGGCAACGTGCCGAGCTCATTGGGGAGTTTTCTTTGATCATATTTGAATCATAGTTTAACCCCTTTGGGAACCGATGTGGATCGTATTCGAATCAGCGTCGTTAAACAATTCTTAAGATCATTTGGGGGCTTCCTGTTCAAACATAGGTCGTATTCGAACCGAAGAGAACATAGCTGTCGGTACCCTCTTGATTGGCATCGCCACACCCACTGGGGGCTATATGATCGCATTCGAATCTTAGCATAACCCCTTTGGGACGGCTGTCTGGTCATATTTGAACCGGAAGCCCCTAAGTTCTTCTGATTCATAGCGAGTTTCTTCTGATTATTTCAAGTGTGCACGGCGGGTCTCACTTTGCTGGCTTAATTTTGATTTACAGTACTAGTCGAATACAATCGGCGTTATTAAGACTGGTAAATCGGAATTAAGGTACCAACCTTATTACCCGGGTTATATAAGCCGGAAGTGTGCTTACAGGCCGGTCAGTGTGTTATTACGGGTATATTAAGGACATAATTGAGGACCAGTCTTTTTTGATTCATATTCCGGGTTATATGTCTAAAACTATGATTCTCAGTGCGGTAAGCCGCCTAGAGACTTGTGATTTGTCTTTCTATGCAGGATAGTTAAAGGCACCTATTTGAGTTTAAGGAAAGTAAATGATCAATTATGACCCGGAGAAGTATAAAAGAGACAACTTCAATGGAATTCAGCATTCAACGTGTGCACGATGGCACGGCAAAGTTAAAGTGTTGGTCCTACTCTATTACAAGACTCATCGAGTCCAAAAGGGTGAAGCATTGTTTAATAAGCCGCCTGCAGAGTTACGATGCTTGCTGGGTTGAAGTCTCCGGCTCATCCCTCTCCGCTTCTCCGGCTGTTCCCAAGACCTGGAAAGTTGACGACTTCCAGTCGATGCCACTCAGAGCTTCAAATTGAGCTTCCTTGTCAATTAACCCGGCCGGGTCAATCTCCGGGGCAAAGGTGTGCTTACGAGTCGGCGGGATTAAGCTGAGGGCTTCATAGCGCGGAGTGGGGATCCTCTGATTCTCTGCATCGTAACCCGGCTGTTACTTAGTCAGATCTGTATCATTGCCAATCAGAGTGGCCACCGGGCGTACGATCTTCACGCAGGCTGCGAAGTCCTTTTGGTCGAAGGCGGTGCCGTCTTCCTTCAAACTGGGGTAGCCCAGAGCGATGTCCGCCGGGTCTAGTTCTGGAAGGAACGCCTTGGCCCGGCTTAGAGCAGCTATGGCTCCGGCTCTTGCAGAGGCCCATCGCAGCTCTTGGACACGTTGAGGAAGAACGGCGAGCCGGCGAAGAACTTCTGCCAGGTGAGTCGGCACCTCATTGGATAGGGCCACCACAGCCAAAGCACGCTGTGACCCGGTGTAGAGTTGCTCCACCAGGGTGTACACGGCCTTCAACTTGGTTACCACACTTTGGTTGAGGTTGGCGCTTCTGGGACCTGTTTCACAGAATAAGATAAGCCGCCGACAAGGATGAGTTATGAGATATAAAGATTATAAACTTGATGAAAGCCGGTGAAATGACTTACCGAAGATTGCGGCAACCATCTGGAACACCTGGAGCTTTAAGCCGGAGAGTTCGGCGGTCTTCTCTGACAGAGCCTTCTCTGCCTGTTTGGCCCGGTTCACCAGAGTAGCCTTCTCTTCGGCCCAGGCTTTCCGTTCAGCGTCAAAGTCCGTCTTCAGCTTTTCTTGCGCAGCAATACTGGACACAAATTTGGCATTGGCCTTCCGGGTCTCAGTTTCTTGCGTCTTTAGGCGGGTCTTCAGATCGGAGATGTCAGCTTCAAGCTTCTTGCAAGCAGCCTGCATAATTTTCGGGTTATAGGATGAACAGTTATTATGCAATTTTAAAGTCCCAAGCACTTTCCAAGCAAAGACACTTGGCACTTGGGGGCTAATGCATATCGAACGTTTCTATCTACAAATTGCCGGTTCAAGTGAGTAAGCCGGAACTTAAGTCTACAACATATTCTATCATAATTCGTAGACTTGGGGGCTAGAGCATGGTAAGAATAACAAGATAACTATACAGTAAGCAAGAAGAAAGAAGAGTGGTACCTCAGACTTCTGCTGAATCTGGTTCACCATGCCGATCTCTACATCCCGGCTCTTGTGCACTTGGCTGACGTAGCCGGAGACGATTTCTCCGATGTTCAGATTGGCGTAGTCGATGAGGTCCAGATTAGCCCGGTGGTGTTGTAGCAACTCCTCCTTGGCGGAGCACTTGGCCAGCGCAGTAGGCCTCCCCGGCTCAACAAACTCCGTCCGGGTGATTACCACGTCCGGGTCATTGACCGGCTGAGCCGGGCCGGAGGTCTCCGGGTTAGCAGAAGCTTCTGCGGTCGCCTTGTCAGTTGGAGCGGTGGCTTCGGGAGCGGAGGCAGCTAGCGGTTCTGGAGCTGCTACCTCCGGTTCAGGCAAGTCCGGTTCTTCGACCGGCTTATTCTTCTTCGCCCTCTTGGTGAGCTTTGTCTGGGCACTGAAAGTACAAAAAGGTTAGTACAAAGGTATGAGCAAAGATAAGCACAACAAGAGATGATCATCATTACCCGGGTACGGTCTTGAAGGCCGGCAGGCTTGATTGCATTGAGTCACCAGAGGAGGGTGAGGTCTCCTGATAGTTTGAATCCGAAGAATTGAGCGGTTGACGTATAACACCCGCCAAAGGATGAAAAGGGTACAAGTTGGAGATAACCTCGGTTCGGCGTTTCCTCCATGCGTCGGGTAAGCCGGAGGAGAGGTCAGCGTCCTTGTTGGTCCGGGTGTGCCGCCGGCTCTCATGAGTATGTCGCTTCAAAAGAAATTGAGGATCTTGATAAGCTAAAGGATGTGAAAATCTTACTTTCCGGGTTACCCTTCGGACTTTCAGCCTTGGCAAGGGCTCCGAGTCGGAGGAAAGTGACATTACCTCTTCAACCACCGGGTTACTTGCTCCGGTGTCATCCTGTTGATGAATAGTATTGGTAAAGTGGACAGAAATAAACAAGACATACAACAAGAGCTTACAGGTTCAGGGGTTACCTCTGACTCGGAGCTGTCGCTTAGTTGCATCAGCTCTGAAGCAGTAGGCCTACTTCCCTTCTTGCGGGGAGCGGCTCTCTTGGCGGCTTTCTTCGCCTTCCTAGCCTTCTTGGCCGCCTCATGGTCGTATCTGACTTTCCAGAATTTGTCATCTGCCTGAAAAATACAATGACGATTTCTTAAGGTTCGGATGAAAGTTATTTACAAAAGAAAATAAGATGTTCAGATCAATGGCTTACCGCTGGGGCCGGGTTGGTCTTGCAGAAGGGGCTTAAGCCGGTCCTCCCGCAGTCTGCCAAGCTCTCGTTCAAGAGAGCCTTGGTCATGTCCTCGGCAACGTCTTCAGAAAGATTGTTGCGGCTGTGTCGCAGGGGGTCATCTTTCCGGCCTGTGTACTCACACATTAAGCCGGGGCGGCGGCTCAAGGGGATCACCCGCCACGAGATCCATACCCGGACCAGATCAATTCCATTGAGACCATTGCCCAGGAGAGCCTTGATCTTGTTAATGGTGGGGAGCAGAGGTTGGCGCTCCGCTTAAGTCAGTTTGTCTGACAGAGGATGTGTTGGTTCCAGACGCGAGGGGCGAAAGCCGGGCAGCGGACTATCGTCAGCCGGCGACGTGTCTTGGCAATAGAACCACGTCTGGTTCCAGTCCTTTGGGTGACTCGGCGGCTTGGCGTAAGGGAAAAGGCAGTCTCTCCGTCGCTGAATGGAGATGCCGCCAAGTTCCAAGCTTGGCCCGTTGGCGCACTCGTTCTGACGGTTCAGGTAGAAGAGCTCTCTGAAGAGCAGCTGGCTGGGCTCCTCTCCAAGGTAGACTTCGCAGAACACTTGGAAGTTGCATATATTGGACACAGAATTGGGTCCTATGTCTTGTGGCCGCAGGTCAAAGAAATTCAGCACGTCTCTAAAGAACTTTGAGCCAGGCGGTGCGAAGCCCCGGCTCATGTGATCCGCAAAAATGACCACCTCCCCGTCCTTTGGCTGTGGTCTCTCCTCTGACGGGTCAGGGGCACGGTAGGACATGACGTCCTTCTTGGGCAGGTAACCCGATTTCATGAAATCTGCTAAGGTCTCGTCGGTGACGTTGGACCTCATCCAATTGCATGTGATGGGTGCTTTGGGAGCTTTGGGAGGCATGGTGAAAGTCGGCAGCCTATGATAAAAGGAAACGTCCGGTTTAATTATAAGCCGGAGGAAATTTACAGTTCAATATTTCAAGTGGCGGCTTATGGAGGGGCCTAATGACATATATCCAAGTGCATCGGGTTATCTAAGCCGCTGGAGGTACTGAGAGTAATTTGATTGTCTACGACTGTCACAGTTGAGCCGGAAAATTTTATGGCACATGGCCTCCTTTGAGCCAGAAGGTTCTACGGTGCGTGGTTTCTTTAAACCGGAAAAGTAAACCGCCATGACTTAACGAGTGCAGTTTTTTACTAAGTGTGGTGAAAACAGGTTTCACACATGGTAGTAAACAATTTGGATCAAAACGGTCGGCTAAAAGGAAAGTTTCTAGACCTAAAAACAGACGCAAAGGAAGTTCTTGGGCTCGAACGGAGCCTTTATGCAGTAAAAAGAGGTCTACTTGCATTTGAAATGAGTGCCAAACAGCTACCGCGTTGGTTCTATACTATCTTAAGATCAAGAAGAGGCAGTAAAAATGAAAACTAATAAGAACTCATGGGCGACGGCGAAGAACACGGAAGAACAGCAGGAGCTTAACGCAGATCTATCCTACGAGGAGGAAGAAACTTACGGATGCAGGGGTTCGCCGCGGTTCTCCGGACGGTTCAGGGTGATGCAGCAGCCAAGGACGACGAGGATGCGGAGCTCTGTTGCGGCGGCGACGGCGGCGGAGCTCGAGCAGCACGGGAGCAGCGAGAGGAAGGAGACGACAGAAGGGGGAGAATGAGAAGACCCGAGGGTCGATCTATTTATAAGGACAGTCTCATAAGTGGGCGCGAGAAACGAGGAGGCCACGGCGCGGTTATCTCGCCCGAGAGGCGCCTCAATTTTTGGGATGGCAGTAAAGATAAGATCCATTGCGGATCTAGTGGAGTAAAAAATGGACTTAATGGAAGATGACGTCACGGCGGATTACCCGGAGTCCAGAGGATGACATCACGCCGGGTTATGGCCTTCACATAATTGTAAGCCGGAGATTTTCTGTCGAAAGAATTGAAGATTGACATGAGCCGGCTCAAATCAATCTGGGGCCTAATGTTGAGGATATAGACCTTAGAGTCACCCGCCAGGAGGGGCCGGGTTACTCATAATGGTCATCGCCAAAAGCCCGGCGCCAAGCTTGAAGACGGTGGGCCAAAGATGGGCTTAAGACCCGGATATGGCTTAAGGCCCGTAGTTACAATCATTGTTATGGTAGAACTTGTAGTGTAAGGCAAGAATAGTTGAGAGTCCGAGCCGGACACTCTTATGAGCCGACCGGGACTCTGAGAACTGCTGGGCGTCAGCCTCTCTATATAAAGGGACGACCCGGCAGCGGTTTAGGGACAAGAAAGATCTCATCGAGAGCCGGGCATAGCAGTTAAGCTCCCTGGTCATCGAAACCCTAATCAATACCACCTCAACTGGACGTAGGCTTTTACCTTCACCGTAAGGGGCCGAACCAGTATAAACCCTCGTGTTCCTTGTCCCGTTAACCCCTTCAAGCTTCCTAGCAGCGATGGCTCCACGACTAAGTCCTAGCTTGAGGACATCTGTCGTGACAATTCCACGACACCTTTGCCTTTTAATGATCAAATGCTAGAAAGACTATCTAAGCACACACACTTTTGTTTCCTTGATGGATACTCTAGTTTTTCTCAAATACCTGTTTCACAACCTGATCAAGAAAAAACCACCTTTCACTAGTGGAAAAAATCCTAGCTATGGCGTGGCAAAAAGTGCCTTGCTGGCGTAGAGACCCAACGCCACCAATATGGCGCCAGTGAAAACAGTTTAGTGGTGACGTTGGGAGACACGTCAGTAGTATTTTAGTACTGATGGCGTCCACCTGGCTAACGCCAGCAATATATTGTTTTATCAATGGCATTTATTGTGAGGTAATGCTAGCAATTTGTATTTTTCAGCAATAAAAAAAATATACCCAGCGATTAGTATATGTGCAGCCATTTAAACTTCTAGTGGTAAGTCTCAAATTCACAAAATATACCCAGCTATTACTACAGTTTTCAGTAACTAGCTTGCTACTACCTACAAGCAAAAGTTATCCGGTGGCTAGCTCTATCAAGAAAAAGTATCGTACGTCATTGTTCTCACGCAACTTGTTATCCGTGTGCTAACTAGCTACGATTAAGAATGATCCTAATCTCACACAACTTGTTCCTGTTGCTCTCTCCCTCCTTCCTGAAATAGACTTTCCGGGTCTTCAGCTCCTCTCGGCCTTCAGGAGCCGTATCTCCTTCTTCATAGAATCAATCTCGGTGACCAGTAGCTGCTTCCGGTCGATGAGCTTCAATTTCTTATCGACGAGATCGGAGATCTCGTCGATCATATCGTCCTTCTCTTTCTTCAGGGAGTTATTCAACTCGTTAAGTGCCTTCATTGTACTCTCCTGTGATGCGACAAGCTGACGGATGAGCATGTCCACGTCACATATCGGTAGCTGCTGCTGGACCGGTTCTGGAGATGGGTCTCGTACATACGCCAGGCAAGTCAAATATTGAAATCATCAATAAAGAATGGTTAGATGATATATGTATATATACATGTGTTTGCAATGCTCATGGACGTTTTTGTAATCTTACCTGGTTGGTGCTTGTTTCGCTTTTGTCAACTTCATCATAGGCCGCAAAGTTGCACGAGGACTCGTAGTGGATGTTCCAGCTACTCATGGCTGGAACTTTAAAATAATGTGAAGTATATAGGTTATTATGACGAGAACCAAACACACATGGCAATGTAATGCCAATCGCTACAAAAATATATTTAGATAGCATCACTATGTCAAACAAGAATTTCGCTAGTGCTAACAAAAAATTTCCTTAGTTCTGACAAGAACCAAACACACATGTGAAACAAGAATAACGAGTTACAACTAAGTTGCATCCATGCCCATCTTTGCTATGTGTTGCAAGTTGGAAAATGATGTGTAAGTTGATAATATTGCCTTGCTGATCAACCAAAAATAACAAATAAGTTGATAATAATGCCTTTCAAAGTATGGCAAGTGATCTAATTAATGCCAATCATAACAATAATAACAAGCAAGTTGATAATAATGCCAATCTAACTATGGCAAGTGATATGTATATTGATGCAAAATGCCATTGCCATTGTCATATAATGAACAAGACACATATTTAGCATTAGGCCACTGTCATTGATGCAAAATGCAGATACAAATTAAAATGCCACTGCCACTGCCGCTGACATATGTTCATTGATGCAAAATGCAGATACAAAATGGCACTGCCACTACCAGTGACATATGTTCATTGATGCAAAATGTAGATACAAAATGCCACTGCCACTATCATATAATGAACAAGATACATATTTAGCATTAGGCTACTGTCGATGCAAAATGCAGATACAAATTGAAATGCCACTACCACTGCCACTAACATATGTTCATTGATGCAAAATGCAGATACAAAATGCCACTACCACTGTCATATAATGAACAAGATACATATTTAGCATTAGGCCATTGTCATCGATGCAAAATGCAGATACTAAATGCCACTTCCACTGACATATGTTCATTGACACAAAATGCAGATACAAAATCCTACTACCACTACAAAATGCCACTACAAGACACTACAATTTAACAATTTAACACTACAATTTTAAAAAATGCCACTACATAATGCCACTGCCACTGCGAAGATGGAGGCGATGAACTCACCGAGGGACGAAGATGGAGGTGATAAACCCTAGCAGTCCGTCGCTTCCACCGCCGCCGTCGCTTCCGCCACCGCCGTCGAAGAAACCCTAGGTCAAAACGAAATGAACTCCAATCAAATTGGAGGGCAACGAGCGACAAGATAGGGAGAGAGGGTTTGAGAGCGGAAGATTGCCTAACCACTAGCAGGGAGGAAGAGAGCAGCGAGAGAGGGAGAGCGGCCGGCGATGACGAGCAGAGAGAGTGGGAGAGGAAGGGGAACGAGAGAGAGGGAGTGGGGCGAGGGTGTCGTTGCCCTGGTTTTGACCCCCACGGCCTCCTAATACTTGGGCTTGGCCCAATGCTATAAAAAGTAAATTTAAAGTCTCAAACTACATATTATAAAAAATGTCATTATTTCCATATAAAAATAATAAAAATTTAATAAAAGTAAACTATAATATACTATAAAAAGGATCACCACATGAAGGACTAAAAAGAAAAAATTTTGGAAGTGTCAAACCACATATTTGAAGGCTCAAAACTATATATTTGAAGTCTTAAACTAAAAAGAAAAAAATGTAAATTTAAAGTTTCAAAGTACATAAAAATGTCATTATTTCCATTTAAAAATAATAGAAATTTAATAAAAGTAAACTATAATATACTATAAAAAAGATCACCACATAAATAAAAAATTTGGAAGTGTCAAACCACATATTTGAAGGCTGAAAACTATCTATATATATATATATTTCATGTCTTAAACTAAAAAGAAAAAATGTAAATTTAAAGTCTCAAACTACATATTTAAAAATGTCATTATTTCCATTTAAAAATAATAGAAATTTAATAAAAGTAACTATTATATACTATAAAAAAATCAGCACATAGAAAACTAAAAAGAACAAAAATTTGGAAGTGTCAAACCACATATTTGAAGTTTCAAAACTATATATTTCAAGTCTTAAACTAAAAAGAAAAAAAATGTAAATTTAATGTCTCAAACTACATATTTTAAAAAATGTCATTATTTCCATTTAAAAATAATAGAAATTTAATAAAAGTAAACTATTATATACTATAAAAATGTAAGAATGGTGGCAATGACAAAATAACAATACTGGCGTCAGAACCAACAACGCGCCACAACCAAATATAATGTTGCTGGCGTTCCTTGCTATTCCACGACAACACTATATTACGCTCGGTACAAATTGTTGATCCCATATACTTCTGACGCTACCCTGTTTTCCCACGCCACCACTATGCCCCTACTAAAGTCATACCAAATAAGCCAACGCCACCACTATTTGAAAAAAATAGTGGTGGCGTTGGTTGTAAATGGCGCGCCACCAACTTAAGTTGTGGCTAGCACTATTTCCACTAGTGTTTACTTGCCCTTTTGGAACTTATGCTTATAGACGTATGCCTTTTGGTTTATGCAATGCACCTGCTACATTTCAAAGATGTATGACTGCTATATTCTCTGATTTTTGTGAAAAGATTATTGAGGTTTTCATGGATGACTTTTCAGTTTACGGAACTTCTTTTGATGATTGCTTAAGCAACCTTGATTGAGTTTTGTAGAGATGTGAGCAAACTAATCTTGTCCTGAATTGGGAGAAGTTCCACTTTATGATTAATCAAGGTATTGTCTCGAGACATAAATTTCTGAAAGAGGTATTAAGGTGGATAAAGCTAAAGTTGATGCAATTGAGAAAATGTCGTGTCCTAAAGATATTAAAGGTATTTGTAGTTTCCTTGGTCATGCTGGTTTTTAAAGGAGGTTTATTAAAGACTTCTCTAAACTTTCTAGGCCTCGTACGATGTTATATTTGTTTTTGATGATGATTGTGTAGAAGCCTTTGAAACACTTAAGAAAGCCTTAACCACCGCACCTATTGTTCAACCACATGATTGGAACTTGCCTTTTGAAATTATGTGTGATGCTAGTGATTATGCTGTTGGTGCTGTTCTAGGACAAAGAGTTGATAAAAAATTTAAATGTTATCCATTATGCTAGTAAAACTCTAGACAGTGCTCAACGAAACTATGCTACTACTGAAAAATAATTTTTAGCAGTTGTATTTGCTTGTGATAAATTCAGATCTTATATTGCTGATTCTAAGGTGACTATTCACACCGATCACGCTGCTATAAAATATCTTATGGAAAATAAAGATGCTAAAACTAGACTCATTAGGTGGGTTCTCTTGTTACAAGAGTTTGATTTCCATATCACTGATAGGAAGGGAGCTGAGAACCCCGTAGATGATAACTTGTCTAGGTTAGAAAATATTCTTGATGACCCACTAATTATTGATGATAGTTTTCCTGATGAGCAACTAGCTGCAATAAATGTTTCTCATAATACTGCTTGGTATGATGATTATGCTAATTACATTGTTGCAAAATATATACCACCTAGTTTCACATACCAACAAAAGAAAAATTCTTTTATGATTTAAGACATTACTTTGGGGATGACACACATCTTTACAAAGAAGGAGTAGATGGTATTATTAGACGTTGTGTACCCGAGCATGAATAGGAACAAATCCTACGGAAATGTCACTCCGAAGCTTATGGAGGACATCATGCGGGAGATAGAATTGCTCATAAGATATTGCAATCTAGTTTTTATTGGCCTACTCTCTTCAAGGATTCCCGTAAGTTTGTTTTATCTTGTGATGAATGTCAAACAATTGGTAATATTGGTAAGCGTCAGGAAATGCCTATGAATTATTCTCTTGTAGTTGAACCATTTGATGTTTGGGGTTTTGATTACATGGGACCTTTTGTCGGCATACTGGGAACCAGGGTATGTAGACTTGCCTACCTGTGGCCCACGGCGTGGCTCCATCGACAGCCTGGTACGGCCCATCTACAAGACCGCCAAGGCAAGACCCTCGAGAGGGGCCAAACCTCGCGAGGCAGATGAGACCAAGACCTCCCGAGGGAGCAGCCTCCTGAGGAGCGGAGATTTCTATGCAGGTACCCAGCCTCATGAGGCTACCATGGCGCAAGCCATGACGACTACGGCAAGCAGGCGCCAGCGGGCGCACAGAAGGCAGTTTCCTCTTTGGGGTTAAGGAGGCAAGGACAGGCGTGGGTTCCCGAGGAATCTGGCAAAGGTTTCCATTCCGGTGCAACGAGACCAAGACCGCCAGCGCGGCGGGACGGATGTCATCGCCGAGCCCACCACTGCGTCACGACTAGAAGCTTTGCACGCGAAGACCACCTTTCGTCAGGAATAGATGTACTACTTGTCCCCATTCAAATTGGCCACTGTGGGATTCCTTCCCCCCTATGTTTCGGGGGGAGAGGATCGAGGCCACTATAAATATAGGTTAGCCACCACCGTAGAAAGGGTCGACTCATTCCCTCACCCATAGACCTCGCGAGGTTGTTCATCCCTTGTACTAGTTCATCCTCAGCCCCTCGTGAGGCCAATCCACCACAAAGCAGGAGTAGGGTCTTACACCGCAAGGTGGCCCGAACCTAGGTAAACTATCGTGTTCATCTTCTTCCTTGCTCACGCGAATCGAGTTAGGCCGTGGCGCGACGTTTTGGTAGGCTGGATAGGTTGAGTTCCTCGCACACGCCCCAGAGTTTGAACCTTTCTTGGGTCTGTGGAGCCCTGAATCCAACACCTTTTCCTTCCTCTAATGGGCATACACATATCTTGGTTGCTATTGATTATGTTACTAAGTGGGTAGAAGCTATTCCAACTAGTAGTGCTGATCACAACACCTCTTTTGAGATTCTTATGGAAGTTGTTTTCCCAAGGTTTGGAGTCCCTAGATATTTAATGACTGATGGTGGTTCACACTTTATTCATGGTTCTTTCCGTAAAATGCTTGCTAAGTATGATGTCAACCATAGAATTGCATCACCCTGTCATCCTTAGTCTAGTGGTCAAGTTGAACTTAGAAATAAAGAAATAAAATTAATTCTACAAAAAACTGTCAATAGGTACCGAAAGAATTGGTCTAAGAAATTAGATGATGCACTTTGGGCTTATAGAACAACTTATAAAAATCCTATGGATATGTCTCCTTATAAAATGGTTTATGGAAAAGCTTGTCATTTTCCTCTTGAGTTTGAAGATAAAGCATATTGGGCAATTAAAGAACTCAACTATGATTTCAAACTTGCCGGTGAAAAGAGGTTATTTGATATTAGCTCACTAGATGAATGGAGAACCCAAGCGTATGAAAATGCCAAATTATTTAAAGAAAAATTTAAAAGATGGCATGATAAAAGAATCCAAAAGTGGGAGTTCAAAGTTGGTGAATATGTCCTTTTGTACAATTCTTGTTTCAGATTCTTTGCAAGAAAAGTTCTCTCCAAATGGGAAGGAACTTATGTTATTGAAGAAGTTTTTCGTTCTGGAGCTATCAAAATAAATAATGCCGAAGGTACTAACCCGAAGGTTGTCAATGGGCAAACAATCAAACACTATATCTCAGGTACGCCTATTACTATTGAAAGCAATATTATTCAAGCCATGACATAGGAGGAACACATAAAGAGTCCTTTCGGAACACTCCAGAATCATGAAAAAAGAGGAGGTACGTGATATGGTAGGTAAACGGACTCCAAAAAATCCCCAAAAATATTTTTTCTTAGTTTTGGAATATTACAAAATTTTGGAAAAGAAGAAACAACCAGGAAGGCAACCCTGGTGGGCACAAGACACCAGGGCGCACCTGGCGCGCCCACGTGGGTTGTGCCCACCTCGGGTACCTTCCGGACTCCGTTTTTCCCCCTTTGCTTGTTTCCCTAGATAAAAAAATCTTTATATACCTCCCAAACCTATTGACCACCGTATCACAGAGAAATCTTCTATTCTTCTTTCTCGCTGTTTTCCTGACAGATCTGAATATATGTCGTCTCAAGATTCAGAGGAGGATTGTCCAGTTTCTTATCAGCCTTTGGATAAAAATACCTTCAAGGACACCTATACCTATATATGTTCCACCGATGAGGAAGACGAAGATGAACCAATCCCTCCTTGTTTCAAGCAAGAAAGCAAGGAGGCATTATGCAAGAGCATAATAAAGCCTGAGACGGAGAACGATGAGTTAATGATGGATAATTTTGCCCTCCGACGTAAGCTGGAGAAAAAGGAGTATAAAATCGCTACTACCTCATCACCACCACCACCTTCTTCATCACCAAAGGAGACTTGAGTATCGGGTATGGGCACTCCCCTTGGCTTGTGCCAAGCTTGGGGGAGGTGCCCCGGTATTGTATCACCATCACTATCTTTTGCCTTTACTTATGTTAGTTTGATCCTTAGTTATCTTTTGATTAGTTGAATAAAAATTTAGTTCGATCTCTCTTCAAGTGTTTGCTTAGTGATCTACCTATCCTTGTAATCGTGTGCGAGATATATAATAAAGTTTAGTTTGAGTTTTGCTTTCTTTACTTTCATGTTCAAATAAAAAGAAAGGAAAATAAATGAAAAATATCATATGCTAATCTTATGGGAAGTTATGACATAACATAAGGAAGAGTATAAGTAGTAAAATTTATTGGAGATTGACAAACATAGCATTGGTCAATGATGTAATTCATGAAAGAATTAATAAGGGAAGAGAAGATTCACATGCACATACACTATCTTGGACATGTTTTATAATTGTGAGCCCCCATCAAAACATTATATGCCAAAATTGTTGACGTTGGCCAAGGAATACAACATAATGATTTATGTTTGTTCATATTCATATAGAAGTTATATTATCATAGATCCTTTAACATGTGGTGTTTGCCCCTACCTTTGCTAGCCAAAAATTCCGCAGTAAGTAGAGATACTACTTGTGCATCCAAAAACTCTTAAACCCAAATCTTGCTTTGAGAGTCCACCATACCTACCCATCGATTGAGTAAGATCCTTCAAGTAAATTGTCATCGGTGCAATAAGGCAATAAAAAATTGCTTCTAAATGTGTTGGATCATTTAGTGTAAGAGAAAATTGAGCATTGTACGAACTTGTGATGGCAAAATAAAGGCGACGCACTGCATAATAAAGGTTGCTATCACAAGGGACAATATAACGTGACGTTCTTTTGCACTAAGAGATTGAGCATACAACCAAAAAGTGCATGACAACCTCTGCTGCTCTCTACGAAGGGCCTATATTTTACTTTTATGTATTACTTTTATGCAAGAGTCAAAGTGTTCTTCCCTATTCCTTTTTAGTTTCTCTTTTGCAAGCATCATGTGGTGAGGAAAGATCTAGGCACATATATCCAGTTGAATATGGGTGGGCATGAGTTATTATTGTTGACATCACCCTTGAGGTGAATGCATCAGGAGGCGAAACTAAGCCCCTATCTTCCTATGCGTCTGATTGAAACTTGTTTCTCATGGGTATGCGGTGACTGTTAGCAATTATAGAAGACTATATGATGGTTGAGTATGTGGACTTGCCTAAAGGCTCCGATACATGACCCTTCCTGAAAAGATGATGAATTGTAGCTGCAAAGTTGACTGAGAACATAGTTTGTTTGTTCTTAATAGAGTTTATGCTTTATACTTTGATGTTGTGATGAATTGTTACCTATTCATGAGAAGTTTGCGATAAAAGTTCTATGATAAAGTTTTTTGCTGTTATCATAATATACATGATGCTTCTATGTCCGTATTTTGTTTCTATCGACACCTCTCTCTCTCTAAGCATGTGTACATGTTTTTTATTTTGGTTTTCGCTTGAGGACAAGCGAGGTCTAAGCTT
Source organism: Aegilops tauschii subsp. strangulata (assembly GCF_002575655.3). Lineage (NCBI taxonomy): Eukaryota > Viridiplantae > Streptophyta > Magnoliopsida > Poales > Poaceae > Aegilops > Aegilops tauschii. The sequence goes on from NC_053036.3 coordinate 285,127,189, forward strand.
GGGGGAGTTGATACGTCCATTTTGCATCATGTTTACCTACTGTTATTTACTATGTTTTATGCATAATAATGCTTTTTGGAGTAATTCTAATGCCTTTTCTCTCATAATATGCAAGGTTTACACAAAGAGGGAGAATACCGGTAGCTGGAATTCTGGGCCTGGAAAAGCTATGTCAGAGTCACCTATTCTGCGCATCTCCAAATGAGCTGAAAATTTACGGAGAATTGTTTTGGAATGTATGAGGAATATTGGAGCAAATAACCATTAGAGGGGCCCACCAGGTGGGCACAACCCACCTAGGTGCGCCAGGGAGCCCAGGCGTACCCTGGTGGGTTGTGCCCTCCTCGGCCCACCTCCAGTGCCCTTCTTCTTGTATATAAGTCATTTTGACCTAGAAAAAATAGGGGGAGGACTTTCGGGACGAAGCGCCACCGTCTCGAGGCGTAACTTGGGCAGGAGCACTTTTGCCCTCTGGCGGAGTGATTCCGCAGGGGTTACTTCCCTCCCGGAGGGGGAAACCATCGTCATCATCATCACCAAGAACTCTCCCATCTTGGGGAGGGCAATCTTCATCAACATCTTCAACAACGCCATCTCCTCTCAAACCCTAGTCCATCTCTTGTGTTCAATGTTTGCACCAGAACCGTAGATTGGTGCTTGTGGGTGACTAGTAGTGTTGATTACATCTTGTAGTTGATTACTATATGGTTTATTTGGTGGAAGATTATATGTTTAGATCCATTATGCTATTTAATACCGCTCTGATCTTGAGCATGATTATCATTTGTGAGTTGTTACTTTTGTTCTGCAGGTCACGGGAGAAATCTTGTTGCAAGTAATCGTGTGAACTTGATATGTGTTCGATATTTTGATGGTTTGTATGTTGTTATCCCCTAAGTGGTGTCATGTGAACGTCGACTACATGACACTTCACCATATTTGGGCCTAAGGGAATGTATTGTGGAGTAGTTATCAGATGATGGGTTGCTAGAGTGACAGAAGCTTAAACCCTAGTTTATGCGCTATTCCGTAAGGGACCGATTTGGATCCAAAAGTTTAATACTATGGTTTGATTTTATGTTAATACTTTTATCGTAGTTGTGGATGCTTGTGAGGGGGTTAATCATAACTAGGAGGTTTCTCCAAGTAAGAACATCACCTAAGCACCGGTCCACCCACATATCAAATTATCAAAGTAGCGAAAACAAATCGAACCAACATGACGAAAGTGACTAGATGAAATCCCCGTGTACCCTCAAGAACGCTTTGCCTATTATAAGAAACCGTTTTGGCCTGTCCTTTGCCACAAAAGGATTGGGCAACCTTGCTGCACTTTACTTACCATTACCGTTACTTGCTCGTTACAAATTATCTTGCTATCCAACTATCTGTCACCTACAATTTCAGTACTCGCAGAAATACCATGTTGAAAACCACTTGTCATTTCCTTCTGCTCCTCGTTGGGTTTGACACTCCTACTTATCGAAAGGACTATGATTGATCTCGTATACTTGTGGGTCATCACTTGCCTGATGGAGAAACTGCTTGATGTGGCGGCTAGAAGCAGGCACCTGCGACCCGGCGATGATGCACGTGACCGCGTGAGGCGCCGGAGCCACGAAGCGTGCGACGAACTTGTCGCAGAGCTCTTCCCAAGAGGAGATCGAGGCATGCGGGAGCCAAGATCGAGGGGCCTCCGTGAGGGCCAGGGGGAGCCAGTTTGCCATGGCCTTGTCATCGCGGCCCGTCACCTGGATGGAACGGAGGAACTCTTCGGGGACCCCGGCATCGTTGTACCGCGGGGGCAGCGCCGACCTGAACTTCATGGGCCACTGCACCCGGCACATGCCGGGGGTGAAGGCCGGGCAACCCGCGGCACTACCATATGCCTCAGGCGGCCAAGCCTGCAAGGCGGTGCTCGCCATGGAGGTAGCGGAGCGGGGACGAGGCGTGATCGGTGGAGAAGCAAAACTTCGACACACCCCTACTTGGCGCACCAAATGTCGGATTCAGGGCTCCATAGACCCAAGAAGGTTTGAACTCTAGGCGTGTGCGAAGATCTCAAACTCTCAAGTATCATGCTCGTCGCCCTATATCCTAGCCTCGTCGGGTGCAAGCCCGAGCGGGGAAGAAGATGAACACTTGTTTATCCAGGTTCCGGCCACCTTGCGGTGTAAAACCCTACTCCTGCTTTGTGGTGGATTGGCCTCACGAGGGGCTGGGGATGAACAACTACAAAGGACGAGCAACCTCATGAGGGCTATGGTGGTGAGAGTAGAAGGGATCATATCCAGGGACCCTCTACGGTGGTGGCTAACCTATATTTATAGTGGCCTCAGTCCTCTTCCCTCAAAACTTAGGCGGGAAGGGGTCCCACAACAGCCAATTAGAAAGGGGACAAGAAGTACATCTAATCCCGAGGAATGGTGGTCTTCGCCTCCAAAGCTTCTGGTTGTGACGCAGCGGTGGGCTCGGTGATGACATCCATCCTACCGAGCTCGTGGTCTTGGTCTTGTAGCACCGGAATGGAAACCTTTGGGGGATTCCTCAGGAACCCGCGCTCATCCTTGCTCCCTTAGCACCGAAAGGGAAACTGCTTCCTCTGCGACCGCTGGCCCCCGCCTGGCCATGGTCGTCAGGCTCACGTCATCGCAGCCTCGTGAGAGGCTGGGTACCTGCATACAAATCTCCGCTCCTCAGGAGGCCACCTCGGGAGTTGGCCTTTATGCAGGTCTTGGTGTCGTTCTCCTCGCAAGACCGGGGCCCTCGAAAGGGTCTTGTCTTGGAGGCCTGGTAGCTGGGCCGTACCAGGCCGTTGAGGGAGCCATGCCGTGGGCCGCAGGCAGGTAGTTCTTGGTACCCTGGTTCCTAGAACGCTGACAATATCGATGGTGTTCCGGGCTTCGATCTCAACTGGGGTATTCCCTGTGATTGGAAGCGCCGTGAGTTTGGTCGTTGCTAGCAACAAGTTATCAACGAGGTTTGATAAGTGACCAGTGTCAGGAAACAGTCCGGAGTCATCGGGGCAGGCGATAGGCGGGAGGCCGGCTCGGGCTGGCGCTGCTGAGCCGGCGGTGGCCGCCCGTCTCCATCCTGGGGCACAACCCGGTTTAACTGGGGTATAACCGGAGTCTCTGGGGTGCTCGTCCCAGCCTCCGTAGCAGGTGTGTTGAACTGACACATGGGCTCAAAATTGGGGGGCAGACGGCTCGTGTGCCTCCTTCGATGAACCACATCCAAGGCGCTCTATCGTAGGCCCATGATCCAGGCCTTTGTCTTTAGGTGCTCCACCTCATTGTGAATCTGGGTTTGCAGCTCCACCATGCGAGTGTTCTCGGTGTTGATATTTTCCTGAGCCCTAGCCATCTGCTCGTGAAGTTTAGCTACCTCCACATTGCGCTCCGGCTGGTTCTCCGCTGTTGCCGGTGACTCTAGTTGCATTGTCAATGAGGCGACCAACTCCGAAAGTAGTTGAGCCGGCGTCTTGGTCGGGCCAGCCGTGTTCGGCTGGTGCTGAAGTACCGGTTCCTCCAATAGCGCCTACTGCCATAGAGTCAAGAGCCCGCGCAGTGCCTGCCATGTAGATGGTGGTTCGATGGAGCGGCTTGTGATCGACTAGAGCCGGCTCATCTTCGTAGTAGCCCCCAAGGCTGCCATCGTACATCGGGAGGGTCGACTCAGTGTCCTTGATCGATGACTCGCCATCGGAGTAGACGAGGGTGTCCCCACCAGATGCGGAGTTGTCCACGAGATCGACCCCTGGGTGAAACAGACGAAGACGTGGTTTTGACCGGCTTGACCCTGGATGGGTTGTGCATGCCCAGCCGGCTCGACGATGTCGGTACAGGTGTCTGGCTCAGGTCCCGATTCGCTGATTTTGCCGATGAAGTCATGGATCTTGCCTAAGGGGACCCGGTACCCATACTCGATTGAGTCGGCCTCGAGGCCCTTGCCTGAATAGTTGATGTAGAGCTTACCGCGTCGACTCTTGGTCATGTAGTCGATCGCATATCCCTCGACCCCTGGGAGAGCTCCCTCCAAGAACTTAACACCACCGAGCGATAGCCCCACGGTGGGCACCAACTATCATGGTTTTGTCACATCAGATGTCCTCAAGAAAGGACTTAGTCGTGAGGCCATCACAGCTAGATAGTAGCTTGAACGGGGTTGATCAGAATCGGGACATATGGGTGTACCCAGGTTCGTCCCCTCACGACGGAGGTAATAGCCTACTTCCTGCTTGTTTGATTATTGCTTGGGATCTCGATTACAAGGGTGCGACTTGGCTAACCTAGTACTTGAGAGCTTGTAACTTGGTCCTTTCTACCTCAGGGGCTCCCCTATATATATAGGTCGAGGCCCTGAGTTCACAACAGAGTCTGGGTCATAGGCCAACCCGTTCCCTAATCTGTTTCTTACTTATCTTACATCCCAAGTAACGGGGTTTCCTTTATCTCCTTGTCAAGCTGACCCGCTGATGCGGAGCATCCCAACGTCATCCCCATGGACCTACCTACGTCTCCCACGACACCACTTGGACCAATGACAAGAGACCAAGCTAAGGCTATCGAAGATAAGGTGAACTTGCTCCTTTCCGAACTACCACTTTCGACACATGAGACATGGCTACTACCTCAAACGGAAACACTATGTGTGCTTAAGTACTTGGAGGAAAGCCATGGTACATCTACATCCAACGGACAAGACGGCAAGGCCACCAACCGCGAAGGACAAGAAGAAGAGCTTCAGGAGAAAACTCCAGCCACCGGACAACCGGTCGGGACCGGACGTCCGGCGCCTGAAGGCCAATCTGCCCAAGTCCCCGCCAACGCAGGCCCCAGCGAGCGGACGTCCGGCCCGGACCGGACGACCGGCCACACTCTCCAGCGAGCGGACGACCGAAGTCACCAGACGTCCGGCACCACCTCAATAGAATGGAAATTAACGGAAGTCCGAAGCCACCGGACGTCCGGCGCATCCCTCACAGAACGGAATTAGCGGAAGTCCGACGACTCCGGACGTCCGGTCCCCCATGAGCCACCGGACGACCGGCCCCCAGTGGACGTCCGGTACCTGTCGGCGCACAATGTTTGGGCCAGAGGCCCATGTACCCTTTCACTTTGCCCCTTTTGCACTAAGTCTATAAATAGAACTCCCCCTCCTCCTAGTTAGGGTCAGCAAAGGATTAACTCATGTTTGTGTGAGATCTTTTCTCATCCACTTGGTTTCCTTCTCCTCAGAGACATGCCTCCACCGGAGAAGATCCTTCCAAGCGGATTCAAGACCCCCTCTTAGGTGGCCCCATCAAGACCTCCTCACGGAGAAGAACCGGTTACCCTTGTATCGTCCTTTGTTGGACTTGGATCTTGTATCTCACCTTTGTGTTCATCGATCTAGCGCATGTGTGATCTATTTCTTGTTGGTTGAGTGATTCCCTCGTGTTTCCTCTTGTGTTTTCCCTTGTGTTTCCCCGTGTGTTCATCGTGTTCTTAGTTGGGAACCGCTCCTTTTGTGAAAGATCGGCCATACAGAGATCCACTCCACATCATCTTGGTATATGAGCCACGTTGATCACGATTTCGGAGCCGCCCCTCTTCGTTTTCTAGCTTAATTTTGTTGTTTTTCGTCCTAATCCGAAAATCCCCACCAAAAATAGCCCCAATTTTTTTGTGATTTGTTGGTGTGATGAAATTTTGTTGGATTTGATCCGTGGATTTGCTTTGCCTTGAGTGGATCTAGCTTTTCCCCTTCATCTCCACCTTTTCCATCCACGAAATCGCTCGAATTTTGCCCCCAAAATCCCAAAAATCCGCCCAAATTCGCACCCCGCGTTGACCTCGCCCACCGGACGACCGTCGTTTACCGGATGTCCGGAGCCCCTGGAACGACCGGACGTCCGTCCCCCACCGGACGACCGGAACCACCCAACAGAACCAAAAATAGCGGATTTCCGAGCCTACCGGACATCTGACGACTGGACGACCGCTCCCCACCAGATGTCCGCGGATCCCTGACGAAACTGAATGCCCCCCCCCCCCGAAGTTTTTCAGCCACCTCCACCACTTTCCGCATACACATTCCTATACCACCACCACTTCCGCATACCACCTCCATAGCTTGTCCGCTATCCACCTTCGATGATTTAGACACATTTTGTTCTTGGAGAATTTGAGTTGTGGTAACCGTGTCCTTTTGTGTTTCGGCTATCTAGGTACGGTTCGACATCGACATCACTACCCCTCATCTTCTCCACGGACTACTACGATCGACTACACCATTGTGGTATCAACCTCACATTGGTATCATCTTGGTATCGTGATACCATCATACATTCTCGCAATTGCATTGTTAACCCCATTCCTTACTTTTGAGTCACTTACCCATCGAGACTAGCCTTTGAGTATTGCTGGCAACGTGACTTGTGCACATTAGTGATCATACTTCCCATAGCATACATACCATATCATAGTGGTGCATATCTTGGTATCATCTCTGGTGTCACAAAGTTGTCATCGCATACACAATTGCTATCTTGGTTCGTGAAGCATTGCATGAGAAAAGAGCTCAAACAACAAAGAGCCAAACAAGCTTTTAAGCAAAAGGGAAAGATAAGAAAAGAGCTTATAAGCAAGAACCATAGCATCATACAACATTAAGATTGTCATACTCGATCATCTTGGATCAAAAGCATAGAAACATCATACATATTACATACTTGGGATAGAAGTCGTTGCATTTTTGCTTAGTAGGTTGTGCACAAGTTCATATCCGCCTATTGTGCAATCGTGCTAGCGTCTCTCTAGTGTTGTGCAACAAGAGCATCTTGGTGGATTCCACATTTTGGCTCATCCTTGGTTGCCCAACCCCACTTATCTTTTTGCATGTGTGTTTCCGTGTACCTTCTCTTGCTATTGGTCTACTTGTTGCATTTGCAAATTTGTGAATCTTTTCCAACATTATTGAAGCTCACTTTCATTTGCATCAAATTTTGTGCCACCATCCTAACCAAGCTCCACCATCCTAACCAAGCTCCACCATAAGCATTTACTTGTGTAGGTGTGAGAAACCGACAAGAATTGGTACCAATTGTGCTATTTCCTTGTTACACATTGCGTGATCTTGATCCATCTTCAACATCGGTCAAGGTACATTTGGTATTGGTTCTTCTTTTTCTCCCACTCACATATCTTTGTTAGGAATGATGGATAGGCCAAGTACTTCTACTAACCCACTCTTCTTGGATCAAGACGATGACATGTCATCCTATGTCACAAAGAGCCACCTCTTTGGTGCACAACGAGCTTTGCATCAAGAGCAACAAGCAATGAGCGACCGCATAGACAATCTCGCCACCGACGTGCGACTCTCCGAGCAACGTACAAGAGACTACTTCGACAACAAGCTCGACGAACACAAGCACGAGAATGACGCAAGAATGGACGAGATTCGTGCCTTGTTGGTCAACCGCTCTTCTACCACTTCCTCAAGACGGAGCCGCTCAAGTCGACACTCTGACGACACTATCTCCGGTTCATGTACACCAACTTCGAACACTCTTCGTCATGCCGCGCGTCAAGACCGTCAAGCAAACCACAATCCTCTACACGACACCGACTCTCAAGAGCATCGGCAACGGCAAGCCCAAGATGCATTCGCTCAAGCACAAGAATGGCAACGCCAACGACAACAAGAACAAGAGGAGCGAGCACGACAACATCAAGATGCACAAGATGCCGAAGCACAACGTCAAGAACAACAACTACGAGAAGCTCAAGCACTTGAGGCGCAACGTGCCCTTCACGAGTCAAGTCGAGCCATAGCCAATCGAGGCCGACAAGCCCGTCTACATCAAGAAGCACTTTGCGACGAAGCTCAAGAAAGGATTTACCAAACACGTGTGCATCGACAAGCCCCTCGTCAAGCTCGACAAGTTCCTCCTCAAGCTAGACAAGAACAACAAGTCCATCAAGGGCATGAAGACAATGGACCCCCTCCAAGACAAGAGCAACATGAGGTCGACTACCCTCCTCGCCAAGAGCAACATGAGGAAGACAACCCTCCTCGCCAGGAGCAACATGAGATTGCCAATCCTCAACAACATGGGCGTCATCATCCCCGACCCCAACACAATGAAGAGCAACGATATGGCAAGCTAAAGTTCACCATGCCCAAGTTCACCGGAAGCAATGACCCCGAAGAGTACATATCATGGGCATTGAAGGTTGACAAAATCTTCCGCTTGCACAACTACGAAGAAGAGAAGAAGATCGCAATGGCATCCCTTGAATTCCAAGACTACGTCCTCATTTGGTGGGAACAAGTCACTGAACGTCGAGAGGCAAGAGGTGAACCACCAATCACAACTTGGGCGCAAATGAAGGATGTCATGAGAGCACGATTCGTGCCAAGCTATTACAACCGCGACCTCTTCAAGAAACTCCAACTACTCAAGCAAGGAACCAAGAGCATTGAAGAGTACTACAAGGAAATGGAGATTGCCATGATACGAGCCAACGTCAAAGAAGATGATGAGCAAGCTATGGCACGTTTCTTGAATGGACTCAATCACCCTATCAAGAAGATTGCCGACTTCCAACCATACTCGAACCTCATCGAGTTAGTGCATCAAGCTACCAACGCGGAACGCCAAGTGCAAGACGACTTAAAATATGCCAAGTTCTCATCCAAGTCCTATGGCCTCTCCAACAATCAAGCTTCGACGACTCCAACAACTTCTACCTCAACCAAGCCATCTACAAGCAACGGCGACAAGTCAAGTTACAAGAAAACTTCGAACCTCAAGTCGTCCTCCTACTACAAGCAACTTCAAGCCAAAAGCTTCATCATCATCTACTGCAACCGATGAGACCATCAAGACAAGTTCCTTCAAATGCTTCACATGCGGAGGCTAAGGCCACAAGTCCTTCGAGTGCACAAACAAGCGCACCATGATCCTCAACGACGACGGAACCTATGACTCAATGAGTGAAGGAGAAATGGAATCTCTTGAGCAAGTGGCCATGCACCGGCAAGTGAACAATGAAGATCAAGATGATCAAATCTTTTGTGATGAAGATTCAAGTCCCGCTCTTGTTGTCTCCAAGGTCTTGACTCTTCAACATCAACAAGATGAAGATCAAAGGTGCCATATTTTCCACACCAAGGCCGAAATCAATGGAAGGTCCGTCAAGGTCATCATCGATGGAGGGAGTTTCCATAACTTAGCAAGTGAAGAACTGTGCTCCAAGCTTCAATTGGTCAAGATGAAGCACCCGCACCCCTACAAGGTTCAATGGCTAAGCAACACCGGCACAATCCAAGTCGAGCATAGGGTACAAGTCTCTTTCAAGATCGGAGCTTATGAAGACACTTTGGAGTGTGATGTCCTTCCGATGACCGTGTGCCACCTCCTTCTTGGACGACCATGGCAATTTGGCCGAGGTGTCATCCACAATGGGCGCACAAACCACTATAGCTTCAAGATGAAAGGAAGGGAATATGTGCTACGACCTATGTCTCCAAGCCAAGTGCTCGCCGACAAGCAAGCCACCCATCATGGAGAAAATAGTGAGAGAGCGAGCCACCAAAAAGAGAGTGAGCGTCACAAGCCCAAATTGAGTGCCTCCACGATGAGCGACAAGAAAAACTTAGTCCTCTTTGCCACGAAATGTGAGATGAGAGAAGTGTGTGAGAACCCATCGAGTGTCCTACACTATGTCCTATTGTGCAAGGACGAGGCACCAAAAACTAATACCTCTCACAATCTACCCTTGGTGTTATCTTCTTTATTGCAGGAATTCCAAGATGTTTTCCCCGATGAGCTACCTCCGGGTCTACCTCCACTACGAGGCATTGAGCACCGAATCTACCTCATCCCCGGAGCGCCACTTCCAAACAAGGCTCCCTACCGCGTCAACCCCGAAGAAACCAAAGAAATACAAAGGCAAGTAAAGCATCTCATAGACCATGGACATGTGCGTGAAAGTTTGAGTCCTTGTGCCGTACCGGTCATTCTTGTGCCAAACAAGACGGTAGCTTTCGCATGTGTTCCAATTGTAGACCTATCAATGCTATCACCATTCGTTATAGGTACCCCATTCCACGCCTTGATGATATGCTTGATGAACTTAGCGGTGCCACTATCTTTTCCAAAATTGATCTTAAACGTGGTTACTATCAAATCCGCATACAAGAGGGTGATGAATGGAAAACCTCTTTCAAAACAAAGTTTGGTCTATATGAGTGGTTAGTCATGCCTATGGGTTTATCGGAAGCACCCGGTACTTTCATGCGTCTCATGCATTATGTGTTTCGCCCTTACGTTGGTGAATTTGTTGTTGTCTACTTTGATGATATCCTTGTGTTTAGAAAATCTCTCAAAGATCATGTCACCCACCTTCGCACCGTGCTACAAACTCTTCGAAAAAAGAAACTTTATGCTAACATGGAAAAATGCCTCTTTGGTGTTTATAAGCTTGTTTTCTTGGGTTTCGTAGTATCTTCTAAGGGTGTTCATGTTGATGAATCTAAGATTAATGCTACTAAAACTTGGCCCCAACCAACTAATTTGCAACAAGTGCGTAGTTTCCTTGGTTTAGCCGGTTTCTACCATAGATTTGTGAAGGATTTTAGCACCATTGCTTCACCTTTGCATGCTTTGAGTAAGAAAAATGCACCGTTTGTTTGGGGAACATCCCAAGATATCGCTTTCAATGAGCTTAAGAATTTGCTTACTCATGCTCCCGTGCTTGCATTACCCAACTTTGACAAACCTTTTGAAATTCATTGCGATGCTAGTGGTAATGGCATAGGAGGTGTGTTAATGCAAGAGAAGCGCCCAATTGCTTATTTTAGTGAGAAACTTTCCGGAGTGCAACTTAATTATCCCATCTATGAAAAAGAGCTATATGCTTTAGTGCGAGTTTTGCGTGAATGGGAACATTACCACCGCCCTCATGAATTCATCATCCACACCGATCATGAAACACTTAAATATCTTAAGGGTCAAACTAAGTTGAACAAGCGTCATGCTAAGTGGAGTGAATTTATTGAGTCTTTTCCTTATGTCATCAAGTATATTAAAGGCAAGGAAAATGTTGTGGCGGATGCGCTTTCCCGTATATGCATGCTTGTTACTCAACTTGAATTGAATGCCATTGGCTTTGAGCACATAAAAGACTTGTATGAGCATGATCCTACTTTTGCCATTCCTTATGCCAAATGTTTGACGCATACATCTGGGGAACACTATTACATCAAAGATGGATATCTTATGAGAGCTAACAAACTTTGCATCCCCGAGTCTTCTCTTCGTTTGTTACTTTTGCAAGAATCTCATGGAGCAGGACTCATGGGCCACTTTGGACGCAACAAGACATTTGCTACGCTCTCCAAGAACTACTTTTGGCCCAAGATGTTTCGCGGCGTCAACCGCCTCACCAACCGATGTTCTGCATGTCGCAAAGCTAAGTCTAAAGCTCAGTCTCATGGCCTTTACATGCCACTTCCAATTCCATATCAACCATGGGAAGATATTAGCATGGATTTTGTGCTTGGTTTGCCTAGAACTAGAAATGGAAAGGATTCCGTGTTTGTTGTTGTGGACCGATTCTCTAAAATGGCACATTTCATTCCTTGCAACAAGATAGACGATGCTTCACATGTTGCCAATCTCTTTTGTAGAGAAATCTTGCGACTTCATGGAGTGCCAAAGACGATTGTCTCGGACCGTGACGTCAAGTTCTTGAGTTACTTTTGGAAGACCTTATGCGCCAAGCTCGGAATCAAGCTACTATTCTCCACGACATAGCATCCACAAACCGACGGCCAAACGGAGGTGACGAACCGGACGCTCTCCACTCTTCTACGCGTGCGAATCAAGAAGAACATCAAGGAGTGGGAAGAGCGCTTACCCATCACCGAGTACGCCTACAACCGTGCAAGACATTCGACTATCGGCAAGTCCCCTTTCGAGGTCGTCTACGGTTTCAACATGTTGTCTGCATTGGACATTCTTCCTCTACCACTACAAGAGCGCATCAACATGGACGCGAGTACATGAGTCAACTATCTCAAGAAGATGCATGATGATACAAGGCACACCATCGAGCGCCAAGTACAACGACTCGCGACCAAGCTCAACGTCAACAAGCAACCCATGATATTCAACATTGGCGATCTTGTGTGGCTACACCTTCGCAAGGACCGTTTCCCCAACGAGCGCAAGTCCAAACTTCTACCACGAGTCGATGGACCCTTCAAGGTGCTAGCACGCTACAACAACAATGCTTACATGATCGACCTACCACGCGACAAGTACAACGTGAGCGACATCTTCAACGTCAAGGATCTTTCGCCCTACCATGGTGATGAAGAATTCGATCCGAGGTCGGATCTTTCCCAAGGGAGGGGAGATGATGCGGAGCATCCCAACGTCATCCCCATGGACCTACCTACATCTACCATGACACCACTTGGACCAATGACAAGAGCCCGAGCTAAGGCTATCGAAGATAACGTGAACTCGCTCCTTTCCGAACTACCACTTTCGACACATGAGACATGGCTACTACCTCAAACGGAAACACTATGTGTGCTTAGGTACATGGAGGAAAGCCATGGTACATCTACATCCAACGGACAAGACGGCAAGGCCACCAACCGCGAAGGACAAGAAGAAGAGCTTCCGAAGAAAACTCCAGCCACCGGACGACCGGTCGGGACCGGACGTCCGGCGCCTGAAGGCCAACCTGCCCAAGTCCCAGCCAACGCAGGCCCCAGCGAGCGGACGTCCGGCCCGGACCGGACGACCGGCCACACTCTCCAGCGAGCGGACGACCGAAGTCACCGGACGTCCGGCCACACTCTCCAGCGAGCGGATGACCGAAGTCACCGGACGTCCGGCACCACCTCAACAGAATGGAAATTAACGGAAGTCCGAAGCCACCGGACGTCCGGCGCATCCCTCACAGAACGGAATTAGCGGAAGTCCGACGACTCCGAACGTCCGGTCCCCCGTGAGCCACCGGACGACCGGCCCGCAGCGGACATCCGGTACCTGTCTACGCACAGTGTTCGGGCCAGAGGCCCATGTACCCTTTCACTTCGCCCCTTTTGCACTAAGACTATAAATAGAACTCCCCTCCTCCTAGTTAGGGTCAGCAAAGGATTAGCTCATGTTTGTGTGAGAGCTTTGCTCATCCACTTGGTTTCCTTCTCCTCGGAGACGTGCCTCCACCGGAGAAGATCCTTCCAAGCGGATTCAAGACCCCCTCTTGGGTGGCCCCATCAAGACCTCCTCACGGAGAAGAACTGGTTACCCTTGTATCGTCCTTTGTTGGACTTGGATCTTGTATCTCACCTTTGTGTTCATCGATCTAGAGCATGTGTGATCTATTTCTTGTTGGTTGAGTGATTCCCTCATATTTCCTCTTGTGTTTTCCCTTGTGTTTCCCCATCTGTTCATCGTGTTCTTAGTTGGGAACCGCTCCTTTCGTGAAAGATCGGCCGTACGGAGATCCACTCCACATCACCCGCTCCATGAGTCGCCTCCTGGGCCTTGAACTTCAGAGTCCTTACGACCCACACAGCTGGCCCAATGACAACCCACCATGGGATGTTGGGTCATTCCAGGCAGGGTCATACAGTGGCGTGTATCCCCAGCAAGTAGCTAATCTGCTCTTAGTCCTTTTGTTCTTCGCTCTCCTCGTCATCTTTTTCATCTAATGAGCTCACAGTGTCATCAATTTCTTCTTCCATAGATTCCTGCAAAATATTAATCTCTTCCAAGGCAGAAGACATTCTATCAATAAATTCCTTAACATAAGCATTGGTAGCATACTTTTCATACCAACATTTAAGTATGACAAATTTTTTAGATTTGTAAAGAATAGCATCATACTTTTCAATCAAAGAAGCAATTTCATAGGCACCCTTAAACACAAAAAAAATTCTTCAATTTCTTCAATATTGTCGGATTTAGGGCTCCACAGACCCAACAAGGATTTGAACTCTAGGGTGCGTGCGAAGAACTCGATATCCCCAACCTACCAACTCGTCGCTCTCACAGCCTAGCTCAATGAACGGGAAAAGAAAGGGACACAACAGTTTACCCAGGTTCGAGCCACCTTGCGGTGTAAGACCCTACTCCTGCTTTGGGGTGGATTGGCCTCGCGAGGGGCTGAGGATGTACTAGTATAGAGGAAGAACCACCTCAGGAGGTTAGTTCTTGTGTTGGTGTGAGCTAATGAGGGTTCAGGGTCGTTTCCTATGGTGGTGGCTAGGCTATATATAGAGGACTCGGTCCTCGTCCCCAAAATGTAGGTGGGAAGGGATTCCACAATGACCAAGTTTGAAGGGAGACAACTAGTAGATCTGATCCTGGCGAAAGGTGGTCCTCGCCGACAAAGCTTCCGGTCATGATGCCGTGGTGGGCTCGGCAATGACAACCGTCCTGTTGTCCTGGCGGTCTTGGTCTCATTGCACGGGAATGGAAACCTTTGGCTGATTCCTCAGGACCCCACGCCTGTGCTTGCCTCCTTAGCACCAAAGAGGAAACCTGCTGCTCTGCGCCCGCTAGCGCCTGCCTGACCTTGGTCGTCATGGAGTCACCTTAACCTCATGTGCGAGCGCCTGCATAGGAAACTTCGCTCCTCAGGAGCCAGACGAGGGAGGTCGTTCCCTTCGGAGGTCTTGGCGTTGTCTGCCTCACGAGGCTTGGTCCCTCGTGAGGGTCTTATCTTGTCGATGCTGGAGATGGGCTGTACCAGGCCGTTGATGGAGCCACGCCGTGGGCCGCAAGCAGGCAAGTCTGGGTACCCTGGTTCCCAGAACGCCGACAGTGGCCCCCGGGCCCAAGGCACGCTCGGACTTGGCTTTGAGGCAAAGCCAAAGGGTAAGGGCGAAGCGCCACAGGCTCCAATCGCCTGCAGACCAGGTTAACGCGTGGCACTTGATGGGACGTGGGCGCCTGCGCTTCCGCATATTGCCTTGGCAACCGTCCCAGGCTGACAAAAAGACTGGCACTTGCCGCTGAGCCTTCATTGACTTCTCTTCGTCTTGCTCCAGATTCCCTTCTCTCCCCACCAAGAGCGCCTCCAGATCTGCCGAATCCTCCCCCCGAGCTCTTCGTTGATGGCGACCAAGAAGGCGAAGCCCGCCGCTCCAGCCGTGACTCCTCCTCCTCGCCTGTGCCGGCCCTCAGCGCGTCCTCCATCACCGAGTCAGGGCACCTTGCTGTCGTGCTCCCGCTGACGGCGAGCAATGACAATGATGGGAGGGAGACAGAGCTTCGGGCCAGTTCCACTAAGCAGGAGACTTTGGCGGGGACATTCTATCCCTTCTTCCTCCACAGCGTCTTTGCGGGGCTCATCCCGCCCTTCTCCAGGTTCTTCCTCGCCGTCCTCGACCATTATTAGATCCATGCTCTACACCTCCGTCCCTACTCCATCCTCCTTCTGTCAATCTTCACCTTCTACTGTGAGGCGTTCGTGGGCATGACGCCCTCCGTTGTGATGCTCCACCACTTCTTCTCCCTCCGGATCCATGACTTGACCCAGCGCTCCGGATGCATCTCCTTCGTCGCGCCCCGTGGCGGCAATGCGCAAATGGATTTACATGGACGCCAGGGGCCTCCACGCTCGGCTATAGCTGTTGACCAGGATGCCGGAGAAGCTTGGCCAGTGGGCCCATAAGAAGCTCACTGACCCTCGGGCAGCGCCCTTCCTGAGGCTGAGGCGGGCGGACGTGGACTCCGGGGTGCTGACGGGGGCCATGATTGCCAAGGAGTTCTTGACGCAGCACCTAGCCCTGCTCCAAGCACATTCGCGCCCCATGTGGGACCTCAGGGGCCAGAGGACGACCTCCGGCTGCGCCGGGGGAGCCTAACGAGCGAGGAGCTGGGCAAGGGCGTGCATACCTTGCTTGAAAAGGACCCGGGCGGCCTTCCGGCAGCCTACCTTCTGTTGTACCGCCGCGACGACGAGGCGGAGGTGGCTGCCGCCATGCCTGTCTTCAAGGAGCCGGGGCTCGTGCCGCCCAAGCTCCCCAACTCCCCGGTGCTGGTGTCCTCCGGCGAGGGCTCCGAGGAGGAGGGGGAGGAGGACTCGGAGGCGACCATGGAAGAGGTGGGGGAGACTTCTCCTCCATCGCAGAGCGAGCTCCTCCGCGATCTCCCAGACGACGACGACGCCGGCGAGTACTTGGTCGAGGGTTCCCCGCGCTCGCCCGGGGTCTCCATGAGGTCCAGGGGAACCCCCTTGCGGAGCCTGATTTGAGCGATCCCGAAGAAGGGCGAGGCGGTGTTGCTTCCCCGGGGCGACGCCCCCGCCTTGTCATCCGCCGGCGCTATTCCAAAGCCAGCCGTAGTGCGCCCGACTGATCCTGTGGGCGCGACGAAGCCTGCTCTCAAGGAGCCGAGGGGCACCGCGCTCCTGGCCAAAAAGAGGGCGTACGTCGCCGATGAGGAGTAAGCATCTTACCTTATTTTTCCTTTTCATCCCTGATGCCGTGCTGACGATATCCTCTTCATGGTGGCCAGGCGATGGTGAAGAGGAGGAAGGAGGAGGCCAGGGCCTCCGAGGCCACGCAACCTGCCGTGGCCACGGTGACCCCGGCGCGGGCGGAAGGGGCCGCCTCGTGTTCGCCCATGATGGAACGGGCCCCTCGAAGCTTGGTGGCGAAGCCTTAGGAGGAGACCGCTTCTGTGGCCCAACAGACTCCGGGGGCGCCGGCCACTGACGCACCCACGGGGGGTTTGAGGGCTCCAGAGCCCCCTGCTGCCCTTGTTGCTGTGGCGGCGCCAGTCCAAGCGCTGGTGCCACCTCCTCCCCAAGCCCTCACGTTGGGGGACCACGGCTCCTCTGCGAGACCAGAGGCTTTGGAGGAGGCCTATGCCGCGCTAGACCAGCTCCGGACTGATCTTCAGGGCACCGACCGGTGCGTGGCGACGGGGCATATGGGGCTGATCTCGGGGTGGCTCTAGGCTGACTCGTTCGTCAGGACGGCCTGGGGCCAGGCCGAGGCTACCGTCGCGGAGGGAAGGAAGGAGTCCGGCGAGGCCACAACAGCTCGTGACGCGGCGCTGACCGACGGAGTGTCTGCCAAGGAGGGCTGCCGCACGGTGGAAGCCGAGCTGAAGGCCCTCCGCGAAGAGCAGGCCGCCCGCACCCGTCGGCTTCAGGAGAAGGAGGAGGAGCTCAAGGCTCGAGAGACTGTGCTCTCCGATCGTGACGCCGAGCTGGAGTAGGCAGCCCAGGAGCAGGCCGCGGAGCGGAGCCGCCTGGGGAAGCTGAAGGAAGAGACGGAGATGGCCCGGGCGTCCCACACCAATCTTGTCTCCCAGGAGAAGGCCCGGCTGGAGGCCAGGGAGAAGTCCCTCGCCGTGGCTGAGAAGGCGGCCGCCGCGGGGCGCGACACCTTCGTCTCCCTAGAGTTGAGGTCCCGCACAGCACTGCAGTCCCTTTATGGGGAAGGGTTCGAGGAACCGCTAGCGACTCCGGAGGAGGGCCGCGCCGGGCTTCTCCCCAAGCTCGCCGCGTCGCTCGAGGGCATTATCGCCAGAGTGGGCACCATGGTGGAGGGGGAGAGCCGCGTGCTTTTGACCTCGGCCATGACGTGCGTCTTCAGCCACTTCCACCTTCAGGACCCAAGCTTCGACCTTGGTGCGCTGATCGAACCTGTGGCCCCTAAGTTCCGCCATGTTGCCACCAAGGCCGTGGAGAAGCAGGTGGAGGCCCTGCTGCAGAAGTTCATCTGCGTCGATCCCATGGCTGCGGTGACCAGAGCCAGTGGCGAGGACGGTGGCTACGTTGTCGACGATGGCCCCCCAGGCGAGCGACAGCGGCAGCCAATGCTGAAGAAGAGGTTCGAAGGCAGCGCTTCCTCCCGGTTCAACCCTGCGACATTTACCGTGCCTTTTGGAGGCGTGAGAACCTCTGCTTTGAACTTTAAGAGACAATGTGTTTTGTCATAATTTTCTAGGACTTCGCGATTTCCTTTCTGTTTGCTTTAGTGTTGTGCGTCGGCAGGGCTCGGCTCCGCACATACCTCAGTCGCCGTTGGGCCGTCCGGATCACCAGGACGAGACCAAGGGGTGAGGGGCTACGTGACCAGTGATGCCCCTGAGTCGCGATGCTCAAGGGTCCCCCTTGACGTACGAACAGCCCTCAGGAAGGAGACATGAGCGTCGTTTTTGGCGTTCTGCATTGGCAGTGCCAGGCCTCGCGCATACCTCAGCCGCCGTTGGGGCGTCCGGATCACCTGGACGAGACCAAGGGGTGAGGCGCTACGTGACCAGTGAGGCCCCTGAGTCAGGACGCTCAGTGGCCCCCTTGATGTACGAATGGTTCTCCATACCTTTCCTCGTCAGGCTTCCGCTCGGGAGGGACGCTAGAAGACTAGGTCCGAGGGACCTGGTGAGGTGGTATACGCCAGGCGTGACTTGAGCGTAGCTCCCGTGCCCAGCCCCCTCACGCGACCCTTCTGAGAGGAAAACGGTGGGATGGGGGCGAGCAGCGAGCCTGGCGGCTCTCCTGAGATTACTACAACCGCTAGGGTGCCCTCAGTTGTTTATTCACCAGCGCGGAGCATAGTGCTTCCGCTCTTGCATGGGCATAGCCACTCCTTGACTGTGCCGTCCGTCAGCATGCAGCATGGGGCTTCCACTGGTACGTGGGTGGGATCTCCCTCTGAGGGGACACTCCGGGGCATGTACAACCCCATCCTGGCATGTGGCTTGCATCGCAGGACTAGAGGAGGTGTGTATGGGCACTCATGAGCCAGCTTGGGACATTTTCAAGGGTTGCGCCTGAATTTTGGTTTGAAACATTTTCAAGGGTCCCGCGAGATGGTGAGGTAGCCCGCGCCAGGTGAATTTCCGTAGGATATCGCACGAGGAGGCCAAACCCCTACCTGGCGCGCCAAATGTCGGATTCAGGGCTCCGAGACCCAAGAAGGATTCGAACTCTAGGGTGCATGCAATGAACTCGATCTCCCCAGCCTACCAACTCGTCGCTCTCATAGCCTAGCTCAATGAACAGGAAAAGAAAGGGACACGACAGTTTACCCAGGTTCGGGCCACCTTTCGGTGTAAGACCCTACTCCTGCTTTGGGGTGGATTGGCCTCGCGAGGGGCTGAGGATGAACTAGTACAGATGAAGAACCACCTCAGGAGGTTAGTTCTTGTGTTTGTGTGAGCTAATGAGGGTTCGAGGTCCTTTCCTACGGTGGTGGCTAGGCTATATATAGAGGGCTTGGTCCTCTTCCCCGAAATGAAGGCGGGAAGTGATTCCACAACGACCAAGTTTGAAGGGAGACAACTAGTACATCTTATCCTGGCGAAAGGTGGTCTTCGCCTGCAAAGCTTCCAGTCATGACGCCGTTGTGGGCTCGGCGATGACATCCGTCCTGCTGTCCTGGCGGTCTTGGTCCCCCACTCTCGCGCTTAACTCCTTAGCACCAAAGAGGAAACCTGCTGCTTTGCGCCCGCTGGCGCCCGCCTGGCATTGCTCGTCATGGCTTATGTCGCCTTAACCTCATGAGGTGAGCGCCTACATAGGAATCTCCGCTGCTCAGGAGCCAGCCCCGCAAGGCCACTCCCTCCGGAGCTCTTGGCGTTGTCCGCCTCGCGAGGCTTGGTCCCTTGCGAGGGTCTTGTCTTGTCGATGCTAGAGATGGGTTGTACCAGGCCGTTGATGGAGCCACGTCGTGGGCCGCAGGCAGGCGAGTCTGGGTACCCTGGTTCTCAGAACGCCGATAAATATCATAATAACTATAAACACCTTTAGCATAAGAAGATACGACTCCATTATTACTAAACTCACATTTATAGGGAAGGTGTTTTTTAGGGTCTTCAGAACAAGTAAAATCATATATTTTGCATAAATTCCAAGCATAGCATTGCAAACAATTAATTTGATCCCATAATAGCTCCCCTTTTTGAGACAAGCGGTGTCGCACAAAATAAGCATGCTCATCTAATGATTTTCCCGTAACTAACTAGTTGGGTTTCAGCATAAGCACAATGGGATCGAAGATGATCCAAGTAGAAAGCTTCAGCGGTATGATAGATTTGGGGTGGTTCTTCAACCATTGGGTTAGCAAGTAAAACTAATATTTTGGTATTTCATGTTTCCTACCCATAACTAAAGATAGAAAACAAGAGCACAAAATAAAATCTTACTCAGTGGTAAAGAAAACAAGCACACACGAGAATATTCACCCCACGCTATTGCTCCCCGGTAACGGCACCAGAAAAAAGACTTGATAACCCACAAGTATAGGGGATCAATTGTAGCTTTTTTGATAAGTAATATTGCCAAACCCAATGACGAGCTAAAAGTATAATTTATATTCCCTTCAAGTTCTATCGACCACTGATACAACTCTACGCACAATGAATGTTTGCTTTACTAGGACAAGTATGAAAGTAGAAGTACTTTGTAGGTGTAATGCTAGAACTACTTTGCAAGAATAAAACTAGGAGTACTTACACTACTGCAGGTTGCTGCAAACGCGACACTACGATCAGAGACCCTTCGACGAAATTGTGTGCGATGCCATAATCGCAAACGGTGGTGTAAAAAACCCGTCAAAAAAGGTGCAAAACCTTTGCGATGGACGATGCATCAAACACGGTATAGATTTTAGTTGCGTGTGTGATTCAGGGCATACGGTTCAGTTCAATTAACCATTTTCGATGAGGAGGAACAAAGAAACGAGCAGCCAGATGAAGGTGTGTGCGATGTACAGCGTACGGTTCACTCGGATGAACTGTTTGTGATTAGGCAACACAAAAGAAACGGCCAGCCAGATGAAGGTGTGCGCGATATACGGCATGCGGTTCACTCGGATGAACTATTTGCGTTGAGACAAGAGAACATAAACAGTTCAACTTCATCTGGCTTCCAGACTAAACAGTTTTCTAAGGATTCTGCTTAAGTTTTCTTTTTGCGGAGAACACTCGGATGAACAAGACGTGTGTGTTGTGCGATGGGATTGCATACAGAACATGCTTGCATAACCAAATTAAACATCCACTTACATAGGTGGCTACTACAACCATGGCATTTGCACACACCAAAGTAAACTATTAAATGCATAATTACATAGGTGGTTACTACACAATGACATTTCCACACACCAATAAAGTAAACTATATATTACATGCATGATTAACTAGCATAAACGATCATCTAATCATCATCTACTTCTTGTGACGCTTGCTCTTCTTGTGGCTCGATCCGGGCTCGTTGATTTGGGTAAGGAGGCACTTCCTCATGTCAACGATCCGCCTGTGCATCTCGTAGGATGTGTACATGCTCTTGGCCATGAACCTGAGGTGAGGTTCATCCAGTTGCCACATCCACGCCCTGTGCCAGGATAGGGGGTTGTTCTCTGGGCATCCCGCTTCATCTTTTTGTAGTAGGGTTCGACGATGGCCGAGGCGAGTTCGACCAGGGAGTCCTTCTTCGTGCTTCCCCAGACCTTGTAGTGGTCACGGATTTTGAAAAGGTTCTTGCAGGCCAAGCCCATAACACTGAGCGCTTTTACATCGTCGGTGGTTTCCACCATGGCGAACTTGTAGTCCGTGCTGTTGACAAACCTGTTGAAACAGTCGCAAGGCTCTATGGCCATGCAGTAGTGGTAGATGAGGACATGATGGCGCACGCACAACTGGGCGACGGCAACCTTCTGATCTATGCCGGGACGACCGGCGGTGTACTGGAGGTCGATGCCGACCACCTTGTACTTGTCTCCAGCAAGCAACTGCTCAACGTTGTTGATGTAGTCGTCCACCACGGCTGGGTCGATGGTGCAAACCACCGAGAGATCCGTCTCCCTAGCGTGGGTCTCCACTCTATGCTCGCCGAACTCCATTGGAGCGCCGCTGGACATCCCCTCTCTATGTGTCGTCGTGGGTGTGCTTGTTGTGTTGTGGGGCGCGATCAAAAGGTTGAAGAGACTAAGGTTATAATGGCCACGGGAATTAAAGGGGAAGCCGGACGGCCAGGAATATCGGCATGCCCTGATGGCAGTTCTAATTTGCAGCGCGTAACTCCATCGTGCCGCACGTAACTGCATCGCGTGGAAACGCGCATGGCGCAACCGCATGCATACGGGGGCCCCGACGTGATCGTGCGCACGCCCAACCATTGGCAGAGCGCACGCGCAGGGACGCGAGCAGAGCCCTCCACGGTCACCTCAACGACGAGCAACCATATATATATGCATATAGCAGTTGAACATGCAAGGAAAAGCTGTCCACAAGCCGAGCGCGCCGACGGACGCGAGCATAGCGCGCCAACGGTGGGATAAACCTTCATTCAAGCCAATCAAAATAAGACTGGAACAGACATGTCTGTACTGACCAAAGGGATCGCACATGTCTGTATTGACTGGAATGAGAATGCAATAGCAAAATAAGAATTAAGGCCACGATGATGCGATCGCAGTGGTGGTTACAGGAGACAAGAAGAAAGATGCATCCATCAACGTACGACCTCCTCCTCTTCAACTCAGTGCGCCGGCTGGGCCACCGACCGGCGGCTAAGGAGCGGCGGCTTTCACTACAAAAAAAGACACATCCGTGACATTTTGGGCCGAACGAAATTTTTTTCTGTCATACATATGACACTTCTATGACGATAATTGTGACAAAACCCGGTATCATCATATATGTGGTGGGCTCCTACTTCTATGACAAAAAATCATGACAGAAAATGGGCTTTTCGTCCTGGGCGGGCCGGAGACGCAGCTGCATGACATTTTTGGGCCGTCCATGACGAAAAAACCGTGGTAGAAGCGAGGGCGAGGAAAATTTTGGGGAGTTCCCAGTTACGGTGGGAGGTCGGGGGCCGAGCGATGCGCATTTCTCTCGTACACGTACGCGCGTGTGTGCGAGGCGTTGGCTCTAACTGAACCCGAGCGAGGCGTTGGGCTCTAACTGAACCCGAGCGATTGCACTGGAGGCTACGCGTTACTGAACCCGAGCGATCGATCGATGGCTGCTAACTGAACCCGATCGAGCGATTCCTTCGCTACTACTGCTAACTGAAGCCGATCGATGCGGCCTCTGGATGAACAGTGAGCGTTGCTGGGGGGGTTTGGATGAACAGTTCCCGGTGGGGGTGGATGAACAGGACCCCGTGGTGTTGCCTTTGGATGAATAGGACCCCGATCGATCGAGCCGGTTGGGCTGGATGAACAGGACCCCGTGGAGGGCAGGATGAACAGGACCACCCCGTGGAGGGCAGAATGAATAGTAGACGGTGGAGGGCTGGATGAACAGTAGCCCGTGGAGGGGTGGTTGAACAGGAGCCTGTGGAGAGGGCTGGTTGAATAGTAGCCGGTGGAGTAGCGCGTGGTGGAGGCTGGATGAACAGGAGCCCGTGGATGAACAGTCGCAGGTGGAGGCTGAAGGAGGTCGACGGTGGATGAACAGTAGCCCATGGAGGCTGGAGGGGGTCGACGGTGGAGATGAACAGTATCCCGTGGAGTCTCGTTTTGCGGTACGCCACACCCCTCCCGATGAACAGGACCCCCGTTTCGACCGTAGCGCTCCAACACAAGTCCGTTTCCTCCGTTTTGCGGTACGCCACACCCCCCCAATCAACAGGACCCCCATTTCGACCATAGGAGGTCCGTTTCCTCCGTTTTGCGGTACACCAGACCCCTCCTGATGAACAGGATCCCGTTTCAAATGTGGCCGGTCGAACACAAGGCCGTTTCCTCCGTTCTGTGGTACGCCAGGCCTCGTTTCCATCGGTTGTTCCGTTCAAGCCCTCCCGATGAACACGACGACGCATTCCGTTCCGACCCAGCCGGTTGGCTCCCCATGAACACGACGACGACACTGTTTCTCCGTTCCGACCCAGCCATGTACACGAGCCCTGGCCGTACGTATGCGCGAGTAGGCGTTCGAGACCCCACCCGTATGTACACATACGTGGCCATATTTTCTTTCTTGCACCCTGGCCGCTGTATGTACGTGTACATGCTACGTGCGCGCCTCTACTACGACACGTACACGCCTCTACTACGACACGTGCGCGCCTCTACATCCACCAGTATATATGTACGTACACGTTCGCGACCAGAATGACAACGCTACGTACGCTTCGACCAGGTGGGTCCCGACTGTCAGGCACTTCCTTGCCTGCAAAGATGTAGCTCATGGGTCCCAGCAGTCAGGGGGGTGAATCGTTTTTTTGCCCGGACGCACTTCCTTGCGTGCGAAGATGTAGCTAGTGGGTCCCAGCAGTCAGGGGGAAACGTTTTTTCACGAAATACAGTGGCCCTTCCGGTGGGTCCTAGCTGTCAGGTGGAGGAATAATTATTTTCCGCGTAATAAGGAGGCACTTCCTTGCTGCGGCCGTGGACCCAGCTGTCAGCCTCTCCACGTACAGTCCACGTCCGATGGAAGTCGTTCCTTGACCATGTTGACCACGCCGCGCCGAGAGCACCAGGGCGGTGGACGACGGCGAGGCCTAGGAAGGGGACGACGGGGAGCCGGGGAAGACGCGGCAGTGGAAGCCCGCGCGGAGAGGAGTACGAGAGTTCACTGGTTCGGCTGTGGTGTGAGGCTGCCGTCGCCGCAGGGCCTGGCCAGCGGTGGGAATAGTAGGAGGCGGTGAGGCCTCCGCGGTAGCATAGCCGGCCACGGGAGGCAGGAGCATGCGGCGACCGGCGCTGCTTTGGGCGGCTGGAGCAAGAAGACCAGGGGTTGAAGAAGCACTACGGTCGTTCGATGGACATCGTACAGTCACAGGAGCTAGAATCGTGCATATTGACTAAGTTGACAAAGCCCTCCGTCCCCGTCAACTTAGTAAGCCCACAAGTTAGCCTGCCACTATACTAGGTCCCAGCTAACAGGGGGAGTATTCATTTTTTTTTTTGCGTAATAAGGAGGCACTTCCTTGCGTGTGAAGATATAGCTGGTGGGTTTGAGCTGTCAGCGGCGGTAACGTTTTTTTCGCGAAATACAGAGGCCCTTTCGGTGGGTCCCTGATGTCAGGTGGAGGAATCATTATTTTGCGCATAATAAGGAGGCATTTCCTTGCTTGCGGCCGTGGACCCAGCTGTCAGCCTCTCCACGTACAGTCCACTTCAGATGCATGTCGGTCGTTGACCACGTTGACCAGGCCGCGCCGAGAGCACCAGGGCGGTGGACGACGGCGAGGCCTAGGAAGGGAATGACACGGAGGCAGGGAAGACTCGGCAGTTGTTTCCCACGCGGAGGGGAGTACGACTGTACGAGGGTTTACTGGTTCGTTTGCCGTCGCGAGAGAATAACAGCAGGTGTGGGTGACTAGAGGGATGGCTAGGCCAGCGATGGGAGTACGGTGGGGCGGTGAGGCCTGCGCGGCAGCAGAGCCGGCCGCGGGGAGGAGGGAGCAGGCAGTCCCGCTGGCGCTTGTTTGAGCGGCTGGAGCAGGAAGAGCAGAGATTGGAGAAGCACGACGGCCGTTGGATGGACATCCAACAGTCAGTGCTTGTGCGTCAACCTTTTTTAGCAAAGCCTCAAATCTGTGGAAAACAGCATACAGCCCATCTGCCATTATTTATAATAATTTCCAGCCCATTTGCTAATTATTAAGGTTTTTTTGGAGCCCATATTCTTTTTGTTAGCATTACAGGCCATATTGTGGCCACGGTTAAAAAATTATACGAAATTTTGCATATTTTGGTGCGGTCCGAACTGTTTTTAATCCAAAAATTTCGACTCACATTCAAACTAATTTCAAAAATAAATGTATATCAATATAAAATCCAACAAATTCTCCACGCATAAAAATTAATGTAATTTAAAATCTCGAAATGAAAAAAGAAGATATTTGAAACTAATTGCTGGCTTGATGTGTTTTAAAAATGTACAACCCATTTCTCATTACTGATGGGCCATTTTCTCGGCCAGCCGAATGAAAGCTCTCCTCGTCTTGAAAGATTTGCAGCCCAACAGGCCTGACAAAGCGACTTACTTGGCAAATCACAAAAAAAAACTGGGCTCGTAGCCCTTTCGTAGTCTATGCCCCTTTATTCTTAAGTGGGGGAATCCCTTGAAAGCCGGTGATCGAGTGAGTTTTTTCCAGGAAGCTAGTTCTTTAGGGCTTAAATGCGCCGCTTGTCGGCTGTGAAAAGTATACCTTTCCTTTCCCACCTGTTTTCGGTGCCTTCTTTATGCTCTTTCCTAAGGAAGCAAGAGGAAGAGTGAGGGTCAACGTTGACCACGCCGCGCCGAGAGCACCAAGGCGGTGGACGACGGCGAGGCCTAGGAAGGGGACGACGCGGAGCCGGGGAAGACGCGGCAGTGGATGCCCACGCGGAGAGGAGTACGAGGGTTCACTGGTTCGGCTGCGGTGTGAGGCCGCCGTCGCCGCAGGGCCTGGCTAGCGGTGGGAGTAGTAGGGGGCGATGAGGCCTCAACGGCAGCACAGCCGGCCATTGGAGGCAGGAGCAGGCGGTCTTCCTGGCGCTGGTTTGGGCGGCTGGTGCAAGAAGAGCAGCGATTCAAGAAGCAGCAGGACCGTTCGATTCAAATCCAACGGTTACTGCTGCTAGAATCGTTTGTTGACTAAGTTGACAAGCCCTGCGTACGCGTCAACTTAGTAGGCCCACAGGTCAGCCTCCCAACCGGTGCGCCCCAGATGTCAGTGGAGGAATCATTTTTTTTCGCGTAATAAGGAGGCAGTTTATTGCGTGCGGCCAGGCCAGCGGAGGGAGTAGGGTGGGCCGGGGAAGCCTGCGCGGCATCACAACGGGCCACAAGAGGAGGGAGCAGGCAGTCCCGCTGGCGCTAGTTTAGGCACCTGGAGCAGGAAGATCAGAGATTGAAGAAGCACGTCGGCCGTTGGATGGACATCCAACAGTCACTACTGCTAGAATCGTGTGTTCACTGACAAAGCCTTGCGTAAACAAGTTAGCCTCGAAATCTGTGGCGTGTACAACCCATTTGCTATTATTTTTATAAATTTTACTCATTTTCTAATTCATATGGAATTTATTGCAGCCCGTTTTCCATTTTTAGAATTGCTGGCCATTTTCTGGTCAGTACCAGGGTCAAAAAATTAACTAAATATGTGGGAAATTTTGAAAATTCACAAATTTTTGCTGGGGAATGAAATATTCTTGATCCAAAAATTAATAGCCATACTAAAACAAATTTAAAAATAAATTAGTACTATGTCATGTTAAATCCAATGAAATACGTATAAGATATCAGTGACGAACAAAAACAAAAAAAGAAACTTATATCCCATTTGCTATAAATTTTTTGGAATTTTCAACCCCTTTTGATATTACTTTAACAGACATTGACCATACTCTTAAGCCAGGCCGGAATGCATCTCTCCTCATCTTGAAAGATTTGCAGCCCAGTAATTCGGAGAAAACAAATAGGCCTAGCTTGGGTATTCTTCAAAAAGAAATACTGGGCTACCTATTTTCCCAAAGAACTGGTGCATGAGCATTTAGCTTTATTTATTTATTTACTTATTTATGTTTAGGGGACCATGAGCATGTACCTGGGCCGGATTCATGTGAGAGCCTCCCTTCCAGTTAATTATGGGCTTCTCTATTGGGCCTTCATCAGTGGGCTGCATGTTATCAACAAGTGGGAAATGTGTTCCGTACGAAAAATAGTATGCGCTACGTACAGTAGGGTGCACTAAAGGATCGGACCATGCAATGACTTCCAAAACATTGTGTTTGTCGTTCTAACAACACATTTATTCGACCAACAGACGAAATATACTACTGATTGTACATTGAAAACAGCAGCAGCAGCAACCAGGGCTGGGGGTGCAACAGAAGCAGTAAGCAGGCCAGAAGAGTGAAGACGCAGCTCTCTCTTCCAAACCAAACATCAGCCATCATTACAAAAGGGCTACCAAAAAAGAACAAGTGTATGCATCAAACTAAATAAAGATCCTACTACACCAAGTGTACGCATCTAACTAACTGGCTTAGTTAGACGTTACTATTTATTAAGCTATGGAGATTGGCTGACGGCTTGAACCAGATGGGTGCCTGACGGGGGAAACTCCAGCCAGCAGGTCGAAGTCTGATACTTGCGACCCTCTCTCCTACTTTGGGCTGCAGAGCGTGGCGGCACATATCAGGGTATGGTGCATGCAGAGACGCATGGTACGCTGTGTACACACAGTTTTGCCTGATGAACGAAACCGCGCTGCCATCATGATCCTTGCTGTCGGTTATCTCCTGGTTAATCGGATAATTCAGTCCGACAAACAGAGAGCGTGTACCAAGGCTACTTACCAGCCTCCAGTCAAAAATTCCTGAAGGCCCAAAGAAGCTGGGATCCTGCTCAAAGACCTTGCAGTGACTGTGATTGTATTCCGAGAAACAACACGTCCGGTACATGCGAACGATCATCAATCTTTCGCCGTCGTTTGATCGAGCCAGGAACCACCTGCAACTGCCATGCCGCTTTTCTTTGAAAGGTTCTGGGATTAGGAAGGGTAGGGACACCAGGCGGCCTACAACATCATATCAAGTTGGAGTCAAATAAAAAAGGGCTCTTGATTTAGTCAATCTTAAGAACAACATGTTATGAGCATGAATATTTTTTCAGCAAATGTTGACAGTAATATAAGCAAGCCATCATGATATCATAGGAAAGTAACATACTGCTGTAACAGCCGTTTGTAGCGATGACTGGAGTAGGCCAGCAATACGTCCAGCCATAGAAGGAGTCGACAGCATAAATGAAGCCCTTGTGTTCAATGGCATCAGAGAACCATGGAGGATGTATGATCCTGCGATGGACGTGCAGATTTATCCACTTAACGCAGTGACCTGTCAGATAGGCGAGACCGCGGTTGAAGAACGCAATTAGCCTGAAGCCTTTATAATTCACAGATCTTGTGGGCACTTGGTAGATTACAACCTTGAGCAACTCAAACTTGGTATCATGTTGGCTACTGTAAGATTCTGAGTATTCTGGGCCGCGGTGCCAAAGCAGTGCAGTGTTAATCGAAGGAAGGGGATCAATCGCCGGGTGTAGACCTCCACGAGCATCCAGCTGCCGCGACCGTCGACGAGCACCATCCAAGACGTGTTCATGCCGACCCAGTACATACCGTTAATGTAGTTGAGGCTGACGGGGATCGGATCGCAGTCAAGGGGGTTGATGCTCGCCACCCTACGATCGTTATGCTGCGTGACACGCCGTTTCTGAAGATCAGGCGGCATCAGCAAGCAAGGAGCTGGCTTAAAAAGCTCCAGCCTGAGGGCTTTGAGTAAACGGTACAGCCCCGACGAGCACGCGGCGAGCGGCATGGTACGGAGATTGTCCACACGCGAAACAATGAACTTGATTACCTCTGTGGGGAGCGAATTCCAGCCACTCTTTCGGCGGACGCTGCTCGGTTCTGCCATTGTTAGCGGGGATGGAAGATTGGACGAGATTATGTGCGGACAAAGATGGAGAAGCGAATATGTGCTGCGGGAAGTGGACAGGTGATGATGACTACAGCACGCCGCTTGACTTACAAGACACATACCAGCAGCGTAGGGTCATGTCTATGCCAGACAACTTGCTTGAGTGATCACAGTACTGGTACTCCCTACAGTGCTATGCCCTAACTTGCTTGAGTAGAGTAGTAGAGTAGGACTCTGCTCTACTACTAGCACCGGAGGAGCAGTATATTCTAATCTAAAATAGTTACAAACTTCAATGCCCGAGCGTGGAACGACTACGAACCGTGCTCAAAGACCGTGTCTACGTGGTGTTTGGACATGGTCGACAACCTCAACGCCAATGGTGCTGCTCCCGTTGCACCGTATGTGTTTCTGTCCTTCCTGTTCGAAATCGTGGTAGAATTCATGTTTCTACTCTGTATCCTACTACTATGCTAGTCCACATGATTAGTTTCATCTCTGTTATAGCCGTCATGATTTATTTTGTGCTTATTCGGATTAAATCTCGTAGTAACTTGCTCATATATTCAACTGGCGCAACGTCCCCTACAGCCACTCCCATTTCATGGACGGCCTGGTCGATGCCTCCAAGGAGCCCTTCGTCCACTGCTATGAGTGCCCGATGCCGTTTTGTGGCTCGCCGGCGGACATGGTGCATCACCTCACGGATGCGTGCAGTGGTCACTGCTGGCCCTTGACGGAGAACATCAAGTACGAGACGTGCTACCCGTTCACCATGCCGGAGTCGCTAGAGGATCACCGCCGCCTGCTAGTCTCGGAGGAGGACGGCAACATCTTCCTCTTGATCGTGGGCACCGGCGAGGCCCGCGCAGGCCGCCGCCCCATCTCTGCAATGTGCGTCAGGGGTGACGCCGCTGACGCTGACACTGACACGAGGCCGATGTACGGGTGCGTGGTCAGTGTTACTACCCCTCCGGGTCGCGTGGGCGACACCGGCCTCATCGAACAGACTTGGACTCTGGGGAGCTGGGACTATCCCGCCAATGTGGACTTGGAAAACCCATGGCCTCCTTTACCCGCCGACACGGTGCACGGGGACTCCAAGGAGGTTCACCTGGAAGTACGCATTATCAAGTTAAATGTTGATTATTAGTCTTCGCTCAATGTAATCCGCTGTCTAAGCATGCGGAGACTTCCATGCAGGATCTTGCTCTATTGGAGTATCGCACATGAATAAAAGTGTATCCGTTTATGGTTTAGTCTAGAATCTTCCATGTATGAATTTTTACTACAGTACTGGTGAAAGACTTACGATGAACCATTTCTTACATCTCCTCTGCCCGCTAGCAAGCCATCCTGATTTAATCCCTCCGTCTAGGTGTATAAGGGCATGGTTAATATTACTTAATAGTATAGCCAACTATTGACTATAAGAAAGTGCCATGTCATCTGTAGCCAACATGTATAACAATCGATACTCAAAAACTAATTCTTAAAGATCATTTCTTGCAAAGCACAATAAGTGTTATTTCTTCACAAGTTTTGGATGCAGGTTGAACAGTTGACCGCCTTTGTTTGCAAAAGATATCTTTTTATCTATTTCACCCGGATGTTTGTGAGCTCTAGAGATGAAATAATATCCGAAGAAACCTATCGATACCCGTTACACATGAGATGACCCCCACATCCTTTGTCAAAATAAACAACTCCCCGATCAATGCATTTCACTCTTCGGTGCAACGCACGGGCACCTTACTACTATAGATTAGTACGACCAAAAATTGTACTAACATTATATATAGTACGATAAATGCTGATGCATGTCACCTAAAATTATATCATTCAAAACTATGTTCAAATACGAATCTAACGATATAGTTTTTGCTGACATGCACTAACATTTTGTCAGTTAAATCTTCAGTCAAATTCAACGGGGGACTAATAAACCACGACCGATGTAGTACAAGTGTAGAGGGCGGCGCTGCACGGGAGTCTCACCTCTCACCCCGCTCGTGGCGCGGCAGTAAAGCCGTCATATCACAAAACCCAACCACTCCTAGTAATAAGTGGCCTGGTGAAATAAACGGACAAGCAACCATCACATCCCTCCGTCTTTTTTGCATTTCATCTCTCTGCATTTACTTTCTCCGGTTCATCTCGCACACTCGATCCCTAGCTACTACTCCTAGGGCCAGTTCTTTTGGCGGCTTCCCCAGCTTTTCCCACAAGACTAGTCACAATGGAGAGTAACAATAAGGCGCCTCACTCATTTATTTGGGCTTCTAAACTACTACTTCGTCCTGGTTTATTCCTCACCATTGTAATTTGTGCTAAATTTTGACCAAAGATTTAACTGGTTTATTCCTCACCATTGTAATCCCTCGTCTAGGTGTGTAAGTCATCTTACGAAAACCAAATAATCCCAAAACACTTAGGCGCGGTGCATTAACTTCTACCTCGTTTCTTGTTTCTTGACATATCAACCAATAAGAGATAAAGAGTGTGCATGCTTTTAATGACTTGAGATATCAAACACGACATGCAATGGTTAGTTCATTGCATGCAATACTATTAATTAGCAAATAAACATTAACGTTTCTCGTTCTCTCCTCCTCCTTGGTCACGGTGCACAACCTAAGATGACTTACTCACCTAGACGGATGGAGTAGTGCATGTGACATGCACTAACATTTCATTAGTTAAATTTATGATCAAAATTTGACACAGATTACAATGGGGACCAATAAACCAGGACGGAGGTAGTAGTTAGAGCATGGTTAATAGTATAGCCAGCTGCTGGCTATAAGCCAGTCCCATGTCAACTACAACCCATCTTATAGCCAACATGTACAATAATAGATCAAAAGAGTGTACTACTTTTTTATTATGTGGCCCACTTCTCATTCTCACAAAGTGCCTAGGAGCACGTGCTAGAGCTGGCTCTTCACGAAGAGCCCGCTTACCTTCTCTCTCCTCTTCTCTTTCCTCCAACTAAGCAGAAATATACTAGTTTATTTTTATAGCCCGCTGACTCAGCTCTATTGTACTCGCTCTTATGGGATTACTAATCTAGAAGCCTAAAAGAACTGGCCTCTGGTACTCCTACTAGTAGTAGTACTCAAGTTGGAATTCCAATTGCACGGCACAACTTGTTAGGCAAAAAATTCGATACAGGGTTTAGGAAGCAGTTTGGGAATTTGCATGCCTTTCCAACCAGTGAGATACTCCGTACAAAGTACGACAGAGAAATAACCATAGAGAAGGAAGCTAAAAGTAAACAATCAAACAAGCATTTTTGCATTTGTTTTGCATTGAATCGTTTCACAAGCTTGACTAGTGTTGTTTTCCTACTTTTACAAAAACCGCATCGTAATGTTAAAACGTGCATTTGCACGTACATAAGTAATAGTAGTACTCCCTCCGTCTGGGTGTATAAGTCTTCCCTCCTTCTTGGTCACGGTGCACAACCAAAGATGACTTATTGACCTGGACGGAGGGAGTAGCACAGTCTGCAAGCATATATCGAGAGAGACGTGTAGTGCGATAGTATATAGTAAAGTTTGTGCTATATGCACGTACTTGCAAAATGCGTACGAATACACAAGGTTTCCAAACTTTCCCTTTTACATACATAATTAAGGACGCTAAAAATTCCTGAACGTTCGGGATTTATCATTTGCGTCCCAAAACTAATCAGATCGCCTTACGAAACAAAATTTATACTCCCCCTAAAAGCCACAGCGCTCACAGGAGCGCTTGCGGCACGCCACGAGTGCCCTGGTGCGCGGCCGTTTCGTAGCACGCTGACACAACGCCTCTTCCTCAGCCTCGCAACTCCCGAGGTGCTGATTGGCGGCTTGCCGGCGGGCGAGCGCGATCTCACCGGTGTGGTGATCCGCCGCCAACAGGTACTCCTCCTCACTGGAAGCGTGTACCCGGTCCACGTACCGCCAAGCATAGATGAGGCGCTTGGGCCCGACTGCACTCAGGTCGTCGGCACGGGCGTCCTCCGCCACCCTCACGGCCCTCGCACGAACCTTCTGCCAAAGAGCCAATTGCCTGACTCTCTCGGACGCGACATAGGCCTCCCAGGCAGCTTGTTCCGTGGTGCGCTTCTTTTCCTCGGCCTTCTTCTCCGCCTCTATTTTGGCGCGCTCTGCTGGAGGCAAAGCCTCCCACATGGCGACATCCATTTCTTTCCAAAGCACCTCAAGGCTGGGGGGCTCGGCGGGCGGTGCGGCGTTCTTCTCGTAGCGGGGAGCCGAAGCGTCCTCCGGCGCGCGTGCTGGCGAGATGGGGAACGCCGACGCGTCCACCTCGACGCGTCATGGCGAGGAGCGGAACGCCGACGCGTCCTCCTCGACTAGTGGCGGCGAGGAACGGAACGGCGACACGTCGCGTCGCGGCGAGGAGCGGAACACCGACGCGTCCTCCTCGACTAGTGGCGGCGAGGAACGGAACGACGACGCGTCGCGTAGCGGCGATGAGCGGAACACCGACGCGTCCTCCTCGACTAGTGGCGGCGAGGAACGGAACAGCAACGCGTGACCGTCCGCGCGGTGCAGCGAGGGGCTCCTAGGGCTTGGGAGGGGCGATGCCATGGTGGTCGACGTGAGAGGGAGGGGGAGGAGATAGCGATGAACGTGAACGTGAGGGGGAGGAGATACCGATGTCGTGGGAGGCGCAGTATTTATAGCGAGCAATGGCACACCTACGTAAGATATGGACTGAGCTGCACTGACTTAACTGCAGGTCCAGTTGCGTCACTGACATGTGGGCCAGACCCCTCTTGGGCCCATATGTCAGTGACCCAATGCACCTGCAGTTAAGTAACAACTACGTGGGCATATTTGTTGGAGTAAATTACGGGGGAGCGAAGGGGTGGAAATATTGCTGGTCACAATGGATTGGACGAGCGTGGGGGGAGGAGAGTCATGCATGCAGATTTTTTCACACGGGGTGGAGTGGTGGGACCGCCAGAGGGAGAAGGAGAGTTTGGCAGGCATATTGTTTCCACACATGGAGAGGAAAAGATTTGGAGACGAATGGGCTTCCTGCAGGTATGGGGAACGTTGCATAATAAGTCATCTTGCATGCCGGGCTAGGTATAGTCTCAAGTCATTAAAAACATACATGCCCCACACATGTTCATATTTCAAGGTGCACTAAATTATTGCATGCGATGATTAAGGCTGGCCATAATGGTGGTATCTTAGCTGGTATCATGCACACGGGAATAGCAAACATGCTGATGTGGCAAAGAATTAAAGAAGAGAGGGGGGTTAGAGTAACTAGTGTTCATGCATGCATTGGTAAACACACTTTTTTGTGAAGAATGACAGCACTAGTTGAGTACTTTTGCAGACTTCAAAAACTATTCCACCGCCTCTACTATCTTGCTAAGAGTAGGTGAAATTTTTGAATCGAGCCCTTTAAACTAGAAGGGAGGTAGTGGTACTCTAAGGCTGGTCATAGTGGGGAGTAACTTAGACTAGTAACATGCATATGTTACTAGTCTATGTTACTACCTCTATAGTGCATAGTATCATAGATTAGTATCATAGGTGGTCTCATTTATTGCCATGCATGACACATAGTAGCATCACATTTATTATGTTACGGTATCTACCTATGTTACTATAATCATCTCTCTCTTATACTCATTATAATCAGTATTGTAGATATTGATATTTTTAGTATAAATTTGGTCGTGGGATTTCATTGATGCCTGTCAAAGCGTGGAGGAAGAGGAGCTTAGGGCTTGCATTGCCGGTCTCTACATAGGTATTTCTCTTCATAATCCTGTAATTTTAGAGACTGATTGCGCTTTTGTGGTAGCGTCTCTTGCATCGGGGGACTATGAGAGGTCTACTATGCGTGACCTGAAGATGAAAGCGTTGAGCATCTCGAAGTTGATCAACAATCTTCAATTGTCAAAGATTTGCCGTTCGGCCAATAAGGTGGCACACTTAATCGCTAAGTATAGCTTTGACAATAGATTAGATGATATTCTTGTAAATAACGTACCACCCTGTGTGGTGAATATTGTATCGAATGAGTGTACTGGTGTGGCTGGTTAATTAATATAAGGAGGTGTTCAAAAAAAGTATAAATTTGGTCAAACACTTTGCAAACGGTTGACGGGAGTAAAAAGGACCAGAGGGAGTATCATGCATGCAGAGTAGGCAAAAAAATTGCTTGTCTAAAAAAAGGCAAAAAGAATTGCTCATTTATAGCCGGTCGAAGTCTCAAAGGGCGCGACCGCGCGAGGGAGGCGAAGGTCGTGGGAGGCGCGACATTTGACGGAATTAAGTGAAGTTATATCCATGCGCCGGCATGGCGTGCGAACAGGCAGAAGCTATACCGTCAGGCCTACGATCTGGGTCTAGTAGACATGACATCTAATGGGTCCCGCATAGTTCTCGAGAACTCTTTGGGGGCTTGCAGCCGTTTATCCATCGGGCAAGCCAGCAACCCCACGCCGTTCGCACGCCCTACTCGTCCCCGTCTTCTACCTTACAACAGTTCGCTCCCAGTCGTCCCGTCCTTTGACATTAGTTCGCTCCCAGTTTTTTTTGCGGGGTACAACAGTTCAACTTCTCCTAACCCTCCTCCAAAATCCATGGCCTCCCAAATCTCCATGGTCGCCGCTGAGTACCAGGTTAGAGCCATCACCGGCAATGAGTTCATCGTCATCTACACACGTGGATCCGAGACGGTGAAAGCATGGCTTGCTCGCTTCCTACGCATGTTCAACAGTTCAACGGATGAGTGGGTCGCTGGGCTAGATGTTGAGTACACCACAGTCCTGGGACAAGAGAAGGATCTAAAGGACGAAGAGAGGAAGAAGCCCGCCGTGATCCAGGTTTGCGTACATAACGTTTGCTTGGTCTACCACATATGCCATGCCGACGTTGAGTGCCAGGATTTTAAGAACTTCCTCAAGGACAAAAGAGTGAAATTCGTTACTGTAGGCTTTAAGAACGACAGGGATGTCCTGTGTCGGATAGGTCTCGTTGTAGGCCAGCCCTTCGATCTCCAGAAGGCAAGCCTAGTGTCCTCCTCTCAACCTTCAATGCTGACCCTGGCAGCAGCCATGATCGATCCTTCGTACGCTAAACTGAAGAAACCTCATCACGAGTTTCATCATGCATGGGAGTCGAAGACATTAGATGAAGATCACATCCTGTACGCAGCAATGGATGCCTACCTTTGTTTAAATATCTACAAGGGTTGGATGAAGAAGCAGAGCCCAATGTCCGGTTCAAGCAAAGAAGCGTCGGCGAAGAGGAAGAGGAAGAGGGACGAGGACGAAGTCGAGGACGTGGACTCGGACTTCGAGTAGGTGGCAGTGCCGTCGCTCATGCTGGTTCTACTGCAGTGTCAAGCGGACTAGTTGCTTAGTTTATTTTCAAGGGTGTGTTGTGCTGAGGCCCCAGCAGAACTATGTTTATGTTCTTTCTCGTTATTTGAACTCTTTAGTACGTATAGTAGTACTAGTACTATGTCTTACTACTGTTCTTCTTGCAGTTGGTACTACTGCTCGTATCTTCGTGTTCCTACTGTACTTAATACGTTCGTACTAGTAGTATAATTTGGGTCAGTCGATTTGTGAAAGAAGTTCGACGGAGCGCAGGAAGAAGATGACAGAAGAGGTGGAAGAAGCCCTTCTAGCCATCCATGTTGCATCAAACGGCTCACATGAGTCGACTGACCCAAATTGCTCCTTCAGATTGCAGGATCCACGTGGCATTCAAGGTCTCGAAGGTAGATTCCGCGTCTACACCCGGTTTGCGGGCTCGACGCGCGCGCGACCGGCTTCCGCCGCGACAGCCACCATGCGCGCCTCCTCCGCGCGAGCGGAGACGACAATGACACGCTAGTTCCTCCTCGCCGGCGTGCTGGAGCACGCGCTCGTCCTCCTCTTCGTACGCTGCGTGCATAGACACGGCTCCACCAGCTGCTCGCGTGCTTGGCAGTGCGGCGACATCGCGAGGAGGGACTGCAGACGACGTGAGCGGGCGAGCCTTCGGCTTCATGGCACAGGGATGGCGGCGACACGGCGGTGATGGGCGAGAAATTGTTGGCCGGAGCAGGCGGGCGCCGGCATGCGCAACGACGGCGGCGGCATATTGATGAGTGCGCGTGTGGGAGCTTACTTTAGTTTTATATATAAGGTTGGTCAAACTTAAAAGAAAACCGTACTAGTACACGTAAACATTAGACTTAGGCAGCGCTTTTATTAGTTAGTACCACAGCCACGATACAGAATCCTGTGCAAGCGCGTGAACCGCGGCCGCGCGGTCGATCGAACGGTGCGTCACCGTGTCGCACTCGAAGGACATCCACCGAACCTTTTTGTGTGTGTGAAAACAATCCTCGAATATTACTCAACTTTTTTTTCCTCTGAAAGTTCTTGACGCTGCAATATTTCCATATATTTGAATTTAGCCGTAGTTTTTTTAATACTGATTTTGTGTGTGTGACTGAGAGAGAACATGTGTATGTGTTCATATGTGTGTTGTGGCGGAAGGGCAATCTGGAGACGGTGTGCGTGTGATACAGACATAGAGAGGTGTGAATGTGCAAATGATCATGCATGAGTGAGACATAGACAGATGCCGATACGTTGTGTATACATGAGAGAACGGTCTTCTAGTTTACTTTGTGTGTGTGTGTGTGTATGTGAGTTTGAGCATGTTGTGAAGTACTATAGACCTTGTATACATCTTGGGATTCGACAATGATTGTAACTATTGAATTGTATAGACCATTACATTCGAAGTCAATAGCCTAATATATTTATTTCACAATTTCAACAAATGATTAGTTCACTACAAACTAAGAAAACAAATGTGTACTCCCTCCGTTTTTATTTAAGTCCGCGTATTAGCATTGGTCAAAGTCAAGTTTTGTAAACTCTCAGAAAGCTTATAACAAAAAATATTAACATATACAATAACAAATAAATACCATTAGATTCATTATTGAATGTACTTTCACATCATACATATTTGTTATGGTAAATGTTTATGTTTTTCTATAAACTTGGTCAAACTTTAGGAAGTTTGACTTTGGTCAAACCTCATATGCAGAGTTTACTACTACTACTCGCTAGTTGCTTAGTCGAATCACTCAACACGCCACACGGGGAGTCCAGTGTCACAAAATTTTGAGGTCGGCGGGAAAATCTCCCGCGACCCTTATTCGAGTAGTGGGAAGTTACCATCATAGCCTTCGGAACAGGCCTACGGATGACGCTTGGTAGGGGGCTGTTTTCGTAACTTCAGGTTCACCCTACCCAGCCAACCCCACCCCGGCACCCAGAGTAGTACACCTGAATACTCCCCATTTTCTATCCCCACCGCAAAATAGACTTCTCCACGGCACCGCAGCCTTCGTGCTCCTCCCCTTTACATCGGCGCACTCGTCCACCACAGCGCATCTGCCTCATCAATGACCTCGTACGCCGCACTGGAGCCGGTCCACCGTCGTCGTCGTACACGGAGCCTCTTCCCCGGCATCGTCTTCCACGGTCTCGGATCTGCTTCCCGGAAGCCGCTGCCAAGCGCAGAAGTACCACCGTCATGGACAATGAACTGACTCCCGTTGCCGACCATGAGTCATAGAGGCCGCCGCGACCATCGTTCTCCTCCTCGATTGGTAATGTGTGTATTGAATCACTTAGCAGTACATGTGCAGTTCCAATTTTGTTCATACCTACCCTTCAAATTTCCTGGGTGCTATTGTTCCCGTAAAACTAATTGGTTATAGCCTCCATTGTCCATTCATAATATCAGCTTGTAATTGTGCGTCGCTCCTGTATCGCGCTTTGCTTGGGTAGGTTTTTCATCTGCAACCAGTAGTGTGGCAAATGATGGAAAGGTTTTTAGAACTAGCAAGATGCCCATGTGTTGCACGCATCAAGATGCATTTGTATGAGTAGTTTATCTTGTGGGAGAAAAGGATGAACGAGGGAAGGCCTTATTTGCAAATCTAGAGAGGGGTATGGGTATCTTTTTGCAAAATTCCCATTTGTTTCCTTCCTATCTGTCAGATATAAATTGGACGACCTATATTACAAGAAAAAAAGTATAGAAAAAAGTAGATAGTAAAGGAAGGAGAGATAAATATTAAATATAAAATAAATATAACACTAGAGAAGAGAGTAGAGATAGCAGAGACGTCGGGAAAGGATCGCGCGCGCGCGGGAAAAAGCGGTCGGGCTTGCGTTAGTTTTGGCGCGCGGCGTCCGACGCGCTTTATAAAATCCAACGCCCTCCCACCACTCTGTGCCTTGCCACCGCTCTCTCCCCGCTCTGTGCCTCGCCACCGCTCTCTCCCCACTCTTTTTCGCCTCGCCGCCGCCGCGCCACCATGCCGCCGCGTCGCCGGGAAACTTGGGGATACCGCGGCGTCCGCGCGCGCCCCTCCGGCGGCTTCTCCGCCGAGATCCGGTTCCGCGGGATGCGCCTCGGCCTCAACAATTTCGACACCGCCAATGAGGCCGCCCGCGCGTACGATGCGGCGGTGTGGCGCCTCCGGTGGCCTCATAGAACATTGAACTTCCCCAACGTGCCGACGCGGGAGCGGGCGCAGGAGCTCGCGCCTCTGCCGCGGCTTAGCACCGACGAGGATCGTCGCGACAACCGGAGGCGGGAGCACCGTCTCGGCATCGCCGAGATGGACGAGGAAGCCATGGCGCTGTGGCGCCAACGCTTCCCGCAGGACATCATCAAAGTGCGCGAGTTCTACGCGCAAAGGAGGGCGTTGAGGGATAAGAGGAGGGCGGAGCGAGCCGCCTATCGCGAGGACAAGCGTAGGCGAAAAGCGGACGCTCAATTCAACATGAGGCTAGGAGCAGCGTCGCCCTGGGAATCCGACGACGATCGGTATCTTCACGCCTACAGTCAGACGTCGGAGGAGGACATCACCGAGGAGGAGTCGGACGACGAGGAGTAGTTGAATTATCTTTTTTTATCTATCTATGTTGAGAACTATCCTCTACTCTCTAGTATCTACTTCTCGATCTCAGCACTGTAAACGCTTTTTTAAAGCGCCGCGCGTTGCGATTCTGTTGGAGATGCTCTAACATGGCAGACGAGTGCTTTAATGTTGCCCACAAGATGCGCGAGTATTACTAGTAGTATATTTTTCTTGCCATGTTGAGATTTTAAAACCACGAGTGCGAACATGTAGAGGAGCAATGAAGACCAAACACGGGATATTCGGGACATCTTCATGGAGCGTGGCAAGTTAAAGAGGAGCTGCACCGAACCTGTAAAACGAGCTTTGGTAAGTAACACCCTTTCAGTTACTTTAGTGTAGCCTCGTGTTCTTCGATGTGTATATGTTGTAGTTTCTGTTTCTCTTAAGCGTGGTGTTCTTCGATGTGTAATAAGAAGAGTCTTAATCGTCCCAATGCTTTCGTTTTTAGCTTGATGTAGGAAGTGGGTGTTCTCACCTTGTAGTCTGTTTTTATTTTTTTCCTTTTGAATTCACTTCTCCGAGTTCTGTTTATCTGGCTTCTACTAAATGGATCTAGGTTGCTCTGAGTATTGATCTAAAAAAGAAGTAACTTCATGTCAGGATGCAGTTCCTGCGAGGAGGGTGTTGGGCAACGTAGTAATTTCAAAAAAATTCCTACGCACACGCAAGATCATGGTGATGCATAGCAACGAGAGGGGAGAGTGTTGTCAACGTACCCTCGTAGACCGACAGCGGAAGCGTTATCACAACGCGGTTGATGTAGTCGTACGTCTTCATGATCCGACCGATCAAGTACCGAATGCACGGCACCTCCGAGTTCTACACACGTTCAGCTCGATGACGTCCCTCGAACTCCGATCCAGCCGAGTGTTGAGGGAGAGTTTCATCAGCACGACGGCGTGGTGACGATGATGATGTTCCACCGACGCAGGGCTTCGCCTAAGCTCCGCAACGGTATTATCGAGGTGTAATATGGTGGAGGGGGGCACCGCACACGGCTAAAATATCGTATATCAAGTGTGTCCATGGGGTGCCCCCTGCCCCCGTATATAAAGGAGCAAGGGGAGAGGGCCGGCCAAGGGGAGGTGGCGCGCCCAAGGGGGGAGTCCTACTCCCACCGGGAGTAGGACTCCTCCTTTCCTTGTGGGAGTAGGAGAAGGGAAGGGGGAAGGAGAAAGAAGGAAGGGGGCGCACCCCTGCCTAGTCCAATTCGGACTAGCCCATGTGGAGGGGTGCGGCCACCCTTTGGGTCTTTCTCTCCTTTTCCCGTATGGCCCATTAAGACCCAATACGAATTCCCGTAACTCTCCGGTACTCCAAAAAATACCCGAATCACTCGGAACCTTTCCGAAGTCCGAATATAGTCGTCCAATATATCGATTTTTACGTCTCGGCCATTTCGAGACTCCTCATCATATCCCCGATCTCATCTGGGACTCCGAAATCCTTCGGTACATCAAAACTCAATAAAACTGTTATCGTAACGTTAAGCGTGCGGACCCTTCGG
Organism: Aegilops tauschii subsp. strangulata; assembly: GCF_002575655.3. Lineage (NCBI taxonomy): Eukaryota > Viridiplantae > Streptophyta > Magnoliopsida > Poales > Poaceae > Aegilops > Aegilops tauschii. The sequence goes on from NC_053036.3 coordinate 285,169,082, forward strand.
GTTCTAGAACTATGTAGACATGACTGAGACACTTCTCTGGTCAATAACCAATAGCGGGACCTGGATGCCCATATTGGCTCCCACATATTCTACGAGGATCTTTATCGGTCAGACCGCATAACAACATACGTTGTTCCCTTTGTCATCGGTATGTTACTTGCCCGAGATTCGATCGTCGGTATCTCGATACCTAGTTCAATCTCGTTACTGGCAAGTCTCTTTACTCGTTCCGTAATACATCATCCCGCAACTAACTCATTAGTCACAATGCTTGCAAGGCTTATAGTGATGTGCATTACCGAGTGGGCCCCGAGATACCTCTCCGACAATCGGAGTGACAAATCCTAATCTCGAAATACGTCAACCCAACAAGTACCTTTGGAGACACCTGTAGAGCACCTTTATAATCACCCATTTACGTTGTGACGTTTGGTAGCACACAAAGTGTTCCTCCGGTAAACGGGAGTTGCTTAATCTCATAGTCATAGGAACATGTATAAGTCATGAAGAAAGCAATAGCAACATACTAAACGATCGTGTGCTAAGCTAACGGAATGGGTCAAGTAAATCACGTCATTCTCCTAGTGAGGTGATCCCGTTAATCAAATGACAACTCATGTCTATGGCTAGGAAACATAACCATCTTTGATTAACGAGCTAGTCAAGTAGAGGCATACTAGTGACCCTCTGTTTGTCTATGTTTTCACACATGTATTATGTTTCCGATTAATACAATTCTAGCATGAATAATAAACATTTATCATGATATAAGGAAATATATAATACTTTATTATTGCCTCTAGGGCATATTTCCTTCAGTCTCCCACTTGCACTAGAGTCAATAATCTAGTTCACATCGCCATGTGATTTAACATCAATAATTCACATCACCATGTGATTAACACCCATAGTCCACATCTCTATGTGACCAACACTCAAAGGGTTTACTAGAGTCAATAATCTAGTTCACATCGCTATGTGATTAACACCCCAAGAGTACTAAGGTGTGATCATGTTTTGATTGTGAGATAATTTTAGTCAATGGGTCTGTCACATTCAGATCCGTAAGTATTTTGCAAATTTCTATGTCTACAATGCTCTGCATGGAGCTACTCTAGCTAATTGCTCCCACTTTCAATATGTATCTAGACCGAGACTTAGAGTCATCTAGATTTAGTGTCAAAACTTGCATCGACATAACCTTTACGACGAACCTTTTGTCACTTCCATAATCGAGAAACATATCCTTATTCCACTAAGGATAATTTTGACCGCTGTCCAGTGATCTACTCCTAGATCACTATTGTACTCCCTTGCCAAAATCAGTGTAGGGTATACAATAGATCTGGTACACAGCATGGCATACTTTATAGAACCTATGGCCAAGGCATAGGGAATGACTTTCATTCTTTTTCTATATTTTTCCGTGGTCGGGCTTTGAGTCTTTACTCAATTTCACACCTTGTAACACAGGCAAGAACTCTTTCTTTGACTGTTCTATTTTGAACTACTTCAAAATCTTGTTAAGGTATGTACTCATTGAAAAACTTATCAAGCGTCTTCATCTATCTCTATAGATCTTGATGCTCAATATGTAAGCAGCTTCACCAAGGTCTTTCTTTGAAAAACTCCTTTCAAACACTACTTTATGCTTTGTAGAATAATCTTACATTATTTCTGATCAACAATATGTCATTCACATATACTTATCAGAAATGCTGTAGTGCTCCCACTCACTTTCTTGTAAATACAGGCTTCATCGCAAGTCTGTATAAAACTATATCCTTTGATCAACTTATCAAAGCGTATATTCCAACTCCGAGATGCTTGTGCCAGTCCATAGATGGATCGCTGGAGCTTACATATTTTGTTAGCACTTTTAGGATTGACAAAACCTCCTGGTTGCATCATATACAACTCTTCTTTAATAAATCCATTAAGGAATGTAGTTTTGTTTATCCATTTGCCAGATTTCATAAAATGCGGCAATTGCTAATATGATTCAGACAGACTTTAAGCATAGATACGAGTGAGAAACTCTCTCATCGTATTCAACACCTTGAACTTGTCGAAAACCTTTTGCGACAAATCTAGCTTTGTAGATAGTGACACTACTATCAGCGTCCGTCTTCCTCTTGAAGATCCATTTAATCTCAATGGCTTGCCGATCATTGGGCAAGTCAATCAAAGTCCATACTTTGTTCTCATATATGGATCTTATCTCAGATTTCATGGCCTCAAGCCATTTCGCGGAATCTGGGCTCACCATCGCTTCTTCATAGTTCATAGGTTTGTCATGGTCTAGTAACATAACCTCCAGAACAGGATTACCGTACCACTCTGGTATGGATCTTACTCTGGTTGACCTACGAGGTTCAGTAATAACTTGATCTGAAGTTCCATGATCATCATCATTAACTTCCTCACTAATTGGTGTAGGAGTCACAGGAACAGATTTCTGTGATGAACTACTTTCCAATAAGGGAGCAGGTAGAGTTACCTCATCAAGTTCTACTTTCCTCCCACTCACTTCTTTCGAGAGAAACTCCTTCTCTAGAAAGGATCCATACTAAGCAACGAATGTCTTGCCTTCGGATCTGTGATAGAAGGTGTACCCAACTGTCTCCTTTGGGTATCCTATGAAGACACATTTCTCCGATTTGGGTTTGAGCTTATCAGGATGAAACATTTTCACATAAGCATCGCAACCCCAAAATTTAAGAAACGACAACTTTGGTTTCTTGCCAAACCACAGTTCATAAGGCATCGTCTCCACGGATTTTGATGGTGCCCTATTTAACGTGAATGTAGCTGTCTCTAATGCATAACCCCAAAACGATAGTGGTAAATTGGTAAGAGACATCATAGATTGCACTATATCCAATAAAGTACGGTTATGACGTTCGGACACACCATTATGCTGTGGTGTTCCAGGTGGCGTGAGTAGTGAAACTATTTCACATTGTTTTAACTCAAGGCCAAACTCGTAACTCAAATACTCTTCTCTACGATCAGATCGTAGAAACTTTATTTTTCTTGTTACGATGATTTTCCACTTCACTCTGAAATTATATGAACTTTTCAAATGTTTCAGACTTATGTTTTATTAAGTAGATATACCCATATCTGCTCAAATCATCTGTGAAGGTGAGAAAATAACGATATCCGCCACGAGCCTCAATATTCATTGGACCACATACATCTGTATGTATGATTTCCAACAAATCTGTTGCTCTCTCCATAGTTTCGGAGAACGGCGTTTTAGTCATCTTGCCCATGAGGCACGGTTCGCAAGCATCAAGTGATTCATAATCAAGTGATTCCAAAATCCCATCAGTATGGAGTTTCTTCATGCGCTTTACACCAATATGACCTAAACGGCAGTGCCACAAATAAGTTGCACTATCATTATTAACTTTGCATCTTTTGGCTTCATTATTATGAATATGTGTATCACTACGATCGAGATCCAACAAACCATTTTCGTTGGTGTGTATGACCATAGAAGGTTTTATTCATGTAAAAAGAATAACAATTATTCTCTAATTTAAATGAATAACCGTATTGCAACAAACATGATCAAATCATATTCATGCTCAACGCAAACACCAAATAACACTTATTTAGTTTCAACACTAATCCCGAAAGTATAGGGAGTGCGCGATGATCATATCAATCTTGGAACTACTTCCAACACACATCGTCACCTCGCCTTTTACTAGTCTCTGTTTATTCTGCAACTCCCATTTCGAGTTACTACTTTAGCAACTGAACCAGTATCAAATACCGAGGGGTTGCTATAAACACTAGTAAAGTACACATCAATAACATGTATATCCAATATACCTTTGTTCACTTTGCCATCCTTCTTATCCACCAAATAGTTGGGGTAGTTCCGCTTCTAGTGACCAGTCCCTTTGCAGTAGAAGCACTTAGTCTCAGGATTAGGACCAGACTTAGGCTTCTTCACTTGAGCAGCAACTTGCTTGCCGTTCTTCTCGAAGTTCCCCTTCTATCCCTTTGCCCTTTTCTTGAAACTAGTGGTCTTGTTAACCATCAACACTTGATTCTCTTTCTTGATTTCTACCTTCGTCGATTTCAGCATCGCGAAGAGCTCGGGAATTACTTTCGTCATCCCTTACATACTATAGTTCATCACGAAGTTCTACTAACTTTGGTGATGGTGACTAGAGAATTCTGTCAATCACTATTTTATCTGGAAGATTAACTCCCACTTGATTCAAGTGATTGTAGTACCCAGACAATCTGAGCACATGCTCACTAGTTGAGCGATTCTCCTCCATCTTTTAGCTATAGAACTTGTTGGAGACTTCATATCTCTCAACTCGGGTATTTGCTTGAAATATTAACTTCAACTCCTGGAACATCTCATATGGTCCATGACGTTCAAAACGTCTTTGAAGTCCCGATTCTAAGCCGTTAAGCATGGTGCACTAAACTATCAAGTAGTCATCATATTGAGCTAGCCAAACGTTCATAACGTCTGCATCTGCTCCTGAAATAGGTCTGTCACCTAGCGGTGCATCAAGGACATAATTTTTCTGTGCAGCAATGAGGATAATCCTCAGATCACGGATCCAATCCGCATCTTTGCTACTAACATCTTTCAACATAATTTTTTCTCTAGGAACATATCAAAAATAAACACAGGGAAGCAACAACGCGAGCTATTGATCTATAACATAATTTGCAAAATACTATCAGGACTAAGTTCATGATAAATTTAAGTTCAATTAATCATATTACTTAAGAACTCCCACTTAGATAGACATCCCTCTAATCATCTAAGTGATTATGTGATCCAAATCAACTAAACCATGTCCGATCATCACGTGAGATGGAGTAGTTTCAATGGTGAACATCACTATGTTGATCATATCTACTATATGATTCACGCTCGACCTTTCGGTCTCCGTGTTCCGAGGCCATATCTGCATATGCTAGGCTCGTCAAGTTTAACCTGAGTATTCCGCGTGTGCAACTGTTTTGCACCCATTGTATTTGAACGTAGAGCCTATCACACCCGATCATCACGTGGTGTCTCAGCACGAAGAACTTTCGCAACGGTGCATACTCAGGGAGAACACTTTTATCTTGAAATTTTAGTGAGAGATCATCTTATAATGCTACCGTCAATCAAAGCAAGATAAGATGCATAAAGGATTAACATCACATGCAATCAATATAAGTGATATGATATGGCCATCATCATCTTGTGCTTGTGATCTCCATCTCCGAAGCACCGTGCTTGTGATCTCCATCTCCGAAGCACCGTCATGATCACCATCGTCACCGGCGCGACACCTTGATCTCCATCGTAGTATCGTTGTCGTCTCGCCAACTTATTGCTTTTACGACTATCGCTACCGCTTAGTGATAAAGTAAAACTATTACATGGCGATTGCATTTCATACAATAAAGCGACAACCATATGGCTCCTGCCAGTTGCCGATAACTCGGTTACAAAACATGATCATCTCATACAACAAATTATATCACATCATGTCTTGACCATATCACATCACAACATGCCCTGTAAAAACAAGTTAGACGTCCTCTATTTTGTTGTCGCAAGTTTTACGTGGCTGCTACGGGCTTAGCAAGAACCGTTCTTACCTACGCATCAAAACCACAACGATAGTTTCTCAAGTTGGTGTTGTTTTAACCTTCGCAAGGACCGGGCGTAGCCACACTCGGTTCAACTAAAGTGAGAGAGACAGACACCCGCCGGTCACCTTTAAGCAACGAGTGCTCGCAACGGTGAAACCAGTCTCGCGTAAGCGTACGCGTAATGTCGGTCCGGGCCGCTTCATCTCACAATACCGCTGAACCAAAGTATGACATGCTGGTAAGCAGTATGACTTATATCGCCCACAACTCACTTGTGTTCTACTCGTGCATAGCATCAACGCATAAAACCAGGCTCTGATACCACTGTTGGGCAACGTAGTAATTTCAAAAAATTTCCTACGCACAAGCAAGATCATGGTGATGCATAGCAACGAGAGGGGAGAGTGTTGTCCACGTACCCTCGTAGACCGACAGGGGAAGCGTTATCACAACGCGGTTGATGTAGTCGTACGTCTTCACGATCGGACCGATCAAGTACCGAACGCACGGCACCTCTGAGTTCTACACACGTTCAGCTCGATGACGTCCCTCGAACTCCGATCCAGCCGAGTGTTGAGGGAGAGTTTCGTTAGCACGACGGCGTGGTGACGATGATGATGTTCCACCGACGCAGGGCTTTGCCTAAGCTCCGCAACGGTATTATCGAGGTGTAATATGGTGGAGGGGGGCACCGCACACGGCTAAAATATCGTATATCAAGTGTGTCCATGGGGTGCCCCCTGCCCCGTATATAAAGGAGCAAGGGGAGAGGGCCGGCCAAGGGGAGGTGGCGCGCCCAAGGGGGGAGTCCTACTCCCACCAGGAGTAGGACTCCTCCTTTCCTTGTGGGAGTAGGAGAAGGGAAGGGGGAAGGAGAAAGAAGGAAGGGGGCACCCCCCTCCCTAGTCCAATTCGGACTAGCCCATGGGGAGGGGTGCGGCCACCCTTTGGGGTCTTTCTCTCCTCTCCCGTATGGCCCGTTAAGGCCCAATACAAATTCCCGTAACTCTCCGGTACTCCGAAAAATACCCGAATCACTCGGAACCTTTCCGAAGTCCGAATATAGTCGTCCAATATATCGATTTTTACGTCTCGTCCATTTCGAGACTCTTCGTCATATCCCCGATCTCATATGGTACTCCAAACTCCTTCGGTACATCAAAACTCAATAAAACTATCATCGTAACGTTAAGCGTGCGGACCCTTCGGGTTCTAGAACTATGTAGACATGACTGAGACACTTCTCTGGTCAATAACCAATAGCGGGACCTGATGCCCATATGGGCTCCCACATATTCTACGAAGATCTTTATCGGCCAGACCGCATAACAATATACGTTGTTCCCTTTGTCATCGGTATGTTACTTGCCCGAGATTCGATCGCCGGTATCTCGATACCTAATTCAATCTCGTTACTGGCAAGTCTCTTTACTCGTTCCGTAATACATCATCCCACAACTAACTCATTAGTCACAATGCTTGCAAGGCTTATAGTGATGTGCATTACCGAGTGGGCCCAGAGATACCTCTCCGACAATCGGAGTGACAAATCCTAATCTCGAAATACGCCAACCCAACAAGTACCTTTGGAGACACCTGTAGAGCACATTTATAATCACCCATTTACGTTGTGACGTTTGGTAGCACACAAAGTGTTCCTCCGGTAAACGGGAGTTGCATAATCTCATAGTCATAGGAACATGTATAAGTCATGAAGAAAGCAATAGCAACATACTAAACGATCGTGTGCTAAGCTAACGGAATGGGTCAAGTCAATCACGTCATTCTCCTAATGAGGTGATCCTGTTAGTCAAATGACAACTCATGTCTATGGCTAGGAAACATAACCATCTTTGATTAACGAGCTAGTCAAGTAGAGGCATACTAGTGACACTCTGTTTGTCTATGTTTTCTCACATGTATTATGTTTCCGGTTAATACAATTCTAGCATGAATAATAAACATTTATCATGATATAAGGAAATATATAATACTTTATTATTGCCTCTAGGGCATATTTCCTTCAGAGGGAAGTATGGTCAACCCCGAGATCATGTTTCCAAAATGAGGCTGGATTACACACAAGGTGCCAGTTCCCTAATGATGCTGGATTAGACACAAGGTGCAAATTCCCAGATGATGTTGGATTACACACAAGCCAGGTGGAGTCGTGAGCTGTTCGTGTCCTCGTGGCATTAGTAAAGGCTGAAAGAAAGCGTGCAGCAGCCCTTGAGAATGTAGCTGAGTTCCTGAAGAAGCAAAAAGAGCAATCAGATGCTCTCTTCACCCAAGCCAAAGAAGAGATGGAAGAAGCCAGAAATAAGCTAGCAGAGGCAGAGCAGGCTAGGCATCTCCTGCTATCTAAAACTATTGTCAATACAAAATTTCCTTCATAATAGCTAGGTTCAAATGTTTATCCAGTCAACATGCCTGTTGTGATGTCCGTGCATCTACTGATGTGGCACAAAATGTTTTTTTCGGGTCATGTAATAACAGCAATTACTTTCCAAACAATAACAGACGAAGCATTGGACATTGTATAGTTCACGCGCAAGCCCGACATTCCAAGTTCAACTTCCACATCAAACTCATGTTCACAGATATCTGCACATTCATACATAATGTCCACAACCATGATTCACTTCAAAGCCAGAAAAAATGTGAGGAGAGTTATAAATAAAGAAAATCCTCTACTAGTTCCTGCTACCAGTGCGAGCACAACAAGTCAAGACCATGCGTAAATTAATTATATTTTAGTCATTTTTTGTGTTCTAAAATGCCTGCCGGCTCACGGAAGGACGTGTTGCCGGCACACGCGCGGATTCAATGAAGGCAGGTGGGGCAATCTTAAGCTGGTTGCACGCGGCGAGGAGGCGTGCTCAGCCGGGCCTGCAGCGAGTGCGGCCCTCTTGGCCGGCGCGCCGGTTCAATGCCTGCGCTATGAGAGGTCGCGTCCGTGTCAGAGCAATCACTCCCTCCAGTCCTTTTTTGTTTGGGTATAACAAAATCTCGTTTTCCATTCACATTTTACAAGTAAAATTCGTGGACAAACTTTGACCCAAAGTACGACGGGGACTAGTAAACCAGAATGGAGGTAGTAGTTTTTATAATCAAAGAAGGGTTTCCCCTTCCGATTTTCATTACTGAAAACCAGCATCTAAATCTAAACCATAGTATTTGCCCCAGAACTACCAGGTTCAACATCTCGCAACATAAACCCATACAACCTCCATCACAAAAAAAACCATACAACCATACGCCAAGGAGGTACGTAGTACTATGAATTCCATTTTCGCTCCATACCAATCGTTCTAAAAACTACTTACTACTTATAACGCGCCATTGAAAATCAGAACTCTTAACCCCGCTAAAAAACGATATTTTAAACGTGGCTACTCGATCTGTGGAAACTGGCGAGCCACCGCGCTCCAAGTCGTTCACCTGTGGTCCCGACCATCAACTCCTACGGATCAAATTATCACGCGAGCTGACTATTCCTACAAAGGTGCTCCACCACGTACCCGGTACCCGCGAATGCAGCAATCCTGCACCTAGGGTTTTAGGGTTTTTTGTTAACGTCGCCTTTACGTAACACTCATCTGTGCGAGACAGCGAGAGGCCGACTGCGTGCGTGCGCCTCTTCTCTTCGTATATGTACTCCACCGTTTGTCTGGTGTCCAAAAAATTATAATAACTACTAGCAATGTGCCAATGCGTTGCCACACGATCGAAGTAGATTAATACATATTCACCGATTTGATAGAAAAAAAGTCTAGTTTTGAAATACGTATATCACTAAAAATATGTTATGTTTCACTCAAAACATATTCCTTTGGCGGTTTTGATGAGATAAGGGAGGAATGTTGTTGGTTTCAAGATTCGAGAAGTGGTATATGTCTAATTTCTACTCTTACTAGCAAGATGCCCGTGCGTTGCACGGAACATCAAGATCTTGTGGGAGAAAAGGATGAACGAGGGAAGACGTTATCTACAAATGTGGTGAAGAGTGCGGGTAAATTGCCATATTTTCCTTCCTATCCGTCAGATATAAATCGGACGACCTACATTGCAGGATGGCAGGCCCACCATCATCACCAACTCAATTTTTTATCCCTACTCTGATAAAAAGCATTGTCCGTGATGATCATGTGCCTGCCATCCTGCAATATAGGCCGTCCGATCTATATCTGACGGATAGGAAGGAAACTATGGCAATTTTGCAAAAAGATACCCACACCCCTCTCCACATTTGCAAATAAGGCCTTCCCTCATTCATCCTTTTCCCCCACAAGATAAACTACTCATACAAATGCATCTTGATGTTCCGTGCAACGCATGGGCATCTTGCTAGTTGTTGCAAAAAGCCCATGTGTGTGTGAGAGAGAGGGAGAGTGGAGGAGGACGGAGTGCATGTGTGACAAAGACACAAGGAGTGTGTGCGCGATAGGTATCAGCTTAAAATGAGGCGATAGTGTGTGTGTGCACGATCGAGAGGGCGTGTCTCAAGAAGGGAAGAAAAATCTACATAGATACAAGGAGCGGGAGAGAGACATGTATGCGATGGTGGAAGCACGAGTGTGCGGGTGTATAAAACTATCTAGAGGCTAGCTAGTCGATAAATGTTTGTGAGAGAAATACAAGTCGGGGTGCGAAAGCGAGAGTTTTGTGTGTGTGAGAGAGAGAGACGGTAGTCGGGAAGGGGAGTGGAAGCAGGAGTTGTGTGTGTGTCTGTGAGAGAGAGAGAGGAGACGGTAGTCGGGGTTGTCTGATCGGTAAACAAATGAATAATGTTAGTCTGGGATGGAGACGAAAAGGAGACCACAACAAATGTTGTGTCTACAGGAGAGAGACAGAGAGTAATTTAGTGGTATGAGTCATATGTAGAGACATATAGGGTGTGTGAGAGAATCCCATAGAGAGAAAGACGAGTGGAGATTGTGTGTGTGGCGGTGAAAAAGAAAGCTTAGGTACCGAGTGATACCAGAGAACAGTAGGGACGTGAGAGATAATGAAAACCGTGTAATGTATAATGATAGGGAGAGTGTGACACTTCTCAAGGGAGACGTCGAGAGACCATGTTTGCAAGGATAGGAGAAACATGAAGTGAGCGTGCGGGTGAGGTGGAGAAAAGAGAGTGATAGCTACCTGAAGGACCATGCATGCGAGAGACATGGGCGTGAAAGGAGTGAACAAAAAAGGGATTCAAATATTTGAATTCGAGATGATGATACATGTTATCCATACTTGACCAAAATTGATCTATCAAACATGCATACTCATATGAATTCACGCACATCTATGTTATTTAATATGTAGATATTACTGATCCATACATTTTAGTAGAACATAATTTGGTTAAATTTTTTCGAATTCAACCTTAAGATTTCGAGATCGTTGTATTTGTAAATCATATTATACATATAAAGGAGAAGAATTCTTTGTTGTGCTTTTGGAAGTATATATTAAAAAATGATGTATATAGAATGTAATTCCAATTGAAAATGGATCCCGCCCGAAAAAAATAGAATACAAACGGGATTCGAATTGAGTTGGCACGGTAAACGTGCACTCTGCAAAATTTGAACGAAGCGGGGAAAGTCGCAGTAACCGCCCGAAACCAAAATCTGCGAGATGGAAATCACTACTGCCTATCCCTGCCACGCAAAGCCTATCTGCTGGATTTCTATAGGTTCCGATAGGAGTAGGTTTGTAATTTCACCCAAACGTGACGTAACCGCCTCTCACCCGGATTCATACACGGTGGGCGCCAAAACACAGTGTGTCATCGGCCGAAATCGACTCCCTCCCCGATTCATATTCATACATGGTGGGTGCCAAAAACAAACTCTCGTCGGCAAATATTCGGTGTATGCGAGATTACCGTCCTATCCCCAACCGACTAATGTTGCTGTGATGTAGTAGAAATTTGAAACGGGGGCTAAGTTTGTAAATTTCCTCGCATTTGAGACAAGCGCGCCCTGAATACATGGTTCCCCCTTCCTCTCTACCTCCCTTTTCCCCATTCGTACTTCGTGGGCGCCAAAACACCCTCTCCACCCCACCCTCCTCCGTCCGCCACCCCATCCACCGCCGTCCTCCTCCACCATGCCGGGGCTGATACCCCGATGCCGCCGTCCATTACAAGAGATCGACCTCTCTCATCCACGGCTTCGGACCGGGATCCTTGCATCCCGTCCTCTTGCTTCATCCCCGCCGTCGTCCACCTTGCCAGCGCCGCTCCTACGACCGTCTCGTCCACCGCGCCCCGCCGACACCGTCTACCCTCCTAGATCTGCTTCCACGCCGCCGACAGCCATCGCTACTGCAGCACCGTCAAATTCTCAGCAGATGCGTACACGGCGCCGCACCAGAGGCGGTACTCTTTCGTATCTGCTCAACTTATTTATCGCAGCAAGAAAATAGATCGCCACTGCTTTACTCTGATTTCTTGTCTTGGTTGCGAAGTTGCCTTTGTCCGGTTTGCACCTTCAGATCTGCCATGGCACGCTCAACACTATACTCCCAATGCTTATGGTTTTCCCCTTTTATATTCCACACTAGTTAAATCACAGTAGACTAAATTTCAAAATTGGGTCAGTCGATTTTTCAGAGCTCGCCGGAGTTCGCCGGTGCGATCGAAGGGGCTCGGGTGGTTGTGGGGCCTCACCGAACGAAGAGAACTCGACGCGGGTGGGGGTTGGGGCCGGGGTGGGGGTAGCGGAGGAACACAGGCGGTGGGGCCGGTGGTTCGGCCGGCGGCCCGTGCGGTGTTCTGTATGGGAAGAATCAAAGACGAGGAAGAAGAAGGGTTAGGAGACGTAGGATCTTCACCCAACCGCCTGAAATGGTCGAGAGACAGCTGGGAGTTGCATTCTTAATGCGCTCTGGTTCATCATGTGTGGGCAGTGCGCAACCAACATTTTATTATCCAAAATCGGCTTGCTCTTCTTTACCATGTTCCTCTTCCGTTCTTCTTTAATATGTACTCTCTCCGTTCCTAAATACAAGTCTTTGTATAGATTCCACCATGGACTACATATGGAGCAAAATGAGTGAATCTACACTCTAAAATGTATCTGGATACATCTGTATGTGATCCATAGTGGAAATCTCTACAAGACTTATATTTTGGAATGGAGGGAGTATGATAGTAGTACAGTATGTTCCTTGTACTGAAGATGAGCAGGGACATTTGCAGTGTAGAGGTCTATACGATCGGTTGTGATGGACACTTTGAGCCTCTTTGATTCGTAGGATCTTGTAAACATAGGAATAGGATTTGTAGTGGCCTGCCCACTTGAATCCTATAAGAATAGCAAGGAAATGTGGGGAGCTGTGTCGCCTTTGAGAGTTACACTGATATTAACAATACCGCACCTTCACTTGAAGAGAGCTGGTATCCGAAGCCTTTCTAGCCGTACCGGCAATACTAGCACATATATTCCAGCAAGTTCCACTTTGCTGATTTTACTCTGATGCTTAAGGTTTTCCCGTTATATCTACACTATGATCTGTGTAGCTGCTTTGTGTCGCACTAGCAGTAGTCCACTCTTGAAGCTAAACACTGCAATGACTTACAAAATTGGCACCAAGGCATTGAGTGCCATTCTGGATGCAATGAAACTCATACGCTCCCCACCTGTTGATTCTTGTTCAGAATATGATCCTAATGACTATTCTAACCTCGAGGAGTCAAAGGCAAATGGCCTGTCCTGTTCACCCATCGAGGTGCCTGTTCTAATTTGGCAACTTTTTATTGATTGCGGGCATCTTGCATATGTTGTCTTGCATTTCTTCTACTTTGTTGCACCGCCATCTGCTTAGTTTACTCATCATATATGTCGAGATGCCATGCCCATCCATTATCAATACATATTCCATCTGTCATCATACCATGTTTTTCCACTCAAATGTTGTTCTTGTGCATCAGACATCAAAAAGGAAGAGGGTGATTGCCGAACCTGAAGGAGCACCAGCAAAGTCCTTGAAAAACGTGGTGGTGCCGGAGAAATCAGACAGCACCCCACTTATATTGGCTGTACAACCAGTGACACAAAACGTAGGACTGACTCCAGCAGACTGTATCCATACTTCACTGGCCACACCACTAGCTCCACCACACAGGACCTGCACTCCAGCAAAAGGTATAGCGATTTCATTTGCCATAGCACCAGCTGTACCACAGAAAAATCCCACTCCAGCAAAAAGTACAGCAAGTCCACCGGCCGAAGACCTATCCCAACTGCAGAGACGGCCAATTCCTGCAGATTGGAACCCCATTCCATTTATTCCCAGTTTAAAAGACAATGCTTTTTCAATGTTGTTAGGGACTACGTGCATATATTCCCATCATGGGAAGATTATTGTGAAGACAAACACCATTTTCACATCTTCCTGTCCAACTTACTTGTAAGTGCTATTATTCATGGTTATTATTTTCCTGTTTTCTGCTGATTGAACACATCAATGATTTACATTACATTGTTGTAACTAGGTGAGGGTCAATCTGGATAGTTGTGACGAGCAAAGCTTGCTTGTGCTTTTCAAGGAAGCATTGCAGCAGTATCGGTGTTACCTGAGGAAATCACACTTTGATGGCAAGTCTATAAACGAATTTCCGGTGAAGTCTCCTGTGCTAAATTTAGAAGACATTGAATGGAAAAACCTAGTTATGCACTGGTCTCGTTCCCAGGATGAGGTACTGTCTATGAAATCACATGACAATTTGAACTTCTACTTCTCCGCATGTGCCTTACGGATCTTTTTTGCAGGAAATCTGCTCGAAGAAGAATTCCGGTTTGACAAGAACGACAGGATATCTCAAATATGCTGCCCTCTGCTTTGCTCTTGTTAGTACCTGTTGTCCTGTATCACTGTACTTGCATACATACCTGGTTCATTATGTGACAGCAGTATGCATGATAGCTTGCTTATCAATTGTTCGCTCCAAATTATCTGATCTGTATGAATGGTTACATTAGTGTAGAATATGTCCAATGCCAATGTTTTTTAGCTCTGCATTGTTCTTGTAAGTACATGCTGTCCTTTATCAGTGTACTTATAATGACAGGTAGTTGTTCATGTACCATCACTCTGCAGCTTATTTTCCTTTGCCCTCCATTTTCTACACATCAGATCTATATTTACTCTTACCATAAGGTTGGTACTGAAGAAGTTTAGCTGTGCATTGCTCTTGGCTGTACCTTTTGCCTATATCGCTGCACTTACATTTATAGCTACTTGGTTATGTAGCATCACTCTTCATCTTATCTTAAATATTCTCCATTTTTTCGTATATTATCACATCTATATTTACTCTTAACAAAATGTAGAATAAAGGCAATGCTTTTGAAGAAGATTCCGTGGTAAACTTCTTGAATTGCCCCCCCCCCATCAGCATGGACAAGGCCTTTATAGAGCCTGTCTTCACCAATAATGTAAGTTTGTCCATCTCAAGCCTTCAAACTTTGTTGTATATATTTGGTTAGGCATGACTGCAACAGCTTTTTATTTTTGGTGTTTGCATCAAATTGCTTGTTTAAAGTTTATTATGTAGTTCATAAACAAAAGTTTGTCCTTTCTCAATTTAAGTTTTCAGTTGTACAACCAAGTTCCTTCTTCATACCATGTAAATTAAACTATACAGAGCAAGTGATCTTCTTTTGCACTGCATGTATGCTTCTGTTCTTCATCCGTAATCCAGTGGTGTGGTGAACCTACCCACTACAGCACAATGTCATATTCTGCAATGTCTTTACTATGAACAATGTCATATCATTCTACTATTATTTAAACCGTCTCTTTATTTGCCAATCTGAAATGGTATAAATTGACAGCACACTAACCATTGATACTTATGAGTTCTTGATCTGTAATCCAGTGGTGTCGTGAAGCTGCCAACTCCTTCACAATGTCATTTCCTGCCATGTCTTGACCTGAACAATACCATATTGTGTTAATGCAATTTTAAACTGTGTCACTTTATTCGTCAGTAAGAAATGTGATGAATTGTCAGCACTGATACTTTTATGTGCAAAACCTGTCATCTGTCTGCTTGTTTATCTTTCAGAGTGAGGAAGATATAAGTGTTGAACAAGCGCAGTCTCATCATCTTGCTCAGCTGCTTGCGCTGCAGCTCCCCAGCAGGGCTAACCTTTCTTGAACTCTATTGAAGTGTTGTCGGTTTTGTATATTATTTTGTCGGCGTGTTTATTTGCACTGGTGGCGATCTTTGATGCCTAGTGTATGTAATCTGCTGTCTGCTTGTGCTTTATTATCATAGTGGCGAACTTTGATGCCCAGTGGATGTAATATGCCGTAGTTTCTTTATTGTATAGTCTAGGTTTTTTCTTATTCACGATGCTGCAGTTATTTTACTATATATATCCTGTCTTCGCAGTAAACCGGCCAAACCGTAAAATTACGGTACATAATTGGGCTGTCATGCAATCACGATGTAGGTTGGGCCTGAAACGTGCCGAACAGCTCACGGGCCGGCAGCAACCCGAAATGAACCCCGACCCATGATTGTGCGAATCAAATCACGGGCTTTTAACAGGCCAAAATTGTCTCGGTCCTTGTTTGGCCCAATCAGGTATCGGCTACGAGCAGGCCGGATGCAAACCGGGCCGTAGTTAGGCCCAACTATATGACGGGCTTTTAACAGGCCGAAATTAATATGGGGCCGAAATGTTAAACGGGCCCTTAACAGGCCAAAACTAATATCAGGCCGAATTACTAAGTGGGCCTTTAGCAAGTGGGCCCAAAAGCATAGTGTCCAGTTGACGGGCCGAATCTGATATGGGCCATAATTGAGCCCAAAGACTCTTAAAGGGCCAGACCTGATCTGGGTCGTAATTTGGCCGAGAACGTGGTAGGCTTTTAATGGGCCGGATCTCATATGGGCCACTATTAGGCCCGGAGCGTGGCAGGCCATTAATGGACCGGATCAAATATGGGCCGGCATTTGGCCCAAAACATGGCAGCCAGTTAATGGGCCGGCCTACTAGGGTCCTAAAAATCTTGTGGGCCTACAGCTGGGCCGGCCCATTAATGTCGGCAAAATCTCGTGGGCCTTTAGCTGGGCCAGCCCATTATGATCCGCAAGAATCTTGTGGGCCTTTACCTGGGCCGGCTCATTATGGCACACACAAATCTTGTGGGCCTTTACCTGGGCCGGCCCATTATGGCCCGCAAAATCTTGTGGGCCTTTAGTTGGGCCAGCCCATTATGGTCCGCAAAATCTCGTGGGCCTTTAGCTGGGTCGGCCCATTATGGTCCGCAAAATCTTGTGGGCCTTCAGTTGGGCCGGACCATTTAAACTTGATGGGCCGGTCCACGTGTCAACATATCATAGGCGCGTCTCGCCCATTGGATGAGTGACACCTGTGCCAACGCGGACCTGACACGTGTCTCCTCCAGCCAATGATGATTTTACATGTGGAAAATCCCCATTGGTCGGGGCTGTTAACGGGTTATCGGATCCAAAACCCGACCCGGTTGCTTAACGGTGTTCCGTTACGGTGGATGCCACGTGTCGGTCACCCTTGACGAAAGCACTTCTGTGACGCGCGATTTATCGTCATGGAAGTGGACACTTCCGTGATGATAATTTTGGTAATGTCATGGAACACTTCTACGACAGCACAGGTATGACTATCTTGATTCTGTCATAAATTTGTCATGGATGTACATGCATGACAAAAAACGCGACCTACTGTGACAAACAAGTATCATCACGGAAGTGTATTTTTTTGTAGTGTTTTGTGGCGAGGTCAAGGTGCTTCTCAGCAAAGGCATCCAAGGCTTCCAGCCGGCCGAAGAAGGCAAACGTTGTAGCGTCCTCACTGGCCTTGTAGATACCTATGTACACGATTTGCTCGTACACATGGATGTGTAGGTTGACGGTTTCTTGCAGGGTGAGGCGCCTCGCGGCGAGCGCGACCTCCAGGTGGACATTCTCCGTGGCGTCGGCGGGCAGTCGCAGGGCCACCAGTGCTTGAAAGAGGTTCCGACCATGGAGGCCGATTAGGGTGGCAGGCAATGAGGAGCCCGGGCGCACAGGCTGGAGGAGTACGGCGATGTCATCAGCGAGCTTCTTGACGATGGTGAACCTGTTGGTGGTGCGAACGATCATCTGGTCCAACTGAGAGTCGTAGCTGGCGTCAACGGCGGCCATCCACCAGCCGGTTGCCAACACCGTATGGAGACGATCCACGATTCCATGTCGCAGGCCGGCGTCATGGACCATCTGGCACAGCCGCTGGCTGCTCGCGCGCATCGCCGCCATGGGTCTGGAGTGGGCACTTTTGCGCTTATTAGTGTAGGTGCTTAGGCAAATGCTTAGGTGCGTACGATGTGGTAGATGCATTGGAATGGAGGGGCGCCTTTATATGAGTGCAAACTGCGCTGCATTCACATCGTGCTGCCTCTTTTCCTGGTCCTCCCATTACTTCCCTCATGCATTCACATGATGCTAATTGAAGGAGGATGCATCATTGGCCGTTCAACATTTTGGGAACCGCTAGCCTCTCCCTCGTCTGCATTAAAGCCGTATCGGGAACTGCGTCGCCCATTGTCAAATCGAGTAGTACTACGCCGCCCGCTGCACGCCTGGCTAAGCACGCCTCCTCGCCTCCATCTATGCTTAATTAGTGAATTTTTGTTGCAAAAATTAGATACTGCTAGTGATTTTTAGCTTCATATTTTGACAAATCGCAGTGTTACAAGGTTGGCAAATGGCAATGTTACTAGATCAACAAATGTCAATCTTTCTAGTTTGACAAATGGCAACATACCCAATATGACAGATGCAAATTGCACCAAATTGTTTGTAAGTGGTGCACACGGGTCATCCAAAAGAACCGTTTGTGTTCAAGAGATGCACAAATTTGAATGCACTGGAGCATGTGCATATAGTTCAAATTTGAATTATGCACATAAATGCATTGAAAACTCACTTAATGCATACAAATGCCCAAACGAACCCTGAAAAATCACAAAAACTAACACAACACTCCTATTGTTCTATGTTGACACGAGAAAAAATTTGAAAGCAATAAGAGGCAATGGATATCCTTTCGCCCCCAAAGTTGGGGCGTTCCCTACCGAAACCATCATGCTTGTTGTGAGAAGCTCTGGCTTGTGAGAAGCATATACCCAAACCTGTCCCAAATGGGACAAAAATTTACCCCACCATGTTGATGCCGCTCCATGATAGCATGCCAAGTTTCATGAATTTTAGATGAGTTTTGGATTTACTAGAATTTAAAAACTAGGTATCTCAATGTTTGCGACCGAGTAACGGTGGCAGGGTGTTTGACATTCATTCAAATTTCTTGCATGGGGCCTAAGCATGCACCCAAGGACAAAGATTTGATTTTTTAACCAATTTATATGCACTGGAGCATGTGCATGTAGTTGAAATTTGAATTATGCACATAAATGCATTGAAAACACACTTAATGCATAAAAATGTCCAAATGAACCCCGAAAAATCACAAAAAATAACACAACACTCCTGTTGTTCTATGTTGACACGAGAAAAAATTTGAAAGCAATAAGAGGCAATGGATATCGTTTCGTCCCCAAAGTTGCGGCGTTCCCTACCGAAACCATCATGCTTGTTGTGAGAAGCTCTGGTTTGTGAGAAGCATAGACCCAAACCTGCCCCAAATGGGACAAAAAATTTACCACGCCATGTTGATGCCACTCCATGATAGCATGGCATGTTTCATGAATTTCAGACGAGTTTTGGATTTACTAGAATTAAAAAACTAGGTACCTCAATGTTTGCGGCCGAGTGACGGTAGCAGGGTGTTTGACATTTATTCTCATTTCTTGCATGGGACCTAAGCATGGACCCAAGGACAAAAGATTTGATTTTTCAACCAATTTACATGCACCGAAGCATGTGCATGTAGTTCAAATTTAAATTTTGCACCTAAATGCAGTGAAAACTCACTTAATGCATAAAAATGTCCAAACGAACCCCAAAATATCACAAAAAATAACACAACACTCCTGTTGTTCTATGTTGACAAGAGAAAATTTTGAAAGCAATTAGAGGCAATGGACATCGTTTCGTCCCCAAAGTTGGGGCGTTCCCTACCGAAACCATCATGCTTGTTGTGAGATGCTCTGGTTTGTGAGAAGCATATACCCAAACATGCCCCAAATGGGACAAAAAATTTACCACGTCATATGCCGCTCCATGATAGCATGCCCCAAACTCACTTAATGCATAAAAATGTCCAAACAAACCCTGAATAATTCCAATTCTTTTATGATCACTACGGATAAAAGGTCTAGCAATTCAAACACCGTCCATGGCCGCTGTGACCCCATTATGTAATTCAAATCAACATGAAATATCAAGTAGATCCCACACAGTTTATTATAACCAACCGTGTGAGATGCAGCACAAAATATCTTGGAGCACTGTCGGAGTATAGTACGCATACGGCTTACGCGAGAAGGTGTGATGGCTACAGTCCACAGCCCGCTCTGAATAAGGGACCGTGTCTGATGACACTTTGTGCGCCAGTTTTTTGGCTGAAGCGATTCCAAATTTTTGGCTTCCGCGGAAATATCTACCTCCCCGCCCCCTCCCCCTTACCAAAAGCCACATTTCCCCTGTTTCCGCCTTCCTTTCCAAGTTGAAACCTTCTCTCCTTGCTTGCAGCGCCACCGCCTCCTCGCCGGCGACCCTCCTTCACGCTGCACGGCCTCGCCTATCCAGGCAGGTAATCCACACCCGACCCCCATCCTCCTCCTCCTTCCACATCACACATGCCCCGACCGCCGGCGCGAGCGCGACACCTTCCACCCAAATCACCGACCCCTCCACCAAATAAGCGCAGGCCTAAGCCATGGTGCATGCAGTATAGCCAGGACCTGAAGGAGCATTTGGCAGCGGAGAAGCAAATGGCGGCCGCACGCGCGGATGAGGTTACGATGGCTGCCATTCGTGCCGACCCCCAGATCTTGGAGGAGCACCTCGCCGTCAAGGCCACCGTTGACGCCTCGCGGCCGTCAATTGATGTGGCTGCATTCTCTTATTGTATACCATGTGAGGAATAAATCGAATTTGGCTGCACTTAATACATGAGAAACATATACAGGTGCTATATTTCCTAGTGCTTAATCATGCTTGGTTTGGATAAATGGGTTTTCCATGTGGCTTGAATTAATCTGATGAATCTGCAATGTGCTTATTTTTCATCAACTTATTTTACTGATAGCAAGCGAACCCTTACTTAACCTCATGACTAACTACCTTATATGTGTTGCAGGGAAACAATGAGAAGCACTGTGGTTTACAAGATGGTACTAACTATTATACCTTGCCTTTTTGTATTCCTTTGCCCCATTTCCAATATAGAGAAGATATTTATGCACATCCTTGTTTTCAGGCTTCACTGATGATTACCTCTCAAACCACCTCCGTGGTCAGGAGGCGAGGAAAGTTTTCATACAACACCCATGGTTCAATATTGAAGTGTTCCTGAAGAGGTCGAAGGATGGATGGTCAATCATCCACAGGCACTGGCCTAAAGTTGCAAAGACCTTCAACATGAATGATGGCTCAAAATTCGCCTTCCGCTTTAGCAGTTTTCCAGATGAGATGCATCTCTCTATGTACCGTCTATGATGCTAATTTGGAAAGGTTCGAGATGTTGCATGTGAAACTTGCTGCTGGTGCAGTTGTGTAATGGGGTGGCTGAGTGCTGAAGCTATATCATGTTGTACTGCAATGTATTTCAATTATGAAATCCTGCTTCCTTAATATGGAAATGGAATATATTATGTTCTTAATATGAATGTCAATTAGATTAGTAAATGGATTATTTATAATAGGGCAATTAGCCCGCTAATTGGCCAATTAGCTTGCTAATTGGGGTTTCCTATTGCAAACAGTTAATGAGAAAACACCGTGGGGGATGACCTCAAGCAACACACACAGTTTCTAGGAATAAACGGTGTTGGATCAATGAACAATCACACACGACATTCTCTTGAAAACTGTTTGCGTTACGCCACCTTGCGCAAACATTTTCCTTGGAGTGACTCTATGGGATGTATATATGAACAGAAATGTTTAGCAGTGACTGACTGTGTGGGATGTACTTACGACCGGAAATGATTTCGCCTGTATAATTGTATTTTTTTAAGCACTACTATACGTATTTATGTATTTGAGTGCTCGCCGGTCGCACACGACCTCATTTTGCCGAGCGTGTGTGCCAGGACGGCATATCCCCGACGGTTTCTGGGTCATGTGGGAAGGACCCCCCCCTCTATCGCCCACACTCACTTGGGGACGGTTCTGAATGCTGTCACGGAAAGGGGTTAAAAATCATTTGTTTAGGACCGACGCATACCAGTGTTAGCGAGAATAAATCTAGGAGTAATTTGCAAGATAGTAAAAGTTATTTATTTAGTAGAAAGCTTTTTGTAACACAAGAGAAGGATTTTTCCCTAGGCAATCAACAACTAGACCGGTAATCATTATTGCAATTTTATATGAGGGAGAGGCATGAGCTAACATACTTTCCCTACTTGGATCATATGCACTTACAATTGGAACTCTAGCAGGCATCCGCAACTACTAACGATCATTAAGGTAAAATACAACCATAACATCAAGTACCAAGTCTTCTTTACTCCCATACGCAACAACCACTACTACAAGATGCTGCTAACGCGACACTACAACCAGAGACGGTTCAACGAAACTATGTGTGATGCATTAATCGCAAATGGTGATGTAAAAAAACCCATCGAAAAAGATGCAAAATGTTTGCAACTATGGATACATCAAACACGGTTAATATTACAGTTGCATGTGCGATTCGTGACATATGGTTAATCCATAAGAACTGTTTGAGATGAGGCAGAACAACAGAAATGAGCTGTTATATAAAGGTGTGTGGGATGTACGTCATACAGTTCGCTCGGATGAACTGTTTTCGATTAGGGAACACAACATAAACGATTCAACTTAACAAGATGTGTGTGATATGTGGCATCCAATTCATATAGATGAACTGTTTGCGGTGTGCCAAAAGAACACAAACGATTCGTGTAAGCAAGATGTGTGTGATACACAGCAAACAGCCCACTCGGATGAACTGTTTGCGATGAGAAATTATAACACAGACGATTACTATAGTTAGTTCACGTGCGATTCTGTTCATACAAAAGCATTGAAAAATGCAAACTAGTTACTTGCGATGGCTAGGAGTATCGCACATGATGAATGTGCGGGTACTCGTGTGCGATGATTAGTAAGTTACACATACGTTTCCTTATGGTAACACGTGTGCGATAACACGTGACACCACATACGGTTGTCGGGTGGTGTGCGTCGGATTACGGGTTCTGGCAAAACCTTTGAGGTTCGAACACTGGGGTGCGCACAAAAATCACTCCTCCCCCTAGCTCACGCTCTCACCACAATCTCAAAGCTCAGCACGTCGAACTTGCAGAACAAGGGACACAGGGTTTATACTGGTTCAGGCCACCGATGTGGTGTAATACCCTACTATAGTCTGGTGTGGTGGATTGCCTCTTGGGCTGAGGATGAACAGGTACAAGGGAAGAACAGCCTCCTCAAGAGAGGTGTCCTTGAGCTCGGTGAGCTTGTGTGCTTGAGGATGATCTGAATGGCCCAAGATCAGTTGCCTCCTACTGTGGTGGCTAGTCCTATTTATAGAGGCCCTGGTCCTCTTCCCAAATGTAGGTGGGAAGGGATCCAACAATGGCCAAATTTGAAGGGAGACAACTAGTACAAGTTATCCTAACTAAAGGTGGTCTTCGCCTGCCAAAGGCTCTGATGGTGACGCCGTCTTGGGCTCCACAGTGACCTCCGTCCTGCTGGTCTTGGTCTTGTTGCACCGATATGGAAACCTTTGCCTGATGCCTCGGGACTCCTCGTCTGCGCTTGCCTCTTTAGAACCAAAGAGGAACGAGTACGCTGCATGCTCTGCCACCCGCCTGGCCTTGGTCGTCATGGCTTGCGTCACAGGAACCTCGCCAGGTGCCCCTCGCCTTGATCTCTCCGCTCCTCGTGAGCTAGCCTAGTGAGGCCGCCCCCGACGAGGTCTTGCGTCGCCTGCCTCGTGAGGCTTGTCCCCTCGCGAGGGTCTTGAGTGTCCGCTGATGAAGATGGGCCGTACAGGGCCGCTGGTGGAGCCACGCCGTGGGCCGCAGGCAGGCAAGTCTGGGGACCCCCGTTCCCCGGACGCCGACAGTAGCCCCGGGCCTAAGGCGCGCTTGGACTTGGATTCGAGGCGAAGCCAAGGGGCAAGTGCAGAGTGCCACGGGCCCTAATAGCCTGCGGCCTCGGTTGACGCATGGCGATTTATGGGACATGGGCATCTCCACTTCCCCACGCTGCCTCAGCAACCGCTCGACTTGACGAGTCCCTGATACATGCAGAGAAAACCATCATTACCTGTGATCGTGGGGGTTGCCGGTTGGCCTTCTCCTGCTATAAATGAGGAGGGGGCAGAGCCCCCATCGCCCATCCCTTTCTGCTCTGCTCGCTTCTCCTCCCTTGCTTCATTGCCTGCAGCGACACCCATGGCGCCTGCGAAGAGGTTCTTGGCCGCAGAGAAGGGGAAGGCCCGCCAGGAGGGGCCCGGCTCGCCGCCGCCCAAGAGGGGGCGGGGCAGCCCGCGTAAGCACGCCGCGATCCCCGCCGTGGCCCTTTGCGGCCGCGGCGGTGCCTCCTCGCGCGGTGGGAGTCGTCCCGGTCGTGGCAGCCCCGTCGTTGAAGTGAGGCGCGCCATGGTTGCGCGGCCTCCCCGGCCGCGCTTCCACCCGGCGGAGGTGCTGCCGGAGTTCGTTGTGTGGTCGGAGAACCCGGCCGGCACCTGGCTTCAGCTCCCGCGCTTCTTCGCCGGCGAACTACCGGCCACGGGTCCAGGCGGTCTCTGGCTGCAGGCTGATGGCTGCTGCAGCAAGGCTTCGTAGGTCGCGGTGGAGTTCTCCGTCGCGGGCAACGCAGCCTTGGCCCGCGGCTCGCAGAAGTTTGCCTGCGCGCGCGGCCTGGGCAGGCGGTGCACACTCCACTTCAAGTATGACGGCAACGCAACCCTCTACGTGAGGGTGTTCGGGGAAGATGGTCGCCGCGTTGGGTGCTGCCCTGAGGACAATGGCAGCGGCGAGGTGCTCGGCCTTGGCGACGGTCGCGACGAGGGTGAAGGCGGGCTTGTCCTCGGTGCTGGCCGCGGCTCGTCCAGCTACTGCGACTCTTCTTCCGGTGACAGCTCCAGCAGCAGCGGCTATGACCAGCCGCCGTGCCCGCTTTGAGGGCGGTAGCGGGTCGTCTCGTTGTCGCGCCCTAGTGAAGCGCGAGGAGGGGTCTGGCTGAGTCTAGGAGAGCGCCATGGGCCCACCCTCGCGAACCGTTGCGGGGGCACGTGCCACTTTCGTTTTGTTCTTTCCTTTCTTCCTGCATTAAGAAAGAAACAAGTATGGGGCCCTGTAGGGGCGTGCAACGAACAATGATTTCCAAGTCGCTATGTTATGTTTATCGTTCCTGTGTCGTGTTGCAGCATGAGCGTTTTATGTAGGCGCGTAGAAATAACTTAGCTTGACGTGTCCGAAGTAGTTTCCGCCTTGTGAGGCGAACCTCTCCTAGTACCTGGTGAGACCTCCTTGCCATTGGCTTGGGGGGCATTGAGGAACTGCAAAAATTTGTTTAGAAACTCTTATTCTTCCAAGCCCAGGTCGTAGGCGCGGCCGGCCATTACCCAGAGCTCCTCATCGCGGTACCCGAGGGGCACGGATTAAGGGAGGAGCGCCAGCTTGCAAGCTCGAGCGAGGGTTCCTCGCGAAGAACGGGAAAAATGCTCACGAGTGCACCTGTCCAGCCCCCTCGCGAGGCATGTGAGGGAGAGTACGGGCCAAAACAAAGAACCGAGGGAAGAACAGAGGAAAAGGCAATCGACCCAAGACGACAAGAAACACCAAAATGCGAACTTCCATTAAAAAGGGGCAAGCCAACAATGGAAAGCAAATGAAAAGCCACGTCCGGCACCTAGTCTAGTCTTCTCACCAGCGCGGAGCTAAGTGCCGCCACTAGGACGTGGGAGGGAGCCCCCGAGGCCCGAGGGCGGCACTCCTAAGACTCTGGGCGTGTACAGCCCCACTCATTATTACGTGAGAGTGTCATGAGCGGAGACCTTCACAGGCACGGGGCCTTGCTTCCCAGGCGCTGGGCCTTGCTTCATGGGTAGAACCTCCGGAGGTGCTGGATGTTCCAGGCGTTCTGGATGGGGACCCCGTCCTGCGTCTCTAGGCGCACGGCGCCAGGCCTGGAGACATGGGCGAGAGCTTATGCAGCCCTTCCCTGGAGAGCACCCGCCTTAGGACGAGGTCGCCCACCTCGAGCGTCCTGGAGCGGATGCTGCGGCAAGGATACCGCCGCAGCGCCTGCTGGTATCTTGCCGCTCGAAGCATGGCTTCGCGGCGGCATTCCTCCCCCAGCACAAGGTCCATCCCCCGCATGGCGTCCTGCTGCGTCTCATCAAACGCCAGGACCCGCGCGGAGCGGTGCTTGACCTCGTGAGGGAGAACCGCTCTACTCCGTAGATGAGGAAGAACGGGGTCTCACCTGTTGGCTTGGTGGCGGTGGTGCAGATGGACCACAGCACAGACGGGAGCTCATCGTGCCAGCACCTGTTGTAGGCCTCGAGCTTCTTCTTGAAGGTCCTGGTCTTGAGGCCTCTCAGGACCTCCGCGTTGGCGCGTTCGGCTTAACCATTGCTCCTGGGGTGTGCCCCCGAAGCGTAGCAGATCTGCGTTCCAAGGTTAGCACAATATGTCTTGAAGAGATTGCTAGTGAACTACGAGCCGTTGTCGGTGATGATGCGATTGGGGACCCCGAACCGGCTCACGAGACCCTTGATGAACTTGACTACAGATCCGGCCGGGATGGTGCGGACAGTTTCTACCTCCGCCCATTTGGTGAACTTGTCGATGGCGACGTAGACGTAGCGGTAGCCCCCAGGCGCTCGAGGGAACGGGCCTAAGATATCCAGCCCCCGAACTGCGAATGGCCACGAGAGCAGGATGGTCTGGAGGCCCTGAGCTGGCTGATGGATCTGCTTGGCGTGGAATTGGCAGGCCTTGCAGGACTTCACCAGCTCGGTTGCGTCGTTGAGCGCCGTAGGCCAGTAGAACCTGCTGTGAAATGCCTTGCCGACGAGGTTTCGTGACGACGAGTAGTGCCCGTAGTCTCCATTGTGTATGTCAGCTAGCAACTCGTTCCCCTGTTCCCTGGAGATGCATCGCAAGGAAACATCATTTGGCCGCTTCCTGTATAACTCACCGACCTGTATGCAGTATGCCGTAGCCTGTCGGGCCACGCGCTCCGTGTACTCCTCTTTCTTCGTCAGCGTCCCTTGCGTCAGGTATTCCTTGAACTCCTTGGTCCAGCACCCCTCCTGAGGCTCGAGCTCTAGGAGTAGGCGTGCTCTCGAGGTCGGGGCGCAGGCCGGGGCTCCCGAGGCAGGTGGTTGGGGGAGTTCCACCCGAGGCGGTGCCGGCCCTGAAAGCAGAG
Source organism: Aegilops tauschii subsp. strangulata (assembly GCF_002575655.3). Lineage (NCBI taxonomy): Eukaryota > Viridiplantae > Streptophyta > Magnoliopsida > Poales > Poaceae > Aegilops > Aegilops tauschii. The sequence continues at coordinate 285,196,284 of NC_053036.3, forward strand.
GTGCTGCCGAAGGCTTGAAGAGCTGCTCCTCAAAGACTCCAGGCTCTTGGGGTTGTTGCTTGGACGCCCTTTTGGCGATGTCGTCAGCCTCCTTGTTCGTGCCACGGGGCACGTGCTGCAACTCTAGACCCAGGAAATGCTTTTCCATTTTGCATACCTCCGCGAGGTATGCCTCCATGTGCTCATCCCTTGGCTCATATACCTTGTTGGAGAAGTTGACGAGGGGCTGCGAGTCGCCCCTGATGGTGAGGCGCTTAACCCCCAGGGCCACCACAGCCTTAAGGCCAGCGATGAGGCCTTCGTACTCCGCGATGTTGTTGGAGACCTTCTCGCCTTGCTGGAAGCAGAGCTGCACGGCGTAGTAGAGCTTGTCCTGAGTGGGCGAGATGAGCACTGCTCCAGCTCCCGCGCCCTGGCATGCGAACGCGCCATCGATATACATGACTCAGCCATCTGGTTCTTCACTTCCTGGCGAGAGGGATCGGTCCTCGCCTGCTTCAAACCCCGGGGCATCAGTCCATTCTGCTACGAAGCCGGCGAGCGCGGCTCCCTTGACGACCCTTGTTGTGCTGAACTCCAACTGGAATGCTTGCAGCTCGATGTTCCATTCGGCAACTCTTCCCGCAGCGTTGGGGCTCTTGATTACCCTCTCCAGCAGGTAGGCCGAGATGACCTTTATTGGGTGACCTTGGAAGTAGTGTTGGAGTTTATGTGAGGCCACCAAGAGCGCGAGCCAGAGCTTCTGAGGCATGGGATACCGTGCTCTTGCATCTGGCAGTACTGTGCTGACGAAGTACAATTGGGTGCTCGACGAGGGCGGGAGCGTCGACGGAGCCTGCACCTGCCAGAGGTTGGGGCGTCTCCTGAGGCGTCGGGACCCCAAGAGCCTGGTCGCCCACTGGGGCCTCTGCTGGCCCGCGAACGCCGCCTTGCTGGGCTTGGTCACTCGTTGGTGTTGCTGCAGCCTTTGCGGTGCCCTCTTGGTCCTACATCGCCCCGGCTGGGGGTGCGGTACGGCGTGGAAGACCCTTGTCCTGGCGTTCTTCCCGAACCGCCACTAGAGCTGCGCTAGCGGAGTAGGGAGTGGCGGCAAGGTAAAGCACCAGGGGCTCGAGAGGGCGAGGCGCCACCATCACCGGAGGGCTGGTCAGGTATCTCTTGAGGTCTTGAAATGCCTGGTCAGCCTCCGAGGTCCACTCGAACGGGCCCTTCTTCTTCATCAGCTTGAAGAATGGCAGGGTGCGCTCTCCCAGCTTGGAGATGAAGCGCCCCAGCAAGGTCACGCAGCCTGCAAGCTTCTGCATCTCCTTGAGAGTTTGTGGCGGGCTCATGTCTTCCATCGCCTTGACCTTCTCCGGGTTAGCCTCGATCCCCCTGTGGGACACGAGGAAGCCCAGCAGCTTGCCGGAGGGGACACCGAACACACACTTCTCTGGGTTGAGCCGCAGGTCTACCTGGCGCAGGCTTGCGAAGGTCTCCTCCAGGTCTTGAATCAACTACTCTTCATGCGCATCAGCCATTTGACACAGTGATGGAAAATTCTTGAGTGAAAACAAGGACTTCAGAGCAGACTATGCTATCTGCCGAAGCGCATATCTCGCTGGTTACGAATAGCTCCTCAGAGGACGATTCAGAGACAGATGACCAGTCCTATTCCCCCCCCCCCCGAGGTGTATGCTCTAACTTGGCAGGGTTATGTTGCTCATATCGTGCATATGGTGTCTTGCATTGCCATGTCATTTGCTTAGTTTAGAAATGCTTTGTGTGAATGCCACCTGTTTAGTGTCTAATTACCATATATGTGAATTATGCAATGCCATCTTGTTGCAAGACATTATATATGCGAATTATGTAATGCTATCTTGTTGCAAGGCATTATATATGTGAATTATGCAATGCCACGCTGTTTAGCAATCATCATATATGTGAATTATATCATGCTATCCTTTTTTTGTATTACATGTTCCATTTGTCGACAACGTTTGTATATTCAACTACTCTTCATGTGCATCAGCCATTTGAAGCGGTGATGGAAGTATCTGGAGTGAAAACTAGGTATTCAGAGTAGACAATGCTACCTGCTGAAGCAGACATCTTGCTGGTTACAGATAGCTCCTCAGAGGAGGATTCAGAGATAGATGACCAGTTGTAGCGACCAGACCTCAAACAGTCTGTGCTGCTGTGCACCAGTGTCATCCCTGGATCAGTAATGCTGACACGCACAGTACAAATGGAGGATTTATAACAGAGTAGCAATCACACACTTATTACAACGAGTATCTCAAGAGAGAAATAAGTATGACAAATATGGCTTAAGGCCATCTAAATACGATAACAGCGGAAGACATGGAAGATAAGTGAGTCCATCAACTCCAACGGCATCACTGAGTATAAGACCATGACCTAAGGCTCCTTACTCGTCGTCTGAAAAGTCTGCAACATGAAACGTTGCAGCCCGAAAACGGGTCAGCACATGGAATATGCTGGCAATGTAACACATAGAGAGTAATGAATATAATAATGCTATACTACATGCATATATGGCTGGTAGAAGGCTCAATGGTTACAGTTTTGCGAAAAGCCAATTTTTCCCTACAGCAAAGGAATAAATTTTATTTAACTATCATGGTGGTTGTTAAACATTGAGAATGGTTGACAACATTCTCAATCCCAATTAAGTATCATCATCAAACCCAACAAAATTAATTAAAGTAACATGATGAGATTCACATGATAATCCAAGTACTAGATACTCAAGATGTCCATAACCGGGGACACGGCTAACCATGATTAGTTTATACACTCTGCAGAGGTTTGTGCACTTTTCCCCACAAGACTCGATCGCCTCCGCTTGATTCTCGCACTACATGATGTTTGAGAAACGGATGACCGAGACACAGTCTTTCAAAAACAATAACTCTTTACTCCGGGTGGAGAGTTACACCTACTTTCCCCTACATCTTCTAGCCCACCTCTTCAAGAGATCATGTAACCTACTCAACTATGCTAGAGCCCATAATAGCTTGTGGCTGCACACGGAAGTTTCTAGCATGAATAATCTCATGATCCCTTTGAACTTGGGTGGCGGTCCAAAAGAAAAACAGGCAATCCTGGAATACCCAGGTACCTCAATCCACCCAGATGTGAGTTTTAGTTGCCACCTTAAGGTTAACCATTAATTAACAATCTCACATCTGTCATGGTAACACTCAAACCCAATCCACGTCTACTAGCATAGCATAGCAATATGAGCAAACGTAGAAGTAACTCCCAAGGGTTTGATAACAAAACAGGGCAATAGGTACTACCTCATCTACTTCCCAATACCCACAATTTAATTAGATCCTAATCATGCAATTGTTTGAGGATTGGTCTAATGCAATAAAACTGGGTAGTAAAGAAGTATGATCAAAGTGTTACTTGCCTTGCTGATGATCCGTGAAACCTAGAGATTCGAAGTAGCAAGCGGCGCACTCCGGGTACTCTATCGCAAACAAACAAGCAAACAATAAGCACTCATCTAATGCATAGGTAAAACTCAAATAAATATCTAACCAGAAAGTTCAACTTAAGAACTCCGGTTTGAAAAAAGAATCAAATCAAACGAAGCAGCGAAAGTCAAATGGCGAAAGAAACAAGCTTCGTTTACTAATCTGGATCTAAGTCAAATTTTACAGTAGCAAAAACTTGTTTGAATAGGTTAAATGGAAAGAGAATTTCGAGACGAAACTCTAGGCGCTTGAATCGCCTGATTCCGATAAATGAGCTAAAAGATAAACTAAAACGAAAAATAGATCAGAAATCGCGATCTGGGAAATCGCGGAAAATCCGACGAAAAAGAAAACTGACGAACAGTTAAACGAATGGACGGATCGGTGGACGTTCACTAACTAACCGACGAACACGTTCATTAAAATGAACGGATCGGTGGACATTCACTAACTAACTAAACCAAAAGAAAAATAAACTGATCTATTTAAAAAAATAAATCTAGGGTTTCGAAAAAAAATAAACCGAACGGTTTTAAAAAAAACGGCACGGTGGCGGCGGCTCGGCTATACCTCCGGCGAGGTATTCCGGCGGGCGGGACGGGGCTCCGGCTGGGTCTTCGGGTGCGGCGAGGGGCAGCGGGGCTCGGGGAGGAGACGGGCGGCGGCGTTCGGGGCTTCCCAAGGCGGCGGCGATGGGCGGCTCCGGCGCGGCTCCTCCGGGCGGCGTCGGGTGCGGGGCGGGGTCGGGACGGGGTGAGGAGAGGGCGGTGGGGCTGGGGTACTTAAGGAGGGGGGGTGCCGTGGGGAAGGGGGCGAAGGCGGCGGTGGCGTCGTCCTCGAGTAGGACTCGGGCGGCGGCGGGTCTCCGGGTCGGGGACGACTCGGGCGGGAGCTGGGCCGTCGGCCCAGTCGGCGCTCGCGCGTTTTTTTTAATAAATAAATTCCGCCGAACCTAAAAAAATCGTAGAAAAATATAAAAAAATCCAAAAATGCTAAAACAAATTTTCACCGTCTAATTAAAATAATTAGAACGAGATGAACATTTTCTTGGCCCAAAAATGCAGTTTTGAAAACATGCAACCTTTTTTTAATGCAAATAAAATCCGAATAAAATGAAATATTTGATTTTAATATTTTTTCTCCAATATTTCCATTATTTTGGAGAAGTCATATTTTCTCCTCTCATATTTTAATATGAAATATTTTCGGAGAGAAAAATAAATTAAACCAAAAATCCTCGTTTCATTATTTGATAAAAATCAAATATGAAAACCGCGAAAAATCCCCAACTCTCTCCGAGGGTCCTTGAGTTGCTTAGGATTTTCGAGGATTTGCCAAAATGCAATAGAATATGCTATGCAATGATGATCTAATGTATAACATTCCAAATTGAAAATTTGGGATGTTACAAACCTACCCCCCTTAAGATGAATCTCGCCCTCGAGATTCGGGTTGGCTAGAAAATAGGTGAGAGTGGTTCTTCCGTAGATCTTCCTCTCGCTCCCAGGTGGCTTCGTCCTCGGTATGGTGACTCCACTGAACTTTGCAAAACTTGATAACCTTGCTGCGGGTGACTCGGCTGGCATACTCAAGAATTTAACTAGTTTCTCCTCATAGGTCAAGTCACTATCCAACCGAATCGCTTCCAGTGGCACTGTATCTCCCAGTGGTATCTCGGCCATCTCTGCGTGGCACTTCTTCAACTGGGAAACGTGAAATACATCATGAACTCCTGACAATCCTTCAGGCAATTCTAGTTTGTAAGCAACTTCTCTCATACGCTCTAAAATTTTGTATGGTCCTACAAAACGTGGCGCTAACTTTCCTTTAACTCCAAAGCGCTTAACTCCTCGAAGTGGTGATACTCGTAGGTAAACTCTGTCTCCGACTTCATGAACTGTCTCCTTGTGTTTGGAATCCACATAACTCCTCTGCCTGGACTGGGCTACCTTGAGCCTATCACGAATCAATTTCACCTTCTGTTCTGATTCCTTAATCAAGTCTGGTCCAAACAACTGGCGGTCTCCAACTTCGTTCCACAACAAGGGTGTTCTGCACCTCCTTCCGTACAAAGCTTCGAAAGGGGCCATCTTCAAACTGGATTGGTAACTGTTGTTGTAAGAAAACTCTGCATACGGCAAATTGTCGTCCCAACTAGATCCATAATCTAGCGCACAAGCTCTGAGCATATCTTCCAAAATCTGATTGACCCTCTCGGTCTGTCCGTCTGTCTGTGGATGAAAGGCTGTACTGAACTCTAGCCTGGTACCCAAAGTTTCATGTAACTGATTGCAAAACTTTGAAGTAAACTGGGTTCCTCTATCTGATACAATGGTCCTCAGAACTCCATGCACACATACAATCCTGGTCATGTATATCTTTGCCAACTTAGCACTGGTGTAAGTGGTCTTCACTGGGATGAAATGAGCTACTTTCGTCAAACGATCGACTACAACCCATATCGAGTCATAGCCTGAACGAGTCCTGGGCAATCCCGTGATAAAATCCATGCGAAGTTTATCCCATTTCCATTCGGGTATCGGCAATGGCTGTAGCAATCCTGCTGGCTTCTGATGCTCTGCCTTCACTCTCTGACATACATTGCAAACTGCTACATACTCTGCAATATCCTTCTTCATTCCGGTCCACCAGAAAGTATCCTTCAAATCCAAATACATCTTGGTATTTCCTGGGTGAATCGAATACGGTGAATCATGGGCCTCTTGCAAGATCAACTTCCTGATCTCCGGATCATTGGGCACATAAACGCGGTCCTCAAACCATAAGGTATCGTGCTCATCCTCACGAAATCCCTTGGCTTTTCCTTTGCTCATCCTTTCCTTTATCTCGTCAATCTCCTTGTCTGTCTTCTGAGCTTCTCTGATCTTTTCCATCAAGGTAGACTGAATCTCCAACGTTGTTAAATAGCCTCTTGGAACTATCTCCAAACATAGCTCGTGAAGATCCTCGGCTAATAATTTCGGTAACTCTCTGGTCATGAGTGTGTTGACATGGCTCTTGCGGCTCAACGCATCTGCTACTACGTTAGCCTTCCCTGGGTGATAATGCAATCTCATATCATAATCCTTAATGAGCTCCAACCATCTCCTTTGCCTGAGATTCAACTCCTTCTGCGTGAAAATGTACTTCAAACTCTTGTGATCCGTGTACACCTCACAGTGATTTCCGATGAGAAAATGTCTCCATGTCTTCAACGTATGCACTACGGCTGCTAACTCCAAATCATGGGTGGCATAATCCTTCTCATGGGGTTTAAGTTCTCGTGAAGCATCTGAAACAACTCTTCCCTCCTGCATTAGCACTGCTCCAAGTCCTCGACGTGAAGCATCGCAATATACTTCATAATCCTTGCGTTGATCTGGCAGAATCAGCACTCGTGATGTAACCAAACATTTCTTCAACTCTTGGAAACTAGCTTCACATTCCCCAGTCCAATTGAATTTGGTGTCCTTCTTTAACAGCTCTGTCATGGGCTTAGCAATCCTTGAGAAATTCTCAATGAACCTCCGGTAGTATCCTGCAAGTCCAAGAAAACTCCGGATCTCTCCAACTGATGCGGGTGATTCCCAGCTTGTTACTGTGTCGACTTTGGTGGGGTCTACTGCTATTCCTTCTCCGGATATAACATGTCCGAGGAATCCAACTTCCTTCAGCCAAAACTCACATTTGCTGAACTTGGCGTATAGCTGATGTTCTCTGAGCTTCTCAAGTACCAAACGCAAATGCTCCTCATGCTCCTCTTCGTTCTTTGAGTAGACCAAAATGTCATCAATGAACACTATCACGAACTTATCCAAAAACTCCATAAACACTTTGTTCATCAGGTTTATGAAATAGGCAAGTGCGTTAGTCAGACCAAATGACATAACGGTATACTCATATAGCCCATACCTGGTGGTAAAAGCCGTCTTAGGTATATCCTACTCTCGAATCTTTAACTGATGGTATCCTGATTGTAGATCGATCTTGGAAAATACCTTAGCTCCTTGTAATCGGTCAAACAAATCATTGATCATCGGCAGTGGGTACTTATTTTTGATGGTCACTTCATTCAATCCTCGATAATCAACAACCATCCTCAACAATCCATCTTTCTTCTCCACTAGAAGTACGGGTGATCCCCAAGGTGAAGAACTTGGGCGAATATAGCCTTTATCCAGTAACTCCTTAATCTGCTTCTTAATTTCTTCCAAATCCTTAGCGGGCATCCTGTACGGTCTCTTAGATATCGGCCTTGTGCCTGGCAAAAGTTCAATCAAAAACTCTATGTCTCTATCTGGTGGCATGCCTGGCAACTCTTCTGGAAATACATCCGGGTAATCCTTCACCACTGGTACTTCTTCCTGTACAACTCCTGATAAGGAATTTACTTGAGTCCTCTTCGGCACATGCCGGGATACATACTTAATCCTTCTCCCTTCTGGGGTGGTAAGCAAAATCGTCTTACTGGCGCAATCGATGTTTCCCCCATACATCGATAACCAATCCATACCCAATATCACATCCAATCCTTGCGACTCCAAAACTATTAGGTCTGAGGGGAAAACATGCCTACCTATGGCCAATGGCATCTGAAAACATCCTTGGCTTGCCATATACTCTGCTCCTGGCGAGGTTACTAACATAGGTGTTCTGAGAACTTTGGTGGGCGACTTAAACTTATCCACAAATCCCCTTGATATGTATGAATGCGATGCACCAGTATCAAAAAGAACGATTGCAGTAAATGACTTAACCAAAAACTTACCTATTACTGCATCTGGCTGAGCTTCAACCTCCTCCATGCTAACGTGGTTCACATGTCCTTTGTTGAAAGGGTTTGGCTTCTTCCCAGAGCTTCCATTGCCATTTCCATTCTGGGCTTCAGGACATTCATTGGCATAATGTCCAGTCTTCCGGCACTTAAAGCAAGTGACTTGGCTCAGGTCTCTCTTAGCTGGGGTTGAAGGGTTGGTACGGTTCTGGCCGTTGCTTCCTCCATTCCCATTACCATTCTTGGGGACATTATGGTTGTGTGAACTACCTCCTCCATGGGTATGCTGAAACTGTCCTCCCAATTTTGGGGTAAAACGTGGCTTCTGCTGAGCTCCAGAATTGTACTTCCCTTGTCCATACTTCCTCTTATGGTTTTCAATCTGCTGCTGCTTCCCTTCAATCATGAGAGCTCTATCGACCAACTCCTGGTAGTTGTTGAAGGTTGCTACCATCAACTGCATACTCAGCTCATCATTCAGTCCTTCTAGAAACTTCTCCTGCTTGGCTGCATCTGTAGCAACGTCATCTGGAGCATAACGTGCTAACTTACTAAAGTCCTCCACATACTAGCCTACGGTGCGTCCTCCTTGGCGTAGGTTGCGAAACTCACGCTTCTTCATGGCCATAGCTTCTGCTGAAACATGGGCAGTTGATGAGGACATGACTACCTTGGATACGACCAAAAATATTGCATACATGCATATTTGTCAGGTGATTTCTAGTGCAAACTATTCAATAATCTATTTATGTTATCCAGAACAAAAATACTTCACACACTTTTGTGTTTTGTCTAATTGCAGGTGTATGGGACATTTGTACAATCCACATATGAAGATAAGGCAAAAGGAGAAGTTTAGGTTCTGTTCAAAAAGTCCTCTCACGTCACTTTTGGCCAAGAGAAGATAGAGTCCAAGTCTCTCACGTTCTGGATTCAGATTCGGACTGCACAGACATACCTGACTCAAAACGCCAACAACTTTTTCATACGGACTCCGAATTGGGTGATTCGTTTTTTTGTTGGAAACTAGATTTCGTGCTCTTTCCAACCCAATTGGATTCACCTTTAAATTCGTCCGGAGCATTGAGTTATGGTCGAAACAATCTGACGTTGCACCAGAATCCGAGTCAAACTACAAGTCCAAAGGTGTTGCATCACCTCCACTTGGGCCCATGAGCCTTGTACGACCTAGGGTTGGTTTTAGGCTGCCTTGGGACGTCCTCCCACCTCCTTGGCCGCCACCCCTTGCTCCTATATAAGTAGATCCATCTAGTAGCTTTTTCCTTGGAATTTGTTTAGTTAAAAGTTAGCCATTGCAACTTCGTGTACTTCGTTTGTGTCCAACGACCAGACCAAGACCGCTTACGGATTCCCACCACTATCAATACTTCATATATATTCGCAATATTCAGATTGCATTATCATATTCTTGCTCGTTCTTCGATTGCTTGCAGGAATAGACCTTCGTGGTCAGGCTGATCGTGCTTCCGGCATCGTCAGTAACCTCAGGAGATTGGTTTAGCGATTGATAAGGCGCAACGTCGTGCACGTTTGTAGTCGGATCGTCAAAGTCGTCTCCACCAAATCGATAGTTATCATCTCATCGAAAGATCGGGACACCGTTGCCTCTATCAAGTGGTATCAGTTTTCAGGTTGCTCGGTGAGAATTTCCAGTTTCCCCTAGATTAGATTTATTTTCTTACCTATTGTCCAAGAAAAAGCCACAAAAAAGATAGATCTATTCATCCTTTTGTCCAAGCCAGTCTGAGCCTTTGCAATTTTCTATTCATTGTTTGCATTATTGAATTATCGGTTGCATCGTCGTGTCGAGTTGCTGGTCTTAGGGTCTAGTTCGTTTAGAGTTTCGAGTTCTGTTCACATTAGTCACGTCGCCGCTGCATCGTTATCCCTTCTGCTGTCCACCACACCATCCATCAAATTCCACCATGTGCTACCCATAGTTCATTATCACAATCATAGTTGAGGTCGTTCACATCTTCGCTTGATCCAATCTGCATCTTATCTAGTTTGTCTTGGAAAGAGGGAGAGAAAAAAAAGACAGAGAAAAAAAAAGAGAGAAAAAAAAAGTCAGAAAAAAAAAGAGAAAGAAAAAAAGTGTGAGAAAAAAAAAGAGAAGAAAAAAAAACAAAATTCGGATCTATCTAGACTCAATCTCGTAGTTGAATTCGGATTGGAATCTGTTTTGTGCACTGTTTAGTAAAACAGGCATACCTTCCTCATACGAAGTCCGTTTTGACTCCGCGAGTACTCAAATGAAAGCTAGTGACGAGCCGCATCTAAATAGTTGCAGAGACTAGTTCAATATTTGACACCTCAAAATCGTCTTCTAAATAGGTCTTTTTGCCCTCCGAAGTTCGCGGACACAGCTTATTCCAGTTTTTCAAGCCAGTTTCAGAATTCTTTCACTCCTCATATCAACTCGGAATTGAGTGATTCTTTTTGCATTGGAGAGCTTGAGTTAGTAGCATTCTTTGAAAAAAATTATCAGAAAATTGGCACAAACTTTTCAAGAGGAAAGTTGGAGAGAGTTGTTGTATATCCTGCTTGGCAGTTGTTTTTCATCATTATCTTTACTGCCGTTGTGATCTTCACTTATATCTTGCTGTCCAGAGCTACTTAGTATCCTTCATTGATGCTAGTTGTGCTACGCCGTGACCTCATTAGTGTTCTAGGCTCGCGTCTCTAGTCCGGTCTAGCCTAGGACCAGCACAGTACCGTCGTTGAGCGTTTATTCAACATTGCATCTCTGAATTGATTATTGCTAATATTTTGCTACCATATATAGCCAACCCAGCTCCACATATTTCTACACCGTGTATACGTACGTTCCCCTGGCAATCGCTTTACTCAATCTTTGGAGTTATTTGACACCGCTGGTTGCCTGTCACCACCTGCTGCTTGGTAAGAACTTGTAAGATATTGATATTTGCTTTACTGTGAGCGCTTTACCACAACATCCTAGTAGTTCATAGGAACATTATTCTTGAATTTTGTTTCTTGTTTCTACTAATCATGACAGGATCTAGAGTCAATTCATGGGGTTTGTCGATCGTGGGAGATGTGCCATCACCTATGCAAATACCACAACCGTCACGAGAGGTGCACAAACATCCAAATGCACATGATCAGGTTAATGTTTCTATACCACCATTTAATGGCCGTTTTAGACCTGCTTTATATATTGAATGGGAGTTTGACCTAAATAATATATTTGCTTCCAATAATTTTGATGTACGTAAAAAAGTTAAGGTTGCGGTTGGTTCTTTCACTGGTTATGCTGTAGTTTGGTGGAGTGAATATTGTCGGTTACACCCTAATGATATACCTACTACTTGGGATGATTTGAAACTTGCCATGCGACATACATTCGTTCCCGCTTATTATACTCGCGACATGATTACAAAGTTGCAACATTTAAAACAAGGTAGTGACACCGTAACGAAATATTATGATACTTTACAAACTACCTTGCTGCATTCCTCTTTAGAAGAAAGTGAAGAAGATTTTATGGATAGATTTTGGGGAGGATTAAATCGTGACATTCAGGAGATACTAATACATGAAGAGTGTTATCCTATGGACCATTTGTTTCATCTTGCTTGCAAAGCTGAACAGGAAATAAAACGACGTGTTGCGCACAAGGAGAACAAGCGCGAGATGCACATTCCAAGAGTTGATATGGTTGTCCTTTCAACTACTAAGCATACTATGACGACCACATCCGTTGTTGTGAGGACTACATCACCTCCACCATGTGACACATCATCACCGAGAGTGCCTACCTCATCTGAGTTGATCATAAGAGGTAATGACAAAGGTACTAATCTTCCACTTCCACATGAGTATGATGAATGTCTTGTCAATTTAAGTGCACCATGCGGTGAGCTACCCACTACTTTGATCACACCAGCTACCTTAGAGGACTATGTTGATGATTTGACTTTGCCATGTGATCAAACAATTTTGAGTGAGCCCATTGAATTAACTATCGATGCAAAAGAATCAAGTGAATCAGGGAATAAATCAGATTTGGATCAAATATGTTTGAAAATAATTGTGCCAATGTTTAATCATTTTGATATGACCTCTAATCTTGGTGATGGTTCATCAATGTTGGGATGGTTTAATGATGAATATTGTCCATCTTTTCATATGAATAAGAGCTTCACTTATATGTGCAAACTGAGTTGCAATACTTTCATGCCTTCTACTTCTTGTGATAATATTTTGGCTTTATATTTTATTAACTATGAAAGTTACTCATGTATACATGTGTCATATGTGCAAAATCCACGGGAAGTAAAAATGGATGACATATACATATACAACATGTACACCTTGTCTCTTTTGTTAGCCACATTTCAGATTAAGCAACGCCGAGGACGGCTTTGTTTTCAAGAAGGGGAGGATGATGAGGACATGACTACCTTGGATACGACCAAAAATATTGCATACATGCATATTTGTCAGGTGATTTCTAGTGCAAACTATTCAATAATCTATTTATGTTATCCAGAACAAAAATACTTCACACACTTTTGTGTTTTGTCTAATTGCAGGTGTATGGGACATTTGTACAATCCACATATGAAGATAAGGCAAAAGGAGAAGTTTAGGTTCTGTTCAAAAAGTCCTCTCACGTCACTTTTGGGCCAAGAGAAGATAGAGTCCAAGTCTCTCACGTTCTGGATTCAGATTCGGACTGCACAGACATACCTGACTCAAAACGCCAACAACTTTTTCATACGGACTCCGAATTGGGTGATTCGTTTTTTTGTTGGAAACTAGATTTCGTGCTCTTTCCAACCCAATTGGATTCACCTTTAAATTCGTCCGGAGCATTGAGTTATGGTCGAAACAATCTGACGTTGCACCAGAATCCGAGTCAAACTACAAGTCCAAAGGTGTTGCATCACCTCCACTTGGGCCCATGAGCCTTGTACGACCTAGGGTTGGTTTTAGGCTGCCTTGGGACGTCCTCCCACCTCCTTGGCCGCCACCCCTTGCTCCTATATAAGTAGATCCATCTAGTAGCTTTTTCCTTGGAATTTGTTTAGTTAAAAGTTAGCCATTGCAACTTCGTGTACTTCGTTTGTGTCCAACGACCAGACCAAGACCGCTTACGGATTCCCACCACTATCAATACTTCATATATATTCGCAATATTCAGATTGCATTATCATATTCTTGCTCGTTCTTCGATTGCTTGCAGGAATAGACCTTCGTGGTCAGGCTGATCGTGCTTCCGGCATCGTCAGTAACCTCAGGAGATTGGTTTAGCGATTGATAAGGCGCAACGTCGTGCACGTTTGTAGTCGGATCGTCAAAGTCGTCTCCACCAAATCGATAGTTATCATCTCATCGAAAGATCGGGACACCTTTGCCTCTATCAGCAGTACAGAAAGCTTGCTGAAACTGGTCCCATGTGACAGTGTCAATAGGGTGTGTGGCTGTGTAATTCTCCCACCATGATGCTGCGGGTCCATCAAGCTGATGTGCGGCAAATCGCACTCTCTCCGCATCTGTGCATTCTGCAGTGGTCAACTCCCTTCCAACTTTGCGGAGCCAATCATCTGCAACAATCGGCTCGGTGCTGCTGGAAAACACCGGCGGATTTAGCCTCAAGAAACGGGCTAAGTGATCAACAGGTGGTGGTGGTGGGTTGTTGTTGTTGTTGTTGTTGCCTTGGTTCTGTACTAATACTTGCATCAGGGCATTCTGCTGCTGAATCAACTGAGTGATCTCCGGTGGGAAAACAAATCCGGTGTCGCGTCTCGGAGGCATCTTATAGGTTTAGAAAAGATGAGAATTTAGAATAGAATGAGGTCTAGAGGGAAAACACTACCCATAAGCACATGAGACATACACAAACAATATCACTCAATCAAACAAGGCATACAATCGATCTAACTATCGTTACAAAGTGCTCGGACTATACTATATACATGGGGGAAATACTACTACTGATTATGGGGGTCTACTAGAAATTTTGATCGGTCGAAGACTCCATGATATCTGCTCCAGCTTCATCAACAAAGTCATCTTCACTGGGGTCCGAGTTGGTGTCGTCGATGATGATGTAGTTATCCGGGCAAGTAGAATCGTCATCTTCTCCTCCTGGTGCTGGGTCTCCCATGAATACTCCGATCTTCTTTATCAGGTCGTCATTCTTTTCCAACAACGTGGCGATCTCCTCCTCATATCCACCGCACGTAGACTTGAGTTCTTCCTCCAACTCCGTGATCTTGGTCAATGCGTTCTTCAAATCTATCATGTCTGCGCACATCTGGTTCTCCTGGCGACGAATGTGTTGGTTTTTCTCCTGGATGAAAGCTGCAATTGATCCATCCTTCTTGGTGCTGATCATCTCCCATTGCTCATCTCGGCGTCCACAAATCTGATAAATAGTATCCTTAAGCTCTATGTGGTAGACTTCTCCAATGCGTCCCATAGAGATGTGGGCTGCCATGCTCTTCCCTAAACTCCAGGTTGGTGCATCAAAGGAAAACTCTATAGGCTCAGTGACTGGCGTAAACGTCCTTCCTGGAACTTGAACTTGAATCTTCCAGCGCTCCTCTTCTGGTAGTGTGGCTTTGTAAGTCCCGGTGAAGCTTGGTATTCCGATGTTCAGGTACTTAGTGACTTCCTTCAAGTGTCGTCCAAAAGGTGTATCTTCATCTGGTTGCATGAACTTGTTCCTTGCATCCGCCATTCCTAAAAGAGTAGAAAGTGGAGAGGAGTCAGAAATGAGAAGAGAGTAGTGTTCTAGGGTTTAAGCTTAGTGGTCGTGTCCTACAGTCAGCGCGTGCTCTGATACCACCTTTGTAGCGACCAGACCTCAAACAGTCTGTGCTGCTGTGCACCAGTGTCATCCCTGGATCAGTAATGCTGACACGCACAGTACAAATGGAGGATTTATAACAGAGTAGCAATCACACACTTATTACAACGAGTATCTCAAGAGAGAAATAAGTATGACAAATATGGCTTAAGGCCATCTAAATACGATAACAGCGGAAGACTTGGAAGATAAGTGAGTCCATCAACTCCAACGGCATCACTGAGTATAAGACCACGACCTAAGGCTCCTTACTCGTCGTCTGAAAAGTCTGCAACATGAAACGTTGCAGCCCGAAAACGGGTCAGCACATGGAATATGCTGGCAATGTAACACATAGAGAGTAATGAATATAATAATGCTATACTACATGCATATATGGCTGGTAGAAGGCTCTATGGTTACAGTTTTGCGAAAAGCCAATTTTTCCCTACAGCAAAGGAATAAATTTTATTTAACTATCATGGTGGTTGTTAAACATTGAGAATGGTTGACAGCATTCTCAATCCCAATTAAGTATCATCATCAAACCCAACAAAATTAATTAAAGTAACATGATGAGATTCACATGATAATCCAAGTACTAGATACTCAAGATGTCCATAACCGGGGACACAGCTAACCATGATTAGTTTATACACTCTGCAGAGGTTTGTGCACTTTTCCCCACAAAACTCGATCGCCTCCGCTTGATTCTCGCACTACATGATGTTTGAGAAACAGATGACCGAGACACAGTCTTTCAGAAACAATAACTCTTTACTCCGGGTGGAGAGTTACACCTACTTTCCCCTACATCTGCTAGCCCACCTCTTCAAGAGATCATGTAACCTACTCAACTATGCTAGAGCCCATAATAGCTTGTGGCTGCACACGGAAGTTTCTAGCATGAATAATCTCATGATCCCTTTGAACCTGGGTGGCGGTCCAAAAGAAAAACAGGCAATCCTGGAATACCCAGGTACCTCAATCCACCCAGATGTGAGTTTTAGTTGCCACCTTAAGGTTAGCCATTAATTAACAATCTCACATCTGTCATGGTAACACTCAAACCCAATCCACGTCTACTAGCATAGCATAGCAATATGAGCAAACGTAGAAGTAACTCCCAAGGGTTTGATAACAAAACAGGGCAATAGGTACTACCTCATCTACTTCCCAATACCCACAATTTAATTAGATCCTAATCATGCAATTGTTTGAGGATTGGTCTAATGCAATAAAACTGGGTAGTAAAGAAGTATGATCAAAGTGTTACTTGCCTTGCTGATGATCCGTGAAACCTAGAGATTCAAAGTAGCAAGCGGCGCACTCCGGGTACTCTATCGCAAACAAACAAGCAAACAATAAGCACTCATCTAATGCACAGGTAAAACTCAAATAAAGATCTAACCAGAAAGTTCAACTTAAGAACTCCGGTTTGCAAAAAGAATCAAATCAAACGAAGCAACGAAAGTCAAACGGCAAAAGAAACAAGCTTCGTTTACTAATCTGGATCTAAGTCAAATTTTACAGTAGCAAAAACTTGTTTGAATAGGTTAAATGTTAAGAGAATTTCGAGACGAAAGTCTAGGCGCTTGAATCGCCTGATTCCGATAAACGAGCTAAAAGATAAACTAAAACGAAAAACAGAACAAAAATCGCGATCTGGGAAATCGCGGAAAATCCGACGAAAAAGAAAACTGACGAACAGTTAAACGAACGGACGTTCGTTAGCTGCGACAAACCGACGAACACGTTCGTTAAAACGAACGGATCGGTGGACGTTCACTAACTAACTAAACCAAAAGAAAATAAACCGATCTATTTAAAAAAAACTAAATCTATGGTTTCGGAAAAAAATAAACCGAACGGTTTTAAAAAAACCGGCACGGTGGCGGCGGCTCGGCTATACCTCCGGCGAGGTATTCCGGCGGGCGGGACGGTGCTCCGGCGGGGTCTTCGGGTGCGGCGAGGGGCGGTGGGGCTCGGGAAGGCGACGGGCGACGTCGAGGGGCAGCGGGCGGCGGCGTTCGGGGCTTCCCGAGGCGGCGGCGATGGGCAGCTCCGGCGCGGCTCCTCCTGGCGGCGTCGGGTGCGTGGCGGGGTCGGGACGGGGTGAGGAGAGGGCGGCGGGGCTGGGGTACTTAAAGAGGGGGGGTGCCGTGGGGACGGGGGCGAAGGTGGCGGCGGCGTCGTCCTCGAGTAGGACTCGGGCGGCGGCGGGTCTCCAGGTCGGGGACGACTCGGGCGGGAGCTGGGCCGTCAGCCCAGTCGGTGCTCGCGCGTTTTTTTTAAATAAATAAATTCCGCCGAACCTAAAAAAATCATAGAAAAATAAATAAAAAATCCAAAAATGCCAAAACAAATTTTCACCGTCTAATTAAAATAATTAGAACGAGATGAACATTTTCTTGGCCCAAAAATGCAGTTTTGAAAACGTGCAACCTTTTTTTAATGCAAATAAAATCCGAATAAAATCAAATATTTGATTTTAATATTTTTCCTCCAATATTTCAATTATTTTGGAGAAGTCATATTTTCTCCTCTCATATTTTAATATGAAATATTTTTCGGAGAGAAAAATAAATTAAACGAAAAATCCTCGTTTCATTATTTGATAAAAATCAAATATGAAAACCGCGAAAAATTCCCAACTCTCTCCAAGGGTTCTTGAGTTGCTTAGGATTTTTGAGGATTTGCCAAAATGCAATAAAATATGCTATGCAATGATGATCTAATGTATAACATTCGAAATTGAAAATTTGGAATGTTACACCAGTCCTATTTCCCCCCTGAGGTCTATGCTCAAACTTGCCAGGGTTATATTACTCATGTCATGCATGTTGTCTTGCATTGCTTAGTTTTTACATCATATATGCGACTGCCCTCTGCTTACTTGCTTAGTATATAAATCATATAATTGAATTATATCATGCCATCATGTTTACATAGACAACATATATCTGAATTATGGCATGGCAACCCATTTAATAAAGACATCATATAGTTATATCATCTTATCCTATTTAGTGTTTATAGTCATCATATTTTGAATTATGTCATTCTATCCGTGAATCATATCATGCTATCATGTTTTCATAGGCGGCATGTATGTGAATTATGGCATGCCAACCTATTTAATAAATACATTATATAGTTATATCATGTCATCCAGTTTACATAGTCATCATATTTTGAACTATGTCTTCCCATCCTTTTTAGTTAGCCATCATATATGTGAAATTGTGTCATGTTATCCTGTTTAGTTAGCCATCATATATGTGAACTTGTGTCATGCTATCCTATTTGGTTAGACAACATAAATGTGAATTATTTCATGCCCTCTTTTATTCCCCACTATCCATTGCACCTGTCTATCATACAATGTCTGTACATTCAATTACTTTTCTTGTTTATCAGCCATTTGAACTGGAGAGGGTGATGGCAGTATCTAAGGGAGTAACAACACGGTCTTCAGAAAAGATAGTGCTACCAGTCGATGCTGATAGAACCATGGTTGTACTTGCCCAAGAACCAGCCCCACCACACATAACCCAGACTCTCGCAGATTGTACCCCTTCCCAGTTGGACAGAGAACCAGCTACACCCCTTCTATCCCCTACCCCAGCAGATAGTAACCCAGTTCTAGTTGACACAACACTATCTCCACCACAGAGCATCCAAACACGAGCAGTTAGTAATGGAACAGCAGTGCCCAAAGCACGGGGACCACCACTCCGAAGCCCAACTCAATGCTTATCAGGTTCTGTAGCTATGGTTCATGCTCCTTTGCTCTTGCATCACTTTATTTACTAATACCAACTATTTCCAAATTTGAAGGATGGAATTGAAACTCCGATGGCGCAATAGTATGTTTTAAACCTGTTTCTTTAACTGGTTTGCTGTTGTAACTTGCTCTATGTTGATTTCAGTTTCAATTGAATAAATAGCTATGTTCTCATGTCATGCACATTACAAGTGTTGTTATTGCTTTGTAGTTTCCCACACTTATATTCTTTCTATTCTACTTTGTCTTAAATAGATATTATTTGAACTATGTCTTTATCTTGATTTGGCAACACAAACTAGAATGATATAGACCATTGAAAGGATCGAGAAGAGGTGTCTAGAGGGGGGGGGGTGAATAGACTCTAATCAAGAAAAGTTGCAGTTTTTAATTTCCTTAAGTTGATGTGGAGTTTTGGCACAAGTTTAAACATTCACAATACATATGAAGCAAGCATGACAAGAGTATATGAGCATCGGAAAGTAAAGCATGCAAGTTGCAAGAATGTAAAGTGGAGGGATTGGAGTGTGCAAACACAATTTGGAGACACGGAGATTTTTTATCCGTGGTTCCGATAGGTGGTGCTATCGTACATCCACGTTGATGGAGACTTCAACCCACGAAGGGTAATGGTTGCGCGAGTCCACGGAGGGCTCCACCCACGAAGGGTCCACGAAGAAGCAACCTTGTCCATCCCACCATGGCCGTCGCCCACGAAGGACTTGCCTCACTCGGGTAGATCTTCACGAAGTAGGCGATCTCCTTGCCCTTACAAACTCCTTGGTTCAACTCCACAATCTTGACGGAGGCTCCCAAGTGACACCTAGCCAATCTAGGAGACACCGCTCTCCAAGAAGTAACAAATGGTGTGTTGATGATGAACTCCTTGCTCTTGTGCTTCAAATGATAGTCTCCCCAACACTCAACTCTTTCTCATAGGATTGGATTTGGTGGAAAGATGATTTGAGTGGAAAGCAACTTGGGAAAGGCTAGAGATCAAGATTTATGTGGTTGGAATGAAATGTCTTGACCTCAACACAAGTGTAGGTGATTCTCTCTCAGAAAATGCATGTTGGAACTGTAGGCATGTTCTGATGGCTCTCTCCATGAACGAAGAGTGGGTGGAGGGGTATATATAGCCTCCACACAAAATCTAACCGTTACACACAAATCACCAAACTCGGTGGGACCAAATCGTTAAACTCGGTCAGACCGATTTAGTTCATAATGTGACCGTTAGGGTTTTCGGTGGGACCGACATGTCAACTTGGTCAGACTGATTGCGTTAGGGCTAGGGCATAACATAATCTCGGTGAGACCGATTACACAAACTCAGTGAGACCGATTTTGGTAATAGACAAACAGAGAGTTGGTCAGGCAAACTCGGTGGGACCGATTCACTCATCTCGGTTGGACCGAAATGTTACGAAGGGGTGACAGAGAGTTTGCATTGCAATCTTGGTGGGACCGATTGCATATTTCGGTGAGACCGAAGTTATTGCAATAGGCAACAGAGAGTTTGCAATACCATCTCGGTGAGACCGAGATCCCTATCGGTGAGACCGAAAAGACTAGGGTTTCTGGCTGTGGCTATGTCAATTGAACTTGGTGGCGCCGGATAGAAAGTTTCGGTGGGGCCGAGTTTGACTTTTGGTTTGGGACATATGTGGATGTGAGAAAGTGGTTGAGGGCTTTGGAGCATATCACTAAGCACTTTGAGCAAGCAAGCCATTAAAGCAACACCTCATCCCCTCTTAATAGTATTGGCTTTCCTATGGACTCAATGTGATCTTGGATCACTAAAATAGAAAAGGTAGAGTCCTGAGCTTTGAGATTGATCCAATCCTTTGTCCTCAGCAACTTGAAGAGGTTCCACATCCTCTAGTCCATGCCACTCCATTGTTGAACTTATCTGAAACATACTAGGTAGAAGCATTAGTCCAACAAGAGATATGTTGACATTAATTACCAAACCCACCAAGGGAGCACTTGTGCTTTCAATCTCCCCCTTTTTGGTAATTGATGACAACATACATCAAAGCTTTAGATAAAGATATAGGGAATAACAAGTAAAGCTTTGCAAGGACATGTAACATGCATAGGCTCCCCCTACATGTATGCAATCATGTCAATATGGAACATAAGAGCATATGAGTGCATAATAATGACAGAGCAAGCAATGAGTTACATGTATCTTGCCTACATGCATCAGAGCAAATGATGTAAATATGGGAAATGTACCTTCATGCTCATGAGTCCTTCTTGCAAACAGAATGTACAACAGCAAGAAATCCTCATACACATGACTGTGATGCATACACTTACCTTGTGGTCTTGAGTTGGCATAGGAAGGAGTGAACCTGAGTAAACAAGGTTAGATAACACAGATGCACCTACTAGCCAGAGCAAACAATAGAAACCACAAGAGTACCAAGACTGGGATGACATGTATAGAGTGAGTACTAAGTACTCTATTGGATATAGACATGTCCCCAAAGGTAAAGATGTGTAATGAATTCAATAATTTCCTTCCCTTAGATGTCTTGCTCCCCCTGAATCTATCATGGGATACTGGGAGAAGATAGGGAACAGAAAAACAAAGCAAAGACCAGAAACAGAGCTAATGCAAACAATCAAATATGAACATGTCTTTTCCCTCTTAAAGACATGTGACTTCTCTCCTCTTGAACACCAAGCATCTGGGGTTTCTACTCTCTCCCCCTGAGTATTCTCTCCCCTTATATGAATGATTAAGCTTTTGATGTGATCTCTCTCTCCCCCTTTGACATCAGTTTCCAAGAAGGGTTCTTCTGGATTTTGTTTCAAATGGGTTTGGTCCTTGAGTCACAGAGCAAAGCAGCAAGTCGAATGGGATGGTGGTAGAGGAAAAGTATCATTGAGTGGAGCTGGAATAAAAGGAATGCAGGAACAAGTGGCAAACTGTCTTTTCTGCAGTTTAAATTGGTAGCACCGAGTTGTGTGCTTCGGTGGCACCGAAAGAATTCGGTTGGAATGAAGAAAACAAACTGGCGTGACCGAGTTCATCACAGTGAAAACACTTGTCACCTCAGCTCACTAGACAATTACGATCTCACAAGGATTTGCAAGGAATTAGCTGAAAGATTTGCAAAGAATTGGATGCAGGGAATACAAAAAAAAATAGAAAAGGAATCTAGATGAAGTTTTTTTTGAAAGGGGAAACAAATATGCAAGAGCACGGAGAAACACAAGAGAACTTCATCTAGAATTGGTCGGTGACAAAGTCACCTATGTTAGAGTATATTGACTTAGGAGTCAAGTGAGGTCACTTGATCATTTGTCATACTCATCGTTTAAGCTCAAAATGGGGTTACCATTTTTCATTTAAGCATCTTGATGTATTCACATCTTGTTGAGTTGCTTTGACCCATGACTTGGAGCAAAGCTTCTCTAAGATGGAATAACATACCTTGGGTGGTGGTGTTGATCTTGATCATGTGGTTGAACTCATGTGGGTTGCTCAAGGTTGATGTAGCTCATCAAAATTTAGGAGCATCACTTGGAATTTGAGTTCATCTACCTACATGGGTTCGTCTTGCAAGGAAGAGCACTTGTGTATCCAAAATGACAATCATAAGAATATAGAATTGTCAAAGGATATGTTTGAGGGGTTTCGTGCTTCCTTGTCTTCAACCACCATTGTGTAGAGACTTGGTGATGTAGAAATTGCTCAAGATGTGAGTGGCTCGCAATCTCATAGATTTAGATTCATCCAAGTACCTACAAGGGTTAGATAGCATGCAAGGGTGCAAATATATCCAAGACATATAAGTAGTAACAAGAAAGAAATATCAAGGATTAGTCAAAGGCTCATGCCTTGCATGTATCCAAATGGAGTTCCTACTCCAAGTTTGAAGCATCAATGATGTTCAATTCACCTCTCAAACGGCAAAAGACTTTCTCATCAAGCAGTTTGGTGAATATATCCGCCAATTGCTTATCGGTGCGAACATGCTTAAGATCAATGTCCCCTTTGGCAACATGATCTCGAATGAAATGATGAAGAACTTCAATATGCTTAGTTCGAGCATGTTGCATGGGATTGTGAGCAATCTTGATAGCGCTCTCATTGTCACAAAGCAATTGAACATGTTTCACATATATCCCATAGTCTTTAAGAGTTTGGGTCATCCAAAGTAATTGAGCACAACATGAACCAGCGGCAATGTATTCCGCTTCAGCGGTGGATAAGGATACCGAGTTTTGTTTCTTGGAGGACCAAGACACAAGAGATCTACCAAGAAATTGACATGTACCCGAAGTGGACTTTCTATCAACCTTGTCTCCGGCATAGTCCGAATCAGAGTAACCAACAAGATCGAAAGAAGATCTCTTAGGATACCAAATGCCAAAATTTGGTGTATGTCTTAAGTATCTCACTATTCTTTTCACAGCCTTAAGATGACACTCTTTAGGGGCCGCTTGATATCATGCACACATGCACACACTTGGCATAATATCAGGATGAGAGGCACATAGATATAACAATGAACGAATCATAGAGCGGTAAACTTTTTGATCAACCGGTTCACCATCTTTGGTCAAATCAAGATGTCCACTAGTAGGCATGGGTGTAGTCATACCTTGGCATTCTTGCATATTGAACTTCTTGAATATGTCCTTGGTGTACTTTGTTTGAGAGACAAAGGTACCTTCCTTAGTTTGCTTGATTTGCAAACCGAGAAAGAATTTGAGTTCACTCATCATAGACATCTCAAACTTCTCCGACATTAGCTTTCCAAACTTCTCACTAAAATGAGGGTTAGTCGAACCAAATATAATATCATCAACATAAATTTGGCACACAAATAGTTCTCCATTAACCCTTTTAGTAAAAAGAGTAGAATCAATTTTTCCAATTTCAAAGCCTTTTTCAATAAGGAACTTGGTCAAACATTTATACCATGCTCTAGGAGCTTGTTTAAGACCATAAAGAGCTTTGTGAAGTTTGTAAACATGATTAGGTTTCTTAGGATTGACAAAGCCGGGAGGTTGCTTAACATAAACTTCCTCCTCAATTTCACCATTTAGGAAAGCACTTTTAATATCCATTTGGTACAAGGTGATATCATGATGATTAGCATAAGCAAGTAAGATGCGAATGGACTCAAGTCTAGCAATGGGGGCATATGTCTCACCATAGTCCATACCTTCGACTTGAGTGTAGCCTTGGGCGACGAGACGTGCTTTGTTGTGAACTACTTGTCCATCTTCATCTTGCTTGTTGTGAAACACCCATTTTGTACCGATGATGTTGTGGTTGTTGTCAGGCTTTTCAACCAATGTCCACACTTGATTTCTCTCAAAGTTGTGTAGCTCTTCATGCATAGCGTTTATCCAATATGGATCTTCCAATGCTTCTTCAACCTTCACAGGTTCAATGCTAGAGATGAATGAGTAATGTTCACAAAAATTAGCCAAACGAGTTTTAGAGCGAGTGATTCTCCCAGTTTGGATATCATTGTAGATTTGCTCGACGGGATGGTCTTTGGCGACTCTTGCTCGAACTCGTGGGAGCTTTTGCTTTGATCGGGGTGGAACATCTTCTTCATCTTGTCCTTCTTCTTGGCCTTCTTCATTGTTGACGTTGTCGTTCTCTTGTCATGGTGGAGAAGGAGGTTGCTGATGTTCATCTTGGTGTACTTCCTCGTTTTCTTCATCTTGGTGTGTCCCACTTGTGGATGCTTCCATATTGACTCTTGGTTCACCTTGTCGTGAGGTGGAAGCTTCCACTTGGACGGATGAGGTACTCTCCTTCACCTTCGTTGGACGAACTTGCCAATAGACAAGTCTTGGATTGCTTCCGAAGGGTCTTTGTCTCCTACATCAATTGGCAATTGCTCTACTTGCAAGCCGTTAGATTCATCAAACTTCACATCTGCCGTCTCTTCAACCTTTCGGGTGAAATTGTTGTAGACACAGTAAGTGTGAGAGTTTGAGCCATAACCAAGTAGAAAACCTTCATGAGATTTAGGAGCAAATTTAGAACGACGATGCTTATCAAGAATGTAGCACTTTGAGCCGAATACTCGAAAGTATCCAACTTGGGGTTTGTTACCGGTGAGGAGCTCGTATGCCGTCTTGCCGAGTAGCTTGTGAAGATACAAGCGATTTGTTGCATGACAAGCTGTCTCAACTGCTTCCGCCCAAAAGTGTTTTGGAGTCTTGTACTCATCAAGCATCGTTCTTGCCATCTCAATAAGAGTTCGGTTCTTCCTCTCAACAACTCCATTTTGTTGAGGTGTGTACGTGACCGAGAACTCGTGTGAAATCCCCTCTTCGTCAAGAAAGGCATCCACATTTGCGTTCAACTCTGTTCCGTTGTCGCTCCAAACCTTCTTGATCTTCACTTCAAATTGATTTTGGGCCTTCCTAGCGAAGCTTTTGAAGATCTTTTGGACCTGTGATTTATCATCTAGAAAGAACACCCACGTAAATCTTGAAAAATCATCGACTATGACTAGACCAAATGAGTTACCACCGAGACTCTTGTAAGCATTGGGACCAAAGAGATCCCAAAAGTCCTGTCTTGATGTAGTGTTTGAGTTACTCGCCACTACTGCTGGCACAAGCTCTTCAAACTCGCTTCCTGAATCAGTTTGTCTTCTTGAGTATCAACTCCAAGTTGAAAGACATCGATCAAATGTGCTGCGACACGAAGCCGAAGGACTGAGGAAGTCCCTGCAGAATTCAAATGCATACTTTCTGGTGCTACAGCAAGCGCTGGAGGATTTAAGCGCCAAACAAGAGAAAGTTAATAAGCTTGCTAAGCCTCTTGCCAGCATTATGGGTACCCAGGATATTGTTTCTTGAGCTCTTCTGAAGTGGTTTCAGTTCTGTACTTGTTTTGATGCAGCGTTTATTTGCACTGGTCGCCAACTTTGATAACCAGTGTATGTGATATGCTGCTTTGTTCCCTATATTTGCACTGGTGGCGAACTTTGATGCCCGGTGGATGTAATATGTGTAATAGCCGTGATAGCCTAGCGTAAGTTGCTTGCTTATTTATTTCCTTGTTGTCTTGTTTATTTGTTTTCTTGTAGTCAGTGCAGTTCTTTTTCCACGGTTTGCTAGTGGCTGCAATAACCTATTTTTTAAACTAGGCCACAATAACCATGGGCTACATATTTACTGTAGTGACCATGGGCCTCCTACGGGCCGAAGAAACAATGGGCCTTCTACGGGCCGTAGAAACGATGGGCCTTCTACGGGCCGTAGAAACAATAGGCCTTCTACGGGCCATAGCATCAATGGGCCTTCTACGGGCCATAGCATCAATGGGCCTTCTACGGACCGTATGATCCATTGGCCAAACATGGGCCAATAACAGACCGTGTTATGGGCCGTAAACAGGCTAGAGTTGGAATCGTCCGTTCATGGGCCGACCATAACTGGTCGTCATTAACTGGCCGTATTTGATGACGCTATGAAAACAGCCCAATGGATTAACGGGCCGACTGTAACCAGAGGCTGAATTTGGCCCACAAGCAGAAAAGGCGAGTAACATGTCGTAAGTAATCGAATGCTGCAAATGAGCCCAAGAATAAATGGGCCTTGAGAAGGCCGAAAGATAACACGGGTTGGAAACGGCCCAATGGAATAATGGGCCATTAATGGGTAAAGCGGTACACTATTTATTACGGGCCAGTTTCACCACGGGCCGTTAATGGGCCAAGAGTTACAAAGGGCCTCATATGGTCCGAAAGACGTCATGAGCCATACATGGGCCGGAAGTTACAACGGGTTGGAATCATATTGGACAGCCCAGATGAAGCTACTGTGCTTAATTTAGATAGGCTGTAACGGGCCGCGAGTTAGCGGGTCGTAAATGGGCTATATACGAACAGGCCGTTAACAGGCTTTCCGTGGGCCAGCCCGCTAACTTTTGACAAAGTCAAACGGGCCGGCCTTTTCATCGGAATGGGCCTCTATTGGGCTTTGCCACGTGTCGATGTATCATAGGCGCCTCCTGTCTAATGGGTGGATGACATCTGTCCCAACGGTGAGCCGACACGTGGTTCGTCTGGCCATTGAGAAGTTTACACGTGGAAAATCCCCATTGGTCCGGCTGTTAACGGGTTATCGGATCCAAAACCGGACCCGATAGCTTAACGGCACCTGTTATGGTGGATGCCAGTGTCGGTTACCCTTGACGAAAGCACTTCCATGAGGCGCCATTTATCGTCATGGAAGTGGTCACTTCCGTGATGATAATTTTTGTAATGTCATGGAACACTTCTACGACAGCATAGGTATGACTATCTTGATTCTGTCATAAAATCATCATGGATGTACATGCATGACAGAAAACGTGACCTACTGTGACAAACATGTATCATCACGGAAGTGTATTTTTTTGTAGTGTTGGGTAGGAGCACTTTTGCACTCCGGCGGAGCGATTCCGCCGAGGGAACTTTCCTCCTGGAGGGGGAAATCATCGTCACCATCTGTAACAGCCCCAAAATTGGGTTATCAATTTTTGTGCTGTTATTCTCTCCTGGCACTCATTTTCAAAATTTTCTCCTGAGTTTGCTGGATGACCCTGAGAAATTTTTGTCATTTCCAACCTTTCAAAATCCTGCTCATGTCTTTTTCAGTGGGCAAGACCTCATTTGCATCAGCTCAATTCCTCTTAAACCCTAATTCCAAATTTTTGGAATTTGGATATGCCCTTGTGATTACAAAGGAGCCACCATTTTCCTTGTTCTGTTGATCCTCCCAATTGATCCCAGAGATCATCCTATCTTTCTTAACCTTGGATATGCAAAAATATTGCTAAGTCCAATGCAATATTTTTGAATTATGATCTATTCCTTTTCTTGCCTTTCTGAGGAATAAAATCCAAAGGCATATCTAGCCATCTCCTAAATTCATGAGAATTAGTGGAGTTGATGCTTATGCCTAATCCAAGCTCTGGCAAGTATATTGGCCATAATTAAATAAGGAAAATTGTCTTTTCCTATTTAATGCCAATATTGCATTTCTGCCAATTTCCAAAGGAACTGCTATTTTTATAGCAGACAAAATTCCCACATAAATTGTGGAGATTGTCCTTGCTATATAATCACTAGTTCCATCCTAATATCATGATTCCACAGTTCAAAATTTGGCACATGATCCAATGCAAGTTTCTGCCTTCTCTAAAATTTTGCAAAGGAAGTGCTTTATTGCTAAGTCCAATTGAGCTGCAATTTGGCAGGGTGTTTAAAATTGTTAAATAACCCATGGATACCAGAGATGAGCTTAATCCATTCAACCTAGCTCCCTGTGCAATTTTTCAAAGTTTCTGACCAGAACTCAAGTTTGTGAAGGAAGTACCTTCATAGTGTTTCCAAATGGGATGAAACTTTTCCATCCTCTCAAGTATCTCAAATCATTATCCTCCACCCAAATTCAGTTCATTTCATTGAACTATGTGAGGATAGGAGCAATTCTTGTTTTCTGTCCAAATTTTCAGTTTGTGAAACAAGTGTATTTTATCTTGCTCCATTATGGCTGATAATATTTCCAGGCCTTCTCCTACTCATATAACCTATCCCCACAAGATTGTGGCTCATTTCACTTGAACAATTGCCCTGAGGATTTTTCTGAAGTTTTTGGACAGAAATGATAGCTGTGAAGGAAGTACCATTTTGGTGAGTCCATTTGGTATGAACTTTTTACAGCATCATGGTATGTTTAAATCATCAGGCTTTGCTAAGTTATAGCCCAATCCATCACTCCTAGTGAGTGTTTCATCATGATTAAGTTTATGGGTCAGTTTTGGTGGTTGTACAACAACTATGGTAAATAGTTGTCCATTTTACCTCAAAACTCCCAGGACCATAGTCCTTTCTACCCCAAGCCTCCCGGACATCAAGTTTACCACTTACCCTCTCTTTTTTAATCTCTAGGATGTTGCCAAGTTTGCAACAACAAACTTGTGGAGCTTGTTTCACTCATCTCCATTTGTCTCTGCCCGATCTTGCACCATGGTAACACTCCACGTTGGAAGGACTACGCGGTAGACATGAATTTACATCAGTTAAAACCCCAGAGCGTGCCATGCCAGTGGTGACCACGCGTGTAACCAGCCAAAACGGTGGTCTAGCCACTGTGGTCATCGGCATCACTGCCCCGACCGCCTCTGGCCTCGCCATTAATGTCCAGTAGCCCCCCTCGTCGTCGTCTTCCCTCTGGACCGCTACCCCACTTCATTTTCTTCTCCGGAGAGCCGTGCCAACGACCGAAATAGAGCGCTCCTGTGCATCGTCGTCTTCCTCGCCGATGTCTTCTTCCTCTGTTCGTCCGCACGCCTTCCTCGTCTCCGTGACCCTCTGGCGTTCGTCTTGATCCCCCTCGTCGCCTTCCCGTACCTTCCGTGAGCCTTGGCCGCGCCTGCGCCCTCGCCGGTGCACGGACACGTCGCACGCCGCGTGCCACCTCGCCCCCCCCCTTCCCGAGCTCTCCCGCGGCTATAAGTAGAGCCCTCGAGCTCTTCCGCAGCCACAACGCCTCTCAAAGCCTCCCCACTAGCCTCGGAGCTCCACATCCCCCTCCATGGCCGAATGGCCGCCGCCGATCCCCCTCGACCATTCTCTCTCTCCGGCCACCCCTGCCCAGTCTGAGCCCATGGATGGACGCGCCACTCCCCGTCGATCCTCCCTGGCTCGCCGCCCCTCCGCTTCCCCCACCAGAACCCCATGCCCACCAGAGCCCGAAGCCCCTCTCCGCCGCGTGCCCTGCTGCTTCTTCTCCCGCGCTCCTCGCCAGCAACCGAGCCCACCAGGAGATGCGCCTCGTTCTCCTGAGCTCGTGGGTAGGTCGGCCGTCGCGAGAGGTGGCCGGACGCGCCGGCGATCGCTGTCGGGGCGATCCCCTCCCGCTGCCTCGCTCGACCCCGAGCGTGAGGAAGAAGAAGGCCAGGCGGGCCCCGCCTGCGTTGACCCTGCCTCTGGGCCCCACCTGTCGGCGAGACGGGGAGCGCCACATTGGATAAGTGGACACGCCCCAGGCGCGAAGTCGTTTTCCCCACGCGAAAGCGTATTGCTGGATAATGCGCTTTCAATCACCGAAAGCGTATTCTTCCTCTTCTTCGGGTTAGAATGCGCTTTCCTTTCTGGAAAGCGTATTTCTGAGAAAAACGCGATCTGTTTTTCTGCTAGGGCCCCATTTGTAATGATTTTCTTTACAGATTGGTCCCTGATAGTTAAACGGTCATATCTTTTTACCCACAACTCCAAATGAGGTGAATCCAAAGCCCACGTCTTCGTTTCATCGAGCCCGTTCCGTTGATGTCATTTTCATAATATTTTCACACAGTGAAAATGACCTTTTTGCCCTTGCCCGTAAACAGCCCCCTCCGAGAAGGAACTATTTTCGGCAAATCTTTTCGCGATCATTTCGCACTTCTTCCCGGAGTATTTGTCGACCCCCAGGCAAGCCAACCTCTTATCATGAGCCCCGAACTTGCATGTTGACTTTGCTTGCACCTTGTGTGTGTGTAGTTGCAGTTGTTTTATATCGTTTTCATCGGCAGTTATTTCTTTATGCCTATCTTGCATGCTTGTGTTTCATGATACCTTTGCCATGTTAATTAGAATGTTATTATTAATAATGCCATGCCACTACTCTACTTTATTTGCATGTCATCGTTATAAACTATTATGAGGATTGTAATGCACCGTTGATATACTATTGTCGTGTCCTTTATGTTATAGTTGTGCACTTGTGGAGTTCAATATTTTGTTCGTGCATTTGTATGTGGCATGTTGCACTCATGTTAAATATGTTCATGATGATGGAGAAGGAAATAAAATGACTTAATAATAACAAACCTCCTCCGTCATTGATGGGATCGAGTCATAGTGCCGCCAAACTGAACTTTTTCAGTGCAGCCACATTTGCCTTATGGGAGGCCTTAATGCGAGCTATTGTCGTGACCTCTCGTCGGTGCCTCCCACTAGGGAAGGTTATGGGCGTGCTTACCCTGATCATGTAAGCGGACATAACCTTGTGTGCTTGTTTTTGAGATTTTTGGTACCAGTCCCCGAGTGGGAGTGTCCCCGAGTGGGAGTTGACCACGACGGTGGTCGGGGTGTCTTTGGTAGACACGGGGCCACCCAGGACCAGCCCGTTGGGGATTGGGTCGGAGTGGCCGGGAGAGCGTCATGGCAGTAGGTTGGTTTTGTCGGAATGTCGTTGGTCCACCCGAATGGGATGACGAGGCCATGGGTTCCGTGGTGTGGGTACAGTGTGCTACCTCTGCAGAGTGTATAAAGTCTATCGATAGCAACAGTTCGTAGTAGGTCCCACTATCAGGTCTTGGTCGAAATGGAGGACAAACCGAAATAATTAAGTTGGTAAATAAATATGTGATAACAAGAATATGGTAACTTGAACAATGAGATAGTCGTGAGGAGTCACGACGATATTTTGATGATGAGATAAGTGGTTGTGATCGCCGTAAGGATCACGGGCCAAATATTGGTCGTGGTTGTGATCGCCGTAAGGATCACGGTTGGAGACTAAGTGTTGGTCGTGGTTGTGATCGCCGTAAGGATCACGAGTTGTTCTTGAGAAAGACCACATTGGTGGTGCGTTTGTGATCCAGAGATGATCACAGTTGATAAGAGAGTCCGAGGGACTCGGTGCACAAGTTTGGTTGCATTGCTGGAATAATATATCATTATTTGCATTTAGAGAACCATGATAGAACAGAAGATGATTGCATAATGTTAACATGCTATGTCTGAATTGGATATTATTGGTAGTTTATTTTCAGCATAGTTTCTTGATGCCATGCTATGCTTTGATTTACATGTTAAGTTATGCCATGATTGAGATAAAATTCTATGTTTTGCTATTACAATGTTATAATCATGTTCTGATATGCCATGTCATTGCCATGTTAGTAGATGTTATGATTTTGTTCATGCTTAGTTGATTTTTATCATGCCATGTTTAGTAATTGATAGGAGATAGGGTGTTGCATGCGCTCGGTTCTTGCTTTGTCTGCAGCTTGTTTGGATGCTATGTATTTGGTTGTCTTGCAAGTACATTCAATGTACTGACCTGGCGTGTCATGCCAGTTTTGTAGGTCGTACCCGTATTGCTCGCTTGATCCGTCATGCTAGGCCATAATCTTGCCAGTCCTGTGAGTTGTGGAGCCCAGCCAGAGTTGTTATGCTGCCAAACCAAGACTTCCGCCGCCATTTTTATTAGACTTCCGCTGTCATTTAATAGTCTTAGGGCTATGCCAGATAATTGTATTCATCAATGATGTAATCTCATATACATGTATTTGATGAATATTTTTGTACCTGGAATGCTGTATTATGGACCTGTCATGCGTCAGGTGTTATCCTGGGCTGACGTGCGAAGGCCCCCCTGCTCCATGCGGATCGGGGTGCCACACCATCATCACCAACAACACTCCCATCTTGGGGAGGGCAATCTTCATCAACATCTTCAACAGCACCATCTCCTCTTAAACCCTATTTCATCTCTTGTGTCCAATCTTTGCACCGAAACCTTAGATTGGTGCTTGTGGGTGACTAGTAGTGTTGATTACATCTTGTAGTTGATTACTATATGGTTTATTTGGTGGAATATTATATTTTCAGATCCATTATGCTATTTAATACCCCTCTGATCTTGAACATGATTATCATTTGTGAGTAGTTAATTTTGTTCTTGAGGTCACGGGAGAAATCTTGTTGCAAGTAATCGTGTGAACTTGATATGTGTTCGATATTTTGATGGTATGTATGTTGTGATTCCCTTAGTGGTGTCATGTGGATGTTGACTGCATGACACTTAACCATATTTGGGCCTAAGGGAATGCATTGTGGAGTAGTTCTTAGATGATGGGCTACTAGAGTGATAGAAGCTTAAACCCTAGTTTATGCGCTATTCCGTAAGGGACCGATTTGGATCCGAAAGTTTAATGCTATGGTTAGATTTTATCGTAATACTTTCTCATAGTTGCAGATGCTTGCGAGGGGATTAATCATAAGTAGGAGGTTTGTTCAAGTAAGAACAACACCTAAGCACCGGTCCACCCACATATCAAATTATCAAAGTAGCGAACACAAATCGAACCAACATGACGAAAGTGACTAGATGAAATTCCCGTGTATCCTCAAGAACGCTTTGCCTATTATAAGAAACCGTTTTGCCCTGCCCTTTGCCACAAAAGGATTGGGCTTGTTACAAATTATCTTGCTATCAAACTATCTATTACCTACAATTTCAGTGCTTGCAGAAATTACCTTGCTGAAAACCACTTGTCATTTCCTTTTGCTCCTCGTTGGGTTCGACACTCTTACTAATTGAAAGGACTAAGATTGATCCCCTATACTTGTGGGTCATCAAGGTTCTTTTCTGGCGCTGTTGCCGGGTAGTGAAGCGCTCTTGGTAAGTGGAAATTGGTAAGGAAAAATTATTACTGCGTGTTGAAATTTATTGTCTCTTGTCACTATGGAGAACAATCCTTTGTCGGGTTTGTTTGGGGTATCTTCACCTCGACCGGAACCACAATTAGTTGCCCCTCAACCTACTGCACCTACTGAAAATACTGGTTATGAAAATCCTTTGGGTATGTTAGAACAACTGCTAGCTAATCCTAATGCAGGAGATAGAACCAAACATCCTGATATGCACTTGATATATGTAGATGAAATTTGTGGATTATTTA
Source organism: Aegilops tauschii subsp. strangulata (assembly GCF_002575655.3). NCBI lineage: Eukaryota > Viridiplantae > Streptophyta > Magnoliopsida > Poales > Poaceae > Aegilops > Aegilops tauschii. Next base: position 285,229,893 of record NC_053036.3, read on the forward strand.
AGCTTGCAGGTTTACCCCGAGATAAAGCTAAGAAGAAGGTTTTCCCTTTATCTTTGAAGGGAAAAACATTGGCATAATATAGGCTATGCGATGATATTGGATCTTGGAACTGGAATCGATTGAAATGGGAATTTCACCAAAAAAATTATCATATGCATCTAGTTCATCGTGATCGAAATTACATATATTAATTTTGGCCTCGTGAAGGAGAAAGTACCGCTCTAGCTTGGGGGAGGCTTAAGTCAACTTTATATTCATGCCCCAATCATGAGCTCTCAAGAGAAATTATTATTCAGAACTTTTATGCTCGGCTTTCTCGTGATGATCAATCCATGCTCGATACTTCTTATACTGGTTCTTTTATGAAGAAGACTATTGAATTCAGGTGGGATCTTTTAGAAAGAAATAAATGCAACCCTGAAGATTGGGAACTTGATGAAGGTAAAGAGTCAGGTATTAAACTTAAGTTTGATTGTGTTAAATCTTTTATGAATACCGATGCTTTTCACAAGTTTATCACTAAATATGGACTTGACTCTGAGATAGTAGCCTCTTTCTGTGAATCATTCGCTAATCATATTGATCTCCCAAAGGAGAAGTTGTTTAAATATCATCCACCTATTAAAGAACCGGTTGTGGTTAAAGATGGAACTATCATTTACAATGTTGATCCAGTTGTTCCTACTGCTTATATTGAAAAACCACCTTTCCCTGTTAGGATAAAGGAACATGCCAAGGTTTCAACCGTGGTTAACAAAAGTAATATTAGAGCACCTAAACCATTGGAACAAATCAAAGTAGAACCTAGTGTTGCTATGGTTAAAGATCTCTTGGTAGAAAATATAGACGGGCATGCTATTTACTTTTGTGATGAAGCTGTTAGAATTGCTAAACCCGATGAGAAACATAAACATTGACTTGTTGCTGGCATGCCTGTTGTCTCAGTCAAAATAGTAGATCACTGTTATCATGGTTTATGTGACTTAGGTGCTAGCGTGGGTGCTATTCCTTTTACCTTCTACCAAGAAATTATAAATGATATAGCACTCACTGAAATAGAAGACATAGATGTTACTATTAAACTTGCTAATAGAGACACCATCACACCACCTGGGATTGTTAGAGATGTTGAAGTCTTGAGTGGGAAAATAAAATATCCTACTAATTTTCTTGTTCTTGGTTCCCCACAAGATGAATTTTGTCCCATTATCTTTGGTAGACCTTTCTTGATCACTGTTAATGCTAAAATAGATTGTGAGAAACAAACCCTCGGTGTTAGTTTTGGTGATGTGTTTCATGAGTTTAATTTTTCTAAGTTTAGTAGAAAACATCATAAGGAAGAATTACCTAGTAAGGATGAAATAATTGGTATTTCTTCTATTGTCGTTCCTCCTGCTGATCCACTGGAACAATATTTGCTAGACCACGAAAATGATATGCATATGCATGACAGAAATAAAATAGATAAAATATTCTTTGAACAACGACCTCTGCTTAAACACAATTTGCCTATTGAAACTCTAGGAGGTCCTCCTCCTCCTAAGGGTGATCCTGTGTTTGAATTAAAACAATTGCCAGACACTTTGAAATATGCTTATCTTGATGAGAAAAATATATATCCTATTATTATTAGTGCTAACCTTTCAGAACATGAAGAAGAAAGATTATCGAAAATTCTGAAGAAGCACCGAGCCGCTATTGGATATACTCTTGATGATCTTAAGGGCATTAGCCCATTCTATGTCAGCACAACATTAATATGGAACCTGATGCTAAACCCGTTGTTCATCACCAATGACGAATCCTAAAATGAAAGAAGTGGTAAGAACTGAGATATTAAAGCTTCTTGAAGCAGATACAACCTATCCCATAGCTGATAGTAGATGGGTAAGTCCCGTTCATTATGTCCCTAAGAAGGGAGGTATTACTGTTGTTCCTAATGATAAAAATGAACTCATTCCACAAAGAATTGTCACTGGCTATAGAATGGTAATTGATTTTAGAAAATTAAATAAAGCAACTAGAAAAGATCATTACCCTTTGACTTTTAATGATCAAATGCTAGAAAGACTATCTAAGCACACACACTTTTGTTTCCTTGATGGATACTCTAGTTTTTCTCAAATACCTGTTTCGCAACTTGATCAAGAAAAAACCACCTTTCACTAGTGGAAAAAAGCCTAGCTATGGCGTGGCAAAAAGTGCCTTGCTGGCGTAGAGACCCAACGCCACCAATATGGCGCCAGTGAAAACAGTTTAGTGGTGACGTTGGGAGACACGTCAGTAGTATTTTAGTACTGATGGCGTCCACCTGGCTAATGCCAGCAATATATTGTTTTATCAATGGCATTTATTGTGAGGCAACGCTAGCAATTTGTATTTTTCAGCAATAAAAAAAATATACCCAGCGATTAGTATATGTGCAGCCATTTAAACTTCTAGTGGTAAGTCTCAAATCCACAAAATATACCCAGCTATTACTACAGTTTTCAGTAACTAGCTTGCTACTACCTACAAGCAAAAGTTATCCGGTGGCTAGCTCTATCAAGAAAAAGTATCGTACGTCATTATTCTCAAGCAACTTGTTATCCGTGCGCTAACTAGCTACGATTAAGAATGATCCTAATCTCACACAACTTGTTCCTGTTGCTCTCTCCCTCCTTCCTGAAATAGACTTTCCGGGTCTTCAGCTCCTCTCGGCCTTCAGGAGCCGTATTTCCTTCTTCATAGAATCAATCTCGGTGACCAGTAGCTGCTTCCGGTCGATGAGCTTCAATTTCTTATCGACGAGATCGGAGATCTCGTCAATCATATCGTCCTTCTCTTTCTTCAGGGAGTTATTCCACTCATTAAGTGCCTTCATTGTACTCTCCTGTGACGCGACAAGCTGACGGATGAGCATGTCCACGTCACATATGGGTAGCTGCTGCTGGACCGGTTCTGGAGATGGGTCTAGTACATATGCCAGGCAAGTCAAATATTTGAAATCATCAATAAAGAATGGTTAGATGATATATGTATATATACATGTGTTTGCAATGCTCATGGACGTTTTTGTAATCTTACCTAGTTGGTGCTTGTTTCGCTTTTGTCAACTTCATCATAGGCCGCAAAGTTGCACGAGGACTCGTAGTGGCTGTTCCAGCTACTCATGGCTGGAACTTTAAAATAATGTGAAGTATATAGGTTATTATGATGAGAACCAAGCACACATGGCAATGTAATGCCAATCGCTACAAAAATATATTTAGATAGCATCACTATGTCAAACAAGAATTTTGTTAGTGCTAACAAAAAATTTCCTTAGTTCTGACAAGAAACAAACAGACATGTGAAACAAGAATAACGAGTTACAAGTAAGTTGCATCCATGCCCATCTTTGCTATGTGTTGCAAGTTGGAAAATGATTTGTAAGTTGATAATATTGCCTTGCTGATCAACCAAGAATAACAAATAAGTTGATAATAATGCCTTTCAAAGTATGGCAAGTGATCTAATTAATGCCAATCATAACAATAATAACAAGCAAGTTCATAATAATGCCAATCTAACTATGGCAATTGATATGTTCATTGATGCAAAATGCCATTGCCACTGTCATATAATGAACAAGACACATATTTAGCATTAGGCCACTGTCATTGATGCAAAATGCAGATACAAATTAAAAATGCCACTGCCGCTGCCGCTGACATATGTTCATTGATGCAAAATGCAGATACAAAATGCCACTGCCACTACCAGTGACATATGTGCATTGATGCAAAATGTAGATACAAAATGCCACTGCCACTATCATATAATGAACAAGATACATATTTAGCATTAGGCCACTGTCAATGCAAAATGCAGATACAAATTGAAATGCTTCTACCACTGCCACTGACATATGTTCATTGATGCAAAATGAAGATACAAAATGCCACTGCCACTGTCATATAATGAACAAGATACATATTTAGCATTAGGTCATTGTCATCGATGCAAAATGCAGATACTAAATGCCACTTCCACTGACATATGTTCATTGATACAAAATGCATATACAAAATGCCACTGCCACTACAAAATGCCACTACAAGACACTACAAATTAACAATTTAACACTACAATTTTAAAAAATGCCACTACATAATTGCCACTGCGAAGATGGAGGCGATGAACTCACCGAGGGACGAAGATGGAGGTGATAAACCCTAGCAGTCCGTCGCTTCCACCGCCGCCGTCGCTTCCGCCGCCACCGTCAAAGAAACCCTAGGTCAAAACAAAACGAAATGAACTCCAATCAAATTGGAGGGCAATGAGTGGCAAGATAGGGAGAGAGGGTTAGAGAGCGGAAGATTACCAAACCACTAGCAGGGAGGAAGAGAGCAGCGGTGAGGGAGAGAGCGGCCGGCGACGACGAGCAGAGAGAGTGGGAGAGGAAGGGGAACGAGAGAGAGGGAGTGGGGCGAGGGTGTCGTTGCCCTGGTTTTGACCCCCACGGCCTCCTAATACTTGGGCTTGGCCCAATGCTATAAAAAGTAAATTTAAAGTCTCAAACTACATATTATAGAAAATGTCATTATTTCCATTTAAAAATAATAAAAATTTAATAAAAGTAAACTATAATATACTATAAAAAGGATCACCACATGAAGGACTAAAAGGAAAAAAATTTGGAAGTGTCAAAGCACATATTTGAAGGCTCAAAACTATATATTTCAAGTCTTAAACTAAAAAGAAAAATGTAAATTTAAAGTTTCAAAGTACATATTTTAAAAAATGTCATTATTTCCATTTAAAAATAATAGAAATTTAATAAAAGTAAACTATAATATACTATAAAAAAGATCACCACATAAATAAAAAAATTGGATTTGTCAAACCACATATTTGAAGGCTAAAAACTATATATATATATTTCAAGTCTTAAACTAAAAAGAAAAAAATGTAAATTTAAAGTCTCGAACTACATATTTTAAAAAATGTCATTATTTCCATTTAAAAATAATAGAAATTTAATAAAAGTAAACTATTATATACTGTAAAAAAATCAGCACATAGAAAACTAAAAAGAACAAAAATTTGGAAGTGTCAAACCACATATTTGAAGTTTCAAAACTATATATTTCAAGTCTTAAACTAAAAAGAAAAAAAAATGTAAATTTAAAGTCTCAAACTACATATTTTAAAAAATGTCATTATTTCCATTTAAAAATAATAGAAATTTAATAAAAGTAAACTATTATATACTATAAAAATGTAAGAATGGTGGCAATGACAAAATAACAATACTGGCGTCGGAACCAACAACACGCCACAACCAAATATAATATTGCTGGCATTCCTTGCTATTCCACGACATCACTATATTACGCCCGGTACAAATTGTTGATCCCATATACTTCTGACGCTACCCTGTTTTCCCACGCCACCACTATGCCCCTACTAAAGTCGTACCAAATAAGCCAACGCCACCACTATTTGAAAAAAATAGTGGTGGCGTTGGTTGTAAATGGCGCGCCACCAACTTAAGTTGTGGCTAGCACTATTTCCACTAGTGTTTACTTGCCCTTTTGGAACTTATGATTATAGACGTATGCCTTTTGGTCTATGCAATGCACCTGCTACATTTCAAAGATGTATGACTGCTATATTCTCTGATTTTTGTGAAAAGATTATTGAGGTTTTCATGGATGACTTTTCAGTTTACGGAACTTCTTTTGATGATTGCTTAAGCAACCTTGATCGAGTTTTGTAGAGATGTGAGCAAACTAATCTTGTCCTGAATTGGGAGAAGTTCCACTTTATGAATAATGAAGGTATTGTCTTGGGACATAAATTTCTGAAAGAGGTATTGAGGTGGATAAAGCTAAAGTTGATGCAATTGAGAAAATGTCGTGTCCTAAAGATATTAAAGGTATTTGTAGTTTCCTTGGTCATGCTGGTTTTTAAAGGAGGTTTATTAAAGACTTCTCTAAACTTTCTAGGCCTCGTACAAATCTTTTACAAAAGGATGTTATGTTTGTTTTTGATGATGATTGTGTAGAAGCCTTTGAAACACTTAAGAAAGCCTTAACCACCGCACCTATTGTTCAACCACATGATTGGAACTTGTCTTTTGAAATTATGTGTGATGCTAGTGATTGTGCTGTTGGTGCTGTTCTAGGACAAAGAGTTCATAACAAATTAAATGTTATCCATTATGCTAGTAAAACTCTAGATAGTGCTCAACGAAACAATGCTACTACTAAAAAATAATTTTTAGCAGTTGTATTTGCTTGTGATAAATTCAGATCTTATATTGCTGATTCTAAGGTGACTATTCACACCGATCACACTGCTATAAAATATCTTATGGAAAAGAAAGATGCTAAAACTAGACTCATTAGGTGGGTTCTCTTGTTATAAGAGTTTGATTTCCATATCACTGATAGGAAGGGAGCTGAGAACCCCGTAGATGATAACTTGTCTAGGTTAGAAAATATTCTTGATGACCCACTACTTATTGATGATAGTTTTCCTGATGAGCAACTAGCTGCAATAAATGTTTCTCATAATACTCCTTGGTATGCTGATTATGCTAATTACATTGTTGCAAAATATATACCACCTAGTTTCACATACCAACAAAAGAAAAATTCTTTTATGATTTAAGACATTACTTTTGGGATGACACACATCTTTACAAAGAAGGAGTAGACGGTATTATTAGACGTTGTGTACCCAAGCATGAATAGGAACAAATCCTACGGAAATGTCACTCCGAAGCTTATGGAGGACATCATGCGGGAGATAGAATTGCTCATAAGATATTGCAATCTAGTTTTTATTGGCCTACGCTCTTCAAGGATTCCCGTAAGTTTGTTTTATCTTGTGATGAATGTCAAACAATTGTTAATATTGGTAAGCGTCAGGAAATGCCTATGAATTATTCTCTTGCAGTGGAACCATTTGATGTTTGGGGTTTTGATTACATGGGACCTTTTGTCGGCATACTGGGAACCAGGGTATGTAGACTTGCCTACCTGTGGCCCACGGCGTGGCTCCATCGACAGCTTGGTACGGCCCATCTACAAGACCGCCAAGGCAAGACCCTCGAGAGGGGCCAATCCTCGCGAGGCAGATGAGACCAAGACCTCCCGAGGGAGCAGCCTCCTGAGGAGCGGAGATTTCTATGCAGGTACCCAGCCTCATGAGGCTACCATGGCGCAAGCCATGACGACTACGGCAAGCGGGCGCCAGCGCGCGCGCAGAAGGCAGTTTCCTCTTTGGGGTTAAGGAGGCAAGGACAGGCGTGGGTTCCCGAGGAATCTGGCAAAGGTTTCCATTCCGGTGCAACGAGACCAAGACCGCTAGTGCGGCGGGACGGATGTCATCGCCGAGCCCACCACTGCGTCACGACTAGAAGCTTTGCACGTGAAGACCACCTTTCGTCAGGAATAGATGTACTACTTGTCCCCATTCAAATTGGCCACTGTGGGATCCCTTCCCGCCTACGTTTTGGGGGGAGAGGACCGAGGCCACTATAAATATAGGTTAGCCACCATCGTAGAAAGGGTCGACTCATTCCCTCACCCATAGACCTCGCGAGGTTGTTCATCCCTTGTACTAGTTCATCCTCAGCCCCTCGTGACGCCAATCCACCACAAAGCAGGAGTAGGGTCTTACACCGCAAGGTGGCCCAAACCTAGGTAAACTATCATGTTCATCTTCTTCCTTGCTCACGTGAATCGAGTTAGGCCGTGGCGCGACGGGTTGGTAGGCTGGATAGGTTGAGTTCCTCGCACACGCCCCAGAGTTTGAACCTTTCTTGGGTCTGTGGAGCCCTGAATCCAACACCTTTTCCTTCCTCTAATGGGCATACACATATCTTAGTTGATGTTGATTATGTTACTAAGTGGGTAGAAGCTATTCCAACTAGTAGTGCTGATCACAACACCTCTTTTGAGATTCTTAAGGAAGTTGTTTTCCCAAGGTTTGGAGTCCCTAGATATTTAATGACTGATGGTGGTTCACACTTTATTCATGGTGCTTTCCATAAAATGCTTGCTAAGTATGATGTCAACCATAGAATTGCATCATCCTATCATCCTTAGTCTAGTGGTCAAGTTGAACTTAGAAATAAAGAAATAAAACTAATTCTACAAAAAACTGTCAATAGGTACCGAAAGAATTGGTCTAAGAAATCAGATGATGCACTTTGGGCTTACAGAACAGCTTATAAAAATCCTATGGGTATCTCTCCTTATAAAATGTATTATGGAAAAGCTTGTCATTTTCCTCTTGAGTTAGAAGACAAAGCATATTGGGCAATTAAAGAACTCAACTATGATTTCAAACTTGCCGGTGAAAAGAGGTTATTTGATATTAGCTCACTAGATGAATGGAGAACCCAAGCGTATGAAAATGCCAAATTATTTAAAGAAAAATTTAAAAGATGGCACGATAAAAGAATCCAAAAGCGGGAGTTCAAAGTGGGTGAATATGTCCTTTTGTACAATTCTTGTTTCAGATTCTTTGCAAGAAAACTTCTCTCCAAATGGGAAGGAACTTATGTTATTGAAGACGTTTTTCGTTCTGGAGCTGTCAAAATAAATAATGCCGAAGGTACTAACCCGAAGGTTGTCAATGGGCAAAGAATCAAACACTATATCTTAGGTACACCTATTACTGTTGAAAGCAATATTATTCAAGCCATGACACAGGAGGAACACATAAAATCGCTACTACCTCATCACCACCACCACCTTCTTCATCACCAAAGGAGACTTGAGTATCGGGTATGGGCACTCCCCTTGGCTTGTGCCAAGCTTGGGGGAGGTGCCCCGGTATTGTATCACCATCACTATCTTTTGCCTTTACTTATCTTAGTTTGATCCTTAGTTATCTTTTGATTTAGTTGAATAAAAATTTAGTTCGATCTCTCTTCAAGTGTTTGCTTAGTGATCTACCTATCCTTGTAATCGTGTGCGAGATATATAATAAAGTTTAGTTTGAGTTTTGCTTTCTTTACTTTCATGTTCAAATAAAAAGAAAGGAAAATAAATGAAAAATATCATATGCTAATCTTATGGGAAGTTATGACATAACATAAGGAAGAGTATAAGTAGTAAAATTTATTGGAGATTGACAAACATAGCATTGGTCAATGATGCAATTCATGAAAGAATTAATAAGGGAAGAGAAGATTCACATGCACATACACTATCTTGGACATGTTTTATGATTGTGAGCCCCCATCAAAACATTATATGCCAAAATTGTTGACGTTGGCCAAGGAATACAACGTAATGATTTATGTTTGTTCATATTCACATAGAAGTTATATTATCATAGATCCTTTAACATGTGGTGTTTGCCCCCTACCTTTGCTAGCCAAAAATTCCGCAGTAAGTAGAGTTACTACTTGTGCATCCAAAAACTCTTAAACCCAAATCTTGCTTTGAGAGTCCACCATACCTACCCATCGATTGAGTAAGATCCTTCAAGTAAATTGTCATCGGTGCAATAAGGCAATAAAAATTGCTTCTAAATGTGTTGGATCATTTAGTGTAAGAGAAAATTGAGCGTTGTACGAACTTGTGATGGCAAAATAAAGGCGACGCACTGCATAATAAAGGTTGCTATCACAAGGGGCAATATAACGTGACGTTCTTTTGCACTAAGAGATTGAGCATACAACCAAAAAGCGCATGACAACCTCTGCTGCTCTCTACGAAGGGCCTATATTTTACTTTTATGTATTTACTTTTATGCAAGAGTCAAAGTGTTCTTCCCTATTCCTTTTTATTTTCTCTTTTGCAAGCATCATGTGGTGAGGAAATCTAGGCACATATATCCAGTTGAATATGGGTGGGCATGAGTTATTATTGTTGACATCACCCTTGAGGTGAATGCATTGGGAGGCAAAACTAAGCCCCTATCTTTCTATGCGTCTGATTGAAACTTTTTTCTCATGGGTATGCGGTGACTGTTAGCAATTATAGAAGACTATATGATGGTTGAGTATGTGGACTTGCCTAAAGGCTCCGATACATGACCCTTCCTGAAAAGATGATGAATTGTAGCTGCAAAGTTGACTGAGAACATAGTTTGTTTGTTCTTAATAGAGTTTATGCTTTATACTTTGATGTTGTGATGAATTGTTACCTATTCATGAGAAGTTTGCGATAAAAGTTCTATGATAAAGTTTTTGTTGTTATCATAATATACATGATGCTTCTATGTCCGTATTTTGTTTCTATCGACACCTCTCTCTCTCTCAGCATGTGTACATGTTTTTTATTTTGGTTTTCTCTTGAGGACAAGCAAGGTCTAAGCTTGGGGGAGTTGATACGTCAATTTTGCATCATGTTTACCTACTGTTATTTACTATGTTTTTATGCATAATAATGCTTTTTGGAGTAATTCTAATGCCTTTTCTCTCATAATATGCAAGGTTTACACAAAGAGGGAGAATACCGGTAGCTGGAATTCTGGGCCTGGAAAAGCTATGTCAAAGTCACCTATTCTGCGCATCTCCAAATGGGCTGAAAATTTACAGAGAATTGTTTTGGAATGTATGAGGAATATTGGAGCAAATAACCATTAGAGGGGCCCACCAGGTGGGCACAACCCACCTAGGTGCGCCAGGGAGCCCAGGCGCGCCCTGGTGGGTTGTGCCCTCCTCGGCCCACCTCCAGTGCCCTTCTACTTGTATATAAGTCATTTTGACCTAGAAAAAATAGGGGGAGGACTTTCGGGACGAAGCGCCACCGTCTCGAGGCGTAACTTGGGCAGGAGCACTTTTGCCCTCTGGCGGAGTGATTCCGCAGGGGTTACTTCCCTCCCGGAGGGCGAAATCATCGTCATCATCATCACCAAGAACTCTCCCATCTTGGGGAGGGCAATCTTCATCAACATCTTCAACAACACCATCTCCTCTCAAACCCTAGTCCATCTCTTGTGTTCAATGTTTGCACTGGAACCTTAGATTGGTGCTTGTGGGTGACTAGTAGTGTTGATTACATCTTGTAGTTGATCACTATATGGTTTATTTGGTGGAAGATTATATGTTTAGATCCATTATGCTATTTAATAACGCTCTGATCTTGAGCATGATTATCATTTGTGAGTTGTTACTTTTTTTCTGGAGGTCACGGGAGAAATCTTGTTGCAAGTAATCGTGTGAACTTGATATGTGTTCGATATTTTGATGGTTTGTATGTTGTTATCCCCTTAGTGGTGTCATGTGAACGTCGACTACATGACACTTCACCATATTTGGTCCTAAGGGAATGCATTGTGGAGTAGTTATCAGATGATGGGTTGCTAGAGTGACAGAAGCTTAAACCCTAGTTTATGCCCTATTCCGTAAGGGACCGATTTGGATCCAGAAGTTTAATACTATGGTTTGATTTTATGTTAATACTTTTCTCGTAGTTGCGGATGCTTGTGAGGGGGTTAATCATAACTAGGAGGTTTCTCCAAGTAAGAACATCACCTAAGCACCGGTCCACCCACATATCAAATTATCAAAGTAGCGAAAACAAATCGAACCAACATGAAGAAAGTGACTAGATGAAATTCCCGTGTACCCTCAAGAACGCTTTGCCTATTATAAGAAACCGTTTTGGCCTGTCCTTTGCCACAAAAGGATTGGGCAACCTTGCTGCACTTTACTTACCATTACTGTTACTTGCTCGTTACAAATTATCTTGCTATCGAACTATCTGTCACCTACAATTTCAGTACTTGCAGAAATACCATGTTGAAAACCACTTGTCATTTCCTTCTGCTCCTCGTTGGGTTTGACACTCTTACTTATCGAAAGGACTATGATTGATCTCGTATACTTGTGGGTCATCACTTGCCCGATGGAGAAACTGCTTGATGTGGCGGCTAGAACCAGGCACCTGCGACCCGCGATGATGCACGTGACCGTGTGAGGCACCGGAGCCATGAAGCGTGCGACGAACTGGTCGCACAGCTCTTCCCAAGAGAAGATCGAGGCATGCGGGAGGCCGCAGAGCCAAGATCGAGGGGCCTCCGTGAGGGCCAGGGGGAGCCAGTTTGCCATGGCCTTGTCATCGCGGCCCGTCACCTGGATGGAACGGATGAACTCTTCGGGGACCCTGGCGTCGTTGTACCGCGGGGGCAGCGCCGACCTGAACTTCATGGGCCACTGCACCCAGCACATGCCGGGGGTGAAGGCCGGGCAACCTGCGGCACTACCCTATGCCTCAGGCGGCCAAGCCTGCAAGGCGGCGCTCGCCATGGAGGTAGCGGAGCGGGGACGAGGCGTGATCGGTGGAGAAGCAAAACTTCAACACACCCCTACTTGGCGCACCAAATGTCGGATTCAAGGCTCCATAGACCCAAGAAGGTTTGAACTCTAGGCGTGTGTGAAGATCTCAACCTCTCAAGTCTCATGCTCGTCGCCCTATAGCCTAGCCTCCTCGGGTGCAAGCCCGAGCGGGGAAGAAGATGAACACTTGTTTATCCAAGTTCCGGCCACCTTGCGGTGTAAAACCCTACTCCTGCTTTGTGGTGGAGTGGCCTCACGAGGGGCTGGGGATGAACAACTACAAAGGACGAACAACCTCACGAGGGCTATGGTGGTGAGAGTAGAAGGGACCATATCCAGGGACCCTCCACGGTGGTGGCTAACCTATATTTATAGTGGCCTCAGTCCTCTTCCCTCAAAACTTAGGCGGGAAGGGATCCCACAACAGCCAATTAGAAAGGGGACAAGAAGTACATCTAATCCCGACGAATGGTGGTCTTCACCTGCAAAGCTTCTGGTTGTGATGCAACGGTGGGCTCGGTGATGACATCCGTCCTACCGAGCTCGTGGTCTTGGTCTTGTAGCACCGGAATGGAAACCTTTGGGGGATTCCTCAGGAACCCGCGCTCATCCTTGCTCCCTTAGCACCGAAAGGGAAACTGCTTCCTCTGCGGCCGCTAGACCCCGCCTGGCCATGGTCGTCAGGGCTCACGTCATCGCAGCCTCGTGAGAGGCTGGGTACCTGCATACAAATCTCCGCTCCTCAGGAGGCCACCTCGGGAGTTGGCCTCTATGCAGGTCTTGGTGTCGTTCTCCTCACGAGACCGGGGCCCTCGAAAGGGTCTTGTCTTGGAGGCCTTGTAGCTGGGCCGTACCAGGCCGTTGAGGGAGCCATGCCGTGGGCTGCAGGCAGGCAGTTCTTGGTACCCTGGTTCCTAGAACGCTGACAATATCGATGGTGTTCCGGGCTTCGATCTCAACTGGGGTATTCCCTGTGATTGGAAGCGCCGCGAGTTTGGTCGTTGCTAGCAACAAGTTATCAACGAGGTTTGAGAAGTGACCTGCCAGTGTCAGGAAACAGTCCGGAGTCGTCGGGGCAGGCGATAGGCGGGAGGCCGGCTCGGGCTGGCGCTGCTGAGCCGGCGGTGGCTGCCCGTCTTCATCCTGGGGCACAACCCGGTTTAACTGGGGTATAACCGGAGTCTCTGGGGTGCTCGTCCTAGCCTCCGTAGCAAGTGTGTTGAACTGACACATGGGCTCAAAATTGGGGGGCAAACGGCTCGTGTGCCTCCTTCGATGAACCACATCCAAGGCGCTCTATCGTAGGCCCATGATCCAGGCCTTTGTCTTTAGGTGCTCCACCTCATTGTGAATCTGGGTTTGCAGCTCCACCATGCGAGTGTTCTCGGTGTTGATATTTTCCTGAGCCCTAGCCATCTGCTCGTGAAGTTTAGCTACCTCCACATTGCGCTCCGCCTGGTTCTCCGCTGTTGCCAGTGACTCTAGTTGCATTGTCAATGAGGCGACCAACTCCGAAAGTAGTTGAGCCGGCGTCTTGGTCGGGCCAGCCGTGTTCGGCTGGTGCTGAAGTACCGGTTCCTCCAATAGCGCCTACTGCCATAGAGTCAAGAGCCTGCGCAGTGCCTGCCATGTAGATGGTGGTTCGATGGAGCGGCTTGTGATCGACTAGAGCCGGCTCATCTTCGTAGTAGCCCCCAAGCCTGCCATCGTACATCGGGAGGGTCGACTCAGTGTCCTTGATCGATGACTCGTCGTTGGAGTAGACGAGGGTGTCCCCACCAGATGCGGAGTTGTCCACGAGATCGACCCCTGGGTGAAACAGACGAAGACGTGGTTTTGACCGGCTTGAGCCTGGACGGGTTGCGCATGCCCAGCCAGCTCGATGATGTCGGTACAGATGTCTGGCTCAGGTCCTGATTCGCTAATTTTGCCGATGAAGTCATGGATCTTGCCTAAGGGGACCCGGTACCCGTACTCGATTGAGTCGGCCTCGAGGCCCTTACCTAAATCGTCGATGTAGAGCTTACCGCGTCGACTCTTGGTCATGCAGTCGATCGCATATCCCTAGACCCCTGGGAGAGCTCCCTCCAAGAACTTAACACCACCGAGAGATAGCCCCACGGTGGGCACCAACTATCATGGTTTTGTCACATCAGATGTCCTCGAGAAAGGACTTAGTCGTGAGGCCATCACAGCTAGATAGTAGCTTGAACGGGGTTGATCAGAATTGAGACACATGGGTGTACCCAGGTTCGGCCCCTCACGATGGAGGTAATAGCCTACTTCCTGCTTGTTTGATTATTGCTTGGGATCTCGATTACAAGGGTGCGACTTGGCTAACCTAGTACTTGAGAGCTTGTAACTTGGTCCTTTCTACCTCAGGGGCTCCCCTATATATATAGGTCGAGGCCCTGAGTTTACAACAGAGTCTGGGTCATAGTCCAACCCGTTCCCTAATATGTTTCTTACTTATCTTACATCCCAAGTAACGGGGTTTCCTTTATCTCCTTGTCAAGCTGACCCGCTGATGCGGAGCATCCCAACGTCATCCCCAAGCACCTACCTACGTTTCCCACGACACCACTTGGACCAATGACAAGAGCCCGAGCTAAGGCTATCGAAGATAAGGTGAACTCGCTCCTTTCCGAACTACCACTTTCGACACATGAGACATGGCTACTACCTCAAACAGAAACACTATGTGTGCTTAGGTACTTGGAGGAAAGCCATGGTACATCTACATCGAACGGACAAGACGGCAAGGCCACCAACCGCGAAGGACAAGAAGAAGAGCTTCCGGAGAAAACTCCAGCCACCGGACGACCGGTCGGGACCGGACATGCGGCACCTGAAGGCCAACCTGCCCAAGTCCCAGCCAACGCAGGCCCCAGCGAGCGGACGTCCGGCCCGGACCGGACGACCGGCCACACTCTCTAGTGAGCGGACGACCAAAGTCACCGGACGTCCGGCACCACCTCAACAGAATGGAAATTAACGGAAGTTCGAAGCCACCGGACGTCCGACGCATCCCTCACAGAACGAAATTAGCGGAAGTCCGATGACTCCGGACGTCCGGTCCCCCGTGAGCCACCGGACGACCAGCCCCCAGCGGACGTCCGGTACCTGTCTGCGCACAGTGTTCGGGCCAGAGGCCCATGTACCCTTTCACTTCGCCCCTTTTGCACTAAGACTATAAATAGAACTCCCCCTCCTCCTAGTTAGGGTCAGCAAAGGATTAACTCATGTTTGTGTGAGATCTTTGCTCATCCACTTGGTTTCCTTCTCCACGGAGACGTGCCTCCACCGGAGAAGATCCTTCCAAGCGGATTCAAGACCCCCTCTTGGGTGGCCCCATCAAGTCCTCCTCACGGAGAAGAACCGGTTACC
Organism: Aegilops tauschii subsp. strangulata; assembly: GCF_002575655.3. Lineage (NCBI taxonomy): Eukaryota > Viridiplantae > Streptophyta > Magnoliopsida > Poales > Poaceae > Aegilops > Aegilops tauschii. The sequence continues at coordinate 285,245,551 of NC_053036.3, forward strand.
CTTGTATCGTCCTTTTTTGGACTTGGATCTTGTATCTCATCTTTGTGTTCATCGATCTAGCGCATGTGTGATCTATTTCTTGTTGGTTGAGTGATTCCCTCGTGTTTCCTCTTGTGTTTTCTCTTGTGTTTCCCCATGTGTTCATCGTGTTCTTAGTTGGAACCGCTCCTTTCGTGAAAGATCGGCCGTACGGAGATCCACTCCACATCATCTTAGTATATGAGCCACGTTGATCACGATTTCGGAGCCGCCCCTCTTCGTTTTCTAGCTTGATTTTGTTGTTTTTCGTCCTAATCCGAAAATCCCCACCAAAAGTAGCCCCGAATTTTTTTTGCGATTTGTTGGTGTGATGAAATTTTGTTGGATTTGATCCATGGATTTGCTTTGCCTTGAGTGGATCTAGCTTTTCCCCTTCATCTCCACCTTTTCCATCTGCGAAATCGCTCGAATTTTGCCGCCAAAATCCCAAAATTCCGCCCAAATTCGCACCCCGCGTTGACCTCGCCCACCGGACGACCGTCGTTTACCGGACGTCCGGAGCCCCTGGAACGACCGGACGTCCGTCCCCCACTGGACGACCGGAACCACCCAACAGAACCAAAAATAGCGGATTTCCGAGCCTACCGGACATCTGACGACTGGACGACCGCTCCCCACTGGACGTCCGCTGATCCCTGACGAAACTGAATTCCCCCCCCCCCCCCCCCCCCCGAAGTTTTTCAGCCACCTCCTCCACTTTCCGCATACACATTCCTATACCACCACCACTTCCGCATACCACCTCCATAGCTTGTCCGCTATCCACCTTCGACGATTTAGACACATTTTGTTCTTGGAGAGTTTGAGTTGTGGTAACCGTGTCCTTTTGTGTTTCGGCTATCTAGGTACGGTTCGACATCGACATCACTACCCCTCATCTTCTCCACGGACTACTACGATCGACTGCACCATTGTGGTATCAACCTCACATTGGTATCATCTTCGTATCGTGATACCATCATACATTCTCGCAATTGCATTGTTAACCCCATAGCCTTACTTTTGCGTCACTTACCCATCGAGACTAGCCTTTGAGTATTGCCGGCAACGTGACTTGTGCACATTAGTGATCATACTTCCCATAGCATACATACCATATCATAGTGGTGCATATCTTGGTATCATCTCTTGTGTCACAAAGTTGTCATCGCATACACAATTGCTATCTTGGTTCGTGAAGCATTGCATGAGAAAAGATCTCAAACAACAAAGAGCCAAACAAGCTTTTAAGCAAAAGGGAAAGATAAGCAAAGAGCTTATAAGCAAGAACCATAGCATCATACAACATTAAGATTGTCATACTCGATCATCTTGGATCAAAAAAGCATAGAAACATCATACATATAACATACTTGGGATAGAAGTCGTTGCATTTTTGCTTAGTAGGTTGTGCACAAGTTCATATCCGCCTATTGTGCAATCGTGCTAGCGTCTCTCTAGTGTTGTGCCACAAGAGCATCTTGGTGGATTCCACATTTTGCCTCATCCTTGGTTGCCCAACCCCACTTACCTTTTTGCATGTTTGTTTCCGTGTACCTTCTCTTGCTATTGGTCTACTTGTTGCATTTGCAAATTTGTGAATCTTTTCCAACATTATTGAAGCTCACTTTCAATTGCATCAAATTTTGTGCCACCATCCTAACCAAGCTCCACCATAAGCTTTTACTTGTGTAGGTGTGAGAAACATACAAGAATTGGTACCAATTGTGCTATTTCCTTGTTACACATTGCGTGATCTTGATCCATCTTCAACATCGGTCAAGGTACATTTGGTATTAGTTCTTCTTTTTCTCCCACTCACATATCTTTGTTTGGAATGATGGATAGGCCATGTACTTCTAATAACACACTCTTCTTGGAGCAAGACGACGACATGCCATCCTATGTCACAAAGAGCCACCTCTTTGGTGCACAACGAGCTTTGCATCAAGAGCAACAAGCAATGAGCGACCGCATCGACAATCTCGCCACCGACGTGCGACTCTCTGAGCAACGTACAAGAGACTACTTCGACAACAAGCTCGACGAACACAAGCACGAGAATGACGCAAGAATGGACGAGATTCGTGCCTTGTTGGTCAACCGCTCTTCTACCACTTCCTCAAGACGGAGCCGCTCAAGTCGACACTCCGACGACACTATCTCCGGTTCAAGTACACCGATTTCGAACACTCTTCGTCATGCCGTGCGTCAAGACCGTCAAGCAAACCGCAATCCTCTACACGACACCGACTCTCAAGAGCATCGGCAACGGCAAGCCCAAGATGCATTCGCTCAAGCACAAGAACGGCAACGCCAACGACAACAAGAACAAGAGGAGCGAGCACGACAACATCAAGATGCACAAGATGCCGAGGCACAACGTCAAGAACAACAACTACGAGAAGCTCAAGCACTTGAGGCGCAACGTGCCCTTCACGAGTCAAGTCGAGCCATAGCCAATCGAGGCCGACAAGCCCGTCTACATCAAGAAGCACTTTGCGACGAAGCTCAAGAAAGGATTTACCAAACACGTGTGCATCGACAAGCCCCTCGTCAAGCTCGACAAGTTCCTCCTCAAGTTAGACAAGAACATCAAGTCCATCGAGAGCATGAAGACAATGGACCCCCTCCAAGACAAGAGCAACATGAGGTCGACAACCCTCCTCGCCAAGAGCAACATGAGGAAGACAACCCTCCTCGCCAAGAGCAACATGAGATTGCCAATCCTCAATGACATGGGCGTCATCATCCCTGACCCCAACACAATGAAGAGCAACGATATGGCAAGCTAAAGTTCACCATGCCCAAGTTCACTGGAAGCAATGACCCCGAAGAGTACATATCATGGGCATTGAAGGTTGACAAAATCTTTCTCTTGCACAACTACGAAGAAGAGAAGAAGATCGCAATGGCATCCCTTGAATTCCAAGACTACGTCCTCATTTGGTGGGAACAAGTCGCTGAACGTCGAGAGGCAAGAGGTGAACCACCCATCACAACTTGGGCGCAAATGAAGGATGTCATGAGAGCACGATTCGTGCCAAACTATTACAACTGCGACCTCTTCAAGAAACTCCAACTACTCAAGCAAGGAACCAAGAGCGTTGAAGAGTACTACAAGGAAATGGAGATTGCCATGATACGAGCCAACGTCAAAGAAGATGATGGGAAAACTATGGCATGTTTCTTGAATGGACTCAATCACCCTATCAAGAAGATTGCCGACTTCCAACCATACTCGAACCTCATCGAGTTAGTGCATCAAGCTACCAAAGCGGAACGCCAAGTGCAAGACGACTTCAAATATGCCAAGTTCTCATCCAAGTCTTATGGCCTCTCCAACAATCAAGCTTCGACGACTCCAACAACTTCTAGCTCAACCAAGCCATCTATAAGCAACGGCAACAAGTCAAGTTACAAGAAAACTTCGACAACCTCAAGTCGTCCTCCTACTACAAGCAACTTCAAGCCGAAAGCTTCATCATCATCTACTCCAACCAATGAGACCATCAAGACAAGTTCCTTCAAATGCTTCACATGCGGAGGCCGAGGCCACAAGTCCTTCGAGTGCACAAACAAGTGCACCATGATCCTCAACGACGACGGAACCTATGACTCAATGAGTGAAGGAGAAATGGAAGCTCTTGAGCAAGTGGCCATGCACCGGCAAGTGAACAATGAAGATGAAGATGATCACATCTTTTGTGATGAAGATTCAAGTCCCGCTCTTGTTGTCTCCAAGGTCTTGACTCTTCAACATCAACAAGATGAAGATCAAAGGTGCCATATTTTCCACACCAAGGCCGAAATAAATGGAAGGTCCGTCAAGCTCATCATCGATGGAGGGAGTTTCCATAACTTAGCAAGTGAAGAACTATGCTCCAAGCTTCAATTGGTCAAGATGAAGCACCCGCAACCCTACAAGGTTCAATGGCTAAGCGACACCGGCACAATCCAAGTCGAGCATAGGGTACATGTCTCTTTCAAGATCGGAGCTTATGAAGATACTTTGGAGTGTGATGTCCTTCCGATGACTGTGTGCCACCTCCTTCTTGGACGACCATGGCAATTTGACCGAGGTGTCATCCACAATGGGCGCACAAACCACTATAGCTTCAAGATGACAGGAAGGGAATATGTGCTACGACCTATGTCTCCAAGCCAAGTGCTCGCCGACAAGCAAGCCACCCATCGTGGAGAAAATAGTGAGAGAGCGAGCCACCAAAAAGAGAGTGAGCGCCACAAGCCCAAATTGAGTGCCTCCACGATGAGCGACAAGAAAAACTTAGTCCTCTTTGCCACCAAACGTGAGATGAGAGAAATGTGTGAGAACCCATCAAGTGTCCTACACTATGTCCTATTGTGCAAGGACGAGGCACCAAAAACTAACACCTCTCACAATCTACCCTTAGTGTTATCTTCTTTATGCAGGAATTCCAAGATGTTTTCCTCGATGAGCTACCTCCGGGTCTACCTCCACTACGAGGCATTGAGCACCGAATCTACCTCATCCCCGGAGCGCCACTTCCAAACAAGGCTCCCTACCGCGTCAACCCCGAAGAAACCAAAGAAATACAAAGGCAAGTAAAGCATCTCATAGACCATGGACATGTGCGTGAAAGTTTGAGTCCTTGTGCCGTACCGGTCATTCTTGTGCCAAACGAGACGGTAGGTTTCGCATGTGTTCCGATTGTAGACCTATCAATGCTATCACCGTTCGTTATAGGTACCCCATTCCACGCCTTGATGATATGCTTGATGAACTTAGCGGTGCCACTATCTTTTCCAAAATTGATCTTAAACGTGGTTACTATCAAATCCGCATACAAGAGGGTGATGAATGGAAAACCGCTTTCAAAACAAAGTTTGGTCTATATGAGTGGTTATGCATGCCTATGGGTTTATCGGAAGCACCCGGTACTTTCATGCGTCTCATGCATTATGTGTTTCGCCCTTACATTGGTGAATTTGTTGTTGTCTAATTTGATGATATCCTTGTGTTTAGCAAATCTCTCAAAGAGCATGTCACCCACCTTCGCACTGTGCTACAAACTCTTCGAAAAGAGCAACTTTATGCTAACATGGAAAAATGCCTCTTTGGTGTTGATAAGCTTGTTTTCTTGGGTTTCGTAGTATCTTCTAAGGGTGTTCATGTTGATGAATCTAAGATTAATGCTATTAAAACTTGGCCCCAACCAACCAATTTGCAACAAGTGCGTAGTTTCCTTGGTTTAGCCGGTTTCTACCGTAGATTTGTGAAGGATTTTAGCACCATTGCTTCACCTTTGCATGCTTTGAGTAAGAAAAACGCACCGTTTGTTTGGGGAACATCCCAAGATATCACTTTCAATGAGCTTAAGAATTTGCTTACTCATGCTCCCATGCTTGCATTACCCAACTTTGACAAACCTTTTGAAATTCATTGCGATGCTAGTGGTAATGGAATAGGAGGTGTGTTAACGCAAGAGAAGCGCCCAATTGCTTATTTTAGTGATAAAATTTCCGGAGCGCAACTTAATTATCCCATCTATGACAAAGAGCTATATGCTTTAGTGCGATTTTTGCGTGAATGGGAACATTACCTCCGCCCTCATGAATTCATCATCCACTCCGATCATGAAATACTTAAATATCTTAAGGGTCAAACTAAGTTGAACAAGCGTCATGCTAAGTGGAGTGAATTTATTGAGTCTTTTCCTTATGTCATCAAGTATATTAAAGGCAAGGAAAATGTTGTGGCGGATGCGCTTTCCCGTATATGCATGCTTGTTACTCAACTTGAATTGAATGTCATTGGCTTTGAGCACATAAAAGACTTGTATGAGCATGATCCTACTTTTGCCATTCCTTATGCCAAATGTTTGACGCATACATCTTGGGAACGCTATTACATCAAAGATGGATATCTTATGAGAGCTAACAAACTTTGGATCCACGAGTCTTCTCTTCGTTTGTTACTTTTGCAAGAATCTCATGGAGGAGGACTCATGGGCCACTTTGGACGCAACAAGACATTTGCTACGCTCTCCAAGAACTACTTTTGGCCCAAGATGTTTCGCGACGTCAACCGTTTTACCAACCGATGTTCTACATGTCGCAAAGCTAAGTCTAAAGCTCAATCTCATGGCCTTTACATGCCACTTCCAATTCCATATCAACCATGGGAATATATTAGCATGGATTTTGTGCTTGGTTTACTAGAACTAGAAATGGAAAGGATTCCATGTTTGTTGTTGTGGACCGATTCTCTAAAATGGCACATTTCATTCCTTGCAACAAGATAGATGATGTTTCACATGTTGCCAATCTCTTTTGTAGAGAAATCTTGCGACTTCATGGAGTGCCAAAGACGATTGTCTCAGACCGCGACGTCAAGTTCTTGAGTTACTTTTGGAAGACCTTATGCGCCAAGCTCGGAATCAAGCTACTATTCTCCATGGCATACCATCCACAAACCGACGGCCAAACGGAGGTGACGAACCGGATGCTCTCAACTCTTCTACGCATGCGAATCAAGAAGAACATCAAGGAGTGGGAAGAGTGCTTACCCATCACCGAGTACGCCTACAACCGTGCAAGACATTCGACTACCGGCAAGTCCCCTTTCGAGGTCGTCTACGGTTTCAACATGTTGTCTCCATTGGACATTCTTCCTCTACCACTACAAGAGCGCATCAACATGGACGCGAGTACACGAGTCAACTATCTCAAGAAGATGCATGATGATACAAGGCACACCATCGAGCGCCAAGTACAACGACTCGCGACCAAGCTCAACGTCAACAAGCAACCCATGATATTCAACATTGGCGATCTTGTGTGGCTACACCTTCGCAAGGACCGTTTCCCCAACGAGCGCAAGTCCAAACTTCTACCATGAGTCGATGGACCCTTCAAGGTGCTAGCACGCTACAACAACAATGCTTACAAGATCGACCTACCACGCTACAAGTACAACGTGAGCGACATCTTCAACGTCAAGGATCTTTCGCCCTACCATGGTGATGAAGAATTCGATCCGAGGTCGGATCTTTCCCAAGGGAGGGGAGATGATGTGGAGCATCCCAATGTCATCCCCATGGACCTACCTACATCTCCCACGACACCACTTGTACCAATGACAAGAGCCCGAGCTAAGGCTATCGAAGATAAGGTGAACTCGCTCCTTTCCGAACTACCACTTTCGACACATGAGACATGGCTACTACCTCAAACGGAAACACTATGTGTGCTTAGGTACTTGGAGGAAAGCCATGGTACATCTACATCCAACGGACAAGACGGCAAGGCCACCAACCGCGAAGGACAAGAAGAAGAGCTTCCGAAGAAAACTCCAGCCACCGGACGACCGGTCGGGACCGGACGTCCGGCGCCTAAAGGCCAACCTGCCCAAGTCCCAGCCAATGCATGCCCCAGCGAGCGGACGTCCGGCCTAGACCGGACGACCGGCCACACTCTCCAGCGAGCGGACGACCGAAGTCACTGGACGTCCGGCACCACCTCTACAGAATGGAAATTAACGGAAGTCCGAAGCCACCGGACGTCCGGCGCATCCCTCACAGAATGGAATTAGCGGAAGTCCAACGACTCCAGATGTCCGGTCCCCCGTGAGCCACCGGACGACCGGCCCCCAGCGGACGTCCGGTACCTGTCTGCGCAGTGTTTGGGCCAGAGGCCCATGTACCCTTTCACTTCGCCCCTTTTGCACTAAGACTATAAATAGAACTCCCCCTCCTCCTAGTTAGGGTCAGCAAAGGATTAGCTCATGTTTGTGTGAGAGCTTTGCTCATCCACTTGTTTCCTTCTCCTCGGAGACGTGCCTCCACCGGAGAAGATCCTTCCAAGCGGATTCAAGACCCCCTCTTGGGTGGCCCCATCAAGACCTCCTCACGGAGAAGAACCGGTTACCCTTGTATCGTCCTTTGTTGGACTTGGGTCTTGTATCTCACCTTTGTGTTCATCGATCTAGCGCATGGGTGATCTATTTCTTGTTGGTTGAGTGATTCCCTCATGTTTCCTCTTGTGTTTTCCCTTGTGTTTCCCCATGTGTTCATCGTGTTCTTAGTTGGGAACCGCTCCTTTCGTGAAAGATCAGCCGTACGGAGATCCACTCCACATCACCCGCTCCATGAGTCGCCTCCTGGGCCTTGAACTTCAGAGTCCTTACGACCCACACAGCTGGCCCAATGAGAACCCACCATGGGATGTCGGGTCATTCCAGGCCGGGTCATACAGTGGCGTGTATCCCCAGCAAGTAGCTAATCTGCTCTTAGTCCTTTTGTTCTTCGCTCTCCTCGTCATCTTTTTCATCTAATGAGCTCACAGTGTCATCAATTTCTTCTTCCATAGATACCTGCGAAATATTAATCTCTTCCAAGGCAGAAGACATTCTATCAATAAATTCCTTAACATAAGCATTGGTAGCATACTTTTCATACCAACATTTAAGAATGACAAAAAATTTAGATTTGTAAAGAATAGCATCATACTTTTCAATCAAAGAAGCAATTTCATAGGCACCCTTAAACACAAAAAATTCTTCAATTTCTTCAATATTGTCGGATTTAGGGCTCCGCAGACCCAACAAGGATTTGAACTCTAGGGTGCGTGCGAAGAACTCGATCTCCCCAACCTACCAACTCGTCGCTCTCATAGCCTAGCTCAATGAACGGGAAAAGAAAGGGACACGACAGTGTACCCAGGTTCGAGCCACCTTGCGGTGTAAGACCCTACTCCTGCTTTGGGGTGGATTGGCCTCGCGAGGGGCTGAGGATGTACTAGTACAGAGGAAGAACCACCTCAGGAGGTTAGTTCTTGTGTTGGTGTGAGCTAATGAGGGTTCAGGGTCGTTTCCTACGGTGGTGGCTAGGCTATATATAGAGGCCTCGGTACTCGTCCCCAAAATGTAGGTGGGAAGGGATTCCACAACGGCCAAGTTTGAAGGGAGACAACTAGTACATCTTATCCTGGCGAAAGGTGGTCCTCGCCAGCAAAGCTTCCGGTCATGATGCCGTGGTGGGCTCGGCAATGACAACCGTCCTGTTGTCCTGGCGGTCTTGGTCTCGTTGCACGGGAATGGAAACCTTTGGCTGATTCCTCAGGACCCCACACTTGTGCTTGCCTCCTTAGCACCAAAGAGGAAACCTGCTGCTCTGCGCCCGCTAGCGCTCGCCTGGCCTTCGTCGTCATGGCTTACGTCACATTAACCTCATGAGCGAGCGCCTCCATAGGAAACTCCGCTCCTCAGGAGCCAGCCGAGGGAGGCCGCTCCCTTCGGAGGTCTTGGCGTCGTCCGCCTCGCAAGGCTTGGTCCCTCGTGAGGGTCTTATCTTGTCGATGCTGGAGATGGGCTGTACCAGGCCGTTGATGGAGCCACGCCGTGGGCCACAGGTAGGCAAGTCTGGGTACCCTGGTTCCTAGAACGCCGACAGTGGCCCCTGGGCCCAAGGCACGCTCGGACTTGGCTTTGAGGCGAAGCCAAAGGGTAAGGGCGAAGCGCCACGGGCCACAATTGGCTGCAGACCGGGTCAACGCGTGGCGCTTGATGGGACGTGGGCGCCTGCGCTTCCGCATATTGCTTTGGTAACCGTCCCAGGCTGACAAAAAGACTGGCACTTGCCGCTGAGCCTTCATTGCCTTCTCTTCGTCTTGCTCCAGATTCCCTTCTCTCCCCACCAAGAGCGCCTCCAGATCTGCCGAATCCTCCCCCCGAGCTCTTCGTTGATGGCGACCAAGAAGGCGAAGCCCGCTGCTCCAGCCCTGCACTCCTCCTCCTCGCCTGCGCCGGCCCTCAGCGCATCCTCCATCACCGAGTCAGGGCACCTTGCCGCCGTGCTCCCGCTGACGGCGAGCAATGACAATGACGGGAGGGAGACAGAGCTTCGGGCCGGTTCCACTAAGCGGGAGACTTTGGCGGGGACATTCTATCCCTTCTTCCTCCACAGCTCATCCCGCCCTTCTCCAAGTTCTTCCTCGCCGTCCTCGACCATTATCAGATCCATGCTCTACACCTCCATCCCTACTCCATCCTCCTTCCGTCAATCTTCGCCTTCTACTGTGAGGCGTTCGTGGGCATGACGCCCTCCGTTGCGATGCTCCACCACTTCTTTTCCCTCCGGATACATGACTTGACCCAGCGCTCCGGATGTGTCTCCTTCGTCGCGCCCCATGGCGGCAATGCGCGAATGGATTTACATGGACGCCAGGGGCCTCCACGCTCGGCTGGAGCTGTTGACCAGGATGCCGGAGAAGCTTGGCCAGTGGGCCCATAAGAAGCTCACCGACCCTCGGGCAGCACTCTTCCTGAGGCTGAGGCGGGCGGACGTGGACTCCGGGGCGCTGACGGGGGCCATGATTGCCAAGGAGTTCTTGACGCAGCACCTAGCCCTGCTCCAAGCACATTCGCGCCCCATGTGGGACCTCAGGGGCCAGAGGACGACCTCCGGCTGCGCTGGGGGAGCCTAACGAGCGAGGAGCTGGGCAAGGCCGTGCATACCTTGCTTGAAAAGGACCCGGGCGGCCTTCCGGCAGCCTACCTTCCGTTGTACCGCCGCGACGACGAGGCGGAGGTGGCTGCCGCCATGCCTGTCTTCAAGGAGCTGGGGCTCGTGCCGCCCAAGCTCCCCAACTCCCCGGTGCTGGTGTCCTCCGGCGAGGGCTCCGAGGAGGAGGGGGAGGAGGACTCGGAGGTGACCATGGAAGACGTGGGGGAGACTTCTCCTCCATCGCAGAGCGCGCTCCTCCGCGATCTCCCAGACGACGACGACGCCAGCGAGTACTTGGTCGAGGGTTCCCCGCGCTCCCCCGGGGTCTCAACGAGGTCCAGGGGAACCCCCTTGCGGAGCCTGATTCGAGCGATCCCGAAGAAGGGCGAGGCGGTGTTGCTTCCCCGGGGCGACGCACCCGCCTTGTCGTCCGCCGGCACTATTCCAAAGCCAGCCGTCGTGCGCCCGACTGATCCTGAGGGGGCGACGAAGCCTGCTCTCAAGGAGCCGGGGGCGCCGCGTTCCTGGCCAAAAAGAGGGCGTACGTCGCCGATGAGGAGTAAGCATCTTACCTTATTTTTGATTTTCATCCCTGATGCCGTGCTGACGATATCCTCTTCATGGTGGCCAGGCGGTGGTGAAGAAGAGGAAGGAGGAGGCCAGGGCCTCCGAGGCCACGCAACCTGCCGTGGCCGCGGTGACGCCGGCGCGGGCGGAAGAGGCCGCCTCGTGTTCGCCCATGATGGAATGGGCCCCTCGAAGCTTGGTGGCGAAGCCTTAGGAGGAGACCACTTCTGTGGCCCAATAGACTCCGGGGGCGCCGGCCACTGACGCACCCATGTGGGGTTTGAGGGCTCCAGAGCCCCCTGCCGCCCTTGCTGCTGTGGCGGCGCCGGTCCAAGCGCTGGTGCCACCTCCTCCCCAAGTCCTCACATTGGGGGACCACGGCTCCTCTGCGAGACCAGAGGCTTTGGAGGAGGCCTATGCCGCGCTGGACCAGCTCCAGACTGATCTTCAGGGCACTGACCGGTGCGTGGCGACGGGGCATATGGGGCTGTTCTCGGGGTGGCTCTAGGCCGACTCATTCGTCAGGACGGCCTAGGGCCAAGCCGAGGCTGCCGTCGCGGAGGGAAGGAAGGAGTCCGGTGAGGCCACAACAGCTCGCGACGCGGCGCTGACCGACGCAGTGTCTGCCAAGGAGGGCTGCCCCACGGTGGAAGCCGAGCTGAAGGCCCTCCGCGAAGAGTAGGCCGCCCGCACCCGTCGGCTTCAGGAGAAGGAGGAGGAGCTCAAGGCTCGAGAGACTCCGCTCTCTGATCATGACGCCAAGCTGGAGTAGGCAGCCCAGGAGCAGGCCGCGGAGCGGAGCCGCTTGGGGAAGCTGAAGGAAGAGACGGAGATGGCCCGGGCGTCCCACACCAATCTTGTCTCCGAGGAGAAGGCCCGGCTGGAGGCCAGGGAGAAGTCCCTTGCTGTGGCTGAGAAGGCGGCCGCCGCGGGGCGCGACACCTTCGTCTCCCTAGAGCTGAGGTCCCGCACAGCACTGCAGTTCCTTTATGGGGAAGGGTTCGAGGAACCGCTAGCGACTCCGGAGGAGGGCCTCGCCGGGCTGCTCCCCAAGCTCGCTGCGTCGCTCGAGGGCATCATCGCTGGAGTGGGCACCATGGTGTAGGGGGAGAGCCACGTGCTTTTGACCTCGGTCACGACGTGCGTCTTCAGCCACCTCCACCTTCAGGACCCAAGCTTCGACCTTGGTGCGCTGATCGAACCTGTGGCCCCTAAGTTTCGCCATGTTGCCACCAAGGCCGTGGAGAAGTAGGTGGAGGCCCTGCTGCAGAAGTTCCTCTGCGTCGATCCCATGGCTACGGCGACCAGAGCCAGTGGCGAGGACGGTGGCTACGTTGTCGACAACGGCCCCCCAGGCGAGCGACAGCGGCGGCCAATGCTGAAGAAGAGGTTCGAAGGCAACGCTTCCTCCCGGTTCAACCCTGCGACATTTACCGTGCCTTTTGGAGGCGTGAGAACCTCTGCTTTGAACTTTAAGAGACAATATGTTTTGTAATAATTTTCTAGGACTTCGCGATTTCCTTTCGGTTTGCTTTAGTGTTCTGCGTCGGCAGGGCCCGGCACCGCACATACCTCAATCGCCGTTGGGGCATCCGGATCACCAGGACGAGACCAAGGGGTGAGGGGCTACGTGACCAGTGAGGCCCCTGAGTCGCGATGCTCAAGGGTCCCCCTTGACGTACGAACAGCCCTCAGGAAGGAGACATGAGCGTCATTTTTGGCGTTCTGCATCGACAGTGCCAGGCCTCGCGCATACCTCAGCTGCCGTTGGGGCGTCCGGATCACCTGGACGAGACCAAGGGGTGAGGGGCTACGTGACCAGTGAGACCCCTGAGTCGGGACGCTCAGGGGCCCCCCTTGATGTACGAATAGTTCTCCATACCTTTCCTCGTCAGGCTTCCGCTCGAGAGGGACGCCAGAAGACCAGGTCCGAGGGACCTGGTGAGGTGGTATACGCCAGGCGTGACCTGAGCGTAGCCCCCGTGCCCAGCCCCCTCACACGACCCTCCCGAGAGGAAAACGGTGCGGTGAGGGCGAGCAGCGAGCCTGGCGGCTCTCCTGAGGTTACTACAACCACTAGGGTGCCCTCAGTTGTTTATTCACCAGCGCGGAGCATAGTGCTTCCGCTCTTGCATGGGCATAGCCACTCCTCGACTGTGTCGTCCGCCAGCACGCAGCATGGGGCTTCCACTGGTACGTGGGTGGGATCTCCCTCTGAGGGGACACTCCGGGGCGTGTACAACCCCGTCCTGGCACGTGGCTTGCATGGCAGGACTGGAGGAGGTGTGTATGGGCACTCATGAGCCAGCTTGGGACATTTTCAAGGGTTGCGCCTGAAATTTGGTTTGAAACATTTTCAAGGGTCCCGCGAGATGGTCAGGCAGCCCACGCCGGGTGAATTTCTGCAGGATATCGCACGAGGAGGCCAAACCCCTATCTGGCGCGCCAAATGTCGGATTCAGGGCTCCGAGACCCAAGAAGGATTCGAACTCTAGGGTGCATGCAAAGAACTCGATCTCCCCATCCTACCAACTCGTTGCTCTCACAGCCTAGCTCAATGAACAGGAAAAGAAAGGGACACGACAGTTTACCCAGGTTCGGGCCACCTTTCGGTGTAAGACCCTACTCCTGCTTTGGGGTGGATTGGCCTCGCGAGGGGCTGAGGATGAACTAGTACAGAGACCACCTCAGGAGGTCAGTTCTTGTGTTTGTGTGAGCTAATGAGGGTTCGAGGTCCTTTCCTACGGTGGTGGCTAGGCTATATATAGAGGGCTTGGTCCCCGTCCCCAAAATGAAGGCGGGAAGTGATTCCACAACGACCATGTTTGAAGGGAGACAACTAGTACATCTTATCCTAGCGAAACGTGGTCTTTGCCTGCAAAGCTTCCGGTCATGACGCTGTTCTGGGCTCGGCGATGACATCCGTCCTGCTGTCCTGGCGGTCTTGGTCCCCCACTCTCGCGCTTACCTCCTTAGCACTAAAGAGGAAACCTGCTGCTTTGTGCCCGCTGGCGCCCGCCTGGCCTTGCTCGTCATCGCTTACGTCATCTTAACCTCATGAGGCGAGCGCCTACATAGGAATCTCCGCTGCTCAGGAGCCAGCCCTGCAAGGCCGCTCCCTCCGGAGGTCTTGGCGTCCTCCGCCTCGCGAGGTTTTGTCCCTTGCGAGGGTCTTGTCTTGTCGATGCTGGAGATGGGTTGTACCAGGCCGTTGATGGAGCCACGCCGTGGGCCGCAAGCAGGCGAGTCTGGGTACCCTGGTTCTCAGAACACCGATAAATATCATAATAACTATAAACACCTTTAGCATAAGAAGATAAGACTCCATTATTACTAAACTCACATTTATAGGGAAGGTGTTTTTTAGGGTCTTCAGAACAAGTAAAATCATATATTTCGCATAAATTCCAAGCATAGCATTGCAAAAAATTAATTTGATCCCATAATAGCTCCCCTTTTTGAGACAAGCGGTGTCGCACAAAATAAGCGTGCTCATCTAATGATTTTCCCTTAACTAATCTAGTTGGGTTTCAGCATAAGCACAATGGGATCGAAGATGATCCAAGTAGAAAGCTTCAGCGCTATGATAGATTTGGGGTGGTTCTTCAACCATTGGGTTAGCAAGTAAAACTAATATTTTGGTATTTTATGTTTCCTACCCATAACTAAAGATAAAAACAAGAGCACAAAATAAAATCTTACTCAGTGATAAAGAAAACAAGCACACACGAGAATATTCACCCCACGCTATTGCTCCCCGGTAACGGCACCAAAAAAAAGACTTGATAACCCACAAGTATAGGGGATCAATTCTAGCTTTTTTGATAAGTAATAGTGACAAACCCAATGAGGAGCTAAAGGTATAATTTATATTCCCTTCAAGTTCTATCGACCACCGATAAAACTCTACGCACAATTAATGTTTGCTTTACTAGGACAAGTATGAAAGTAGAAGTACTTCGTAGGTGTAATGCTAGAACTACTTTGCAAGAATAAAACTAGGAGTACTTACACTACTGCAGGTTGCTGCAAATGCGACACTACGATCAGAGACCCTTCGACGAAACTGTGTGCGATGCCATAATCGCAAACGGTGGTGTAAAAAACCCGTCAAAAAAGGTGCAAAACCTTTGCGATGGACGATGCATCAAACACGGTTTAGATTTTAGTTGCGTGTGTGATTCAGGGCATACGGTTCAGTTAAATTAACCATTTTTGATGAGGAGGAACAAAAGAAACGAGCAGCCAGATGAAGGTGTGTGCGATGTACAGCATATGGTTCACTCGGATGAACTGCTTGTGATTAGGCAACACAAAAGAAACGGTCAGCCAGATGAAGGTGTGCGCGATATACGGCATGCGGTTCACTTGGATGAACTGTTTGCGTTGAGACAAGAGAACATAAATAGTTCAACTTAACAAGACGTGTGTGTTGTGCGATGGGATTGCATACAGAACATGCTTGCATAACCAAATTAAACATTCACTTACAAAGGTGGTTACTACAACCATGGCATTTGCACACACCAAAGTAAACTATTACATGCATAATTACATAGGTGGTTACTACACACATGACATTTCCACACACCAATAAAGTAAACTATATATTGCATGCATGATTAACTAGCATAAACGATCATCTAATCATCATCTACTTCTTGTGACGCTTGCTCTTCTTGTGGCTCGATCTGGGCTCGTTGATTTGGGTAAGGAGGGACTTCCTCATGTCGACGATCCGCCTGTGCATCTCATAGGATGTGTACATGCTCTTGGCCGTGAACCTGAGGTGAGGTTCATCCAGTTGTCGTATCCACGCCCTGTGCCAGGATAGGGGGCTTGTTATCTGGGCATCCTGCTTCATCTTTTTGTAGTAGGGTTCGACGATGGCCGAGGCGAGTTCGACCAGGGAATCCTTCTTCATGCTTCCCCAGACCCTGTAGTGGTCACGGATTTCGAAAAGGTTCTTGCAGGCCAAGCCCGTAACACTGAGCGCTTTTACATCGTCGGTGGTTTCCACCGTAGCGAACTTGTAGTCCGTGCTGTTAACAAACCTGTTGAAACAGTCGCAAGGCTCTGTGGCCATGCAGTGGTCGTAGATGAGGACATGATGGCACACGCACAACTGGGCAACGGCAACCTTCTGATCTATGCCGGGACGACCGGCGGTGTACTGGAGGTCGATGCCGACCACCTTGTACTTGTCTCCAGCAAGCAACCGCTCAACACTGTTGATGTAGTCGTCCACCACGGCTGGGTCGATGGTGCACACCACTGAGAGATCCGTCTCCCTCACGTGGGTCTCCACTCTATGCTCGCCGAACTCCATTGGAGCGCCGCTGGACATCCCCTCTCTATGTGTCGTCGTGGGTGTGCTTGTTGTGTTGTGGGGCGCGATCAAAAGGTTGAAGAGACTAAGGTTATAATGGCAGCGGGAATTAAAGGGGAAGCCGGACGGCCAGGAATATCGGCAGGCCCTGATGGCAGTTCTAATTTGCAGCGCGTAACTCCATCGTGCCGCACGTAAATGCATCGCGTGGAAACGCGCATGGCGCAACCGCATGCATACGGGCGCCCCGACGTGATCATGCGCACGCCCAACCGTTGGCAGAGCACACGCGGAGGGACGCGAGCAGAGCCCTCCACGGTCGCCTCAACGGCGAGCAACCATATATATATGCATATAGCAGTTGAACACGCAAGGAAAAGCTGTCCACAAGCTGAGCGTGCCGACGGACGCGAGCAGAGCGCGCCAACGGACGCGAGCAGAGCACGACGCGGCGCCTAAGGGCGAGCACAACACGCTGCAGCGCCTAACGGTGGGATAGACCTTCATTCAAGCCAATCAAAATAAGACTGGAACAGACATGTCTGTATTGACCAAAGGGATCGCACATGTCTGTATTGACTGGAACGAGAATGCAATAGCAAAATAAGAATTACGGCCACGATGATGCAATCGCAGTGGTGGTTACAGGAGGCAAGAAGAAAGATGCATCCATCAACGTACGACCTCCTCCTCTTCAACTCAGTGCGCCGGCCGGGCCACCGACCGGCGGCTTTTGTGGCGAGGTCAAGGTGCTTCTCAGCAAAGGCATCCAAGGCTTCCAACCGGCCAAAGAAGGCCAACGTTGTAGCATCCTCACTAGCCTTGTAGATACCTATGTACACGATTCGCTCATACACATGGATGTGTAGGTCGACGGTTTCTTGCAGGGTGAGGCGCCTCGCGGCGAGCGCGACCTCCAGGTGGACATTCTCCGTGGCGTCGGCGGGCAGTCACAGGTCCACCAGTGCTTGAAAGAGGTTCCGACCATGGAGGCCGATTAGGGTGGTAGGCAATGAGGAGCCCGGGCGCACAGGCTGGAGGAGTACGGCGATGTCGTCGGCAAGCTTCTTGACGATGGTGAACCTGTTGGTGGTGCGAACAATCATCTGGTCCAACTGAGAGTCGTAGCTGGCGTCAACGACGGCCATCCACCAGCCGGTCGCCAACACCGTATGGAGACGATCCACGGTTCCATGTCGCAGGCCGGCGTCATGGACCATCTGGCACAGCCGCTGGCTGCTCGCGCGCATCGCCGCCATGGGTCTGGAGTGGGCACTTTTGCACTTATTAGTGTAGGTGCTTAGGCAAATGCTTAGGTGCGTACGATGTGGTAGATGCATTGGAATGGAGGGGCGCCTTTATATGAGTGCAAACTGCGTTGCATTCACATCGTGCTGCCTCTTTTCACGGTCCTCCCATTACTTCCCTCATGCATTCACATGATGCTAATTGAAGGAGGATGCATCATTGGCCGTTCAACATTTCAGGAACCGCTACCCTCTCCCTCGTCTGCATTAAAGCTGTATCGGGAACTGCGCCGCCTGCTGTCAAATCGAGTAGTACTGCGCCGCCCGCTGCACGCCTGGCTAAACATGCCTCCTCGCCTCCATCTATGCTTAATTAGTGAATTTTTGTTGAAAAAATTAGAAACTGCTAGTGATTTTTAGCTTCATATTTTGACAAATCGCAGTGTTACAAGGTTGGCAAATGGCAATGTTACTAGATCAACAAATGTCAATCTTTCTAGTTTGACAAATGGCAACATACCCAACATGGCAGATGCAAATCGCACCAAATTGTTTGCAAGTGGTGCACACGGGTCATCCAAAAGAACCGTTTGTGTTCAAGAGATGCACAAATTTGAATGCACGGGAGCATGTGCATGTAATTCAAATTTGAATATGCACATAAATGCATTAAAAACTCACTTAATGCATACAAATGTCCAAACGAACCCCGAAAAATCACAAAAAATAACACAACACTCCTATTGTTCTATGTTGACATGAGAAAAAATTTGAAAGCAATAAGAGGCAATGGATATCCTTTCGCCCCCAAAGTTGGGGCGTTCCCTACCGAAACCATCATGCTTGTTGTGAGAAGCTCTGGCTTGTGAGAAGCATATACCCAAACCTGCCCCAAATGGGACAAAAATTTACCCCGGCATGTAGATGCCGCTCCATGATAGCATGCCAAGTTTCATGAATTTTAGATGAGTTTTGGATTTACTAGAATTTAAAAACCAGGTATCTCAATGTTTGCGACCGAGTGACGGTGGCAGGGTGTTTGACATTCATTCCCATTTCTTGCATGGACCTAAGCATGCACCCAAGGACAAAGATTTGATTTTTCAACCAATTTATATGCACTGGAGCATGTGCATGTAGTTCAAATTTGAATTATGCACATAAATGCATTGAAAACACACTTAATGCATAAAAATGTCCAAATGAACCCCGAAAAATCACAAAAAATAACACAACACTCCTGTTGTTCTATGTTGACACGAGAAAAAATTTGAAAGCAATAAGAGGCAATGGATATCATTTCGTCCCCAAAGTTGCGGCGTTCCCTACCGAAACATATCATGCTTGTTGTGAGAAGCTCTGGTTTGTGAGCAGCATAGACCCAAACCTGCCCCAAATGGGACAAAAATTTTACCACGCCATGTTGATGCCGCTCCATGATAGCATGCCAAGTTTCATGAATTTCAAACGAGTTTTGGATTTACTAGAATTTAAAAACTAGGTACCTCAATGTTTGCGGCCGAGTGACGGTAGCAGGGTGTTTGACATTTATTCTCATTTCTTGCATGGGACCTAAGCATGCACCCAAGGACAAAAGATTTGATTTTTCAACCAATTTACATGCACGGAAGCATGTGCATGTAGTTCAAATTTGAATTTCGCACATAAATGCATTGAAAACTCACTTAATGCATAAAAATGTCCGAACGAACCCCGAAAAATCACAAAAAATAACACAACACTCCTGTTGTTCTATGTTGACACGAGAAAATTTTTGAAAGCAATTAGAGGCAATGGATATCGTTTCGTCCCCAAAGTTGGGGCGTTCCCTACCAAAACCATCATGCTTGTTGTGAGAAGCTCTGGTTTGTGAGAAGCATATACCCAAACATGCCCCAAATGGGACAAAAAATTTACCACGCCATGTTGATGTTGCTCCATGATAGCATGCCAAGTTTCATGAATTTCAGACGAGTTTTGGATTTACTAGAATTTAAAAACCAGGTATCTCAATGTTTGCGGCCGAGTGATGGTGGCAGGGTGTTTGACATTCATTCCCATTTCTTGCATGGGACCTAAGCATGCACCCAAGGACAAAGATATGATTTTTCAACCAATTTATATGCACTGGAGCATGTGCATGCAGTTCAAATTTGAATTATGCACATAAATGCATTGAAAACTCACTTAATGCATAAAAATGTCCAAACAAACCCTGATAATTCCAATTCTTTTATGATCACTACAGATAAAAGGTCTAGCAATTCAAACACCGTCCATGGCCGCTGTGACCCATTATGTAATTCAAAGCAAGACGAAATATCAAGTAGATCCCACACAGTTTATTATAACCAACCGTGTGAGATACATCACAAAATATCTTGGAGCACCATCGGAGTATAGTACGCATACGGCTTACGCGAGAAGGTGTGATGGCTACAGTCCACAGCCCGCTCGGAGTATAGTTTTTTGGCTGAAGCGATTCCAAATTTTTGGCTTCCGCGGAAATATCTACCTCCCCGCCCCCTCCCCCTTACGAAAAGCCACATTTCCCCTGTTTCCGCCTTCCTTTCCAAGTTGAAACCTTCACTCCTTGCTTGCAGCGCCACCGCCTCCTCGTCGGCGACCCTCCTTCACGCTGCACGGCCTCGCCTATCCAGGCAGGTAATCCACACCCGACCCCCATCCTCCTCCTCCTTCCACATCACACATGCCCCGACCGCCGGCACGAACGCGACACCTTCCACCCAAATCACCGACCCCTCCACCAAATAAGCGCAGGCCTAAGCCATGGTGCACGCAGTATAGCCAGGACCTGACGGAGCATTTGGCAGTGGAGAAGCAAATGGCGGCCGCACACGCGGATGAGGTCACGATGGCTGCCATTCGTGCCGACCCCCAGATCTTGGAGGAGCACCTCGCTGTCGAGGCCACCATTGACGCCTCGCTGCCATCAATTGATGTGGCTGCATTCTCTTATTGTATACCATGTGAGGAATAAATCGAATTTGGCTGCACTTAATACATGAGAAACATATACAGGTGCTATATTTCCTAGTTCTTAATCATGCTTGGTTTGGATACATGGGTTTCCCATGTGGCTTGAATTAATCTGATGAATCTGCAATGTGCTCATTTTTCATCAACATATTTTACTGATAGCATGAGAACCCTTACTTAACCTCATGACTAACTACCTTGTATGTGTTGCAGGGAAACAATGGGAAGCACTGAGGTTTACAAGATGGTACTAACTATTATACCTTGCCTTTTTGTATTCCTTTGCCCCATTTCCAATATAGAAAAGATATTTATGCACATCCTTGTTTTCAGGCTTCACTGATGATTACCTCTCAAACCACCTCTGTGGTCAGGAGGCGAGGAAAGTTTTCATACAACACCCACGATTCAATATTGAAGTGTTCCTGAAGAGGTTGAAGGATGGATGGTCAGTCATCCACAGGCACTGGCCTAAAGTTGCAAAGACCTTCAACATGAATGATGGCTCAATATTCGCCTTCTGCTTCAGCAGTTTTCCAGATGAGATGCATCTCTCTATGTACCGTCTATGATGCTAATTCTGAAAGGTTCTAGATGTTGCATGTGAAACTTGCTGCTGGTGCAGTTGTGTAATGGGGTGGCTGAGTGCTGAAGCTATATCATGTTGTACTGCAATGTATTTCAATTATGAAATCCTGCTTCCTTAATATGGAAATGGAATATATTATGTGCTTAATATGAATGTCAATTAGATCAGTAAATGGATTATTAATAATAGGGCAATTAGCCTGCTAATTGGCCAATTAGCTTGCTAATTGGGTTTTCCTATTGCAAACAGTTAATGAGAAAACACCGTGGGCCATGACCTCAAGCAACACACAGAGTTTCTAGGAATAAACCGTGTTGGATCAATGAACAATCACACACGACATTCTCTTGAAAACTGTTTGCGTTACGCCACCTTGCGCAAACATTTTCCTTGGAGTGACTATGTGGGGTGTATATACGAACAAAAATGTTCAGCAGTGACTGACTGTGTGGGATGTACTTACGACCGGAAATGATTTCGCCTGTATAATTGTATTTTTTAAGCACTACTGTACGTATTTATGTATTTGAGTGCTCGCCGGTCGCACACGACCTCATTTTGCCGAGCCTGTGTGCCAGGACGGCATATCCCCGACGGTTTCTGGGTCGTGTGGGAAGGACCCCCCTATCGCCCACACTCACTTGGGGACGGTTCTGAATGCTGTCGCGGAAAGGGGTTAAAAATCGTTTGTTTAGGACCGACGCATACCAGTGTTAGCGAGAATAAAGCTAGGAGTAATTTGCAAGATAGTAAAAGTTATTTATTTAGTAGAAAGCTTTTTGTAACACAAGAGAAGGATTTGTCCCTAAGCAATCAACAACTAGACCGGTAATCATTATTGCAATTTTATATGTGGGAGAGGCATGAGCTAACGTACTTTCCCTACTTGGATCATATGCACTTACAATTGGAACTCTAGCAGGCATCCGCAACTACTAACGATCATTAAGGTAAAATACAACCATAACATTAAGTAACAAGTCTTCTTTACTCCCATATGCAACAACCACTACTACAGGATGCTGCTAACACGATACTACAACCAGAGACGGTTCAACAAAACTATGTGTGATGCATTAACGCAAATGGTGATGTAAAAAACCCGTCGAAAAAGATGCAAAACGTTTCAAACTATGGATACATCAAACACGGTTCATATTACAGTTGCATGTGCGATTCATGACATATGGTTAATCCATAAGAACTGTTTGAGATGAGGCAGAACAACAGAAATGAGTTGTTATATAAAGGTGTGTGGGATGTACGTCATACAGTTCACTCGGATGAACTGTTTTTGATTAGGGAACACAACATAAACGGTTCAACTTAACAAGATGTGTGTGATATGCGGCATAGAATTCATATAGATGAACTGTTTGCGATGAGCCAAAAGAACACAAACGATTCGTGTAAGCAAGATGTGTGTGATACACAGCAAACAGCCCACTCGGATGAACTGTTTGCAATGAGAAATTATAACACAGACGATTACTATAGTTAGTTCATGTGCGATTTTGTTCATACAAAAACATTGAAAAATGCAAACTAGTTACTTGCGATGGCTAGGAGTATCGCACATGATGCATGTGCGGGTACTCGTGTGCGATGATTAGTAAGTTACACATAGGTGTCCTTATGGTAACAGGTGTGCGGTAACACGTGACACCGCATACGGTTGTCGTGTGGTGTGCGTCGGATTGCGGGTTCTGGCAAAACCTTTGAGGTTCGAACACTTGGGTGCGCACAAAAATCTCTCCTCCCCCTAGCTCACGCTCTCACCACAATCTCAAAGCTCAGCACGTCGAACTTGCAGAACAAGGGACACAGGGTTTATACTGGTTCGGGCCACCAATGTGGTGTAATACCCTACTCTAGTGTGGTGTGGTGGATTGCCTCTTGGGCTAAGGATGAACAGGTACAAGGGAAGAACAGCCTCCTCAGGAGAGGTGTCCTTGAGCTCGGTGAGCTTGTGTGGTTGAGGATGATCTGAATGGCCAAGATCAGTTGCGTCCTACTGTGGTGGCTAGTCCTATTTATAGAAGCCCTGGTCCTCTTCCCAAATGTAGGTGGGAAGGGATCCAACAATGGCCAAATTTGAAGGCAGACAACTAGTACAATTATCCTGACTAGAGGTGGTCTTCGCTTGCCAAAGGCTCTGGTGGTGACGCCGTCTTGGGCTCCATGGTGACCTCTGTCCTGCCGTCCTGCTGGTCTTGGTCTTGTTGCACCGATATGGCAACCTTTGCCTGATGCCTCGGGACTCCTCGTCTGCGCTTGCCTCTTTAGAACCAAAGAGGAAACAAGTACGCTGCATGCTCTGCCGCCTGCCTGGCGCCCACCTGGCCTTGGTCGTCATGGCTTGCATCGCAGGAACCTCGCGAGGTGCCCCTCGCCTTGATCTCCCCGCTCCTCGCGAGCTAGCCTAGTGAGGCCGCCCCCGAGGAGGTATTGCGTCGCCCGCCTCGCGAGGCTTGGCCCCTCGCGTGGGTCTTGAGTGTCCGCTGATGAAGATGGGCCGTACAGGGCCGCTGGTGGAGCCATGCCGTGGGCCGCAGGCAGGCAAGTCTGGGGACCCCCGTTCCCTGGACGCCGACAGTAGCCCCCGAGCCCAAGGCGCGCTTGGACTTGGCATCGAGGCGAAGCCAAGGGGCAAGTGCAGATCGCCGCGGGCCCCAACAGCCTGCGGCCTCGGTTGACACGTGGCGATTTATGGGACGTGGGCGTCTCCGCTTCCCCACGCTGCCTCGGCAACCGCTTGACTTGACGAGTCCCTGATACATGCAGAGAAAACCATCATTACCTGTGATTGTGGGGGTCGCCGGTTGGCCTTCTCCTGCTATAAATGAGGAGGGGGCAGAGCCCCCATTGTCCATCCCTTTCTGCTCCGCTCGCTTCTCCTCCCTTGCTTCATTGCCTGCAGTGACACCCATGGCGCCTGCGAAGAGGTTCTTGGCCGCAGAGAAGGGGAAGGCCCGCCAGGAGGGGCACGGCTCGCCGCTGCCCAAGAGGGGGCGGGGCCGCCCGCTTAAGCACGCCGCGATCCCCGCCGTGGCCCTTAGCGGCCGCGGCGGCGCCTCCTCGCGCGGTGGGAGTCATCCCGGTCGTGGCAGCCCCGTCGATGAAGTGAGGCGCGCCATGGTTGTGCGGCCTCCCCGACCGCGCTTCCACCCTGCAGAGGTGCCGCCGGAGTTCATTGTGTGGTCGGAGAACCCGACTGGCACCTGGCTTCAGCTCCCGCGCTTCTTCACCGGTGAACTACCGGCCATGGGTCCAGGCGGTCTATGGCTGCAGGCTGACGCCTGCTGTAGCAAGGCTTCGTGGGTCGCGGTGGAGTTCTCCGTCGCGGGCAACGCGGCCTTGGCCCGCGGCTCGCAGAAGTTTGCCTGCGCACGCGGCATGGGCAGGCGGTGCACACTCCACTTCAAGTATGACGTCAACGCAACCCTCTACGTGAGGGTGTTCGGGGAAGATGGTCGCCGCGTTGGGTGCTGCCCTGAGGACAACGACGGCGGCGAGGTGCTCGGCCTTGGCGACGGTCGCGACGAGGGTGAAGGCGGGCTTGTCCTCGGTGCTGGCCGCGGCTCGTCCAGCTACTGCGACTCTTCTTCCGGCGACAACTCCAGCAGCAGCGGCTATGACCAGCCGCCGTGCCCGCTTTGAGGGCGGTAGCGGGTCGTCTCGTTGCCGCGCCCTAGTGAAGTGCGAGGAGGAGTGTGGCTGAGTCTAGGAGAGCGCCATGGGCCCACCCTCGCGAACCGCTACGGGGGCACGTGCCACTTTTGTTTTTTCTTTCCTTTCTTCCTGCATTAAGAAAGAAACAAGTATGGGGCCCTGCAGGGGCGTGCAACGAACAATGATTTCCAAGTCGCTATGTTATGTTTATCGTTCCTGTGTCATGTTGCAGCATCAGCGTTTTATGTAGGCGCGTAGAAATAACTTAGCTTGACGCGTCCGAAGTAGTTTCCGCCTCGTGAGGCGCACCTCTCCCAGTACCTGGTGAGACCTCCTTGCCATTGGCTTGGGGGGCATTGAGGAACTGCAAAAATTTGTTTAGAAACTCTTATTCTTCCAAGCCCAGGTCGTAGGCGCGGCCGGCCATTACCCAGAGCTCCTCATCGCGGTACCCGAGGGGCACGGATTAAGGGAGGAGCGCCAGCTTGCAAGCTCGAGCGAGGGTTCCTCGCGAAGAACGGGAAAAATGCTCACGAGTGCACCTGTCCAGCCCCCTCGCGAGGCATGTGAGGGAGAGTACGGGCCAAAACAAAGAACCGAGGGAAGAACAGAGGAAAAGGCAATCGACCCAAGACGACAAGAAACACCAAAATGCGAACTTCCATTAAAAAGGGGCAAGCCAACAATGGAAAGCAAATGAAAAGCCACGTCCGGCACCTAGTCTAGTCTTCTCACCAGCGCGGAGCTAAGTGCCGCCACTAGGACGTGGGAGGGAGCCCCCGAGGCCCGAGGGCGGCACTCCTGAGACTCTGGGCGTGTACAGCCCCACTCATTATTACGTGAGAGTGTCATGAGCGGAGACCTTCATAGGCACGGGGCCTTGCTTCCCAGGCGTTGGGCCTTGCTTCATGGGTAGAACCTCCGGAGGTGCTGGATGTTCCAGGCGTTCTGGATGGGGACCCCGTCCTGCGTCTCCAGGCGCACGGCGCCAGGCCTGGAGACATGGGCGACCCTAAACGGGCCCTCCCACATGGGCGAGAGCTTATGCAGCCCTTCCCTGGAGAGCACCCGCCTTAGGACGAGGTCGCCCACCTCGAGCGTCCTGGAGCGGATGCTGCGGCAAGGATACCGCCGCAGCGCCTGCTGGTATCTTGCCGCTCGAAGCATGGCTTCGCGGCGGCATTCCTCCCCCAGCACAAGGTCCATCCCTCGCATGGCGTCCTGCTGCGTCTCATCAAACGCCAGGACCTGCGCGGAGCGGTGCTTGACCTTGTGAGGGAGAACCGCTTCTACTCCATAGACGAGGAAGAACGGGGTCTCACCTGTTGGCTTGGTGGCGGTGGTGCAGATGGACCGCAGCACAGACTGGAGCTCGTCGTGCCAGCACCTGCTGTAGGCCTCGAGCTTCTTCTTGAAGGTCCTGGTCTTGAGGCCTCTCAGGACCTCCGCGTTGGCGTGTTCGGCTTCACCATTGCTCCTGGGGTGTGCCACCGAAGCGTAGCAGATCTGCGTTCCAAGGTTAGCACAATATGTCTTGAAGAGATTGCTAGTGAACTACAAGCCGTTGTCGGTGATGATGCGATTGGGGACCCTGAACCGGCTCACGAGACCCTTGATGAACTTGACCGCAGATCCGGCCGGGATGGTGCGGACAACTTCTACCTCCGCCCATTTGGTGAACTTGTCGATGGCGACGTAGAGATAGCGGTAGCCCCCAGGCGCTCGAGAGAACGGGCCTAAGATATCCGGCCTCCAAACTGCGAATGGCCACGAGAGCGGGATGGTCTGGAGGCCCTGAGCTGGCTGATGGATCTGCTTGGCGTGGAATTGGCAGGCCTTGCAGGACTTCACCAGCTCGGTTGCGTAGTTGAGCGCCGTAGGCCAGTAGAACCTGCTGCGAAATGCCTTGCCGACAAGGTTTCGTGACGACGAGTAGTGCCCGCAGTCTCCATCGTGTATGTCAGCTAGCAACTCATTCCCCTGTTCCCTGGAGATGCATCACAAGGAAACATCATTTGGCCGCTTCCTGTATAACTCACCGACCTGTATGCAGTATGCCGTAGCCTGTCGGGCCACGCGCTTCGCGTCCTCCTCTTTCTTCGGCAGCGTCCCTTGCATCAGGTATTCCCTGAACTCCTTGGTCCAGCACCCATCCTGAGGCTCGAACGCTAGGAGTAAGCGTGCTCCTGAGGTCGGGCCGCAGGCCGGGGCTCCGGAGGCAGGTTGTTGGGGGAGTTCCACCCAAGGCGGTGCCGGCCCTGAAAGCAGAGGTGCTGCCGAAGGCTTGAAGAGCCGCTCCTCAAAGACGCCAGGCTCTTGGGGTTGTCGCTTGGACGCCCTTTTGGCGATGTCGTCGGCCTCCTTGTTCGTGCCACGGGGCACGTGCTGCAACTCTAGACCTAGGAAATGCTTTTCCATTTTGCGTACCTCCGTGGGGTATGCCTCCATGTGCTCGTCCCTTGGCTCGTACACCTTGTTGGAGAAGTTGATGAGGGGCTGCGAGTCGCCCCTGATGGTGAGGCTCTTAACCCCCAGGGCCACCACAGCCTTAAGGCCAGCGATGAGGCCTTCGTACTCCGCGATGTTGTTGGAGACCTTCTCGCCTTGCTGGAAGCAGAGCTGCACGGCATAGTAGAGCTTGTCCTGAGTGGGCGAGATGAGCACTGCTCCAGCTCCCGCGCCCTGGCATGCGAACGCGCCATCAATATACATGACTCAGCCATCTAGTTCTTCACTTCCTGGCAAGAGGGATCGGTCCTCGCCTGCTTCAAACCCCGGGGCATCAGTCCATTCTGCTACGAAGTCGGCGAGCGCGGCTCCCTTGATGGCCCTGGTTGTGCTGAACTCCAACTGGAATGCTTGCAGCTTGATGTTCCATTTGGCAACTCTTCCCGCAGCGTTGGGGCTCTTGAGTACCCTCTCCAGCGGGTAGGCCGAGACGACCTTAATTGGGTGACCTTGGAAGTAGTGTTGGAGTTTACGCGAGGCCACCAAGAGTGCGAGCAAGAGCTTCTGAGGCATGGGGTACCGTGCCCTTGCATCCGGCAGTACTGTGCTGACGAAGTACAATTGGGTGCTCGACGAGGGCGGGAGCGTCGACGGAGCCTGCACCTGCCAGAGGTTGGGGCATCTCCTGAGGCGTCGGGACCCCAAGAGCTTGGTCCCCCACTGGGGCCTCTGCTGGCCCGCGAACGCCGCCTTGCTGGGCTTGGTCACTCGTTGGCGTTGCTGCAGCCTTTGCGGTGCCCGCTGGGTCCTACATCGCCCCGGCTAGGGGTGCGGTACGGCATGGAAGACCCTTGTCCTGGCGTTCTTCCCGAACCGCCACTAGAGCTGCGCTAGCGGAGTAGGGAGTGGCGGCAAGGTAAAGCACCAGGGGCTGGAGAGGGCGGGGCGCCACCATCACCGGAGGGCTGGTCAGGTATCTCTTGAGGTCTTGAAATACCTGGTCAGCCTTCGGGGTCCACTCGAACGGGCCCTTCTTCTTCATCAGCTTGAAGAATGGCAGGGCGCACTCTCCCAGCTTGGAGATGAAGCGCCCCAGCGAGGTCACGCAGCCTGCAAGCTTCTGCATCTCCTTGAGAGTTTGTGGCGGGCTCATGTCTTCTATCGCCTTGACCTTCTTCGGGTTAGCCTCGATCCCCCTGTGGGACACGAGGAAGCCCAGGAGCTTGCCAGAGGGGACACCGAACACACACTTCTCTGGGTTGAGCCGCAGGTCTACCTGGCGCAGGCTTGCGAAGGTCTCCTCCAGGTCTTGAATCAAAGTTCTTGCCTCCCGAGATTTTACCACAATGTCGTCGATGTAGGCTTCAGCGTTCCTCCCGAGTTGCTGACCCAGGGCGATGTGCATTAGCCGTTGGAAGGTCGCGCCTGCGTTGCGCAGCCCGAACGGCATGCAAGTGTAGCAGTACACCCCACACGGGGTTAGGAAAGCCGTCTTTTCCACATCCTCCACTGCCATCTTGATCTGGTGGTAGCCCGAGAACGCGTCCAGGAAACACAACAAGTCGCACTCGGCGGTGGAGTCGACGATCTGGTCGATGCGCGGAAGCGGGAACGGGTCTTGGGGACAGGCCTTGTTGAGGTTGGTGAAGTCGACACACATGCGCTCCTTCCCACCTTTCTTGGGTACGACGACGGGGTTCGCCAGCCATTCGGGGTACCGAACCTCGCGAATGACACCTGCTGCCTCCAGCTTGCGGGTTTCCTGGATGATGAAGGACTGCTTCTCCGTGGACTACCGCCGCGCCTTCTGCTTCACAGGGCGCACATTGGGGCACACCCTCAAGTGATGCTCGATCACTCCTCTTGGGACCCCTACTAGCTGCTTGGGTTCCCAGGCGAATACCTCCTTATTTGCGTGCAAGAACTTCACCAATGCCTCCTCTTGATCCGGGTCGAGGTTGGTTCCTATGGTGAAGGTGGCTCCTGAGGACCCATCTTCCTCGACTGGCACCTACTTGGTTTCAGCCCGATCTTGAGTGAACAACTGCTTCTTCTTTGCTGGTGCGGCCTCCTTAGCCCCAGGGGTGGCCTCGGTGGCCAGTCGTGCTGTCGCGGCGGTTTTGAGGGCGAACTTGAGCGCCGCCAGAGCCTCCTTGGTGTCTCCAACCACGGTGAGGACGTCCTTGCTCCCGGACATCTTCATGAGGTTGTAGGCCGGATGGGTCGCCGCCATAAACTGAGCCAGAGCCGAGTATCCAAGGATGGTGTTGTATGGGAGGCCAATGCGGGCGATGTCGAAGTCGATAGCTCCGTGCGGTAGTTGTCGCGAGTGCCGAAGGTCACAGGAAGGCGGATCTGCCCCAAGGGGCTGGTGGAGCCGCCGCCGACCCCGGAGAAGGGCTTGGTGGGGCGGAGCCGTTCGAGTGGTACGTGAAGAAGGCTAAAAGCCTCCACAGAGAGCACGTTGAGAACGGTGCCGCCATCGATGAGGGTCTTGGTGACAGCTATGCTGCAGATAGTGGGCGTGCAAAGCATCGGAAGCACGCCCAAGCCGACGGTGGTGACTGGGTGATCCCCCGAGCTGATGGCGAGGTCGGCCTTGGGCGCCGCCCAACCCGGGGGAGCTCCTTGATGCACGGAAGCGGCACTAATCTGGCGAAAGAATGGCTTGGTGTGGCGGTCAAAGGGCGGTGCTTGCGAGCCGCCGAGGAGGGCTGCGACGGCGAGGGGCGCCGGTGCCGCGAAGCGTGCAATGAAGAGGCCGTGTAGCTCCTCCCAATATGCCACTGATGATCCTGGGAGAGCGAGCAGCCAGGCGCGTGGCGCACCAGTGAGGGCCATGGGAAGCCAGTTGGCCATGACCTTGTATTCGCCCCCAGCCTTCATGACGGCCCCTTCATACGCCAGCAGGAAGGCTGACGGGTCTGCTGCGTCGTCGTAATGCGGCGGCATCTCCGGCTTGAACTTGGGCGACCACTGCACCTGCCGCAAGGCAGGGGCAAAGGCTCTGAGCCGCCTGGCCCCGTCGTGGGCGTCCGTCATCCCAGCCGGAGGAGCAACGCCGGCCATGGGGGCAAAGCGCGGTGGTGGCGGAGCGTGAATCGACGGAAGTAAAGCTTCAGCGCACCACTACCTAGCGCGCCAAATGTCGGATTGTGGGTTTCGGCAAAACCCTTGAGGTTTGAACACTGGGGTGCGCACAAAGATCTCTCCTCCCCCTAGCTCACGCTCTCACCACAATCTCAAAGCTTAGCACGTCGAACTCGCAGAATAAGGGACATAGGGTTTATACTGGTTCGGGCCACCGATGTGGTGTGATACCCTACTCTAGTGTGGTGTGGTGGATTGCCTCTTGGGCTGAGGATGAACGGGTACAAGGGAAGAACAGCCTCCTCAGGAGAGGTGTCCTTGAGCTCAGTGAGCTTGTGTGGTTGAGGATGATCTGAATGGCCCAAGATCAGTTGCCTCCTACTTTGGTGGCTAGTCCTATTTATAGAGGCCCTGGTCCTCTTGCCAAATGTAGGTGGGAAGGGATCCAACAACGGCCAAATTTGAAGGGAGACAACTAGTACAAGTTATCCTGACTAAAGGTGGTCTTCGCCTGCCAAAGGCTCTGGTGGTGACGCCATCCTGGGCTCCACGGTGACCTCCGTCCCGCCGTCCTGCTGGTCTTGGTCTTGTTGCACCGATATGGCAACCTTTGCTTGATGCCTCGGGACACCTCGCATGCGCTTGCCTCTTTAGCACCAAAGAGGAAACGAGTATGCTGCATGCTCTGGCGCCCACTTGGCACTCGCCTGGCCTTGGTGGTCATGGCTTGCGTCACAGGAACCTCGCGAGGTGCCCCTCGCCTTGATCTCTCTGCTCGTCACGAGCCAGCCTAGTGAGGCCGCCCACGAGGAGGTCTTGTGTCATCCCCCTCGTGAGGCTTGGCCCCTCGCGAGGGTCTTGAGTGTCCGTTGTTGAATATGGGCCGTACAGGGCCGCTGGTGGAGCCACGCCATGGGCCGCAGGCAGGCATGTCTGGGGACCCCCGTTCCCCGAACACCGACAGTGTGCTCCACTTAGTCTTCCTGCGCTCCAGCGAAGGCTTCCCGCACTCCACATGGGTGAATTGTAAAATCCCAATCCCCTAGCCAGCTGCTAGCCATAAATAACCACAACAAAGCAACGGCAACTCACTACTGATCCAGTTGTTAGATAGTTACCAACACATATTGGCATACCCCCAACGACCGACGACGGCGGAACCGAGGCTGAAGGCACGATGGTCGGCTTGGCGGTCGACGGCCGTGCCGCCACCTCTCCCGACAAGGGCTAGAGGAATCAGGCAACGGGGTACGAGCAAGCGGCCAAGTTAGCCAGGGTCGTCCTAAAAGCGGACAGGGATCGCCAGCAGGCGATACTGCTGGGTCGGCTTATAGTGCGGCAGATGCATGGTGCGGGCCGCGGAGGAGGAACCGCGATGAGGCGCGGGCTTATGTCCCAGATGGAGGAGGGCGCATCACCAGACATCACCGAGGCATGCCTGGGGACATCATGGCAGCCCTGGCGAGAGCCAACGTCGTCTCGCCAGACGTCGCTCGGGCAGACCCGGCGGTCACGGTAGCCCTGGTGAGCGCTGCGCCCGAGGTAGTACCGGTGATTCCCGATGTCGAGTCTGCCCTAGGCTCGATCAATCAAGGTCTGTAGGTCATCGACTTGGCGGCCTCCGCTCCCACTGAGCCCATGATTGACACGCTGATGGACGTGTTGGGTCAGTGTCAGGTGAACATTGTAGCTCTTTTGTGCGCGTGCGGTTCGTTATATTCTTGTAAATTAGCGTTATATATATATATGTGTATATATATATATACAGCCGGTCTATTGTACTAATATTAGCAGAATAGTTATTCTGATAACACTTCTGCACTGCACGCTCAACATAAGCGAACTGCATCGTCTTTACATTGGGCACTTCAATGCTTCACGGGAGAACTGCTTCATTTTCTGGTGTTCCGCCCGCGTTTTCTGTGTGGAATCGGGTGTTGCGGGATGATTTAGTTTGTCTCTGCATCTCATTTGACCTTTATTCTTTCTAATTTACAGGAAAATCTACTAGAGTGCTTGCAAATCGAGGGATTTGGCGGACGAGCTTTCTCTGTTCGTTCGTGTTCGCGTCGGATGCGACTTTTTTGTGCTGGGATGTTGTTTGTTAGTAGGAATTCTTTGATTGCGTTTTCTTAATCGGTCCATTCACTCTACAATTTGTTTATATTTAGGAGTTAGTTTTCAATTCCTGTGAATTTGATTGTGTGGGCGGGTGAGCTTCGTCCGCTCCTCCGTTCTTGTTGATTTTTTTGATTTTGTGCATCCATGTGTGTTTGAATCTTGTAATTACTGTTGCTATATGTTTGAATTCATTGTATTGCGGTTATAATCGTCATTTTTTTAATTGCAATTTTTAAATGAAAGTTGGTGCTGTTCGTCCAGTTGCCGTGTCTTCCATGTAATTTTTTGCGGGGGTATTTTTCGATAGATTTGTGGTTGGACAATTTTTAGGCGAGTTATAGAAGTGCGAGTGAATTGACACCTCTGTTAGTCTACGACATGTATGGATTTCTACTGCTTTAATTTTATTTGTTGTAGTTGTGGCATACGTTGTAGTACACTGCATTTTCGTTAGTAGTGTACTTTGTTGTAGCTGCATTACAGTGGTTATGGCAGCTTATGAGATTTCTGTTTTCTTAAACTGCATTCTGTGTTCTAGAGGACTGCATAATATGCACTTTCATACTACATTAGCAGTATGGTTAATGTTCTATTCTGCTATTTGAATGGATGGTCCATTGTATGCTTGTGTTAGCTGAATAGTTATTATAACAATTTTTTTGAACTGCATACTATGAGAATTGTTTTTCAACATCATATGTTAACTACAAAGTTTCGACCATTCACATTTCATTGTTACTGTTCAGCGGACTGCTTTTTTTTGTTTTTAGGACCACACTATGTGTTTGAGAGAACTGCATTACTGCCAGCAGCAACTTGTCTACAAAGGATGATAAAATGATGCAGTTAAGGTTGCATACATTAAATAGGCATCGTTCAAAGTGTCTGATGGACATAATTTTAAAAGCATACATCATAAGCAAAGCATTAGAAATATGCCGCTGATGGCTTGCTTCATATTAGATAGCCTAGACTGCAAATATTGTAAACTTGAGGGAGTCTTCTTCTTTGTAGAAAAACACCATGGCCACTTCTCCGACCTCAAAGCCATTCTCGGAGACAAAATCTTTCCAACCAGTAGTTATGTTGATGCAGTCTTCAGAGTTGATGTGGTAGTCAGGTTGCATGTCTGCATACCCATTCTTGTGTTGTGTCTCCAAAGTAACCTTCCCTAACTCGGAGCAGGAAATTTTATTGTGGATGGCAGTTTCTGCATTTTGGAATGGGTGGAAAAAGAATTTTATAAGTAGACAGCAAATGTTTTTCTTTATACTTAGGATGATCCGTTTATGTTGACTTAAATACTTACATATATATGACTATTATTTTCTAAAGTAGTTGCAATGTATGAACAAACTTATATACGGAATTGACCTCTAGTTTTACTAGGATATATATTATACTGCAACATGCTTGTACTGCAGGGTCAGTTCCAGTGTACTTCGCCAGCGTGTTAAGAGAACTGCAACGCTAATCTACTCACACTCTTTTTTGTTCGTGTGTTGGGGTTCTGATCTAACTAGTGTCGATATCTGGTGTGGTAGTGAAGAAAAATAGGTGGAAGCATCTAGTCTTAATAGCTAACAAATCTGAACAACAATACAAATTCTGTTTTGTATTTGTTGACACTACGGAACAAATTGATTGAACTATATATTCAGATGTGGATTTGCAGCCTAGATTATGTCGAAAATTGTGAGGGGAAAAACATGCCCAACTTTCCTGTTGATCTGCGGTTGTGAGGCGATGAAGAAATGGCGCCCGAAACCCCCTATTGGGTATCATCAGGCACCCGAGCATGCTGCACCACTAGGTGTTGGTGAGCTCTAGACCTTCTGCGTACACACATGTGTCCACTACCGGCGCCATCCTTGCCAAACACCCGCACTTACAGTCCATGGCGGGTTTAGTGGAATTTGAAGGAAGAGCTGGGGATGGGATGAACCCCAGATCTGTGATTTGAAGAAAAAGAGGAACGGGGGGAGGAGTTTTGTTAGTCTGGAGCACGAATGGATACGTTTTAATGCAACCAATTGAGCAACGGAAGTAATAAATGTTGTGGTTGGTGTTAGGTGGTGGATTGGTTCTGATTCAGTGTACGCGAATGCATTTGAGAAGAACCAGGACTGCTTACTTGAAAAAAGCGAACTGCATTGTCATATCACGACGAACTGCGGAACGCGTGGTTGGGCCTGTGTCTGTGGAGTGGTATGTGGGATTTTGTTTTTAATTTTCGGTGGCCTCTCTTTTCTTTGTTGGGCCTGTGTTCGGGGAGTGAAGACACATTAGGCCCAAGTCGTCCTGTGAGCACGGCTGGTCCCCGGTGCGTTGTGTGTGCGGCCTAATGTTTAGTCCCACCTCGCCCGCGGAAGGAGCGCCCGACCTGTTTATAAGCGCTGGCGAGGCAGCCGTATCGAACTCCTCTGGTTACTTATTTGGGCGCTTATACACGACGCTCACTGCTCTATTCTCTCTGACCTGTGGGCCCATGTGTGCCCGGCCCCATGCATCGTGGCTCAGAATGACTCGCCTAATGTGGGCGTAGATCTACTACGAGACTGGCTGGGGCCGGTTGCACCTGGGTGGTCAATTTTTTATATATTTTCTCTCATATATTTTTTCCAATGTAGGGGCGTGCACTGCTTAGTAAATCATCCGTGCACTGCATTGATCAAAGTTCCGTACTGCATGTGCACACATTCTGTACTACATGTACAGTTCTCATTTTTTTCATGTTTTTGCTCTTATGTATTCTTTTTTTCAAATGTAGGGGCATGCACTGCTTAGTAAATCATCCGTGCACTACATTGATTATGTTTCTGTACTGCATGTTCACATATTCCGCACTACATATACAGGTCGCATTTTTCTTTTTGTGTTTTTGCTCTTATGTATTCTTTTTTCAAATTTAGGGGTGTGCACTGCTTTGTTTGGTATGTGTAAACTTCATTCGACAGAGACTGTACTGCATTTGTACACATTTTGCAATGCATGCGTCCTATTTGCACACTGCATCTTCGTCCGTTTTGTGCACTGTCGGTGTCAAAACCGGCGGATGTCTGGTAGGGGGTCCCGAACTGTGCGTCAAGGATCCATGGTAACAGGAGACGGGGGACAAGTTGTTTAGCCAGGTTCTGGCCCTCTCTATGGAGGTAATACCCTACTTCCTGCTTGATTGATCTTGATGAATATGAGTGTTACAAGAGTTGATCTACCACAAGATCGTAATGGCTAAACCCTAGAAGTCTAGCCTGTATGACTATGGTAATGTGCATCCATCTATCCGGACTACGCTCTCCGGTTTATATAGACATCAGAGAGATCTAGGGTTACATGGGGTCGGTTACATACGAAGGAATCTTCATAGTTGGTCGCCTAGCTTGCCTTCCACGCCAAGGAAAGTCCAATCCGGACACGGGTATAGTCTTCGGCCTTCATACCTTCACAGCCCATCAGTCCAGCCCCATGAATAATAGGCCAGACGCCCGAGGACCCCTTAGTCCAGGACTCCCTCAGTAGCCCCTGAACCTGGCTTCAATGACGAGGAGTCCAGCGCGCAGATTGTCTCCGGCATTGCAAGGCGGGTTGCCCTTTTTTCCGAACTCCACGATAGTCTTCGGATGCGATGATTATATCCAGACCTGTAATGTATTCCACACACAACCACAGAGAGAATATAATATTTGCACGAATCTAATCTGTTGATAGCTTTTTCACAACACGACATCACGTCTGTCCGGTCATAATTTCGAACCGTTTTCATCTGCCATCCCATGTTTCGAGATGTGGTTGTAATTGGCACGTCTTGTCGAAGCAGAGATCGTGTCCCCTTATTGCGGGATTCTCATCAATGCGGGCATGGGTAACCCAACCGTGCTGTTTATACAGCCCTTGGGAATAGGCGAATCTTAAGGCGAGTGAGGAGGCGTTTAATATTTGCTGCCTTTATAAGGGGATAAGGATTCCCTCTTCCTCTTCTCACGCTCTCTCTCTGTCTCCGCCTTTCCAATCTCGAGCTCCGGTGCCCAAGTTCTCATCTCCTTTCCACTCAAGCAACCATGTCCGGATCCGGTGGTCAGGGCAAGTGGATGGTCTCCTCCGTCAAGGAGGAGGACATTACAGAGCTTCGGGCGGCCGGATACTTGGCGAAGGAGATCGCCCACCGTCTGCCGGCCGAGGGACAAGTCGTCCCCGCGCCGAAGCCCACCAAGAGGGTAGTATTCATCCCCCATTTCTTCCGCAGGCTAGGGTTTCCACTCCACCCTTTCGTCCGCGGGCTGATGTATTATTACGGGATAGATTTCCATGATCTGTCCCCGAATTCCTTCCTCAACATCTCGGCATTTATCGTCGTGTGTGAGGCCTTCCTCCGCATCCAACCCCACTTCGGGCTGTGGCTCAAAGTCTTCAACGTGAAGTCGAAGGTGGTGGATGGCCAGCACGCGGAGTGCGGGGGAGCCATGGTGAGCAAGCTATCCAACGTCTCCTGGCCCAAGGGCACTTTTGTGGAGACAGTAAAGGAGTGGCAGAAGCAGTGGTTCTACATCATAGAACCTCGCGGCACCACCTGGGCCGCAGCCGCCGAATTCCGCTCCGGTGCTCCTATGCGACTCACCTCCTGGGTCGAGAAGAGTCCGGACTGGTGTTCACCTGACGAGTTGATAGCGCTGCAGACGCGTGTTTAGAGCATGGTGACCAAGAATGTCAAGCTTGTTGACGTAATCCAAGTGTTGCTGGTTCGTCGGGTTCTTCCGTGCCAGCGCCAAAGCCGCCCTCTATGGGAATTCAATTCGAAGAAGCACCAGACCTTGATAAGGCTCTTCGAGACTACTCACGAAGGCGCCTGGAAGTTGCTCTTTAAGGGCAACGAGAAGCCACTGGCCACTGACTCAGACCGTGGTCACGATTGTAAACACCCCGCCAGCGAGGTATGTTATTTCTGACGTATCCCCAACTTAATTGTTTCGAGGATGATGTCTGAGCTTTTATTATTGCTCTTTTCAAGACTGGACGGAGAGGGCGAAGCAGATCCAGTGTCCGGCTCCACTGCCTGAAGAACCAGTCATCCCGCGTCTAGCGAAGATGCTGGTGCCGGCGCCATATAAGGCGCCGGAGAAGTAGGCCAAGAAGAAGGCAAAGGGGGCCAAGAGTGGCCCCCGTCGCAAGGGCACTTCGGATGCGATGTCCGAATACGACGAAGCTCATTCCTCTGTCCCTGAGGACAATGACAAGGAAGAGGGGGAGGAGGAAGAAAACAGCCCTCCCCCTGAGGAGAGGAAGAAGAAGAGGGCGGCTTCGGCGCATCTGGAGGCGGAAACGCCCAAGAAGGGGAAGGGCGTCCCAGCGGTCAACACCGCATGGGACGTTGACAGCAGTCCAGAACGACACCACCGCACTAAGCCCCAGGCCGCATCGTAAGTGACATGGCTCGCTCGTGCGCACATCCAGCCCTTTCTCTCCATTATCTTGACATAGTTAAGTGTACTATTGCAGTCCGGCCCGCGACCTAATCCAACGATCCTCGTC
Organism: Aegilops tauschii subsp. strangulata; assembly: GCF_002575655.3. Lineage (NCBI taxonomy): Eukaryota > Viridiplantae > Streptophyta > Magnoliopsida > Poales > Poaceae > Aegilops > Aegilops tauschii. The sequence goes on from NC_053036.3 coordinate 285,283,645, forward strand.
TGGAGGTTCGTTGGCTCCATTGGAGATGGCGAGCATGTCGCCACCGCCTGCTTACTCCCCCGGAGCCAGGGACGACACCGAAGTGTTGTCCCGGAGAACCGCTCCGAAAGAAGGGGCCCAGGACGCTGTCCGGGAGGCACCACAAGGCGAGACCTCCACTGCCGAACACATGGGGGAGCCGATCCCCATGGAAACTGGCGAAGAGGGCCGCATCCACTTTGGCCCTCAGCCGAATACAATTCCGGAGACCCATATGGCTCCGGAGTCAGGCGAGCAGCCCGCTTTGAAGGAGGGGGGGTGTGCCGCTTCCGCCGGTGGTCCCTGTCCATCCAGGGACACGGGATAACCTGATGGAGGTGCTACGAGGCGCCTCCGTTATGGACGAGCACCGTGTCCTTATGGGCGCAGTGATCGAGAAGGTTCAGTCCACCAAGAGTGGACTGAACGAAGCCTGTAGCAACCTGTTGACAGGTTTCGAGGTAAGTGACATAGAAAGAGAAAAACCCCATGTAGTCAGTAGCCCCTGAGACACTGTCCGGTGCTCGGCGAGAAGAACCGGACAGAGGATCAATCTTTTATTGTAGGAGACTAACGTGATAGGTATGCATAAGCAGGCATCGCTGTTGGTCGCGACCTCGCATGCTGCCGAAGTCTCTGAACTGAGGCGGAGGCTGGAGCGGACCGAGAGCGAGCTCGGCGAGGTTAAGGTTCGGCTCTAGGAGCAGCAAGGTGAGTAACGACTTGCTGTGTATTCAGAAAGCATAGGTGTTGTGTATTGAATGTAGTGTCGTAATATGTGCAGGAGCCTCGACCGAGGTCGAGGCCCTGAGGAAGGCCCTGGGCGAGGCCGAGGAGAAGGCTGTCCAGCAGCAAGCCGCCTGTAAGAAGCTCGAGGCCCAGGTCAAAGAAATCCAGCAGAGGCTCCAGGATGCGGTGAAAATATGTGAGACCTTGGAGCATGATGCGTCGGCTCGAGGGGCTGAACTCACCGAGGCTCGTCAGAGCACGGAGACCGCACGGAATGTGGCCCAGGCCGCTCTCCAGGAGATCCAGGAGGCCAAGAAGATCACGGCGGGTAAGGCTTTTAAGATGCAAAGCAAGTATGCGGAGAAGCAGTACCTTTTACTAACCCGGGTTCAGAGTTCCCCAGGGGCTTTTGCGGATCTACCACGCAGCGTATCAGACGCTACGGAGTTCTACCGAGCTGAAGGTGGGGGTTCTACGGAGAAGCTATTCTGGTCGCAGTATGCGACGCCAGAGCATCCCGTGTCCTTCACCGATCAGCTGAAGCAGCTGGTGGAGCTGCACAGGGTGGCCGAACTAGCCATGAAGGATTTGATGATCCGGCTGTGGCCAGCCGAAGCTATGCCCGGCAGCTACTTCGGACTCGTGAGGCGGCTAGTGGGAGCCTGTCTGCGGCTGGACGTCGTCAAGCGCTCTGCCTGTATTGAAGGTGCCCGTATGGCCTTTGCTCGTTGCAAGATGTGGTGGGCGAAGATGAACGCCGTTGAAGTTGCCAGCAGGCCGCCGGAGGGCAAGGAGCACCGCACACCCAAGAGATATTTTGCGGATGTCATAGAAGGGTCTCGACTTGTGGCAGCTCAATGTTCACAGGACATTGTATTTGAATAAATGTATTCATGTTGCCCTTGCCTTGTATTATGGAAACAAAGCCTGTAATGTAATTTTGTTGTGCTTTAATTGTCCTCCTGTGCGGCCGTGTTGTTTGTAATCTGAGGGTTGGCCAGTCGTTGGCTTCTGCCCTCGCGTAGGTAGTACGGAGGTGTTCGGGATGGAATCTAAACAATCTTGATCCAATTATATGGTCCTTTGAAAGAGTTATTTAGTGCAACGAACAATGCAATTAGACTATATGGCTTAAATGCCCTCACTTAGCCATAGGAGTTTTATAATAAAGCAAGTGCGCAGCCCCTGGTCCAAGCCAGGGTGCTGTCAGCATCTGATCGGGAAGTGTCGATCCTTCGCATAACGCGGAAAAAATCTCCAACGATTTTGTAACCCTCGAACAGCTGACCGGCTCTCGTCGTATCATGACAGTCAGTTTTCGGCTTTCTCTACTGAGGTGCTCATCCGGTCAAGGCCAGGTCACAATCGTAGTAGATCTCCCTTTACTACCCTAGCCGATAGAGCGGAACGTAGGGTAGCAAGCACAGGAGGCGGGCAACCCAACTATTGACCAAAGACATGATTCGGAGCCAATGCATATAATGCTAAATTCGGGGTGCCGAACTTATATATAAGAAGTGTTCGGACATTGCTGCCGTATTGTGGGGCGATAAGTAGCCCCTTGCGAATATGAAACGTACAAAAGAGTACCGATGCAACTGATAAGCAGATCGAAATAAAATGAAGTAAGAAGCGAAAACCACAGAAACTGGGCCGCAAACCATTTTCATTATAACTGGATGGATACGTCAAGCCGTATCTTGTACAAAATAGTGCGATAAGCATCCGGGCTATTTAACATGCCGGGATCAAGAGGGCGCAGCGTGTGGGTCCTGAGAAATAAGTGGAGATACCGTCAAGAAGAACGTATAGAGGTTACCCTACGCACCTATGCTGCTTTCCTCCTTTGTATGCCGATCCTTCAAAGGGATTGGTGATCAGGCCCGTGAGAAAAGGAACCTGAAACAAAAAGAAAAAGGTGAAAGTATGTGTGTCCGGGATCGGTCTAGCTGGACTGTAGATCCCGGGTTAGCTGGTGCCTCCGTCGATGTCCATGGGATTTTGAGTGTGTAATTATGTACGCGTGGTGCGAATGCCACTACTTCATCGGGACTGGGACGGAGGCCGAATTGCTAATCGAGCTCTTGACGAGCCGCGCTGTCCTGCTGCAGTGTAGCCCGGAACCTCTCGATGATGTCCAGGGGCTCGACGGCCGTACCATGGTGCTGCTTGAGAAGGCCGCTCTGTACCTCTGCTGCTAGGGCGGCGGTGTGCTCCTCTGTTCGGAGGGAGCGTTCCGTATTGCCATTGACTGTTATGACGCCGCGTGGACCGGGCATCTTGAGCTTGAGATAAGCATAGTGTGGCACTGCGTTGAATCTAGCAAACGCGGTTTGTCCGAGCAGTGCGTGGTAGCCGCTACGGAAGGGGACGATATCGAAGATTAACTCTTCACTTCGGAAGTTGTCCAGAGAACCGAAGACCACCTCCAGCGTGATTGAGCCCGTACAGCGGGCCTCTACGCCTGGTATGACTCCTTTAAAGGTAGTCTTTGTTGGTTTGATTCGTGAGGGGTTAATGCCCATCTTCCGCACTGTGTCCTGATAAAGCAGGTTGAGGCTGCTACCACCGTCCATCAGGACTCGTGTTAGGTGAAACCCGTCAATAATTGGGTCGAGGACTAGTGCGGCTGAACTGCCATGGCGGATACTAGTTGGGTGATCTCGACGATCGAAAGTGATCGGGAATGATGACCACGGATTGAATTTGGGGGCGACTGGCTCTACCGTGTAGACGTCCCTAAGTGCTCGCTTGCGCTCCTTTTTGGGGATGTGTGTAGCGTATATCATGTGCACCGTTTTAACTTGAGGGGGAAATTTCTTCTGTCCCCCAGTGTTCGGCTGTCGGGGCTCTTCGTCCTCGTCCTCACTTTGTGATCCCTTATCTTTGTTTTCAGCGTTTAACTTGACAGCCTGTTTGAAAACCCAACAGTCTCTGTTGGTGTGATTGGCTTGTTTGTCTGGGGTGCCATGTATCTGGCACGGACGGTTGAGTATGCGGTCGAGGCTGGAAGGTCCTTCATTGTCTCTTTTGTAGGGCTTCTTCCGTTGGCCGGACTTGGAGCCACTGAATCCGGCGTTAACTGTGGTGTCATCGGTGTTGTCGCCATTGCTTCGGCGTTTGTGTCTATTGCGCCGGAGCTTGCTGGTGCTATTCTTGGCCTCGGAGGGGCCTGCCTCACTGGCTGTGTTCTTGCTACGAGCCAGCTAGCTGTCCTCACCCGTGCAAAAGCGGGTCATGAGTGCCGTAAGGGCTGCCATAGACTTTGGCTTTTCTTGGCCGAGGTGGCATGCTAGCCATTCGTCACGGATGCTGTGTTTGAAGGCTGCTAGGGCTGAACATCCGGACAGTCAATGATCTGGTTCTTTTTGGTTAGGAACCTAGTCCAGAAATTTCTGGCTGATTCTCCAGGTTGTTGAACTATGTGGCTTAAGTCATCAGCGTCTGGTGGCCGGACATAGGTTCCTTGGAAGTTGTCCAGGAAGGCTTCTTCCAAGTCCTCCCAGCTGCCGATAGAATTTTCAGCCAGGCTGTTAAGCCAGTGCCGAGCTGGCCCTTTGAGCTTTAGTGGGAGGTATTTAATGGCGTGGAGGTCATCTCCTCGAGCTATATGGATATGGAGAATAAAATCCTCGATCCATACTGCAGGATTGGTTGTGCCGTCGTATGATTCGATATTGACGGGCTTGAACTCCTCGGGGAATTCATGATCCAGTACTTCATCTGTGAAGCAGAGAGGGTGTGCGGCGCCTCTATATCGGGCCGCATCGTGGCGTAGCTCTGATGGAGTCCGTCTGCGGCATTCGGCCCGGGCGTGGTTAGGTTTGTCACGTCCGAATAGGTAGCCATCTCGTGCCTCGAGGCACGTCCTCGCGATCCGTAGATCGATCTTGTGTGTCCTGTTCTACTGTCAAGGGTCTGCCGGAGGTCGTACGTATGACCCCGAACTCTGTCGTCCCTATTTTTACGGGGCGGTGGGGCGGGCTGTTGTTCGGCCTGAGTTGCCGCTTTATCCCGACCGCGGGGTGGCCGGTCAGCCGCCCTGTCTCGACCACGTGGTGGTCATTCCGCATTACGCGAGGGAGATATGTGCTCCGGCGCCTCCTCATCGAATTGAGTGGCTAGGCGCTTGAGGCCGTATTCCTTGGCTGTCAGGACACCAGTCCATCTGTCGACGAGCAGATCTTGTTCAGCTTGAAGCCGCTGTTGTTTCTTTTTCAGGCTCCTTGCAGTGGCTATGAGCTGAAGCTTAAAGCGCTCCTGCTCCAGAGGATCCTCAGGCACGATGAAGTCTTCGTTGTCAAGGCTTGTCTCCTCCTTGGAGGGTGGACGGTAACTATCGTCCTCCGAGTCATCTTCTATGGCCTGTTCGTCGGGGTTGTCTTGCCTGTTGTCATGTTCCTCCTGTTCGGATGTAGCCCCGACAGGGTCTTCATTGTTTTCGGCGTCGCCCGAAGTACTATTTTCTCCGGTGCCAGTGTTGCCATCCTTTGAGCGACGGGGCTTAGAGCGGCGTTTGGGCCGCCGGTGCTTGGACTGCATCTCAGAGGTTTTATTCGCATCTGGCTCTTCTTTGTCGTCGCCAGACCTTTAGGTGTATCAACCATGTACACGTCATACGAAAAGGTGGCCGTCCAACGTCCAGTAAATGGCGGGTCTTGGCCTTGCTCCTTGTCGGCATCGCCGTCCATGCCGTCGATGTGTTCGGAGCCATAGTCAAGCACGTCAGTTAAGTCATCGACAGTGGCTATGAAGTGGGTGGCGGGTGGGAAGCAAAATTCCTCGTCATCCACCTCTAGCTCGAACCGAACATAGTTCGGCTGTGAGTCCTCCTCCAAGGACAAGTTCAAGAGTTTAGCACGTCACCCAAAGGTGAATGTTGTAAGATGTCTGCGGCGCTAAATTCGAAAATCGATAACCGATCCAGCTCGGTGTTCGCAGGCGTACCTGGTCCGGAACGTATAGCCGGAGACGAGTCCGGAGTTCCATTGACGCAAACATTGCAGGATGTTGAGTCAGTGTGTGGCTCCAACGCCGCGGACTTTGTGGCCTCGGAGGGCACGATCTGCTTCGGTTCTGGGGCCATTGCAGCAACAGGATCCACCTCCTGGATGTAATCCGATAACATATATAAGTCATGTTCATCGGGACGAGGGGGAGCGATCGCTGCGGTTTCGAACCCATTGAAGATCAAGTCTCCACGGGTATCCACGACGTAGTTCAAGCTTCCAAATCTGACCTGGTGGCCAGGGGCGTTGCCATCGATCTGCTCAAGACGGCCAAGCGAGTTGGCCCGCAGTACGAAGCCGCCGAACACAAAAATCTATCCTGGGAGGAAGGTTCTTCCTTGGACAGCGTCATGATCGACGATTGAAGGGGCCATCGAGCCTCTTGTCGACGGCATAGTGGAACTCTCAATGAAAGCACCAATGTCGGTGTCAAAACCGGCGGATCTCAGGTAGGGTGTCCCGAACTGTGCGTCTAGGATCAATGGTAACAGGAGACGGGGACATGATGTTTACCCAGGTTCGGGCCCTCTCTATGGAGGTAATACCCTACTTCCTGCTTGATTGATCTTGATGAATATGAGTGTTACAAGAGTTGATCTACCACGAGATCGTAATGGCTAAACCCTAGAAGTCTAGCCTGTATGACTATGGTAATGTGTATCCGTCTATCCGGACTACGCTCTCCGGTTTATATAGACCCCAGAGAGATCTAGGGTTACATGGGGTTGGTTACATAAGAAGGAATCTTCATAGTTGGTCGCCTAGCTTGCCTTCCACGCCAAGGAGAGTCCAATCCGGACATGGGTATAGTCTTCGGCCTTCATACCTTCACAGCTCATCAGTCCGGCCGAATGAATAACAGGCCGGACGCCCGAGGACCCCTTAGTCCAGGACTCCCTCATGCACTGCTCGAATCTAATGATACATAAGCAAACAACAGAAAACAAATTATCACAAGCATTTTGTATGAAAAGTTCATCGTCAGCAAACTAAGTTCAACAGAAAGCAATCTAACATAATCAAAGTTCATCATTACAAGCGATTCTGCATGACAAGCAAACTAAGTTCAGCAAAAGCAAATGATCACAAGCAAACTAACGATACATAAGTAAACAACATAACGCAAATTTGATGATAATTCTAAAACTATGCTAGCATTGTTGGCTCTTGGCCGGCACCATCTTCTTCTTCACCAGTTAGCGTCTCCCCATCCCCAGCTGCTCATGGCGCGCTTCTTGGGGGGCTCCTCCTTCTCTAGCTTTGCAGGGCGAAACCCATCCTGGGTGAGGGTGATGCGGTTCCATATCTCATACGCTGCGTAGGCATCCTTTGCCGCGTACTCGATGTGCCTCATGGACAAAGGCAGGGTGGCCCAGCGCTTGTGTTCGTCGTCGGTGATCTTCTTCTTCATGTTGTTGTAGTAGTCGTCAATGAGCATGCCGGAGACCTCTCCAAGGGAGTCCAACTCCTTGGTTGCCTCGGGCACCCTCCACTCCTTCTGGATGTCAACGAAGTTGGCGACCTCCAGATGGACGCGCTCTAGCCTGGTTTTGTCGCCGTCGATGGAGAAGCCTGCAAAGGTGTACCTGGGGTCGGCGAGGAAGTTGTCAAAGATGGTGCACCTTTCAGTGGCGCTTAGTTGGAAGAGTAGCACCGACTGAGTCGATGGAGAGTTGGCAGAGGGCGGGTTTCTGTGTCGCTTCAGGCTCGTTGTTGTACTCGAGATCAATGCCGACGATCTTGTGGCGCTGGAGGCTGAGGTGGCGCTCGTACTGCGCGAGGGAGATCGCCATCTGCTTCTTGTCATTGGTGTGGATGACGTGCAACTTGGTGTTGCCGTGGGCCTCCACGCCCTTGTACTCGTCGCTGAATGCCATCGCCAGTAGTAGGGATTGGTGTTTTCTATGGAGATCGATGTGATGGAGCGATTTGGTGGCAGCGCAATGGATACTTGTGTTGTTGTGGATGAGAAGGCCTTTGGCAGGGGTCTAAATTCAAGGGGAGGGCGCGGGATGGGATGGCCACATCGGATGAACTGCACGATCTCTCTGACGATGCGGTTGTGCAGATCATGGGTTGGTGTTGCATCTGTGATCGTGGGCTTGTGACGATGGAACCGCTCGGATTGGGTGGTTGTATGTGAACGTGGTTTTTTATCGTGGTTTTATTTTATTTTTTATCAGTAAATTTTTTTAAACACCACTTTCTGTGCGAACGGGCATTTGTCACGTTTATATGTATCCCGCGTGTTAACGGAACTGCATTGGTTATCGTTGCACACTTCATCGTCTACAAAAGAGAACTGCATTTTGTCTACAGGTGCGTACTTCACCGTTTTTTGCGTGTCCTTGCTGCAGCCTCTGAAAAAAGTACAATGTATTCCGCAATTTTACGAGTTTTTCGCTGTGTTCTAGACCGTGTATTTATTCATGTAGGTAATCCGGAACTGGATTGCTATACCATACTGCTTCGTGTAACCAAATGGACTGCATTTTTCTAGAGCTGCGTACTTCATCTGTTTTTGCGTGTACTTACTGCAGTCCCTGGTACGGGAGGGTTAGGGGGGTTGCCCCCCCTTTTTTGTTGTTGTTGTGGCACTTATTTGAAGGTAGACTTTTTTTTGATGTGTTTTCTTAACACGCGCGTTGTTTTTTATTTTAACTTGTTTTACGAACTGCATGTATTTTATTTTGTTTTACCGTCTAAACTTCATTGTTCTTCGTAGAGAACTGCATCATGCGTGTTTTGATGTAGTCTGTCTTATTTTAGCCAGGCCGTTTTTGGTCCGGCCCGTTTTATGTGACCCTTTGCCTCACGCGGGCCTCCTACGTGTCCCTCCCAGGCGATCCCACCGCTCCGCTGACAGGGAGAGAGACCGAGAACAATCCCCTCTCCTCTCTTGCAGTTTCTCCCGAGGCATCTCTCCCTCGAGCAAAACCGCCATCGCCCGCAGCAACCGTCGTCGCCCAAGGAACTGCCGCCCTTAAGAGAGTCCTTATTCCTGCATTTCGCGTCGCCGTCCGCTCCGCGAGTCCTTCCCGCTGCGCTTCCGCAGCCCTTTCCTCTCTGTTCCCGTCGCCGCACGTCCTCCCCCCTGCCCACTGCCGTCGGCGTTCATCCCCTTTTTTGTGGTACGTTCCACTTGGCCTCAGTCTTGATCGTCCCCTCGTCTAGTTTTGTGGTTCTCGTAGTTGTTGTTGCTGTTTTTGCTTGTGTAATTTTCCCGTAGGCAGGCGGTTTTATCTCGATTTGAAGTCGATACTCGTGTGTGCTCTGTAGGCAGAGCAAGGTGGATCTAGGGTTTTGTCAGATTTTGCCGATTTTGTTGCTTATATCTGTCACTTCATCCTTGTTCTGCAGGCAAACACCATGTCTTCGCCAAGTAGAGTGGGAGGACGAGTTCAGGGTATGTGGAGTGCTTATTTTTGGCTTTGTTTTTTTGTTTGATGTTTATCTAGTTTCCTAATTCATCCTGCATATTTGTTTATGCTCTGTTAGTTGTCAGCGTTCGTTTGCATTATTTTGTCATGTGATGTTTTGTAATTATTGTTTGTGGTTTTTTTAATCCAGTAGGTGATTGGAGTGCTCATAATGATACACCAATTGGCTCTCGTTGTCCTGGTGGTAAGGATCACGGTGGCGAGGGAGGACATCAAGTGAATTTGCCGATTGAATCTTCTCCCACAAGTGTGGCCCCTCCTTCTGGTATGTGAATTCTTTGTTTTTTTGTGTATGCTGGTTACTTGATGTTGTAGAAATTGGTGTTGCCTTGCTGTACCTAGTCCGACATTTTGTTGGGAACAAATGTGAAGTTAGTGTATGCAGCACTGTATTTATTTGTATATGTGAACTCCACTATATGTATGTGTGAACTGCATTGTTGTTTTATTCATGTTTTTTGTACAATGCATTAATTTTTATTTTTAGCTTATGATTGGAGCACTGCATTTATATGTCTAAGTGTACTGCATTTGTTCTTTTTGTGCACTTTTTAACGACCATAGTCAAACTTCATTTTGACGCAGTGTCTGTTTTCCATGATGGGGCGCCTGGGTTTGAGGAGGTTACTCAATTGATTGACCATTATTTTGCAGAGGGTAATGTTGGTGTGAGCTTTGACCAGAGATGTCCCGTCTTGTCTGAAACACAATTGTAGTCTGTTGATGGTACAAAGGAAGTTACACAGGATTGGATGGTCTCGGAACAGCTTCGTGAATATGAGTTGAAGCAAAGCAAGAAGAAGTTGAGGTTTGAAAGTGAGTCAAAAGAGTTCGCGGAGAAGGAGAAGCAGAGGAGAGCTGCAGATGGTGCCAAGGGTGCCAAATTTGCCAAGGTGAAGCAGCCTGGTTTGTAGAAGAAGAGGCTGAGTACTGTTGCCGAGGAAGGTGGTACACCTCGGCGGAGTCCACGTGTTGCTGGCATGAACAAGAATCTTGGCAAGAGAACTGCTGAAGCTGGTGGAAAGGATGCTCAGCGCAAGCGACTACGTGTGATTGAAGGTCCCAACTCTGATGATGACGACTTTGTGCTTGCTGATTTTGTGAGGGATGTTCATACTGGTAGACGCAAAGACTGTGGTTCATCTAAGAGTCTACCCAAGCGTGCCCGTGATGATGTCGATGAAGATGTTGGTGCTGACTCCGGCGAGGAGGCGGATGTTGTTCCAAAGGTTTGTTGAAGTGGACTACATTTGTTTCTTTCATTGTTATTCTATCTGTGTTTTCTTTGTCTTTTTTATGGCTAATCTTCTAATGTGGACTGCATTTCCCTCTACACAGAGGAAGAAGTCTAGTAAGAGTAATGCAACTGAAGATGATGTTGAGGGTGATGATTCTCGATTTAACAAGACCGTACGTTTGTCGCTTCCCACTGTTTGCAAGGCTGCTGCTTTGTTGAAAGAGGCACACTATAGTCGTGTTCGGGATGCTGGATTCGGTATTGTCTTTCAATTGACAGTAAAGAAAAATGTGTCGCGCATTCTTATGTGCTATCTGATGGGAGTGATTGCCACCATGATAATGGACTTTGGGAATGGCAGGGTTCTTCGAATCAATCGTGATGCAGTTCTTCACATTTTTGATTTACCTATGGGACGTCACACTGCACCCATGCCTGCTGCGAGCGGCCATGATGACTCGTTGACTGCCCTCAAGGATGAGCTTGGTTTTGACCGTTCAAAAAGTATAGGTGTCAAGGACTTGCTTGAAAAGTTGAAGGTCTTGGTGGAGGAATTTGATCATGTGACTGTTGACCTTGCTATGAAGGTGTTCTTCCTGATACTTTACCAGAATTTGTTGTGCCCCGGTCCTACAGTTTGTTTGGGTAGAGTTGCTGCAATGGTAGAGAACATGGATTATGCGGCTATGGCGCAGATGGACTTTTGCCAGCTTGTTGTTGATGAGTTGTAGGCAGCTATGGTGAGGTGGCAAACAGAAGGCAGCAAGTAGAATTGTGCAGAGGGTTGTGCCATTGTCCCCCTGATTATGTATCTTGACTGCTTGAAGCTTCGCAAATTTTCAGTTATGCACACGTTGACGCCACGTGCGTCATACCTGACGACCAAGGACCTGATGAAGTTATACAATGAGGATGTGCTTGTGAAGGGAAAGATTTACATGGAAACTTACAAATTTGGGAAGCTGCCGATTAGTGCATCTGAGTTTTTAATATCAGATTTTTTTTAAAAATCTGCAGCCATTATAAATCTAAACTTTTCTAGTGCTCACATGTGTACTTCTCTTTGCCTATTGTCTTTTTTTGCAGTGGAAGGTGTCAGGTGATATTTTGTACAACCGTCCTGTTGCAGTTGTATGCGGCAGCTCTGATGCGGGGCCTAGCACTCATGCTAGGTTTTATGAGCCTATCTGTAGCCAGCTTCCTGCCTGTGATGATGAGGTGGCAGCAAACATGGATTATAAATCTGAGTTTATAATAGAAGCTCTTCTAAACAAACATTTGTTGGCGGCAAAAAACACGAGGAGATTGATGAGCTTCTTCTGAAGGTTTTGAAGTTGACTGAAGATTTGCCAACCTCTGGTGACAGGTTGAGGACAGTTGCTGGTTTTTTCCCTGTTGGCCATGGCCCACGAGATGAAGATATTGTTGCTGCTCACAATTTTGATTGTGGCGTGATTGAAATCCTGAAGATTGCAGTGACGAATGTTCGGTCTTCGTATGCTCAGTTGAGACATTCACAGGAGGAAAAATGCGGTCGGTATGAGAAGGATGATGGGCATATTTTGGATGAAATGAACCGTCATTACGCTGGCGTTGGCGCTGATATTGTATGTTCTAGGTTTTTTGTGGCTTTGAACCTCTTTTGTGTATTATATGGACTGCTCCTCACTATTTTTGTTTTTTGTGATAGGCTGGAGTGGAATCTTCTAGTCTCCATGGATCTAGGGACGATGGAATTGGTCAGGTACAAGTACTTCTGCCATGTCTGTTCTACCATGCGTCCCTCTTCTTGAACTTGCATTTGTTGCTTTCCATTTTATTTATTTTTTGTGTACTTCACGGTTGTAAAGTGTGTACAGCTTGTGCATAGTTGAAGTTTTTTTCTTTTTTGGTTGTTACCATCTTATTTTCGTTTTTGGTTTGTTCTATGCCCGTAGACTAGTGTTGCTGTTTGTGATGTGCACAAAGAGTCCTACAATGGCTCTGGGAAGGATGAGGTCTTGGCTGATGCATCGTCCCCTCCGGATGTTGTAGCTGATAAGGTATAGTGGTATTACTTTTTCTGTTAGTGGGTTGTAATGTAATTTTTTGTTGTTGTTATAAACTTGATGTACGCTGTTATGTTCACTCATATGCATTTTCATTTACATATGTGAGCTGCAATAGTTTTACATGTGTGAGCTTTAGTCTTTGACAGAAGTGAACTGCAGTTCTTTTTGCATGCGTAGTCCATGGTCTTTTACATACGTAAGCTTCAGTATTTAACATAACTAAACTGCAGCATTTGACAAAGTGAACTGCAGTTCTTTTTTACGAATATGTGGGTTGGAGTTGTAGTTGTTTTGACACACGTGGGTTGCAGTTGTTTTGCATATGTGGACTGCAGTTGTTCTGCGTATGTTGTCAGCGGTCTTTGACATAAGTGGCATGTGTGTTGCTGTGTTAATTATCCCCACGCTCATTTGTGTTATTGTGTGGTTTTTAAACTTTCCACAGCCTGGAGAAGAAAACGTAGAAGTTCATATTGATCTGAATCAGGCGGGTTGTGTTGTTGATGGTGGTGGCAGTGTTGATGCTTCTGCATCGCTTGTCGTCGACTGTGTAGACCCTTCTGTAGCTCAAGAATCCCATGATGTTGTTTCCCCTAGTAGGCATGAAGATTCTGATTTTGGCATTGAAAAGTCGCTGGAGAATGTCGTTCCTGCCGTTAGTTCCCCTGTTTGTCTGGCCGCCAAAGATGTTCCTGAAGTATCGAGAGTGGAGCCTCATGTAGCTGAAGTATCTAAGGACGTTGTGGTTGACCAGACTGTTGTAAATCCAGAGAATGCTCATGTTGCTGCAGAAGGGTAGTCTAGTGAGGTTGTGGTGGATTCGTCGCAAACTAGCCAAGAAAATGTTTTGGTCAGCTCTGAAGAACAACAACATGAAGACTCTGACACTGAAGGCAAGAGTTTTGTTTCGAATAGTGTTGTTGAAGTTTTTCTCATTCATTTTGTTTAATTACTATGGTAGTTGTATTAGATGTTTAATGATAAGTGAACTTGATCTTTTGTTGATGATTTTCAAAATAGCTAGTAGAATTTCCTTATCTTAATATTTGAACTTCATTCTTTGGATAAGTGACCTTCATCTTTTTTATTACAGATGACGAACTTCCTATTGTGACACCGTCAAGCATTGATCCAGCTCTTCTGAAAAGATACAATGAGTTGTACGCTGCTGTTACGAGGGTTCAGAAGGACAAGAAGAAGAAGTATGGTTTTTTAGAAATGGTTTTGTTCGTATGTATTTTCTAATTTTTGTATTTTACCATTTTTCTTTGTTGTTATTTTTTTATTATCTTATGTTTCAGTTTTTCATAAAAAAATTCAGGGACATGATTGCTTATAAAACTGAGATGGCTGATATTACCATTGGCGAAGTTGGTCAATCTTTTTGGGATAAAGGAATGCTCACTACAAGCCTTGTAGATCTTGGGGTTTCTTTGCTGGTAGATAAGTTTAAGGGATCTCCGACAATGGTTGCCCCGTACCATATTTGTGTAAGAATGCAGAAAATTTTGTTTTATTGTTATTTTCTTTTCTGATTTCGTGCGATGACTTGTTTGCTTGAGCACTATTTTATTTTTGGTTTTGTTTTGGTAGACAAATATTTGGAATGGTGGTACTGTAGGCAGGAGTGTTAAAATGATGCTCTCTTCAAAAGCCGAGGAGCGTGTTGATAAAAAGGATATGGTGAGTAACGTTTTTATGTGTCGAAAACTATATTTTGTGTGTTTGTTTTTATAGTGTTATGTTTCTTCTTCTTCTTATAATAATTTTATTTATTTTTCGTGCTTCGAACCCGTCCTTTTTGCAACTTTTTATCCGCCAGAGATGAGGGATGGCGTTGGTCATTATTGTGTAGTTGCGCTAAATGTGAAAGAAAGGTGGTTTGAATTTCTTGACTCACTCAATAAACCTGGCAGCCCTGATGCGATCATGGTTTTTAAGAGGATGGTTAAAAATATCAAGCGTGTATGGAAGGAAGGTAGCTCAAGTTCTGATGAGCCGCTAAATCCTCCTACACTTTATGGATTTGTGTTGAAACATGTCATTGTCCCAATGCAGCCAAATGGGTGTGTTCCATACAGCCCCTCTCCACCATACTGCTCAAGTTTTTTTATTTCATTTTGTGAAACTGATGTTTTTTATTCTTTTATTGCAGGCATGATTGTGGATTCTATATGTTTCAATTCTTGCAGACTTGGGATGGTGTTCGAGTTGCTCAGTTTGGGGTGGAGCACATTGGCTACATCAGAAAGGCCATGCTCTATAGTTGGCTCACATCGAGAAAGTGTTGTATACAATTGTTCTGCATTGCTGTAGACAAGTGGACTGCATTGATGTAGACAATTGGGCTGCATTCTATTCTTTAGTGAACTGCATTTTTCTATATTAATGAGATGTATTACATGTTTTTTGGTTTTGTATTTTGTGCTGTTTGTTTCCATGTTTTTTCTACAAGTTTTTAGGTTTTGATGGGGGGCTTCATGAAGGTTGTACGTCACTGTCCGAGTCCCAGGTTCTGAGGTGGTTATGGAGGATTGTGCCATTGAAATCTCTCCAGATAATTCTAGTTCTTTGGCTGGAGATGGTTTGAACACAGTTGTGGCGTCTGGACCTGATGGTGGAAGTGTTTCTCGACCTAGCTCTCCACGCGATGTATTTGATGTTGATGATGATGATTTTGTTACGCCGTGTCCACGCGTCACTAGGACTAGGAGTGCAGCAATTAATCGTCCTCCTGTGGATGAGGTTGAAGTATTTTCGAACAAGAGGGCAGGTGAGAGGGCTTTTAAGTTGAGATGCTCTATAGAGAAATTGAAGCCTCCGAGGTTCAAATATATTGATGAGGCGAGAAAAATAAAGGATCTTGTTCTCAGCAAAGATTTTCTAACCAAATACCACGAGTAAGTTTTATGTGTGTGCCCTTAATCCTTTTTGTGTGTTTTTAATTTTAATTTTATTGATCCCATATGTGTATGTTTACTGCAGGAACGTGTTCTTTATGGTGAATAGTCCTTTTGGTGATGTTGATACTTACACTGTTGACTATATCTATAATACATTTGGCAAAGGAGCTTTAATGGATTCGTATCTCATGGATTTTGTCATCAAGTACTGGAAGCAAGACCCTAAAATGGGTTTAGTTTATCATTCTGGTGAACGTGTGCTACTTTCACCTTTATTTATCACGGTAAACGTGTGCTGTCATTTTTTTTCTATTGTACTGGTTTTTTCATGTCCATGCCTGCATGCATGGTTTATTCTTTTTTTCATGTCCCTTTTTTGTTCTTTTTTTGTGCAATATGTTCTTCAAATGGAAATCTTTGTGACGAGAGATGATGATTTAAACCCTGTGTTGCCAGTTGTGCATAGCCCGTTTGTTTTAGAAGATGCAGTAAAGTAGTTCAAGGTTTTTGTGACCGACGACGTAAACCTGTTGGATGCAAAACTGGTAAGTTCATTGTTTTCCGTCATTTATTTTTTTGGTTTGTTGCATTTCTTTTTATAGTTATTTTTGGAACAGTGGTCCTAGTGCTACGTGTCGAAAGAACTTTTCATTTCATTTTTGTTTTTTTATGTGAACAGATTATGATGCCGCGCTCCAAGGATGGTCATTATTCCTTATACACGATGAACCAGCATCGCCAGACGTTGATATCCATGACACAAGGAAGTACACTGGCCATCCTGATGTCACGACAAAGTGGTGCAGGACTGACTACCACTCAGATTGCACTAAAGTGGTATGTCATTTTTTCTTGCCAAGTGCACAGCTTTTTTGTGTATCTCCTACTGCATTTTTTTATAAACTGCACATGCAATGTTAGCACACATAGAACCACACTTGTTTATGTAGTGCACTGCAACATATGCGTGACAGAAGTGCATTTTCTCACACACCCCATAATCTATGTAAAAAAGGAGATAAAAGGAAATGACCTCACGTGCATTTAAAAGAGGGACTGTCTAGACGTTGAGAACAACTTTTTATTTTTTGGTTCGTCTGTATAGTAATTTGATCTGTGATGTGTGTTATTTTTACCTTGTGCTTCCTTTTTTTGCCAGATGAGGAGGATGACTCAGCTGCTGAAGGCGATTTATGGTGAAAAAATGTATAAATCTAAGAACCACCCTGACTGGGTTAAATTGGCAGAGAAGCCCTCTTACCCGTTCGTGCCAGCGCAGGGAGCAAACGAGTGCGGAATCTATGTTCTGAGGTTGACGCAGTTGTATGACGGCCAACGTCTAGTTGAGAAAATCATCAAATCCGACGTAACACCTTCTCTGTTTTCTTCTTTTTCTTGTTACTTTTTTTTATTATTTTACTTTTTCACTTTTTGTTCTTTATGACAACCTTTTTTTAATCACTAGTCTGCATTTTTTATTTTCTTTTTCAGCCTGCTATTGAAGATTGGAAGGCGGAGTACATGTTCCAGCTGCTGTTCAATCCTTCGAACATGTTGTATTATGAAGACATGCCGCTTGATCTACGAGATCTGATTGCGGACCTCGGGCTTACTTCCCTATCGCAATCACAGATGCAGTAACAATCATTTGGCATTGTTTCTACTAGGTAAAAGCGTGTGTATGGACAAGAACTAGGGTTCATGTTGTGTATTGTGTGCTGTCTAAGGTAGATAATGTATGAAAAGACTTTTTTCTGTTGTTATGTTTTCGTCAGCTTTTTGCAGCAGCGTATATGGGACGAATTTGTATGCGTATGTGTATTTTATATAAATAACTCATACAGTATATATATGTGTATATTTTTGTATTGTTGACGACCACGTTCTGTGTGAACTGGCATTTGTCACGCTTATATGTATTGTACGTGTCCCATAAACTGCATTGCATGTGATGCCGAACTTCTTCGTCCAACAAAAAGCACTACATTTGTCTACAAGTTTGTGTTGCACCTGTATTTTTTTGCTGCACTTGTCGCAGACCCTGTATTCATGTGTGTACCCCGAAACTGCATTGCTTTATCATACTGCACTGCTTTGCCTAACCAAACGCACTGCTTTGCCTAAAGCTGCGTCCTGCAGTTGGTTTTTTATTGTTTGTACGGTAAGGTGGGGAGGGGGTTGGGGGCCCATTTTTTTAGTTGTCTATAGATTTGTATTGCTCCTGTATTCCTTGTACTTAGCGCGTTGCGTGCGTTAGTGCGAGGCCGAGCAGGGGGGTGGGAGGGGGTCGTAACCCCCCCTCCCCACCCCCCTGCGAGGCCGAGCCTGGAACGAGCCGGAGCAGGCTGCGATGCGGCGTGCCGCGGTGCCGCATGCGTAGGCGAGTCCGTCACACCCCGTCGCCTCCCTGTCTATCTTAGGGGTGTAGCTCCGGGGTTGCGTGCATCCTATTGTTGTAAAAACAGAAATGTCCGCTCTGCGCCTGTCAACCAAGCGCACTGCATGCGTTAGAGCGAGGCCGAGCAGGGGGGTGGGGAGGGGGTCGTGACCCCCCTCCCCACCCCCCTGCGAGGCCGAGCCTGGAACGAGCCGGAGTAGGCGGCGACACGGCGTGCCGCGACGCCACATGCGTAGGCGAGTCCGTCGTACCCCGTCGCCTCCCTGTCTATCTTAGGGGTGTGGCTCTGGGGTTGCGTGCGTCCTATTGTTGGAAAAACAGAAATGTCGGCACTGCACCTGTCAACCAAGCGCACTGCATGCGTTAGCGCGAGGCCGAGCAGGAAGGTGGGGAGGGGGGTCGTGACCCCCCTCCCCACCCCTCTACGAGGCCGAGCCTGGAACGAGCCGGAGCAGGTGGCGACGCGGCGTGCCGCAGCGCCGCATGCGTAGGCGAGTCCGTCACACCCCGTCGCCTCCCTGTCTATATTAGGGGTGTGGCTCTGGGGTTGCATGCGTCCTATTGTTGGAAAAACAGAAATGTCCGCACTACGCCTGTCAACCAAGCACACTGCATGCGTTAGCGCGAGGCCGAGCAGGGGGTGGGGAGGGGGGTCATGACGCCCCTCCCCACCCCCTACGAGGTCGAGCCTGGAACGAGCCGGAGCAGGCGGCAACGCGGCGTGCCGCGGCGCCGCATGCGTAGGCAAGTCCGTCACACCCCGTCGCCTCCCTGTCTATCTTAGGGGTGTGGTCTGGGGTTGCGTGCATCCTATTGTTAGAAAAACAGAAATATCCGCACTGCGCCTGTCAACCAAGCACACTGCATGCGTTAGCGCGAGGCCGAGCAGGCACCCCCCTGTGAGGCCGAGCCTGGAACGAGCTGGAGTAGGCGGCGACGCGGCGTGCCGTGGCGCCGCATGCGTAGGCAAGTCCGTCACACCCCATCGCCTCCCTGTCTATCTTAGGGGTATGGCTCTAGGGTTGCGTGCTTCCTATTGTTCAAAAAACAGAAATATCCGCACTACGCCTGTCAACCAAGCACACTGCGTGCGTTAGCGCGAGGCCGAGCAGGGGGGTGGGGAGGGGGTCGTTACCCCCCCCTCCCCACCCCCTGTGAGGCCGAGCTTGGAACGAGCCGGAGCAGGCGGCGACGCGGCGTGCCACGGCACCGCATGCGTAGGCGAGTCCGTCACACCCCGTCGCCTCCCTGTCACACCCCGTGCGCCTGTCAACCAAGCCAGGGTGTGGCGTGGGATTGTGCCGTTGTAGCCAAGTGAAAAGATTCGCCAAGTGGAGGAGGCGGTTTGACTCGGGCTAGCCATGGTAGTGTTCTTGATTGGCTGGAAAAAATAATCGTCTAAGCTAACTGCAATGCTTTATTGACAACACGTCTTCCGTCCCATACCGGACTGCACAGCGGACTGCATTTTTTTAGGGCTTACTGGAGTTACTTGCTAGTTGTGCGTTGTTGGGCTTTGTTTGTTTTGGGCTGTGAGAATTTGTTGGGTCCGTTGGGGTGTAAGACGCATTGGGCCCAAGTCGGCCTGTGAGCACGGCTGGTTCCCGGTGCGCTGTGTGTGCGCTCTAATATTTAGTCCCACCTCGCCCGCGGAAGGCGCGCTCGACCTGTTTATAAGCGCTGGCGAGGCAGCCGTATTGAACTCCTTTGGTTACTTGTTTGGGCACTTATACACGGCGCTTGCTTCTCTATGTTCTCTGACCTGTGCGCCCATGTGTGCCTGGCCCCATGCATTGTGACTCGGAACGACTCGCCTACTGTGGGCGCAGACCTATTACGGGACTGGCTGGGGCCTAGTTGCAGGTGGGTGGTCAATTTTGTTAACTTATCTGAAGCATTTATTCTTTTTGAGTATATATATTTTGTGGTAGTACAAATGATGTCATTTGTACTGCTTGCACCAATGTTGAGTACTGCATTGCGCGTACCAAGTCTTTGTGTTGTGCACTGCACGAAAGTTACTGCAGCCCATCTCGTTCTATATTTATGCATGTACTACACTTCATGTATATACTTTGTGAACTGCCTTATATTTGTTCTATGAACTGTATTCACGTTTGTTTAGAATGGTCTGCGGATTATATTTTTTTAGAAATATCAATATTAATGTTCTTTTTCTATAATTACTATTTGTGGACTGCTTATTTTTACCATTGTGAACTGCATTAATCTTTCTTTTTTAGGTATGAGTTGTAGTCAGATTACTTAATTTTTTTGTTTAATGTTGTTTTTGAATATGTTTTGTATGTGAATAGTATGTTTTGGTACCACACATTCAATTTTTCAAAGTTGTCTGGATACTTGTTCTAACACAAACTAATTTCAGCGAAAGCAATTGATCACAAGCAAACTGACGATACATAAGCAAACAACAGAGAGAAAATTTGATGATAATTCTCAAACGACATTGTTTTTACAAAAGAAATGTTCGATATGAAGCAACGGACATAATCAAAAGCTTGCATACATGAAACAAAGAACAACACAATGACTAAAGTAAAGTGAAACTAAACATAGCCCTGATTATTTCTAGTTGTTGTATTGGATTACAGCCTTGTTCTTGTTCTTCCTTGCTTCTTTGTCTCTTTTTTTGCCCTGTCCAGTCCCATTATGACATCGTAGATGATTCTCCATGACTCATATGTTGCGAATGCATCTATTGCTGCATACTTCATAAGCTTTTCTGGCAGCGGGCAAAATCCCCCACAGAGTAAGGTCCTCCTTGCAGTTAATTTTTTTTCTTCATGTCATGGTAGTGAATGTCTATCATCCTGCCGGCAACATCAGCCAAAGAGTCAAACTTCTTTTTATTGTATGGGTCTCTCCATTCCACCTGAATATCAATGTAGTTGTCGGAGTTGATCTCCAAACCAGATAGCTTCAGCTTGCTTTTGTCTCCTTCAATGGCGAATCCGACAAAGGTGTACTCACCATTCATGAGGAATTTGTCTAGTTCCATTGGCCTGCAAGATGTTTGTATAGAGTGAATATAGTTTATTTTCTTAGAACTACCAATGTTTTTTTGTTTTTTCTGAAACTGAACTGCAATATGAATATCTGA
Source organism: Aegilops tauschii subsp. strangulata (assembly GCF_002575655.3). Taxonomy (NCBI): domain Eukaryota; kingdom Viridiplantae; phylum Streptophyta; class Magnoliopsida; order Poales; family Poaceae; genus Aegilops; species Aegilops tauschii. Next base: position 285,304,551 of record NC_053036.3, read on the forward strand.
ATCTATTGTAGTGAGTAGTTGCTAATACTTTGTTCAGCATAACTAGTAAATCTGATAATAGATTGCACAAACAATGCATGTTTTGTGCATGCTGGTATTCTTGAACTGAATTTCATACATGTTTTGTATAGTAATGTTGCAGTTTTCTATTGTTTAGTCAAATAATTTGTATTTGGTAAAACAAAATAAAACTGCGTGTATCACTAGATCATATAATTCAAGAATTGAAGACATGAGTGACATACATGGAGCCAGATGAAAACTGTCAATGAATTCGTATGTCATGCTTTTAAAAAATGAGAACCAAAGTTTAAATATTGGCAATTGCATTGAAGAAAATTTAAAATCAATATTGACAAGCAATAGTACAGATTGATAGTTATTCTGACCTGTCTTTAGCTGCAGAGATGTGGTAGAGAAGGCATTCTTTTTCTACGCATAGCTGGAGCACTGCTGCCCGCTGTGGCTTCACGTAGTGCGTGTACTCGACATCAACGCTGACTAGTTTGACGGGCATTCCGCTGAGCTTCCTCCTGAGCGTGGACAGCATCTTGTCCACGTCTTCACCCTTGCTTGTGCAAACAACGTGGAGCTTGTGGTTGCCGTGGAGGTCGACGTCGTGGAGCTCCCTGGTGTACCTGCGGCGCTGCTTGTACAGAGGTGCATCCGCCATGACTCTCCTCTGCGCTCTCGTGTTTGTTTTGGAGAGAGAGGTTAGTGAAAGGAAGTGTGGAGAAGAAGATGCAATGGGGTTTTTGGGGGGACGAAGCAGTTGTGTTTTCTCCTCTGCTCTCCTTGACAGAACGTGGGAGAGGTGGAGCAGGATGGTAGCATGGTGGGGTTGTGTTTTTAGTTACGTGGCAACTGCAGAGAGGTTCTGCTATGAGGAGGCTCTGTTAGTGCATTGGAAATCCAAACGTCGTCGCCTATTTTTTTGTGACTAGTTCAGGTATGCACGCAACTATCAGAAAATGTGATGATTGTGTTTTCGGTGAATTTTCCTAGCAAGTGCACTTCTTCGCTATCAGAACAGAACTGCGTATGTCCACATAGTGTATTGCATGGAAGTGAAATTTATTCTTCGTACACTGAATTATATCGGATTAGGATTCACACAAATGTACGCACATTTAGTTTTTTGATGGAGTTCTTTCTTTTTTCTCTTTTTTTTATGGTAATGCAACTTTTGTGTGGATGGAGGGTAGTGTGGGTAGGGGTGTCGGACTGCTTTGTTTAAGTAACAGGGCTGCATTCTTCATTTTAGCCATACTGCATTGCAGTGTAAAGAGAACTGCATTTCAGAAAAAAGAATACTTCGTGCTTCCACGTGAAGAACTGCATTGTTGTATGTCGCGGACTGCATTTGTGCATTGACTTCGGGCTTCCTGTGTTTTATTTAGTCCACGTAGTTTCTGGCAGTGCCCACGCACATTTTTTGTTGTTGTAATTCATTTAAAAAATGTTTCTCATTTTTCTTTTGATGTTTTATTTTTGAACTTATTGTTTTTTCTTAGTGGGCCTTGTTGGGCCTGTGTTTGGGGATGAAGACGCATTGGGCCCAAGTCGGCTTGTGAGCACGGCTGGTTCCCGGTGCGCTGTGTGTGCGCTCTAATATTTAGTCCCACCTCGCCCGCGGAAGGTGCGCTCGACCTGTTTATAAGCGCTGGCGAGGCAGCATTATCGAACTCCTCTGGTTACTTATGTGGGCGCTTATACACGGCGATCCCTGCTCTATGCTCTCTGACCTGTGGGCCCATGTGTGCCCGGCCCGATGCATTGTGATTCTGAATGACTCGCCTTCTGTGGGCGCAGACCTACTACGAGACTGGCTGGGGCCGGCTGCACGTGTGGTGGTCAATTTTTCTTTCTTTGTATTTTCTCTCTTAAGTATTTTTTCCAATGTATGGCGTGCACTGCTTAGTAAATCATCCGTGCACTGCATTGATCATGGTTCTGTACTGCATGTGCACGCATTCCGCACTATACATGTTTGCGCTACATTTTTGTGCACCGCATGGGTAGCATTTTTCTTTATTGTTTTTCCTCTTACGTATCCTTTTTCTAGTGTACGGGTGTGCGCTGCTTTGCTGCCTCTATGTGCACTGCATTCGTCATAGTCATGTGCTGCAGGCGTACACATTTTGCACTGCGTGCATCCTTCTCTGTGCCAAAGTTGTGACTGCTTATGCCAACGCTGCGGACTGCATGACTTACATTTAAGGACTGCATCAGGTGCACTAATTCTGCGTTGTGGACTGCGCGAAAGTGCTTCTCTTGTGATTGATTTTGAGCATGTACTGCACTTATATAGTGAACTTCCCGGTAAGACTTTGGAGAACTGCACACATAAAATGGTCTGTGGATTATAATTTTTTAGAGAAATATTATTTAATGATCTGCGGTTAGTTGGTGGGAATTGCTGCAGTCAAAGTACACCTTCTTTTTTGGGTCCTTTTTCTTTGGTAACATAAGCCTTTATTGATTGTCCTTCATTCTTTGTAACATAATTTTCATTAACTCCCCTTTAATTTTCAGTTTTGACCTTTTCGCATTCCTCTTCTATAAATGTAGGCCAACTTCTACCCTTCCTTTGCAGTTCATTTCTCCTCCAGCCGCAACTTCTCTCCTTCTCCAGCCTCTATTTATTTTTTTTCCTTTTCTAGGTTTTTGTTGCGATGGCTCCAGGCCCCTATGTGAATCTCTCCTGCTGCGGCCATGGTTGTGGTGTGCCGATGCACTGCGATTGCTCAGCTTGCTCGCAGGCCCGTCGTGCTCGTCGTGGGGGCAAGGTCTTGTGCTGAGCTGGGTGAGCGGAGCAGCTTGCATATGGCACATATTCACGGAAGGATTGGATATGGGCCACATCAACGTTCCTGCGTTCTATTCCGCCCTGCTTCGCCGTGGCCTTGGCCTCACAAGTCCTTTTGTCCATCAGCTTACGGCAACAGATGTGGAGACTCACTACAAGATGGTATTTTTCGCTTGATCTGATTTTTTCTTTGTGTTTTCTATTTTTTTGTATAATTCCATAGGAACGCACTTATTTTGTTTTATTGAAGTGTACTACACTTTGTAATTGTATCTTGTTTTTTTTTTTTTGCTTGTATGCATGGAGGTCGTGTTTTAGTTTTCATGGTTACAATATATGAACTGCTTAGAAACTAGATGAGCTATAATAGTTTCCACAATTTTCCCCGCTTGTATAGTGTGTACTACATGCAGGTAGTCTCAAGAACTTCAAGATATTTAGAAGCGTACTGCTTGTTTGCAAGTTCCGTACTGCATATTAGATTGCGTTTAATCTGTACTGCTTATTGGACTATTGTACACTTGATCTAGCTCGTGTCTATACTGTGTGTAGGTTTTTACTGGTCTGTGCAAAGTATGAGAATTGTACTGCTAGTATCGTCGCCAAACAGTTTTAATTTTTTTTGTCAGAAAATTCCCTAACGAGCTGTTAGGTATCTCTGGCTCAAGAAGAAGGGAATTCTCCAAGTTGTTCTTGGTAATGGACACCTAAAACCAGCCAAGTACCGTGTAGGCGTTGACGGGCGGCTGTGTCTGCAGAAAGGGTGGAAGGAATTGGTCACTGATAGTGGCCTGAAGTCTGAGCAAGTTGTTGTCCTCAACTTCTTTGAACTCGAGGATCGTATGGTTAGAATCACGTTTGACGTGATTGGTTAAGGTTATGAGGTTGATTTGTAATAAGTACTTTTGCGTGTCGAACGCTTCATCTTTTTGATGTGTTTTGTAATAAGTACTTTTGTGATCTGAACCGCTTCAGTTATTATTCTGAACTTCGTGCTGCCAGTGAGCTAACTACATTTTTACATGGTTTTTGGATTAAAATGTGTTAATGTTTACTCTAGACTGCTATATATATGGTATACTCTATACACCATTTCTCTTTACATGGTTTAGTTGAAGAACTCATAGTCAGCGGGAAATTTTGTTTACACAAAATTTAAACCGATACATAAGTCGTACAGATAAGCAAACTGCTATGTATATGATTAATTTATTGAAGTTCATCTATTTGGTCGTTAACCTGCTGCTTCTCCGCGGTGACTGGAGCGTGTCTAATGTCACACTTTCTTTTGTTTTCGGTGGCGGTGTTGCTGGTTCTTGTCTATGCACCATTGTGTTTGTAGCCCCTCGCGTGCTGGTTGATGGCGGCTTTTGTTTTTCAGCGCTATGAACTACATCCTTCTTTGCTCCCCGCGTGCTGGTTGATGGCTGCTTTCGTTCTCCAGTGTTGTGAACTGCATCTTTCTTTGCTCCCCGCGTGCTGGTTGATTGCGGCTTTTGTTTTTCAGTGCTGTGAACTGCATCCTTCTTTGCTCCCCGCGTGCTGGTTGATGGCGGCTTTTGTTTTCCGGCGCTGTGAACTGCATCCTTTCGTGCTCCTACCTTGTTTTTTGAAAGTGGTGTCGTTCTCGGTTGTTTCTGTAAAGCAGCATTCCCTTGTGGTGGTCTTATTGGCATTGTTTCTTCATTTTCTTCGTCCTCTTCACATTCTTCTTCCTCTTCCTCCTCTTCATCATCTTTTTCTTCATTAGCCACTCCTTCTTCAGTTTCTTCATGTTCTTCGTCCTCTTCACTCTCTTATTCTTCCTCCTCTTCTTCATCTGCTTCTTCATAAGCCATTTCTTCTTTAGTTGTGTCACCATCTTCTTCGTCTTCCTCATTTTCTGATCTTGTTCTTTTGGGCAGGTTCTTGAATTGTGTCTCTTCCTCTTTTTGCAGATGCTACAACGTCTTGGTTTCGTCCATTTCTTAGTGTTGTGAGTGGAATTTCTGTTTGGTTGTGCATCGCCATGTCCTCGTTTTTCTTGTTCATGTCTCTTTGTACATGTCCTGGAATTGTGGCCCCTGGTTTCATTACATGTCTTGCACCTTCTTATTCCCAGTGGGTGACCACCACTATCCAGCTCAGGCTGTGGCTTACTGTTTTTGTCATCATTTTTCTCCTTTCATGCAACCTTTTTCTGGGTTGCGTTGCCCCCTCTCTTCCTTCCTCTTGTGTTTGAAACAGGAGGTGGAAGAATTGCTTCTTTTTTGATAGCACCAGTTGTGTTGTGTTCGGTATTTTCTACTTGCTCGGCATTATTGTCATGCTGGGATTTCTCTGCTTACTTTAGTTTTGCTGCTGCTTCTTCTTCTTCGTTGAGCACATCAACTTCCTCGATCAGTGCCCTCATACCAGACAACGCTCTGTGGCACCCAGCGTCGGACCTTGTCGCTCTGTTTGCAAGTTCCATTGCTGTTTCTGTCAGCAATTTTCTACAGCAAAAAAGTGAGCTTCCATCTGGTGTTGTTTGTTCGTAGTCTCTCCTGTCAAACATTGCATTTGATCTTGCGTTACGGGTGTATCTTTTCATGATGTACACCTCGGGAATCTTGAGTACTCTCAAATGAGAAATCATGCATAACACATGGACGCAAAAGAGCCCTGTAGACAACACATGGTTTCTTTGTTTTGTAAGTGAACTGCATGAAATTAATAAACACATATTTTTTTCGTTATTTGTTCATTTTAAAGAAGTGAACTTCATTTGGTTTTGTGAATTACTCATGCATGTGGACTTTTAAAGTTCAGTAAGTGAGCTCTCGTGCATGACTATCAGAAACTAGAATTTTTTTGCTAGGAATCGCACCTGTGTGTGTCCAGAGTTTGCACTCACGTTCGTAGACACCTTTCTTTTCATCGGCGACCACTTGGAAATTATGCCTTGCCCAGTCAAATGCATCCGATCTGTTGTAGTGGTGTACAAGATACTTTGTCGGGTTCTTAGGGCACCGTTCTGCTCTGAATGCAGTGCTACGGTAGAGTGTTTCTTCAAAATCTGCAAACACTGCCCTTGTATACACTTTTGATAGTTGAACTTCGAACCCAAATTTGGTTGTTGTCTTTACCTCTGACTGCATGATCAGAAATGCGCTGTTACGAACCAGAGAAATGATAAAATTATTTGTTTTTGTAGTTATATTTTAGCAGTTTTTGATTGACATTTTGTTTACCTCATTTGCTACTGTCTCTGCGTGCTCGACTGCCTTCCTGGTTTGAATGCACTTGTCCACCTGCTGAGCAAACAGATGGAGATCATGCTTCTCTTTGACAAAGTTTTTCTTCAGTATGCGTTTCATGCTCTCTCTTCTCTGCGTGGAAGTCATCCGAGCACAGAAAATTTCCTTGTAGTAAGCTGAGATCCACTCGTGCCTCTCATCCCACAGCGAATTCATCACTTCGTCGTTTTGCAAGTTGTATCTCTGAATGAGGTCCTTCCATGCTCGTTCAAATTCTGATGGCATTAGTGGGTGGTTCAGCACTGCATTGAGGTCATCATTGAGTTTCTCGTGCGCCATATACAGCAAGGCGAGGTGGTCTTTGTACTTCTTCATGATATGCCACCGACACAACTTATGAAGTGTATGTGGGAGGATAGTTTTTAATGCTGCCTTCATCGAAGAACACTGGTCTGAGAAGGCACAAATAGTGTTTCTTTCATTAAGTTGTTTGTGTGTGTGTAAGATAGATGGAAGAAATAAGTGTACCAAACAAACGTAAGTATGCAGGTGTTGTTGTTTTTTGTACCTGTGAGCATGCAGATTGGCGGCTTGTTGTTCATACACCTCAGAAATGTTTTGAAAACCCACACGAATTATGGTATTGTTTCATCTCACGCGAGGGCAACAGCAAATATGGTGCTCTGTAGATGATGGTTCACTCCCATGAAGACTCCCAGCGGCATGTGGAATTTGTTAGTTTTATACGTCGTGTCAAATGTAACGCAGTCTCCAAAATCTTCATACGATCCTTTGCAACTTGCGTGGGCCCAAAAGATGTTTCTTACATGGTTATCTGCATCAACGTCATAATCATAGAAGAACTCTGGGTTTATCTTCTGCATGTTCTCGAAGAAATCCAGAAGTTTCTTGACGTCATCTTGGGACTCTTCTCTGGCAAACTTTTGTTTCCTGCATTTTCAAATGCAATGCAAACTCATCTCATCAAACAGGAAATAATTACCGACAGAATGCTCAAGTGATATGCTTTGTGATGTGCTTACTTGTTTACCCAGTCGCGGCTAGTATGTCCCATGTACTGCAGACCACCGGACGTAAGCGACAGTGTTGACATCATCTGAGTGTGTGTGTAGTTGTCCAGTTGCATGTCTTTCACTAACTGGTCTATCAAAGGATCGTCTTTTTTGTGCGATCGCATGTGCAAAAGCATCCCGGGGCTTTCCAGCATCTTGTGATTGTGGTTGAGTTCAACCATTTCTATCACAAATTTGCCACCCTTCCTCTTTTTTACTCTAATCTTTGCATTGCAGTCAATCCTTTTTGATGTCTTCTGACGTTTCCGGTGATAATCTGACACAGTCTGCTTGTGCGTCCCTTCTCTTGAGCAGACAATGTAGGTGATACGGCCAGTCCTAGCTCCAGTCGTAATGGCGTTGCACTTGTTCAAGAAATAGTTTTTGTGCATAATGAAATAAGATTTGAATACATGCGTGCTTGTTATCGCATGTTTGGCATGGACAAGGAGGCGCATGCATATAGTACTGACACATGCACGTACAAGTACTTGTTCAAAGAATTAACTGATTCAGTACTATATACATCAGATTCGGGTCTTGTTTGGAACTCCATTAAAATAGGAGATAAGATGGATCCGGTTGAGTTGCCGAGGCCGCCAGAGTTAAATCTTATTTTGGATGGGAAAAGTAAAGAAGAAAATATTTGCTATTGCTTTAGAAGACCACGTACACAAGGAAATATTTGTTATTGCTTTGGAAGGCCACGTCCACTAGATCATGTTGATTCGAAGGAGCACTGCTTTGTCGGGATTAAAAGAATCTTAACCTCCTATTATTTCTCACGGTCAAGGCCGCCGGAAGAGAATAAGTTATCACATATCAGGAGGGGTGCACCATGGGACTTCCTGTCCTTGTACGTGTCTGGCTGGGGGCCACCCATTCAAGTCATGTTGCACATGACACACCAAGTATTTGGGTTAGCTGTGTTCGGTCTAATTATGAGGCGCGTGACTATCTAGTATTTTTATTTCTGTTATTTCAGTCGTGAGTTAGAGATAGATCAAAAGTTGAATTTATTCTTGTGAGTCAAGTTAGAAGGATCCGCTGCTACTATAAAGCCAAACTGTGCGTCATGTAATAGGTTAGGTTATTTTGAGATGAATTAGACACCGCGTGTGTTTCGGTCATCGGCCATTATCGAGTTTAGAGAATTCTTGTCAAAATCTCTACTGGTGTCTAAGTTCCTGCGACGCGGCTGATACGTCTCCAATGTATCTATAATTTATGAAGTATTCATGCTATTATATTATCCATCTAGGATGTTTTATATGCATTTATATGCTATTTTATATGATTTTTGGGACTAACCTATTAACCTAGAGCCCAGTGCCAGTTTTTTGTTTTTTTCCTTGTTTTTGAGTTCTACAGAAAAGGAAAACCAGACGGAGTCCAATTGACCTGAAACTTGACGGAGCTTATTTTTGGACCAGAAGAAGGCCATGGAGTAAAAGAGTTGGGCCAGGAGAGTCCCGGGCTGCCCACGAGGGTGGGAGGCGCGCCCACCCCCGTGGGCGTGCCCCTACCTCGTGGACAGCCCGGAGACCCCCCTGACTAGTTCTCGACGCCAAAAACCACTTATATATACAGAAACCCCTAGAACATAACCTAGATCGGGAGTTCTGCCGCCGCAAGCCTCTGTAGCCAGCAAAAACCAATTGGGACCCTATTCCGGCACCCTGCCGGAGGGGGTGATCCATCACCGGTGGCCATCTTCATCATCCCGGCGCTCTCCATGACGAGGAGGGAGTAGTTCACCCTCGGGGCTGAGGGTATGTACCAGTAGCTATGTGTTTGATCTCTCTCTCTCGTGTTCTTGAGGTGGTACGATCTTGATGTATCGCGAACTTTGCTATTATAGTTGGATCTTAGGATGTTTCTCCCCCTCTACTCTCTTGTAATGGATTGAGTTTTCCCTTTGAAGTTATCTTATCGGATTGAGTCTTTAAGGATTTGAGAACATTTGATGTATGTCTTGCATGTGCTTATCTGTGGTTACAATGGGATATCACGTGATCTACTTGATGTATGTTTTGGTGATCAACTTGCGGGCTCCGTAACATTGTGAACTTATGCATAGGGGTTGGCACACGTTTTCGTCTTGACTCTCTGGTAGAAACTTCGGGGCACTCTTTGAAGTACTTTGTGTTGGACTGAATAGATGAATCAGAGATTGTGTGATACATATCGTATAATCATACCCATGGATACTTGAGGTGACATTGGAGTATCTAGGTGACATTAGGGTTTTTGTTGATATGTGTCTTAAGGTGTTATTCTAGTACGAACTCTTGAATAGATCGATCCGGAAGAATAACTTTAAGGTGGTTTCGTACCCTACCATAATCTCTTCGTTTGTTCTCTGCTATTAGTGACTTTGGAGTGACTCTTTGTTGCATGTTGAGGGATAGTTATATGATCCAATTATGTTATTATTGTTGAGAGAACTTGCACTAGTGAAAGTATGAACCCTAGGCCTTGTTTCCTAGCATTGCAATACCGTTTACGCTCACTTTTATCGCTTGCTACCTTGCTGTTTTTATATTTTCAGATTACAAATACTCATATCTATCATCCATATTGCACTTGTATCACCATCTCTTCGCCGAACTAGTGCACCTATACAATTTACCATTGTATTGGGTGTGTTGGGGACACAAGAGACTCTTTGTTATTTGGTTGCAGAGTTGTTTGAGAGATACCATCTTCATCCTACGCCTCCCACGGATTGATAAACCTTAGGTCATCCACTTGAGGGAAATTTGCTACTATCATACAAACCTCTGCACTTGGAGGCCCAACAATGTCTACAAGAAGAAGGTTGTGTAGTAGACATCAAGCTCATTTCTAGCGCCGTTGCCGGGGAGGTGGGTGCTTGAAGGTTTATCTTTAGATCTTGCAATTGAATCTTTTAGTTTCTTGTTTTATCACTAGTTTAGTTATAAAAGAAAACTAAAAAACATAGAATTAAGGTTGCCTCATATGCTTCATCTTTTTAATGTCTTTCATGAAAATAAGGATTCCGATAATTGTGCCAAAGTGCTAGAAGAATAATGCATTAAAATGTTTGGCACTAAATCTTTGAATGATGAGCATGATTGCAATGTTGTTAGTATGAATTCTTTGAATACCCATGATGCTAATGATATGCAAAGCCACAAGCTTGGGGATGCTATGTTTGATGAAGATGATATGTTTAGTCCCCCAAGTTTTGATGAGCAAATTTATTATGATGAAAGCATGCCTCCTATTTATGATGATTATTGTGATGACACGTATGCTATAAAGAATAAAGATAATCATGAAACTTGTCATCATGATTTTAATTTTCAATTGGATTATGCTTCACATGATAGTTATTTTGTTGAGTTTGCTCCCACTACTATTCCGAATGAGAAGAATTTTGCTTATGTGGAGAGTAGTAAATTTTCTATGCTTGTAGATCATGAAAAGAATGCTTTGTGTGATATTTATATTGTTGAATTCATTCATGATGCTACTGAAAATTATTATGAGGGAGGAATATATGCTTGTAGGAATTGCAATAATTTCAAGTTTCCTCCCTATGTTCTTAAAATCTTGAAGTCATGCTCGTTTTGCCTTCCTATGCTAGTTGATTATTATTCCCATAAGTTGTTTGATTAAAAAATACCTATGCATAGGAAGTATGTTAGACTTAAGTGTGTTTGTCATATGTTTTATGATGCTCTCTTTGTGCTTCAATTCTTGTCTTTCATGTGAGCATCATTAAAATTATCAATGCCTAGCTAAAAGGCTTTAAAGAAAAGCGCTTGTTGGGAGACAACCCAATATTTTTCCTTGCTGTTATTAAATAAATATTTGATCTAGCCTCTGGTTAGATGTGTTTTCATGTTTTAATTAGTGTTTGTGCCAAGTAGAACCTTTGGGAAGACTTGGGTGAAGTCTTTTTGATCTTGCTGTAAAAAACGGAAACTTTAGCGCTCACGAGATTAGCTACAACTTTTTACTGGAGAGTGCTATTTAGTTGATTCTTTTTTCAGATGATTAATAGACAAATTACTCACGTCCAGCAATTTATTTTAGAATTTTTGGATTTCCAGAACTACACGTTTGATACAGATTACTACAGACTGTTCTGCTTTTGACAGATTCTGTTTTTCGTGTGTTGTTTGCTTATTTTGATGAATCTATGAGTAGTATCGGAGGATATGAACCATAGATAAGTTGGAATACAGTAGATATTACACCAATATGAATTTAGAATGAGTTCCCAACAGTACCTAAGTGGTGATTTATTTTCTTATACTAACGGAGCTTACGAGTTTTCTGTTAAGTTTTGTGTTGTGAAGTTTTCAAGTTTTGGGTAAAGATTTGATGGACTATCGAATAAGGAGTGGTAAGAGCCTAAGCTTGGGGATTCCCAAGGCACCCCAAGGTAATATTCAAGGACAACCAAGAGCCTAAGCTTGGGGATGCCCCGGATGGCATCCCCTCTTTCGTCTTTGTTCATCGGTAACTTTACTTGGAGCTATATTTTTATTCACCACATGATATGTGTTTTGCTTGGAGCATCATTTTATTTTTTTAGTATTTGCTTGCTGTTATTTAGAATAATGTTTTGCATCTCTATTTTCAATGAAAATGTCAAGGATAGCCTTTACCATGCTTATTTTGCAAGTATACATGTTGCTGTTTAAAAACAGAAAGTTCACCGCTGTTGCAAAAATTCCCTAGAAAAGTCAGAATGTGATAAAATGTTGAAACTTTTTGCATAATAAGCTCTGATAAATTTTCTACAGTGTGGTAGAATTTCATAATGTTTGGAGTTAGGGAAGTATGATGAATCTTGCATTCTTTACAAACTGTACTGTTTTGGCAGATTGTTGTTATGTTTGCATATGTTTGCTTGTTTAATGATTCTATTTGGGGATAGGAGTATTAAATATGCCGAGGAATTTAGTATGCAATGTTGAATAATAATTTTAGTGATTTGTTACAATAGAAAATGATAAGGTTTTTGCATTGGTTTATACTAACTTATCTCACGAGTTTTTGTTGAGTTTGGTGTGGATGAAGCTTTCTAGATATAGGAAACCGTGATATGAGAGGAATTAAGGAGACACAAAAGATCAAGCTTGGGGATTCCCAAGGCACCCCAAGATAATATTTCAAGAAGTCTCAAGCATCTAAGCTTGGGGATGACCCGGTAGGCATCCCACTTTTCTTCTTCAACAATTATCGGTTAGTATCGGTTGAGCCTAAGTTTTTTGCTTCTTCACATGATGAGTGCTATCCTTGAAATGTCATTTTATTTTGTTTTGCTTGCTGTTTGAATAATATCCCAAGATCTGAAATTCTTAAATGAGAGAGAGTCTTCACATAGCTACATAATTATTTAACTACTCATTGATCTTCACTTATATCTTTTTAGAGTAGTTTGTCATTTACTCGTGTGCTTCACTTATATCCTATGAGTAAATAGTTGAATGATTTGAATATCATAAATCTGAAATTATATATGTTTCATATGCTTATCCCATGGGGAGTAATGACTTCACATATAAGAAGTAGAGGCGGTAAATTTATTGAAGGTTAGCAAACATTGTATTGGTCACTTGAACAATTCATGAAAGAATATTGAAGGAAGAGAGATTTCACATATAAATATACCATCTTGGACATCTTCTATGATTGTGAGACCCATTAATTATTTTCAAACCTGAGCAAATTAGTTGATGTTGGACAAGGAAGACAACATAATGAGTTATACTTGGGTATATTTGTATAGAAGTTATATTGTTATGGATCCTCTAACATGTGGTGCTTGCTATTTAGAATCCTTTGCTAGCCAAAATATCTGTACTAAGCGGGAATACTGCTTGTGCATCAAGTCGTAATGGCGTTGCACTTGTTTAAGAAATTGTTTTTGTGCATAATGAAATAAGATTTGAATACATGCGTGCTTGTTATCGCATGTTTGGCATGGACAAGGAGGCGCATGCATACGGTACTAACACATGCACGTACAAGTAATTGTTCAAAGAATTAACTGATTCAGTACTATATACATCAGATTCGGGTCTTGTTTGGAACTCCATTAAAATAGGAGATAAGATGGATTCGTTTGAGTTGCCGAGGCCGCCAGAGTTAAATCTTATTTCGGATGGGAAAAGTAAAGACAGAAATATTTGCTATTGCTTTAGAAGACCACGTACACAAGGAAATATTTGTTATTGCTTTGGAAGGCCACGTCCACCAGATCATGTTGATTCGAAGGAGCACTGCTTTGTTGGGGTTAAAAGAATCTTAACCTGCTATTATTTCTCACGGTCAAGGCCGCCGGAAGAGAATAAGTTATCACATGTCAGCAGTGGTGCACCATGGGACTTCCTGTCCTTGTACGTGTCTGGCTGGGGGCCACCCAATCAAGTCATGTTGAACATGACGCACCAAGTATTTGGGTTAGCTGTGTTCGGTCTAATTATGAGGCGCGTGACTATCTAGTATTTTTATTTCTGTTATTTCAGCCGTGAGGTAGAGATAGATCAAAAGTTCAATTTATTCTTGTGAGTCAAGTTAGAAGGAGCGGCTGCTACTATAAAGCCAAGCTGTGCGTCATGTAATAGGTTAGGTTATTTTGAGATGAATTAGACACCTCATGTGTTTCGGCCGTTGGCCATTAACGAGTTTAGAGAATTCTTGTCAAAATCTTTACAGGCGTGTGAGTTCCTGCGACGCGACGCGTAGGGGATTACAAGCTGAGCCTATACGATTCGTCCACGTTATTCCTTCGGATTGAGGGGTTGGCGTGTTGTTTCCGTGGGATTTGCGAACATCTTCATAAACCCGCAACTTGTTCTTGCTGCGATGGAGGTTTGTGCCGTGAAAGATCGGGCCAACAACGGATCGACCCTCGTCTCGAGGTTCGCTCTTCATCAATAGGCATTTGTCCTGTGTTTTGCCCTCTTGCGTATGCGAAACCCTGCACATCTTGCATAATTGTTGTAAAAGTCCCATGCCTTGTCGTACGTGGTGAACTTCATTCCAGCGGCAGGTATGAGGTTCAACGGCATGTTTTTATCCTGCATTAAGTGCAATGCTCTATGAGATAATTTGTTCTGTTCTGTTTTTTAAATATGAGGAGTGCATACGAGTTTAATAAAGCATTGCAATGTTCCTAAGTTTTCAGAAGAATCCAATGTATTAGATGCTAGGTCAAACCTCACAAGAAATATCAGTGTGCACTGCAATGTTATCTGAATGGACTACAACTATTATTATTTTTTCAGAACATAAACTTACATGTGTGTAGAGTCGTTCACCCGATGGTGTTTGCAGCTCGGCGGGTTGTATTGGACATGGCGGGGTTATAGCAGATCTGTGTAGTTGAGGATCTCGCGGCGGCAATAGTGAGGAGGATTTGTACCTGCTGTTGACTTTTGACCGAGGCACCGTTGGTGGTCGCAGTGTCGAAGTTGATGCAGCAGGTCTGCTTGGAGCTCTGTTTTTTCGGTGCAGCGGGTGGACGCTGAGCTCTGTTTTGGGGTGCAGCAGGTGGACGTGGTGGTAATCCAGTGTTGTGACGATGTCTCAGTGGATTGGTTTGAAAATTTTGGAGCGGTGGCGCATCATCATAGTCATAATCATCATCTGCTGCAACATCGTGTTCAACTTCATCATCATTGTCTGTTCGGACATGTTGTCCAAACATAGTGAACTCGTGCTTATACTCTGGGTTGAGAACTATTATTGGCTCATCTTCATCGTCATCATCTTCATCATCCCGTCGGTGAGTGCCCTCCCAGACGAATGTGACATCATCGTCATCATCGACTACCTCTTCTTCCTGGAAAAAATCCTCTTCCGGAGAGTACTCCACCCTGTTTGTTGTCGTGAAGAATCCTCGAGGAATCTCAGGGGTAACCCAGCCAGTATCTCTTTCAGAAGAAGCTTTACTCTTCTGAAAGTTGTTGTTCTTAGTGTTGTCAATTATGCGTGGCATTTTGTATCTGCTAAACGTCATTTCCTGCACACAAAATGACCGAGCTGCATTGTCAGGTTAAATGAACTGAATCATGCAAACTGCAATGTGTTTGAAAGGGTACTGTGAAGTATTGCACGCTGACTGCATCACCCCGCAAGGTGAACTGAAGCAACCGCACTGCATCGTTATCCGTAATGAACCTATACAAGCGTACGGCATAACCGAGCAAGTGCAATGCATTTTCCCCCACAACGAACCGAAGCAACCGCACTGCATCCTTTTTGTAGGCATACTGGACCGCGTGTACTGCTTTGTCTGGAATAACTAAACTGAGATGGTTGAGGAAGTGTACTGCTTAGCTCGTGTTGCAGTGATTTCTTGCGTTTGCAGGAGGAAGTTCCCTTCTTGTCCGTCTGCACAACTTTTGCGTTCGCCCGTGCTGTCCACTTGCCCTTCAGAAGTTCATGAGCGGTCTGGACGTTGCTCAAGGTGAACGGAGAAGGAGATTTGTTGTAAAGGTCGTTGCAGAATTAATCCAAGAAGCTGCCGTGGATAAAGGAACCTTACGCACAGTCCTCCTTGCTCGAATTGGTTTGATGTCGAGGCAGCACCAATCCACATCTGATGAAGTACAGGTAATTGAAGCCCCGGAGGAGTTCGGCGGTGGCGCTACCGAGCTACTGCAGCGGAAGAAGGACGATATGCGTGCGGGGGAGGCGTTAATCGGTTGCTGTCACTGAAGAGGCGACGGGCGGCGTCGCTGCTTGGCTGCTGCTGCAGAAGAAGGCCTGGAGGGGAGGGGCGGCGTCACTGCCGGCCGCCATCGCGGAAGAAGGCAGGGAGGGGAGGGGTGGCGTCGCTCCCAGGCCGCCGCCGCGGGAGAAAGCGGGGACGGGAGGGGCGGCATCGCTCCCAGGCCGCTGCTGCGGAAGAAGTCTGATGACCCACAAGTATAGGGGATCTATCGTAGTCGTTTCGATAAGTAAGAGTGTCGAACCCAACGAGGAGCAGAAGGAAATGATAAGTGGTTTTCAGCAAGGTATTATCTGCAAGCACTGAAATTATAGGTAACAGATAGTTTTGTGATAAGATAATCTATAACGACCAACAAGTAACAAAAGTAAATAAAGTGCAGCAAGTTGGCCCAATCCTTTTTGTAGCAAAGGACAAGCCTGGACAATTTCTTATATGGAGAAAAGCGCTTCCGACGACACATGGGAATTATCGTCAAGCTAGTTTTCATCATGTTCATATGATTCGCGTTCGGTACTTTGATAATTTGATATGCGGGTGGACCGGTGCTTGGGTGCTGTCCTTACTTGGACAAGCATCCCACTTATGATTAACCCCTATTGCAAGCATCCGCAACTACAAAAGAAGTATTAAGGTAAACCTAACCATAGCATGAAACATATGGATCCAAATCAGCCCCTTACAAAGCAACGCATAAACTAGGGTTTAAGCTTCTGTCACTCTAGCAACCCATCATCTACTTATTACTCCCCAATGCCTTCCTCTAGGCCCAAATAATGGTGAAGTGTCATGTAGTCAACGTTCACATAACACCACTTGAGGAGAGACAACATACATCTCATCAAAATATCGAACGAATACCAAATTCACATGACTACTAATAGCAAGACTTCTCCCATGTCCTCAGGAACAAATGTAACTACTCACAAAGCATATTCATGTTCATAATCAGAGGAGTATTAATATGCATATAGGATCTGAACATATGATCTTCCACCAAATAAACCAACTAGCATCAACTACAAGGAGTAATCAACACTACTAGCAACCTACAGGTACCAATCCCAGACTTGGAGATAAGAATTGGATACAAGAGATGAACTAGGGTTTGAGAGGAGATGGTGCTGGTGAAGATGTTGATGGAGATTGCCCTCTCCCGATGAGAGGAGTGTTGGTGATGGCGATGGCGATGATTTCCCCCTCCCGGAGGGAAGTGTCCCGGGCAGAACAGCTCTGCCGGAGCCCTAGATTGGTTCCACCAAGGTTACGCCTTGTGGCGGTGGAGTCTCATCCCGAAAGCTTGCTTCTGATTTTTCTTCTGACGAAAGACTTCATATAGCAGAAGATGGGCACCGGAGGGCCAACATGGGGCCCACGAGGCAGGGGGCGCGCCCAGGGGGGTAGGGCGCGCCCCCACCCTTGTGGCCAGGGTGTGGGCCCCCTCTGGTATTTCTCCTGCTCAGTATTTTTTATTATTTCCAAAAATAACTTTCGTGGAGTTTCAGGACTTTTGGAGTTGTGCAGAATAGGTCTATAATATTTGCTCCTTTTCCAGCCCAGAATTCCAGCTGCCGGCATTCTCCCTCCTTATGTAAACCTTGTATAATAAGAGAGAATAGGCATAAGTATTATGACATAATGTGTAATAATAGCCCATAATGCAATAAATATTGATATAAAAGCATGATGCAAAATGGACGTATCAACTCCCCCAAGCTTAGACCTCGCTTGTCCTCAAGCGGAAGCCGATAACGATAAATATGTCCACATGTTTAGAGGTAGAGGTGTCGATAAAATAAAATACGGACATGAGGGCATCATGGTTAATCTTATAGCAACAACATATATGGATATTGCCATATGATTTCTTATGCTCAACTAATAATCTATTCACAATGCAAAGTATGAATCAGAAACTTTATTGAGAACTAACAAACTATAATCTCAGTCATTGAAGCAATTGCAATTTATCATAACATCAGAAAGAGTCTATGTCAGAGCTTTTTAGCAAGTCCACATACTCAACTATCATTTAGTCTTTCACAATTGCTAACACTCACGCAATACTTGTGGTTACGGAGTTTTAATCGAACACAGAGAAAGATAGGGGCTTATAGTTTCGCCTCCCAACCTTTTACCTCAAGGGTAATGTCAACAATAATAGTTCATGCTAACCCACATCCAATTAGATATATATATCAGGATCTTTCCAACATCCTGTGCTTGCCAAAGGATAAAATGTAAAAAGGAAAGGTGAAGATCACCATGACTCTTGCATAAGGTAGAAGGTAATAATAAAAGATAGGCCCTTCGCAGAGGGAAGCAGAGGTTGCCATGCGTTTTCAGGGTTGGATGCACAAAATCTTAATGCGAAAGAACGTCACTTTATATTGCCACTTGTGATATAGACCTTTATTATGCAGTCCGTCGCTTTTATTTCTTCCACATCACAAGATCGTATAAAGCTTATTTCCTCCACATCAATCAATCATACATATTTAGAGAGAAATTTTTATTGCTTGCACCGATGACAACTTACTTGAAGGATCTTACTCAATCCATAGGTAGATATGGTGGACTCTCATGGCAAAACTGGTTTAAGGGTATTTGGAAGCACAAGTAGTATCTCTACTTGGTGCAAAGAATTTGGCTAGCATGAGGGGGAAAGGCAAGCTCAACATGTTGGATGATCCATGACAATATACTTTAACTCAGATATAAGAAAACATAACCCATTACGTTGTCTTCCTTGTCCAACATCAACTCTTTAGCATGTCATATTTTAATGAGTGCTCCCAATCATAAAAGATGTCCAAGATAGTATATTTATATGTGAAACCTCTCTTTCTTTATTACTTCCTATTAATTGCAACGATGACCAAAGCTATGTTTGTCAACTCTCAACAACTTTTAATCATCATACTCTTTCTATGTGAAGTCATTACTCTCCATAAGATCAATAGGATCTCTTTCTTTCTTTTTATTCTTTTTCTTTTTCTTTTCTTCCCTCAAGATCATGGCAAAATAATCAAGCCCTTGACTCAACACTAATCTTTATTATATAGCTCACGGACTCGATTACATAGAGGGATCATAAAGCAAAATTCAAAACTAAATCATACCAAAAACTTTATTCTACTAGATCGAGATATTACTAAAAGGATCGAACTAAGAAAAACGGTAAAGATAGAGATGTGGTGGTGATACGATACCGGGGCACCTCCCCCAAGCATGGCAGTTGCCAAGGGGAGTGCCCATACCCATATGATTATGTCTCCTTCCTCAGAAGTGGTGGTGATGGGGTTGTGGATGAAGTAGGCTTGTCGTCCATCTTCCAAGGCATGGGCTCACCATCATAGAAGGATGATCGAGTCTCCGGGATCCTCAAATCTGCAGCCAAACTCATTCTCTTGAGTCTACATTCATACTCACAGTTTTGGTTTTGCAGGTCATAGATTTGGGCTTGGAGGTGCTCGATTTTCTCATGGAGCTTGAAGATGGCCTCCCCAATGTCCTTGGCATCCAGCTTGTGGTTGTTGGTGAACTCCGCGATAATCATGTGATTGGAGTCAAGTCCACGCTCCACCATCTCCTGGCACTTGAAAACTTGTTGCTCCATTGCCTCGAGCCTTGTCTGCACGCTTCCGGTCTTCCTCGGTCCCTCAACATCGCGGATGTGCAGCAGCCCCTCATGCATCTGAATTGTTTTGAGGGTGTTGTAGCACCTCCGCGAGGTAGGGGTTGATGACCTTCTCGAAGAACTTGTCCTTGGGGGCACTTGGAGACCTCATGATGATCTAGAGTCAGAAAAACAGCTCGAAACAAGAACAGAGGATATTTGCGTGATACAGGAGTCAAAACCTTCGGGAGATTATATAATGAATTTTTACCGGCCAAAATACATAACGTGCAAGAAAATGGAGTCCGGAGAGCACACGAGGTGCCCATGAGGCAGGGAGCGCCCCCAGGGGGTAGGGCGCGCCCTCCACCCTCGTGGAGCCCTCGTGTCCTTCCCGGACTGCTTCTTATTTTTCTATTTTTCTAAATATTCCAAAACGGAGAAAAATTTCCATTAGAACTGTTTTGGAGTCGGTTTACTTACCGTACCACATACCTATTCCTTTTCGGAGTCTGAAACGTTCTTGAAAGTGTCTCTTATGTATTCCTCCGGGGTTACGGTTTCAATAACATTGGTTTCAGCATTTATAGGATTACCTGAGATATAATGTTTGACTCTTTGACCGTTCACCACCTTCGGATTTATGCCTTCGAAGTTGTTGATTTTTATGGCACCGGAACGATAGACCTCCTCGATAACGTAAGGACCTTCCCATTTAGAGAGAAGTTTTCCTGCAAAAAATCTTAAATGAGAGTTGTATAGCAATACATAATCACCTACATTAAACGCACGCTTTTGTATCCTTTTGTCATGCCATCTTTTAACTTTTTCTTTAAACAATTTGGCATTCTCATAGGCTTGGGTTCTCCATTCATCAAGTGAGCTAATGTCAAATAACCTCTTCTGACCGGCAAGTTTGAAATCATAGTTAAGCTCTTTAATAGCCCAATATGCCTTATGTTCTAGTTCGAGAGGTAAGTGACATGCTTTTCCATAAACCATTTTATACGGAGACATACCCATAGGATTTTTATATGCAGTTCTATAGGCCCATAATGCATCATCAAATTTCTTAGACCAATTCTTTCTAGATCTATTAACAGTCTTTTGCATAATTAATTTGAGCTCTCTATTACTCAATTCTACTTGACCACTAGACTGTGGGTGATAAGGAGATGCAATTCTATGATTAACATCATACTTAGCAAGCATTTTACGAAAGGCACCATGAATAAAATGTGAACCACCATCAGTCATTAAATATCTAGGGACTCCAAACCTTGGAAAAATAACTTCTTTAAGCATCTTAATAGAGGTGTTATGATCAGCACTACTAGTTGGAATAACTCCTACCCACTTAGTAATGTAATCAACAGCAACTAAAATATGTGTGTATCCATTAGAGGCAGGAAAAGGTCCCATATAATCAAAGCCCCAAACATCAAATGGTTCAATAACAAGTGAATAATTCATAGGCATTTCTTGACATCTACTAATATTACCAATTCTTTGACATTCATCACAAGATAGGACAAACTTACGGGCATCCTTGAAGAGAGTAGGCCAATAAAAACAGGATTGCAGTACCTTATGTGCAGTTTTATCTCCAGCGTGGTGTCCTCCATAAGCTTCGGAGTGACACTTGCATAGGATATGTTCCTGTTCATGCTCAGGTACACAACGTCTAATAACACCATCTACTCCTTCTTTGTAAAGATGCGGGTCATCCCAAAAGTAATGTCTCAAATCATAGAAAAACTTTTTCCTTTGCTGGTATGTGAAACTAGGTGGTATAAATTTAGCAACAATGTAATTAGCATAATCAGCATACCATGGAGTAGTACGAGAAGCATTTATGACATTTAATTGTTCATCAGGAAAGCTATCATCAATAGGTAGTGGGTCATCAAGAACATTCTCTAACCTAGACAAGTTGTCTGCAACGGGGTTCTCAGCTCCATTTCTATCAATAATATGTAAATCAAAATTTTGTAGCAAGAGAACCCATCTAATAAGTCTAGGTTTAGCATCTTTCTTTTCCATAAGATATTTAATAGCAGCATGATCGGTGTGAATAGTTACTTTAGAATCAATAATATAGGGTCTGAACTTATCACAAGCAAATACAACTGCTAATAATTCTTTTTCAGTAGTGGCATAATTTCTCTGGGCATTGTCTAGAGTTTTACTAGCATATTGAATAACATTTAATTTCTTATCAACTCTTTGCCCTAGAACAGCACCTACAACATAATCACTAGCATCACAGATAATTTCAAAAGGTAAATTCCAATCAGGTGGCTGAACGATAGGTGCAGAAATCAATGCTTTCTTAAGTATTTCAAATGCTTCTACACAATCATCATCAAAGACAAATGGTATATCTTTTTGTAATAAATTAGTCAGAGGCCGAGAAATTTTCGAGAAGTCCTTAATGAACCTCCTATAAAATCCAGCGTGACCAAGGAAACTTCTTATACCTTTGATGTCCTTGGGACATGGCATCTTTTCAATAGCATCAACTTTAGCTTTATCAACTTCAATACCTCTTTCAGAAATTTTATGCCCCAAGACAATGCCTTCATTAACCATAAAGTGGCACTTTTCCCAGTTCAAGACAAGATTAGTTTCTTCACATCTCTGCAAAACTCGATCAAGGTTGCTCAAGCAATCATCAAAAGAGGATCCGTAGACGGAGAAGTCGTCCATGAAAACGTCGCAAATCTTTTCACAAAAGTCAGAGAATATAGCCATCATGCATCTTTGAAAGGTAGCAGGTGCATTACATAAACCAAAAGGCATACGTCTATAAGCAAAAGTACCGAAAGGGCAAGTAAAAGTGGTCTTAGCTTGATCATCCGCTGACACAGGTATTTGAGAGAAGCCAGAATAACCATCTAGAAAGTAAAAGTGTGTATGTTTGGATAATCTTTCTAGCATTTGATCAATAAAAGGTAAGGGGTAATGATCCTTTTTAGTAGCTTTATTTAGTTTGCGGAAATCAATTACCATCCTATAACCTGTAATAATTCTTTGCGGAATCAATTCATCTTTATCATTAGGAACGACAGTAATACCTCCCTTCTTAGGGACACAATGGATAGGACTTACCCACTGACTATCAGCAACGGGATAAATTATACCTACCTCAAGGAGCTTTAGTATTTCCTTTCTTACCACTTCTTTCATCTTAGGATTCAGCCGTCGTTGATGATCAATAACCGGTTTGGCATCTTTCTCGAAATTTATTTTGTGTTGACATAGAGTGGGACTAATGCCCTTAAGATCATCAAGAGTATATCCAATAGCAGCACGGTGCTTCTTCAGAGTTTTTCAATAATTTTTCTTCCTCCTTCTCTGAAAGGTTAGCACTAATAATAACAGGATATATCTTCTTTTCATCAAGATAAGCATATTTAAGAGTATCTGGCAACGGTTTAAGCTCAAACACGGGATCACCCTTGGGTGGAGGAGGATCCCCTAGGATTTCAACAGGCAAGTTGTGTTTCAGAATAGGTCCCTGTTTAAAGAACACTTCATCTATTTCCCTTCTTTCATTCATAAACATATCATTTTCATGGTCTAGCAAATATTGTTCTAAAGGATCACTAGGAGGCACGACAATAGAAGCAAGACCAATAATTTCATCTTTACTAGGCAATTCCTCTTCACGGTGTTGTCTACGAAATTTAGAGAAATTAAATGCATGAGACATATCATCCAAACCAATAGTTACAATATCCTTTTCGTAGTCTATCCTAGCATTAACAGTGTTCAAGAAGGGTCTACCAAATATAATGGGACAAAAGCTATCTTGTGGGGAACCAAGAACAAGAAAATCAGCAGGATATTTAGTTTTCCCACACAAGACTTCAACATCTCTAACAATTCCCATTGGTGATATAGTATCTCTATTGGCAAGTTTAATTGTGACATCAATTTCTTCTAACTCAGTAGGTGCAATATCATGCATAATTTCTTTGTATAAGTCAATAGGTATTGCACTAGCACTAGCACCCATATCACACAAGCCATGATAACAATGATCTCCTATTTTAACAGAAATAACAGGCATGCCTACCACAGGTCTATGTTTATCTTTAGCACACGGTTTAGCAATTCTAGCAGTTTCATCGCAGAAATAAATAACATGCCCATCAATTTTATCAGCCAAGAGATCTTTAACCATAGCAATATTAGGTTCAACTTTAACTTGCTCAGGAGGTGTATAGGTTCTAATATTACTTTTATGAACCACAGTTGAAGCTTTAGCAGGATCTTTTATCCTAACAGGAAAAGGTGGTTTCTCAACATAAGCAGTAGGAACAATAGGATCATTATAAGTAGTAGTCTTTTCTTCAACTTTAATAGGTGCAGATACTTTTACTTCTATGGGAGGATGATATTTCAACCACTTCTCCTTAGGGAGATCAACATGAGTAGCAAAAGATTCACAAAAGGAAGCTACTGTCTCAGAGTCAAGTCCATATTTAGTGCTAAACTTACGGAAAACATCGGTATCCGTAAAAGATTTAACACAATCAAACTTAGGTGTCATACCTGACTCTTTACCTTCATCGAGATCCCAATCTTCAGAGTTGCGTTTAATTATTTCCAATAAATCCCATTTGAATTCAATAGTCTTCATCATAAAAGAGCCAGCACAAGAAGTATCGAGCATGGTGCGATTGTTATCAAAAAGCCGAGCATAAAAATTCTGAATAATCATTTCTCTAGAGAGCTCATGATTGGGGCATGAATATAACATTGATTTAAGCCTCCCCCAAGCTTGAGCAATGCTTTCTCCTTCGCGAGGCCAAAAATTATATATATAATTGCGATCACGATGAACAAGATGCATAGGATAAAACATCTGATGAAATTCCAATTTCAATCGTTTGTCGTTCCATGATCCCATATCATCACATAGGCTATACCATGTCAATGCATCTCCCTTCAAAGATAAAGGGAAGACCTTCTTCTTAATAACATCATCGAGCACACCTGCAAGCTTAAATAATCCACAAACTTCATCCACATATATTAGGTGCTCATCAGGATGTAATGTTCCATCTCCTGCAAAAGGATTAGCTAGCAGTTTTTCTATCATACATGAAGGAATTTCAAAGTAGGCATTTTCACTTTCAGTAGGTTCAGTAGGTTGAGGAGCAACTCTTTGCTCTACTGGTCGGGGTGAAGATACCCCGAACAAGCCCCTCAGAGGATTACTTTCCATAGTAACAAGTGACAGTAAATTTCAGCACACTATATAAATTTTTCCTTACCAAATTCCACCTACCAAAGGCGCTTCACTCCCCGGAAACGGCGCCAGAAAAGAGTCTTGATGACCCACAAGTATAGGGGATCTATATTAGTCCTTTCGATAAGTAAGAGTGTCGAACCCAACGAGGAGCAGAAGGAAATGATAAGCGGTTTTCAGCAAGGTATTCTTTGCAAGCACTGAAATTATAGGTAACAGATAGTTTTGTGATAAGATAATTTGTAACGAGCAACAAGTAACAAAAGTAAATAAAGTGCAGCAAGTTGGCCCAATACTTTTTGTAGCAAAGGACAAGCCTGGACAATTTCTTATATGGAGAAAAGCACTCCCGAGGACACATGGGAATTATCATCAAGCTAGTTTTCATCATGTTCATATGATTCGCGTTCGGTACTTTGATAATTTGATATGTGGGTGGACCGGTGCTTGGGTGCTATCCTTACTTGGACAAGCATCCCACTTATGATTAACCCCTATTGCAAGCATCCGCAACTACAAAAGAAGTATTAAGGTAAACCTAACCATAGCATGAAACATATGGATCCAAATCAGCCCCTTACGAAGCAACACATAAAGTAGGGTTTAAGCTTCTATCACTCTAGCAACCCATCATCTACTTATTACTTCCCAATGCCTTCCTCTAGGCCCAAATAATGGTGAAGTGTCATGTAGTCGACGTTCACATAACATCACTAGAGGAGAGACAACATACATCTCATCAAAATATCAAACAAATACCAAATTCACATGACTACTAATAGCAAGACTTCTCCCATGTCCCAAGGAACAAACGTAACTACTCACAAAGCATATTCATGTTCATAATCAGAGGAGTATTAATATGCATATAGGATCGGAACATATGATCTTCCACCAAATAAACCAACTAGCATCAACTACAAGGAGTAATCAACAGTACTAGCAACCTACAGGTACCAATCCCAGACTTGGAGACAAGAATTGGATACAAGAGATGAACTAGGGTTTGAGAGGAGATGGTGCTGGTGAAGATGTTGATGGAGATTGCACCTCTCCCGATGAGAGGAGCGTTGGTGATGACGCTGGCGATGATTTCCCCCTCCCGGAGGGAAGTGTCCCCAGCAGAACAGCTCGGCCGGAGCCCTAGAATGGTTCCGCCAAGGTTCCGCCTCGTGGCGGCGGAGTCTCGTCCCGAAAGCTTGCTTCTGATTTTTCTTCT
Organism: Aegilops tauschii subsp. strangulata; assembly: GCF_002575655.3. Lineage (NCBI taxonomy): Eukaryota > Viridiplantae > Streptophyta > Magnoliopsida > Poales > Poaceae > Aegilops > Aegilops tauschii. Next base: position 285,330,468 of record NC_053036.3, read on the forward strand.
GACGAAAGACTTCATATAGCAGAAGATGGGCACCGGAGGGCCAACAGGGGGCCCACGAGGCAGGGGGCGCGCCCAGGGGGGGTAGGGCGCGCCCCCCACCCTCGTGGCCAGGGTGTGGGCCCCCTCTGGTATTTCTTCCGCTTAGTATTTTTTATTATTTCCAAAAATAACTTTCGTGGAGTTTCAGGACTTTTGGAGTTGTGCAGAATAGGTCTCTAATATTTGCTCCTTTTCCAGCCCAGAATTCCAGCTGCCGGCATTCTCCCTCCTTATGTAAACCTTGTAAAATAAGAGAGAATAGGCATAAGTATTATGACATAATGTGTAATAACAGCCCATAATGCAATAAATATTGATATAAAAGCATGATGCAAAATGGACGTATCAAAGTCCGGGAGGGAAGGGGCAGCGGCGCTCCCAGGCCGCTGCCGTGGTAGAAGGCGGGGAGGGGAGGGGCGGCGGCGCCCCCAGACCTCTGCCGCGGTAGAAGTTGGGGAGGGGAGGGGCGGCGGCGCTCTGTCAGGGGTTGTGCAGAATAAGGTGGGTGTTATTAGAATAGGACTCTTAAGGGGTGTTATCATAATGTTCAGTAGTTGCGTGTGGTCTAAATTTGTAACATGTTTGTGTTTTGGATTTAGCCCCAACATCATGCTCCTCCGGTGAGCTAAGAGAGATTTCTGTATGCGGGTTGCATAGGCTACCATTTTTATAATTTTTAAAATATCACGTGCTTATGCTTCATGACGTGTAACATTATTGTTAGTCCTATTTTGCCGTGTACAAAATACTCTGTCTTGCTCACTTCACTGTTGTAACTATATTTTTGCCCTAGTCATGTGTACTTACAGAATTTCAGGATGAAGTGACATCAACACAAAGATCTACGAGCAGTGCGGCATGGCTGTCACCAAATGATTATGGATTGGAATTGGAATGTGCTGATGAATTCGAGCAACAACTAAAGGTGGCAAGACAATGTGTACATGATTCTCAACATGTAATCAACAAGTTGAGACTAGAGTTGCGGGTATTAGATGCAGGAGTCAAAAAAAATGAAACAAGACAGTGAGATAACCACGAAGGAATTAGATATTTTGTAGACTGAAATTTGTGCTATCTGAATCCGGCCAATCCTATGTTCTAAAGAGATTATAGTTCAAATGGTAAGTTTTGTTGATGCGTGTCCATGATGTATGAGCTTTCTTTGCCCAGTGTATGTAATTTGTTGTTTGTGTATGTTGTATTCTCACTGGTGCCGAACTATAATGCCCAGTGGGTATAATATGCTGTAATTTCTTTATTGTATAGTGTAGGATTATTCTTTGTTTCTTTGCCTTAGTCTCTTTATTGTATAGTGTAGGTTTTTTAGAGGCGATGGTATAGAGTAGGACAATTCTTTGTATATGCTATATCGTTGAAATGGGGGCCAACACGCCCAAACATTACATGGACGCCATCTGAACAACCAAACATGTGTAGTCAAAGCGGGCCTTAATTGGGCTGGTCAACTTAATATTTAGTGGATCCCAAATGATGTGGTCCACCGTAACAATGGCTCTTAGCAGGCCGTTAACAGGCCGAAAGCTTGATAGGGCCGTATAAATGGAAATGGCCCGCGGGCCTCTAGCAGGCCGAACTAAATGTCAATTTTGTCTCCGCCCTTTTACTTGATGGGCCAGTAAGAGGCCGAAAGTGTTTTGGGCCAGAAGAGGCCCAATTTGCAAACTAGGCTTTTAACAGGCCAAAAGTCGCGTCGAGCTGAAATTGTGCCCTAAGGAACGTGGGCCACTAACGGGCCCAAAATTAGGTTGCACCGTCAAAGGCCCAAATGTTATGCGGGCCGTTAACAGGCCGAAAGAAAAGATGGGCTAGGAATTGGCCCATTTACCGAATGGGTCGAGGAAAGGTCGAAAGTCACAACAGGCTAGAAGTTGACCCAACTGCAGAATGGGCCGAGAAAAGGCCGAAAGACGTATCGGGCCATTAATGGGCTGGAACTGACAATGGGCTGCTAACAGGCCGAAAGAAGGTCGGGCCGTAATTGGGCCCAAAGACGTAGCGGGCTGTTAACGGGCTGGAACTGACAATGGACTAGAAATTGTCAAATCTAAAATGGGCCTTTGATGGGCCGACTATGTGCAACTTGTATGGGTCGTGCTTGTGAATGAGCCTGACTCAAGTAGGCCGCTAATGGGCCAGCCCGCTTATTTTGGCTGGCCCGGCCTTTTAACCTAAACGGGCCACTGTTGGGCCGAGCCACATGTCGACATACAATAGGCTCACCCCATCCACTCGCTTGATGACACAAGTCCCAATGCGGAGATGACACGTGGATACCTAGGCGAATCAGAATTTTACATGTGGAAAATCCCCATTGGTCCGGGCGGTTAACGGGTTATCGGATCCAAACCGGAACCCGATAGCTTAACGGCGACCCGTTATGGTGGATGCCACATGTCGGTTACCCTTGACGAAAGCACTTCCATGACGCGGCATTTATCGTCATGGAAGTCGTCATGGAAGTGGACACTTCCGTGATGTTAATTTTGGTTGTCATGGAACACTTCTAGGACAGCACAGGTATGACTATCTTGATTCTATCATAAAATCATCATGGATGTACATGCATGACAGAAAACGTGACCTACTGTGACAAAGACATATCATCACGGAAGTGGTTTTTCTCTTTGTAGTGCATGACCTCCCTAGATTCAGACATGATGGCAAGAAACCAATCTAACAAATGAGCAACCAAAAAGCAAATGAAAAGACAAACGGGAAAAGGGCGAATAAAAAGGCAAATCTTTATGTGTTTTTCTGAAAACGTTTTAGAAGTGGAGAGAGGAAAACGAGAGTCAAATGGAAAATAATGTAATGCAAGAGATGAGAGTTTATGGTGGGTACTTGGTAGGCTTGATGTAGATCTCCCTGGCAACAATGCCAAAAATTCTTCCTGCTAATTCTTGAGCTTGCGTTGGTTTTTTCCTTGAAGAGGAAAGGGTGATGCAGCAAAGTAGAGATAAGTATTTCCCTCAGTTAAGAACCAAGGTATCAATCCAGTAGGAGATAGACGCAAATCTCCAATCTATGCACCTACAAAAACAATCAAACACTTGCACCCAACGCGATAAAGGGGTTGTCAATCCCATCACGGTCACTTGCAAGGATGAGATCTGATAGAGATAGATATAAAAGATTACTAAAACGTAAAACAAAATAAAAGTAAATATATTGCAGCAAGATATTTTTGGGTTTTTTGGTTTATAGATCTGAAATTTATGATGGAAAATAGACCCGGGGGCCATAGGTTTCACTAGAGGCTTCTCTCTTGAAGGAAAATAATACGGTGGGTGAACAAATTACTGTCGAGCAATTGATAGAAAAGAGCACAGTTATGACGATATCCAATGTAATGATTATGCAATATAGGCATCACGTCCGTGTCAAGTAGACCGACTCCTACCTGCATCTACTACTATTACTCCACACATCGACTGCCATCCAGCATGCATCTAGAGTATTAAGTTCATGAAGAACGGAGTAACCCCTTAAGTAAGATGACATGATGTAGAGGAATAAACTCAAGAAATATGATGAAAACCCCATATTTTTATCCTCGATGGCACAATTCAATACGTGTCTCGCTACCCCTACTTTGTCACTGGGTGAAATCACGCAAGATTGAACCCAAAGCTAAGCACCTCTCCCATTGCAACAAAAACCAATATAGTTGGCCAAACCAAACCGATAATTCGAAGATAAATACAAAGATATCAAATCATGCAAATAAGAATTCAGTAAAGACTCAAATAATATTCATAGATAATCTGATCATAAATCCACAATTCGTCGGATCTCGACAAACACACCGTAAAAGAAGATTGCATCGGATAGAACTCCAAGAACATCGAGAATATTGTATTGAAGATCAAAGAGAGAGAGAAGAAACCATCCAGTAGCTATGGACCCATAGGTCTGTGGTAAACTACTCACACTTCATCGATAGGGCAATAGAGTTGATGTACATGGCCTCCGTGATCGAAACCCCCTCTGGCAGGATACCGGGAAAGGCCCCAAGATGGGATCTCGCAGAAACAGAGGCTTGCGGTGGTGAAAAAGTATTTTGGCGGACGCTTCTGTTGGTTTGGCAATATTTCTGAATTTATAGGTCAAGAATTAGGGTTAGAGGATTCCCGTGGGGCCCACAAGCCAGGGGCGCGCCCTGAGGGCTTGTGGAGCCCTCGGGACTCTTCCGCCTTCCTCTCCAAGTCCTACATGTGTCTTCTGGTCCAAGAAAATTATCATAAAGTTTTATTCTGTCTGGACTCCGTTTGATATTCCTTTTCTGTAAAACTCAAAAATAAACAGAAACTGGCACTCGGCTCTGGGTTAATAAGTTAGTCCCAAAAATAATATAAAATAGCATAATAATGCATATTAAACATCCAAAACAGATAACATAATAGCATGGAACAATAAAAAATTATAGATCCGTTGGAGACGTATCAACGACCTCCGACCCGGGCACCCATGCGTTGGCCCAGGTAGCCTCCACCTGCGGGGGCGGAGCTGAGGCAGATATCGGCCGGCCCGATAACTGGCTCAGCCCCTCTTCTACGACCTCGGGACGTTTCTCCCCCGGTTCTTCTTATGCCGAGGTGTCGACCTTGGCCCTGACAGCCGCCTCCTCGACCCTCGTCCAGTTGACGTCGGGGGCCAGGGTGGATGTTGACTTCCCTAGCCAATCATGCTGTAACACCCCGAGAATCATGCTACAGTAATCCCCTTCTAATGATGCCTTGTCATCATTGTTACTGTTGCTAATCTCCCTTTGATTCTAATCCAGCCCAGATCTCAAATTCAAATTAAAGTCAAAATTCAAACTTCGCAAATATGCAAACTAAAATGTTCATTTTGTGGCAAATTTTTCATTTGTTAATATTGGTGGTGAACCATTTTTTTTTTTGCAAAGTGGTTAATGCCCTAATCTAAAGAAAACAGGAAAGTTAAATAAATAAATAAATAAAAGAACAAAAGGCAGAGCCCCCCCCCCATTGGGCCATCTGTGGCCCAGCTGGCCAGCCCAACTAGGCAAAGGCCCAGCCGGCCGGACCACCCCCACACCCCACTCCCTTATCCCCACTCCCTCCCGAAACCCTAAACCGTTGCCCCCCCACTTCCCCCACTCCCTCTCGCTTCCCCCCTCCCGATCCGATCTGGATCGGGGCTGCGACCCCATAGACGCCCGGAACGAACCGCGGCGCCCCACCGCTGGACCTCGCCGGAGGCCACCTCGACGGACCTCCCCATTGGACTCCCTCCCCGCTGCCCGACCGTCCCCGTCGACCTCCCCGACCCCCACTGCCCTGTCCCTATGCCCCGCGGTGAGCCCCACCGCAGCGCTCGTCTCCGCCGCGCCCTACTACTCTGCTACTGCCCTGCCCCAGCTCGTCCGTGCCCGTGTGCCGGAGCTCGCGCTCCGGGCCGCACCTGCCGCCCGTGCCGTTCGTCTGCCCCATGGCCGCGCCCTCGCCGCCACTCTCTAGCGCAGCTGCCGCTGCTGCAGCGCTCCGTTGCCGCCGTGGCCTGTGCCCGTTCGCGCGGCGCCGCCCCGCTCGCTCCTGGCCACGCCCCCTGCAAGCCACCGCCGCTGCCTCGCCGCGACGCCGCCGTCCCGCGCTCCTCCGCCCGATGCTCGCCTGTGCGTCGCCTCGCCTGCGCCGCTCGCTCGCCGAGCGGCGCGCCACGGCCCCGCTGCAACCCGTCTCTGGCCGCCTCCGCTCAGGGCCACGCGCCCGCTCCTCGCACCCGCCTCGCCGCGCCATCGCCGCCCTAGAGCACGCGCGTTGCCGCCCCTGCGTCGCCTCCACCTGCCGCGGTCGGCCGGCGAGCCGCGTCGCCGACCACACGCCCAACGCCGGCGCTCCGACACACACCCGCGCCCGCCCCGTCGCCTCGGGTCCACCCCGATGGGCGCCACGCTCGCAACCGCGCCCAAGAGCCGTCGCCCGCACCCGCTATGGCCCTTTGGGCCACTGCCGAATGGGGCCCACTGCCCAGGACATTTAAAAAAGAATTAATTTTAAAAAAATTAATTAACTTAATTAATCATGTTTAATTAACCTAATTAATTAACTAACCTAACTAATCTGTTAATTAAACTAATTAAATTGGTTAATTAGTTAACAATGTATGACATGCGGGACCCACACGTTAGTTTGACCAGTCAACACCTCTGTTGACTGCTGACGTCATGCTGATGCAATAATACTATTTTCGAATTAATTTAATAATAATAAATTAGAAAATGATTTTAAAACTTTAAAAATCATATAAAATAATCCGTAGCTCGGATGAAAAAACTATGTACATGAAAGTTGCTCAGAAAAACGAGACGAACCCGAATACGCTACCCACATACCTGTCAGATGCCTTTAACCATCTGAACATGGAACATTCCCCCTCCGGTCATCTGTCTGACATAGGTCTGAAACCGGGAACACCTTCCCGGTTGTATTCCCCCTTCACCTATAATGTCTAGGACCGCGTTAGAACACGTCTAGCTATGCCTGTTGTCCTGTTATGCACTTGCTTGCTATGTATTTACTGTTTCTCCCCCCTCTTCTCTTCGGTAGACCCTGTGGCGGCTGCCGATGCCGCTGTGATCGACTACATCGACGACGACCCCTCCTTCTTGCCAGAGCAACCAGGCAAGGCCCCCCTTTGATCATCCCGATATCGCCCATTCCATTCTTCATGCTTGCATTAGATTTTGCTACTGTTATTGTTTGCTCCTATTCTGATGCATAGCCTCCTTTTGTAACCTTCTTATTGTTACCTACCTGCTTGTCCTAAACTGCTTAGTATAGGTTGGTTAGTGATCCATCAGTGACCCCCACCTTGACCTTGTTGCCCCTGCTTCATCATTGAAGACCCGATCAACGGGATAGAAGACCAGGCCCCGACGCCGCACATCACTTTCCCCTTGGTTGCTCGACACTACTGGGTTACTATCAAGTGCCGAGGGTGAGACCTCTACAACACTTCTGATGTTAACCCTGTAGTGTAGCTATTCGGTCGTGGTCACCGGGGGTGATTCCGCCTTAACCACTTCCGATACGACTCTGTCGTGCAACCCCTCAAGTGTGAACCTCGGGGGTGGTTCCTCTTACGTTCACCTTGATGATTACATCGAGTGGAATTCACCGGGGGTGATTCCTTGGGTTTTCCCCTTGATGTTTGGACACACAGATACCTGGACTTTACAACTGTTACTTGGAAGGGCAGGTCGACCCTGAGGGGTACCCGCGAGTGATGTGGAGACGGGTTGACCTGGAGGGTGCCCGCGAGATAATTACGAGGCGTGGCCGGGCATTCCTAGCCCTTGCCGCAAGTACTCAAGACGGGGCAACGGGGTCACATCTTTCGTGAGTCTCTGCTTGTTACCGCGTGCTCCTAATCCACTACAATTTGGATATTTGATCCGAGGGGCCTCTGGCCTGATAGCACTAACCATCACGTGGGCATAGTATGGGCGTTCTGCGTCGTATGCATCAGCCGATGCTTAATAGACGTCAGCGACTGAGCGGCGCGCGCCGGGTTGGACTGGTAAGCACCTGCCTTTTTAAAGGAGGTAGCTAGGTCTGCTCATCGGCCGCGTTCGCAACATGCAGGAGTTCCCGGGGCGATGGCCCATGACCCCTGGGGGCATAGGTTTAGTCCGGCGTGCTAACCTCTCTATTAAGTCTAGGTCGGGTTGCGGTGTATTGTTTGGCCGCGGCCGGCCATGAACCAGGAAAGTGTGTCCGGCCAGAGTTAATCGAGCGTGGTGGGTAAGTTGGTGCACCCCTGCAGGGAAGAAAACATCTATCGATAGCCTGTCCTACGGTAACAGACACTTGGAGTTGTATCCCGATCGATACAACTAGAACTGGATACTTGTGATGAGAATTGGATTGTGATGAGAAACGGATAGTATGGCTCTGGGATTGCTTTCTCGCAGGGAGTCGAGAAAGGATCTCTAGCCGAGGTTGATAACACTACTACTACTACTTTACTTTATGCTACTCTACTTCCTCCTATTGCTACAAGATGGTGGTTTCCAGAAGATGCTAGTCTTCGATAGGACTAGGTTCTCCCCTCTATTCTGGCATTTCTGCAGCCCAGTCCACATATACAGCCTTCCTTTGATAATGTTGCATATGTAGTGTAGATCCTTGCTTGCGAGTACTTTGGATGAGTACTCATGGTTGCTTTGCTCCCCCTTTTCCCCCTTTCTTCTTCTTTCCGGTTGATGCAACCAGATGTCGGAGCCCAGGAGCCAGATGCCACCGTCGATGCCTACTACTATGTGGAGACCGCCGACGACCAGGAGTAGTTAGGAGGCTCCCAGGCAGGAGGCCTTGCCTTTTCGATCGTAGATGCTTTTGTGCTGGCCTTCTTAAGGCAAACTTGTCTAACTTATGTCTGTACTCAGATATTGTTTCTTCCTCTGACTCTTGTGTATTCGAGCTTATGTATTTGAGCCCTCGAGGCCCCTGGCTTGTAATATAAAGCTTGTATTATTTTAATTTGTGTCTAGAGTTGTGTTGTGATATCTTCCCGTGAGTCCTTTATCTTGATCGTAGACATTTGCGGATATGATTAGTGTATGATTGAATCGAGGGCGTCACAAGTTGGTATCAGAGTTGACTGCCTGTAGGTAGCCCCCTTTCCAACTCCTTGGCCGAAGTTGAGTCTAGTCACTAAAAACTTTTACTAACATGGCTGTGTGGCTTACGGGCCCATGTTGCCATTAGGTGGTGTTAGGATCTTTTATTCCTCATCTTTACTCTGGGACTCTGATCTCTCTTCTATTCGGGTTAAATGATTTCGCTAACTCTAACATTAGGATTTCGTAACTACTTCCTCCCGGAGAGCCCCTTTATTTCAGATGATGGTTTGGTTCATCAGAAGACCCCGAAGATACTTTTCGATGTTTTTCCGAGACCCTTGTGTCCATCGCTTTTGCAATTACCTTCCATCGATAAATCCCTATGGATAACTAAATACACTTGCCTTTCATACTTCCATCCCTAGTTGTTCTTGTTATAACATGATACCCGAAAGTATTCTTTGACTTTCGAGAATCCTTTTTCCGACTGCCTTGCAGCTCTTTTCCGTGTGAATAACCCTACGAATAACTCCTCACACTTACCGGGGATTCGTTCATCCCCAGTTGATCATATGTCTCACAAAATTACCCAAAATGCTATTCCACCTTCCAAGAATCCTTTGCAACCTATTGCTTTGGAAAGTCTTGCGTGCCTGCATTATGGTTAGTTCCATATTCCTAGTGATCTCCAGTGACATCCTCTGTCATTATCGTTTCGAGTCCCTTGATCCAATATGTTGCGAATGCTTGCAATCCTCAATCAGATCTTAGCATTCACACTTCCGGCTCAGACGTCACTCCGAACTTGAGCTTATTCTTGGCAAATCAAACATTGTTCGATTGTCGATCTATATCGATTCAACACAATTATCTTTTGATCAGAGCCTCTGCTTCTGATCTTCTGTTTTAAAAATCGTAAACCCTTCGTATTCAAGCTTGGGCTTATTCAGATGTTTCCATAAATCGATTCCTTTGCATCCCTTCTTCTGGTTGAGTATCGATATTCACATCAGATCCTTTGCGGACCACGTGATCTTTTGGTGGATTACTATCCGACAACTCCTTCATATTTTAAATCATTGACGACTTTCCCATGATACAAAATGCCTCTGGCGAATTGCATCATCTACTCCGGTATCGCCAGCCCTTTGCTTTCGAGTGTGTACCCGTCGCTCCTGTTATTGTGTTGTATAGCTTCGTAAAAATGTCCCGATGGGTTGAACCTATGCTTTTCCTAATTCTTGTGAACTCGAAAGTTATGCGAGTCATACTCTTTGGGGGCTTCACTAGATAAATCTTCAGCACTACAATTTCTTCAAAAACGAGGAGTGAATGAAAGGTTATGCATTGAAAAAGTGGGAGTCGACCTTGAATCTTTGTGTTCATGCCCATGGAAACGATGTAGATCTTATCATGGAAGCTTCTCGTAACAATAATTATTCCCTTGGTATAATTTGATCTTGTACCTGTGAATTTGGCCTTTGCAATCGTGGTTCCAACCAAGATTTTCTTCTTTGATCCCATTTCTCGGACAGGCTAAAGCACTTGTCTTCTGCAGATCAATGCATCTTCGCAACCTCTATCTTGAACTTCCTTCAAGTATTACCCTCCAGTATCTCGAGAATATCAAAGAACTGAGTTGCTTCCTATGAGTATTCATCTAGTATTACTTCTCATTGATTTCAGATTTCCCCCCCGGATTCTGAGTTATTAGTCACTCGAGAACACTGATAAGAGAATCGATTCCGCACTCTCATTCAATAACTCTAAGTAATTTTCATTGCTTACGAGTTTAATAATCCTTCAAGCCATTCCTAGCCTGAACGGCTATATCATTATCGTGCTAAATTTTAACTATGCTACATGATCCTTCTTCCCGGAGGACAATTTTCGACGATGAGCTAAGCCTACATCAATTTTCCTCGTCATATCATTTTGTCTTGAATAGCAAGCTTAATTTCGAGTTTGTGTCGTACCCATGGTTCCAATAACCTTTCGCTTCATCATTCCTTTGACTTGATGCCATCGCCGATCGATTACATCTTCATGAAATCTCTCCACAAATGTGTCATGATCATCATCAACATTCAGAGCTCTTCCAGGATATCAATCGAACTCATGATGAGAAATACAATCCTTGCCCCTCGATGATTTGTGTTATCATCGACAACATTCTTGCCTTCCCCAACACAAACCTGTTCATATAATTTTGGTAATACATCCTTTTTGACATGTCGATGGATTGTTGCTGAGCCTGTCGGCCACACCCTCATCTTTTCCTTGCTGAAATTGTATGACTTATTTTCTAAGTTGTTTCCGATGGATCCTTTGTGTACCCGAAGTCTGATCTTTACCTGATGACCATGTCAATGCTATCCCGAAGCACAACTGTGGTACTCCGTTCACCAACAAGAACATTGGCAGTGCAATGCTAAATGTTTCTTGATCAACTATCCACACACCATTGTATGGGTAACATCACGAGTTTCCGCCGTTTTCCCTAGTTGGTTAACTACTTGTAGTCCTATCATGATTATTCCGCTCTGCTTGCTCCTAGGAAGGAGATACACCTAATACTCGTGTATACACCTCTTCCTTTCCATTGTCTTGTTTAACCTTCCTTGTGATCTATATGATATAAGCAGTAATATTTTGCTGCTTAGGTAAACACCTCAATGCACAACTCTGTCAGTAAGACCCTGTTACTATTGATGATGACATTTTGGTAACCACCGATGGACGAGAACTTTGCCTATTGGTCCGCCTCGTCTTACGAGCAGGAAAATGGTTCTCTTCGTCCCTCGCCCTTGGTACCAACGTTGTTGCCAACATAATTGACAGGCTATCCTCTGACCTGCCTTGCCCACATGGTGGGCCCATAACCCACAGTTCCACAGGATCGAAACCTGACTCTCCTGTATATCTTTGATTCCGAAATATTCTTGCATTTTGCTTCTTATCATGTCACGAGCCACCTTTTGAGAGATGATCTATTCCCGATGCTCTGAACCCCTTCCTCTCACTCCGTTCAGGTATCATTCGTTTGTCCATTCGGTTGAAACTTCCTATTGTACCTTCATACTTTGCTCTCGATGTTTTATTAAGTTTCAACTCGAGAGATGCCTCTATGCCACGTTCACCGAGATAGCCCCTAGGTACCTATCTTGTGTTAAGCTTGGTCCTTCCCGAGTCTTTTCCGCCTTACTCCACCGCTAAGATCTAGGGACAAGATTTCTTGTAGTGGAGGAGATTTGTAACACCCCGAGAATCATGCTACAGTAATCCCCTTCTAATGATGCCTTGTCATCATTGTTACTGTTGCTAATCTCCATTTGATTCTAATCCAGCCCAGATCTCAAATTCAAATTAAAGTCAAAATTCAAACTTCTCAAATATGCAAACTAAAATGTTCATTTTGTGGCAAATTTTTCATTTGTTAATATTGGTGGTGAACCATTTTTTGTTGCAAAGTGGTTAATGCCCTAATCTAAAGAAAACAGGAAAGGTTAAATAAATAAATAAATAAATAAAAAGAACAAAAGGCAGAGCCCCCCCCCACTGGGCCATCTGTGGCCCAGTTGGCCAGCCCAACTGGGCAAAGGCCCAGCCGGTCGGCCCACCCCCACACCCCACTCCCTTATCCCCATTCCCTCCCGAAACCCTAAACCATCGCCCCCCACTTCCCCCACTCCCTCTCGCTTCCCCCCTCCCGATCTGGATCGGGGCTGCGACCCCGTCGCCACCCGGAACAAACCGCGACGCCCCACCGTTGGACCTCGCCAGAGGCCACCTCGACAGACCTCCCAATCGGACTGCCTCCCCGCCGCCCGACCGTCCCCGTCGACCTCCCCGACCCCCACTGCCCTGTCCCTACGCCCCGCGGTGAGCCCCGCTGCCGCGCTCGTCTCCGCCGCCCCCTACTACTCTGCTACTGCCCTGCCCCAGCTCGTCCGTGCCCGCGTGCCGGAGCTCGCGCTCTGGGCCGCACCTGTCGCCCGTGCCGTTCGCCGCCCCATGGCCGCGCCCCTCACTGGCGCGGCTGCCGCTGCCACAGCGCTCCATTGCCGCCGTGGCCTGCGCCCGTCCGAGCGGCGCCGCCTCGCTCGCTCCTGGCCGCGCCCCTGCAAGCCACCGCCGCTGCCTCGCCGCAACGCCGCCGACCCGCGCTGCTCCGCCCGATGCTCGCCTATGCGTCGCCTCGCCTGCGCCGCTCGCTCGCTGCGCGGTGCGCCACGACCCCGCTGCTTGCCTGTGTCCGACCGCCTCCGCTCAGGTTCGCGCCCTCACTCCTCGCACCCGCCTCGCCTTTGCCTCGCCGTGCCATCGCCGCCCTAGAGCACGCGCGTCGCCGCCCCTGCGTCGCCTCCACCTACCGCGGCCGGCCGGCAAGCCGCATCGCCGACCACACGCCCGATGCCGGCGCTCCGGCGCACACCCGCGCCCGCCCCGTCGCCTCGGGTCCGCCCCGATGGGCGCCACGCTCGCAACCGCGCCAGAGAGCCGTCGCCCGCACCCGCTATGGCCCTTTGGGCCACTGCCGAACGGGGCCCACTGCCCAGGACATTTAAAAAAAGAATTAATTAAAAAAATAAAAAATAATTAATTAATTAACTTAATTAACCTAATTAATTAACTAACCTAACTAATCTGTTAATTAAACTAATTAAATTGGTTAATTAGTTAATTGTGTATGACATGCAGGACCCACACGTCAGTTTGACCAGTCAACACCTCTGTTGACTGCTGATGTCATGCTGATGCAATAATACTATTTTCGAATTAATTTAATAATAATAAATTAGAAAATGATTTTAAAACTTTAAAAATCATATAAAATAATCCGTAGCTCTGATGAAAAAACTTTGTACATGAAAGTTGCTCAGAAAAACGAGACAAACTCGAATACGCTACCCACATACCTGTCAGATGCCTTTAACCATCTGAACATGGAACATTCCCCCTCCGGTCATCTGTCTGACACAGGTCCGGAACCGGGAACACCTTCCCGGTTGTATTCCCCCTTCACCTATAACGTCTAGGACCGCGTTAGAACACGTCTAGCTATGCCTGTTGTCCTATTATGCACTTGCTTGCTATGTATTTACTGTTTCTCCCCCCTCTCTTCTATTCGGTAGACCCCTTGGCGGCTGCCGATGCCGCTGTGATCGACTACATTGATGACGACCCCTCCTTCTTGACAGAGCAACTAGGCAAGCCCCCCTTTGATCATCCCGATATCGCCCATTCCATTCTCTCATGCTTGCATTAGATTTTGCTACTATTATTGTTTGCTCCTATTCTGATGCATAGCCTGCTTTTGTAACCTGCTCATTGTTACCTACCTGCTTATCCTAAACTGCTTAGTATAGGTTGGTTAGTGATCCATCAGTGACCCCCACCTTGTGCTTGTTGCCCCTGCTTCATCATTGAAGACCCGATCAACGGGATCGAAGACCAGGCCCCGGCACCGCACATCACTTTCCCCTTAGTTGCTCGACACTACTGGGTTACTATCGAGTGCCGAGGGTGAGACCTCTACAGCACTTCTGATGTTAACCCTGTAGTGTAGCTATTCGGTCGTGGTCATCGGGGGTGATTCCGCCTTAACCACTTCCGATACGACTGTCGTGCAACCCCTCAAGTGTGAACCTCGGGGTGGTTCCTATTACGTTCACCTTGATGATTACATCGAGTGGAATTCACTGGGGGGTGATTCCTCGGGTTTTCCCCTTGATGTTTGGACACACGGATACCTGGACTTCACAACTGTTACTTGGAAGGACGGGTCGACCCTGAGGGGTACCCGCGAATGATCTGGAGACGGGTTGACCTGGAGGGTGCCCGCGAGATAATTACGAGGCGTGGCCGGGCATTCCTAGCCCTTGCCGCAAGTACTCGAGACGGGGCAACGGGGTCACATCTTTCATGAGTCTCTGCTTGTTATCGTGTCCTCCTAATCCACTACGATTTGGATATTTGATATGAGGGGCCTCTGGCCTGATAGCACTAACCATCATGTGGGCATAGTATGGGCATTCTGCGTCGTATGCATCCGCTGATGCTTAATAGACATCAGCGACTGAGCGGCGCGCGCCGGGTTGGACTGGTAAGCACCTGCCTTTTTAAAGGAGGTAGCTAGGTCTGCTCATCGGCCGCGTTCGCAACGTGCAGGAGTTCCCGGGGCGATGGCACATGACCCCTGGGGGCATAGGTTTAGTCCGGCGTGCTGACCTCTCTATTAAGTCTAGGTCGGGTTGCGGCGTATTGTTTGGCCGAGGCCGGGCATGACCCAGGAAAGTGTGTCCAGCCAGAGTTAATCGAGCGTGGTGGGTAAGTTGGTGCACCCCTGCAGGGAAGAAAACATCTCTCGATAGCCTGTCCTACGGTAACAGACACTTGGAGTTGTATCCCGATCGATACAACTAGAACTGGATACTTGTGATGAGAATTGGATTGTGATGAGAAACAGATAGTATGGCTCTGGGATTGCTTTCTCGCAGGGAGTCGAGAAAGGATCTCTTGCCGAGGTTGATAACACTACTACTACTTTACTTTATGCTACTCTACTTCCTCCTGTTGCTGCAATATGGTGGTTTCCAGAAGATGCTAGTCTTCGATAGGACTAGGTTCTCCCCTCTATTCTGGCATTTCTGTAGCCCAGTCAACATATACAGCCTTCCTTCGATAATGTTGCATATGTAGTGTAGATCCTTGCTTGCGAGTACTTTGGATGAGTACTCATGGTTGCTTTGCTCCCCCTTTTCCGCCTTTCTTCTTCTTTTCGGTTGACGCAACTAGATGTCAGAGCCCAGGAGCCAGATGCCACCGTCGATGCCTACTACTACGTGGAGACCGCCGACGACCAGGAGTAGTTAGGAAGGTCCCAGGCAGGAGGCCTTGCCTTTTCGATCGTAGATGCTTTTGTGCTGGCCTTTTTAAGGCAAACTTGTTAACTTATGTCTGTACTCAGATATTGTTGCTTCCGCTGAGTCTTGTGTATTCGAGCCCTCGAGGCCCCTGGCTTGTAATATAAAGCTTGTATTATTTTAATTTGTGTCTAGAGTTGTGTTGTGATATCTTTCCATGAGTCCTTGATCTTGATCGTACATATTTGCGTGTATGATTAGGGTACGATTGAATCGAGGGCGTCACACATGCGCTGGGTGAGGAACGGTGGGCTCTGGAGTCCCGCTTGCAGACGGCAATCTGCTCGAGGAACCGCTGGCGATCACCCTTGGCGGACTATGCAAGAAAATGCGATTTTTGAGTCTTCCTTTGCTAAAAGAACTTGTCAAATAAACAGAAAGTGTATAAAAACGACAACTTACCCTCGAGGGGCCAGTTTCTTCCTCCTCATCCCGAGGAGGTCTTCTTCTGAGTTGCTGGAGAGCTCGACTCTCTTCGGCAACTTGTTGGCGGCCCTAGCCAAGATTGTCCTCGGCCTCTTTGAGACCTTGGGCATGCTGGCCTCGCCGTCCTCTGACGCTGCTTGTCGTCATTCCGGGAACCGGGGTACCCAGACTTGCTTGCCTGCCGCCGTTCGCGTGGCTCCGTCGACGGCCTAGTGCATCCCATCTTCAGCACCAACAACACAAGACCCTCACGAGGGGCCAAGCCTCGTGAGGGGGGTCGACGCCAAGACCTCCAGAAGGAGCGTCCTCCTTAGGCTGCCTCCTGAGGAGCAGAGATTTCTATGCAAGCCCTCACCTCGTGAGGTTCGGATGACGCAAGCCATAACGACTGAAGCCAGGCGGGCGCCAGTAGGCGCAGCACAGCATGTTTCCTCTTTGGTGCTAAAGAGGCAAGCGCAGGCGCGGAGTCCAAAGGAATCAACCAAAGGTTTCCATTTCCATGCTACAAGACCAAGAACGCCAGGACGGTAGGACGGAGGTCATCACCGACCCCACCACAGCGTCACGACCTGAATCTTTGCACGCGAAGACCACCTTTCATCAGGATAAGATGTACTAGTTGTCTCCCTTCGAATTTGGACGTTGTTATCAGATTTTGGGTTCCGCAAACCATTGAGAGGTTTGAACTCTGGGGTGCGTGTGAAGAACTCGTCCTCCCTAGTCTGCCTACCCGCTAATCTCACAGCCAAGCTCGACGAACTGAATGGAAAAGAGACACGGTCGTTTACCCAGGTTTGGGCCACCTTGCGGTGTAAAACCCTACTCCTGCTTTGTGGTGGATTGGCCTCGAGGGGCTCAGGATGAACTTGTACAGTAGCGAACAACCTCACGAGGAGAGGTGTTCTTGGGCTCGAGTGAGCTGGAGAGTGTGAGGATGGAATGGATCAGATCGGATCCCCTTCTATGGTGGTGGCTAGTCCTATTTATCGTGGCCTTCGTCCTCTTCCCAAATGAAGGCAGGAAGGGATCCCACAACGGCCAAATTCAAAGGGAGACAACTAGTACATGTTATCCTGACAAAAGTAGTCTTTGCCTGCAAAAGCATCTGGTCGTGACGCCGTGGTGGCTCGGCGATGACCTTCGCCCTGCCGTCCTGGCAGTCTTGGTCTTGTTGCACAGGAATGGAAACCTTTGGCTGATTCCTCGGGACTCCACGCCTGCGCTTGCCTCTTTAGCACCGAACAGGAAATTGGTACATTGCGCCTGCTGGCGCCCGCCTGGCCTTGGTCATCATGGCTCACATCATCCGAACCTCACGAGGTGAGGCTTGCATAGAGATCTCCGCTCCTCGGGAGCCATCCTGGGGAGGCCGCTCCTGCTGAAGGTCTTGGTGTCGTCCGCCTCGCGAGGCTCGGCCCCTCGCGAGGGTCTTGAGTTGTTGTTGCTGAAGCTGGACCGTACCAGGCCATCGATGGAGCCATGCCGTGGGCCACAGGCAGGCAAGTCTGGGTACCCCCGTTCCCAGAACGCCGATAGTAGCCCATGGGCCCAAGGCGCGCTCGGACTTGGCTTCGAGGCGAAGACAAAGGGCAAGTGTGAAGCACCGCGGGCCCCATCCGCCTGCGGCCTTGGGCGACGCGTGGCACTTGACGGGACGTGGGCGCCCCCACTTCCCCACGCAGCCTTGATGTCCACCAGGCTTGGCGGCTGCCCATTGCTAACGCAGATCTGCCTTCATTGCTTGTCGTGCTCGCCATTGGCTCCTCCTCTTCCTTCGAGCTCCGAGCCCCTCTTCCAGATCCGGCGCCGGTGCCAACCCTTCCTTTCGGCCATGGCCCCACGGTTGAGAAGAAGGGACAAGCCCGCACACCGGCTGATTCGGGCCAGTCTTTGAGCCTGCCCGTGAGCGGTCGACGGTGATCAATCAGGAGGGGATGGCCAAGGTCCGGTCGGCTCTTGCCGCTGACTCCAACAAGTGGAAGGCGACGAAGGCTTGGCCCCCTCCCGGGCTGCGATCGACAGGGAGGCCACCGAGATCCCCATCCATCTTCATGCTCTCTTGGCCGGCTTGGTTCCCCCTTTCTCTGATTTCTTCAACATCGTCATCTCGCATTATCAGATCCAGGCGCTGCATCTGGACCCCCAATCCATTATCCTCCTTGCGTATTCGCCTTCTTGTGCGAGGCTATGGTGGGCATTGCTCCCTCCGTTGCCTTATTTTGCCACTTCTTCTCGCTCCGCCTGGTCGACGCCCGCCAGCGCTCGGGGTGCGTGGCATTCCAGGCCGTGGCAGCGATGGCTGGCTCGGGTATTGAATTCACGCTCTGCCCAGATGTGAAGGGATTCCGGAAGCAGTGGGTCTTCGTGGACGCCGGCATGCCCAGCCCCCTGCTCATACTCCCGCGAGTGCCGGCGGCTCCCAGCTCCGGCTAGGAGCACGGGAAGCTTGCCGACCATCGGCTTGCTCATGTCTAGTCCAGCCTGGCCAGGTTGAAGAAGGTCAGGGAGACGGCGCCAATGGTTGTGAAGGAGTTTGTCCGGTGGCGCATCGCCCCACTCTAGCGCCATTCACGCCGAATGTGGGCCTTTACCGGCGGCAAGGACCCCATGAGGCTCCAAGTACCAGCGCTTCCTTCCAAGATGATGCGCGTGATGCTTGAGCTCCTGACGGGCGACCCAGCGCCAGCCGCGCTTCTAGAGAAGGGCTGCCTCCTGTACCAGTGCTCGAACAAGGAGGACTTCGTTAGGCAGATGCCCCTTTTTGACGAGTGGGGGATGCGCCCGGAGGGCCTTGGAAGGCCTCGCGAGAATCCCGTCTTCGTGGCTCCTGTGCTCATCGACCCCGCGGCACACACCCCGGATGTGGACGCAGGGGGAGGATGCCACCGGGCACCATTGTGGCGACTGCTGGGTAGCGGGAGTCGCCATGTGCTCCCGAGATAGCCGCTCCTGAAGTTCCGGCAAGTGCTCCCGAGGAAGCCGCTGGAAAGCTGGTGCGACCCGACGCTCCTGAGGCAGCCGCCCCCGAAGCTTGGGCAAATGGTCCCGAGGTGGCGGCTGGTGGGCACGTATGGCCTGGTGTGCCTGAGGTTGCTGCCCCAGAGTCCCCGCCAAGTGACCATGCTTCTGAGGATC
Organism: Aegilops tauschii subsp. strangulata; assembly: GCF_002575655.3. NCBI lineage: Eukaryota > Viridiplantae > Streptophyta > Magnoliopsida > Poales > Poaceae > Aegilops > Aegilops tauschii. Next base: position 285,349,608 of record NC_053036.3, read on the forward strand.
ATGCCCCGAAGCTCAGCCAGCTTCGCCTGAATTTTGAAGCGCTCCACAAGAGGAAGGGGCCTCCGAGCTGCAGTGGTGACACCTACCGGCCGCTGAAGCAGAGGAAGTACGTAGCCGTAGACGAGTAAATACCTTATCTTCGTGATTTCCCGCGTATTGCGTTCTTTCCTGACAACGGCTCCTCAGGATCGCTTCGGCTAAGGCGATGAAATCTCCTGAGAAGCGACCTCCAGAAGTCCTTGGCCCGCTCCCGACTCTGAGCCCACCGCACCAGACCCCCGCGTGAGGTACAGGGCCGGTCCGAGAGGCGGATGCGCTGCTGAGGGGCCATGAGCCTATGCTTCCAGCATCCTTCCTTCGTGGTCTTGCCTGGGGCGCAGGCGGCGTGCCAAGGGCTCCTCCACCGATCATCGCTAGCGGCTGGGCACCCCCAGTGTCGGCTTCATCTTCAAACAGCGAGACCGTGCCGCCTAGCACCTTGGGTGAGGCCCGGAGGGCGGTCGGAAAGGCACCGGCCTCCAGCGCCCTTCCGGAGGCAGGCGAGCCGCTCCGCGCCTCCCGACGACCCCCGGCGCGGAGGGTGGGCTTGGCCGCGTGCTAGAGCTCACGCGCAGGCGCAACGCCATCCGCCATGAGCTTCTCCGGGAGGCGACGGGCGCGCTGAGTCGACTTGGAGAAGAGCTTGCCGATGTCGACGCCCGCCTGGAGACGGAGGACCTCCGCTTAGCGCACGAGTGGCACCAGTTGAAGGTCGCGATCAACCTCAACCATCTTCAGCACGAGCGCGCCAGCGCAAGCGCTGCGGTGTCCCTTGCAACTTCTCGTGAGGCTTGCGCCCTTGCTCTAGAGGAGGCCAGGTCCGCTGACCGCCATCGTGAGGTGGCCGAGGAGCGGGAGTAGGAGCTCCAAGGTTAGAACGCTGCCCTTGAGTAGCAGATCGAAGCGCCCAGGGCCGCCCTGGCAGCATCACTAAGTGAGTCCCCTTCTGATGAGAAAGAGATCCAGGAACACGAGGAGATGCTAGCGCTGGAGGTCTTGGAGCGCAGCCTGGAGCATGAGCGGCTGGAGGTCAGGGAGCGCTAGGTAGCCATGGCTGAGGACGCCGTCACCGTATGGGAGGCCAAGATCCAGGAGGAGGTTGACCAGAGGGTGGCAACGGCTCGTGCATCTCTCGCCGACAAGCACTGCCTGAAGTTGGAGCTCCTGGAAGCCGAGGTCGAGGGCAGGACCGCCGCCCTCAGGACAAAGCTGGACGAGGTGGAGCAGCACGAGAAGACTGCCAAGGAGGCTCAAGCCGACCTGGTCTCCGCCCACGCCGAACTGTCTTCACTTCAGTAGAAGGTTGATGATGCCGCATCTCTCGCGAAGAAGAACGCAGACGAAGCATGCCGCCATCGGACCCTGCAGCACGTGCATGCCTCGATGCTCCAGGATCTCAGGGTCAGTGCCAACCAGGCCCTGGGAACCATCTGCGAGGAAAGCGTCACTCACGCGCACGAGGATGATGATGTCGGCCACCTTCGCTTCTTTGCTGAGATCGTGACCCGTTTGGAGGACCGGGCCGCGAGGGCGCGCGAGCTCGTTGAAGAGAGGAGCCGGGGCCTTCTAGGGCGCGCATTCTCACGCATCTACAGTCATGTCCTCAACCTCGACCCCGACTTTGACTTTGATGCGGCCATAGCCCCCGTGCCCAGGGTCATCCAGGACAACCTGTCGAACTGGGTGGATGACCACGTGGACGCCCTGGTCGCAGTGTTCGCCCCCGAGGACGGCGCGGTCATAATCGCGGCCTAAGGAGGCAATGCAGATGACGATGATGAAGACGGCGCCAGCGACGGCATGGGTGGCGCAGATGAAGACAGCGCCGAAGGTAGCGCCTCTGGCTTGGCCTGCCTTTCCCTTTGCCTTAATCTACATGCAAAAAATCTTCGGGCACGGCCCTGCATGGCATAAAAGAATTTTCTAATGAGAGGCCCCTTATAATTTATGAAATGAGGATATGCCTTTAAAAAAATAGGATTTAGAATGTGCCGTCGCGAGCCCGCGGGCTCCTGAGCGGGGTAACTGTTGCAACTTCTCTTGGTTCCGTAGGACTTGAGCAAGTCCTGAGATAGTGGATGCGCCTTCCTCCTGAGGCGATCTCGCCAGGGCTCGCGAGGTTTTAAGTTTCCCGGGAAGCCTGCTAGTGCACCCAAGAGGGCCTCGTGAGGAGACGATTGTCGGATCACGGCAAGGTGTGCCCGCGACGATCCTACGGTGGTCGTACTCCAGCCCCCCGGGGGGGCCTTGGCATCTCTGGAGCAAGCCTGGGCGTGCCTTGACGCGCGCATACCACGCCCAGCCCCCGCTCGCGGGGTACTTGCGGGGAGGGGTAGCAGGCCCGAGCCTCACTGTCGAAACATGAAGCCAGAAAGCAAGAAATCGCCACGAGACAAGAAAAATTCCCCCCGTTTTTCTTTTGATAAACACACGAAATTCCAAATCTCATTCCAAAAGGCGGCAAGATGAGCTACAGAAAGAAAGGCGGAATCAAATGGCCGCGTCCGGCACCTAGCTAGTCTTCTTGTCTTCTCACCAGCGCGGAGCTAGTGCTTCCACTGGGCGTGGGCATAGTCATTGGGGGACAGTGTCGACGGCCAGCGCGGGGCATGGTGCTTCCACTTGGACGTGGGTGGGAGCCCCCGTGAGGCCCGAGGGCGGCGCTCAGGAGACTCCGGGGCATGTACAACCCCACTCATTATTACATGAGAGTGGCACGAGCAGAGACCTTCACAAGCACGGGGCCTTGCTTCATGGCGCCTGACGAGGGCCCCGCCCTGTGCCTCCCCCGACCACCGTTGGGGCGTCCGAAAACCAAGACGAGACCAAGGGGCAAGGGGGACGCTGGCGGTGCCCTCGGCGAGTGCAGGTCCTCCGCCGGGGGAAGGGCTCGCCGGCTCCTTCCCCGGCAGAGGACCTACCTCCATGCATCGTCTTGCTCCATGCGGCGCGGGCAAGGCCCTGGCTCTAGGCTCCCCCCGCGCAGCCCCTGGTGCACTTCGCCCGCCTGCAGCGGGGCCATCGCCCTGAGGTCCCTGGCTGTTATTGCGGCTTTGTTCACTTGCGGTCCATGGTTAGCATAATCGTGCTCTCGAGATATCAGCTGTACCCAGTGGCTGTTGTTGTTGAAGGTGTCGGTGAAGTCCCGGGGCAGCTCGCGGGAAGGCCCCCGCCCCATGTTCCCCCGACATCTAGCCTGGTGAGGAGAACTGGCCGGGACCTTGTCTTCGCATTTACTGGAGGTCCATCATGGGGGGACGTAGGCGTCCAGGACTGCCGCGCCAGGGTCGTTGTGTGGGTGCCCCGCGTTGTTGGCCACCAGGCTCGGTGCCAGGCTCTGAGGGCCGTAGGGTGGCGCTCTGGTGCGGCCCCAGGAGGGACCGGTCGAGCTCGCCACGCCTAGGGGTAGCATGGTCGGGAAAGGACGATCAGCGCCACGGGCCGGATTGGCGCCGCTAGGTCCCTCAGGTGCTCTAGGGAGGGGCGTGCGAGCACGGCGGGGGGCCCCGCGCGTCACTGTCATAGCCTGCGGCGTAGGCAGGCTGCAGAAAGGTGCCGCTCCTCTAGATGCGGCATCAAGCAGCTCGGCAACCCGCTCCAGAGGGGCATCGCGACCACCTTCCGCCAACCTGCACTGCAGCAACTCCTGTGCCATGATGAGTGTGGCCCGCATGTTCGCCTGGTCCCGGCGAGAGTGCGGCGTCGTCGCCGTGGCGTAGCTCGAAGAATGCGTGGTGACGCAGTTGTGGCGTGGCGCGAGGGCGGGCAATCGTGGCCCTCACCGCCTGCGACCGATAACACCAGGCGGCGAGCCGACTACGAGGAGCGCGGAGTGGAGATCCTCTTGGGCTGACGGAACTGCTAAAAAGGTGAACAACCCAGTGCTCAACATGAGCCCTCGGGGCGTCGGCCATGAGACTGCGAGGTCGTGGCGGATCTGCTGGCGGGAGAGAGGCTCCGACGCACCCCTACCTGGTGCGCCAAATGTCGGATTTCGGGTTCCGCAAACCCTTGAGAGGTTCGAACTCTGGGGTGCGTGCGAAGAACCCGTCCTACCCAGTCTGCCTACCCGCTAATCTCACGGCCTAGCTCGACGAACTGAATGGAAAGATACATAGCCATTTACCCAGGTTCGGGCCACCTTGCGGTGCAAAACCCTACTCCTGCTTTGTAGTGGATTGGCCTCCACGGGCTGAGGAAGAACTAGTACAGTAGCAAACAACCTCAGGAGGAGAGGTGTTCTTGGGCTCGAGTGGGCTGGAGAGTGTGAGGATGGAATGGATCGGATCGGATCCCCCTCTATGGTGGTGGCTAGTCCTATTTATAGTGGCCTTGGTCATCTTCCCAAATGAAGGCGGGAAGGGATCCCACAACGGCCAAATTCAAAGGGAGACAACTAGTACATGTTATCCTGACAAAAGTAGTCTTCACCTGCAAAAGCCTCTGGTCGTGACACCGTGGTGAGCCCGGTGATGACCTCTGCCCTACCGTCCTGGCGGTCTTGGTCTTGTTGCATGGGAATGGAAACCTTTGGCTGATTCCTCGGGACTCCGCGCCTGCGCTTGCCTCTTTAGCACCGAAGAGGAAAATGGTACACTGCGCCCACTGGCGCCCGCCTGGCCTTGGTCGTCATGGCTCACGTCATCCGAACCTCACGAGGTGAGGCTTGCATAGAGATGTCCGCTCCTCGGGAGCCAGCCTGGGGAGGCCGCTCCTGCTGAAGGTCTTGGTGTCGTTTGCCTCGCGAGGCTCGGCCCCTCGCGAGGTCTTGAGTTGTTGTTGGTGAAGCTGGGCCGTACCAGGCCGTCGATGGAGCCATGTCATGGGCCGCAGGTAGGCGAGTCTAGGTACCCCTGTTCCCAAAACACCGACAGTTGTGGGATCCCTTCCCGCCTTCATTTTGGGAAGAGGACCAAGGCCACTATAAATAGAGCCTAGCCACCACCGTAGAAGGGGGCGGATCATTCATTGACCCACACCCTCACCAGCTCACACAAACACAAGAACACACCTCCTGAGGTTGTTCTCCCACTGTACTAGTTCATCCTCAGCCCACCTCGAGGCTAATCCACCACAGAGCAGGAGTAGGGTATTATACCGAAAGGTAGCCCAAACCTGGGTAAAATGATGTGTCCCCTTTCCTTCCAGTTCATCGAGCTAGGTAGTGGGATCGATGAGTTGGCATACTGGGGAGGTTGAGTTCTTCGCACGTACCCCAAAGTTCGAATCTATCCAGGATCTGTGGAGCCCAGAATCCGACATTTGGCGCGCCAGGTAGGGGTGCGTCGGAGCCTCTCTTCCTCCGTTCGACTCGTCACCACTCCACCGTTCTCATGGCTGAAGCTCCTCGAGCTCACGCTGAGCGCTGGGCCGCTCGGCCTGCCCGGGCACCGCCTTTCGCCCAAGAAGATCTCCACTCCGCGCTCCTCACAGCCCGCACGTCACCCAACGTCATTGGCCATGGGCGGCACAGACCTCCACCGCCCGCTCCTGCGCTGCGCCACAACCGCGCCACCACGCGGTCTTCGAGCTATGCCGCGCCAAACGGCGCTACACACCCGCCGGGAGCAGGCGAACACGCGAGCCGCGCTTATCGTGGCACGGGAGCTGCTGCGATGCCTTCTGCCTGAAGCCGGCCACGACGCCCTGCTGGAGCGAATCACCGAGCTGCTCGATGCCGCCCGCAGGGGCGTGATATGTCCATTTTGCATCATGTTTTCTTACTGTTATTTATGATGTTTTTATCCATAATAATGCTTTTTGGAGTAATTCTAATGCCTTTTCTCTCATAATTTGCAAGGAGCACACCAAGAGGGAGAATTCCGGCAGCTGGAAATCTGGACCTGGAAAAGCTACGTCAGGCCACCTATTCTGCACAACTCCAAACAAGCTGAAACTTCATGGAGATTTTTTATGGATAATTTAAGAATTATTGGAGCAAATAACCACCATAGGGGGGCCACCAGGTGGGCACAACCAACCTGGGCACGCCAGGGCCCCCAGGCGCGCCCTGGTGGGTTGTGGCCTCCTCGGCCCACCTCCGGTGCCCATGTTCTGGTATATAAGTCATTTTTACCTAGAAAAAATAAGGAGAAGGCTTTCGGGACGGAGCGCTGCCGTCTCAAGGCGGAACTTGGGCAGGAGCACTTTTGCCCTTCGGCGGAGCGATTCTGTCGGGCGAACTTCCCTCCCGGAGGGGGAAATCATCGTCATCATCATCACCAACAACTCTCCCATCTTGGGGAGGGCAATCTCCATCTACATCTTCAACAGCACCATCTCATCTCAAACCCTAGTTCATCTCTTGTATTCAATCTTGTTACCGGAACTATAGATTGGTGCTTGTGGGTGACTAGTAGTGTTGATTACATCTTGTAGTTGATTACTATATGGTTTATTTGGTGAAAGATTATATGTTTAGATCCATTATGCTATTTAATACTCCTCTGATCATGAACATGTTATCATTTGTGAGTAGTTACTTTTGTTCTTGAGGTCACGGGAGAAATCATGTTGCAAGCAATCATGTGAACTTGATATGTTGTTATTCCCTTAGTGGTGTCATGTGAACATCGACTACATGACACTTCACCATATTTGGTCCTAAGGGAATGCATTGTGGAGTAGTAATTAGATGATGGATTGCGAGAGTGACAGAAGCTTAAACCCCAGTTTATGCACTATTCCGTAAGGGACCGATTGGATCCAAAAGTTTAATGCTATGGTTAGAAGTTATTCTTAATACTTTTCTCGTACTTGCGGATGCTTGTGAGAGGGTTAATCATAAGTAGGAGGTTTGTTCAAGTAAGAAAAGCACCTAAGCACCGGTCCACCCACATATCAAATTATCAAAGTAGCGAACACAAATCAAGCCAACATGATGAAAGTGACTAGATGAAATTCCCGTGTACCCTCAAGAACGCTTTGCTTATCATAAGAGACCGTTTTGGACTGTCCTTTGCCTCAAAAGGATTGGGCTACATTGCTGCATACTTGTTACTATTATCGTTACTTGCTCATTACAAATTATCTTGCTATCAAACTAGTCGCTACTTACAATTTCAGCACTTGCAGACATTACCTTACCGAAAACTACTTGTCATTTCCTTCTGCTCCTCGTTGGGTTCGACACTCTTACTTATCGAAAAGAGCTACAATTGATACCCTATACTTTTGGGTCATCAAGGCTATTTTCTGGCGCCGTTGCCGGGGAGTGAAGCGCCTTTGGTAAGTGGAATTTGGTAAGGAAACATTTATATAGTGTGCTGAAATTTATTGTCACTTGTTACTATGGAAAACAATCCATTGAGGGGTTTGTTCGGGGTATCTTCACCTCATCCGGAACCACAATTAGTTACCCCTCAACCTACTGCACCTACTGAAAATATTGAAAATGAAATTCCTTCGGGTATGATAGAACAACTGCTAGCTAATCCTTATGCAGGAGATGGAACCGAACATCCTCATATGCACTTGATATATGTGGAACAAATTTGTGGATTGTTTAAGCTTGCAGGTTTACCTGGAGATGAGGTGATGAAAAAGGTTTTCCCTTTATCTTTGAAGGGAAAAGCATTGGCATGGTATAGGTTGTGCGATGATATTGGATCATGGAATTAGAATCTTTTGAAATTGGAGTTTCACCAAAAAATTATCCTATGCATCTAGTTCATCATGATCGGAATTATATATATAATTTTTGGCGTCGTCAAGGAGAATGTATCGCTCTAGCTTGGGGAGGCTTAAGTCAATGTTATATTCATGCCCCAATCATGAGCTCTCAAGAGAAATTATTATCCAGAATTTTTATGCTCGGCTTTCTCGTAATGATCAAACCATGCTTGATACTTCTTGTGCTGGTTCTTTTATGAAGAAGACTATTGAATTCCGGTGGGATCTTTTAGAAAGAATTAAACACAAATATGAAGATTGGGAACTCGACGAAGGTAAAGAGTCAGGTATTAAACTTAAGTATGATTGTCTTAAATCTTTTATGAATACCGATGCTTTTCAAATGTTTAGCAATAAATATGGACTTGACTCTGAGATAGTAGCTTCCTTTTGTGAATCATTTGCTACTCATATTGAACTCCCTAAAGAGAAGTGGTTTAAATATCACCCACCTATTAAATAAGAAATCAAAGATCCGGTACCAGTTAAAGAAGAAACTATACTTTATAATGTTGATCCAGTTGTTCCTTCTGCTTATATTGATAAACCACCTTTTCCTGTTAGGATAAAGGAACATGCTAAAGTTTCAACTGTGGTTAACAAAAGCTATATTAGAACACCTAAACCGGATGAACAAATTAAAGTGGAACCTAGCATTGCTATGGTTAAAGATCTCTTGGAAGAAGATATTGATGGGCATGTTATTTACTTCTGTGAAGAAGCTGCTAGAATTGCTAAACCTGATAGAAAAGATAAACATAGACATGTTGTTGGCATGCCTATTATTTCAGTTAAATTAGGAGATCACTGTTATCATGGTTTATGTGACATGGGTGCTAGTGTGAGTTCTATTCCTTACACTTTATATCAAGAAGTTATGAAAGATATTGCACCTGCAGAGTTAGAAGAAATAGATGTTACTACTAAACTTGCTAATAGAGACACCATATCACCAATTGGGATTGTTAGAGATGTTAAAGTCTTGTGTGGGAAAATAAAATACCCTACTGATTTTCTTGTTCTTGGTTCCCCACAAGATGACTTCTGTCCCATTATCTTTGGTAGACCTTTCTTGAACACAGTTAATGCTAAGATAGATTGTAAGAAACAAACTGTTGGTGTTAGCTTTGGTGATGAGTCTCATGAGTTTAATTTTTCCAAGTTTAGTAGAAATCTTCATGAAAAATAATTGCCTAGTAAGAATGAATTAATTGGTCTTACTTCTATTGTTGTGCCAACAACTGATCCTTTAGAACAGTATTTGCTAGACCATGAAAATGGTTTACATATGCATGAAACAAATGAAATAGATAAGATTTTCTTTGAAAAACGTCCTCTGCTTAAACACAATTTGCCTATTGAAACTCGAGAAGGTCCTCCTCCACCTAAAGGTGATCCTGTGTTTGAATTAAAACAATTGCCAAACACTTTGAAATATGCTTATCTTGATGAAAAGAAAATATATCATGTTATTATCAGTGCTAACCTTTCAGAACATGAAGAAGAAAGATTATTGAAAGTTCTAAGGAAGCACCAAGCTACTATTGGATATACTCTTGATGATTTAAAGGGCATTAGTCCCACTCTATGTCAGCACAAAATCAATATGGAACCTGATGCTAAACCCGTTGTTGATCACCAACGTTGGTTAAATCCAAAGTAGAAAGAAGTGGTAAGAACGGAAAATACTAAAACTTCTGGAAGCAGGTATAATCTATCCTATAGTTGATAGTAGATGGGTAAGTCATGTTCATTGTGTCCCTAAGAAAGGAGGTATAACTGTTGTTCCTAATGATAAGAATGAACTTATTCCACAAAGAATTGTTACAGGCTATAGAATGGTATTGATTTTAGAGAATTACATAAAGCAACTAGAAAAGATCATCACCCTTTGCCTTTTATTGATCAAATGCTTGAAAGATTGTCTAAGCACACACACTTTTGCTTCCTTGATGGATACTCTGGCTTTTCACAAATACCTTTTTCTCAACCTGATCAAGAAAAGACCACTTTTACTTGTCCTTTTGGAACCTATGCTTATAGACGTATGCCTTTTGGTTTATGCAATGCACCTTCTACCTTTCAAAGATGTATGACTGCTACATTCTCTGACTTTTGTGAAAAGATTGTTGAGGTTTTCATGGATGACTTCTCTGTTTATGGGAAGTCTTTTGATGATTGTTTAAGCAATCTTGATTGAGTTTTTTTTAGAGATGTGAACAAACAAATCTTGTCTTGAATTGGGAGAAGTGCCACTTTATGGTTAATGAAGGCATTGTCTTGGGTCAAAATTTCTGAAAGAGGTATTGAAGTCGACCAAGCTAAGGTTGATGCAATTGAGAAAATGCCATGTCCTAAAGATATAAAAGGTATTCGTAGTTTCCTAGGTCATGCTGGTTTCTATAGGAGATTTATAAAAGACTTGTCTAAAATTTCAAGGCCTCTTACTAATCTCTTGCAAAAGGATATTCCTTCTGTTTTTATGATGATTGTCTTGAAGCCTTTGAAACACTCAAGAAAGCCTTAATTTCTGCACCTATTGTTCAACCACCTGATTGGAACTTGCCATTTGAAATTATGTGTGATGCTAGTGATTATGCTGTTGGTGTTGTTCTAGGACAAAGAGTTGATAAGAAGTTGAATGTTATTCATTATGCTAGTAAAACTCTAGACAGTGCTCAAAGAAATTATGCTACTACTGAAAAAGAATTCTTAGCAGTGGTGTTTGCTTGTGATAAATTTAGACCTTATATTGTTGATTCCAAAGTAACTATTCACACAGACCATGCTGCCATTAAATATCTTATGGAAAAGAAATATGCTAAACCTAGACTTATTCGTTGTGTTCTCTTATTACAAGAGTTTGATTTACATATCATTGATTGAAGAACCCCGTAGCTGATAACTTATCTAGGCTTGAAAATGTGCTTGATGACCCACTACCTATTGATGATAGTTTTCCTGATGAGCAGTTAGCTGCAATAAATGTTGCTAATAGTACTCCTTGGTATGTTGACTATGCTAATTACATTGTTGCTAAATATTTGCCTGCTAGCTTTACATATCAACAAAAGAAAATTTTCTTCTATGATTTAAGACATTACTTTTGGGATGACCCACATCTTTATAAATGAGGAGTAGATGGTATTATTAGACGTTGTTTACCTGAGCATGGACAGGGACAAATCCTATGGAAATTTCACTCCGAGGCTTATGGAGGGCATCATGCTGGAGATAGAACTGCTCATAAGGTATTGCAGTCTGGATTTTATTGGCCTACTCTCTTCAAGGATGCCCGTAAGTTTGTCTCATCTTGTGATGAATGTCAAAGAATAGCTAATATCGGTAAGCTTCAAGAAATGCCTATGAATTATTCACTTGCTGTTGAACCATTTGATGTTTGGGGATTTGATTACATGGGACCTTTTCCTTCGTCTAATGGGTATACACATATTTTGGTTGCTGTTGATTATGTTACTAAATGGGTAGGAGCTATTCCAACCAGTAGTGTTGATCACAACACCTCTATTAAAATGCTTAAGGAAGTTATTTTCCCAAGGTATGGAGTCCCTCGATATTTAATGACTGATGGTGGTTCACACTTTATTCATGGTGCTTTCCGTAAAATGCTTGCCAAGTATGATGTTAACCATAGAATTGCATCACCCTATAATCCTCAGGCTAGTGGTCAAGTTGAACTTACTAATAGAGAAATAAAATTAATTTTGCAAAAGACTGTCAATAGGTCCAGGAAGAATTGGTCTAAAAAATTAGATGATGCACTTTGGGCTTATAGAACAGCATATAAAAATCCTATGGGTATGTCTCCTTATATGGTTTATGGAAAAGCTTGTCATTTGCCTCTTGAGTTAGAACATAAAGCATATTGGGCAGTCAAAGAGCTCAATATGATTTCAAACTTGCTGGTGAAAAGAGGTTATTTGATATAAGCTCATTAGATGAATGAAGAACCCAAGCTTATGGAAATGCAAAGTTATTCAAAGAAAAAGTTAAAAGATGGCATGACAAAAGAATCCAAAAGCGTGAGTTTAAAGTCAGAGAATATGTTCTTTTGTAAAACTCTCATTTTAGATTTTTTGCAGGAAAGCTCCTCTCGAAATGGGAAGGTCCATATGTCATCGAGGAGGTTTACCGGTCTGGAGCCATCAAAATAAATAATTCTGAAGGTACTAACCCGAAGGTTGTCAATGGGCAACGAATAAAGCATTATATCTCAGGTACGCCCATTAATGTTGAAAGTAATATTATCCAAACTTTGACACCGGTAGAACACATAATAGAGTCCTTCCGGAGCACTCTAGAATCATGAAAATAAGGAGGTACGTGATATGGTAAGTAAACGGACTCCGAAAAATCCGCAAAAATATTTTTTATCAGTTTTGGAATATTTTAGAAATTTGGAAATAAAGAAACTTCCAGGAAGCGTCCCCTGGTGGGCACAAGACACCAGGGAGCGCCAGGCCTGCCTGGCGCGCCCAGGTGGGTTGTGCCCACCTGGGACACCTTACGTACTCCGTTTTTCTTCCATGTACATGTCCTCCAAGATAAAAAAAATCTATATATACTTCCCGAACTTGTTAACCACCGTATCGCAAAGAAACCCTCTGTTCTCTTTTTCCTTTGTTGTTTTTTGTCAGATCCCATCTTCCATGGCTGCTTCAAGCTCCTCCAAGGACAAGTTGTTCAAGAACATCATCAACCCATATTTGCGGGAGGTGGTGCAGCACCCTCAGGTCATTGAGATGCATGAGGGGGTGCTTCACCTTCGCAATGTGCCCTGTCCCGAGGGGACAGGAACCATGGAGGCTAGGCTTGAAGCTATGGAGCAAGATGTCTTCCGGTGCAAGGGAATGGTGGAGCGTGGACTCCATGCCAATCACCTCATGATCACGGATCTCTACTGTGATCTCAAGGTGGATGGCAAGCCCATGAAGGACAACATCTTCACCTTCAACGAGCAAATCAACTTCCTCCAAAGCCAGATCTATGACCTCCAGAACCAAGTCTTTGAATATGAGGCGAGGTTTAAAGGTATGAGTTTGGCTGTAGTTGCAGGACCCGTGAGACTCACTCTTCCTCTTATGATGGTGGACCACTGCCTTGCAAATCTGAGGACAAGGCCCCTTTTTCATCACCACCACCATCTTCTTCACCACCAAAGGAGAACTGAGTATCGGGTATGGGCACTCCCATTGGCTTCCGCCAAGCTTGGGGGAGGTGCCCCGGTATCGTATCATCCCACTATCTTTTTTCTTTTACTTACCTTAGTTTGATCTTTTTGCTTTAGATGAAATAAAGTTTAGTCCGATCCTTTCTTTTGAGAGTTTGCTTAGTGATCTATCATTGTAATCGTGTGCAATTTATATAATAAAGTTTAGTTTGAGTTTTTGCTTTCTTTACTTTCATGTTGCAAATAAAGAAAAGAAATAGGAAAGAAATAAAAATAAAAAGAAATAAATAAAAGAAAGGAAATATATCAATAAGATCATATACTAATCCTATGGTAGGTGATAGCACCACATAAGGAAAAGTATAAGTAGGAAATTTTATTAGAGATTGACAAACATAGCATTAGTCAATGATGCAACTCATGAAAGAATTAATAAGGGAAGAGAAGATTTACATATAAATATACTATCCTAGAAATCTTTTGTGATTGTGACCCCTCATCAAAATATTATATGCCAAAATTGTTGACATTGGACAAGTAAGACAACTTAATGATTTATGTTTGTTTATATTCACATAGAAGTCATATTGTCATAGATCCTTCAACATGTGGTGCTTGCCCCCTATCTTTGCTAGCCAAAAATTCCGCACTAAGTAGAGATACTACTTGTGCATCCAAAAACCCTTAAACCCAAATCTTTTTCAAGTGTCCACCATACCTACCTAGGGATTGACCAAGACCCCTCAAGTAAGTTGTCATCGGTGCAAAAAGGCAATAAAAATTGCTTCTAAAAGTGTGAGATCTTTTAGTGTGAGAGAAAATTGAGCGTTGTACGAACTTGGATGACAAAGAATAAAAGCGATAGACTGCATAATAAAGGTTGTCATCTTAAGGGGAAATACAATGTGATGTTCTCTTGCACTAAGGGATTGAGCATACAAACAAATAAGCGCATGGCAACCTCTACTTCCCTCTGCGAAGGGCCTATCTTTTACTTTTATGCAAAGAGTCAAAGTTTTCTTCTACTCCTTTTTATTTTTCTCCTTTGGCAAGCATCATGTGGTGAGGTAAGATCTAGGCACATATGTCTAGTTGAATATAGATAGCATGAGTTATTATTGTAGACATCTATCTTTCTATGTGTCCGGTTGAAACTTTTTGCTCATGGGTACGAGGTGAGTGTTAGCAATCATAGAATACTATATGATAGTTGAGTACGTGGACTTGCCTAAAGGCTCCGACACGTGACCCTTCCTGAAAAGATGATGAATTGTATTTGCAAAGTTGACTAAGAACATAGTTTGTTGGTTTCTAATATAGTTTTTGCTGTATACTTCGATTATGTGATGAACTATTACTTATTCATGGGAAGTGTATGATAAAAGTTATACGATAAAAGTCCTATGTTTAATTTTGTTGTTCTTATAATAATCAACATGATGTTTCTATGTCCGTATTTTGCTATTATCGACACCTCTCTCTCAAAGCATGTGGACATGTTTTTCGATTTCGGTTTTTCGCTTAAGGACAAGCGAGGTCTAAGCTTGGGGGAGTTGATACGCCCATTTTTCATCATGTTTTCTTACTGTTATTTATGATATTTTTATCCATAATAATGCTTTTTGGAGTAATTCTAATGCATTTTCTCTCATAATTTGCAAGGAACACACAAAGAGGGAGAATTCCGGCAGCTGGAAATCTGGACCTGGAAAAGCTACGTCAGGCCACCTATTCTGCACAACTCCAACATGCTGAAACTTCACGGAGATTTTTTATGGATTATTTAAGAATTATTGGAGCAAATAACCACCAGAGGGGGGCCACCAGGTGGGCACAACCCACCTGGGCACACTAGGGCCCCCAGGCGCGCCCTGGTAGGTTGTGGCCTCCTTGGCCCACCTCTGGTGCCCATCTTCTGGTATATAAGTCATTTTTACCTAGAAAAAATAAGGAGTAGGCTTTCGGGATGAAGTGCCGCCGTCAGGAGGCGGAACTTGGGCAGGAGCACTTTTGCCCTCCGGCGGAGCGATTCCGCCGGGGGAACTTCCCTCGCGGAGGGGGAAATCATCGTCATCATCATCACCAACAACTCTCCCATCTTGGGGAGGGCAATCTCCATCAACATCTTCAGCAGCACCATCTCATCTCAAACCCTAGTTCATCTCTTGTATTCACTCTTGTTACCGGAACTATAGATTCGTGCTTGTGGGTGACTACTAGTGTTGATTACATCTTGTAGTTGATTACTATATGGTTTATTTGGTGGAAGATTATATGTTAAGATCCATTATGCTATTTAATACTCCTCTGATCGTGAACATGTTTATCATTTTTGAGTAGTTACTTTTGTTCTTGAGGTCACAGGAGAAATCATGTTGCAAGTAATCATGTGAACCTGATATGTATTTGATATTTTGATAGTATGTATGTTGTTATTCCCTTAGTGGTGTCATGTGAACGTCGACTACATGACACTTCACCATATTTGGGCCTAAGGAAATGCATTGTGGAGTAGTAATTAGATGATGGGTTGCGAGAGTGACAGAAGCTTAAACCCCAATTTATGCGCTATTCTGTAAGGGACCGATTGGATCCAAAAGTTTAATGCTATGATTAGAATTTACTCTTAATACTTTTCTCGTAGTTGTGGATGCTTGCGGGAGGGTTAATCATAAGTACTCCCTCCGTCCGGAATTAGTTGTCATCAAAATGAATAAAAATGAATGTATTTAGAACTAAAATACATCTAGATACATCCATTTCAATGACAAGTATTTCCGGACGGAGGGAGTAGGAGGTTTGTTCAAGTAAGAACAGCACCTAAGCATCGGTCCACCAACATATCAAATTATCAAAGTTGCGAACACAAATCAAACCAACACGATGAAAGTGACTAGATGAAATTCCCATGTACCCTCAAGAACGCTTTGCTTATCATAAGAGACTGTTTTGGCCTGTCCTTTGCCTCAAAAGGATAGGGCTACCTTGCTGCATACTTGTTACTATTATCGTTACTTGCTCGTCAAAAATTATCTTGCTATCGAACTATTCGCTACTTAGAATTTCAGCACTTACAGACATTAGGGCACAGCACCCTGCTACACCCTGCCTACGTTGCCAGGGGCACGTGCCGGCCCCCGCTACGCCTGCGCGCCCTTCCACGAGGGGCCTAGAGGACCTCACGGCGACAACCTGGCCCGCGGCGCCGCTCATCCTACCCAGGATATGTCACCTCCGGGCATGGCGAGACCGGACGGCCCCTCCTGCCGTGCCGAGATGCCACCCTACGATCATCATGGCCTGGCACCAGGCCTAGCAGGCAATGGCGCCGGACGACCAGACGACGACTCGAGGTCGCGGCTTCAGGCATCCATGCACCCCCACTGGCGGACATGTTGTACACGCCAAGAAGAAGCCCTTGCCCGCTGTCGTCGCCAGCCTGGGCGTCGGGGCCGCGCGAGGCCGAGACTCTTCGCGAGCCACCCCAGAGCTTCACCGACGTCTTCAACAACGGCAATCGGGTACAACTAATATCTCAGGGGCACGATTACACTAACCATGGACCGTAGGTGAACCAAGCTGCGGCGACAGCCGTGGACCCCAGGATGATGGCCCCGCTGCAAGCGGACGAGATGCACTGGGGGCTGCGTGGGGGGAGCCCGACGCTAGGTCCTCCTCTGCACCGCGTGGAGCAAGGCGCCGCACGAAGGTAGGTCCTCCGCCGGGGAAGGCGCCGGATAGCCCTTTCCCCCAGTGGAGGACCTGCGATCGCCAGGGGATCCACCAGTGTCCCCCTTGCTCCTTGGTCTCGTCTTGGTTTCCGGACGCCTCAACGGTGGTCGGGGGAGGCGCAGGCGGGGCCCTCGTTAGGCACGAGGAAGCCGTGAAGATCTCCGCTCCTGACACTCTCACGTAATAATGAGTTGGGGTTGTACACGCCCCGGAGTCTCCTGAGTGCCGCCCTCGGGCCTCATGGGGGCTCCCACCCACGCCCAGTGGAAGCACTTAGCTCCGTGCTGGTGAGAAGACTAGTTAGGTGCCGGACGCGGCTGTTGTTCTCGCTCCCTTTCTGTAACCCAATTTGCCGTTTTTTGGAATGAGATTTGGAGTTTCGTGTGTTTATCAAAGGAAAAACGGGGGGAATTTTTCTTGGTTCATGGTAATTTCTCGCCTTTTGGTTTGTGTTAAAGAGCAAGGATCATTCCTGCTACCCCCCGTGAGTGCCCCACGAGCGGGGGCTGGGCATGGTGTGTGCACTACGAGCATGCTCGGGCAAGCCCGAGCGGCGCCGAGCTCCCCACGGGTTCAGGAACGCAACTGCCGCAGGATCACTGTGCGCACACCTTGTCGTAATCCGGCAATCGGCTCCTCGCGAGGCCCTCTCGGGCGGGCCAGCAGGTGCCCCAGGAAGCTTAATCCTCGCGAGCCCCCAAAGGGACCGCCTCGGGAGAGGAGTGCTTCCAGAACACTAGAACCCGCTCAAGGCCTGCAACACCAAAGATATGTCGTAACAGTTACTCGGGTCGGGAGCCTCCTGGTTCACGACAGCGTGTACTAGAATCTATCTCAAAAGCATATCATAGTTTCGTACATTCTAAGGGGCCCCCCTTCAAAATTCTTCCATGCCCCGCGGGGCCGTATCCGAAGGTTTTTTGCATACAGGTCAGAACAGGAAGGGAAATCCAGGCCTAGCCAGATGCGCTGCCACCGGCATCGTCCTCATCGTCATCATTCGCACCGCTTCCTTCGGCCGCAAGCACGACCACATCGTCTTAAGCAGCGAACTCCGCGACCAGGTCATCCACATGGTCGTCTACCCAGTCTGCCAGATTGCCCTCGATGACCCTGGGCACGGGGGCTATCGCAACGTTGAAGTCAAAGTGGGGGTCAAGCCTGATAAGGTGACTGAAGACGCATGCGAACGCACGCCCAAGAAGGCCCTGGCTCCTCTCTTCGACGAGTTAACGAGTTCTCGCGGCCTGGTCCTCCAGACGGGTCACGGTCTGAGTGAAGAAACGGAGGTGGCTGGCGTCATCATCCTCATGCAGGTGGGAGACGCTCTCTTCGCAGATGGTGTCCAAGGCCCGGTTGGCCCTGACCCTGAGGTCCTTGAGCATCGAGGAACGCTCGCGCTGCATCGTCCGACCGTGGCATGCTTCGTTTGGGGTCTCCTCCGCGAGGGACGTGACGCCCTCAACCTGCTGCTGAAGTGAGGACAGGCTGGTGCGAGCGGGGCCAAGTCGGCTTGGGCGGAGGCCTGAGCCTCCTTGTCTGCCCTCTCGCGCTGCTCTGCTGCGGTCAGCTTCATCCTGAGGGCGATGGTCCTGCCCTCAAGCTCGGCCTGCTTTAGTTTGAAGCGGGCCTCCTGGAGCAACAACTCCCGCCGGTGCTCATCAAGAAGAGCCTCTCGAATCTTCGCCACCTTTTGATCAACCTCCTGCTGAATCCTGGCCTCCCGAGCGACAACGGCGTCCTCAACCGCAGTTGCTTGGTGCTCCCTCACCTCCAGCCGCTCGAGCTCCAGGCTGTGCTCCAAGACCTCAAGCGCCAGCGCGTCCTCACATTTCAAGACCTCCTTCTCACTGTAGGGGGCCTTTCTCGCCGGTGCCACCAGGGCGGCCCTGCGCGCCTGGATCTGCCGCTCAAGGATGGCGTTTGAAGCCTGAAGCTCCCTCTCCCGCTCCTCGGCTGCCTCACGATGGCAGTCGGCGGCCCTGGCTTCCTCCAAAGCGTGGGCGCAAGCCTCGTGAGAAGTGGCGAGGGACACTGTGGTGTCCGCACGGGCGCGCTCATGTTGTAGATGCCCAAGGTTGATGGCGACCTTCAGTTGGTGCCACTCGCGCGCGGAGGCCCTCCACCTCGAGGCGGGCGTCTACATCGACGAGCTCTCCTCCAAGCTGGCTCAGTGCGCCCATCACTTCCCGGAAAAGGTCATGGCGGACGGCGCTGCGCCCGCGCGCAAGCTCCAGCGCGCGGCCAAGCCCTTCCTCCACGTCGGGGGCTACCGGAGAGGCGCAGAGTGGCTCGCCCGTCTCCGGCAAGGGGCTGCTGGCCGGTGCTTCCCCAGCCGCTCCCCTGGCCTTGCCGAAGGCGCTGGGTGGCACGGCCTCGCTGCTCGAACATGAAGCCAATGCTGGGGTTGCCCAGTCACCGGCGATGACCAATGGAGGCACCTCCTATGCCCCAGGAGTGACCACGAGGGAAGGATACTGTGAGCACAGGCTCACGGCCTCCCAGTGGAGCATCCGCCTCGTGGACTGGCCCCGTGCCTCACGCGGGTGTTTGGCGCGGGGGGATCGAGCGGACCAAGGACCTCCGGAGGTCACTCCCCTGGAGGTTTCGCCGCCGCAGCCGAAGGGATCCTGAGGAACCAGGGTTAGGAAAGGATGCGACATGCGGAGAACCACAAAGATAAGGCACTTACTCATCTATGGCTATGTACTTTCTCTGTTTCAGGGGCCGGTAGGCGTCACCGCTGCAGCTCCAGAGCCCTTTTCTCTTGTGGAGTGCTAGAAGGTTCAGACGAAGCGATCTGAGGGTCGAAGCATGACCCTTGGCGGCTGGGCCGCATACCGCCACCTCAGGAGCACTAGCCGGGGCTTCAGGGGCAGCTTCCTCAGGAGCATTGGACCGCACCTACTCACCAGCAGCCTTCTCAGGAGCGTCGGGCCGCACCTACTTACAAGTAGCCTCCTCAGGAGTGTCGGGCCGCACCTCCTCACCAGCAGCCTTCTCAGGAGCGTCGGGCCGCACCTGCTCACCAGCAGCCTTTTCAGGAGCGTCGGGCCGCACCTGCTTACCAGCGGCCTCCTCGGGAGCGCTCGCCAGAACTTTAGGAGCGGCTACCTCGGGAGCTCCTGACAACATCCGCTCCCCAGCGGTCGCCCCAGGAGTACCCGGTGGCGTTCGCCCCCCTCCATCCACATCTGGGGTGCGCGCCACAGGGTCGGCGAGCACACGGGCCACAAAGATGGGATTCTTGCGAGGCCCTTCAAGGCCCTCCGGGCATAGCCCCCACTCGTCAAAGAGGGGCATCTGCTTCACGAAGTCCTCTTTGTTCGAGCAGTGGTACAAGAGGCAGCCTTCCTCCGGAAGCGCGGCAGGTGCTGGATCGCCCGTTAGGAGCTCGAGTATCGCGCGCAACGTCTTGGAAAGGAGTGAAGGCACCTGGAGCCTCATGGGGTCCTTGGGGCCAATGAAGGCCCACATTGGGCGAGAATGGCGCTGGAGCGGGGCGCTGCGCCGCTGGACGAACTCCCTCACCAGCATCGGCGTCGTCACCTCGACCTTCTTCAACTTGGCCGGCCTAGACCAGACATGGGCGAGCCGATGGTCGACGAGCTTCATGTGCCCCCAGCCGGAGCTGGGTTCCGCCGGCGCTTGCAGGAGCAGGAGCAGGGGGCTGAGCATGGCGGCGTCCACATACACCCACTGCTTCCGGAACCCCTGCACATCCAAGCGAAGCGTGAAGTCAATGCCTGAGCCAGCTGTCGCTACCACGGCCTGGAATGCCACGCATCCCACGCTCTGGCGGTCGTCGACCAGGTGGAGCGAGAAGAAATGGCGGAACAAGGCAACAGATGGGGCAATGCCCACCATAGCCTCGCACAGGAAGGCGAAGGCGGCAAGGAGGATGATGGACCGGGGGTCCAGATGCAGTGCTTGGATCTGGTAATGCGAAATTATGGCATTGAAGAAATCAGAGAAAGGGGGGACCAAGCCAGCCAGGAGAGCATGAAGATGGATGGGGATCTCGGTGGACTCCATGTCGATCATAGCCCGGGAGGTCGGCCAGACCGTCATCGCCTTCCACTCATTGGAATCGGTGGCAAGGGCTGGCCGGACCTTGTCCAACCCCTCCCGATTGATCACCGTCGACCGATCAACAGCGGGCTCCAAGCCCGGCCGTGATTCGGCGAGAGCGCAAGCCTTTTCCTTCTTCTTCGACCTCGGGGCGATGGAGTCAAGGGAGGATTGGCGCCGGCGCTGAATCTGGGAGAAGAGCCACGAGTTCACATGTAAGAGGGGGAGCCAAGGGCGAACACGGCGGGCAATGATGGCAAAGTTGCATTTGCAATAGGCAACCGTCAAGCCTAGCAGTTATCGAGGCTGCGTGGAGAAGTGGAGTTGCCCACGTCCCATCAAGCGCCACGCGTCGACCGGGCCCGCAGGCGGTTGTGGCCCACGGCGCTCCGCTCTTGCCCTTTGGCTTCGCCTCAAAGCCAAGTCCGAGCACGCCTTGGGCCCGGGGGCTACTGTCGGTGTTCTGGAAACTAGGGTACCCAGACTTGCCTGCCTGCGGCCCACCGTTTGGCTTAGTCGACGGCCTGGTATGTCCCATCTTCAGCACCAAAAATACAAGACCCTCGCGAGGGGGATGACGCCAAGACCTCCAGAAGGAGCAGCCTCCTCAGGCTGGCTCCTGAGGAGTGGAGATTTCTATGCAAGCCCTCACCTCATGAGGTTCGGATGATGCAAGCCATGATGACCAAAGCCAAGCGGGCGCCAGCGGGCGGAAAACAGCAGGTTTCCTCTTTGGTGCTAAAGAGGCAAGCGCAGGCGCAGAGTCCCGAGGAATCAACCAAAGGTTTCCATTCCCATGCTACCACACCAAGAACACCAGGACAGCAGGACGGAGGTCATCGCCGAGCCCACCATGGCATCACGACCTGAAGCTTTGCAAGCGAAGACCACCTTTCGTCAGGATAAGATGTACTAGTTGTCTCCCTTCGAATTTGGCCGTTGTGGGATCCCTTCCTGCCTTCATTTTGGGGAGAGGACCAAGGCCACTATAAATAGAGCCTAGCCACCACCATAGAAGGGGACGGATCATACATTGACCCGCACCCACACCAGCTCACACAAACACAAGAACACACCTCTTGAGGTTGTTCTCCCACTATACTAGTTCATCCTCAGCCCACCTCGAGGCTAATCCACCACAAAGCAGGAGTAGGGTATTACACCGCAAGGTGGCCCGAACCTGGGTAAACTGTTGTGTCCCCTTTCATTCCAGTTCATTGAGCTAGGCCGTGGGATCGACGAGTTGGCATACTGGGGAGGTTAAGTTCTTCGCACGCACCCCAGAGTTCGAATCTATCCAAGGTCTGCGGAGCCCAGAATCCGACACTGCCCTCTTCCCTTTCAGGGGAGGGATCTCCTCCACATCACCGTCATGGGCGACGGAGGCGTGGGTCTCTTCGGACCGGGTGACTGAGGTCTTCCAGGTCCTGCCGCTAGGCTTACCCTTCTGGGACTTCGTCCCTTTTGGGGCCACCACGTGTGGCTCCTCGATCGGTGATACGTCTCCAAAGTGTCAAGCATAATGATTCATTAAAATCTACTCGTCGATACGAGGATGGAAATATTGACTAGTGAGTAAGGTCACTTATTGGGGGGGGGGGCTTCATAGCCGTCCTCGAGGCTGCGGTCCTCCCCTTCCTTGGGGATCTTGTCCTTGGCCAGCTTCATGAGCTTTGTCCACATGGCCGCCAAGGTGGAGAGGAAGAAGGCGGTAAGGGGACCCATGTCCTCGGGCTTTTGCGCCCACATCAGGGTAGCCCGAAGTTGGAGCGGGAGCATGCGGAGTTTGAGCATGACGTTGATGATGTCGACAAGCTCAATCTTCCCTGTGGTGGACCACCATTTGTCCCTTTTGACTAGGGCCTCCACCTCCTTCGGGTTCCCTAGGCGACGTCCTTCTCCTTCCAGGACTTGAGGTTTTTTGGAGGCCCAGCCGAGAAGGCTAGGACCTCGGGCTGGCTCGGGGCGAGTGGGTCGGTGATGTAGAACCACTCCCACTGCCACTCCTTCACCGTTTCGATGAAGGTGCCCTTGAACCACTCGCCCCCTGATTTTTGCTGATCATGGCCCCTCTGCACTCCGCGAGGTCAGAGCCACTGGACTTCGTCTTGATCCTGAGGATCTTCAGCCACAGGCCGAAGTGTGGTTCGCAATGGAGGAAGTCCTCGTAGACCGTGATGAAGGAGGCGAGATGGAGGATGGAGTTCTGGGCGAGATGATGAAAATAAAGCCCGTAGTAGAACATCACCCCACGCACAAAGGGGTGCAATGGGAACCCAAGCTCTTGGACGAGGTGGGGGACGAAAACTACCCGCTCCCTGGCATTGGAAGCAGGCATTTCCTGGCTAGCGGCGGGAGCGCAGGCAGTGACGTCGGTGGTCAGATATCCCGCGTTGCGCAGCTCCTAGATGGTGCCATCTATTATGATGGAACCACCCCAGTGCCCTTGGATGGTCTCGGCCATGGCTGGCAAAGGAGGATGGACTCGGTGAAGGAAAAGGATGCGGGATCAGATCGGTGTGTTGGAGCTAGCGAAGCAGTGGATGGGGAGAATGGGAGTGTCGTCAGTTGTGATGTCCTCCATTTTTCAATTATAGACCTGCGTAAGGCCAAGTATCCCCCTTGCCTTGTTGATAAACTCACCAGTCCCATCTAAGATGTCGTTGAGCATATGGGGGGAAATAAAATCTTGATGATATCCCTGAGAAAGCGGGCACGATCTCTGCCTCGAAGGGACGTACTAGTGAAAAGTTTGCCTCGGGCCGCGATTTGAGGGGAGCAGTAACTGCTCGACCTGTCGTGCGGTGAGTCATTTAGATAAAGTTTATGTGGAATGATGACCCACAAGTACAGGGGATCAATCGTAGTCCTTTCGATAAGTAAGAGTGTTGAACCCAACGAGGAGCAGAAGGAAATGACAAGTGGTTTTCAGCAAGGTAATTTTCTGCAAGCACTGAAATCGTCGGTAACAAGTAGTTTGATAGCAAGATAATTTGTAACAAGTAGGTAACGGTAATGGTAAATAAAGTGCAGCAAGGTAGCCCAATCCTTTTGTGGCAAAGGACAGGCCAAAACGGTCTCTTATGATAAGCAAAGCGTTCTTGAGGGCACACGGGAATTTCATCTAGTCACTTTCATCATGTTGGTTCGATTTGTGTTCACTACTTTGATAATTTGATACGTGGTTGGACCAGTGCTTAGGTGTTGTTCTTACTTGAACAAGCCTCCTACTTATGATTAACACCCTCACAAGCATCCGCAACTACGAGAAAAGTATTAAGATAAAATCTAACCATAGCATTAAACTTTTGGATCCAAATCGGTCCCTTACGGAATAGCGCATCAACTAGGGTTTAAGCTTCTGTCACTCTAGCAACCCGTCATCTAATAACTACTCCACAATGCATTCCCTTAGGCCCAAATATGGTGAAGTGTCATGTATTCAACGTTCACATGACACCACTAAGGGAATCACAACATACATACCATCAAAATATCGAACACATATCAAGTTCACATGATTACTTGCAATAAGATTTCTCCCGTAACCTCAAGAACAAAAGTAACTACTCACAAATGATAATCATGCTCAAGATCAGAGGGGTATTAAATAGAATAATGGATCTAAACGTATAATCTACCACCAATTAAACCATATAATAATCAACTACAAGATGTAATCAACACTACTAGTCACCCACAAGCACCCATCTAAGATTTCGGTGCAAAGATTGAACACAAGAGATCAACTAGGATTTGAGAGGAGATGGTGCTGTTGAAGATGTTGATGGAGATTGCCCTCCCCAAGATGGGAGAGTTTTTGGTGGTGATGATGACGATGATTTCCCCCTCCAGGAGGGATGTTCCCCCGGCGGAATCGCTCCATCGGAGGGCAAAAGTGCTCATGCCCAAGTTCCGCCTCGAGACGGCGACGCTTCGTCCCGAAAGTCCTCCCCTTATTTTTTTCTCGGTCAAAATGACTTATACACCAGAAGAGGGGCACCGGAGGTGGGCCGAGGAGGGCACAACCCACCAGGGCGCGCCTAGGCTCCCTGGCGCGCCCAGGTGGGTTGTGCCCACCTGGTGTGCCCCCTCTGGTGGTTATTTGCTCCAATATTCCTCATATATTCCAAAACAATTCTCCGTAAATTTCAGCTCATTTGGAGATATGCAGAATAGGTAACTCTGACATAGCTTTTCCAGGTCCACAATTCCAGCTGCCGGTATTCTCCCTCTTTGCATAAACCTTGCATATTATGTGAGAAAAGGCATTGGAATTACTCCAAAAAGCATTATTATGCATAAAAACATAGAAAATAACAGTAGGTAAACATGATGCAAAATGGACGTATCAACTCCCCCAAGCTTAGACCTCGCTTGTCCTCAAGCGAAAAACCGATATCGAAAAACATGTCCACATGCTTAGAGAGAGAGAGGTGTTGATAAAAACAAAATACGGTCATAGAAGCATCATGTATATTATTATAACAGCAACAAACTTTATTATAGAACTCTTATCACATAAATTTTATCATAAACTTCTCATGAACAGGTAATAATTCATCACAACATGGAAGTATAAAGCATAAACTCAATTGAAAACCAACAAACTATGTTCTCAGTCAACTTTGGAACTACAATTCACCATGTTTTCAGGAAGGGTCTCGGATCAGAGCCTTTTGGCAAGTCCACATACTCAACCATCATGTAGTCTTCTATGGTTGCTAACACTCACCGCATACCCATGAGCAAAAAGTTTCAACCAGACACATAGGAAAATAGGGGCTTATAGTTTTGCCTCCCAACACATTCACCTTAAGGGTGATGTCAACAATAATTACTCATGCCCACACATATTGAACTGGATATATGTGCCTAGATCTTTCCTCATCAAATGATGCTTGCAAAAGAGAAAATAAAAAGAAATAGGGAAGAATACTTTGACTCTTGCATAAAAGTAAACACATAAAAGTAAAAGATAGGCCCTTCGCAGAGGGAAGCAGAGGTTGCCATGCGCTTATTGGTTGTATGCTCAATCTCTTAGTGCAAAAGAATGTCACGTTATATTGCCCCTTGTGATAGTAACCTTTATTATGCAGTCTGTCGCATTTATTATTTTGCCATCACAAGTTCATACAACACTCAATTTTCCCTTACACTAAATGATCTAACACATCTAACACATTTAGAAGCAATTTGTATTGCCTTATTGCACCGATGACAACTTACTTGAAAAATCTTACTCAATCCATAGGTAGGTATGGTGGACTCTCAAAGCAAGATTTGGGTTTAAGGGTTTTGGATGCACAAGTAGTATCTCTACTTACTGCGGAATTTTTTGCTAGAAAAGATAGGGGCAAGCACCACATGTTAAAGGATCTATGACAATATAACTTCTATGTGAATATGAACAAACTTAAATCATTACATTGTCTTCCTTGTCCAACGTCAACAATTTTGGCATATAATATTTTGATGGGGGCTCACAATCATAAAAGATGTCCAAGATAGTATATTTGCATGTGAATCTTCTCTTCCCTTATTAATTCATTCATGAATTGCATCGCTGACCAATGCTATGTTTGTCAATCTCCAATAGATTTTACTACTTATAGTCTTCCTTATGTGATGTCATTACTTACCATAAGATTAGCATATGATCTTTGTCATTTATCTTCCATTCTTTTTATTGGAACATGAAAGTAAACAAAGAAAAACTCAAACTAAACTTCATTATATATCTCGCACACGATTACAAGGATAGATAGATCACTAAGCAAACACTCGAAGAAAGATCGAACTAAATTTGTATTCAACTAAATCAAAAGATAACTAAGGATCGAACTAAGATAAGTGAAGGCAAAAGATAGTGATGGTGATACGATACAGAGGCACGTCCCCCAAGCTGCACAAGCCAAGGGGAGTGCCCATACCCGATACTCAAGTCCCCGCCAGATCCACACCATAGCCTCACAACGCCCTGCCCACGCCAAGTCCCGCGCCTCCGCTTCCCCTGCATCGCTCCCTACTGCCCTGCATCGAGCAGAGATGCTGCTCGCTCGAGCCGTTGGCCTGCCTTGCCTCCTCTTCCATGCCCCAAGCCTAGCATCTGCTGCCCTGAGAGGCCCAGTGGTGAGCTCCACCTACTATGCCCAACCCTGGGCGCCAAACTCTATTCGGCGCCCAATGGACTGCGAATTTGCCTAATTATCCAGAGAAAACCTGTTTTACAAAAAAACATCATTGTTCATGCATTTAATATCTCACCAACCGTGCATCGGATTAAATTGTTTTATATATGCAAAATGCTTAGAATTTGGTCTTGTTTCATAATATCCCACTTTCATCCTTGTTAAAAATGTTTAAAATTTTTGTTTGCATTTAATTTGCATAAATGACATGTTAAAATGGTTTGTTTCCTAACTAAATAACCATAGCTCCGAATTAAACAAACTTTATATGTAAATGGGGTAGAAAATGCATAGATTAACATGGTGCACTTATTGTGCATGTTTAACAACTGTAAAATGTGATTTAGGACAGAATAGTACCAAATTCAAAATATGCATATGAGGATTTTCCGGAATTGTTGTTTGTTGTTCCCGGCCTCATTTAAACTTGACTAGCTAGGTAGTTCCATTCTTCTTCACCTCTTGCCATGTTAACCAACATTTAATCTTGTCTTGTACATAAACGGGAGTGAACTAAATGATTGAATGTGGTGTTTTGTCAATATGCAACTCGTTACATATTGAGCTCCACTTAACTTGTAGTATTGTTTATTGTACTTTGCCATGCCATGCCTATTTAAACCGGACATGCATCAGACATATTGTGCATCATGCCATGGTTATGATGTGTGTGTTTACCATGTTGTTTGGTTCTTTCTGGTTGTGATTCTTCTCGATAGTTCCCGGTTTCGTTGCGTTTGTGAGGATTCGTTCGAGTATTCCCGTTCGTCTTCTTCATGGATTTGATCTTCTTCCTAGCGGGATTTCAGGCAAGATGATCATTACCCTGGATACCACTACTATCTTTGATTTGCTAGTTTCTCGATGCTATCGCTATGTCGCGCTACCTACCACTTGTTTATCAAGCCTCCCAATATGCCATGATAAGCCTCAAACCTTTTCCACCTTCCCCCCAAACCATTGTTTCGCTATGTTACCGCTTTGCTCAGCCCCTCTTATAGCGTTGCTAGTTGCAGGTGCAATTGCAGGTTGTTCCATGTTGGGACATGGATATCATGGGATATCACAATATCTCTTATTTAATTAATGCATCTATATACTTGGTAAAGGGTGGAAGGCTTAGCCTTTTACCAGGTGTTTTGTTCCACTCTTGCCGCCCTAGTTTCTGTCATACCGGTGTTATGTTCCTTGATTTTGCGTTCCTAACACGGTCAGGGTTTATGGGCCCCCTCGACAGTTCACTTTGAATAAAACTCTTCCAGCAAGGTCCAACATTGGTTTTACCATTTGCCTACTAACAACTAAAACTTGCATAGGGACTTACCGGTACCCGAGCATAATTAATCAACAAACCGGCCAGTGCTCCTCATCAGTGTTGGTCCACCTACCTAGCAGTCGGCGGTGCCGCCTCAGGGAAACTCGGTTGTATTTTTGCTATCGTCCACTTTGCATAGACGGTGTTGTCCTGAGAACGAGATACGCGCGGCTCTTATCGGGGTGACGACACACCGAGTGGTCTTGCTGGTTTTGTTTTACCATTGTCAAAATATCTTGTGAACCGGGATTTCGAGCTTGATGGGGTGATTCCGGAATGGAGGATTTTCCTCTGCAGATCGTGAGAGTTTGTGATGGACTAAGTTGGGACACCCCTACAGGGTTAAATCTTTCGAAAGCCGTGCCCGCGGTTATGTGGCAGATTGGATTTTATAATATCCGGTTGTAGAGAACTTGACACCAGATCCAAAATAAAATACACCAACCATGTGTGTAACTGTGACCATCTCTTTTCGAATGAGTTCGAGAAGAGAGCACGGTGGGTTATGTTTGACTCGTAAGCAGTTCAGGATCACTTCTTGATCATTACTAGTTTGCGACTGTTGTGCGTAGTTTCTCTTCTTATTCTTGTACTTGTAAGTTAGCCACCATACAAATGCTTAGTGCTTGTTGCAACCTCACCACTTATCCATTCCATACCCATTAAGCTTTGCTAGTCTTGATATCCATGGTAATGGGATTGCTGAGTCCTCGTGACTCACAGATTACTACAGCAGTAGATGCAGGTACAGGTAATGTGATGATCTAACGGGAGAGCGATGCTTGCTTGTTTTGGAGTTCTTCTGCTTCTTCTTCTTCGATCAAGGGATAGGTTCCGGGTCAGGAGCCTGGGATTAGCAGGGTGGATGTCGTTCTTCTTTTTTGTTTGGTTTCATTCATAGTCGGATCCTGCTCTTCTGTATGATGATTTTTATGTATTCATGTATTCATGTTGTAGTTGGTGGCGAGTGTAAGCCATTATCTTGTATTCTCATCTATTCAGTACATGGTATGTTATAATGATATCCACCTTGCTATGCGCTCGAAATGCGGTTGTGCCCCAATCATGAGTTCATCACGTGATTGGGATAGAATCGCATCTTGGGCGCTACATTTAGAATCAACAATATAAGATCTAAATTTATCACAAGCAAATACAACTGCTAAAAATTCATTTTCAGTAGTAGCATAGTTTTGTTGAGCATTGTCTACAGTTTTACTAGCATAATGGATAACATTTAATTTCTTCTCAACTCTTTGTCCTAGAACAGCACCAACAACATAATCACTAGCATCACACATAATTTCAAAAGGCAAGTTCCAATCAGGTGATTGAATAATAGGTGTGGTAGTTAAGGCTTCCTTAAGTGCTTCAAAGGCTTCTACACAATCATCATCAAATACAAATGGAACATCCTTTTGTAAAAGATTTGTAAGAGGCCTAGAAATTTTAGAGAAGTCTTTAATAAACCTCCTATAGAAACCAGCATGACCAAGGAAACTACGAATACCTTTAATATCTTTAGGACATGGCATTTTCTCAATTGCATCAACTTTAGCTTTATCAACCTCAATACCTCGTTTAGAAATTTTATGTCCCAAGACAATACCTTCATTAACCATAAAGTGGCACTTCTCCCAATTCAAGTCAAGATTAGTTTGCTCGCATCTCTGCAAAACTCGATCTAGGTTACTTAAGCAATCATCAGAAGAAGTTCTGTAAATGGAAAAGTCATCCATGAAAACCTCAACAATCTTTTCACAAAAATTAGAGAATATAGCAGTCATACAACTTTGAAAGGTAGCATTTGCATTGGTAAACCAAAAGGCATACGTCTATAAGCATAAGTTCCAAAAGGACAAGTAAAGGTGGTTTTCTCTTGATCAGGTTGTGAAACAGGTATTTGAGAAAAAAGAGAATATCCACCAAGAAAGAAAAAGTGTGTGTGCTTAGATAATATTTTTAGCATTTGACCAATAAAAGGCAAAGGGTAATGATCTTTTCTAGTTGCTTTAATTAATTTTCTAAAATCAATTACCATTCTATAGCCAATGACAATTCTTTGTGGAATGAGTTCATTTTTATCATTAGGAACAACGGTAATATCTCCCTTCTTAGGGACATAATGAACGGGACATACCCATCTACTATCAGCTATGGGATAGATTATACCTGCTTCCAAAAGCTTTAATATTTCAGTTCTTACCACTTCTTTCATTTTAGGATTCAAACGTCGTTGGTGATCAACAACAGGGTTAGCATCAGGTTCCATATTAATCTTGTCCTGACGTAGAGTGGGACTAATGCCCTTAAGATCATTAAGAGTATATCCAATAGCAGCTTGGTGCTTCTTTAGAATTTTCAATAATCTTTCTTCTTCATGTTCTGAAAGGTTAGCACTAATAATAACAGGATATATCTTTTTCTCATCAAGATAAGCATATTTCAAAGTGTCTGGCAATTGTTTTAATTCAAACACAGGATCACCCTTAGGTGGAGGAGGACCTCCTAGAGTTTCAATAGGCAAATTGTGTTTAAGCAGAGGTCGTAGTTCAAAGAATATTTTATCTATTTCATTTCTTTCATGCATATGCATATCATTTTCGTGGTCTAGCAAATATTGTTCTAATGGATCAGTAGGAGGAACGACAATAGAAGCAAGACCAATTATTTCATCTTTACTAGGTAAATCTCTCTTATGATGTTTTCTACTAACTTAGAAAAATTAAACTCATGAGACTCATCACCAAAACTAACACCGGCGTCTTGTTTCTCACAATCTATTTTAGCATTAACGGTGTTCGAGAAAGGTCTACCAAAGATAATGGGACAAAAGTCATCTTGTGGGGAACCAAGAACTAGAAAATCAGTAGGATATTTTATTTTCCCACATAAGGCTTGAACATCTCTAACAATCCCAAGTGGTGTGATGGTGTCTCTATTAGCAAGTTTAATAGTAACATCTATGTCTTCTATTTCAGCGGGTGCTATATCATTCATAATTTCTTGGTATAAGGTAAAAGGAATAGCACTCACGCTAGCACCTAAATCACATAAACCATGATAACAGTAATCTCCTATTTTGACTGAGACAATAGGCATGCCAACCACATGTCTATGTTTATCTTTTTCATCGGGTTTAGCAATTCTAGCAGCTTCATCACAGAAGTAAATAACATGTCCATCTATATTTTCTACCAAGAGATCTTTAACAATAGCAACTCTAGGTTCTACTTTGATTTTTTCAGCAGGTTTAGGTGCTCTAATATTAGTTTTATTGACCACGGTTGAAACCTTAGCATGTTCCTTTATCCCAACAGGGAAAGGTGGTTTTTTAATATAAGCAGTAGGAACAACTAGGTCAACATTGTAAATGATAGTTTCATCTTTAACCACAACCGGTTCTTTAATTTCTTATTTAATAGGTGGATGATATTTAAACCACTTCTCCTTTAGGAGATCAACATGAGTAGCAAATGATTCACAGAAAGAGGCTACTATCTCAGAGTCAAGTTCATATTTAGTGCTAAACTTGTGAAAAGCATCTGTATTCATAAAAAATTTAACACAACCAAGCGTAAGCTTAATACCTGACTCTTTAACTTCGTCGAGTTCCCAATCTTTAGAGTTGCGTTTAATTCTTTGTAAAAGATCCCACTTGAATTCAATAGTCTTCTTCATAAAGGAACCAGTACAAGAAGTATCGAGCATGGATTGATCATCACGAGAAAGCCGAGCGTAAAAATTTTGAATGATAATTTCTTTTGCGAGCACATGATTGGGGCATGAATATAACATTGACTTTACCTTCTCCCAAGCCAGAGTGATACTTTCTCCTTCACAAGGCCAAAAATTATATATATAAAATTCTGATCACGATGAACTAGATGCATAGGATAATTTTTTGGTGAAATTCCAATTTCACTCAATTCCAGTTCCATGATCCAATATCATCGCATAACCTATACCATGCCAATGCTTTTCCCCTCAAAGATAAAGGGAAAACCTTCTTTTTAGCTTCATCTCCGGGTAAACCCGTAAGCTTAAATAATCCACAAATTTCATCTACATATATCAAGTGCAAATAGGATGTTCGGTTCCATCTCCTGCATAAGGATTAGCTAGCAGTTGTTCTATAATACCCGAAGGAATTCATAACCAATATTTTCAGTAGGTGCAGTAGGTTGAGGGGCAACTAATTCTGGTTCTGGTCGAGGTGAAGATACCCCGAAAAACCCCCTCAAAAGATTGTTCTCCATAGTAACAAGTGACAATAAATTTTAGCACGTACTAATAATTTTTCCTTACCAAGAGCGCTTCACTCCCCGGCAACGGCACCAGAAAAGAGCCTTGATGACCCACAAGTATAGGGGATCCATCGTAGTCCTTTCGATAAGTAAGAGTGCCTAACCCAACGAGGAGTAGAAGGAAATGACAAGTAGCAAGGTAATTTTCTGCAAGCACTGAAATTGTCGGTAAAAGGTAGTTTGATAGCAAGATAATTTGTAACCAGTAAGTAACGGTAACGGTAAATAAAATGCAGCAAGGTAGCCCAATCCTTTTGTGGCAAAGGACAGTCCAAAATGGTCTTTTATGATAAGCAAAGCGTTCTTGAGGGTACACGGGAATTTCATCTAGTCACTTTCATCATGTTTGTTCGATTTGTGTTCGCTACTTTGATAATTTGATATGTGGGTGGACCAGTGCTTAGGTGTTGTTCTTACTTGAACAAGCCTCCTACTTATGATTAACCCCCTCACAAGCATCCGCAACTATGAGAAAAGTATTAAGATAAAATATAACCATAGCATTAAACTTTTGGATCAAAATCGGTCCCTTACGGAATAGCGCATAAACTAGGGTTTAAGCTTCTGTCACTCTAGCACCCCATCGTCTAATAACTACTCCACAATGCATTCCCTTAGGCCGAAATATGGTTCAGTGTCATGTAGTCGACGTTCACATGACATCACTAAGGGAATCACAACATACATACCATCAAAATATCAAACACATATCAAGTTCACATGATTACTTGCAACAAGATTTCTCCCGTGACCTCAAGAACAAAATTACCTACTCACAAATGATAATCATGCTCAAAATCAGAGGGGTATTAAATAGCATAATGGATCTGAACATATAATCTTCCACCAAATAAACCATATAATAATCAACTACAAGATGTAATCAACACTACTAGTCACTCACAAGCACCAATCTAAGGTTCCGACGCAAAGATTGAACGCTAGAGATGAACTAGGGTTTGGGAGGAGATGTGTTGTTGAAGATGTTGATGGAGATTGCACTCCCCAAGATGGGAGAGTTGTTGGTGATGATGATGATGATGATTTCCACCTTCGTGAGGGAAGTTCCCCCAGAGGAATCGCTCTGCCGGAGGGCAACAGTGCTCCTGCCCAAGTTCCACCCCGAGACGGCGGCCTTTCGTCCCAAAAGTGCTCCCCTTATTTTTTCAAAGTCAAAATACCTTATATACCAGAAGAGGGGCACCGGAGGTAGGCCGAGGAGGGCACAACCCACCAGGGCGCGCCTGGGCTCCCTAGCGCCCAGGTGGGTTGTGCCCACCTGGTGGGCCCCCTCTGGTGGTTATTTGCTCCAATATTCCTCGTATATTCCAAAACAATTCTCCGTAAATTTTCAGCTCATTTGGAGATGTGCAGAATAGGTAACTCTGACGTAGCTTTTCCAGGTCCAGAATTCCAGCTACCGGTATTCTCCCTATTTACATAAACCTTGCATATTATGAGAGAAAATGCATTATAATTACTCCAAAAAGCATTCTTATGCAATAAAAACATAGTAAATAACAGTAGGTAGACATGATGCAAAATGGACGTATCATGGAACCATTCACACCGACACTACAAAAAAAGACACATCCGTGACATTTTGGGCCAAACAAATTTTTTTCTGTCATGCTTATGACACTTCTATGACGATAATTGTGACAAAACCCGGTATCATCATAGATGTGGTGGGCTCCTACTTCTATGACAAAAAATCATGACAGAAAATGAGCTTTTCGTCCTGGGCGAGCCGGAGATGTAGCTGCATGACATTCTTTGGGCCGTCCATGACGGAAAAAAACATGGTAGAAGCAAGGGCGAGGAAAATATCGGGGAGTTCCCGGTTACAGGGGGTGCTCGGGGCCGTGTGATGCACGGAGGGATTGCACGATTCTCTCGTACACGTACGCGTGTGGGTGCGAGGCGTTGTGCTCTAACTGAACCCGAGCGAGGCGCTCGCCTACTGAAACCGAGTGATTGCACTGCAGGCTACGCGTTACTAAACCCGAGCGATCAATCGATCTGGCTGTTAACTGAACTCGATCGAGCGATTCCTTCGCTACTGCTGCTAACTGAAGCCGATCGAACCTACTGCCTCTTGATGAACAGTTAGCGTTGTTGGGGTTGGATGAACAGTTCCCGGTGGGGGTTGGATGAACAGAACCCCGTGGTAGTAGCTAGAGGCCGTTGCCGCTGGATGAACAGGACCCCGATCGAGCCGGTTGGGGTGGATGAACAGGACCCCATGGAGGGCTGGTTCAACAGTAGTCGGTGGAGGGCTAGATGAACAGTAGCCTGTGGAGGGGTGGTTGAACAGTAGCTGGTGGAGGCTGGATGAACAGGAGCCCGTGGATGAACAGTAGCTGGTGGAGGCAGGAGGGAGACGCCATGGATGAACTGTCGCAGGTGGAGGCTCGAGGAGGTCGACGGTGGATGAGCAGTAGCCCGTGATGGCTGGAGCGAGTCAGTAGATGGTGGATGAACAGTAGCCCGTGGAGTCCCGTTTTGCGTATGCCACACCCCTCCCTCCCGATGAACATGACCCCATTTCGAAAGTAGGAGGTCGAAGAGAAGTCTGTTTCCTCCGTTTTGCGGTACGCCACACCCCTCCCAACCAACAGGACCCCGTTTCGACCATAGGAGGTCGAAGAGAAGTTTGTTTCCTCCATTTTGCAGTACGCCAGACCCCTCCCGGTGAACAGGATCCCGTTTTGACCGTAGGCGGTCGAACATAAGGACGTTTCCTTCGTTCTGTGGTACGCCAGGCCTCGTTTCAGCTGTTCCGTCCAAGCCGGTTGGCTCCCGATGAACAGGATGCATTCCATTGCCTCCCGATGAACAAGACGACGCAGTTTCTCCGTTCTAACCCAGCCGGTCGGCTGCTGATGAACAGGGCGCCGTCGCTGCTCTCCGCTGCCTCTCCATGTACAAGAGCCCTGGCTGTACGAATGTGCGAGTAGCGTTCGAGACCCCGCCTGTATGTACGTACATGGTCTTATTTAATTTCTTGTACCCTGGCTGTACGTACGTGTACACGATATTGACAGGACTGCGTGACATGCTACGTCTGTGCCTCTACTATGACATGTGCCCTTCCTTACTCGGCCACGGTTCATCGCTGCAGCCTGCAGATAGACCGATCGACCAATATGTACGTACACGCTCACGACCAGACAGACAACCCTACGTACAGTTCGACCAGGTGGGTCCCAGCTGTCAACAAGGTAAGGAGGCACTTCCTTACGTGCGAAGATATAGCTGGTGGGTCCCAGCTGTCAGGGGGAGAATCATATTGTTTGCCCGTAATATGGACGCACTTCCTTGCGTGCGAAGATGTAGATGGTGGGTCCCATCAGTCAGGGGGAAACATTTTTTTGCAAAATACGGTGGCCTGTTCGGTGGGTCCCTGCTGTCAGGTGGAGGAATCATTAATTTGAGTGTAATAAGGAGGCACTTACTTGCTGCGGCCGTGGACCCAGTTGTCAGCCTCTCCACGTACAGTACTCTTCCAATGGAAGTCTATTCCTTGACCACATTGACCACGCCACACCGAGAGCACCGAGGTGGTGGACGACGGCGAGGCCTAGGAAGGGGACGACGCGGAGTCGGGGAAGATGCAGTAGTGGATGCCCACGCGGAGAGGAGTACGAGGGTTGACTGGTTCAGCTGTGATGTGAGGCTGTCGTCGCCGCAGAATAACAGGGGTTCTAGGTGAGTAGAGGGATGGCCTGGCCAAAGGTTGGAGTAGGGTGGGGCGGTCAGGCCTACGCGGAAGCAGAGCCAGCCACGGGAGGCAGGAACAGGCGGCACGACCGGCGCTGGTTTGGGCGGCTAGAGCAAGAAGACCAGAGGTTGAAGAAGCACTACGGCCGTTGGATGGACATCGTACGGTCACTGGAGCTAGAATCGTTCATATTGAATAAGTTGAAAAAGCCCTCCGTCCGCGTCAGTAGGCTCACAAGTCAGCCTCCCACTATGGTGGGTCCCAGCTAGCAGGGGTTCTATTCTTTTTTTGTGCATAATAAGGAGGCACTTCCTTGTGTGCGAAGATATAACTGGTGGGTCCGAGCTATCAGCGGGGAACATTTCTTTCGAGAAATACAGAGGCCCTTCCGGTGGGTCCCGACTGTCAGGTGGTGGAATCATTATTTTGTGCATAATAAGGAGGAATTTCCTTGCGTGCGGCTGTGGACCCAGCGATCAGCCTCTCCACGTACAGTCCACTTCCGATGGATGTTGTTCGTTGACCATGTTGACCATGCCGCGCCGAGAGCACCAGGGCGGTGGACGACGGCGAGGCCTAGGAAGGGAAAGACATGGAGCCAGGGAAGACTCGGCAGTTGTTTCCCACGTGCAGGGGAGTACGAGGATTTACTAGTTCGTCTGCCATCGCCGGAGAATAACAGCAGGTGTGGATGAGTAGAGGGATGGCTAGGCCAGCGATGGGAGTACGGTGGGGCGGTGAGGCCTGTGCGGCAGCACAGCCGGCCGCGGGAGGAGGGAGTAGGCAGTCCCACCGGCGCTTGTTTGAGCGGCTGGAGCTGGAAGAGCGGAGATTGAAGAAGCACGACGGTCGTTGGATGGACATCCCACAGTCACTGCTCCCGTGTGTTGACTAAGTTGACACGGCGTTGCGTGTGCGTCAACCTTTTTTTAGGAAAGAGTATGCGTCAACCTATAGTAGGCACACAAGTCAGCCTCAAATGTGTGGAAAACAGCATACAACCCATCTGCCATTATTTCTAATAAATTACAGCCCATTTTCTAATTCTTAAGGATTTTTTTGGAGCCCATCTTCTTTTTGTTAGCACTACAGCCCATATTGTGGCCACGGTTAAAAATTATATGAAATTTTGCATATTTCGGTGTGGTCAACCGTTTTGAATCCCGAAATTTTGAGTCACATTCAAACTAATTTGAAAAATAAATTTATATAAATATAAAATCCAAATAATTGTCCAAGCATAAAAATCAATGGAATTTAAAGTCTTGAAATGAAAAAAATTTGAAACTAATTCCCGGTTTGATCTGTTTTAAAAATGTACAGCCCATTTCTCATTACTGATAGCCCATTTTCTGGGCAAGCCGAATGGAACTCTCCTTGTCTTGAAAGATTTGCAGCCTAGCAGGGCTGACAAAGCAAGTAGGCCTCGTTTGGGTATTTCTTTAAAAAAAGTAAAACTGGGCTATCCATTTTCAGCAAGAAAAAAACACAACTGGGCTCATGATGTGGTAAACATAAATAAAACCCTGGCTAGACAGGCCACAGCCCCCGCACACCCCGTTGTTACTCTGATCCGTCTCTAAAACTAGTACAAATAACAACAGCTTGTTCCTCAAAAAAAGTAAATAACAACTGCGCGACCTGCTAGGTCCCTGGTGTCAACCATTCGTTGTGTAATTCTCTCATTAATTGACTACATTGACAATGGCGTGAGCCCCACATGTCCAACCATTAGGAGGAACCATTTTTTCGGGCTTGTAATAACGAGGCACTTGCTTGCGTACTGCCATGACCCTGGTGGGTCCCTACCGTCATCCTCTCCACGTACAGTCATCTCCTTGTTCCTCTTGGTTGTTGACGGCGTTGACAACGCAAGAGGGCGGCGCACTACACACGGCGAGCGAACCAAGGCGGAGGACGACGGCGAGGCCTCGGACGGAACGAACAGGATCCACGGAAGATGCGCCGGTCCGGTCGTAGGAGGAGGGTAGTATGAGGGTTGACTGGTTCGGGTGCGGGTGTGTGTTGGGGCTGACATCGCTAGAGAATAACAGGACGTGTGGGGGAATAGAGGGAGGGACTGGCCAATGTTGGAGGGTACATGAAAGTGTAACTAATCTGTGGGTGGTTTTGGTAATTCATAACAACATATAGCTCATTGAACTAATATCCATTTAAGATTAATGTTTTAGAAAGTTCAATGATTGGTATGGCATGGACTAGAGATATGGACCCCTAACAATGCTAAGGACACATATTGGCAAAAGCTCAAGACTCTACATTTTCATTTTAGTGATCCAAGATCACATTGAGTCCATAGGAAAAGCCAATACTATTAAAAGGGGATGAGGTGTTGCTTAATGGCTTGCTTGCTCAAAATGCTTAGTGATATGCTCCAAAAGACCTCAACCACTTACTAATTTCCACATATGTCCTAAACCTAAAGTCAAACTCGGCCCCACCGATTTGATCTATCCGGCGCCACCGAGTTCACTTGACATAGCCATAGCCAGAAACCCTAATCAGTTCGGTCTCACCGATAGGGATCTCGGTCTCACCGAGATGGGATTGCAAACTCTCTATTTCCCTCCGTGACGTTTCGGTCTAACCAAGATGAGCGATCGGTCCCACCGAGTTGGCAATGCAAAATCTCTGTTTCCTTTTCATAACGTTTCGCTCTCACCGAAATGAGCGGTCGGTCCCACCGAGTTTGCCTGGCCAAGTCTATGTTTGCTTATTACTAAAATCGATCTCACCGAGTTCATGTGATCGGTC
Organism: Aegilops tauschii subsp. strangulata; assembly: GCF_002575655.3. Classification (NCBI taxonomy): domain Eukaryota; kingdom Viridiplantae; phylum Streptophyta; class Magnoliopsida; order Poales; family Poaceae; genus Aegilops; species Aegilops tauschii. Next base: position 285,388,624 of record NC_053036.3, read on the forward strand.
TCACCGAGATGAGGTTTCGCCCTAACCCTAGCGCATCGGTCTCACCGAGTTGGTATTGTCGGTCCCACCGAAAAGCCTAATGTTCAAATTTTGAACCAGGTCGGTCTCACCGAGTTTCACTATTCGGTCCCACCGAGTTTGGTAAATTGTGTGTAACGGTTAGATTTTCTGTGGAGGCTATATATACCCCTCCGCCCTCCTTTCCATTTCTGAGAGAGCCATCAAAACGTGCCTACACTTCCACTACTCATTTTCTGAGAGAGAACCGCCTACTCATGTGTTGAGACCAAGACATTCCAATCCAACCACAAGAATCTTGATCTCTAGCCTTCCCCAAGTTGCTTTCCACTCAATTCATCTTTCCACCATATCCAAATCTGTGAGAGAGAGTTGAGTGTTGGGGAGACTATCATTTGAAGCACAAGAGCAAGGAGTTAATCATCAACACACCATCTATTACCTTTTGGAGAGTGGTGTCTCCTAGATTGGTTAGGTGTCACTTGGGAGCCTCCGTCAGGATTGTGGAGCTGAACCAAGGAGTTTGTAAGGGCAGGGAGAGTGCCTACTTCATGGAGATCAACCCAAGTGAGGCAAGTCCTTCGTGGGCGATGGCCATGGTGGGGTAGACAAGGTTGATTTTTCATGGACCCTTCTCGGGTGGCGCCCTCCGTGGATTCGTGCAACCTTTGCCCTTTGTGGGTTGAAGTCTCCATCAACGTGGATGTACAATAGCACCACCTATCAGAACCACGCCAAAAATCTCCGTGTCTACATTGTGTTTGCTCCCTCCAAACTCCTCCCCTTTACCTTCATATGCAATGATTTACATTCCGCTGCTATACTCTTAGAATTGCATGTTTAGGTTGATTGTTTGACTTGTGTTATGTTGCTAAAATCTGCCAAGACATAAAATTGGGAAAAGGCTAGATTTTTATTTGGTCAAGTAGTCTAATCACCCCCCCCCTCTAGACATACTTTCGATCCTACCATACAGTAGGGCGATGGAGGCGCAGCCAGCCGTGGGAGGCGGGAGCAGGCGGAACCGATGGGGTGGTTTGGTTTCGGCGGCTGGAGAAGAAGACAAGAGATAGAAGATACACGACAGATGTTGGATGTCAATCCAACGGCCGGTAGATAGAATCATTTGTTGACTAGCTAGTAAGTCGACACCACCTTGGATAGGCTTTTTCCTCGTGGGTCCCAAATGTCAGAATCCAAATCTGTCACGGTCATGCATCCTTTCTTATGAAAATTTACAGCCCATTTGGTGTGCTAGTTCAAAATAAGTTTGTGGGTGCTCGTGGGGGCTAATCACTTGGGTTCTGTAATGCACAGTGAGCTCAAGCAGCCGGCGAGAGTGATGTTATTTCCCTTGGTTGGGATTTGTTACAATATTTCACTCTTAATTAAACAAATGGCAAGCCGTTTGCCTTGTTTCAAATAAAACATGACAGTCACAGCCGAGTTCAAAAGGGCAACAACATCTAACTCCAGCTTACAAACTATACAAAAGCACGAGGGTTAATTGTTCATCAGGTTTAGACAAAACCCAGATTGAAAAGGGCAACAACATCTAACTCCAGCACTGTTTTTGGCAGTAACAGTCAAATGGATCGGTTAGGTCCATAGAATGAACATCGTGGGTCGTAAAATTGACTAGATTATGACCACAAGATGTTGTAAATAGAAGCCCGGCACGTCCAGAAGCTCTTTTGTCCACCTGAAACTCCTTTTTTTCTCTTCGACATACCCATCCGTCAAAACCATGCTGCTGATAACCTTAAGCCTGATGGACAATAGTAACCTCGCATTCAGCAGGAAGAATGTGACAAATCTAGTGTTTGCATGGTTGCCTACATATCATTCTAGCGTTATTGTCTTCAATCGAATGTCATGAGAAGTGAGATAATCCCGGTGCTTACGAATCCAACGATTGGTTATAACTTTCTTATCCCGTCCTGTTGCCTAAATAGACATGAAGATTGTAAAAAGTTAAGGTCTAAAAAAAGAGTGTCGAAAGAGCAACAGTCGAACGGTTAATTCTAGTACACTATATGCGGGCTTCCAATGTGCGTGAATTATCACCTTTATATACAACTTCTCCAGACATGGAAAGCATTGCAGCAATCCAATAATCTTGTTCAGACCAAAACTATTCATTTGGATATATAAGATCTTGACAGAATCCAGCACCATTGATAGGCTATCCATGGAGAAACCCTTCATTGAGCATAGAACATAATATTAGTACAAAATGTGTACTCCAAGATGATATATAACTTATGCGCAGAAATTTAAAATGTAGCTTGTGGTTACAAGTGTAGACGCCTTTGAAGTGAAGGGGCATCTTGGATGATGAGTTGCCTTCTGTCAAAAGAAATTCCAATTCTTACAAGGTTAGGCGACTTTATATGGAGACAACCGATTCTAACTGTGAAAACAAGCACACTCCAGGGCAGGATAATTGGAGTGGATGATGCTATGCAATGAGGCCTCCGATATACGAACCCGCACAAGTGAAAGTTTTTTGAGAAATGGGAGTCGAAGGTTTAGTACCAGATTGTCCGGTAGGTAGCACAGCGCAAAGGTGGCGGTGTGGAGACAGGAGGAAAACCGCGAGATGGACATCGGTGCTAAGGGCACAAGTACATGGCGTTCGGTATCTGGTAGGTGATTTCCTGGGAAATAGTAGAACTCAAGAAGCTGTAGTTCTGTGAATTCAGGGGATTTCAGCCAGGCGTCCGCCGTGCAGGGCATGGTATGCTTGCTCAGGTAGCATGACGGGATCCAGAGGCTTTGAATGGAGCCCTAGTGGGAGGAGATGATGGCTCTAGGAAGTTCAAAATCATTAAAGAGAGATAGCTGACGACAGTCCTGATTAAGGGGCACGACGCGCCATAGAGGGCACCAGCGAATTGAGAGGACTTGGGTGCGGCAGCAATCCTTGGTGGGGAGAAGCGAGATGATCTCCCCAAGGATGGCGTCCGCGAGATCGCTGATGCGGTCTACCCGAGATTCTACGGGTTCCTGGGACCGGTGGGGGCGGGCTCGCCGCTTCTCCCCGCGCTGCCAGGTGCGGGATCTACAATAGGCATAACTGCTGGCGGGAGCCTCATCTTCTTGGCGCTGGGGTCAGCCAACTCCATTTTCCTCGAGGGCGTCGCATCGAGCTCATGGATTTGAGCAGAGTAACGAACGACGAGCCTAGTTGTAGTGCGAGTGAAGAAGAAGGGGAGCTGGGGTTTTTCTATAGTAGTGAGGAAGAAGGGGAGCTGGGGTTTTCTGTAGGAGTGAGGTGAGGAATTTGAGGGTACGAGTGGAGCGAGCTGATGTGAGGTGGGTGGGAGTGAGGAGGAAGAAGACACCTACGTTTTTTGGGGGCGGTGTGCTGGGTGTGGGTAGCGCCTCTCATTAAGTAAATATATGGGCTTTTATTAACATCTTCAGCTTTAATACCTTTTTCTTTCATAGATTTCTTTGCCTCTTGCATATCTTCAGGACTGAGAAATAGAACACCTCTCTTCTTCAGAGTTGGTTTAGGAATAGGCTCAGGAATTGGCTCAGGAGCTGGCTCAGGAAGTGTCCAATTATTTTCATTTGTCAACATATTATTCAATAGAATTTCAGCTTCATCTGGTGTTCTTTCCCTGAAAACAGAACCAGCACTACTATCCAGGTAATCTCTGGAAGCATCGGTTAGTCCATTATAAAAGATATCAAGTATTTCATTTTTCTTAAGAGGATGATCAGGCAAAGCATTAAGTAATTGGAGAAGCCTCCCCCAAGCTGGTGGGAGACTCTCTTCTTCAATTTGCACAAAATTATATATATCCCTCAAAGCAGCTTGTTTCTTATGAGCAGGGAAATATTTAGCAGAGAAGTAATAAATCATATCCTGGGGACTACGCACACAACCAGGATCAAGAGAATTAAACCATATCTTAGCATCACCCTTTAATGAGAACGGAAATATTTTAAGGATATAAAGGTAGCGAGATTTCTCATCATTAGTGAACAGGGTGGCTATATCATTTAATTTAGTAAGATGTGCCACAACAGTTTCAGATTCATAGCCATGAAAAGGATCAGATTCAACCAAAGTAATTACATCAGGATCAACAGAGAATTCATAATCCTTATCAGTAACACAGATAGGTGAAGTAGCAAAAGCAGGGTCAGGTTTCATTCTAGCATTAAGAGATTTCTGCTTCCATTTAGCTAATAACCTCTTGAGCTTGTATCTATCTTTGCAAGCTAAATAGCTATAGCAGCTCTTTTTCCAAAACATAACCCTCAGGAACAATAGGCGATTCATATTTATTAGGGGGAGAGTCTTCATCATCACTTTCATCAATGTTATCAGTTTCAGTAATTTCATTCTCTCTAGCCCTAGCAAGTTGTTCATCAAGAAATTCACCAAGTGGCACAGTAGTATCAAGCATAGAAGTAGTTTCATCATAAGTATCATGCATAGCAGAAGTGGCATCATCAATAACATGCGACATATCAGAACGAATAGCAGAAGCAGGTTTAGGTGTCGCAAGCTTACTCAAAACAGAAGGTGAATCAAGTGCAGAGCTAGATGGCAGTTCCTTACCTCCCCTCATAGTTGAGGGATAGATTTTTGTTTTCTTGTCTTTCAAGTTCTTCATAGTGACCAGCAGATATAAATTCCAAGTGACCCAAAGAATAGAGCTATGCTCCCTGGCAACGGTGCCAGAAAATAGTCTTGATAACCCACAAGTATAGGGGATCGCAATAGTTTTCGAGGGTAGAGTATTCAACCCAAATTTATTGATTCGACACAATGGGAGCCAAAGAATATTCTCAAGTATTAGCAGTTGAGTTGTCAATTCAACCACACCTGGAGAACTTAGTATCTGCAGCAAAGTGTTTAGTAGCAAAGTAGTATGGAAGTAACGGTAACGATAGCAAAAGTAATATTTTTGGGTTTTGTAGTGATTGTAACAATAGCAACGAAAAAGTAAATAAGCGAAGAACAATATGTGAAAAGCTCGTAGGCATTGGATCGGTGATGGAGAATTATGCCGGATGCGGTTCATCATGTAACAGTCATAACATAGGGTGACACAGAACTAGCTCCAATTCATCAATGTAATGTAGGCATGTATTCCAAATATAGTCATACGTGCTTATGGAAAAGAACTTGCATGAACGGCTACGGTGAGATCGAGGATATGATCGATGGTAAGTTATTTTTCCTTTTGATCAGCCACCGACTGCTGCATGAGCTGGCTTCTGGCTTCTAATTTCTTGATCTTCTCTTTGCACAGATTTCTTTCCTGGTCATTCCCTCGCCGTCAGCCAAGCCATCGAGGCGTGGCGCAAGGTACGGAGGAGGGCATGCGCGGATATTGCGCCCAACGCGCCGCGGAATCTTGGCGAGCAGCTTCTGGCCGTCAAGACGCGCCTGCAGCCGGCTCATCAAATGCTCCGCCGCCTGCAGCGCGCCGGGTCTTAGGTGCTGACCTCCCTCTTGCCAGACGCTCAGGTCCCGCGCACCCCCAGTCAGACTGCCGACTGGCTGGAGATAGCAGTCGGGCACTTCGAGGCCTGGAAGGGCGCCGCGGCTCGGGCGGGCGCTCGAAAGGCCTTGGAGTTCATCGAGGCTTGGTATCCAGGGCTGGAGCTGGCCTAGCTGGCCACCTTCCGGTAGGCAGCACACCGGAGCTGGCGGTAGTGAGTCGCACGCTCACCCAGCGTGCATCGGCAATCGTCGAGTACGCCAATACCACCGTATTCATCCCCGAGCTGGACGAGGAAGGCGCTGAGGTGCCGCCCAACTGGTTCGGGCTGAACCCGGAGGATGGGGAGGACTCGGCGGAGGAGATCGCCTCGAGCGACGAGGGCGAGGAAGAAGAGGACGAGGACGGCGAAGACATCGCACCAGACGATGGAGCGGACGGCCGGCCTCAACCTGACCAGGCCTCGACCAGCGAGCCACGCGCAGCCGCACCGGCTACTGTCGGTGCCGACCAGGCTGAGACCCACAACTCGGCCGCTCCACCACCCGACACCTTTGCCTCCACCGACCTGTCAGATCCGCCTGCTGCTCCTCTGGCCTAGGCGACCACTTTATCTTTCCTGCTTTCCTGTTCTTGTAATATTTTGAACAAGTTAAATTCTCGTAATTCCACCCACTAGGGGTGTATGTTCAAACTCTGTTGAATGTTGGCTGTGAGCCTTTGCTACGTAAATTAATTTATTCTCGCACAAGAAGTGCTCTACCGGGTTCTAACTTTGTCCTGCTTTTCTGTTCTTTTTGGCTTTTTCCTTTGTCGCCTTCCTTTGGTTGCCGCCCTGCCAGCCTTACAGCCGCTCTGCAGTCTGTGGCTGGGTCAAGTACTTGGACGTTTAGGATAGACAAGTACTTTGGCCACCTAGAACATAGCAAGTCGAGTGAGAAGTCGGCCGTCCGGCTGCTTAGCAGCCGGACGGTGAGGCAAGGAGCCAGCTTGGCCTATGCTGATGTTTTTTCCTTAGTCATTTTTCGTGTGGACACTGTTTCCTGCCTTTAGCTCTTGCCAGCCGGACAGTCGCTCTGCAAGCTGCGGCTTAAGGCAAGAGAGGGCTTAGATGTCGACACACTACTTGTCCGACTGCAGGTGGCATCAACATAGGACAAGGCGGCGAGCCCCCGGGCCGACTGGTCGGACCCGGTGCCAGGCGAAGGAATGAAATAATACATTCACAGGCATAATCTTATCATGTAGATAAAAAGGGTAGCCCCGAGTGCTCCTCGAGGATTGCCTTGCCTTTCTCTGGCTCTACGCAGTGCTAGAAGACGCCAGTCATGCTGCGCCTGACAAGCTCTCTGTTCACTATTGTGTATGCTGCTGCCCGGTGTTGCACCTGCCGGGCCAAGATCTCGTCGGCTGGTAGCTCTCCGCTCACCAGGAAGTTGAGGATGGGCTGCGCCCATGATGGTGCTTCGACCACTATCATCACGGCCACTGGTACCAGGACGGTTGGGTTGGGAGGCGGCGGGTTGGAGTCGGCCGCCTCTTGCTGCGTCGTTGAAGCCCCCGGGCCAACTATTGCAGCCCCTGGGCCGGGTTCTGAAGTCCCCAGGCCGGGTGCGACTGCTGCAGTCCCCGAGCCACCTGCCGAAGTCCCCGGGCCCCCTGCTGCGGTCCGTAAGCCGTATCCGACTGTTCTGGGGACAGCCGGCACAAAGATGGACTCTCATTCCGGCGAGGGCTTGATAGACGGCTTGCGGAGGCACTGAAGGGAGACGCCGGCTGGTATCGCTTGCCGGGTGGAGCCAATCCGTGTCAGGGCATCAGCTTGCTCGTTGTCGGCCCGTGGCACGTGAAGGAACTCGCACCCGTCAAAGTATCCGCTGATCTGTTGGACGAGGAAGCGGTAGCTCGCCATGTTTGCATCCTTGGCGTCCCAGTTGCCAGACGACTGCTGGACCACCAAGTCTGAGTCGCCGTAGCATAGCACTCGGCAGATGCCAATTTCTTTGGCCAGTCGGAGCCCGTGGACGAGTGCCTCGTACTCGTCCATGTTGTCGGAGGTGGCAAAGTGCATTTGCAGGGAGTATCTGAGCTTGTCGCCTTTGGGAAAGGTGAGGACGATGCCGGCTCCCAAACCGGTTCGCATCTTCGAGCCATGTCAGGACCCCAATCCTAAGTCACACCAATCTAGCATGTAACACATCATATCACTTTGCGGCCTCATGCACGGTATCCCCACGGGTGCCACCTTACCTGGCTCGGGACCGTTTGCGCCTTTTGGCTCACGTATATGATAGTGTCGCTAGCATCCATATCACAGAGAATCCGGGCCGACATGACTAGTCGTGAATCCCAAGTGGCACTAACTTACAGGGATAAGCATACATGACCTAACAACGAACATGTCGGTCACTAACGTATGAACAACGCATGACATTTCCCTAAACGGACAGACACAGGAATGAAAAAGGACACATGCCGGCCATCCTAAGTGTTCCGGAGCAGTAGCAAGCTACCATGGCTTTGTGGAAGCACTAGGAGACATTTCCCCATAAGAGAGGCTACCAAGAATAAACAACTAGGTTGTCGGATCCCACACATACCAAGCATTTCAAAATCATACACACAATATGCTCGATATGTGCAAATACAACATGGCATCACAACAAAACTGTACGACTCAAAGTATTTATTCAAAAGGCTCCGAAGTGTCATACATAGTAGGAATTACAATCATGGGTCACATGACCCAACATACAGAGCATACAAGCAATAGAAGCATAACATGTCTGGGTACAGACATCTAAAATGAAAAAGGCTAAGAAGCCTGACTATCTATAAGACCCTCCCAAGGGTACAAGATCGTAGCTGAGGTAACATGCTAAACGTCGAAGTCCACGCGGAACTACTAGTGAGACTGAAGTATTTCTGCAAAAACATAAATTAAGCAAACGTGAGTACAAATGTACCCAGCAAGACTTACATCAGAACTATCTACATATGCATCAGTATCCACAAAGGGGTGGTGGAGTTTAACTGTAGCAAGCCAGCTTTGACTTAGTGGCTATCCTAAACTACGAGTGCTGGTAACTCTTTTGACACACGAGTCCACATATTCACCATAGCAATACACCACTATGGATCCGCTCCCGTCTCCCTACGAGAAGGCCATCCATAGCACTCACGCTTATCTTGCGCATTTTAGAGTATCCACTTTCACTTGTCTATGAACTGTATAAGCAACCCAGTAGTCCTTTACCGCGGACGCGGCTATTTGAATAGATCATGTTAACCCTGCAGGGGTGTACTTCTTCACACACGCTCTCGCCACTTACCGCCATGTACACGTCATGTATCTCGGCAACCTTCAAGAGGAAGCCTGGCAAGGGTGTCGGCCATGACCTGACCAACCACGCAAGACTCTAGTCCAGGTTTATCGCCTATTCGGGTTCCATCCGCAAGGGATTCCGGCCGAGGTTTCATTCACGGCCCCAAACGATGTGAGCAGGGTTCCCAAGCCCACCATCCGGGTGCCACTTGGTACACCGTGACACTGTGCCTAGTCTGTCCCAAGCCCACCTGTACCGAGTGCCACTTCGTAGACTACTAACACTACCTACGAACACCAGAAACTAGTTGCAACTCCTGGACAGAGATCGAGGCGATTAATAAGCCGAGAGGGGCCGAGTTACGGGAACCCAATGTGTGGTAGTAACTGTCTTGGATCATAGACACAGAACTCAGTTCCTGATGTCGGTTTCAATAAGACAACCCACCATGGACTCCTACATGGCCTCTCACCGCTACCTTTACCAAAATGTGTTCACACACTTAGCTCTCAACAGTAGGAGATGTTCACCACATTCTAATTCATCCACGATGAATCATACCTGACACAACTCTAAGCACTAGCAGGCATCACAAACAAGCATGAATGAGTAGGCACATCATGGCTCAAACAACTCCTACTCATGCTAGTGGGTTTCAACTATTTACTGTGGCAAGGACAGGTCATGCAGAGGAAAGGGGTTCAACTACCACATCATGCAATAGTTGAATCGTTGTTGTCCTAATGCAATAAAAGAGAGCAAGAGCGAGAAAGTGGGATTGTATCGGAATTCTCAATTGGGGTTTGCTTGCCTGGCACTTCTGAAGATAGTATAGCTCTCCATCGGTGTCATCGAACTCATCGTCGGAACAATCGTTTATCGAGAGGGGACAAGCACCGACAAACAAGAGGGAACACAATCAATGCAATGCAACAATATGACGCATGAATGTGACATGGCAATATGATGTTTATTGAGCTAATGCAACTAGCAACCAGATTAAATGAAGATGATTTGAACCAAAGGTTCAAATTCAAACTCCATATGTGATTATTTAAATGCCAATTATGCAGATTGTCATATACAGCAACCTTAGGTTGTTCAAACATGCATGAATATGGTACCGATGGAAAGATTAGATTTTTCTGATCATTTTTCATATATAAATTATTTCCATTAGAGTTATAGATTATTTTCTATGAATTTTGAAGTTTATATCAATTTCTGGAATTTCTAGGATTATATTTAATCCAAAAAATCATTAATGACGTCAGCACTGTGTCACTACTGTGTCAACAGGTCAACCGAGTTGACCAGGGTCAAACCTGACCAGTGGGTCCCGCTGGTCAGTTTCACAGTGCTAGCTTGGGTCACTGACGGGTGGGACCAGTCAGAGGCCACGTCGGCAAGGTCAATGCTGACGCGTGGGGCCACAGTGGTTAACTATAACTAAATAGGAATTAAACTGCGGTTAATTAAGGGCGTGGGGCCCATGTGTAAGTGAGTCAGGGGGTAATTAAGCTGGGTAATTAGTCCCTAACGAAGGTGCCCCGTCATCACGTCGGAGACCAGCCGGCGGCAACCACAGGACACGGCGGGGGCACGCTAGACTTGCGCTAGAGGCGTCGGCTTGGCGCGCTGAGGGAACCAGGGCATAGCCCTTGCTCTCGCGCGTCCAGAGGACAAAGTGGGAGGTCGCGGGGTCACTGGAACTCATGCTGGCGACGAGCTTTGGCGGCAGTGGTGCTCGGTGGTGCACGGGCGCGTCGCTACGGTGCATCAGTGAGCAAATGGAGAGGCTGGGCAACACCTGCTAGACACGGGAGCACCACGAGCAGCACGGTGAGGCCAGGGTAGCACAGAAGCTATGCGTGTAGTAGCAATGGTGGACGGCGGCTTCGGTGCTCATGGGGAACGGCGCTACAGCATGGGGGCGAGCATGCTACGTTAGGGGAGAAGGTCAGGGGCTCACGGTAAGTCGGCCGGTGCAGACGACGGGGCCGGGGAGGCTCTGGACGCGACGACTCAAGCGGCGGGGATCGCCGGCACCGAGGTTGAAGAAGACGTCAGGGAAGGCGATGCGGTGCTTCCCTGGTTGCTTGGCTCGGCGTGGACAAAGAGGACGACGATGCCGAGGTCGGGGAAACATCGGCAGGGGTTTGGTGGCCGGTGGCCACGGCTAGGACGAGTGACGGGCTCCGGCTCATTCGGGTGGCCGCGAGGGAGAGAGCAGAGGAGAGGGGAGAGGCACGGGGAGAGTGGGATAGGGTCGAGGGGGTTCAAGGGGTGTCATGGCGCTCGGGGCCGTCTCCAGCAGCAAGCACACTGGCAGGTGGGGGCCTCGCGCGTGGACGTGCGCGGTGAGCACGCTCCTTCGTCCTCCTGGCAGGGGATGAAGACGACAGGGAGGAGGCCAGTGGGTTGGCCGGCCACTTGGGCTCCAGGTGGGCTGCACAGGTAAGGTTTCCTCTCTCTCTCTCTCTCTTCCATTTCTGTTTTTCTATATTCTTTTGTCTGTTTTGATTTAGTAAAAGTAGTAAACCATTTATTAAAAATTCTAAAACTTTTTATGGGCACTAACGGAACTATTTCAGAGACCCTCGGCAAGTTTCAAAATATTTGGAGCTGTAAAAATATTTATAGAATTTTAAAGCTCCAATTCAAATACATATTAGATTAATTAAAAGCCCATTTATGTCCTGGAAAAATGTCCACCATTTTTGGTTTAGGTTTTCACCTTGTTCCATAAATTGTGAACATTTTTGAAGGGCATTTTGGGTTCATTGAAGATTATTTTAGGTTGAATCTATTTGATTTGATCTGGTGCTAGCGTTTGATCAATCCTCATTTCAGATTCATTTGAAGTTAAACATGATGACATGAATGCTAATGCAACTAATTACAAGCATTATTCTAGGGCTGTGACAACTCACCCCCACTAAACAGGAATCTCATCCCGAGATTAAAGACGTGAGGTAAGAAGACAGAGGGGACACAAGGCAAACACAATCTTCACAATCCAGATTGCACTTCACAAGAACGTTGATTCCTTGCATCATGTTGATCTTGACATACTTGTTTTTGATATCTTCATCCAACACGACGACAAAGAAAGGGAAACTCTACAAGAATCGATCTTCACAAAGATCGAGCAACTCTGGATCAACTCATGGATGGAGACGTAAAAACATCTCTCAAGTTGAGACACAGAACACACACCAGGGGTGATGGTAAGGAGCTGATGACGGGGGTTCACTTGGTAGGCAACAATTCCACGCTTGAATATGATGGTGCATCATTTCAAAGTAGCGAGGAGATATATTTCCCTTAATACCACAGTGGGGCACCTTACGGAAGGTGACTGACAAAACTATTCCCTTAAGTGGCAAGAAGAATTACTTTTGATACATATATCATTGGAACTCTTCATACCAGCCTAAGGCAATTTACAAACATTCGTTTGAAGGAATTCGAAAGAACAGCATACTCGGGCTAGAATGGATGATGTGGACTACCTTGTTGAAGACAGCACAATGGATGATTTCTTCTTATCACCGGAAATGGATGGGACCCATGGTAGGACCACTTTTGAAGATGATCGTGGACAAAAATTACTGAGAAGGGCAGCCCATGAGAAATTGGCACAATGGCGGTGCAAGCTGGGAATAAAATGCAAATGTTGGAATGATTCTAGTAGCTGGGGGGGGGGAACTCAACAGTCGAGAGTGATTCCGCTGTTTGAAAGGTTATAATATAATCGATGAAACTAGGAGCTCAAGAATCCTTAAGGAACAACTTCTAGAATAAGTTGCTCAAATTCCTCATGGAGAAGATGGTCAAATAACTCAATTAAGATACTACAATGGTAGATCTTCCCGCTAGGTGTGTCGGCCAGAACATCGACCTTGTCGGGACCTACATCATAGATCTTGCAAAAGTTCCAACCATCATATCTGCATGAGATTCAGATCTGGTTGGAAACAAGATATTTCAGACTCAACATGTCTGCAAAGAAGAGTTACAAATCGACGAGATAACGTTGCGGATTCTCGGGAAATGGACTATCGTAGTAAGCTCCAAAACATGGGCTGGTTTTGCTACACATATGTCAACACACTGTCCCAGACAAGCATGACCACGTAGTAGTCTTATAATAAAACTCTATGGAGTTCAGGTGGGGAACCATCAACAAGGATATCGAAGTCCTTGCGTAAGTCTAGCTCTTAAGAGAAAACTTCTTCTCCTTGAACAAATCAATCAGTGGCTTGGTGTGCTAGGAAATACATGTGGAATGGAGGTAGCTAATCTCACAAACCAATGTATACTTCACACATGCATGACTAACTTGGGCTAATTCCATAGAAAACAAAAACAAGCTTTCTCGAATTCATGGCGGCAACTTGCATCGAATGCACATGATGTCACGTCCCTAGTTCTGGTATGACCTAGACTAGCTAGTCATGTGTGCATCATGTCTAAATTTCATTTAAATTTGAAATGGGGATTTGTGAAACCCTCAGAATCATTTCTGGAAATGACCCAGATAAAAATTGCTCCAAAAGGGTCCAAGAAAATGTTCATGTTGCTCTCTGAAAATATTGGACAGAGATAAAAATCAAACCAATATTTTTAGGAGCTCATAAATATTTATTTTGGCCATTTGGAATTAATGCAGTAATTATTTGCATTGGATATATATATGTTATATATTTTATATATGTCCAAAAATTCTGAATTTTGGTGAGGGGCTTTGGATTAATCCCTTAGGTCCCTGCAAAAATTAACAGAAGTAAATAAAATGATTTAGTATTCTACTAAATTAGAACAAATGTCAGAAAAATAGAAAATAAACAAAAAGGGGGAAAACCCTTACCTGGACTTACCTGGGCCACTTGCTGGCCTGGCTCTGTGCCGGCCCAGCTGACTGGCCAGTGCCAGTCGTCCCCTTCCTCGTGCCAGGAGGACAGGGGCACGCGCTCGCCGCCCGCGCGCATGCGCGCCACCTCCTGCTTCTCCCCTCGTCGCCTGGATCGCCCGAACGACGCCACGCGCCGCCCCACACCTCTCTCGCTCTCTCCCGTGCCCATTCTCTCTTCCCCCTCGCTCTCTCTCTCACGGCCGAGCGCTGCCGTCGCCACCGGCCACCGTTGCCGTAGCCACCGCCACCCCCTCGCCTCTCCGGCACGCCCAGAAGCTCCGCCACGTCGCGGGCTACCTCTCCGTCGAGCCACACGCCTCGGGAGGCCCTGGCGCGCCGCCATCGCCATCGTCTTCCTCCTCGGGCTCCGCCGTCTGCTGCCGTCGATTCGCCGTCACCTGGTCTCCCCCGAGCCCGCTGTGCTACTCCGCGTGATCGCCGTGAGCACCTCCCCATTTTCCCCCTCTTCTCCCCATCGTTCCCGCGTCGTAGCCGCCGTTTTCTCCATGGCCGTAGCTCCTCGCCGCCGTCCATGTCGCCACCGTCGCTCAAGCCACTGCAGCCCGCAACCGCACGCGTCACCGTGTTCCTGGTGACGCCAGGCGGCTGTAGAGCCTCTCCGCTCGCTTCCTCGTGCTCCGTAGCCCCGCAGCCGCTTGAGCCCGAGCTCCGGCCGCCGCCGTGAGCTCCGCTCCGGCGAGCTCCGCCGCCCCCGCAGCCTCCCGCGGGCTCCCCTGGATGTGCGGGAGCGCGAGCAACCTCCTGGTGCCCCCAGGCGCCGCTCCCGTGGCTTATAGTGGGGACTCCGCCGTGGCCAGTGGTCGCCGGCGACGAGCCCTGTCGCCTGAGCCCTGCCACGTGGGTCCGGCCTGTCAGGTGATTAGCTTAGTGCTAATCACCACCTAACCTAACCCCTGACACTGACCACTGGGCCCCAGTGCCACTAACACTGCAATTAGGATAAACTAACGCCCTGTTTAACCCTGTGTCACTGACGTGTGGACCCCACACGTCAGGTTTGACTTGGTCAGCGCCGCTAACCCGCTGACGTCATGATGACGTAGTGCTGACGCAATAAACCCTTTTTCTGGATTTAAATTAAACCAGGAAATTCCAGAAAATGTTCAAAACTTCTAAAATTCATAGAAATTCAACCGTAGCTCAGATTTAGATAATTTATATATGAAAAATTATCAGAAAAATGCAATCTATCCATCTGTACTAGTTTCATGCATGACAAACCAAATTATACCTACTGTATAAGTGAAAACATATAAATGGCATATATAAGGACTTAAATTAGAGTTGCATTTGAACCTTTGGTTCAAATGGATATCTTCCAAGTTGAATGCTAAATGCATTGGCTCAAAACACATCACATACTCATGCCATATTCATGCATCATATTGTTGCATATGATTGTGTTTTGATTGTCGACACCGTTCCTTCTCGATAGGTCCTGCTCCGGAGAGTGTTCCAGAGTACCTGTCTGAGGAGCAGTGCCACCCTGTTGATCTACCAGGCAAGCAAACCCCCTTTGTTCATTCCGATACAATCCTACTCTCTCGCTTCTGCTCCCTTTTACTGCATTAGGACAACAACGATTCAACTACTACTTTATGCTGCGGTAGTTGAACCCATTCCTCTACATGACCTGTCATTGCCACAGTAAATAGTTGAAACCCACTAGCATGTGTAGGAGTTGGTTGAGCCATGTTGTGTTCCTACCATGCCATGCCTGCTATTGCTTAGAGTTGTGTCAGGTCTGGTTCATTGGGAATGAATTGGAGTGTTACGATATGTTCTGGTGCCGAGAGTTAAGCGTGTGAACACGATTTGGTAAAGGTAGCGGTGAGAGGTCATGTAGGAGTACATGGTGGGTTGTCTCATTGGAACCGTCTTTAAGCACTGAGTTCTGTGTATGTTGTCCAATGACTAGCTACTACCACACATTGGGTTCCAGTAACTCGACCCCTCTCGACTTATTAACCAACTTGATCTCTGTCCAGGAGTTGCAACTAGTTTCTGGTGTTTGTAGGTAGTGCTATTTTTCTACTGAGTGGCACCCGGCAGGGTGGGCTTGGGACAGACTAGGCACACGTGGCCCGGTGTACCGAGTGGCACCCGGATGGTGGGCTCGGGAACCCTGCACACATCATTTGGGGTCGTGAGCGACACCCCGGCCGGATGTCCTTGCGGATGGAACCCGAATAGGCGATAAACCTGGACTAGAGTCTTGTGAGGTTAGTCAGGTCGTGGCCGACACCCTCGCCAGGCTTCCGCTTGAAGGTTGCCGAGGTACCTGACGTGTACATGGCGGTAAGTGGCGAGAGCGTGTGTGACGCAGTACACCCCTGCAGGGTTATCATGATCTATTCGAATAGCCGTGTCCTCGGTTATGGACTTCTTGGATGCTTACGTGGTACATAGACAACTTGAAGTGGATACTCTAAAATGCTCAAGACAAGTGTGAGTGCTATGGATGGCTTCTCGTAGTGAGACGGGAATGAATCCATAGTGGTGTATTGAGGTGGTGATTAGTGGACTCGTGTGCGCCTTCTTACCTCAAAGAAGTTTCCCGTAGTCGTAGAACAGGATAGCCACTGAGTCAAGCTGGCTTGCTGCAACTAAACCCCACACTACCTTCTTGATACAAATGCATGTAAGATAGGATCTGACGTAAGTCTTGCTGAGTACCTTTGTACTCATGTTGCTTTGTTTATGTTTTGCAGCGGAGACTTCAGTCTTACTAGTAGCTCCGCTTGGACTTCGATGAGTAGCTTGTACCTCAGCTACGATCTTGTACCCTTGGGAGGGTCTTGTAGATAGTCAGGCTTCTCAGCCTTTTTCTTTTGTAGTTGTCTGTACTCAGACATGTAATGCTTCCGTTGCTTGTATGCTCTGAATGATGGGTCAGGTGACCCCTGTTTGTACTTAATGCTATGTGGCTCTTCTGGGCCTTTTATCTATATGAGTTTGCGTTATGTTGTGATGCCATGTTGTACAGCACATACTTGCATGTTATGCGTACGTGTAACGTGTATTGCTATGTGTGGGATCCGACAATCTAGTTGTTTATCCTTGGCAGCCTCTCTTATGGGGAAATGTAGTCTAGTGCCTCCTTGAGCCATAGTAGTCCGCTACTGCCCGGTTCACCGGAGTCCTGCTAGCCCAGCACTACTGCCCTGGACACTTGACTGGCCGGCAAGTGTTTCATTTCGTTCCTGTGTCTGTCCCTTCGGGGAAATGTCACGCGGTGACATCCGGAGTCCTGCCTAGCCTGCTACGGCCCGGGTTCTCGGAGTCCTGTTAGCCCAGTGCTACAGACCGGATTCACACGCTGCTGACCGACACGCTCGATGTTGATTCATGTATGCCTGTCCCCATATGTTAGTGCCGCTTTGGGTTCACGACTAGTCATGTCGGCCCGGGTTCTCTGTCATATGGATGCTAGCGACACTATCATATACGTGAGCCAAAAGGCGCAAACGGTCCCGGGCCATGGTAAGGCGACACCCGTGGGAATACCGTGCGTGAGGCCGCAAAGTGATATGAGGTGTTACATGCTAGATCGGTGTGACTTAGAATCGGGGTCCCGACACATGAATTCGAGGAAGTCACTTCTTCCATCCAAGCATAAGCTTCATGAAAGGAACACGAAGGCATTGCTTACAAAGTTTCCAACACTAGCTTAATGTTCAACATGAATCAGGTGAAGATAAAATGCTGCTGATCGGCTCAACAACAAGTGATCAAGATTTCCATATAAATGGAGTTCCACGATTAAGTGAACACGGTGATAGCATTGGTCAGACCAAAAAGATATAATGGTGTATGCTCGAGGAAACAACCACGAGTAAGACAACATTACGAACATCATTGGTTCTTATTTGATTTGACGATAGCCTGTACTCAAATCAAAGAATGGATAAGACAATAGCTCCAACAATTGATCACGGGGAATAATTGATGAGGATATCATCTTTCTACAACACATACACACAAGATATCCCTTGAAATGAACTAAGTCAGACAAGCTTTTATCTTCCAACTCCCCAAGTTGTTGTCTAGCTTAGACAACTAGCTCAGGGGTATCCAACACAGATTCTTGGAGAAGGGGTGGTTTAGAGGAAAACCAGCTTGATCACGAGCTCAACATAATGGTCAGGGCACAACCTGGTAATACTTCCGAGAAGATATTCATAAAATCATGAACCACCAATATGTTATTAAGCTCGAGAACACTTTCTTTTCAGGGCAAGCCGATATGATCATAAGAGTGAGGGATTGACACAATCCTAAATTATTGATCGAAGAGTGCACCAGAAATAAGGACTAGGTAGCACGATCAATCTTAGGATGATGATTCAATAACCAACACGCTAAGAATGAGAATATTGTCCATTAACTACCAAGCAATGGAGTTGCTAGTAGTATTTATTTCACACATCACGATTCATTTGTCGGCATTCCGGTTACAATAACACGGGAACCGAGGAATGAACAATGATGGCAAGAAGTATCACTTCGTCAAAAAATCATAAGACGTGGTGCAATTCTCATGAAAATCCTGACATAAAGGGGGTAATACTCCAAGGTAGAATAGAACAAAAGCCGGTTTAGCATTTTGATCTGCGGGATACAACAGCTTTGACCCAATCCAAGCAATGGATGAGGTACTGGAGTTTGTTTCTCCTAGTCATTCTGAACTAGAATGGCTTGACGAACCACAGGAATGATAGGCATCGATGAGTATGCACACATACTCTTGACTATCAATTGATAGACGAAGGTCAGAATACAACTAAACAGGGAGAACTCAAAGGAACATATGATTTTTCTGAGTTGTGGATGCATAGGTTAGTATGTCGAACAAGTTCAACATATTTCATCCGAATAACCCATGCAGAAAGGTAGGATTGGCAGAGTCACAATATAGAATGGGGACCTCACCGAGAGCACTCTTGTTGTGATCTTTTGGTTCAAAGAACTTCTGCCATAAGCAGTTCATGGTATTTGGAGGAAGGAAATACCATGGACCTTGAGGACTATCGCAAAGGTTACTAACATCCTAAAGGAACTAACAAAAACTAACAACAGGAATGAGTAGGGTGACTCTTGGGTTCAAGACCGAGGAATAGAATGCCTACTAACTAAATGGCATCACAGGATGCTTTCGAGAATGGTGGCCAGAGTCATCACACTGGGAACACAAAACATGGCTATATTACTAGGTGATTCTCTAAGACACCTAGGGTCATAATAATAGCTCCAACATATATGTCGAGGCAATGGAGTACCTCAACTCAGCAATTTAGTGTGGTAACCTAGCCTAAAAAGACATCGGAATTAGGGAGGAAAATTTTGAAAATGCATCAGATTGTTTAGAAACCTGGGATGACTCGGACAGCATAACGGCTGTAAATGCTCAAAAAGGATTTGAGACATCCTGCAAAATGGTGGCATAGCCACTCAACATCACAATATCAAGGTTCTGAGACCAACTGTTAACACACGGATGTAGAAGAAACTGAACCAAGACTTGAATCCATCAATCTTATAAGTCTACAGATTAGTAACACGTGATCCTGATAGAAAGATGAGAAGCCTAGTTCTTAATCCCCGTAGAAAAGAAGAGGTTGACTTAGATCAGAAGGGCATAAGGTAAAGGAGTAAAAAGAGCCTTACATTACCTTCCAAAATCAATTCCCTTATATAACTAAAGCATTTCTAGACACGACTTCGACCAGTTTGGCTTGGTAATCCTACAGGCAGTCAGGCTCTGATACGAAAGCTGTCGGGACCCCGATCCTAAGTCACAGTGATCTAGCATGTAACACATCATATCACTCTGTGGCCTCGCGCATGGTATCCCCATGGGTGCCACCTTACCAGGCCTGGGACCGTTTGCGCCTTTTGGCTCACGTATATGATAGTGTCGCTAGCATCCATATCACAGAGAACACGGGCCGACATGACTATTCGTGAATCCCAAGTGGCACTAACTTACAGGGACAGGCATACATGACCCAGCAACGAACGTGTCGGTCATCAACGTATGAACCCAAGTCGTAGCAATATACAAGGACTTAAAGGAACAACGCATGACATTTCCCTGAAGGGATAGACACAGGAACGAAGAAGGACACATGCCAACCAGCCTAAGTGTTCTGGAGCAGTAGCAAGCTACCATGGCTCAGTGGAAGCACTAGGAGACATTTCCCCATAAGAGAGGCTACCAAGAATAAACAACTAGGTTGTCGGATCCCACACATACCAAGCATTTCAAAATCATACACATAATATGCTCGATATGTGCAAATACAACATGGCATCACTACAAAACTCTACGACTCAAAGTATTAATTCAGAAGGCTCCGAAGAGTCATACATAGTAGGAATTACAATCATGGGTCACATGACCCAACATACATAGCATACAAGCAACGGAAGCATAACATGTCTGGGTACAGACATCTACAAATGAAAAAGGCTAAGAAGCCTGACTATCTACAAGACCCTCCAAAGGGTACAAGATCGTAGCTGAGGTAACAAGCTAAACGTCGAAGTCCACGCGGAACTACTAGTGAAACGGAAGTCTCTCTACAAAAACATAAATTAAGCAAACGTGAGTACAAATGTACCCAACAAGACTTACATCAGAACTATCTACATATGCATCAGTATCAACAAAGGGGTGGTGGAGTTTAACTTTAGCAAGACATCTTTGACTCAGTGGCTATCCTGAACTACGACTGCTGGTAACTCTTTTGAGGTGGCGCACACGAGTCCACATATTCACCATGGCAATACACCACTATGGATCCGCTCCCGTCTCCCTACGACAAGGCCATCCATGGCACTCACGCTTATCTTGGTCATTTTAGAGTATCCACTTTTACTTGTCTATGAACTATATAAGCAACCAAGTGGTCCTTTACCACAGACGCGGCTATTCGAATAGATCATGTTAACCCGGCAGGGGTGTACTTCTTCACACACGCTCTCGCCACTTACCGCCATGTACACGTCATGTATCTCGGCAACCTTCAAGCGGAAGCCTGGTAAGGGTGTCGGCCACGACCTGACTAACCACGCAAGACTCTTATCTAGCTTTATCGCCTATTCGGGTTCCATCCGCATGGGAGTCCGGCCGAGGTTTCCATCACGGCCCCAAACGATGTGAGTAGGGTTCCCAAGCCTACCATCTGGATGCCACTTGGTACACCGTGCCACTATGCCTAGTATGTCCCGAGCCCACCTATACTGGGTGCCACTTAGTAGACTACTAACACTACCTACAAACACCAGAAACTAGTTGCAACTCCTGGACAGAGATCGAGGCGATTAATAAGCCGAGAGGGGCCGAGTTACCGGAACCCAATGTGTGGTAGTAACTGTCTTGGATCACAGACACAGAACTCAGTTCCTGAGGTCGGTTGCAATGAGACAACCCACCATGTACTCCTACATGGCCTCTCACCGCTACCTTTACCAAAATGTGTTCACACACTTAGCTCTCAACAGTAGGACATGTTCACCACATTGCAATTCATCCCCGATGAATCAGACTTGACACAACTCTAAGCAATAGCAGGCATGACAAACAAGCATGAATGAATAGGCACATCATGGCTCAAACAACTCCTACTCATGCTAGTGGGTTTCAACTATTTACTGTGGCAAGGACATGTCATGCAGAGGAAAGGGGTTCAACTACCGCAGCATGCAACAGTTGAATCGTTGTTGTCCTAATGCAGTAAAAGAGAGCAAGAGCGAGAGAGTGAGATTGTATCGGAATGCTCAATGGGGGTTTTCTTGCCTGGCACTTCTGAAGATAGTATAGCTCTCCATCTGTGTCATCGAACTCATCGTCGGATCAACCGTCTATCGAGAGGGGACAAGCACCAACAAACAAGAGGGAACCCAATCAATGCAATGCAACAATATGATGCATGAATGTGACATGGCAATATGATGTTTATTGAGCTAATGCAACTAGCAACCGGATTAAATGAAGATGGTTTGAACCAAAGGTTCAAATTCAATTAAATGCCAATTATGCAAATTGTCATATACAGCAACCTTAGGTTGTTCAGACATGCATGAAAATTGTACAGATGGAAAGATTGGATTTTTCTGATCATTTTTCATATATAAATTATTTCCATTGGAGTTATAGATTATTTTCTATGAATTTTTGAAGTTTATATCAATTTCTGGAATTTCCAGGATTATATTTCATCCAGAAAATCATTAATGACGTCAGCACTGTGTCACTACTGTGTCAACAGGTCAATCGAGTAGACCAGGGTCAAACCTGGCCAATGGATCCCGCGGGTCAGTTTCACAGCGCTGGCTTGTGTCACTGGCGGGTGGGACCAGTCAGAGGCCACGTCAGCAAGGTCAACGCTGACGCGTGGGGCCATTGTGGTTAACTATAACTAAACTAGGAATTAAACTGCGGTTAATTAAGGGCATGGGGCCCATGTGTAAGTGGGTCAAGGGGTAATTAAGTTGGGTAATTAGTCCCTAACGAAGGTGCCACGTCATCACCTCGGAAACCAGCCGGCGGCGACCACAGGACACGGCGGGGGCACGCCGGACTTGCGCTAGAGGCGTCGGCTTGGCGCACTGAGGGCACCAGGGCATACCCCTTGCTCTCGCACGTCCAGAGGACAAAGTGGGAGGTCACGGGGTCATAGGAACTCATGTTGGCGACGAGCTTTGGCGGCGGTGGTGCATGGTCGCGTCGCTATGGTGCATCAGTGAGCAAATGGAGAGGCTGGGCTGCACCTGCTAGACACGGGAGCACCACGAACAGCATGGTGAGGCCAGGGGAGCATGGAGGCTATGCATGCAGCAGCAATGGCGGACGGCGGCTTCGGTGCTCGTGGGGAACGGTGCTACGACATGGGGGCGAGCATGCTGAGTTAGGGGAGAAGGTCAGTGGCTCACGGTGAGTCGGCCGGTGCAGACAGCGGGGCCGGGGAGGCTCTGGACGCGACGAATCAAGCGGCGGGGATCGCCGGCACCGAGGTTGAAGAAGACGCCAGGGACGGTGACGCGGTGCTTACCCAGTTGCTTGGCTCGGCGTGGACAAAGAGGATGACGATGCGGACGAGCGACGGGCTCCGGCTCGTTCGGGCGGCTGTGAGGGAGAGAGCAGAGGAGAGGGGAGAGGCACGGGGAGTGTGGGAGAGGGTCGAGGGGGTTCCAGGGGTGTCGTGGCACTCGGGGCCGTCTCCAGCAGCGAGCACACAGGCAGGAGGTGGCATCGCGCGTGGCGAGCACGCGCCTTCGTCCTCCTCACAGGGGAGGAAGACAACAGATAGGAGGCTAGTGGGTTGGCCGAGCACTTGGGCTCCAGGTGGGCTGCACAGGTAAGGTTTCCCCTCTATCTCTCTCCCTCTCTCTCTCTTTCATTTCTCTTTTTCTATATTCTTTTGTCTATTTTGATTTAGTAGAAGTACTAAACCATTTTTTTTAATTCTGAAACTTTTTATGGGCACTAACTGAATTATTTCAGAGACCCTGAGCAAGTTTCAAAGTATTTGGAGCTGTAAAAATATTTATAGAATTTTAAAGCTCCAATTCAAATACATATTAGATTAATTCAAAGCCCATTTATGTCCTGGAAAAATGTCCAACATTTTTGGTTTAGGTTTTCACCTTGTTCCAAAAATTATGAACATTTTTGAAGGGTATTTTGGGTTCATTGAAGATTATTTTAGGTTGAACCTATTTGATTTGATCTGGTGCTAGGGTTTGATCAATCCCCATTTTAGATTCATTTGAAGTTAATCATGATGACATGAATGCTAATGCAACTAATTACAAGCATTATTCTAGGGCTGTGACAAGCCATTAAAGTGCATCCGCCAATGGGTGGAATCCGGCGCAGGCGGCAGGTACTGGGTCTCGGCCCAGTCGACGAGGAAATTGGCTAGTGCTTGGGACTTGATGGCGGTGCGTGGCTGGTAGAGGATGGTGTGGGGAGCTAGCTTGATGGCCCACTTTGCCACCCGGCCTGATGCATCTCTGTTGCCTATGATCTCGCAAAGTGGGGCAGTGCAGATGACCGTGACGGAGTGCTCTTGAAAGTACTGCTTGAGCTTCTTGGCGGCAAAGTACACGTCGTAGCACATCTTCTGGTAGTGGGGGTAATTCTGTTTGGAGGCCGACAGCACCTCACTCAGGTAGTAGACGGGCCTCTGGACCGACTGTGCCTTGTTGTCTTCTGGGCGCTCGACCACGATCACTGTGCTGACCACTCGGCTGGTGGCGGTGATGTAGAGGAGCATGGGCTCCTTAGCAGCCAGATCTGCAAGGATAGGCGGCGTGGTCAGCATCTTCTTGAGCTGTAGGAAGGCCTCGTCCGCCTTGTTGTTCCACTCAAAGTGAGTGGTTTTCTTCATTAGCTGGTACAGGGGAAGGGCCTTCTCGCCCAGCCGACTAATGAAACGGCTGAGGGATGCTAAGCACCCGGTGAACTTCTGGACGTCTCGCAGACGGGTGGGTCTCTCCATTCGCTCAATTGCCTTGATCTTCACAGGGTTGCACTCGATGCCGCGTTCAGAGACAAGGAAGCCAAGGAGCTAGTCGGCTGGGACTCCAGAGACACACTTCTCTGGGTTGAGCTTGATTTGAAAACGGCGCAGATTATCAAAGGTCTCCTTGAGATCCTTCAGAAGGGTGCCTCGCTTCTCTGTCTTCACCACAATATCATCTACATAGACGTGGGCATTTCTGCCGAGTTGCTTGAGGAGGCACTTCTGCATGCAACGCTGAAATGTGGCACTGGCATTTCTCAAGCCGAATGTCATGGTCAGGTAGCAGAAGGCTCCGAATGGTGTGATGAAGGCGGTCTTCAGCCGATCGGCCGGGTTCAGCTTGATCTGGTGGTAGCCAGAGTAGGCATCAAGGAAAGACAGCAGCTCGCATCCGGCTGTGGAGTCAATCACTTGATCTATCCGGGGCAGAGCAAATGGGTCTTTGGGGCAGGCTTTGTTGAGGCTGTTGTAATCAATACACATGCGCCACATGTTGTTCTTCTTCAGTACAAGGACTAGGTTGGCAAGCCACTCTGGGTAAAACACTTCCATGATGAAGCCGGCTGCCAGAAGCCGGACGATCTCTTCACCAACAATTCTTCTCTTCTCTTCCGACAGGCGGCAGAGGGGTTGCTTGACTGGTTTTGCGTCATATCTGACATGTAGCTTGTGCTCGGCGAAATCCGTCGGAACACCAGGCATGTCCTTGGAGACCATGCAAAGATGTCCCGATTCTCACGGAGGAAATCGATGAGCTTGCTTTCCTATTTGCTATCGAGGTCGGTCCCCACGATAGCGTGCCTCTCTGGGTCCTCCGGGTTCAAGGGTATCTTCTTGGTTTCTTTGGCCGGCTGGAAGGAGCCCTGGGTTTCCGACTCCTTGGGGTCTGGCGTCAGGTCCGGCTGCTTGCTGGCCATGGCCACAGCCCGATCAAGGAGCCACTTCTCTACAGCAATCACAAGGGACTCGGCCAGCCGACTGCTGGCGGTAGCACATGCGGCCGACTTCTTGTAGTCCCCGACTATGGTGATGATGCCCTTGGTACCCGGCATCTTCATCTTGAGGTAGGCATAGTGCGGCACCGCCATGAACTTGGCTAGAGCTAGCCGACCTAAGAGCGCGTGGTAGGGGCTCTCCAGGTCGACCACCTCGAACCAGATGGGCTTGCGGCGGAAGTGATCTTTGTCTCCAAAGAGGACATCTATATTGATCTTGCCGATTGGAGAGCAGGAAAGGCCAGGTACAATGCCGTGGAAGACAGTCCGACTGGGATGGAGCTGCTTCTCCTTGATGCACAGCTTCTCCAGGGTGTCACAGTAGAGGATGTTGATGCTGCTACCGCCGTCTATCAGGACTCGGGAGAAGCAACAAGCTCGCTTCTCCGTTGGAAAGGTGGCATCCAGCACCATAGCGTAGGAACCCAGAGAGGGCATCACCTCCGGGTGGTCGGCGCGGCTCCAGCTGATGGGCCTCTTGGACCAGTGCATGAACTCTGGGACTTCAGAGGAGACAGCATTCACCTCACGGTGTTGCTGACGCCGACTATGCTTGTCGTCGGCCACACTGGTGAAGACGACGTAGGCTCCATGTTCTTCGGGGAATTCATCTTGGATGGCGGCGACTGGACGGGCCGCCGGCTGTTCAGGAGGTGGAGCCGGCGGGCCGGCAGGCGGAGGCGGGAGTCCTTCGCCCTTTGCAATGGAGGTGAGCCAGTGGCACTTCCGGGTGGTCTGGTTGGACGGCTTCGCGCTGCTGTGGAACTTGCAGGGGCATCGAGTGTCTG
The DNA here is from genome assembly GCF_002575655.3 of Aegilops tauschii subsp. strangulata. Lineage (NCBI taxonomy): Eukaryota > Viridiplantae > Streptophyta > Magnoliopsida > Poales > Poaceae > Aegilops > Aegilops tauschii. Next base: position 285,414,690 of record NC_053036.3, read on the forward strand.
CTCTAAAGAGAAGGCGGACAGCCAAGAAGGCTTGCCGCCCTTTGATGTCTACTACACAACCATCTTCTTGTAGACGTTGTTGGGCCTCCAAGTGCAGAGGTTTGTAGGACAGTAGCAAATTTCCCTCAAGTGGATGACCTAAGGTTTATCAATCCATGGGAGGCGTAGGATGAAGATGGTCTCTCTCAAACAACCCTGCAACCAAATAGCAAAGAGTCTCTTGTGTCCCCAACACACCCAATACAATGGTAAATTGTATAGGTGCACTAGTTCGGCGAAGAGATGGTGATACAAGTGCAATATGGATGGTAGATATAGGTTTTTGTAATCTGAAAATATAAAAAGAGCAAGGTAACTAATGATAAAAGTGAGCATAAACGGCATTGCAATGCGTTGAAACAAGGCCTAGGGTTCATACTTTCACTAGTGCAAGTTCCCTCAGCAATAATAACATAATTGGATCATATAACTATCCCTCAACATGCAACAGAGAGTCACTCCAAAGTCACTAATAGCGGAGAACAAACAAAGAGATTATTGTAGGGTACGAAACCACCTCAAAGTTATCCTTTCTCGTCGATCTATTCAAGAGTCTGTAGTAAAATAACACGAAGCTATTCTTTCCGTTCGATCTATCCTAGAGTTCGTACTACAATAACACCTTAAGACACAAATCAACCAAAACACTAATGTCGCCTATATACATGTCACCACAAGTATCCGTGGGTATGATTATACGATATGCATCACACAATCTCAGATTCATCTATTCAACCAACACAAAGAACGTTAAAGAGTGCCCCAAAGTTTCTACCGGAGAGTCAAGACGAAAACGTGTGCCAACCCCTATGCATAAGTTCACAAGGTCACAGAACTCGCAAGTTGATCACCAAAACATACATCAAGTGGATCACGTGAATATCCCATTGTCACCACAGATAAGCACATGCAAGACATACATCAAGTGTTATCAAATCCTTAAAGACTCAATCCGATAAGATAACTTCAAAGGGAAAACTCAATCCATTACAAGAGATAGAGGGGGAGAAACATCATAAGATCCAACTATAATAGCAAAGCTCGCGGTACATCAAGATCGTGCCATATCAAGAATACGAGAGAGAGAGAGAGAGACATCAAACACATAGCTACTGGTAGATACCCTCAGCCCCGAGGGTGAACTACTCCCTTATTGGGGATATAACTACTAGTGTAACCCGCCCAGGAGGGGCCGGGTTACGCTATGACGATTTATCATATGAAGCCCAATATCAAGCTTGAAGATGGCGGTTCAGTTAAGGGCCCAAAGCCCGCAGGAGACTTAAGGCCCGTAGTGATAAACCGCCGTAATGGCATGACTTGTATTGTAAGGCAAGGTTAACTAGTCACCGAGCCGGACACTGTTTATGAGCCGGCCGGGACTCTGTAGGCCGCGGGGCGTCAACCCGTGTATATAAGGGGACGACCCGCCGGCGGCTTAGGAAAAGTAACATCAGATCGAGAGCCAGGCACAGCAGATTTGCTCCCTGGTCATCAAAACCCTAGCAATTCCACCTCAACTGGATTAGGCTTTTACCTTCACCGCAAGGGGCTGAACCAGTATAAACCCTCGTGTCCTTTGTCCCACTTTAACCCCTTTAAGCTTCCTAGTTGCGATATCTCCACGACTAAGTCCTTTCACGAGGACATCTGTCATGACAATTCCACGACAGTTGGCACCCACCATGGGGCCAGCGCACGGTGGATTTGAGTTCTTGAAGGGCAGCTTCGAAGGGCTCAAGGGATACGCTGTGGGACGGATGACCAAGAGTCGTCGCGGCAAGCTCTACATCGACGATACCGGTGTGAGACGTCCATCTACTCTGATGGTGAGTCGTCCACTGGTGAGACGGATTCGTTATACCAATTGCAAGATGGCGGGCTTGGGGGCTGTTCCGATGGCAGTAGTATTCCGGACCCCTTTGAGCCGCCGAGCAGAGTAGGGATCTTCATGGCTGGCACTCAACCCGGTCAAAACTCTACGGCTGCGGCAGCAATAACTTCCGGGTCAGGAGCGGCCGGGGCAGCAGGCCCTGTGCGCCCGCCGGCTCAGGTGCTGATTGATCTCATGGAAAAATTGACGGCCCTGTTAACCACCACAGTTATTCCGGCAAGTCAAGCTGAGCATGATGCAGAGGTAGCATAGGTACGTGAGGAGATAGCCTGAGCCAAAGAAGCCCTAGCAGCTGAGGACACCGGGTTGGCCGCGGAGTGGGTTGCTTTGGATGCTCGAGCTCAGCAGATCCAATCAAAGGCTTTCCAGCTTACGATGAATCTGAATGCATCTAATGTGGTGATGAGGAGGAGGCACCAGAAGGCTCAATCCCGTCTGCCTCCGGTTTATGATCCTCGGAATCTCTTCTGCACACCCGGAGCCGGCCCGAGTAACCCGCCGGAGGCAAACCGGTTTATAACACCCGGAGCGGGGGCACCGGTTCAGCCCCGGGTGATGGAACCTCCTCACATGAATATTGCCCCACCTCGCTACGTACCAACACCACCGGGTCATTTTTCCAACCCTTTGGAGAACCTGATCGCTGCATCGGCGCGTTTGGCGCCTCTCCCGGTGGATGGCGACTCTCTGACAGCAGTTGAGACGTGAAGGGTCAGAGAACTTCTTTAGACGGCTCTGGCTTAGAAGGAGGCTTATTCCTATAGTCGAGACAGGATTCACTCGAGTCCTCGCCCAAGCCGGAGCCCGAGTTACAGTAGACATATGGATTCGGAGGCCTTGTCAAGCAACGCCCAGCGCCGTAACCAGCCAGGTGGGCATAATCCGATACAGGACAGGATACGTCGAGAGGATGAGTGGGCGGCTCAGCAGGCGGCTCACCAAACCTTCCCGGATTATCCAACGACCTCTATTGAGGCAGGTGTGGCCACAAGAACCGGAGGTGTTCCTTGTTTAGTGTCGTCTCTGCGAAATGAGCGTTTGCCCAAGGATTTTAAGGGACCTCGAAAGGTGCCGAATTACACAGCCGATTTACAGCCTGGGGCATGGATTGAAAGCTATGAGATGGCCATGGAATTGTTGGAGGTCCATGATGCGGCAATGGCCAAGTACTTCACCATGATGTTGGATGGAACGACCCGCACTTGGCTGAAGGGGCTTCCGCCTAACTCCATTGGTTCATGGGCAGAGTTAAAGGCCCGGGTTATTCAGAACTTCAAGGACACATGCAAGCAGCCCATGTCGATTGTAGATTTGACTAATTGCAAGCAACAGGAAGGTGAGTCCACGACCCATTGGGTGCGCCGGGTCAAGGAGATAATACATTCATCTGATAAGATGGATGCCGGCTCTGCGGTCTTAATGTTGGAGAAAAATTGCTGATTTGAACCTCTAAAACAGAAGCTGGGGCGGCTCAAGCATGATTGTCATGACATGGGCCAGTTGATGGCAGCTCTGGTCAAGTACGCTGATTCTGATAGTACCAAGGATCCCGCGTCTGATGAAGAGAAGACAGGGAAGGGAAAGAAGAACGGCAATGGAAAGGGTCATCAACATAACCCGACGAGTCAGGGAGGCAATAAACGTAAGGCCAATTGTAACCCGGAGTTTGTGGCTAACACCAATTCACAGGGTAACAATCAACGATGTAAGGGGAGGCCGCCCCCTCGGTCTGGCGGGTCTGGTCCTACTCTTGAGCAATTGCTCAATGAGCCCTGTCCAAGACACGGCACTAGGGAAAGGCCAGCCACTCACCTATGGAAGGATTGCGCGATCATGAAGGCTTTCAAAAATTCTAACATGTTCGACGACAACCACGGGCCTGGAGGTGGCTCAGGTGGAGGCGGTTTTCATGGCTCGGGCGGCGGCTCAAATTCCGGCTTTCAAGGAAGTCAAGGTGGTTATAATCAACAATCTGGCCAAGGAAGTCAACAACAACAGCAATCGGGTTATCAGAGCAATCCAAAGCAGCTAAATAGTGGGTAGTATCATGTGTTCACCACTAGTCTGTGCAAACGAGACCAGAAGCTTCACAAAAGGGCTGTGAACGCTGTTGAGCCGGCAGTCCCTCGTTATTTGAGGTGGTCAGAGCAGCCCATTGTATGGAGCAGGGAAGATCACCCTCCCCGGGTTGACAATCCGGGTCAGTTAGCTTTGGTGGTGGCACCTCAAGTTGGTGGGTATAAATTTACTAAGGTGCTCATGGATGGAGGTAGCAGCATCAACATCCTCTATTATGAGACCTTTCGTCGCATGGGGTTGACTGATAAGAATCTTAAGACATCCAACACTGTTTTCCATGGAGTGGTACCTGGTAAGTCGGCATACCCAGTAGGCAAGATTGAACTGGAGGTAGCCTTCGGAGATGAGCATGACTCTAGGGCTGAGAAATTAACCTTTGAAGTGGTCAAGATCAACAGCCCATATCACGCTCTGTTTGGACGGCCGGCTTATGCCAAGTTCATGGCGCGACCGTGTTATGTTTACTTGCAGCTCAAGATGCCGGGTCACAAGGGCACTATCACAGTACATGGGAGTCGGAAGATAGCCCTAAAATGTGAGGAAGGTGACGCTTCTTATGCTGAATCTGTTTGTGCGGCAGAGGAGTTGAAGTTTTATAAGGACAACGTCGACCCGGTGGACATGACGTCTCTAAAGAAACCAACCACAGAGCACGACCCAGTGATGAAATTTAAGTCGGCGGATGACACCAAGTTTGTTGATTTTGTTCCAGGCGACTCGTCTAAGCAGTTCAATATCAGTGCCAATTTGGATCCTAAATAGGAAAGCGCGCTCATCGAGTTCATCGTGAGAACCGGGACATCTTTGCATGGAAACCTTCTGACATGCCGGGTGTACCGAGAGAACTCGCCGAGCACACTCTTAATATTGATCCAAAGTTTAAGCCGGTCAGGCAGTTCCTTCGGCGGTTTAACGAGGAGAGACGTAAAGCTATTGGTGAAGAGGTGGCCCGGCTCTTGGCGGCCGGGTTTATTGTTGAAGTTTTTCACCCGGAGTGGTTGGCTAACCCGGTGCTTGTACTGAAAAATAACGGCACCTAGCGTATGTGTGTGGATTACACGGATTTAAACAAGGCTTGTCCGACTGATCCTTTCGCTCTCCCCCGTATAGATCAGATCATTGATGCTACGACGGGTTGTGAGCGTCTGAGTTTCTTGGATGCTTATTCTGGTTATCATCAGATCAAGATGGCAGTTAAGGACCAGGAGAAGATGGCTTTCATCACTCCGTTTGGAGCCTTCTGTTATGTATCTATTCCTTTTGGGCTTAAAAGTGCCCAGGCGACTTATCAACGATGTGTGCAGAACTGTCTCCATAATCAGATTGGGCGTAATGTTCATGCTTATGTGGATGATATTGTGGTGAAGTCCAGAGAGAAGGAGACCTTGATAGATGATCTGAAGGAAACCTTTGATAATCTCCGGGTCTGCAAAATGATGCTTAACCCGGCCAAGTGTGTGTTTGGTGTGCCAGCAGGCAAGCTCTTGGGTTTTCTAGTTTCTAACAAAGGCATTGAGGCTAACCCGGAGAAGATCAAGGCAATTACCTCTTTGGCTAAACCGGCGTGCGTCAATGATGTTCAGCGACTGGCGGGTCGTATCGCTGCTTTAAGCCGGTTCATAAGCCGGTTAGGTGAGAAGGCCATACCGCTGTATCAGATGATGAAGAAAACCGACAACTTTGTCTGGAGCGATGCCGCTAACGCTGCCTTTGAAGATTTAAAGAGACAGTTATCTGAGCCACCGGTCCTTGCGGCTCCCATTGATAAGGAACCCTTATTATTGTATGTGGCTGCTAACTCACGTGCTGTCAGTGTTGCAATTGTGGTGGAGCGCAAAGAGGCTGGTAAGGAGCATCCGGTTCAACGGCCGGTTTATTACATCAGTGAGGTGCTTATTGAGTCTAAGCAAAGATATCCTCTTTGGCAGAAGCTTGTTTATGGGGTGTTCATGGCAAGCCGGAAGCTTAAGCAATACTTCCAGGGTCATCCCATCACTGTGGTAAGTTCTGCTCCTTTGGGAGACATCATTCAGAATAGAGAGGCAACGGGACGAGTCGCCAAGTGGGCCATTGAACTTGGGCCTCATGGCTTAAAATATGTGCCACGCACTGCTATTAAGTCTCAAGCACTGGTGGACTTCATCAACGATTGGACAGAACTGCAGACGCCTGAGGAAAAGCCGGACAACACATATTGGACTATTCAGTTTGATGGGTCCAGGCAATAGGAGGGCTCGGGGGCTGGAGTTGTTTTAGCTTCCCCTCGAGGTGACAAATTTTGTTATGTGCTCTGGTTGATGTTTCCCTGTACTAACAATGCAGCTAAGTATGAGGCCTTGCTCCACGGTCTTTGGATGGCTAAGGAGATGAACTTAAGCCAGGTAAGGTGCTTCGGCAACTCAGATTTGGTGGCTCAACAGGTGTCCGGCAAGTGGGATTCCAAGGATCCTCTCATGGCGGCTTATCGCCGTGAAGTTGATGCTATCGCTGGACATTTCAAAGGTTATCAAGTGGAGCACATTGATCGAAGAAAGAATGAGGCGGCTGATGCTTTAAGCCGGCTGGGATCTCAGCGTAAGCCAGTGCCACCTAACACCTTCTTAGATATTCTGCATAACCCTTCTGTTAAGTTGCCCACAGAGGAAGACTTAGCTGTTCCAGACCCAGAAGCGCAATTGGTGGCGGCTCTTCACGTCATCCCAGATTGGATAGTGCCATATTTGGCTTACATGACCCGGGGCGAGTTGCCCGAGGACGAGACCTTGGCTAGACAAATCGTCCAGCGGTCTAAGTCAATGACAATTGTTCATGATGAGTTGCATCATCGCAGCGTTACTGGGGCATTTCAACGTTGTGTGTCGCCTGAGGAAGGTCAAGAAATCCTTCGTGAGATTCACGAAGGCGATTGTGGTCATCATGCCGGCTCAAAATCTCTTGTGGCCAAAGCTTTCCGACATGATTTTTACTGGCTGACGGCTCATGCTGACGCGGAGGATCTGGTCAGTAAATGTGATGGTTGTCAAAAATCCTCACGACAAGCTCATGTGCCGGCTCAAGAATTGAGGATGATTCCAATCACTTGGCCATTTGCAGTCTGGGGGCTTGACATGGTTGGGCCTTTCAAAAGGTCCAAGGATAAAAAGACACACCTCCTGGTGGCGGTTGATAAGTTCACGAAGTGGGTTAAGGCAGAGCCAGTCAGTAAGTGTGATGTGTCCACGGCGGTTCAGTTCATGAAAAAGGTGATCTTTCGTTTTGGTTTTCCACACAACATCATAACTGACAATGGTACTAATCTGTCCAAAGGTGCCATGGAAGAATTCTGTCAACGCGAGCATATCCGGCTCGATGTCTCATCAGTAGCTCATCCTCAATCCAATGGTCAAGCTGAAAGAGCTAATCAGGAGATCTTGAAGGGTATTAAGCCCCGGCTCATGGTCCCTTTACAGTGGATGCCGGGTTGTTGGGTGGAGGTGTTGCCTTCTGTGATATGGAGCATCAACACTACACCTAACAGGTCTACGGGTTATACACCTTTCTTCATGGTTTATGGAGCAGAGGCGGTTCTACCAAGTGACATCCGTCATGACTCGCCCCGTGTGGCGGCTTACGTTGAAGCGAATAACGGACAAGCCTGTCAGGATGCACTTGACTGGTTGGATGAGAAGCGTGACTTAGCAGCAGCCCGCTCGGCGATTTACCAGCAGGATCTGCGTTGTTATCACAGCTGCCGAGTTAAGTCCAAAACTTTTCAAGAAGGTGATTTAGTGCTCCGGCTCATCCAGGATCAGTCTGACGCGCACAAGTTATCCCCGCCTTGGGAAGGGCCCTTTGTGGTCAGTAAGAATTTACACAACGGGTCATATTACCTCATCGATGTTCGAGAGCACAAAGATTCACGTAAATCGGAGGAAGAGACCCGCCGGCCATGGAATATCGCTCATCTTCGGCCTTACTATACTTGAGCCGCCGGCTCTCATGATGTACATATTTTGACGATGTATATATTATGAAAGTAATAAAGCAGGACCTCTGTCCTTTTCATCCTCAAAAGTTTATGTGTCTTCATTATTATATCTTTAAACGACCAACAGGGAACTGATCATATTTGAATCTGGCTCTCCTCTTGGTCCGGCTCATGATTATATTTGAATCTAGCCGTTAAATATCATGATCACTAGGGGGCTTCCTATTCAAACATAGGTCGTATACGAACCAAAGAGAACATAGCTGTCGATACCCTTTTGATTGGCATACTGCCAAACCCACTAGGGGGCTTCTTGATCGTATCCGAATCATAGCTCAACCCCTTTTGGGTCTGACGTGGATCATATTCGAATCAGCGTCATTAAACAACTCTCAAGGTCATTTGGGGGCTTCCTGATCAAACATAGGTCGTATTTGAACCAAAGAGAACATAGCTATCGATACCCTCTTGATCGGCAACGCCAAAGCCACTGGGGGCTATATGATCGTATTCGAATCTTAGCTTAACCCCTTTGGAACGGTTTACTAATCGTATTCAAATCAGAAGCCTCAGAATTTTGTCTGTTTTCTTGTAAAAGTTTTGCAATCACAATTATTGACTGTCTTGAGACTTTTTTTGATCATATTTAAAAGCATCTACGAGGTGGTTCTTATTGCACCAGCTTAACCTTGATCAATAAAAGTTGTCAACACATAGCAAACATCATATGTGCTGGCTTTTACAAAATTGGCTTCTCACCCTCACTGTCCGGATCACATAAACCGACGGCATCATTCAAAGGATCATAGGTATGATATCATCAGTTGTATTTCAAGGTTTGATAACAGGTTTATCTACCTATGACTCTTTTTGGGTTTTATATAAGTTATATAACCCGCCTTGCGGTGAGTCACCAAGGGTCTGTGATTTATTTCTGTATGCAGGACAGTTGAATCAAATTCTCTTAAGCATAAGGAAGCAGATGTTAAGCGTAACACGGAGGAATATTAGATGTTGAGCACCAAATACGTGCGCGATGGCACGGCAAATCAAGTTATTTCTACCCTATTACATGACTCCCCGGGTCCACATGATTAATGTTGTTTTTCAGCAAAACACAAAGTGTGAGCCGCCAGACGAATCACTTGTTTTGTTGGCCAGAAGCTTCCGGGTCATCCCTTTCCGCTCCTCCATCTGTTTCCCTGTCCTGGAAGGTTGATGATGACCAGTCAATGCCACTCAAAGCCTTAAATTCAGCTTCATCATCAGTTAGCCCAGCCGGGTCAACTTCAGGGGCGAAGGTATGCTTACGAAGTGGAGGGATCAGGCTGATCTCTTCATAGTGAGGGGTTGGAATTCTCTGATTCTTGGAGTCATGACCCGGTTGATACTTGGTAAGATCCGTGTCATTACCAATCAGAGTGGCCACAGGGCATATTTCTTTCACACAAGCGGTGAAATCCTTCTGGTCAAATGGGGTGCCGTCCTCCTTCAGGCTTGGATACCCAATGGCGATGTCGGCCGGGTCTAGCTCAAGTAGCCACGCCTTGGCCCGGCTTAATGCAGCTATGGCTCCGGCTCTCACAGAAGATCGCCTTAATTCTTTGAACCGCTGAGGTAGCACGGCAAGCCGCTTGAGTACATCTGACAGGAGGGTGGGAACTTCATTCGACAGGGCCACGGCGGCTAAGGCATGTTGTGACCCGGTGTAGAGTTATTCTACCAGTGTATAAACCGCCTTCAATTTTACCAGCATGCTTTGGTCAAGATTGGAACTCCTGGGGCCTGCATTGCAAAGTCAGGTGAGTTGATGACAAACTGATAGACTTGTTAGAAAAGATTCAAATATTTAACACTTGCAGAATAACTTACCAAAGATTGATGAGACCATCTGAGATACATGGCGTTTTAAGCCGGATAATTCAGCGATTGTTTCTGCAAGAGCCGCCTCAGCCTTCTCAACCCGCTTGATCACGGCGATCTTTTCATCAGCCCAGGCTTTCTTCTCTGCTTCAAAGCCTTTTTCTAGTTTCTCTTGTTCAGATACACTGAATTCAAACTTGGAGTTGGCTTTTTGGGTTTCAATCTCCTGTGCTTCCAGGCGATTCTTCAAGTCAAATATTTCCTATTCAAATTGGTTAATGGTGGCCTGTACAAATGTCGGGTTACAATCAGGATTATCATAATGCAACATTAAGTCCCAAGCACTTTGCAAGCAAAGGTACTTGGCACTTGGGGGCTAATATATGCTGAAGAACTCTGTTTACAGTGGCGGTTCATGGAAGTAAGTCCCAAGCACTTTGCAGGCAAAGGTACTTGGCACTTGGGGGCTAATGCATATTGCTGTTCCAAGTACTTTTTGATTTAAACATGATAAAGGACCGGTTCAAACATGCTGTTTCAGCCGGCCCTTGGGGGCTACAGGATAAGCCGGACTTCTTACATATATTACTAAGCTGGTCTTAAGTCTACATCATATTTCATCATAAGCAATAGACTTGGGGGCTGGTATAGTAAGGATAAATAAAGTACAGCAACAAGAGTTATACCTCAGATTTTTGGTGTATCTGTTTCACCATGTCAAGTTCCATGTCACGGCTGTTGTGCACTTGATTTATATAACCAGAGACGATTTCTCCAATACTCAGATGAGTATAATCAGTGACATCCAGCTTAGCTTTGCGGCGTTCCAAAAGTACTTCTTTGGCGGTGCACTTGGCCAGCACGGTGGGTCTCCCCGTGTAACACCCGGAGAATCATGCTACAGTAATCCCCTGTTGATGGTGCCATGTCATCACTCTTACTGTTGCTAAACCTCATTTGCATTCAAACACAATTCAACTTCAAATCCAAATTATAGTCAAAATTCAAAACTTTTCAAACATGAAAACAAAAATGTTCATCATGTGGAAAGTATTCTGCTGGTAATATTGGTGGTGAACCAACATTTTTGCAAAGTGTTGAAGTGACCTAAACTAAATAAAACAGTGGACCAACAGCCAATTACTTGACCTTTTCAATTTCAAAAAAAATAACTGAACTTTCCCAAATGCTTTGAGACTTTTGGTGCCAGCCCAAAATATTGCCGTGTATTTTTGTCCCAAGTTTCATATTGAGCAAAATAGTTTACTAGCCAAACCAAATGCAAAACAAAAACTAAAATGGAAAGCAGAAGAGCAAGAGGAAAGACCTAAAGCCCACTATGCTACTAGGCCAATTTGAGCTACAGTTGAGGCCCAGCCCAGCTCCTCCTTATCCCCTTCCTCTGTTCATTGAACAGAGGCGTGGCGGCCATCCACCGGCGCCATAGCAGGCAGGGTGTACGCGCTGGCCATCCACTACCTCCCCGCTATCTATAAGACCACCCCGATGCCCTGGACGAACCCTTGTTGCCCTCCCTCTTTCCCCGCGCCGTTTTCTTCCTCTCCCGCACACGCCCGACCTCCACCCGCCAAGTCCATCGTCGTCCTCGTGTCCATCATCCACGTCATTGGCTGAGGCCTCTGGAGGAGCTGCGTGTGCTTCCTCTACATCGACTCCTATGAGCAACTCGAGTAGGAGATCTCCACATCGCCGGGATCGACATCGTCTTCAAGCTCTGCCCCGCCGCTCGCCGTCTTCGATTCGGCCTCACTGGAGCGTCCCCGAGCCCATCTTGCACCTCTACAGGCTCACCGTGAGCTCCGCTTCAACTCCCCTCTCACTCTGCCCTCGTGCTCGTGCCGTAGCTAGCTAGCGCCGTAGAAGTTGGTCGGCCATGGCCATGTCGCCGTTGTTGCGCTCGTTGCGGGCTCTCCCGTCCATCCCGTGCTGACCTTCGCCCGTGCTCCTGGGTCTCCCAAGATGCCGACGAGACCCCAGCTCGCCTCGCCGTGCCCTTAGCGTCGTCCCCGTATTCGGCCGCGAGCTCTCTATAAGCTCGGCCCCATCGCGCCCTCTGCGCTTCGCCACGAGCCCCTGGCCGCGCTCGCGGCCCCTGGCCGCTCCTGCCCGCGCCCACCTTCGCCTGGGCACGCCGCGCCGTTGCTCACCGTGGCCCATGCCTGCCGGTCGCGCCGTGCTCGACTGCCTGCGCACGCGTTGCTTCTGCTGTCTGCTGCTCGTTGCTGCTTCGACCGCCTGCATGCTGTCTGCCGCTGCTTGCTCTATTGCTGCCTAGCATCATAAGTGCCGCTGCTTTACTGCTGCCTGCTGATGCGCTCACCGCAGCTGCTGCTGGCCGGCCGTGCCATGGCCATGGCTCGGCCATGGTTACGTGCGTGGGCGTGTGCACGCAAGTGGCCGGCTCGGCCACTGCTAGATGGGCTGACCTATTAGTTTAGATTAATTAGATTAGATTAGATTGGTTAGGTTAATTACTAACCTATGGCAAGTGGGACCTCCCCCTTTAATTAACCAGTTTATTTTAGCCCCTAATTAATGATGAGGCAATGACACGTGGGACCCATACACTATTCACTGCTTGATCCAGTCAACAGTTTGCTGTTCTGTTGACTTTGACTTGGCCCCACATGTCTTTGAATGTGGCTGGCATTACACATGGTGACAAAAGTATTTTACTGTTTTATTTTCGAATTAAGTGTAATTTTAGAATATTGTTTAAATCTTTGAAAATTCAAAGAAAATAAACTGTATCTCTGATGGAAATGTTTTCTACATGAAAGTTGCTCAGAAAAATCCAAGAAATCCGAATACGCGGTCCGTTCATCTGTCACATGCCCCTAGCATGCTGAACATGGAACTTATACCTCTCTTTCGTCTATCCGGAAAAAGCCAAACGCCGAGAAAACCTCTCCGGATGTTTTCCCTCTCCGTCTGCAACGTGTAGTACCGCGTTAGAGCACGCCTAGCACTACGTATCGTCATGTCATGCTTAGTGATACCTCTGTTTGCTATGTATTTACTGTTTCTTCCCCCTCTTCTCTCCGGTAGACCTCGAGACCGATGTTGCCCCTGTGATCGACTACGTGGACGACGACCCCTCCTTGCCAGAGCAACCAGGCAAGCCCCCCCCCTTGATCATCCCGATATCGCCCATTCCATTCTCTCATGCTTCCATTATATTTTGCTACTGTTATTGTTTGCTCCTATTCTGATGCATAGCCTGCTTTTGTATCTGCTGTTGTACCTTACCTTCTTATCCTAAACTGCTTAGTATAGGTTGGTTAGTGATCCATCAGTGACCCCCACCTTGTCCTTGTTGCCCCTGCTTCATCATCGAAGACCCGATCAACGGGATCGAAAACCAGGCCCCGGCACCGCACATCACTTTCCCCTTAGTTGCTCGACACTACTGGGTTACTATCGAGTGTCGAGGGTGAGACCTCTATAGCACTTCTGATGTTAACCCTGTAGTGTAGCTATTCGTTCGTGGTCATCGAGGGTGATTTCCTCCTTAACCACTTCCGATACGACTCTGTCGTGCAACCCCTCAAGTGTGAACCTCGAGGGTGGATCCTCTTACGTTCACCTTGATGATTACATCGAGTGGAATTCACCGGGGGTGATTCCTCGGGTTTTCCCCTTGATGTTTGGACACACGGATACTTCGACTTTACAACTGTTACTTGGAAAGGCGGGTCGACCCTGAGGGGTACCCGCGAGTGATGTGGAGACGGGTTGACCTGGAGGGTGCCCGCGAGATAATTACGAGGCATGGCCGGGCATTCCTAGCCCTTGCCGCAAGTCCTCGAGACGGGGCGACGGGGTCACATCTTTCGTGAGTCTGTACTTGTTACCACGCATTCCTAATCCACTATGATTTGGATATTTGATCCGAGGGGCCTCTGGCCTGATAGCACTAACCATCACGTGGGCATAGTATGTGCGTTCTGCGTCATATACATCAGCCGAAGCTTAATAGACGTCAGCGACTGAGCACCGCGCGCCGGGTTGGACTGCGTAAGCACCTACCTTTTTGAAGGAGGTAGCTAGGTCTGCTCACCGGCCACCCAAGCAACATGCAGGAGTTCCCAGGGCGATGGCCCATGACCCCTGGGGGCATAGGTTTAGTCCGGCGTGCTTGACCCCTCTATTAAGCCTAGGTCGGGTTGCGGCGTATTGTTTGGCCGAGGCTGGGCATGACCCAGGAAAGTGTGTCCGGCCGGAGTTAATCGAGCGTGGTGGGTAAGTTGGTGCACCCCTGCAGGGAAGAAAACATCTATCGATAGCCTGTCCTACGGTAACGGACACTTGGAGTTGTATCCCGATCGATACAACTAGAACTGGATACTTGAGATGAGACATGGATATGAGGTGATAACTGGATAGTATGGCTCTGGGATTGCTTTCTTGTAGGGAGTCGAGAAAGGATCTCTGGCCGAGGTTGAGAACACTACTACTACTTTACTTTATGCTACTTTACTCCCTCCTGTTGCTGCAAGATGGTGGTTCCCAGAAGATGCTAGTCTTCGATAGGACTAGGCTCTCCCCTCTATTCTGGCATTTTTGCAGCCCAGTCCACATATACAACCTTCCTTTGATAATGTTGCATATGTAGTGTAGATCCTTGCTTGCGAGTACTTTGGACGAGTACTCACGGTTGCTTGGCTCCCCCTTTTCCCCCTTTCTTCTTCTTCTTTCTGGTTGATGCAACCAGATGTTAGAGCCCAGGAGCCAGATGCCACCGTCGATGCCTACTACTACGTGAAGACCGCCGACGACCAGGAGTAGTTAGGAGGCTCCCAGGAAGGAGGCCTTGCCTTTTCGATCGTAGATGCTTTTGTGCTGGCCTTCTTAAGGCAAACTTGTCTAACTCATGTCTGTACTCAGATATTGTTGCTTCCGCTGACTCTTGTGTTTTCGAGCTTATGTATTCGAGCCCTCGAGGCCCCTGGCTTGTAATATAAAGCTTGTATTATTTTAATTTGTGTCTAGAGTTGTGTTGTGATATCTTCCCGTGAGTCCTTGATCTTGATCGTACACATTTACATGTATGATTAGTGTACGATTGAATCGAGGGCATCACAGGTTGGTATCAGAGCCGACTGCCTATAGGAAGCCCCCTTTCCAATTCCTTGGCCGAAGTTGAGTCTACTCGTCCAAAAGCTGTTTTACTAACATGGGTGTGTGGCTTACGGGCCCACGTCGCCATTGGGTGGTATTAGGATCTTTTATTCCTCGTCTATACTCTGGGAGTCTGATCTCTCATCTATTCGGGTTAAACATTTTACTAACTCTGACATTAGGCTCTCGTACCCACTTCCTCCCGGAGAGCCCCGACACTATCGATGATTGCTTGCTTTGCCAGAAGATTCTGCGGATACTCCTCGATGATTCCCGAGACCCTGTGCCCACTGCTTTGCAGTTCCTGACAACCGATAAGTCCCCATGGGTAACATCCTTGCCGTTTGTACCTTCATCCCCAGTTGCTCTTGTTGTTACAAGTTACCCTTAACACTCTCCGTTGTTCCGAGAATCCTTTGTGCCTTATGCTTTGATGCTTCTTTTTGCACTATGGATAATTCACTTACCCGGGGTCCGTTCCTCCCCAGTTGCTCACATGCCTTCCAGAATGCTTTGAAATTCTATCTGATTTCCCGAAAATCCTCCGCAGCCTTTTACTCTTGATCCCCCTTGCCTGCTTGTATTATGGTGAATTCCATATGTCTAGTGATAATTATTAAAATCCTTTGTGTTTTTCATTATGTTCCTATGAATTCAACGTATGTGCGACTACTCGCAATCATCAATGGATCCATAGGAATTTTCTTTCCGGCTCAGACATCATTCCGGATATGAGCTGGTTCTTGCCCAATCAAGATTCGATCGGTGTGCCTCTAAGTCTGTTCAACCTATCCATCTTCGATCAGAGCATCTGATTCTGATACACCGATCTAGAAATTAAATCTCCTTGTATTAAGCATCGAATTATTCAGATGTTTCCATAAACCGATGCCCTTTCATTTCTTCTTCTTCTGGTTGAATACTAATACTCAAATCAACTCCGTCGTGAATTGCCAGATCCATTGTTGGGTTTTATCCGACAATGTCCTTCATATTCTATCACCTTGTGAATTCTCCCCCGATACATAATGCCTTTGGTATATTGTATCTTATGCTTTTGTCAATCATGCTCTGCTTCTAGCATGTGTTAATTGGTCCTGAAGTTTGTGGTAATTGTTCCTAAGATGCCCCGATGGGTTGAACCAACGCCTTCCCTAATATGTGTGAACCCAAAAGTTTTCACGGGTCATACTTATCTGGTATTGCACCAGTTAAAACTTTCAACAACTAATGCCATTTTTGAAAAAACGAGAAGTGAATGGAAGGTTAGAAATTGAAGAAGTGGGAGTCGACCTTGAACTTTGTGTTCATGCCCATGGACACGATGTGGAACCTATCATGTAAGCTTCTTGTAATAATAACTATTTCCTTGATATAATATCATCTGGTATCGGTGGTTTGTGTTGGGGAACGTAGTAATTTCAAAAATTTCCTAAGCACACGCAAGATCATGGTGATGCATAGCAACGAGAGGGGAGAGTGTTGTCCACGTACCCTCATAGACCGACAGCGGAAGCGTTATCACAACGCGGTTGATGTAGTCGTACGTCTTCACGATCCGACCGATCAAGTACCGAACGCACGGCACCTCCGAAGTTCTACACACGTTCAGCTCGATGACGTCCCTCGAACTCTGATCCAGCCGAGTGTTGAGGGAGAGTTTCGTCAGCACGACGGCGTGGTGACGATGATGATGTTCCACCGACGCAGGGCTTCGCCTAAGCTCCGCAACGGTATTATCGAGGTGTAATATGGTGGAGGGGGGCACCGCACACGGCTAAGAGATCTCAAGGATCAATTGTTGTGTCTCTGGGGTGCCCCCTGCCCCCGTATATAAAGGAGCAAGGGGGAGGCAGCCGGCCAAAGGGAGAGGCGCGCCATAGGGGGGAGTCCTACTCCCACCGGGAGTAGGACTCCTCCTTTCCTTGTGGGAGTAGGAGAAGGGAAGGGGGAAGGAGAAAGAAGGAAGGGTGCGCCCCCCTTCCCTAGTCCAATTCGGACCAGACCATGGGGAGGGGTGCGGCCACCTTTTGAGGCCTTTCTCTCCTTTCCCGTATGGCCCATTAAGGCCCAATACGAATTCCCGTAACTCTCCGGTACTCCGAAAAATACCCGAATCACTCGGAACCTTTCCGAAGTCCGAATATAGTCATCCAATATATCGATTTTTACGTCTCGACCATTTAGAGACTCCTCGTCATATCCCCGATCACATCTGGAACTCCGAACTCCTTCGGTACATCAAAACTCAATAAAACTGTCATCGTAACGTTAAGCGTGCGGACCCTACGGGTTCGAGAACTATGTAGACATGACCGAGACACGTCTCCGGTCAATAACCAATAGCGGGACCTGGATGCCCATATTGGCTCCCACATATTCTACGAAGATCTTTATCGGTCATACCGCATAACAACATACGTTGTTCCCTTTGTCACCGGTATGTTACTTGCCCGAGATTTGATCGTCGGTATCTCGATACCTAGTTCAATCTCGTTACCGGCAAGTCTCTTTACTCGTTCCGTAACACATCATCCCGCAACTAACTCATTAGTCACAATGCTTGCAAGGCTTATAGTGATGTGCATTACTGAGTGGGCCCAGAGATACCTCTCCGACAATTGGAGTGACAAATCCTAATCTCGAAATACGCCAACCCAACAAGTACCTTTGGAGACACCTGTAGAGCACCTTTATAATCACCCATTTACGTTGTGACGTTTGGTAGCACACAAAGTGTTCCTCCGGTAAATGGGAGTTGCATAATCTCATAGTCAGAGGAACATGTATAAGTCATGAAGAAAGCAGTAGCAACATACTAAACGATCGGGTGCTAAGCTAACGGAATGGGTCAAGTCAATCACGTCATTCTCCTAATGAGGTGATCTCGTTAATCAAATGACAACTCATGCCTATGGCTAGGAAACATAACCATCTTTGATTAACGAGCTAGTCAACTAGAGGCATACTAGTGACACTCTGTTTGTCTATGTATTCACACATGTATTATGTTTCCGGTTAATACAATTCTAGCATGAATAATAAACATTTATCATGATATAAGGAAATATATAATACTTTGTTATTGCCTCTAGGGCATATTTCCTTCAGTCTCCCACTTGCACTAGAGTCAATAATCTAGTTCACATCGCCATGTGATTTAACATCAATAATTCACATCACCATGTGATTAACACCCATAGTTCACATCTCTATGTGACTAACACTCAAAGGGTTTACTAGAGTCAATAATCTAGTTCACATCTCTATGTGATTAACACCCAAAGAGTACTAAGGTGTGATCATGTTTTGATTGTGAGATAATTTTAGTTAACGGGTCTGTCACATTCAGATCCGTAAGTATTTTGCAAATCTTTATGTCTACAATGCTCTGCACGGAGCTACTCGAGCTAATTGCTCCCACTTTCAATATGTATCTAGACCGAGACTTTAGAGTCATCGAGATTAGTGTCAAAACTTGCATCGACGTAACCCTTTACGACGAACCTTTTGTCACTTCCATAATCGAGAAACATTTCCTTATTCCACTAAGGATAATTTTGACCGCTGTCCAGTGATCTACTCCTAGATCACTATTGTACTCCCTTGCCAAAATTAGTGTAGGGTATACAATAGATTTGGTACACAGCATGGCATACTTTATAGAACCTATGGCCAAGGCATAGGGAATGACTTTCATTCTCTTTCTATCTTCTGCCGTGGTCGGGCTTTGAGTCTTACTCAATTTCATACCTTGTAACACAGGCAAGAACTCTTTCTTTGACTGTTGTATTTTGAACTACTTCAAAATCTTGTTAAGGTATGTACTCATTGAAAAAACTTATCAAGCGTCTTGATATATCTCTATAGATCTTGATGCTCAATATGTAAGCAGCTTCACCGAGGTCTTTCTTTGAAAAACTCCTTTCAAACACTCCTTTATGCTTTGCAGAATAATTCTACATTATTTCCGATCAACAATATGTCATTCACATATACTTATCAGAAATGCTGTAGTGCTCCCACTCACTTTCTTGTAAATACAGGCTTCACCGCAAGTCTGTATAAAACTATATCCTTTGATCAACTTATCAAAGTGTATATTCCAACTCCGAGATGCTTGCACCAGTCCATAGATGGATCGCTGGAGCTTGCATATTTTGTGAGCAACTTTAGGATTGACAAAACCTTCTGGTTACATCATATACAACTCTTCTTTAATAAATCCATTAAGGAATGCAGTTTTGTTTATCCATTTGCCAGATTTCATAAAATGCGGCAATTGGTAACATGATTCGGATAGACTTAAGCATAGATACGAGTGAGAAACTCTCATCGTTGTCAACACCTTGAACTTGTCGAAAACCTTTTTGCGACAATTCTAGCTTTGTAGACAGTAACACTACTATCACTGTCTGTCTTCCTCTTGAAGATCCATTTAATCTCAATGGCTCGCCGATCATTGGGCAAGTCAACCAAAGTCCATCCTTTGTTCTTCATACATGGATCTCATCTCAGATTTCATGGCCTCAAGCCATTTCCCAGAATCTGGGCTCATCATCGCTTCCTCATAGTTCGTAGGTTCGTCATGGTCAAATAACATGACCTCCAGAACAGGATTACCGTACCACTCTGGTGTGGATCTCACTCTGGTTTACCTACGAGGTTTGGTAGTAACTTGATCTGAAGTTACATGATCATCATCATTAACTTCCTCACTAATTGGTGTAAGAGTCACAGGAACAGATTTCTGTGATGAACTACTTTCCAATAAGGGAGCAGGTACAGTTACCTCATCAAGTTCTACTTTCCTCCCACTCACTTCTTTCGAGAGAAACTCCTTCTCTAGAAAGGATCCATACTAAGCAACGAATGTCTTGCCTTCGGATCTGTGATAGAAGGTGTACCCAACTGTCTCCTTTGGGTATCCTATGAAGACACATTTCTCCGATTTGGGTTTGAGCTTATCAGGATGAAACTTTTTCACATAAGCATCACAACCCCAAACTTTAAGAAACGACAACTTTGGTTTCTTGCCAAACCACAGTTCATAAGGCGTCGTCTCAACGGATTTTGATGGTGCCCTATTTAACGTGAATGTAGCTGTCTCTAATGCATAACCCCAAAACGATAGTGGTAAATTGGTAAGAGAGATCATAGATTGCACTATATCCAATATAGTACGGTTATGACGTTCGGACACACCATTATGCTGTGGTGTTCCGGGTGGCGTGAGTTGCGAAACTATTCCGCATTGTTTCAAATGTAGTCCAAACTCGTAACTCAAATATTCTCCTCCACGATCAGATCGTAGGAATTTTATTTTCTTGTTACGATGATTTTCAACTTCACTCTGAAATTCTTTGAACTTTTCAAATGTTTCAGACTTATGTTTCATTAACTAGATATACCCATATCTGCTCAAATCATCTGTGAAGGTGAGAAAATAACGATATCCGCCACGAGCCTCAATATTCATCGGACCACACACATCTGTATGTATGATTTCCAACAAATCTGTTGCTCTCTCCATAGTTCCGGAGAACGGCGTTTTAGTCATCTTGCCCATGAGGCACGGTTCGCAAGCATCAAGTGATTCATAATCAAGTGATTCCAAAATCCATCAGTATGGAGTTTCTTCATGCGCTTTACACCAATATGACCTAAACGGCAGTGCCACAAATAAGTTGCACTATCATTATTAACTTTGCATCTTTTGGCTTCATTATTATGAATATGTGTATCACTACGATCGAGATCCAACAAACCATTTTCGTTGGTGTGTATGACCATAGAAGTTTTTTTATTCATGTAAACAGAACAACAATTGTTCTCTAACTTAAATGAATAACCGTATTGCAATAAACATGATCAAATCATATTCATGCTCAACGCAAACACCAAATAACACTTATTTAGTTTCAACACTAATCCCGAAAGTATAGGGATTGTGCGATGATGATCATATCAATCTCGGAACTACTTCCAACACACATCGTCACCTCGCCTTTTACTAGTCTCTATTTATTCTGCAACTCCCGTTTTCGAGTTACTACTCTTTAGCAACTGAACCAGTATCAAATACTGAGGGGTTGCTAGAAACACTAGTAAGTACACATCAATAACATGTATATCCAATATACCTTTGTTCACTTTGCCATCCTTCTTATCCACCAAATACTTGGGGCAGTTTTGCCTCCAGTGACCAGTCCCTTTGCAGTAGAAGCACTTAGTCTCAGGCTTAGGTACAGACTTGGGCTTCTTCACTTGAGTAGCAACTTGCTTGCCGTTCTTTTTGAAGTTCCCCTTCTTCCCTTTGCCCTTTTCTTGAAACTAGTGGTTTCGTCAACCATCAACACTTGATGTTTTTCTTGATTTCTACCTTCGTCGATTTCAGCATCACGAAGAGCTCGGGAATTACTTTCGTCATCCCTTGCATACTATAGTTCATCACGAAGTTCTACTAACTTGGTGATGGTGACTAGAGAATTCTATCAATCACTATTTTATCTGGAAGATAAACTCCCACTTGATTCAAGCGATTGTAGTACCCAGACAATCTGAGCACATGCTCACTAGTTGAGCGATTCTCCTCCATCTTTTAGCTATAGAACTTGTTGGAGACTTCATATCTCTCAACTCGGGTATTTGCTTGAAATATTAACTTCAACTCCTGGAACATCTCATATGGTCCATGACGTTCAAAACGTCTTTGAAGTCCCGATTCTAAGCCATTAAGCATGGTGCACTAAACTATCAAGTAGTCATCATATTGAGCTAGCCAAACGTTCATAACGTCTGCATCTGCTCCTGCAATAGGTCTGTCACCTAGCGGTGCATCAAGGACATAATTTTTCTGTGCAGCAATGAGGATAATCCTCAGATCACGGATCCAATCCGCATCTTTGCTACTAACATCTTTCAACATAAATTTTCTCTAGGAACATATCAAAAATAAACACAGGGAAGCAACAACGCGAGCTATTGATCTACAACATAATTTGCAAAATACTATCAGGACTAAGTTCATGATAAATTTAAGTTCAATTAATCATATTACTTAAGAACTCCCACTTAGATAGACATCCCTCTAATCCTCTAAGTGATCACGTGATCCATATCAACTAAACCATGTCCGATCATCACGTGAGATGGAGTAGTTTCAATGGTGAACATCACTATGTTGATCATATCTACTATATGATTCACGCTCGACCTTTCGGTCTCCGTGTTCCGAGGCCATATCTGTTATATGCTAGGCTCATCAAGTTTAACCTGAGTATTCCGCGTGTGCAACTGTTTTGCACCCGTTGTATTTGAACGTAGAGCCTATCACACCCGATCATCACGTGGTGTCTCAGCACGAAGAACTTTTGCAACGGTGCATACTCAGGGAGAACACTTTTATCTTGAAATTTTAGTGAGAGATCATCTTATAATGCTACCGTCAATCAAAGCAGGATAAGATGCATAAAGGATTAACATCACATGCAATCAATATAAGTGATATGATATGGCCATCATCATCTTGTGCTTGTGATCTCCATCTCCGAAGCACCGTGCTTGTGATCTCCATCTCCGAAGCACCGTCATGATCACCATCGTCACCGGCGTGACACCTTGATCTCCATCATAGCATCATTGTCGTCTCGCCAACTTATTGCTTTTACGACTATCGCTACCGCTTAGTGATAAAGTAAAACTATTACATGGCGATTGCATCTCATACAATAAAGCGACAACCATATGGCTCCTGCCAGTTGCCGATAACTCGGTTACAAAACATGATCATCTCATACAACACATTATATCACATCATGTCTTGACCATATCACATCACAACATGCCCTGCAAAAACAAGGTAGACGTCCTCTACTTTGTTGTTGCATATTTTACGTGGCTGCTACGGGCTTAGCAAGAACCGTTCTTACCTACGCATCAAAACCACAACGATAGTTTGTCAAGTTGGTGCTGTTTTAACCTTCGCAAGGACCGGGCGTAGCCACACTCGGTTCAACTAAAGTGAGAGAGACAGACACCCGCCGGTCACCTTTAAGCAACGAGTGCTCGCAGCGGTGAAACCAGTCTCGCGTAAGCATATGCGTAATGTCGGTCCGGGCCGCTTCATCTCACAATACCGCTGAACCAAAGTATGACATGCTGGTAAGCAGTATAACTTATATCGCCCACAACTCACTTGTGTTCTACTCGTGCATAGCATCAACGCATAAAACCAGGCTCGGATGCCACTGTTGGGGAACGTAGTAATTTCAAAAAATTCCTACGCACACGCAAGATCATGGTGATGCATAGCAACGAGAGGGGAGAGTGTTGTCCACGTACCCTCGTAGACCGACAGCGGAAGCGTTATCACAACGCGG
This sequence comes from Aegilops tauschii subsp. strangulata, assembly GCF_002575655.3. NCBI lineage: Eukaryota > Viridiplantae > Streptophyta > Magnoliopsida > Poales > Poaceae > Aegilops > Aegilops tauschii. The sequence continues at coordinate 285,438,055 of NC_053036.3, forward strand.
TTGATGTAGTCGTACGTCTTCACGATCCGACCGATCAAGTACCGAACGCACGGCACCTCCGAAGTTCTACACACGTTCAGCTCGATGACATCGCTCGAACTCTGATCCAGCCGAGTGTTGAGGGAGAGTTTCGTCAGCACGACGGCGTGGTGACGATGATGATGTTCCACCGACGCAGGGCTTCGCCTAAGCTCCGCAACGGTATTATCGAGGTGTAATATGGTGGAGGGGGGCACCGCACACGGCTAAGAGATCTCAAGGATCAATTGTTGTGTCTCTGGGGTGCCCCCTGCCCCCGTATATAAAGGAGTAAGGGGGAGGCAGCCGGCCAAAGGGAGAGGCGCGCCATAGGGGGGGAGTCCTACTCCCACCGGGAGTAGGACTCCTCCTTTCCTTGTGGGAGTAGGAGAAGGGAATGGGGAAGGAGAAAGAAGGAAGGGTGCGCCCCCCTTCCCTAGTCCAATTCGGACCAGACCATGGGGAGGGGTGCGGCCACCTTTTGAGGCCTTTCTCTCCTTTCCCGTATGGCCCATTAAGGCCCAATACGAATTCCCGTAACTCTCCGGTACTCCGAAAAATACCCGAATCACTCGGAACCTTTCCGAAGTCCGAATATAGTCGTCCAATATATCGATTTTTATGTCTCGACCATTTAGAGACTCCTCGTCATATCCCCGATCTCATCCGGGACTCCGAACTCCTTAGGTACATCAAAACTCAATAAAACTGTCATCGTAACGTTAAGCGTGCGGACCATACGGGTTCGAGAACTATGTAGACATGACCGAGACACGTCTCCGGTCAATAACCAATAGCGAGACCTGGATGCCCATATTGGCTCCCACATATTCTACAAAGATCTTTATCGGTCAGACCGCATAACAACATACGTTGTTCCCTTTGTCACCGGTATGTTACTTGCCCGAGATTTGATCGTCGGTATCTCGATACCTAGTTCAATCTCGTTACCGGCAAGTCTCTTTACTCGTTCCGTAACACATCATCCTGCAACTAACTCATTAGTCACAATGCTTGCAAGGCTTATAGTGATGTGCATTACCGAGTGGGCCCAGAGATACCTCTCCGACAATTGGAGTGACAAATCCTAATCTCGAAATACGCCAACCCAACAAGTACCTTTGGAGACACCTGTAGAGCACCTTTATAATCACCCATTTACGTTGTGACGTTTGGTAGCACACAAAGTGTTCCTCCGGTAAACGGGAGTTGCATAATCTCATAGTCAGAGAAACATGTATAAGTCATGAAGAAAGCAATAGCAACATACTAAACGATCGGGTGCTAAGCTAACGGAATGGGTCAAGTCAATCACGTCATTCTCCTAATGAGGTGATCTCGTTAATCAAATGCCAACTCATGTCTATGGCTAGGAAACATAACCATCCTTGATTAACGAGCTAGTCAACTAGAGGCATACTAGTGACACTCTGTTTGTCTATGTATTCACACATGTATTATGTTTCCGGTTAATACAATTCTAGCATGAATAATAAACATTTATCATGATATAAGGAAATATATAATACTTTGTTATTGCCTCTAGGGCATATTTCCTTCAATTTGATCATTCATAATCGTGGTTCCGACCATAGTTTCTCCTTAATTCCATTTCCCAGACAAGTTAAAATACTTGTCTCCTGCAAGTCATTCACCTGTCCAACCTCTAATTTGATCTACCTTCAAGTATTGCCTCATGTTATCTCGATGATATTGTGTCATTGCACTACCTCTTGTAAATTCTTAATTGGAGTGAGACTCCGTCACATCATTCCTAGCCTGATCGGCTATATCATTATCGTGCTAATTTAATTGTGCTACCTGGTCCTTATTCCCGGAGCACAACTTTTCGACGATGAGCGAAGCTTACGTCGATCGTCTTCATCTTATCATTTCACCTCGAAGAGCAAGCTTGATTTTGAACTTGTGTCGTATCCGTGGTTCCAATAGCCTTTCGCTTCATCCTTCCTGTTGCTTGATTTCGTCGCTCCTCAATGGCATCTTCATAGAGCCTCTCGACAAATGCGTCATGATCAGCATAACATTTTGACTTCCGTTGAGATGACAATTGAATTCATGGTGAGAAATACCATCCTTGACCTTCGATGATTTGAGTTATCATCGACAACCCCCCTTGTCTTCTTTCCAACACATGTTTGATCATGTCTTGGTTATACCTTGGACTCCTTGCTATTCCTGCAATTGTTCCTTGAGTATTTCTTGTGATCTTCAACTCCAACCCCTACTTGGAACACCATGTTAATGCTACCTCGAAGCATGACTGAGGTATTTTGAATATCAACAAGAACATTGGAAGCACATTGCTGAATGTTTCTTGATCTATTATCCAAACACCGTTGTATGGGTAATATCATGATTCTTCCCTCGCCCCCTTTATCTAAATGCTTTTGAACTTACTGTCATATCATGTATATCCTGCTCTCCTTCCCTTTGGGAAGGATATACTCCTAATTCTTGTGTGTAAACACATTTTCCTTTCCATTGGTCTGATTAATCCGATAATTTCATTTTCCTTTCCATTGGTTTGTTTAACCTTCTTTTGATCTATATGATATATGCAGAAATAATTCCCTGCTTATAAAACACCCGGATGTACAATCTTGTTAGTGAGACCTTGTTACTATTGTTGATGGCATTCCGGTAGCCACCGATGGATGAGAACTTGGCCTATTGGTCCGCCTCGTCTTACGAGCAGGAAAATGGTTCTCTTCGTCCCTCGCACTTGGTACCAACATTGTTGACAACATAACTAACAGTCTATCATCTGACATGCCTTGCTATCGTCCCCCTTTCTACTTTTAACCCACATGGTGGGCTCATAACCCACAGTTCCATAGGATCGGAACCTGACTCTCCTGTATATCCTTTATTCCGAAGAATCATTTGCTCTTGGCTTTGTGTGTTGTCACGAGCCACCGTCCGAGAGATGATCTATTTCCATTGCTCTGAACCCCCTTCACACTCTACTTCAGGAATCGAACGGTTGCTTACCAATTTGAAACTTCCATACCCTCTTATAATGCTCTTGATGTGTTTCATGTCATCAACTCGGGAGGTACTTTATGCTCCTTCCCTTGAGTTAACTGTTTGATGCTCAATCTTGATAAAATCCGTCCTTATAGAGTTTTCCCCCTCTTATCCTTTCATAAGTACGGTGGAGATCCTGAAGGAAGGACGTCAACTTCATCATGGCGCATTGATGTAGAGGAATGAAGACATCAACGCTATGGATCAACCACTTTGAGAATAGCAACCAAGACCGAAAAGGCTCGTTAGAATTTCGTAACCAACTCTTTCCCCCTTAATCCACCTCTTAAATCTCGGGACGAGATTTCTTGTAGTGAAGGAGATTCGTAACACCCGGAGAATCATGCTATAGTAATCCCCTGTTGATTGTGCCATGTCATCACTCTTACTGTTGCTAAACCTCATTTGCATTCAAACACAATTCAACTTCAAATCCAAATTATAGTCAAAATTCAAAACTTTTCAAACATGAAAACAAAAATGTTCATCATGTGGAAAGTATTCTGCTGGTAATATTGGTGGTGAACCAACATTTTTGCAAAGTGTTGAAGTGACCTAAACTAAATAAAACAGTGGACCAATAGCCAATTACTTGACCTTTTCAATTTCAAAAATAATAATTGAACTTTCCCAAATGCTTTGAGACTTTTGATGCCAGCCCAAAATATTGTCGTGTATGTTTGTCCCAAGTTTCATATTGAGCAAAATAGTTTACTAGCCAAACCAAATGCAAAACAAAAACTAAAATGGAAAGCAGAAGAGCAAGAGGAAAGACCTAAAGCCCACTGTGCTACTAGGCTAATTTGAGCTACAGTTGAGGCACAGCCCAGCTCCTCCTTATCCCCTTCCTCTGTTCATTGAACAGAGGCGTGGCGGCCATCCACCGGTGCCATAGCAGGCATGGTGCACGCGCCGGCCATCCACTACCTCCCTGCTGTCTATAAGACCACCCCGACGCCCTGGACGAACCCTTGTAGCCGTCCCCCTTTCCCCGCGCCATTTTCTTCCTCTCCCGCACATGCCCGAGCTCCACCCGCCATGTCCATCGCCGTCCTTGTGTCCATCGTCCACCTCATCGGCTGAGGCCTCTAGAGGAGCTGCGTGTGCTTCGTCTACATCGACTCCGAGGAGCAACTCGAGCAGGAAATCGCCACATCACCGGGATCGACATCGTCTTCAAGCTCTGCCCCGCCGCTCGCCGTCTTCGATTTGGCCTCACTAGAGCATCCCCGAGCCCATCTTGCACCTCTACAAGCTCACCGTGAGCTTTGCTTCAACTCCCCTCTCACTCCGCCCTCGTGCTCGTGCCGTAGCTAGCTAGCGCCGTAGAAGTTGGTCGGCCATGGCCATGTCGCCGTCGTTGCGCTCGTTGCGGGCTCTCCCGTCCATCCCGTGCTGACCGTCGCCTGTGCTCCTGGGTCTCCCAAGATGCCGACGAGTCCCCCAGCTCGCCTCGCCGTGCCCTTAGCGTCATCCCCGTATTCGGCCGCGAGCTCTCTGTAAGCTCGGCCCCATCACGCCCTCTGCACTTCGCCATGAGCCCCTGGCCGCGCTCGCGCCCCCTGGCCGCTCCTGCCCGCGCCCACCTTCGCCTGGCCACGCCGTGCCATTGCTCACCGTGGCCCATGCCTGCCGGCCGCGCCGTGCTCGACTGCGTGCGCGCGCGTTGCTTTTGCTGTCTGCTGCTCGCTGCTGCTTCGACCGCCTGCATGTTGTCTGCCGCTGCTTGCTCTGTTGCTGCCTAGCGTTGTAAGTGCCGCTGCTTTACTGCTGCCTGCTGATGCGCTCATCGCAGCTGCTGCTGGCCGGCCGTGCCATGGCCATGGCTCGGCCATGGTTACGTGCGTGGGCGTGTGCACGCAAGTGGCCGGCTCGGCCACTACTAGATGGGCTGACCTATTAGTTTAGATTAATTAGGATTAGATTAGATTGGTTAGGTTAATTACTAACCTATGGCAAGTGGGACCTCCCCCTTTAATTAACCAGTTTATTTTAGCCCCTAATTAATCCTGAGGCAATGACACGTGGGACCCATACACTATTCACTGCTTGATCCAGTCAACAGTTTGCTGTTCTGTTGACTTTGACTTGGCCCCACATGCCTTTGACTATGGCTGGCACTACACAAGGTGACAAAAGTATTTTACTGTTTTATTTTCGAATTAAGTGTAATTTTAGAATATTGTTTAAATCTTTGAAAATTCACAGAAAATAAACCGTATCTCGGATGAAAATGTTTTCTACATGAAAGTTGCTCAGAAAAATCCAAGAAATCCGAATACGCGGTCCGTTCATCTGTCACATGCCCCTAGCATGCAGAACATGGAACTTATACCTCTCTTTCGTCTGTCCGGAAAAAGCCAAACGCCGAGAAAACCTCTCCGGATGTTTTCCCTCTCCGTCTGCAACGTGTAGTACCGCGTTAGAGCACGCCTAGCACTACGTATCGTCATGTCATGCTTAGTGATACCTCTGTTTGCTATGTATTTACTGTTTCTTCCCCCTCTTCTCTCCGGCAGACCTCGAGACCGATGCTGCCCCTGTGATCGACTATGTGGACGACGACCCCTCCTTGCCAGAGCAACCAGGCAAGCCCCCCCCCCTTTGATCATCCCGATATCGCCCATTCCATTCTCTCATGCTTGCATTAGATTTTGCTACTGTTATTGTTTGCTCCTATTCTGATGCATAGCCTGCTTTTGTATCTGCTGTTGTACCTTACCTGCTTATCCTAAACTGCTTAGTATAGGTTGGTTAGTGATCCATCAGTGACCCCCACCTTGTCCTTGTTGCCCCTGCTTCATCATCGAAGACCCGATCAACGAGATCGAAGACTAGGCCCTGGCACCGCACATCACTTTCCCCTTAGTTGCTCGACACTACTGGGTTACTATCGTGTGCCGAGGGTGAGACCTCTATAGCACTTCTGATGTTAACCCTGTAGTGTAGCTATTCGGTCATGGTCATCGAGGGTGATTTCCTCCTTAACCACTTCCGATACGACTCTGTCGTGCAACCCCTCAAGTGTGAACCTCGAGGGTGGATCCTCTTACGTTCACGTTGATGATTACATCGAGTGGAATTCACCGGGGGTGATTCCTCAGGTTTTCCCCTTGATGTTTGGACACACGGATACTTCAACTTTACAATTGTTACTTGGAAAGGCTGGTCGACCCTGAGGGGTACCCGCGAGTGATGTGGAGACGGGTTGACCTGGAGGGTGCCCGTGAGATAATTACGAGGCGTGGCCGGGCATTCCTAGCCCTTGCCACAAGTCCTCGAGACAGGGCGAAGGCGTCACATGTTTTGTGAGTCTCTGCTTGTTACCGCGAGTTCCTAATCCACTACGATTTGGATATTTGATCCGAGGGGCCTCTGGCCTGATAGCACTAACCATCACGTGGGCATAGTATGGGCGTTCTGCGTCGTATACATCAGCCGAAGCTTAATAGACGTCAGCGACTGAGCGCCGCGCGCCGGGTTGGACTGCGTAAGCACCTGCCTTTTTGAAGGATGTAGCTAGGTCTGCTCACCGGCCGCCCACGCAACATGCAGGAGTTCCCGGGGCGATGGCCCATGACCCCTGGGGCATAGGTTTAGTCCGGCGTGCTTGACCTCCCTATTAAGCCTAGGTCAGGTTGCTGCGTATTGTTTGGCCAAGGCCGGGCATGACCCAGGAAAGTGTGTCCGGCCGGAGTTAATCGAGCGTGGTGGGTAAGTTGGTGCACACCTGCAGGGAATAAAACATCTATCGATAGCCTGTCCTACGGTAACGGACACTTGGAGTCGTATCCCGGTCGATACAACTAGAACTGGATACTTGAGATGAGACATGGATATGAGGTGATAACTGGATAGTATGGCTCTGGGATTGCTTTCTCGTAGGGAGTCGAGAAAGGATCTCTGGCCGAGGTTGAGAACACTACTACTACTTTACTTTATGCTACTCTACTCCCTCCTGTTGCTGCAAGATGGTGGTTCCCAGAAGATGCTAGTCTTCGATAGGACTAGGCTCTCCCCTCTATTCTGGCATTTCTGCAGCCCAGTCCACATATACAACCTTCCTTTTATAATGTTGCATATGTAGTGTAGATCCTTGCTTGCGAGTACTTTGGATGAGTACTCACGGTTGCTTTGCTCCCCCTTTTCCCCTTTCTTCTTCTTTCCGGTTGATGCAACCAGATGTCGGAGCCCAGGAGCCAGATGCTACCGTCGATGCCTACTACTACGTGAAGACCGCCGACGACCAGGAGTAGTTAGGAGGCTCCCAGGCAGGAGGCCTTGCCTTTTCGATCGTAGATGCTTTTGTGTTGGCCTTCTTAAGGCAAACTTGTCTAACTCATGTTTGTACTCAGATATTGTTGCTTCCGCTGACTCTTGTGTTTTCGAGCTTATGTATTCGAGCCCTCGAGGCCCCTGGCTTGTACTACCTCCGTAAAGAAATATAAGAGCGTTTAGATCACTAAAGTAGTGATCCAAACACTCTTATATTTCTTTACAGAGGGAGTAATATAAAGCTTGTATTATTTTAATTTGTGTCTAGAGTTTTGTTGTGATATCTTCCCGTGAGTCCTTGATCTTGATCGTACACATTTGCGTGTATGATTGAATCGAGGGCATCACACCCCGGCTCAACAAAGTCAGTTTTGATGATTTCGACATCCAGGTCATCTGTCTTGGCCGGGCTAGGGATCTCCGGATTCTCAGAACCGTCAATGGCTTGCTCGACAGGCGGGTCAACAGTAGGCGTTGGGATATCGTGGGCTGGTTCAGGCGGCGGCTCATGGGCGGAGGTGTCAGGAGCAGCCGTTCTGAGCTCTGGTTCGTTCAAGATCGGCTCTTCGGCCGGCTTGTTCTTCTTCGCCCTCTTGCTGGGCTTTACTTGTACGCTGTGTAAAAATCAAAAGGTTAGTGCAAAAAACATGAGTAAGATAAGCACAAGATAAACAGATTATCATTACCCTGGAGCGTTTTGAAAGCCGGCATATTGGACTGCATTGATTCGCCGGAGGAAGGTGAAGTTCCCTGATAGTTTGAGTCAGAAGAATTGAGTGGTTGACGAGTGAAACCCGCCAAAGGATAAAAAGAATGTAAATCGGAGATGACCTCAGTCCGGCGTTTTATTGTTACATCGTGTAAGCCAGAGGAGAGTTCCGCATCTTTACTGGTCCGGGTCTGCCTCCGGCTCTCGTGAATCTGTCGCTTCAAAAGAAATTGAGGATCTTGGTAAGCTAAAGGATGTGAAAATCTTACTTTCCGGGTTACTCTTTGGACTTTCTCTCTCGGCAAAGGCTCGGAGTCGGAGGAAATTATAGTTACCTCTTCAATCGCTACATGACTCGCTCCTGTATCCTCCTGATGATAATCAGTGTCAATAAGATGGTTAAAAAAGGAGCCTAAAGAGTCAAGAGCTACCTCTGACTCGGAGGTATCTTCCAAATGAAGCATATCCGAGGCGCTAGGTTTGTTCCCCTTCTTCCGGGCAGCGGCTTTCCTGGCGGCTTTCTTGGTTTTTCTGGCTTTCTTTGCAGCTTCATGGTCATACTTGACCTTCCAAAATTCGTCATCAGCCTGTGAATTACAACAAAGGTTTTTGAGTAAAGATGAAATTGTTAAAGTTGAAGGTAAAAATGCTCAAGTCAATGGCTTACCACTGGAGCTGGGTTAGCCTTGCAGAAAGGACTTAAACCCACTTTCCCACAATCTGCCAGGCTTTCATTCAGAGGAGATTTGGTCATATCATCAATGACGTCCTCAGGTAAATCGTCAAGGTTGTGCCGTAGAGGATCATTCTTTTGGCCTGTGTAATCGCACATCAAGCCGGGGCAGCGGCTCAAAGGAATAACCCGCCAGGCAAGCCAAACCCGGACCAGATCAATGTTGTTTAGGCCATTCCCCAGAAGAGCCTTGACCTTGCTCATGGTGGGGGCAAGTGTTTGACGTTCAGCCGGAGACAGTTTATCTGGCAAGGGGTGAGTTGACTCCAGGCGCAGGGCGCGAAAGCCGGGCAGAGGGTTCTCATTAGCCGGAGAAGTGTCTTGACAGTAGAACCACGTCTGGTTCCAATCTTTAGGGTGACTCGGCGGTTCGGCATACGGGAAGAGACAGTCCCTCCGTCGCTGGATTGAGATTCCACCAAGCTCCAAGCTGGGCCCATTGGCACGTTCATTTTGACGGTTCAAATAAAATAACTCTCTAAAGAGTAGCAAGCTGGGTTCTTCTCCAAGGTACACCTCACAGAACACTTGAAAATTGCAGATATTTGACACGGAATTGGGCCCGATGTCTTGAGGTCACAGGTCAAAAAAGTGCAAGACGTCTCTGAAAAACTTCGAGCCGGGTGGAGAAAAGCCCCGGTTCATGTGATCAGTAAAGACGATAACTTCCCCTTCCTTGGGTAGAGGTTTTTCTTCTGTTGGATTAGGAGCACGATAAGACATGATTTCCTTCTTCGTCAGATAACCAGTCTTCACATACTCATTAAAGGTGTTATCTGTGATGATGGATTTAACCCAGTTGCATGTAACGGGTGCTTTGGGAGCCTTGGGCGGCATAATGGAGATGGAAGCCTATGACAAAATAAAAAATTTCAGCTCAAAATTAAGCTAGAGAAAAATATTTCAATTCATATTCAAGATGGCGGCTTATGAAGGGGCCTAATGACGTATGGCTAATTACATCAGATTATTTAAGCCACCAAGGGCATCATAAGTAGTTAAGTTATTTAAATCGCCATGAGTGGTCGGGATTATTGATTGAGCATTGCCTTTTTTAAGCCGGCGATAAGAGTCGCCATGGCTAGGTGGATCTAACAGATACTGTTTTTGCCTAAGTGTCACACAAACAAGTTTCACAGATTGCAGCTGTTATTTTGGATCAAACGGTCGTTCAGAAAAGAAAATATTCTAGACCTAAAAACTAGTACAGATGAATTCGTGAGTTCTAATGAGGCCTCTGTACAAGGAAAAGGGATCTGCTAGTGTCAAAAATGGACATAAAACGATGACCACGCCTTTTAAATCTGAAGAGGCCGCGGTGGAGAAACTATGAAGAAACTCTAATGAACAGCAAAAAACGCAGAGAAACTTGCAAACCCTAAATGCGGATCTGGGGTGCGGGACGACAAGGACTTACAGCTGCAGATCTACTATGGAGGATCGTGGTCGTTCTCTCATCGATTCAGGTTGATGCAGCGGCCAAGATCGATGAAGACGAGGAGCTCTGCGGTGGCGGCGGCGGCGGAGCTCGAGCGGCAGTGGAGTAGCGAGAGGAAGAAGATGATGAAAGGGGGAGAATGAAGAAAGACCGAAGGTCATGCCTATTTATAAGGGAAGACTGATCAAGCGGGCGCGAAAAACGAGGAGGCCAAACATGATTATCCAGCTACTCAGACGCCTCGATTCTCGGGATGGTCATTAAGATAAGGATCCGTTGGGATATGATGGAATAAAATATGAATTTAATAGAAGATGACGTCATGGCGGGTTATCATAAATCCAGAAGATGACGTCATGGCGGGTTATAACTTTTGCACAGATAGAAGGCAGAAGACTTTTTCTTAAGGTGTTGAAGATTGACATGAACAGGTTCAAATCAATCTGGGGCCTAATGTTGGGGATATAACTACTAGTGTAACCCGCCCAGGAGGGGCCGGGTTACGCTATGATGATTTATGATATGAAGCCCAATATCAAGCTTGAAGATGGCGGTTCAGTTAAAGGCCCAAAGCCCGCAGGCGACTTAAGGCCTGTAGTGATAAACCGCCGTAATGGCATGACTTGTATTGTAAGGCAAGGTTAACTAGTCACCGAGCCGGACACTGTTTATGAGTCGGCCGGGACTTTGTAGGCCGCGGAGCGTCAACCCGTGTATATAAGAGGCATAGCAGCTTTGCTCCCTGGTCATCGAAACCCTAACAATTCCACCTCAACTGGATTAGGCTTTTACCTTCACCGCAAGGGGCTGAACCAGTATAAACCCTCGTGTCCTTTGTCCCACTTTAACCCCTTTAAACTTCCTAGTTGCGATGGCTCCACGACTAAGTCCTTTCACGAGGACATCTGTCGTGACAATTCCACGACATCCCTCCTCGTTATGGAGAGCGTCGGGATGATAAAGATGGCCACCGGTGAGGGATCCCCCCCTCCAGCAGGGTGCCGGAATAGGGTCCCGATTGGTTTTTGGTGGCGAGAGGCTTGCGGCGGTGGAACTCCTGATCTAGGTTTATTTCTAGGGGTTTCTGTATTTATAGGAATTTTTGGCGTCGGTCTCATGTCAGGGAGGTCTTTGAGTCGTCCACGAGATAGGGGGCGAGCCCAGGGGGTAGGGCGCACCCTCCACCCTCGTGGATGGCTCGGGACTATTCTGGCCCAACTCTTTTACTCCGGAGGCTTCTTTTGGTCCATAAAAAATCATCAAAAATTGGCACGTCAATTGGACTCCGTTTGGTATTCCTTTTCTGTAAAACTCAAAAACAAGGAAAAAACAGAAACTGGCACTAGGCTCTAGGTTAATAGTTAGTCCCAAAAATCATATGAAATAGCATATAAAACATCCTAGATGGATAATATAATAGCATGGAACAATCAAAAATTATAGATACGTTGGAGACGTATCAAGCATCCCCAAGCTTAATTCCTGCTCGTCGTCGAGTAGGTAAATGATAAAAACAGAATTTTTGATGTGGAATGCTACCTAACATATTTATCCATGTAATTCTCTTTATTGTGGCAAGAATATTCAGATCCATAAGATTCAAAACAAAAGTTTAATATTGACATAAAAATAATAATACTTCAAGCATACTAACAAAGTAATCATGTCTTCTCAAAATAACATGGCCAAAGAAATTTCATCCCTACAAAATCATATAGTTTGGCTATGCTCCATCTTCGTCACACAAAATATTCAGATCATGCACAACCCCGATGACAAGCCAAGAAATTGTTTCATACTTTAGTATTCTCAAACTTTTTCAACTTTCACGCAATACATGAGTGTGAGCCAAGGACATAGCACTATTGGTGGAATAGAATGGTGGTTGTGGAGAAGACAAAAGGAGGAAGATGGTCTCACATCAACTAGGCGTATTAATGGGCTATGGAGATTCCCATCAATAGATATCAATGTGAGTGAGTAAGGATTGCCATGCAACGTATGCACTAGAGCTATAAATGTATGAAAGCTCAACAAAAGAAACTAAGTGGGTGTGCATCCAACTTGCTTGCTCACGAAGACCTAGGGTATTTTGAGGAAGCCCATCGTTGGAATATACAAGCCAAGTTCTATAATGAAAATTCCCACTAGTATATGAAAGTGACAAAATAAGAGACTCTCTATCATGAAGATCATGGTGCTATTTTGAAGCACAAGTGTGGAAAAGGATAGTAGCATTGTCCCTTGTCTCTTTCTCTCTCTCTTTTTTGTTTGGCTTCTTTGGCCTCTCTTTTTTTCAATTGGCTTCTTTGGCCCCTTTTTTTCCTCACACGAGACAATGCTCTAATAATGATGATCATCACACTTCTATTTATTTACAACTCAAGGATTACAACTCGATACTTAAAACAAAATATGACTCTATATGAGTGCCTCGGCGGTGTACCGGGATGTGCAATGAATCTAGAGTGACATGTATGAAAAATTATGAATGGTGGCTTTGCCACAAATACGATGTCAACTACATGATCATGCAAGGCAATATGACAATGATGGAGCATGTCATAATGAACGGAACGGTGGAAAGTTGCATGGAAATATATCTCGGAATGGCTATGGAAATGCCATAATAGGTAGGTAAGGTGGCTGTTTTGAGGAAGGTAAATGGTGGGTTCATGGTACCGGCGAAAGTTGCGCGGTACTAGAGAGGCTAGCAACGGTGGAAGGTTGAGAGTGCGTATAATCCATGGACTCGACATTAGTCATAAAGAACTCACATACTTATTGCAAAAATCTACAAGTCATCAAAACCAAGCACTACACGCATTCTCCTAGGGGATAGATTGGTAGGAAAAGACCATCGCTCGTCCCCGACCGCCACTCATAAGGAAGACAATCTAAGAAACACCTCATGCTTCAAATTTGTTACACAACGGTTACCATACGTGCATGCTACGAGACTTGCAAACCTCAACACAAGTATTTCTCAAATCCACAACTACTCCACTAGCATGACTCTAATATCACCATCTTCATATCTCAAAACAATCATAAAGAATCAAACTTCTCATAGTATTCAATGCACTTTATATGAAAGTTTTTATTATATCCCTCTTGGATGCCTATCATATTAGGAATAGTTTTATAACCGAAGCAAATTACCATGATGTTGAAGACTCTCAAAATAATATAAGTGAATCATGAGATTTCATCTACTTCTTCAAAATAAAACCACTGCCGTGTCTAAAAGATATAAGTGAAGCACTAGAGCAAATGACAAACTACTCCGAAAGATATAGGTGAAGATCAATGAGTAGTCGAATAATTATGCAACTATGTGAAGACTCTCTAACATTTAAGAATTTCAGATCTTGGGATATTATTCAAACAGCAAGCAAAACAAAATAAAATAAAATGACGCTCCAAGCAAAACACATATCATGTGGTGAAAAAAAAAATAGCTCCAAGTAAAGTTACCGATGAACTAAGACGAAAGAGGGGATGCCATCTGGGGCATCCCCAAGCTTAGGCTCTTGTTTGTCCTTGAATATTTCCTTGGGGTGCCTAGGGAATCCCCAAGCTTAGGCTCTTGCCGCTCCTTATTCCATAGTCCATCGAATCTATTCCCAAAACTTAAAAACTTCACAACACAAAACTCAATAGAAAACTCGTAAGCTCCGTTAGTATAAGAAAATAAATCACCACTTTTGGTACTGTTGTGAACTCATTATAAATTCATATTGGTGTAATATTTACTGTATTCCAACTTCTCTATGGTTCATACCCTCCGATACTACTCTTAGGTTCATCAAAATAAGCAAACAACACACGAAAAACAGAATCTGTCAAAAACAGAACAGTGTGTAATAATCTGATTTGTTCGACTACTTCTAGAACTCCAAAAATTCTGAAAAACTAGGACAGCCTGCATAATTTGTATGTTCATCTTCTGAAAAAAGAATTAGCATTTTATCACGTTCTGGTGAATTTTAACAATTATTTTCGTGAGCACAAAGTTTCTATCTTTTTCAGCAAGATCAAACAACTATCACCCAAGAAGATCCTATTGGTTCTACTTGGCACAAACACTAATTAAAACATAAAACCACATCTAACCAGAGGCTAGATAGATTATTTATTACTAAACAGGAGCATAAGTCGAAGAACAAAAATAAAAATTGGGTTGCCTCCCAACAAGCGCTAACGTTTAACGCCCCTAGCTAGGCATGATGATTTCAATGATGCTCACATAGAAGATAAGAATTGAAACATAAACAGAGCATCATGAAGAATATGACTAGCACATTTAAGTCTAACCCACTTCTTATGCATAGGGATTTTGTGAGCAAACAATTTATGGGAACAAGAATCGACTAGTATAGGAAAGCAAAACAAGCATAACTTCAAGATTTTAAGCACATAGAGAGGAAACTTGATGTTATTGCAATTCCTACAAGCATATATTCCTCCCTCGTAATAATTTTCAGTAGCATCATGAATGAATTCAACAATATACCATCACATAAAGTATTCTTTTCATGATCTACAAGCATAGAATTTTTATTACTCTCCAGATAAGCAAATTTCTTCTCATTAATAGTAGTGGGAGCAAACTCAACAAAATAACTACCATGTGATACTTTATTCACATAATAAATTTGAGCATTAAAATCATGATGAGAAGTTTCATGGATATCATTACTCTTTATATATAAATTTCATCATAATAATCATCATAGATAGGAGGCATGCTATCATCATAATAAATTTGCTCATCAAAACTTGGGGGACAAAAAATATAATCTTCATCAAACATAGCATCCCCAAGCTTGTGGCTTTGCATATCATTAGCATCATGGATATTCAAAGAATTCATACTAACAACATTGCAATCATGCTCATCATTCAAATATTTAGTGCCAAACATTTTAATGCATTCTTCTTCTAGCATTTGGGCACAATTATCGGAATCCTTATTTTCACGGAAGACATTAAAAAGATGAAGCATATGAGGCACCCTCAATTCCATTTTTTTTTTCTTTTTGTAGTTCCCTTTTATAAACTAAACTAGTGATAAAACAAGAAACTAAAAGATTTGATTGCAAGATCTAAAGATATAACTTCAAGCACTAACCTCCCCGGCGACGGCCCCAGAAAAGAGCTTAGTTGACGGGGTGTTAGTTCCGCTTACCTAGCCTCCCCGGCAATGGCGCCAGAAAAGAGCTTGATGTCTACTACACAACCTTCTTCTTGTAGACGTTGTTGGGCCTCCAAGTGCAGAGGTTTGTAGGACAGTAGCAAATTTCCCTCAAGTGCATGACCTAAGGTTTATCAATCCGTGGGAGGCATAGGATGAAGATGGTCTCTCTAAAACAACCCTACAACCAAATAGCAAAGAGTCTCTTGTGTCCCCAACACACCCAATACAATGGTAAATTGTATAGGTGCACTAGTTCGGCGAAGACATGGTGATACAAGTGCAATATGGATGGTAGATATAGGTTTTTGTAATCTGAAAATATAAAAACAGCAAGGTAACTAATGATAAAAGTGAGCACAAACGGTATTGCAATGCGTTGAAACAAGGCCTAGGGTTCATACTTTCACTAGTGCAAGTTCTCTCAACAACAATAAGTTAATTGGATCATATAACTATCCCTCAACATGCAACAAAGAGTCACTCCAAAGTCACTAATAGCGGAGAACAAACAAAGAGATTATTGTAGGGTACAAAACCACCTCAAAGTTATCCTTTCTGATCGATCTATTCAAGAGTCCGTAGTAAAATAACACTAAGCTATTCTTTCCGTTCGATTTATCCTAGAGTTCATACTAGAATAACACCTTAAGACACAAATCAACCAAAACCCTAATGTCACCTAGATACATCAATGTCACCACAAGTATCCGCGGGTATGATTATACGATATGCATCACACAATCTCAGATTCATCTATTCAACCAATACAAAGAACTTCAAAGAGTGCCCCAAAGTTTCTACCGGAGAGTCTAGACGAAAGCATGTGCCAACCCCTATGCATAAGTTCACAAGGTCATAGAACTCGCAAGTTGAAATGCCCTGGTCCCAGCGTCGTTGTTGTGGCTGTGCCCGTCTGTGGCACCCCGGCTCAGAGCAACCGGTTTACCTTGCATTGCCAGCCCAGAGATCAAGTCTTCTGGCAACACACAACAACATGGTACAGAAACAACCGCTTTATTGATGCTAGCGGATTACACGGGTCTGATATTACATCGAGATAAGAGGCCAAGCGGCACACACGGTGCGGCTGAACAGTATGTACATTATTTAATGAACATAAAGGGGCCTCGATTACACGAACTACGCGGCAGCGGAAAAATGACGAAGTGGAACTCCATGGCACAGGGGCACCGACGTGGACACGGCCTAGACGCGGGAAGCTCTCCGATGCGAAATGACTTGCCTGAAAACTGGCATGACACGCCAGGTCAGTACATTGAATGTACTTGCAAGCTCACAACAAACATAAGCATAATGACAAACAATATCATGACAATTAATCAGGTTAATGCAATGCAAGTAATACTACTAATACGGTAAAACCAACATATGCACCGAGTCCCACGGACTCGCTTACCAGACCAGTTACCTCGTAACCAAACGGTGATCATACCCGGATCACAACTGAAACCCATCACTCATGATTAGCTCATGATCTCCAGAATCATCAGTGCCATCAACAGTTATTTAGTGTGCAAGATTAATTATAAAAGTTGATCCATGGTGTGTCTTACTCCCGAGTTGTGCCCATAACCGAGGACGCGGCTATCGACAGATTTAATACACTCTGCAGAGGTAGCACACTTTACCCACACCACGGAAGCCACAGCCTCGCACTCCCATTCGGGTGGACCAACGGCATTCCGACGAAACCTTCCCCTTGTCATGACACTCTCCCGGACACTCCGACAAACTCCCTCTCAGGGCTATGTCCTGGGTGGCCCCGTGTCTACCAAAGACACCAACGGCCACCGTCGTGGCAAAACGGTCCCAAACGGGGACAAGGTACCATAAAAACAAATGGGCACACAAGGTTATGTCTGCTTACCGGGCCATGGTATGCACACCCATAACCTTCCCTCATTGGAGTCACCGGCGAGAGGCACAACAAAGGACCGAATCAAGACCTCCTAGAAGGTAAATGTGGTCGCACTGAGAAAAACCCGATTCAGTGGCACCATGACTTGATCAACGTCATATTCAAGTGGACTTATTAACAGGTTTAACTTGAATAAAAATTTAAACTACCAAGTCATACGATGCCATGATTATGCAACTAATCGACATGCAAAGCATACAACTCCCACATACGGATCAAACTTATCAACATAACTTGCTTGCACTAGTCATGATTAAACTTTACTGGTTCTACCTCAATTTTTATTATCATGAAATGTTTTTATTAACTCATAGTTTATATGAAGATATCACTTACGAAAAGAACTATCATTATTTATCATAGCAATATAAGTAAGGCAAAAAAATTATTCTACTAGACCAAACTAGTCCGTGCATTCAACTAGTAACTTAAACAAGCATTTCAAGCATGACAAAGTAACTAGCAAGCAACCATATCTATTTAACAAATTTTTAAATGCATATAAGAACTCATATTTAAGTAGAAACAGTCATAGATATTGAAATGACACCATCCAAATGCTGGTGTGGCTTGCCTTAGTGCAGAGGAGGGTCACACTCCTGCTGGTTATCTTCAAGGCAAGTTCCTCCTTCTGCCCATACTTGTGGCTTGCCGGGGGATTGCCGGAGTTGCTCGCAAGCGACGGTGGTGGACGGGGCTTGCCGGAGAGGAAGAAGGCGACGGCGAGGGGCGACTCCAGGGGCTCAGCTGCGTCCAGGCGACTCCAGGGGCTCAGCTGCGTCCAGGTGACACCAGAGGATCCCCAACGATGCGCCTGAGAGGTTGATAGAGCTAGAGAGGCTCTGTAGTGGGGTGGTTGGGCTGCGGGATCGCCGGCGATCTCTGGTCGAGGTCGACGGCCAGAGGCCTGCCCGACCAGGCTACGGCTCCTCTACGCGGCCGTGGTGGTTGTGCGGTGTGGTGTGAGGCTTCGAAGCGAAGGGAATGGCTCTATATATAGCCAGAGCGAGAGGGGGGTACGTGGCGCCGCCGGACTTCTTTGGAGACCGGTGAACGACGACGAAAGGCAACTGAGGGAGGGGCAAGGGCTCAGTGTGTAGGCGGGACCTGTCCACGCTCGGGGACGAGCACAGGAGGCAGGGGAAGAAGAAGACAAGGGCACGAGCGCACTGTAGCTTTTGGCCGCGATGTGCCCGTGCTCACTGCGGTGTCTTCGGTGTCGGCGAGCGCTAGGGAGGGATCAAAGGTGATGAGTCGAGGCTGGTGGCGCGGCGCGGCAGTCGTCAGCGAGCCCTGGCTCGAGCACGCGCCGAACAGAGGCGTTGGCTCTACTCAGAGCGCGTCGAGCACATGCCAGACCCCGTGTCCACACACGGTCACCACCCTGGCATGGTCAAAATGACGCCCACTATCGGCCAAACCTTGTCTGGGCTAAAGTCCATGCAGTGATAGGTCTAGGGAAGCTGAGGACTCAATGCCAGGCCGACCAGATGTGACTCAACCATCTTGTCAAGTTTCTGGACAGAAACTTGGCTGGTACGTTTGGACAGCTTCTAGATGGACATTAGGGCTGATCTACTAGGGTTAAGGGTTACTTAGGAGGGTGAAGAGGCTCAAGAAAAATCAGGGCCAAAAGATCAAGGAAAAATGCACTTGCTGTTCAAAGTGAAATTTTGGGCCAGAAGAGAAATTATTTTCTGTAGCAAAAATACTACAAAAAAGTCATGCAATATTTTTGCTTGGGAAGGTGGGCCATGATTAAAAGAATATTCAGGAATTATTTCAGTTTTTTGGGAGCAATAAAAATGGGGGTTGCTTTGGAGCACTAGTTTCTGAAATGTGTTTCAGAGGAGAAAATGAATATTTTCCTTCTATGAAAAATATTCATTTTATTATTTGGAGGATTTTTCAGAGAACTGAGGCCAAAGGAGAAGTAGATAGGTCACTTGGGTGAAAGTCAAGGGCATGCCCAAGTGACAAGTCCATTTGAATTGATTCCAAAAACTCAATCCAAGACAAAGGCAAAACCAAGTCCGGAAAAAAAAGGAAAATGCAAGCTGTCGCAAACCTCCCCCACTTAGGATGAATCTCGTCCTCGAGATTCGGTTGCTTGGGAAAACTATCCTGGGTAGGCAGTCCTTAAAAATTCCTCTCTTTCCCAGGTTGCCTCTTCCTCGGTGTGATGTTCCCACTGAACCTTGTAAAACCTTAGCACTTTGATGCGAGTGACTCTTTCTGTCTCAACCAATATTCTGATTGGCTTTTCCTCATACGTCAAATCCTTAGCCAGTTCTATCTCGGCCATATCAGTCCTTTTCTCCGGTGGTGAGATACATCTCCTTAGCTATGAGACATGAAACACATTGTGTACCTCTGATAGTTCGGGTGTCAATTACAACTGATATGCAACTGTTCCGACTCTGGCCATGACTGGAAACAGACCGATATATCTGGGTGCAAATTTTCCTCGGGTCTGAAACCTCTTAACTCCTTTCATAGGGGTAACTCGGAGATAGACGCGTTCTCCGGGTTCGAAGCTGATCTGACGGTGTTTGGTGTCATAATAACTCTTCTGTCGAGATTTGGCCAACTGCAGTCTGTCTCGGATTTCCTTGACTTGCTTCTCAGCTTCGATCATCAAATAAGTCCCGAAAATATGGCTGTTTCCAGTTTGAGACCAATTCAATGGAGTGCGGCACTTACGGCCATACAAAGCTTCAAAGGGTGACATCTTTAAGCTGGTCTGGAAACTGTTGTTGTAGGAAAACTCGGCGTATGGCAGACAGTCTTCCCACTTGGACCCTTGGGCCAATGCACATGCCCGGAGCATATCTTCGAGTATTTGGTTTACTCGCTCAGTTTGTCCATCTGTGTGGGGATGATAAGTCGTGCTGTATTTCAGAGCAGTTCCCAAGGCTTGATGTAGTCGGGACCAAAATGCTGAAGTGAAGAGAGATCCTCTATCCGAAGTGATAGTCTTTGGTACTCCATGCAGACTGACGATTCGGGACACATACAATTGTGCAAGTTGATCGGCATGGTAGGTGGTCCGGATGGGAAGAAAATGTGCCACCTTTGTTAAGGTGTCCACTATGACCCATATTGTGTCATTTCCTCGGTGAGTCATTGGTAAATCGGTGATGAAATCCATGCAGATATCATCCCATTTCCATTGGGATACAGGTAACAGTTGAAGGAGTCCGGCGGGGTTTTGGTGTTCCGCCTTTACCTTGTTGCATATATTACAACAAGCCACAAAGTAAGCGATGACATTCTTCATTCCATTCCACCAGAATACCTGACGAAGGTCTTCGTACATTTTAGTGCCACCTGGGTGAATTGAGTACGGCGATTCATGTGCTTCTGTCAATATTGTTTTCCTCGGGCCTTCTTGGCTGGGTACGCAAATCCTTCCTCGGAACCTTAGCGCACCTTGTTGATCTCTAGAGAAATCATGTGTCTGTCCTTCATGCATACGCTTGGCATATAATTGCAATGATTTGTCATTTGCTTGAGCGCTGCGAATTTCTTCTTCGAGGGTAGGAGCAACTTCCAATATACTGGCAAGACTAGCATCCATGATTACCAAATTAAGCCAGGCAATTTCTCCATAAAGCTCGGGAGGCAAAGATTCCATTAGAGCATTCAGGTTGGCCGGTTTGCGGCTGAGAGCGTCAGCAACCACATTAGCTTCGCCCGGGTGATAATTTATACCGAGGTCGTAATCCTTAACCATCTTGAGCCATCTTCGCTGACGAAGGTTCAAATCGGGCTGAGTGAATATATACTTGAGACTCTTGTGGTCGGTAAATATCTGGCACCTATTTCCAATAAGATAATGTCTCCAAATCTTCAAAGCGTGCACCGCCGTAGCCAATTCCAAATCATGAGTGGGATAATTTCCCTCGTGTGGCCATAGTTGTCGGGATGCATAAGTCACAACCTTGCCATCTTGCATAAGTACGCATCCAAGGCCTTTTCTGGAGGCGTCATAGTAGACATCAAAACTACGGTATATGTCGGGAAGAGTCAATACTGGTGCTGACGTCAGTCTGTTTTTTAGCTCCTTGAAACTCCATTCGCAGTCCTCAGTCCATTCAAACTTCTTATCCTTCTTTAGGAGCTCTGTCATGGGCTTGGCAATCTTGGAGAATCCTTCAATAAAACGGCGATAATGTCCGGCTAGCCCAAGGAAACTTCGGATTTCTGAGACTGTCGTGGGTGCGGACCTTTCAAGCACATCTTTTACCTTGCTGGGATCCACAGCTATTCCTTCTGCCGAGAGAACATGCCCTAAAAATCCTACTTGCTTGAGCCAAAACTCACATTTGCTGAACTTGGCGTAAAGCTGATGATCGCGGAGCCTCTGCAAAACTGCTCGGAGGTGGTCCTTGTGTTCGTCTTTGCTTTTTGAGTAAATGAGGATGTCATCGATGAACACCACCACAAATTTGTCCAAGAAGTCCATAAACACATTATTCATCATATGCATGAAGAAGGCAGGGGCGTTGGTGAGGCCGAATGACATAACGGTATACTCATAGAGACCATACCGTGTGGTGAACGCGGTCTTGGGAATATCTTCCTTCTTGATTTTGAGTTGATGATATCCGGTCCTCAAATCAATTTTGGAGAATACTTTGGCCCCACTAAGTTGATCAAACAAATCATCAATCCTTGGTAGTGGATACTTATTTTTGATGGTGATGTCATTCAGCTTTCGGTAGTCTACGCACATCCGAAGACTGCCATCCTTTTTATCCACAAATATCGCGGGTGATCCCCACGGTGAAGAGCTTGGGCGGATGTATCCTTTCTGCAGCATCTCATCCAGTTGTTTCTTTAATTCCTCCAATTATGATGAAGGCATCTGATAATATTTCTTGTGGATCGGTGTGGTTCCAGGCACCAAGTCAATTGCAAATTCCAGTTCTCTGTCTGGCAGCATTCCTGGTAATTCCTCAGGAAATACATCGGGATACTCACTGACAACGGGAATCAATTCCACCTCTTCAGCCACGGCGGTGAAAACCATATCCTTCTTGGGTATGCTTTTGCGGGCATAAAAGTGTGTGGTGCGACCCTCCTAATTTGCCATGGTAACTTCTCTGGTCGCACAGTTGATGCATACTTGGTATTGGGTCAACCAATTCATTCCCAGAATAATATCCAATTTGTCAGAATCAATGATTATTAGAGACGTTGGAAACTTGACCCCCTTGATATCAATTTCCATATTACGGTAGACCAGATTGCTTATAAGCAGGGATCCCGGGGATTGTACCAGCATATTTTTCCCAAAATCGAGCAAGGAAATTTGTTTTGGGCAGCAAAACTCCGCGAAATAAAAGAGTGGGAAGCCCCAGAGTCAAATAAAACTATGGCAGGTATGTTATTAATAGGGAACATACCAATGAGGACTTCCGGGTCTTCTTGGGCTTCATCGGCGGAGATATGATGGATTTGCCCTTGGATGGCACTCGGGTCGGGATATGGCTCCAGATAGTTGACTTGCGGACTGAATGGAGCTGTTGGCTTGCCGTTCTTGGGGCACTGTCTGGCGTAATGTCCAGTTTGCCCACAACTAAAACAGGAATTGTTGCGCTGACAATCCTCACGTACCGGGCTGGTCACGATATTCTTGACTTGAGTGGTGGTCTTGTTGACATTTTGCTGTCAGTTGGGTTTGTACTCAACCTGAGTCTGTTGCCACGTGCGAGCCTTCTGCATGGGTTGCATATCCTTCTTAGGCTCAAATTTGCGCTTGTGGTCATTATTAACTGGCATGTTGTCGTGCATGAGCTTGTGTTCCCATTCTGCGATGAGAGTCTTGTTCACCAGAGTTTGGAAGTCCGGAAAATCAAACATGCTAAGAGTGCACCTGAGATGCTGATTTGGTCCTCCAAGAAATCTGTCAACCTTCCGTTCTTCGGTGGCCACATCATAGAGAGAATAGCGGGCCAAATGGTTGAATTTATTCAGGTACTCACTGACTGACATGCTTCCCTGAATGAGAGAGAGGAATTCGCGCTGCTTGATTTTCATAATTCCGGAGGGAATATGGTACTTGCGAAAACGATCCTTGAATTTAGTCCAAGTAATTTCCTCGTCTGCGGGCCACATGGCCTTAGCATTATCCCACCATATCGCGGCAGCTCGTTCAAGATAATGTGTTATGAAAGGAACCTTGTCTCCTTCTTCAGTGCGAGCAATTTCTAGTTTCTTCTCAATAGTCCTTAACCAATCATCTGCGTCCAATGGATCAATAACTTGACTGAAACTGGGAGGTTTGGTTCCCTGAAAATCTGACAGCTTGGAGTAATGACCATTCTGATGTCCATTCTACCCAACCATAACTTGCACACTTTTCAGTAGTTCCATCAGATCGTTGTTCCTTCTTTCTTCAAACATTCGCATGATTTGCTCAGTAGAAGGTGGATGTGGCGGTGGAGGCGGAGGTGGCTGGTACGGCTCGGGGGAATGCCATGCCTGTGTTGCAGAGCGACGAACAGGGACATCCTCACAAGTTTGGCTGCTGCTGCCTCCCGCGGCATCCTATTATTTAGTTTCCCAATGCAAAGCAACCGCGATGAGAAATATCCAAAAATGGGAGGAAAGCCAGTGACAAATCCAGAAGAAAACATCGAAAGAAATCAAGGCGAATAAAAAGAGAGTTCCAACATAATTATACATAGACTCAACATAAGAGTTAAACATCATGACAGGGTCACTACCCATACATGAAACTAAGGATCATAAAATGTGCGACTACATCCATACATCATACTCATGCCGATGGAGATAACCTAGCGATCTACTGCTCGGATGGTGCTACTGCGGGCTCCTCTCCTAAGCCGGACCCAGATCCTGAACTGATAGTGGTGACCTCCGGGTTAAGAGAGACGCGACGACGCTGCCTCGAGGACTCTCCCTCAAGGGCAGGTGCGGGATGGGATCTAAGCATAGGAGCTGCAGGAGTAGCGACAAGGGAATCCCACGCAGCAGGAGCACTGTGAGGGGTTACTGCCAAAAGGGTAGTGGTACTCTGAGTGGTGGCAGAAACTGGAGGAACGTATGGAGTGAAACCGATAGTAGGGAGAGGGTTCCTATTATGAGCAGCAGCGAGAGTTATCCGGGCGCGGGTTAGCCCCCGAGCTAACTCGTAGTTCAGGAGATAACTGGCAGTGATATAACAGGAAAGGTGGCTAGTAGGATGATCGCACGCCGGATTAATCAAAGGAAAGCGGATACGCCCATTCTCGTGCAGAGATGGGTAGTAAAAGAAACCTAGGTGTGTGTGCATGCGAACCTCGTTGTAGCGCAAGTCTACAAGAGCTTCGATTGCAGCAAACTGGACCGCCTGAGATGGCGTAGAAGTGAGACCACCCTTAGTAGAACGAGTGTAAGCGCCGGAAGGGGAACTGTGGTGTACAGTGACCTCAGCATAATACTCGTACAATGCTCCGGCCAGATGCTCCCGATACACCTGATACTCTGGATCATCACCCTCTGGGTAGAGTCGTCGCCACATGTTCTGAAGCAGGTGCAGCGATGTGTACGAAGCTGGCTCAGGATGCTACAAGATTGGAACTGGAGCCATCTACACTCACAACCATCATACGGTTAGTACTAACAACAGATAAACATGCATGCAATGCAGCAACCAATTTCTATGACTACCGGCACTCAGACGAAACTATTTACCGTTCCACTAATGCACTAATGGTCTAGCGTGTCCTACAATCAGCGCGGCTCTGATACCAAGCGTTGTGGCACCCCGGCTCAGAGCAACCGGTTTACCTTGCATTGCCAGCCCAGAGATCAAGTCTTCTGGCAACACACAACAACATGGTACGGAAACAACCACTTTATTGATGCTAGCTGATTACACGGGTCTGATATTACATCGAGATAAGAGGCCAAGCGGCACACACGGTGCGGCTGAACAGTATGTACATTATTTAATGAACATAAAGGGGCCTCGATTACACGAACTACGCGGCAGTGGAAGAACGACGAACTGGAACTCCATGGCACAGGGACGCCGACGTGGACATGGCCTAGACGCGGGAAGATCTCCGATGCGAAGTGACATACCTGAAAACTGGCATGACACGCCAGGTCAGTACATTGTTGCAAGATCACAACAAACATAAGCATAATGACAAACAATATCATGACAATTAATCAGGTTAATGCAATGCAAGTAATACTACTAATGCGGTGAAACCAACATATGCACCGAGTCCCACGGACTCGCTTACCAGACTGGTTACCTCGTAACCAAACGATGATCATACCCGGATCACAACTGAAACCCATCACTCATGATCAGCTCATGATCTCCAGAATCATCAGTGCCATCAACAGTTATTTAGTGAGCAAGATTAATTATAAAAGTTGATCCATGGTGTGACTTACTCCCCAGTTGTGCCCGTAACCGAGGATGCGGCTATCGATAGATTTAATACACAATGCAGAGGTAGCGCACTTTACCCACACCACGGAATCCACGGCCTCGCACTCCCATTCGGCTGGACCAACGGGATTTCGACGAAACCCTCCCCTTGTCATGACACTCTCCCGGCTACTCCGACAAACTCCCTCTCAGGGCTATGTCCTGGGTGGCCCCATGTCTACCAAAGACACCAACGGCCACCGTCGTGGCAAAATGGTCCCAAACAGGGACAAGGTACCATAAAAACAAACGAGCACACACGGTTATATCTGCTTACCGGGCCAGGGTATGCACGCCCATAACCTTCCCTCATTGGAGGCACCAGCGAGAGGCACAACAATGGACTGAATCAAGACCTCCCACAAGGTAAATGTGGTCGCACTGAGAAAAACCCGATTCAGTGGCACCATGACTTGATCAACGTCATATTCAAGTGGACTTATTAACAGGTTTAACTTGAATAAAAAATTAAACTACCAAGTCATACGATGCCATGATCATGCAACTAATCGACATGCAAAGCATACAACTCCCATGTATGGATCAATCTTATCAACATAACTTGCTTGCACTACTCATGATTAAACTTTACTGGTTCTACCTCAATTTTTATTATCATGCAATGTTTTTATTAACTCATAATTTATATGAAAATATCACTTACCAAAAGAACTATCATTATTTATCATAGCAATATAACTAAGGCAAAGTTTTATTCTACTAGACCAAACTAGTCCATGCATTCAACCAGTAACTTAAACAAGCCTTTCAAGCATGACAAAGTAACTCGCAAGCAACCATATCTATTCAACAAATTTTTAAATGCATATAAGAACTCATATTTAAGTAGAAACAATCATAGATATTGAAATGACACCATCCAAATGCTGGTGTGGCTTGCCTTAGTGCAAAGGAGGGTCACACTCCTCCTGGTTATCTTCAAGGAAAGTTCCTCCTTCTGCCCGTACCCGTGGCTTGCCGGGGGATGGCCGGAGTTGCTCGCAATCAAGCTCGCAAGCGGCGGTGGCGGATGGGTCTTGCTGGAGAGGAAGAAGGCGACGGCGAGGGGCGACTCCAGGGGCTCAGCTGCGTCCAGGCGACACCAGAGGATCCCCAACGACGCGCCTGAGAGGTTGATAGAGCTAGAGGGGCTCTGGAGTGCGGTGGTTGGGCTGCGGGGATCGCCGGCGATCTCTGGTCGAGGTCGACGGCCGGAGGCCTGCCCGACCGGGCTATGGCTCCTCTACGCGGTCGTGGTGGTTGTGTGGTGCGGTGTGAGGCTTCGAAGCGGAGGGAATGGCTCTATATATAGCCGGAGCGAGAGGGGGGTACGTGACGCCGCCGGAGTTCTCTGGAGACCGGCGAACGGCGACGAAAGGCACCAGAGGGAGGGGCAAGGGCTCAGTGTGTAGGCGGGAGCTGTCCACGCTCGCGGATGAGCACAGGAGGCAAGGGAAGAAGAAGACAAAGGCACGAGCGCACTGTAGCTTTTGGCCGCGACGTGCCCGTGCTTGCTGCGGCGTCTCTGGCGTCAGCGAGCGCCAGGGAGGGGTCAAAGGTGTTAAGTCGAGGCTGGTGGCACGGCGCGGCAGTCGTCGGCGAGCTCTGGATCGAGCACGTGCCGAACAGAGGCGTTGGCGCTACTCAGAGCGCGTCGAGCACATGCTAGACCCCGTGTCCACACGTGATCACCACCCTGGCATGGTCAAAACGACACCCATGATCGGCCAAACCTTGTCTGGGCTAAAGTCCATGCAGTGATAGGTCTAAGGAAGCTCAGGACTCAATGCCAGGCCGACCAGATGTGACTCAACCATCTTGGCAAGTTTCTGGACAGAAACTTGGCTGGTACGTTTGGACAGCTTCTAGATGGACATTAGGGCTGATCTCCTAGGGTTAAGGGTTACTTAGGAGAGTGAAGAGGCTCAAGAAAAACCAGGGCCAAAGGATCAAGGAAAAATGCACTTGCTGTTCAAAGTGAAATTTTGTGCCAGAAGAGAAATTATTTTCTGTAGCAAAAATACTACAAAAAGTCATGCAATATTTTTGCTTGGGAAGGTGGTCTATAATTCAAAGAATATTCAGGAATTAGTTCAGATTTTTGGGAGCAATAAAAATGGGGGTTGCTTTGGAGCACTAGTTTCTGAAATGAGTTTCAGAGGAGAAAATGAATATTTTCCTTTTATGAAAAATATTCATTTGATTATTCTAAGGATTTTTCAAAGAACTAAGGCTGAAGGAGAAGTAGATAGGTCACTTGGGTGAAAGTCAAGGGCATGCCCAAGTGACAAGTCCATTTGAATTGATTCCAAAAACTCAAATCCAAGACAAAGGCAAAACCAAGTCCGGAAAAAAGAAGAAGGCAAAATCCAGGTTGTCACACCATCGGTGGGAGAAAGGGGCACAAATGGGGTAACCCCTTCACCCAGACCTTGTGGAGCGTGACTGTCGGGGTGTTGCTGATGCTGCTCTCCTCTGATGACTTCTGCTCCCGCGTCGGCCGCGCGGGAAGTGGTGACTGTGCCGCCTGCTCCAACCACATCCCCAATAGCATCCGCATCCTCGCGTGTCTCCGCACCCCCCACAGCATTGGAGGCCACGGGCGGTGGAGCCTTCAAGGTGGATGGATGAGCCAAAGAACCGGGTTTCTTCTTGGGCGCCATGGTCGATGGCGTCGTCGAAGATGAAGATGGTGATGAAGTTGACGCGCTGCACACGCCTTCAGGTTCGCACAAGCAAGCCCCCTACCTGGCGCGCCAAAGATGTCGCGGGAAACCACGACCACCTATGGGACCAGGAGGCCCCTTGCTGGTTCAACAGGGGCGTCGCGTTGCACAAAGAGCAGACGAGCGTGGGGCAGTATGGCAGAGATCACGCGGCATTTTTACCTAGGTTCGGGCCACCGCGAGGCGTAAAGCCCTACTCCTGCTTTGGTGGATTGATGGTGGAAAGGTGGTGGTGGACCGTAGTACACTTGCCCGGCAAGGGTTGCCTCAGGGCGACGGTGGCTACGCGCATATGGGGGTGTGAGTTATCCAACCTTCTAACCCATTCTACGGTTGTCATGGGCCTCCTTTTATAGATCAAGGGGTTACCACAATGGCAAAGTAGTCATTATGCACTGATAAGATAGCAAATAGTGATATCATACCTAACTCTGCGGGCTGACAAGGCGCATTAAATGCACCGCTCAACGTCACATCATTGGTTGCCCGGTAAGGCTTGCTGGGCTATGTTGCCAGCTCCATGCCTGCTTGCTTGACACGTCACAGGACGGGTGTCATCTGTGTGTTTTTCAGTAGGGAGAGGCCGCCATGTGGCGAATGGCAGCCACTTAGTCACTTTGCGGCTTGACACCGCACTGATCGATGACGTGGGTCGTGGTGGAGTGGTTGGTGAGGTGGTTTTGCCTCCGTGAGTCCCGGCAGGCCTTGCCAGGATGCCTTGGTTGTCTGCTTCTGGGGGTGGCCTCGCCCCTTGCTTGGATCGCCTGCCTGGCAAGGGAGGCCTTTCTCTCGATGATATCTTACTTCTCTGGCTTGATCTTGGTCCCTCTGATCTGCATGCTGGTCCTTCGAATCTCTTGGTCCCTTGTACTCTGACTTGGGCTGGAGCTTCAATCTCGTCCCCGTGCTTGTGCATAGTGTGGACAACAGACCCAGGGTTTGTTGCACCGACACTCTTACTTATTGAAAAGACTACAATTGATCCCATATACTGGTGGGTCATCAAGGCTCTTTTCTGGCGCCGTTGCCGGGGAGTGAAGCGCTCTTGGTAAGTGGAAGTTGGTAAGGAAAATTATTACTACGTGCTGAAATTTATTGTCACTTGTTACTATGGAGAACAATCCTTTGAGGGTTTTGTTCGGGGTATCTTCACCTCGACCGGAACCACAATTAGTTACCCCTCAACCTACTGCCCCTACTGAAAATATTGAATATGAAATTCCTTCGGGTGTGATAGAACAACTGCTAGCTAATCCTTATGCATGAGATGGAACCGAACATCCTGATATGCACTTGATATATGTGGAAGAAATTTGTGGATTGTTTAAGCTTTCAGGTTTAGCCGGAAATGAAGCTAAGAAGAAGGTTTTCCCTTTATCTTTGAAGGGAAAAGCATTGGCATGGTATAGGCTATGCGATGATATTGGATCTTGGAATTGGAATTGATTGAAATTGGAGTTTCACCAAAAAAATATCCATTGCATCTAGTTCATCGTGGTCAGAATTGTACAAATAATTTTTGGCCTCGTGAAGGAGAAAGTATCGCTCTAGCTTGGGGGAGGCTTAAGTCAATGTTATATTCATGTCCCAAGCATGATGTCTCAAGAGAAAATATTATTCAGATTTTTTATGCTCGGCTTTCTCATGATGATCGATCCATGCTCGATACTTCTTGTAATGGTTCCTTTATGAAGAAGACTATTGAATTCCGGTGGGATCTTTTAGAAAAAATTAAACACAACTCTGAAGATTGGGAACTCGAGGAAGGTAAAGAGTCAGGTATTAAGCATAAGTTTGATTGTGTTAAATCTTTTATGAATACTGATGCTTTTCAAAAGTTTAGCACTAAATATGGACTTGACTCTGAGATAGTAGCCTCCTTTTGTGAATATTTTGCTACTCATGTTGATCTCCCTAAGGAGAAGTGGTTTAAATATCACCCACCTACTAAAGGAGAAATTAAAGAACCGGTAATAGCTAAAGGTGAAACTATTATTTATAATGTTGATCCAGTCGTTCCTACTGCTTATATTGAGAAACCACCTTTCCCTATTAGGATGAAGGAACATGCTAAACTTTCAACTATGGTCAACAAAAGTTATATTAGAACACCTAAACTAGCTGAACAAATCAAGGTAGAACCTAGTGTTGCTATGGTTAAGGATCTCTTGGTCGATTAGATGGGCATGTTATTTACTTCTGTGATGAAGCTGCTAGAATTGCCAAACCTAACGAAAAAGATAAACATAGACCTGTTGTTGGCATGTCCGTTGTCTCAGTTAAGATAGGAGATCACTTTTATCATGGTTTATGTGACATAGGTGCTAGCGTGAGTGTTATTCCTTATACCTTATACCAAGAAATTATGGATGACATAGCAACCGCTGAAATAGAAGACATAAATGTTACTATTAAACTTGCTAATAGAGACACCATCACACCACTTGGGATTGTTAGAGATGTTGAAGTCTTGTGTAGTAAAATAAAATACCCTACTGATTTTCTTGTTCTTGGTTCCCCACAAGATGACTTTTGTCCCATTATCTTTGGTAGACCTTACTTGAACACCGTTAATGCTAAAATAGATTGTGAGAAACAAATTGTCGGTGTTAGATTTGGTGATGAGTCTCATGAGTTTAATTTTTCCAAGTTCAGTAGAAAACCTCATAAAAAAGAATTGCCTGATAAGGACGAAATTATTGGTCTTGCTTCTGTTGTTGTACCCCATACTGATCCTTTAGAACAATATCTACTAGACCATGAAAATGATTTACATATGCATGAAAGAAATGAAATAGATAAGATTTTCTTTGAACAACGTCCTCTGCATAAACACAATTTGCCTATTGAAACTCAAGGAGGTCCTCCTCCACCTAAAGGTGATCCTGTGTTTGAATTAAAACAATTGCCAGACACTTTGAAATATGCTTATCTTGATGAGAAAAAGATATATCATGTTATTATTAGTGCTAACGTTTCAGAAGATGAAGAAGAAAGATAAATGAAAGTTCTAAGGAAGCACTGAGCTGCTATTGGATATACTCTTGATGATCTTAAGGGCATTAGTCCCACTCTATGTCAGCACAAGATTAATATGGAACCTGATGCTAAACCCGTTGTTGATCACCAACGTCGGTTAAATCCGAAGATGAAGGAAGTGGTAAGAATGGAAATATTAGAACTTCTGGAAGCAGGTATAATCTATCCTATAGCTGATAGTAGATGGGTAAGTCCTGTTCATTGTGTCCCTAAGAAGGGAGGTATTACTGTTGTTCCTAATGATAAGAATGAACTTATAACACAAAGAATTGTTCCAGGCTATAGAATGGTAATTGATTTTAGAAAATTAAACAAAGCAACTAGAAAAGATCATTACCCTCTACCTTTTATTGATCAAATGCTAGAAAGATTATCTAAGCACACACATTTTTTCCTCCTTGATGGATATTCAGGTTTTTCACAAATACCTATTTCTCAACCTGGTCAAGAAAAGACCACTTTTACTTGTCCTTTTGGAACTTATGCTTATAGATGTATGCCATTTGGTTTATGCAATGCACCTGCTACCTTTCAAAGATGTATGACTGCTATATTCTTTGACTTTTGTGAAAAGATTGTTGAGGTTTTCATGGATGACTTTTCTGTTTATGGGAAGTCTTTTGATGATTGTTTAAGCAATCTTGATCGAGTTTTGCAGACATGTGAGCAAAAAAATATTGTCTTGAATTGGGAGAAGTGCCACTTTATGGTTAACGAAGGTATTGTTTTGGGCCATAAAATTTCTGAAACAGGTATTGAGATGGACAAAGCTAAGGTTGATGCAATAGAGAAAATGCCATGTCCTAAAGGTATCAAAGGTATTCGTAGTTTCCTTGGTCATGCTGGTTTCTATAGGAGATTTATCAAAGACTTTTCTAAAATTTCTAGGCCTCTTACGAATCTTTTGCAAAAGGATATTCCTTTTATTTTTTATGATGATTGTTTAGAAGCCTTCGAAACACTCAAGAAAGCCTTAATTCCTGCACCTGATTGGAACTTGCCTTTTGAAATTATGTGTGATGCTAGTGATTATGATGTTGGTGCTGTTCTAGGACAAAGAGTTTATAAGAAATTGAATGTTATTCATTATGCTAGTAAAACTCTAGTCAGTGCTCAACGAAATTATGGTACTACTGAAAAAGAATTTCTAGCAGTGGTGTTTGCTTGTCATAAATTTAGATCCTATATTGTAGATTCAAAAGTAATTGTTCACACTGATGATGTTGCAATAAAGTATCTTATGGAAAAAGAAAGATGCCAAACCTAGGCTTATTCGATGGGTTCTCTTGCTACAAGAATTTGATTTGCATATCACTGATAGAAAAGGAGCTGAGAACCCCGTGGCTGATAACTTATCTAGGCTTGAAAATATTCTTGATGACCCACAACCTATTAATGATAGCTTTCCTGATGAGAAATTAGCTGCAATAAATGTTTCTAATAGTACACCTTGGTATGCTTGCTAATTATATTGTTGCTAAATACATAGCACCTAGTTTCACATACCAACAAATAATCTTCTATAATTTAAGACATTACTTCTCGGATGACCCGCGTCTTTATAAAGGAGTAGATGGTATTATTAGACGTTGTGTACCTGAGCATGAATAGGGACAAATCCTATGGAAATGTCACTCCGAAGCATATGGAGGACATCTTGCGGGAGACAGAACCGCTCACAAGGTATTGCAATCTGGGTTTTATTGGCCTACTCTCTTCAAGGATGCTCGTAAGTTCGTCTTATCTTGTGATGAATGTCAAAGAATAGGTAATATCGGTAGGCGTCAAGAAATTCCTATGAATTATTCACTTGCTGTTGAACCATTTGATGTTTGGGGATTTGATTACATGGTACCTTTTCCTTCCTCTAATGGGTACACTCATATTCTGGTTGCCGATGATTATGTTACTAAGTGGGTAGAAGCTATTCGAACTAGTAGTGTTGATCACAACACCTCTATTAAAATGCTTAAACAAGTTATTTTCCCAAGATTTGGAGTCCCTAGATATTTAATGACTGATGGTGGTTCACACTTTATTCATGGTGCTTTCCGTAGAATGCTTTCTAAGTATGATGTTAACCATAGAATTGCGTCACCCTATCACCCTCAGTCTAGTGGTCAAGTTGAACTTAGCAATAGAGAAATAAAATTAAGTTTACAAAAGAATGTCAATAGGTCCCGGAAGAATTGGTCTAAGAAATTAGATGATGCACTTTGGGCTTATAGAACAGCATAT
This sequence comes from Aegilops tauschii subsp. strangulata, assembly GCF_002575655.3. Classification (NCBI taxonomy): domain Eukaryota; kingdom Viridiplantae; phylum Streptophyta; class Magnoliopsida; order Poales; family Poaceae; genus Aegilops; species Aegilops tauschii. Next base: position 285,471,876 of record NC_053036.3, read on the forward strand.
AAAAATCCTATGGGTATGTCTCCTTATAAAATGGTTTATGGAAAAGCTTGTCATTTGCCTCTTGAACTAGAATGTAAAGCTTATTGGGCAATGAAAGAACTCAACTATGATTTCAAACTTGTTGGTGAGAAGAGGTTATTTGATATTAGCTCAATAGATGAATGGACAACCCAAGCTTATGAAAGTGCCAAGTTATTTAAAGAAAAGTTAAAAGATGGCATGATGAAAGAATCCAAAAGCGTGAGTTCAAGGTTGGAGAATATGTTCTTTTATACAACTCTCATTTCAGATTCTTTGCAGGAAAACTCCTCTCCAAATGGGAAGGACCCTATGTTATCGAGGAGGTTTATTGATCTGGAGCTATCAAAATAAATAATGCCAAGGTACTAACCCGAAGGTAGGCTTTACAGACTTGGCAACCTCTGCTGGTGTGGTGTTAACCTCCAAGCCTTGCCTTCGGCAGCCACGACCATGGCCTAATTAGGCTATCCATGACCATGATGGAGCACCTCCGACCGTCCTAGCCATTGTGATTATGGGGAATCAGCAGAGCTGATCTCCAGCGTGAGGTGGTTGTGGGGGGAGCCTCTTAGCCTCGCCTCCGGTAGCAAATGACTTGACCAAGCACGCACAATATCAACGCCTAGGTGGCTAGGTCCTCCAGGATGCGGTGGAGTATCTCCGGGCCTCGGCTGTCCCTGAGGAGCACCATCATGGAGAGATGGATCCCCGTTGCTGTGAGTGACGCTAGAGGCACCTTCACCAGAAGGAATACAGAAGGGAAAAGAGTCTAAGTGAGCTGCCGAGGTGACCCAGACTAGAGGTTGTGTGGGAGAAGCTCAACACACAATGATGGATCCTGCCCTCGTCACTACTATGGAGAGGGGAAAATTTTGTGTAAGATGGAGCGCTTGATGGGTTGACTTCCAAAGCGTTGTATGAGGGAGAGATAGGACGCTGCTGATGCCAGGTTGTGGTGGGTCCTTTAGACAGTAACTGAAATCTTATGTGGCAGGGTTACTGTAGTGGTCGGTCCCATCTGTAAGTGAGTAAGAAAATGCTGATGTGGCAAGTGTGCTGAGGTGGATAGGCTGCATGTCAAGAGAAATAACATAGTGGGAATGAACTATTTAGGTATTATAGATAAGCGCAAAGAACCCAAAAATCTCATTCAATGTTTCCAAAAAAATATCCCTTCTTTAATGTTTGATAATTTTGGCAAGGGTTTTGGTCCAAACCAAAAATATTGAACATTTTTAAGGATTTAATTTTGGGACTCTGAATTTAAATCAATATCTATTTGAATTTCAATTATATTCATATAATTAGAATATAATTTCAAATAATCCTGAAATATTTATGTGCTTTTGGAAATGTCCAGAAAAGTCACATAAAATTGTTCAGATTATTTTGGCACTGGTTTGAATTCATTTTGAATTTTTAGTCCGGGACAAAAAAATTAAAAAAAGAAAACAAAACAGAAGAAATAAAATAGACAAAGGAAAGGGCCTTACCTGACTTACCTGTGTGGCCCAACTCTTGTTCTGGCCCAGCCCGCAGGGGCAGCACTGTCTTCTTCCTCCTGCCAGCAGGAGAAGCAGTTGTGTGCCTGCACACGCGCGGCCAACGACGCCATCTCCTGCTCCAGCACGATGCCCCGGCCCTTCCAGCCACACCAGCGAGACACCCAGACCCCCCGGATCTTTCCCCCTCTCAGCGCTCTACCTCACCTCGTCTAGACCCCGCTCTCTCACCCACCAGATCGTGCCCGTCGCCACCATCGCCGACCACTGCGGCCACCGACCTCCCCACGCCCAGCCAGCCAGTCCACAAGCTCCGCCTCGCTGCCGTGCACCTCTACGCCGAACCACCCGAGCTCGAAGGCCCTGTGAAGCCTCCAACGTCATCATCCTCCTCGCCTTTGTTCGGTGATCACCGTCGCCGACTCACCAGATCCCCCGCGTCCTTGAGCTAGCCGAGCACTCCATCAACCTCGCCGTGAGCCCCTCTTCATTTTGGCTCACCTCTCTCTCGCGCGGTCATCCTCTAGCTAGCATACCTACCGTGCCCGTGAGCTCACCACCGCATGCCTGGTCATCGTCATTGCTGCAGCCGCGGGAGCTCAAGTCTGAGCGCGTCAATGCACTCAAAATGCTCCCAGGAGCCGAACTAAACTGCCCCTTCGTCCCACCACAGCTCTGATCCCGAGCACTCCTGAACTCTAGCAGCCGCTTTCGTCGTCGTTGTCGTCAGCTACAGTGACCACGCGACCTCCTAGAGCATCCCCTGGATGCGGACGAGTGCGGGCTACCTCTGGTGGTCTCTGCTCGTCGGCTAACTGCTGGTAGCGCAAGTTCGGCGAGCGTCCATCGTCCATTTGCTCGTTGTCGGCCTAAGTGCAGTGTTGATGACGTGGCTCCGTCATTAGGGTCTAATCACCCGTTAATTAAACCCCCACAACCACTGACACGTGGGCCCCAACCCCACAAACTTTTGGTTAAGTTTTAAACTAAACTTAATCAACCAACTGACCCACAGACATGTGGGCCCAGGCCTACTAATAGTTTTACTTAGGATTAACTTAATGCTAATTAAGTCCGTTAATTAGTTGAGCCACTGACTAGTGGGTCCACTAGTCAGGTTAACCTGGCTGACCCCATTGACTTGCTGACGTAGTGGTGACACAAGGCTGACTCATGACCGTTTTCTGGATTTAAAATAAATCAAAAATCATTTATTAATTTCAAAAAATTGCCAAAACTTTTAAAAATTATAGAAAATAAACTATAACTCCAATAAAATAATTATATATGAAAAATTATCAGAAAAATAAGAAGAATCTGTTTATGGTATTTTCATGCATGTTTGAATAACTTAAAGCTGCTCTATATGACAATTTGAATAAATGGAATTTGAAATGTCTTATATGGAGTATGAATTTGAATCTTCTGTCCAAACGAACTCCATTTAAATTGTTACTTGCTGCATTAGCCCATATCACAACATATTGCCATGTCATGATCATGCATCATATTGTTGCATTGTATTGATTGTGTTCCTTCTCTATTGACGGTGTTTTTCCCTCTCGGTAGACGTTTTTCAACGTTGAGATCGATGTCACTGATGAAGACACAATGCTATCTTCAGAAGTGCCAGGCAAGCAAACCCCCTTTGAGCATTCTGATACAATCCCACTCTCTCACTCTTGCTCTCTTTTCCTACATTAGGACAACAACGATTCAATTGTTACATGTTGCGGTAGTTGAACCCATTCCTCTACATGACCTGTCTTTGCCACTGTAATTAGTAAAAACCCACTAGCATGAGTAGGATTTGCTTGAGCCATGGTGTGCCTACTCGTTCATGCTTGCTTGTTATGCCTGCTATGCTTAGAGTTGTGTTAGGTCTGATTCATCTAGGATGGATTGGAATGGTGGTGAACATGTCCTACTATTGAGAGCTAAGTGTGTGAACATGATTTGGTAAAGGTAGCGATGAGAGGCCATGTAGGAGTACATGGTGGGTAGTCTCATTGAAACCGTCCTCAGGAACTGAGTTCTGTGTTTGGGATCCAAGACAGTTACTACCACACATTGGGCCCTGAAATATGACCCCGCTTGACTTATTAATCGCCGTGTCCTCTGTCCAGGAGTTGCAACTAGTTTCTGGTGTTTGTAGGATGTGTGTTGGAGGCCGTACTTAGCGCTGACCCTAGGGGTGGGCTATGATGCAGTATAGACACTATGGAATAGTGTATCGAGGCACCCGT